>NC_135712.1:7788312-13154043 GCF_964656455.1 Halichoerus grypus
AAGGGAGGGAAAATTGAAAGGAAAGAAATCAGAGAGGGAGACAAACCAAGAGATGCTTAACTATAGGAAACAAACTGACGGATCCTGGAGGGGATGTGGGGTTGGGGGTCAGATAAATGGGTGATGGGCATTAAGGAGGGCACCCGATGTGATGAGCACTGGGTGTCATATGCAACTAATGATAGCTGAACTCTACATCTGAAACTAATGATGTACTATGTGTTTGCTAATTGAACTAAATTAAAAAAAATTTAAAAAGAACCTGGCTGGCCTCCCCTCCCCCGGCCCAACTGCTCTGCCCTGGTTGCCGGGCACCGTTGACCTCATGGGTGGAACTCTCCACAGGGTTCTGAGTGGTCAGTTGCGGCCACAGGACTCTGGCGCTCGGAGACAGAGCTGTGGAGCCCGACGCAGCCATGGAGGGCCCCCCCTCGGCCGCCGGATCCACTTGCCAGCTGGTGTTGGAGCACCTGTGGGAGGCGCTGCTGCTGATTTCTGGAAGCTGGGGACACAGCCCGAGTCTCCCCGTGTTGCCCTGGGCGGTGCTCGTATGGACTGTGCTGCTGGTTCTCCTCGTGAAGAGACGACTCACTCGAAGAAGCGCGAAGGCGCTGGGCCACAGGGGCTCTGCCCGCCACGAAGTGTGTGGAGCCCGCCGTGAGGAGAGTGGCCCAAGCACACAAGCCGAGGCCGCCCTCAGGCCGCCCGCGGTGGTGGCCAGTCCTCCCTCGTTACAAGCCCTGTGCTTGTCAGCAATGAACGCAGACCTGAGCAGGCTGGTGCTTAGGGACACTGTCATCTCTCTGAGGAAGGCACTGAAGAGCCAGCCTCCCGACCTGCCCCAGGTCCCTGGGGAAAAACCCATCCTCAGAACATCGGAGAAGGATGGAGAACAGCTTCTGAGGAAAAGAACGGAGGATCGGAGTGAAAACCCTCCTTTTCCAGAAGGACCCGAACCGCTCAACCAAGACGTTTCGAGATGGAGGCAGAAAGGGCAGGAGAAGGAGGGGGAAGAAAGGCTGGAGCCGTCGAAGGCATGCATGGAGCCGGTCCCGAAAGATCAAGCCAGCCAGTCCCCGTCCAGGGCCGGACCCGGGCTGCAGGCCGTCCCCCCGCCTGACCTCCCTGCACAGCACGCCGGTGCCGGGAGCCGGGGAGTCCAGCCAAAGAGGGGAGCAGGAAATGGCGATCAGCCCGCCCATCGGGCAGCAGTGGATCTGAAGGGCGTCCCTGAGGATGCTGGCTGCCCTCGGTCCCCTCCAAGTCCCGAAGGGGAACAGCAACACAGAGCCAGACGACTGTGCGCAGAAAGGCGAGAGATGGCGGAGCTGACACGACAAATCCGCAGCCTGCAAACCCAGGAAGCCTCTTTGCAGAAGGAAACTTCACAGCTGGACAGGGAGATTCAGCCGCTGAAGCTGAAACTTCAGAACCCCCTGGATGAACAGGACCAATACATCCTGCAACTTCACCAAAAAGTGTTTCAAGCGGAAGCTCAGTGCTTGGAAATGAAGAAGAAACTGGCCAGCGCGCAAAGAGAAATGAACTTCACGTGCCAGAGACGCAACCTCTACAAGAAGATGGCCCAAGACCTGGGCAAGGAGCTGGAGAGAAGCAGCTCCTACTATCGCAAGCTGGTCCTCTTCCATCACGAAAGAGTCACAAGGAGCTGGGTGGGAGCTGCGTCCAGAGAGAGGGAGTTCCAGGAGCTAAGGAAAGAGAATGATCGCTTGAGGCGGATGCTAGCCGGTGTGGAGTCCAGCTGCCGGCCTGTCCTGTGGGACCCTCTGGGTCCTGCTGCTCCGCCCACAGCCCACGCAGGCTGGGGAGTGTCGGGGGGTCCCCGGGGTCATCTGGCCCCCAGGGGGGAGGGAAGGCCCACCGTGAGGGCCCCGGGACCCGGAGTCGCCTGCAGGGGTGACCGGGCTCAGGGCAGCTGGGGCTCTGAGCCGCCACAGCCCGGCTCAGCATCTGCGCGGAGCTCCGTGAAGAACGTCTGATGGCTCTCTCTCTAGTGAAACGGCTACTCTTTCGGAACTGACGCCACAGTGACTCTCCGCAGGATAGCGGTGTAACCCCATCGCGGACTGTGTAACTAGAGCTTCGTCCACATGGTCATGAAGACATAGCTTCCCTGCCGGACGCTTTAGAACTGTCTGCTGTGGGTACGGTGTTCGGATTGAAATTCATGCCACTGGGACTGAAGACATCCTCTATCGTGGACATGCATAGAGACTTTCAAACAAGACCATTTCTGTGCTCTAGGACTAGGGTTACAGTTCCGCAGAAATAACTCAGTATTTATGTGAACAAAATGTGATTGCCTTAAAAAAAGAGAGAGAGAAAAACCTTAAACAAAACAACATCTCACTCAAACTGTATGAAATAGTTAGTGTAGTCCTACATTCAAATTTTAGTCCTAAAACTCATATTTTAGTCGTCAATTCAAATTTTAGTCCTAAATTCAAATTTTAGTCTTAAATTCAAATTTTGGTCCTGCATTCACATTTTAGTCCTAAGTTCATATTTTAGTTCTGAATTCATATTTTAGTCCTAAATTCATAGCATTAGTTTAGTCTTAAATTTATAGATAGGAAAACTTAGGAATTTGCAACCATTTCTTCCTTGTTCTGCCATTTTTTTCTTCTTAGCCTTTGTTGTTTTGTTTAAGATACTGTTTGTTGTTTAACATTTATGAATTGTATGCAGTCAAAATACAAAGTTTTCTCCTGATAACAAGCATACACTCCCATGCACGTGGGCATGTGCACACGCACACACCCCAGGATGCAGAATCTAGACTACTGTAGTTGTTTTATGAGTACCTGAAAATGTAAAAATAGAATTGACCATTTTAAAAATTGCTTAGAGATAAATAAATTACTGAAAGGAAAAAACGTGTGTGTGCAATGTGTAAAGAGAGGACAGGCTCCTTGATGTTCTGCACAGAGAGCAGAGTGTCCCGATGGACCAGGGAAGATCCCAGGCAGGAGCGCTTCTCCCACACGGTGCGGAGTTGGAGGCCGGGGGACAGTCCCCAGCTACAGCAGGGAAGAGGGCAGGACCAAGGAGGGGGCTCCCAGCCTCCAGCCACAGGGGGAGGCGGTCCCACCCCTGGGCCTGGAGGGAGGACAGGGAAGTGGCATCTGCTGAGCCCAGTGGGGGGCTGTCCCAGGAATGGGGCAAAGTGCCCCCCCTCTGCCATCCAGACCTCCATGGACTGCTGGGCAAGGAGGCAGCCCCCAGAGGGCCTGAGTGCAGGTAGGGGAGTCAGCCTCGGGCACAGGGCAGGCAGAAAAGGGTCCAGGAGCAATTTGGAGAAGGACGCGCACTCATGATTCTATTTGATCCAAAGTGTGCCTGTGTGTATTATTTGCTTTCATTCGCACCCACATATGTAGTGAGTATCTCTGCAGCTTCGAAGATGTCTTTAGCGCTGTCCTGCAGCATGGGGTGGGGCCCGAGGAGCCCCAGGGCTTCCGTCCTAGTGGGGGCAAGGCCAGGGAATCAAGAACAAGGGCACAAGGAATAGCAATCTCTGCTCTGCAGAGAATTCCAATAGGGTGATGACTACAGGGGTCAGGGGCCACAACCAGAGGGGACATTCAGGCTGAGATGAAGGTCACAGGAGGTAGTCTGGGAGAGCAGGGGGCAGAATGTTCCAGGCAGGGAGCACAGGAGTATAAAGGCCGAGGCAGGGCTGTGCTGCCGGGGCTGGGGAAACCGGGCACAGGTGACAGGGAAGGGGGCGGGCAGCAGGGCCCCTGCACAGAGCTCTCCCTCGTGCAGGGTAGAGACACCCGGGGCGGGTGTAGACCTGGAGACAGGGGCTGGTGGCTGGGCACGGGTGTGATGTGTGTTCTGCACAGATCTGCGTGGCTTTGGGGACAAGGGAACGAGGGGAGGGGGAGACGGGGCTGGATTCTGGGAGAGGGCTCACGGGGTCTGCATGGAGCACTGGGGGCTGGCACTGGGGTGGTCATCATGGAGATGGAGGGGGAGGACAGATCGGGGCTGTGTTGGGGCAGTTGGGGGGGTCAGAGGAGAGGCAGGAAGAAAGACTCCCACCTTCTGTAAGATCGCTGTGTGTTGTCTGGGCGTCCTCAAGGAACCCTTAGAAAAATCTCTGCGTGGGGCCCTGAGGAGAGTCAGCAAGGCATGGACCCATTGCACGCAGTGGGGAGCCCGCTTTCTGAGGAGTGCGGCGTGGAGTAGGCCTGTCCATTTGGGCTCCCGCCAGGTTTCCACCGTCCCTGACGGCCCTCGTGAGCAGGTGGTCTCACCTCCGAGCTGCTCCCACAACAGGGACCCCAAGGGCAGCTTCGGGAGGGGCTGGAGTGCAGGGGGAGGATTTCCAAGGGGACGCACGTCCTACCTGATGGAGCCGACGCTGCTACCAGCGGGAACCACGACAAATACGACGTGTCCTCCCACAGAGTCACAGGCAGCAGGAGAGAGAGGCTCAGGGGCTGGAAGTGCTCCTGAAGGGGGCATGTGCCCTCACTGCTGGGCCACTCCGGCTCTCTAACTGTCCCTGCTGCAGGCTGGGGTGGGGTGGCAGGGCAGGGGGCCTCTCCGGACGAGGAGGCCTCTGAGCTGAATACTGATAGATGAGCAGGAGTCCCCGATGGTGCTTTCACAGTTTAAAGAGCAGAGGAGTCCTTGGAGACCTTGTCACAGAACGATTCCGACTCCTCAGGTTGTGGAGCTGAAACTCAGCACGGCCTCCACGTGAGCTCTATGTTGGGACCAGACACGGAGTAGCAAGGGTCCTTAGATGACGATCGGAGAGAAGCGGGGGCAGTTGGTTGATACAGGGGATTTTCTGGCAGAAGGCACAGCACAGGCCAGACACAGGGCCGAAAACAGTCTAGTCTCAGTGAGCAAGGCGAGTTTGTGCGGTTAGCTTTCTGGAGTCCAGTGCCGATGGGCTCATAAGGGAATTCTACCAAACATTTAAAGACGAATTAACACCTATTTTTCTGAAGTGGTTTCAAAAAATAGAAATGGAAGGAAAACTTCCAAACTCATTCTATAAGGCCAGCATTACCTTGATCCCCAAATCAGACAAAGACCCCAATGAAAAGAATTTCAGACCAATATGCCTGATGAAAATGGATGCAAGACTGTTGAATCACAGATCTGTACCTCCGAAACAAATCATGTAATATATCTTAAGAAAGAAAAAAGAAGAAGAAGAAGATAGCAGGAGGGGAAGAATGAAGGGGGGCAAATCGGAGGGGGAGACGAACCATGAGAGACGATGGACTCTGAGAAACAAACTGAGGGTTCTAGAGGGGACGGGGATGGGAGGATGGGTTAGCCTGGTGATGGGTATTGAGGAGGGCACGTTCTGCATGGAGCACTGGGTGTTATGCACAAACAACGAATCATGGAACACTGTATCTAAAACTAATGATGTAATGTATGGGGATTAACATAACAATAAAAAATTTTTTTAAATTAAAAAACTAAAAAAATAATTCCTAAAAAAAATAATAAAGGCTCAATATGATTTTTTAAAACATCAGTTGCATTTCTATACAGTAACAATGAGACAGAAGAAAGAGAAATTAAGGAATTGATCCCATTTACAGTTGCACCAAAACCCATAAGACACCTAGGAATAAACCTAACCAAAGAGGAAAAGGATCTCTACTCGAAAAACTAAAGAACACTTTTGAAAGAAATTGAGGAAGACACAAAGAAATGGAAAAATATGACATGTTCACGGATTTGAAGAAGAAATATTAGTTAAAATGTCTTATGCTACCCAGAGCAAGCTACACATTCAATGCAATCTCTATCAAAACGCCATTGACATTTTTCACAGAGCTGGAGCAAATAATCCCAAAATTTGTATGGACCAGAAAAGATCCAGAATAGCCAGAGGAATGTTGAAAAAGAAAACCAAAGCTGGTGGCATCACGGTTCTGGACTTCAAGCTCTCTGACAAAGCTGCAATCATCAAGACAGCATGGCACTGACACAAAAACAGCCAGACATCAATGGAACAGTATAGAGAACCCAGAAAGGGACCCTCAACTCTATTGTCAACTAATTTTCGACAAAGCAGGAAAGAAAATCCAAAAGAAAAAAAGTCTCTTCAACAAATGACGTTGGGATAATTGGACAGCCACACGGAGAAGAATGACACTGGACCATTTCCTTACACCATACACAAAGATAAACTCAAAATGGACGAGAGACCTAAATGGGAGACAGGAATCCATCAAAATCTTAGAGGAGAACACAGCAACAATCTCTTAGACCTCGGCTGCAGCAACTCTTGCTAGACACATCTCCAAAGGCAGGGAAACAAAAGCAAAAGTGAACTATTGGGACTTCATCAAGATAAAAAGCTTTTGCCCGGCAAAGGAAACAGTCAGCAAAACCAAAAGGCAACCTATGGGATGGAAGGAGATATTTGCAAATAACTTATCAGATAAAGGGCTCATAACCAAAATCTATAAAGAACTTATCAAACTCAGCACCCAAAAAACCAAATAATCCAGTGAAGAAATCTGCAGAAGACATGAAGAGACATTTCTCGAAAGAAGACCTACAAATGGCCAACAGACACATGAACAAATGCTCCACATCACTCAGAATCAGGGAAATCCAAATCAAAACCTCAATGAGATACCACCTCACACCAGTCAGAATGGCTAAAATTAACAAGTCAGGAAATGGCAGATGTTGGCAAGGATGCAGAGAAAGGGGAACCCTCCTACACTGTTGGTGGGAAGGCAAGCTGGTGCAGCCAATCTGGAAAACAGTAGGGAGGTTCCTTAAAAAGTTAAAAATAGGGCTACCCTCTGACTCAGCAATTGCATTACTAGGTATTTACCCCAAAGATACAAAGATAGTGATCCGAAGGGGCACATACACCCCAATACATATTGCAGCAATGCCCACAATAGCCAAACTGTAGAAAGAGCCCGAATGCCCCACGACAGATGAATGGATAAAGAAGATGTGGTATATGTACACCATGGAATATTACTCAGCCATCAAAAAGGATGATTGCTTACCATTTACATCACCGGGGATGGAACTGGAGGGTATTATGCTAAGCGAAATAAGTCAATGAGAGAAAGACAATTGTCGTATGGTTTCACTCACATGTGGAATGTAAGAAACAGCACAGAGGACCATAGGGGAAGGGAGAGAAAACTGAATGGGAAGTCACAGAGAAGAAGAAAAACCATCACAGACTCTTAACTATAGGAAATAAACTGAGGGTTGCTGGAGGTGGATGGAGTGATGGGGTAAGTGGGGGATGGGCATTAAGTAGGGCATGTGATGTTATGAGCACTGGGTGTTAGATGAAACTGATGAATTATTGAGCCCTACATCTGAAACTAATGTTGTACTCTATGTTGGCTAATTAAATTTAAATTAAAAAAGGAAAAAACAAAGGAAAATAATTTAAATAAATCAATTATCAATGAAAATATCAAGTATTCAGAAATCTGCCCAAAAATATGCAAAACCTCTATAGGATAGACCAATGGAAAACACTAAAAAGTTCAGAAAGACAACACACCATACATGGCTATTAATTCACATCAGAAGAGGCAGAAAGACGGAGGGTATGGAATTTAAAATACACTCACCTTTCCATGTAAAAACAAATGCAACTGGTCCCTGCCACAAAAACCCCATCGAGGTTTCCAAATTATCCAGATGTTACCTTCCCGATCTCTGGCCATTCTTGGTTTTGTTTGTTTGCTTGCTTCTTTGGTTGGTTGATCTTCTAGTTATAAAAACAGTTTCGGTCGTCAAGAAGACAGAAGATAAAGAACAAGCTAACTGAATATCTGCCTTCTTGGTTGGTGTGCCTTGGAAAGTGAATGTGTGACGGACGAGAGCTGAAGTCACTGACAATGCCTCATCCATTCCGCCCTCAGCGAGCCCCATCATGATGGAGTTCAAGCCGTCTCGGGATGTTCTCTTATCCTTGAATTGAAATAGTTCTGGAGGCTGCAAGTCGTCAGGGTTGGTTCCTCCTGAGGGCCGTGAGGGAGAATGTGTTCCACTGTCTCTCCCAGCTTCTGGGGGTTTGGTGGCAATCTTTGGCATCTATTGGCTTGTAGAAGCATCACCCCAGTCTCTGCCTGTATCCTCACATGGCGCTCTCCCTGTCTGTGCTTCAAATCATTCTTGTTTCCGAAAGATACCTAATGATCTAGAGAAATTTTATTATATATAATATATGTATATAATAGACATGACATATTACATTAAATTGAAAAATAGGCATACAAAACAGTTGTATGATCCCAATTTTATAAAAATAACAATGTATGCATTTTTAAAAGATTAAAATGCAACAAAAACAGTGCTCCTACATGATTCTTTTACGTTTCTGTTTTCTAAATTTTTCACTGAGAGCAAATACTACTTTTACAGTATGACACGTAAACAAATGTACTAAATGAATAAAGTGTGGATAGAAATCCTTTAAGTAAGAGGCTCTGGTACGTGTGAGAGATACAAAGAGATTTCCACTTCATAACAACAGCCACACAAGGAGCACTTGTTATGCACCATGTGATGCTCTAAGAGCTCTCTTTGTGTAACTCACAAAAGCCATGTGAGGCCAATACTATTTTATGCCCATTTCACAGATGAGGAAAGAGCTGGATAGTCAGCAGATCCAGGCTGGTTCAAGGATCAAGGTAACATCATCTGTCTACTTGCTCACTTGTCTGTTGGAATTTGGTTTTTCAAACACAGGTTGCTGCCAGCACAACGACATTCATTTTGTTTGGTAATGGGGCAGAGGAAGGAACTAGTGGGTCAGTATCGTTATGTGTTAGTTTCCATGGGATCCAATAAGTCCTTGGTTTGCATTTTTCACTTTTAACCTTAGAAAGCATTTTGTTTACTCCTGCCCTGCTACTGTTTCACCCTAAAAATCACAGTGGGCACAATCAAGCAGGAGTTTCAACTCCACTCCACTCTATGGCCTCCCCAGCCCTTCCGGTGAAAGGAATCAGCAGGGCGGGAGAACGAACTGGCTCAGGTCCCGGCACGGGTGGTCCCATCCCACCGTGGTCCAGCCGGGAGACCTTCTGTATTTGCTCCATCTACAAAGTGAGCTATCTGTGTAGATCTCCACCAGCTCCTTTCGGAAAGCCACAGCTGGTGGGTGGTAGAGCTGAGCTCAACCTCTAGGTCTCAACTTTAAATCAGACTAATATTTAAGGTTCTTCTTCCTTCTGTGAAGGACAAGGTCACAGTATTTCTCCTCATGTTGTCTTATAACAAGCTCTGTTCACCAGTTAGGATTTCTAAATCAGCTGTCGTTCTGTTCACTCCTTGATGTGTCACATAAAGAGCCAACTGATGGCTTGGTGTCTGTGTGCATCTGCACCATTTGGAGGAATCATGGGTTTTGGAACACTCTGCGGATACCCAATGCAGCCACCTCTCCTCCCAGATTTCTTGATCATCTTTATTTTTTATTTTATTTTATTTTATTTTAATGTTATGTTAGTCACCATACTTCATTAGTTTTTGATGTAGTGTTCCACGATTCATTGTTTTCATATAACACCCCGTGCTCCATGCGGTATGTGTCCTCCTTCATACCCATCACCAGGCTAACCCATCCCCCCACCCCCCTCCCCTCTAAAACCCTCAGCTTGTTTCGCAGAGTCCGCGGTCTCTCACGGTTCAACTCCCCCTCCGATCTCCCCCGCTTCATTTTTCCATTCCTTCTCCTAATGTCCTCCATGCTATTCCTTATGTTCCACAAATAAGTGAAGCCATGTGATAATTGACTTTCTCTGCTTGACTTATTTCACTCAGCATATTCTCCTCCAGTCCCATCCATGTTGATGCAAATGGTGGGTATTCATCCTTTCTGATGGCTGAGTAATATTCCATTGTATATATGGACCACATCTTCTCTAGCCATTCATCTGTTGAAAGGCATCTCAGCTCTTTCCACAGTTTGGCTATTGTGGACATTGCTGCTATGGACATTGGGGTGCATATGGCCCTTCTTTTCACTACATCTGTGTCTTTGGGGTTAATACCCAGTAGTGCAATTGCTGGGTCATAGGGTAGCTGTATTTTTCACTTTTTGAGGAACCTCCACACTGTTTTGCAAAGTGGCTGTACCAACTCGTATTCCCACCAACAGTGTAAGAGGGTTCCCCTTTCTCCACATCCTCTCCAACATTTGTTGTTTCTTGCCTTGTCAATTCTTGCCATTCTAACTGGTGTAAGGTGCTATCTCAATGTGGTATTGACTTGAATTTCCCTGATGGCTAATGATGTTGAACATTTTTTCATGTGTCTGTTAGCCATTCCTATGTCTTCTTTGGATATATTTCTATATAGAGTGTAGATATAGAGATACATATGGTATTTCTGTATACCAGTGACAAAGAGTTTCCAAATGAAATTTAAATAAATTATGAATACCATTTACATCAACGTGGATGCAACTAGAGGATATTATGCTGAATGAAATAAGTCAGTCAGAGAAAGACAATTATATGGTTTCACTCATATGTGGAATATAAGAAACAGTGCAGACGATCATAAAAGGGAGGGAAAATTGAAAGGAAAGAAATCAGAGAGGGAGACAAACCAAGAGATGCTTAACTATAGGAAACAAACTGACGGATCCTGGAGGGGATGTGGGGTTGGGGGTCAGATAAATGGGTGATGGGCATTAAGGAGGGCACCCGATGTGATGAGCACTGGGTGTCATATGCAACTAATGATAGCTGAACTCTACATCTGAAACTAATGATGTACTATGTGTTTGCTAATTGAACTAAATTAAAAAAAATTTAAAAAGAACCTGGCTGGCCTCCCCTCCCCCGGCCCAACTGCTCTGCCCTGGTTGCCGGGCACCGTTGACCTCATGGGTGGAACTCTCCACAGGGTTCTGAGTGGTCAGTTGCGGCCACAGGACTCTGGCGCTCGGAGACAGAGCTGTGGAGCCCGACGCAGCCATGGAGGGCCCCCCCTCGGCCGCCGGATCCACTTGCCAGCTGGTGTTGGAGCACCTGTGGGAGGCGCTGCTGCTGATTTCTGGAAGCTGGGGACACAGCCCGAGTCTCCCCGTGTTGCCCTGGGCGGTGCTCGTATGGACTGTGCTGCTGGTTCTCCTCGTGAAGAGACGACTCACTCGAAGAAGCGCGAAGGCGCTGGGCCACAGGGGCTCTGCCCGCCACGAAGTGTGTGGAGCCCGCCGTGAGGAGAGTGGCCCAAGCACACAAGCCGAGGCCGCCCTCAGGCCGCCCGCGGTGGTGGCCAGTCCTCCCTCGTTACAAGCCCTGTGCTTGTCAGCAATGAACGCAGACCTGAGCAGGCTGGTGCTTAGGGACACTGTCATCTCTCTGAGGAAGGCACTGAAGAGCCAGCCTCCCGACCTGCCCCAGGTCCCTGGGGAAAAACCCATCCTCAGAACATCGGAGAAGGATGGAGAACAGCTTCTGAGGAAAAGAACGGAGGATCGGAGTGAAAACCCTCCTTTTCCAGAAGGACCCGAACCGCTCAACCAAGACGTTTCGAGATGGAGGCAGAAAGGGCAGGAGAAGGAGGGGGAAGAAAGGCTGGAGCCGTCGAAGGCATGCATGGAGCCGGTCCCGAAAGATCAAGCCAGCCAGTCCCCGTCCAGGGCCGGACCCGGGCTGCAGGCCGTCCCCCCGCCTGACCTCCCTGCACAGCACGCCGGTGCCGGGAGCCGGGGAGTCCAGCCAAAGAGGGGAGCAGGAAATGGCGATCAGCCCGCCCATCGGGCAGCAGTGGATCTGAAGGGCGTCCCTGAGGATGCTGGCTGCCCTCGGTCCCCTCCAAGTCCCGAAGGGGAACAGCAACACAGAGCCAGACGACTGTGCGCAGAAAGGCGAGAGATGGCGGAGCTGACACGACAAATCCGCAGCCTGCAAACCCAGGAAGCCTCTTTGCAGAAGGAAACTTCACAGCTGGACAGGGAGATTCAGCCGCTGAAGCTGAAACTTCAGAACCCCCTGGATGAACAGGACCAATACATCCTGCAACTTCACCAAAAAGTGTTTCAAGCGGAAGCTCAGTGCTTGGAAATGAAGAAGAAACTGGCCAGCGCGCAAAGAGAAATGAACTTCACGTGCCAGAGACGCAACCTCTACAAGAAGATGGCCCAAGACCTGGGCAAGGAGCTGGAGAGAAGCAGCTCCTACTATCGCAAGCTGGTCCTCTTCCATCACGAAAGAGTCACAAGGAGCTGGGTGGGAGCTGCGTCCAGAGAGAGGGAGTTCCAGGAGCTAAGGAAAGAGAATGATCGCTTGAGGCGGATGCTAGCCGGTGTGGAGTCCAGCTGCCGGCCTGTCCTGTGGGACCCTCTGGGTCCTGCTGCTCCGCCCACAGCCCACGCAGGCTGGGGAGTGTCGGGGGGTCCCCGGGGTCATCTGGCCCCCAGGGGGGAGGGAAGGCCCACCGTGAGGGCCCCGGGACCCGGAGTCGCCTGCAGGGGTGACCGGGCTCAGGGCAGCTGGGGCTCTGAGCCGCCACAGCCCGGCTCAGCATCTGCGCGGAGCTCCGTGAAGAACGTCTGATGGCTCTCTCTCTAGTGAAACGGCTACTCTTTCGGAACTGACGCCACAGTGACTCTCCGCAGGATAGCGGTGTAACCCCATCGCGGACTGTGTAACTAGAGCTTCGTCCACATGGTCATGAAGACATAGCTTCCCTGCCGGACGCTTTAGAACTGTCTGCTGTGGGTACGGTGTTCGGATTGAAATTCATGCCACTGGGACTGAAGACATCCTCTATCGTGGACATGCATAGAGACTTTCAAACAAGACCATTTCTGTGCTCTAGGACTAGGGTTACAGTTCCGCAGAAATAACTCAGTATTTATGTGAACAAAATGTGATTGCCTTAAAAAAAGAGAGAGAGAAAAACCTTAAACAAAACAACATCTCACTCAAACTGTATGAAATAGTTAGTGTAGTCCTACATTCAAATTTTAGTCCTAAAACTCATATTTTAGTCGTCAATTCAAATTTTAGTCCTAAATTCAAATTTTAGTCTTAAATTCAAATTTTGGTCCTGCATTCACATTTTAGTCCTAAGTTCATATTTTAGTTCTGAATTCATATTTTAGTCCTAAATTCATAGCATTAGTTTAGTCTTAAATTTATAGATAGGAAAACTTAGGAATTTGCAACCATTTCTTCCTTGTTCTGCCATTTTTTTCTTCTTAGCCTTTGTTGTTTTGTTTAAGATACTGTTTGTTGTTTAACATTTATGAATTGTATGCAGTCAAAATACAAAGTTTTCTCCTGATAACAAGCATACACTCCCATGCACGTGGGCATGTGCACACGCACACACCCCAGGATGCAGAATCTAGACTACTGTAGTTGTTTTATGAGTACCTGAAAATGTAAAAATAGAATTGACCATTTTAAAAATTGCTTAGAGATAAATAAATTACTGAAAGGAAAAAACGTGTGTGTGCAATGTGTAAAGAGAGGACAGGCTCCTTGATGTTCTGCACAGAGAGCAGAGTGTCCCGATGGACCAGGGAAGATCCCAGGCAGGAGCGCTTCTCCCACACGGTGCGGAGTTGGAGGCCGGGGGACAGTCCCCAGCTACAGCAGGGAAGAGGGCAGGACCAAGGAGGGGGCTCCCAGCCTCCAGCCACAGGGGGAGGCGGTCCCACCCCTGGGCCTGGAGGGAGGACAGGGAAGTGGCATCTGCTGAGCCCAGTGGGGGGCTGTCCCAGGAATGGGGCAAAGTGCCCCCCCTCTGCCATCCAGACCTCCATGGACTGCTGGGCAAGGAGGCAGCCCCCAGAGGGCCTGAGTGCAGGTAGGGGAGTCAGCCTCGGGCACAGGGCAGGCAGAAAAGGGTCCAGGAGCAATTTGGAGAAGGACGCGCACTCATGATTCTATTTGATCCAAAGTGTGCCTGTGTGTATTATTTGCTTTCATTCGCACCCACATATGTAGTGAGTATCTCTGCAGCTTCGAAGATGTCTTTAGCGCTGTCCTGCAGCATGGGGTGGGGCCCGAGGAGCCCCAGGGCTTCCGTCCTAGTGGGGGCAAGGCCAGGGAATCAAGAACAAGGGCACAAGGAATAGCAATCTCTGCTCTGCAGAGAATTCCAATAGGGTGATGACTACAGGGGTCAGGGGCCACAACCAGAGGGGACATTCAGGCTGAGATGAAGGTCACAGGAGGTAGTCTGGGAGAGCAGGGGGCAGAATGTTCCAGGCAGGGAGCACAGGAGTATAAAGGCCGAGGCAGGGCTGTGCTGCCGGGGCTGGGGAAACCGGGCACAGGTGACAGGGAAGGGGGCGGGCAGCAGGGCCCCTGCACAGAGCTCTCCCTCGTGCAGGGTAGAGACACCCGGGGCGGGTGTAGACCTGGAGACAGGGGCTGGTGGCTGGGCACGGGTGTGATGTGTGTTCTGCACAGATCTGCGTGGCTTTGGGGACAAGGGAACGAGGGGAGGGGGAGACGGGGCTGGATTCTGGGAGAGGGCTCACGGGGTCTGCATGGAGCACTGGGGGCTGGCACTGGGGTGGTCATCATGGAGATGGAGGGGGAGGACAGATCGGGGCTGTGTTGGGGCAGTTGGGGGGGTCAGAGGAGAGGCAGGAAGAAAGACTCCCACCTTCTGTAAGATCGCTGTGTGTTGTCTGGGCGTCCTCAAGGAACCCTTAGAAAAATCTCTGCGTGGGGCCCTGAGGAGAGTCAGCAAGGCATGGACCCATTGCACGCAGTGGGGAGCCCGCTTTCTGAGGAGTGCGGCGTGGAGTAGGCCTGTCCATTTGGGCTCCCGCCAGGTTTCCACCGTCCCTGACGGCCCTCGTGAGCAGGTGGTCTCACCTCCGAGCTGCTCCCACAACAGGGACCCCAAGGGCAGCTTCGGGAGGGGCTGGAGTGCAGGGGGAGGATTTCCAAGGGGACGCACGTCCTACCTGATGGAGCCGACGCTGCTACCAGCGGGAACCACGACAAATACGACGTGTCCTCCCACAGAGTCACAGGCAGCAGGAGAGAGAGGCTCAGGGGCTGGAAGTGCTCCTGAAGGGGGCATGTGCCCTCACTGCTGGGCCACTCCGGCTCTCTAACTGTCCCTGCTGCAGGCTGGGGTGGGGTGGCAGGGCAGGGGGCCTCTCCGGACGAGGAGGCCTCTGAGCTGAATACTGATAGATGAGCAGGAGTCCCCGATGGTGCTTTCACAGTTTAAAGAGCAGAGGAGTCCTTGGAGACCTTGTCACAGAACGATTCCGACTCCTCAGGTTGTGGAGCTGAAACTCAGCACGGCCTCCACGTGAGCTCTATGTTGGGACCAGACACGGAGTAGCAAGGGTCCTTAGATGACGATCGGAGAGAAGCGGGGGCAGTTGGTTGATACAGGGGATTTTCTGGCAGAAGGCACAGCACAGGCCAGACACAGGGCCGAAAACAGTCTAGTCTCAGTGAGCAAGGCGAGTTTGTGCGGTTAGCTTTCTGGAGTCCAGTGCCGATGGGCTCATAAGGGAATTCTACCAAACATTTAAAGACGAATTAACACCTATTTTTCTGAAGTGGTTTCAAAAAATAGAAATGGAAGGAAAACTTCCAAACTCATTCTATAAGGCCAGCATTACCTTGATCCCCAAATCAGACAAAGACCCCAATGAAAAGAATTTCAGACCAATATGCCTGATGAAAATGGATGCAAGACTGTTGAATCACAGATCTGTACCTCCGAAACAAATCATGTAATATATCTTAAGAAAGAAAAAAGAAGAAGAAGAAGATAGCAGGAGGGGAAGAATGAAGGGGGGCAAATCGGAGGGGGAGACGAACCATGAGAGACGATGGACTCTGAGAAACAAACTGAGGGTTCTAGAGGGGACGGGGATGGGAGGATGGGTTAGCCTGGTGATGGGTATTGAGGAGGGCACGTTCTGCATGGAGCACTGGGTGTTATGCACAAACAACGAATCATGGAACACTGTATCTAAAACTAATGATGTAATGTATGGGGATTAACATAACAATAAAAAATTTTTTTAAATTAAAAAACTAAAAAAATAATTCCTAAAAAAAATAATAAAGGCTCAATATGATTTTTTAAAACATCAGTTGCATTTCTATACAGTAACAATGAGACAGAAGAAAGAGAAATTAAGGAATTGATCCCATTTACAGTTGCACCAAAACCCATAAGACACCTAGGAATAAACCTAACCAAAGAGGAAAAGGATCTCTACTCGAAAAACTAAAGAACACTTTTGAAAGAAATTGAGGAAGACACAAAGAAATGGAAAAATATGACATGTTCACGGATTTGAAGAAGAAATATTAGTTAAAATGTCTTATGCTACCCAGAGCAAGCTACACATTCAATGCAATCTCTATCAAAACGCCATTGACATTTTTCACAGAGCTGGAGCAAATAATCCCAAAATTTGTATGGACCAGAAAAGATCCAGAATAGCCAGAGGAATGTTGAAAAAGAAAACCAAAGCTGGTGGCATCACGGTTCTGGACTTCAAGCTCTCTGACAAAGCTGCAATCATCAAGACAGCATGGCACTGACACAAAAACAGCCAGACATCAATGGAACAGTATAGAGAACCCAGAAAGGGACCCTCAACTCTATTGTCAACTAATTTTCGACAAAGCAGGAAAGAAAATCCAAAAGAAAAAAAGTCTCTTCAACAAATGACGTTGGGATAATTGGACAGCCACACGGAGAAGAATGACACTGGACCATTTCCTTACACCATACACAAAGATAAACTCAAAATGGACGAGAGACCTAAATGGGAGACAGGAATCCATCAAAATCTTAGAGGAGAACACAGCAACAATCTCTTAGACCTCGGCTGCAGCAACTCTTGCTAGACACATCTCCAAAGGCAGGGAAACAAAAGCAAAAGTGAACTATTGGGACTTCATCAAGATAAAAAGCTTTTGCCCGGCAAAGGAAACAGTCAGCAAAACCAAAAGGCAACCTATGGGATGGAAGGAGATATTTGCAAATAACTTATCAGATAAAGGGCTCATAACCAAAATCTATAAAGAACTTATCAAACTCAGCACCCAAAAAACCAAATAATCCAGTGAAGAAATCTGCAGAAGACATGAAGAGACATTTCTCGAAAGAAGACCTACAAATGGCCAACAGACACATGAACAAATGCTCCACATCACTCAGAATCAGGGAAATCCAAATCAAAACCTCAATGAGATACCACCTCACACCAGTCAGAATGGCTAAAATTAACAAGTCAGGAAATGGCAGATGTTGGCAAGGATGCAGAGAAAGGGGAACCCTCCTACACTGTTGGTGGGAAGGCAAGCTGGTGCAGCCAATCTGGAAAACAGTAGGGAGGTTCCTTAAAAAGTTAAAAATAGGGCTACCCTCTGACTCAGCAATTGCATTACTAGGTATTTACCCCAAAGATACAAAGATAGTGATCCGAAGGGGCACATACACCCCAATACATATTGCAGCAATGCCCACAATAGCCAAACTGTAGAAAGAGCCCGAATGCCCCACGACAGATGAATGGATAAAGAAGATGTGGTATATGTACACCATGGAATATTACTCAGCCATCAAAAAGGATGATTGCTTACCATTTACATCACCGGGGATGGAACTGGAGGGTATTATGCTAAGCGAAATAAGTCAATGAGAGAAAGACAATTGTCGTATGGTTTCACTCACATGTGGAATGTAAGAAACAGCACAGAGGACCATAGGGGAAGGGAGAGAAAACTGAATGGGAAGTCACAGAGAAGAAGAAAAACCATCACAGACTCTTAACTATAGGAAATAAACTGAGGGTTGCTGGAGGTGGATGGAGTGATGGGGTAAGTGGGGGATGGGCATTAAGTAGGGCATGTGATGTTATGAGCACTGGGTGTTAGATGAAACTGATGAATTATTGAGCCCTACATCTGAAACTAATGTTGTACTCTATGTTGGCTAATTAAATTTAAATTAAAAAAGGAAAAAACAAAGGAAAATAATTTAAATAAATCAATTATCAATGAAAATATCAAGTATTCAGAAATCTGCCCAAAAATATGCAAAACCTCTATAGGATAGACCAATGGAAAACACTAAAAAGTTCAGAAAGACAACACACCATACATGGCTATTAATTCACATCAGAAGAGGCAGAAAGACGGAGGGTATGGAATTTAAAATACACTCACCTTTCCATGTAAAAACAAATGCAACTGGTCCCTGCCACAAAAACCCCATCGAGGTTTCCAAATTATCCAGATGTTACCTTCCCGATCTCTGGCCATTCTTGGTTTTGTTTGTTTGCTTGCTTCTTTGGTTGGTTGATCTTCTAGTTATAAAAACAGTTTCGGTCGTCAAGAAGACAGAAGATAAAGAACAAGCTAACTGAATATCTGCCTTCTTGGTTGGTGTGCCTTGGAAAGTGAATGTGTGACGGACGAGAGCTGAAGTCACTGACAATGCCTCATCCATTCCGCCCTCAGCGAGCCCCATCATGATGGAGTTCAAGCCGTCTCGGGATGTTCTCTTATCCTTGAATTGAAATAGTTCTGGAGGCTGCAAGTCGTCAGGGTTGGTTCCTCCTGAGGGCCGTGAGGGAGAATGTGTTCCACTGTCTCTCCCAGCTTCTGGGGGTTTGGTGGCAATCTTTGGCATCTATTGGCTTGTAGAAGCATCACCCCAGTCTCTGCCTGTATCCTCACATGGCGCTCTCCCTGTCTGTGCTTCAAATCATTCTTGTTTCCGAAAGATACCTAATGATCTAGAGAAATTTTATTATATATAATATATGTATATAATAGACATGACATATTACATTAAATTGAAAAATAGGCATACAAAACAGTTGTATGATCCCAATTTTATAAAAATAACAATGTATGCATTTTTAAAAGATTAAAATGCAACAAAAACAGTGCTCCTACATGATTCTTTTACGTTTCTGTTTTCTAAATTTTTCACTGAGAGCAAATACTACTTTTACAGTATGACACGTAAACAAATGTACTAAATGAATAAAGTGTGGATAGAAATCCTTTAAGTAAGAGGCTCTGGTACGTGTGAGAGATACAAAGAGATTTCCACTTCATAACAACAGCCACACAAGGAGCACTTGTTATGCACCATGTGATGCTCTAAGAGCTCTCTTTGTGTAACTCACAAAAGCCATGTGAGGCCAATACTATTTTATGCCCATTTCACAGATGAGGAAAGAGCTGGATAGTCAGCAGATCCAGGCTGGTTCAAGGATCAAGGTAACATCATCTGTCTACTTGCTCACTTGTCTGTTGGAATTTGGTTTTTCAAACACAGGTTGCTGCCAGCACAACGACATTCATTTTGTTTGGTAATGGGGCAGAGGAAGGAACTAGTGGGTCAGTATCGTTATGTGTTAGTTTCCATGGGATCCAATAAGTCCTTGGTTTGCATTTTTCACTTTTAACCTTAGAAAGCATTTTGTTTACTCCTGCCCTGCTACTGTTTCACCCTAAAAATCACAGTGGGCACAATCAAGCAGGAGTTTCAACTCCACTCCACTCTATGGCCTCCCCAGCCCTTCCGGTGAAAGGAATCAGCAGGGCGGGAGAACGAACTGGCTCAGGTCCCGGCACGGGTGGTCCCATCCCACCGTGGTCCAGCCGGGAGACCTTCTGTATTTGCTCCATCTACAAAGTGAGCTATCTGTGTAGATCTCCACCAGCTCCTTTCGGAAAGCCACAGCTGGTGGGTGGTAGAGCTGAGCTCAACCTCTAGGTCTCAACTTTAAATCAGACTAATATTTAAGGTTCTTCTTCCTTCTGTGAAGGACAAGGTCACAGTATTTCTCCTCATGTTGTCTTATAACAAGCTCTGTTCACCAGTTAGGATTTCTAAATCAGCTGTCGTTCTGTTCACTCCTTGATGTGTCACATAAAGAGCCAACTGATGGCTTGGTGTCTGTGTGCATCTGCACCATTTGGAGGAATCATGGGTTTTGGAACACTCTGCGGATACCCAATGCAGCCACCTCTCCTCCCAGATTTCTTGATCATCTTTATTTTTTATTTTATTTTATTTTATTTTAATGTTATGTTAGTCACCATACTTCATTAGTTTTTGATGTAGTGTTCCACGATTCATTGTTTTCATATAACACCCCGTGCTCCATGCGGTACGTGTCCTCCTTCATACCCATCACCAGGCTAACCCATCCCCCCACCCCCCTCCCCTCTAAAACCCTCAGCTTGTTTCGCAGAGTCCGCGGTCTCTCACGGTTCAACTCCCCCTCCGATCTCCCCCGCTTCATTTTTCCATTCCTTCTCCTAATGTCCTCCATGCTATTCCTTATGTTCCACAAATAAGTGAAGCCATGTGATAATTGACTTTCTCTGCTTGACTTATTTCACTCAGCATATTCTCCTCCAGTCCCATCCATGTTGATGCAAATGGTGGGTATTCATCCTTTCTGATGGCTGAGTAATATTCCATTGTATATATGGACCACATCTTCTCTAGCCATTCATCTGTTGAAAGGCATCTCAGCTCTTTCCACAGTTTGGCTATTGTGGACATTGCTGCTATGAACATTGGGGTGCATATGGCCCTTCTTTTCACTACATCTGTGTCTTTGGGGTTAATACCCAGTAGTGCAATTGCTGGGTCATAGGGTAGCTGTATTTTTCACTTTTTGAGGAACCTCCACACTGTTTTGCAAAGTGGCTGTACCAACTCGTATTCCCACCAACAGTGTAAGAGGGTTCCCCTTTCTCCACATCCTCTCCAACATTTGTTGTTTCTTGCCTTGTCAATTCTTGCCATTCTAACTGGTGTAAGGTGGTATCTCAATGTGGTTTTGATTTGAATTTCCCTGATAGCTAATGATTATGAACATTTTTTCATGTGTCTGTTAGCCATTTGATTAAAGACTTCAATGTGAGACACGAATCCATCAAAATCCTAGAGGAGAACATAGGCAGTAACCTCTTCAACATTGGCCACATCAACTTCTTTCAAGATACATCTCCAAAGGCTAGTGAAACAAAAGCAAAAATGAACTTTTGGGACTTCATCAAGATAAGAACTTCTGCACAGCAAAGGAAACAGTCAACAAAACAAAGAGGCAACCCACAGAATGGGAGAAGATATTTGCAAATGACAGTACAGACAAAGCGCTGATTTCCAAGATCTATAAAGAACTTCTCAAACCCAACGCCCAAAAAACAAATAATCAAGTCAAAAAATGGGCAGAAGACATGAACAGAAACTTCTCAAAAGAAGACATACAAATGGCTAATAGACACATGAAAAAATGTTCTTTATCATCTTTAGACTCAGAATGCAGAAACCCAAACACTAGACCTGCTGTCACCACCCATGATTTCTTATTTTAATTGTTGCAAAATATAGACCATAACCCATGAGGTAAGAGTTGCAGTTGTTTGGCGAAGTCTTTAGAATTTCAAACCACCCTTCACGTCTCCTGCTCTCTCCAAAGCCAAGAGGGCAATCAATAAAAAGGTATCAGCTGATGGCAACTCAGGGGCTTCTGGCCAGACCCTGGACACAACCCTGTGGGGGAAAGAAGTAAGGGAAGCCTGGAGGAAGAGTGAAGCATGGAGTGTCATGGGAGGAGGGCAGAGGGACTTCCCAGACTGTTCTGGGTCCCAGAAGCACAACTAGTCAGCACGTGATGTGTCGGATTTCTGCAGAAGATTATAGGAGAAACCATCTGGCTCATCAGCATAGGCCTCCTTGAAAAAGCCATGCTAAGCATAGTGAGTAGAATTGTGTCCCCAAAAAAGGTGTGTTCAAGTCCTAACTCCTAGGACCTGTGAATGTGACCTTATTTGGAAATAGGGTTTTTGCAGGTATAATGAAGTCAAGATGAGGACAGACTAGATTAAGGTGGGCTCTACTCAATTGACTGGTGTGGGCTCTACTCAGTTGACTGGTGTCCTTATAAGAAGCAGGAACTTTGGGGGCGCCTGGGTGGCTCAGTTGGTTAAGCGACTGCCTTCGGCTCAGGTCATGATCCTGGAGTCCCTGGATCGAGTCCCACATCAGGCTCCCTGCTCGGCAGGGAGTCTGCTTCTCCCTCTGACCCTCCCCCCTCTCATGTGCTCTCTCTCATTCTCTCTCTCTCTCAAATAAATAAATAAAATCTTTAAAAAAAAAAAAAAAAAAAAAAAGAAGCAGGAACTTTGGACACAGCACAGACACCCAGTGGAAAACTCCATGAGAAGACAGAAGTATATGTTGGGGTGATACATCTACAAGCCAAGGAATTCCAAGTATTGTTGACAATCACCAGAAGCTGAGAGAGAGACATGGAAATAAGTTCTCCCTCAGAACCTCCAAAACAGAACCAACCTGCTAACTCTTTGATTTTGGACTTCTAGTCTCCAAAATTGTGAAAGAATACATTTCTGCTACTTTAAGCCACTCAGCTCGTGGTAACTTGTTCAACAGTTCTAGGAAACTAAGACACTCAGAGTTAAGTCCACTCTGGTAGCCACATTCCAACACAGGGACCATGCCTGTCCCATTGGTGATGAGCCAAGGTGTATCTGTGCTTTCTTCCTTAAAGATCAGCTCAGTCCACTGTCAAAGGCTTAGCCCAGAGCCACCAAACTGAAAGTACCCACACACCCCCATCCCTACCTACCCTGACTCTAAGAAAATCTATAGCCAAACCTTTTAAGGCAGGTGGCTGGAATCCTATGTTGAGAGAACTTTCAAGATTAGAATTCCCCAACCATTCTTAGATATCCTTTCCAGTCCTTTCCAGAGAAACATTGTCCTACAGACAAGTTCTTCGTTAAATCCATCACTCCACTCCCATCTTCATAAGGCTTCTTCAGACAGCAGAGGATAGAAGGAATCCATTTCTCTCCCAGCTCAAACAAGCTCTGGCCTCCTGAACCCTACTGAACGTCCCCTCTATCAAGGTGGCGGAAGTCCCTGGAACTCTCACTTTTCCAGACCCCCTTTTAAACTCACATGATTTGCTAATATCCAGCATAATGCAAAAGGTGGGATCATAAGACAAGATAATTTGTAAAGGACTTTAGGAGGAGGAAATCCTTTTGTTTTAGGGTTTTCCATCAGACTCACTGTTTAAAGCAGCAGCAAAAACAATCACTGCTCTTTTTTCACAGGGGAAAGAGAAAGCTGAAAAGTACTGAGCTTGAGTATAGATGTTGGAATTGAGCCGTTTGTATTAGGCTAAGTTTGTGTGGGGGAGGAAAAGGGGGTGCTCACAGTTTCTTGGCAATGCTTGCTGTTCTCCAGTAAAGGCAAAATGGGGTGGCCCGCCTTATGACTCAGTGATATTCAGAACCTAATTCTAAAAAAGTGCCTCAAAACTCCTTCCCCTGTTCTAGTCCCAGATGAGCTGTTTTGAAACCTGAAACATGGCATTTTTGTTGTAGGCTTCTGAGAATTCATATAGTATTTAATACAGTAATAACTAGACATCTATCTCTTCTCTTAACTTGAAATAAGGTTGAATGAATTGGAAACAACATACTCCATGGTTAGAATTATTTATCTTGGACTGAGATTTAGAGAAATGGCAGATCACGGGGGAAAGTATTGTGTCATCTCATGAAAACTAAAATAGAGTGAATCAAATAATACCACTTTCATTTTAGGCCTCATGAACTTTATCTAAACCAGAGGTTGGCAAACATTTTCTGTAAAGGCCACATAGTAAATATTTTAAGATTTGCAACCATATGATCTCTGCAACAACAGCTCAACTCTGCCACTGTAGCAGGAAAACAGCCATCGATGAGGAATAAAAAGTAAGTGTAGTCCAGGAAAGGGCTGGATCAAGAATCACCAATGCAGAGATGAGCCAGCTACAGAGCCAAATGATCTGAAGGAGAATAGTGGGCTCATACATGAAGAGTGATTAAACACTCAGTAAGTGTTTGTTTCTCTTACTTTGGCCAATAAGGGGATTAATTTATTCCGATACGATAAGATAGAAAGAGGGTACTCTGTTGGCTGCCTTACAGAATCTAATCTTCAGAAACACTATTCCTAACCAGTTTTCAGTCATAATGCAATGACCCAATGAATCCTAAGGGACAAACAATAGTAGTCATTGTTTATTTTTTCTTGTGTATCATCTTTCCAATCAGTCCAGCAAATTTAGTTCTATCATCTTTGATAGACTGGGTATTAAAAAAAGAACCTTGTATAGATCCACAAATAAATATGATGATAAAACTTTGGATAATAAGCTAAGCATTAAGAGTTTTTTTTCTTTTCTTCCTAGTTTCCCCTCAATGTAAAGAGCAAATAATTTAGGTGAAATGATATCATGCAATAATTTGAGAAAATAGGAAATCATCACGTTGTTGCCCAAGCAGTGCTTCACACTATATGATGTAGTCATAGATGATCACAACCTAATGTGGTCTTTTATGTGATGGTAATCAATCTAGAAACTATTAACATGTAACATTTTTATTGATGAATCATAATCTCAACTGAAAGAGGCTAACTTTTAAGCTCTTGTAATTCATGACTCTTTATTGACAGCCAAGAATGTTAAGTGGAATTCTAACAATTATGGAAGAGAGCCAAAAACAAATCAAAGAAACCATTTTCTGCTTAATGTATTTATCCAACCCTAATACCAGAAATATTTTCAATTTCAAGAAGAAAATGTCCTTTGGCATTAACTAAGTATCTGCATTAATTTAAAATATTCTACTAAGAATAAATTACATTATATAACCATTAAAAGACCAGATCAACATATTATGAGTAGCAGTTAGGCTTGATAAAGCATCTTAGTATATGTGACTATAGACACACATAAAACTGTTCAAAAGATGAGAAATTTAATTATATAACCAGTACTCAAAGCTCCTGCACCTTCTGGAAGACAAGGCACCCATGGTCACTTTGACAGAAAAAGCAGGAGGGTCAGGCACCAGTTTTTGGAAGTTTTGGCTTAGAAATGATGTTCATTACTTCATCCTGCAGCATCCTGGACAGGAGTTCTGTCTAAGTGAGCACAGGGACAGTTGGTGAGCAATAATTTACAAAATGTGGTGTTGTAGATACAATTAGAAATACAAAAAAAAAAGTTTAGCAGGTGAGTTTGAGTATGGAGAATTGGAAAGAGATCAAGGAGAAATCAGTTAAAGGGGAGAGAAACCTGGTAAGGGGAGGGAGAGGGGAGGAGGGAGGAAAAAGTGAGAGAAAGAGGTGGGTGGGGGGGAAGTTTGAGAGAATATCCTATGCCAAAGCCCCACATCCGACCCCAACCTGAATTTCATTTGGAAGACATGACTTAACAGCAATGAGGATTATAAAACAAAACCTAAACATCTTGGGAGCACGCAGACATAATACGAAGCATCCAAGAATAAATTTTGTATTAAGTTGTAAGAGCAGAATTATGTTTTTAAGAAAAGAGGGATGATAGTCTGTCCTCTTCTGATCTGTCCAAATTACAGTGGGTATACTATATTCAGATCTGAGTAATAAGGGGAAAAGAATCTGGGAATATTTAGAATATATTCAAACTGAATACATCAGGTCACAGCCTGCCCTTCTTTTTGGTGGCTTGGAATATAATGAGTGTGTACTAGTGCATGCGTGTGAGAGAAAAAGAGTGTGTGCGTGTGTGTGTGCGTGCGCGCGCGCGCGCGCGTGTGTGTGTGTGTGTGTGTGTGTATGTCCTAGGTTACCAGTGTCTTTGTTTAGATGTGAAACCTTCTCTAGTCTTCCCTTGTAAGAAACACAGCCATCCCCAAGGACAATGTAAACCTAGCAATTTTGGATTTCCGTGGGCTGCTGATCATGGTCAGAGAACAGGGAAACCCTCACATATCCTTCCATTATAGCACCATTCTGAGCCCCGTCTGACATAAATAATCTGTTGGGTGAACTATTTTGTTCTGACAGAGAGACATAGGTCTCCCTTACACAAGTAATGGTATTTTAATTGCTAGAAGTTAGTCTTGGGTTAGTGGACTGACCTTAGCTTCAGGCAAAATGCAGCTGCCGTGAGAGAAAGTATATCCTTGGCTTGGTTTTGCAAGCTCAGAGCCCAAAAGGACTGCAACCAGCCTGGACATTTTCCAGAGGAGTAACTGCCTTGCCTCTGTCTCCATCAATATTGTATTCTTCTGTCAGAGTAACTTTTGCTCATGTAATTTTCAATGTAATACAAATTAATTTGGGATGGGTAATAAAATTTAGTATTGGGCCCTGGACAAAAAGTAATGAATTTTCTAAAATTGACTAAAAACATGGACTTTATTGGAAGACCGCATCTGTCATCATTGATATCAATAATATGTGGAAATGATGTTGATCGCCTGTAGAGCAGCCACTTCTCTGTCTCTCCCCCTTGTTGTTGGGACCCTGCCTCTAATGGAGAGGCTATGAGTGCCAGAGACATACCTTCTTAGCCAGGATCGGGCTTATAATCCAGTCGCTCTCCATGAGACGGAAGGGAAATTATGCAAGAGAGGTTTTCAGGAAAAAAAAAATTCGTCCAGGAAGAGAGAATGAGGTAGAAGAGACATTGTGCTCTACTGTTGCATTTTTAATATTTGTTTTTATTCATTTTATCCTAAATGCGCACACAAGATATTCTGGGTCAGACTCGGGTTTCTTATTAAACACCTTGTAGTAAAGAATACCTATCTGCACCTGCTTCAGTGTTGACCCAAGAGGCAACATGGCAACAGCCTATGGTGATTTTTCTGCACAAATGGCCCAATAGCCCATAAATGGGGCACAAAGAGAAATGAGTTTTCTCTGATTATTAAGAAAAGGATGCAACTCCCCTCCTGAAAAGGATTGCCCTGGAAGCCAGGTAGCTCCAGGTCTGTCTCAGCATTTAAGACCTGGGAGTGTTCCAGGTCTTGTTTCCCCCGTTGAAATGTAAAACCTAGCATAAAGTTTTCATTCTTCTTAGCACCCCAGCCAGGCTTAACCTCGGTTCCTACTCTAGGCTATAACCATCTGGAGTTTAGAGGGTGAGAAGAAAAGTTTTAATATCCTTTTAAGTTTTTTCATTTTTGTTTTTGTTTTTTCATCAAATTATCACATGTACCTACAAGCTCAATCATAGCAGCTCTTTGTTGTTATTATACAGCAGCATCCTGTTTGAAAAGCCAACCCAAATATCCAACAACAGTAAAATGTATAAAGTTGGTGTATTTATGCAGTGGAGTGATTTACACCAATGAGGATGGATGAACCATGTAACAGTGTGGAAGAGCTCACATATAAAATGCTGAACAACATTAAGTTGAAGCCAGATGAAAAAAGTTACATTTCTTGTAATTATATGCATATGAAGAACAAATTAGAAAAAATTAATTTGTTTATCAAAGATACTGAGTTTTAAGACATTGGGGAAGTATTGACTGAGAGGGGTCAGGAAGGTTGCTTCTGAAATGCTAAAAATACTGTTTCCTTTTCTTTCGCTTTCTTTTTCCTTTTTTTTTTTTACTGTGGTAAGAACACTTAATATGACCTCTACCCTCTTAACGAAGTTTCAAGGACACGCTACATATTGTTAACTGCAGGCACTGTGGGCACAGCGGGTCTCTAGGGCTTCCTCATCTTGCAGAATGAAAACTGTACCCAATGAACAGTCACTCCCATTCCTCCTCCCTGCAAGCCCAGGTAACCGCCATTCTGCTCTCCGTTTCTATGAGTTTGACCACTGTAGATACTTGGTATACATGGAATCATGCAATACTTGTCCTTCTGTGGCTGGCTTATTTCACTTAGTATGTCGTTAAGATTCATCCATGTTGTAGCATGTGGCAGGATTTCCTTCCTTTTTTAAGGCTGAATAATATTCCATTGTATGTATAGACACATTTTCTTTATCCATTCATCCATCAGTGGACATTAGCCAGATGGCTATAGATACCATTGTCCTCATTTGTGAAGAGTCTTAGGAGGTCAGGACTTTTCATGGGAACACTGAGAAATCCGGGAGACTTTTATTTCCCCACACATACCTTCCTACTATTAGACAGTTATTTAAGGATATGATATGCAGGCTAGAACAGCCGTCTGGCAACCACTGTGGGTAACATTTTTGGCACTCCCAGCCTTCTCCTGCCACAGATGGTAAATGTCATCTCTTTAAGCCACTTTGAGTTGAATGTGTATCATCCACAGCTGAAACATGTCCTGATTCATATAAAATTACAGAAGAAGGTCTTCTTTTTCTTTTTCTTTTCTTTCTTTCTTATGTTTTTGTTGTTGTTGCTAATGAGTGCTTAGGGAGTCACTCACAAATCACGTGATCTCTGTGAAAAAAGTGGACTTGAAAGTGGACCCCCAGAAATTTTGGGACTTGAGGAGAGTCCTGGATCATAGGAGACTAAAGCTCAGAGATGAATGGGGGCATTGTGTGATGGTTAGCAGATTCATGCCCCTTTGAGGTCACTGAGGCCTACGATGGAAACCGAAAAATGAGCTCTGCTCCTGCCCCCATGTGGTCAACACCCAATTCCAGATCAGCCCTCAGCAGATCCAAACAGGCCACACCTTTCCTCAGACTTGACCTGAGAATACAATAAGCATCTGGTGACAGGTGCCTCTGCCCATTTCAGTCCTTCAGTCCTAGGCATAGACGCTGGGACAGGCTGAGAGCAGAGCATGAAGAGATTCTAAGGACATTGGGAGGCACAAGAGTCATTTGATTCCATTTGCCTTTTAAGAAGATGGCACTGTCTACAGTAACAGATCCGAGGAAGGCAAAAGGAGAGTTACTTTGCATTTCTGATATTTCCTTCGCATACTCTGCCAGAATGTTCAGGTAGAAAATGGACCTAAGAAACCATCCAAGACCTTAACTTTTCATTAGAAACTAATTTGGGAGCATGTCAACTGCCAACTCTCAAGAAAGACTGCCAGAATTATCTGTTGGTCAAGCAAAGCCAAGTTTATTAACCACTGCAGTGAAGAAGAGTGCCATCTTGACAGAGTAAAACTTGTCTCAGAAGGGAGAGATCACAGGGGATATTTATAGCATTTCAGAGTCTGGACTGAAGAGGTTCAGGGCATGTCTTTCTATGCAAGGATTTAGCCAGGATTGGGCAAAGTTCATAGTATATTCATTTAGGATTAGAAGCACAGCTCAACCAGGGTTTTGAAGCAAGTCTTGATAAGTAAACTGTGGGATAATAAACCAGTAATTTATCCAGCTGGATGATCTACCATCCAGAAAGGGGGCTGTTTGAAACATCTAGTGTTTGGATAAATTGATCTGGGGAATTCCTGAAACAAATAACAAAATTATTCTCTTACTGAGAAGGAATTCCCTAGAAGGAAAGTAAAGTATCTTGATATTAGCATCCTTAGATCCTCCTCCTGATGGTTAAGTTATGTGAATGTAGGAGGTCTTCAGTCAGGTGTCTGATACATTCTTTTTTTTTTTTTAGTAGATTCCACACCAGTGTGGAGCCCAATGTGGGGCTTAAACTCACAACCCTGAGATCAAGACCTGAGCTGAGATTAAGAGTCAGACACTTAACTGGCTAAGTCACCCAGGCACCCATCAGGTGTCTGGTACATTCTGTTCATGAAACTCTACACCATGTGATATTTGTTCTCAGGCAGACATACTACAGCACACCCTAAGTTAGTAGCTTAGAAAGATCCCGCTTCGGTGTCAAAACTACATCCTCACCCTTAAAGGAATGTTATAAGGGATGCAAAGTCCACAGGCTTTGATTCAAAACAAATAGAGGCTTTCCTTTTGTTTTCCTTGTTTGTTTGTTTGTGGGATTTGAATCCAGAAGACTAACTTGCTCAGTCTTCTTAGTCTATGAATGAGGTTCTATCACTGGGAAGGGGAAAAGTGTCCTGACCCTCTTCTGCCCTTAGTCTAAGTCTGTCCTACATTCAGCATGTCATACATGTCAGCCTGGGAGCCTGGGAAATATTCACACATCTTAGAAGAAAAGCTCCCCTCCTAAACTTTTGCATTCTGAGACAAACCCTGCAGAGCAGAAACTTCCTAAGGACAAGATTGCATCACAAAAACATCATAATACTGCCACAAATCAAAAATTCCTTGCAGCAGTATGGAACATTGTCCATGAGATTTCTGGGACCCCTCCAAGAGAAGCTCACCTGTCTCTCCATCTTTCAGAAGAAGAGTGTCCTGTCATGCTTTAGTGTCCAAGCCTCCTGTCCTGGACTCCTGGGGTGAGTAATGGGCAGTCCTATTCTCAATGTGTGTCTATAGTACCTCTCCTTCCTAACCATTTGGCTGTCTGATTATTTTTGTTTGCAGCACCTTGGATCGTTTTGTCTCCACTGCCCGTCTCTTTGCATAAGTACTGGAGCAAAGGAGTTGGTTCTGTCTTGATCCTGTGTTATATCTGCCATTCCCTTGTAAGACCCTCCCATCTACCATTACAGCATGAAGCTTCCCAATTTCTTTTTTTTTTTTAAGATTTTACTTATCTATTTGACAGAGAGACAGAGAGAGAAAGCACAAGTAGGCAGAGCAGCAGGCAGAGGGAGAGCGAGAAGCAGGCTCTCCACTGAGCAGGGAGCCTGATGCGGGGCTCGATCCCAGGACCCTGGGATCATGACCTGAGCCAAAGGCAGGCACTGAACCAACTGAGCCACCCAGGTACCCCTAAGCTTCCCAATTTCTTTGTGGACACTAGCCCACCTCTGAAATGTCCTAGAAGAAAATCTGAATTCTGGATTTCTACTGCCTTTTCGGGTCTTGGAGAAAACTGGCATTGGCTTTGCCCCCACTGACCCAACCTCTGAGAACGGCCATGGGCCATCCTTGACTCACTGTCCAAGGGTGACTTTGGCCAGCCCTGAAGACCAGTTCTGTACCTATCACTTCAGATGTTTCCAGGAGCTCCTCCACCTCCAGGGTCAATCTTCATTACACTGGTGAAATCAGATTCCAAGTGGGATGCTGCTACGGGCTGAATTGTGCCCTCCCCCAATTCATACATTGAAGCCCTTAACTCCCAGTACCTCAGGATGTCACTGTATTTGGAGATTGGGATTTCAAGCAGTTATAAAGTTAAAGTGAGGTCATTAAGTTGGGTTCTATTCCTATATGACTAGTGTTTTCCTAAGAAAAGGTGATTAGAACACAGATATGCACACACACAGAATAAAAGCTACATGAGGACATAATGAGAAGGTGGCCATCCACAAGCCAGGAAGAGAAACCTCAGAAGAAACCTGTTGATACCTTGACCTCAGATAACCAACCTCTAGAACTGTGAGAAAAGAAATTTTTGTTGGTTAGCAATCTCGTCTATGATATTTTGTTATGGCAGCCCTGGCTTAAAATAGAGATGCCAAAGGGATTCCCGCAGAGAAAAAATTGTCATAAAATAGGCTTTGTCACCAAATAGACTTTGGCCCACTCATAATTTTATTGAACATGTATTCTGCCCTATACATTCTCTAGAAAATATTCCCTTGAATGAGAGTAAGGGTATATATAATTTTGAGTAGGCAAAGGAAGCTTTAAGCTATATTTTCACATAGTGTCTATCAAAATAGTGCTGGGCAGAGTGATAAGGCGGGGGGAGGTGCTGCCCTTGCAAACTAAAAAAAAAAAATGGAAAGAGGAAGAGCTTACTATTTTTTAATTAAAATTCAATTTAATTAAAATATAGTGTATTATTAGTTTCAGAGGTAGAATTTAGTGATTCATCAGTTGCATGTAACACCCAGTGCTCATTCCATCAAGTGCCCTCTGTAATGCCCATCACCCAGTTACCCCATCCCTCCACCCACCACCCCTCCAACAACCCTCTGTTTGTTTCCCCAAGCAGGAAGAGAGAGTCTTATGAGAAAGAAAAACTATTAGCAATGACTTATTTCAGAATACATAGTCATTGTCTTAGGCAACCCGGAAAGAAGCCACAGGCAAGTCATCCACCCCATAAACAAGTACATAGTAAGGAACTGCCCCAAGCCTCTGCCTGAGGGGCTGTGCCAGAGAATAGAGAAAAGACTGCATCTAAATAAAATGCTAATCACAGGGAGAAATGAACAGTACATTGTATAAACACACAAAATGTAGTAATGAGTTATGCAAATATTAGCAAGCAAACATTCAGCTACAGGGTATGAAGCTATTGGCCAAGTTAATTTAGGTTATGTTTTATGGTGCCATATACCTGGAAATGGTTTTTAGGGGTTATGCTCTGATGTAAATCATTTAGAAGTTTGTAAGACTGGAATGGATCCAATTGTCAGTGTGTCAGTGTGTCTTCCCATTACAAGTAGATAATATTTGTGGCATCTGTGAACTGAGTCAGGAGACCAGACACTCCTGGCTGGCTGCCTACATTACATGCAAGGTAATGAGGACTTGATAGCAAGGGAAAACCTGGTCAGGAAAGACAGTATTCCTTAGAGAGTGAAATGCAGAAGCTACTGAAACAATGGCCAATCCATTTTTGTATAATAAGACTACCCTATTAAATACCTTAAGTACACCAAATATACTAACTGCTTTTATTCTTATATTCTTAAGGCAATTTGAGATATCGTTTCCATTCTTTACCTTGAGAGAATAAACTATTACTTTAACACGTATGCATCAGTTCTTTATTACTGCATAACAAATGGCCACAAACTTCATGGCTTTAAACAACACACATTTATTATCTCACTGTTTCAGTGGATCAGGATTTTGCGCATAGCTTAGTTGGGTCCTCCGCTCACAGTCTCACCAGGCTGAAGTCAAGATGTTGGCTGGGTTGCATTCTCATCTGGAGGCTTGACTGAGAAGAATTCACTCCCAAGTTCACACAAGCTGTTGGAAAAATGTATCTCCTGGCAGTTGTATGACTGAGTTCCCCAATTCCTTGCTGAATGTCAGCCAGAGGCCAATCTCAGCTCCTACAGGCCTCCAATAGCTCCCCGCCACATGGCCTTCTCCAATGGACTCTCACAAATGGCACCTCACCTCTTCAAAGCCAACAAGGGGAGTCTCCTTTTCCCTCAGGAAAGGTCTTGTCCCTCTTTCTGAGGTTTTCACTAACTATCAGATCCACCAAAGATAATCTCCCCTTTGATTAACTGATAATCAACTACTTTGGGATCCTGATTGCATCTGAAAAATACTTTGATCTTTGCCATATTCTAAAAGTTGTAGGATCTGCTTCCACTCAAGGGAAGAGGATTATATAAAGGGTATGAATAGCAGAAGGCAGGTCAATGGGGTTCACCTTAGGGTCTGTCTACCACAGCATAGTTTAGTGTTTTGTTTCTAAAGTTAGTACTACATACTAGAATTTTGATTGAATTCTTATAAACATTGAGTATAACAACTTTCAATGTACTGTATTCCCTCAATCCCCTTCACATTTGTGGGTAGACTATTGGGATTCTTTAGATGCTGAAGGGGATAGAGAGGGGGAAATGGGAGGGTTGAGTAGAGGTATAATGCAGAGTCTGACTCCATGTTTTAGTGTCTGACTGCTGACAGCTTTCAGGCCCCACCATACCTGCTTCTTCTTCTGCCCCACATCTGGGCAGCTAAAGAAATCTAAGTGCTCCCATGATTAGCACCAATGGGAAGTTCAAATCATGCAAGTTCTAGCCCATATACAGGAACCTGCACCCCAACCCCTCTCCCCTAACCACCATAAATGCCCTAAAAATTCTTTCTGCTCTCTCAAGACATTATCAGACCTGTGTAGGAACCTGTTCCATGCTCTCATAAAGCCTCATTATGTGAGTAATAAACTCTTCATATCCTCTTGGTGTGTGGCCTCATCAGTCTCAACATCCAAACCACATTTTGGATGCAAGGTCCAACCTGTTTATGCACACAAAGGGAATTTACATTGTATCTATTTAATCCTGACTTCCCCCAAATACCACTACAACAACCTGCTAACAAGGCAAAGCTGAGTTTATTGCTCCAATTTTTTTCAGTGCACATCAATGTGAAGCTAATATTGTGATAAATCCAAGCTCTGTGGAGGCAAAACTCACCATAGGCCACAGAGGACTCGAAGGGACACATTGCAGGATTAATCATGGGAAGAACACCACTCAATGAGGACAGAAGGACCTCTTACTGTAAGAAAGTACTTGTTAAGAATATTACTGCATAAGTTTGACAACTATCACTGTGAGATATCTAGTTCTTTCTAAAAACCCTCACCCTTCTTTAATAAACTAATTATACATCCTGATTGTTCTATTAATTCTCTCTCATACATTGTTACAGCTCAAATATTTTGGAGAAAGGAGAAGGGATGGAGTGAACAAAGCTGGTGGCTACCACAATCATACCCTCACAAACCAGGCTTCAGGGTTCCTTGGGACTCTGTCTGCTCCCTGCTTCCTCCAATCCACATTAGAAAAGGCCTGGATGTTGCTCTCAACTTCTACAGGGGCATATGTGTGATCCTATCTTGGCTTGTGGCATCCCTATTCAGTCTTAACTTATCTGCTGTCAGTATTTTAGGGGTTGTGGAGTGTAGGTAGGAAAGTGTAGCATGCTTCTAGTCCATCATTATGAAAGCCAATCCAATAAAACCTGAGATTGATTTCAAGAGTTTGATAAATTTTAATAAGATAAGTAAAGATTTTAGTCTGGAGAAATTTACCATGTCCCTGAAATGAAGTCAGTCACAAACATTGCTGCCTACTCTACATATAAACAATGTTACCCAGAGAAACTGCTCCAGAAAACTGAAGGAGAGCCTGTTTTGAGATGTTCATACTGTGCTTGTTTATTGGATGTTGGTTTTGGCATCAAAATAGAAAAACAAATTAGCTGGGAGTTCAGCTATCTGCAAGGTAGAAGCCCACGAGAGCTGGTGTTATAGTTCTAGTCCAAGCCCAAAGGTCTGAGAACCAGGGGAACTGATGGTCTAAGTTCCTGTCTGAGTCCTAAGGTCCAAGAACCAGTGGGGCTGATAATGTAAGTCCAGGTCCAAGTTCAAGGGGTCAGGGGAAGATGATGCTCCAGCTCAACAGTCAGGCAGAGAGAGAGAATTCCTCCCTCTCTGTCTTTTTTTCGATTTGGGCCCATGGTGTATTAGACAAGGCCCACTCACACTGGGGTGGGCAATCTGCTTTACTCCATCTGTCCATTTAATGCTCCTCTCTTCCAGACACACCCAGAAGTAATGTCTACCCAGCTGTCTGGCCACTCCTTGGCCCAGTCAAGTTGACGGCATAAAATTAACCAACACTGTCCAAGCAGATTTTCCTATGGTGATCTTGATTCTGAGAAGAACTTTTCCTTGCAGAAAATGGCCTACCATTCCACAGGGCCATGGGAATCCTTCCATGCTAGCCATAGAATCAAAGGTGCTCCTTCTGAAAAGGTGTGTGGGCAGACCCTGATGGTGAAGGACAGGGGCTTCCATTGGCAGACTGAGATCCCTGTCCTCACCTCTGCTTGGATGCCTAAAATCACAGGTTCTCCTTAAGGTCAATCCATATACTTCCCAGAGTCACTGTTAAAATACCAATACATTTTTATATGAGCAGCAATTTAACATTATGGAGGAAAGCAGTGGATATAAACAGCAGAATTAAGTTCTTCCTGGCCCAGCTATGTGGCTGTGTGCAAGCATCTCACCTCCCTGGAACCTCATCCATGGCCCAAGTGTTCTGTACCAAAGTCAGGATGCCAATGTACCTTATCCCCAAAACCATCTCTGACTGATAACTTCAAACTCCTTCAAGCACTGTGTTGGGAGGAATTAATTCTAAGGCCATGTCCAGAGCACAGTTGGAAGTGGGCCCTGGTCTTCCTTTTGTCCTATTCAGTCCAGTGATGGAGAGAGAAATGGGGAGAGCAGTTGAGTGACCCTGCCTGGAAATGGAGAAAATGCAGGCAGTGAAGAAAGCTCAGCCAAAGTGGTCATCCATGGATCTTGTTCGGGATGACTCCCAACTATTCCTTGTGTTCTACTGTCTCTTGGTTGCTCTATTCATTCCTTGGAAAGACTCAGGCTCTGAGAAAATGAGAAATAGGGTAGAGCCATGGAAAAGCCTGGAAAGGATACAAGAAGTTCTGGAGAACCAGCTCCTTCACCTGGATGGCTTTCTAGACTGGAAGGAGCCAGGACAGCAATGTCCTGGTGCACAGGTTCTGCTGTCCCTATTTATAAGTAAAGACTCGGACAACATACCATAAGTCACGCAGCCAGCAGGTGCAAAATGGACTCAGAGGCAGGTAGGCAGGCTGGTCTGGCCCCACACATGTGGCATTGTCTCTCAAGAAACATGAGACCCTCACTCAGCAGAAGACAGAGGGACACTGGAAAAATTTTTTGCACAAATTCAAAAGGGTGGCTGGGAACCTCACTTCCGATTAAGCAAGGGTGTGAGTGGCTGCTCCCTCCTATTACAAACTTGGCAGAGGAATGTGAGACAAAATTCCTGAATTGTGCCTCATCAAGGGAGGGTGAGAACAACACTCGGAAAAGGAGGCAGCAAGGACATAAGCCACCCCTGAGTGATGGGAGCTGGTGTCCAGCCATAATCGGTGATGATGATCAATAGCAGTGGGACAGGGGACATTACCAGACTAGGAGGCTTTGTTCTTTGTGAACCTAACTCTGCCTCCACTGCTCACATGCTAGCAAGCCTATAAAATTCTGGTCTGCAGAGGGAGGCTGGTGGGGAAAGTACCTCTGCTGCAGGGCACGTGACCCCCGCCTGTTTCCCTCTGGCAGCCCTTTATGACTCCAGGATGTGTCCAGCATCTGGAACAAAATGGGCATTTAATGAAAGAAAGTTCTCTATTTTAGTAAAGGACACAGAAGCTCAAAGAAGTGGATGGTGGCAACCCTTGGAGGTGCCCCACAGACCTCCAACTGCAGAGACTGTAACTGAGCAAGGCCTCGGCATTGAGCTGAAATCCATCATCCCTGTGTTTGCACAGTTTCCCCAGGCTGCTCCCAGCCAATGACCCACACAGGCTTGCTCCTGAAGACATAGTGTTCCCCAACAGCTCCCAGAACCTTGCAGAGACTAGCAGCATGGGAGTCCAGGATGCATCCTCCAGCCTGCCCTGATTTTCTCCCCATTTTCTCTCAACAGTAGCTTCCCCTAATAAAGCCCACACCTGTTTAATCCCATCCTGATACATGCTTCTCAGAGGACCCAGACAATATATGACTTGGCTCAATGTGCCAGGAGATCCTTGTTCAAATTCCTTTTATAGTCCAAAGTTCCCTAGTCTTTGCTGCACAATTAGAGATTGTTCTCCTCTCCCTTTTGGGGAACTGCTGTAACCAGCAAACTGTCAGAGTTGTACTTAAATGAACCTGAGATATGTGAGTCCTTTCTTCAGAAGAGAGTTTACACACTCTGCTACACAAAAAGCACATAATCCTTCAATTATGCTTAACAAAGATGGTGCTGAATCTTCTTATTACTACAGTGCATCCCCTGGAAGACAAAAGGCTCTGCAGTGGAACCAGCTCAAGGGAGGAAATGGACTTATAAAGTCAGGTTCAATGCTGTAGCCCAAAGGTAGGTCCAAAACAGAATCAGGGCATCTCCATCGATGGGCAAAACCATCTACACCTACCCCCGCAAAATTGTAGGAGGGCTATCCATATCCACTCATAGGCTTGGAAAAACTCTCTCTCAAGCAGAGATATAGCCCTCTGAATGTCAAGTAGTATCATTTGGAGTAGAGAACATTCTCAGGACTGCTAGGACTCCTGGTGTCCTGGAAATTCCACCAAGGTGTTTTTAAAATCTTAGAATTAAAAATAAGCAGGTATAGCCTAGAAGAAGGGTGTCACCCCAATCTTTGTCCAGCACTAAAGCGCTAGTCTAAGGTCACTAAGCTGCACCTTAGCAGACATTTTGGGAACAAAAGCCTGATTGTGGCAGATGGCACGGGTTCCCAGGCCAACTCACACTGAAGGGTTTTTCCAAATTCAGGGAGCACAGCAGAATTAATAGGGTTTAAAATTGCTTCTCCTTGCCTGGCTAGCTCAGATGGTAGAGCATGAGGCTCTTATAATTGTTTCTCCCCCAACATTTCTACCAGTCCTGTACTCACACCGGCTCCTCTGCCCTGAAACCAAGTAAATGCCCACAGGTCAAGCACTGGTCACTCCCAAATGGGGAAATATGGCAGGTGCCCTGAGTCCCTAATCAAGCTGTCTACATGCCTTAAGTAAAACGAAGAATGCTCCTCATAATCTCTGCAATGAGTTTTTCAGTAAAGTTATTGTTTCTAACCCAAGCTTATGATTCAATCATTAATAGTAATTCTGCCCAAAGCCTACAGCATTTGTACCAATGGCCAGGACACAATCTCATTAATATTCTTTTTGTTGACTGAGGTGGTGATCACATAGTATTTGGGATTGTTTATGGGCAGAGTGTTGTTTTTAAAAGCTGGATTTACAACCAAAGGAGAATGGCATTAATTCCTATTCCCATAGCAATGGCACAGGACGTCTGAGTCTAATAATTTCTCTGAGGGTGCTAAACTGATGTTAATAATTAAAAAAGAAAAACAGAGAGCCCAGCCCATTAGAGTCTCACAGACACTAACTTTTACTATGAATATTAATACTGGTGCCTTCGCACTGTTTTTTTTAACACACACACAACAACAACAACAACAACAACAACACAATAGTTTGAGCCAGGAGAAGACAATCTTTCCTAAATTCAGATTGTGTTAACCTCCTGAATTCCAAAATCCAACCCAAAATGAATCTAGCCTTAAATTTCTTAATCCCCTTCACAGCCAGCCTTGGTTCCTTCAATCCCTCCCCACCTAAAATCAACCAAAACAGTGTTCTTTTGCCATGAAATACAACAAAGTAAGTGTGCCTCAGAAAACAACAGCCAGGAGTTTCCAAAATTGCTTCTGCTGCCCCCCCACCCACTTCTGTCAACCACCTGTTAGACCGGCCTCCTATTCCAGTCAACTCTATTCGTCCTGGTTCTAGCCCAGCCCTTAGGTGAGTTCTGGACCATCCTCAGGACACCTTGCTTGCAGGAAGACTTGTGGAAAACAGACCACCTTAGCAGACTGGTCACATGGATGATGGCATTATCCAGTCTCTTCCCATAGCATAAGGGATGAATGAGCCTTTCAAACAAGCTGGGGGTAAGATCATAGAACAAATCATGGACACTGGAGTCAGGTGGACCAGGGTTCCAATCCTCCTTTTGCCATCTATTGTGTGATTCTGGGAGAGTTGTTTGACCTCTCTGAGTCTCAGTGTCCCCATCTCTTCAGTGAAGGTAATACTCATGCTGACCTTGCAAGGTTGCTGTGAAGAATCAATGGGAACATGACTTGGAAGCATTGAGCAGAATTACTGACATGGAGTGCTGTAATAATAGTATTGTAGTTGATTTTGAATCTTCTCTGCTTGTGATGAGGACAAAGGCATGGAGGCAAAGGATGTCCTAAGTAAAATTACAATCAGCAGGAGTAGCATGTCCAACAAACTAAGCCCACATCAATGATAAAACATCTGCTGACAACTGATTGTTGGAATGCTATAGTCCAAGAAGCCATTGGAAGTCAACATTCTTAAAAGCTTGATTTCTGGCTCCTCAGATATCATCACATTCTCCAGGAGAATGGCAGGTGGTTATAACCAATAAAAAGTGGCTGCCCAGAATTTCCAATGAGAAAGATTTTGAGGCTGAGTTTGGGTAACATCACCATTTAGCAATGTCATCCAGCTGAACAGGGGTTGTCATGCTACCAACTTGCCATCCCCTCCTGAGACAACTCAGAAGTTAAAACAAGCTACACAAACACATGATATTTAGAAATGTAATGGCTTGATCAGCAAGAAGCTAGCTCAGCGTCGTCAAACACTACTGACAGCATAATTGTTCCTGCAAAGCTTGGGCTATCTCTTAACACCAAAACAAACAAAAGACCAAAAAAAAAAAAAAAAACCCAAAACCACAACAAATGCTGAGGATATTAGCTCATGGCTTTGCACACCAACCCCCTGAGTGGAGCCCAGTGGCTGAGCAGATGAGTCAGCTGGAGTCCCAGATGGCTCCTGTCAGAATTGTGGAACGGGCCTGGGAAGTTTTATTGTTTCTAGAGCCTAAGGGAGTGTGCATAACCCTGTGAATCCTGGCCACCCCTCAGGTGAGCTAATGGCCTGCTGATTTTACCACGACCCCTTGCATTGGTCAAGTACACCACTGGAAGCAGCCCCCTCCTCCATCCTTAGAAGCCAGCTATAGTGGGCCAGCCAGCCCTGGACTCAGAACTGGCCGCTAGGGTTCACTCATACTGCTTCCTGACGGCTCTCTGATCCTTTGGTTCATGAACACGAATACTCTACATCTGAGATAATTCAGCATTCCCTTCTGCCTAGTTTCCCCAAATTCTCGCCTGATCCTTCTAGCCCTGTACATTATCTGGGTCCAATCTCTGGCTTAGCTGAGGTCTTCTTATTATAATAATAGAATCTACCTCATAGGATTTTTGGGAATATCGAATAAGATTAAAATGTAAAGAGCTTAACACAGAGTTGTTATAATTGTTTCCAGCCGAGCTATTCAGACTTGACCCTCTTGTCCAATCCAGCCCCTGAGGTTCTCCAATACACTCAGGTGCCATCCACATTAAGGACAATGGTGTGAAGAGCCATGAAATGTAGAAGTCCTCCCAACTTCTGGCTATGGATGACTTGTCTCCTGATCAAATGTTTAGTGTCTGAGAAGTCACCAGCACATGAGGTCTGGATATTCCTGTCCCTGCCATTCAATAAAGTACTAATTGATCAGCTACTTTGCACTCAGGAAATGTGAGAGGAAGAGAAAAGTCCATTTCGGGGTGGACACTCAGGAAACCAAACATTTCGAGCATGACTCCGGAACACACTAAGCAAAGATAATGGGAGAAAACGAGAACTTTCAAGAAAAAGATGGCTGTTGTGCTTCAAACATATTATTTTCAAACATCAATATTTGATGTGAGTACAACTGCTTTTGAAAATTGCCAGACATAGAATGGCATTCAGATGAAGATGTTTAACACAGACCCATGTTCTGCAGAATGACTGGCTTCCTTGCACCGTGTTTTGAATAATAGGCATCACACGGTTTTATGCTGCAGTGATGAGAATTCTGGACACTAAAGGAATCATTTTGAACTACATGTCATATTCAGTCAACTCCAAAATGAGTTCTTTAGCTGTGAAGATAAACAAGTGGCAACTAAGTAAATTGGAAGAGTAAGGTATTTAGATTTTCATTGCCTATCCTAGAGTAAAATACATCAAACTTACCTCCATCACCAGTATTTAAGAATAATGAAAGAGTAATAATAATAGAAGGAAATAATAAAAATCAATTTTCTTTTATGTGCAAAATAGAAGTTACTGGAATTCAAAGTATCATGCGTGCCTCTCTCACTTTTCTTCCTACATTCCGTCTTTGTATACGTGGGGGTTTTTTTTAAGATTTATTTATTTATTTATTTTAGAGAGAGAGAGAGACCCGAGGGGAGGGGCAGAGGTGGAGAGAGAATCTCAAACAGACTCCCCACTGAGTGTGGAGCAAGACTCGGGGCTTAATTGCAGGACCCTGAGATCATGACCTGAGCCGAAATCAAGAGTCAACCACTCAACCAACTGAGTCACCCACGTCTACATGGGTTTTTTAATTAGCATGTGGAATCATTTCTCCAAATCAATCCACTGATTTATTTAAGTACATCTTAAGTCAAACTTGTCCTGGAAAACAAAATGCATGTGGGTTCACCATTTCACTGCATTTACAGCACTCGTGAAACTGTCTGATGGGAGATTTGCAAACATTTTCCACAAAACAACAAAATCTCCAGTTTCATTAGTATACACTTGCAATAGGCTCCATCTGTTATCCTGAATGCCCAGATTCTCCATAAATTCACCGTGAGTGGAACTCTCAGTGCTCTGAAGTCTCAGGCACACCCAGGCAGGCTGGAGTAAACTCCTGGGAGCCTACTGCTGGGATCCGAGTGGGAAGAAGACATTCCAGCCTGCCACGGCAGGGTTGGGGGCAGAGAGTGGAGTCATAGTGCCCTGATAGAGGCTGTGGCTGAGGAACATGCCAGAAATGCTCTCTGATGGAGAACAGCCCCTGTGCCTCCCTTCTGCTGCTTCCTTCCTCCTTTAGCACTTCACTGCTGTTGGTGACCCCAGACTCACCAGCAATGGGTCAAGAAAAAATACACTTTTCCAAGTCCTTCTGTGTTTCCCATGAACCAAGTTTCACGGCCATTTTTGAACAGGGGGAGGTGTTCCTAGCAGTAAAGAAGAACTTTGAAATTACATACCAGCTTTCTTCTTACCTTTTTTAGACTCTCAAATGAGTAAGTATAGATGCCAGGCAGCCAGGAGGCAAACCCCAGAGGACAAAGCAGAGAGAGGAAAATATGAGAAGAACAGAAAAGGGAGAAAGAGAAAAGAATGGAGGGAAGAAGAGAAGACTGGAAGAGGGGAGACCTGAAGAGTCACGGCTCAGGTCCCACGTAACCTGGTGCACGATCCCTGTGTGTGTGCGCGCATGTGCACAATGGCAGCAATTTAAATTATGTCCACCTTCCACTTCTCACTTCCTGACCTCAGGGAAGTGCCCGCTTCTAACCCCACAGTGAGTAAGGCTAACAGAGGCTTCTATCCTTCTGTCCTCGATGAGTATGTCTTTTGGGAAGGAAAACCAGTCCATCTCCATAGTTAAACAAAAGTCACTTTTCAATATATCATTGCTCTGAAAGCTTGGCCAAATGATCACTGCTGTCTAGCATGCAAATAGATTCATTCTACTCTGACCACAAATATGCTTTGCCATTGTATATATATGTCTCTATACATATATTCACTATATAATACACTGCATACTTACACGCAGGTGTGATATACAATATATGTGTGTATGTGAATATACCTATATTTACAGCCAGCGCTCATTGAGCACTCAGAGTGGGTCCAACTAGTCTCGTGCTTTTACAAGCATCATCTTACTCAATTCTCACAACAACCTTGTGAAAGAGGTACTCTGAAAATCAGCAAATCATAGGACAGGAAACTGAGGTATAGTTCCAATTCCTTGTCTGAGGCAAAGCAGCCGAATGGTGGATGGCCCCATGTAGACGCAGGCTATGTGTGTCTCCCTACTCTGTGCACTATCTTTTCATCGTCAACCAAGGATATCCTTCCTGCTCTTGAAAGCAATGAATGGGCCACAGTCTGCTGAGGATCATGCCCACCACCCTTATGATTTCACAAATGAATGAATTTAAATTATGCCCTGAGAATGCACAGGAGTCCATCTCTGTGTCACCAACTGTGATTTTTCCTATCCACTTGCACTGGCCCAGAGCTTCAGAACTGTCACCGAGGGTTCCAACTCACAGCCACAGATGGCAGTCCCCTCCCCACAGGCTATAAATGGTGACACGGGGCAGTCTCAAGAAGCGCACTCTCAACTCTGAGTTTCCTGTAGTGTGACAACAAGCTTTGTCCTGCAGAAGCCAGGAGATGAAAGGAATGAAGCTAGGAGAAGATCACATAGCTACCAGCCCACAGAACACCAACAAGACACTGAAGCCCCTCTGCCGCCCTGCACAGCCTGCTCCCAGGAGCTGAGAACGCCTGGCTGGGCGTTCCAACTTCGGTCCCCAAGATCCTACTGGGCTCCTACATGGAGAAAGTGCAACCCAGCACCACCCAACAGAGAGCAGTCTCCAACTCACTCAGGTTTTCTTCCTCAAAGAATGCAGGGAACCCATTTTTAATTTTTTGAGGAACATTCATCCTGTCTTCCACCGTGACTGCACCAAGTTACATTCCTACCAACAGTGCACCAGAGTTCCTTTTTCTCCACATCCTTGCCAACACTTGTTATTTCTAGTCTTCTTGATTTCAGCCATTCTGACAGGTGTGAGGTGACATCTCATTGTGGTTTTGATTTGCATTTCCCTGGTGACGAGTGATGTTGAGCATCTCTTCATGTGTCTGTTGGCCATCTGGTGATATTGTAGCAGCGTTATATGGTGACAGAGGGTGGTGAGCATAGCATAAGAGTTGTTGAATCACTATGTTGTATATCTGAAACTAATAACATTGTGTGTCAACTGTACTCACATTTTTAAAAAATCCTATGTGTGATATTTCAAGCCCAATCCTAGCTCTCTGCCTATCTTCCAGCTGGGACATTGGTCTTCTCCTGCCTTTAAACTCCAACTTGGTCTGGAATGATGCCATGGGTCTCCTGGGTCTCTAGCCTGCCAATCAGAATCTTGGACTTCTCAGACTCCTTGGTTCTGTGTCTCTGGAGAATCTGACTCACACAAGGCATTCACTGGCAGGCCTCAGCAGGGAAGCTGCCACCCTCACACCACCCTTGGTGCACAGCCATGCATTGTGGTTTCCTGGAGGGTGCTGCAGTCAAGGCCTGAGCCCCGCTAGGCCAGCCATGCTCATACACACATCTTCATTCGTAGCCCAGAGCATCCACCAAGACCTGCCTATCAGGGGTCCTTGGCTAAGGAATTTTCTCCATTCCAACTGCCTTTCCAATCCTAGCCTTACCCCATTCCTGCCCTCTGGCCCCTGCGTCCATAAAGAGGCGGCAGCCCTTAGTTCAGAGCCCCTCAGCAGTGAGACTATTGTCTCCCTACACCTGACCCTCACCTGGTACCATCCCATGGGGTAAATGGAATGCCGGGGAGTCAGTACCTCTGTTTTGCCTCTTGCTTGTACTGTTGCCATGAAAGAACCATGACTGGATTGTCACCTTTAGTCTAGCTCGTTATTCTAATTGCCCACCTCAATGCCTGGCTCCTCATCAGATGCTTCAGAAATGACGTTATCCAGTGTTTATGTGCTCGGCCTGATGCTCTCTGACTTGCATTTGACTCTGTAAAGGGTGTAACCGCAGCCTGTTCTAGGACGCCTTCCTCTGTAGGAATGACTTGGCATCTTCATTTGGTATTATAATGCATAAAGCACTTACTTTTGGGGAGGCAATGACCCCTTACTGGACAATCTCGATCTTCCTGCGAGTTTAGTTACAAGAAGAGCCAGGTTGATCGGCACTAACTCTCCCTATACTTCTTGTCCCCCATGCTGTCAGCCCCAGCAAAGCCTACAAATCCAAATCACAGCAGCAAAAGAGAACTGCCTGCCCTCATTCTCCCTTTGTGTCTCCAAACCAGGGTCAGCTTCTCCGTCGCCAGCTTATCCCTGCAGCAGCCCCTTCTCCATCTGGGCTTTATGAAAGCCTGACAGCCAATTTCTCATCACCACTTAGCACCTTCCTGAATTTTTTAAAACCTTTATTTCACACTAATTTTAAATTTATAGAACTACTTGCAAGAATAATACAGAGTGTTCCCCTGGGTCCTTTACTCAGATTCATCCATTTTTAATATTTTGCTGTTTTGGCTTTATCATGTTCTCTCAAAGTCTCAGTAAATGACTTCCATGCGCACACACACAATTTATTTTCTCTGGACCTTTGGAAAGTAGATTTCATACATCATGCTTCCTTGCCTAGTAATATTTCAGTGTGATTTCCTATGAACAAGAATGTTCTCTTTAAAAAAAAAAAAACAACAACACAGTTCAGTTACCAATTCGGGAAAAACAACATTAGTGAAATACGTTTATCTAAATTTAGACCTTATTTCAATGTTGTCAGTTGCCTAAAGATGCCTTTTGTGCAATTTTCCCTCAGGCACAGGACTCAGTTTGGGATCATGCACTCATTGGTCATGTCTCTAGACTTTTTCACTTGACCTCTCTCTCCATCATCACGTTCCCATCTGGGGAGAACAGAGGTCATTTGTTTTTGTCGTTGTCTTCGTTGTTGTTGTTGTTTTGTTTTGTTTTGTTTTTATAGTAAGTAAAGCTGTCCTGAGTTATCAGGAAATTCTACTTTAATTCAGAACAGTTATGTTTGTTTTATTTTTTTTAATTTTTTATTTAAATGAATTGCTCAAAGTGGGTCTCTTTCATGTTTCGTCATGATCAGGTAGTTCTGCCCAATGGCAGTTTGTCCTTCTCAGGGGTTCACAGCCAGAGGCACGGAATGCCCACTGCTACTCATCGGGGGCGTTTGTTTTGATCTCCCAGACAAGGAGCTGTCCAGTGTCTGCTCTGTGTGGCATCATTAGTGACAGCACCTTCTTTCAACTTTCAAAAGTGACCTTAGAAGATAAACTACAGAATCACTTCTTCTTATATACCTATTTTTCAAATTAACATCTCAGTACTTATTCCAGGCCTACAGCATCTTTTTCTGGATAGAAATTATAATTTTTTCCTGATTATAAGGATAATCCATCTTCTTTGTGAAAAGGAAATTGGAAAATACAGAGGCATAATTAAGAAAAAGAAAACTCATGATCGATCCCATTTATTCGCTTGTTTGCACTTGTGATACTGTGTTAGCTTATGAACACTTTCCCAACCATGTTCACATTTAATTTTCATAACCACACTGTAATGAAGTTGAGCAGAGCTTTAACATCTGAAGACACTGAAGCTAAAGAACATGCAGCCTAGGGGCGCCTGGGTGGCTCAGTCTGTTAAGGGTCTGCCTTCGGCTCAGGTCATGATCCCGGGGTCCTGGGATCGAGTCCCGCATCAGGCTCCCTGCTCAGTAGGGAGTCTGCTTCTCTCTCTCCCTCTGCCCTTTCCCCCTGCTTGTGCTCTCTCACTCTCTCTCTCACTCTTTCCCTCAAACAAATAAATCAAACAAACAAACAAACAAAAAAAAACATGCAGCATGGATATCCTGCCTTGAAATTCCATTTTCTTTCCAAGAAATCACACTGTCCGGGAGACACACAAGAAGGGAAATGGAGTCACAATTGTTGCAGAATAATGGCTCACATGATAGAGTTCCCACTAGGTTCGTGGTTTTAAAGCTCTGATCAATCAGGCAGTGGGCACTAGTGGAGAAAATGGTGCTTAAGGAGGATAAGCAATTGTCCGATATCCACCTGGCAGCTCACAAGGGATGGATTTGGTGTTCAAACCCAAGCCTGTCTGGCTCCATGAATTTTGGGAAATATACACTCAATGCAACCATCACTGCAGCCAAGATCCTGAACATTTCTGTCACCTCCAGAAGTTTCCTGGTGTTCTTTTGCAGCCAGTCTTCACCCCACCACCGCCCATCGGCTTTCTACCCCATAGCTTAGAATGTCATGGAAATGGAATGATACTCTTTAATATAACAAGGTGGAATTTTACCCAAGCCCTGGGCTCCTGAAAAACAGCACGGGTTCAAGGAACTCCCCACTCTTTTATGTTCTGGAAAACAGCTTACTGCAAAGAACACCCCTCCTCACAAGACTTAGATGGCCCCCCTTGTTTACGTAAGAAGGGGCCAGACACAGACCCTGCAAATTCCCTTTCTTCTATAAATGATTAGCTGAACGGCTTAGTCCCATTAATCAATCAGAACAAAATGCTTGTTCACCAAACTTGGGTTAAGAGTCTCTCCTTCCCCAGACTGTGACCTTTGCCCCACCTTCCCCCAACCTCAGCCTGAGCCAGCAGACAGCCCCTCCTAAACAAACAGCCTGGACTCCATCGCCCTTCCTAAACACAGGCTGGCTTCAGGGTAGAACATTCTCACTCTGTTATCCAACCACTCCCCTTTACCCCACTTCCCCACATGGCATCTTTCTGGCTTTGTTCACACCTCCCAATCAAGGAGAATCCTGCATGCCTAACCTTCGAGACACTCACTGATCTTAAGGTCGGAATGGTCTCCTTGAGGAGCTAGCCCCTACCCCTCGCAATATCCTCTGGAATATCCTTTTTCCATACAAAGTCCAGATTTGACATACGTCTGGCTTCCCTTGTTCAGCATAATGTTTTTAAGATTCAACCACACTTTTCTATGTGCCAACAGTCTGTTTCTTTTCACTGCTGGGTACTATTCCACTGTATGAATATACAAGTTATCTATCCATTCTCCATTTGATGACTCAAAGTCCTTTCTTGGGTTTGGGCTGCTATGAACGTTCTCAAGCAAGTCCTTGTGCGGACGTGTGCTTCCCCTGCTCTGTACCTTGGGGTGGAACTGCTCATTACATTTTAAAGTCAAAACATTCTCTCCTTTGAGATAGTCTCCGCCCTGTGAGACAGGTTGAGAATGGCATTTTTCAGCTTGAAAAGCTTCCAGAAAGAAGTAAGATGCTACATGGTTTCCTCACTTGCATTTTATGTGTATATGAGTACATGTGACAATTCTTTTGAAAACACAAGCTTCATATCAAATTCTCCCAACACTGATTAGCTCGGCATTCAGCACGATGGCAAAGAAGATGCTGGGACGTGTGCATGTGAGTTCCAAGCAATACATATGTCCCTTCTGCGGGAGGATTTCTCCCATTTGTCCGTTTTCAAGGTTTCATTTGCAGAGTTATAAACATCATGTCCTTTTCCCCGCATATCTGCTGCTTCCCTGCCACATCTCTTCCCAGCAGAGCCTGGTTTATTGTGTTCATAAATAAGAAATGGCAAACATTTGTTCTTTTTAAGAAAACAAAGGCACATTTCCTTTCATTCCATCAAATTAAGTTCAGCTACGCCACCAGCTAAAATTACATAAGACAATTCCTGCGAGGAAGCAAGAGATCAGCATTAAAAACAAAATCCCCGTCTGAATAAGGAGGGGAAAGAATAAATGAGGAGGAAGTGCAAGATTTCCTTTGTGCATTTTTATTTCTGCGTGTCGTGGCTTCTGCTCAGATGCCCGCTTCCCTCTCCCACCTGGTTTATTGCCTCCCCTCCTGTGACCTGAGCAGAGGCTGAGGACCGGGGCTCGGATGCAGCCTGGGGACATGCAGGGAGGACATGGAGAGAGGACACCACGCTGGCCCCTGGGCTCACCCCATGGTCTGTGGTTCTGGGAAAGAATTTGCCACAGTCTACTGTACTCTGAACATCTCCACCCACAGGGATCCAGCGCTTTCCAACTTCCTGGCTTTCCAACCCAGTCACCCAGTATGCGGCTTGTCAGAGTACTGATGGCGGCCATCAATAATTTACAGCCTTTAAATGTTTAAACTGGGAGCCCCTGGGTGGCTCAGTCGGTGAAGCATCTGCCTTCCGCTCTGGTCATGATCCCAAGGTCCTGGGATCGAGCCCCTTGTCGGGCAGGGAGTCTGCTTCTCCCTCTCCATCTGCCACGCCCTCTGCCACTCCCTCTGTTTGTGCTCTCTCTCTCTCTCTCAAATAAATAAATAAATAAAATCTTTTAATAAAAAATAAAGGTTTAAACCCTGCTGTTCCTGGAACACAGGCTTACCTGGAAGAGGTGGATTTTTAACGGAAGCCCCTATTCTCAGGTTAATTAATACAGCTCAGCTCCACAGTTAATGCCATGGACACCTCCCGTAAATCTCCCGCAATGTTCTCAGCCGAGCCGCGCAAAGTTCCGTGCAATTCAGATTCATAAAACACAACAGCTAGCCTCACATGAAGCTGCTTCAGAAGACTAAATAAATCTACTTCTGGCTAAATGTCCATGTGGGGCTTGTGTGGGGCTTGTTTTGCTGGTGGGGGACTTTCCTCTATCTCCCAGAACAAAGCAGCTGGTGTCTTCACTTGGGTTTTTCAGCTGCAGCCAAATTGTAGCCACTTTTAGCAGGCCCCTTAACCACTCTGTGCTTTTCAACCTGTCTCTGTTGTTTCATACCATGTGGCTGAATATTGTCAAAGAGGGGACGAAACAGGAGCCCTGTTTGTCTCTAGCCATGCTGCCTCTTTCCAGGCAACATGAACACATCCCAAGCCCCACCCAGAAAGCAAACAGACGGGGCTTGGAGTTGGGGCAGGAGACTTCCCCTACTATGCAGAGCTAATCCCTTCTGCTGAAAGAATCACTGTTGTTCAGGTAGTGGAGTTCTCAGATTTGCCAAACAAAATTACAGGATGTCCAGTTAAATTTAATTTTCAGGTAACAACAAGAAAAAAATTTTTTACAGCAAGTATGTCCCAAATATTGCAGGAGATATACTTATGCTGAAAAAAAATTCCTGTTTATCTGCAATTTAAACGTAACTGGGCATCCTGTATTTTATCTGGCAACCCTACCAGGCAGAGACACACAAGCCTCCCCCAGGAGTTCCATGGAAGGACAGCAGTCTGTGGTCAGTCTTTGAAGTAAGCGTCTAAAGGGACTAAACTAGATCCTATCCTGAGTACTTTCTCTTAGGAGGCAGGTATTCCTGTTCTCACCATGCTACAGAGGAGGAAAAAGAAAGTTGAGAGGTAAAAGCAGGTGCCCTGGGCTCTGACCAATCCCCCCAAGCCTGTGCACTTGACTTGTATGTGATACTTGCCCTCTGCATACATTACTCCTTCCCCTGAAGTCATTGCCATAGAGTATGACCAAGAGAGAGAAGCACGGATACACACACACCCCCAGCCTCTGGGATCTTTTATCTCTCTGAAGATTTAAGCACACAGGAGCTGCCTGCTTGCAGAGCTGAAGGACTAGTCCCTTCAGTAGTTCTGACTTCAGTGGCCGTCAGAATATTGCTGGGACCATAATTTGCATTTCTAACAAACTCCCCTTGTTAGAGGCTAATGCTGCTGGATCAGGGACTTCACTTGGAATGCAGGTTTTGCCATGAGCCATCCTGGATTTGTAGCTCAGCCCAGCCACCTAGCAGTACAACCTTGCACACATGACTCAACTTCTCTGTGCCTCAGCTTCCCCATGGGCCACAAGCACAGAATAGGACAGCATCACAGACATGCACACAGTTACATGAAATACTACATGTAAAATGCTTAGTGCCATAGCGACTACTCAAAAAAATGGCATATCTAGTTATTACTATCAATATTTGATAATTAGAAGAGAATTTTGCTAAGGTTCTGATAAAGAGAGCTGGATTCTAGATTCTTTTCCATTATGTACTAGCTGGATCCTAGATTCAGGATCCAGGAGAAGGAGAGCTAGATCTTAGATTCTTCTCCATTATGTACCAACACCATGCACCACTCTCCCTACTATGTTAGACTTCTGTTCTCTTGAATGTAAATGGAGTTCAGCCTTCTTTTCCGAAGACCACCAAGTACTAGACCAGTTGATTCTTAGTGCCCGCCCCCCTCCCCCCGCCCCCCACCGGCTCTGAGGGCTTTGATGCCTTGCTTTAGTTGGAGAGCTGATCCTACGATAATCAGGAATTATTATAAACTACAGTAACCAAAACAGGATGGTACTGGTGTACAGCCAGGCATATAAAACAGCACAGCCGGACAGAGTCCAAAATTAGACCCACACATAGACGGGCAACTGACTCTTGACAGAGAAGCAAAGACAATTTGGTGAAGAAAGGGTAACGTTTTAACCAAATGGTGCTGAACAATAGATCTCCAAATGCAAACATAGAAACTGCAATGTGTAGCTTGCACCATACACAAAAGTTAAACCTAAACTAGAGCTCAGACTTACATGCATAATGCAGATCTTTGTGATGTTAAGTAAGGCAAAGATTTCTTAGATAAAACAACATAAAAGAACAAATTCATCATTGTACTTCATTAAAATAAAAACTTCTGGCAACAAACCAGTTTGTCCTTTGGATATCAACAAAAATATTTTTAGTATAGGTATGTCCCAAATATTGCATGAAACATACATATACGAAAAAATTATTTGCTTATCTGGACAAAATTACTTGTTTATTTCACCCCACCTGTCCACTACCTAAGATACATGAGAGACGTAGAATCTCAGAGAGCATTTGCTAATCACAACATGCAGGGATCCCGTAGCCTTCAAATCCTTGATGGAACTGGGTTCGAGGCCAATGAAAGCAGAGCCAGGTGCCCACTGGTCTGTGGTTGCAGTGCCCCGGGCGCTACTCCCAGGTGGGGGTTCTCCCCGAAGGAAAGGCCTTCTCTGGATGACCACAACTGCTGGGAAATCTTCCCTGGGGAGCCAGGCCTCTGCTCAGACCAGGAGGGCAGTGCTGTCTGAAGTTTCTGAAATGGGGGTTCCTGGAGCAAATGCATCCCAGCACCTGTCTCCCCATTCCAGTTTCAGCCCTCTGCTACCACCCACCACCCCCGCATGGGTGCCTCTGTTCACAGTGCAGACCGCGGCCCTGCCAGGGGCCCACCAGCCACCCCTGTGGAAAGCACAGCTCATCTCTGAGTAGCAACACCCCACAGCTGAAGATGTGCTCACAGATGCACAACCCGGGTCTTGCCTTAGTCTGCTGGAGGTAGAGAACCAGACTTTGGTTGTCACCATCCTAAATCCCCATGGCCCAAAGGCCTAGTTCCTGAACTACCTTTTGTGCGTGGAGCACAGTCTAGCGGGACATGGAGCACGGAGACTCAGGCTGTCACTCTGCTGGAAGTGGTGATTTACAGCCCTGGGCCTGCACCTCGCCATCCTGTCTTCTCAGAGAATATGCTCTTGATATCCTGTGCATCAGGGCCCGGCAGGGAGGTGAGGGAGAAAGCACTTTAATGATTTTCAGCAAATTAATTTTCCTGCCAAGGCAGTCCAGATGGGTGGGCTTTCTTTCAACAACAGAAAAGTTCTGCTGAAAAATAAGTATGTACATTCACATGTATTTGCTGAGCTCCCTTTGGGAACTTCTAAACTACCAAATTACCAGGTAGGAAGAAAGAATGTAAAAAACAAGGTCCAAACTCTGGTTCTTAGTGATAAGCTCATATAGCAGCAGATATTAGAAATCACGTCCATTTCACAGATGGAGACACAGAGGCCCAGAGGGGAGTTAACTTTCCTGAGACCTCACAGTTGGTCACTAATGTGATTCTCACACCACTGCTAGCTCTGGACAGTGTCCCACAGGACTCCTGAGAGACAGCGATGACAGATTTAGCTAGTAAAAATACAGGGAAGACAATTAAATTTAAATTTCAGATAAATAATAAATAATTTCTTAATATATCGCAAATATTGAATGGGACATACACTTAACAATTGTTGATTGAAATTTTTAACAGCTTTCTTGAGGTATAATTGATACACACACAAAAAACTGCACATATTTAATGTATACAACTGGGTGAGTTTGGACATCTGCACACGCCCATGACATCATCACCACAATTGAGGTAATAAATATTATCCATCGCCTCCCAAAGTTTCCTTGTATCCCTTTGCTTGTTTGAAATTTATTATATCAATGCATATTATCAAAAGCCTTGCCTTGTTTTTGTTGTATACATTCACATCTTTCCAAGAGGCAGTATGGGATGGAATGCCAGCATTACAGATGAGCTCTCCTGGCCACCCTGGATGGTCGCGGTCTGGATAAAGTGAATTATGATCACATCCAAAGGCAAGACAAAGGTCACTGATAGATGAGAAAGGTCCTCAGTGGGCAAGACAGAAACAGGCTTTAATGAATGAAAAATACTGGCAAACAGAGGATCGGGGGAGCAGGGGGTAACGCTATGTAACAGCCAGGGAGCACTCAGGGCAGCACATGGGATGTCTCTCTGATCTGGATGCTTGTGCCAACAGAGAGAAATGAGCAAGAGCCTATGTCAACACAGGCTGGGCGCCTTGACCTTTACAGGCTCTAGGCTGTATTTCTTCTCATGGTCCACAGAGACATGGAGCTGAAATGTTCTCTTCTCTAAACAAAGCCCCACACAATGTTCTAACAACATTCTCAAGTTACCAAAGTTTTCCAGGGCTTTCGAGCCAGAGTTATGCCAAGGATCCTGGACAACCAACACGATACAGCAACCTGAAACAGCACGCCCCTGTCTGGATCCAATGCATGTGCAGTCTAGTCTCATTAGTCACAGATTTCAGTATTTGCAAATTTACCTACTCCATTAAATTTATTTGCAGCCACAAAATCAATACTATGGTGTTTAGTGGCAATTTGTGGGCATGCAGAGAGCAGTGAAAAATTTGACTTGCCTGACACTCATGTTCCCAACTGAGGTTGAACAAGGTAATACTCTGCCTTCTTGTTTCAACTCTCATACTATAGACAAGTGTCCTTTTCTCGGTCTATTTGGCAGCAATCTTTTGTTTTGCATGTTTTTGCTTTTTGTTGGTGATTTTGCTGTTTAAAATGGCTCCCATGTTATGTGTAGTGCTAAAGTGCTGTTCGTATCCCTAAGTGCAAGAAGGCCATCTGTGCCTTACGAAGAAAATATGTGTGTTAAATAAGCTTCCTTCAGGCATGAGCGATAGTGCCATTGGCCATGGGTTCAGTGTTAATGAGTCAACAATATATATTAAATAAAGTGTCTTTAAACAAGACACATACATAAAACAAGGTAATATATTAATCACTTGATGAAAGGATGTGACCAGAGGCTCATGGGGGAACCTAGCCCTCTCTCTGCCCTGGGAGCCAAGATTCGTTATTTGCTAATTCAGTGTTTGCAGCAACTTTAGAGAACATTAATACCATGGACGGGAATTGGTTGTACCAGGAGAGACTTGGGCTGGGTCATCAAGTCCATGAGAGAACATAGAAGGTGGGGAAGAAGCAAATCTCCCAAGGCCTTAAGCCATGGCCAGTCTCACCTTCCTCCACAGCCCACATGCCCGCTGACAGAATGCACTGCATACATTTTTTTAATAGACTTCATATTTTAGAGCAGTTGCATATTTACAGCAAAACTGAGCAGCAGATACAGAGATTTCCCATCTCCCCCCGCCCTTACCCAGGTGTAACCTCCCCCACTATCCACATCCCCAGCAGAGTGGTACTTTTGTTACAACTGATGAACCAACATTGACACATCATCACCCAAAGCCCAGAGTTTATGTTATAGCTCACTCTTGGTGTTGCACATTCTGTGGGTTTGGACAAACATATGATGACATGTACCTACCACTATAGTCTCTTACAGGATGGTCTCACCACCCTAAAAATCCTCTGTGCTCTGATTATTCACCCACTGTTGCTACCCCTTCTGCCCCTGGCAACCACTGATCTCTCTACTGTCTCCATAGTTTTGCCTTTTCCACAATGTCCTATAGCTGGGGGTCATACAGTATGTGCCCTTTTCAGATTGTCTGCTTTCACTTAGTAATATGCATCACTGCATACATTTTAGGAACGTCAGTGTTTAAATTCAACATTTTCTGGACCCTAGCCAAGTGAATCAGCGGTGATTACTCACCAACCACTGGAGGCCTTGGGTATACAACTGAAAATATGCCTGTTTGGCTGAGAGGAGATGGAAAACAACAAATAAGCCCCATCACAGGCTCTCACTCTGATGAGTTAAGTGCAGTATAAGCTATTTTTCTAAAGCAGCCTGAGGAGGATAATTTCTAAAAAAGAACTGAAGATTAAGATAGAGTTTTCAAGATTGTTGTTTTTTTAATAGATTTGGGGAAGAGGTGGGTATTATTTAAAACATACGATTTTTATTGCTGTTTAAAGTTAAGCCTTCCCTGGAAATTTTCAACAGAGCTGCATGGTTCTTTGGAACACATTTCCCTCCCCCACAGCAAGACTGTGGCCACCCTTAGCCATGAATGCCCCATGCTCCACTTAACAAGCAAGCTTTGCTTCTCTAAGTACATAAAGTAGAACATACCCCAGGGATTGAAACTGGAAAATGTTTAAGTTAGGACCATATACACCTGAAAGGCCATGTCATAGTATTTCAATCCCTTTAAATGTTAATTCATCATGCTGCCCCATGATTCTGAGCAATGCTTGAGGTAATAGGCCATCTTCAGTATTCTTGAAGACTGAGTGCTGCTGTCCATCAAAGTCACCTGGGTCAGAGCTGCTACTCATTTAGGTTTTGTCTGCCTTGCAACATGCTTCCAAGGTTTCAAGGCCAACCCACTTCATGATTATTAATTATTAGCCCCATTGCTTTAAAACTTCAAGGCTCAGGAACACATCCTTGGGGATGTTTGCAGTGGGGTATGGTGGTGACAAATATACTGTCCTTGACCCGACATTAGTCAGGCTCCCCTGAGCCCTCTTCTCAACTAGACCCATCCTTCCTGTGCCCAGTTTTAGCAAAGAATCCTGCTGTCCTCTGCCCAGGTCTTAATTTATAAAGGTATTGAATGATGACAGGGAGAGGTCTGTGCCATAGAAAGAAAAGCTGAATGTTATTCACAGTTCCCATAGAAACAAGAGGCATGGCTCACTATGTAGGGTCTCAGGAGAGCCACCAGGTTGGGGTCAGGAAGCAGAAGCAGGAGTGAGGGGAAGACCTTGACCTTAGGCTTTCTCAGGGTCTCTGCAGGGAAAGCAAGGCAGAGTAAACACTTTAGGATTGGTTAGTTTGAATGATTTTGGCAGGATTTGGGAGAGAGGGTTCTTTGGAACACATTTCCAGCTGCCAGATACCTGGCCTGGGGCTGGTTTAGAGCAGGGCAATATTGGCTGGTGGGTGACAGTTGGGTAAGGTGGGGAGGCCATGGCCTCGGACGACCTGTCTGCTCAGGAAAGGCATGTTCCATGCAACCTGCCCACCACCCCCAGGAATTAGCTGGGCCTGGGAGGTGGGTCTCTCCCCTGGACTGTAAAATCCCTGAGAGATGTCAAAACATCATGAAATGCATGAAAATTAAAAACATAATTAATACACCTGCTACATCAATTTAGTGAATCCTCTACTCTTGATATCTGATCAAATTCCTCATCCTTCCCCCTTGATATCTAAATTCTAGGCCTGCCTTTAGCAAGAATCTCTCTCTCTGAGCAATTTTTTATCCACTGACCCTGCCACTCTACCCATGGGTCATACATCCCGAGTGTCTTTGCTGTATTTGGAATTGGGTTCGGTCTCTCTCCTCTATTGCTAAAGTCTTGAGTAAAATCTCCCTTACCATTTGAACAAGTGTCAGAATAATTTCTCTTTAACAGCAGCCAAACTTCAGTTTAATGGTTGGCCCTCTCCCCACTATTCTCACCCTCGTGGGTTAGGGACGGGAAAGCCAGCATCAAAGCCCTGTGCCAATATCAGATGGAAGAACCTCTACCAGCATGTTGTTGGCTTCTCAGGTAGAGGTTTTATTAATTCAAACTCATCTTATTCAATTTGAAAGTTTATTAAAGCTTTGATAAAAAGAATGTTTTCTATCTAGAATGTCACAGAAGTGATTTTTTGGATAAAACCAATGGCAAAAATCAGTAATCTTAGAATTTAGAAATCCAATGTAGAGCTAAGAAATATTCTGCAAAGATCAATAATACAGTTATCAAGAGTATTAGTTCCCAGAGAATACTAAAGAAACAAGGTTTTTCAGTTAAAGCAACCACTGTCAAAGTAAAGCAGCCCCCAAATTCTAGAATTGTTCAGAGAATGTATAAACATATCACCGGTAGTAGAAGCTGTTGGTGCCCTGCCCAGATCCCTGCCACACAGTTGGTGCACCTGTCCCTCAGGTGTGGACCAGTAAATGTCTACAGCTCCCCTTCTCTGGAGCATTGGAACTGGCCATTCTCCCCTCCCTAGCCTGCAGCCAATGATTGACTGATACCAGAATCAAGAGCCACATCTTTTCCAGGAGGAGGGGCTGATTCTGTGGTTCCATCTCACCCCACAGAATGAGGCTGAAGCAGGCCTCCAGCTGAGCCCATAGCCTTACTTAACATCTCCCCCTGCCCTGTCCTGCCCCGCCCCCCTCCTGAGAGCACAGCCTCTACAGACCAGGGCTCCTGAATCCCTGCCTCAGGTTCTACCTCTGGAGGACCCAACCTATTCCAAAGGCATAAGAAGCTACCTGTCCTGACCTGTTCCCATTACAGGCCTCATTCCCTGGTTATCATTGAGAGGATCCCTGGAAGGATAACCCAAAGCCAGTCTCCTTGATGTGTTGTTCGAGGCCACTCATGACCTGGTTCCACCTTTATATTCTTACTACTCCTTGCACTTTTCTTTCAGAAATGTGGAATTACTCATATTTTCTACCCCTACCCTTCCTTTGACAACTCCACTGCAGAGCCATGTGTGAGCTTACACGCATACATGCACATTCACATGCATAAACACACACACTTGCACACACTTACATGCAAACACACATGCACACACAAATGCACGCATACACATATACACCTATATGTACGCGTGCATGTACATTCTACCCACATGATTATTTCTTGCCTTTATGGCTTTGTTTATGCTTTTCCCTCTTCCTGGAATGCCTTGTCCCCATTGTGGACTAGCTAATCTTATTTGTATTTGCAGGCTAATCTCAGGGGTCACCTTCTCCAAGAAGCCATCCTGGTTGGGTTAGATTTTCCTCCATGTTCCCAGGGCACCCTGAACTTACTACTATCATAGTTCCTACCTATTACAGTACCATTTGCTCATGGCCAGTTTTCTGGCTAGATTGTGAGCTACGTGAGCTGCCCAAGATCATGGACCCTTTTTTATTGATTCCCCAACACAGTGTCCAAGTATACTACAGACACTCATTAAGTGCTTTCTGGATGAACTAAGAAAGAATTGAAAAATTTTTAAAACTCCAGGTAATTTGATACAATGGCCCAGGTTGACCTTTGTTGTCAGAATAAAGAGGATTTTGTTAAGTATATGGATTAAGTTCTTCTAGAACAAATATGTCCTTTGAGAGATTTTCAACATCTCCCAGGCAGAAGGGAAATGGGAAATTGGTGGCCAGGTCATAAAAGCAGGAACAGGTGGTATCTGCCCTTTAAAGGAGCCAGCCAAGCACAGCATCATGGCCCAGGCAGAACATTTGGGATTCTGTGCGTGGTCCTGCTCAGTGAAGTCTACCAGCTGTGAAGAGACTGGCTGCTGAGCCAAGAATCTCCCACCTGCCTCCCCACCCAGGCAAGGTGCTCTAAGGGCTCTCTGCCTGCCTATCCTTCCCCCCCCCGGGGGCGGCCTCCATGCTCTCTGTGCCAACAAGCACCAGAGTTAGCAGGCTGTAACAAGGGCTAATGGCTCAAGCCAGTTCTCTGTGTTCCCTGTGCTGGAAGAAGGGGCCCAGCTGACCCCCAGTGCTGGAACTTCCTCCCCTGCACCAGGTCAGAGGAGGCAGTGTGCATGGATGAGCCACTGCATTTATTTACACCAGCCACCAACTGGGCATCAATACAGGAAGCTGCAGTGACAGAGGCACCACGTCACATCTTCAATCCATAGTCTCAAAACACATCCCTGCCTATTCCCCTGACTCTCCCTCCAGTCCCAGCCCAGACCTCCTGCAGGGAGACCAGAGGAGGCTGCTCCACCCCACTTATGCTCATTCCTCTGGCTTGAAGCTTTTCTCCTTGTGCTATCCTGAAAGGGGCAGAGAGAGCCCATAGTAACCATGGTTACCCAAAAGGAAGCCTGCACAGGTTCACCTATTTTAGATCCTGTTCCACAGGTTGTTCTGGCTTGTGACAGTCTGCAGTCTCAGGAACATGGCAGTTCTGCAGCCTTCTCTTCCCTCCCTTGTAAGGCCCCCTCCTGGGACCCAGTAAATCAGAAACTCTGGGAACGGGCCCAGCAATCTATCTCGATGAGCCTTTCAGATGATTCCTGATGGCCGTTAGAGATGAGAACCACTGGATTACAAGATAAGCAATTATAATATCCCCATCACTTGCCAACCATCAGGGGCTTGTCATGTTGATCAATGGAGAGAGTCCTTGAAAAGGAGAATCACAGCCAATGAAGATAACAAAAGAGCCAGGAAAAGCTCATTTGTTCACTTTCTCTTCAAAGCCAGCCACCCTTCTGCATATTAAGTAAACCAGAAAGGAATACGAGCCACCATTTCCTTCTTGCATTTTTGGATTGATCAAGATTGTTAACCCCCAAGGACAGTGGATTCTAACGTAAGGGAGCTCCAATTTTCTCCCTGGATCTTCTGACCACAGAAAACATCAGAGTTTGCATAGAAACAGTAGATCCATCAGAGGACCCAGAGACTCAAGCAAAAGTGATCTCTTGGGACCACATATAAACAAGACCACAGATTACAAGGAAATGGCATCAATCCTGGGAGCTCCTATTACAACATCTTAGAAAAGGCATTTGAATAAAGTATCTGGGGATTCAGAACAAGGGGGAATTAGGTGAAAGTGCACACTCTAAGGACAGTCCTTGCTCTGGAAGAACTGGAATCTTCTAGCTCCCCAGGGCCAGGGGCAAGATGCAGGAAGTTGTAGGAAACAATTTAAAGGACCAGAATCCACCCAAATGGCCCCAAATCTACTAAAGAAATTGAATTTAGGTTTTAAACTTCCCTACAGAAAAACCCTCCAGGCCCAGATGGCTTTACTAGTAAATTCTATCAAACATTTAGGGAATAAAGAATGCCAATTCTACATAAATTCTTCCATAAAATCAAAGAGGAAAGAACTGTTCCCAAATCATTCTTGGACGCCAACATTACCCTTATATTAAAACCAGCAAAAACACAAGAAAAGAAAACTATAGACAATATCACTCATAAATAAACAGGGAACTTGTTTTTAATGTAGCAAGTCAAATTCAACAATATATAAAAAGGGTAATATATCATGATGAAGTGGGATTTATCCCAAGAATGTAAAATGATTTAATATTCAAAAAACATGTAAATCACCATATTAACTAGCTAAAAAAAAAAAAAAAAAGAAAGAAAGAAAAGAAAAATCATATGACCTTCTCAGTAGATGCAGAAAATTCATTTGATGAACTCCAACATCCATTCCTAATAAAAAAGTCTCAGCAATCTAGGAACAGAAGAAAACTTCCTCCACTTGATAAAAGCATGTACAAAACCCCATAGTGAACATCACACTTAAGAGTGAACGTCAGGATGCTTTACCCCTACGATCAGGAATGAGACAAGTGTGTCCACTCTCAACATTCATTTTTGACATTGGACAAGATGTTCTGGCCAGTGCAACCAGATAAGAGGAAACGAGGCATTTAGATTGGAAAGGAAGAAGTATAATTGTTTATTCACAAGTGACAGGATCATTTATGCAGAAAAACCTGTGGAACATACAAAAAAGCTATGAGGGCTAATAAGTAAATTTAGTCAGTCTTCAGGACACAAGAACAATATACAAAAGTCAACTGCACTTCTGTCTATTATCAATGAACAATAAGAAATACTTAGGGATAAATATGACAAAAGATTTGAGTAACCGCTACACTGAAAAAGACATTAAAGACATAAATAAAGGGAGGGATAAACGTCTTTTATTCAATGTTGTTAAAATGTAAATATCCCCCAAATTGATCTATAGAGTCAATGCAATCCCAATCAAAATCCCAGAAAGCTTTTTTGCAGTAATTAATAAACTGATCCTGAAATTCATATGAGAATGCAAAGAACCTAGAACAGACAAAACAACTTGGAACAAGAATCAGGAAAGAATAAAGTTAGTTAACACTACCTAATTTCAAGACATTATAAAGCAGTAGTAACCAAAACAACGTGGTATTTGTGTAAAGACAAAAAAAAAAAAAAAAAGATTAAAGAATCCAGATTTAGACCCACACATAAAAAGACATTTCCCACCACATAGCAGGTGTTTATTCTGTGCCACACATTGGGCTAAGTGCTTGAACGTGCTAACAAATTCTCTTTTAATCTCACATAACAACCCTATGAGTGGGTGCTGTTGTGAGCCACATTTTAAACATGAGCGTACTGGAATCAGAGATATGAATGCACTTGCCTAAGTCACCCAACTACGGTGGTAGAGCATGGATCTGATTATAAGATCACTGTTTTTAACCACCTGTGGAAAGAGTGGACCACATTTGATGACCAACTCAGTATCATGGCCTATACCCTGTCTGATGGGGCCCTGCCTCACTCAGGTCTTACGTTGTTGGAATCATTTATCCATGTGCAGGGAGACATTACCTGTTCTCAAAGACTGGAGAGGAACTGGCCAGGTGAGCACTCACTTCCCGCTTTGCTTGCACGTAGCCTGGTTGCAGAATTGGATCTAAAAATCCACCCAGCTGCATTCATGTCCTGGAGGTTTATCTATCTTACTGGCCTCCTACCCATTTCAAGGATCTTGTTGCCAACAGAAATGTAGCCAACCTACACCACCAGGAGCTTCTTCACCATTTTTTGCCCTTGCTGCTGGGTGCCTACTCCTAGTACACTACAAAGGTGTCTGTCCCTACACCAGGCTCTGAGCCTCTTGCAGCCCCACTGAAGTTGCTGCTCTGCAGCAGGACAGGCATGTTTTGCTGCCTTTCTCAACAAACTGGAAACCCAGCCTGTAGCTTGTAACACAGAGTAGTTAAGGGGCGCCTGGTGGCTCAATTGTTAAGGATCTGCCTTCGGCTCAGGTCACAATCCCAGGGTCCTGGGATCGAGCCCCGCATCAGGCTCCCTGCTCGGCGGGAAGCCTGCTTCTCCCTCTCCCACTCCCCCTGCTTGTGTTCCTTCTCTCACTGTCTCTTTCTCTGTCAAATAAATAAACAAAATCTTTAAAAAAAACACACACACACAGAGTAGTTAAGACTGACTACAATTTGTCTCTCACGCATCACTTTGGTGCATAGAACGCCTGATCGCTTCTACACTGAATTATTCCAACTGGCATCTATAATTCCCCTTCTGTCTCCTGAACAAAAGCCCTGCTCTGGTTGGAATTTTGTAAGCAGGAAAAATAATATTTTCTGTGAACCATTTCATTTCAAAATCCATATACTGACTGAGGGAGTTCTCTGCAGAAGACCCAAAGACACCTGCTATTGTAAAAAATATTTCCCAGAATCTTGGCTCTAAAGGTAGATACATGTTATGCAAAGAAATTGGACAGCATGAATAAAATAAGATGTTTACAGAGGAGAAGAGAAAAAGAGGCACGTGTCCTACTTTAACATCTTGGTCATTTGGCATTATCAGCTTCTATTTATATATGAGTGATCTCCAGAGAATCAAAACTTCCTCATCTAGCATAAGAATTAATTTAAATAATTGAGCTATTTTAATGGAAATTATCCTAAAATACACAGCATGGTTTCCATCTTTCTAAAAAAAGAACAATGAATATAATTTAAATTTTTAATGAAGAATCATGGTTATTTAGTATAGTACAGTAACTTAAGTACAGTGTTGTAGGGTTTTTTATCAACAATATTTCTGCTGTTAGTAGGTAATCTCCCAAAACCATTCATTCTCACTTGCTGTGGACTGGAAATCTAAATAAGGAAGTTTGTTAGGATTGTATATAAAGTAAAAGTCAATAAGGAATAAGTAGCAAAGCGCCTATCTAACACCAAAGGCTTTGGTCTTAGTATATAGGTCTAAAGTTTTGGGGTTTTTTTAGGGGCGCCTGGGTGGCTCAGTCGTTAAGCGTCTGCCTTCGGCTCAGGTCGTGATCCCAGGGTCCTGGGATCGAGCCCTGCATCGGGCTCCCTGCTGGGTGGGAAGCCTGCTTCTCCCTCTCCCACTCCCCCTGCTTGTGTTCCCTCTCTCGCTGTGTCTCTCTCTTCAAATAAATAAATAAAATCTTAAAAAAAAAAAAAATAAAGTTTTGGGGTTTTTTTAAAGATTTTATTTATTTATTTATTTATTTGAGAGAGAGAGAATGCAAACAGGGGAAGGGAGAGAGACAAGCAGACTCCTCACTGAGCACAGAGCCTGATGCAGGGCTTGATCCCACGACCCTGACCCTGAGATCATGACCTGAGCCAAAATCAAGAGTCAGACGCTCAACCGACTAAGCCATCCAGGCACCCCATTATATAGGTCTATAATAAATTTTGAATTAACTTTATGTATGTGTGAGGTAATAATCAAGGTACTTTTCTCCTCATACAGATCCAGTCATTGCAGTATTCTTTATTGAAAAGATTCACATATCCCTCCTGATATATCCCCCCTTTGACGAAAATCAATTAACTATTTATGTGTGGCTCTATTTCTAGATTTGTCATTATTATTCCATTTATCTGTATGATTATCCTTTCTTGATTGATGAGCTTTATATTAAGTTCCAAAAGAAAGTTGTATGATTCTTCTGATTTTGTTTTTTATAAAACCATTTGTCTATTCCAGGTATTTTACCTTTCCATATAAATTTTAGAGTCAACTCATCATTTCTGAAAATGGTTGCTGGAGTTTTCATTGAGATTGTGTGGAATCTATGGTCAATTTGAACAGAACTGTCATCTTTACAATACAGAGTCTTCCAATCCTTGAATGTGGAGGATTCTCCATTTACCTTGGTCTTTTTAAATGTCCCCAGCAACGGTTTGTATTTTTCAGTGTACTGATCTTGCACTTCTTTTTTTAAGCTGAATTCAGAGTATTTCATTTTTGAAGCTATTGCCAAGGGAATTCTTTTATTCTGTGTTTAAATAATGTGTTGTTAGTATATAGAAATACAGCTGATTTCTATATGCTGCTCTGGTAGCCTATAACCTTGCTAAATTCACATAATAGTTCTAGTAGATTTTTTTGTAGCTTCCTTAGGTTTTTGTATTTGTCAAATCATGCCTTGTGCAAATAAGACAGCTTAATTTCTTTTTCAACGTATAGGTCTTCTGTTTCTTTGCTTTGCCCTATTGCACTAGTGCGGACATGTCCAGGACAAGGTTTAAGAGAAGGAGTAAGTGGACTTCCCTGCCTTGCTACCAGTCCCGGGCAGAAAACACTCAGTATGATGCTACCTGTAGGGCTTTTGATGCTTTTTATCAAATTCTGGAAATTCCCCACTATACCTAGTTTGCTAGGAGTTTTTTACCACAAAAGCTTGTGGAATTTTATCACATTTTTTTCTGCATCTATGGAAATGATTATATGGGTTTCAAAACTATGGTATATTGTTGCAATAATACATGACCACAAACTTAGTGGCTTAAAGCAACACAAATTTCTTTTCTTCCAGTTCTGCTGTTCAGAAGTCTGAAGTGTGTCTCACTGGACTAAAATCAAGGTGTGAGCTCAGGACTGCCTTCTTTTCTGGAAGTTCTAGGAGAGGATCCAATTTCCTGCCTTTTCCAGCTCCTAGAACCTCCCACATTCCTTGCCTCATGACCCTCTGCCTCTACTGTAAAAGCCAGCAAAGGTGGGTCAAGTCCTTCTCACATAGAATCGCTCTGACCTCTTCCTCAGTAGCCGTATGTCCCTCTGCCTTCCTCTGTCACTTATGAGGGTCCTGTGGCTTCACTGGGATCACCCAGATAATCCAGGATAATCTCCCCATATCAGGGTGTTTAACCCAAATCACATCTGCAATGTCCGTTTTGCCATGTAGGATAACCTATGCACAGGTTTGGGGAATTTAGGACATGGATATCTTTGGGGAGTCATTATTCTGCCTACCACATATGGTGTATTTATTCAGTGCTCTGGGGATTTTAAACCAACCTGCATTCATATGGTAAAACCCAGTTTGTCATGGTGTATATCATTTTTACATATTATTGGGTGAAATTGGCTAAAATTTGAAGAATTTTTGCATCTATGTTCATAAAGGATATTAATCTCTAGTTTTCTTTCCTTACAATGTCTTTGTCTTGCTTTGGTATCAGAGTAATGCTGGCCTCATAGAGTGAGTTAAGGATTATTCTTTCCTCCCTTCTTTTCTAAAAGAGAACTGGCATTGTTTCTTCCTTTAATGTTTCACAAAACTCACCACCAAACTCACACTGATTTTTTTTGTAGGGATATTTTAAATTACTAATTCCATTATTTTACTTCCTACAGAAATATTCAAATTTTCTGGTTTTCTTTGAGTTGTCTTGATAGTGTGTGTGTTTTCAAGGAATTTATCTAGTTCATATAGGTGGCCAAATTTGTTGACATAAACTTATTCATAATATCCTTTCATAAAGTTGTTCATAATATTTTTTTATCATTCTTCTGATGTCTGTAGGGTCTGTTGTGATCTGCATCATCCACGTACTGATAATGTGTGTCTTTTCTCTTTTTCTTGATCAGTGAGCTAAAGGTTATTCTAAGTAATCATTTTTTTATAAAAAAGACTAGCTTAGATATTATTGATTTTCTCTACTTATTCACTTTCTATTTCATTTACTTTCATTCTGGTTTTTTTTTTTTTCTTTCTTCTAATCAGATTCAATTTGGTATTCTTTTTCTGGCATCTTAAGGTGCAAGCTTCAAGTACTGATTTTGAGTCTTTCTTCTTTTCTAAACTTCTGTTTTCTCCCTGAGATCTACTTTAGCTGCATCCTACAAATTTTGTTATGTTATATTTATATATTTATTTATTTTATTATTTCCACATTTGGGGGGCTTTCCCAGATCTCTCCCTTTCTCTTCTTGATTTCTAACTTATATTGTGACCACAAAGTATTACTCTGTATAATTGCTGGTTTGCAGGCTGGCCCTGTATGAGGAAGGCAAGGAGAGATCAAAGAAAGAGGCAGACCACTCCAGATTAGTAAGTGGCATATATATATTTTATAAGAACTTTTCCCAGCCTATGGCTTGTCTTTTCATTTTGTTAATAGAGACTTTCCAAGGGCAAAATATTTTAATTTTAATGAATTCAAATTTATCAATACTTTCTTTATGCTTCTTATGCTTTTTGGGATCATATTTAGTTTTTTTTTAAATCTAATTCAAAGTCACAAACTTTTTATTCTGTTTTCTTCTAGAAGCTTTATAGTTTCAGAGTTCATATTTAAGTCTGTAAAATTACTTTGAGTTAATTTTTGTATATGATACAAGGTACAGGCCAAAGCTTATATTTTTACAGATGGATAGAGGTTGGGAAAGGCAGTCTTGTGAAGGTAATCTTTCTCCCACTTGGCTGCATACAAATGGCCTTGCACCTGGAGCATTTCCTTACCAGGAGCTAAAGAGTCCACACAGGCTGTGTTGGACTTATCATCTTGTAAGGGAATATCGTTCCTTGTTTCAGGTTCAATAAGTACTCTTGTCTCTGCTTAAAGTGTGTGCATCATATGGCACCTGACCAACCCCACTGCTACATCTACCTTCTGAGGGAAAGGGACAGGGTTCCTTCCACTGCAGCACAAAAGAGGTGCATTCAGGCCGGTTGCCCTTTGTTGTCCACAAGGACCTGCTGGCCCCAGGGGACCGAAGCCCACTATTGAAACCAATCTTGTTCAGTCTGTCTTCTGGGTAAGAAAAACATTGTTCTACTCAGTAACTGACTGCTTTGTATTTTTCTTGGCAACTCAGGATACCAAGATGCTGGGAGGAAATGATTTGAGTCCTCCCGTGGGATTGATAACTGGAACACAGCACCCTACTCCCTTGGGATTGATAACTAACACATGGTACTCTGCTCAGCAGTATTCAGTTATTCTATGCCCATCTGTTGACAAGACTGCTTTCTTCATTGACTTGCCTTTGTATCTTTGTCAAAATCATTTGGCCATAACAGACACATGAAAAGATGTTCAATATCACTCATCATCAGGGAAATGGAAATCAAAACTACAATGAGATATCACCTCATACCTGTCAGAATCACTAAAATCAAAAACACAGAAAACAGTAAGTGTTGGCAAGGATGTGGAGAAGAATGAACCCTCGTGCACTGTTGGTGGAAATGCCAACTGGTGCAGCCACTGTGGAAAACAGTATGGAAGTTCCTCAAAAAGTTAAAAATAGAACTACCTTATGATCCAGTAGTCACACTACTGGATACTTACCCCAAAAATGCAAAAACACTAACTCAAAGGGATACATACACCCCTATGTTTATAGCAGCATTATTTATAATAGCCAAATTATGGAAGCTGCCCAAGTGTCCATCAATAGATGAATGGAAAAAGAAGATGTAGGATGTATATGAATATTATTCAGCCATTAAATAGAATGAAATCTTGCCATTTGTGACAACATGGAATAGAGCTAGAATATAATGTTAAGCAAAATAAGTCAGTCAGAGAAAGACAAATACCATATGATTTCACCCATATGTGGCATTTAAGAAACAAAATAAATGAACAAAGGAAAAAGGGAGACAGAGACAAGCCAAGAAACAAACAGACTCTTAACTCTAGAGAAAAAATGATGGTCACCATAGGGGCGGTGGGTGACTCGATGGGGGAAATAGGTGATGGGGACTAAAAAGTACACTTTTCTTGATGAGCACTGAGTAATGTATAGAATTGTTGAATCACTATATTGTACACCTGAAACTAATACAACACTGTTTTTAACTATACTGGAATTAAAATTAAAAATGTAATTGATAAAAAAATTCTTTGGCCATAAATGTGTCGTCTATTTCAGGATTCTGGATTCTGTTTCATCAATATATACATCATTTCTTTGGCAACACCATATTATCTTGATTACTATACTTTATACTAATTCTTGAAATCAGGCTGTATACAGCCTCCATCTTTTTTCCTCTTTCTCAGTATTGTTTTGGGTGTCCTAGTTCCTTTAATTTGTCAACGAGCCAATTTCTACAAAAATTCCTGCTGAAATTTTCCTTGGACTTGCATTGAATCCATGGATCAATTTGAGGAGACTTGACATATTAAAAATATTAAATATGCCAATTCATAAGCATGATATACATCTATATATATTTAAGTCAGGAGTCCCCCAACTTTTTCTGCAAATAATTAGATAGAAATACTGTGTGTCTTAACATTAAGAGGAAAAATCAGAAGTATTATGTCGGCACTTACATAAGAGAAAACAAATTTTTACAAAAGTTTTATTGACAAATTCAAAATATAATACCGGCATACCTCCTTTTATTTTGCTTTGCTTTCTCGTACTTTGCAGATACTACATTTTGCACAAATTGAAGGTTCATGGCAACCCTGCTCAAGCAACTCTATCAGCACCATTTTTCCAACAGCATTTGCTCACTTCATGTCTCCCTGTCCCGTTTTGGTAATTTTCTCAATATTTCAAACTTTTGCATTTTTATCATATTTGTTATAGTGATCTGTGATCAGTGATTACAACTCACTGAAAAATTAGATGACGGTTAGCATTTTTAAGCATTAAGTTGTTTTTAAATTAAGGTACGTACATTGTTTTTTAGAAATAATACTATTGTTCCCTTAATAGACATCAGTAGAATATAAACATAACTTTTAAATGCACTAAGAAACCAATAAATTAATTTGAGTCACTTCATTGTGATATTTGCTTTATTGTGGTGGCCTGTACTACCTCTTTTGACATCTGTGGAGGAGAAGGGAACAGTTCCCAATTGCAGATCATTCTCCTGGTCTCAGGTACAGTGGCCTACAGAAGTGAACCTGCAGTGCTCGGGGGCAGCTTTCAAATGGACAGCTCAAGAGGATTTGAGACTTAACCTTCTGCGTTCCAGCCCAGACGTATGAAGACACAGGAAAGAAAAGATCTCTTTTCTCTTTCATAAAGGGTTGAGAGTGGGAAGTAGATTGGCTGATCAAAGGGCACGTTCATCTGCTTAAGAGTGAGATGCCTATGTCAGCACATATGAATCTCTATTGAAACGCTGGAAAATTTACAAAAGAAAATACTACACATGGGGAGGAAAGGAGGAAGTTAGGGGGCTAAATTAGACTCTTTCGAATTCACAGGGAAAGCGTGTATGGTTTGCTCACGACAGTGACATCATAAGTGAGCCCCAACTGGTCCATTTGCCATCAGAAAAGTGCCTCCCTCCAAAAATTCTTGCCAGACTTTTCCCTTTTGAATCTCCTCTCACCTAGTGAAGAACATCAGCCCTACCCAGAGGGACTCACCTAACACAAAAAGCCAGGCAGACCACCAATTCCTCTATTATCATTAGTGCATTTCCTGAGCTTGAGTCATTCACCCTGGGGTTTAGTATCAGCCAGATGCTAGTATTGCTCCTCAACCTTCCAGGTTCCAGATAGGTTGATGGGGGGTGCTTAGGCCCCCAAGGATAGACCTGAGGGAGGGATCTGTTTAGGGTGGTACCAGCTCAAGTTGCAGACATACTTGCTTCCATCATAGATATTTATCTATTATAGCAATACCACCTCCCCCCCCCACACACACACACACAGCCTTTTCTCTGAGGCAAACACGCATTCTCAGAGCTAACACTAACACCCAGTGAGGAAGGCAATTCTCTAACAATCTGAAAGATTTCCTTCTCTGAAATCACGAAGTTGGTTTCCATCTGGGGTTTTGCAGAGTTAAGAATAGCTCCACATCCATCGTACACAGCTGTCTCCTTAGCACACAAGATACCCCCTAAAAGGACCTTTCTAATAATGGCTTTTTTTCCAAGGCCTAGGTTCTCCATAATCCTAATTGGAGAGAAGAAAAAGATGTGCCTTATTAATTCAGTTAAAAATATAACATTATAACAGCACCTAAATTCCACCTTAAAATATTGCTTGATAGATTGTAGTCAATTGCTTGAGGGGGTGGGGAACTTTCAGATACATTTGTGTGGTTTGTTTGTTTTTTAACTATGTTGCTTTTTTTAATTACCTGGAACAGGGAGCTGCTTAAAAACACATCCTCCAAGTATATTTTTTCACCCTAAGCACCATGAATATTTCAATAGACCGATTAATAGCTCTAAGTTCTTTGCTGTTCTAACAAATCTGTCATTAAAGGTAATAGAACAGTGTATGATTTGTTTCATTTCAAGGAAAAAGAAATATAAACTAGTATTCCTCATTTCCGTTAATCCACTGGTTTGTGCTAACAATGTTTCAAATAAAATCATACACTTCTGGCTGTGAAGTCAGTGTCTAAAGAAAAAACATAAATCAGAAGAGAAATAAAAAGTAGAAAGATAATTTTATGCTTCCTCCAGGAGTTGGACAGTCAGACTATGTCACTGTGATGGCGACAATCTGAAGTCTGCAGCCTTCAATTGTGGGGATATTACAACAAAACACACACTTGACTTAGTCCTAGTTTCTGGATCCTTGCAAGCCAGTGATGAGGGAAAGTCATTTAATGATGCAAGCCTGAGTCCACTGGGCACTTCATGCTCTAGCTATTTACTTCATATTTTATTTGGCTTATAAACAGTTATGTAAAAGACTTGAGGGTGGAGAGTTCCTTCTCATTTTCCTTGAAATAAATATGCTCCAAAATTATTTTCATTATTACAAGGTGTTCTCATCTGTCTGAGTTTATTAGTTAATAGTTACAGTTTGAATACCCTTTAGTGTCCCCCTCTGAGTTAAGAACCATGCTTACAGAAAGGAAGCAGGAGATTTATCCTATTCCCCTCTATTATGAGATATGAAGCTTAACAAAGCAAAAACAAATAAATACAGAAATAAAGAAACAAATAGCAAGGCCATTTGTAAAGACTGACTTGCCAAGAGAAAAGTCTAGCTGCTTTTGTAGTTGCGTGAATCTGATATCCCCCAAAACCTCAGCTTTTCCAGTATTGCTATAATAGAATTAATTACCTAAAGTCTCCTGATATTTGTAACTCTCTTTTTGCCTACAGAGTTAGTCATTTTATAATTAAGAACTGGTTATTCCAAGATTCCTTCTGTTTCAACTGAGATCATCAGGTTATCTAGAGTTCCTGGGACCATTAATAATAAAAAATCCAATATAAATCAAATAAATCATAAACTTACATTGAAATAATAATGCTTTGGAAGCCATAATCTGAACTCCCATTCCATTATAAGCCTCAGGAACTTGGTGGTGGTCAATGCTTTGGCCTGCAGGGATCCGACCAGTGATGGCATCCCTAGAAATGAAGTCGATGCTTCTTCCTAAGGTTACTGCTCTGCTTATAAAATCAGAAAAACTCCAGTCTGGAGGGTGGGTCTAGTCCTAACTCAAGTTACCTTTGTGGGGATTACAGCCTCTTGCCAAGTTCCCAGACCTAAGTCAGCTGTAGACCTGGAGTCCCTTGATGGAGAGGTGGCAGTCAGGTTCTTTGAGGAAGGACTCTGCAGGGTAGTTACAGTTATCAAACAGGGAAGTACATGTAGACTGGAAAGTTCCTATAGGAGAGTCACAGCATATACACTTAGGCTTTAGGAACAAAGACATGCTCCCTTTGTTAACAGAATATTTCCATTTGACAAGCAACTCTTTGCTTGATTTTGGGCTCTGGTAAAGACAGAATGTCCACCATGGATCACCAAGTGACCATGCCACTCAGACCATCCCTCACTGAGTGTTATCCGATCCACTGAACCATCCAAAACCCAGTGTTCATAGCAGCATTTCACAGTACAATGCAAATGGCACTGTATCAGCTACCCATTGCTGTGCCTTTCTGCTGGTTTTACCTGGGCACACAAAGGCAAGTAGGGTTCACTGGGGACTATTGGTGTAACAATGCACCAGGTATATATGTAATGGGTCCAGTGGAAAGTATGAGGAATCTTCCCATTTAAGTTGCCAAAACTACTATGTTAGTTGATATTACCCTATTACCATTAGTGCATTTCCTGAGCTTGCGTCATTCACCCTGGGGTTTAGTATTAGCCAGATGCTAGTATTACTCCTCAAACTTCCAGGTTCCAGATAGGCTGATGGAGATGCTTAGGCCCCCAAGGATAGACCTCAGGGAGGGGTCTGTTTAGGGTGATACCAGATCAAGTTGCAGACATACTTCCTTGTCTATATCTGAATTTAATGCAGATAAAGAGATCATGGGCCTCTAGGCTGGTGACGTGATTGGATGAAACTTTAGGAGTCCTGGAAGGGGCGAATATATTTTGCATATGGGAAACACAAGAATCACTGGGTTGGAGGGTGAGGTGGAGAGGCTGTGGAAGACTGAAAATGTGGAATTCCCCATGAAGCCATAGGTATGAAGTAGTGAAGAGTAGTAAGGAGAGATATCTAACAGTCATTGGTCCACAGTGATTACATCTGAAATACATCCAGAAACATGTCAGGACTTCCTAAGGATAAGAAATATTCCATGATTAAAACCCAGTTCTACTCCCTGGCAATTCTTCATCATTCCTGTCTTTCTCAGGGAACCTTAGCTTTGTCCTCTCAGAGATCATTGTCTCCCCCCATAAGAAATGTCTCATGTTTGGACATGAATAACTCAGCCTGTTTCCTGCCATAGAAAGCTGGGGGATTCAGAGCCTCTTTGCATTTTGAATTGACTCTGTCTCATTTAGTTCAAGTTGGCAAAACCCTTCAAAAACATTATGAGCGGGACGTCTGGGTGGCTCAGTCGGTTAAGCATCTGCCTTCGGCTCGGGTCATGATCCCATGGCCCTGGGATCGAGCCCTGCATCGGGCTCCCTGCTCAATGGGGAGCCTGCTTCTCCCTCTGCCAGCTCACCCTGCTTGTGCTTGCTCTCTCTCTCTCTTTCTCTGACAAATAAATAAATAATATATTTATATATATAAAAAACACTTTATAAGACTTCTATAGTGATTCAATAGTGTGATTCACTCTATACCCCAAGCTAAAACCATAATTTCTTTCAAGACTGATCCCTTTCTACTTTGAGCTTCATGTACAACCGCTGGAGGATTATGCCCTTAAGATACTTAAAAAGCCCTTCTTTCAGCTGAAGTAACTAAGCACCATCTTAAAACTTTCAGAGGTCCCACTTATATGAGGAATTCTTAATCTCAGGAAACAAACTGAGGGTTGCTGGAGTGGTGGGGGTTGGGAGGGATGGGGTGGCTGGGTGATAGACATTGGGGAGGGTATGTGCTGTGGTGAGCGCTGTGAATTGTTTAAGACTGTTGAATCACAGACCTGTACCTCTGAAACAAATAATACATTATATGTTAAAAAGAAGAAGAAGAAGAAGAAGAAGATAGCAGGAGGGGAAGAATGAAGGGGGGGGAATCGGAGGGGGAGATGAACCATGAGAGACAATGGACTCTGAAAAACAAACTGAGGGTTCTAGTGGGGAGGGGGGTGGGAGGATGGGTTAGCCTGGTGATGGGTATTAAAAAGGGCACGTTCTGCATGGAGCACTGGGTGTTATACGCAAATAATGAATCATGGAACACTACATCAAAAACTAATGATGTAAGGTATGGTGATTAACATAACATAATAATAAAAAAAAAACTTTAAGAGGTCCTACAACCATATCCTTCATTAGATCTCTGCCTTGTGACTATTGCTTAGTTTGAGATTCATTTGCTGATAGGAAGACTAGAGATGAGAAACTGTTTTCTTTTCCAACCAGCAGGTTCTGTCTCTTGAATTTCCCCTAAATTCTGCTTACAGATGGAACAGTTTACTCTCTTATTAAATAGTTCCTTATTATATACAGCTATAAGAAGCCATGGGTATTTTCAAAATTCTACTTGGAAATCTCCTTAGCAAGATCCTTAAGTTCAGGTCCATTTTGTATCTCCCAAGCTATTACTGGTGACAGCTTTGCAAATTGCCTTACTACTATAAGCCTTCAATTGCATGTTTCCCAGTCTCCAATGGCAGTTTCCTTACCTCCCAGCCTGTGTTCACTGCCTGGCCCTAAAGTCGATCCTTCATGTTTTAGGTTTTTATTACAGAAGCCCCCCACTACTAGGTACTGATTTTTCTCTCAGTTATCCATTGCTGAATAACAACCACCCCAGAACCTGAGGCTTCAATCAAAACAAACAAAACTAACACAGTAGTTTAATATTTTTTATGATTCTGTTGACTCCTTATGATTGGTTCTCATGCTGGTTTTTCCTTAGTTTTTAAGCTGAAGGGCCAGCTAGGGACTGCTCTCAATGGAGACAGCTGAGAAATGCAGGTCTCACTGTGGTCTTTCATGCTCAGGGAAGCCAGACATGGTTTCTTCACACACAGTCTCAGGACAGTGTTCCAAGAGGATTAATTCCAGTACACAAACATTTATCATATTTGCTGATGTCCCATTAACTAATGCAAGTCACTTGTCCAAGCACAGTCAGTATGAGAGGGCGTGGATACCAGAGACATGATCCACTGGGGGCCATTAGTATGATAATCTAGCACAGCTAAATAGGACTTGGGGTTGAAACAGAATGGAAGTTCCAAGTAAACTGCACTAGGAAGTTGGCCAGACGTTTATTGATTCTACTGCTCTGCCTTTTATCCATCAACACATGTTTAGGGCTTAATAGGAATTTCTTATGACCAGCTAATGAAGGAAGAAAAGTCAAGAGCCTGATTTGTTTATACCAGACAGAAGTTGTTCCGAAAAGGTGGTGGTGAAGGGACATCCCCCCATGGGCAGGTATGTGGGTAGTGTTTTAAATTTTCTTTGTAATGTGGAAGGAAAAAATGGACTGAGTTACAGATATGCCCTGATTCATGCCATCAGGATTAGAAAACTGATAATAATGGGGTCGAGGAAGAAGTATATATATATGGGCCTCAATGAATGGGCACAGAATGTGAAGGTATTTATGTCTTATCAAAGCCACTATCCCCTGCAGAGAACCAGTCTTAGGGAACCAGGAGGCCAATTTGTAGTAGATGCAGTACACTGAACTTCTTCTATCAAGCCTCATTGCTTCAACAATTTCTCCCTTACCCATATCATTGTGTCCTACTGAGCAGGGGTCAAATTTGTGGTAAACTAAGAGTGACAGTGGGCTTGTGCCAATGGAATTCACTGATCTTACCATATGTCCTGTTACCAGGAAGCAGCTGCCTAGGTGGAAAGGTGGGATGGTCTTCTGAAAGCTCTGTCATGGTACCAGCTGGGAAGCAGTCACTGTGAGGTTGGGGTTCTCTCTTATGGGATGTGGTAAATGCCCTAAACTGGCAACCAATACATGTACCATCAGTGCCATAGATATAATGTATGGAATGCATAGCCAGTAAACAATGGGGTGATGGGGGGAGTAGCCCCCTCACTATTTTACCAAATTATGTTTGCTTCTCATCCTACTACCTTGACCTGATGGGTTTGGAGGTCCTAGTGTCCAAGGGAACAAGGCATCTACCACAAAACATAGTAGTTGTTCTGATGCATTAGAAGCTGAGATTGCACCCTGGCCCTTTGGGACTCCTTATGCTACTAAACCAGCAGATGGAAAAGGAGCCCCTGGCTACTGTGACCAATCCTGATTACCAGAGACAAGTTGAGTTATTCCAGTACCATGGGCAAGAAGGTCTATCTTTGAACTCAGGAATTTACTGGGGCACCTCTTATTATTCCCTTGTTCAATAGTCCTGGAAAACCATGGCAACTTAACAGTGATAGTACCACCAAGAGCCCCCATTCTAACCCATAAAGGTTGGAGTTACCTGTCCAGGTAATGAAGTCCATTCTGTCAATGTGCTGAAAATAAGGGGCACACAAGACAATGAAAGAAAAATGCAGCCACTATTATGATCTTAGCTGTAGGACAAGCTAGAGATGTGGCAACTCTAGCAATGAGATACGTGATGCAAACTGTCTGGAACCCCACAAGGATGAACTGAACCTCATGTCAGTTCTTATTGTCTCTGGCCTTGGTGACAGGAGTGTTCTGCAGAAATCCTTCATCACAGAACTGGAAACACACACACTCAGGAGTCAGAGAAGCTGAAGGAAGGGGCAGGGAAAGGTGGATCAATTAATTGCAGGATCAGCTGCTGCTTCATGCCAATGAAATGAATGAGCAGATCAACAAAACCATGAGTGTCTCTTGGTGTTATCTCCATTAAAACTTCACTTTTAATATACTGGTTTGGTTACCTGTGTATCATCTCATCTAACAACTCTCTGAGGTAGGTATGTGGTAGGCAGAATTCTAAGAGAACCCCCAAGATTCTCAGCCCCTGGTATACACACACCTTCTCCCCTTATTCAGTCTGATATTATCCTAAGTGCTGTTGAGAAGGAATGTTTCAGACATAATTAAGGTGCCCAATCAATTGATCTTAAAATGAAGAGATTATATAGGTGGGCTTGATCTCATCACATGGGTCTTTCAAAAGCAGAGAGTTTTCTCCAACTCAGAGTAACAGAAGTCATCAAAGAATTAAAACATGAGAAGAATCCTATGTCCCTTTCCTGGCCTGAGGATGGAGGGACCACATGACAAGGAATGTAAGCAGCCTCCAGGAGCAAAGGAGAGCCACCTGCTAACAGCCAATAAGGAAATGGGGACCTCAGTCTTACCGCAAGACAGTGAATTCTGCCAATAGCAAGAATAAGCTTGGAAGTGGATTTTTTCCCAGACTGGCTAACAGCTTGATCTCCACATTGTGATGCCCTACACAAGGAACCCACCCATGCCCTGCTGGACTTTGGACCTACAGGACTAAGAGCTAATAAATGGGTATTTTTTTAAGCTACTAAGTTTGTAGTTACTTGTTATACAGCAATAGAAAACTAATACAAGGTATTATAATTATTCCTGTTTTAGAGGGCCTAAAGAGTTAAGTAATTTTACCAAGATCCTTGAAATTTCTAAAGGCTTTATTATTATCTTGTTACTCATGAAACATTTGGACGAGAATCTATCCCATCATCTTATTATCTTGTATCATATTTCTCTCCTGAATTATATTTGTTTGGAAAGGATCATACAATTCTATGGGAAATAAGTTTATGCCTGTCATATTTATGGCACTATAAATAATCTATTTAATGCATGAGACAGAATGAGAAGATAGGGAGCAGAAGGAATAAGTCAATAGGATCAGACTTGAGAACCGACAGCTTTGAGAAGAAGGGAAATTACTCCGGGAGTGTCAAAGATAAGAAACAAGCTAAAAGTCTGAGAGTAGGCGTTAAAGGCTTGAATTTGGTCAAAAAAAGGCAAATCTAAGAGCTGGAAAGTGGAAATGAATCACAGTGTTCGGGTGGTAGAGGCAGCCTAGGGTTTCTTGATTGGGGCCAGAGAAAGGCTTGTGGAATTGAAAAGGGGCCAAAAAATCTCCAAGATGACTTGACATTCTATAGTCTGTGGTTTTATCACCTTTATATTGTCTTTTTTTACCAGTGTTCTCTTTCCTGCTGCTCGGTGGTTCTTGAGTCAGCAGATGAATACAAGTAGTGACAACAGCTTGGGGACTTGAAGTTGCAAATGAGATCTGTTCTTTGTTTGCCACCAGCAGTCAATTTCATGGATCCCAGGCTAAACTGCAGCATCATTGTACCTTCCAGGCTGGGATGTTTGTTTTCCTTGTGGACTTGGGAATTTTTACTGACTCTATATTCCATCTCTCCCACTTTGGTTCCAAATAAACAGAAAATAGGAGGAAAGAACTACCTAAATAAACCACTGACTGTTGAGAATTACACAGCAAGGAAAAGCAAACCACCGTCCGTAGTTACCAGAGTCTCCTATGAGACTACAAAAAGATAATTCTTACCACTGTTTCCCACAAAGTGAGAAACTAACTTCCTTGTGTAATTAGAGAATTATATACATTGTATAATTAGAGAATTATATATATTACATATACTGAACATTTACTTCTCTCTAGACCCCTTCCCTTTCAGACTGAAGGAAAAGAAATTGATGCCAGAACCTTGGGGTCCTCCTCTTCTAGGACATGTCTTGACTTCCAGTCTGATATTAAATCCCTCTTTGAATATGAATTAATGCACCCTATTCCCAAGTCAGGGTACCAGAAATGGGTAGAAATAGATGCTAGGTGCCAACAGACCATGTCTAGCACAGCATCCTCCCAGCTACAGTAATTGATTCAGGGATTGGACTCGTTAGCTAGAGACAATAAGAAGTACTCTCAGTATTTTTCTGGTACTTGGAGAGGGACTTGAAACTGCATGGATACAAATCTTGGAGGTACATGAAAACACATAATACTGAGTTTGTTTAATCATAAAAATGACAAGCATCATCCATTAATAAATAGCTCACATTTATTAAGCCGCTACTGTATGCCAGACTGTGGGCTCCACTTCTTATATGGATTATGTCATATAAGGTGTCATATAAAAGTCACAGGAACCCTGTGCAATAGGTAATGCTCTTATCCCCATTTTTGGTAGATGGACAGATGTGTCACTAAGATCTTCCCTCAAGAGAGGGCTTACTGACCTAACTGCTAAAAGGTTATAAGCAGGCAGTTTTTAGCCACCAGATACAGACTATCTAAAGCCTCCTTGCCCAAAGTCATGCCCTTCCCAGAAGGCTCATATCCAGGGACCAATCAGGTGGGGGCTATCTTGGCTTAATACAGGATAATTCCAATGGTTTATTTTACCTTTGGAGCTCTTTGTGGGATGAGCCAAGACTGAGATCAGCCCTGCTTCTCACTCACACTTCCTTACCTTCTCTTCCATAGGTGTTGATCTCATAGACATAACATTCTGAGAAACATCCCTAAAAATACCCAGCACACTAAAGTCCGTTTCAGAGTCTGCTTCCCAAAGAACCTACCTGAAAATACCATTTTACAGATGATATGATAAAGCAGGAACCCCCTGGTTAAACCCATCACTTGGCATGGATGCTGGGGGGCAAGACTGTTTAAATATATAAATCTTACTTAAGATGACCGAGGCTGATCTGGAATTTAGAACTGGACTCTGGGATGTATCTCTAGGACAGGAGGCTGGGAAGGCCCTGTCGGGAGAGCCATGGAAGCCTGTGAAAGCTAGGCTGGAGCCCAACCTCTACTGAGAGCAAACAAGGTCCAGTTCTGCTTGGTGTCCAGCATGACTATAGGAGATGACACACGGTTGCAGTAGCATATAAAAGAAAGAACTTTATCTCATTCTCTCCAACTCATAGCCTCTTTGTTAAAAGTGTCAGTTAAAACAAAAACAAAAACCCAAAACAAAGAATCTGGGCATTTTAGCACATGGTTAACTACAGAAAGAACATCTTACAAATCTAAGTCCTTTATTTTGGCCTGCAATGTTTATGTTGCACAGATTTCATGTTAATTAAAATTATTTCCAGTAAGAGGTACAGGAAGACTAATTTATGCAATTGTTTGTAATCATCACCTCCCGTGGTCTTTTGAAATATTATATTTGAAGCTATTATGACTTTTTTAAATTGCATTTTAACGAATTCCTTGGGGGGACACTGTGATTAAAAAGCATGATACCTACTAAATGATGAACTAATAAAACATTCTATAAGAAAGAATTTATCAAATAAGCCTTTAGATTGGACTCATTTATCAAGCCACAGAACAAAAATGTATAATTTTGAAATGCTTATAAAAACTTATAATTTAAGATAAGTAGGGATACTGAACAGAATTCCAAAGTAAGGAAGGAAAGTAACTGTAGGAAATGTGTAGGAGATGAAAGCCTATCAAAGAAAGAGAAGTAATAATTGAATAATTGGAGGATGAAAGTGCTAATGATCAGCACTAAAATCCCTCAGATTTAAAACCATCTAAAACTCCCTTCTTAGCATAAGCACTTAATTTCTTACACCTGGAGATACTTATCAAGAATGTATCTCCGCAGGAGTGCCTGGGTGGCTCAGTTGGGCGAGCATCAGACTCTTCATTCTGGGTCAGGTCATGATCTTGGGGTCATGGGATCAAGTCTTGTGACAGGCTCCATACTCCGCACAGAGTGTGTTTGTCCCTCTCCCTCTGCTCCTTGCCCCTGCTCTCTCTCTCTTTCGATCAAATAAATAAATAATCTTAAAAAAAAAAAAAGAATGTGTCTCCACAAATAGAGGGTTGCTGGAGGGTAGGTGTGTGGGGATGGGCTAAATGGGTGATGGGTGTTAGGGAGGACACTTGTGATAAGTTACGTATAACTGGGTGTTATATGTAAGTAATGAATCACTAAGTCCTACTCCCAAAATCAATATTATTCTATGTGTTAACCAACTAGAATTTAAATAAAAACTTGAACAAAAAAAAATGTATTTCTAAACAAAACAAAACACAAAAACAAACAACAAAAACAAAAAGAATGTTTCTCAAAATTTACCCTCAAAATCCAAAAAGGAAATACAATAGCTCTTTCTGGATATTCCCTCAATAAGAAACATGGATGGAATCGATCTAGTCCATTGGAAGTAGAGCTGTAGAACAGAATAATTCTTAAATTTCTCTCTTGATGCTCTTTAAAATGTTCCTTTATAGTTAAAATAAATTATTTAGAAATTATGCTCCTATCTTTGCATTTTAAAGATGCTTTTAGTGTTGGGTTTTGTGGGTGGGGGGAGAGGTGGGTGGGGAAATGAGATGAAGAGGAAATGTTGCCCACAGCAGGCTAAAGGCTTCAATATCCAACAAGCAACAGACTTAAGACAAAGCAAGACAAGACAGAGACCAGAAACCACCACCCACCACCCAGGCTGACAGGTGTCAGCCTGTCCAAACAGGACCAGATCCACACGTGGGTGAGGGAGCTAGATTGGGTTGTAAATTGCCACAATCAATGGTGAAGAAAAACAAGATTACACACAGCAAATGACACCCAGTCGGGATAATTCAGTTAGTCAATTCTGCTAGCTAATAAGCCTCCATTACAGTTTGATGTGTGGGGGAGGGTCCAACCTCGTCCATATAAAAGAATCAATCAATCCTAGAAGCCACCATCTTGGTCAGCTTTGGAGTACTGACCTACCCAGAGGCAGGAAGAGCGAAGGCTTAGAAGCCCCCCTTGGCACCCACCCAACGCTCCCCCATCCTGAGGCGTTGGCTTCATCTGAAATCACAAAATAGACTTTTAAGTGAGATTCCAGACATGCTGAACACAGCGTAGCCTGACAGGGCTCTTGGAAGCTCAGAGGAGCTGCAATGGGTGTCTGGGAAACACAGCTTGCCTGATTTTCAAATGCCACCGAGACTCCTCTTAGTTAACACCAGTGACAATCACTGCCTGAGATCTCTCAGGAATAAATGAACTCAGTTAAACCAATTGCTCTTGTCTCTGGCTTTGGTCAAACCCCGTGCTGTGCTAACGTGATCCGCCTCATTCAACACAAACTCTTGCACAGGTGCAGCCCACAGCACTTGGGCCAGTTTCAAATTAGGGGAGAAAAAAAGGTTATCACTCTCTCTTGACTTACGTAGTTAGTCTGATGTCTTGTAAGAAATAAATCTTGAGAAATCCTTGAATTGGTAGAAATGCATATAGTGAACATTAGTAGGCATATCCAGAGCATCTTCACAGATTAAATAGAATGCTCTTTAGGCAACTACACAGTCAGCGTGAGTTGTTCTTTTAATGGTGGAGGGCTGTTTTCACCGAAATCCTGCATCTTGCATACTTACTCGGGGACTGTTGAGTCCCACTTGTTCTTTGTTTATCTTTATCTCTAAGACAATGACTAGATCCGGTAAGCACTAAGGAGCATAAAAATCACATATTACCCATCCTCATATCTTCTGTCCACAGAATATGTGACTCAAAAGTAAGAGCAAGTGAGATCACAACCTCTCAGGGAAAATCAGCAACAAATATGAGCTCACATGCTGTGTGCAGGGTTGGCACGGTTGATTTGTGTATAACCGTGGATGCAAATGAAGGCAAACACCTCTCCATACCAAAGTCATTTTTAGAAAGCAGACAGCATTCTTGAAGGGCTGAATTGCTGTGTAATTAGGACGCATAAATGTAAAATGAAATGATCTTGGAAATAAGAGGTCTCGACCAACTCTTTCTCTGGAATAGGGTCATCTTCTTGGAGATAGAAATCCTGTGTCTTATGAGAAGAAAACCACTTTATAAAGTGGCAAAAGAAGAGCCAGATACGAAACTGTCGTTACAAAATTACTAGTCAATGGTATTCGTTACTCTTAAAATTTAGTTGTCAATCAATTTATCCCTAGGGAAAAGATGGCATAAAAGAGTGGAGTTTACAGAGATAGAAGCAAGTTGTGGAAAAGCTTTGGAAACGTGGAAATACTGTTTGTGATGACCATAAGAAAAAGAGGGGGTGCAGAGGGGAGCGCTGTGAGGTGATCTCTGGAATAACAATACAAAGCAAGTTAAAAATCAAAGGACAGGATCCAGTAGGCAATTATCCAAATCCTGACAAAATCAACTTGGAGGGCAAGCCGGGTTATGCATGAAAAAAGTCACAGTCCCTTTCTTTGTTTCCAGTGCCCCTGAAGAGACATCAGGGTGAGGTGGGATGGAGCAGCAGCGGCGACCCCAACTGCACGAAGCAGCCGGCTGGGCTTCAGCGAGATACACGAGAAAACCCCCGCGGGGCGCTGCCCCTCACCCCCGACCCCGCCCCAGCGGCTCATGGCGCCCCCTCCTGGCCACGCGCACACTGCGCGCCTAGGCTGACTCCGGGATTTCAGCCCGGAGGGAGACAGAGACAAGGCCCTCTTTCTCGTGCTTTCACAAAACCTGAAAGATGGAGCCCCTCCAAGCAACAGACAAAAAGTGATCCCCGAGCTTCGGCTCTTCGCTGCTGTCCAGGCTCTTCTCCAGGAATAACTTAGTGACAGGGGAGGAAAGGTGGGAACCGGAGGCTAACCCAAAAGGTTCCCCCAGCGTGGAGCGCCCCCACGTTTCCAGCTTCATCTTAAGAGTGGTGGGGGGTGGTTCGGTCGCTTCCGCGCCGGCTCGGGTTTGGGAAGGGGTCAGTGGAGTGTTCCCCCACCACCACCTCCACCCACACCCGGGGAGGGGTATGGGCGGCGGGTAGGCGTCTCCGGACCTCCCGCTCCTCCCCTCCGCGTCCCTGCCCCCTGCCTCTCTGGAACACACTGTTGTGGCCGCTCTCCTCCAGCACGCGGCGCTGCGCTCGCTTTTATCCGCGGAGCCGCGCGGGTTCGTGCGCGGCCAGCGGGGCTCGCCGGTCCGCTGGAATTGAGGAGCATTCATTGAATCTGCGGCTTTCATGACGTCTCCCTGCGTGGCCCATCACTTTTCTCCCAGCCGGGATTTTTTTTTTTTTTTTCCGCCACTTTTGCCTTTTCCCCCTTCCCTCCACCGGCTCCGCCGCCCGCGTCCCTGCCCGACGCACACCCTCCGCCCCTCCTTTGACCCCGCGCCCAGCCCTCCTCTCCTCTCCTCTCGCGGCCAAAGGGAGCCAGTTTGCAGACGGCCGCACCTGGCCGGAGAGGTTGGGCGGGTGGAGGGGTGGGGATCCGCGGGAACCGGGAAGCCAGACCCAGAGCTGGATGCACCGCCAGGAGAATGGAGTCTCCTAACAGCCTCCCGGGGCTGATGTGAAATTTGACCATCTGATTCCAGCTTTTCTTTCCTTTTCTTTTTTTATTTTCTCCCCTCACCATCCATCGTGTAGTGAATTATTAAATCTTGCTCCGTTCCAAGAGAGGAGATCATGATTGAGTGAAACCACCCTGTCCGCAGCAAGGTAAGCGGTGCGCTGAGTTGCTCGAAGGCGAGAAGCTGGCATCAATCTGGGCAAAACGTTCCGTGCCCTCGGGTCCCCACCTCCCCCTCCCCAGTCTCCGCCGCCGCTGCATGCTCCACGCTGATGAGAAACATGATGCCCAAGTCAAGGGAAAGGCGAGGGAGAAGCCAGTTACATAACAGAAGGGAAATCTGTTTCCTACGGTTTTCATTAGCAGCTGAAAACTCGCAAGGGGGGCGGGGAGAGGAGGGGTCTGCATGCCCTGGGCTCAGAAAAACCCAGTCAGTTATTGCAGACATCATTTCAACATACGTTGGCAAAGAAGAAATGCACTGATTAACTGGCAGGGGCGGCTTGAGGTGTAGTCATTTACAGTTGGGAAAAGCCCATTGTCTTTATGGAAAGCTGTATCCTTGTTCTTCTTTGCATAGAGGAGAGAGACAGAGACGGAGACAGGGAACATGAGAAGGAGGAAAAGGAAAAGTGAGGGGTGGGGAGAAACAGGCAGAAAATGGGAAACAATAACTCCTAACTGTTGTCTATCAGTAAAACCAAGGATGTGACATGATGGCTACAAACAGTGAATAGGAAGCTCTCCCTAGAAGTAAACTGAATTGTTTTGTAATTGGAAGGAAAAAGAAACCTTTCAGATAAACTGAGATGTTTATGGCATTTAGGGAGTTGGACGAATCCCCTGACTTGATTCCTCCTGGGTATATTTTCATTTGCATCAAGACATTAAGCTTGAATTAGTTTTTTAACAGAAATAACATTAGTATTCCCCAGACCCAATAAAACCTTGGGTCGATCCACAGGTATATCTCTTGTACCAGCCTCAATATGGAGAGACACTTAAGGAGGAAAGATGTTAATAGAAACAGCCACAGAAATGGGGTGAGGTTAATGGAGAAACAAAATACCAGAATTTTCCAAAGAATCCCGCCTCCACTCCCAAAAAAGGAAGAGAGAGAGAGAAAGGGAAGAAAAAAAAAAAAAAACTCCAATGTTTGGGAGTTAGAAATTCATTATGTGAGTGTCTCCTGCTTGCTTTTATCCAAAGTCTGATGGTACTGGGGAGCCCCCACCAGATAGGGTGTAATACCACATCCCTACTAGCTCCTCACCGTGCCTACCTTTCTTCTGCAGAAAAACAGAGGAGGGGGATACCCAGGAGCTGATTAGAAGGAAAAAGGGGTTTGCTGTAGTCAGGGCACAGCTAACTAAGCTTCGCCCATTTTGCCTGGAGAAAGAAAGAGCTGAGTCTCCATGGCGACCCAGGTGGGAGGGGAGAAGGCAGGTCCAATTACAACAAAAAACATTGGACAAAACTTTCCCAGCTTCAGGCGAAGAAATAAGCCAGCCAGGTATTCTGTGGAGGGTCCCAGGGTATCGGCTCTGCCCAAGTTCCTGGCCGCGACCCGCAAGGGGGCTTCTAGAACTGGCCGACACCCACTCAAACCTCCCGAAGTTGTCCAGAGGCCATTGAGATGGTTCAGGCAGCAGGTTTCGGATTCAGCACCAAGGCCAGAGCACAAGCGCCAGGTTCCCACCTCCCAGTCGGCTACCCCGAGAATGCTATTAGCTCCTTTGGTGACAGAAGCGATCAGTTTCTATAAAGGAACGGTTCTCTTGCCCGTGCAGAATCTGGATATCTGATTATCCACGGAATTGCGTGGGACAGAGAAGCTTGCAAATCATCCATTTCACGCATGGCGGTGCATCAGAGTAACTATTCAAAATCAAGAACACTGAAACAGCAAAAGATCCAAGCTGAACTGAGAGTGGAGAATGATCCTGTCCTCAGGGGAGCAAAGGGGTGCGGCGCGCGCGTGCGCACGCGCTCACACACACACACACACACACACACACACACATACACACACGCCGGACCAGTCTCTCATGAGAGTTGCCTAGTTTCAGCCAAGTCCCTTTGGTTTCAAAAGCATGCATTCATTTCTTACCCTCTCGCTGTCCTCTACACTTTTTATAGGACTTAGATGACAGAAAGACTGTGGGAACACCCTGTCAGTGAGACACCAGTTAACCAAATCCTTCTAGGGGCTCTGAGACCCGGGAGGGTAGAGAAATAAAATACTCTTAGTCCAGATCTGACAGACTTTCTAAGGAGCTGGTGAGCTCCAGGAAAGGGAAGAGAGTATGCTAGTGAGGTGAGAAGCAGTCACTGTATCTTTAAGGCAACATGTGAGTAGGGCAGCTACATTTCCAAGGTTGCAGGGCATAGGAAACTGAGAGAGGGAGTCACTTCTCTTAATAGAAACAAGGAAGAAACTGTGCAAGAGGGAAGGATTTATTATCACTCGAGTTCCCTTTCAGCATTCATTGAGAGAAAACAGGTAAGTCTCTCTTGCCATTCTGCTTTCACCTGGGGCAAAGATGGTCTCTGTCCTGCTGTCCTCATCTTTGGTTGTAGATACACACACACACACACACACACACACACACCAGTACTGATAAGGAAAAATAGTAGAGGAAGGTGGCAGTCACATTTCTAAGAGATCGCTTTTATGAATAGCATCCAGGTGTTACAAGGCACAGTTTGAATTGCAGAGCCCATTCAAAGTTTGACAACTGGTTGGAAATACTGACAGTGCATTTACAATACACTGGGCTGCTATTCTCTTTCGAGGATGCCCTTATGTGTGTGTGTTTAGTCTTTAGCTGGTTCTGGTTTGTTCTCTATGAAGGTAAATGAGAGGAATCCTGATTTTCTTTGTTGGGCTTTCCAACTGTGGGCATGCCATTGCTTTCTAAAGATGATGCATGCAGAGCACTCAGGACTTGGTTAAAACAGTGTGTTTATACCTTCCAGTTTTTGTTTTTTTGTTTTTTGTGATCTCTACTGATGGCAGAAGCAATCTATTCCAAACCTGGTCAAAAGATGAGATGTTATACTATTTCTTCCATTTCAATTTCTGATGGATATTGATAAGTTTATCCATGATTTAATTTATAAAAGAGTTGCTACCTAAAGTAGAGAGAAGTGGTGCATGGAGTACTGTTAGGACTTAAAACAACTGTACTTTGGCTTTGCTCCATCTGGTATTATCAGCAGAAGAGAAGTAGAGATTAGTTATGAAGATAAAGCCATACAAGAATATAGGTCATTCCATAAAAAAGATCACTTATAATGTATTTGTGAGTTCCAAAGCTCAATTTCTCTCATGAATTAAAAAAATGGGAATATAAATGATCTAGGTATAGAAAATTGCTCAATCAATGATCTTTAGTTCTGGTAGATTCTATGTTCATATATTCGGTGCTAATTTTTCAAACTAGGACTTGCTTTCTTCCTGGGTGGCCAGTTGCTGAGCAAAGTATCATCATGCCCTGATGGCGGTCAATGGCATAAGCCAAAATAATTGGTCCGCCCATTTCAAGTAAGATTTGTTAAGGAGACTTAAAATTAATCCCTGTGCAGTTGGAACCTTTTTATAATATTTTTAAAAATAATTTTGACACCTAACCCTGGTATTTCCTAAATGTCAGTAAATAATGTATATTAACTTTTATGACCCAGGTCTTTATTTAATACATAGGATTTACATAGGCTATTTCCTTTGAATATAAAGAAATGTTTTAATTCACTCTCAAATTCTCCCCGTCTTACAAACTATATCTGCTTTATAGGATAAAAGAAAATAAGACATCAGAAGAGCTGTTTAATAAGCAACATAAAAAATTTATTGGCAATTAAAAATAAATAATATGATTTTATTGAAACTTAACCCCATTTACTGATTTTAAGGGGTAGAAAGTGTTGCTTTTTTCAAGGGTTGAATCTTGATTATGTGAATCTTCATGGAAATAAGATAAAGCCTCTTTATCAAAATGGGCAAGTAGGCAAGGTGAAGCTCTTTTCAATAGCTCTTACAAATGATATGTAAGCAATATGCAAATTAATAAGGGAAAAAGACTAGAGAGCACCAGAACAAGGGGAAGGAAGCTAGCGGGAAAGGCTAGCATTTAAGGCTACTATATTTTTACCAGCATTAAAGTAATGACACTTTTGAACCAAGGGTTTTTTTGTTTGTTTGTCTTTTAACTCATTGTAACAGGAAGTCAAGGTTTGTGGAACTGAGATGTTTAAATGTAAACATCTTTGGAATTATAACTTATTGAGATGGCATTTATTGTTTCTTTCCTTTATTTTCAAATGTCATTTTAAATACCAAAGGAGAATTGATTCACTCTAGATTTTTTCAGAATTATTAAATTTGGTAATATCAATTAAAGAGAAATTGGTGGTTAAGTTGAAAAATCATCAAGATACTTGTTGAATTAAGGTTTTCTTTCTAGTTGTAGTTTGAGTGTTCAGGGAGATAAAACAAAATAAAATGCAATCATTTGGGATAATACATTTTAAAATGTATATTAAATAATTAGCTCTAGAAATAATTAGGATCCTATACAAAGAAGAGATCATCATAATTGTAGTTAGTGTTCTAATGATACTCTGGTAAAGTACTAGAATATACACATACTTGATATCATTTTACTAGCACTAATTAATTACACAAAGTTATTTCCCTCAAATAAAGAAGGACAATGTCATCTTTTTTTTATTTGAGTTATATTTAGTTACTTGACATCTGTATACATTGTGAAGTGGTCATCACAATAAGTCCACTTACCATCTATCACACTACAAAATTAATAGAATGTTATTGATTATATTCTCCATGCTCTATAGTATATAACCATGACTTATTTATTTTATAAGTGGAAGTTTTATTTCTTAATCCCTTTCACCCAATTCATTCCTACCAACCACCCCCACCCCCTGCAACCACCAGTCTATTCTCTGTATCTATGTGACAGGGTTTTGTTGGTTTTATTTTTCAGATTCCACATGCAGTATTTGTCTTTCTTTGTCTGACTTATTTTGTTTAGCATAATACACTTATGATCCATCCATGTTGTTGCAAATGATAAGATTTCATTCTTTTTTATGGCTAAGTAGTATTCCATTGTATATATACACCACATTTTCTTTTTTTTTAAAGTACATTTTTTAAATTTTTTTTAAAGATTTTATTTATTTATTTGAGAGAGAGAGAATGAAAGAGAGAGCATGAGAGGGGTGAGGGTCAGAGGGAGAAGCAGACTCCCTGCCAAGCAGGGAGCCCAATGTGGGACTCGATCCCAGGACTCCAGGATCATGACCTGAGCCGAATGCAGTCGCTTAACCAGCTGAGCCACCCAGGCGCCCACACCACATTTTCTTTATTCATTCATTTATCAGTAGGCACTTACATTGTTTCCATATCTTGGCTTTTGAAAATAATACTGCAGTGAATAAAAGAGTGTATATATCTTTTCAAATTAGAGTTTTTGATTTTTCAAATAGGTATCCAGTAGTGGAATTGCTGGATCTTCTAGTAGTTCTATTTTTTATTTTTTGAGGAACTTCTATCCTGTTTTCTATAGTGGCTGCACCAATTTGCACTCCCACAAGAGTTCCCTTTTCTCCACATTCTCACCAACACTAGTTATTTCTTGTCTTATTGAGATTAGACATTCTGATTGGCATGAAGTGATAGCTCATTGTGGTTTTGATTTGCATTTCCCTGATGATTAGTGATAATGACTACCTCTTCCTGTGCATGTTGGCCAGCTGTATGTCTTCTTTGGAAAAAAGTCTATTCAGATCCTCTGCTAATTTTTTAATCAGATGGTTTTTGTTATTGAGTTACAGAAGTTTTTAAATATATTTTAGATATTAACCTCTTATTAGATAGGTGACTTGCAAATATCTTCTCCCATTCAGTGGGTTGCCTTTTCATTTTGTTGAAGGTTTCCTTCACCGTGCATAAGCTTTTTAGTTTGATGTAGTCCCATTGTTTATTTTTGTTTTGTTTCCCTTGCTTTTGGAGACAGATTCAAAAAACATTGCTAAGACCAATGTCAAGGAGCTTACTGCCTATGTTTTCTAGAAGTTTTACAGTTTCAGGTCTTAAATTCAAGTTTTTAATCCAAGCTGAGTTGATTTTTATATATGTTATAAGGTAATGGTCCAGTTTCATTCTTTTGCATGTAGGTGTTCAGTTTTCCCAACACCTTATTGAAGAGACTGTCCATTCCCTATAGTATATTCTTGCCTCTTTTGTTATAAATTGACCACATATGTGTGGGCTTATTTCTAGGCTCTCTATTCTGTTCTGTTGATCTGTAGGTCTGTTTTTATGCCAATACCACACTGTTTTGATTAGTATCAGTTTGTAGAATAGTTTGAAATCAGGGAGGATGACACCTCCAGCTTTGTTCTTCTTTCCCAAGATTGTTTTAATTATTTGGGGTCTTTTGTGGTTTCATACAGATTTTAGAATTATTTGTTCTAGTTCTCTAAAAAAATGTCATTAGAATTTTGGTAGGGATTGCTTTGAATCTATAGATTGCTTTGGGTAGTATGGACATTTTAACACTATTAATTCTTCCAACTCATGAGCATGGAATATCTTTGCATTTATTTATGTCTTTTTAATTTCTTTCATCAGTGTCTTATAGTTTTCAGTGTACAGGTCTTTCACCTTATTGGTTAAGTTTATTTCCAGGGATTTTACTAAGTTGAAGAACATTTCTTCTATACTCACTTTGTTGAGAGTTTTTATCAGAAGGGGTTGTTGAATTTCATCAAATGCTTTTTCTGCATTTTTTGAGATGATCATATGATTTTATCCTTCATTTTATTAATGTGGTGTATCACACTGATTAATTTGCAGGTGTTGAACCATCCTTGCATCCCTGGAATAAATCCCACTTGATTTTGGTATATGATCCTTTTAATGTACTGTTGAATTTGGTTTGCTAATTTTTTGGAGAATTTTTCATATACATTCATCAGGGATATTGGCCTATAATTTCCTTTTTTTGTAGTGTTCTTGTCTGGTTTAGGTATCATGGTAACACTGGCCTTGTAAAATGAGTTTGGAAGCTTTCCCTCCTCTTCAATTTTTGGGGAGAGTTTGAAGATAGGTATTAAATCTTATTTGAATGTTTGGTAGAATTCACTAGTGAAACTGTTTGGTCTTGTGCTTGTGTTTGTTAGGAGGTTTTTAATTATTGATTTAATCTCCTTACCAGTAATCAGTCTCTTCAGATTTTCTATTTCTTCTTATTCAATCTTGGAAGATTGTAAATTTCTAGAAATGTATCCATTTCTTCCAGGTTTTTCAATTTGTTAGTGTATAATTGTTCATAGTAGTCTTATGATCCTTAGCATTTTCTGTGCTATTGGTTGTAACTTCTCTTATATTTCTGATTTTATTTATTTGAGCCGTCTCTCTTTCTTTCTTGGTGAATCTAACTGGAGGCTTGTCATTTTGTTTGTCTTTTCAAAGATTCAGCTCTTAGTTTCATTGGTTTTTTAAATTGTCTTTCAGTCCCTATTCCATTTCTTTCCACTCTGATCTTTATTATTTCCTTCCTTCTACAAACTTTGGTCTTTGTTTGTTCTTATTTTCCTAGTTCCTATAGAAGTAAAGTTAAATTGTTTGAGATTTCTCTTGCTTCTTGAGATAGGCCTATATTGCTATGAACTTAACTCTTAGAACTGCTTTTGCTGCATCCCATAGATTTTGGTATGCCATATTTCTATTTCCATTTGTTTCCAAGTATTTTTGCATTTCCCCTTTGACATCTTCTGTGACCCAGTAGTTGTTCAATAACATATTGTTTAATCTCTGTGTATTATAGGTTTTTCAGCTTTCTTCTTGTAATTGATTTTTAGTTTCATACCATTACGGTTGGAAAAAATGCTTGATATTGCTTCAGTCTTCTTGTATTTATTAAGACTTATTTTTGTGACCTAATATGTGATCTAGCCTGGAGAATGTTCCATGAGCCATTGAGAAGAAAGTCTATTATGTTGTTTTTGGATGGAATTGCTCTGTATATATCTATTAAGTCCATTTGGTCTAATGTGCCATTTAAGGCCAATGTTATCTAATTTATTTTCTGTCTGGATGAGTTATATGTACATTGAAGTCAGTGGAATGCTAAAATTGACTACTATTCTTGTATTGCTGTCAATTTCTACCTTTAGGTCTGTTAATATTTGTTTTATATGTTTTTGTACTCCTAAATTGGATGCATGTGTGTGTGTGTGTGTGTGTATATATATATATATATATATAAATGCTTTGCCTTCTTGCTGGATTGACCCCTGTACATTACATAATGCCTCTCTTTGTCTTTTATATCTTTGTCTGATATAAGTACAACTATACCAGCTTTCTTTTCACTTCCATTTCCATGAAGTATCTTTTTTCATCTCTTTGCTTTCAGTCAGTGTGCATCCTTACTTCTGAAGTGAATTTCTTATAGGTAGTATAGGGATATCTTTTTTTTAATCCCTTCAACCACTTTATGTCTTTTGTTTAGAGAATTTAGTCCATTCATATTTAAAGTAATTATTGACAGGTGTGTACTTATTTCAATTTTGTCCATTGTTTTTTGGTTGTGTTTGATGTTCCTCTCTGTTCCTTTTTTCTCTTTCTCTCTTCCCTCATGGTTTGATGACTTTCTTTATCATTATGCTTAGATTTGTTTCTCATTTTCTTTTGTGTATTTACTGTAAGTTTTTGGTTTGTGGTTACCATGAAGTTCACATATGTCATACTATGTATAAAACAGTCTATTTTAAGTTGATAGCAATTTAAATTTGAACACATCCCAAAACTCTACATTTTGATTCTCTTCTACGCTTTGTTTTTGATGTCATTTTTATATCTTTTTTGCTTTATGTATCCCTTAAAATTTATTGTAGTTTTAGTTAATTTCACTACTTTTGTCCTTTAACTTTTTTAGTGCCTTAATAAGTGATTAATCCACTACCTTCACTGTATATTTACCTTTTCCAGTGAGCTTTTTACTTCCATATGTTTTCTTATTATTAATTAGTGCCATTTCTTTTCAGCTTAAAGAAGTCCCTTTAATATTTCTTGTAAGGGTGGTTTAGTAATGATGAACTCCTTTAGCTTTTGCTTATCTAGTAAACTCTATCTCTCCTTCAAATCTGAATAAATTTGATATTTCTGTTTCCTCATTTTGCTTGACTGTTTCTGTGTATTAGACAAAATAGCTACCTCTCTCAGGCCTGAAAAAGTGGCCGTGTATAGGTGATAAACTTTCTTGTTCAACCTTGTCCTAGCTCTTGGTTGTTTCTTGAAACTCTGTGATGGTCTAAGCTGCCTGAGTTATTATTGATATGCCCCCATTGTTGAGGATGTGCCAAGATTTGTCAGTGTTCTGAGGGGAGGAATCTGTTTAACATCTAGTTTCAAGCTGATTGAAAGTCAGACCCTCAGGTAGTGGTTTTTACAATACGCAAATATATACAGTCTTGTGGGGCTGCAAGCATAATCCCTGTTGGCCTCCAGGCCAGGAGATCTGGAAGTCTCCACTGAGCAACAGTTGCAAAAATTAGGCCTTCAGACAAGTGTATAAGTTTTCCAGGAAGTCTCTTTGAGCTGTAGGAAGGCTAAGGGGGTGCATAATGGTGGTGTCTCCCTGCTTTTGTTCCCTGGGTGTGCCTCTTTAGCCTCTTGGATGTGTAGGAAACCTCAAGCCTGTCCCTCAGACCGAAGCTCCAGGCTTCAGTAAATAGGCCTTCTTCACAGGAGGACTGAAGTGTTTGTCTTCTGTCTGTGCATTGCCCTGGGGTAGTGGCCCACCAAGAGCTATCTTTGTACTTGTTACAGTCCTATGGAGCTCTGGAATGCCAATTCTTGTGGCCACCAGAGCCAGGTGATGGAGGAGTGTCCCCTGTGTGGGTTGAATGTGTCTTCTGGCCTTAGAAAGGCACTGGAGATTGTAGTGGGTAGGGTAAGCTCAATGGCTTCAGAAAGGTAGTGGGAAGATGTCTGCACATGCCTCTGGGTTTCAGCAGTACAGCAAGAAAGTGCTTTCTCTGAGTGCACATATCGGCTTTAGGTTGGGAGTAGGAGAATGCTATGACCACCAGCACTGCCAGCCCCAGCCAGGGAGCAGGGGAGTGCTGCAACTGCCTGCACTCTCTAGTCTCGGCAAGCAATACAGCAGCTCACCCTGCCCTTCCAAGCAAGGTAGTGGGAGGGTCCTTGTCTGAGCTCACTTGTCTGTACTAGCAGGCAAGGTGGAGTGTGCAACAATGGTGTCCCCCAGCACCTCCATTTCCTGGGAATATCTCAACTGTGCTCTGCCCCTCTAGCAGATGCCTCCAGATCAGCAAATGAATCTCCCTCTCATATAATCTCAGTGCTTTTCAAACTGCTGCTTTTTTGCTGGGTCTGGGGTGATTGAGACCATACCCCAGCCCTCCAAGAGGGGAATCTCAGTTTCCTTATGGCACTTTGGGACTCCAGACATCAGCTTGATTGGTTCCCCAAGCCAGACATTCCGAGGGCTCGTCTTTCTGGTACAGCTCCCAGAGGTCAGGGTGCCCGATGTGGGGCACCAACCTCTCACTCAAAAAGAAGCACCTCTCTGGTAAGATCCCTCTCTACTGTGTGTTGCTGCACCAGGGGTGGGGTTTCCTTCAAGACTGTGTCTCTGCCTCTCTTATCCATCTTAATGTGGTCCTTTTATTCTTTGTTGTGGAGAGCAGTTCACCTAATTTTCAGATCTTTTTTCAAAAGGAAATGATCCATATGTAGCTGTAGATTTGGTGTGTCCATGGGAAGAGGTGTGTTCACAATCTTCACATGCTGCCGTCTTGGATCCTATGCTCTTAAGACAATGTCATCTTAAAAAGAGTATTCAGTATTCCCTAAACTGTCTGTAGCCTTGATCTAACCATACCTGATAATCAATTGTAGATATTTATTTATTTATTACTGAACTGAGTAGTTCTCTCAGATCTTGAGAGAATGATTTTTTTTTTTTAAAGATTTTATTTATTTATTTGAGAGAGAGAGAATGAGAGACAGAGAGCACGAGAGGGAAGAGGGTCAGAGGGAGAAGCAGACCCCCTGCTGAGCAGGGAGCCCGATGCGGGACTCGATCCCAGGACTCCAGGATCATGACCTGAGCCGAAGGCAGTCGCTTAACCAACTGAGCCACCCAGGCGCCCGAGAGAATGATTTTGCATCGTGTTCAAATGACCTTTCAAATCTTTATCTTGTCCAGATGCATTAAGGCCATCAATCAACTTTTTTAATTACAATGTATGACATTAAACCCATATTTTAAACAAATAGCTCTTTAATTCATGTCTCTACAGATTTATCCAAGTCATATTAAGCCCCCGAGCCCCTCAGTCTCCTATTTCGTATCACTTCTCTATGGCTGTGTTTAGAACCAGAGACCATACAGTACTGGTTTTTCTTTTAGTGAATAGTTTTTGACTGATATTAACCACCAGTCATACTCCTAATCATAGAAATGTGGCTTCTAGTGTGAACACTTTATAAAATTCACCAGCAAACGAATCTATGGATAAAAAGATCCATATCCTTGCCAACAATTGTTTTGTGGCACTAAATCTGAACATATTATATGCAATGTGAGAGACAAATCTATAAATAAAGTTTGAATCCTGGTGCTGTTGCAGTTTCCTCTTTAAACTTACAGGCATCCACTTTCTCCCTACCCAGGATGAGAATTGATTTTTTTTTTTATGATGCTTAAATTTTCTTCATATCATCTAACAGGAATGTGTGTAAATGTGACATTGTGCTTGGGAGGTGTTGTTCAGTGATAGAGAACATAGGCTCTGGTATCTAACTAACTGCATTTGCATCAAGCTCTAGGTATTAGTCAGCTTGTACTAGCTTTGGTGCAGCAATGGCAATCTCAACATCTCAGTGGCTTACAAAACAAAGGTTTATTTCTCCTTTAAGCTACATACCTTTGCTGGTCAGCTATGGTTCTGCACTCCTGTATCTGGAGTCTGATCTGGGGCATTCCATGCTAGCATCAGGGGAAGGAGAATGCCAAATTAAGCAATGACTCTTGAAAGTCCTGCTCAGGGATGGCTCAAGTTATCCACTCACAGTCCATGGACCAAAAACAAGTCATGTGTCATACCAGTGCCAATGGCCAATGAGATGGAGATGCATATTTCTCCCACTGAGGCACCTGCGTATAGCAGCAGGTGCAGACATATAATCTTCTTATGAAGAGGGAAGTCAATAATTGGGGACAATTATATAATCCAGTACACTAATTACATGACCTTGATCCACTTTAATCTCTTGGTTTTTCTATCTATAAAATGAAAATAATAGTGTCTACCCCAGAGATGTTATGAGGATTAATGTGATAATGTAAGGTTCCTAGCATAATGTCCAGCACAAAGTATATACTTTATAAATAATAGATGCTGTTATTCATTTGCTACAATTTGTCATTAAATGCGGTCCTCAATGAGGCCATGTAGACTGTATTAATTAGATAGCTGTTGTAATAGAAAATCCCTAAATCTCAACAGCTTAGCAAAATAGGTTATTTCTCATTCTTGTAAATCTAATTGGTTGATGCCATAGAGGGACCATACACAGGAGATTCTTCATGATCCAGGCCTGGAAGTAACATATATCACTTCTGCCCATATTCTATGGCCTTACCTAACTGCAGTGGTAGCTGGAAATTGTAGTTTAGCTCTGTGCCCAGGAGGAAAGCACACTGGTAGGGTAAGCACACTAGAGTCTTTAGATATATATCCAATTTTTTTAAATTTTTGTAGTTGTTGTTTTTGTTTTGTTTTATTTTTTATATTTCAGAGAGAGAGAGCACAAGCAGGGGGAACAGCAGACAGAGGGAAAAGCAGGCTTCCCGCAGAGCAGGGATCCCAATGTGGGGCTCCAACCCAGGACCCTGGGATCATGACCTGAGCCAAAGGCAGACGCTTAACCGACTGAACCACCCAGGCGTCCCAATATCTAATGTTAAACATGCCAATTTGACTATTTTAATACCAATGTCTGGCATCAAAGAAAAACAGCTAGTGTGGGTCAGGAAAAAGTGGGGCAGGGCAAATGATTTGTCCCAGTGGTGAAAAGATTCCTGGTGGAAACAGTATTTGGTTGAGCTGTTGAATCATTCTTCAGTGTGTATTTTTTTAAATAATTAGTTGGGATCTTTGACTTCGGAGTGGGTGTATTTGATACTTACAAAAGAGATGTAAATCCATATTGTTTGACTTCTGGTAGCTGAGTCTTTCAAGTAGACACAAAGAAGAAGAGTTTACTTCACAACCTTTGCTTGGGAGCAAGTTTCTAATCCTGACAGTTACACCCACATCATGTCTAAGAATGCTCAAGAATTAGACGCTGTCTTCCAATCTCTCAAACTTGCTGTTCACTAGCAGTTTGCATTTTGTCTTGAATCACATCAACATCTATAGGTTAAACACATGCTCTAAGTTTAGGGTGAATTAACCTAACAATAGTTTGTGTTTTCTTCAAAATAGACCGTGTAATTTGTAAGTAGTCTTTGAGAACTCATGCTTCCCTTAAGGAGAGCAGGTACCCTTGGAAACTAAAATCTACACCTTTTCACTGGAAGGGAAACACCAGCTATAATGCTAAGCTCACAATCTAGAAAAGATAAATATCATGTGGAGATATATGAGAAAGCTATGAGAGAAAGAACCAGAAGAAATACGGTGGCAACTCACGATGCTTCCAGCTATCCTCATTCCCTGCCCTCCAGTGTGGGTGACAAAGCCACAGTCCATTCGTGCAGGGCCCAAAGTCACCAACCTGGAATAGTGAATATCCCTAATGTGTGCTAATCCTTCTGTGGGGCAGCTATACTGGATTAGAGAACCCTTGAACATTTTAAATATCTTGCTATTCTAACATGAATAATGTCTTAGAGTAGAGTTTCTGATTAATGAAGAGAATGTTTCCAAGGTTTATTTCACTACTACCTCCTTTCATTTCAACTTAAAAGGGACATAACCCAACTCAGTCACATGCAGAAGGGAGTAATCAGCATGGTAGCCAAGTTCAAACCATGTAATGTAAGAAGCAGATGAAGGAATTAGGGATGTTTCCCCTAAAGAACACTTGGGGGTGGGGAGGCATGAGAGTTGTTTTCAGGTATCCTGATATTTTAAGATAAAGAAGAGATTAGAAGGGTTCTGGGAAGTTCTAAGAAATACAAGTAAGACCCAATAGTGGAAGCTACAAAGTGACACATAAGGAAGAATCTTCTGCAGTCAGAGCTGGGAAGAGGCAATATGATCTGCCCTCTCCATTGGCACAGTTCTGAATTCCCCATTACTAGAAGGCATAAAGAAGCTGGGGGAGCCAAGAAGTGGCATTGGAGTGCATGTGTTTTGAAGTCTCTGCAACACAAAGTGCTTGCCATTTTCCTGACAGCAGTGACCAGCTTCAGGTCAGTCAACATATCACACTGAACCTCAGCACTCTACAAGGCCATGGCTTTATTATTGGGGAACTACCATTTCTCTATAAAAGAAATAAGTCTTATTTCGCCAAATGACACTTTGGTCCATACACGAAATGTGTGGTCAGTGAGAGCAAGCCTGGAACATAGTGACCACATGACTAAGCTACAGGTCTGTTGAGTTCCCCACCCATGGGAAAGACTTACCTTCTGCTTTATGTTTTCCATACAATTCTGCCTTCAGTCAACAGACAGGGAATGAAATAGCTCTTTGGAGGCTCCTCACAGTGCTCCGAACTTATTTGTAAATAGCCTCATGTTCCTTTCAGAGTTGGGACCCGTGACACATCAGCCAGAATACATTTCAGATTTGTGGACATCTCTTATGGGCTAAATATGATGCTAGTAAGAGAGAATTCCTACTCCTAAAAAACCCAGTTTCAGTAATAGCGAAGAAGGGATGGATTTCTTCCTTTTTGGCTCTATCCTGAAGTCTCACCAGAGAATACTCTAAATATATACTCACCGCCTTGAATTTTCATCAGCCCACCTGGTGTGTCCAGGCCCACGGCAGGGAACCATCTAAACAGAGAGGACACAAATAGGGAGGCAAATAAAGAGCCCATTATAAGTGTGCTGTCATAAAAGGGATTCCTTCATTGAGAAGGAGGCTGAATTAAGTGGCTCCCTTTCTTATCAGCAGCTAAGGAGTATTGAGCCCCAAACCAGCATCACTCCTGTCTCCTCTCTGACACAGGTGAGTCTCTGGGCAGAGAGAAGCATCAGAGCTGACAGAAGTCAGTTTAGGCCAGTGGTTCCCAAAGTGTGTCCCTGAACCAGCAGTGTCACCATGGAAACTAGTTACAAATGCACGTTCTCAAGCCCACCCCAGGCCCGGTGAATTCAAAACTCTGGGCTTGGGGCCAGCCACTCGAATATCACCTCCAGGAATTCTGATGCCCAGTAAAGTTTGAGAAACACTGCCTTAGGTTTTCTTCAAATTTGCTTTGAGGAGGAATCTTAGAGATTTTCCTCAAATTTCCCCCTTACAGGCTTTTTCCCATAGTAAAAAAAAAAAAAAAAAAAAAAAAAAACTCGCTCTTCGGACAGGCTTGCACAGCTGGAGACCATGGCATGCCTGCCCTTATCTTCCACCCCATGAGCAGACCTAACCTGGGCTCAAAGCCTAGAGAAAAAAGACAAAAACAATAGGCTTTTGTTCCAACAGATAAAATATGCACAATCACACTAAGTGGCAAAGATTATGGGCACAAAGCAAGAGCTTCTCTGTTGCTCTCATTGTATAAATAAACTGCTTAGTCTTCTGGAATTCCAGTTAATCCATGCAGAAGTTTTCTAGTACTTATTGTAAATTAATAGTCTCATCTATTATCCTTTGAATAAAAGACGCTATCAGTGAATAAGAATGGTGTACCCTTGAGAAAAGCCACATTACAAAAAATTGAATAGAGGGATTATCATGGCAAACCTCCATGCAGTCAAGCGAAGAATAATTAGAGTTATATAACATTCACTTTTATTTAAACATTTCTTGACCATCTGCATATTTCCATAAATTGACCTTTAATGGCTACACCCTGTATGGTCATGGCTCCTTGCACCAGTCAGTCAACAAATTTTTAATGAGTATCTACTGTGTAAAGAAAACTGAGGGGAAAAAGGGAAAAAAATTTTTCTTTTAAAAAAAGAAAATCCTAAGTCCAACCCTCAGAGGCATTAGCTTTAAGGAAATAAGAGTATCAGTGAAACAATGTACAACACAAAGAAGCACAGCGTTGAACAAGAGAGTGCTGGACTTCAAGTAGAGGCTGTTGTCAGTAGGGGATCATCCAAGGATGTGGTGGGATGTGAGGAGTCTTGGAAGAAGTAGGGTTTTGATGGGGAAGTGGGAAAAGGGCTTTCCAGACAAGGACTTCATGTGCATCCAGGGAGTATTGGCAGTGAGGGTTCATCAGGCAGAGGTTTAGTCCCCCACACCAGGGAGGAAACAGAGCCATACTTTGGCATAGAACTGGAGATTGTAGATCATTGAGAGTTAACTATTTTGATTAGGGGCTGGAGGGGGGTGGGGCGCGGAGGACGCACAGTAGATTTTAATCTGGCAGCTATGGGCAGGGTAGACTTGAGAGGAAACCCTGGGATCAGGACACAGCTAGACACTGACAGGAAGGGAAGAAGACCAGAACATGCTCAGAGTAGTAAACTGGAAATAGAAAAATCATCTCACTTTAGTGCCTTTAGTGGTGCCGAATCAGATCACTCATGAGCCGAGAGACCAGGCTGATGATGGATTCAGCTCAAAGACACCTCTAACATCACACTCCCCGAACAAGAGGGATCGCACGTGGCCACAGTCCAGGTGCAGAGTGTTGAGTCAAATAACTAACAGCTGCCACTTGTTACCTTCATGAGCAGGCAGTGGGCTGTGGCACTTAAGAGCATGTCTTTGGGGATTTGTCCTTCCTGAGGCACTGTGGGGGACAAGTACACCCAGGGTTACAAATGGGATGTTTGTTAATCCTGAGAGATGAAGGGACCATTTTATTTTATGATATGTGATGTAGGAAAAGACATTAGGGTTCGAAGCCAACAGCCAAGAAAAATTCTTGAGATGTCTTTGGTGCAAAAAGGTGGTTTTATTAAAGCCCGGGGACAGGACCCTTGGGCAGAAAGAGGTGCACCGGGGTCATGAGGAGTGGCCCAGTATATACTTTCAAATTGGGAAGGGGTTAGGGAGAGCATAAGTCTCTAAGGAATTTTGGAAGCAAGGTTTCCAGGACCTTGAGGGGGCTAGCTATTGTTGGGAAAAGGTCATTTATTACCATCGAATAAAACCTGAGTCATGAGGTGCTTCAGATGTATATCATTGGGCCATATGCTTGGGGGATGATTGCCAATACATATCTTGGCGGGTTTAGAGATAAAGGAAATTTCTAAAGGAATTTTTGTATGTTAAAATAGACTTACAAGATCCTGGGGATCAGGCTAAGGTTGCCTTTTGCCCTTAGCAAAGTATTAACATCGAAGCAGTTGAGTCCCTAGAGGAATGTCACTCTGCTTGTTTCAAGGACTTGTCAGTGGGCTGTAGGTAGTAAGGTAATGTAATAATTTTTCTTCTGCCTTTGTTTCCCACATCAATATGGAGCAGAGAAGGGACAGGACTCCTTTCTCATTTGCAAAACCAGTGTTGCTTGATATTCATCTGATAGTCGTTCACAATCATGTATGTCAAACTGCAACATTTTCTTGCTCGTGGAGTAAAATTCACTTAAGCCTTTATGGAAGTCACTGGGGAGTTAGCCTGGCTCTGAACAGCAGGAATGGAGGCTCAGGGAACGTGGAGTCTTAGGTGAATCCTCTCAGTACCTGTCACTAACCTGGAGCCCCTACTGAGCTTCCACCAAAGAGAAAACATAAAATGGGCTTTACATGGACCTGCCTTAGTCTAGGAATAACCTCAATGTCATGGCCCACTTCAGCATAATACGAGATGTGGGTCAGATCCAGAACTGCAAAATAAGGGAAGATCATTTTTATAAGACCTCAAAATAAAAATGATGAGCTAAAATACCTTCCTCTCAATGAATTTTATTCTTCAGGGAAATAGTTTATTTGGTGTGCACCATTGAGTAACAGCCTTGATTCTCTGTTCTTGTTGTGTGCATAAGTGAAGTTTATGTTAAATTAGCAGTGCTGAATCTTTGTGAAACTTGGCTATCGTGGGGAGAACAAAAGGATTATATTGGGCACCAGATAATAATGGTAATTATGTGGAGTTCCCAGATCAGGAAGTACATCTCTCGTGAAAATTTCTGGTTATAAATAATCACCAAAACAATACCAAAGTCCTCTATAATAGCTCACCCATAAAGTGTATAAAACCTGGATTTTAGAATAGCTGATAGAGAAGATGATACAGTGGTTATAGTGACCCAGAGAACTAGTCTGGGATAGGAGAATTTAGTTAAAATCCACCAATCATTATCAAATAAACTTCCAATTTTTGTTATTCAGTTAATAAGATTTTCCTAAAATAAGCTATTGTTAAACTATTCTTGACCTTTTTTGGTTACCTCCAACTAATTCAAACTAGATTTTCTTTTTACTGTAAAAGAAATATGGGGAGGTTCTTGGCACTGAGGATGGACCCTGGGTGTCCTTGTGAGAAACTTTAGCCTTCATTTGACTCCCCAAGCTCTTGCAATTGCAATTACTGTTCTAGTTCATTCCTTTAGTCATGTAAGGAATCTGGACTCAAGGACTCAAGTCCCTTCTTTTCTTGTTAAGTTTCCAGATGAGCTGTTAGTATTGCTAGAACAAAATGACACTGGATACATGGAGGACAGTAAACAGAGCACTCACTTAGCTGACAAGGTCTGCACACCCATCCTAGCTTCTTCCCATGCCTAGTTCCAGACATAGAGGACCTGGCTGAGTCGTATGTGCCTCATATGCCAACCACAAAACAGATCAAAGCCCTTTGTGCTTTACAGCACCCCCGAGAGTTTATAAATGACCAATTGCATGAGAAAAGACAAGAAAATCCCATCAAGTTGGCAATGAAAGGAAAAATGTTGAGTAGGGCCTTAAGCACAAGAGAAGGATCTCAGATAGTGATGAGAGGGGGAATAGACAGTTGTTTCTAGTAAGAAAAGAGAGAAAAGAACCCTCAGATATGTGCCCAGATCGGAGGATTGATACCCTGAAGTTGTTTCAATAAGAAGGGAGCGTCATTTCTTTGATGTCAGCTCAGAGAAATCAAAAGGATAAACCAAGTGGCTTCTTGAGTTAAATGTCCACGTCACTGAATCTGAGGTGCCACCAAAATTCAAAGTTGTGCCCTCTCCTGAGCTTCTCCCTCTTGCTGTGGCACTGTTCCATGGGCCTCATTGGGCAGCTGCCTCATGGGCTGATGTGTACCTGCTCGCTTACCTCTCTGCCGGGCTCGAACCTCCTCCCCAACAAAGGCTAGTCTTAGATATCACTGCACCCCTCTGGCTTGCTCCCCAAGAGTTTCATGGAAAAGCCATTCAATATATGGTGTTTGAATAGTATTTTTATAATGCCTCTGTGTTCTGATTCCAAGGGAGCTGTTGGATGCTATTAAAATTGTTTAAAAAAATAGTTTTCTTTGGAAAATGAGCACAGATTATGTTATTCCATGTAGTCAAATTGTAGCCATCTCTAAAAATTCAGCGAGAACCCACTGAACAAGAAATAAAATGCCCAAATTCTGTATATGGAGGTCAGAGGGTACACATAAGAGGGAAAGAGCTTTTTTCTTCTCTTAGAAACCTTTACCAGTGAAAACATCTATTTTAAATGTCAGTCAAATGCAATATTTGAATGAAAGAGGAAAAGGAATGAAGATGTGTTTGAGATGGGGCAAGGTGAGTAACATGCACTTCTCTGAGTCAGATAAAACTTCGAGCTCAGTCATTTCCAGGTCACTGGTTTCTGACATGTCTGTATTGGTATTTTTCTTCCGGATTGCTTTGAAGTTCTTCAAAACCTAAACCCTCATGACGTTTGCCACAACCACATTTGCCTTCAAGAAACCTGAGAGATTGGAGTTACCTTTGAGTCATGCGGTAGAATGAGCTTTAACAGACACTGAGCTCTATTAGATGAGTTATTTAACTTCTTTCTATATCGGGTTCCTAGCTATAAAATAGGGATGATTCCAGGGAGAAACGCAATAAATTAGTAAGCTCTTTTCTCCTATCCCCTGCTTCTAAGAGGATTTGGAAAATTATAATAAGCAACTTAATGATTTGACACTTTTTAAAATGCCAAGTATACGTGGAGGCAGGTGCTACTTAAAGCTTCATCTGTAAGCATTTAAAGGAGAAATAACTTTATGGGTAGAATAATGCCCCAGCAACACCGAAGCCTCCCATATCAGAAAGAATGAACTGTGTCCAGCATGGCTCACTCATCAACATAGCAATGAGCCAGGAGCTCATGGTTTAGAAAGATCTTTCACAGCTGAATTTGAAATCCTAGAAATCCTAGGTTGAAATTCTGTTTAATCCTCAGTTGAAGAGATAATCAGATAGTTCAATTAAAACCAGAACACCCCTGGGATGCCTGGGTGGCTCAGTCGGTTAAGCATCCAACTCCTGATTTTGGCTCAGGTCATGATCTCAGGGTCCTGGATCGAGCCCCACATTGGACTCCGTGCTCAGCGCAGAGTCTGCTTGGGATTCTCTCTCTCCCTCTCCCTCTGCCCTCCCCACCTCCCCATTCAAGCTCTCTCTCTCTAAAATAAATAAATAAAATCTTTAAAAAAAAAAAAAGCAGAACATACCATTCTTGAAGTACATTCAATCATTAAAGTTTTACAGCAAAGTCAGTACTGAATCTTGTCAGCACAAAGGAGTTTTGAAATGTGTCTAGGCAGACGTGGATGGATGGGGAGGGCTCTCCGAGTGTTTGCCGATATAAGCATGTATGTGTGGTTTCCTTGCAAAGGCGCTCTTCAGATCCACCCTGGGGGAGACGTCTACCAGTGGAAATGGACAGACTGTATCTTGGGTTGGCCTGACTTCTAGAAACCAATCTTGTCTTTCTCTGAAAATTTAAACTTGCCAATTTTAACTCTCTCATTTTTTTAACATTTCTATAAAGCAAGAAATGTTTATTGCTACTTTAGAAAGTAAATAAATGCTGACTTGAAAGAAGCCTGTGTTCATACAACTGGACTAAAGGCAATCGCTACCGTCAATTGATTTTACCTGGGTATTTCTCATTTACTTGCTGCACAAGTAAGCTATGCACAATGTAGAAAAATGTGAGAATTCAAATAAGCTAAAAAAAAAAAAGGAAGGCAGGAAGTCAAGCAGGAAGTTAAGGAAGGAAAGAGAGAGGAAGAATGGAAAAGAAACAGCACATACAGCAAATACACGGGCTTATTTATGGTTTTTAACTAAAATTGGATCATCTTATACACTATTCTGTTGCCTGCCTTTCTAACTGATAATATATCCCTAACTTCTTCCCAAGTCAGTAACTGGGGGTGTTGGTAGGTTTGTTTGGCTTCATTTCCTTCTGCTGTGAGCCCCACTCCCTGCCCCTCAGCCACCTTGCTGACGCCCCTGTATGCTCTTGAACATGATAGGTACTCGCTACATCCAGGCCTCTCGCTCAGTATTTCTAATGTCCAGGATATTCTTCCTCCAAATCTCCCTTTGTTCCACTGAATCCTTATGGAATTGCCACCTTTTCAGGGAGGGCTTGGATTTCCACTCCGTGTATCTGTGACCACACAGATCCTCCACCCCTCTCCACCATACCCTCTTTCCCAGATTTAACTTCTTGCATTGTATTTGCTATCTTCTGATATGCTGCATAAATTAGATGTTGATTTTGGTTATTTTCTGTCTCCTGTAATAGAATGTAAGTTCCCTGGGAGTACCATTTTTGTCTGTTTTGTTCACTGGTTGTATTAGTCAGAGTTCTTTAAAGAAACAGAATATATATTATATGTATTATATATGAAGATTTATTATGAGGAATTGGCTCGTGCAATTATGGAGGCTGAGAAGTCCCGTGATGTGCCGTCTGCAAGCTGGAGACCCAGGCAAATGTGTTCTGTAACTCAGTCCAGGTCCATAAGCCTGAGAACCAGGAGAGCTGATCATATAAATCCCAGTCCAGAAGCAAGAGAAAATGAGATGAGATGTCCCAGCTCAACAGTGAGGCAAGGAAAAAAGGGCAAATTCCTCCTTCCTCTGCCATTTGTTCTATTAGGGCCTTCAAAGGATTGGAAGATGCCCCCCACACGGGGAGGGCAACCTACTTAGTTGAGTCCACTGATTCAAAGTCTAACTTATTCCAAAACACTCTCATAGACACACCCAGAAATGTCTAATCTGGGCACCCCGTGGCCCAGTCAAGTTGATACATAAAATTAACCATCATGCTGATGTATCCCTAGCATCGCAAATGTTGCACAGCCCCTAGGAAGTACTCAATATTGTTGAATAAATATAGAGTATCATTGTCATGGCTGCATTGTAAGTAATTCTGAAACATATTTACTGTGTAGTTAGTACATCCTTTATTTTGGACAGTTGGGTTGTTTTCCTTTTTTGTTGTCAACACTGCTTTTATAAACATCCTACACACACCATATCTTTGTGCACACCATATCAGAATGTCTCATTAGTATAAAGTATATAAATGTAATTGCCGGGTAAAGGGGTAGGCAATTGTTACAGTTTTTTTTTTTTTTTTAAAGCTCTTGTTATAGTTCACCAAATTGCCCTCTAGAAGGCTGCACCTGTTTATATCCCACCAGCGCCTAAAAGAAGGGCCATCTCTAATCCTCTGATTCACTGACCACATAAGCAACCTAACTGGATGCAAGGATGTTCAAAGAAACTGGAACAGGGCCTTCTCAGCTGAGAGAACTTGTGCCGACTTGAGCCACCAGCCACACAGACCAGCCCGGTTATAAAGAAAGAATTGGTATCAGACATTGGGCAAAAACATTCCTGTGGTAAAACTCATACACTACCAGTTTTCAGAAATCATGTCCTACTCATTAAGCCGATTGATTCTCACAAAAACCCAGCATGGAATGGTGCATGCTGGTGTCCCGTTTAGTAGATGGTGAACCAAAGCCAAGTTCACACGATAACCAGAATTTGTGATCAGAATGAGGAGTCCCAACATCTGGCCTGAACTCTTTTTTGAAATTTTTTCAAAATTCTCCCAGACTTTATTACGATCCACTCTCCGATCAATATTCATGCTGGCTACCAGTGTCCAAGGTGTGTTCTTTAGAGGAGGTGTTTAGAGGGTCAGCAAAACTTCGGTGGTGTACTAGCTTCTTGAAATACTATTACAATGTTTGGACTTGAGGGCTAGAGAGAGAGGGGATTGGGTGAGACAGAGAGAAGAGAGGGAGAGGGAGAGAGGAAGGGAGTGAACAATCCAGTGAAGGGCAGTTTCCTTAACGACAGCTTTTATAGTATCCTTGGCCATATTTCAGGGCCAAAACAGTTTTTCCCTCCGAGTTCACAAACTATAATTAGTTTCCCATGTACAAGAATACCATTAGAGAGATGTCATGATTTCTCCTGAGATTATACACAAAAGACAAAAAGCTCTTCCTCTTGCCAACATGGTTCCAGCCCCTCCCCCCCAGGAGAATCTCAACATATTTTCTCAGTAGATAGAATCATCCCTCCTTTTATTAGCTGATTTCCCCCTCAAATGCACTCATTAGATGGTGGAAGGTTTTTACTTCTTAGCAAAAGAAGAAAAAATGAGATTTTTACCTTATTTTAAAATATTGAAAAATACTTTCTTGTCAAAATAGGATATTTAAAAGTTTTGTCTGCATTCAAACTTCAATGAAGAAATAGTGAAAAGATGACAATCATTATTAACATCTATAAATCATGCATAAACTAATAGGAAAAGAAATCTCTTTCCCTGGCTATGTCTTTCATTTTTGAAAAGCACAGTTATAGACATATTATAATGTTTCCATTCTCCTAGTACCCCTGGTATCCAGTGCTTTGGCATTACCCACATTTTACAAATGGAAAGACTAAGACAGAGAAGGAAATCGCTTTTATCCTGCAGCAATGCACAGTGTCTGTAGATTCCAGTCTAACTCCATCCACCCTCCATAGCCTTTCGAGAGCAATTTAAAGAAAAAAAACAGTAATACAATTATTGACATTTTTTAAATTTAAAAGAAATGAAATCCACTGGGAACAACTCTTGAAAGGCACTTTGCAGTGGCCCATCTGGAGTGGAATTTTCCATGATAAAGACTCTAGAGCCAATCTGATGGCCAAATGAAAAACAACAGTTTCCACGGATGCCAGGCTAGCATCGGACAATGCTCTCAGACAACCCTGGTCACCCGGGCCACACAGCTCTGTGGCAGCCGGAGTCAAGAACCCACAGTAGCAAGCACACACAGCCCAGGGCTCAAGGTTTTCTTTTCTGACAGTAATGGGCATCTTGTCTTAATACTTTCCCATGAGCTCTAACTCAGGAAGTGCATCCCCCTGAGTCTTATCACTCATCTCAGTCCCTCGGCAAACAGGGATTGGGTCCTGCTGGATCCTAGGCACTGTGTCATGCTTGGGAACCAGAAGAGAAGGCTTTTCTTACTGATGGGTGGAGCAGAGTATGTCTGCGCTTGGTACGGAGCAGGTGTAAAGTCTGCAGAGGCCTCTAGGGAGTCAAAGGTTAGAAGGCAGAAATGTCACTGGATGGACACGGACGCCCGAGGAAGCAGTGGGAAGGACAGAGCAGTGGGATGGGGAAGCAGAGAGCATTGTGCCAATGAGGTGCAGCCCAGGGAGCAAGTGTGAGGAGGGGGTGAGGGGGCAGACCACAGGGCCCCGCTGCTCCTGGACCAGAACCCTAGATTTCATCCCGGACGCAATGGGGAGCCAAAGCAAGATTTTAGGCAAGGCAGTAGAATGGACAACCTTGCTTCTAGAAAAAAATGATCATTGTGTTTTTCCAATGGCAATATCAGTCACAATACTTAATTTGTCAGTAAGACAGGAATAGAGCTTATTTTTAGAACCAACATTTCCTAGCACCCCCAGTTGGCCCCACCCCTGCCGAGAGCACCCTGGAAGCCTTATCTATGCAATCTGCATCTGAGGGACTTCTCCCTGGGCAAGGGGTATAAGTGAAACATACACACTGGTGGTCGGAGCCGGGAGCGTGCTTGACGTGGTGTGGCCATTCATTTCTCCCGCCACGGGCAGCAGTGGCTCCAGGCTTCTCCCTCCCTGTAGCCACGACCTCCCGTGGCGTGGGTCTGGCTCGCATTGGGAGTTACTATCCTCACACATTCCTATGCCTGACTGTTCTCCCTCCTTGCTGGGCAGAGACAGGATGGGGGTCCACACCCCAGCCAGGGGTCTGCAGGGTAACAGAGGGCCCTCTGTTCAGAGCTGTCTTCAAAAAATTTGGAAGCCCGAGCCGCCTCCTGGAGTGGAGAGAACCCAGTTCTCTCAAAAACTGTCAGTGCCAACGTTTAGATATTCTGTTTCAATCCCTTAACAAGATGAAGCCACAGTGTTGGTTCCTACAGGCAAATCTCCGGCTTCCACACTAACTGGATTCCCTCCTGGCTCTGATCCATCCCAGCCGGCTGCCACAGTTCCAAGATGAATTCCCAGCGGTTCCAGCAGCAGACACTAGTGCCGTCTTTTCCTTTTTGAAGCTCAAGTGCATTTTCCGAGGCAAACCTGTGCTGTAGGCAGCGGCTTTGCCCACCTCTGGTTTTGGCAGGGATGTGACTGCCAGCATGGTGTTCCCCGCTGCCTCTGGGCCCAGGTTTCTTCTCTCTGAAGGCTGTCAGCTTGTCTGTTCCCCTGACAGACGTGAACTCCTGCCAGAGAGAAATGCTGAGTGTTCCCGCAAGGCTTCGGATGAGTTTGCTCACCCCCAAGCCCACATGCTGCCCCCACGTCTCCTCCAGGACGCGGCCGCTCAGGGCTCTGCCCTCCTAGACTACAGCAGTCTCCAGGTTCACACTGAAGCCCAAGAAAGGTCACCTGTGCCCCTTCACGGCGCACAAGAAAATGCACATCTCCCTTCGGACACCGCGGGTGCCACCCCCCTGAGGCACGACCTAACCGCCCTGCCAGGTCAGTGAGAAGCCTCAAACCCCACGCAGGCCTTATTGTTCCAGGTGAAAGGAGGATATGTGAAATTGCTGGTCACAGCAAAGTGCTCAGAGACATCAGTAGTTATTATGGGGCAACAGGCACTTATCAGGCTGTTTTTAGGGCTGTGACTTCACCCTAGGAAGACCTGAGAAAGGACAAGAGTCTACTTGGAGTCTTCATCTCGCATTTCCAAATTTCACAATAAGGTACTGGAACAGGGCCCCCACTGTCAGGCCTTGGTGTGGGACCGAGGGGATCTCTGACGCCCTTTATCTCCACCTCCTAGCCCCTCTGTCCCTGCTGCTTCTTTCCACCTCTGCAGCCCTTAGAGAGCAGTCAGGACCACTCACTGGGAAGGTCCACCTCTCACAAGGTAGAAGGGACAACAGATGCTGTCCAAAGCATGACCTCCAGTGGAAGGTCAGCACCAGTAGAAGGCAGAGGGAGGAAAGAGAAAGGAGGACAGAGATGCTGGGTCGTGAAGAGGGGACCCTGGGGAGGGGGGTTAGTAAAGCGGGGATGCCATCATCAGTCAGAAACAAAGCTGGGTCCATCCAAGAGTCTGGTAATGCTCCCCCACTGGGAGCAGACTCCCCTAGGGGGCTGGTCATGGGGTTATATTAAGGTTAGCTGCTCCCCACTCTTTCCTGGCTGATTCTAGGCCCTTCCATTTTCTAAACAGCTCAACTTGGGGAGATGGGTCTTGAGCATTCAGGTCTTTGAGGACAAGCCATGTTGCCTCCTGGAACCTCAAGAAAAGCCCTTCTCTTGCTCATCTCTAAATGCCAGAGACTGTTATTTGGGACTTAGAAAAAAGCTGATCTGCTAGAACACGGAGGTTGTATGAATCTTTTCCTTGCTTAGCACATACAATTTTAGTGAGAAAATAGTAAATATGACACTGTGAGCACAATTTATAAATAAGGTGACAATCTCTAGGTTCTTTTGAAAAACATAAAATTATAATCATCACTCTCATGTTAACAAAAGAGATTTGGAAAAAAATATTTATATATTGGTATTTTTTTCCCTAAAACTGTCTTACATATAGGAGAGCCAAAGTGGTCTAAAAAGGTGTAAGTCAAATTTTCCAGGCAAGTTAACATTGCATGTCGGAGCTGAAGGGTACAAGTATTGACTTTGTGCCCTAAACTGGTGTTTCTCAAACTTTAACATGTTGTTCAGGAACCATCTGGGCTCTTATAGAATACAAATTCTGAGTCCATGGTCTGGGCTGCAGCCTGGGATTATGCATTTCTGACAGGCTCCCTGGTCATGCTGATGCTACAAGTCTATAAGGAACTTCCACTATTTGCTGAGTACCTTGTTCCTGTTGTGAGTTTAGACAGATATCAAGGAAGAATGAATAAGCTTCCCAGCCCATCCCCTTCATATCTTTGTGGGGTTGTTTGTTTGTTTGTTTGTTTGTTTTTTGAATGGTTAAGGAAGAATTATAAGGCTTCTGGAAGTTAAGAAATGATAGAGGATGACAGAGTTTTGATTATAACATAATTTAACAGATCATTTTAGGATTTCAGAGGGCATGATGTTGGAGAGAATCCTAGGGAAAAAAAGAGAAGGGAAGAGGCCAGCAGTGAGCACGGCTTGTTTGTATCTATTTTTGACACTGCCCTGGGTTATGTATATAGCATCTCTCCGCCAAAGTGGATTACAGGAACTTGGAAGAGGTTATTTATTGAAGTATTTTAGAATTAAATTCTACCATTTACAATTTAAAAAAAAATCAACATCTTCAAATGAAAGGACCAAGGAAATTTCTGCTGCCGTCCTAGGAATATAGCCCAGAACCCAAGGTAGTGTTTGTTGGACAGAAATGTCAAATAGCATCGATTTTAAATAAGGGAGGGCAGTCAGCAGACCAGAGCAAAAGAAAGACCTCCCTCTGCACTGGTGAAAGACTGCACACATTGCCATTTATAGAGTGTACCGTAGTAGGTTCTGACCAAAGAAATAAACGTTTTTCTGCTAAAAGGGGAACAACATTAAACAGAATATCCAGGAACTTAATGAAAACTATGAATGGAACCAGATGAGTGGCGAAGAAAGCTAAAATTCTTGGGATCACTCACTTTCCTGAATAGTGGTTTCCTCTTAAAAACTCCTTAATAAAAATATTATAACCTCATTGCCAAGGTCACCAGGAGACAAAGTGAGGGTTTCCTTAGACATCCTAAGCCTAATGCCCATTCTGCACCTCTTTTCCAGACTTATCTACCCATCTTTGCTCTACCTTCAATCGTGATCATTGCCTCCACCCAGTTCCCTCATTTATACTAAAGTGTATATGTCCCTACAGGGGACCCAAATGAGCAACCTCCCTTCTAAATACAGTTGCCCAAATATATTCCACATTTCCTAATCCATTCATCTCTATCAGATATTTTTTTAAAAGCTACATTTTCAAAACTGATACAGAAATAAATATGGTCTAATACTAATATCCATTAAATCTGGAAGTGAGGGCATGTGTATTCTTTGTCCCTTCCTGAATTTTTTAAATAATTTGTAATAGCTATTAAGAAATGAAGTGGGTGGCTTTATTATTGACCAGGATGAGACAAGGTTTCTCCTCAGAGGAGGTGGCACTGAGTCTCTCTCTCACCATTACCTGTGCCTAATTAGGATGCTGTATTTGACCTGCAGGGTTCAACACCCTGCCTTCACTTAGCGTCTCCTAGGAAGCTTTTAAAATATATACATGTCTGCTCCTCACCCCAAACTAATTAAATCAGAACCACAGCAGGAAGAAACTTCTACACTGGTATGTTTTAAAAGCTCCCCACATGGTTTTACTGTGCAGCCAGGCTTGAGAACCATTGGTTTAAAGAATAATAATCAAGAGTGCTTTATGAAGGTAACTGCAAATTCTTAAGCATTTAAGCTCTCAACATGAAAATCTTTTATATTTTTCTTTTACCGAGAACCATTTGAAACTCATGTGATATGTATCCCCATCCTTACCATCCTATATCCCCGCCCTATCCTACATCTTCCACCCTCAACCCACACACCACCCCTGCCCCCACCACCCCACATCACCACCACCACCACATCACCACCATCATCATCACCACCATCATCATCACCACCTCCATCATAACCACCACCACCTTCACCACCACCACCATCACCATCATCACTACCACCATCAAAACCACCATCATCACCAACACCATCATCATCACCATCAGCACCACCATCATCACCACCACCTCCATCATAACCACCACCATCACCACCACCATCACCACCACCACATCATCACCATTCACCACCACATCACCACTACCACCACCATCACCACCACCACCACCATCACGACCACCAGGATCATCAATACCTCCATCATCCCCACCACCACCATCACAACCACCATCATTACCACCATCACCACCAACACTATCACTAACAATAACAACCAGAAATACAGATGTATGGCACTTACCTTGAATTATCAACTTTTTAATTTGGATATTCAAACCTTTAAAATTCATATGCAAGTGGTCTGGGGTGGGGGTTTGTTAGCTGGGAGCTAAAACACTTGCAACCTAGGCCCCCAAGGGTATTTTTAGATTTAATTGGGTATAGGAAACCCTGGAAATACTCCCTCTTACCCAAACAGCATACAATCAATCAATCTGTCGGTGCCCCTTTACATAGAATTAAAATACGTATTTTTTTTTTATTTTGTAGCATTTAGGTACACATTCTAAGCAATGCTTAATGACCTTGGTTTTCTAGCTGGTTCAAAATTTTGATAGGTATAGGCCGAATTTTGACCAAACATCCGTATAAAAGGTATTTTTGCTACAACTAAAATGACATACTGTATGGAGTGGAGGGAGCAGAGAGAGAGAGAGAGAAGAAGAGAGAAAGAGAGAAGAAGAGAATAAGTTCCCCTAACTTTCTTTTGTAAAACTAGTATTCGCCTTTTAATCGCCCCAGCATTCTGCTGAGAGGTCCAGCCCATGAAACTATTCTATGAAAACAAAAAGGAGAAAAACCTCCTGCCTTGTGCTTCTGTTCTGCTCATTCCCTCTATAACTCACCCTTCTGGGGTTGTTGAACATTATTTACTTAGATTTAGAAGATCAGGTTATACCCTTGGAATTCCTTGTGTTCAACTTCAGGGAGAAATTTCTAGAATTTATTAGCCGACTTGCAATACACATTATTTTACAGGAAACATTCTTACAAAGTTGCCCCCACATGCCGTCTTTCTATATTTGACTTTGTAAAGCTTTTTGGGAAAAACACAGTAGGTTACAGCTTCATGTGGGGTTGTTTTGTTTGCTGCTTGCCTGCTGCTTCCTTGGATGGGGGCGATGTGGGTAGAATTATAGTCTTCATTCTCCTGAACTGTACCCACATGGTATGCTTCCCGTGTCTGTGGGACGTGCAAGGAAAAACCTTTTGACACCCAGAGCTACCGTGTTTTATTCCTTGGTACGTGATTTACATTTGCCTGGTTCCCTTCAACCCCAGAAATCAGAAGTCTTGGGGTCTATTTCACACACAGGACACAGGTCTGAGTCCCACCAGGAGTGGGACTCCTGGCGCATCTCACAGGGTCAGAATTCCCAGAGCTGTGTCTTCTGGAGCCACAGGTTGGGCCTGGAGGCAGAAGGATTGTAGGATGTCAGTTAAATACTCTCAGGAAGAAATGGGCCTTTCAGATTATGAACAGATTTATAGGGTTCAAGTTCTTTGCCTTAGAAAGGTGAATGGATTGTAAAATATTTTTGAGAGAGTTGTAAGTTCTGCAATCTGATTTCTCTGAACCTGGCATCCAGAACCAGGAAGCAAGCAAGACAAATGAATCACTGCAGACTAGCTCACTAATGTGAGTTGAACTGGGTCCTCCCCAGAGCTATGCAGAAGTGCTAACCCAATACCTGTGGAGGTGGCCTTATTTAGAAACAGAGCTCTTGTGGATGTAATCAGGTCAAAATGAGGCCATCAGGGTGGGCCCCGATCCAATATGACTGGTGTCCTTACAAGAAGAGGGAAATGACGTGCTGACAGGGAGGGAAGAGGCCATCTGAAATGAGAGGGATGCGTCTACAATCCAAGGAATGCCAAGGACAGGTGGCAACACCAGAAACCAAGAGAAAGGCACAAAATAGATGCTTCCTTACAGCCTTCAGTTGATTCTGCCCACACCTTGAAGCCCCCAAACTGTCAGAGTCCCATTTCTGTTGTTTTAAGCCACCCAGGCTGTGGTACTTTGTTAGAGTAGCCCCCTAGGAAGCAGACACACAATCCAGGAACCTTCTGTTGGGGTCAGCCTGCCCTGAGCAAAACCGTGAGGCACAGGCCTGTGCCTCTTTCCCCACAGCCCCTTCTGCAGAAGCCCACCTCCTCCTGGAAGCCTTCTTCAAGGACCCCAGCCCTGTTCTAGTGAGCTTGCCGCACACTGAGCTGTATTTCTCACTGTGAAATGGAAGCCTCTTCTGCCTGTTGAAGTCATTTGTAAGGAATCACAGATAGGAATCTCAATCGCAAAATTGACAGCGTTCAGAGGTGAAACATCACTTCCCTACACCTGAACCCTGTAGAAGCCCCCATTTCTGGGAAGTAGCAGAGAAACTCTTGCCAACTTAAGGTAGGCCCAGTCACGTATGGTTTGCACGTATCCTTGGGGCTGCCCACAGACGGCGCCTCCCTTCTTGCTTATAGATGCAGGTGGGTTTGGGGGAGGCCAACACAGTGATGATCTCTGTCCCTGCTGCACCTGCCACCTAGTCCCCAGCAGGACTGGCTCCTTGTCCTAACCTCAGGGTGTCTGCCAGCCCACAGCCCTCCTGGCCCTCCAACTCCCAAGTCCAGTCTAGATCAAGGTGTTGGGCTTTCTAGCAGGTTTGCCCTTTCCCTCGGCCCAACCTAAGCAAACCAGGTGCAAAGCCCCTATGCACTGTGATCCCCAGGCTTGCCTTCCGCCCACTCCAGGTTTCCAATGTCAAGGAGCTGTCTTTTCTTCTCTCCCTATCAAGCCTCTCCACCTCCCTCCCACCCCAGATACAAGTTCTTATCTCTTATCTGGTGAGAAAACAGCTGCTCTGTCATCGTATCTTCTTTCCAAATCTGGAATTTATAAGTTTTATGCTCTTCTGAGTACCCCCCAGGCTTTATGCCTGGTATCTGAAGCCAAACTTTGGAGAACTTAGAAAAAAGAAAAATCTGTCTGGCTCTCACATTCCCAAGCCCCGGCTCCCCAGACTGTTTGGATGTCAAAGCCAAGAATGTTGCTATTTGTTCTTACAGGGCTCTTTTGTGCCACCCTTCCCAGGGCCAAGGAGCTTCCACCTGTGGCTTGAATGGTGGCAAGGCAAAGGGCAAGGAGGAAAGACTGGGAATGCCATGGAAACATCAGGAGCAGGGAGGGAAAGGGGTTTGGGGGAGTCACAAAGGGTCACCAGCACCCCAAAATTGCACCCTATAGAGAGGCTGCCTAGTACCTTCACTCTCCTTCCCCGCTCTAACCCAGCTGAGCCTGGAGCGCCAACCTTGTCTGGAATGACCTATCTTGGTTTCCATGGACCCCCACCCCATCCCTTCCCCAGATTTGCTGCACAGTCCCCAGATATCCAGCCACAGTAGCAACAAGATGACACTCAATCTGGCTGGCCCAGCCAGCTGCCTCAGCCCCGCGCACCTCCTGAATGCTGACTGCCCAGGTGGGATTGCCATTTATGGCCAAACACCTGGGAGACTCTAATCTTCCTCGGACCCTGCCTTCTTTTACTTTATCCCAGTTTGCCTGACTTTCCTTCCACATTTCCAGGGGGAAGATAAGAGAAGCTATGTCCAAATAAATGAGGCATTTATCGTGGTGAAGTGCTTAAAGTCAAGCTACTGCTAACCTCAGGACTTTTGCACTTACTGTTCCCTCTGCCCACATCACTTCTTCCCCCAGGAAATGTGCATTCTATTTCTTCTCAAATATCATCTCATCAGAGGGATAATCTCGCCCTAAAATAGCCACCGCCCCATCACTGCCCATCTTCTCTCTCTCTTTCCTTTAATAATAATACACTTAACATTTCCTGAAACTTACATTGCATCTATAATATGCAGCTATTATTTCTTGTTTTTATCTGCTACCAAAGTATAAACTGTTCATGAGGGTAAGGACTTTGCCTTGTTCATCACTGGATTCCCAGGACCTGGAACAGTAACTAGCACAGAGTAGACACCTAATAAAGATTTGTTGAGTGAATGGCGACAGCTACCACGAAAATTATATCCAAATTTGAAGGATGCTTGGTTTTGCAATGTGCCGACCTGTGGTTAATAACCGAGGCGGGGAGGGTATCTCAGTAAACACAGGACCCTGTGCTGACTCTGGGTAAGGCATGATTGTAAAACAGAATAATCCTACCTTAATCCTACAAAGTAGGCATAAGAGTTATTTCACTTTGTGGACATTGCTTCTATAAACATCGGGGTGCACGTACCCCTTCGGATCACTACATTTGTATCTTTGGGGTAAATACCCAGTAGTGCAATTGCTGGGTCATACAGTAGCTCTATTTTCAACTCTTTGAGGGTTCTAGAGGGGAGGGGGGTGAGGGGATGGGTTAGCCTGGTGATGGGTATTAAAGAGGGCATATATTGAATGGAGCACTGGGTGTTATACGCAAATAATGAATCATGGAACACTACATCAAAAACTAATGATGTATGGTGATTAACATAACATAATAAAATAAAATTAAAAAAAAAAAGAATTATTTCACTTTGGAGCTCTCCACACACAGAATTTCACCAAGGGTCTTGGCGAAGACCTTGATCATGAGGGGCCCATGGCTGAGCCTAAACAAGCCCCGGAACATGAGGGCACTGGGGAGGATGAAGGTGGAAGAAACCATCTGTGGGTGAGTTGGGGGGGCATGCCAAGGTTGAACCAGGCAGGAAAAAAAATGGGTGAATTTTAACTAATTAAAACAACATAGTCCAAGCATTTTCTGTGTGCCGGCACGGTGCTAGGGGCTTGGGATAGCACACCCAAAAGTCACAATTCCAGCCCTCAAGAAGCATAAGCCAGAGTTACTAGAAATGGCTGTGAAACCACAGTGATAGCTAGACTTTGAAGGAAGCTGACGTGTGGCAGTGAACACGGTGAGGCAGGGCTTCGTCTGCTGGGAAGGCTCTCAGCCGTGGCTTCCTTCAGTGGGCACATTCACAGACTTAATCATAGGTTATATTTAAAAAGAGCTTACATGCACGATGCCTTATTAAAAGTGCCTTTTGCTGACTATTTTTAGAGGATATTAATCATGCTACCTTTTGATTTGAAATTGGGACAGGTTAGCTCTAATTACATGAGATTCTCTAAGGAGCTTGAAAAGACCCAGGTGACCCACCCCCAAACCCACATTGTTGCTGACCCTCTGCTCTTGCTGTCAGGGAGAAGCCACTGCTCAGCAGTGGGAGACACTAGAGATGCTGCCATGTCCTGGGTGTCACTGTGCAGGGCTCGGAACAACAGGTTTCCCAGTAAGAGGGTGACAACCACATACCTTAGTCCTCCATTAAAAGTGTGACCCAGACTCTGATGTAGAGTTATGCTACCTTGAAGCTTGATAATAAAAGATAAAGGGTCTTTTTATATATATAACCACCCCTTTTTTTTTTTCAATTTTTTGGAGGGCTGCAGCCAGCAGGTTAGAAATTTTGGCAGCAGGTTGCAGAGTCTTTAGAATGTACCTAGGATCTGCTTTCCTTCTGCCCCATTGTGCTCTGGGAGAATGTCTTGCCCATCACAAGCCATGGCCCTGGTGTCATGTCATCTGCTGGGAGGGCACAGCCCTGCCAGGACTCTTTAGTGTGGTTCACAGCTTGACGGGGGCAGAGTATTTATAAATCAAATGGAAAAGCATCTCGAGAAAGAATAGTTTAGAGAGGAGAATGCAGCAGTCACCTACTACCACATCTGCTCTGTTACACATCACCACAAACCACGCGGCCTACAGCACCACCCATTTATTACCCCATGGTCTCTGTGGGTCGGAAGCCAGTCGCAGCTTAGCTGGGTCTCTGCTCAGGGTTTCACTAGGCTGCAGTCAAGGTGCTGGTGGGGCTGCATTCCCTCCCAGGTCCTCTCGCAAACACACGTGGCTGTTGGCAGAATTCAGTACCCTGCAGTGGTAAGACTGGGGTTCCCATTCTTTCACTGGCTTCAAGCCCAGGACTGAGTTCAGCTCCTAAAGGCTGCCCACAGTCCCTTGCCATGTAGCTCCCTCTCACACTTGAATCCTTCTCTTGCTTCAAATCTCTCTTGCAAGGAAGAGCCCAGTGGCCTTCAAGTGCTCACCTGATTAGGTCAGTCCCACCCAGGATCATCTCTGATCTCTCTTAAAGTCACTGATTTTTCAACCTTAATTATATCTGCAAATTCCCTCTACAAAAGCATCCAGTTTAGCATCAGAGTGAGTTCCTGGGAGAAGATGTGTGTACACCGGGGATAGGGATCTTGGAGAGCACCTTGGAATTCGGCCAACCATGAGACACAAGCACCTCAGCCCATGTTTTCTAGGTTTAGCGGGATATCAAACAACAGCTGTTTTGAAACTTTCCTCCCCCTCTGCTCGCCCCCAACCAAGTCCCACCCTGAATGGAGGACCAGCGAGCCCTGCTGTGTGTTGAAGGAGCCTTTTCTAGGAACCAGTGTTCAACTCAGCATGAATTCTCGTCCGTCCCTCTGCCAAGCTCTCCGGGTGCAGTCAGGCTGGGGATGGCCTGAGTACACAGCATAGATAGGATCTAACACATGGTGTCATCTGCTGTGCTCCGCAAGCATGGCAGAGTGAGTGAGGTCCACAGAAACGGAAAACTGGAAGATTTCTCTCAAGGCAAGAACCTCTAGGCCAGCCGAAGAATAACGCAGAAGAGGCAGGTGGAGGACTGTGTAGTAGAAGGCTGAGAGGCAGGAGGGTGCGTGGCAGGGCTCTGGTGATTGATAACTGATGACCTTCACTGTTTTATTCTGACTAGAGGTGACACATGCTGTCATTTAGAAGTTCAAGGACCGGAGAGTAGACTGGCAGGGTTGAGCAGACTGTGGTTCTCAGCCCTGTGCCGGCCCAGCCCGGACCAACTGAAGCCAGGTCCCTGCAGATGAGCCCCCGGTGTCTGCTTAAGACGATATGCTGAGGGGACAGTAGAGAGGTAGGTTGAGGACAGGAAGAGTGTGGAAGTCTGAGGTTGAGTGGAGTTTGGGTTTTGCTTTAGGCTTTGAGTAGTTGCAAAAGCTTTCTGAGTACAGGTAATTTGTGACATCAGTGGGCAAGTCGCCACCTTCAGAAGGTGAAGCTGGCAACAGGACAGACAATGGACCAGAGAAGGCGAGGGCAGAGAGTTGATGTAGAAACAGAGAGGATGCAGGTAGGTAGAGGTGCCCGGAGAAGCTCAGAGGGGAAGCAGCGGAGACGTGGGTCAAGGGTCCTGCTCTGCTGCTCTTCGGTCTGGTCTGCGCACAGGCATGAACTTTCGCTCATTAATGAGTGACTGCCGGACTCCCTCCAAAGCCACGGAAGGCATTTACATCACTGACTTCTAGTGCTTTCCTAAGTGAGAGGGATGTCGAGCTGTGGACATACATTAATGGAGTCCTGATGACACGCCTGGCGCATCTGGCTCTGCCGAGACCCGCTGGGGATCAAGAATCCAGATGAGCAGTTCCCGGAGTAGAAAGGCTTCCACGCCAGCAAAGCGGCAATGTGGCTCCATCACTTTAGGCATTTTAAAAAGATGTCAACCTTCTGGATGGTCTTTCTCCCATAGACATCCCATGAGGCACAAAGACAAAGAACAGGTGAACCAAGGAGCATCTACACCTCTGCCGATTGCGGCTTGACTTCGGGCAAACAGGCAGCTTCCTCCAGAGGTAGGCTTCTGAGGTAATGGGCCCGGGCAGCCACAGGGCTCATGTAGGCTGCAAAGTCGGAGCGACTGGAGGAGCTGAATGTTTACCTACAAAGGACCTCAAAACTCTCAGCTATCAAGCATCACTAAGGATACATCATACAATTTCAAATCTAAAAGGAATCTGAAAAGCTTTGAACACAATTGCCCAAGCAGCCAGAGAAGTGCCTGAGCCCACACCACTGGGAAGCAGTAAGAGGAGGGTCCAGACTCCTCCTCTTGGAACAGAAGCAAAGACAGTGCCGGCTTCCCAGCCTCCGAAGCAGAGCCATGGCCCCACCACCCCTGTGTTGGCTGCTTGGTCAGATGAGACCATTAGATGATAAGCTCCATATCCATGTTGGTGGCAACTGGTTCACCCGGCCACAAGACCTGGTCCTGCTAGAGCTGCACAGTCTGGAGTTATGCCAGGACCACATTGCCGCCTATTTTTATAATGCCTGATCTAAGAATGGCTTTTACATTTTTTTAAAGGTTGAGGGGGAAAAACAATATTCAAGAGAGACTACATATGGTTTGCAAAGAGTAAAGTACTATTAAGTGCTTTATTCAAGAAAAAGCTTGCCAACACCTGGATTCCAGGGCAAGCCTACATTTTCAAAGAATTGCCAAAGGCCGAGGGAATATCACGCAGCTATTTGGAGACAGAGCTGGAAGCTAGGACCCAAGTCTCTTATTCTCCTATCTAGACTGAGGGCCGTTGCAGTGTAAAAGCACATGAACACACACATTCACATGCACATGCATGCACACACATGCATACAAACACACACACAGTCACACATATGCATAAACATTCATACACGTATGCACATATACACATGATCACACATATACACACAACACACTCATGCACACACAGGCCCCACAGACCCCATGAGGACTTGACATCAGGACCTACGATCATGAACTAATGTCACTGATTTTTCTTTGCAGCCTGTAAAACATTCTAATATGAAAGCAGTTTGCAAACAAAAGTGCCCTGGAGGCAGAGGCTGTTTTTATTATAGTCGGACCTCCACAGTACAGTCCCATGGAGTGTTGGCCATGGAGTATGGACTGGAAGTGTCCCTGCGACGGCCCCATGACAGACTTCTTCATCATTAGCAGCTTGTCTATCCTCATAAGTTTGCCTCTTGCTGTTTTCTGCAAACTATGAGGAGCTTGGCCAAAGTGAGGAAGAACAGGGCCACACTGTCCACTTCCATTAATGAGTGACTTTGCAAGGGAGAAGGCTGGGGACCTCTGTTTCCAGGGAGACCCAGGAGGGAGAGGGATGGGGATTCACTGAGTGTGAGTGGCACAGGCAGCAACACGGTAAACAGAGCACTGAAGTGTGCAATAAAACCCACACCCGAGAAGAGTGGCTTGCAGACACTGTGTACGCTTGCGCTGTAGCTTCCGGTACCCATGCGCTGTAGCTTCCGGTACCCATGCGCTGTAGCATGCCCTGTAGCTTCCAGCACCCATCGTGGACAGGTTTTATCAAACTAGACTTTGACAGAACAGCCCCATTTCCCCAGCACACGTACTGCTTACTCAGCACGCTCTGTCCACCCACCGCCCCCTCCACTATGGAAACAGGGTAGAGAACCATTCTGGACACACAGTAGAGAATAGAAAAGGAAGAAAAAGCTTGTGGAGTGAACGCAGATAAAATTTTAGGAATGGAAGTTCTGGGAGCCTCTAAGTGAATTTTGTCTATATAGGAAATCCACTTGCAAAAATCACTAGGAAAAACCTCCAGCCTCTGTTTGGATGCTTCCAAAGACGGGAAGCTTGCTACCCCACAAGGAAGCCCTGTTATTTTTAAGGAGCTTTACTTGGGAGATTCCCCAAAGCACATTTCTGAGACCTCGCCGTTTATCTTAGTACTGCACTGTCAGTCCACACCTAAGCAAGTCTCAGGATCCAGCTCTCTTCTCATTCGCTATGCAATGAGTGGTGTGTCCCTCCAAAATTCATGTGATGGTGTTCGGAGGTGGGTCTTTGGGAGGTGATTAGGGCTGGATGAGATCATGAGAGGAGGACTCCCTGATAGGATTAGCGGCCTTACAACAAAAGGAAAAGAGATATCTCACTGTCTGGGCATACACACTAAGGGAAAGCCATATGGCACAGCGAAAAGTTGGCTGTCCACGGGCCAGGCACAGAGCTCTCACCAGAAACAAAACCCGGACAGCACCTTGATTTAGGACTTCCCGCCTCCAGAATTATGAGTCATAAATGTCTGTTGTTTAAGCCCTCCAGTCTGTGGTATTTTGTGATGACAGCTGGAGCTAAGACACAGACTAAATAGCTTTACTTTCTACAACCTTTCTCTACATCGGGATCCCAAACCTTTCAGCTCTCGGCTGCCTTCCTTTGGATGTGTTCCAGCGTGTCAATGATGCACGCACGTTTCTCCACCCAGAAATGACACCTGTTTCAGTAGCTCCTTGTTTCCGACTCTGTACTCCCAGCCGAACCTTGAGCACACATACAGACACACGCTTGCATCCAAATACACACAAACACAAAATTGTGTCTTATTTCCAATGCATCTTGAGTGCTAGGCTCAGTACCTGCTACAGAGAAAGCACTTAATAAATATTTAAAGCATATATGAAAGAAAAACTACAGCAGGAAATGACCTGTCTTACCCGCGGACACTAAGTGAACTCAAGTTTTCACCAACAGTCTAGGCTTTAAATCTTCCTCCTTGGTGTCATTCAAATGTTCCTCATCAGAACGCTCCTTCCCTCCTGAGCCATCTCTTATCCATGCCTTCTAAAAACTTGGAGCGAGTTTCTTGCTTTCCTCCAAGAACAAGGTCTGTGAGCTAGCAATGCATTTCCCACCAAAAGACTTCAGGGCCAAACCAGCTTGGGAAATACTCCCAGGTGAGACCCAGGTGAAAACACATATTTTATGGGACCCAGAATTTTCTAAATGTATTTGCCCAAGGAACTTTTTTGTTGTGAGCAATCTATTAACCTTTGAAAGACTGGTGTAACATGGAACCTGGGATAGGCTGGCTAGCCTTGCTTAACTATGCTTCCTTCTTCCTCCTCACTATTGCAAGGATTACATTCCATGAATCCCAAACTTTTGGAATGCCTACTTTTGGGTGAGTGACTTAAAGTACAGTCAGCATCCTCTCCACCTTCCCCACCTCCCTTGAATGGGCAGAAGATAAAGACCTGGCTCACAGCCCTGGAGCGGTCCAAGCTCTGCCAGGACATGAGAATCTGGGTTTCCCCCAAACCAAGATGCACTTTCATTGAGTCTCTCCAGAAGTGGGAGCTGGTGTACAGCTGCTTCACAAAAGCTGGTATGACTCCTTTTTCCTGGACAATGCCTGCATTTTGTCCTTTTATGATAGGAAATGAGATATAAATTTTAGAATCCCAAGAAGCCTGTATAAATGGGTCAAAACGTCATTCTTCTGCTGCTGCTTGGGCTCTCCAAAGACCAGGCCATCCAAGCTTGCAAGAGTTCTGCTTTTTTCTGAACATGGGTTCATCCAGCCTGGAACTACGGTTTGTCTTTGCTCCCAACCCAGCTTGCGTACATGTGCACACGCCCTCACGTGCACAAACACACACGCACACACGCATACACACACATCTCTTTACAAGACAGGCATTGATTTTTTCCTGACAGCTGGGCATCTGCGTTAAGCTCTGTGATTTCACCTTGTCTGTAATGCTAAAACACAGAGCCCACACTGTAGCAAAGGGAGAGGGTGATGTGACTTAGGGTAACAGGCCTTCCCTCCACCTGGAAATAACCTCAGGTGAACCATGGCACAGTGAGCTTAAAGCTGTCCTGTGCTTAACTGACCCAGTGGTGGAGCTGGGAGCAGTCAGTGTTTGTCAAGCAGACCCCCGCACCACCTCCCACTAGGCTGCCTTGTTCCAGTACAGGAAAGCCTCATAATTAAGAGCTTAGTATTAAACAGAGCATCCCTGGGAAGCCATTGGGTATATGTGAAACTTCAGTCCAACAATGAAACCCAACTTCGTTCTGGAGACATTTCATACTCCCCTGTCCTCAGAGGAAACTGTGGCTAGCACCCTGACTTGTGTAAATTTTCTTTGGAGCTGTTCATGCATCTGCCATGGCCCTATCTAGACTGTGAGCCCTGAGGGAAGGGACAGTGTTTTGTTCTGGTTCACTTCCCATCACTCAGTACTGATTGTCAATACTGGGTGCCTCGCGGGATGCAACCAGCATTTATTGAATTGCCTTGCTGCTGAAGGTTGGATTCCTTTTGCCTTTCTCAATCATTCCTTCTACAGACCTTACTGAATAACCTCCTGTGAGTGAGAAAGATGATTAATATACGGTACATGTCCTTCAAGAGTTCACAGTCTAGTACTGGATTCAGGCATATACACAACCAATTATAAAACTAGGTGGTATGAGTGACAAGTGAACATATCGGGAGTGTCATGGAGGACCACCATTTTCAGACTGGACATGTGAGAGGGACGACAGCTCCCTGCCCCCCAACTACCGTGGGGTCAGTGCTGGTCCTCCGTATGCCCTTAACTTCCTCCCACATGCCACTTCCGCCTTCCTTTTCTTCCCTACTCAAAAACCCCCCACCCCGCCCCACCTTTATTTTTCCCTTTGTGGTTCAGTGGCAGGTAGAGTTTACAAGACACACTAAATGCCCTGATAGGATCTCAGCCGAGTAAAAATGCAAACAAACACACATAATTGGAACAAACAGGTTCCCTGGTTTCTGATGCTGGGCACAGCCCCTGGGGAGAGCCCAATGTTGCACCTTCCAATATCCTGGCCAGTCCTGGCCTCCTGCCTGAGCTGTGTTTGGTAAGGAGGAGGTTGGTTGACCAGCAAGCCTGCTGGCAGGCAGCCCAACCCATTCAGGGATGTCTAGAGAGCTGTGCACTGAGGTTGTTTCATCACTTGCTGATTTAAAATGCTGCTAAATAAATCACTGCAATCTCACAAAGCTATCTGCTTGGAATTTCAAGTCACAGTGTAAGGAAAGAGATAGAATATGAGCGTGTGTGTGTGTGTGTATGTGTGTGTGAAATACTAGCTCCGTTTCTCTCTAAAGAAGGTAATTCTTTTTTAAAAAAATCCCCATGGGATGCCTGGGTGGCTCAGTTGGTTAAGCGACTGCCTTTGGCTCAGGTCATGATCCTGGAGTCCCTGGATCGAGTCCCGCATTGGGCTCCCTGTTCGGCAGGGAGTCTGCTTCTCCCTCTGACCCTCCCCCCTCTCATGTGCTCTCTCATTCTCTCTCTCTCAAAATCTTTAAAAAAAAAAAATCCCCATGAACACTGCAATAGTCACAATGGGGTGTGGTATTATAACTCCATGCCCAGAAATAATTCAATTATCCTCCAAGTTTACTTAGTTTGAAACTAGCATTTTGCAATGTTTTCTCTCTCTAGCCTCAGTTATTCAAAGCTGAATGCTTATTGTTCTCACAATGCAGACTGACAACGGACAGGAAATCACAAAAAGAGCTCAGTCCCTAAAGGAAACCATTTAGCTATGCATTCCTATCGAGGATAGATTCAGACTTGTCATTTTTTTTGACTTACGCCTTCTTTAAGAAAATCTTGTAATCCCTTTTCTTGCTCTTTAATTTTCTCTTCTCTGACTGGTGTTTTATCTTGCAAAATGTCAAACAAATTAAGTGTATGAACTTCTGGTGCGCTCCAGAGAAAGAGACAGACAATATACACCCACTTTTGTTCTGAAACCTGGTATTCTATTAAGTTCAAGCTAAAACAACAGTGTCCAAATCCACGGTTCCAGGAAATAAGGCTCTGGAGAGGGAGAGTAAGGGAAGCAAGCAGCCTCAGAGCACACCTCTGGTCATTGAGCCTGGATGGGTAGAAACACAGGGGGTCCAGCAACACTTCTGTTCCACCTTCTCTAAGGAAGAGCAAACTTACCTGTAGGTTTAAATTTCAGGGGCCTGTTAGCCTAACCAGAATTTAATGCCACTCACTCCACATTAGGTTTAATGCACTAACAAAATATCCTAGCTCTTTTTTTAAAAAAAGCAAATTGTTTGTCTGAATTTCATACTTGTGCCTCAAGTTTTCACGTTTGGGGGAAGAGGCATCTCACAGATCAGGGATGCTTTTCCTATGCATGTCCCACAGAGAGCCATTTTGATGCTATTAGATAAAAATCATGGGAATATTCTTATGTGGTCAGTTCTATCAACTGTTGACTGGTAGAAATCGCAGATAATGCCAGTGGCCCCGCTTTAGACTTTCACAGTTGTTGGGATAGACCTGGGAAGGAAAAGTGAGTGAGAAAGGGCTCATGGTTTAGTCATCATAACTGAACCAGTGGTTGCTTGTTTTCTAACCAGGCTTCGGTCCGTTCCCCTTCTTACTCAATCCTGCCACTGTGTGTTCACTGCCGTAGGGTGTAACAAATAGCATCCACATAGCACACAGGTGCAAAATAGTTTGCATAAAACCATTCAATATCAATTCCAGGGCTGAGCACTTTGGAACATGACTTGCAAGAATAAAAATGTTCAGTTTGCTTGGACTTGAGCCACACAAGATAAATTAAACAGTGAAGCTATTGGTGTTACAGGTGGACTGGCCAAGCCGCAAGCCCTTGCAATCAGTGGTTTCTTGGGTGGTTGAACTGAGGCAGCCCTAGATCTGATGTGTTTGGGTTCTTGCACAGTCTTTCCAAAATACATGATTTCATGGATTAAATCATCCAAAACATTGCTTTGAGTGTTGGCTTGGCCAATTTGCCTGTTTCCTGTCGGGTTATCCAGGCTACGTACACACGAGCCTGCCCGAGTACATTTCCGAGTGTGCGCTTGCTCGTTCACCAGCCCACACACACGTATTACTGTGACTGGTGTTCAGTTCTCGTGTAGATGCATAGATGCGTCTCTGAGGATTGTGCCTCTGAGGTCACTGCCTCCATTCGAATCTTGGCACTCCCTGTGGAATGTCTTAGGTCCAAGTAACTTAACCTCTGAAAGCCTCAGTTTACTCATCTATAAAATAGAAATAAGAATTTCTATCTCGAAGAGTTTTTGGTAGGAATGAAATGAGGTTGTGCATATAAAGTGGGTGCCTCAGAGTCTGGGCCCAGTTGAGGGCTCTCGTCCTACATGTTTGCACAGGGGTCCGGGCTCCGAAGGGCCCCACGCTTGGTTTAACGCTCTGCTGTCGTCGTGTTGAAATTCTTAATAATGTTGAACAAGGGGTCCTGTGTTTTCATTCTGCACTGGGCCCCTCAAATTATGTAGCCAGTCCAGAACATAGTAAATGTTAGCTGATATTGTCAATCACCGCCATAGGTTCTTTATTATTCCCAAGCTCAACACACAGTCAAAACTTACGATCTTTACTCTTATCTTTTAACTAGAGACCACCCAGGAACACCATTAGGCCTCTGAATTATTCAGTAATAGAAAAAAAAAAATAAGAAAAAAAGAATGGAAAAAAAATAAGTAATAGGAAAAAAAAAAAGGAAAAAATAAGAAAAAAAGAGTATCACACAAGATGAGGCAGCAGCTGCCTGCAGATCCTGAGGGGCTGCTATGGAAAAGGCCGAGATTGTCCTTCTACCTTTGAGTCTGGTTCAAAGAGAAAATTACTCAGCTTTAACCTCTCATAAGCATTGAAGTGTGAGGCCAGTAATAAGGGAAAATCCAAACAATAAACTGTGAGCTGCCACATAACCAGTAGCAACCTCAGAAGCATAGAAGCATCAGCCACCCAACCCGAGGAAGCTCAGGGCAGAATGGGGCGGGGGGGCTGGAGAGGCTCCGTGCTCCACCCTGCAGCCTGGGCTCTCCTGGTCAGTGGGGGATGCAAGCACAGGCTGGAAGGAGAAGAGAAAATAGCACAAGAGAGCTTGGCATCTGGAACTCACAGGAAAGACGGTGCTCTGCACCAGCTCTTGGACAGCAGGCTTCTGCTTCTAGGTTCTTCTTTCTTTTACAGAAATAATGCCTGTTCATTGGAGAGAGCTGGGATTCACTTTGGAGGGGTGACCATGTAGCAGAGAGAGCTCCACAAACCCTGCATGCGCATTTCTAGAACCCCCGGTGGAGATGGAGCAGACCCCCAGGGTGGACCCACACCTCCTATTGGTGGCCCGGACTAATGCCAGAGGCACAAAGAAGACTTGCCCTTTGGGCTTCCCAGATCCAGACTCCAGGTGGCCAGCCTGCTCAGGTTCATCCACATAGTCTGTCTGGGATGTTATTGGTCACGGCTCCTTTCACGTCCCGGCAGGTTTGATTCGATTCCGGGCCTGGGTCATGCCACTCTACCCTGGAAGATGTATTCTTTCTCGATGCTTCCTGCAGATGTTACTTCACATGTTAGATAACCAGTGAATTAACCAGCTTCGCTCTCAAAGGACAGCCTCAGACAGCTGCCTTGCCCTGTACTTACTGTTTAGAGCAACCCTTAGAGTATGCATGCTTTATACATATTTATTTTCATTTGCATGTAAACATTTGTTTGTTTAATACTTAAACACCCCTTCCCCCTTAAAAAAAGCTGAACTATATTTTCATGAGGAATTTGCCTTATATTTAAAAATCCACACATTTAATTTAAGAAAAATGAAATCCATCTGTTTCTGACTTACTTATCCTATAAATCTATCAAAACATTTTAACAGCTGCCTAATGCCCAAAAAACATTTTGCTATTTCTTAATAGGTTTTTAAAAAGCTTTTTCTTAAAAAAATTAAAGAAGAAACAGGTGGTTATACTTTGTGAAAGGGAAATATATCCAAACACCAAACTTCTGCTTCTTTGGACACATTTCACACTACAGACTCACTTCTCCATCACCGTTGATCCAGCAACCTCCCCATCTGTCTGCCGCTTTTTTCGTCTGTCTGCAAAAGCACATTGTTCTTTGAGTGACTTCTAGATTTGAAGAGGGAGCTTGAGTCATGTGTGAAGAATACCCAAGAGTACAAATCCTGCTGGTGTTATTCAGGAAAATGTCCCAGTGCCCAGGCTGTTATTGTGCCCAGACTTTTGTCCTCTTGTTGAGGGTGGAGTTGGCCTCGGGGCCTCACCTGGCTCTCTTCCAGCCCTTCTACCTGAATGTTCTGCTGGGAAGGTGGGCAGGAGGCACACAGGGCCCACATTAGCCTTGTACTTCACACCTCGATTCCCATCTACCCGGAGCACCCAGCCCAGACTTTGGTTTGAGCTCTAGCCTTCATCTGAGGTTATGGTGCAAGGCAGAGAAGAACACCAGGATCAGAGGGGTGGACACACAACTCCCATTGCCTGACAGCTGTGTCTGTGACATCTCCCAAACCCTATTCTCAGTCCAGGACCCACAGCTGGCCTGACTCCATCTGTCCTGTCATTCTGCACATTAGTTCTCATCAACTCAACTGTCCCCTCTGTTGTTATTCAACTCTTGTGCCAGTGGAATGCCACTGACAGCCTTAGGAGCCCTCAATGTCAAAAGGGGAACGTGAAAATAGGAAGTGGAAAGTAGTGAATGGGAAAGAAGATTCAAGATAGTAGGAAGAAGCCCTGAGCACGACAAGGAAATCTGGGAGACAGAGGTAACAGTGCATCTCCCAGGACTTCGTCTCAGTCTGTGAGACTGATCCTACGACAAGGCTCGCACGAGCGTCCAGGCCAAGCTGCAGTGTCCGAGGCAGGACCCAGCTGAGCAGCAGGTGCGGTGGATGTAGGAACAAGAAAACCATGGTGGATGAGGGCATCACCAGATCACCCTTTGATTTGGGTGGGATGACACCCTCAAAAAGTCACTCCAAAATTTATAAACTTCTTTGTCAAATATAAACATGGGATAATAAAGAAACAAAATGTTCAGGTGTACATTGTACTGTGTACACACTCTCCCTCAAATGATTTAGAACTGCTTTTAACCCCTTCCCAAGAGCAGCCCTTGAAGACAAAACGAAACAGAAAATTAGTGAATTGTTTCACTTTTTTAAATGCACTCTGTGGAATATCCCAGAATGATTCTAACAGAGCTGTGAAGCCCAGAGAGACAATTTTCAGTCATGGCAGACTGGGTTTTTTAGATTCCCAAGAGGCAACTCTGGGGGTGAGTTTGGGTCCCTGCCAGCTAGGTACCTGGGCTAGAGCCAAAGAGATAAATACTGGGCTTCAAGTAAAACAAATGCTTAAAAGGTCTGTTCCACTCCTAAGATCTCTGTTTAATGGTGGCTACTGCTGACATGATTGCTTTCAAATCTTTAATTTATCTAACCAGATGCATAAAGCTACGTGTCCATCTGTTTTTCAGCAGGCCAGGTAGACTCATCAATTTTGTGCCCTCCTAGTTGCTGCAGCACACATGAGCTACAGGAAAGGGATAGCTCAGCATGTAGCAAAGGCTCCTGCCTCCCACACTTCCAGGATATAAGAAGTTACCATGCAGGAGGCCCACTTTGTAGAGCTGTGGTCTCCTTTTTGAATTCCGTACATCTTCCCCAGGGCCTATGTCATTCTCTGTTTTGGCTTGCCCCTGCTTGTGCAGGTGCATTTGTCAACTCCTACTGTCCACAGCACTTCATCTCTCAGGCCTGTCCTCAAGAGAACATAGTCCCTCATCTAAACTGCCATTTCCTGAGCCCAAACTTTAATACTTAGTCTCTACTAAAGGGGCCACAGCCATCTGGTCAACCAACACCAGCTGCTTAATGGAAGATGAGTTTGCTTTCTAGACTCACCCCTTAATGGATCCTAAATAGGACTTTGCTATCTTGTTTGGAAGTATGAATGACGCAGGAGGTTTAAAGCACAAATAAGGACAAAGATTCCATGTTACCTGAGGGGTGGAAGGGTGCTACAAAGCATAGATAGGACTTATTTACTTCCTTCCAATTATGGTCAGTCATCAACCACCACATCATATGTATATATTGTTCCAACTCTTGATGGGGTTTGAAATGAGCAGATTGAGCTAAACCCAAATTATACAAACATGTAAAGGCCTAAGGCAAATGTTCCTATCAGAATCCAGCTTAACTAGGTCCAAGAATTATTGAAACTGACAACTTATGAAAATGGTTATACATTTAAAACACAAGCTCCAGCCTACGTACCTGATGAGTTTCTCCACCCAAGTCTATAAAAACTTCTCTTGGAATATTTCTATGAATTCATACATGAAAAGCACAGAAAGCAATGCCTGGCATATAGTAGGTGCTTAATAAATGCTAGCCATTCTTAAGATCAGTAGAGGGGTCCCATATGAAGAATGTGACTTGGAGTCCATAGAAATGTTGATAGCAACCCTATACCAAGAGTAGCTCATCACAAGTAGGAACCCAGGTTCCTTCCAGGCCCCCACAGCATGTGATTCATTATTTACTCCCAAATCCTCCAGATGATTGACTCACAGGCTGGTATGACAATCCCAAGAAACAATTCACTGCCTAGAGCTCTGCTCAAGGGCCCACAAAACCTTGTCTCCCCTCACCGCCACCCATTTTAGGGCCACTGTGAATTTCTAGCACCACATGCAAAGTGCACCCCATCATCATTCCCTACTTCTATTTTCCCTCCCCTAAACTATGAGAGAGACATCAAACACACAGCTTGAGAACCATGTTTTAAAACTGTCACCCACATAAACAACTTCCAAAAATTTTCTGTACTGTGAATTCTCAAGAACATTTTCATTTTATTTGAAAACTGCCAGCTCCTCTTTCCTCCCCACCAGTCTCTGCCCATCGTGGGAGCCCACTGTCATTCTGCTTAGGCAGGTCTTGGACCATATGAGTTCTATATTGCCCCCACAGGTCCCAGACAGATGTTCTTCCTGAGCTGGAGCTCAGCTTCAGTCTGGACCTTCTCTTAACAGCAGTCCCTAGAAAGTAAGAGAGTCAATATTCTATCTCACTTTTCCAAATGCTTTTCTTGATAAAATATGTAATTTACTTCGTGAAGGCTATTTCTAACACAGCACACACATATTCAATTTAATTCTGTGATATTTTCCTTAAAAAGACCTTTGGGAAATTTTTTAGAATTTTGTTCTGGACAGGATAAATCTCTAATCACAGATCCCATACTACTCACTCCCAAATTTGCAGATTTCTTTCTCTACATAGTCATGTAGATTAAGAAAAGATAGAATGTGCTCATGTATTGCATTGTTTACAGAGTGCTCACTGACCCCTGACACTGTCACCCCTACCATCACCGTGGCGCTAGAGAAAACTTGGCCAGGACACCAGATGGGTGGGAGACTTGGGCTTCCATCTTCTTTCTCCTGCTGGCAATGAGGTCCTTCCTAGGGAAGGGACAGTCCCCACCCCCGCCCCAGTGTTTCCATCCACACAGGAGAATTAGCAGTGTCTGTTATCCCAAGCCTGCACTTTCCTGCCCCACCCACCCTCTACAGGAAGGCCAAGTGATAATGAAAGGGACCCCCTCCCTTTGCTCTTTGGAGACTATTGATACATAAATCCAAAGTGCAAGGTACTGTTAATATCTCAGAGCTGGTGACCTTGAATGATCCCCCTCCCCCGGCTTTCCTCTCTGCTCCTCAGTTTCATTAGCTGCCTTCTTGTTGTTGTAATATATTTACCATGCAGCCTTCTGTTATTTTTATCATATGGTTTTTCACCATCTGCTGTGTGGTTCTACAAGTGACATTGCTCTTTGCAAGGTAAGGTCTGGCCTGCTCCTCAATCTATTATTCTCTCTCCTTTTACTGTTTGATTCACTTCAAATGTAGTTTTTGGAAGCAAGTAAGATATAAACACACATGCATAAACAAATGTGTGTAGAAATATAAGAGGAAGAGAGTGAATTTAACTCTTTTTCAAAAAACTATAAAACTATCTCTGCTATCAATCTCAAAGGGCAAGAAAAGGGATCTGTTTGTTACCCAAATTAAAAAAAGAAAAAGAAAAGTGTTTACTTTTATTCATGTAGTCCCTGCTGCAAGCAGGCAGCCTGGGCCTTCCAGGGACATGGTGACCCCTCAGCTGCCCTCATGGGGCAGGTCCTTGTCCCTTTGATCTGAAGACAATGCAGCCTGTACCATTCTTCCCTGTGTGTACCCAAGACACCTCAGGTGTTGTTAGAAGATAATTTTTTTTAAAAAAAAAGGTAAAATTATGACTCTCGTACAAACATAAAATGAACATGTGCCAAAGATTTTATTGAACTCATTCATTAAAAAAGGAAATTGTATAGATGTCACAACAGGTTCAAAGAAGTCAAAGAACCATAAATTTATACGGAGTAAGGAATGTTGAAATGGTTTTTCTAAGGGGAGGGAGATCGATTAAACCTCTGCAGACAGAATTTATTTGCGGGTCTATGCACAAGAATTCTTTTGCATTGGTAATTATGATTGCATTGCCATCGGTTCTCTACAATTTACAAATTATAAAAATAGCTCCATGGCAATAAACAGCTAAGCAGGAAAACTAGAAGGGAGTGCTCTAAATAATGCATAGTTTTCCATTGAAAACATCCAGTATTCTTCATTGTTTATTCCTAAATGTCCACACACAAAGCCTGGCTGCCTATTCTCCACCCTCCATTCTCCTTCTGGCAGCCATTAGTTGTCTCCACTCATCCTGTGACCTCCCACCTTGACCACGGCCTGACAGCAGGTGAATCTGTTGGTGCTCTGTTTGTCCAGGAGTCCCCAGTCAACCACTCAACTCCTTTCTATACTGGGTTGCTGATCTCCACTTCATTTGCTCATCCTCCCTCTTCCACCCAGTGGCTGCTGGACAGTGAGCCAACGTCCAATCAGCCATTACATCAGAATGACCCCCTGGCCTCAATGTCCAGCTAAGATCAGCTCTGCTCCTTCAACAAGAGCTGCACAAAAGTATTTGAAAGATCAGTCTCCTGGTTCCATGAGGCCACAAAAAGCCTTATCTTCTCTTTCCATCCATATATGGAAACCTCAGGATATGACCTGATTTCAGATCCACTTATTAATTACAGTTTCTCCCTTGGGTATCAGTCAAGATTCAACCAGAGAAGCAGAACCAATAAAAGGTATATATGAAGCAGTTGGCTTCCATGATTGAGGGGCCAGCAAGGCATGTCAGCAATCCACAGGGCAGGCTGTCAAGAAGGGGAGAATGGAATTCTCCAGCATGGGCTGAAGCTCTGTCCGCAGGTGGAATTTTTTTTCTCAGAGAAGTCTCAGCCCTAACTTTAGGGTCCTTTACCTGATTCAATCAGGCCCACCCAGGTTATCTAGAAGAAAGTCAACTGATCATAGACTTTAATCACATCTACAAAATACTTCCACAACAATACTTCGATTAGCATTTGAGTGAATAACTGGGCACTGTAGCCTAGCCAGATTGACACATGATTTGGAAAACAGACAACTGAGTTAAAGACACAAATCAGGTTATGCTGTAGTGGTAAAGAAAAACCACTTGATTTGTAGTAGTCACAGACCCTGGGTTCCAGACCTGCACTGTCACTGGAGACACTCAGCTTCCACATACATCCTTCATTTGTAAAATGAGATCTCTAGTCTGGGTAAGATACCTGATCTGCTGAACTCGTTAGAGTGTGATGTTTTATATTTGTGAGGGTTTGCTACTGATGTGTGTATTGGCAACTAACTGGAAACTGGTGTGTCTTCCAGTTTACTCTTAATAAAGCATCTTCAGGTCTTAACAGATTACCTAAGCGTAGCCTGTCGCATAGTAGAAGTAAACCAGCAGAGAAGACCCTGGGAAGGGAAGGCAAGAATAGGCAGTTCAATTCTTCCTTCCCATGTCATGGAAATACCAACCAAACACAGAAAGAAGCTTACTTCCCACGTCCCTGTTCTGAAGCTCAAAGGCTGTGAGGATATGCCCTCTAAGACTGGGAAATAATAGACTCTCACTTTGGAGAATGTTATGAAATTTGGCTTTCACACAGGGAGAATGACAGATTTTGTTTTTTTCTTCCATTTCTTTAATCGTGAAAAATCACAGCTAACACTTCCAGTGTACAGTTCTATTAACTTCATCAGACAGCAGTGAGGAGGAACTGGAACTTGATCAAATTGGAGGATATCCATACATTGATCTCTAAGGTACTGGGAGTATCCATTGTTAAAATACGCCCTAGTTTGATAAAATTCACTTATCCTCAACATAAAAAAACATCATTCCCTTCAACACAGGCCCTTAGTTTTTCACTCAGCCACTAAATTCTAAGACACACCATAAAAAAACAAAGGACAGTGAATGGGGCAAGATCCTGAGTTTCCATATGTGAGTGTGTCAGCAAGAACATAGCCTCTTAAAGCCCTTTAAAAGGGATTTGCATCAAACTCTCTATACTATAATGTGTACAAATTCCTTCTAAGCTGGCTCCCCCATTTCTAGAGTGATTAATTCCATAAGCCAGAGCTACTGGTTCTACCTCTGACTCCCAACAGAGGAGTTGAGATCCTCAACCTGTAGAACGAGTGAGTTCTGATAGGGTCAGATACATCCCTCCTCCACCCTGGGCCTCTGTCTTTCCTCTTCTCTTCTTGCACCCTACAAAATGGCCAAGAACTGGACATAGATGTGGATGGCACCTGGGTGTCAAAGAAGAATATCCACAGTTCCCTAAAAATGTTTGTGCCTTGCCTGTTCCACGCTTTTCTGTACAGTGGTCATTTCTGGTTTTCACGTGAACTAAAGTAGAGTATGCCTTTCAGTATCACACTGAAAACACAGCTCTCTCTCACTTAACGCACACTCTCCAACAGTCTGAATGTATATTCGAATTCAAATATTCAAATTATATAAGATGGTAACTCTAGCTTTTCTAACACTCCTATAGAGATTTTCTGTGTATGAGTCAGGTTTGGGGTTAAGGCTGGGGATCTCTCCAGGAGCCACTGAGGGTCTAGTTCTAGGCCGTGAAGGCAAGGAAACCAGGGTCCTTGAGCCTTCTTGGTTAAAGGGAGATAAAATGTCGTCACCTGCATTATGAGAGGGGGCGCTGGCAAGGCATATGTCTGCAGGAAGCAGGTACCTTTGAAGAGACCTCGCCTGTGACAGTTCGAATTTAACCATGTGACCTCAGCAGAAGGGTCTGACTCCCTGCCACACCTGAGCCCCAGTCATTTTTTCAAGTCTTTTTCTTTTAAGATACCTAATCACAAGCAGAGCTCCCATGTCTGGGTAAGTTGTTGTTTACTTCTCTGGAGGCTACATCTCTTTCTCTTCCCTGGGTTGTTTTGCAATGCATCGAACAGTGGCCAACAAATATTTCACTCAACTGCTGACATTTAAAAAAAAAAAACTATTAACGAATTGGACATCACCTTCCCGCGTCTCTGTCAAATGTCAGGTGCAGGCGGATGCATGGCTACAGAGTACTGTCCCACCAGCCCCAGTCCTCCAACCTGGTCAGTGCTGCCTGTGACACACGAGGTGACAAGCCCACCTTTTCAGAGAGTGTCTCTGGGGCCTCCCATCATTTCAGGCAGTTTAAGCTCAACCTCCAAACTGTCAGTGTTGTATAAGCTCCCACTCCCCTGCCAAAAAAATAACAAGTTCCATATTTTTTAATTGCTTAAAGAAATAATACAAGGCAGTAAGACTTTTATAAGTCATGGAACAATTTGTTTCTTACACAAGTCTTAGCGGTGCGTGTATCAACGGAACATATTCTAGAAGGGGAGCCATTATGGAGAATGGGTTTATAAATTCAGTAGCTCTTAATTCCAGCTAATTATGTGTTTTGTCACACATAGCTAAGTACCTGTGAAAACCTATTTTATTTTATTTTTTTAAAGATTTATTTATTTATTTATTTGAAGGAGAGTGCGAGCAAGGGAGGCAGGGGGAGGAGCAGAGGGAGAGAGACAAGCAGACTCTGCAATGAGCAGATGGAGCCTGATGCAAGGCTCGATCCCACGACCCTGAGATCATGACCTGAGCCAAAAACAAGAGTTGGACGCTTAACCTACTGAGCCACCCAGGCACCCCAAAAACCTATTTTAATAATACAATTTCCTTATGCACAAAAATCGATTTTAGATGTCAACCGCACACTGTGAACAAAGCAAAATAGAGTCCAAAACATTAAAAATATGAATGTCTGACACAAAATGTACTTCCTGAAGAATAAATTCTCAAGGACTCAATGATAAAATAGATGAGGCTTCCTTCAAGTCTAAACCAGATCTCCAAACCAGGCCTATAAAATATCTAAGTTGGAACCTGCAATGTAGCCACCAAAAGTAAGCAGTTAAGGGTATATCATGTAGCCAAAGAGCCATTCAATTTCTTCACATCATCAGAGGTCACTGTCACACTTACTTTTGGGGACAGAGTCCAGGCATTAACAATCATTGAATTTCAAAAACTTTGAACCTAAAAGATTATTAATTCCTGTTCTTACTAATTTGAACAAAGACAAACTAACAAATCAGGAGCTACTCCTCTAAAATATTAATGAATAAAATAATACAAAATAAATAAAATTTTTTATTTATTTTTTTAACTATTTATTTATTTGAGAGAGAGAGAGCCCTCGTGTGCACTCTCACACACACACACACACACACACACACACACACTAGTGGGAGGGACAGAGGGAGAGGCAGAGAGAATCCCAAGTAGACTCAGCCCTGAGCACAGAGCCCCACGCAGGGCTGGATCTCATGACCCCTAGATCACGACCCAAGAGTCGGACACTCAACCAACTGTGCCACCTAGGCACCTCCAATATAAAGCAAAATTTTTAAAGAATACAAAACCAGTTTAACCCCACCCCTCAATTTTACTGGATACATCTTCCGCAACGGTTTTTCCCCAGCTGTTAATGTTAAGTGCCAAATTCTTCATGGGTATTTCTCTGCGATTACTTGTCTTGAATTCCCCTTATAATGTTTTTTGCCTTTTTAAGAGTCTCTGTTCTACCTCCTAGAAAATCCCCCAGCTGTGGTTATTGTGTAAATCTGACCCCTTTGTCCTTGACTCAACTCTGCTTCTTTTTACTGTGGCAACACATGATGTCACATGCCAGTCCAGACATCCACCTTAGCTCTTTCCAATTAAACCCTGGGGCTATCTGGAGGGATGACTCAGCAACTTAACCTTTTTAAGGCATTATACTCTTTCACAAAACCAACAAAATATGCTCAGCTAAGTCAGCCTACCAGACTGCAAAAATTTAAGAGGAGGAAACCCAATTTCTTCACATTTCTGTGACAAGCCACACCTAGTAATCACTTGTCTCTACAGCAAAGTCAGAATTTACCAGGTTAGTGCCCAGAGCAAAGCAGGGTCCCCCAAGCTGACAGATGCTGTCTCAGCTTTTCATGATTTTTAGCTTAAACTAGAGTGGGAAGAGAGGTCATAATTTTCTCTACAGTTTCAGCTACTTAACACCACCATCCCCTTTAGTGTTAGATCTGAGCTAGATACCAGGTCCTTCCTGCAGCCCTGCTACCAAAAGCTCTGGGAATTCTGCCTCCTTTTCCTTTCCAGTCCCTGGGTCACCAGAGTCCAACATCAGCTCCTCAGTGAAGCTGGTGGCCCCCTACTTGCCTCTGGACTGTGAAGGGGGATGAATACCAAGGTGCAAAGTATTCCCCCATTTGGTACTTCTCAAGGACTCCGCACGTTCCTCAAATGCCTCCTCTCCCCAGTGCTCAGCTGCTCTGTACTTCGTGGATACAGGATGGAGCAAGGATGGGTAGGAGGTGCTGTCATGCTTTCAAGAGGTAGTTAGTGAGAAACTGAATACACTGGGTGTAGTAAGAGTGAGGGGGTAGGAGGCACTCCCATCGTTTCAAGAGACAGTTATTAAGACACTGAAGTGTGCTAACCACACTTCTAGCTGCTGTGATATGGAGTTCACTAGAACATAATCTTGTCTTGCAGATGTTATGGGCTGAATTTTGTCCCCCCCAAAATTAATATGCTGAAGTCCAAACCCCCAGTACCTCAAGATACGACAATGTTTGGAGATAGGGCCTTCACAGAGGAAGTTAGGTTAAAATGAAGTCATTGGGGTGGGCCCTACTCCAATGTGACTGGTGTCCTTATAACAAGAGGAAATTGGGACACAGACGGGCACAGAGGGAAGACCAGCTGAAGACACAGGGAGAAGACAGCTATCTGCAAGCCAAGGAGGGAGGCCTCAGAGGAAACCAACCCTGCCAACACCTTGATCTTGACACTTCTAGCCTCCAGGACTCTGAGGGAATAAGTTACTGTTGCTTAAGGCCGCTCAGTCTGTGGTGCTTTGTCACCACAACCCTAGCAAACTAAAACACCAGAGTGCCAGTCCCAGGCGGAGAGTCAGGAAACAATGAGTAAATAAATACCAATTTTTTTCTTTCTTTTTTCTTTCTTTTTTTTAAGATTTTATCTTTATTTAAGACAGAGAGAGAGACAGACAGACAGAGCACAAGCAGAAGGAGTGGCAGGCAGAAGGAAAAGCAGGTTCCTCGCCCAGCAAGGAGCCCAATGCAGTACTCGATCCTAAGACCTTGGGATCATGACCTGAGCAGAAGGCAGACGCTTAACTTACTGAACCACCCAGGCATCCCCCAATTTTATAATAGTAACAAAATCTATGTCATCCTCATCTTCTGCCTGTCAGCCTTCTAAATGCTTTTCATTTCTCACGATGTTCCCATAGGCTGGGTGTCATATCACCCCCCATTTTACAGCTGAGAAAAGTGAAGCAGGCAGAGGGAGGTGAAGAACCTGCACAGCATCACACAGCTTAGTGGTGGAGTTGAGATTTAAACCCGGGCAGTTTGACCCCAAATTACATTTTCCGTTCTCCTCCATAGTGAAGATGAAAGTTGCCAAGATAAATAAAGCAGAAAAGAGGACCAGAAAATGATGGGGTTAGAGAAGATCTCTGCACTGGGTCAGGTGTCAGGAAAGACTTGGAGGAGGTGATGGAGAGAGACATGCAGGGACACAGAGGAAGAGCTTCCCTGACAAGTGCAATGGCCCCAGGAGGTAATGAGTTTGGTATGCAGAGAGAAGATCAAGGAAACCAGAGAATGGAGGAGTGAGTTATGAGAAATGCTGTGCCAGCTATACCATAGATCTCCAACATCAGTCCTCCTTCCTCACTGACCATCTTCATCCTGGCCCAATTTCTGCTGTATATGGTGCATATCCCTATAGACATTTCCTGGTTTCATCAAAAATAATGATTCCTTTTTCTGTTTCTTGATCTCTTTACTATTTTCTAGAGGAGGTGGAGAAGCCCTTTTCTCACCATCTTAAAATTAGTTATCTCCATAGAAAATGATTTAAATAAATACCTAGTCTTTGCTTCTACCCCCAGAGATTTCAATTTAGTACATCTTCAATGGAGCATAGGCATCTCTGGGCTTAAGAAGAGCCCACAGGCAATATATATTTAAAGCACATTTAGGGAAGCATTTAAGGTGCCACCCGATGCTACTTCTATCCAGAATATTGACTGATGAACCATGTAAGAGGATCTCAGAATGGAAAGAAATCAAGTAACCATTGTATTTATCCATGTCAGCACCCTAGCCATACACCTCCCCCAATGCAGAGACTACTGTTGAGATGTAAAGCTGAAGAGAGGTGGCTTATCCTCACCGTGCTGGTTTTTCACATTTTTTTTTAATTTTGAAAATTTCAAATCAACAGAAAAGTCACAAGACTAATGCAGCATCCATGCTTGTACTCTTCACCTAGATTCCTCAACTATTAACATTTGCCTTATTTGTGTAGTCTCTCTCTTTTGAACCATTTGAGAATTAGGTGTAGATGTCAGGGTACTTCACCCCTAAATAATTGAGCATGTATCTCCTGAGAACAAGGACTCTCTTTGCCTGGTGCACAGACTGACTTGCTCATCTAGGTAGAAATAGAGACCAGGAAGAGAGAATCTGGCTTCCAGAAGCACAAAATCATCCTGAGTTGAGAAAGTAAAAGCAGGGAGTAGGGAGAGGGCAAGAAAGATGAGAGCATCTCCAGAAGAAAGAGTTCAGGCCACAAGTAAGAAATAAAATTGTTTAAGCCGGTTGCTGCCTTAAGCAGAGTAATTTTGTCCCCACCCTCACACTAGGGAATATGGCCCAGGGAATGCCACAACATTGTATAGAATTGCCTCTGTGATATTTAAAAGCAGAATTATGTGATTTTAAAATGCAAGGATTCTGAAGAACTTCAAAAAATGATGTCTGGACACCCCCACCACCCAAGCTTCTGGCCATGGCTCACTGATTGATGTAAAAAGCAAACACCATCTGCCCCAGCGCCCAGTCCCAGGGAGGATCCAGCCTTAGGAAAGAATTTTTGCCTTGAGTTCCCTGAATCCAACCTCCACTCCCTCCCCCTTGCCTTCTGCTGTCCTCTGGGACAGGGAGACTGAACAGGGGCTGCCTGTCAGAGACCAAGGCTCCTGGCCATGCTTGGCCAATAGCCTACCTTGTAACCGGTGATGGTAGGAGTCATTTTTCCTTTCCTCTGGCTAAATGTCAAACAATTAGGAACCATTGACTTGTGAGTGAGCAGCTCATTATTGGGAATACATGGTTTTGAGAAAGATTCACTATGTTTGAGCAGAACTGGGTTTCATGGCTCAGCAGCATGAGAGAGCCATATGAACATAGCACATGGTTATGCAATAAATGGTCCACAGGGAAAGAGGGTCCCCAGCAGATGCAGTCACTCTCGCTTTCTGCCTTTTGAATTGGACGTTTATGGTTGAATTTTTAGGTCTCATAAGGCATAAGGAAAGCTATTTTTTTCTGCTCTATTTAATTTTTTTTTGTCACAAAACCACTTAAACTGCACAAATGATGCAAGCTCATTTTATACCGACACAAACTCAGAATCTCAACCATCCTCCTCTCTCCCCTGGTTTTATATAGGAAGGTCCCAGGGATAGTCTGAACAGAACAAGGTGAGGATCATCCCAATTTTACAAGAGGAAGGAGAAAGAGGGTTCTAATAGAAAGGCTTACCAGAATGAATAATCCATGCCTTTCTTTCCTTTAAAGCCCTGGGGTATGAAAACCACTCCAAAACTGCATCCTCCCTGCAACACTTAGAATGAGGGCAGACCAGAGTGGCTAAGTAGGAAAGGGGGTGGCACAAAGTAGAAAAAGAGGAAAAGATTAAAAGGATTTAAAAAAAAGAAACAGAAAAATAAGATTTTTTTCTTTTCAGTTTGATTCCATTGTGGTAAGAGAACATAATCTGTGTGATTTCAATTCTTTTAAGTTTGTTGAGGTTTGTGTTTTGGCTCAGGATATGGTTTATCTTGGTGTATATTCTGTGGGCACCAAAAAGAATGTGTATTCTGCTGTCATTGGGTGGAGTTTTCTATGCATGTTGACCAATCCTATTGGTTGATGGTGCGTTTGAGTTCCTCTATAGCCTCACTGATTTTCTTGTGAGTTGTTTTAGCAACTGTTAAGAGAGGGGTGTGGAAGTTTTCAATTCTGTTTGTGGGTTTGTTTATTTATCCTTTCAGTTCTATCAGTTTTTGTGCCACCTATTTTGCATTTCTGTTGTTTGGTGCCATATACATTTAGGATTGCTATGTGTTCTTAATTGGTTGATCCCTTACCACTATGTAATGTTTCTCTCCATCCCTGGTATTTCCTTTGTTCTGAAGTCCACTGTATATATAGCTGCACCTGCTTTCTTTTGATTAATGTTTGTGTTGTAAATCTTTTTCCATCCTTTCATTTTCAACCTACCTATACCATAATAGGAAATATGAAGCCTATTGTATTTACCTATATACCTTCCATTTCCATGTTTTTCCCCCTTATGGTATTCAAAAATTCTTTTTCATTTCTTTTTCGTTTAGATTGCTTCCTTTAACCATTCGTTTAGTATAGGTCTACTAGTGACAATACCATCATCTTTGAAGTGAGTTTCTTTTAGACAGCATATAGTTGTGGGTTTGCTCTTTACAAACTCTTTTAATTTGTGCATTTAGACCATTTACATTTAGTGTAATTATTAGTATGTTAAGCTTAAGTCTTCAATTTTATTCTTTGTTTTCTGTTTGTTCTCTGTTTTTTGATTCTCTGTTTACTTTTACTTGAATTTCTGCAGCTTACTCGAATATTTTTTAGAATTCAACTTTGATTTATCTATAGTGGTTTTTCGTGTATCTCTTTGTTTAGCTTTTTCAGTGGTTGTTCTAAGCATTAATTACATACACATCACTTATCTACTAGGGCCAACATTTGCCAGTTCCAGGAAAGTGTAGAAATCTTACTTCCCTTTGTGACCATTTATACTCCCCACTTTATAATTCTCAAATATTTCCTCTATATACATTGAGAATCACATTGCACTATGCTATAATTTTTGTTTCAACCATCAATATAATTTGGAAAACTCAAGAGGAAAAGGAAAATCTACTGTATTTACCTATGTGTTTGCTCTTCCCATATACTTTCTCCCTTTATGATGTTCCAAAATCCTTATTTTATTATTTCCTTTTTGTTTAGATAAGTTCCTTTCACCATTACTTTAGGGTCGTTCTGCTGTTGATAAGTTCTATCTTTTCCTTCATCAGAGAATACCTTGATTTCCCCTTAATTAATGAAAGATATTTTTGATGGTATAGGATTCTAGGTTGATGGCTCTTTTCTTTCAATAAATTAAAAAAAAAAAATTGTTACTACCTTCTGGCCTCCATGGTTTCAGATAGGAAACCCACTGTCATTTGAATTCTTTTTTCCCTAGAGGTAATGTTTCATGTCTCTGGATGCTCTCAAGATTTTCTCTAGTTCTCAGAAGTCTGATTATGATGTGTCTTTGGATTTATCCTACAGGGGATTCACTCAGCTTTTTGAATCTGTAGGTTATTTTCTTTTTGGTAAAATTGGGGAAGATTTCAGCCATTATCCCCTTGAATACTTTTTCAGTCCCACCCTCATTCTCCTTTCTTCCTGATAGTCTATGACATGAATATTACATATTTTGTTATAGACCCACATGTTCCTAAGGCTCTGCTCATTTTTTTCAGCTTATTTTTCTCTATGGTTCAGATTGGATTGGTTCTATTATTTCATCTTCAAGTTCACCGTTTCTTTCCTCTGTCCCCTCCACTGAGCTGCCAAGCCTACTCATTGAGTTTTTCATTTCAGTTATTAAATTATTAGTTCTAAAATTTCCATTTGGTTCTTCTCTATACCTTCTAAAATTTTTTTGCGGATGCATGCTATTTCTTTGCTGAGACTTTTTAGTGATGGCTGCTTTAAAATCCTTCCCAGATAATTCCAAAATCAGTGTTTGTCTTTTCTCATTCAGTTTGATCTCTTTTTGATTCTGTGACAAGTGATTTTTTTTAATTGAAACCTAGACATTTGGGTGTTATGTTATAAGACTATGAATCTTATTTAAAACTTGTATTATGACAGGTGCAAGACCTCTGACACCACCTCATAATTGCTTATTGGGATGTCAGTCTCCACTGACAGGGTAGGGGGGGATCCTTGTTACTAGTGGGTTGGAATGAGAGTTCAGGCTTCCCATTGGACTTCCAATGATACCACCCAGGCTGGAATAAGAAAGGCAGCTCATTATGCTTCCCATATGGTCTCCACCATACTTTGAAGGAGTTGCATTGTTATTGCTGAGTGCTAATGGAAGTCCAGACTCTACAATAGGATTCTTTTAATGCTACCTCAGTGGGAATGGGGAAGCTGCCTCATTACTGCTGAATTTGAAGTTAAGACCAGACTTCCCATGTAGTCTCTGGGGGACCCATCACCCCTCAGCAAGGATGAAAATCTGGGCTTCTTGCTCCATCTTCTCTGACACCACAGTGGCAGGCAGTTTGGGATGCCTTGTTACAGCCTGGTGAGGGTGAAAGTGTAGCCTCCCCACTCATCCTTTACTCTTAGGGTGGGAGACAGGGGCAGGGACAGGGGTTGCAATTTTTTCTCTGGAGTTTGGCTGTAGTAGAACAGTTAAGGTCTTAAAGGTTTTTTTCTAGCCTGCCTCTTTCCTGGTCCTTTCACTAGAAATGTTAGACTTCCTTTGGGACATTTTTGTCTGTTACCCATTGACATTTTCGAGTTGCTGGTTTCTTCAGTATCCACTCTGACATATAAGAAGCAAAAACAAAACAAAACAAAAACCAGGAAACTCAACAGCGTTTTGTTCCTAACACCCCAAGATCTCTGGCTGGTCTTCCTTCTCTCCACCTTTTTGAGTTCTTATGTTTGTTATAAAATATACAATGTAATGTTCAAGGATTTTTAGTTGTATTTAGTGAGAAGCATAGGGAAACTACATCTACTCCATCTTCCCAGAAGCTCAAGTCAGGAAAATAATTGTAAATAGAAAGAAAGAAAAAACAAAAGAACAACAAAAAAGAAGATTAGAATGGTGTTTTCTTATTTTCTTTTCTTCTCAGAGATCTGTGCTGCTGAGAATCAGTTTCAAGGTACCTAATAAAGAGTCACTTTCTCTCTCTTCCCTTCTCTGCCCAAACAGAAGTTCAAGCTGAAAATATGTGGCAAGGAGCACAAGAAAATGATATGATGTCTATCAATAAATGTTCCTCATTCTCCAGCCTAGTAAATGTCACATTTGGTTAGGAAATTGAATTTTGCAAAGTAACATTTTAAAAATATTCCTCTGACTTAGTATCTTTTATAACTATTGACACAGATAATAGATTGAAGAATCAAATCCTATGTCCCCTACACTCTTTCTCAGGTGCATAAGTAACAGGCTGACTTCCTGAGTGATTCCAGTAACTGGGATTCTCAGTTGCCCTTTTGGCTTCACTACAAAACAGTTGAGAGAACAAGCATCCACACCACTTCCCTGGATGCTGACAGTGCCCAAGAGGGGCCTGGCCTGGCAAGGAGCCATATGATTGGGGGATCGCCACATGGGTTTTATCCAATATTGGGCAGCTTAGTCTTAAATTACACAATTGGATTAATCTCCTATCAAAAAACATGATCATAATCCTCCCCAAATCTCTGCATTTTCATAGCCTCACAAGGTTGAGCCATGAATGAATGAATGATTAAATGATTAAATTTCATTACAGTCCAGCCAGTTCTCGAGGGGAAAAATAACAAATGGTCTCATGCAGCATAGTATAGCACAGCCCCAGAGGAGGAAGTTGGCTCATTCCTGCCAGTGAAAACTATAGGAAGACATTAAAAGTCAAGAAAGTCTTGGGCACTGAGCAATTGCTTTCTCTGAATAACCAAGAGCCAGCCACAGTACCTTTGCACATAGGCTCTTTAATACAACGTTGCATCATTAGACAAACATAAGGTATTCTAGTGACCATGTCAGTCCCACCATTTGACTTGAATGACTCCTTAAGACAAGGTCAACCTGCAGGGTCAAGTGATTATTTTCTAAATATCCCTTATATGTAGCTAACCAGTTACTAGTATTTCACTGGCCTGTCCCAACCATACTTCTACTTCATCTCTACCACTACTTCTTCCACCCCTATCTGATCAAATAAATGAAATTACTTCATACAAACAAAAATAGAAAGAATCATAGTTTGTTTTTTTTTATCCTTGAATAATGACCACATCTCTGAAACAATTTTAGAAGGGCTCTTATAGGTCCTTCTATTTCACCACTTTCTGGAGCAGAAATCCTTCTGGAATGCTCTGTATAAATGATCAGTCAGCAATCCATGTCCAGAAACTCATGACTACTCAAGGAAACCCTATTCATCCTACTCATACTTTAGTTTTCTCTGGGTATTTTGTTTTTTCTTCTTTGGAAACAAAGGGACCAATCCTTTTTCATTTTCTTGCTGTTCCTGAAGTCATGACTGTTGCCTCTGACATATTCTGTTTTGGCAGTCATGGCTCCAGAAATGAGAAGTCTTATGACCAAAGTATGCACAGATGCTGGGGTACAAAGCGTGGTCACTAGGGAAGGGAGAGCCAGAGACCATGTCAAGAAAATGTCAAAAAAATCTGAACTGAGTCCACTAAGACAAGTAGGAGTTACCTTTGTAGGCAGAGAAAGCAGGAAGAGGGATGAGGGAACACAATATGTACCTAAAGAGGCTCATTTGGCTGGAGCATAGTTTAGAAGTGAGATGGGGTGGGAAATGGGCCTGGAGAGGTAGGTGGAAGTCAGGTATTGAAGCCGAGATCCTAACTTACTATAGAATGAAGCAGAGCTGGGAGTGCAGAGCAGCTATTGGAGACTTAGCATGCCCAGAACTTGGATCATGGACAAACCAGAAGAGTAAAGGGAAAAGAAAGGAAACAATATGGTATCTGCTCCCTTTCTGGTGAACAGAGAGGGTTTAGCAAACCTTGTGCCTCAGATGAAGGTAGGTGAGAGAGACATTGGCCATTGTGAGGTTTAGGATTCCTACAAGATAGCCCTGGACACAAAAAGAGCTGCTGGGCCAGAAGGGAAGCAACAGATTGAGTGACATGAGACGAACAGAGGAATCCCTGCTGCTTCCAAGATTCAGCACTTTGCAGTTGAGTCCTGGGGAGGCTGGGGCCAAACCCAGGGCAGATGTGTCTTGGGAGCAGGAGTGCCTGCCTAGGAACAAGTCAGCTGGTGGTGAATAGGCTTTGCCTACTTCAGCTGCCTAGAAATCCTCCATGCCCTTCTGCAGCCTGGCTCAGTATCTTCTTTAAAATAAACTTCTTGATATGACTTTGGTGATAATGCTTGTCCTACATTTTATGATATTTCCAGGAGCTCTAGGAAAGGAGGAATGAGTCACTCATCCTATTCAAAGAAACCAACCACACTGGGCATTCATGAAATGTTGCCGGGATGTTGGTGTTGGGAATCTAGAGGTTAGCCCACAGAATTTCAAGCAGGGGAGGACACACGCAGAGGTGAGGTTGGGGGAGTTCTTCAGCCATACAGTCCAGCAGTTTTCCAATTGTTAGCCCCTCAACCCATTCCTCTTGGTAAGAGAAGTTCATGTGCTCAACATACTTCCAAGAAGGCATCAAGGGAGGTGCTCCAAACCCCTTCTTCCCACCTAAGAGCTCATACTGAAAGCACAGGTGAGTTGAAGTAATTTAGTATAAGCACAACCTTGAATTTGATTTAATTCATTTATGTAAGACATCCTAATACTTTAGTGCATTAGGGCCCTCCCTAGTCTGGTCAACATGGCCAGTGATGTCATCATAAGGAACCCAGCATGGGTGACCTATACAGATCTTAGAAAGGGCGTCTGAGTGAGGCAGGGGGCTCCCCACCTTTTGCAAAGGAGGCTATATCATCAAGGGCATCCTGCATGGCCCTCCTTCAAACAGTCCTCTCTAGATTTTTTACCCCAAACCATGAAAACTTTAGATTACTGTAGGAGCCTTCCACTGAGTAAATCAAGGATAAATACTAACTTTCTACATGAAATTGTATCACACTCTGACGGGTGAGTTCTTAATTCTTCAAACCCCTCTGTGCCTTGACTTCCAGGAGAGAGTATGCACTGCTTCCCCAAGGTGTTCCTACAGGTTCAGACCTTGGCCCCCATCCTCCTCCCACAGCTTCAAACACCACCCCAGCCGCAGTCACAACCTCCCTCCTGAGCGACTCAGCCTCGCACCATGGCACCTGGCACCATGGGCCTCCACAGTGTACACCTTAATTTTCAAAATCAACCCCCTACCACACTTCTCATACTTGGCCGCAGTCCACCTGCTACCTGCCGTTCCTCAGGCACCAAGTTTCCCCACCTTTACTCATGCTGTTTCTCCACCTAAAATACTCTGCCTTGCATTTCCCTTCCCCTCATTGTTCTTCTTACTTCTTGACACATTGAAGCTCTTCCTCTGTAAGCATGTTCTGGTTCTGTGAGTTAGGACTTCCTTTGCTCCTGTCTCTTTCTCTGTTCTCTCTCTTTCCTTCTCTCCCCACTCTGTTCCCTCCCCCATCTCTCTCCCTTCTCTTCCTCTGCCCTCTTCCCTTTGATGTCCTGTGGAACTCTCTTAGTAGCTTCCCCTCAATACCATGTATTACAGCTATGTATGTGTACATCTAATCTCCCTGCTATGCTGGAAGCGCCCTGGAAGCATGTATAGAGCCTTCCTTATCTGTGTCTCCCTCTTGTTATATTTAGTTCCCACCTTGCGTAACTCAGTAAATGTTTAAGCAATGGGTGAGTCTAAGAAGGATCTTGGACCTGCATCCTTACCACACTGCCTTCTGCTCTAGCAGCCTTCGTTTCCAGCCCATCATTAGTTCTTAGGATTGCAGGCGACCCCATAGTGAAAAACACAGGTACTAGAGGAAGACTTCTTGGGCTTGACACTCCACTCTGCTCCTCTCCCAGCTGTATGGCCTAGGGCAATTTGTTCAACCTCTTTGTGCCTCAATCTCTCTACCAGCAAATTGAGGATGACAGTACCTATTTCATAGGGCCACTGTGAGAATTAAATGAAATAGATAGTCCAGTAATGCACTTAACCATGGTGCCAGGCTATATACTAAATGGGAAAAAATGTTAGGGATTACTATTTTTATTGCCCCGAACCATATTTGCATGCTGACAAAAAGCTAATGTGTGGTTCTTAAATCCTCTGCCCTTTATTTTTCAGCAGCAACTCAAGGCAATATATACAGTACCATTTATAAGAACACTCATCTGATTGGCTATTTGAGGATGTGGCATTTTCCTTTTAAATCAGTCCTCGGGTGACCTGCAATGGCATCATGTCAGGAAAGAGGAGGAGGAATGTTGAAGTTAGAGACCACAGCTGGCATGTTTATAGAGAACTCTAAGAATGGGGTGGGAGATTGGAGGGCCTCAGCTTTAACTGGGAGGTGAGGTCCAGTTGAGGATACAAGTTCATAAAACAGCATTACCATTTCCCACTTGATATAAATGTTCCTTTAAACAGTTGTAACTTGAAAAAAATCACAGTTTTCTGACGAATATAAGGACATATTTTAGAGAGATAAAAATATCCTAGATGTAAATATGACTGGTTTGAAATATATCAACTATGATGAGTTTTCCCATCATCCATAAAAGCCCTGGGTAACAAAAAGCAAGGCAGTAGTGCTGCTAACACGCAGACCTCACTCAGCCCTGCCATCCCCTGCCCTCTGTGCAAGGGAGCCCTTAGCATAGGCAGAAGAGCACCCCCTCCACCTTCTCCAAAAGCTTTGCATTCATGACTCTCTCTCTGCCTCTCTCCACAGCCCTATAAACACACACACACACACACACACTTCTTAGCCCTAGCTTTGAGCTACAATCAGACTCAGTTATAATTGCCCTCATTAAAAACCTCTCTGTCATTTCAGACAGAGAGAAGTATATCTCTGGCATGGTCCCAGTAGAAAGCCACACACTTCTTAGCTGAAACAGAAGTGCGGGTATAAATATCTCTCTCTTTCTCACACACACACAAACACATATACCAAGCAAACTGTTGAGCTTTTATTTACATCCCCAGGTGTAGAAAGAACACAGTCAAACAATAAGAAAATGAAATACCCACTGTCTCTGAGGGTCTATATTCTACCTGAGGAGTTTGGTATGATTTTAACAACACACATAGAATTTCTTCAACTGTCTGTGGGCACGTTTTGCTCAAACATGTTATCATGATTCCTGCAAACTTTAAATGTTTCTGTTATTCCATTAAATGTATGACCACACAATTGTAAGCGGAGTGGCTCCTAGAGCAAGAGATTTCAGCTCTTCTAAGAGGAACCTTGTATTCTGGTGGAGGGTTCTGGAAATAGAGACGTGAGGTGTGTGGCCACAAGCCGTTGACATGATGAGTAGTCCCTGGGAGGCAGGCAGCCTTATGACTTCTTAGCTTCAGGGAAAATTCCTCTGTTATTTTTGGCACACATGCCAAAGGTCACTATTCATGTTAATAGCAAGAACAGGCTATAACCTTCAGTCCACACACAGACACTCACACACAGGCATATAACCCTTGAGTGGATTAACACACATTTTCTCATTTGTTACTCACAACAAGCCTGTGAATGAGGAAACACAGACACTACATATCCCACTTTACAGATGAGCAAACTGAAGCTCCCAGAGGGTCACAGTAACTGGCTAAGAAATAGCAAAACCAAGTCAAACACCTTTCTAGACCTAGGCTCTTTCCTAGACTCCACATCCTCTGTACTTCCCACTCACTTGCACTGTCTCAGACACAATAAACAGGACAGACAAAGTAAACAAGAACAATAAATTTTCAGGCCACAGTAAGCTCTTTGCTTTAGAATAGTAAGATTCCTGTATTTCTCGTTTTCTTTTAACTTTACAAGGGGTAAATTTGTTGATTATCCCAACTATAAAAACTCTTGCCTACCAGAGGAAAGATATTTCTTAAGGAAAATTCTTGAAGTGAACACATCTGGGATTTTTTTCATCTTAAAATATCACCAATACTCATAAGTATTTACAGACATCTTCTTCATATGACTAACTAGCCTTGGGAACACCTTAGCATATAGCAGACCAGGTCAGAAAGAGAAAATCCAGGAAACTAGCCTAAAAAGTAAAATGACTTGCTCAGGACCACAGGGCTTTTCAGGAGCAGAGACTTCTGGTCTACTATGCAGTGCCTCCCAGCTGTAATGGTGGCACTGGTGGGAGCCTCCAGATGAGGCTACTGGGAGGCAGGACTTGACTTTCCCAAAGGCCCTGGAATCCCTTACCCCCATAACAAATGATGCAATGTGATACAAGGATGCATTTGAGCATGAAGATATGCAGAAATAGAACTCAGGAAACATAGAAGAGTAGGGGAAAATTGCAAAGCTTGCTTTATGTCCAGAGGAGTTCTTAAGGATAAATTTGGGAGCGCAAGGAGGAAAAGGAAATTGGAGTGTCCAGGCACAGGGAACAGTGATTGCCACGGAAGGAAGGTAGCTGTAACTAGACTGTGAGTGTGGAAGACAGAACCATCCAGCCACGTGGCCCTGGCTAAAAGACAAGGATTGTATACTTACTTGATGGACAAGGACTGAAAGATCTCAACCTGTGGGTGCCTGGGTCAGTCCGCATTTTAGATAGATAACCAGAGCTGTTTCAGGATAAACCCTCAGTGTTGCAGGTGTGACGGGTGGCAGGTGCAGAGGCAGGTGGAAGCAACATTAATAGCCCCTTTCAGAGACAACAGCCAAGGGGGGTAAGATTTAATGCGAGTGAGGAAGAAAGAGAGGGAGACGTGTTCTCAGACTTCTGGCTTAGGCACAATGTGGGTGGTGATCCTATAAACTGAAGACAGAGAATGGAGAAAGAAGCCCGGGTATAAGGGCTGGTGGAAGTCTGTGAGGGACAGAGTAGCTTTGAGCATGTTAGTTTGGAGCATCCGTTGAACATCTGGGTGGGGCCATCCAGTGCACAGCAGAAGTTCAATGGAGAGGTCAGAGCTGGGTATATAAGTTAGGAAGTCATCAGCCATTTGTGGAATCAGGGATATTGTTGTGGAATACAGGCAAATCTGGGAATTTCTGACATGACTCTAGGATTGCTATGTGAGGAATCTTGTCTCAATATGCCCGTGGGTGGTGGCCTTGAAGATTTCCAGGGGAGTGAGGTTGTTGACAAGGGGAAGAACCCAGCATGGTGGAAATTCCTCTCTGGGCAGGGGTTCCAATTTCCTGGACTGTATCACCAAAGGGTCGGACCTGACAATCTCTAAAAGAATCTCTTCCATGTTTAATATGCTGTAATTCTAAACCTCTCTCCAATATTGTAAATCCGGTAAACATCAGATTTACTTTGGAGGAAAAATCTTTGCTTTAGAAAAGGAAGAGAATTTGCCCAAGACCGAGAGTGGAATGTTAATGCTTTATTGGCTATACGTGCCATGTGGTTGCAACCCTCAACTCTGATAATGAAGGAAGGACACAAGGAGTTTAAAGACATCCCAAAGAATGACTGAACCACTTACACAGAAACAGATGCCATGATTTTTACCATAAGTTATGATATAGATGAGTCAAACTGAGAGAGCTAAATTTAGGGTTTTTAAGAGCCCCTCCCCCATTGGTGTCAGAAGTTTCAATCTAACTACAGGGAGGAGAAAAATGCTGATACAGACAGTATTTGATTTCTCCAGGACTAGGATATCTAACACATCTGAATAAAAATAGTTGCAAGTCCACCTACCAGCAGGACCGGGGTACAAAAGGTGGCAAGGTCCTTGGATCACAAGAGTAAAATGGTGACACACATAGGAAGATGGACAAAACTGACAAGGTCTCATAAGGATATAATGCCTGGAATCTGGGTGCCTGTGCTGTGGGGATTTTCACCACTAGGGCCATCTTAGGAGGACCAACCTGAAGCAATCAGTGATCCAGAGTGAGGACCTACAAGCACAGAGCCAGAGAATGAAGGAGAAGCAAGTCATCCCCCAGGATACAAGGAGAGGCCATGTAACCAGAGGGGCCGAACCAGCAGCAGAGTTAGGCTAAGGGGTGAAGTGAAGAGTCAACACAGAGCAAGCAGAGACAGAACGAGGTTCCTACAGGTCAAGGATGAATGTCACTGAGTTCTCACCATGGAGTTGCTTCTCTGCATGAATTGTAGGCCCGTTTTGAAGCAGCCTTTATGCCCATTCCTGTGAACCTGTGTTGCTGTGACAAGTTTCTCTTTGCCTGTTTTACTTGTCTCTGCTACACGGCGCTCTTAGCCTCTCCACAGCCATGCTATTTCTGCATCTCAATAGAAACCAAATGGCAGGCTAACTATGATGGGCTGGATGCCACTGCGGGTAGGATGGTAGATCACGGTTCCTTAGGTCCTTCTGTTCCCAAGGGCAATTATCAGTTTAAGTAAGAGGCGGCACACTAATTCCATTGCTACGAATACAGGGCTTGTGAAAATCAAGTGTACTTGTGATGTACAAAGTTGTTTGTTGACTCTCAAAGCAAACTCTCCTAGTTTGGGAATAGCGGCACCAGAAGGATAAATAATCATTTATCCCAAGCCCGTGACACATCAACTGAAGTGCTAGTCAAGCAGCTGTGACTTGCTCAGCACTATACCATGGCCATGGGAAACAGTAAATGCCACCTTTGGCTCCTAAGAACTAAAATATTGACAGAAGAGTAGCTGGAGCAAGACCACAGGAAACGAAGAGTCAACGACGTACTGTTTACATGTGACACAATGCTACAGTTGTTCATAAACAAAAGGTCAGAGAAGGAATAATGACAGTATAAAATAACAAGAAACTATTTTTTGCCTATCAGTTTGGCCAAGATTGAGGGGGAAGAAGTTCTCATGCCACTGGCAAGTTGGCAAGAATGTAAGGAAAGTAACACTTTTATACACTGTCAGATCCAACCTTTTGGGGGGGGGGGACAGCTGAGTCATATGTGTCAAAATTCTTAATGCTCACACTTTTTGATCAATCTTAACCCTAAGATTTGACCTCAGGATTTAACAGGACAAGTGCGCCAAGATACGAGTTCAAGAAGGCTCATGACAGCATTTTATAAAATAGTGGAAAACTGTAAGTGAATTAAAGGGAATCTGGCTGAAGAAATTATGGTGTATTCACCCCTGATGAATGCTATGCAGTCACCTAAAAATGATGGTGTATTCAACGTTTATTGACATAGAAAGATGTGTGACATGATGTTAAGTGAAAAAGTAGCTGACCACATTGCACGTATAGTACAGAAATCTTTCAATATCTTTGGAGTTTTTAAATGATGACCACATATTAGTTTCATAATCAGAAAAAGAATAAGGCTGCAAAAAAGTAAAATAATAGTGGCCAATGTTTCAGTTACTGTACATGTTAAGAACCCAAGGAAATTAAAGAACTATGAAGAAACTGAAGAGAAATTTTCAGTAAGGATGAACATTATTCTTAATAGCTCCAAAGTATTTTTTTAATTAGGACAGATCCAATTTATGTATGTATCACTCTGGCTCTCAAACTCAGTGGGTAATAACCTATATCCCAGTTGAAACAAAATGTTTTCAGCCAAAAATAGATAAGGTTATAAACCCATCAAATGTGATGGGACACCAGGAATTCAAAAAAGTAAGACAAAGGAAAATGTATAAAATCTACTTCGCTTTTAGGAAAAAAAGAAATCAAATGACGACAAAAATATCAGCTCCAAAAATACCAAAGAAGCTTCAACAGGAGAAAATAGAAAGCAAAGATTGGCATATGGATGTCAAGATTCCAGTGTCAGAGAGGTTTTGAAAATTGGTCGTGCGTCACCAATTATATATATCCAAGATCAATGTGACAGATACTCCCTTCCAAGAGCAGTGGCGAGTTTTTTTTTAATGCCTTAAAAATTTCTTTTCAGTGACTGACTGATCGTGTAGCCATAATATGAGATTTTTAAATTCAGTTCATCATTGGTAACCAAATTCTAATGTAGAAAAAAGGAAGGAAAGAGATAGAGCTGTATCAGACCCACTGTGTCAATTCCCATCTCAGATGTGTCTTATACGTAAATGTCTTTTCTTTTCATCTCCAGAAAAAGCACAAAGAAGAAACTGCAGCAATGGCCAGGTTGACAGAATCCATGAGTGAGTAACTTAAAATTTATTCTTTATTTTTGGTTTTAAGTGGAAAACCACAAAATCATGCAAAAAAAAATCCCTTTCTTTGTGATTATCTATATCTCTCATCCATTCTTGCGATCACCAAGGTCTATTTCACATATATTATTTTGTGTTGCTGTTACAATATGCATTACTTGAAATTCGTCTTGTGTGGGGTTGAACTCTGTGCTGAAATTGTTACCCAAAGTATGGGGTTTTATTTGTAGGTCTGCATTGAGGATTGGGACCCACAATAATTCCAATCTGACTTTTAAGAGGTTTAGTCAAAACCGGCTCAAATTTTATATGCAGATATTCCTTAGGCTGGATAATCTAAAGAGAAGAAAGAATGGCTTGTCATTGTTAAAACTTTCAGGTGTATTTCAGAATTTTAAGATGCAACAATTTAAAAATGGAGTGTTTGATGTGGAAGTAGCTGGTAACGATTCAGGTTTGGAATGGATCAGCGGTATAATGCTCTAAGCTCTTCAGTTAAATAAACAGGATACACAAAGAATTTTTAAGAGGAAAGAAGAATTAATTATAATAAATCCTCCTGCAAAATGAGAAACATAGTTTCGTGCATTGAAGTTTGAATATTAAAGACCATGTGGATATGAAATAAACAGACAATGCGGTTTTTTTCCCTTTGGAAATATACATTTTCCTGGTGATGTAATTCAGATCTAAAGTTACAAGGGAAGCTTGCAGGCACTTCTCCATCATCATTCGGGCCATGAACACCTTATTAAATTTGACCCGCATAGTTAACCATTAATCTTGCCCACATTTAACTGGGCCCCTGCTTCCTCCTTCGGCTATTGCTCAAATCATGAGACTATTAAACTAGAAGTATTTTTTTGTAGCATACTCAATGAATCCCCATCGCCCAAAGGTCTGCCCCCTCCAAGAAAAAAAACTAATGTTACAAAGATCTTTACATTGCATTTCTTTAATTCCTGACCCAAAACCCCTACATAGTTTCATTTATCTTGAGCGCTAATTTCACCATGTAAATGGTGATTCCAGGGGGCTGCGCAACCACCCCACAGGACTTACATGCCTTTCTTCCAATCATTTCTGTATCAATCCCGCCCTATCTCTGCCCAGCCTTTCTTTCTACCTCTAGTCTTACAGACTGCAACATTTCAAAGCATTTACAACTTGGTTTGAAGAACCCCAAACTGATTCTCTGCAAGGGAAAGGATCTTAAGTCATGGAATGCGCTCTTCTCAGACCTAAAAGGAAATAGTGAGGTGACCAGTACCATCACAAAACTGACAAACCTGTGTTGTCAAACTATGCAGTGTGACCATGGACAACACCAACTTATTCACAGTCCACATCTGCAGATTTAGTTCTAATCTCTAAGTCCAAAGTCATCAGAACAAAAGACCCACAGATTCTCTGAATGCTAGAAGGATCAATGGCCTGGAACCCAATATCACTGCCAATGAATAGTCTTACGTGTAGGAGCAAATTGAACTGGATGGTGTTGCGTGTGAGTTGGGATGCTAACAGTTTTTACAATGAGGTCCATGTTAGAAATTGATATTCTAGTTCAGCAAATTTTTTAACTCTTCTAACTGAATTGTAAAACATTAAGGGCACTATAATAGACAATATTTTTAACATGGTCTGTATTTCTGATAAAGGTGTTCTAATTTTTCTATCTCTATGGGATCCAGATGCATTTAAATAAGAGTCCCCTGCCCATTGGATTACTGATTTGTTGGGTTCTGGTTTCAGGTTTAGCTCTGCAATAATTTTAATGACTTGACCTATGAATCTATTGGCTTAAGAGAATTCTGCAAAAATTGAATTCCAAACCCTTGGGTAGATGAAAGGGTGCAGCCATTCTTCTAATTTGCTTTGTCTTTATGATAAAGATTACATAGGTATGTTCAATGCACAAGGAAATTTAGAGAGTGAAAATAGATCTTGGAATCAGGCCCAACATTCCAGTCTACTGATCCTTACAAAGGTAAAGAACAGTATTATAAAAAAAAAATACGTAATTCTTGTAGGCACCTGCTATGAAAGTTAATCATGCAGTCACCACTAATAAACGTTTCATCAAAACTAAACTCATGAATAATGTTATAAACAACTATATGTTGATGCTACATAGGAAATCTATAAGGAAATAAATACATACTTACGTAGGGAGATTCTATCAGTAGGCTAAGCAAAGAATTAGCATACAATTACGACACAGTAAGTTTGATGGGAACTTCAAATCCATGGCCACTGGGGAAAAGGGACATAAACAGAACCACAAATGCCCAGGACACAATGCTCGGAATGGTTTTCCAGAGTCACTAAACACTTTGCTTGTTAAACTGCCAAGCAAAAGCCATCTGGTTACTAGAACATCTCTATGTTTAACCAGAATCAGATGGTACTTCTTCTAGCACCATAGGGATCCAAATGCAATCAATGGATATGCAAGTACCATATGGGGATGGGGTATCTTCTTCATCTTCTAGAGCAGGGATAAGGAGTATTTTTTTTTTCTATGTGCCATTAATCACAACCTCAAAAAAAATCTATGTTCGTCTCCCAATTCTTTAAAAGGGCAAGCAGAAGACACAAAAATGTTAGCAGGTTTTTAAATGTTTAATGAAAAGAAGTTTGATTTCATCAAAGCAAGATAAACCTTCAAAATATTTTGATGTCACATTGTTGAAATGAGGAGGGGGTATAAAAAGGAAGAAAAAAAAACAGAAAGGAAGAAAAATAGATGTGGAGGAAGAGGTAGACAGTAAAAGTAGACATGAGAAAAATACACAGGGAAAAAGCATATAAGAGAAAGACCCAGAGAAGGAGCTGTTAAAGAGGAAAGGCACAAAATCACAAGGAGTGGAAGAAGACAAGTAAGCAGAAAGGAGAGAGGAGAGAAGGTGAGGAGAGGTATTAACAGAGAGAGGTTCAGTAGGGTCTAAAATGAGTGAAGTGCACACGTGCATTAAGCAGTAGTGGGCTTGCAACCTTTCAAAAGCTCTTGACTTTTTTCCACTGCCTGTTGACATCTTAGTCTCTGTCTGCATCTTGGAAATAGATATATTCACACTCACACCACCAAAGGCCCAGTTCCAAATGGCGCAAACAAAACCCACATTGGAAGAAATTACTCTGAGCTTGCCCGTCAGTAACCAGCACTTTACTACCCCAGCTACTAACTGAAATTGAGCTGAGCCTGACCAGTGGAGACGGCCAAGCTTATCTATAAATCGGCATCTGGTGACCCAAACAAGGAAACCACATCCTGCCCTGTGCTCTCATTAGAGGTGACATTGGGGAGGGCAGGGTCTGTCCTGGTCACTGGGATCTAAGTCAGATGGTGATAGACTGGAAATGTCCAAAGGCGTGCAAATGGCCTGGGAGCTCTGGAATCTTGGTGTGTATGAGGTAGCTCTGTAGGTTGTGCTTACGTAAGTTTCTGTAGGTAATTCACTTCACGGTCAATGCATGCTGATGTATCATCCCCACCCCTCGAGCTCCACGGAACATGTCAAATACAGCATGGGGAGTCTCACCACATGGACCCATTAATAAGGTGGATTATAACCAAATATCTGTCTTGTGCATGGTGATGGGGTTGCAAGGATGGAATAGGTAGGGACCCCGGGGCCCCCCATCTGGCACTCTGCTGGCGTCCCACTCCCACCTCCTTCTCGGAAGCAGCAGCATGTCCCTGCAGTGGCAAATGGTGCCCAAGGCCGGCTGTGGCTCACTCCAAATGCCAGCACGAGTTGGCTTCCTCGGCTTTCTGTTGCCACCTGCCCACCTCTCTCGGGCACACGTGCCCTAAGCATTTCCTCTGCCAGCCCCAGGGTCCCTTCCTGTCTTCCCCAGGAGCCATTCCACCAGGCTGCACCCGCCCTCCCTGCCCCATTGTCTGTCGGTTGTCACAGCCATCACACACCTGCGCAGGGAAGACAAGGGCTGTTCGTGGTCATTCTCAGGCACACAGCCGAGTGCCGGCTGTGCCCTGAGTGGCTCCAGGGTGGTCCCTTCCCAGCCCGACCGAGACAAGTGGGCCGTGGTGCCTCCCACTGCCCTTAACCAGAGCCAGGGGCCTGTTTTGTAGGTGTTCAAAGGTCTTGGCTGTCTGCATTAATACAGAGGGAATTCCTCCTGTGATGAAAGAAACAGCTCAAATTTAGCCCAGATTTGAAATTGTTTAGTGTCAAAAGAAATGAAGAGTGAGAACCAGCTACAATCACTGCACATGAAATTAGCTCCATTCAAATGCAGTATTTTTTAAATCATTTATTCCCTCCTTACGGAGATGTTATCATAACCCTGGCATTGTGTTAAGGCGCGGAAAGACCAGAAAACAGGGTCCCTGCCCGCACCATGTGCAGCGTTTTGGGGGAAGCAGAGACTCCCAGCTGCCATGCAGGGCAGCACGTCCTGGCAGAGACCAATGGACACGCACTGCAGCTTGGAGGCAGATGCCCAGCAAAGCGCTCCCTCCACAGACTTCCAACGTGCGCGTGCATCATAAAGGGTGTGCAGGTGCCACCAGGCAGCCAGTGGGCATATGAGTGCCAGGACCCAGCACCCAGCACAGGGAAGGACAGAGGTGTGAGGATGTGGCCAAGGGGGGGGAAGAGCAAAGAATCGATGCGGCCCTAGCAAGGGGCCGAGGCAGCGAGACAGCAGATGGCTGGACGCATGAGCCAGAGTCAGACTGTGAACTAACGTGCAGCTTGGGTTTCTCCTATGGGGGAGGGGCAGCACTTAAGAGTTTTAAGCAGATCAACCTTTTAGAACGATTGCCAGAGGCCTTGAGGCATGCACGTCTGGTCTGGGCAAAGGCAGACAGAGGCAGCCAGAAGCTGGGACCGCAGACGAGGGTGGGCCAGAACGTGTGAAAGACGTGGTGATCGGATGTGACGGAGAGAAGGAGGGATGTGGGGATGCAGCCCAGGTTTTGAGCTTTGGTGGAAGCTTCCAGGAGCCCCTGGCACCGGAAATGCTGGCAGGAGAAGGAGTGATTTGAGGCGTTGATGGGATGGGTTCAAATTTGAAGGTACTGAGTTGAGGAAATGCACCCTAGTAGGGCACAGGCCTCAGTTGTTCGGAGTCTTCTTCGGCACATGGTCAGTGTGCCTGTAGGGAAGGTGTTCCCTACACAAATGGGGCAGCCGTGAAAGTATCGGGAGGGACCAGGTCACGCTATGCTAACGATAAAACATTTCTGCCACCTAACGCACACACACGCACACATGTACACACACCCACATGTGCGTACATGTGTATTTATTGCTCCTTCGTGCCACGTGTCCACACTGGTCGGCCATGCCCTGGGCACTTCAGGATCACCTGGAGGTTCTGTCTCCACCTGTGTTCTCACGTTCACCGCTATGACAGAGGAGAACATGGCATATCAACACTACACCTTAGAATTCCACCCAGAAGTGACACATGTCACTTCTGCTCTCATTGCATTAGCCACAAGCCAACACCACACCCAACTCCCAAGATGGAGGGAGTGCTTGGAGGGAGGCTGTAAGGCCGGCTCCAGCCAAAGACAGAGGGGTTGAATGAACTGTGTAGTGGAAATGCTGAGAAGCCAGATTGAGAGGCAGGGAGACAACTCACTTCCGAGCAATGGCAGGGGACCGCCACCACCCCTAGGTCAGGGGGATGCAAGGAGGTGACATCTGGGCGCTGCACAGGAGATGTGATTGCTGCCAGAGATTCCTCCTGAGGCCTAGAAGAGAAACAGAAATATCTTGAAGAAGTACCTATGAAAAGGTTCGGAACAACCAAGACGAAGAGAATTCAGGAAAGCAGGTATCAGAATTCTCCTTGAGCGTCTTTTTGTCCCTCGGTCCCAGGGTCCTAAAGAGAGGGAGAATGGAAGCATGATCCCCTTTTGTGTTCAGCCCATGGGGCCTGCCCTGCTTGCTGGGATATCATAAGCCACTTGTTCCCGTGGGGACAGCACCCACCCACCCTCTCAGACACACTGTTTCCAGTGCCCCAGGCCAGGCCCTCTTGGGCAGGGTGTAGGATTTTAGCACAATGTAGCACACTTCTGCAGCCCCCTCCCCAGTGGGAAAGGACCAGAGTCACAGGTCCAAACAGACATGGCACACAGACTTTGGCCTCCATTCATGGCTGGTCCATACCCCGCAGGGGGACTGGGAGTCAGGGGCAGTGGAGGACAGTTCAGGCGGGGCAGAGCTATTCTTTGTATGAAGTCGCTAAGGCGCTAAATGCCGCTTTATCCTAAGAGACTAAAGCTCCACGGGGCGCATCAGATAGTGCTTTTTAAGACATACCTTCTCCTTTCCAATAAAACTCAGACTCTTTAAATATTGAGATCTGTCCCTCAAGCTTACACTCACACAGGAAGTCACAGCATCATCTCACAAGGGACCAACTTAAAGTCCAGCCTATTGCTCCTAACTCCTCGGTCCTGCCATTTCAGGGTCTGTATCACCCTTCATTACTTCATTCTCTAAATGAGCTCCTCGGTGAAAGCCAGCGAGGCAAGCATAGCTGCCTCTCATACCAGGGCAAAGGGTCCGTCTGATAGGGAAGTTTCAGGTCTTAAAGCCCCCAGCGCTCTGCCTCCATCACCTCTCCCTGGCAGTGAGCCTTCGACACTCCCTGGCTGCCTTGCCCTTCCCTCTCTTCTCATCTGCCTTCGTCCATGACAGAGTGTGTGTGTCATTATGCCCATCTAGTATCCCCTCCCGACTCCCCTCTGGCGGTTCCCCACCTCCCCTCCTTTCGTATCTCCCAGCCTCCCGTGTGGGTGGGAAGCCAGCCTGAACCCCTCCTGCAGGTGCGCGGATGCTGATGAGCTACAGGGCTGGGTGCAGGCCAGCACTCAACACTGACAGAGGCAGCCCTTGCCTTACTAAGCAGCTCTGTCATGTGCTTCTGGGAATAGGTTCTGGAAGCCCAGCCTAGAGGCTGGTTCTCTCACTCTCCCTTAACCCTGGGAGCTAGATCATATCCCTAAACCAACCCACCCACTCACACTCGCCAGATTGGCTTTGTCATCTCGACCAGTAACTCGGACTGATGTATTCATTCCTGGCTGACCTATAGCACGAGGGGAGGGAGATACAAGGATGGACGCCAAGAGGTCCAGTTCAGAGGAGGGCAGAATGTAAATCTAAGCAGAAGCTTAGACATAACATTTGGTCTCCAGGCAATATATCATTTCAGTACCCCCACTAGGCAGAAAAGCTTCCTTTGATCCAAAGCAGAAGACAGTCAGCAGGCTCTTCCCTGTCTGTGTTCCTCCAAAAAGCTGTGTTGTTTGTTTTGTTTTTTTTTTTTTCCACTATGAGGCATATGCTTGTCCTTACTGGAAAGCATCTTTCAAATTCAAGGATAATTGCTCTCTAGTTGAGATCAGGGGCATGTTCAGTGGAATCAGAGCTCCTAGCTCCAAGGCTGAAGCACCTGGAATGGACTTTCATCCTCGTTCCACTTAGCAGCCTGAGATTCATCTCCATGAGGGTGGGCTCCTCATCCCACCTGGTCACCCCTCCTCCCCCTCCCCGTCCCTCAAGGTGGGACTTCTTGCTCGTGTGGTCTCCATCTGCTGCTCATTGCCAAGCCTCCCTCCAGCGATCGGCTCCTCCCTCGCCATCCCCAGAACAGCCTGTCCCAGAACAGCCTGTAATTTAAAGGATTTCACTGGTGGAAACACAAGGCAATGTTCGAAATGGCAAAGTCAGTAAATTTCAGCATAGGGTGCCCGACATTTGTACAAGTTTTTACTGGTCTTGGTGCCAGTGGAAATGGAGCTAGACCTGTTTTCTCAAGCTTATTTCTGTCCAAGATCTCAGAGGTCACTTTGACCCCCATCTTCTGATGAATGTCAGACTTGGTCACTGGGAAACTCTTCTCTGACACCTGTGCCTTCTCTCTGTCACCAGGAAGACTGAGGTCGGGGTTTCTCAACTTGGGCACCATTCACGTGTGGAGCCGGGTAATTCTTTGTTGTGAAGTTTTGTGCATGGTGGGGTGTCTAAGAGCACCCTTACCTCAACTCACCAGATGCCAGTAGCACCCTCCCCCGGTTGTGATAACCGGTATCTTCAGACATTCCCTGATTTGGCCCGGGGAGCAAAGTCATCCCTTGCTGAGACGTTGGAAATCACTGTTCTAGATAAAAGCAGGAGGAAGGTGAAGCAGACCCTAATTGCTTATTCTTCTGCAGCAATGCTGGGATTTGCTAGTGGATCGCAGACCCTCCTGAAACTTGGTCTCCAGTGTCAATCCATGCCACGGCTTCCCACCACTACTTGGTTAACGCAGGAATGGTCAACCTGAACCACTCCTGGTGGCCACCAAGAGAATCTGTCTGCCTAGACTGCCTGACTTTGGGGACAGCAAGCCATTTGTATTTCTATTTTATTGATGATGCAATTGAGTCTCAGATGGAGTGATTTTTCCACTAGTGTTCAAGAGGAGAACTGGAAATAGCACAGCTCTTGGGTCTGGCAGAAACTGGAGGGGTAGAAAGTGGGCAGGGGAGGAGGCTGAGACCTGGGTTCTTCTGGAGGCTACCAGGAGTGTCCTTCTTTCCAAACAGCAGTTTTTAGGACCTCCCCCTTGATTCTCTGAATAATTTTTCTCACTCACTTTGTCCTTCCAAGCCATTGGTGGTGGAAAGCCCAGCTCTGGGGCAGCCACAGGCTCTCCAACCTTCTTCACTGGTCTCCATTTGTCCCCATCTCAGGGGCACCAAAGTCATTGGCATTTCACTGGAGTGGTTTCCTCTCTTGTTTAGGATCACAGGGACTTTGGTCTTCCTTCATTTTCCACTCCTTTTACAGTAGGTAATCACACACAAGGCAGATGTTGGAGGCGTGAGTCACCATTGTACCAGCCCAGCATGGCGACTTGGAGCCAGATTCCCAAGCCAGGCTGCTATCACCATCCACTGGGGCCATGAGCAACCAAAACTGTCTCCACCATCTCCTCCAACTCACACATGCCCCAGCAACAGGCTGTGCTCCTCAGGCCCTCTTTGCCCAGCCAATGGGGTGCTCAGGTGACATCCCAGAGCTATGGAGAAGCCATGGCTCCCACTCAAGACCCAAGTGCAGAGCCACCCGTCCAAACTGGGGACCCAGATACCATAGGGAACGGGAAACACACCCACCCCCACTTGCCTTTGCTCCAGCCCAAAGTAAAAAAGTAAACAAATACATTTTTAAACTCTCTTCCCTCACACTTCCTCCCTCGCCTCCCTACCTCCCACCAAATGCCACCCCGTCTCACTGTCCTTCCCCTCCCTCCTCCCACACGCTGCCACCTGGCTCCAAGAGCCTGCTCCAGCCTCCCACCACCTGCCACTGGCTCATGATCCTTCCCTCCCCCCCCCACCACTCCCCGTTCCTCCCCCACCCCACATTAATTGCTCTGCTAAATAACAGGTCTCATCAAGGATGACAGAGGGGGAATGAAAGGATGTATCCCCCCGGGGTTGGGTCACCCCAAGGCAGGCTGTGGGGCTGGAAGTCAGGGTCTCAAGTTTTTCTCTGCATCCTCAGTGAAGAGTCCCCTGCCTAGAGGTGTGGCCATAAGGAAGGCTGGAGGGTAAAGGACAGATGCCCAACTGGACAAGCAAGTGTGGGCAACCCAGAGTAGGAGAATATGTGTGTGTGTGTGTGTGTGTGTGTGTGTGTGTGTGTGTGTGTGTGTGTGTGTGTTTAGGTAGCCTGATATAAGGCACTGGGATGTGAGTGAGCAGATAACAGGAGGGAGCAATGGAGAATACTGAATTCTAAAGGCTCCAGCTTGAGAACAGAGCACCAGGACTGGGGAAGGGACCCTGCCCATGCCAAGTACACAGAGTTTTCTTACACCCAGATCGATGTGATCTCCTGGGCAGAGGAATTTGCTTTTTACCTTGTGCAGCCCTCTTTTCCTCATTGATAATCCCAGTGAAGGGAACCCACTAGTCCCCTCTGCAGGGATGCTGCCCCTTTCACTCCCAGCCCTGCTCTCCCTCCTGGTGACAAGATGGGACAGCCCGTGGGCTCACAGCTTCCCACTGCCTCCCTGAATTTGTCTGGGGAGGGGAGGCAGGCAAGGGAAGCACCTGGCTTCTGGCCCTGGGGAAGACTAAAATCAGGTGAAGGTGGGTGGCACCTAGTGGGACAAAGTCACTTCCCAGACTTCACCAAGTCTCGGCTTCACCAAGAGGAAAGAGCTAAGGGGATCAGCAGTAAAAACATCGCTGCCTACATTTCTCATGTGCTTTTCTGCTTTGATTTAATCTCCCTTGCAAGATATTAAATTTCAGGTTCAAAGGCTTTAAAAGGAGGGAGGCATCTTGATTTTAAATATTGACTCATAGAATTGTTTTGCAGCCCAGAACTGCATTCATAAAGATTTCTACACAATTAGCAAACATCCCTGACATGCATGTGGGGTCCCAGGGAGAGGTCTGTCAGTCATTGTGATCCCTGACACTGTGAGTCTGACGCACCACCTCCTAGCTGTGAGCTCACTGGAAAATTACCCATTCTTCTCTGCAACTGAGCATAGCAGCCACCCAGCACTGTTTGGATAATGTGCCTAAAATTATATATATATATATATATATATATAAAATATGTATATTTATGTACAAACTAATATGTATATTTATGTACACAATATAATATATTATCTATTATCTATAAATAAATGCATTTGAATATGAGTCCAAAGTTAATAGGTACATTGAAAGTTTATATATATGTAAAATACGTGTTCTTATACTGAAAGCTAACCTCTAAAGCATTTAACATAGCAATTGTCCCACAAAACGTACTATTATCACCACACCTCATTTTACTTACTCTTCTCCAGCTGTTATAAATATATTCATATTGTCAAGTTTCATCACCTTGTACTATATTCAAGTCTCTTAAAGATCCAAGGGTTATGACATGGCTTTATGATTTTATAAATTGACATTAGGGACTAAAAATTTCTTACTGACTGATTTGAACTACTTGGGGGGTTTTAATATGTGGTGTTTGTTACCTGTGTTACCTTTGTTCTGACAAATAATACTGCGCCTTACACGTGACCTTATGAGAGTCTCCTTATGGGCTTCATTGCTATATATCAGTACTCTTTTCAGCTCAATCTATGGACTCTTCCCTCCCAATATCACCTGGCACGGATGTGATATTGATGGTGTCTGTTCCCTGGACTCATACAGTCCAGCTCACAAATTTAAGAGAGAGAGAAAACTCACTTTTGATTTTCTGAAGTCAAATCCAAACCAAACGTCACTCCATTCTGGGTCACTAGGGATGTTTCTTACTAGATATTTATTTACTTAACTCAGATCATGGCTCTAGTTCTCATCTAGAATTGTGTGTCCGATGAAATCAAAGAAAAGCACCCAATGATCTGTGTGCCCTGAGTGCTAAATAATCCCCTTCCCCAGATAATTTTCTCCTCCAAGTTGCTAAGCCCTAGCCTACAGGGATAGGCCTTCGCTCTTCTGTTTTCCAGCACACATTCTCAAGAAGAATGTTCTCAGCAAGATAATGGATAGGAAGAAACAAGTCTGGATTTTTTTCCCCAAAATCCAGGATACTAGTCTGGATTTTTTTTTAATCCAGAATGCTCTCCTCTTATGTATGTTCCAAATTCCTTTTCCTTGGCTTTAATGAAGGGAAAGGTGTCAGACGCATCTCTAAGACTCTCCCATGGAGAAGATTTTCTTACCATTCTGTCCTGTCAGACTTATAAATATCACTCCATAGCCACTGAGGAAGAAAGAAATAATTTCTTGGGCAAATCAAGAGTTGTATTCCTCAAAATTACTTTGCATGATCCTTCTCTGCATTCTCTTAAAAAATAATCTGATTTTTTTATATAAATCAAGAGTGAGTCCATCACAAATAATTAACCAAGTAATAGCAAAGCACTTACCAGTAGGACCCATGAGTGTGTGTGGGAAGTGAGGTAAGTTATAAGAGCTCTTGTCCTGTCATAAGAAAGTAGGTGACAAAATCCCAAGTGAGTGGGGTACCTGCAGACCCCACCTTTGATTTTTTTAAACCACGACACAACATCAGATGAAGTTCAACTTACAACTGTGCACTTGTTGGAGGAACCCCAAGTGTAAGTTGTGATTTACCTCCCTGTCTTTCCATATTGGAAAGACAAGGTCATCCACAAGGATGATGCTCGAATCTACTCACTGTCAAGCAAAACGGTAACCATTTGCACATTTCTGTGCTTGATTATGACTGACCCCAGAGTTTTGCAACATGGAAGTTGAGATGTGAAAAAGGAGAGACTCTTTCTTGGGGGTCCAAGAAGGCTTCAGGAAAGCTGGGCCTTGGAGAATGGACAGGCTTTCCCAAGGAGAGAAGAAGGGCTTACAGTGCTGTGGGTTAGGGGGCGGTGGAGAGCACAGGGGGTGGACATGGGGTGGGTGGTCGTTCTCTTAGGAGAGCACAGTGGAGGCAGAAAAGCACAGATGTTGTATGGAGAACAATGATCAGGATGTACTGACTAAAGCTGGACATTTTAAGCAGGGAGATAGTAAAAGTCTAGGAACAATGGATGAGGTCAGTGAGGCATTGAATGCCAGATAAGAAGTTTGTAAGTTACCTGACAGACCAACATTTTCTGAAGTATATTTCTGGGGACATTAGTGCCATGGCATCCTCAAATTAAATTTTTAAAAAGTAGAGTTGATGCAGGGTGTTGGTGAGGCAATTATTTCAGGAAGAACTTGACCCTCTGCTTGAGATTCCCAATGCCTACCAGTATTAATAAAGTTTTAGGGCACCTGGGTGGCTCAGTTGGTTAAGCGACTGCCTTCAGCTCAGGTCATGGTCCTGGAGTCCCAGGATCGAGTCCCACATCAGGCTCCCTACTCGGCAGGGAGTCTGCTTCTCCCTCTGATCCTCTTCCCTCTTGTGCTCTCTGTCTCTCATTCTCTCTCTCTCAAATAAATAAATAAAATCTTTAAAAAAAAAAATAAAGTTTTAGATGCCCTGCAGTATAGAAATCTGCCTAACTTCTGCAGTAGGGTGAAAAATGGACCTCCACAAGAGATCCACATCCTAATCCCTGAATCTGTGAATGTTACCTTGTATAGAGAAAAAGTACGGGGAGGTCTTGGCAAACGTAATTAATTTAAGATTCTTGACTTGGGTAGATTATCCTGCATTATCCAGATGGGCAATCTCATGTACACTCCTGAGAGGAAGGTTGGGGGAGATTTGACCTCACACAGCAGAGCTGTAGTGTGAAGACAGAACAGAGAGATGGGGAGGTGCTTGCCCTAAAGACTGGGGTGATGCAGCCACAGCCAAGTAGCCCCTAGAGGCTGGAAGAGGCAAGGAGGATCCTCCAGAGGGAGTGTGGCAATGCTGATGTCTTGTTCTCAATATCTCTCAGCTCCAGAACTGTGGAAGAATACATCTCTGTTGGTTTGTGCCACCCGGGTTTGGGTAAATTGTTATGGTGGTCCCAGGAAACGAACACAAGAGAGATGTTAGTTGAATGACTGTTTTGCTTCTGAATTACATTTGTCTAACAGATATATCATCATAAAGATTATAAAGGTGTTAAATGTGACATTAAGATTTGGCCAGTAGGAGATCCAGTAAATGTATCAATTGGGAATTTTGAATTTTCCTGATACTCACTGACTCTCTAAGTTGACCAGAACCAAAATATGCACTATTTTGTACAAAAGCCCCTTTTTGATGTCAATTCCAATAAAGTAATTTGCACTGTTGTATCAGACACAGCCTAAATGTTCGTTAGAAATGGCTTGGCTCTGTGGCCCCTAGACAGAGCGGCCATCGCTCAGTGAACCTAAGACCGGTAGAGGGTTTTATTACAGAACAGAAATGAATCCATGGGGATTTAGTTCTTTGAGAAGTCTCCCACTGGTCTTTGAGAGTCAGCTCTGGCAAAACTGTGAACTCCTACATCTGAAGTAAAGAAAGGCATCTTCTTATGTCAAGCATCCTCTCAACAAAAACATGCTTCTCAGTCCTGGGGAGGAAAAGACAATTAAGGAGTTTCTTTGGACAGAGAAAAGCAATAGTCCTTTAGAGGCTATGGGGCAGAGGGTTCTGTGGGTTTTCAGAAATGAGAGCTCCCAGGTTATAGAGGCCCCAGAGCTGGTCCAGGGATGCAGGCTGCCGAGTGGGGTCAGGCGGAGGGAAACAGGCACCTGGCTGCACCCTGCCTTCCCACCCACAAGGAGTGGGGTGACTGCCACATCCTGACAAACTCTTCATTGTGAAAGAAGTCTAAGGGCCACTCCCCAACTCCCAGAGCTTCCATAATGTGGGACCTGTCATCCTCCATGTGCATGTGGATTGTTCTCACGAATGCTTCTCAGAGGGCAAAGTCAGGACAACTGGTTCACCCGGAATAGTAGCTGCAGGTTGCAGTTAGTTCAAAAGGTCTCATTTGAAACGCTGTGAGTAATGCACATTTTTAACAAACAGGTGTGACAGTTTCCTGTGTATCGATTCTCCCCTCAGTCTGAATCCTTGTATTGACTCAGATATGCAATCTTACCTCTGGTTGCTCCTGACTTATGCTTGCCTAAAGAAATCTTTAAAATGATAATGGCTGTTTGACGATATAATTCTAATCCAATATGATTACAGTAAAACTCTGTCATTCAGCATTTCCTGTGTATTTGCTGTGTCTGCCCTTTTGCTGGATGAAATGGATCATACAGACTCTATCTATGGAGAATTTACTAGTTGATTAACCAAATTCAATTGACTAGGATCTTCCCATAGCCATATACAATACATTTGGGAAAAATAAGAAAATGACAAAGAAAAAGTAATCAGCATGTGTCCCTGGCAGTGTGGGCATAAATATTTGTTAAGTGAATGACTGAAAACAGAGAGTTTGTTTAAAAATAATAAAATAATTACCCTCTGATGAGGAGTAACTGCCTAGTAAACACAGTTTCTTTTGGGGGTGATGAAAATGTTTTAGAATTAAAAGAGGGGGTGGTCGCACAACATTATGAATGTATTAAATGCCACTGCATTGTTCACTTTCAAATGGCTCGTTTTATGTTATGCGACTTTTTTTAAACAATTAGTTACTTTCCATATTATGTCCTGGTATACTGGGGACAAAATAAATCTAGCCATGTCTTCACAAAACCATGCAGCAGGAAGGTCCATAGACCAACAAATCACTGTGTGAGAGAATCCTCTAGGCGGCCATACCAGTTGATAAAACAAAAGTACTTTGCAAATGACACTACAGACAAAGGGTCATGATCTCAGGGTCCTGGGATCGAGTCCCACATCGGGCTCCCTGCTCCTTGGGAGCCTGCTTCTCCCTCTGCCTTTCTCTCTCGCTCTGTCTCTCATGAATAAATAAATAAAATCTTTAAAAAAATAAAAAATAAATAAAATAAAAAATAAAAATAAATTAAAAAAAAGAGAAAACTGTCATGTAATTGATGAAGACACTGAGGTAAACAAACTACGGGTTAATTTATTGTTGCGGTTGGAGGTACAGGGGGGCAAGGGTGGACAGAAAAAGCAAGCCTGAACCAGAAGCTTCCAAATTTCTATGTTGAGGGAAACATTTTTTTTTAATTTTATTTTAATATGTTATGTTAGTCACCATACATCATTAGTTTTTGATGTAGTGATCCACGATTCATTGTTTTCGTATAACACCCAGTGCTCCATGCAGTATGTACCCTCCTTAATAACCATCACCGGGCTAACCCATCCCCCTACCTCCCTCCCCTCCAAAACCCTCAGTTTGTTTCTCAGAGTCCATAGTCTCTCATGGTTCGTCTCCCCCTCTGATACCCACCCCCTTCATTTTACCTTTCTTACTATCTTCTTTTTTTTAACATATAATGTATTATTTGTTTCAGAGGTACAGGTCTGTGATTCAACAGTCTTACACAATTCACAGCGCTCACCATAGCTCATACCCTCCCCAATGTCTATCACCCGGCCACCCCATTCCTCCCACCCTCCACCACTCCAGCAACCCTCAGTTTGTTTCCTGAGATTAAGAATTCCTCATATCAGTGAGATCATATGATACATGTCTTTCTCTGATTGACTTATTTCGCTCAGCATAATACCCTCCAGTTCCATCCACATCATTGCAAATGGCAAGATTTCATTCCTTTTGATACAATATTCCATTGTATATATATACCACATCTTCTTTATCCATTCATCTGTCGATGGACATCTTGGCTCTTTCCATAGTTTGGCTATTGTGGAAATTGCTGCTATAAACATCGGGGTGCACGTACCCCTTCAGATCACTACATTTGTATCTTTGGGGTAAATACCCAGTAGTGCAATTGCTGGGTCATAGAGTAGCTCTATTTTTAATTTTTTGAGGAAACTCCACACTGTTTTCCAAAGTGGCTGTACCAACTTGCATTCCCACCAACAGTATAAGAGGGCTCCCCTTTCTCCACAACCTCTCCAACATTTGTTGTTTCTTGCCTTGTCAATTTTTGCCATTCTAACTTGTGTAAGGTGGCATCTCAATGTGGTTTTGATTTGAATTTCCCTGATGTCTAATGATGAACATTTTTTCATGTGTCTGTTAGCCATTTGTATGTTTTCTTTGGAGAAGTGTCTGTTCATGTCTTCTGCCCATTTTTTGACTTGATTATTTATTTTGGGGGTATTGAGTTTGAGAAGTTCTTTATAGATCTTGGATACAAGCCCTTTGTCTGTAGTGTCATTTGCAAATATCTTCTCCCATTCTGTGGGTTGCCTCTTTGTTTTGTTGACTGTTTCCTTTGCTGTGCAGAAGCTTTTTATCTTGATGAAGTCCCAAAAGTTCATTTTTGCTTTTGTTCCACTAGCCTTTGGAGATGAATCTTGAAAGAAGTTGCTGTGGCTGATGTCAAAGAGGTTACTGCCTATGTTCTCCTCTAGGATTTTGATGGATTCCTGTCTCACATTGAGGTCTTTCATCCATTTTGAGTTTATCTTTGTGTGTGGTGTTAGAGAATGGTCGAGTTTCATTCTTCTGTATATAGCTGTCCAATTTTCCCAGCACCATTCATTGAAGAGACTTTTTTCCATTGCATATTTTTTTCCTGCTTTGTCGAAGATTATTTGACCATAGAGTTGAGGGTCCATATCTGGGCTCTCTATTCTGTTCCATTGGTCTATATGTCTGTTTTTGTGCCAGTACCATGCTGTCTTGGTGATCACTGCTTTGTAATAGAGCTTGAAATCGGGCAACATGCTGCCTCCAGCTTTGTTTTTCTTTTTCAACATTTCCTTGGCGATTCAAGGTCTTTTCTGATTCCATACAAATTTTAGGATTGTTTGTTCCAGCACTTTGAAAAATGTCATTGGAATTTTTATCGGGATGGCATTGAAGGTATAGATTGCTCTGGGTAGCATAGACATTTTAACAATGTTTATTCTTCTGATCCATGAGCATGGAATGTTTTTCCATCTTTTTGTGTCTTCTTCAATTTATTTCATGAGTGTTCTGTAGTTCCTAGAGTATAGATCCTTTACCTCTTTGGTTAGGTTTATTCTGAGGTATCTTATGGGTTTTGGTGCTATTGTAAATGGAATTGTTTCGTTAAGGGAAACATTTTTTACATAAAAGTCCAAGTTGGGAAACATGGGAGTCAAAGAATAAAAATAAAAGACTGCCGCTTTGAAGATGGGCAGAACTCATGTGTCATGATATTTTGATGTATTTTGGCAGAAATCAAGGCAAATCATCGGATAAAGGATTAAGTACTTAACAACAATGCTAGAGGGAAAGTGACAATTTTGTTAATGACAACACAAAACAGCCTGTGCTTGATGCTGGGGAAGTAAGAGCAGACACCAGGAGTGACTTGTCCTGTCAGTTATGCGTGGCTGTGGTATAACGGATCTGGTCTTTGTCCCTGGGTCCTGGCCCAGAACTTCTTGGGAGTTTCCTGAGTGATGAGTATCTTTGCTCTGCTAATGAGGTGACTCTTGATGGGCCCCTAGGTAGCTTCAGGATGGGAGCTGGTCCCCTAAAATACCAGGTCTGACCTGAGTGGGGAGAGGGAGCTGGAGATTGAATTCAGTCATGTAGTCAGTGATTTCATAAGCTCAGTGGAGCTTCCTGGTGGATGAAGACCTTGACATCCCAGGAGGGTGATATGCCCTGACTCCACGGAGAGGGAGCATGGAAGCTCAGCTCTCCCAGACCCTGCCTATGTGTATCCTTTATAATAAGCTGGAATAGCAAGTATAGTGCTTTCTTGAGTTCTGTGAATCATTCTAGCAAATTATCGAAACTGGAGGGGTCATGGGAACCCCAGAATTTATAACTACTACTGTGGCAGAAATATAGGGCAAAAGTGCAGGTGGTCTGGGGGCCCCCAAAGTGTGGCTGGCCTTTGAAATAGGGCAGTGTTGCAGACAACTGAGCCCTTAACTTGTGGGACCCAATGGCATAGCCAGGTGGTTAGTGGGAGAATTGAATTTCAGTACACCCAGTTAGAGTGGAAACAGGTTTTATATTTATCTATTTTATGCTTATTTTATAATATTTATTTTATATCCATATTTCAATTTCCCCCTCACAAACAAGGTGAAAAACACCCTTAAACAGGTAAAATTCTGACAGTTTAACTTTGGGACCCGAAACAAGAAAACCACTTCAGAATTAAAGCAATTTATTTTCATTCATAATTATGAATTCTGATATATTCCTAATGCAATTTTTGGCTCTTTTTTTTTTGTCAAACAGAAGAAATATTACTTGTATTCATATGAAATTAAGAATGTAGGTGGGTTTTTTAACCTACTTTTCCTCTCATCATTTATTCCAGATTTTTCTGGTAGGAAAATTACTTAGAATTTAATGAATGTCTTCTTGGTAACCTGGCTTTCTTGACAGCCAAATATAAAAGATAAATGAATCAACTTTCAGCAATTTTAAAAGGCATACCTGCATTCTTTTAGGAGCCTTTACTTATATCTGAACAATTAAAAATAGATCTACCCTATGACCCAGCAATTGCTCTGGGTATTTACCCCAAAGACACAAATGTAGTGAAAAGAAGGGCCATATGCACCCCAATGTTCATAGCAGCAATGTCCACAATAGCCAAACTGTGGAAAGAGCTGAGATGCCCTTCAACAGATGAATGGATAAAGAAGATGTGATCCATATCTACAATGGAATATTACTCAGCCATCAGAAAGGATGAATACCCAACTTTTACATCAACATGGATGGGACTGGAGGAGATTATGCTAAGTGAAATAAATCAAGCAGAGAAAGTCAATTATCATATGGTTTCACTTATTTGTGGAACATAAGGAATAGCAGGGAGGACATTAGGAGAAGGAATGGAAAAATGGGGGAGAATCGGAGGGGGAGACGAACCATGAGAGACTATGGACTCTGAGAAATAAACTGAGGGTTCTAGAGGGGAGGGGGGTGGGGGGATGGGTTAGCCTGGTGATGGGTATTAAGGAGGGCATGTACTGCATGGAGCACTGGGTGTTATACGCAAACAATGAATCATGGATCACTACATCAAAAACTAATGATGTATTGTATGGTGACTAACATAACATAATAAAATTAAATTAAATTTAAAAAAAGAACAAGTAGCATAAAAATAAAAGGCCAGATTTAAGAAGTCTGACAGATTCACTAAAAAACATAACCATGTAATCTTATAATTATATAAACTGACCCTTGTCAAGGGTTGACCCTTGAACAACAGGGGTTTGGGGCACCAACCCCCACCCCTTGACCATGCACAGGTGGAAACTCACATATAACTTTTGAGTCTCCCAAAACCTTATGAATAGCCTGTTGTTGACCAGAAGACTTGCCGATAACACAGTCAATTAACATATATTTTGTATGTTATATGTGTTGTATAGTATAGTGTGTTCTTACAATGAAGTCAGCTAGAGAGAAGAAAAAGTTATTAAGAAAATAATAAGGAAGAGAAAATACATTTAGAGCACTGTACTGTATTTATTGAGAAAAATCTCCACATAAGTGGACCCACGCAATCGAAACACATGGTGTCCAAGGGTCAACTGTAGTACATTACTTAATAGGGAATATGGCTTCAGACAAGATTTTCCCTTAAATATATATCATTTCCTTTCAAATTTGTCAAACAGAATTTCAATCTACAAACATTCTCAAACTGCAGTCTCTTGCTGTGACCACTTTAATAAGTACTTAGATGGTTCGACTTATGATTTTCCTACTTTATGATGGTGCAAAAGCAATATGCATTCAATAGAAACCAGACTTTGCATTTTGAATTCTGTTCTTTGTGCCGATAGAAGGTACCACCCTCTGTCGTGATGCTGGGCAGACCCAGCCACAGCGGCTCCCAGGCAGCCCACCCTCAGGACAGTAAACCACTCTTGCACCAGCAACCATTCTGCACCCAAGCAGCCATTCTGTTCTTCACTTTCAGTGCAATATTCAATCAATTCCATGAGACGTTCAGCACTCTACTGTCAATGAGGCTTTGTGTTAGATGATTTTGTCCAACCTTAGGCTAATATACATGTTCTGAGCACAGTTAAGGTGGGCTGGGCTAAGCTATGATGTTAAGTAGGTTAAGTGTACTAAATGCATTTTCAACTTATGAGATTTTCAACTCCTGATGGGTTTCTTGGGGTGTAACCCTATTATAAGTTGGAGACAGGTAACAATGGTTTTTAAATGCCAGGAGCAAACAAGTCTAAGAAGCAAACAAAAGAACAACATTCCGTTTTGAGGCAATGACATTCTGAGGTCAGTTCTAAAATCACAGACAACTTAGCACAATTTGCTTCTCAAATGATCTCATCCTCCATTGTTTTTCCAGAGAAATGGTCCAGGCAAAATGTCAAATTGAAAGGTCAAATTGAAAAAAATTTGGAATCTTTCACTAGTTACTGCCAAAAGGATCCAGAACAACAGAAGGAACTATAAACAAAAACTTAGCAGGAACCACTGAAGGCAAGTATCTGGTTGGCCCAGGGTGGAGGAGATCACGTAATCTGAAAAATTGTTCAAATGTTCAGACAATGATAATGATACAAAGAAAGCTTTAATGTTAACAGAGAGGTAAAATAGACCTGTGAAAAATACCTGTGGAATTAGTTTTTTCACCTCATCAAATACCTGTCTTATCCCATCTCTTAATATTTATAAGTTTCAAACAAACCTTGGAAATCTAATATCCAACAGTTTACCCTTCTTATCAGTGGGATGCATAACAATTTTGATCCCTGTCAGAAACACAAAAAAGATTGAGTATATATCGTTTAGAGCCTTAATGCCCATCCTATGATGGGTAAAACATAGGAGGAGGTGAGAGAAAGGTTAAAAAAAGTAAAATCAGGAATATTCCTCTTGAAATCACCTCCTGTTTTTCAGTGAATTGAAAAATGTCATTGTGACAAAAGAACAAGGGAAAACCCAATAGGACCACACAGGAGACCCAAAAGGCAACGGGGTCAGGGACAGGGGTCTTAGCATTATGGAGAAATTATGATTTGAAATTGGCCGTATTGTAGGTCATTATAGAGACCTGCATTTAGTGGCATGATGGGGGTAGTGAACCCATCCAGAGTTGCATGACAGTCGGAACTTATGCACACTGAAGCTTCCATGGAGTAAAAACATGGGATTCCCTCATCCTTCAGATACCACTGGCAAATTAGCAGTTCCAAGGAAGGGGCACTGCCTTCGAAAATGGCATGGTGTGTGTTCTATGAAGGGCCTCATCAGCTCCCGCCCGCCTTTCAGATGATGTATTCCACACAGCAGAGGCCCGATGGATTGAGAGGCTGGTTTCCATGGAGATGTTCTGCAGCTTTGCTGGTATTCCCTACAAAAGGGAAAGAAACTGCCCCAGTGCTCAGCATGTGCACACATACAAACACGCCCGCACACACACTCTTCTCAGCTACACAGACTGGCTATATATAGTACGAAATGTAAGGTAATAGAAAGGGGCAACTGGAGTTTGAAAAATAAGGACACGATTGGGGAATGTTTTGCAGGAAACAGACTTTTTTTTAAGCATCTGTAAGCTTTGGATTATGTGTTTAGCTGAGGATGAAAAGAGGTTGCCATTTTGTCTGCATCCTGGCACAGGCAGATGGACCTTCTACAAAGATCACAGTACCCAAGTGGGCAAGATTTCTCTGAGGGCTGAAGGGCCTGGCCTGGTGAGGAGCTAAAGCCCAACCCCATTACCCCACCACGCAGGGAGCCAGGGAAACAATGGGATCACTTCCCAGAGTAATTGTGTGCATCAGCATATCCATATCAGACCAAAACAACAGCCATGGCCAGCAATCCCTTTCAGGGGGTTCTGGGGGTTCTATTGTCAACTGATTTGGAAAGGGCTGTGTGCAGCCTAAAGGGAATTTCTGGCCTGTGGTAGAAAGTCCCTTGCTCTCTCAATAGAGAAAATGCTTTAGAGAAATGCAAGAGCGTTTCCCCTTTTATTTGGGAATCTGGTCTCCCATAGTCTCAGCACCACGATGAATTAGCTGTGTGACTTTAGGGAAGTTACTTGACCTCTCTGTTTTGCCATCTGGAAAACAAAATTAAGAAATTAGTATGTGTATGGTACTTAGCGTGTGTCAGGGGCTTTTCCAAGCACTTTATTTTCCCATTAATTCATCACAACAACCCTCTGGGATGAATATGGTGTTATCCTTGTGCTGTGGGTGAGGAGCCAAAAACACAGAGAGGTTAAGAAACTTGCTCAAGATCACAGATCTAGGAAGGAACAGTCAAGATTCAAACCCAAGCTGTAATCCCAGTTGCTTAGCCTCCACACTGTAGCACCTTGTATAATGCTAAGAGTACTGAATCATTTTTATTGTCTCATATGTATTCATGTATTTCATCTCAATAATACATGAAGTTGGTGCTAACAGACTTTCAGATGAGCAAATGGAGAGACAAAGAGGTAAAATAACTTGCCCAAAGGTATACGGCTAGAAAGTGAGGGCACTGGGATTTGAGCTCATGCATTCAGGCTCCAGAGCAATCAGGATCGAAAATCCGAAAGAGTGGCAGAACACCACCTTGTAGACGTGTAATGTGGCAGGTGGCCCGGGTCAGAGCAGCATCTCTTGGGTTCAACACAGTTGTGTGAGTTAGCCGGGGTAGGCGGGCTGCTTTCTTCTCTTGGGACCAAAGCAGCGGGCCAGCCCACTGCACTGAACAGGGTGCGCCACCCTCCATGCAGCATAAGTGGCACCCTCCGTGTCCCTTCCCTATTAGGGGACCCGCCATCAGCAGATTTCACTGTGAGAGCCACCAAGGAGCCCCTCTGCCAACCAGCATCCTTCTGCCCCCCACCCCCGAGGTCCAGGCCAGTGCTAACTGCTTCCAGCATCGGGAGTATTCTGTAACTTCAGACAGTTCAAGGATTCACACAAGAGAGTTAGGAGAGTGCATTATGACAAACAGTTAAACCAACTTGATCCCTAAACATGTCATTTGTTAATCAAGTCAAAAAGTGGGCAGAAGATATGAAAAGACACTTCTCTGAAGAAGACATAGGAATGGCTAACAGACACATGAAAAAATGTTCATCATCATTAGCCATCAGGGAAATCCAAATCAAAACCACACTGAGATACCACGTTACACCAGTTAGAATGGCAAAAATGGACAGGGAAAGAAACAACAAATGTTGGAGAGGATGTGGAGAAAGGGGAACCCTCTTACACTGTTGGTGGGAATGCAAGTTGGTACAGCCACTTTGGAAAACAGTGTGGAGGTTCCTCAAAAAGTTAAAAATACAGCTACCCTATGACCCAGCAATTGCACTACTGGGTATTTACCCCAAAGACACAGATGTAGTGAAAAGAAGGGCCATATGCACCCCAGTGTTCATAGCAGCAATGTCCACAATAGCCAAACTGTGGAAAGAGCTGAGATGCCTTTCAACAGATGAATGGCTAGAGAAGATGTGGTCCATATATACAATGGAATATTACTCAGCCATCAGAAAGGATGAATACCCAACTTTTACATCAACATGGATGGGACTGGAGGAGATTATGCTGAGTGAAATAAGTCAAACAGAAAAAGTCAATTATCATATGGTTTCACTTATTTGTGGAACATAAGGAATAGCATGGAGGACACTAGGAGAAGGAAGGGAAAAATGAGGGGGGTGGGAATTGGAGGGAGAGATGAACCATGAGAGACTATGGACTCTGAGAAACAAACAGGGTTTTAGAGGGGAGGGGGGAGGGGGGATTGGTTAGCCCAGTGACGGGTATTAAGGAGGGCACGTACTGCATGGAGCACTGGGTGTTATACGAAAACAATGGATCGTGGATCACCACATCAAAAACTAATGATGTATTGTATGGTGACTAACATAACATAATAAAATTAAAAATAAATAAATAAATAAAAATAAAAGACAAGGGGATCTTGAGAAAATAAACAAACAAACAAATAAATAAATAAACATCATTTGTGATCACCACAGCACACATTCACATGGAATAAGAGGAACACAGACATGGACTGGAAAACCAGTTATTTTATCTCCAGTGCTTAATACATAGAAGTATCCTCAAACCCTTGACATAACTTCTCCCTCACTCCATTTTAGAGTTAACCATCACAAATTTAAGGCTGCCTCCTAAAACATCTGTCTCTGGTCCCTAAGACAGTGTCTGGCCCAGAGCAAGGGTCAATGAAGGTGTACTGGGCCCCCAGCCCCTGGGTACTCCCCAGAGACCCTCCAGCAGTCCAGTTGGGGAAGCCAGTGCTGCTCTGGGCTTGGCCTCTGCACATGGCTTTGTCCCCTTCAGAAGCCAGCATGGCCACCACCTTTTTCTGTGGTCACCTCAAATGAGGAAGCAGGGAATGGGGACTGGAGGTGGGCATGCAGGGAACAGATCCCATGTTCACCAAGACACCCAACCCCTCCTCGCTTTGCCTTTGCTCCTGCTGGGGACTCACCACCGCTTCCCAATGCCATATGTAAGGGGTCCATCTGGCCCCTGTGAAATGCCTGAACTATTCTGAAACATTGTGTGTGCTCAAGTTTTTACATGATGAAGGTTGAAGCTAAGAGCTCAGAGCTTTTGTCAGACTCCCCCGCAAGGGGAAGAGTTCCAGAAGCCTAAGATCCCTGTTCCCTAAATTCTGGGCTCTGAGTACTCTTTTAAGTACGCACCTGACAGAGTCAAAGGGGTCCTCACTGATCCACCAGGGACCACCCCAACTTCACCCATACCCACTCTAAGCCACTGGCTATGTGGAGCCCAAAGCCTTTGTCATCGTTGCCTTACCATCCCTCCAGATTTATGGGGAGCTTACTACGGACTCACCAGCTGTGTTTCTTAACCTTCTGTAGCTGTTTTATAGATGTGCCTTGTCCTAGGCAGAGTGGATGGGGTTAGATGATCTCCCCGGAGCGCCAACTTCCCATGACCTCCCTGGAGGACTCTCCAGAAGCCCATTCTGGAGACTTAACCCCATTACCTGCCCCAGGTGGCTTCTGGGGCTGGTGAAGGCGAGATCCGGCGGTCACATCACATGGTGCTAGCCCCTCCCCACCTGTTACATCCATATTGTAATGACAGCGTGAGGTGACCCTTCAGTTAAATTCCCAGCTCTAATGCCAAGTTAGATGGACACCGTTCTTTTTTTTCTTCCAGCTAACCACTTGCAAGAAAATATAGACTCTCTGAGACTAAATAATGCTTACTCTGCTTAACACTCAGCTCTAAGAGGAACACTGGCTGTGATTCTCCAGCGAGACCAAGGGGCTAATGGGGCTGACAGAGGAAGTGTAGCCAGGAGGATTCCCCAAAGGCTAGAGTGATGAGCATTGCTTTACGATTCAAAGTAATGTTACATTCTTTCCAATTTCACGGGGAAGGAGGGACCCCACGATGGCCAATTTCCCCCAGTACTTCAGCTCTTCCAATGTAGGAGACTATTCCTTTCTCTCCACCTGAGCAATATAAATAGCCCTGCCATTTAATTGTCTTGCCAAATTGGCAATGTTTTGATTTATCCTTCTGAGACTCCTTTCTATTTGCAACATGTTTTACCAGTGTTGTGTCTCTTGGTTAGTGTGCTGTCTCCCCTCGGCAGAGTCGCCTTCCAGACTTCCCCAGGTGAGCACTGCCTTATTAACCATGAAACTGCAATGAATTCATTGCTTCCTGATATGTCAGACATTGGGAGGAGGCTCTGCTAAGCCCCCAAAGATCATTTAAGTTCCACACTTGGTAGTTATCAGTTTCAAAGCACATTTCACTGGCAAAAAAAAAAAAAAATAGATTAATTAGGACAAACTCTTGCAAATGTATATGAACAAGACAAACTTCCCAATACAAAAATTGGCCAAAATCAAACAGGTTATGCACAAAAGAAGAAACACAAATGGTCCATGATCGACAGACATGTGAACAGAAGGTCAGTATCACAGGCAATAAAAGAAATGTAAATGAAATCACCACTGTGATCTCTCTTTGCCTATTAAATGGACCAAGATTCTTTTTTTCTTTTTTAGTTTTTTATTCAAATTCGATTTAGTTAACATATAGAGTATTATTAGTTTCAGGGATAGAATTTAGTGATTCATCAGTTGCAAATAATACCCAGTGCTCATCACATCATGTGCCCTCCTTAATTCCCGTCACCTAATTATCCCTTCCCCCACCCACCTCCCCTCCAGCAACCCTCAGTTTGTTTCCTATAGTTAAGAGTCTCTTATGGTTTGCCTCCCTCTCTGTTTTTATCTTATTTCTGTTTTGTTTCTTAAATTCCACATATGAGTGAAATCATATAGGTATTTGTCTTTCTCTGACTGACTTATTTCACTTAGCATAATACAAATGGGCCAAGATTCTTAAGTTTGACAATCCCCAGTGGATGGAAGTGGGGAAAACATGATTTTCACTGCCTGTTAGATGACAAGTGGATTATCCTAACCTTTGGAGAGCAGCTTGGGTAGTGTGGATCAAACCTTGCTCTCAAAATTCTCCTTCCCACACTTTATCCTGAAGTTATAATTGGACAAGTGCACAAAGAGGTATATACAAGGTGGTTCATCTCAAGGTTGTTTAAAATGAAAATTTGGAAACAGACTAAATTTCTATCAGTGAAAAATTAATGTCTTTAATGCCATATAATTATTCAACAGAATAGCATAAAGCCTTTTATAAGGGTGATACATATTCATGATCACAATATATGGAAATATCCATACCAGATACACTTGAGTGAAAAAGGTATCATGTATAGTGTGATCCTACTAGGAAAAAATTGTGTTTGTATACATGCGTGTGTGTGTGTGTGTATGTGTGTGCACGTGTGCGTACTCACACACCCCCATTGGTCTTACTCATAAAGAGATATCTGGAATTAGATTTACTGAAATGTTACATTGTTATCTCTGCTAATAAGACATTGTGCTAGTCAGGGTAAAATAGGCTAAGCTGCATTAAGAAATAAATCCAGGCATGTAATGATCCAAAACAATGGAAGTTTATCTTCCTTTCATTTGAAGTCCAAACTATAGGGCTGGCCGCTTGTGGAGGGAATTCAGGCTCCTGCCATTCTATGCTTTGTCATCTCCAGTGTGTGGAGCTCATGGTCACTTTGGTGGAACTCTCCATTCTAGTCAGGCTGGAGAGGAAAGAAAGATTATTGCATTGCAAGGAAGGCTCTTAATGAGTCAGGCTCAGAAGGAGCACTCGTCCCACCTTCACAGCCTTGCTAACTACAAGGGAGGCTGGCATGTCAGCACAGCTGTGTCCCCACGGGGACAAGGAAAGGCACTGAATGAATATCCCACATCTAAGGTACAACAAGATTTTCACTTTTTGTATTTGTTCTGTATTGCCTGAATTTTCCAAATGAGCTTGCATTACCTTTATATGCAGAAAATATTGGAGCAAACTTCTTTTTTATAGAGTCATAGTATCTTTTTTTAAGAGAAAGGATGATAGAGGAGAGAAAGAAAGGGAGAGAAATCGAGATAATTTGGGAGAGCCAGCCCAAGAGAAGGCAGGGTCTCTGAGTCATGTAGAGCCAGTGTAGCAGCGTAGCTGGCTCTTATTCCAGGGGTCAGGTGGCTTCTCTCCCTGGGTGCTCCTGCCTTCAACCTCAGTCAACAAGCACTTGAAGAATGGAATGATCTCAGCCTTCAAACTCATCTTTCCGTTTTGATATCTTAGATCTCTAGAGAACAAAGTAGGATATTATTGAATATGATTTTTGACACAGTGAAAAATCAACTGCATCATTAATGGATTAGCCACTGTCTTTTTTAAAGTGCACACAAGGCCAGGCACAATCTCATAAAAGTGAATGATTCATGTATTTCTGGAATGGAGCATGGGAAAGCTTACTACGATTTCCACTGAAGTTTCCAACAGTCCATCTTTTAGTTGTTATTCTTACTCATGACTTTTGTGTAAGGCAGACTGTGATCCGTTGGCCTCATCTTCAGAATTGCATGACAAAGCTACCTTGATAACCCATGAGCAAAATACTTAGCCCTTTTGGGGTCATGCATGGTATTATAATGAATGCTTTTAACATAATGCTCCCATGCCCTATGATAAGATGAATTCCACAAATTTCAGCACTATTATAATGTACTCTAAAGTCATCTCACTAGCAGGTGCTGTTTATTATTTAATTCATGAAAGAACTCACACAACTCATGCTAATCTTATCATATAGCAAATGTGTGACTACCTTGAATCCTACAGAGAAAGATTTTTGCAAAAGGGAGAGTCCAATGGGCATCTTCTTAAATGTGACAGCTGCCATTGAATGTCCCACAATCCTTGATCATCAGTCATGTATTTGCAACTTTTAAGCTTGAGAGACTCATTCCAGGGCTAAACTGTTGCATTTCTTTTCACTGGCTTAATTTAATTATGGCATGTAGTTTTATGTTCATTTCTCTGAAAGCTGTAGGAAAATGGACTAAATCATCTCCAACTACATTTGCAATTGCTCTAATAAAAGTAATTCTTTCAAAGATTATAAAACATTAGTTCAGCTACACTCAGTGCTCGGACATGAGGGGTAAGCATAGGTCATTAGATCTTAAAAGCTGTTCCCAGGGGCGCCTGGGTGGCTCAGTTGGTTAAGCGACTGCCTTCAGCTCAGGTCATGATCCTGGAGTCCCGGGATTGAGTCCCGCATCGGGCTCCCTGCTCGGCAGGGAGTCTGCTTCTCCCTCTGACCCTTCTCCCTCTCATGCTCTCTGTCTCTCATTCTCTCTCTCTCAAATAAATAAATAAAATCTTTAAAAAAAAAAAAAAAAAAACTGTTCCCAGATGCACAGATTATTAGCAACTTCAAAATCAGCCAATCCTCATAAAGATTTAGTGGGAAAATGGAAAAAGAAATAGAAAAACAATCTTCCTAAATTTTAACAAAAGATTTTTATTTTTTTAAAGATTTTATTTATTATTAGAGAGAGAAAGAGCAAGCACAAGCAGGGGAGAGGGAGAAGCAAGCTCCCCACCGAACAGGGAGCCCAATGTGGGGCTTGATCCCAGGACACTGGGATCATGACCTGAGCCAAAGGTAGGCGCCCAACTGACAGAGCCACCCAGGAGCCCTAAAAGATTTTTATTTTTAAAGAAATGATGCCAAAAAGAAAACATCTTGCATATCCTATTAAAAGGTATTTCCAGGGGTGCCTGGGTGGCTCAGTTAGTTAGGCATCTGACTCTTGATTTCAGCTCAGGTCATGATCTCACGGTCCCACGATCGAGCCCCACATCAGGTCCCATGCTCAGCAAGAAGTCTGCTTGAGGATTCTCTCCTTCTCCCTCTGCCCTTCCCCCTGTTCACACTCTCTCTCAAATAAATAAATAAATCTTTTTAAAAAAGTTATTTCCATTTACTCCCAAGATAATAAAACAATATAGCCTACAAATATATTATATGCCTTTACCAAAATGTCTGCTACTTCACCTACAAAAGTTGAATGCAAAATCTCCTTAGTTAAGTTTAAGGTTTCACTGACTGGCCATAGGATTTATCTTAGCAATTTATTATTCTCAAAAGGGCTAAAATACACTATATGTATGAAAATATTATTTTTGTTCTACTGATCACAGAAAATTTTTATATTTGTGAATTTATAATCATAATCAGTGACTATAAAATAGGGATATTGATTTTTTTCTTCCCAAACATGAATTTATAAAGGAAGTAGATCCTGGTCATTTTCCAAATCAACTTGAAAAGTCCTCTTGAAGTCTGAAAGCTGTCTGATCAATAGATCCCCTTAGCAAGATGGGGGAAGCAAGACCTTGAAATCCTAAAGATCCAGGTGCAGCTGTGGCTTTGCCATTTACTAAGTGATCTTGGGTATGAGTCCTAATCTATGTTTTCATGGTAATTACCTAATTTTCAAAAATGCAGATAAGAATACTCGTGGCACAGGCTGTGGAGAGAATTAAACTGGACCATGACCCTAGCGTCTGACTCATAGCAGACTCTTGACTGGCTCATTTCTGTTTCCCATCTCCCTTAGTTGACTAAGGGTCGAAATATCTAAACAGAATTCTAGGTCCCCCACTCTGCTCCCTACATGGGGTAAACCACTTCATCTCTCTCTGGATCCCACATCTGTAACATTTCCATTTTTTATCAGCCAGTTACCGGGGCATCTCAGCCATGACAGTTCATGTGGAAGCGAAAGATTCATTTGCTGGGCAGACACGCCAGGGTCTCTGTGTGCGAGGCTCCGCACTAGAGGAGTGTATTAGTTTCATAGGGTGATCATAACAAATCACAAAGTGAGTGGCTTAAAACAATAGAACAGTTCTCTCACAGTTCTGGAGGGGAGAAGCTCAAAATCAAGATGTAGGCAGTGCCATGCTCCTGAAGCCTGTAGGGGAACATCCCTTCTTGCCTGTTCCAGGTTCTCGTAGCCACCAGCAGTTCTTGGCATGCTTTGACTCATAACTGCAGCACTTCCATCTCTGCATCCCACATCACATGATATTATCCCCATGTGTCTTCACGTTATCTTCCCTTCCATGCATGTGTATGTGTCCAAATTGTACCTCTTCTGAGGACACCGGTCAATGGATGAGGGCCCACCCTAACCCAGGATGACCTCATTTTACCTTGATTACTTTGGCAAAGACCCTGTTTCCAAATAAGGTCACGTTCACAGATCCTAGGAATTAGGACTTGAATCTATCTTTTTGAGAGACACACTTTCACCCACAGCAAAGGGGGAATACAGTGGTGACAAAGGCCCTTGGGAGGCTCGCCATCAGAGAGCCAGGCTCAGATAGCAAACAGCATGTTCAGCTGCCTGGGCATAGGCAGCCCCCTGGCTTGCATGCTCTGGGAGTGATGCTCAGGCTCTGAACACCAATAGGGGAAGGAGGCAAAGCTTATTTTCTTTCTGCAAATATCATATCTTCATTAAAACAGCACAGTTTTCAAAAATCAAGTGGAAGAATAGGACCACCTTGGAACCTGGGTATCACTCCTCAGAGGTGATTTTTTTGTCATATAATTTTTTTATTGAAATATTCCACAAAATTTACACTTCCGAAGTGTACAATTTTGTGGGGTTTTTTAATATATTCACAAAGTTGCAGAATCATCACCACTACCCAATTCCAGGACATTCTATCATCCTAAAAAGAAACCCTGTGTCTGTTAGCAGTCATCCCACGTTCCCCTCCCCCGGCAATCACTAAGCTATTCTCTGAAAATCTGTAGATTTCCTGTTATGGATATTTCACGTGAATCATATTGTACAATATATGACCTTCTGTGTCTGTCTTCTTTTACTTAGTATAATGTTTTTAAGGTTCATTCGTGTTCATACCTTTTTATAGCCGGATAATATTCCACTCTATGGATATATCATATTATATTTATCCATTTGTCAGTTGATGGACATTTGGTTGTTTCTATCCTTTGGCTATTATGAGTAATGTTGCTATGAACATTCATGTAGTAATTTTTGTGTGTACATTTGTCTTCAGTTCTCTTCAATATGGATCCAGGAGTGAAACTGCTGGGTCATATGTTAACTTTGTTTAACTTTTTGAGGAACTACCAAAATGTTTTTCAAAGCAGCTGCATCATTTTACAATCCTACAAGAGATGAATGAGGGTTCCAATTTCCCCCGCATCCTCACCAACCCTTGTTAGTATCCATCTTTTTTGGTGATAGGCACCCTGGTGGGCGTGATGTGCTATCTCACTGAGGTTTTGTATTTCCCTAGTGACTAATGAGGTTGAGCATCTTTTCATGTGCTTATGGGCAATTTTTATATCTTCTTTGGAGAAATGTCTATTCAAACCCTTTTCCAGCTTTTTAATCAGGTGCGGAGCATTTTTGTTCACACAGATTTTGAGCCCAGAAATAAAACTCAGAAAGGGAGATTTGAAATGAAGTGCAGGGCAGACAACATTAGCTAGACTTCTCCCCGGAAGCATTTCACTCACTAACGCCTCACCTCCTCCCTCTGAAGGGAGGTCAGGGGTTAAGATGGAGAGGACCCAGCCAAAAGGTGAGCCCAGTGCAAATGCTGTGAAGGAAACAGAAGTGGGTAGAATATTGTTATTTCTTCGAGTGGAGAGTAGGTGTCATGTGTTCATTTCAATTTCCTACAGGATACCACCGTCTTGTCACTCTGCCTCTGGTCTGCTGTCTGCCATGGGAGTGGGGCGATGCTTCTCTGCCAATTTGAGGGAGCAGTCATCAGCCGCATTGGTGATTTTCTGTTACAAATCAACCCCAAAACAAATACCCATGATGAAATGCTGTCCAGCACTGTGCTAAGTAGAGACTTCAGCCAATTAGAGTGGCAGGAATGGTGACAGATTTTGTGACTGTGGCCCAGGCAGACTGACTATAACCCATAAATCTTCCGCCCACTCTGGCTCCGGCGTCCCACAGACTTAGTTCAATGGCGGAAGGATGTCTTGTCCTATTAAGTACATTTTGAGATGGCTCCAATGCTGTGTTATGGGACGTGTGGATTTGCGGTCATAGATTCTCAGCCAGAACTGTCGCCCGAAGGAAAGCTCTAAAAGGAGAAATTAAGCCCCACAGTCTACTCAGCTGTTCTGTGGCCACTAAGGAAGAAGGACAGTCCCTGGTAGGGTGATGGGTTGATTTGTTGCTCCCCATCACATTCCTGGTCTTCCAACTGGTCCTGGAGAGAGAAATGTAATTTCCAAAATCACTGTCAAAGGCTCAAAGCTTGACTAGCTCCCGATGCTGTGACGACAATGAGCAGAGAAAGTCCCCTACTTGAAACTCGACCACCTTCAAAAGGTTTTTGAAATTCTTACTGAGTCTGATAGAGTTGAAAGTCCTGTGGGTACTCCTGGGTAAAACAAGTTAGGAGTGAAGGGTCTGAATGGGTGGGCACAGGACAAAGGAGCCCACTGGCCTCTGGGTGGGAAAGTCCAATGTCTACCCACACAAATCATTGCTGCCCCGTTGAATTGCTGCTTTAACTACTGCGGACACCTCGTCGCTTCCTCCCGTGCATTTATTTCTGAGCAGCTCTTTCTTGCCATTGTTTCCTATGAACCTCTAAATGATTAAAACATTTTTTTCTAGTGGGATGATTACAAAACACCTAAATTTGCGGGGGTTTTTCAGCCACTAAGTTTGTAGTAATTTGTTACAGAAGCAATAGGAAACTAATATAGATTCACTCTCTTATGGTCCCTGTGGCCAGAAACCTAACATGGGTTGGCCTAGCTGAGTTCCTTGTGCAGACTTTGGAGAAGAATCCATTTTCTTGTGTTTCCCAGCTTCTAGAGTCACCGGTACTCCTTGGCTTATGGCACCATTCTGCATCTTCAAAGCCAGCAGCGTAGCATCTTTGAATCTCTCTCCCTCACCTCTTCTGTCAACACATCACCTCTTTCTTTTTCTGATGATAATGACTCTCCCTTTTAAGAACCTATGTGATTACAATGGCCCCATCCAGATAATCCAGGGTAACCTCCCCATCTCAAGATCCTTAACTTAATCTTATCTGCAAAGTCTTTTTTGCCCTGTAAGGTAACATATTCATGCATTGCAGGACTAGGACATGGACATTTTGGGGAGGTCCTCTGTTCAGCCTGCCAGTATCCCAGACCTGAATACCAGGGGATTTGGGGACTTTTCTCCTGCAAAGAGTTTGCTTCTTGCTTAGGAAGGAGACTGAAAAAGACCATCTGATGAGTAAATAATGAAAAAGATGCTTAGATACCTCATCCTTGTCTTGGTTGATCCTTCTCACTAGAGGGAGTAGTTGGCCCTGAAACCCACGCAAAGCCCTCAACATGCTCTGTACACAAGAAAAGCCCTGAGGCTTTGGTGTCAGCTCCAGCTCTACCCACTCACAGGCCATATGACTTTGGGCAAATCACACCTTCTCTGAGAACAGTCACGATACTATTTTATTAACCCACGGGGGTGACAGTATCTTTCATACCACAAAAGGTGGCTGGGAGGAATAATTTTGAAATAATTTACATTATCATATGGTTTCACTTATTTGTGGAACGTAAGGAATAGCATGGAGGACATTAGGAGAAAGGGGGGATTAGAATGAAGGGGGGGAATCGGAGGGGGAGATGAACCATGAGAGACTATGGACTCTGAGAAACAAGCTGAGGGTTCTAGAGGGGAGGGAGGTGGGGGGATGGGTTAGCCTGGTGATGGGTATTAAGGAGGGCACGTACTGCATGGAGCCCTGGGGGTTATATGAAAACAATGAATCATGGAACACCACATCAAAAACTAATGATGTACTGTATGGTGACTAAATAAAATAAAATTAAAAAAAAAAGAATTCCAAAATAATTTTAGAAATAAAGTGCCAAATAAATGTGGGTTGTTCAAAGTTATTCCCTTTGTCCTGACCACACCCCTGTGGATTAGGGAAATGGTATATGTCTCCCCTTCAGTGGTGGAGAGAAGCAGATTCAGAGAACCAGGGTGGAGATTAGCTGACCAGGCACTCGGCCTTCCACAGCGGGGCAGTGTTGGGGTGAGGGCACATTTGCACATAAGCAGCTGCAGTTGTAAGAGGCAGGTGCATCCTGTGAAGAGTCCTGAAGGTGAAGCCACAACCAAGCTTCCCAGAGTGCTGCTTTGAATATGAGTAGGATGGAGCTCCCCGGACAGTGTCCAGGAGAAAACACAGGGGCAGGGCCTGCATAGACTCCTAGTTGTCTTCTTAGAGCTTTGTACACAGTGGATGCTCAGAAAATGGTCATTTGGTATCAAACTGCAAACAATAAGTGAGGCAGAAATTTGAGACTGCTTGCAAAATAACTCAAACAAAATGGGGACATTTTGATCCAAAATATCTAGGAAACTGAGGCCAGATACTATAAAAGAGATCCTGGTTATCTGAGTCTGACAAGTTGAAAGGTTGAGTCAGGAAACAGTAGGTGTAGTAAACAAGAACACTTTCCAAGGAACTGGCTACTTTTAGCAACTTGTTCTTCCTTACACACAGCTCTCCCTTTATCACCAACATCTCTCTTCTCTATACCTCATCAACCCCCAACCAAGGTGTTAAATCCTCTATAGATTCTGTCTCTCTGGGTCACAGATGTGGTGTGGTAATCATCGAAAGGGGGTCACAAAGTGAAATGTGAAGTCTTGCAATAGATGCAGGGTTTCATGAAGTCATTGACAGTGATCAGGCTGGTGTCTCCTCCAATCTCAGGAGAAGCCATTGATGTATGATGACCAGGTAGAGGTGGGCCCTTGACAACCAAAGAGGAGGAAAAGATGGGGAAGGTGGCAAACAGGAAGTGCCTTCAAAGAGAATGACAGCAGAGGCCCTTGGGGAAATAAAGCCTCTGCACATTTTTGTTGAACTGACCCTCTTTATGCATCCTAATAAGCTCAGTGTGTAAGATGAAGGCTGTCTAATTAGTGTTTCCAGAAAAATCACCCAGAAGAAAAACAATCAACACCGGATTCCTACTTTTTTCCTAAGAACTCATGCACAGTTGTAATTATAACCAAAACCACATTCAAAGAAGATAATATAAGCTTATTTTCCTAGTTTTTGTTTCAGTTTTCAAGATAAAGTCCCAACAACCATACCTTTGTTTTTGTTTTTTACGGTTCAGCATATAAGTCCCCCTTTTTGTAAGTAGATTCCCTCATGGACTCTCCCCAGCCTAATGAGGGCTTCCTGCACTCTGTCTTCCCTGTCCATGAACCAGTGTGGAACAAGGGCCACTTTGCTGTGCCACCAGCTCATACCCCTTGGAGGTAAGAAGGCTGCCACAGCTCCACATATCATATCCTGCCTCTACCAGGTTCAAAGGCAGGACAGAGCAGGAAGGGTCTTCTCTCTCATTTTACCTCCCCTCACATCATCTGCTGACTTCTCAGGATTAGAAAACACAGCCAACCCCTAGATGTAAGGGAGGCTGGAAAAGTGGGTATCTGGCACTTGCAACCTCTGTTGTGGATGGTAGACTGGTTAAAAAAAAAAAAAGAAAAACAGGTGGAGAATGTCCATTAGTAGGGAGTCAATAGTGTTGCCATCTTGTTTTTACTGTTGTTATAATTGTGTCATGGAAATGCAACCATACAAATTATTGACTCTGAAACTTAGTATTCTATTGTCTATTCACTCCAGATGGTGGGTTCTACAGATTGTCATGACTACGGAAGGAATCTCTTTTGTTTCACACTTTATAGTCCACACCCAAATCCTTTTGCATGGTAACTACAAAAGGCACAAAGGAGAATCCAGAGAGGCCACTTAACTGCCAACAGTAACCGTAAGGACTGATAACTTAGGTTATACGGTGAGGAAAGCCACATGTGGGCAAATGGTCTCTAAGGAGACCTGATTGGGATTAGGGTTAGGGACTGGGGAGTGTGGAAAGTCCTATTTTGACTACCTTAAGTCTCAGTATTAGAACAAGGAGGGGTCTCAGAAACCATCTCATCCAAGTACTTCACTTTGTATAGGAAAGAATGGAAGCTAGAAAATGAATTAAGACCCACATAATTCTGAATTACATGAAGCTTGGTCCTGTCTATGGCCACTCATGTCAGGCTACTGGCCTTGAACTTACCACCTTGAACTTCCAAAATAGCCAGCTGCTCTGCCCCTTGACACGGGAGTCAAGCTGTCCTTGGGTTCACAGGCTTAATGCATTTTAATATCCCTTTAATTTTGCTTAGTTTCCAGTACACCAAGCTCCTAAGAAAGGTTTGCTCATTTGTCTTAGCAGCATTGTAGCCTTTTCACCTCTGTGCAGTGTCCACAAAAAAAGACGTGAAGAAATAGCTAGAAGCAATCTTGGTTTAAGGAGAACATAAACTGCACTTTCTGGCCCCAAAGCAAAATGGTGGCCAGTCATAATGTTCTGTCATGGTAGATTCCCTGTCTTTTCCATGTTGTTCTTAAAAGGTCATCTCTTCACCTCAGTCTCCCATAGAATCTATAATTTTTTATATCTTAAAATGCAAGGCGCAGGATGAGACTTTGTCAGACTACATAAAATGGGGAGAAATCCCAGAATGCCTAAGATGACCCTTAATGCCTAAGGAAAATTCCTTAATTCTGTGTGCCTCAGTTTCCTCATCTATAAAATGGACATAATAAAATAATACCTACTCCAAGAAATTATTTAGGACCCAAAGAAATGATATAATTATTTTTTTCTTCTCTTTTTTTAAACCCCAGAAAATTCTGATTGAACCCTGTGTGGTGATCTCACCTTGTCAAGGGACTAACCCAAGGAAATTCCCTTGTCCTTCTTAAGAAGGGAGACCCGACCTGAGGGTTGATGTAGCCTCTCCTTGTCCTAACTTCCTTCATCCCAGCACCTCATGCTGTAGAAACTATTAAGTCCTAAATGGGAAGGGTTCCATAAAACAACCTTTCACTCACTCATGGGCATCGTGGGGAAAATGTCTCCATACAAATAGTCTTCCACATAACAGACGTTTGCCCCTAACAATGCCAACACTTTGGTTTCATTTTATTATCTTGATAGAAATTCTTGTAGGAAGTGTTACATTTTTCCCCACCTTCTTTAGGTAGAATTTAGACTAGGTGTAATTTGGAACCTTCTGTCTATGACTTTGTGTCTGTATTATGAACATGCTTGAATCCAACACATAGTTATGTCTGAACTTTAGTTCTTCTGTTTCCTACTTTATATCAGTCATATCTGCCTTTAAGTCCTAGAAAAATGGGGTTTGACATGATCATTACCAGACCTCTCACTCACCTGTGGACAGAATTATATAGCTCCTAATAGATACCCGCTGCCTTAATTTTTTAAAAGGTTGTTCAACAGCAGATACGAAAGCCAACTTACCAAAATAAAGACACTGTTGACAAATTATGTGTAATAATTAGGAAATAATAATTAACATTTATCGGGTATTTTCTTTTACCAGTCTCTGGTTTAAGCACTTCATCATCTGCATTATTTTGCCTACTAGTTTTAACATTTTTAAGGGGGTATTATTTTATTATGTCCAGTTTATAGATAAGGAAACTGAAGCGTAAGAAGTTAAGGAATGTTCCGAAGGTCAAGCAGTTAAGGAGTGGAAAATCTACGCTTCCAGCTCAGTTTGCTCCGGACATGCAGCCTCACTAACCAGGGTCTGTGACAGTAACCAGTTTGGTGAAATGGATTTAATCAGCACTGTAAAAAAATTGAAATAGAAAAAAAGAACAGAAAATCTTTCAGGGTAGAGTACATGATAAAGAAGAAAGAATTATTCCACGGAAATTTTGGGTTGAGTCGACACATACACACACATGTGCACACACACATCTGTATGTCCACTGAGTCATGAAAAAAATATATTTCTTACTGTGAGATATCATCAAAAAAGCTGAAGAACAATGCTAAACTATACGGCTTCCGCTTTTTTAACACAGGGATTATCTTTCATTTGCATGGTACGTGTGTGATTTCCTGCCTTCTGTTTGTGATAAAGGAGGTGCTATTAATTTACTTCAAGCAAACTTCCACTTAAATGGCAAGTTACACACCAGCCCTGTCTAAGCTGTGTGACAGTGTGTTTAAGACCCCAGGCTCTGGGATCAAATAGTCTAACCCCCAGCTTGTGCACCTGGGAGGCTCAGGCAGTTGAGCATCCGACTCTTGATTTCGGCTTAGGTCACGATCTCAGGGTGGTAGAATCGAGCCCCGTGTCGGGCTCCGCACTCAGTGGGCAATCTGCTTGGGATTCTCTCTCTCCCTCTCCCTCTGCCCCTGCCCCCATTTGCAAGCTCTCTCCTTCTCTAAAGTAATAAATAAATAAATAAATAAATAAATAAATAAATCTTCTTAAAACAAAAAACACCTGGCTCTTGAACTTGTCACTCGCATACTTTGGGCAAACTACCTAACCTCCTTAGTGTTAGGTTCCCCTGGAACCAACCCCTCCGTTGCATTGTTCTGGCCAAACTAAAGGTGATAATGCACATCACATGTTTGTTAGCAAGCTTGGCACTTAGGAAGCCTTTGCAAAGTGGCAATTCTTGCTCCCTTAACCACACCTTTCACTCCAGAGCAGATGTGCCGGGAAGTGGCGGCTTTGAATTCTGTGGCATCTGCCCGTGAAGCTCAAGGCCTCTCAGCCCATGGTGGGAGGGGGAGGGAGAGGGAGGTGACTCCTGGTGTCACAGATGTGGTCTTCTTCATGGCGTGGCCCTTCTGGTTATATGAACAGCCATTATAGCCTACATTATTCCTGCATGTATAACTGAAATAACCTACTTTGCTTGATAAACCATGAGAAACCAGCCCCTTGAAAAGGAGCTGTTCCTTAACAGATAGGGAACATTCTAGAAATAGCATCTAAACCATGAAGATTTTCTAACCCTAAATCCCTTCTGGCTTCCTCAGGATTAGCCATTCTACTCGATCCTAATAAACGAAAGAATGACTTTTTCCAGGCCTTAATGGGGTTGACAGCTCTTAATCCCTAGTAAGACCCCCAGTAACCCTGAAAGGGACAAGCAAAGTTCCCCACAGGGCACCCTTACCCAGTGCTGACAGTCAGCACCACCAGAGGGTGGCTCATGGCTTTGTGACCTTGCCTTTTGGCCAGGCCTCACACATCACAGGACCCTGGTCAGCCTGCTTTGCAGAAGTGGCTGAGCATCTAGGAACCAGAGGATTTCCACGCAGAAGCAATAGTCACTAGCTTTGGTAGAGTGGCCAGAGTTTACGAAGATGCTTCGTGCATATTGTCTCATGTAACCTTGCTTGAAAATGCCCTTCTATTAAAGTGGACAGATATTGTCACTGTCAAGAAGATAAAAGGGTGCAGGAAGAGTAAGGGGAGCCCGGCTTTGGTGTCCTGGTGGGATATGGGGGAAATTACATACCCTTGCCAGGACTCACATTCCTCATCTACAAAATGCAGTAATGACTAAATGCAGTGTGAGGTTTAGCATATTGTAGGTGCTCAATAAATCTCAGCCACTGATTCCTTCTCACTTCCTCTCCCTACCCTACTAGACTCCAGAATCTGTGTGCTTCCCACAGTGTTTCACAAAGGGTTGATTTGCTGCTTGCAAATGTTTAGCACTGTGCTGTTTGAAGAGATGGGCAAAGACAGACACTATTGTCTGTTTCACAGTAGGCTTCGGGGATGAATGCAGAGAGGACAACAGCGCTCAAAGGAAATAAAAATCATTAACTTGGTGATTGATCTGGGCAGCTGGTGGCTCTGCCAGTGTGGAGCTGAGACCACAGAATCAGAACCACCTAGAGTTGGGCAGGGTTTGCTGGAGACCCAGGGTTTACATCAGAGTATGATTAACTAACCACAGAGTAGTGAGTAAGACAGTGGTCATGGATGCACCAGCATTCGTGCCCAAGAATGAAAGTATTTCTCCACCTGCCTTCCCTTGTTTCATCTTCGGATGAACCTGTTGGCCCAGGAGGATGCACATCACATGACTCAACCACTGAAGAATAAAGTCACATCTCTCTGATATCAATAAAAAGCCCCTGTCCCATTCATATGAAGAAAATAAGGTGGGAGAAATAAGGACATTTTTAAAGCAGACTGAAAAAAAAAACCCAACACTTCAATCTTTGCCAACAGATTAGGAAAGCAAGGCCGCTTGTCACCTTGGAAGACTGTAAAAAGCAAAGACAGGTGGGCAATAAAATCTCCCATCAAGAAAAACTTCCTCAAATATTAGAGAGCCATGGTCAAAACCATTCTAGAATTACATTTTCTTTTATGTACCCTGGTTCCTGCTTTTATTAGAAGTAATTTATGCCAATAAAAATAACTTTGGTCCAGATTGCCTGTCCTTCTCTAAAGGTGTTCTCGAAACCTTTCTTCTTGTCAGAGAACAACATGTCCGTCCCTGCCTGCACCCTAGCAAGCTCGGCCACTTGCTCGATGCCCCAGTCACCCCAGCATGGGCTGTGAGAGCTGTGATGGAGGACAGTCAGATGAGGATGGAAGCACTTGTCTTTCCTTGGGGCGAATCTGGGTTCAAGACCCCAGATCAGAGGCATTTGGGAGTAACGCTATCATTTTTCTTCATTTTAGAATGCACGAGGAAATCTCTTTTTTGTTCTTTTAATGTAAGGTTAATCAGAAACTGCCCTGGAGGAGTGGGAAAGAGCTTGCGGTGTGTTCAAGGACAGAGTCCTCCCCTGACCTCGAGGCTGGTCCAGAGGACGCTGTGTGGCTGGAGGACAAGGTGCCTCTCAGGGCTGGCATTCCAACAACATCATGGAGCCAACACTTTGTGATGAGGCACCCAATTGGACTGTGAGACAAATTTAAAAATAGGCAGCAAAGATCTAGCAAAGGAGAAATCACAACATAAATTGGCTTTTGCAATCCAACTGTGATAAACAGTGGGAAGTAATGGAAATGTAATTGTGGAGCCCTTGGATGAGGCATTAAACTTTGAACAGAAAGGATTCACATTAGCAAACCCCAGTATGATCCTCTGAAGCGGGGAGGGTGATTTTGATTTGATTAGCCTTACTGTTCCAGTCCTTTCACCAAATGCTTACAAAATGGGGGGAAAATGAAGAAGTTATCCGGCAAAATTTACTCTTGCCACAATCCCTTCAGTCATATGTAGGTCACCCGAAGGTATCAGAAATCCACATGGGTTCCAAATCTCTTGGTTTCGTCATACAACCTATGTTGTGTGAAGATGCTAGACATTTTAATCCTGACTCTGCCACCTGAGGACGCCCAACCTTGGGCAAGGAATGTAATCCCTTTAAGCTTCAGGCTTCTCATCTATGAAGTGGGGATCATAACTTCCAGGAGCACGAGGCTACTTTGAAAACTCAGTAAAAGAATACATATAAAATATTCAGTGACACTGCCCGGCAGAAGGAGGGATTGTTTTTTAGTTTTGTGCAGCATTAAGGGACAGACAGGCCCCACTCCTTCCTTGCTGCTTCCCCCATTTCCCTTCAACTCCCTTGAATGAGAGCATCCTGGGAGTTGACATCTTCTCCCTGATGGAGTCAGAACTGAAGAAGACATGTCTGTTAGTCACAATTCAAGAAGTCACAACCCTGTGCCCCAAGAAGCTGCAAAGAGAGACACTTATCCCAGATGCAATAATCCAAGTTGGGAAGATGAGACTTGTCACAGTGGAGACTAGACTTCAGTCTATCCCAAACTCACCAGGATCTCAGGATGGTCCTCCCCACCCTGAACTGACCTCTAGTCCTTTCCCCATCCCATCACCACATATCCAGATCTGCAATGGCCCTTGAGTTCATGAGTGCTGTACCACTCTTTAGAGCTGTTAGTCTCCATTCCAACCACAAACCAATGGATATGTGCCCAAAGGGGCCCAATATATTCAAAGCTCTGAACCAGAGGAGAGTTATATCTACATGCATCACTTAGTAATGCTTTGGGCTGCAAATAACAGAAAAGCCTGTGGACAGTAGACGATACCATAGGAAGGAGTATGCTTTTCTCACATAATATGAAATTATTGATCCAGCCATCCAAAAATGCCATCCAAAGGCCTAGATTCTTCCTTTCATCTCTGCCAACCTTAGTAAGCTAGACTTACATCCTCAAGCTTGTCATCTCAGGAGGTATCTTGGTCTGCTCCAGCTGCCCTAACAAAATACCATAGACTGGTGGCTTAAACAACAGGAATTTCTTTTATGGAGGCTGCAAGTCTGAGATGAGCATGGTTGGGCTCTGGGAAGGGCTCTCTTCCTGACTTGTAGACAGCTGCCTTCTTGCTGTGTGCTCGCATGGCCTTTCCTCAGTGCATGTTCATGCAGAGACGGCTCTCTCTTCCTCTTCTTGTAATCCTATCAGATTAGGACCCCATCCTTGACCTCACTTCACCTTAATTACCTCCTAAAAGCCCTATCTCCAAATATAGTCACATTGGGGGTTAACAATGGGACTTATGAATTATGAGGGGGACACAATTCAGTCCATAGCTGGGGGCGGGGTGGGAGGGAATGGTTGCCATAGTCTGGGCACTGCATCTAAGGTAGGAAGGAGGAAAGGAGTACAAAAAAATATGTCCCTTTTCAGGAAACAACTCCTTGACTGACTTCCATTTATGTCCCAGGGTCATCCCCAGTTGTAGGGAAGTCTTAAAAGTGAGAGAGGGATGGCTGGAGAAGAACCGGCTGGGATTGGCTGCATATGCAGCACACCAAGGTTGATGTAACTGTGTACCGTGACTTTCATGAGAGTTGTGAAACAGTTTTTCAGAAGAGTCTTTTTGATGATGAGTCTACAATGAGAGCCCTTTTTGTCTTTAAGGAGTTCTTGATAGATTAACAGAAGAACCCCTGTTAGGCATTATATTAGTTAGCTTTTACTACATCAAAAAAAAAAAAAAAAAAGAACTCCCAAAAGTTGGTAGTTCCATGGCTTGGCAATTTGAGTTGAGCTCCTCTAGACGACTCTTCTAGTCTTGGAAGGACTCACACATGTATCTAGGTCTGCTATCAAGTTGGCTGAGATGGCTTGTCTCTGCTCCACATGGTCTCCCTTCCTCCAGGAGACTAGCCTGGGCTTATTCACATGGCACCAGGGCAGGTGTCTGCAGAGGAAGAGAACTGGCACACCTTCACTTCTGTCACATTCAACTGGCCCAACAAATCACATGGTCATCCCAGATTCAGGGGGTGGAGAAGCAGACACTACCTGCTTTGGACAAAGCTGCAAAGTCGCATTGCAAAGATCATGACGAAGGCAGGAGGAGGACTGTGGCCATTTTTACAACCTATCATGGGTCATGTTAGAAGAAGTATTCTGCTGGGGCGCCTGGGTGGCTCAGTCAGTTAAGCGTCTGACGCTTGATCTCAGCTCAGGTCTTGATTTCAGAGTCGTAAGTTCAAATTCCACATTGGGCTCCATACTGGGTGTGGAGCCTGATTGGAAAAAAAAAAAAGAAGAAGAAGAAGAAGTATGCTGAACTAATGTGGAGTAAGAGTAAGAAGGATGCTCCAAATCAGTATTTTGTTGAATTATGTTAGTAACCACTCCCAAAGCAAATATAAGTGAACATTCTACACTATATCAAAAAAATAAAAAAGAAGCTCCAAATTCCATAACTAGCTACTGGAATTGGGCCCCGTCTGTTAAATCTTCATGTATTCACCTTCCATCAAAGCAAAAATGGCAAGCACTTTGATGAATATTATTTATCTAAAATTAATGCAGGGCTCTGGAGGAAAACTGGAAATCCATGAGCAGCTTCATTAAGTGATCAATAAGCACTGAATGGTATTAAAACTGCATGAGCAAGTGCCTTGAGCAATAACAGATCTTTCTCTTCATGTCTGTACAAGATTAGCACTTGAGAAATGTGAATGCCAGGCCACAATCACATTAGCTTTCTGCCCATGCCCTGCAAAAAGAAATCTCTCCACCTGGGATGGTAAAGACATGGAGATAAGGGTAGAGGTGATCCAGCCCCATTATTCTTAATTAAAGGCACTGCTAATGGACTTGTGACCTTAAGGAAAACATTTCTGATCTTTCCATGACTAGGCTCAAACCTGTAACTTTAATTAATAGTCCTCATAGTTCTTCTGCCAGTTCTTTCTAATTTCATTTCAGAGTAGTATGCTGAATTTTTTTTTTTTTTTTTTTTGTAGGCCAATTCCCTTATGCTTTCAAAAATAATCAGTATCAGATTCCCATGGGCATCAGGCATCACCTTGTCTATTTTATTCCCAGCACGACTGTGTTCATTAAAATTCACTGCAAGTTCCCAAACAAATATGTTCATGTATTTGGGGATTCCAAGACAGACCAGCACACCTATCCTTTTCAATATGTTGCATAAAGAGCTCCACATACGTGGCTCAGAATGGAGAAGGCTGTCAGAGATCATCTCCTTCTTTCAGAAGAAAGTGAAGTTTCTTGACATTCTTTGGTATTCCCCGATGTGAAAACAGTCAGCATGCTGTATAGAATCCCCATTAGGGGAAGGATAAGCAGGCCCTGATTCTGCCTCCCAATAAGTATGACGTGGGAATCCTGCATGGAGGGAGGCAGAGATCCATGCAGAACAAGAAGCTATTCTGCTAGTCAACCACCCTCCACCCCAAACTCCTTCCAGGCTCAGCTCTTCCCAGGGAGGCTCCGGGGCAAGTTTTTATACAGCTTTAGGCATTTAGTTTCATACACAGACAATGGGAGATGTGTAAGATCTAAACTCCTGTTCATTTGTCATTTTACAAACTATTTTCCAAGATGCTGGCCTGGATTCAAGGTTGAAGACAAAAAACAGAATCCAGGTCAGCTGAGACCAGGATTTTTTTTTAAAAGTACATCAACCATACAGTACATCATTAGTTTTTGATGTAGTGACTAACATAATTTAAGGAAAAAAGTCCATCAACCATGATTCAGAGATATGTTTATTATGCCCTACTATGTGCAAAGCAATCCCTAGAAGGTGCTCTGATGGAAGTCCTGCTTTTAAGAAACTTACTGTCTATTCAGAGAAATAAAATCTAAACAGAGAAAGTAACTGTCAACAACAATAGCTAAAATGTTTACCCATCATTTACTGAGTTCCTTTCATCTGCTGAGATCTGTGTTGGGCACTTTGTCCATTTTACAATGGCTAGCCCTCCCAACAGCCTCATTTTAAAATAAAGAGACCCCACCCCAAAGAAATTAGATAAGATGTCCAGGGCCATAGCGCTAGTGAGAGGCAGATCCAAGAATCAAACTCTGCTCACCCTCACTCTAGATTTCCTCCACACTAGAAACAGGTGGCATTAGCCAAGTGGAAATGACGATGGAGAAATGGATCCAGGTTGTGCCTGTGGCCTTGGAAGATCCCACAGCTGGGATAGCCTGTTGGCCTATGTCTAGGCCCTAATCCCCAATGTGATGGTATTGAGAGGTGGAGCCTTTCAGAGGTGATTAGTTTTAGATGACGTCATGAGGGCGGAGCCCCCATGACGGGATTAGTGCCCTAACCAGAAGAGAAAGGGACTCCAGTGAAGACACAGAGAGAAGGCAGCCGTCAACAAGCCGGGAAGAAAGTCCTCACCAAGAACCAAATCCACCAGCCCTTGACCTTAGATTTCCCAGCCTCCAGAACTGTAAGAAATAAATATCTGTAGTTTAAGCCCCACGGTGTATGGTATTTTGTTAGAGCAGCCCAAGCCGACTAGGATAAACATATAAAGCACTTTGCGCATTGTCTTTCTACTCTCTAGTGTAAGCACTCAACAATGATAGATATTGTTAATAGTGCATCCTCACCAGTGCACATGTTTTCCTGTGTCAGCAACATAGAAACAAAATGAAACAATGGCGAAAACCCACTGCACTGAGATAAAGCAATTCCCAGGCACTGTCATTCCTCGATGTTAAGACATGGATGCCTATTAGTTACGGGAGTACAACAGTGCATCTTTGGAAACTGCCGTGTGGTTTACTTATGTCAAACAATGTAAATTTCCCTTGGCTTACAAAGTGCTAGTCTACAATGTCCTTTCCAGTGAGTTTTGAACATTCTCTATGACGCTCAGAACTTACTTGTAACCTGTTTTCCTGGTCCTCCTCACTCTTGGGTGCATACAGAGTCATACTAACAATGATAACCTGAATCCACTGGTTCCTACCACAGGTCCCCATGCTGAGTCTCAGCCTCCACCAGTGCCCCTTAAGGTCTCCAGGAGACAATCAATCTCAGGGACAGGGCTGTCCCTGGGGCTCTGTGGTCTAAGGAAGTGCCTCCTTTGCTCCTCTTTACTGAAATACCTGCTCTCAAGTATTGAGACATGAGTCTGGGGGTTCTTAGGAGATATATCCATAGGGTAGTCCCAAACTATGCTCAGAATCACACATCGCCTTGATGGCTGAGGCTTAGAAGACCTTACAAACCTATAGTGAGTTTCTGGAGGAAAATATTAAATTCACCCAAAAGAACCATTTTATGAGAATCCTGAGAGCATTTCTAAGAGACATGTCATAACAAGCAGATGGAGAAACTGGGGTGCTGGTTGAGAATCTTAACATCCAGCTCTGCCAGCAATTCACACATCCCTGGAGCCGGGTGGGCATGCTCTGTGCTGAGAAACACAGACTCAGCCACTGGACGTCTGAGTAACAGAGCAAGCGACAGCAACCAGAGGACATCCACTGTGACGCAGCACAATGTAACAGTTTGCGAGCACATTGGGTGTTGAGATGCTAAGGGTGGCCCTATGCTAACTAGAACAAGGCACCTAGCCTGACCGGCAGGTGTGAAATCACATACCTGTGACGCATGAGGTATTAGCTTCCTGGAGCTGCTGCAAGAAACCACAAACTTGGGGGCTGAAAACAACAGAAATGTATTCTCACACAACTCTGGAAGCCAGAAATCTAAAACCAAGTTGTTAACAGGGTCGTACTCCTTCTGAAGTCTCTAGGGGAGAATCTTTCCTGCCTCTTCCAGTCTCTGGTGGCTCCTGGTGTTCTTGGCTTGTGCCAACGTCACTCCAATCTCTGCCTCTGTCCTCACACAGCTTCTTCCCTCTGTCTCTCAGTTCCTTCCTCTTCTTACAAGGACAATGTAGGATTCGCCCTAAATCCAGGATGACCTCATCTCAAGATCTTTAACTTAATTACATCTGCAAAGACCCTAGTTCCATAAGGTCACCTTCTGGGGCTCTAGGTAGACATGAATTTGGAGGACACTCTTCATTCCCCTGCACATGGCAACTGAGAAGCCCAAACTTCTCTAGCATCAGAGGCAGAGGGACGGGTCTGGCTGAGGATGGGAAGGGCCATGGACAAAGCAGACTTCCAGCAGGTCCTCACGGTGGGGTGGGATTTTAACATGTGGAGCTGAGAGTGGTGGCTCTGGGCTGGGAAACCACTGATGGTCAGCAAGAGCAGTGTGGGCCAGGCCACAGTTTGAACACATCAGTGCCCTGTTTGTCAGTGGTGAAGAGTTATGTTTGCAAGCAGAGTTGTGAGTGGGATAGCAAGAGATAGCTGGAGAGGAAGGAGGCGTGCATGGAGGGCATAGACGCTGGGTAGAGGCAGACTCAAAGGGAGGTAGCTGTAGCAGTCTGCTCACACTGCTGTAACAAAAATCCACAGCAGGGGGTTTAAACAACCAGCATTTATTTCTCACAGTTCTAGAGGTTTCAAGTCCAAGATCAAGGTGCTGGCTGATTCCATTTCTGATGCGATCTGTCTTCCTGGTTTGCAGATGGCTGCCTTCTTGCTATGTGCTCACAAGCCCTCTCCTCCATACATGTGAGTCAGGAGAGAGAGAGCTCTCTGTACCTCTTCTTATAAAGACACTCATCCTACAGGATCAAGGTCCTACCCTATGATCTCTTTTAACCTTAATTATTTCCTCAGAGGCCCCATCTCCAAATACAGCCACATTGGAGGTTAGGGCTTTAACATATGGATTTGTGGGGCGGGGCGGGGGGAGGAGGAGGAGACACCAACGTTCAGTCCATGACAATAGATACCTTCAGCCAAGAGACCGAGAACTCCACGTACTCAGGTGTCAGGCCTGGCAGGTTACACAGATGTTTGGTGCATAACCTCCTTCCCTGTTGGGTCCTGTTGGGTCAACACCCACTCAGTGTGCACTGAGCTCTGTGAATCACTGGGGACAGTTCTTCTCCTAGAAGCACTGCTGCAGGATTCCTGAGCTCAAGGCACAGCTTTGGCACTGACTTCATGTGACCTTGATCAATTCCCTCTTGACTTCTGTAGAACTCAGTGCCTTCCTCTATAAAATTAAGATGTTGGGCTTGACAGTTTTTTTGGACAATCCCATGATTCAAGGAGATGGTATCCGGGATGTGCTGGGTGGCAGGAAGAAGCCGCCTAGAATTTAAAATGTTCAGGGACTAAGTCACAGGCAGGCAACCCAGAGATGTTTTGAGATGAGGCAAGCATATCATTTATAACCCAAACCAGGTCCAAATTAGGGGCCCCAGGGGAGCGGGGGGGAGAGTCATGGGCACGACAGAGGCCAGCCACCCTGGGGATCCAGCCCTTGAGAGGAAGGCAAAAGGGCTGAGAGTCAGTCAGCAAGCACAGCCCTAAATGTCTATAAACGTGTGTGTGTGTGTGTGTGTGTGTGTGTGTGTGTGTGTTTGCGTGTGCGATAGTCCTTCCCCTATCCGCAGTTTCGCTTTCTGAGCTTTCCATCGCCTGCAGTCAAACTCGGTCTGGAAGTAGCCGATCCTCCCTCTGAAGTATCATCAGGAGGTGCCTACGTCACTCACCTCACTTCATCTCGTCATGTAGGCATTTTATCATCTCCCATCATCACGAGAAGGGCAAGCACAGTGCAGTAAGACATTTTGAGCCTGCTCAGCAGGGAGTCTGCTTCTGCCCTCCCCCTGCTCCTTCTCTCCCTCTCACTCACTCTCTAATAAAATGAATAAAATCTTTTTAAAAAAATAAGATATTTTGAGATCTTAAATGTGCCAAGAAAGACATCACATTCATAACTTTTTGTACAGTAATTGTAATTGTTCCATTTTATTACTAGTTGTTGTTAATCTCTTACTGTGCCTAATTTATAACTTAAACTTTATCATAGGTACTTATGTATAGACAAAAACATAGTATGTATAGGGTTCAGAGCTATTCATGGTTTCAGACATCCACAGGGGGTCTTAGAAGGTATCCTCAGCAGATAAAGAGGGACTACTGTATTATGTATGTATATCCGTTTCCTATCACTCCTGTGACAAATCATCTGTGGCTTGAAGCAACACAGATTTAATCTCTTAGAGTTCTGGAGGTCAGAAGTCCTCAAATCAAAGTGTCAGCAGAGCTGGTTCCTTCTGGGGGCTCTCAGGGAAAATCCTCCTCCTTACCTCTTCCGGCTGGTAAAGGCCAAGCACATTCCATGGCCTGTGGCCTTGCTGCATTTTGACTTCTGCTTCTGCTCTCTCTCTCTCTGACTTTGACCCTCCTTCCTCACTGACCTTTCTGATTACATTGGGCCCACCCAGGTAATTCAAGATAATCTCCTCATCTCGATGTCCTTAATTTAATTAAATGCAAAGTCCCTTTTTCCAAGCAAGATCACTATCCGCAGGCTCTGGGGATTAGGACACACACATCTTCAGGAGGCCCTATTCAGATTATGGCAGCATGAATGTTTGTATTATGTATCATGTACGTAGGTGTTTCCAGATAGAAACCATTTGCTCTCTGCCCCCGGTGCTAGGCAGTGCTAGGCTCACAACTGTCACCCGTTAATGGCCTAATCAGAGGCCACATGTTTGGGCAAAAGCCAGAGTCTTGAGCTGGAAGACTGGATTTGAATTGTTTTGCTTCTTACTGACTATGCAATCACATGCACGTGACTGATCTTTCTAGTATCAGTTTTCCAATCTGTAGATTGGGGTAATGGCAGACTCCACCTCTGTTGCTATCATAATTAAGTAAGTTTGTGCTTATAAAGGGCTTAGACTGATGCCTGGCTCATGGAAAACTTTGGTGGATGGCACTCTTACCATGTTCCTCCTCATCACAGTCTTCATTAGCGCACCATTGGCCCCTCCGTAAGTATGAGTTATCCCTTTCTTGTGAGTAAATTCCTGCTCTGACATCCCAGGGCTCCTGTGTCACGAATGTAAAAACTTTCCTTCTTTCTAAACCTAACACGTCCAGGCTCTGAGAACACTTCCCCGTCTGCCTTCGCACCCAGCCTCTGCCGAGGTTTGGGTGATGCTTGTGTGTGAAAATATTTGTCACATAATAGAGACAGTTCAGATACTCTGCAAAAGAGAGGGATCAAACTTGACATCCGCAGGAGAACATTTGCCACATGAAGAAGCTTCCACCACCATCCACAATCTCGAAAACTCCGTTTGACTAAATGCAGGGTGCTGGTGGGTTGGAAAAAATCGGGCTGCTCTGAGCCTGGTTATGCTGTGACAGACCAGTGCGTGAAGGCACCATGCCCCAACCCACCCCCACGTGACTGTCCCTCCCTAACTCGCTTCTTAGAACTAAGGCCTTTGTTGGAAGGTGAGACAGACTTACTTCTTTCATCCTCTCTTTCTTCCTTTCTGTCTCTTTCTTCCTTTTTAATCAATCAATATACCTTATTTTTTAAGAGTAATTTTAGATCCACAGAAAAACTGAGCAAAAAGTACAGAGGATTCCTTTATACCACCTTGCCCCCACCACAGTTTCCCTGTTAACATCTTGCACCACTGTGGCATATTTGTTACAACTGTAACAATGGGGCACCTGAGTGGCTCAGTCCGTTAAGGGTCTAACTCTTGACTTCAGCTCAAGTCATGATTTCAGGGTCCTGGGGTCGAGCCCCATGCAGGGCTCCACGCTCACCGGGGAGTCGGCTTGAAGAGTCTCTCTTTTCCTCTCTCTCTGTCCCGCCCCCATTCCCTCTCTAAAAAAAACAAAAAAAAAAAAAAAAAAAAAAAATTGTTAACACTGTTGATGAACCAGTATTGGTACGTTATTATCAACTAAAGTCCACGGTTTACATCAGGGTTCCCCCTTTGTGCTCTACATCCTATGTGGTTAGACAAATGTGTGATGACATGTGCCCACCACCATCGCGTCACATAGAGTATTCTCACTGCCCTAAAAATCCTCTGGGCTCCGCCTGCTCCTTTCTCCCTCCCCTTTAGCCCCTGGCAACCACTGATCTTTTAACTGTCTCCATAGATTCGCCTTTTCCAGCATGTCACAGAGTTGGAATCACAGAGTATGTAGCGTTTTCAGACCAGCTTCTTTCACTTAGTAATATGCACGTAAGGTTCCCCATGTCTCTTCTTGGCTTGATGGCTCATTTCTTTTTATTGCTGAATAATACTCATGTGCCTTCTTTATCTTATTCTCTCAGGGTAATAATTCTGATCCATGCTCTGTCTCTAATCCTAAAACAGGCAGAATGACCCCCACTAACAAAGGAATAGCAGGCAGTCAGGGACCCCCTCACCCCCTCCCTAGATCCCCCCAACACACACACACACACACACACACCCTTGTGCAGTAAGATGACACAAAAAGTCTTGACAACCTGAGAGGATAAGAGCCCAGCTATGAGCCAACCTGAATCACACCAAATCCAACAGAACCACATTCTAAAGTCATATACCACACACTGTTACATTTGTATTTCAAGAGCAGATGCTTTTGATGGATAAAGGTGTGGTTCATATATACAATGGAATATTACTCAGCCATCAGAAAGGATGAATACCCACCATTTGCATAGACATGGGTGGAACTGGAGGGGATTATGCTAAGTGAAATAAATCAAGCAGAGAAAAACAATTATCATATGGTTTCACTCATATGCGGAATATAAGGAATAGTGCAGAGGACCACAGGGAAAGGAGGGAAAATGGAATGGGAAGAAATCAGAGAGGGAGACAAACCATGAGAGACTCTTGACTCTGAGAAACAAACGGTTACTGGAGGGGAGGTGGGGGGGATGGGGTAACCGAGTGATGGGTATTAAGGAGGGCACATGATGTGATGAGCACTGGGTGTTACATGCAACTGATGAATCATTGAACACTACACCAAAAACTAATGATGTATTATATGTTGGCTAACTGAATTTAAATTTAAAAAAATAAAAAATAAATAAATAAAAAAGAGTAGATGCTCTTGGGGCACTTGGGTGGAATTGGTTGAGCGTCTGACTCTTGGTTTCAGCTCAGGTCACGATCTCAGGGTCATGTTGGGCTGTGTTGGGCTCCACACTCAGAGTGGAGTCTGCTTGTCCCTCTCCCTCTGCTCCTCCCCGCCCCCCGCCCCCGTGCTCAGTCTCTCTCTCTCTCTCTCTCAAATAAATAAATCTTAAAAAAAAAAAAAAAAAGAGATGTTTTTAAGCTTATACACTTCCATTTGTGGCTCTAAAAAGTTCATCTCAGTGCCACACGACTGGGCAGTCAGGCCTTCAAAGGTTAAAGTCGTTCCAAAATCAATAGCATATGTTCTTTTTCAGAAATATTAGCCTCTTCTGAAGGAGCTTGTTCCTGCTTGCTTGACACACAAGCTCCAGGGACCCAGCCAATCTCTGAGCCCCCTCGGGGCCCTTGACTGTGTTTTCTTCAGTCAAATTCTTCTCTCCCAGACAGCCTCCATGACTGTTCTGTCAAATGAGCGCTAGACCTTTGAAGCAGAGAAAATTCCCTCCCTGTGTGTGCATTGTGGTCTACAGGGAGACACAAGGGCAAGGACTGGGCTTCTACAAGCTCATGGTCCCCACACGGCTCAACAGCCAGCTTCTCCCAATCCCACTGCTGCAACTTGAACTAAATTCATCAGCACGTACCTCAAGATGCCAACCTAAAAGGGCTGGAAGGGTATCAACTGCCCCCCACAAAGCTGCCCCAACAAAGCTCGGAACCAAGTGTGAGAGAGGAGTTGGTTCTGTGTGAAACGGGCCTGTGGTACCCTACGCACCCTTCACAGTGCTGTTAAAGGACTCACTGACTGGGGGCAGGACTAGCACCCTCGCAGGTGAGGTGCTTGCCTCGAGGGCAAAATTCAAGAGGGCACCAAAAAACTCAGGAATCAAGACAAATACTATCTTGAGGCAATAGGTTTAAAAATAAAAACGAATGCCAAAAAAATTCATGGTGAACAAAATATCAACATTTTAAATAAAGGCAGAATCCAACCCAGCACTCGCATGACCCTGAAAATTCTCATCTCACTGTCCTCACCCTAATTCCAGCTCTAGGATGAAATAATGGGTGTGAATATGCTTTGAAAACTGCAAAGAGCTGTCCAAATGCAAGGCACTATTATTATGAGTATATAATTATTGTAGATAATAAGGTCAGTGGCAATTCAGAGAAGAGACAACTGTGTCTGGATGGACCCAGATGGTTCAAGAAAGTGTCGTGAATCAGAGATGAACTTTGACAGGCAGGTCGGGTTTGCAGAGGCAGAAGGGAGGATGGGCCTGTGCCAGGCAAGGGGGCCAGAAATAGGCAGGGGCCGAGCAGAAGAACACTCACTGCGTGTATACTAGGAGGCAGGGGAATACAGGAGATAGATATTGTCGTGATTCAAACAGAAGAAAGGTGTTGAAGCATAAAAAGAAAGATGGTGGGAAGGGGCCAGAGTCCATGGGTCTAAAAGTGTCACCGAAGAATTTGGGATGGATTTAGCAGGAAGAGCAGTTTCATGAGCACAGAATTCTAATGTGGATTCAAAAGCAAGAACTAATGAACAGAAGCAATGCTGTTACTGCCTTTTACATATATATAACTTATTGTTCCACCATAAAACTAACACAAGCTCATTCTATAAAATGGGAAAAATACAAAAAGGAAGAGAGAAACACATTCAGAATTGTGATACATTGTCTTTCCCCGGTCTCTTTTTTTTTGAGTTTTTAATTTTATTTTATTATGTTATGTTAGTCACCATACAGTGCATCATTAGTTTTTGATGTGGTGATCCACGATCCATTGTTTGCATATAACACCCAGTGCTCCACGCAGTACGTGCCCTCCTTAATACCCATCACCGGGCTAACCCATCCCCCCACCCCACCCCCCAAAACCCTGTTTGTTTCTCAGAGTCCATAGTCTCTCATCTTCCCCTATTCTCTAGAAGAGACTGATCTCCAGAAAGAGGTAGTTCTGTTTGGAAAGGGCGTGTGCAACAGTCCCAGAAACAGAGGAGACTGAAAGGTCAGGTATATGGAAACTCAAACTTTGAAGAAACAAAGTAGCAATGGGTGGGAGGAGTAGGTTCTTCCTTTGCGGATTCTCACTCAAGCAAGCCCCGACTGAAGACAAAATCACACCCAGTCAGCATCAGGTGTCAGCAGATGCCCCTGGGCAGCTCCCACTCAAATACAACCTTGCTATAGATCAAACTCTGTTCTGTTCTATCACGGAAAGAGGTGAATGGCCCTGATGCCTTGGGTCAGGTTTTCCCCTCTTCTTTTCAAACAGCTGCCTCCAGCTTGATGGTTAAGAACATCAGGAACATTTCCCTGTGCTCTACAACAGGAGGCCGTTCCTGGGTCTCTGCCTGGCAGAGAGCAGAGATGCGCTGGGCTCCTGAGAGGGCAGAGCAGGCTCCAGGTGTTCGGCTCTATGCCACCAGGGTGGCTTCCAGTTCCACCCAAGGCAACCCACTGCGCTCCTTTCTTCTGTAAAGGTTAAGATTCCTTTCCAAGCATCCATAAAGCATCTCTTTCTATCAGCAGATACCAGGAACCCTGGCAAAAGAGCCAGATTGAGAAGTCTGCACCAGATACTTCTTTTCCTTTGAGTGAACAGTCTAGATTTGTGTTATATGACTCCCAAAAGTGACAGCAGATATGTGGCCATTAACCCTACTTTATAGTAATCTTTAAAAATGCAATTCAACTTATAGAAAAAGATGCCAATTCTTCACTTTAATTAGCTAAATGTAATACTTAGTATTTAGTTCTTAAGAAAGATACTAACGATGAGCTTAACTCTACTTTGAATGCTGGAATGCAACACTAACAGTCTGCAAGAAGACAAAATGCAGGTGGCAAGCTAACAATCCACAGATAAAGTAGTACAGACCAGACATAGGTCCTAAGGGTGAACATGTGAGCGCTGGATTCATGCTGAGCAACGTCAGTCAGAGAACGTCAGGGAGGTGAACTATTCATCAGGAAAAGGACAACAGAGCTAGGACCGAGCCGATGAGGGAGCAGGGGGTCAAGGGCAGACAGCAATGACCTTCGCTTGCTAGGAGAATAAGAACATAACCCTCTATAACTAGGAGCTGCTATTATCTCCTGAAACACTCACCACAGACAGTTATTTAACATCTTAAACAATCCTATAAAGTAAAAGCTCTATTGTCATTTTACAGATAAGAAAACTGAGACCCAGAGGAATAAAGAAAGCCGCTTGAGGTCGCACATTTACCAGGGGGCAGAGCTGGGTTTCAAACCCAGCCTTCTGATTCCAGAATCTCTGTTCTTACCTGCTATGCTATAAAAAATGATAAGACATGAATAATTCAAATTGTCAATGTTCGCCACCAAGATAAGTTTGGTTTGATAAGCAGGGTATGCTGTGGTAAAAAACAGTCTTTAGGAAAATCACCACACGAGAATGACCCAGAGGGCGCCAGAGGGTAAAGTAGGTGGCATGAAATAAAGAGGGCATGGCCAAGGGAAAAAGGAAGCACAGCCGGAGGGGATGTTTCAGACTGAAACTATAGAAAGGAGCTTCAGAAATCCAAGCCTGGGTTGGGGAACTCAGGAGGGATGGAGCAATAGTAGCCCAAGAATTATGAGGAGATAATATTCCCAGCGCTGTTAGCCCTGGTGCAGGCGTCAGGCAGGAGGCCTGTTTGGTGCCCCCGTGGGGTGACTGGAGAGAACTAGAGGTATGGTCTCTCTGTGCAACATGTTAAATCCCAGTTTCCATGCCAGGAACACAATTCCAAAGGAAAGTGGACAATCCATCCTCCCCTCCAAAGAACTCACTTCCACAGTGCATCCACTGTCCCGTGTCACCTGGGCGTGGAGGGGGTATTTGAAGGGGGCAGGATGAAGGACAGCCTGGACAGCCTTAGCACTTTCACACCCACCTCTACCCCCAACTCACAGGGAGGAGAAAATAGCAGCTACGTTTTCCCTGCCAGGAACTATGCTGGTATTGGGGAAAATCAAGATAAATAGGATCTGGTGGAGTGACTGCCCAGGAGGCGCCCTGGCTGGAACCCTGCAAGCTATAGACATGTATGGAGAGCCTCCTCTGATCCACCTGACACCTCCCAAACTTTCTTGGCCCATCCCATGAAGCCAACCCACCTATGCAACAGGAGTTGAAGGAAAATGGCAAACAGAGATCATCAACCACAGGGAGTTACTTAGCTCCTACTGCATACAGTCCACCATGTAACAACACCCCAGGGACACAGAAACCCATTAAGGCCCTGAGACTGCCCCAGAGGGGCTACATCATTTGTTAGAGCTCTAGATGGGCACAGAAAAAGATGGGTTTCTTGCTGATTTTGAATTTGCTAACGTATTATGGATGAAAAAGATTGTTCCAGCAAACTCATCATTTTTCCCCAAGAACATGCAATCATTTCACAGTATCCTTGTTGAGTTAATGCTGTGGTATAGCATATATAGTATAACATAAGGAAATGGCGGCAGAGATCTTCATACTACCAAAATATGTAAATTATATATTTATACTGTTTTAAATGTACTTTATCAGATTTAGTGAAAAATAAAATTTTTTGAATGTAAAGTAAAAGATGTAAAAAGTAAAGATAAGAAAGCCAAATAAACTTCCCCAAATTTTTGGCTGGAAGATAGTAAAGAGCAAGAGAAACATATGCTAAATAGATAAAAATTGGAAAATACTAAGGTGGCAGCATAATCATGAGACATTCTACCCAAACTTTAGAATTTTGTCTTTTAAAATTAAACCCACTTAGAATATTTACTTCTGCAACATTGCTTTACTTTCTCTTTTTTTTTCACTGTTGAAAAAATCACAGGGTACAATTTATGAGTATGATGATTCTAAAATAAATATTAAGTGCCTGGAAAACAACAGGTGACTTCCCTCTGCTGTAACCTATAAATTGGTTGAATTTCTACTGTAAAATATGTATGTAAACACACGTGCAAGTCATGTGCACATGTGTGTGTGTGTTTCTATCAAGGAATCCTAAGTATACAAACTGGAAGATTTTCACTTCACCAAGTGGGTATAAACATAGTAATATGTGGAACTAATGATAAATTCTCTCATGACACTCTGTTTCCACTGGGCATCCTTTTGAGATTAGGATATGAAAATTCTTCTTTCACCTATAATTTTAAGCACTCTTTAATTTCTGATTCTTTGTTTTTATGATAAAATGTCTTACAAAGTAGGGATATAGTCAGATTTACCATGAGTCAAGTAAAAGGCAAGCTAATGAGATAAGATTCTTCCCATTCAGAATTTTATTTATGGACCACAGACATGTGAATAAGTGTTTCTTAAAATATCTCTCATGAAATTCTAGTGTTACAATACCCAGAGGGGGGAAAATGTTGCATATTCAAATAAAATTAGTAAACACCTCATACTATGTCCCTTTTGGACCTTCATGCCCAGAAGCATTGTAAAGGCTATAAGCAATCCTGAAATAGACATATCTCTCTAAAATCATTTCCTAAACATACCTTCCCAGAGAAACCCCTGCCTTTTTTTTCCCTAAAAAGCATAGTTTGGAAGGCTTAAAGTGATGCACATAGAACTATACCTACCTCAACCAAAAACATTCATTATAAACGAGGTGATCATTACATTATTTACTATATATCAGAACTAACCCTCTGCAGAATCTCCTTGGATCCAGCAATGCTTCCATTCCCACTTCTGAAATTGATGAGCAAATACCCATCCACACTCCCACGAGAAGGTTAGATCAAGTGTATCAGTCAAGGTTTGCCAGAGAAGCAGAATGTAGAAGACATACATTAAGATTCACTACAAAGAACTGGTTTATGTAATTGTTGAGGCAAATCTGAAATGGGTAGGGTGGGTCATTGGTAACAGCAAGGTAGAACTTGTGGTGAGCAGAGCATAGAGTGGTGGAATCACTATGGTGTACATCCGAAACTAATGTAACATTGTGTGTCAGCTACACTTGAAGGAAGGAAGGAAAGGAGGGAGGGAAAAAAGGAAGAAAGAAGAAAGAGGCACAGAGGGAGGGAGGAAGGAGGGAGAGAGGAAACAACGAAGGAAGGGACGAACAAGCAAGGTAGAACTTGAGCACAGGCAGAATCTTCTTCTCTGAGGGAAGTTTCATCCCTGCTTTTAAGGATTTACAACTGACTGAATCAGTCCCAGATAATCCTTTACTTAAAGTCAAGTAATTATGAAACTGAATAACATCTAAAAAATACCTTCACAACTACATCTAGATTAGTATGTGAGTGAATAAATGGAGACTGGAGGTTAGCCATGTTGAGATATCTAAAAGATCCCCACTGTCTGCTCCTTGTCAACTTGGCAACCATACATGTCTCCTTCAATCATACTTAATTTCAAAATAAAGACAAAACAATCATAATTCCACTTAATGAGACAAACATATCCTGCATACAACCAAAAACATACTCAGCTTTTCCCCAGAAAAGGATGCAAAGCCCTTGGATAATGTTCAGTATTCTTTGATATTTTTCATTTGCTGTGAAGTAAATTCCTTAATCATAAACAATGCTGTGGTGGAATATCATTGACAGTGGGGAAGTCATTCTCTAAATCCATGGGTTCTAGCTTTGGCAGAAGCATTGCACATAGGGAAGACAAATCCAGACTAAATATCTTTCATGTAAAAGAAAAGTGCTACCTGCCCCTTCCATGATGGAAGTGGTCCAATGTAGTCAATCTGCCACCAGACAGAGGGCCCATCACCCCCATGGAATGGTGCCATATTGCAATCTGCTTCTCAAAGACTGGACATTCAGCAGTGGCCATAGGCAAGTTGGCCTGGTGAATTTCTGACTCATGTGTAACCTCCATCTCTACCACCATGGCCACTTTGTTCATGAGTCCATTGGGCAATGACAGGAGAAGCTGGGGAAAGAAGCTGACTGACATCCACAGAACAGATCATCCCGATTATTAGGATCTTCCTCTGTTGAGGTCATAATTATGAACATTTGCATGGAATACAAACACCTTCACACTCTTTGCCCGTTCAAAGAGATCTATCACATACCTCTTCCCAGACCTCCCTGTCACCAATTTTCTAATCATGTGCCTTCCAAGTCCCTGTCTCTCCAGCCACACTATTGGTCACAGTTCATGAATCTGTATAACTTCATACCTCTGGCCATTTCTCCTTCCAGACAACATGACCAATCAGGTGTACTGATTGGAGTTTATACCACTCTCATATATACCCATCTCATATATATCACTTCCATCTAATAATAGAATGTTACTGTGCATGCCCAACTTTATGGTTTGGTAGATCAGACAATAAACGATTCATGATGTATAGGTGATTTCACATGGTAACTTGGTGGCCCATGGTTAAGTGCTTGGTCTCTACTAAGTAGTGGGCCAAAAGGCTTTTTTCAGAAGTAAAGTAGTTATCCCAGAGGATGGCAGGGCTTTGCTACAAAATGGTAAGGATTCAACTGTGATTCAACTATAGAAGACTGCCAATAGCTTCAAACAGCATCTCTATCTGCCACTGACACTTCAAGCATGATCGGATATGCTGGATCATATGGCCCAAGTGGCAGAGCAGCTTGTATGGCAGGCTGGACCTGTTGCAGAGCCTTCTCTTGTTCTGGATCCCACTCAAAACTAGCAGCTCTTCAGGTCACTCAATAAATTGGCCAAAGTAGCATCCCCAAATAAGGATTATGTTGCCTCCAAAATCTAAAGAGGCCCACTAGGCATTGTGCCTCATTTCTGGTTGTCAGAGGGCCCTGATGCAACCATCCATTTTTCACCTTAGAAAGGATATCTCAACACTCCCTGTGCCACTGAACCCCTAGGCATTCCATCAAGGTGTAAATCCTCTAAACTTTTTGTGGGACTTATTTCCCAACCTCTGGCATTCAAGTGTCCTACCAACAAGTCTAAAATCATTGCTACTTCTTGCTCACTAGGTCCAATCCGCACAATGTCATCAACTTAAGGAACCAGTGTGATGGCCTATAGATGGAAGAGGTTAATTAAGATCCCTGAAGACTATGTTATGACATTAGACTGAAGAGTTGATATAGCCCAGAGGTAGGACAGTGAAGGTGTACTGCTGGCCTAGTTGAAAGCAAACTCTCTCTGGTGGTCTTTATTAACAGATATAAAGTAAGAAGCATTTTCCAAAATCAGTAGCTGCATACTAGCGTGCAAATAGCTACCAAGGGATATGTTAATTTGCTCAAGAAACAAAACCACATCTGGATGAGCCACTGCAATTGGAATAACCAATTGTGATGATCCACTGTCATTTCCCAAGACACATCTGTCTTTTTTTTTTTTTTTAAGATTTTATTTATTCATTTGAGACACAGAGATACAGAGAGAGAGAGAGAAAGCATGAGCACGGAGAGAGGCAGAGGGAGAGGGAGAAGCAGGCTCCTCGCTGAGCCAGGAGCCCAATGTGGGGCTCGATCCCAGGACCCTGGGATCATGACCTGAGCTGAAGGCAGACGCTTAACCATCTGAGCCACCCAGGCGCCCCCACATCTGTCTTTTGTACAAATAGGCAAGTTAAATGGTGATGTGGTGGGAATCAACAGCCCTGCATCTTTCAAGTCCTTAATGGTGGCACTAATCTTTGCAAACCCTTCAGAAATGCAATATTATTTTTGATTTACTATTTTTGTAGGTAGAAGCAATTCTAGTGACTTCCATTTGACCTTGCCTACCATGATAGCTTTCACTCCATAGGTCAGGGAACGAATGTGGAGATTCTACCAGCTGCTGGGTATATCTATTTATATGCATTCCAGAACTGGGGAGATAACCACAGGCTTTGAGGACCCACTGAGCTCACTGTGAGATTGATCACCTGACCTCCATAAGCCCCTACTCTGACTGATGGACCACAGTGATGTTTTGAGTCTCCCGGCATCAGTGTTGGTTCAGACCCAGTGTCCAATGAACTCTAAAATGTCTGATTATTTCCTTTCCCTAATGCATAATAACCCCAGTAAATGGCTTTAGGTCCCTCTGGGGAAGACTGGGAGAAAGATTAACAGTATCAAATTTTGGCAATATACCATGATCCTTCCTGAAGGGGATCTGGCTCCCCTTCGTTTAAGAGGTTCTGGATCTAGGGGAGCATGGGTGGCTTGTTGGTTAAGCACCCAACTCTTGATTTTGGCTCAAGTCAGGATTTCAGGGTCGTGAGATTGAGGCCCACATCAGGCTCCACACTGGTCATAGAGCCTGCTTAAGATCTCTCTCCCTCTCTCTCTCCCTCCCCCACTTCTCGCTCTCTCTCAAAAAAAAAAAAAGAAAAAAAAGGTTCTGGGTCTACAAACTGGCCTAAATCTGGGAATTGATCAGGGGCCATGATTCTCTGTTTTGGTAAAGTCCAGTTAGATTTCTGTTCACTAGATCTAAAACTCTTCCACTCATACAGATCAAGTAATAATTTGATAGACTATACATCTATTTCTTTTCTAGAGACATCGTGATCAACCAGCCAGTGCCATAGGTCTCTGTGAGTCAGACTATGATGATTATTGCTTTGACTCCCCTGTCCATTACAGTAACCATGACCATCTTGTATTTTGTAATTAAGTACCCATACTTGGCCCCTGCCACCCTGGAATCCAATTATCCTCACTGCACTTAAGGATTTCAGTTCAGTGTTAGCAGTTATCACTGTAATTTCTGTCCTGCAGAGAAGAGTAGAACAGAACTCCTCCAGGAAGTTGTGCTTCCCCACACCAATTGATTTCTCATACTCATGGTGAAGGGAGTGTCCTGTGGACCCTCCTTGACTGAATGAGCAGATCTTATGTGATAATTCCTCTTGAACATTCCAATCTACCCAAGCCTTTGGTTTCCCTCCTCTACATTATACTGAGGCAGTTCTGACATTTTAACTTCATTTGGTTTAGGCCACTTTTGAGTCTGTGTTTCAACTGAACAAATAAGCAAAGTTTTGGAGTCCTTTCTAGCCCTCAAGATAAAATATTGAATGCAGAATTTCCGCCTAGGACTATCTATAACAGGGTACATCTTGAAGAGAATCAGCAGTGTCTTGAGGCAACCATGGTGGGGAGGCAAAGCAGGGCAAACCTCCTCAGACTGTGGCAGAGGGGCTCTTCTACTAGCAAAGAAGACTGGGCAGAATTTACTGATTGGATATTCCCATTTTCATAAGGATCTGCCCACATGTCCCCATTCCAGTTCTCAGACCCAGTCCTTCATGATCAATTCCCTACTTGCTGCAATTTTCAAACTCTTTTCTCTCGAGTTCTGGAATTTCTCAGGGGAAAAGGAGTGGGAGGGCTCTGGGTCTTACTACCATCTCATCCAGAGATGCTTGGCTTTTATCTGTTACAAACATCAAGTTTCTATGTAAAACTGTGTTTGGAAAAAGAAATTTGAAAACAACAAGTCAGGTCGTGAGTCTTCCTTAACTAGGAAAGTCTACAGTATGAAACTGAAAACAAGGCAGTCCATCTGAGGGGATGTACGTTGTCGGTCAGAGGATGGTAGAGACGCATTAGCACGTTTTGCCCCTACCATGCATTTTCAGGAGGAGTAAACAATTCAGTTTTCAGCACTAACACGGATGAGCTCTTAGGGGAAAGAACTTTTACATACAGGGCTGTCCAAACTGACATAGCATCAGTGCAGCTTAGCCTCAGCCTAATGCCCACGCTCCACCCCGTACTGCCCCGTGCCCTTTGGAACCACACCGCCCACCTGTTGGTCAAGCTGGTCAACATCGGTCTGACCTTGGAACAAGCCAACCATATATGTGTTGGGGCCTGATGAACCCCAGGTTCCCACAAAGGAGGTAACTACACTAATTGCACTAACCAGGATCCAGGCGGGAGATGAAGAGCCGAGCAGTGCTCTTCACCAGCTTGCGATTAAGTCCATTACCATCTATGCAACACTCACAGTCACTTCCTGGGATGGAATCCTCAGGCTGATTCATCATGACTGCTGTTCCCTCCTACATGCTACACCTGAGCACAAGTAAGCTCCCACCCGAGCTGTGAGTTCACCTTCAAATAGCTGGGCTTTCCTGAAACATGTTTCCACACCAACTCAGAAGATAAGTGCCCCTTCCATGCCGTTGTGTTTTCCCTCTCCCCGCACCATCCACCTTGTTCTAAGAGGCAGTTGGAACTACAAAGCATAGAGAAAAGTCCTGAGTGTGAATTCCAAGCCAACTTCATACTAGAAGCACTGGGACTGTTCTGCTCTGAGCCTGTCACCTCATGTGCTTCTTGGAGATATACCTGCGTCGAAAATCATATATGTACTAAGTAAATCAAGTGTGACAAACCCATAATACAGTGCCTGTGGCACTCATAAAGATCAGTTCTTACCTTTTACAAAACCGCAAGAAAATTGAGAGGGCTCGAGATTCTGTGTATTATGTAATTCCAACGCCACTTTCCATCTTGTAAATTCAACTGTTTTATTTCGGTTGCTCAGCTTTTCATTTCTCTTCTTCCTTCTTTCTTTAACTTGATAATTTGGTAAGAATAAGGAACTGCCAGAAGTTTTAGAGATACAAGTATAATAACTCCTAAACTAGCTTAAAAATTTTCCTGTAGTGTTATTATTAATGTGCAGATTCAGAAGCCAAAATAAAAGCACATGATCCCTCAGAGGGTTCCCCGAATGTCCCAGATGTCCCTGACTGCTGTGTCACACAGTAGATGGCCCTGAGTATCACATCACACAGAGATGTCCCTGACCACCAGGTCACATGACAGATATCCTTGATTGATATGTCACACGGTACTTGTTCCTGACTGATGTGTCACAGCGACCTGTATGGGTGGCCTCAGAAAATCAGCTTTACTAACCAACCAGCTCAAGAAGGACGAACAGGCTGACATATGGCTGAGACGAAAAAGTCAGACAACTTGCAATGACTCATACAGATGCTTGAAAATAAAAAATCCATACACAGCCACCTACAATATTTTAATTTAAAAATTTTACCCAAGTCCTTTGGAAATATAATTTGCATGAAAGCCCACATTTCTAAAAAGGTTTTCAGTTCTCACATACGATTTCCCAGACCTCCAGACTTCTGTGTCTCCTTCTAAGTACAGATCATTTTCCAAGCTTTGGTGTATAAAATACAAACACCAATTTAAGCTGAAATCTAATCAATCCTCTCTTTTAGTGGAAACAGGAAACTTAAATTCAAATTCTTAACAAAATTGTTAAAAAGGCAACTTCAGGATTTGGGGAGGGAGAGGAAAAACAAATCTTCTGCCTACCATCTCTTTCATCTGGGTTTCTAGCTTCCCTGCCCTCTCCCCATCCTTCTCCTCCTGGCCAGGAAGTGGTGGTGAGAGGCAGGTTGGCAGCCACGACTCAAGCGTGACCAGCATCTCCCCTGGAACGGTGGCATTTTAGCTAGAGGGTTCAAAGGTCCCTTGCAGATCTTACATACCACAATCCTACTCTCTGTTTGACACTTCTACCCCATCCTGTGTTGTTTTTAGTAGATTTGAAAGCCAATCTGGAAACACGAATGAGGACACATACCTAGGATTTCTCTAGGGTGAGGATGAGGCCACCTGTTTCACTCCAAGTCCTTTCCTTCCCACCTGGACAAAGATGGGTGCACCACAATTCTGAAAGCTATCAGATATGACGTTCAGAATGATTCTGATCCCATACACAGAATGCCCAGCACAAGATGTGGTATATAGGGGGCAGGGAGACTCTCAGAATAGCAAAGTTGGCCCCAAAAGACTTGCATCCTGTTTTTCTAGATTCTATCTTCATTTCCTTTCATGCAACTGACAAGCAAGTAAAGCGTGCCACTTCCCTTCACTGGAAGCACTCCTCAAGTTCTCTCGGAACCGTGTGCTCTTTGGATGCTTCCACTGCCCAGGGTCTCATCACAGTGCCCCTTCCCACCCAGGGCTTCTCATCCTGTTTCTGCTACCAAAGTTTACCATTCCTATTTGCTTTTCCTCTGGCTTTTGCTCCAAATGGACTACAATGGGATCTAATAGATTAAATGTATGAACAAAATCCTGTCAAAACTCCAGGCAGTTACTGTGTTACCCACCCCCCTGCCTTCTGCCCCCGTGCCTAGTGACAACACACCTGTCTCCAAAAAGCCTTGCGTAAAACACTGGAGACAGACCCCTGGAGCAGATATTTAAGGAGAGGTAGGCAGGATTCCAGTGTGGCCAAACCGCATTGCAAGAGAGGCATCCCACTCCACCTACCCATGAAACCAGCCATGCACACATTTGCATTCATCTCTACCCCGATCCCTCTCAGAAAATAGCTTCCCAGAACTATGCCATGCTCTCTCTAGAGGTAAGATTCATGAACATATTGTGTAGGACACAGAATAAGGGTATTACATTTAACATCAGAAAACTTTGCAGCTTCTAATCAATGGTATGTTAGTAAATGTTTATCAATAGGCTCTCCAGGAAAAAGAATGTACTCACATACACACATTTATTAGAAATCTTGATGATCTAAAGGATGTATAGCACATAATTTACTAATAATATACATAGTAATTTTTATCATAAATGCCACATAGCCAACTGATTCTTACAGAATTTTTTTTTAACTTTTACTGGACTCCTGCTTCTGCAGCCAGCCTCGGCTGCAGCTGACAAATGAGTATAATTCCAACATGAATATTGACTGAGATCTTCACTTAGCAAAATGAAGAAGGTAAAGATGCATGTTGGGATGTCACTCATTCATCAACATCTTGAGCAACTTCTTTGCTGAATCGAAACATAGTTTTCTAATACTGGAGGAATATTACCTCAGTTTCTTTGTGGTATTCACAATGGAATGGGTATGGACATGACATACTTTTAAGTATAATCCACAGTATTAATTGCTGCCTTAAATCTAGACCAAGATTTCTCAACTTCACTCTTGACATTTCAGACAAAGGAATTGGATTGTTCTTTGCTGTGGGCTTGTCCTGAGCATATGGGATGTTTCATGGCACTCCTGGCCTCCACTTACTAGATGCCAGTCCCACTGCCACCACACCCATTTGTGACCATCTCAAGTGTCTCCAGACATTGCCAAGTGTCCCCTAGGGCTAAAACTGCCCCTATTTCAAAATCACTTATCTTGAAGATCAACAAAACAATCAATCAAGTCTTGACTGATCATGTTTGACAAATTCCATGGTATAAATAAATTATTCCTGCTCTGACCAATTTCCAACCATCAAAATGACGTCACCATTGGAAAGAAATGCTCAGTTGCACGCCATTATGCAGTGTTTTCACCATACAGATGCCAGAGAGGTAAATAACCTCAAGAACACAGACATGGAAAACAAGTAGGAATGAGTTTTTAGGATTGATTACCTTTGCCTTTAATATAATCAATTTAATTGTAAGTTCACATAATTTAATCTTTAACAATGACTACGGTTGACAACCAGCTCATACAAATTCCTGAAAATTTAAATCAGCTCTCCAAGCCAGGACAGCAGCAGGACCACTGCTTCTACCTGTGAGAAGGTGCAGTTTGGGAGTGAGATATTTGTGGTGCACCTTGGAGCAGATCTTTGGGTTTGTTTGCATGATCTGCTTCAGTTAAGGCATGTTCTGAAAGCTCTTTCAAAGCCTGAGATCACTCAGTGACCAAGTACGCATTCCCCCCCTTAAAAACACAACTGGCCAGCAGACTGCCCAGAATCATTTGGTGGACTCCCATCAAAAAGTAACATATTCCTTCAACATTTTCTTCTGAACATGCCAGGCTAATGGCTCCCTGTTCTTCGCTCCCTCCCTTATCTGCTGTGCTTCCCAGATACTGTGCTAATGGCTTACACGGATCCATGTTCTCACCCTGTTACTTTGGGAGAAGAAAGTCCCTTCAAGCCAATTGCTTTTCTACTCATTCCCACAAGACAACACCGAGTAACACGGAAAGTGAGGACGCAGGTGGCAGCTCACACCAGTGCCCAGCCCCCATGCCCAGGAGTCACTCCTGCCTGCAGCAGAGGGCCCCAGGGGCTGGATCAGTGGGCTCCCTGCACTAGGGCTTAGTCCACAGGGCTGCCCAGTACCTCAGGCTGCACCATCCCCTCAGTCGGGACCCAGGTGCGGTGAAGTGAGAAAGACAGAGAAGGACCCAGAGGTGGGCCCGGCAAGGACCTCATGTCACACAGAGCCACCCACCCTGCTGGCACACCCCAGCCACACAGAGCAGCCAGAGGGGCCAGGATGGGCTCCGTGGCCCTCCTGGGATGAGGAGTGGGAAGCAGGGCAGGAGGACATAAGAGGGGCAGCTGTTCAAATGAGAATCATCTTACCACGTGAGAACAGTTGGATTGCACCCCCCAAGCTCCACGCCTGCCTTCAAGTCCTGGGGGCGGGAGAAGGGGTCTGCAGGACCCCTCCTGTGGGGAACAGTGCAGGCCAGGTGGGGGCAACAGGCTCTGCCCCTCAGGATGGGTGAGGCCAGCCCATGTGCTCTCCAGACACTCGGGAGAATTCCTCTATCGTGATTCCATTCTGTCAGTGGATCCCGCAGATCAGTGGTTTTCCATGACTCGGGGCTTCTCAGAAGCACGGGGAACCACAGGGAGGAGTACGTCATTCAGAGAAGCCTGTCCTCATCTGCCATGTTCATTCCTCTGAGCAGATTCTGGGGGAGAAAGAGTCCCCTGCTGGAACAGAATCTGAACATCTTTCTTCTCAGCCACTGCCCGTGAGAAACAGCTGGGGATCTCTGCAGACAGGCCCTGCCCGGTCCCCACCCCAGAAACAGGTTTCATTGCTTTTGGGTGGGGCTTAGATGGTGGAATTTCTTTTAATCTCCTTGGATCCAAAGGTACAGCAGGCTGGGGATGCCAGCTCACCAGCACTGATCATAAAATGTAACTACATGCGTGCCCGAAGACCCTAGGGTGTATGACTCTCTGCTAGACAGGGCCTTGTAGGGTACCCACGGCCGCGGCATTCTCAGCTGGCCTCCTTGGGGGCCCGCCCCACATCTTGGTGGCAAGCCCTCCCTCAGCTCTTGTCAGCAGGTGCACAAGGTGTGAGCCTTGGTGGTGTCCAAGTGTTGATCTCACCAGGGTCCTTGTGGCCTCTTTTTTGGAGCACCGATGTGAGGGGCCAGCAGTCCTGCATGGCCGGCACCTGGAGGAGGAGCCCACTTCCCCCTGAGGCTTGGGCCCAGCCAGCCTGTCAACCCAGGACTGGATACCCTGTGTCCAGCTTGGTCTTTAGATTTTTCTTAATTTCTAGTAACTTGGGCAGGAAGGTTTGCACCCTGTTCCTTTTATGAGTTGCCTTTCTTAGGCCAGATGTCTGCCTCCACTCCCAGAATGCCCTGGAAGCATGGCTCTGGGTGGGCAGTACATGCAGGAACAGCCAGGGCCACAAAGCTGAGCAGGGCTCCAGGAATGCAGGGAGGCCACTTTGGATGGGCTTTTACTCTCACTTAAGCTTCCCTGGGATACTAAGCTCTTTCCGCAGGGCGTCTGGGTCAGGGGCGGGGACACTGCACCAACTGTGGACAGATGTTTTTCCAGAGAAAAGGGTAGTCCCCTTGACAGAGTCTGACTTAGAAGTGTGTTCTGGGCACTCCTGGCTTGGGGACACTGCTGGGCCATGTTTTATGGCAGCTACAGGGTCATTATATCCTCTGGGCAACTGTCCCGCTAACCGGGAGCTGAGGAGAGAGCTCAGATGGATGTCACAGGTCTCCTGATGAAAAAGGAGGAGGGTGTGTGATGTTCTCACCAGGAAAAGACCTCAACGTACAGTCTCTCAGATTCCAGGTCAAATTTTGTCCACGCATTTGAGAAAAACTAGCAGATGGCAGACAAACATCCCTGCCCTCATGGAGCTAAAGTTTCCTGGTTGTCCCAAATCCCTCTTAGCTGCTCCTCTTCTGTTCCTACTGAATCCACGTCAGGCACACCTCTCCACCCACCTCCCTGGACTTTATTGGACTCTGGGGTAAAATGTATCAAAAGTTCAGCATGGTGAGCTGAACACACACACACACGCATATGCACACTCACACACATGCACACTCCACATACCACAGCAACATTCGCTCACCCGGTTTCACGAGCCTGAACCCAGATCCCCAGGACCCACAGCACATGCTTTTCTTCTGGCTCCTTCATCCCCTGGCTTTGTCTGAGCCCAATGTGCTTCTCTGAGCCCAGACACTCCACCCAAGGGTCTCTGGCCATCCCCTTCTCAACTCAGGCCTAGCAGTACCCTCACGCCAACTACAGAAAGGCATGTTGGAGGGAAAGGAAGGCCCACTCTCAGCACCAGTAAGGAATAAAGGGGACCAAGCCCTCTCCATTCTGGGCCCCTGGTTTGGGACAACTACAGGACCAGGCAGGCTCTAATGAAAGGTGGGAGGCTGACCTCGCCAAGTCTGAGAGGAGGTTCCTAGGTCCAAAAGGCTGCAGACAGGGATAAATGGAGAAGACAGGGTGGTGAGCATGAAGAGCTCACCGGAAGTTCAAAGCAGACACAGAAGTGGGGGCCCCAATACGTGACAGTGGGATGGCTGGCGATCGTGAGGCAGGGCTCCGAGTCCCTGCGGGTGGAATACCGAAATGAGTCAGAAGCCTGTCTCCCACTGGCAGGGCCCAGATTTGCATCTGGCTGTGGAGGGGAGGGCCCTGGGCTTCCCCACCACCCAATCAGTCCCTAGTTTGGGGTACACGGTCCACACGTACAAAGGGTCTGGGGGCAGCATGGTGTATGGTTAGAGGCGTGGGTTATGCAGGCCAACCATCTGTGTCTGAATTCTGCCTCTGTGTGACCTTAGGTGAGTTTTTTCACCTCTCTGTACCTCTGTCTCCTTACTCACAGAACAAGGCCAATGACAGCCCTCGTTCTGCAAATGCTCCCAAGGTTAGTGACTTGAAGAGCAGGGAACACCATCTCTAGCGGTTTCTGTGGGCCAGGGATTTGGGGCGGGCTTGGCTGGGCAGGTCAGGTTCAGAGAGCTTTAGGTTCCAGGTGATGCTGTCTGGGGCTGCAGTCATCCGAAGGCTCGACTGTCTGGGCGTCTGCTTCCCAGGGGGCTCGGGCACAGAGCTGGCCAGTTGGTGTTGGCTGTCGGTGGAGGCATGAGTTCCTCCTGACATGGGCCTCCCTGCAGGGCTCCTTGAGCATCCTCACACCACAGTGTCTGGCTTCCCCCAGAGAGAGCAACCTGAAAGAGACAGAGCCAAGCAAGCACTGCTCTTTTATGACCCAGCCTCAGAAGTGCTGACATCGTAACTCCTGCCACATTCTCTTTAAAAGTGTCACTGATTCCAGCCCACATCCTAAAGGAGGGGAATTAAGATCCACCTTATGAAGGGAGGGCTGTCAAAGAATTAAGGACATAGTTTGAAACAATGTGTTTGGTCAGATGAACACATAGTGAATACATCCATAAAATGGTTGCAGGACCACATAAAAGCCAGGAAGGAAAATAAATAAGATGCTATATGGGGAAGACCAGGAAAGCTGCTTACATGGCTTGATTTGGGAAGGCTTTCTGAAGAACCAGGAGAAGCCAATGATGGGGATAGCCAAGGCAAGAGCATTCCAGTGGAACTGCAGCTCAAGGGCCCAAGGAGAGAAAGACCTTCGGGGCTTCTGGAACATCTGTGAGGTGGTGTCAGAACTTCTAAGGCTGGGTCCAGGTGAGTGTTGCCAGACCCAGGGCAGAGAAGCAGCATTCCACCTCCCTTCCTGATGGTGTCCTTCCCTTGGACTTTATCTCCAAGTTCTTAAATATTCTGCCACTGGGTGCAGGGTCACAGCTTGTCCCAGAGTGACACACTCAAAAACAGTGGGCGGGGGGGAGGGGTCACCAGGAGACGTCAAGGGCATTGAGGACGAGAGAGAGGCATGGCGGCAAGCCAGTTCAGAGCCAGCAGAGAGGAGGAAGGTGAGAGCAAGCCGAGGCCAGCGATGTGCCTAGAGCCAGTCAGCTCTCCAGGGCCACTGGCCCTGCCTGACCTGCACGAGCGGGAAGCTGAACTGGGGGATAACCTCCTCCCAGCCTTGAACTCAGAACAATGCACCACTGGGCTGAGGGGCACACGGTGGCCAGGAGGCCGTGGAGAAGAAGTTTCAGACTAGGGTTCTGTTCTAACCACATGACTGCTACACCTAATTTCCTCGCCTACAAAATCTCTAATACTTAGCAAATGATTCTTAATAAGACAGCTCCTCTGGCTCATGAGAGCTGCCTGGTAAATATTCAGGGATTTTGTGAACTGGCTAAACTGCTAAGCTTGCAATCAGCAGCAATAGGAGCATTTATAGTGTGGAAATTGGCAATGACAAATCAGGGCTTCCACAAACACACACTCCTCCACACCCTCCACCCCCACACCCAGACCTCCACACTCCCCTCCAGAGAGCTGGTTTACCAGCCTGCCACTGTGCATACTCCTGTTTTAAGAAATGAAGGCAGGGGTCATATTTACAGCACCTGACACAAGGTAACCACTCCCCAAACAGCTCCTATTAATCTCTACACTCCCACCAACGCAAACATGACCTCAGCACAGCCTTTGGGTCCAAAAGACCTCAGAGAAGTCACACTGCATCAGCCCTGCAGACATCTGCAAATAGCCACCTTCACAGTGACCCCCGCTCCACACCCTCACAATCCTACTCCGTCAAGGACTTCATGCCCAGGAGCCCGAGAGGAGAGACAGAGGGAGCTAGCCTCCCTGAAACTCCCTCCACCACAGCCAGGTGAAGCATGCCCCCAAAGCAGGCCTGGAGACTCCCTTTCTCACCACCCTACATACTCTCCACCTGCCCATTTAGGACCTGAAAGCTGCCACTTCTCTACATCATGCTAGACTGTCATTCACAGGAGGTGAGCAAATGCAGGGATATAGAAAGGAATCAAACCCCAAGATCTGAGATTCTGAGGCCCTGGTGGTGGTGGTGATGGTGTTTCTTTTTTGTTTTTTCTTTTTAATTTAGATTCAATTTAGTTAACATATACTGTATTATTAGTTTCAGAGGTAGAATTCAGTGACTCATCAGTTGCATACAATACCCAGTGCTCAGTACATCACGTGCCCTCCTTAATGCCCATCCCCCAGTTACCCCATCCCCCCCCCAACCCCCACCCCTCTAGCAACCCTCAGTTTGTTTCCTAGAGTTTAGCGTCTCTTATGGCCTCCCTCTCTGTTTTGGTCTTAATTTTATTTTTCCTTCTCTTCCCCTGTGTTCATCTGTTTTGTTTCTTAAATTCCACATATGAGTGAAATCATATGGTATTTTTCTTTCTCTGACCGACTTATTTCGCTTAGCATAATACCGTCTAGTTCCATCACGTCATTGTCAATGGCAAGATTGCATTCTTTTTGATGACTGTTGCTGTTTTACTTAGGAATCATTTGCTAAAGGAAACATTTTGTGATGGAATTCGATTTCAGGTCTGACAACCTGGGCTCAAGCCAGCCAGTTACTAGATGCGTGACCTCATACAAGTCTGTAATGTGGAATGATTGCTTTTACAATAAATGAGATTATCCCTGTTACTGAGCACTCACTAGGGACTAGACACCCCCCTGGCACTTTACATGGTGCATAGCTGCAAAGCGGGGCATGCATGGCCACTGCCGGGCAGACTGCTCTCCTGAGGGGAAGGCAGAGAGAGCTGTGGGTGCACTCTGAGGGCTGGAGCCCCTCCCCAGACGAGCCTCTATTTCCATGCACATAAGCTATCTTCCCCCCACCCCCCAGGCGGCGAGCCAGCCCTATTCCAAGGACGCGTCTACTGGGGTCTGTGACCCACACAGTCTGTCAACGGATGGTCTCACTCTCCCTGTGTTTATTATAAAACCATGTCCAGGCTTTCATTTCTGATGGAATGAACAATTGTCTGTGATATGGCTTATTTTCTTTGAGTCAATTTTATGCTTTTGTTCATTTTTAATTACGGTACTGCCCAGGTCGTAATGGAGGCCGGCAGGCACTGCATTAAGGACTAGGAGTTTGACAAGCAGATCCCACTAAATCCCCACACAGCCTCCAGATGCATGCCACCATCCCCATTTCCAAACGAGGGAGCCATGCTGCCATCTATCCACCCATAGAACCCAAAAGAACTTTAATCCAAAATCATCTCAATGAAATTAACCCCACTGGGCATTTATTTTCCCTCTCAATGTCTACCAAGTGACCACGTACAGGCGCTGAGTAAAGACCTCAGACAGCCTGTGCATTCTGCATGAAGTGCTCACCCAACACAGAGGTCTCCAAAAGGTGATGGCTCTGTCACGGGCCAACGGGTGCCGTGCGACAAGTGCCTGGACAAACCAGCAGCCTTCACTCAGCCAACACTGAGCTCTACATGCCTCTACCACTTTCCTCCTCTCCAGCCCCCTCACTCCAAGATTAGACCTCTGGTAGCACCCTCGCCCAGCATGACTTCTGGTGAGCTGACCAGGGACTCAAGGTAGCTGTGCTTCCTTTCCGGCCCAAGGCAGAGAGAGGACGCCTTTGCTGTTCTCCCAGTTCTGAACATCTAAACCATGGATGGTGCTGGTCCTTCTTCCCTTGAATTGCCGCTCATGACAAAGTGCACACAGATTTGCTTCTCCAAAGCCAGTATGTTGTTTTAAAGAAAACCTGGACTTTCCCTGCTTTATTTTTGGTTTTGCTTAAAAAAAAAAAAGAAAAAAAGGAAAAAAGACTTTCAACTACAGATGAAAAGCACTCAGGTAGCATTTGAAGATTTGCAGGACTTAGAAAACACAGAAAAAGTCTCAGAAAACCTCTTCTAACCCTGGGGCCAGCTTTTCCTCACCTTCTGAGAACCTTTGCATGTGTGTTTGTGTATTTTTGTGTATTTGTGTATTTGTGTATTGTGTTTGTGTATTTTTTTATTTTTATTATGCCACTGAGCACAGACATTCCAGAAATAGACAACCAGGGACTATAAAAGTTAGCCAAGATCCTTTTGCTTCTACTTCTTCTTGATTGTAATTTCTGCTCCTTCCATAGCATTAGAAAATTCTGTTTGGCTTTTGACCAACTAAGTCAGTTACTCCTTTTCTTAGAATTCCAAGGGGGTCTCACATGGGTCTTTGAGGAATTAAAATTTGTTTCTCAGGCAGACTTGCAGTCTATGTGTTTTATTGTTGAACACATATTAGAAGTGGCAGGAGCTTGTCACTTTGCTACCTGGGGAAACTGGAAGTCCTTCATGAAACTTTGGAAGCCATACCATTGCTGAGGGGCCCTCACACATACCAGCCCTGTGGCCGGGCAACCCTGGGACCCTAAGCTATGGCTGAAGTCCTAGGGACAACCCCCAGAAGGGAAAATAAGTCGCCCCCAATCCTCAGGGAAGAATTCCAGACCTTCCCTCCACCAACGCAAACATCTTAGGCAAGAAACGTATCAAAACGAAGGATAAGGCAAACCCAGCCAAGGCTTCTCACCCTGCAGCAATCCACTGCCTTGTGTCTGCTGCGATTCCTGGTGCGTGCAGCCCCTTCATGTGCTTCATCGCTGGAATCCCACTCAACCCACCGTATGAGTGAGGAAGCGGAGTCACGGGACAGCACCAAGCCCAGTGTCCTGTCTGCTACAGCAGTCTTAAGCCAGATCAGCCAGAACCACAGGAGATAAGGACAAAGTGTGTTTCTTCCTTTGTTTTAAACTTTCATTTATATATTCAACAAAGTGGCACATATCGGGTGCCCACTAAGTGCTAAGCTCTGGAAAGATACATCATCCGTTCATACCAGAAGCTTCGAGCTATTGTGACCAGTCTGGTGTTCTGCTAACAAACTATGGAATTAGAAAAAAGCCCATAAAAAGCCTCCTGCTTACTTAGCTGCCTCACAGTTTCACAAAAAGCCAGTTTCATTTTGCTCAAGCAAACAACACTGTAAAGTTACAAAATTTTGTCTCATTGGGATTCCAGAAGCTCTCCTTTCTGGGGAAGCATCACTAGCCTAAAACAAACAGGAAAGACAAACAAAGAAGAACACATTCTCAGTGACAGCCTGGCACGGGCCCTCCTTGCCCTGGAGATTCTCTTCCTCCACTACTGCGTCTTTCATACGCCAATCTTAGAGGATGAGTTTGCAGAGGACATCCATGTTTAATTCTGTGTTGCGTGCAGTACCTTATCTATTTCCCAGGGCCCAGATGTTTTTAAACATTCATGAAAACTAGTTACAGGCATGCCATCTTTGATCTCAGACCCAAAGGAGCAGCCCTATGATCTAGAATCATTTAGCACACACTCAAGGGTCCAGCCCTGTTCCCAGTGGACTAAAACCCAGCCAGGGAAGACGAGCTCCTTACGCAGGAGTGAGGGTAATGATATCAGATGCCTCAGAGGCTGAGGAGAGCGAGGACTAAGGCCAGGCCCTGCTTTGACAATCGGAGGGCCCCGGTGATTCTTTTGAGTGTAGTCTCTTATTTTGCAAAGGCTCACCTATAAAACACATTACAGTGGCAGTGTTCCTTTGTTCTGCAAGTAACAGGTACCTCAAATGATGAAAAGAAATAGAAGAAAGTAGAACAGAGAGCCCTCGGAAACTCATTCTTTCTTAACATCATCCAAGTAGGCCTTCACCTACTTTCTCTCCAGATTTCCCTTTCAGCACCAGTTGCTGAACCTGGCCAAGAACTTTGTGTTCCTACCTGGTTACCAGGCAGACCGCTGTCCATCTCTCCAGACTCAGCCTTCTGCTTCTATTTTGTTTATGAGGCTGGGACATAGCCTCGCTGTGTGAACTCCGCAGCCTTTGCCATTTACACCCAGCCAAAGCGTCTTACATCGTAGTCCCTCTTCCATCAGAAATCTGGGTCCCAGGAAGAAACATATAGGTGCCCTCAGTGTTCTGATTACAGGGCGCTAGGGAACATCCAGGATCACAGCTGTCATCCAAGCCAGGAAATGCCATCTGGGGCCCTAACTGTTCACTCTGGTTGTTTCAAAAGTTCAGAGTGCCCTGCTTCCACCTCTGGGCATCAGGAAGCCCCCGCAGATTTGCAGACACCCAGGCTGCCTTTCTCGGTATGGTGCAGGCCTATGCCACTCGTGAGCGCATGTTTGCAAGGCGATTTCTGTGTTGCTCTCTCAGCCATACTCAACACAAAGCCTCGCCTCTGGGACTACCTTCTCGGAGGCCTTCCCCCTGCTCCCTGCCTGACAACTTAATATATACCACCTTGGGCTGCATCCCGAACTCGAGTATAAATTCCTTCCCAGGCAGAGGCAAAGTCTTACAGTCTTCCAGAGTTCCCTGTTCCCCACAGCTTGCAGAACCCCGAATTCACATCTTAGAGCAGCTTCTAGACCAACTGGCTCATTGCATAAACGCCAAAGCCCAGAGAAGTGAAATGTGGGCGTTGGGCTCCTTGATGTTGCAGGAAGCCAGTCTGGTCGCCTGTGGCCACCAGGCCAGGCTTCCTGGGAAATGAAGCTTCATTTGTCATCAGGATTTATCAGCACCGATGGGGTCCGGTGGCTCTGGAGCAGTGAGTCGGCCTCTCCACCTCTACAACTCTGCGTCTGCTCCGTGCTCTGCTCCCTTCTCATCCGCCCCCCTCCTACCCCAAAGCTTCTGCTTACTGCCTTGAGTCCCTCTCGACTTTCGTGCCACCTACTACTCCGCCGAGCTCACACTGACTTCCGGCGAGGGAAGACCCTGGGTGATCAGCCCCCATCCAGTATAGCCATCTCCTATTGGACAGGGCTTCATCGCAGGCCACCTCACAAGCTGCTGGTCAGCCTATAGCAGCTCTTTTCTCGGTCAGGTGTCCATCTCTGCTCCAATCAGCTGTGAGCAGAGTAGCAAGGCTGCTTGGGAAGGAAAGCTCATCCTGGAAAATCCCCGTGAAGGGGGCTGAGGGCATGGCGGGCTCTGGTGTCCAAAGTCTTATGAGGACACAGAGCAGCCTGCGTTGCACGTGCAATGCTTCTCTGCTTTCCACTTGGTGGACAGCAGATCCTTCAGAAGCCTGGAGAGCTGTTCTTTGGGTGACTCACCTTCAGTAGCCACTGAATGCTGGACTGAATTTGCACAGGAGCAAGATTCCCATACACTGTAGATAGATAGCTTTCCATGGCCGCCCATTCCTTATGCTAATACACTCTTCTGAAATTGATGCATTCTGTTCACACAGCAAAAATGTCTTCCTTCCTTCCCTCCTTCCTTCCTTCCTACCTTCCTTCCTTTACCAAGAATACACTGAGGACTTACCATATGTCATTGTGCTGGGGCCTGAGAATACAGAAGTCAAGAAAACACAGTTCCTGTCTTCAGAGACCTCATAATAGTAAAGAGCTTACAATACGTTGGTTTGTGATATGTTCATGCTCTACATCATTCTCCCCTCTGGTGAGGAATTGGGAGGAAGTGTTTTAAAAGGTGCCACAATCACACTTTTAAACTCAGTACACAGGAACTGAATCGCTTTTAGTCACGACCCTTCTGTGACACCATAAACATTACATTTAAAGGGAAGCCCATCCTCAGAGGTGGAGCGTCCCGGGACAGCTGCATTCCCTACAATGGTCCAGTCCCCTGGGTGGGCTGAGCAAAGAAGCACTTCTCACTGCCCTCAGCAAGTGCAAACTCACCAAACACAGGAGTAGCCAAATTTGCACTTCATATGTGAGTGTGAAAGCAGGCACATCCTCATCATAATGTAAGTGCCCACTTCACTCCTCCTCTCCCTGGACCCTGCACTAGCACAGGGAGAGACCAAGCCCGTGCTTGTCAGCAATTTGGCAGGTCACACTCTCCACATTTTGCTAATAGAAAGTCCGCAGTCCAGGAAGGCTCACACGACAGCCATATCATGAATTATTTTTAGGCATGAAGAATTCCAATGAGAAATTAGACAATTAGAAAGATCTCGTGAGATCGAGGGCAAATGCCATGATGTTCTCTCTGTGTGTGCAGCTCTGTCGCACTGGTGCTTGGACTTGCTCAAGCTGTCCTGTCCAAATGACACTATCCCTTCCTGACTCTCAAAGATACTCTCTCAGTTGTTCACAGGCTTCTTCAAAAGGACATCATGGAAACCCAAATAGAAATAGGATTCTCTCATTTCAGAGGGTTTGTAGTTAGTGTATTTGATTTTACTAACCCTAAACCCATAACAAGGGCTTCTTTGAGTAACAAGATCACAACTTTAAACAGCCAGTTCTTACCAAGTTTTAGTTTCTAATAAAACTATTACAAAAATGTAGTCTTCCATGTTCTGCTACCAATAAAGCAACAAACAGTTTTTAATATATAAATCCAAATGTGTTATCCCACAGATAAAGGTTCAGAGCCATGGCTTTTTAGCCCAGCCCTTACCTCTCCTAAGATAACATCCCACTAATAGTTTGCACTGGTTGGAGCTCCTCTGGTGACAGGATGAGGCAGAGTGGACAAGTAGGATTATTGCCCTTTGACAAATGTCACTCATTCTCTGACACATTGGCTCCAAAGGCAGAAGTTTGCCCTGCTTCCCATGCTGACTCAATAGATTATATCCTTGCAACAAGCTAGAGGGCTTGCTTAAGACCATTTTTCAACCTCCAACATCTTTTAGATTCAATCTTTAAGCTAATAAACTAGAAGTCACTTAGGATCGTGACCCACAAACATGACTTTCCTAGTTCCTTGCAATATGATGAGCTTAAACGTGAAGGCTCCCTTTACACTGGCATCTAAATCTTCTTGGAAGGGGGCCAGGACAGCCCTGACATCTCTGCTTTGTCTCAGCACAGAGAGTTATAGCCAGGTTCTGGGCATGGGTGCAATAAAAGTCCCATCTCACACAGCATAATGACAAACCAAGTCCATGTGTGTTTATTAAGCAGCTGCTGCAGGGTTCCTGGCCTGGCGCCACATTCCATCCACTGCTAGAGGATGTTTCTTCTAGTTATGTTGCTATTTGCCCAGCCTTACCCACATATACATCTCTGCCCAGCTGTTTCCCAAGCAAAGTTGCTCCTGGCTCTGCTCCTGGCTACACGCACAAACCCAGCTTCCTCGAAAGAAAGCCAATGCCTGTTCCTGCCCTCTCTCCCTGGGCAAATATGCCTGCAACCTGCTATCTGCCTGCCGCTGTACAACCCAGCCTGACACCTACCTGTCACCTAAACTGCCCATGCCCCAACTCGAAAACTAGAAATTACAGAGATTAATCTACACATTTCTAAAATTAATGCCTCCTATCAAAAAGTGGGTGTGTGTGAGAGAGAGAGAAAGATGGATTTGAGGGTTAAATATCCATTGCTTACTCAGGATTGATCGATTGCTCCTTACCTAGCAAAACAGCACAATGCAAATATCACCCTGAAATACGTAATGCTTAGGTCTCTCCCAGTTTTATCCCTGGACCCTCCCCTTGTCATTGCAGCTCCGTGGCTTCCAAGTTTAGATCAATAAAACCCCAGTGGGGGCACTCAGACCCACTGAGTTTGCTCTTTGTACTACAAAGCTGAATACAAATTTGAGTAAAGTGGGCAAAAATTAAACTGCAAGTTCCTGGAACAGCTGTCAACCTCAGCATAGCGTGTTGGGAATTGAGAGCCAGTGGCCAGAGCAGAAGCCCCAGTCTAACACTGAAAGAAAGCACTTCTGAAACCTTCTGCTGAGACCTGACCCTTGTGATTATGAACACTGCCGTTATCTATTACCAGGATACAGTGTTGCTGTATTTTCATCAACATAAAGCCAAGCTCTGAGAAAAATACTCAAAACACTTCTGCAATTTCTGGGGTTGGACTCCTGATATCGGTCTCTGAAAGTTTTGTCTCCTCCCGTCCCCTAAAGCCATTGAGCTTGGTCCCCACCTCCTCACCCACCACTCCACCCTGTCCAAAACACAACTGAAAACCCATCTCTTTTAAAGGCTTGCTCTGACAAGTACAATTCTGCAATAATTCACATATTCTCTTAGAAAAACCTCAATTAGGAGATTATGCTAAGTGAAATAAGTCAAGCAGAGAAAGTCAATTATCATATGGTTTCACTTAGTTGTGGAACATAAGGAATAGCATGGAGGACATTAGGAGAAGGAAGGGGAAAATGAAGGGGGGTGGAATCGGAGGGAGAGATGAACCATGAGAGACTATGGACTCTGAGAAACAAAGGGAGGGTTTTAGAGGGGAGGGGGGTGGGGGGATGGGTTAGCCCGGTGATGGGTATTAAGGAGGGCACACACTGCATGGAGCACTGGGTGTTATACGCAAACAATTAAACGTGGATCACTACATCAAAAACTAATGATGTAATGTATGGTGATTAACATAACATAATAAAATAAAATTAAGTTAAAAAATAAATAAATAAAATAAAATTAATCCTTTAAAAAAAAAAAAAAGAAAAAGAAAAACCTCAATTAGCCCAGCAGCTGTGGATCTGCTCACAGATCTCAGGTGCAAGACACATCACAATCCTAGATGTCCCTCCATGGCACTAAACTGGCGCTGAGTGTCTGCTGTCCAGGGCTGGGGAGCCGTCCTGTGTCAGCTGTTACTGACAGACACAACCTCCTCTCTGTGGACTGTGCAGACCAGAAGTCCCTCCACACATTTTGTGAACCATGTGAGCCTCTTGGGCCCTTTGTACAACCCCACAGAGAGGAGGTTGCCCTATCTTAAGGTCATCTGCTTGGCAACCTTAATTCCATCTGCAACCTTAACTCCCCCTTGTCATGGAAGCTACCATAGTCACGGGTTCCAGAGATTATGATATACACATCTTTAGGGGGCCATTATTCTGCCTGCCACACACTCTCGCAGAGATCCTGCCACTTCCCTTTGTAATGTTCAGACACTCGGGTGCCCACACTTGCAAACCCAGCCCCCTTCTCCAGGTCGTGGGGTCTCTGCCCCTAGCAAGGCCTCTGCCAGTTTTTCCTGATTAAACCCCAACGCTTCACCCCTTTAGAACAACCCAGCTCTTTGCCTCCCACAGGCAAGGCTTTGGAAATCAAAAAACCTTTAAAGGACTTGTCTAAGGCAAGACACAAATCCCTTCTGGTCCTCTCCAGAGGGGATAAATACCTGCCCCTTTCAGGGAAGGAGAAAGGTCAGCCAGTTTCTCAGTTGTCTTTCCTGCAATTGCCTCCTTGTGTCTGAACTCCTGCAGTGTGCCTCTTCCTCCCATTATGCTTGTTTGGGTCTGGAACCACATCCTATACCCCTGGAACCTTCCACCAGGGCTCACACAGGGCTCTGTGCATATGTTCAAATGTTCTATTGATTTCACACCAAGACATGCAACAGTGGAGGCTTTAACTTTATCTGGGAAAGGCTCCAAAAGTCATTAAAAAATACAGAAGAATGTAGGGCTTTGCTACCAATTCCAATAGCCAACAAAATCTTATCACTGGAAAGCTTAAAACTGTTGCTTGGGTTCTATTTGGACACAGTGTTAGAACATTAAAAAAAAAAAAAAAAGCTATGGAGCCATCAAAAAGAATAAAGGACAATTTAGGAAGCATGAAAAAGTTGTAGACTACCACTCCAAAAGTTTGGTCTTGAAGGAAATGACATCATTCATTCATTTATTCAAGAAACATTTTTTTGAGCTCCTACTATGTGCCAGGGCCAGTTTTAGACTCTGAGTTTAGGGTCACGAGAGACCTCATGCCCTCTCCTCCCCACAGTTTAATCAGAGGGGAGTTACTCAGAGCAAAGTGAGTGTCGTGGAGGATATGGGCTTTGACCTCAGACAGGAGCTTGGACACCTGCGCAACTTAGCAGACTTCACAGATCACCCGCTTGGCAAAAGGAGGGAAATGGCTTTCTCAAAATTCCATGCTTTGTTTGAATCCTCATTTGTGATGCCCGCTACCCAGTGGAATCCCAACGCCCTCTCCTGCTGCCACTGCTCCAACATGTGCCCACTGTAAGCCTGGTCTCTAGTCTTGAGGGTCTTGGGGCTTTTTCTGAGAAATACTGCCTAGGAGATTGCCAATCCTGCGATGCCCCTGCTATTTCTTACTGTCCTTACTTCAGGAGCCATTTAATCTCCCTTACTATAAATGAAGGGGAGTCTTTTGAGAAAGGCATTGGAATGGGGGTCCTGCCGCTCTCGTTGCCCCTTGCCCCTTCCCAAGAGGACATGCTTGGTGAGATGGAAGCCCCAGATGAGGCCTGCGAACGTTATCAATGGGACCACTGAACAGTCTACGGCAGGGCAGGCACATGGTCAGGTCTGAATGGGAGAGAGCTCTGGGGAAAAGCACATGGAAGTAGGAAAGCCTGGAGCCACAGCCCAGACTTGGATGCAACTGCACTAATCCAGACAGAAACTAACGAGGAGGTCATAAAATACCTGAATGGACTGATGGTTTGCACGTGAACGTGTGTCGATGCACAGAGATAGCCAGAGAGATGTTCCCTAAAATGTGAACAGTGGCTATCCTCCACGAGGATATATTATCTTTATAATCAAGAACAAAAAAAGCTTTGTTGCTGTTATTTAGTAAAAGCTGGCAATGACCCTGAGAGACTGACTGTGCATAGGGGTGATGGCCAGACCACATAAATAAAGACAGAGCTCTGACCCACAGCCCGCAGCAGCATGCCCAGGAAACCAGCCCCTCATATACAATAAGCAACCCAGGGAGCCAGCCGGCTGCACGTCAGACAGCTTCTCTAGCAACAGTCTAGGAAGCTAAACAATGAGTTCCATAACAGTTGGCCCCAAATGGCCAGAACTTGATTAATAACCGACAGCTTCCCTAATATTTGTTTCTTCTTCTACCTTAGCACCAACTAGAGAAAGCCAAATATGCGCCCTAATTAATCACATAGGGTGTCCCACTGCTAGCTGGCTGCCTAGAGCAACTCCAGACCTATAGCCCTTCCTTTTCTCCACCATGAAGCTTTCCCACTCCCCTGCTTGCCTTTGAGTCTCTGCCAAAATTCAAGTGCCATGGCTGAATACCTTGCTGTAGCAAACTCTAAATACATTCTAGTCCTTGCTTTCTCATTGACTGGGCTTCACTTAATTCCTCAACCTGAACAGTTCTGTTACAGTGGGGATAGCAAAGAGGGACTATGAGGAAAATCTATTAGAAAAAAAGTTGTGGGACTTAGGATCTACTGGCAGTGGGGTGAAAGAGAGAACGCAAGGATGCCTCTAGCTTCTGGCTTCTGGCTTGGGGTTCTGAGCACATGCTGGTGCCATCTCTGGGGTCATGTAAAGGGAAGGAGCACATGGGAGAGGTACATGTCCTGTCTTCAGGAGACAGGAAGCTCACATGGTGGTGGGGGGACAGAGGAGGGTTAGAAGACTCTGGAGGTATGGGATAGACTAGGGGAAACCAGCCAGGGGCGAAAAGGCACTCCAGAGCTGGGAACAGCTGGAACCATCATCACCCTGAGCCTAAAGGTGCAAAGAGAGGCAACTAGACAGAACTACTGAATGAGAGTATGGTGGTAGGGAGAGGAACTCCGTCCATTTCAGCTCAGCCTGGGACCTGGAGGAAGATTCCATTTTCCACCTGCCCTTTGATCTCCTGTCAGTGTCTCCCATGAGCCAAGTCCACCAGGAAGCCAGAGGACATGAGAAAACTGGTGCATCTCTAAGAGCCATTCTCCTGGTATATAGCGCATCAAAGGGGTGAAGGGAAGCTCTCTGGGGGCAGATGGAGAACTGTTAGCCCAGACAGCATGGGGATGATGTGTTCCATCTCGAAAATGTTCAGTTTGAGGATCCTATGGGAAATCCAGGTGGAGATATCTTGAAAGCAAGCCAACATGGCAGTATAGAAATTAAAAAGAAAGATTTGAGTTGCAGACCTAGATGTGAGAGTCATCTAAATACAAGGAGAACTTCATAACAGGTGACCTCTCCCTGAGAAAGAGTGAGGAATGAGAAGAGAAGCAGGCTGAGGACAAACTCTGGGGCTCCTACATTGAAGTGGGAAGGCAGGAGAGGTGGTCAGGACAAGTCACTAAGAGGAAGAACCAATCAGAGATCTAGAGGCACAAACAAGAATGTCCATCAGATTTTCAGTCACACTTTTTAGCAGTGAAGTCTACCAGTAGGTTAGGCAAAGAGCTAAACCAAAGGTATAGAATCAAACCAAACACAAATAACTCTTGAAGTTCATGATCTTTGGGGGCTCCAGGGGAAGGGCAATCAGGGAAGGGTTACTGGTGATCACACTGCTTGCACTTTCTTGAACATACTTTTTTAAAAAGTAATAATAAATAAAGTAATCCCAGCAAGAATCCTTTACAAGCCATTCTGGAATAATTGACTTGTGGGAAAGAGCAGGGTGACAGACTGTGCGACTATCAACACAGGGGATGTCACCAGTGCTTCGAAGCTGGGACCATGACTCATTACTTCAGCACCGGATGCCAACGCCTGGTAATTATCGTTATTTAATGAGAAGCAGCAGGAGCAGCAAGAGAAGAAGGAGGAGGAGGAGGAGGAGGAGGAAGGGGAGGAAGAAGGGGAGGAGGGGGAGGGAGAGAAGAAGAAGGGGAAGAAGAAGGAGGAGGAAGAAGAGGAAGAAGGGAAACAAAAAAAACTTTTAAAAAACTCTTGTTTTAAGATTTTATTTATTTATTTGACAGAGAGAGACAAAGCAAGAGAAGAACACAAGCAGGGGGAGTGGGAGAGGGAGAAGCAGGCCTCCCGCTCAGCAGGGAGCCCGATGCGGGGCTCGATCCCAGGACCCTGGAATCATGACCTGAGCCAAAGACAGATGCTTAACGACTGAGCCACCCAGGCACCCCTTAAAAAACGCTTTTTAAAAAATCTTCTTAAATGACAGGAAATTAAAAATAAATAGACAAAGGTATATTTGCCAAATCAAAAGGCTTACTACCTTCTTTCACCTCACCTTTTCTATTTGCAAGTGTTCGTCTTCCCATGAGCTGCCGTCCCCACCTTGCTGTGCACAGCACCCACATAAACTGTGATCTGTATCTCGTTTCTCCGGCCGGGCACAAACTAGGTTATGGCTGATGTGCTGAAAGCCAGCACACTCTGGAACAAGCTGGTTAAATGGCCAAGGCTTTCAAACTAAGATGGAAAATTGTTTACTCTCGTAGGTCAGCAATCTCCCAAACCTTTTTCAATTAGTTGTGCTCAGCTCCAAACCCTTATTAAATTTTTTCCCAATTACAGAATCTTCAAGTTAGCCCCTTCCATAGGCAATCCTTTTTTTTCTGACTTGGGACAGAAAATTGGCTGCTCCTTGGCATCAATTCCGTTTCCAACATAACCAGAAGGGATGGGCATTGCTGAGTACTGGATGTTCTCTAACTGCCTTGCCAGTGGAAATATCCTGCCAGCCACATGTATTCTCTTAAATTCTCTAGCATACAAATTTAAAAATAAAAAAAAAAAAAAGCAGGTGAAATTAACATGATATATTTGATCTAACCAAATATATACAGAATATTGTCATTCTAACACGTAATCAATATGAAAACCACTGATGAGATGTTTTCCATTACTACGTTTCACATTCTAACTTCAAAATCCCGTTGAGTTCACACTTACACCATTCACTTACACGCTTGCCCATTTCCAGTGCTCAGTAGCTACCCATGGCTGGTGGCTGCCACATTAGCCCCCACAAATCTGTGAGGTCACAGAGACCAGGAAGCTCCCGGTGCCCTCCTCTGGTGACCAACACAGGATTCTCTCCAGCAACAGTTACTCATGTTTTCCATATAAAACGAGCCCATCAGCCCATCCAGGCTAAAGAGGATCTCTTTGTTTTGTGTGGATCAAGAAGTTATCAGAGTGCTGGGCCTGCAGGAAGGTTAGCAGGCATGTAATCCACACGCCTCCCTGTGTTTTCAACATTATCAGCATTATCCAAGTCAATGGAGGGTCCACTTAAAATGAACACACAAGGGGCGCCTGGGTGGCTCAGTCGGTTAAGCGGCTGCCTTCAGCTCAGGTCATGATCCCAGGGTCCTGGGATCGAGCCCCGCATCGGGCTCCCTGCTCGGCGGAGAGTCTGCTTCTCCCTCTCCCTCTGTCTGCCGCTCTGCCTACTTGTGCTCTCTCTTTATCTCTGTTAAATAAATAAATAAAATCTTTAAAAAAAAAAAAAAATGAACACACAAAATTTTTCCTTGTCCACCTGAGACTTTATTTGAAGACTACTTATTGGGGCTCAGGGGAAAAGATACAAATAGGAATAGAGTGGACCCTTGAGCAACGCAGGAGTTAGGGGCCCTGGCCCCTCCACAGTCAAAAATCCACATACAACTTTTGACTCCCAAAAATGTAACTACTAATAGCCTAATGTTGACTGGAAGCCTTACCAATAACATAAACCTAGAAATCAATTAACATTTTGTTATGTTATATGTAGTATATACTATGTTCATACAATACAGTCAGCTAGAGAAAAAAATGTTATTAAGAAAATCATAAGGAAAAGAAAATACATTTACAGTCCTGTACTATCAAAAAAAAACCCATGTGTTAAGTGGACACACTTGGTTCAAACCTGTGTTGTTTGGGGATCAACTGTATTAGATTTAAGGTTAGGAATACCAATATCTGTGAATTTATGATATAAGTCAAGTTTGCAAAACTGGATAAAACATGACTTTTCAAGGACACACCATTTGCAAATGTTGAGTTTCACGGGCAAGGCAATGTCCAGAGAAGAGCACAGATTTCTATTTTTTCCTTTTAAAAAGAGCAGATGTAATTACTTCAGTGTATGTACTCGTGTTGAGAATTCAATCAAGTGACTTTAAAGAAATCAAATAAACCTTTGCGAGAGAACCGAAAGGCAAGAATGATTCAGTGCAAGCCGAGCAAAGCACACAACAATGCCAATGGGCCTCAGGGGAGGAGCGCAGAAGCAGGAAAAAATGTAATTTTAAAAGGACTAGATCCCAAGTGCAGAAAACCCAAACAGCATTGCAGCCCACAGACCACAGGGGCAGGGAGCATGAGGCCATTTGTAATCCATGGGCATTAATAAGTCAGCTCCAGGAGATGCAGAATGCCAAATGGGGCATCAGAGTTACCCCCCAGGGCTGCCGGTCACCATAGCCCACACCAGTTGTCTGTGTGAGCAGAGAATCAGAAAGCTCACAGTCTCACTGTTAAAAAAAATAGTACCATGTAAACATTGAACAAATACAGCACTAGAAAGGCCTGGAATCCCCTGGCCTGGAACCCGTCTTTCCAGCCAGGCCTCCCAGAGAGCTAACGGGGAACTTCTGGGGAGAAGTCCCACAGGCTGAGGCGAGAGTTTTCTGCCTTTCTACTGGAGGCATCTTCCATGAGAAGCATATCTCAGCCACAGATCCTTCCAACCTTAGCCAAGCTCATTCACCGTTGGCCCAAAACGGAGGCTTAAAGACCCCAGGACCAGAATGGCCTTGATACCTGGGACAGGACCACCACAGTGCTACAGAGGCTCACAGTGCAGTAATTTGCCCCTTTCTGTACAGAAACAGTCCCATTCCAGAGCATCGGGCTTGGTGGACAGCGAACAAGCCAGAGCCTTTGCTGGTCCTCAGACCTTGTCCCTGAGCCCACTCAGACTCACCCTCATGAGGCTATGAAAGGATAGGAGGGAATCAACAGACCTTTCCAGACCTCTTTCCCTTCCAGGATGGGAGACTCAATTCAAGATCAGTTGTGGTCAGGCAAGGTCATCGCTAGGGAAACTTTCCTCCTTTTAGCAAGATGACACCAGAAACAAACTAACCAACTAGCAAAGAACTGCAGAGAAGGTGCCCTCTTGACTTTCCTTCTGCTTCACTTTACAAACACTATTTTTCAAGAGAAACCTGCCACCTGCGCTGGGAGAAGGACAATGCAAATATTTCCGATGCCTGATGAAAACCCACAAAGTATTGCAGGTTAAAGTGGGGTACTGCCTCAAGGAGTGAATGAATGACAGACACAAATCCAGTTGCCTTCTGGCCATTCTAACTCTGAATGCGACTTCCTCATTGAGCAAACCTACCCAGAGGCAAAAGGAAAGAGGCCTTCTCTTAGAATCAGCCTCTGACACAGAGCGGGGGCCTCAAGGAAAGAAGCTGTGCTTCTTCCTAAGGAACTCTTTAATTCCATCCCTGATCCAATGCCAACCTAGGAAGAGAGTGCTGAGCAATAGAAGGAAAAGTCCAATATCACAAAAGGGAAAATGTGATGCACCCAAGTAATTCGCTGGAAAATTGATCTCAGAAGAAAAGCCTGGTGTCACCCCCGTCAACTATAACAGCCCAATGTGGCAACTTGTGCCCAATTTGCATAAGAATATCATTAAGGGTGGTACCTCCAGTCCAGTGCCCATGAAATGCTGAAGTCGGTTGAAGCTCAGAGGCATTCATCACAGCCACTGGTGATTAGAACATCTGACCTGCCAAGTATTCTAGCCTGGCTCTGGGCTCCAACCCATAAAGATGAACGGTGATGCGTGTCCAGGGAGAGGCCTCTCCAGGCCGGTGATGGGGGGGTCCACCCACCCGGCACCCTCATCTCTCTCCATCTCCCCATGGGGGCGGTGACCCTGGGCAGATGTCCCAACATGCTCTATCTCCCCGCTGCCCGTGTGGTTCTAAGGCTCAGGCAGGTGGAGGGGCCATAACCTTCTCGAGAGATCAGACTTCTGGATTTTTCCCCTACAAAGCAAATTCTTTTTTAGGTGAAATTCACGTACTTTAAAATGAATTTTATAGTACATTTTAGTAACATTTAGTACATTGACAACGTTGGACAACCCCGTTCTCAAACATTCTTATCACCCCAAAAGGATCCCATGCCCATTAAGTTGTCACCCCATGTCAAAACAACTTTTAAAAGAACATCCTGTTTAATTCCAAAAAATATCTCCCCTCCCCCACCTCCTACCCTGATGTCAGACCAGTTTCCAGCCACAAAAGAACTTGGAGTTCCCCTGGCAGAGATTCATGTTTCATTCATTCTACTGTCCCCAGGGTCTAGTACAGTGCTTGGCACACGGTGGGGACCCACCTGAAGTGAGGAGACCAAAATGGCCGAGACAGGGTGCTAAGCCTGCTCTTGGGCGTCAGGGATGCATAGTTCAGCTCATCTGATTTGAAGCGAGCTCTGAACTGCATTCCACTTCCTCACATAGACTCTACATGAAGTTTGCCCATGGCCTCGCTGCCTGGGAAGCCAGCGAGGGCCGAGAGGAGAGAAGCCCCCTCCCTTTATGGAGTCCTGACCCCCACGTGCGTCCTGGATGGTGCATCCCGTCGCTGAGCTCCATGACGCCATTCCACCCCCCGTGGAAAGCCCAGCCATACATGGCCCATGGAAGGCTGTGATGGGCAATAACATCACAGTGGAGACAGCAAGCATTTTGCAGGAAGGTAACTTGATTGTACCACGTTTTTCCCCTAGGAATTCCATCCAGTTCCAACAGAAGCAGCAGCCACTGCTCTAGAGATGAGGTCTTTGCCGTCAGCCCCCACCACTGAGGCTGCGTTGGGCCTTGTTCAGAGCCATGTCCCTTTGTCTTCTGCCTCCACCAAACAAGTCACTTCACGGACTATCAGTCACCGAAGGCTTTCACTAGCCCCTCCTCCCTGCAACCTCACACTGTACTTTCTGGGGAGGGTCAGGGACTTGCATGGAGCCTGATCTGGACACTACACCAGGATATGGGCACCACCTCCCCAGTTGCCAAATCAAACCTGGGTGTGGAGGTTCGGGGGCTCCCTGCCATCTTGAGAGGGGTCGCCACACTCATGTGTGATAAGAAAGATGGGTTGGGTGAAAGTGGAAAAGCACCACCAAGAGTCTGTAGGTAGTTCCCAGCCTTGGGCTGTCCCCATTTCTGGTTCTGTGATTCTATTTTAGAAACTTTACTTTCATCCTCCCCTCCGAGTCTAGCAACAGAGTCTAAGCTAACCTCCCATTTGTGTCGGAGAATCTTCCTCTATTTGGATAATATGTCACTCTCATCTTTGCTCCTGGCAGGATGACTGAGTCACGTCTGTCTATGAAGGAGGCAGGGGAAGGCCCAGGTGCGTGAATGTGCTCAGAGAACAATAGGGATGCTGAGAGTCGTGCTGGCAGCAACATGGGGCTGTGTCCGAGACAAGGGGAGAGCAAGGCACCGGCCCTGAGCAGGTTGAGGGTGGCCAAGTGTGGGCCTGACTCTCCAATTCCATGTGTATTCCAGGAACCTGCAAACCAGATATATTTCAAACACACGTTCTCAGAACCTGGTTGTCATGGTCATCCTGAGCTTCAGTGAGCTGGAAGAATTCTGGGAGGAACAAATTTAAGCAATTATATGTAATTGTATTATTACCTATAATGATAAATTTATATATATAACAGGATGTCTCAGAAGTGTTACTATGCTAACTTGTTCTAGAACTCTCCAAGAGGGAAGCAGAGGAGGCAACATTTCCCAAACCCATTATGCTATCCTGTCCCTTCCCTTTCACCCTCTCTCCCCACCACCTCTCAAGCAAAATAGGATCCCTTCACCCTCGCTTCTGGGATGTAGGATTTGATCCATTAGGGTGCTAAAGTCAGCTCATTCCAGCTCCTGAGAGCTGACTGTTCAATATTAAGGAATTTTGAGAGCTGGTCAATAGTCGATGGCTTGAAATCAGCCACGGTGAGAGTTTTTATATACTGGCAAATACTCAGATCAAGGCTCTTTTTTTTTCCCCCTGTACAGCCACCCTAATAGCACACCAGTGGACTCAGCCTAATTTATTGAATCTCCTGAACTTGGAGGGCGTTTCGGGGGGCTCTCTCCCCCATGCAGCCCTTGGATTTGGCCCCCTTTGCAGGGCCTTTGGAGGCCTCAGCCCCTTCCTGTCTGCACAGACTAAAAGGGACAGACACGTGCATGTGGCCACATCCCACGCCAACGCCTCCCAGTGGGAACACTTTGCAACCACGCCCCCACTCTCAGCCCTAAGGCGAGCAAACCCACCACATGCCGCTCATGAAGTATCCCCATCCAGGGAGACAGTTTTCAGAAGAAAAATTATATCCTTGGAACCTGGCAACACAGAGAACCAGAAACTCACATCCAGCCTAAGGGTTCAGACCTCTGCTTATCGGCATCTCAGAGCCTTAGCTGCACAACACAGAGGGATTCAAACAAATGGGAAGAACACTTAAAACACAAGAGACAGCCGAAAGGGAAGCCGGTGAGGCTGAATGCGCCCTCAGGCAGCTAGTCAAGCCCCATTCTGAAGACAACCTGAAGTGCGGGCCCACACTTACAGAAACCGAGGTATCCAGGAAATGAAGGTGTAGGTAGAAGGGCCACACCTGCGTGCCTGAGGCAGGAGGGGGGGAGGCGTTTTCTTCCCTGAAACCTGAGGGAGCTACAAGCCTCTTGGAACATAATCATACGTGTAAGCTGATGGTGAGACAGGGCTCTCACCTCAGCTGAAACTTTGCTGAAGCCTTTGAGAACTTACGGCGAAAATCGTATTTCATTTGCTTTCCAGAGTAAGTCAGGTGCAATTTACTTGGTTGAACAAAACACATCAAGCTTCCTTTTTAAAAGGAATTTCTTATTTCATCCTAGAAAAAAACTGTGGATAGTGAATATTTTTCAGGGTGGAAAGTGGTAGGGTAAGTTAGCTACCAACCGTCTAAGGACATCAAGATGGCTAGGGAGTTAGGTCAGCGGCTCAAGATAAGGGACCAAATGGTTATGTGACAACTTGGATCTTGGGACGCCAAATCCAGTGCATTCCCCCCACGGAACCCCGGCTAAGGAAGTGCCCATTTCTTAGGGCTAAAACAGTGACCGAAGAGAGCCCGCTTCTCTTCAAAAAGACTCTGAAATACCAACTGCGGTCTTCTCCAGAACAGTACAAATTTAATGAAGTGCAAAATGTAGGCCTTTTGCATTCTGATCGAGTTTCACTAGGAATTCAAACCACATCTCAGTGAAAGTAATTCTCTTTTATGGATGCAGGAATTAGTGTAATCACTGAAATACCTTCAGAGGACAAGCCTTCGTAGGGAAAGAGGTCGGCATTAATCCGTTCAAAACACGTAAATTTCAAGTGCAAAGTTAAACAACACAATGCCTATAGTTTGTGCACTAAATGTGAAGTCAAGGGGGGAAATGATTCAAGGAAATAACAGTTTTCTTCTAAAATTAAACATACCTTGTTAGGGCAGGTAAACACCCTCCGTGCCTGTTCTCGGGCCCCCTCCTTTTTGCTGGTAGCAGGTGGAGTCTCCCAACAGGTGTTTCAACATGGGCACCCTTCACGTCAAACCCTCAGTTATGTGGTGACTGCTCTCGGTGAATTACCCAGGACCCTTCTCCTTCTGAAACCCAGTGACTGTCGCCCCCAGGAGAGGGACAGCAAAGGAAATTAAATTCAATTTTCCACTCGCTAGAATTCTTAACAGAAACGGGTTTGTGGGAAGTGGACTGAGACATCTGTCTAAAATTGGAACTCTGGCTAATGTGAGGGCTGGATCAGTGTTCTTTCCTCCACTGCGAAAGCCCATGGTGTGGTGCGGTCGAAGCAAGCCCCCACCGGTCTGGCCCCAGAGAATTTACCAGGACACATCACACCCACCAGTCAAGGGGCCAGTTCTTCTGAAAGAGCATCCCCTCTCCTCACTCCAGAGCTAACCAAATCTTCTGTAGATTAGATTTTCCACAATTTTAGAATCTGAGGGAGGGGGTCTCATGTTTCGGCTCTACTAGTAAGTAGTAATAGTAAGAAGCCATTTTCTCACCTCTTCCTGTCCCTCTTCATGCCTCCTCAAGACTAGAAAATCAGATTATTCTATGGGCTCTCCAGGAGGAATGACCAGGTCCATTGGCAGGAGGAAGAAAGGACTGGAACGGGTGTCACCGTTCTGAGCTGGGCACAGCCTTGCCAACCCCTCTGGGCCTGGCGTGGTGTCTTCAGCAGACAGGAAGGGGCTGGTCTTCCCTCTGAGGGTAATGCTTGGCCTTGCCTTCCATTCCTTCTCAACCCCCCAGGAGATCCTGCTTGCATCCCTTCCTGAATTTCCCATGGCTCCTTCCCCCCATCATTTGGAAAACCAGGCTTCATGCTCATTGTTCCCAGCCTCTCCGCCACCTCCCTCCTTCGCCTACAGACAGAATGCCTCTTGCAGCTTCAGCCCATCATCACCACCTCCCTGGCAGCCCGACTTTCGTTATGACCACCTATTCAGAGTTGTCCGTGGTCTCCTTGCTACCAGACCCAAGGGCCTCTCCTCTGCCAAATGCACTGCCATGGCCTCCCCGATCTGGACCCCTCTCCTTACCTCCACTACTCGCTGCTCCCCCAAACCTCCTCCACCCTCTGCTCCTCCAACTGCCATCTGTGAACGCCCCTTGGGTGCCTGTGGTCTTGATTCCTTGGTGACCCCTCTGCACTCTCGTCCTCTGGGACAGCTCACCGATCCACTCAGCACCACCGGGCTGGGGTGTTTCACATTTCTGTGCTGTTTGGTGAACGGAAAGAGCCCTCAACTTGGGAGTCAAACACTCCAGACCAAACACAATTCTGACTGTAACCTTGGGCAAGGGGTTCAGCCTCTCTCAAATTAGTGATACCGCACAGCTGTATGCAGGATGGGAAGACAGAGAAATAACATGTGGAGCCAGAGAGCTCAGTGCAGGCACAGAGTAGGGAGTCAATAAATGTTCATTCTGCCCTGTCAGTCCCCCAAGACACCAGAATATTCCAACCTACCAGACAGTTAGCTGACACAATAGGTCCTAGAAAGGCTTTTTGGTACCCTGTCCCTTCTCCAGCTCCACCTTCCCCTCTCTGGAGTTGGCCCTTACTCCAGGAGCAACCCCACAAATCCACCACTCCTCTATTCGCCTTCCTGTACCCCACCAGGGCCATGCACTGCAATGGCACATGAGTGAGGGGGGTCCTTCTCGCTGTCACCCTTTCCTTCGCATTGTGTACATGTGCACACCCATGCACACGCACATGCATGCACACCATACATGTGTGCATGCACACACCCTTCATTTCACCTATCTGCAACAGCAGAAGAGAAACAATACAAGCTTCAGAATCAGGCCTCCTTGACCAAGAATCCAATCTCCACCATAGTTTAGATGTGTAAGCTTCAGCAAGTGGCTCAACCCAACAGAACTCTATCGCCTCACCGTAAGATGGGTCAACCGTCCCTGTGTGGCTATTGCACCCAGCCCAGTACTTGGCACATAGTAGACGTTCATCGAGGGCTGGCTTTCTTCTTTTCATACTGGAGGCTCATAGTCATTTCTCACCTCCTTCATGATGCCTTGTCCATTAGTTCAGCCCCTGCTGACCTCTGTCTCTGGCATGCTGGAACATTCATAGTCTCTTGTCCGCAGTGTAGAATGCAACTGCGCATTACATGGGACAGTGTGCAGGTCTTATGTTACCAGGCAGGCTCTTAACAACCAGATGGGTCTACCCGTCTGTGTCTCGGATTGCTTCTGAATTTCCCACAGTTTCCAGAACAATGTTGAGCTTATAAAACTAGTGATTACTATAGCTGCAAGTTATGTACCTTCTTCGACCCAGACTCTATTGTAATTGCTACCATTTGTTCAATGTCAGCTATGTACCAGGTGCTAGGTTTGCTTGATTTGTTTTTTTCTCACAGTAACCCTGCAAGATAGGTCTTACAATTCTCATTTTCTAACTGAAGAAACCGAAACTCAAAGACAAAAGTGGCCTGAACAAATGCACACAGATTGGCAGTGGGAGAGCAGGTTCCACTCCAGGCCTGCCTGGGCCAAAGCCCATTGTGTGTCACCAGACTGCACTGCCCCACAGGCATTACGTCATCTAATTCTCCCAGCAACCCAGCAGGGTGGCATTGCACCTGTTCTGCAAATAAAGAATCTGTGGCTGGGATTCCCCAGGTCTGGCTAACTCCAAGCCCACACTGGAGTAATCGGGAGCCATAAAGGATTCATGCTCCAGAAGGAAAGCAGCAAGTCAAGGTCCCTGAGGGAGGGGAAAGCCTGAAGTAACCACCACTTCAGAGAACAGGGAAGACATACAGGTATACGGGCGAGCCCAGGCTGGAATCCAGGATCTCAGAGCTCACTCTGGTTCTGCCTCTTGGTGTCAGCGGGCTTCCTGGGGCCTCAATTTTTTCATGTATATCAAAACAGGAAGAGGATGAAATAAATGATGTCCAGGGTTCCAGGACCACTGCTCACCTGTACATGCTTTAGAGCAAATAACAAAAGCACCCTTTCCTCTGAGCAGACTCAGGACTGAAAAGGAGCACATGGGTTGGCAGACAAGGCACAGACTGGATTTACAGCCTTTCTGCTCCGCTTCTGTGGGTACCCTTGTGCAGTGGACAACCCACACAACAGTATGAGGTGGCCCTAAGAGGTTCCCAGCGGTTCTAACTGCCTAACATTCTGATTCTTGAAATCCTTTGAGAAGAGAAATCAGGTTTTTGGATGTCAATCTCCTTCAACCAGCCCAAAGTGACCTGTCACTCCTCTCCTTGGAGCACTGAAATTGCACATTTTACAAAGCCATTTCCACGCACAGAGCAGTCAACATTAGTCCTCTGACCTTGCAGTGGGTCCTAGACATTCTAAATTTAGGCTCATGTTGTGGAGCCCCCAAGCTAGAATTTTAACAAGAGCCTTTGCCCTTTGGTAGCTGTCACATGCTCCCAGCGGGATGTAGGAGCTGTTCTTCCACACAATGACACTAAACGCTCCAGTCTCTGGATTTCTGACTACAGTTGCCTCCCAAAGTCACAACAGCTCAAAGTACTGGGCAAATAAAACCCACCTCACCTTCTCATACACATCAGACATAAACGCCCAGCCTCACCAGTCCCCAAGGAGGCACAAGCTTCAGATAAGGACTTAGGCAAGGACTTATCAGCAATGGGACAAGGGGCCAAGGGAAACTGATTCTGAACTTTAGGCACCACTGAGAACCACAGTTCTGAGTCATCTGTCAAATGTGTCTCAGTCCTAAAATGGGAGCAGCAATCGAAACATGCAGGAGTGAGTAAGGCAGGAAAATCCCACCCCATCCTCAGGCTGTAGCATTTTAGAAAAGCTAATCTTTTCCTCTCATTTAGCAAATACATGTGCTTTTCTTTTTTTAACACAGTTTACTTTTTTATTGTGGCAAAATATATAAAACATACAATTTACCATTTTAACCATTTTTAAGTGGATATTTCTAGCACATTGAGTGCATTCACATTGTTGTACGTCTTCCTAAACTGAAGCCTCGTACCTATACAACACTAACACCCGTCCCCCGCCCCCAGGCCCCAGGCCCTAAGGATCTGACTACTCTAGGGACCTCACGCAAGTGCAATCAGACAGCATCTGTCCTTTTGTGTCTGGCTTATTGCACTCAGCATAAGGTCCTCAAGGTTCATCCACGTTGTAGCAGGTGTCAGAATGTCCTCCCTTTTTAAGGCCAAATAATATCCCATTGTATGTATGTACCGAATTTTGCCTATCCATTCATCTTGGTGGGGACACTTGGGTTGCTCCCACCTTTTGGCTGTTGTGTACAAATATCTCTTTACATAGGCTCTTCCCGACCAGTAAGCACGGGGAAACTTTTGCCTGGTCTTTGATTTTGCTGAGTTCAGTTATTTGCATTGTTAGATGTTGATTTAATTCCGTGGGTCTGCTGAAGTATGGTTTTCTTGAAATTCACACTGGAAAAGGAGCCAAACTGAAGCTCCTTCACCACAAAAAGCCTACAAGAGATGTCTCCAATACCCCCTTCCCATCTTTTCCTCCTCCCCCCACCCTTATCATCCCTACCTCTCTGGGAGGAAGTTTTGTCCCTTTTTCTGTATTTACCCAGCCCTTCGCCTGCAGCACCTTCGATTGATCTCCATTCCATCAAACACCTCACTCCACCACTGCCCCCTTCCTTATAAGGGCAACCTCTCCCTTTGGCTTCTTCTTAGCACAGAGACACCCAACACACACACACACACACACACACACACGTACACGCACACGCACACACACACAAAGTCCCCACTCCGTCAGCTCCCTCCAGCTCTCCAACTTTAAACACATTGTGTATACTTTTTTTCACCCCCTCCCTGAACAATCACTCCCAAACCCACTGCAGCCTGACCTTAAACCCCATCACTCAGATGGCACCACCCACACCAAAATCACCAATTGTATTAGTTTCCTGCGGTTAACATGAGTGGCTTAAAACAATAGAAATTTATTCTCCCACAGTCCTAGTGGTCAGAGTCCAAAATTAAGGTGTCAACAGGGCCACGTTCCCTCTGAATGCTCTTGCAGGAGAATCCCTCCTTGCCTCTCTCAGCCTCTGGTGGCTCCAAATATTCCTTGACTTGTGGCAACATCACCTTAATCCCTGCCTCTGACAGCACATGGCCTTCTCTGGGTCTCTGTCTGTCCTTTCCCATCTCTTATGCGGATGCTCTAATTGCATTTGGGACCCACCCTAATCCAGTATGATCTTATCTTGATCTTTACTTTAATTACATCTGCAAAGACCTTACTTGCAAATAAGATCACATTCTGAGGTTCCGGATAGACATGAATTCTGGGGGGCAAGGGACACTATTCAACCCACTACACTGGTAAATTCCAATTGTCTAGCCCTATGGGCATTGCTCAGCAGCTCTGTGCAACATTTGTTTTCGTTATTCAAAACTGAAAGAGCTTTATGTTTCCTACGGATATTTTAGATGCTAGGAGCATATTAAGGGGAAATTTAAATATAGAAAAATTGAAAGAAAGCAAAAACACCCACAAACGTACAACTCAGAGATTGATCAGATTAACATTTTGGATTACGTTCTTCTACACACACCTGCAAGCACACACTCACAAGTGCACACACATTACTGCAAAATGGCAATGTATGGAAAGTAGACTATACTTTTCTTATTCTGCTTTTTCACCTAACACTGTGGCATGGACAACCCACCAAGTCAGTAAACACATACCTGTTCATTCAGTAAATAGGTGCTTGGGTTTACCACCTGACAGGCACTTTTTCCAGAGCCTGAGATCCATCAGTGAATAAAACACACAGGGTCTAGACATTTAGTCTAAGGAAACGATGTTGCAAAACTTTCTGCCCTCAAGGAGCTTACCTTTTGACCCGGAACCAACAGACAATAAAAAGGTCACATAATAACCAATCCCTTTGACACTGAAAGCGAAAAGTGTTACAGGAAAAGCAAACAGTAGCCCAAGGAAGACTGAGGTGAATTCTGGGCGGCAATGACTGCAATTTTAAAAAGGGGTAAATTTAGTCCTCAGTAAGAAGGTGATCTTGGCGCAAAGAGTTGAAGACCCACAAAATACTGGAAAATCATTTTTAATGGCCACTTAGTATTCCATTGATTATATCTGCAACAGTATGTTTAACCAGTGCTTATGGACAGACATGTAGGTTGTTTCTAATTTTTCACTATTATAAGAGAGGCTGCAATATATCCCCTGCATACAATTGATAGATGTTTGCATCATTGTTTCCTAAGAATAAATGTCTAGACCCTGAATTGCTGATCCAAAGCATCTAATCACTCCTAAATTGTGAGGCCTCCAGGAAGACCTGCCCTCCAGGAAGACCTTGTCAGTTACACCGCCCATAAAACATGCACGTTCACAATTCCACTGCCTTTCCCAACACACACACTCCACATACTATATTTGCCATTCATTTCTAATTGCGCCAACTTTAGAGTAAAAAATGTTATTATATTTGCATTGCTTTTACTTGGTTGAACAGTCTTTCCATATGCTTTTTAGCTCTGTGCATTTCTTCTCTTATAAACTCCTTATTCATTTCCTATGATCTTTTTTTTCCCCCCTGTGGAGGTATTTATTGCTTTTGTAAATTGGGAATAAATATGTTATGTGTTGCAAATATTTTTCCTGGTTTGTCTTCTTACTTTTTTAACAAACATTTAAAATTTTTGTACTGACAAAAATACCAGTCTTTGAAAATAGTTTCTGGATTCCTATCATGGTTAGAAAGGCTTTCTCAACTCTTACAATTACAAAAATACATCTTCTACGCCTTCTGTAGCGTTTCTTTTTTTTCTTGGCATTTAAATCCTTAATCCACTTGGAATTTATTCTGATATAAGAAATAAGGAAGGGACTCATCACTATTCTTCCAAGTGGGCTTATAGTTGTCCCCACAGTGCGTGCCGAATAATGCCCCCTTTTTCTGAACCCTGGGCTGGAGTCCCACTTGGCTTCCTGCCCTGCTCTCTCCTCCTGCCCCTCACACCTCTTATCCCTTCCTCTGCCCCTCCTCTGGCTGCTCCTCTACTTCTGGCTTCTTAATGTAATTAGTTTCCAGGATCCTCTCTTCTATATTCTCTTCTCACTCTGCACAGTCCCCCCAGGAGCTTCTATCCATACCCACAATTGCAGCTACCCCTTGTGTGCACCGATAAACTTCCAAACATGGAGCCCAGGGTGGGGGGAGGAGGAAAAGATGGGAAGGGGGTATTGGAGACATCTCTTGGAGGCTTTTTGTGGTGAAGGAGCTTCAGTTTGGCTCCTTTTCCAGTGTGAATTTCAAGAGAACCATACTTCAGCAGACCCACTGAATTAAATCAACATCTAACAATGCAAATAACTGAAGTCAGCAAAATCAAAGACCAGGCAAAAGTTTTCAAATTTTTTTAAGCTTTTTCAAGCTTCAGCCCCACACACTTGATTTCCCACAGAAGTGCCCACCTCCCAACCGAACCAGCCCAAACCGGCATCACCCTCTAACCTCATGCCTCCAGGACCGCCCTGCCACTCCCCAGATGATTCCTGCCCATGCCCCTCCGCTGTTGCTAATCTCCAAATGATGTTAATTCTGCTTCTTATTCAACCCTAAATCCATTGCCACCTCTTCATCCTCATGACTGCTCCCTTAATCCAGCACCCTGCTGTTTCTCCGTCTTGCTGGCACCCTGTATCCAGAATTCAGCAAATCCAGCCTGTGGCCTCTTTTTGTACTGCTCATGAGTTAGGATTAGTGTTACATTTTTTAAGGGTTATAAGAAGTTCTTTAAAAAACAAAGAAGAATATGCAACAGACACTTATGTTGCCTACAAAGACTAAACTATTTACTATTGGCCCTTTACAGAAAAAGTTTGCCAACGCTTCCCTCTAATCTATACTCCACATGACCACCCTCCAGAGGGGTCTTTCTAAAATACATAAAATATTCAATCGTATCACTCCCCATTTTAAGACCAATCTCCATAGCCTGGTACAGAAGACTTCGGGGTCCAGCCTGGCTCTCATCCACTGCTCTCCTAGCTCCCTCCATTTCCCCCACACATGCTTTATTCCAGGATCTCTGTCATTCCCAAAGAAAGCTGCTTCATCCCTTCAAGCCTTTCACACATGCTGTTCCTGCTTTTCAAATGCCCCACCATCCCAGCTTTTGTCTGTCAGGAAGCAAACACACACTCGCCAGTTCCTTGAGCAAACCCATCCTGCTCTCCACCCAAGATAGATTTAGGTTTGAGCTTGCTGATATCTTCCCAGTGCCCCTTTCCCTTGTCTCTGTTTTCACATCATATTTTAATTTGTTGCTTACTTCTGACCAGAGAAATTCCTTCCCAATGAGGTCTTTTTAGAGCTCAGCAGTAGACCTCACATGGCATGATGCCCTGCATTTTAAATTGCCTCCTCTAATCAAGAGTGCTGAAGCAAATTTACCACATTCTTTTGATTCAAGGGAGTAAAAAAGAAAGTAGAGTAAAATAAAAGTGAGCCAGATCTGATAGACCATCTAGGGACTCTCAATAACACATGAACTATTTGAGTAGGTAATTTTTTTAAGTTTTGGTAAAACATATGTAACATAAAATTTACCATTTTAAACACTTTTAAGTGTACAATTCAACGCATTTAAGTACACTCACAATGTTGTGCAACTGGGACCACTATCCATTTCCAGAATTTTTTTATCATCACAAACAAATGACTCCCCATTCTCTCCCCCTGACCCCTGGTAACCTCTATTCTACTTTCTGTCTCCATGCATTTGTCTCTCCTAGGTACCTCCTATAAATGGAATCATACAATACTTGTTCTTTCATATCTGACTTATTTCACCTAACATAAAGTTTTCATTTCAAACCCCAACAGTGGGGGTTTAGTTACGATTTTCTCAAATTCCTTAAATCACACAACTAGCAGTGTCTCAATGTTTTGTTTGAAAATTCCTTTTCTTTTTTATTATAAAAGTGATATAAACTCATTCTAGAAAATTTGGAAAAACCAGAATATTTAGAAGAAAATTTTAAAGCACCCATAAGCTACCCGCTCAGAGTTACCCTGTTAACATCTGTGTGCATGTCCTTCCAACTTTTGATTTTTGCACATGCGTTTGAGATCTCTCCTGCTTTCCTATTGGTTTTCTGAAAGGTGTTAAAAATTCTTAAAGTACTTTTCCAAACGTTTCCCCTGGTCAGTGGAAGCATCACCCAGAGAACTCATATATAATTTGAAATGTAACAAATTCCCATCAGGAGAACATTTATACTGGCCAGAGCACCCTGCAGCCTTCCCTGGATGAGCGCTGCACCTAAAATTCGACAACAGGATCCCAGTGACTCAGGGATCAGGCCCCTCCCAGCTTGTGCCTCTGTCACTTGCTATTATTTCTTTCACGTTAAATTTCAACACTAGGCTGTTTTACACCTTAGCTTGTTTCATGTCAACTGATCACCTTTCTAAAAGAGAGAGGGAAAAAAGAGAAAGAGAGAGGGATAAGAAACAGCTGGCTTTATCACATTTACTTTAAGACCCACATTTACTTTAAGCCAAAATCCCGTAAAGCAGCTCATGAAGGAAATCATCGGGATGCTCGGCGTTGCTCCTACCGTCCTCTTGCCCATCGTCCAGCACTCCAAAGGCAGCAGGGAGGTCCTCTGCATCCCCTCTGCTCAAGCCACCCGCATGACCAAGCACAGGGAGCAGCACGTGTGGAGGGTGGGTCTGACCATGTGACCGCTGCGCATGCGTGGCCTGGGGAGGGGCGGGGCGGGGTGGGGGGGTGGCCTGCGGCCATTTTCTGAGTCGCGGAGGGGGCGGGAAGTCCGTAGTGTCAGAGGCTGCGCAGGATCCCAGGGAGGCAGGTCCGCTTTCCCGAGTGCAGCTGCTGAGCAGCTCAGAATGCTCTTGCAAATGCAGTTCAGATCCCCTCTCAGATCCACGCCTGGGATTCCAGGCACGAAAGGAACGTTAAGAACCATCATTAAAGTTCCCCTCTGTATTCCCCTTACACGCATTTGCATTCCTGCTGAGGGGTGCTGAGCCTCGCTCACTGCTCGGACCTGGGAGGCCCCTCTCTCCCTCGTGCAAGGCTCCCCGCGATTGCTCCGGACACAGCCTGGAGGCTCGGGCCCCCTTCTGCGCACCCCACACCCGCGTCCTCATTGGCCTCACCCTTCCTGCCCCTTGGGACTCCTCCTCCGGTGTCTTCTGCTCCCTACGTCCTTTCACATGTCACTGGCTTTGTGGTTTCTCTCAATCTGGTGCCTGCCCCTACCCGGGGCCCCTGTTAAGCAAGAGGCCCAGCCTTACCTCCCACTGCCCAGAGGCAACATTCTCCTTTCTCCTCTTTCCATCTCTGGCTGGACCTAAGAATTAAACCAACATGGAATCACAGGAGAAAAGCACACACCTGTACGTGGGAGCCTAACTGAGGAGCACAGACAGAACAGGTGACCAGAGCAGGAAGCTGGCGCACGATTCAAAGAGACAATGTGTGAAGAATTGGCAAGACAAGGGAGTTTGGGCCATGGGTAATAAAAAGTCGGTGAAGAAGTGACGGGGAAGCTGTGGGTTAGTTTAACAAGGTTTATCCACACAGCCTTCTCAGCCCCCAGTTCCCTGTCTCTGGTGGTGAGAGTGTCTTCCATCCTCTTGGTACAAGAAGGGCACCTTTCACATGGGAGCTTTATCTCCTGCTTTCAGAACAGGGGGGCTGGGGGCCTTCTTGCACTAGCTCTTTTGTAAGTACCTTTACTTCAAAATAATCAATATGCCAAAGTGGCATGATTGGGGGGTGACGTATCCTGACCCCCTCCCCATCTTCCCATGGATGCACCTTGCCTGCAGCCACTGCCCCTTCTACAGGGATACCCTTAAAGGCCACCTACCCACCTCACTCCCCAGGAGGTTTGGCTTTCTTTGTTTGATTCCATTTTTATCTGTTTTTAAAAGGCACTTAAGTAGCATATGCATTTACATTTTCCCCAACACCAAACCCCAAGCATTCGATTAACCACATGCTAGTTCATTGTAGACGCCATCCTCAAACAGTCCATCTTCTCTCCCTGCTCTTTCCCACGCCGGTCCCTCCGATGACGCTTCCTTCTCCGTGTCAGTATGGCTGCCCGTAAGATGAGAGATAAGGCTGTGTTTGATAATAGACACAAAATACATAATGGCTAAAACATGATCTTTTTCTTTCTTGTTTCTAGTCAGATGGCAGCTCTTTGCCACTGACTCGGGACCCGGGCCTCTCCACCACCTTCTGACTCCACCATCTTCCATAGAAGGGGCAGGGGTGTAGAAGGGGGCACATCCTCTATTTAAGGCCTTGGCCCAGCAAGACACACCAGCTCCAGACAGGCCAGGACTCTGCCCCGGCCGCCCCTCAATGCAAAGTAAACTTGGAAATGTGGCCCGGTCCTGAGCTAGAAAAAGAGGAAAAAAACAACAACAAAAAAAGAATTTGGAGGATCAACTGGCAGGTTCCCAGGACTACCCAGAGCACTTGTCTCTACTCACTCATTAACCGTTCAGACAGGATGCTCCAGGTCAGGATAAATGCCTGGATTTGAAAGTTATGGCCAAGCCAGAAAAAAAGCAGGAAAACAGCTTCAAATTGGGGGTGGGGGGAGGGGGGCAGGAGGAGGGTTGTATGTTTCCTCTTTGACGTTTTAAAGTATGAAATATCACTGAAGACTGTTAAGAGTCGGCTAATCTGACAAGCCCTCTTCTTCGGGTTGGAAAGACTGAAGGCCTTGGGGACACAGGGCTCAGGTGGCTCTATACAGCGGGAGAGCTTACCACCCGAGTCAAGGCAAAACCATTCACCGGGTCCACCTGGGCCCTTGCGTCCTGCAAACAAAGCCTCCCCACCATGGTGGGTTTGAGCCCAGAGTTCATCCCACATGAAGTCAGATTTAGAGACTCCCAACCAGGGCAAAATTAGTAGTACGAGCTCAGGCATGACCACTCCGGGCCACACACATCCATCCCCACCTCGCAGGGGCGCTGGCTTCTGCTTCCGTCCAGGTGCCCCACCCACCTCCTTCCCGTCCTGACCTCAGCCGCTTCCCTTTGACTCCTATCCTCGTCTCTTTGTTGGAAGAAGAAAAAGAACAAGCAGAGTTCCTCTTCTACAAATGAAGGCTATTGAGGGCAGTGATCTCAAAGTCAAGGTTGTCAAACCCAACAGCAGGTTCTGCAGAACAAGTGTTGTCTCTTCCTTGTGCTGAAACATGAAATGAAAAAAGAATCAATCTATGGGATTGATTTTTAAGGAAACTAACCAACCATGAACAAGGTTAATCTGTAAGTGAAGTTGGTACCACTCAGGTCCTCTTTGCAACTATCTTCTTATTCAGGTAAATGTTTTTTCAACAGACTGTGTTTCTCCTTTAACCCAGGGGAACACGTAGTTACCACAGAGAAAATGCATGGTACAGCCAAAGACTCAGAACGAAAGCCTAGGGAAAGAAACAGCTTATAAAACTTCTGGGAAGCTTTAAAATTATTGACTGAACAAGTAGCTTCATACAGTGGCTAATGTGTTTACTAGCAGTATCATTTCCAAATTTCCCTTTGCACTCAGATTCTAGAAGAGTTTTCCTAATGCACTCTTAGCTAACAACTGTAGCAATCATGAGTCATGAAGGCCGTCAGAAAGGAAACAACCACGAGCCAAAACTGCAGATGTTACATGTTGAGGCAGAAACCAAATAAAACGTGTAACACATAGAAAGAGAGAGAACGTTTCCCCCACACCTTTTTTTTTTTTTTTTAACCTTGGCATTAAATCAACCATTAGAGTATAATGCGTGCATACTTACCAACAAAAACCAGAAATTTTATTTTCCGGCTCTGAAATTTGAGACACAATTTAAAGAGCTCACTCAAAATTCTTGCCCTGTGTAAGGATAGTACTAGCACAGGCACAATTTAAGACAAAGGAATATTTATTATGTGTCTGTTCCATGCAAGCACATAGCACATACATGGTTTCATTCAACTTTATAAAAACCCTATAAACTGGGTATCATGATCACCATTTTGTAATTGTGGAAACTCAGGCTCAATGAATTCAGATAGTGTATTAGTCTACTCAAGCTGACGTAACAGAATGCCAAAGTGGGGGGTGGGGCTGGAGGTTTAAGATTAAGACGCTGGCAGGATTCCTTTCTGGCCACCTTGCTTGGGTTGCAAGACCTCTCTTCCTGGTTTGCAGCTGGCCACCTTCTAACTGTCTTTACACAGCCTTCCCTGGTGCACACCCAGGTGTCTCTCCCTCTTCTTATAAGGACACCTGTTCTATCAGGGCTCCATGCTTAATGTTAGTTATTTCCTTAAAGGCCCTGTCTCCAAATACAATCACATTGGGGGTTAAGTCTTCAACACAGATTGGGGCGGGGGGGAGCACAATTCAGCCCATAACAGATAGCATGTCCAAGGGCCCACAATTGCTAAGTGGCAGAACCAAGACTGTCTGAATTGAAACATTTCTTTATCCAGGGTGTGCTGCCTCTCCATGTGATGGCATCACAGATAGAATGGGAAGACATCCCATGTAGGGTCTGACTCTTAGAACTTGCTGGAGGGAGACAGTTTCACAGCAGTAAACTCTGTCCTGGTGGGAAGGGTGGGGAAGTATTCACAGGAGCTAGATTATAAGGCACAAGAGTCCAAGTCAACTAAAGACCTGTCCAGAGATGCCAAATAAAAATGGCTTCATCTATTCTGTTAAAAGCTACACAAATGCTATTTGGTTTCACTACCATACACCATACACAGTGTGGTTTCCATGATCCCAAAAGAACCAGCATTTCATTCCATTTTTCTTTTCTTTCCTCCAAATCACCAGCTAACGTCCTGGAGGGCGACTCCATGGATCAGGATGTTGAGAGCCCTGTGGCCATTCACCAGCCAAAGTTGCCTAAGCAGGCCAGGGACGACCTGCCAAGACACATAAGCCGAGACCGGACCAAAAGGAAAATCCAGAGGTACGTGCGGAAAGATGGAAAATGCAACGTCCATCACGGCAATGTGAGGGAGACCTACCGCTACCTGACGGATATCTTCACCACCTTAGTAGATCTCAAGTGGAGATTCAACCTATTGATTTTTGTCATGGTTTACACAGTGACATGGCTCTTTTTTGGGATGATCTGGTGGCTAATCGCATACATCCGAGGAGATATGGACCACATAGAGGACCCTTCATGGACTCCCTGTGTCACCAACCTTAACGGGTTCGTCTCTGCTTTTTTATTCTCAATAGAGACAGAAACCACCATCGGTTATGGCTACCGGGTCATCACGGACAAGTGCCCAGAGGGAATTATTCTCCTCTTAATCCAATCTGTGCTGGGGTCCATTGTCAATGCATTCATGGTGGGATGCATGTTTGTAAAAATATCGCAACCCAAGAAGAGGGCAGAGACCCTGGTTTTTTCCACCCATGCGGTGATCTCCATGAGGGATGGGAAACTGTGCCTGATGTTCCGAGTAGGGGATCTCAGGAATTCCCACATCGTTGAGGCTTCCATCCGAGCCAAGTTGATCAAGTCCAAACAGACCTCAGAGGGTGAGTTCATCCCCTTGAACCAAACAGATATCAATGTAGGGTATTACACCGGTGATGACCGCCTGTTTCTGGTATCACCACTCATCATCAGCCACGAAATTAACCAACAGAGTCCTTTCTGGGAGATCTCCAAAGCCCAGCTGCCCAAAGAGGAACTGGAAATTGTGGTCATCCTAGAAGGAATGGTGGAAGCTACAGGTAAGGCGTGCTCCATCCTGGGTTATCTGTGGGATCAATGCTCATTTTAAGCTGGACCTGACATACTTATTTATGATAAAATATGAAAATTGAGTTGCACTCACAATTGACTTCACCCCCTTGTTTCATGAAATAATATGCTTATGTGTCCTATAACCTTGGTGTACCCTCCAAGAAGCCTAACCATTTAACTTTTTAAAAGTCTTTGGAAAATAAACCAATAAACAATTTTTCAAAAGCACCACTTACTATATTTTAAATTTCCAAATATTTCCTTAAATTAAAATCTTATCTGTCTCCAAAGCACTTTTTAAGTTGCTCTAAAACATTGGTTAATTTAAATACTTGAGGTTATTTATTGGCAAGCCAGGAGGAAAAAGTTAAGCCTTTCAAAGGAAGCCTGACAAATTGCTTTAATAAAAATGCAATTTCACCCCTTCTTTGGAAGCCATTTGCAAGACCTGAAGCACTGGCTCTTCTTTTATATCAAGTGCAGGCAAGGTGTCTTTCCACATACTCTACCTGCTGAACCCCCAGCTGACATAACATTGTGGACCCAGTAAATAATTCGAGCAGGAAAGGAAAAAAATTGAAGATCCGTTCATCACAATCCTATTGACCCTTCTGCTGTTAATGGCTGATCATTGGTGTGTTCTCAGGAAAATGATCTGTCCTCAAAATAGAGAAATGGTCTGTTTTTATTGATGTCTTCACTCGTATCTGAACTTTACACATCTTCTACATCCCAATAGCAAAGCAGGTTCTGCCCATATTCATCGGTAACATTCCACAAAATAGATCCCTACATTCTGACTTAAGCTAAGAACAGTGCCCCACAGGAAAAGTATAAACCGGAACCCGAATTCATTATTTTCTTTCCTGTTCTTTGGAGTTATCAGTATTAGACTTAAAATCCTCTTTAGATAAGCAAGCTGCCCTTCTGTGCTTTGAAGTCTGCAACCTCAGGGGTCATCTATATAATCTGAAAATGCACGGCCAACAGCCCTGCCCCAGATTCTTCTTCAACCCATAACCTGATCTTGGTCATCCCTTGAAAGTCGTTGGTCCCCTGTTTCTACTTCCCGGTACCCAACAGGCGAAGTCATAACCTCTAACTAACTTCTCTTAGAGTGGTGGAAACTTTTGTGCTAGGTTTTTTTAAATGCAGCAAACAATGAAAATGTGAGTAAAAGTCTTTGTACGGAGCTCAGTGATTGGCATGTGCTTCTTTCCATAAAACAAAAGGCACATGGACCTAATTTGAAACGGCTTTAAAGAATAGCAGAATAATTCCTGTGGACTACTACGAGCTGCCCGTGTGCACGGGGCTATCTGTGCCTTGAGCCTGACTTTCCCATGTACCCCTGAGGCAATGATTGTGTGTGGGGAGGAGGAATAAGAGAGAGGAGAAGGAAGGGGAGGAGAGAGGGGAGGAAACAATCCAAACGGGGAGCTCTGTCATTTCCTCGCAGACCAGAAACTTCTCCCACGTCGGCTGAGCACAGGGACTCTGGATCCCCCTAGCGGTGGCCACTGTGGTACAACCATCGGCACCATCAACTGACCACTCAGGATGCGGTTTTAATATTAGATTTCTCGCTATTAATGATGTACTATATGTTGGCTAATTGAATTTAAATTTTAAAAAAAAGATTACTCACTATAAATTCTCCCAGTAGGACATGAGGGAGGGGGGTAGACAAGCCTTCTTATCATTGTATTTCTGAGTTCAAGAAGCAAAAGCCACTGGAGATGTACCCTCTGGTTATTGGTGTTAATCTGAGCTTCGGATTGCAGGAGCTGAGCTTTGTGTTCCCTCAAACCAAAGCCCAGTCTCAAAAAACAAATGAATCCAGAATAAGCAAATTATCTTTGTAATGTCCCTGAGTTGGAATTCTTCCTGGGGCAGACCCTGTCTTTCTGATGACAGCTTGTTATGAGTGAGGCTTTCTAAAGGGAAGAACATTGTTTTCTTGGTAATTAAACAGTGATACTTGCCTCTGAGCATTCAGCAGTCTTCCTTCCTGCTTTCTTAGAGAAAACTTGGTAGTTGCCAGCAAAAAAGAATCAAAACACTGTTCCTGGGGAAAGTCAACTACTGTTAATTTTCTTTAAAAAAAAAAATAGTTTTCTAATTTCTGTTAAGTGGAGGGAAGAGTGTTCTAGAAAGTTCTGGGTTTGTCTGGAAGCTGGATATGTCTTGATCTTTTCCTGATGGGATTCATACAGTTCAGTACTTCCAGAACATCTGATCTCTTAAACTTCAGCGGGATGCTTTTTCTTTGTGAATGAAAAGCACAAATGGGATTTATGGGTACTAAACAGGCCCTTGAGGGATGATGGAAGGAATGCTTCAGGGAGCCAAAGCCACAGGAAAAAAATAAATGTGGACCAAATGCACACCAAGGAAAACAAATTCACAAGGATCTAATTATTCATTGTAGGGCTAGATGGGAAATCAGAAGCCTTGAAAACAGCAAGCTGACACAAAACAATTTCTGTTTTATTCATTCCTTTCCAAAATGTCTTAGTTAACCTTAAACCACTATCACTGATCCCAATTAGCAGTCCTCTTCCAAGGATGAGCCCCACACCGCAACCTCACCACAATGCTCTCTTTCTGTCATGCATGTTGTGGTTACACAGTGATCCCAATATGGTGCTTTCTGGAAATCTGAGCTATCCTGCAGTGAGCTGAGTATCCACCGGGGTCCTTCAGTCTGCTGAGCGCCCTGGCCTAACAGGTCAGTTGGTGTTCCGTTGACACATTATATTCTCATGATAGCTGTACGGCTTTGTCACATCACTTAGAGTCAGGCACGTTTTTAGCAAATGAAAGTAAGCTCCTTGAAGGCAGGACATGAGTCTTGCCCAACTTTAATGCCCTACACGTTCTGGCCCCAGTCCTCTAGCCTCATAAAAGACAGACTCACAAAAGACCCACAAAAGACCTACAAAAGATAGAGCCACATCCTTGGCGGATGGCTTTAGTCTGGTCCAGCCCAGAGTCAGAGGGATGTACACGGTGACCTCCCAAGAACCTTCCAGTCATGTGATTCTATTTTTGAAAACGAATCAAACCCTGGAAAATTCTGACACCAGCCACCCAGACATCTGGGAACTGGCCGCGTCTCATCCTGCAAATATATTTTTAAAGGGGGCCCTTTATGTTCCTGACACATGGGCAATTTTGAGATAGTGATGTTTACAGAAGGGTTCACAGCTACGTAAACAAACATGCTCAGCAGCTGTGGCAAATGTGCTTTAAAATAGTAAAGCATTCATATAGACTGTTATTTATAGAGGGCAAATTGGCCTGGAGGCTAGATGACAGCTACACAGAGCTGGGCCCGTTGCCAGCCAGCTCCTCACTATAGCCTTTCTGATTGATGAACTTCCATATTTACCCCCAACGATTATGCAACTATGACAAGCAGCCCTTTCCAACACCTCAGCAAATGTGCCTCGTTAGTTAGGATGAATCCCCATTAAGCTTTTTTTTTTTTTACACTTTTTATTATGGAAATCATAAAACTTATACAAGAGTAGACCAAATAGTATAATTAACTCCCATGTGCCCATCATTCAATTTCTAGAATTCTCAATTCACAATCAAACTTGTTCCATCTATACTACCACTCACTAACTGCCCCTGGCATCGGATCATTTGATCTACACATCGTTCCGTGTGTGTTTCTAAAAGACAAGGCTTCTAAAGCATAATCAATTGCTTTCAAATCTGCTTGTTTGAATCGGGATCCAGAGGAGGCTAACACGCTGTGACTGATTGGGATCTCGTTCAAGCCTCTTAATCTCTGAGCTCCACCTCCATCTCTGGGTTTGTTTTTTTTTTTTCCTTCAACTTTTTCTCAAAGAAGAGAACTTCCGGAAAATTTAAATACTGCACAGAAAACTGGGGAAAGTGGAGGATGGGAGGAAGCCAAGTCAATGCATATATACTAACACTACAGATGAGGAAACAGGGCTGACAGCCCAGCAGCCTGCGTCCGTCGGTTACCGAGGAGAGGAGTGTGCATCAGAAGCCCAGGAAGGCAAACCGGAAGTAGGCGCCAGCAAACCGGAAGTCGGAAATGGGAAGTGGGGGAGGGTGAATCGGGAGGAGTTTCCATCCTTCACGACGGGAAAATTCAGTTCTGTCTCCAGAGAAACGTGCATGTGAAGAGGGTTTTGTCACAAAAAAATGACACCACAGATCACAGGAGTTCTGAGTTGCAAGGAATCTTCACCCAGCTCTTTACAGATGAGAAAATGGAGACCCAAGCAAGATGAGTTGCTAGCAAGACTAGGCTAGTACTTGGCTGAAGTCAAATGGCCGCTGGGAGAGTAGGAACTTGAAACCCAAGATCGCTGGCGTTTACAGCCTCCAAGTCCAGTGCTCTTTGCATGGTGAAAGCTGTTGGTTCATGAAAATTCAGTAGAGAAGTGCACCCAAAGAAAATGAGTGTTTAGTGTGCAGACAGGCTGTCTTCCCTTTTCCTCTACTATTAGTTCCTATTTTTCTTTAAGGTGTCTCTGTTGGTCTCCGATGTTACCAGTTCATTTTAAAACTCTCTGTGCATTCACATGAATTTTTAACAGCCATATATTAGAATGAAATGTGCCACAAAACGGTTCTGCAATCCAAATCAAGTAAGCAATGTCTACACAAATACCCCTGGAAGAGGACGAGGTTCTGTCAGATCTGATTTCCAAGTACCATTTTTCTTTCCTGTGATCAAAATGCCACTTCACTATAATAGAGGAGAATATGAGATCACAGATTTTGAAAAGCTGGCATTTTGCAGATAAGATGGTTGAGTGTTAGCATTACAGTACTCTTAAGCTATTTCTAGTAATGATATTTCATACCCATTACATTTTTCAAATCTTATTTTCTCCTTTTGATAAGTTACAGCTAATCTCTCCATTGACAAGTCATTATCTCAGGATTTACCATCTTTGTCTTAAGAGTTTTAACCCCAACTACCTAGCCCAGGAAAAGAATTAATTGATTGATCTGAACTTGGGTGAAACCCTCCTGGTAAATCTATATAAATAGGAATAAAAAAAAAAACTTCAAGGACACATGAATTTATTTTTCCTATGTAGAAATCTACCATTCATCAACATCAAGAAGTCCAACTATCCTTTCTTCCTTGAGCATTAGTTTCAAGTGATTTATTCAGGGCTTCTTTCCAAAATGTCTACCTCAATATCCAGTAGTGTCATTGGCTGGATAAAAACTGATGATAATTGCTCCCCAAATAGGGTAAACTTTTTGTGGTCCTCAGTAGTTTGAGGACACTGTGTACTGGTTCTCCAAATGTCCTAACAATCTGAGGTTGGATGCTGTAGAACACACACAGAGTTTTAAGCTTTCCACAAGCCCTATAAAAGGAAGAATACTATAACTCTGTTAAATATTATAACTCCGTTAAATATTTCCCCCAGTTTAGGAGGCATGTAGGGTCCCATAATTTAGAAGGTAGTACATCAAGGTGACCATATATTATTGTGATTGTGATTGTGATTGACAAAATACAAAAAAATTGACAAAAAATTTTTCATTCTTAAAACACCGGTACCAGACAATCCGTTAGTCTTCCTTTTCTAAACAGGCCATGAGGAGCTACTGAAATAGATGTCCCATAGAAATCAATGATGGACACACAATATATACAATTTAGATTCAAACCCAAGAAAAAAATTGAATTAGCATCTAAAAGTTACCTCTGGCCCAAACTCTAAAGTCAATACTCATGTTGGGAAGAAATAGCACTATTCAGATTAAGACATGAGTGTCAAATAGTGTGAAGCCTCTAATTAGCATATCCTTAAATAAATGGAGTTTTATTATTTCCTAGGGCATCCTATAATATGAGCGGAGACAGCATGGTGCCAGTGAAACAGTTCTACTGGACAATTTCTAATGACCAGGAGAGAATCACTGGGGAAAACCATGTAAATTATTCACACACACTACACACTGACCTAAACAAACAGCCAGAGGTGCTTCTTCTCCAGTTAAGCATGCCCTTCCTCTTCTCTCTTACACACCCCACTTGCAAATTCTCTTTGTTATATTAATTGTTTAGGATGCCTCTTTTTTAAAAGTAATCTCTCCCAGCTACAGGTAAGCTTAAGTGCTTCTTGGTGTTGTTTATAGTGCCAGCCATCCCGGGTTCAAACCACAGTTGCTCTGTTCACTGGCTTCCTTAATCTCTCAATGCCTCGAGATTTCTTCCACACTAAAATTGAAGCAATAATGGTACCTACCTCACAGGTGACCTTTTGACTTCCTGATTCTATGAGAGCAGATCATTTCTTCCCCCATAGACTGCACAGGTGAAAGGCCACAGAGAACAAAACTTTGAGAGGATGGGAAGCCTGGCAGTCCAAAGGGCCAAACACGGAGAGTGGCTTCATTGTTTTCGGGGACCATGCAGCTGATGCCTTGACAGGATAACAAATGACCCTCTGAATAGTCAAAACGGCAAATGTTAACTTGTGATAGCCAGTTCAAGAAATGCATACTCACAACCGAGAGTAAATGCCAACCTGGACTCTGCCCCAGTTACTTACCACGAATTACAAATCGATGGGATGTGAATTAATGAGGATCACTGGACTCAGAAGAGACTTTGCATTCCTATAGATAGTAACATTTCATCATTATAATTTCTGCCCAAAGTGGACATGAATATAGATTATTCTCGGGTCTTCTAAGGCAAGGGCTCAGTGAGGACAAGACCAATAGTCTGCATCTGAAAACAGTATTTCTATGTTCCCAATTCTCCTCCTAGGAGGTTTCTCATAAGAACTCTAAGGTATTGGATGATGTCCCAATTTGGAGAATGTATTTTGTGCTGTTAACTCAACTAAATTATATTGACTTACATAATAATTCCTTAGAGATACTTCTGCTTTAAAGTATGGATCTACTTCAACAAAACGGACAGTCAGTTCACCCTTAAATGATGTGGGGGTTTGAGGCACTGACTCTCCATGCAGTTGAAAATCCATGTATAATTTTGACTCTCCAAAACATAACTACTGATAGCCTACTTTTGAACAGAAGCCTTACCAATAACATAGTTGATTAACACATATTTTTATATGTTATATGTAATATACTGTATTCTTATGATAAAGTAAGCTAGAAAAAAGAAAATGTTAAGGAAATCATAAGGAAGAGAAAATACATTTCCAGTACTATACTGTAAAAAATCCACATATAAGTGGACCCACATAGTTCAAACCTGTGTTGTTCAAGGGTAAAATGTAAATAGTAATTTTTGTATAGCCAACTCCATTGTTCTTTATTGACTAAGAAGAGTGATGAAGATATTGTAGCAGTCCACTTTCCATAAGTTATGCTTCAGTAACAAACAACCCTAAGGGCTTAAAACACAAAGGCTTATTTCTCATTCACATTACATGTGAGCTACAGCTCTGTTCACATCGTGTTTACTCCAGGATGCAGATTGAAGGAGCAAGCAGCCCTATGTAGGATATGCCGTTCTCATGGCAGGGAGAAAGAAGAGAAATGGCAGGATGCCTCACTACTGCTCATCATTTGTTAGTCATAGCAAGTCATATGGCAGTGATTGATATCCATGGAATGGGGAAATATAGTTGCCTCATAGGACGTGGAATGAACAATTGAGAACAGAATGATACAATTTACCACAGATAACCAAGTGGTTTTGAAAACCAGGAGACTGAATTAAAACCTTTTTGTGAGTTAAGGTCTAAAATTGACAGTAGTCATTAGCGTTGTGCACCAAATATGTCCAGTTTTCATCCTTCCAGACACGTTTGGATCACATTTCCCTGCTCCTGTTGAACATGGCCACGGGATGCACATTTTTCCAGAAGTATACACCTAAGCCATGCATATCACTCTCGTGGAAAATTCACAAGCCAATGTGTAATGTTCCCTTCCTTTTCTATGGTACTCAATGTACATGTCACAGTGGAGCTTCTGTCATCCTGGACTGTTGACTGGCTTCAAAGAGTAGACCCCTTCCCCTGTCAAGTCACTTGGATCATGTAGCATGACTGAGAAATAACCTCATGTTATTGGTTAATATTGGGTTAATCCACTGAAATTTGGGTTGTTTATTACCATGGCGAAATCTAGCCTATCTTGTCTGATATAAAATATCACACTAATATTTTGACAAGTTGGCTCTTGTACGTTGCTAATAGCTCTGGATTAGCCATGAATTAAATATGTAACTAGTTACTTTGCAGAACTTCCCCTCCCCCCCCTTTAAGTTCTCCTTTCACAGGCTAAGCCTTTCAGATCAGACCAGCTGACTTCAAATTCTGTCTCTACTCCTGACTATCAATGAAATTGGGTACATCATATTCCTTAATTTCACCAAACCTCTTTTTCCATTCTGAAAAGTGAGAATGATACTTACATTTACAACAATATTCCATGAGATAATACATGGAAGTCATTCATCATGGGTGCTATACTAGTCCATAGTAAGTGCTCAATAAATTTAGAGAGTGAATCTGTAATTCTGTGAATCATGCTATTCTCATCCATCATTCTTGTAGTGCCTATCAGCTACCAATTACTTTAGTAGGTGCTTTGCACAAAGATTATTTTCAATCTTCAAAAAACTTCTAAAAGGTAGGTATCATCCTCATTTAACAAATGAGGAGTTGGCTCTCGAGTGGGGAGTTAGAGAGTAACTTTCCCAAGATCACCCAGCCGGTGAAGTGATAAAGCTAGGATTCACTCTCAGAGCTGCCCACCTCCCCAGTCTATCTGCCCCATGCCTCTCCAGAGGAGGCATGGTACACACAGTCACATTTAAAGGGGTGGTTATTGATTCAAGTTCATTAGTACACTGACAATTATGGCTCAATGATATATTCTCTTCTGATTAGTGGCCTTGGCTTGCCCATCAGGCTCACCTCACCTGACCATAAAAGGCAGGGGCAATCTGCTCTTGCATAACGTGTGGCACTGTGTCTCCTGAAAGGGCACCTACTGGCTCATACTCCAGATTCCGCCCAATTCAGTGTTATCAGGTGACCATGCCAGTTGATGCTCTGGGCCAACCCCATCCGAAACAACCTGATGCCATGCCAAGTATAACCCAAAGTGTAATCAAGCAGCCAGCTCGCAAACCCTTCCCTTTCCTTAGGGAAGGAAAAAATAAAGTTTAATATTGAAAGGGAAGAATCAATTTTGATTCTGAACTCCCTGCCAGAAAGTACAATAATAAAAAGATTTAGGCTTTGGCTAGCCTAATTAAACCTTGTTGGGGCTTCCATTTCATTGCAAACTGTCCAACAAGACTCTTTTTGGGGTTTGATGATGATGATGATAATTTTTCTCTAGTCACTGAGGTCATCCTTAGAAGATTTTAATTAAACTTTTGCTGAGTAAATACATTTCCTTTTACATTTTCTGAACCATATTTTATATAGGGTAACTATTAATAGAAATCTGTGAAAGCCAGTGGTTGCGGAGGGGCTGATGGGTGATGACATTAGAGGAGAACCCACAATGGGAGCACTGAGGAGGCAAAGCTAAATGTTGAATCTAAAGTGTATTGAGGAGGGCACGTGTTGTGGTGAGCACTGGGTGTTATGCTTAACTAATGAATCATTGAACACTACATCAAAAACTAATTATGTACTATACAGTGGCTCACTGAACATAATAAAAAAAATAAAGTGAATTAATGCCCTGTTCACAGTGGCCCCAAATTAAGTATGTTTAATAGAACACAGAGAGCTAAAGTAGCAGTAAAGTATTAGTCCTTTATTTGCTTTAGATACTTGGTTTTCTGTATTGTCTGTTTCTCCAAAGTTGGAAAAGTTGTTAAACTTTGGGGGAACAAAAATGATGCTGGTCCATAACTCTTGCAGAAGTTTTTAAGAATCCACAAGGTCCAATAAGGGGCAAGAAAGATTTCCAAACACCTCCTTGAGTCTTTCCAGCATGACTCCTTTGTGTTCACCCAGAGGGACCTCAGCATGTTCAGTCTTACCTGAAGACTCTCTGTCAGCCCCCATAGCTAGGGGAAGAAAGAGGCCACATTTGTTAAGCCAACAGCAGATGACTGTATTTGGAGGCAGGCAACTTGATTGGCCATGGACAAACCAGGCCAAGAGCAAGGAAGGGCAGGGTTGTTTCCAGTACAACTTTGCAGCCTCCACTGCTGTGGGGATCTGGCACAGAGTCGCACCCTGTGTTTGGTGGATGAATTAGCAAAAGCTCCCCTGTAGCTGGAAATGCCCTTTCGGACACTGAAGAGGCTAGCTGAGGGCACCATAAATTCCCATGTCAGCAAAGCAAGGTGTCCTCTATTGCCACATTGAAGAGTAGAATGACACTGTGGCATTTCTTTCCTTGAGTTCAGTCTGATACGTGCTAAACCTGGTAGAAGGGGGCATCTCATGAGTAATGAGCGTCCATTATCTGGGAAGGCAATAGCCTGGTGGACAGGAGACAGAAAAGATATTGGATAAAATTGTGCAGTTGCTTTCACTGTATCTCACATGTCCCGCCCTAGGGTCTCTTCTTAGGATGAAATAAAATTCACAGATGGATCCAAGGAGTATGCATTTAAATTTAAATGGTTGGTCTGTTCATGTTCCCATCTACCAAAATCTACTTTCTCCTCTCTCTTTGATCTAACGACACTTCTCCTAAATAACAACCTGGCTTCAAACTTAGTTGAGAAAATGGAAGCAATCAGGATGGACCACTGATCCTCCCTCACACAGCCATATCTACCACCCTGCCTGGGCCGTTCACCCCTATCTGTCTTCCCTCCTATTCTTGGAGAGCCCTGCTTAACCCAGGGCCAACTCTGGATCCCACCCCTTCAGTCTACTCAGAGATTTTTGGACTGCACCATCTTTCTCTTTCTTCCATCAACAATTTTTTTCTTAACAGTCTATTCCCATCAACATAAAAATATTCCCTTTTCTCTGCCATCTTCAAAAACAAACAAAAACAAAACTATACATCTCTTGGCACCATGCTCCTCTCCAGTACTGTCCCATTCCCTGACTCTCTTTCTCACATTACTTCTAGAAGGGATTGTCTGTCATCCCCACCACCATCTTTTAACTTTTCATCCCAAATGGGCTTCTGTTCCTAGCACACCACTGAAACTCCCTGGCAGTGTGCATCCTGTTAGTTCCAAAGGCCACCCCTCTGTTCCTGTTCTACTTGGCCTCTCCACCTAATGACCACTGCCTCTTTCCCCAACCTTTCTCCCCTGGTGTTTATCACTTCTGCTTTCCCTCCTTCTTCAGTGAAAGCTCCTTTCCATCCTCCTCTGCAACCTATTTCTTCTTGCCTCAGAGCACATTCTATCTGGAGTCCTATTGTTCACTTTCCCTCTGAGCCATTTCAGCCAGGCCCTTGACTTCAATGACCATCTTTTTTTGCATGTGACATCAAATTTCTATCTCTGGCCCGAACCTCTCCCATGAGTTCTGCACTCAGAAATCCAACTGCATACATGGCATCCCTATTTAGATGCCTAACAAGCCTTCACAACTAATGTGGCCAAAGCAGAAACTAGAGATTCTAGAATCCACTACAATTTCTTCCCCTCTCAATCTTGTCTATGTTCATAAATGTCATCATCAGTCATTCAGTGACTTACACCAAAAACTGCAACAGCATACTTGATTCATCTCATTCCCTTATAGATATGACTTCCAAAAATATGTCTACATCTATGGCTACCACCCCAGATTAAATTGTCATGTGTGGAGGGAACGACATTCAACGGAGTCTCCCTGCTTTACTCTGACCATCCTACAAAAGTCCATTTTGCACATAGCATCTAGAGTGCTTTTACTAAATGTTAACCAGAGCAAGTCATTCCCATGCTTACGGTGCTCCAAAATATTCCCATGGCACTTGGAAAAATCCAGATTCCTTGCCATAGCCTACAAGGTCCATCTAGCCTGTCTCCAGCCTGCTTCTCTGCTTTTACCTCCAACCACTTTCCCACCTGACTCACCATGCTGCAGCCACATGGGTTCTCTCAGGTGGTTGGAGAAGACCTCCTGGTGACCAGGAGGTCTTCTCCAACCACCTGAGAGAAACCAGCTTCAATCACTGTGCATACATTGTGCTACATGGAACGTGTCACCAGCTGACATTATCTGGTTATGTGTTTATTATCAATCAGAATGTAAGCTCCATGAGAGCAGTGCCTCGTGCTGTTCTTTGCTGTACTCCCAGTACCTGGAATAATTCCTGGACCATAGTAGGCATTGGGTAAATATGTAGGTGCCAGAATAAATGAGTGGAGGAATGAATAAAATATCCTATATGGTCACAAACCAGATTGGTCCCTTAAGCACTAGCAAAAGTCTGGAATCACTTAAAATTGCCCAAAAAAAAAAAAAAAAAAATCCACCTGGCCATGGTCAGCCTAAAGACTCTGCCTCCTGACATTGAGAATCACTCTGGGAACCAGCTGCAACCACCCATTCTCAGTCTTCTTCAAGGCTCCCTTCCATTATCTGCTATAGACAATTTCAGTGCCTCAAGGTACCTGGGTGGCTCAGGCAGTTAAGTGTCTGACTCTTGGTTTCAGCTCAGGTCATGATCTCAGGGTCATGAGATCAAGCCCTGCATCAGGCTCTGAGCTGGATGTGGAGCCTGCTTGGGATTCTCTCTCTCTCTCAAATAAATAAATCTTTGGGGGAAAAAAGAAAGAAAATTTCACTGGCTCCCTAGGGCTCTGTCCTAAGCTCTAATCACTTCTTTCTGCACATCCTCCCAAAGTAACCTATCCCTGACTCTTGGCCTCACCTCGTATCAGTGGGCAGTGTTTCCCACAGGTACAGCCCCACGCCTGTCTCCTGAGCTACAGACCCGAACAGCTAACTATGTCCTGGACACCTCCATCTGGGTGGCTCTCAGGTCTCTTAAATATAACTTGTCCTAAATTCATATCTGTTCCCTCTTCTGTAGTCCACACTTTGATGAATAAAACCACTAGTTTCCCAGTTTCCCAGGTCAGAAAACTGGCTGTCATTTTACACTACCCCCTCCATTGCGCACTGCAGCTTTCTCACTCCCAACCATTTCCCTGACCTCTGACTGCTTCTAGCCCATCGGGCTCCTTTGTGCAAAAGAGGAAAAGGCATCCCTCCTCAAGACACTCTACTGCCATCTGCTGGGAAATTTCTGTAACAAACAAATTTGTACTTCGATGTAATGAGTCGTGCAGTGTACAACCTGCACAACCGTATGTGGCAGCCCTGGCTAAACTTGTCCATTCCTTCTCATACCTGTCTGGAGTATCCAAATGTTCTCTCCTCTTCATCATCTTGGCCACTGCATTGATTTACAGCACCACCCCCATCCCTTGGAATATTACCTGCTTCCGTACCATCTTCCCTAAATGTAGACTCTTGTTTCTGCAGTCCCCTCCTTACAATTGTCAGAAGACACTTTGTAACCTACAAATACCACCCCCTCACTCCCCAGTTCAAACATTCTCAGCAGTTTCTGAGTAGTTGAAGAATAAAGACCAATCTTTTGTATGTCTCAGTCATGCACCTGTCCAGGTGCCTTGTCACTTTCCCCACCACCTGCCTATGCAGCTGAAATTCCTGAACACACCATGGGTTATTTTGCCTCTGGACTGCACATGTACTATGACATTATATCCATCTAGAATATATTCCTCCATTTTTATCTTTCTTTTTTTTCAGAATTTTTATCTTTCTGATAACTCTTACTCATCCACCAAATTTCCCTGCAAATGCTGCCCCCCACCACCAACCATGAAAACTTCATGACTGCTTCCTCTACATTTCTACACATTTCCATCATGTCTATTGTATTGTGGGTGATTGACTACATGGCTGGGTGACCCCAACAGACTCCACATTTTTGAGAATGAAGATTGTGCCTTTTCTTCTATTCTCAACAACTAGCACAATTTGGCACATGACAGGTGCTCAGTAAAAGGGATGAATGCATAAATGATTTTTTAAAAAGCAAGGTCTAGCCTTCCCAAATGTGTCTCAGACTCTCTGAAGCATTTCATCTTCACCTGGCACCATGTTATCTCAACTCTACCAAGAGCCAAGGGCTACATCTCCCTTCCCTATGAGGCTGTTATATCACTTAATTTAAAACTTAAAGACACATTTTATTTAAAAAGCCTGTTTATTCTATAGGATTCTGTCCCCATCCAACATTCAGCATGCATCTTATAAACTCCATCTGATACATAAAATGAATAACTTAAAGCAGAAATCCAAAATGTAAACTTGTCCTAGAATTTGCTCTCTATTGCACAAGAGCTCTGCCAAGTAGAAATAACCCTGAGCCCCTTCTGAAAGCGGTCTAGTCTGCTGGAGACTCTCTGGGGCCGGGAGCCTGGACTTCTCGAGCAAGTGTCTCTCATGACTTTCATCCCACCTCATTCCACACACAGAGATTTCCCTCTGATATTCTCTGGTTCCACTCTCAAGCCTCCTCCCCTCTGCCAAGGGAATAAGCAACGCTCTCAGAAAAGCAAAGTGTGGGAAAGAGTGGCCCTTTTCCTAAGTTTCCATCAAGGAGGGTCTCACTAGACAATACTTGCTCGCTACAGTTAGGAAGGATGAGGGGGCGATGCTGAATCAGGACATACCACCACACCCCTCACACCTCCTAAGAGGCCTTTCTGGAAGTAAAAACTCGGTGGGCAAGGTGTCTTAGGCTGACGTGTATTCAGTCTGCAGGCAAGAAATTTCCAGAAACTTCCATGTGCCCAGCCTTGTGCAAAGTTAGGAAAACACAGTCTTGTCTTTAGGGAACTCACATTTTAGAGCAGGATTTGAAAAAATGTTTTCTTTAAAGGGCCCAGTAGTAAATATTTTAGACTTTGTGACACCTCTGTCACAATGACTCAACTCTGCTTCCATTGCATGAAAGCAGCCATAGGCAGTAAGACTAAAAAGGATCGTGGCTATGTCTCAATAAAACTTTATTTATGGACACATAATTTTCACATGTCATGAAATATTCTTCTTTGGGGTTTTTCCAACCATTTAGAAAGGTCAAAACGACTCTTAGCTCTCCCCTGTTCTAGACATTGAGACAGACACACACACAAATCACAATATGATACAAAATGAAATACTGTACATAAAGGGAACATTTTAAATGGAAAGGTGGGACAGTGTACATGAGCTCTGCTCTGGTAATCCCGGTCAGAACTGCACTTCAGACATACTCCACATCCTCACTGCAGCAAGCATGACACCTCCCTGGAAAAGGAGAAGCCGCCACAATCCATGGAAAGATGAAATCATTCACATCTGCATCCCCCAGAATGAGAACACAATAAGGTGCAGAGGTTTCCTGACCGTAGAGAGAGCTAAAATTAGCTTCTGTTCAAAAGGAGAGATTCGTCAGTAAACAGTACTATTATTAACATCATGTTTTAAAGAAAAAAATAAAAAGACATGAGCAGTTTTGTTTAACGAGGGTTTGCACTGACTCTCCGTTTCCTTTTTTGCTTGCTCTATTTTGCTCCTGGGTGAAAAGTACTCCCACTATTTCAAGTTTTCTGACTCTTCTCATAGTAACATGTATTCTTAACATCAGTCCATTTGGAGGATGAAGATTCTAAAGTCCATTCCACCCTGAAAGAGATGTTTCTGGTCCAAACTCCACTCTGCCCTCACCCCCGTTTTTTTAGGAGGCTAAGCGGAACTTACAGTAATTAGCCATCAACAAAAACACACAATCTTTACTATAAATTACACATCCACACAAAACAACCCTGCACTGTATCAGGCAACCATGGGCCACAGTCTATTCAGAAAGGTGCCCTTAACGTACTCACCCAAAATGCCTCCAATCATACGGAAGAACTTGCTGTCAACATAGCCCCCCAAGTGACATTGCTCAATCTTTGTAGTGTCACTGGCCCAACAAAATACGGTAGGTGGGAAGACCTCACAAAGCCCCACTGATGTACTTTGGCTGTATTTCTATCTAACCACAGGATTTTGGATCAGAACAATTGTACTAATCATTTGAATCACAGTAGCACTTAGGAACTTTCCTAATAAAATTGTGTTCCCTAGAATGGATTTTCACTGGAAAACACACAGGAAGCCTCAGGTTTTCTCCTGGTTCATATTTGTTCTCTGTCTTTCCACACTGCCTTCTGTGGCTCTTTCTCCCCACCAGTCTGAATTCTCCACACCCTGTAAGGTCCAACAGGCATCACCTCCTCCGTGAGGCCCTCACATGATGCAGCTGGTCCCATGTTCTCTCCTCTGCTCAGGGCCTGTACTATTTCTTACTTTCTTGAGTACCATTGCCTTCTTCCCAGTAGACGGTGAGCTATGTTGTGGATAGACCCTAATCTTCTGGTCTTTTCTCTCCTTTGTCCCTTGGCCCTACACTGAGCACATGAAGACCACAGGGCCTGCTAGCAACAGCTCAGGGACCTGTCAAAGTACCTCCTGGCCTGGCCCCTATGGATCCAAACCATGCTAAGGGTTCTTTGACAACAGTTTGACAAGTGTCAGGACCAGAATTGGTTATAAGTTCATTTAGAGACACTCAGCATAGCTGACCCATTCTGGGTCCTCAATCCTATTCGCCATGCTATATCACCCATCAGAGCAGCAGAAACAGTCTTTCACATTTTATCACATTTGCTTGACCATCCTCTCTAGGTCTAGATGCACATACCAACATAGAAAGATGCGTGTATACATGTATATGTATTGGAGATTCTTTTTAATCATTTGAAAGTAAACTGTAGACATGACTCCACTTTACCCCTAAATTCTTCAGTGTATATTTGTAAATGTGAAGACGGTGTTGGAAAACCACAGTGTAATCAACAAAATCAGAAAATTGGTATTAACACAATGTTATTATCTAAACTGCAGACTTGATTCAGATTTTGCCAAATAATTTCTCTTATTAAAATCCTAGATCATACTATGTTGTCAAGTCTCTTAATCTCCTATAATCTAATGGAGCTCTTCTACCTGTGTTTAACCTTCATCATACTAACTTTTTTGAAGAGTTGAGGCAAGTTACTTTATAAAACGTCCCTCAATTGAGATTTTTTTCATGTTTCCTAATGATTGGGTTCAGTTTATGCATTTTTGACAAGAAAAAACAGACATGATGCTGTGTCCTTCTCAGTACATCACATCAAGAGGCTCGTGAGGTCAATTTTTCCCAACTGGGTGATGTTAACTTCAATCACTAGTTAAGGGGGTGCCTACTAGTTTTTCCACTGTAAAGTTATTACTTTTCACTTTGTAAAAAGTATTTTGTGGATAGGTACTTTGAGACCATGTAAATATCCTGTTCCTCCTCAAACTTTCATTTTAGCACTCGTTGATGATGCTTAACTAAATCAATTAGGTATTACTAAGATGGTCACCAAATGGTGATTTTCTAGCTCCATGATTTTTCTACATTTGTGTGTTGGCTTTCAACTATAAGGAAGAGTTTCTATCTATCTATCTATACCAGTATGGACTCACAGAGTCTTATTTTATTCAATGGATTACAATCTGCTGTTATTATTTATTCACAATGCTCTAATAATCCTAGATTTGGCCAGTGGAATCCCCTTCAGGCAGGCTTCTTGTCCTTTGAACATTTCTTCATCATTTTTTGTGCTCTTCCTTCCTTTATAGCACAAAAAGATGTTCTAGGTTCCCCTTGTAGTTTCCCAGTCCCTGCCACGGAACCAGACATTTCTCCAAAAATTCTTCATTCCCTTTAGTAAAGCATGGTCTTTAGAAGCCAAGACCTGAGCACTAGGAGTGCAGAGCAGATAACTATATTAGGCTCCTTCAGTTATAAAAGAGAAGGTCAGTTCTACCCCAGCTCCACTGGCTGCTAAGTGTTTCTATCTGAACTAAACCATTAGCTCAAAAACACTGCACCCCAGGAACTTGTCAGGAAGAAAGCGCAAGCTCACCACCTCCAATATTTATGAGAAAGTTGATCTGGACTAAAACAGATGGAGAGGCCTGCATGTAACCACACAGTCCTTACATTCTTCCAAAAAGTCTTAAAATCCAGTTTTCTCACCTACCAGAGATAGCATGATGCATGATATAAGAGCAGTCCCCCAAAACTGACCCTGTGCCTACTAGAAGGGGGTGCTGACTATAGTTCAGAGCCCCACCACCTCGTTGCAAACTCTTGGGGGAGATTTCCTCATGTCATGGTACTAAGAAGAGCTGGACTTTTGCTTGGCAATTGCTTTCCTTGTACGTGATGGATGCTGTAAACCCTGTAACTAGCCAGGTCTCCCTTGTGGTTGCAATAATGGCTAGAACCAAATATGTGGGGCATACAGCAAGGCTACACATCATTATCTGTGTGTTTCATAAAGCATCAACCCTGGTGTTTCTCACAGCCCCATCCCAGGTGGGTTTCTCTCCGTGGCAATCACTCCCATCATGATGGTTGCTGTTTACATGCTCTGTGTATTAGGCGTCTAGGCCTGCCATAAAACATACCACAAGCTGCACGGCTTAAAAGGCAGACATTTATCTTCTCACAGTTCTGGAGGCGGGAAGTCCCAGATTGAGGTGGCGGCAGATTCGGTTTCTAGTGGGAGGTCTCTTCCTGATTTGCAGATGGCCACCTTCTCCCCATGTCCTCACTTGGCCCTTCTTCTCTGTGCTCAAAGAGAGAGCTCTCTCCCTCTTCTTAAAAGGACGTAAGTCCTACTGGAATAAAGCCCCACATTTACGACCTCATTTAACCTTTATACCTCCAAATAGGCTCCCTCTGCAAATACAGTCACGCTGGGACTTAGGGCTTCTTCATATGAATTTGGAGGTGGGACACAATTAAGCCCATAACACTCTGGAAGCTGCTTATATCCTCTGTGGACCAAGTCAGAGTAGTAATAAATAAACACAGTGTTTTCATCCTTGCCCGGAGTCTACAGCTTCACAGAAATTCCCCACACTCGACTGACACGTAGAATGCAGAACCTGCCATTCTGCAGGCTGACGTGGAACAAAGGCCATACCTATGATTTGATTAATTGTGCTTTATCTTAAAATTACATAAAGCAAAATGCACTGCAACTTGGCTCATTATTCCATAATCAAGCGGTATGGAAAAATCCTGAAGTGTTCCATCATCCCTCCCTCAAAGCTGCCCACACCCTTCTCTCTTTACTGGAACATCTGAACTTGTCGCAAAAGAGCCCTCCAGGATGGGAAGGTCAAGGCCTGTGTAAAGGTGCTGCATCGCTGTCCTGGTGAGAACCAGTGGCACAGAACAGAGCAGGGCATCCATGGGTACAGTTGTCTTCTTCACAGAAAGTGACTTCGGGGAAATCCTGAGGACACATGGCTACACACCGTATGTGTCCCCCAGCTTGGACTTTTCCCCAGTAACTTCCCTACATTGACCTTCAATGCCCTTTAAGCAGGAAGGATGCTGTCTACGCAGTGCCCAGCACAGCACCTGGCGTTGTTTATCTGCAGGTCTGGGAAGCTCTGTTGCTCCAGCTTATCCAATGGTGTTTCTGTGTTTATTCCAAAATCACGTATCAATTCATTTTGCATTATCAGCTCTGCTGTGTCACCCACCCTCCCCCAATCTTTCCTACCTACTGTTGTCTGAGGAGCCCCACGTTCTCAGGGCACCTGCCCTCAGGGGCCCCATACAAAGCTCCCACCCACCCATATGGTAGCCCTTCCCATCTCCTGTCCTGGCCCAGAACCACGCAGCCCGCTTTGCCTGGCATCTCCTCATATCTGCCTCTTGCCCACCAGATTTGGCCTTTTGGACTACAGCTGCCATTTCCAAGCCCTGACCCAGACTCTCTCTTGTGGACTCACCCATCATAGCACAAACCTATATGTTACTTCATTCTTCAGCTCAGACAGAACCTGGGGTCACCCTCTTGTCAAAGATGAAGTTCAGGCACCAGCCTCCGATAGGTGACATTAATCAAGAGACAACAGCACATCCGTACACCGCTGCTTATGTATCACTGAACTAATCATTTTTGAGTACTTCCTACAACACCAATTCCCTTTTAAGAAGCAAGAAAACAGGGGCGCCTGGGTGGCTCAGTTGGTTAAGCGACTGCCTTCGGCTCAGGTCATGATCCTGGAGTCCCTGGATCGAGTCCCGCATCAGGCTCCCTGCTCGGCAGGGAGCCTGCTTCTCCCTCTGGCCCTCCCCCCTCTCATGTGCTCTCTCTCTCTCTCTCTCATTCTCTCTATCTCAAATAAATAAATAAAAAAAAAAAATCTTTAAAAAAAAAGAAGCAAGAAAACATGTACAACATAGCACTCAGTACCATCTATTTCAGAAGGGAAAAGTATGACATTTAAATAACTGATCTGATAGATTTCTAAATTGGATTAATGTTATTAATTTCCTGCTGTCAAAATAGAAATTATCACAGGAATGTTTCTCTCTACCCATTAAGCTTTTTAATAAAAGCTGGAAAACAGGATGGAACACAAACAGAGTGTAACTAGTCATTACTGAGACCTTCTTTACAAGGTTGCTTACAGATTTGGTTTCACTGTGGTTATTTACAACACAAATAAAGGCTTATATAACAAGCTATCCCTTTTTGGTATCTATATCAAGAGCAAAATTTATCTAATCCAGCTCTTTAATTCTAACGTTAACTAAATAACCATTTATTTGAGGAAAATGACTTTAGAATTTGGGCTAACTGGTTGGTTCCTTGGCAGGTCACTGGGTGACTGTAGGTCTCCATGGGAGATCTGTGTCTTAGAGAATGTCCACTTTTCAATATTCTATATCTCTTTGAAAGTGAATTATAAGTGTTCTCCCATCTTCCTGATTCACTCCAAAGCCAGGGTATAAACTCCACATTTCAGAGAGAAGGAAGGGCTTGACCATTAGGTCCCAAAGTCCTACCAGAATCAGGAGAAGGTAGTATGCCCGGTCGAGATATGGCTGATACTGGCCCCCACATTCCCATCAATTTCCAGACTTTTCTACTAAAATGAGACTCATGGATAGGGAGGTTACTGTTACAATCAGTAAGTGTAGGAACTGGGGCTGGTACAGCTGAAGGGATTATACTTGTTCTTCTGTCTACTTTAAACCAACAATCTTTAAACACAATTCAAGCTCCATGTGCAGCTCCTTGGAAATTATTCTTCAAGGGGAGAACAAAGTGCATGGCATTTATTTTTCAAAGGGAGAGGAAGTTGAAACATAACAGTTCAATGGAAATGTGGGTGCCACTCAATGATTTTTAATCTCTAGAAGTGGACGTGTATCAAATTCTATTGCCACAACACCAAGTTACTATCAAAGTGTGTCATAATTCAACTACATCAAAAATTGCTTGAAATAAACAGGCAGTCAGCTGAGGTTGGAGACATTTTTTTTTTAATTATATGGCAAAACATCTCAAAAGAGGTATTTGATTCACAGTGGTGGATCCCAGCAAAAGCGCAATGAACGAACGAACACACTCGGTTGTCACCACTCTTTAACTTAAGGAGTCCTGTGGGGTCCATGGAGTTCTGATGGCTGTGCTTTCTGGGTAAGCCCAGGTGTGCTGGTAGATACAGACTCCACCCCTGCCAAGTGGCCTCCAGCCACGTCTCACTACACCCCACTGACATTATTGGATATCAACTCATGCCAAAAACAGCAAAGCTCGGTGAGCTGAAGCTGTTCCTGGAGGCTGTTGCAGCCAGAAGCAGAAGTGTGACTCAGGCATGGAGCAGGACATCGAGCGGAACTCGAAAAGTCAGGTGTGGCTGGTGGCCCCATCCGGTGGGTGTCAGCTTCTTCCAGCTTCCAACAAGAGCTGCCATGCGCCATGTGGGCTGTGCAAAGCAAGGAATCAGAACCCAGTTTGGCGGCCCAACTTTTCACCCATACTGATGTCAGAGAGTCAGAAACTTAAGATTAGATAATGTGATTTCAGACCACTCCATCCCCATACTTGGCCAGCTGACCCTGTGGTCGCTTACTGGACCAGGAAACCTGTACTGACAGCCAAAATATGTGACTTTGATCTATACATGTGTATGATCCATTTTCTGTTTGGGAAAGGAAAGCCTCTGTGGATTTTTAAAAATTCATGTTTGTGCCCCAGTGGCAGCCATAGTCTGTTAACAGGGCCAGTTGCCATTCATGGTAACTGTGGTAGTGTCCCCAGAACTCACAAAGATATTCATAGGCCCTTGGGCAAGTTCAAAAATCTTGAGGTTCCCATAAGATTCCCACAGCCAAGGACTTTTCTCCTACCAACACCAGTTACAAATGCAAAGATGTGTAGCTCCCCTGTAGACATTTGCTAAAGCCAAAAACTCACCCCACAGAGCATCCACTGATTTCAATGCAGAGAGATACTTTATTAAAAGTCTTGTGGTAGACAGCCCTTAAACTTTTGCAAATTAGACAAGATTCAAGGGGGAGATGGTTAGTGTCAGGGGCATGCTGTAGAGTGGAGAGCCTTGAATGTAACAAATAATAAGAATAAATGGAAATGATAAATCTCTGGACATAGAACAACTCATAGCAATGACATAAAAATTACAGTTGGTAATTTTTCATATATATGAATATTTTAAAGTGATTATATCATATGTAACTAAACTCAATTTTAATTATGTAATACTGTATTAAGAAGGAAAAGGTTTTGGGGCGCCTGGGTGGCTCAGTTGGTTAAGCAACTGCCTTTGGCTCAGGTCATGATCCTGGAGTCCCGCATCGGGCTCCCTGCTCAGCGGGGAGTCTGCTTCTCCTTCTGACCCTCCCCCCTCTCAGGTACTCTCTCTCTCTCTCTCAAATAAGTAAGTAAATAAATCTTTTAAAAAAAGAGAAGAAGAAAAGATTTTATAAGGATAGTCTCTAGTTGATTGCTGTGGATGTCTTCCATCTTTTCAAATGGTTTATCCAAAATTAAGTTCTCTAAGGCTACAGCAGCATGGGCCATTGATGATGAATATGCTGGTGGCTTGGCCATCTGAAACCCAACTTTTGACTCAGTGGAGACCCCAGCCCAGCCTTGTTGATGGGGAGGATCTACTGCTTCCCTGATGTGAATTAAATGGTGTGAGGAAGGGAGTACCAACCCACTCAATGCCTCCCACCCGACTCCTGATGCCTGGCATGAGAGAAGTAAGAGACTAAGCCTTGCCTTTCACAATCAGACATGAGATTCAACATACAAATAGCCCAGGATGACATGTCATCTGTGCCGACATTTGGTGGTAACTGTTTTCTTCTTCTTACTAATACATTGTTAATTCTTTTTTTTTTTAAGATTTATTTATTTATTTGAGAAAGAGAGAGAGAGAGAGAGCATGAGTGGGGGAGGGGCACGGAGGGCGAATCTCAAGCAGACTCCCCACTGATCATGGAGCCCCACATGGGGCTTGATCCCATGACCCTGAGATCATGACCTGAGTTGAAACCAAGAGTAGGACGCTTAACAAACTGAGCCACTCAGGCACAACCATTGTTAATTCTTGAGAGAGAGGAGAGGGATGTATTGATTGCCCACCATGTACTAAGAACTAGGGACTGTGGTTAGATAGATAACACCCTCAAAAAATTCAACCTGAGCTGGAAATTCCCTTTTTGGGAGGAGCAGGATGAGAACACCTGAGAAGAGAACAAGGTAGAACCCCTTTGAAGGGGGAAGTGAGCAGAAAAGGAAAACATGCCTACCTGCCAACATTCCTTGTCACCCTTCTCCTCTGTAACCTGTCAGACCTTTTAATATTTGTGATTTTGAGGTGATCCCAGAGCATAAAATCCATCCAGATTTCACCTAAGGATGGTGGCGGGCAGGAAAGCAAAATTTTCCTTGTTATTAGGGCCCTGTCCACTGGAAAAGCTGTGGGCCAAAAAAATATTATTATTTAATAATAATAAATAAATAAAATAAATTTAAAAATAAAAGCTGTAGACCCTGAAAGTTCTGAAAGAGACTTCTTGCTCCATCCTGCACTTCAAATGTACTTTCGGGAATTGGACCTGGGTATCTGTCCATATTACACACATATTACACATATATGTACACAAATATACATATATGCACATTTGTGTAGATTGATAATACATAGATTTAATGATATCTTCACGGCAGTTGAATTGTACTGGTTCAGTATATCCTCAAATACTTCTCCATTTGACCTCTATCATGCTCTCTTTGCCAACACTGCCATCCATAACGTCACTGTCTATTAAATACCTTTTCTGAAACAGTAGGACAAAGAGAAATACTAAGCAACCAAGTCTGGTTTCCAGCCAATATCTGCAAGACAGGTCTCATTAATGAATACTCTCAGGTATCTTAGCTGACACCCGCATCCCTCTTCCCCACCTCTCTGCCGTTAGAATTCCATGTCCCAGAACAGGCTTAGCCCATGTTAAAGAAAAACCAGAGCCTGACAGTAGTCAAAGGGGTAAAAGCAGATTTTAATCAGGAACTATTGCAATAGGGGAAGGAGACCTCAGTACAGAACTGGATTTAAGGCCAAATACAAAATGGATAAGCAAGGATTCTAGCTAAGGGGAGTCAGTGGATGGGAAAATACCAAGAAGAGGTGGGGGGCATTCTGGCAAAACTGACCTCACAGGATCCTTGCTGAAGGCAGGCCAAGTGATCAGACCTCACTGGGGGATGGATGAGAAGGATGTGAAACCTGATCTGATATTGAGGGTGACCAGATATCAGAGTGGGGGATTCTGGCTAACCTGACCTTGCAGGACTTTTGCTAAAACTGGATGATGCAAAGACAAACACAGAAGTCCAATGGACGTGGGATCAGGAGCGCCTTTGTCGCCAGCAATGAGTCATGTTTTCCGTACCCATATTATTGTTAGGCTCCATTAGGCTGACAAATGAATGTGAGGTTCACAGGGAAAGCCCTGGGCTTGTGATCAGAAGATGTGCTCATGATTTGATCTGGCTCCTCATGAACCATGTCTTTGACCAAAACATCTGGTCTACCTGGACCCCAGTTCCTCTATCTGGTCAGGGGCAATAATACCTGCCTGGCTTGGTTTGGATGATTTTTAAATGAGATGATGCAAAGAAATCTAGTATAAAATCTGAAATATAGTAGACAACTGAGGGGGGTAAGAGTGCTTTTAAAATACTGGTATATCTCTAAGTGCTCAGAGGTTCTACTCACCTGTAAAATGGCAAATGGCTTAAAGATCTAAAAGCATCAAATTAGAAAAAGCACTCACCCTCCTTATTAGCAGGCGATTCTTTCTTAGGTTGAATTTAACAAGATGAACTAGGAATCCCATCACATATAATTCAGATATGTTAAAACACTTTTCCTCTGAAATTACCTTTATAAGGGGAAAAAAATACCTGTCTGCCAAGCCTTTCCAGAAAAATCAACTAAACTGAAGACTGGAGAGGCCTCTTCTTCTCATTCAGGTCTTTTATACCTGAAACAGGTCAGACAAGAGGGACACCTTCCATCTTGGATGGTATGACTCAGTGAACAACAATAAAAACATGTAATCCTCCAGAATCATTGAAAAAATAAATAGAATAAAGAAACTTTTCAATCAAGCCCTTCTCTGCAAACTCAATCCATCTAGATTGCAGAACACAACGAAGAACCCAAAAGCAAGGACAGAAATGCAACCACAGGAGATATCACAATGTCCATTCATTGAACACCATACACTGAGCACAAGTGTCTGAGACCGATGTGAAGATAAGCAAAGCCTATTTCTTTCTTTTGTCTAATAAGAAATCCTAACAAGTTCAGTTGACTGGAGTCCCAGACCACAGTAGCCTGGAAGCAGCAAATAAAGGGAGGCCATGTGTTTACTAAAAACCGGCTCATGTAAAGCAGTGAGGGTTAAGACTGGCAGAGAGTGAAAAAAAAGCCCAGAGCTCTACACCAAAGAAAAAAAAGCCCAAACATGTAGCTGTCTGGAAGCACTCAGGAGAGAGGGTAACATCCCTGTCCGCCTTGCACTCTCCTAGGGTCAGGTCTGCACTGCAGGACAGAATGATATTTGAGGTTTCAGCAAGATGACCCAGAGGCATGAAGAACTGAGATTATACTAGGTGAAATCTGCTTCGAAGCAGTATTTGCCACAACATACAAAGATTTCTGGCCTCAACTGAGAAGTGGTCATTAATTATATTGCAACTTAAAGGGAAAAACCTCAGTCATCTGGGGAAATCATTGTGTGGCATATGATCCTACGTTGCTGAGATATCCACTGGGGCCCAACCAGTAGCCTTCCTTGCTTCCAGCAGCCAATTTCCCGAGCCCAGGCTGTCCGGAGCGAGGGCACACTGTCATGCTGTTGGACCCAAGCCAGCAAGCGAAGCACCTCTAAGGGCCTGGGGACTTTGTTTTAAGTGGTGTGAGTGAATGGGGCCCTCAGCCTTAAGGAGCCTCCCTAGATACTCCTGCCCTCTGGGAGCCTTGTGTGCAGGGACAGCTCTCCCCCACTACGTTTCCCAGCTCCTAAAGTCCTCCCCGCCCAGGGCGGGGGGAAGGGTAAGCAGTGAGAGGTCAGCAGGAACCAGAGGAGGGGGCTCCTGCTGTCAGCATGGGTGCCAGCCAGCCAGCACCACACAGAAGTCACTCTGGGTCTCACTCTCCCCAGAGCTTATTTGGCAGAGTATTTCTTGGGAGCTTGACTTTGCATGCCTTTAGGAAGGGAGTGCGCTATGGGCTTGTCCACAGGCCGCCCCACCCTGCCCCTGGACCCATTTTCACACTTGGTCTCCCACCTCCCTATCAGTCTGTGTCTGGCACCTGCCCGCACAGGCGCTTGAGGCCCATGAGTGAATGCATAAGCCTGTGTCTCCATTTGTGTCCTGATGGCCTTTAACACAAGACAGGGGATGCATGGCTGTTACGAGCTAGGAATGCCAGATTCAGCACATTATTTTTTAAAGCATAGTAGCTTTTTCCTTCCCAGACAGCAGCCACCTTAATCTTCTGCCTGCATCTCCAATTTACCTGTGTGATGAATCTCTCTTTATTTGCTGCAGTCTAAAGCAATTAAATTTTGCTTCTCACTGTCCTCAACTGTGTATTAAGGGGGAGCATGGAACAGTAGCCCAGAGCAAAGCCTCTTTACTGCCAGAGAAGAATCGATTCCTTATTCCTCATTTTTTATTGTAATTTTGATGTTCTTGCATTAAAAGTCATACTTGCAAATGGTGAGAAATTCAAATAGCATAAAAGAATGCATAATAAAAATGCATCCCACTCCCATCCTCTATTCTGCAGACCTTCCACTACTTACAGTCATATGTATGCCTTCCAGAAAGAGTCGATACCTATTCAAGCATATGTACACACACATTAATACATATTTATATTTTGTCACACAAATGGGAGCCCATTTTGCCCATGGTTCATTGTGCTTTTTTAAAATGTAGTATATACTAATCACAGACCTGTACCTCTGAAACAAATAATACATTATATGGTTTAAAAAAAGAAGAAGAAGAAGAAGATAGTAGGAAGGGAAAAATGAAGGGGGGGAAATTGGAGGGGGATACGAACCATGAGAGGCTATGGACTCTGAGAAACAAACTGAAGGTTCTAGAGGGGAGGGGGTGGGGGGATGGGTTAGCCTGGTGATGGGTATTAAAGAGGGCACGTTCTGCATGGAGCACTGGGTGTTATACGCAAACAGTGAATCATGGATCACTACATCAAAAACTAATGATGTAATGTATGGTGACTAACATAACATAGTAAAATAAAATTTTAAAAAATGAAGTATATACTGTAAATCTTGATTAACATATTCTTCTAAACTGCAAAATAATATTCCAGGTTATGCATATACAGCTACTTACAGAAGTAGGGCTCTATTGATGAATTTTTAGATAGCTTCCCACATTTTTTCTATTACAAGTAACACTGTAAGGAGCCTCCTTGATTTCCATAGGATAGATTTGTAGCAGTAAAATGGACAAGGTAACAGAAGATATGCATATTTTGCTTTAAAAAATAGTGCCATGGGTGCCAAGGTGGCTCAGTCAGTTAAGCATCTGACTCTTGGTTTCAGCTCAGGTCATGATCTCAGGATCATGAGATCGAGCCCTGCACTGGGCTCTGTGCTGGGCATGGAACGTGCATGGGATGCTCTCTCCCCCTCTGCCCCCCCCACCCCATCTCTCTGAAAAAAAATTCTTTATTACAAAAATAAAAGATAGTGCCAAATTGCCCTACATAGGGTTGTGTTGATTTATAATCCCAGCTCCAGAGGGGAGCATACCTATGTGATACACTTGCATCCACGCTGGATGCAGACAACTTGCTCATCTTTGCCAGCAGGGTAAGTGAAAACGAGGTGTCATTTACATTTCTTAGAGTACAGTTGAGTATCTTTGAATATATTTGTTGGTGTTTCTTTTTAGGCCCTTTGCCCATTTTTCTAGTGGATTTTTAGCGTTTTCTTATTGATTTGGAAAGGCCTGTTCTGTATAAAGGAAATCAGACCTTTGTCAGTTATATGTCTTACAAATACTTTTCGGAGTCTGTCTTTTGTTTCGTGGCATTCTTTGTTTATTGTAGTTTTATGTTTTGTATCTTTTGCCTGCAGAGTGTTTTTGTTTTATGCAGTGAACATCAATATTTTCTTTCATGAGATCTCAGGTTTATGTCGTTGCGATATTTGTGTTTTAGGAATAAATAGCTTGTTTATAGGAATAGGCCCTCCCCATTCCTATATTATGAATGTAAAACAACTCTGTTTTCTTTTTTTTTTTTTTTAGATTATACAATGGGATTTTTAAAAGGAATACAATGTGGCGATTTAATACATATATACATTATGAAATGATTACCACAATCAACTTAATTAACACACCCATCACCTCCCATGGTAGCCTTTTGTTTTATTTTTTTTTTAATTTTTATATTGTTATGTTAATCCCCATACATTACATCATTAGTTTTAGATACAGTGTTCCATGATTCATTGTTTGTGCATAACACCCAGTGCTCCATGCAGAACGTGCCCTCCTCAATACCCATCACCAGGCTAACCCATCCTCCCACCCCCCTCCCCTCTAGAACCCTCAGTTTGTTTTTCAGAGTCCATCGTCTCTCATGGTTCTTCTCCCCCTCCGATATCCCCCCCTTCATTCTTCCCCTCCTGCTACATTCTTCTTCTTCTTTTTTTCTTTCTTAACATATATTGCATTATTTGTTTCAGAGGTACAGATCTGAGATTCAACAGTCTTGCACAATTCACCGCGCTTACCAGAACACATACCCTCCCCAGTGTCCATCACCCAGTCGCCCCATCCCTCCCACCCCACCCCCCACTCCAGCAACCCTCAGTTTGTTTCCTGAGATTAAGAATGCCTCATATCAGTGAGGTCATATGATACATGTCTTTCTCTGTTTGACTTATTTCGCTCAGCATAATACCCTCCAGTTCCATCCACGTCGTTGCAAATGGCAAGATCTCATTCCTTTTGATGGCTGCATAATATTCCATTGTATATATATACCATATCTTCTTTATCCATTCATCTGTCGATGGACATCTTGGCTCTTTCCACAGTTTGGCTATTGTGGACAGTGCTGCTATAAACATCGGGGTGCACGTACCCTTTCGGGTCCCTACTTTTGTATCTTTGGGGTAAATACCCAGTAGTGCAATTGCTGGATCATATGGTAGCTCTATTTTCAACTTTTTGAGGAACCTCCATACTGTTTTCCAGAGTGGCTGCACCAGCTTGCATTCCCACCAACAGTGTAGGAGGGTTTCCCTTTCTCCGCATCCCCGCCAACATCTGTCATTTCCTGACTTGTTAATTTTAGCCATTCTGACTTGTGTGAGGTGGTATCTCATTGAGGTTTTGATTTGGATTTCTCTGATGCCGGGCGATGTTGAGCACTTTTTCATGTGTCTGTTGGCCATTTGGATGTCTTCTTTGGAAAAATGTCTGTTCATGTCTTCTGCCCATTTCTTGATTGGATTCTTTGTTCTTTGGGTGTTGAGTTTGATAAGTTCTTTATAGATTTTGGAACAACTCTGTTTTCTTGTAGCCTTTTTAAGAGTTTAACTTTTGGACTGAGATCTTTGAGCCAGCTCCCTGTGCTCTGCATGACCAGCTGATGAGCTCGAATACCGTCCGCTGTAGAATGATCCACTTCTCTCCACTGACTTGAATGCCCATCAACTTTGCACTTTGTGATTTTGCCTGACCCCTCTTCAGCAAAAGAAAACAAAAGCCAATAAATATTCTTGACGTTTGGGGTATGGCGACTCTTTCAAATATCAGTCTAAGCTCCTGCCGGCTGCTCTGCTAATACCACTTTTCACAACTGTTATTGTTGAATTGTGTGCCCCAAAACTCAAATGGTGAAGTCCTAACCCGCAGTACCTAAGAATATTGCCTTATTTGGAAATAGGGTCATTGCAGATGTCATTAATGAAGATGAGGTCATAATGGAGCAGGGTGGGCCCTACTCCCGTATGGCTGGTGTCCTTTTCAAAGGGGACATGGGCACATGCTCAGGGAGAAGGCCATGTGCAGAAGAAGGCAGAGACTGGGAGATTGCAGAAGAACATCAAAGATGCCAGCAAACCATCAGAAGCCAGGAGAGGAGCCTAGAGCAGATTCTCCCTCACAGACTCAGAAGGAACCAACCCTGCCCACACCTTGATCTTGGACTTCCAGCCTCCAGAACTGTGAGACAATACAGCTCTGCTGTCTAAGCCGCTCAGCCTGCAGTACTTTGTAATGGCAGCCCCAGCAAAAGAATACAATTACAGGGAAAGTTTGGTGATTTTTTACCTATGACTGGAGACCAGGTCACTGGCTGTCAGGGAAGGTACGATGCTCAACGCCTCTCCTCTGTGTGGGTCCAGCCTCCCAGACAGGGTCAGTGTGCACTGTAGACCACCAGGGAAGAAATGCACACCTGACCCCGCTCCACCGACCCTGCACAGGGCAGCCCCTGCCCCACCTACCCAAGGAGTAGTTCTCTCCCCCATGATCCATCAGGAAAGAGCCCTGGCCCCAAGGCCAGACCACCCACCCGCCATGGCCCCTCCCGGCTGTCACACAGGACTCTGCCCCTCACCTGCTGGGCTTGGCTCTGCGCTTTCTTTTCCTCTTCCTGCAAACCAACAAACATGCTGAGCCGGGAGAACAGGCCACTCTGACCCTCAAAGATACAGTGCATCTGAGGTCCCTCAGCCAGAAGCACTGTCTGCACTTGCTCATAAAATGGTAGAGAAGCCAGTGGTCTGAAGGAGTGCGCCTGGAGGGCAGACGGTCACTTCAGGGAAGCCTGAAGAAGGATGCACTCAAAGCTGCTCTCTTTAAATGCTGTTTTGAAAAAGCAAAAGCCTTGAAAATCCCTCTGGGAATGGGGGCTTCTCAGCTGCCACATCACACTGGCAGCCACGGCCGTTTCTGGTCACAGGGGGAATCCACATTTGCAACACTGGCTCCATCTTTTTCTGCAAAGATGATTTTTCTTTTGGGGCTTACTTTGTGCTTCTGGGTGAATTTGTGGTAATATCTTATAGCCGATTTCCTCCCTCCGGGAATGCACAGCTGAAGAGATTATAATGTGAATCAGGATGGCAATATGATTCAGAGGACATACTTTTCCAGGAATGCATCCCTCACTGGATGCCAGAGACTGAGCGCGGTGGGTGGGAGCAAGCTGGATCTGCTTGGGAAAACAAAGGCAGGTCTGAACGCTGGAGCTCTGGTTTGGCTTGAGCACCTCTCCCAAGGGCCTGCAGCTTCCTGAAGCAGCCTTGCTTCTGTTCGCCGCCACCCCAGAGCCTAGGGCAAGTGCGGGATTTGGGGCACCTTCTCCGCAGGTTGCAGGGACAGGTGGAGCACTCCAGACGCCCTTGGGTCAACAGAGAACCACTCCGGTCACTGCTTGGGCACCAGCCCCTCTGTAGTGGGTTGACTGATGGCCTCCAAAAGGATATGTTCATGTCCTAAACCCCAGGACCTTTGAACATGACCTTCTTGGAAAAAGGAACTTCATAAATGTAATCAAGTTAAGGATTTGCAGAGGAGATTATTCTGGATTATTCCAGTGGCCCCTAAATCCTGTGACAAGTGTCCTTACAAGAAATAGATGAGGAGAAGACAGACACAGAGGAAAAGGACATGTGCAGACAGAGGCGAGACTGGAGGGACGCAGCCACAAGGCAAGGAGCGTCTGGAGCCACCGGAAGCTGGAAGAGGCAGGAAGGATCCTCCGCTAGAGTGCTCAGAGGGGCACAGCCCTGCTGACACCTGGATCTCAGACTTCTGGCCCCCGGACCTGGGAGAGAATCAATTTCTGTGGTTTTAAGCCCCCCGCTTAGTGGTAATTTGTTGCGGCAGCCCCGGGAAGCTAACATACCATCCCTCCAGTAACCCTGCCCCTCTGCTGCCTCCTCAGAGACCACCAATATTTGTGAAATGAAGGAACCTACAGGATGATAAAGCGGCAGGCTACGGCCAGTCCATCAACGTGCCGGCATGCCAGACCTCTTTCCCCTTCATGAAGAACAAAGCAGCAGGTGCTCCTCGCTGTCAGCACTCAGCCAGGACCAGCATCACGCACCTTGACCTCAAATGTCACAGGAGTTCTCAGTGGGCCACGATGGCTGCCCAGAGCCTTGACCTTCCAGAAAACTTGCTTTGGGTCACTCCTTCTTTCCCCTCTGTTGTTTTTTGTTGTTGTTCTAGCCAGCTGACTTCACTAGAGGAATTCACCAGCACATACACATTCACAGAGAGGAAGTTTCATGAACAGCAAGGTGAAAAAACATTACTCATGTTTTCATTTCCTTCAGAAGCTCCTATTCAAATTACAGGTTTATATTTAGCCCCAGACAATGCAGGATCCTCTGCTAAATTCATCAATAGGCACCTGTCAGTCTCCTCTCAGGCAGAAACCAACACAGGAACCACCCACAGAAGATGAAGAGAAGGGCCTGATCAGAGAAGCTCGGCTGCTTATCACATTACCATCTGGCTACTTCTAGATCATCCTTCATTAGATCACATTATCGTTGCCTACACCTTGGGGATTTGCTCCCCTAATTGAGAGTTTCAAGTCGTTGGCATCAAATGAAAAATGTGAGGAAAAAGAAAGCATAAGAACTCTCAAGCCCTGGAGAGTTAGAGAAAGAAGAGGAAATTTGGTCCTTGGCATTGTTATTTCTGACCAGGGCCTTGGGGACCTAAGCTCTTTACTCCTCGATAGATAACAGAACAATTCCTTTAGATTAGTTAGAAATTATGCAGTCAGCTCTAGGGCTCATAGCTCCCTCCACAACCAGCATGATCCTCAGCCCATGTCCTGGATTGGAACCTCTGCAGAAATAAGATCGACAGGTAGCAGTGGGTGTTACTGCTCTGGGGAACGGACCCTCCAGTGAGCAGTGAGGTCCCAGAGGTGTGCATCGAAGGAGCTCCATGATGGGTCATAGAGGTGGTGGCTACAGTGTTCTATGTAGTATGTGTATTAGTCTGGGTTCTCCAGAGAACAGAGCCAATAGGATAGAGATAGATTGAGGATGGATGGGTGGATGGATAGACAGATAGATAGATAGATAGATGATAGATAGATAGATAGATAGATAGATGATAGACAGATAGATGATAGATAGATAGATGATAGATAGATGATAGATGACAGATGATAGGTAGATAGATAATTGATAGATGATAGATAGATAGATGATAGATAGATAATAGATGATTGATAGATAGATAGATGATAGATGATAGATAGATAGATAGATAGATAGATGATAGATAGATGATAGATAGATAGATGATAGATAGATAGATGATAGATAGATGATAGATGACAGATGATAGGTAGATAGATAATTGATAGATGATAGATAGATAGATGATAGATAATAGATGATTGATAGATAGATAGATAGATGATAGATGATAGATAGATAGATGATAGGTAGATAATTGATAGATGATAGATAGATAGATGATAGATGATAGGTAGATAGATGATAGATGATGATGATAGATAGATAATAGATAGATAGATGATAGGTAGATAGATAATTGACAGATGATAGATAGATAGATGATAGATGTTAGATAGATGATAGATAGATAGATAGATAGATGATAGATGTTAGATAGATGATAGATAGATAGCTAGATAGATAGATAGATGATAGATAGATAGATAGATAGATAGATAGATAGATAGATAGATAGATAGATGATAGATAGATATAAAGAGGTTTATTATAGGGGATTGGATCATACGGCTATAGAGTTGTTGTTGGCTAGCTGGACACACAGGAGAACCAATGGTGTAAGTTCCTGTCCAAGTCTAAATCAGAAGGCAGCAGAACCCCAATATCCCAGCTTAAAGAGAGTCAGGCAGAAGGAGCAAATTCTCCTTCCTCCACCTTTTCATTCTATTCAGGCCTCCAATGGATTAGATGAGGCCCACTCACCCTGGAGAAGGCACTCTGCTTTACTTAGTCTACCAATTCGGAATAACCAGAAACACCCTCACAGATGCACACACAATAATGTTTTTGACCAAATATCTGGGCAACCTGTGGCCCAGTCAAGTCAAAACACTTTAATCACCATGGTATGGATACCTCAGCTTTCGGCGGTGACCTCACACACCCCAGAGTTGGCTGGTCAGCTCAGGCAGTGCGTATCCTTGGAGATTGGTACAGTCTCAGAACTTCTGGTATGGGGTAGGAGTGGGTAAACCACACTGAGAGTCATTGGAAGCACAAGTTGGAGAAACAGCCCCATCATGTGCCCTTGATAGCACCTAAATATTTTGGAAGCCAGTGTGGCCATGCATGCTGTTTGCATTTCTCGCAGGTGCCCTTAGAAATTCACAGTCAGGGGGCGCCTGGGTGGTTCAGTCCATTGAACGTCTGCCTTAGGTTCAGGTCATGATCTCAGGGTCCTGGGATCGAGCCCCACGTCGGGCTCCCTGCTCAGTGGGGAGTCTGCTTCTCCCTCTGCCTGCTGCTCCCCATGCTGTGCTCTCTCTCAATCTCTCTCTGCCAAATAGATAAATAAAATCTTTAAAAAAAGGAAAGAAGGAAAGGAAGGAAGGAAGGAAGGAAGGAAGGAAGGAAGGAAGGAAGGAAGGAAGGAAGGAGAAAGAAAGAAAGAAAGGAAGAAAGAAAGAAAGAAAGTAAAGAAAGAAGGAAGGAAGAAAGAAAGAAAGAAGAAAGAAAGAAAGAAACAAGAAAGAAAGAAAGAAAGAAAAGAAAGAAAAAGAAAGAAAGGAAGAAAGAAAGAAAGAAGAAAGAAAGAAAGAAAGAAAGAAAGAAGAAAGAAAGAAAGAAAGAAAGAAAGAAAGAAAGAAAGGAAAGAAAGAAAAAGAAAGAAAGGAAGGAAGGAAGGAAGGAAGGAAGGAAGGAAGGAAGGAAGGAAGGAAGGAAGAAGGAAAGAAGGAAAGAAAGAAGAAAGAAGAAAGAAAATTCAGAGTCAGTTGCTCACCTGGGCCCTGGCCAATCAGACCAGAGTCTTAGTTCTCGTTGAAAAATTCTGTTACCTTCACACACATCATACTTAGCCAAATATGTCACTCCACAATCTGTCTTGAGACGGCTTGCTTCCTTAGGAATTTCTGCACTGAGTGGGAATCTTCCTAACCTTTTTACTCCAAAAGGGGGAAAAAATGAGTAAGCAACAACTAAAAATGGGCTGTTATTTATACATACTTCTGGCCAGTCGGGGAAACCAGTTGAGAGAGAAGAACAAGATTTACACATTTTGCTTTTGTATCAGAGAAAAAAAGCATGATTCACTGTCTGCCATTTATTTATACACAAATATCTAGTTATAATCAAATAAGGATTTTAATAAAAATCATCACGACAGTAACTGGCCCTTCTGCTGATTCTGGGGCATCCCTGGGCACCCACGCTCACAGATGCTCTTTGTTGCTTCAAAAATGAGTAATGAGGGTGCTTGGTAAAGCTTTTTAAGGTCAATATATAGGGTTCTTTCAACCAAGGATAGAGGCGAGCGAGTGTGATAATGCTGAATCACTGCAAAAGGCAGCTACGAGTGACGGAGACAGCAGGGTGCTGGGCTTGGCGCAGTCCCCAGCGCACAGGAGGTCCTCCCACGGGGAAGACGGGCTCCTTTCCTTCACCCCCTCATTGGCCAGCAGACATCCTAACCCTTGTGCTGAGTCTGGATTGGCAGAGCTTGCAAACTGGTGACAATGAGTGTTGATTTCCGTCTTCCATTCATTCAGCAAGAGCTCTATTTCTTCCCCATTTTCCTACCTTTGCCCAAATTCATACAATTACCAATAATACGAGTTAAAAGTAATGGCCATTTATTGCCATTAATTGAGCACTTACTGAATGCCAGGCACTAAGAACTTTACGTGTACTAACTCACAAAATTCTTAACTGACCCTCTACGACGGGGACACCATGATTGTCACCCTAATTCTACAGGTGAGGAAACAGAGGGACGGGAGATTTAATCAACTCGCCCAAGGGCACATAGCTTCTGTCATCGTTGTCTACTGGGACACAACAACTCACCCAAAAATTTAGTGGCTGAACCAACAAACGCGTGTTGTCTCACAGTTTCTGTAGGTCAAGAATCAAAGGATTGAAAACAAACTCTCTGGGCCAACTTGCTCCCTGGGGGGCCGTGGGGCCCCACACGCCCAGCGTGTAGCTGGATCAGGGTCTGGGGTTGGGGGAGCTGCCCACCCAGCACTGAGCTGTTGCCATGGAAAAGCCACTGTCTCTGGAGCTGTGCTTGGAGGAGTCCTGTCCCTTCCCACCCCCAGGCTGTTACCCTGCAGCTGGGGTGAAGCCACAGGAGGGTCCTGCTGTCAGAAGCAGTAGTCTGAGGCCAGCAGGGCAATGGGCGAATAGATAAATGATGGGCAGTGGGCAATGATGGAGGTCTGCCCCTGGACACGTAGAGCTCCCAAGAGCAGCCTCAGCCCAGCCAGGAGCCCTGCCCTACAGTCAGCTGGGACCAGCTGTACTCACTCCTAATAAGGTCTCAGGCCCCAGCCCTGGGGATAGTGGAGGTCGTGAAGAGCCACCAAGAGACTAGAAATTTCCAGCAATGCAGGGAGAGCCCCTGTGCTTTCTCACACCACTCAACCTTGGCACTGCTGACATTCGGGGCTTCTTTGTTATGGGACCGTCCTGTAGAGTGTTGTGCGGCCGCATCCCAGGTCTCTACCCTCCAGATGCCAGGAGCACCCCTCCCCCAGTCATGACAACTGCAGACATGGCCCATGTCCCCAGGTGGGCAAAGCGTCTCCACTGAGAAGCACTGCACTGGCAGGAACGCGACCCCTCCGCTTTCCCACTGTTTTGTTCATTTACTTGTCACCCCTCAGAGGGGACGGCCCTGGGCACAGCCCCTGCGGCAACCCGCCCGTGCCCTCAGTGCCCCCCTCTGTGGCCCTTCCACGGGCACTGGGATGCCTGCCTGCATTCTTGCTTCATTCCACAATTTACCAGCTGCCTGGATCAGCTGGTAGTGGGGTACAATGGTGAACAAAGGGCAGGGCCCATCCTTGGGAGCTTAGAGCCCAGCTGCCTACCTGATCATGGGTGCCCTGAGGTCATAGGACACATGCCCGACCCACGGCAGGACCATCTCTTAAAGTAAGATCCCCCAGGGCTCCTGCTCAACGGCTGGCCCAGGGGTCAGTCCCCACTCCAGGGACCTCGCCCACCTTGCTGGCTGCCCTCAGACTGCAGGTCCTCCCATCTGCCTTCTGCCAGCACCTGTGAAGCTCTGGGGCACCCAGGAATCTCCTGGGGATGGTGTTAAAATGCAGGCTTGGATCCTGTAGGTCTGGGTTCTGCATTTCCAACCAGCTCCCAGGGCATGCTGATGCTGCTGGTCCCAGGGGCCTCTCGTGGGCTGTGGAGGGCCAAGCTACAGTCAGGAAATCTGACAAATGCACCAGCAGGGTCAGTGCTCTGCCTCCTGAGGAGGGACCTGGGGACTGTGAGGGCTCTCGCCCTAAAGGTGATTCCGGCAACGGGAATTTGGGGATTGAGTAACACCGTGAGGACCACTCAGGGACGAACCTCCAAACTCTTCCCCAGCACACGAAGCCATGTGGGAGTCTACTTGCCGGTGTGATATTGCTTCTAGGGCAAGCGAAGGCCCCTAGTGACGGCCTCCAGGGTCAGAATCTGGAGGTCGACCTGGTCAGCACGTGCACTCTCATCACACACCCCTGCTCGGGGGTGGAGAGGTCTGCGCGGGTGGAGGCAGAGCGCAGGCGCCAGGGACTCAGGCGCACCCCTGAGGCTAAAGCCGTCCCCCTCCGTAATCCGGGGTCCAAGGAAAGACAAAGTGCAGCTCCTCGCAGAGATGCTGGGGCCCGGGGGCCGGCAGGGCAGCCCGCAGAGTCCCGGCGAGCGCACCCTTCCTACCAGCGTTCGAGGTAGGCGCTCTTTCCCCAGCGCGCCCAGCAGGGACCAGGGCGACCCGGCCGCGCGACGGGGCCTGCAAGACACGCGGGCGCGAGCGCCACCTCGTGGTGCAGCGGCCACACAGCCCGGCCGAGCCGTCCTCAGACCTGGGGCAGCTTGTAAAACCAGCGCAGGCACTCGCGGAAAAACATACCCCGATTCTATTCCTCTCTTCTGAGGTTTGATCAGCGTGGCATTTATATCTCTGAGGTATAGCCATCATCCCTGAAATCCCAGAAAACTAAAGAAAAGGTTTTGGGGGGTTTGCACTGACCATTAGTTCAAACGTTTACTGAGCACCTACTATTCCCAGACAGGGCAAGAAAACAGTAAACAAAATACAGTCCATGGCTCACAGGCTCAGTCTGAGCGAGACACTTAGAAAGTGGGGTGAAGGGTGTCTGCTGAGTTAAGCTCGGGGCACCAGGGGAGCTCTGAGCAGGGCCCACCTGGGAGGCTAGGGGACGGGACAGGGCTGTCTGGGAAGAGCAGCTCCTTGGCCATCCTATTGAGCAGGTCGTCCAGATTTTAGGCATTCATTCATTCGTCATTAATTGAGCACGTACTATGCTGCGTTCTAGGTTATGGGAACACAGAGTGAGTAAATGAGGCCCCCGCTTTCATGTTTACGTGCAAGTGAGCAGGAGAGAGACTAAGCCAGAGGTGAGTATGTCAGAATCCGACGTGCACATAGGAAAGGGAAGTAAGGCCCAAGCAGGTGGCGCACCTGGGGCACAGAGGAGTAGGTAAGGTCTGTCTGAGAAGGTAGTGCGAGAACAGGCCTGGATGGGAGAGGATGTGAGCCACGGAGACAGTGGAGGGAGAGTGCTTCAGGCAGAGGGGATGTCCGTGCAAAGGTCTTGCAGCAATGGGGAGCTTACAGAAAGGCTAGGAGGTCATGTGGCTGGTGAGAAGGTGCATGAGCCGTGCTGAGGAAAGCAAGACCCAGGCACCAGACCCGGAGCCCTTGCAGAGTCGGCCCAAAGAATCCGCGGTGGAGACCTATCACTACCAACAGGAAACCAGGACTGGGGGCTCTTGGATCAACAGAAGCTGGCTTTGCCCATTCCTAAATCTATCCTTTGTCCTCCCCTTCTCCCCTCTCATCTGAGCCCCCACCCTGGCTTTGAATCCTTCCACTCTCGGTTGTGTAGTTTGCAGAAAATAGCTTAACCTGTGCGTGACCGTCTTCTTACCTACCAAAGGGGAGTATTATCTGGCTCTCAGGTTCTCAGGGTGGCTGTGGGGTATGAAATAAGATTCCCCATGAAAAACAACTAGCAACGTCCCCGGGCATCACAGCACGCTCACGTGTGCCCACTTCCATCTCCTCCTTCCACCCACATGCAATCCATTCTCTGGATGTGCCCTCCAGGGAGGCTGCCCTAACCATGTCTGACACTCCATTCCCTGAATAACTAAACCACCAAGCCTTCAGCACGAGCTCACACAGCACCCTCAACTGCTGTCCAACTCTCCGTCAGGATATTTTGTTTCTTAGATAGACTTTAAATTGCTAAAAAGCAGTAACTTCGAAGTACAAAATTGTCTGTGATACTTGTTGGACAGTTGAATGATTTCCTATCTCAGGCTCCTTCCTCCGCTCCTTGAACCATGGGAAGAGGCAGGAGGGGTACCCTCTCCTAGACGTAGCTGTATGAATCCTAGCTCTCTTATGAGCAGGGAGGCTCATCCACCAAGTTAGCGGTCTCCCTCCCTCCTACCCTGTGCAGAAATTAGGTGGAATAATTAAAAATTACCTTCCCACCTGATCTTACTATTTCCCTTTACAGTTCAGAACCGTCTCTGATTCCTGTGAGGTTTGGCTGCATCCTGCCAATTGCTAAAGGTTTACCATACAACTAGAGTGAGTAATGCTTACCTCTTCCCCAGAGAAATGACTCCTGGTGGTGAAGACTTCCCCCGCCATGGGCTGCCTCATCAGCGAGGCTCTTGGGAACAACCTCCCCATATCGACACTCTCTCTGTTTTACTGTTGCATGATCCATAATCATAATAATGGTCACCATTTATTTAAGGCATATTCCCACAAGTGACTTCCATGTGTGATCTCCTTGAATCCTCACAGGGATCAAACCCATGGGGTTGGACCTATTGTTATCCCATTGAACAGATGACTAAACCAAGCCTTAGAAGGAGTATTTCCTCTTTTTCTAACCCCTGTAGGACTAGAGTTATCTACCCCTAAATGTTTGAGAGAACCTACGGTAAAACCATTTGGGTTTTCCCATCCACTGTTTTCCTTTTTATGAAGTCTTTTAACTACCAATTTAATGTCTCTAGTAGTTATAAGACTATTCAGGTTTTCCTATTTCTAGGTGAGTCAGTTTTAGGTGGCTATATATTTTTTAAAAATGTGTCTGCCTCATCTAACTTTTTTAATTTGCTGATATAAATTCATAATATTTCATGTTATATTTTTATATCTCTAATACATCTTTAGTTGTGTACACTTTTAATTCCTAATGCTGTGTATTTAAATCATCTTTCTCCTTGATTGTATTATCTCATGAGGGGTTGGTCATTTTCATTAGTTCCAAAGAATCCACTTTGATCCTTTTTGTTACATTTTCATTTTCTATTTCATTACTTCCCACTGTCATCTTGATTGTCTCTCTACCTCTGTTTCTTTGGATTATTTCTGTTACTTTTCCTCCTTGATATCTTGAAGTGGTTGCTTCGCTCATTCATTTTCTGTCTTCTTTTTCTTTTCTAGTATAATTTAGGATTGATTTTCTAAGATTCCCTTTTAGTTTCATCCTACATGTTTTGATATGTAGTTGTTTTTAATTATTATTTAATTCCAAGAGTTATCTCATTTCTATGATCTTGGGTTATTAACTGATAAATTATTTAGATAAGACTTTATTTCCAAAAGCATGGCATTTTATTAGCCTTGTTGTTGACCCCAAATTTAATTTCATTATGGTTAGAGAAAGGGAACTGAATGACAGTTTCTTTAAGATTTATCAAGTCTTGTTTGCTGACTTTGTTCACAGTCCTCTTAATGAATGTTCTGAATGTGCTTAAAAAGAATGCAATCCTGGGGCACCTGGGTGGCTCAGTTTGTTAAGTGACTGCCTTCGGCTCAGGTCATGATCCCAGGGTCCTGGGATCAAGCCCCGCATCGGGCTCCCTGCTCGGCGGGAAGCCTGCTTCTCCCTCTCCCACTCCCCCTGCCTGTGTTCTCTCTCTGTCTCTCTCTCTCTCCATCAATTAAATAAATAAATAAATAAAATCTTTAAAAAAAAATTTTTTTAATAAAAAAAAGAATGCAATCCCAGCCATTGGACCAGTATTTGACATGTGTTCATGATGTGTCCTTTGTTGTCTACATGTATTTTTTTTAGAGAGAGAGCAAGCAGTGGGGGAGGGAGAGAGGGAGAGGGAGAGAGAGAATCTTAAGCAGGCTCCACGCTCAGTGCAGAGCCCAGCTTGGTGCTCTATCTCAGGACCCTGAGACCACGACCTGAGTGGAAATCAAGAGTCAGATGCTTGGGTGCCTGAGTGGCTCAGTCGGTTGGACGTCTGCCTTTGGCTCAGGTCGTGGTCCCAGGGTCCTGGGATCGAGCCCCGCGTCGGGCTCCCTGCTCGGCGGAGAGCTGGCTTCTCCCTCTCCCTCTGCCTACCTCTCTGCCTACTTGTGCTCTCTATCTCTCTGTCAAATAAATAAATAAAATCTTTAAAAAAAAAAAAAAGAGTCAGATGCTTGACCCACTGAGCCACCCCGGCTCAGTTCTTACATGTGTTCTTACTGATTTATTGTCTGTTTAATTTATCAGCTATTGATAGAGCCTTCATTACAATAGTGATGTGATCTTTTCTTCTTGTTATGTTTAAAAACTATGTGAGGGGCACCTGGGTGGCTCAGATGGTTAAGCGTCTGCCTTCAGCTCAGGTCATGATCTCAGGGTCCTGGGATTGAGCCCCTGCATCACGCTCCCTGCTCAACGCGGAGTCTGCTTCTCCCTCTCCCTCTGCCCCTCCCCCCCCCACTCGTGTTTACTCTCTCTCAAATAAATAAAATCTTTTTTAAAAAATTAAAAATCATAATAAAATAAAAACTATGTTATTAGATGGACATAAATGTAGCACTTTCAGATCTTCTGATGAATAGAACCTTCTATCATTATGAAGTGACCCTTTCATCTCTTGTAACACCTTTTGCCTTAATCCATTTGTGCCATATTAATATAGCAACACAAGTGTTCTTTGGTTACTATTTGCCTGATAGATCTCTTCCTATAATTTTTCTTCAACCTTTCAATGTTCTTCTGTTCGAGGAATGCCTCTTATAAACAGGATGCAGTTGGATTTCCTAAAAATTCAGTAGGACCATCTTTGTCTTTTTACTAGAGAATTGAGTGCTTGAGGTCAGTGGTGTAAGGGGGATTTGTCAACTTTTTTGTTCATACAGTCCTTAACCAATTTGGCAAACTATTGACTTCTCACATAGTTTCAAAGTGACATCTAAAATTTTTAGCATAAGTTTAAGTAATTGCAAAAGATTTTTTGGCATATTATAAATATCGGCATTAACTATAAAGTGATTATATAATTCATTTAAATATGTCCCATGGAATATAAATATCTAGCAATCCACTACTCATCATCATCCATTTAAAAAAAACAACACGAGCCCATGTTGGGCTCCGCGCTGGGCATGGAGCTTGCTTGGGTTTTTCTCTCTTCCTCTCCCTCTGCCCCTTCCCTGCCCCACTTGCACTCTCTCTCTCTCTTTCTCTCTTTCTCCCTCTCTTAAAAAAAAAAGACAAGGTTTTCTCTTTTTTTAAGATTTTATTTATTTATTTTAGAGAGAGAGTGCACGAGCAGGGGGAAAAACAGAGGGAGAGGGACAAGCAGATTCCATGTTGAGCACAGAGCCCAATGTGGGCTCAATCTCACAACCCTGAAATCATGACCTGAGCCAAAATCAAGAGTTGGGCGCTTAACCAACTGAGCCACCCAGGTGCCCCAAGACAAGCTTTTCTTTACACATCTGAAATGTTAGTGTCCTTTTTTCCTTGAACTTCTATCTTCATTGCGTCTGCCCCACAAGATTTTACCCTAATGTATTACATTTTTACATGATTCAAAATCTTTTGATCATAAAATCAGACTTCTTTTCAATAGGAATATGTATACAAATTTAAATTTTTTAAAAATCCTCTGACCATAAGACTGCAAGAATCAAATTGTTTCCTTCTAGATAGTTTTCATTACAACGTAAGTAGAACACAAATGATCAAAATATAGATATATTAATTTTTGGCAAGTAATTAAGTGAAAATTATAGTGAAAATTATAGCAAAATTTTAATAGATACACATCTCTTAGGGACATGGGTGAAGTTTTTATTTTTGACATGTGGCTATAGATTAGTATTACTTCAGTAGCCTGAGAAGGGGATCAGCACCATCTCTGTTCCAATTTTTATTGGTTTAGCTACAAGTGCTGATAAACATCATTCCTGTAAATATATAAAAGGGACTAGAATGAGTATCAGTATAGTAAGTCACTCAGTTCTTTTACCTTCTTTGAAGTCATTTGTTTTAAAAATTGGATATTGATTAATCATCAAAAATTCTTTTAAATGATCTATAAGCTGATAAATGAGTTAGGTCCTGTTTCCATTTTGTTGAAAGCAAATCATTAGAAACCATCTGACTTACTAAGAGATTTGTTACTATGTTATAGCCAATCACATGTGTAGTGTCAAGGAATTATATACAAAAGAGGGGCTTTATCAAGGTATATCAAATAGCTATTAATTACATCAGTTACTCTTATAACTGGAGACATCTCTTTTAGCCTGATATTTTCAAAGACTTTTAGAAAAATACAAATATTATCGATTTCACTACACCTTTGCCAAGAAAAAGTTGAGTAAGGGGGCGCCTGGGTGGCTCAGTCGTTAAGCGTCTGCCTTCGGCTCAGGTCATGATCCCAGGGTCCTGGGATCGAGCCCCGCATCGGGCTCCCTGCTCGGCGGGAAGCCTGCTTCTCCCTCTCCCACTCCCCCTGCTTGTGTTCCCTCTCTCACTGTCTCTTTCTGTCAAATAAATAAATAAATTTAAAAAAAAAAAAAAAAAAAAAAGAAAAAGTTGAGTAAGGAAATGCTGAATAGGGTGTTCAACTAAATTTTGGCAAAAGATAATAAAAATGCTGCCCCTCTAAGTGTGAATAGATGTTGAAGAAACTCTAAAACACTATCTTATCTCTGATAAATGAAAACTCTCAAAGACATTATGATAATCTGCTAAACGTGGTGATTTTTATCTTCCTGTTCTGAAAACCAGGCAAATGATGCACAGAGACACCCATGAAAGACGGGACTCACCAGGATTAGTGGGGTTAATAAAGGCAAGGTGCTTGACTCCTGGGGCCAGTACCTGGGGCCACAAGCTGCTTGCTAACAAGCTAACAAGCTCTTTCCACCTCTGAGGCTGCTCCACATGCAGAGGGGGGGCTCTGAAGCCAGCGAAGCCAGCATGTCTTCTCCCAGCCCCAAGTATTTCTAAGGCAGGTGCTGAGCCTTGCATGGGTCTGCTGTGTGGGTGACGTGAGGCACCGCTGTCCAGGAGTCTTTGTTTTGTCCTCATGGGAAAAATACGTCCTGTGGCCATAGTAGGGGATGGAAGAAGCAAGGTGGCGAAAGGAAAATCAGCATCAGGTGGATTGGGAAGCCAGGTTCCAATCCAGGCTACAACACCTATGACTTCAAAACATGGCAGCCTGGGCCGGAACCTGGCTTCCCACTCGAGGCGGTGAGGGGAAGACAGGGATTGCCTGGAAGCCCACCTGTGGCATGTAAAAGGGTGTCCACTGCACTGATATTTCATATGGTCTGGGGCCTCGGGAGGTTATTGCACTCTGGAGCATCAATGCTGGTGGAATGTAGTTGTTCTGGGTCAACTGCAATGGGACCAGTCACAAAAGAAAAGGAGAACAGAGACTGCAGGTGGACGCCCAGACAGACATGCTTGGGAAAGGCTACCTGGATGGTGAGGCTGTACTGGGTATGTTGTGCTGAGCCCCCTGGGGAGAGCCACACACGTTGGTGGACACAGAGCAGTCGCCTGAGGCGTGGGATCAACACCTGCCCTGGGACCACCTCACCACCATGCTCCTGTAGCGACCTGGACCTCTGTTCGCATTTCCTCTTCTGGCTTCTAAGGATTTCCTTTTCTCTCCAGCTTCATTTTTCACTGCCACCTACATTTTTATCATGTACCGAGGGTTTTAAGTATTTTGGAAGGTGGCAACTTTTCAGGTTCTCTACACAGCCATATTGCCAGAAATGAAAATGCTTCTGTAGTTTTACAAAAGATTTTCAATCACTGCCCATTGGGGAGGGCCAGAAGAAGCCAAAAGCCTACAAGATTGGGTCCCAAAGCCACAAGCTTGAGGAGGCATCACAACCCCCCATGTGTTGAGGATGACTGTGGTCCCTGCTTTGGGTTGAGGCTGGAGAGCGCCGGTTCATTTGAGCCCCACCACAGTGAGGAAGTTGAGGGTCAGCTTAATGCCCACCCCCCACCCCTGGTCAGTGCAGAGGCAGTGGTCAGAGCAAGTGCCCCCGCCCCCCTCCAGGTGGATTTCACGTCCAGTCCTTTCTCGGCAATTCGCCTCTTTTATTCCTGTTTCTTTCTCTTTCTCATGCTCCCTGTTTTCCACGCTTATGTTCTTGGCCACAACTCAGACCTACCTGTACACCCCAAGGAGTACGTATAGCATCTTACACACCTGAGGTCACCAAAGATCTGCCCCGTGTGTGAGGGGGTGGTTGCTGTCCCCGACCCCACTTAGAACGAGGGCTTTCTTGCCAGTGAGGGTGTTCTGAGAGCCGAGACTCACTCTTGGAGGGTTCTCTCCCCTCTCTTGGTCACAACGTTTTGGTTCACATCTATGACATTTGGTACTAAGTTCACGGTCAGGAAGGCAACCTCACAGTTACACATTTTTCTTGTGGAACAGTGCGATCTGATCGCGCTGCAGTTTCTAGGAGTGTCTGGAAAAAAAACAAAACCAGGGGCTGCCTGTAACTCCTCCTCTGAGCTCCACCAGGGGCTCTGAGAACTTCCGTGAAGTTAGTTCTAACCAACCGAGCCCTTACAAAGCAGCAAAGCATTTAAGGCCGGGAAATTTTATTAAACTACGTCTTGTTTGAGAAATGAGTTCGGAGCATTCCCAACTCAGTTTCCAGCTAATGTAAACGCTGAAAGCACATTCCTCATTTGGGGAGTGAGAACAAGGAATTTTATGTTTTAAGTGCAGGAGCCAACATTTCTAGACAGATTCTTAATGTTTTGGGGTGGGACAGAATGGAAAGAGGACCAGCCTGGGAACTGGAGGGTCCAGGCAAGCCCCAAGCTCTGCCACTAGCTTGCTGGACAGCCTGCAGCCAGTGGTTGCTGCCTCTGTTTCCCCATCTGTAGCAAGAGGAGTAGGAATGGTCCTGAAGTCCCATTCACCCCTAATGAGCCAGGATTCCAAGCCACAGAGAATCCTTTTGGCCTCAGCATCCCTTTTCCTCCAGTAAGTCCTGCTTCTGGTGTTCGTGTTGCCTGGTGTGCCCTTGGGAATAGGCACAGTATTTGGGTACTTTTTCTCTTTTCATCCATTCTGCAGACAAGCCAAAAAAAAAAAAAAAAATCTATCACTATCACCCACTTCGCCAGGGCTTTTTAAACCATCAGAAAGTTGCACACAAACATCCCTTCTGCCTGCTTGCTGCAACATTTTAGCAAATGAAAAGCTCTTCTGAAATGTTCTGCACTGCAGATATTTTAGGACAAATTTAAAATGGCTGCACAACAGCAGAAATTGACAGAGATACTCAAACATGTGAAGGCAAATCCAAGAGATCTCAGTTTTCTCATCCAAACTAAATTGCAATGTCATGCTTGTCTTCGGGGACCAAATGCTTCCGTCTCTCCATTTAATTCGCTGTGCATTCCTGCCATATGCTTGCAATGCACTGAGTTCACTTTTATTTTCCACTTAATCTCTAAAATGAATGTCTCAGCCATGCCATGGTTGCTATGAAATCAGTTAATTGGGCCCTTACTGCAGACAGCTATGTCCCCTGCCCCGACCACGTGCAAAGCACATGTTTTATGTGCAATAAACCAATCCATAAATGTTTATAGGAACAGGAGCCTCGTTGTAACAGAAAACACCCAAGTTACAAAGTGAATCTCCAAATCTGAGTGTAGTCCAGCATGGGGCAATGAACTTGGGTGGCCAACAGATCTGAGCTCCCATCCCCACTCACCGCTTCACCAGCTTGCAAAGCAATCACGGGAAAGACCCCATCATCAAACGCAGATCTAAAGCGTGCCCCCTCCTCAGAGCTACACTTCCTGTTGCAGGGACCTTTCCAAACCAGGTGGTGGCCTACATGGGTCAGTTATGAGAAATCACCACTTCATTCAACTGTCTTTTCGCCAGGAGCGATATGGCAAAACTAGAGGAGTGTGATTTTCAACAAGTCCAGAAGGTGAGGGGAGCCCCTCTGGTTTTTCTGTGGTCACCCCAAACAACCCCCAGCCCAGTGCATGGGTGCCTTCAAAGAAAGGAGAAGAGAAGGAGGGGAGGAAGACCCTGTTGTTCCCCATCGAGCTCGGACTGGCTTTCCTGCTGCTAACGGAGAAGTAGGGCTCTCTCCTGGGGACAGTGGTAGAGATCCCCACCCATCTCAGGACCACCCACCCACCTGTGGGAGTGCTACCCCAGGCCCACCCCTAAGGTTTGTGGGGTCAGAGCAGAGCACGGGTGGAACCCCCAGGACACACCTGTTCTCTCCTGTCCCCATCTCCCAACTGGTCTAGCGGAGGTCCGTTTCCCACTGCCACTGATGTCATGGGAGCTGCCGTGCCTGCCCTGCCCCTGGAGATGGGCTGCGCTCCTTTCCTGTAGCTCCCAGAAGTTCTGAGAATCCCTGTGACCTACTTGGGTCCCACCTGGCCTGGGGATGTCCACGCGGCTTGGCAGAGAGGATGAGGAAGAAGGTGCTGGGGAGGCAAACCACGCACGCCCACCACCTCCAGCCTCCTCCACGAATCTGCCCTGACCCTCAAGCAAGACACTTCATCTGATAAGTTTGCTTGCCACTGGAGCAGGAGTGGAAAGCCTGCTGCTTCCCAGAGTGGTTGAGAAAATGAGAGGAGACCAGTGAGGTGGGAGGGAGGTATGTGCTGGTCCTGACCGTGAGTGGCCACACGACCTGCCCAAGGATATGGGCAGGGCTCTGACAGCGGCCAGGCCCATGCTCCCGCACCTGCCGCATCCAGGGCTGTGAGGCAGGGGATCTGCGATTGTCACCGACAGAAAGCATGCCAGGAGGAGTTATCAGGAGACGCCAACACTTTTTCTCCCATTTGTCAATCCAGCAGAGAAATGTTAAATCGGGAAGGCAGAAGACAGCCAGAGTCACAGAGAAGACCCTCCAGCGGCTTCGCTCTGCTGAGCGCACAGAGAGGGGATGCTGGACTCAGCTCACGTTTCATGTCCCCAGCCCCTTCGTGGTGCCTAGAACATCGCAGAACAGAGAGACGTGTGCGTGCTGGCACCACGAACCAATGAATGAAAAACCAAAAAACTGGAGGAAGAGCTACCACGCTGGCACCGTGCTTGATGCTTGACATCCACAATCTCTGATGCTCGTAGAAATCCCACGAGGTGGAGCATCAGGTTCTGAGAGGTGGCAAAAGCTGCCCGAGGACATCCTTGCCAGAATTGCTACCGTGTCATCTGGAGCACCTGGGTCCAGACCCCTTCGGGGTCTCCACGCCTGAGCCACCTCATCATCATGGGGCCTGTGCTGGGTGGCATTACTTCACACTCTGAGGACTGTCATTTATAGTATAGATTCATCTGACCTAGTTTTTCCTGCAAGTTGTTATAACTAAGAACCCGCCTCTGACTTTCTGTGGAAAATCTTTCAGTATATAAAGCAGGTCGTCTATTCTGACTTAGGGTAGCCCGGGTTAACATGAAAAATACTATATAGGAGAATAAGAAAGACAAGATAATTAAAGGAATACTAAACTAGAATTACACCAAAGCTGGGAGCTGGAATACAGGAGGGACACGGAAGAGGAGAATGCGTCAAATACTGACCCAAGTCCCATAATCCCATATGTACTCGTTTCCTGCCATAACAGTCCCACAGACTGGGGGTCTTAAACAATGGAAACAGATGTTTTCTCAGGTTCTGGAGACCAAAAGTCTGAGACCAAAGTGTGAGCAGGTTGGTTCCTTCCAAGGTTATGAGGGAGAGTCTGTTCCCAGCCTCTCTCCTAATTTCTGGTGGTTGCTGGCAATCATTGGGCCTCTTTGGTTTGTACACGCATCACCCCAACCTCTGCCTGCATCTTCCCATGGCGTTCTTCCTTTGTGTATGCCTATCTCTGTGCCCACATTTCCCCTTTTTGTAAGGACACCAGTCCTATGGGATTAGGGCTCACCCTGATGACCACATTTTAACCTAATTACCTCCACAATGACCCTATTTCCAAATGAGGTCACATTCTGAGGTTCTGGGGGTTAGGACTCCAACATGTGAATTTTAGGTGGACACAATTCAACCCATAACACCATCCATCCTAGAATGGAAAACCATCTAACTGCATTTGCTTTATTTCTAAAGCGCATTTTTAAAGCTTGCCTCTGCTTCAGTCATCCACTGTCCTTCCCCCTTAGAGTATGTTCACCCCTCCCTTCCTCAGTCCTCACATCCCATTAAAAGTGCGCGGGTTTACAGCCGTGCCCGCACCCTTCCCACCCTCGCACCCCGTGACCCCTGGAACTGATGGTGACACTTCCAGCTCAACCGCAGCCCCTACCTGTCACCTCAGAGCCTTGCCTTCCACCTTACCAGGAACCCCAACCCATTGATTTCACTCCCAATCCATCCTCAGTTCCTCTCGTCACTTTTATCTTTACCCCGCCTAAGTTATGTGGTCTGCCATTTCAATAAAACTCTTGGCAGTAAGTTAAATGTTTCCTTCCTAATCTTTCGTTACTGTTGTGGTTACACCACCTGGAAAACTGTCAGCCCTAGAGGAAGCCAACCACCAATCTTCCCTGATTTGCACATCTCTGCTGGACGATCTCACGTGCAAAATGGGTGAACAGGTATCATTATAAAGTCAAGGTGCCCAACCTCACATGGCACTTCAATACCATCCAGCAACACTACTGGATTTCTCCAATCAAATTGCTCTCACAGGCTCTGCAAAGGCCATTTCAAACTTTCTGCACTCATCCTCCCTCAGCAGAGGGAAGTATCTTACTTCATAAAAGAAATAGAATATGTCAGATGGGCAGCTCCCAATTCCCCCAAACAAGCCTACAAACGTTCCTCCATCTCAATTCATCCTTTCTTTTGCTCCCATTGCCTCAGAGAAGCTGCCCCTCCTCCTGTGGACGTTGGTTCCTGATCCCATGCTTTGGATCTCATCCCCTTTGTCTTTCTCCATAAACTCAGGGGACCAACCATCCCAGTTTACCCAAAGCCATTCTGGTTTCACACTGAGAGTCCTGTGTGCCAGGACACCCCTCTGACCTGCACAAATCAGGACAGATATTCACCCTAAAACACTACAGATGATACTCTCTTTCTCCTGAATATTCAGCCTCTCCCTTGCCAAGAAATCCTTTGCAATGGATGTAAATGTGTTAGAGTCTCTCTTGTTAAAATAAAACAAAGCAAAACAAAACCTTCCTGCTTCCACAGCTCCCCATTGCTCTCTCTCCTCCCTTCTATGAGCAGATTTTTCATGAGAATTGTCTATATCTCCTCCCTCCCTCTTCCTCTTGCCTGTTCACACCTCAGCCCACTCCCGTGGTGTCTAACCTCACTGCTCCGCTGGTGCATCTCTTACCCAGCTCCCCAGGGGCCTCAGTCTACCAATGCAGTTAGCTGGTTCAGGTCTTCATTTACTTTATCCCTCCAATCAGTTTTTGATGTTGCACACTTTCCTTCTCTCCTTTCACTCCTCTGTCCCCTGGGCATCTCTGACATCTAACTCTCCTGGCTTTTCTTCCCCTATTTTTCTCAGGATCTCATCCAAGGTCATAGTCCCATAACCAGCATGAAATGTCAGAGTTTCTCATAGCTCAGGCTAAGACCTCTGGTCCCCTCAGTCTATTCTGTCTTCAATTCTCATCCCACCCACTTCAGTTGCCATATGCCAGTGACTCCCAAATTTACCTCTAACCCAGGCCTGTCCTTGGAGTCCAGAATGTTCTATCCAACAGCCCATTTGACAGCTCCTCTTAGAGCTTGGGTGTCAAAGGCACCACAATCAACATATCCAAACTAAACTCACAAAAACCCCCAATTCCAGTCCTCTCTCTGGAGTCCACATGATATTCAGTTGCTCAATCCAGAAACCTAGGATATCCAGATACCTGCTTCTGCCCCACCACCATCTCCAATCCAGTATCAAGCTCAGCCCATTTCAGTTCCTAACTATCTCTTGAATCCATCCACTCTCTCCCTCTTGTGACCTTTACAATTCACTGACTCCTGCCCAGACCATCAGCAAGGCCCCTAGCTGCTCTCCCCAAGTCCACCCTCACTGTACCCCAGCACACTGTGACACTGCAGCCCTTTTCCCAACACAGATCAGGGTCTTTCTGTCTCCTTAAAACTCCTCCAGTGACTTCTTATTCATGAAGTTATTGGTAGTGGCAGGTCCCTAACACACAGAGAAAACATTCACTGAATCAAGCTCATGCCACACTGTCATCTTCCTATTTAGTGACATAGAATAAACATACAGGATATTAATGTGGCTAAACTGGGACCCAGACTGGTTCATTTGGAAACAGCCCCTTCAAAAACATCAGCAAGAGGCAGCTGGTCAACCAAAGGCAATCAGCCTCTGACAACAGGCTATTGTCATCCCCACCACCTCCCACTACAAAAGTCCTAATCTCCAATTGATTTCATCCTGGGATTGTTGTAGAGGGCTTTTGTGACTTGCAAAAAAAAAAAAAAATCCTCTATACATCTCCTTCCATTTCTCATTAATAATGTCTATTGAGAAGTATGTAATTTCAATGAATTCTAAATCTGTGGAACAATACAAACAATGAGTGGAAACTGGAGGTGGCTGCCAGAGAGGAAAAGGCATCACATCTTCCTCCTAGAAATCTCTATGCTAAGATTCCTTGCATCAAACTTTTCTGATTTCTTCCAAAACGGGTCATGGTTAGCCTGCAAAAACTGAAATATAAGTCAAGGGAAGGAAAGGAGAAACACAGTGATGTATGAACTTCCTTTCATAGGTGACCAGTTCTTTACAAAAAAAGAAAAAAATAAACATTAAGAACCCAAAGGAATGAATCCAGTATGATGTGACTCTGGAAATGACCAATGCTGGGAAATAACAGAAAATAGGGAAGAAGGTTGATTTTCATCATTATATTGGGCTGAGAAAATTCCCATGGAGTCCATGGCCTGGGAAGCAGCCCAGTGAAATCAGAGAAGTCATTTGAAATGCGCACCTATTGACAGTTTGGTTAGGAGAAAATGCTGAAAGACTGAAGTGAAGTTATCCAGAAAGGAAAATAAAGGATTCTCATTTTTGTGTCCCAATCTAAATATTAGCAAGATGACATCCCGCAGAGACCATGGTCCAGTTCTGCAGGGTTAGCAACTCAAGTGTTGATGGCCACGATGTGTGCCACCAGAATTTCCCAGGAGAAAGGCCAGCCTCGAAGGCAGGTGGCCTCCCCCATCATTCCTCTGAGGAGCGTTCCAAGAGCTCACCAAGCAGGCAGCAGCTCGTGGAGGTTTGAGTGAGGAAGACCTGCTACTTTCAGGACACGGTTCTGCAGACAGAGCTGCCAGGCCTCAGCAATTCTAGGCCACCCTCATGGGCAAAGCCCCTTCCCCGTGAGCCCTTTCCTGGCCTTCACCCCCAAATCCTAGCTCTCTCTTGAGGCATTTTAATTCTTGTGAAAAGGTTTGAGAAAGGCAGAGGACGTATTCGAAGATGCCACTGCCATGGGTTCCTCGTCAGCCTGACGTCCCCCCGGGGCTGTCACAGCCACCGCCCAGCTCATCCCTGGCTATCCCCTGCCGGAAGGGCCTCCTGGCAGCCTCAGAACTGTCACAGACAACACGCCTGACATCGACACAGGGTCTGGCCCAGACTGCGGGTCTCAGTTTGAGGTTCAGGAAACACAGGCACGGCTTGCGGCGTAGCTACTTCCTCCCACTCTGTCAGTGTAAACAAAGCCACGGACGCGGCTCTCTCTTTCTACCTGCTGCTGTTTTAAAACATAATGCATCAGTAGAAAATCAGAGATTTGGTAAGGCCAATAGGGCAGGAGACAAATGTCATTGCAAAGCTAGTTTGTTACAGATGTCAAGAGGACGGGGCCACGGCACAGGACACGGGACCCACACGGGGAAGCACCAGGGTTGGTCAGGACTTGGGGCTGGGGGGAACCGTGGCAAAAGTTTTTATTGTGGTTTCTGTGGGAAGGAAGGAGCAAAGCAGGATAATTTGAGTGATTTCAGTGGGCTCTGGGTCTAGGAGCTGTCCCTAGCTATCTGCCCCAGGGTGATTAGGGCAGGTGAGAGCCCTAATTACCTCACTCAGGGGTGTCAGAGCCAGAGGTGGGTGGGGTGTGAGCTCTGGATTGGTTCATTTGTGTTTGAAAATCACTCTCACAGGCAAGCTATTTACCATCCATCTGCGGGGATTGGCCAACGTTGGGATGGGCAGTCCCTCCAGGGTCAGCAAGTCCCCAGATGTCAAAACATAGGAACACAGAAGATAAAAGATATGGTTAATACATTAACTCAGAACCAAGTTCTTTCTGAAAGAGCCATGAAGTATGGCTCCCCTGTCCCACCCTACCCCTTCACACACACACACACACACACACACACACACACACACACACACACACATACACACCTCAGCCAGGTCTTTACATTTAATAGGACACTTTAAGAAAGACCAAAAGACTCACAGCATCCGGAGAAATGAGCTGAAAAGTAAGAATCCCATCAGCACCTTTAGGATACAATAAGGATAACTATAGTAATCTGTGCTTAATAAATGGTGTCATGGACTGGGAACATATTGAGTACTCTGCACAGTGCTAGATACTCATGAATTATTCCATCTAAGAGATGGCTTGTCTCCTTCACAGCAGGACAGACGTGGGGTTCTGTCCCTCCCCTTCATCTGATCCATGCACACAGCCTAGGCCTCTCCTGAGCAAGCCCCACTGTTAGGACTAGTCTAAATGGACTGCAAACATGCCATGACCCAGAATCCTGGTACCTACTGTTCCTGCTCTCAGGAACGCTGCTGAACTTCCCCAGCATGCCTGTTGGAACACACCAGCCTCCCTCCAGGAGGAACAATAAAATGAGATGGCAGAGATTAGCCCAAGGAGGAACACTGTCTTTCTTCACTGCCTCCTTGCCTTAAAAGGCAGGGCCAAGTAAATGATGAAGCTGCAAGAATATGGTATCAGCCAAGGAGAACTCCAAGCTGGAGGTGTGAGTACAAATTGTTGGGATATTCCTGTCACTCCCGGAAACTAGCCATCGAGCCAGAATGTGGACACTTGGTGGTGATTTGTGAGCCGAAGGATGAATCAAGGTGAGGGTTTATTTTGGCACACCAAGTTTTCATTTGTTCTTCGGGGATGTTTGATTCCCCTTAAACATCAAAAATCCATATTGGAAACATCAGTCCTCCTGGGCTACATTTTTCACCCATAAATGGATTGGAATGAGGAACATAGAGATTAGGTGGTATATTTACTTTAAATCAATACTTCAAAACCAGACTTGGATGAAAGCAGACTCTCATTTCTAACGGTATTACGCATATGTTTACAAGGCTGTGCTCATTCAGAAGGTTTGCCTCACCCTCTACAAACCAAACCAAATTTTTGACAGGTCAGGAAAGATTCCAAATTTGAAGAACAGAAGTAGGTTCATTACTAGAGTCATAAGAAGAATTTGCCACAGTTTCATTAACTGTTCATGGTTAGTTGAAGAACGAAGACATTCCAACAGATCGCAAGAAAGGCTATAGCTATTGCGAGACTTACGGACATCTTGAGACATTTCTGATAGTAAAACAGGATTGGATTTATGAGGAAGCTCTAGAAAAGGCTCCTGAGTGCCTCCCACATAATGTTTTCAAGCCCAACAGCCACTGTTAGAGAAAGGATGATGCTTTGCAGTTGCATCCCAGGGTAGCCTAGGTAGCGGTGCCCCAGAATCTATCGGACGAAAGCTCACTTATGGCATGTGGTTCAGTCAATCCAATGTCACCAACGTCCAAACCTTTACAAACATGCAGGATGCAAACTACGCTTTTCCAAAATTTGCCCCAAATTTCAACTTAAGACCACATTTATTAAACAGCCCATAAGAAGATGTCTTTGCTTTCATAAATACATTGCCTCTGTTATATTACCTTCCTGGCACTGGATTTGTGAATCAGTCTGTAAAGATCTCCACCAGTCAGTGGAGCAAGTGACTCTTGCTCTCGGCGGCATGAGGTCGAGCCCCACATCAGGCATAGAGATTACTTTCAAAAAAAATAAAAACAAATGAAAGTCCATTGCTTTGGTTAAAAATCCCTTCAAGTCTGTTTTTCTAAAGAAAAATACCTGTTTTCTTGCAGTGGTGAGTTCTCACACCTGCTCCTTCTTTTATCCATTAGTTCTCCTCCCCTATGGGAAGGACACCTTGGAATCTTTCTGGAAATTGGAGGACAGGAGGAAGGATAGCGAGTTTGGTGGTTGTTTTGCAGGCATGCTGTCCACTTTAGGAAGCGTTTCAAACGTGCTCGGGCATCTCCTTATTTTTCCAGTTTCCCTGAGATGTAACTGGCATGCAGGACTGTGTGAGTTTAAGATGGTCATACATAAATTGTGGCATGTTTAGCAAAGTTTAGTTAACATTCATCGTCTCACATAGATACCCTACAAAAAAGAAGAAAGGAAAAAGGGTGGGGGGAAAGGGTTTTCCCTTGTGATGAGAACCCTTAGGATCCACTGTCTTAACTTTCAACCGCTCCATATGAGGGTGGTAACTGTGGTCATCATGTTAGCATTACATCCCTGGTACTCTTTGATCTTCTAACTGCAAGTTTGTCCCTTGGGACCACCTTCTCCCAGCTCCTGCATCCCCACCCCACCCCTCCGGTAACCACAGATCCGATCTCTTTTTCCATGACTTGGGTGTTTTGTCTTGTTTTCAGTCCACAATTAGGTGAGATTACAGGGTGTTTGCCTCTCCCAAGGCACTTCCTTCTGACAGGCTACAAACAAAGCAAGGTACAAATGGGTCCTCTGAGAAAGTGGGAAGTGTATGAGTCCACAGAGGGATCAAATGTGGCTCTGGAATTGCGAAGTTAATGAACATAGTGAAAACATAGACTATTATGAAAAAGCAATAAAAGTGAACTATGTCAGGCCAGGCCTAAGCTCTCCTTAATTTTCAGCTACCGTTCTCCAGTCTCTGCCTGCTTCTGAAATTCAGATCCACAGGCCTGAAGGAAGTCAGGAGGAGGGATTTTCCATGTTCTGTTCCCTTCCCACACACAAGCCATCCAGTTACTAAAAAGGGTGGTGTTGTACACATGTGTCTTAGAGGCAGAGACAAATCTCTGTTTGGGAACTAAAGGTTGTTTCATAGGTGTTGATGGCTTTGGACCTCTGCCAAATGAAATGCATGGTCAGCCGACGGTCTCCTGCCCTCACAGACCCCCAGACAGCTGGCCAGATGCAACTCTGTGGCTAAGAGTGGTCTAGACACCTAAGTGGCCTGAAGCCAGGAGTATCCAGAGGATGCCAAATTAGTTTTTCTGGAAGTGTCTAGTTCTACCTGGGATCACTTTAGTCCAGAACTTGTGTGCAAGTGACACATGGAGGCTTCAAGACCCATAGGGGGTCCCGCTAACCTGAAAGGCCCTCCTGCCTCTTCTTTGGGGCACAGCTAAGGGCATCTTTGTCCGGGAGCCTTCCTAGGTGGCCAGCCCCATGGTCTTTAAGCTGGGGCTCTCCCTAGGCTGCTTGTCTTAGCCTTGATCATGTGCAGCCTCGACCATCTGTTATATTTTTCATAGTCCAGGGCATTCTCTCTCCAACTGGATCCATGCCATTGTAAGTTATCAGTGTAAGAATTATTGGTTATACTTTGTAATTCCCTCTTATTTCTTTAGTTCCCCAAACCTTTATTGAGCACTTACCATGCCCCACATTGCACCCAGCTCCAGAAACACAAGCCAGGCACAGTCCCCGCTTGTCACGGTATTTATGTTCTATCAGCAAGAAGTCTCACGGGGAACAGGTGGGGTGTGATAGGCAAGTGTAAGAGAGAGAACTAACTCAGTGCGGACATCAGGATGGCCTGCTGGAGGTCCCTGAGGAAAGCGTACGTGTTGGGCAGTGGAGCAGAGACCCAGAAAGACTGCATAAGAACTTTGGACCTTATCTTAGGAGCAACAGGAGGTCACTGAGAGGCTCTGAGCCAGACACAGATATAACCATATCTGCTTTGTTCCAAGGTCACTCTAGTGTCAGGAGAAGAAGAGAGAGGAGAGAAGAAAAGCGGAAGTCAGGAACTGCTGCTAGAGATGAGGGTGGTGTGGGCCAAGCACGTAGCGGTGGCAATGGGGAGAGAAAGAAGCTGAGATCAAGATATATTTCCGAGGTAGAATCAACCATACGCATGAAGTGAGATTGGATGTCAGTGGTACCATTGACTGGAATCAGGAACCTGGGGCGAGGGGCAGGTTTGGAGGAAAAGATGATACACATTGCACGTGTTCAGTTAGGGGCATTGAATGAGACCCCTAAGGGAAGCTACCCAGTAAGCAGGTGAGTGTATGGGTTTGGAGATCAGGCATGAGGTTTGGGTTGGAGGTTAGAAAGTCAGCAGCTTGTGAAATCACATGAATGAACGAGATCAACCAGGGAGAGAGTATAGACGAGGACCTCGGAACCCCAGAGAAAGGATGGAGAGGCCAAGAGGACATAGAAGGAGGAGATGGCCAGCAGGGTCAGCTGCAGAGCCAACCCAATGAGCTTGCACATAGTAGGAGCTCCAAGACCACTTCATTCTTAGAAGACCTAACAGCCAATCAGTTGCCTGTGGCAGTAGGGGTCCATCTGAGGTTTTGGTTCTGTGAAGGGCCAGTAATTAGGATGAGATCATCATCCAGGGTTTGCATCAGCTATGTTTAACTCTTGATGGCCCCACAACGAATGTAGTCAGTGGTTCGTGTAAGTTTTAGTCTTCTCAAAAACACAAGCTTACTTTTAACACCAGTGAATTAACATGCTAGGGCAAGAGCCCACAGGTCCATCAAAATGGATGGGTGCCCTTTACTCATCAAAGAGAGATCCTAAGTCTCTTACTAACACTGAATCCCACCCCTGTCTCTGTATCGTCCTAATTATCAAACTCAAGACTTAAAGATCTGGGTTTTTCACTAGAATCTTAAAGTCAGTTGAAATAAAATATTTATGTTCAACTATGCAAAGAGTAACAGAATCACGTGAGCTTTATAAACCCTCCGGAGGGCACTCTCAGGGTCACAGACTCTGCTTTTTTATTCCAAGATGAAGGCATTTTCATTATAAATGTCATTTTCTGTTTTATTTGGGAAGGATAAGTTCTAAGAATTTTAAACGACCTTTTTAAAACTATGTCCAAGGAGAGATTATAATTTATAGACATGGCACTCAGATAAGTAGAAACAGAACTGACTTTGTTTCTCTGTGACTGAAATTAACTCTGCTCTTAGGCTCCCTTTCTGTTTCCTGGTAGGAAGAAAAAAAACCATACATTTCTAATTAAAGGTAACTCAGTCACTTCCAGCTTTAAATGTGGTTAATTCAGATCTAAACTGTCACTCAAAAAGTTCCCCTCTCCCACCCTAAGAGCCATCTGAATGGGGGTGGGTTACACATCATTCTGGCACTGGTGAGGGGGGTGTGGCCCATGTTCATCCTGCCTCCTTGCTCTCCCCACAAGGGCTTTGGGGTGTCACGTGGCCTCACTCCTGGGCTCCAAGGGCTCACCAAGCTCCTGGATCAGAAGCTGCTGGGTGCCTCTCCCCACTGGTCCTGCCAGTGCCCCCAAGCTGTCCACACACACTCCTGCAAACACACTCCAGATCACGCACACTTGCACACACAAAGACACACACACACACGAGGGCAGCTCACACAAGCACAAAAACGCATGTGCATACACACTCACACACTAACAGGTGCCCAGTGCACTCATACACACGCATACACACACCCACACACACTCACTCTGGGGCCAGCCCCAGGCCACCAACCAGACACATCTCATTTGAATGATTTACAATTTTTTTAAAAGGATGACCAAAGCCAATCCTAAAAGGAAATAAATATAGAAACAAATGAAACTAACTAGGCATAAAATAGATGACATAGCCACATAGAAAAAAGAATGAATTCAAGTAATTTTGAACACAGTACTTTGATTATATTACCTCAGTGGGAATGTTCTAAGATGAAAAAGAAGTGCAAAGAAATTTTTAATTTTACCTCACAAGCTTGTGGTTGATAGTGTCGAAAGTGCAACAGCACCTGGCGAGTTCTTTTAAAAGATGATTTATTCAGATTGTATGAGAGAATCTGCTACCATCACTCTCCTTCCTTCCAGAAGAAACTCAGATGACTTTAAAAGGAACGTGAGTTTTATAGAATAAAAGGAGGACGTCTTACGAGGGTCTTTCTTCCTGGCTTATAGATAGCCACCTTCTCGTGGCATTCTGGCGTGGCCTTTTTTGTGCGTGCATGCAGGAGAGAAAGCCCTCTGGTGTCTCTTCCTCTTATAAGGACACCAATCCTATTGAATCAGGGCTCCACCTTATGACTTCACTTAACCTTAATTACATTCCTAAAGTCCCCAGAGTCCAAATACAGTCACTTTAGGGGGTTAGGGCTTCAATATATGAATTTTAGGAGCACACAATTCAGTCCATAACACCATGTTAACCAGGAAAGTTACTTAACCTTTCTTTGCCTTAGTTTGCTCATACACAAGATAGACATCATAACAGGGCTGCTGTATGGATTGAATGGTTGATGTGCATAAAGCATTTTGTGTGGGGCAGACAATAAACACTCAATAAATAGCATTTGTTATTTAATTCAATACTTAATTTGTGAATTTTATTAACTACTTTAGTGAGAGTAAATTAGAAGTACACACAGAGAATGTCTTCTTTTAGACATTAAGAAAATGCACATTTCAATTTATTTTTGCATAGCTGGAGGTGAACCTCATGGCCCTCCAATATTTGGGTAACAGAAGAAGTACAACTGTTTATTGAAGGGACTTTTAACCTGAGTGTAAGGCAGGGCTTGCTGTTATTTAAATAATCAGCAGTTGGCTGAACCTACTGAATTAAAATTATTATTATACTATAGCAGAAATTACACTATACTGTTTCTTTTTGACAGTGGGCCTGGTAAATCACCAATATTCTTCTCCCACACAAACACTTATAAACATAAGTGCAGAACACTTTATTACTGTGCTAATTCAGTGCAGTTCTTACTGAGAATAGCAAGGAGTAAAGAGAAACATCCCATCATTTAGCCAGTATCTGAAATAAAAGGCAAAGTATCTAGAGTCAATTCTTTGTTTCTGAATATTACAATCTAGATTGATTAATTTTACAGTATTCAAAGGTGGTGATGGTGGCTTATATCCATCTTATTTTACTGGAATCATGTTCTCCAAGCAGTTTTGATGCATTATCTGTTTACACAGAGTGAATACCTCTGGCTTTATGCAGGGGGCTCTCCCTTGAGGATGGTTTTCATCATATTAGTATTCTGCTCAAAATATTTTGCATCATAATTTGCTGCTGGGGATCTAAAAATAGGGCTTTGCCTGTTAAATCCTCATCCTGCTGGGCCTGACCCTATGTTTGCTCAGTCGCTATGACAGATTCTTTAGCTGTGCTGCAGTTTGGTTTCCTGGCTTCTAAATGGACTGGGCTTTGCATCCACCACCAATAACATGCGCTCCCTCCCCTCCACTCCTTACTCTTGCATAGTCTTACTCAAGGAATGAAATGGCCACCACAAAGATGGACTATTTCTAATCACTTCCCTGCAGGTTAAACTCTTAGAAGATTAACCAGAGATCCAAACAGAGAAGCTCTCAGTGGAGAAATTATGAAATGAAATAATTTTTAAAAGATGCACACACAGGGGACGCCTGGGTGGCTCAGTCGGTTAAGCGGCTGCCTTCGGCCTGGGTCATGATCCCAGGGTCCTGGGATCGAGTCCCACATCGGGCTCCTTGCTCAGCAGGGAGCTTGCTTCTCCCTCTCTCTCCTTCTGCTTGTGCTCTCTCTGTCAAATAAATAAAACCTAAAAAAAAAAAAAAAAAAAAAAGATGCACACACAGCATTGGGCTTTGGGAAAATAACTTAGACCAAACAACACTGCTATGAAAATCAAGCTTTGCCTTCCAAAGCATAAAGTCAAAGGCATGCCTGGATCTAGAACACTCCAGAAGCCCTCTTCCTCCCCTAGTCCCACCTTGCCTCATGCCATCTTGCAGTGACATCTGCACCACTCAGCATCTTCTCATTTCTTTTGAGACTGTGAGGACAGATTCCCCAGGGATGTAATTTGGACCAATCTCACTAGAGGTGTGTCTATTTCTTAGACTGTTCAAAAAACCAATGTTTGCCTTTATCGATCCTCTCTATTTTTCATTTGTTTTCTTTTATTAATTTATGCACTGATCTTTATTGCCTATTTCCCATGGGTTCATCCTGTTGTTGTTTTTAATTTTTTTCTTTGAGTAGAGCTGACACACAACGTTACATTAACTTCGGGTGTGCAACGTAGTGATTCAACGTCCCTATACCCTGTTGTTCTTTTTCTACTTTATTTTTTTTTTTTTTTTAAAGATTTTATTTATTTATTTGACGGAGAGAGACACAGCGAGAGAGGGAATACAAGCAGGGGGAGTGGGAGAGGGAGAAGCAGGCTTCCCGCCGAGCAGGGAGCCCGATGTGGGGCTCGATCCCAGGACCTGGAATCATGACCTGAGCCGAAGGCAGACGCTTAACGACTGAGCCACCCAGGCGCCCCTCTTTTTCTACTTTAAATTGGAGATTCTGCACATTCATTTTCAGACTTCCTCCTTTTCTAATATAAGAATTTAGACCTATACATTTTTCTCACTTTCCATGTATCCCATAATTATGACATTTAGAATTTCAATATCATTCAGTACCAAGCATTACTGAATTTCAGTAGGGTTTCTTCTTTGACGGAAGTTGTTTAAAATGTGATCATCTATTATGAAACACGTGGTAATTTCTAAAATTCATCTTTTCTTTTTGCTTTCTGCCCTGTGCATGCAAAGCTCAAGACTTGTATCAACTCGTGCACAGAATTCAGGCACAGAATTCTCTTCCCCAGTTCTGTCCTCTGTAGGATTCCCTACCTTTTCTCAGCTCCCAAACCCCCACTCTCCATCTCCTGTCTAGAAAGATAGGATTTCCCTCTGGATGCTAGCCACTTGTGCTCTGCGTGGTCACTCTCAGAGTAAGGCAGTGAGAAACGAGAAAAACACTACCACAAACTCTGTCCACAATCCCCTTTCCCAGTCCTCTAGCCAGAAAGATTTCCTCCAGGATTTTGGGGCCTGTACCACGCTGCATGTGAAGCAGTTCCCAATGAGGCGGCACTGGGGGCTGGGGTACCTGACGGGGACTCCCCACTTTCATCCTCTGGCTCAGAAGGGCACCTTGCCTCAGTGCTCTGGTCAGAAGGATGGGGTTTCTTCCCGAGATTTTGTTGTCAGCACCTGCTGCCCAGTTCTGTGCTGGGGCCACTCTCAGGTTAAAGCCAGGTGATGAAAAAGGAAAATGGAAAAACAAGAAATGTACCCCCTAAGAAGTCAATCTTCATGTTTGGTACCCCTCCCCATCTTCTTGCCAGTATTAGACTTTCCAGAGTCTTCCGGTGGAAGGTTTTGTCTACAGGAGTTAGTCGTTTGTAATCAGCAGGAGAGAAAAGCTGTATTTACTCCATCTTCACCAGAACCCGAAGTCCTATCCCTTACTTTTTTAATTGAAATTACTTTTGATTAAAATTATGGACTTTGTAATTTTCCAGCACCTAGTTTGTATTTTAGCCGAGGGTCCTTCACAGATAGACTGGAATAATGCTGGAAGCAGAAACCTCCCACTTTCCTTTTTAAGGACTCACAAGCCATCTTTCTATTTAATAATACATCTCAGACATTTCCAATCAACAATTTTAATTAAGCTGCTTCTCTATAGTTTCCCTAAGCTGAGTTTTTTCACTTGACAGCGAATATTTACTGGGAAGCTACAATGTTGAAGTGCTGTAGTAAATGCTAGGAACATGGAAATAAACAAGACCAATGAGCCCCAGTGCGATCACAACTCGACAAGGGAAACAGACACTTAGAGGTAATTTCAAATGATGGGATAAAGTGTCACTGAGTGTTAGGGGACCCTGGGCTCAACAGTTCCAGCTAGGGACTGGTCAGTCACAGAGTGCTCCAGAAAGGAGATGATAAAGTAGTTAGCTTTTCAAAGATGAGCAGGATCCCACTGGAGGAAGGCTGTTCAAGATAAGGCAAGTAGATGAACACGGGCATAAAAATACAAATGCAAATGGTAAGACAGCCAGTATGCCTAGAGAGTGGAGGGCGAGCAGAACCGGACATCAGATTTCTCGTGTTTTGCTCTTCACCAAAAGAAGCATCTCTTTTTCCAGAGAGAACTTTACTCACTAAAAACCTACTGCAGGGGGACCCTGTGATGATCTTCCTGATATGGAAAACAAGCACAACATACATACACACGGATATAATCTTGGCAGCTCTGCTTTTCTTATGATGTTAACTCAGCTGGTTTTATTTTGTTACTTTTTCAAGTTCAATGAAAATCACATCTTTAAAGAATGGACTGGAACCCATGTCAATAGGTAAGACAGGAATCTTTCTGAAAAAAATGAAAATTATCAACCTACACTAGGAGGTGTTTTTAATATTGTCCTGTTGGACAAATACATTAATATTATTTTTTATCCCCTTTTTTTTTTTTAGATTTTATTTATTTATTTGACAGAGAGAGCACAAATAGAGCGGCAGGCAGAGGGAGAGGGAGAAGCAGACTCCCTGCTGAGCAGGGACCCCGATGCGGGGCTTGATCCCAGGACCCTGGGATCATGACCTGAGCCAAAGGCAGACGCTTAACCATCTGAGCCACCCAGGTGCCCCTATCCCTTTTTAAATGAATTAGGACACCATAAGATGAATTAAAAAAATGGAAAATCATCCATGAGCATTTCTTTAAATCTTGCTTATTCATCTTTTTATTACAAAAATTAAACAGTCCCACTAAAATGGTTGCTATGGAAAGATATTTTGCTATCTCTATAGAATTCAGTAAGTGTATTTGTTTGCTAGGACTGCCATAACAAAGTATCATGACGGGGGCTTAAATAACAGTATTGTCTCTGGGACATCCTCTTAGTTGTATCCAGTGTTGTTTCTTGATACCAATATCCCAAGTTTCTGATTCTCTATTCAGCCAATTCCAATATGATGTTAAATATCCATTTAGAGTTTAATTTTAATAATTGCATTTTTTTATTTCTGGTTGTATTTGGTTATTTATATAGCCAAAACTGAAGGTCTAGGTGGATTTTTTATTTGCCCATCTCTGTTTTCTAATCACTTTACAATAAACATGTACTTCCTTTATAAAAAAAAAAAAGTTGTTAAAGTTATTTTATCACCTTTTCCCCTTGACTTCCTGTGTATTTCTCTTTCTGAGCCCACATGTCCCTGCTATCACCTGTCTTCCCCCATCACTCCCAAACACAGATAAAGAGTCAGCAGTTCAGAAGAGAAACACTGGTTGAGAAATAAAAGCAAGGCAGTGCTCTTTTCTTTTCAATACCCAGAAGTCCTGTAATACTTAGTTTGGGGATGAAGAAGAAGAGCCCAGGACTGGAGTGAGGGCAGTGCTGACTCTGGCCCTGACAGCTGAATGGGGTAAATCGCTTATATCCCTGGCACCCCAGTTTCTTCTTCTAGCCACAAGGAGCAAGTGCAATGCTCTGAGAACATTCCATATCTCTGAATTCCTCTGTGTAAACGCCCTCATATGTCTTCTTCTCCCCACTCTACTTGCATTCTGCACAAAACAGTTGCCTGATACACCTTATTGGCTCTCCCAGTGAATGACATCCGGACTGCCTGGCTGTGTTCTTGAATGAATGAACAGTGGCCACAGGATGACTTTTGTGAGTCTTAGGTACTTTTACCTTTGTGGACCCCAAAAATGGTTTAATTATATTACATTTTACAATCTAATTAGTATAAAGATGACTATATTAACATTTTCTTCTGCTTAAAAGTTTATCTTTTTTTCTTTTGATTTTAGAAGAATTTTCATGGGTCCTTGAAAGCATTGTGGGCCCTCGGCCCTGGACCGGCCTAGCTAATGGGGAAGTCATCCCTGCAGGAACTACTCAGTGGATGCTTCCACAGCCTGAGAAGTTTCATAAGAGAGCCCTCTGAGCAGTGCACCAATGCATTACCCAGATTTTATGCCAAGCCAGTTACCTAGTTTTCTTCTCTAAGGACATGGGTGGAGTTTCCCTCATTCTGTCATTTCACATTAAAATAAAGCTGCTCCTGACTCCTGGGCTCCAGTAGCTCATATGGCATTTCTGTGCAAATTAGAAAAAGACTTCTTATTTTTAAGAAGAAGGGGGAAAGCCATTAAAGTATTATATTATTGCACCATCTAAATAACTATCCCCACTGAGCCTGGGGAAAGTGCCAAGTCAGGTGGGCATCCTTTCCAACCTCACTTGGGGGCCACGGTCGTGGCCTGCATGGCATAGTGGTGGGACAGTAACAGTAATCCATGGCATTCAGCTTAAAGCCATCCTAAGCATAGTTCCATAAACCAAATTTCATCCTAAGTCTGTGGCCAGAATGGTCAAGTCTCTGTAGGACTCAGGCAAAGCCTCTAAAAGCAATGGGAGACCAGAGTCATGGCCTCCAGTTTCTCCCAGAGCAAAAAGTAGACAAGGCACAACCACATGAGTGTACACACCACACGCTTTCCTGTGTGTGTGCATGGCCTTGCAGGCAAGTGTGGTTTAATGTGAACCAGAACTCTCATGTTGTCCCCTGGAAGGCGCCCCAAAAGTCCGGGAAGCTCCACCACATGCTCCTGTGTGTGTTAGTGTATGTCTACAACATGAACAACACCCCATGCAGGGCACAGTCTGACCAGCTGCACCGAGCAGCCACACCCAGCTCACTGAGTCCCCTCGCTGACGGAAAGCCCGCACTTACACATAATAAAGCCTCCATCCATTCCCTTCTCTGCAGGGATGACATGCCAGGCTCGGAGCTCCTACATCACGAGTGAGATCCTGTGGGGTTACCGGTTCACACCTGTCCTGACGCTGGAAGACGGGTTCTATGAGGTCGACTACAACAGTTTCCACGAGACCTATGAGACCAGCACCCCATCTCTCAGTGCCAAAGAGCTGGCTGAGCTAGCCAGTAGGGCGGAGCTGCCCCTGAGTTGGTCTGTGTCCAGCAAACTCAACCAACATGCAGAACTGGAGACTGAAGAAGAAGAAAAGAACCTCGAGGAACAAACAGAAAGGAATGGTGATGTGGCAAACCTAGAGAACGAATCCAAAGTTTAGTTTCCTAGCTGGGTAGCTCCTTCTCCTCTCCCCTCACACAACCTTTTCTTGTCTCTCATTCTCTTTCTTTTTTGTCTCTCTTACTTGGTTGTTTATTTGTTTATATTTAATTTTGACATTACCAGAAAACAAATCTTCAAGGTGTAAAATATCTACCTGCCCTCTCTCAGTTACTCAGATTGACAAGGTAGACACGGATTTGGTTAAGGTGCAACGTGCCCTCATTTGTGGCCCAAGCTTGCTCTCTTCCCTAAATACCACACATCCAACTCCTAGGGATTTAAGCTTCTTACCTGCATGTCTTGTACAATACCAGATCACTCAAAGAGTGTGTCAAAGATTTTACCTGGGATATGACAAGTTAGGTCTCTGGTGCCTATTTATTCATGCAGTGAGACATAGCATATAACCCTCAATTTTATAGATTCAAATAAATTTCATCTACAGGGTGAGGTGCTTGCCCCATACGGCATTGCAGTTATAGGACCCAGGTCAGGTAAAGACAAAACACTGTACATATATATGCCTTATGTAATTACTTTCTTTTTGCAGTTAGTAATAAAACCCAGCATGTACAAAAGTACTATAGAACAGAACTTCTAAATAATGTACATAAATGTATAATTAATGTAGGTTTAGATATATAACTTTAGAAATAAGATGCAAAAAAAAAAAAAAAAAGATTCCCACTGTACAGTAGGCATTTCTGTTCTGATGTCTTTGCTTTCTTAATTTCTTTGGTCCCATTGACCACTGGCCCTTAGTGCATGGCCTTTGTTCCGTGTCCCAGACTGGTAGTGTTTGGGCACCCCACTGTTACCTTGCTGATCTTTTCATTGAATCTAATAAGCCATAGGTCTGGGGGAAGTTAGGAGGTCTAGTACATGGCAAAACCCACCACCAATATGCTGATATACTATGAAATGTTTACAAAACTGAGGTCTCTTTTATTAGTAACAGGAGCCTCCCTGACTAGCCTGGGGGAATATTCCAGGGGAAGGACACTATCTGGCATGTCACCAATGATGTGTTTATGCTTTTCACATGAGCTGTCACCCTTTGTAGTACAAGAGTTTGGGAAACTCTTCTTCTACAAAACCATGGATTCTCCAGCTGTTCCACTCTGTAATCGTAAGAAACTACAGACTTAAAAAATGAGACATGGTAATTTAGCAGAAGATGGTTTCGGTCCAAAGCCATGACATTCATGAAGGCACGTAGTAGGAGACATATATTGTAATCATTCACCTAACACACTTTGACTCCATCTGGCTCTCTTCCCGTCCCCACCAGCTTATCCATCAGCATTTCTTGCATTTGTATTTATTATTATTTGTATTCTTTTATTATTATGAAATGACGAGAGTTCAATAGTCAGAGATTAGATCAACAATCTAGGTGACTACGAAATCTTTCTAGAGAGTGCCACAGGTGGGAAATCAAATCCAAAGTGTCTCCCAATCAGAAGAAAACAAGCAAAAAACTGCAGCCTTAATTCATTTTAATCTGCAAAGATAAATGGACAGAGATTAAGAGAAAGAGAAGGAAGGCATTTTGTACTAAAACTCTAAATTCAAGATGAAAAAAATTCAAATAAAAAGATAAATGGAAGAGAATATCAGACAAAATCTCAAGGGCAGGTGGAAATTTTGCACTGTAACAGATCTTTCACATTAATTTCACAATTTTAAACTATTTGTTCCCTAGAACAGTCGCCCATCGTAAATATTCATTGACCGAACTCAAGTTGCTTTTCAGCTCCTATGGCTGTGCTCAGTTTGAGGCTTTGTGCCATGGAGGTCAAAGAACTCAAACTAGCTATGACCCACTCCCTGTTGCCCTTGACTTCCCCGACCAGATTGCACAGGCCGTCACTGTAGTTTGGGGACCTTGTCTCCTAAAAAGCATGTCCCAGAGATAAGGAATGTGGCTCCTCAGTTTAACACGGGGGTCTCTCTTCTCCCATTTCTGAGACCTAGCATCAGGACACCTGCTTCTTGGCACTTGGACTTAACTGGAAACAGAACTGTTGGCCGTAGCCCTTTCCTGTTTGCCAACATTTCACATTTTGCATTGAGAATCTGTTGAATCATTTATTCATTCCACACAATCCAAGGAGGAGGTTGTAGTCGAGGAGAAGGAGGGAGCCCCATACACTTCCTGCCAGGCTGTGGGGAGGCACTGTGGCCTTACCTCGCTGTAGCCTTATGAAAGGCGCCCTTGACTTGGGGGCGCTGACCCTGCAGCATCCCCAGGGTTGCAGGGCAAGGCATGGTAGCACAAAGAAAGATGAAGCATGGGCTGCAAAAAGTCTGCTAATTTATCTCTTGATGACTCAGTGGGCCTGTTTTAATCCATTACTAAGGCTCAAAAGACAACACACATCCTGTTGTCTGGTTGGAAGAGCAGTTCAGGGCCCTCTAGCACAACTGAACAAAGAGCCTTGACAACCCTTTGGTCACGCACATGTGTTAGGTCTCTGTCTGTGCCAGGGCACCCAGGGCTGAGGTCTCCCCCTATTTCTCATTGTCTTTGGTGTCAATGTAGTTGGAGACAGAACATGAACCAAATCTCGTTTTTGTAATGTGAGCCTCTGAATCTTTAAACAAGGATGCTCCAGAAGAACCTTTTACTAGAATGTCCCTATTAAACATGTCTATTTTTCTACAATTATTGATAACACAGTTTAACAGTGTATTTTGTGTCAACTGTTAAAATTTGGAATTGAAAGAAGCTCATTAAGACTGAATTTTCTAAGCAGCAAGAATTGAATGGTGTTTTTCATTAAGACTGTACAACAAAGATGAGCCCACAATTTCTACTCATTCTATTCCATCATATCTAGTCCCCATTCACACAGTCACGTTGTTAGGAAATCAAGTGCTATGAAAATAAATAAGCCTATTTTAATGTAACAATACCCATAACTAATGAGGATCACCCTCAACTTGATATTTTGGTCTGTTAGTTTGGTGTGTTTGAGTCACTTTCCATAAAAGCATGGTGGGATCTGACAGCCAGATAAGAATTTTGAACCAAAGGGTTACGGTTTGCCACAGTTGACCCCAATCTGGAGAAAAGGGCAGACTCAGCTGGAAGCATGACCTCCCCAAGGGCTGCTGAGACCCTCAGATTCTCACTTCCACTCACCCCAATATGCTTTCCAACTAGAAAACCTATTTGTTTATAAGTCAACTTCATGTAACTAATAAAACGGTTTATGTTTTTGGCTGTCCCCTGGGCAAATGATACTCTTTTGAATTAATGTATTTGTAATCACTGTAATGCCAGGTCATTGCTTATCCATTCCCTCATAACATGGCATTCCAGCCTATTGACCCAACAGATAGCCACTCCATGTCCATGAGAAGGAACTCCCTCTTCCCCCACTCCCTTCCTCTGTCTGCCTCCCTCTTTTGTGCTATCCCTAGTTCCCCAGTGCCAGGTCCATTGACTTAGTTCAATATCTGTGTTCCCTAACAAAAATCCAGCTATTGTCTCTAAAAATGTCAACAAATTTCTTAAGCACAATTTTCTCTTGCAGGTTTAACCAAATTAGGGCTCTGAAATGTCTATTTCTCATTGTACTCGGATTAAAAAATTATTTATGACTTCATTCAAAAGCCTAAATTTTGAAGTCTCCAGAGCAACATCCTTATGCTTTCCCTCCCTACATTTTCTTACATTTCAGGTTTCTTACTTTTTCCCCTTTGCTTTTTAATTTAGATTTAAGCCAATATCTTTGGGATGTTCAGAAACTGTTTAGAAAGGTGGAAGCTGGTGGAGAGAGAAATTATAAAAATGCCATTAGAAAACTACTTGAACTCACCCAAAGAATGTGAAATCATTTGATTAGCTGAGTAATTCAAGATAAAAAGAATCAAAATATTCATAGTCATTTCCAAGATAGTTTGCCAATAGTCTGACTAGTTTTCAGTCTTTCTTTCCTTGACTTGGGCAATACTCTACGTGACTCAGAAAAGTCAAAAGGGTAGTTGGAAATTAAACACCCTACATAAATGGGAAACAGTATCTTCTATGATTTCCTTTCAATGGATGGCTATAAAGTTGAAAAATATAGTCAGTATATACATAATAGATGATTCATTGATATTGTATTACAATATAGTAAAATCATATTATCTTGTTTCTAGACTTTATGGTCAACCTGTTTAAGAAAATGTAATCCTTTCATTTAAAATGGAGTAAAACACAACTCTTCCTAATATTTCTGCCCTTAATGTCTTGGAGAATTTCCGATGCAGTGTCATCTAGAAGTCAAAAGCTCTGTAAGGCTATGAAGAGATTTTGACAAAGCACAATATCAGTACATAATACATTAACAAAACAATATTACTAAGTTGTCTACATTGTGCTATATTTGGGAACATTCAGAGCACTTGCATAAATTATGTCATTTAATTCTAATCCACCATGAGAGCTTGAGTGTTATAATATAAAAAGAAAACTAGGGTTTGGGCAAACTGAGTAACTTCCCCAAGGTTACAAGTCTAGTAATAATAGATCCCAGTCTCAAATCCAGGGGCCAAGTCTTAAGCCATGGTCTCCATTTACTACAGAAAGTTCGGCAAACCAAATCTACTCACAGACTCCGGCCCGCTGCCTGTTTTTGCACCACTTGTGAGCAAAGAATGACTTTTACATTTTTAAGAAGTTGGGGGAAAAAGACAAAAGAATATTTTCTGACATGTGAGAATTTTATGAAATTCCAATTCCAGTGTCCATAAATAAAATTTTATTGGAATACAGCCACACCCATTCATTTGTGTATTGCCTATGACCGCTTTCACACTACACTAACAGAGTTCAGTATTTAGGACAGAGACCATATGGCCAGAAGACTGAAATATTACTATCTGACCCTTTACAGGAAAAGTTTGCCGACCCCTATACAGTACTATTAAGTACTGTTCATGTATTAAGTACTACTAATTATTAAATGTTATACTGTGCTACTAAGAGATTCCTGGACAACTTAGAATGATGACATTCTTTTCCAATATAAATGCATTGCAGTCACTCATAGATCTGTTTCCAAGAAAAAATAACACAGTCATACAGTCAGGTGTCAAAGGAAGAGTCCTCCCTTTCTGTAACCATTCCCCCAAAGCGCTAAATAAATAACCAGCCAAGATTGAGCAGCCAACTCAGAAAGTGATAAGGTAAAACAACTCCTTAATGAACAAAAAAGAAATGTGAATCTCCAGTCCAGTGACTGAAGCATTGCATCGCTGGAACCTATAGGTGTTTAAATATGTAGATAGTTGGGACACGTGTCTCTGACCAACAGCGTAAACTGGACTTGCAGTGGTTGCCACATATCAATCCGGCTTGCCCTCCCTAACTTGTCTTCTCTCTTATGCCCCCTTGGACTATGGAGCTGTACTTGGGTCTTCCTGCTAGTTCTCTCTAGCCTGCAATTGATCAACATGATAAAGATGAACCGATTGCTCATATCTAGCTGTCCTAGTTCTGGCTCTCTCCAGCAACTTGGCCAAAAGTTTAACATGAGAATTAAGAACTAGATGCTTCTCTTGGAAAACCAAGAGGTTCTTTGAAAAGAGCTCAGGGAGAAACGGAGTAGTAAAGGGTTGCCAGATTGTTTGTCACTTTCTGAATCTTAAGCATGAGATAAATATCGGTAATTACAGAAATATTGAATCCAAGAAATCCAGACAATGGAGTTTTGAGACATTCTTTAGTATCACTAAGCTGAACTCACTTGTGTTCTAAGAAAGCATGTCCAACGCCAGACATAAGTCAGGCAAGTGAGGTTCTTTATCTCTTTAGTTCTATTGGAAAAAATATATATCAGGTTCTCTTATGAGTGCTTTCCTGGAAATTAGGTGGGGGAAAAATTTTTGTCACAAATCATTGTGATGTACTGCTGAAATATAAATGATGGAAACTGAGATAAATTTGGTCCTGTGTCTAAATCTAAATAGTTATAATATCTGCAACTTTAGATGATGCAAAAAGCTCATGACCCTGCAACTGCATGGAACAGCATAATAGCTAAGTGAGAAAAAAAGAAATCTCAAAGTTCTATACCATAAAACTTAAATAAATGTAAAAGGAGTCAAACTTTTACTTGGCCTCATTGCCTTGGTAAAAGAAAGCTTGATGCATCCACCTAATTCAAATAGGAGAGTCCTAAGAAGGAAACAAGGGCAAAATATTTTGAGACATGCAAAAATAGCTCATTGAGATGGTCAGCATGATTAAGTGATGGAGATTTATCACCAAGGAAAATGGCTTTTATAAAGTTAATTTTAGATATTACCCCCTAGTTGTGAATCCTAATGTGCTCTGTGGTCAGCCAGAGAATTGTGACCACATAGGCAATAGATCTTGATTTCAGAGAATGAAAAGTTTCTACAATCAAAGGGTAATTGACCATTTCAAGATTAAGACTCTGCACCCATTAACACTGATCATAAATACTGTGATATAAACCAGCCAATCTTTATAAGAATATGAAGGGCTGTTTTTCTCAGGCAATGTAAATATCCACTACTAACAGGCACTAGTGAAATAAACATGTAATGCATCATTATTTCTAAAATTCTGATGGAAATCATAAAATAGTCATCCAAAGGAGCAAGAAGTCCTAGGAGCCCAAGCTCAGATCTCTTTGGCTACTAAAACCCAGCCCAGGCTGAATGCCTTATGGAGTATGTCAATGTTGGGTCATCAGCACTAAACACAGCTACAGAACTGGATTGACTAGAGCACAGAGAGGTGAGCTTCCATCCGCTGTGCATGATCAGAACCTCTGGCTCCATGGCCACTATTCTTAGAGAAGGAGATGGAACACTGTTCTCAGATCCAGTTGGTGCCATTCTGGCATCATCTCTCAGCATTATTGCAAATGGGAGTGGGTGTGAGCAACCCTCCCTTGGTTTAGTTTGGCCGTGCCAACCTGCTGCAGGCTTTCTGGGTGAGCCTCTCCCTGCAGGTCTGGTTCCTGCTCATAAAGACAATGACACCCCCCCCCCCAGAAGACAAGGGGACTCTGTGTCTTTTGAGCTTATCTCGGCTCGCATTCTTGACCCTACAGAACACATAATATCTGGATCGGGGTGACAACTCTCCCAAGGAGAACTGAAGTAAGACTTTCTGAATCCCCTGTGCACAGGGGTGCCCCTCCCATACATAAATCAAAACCAAACAATACTACTGTGTAGATGGAGTAAGTGTAAGGAAGTCCAAAGAAAGTTCTCATTTTCCCATGGTGATTACCTGGATGATTTTTTTTTCCCTTTACATATCTAGTTCTTCAACCTCTGGAAATTCTCACTTTTTAATATCATGATGCTGTGAGCACAAACTCAATTGGCTTATCAGGCAATCCCAACCATCAGCCTAGATGGTCTGACCCTGTTCCTTTTTTTAAGTAAGGGGGTCTAATCTGTTCAAACCTACCCCTGGACCAATCCATATGTTGCCCTGGCCAAGAAATTTCACATACCCTCTCTTTCCTCTAACAGGAACCAACAAACAAGGACATCATTGTCAAGAGTCTCCTCTTTATTTGCAAGGAACTCCCCTGGATTGCAACACTTGGAGACACAACTTATGTTGTCCCCAGGTGCCCACAGGGTTATCATGTTACCACAGGTCATCATCCAAGCATTCCACCCAGCTCCTCTTTCTGAATCCCTCCCTTGGCTCACCACCAAAAGTCATCTTTCCAGGCACCTTCCTCTGAGTTTCCGCTCCATTCTTGAGTGGCCGCCAAGAACCCATTTTGAGGCTAGTCCCATCTCTTACCACCTAATTGTCCACCACCAATTTTAATTGAGCACATAATATGTTCACCGTCTGACTACCTGAGACCAAAAAGGTAGAATTTTTCATTTCTGCCCCCATATACACCTTGAGAGCTCCTGAGTAATGGCTGGGCATTATGACATCAGCCCATTACTGAGCAGAGTGTAAAGTGAGGTCTTGTGCCAAAGGGACAGCTGGACTTTTCCAGGGGAATCTTCTTGTCCCTTTCAACATGCAATTAGGCTATCCAGCTTGCCAAAGATGATCCTGAATATCCTTATTCAGCCCAGTGGATCAGCTTCTAAAACGAGAGTTATACAGGAACAACAGTGAACTCCCACACGTGTACAGGATTCTGAAGTGATGACCTAAATATATGCCTATGTTGGCAAAGTGGCCTTTCCTCCCCAGTGTCTGTACAGACTGTGCTCTGGGGAGAAACCAAGCACCCATGTGGTGCCTGGTTACCCAGGCCTGCATGGCTGCTGCCATGGCAACCTGCAGCCTATCAGCATAGACCTTTCCATGGAGTCTCTGAGGAGAACTGGCAAAGGCCCCAAGAGCTGGAGTTCCCAAAGGCTGGTCCACCTGCAGACAGCCTTCAGGGAATCCTAGGAGATATGGGGCAATGCCCAGGCAAACAGGTACTCATTCAGTGGCCAGGTGTAGGATATTACTATCCCTTTTTCCTAGGATAGTATGCACGTGGTGGCCAAACTGCTCCTTAAAAAGCTGTTCTTTAAGCCATCATTCCCATCCCACATACACACCCACACCCAAATCACATTTGCCTTTAAAAGAGAGAGAGAGATTCCAAAACTAAATTCACATTATCTGGTGTAACAGATATCTGAAGGGCTGCCATTTTATTAATCATTAACTAAGCTCTGCCTAAACACTGTTTCAATAATAAGCCCACGTATAAAGAAAAGCAATTTAAAATTTTTACTTAGAAATTCTTTTAGAAAAAAAAAAAAAAAGAAAGAAAGTTCTTTTTAGAAAACCTGATTTCAAATGTTCATTTTTGCCCCCAGGATGCAAAGTCTCTAGAATACTATTTCTCCATGAACTTGTCGTTTTCCATCTGGCTTTGAACCTGAGAACAGACTCCTTTAAATTGGCATGAAAGATTAAGTAGAATTTAGCACTGAAACTTTCAGAGTTAAATTCAGTCTGGACCTATGAACCCAGCTAGGAGTAAACTCTGCTAATCAGGAACAACTCTGCATCAATCCCCCTAGATGCTAACCTCAGGGAAATTTTGGACGTGGAAATTTTGCTCAAGGTGATGGCTTGCTTTTGGAGAGAGGATGGTAGTGTTCAAATCTCTGAGTCATGCCAACAGTGTGCCAATCATGCCAGATCAGCTTCCCTGGTCTACAGCTTGCCCAGTCAGCTGGCCGTGTCGATAGGGGGCATTAGGGAATAAATGAGAACTTTCCATGACCTGAACAACCACACTGGAAGACTTTTCTTCCATCTTATTTTCCAGTCTGTTACAACAGAAATCAACAAAACGTGTGGTTTGTTATTCCATGGTTCCCCTCTACTTGTACCTTCCATATTTTTTTTCCTTTTCCAAAAGAAAGTAGGCTCCTCTGAATGTTGCATGATATGGTGGTAGTGTTTCCAGTCCTTGGTAACTAACACTTTAACAAATGCAACAACTCTCTCCCCATATACACACACTTATACATACACACAAGTATACATGCAGTCTCACACACACACACACACACACTTACCTCCCCAATCAGTTATGAGCTAGTCCATGTAAGTGAATTTCCAGAAAACCAGTCTTTTTTTTTTTTAATTTTTTACTTATTTGATAGAGAGAGACACAGCCAGAGAGGGAACACAAGCAGGGGGAGTGGGAGAGGGAGAAGCAGGCCCCCTACTGAGCAGGGAGCCCGATGCGGGGCTCGATCCCAGGACCCTGGGATCATGACCTGAGCAGAAGGCAGACGCCCAACAACTGAGCCACCCAGGCGCCCCCAGAAAACCAGTCTTAAGAATAACAATAATACCCTCCCTCAACCATCACGGTGGTATTCTTTCTAAAATGTAACTTAGGCTTCCCTGGACTCACAGGCAATGGGTCATAAAGCAACCTTTTCTTTTTTCATTATTTTGTAGGAAACTCAGATTCAGTCTCAGGAGAACAGGATTCTGATCCTGTTCCATCCCCAGATGAGTTATATGGTCTTGGATAAATCATTGGACTTCTCAAAAATAGTTTTCTCGTCTTTTTTTTTTAACTAATAACCTTTATTTTTTTTTAGCACAGTTTTAGGTTCATAGCAAAATTGAATGAAAAGTACAGAGAGTTCTCATACATCTCCCTGACCCCACACATTCACAACCTCCCCAATTATCAACATTGTGCACCAGAGTTGTACACTTGTTACAATTGGTGAACCTACATTGACTCATCATTATCACCCAAAGTCTATAGTTTACATTAGGTTTCACTCTTGGTATTGTACATTCTACGAGTTTTGACAAATATATAATGTATAATGACACATATCCACCAATACAGTATCATGCAAAATAGTTTCACTGACCTAAAAATTCTCTGTGCTCTGCCTATTTATCTCTCCCTCCCTCCAACCCTTGACAACTACTGATCTTTTTACCGTCTTTAGAGTTTTGCCTTTTCCACAATATCACAAACTTGGAATCATACAGCATATAGTCTTTTAGATTAGCTTCTTTCACTTAGTAGTATGCATTTAAGAGTACTCCATGCCTTTTCATAGCTTGATAGCTCATTTTTTAGGGTTGAATAATATTTTATTGTCTGGATGTACCATGGTTTATATATTCATTTACATACTGTTGGTTGCTTCTAAGTTTTGGCAATGATGAATAAAGCTGCTATAAACATTTGTGTGCAGGTTTTGTTAGACATAAAGTTTTCCATTCATTTGGGTAAATACCAAGGAGCATAACTGTTGGATCATATGATAAAACTATGTTTAGTGTTGTAAGAAACTGCCAAACTGTCTTCCAAAGTGGCTATACCATTTTGCATTCCCACCAACAATGAATGAGTATTCCTGTTGCCTCACATCCTTGCCAGCATTTGGTGCTATCGGTGTTTTGGATTTTGGCCATTCTAATAGGTGTGCACTGGTATCTCATTGTTGTTTTCATTTGCATTTCCCTGGTGATATGATATGGAGCATCTTTCATACACTTATTAACCATCTGCACATCTTCTTAGGTGAGGTGCTTGTTTGGGTCTTTGCCCATTTTTAATCAGGCTGTTTGCTTTCTTATCGTTGAGTTTAAGAGTTCTTTGAATATTTTGGATAACCATCCTTTATCGGATCCTTCTTTTGCAAATATTTTCTCCCAATCTGTAGTTTGTCTTCTCATTCTGTTGACAGTATCTTTTGTAGAGCAAAAATGTTTAATTTTAAAGAACACCAGCTTATTAATTCTTCCCTTCATGGATTGATCATGCCTTTGGTGTTGTATTTTTATTTTTTTTAAAGATTTTTTTATTTATTTATTTGAGAGAGAGAATGAGAGAGAGAGAGAGAGAGAGCACATGAGAGGGGGGAGGGCCAGAGGGAGAAGCAGACTCCCTGCCGAACAGGGAGCCCAATGCGGGACTCGATCCAGGGACTCCAGGATCATGACCTGAGCCGAAGGCAGTCGCTTAACCAACTGAGCCACCCAGGCGCCCTGGTGTTGTATTTTTAAATTCATTGCCATACCCAAGATCACCTAGGTTTTCTCATATATTATCTTCTAGGAGTTTTATAGTTTTGCATTTTTACATCCAAATCATTTTGAGTTAATTTTTGTGAAGCGTTTAAGGTCTGTGTCCAAATTTGTGGGGGCGGGGGGGGTGAATGTATATAGTTTTTCTAGAACCACCTGTTGAAAAGACTATATTTGCTTCTCTGTATTGCCTTTGCACCTTTGCCAAAGATCAGTTGACTACACTTATAGGATTCTATTTCTGGGCCTTCTGTTCTGTTCCATTGATCTACTTGTTTATTCTTTCACCAATATCACACTGTCTTGATCACTCTAGCTTTATAGTAAGCCTTGGGTTGGATAATGCTAGTCCTCTGATTTTGTTCTTCTTCTTCAATATTGTGTTGGCTACTCTGGGTCTTTTGCCTCTTCATATAAACTTTAAGAACAGTTTGTTGATAGCCACAAATTAACTTTCTGGGATTTTGATTGGAAATGCATTGAATCTGTAAATCAATTTGGAAAGAACTTGACAATACAAAGTCTTGACAATATTGAGTTTTCCTATCCATGAACATAGAATATCTCTTGATTTAGTTAGTTCATTTGTTATATTTCATCAAAGCTTTGTAATTTTCCTCATATAAATCTTATACATATTTTGTTAGATTTATACCTAAGTATTTTATTTGGGGGAATGCTAATGTAAATGGTATTGTGTTTGTAATTTCTGATTCCACTTGTTCATTGATGATATATAGGAAAGTGACTGACTTTTTGTATATTAACTTTGTATGCTGCAACCTTGTTATGATGTTTTTTGTTATTCTTTCAGATTTTTTACATGGACATTCTTGTCATCTTCAAACAAAGATAATTTTATTTCTTCCTTCCCAATCCCTCCAAGTACTGCTTTCACTGCATCCCACAAATTTTGATAAATTGCATTTTTATTTTCATTTGGTTCAAAAAAATTTTTAATTATCTTAAGATTTCTTCTTTGACCTGTTATTTAGAAGTGTGTTGTTGAATCTTTGAATATTTTGAGATTTTTCCATCTATCTTTTTGTTGGATTTCTAGTTTAATTCCATTGTAGACTAGAGAAGACATTATATGATTTCTATTATTTCAAGTTTGTTAAGGTGTGTTTTATGGCCCAGAATGTGGTTTATCTTGGTGAATATTCCATGTGAGCTTCAGAAAATATCTGGTGTTAGTTTCCTTGTCATTTTCAACAAGCATTTAAATCCCCCAGTGTCTGCTTCTATGATTCTAATAGCAGTTCCAGTCTATACCACCCCTAAACTAGATAGCCCCAGATGGTTTAGCTTTAAGTCTTAGTTGTTTTTAATAGTTTCGCGAATTCCTATGCTGGCAGCAATGAAATTTTACCACCATCCATACACTTGTCTCCAGGATCTCCTCACCAAACACATCCTTCTCTCCTCTACCACCACTAAACCCCATAGCAAATAGACAAGTTATGAGTTAGGTGCCTTCTAGAAAAATGCAGTGTTACTAGACAAGCACTATAGTCTCCTCTATAGTAGATAAAAGCCCCCCAAAAGTTTCGCATCTTGGATAGAAAATAAGTGCATGATTACATCTTGCTGGCTCGTCCATGAATAGTTCAATCAGCTCCAGCAGATTATTGGCAAGTTGCTTTTAACCTGAATCCACCTTTACCTTCCCTGAAGTATGTATCTAGGACCCCAGGACAAAAAAAAAAATTAATACTAAATCAAGTAGAACATAATTAGGGAGGCAAAGAGCTTAAACCATAACATTTTAATTCAACTGTTTCATGTCAGGCATATCACTCTTTTCCACTATTAATTGAAAGATAATTCATTGTATTTGCCTTTCCTAACAAAGTAGTACAATACTAAGGCCTGAAATACTTAAGAAGGCCCAATAAAATATGAGTCATTCTGTGAACCATTTCCTGAGACAGAAAGAAAATTATTCTGGAAAGTTCACTAGTTCAAAAGTCCAAAGCAGTACCCAAACTTCAGTAGTCTTTTTAATCCTGAATCTATGAAACTGGGGATAAGCCTTAATCTGGTTTGAGGGCTGCATGTCTTTTAGACATTCATGTTTCTATTGACCTGGAAGTTCTCATTCTTACCATCACACAGAACTGTTAGTAATTATTTAAACAAAACAAAGCCTAGCCATTCTAAGAAGCAAGTCATCAAGCTGGGGGTCATTAGGCTGCATGTTGGTGTTCCAGTTCCAGTATCCACTCCTAGAGAATAAAATTATTCTAAAAAGAAACAAGGCACAGACATATTTGACCTTCAACATTGTTCCCAGAGTTTTAAGAACTTGAGTTTTTGATAAGATGCTCACATTCTACAAAGTAATAAAATAGTTGGTTTTCAAGGTGCATGAAATTCACTAATGCTGGGAGGAGGCACATACTCGTATCTCCATTCTCAGGGATCTAAGCTGCCGACTAAAATTAGACAAGGACAGAACTCCACTCAAAATATTCTGAAAGCTAGTGGATGTCCCATATTTTATTGTTCTAAATCGACAATTACTTGACTGAGTATTGACCCATGAACACTTGTAGTATAGTGGGCAATGTCCTAGGCAGGTTGCTGTAAGGACCAAGAAATAATGACATACTCCTCTGCCTTCAACAAGCCTACAACTTCATGGCAACCAGCTCTTACCATGTGACCACACTGTGCTGAGTGAATTGAACTACACAAAAGCCCTGTGACCAAATGTTGACTCCCACTTTATAAATAAACTGAGGCATAAAGAGAAATATTAACTTACTCTAGTTTTAAAAATAAGACAACCTAATAAGGAAGGTACAACAACTGTTCTGAAATTTAAAGAAAGCAGATCAGCTTCTGTGTAAGTAATCAGAAATGGTTTCACGGGGAAGAGAGGGACATTTGTTCTGACATTCCTGGAGATTGGGTGGGATTTGAGAGATACAGACCCAGGAGGGAATCTTCCTTTCAGTGTGAGGAACCAGCATGGGAGAGAGTCCAAAGATCGACATGCACAAAGCAAGACTGGGGGGTGGTGCCTAGGCCAGCCTAGATGGTATGGGATGGCTTATTGTAGGATTTGATAAAATATTCATTCTGAAAACTGGTGCTAAATTGTAGAAGACTTGGGGTTTCGGGCTAAGGAAGACAGACTAAGGTAGGAATAGTAAGGCAGCATTTATTAATAAGCCCACCATAGCACTTAAAAAGTTCTTAAATCTCCAGGATTGAGTTTTTTTTTAAATAATAACGTTCACTGGAAAAAAGGCAAAACGTCCTTAACAAAATTGTCAAGCACTTTGAAATGATTCAGTGAATCTGTGAAAAACAGAATAAATCATTGGTGGAATTTCAACAGCAATTAGTAGTAAACTACATGTCCAGCAAAATCATAAAACAAGCGTTATTATAGGAGAGAATTATAGGTATTAAACAACACATGCACAAGATAAAGTTTTATTCAAGCAAAACCTTTAGATGATCCTTTAGAGATGAACAGAAAGAAAATAAGGAAATGCATCTTTCAAAAAATTCTACCAAGGCTTCTGACTTTTCCTTGTGATGAGTCACTAAGATTTGCTTCCAAAGTCAGTGTTGTCAACCTTCCCACCATGCTTTTTGGAAAGGAAAGCCAGGAAGGGCACAAGTACTGGTTTGGCTCCTGACCCACCTTTTGGTCTTTTTGTAACTCCCTTTACTCAACTCCAAGTACATCTGTGCACGGACAATGAGACGAAAGCATGCTACATGCGAAAGCACAAATTACGTATTGAGATATCACTACAATGCCAAATTTTTTTAGAATAAAAAATATATCTTTAAGAACTCGCTGTGTTAGGGAAACTGTTTACATATTGAGGTGTTCCTCTTTTTTTTGACTGGAACAATAAAAAAAAAATTTGATACGGCCTTGGTTTCTTCTTCTGTGTGTGTGTGTGTGTGTGTGTGTGCCCAAAGAGTCAGCCTTTTCTATAGGCGGAAATATAAATTGTTTTTGAAGCAACATATCCTGCCACAGCACCAGTCAGGATGTTGAAGTTGTCGAGTATCACAGGTTTGAAATGATCTCCTCTCACTCTCTCCTCCCCTCTCTCTCCTTTTCCCTCTCTCTCTTCCTCCCCACCTCCACCTCTTCCCAGACTCTGCCTATGGCCAGATCCCAGCAATGAGTCAGCTCTGCTCCTTCCCACACCTGCCCACCCAAGCAAGACCCATCTTATACCCATACCCATTTGCCATTTGCACCTCGTGGAACTTTAAATAATGAAAGGGACCTATGGACTTTCAGGGCAGCTTATCCGGCCACTTGCCACAGCCAAAATGTCTCGGTCAGAGGGGTTTAACAATACATGATAAAGTCCAATGTTAAACTAAATAAACATTCCTAAAAGAGTTTTCATGTTCTCAGTCATCCATTTTGCATGGTGTTGGCTTTGCCTGACCCCAGCACCTCAGCTCCGGCTCCTCACCCAGGAGAAACCTGGTAGCATGGCCAGCCAGCCCTCTCCAGGGAGGCATAAAGGAAGCCTCTGAGTCATGCTGACCACTGAACAATATAACATGAACAAAAGAAGTAACATAAAATATACCCAGTTTACATCCTTTCTCAGAAGCTGCCAGATGTTGAGACAAGACAGGACACCATCGCTATTTCATCCCACTTTTCTTAATGGGATCCCTGCCCGGTATCACTGTTGTGTCTGATAGAGTTACTAATCCATTATCTGCATCCCTCTAGCCCTTTATGCATCTGTCCCACTTAGCACTCATTATGCCCAGCAGAAACCCATGGAGATGCATCCATTCCTTCAGGCACCAAAGGAAGAGACCCCATCTCTGCTTCTTGCTGACTCCTCTAAAACCACCCTCCACATTACCCCAGAGGCATTGTCTAAGGCAACTCCCTGACTAAAGCCATACCTGGAGCCCCATCATCCACTCCAGTGGGTTTCAAACTAAGCTGCAAAAACTTTCCTCTGAAGGAACTCTCAAGCAGAAGCTCAATATTTAAATCAGACAAAGCACAGTTGCCCTGATACAGCAGGAGTAGAGGTTCAGAAGCCTGCACCTCAAGCCCAAGTGCACCAGGGCCCCTGACCTTGGAGCACAGGTTAATAATCACCACTGTGCTGCATTATGTCCAAACTCCTTGGCTGGACCTATAAGGAATGGTAGGTTCTGGGCCCCAGGACCCTCTCCAGATCAATATGCCACCTCATTACACTCCTTATTAAATGTCTGTGTTCCTCTGACAGGACGCACCTTCTCAGGCCACCTAGACTCTGAAAACATTGTTCCTTCTTCATGGAATGTGAATCCAGAGCCACCAGGGGAGCCAGACTTCTTTCCCTAACTCCTCTTGCTTCCAGCTGGCTTCTGAAGTCAGGTCTTCAGAACTCATAAACTAACTCTGCACTGTGTTTTAACTCTTCCTGTCTGTCTTACTCAGTAGACAATAAATTCCTCACAACCAAAGATTATTTCACTCATCTTTGTCCCTGACACCTTCCACAAGGCTTAGCACTTAGTTGGTTCTCAATGCTTATTTGTTGGATGGATGGATGGATGGATGGATGGATGGATGGATGAGTGGGTGAGTGGATGGATGAGCATGTGAGTAGTAGATGAGTGGGTGGATGGGTGAATGGATAAGAAGATGGGTGGGCAGGTGGATGGATGGATGGGTGGGTGGGTGGATGAATGGACAGACAGATGGATGAGCAGATGGCAGGGTAAATGGAGGAAGAGAAAGAGTAGGACATTCATAGTTTGCCATTCAAGTGACTACAGCAGCCACTGAAACACCTATTATTGGTTAACAGTTGCATTATAGTTTGAAAATCTCACTCTTTGCTAGCTGGAATAATCTGGTACTTCCTTCCATCTATGGTCGAGTGGTTTCTTCTACCAAATCACATCATCTGACATCTTGACAAAACACATTATACTGCTCACATCTCAGCACAGCCTTATGAGTGATTTCTATGAAATTCATTAATTTACATTTGGTAAAGAAGTCCTCTTATCTTATCATTATTCATTACCGTGACCCATTTAAAATCAGTAGGCTACAATTCAGCCGCCTAAGATCAGTATATACCCCACAGAGAGGCAAGTGCTTCCACATTCATCACTTGGGCAGGGCCCATCAGGAGGGATGGACATTGTATCCAAGAGGACTTAGAAGAGCACAGTAGAGGGGGGATTCTGAACATCCAGCTTCTCTCACAGCTAATGCTTTCCTGAATGTCACTTTAGGCTGTCTTTAGCCAGCACAATGCATACATCCTTTCACAAGTTTTGCTCAAACAATATGATCTTTCTTCTCTTATAAAGAAATATATTATCTTGGGTCTTCTCAACAATTGTTAGGGTTATAATTTTCCTAAATCACAACTTCATGCTTCATTTTCTCAAAATCCTGAACTCATCCCTAGAAAGAAGACTTCAGAGCTAACTTCCATCCCCAAAGGATGCTTTGAGCAGACCAGGCCCTTCTTCCCTGCATTGCAGTATCAAGGAATCCCAAAGGCAAGAAAATGAGAAGACCAGCTCCTCAAACCATGCTTATCCCTACTAGAGTGGGTAAACTGATGACAGAGAAGCCTTGCTGAAGGCCACAGTCAATACATTTTAAATCTCATTTCCAGCTTTTTTCCCACCAGGCTAGTCCTAAAAAAAAAACAAACAAACAAACACTGTTTTTCCACTTTTATAGGCTCAAGGCAAGCAGATGACTGCTCCTCTTTCTGGACTCTGGTTGTATCACGGGCACGCCCACAGTAATAACAACAACCACTCATTAGCATATTAACATATAGGTTCAGGGTATTCTGTATACATTACCTTTAATCCTTACAGCCCTGCATAATCGGTAATAATAGTCCCGTTTTCTAACTGAGAAAACAGGGGCACAGAGATTATAATATTTAGTCCAAAATTAGATTTTGGCAATTTGCTATTTTCTTGCTATAATTGCAAGCTACAATTATAATCACTCAATTATAATACTGAATTGGAAGTTATACTGTCAGTTACATATCAAACATTCTGAGATGATCCAGCATATTCATCCATTCAGGTTGAGAGAAAGAAACCAGCACCAACCATCATTACCCGTGTGACAGGGTCACTAGGATCCAGCCAGGAGGGGGCAGCAGAACATTAGCCAAGGAGTGAAGGCCTGCAGGGGCTTAACACTGGCTTAGGTTAGAGGAAACTAGCTGATGGGGGGTCAGTGACTTCCTCAGCAGGGTCGCTCCACGAGGCCTGGTTGGGTCTCTCTCCAAGCTCTCTCTCTCTCACCAAACTCCCAGTATGCCCACCCCTACTCCACGGCTACCCCATGTCTGGGCAGTGACTCCACTCTGCCTGGCCTTCCTCTCTGGAGGACATGCAGGGATTTCTTGGGACTGTCCACTGCACTGTAAGACCCTGAGAGCCTAGGTTGTGTCTGTTCGGCTCCTCTTGTCTCCGTGTGCCTAGTAGATGCATGCTTAGTAGGCATTTGCTAAGTGGCAAAACAAATGTTGAGACCTTGGGGGTGTGGATGGTGTATACTCATTGTTCCAAGTGCCCTGCTCACGCCCAAAGGCAGCAAGATCAGGGCCTCATCAGGACAAGCAAGACCGAGGCACAGGGATGGGATACCAGACCCCTCTCTTCACTTTCACCTGGAGAGCAGGTGAAATTTCTATCTACCATTTCATTGGGCATCTTTCTTACAGCCTCCTCCCCAAACCAGCTGTGTGACCAGTCTTGTCCTGACTAAATGTCCCAGTTAACGCGTTGCTCCATGTGAAGCCACACCAAACTTAGAGGTTTTGCACAATCATTTATTTTGCTCACGATTTTGTGAGTCAGGAATTTGGGGAAGATATGCCAAGATGGTGTGTCTCAGGTCCTTGGGCCATCAGCTGGATGCCTCAGTTTCCTCAGTTTGTTCTGTCTCCAAGGGGCAGCTCATGGCCTAGGACATGGGCTTTTCACAGTATGGACATCTCCAGGTGGCTCACCTCTCACAGGACAGTGCTTCCAAGAGGTGAGAAGCTCTAGCTGCTCAGTGAAGAACAGCACCAGGAACTGAGCAATTTGTCACCACACTGTGTTGACCACAGTCCCCACGCCTACCCTAGACTTGAGGAAGCCGAGACCCCACTCCACCATGGCGGAAGGGCAAGTTCATGCACCACTGCGGTCATCTCAGAAAAACCCCATCTGCCACATTGAAGGGCACAGCAATCCCCTCCACTCTGATGTTGGGCTTGGAATGGTGAAGTGAAAGGTTTAACTCTCTCTGTCTGAGTTGGACATCATCCCTGCCCCCTTCTACACCTTCCTGGGTAGCACTCACCAGGACTCCTCCACTTCCTCCCCTGTGGTTCACTTATCTCTTCTCCCACAAAAAACAACAATGAGAAAAACAGAACCTCATCATCTTAGTAACATTCCAGTTAGAGCCGTGCAGTGGCTCCCTGATGACAACAGTCAAGATCGCTATTCCTGTCATTCCTGGGTTTCTACCTGTGTGGAAGCCACGAGAAGTATGCCCTATAAAATGATATGCTCATAAGAGATGAACAACCAGCTAATGGGCCTTAACAAGCCTTGGATGGGAGAAGCCCAAGATGAGAAATGCAGTCGGACAGCTGTTCAGATGGCCCTAGGATGCAGCTTGACCAAGGTAATTGGTGTCAAATGCAATCCAAACAAACAGTCTCTGGGGTCTTGGTCACACTTTGAAATGCAAAAGGGAGGCTGCCAGGGCCAAAGATCCAGGAGAAACAAATTAGGTGGAACTTACTCCACCACCCCTTGCCCCCTCCCCCTGACGAACCATATTGCAAGAAATTGGAGAACCAATACCTTGAGCTGTGCTTTCACCCACCATGGTCCAGGCCAAATGGGGCACTTAGTCACCTGCAACTAATATATCTGTGCAAGGGGAGATAGGCCTCTAAGTGAAAATTTCTGCCTCTAAGCATTGATGGGTTACATGAGCCCATAAGGGCATACAAGCTCCTAAAAGGAAGGTATCCTGGGCCATAATTACTTGCCAGAGCCTGGTCCCTAAGGACTGCCAAGACCTGGAAGCCTATTATGTGTGCACAAAGCAGGAGGCAGCATGAGATCCCCACAGAGCCCAAGACGGGTGCAGAGACGGATAACAGGGCTGAGAGGGGACAGAACAGAGACCCTGGTATGAGCCCCCCACCAATTTCTCAGTTTATATATTGTGATTGTCTCAATGATCTTTTTGAATTAAAAATATTTGCTTTTACCATGTGGTGGTGGTGGTGTTTTTTTTTTTTTTTTCATTTTTATCTTCTCAGGAACCACAGAATTCAGACCGTGGCTTTGGTTTCATTGTAGGCTGCTTGAAATGACAGAAAAAAGGAAGCTCTCAAAAGATATGTCTGCAAGAAGAGTCAGGGAGATGTCAAATGGGAGTAAGAAAGAACTCGGGGCTCCTTTGGTGCTGAAGGAGGGAAGTAGAGGGATACTCTCCTGTCCAGTCAGCGTCAGTGGGCCTGTCTCAGAGCTGGAGGAAGGAGCTTCCAGGTCACTGAGACTTGAATGTCTTGCTACCTGAGGCTGACCCCAACACTAGCACCTGTAGTAGGCTGGATAGTATTCCCAAGAAATTTATGTCCACCCAGAACCTCAGAATATGATCTTATTTGGAAATAGGGTCTTTGCAGATTTAATTAGTTAAGGATCAAGATGAGAATATAGGGTGGGCTGTAAATCCAATGACTGGTGTTCTTATAAGAAAAGGAAAAGACACACACCAAAAAGAAGGCCAAGTGAAGGAAGAGACAGAGACCAGAGAGATGCGGCCACAAGCCAAGGAACTCATGGAGGCACCAGAAGCTGGAAGAGGCAGGAAGCATTCTCCCCTAGAACCTTCAGAGGAAGCATGGGCCTGTGGACACCTTGATGTCAGATTTCTGCCCTCCAGAGCTGTGAGAGAGTACATTTCTGTTGTTTTAAGTCTCCCCATCTGTGATGGTTTGTTAGGGCAACCCTGGAAACTGAATACGAAGCCTAAACCCCCAATGTCAAATCAGCAAAAAAGGAAATTCAGAAACAGAACTACACACACAAAGGCAGCAAAGATGGGGTTGGCTGCACTGCTGGGTCCAGGACCTAGCATGGTTTCCCCGATCTCAGGAGACACCAGATCCATACTTCTCCCACCTGAACAGGAGTGATTTGATCTGTGTCTGGACTCCACCCAGACATGGCTGTAGCATCCTGAACTGGCAGGAAGGTGTCAGGACAATAATGGTCCACCTCTGTAGCTTTCCCTGACAGTCACTGTCGCTCATGTTTCATGGGGAATAGAGTGAATGAAAGAGCTCATGGTATCTCTTCAGCCTCAATGGCAGGCAAGGTGGGAGCTGGTAGCATCCACTGTAGGTGAGGATGAAAGCTCTGAGGGATGAAGCGACTTGCCACCTAGAGCCTATGCTGAGGTCAAGCCCAGGGAAGGAATCAGAGGGCACAAGGGCTTCAGGAATGTGGCATGACCCACCAAAGGGGGTGTAGTGCATCACCTGGATCACAACCTAAATGTCAACCACTTCTATAGCACCATGGTGGTCTCCACTGTTTGGTAAAAAAAAAAAAAAGGCACTAAACTTTCCACACTGCCATCATTCAGAGTGAGAGAATGAGAAGACTAGAAAGGTCAGCCATGCTGGAAAGCACGTTATGAAAAAAGAGAAACAAGCCCGTGGAGTGATATTTGTTCTTCCTGCGTGCCTTCATGTTTAGATACACTTTACCGGTGCATTTTTTAAAAAGAAAAAAAAAACAGTATTGGGATTTTTTATGCCTTCCCTTCTGGCTACACCCTGTACTCTGGGGGCCACAGCCCGTTAGCATGAAGCCCACACACAGGCTTAGGAGGGGCTTTCTGCAGGAAGCAATGGCCCCCTTCTTATCCAAGATTGTAGAGGGGCCCCATGAGGGAGAAGGGGATCTGGGGTCCTTCCTGAGTTCTTCATTCCTAGGAGGAAGGAGGGCAAGGGGAATGCCTCCACCAAGAGGGAGGTAAAGTCATCCAGATTTTGTGCCCCTGGGCACCGGAAGCAGAGAAGTTTCTGTGGGATTGCTGGACCAACTCACCCTGCTTAGATGGCACACGACAGCCTTCTAGATGTTCCCCAGGGGCTGTGCAGAGGGTAGGCCCAAGGTTCAACCAGGCAAGTACCATGGATCACCTGGAGTAGGGCAAGGGCTCCCCTGGGGGCAAGACCAAAGCTCACCTGGGGGCAGGACCAGGGAACATCTAGGGCAAGACCAACGCTCATCAGGAACAAGACCAGGGCTACCCTGGGGCAAGTCCAGGGCTTACTGGGGAACGGGATCAGGGCTTATGCAGGGACAGGGCCAGGGCTCACCAGGGGGAAAGACAAAGCCCAGAATAGTCTAGAAAACATACCATGCTGCCTATTGCTTGGCAGGGGACACTAACACATCCTTGACTTCATCTAGTTATATTTGGCTGCCTTTTTTTCTAAAACCCCATAGCACACAGAGATCTAGAATTCTAAGGGTACATACCAGGAAGACACAATCCCATCCCTCATTTCATAGCTGAAGGCCAGAAGGAGATGCAGGTAGCCAAAAGTCACCTTTCCAGGAGTGACAGTCAGAAGCAGGACCTGGACCTCCTGCCATCAGTCCACCAGCATGCTTGTGTGCACCTTGAACTCACAGCCAGGATGACAGTGTTCTATGGCACCCAGCACAACGACCCTGCCAGCTCTTTGAACACAAAGTTCAGGTGGCTCATGGCCCAGGAAGGAGGCCCAGCTCTCAGTGTCTGCTCTGAGTTTACTGAGGTCACCTGGGAATGCTGACCGAGGGGGAAAGCCCTGGAGGACAGACACAGCACAGCGGTTACATACACCTGCTCTGGGCTCAGGGAGGAAATAGGTTCACATCTGCCACACTTGGTATATCTCAGGGCAAGTCACTCAAACTCCCTGAGCCTCAGCACCTCAGCAGAACCTATATCAAGTTGTGTTGCCAGGATGGATGAGATACTAAGAGCAAAAGCTTAGATGAGTGCCAGCACCATACTTGTGTTCAACAATTATAGTCAAGAAATAGTATCATCAATTACCTTCCAAATTACTGCACTGGAAAAATCCAACTTGCCATCCTGAATTTCTACCCAAGATAACCTAAGCAGAGAACCCCAGAGAAGGGACAGAAAAGTGGCCCGTGGCTACTGCCTCATCCCAGTGCCTGCCTGCCATAACCCATCCTTCCACCCTCATTGCCCCCTCTGCACCCTGGCACTGCCCCCGCATGCAGGGCTGGCCTCTGCACTCATAGCACGGAGGAGGAAGGCTGCCCAACTCAAATTCAAAGGCAGATCCTTTTTTTCCTGACCCTGAAAAGTTTGGGAACACATCCCCAGAAGCTAACAAGCCCCTTCTGGAACATGCAAAGGGAGAAATCGAATCCCACACCCCGACCTTCTAGCCTTCCCAGACTTTAATATCATCTGCCTCCTGGAGGCCCTGCTTGGAACAAGCAACTGCCTCTAAGTCTGGAGTCTTAAGTTCTTTTCTCATCCTTCCTTCAGAGAAAGTAATTTGGATTAAGAAAAACAGACTGGACACATGACTGTGGTTAACACAGAAAGTTCCACTTGTGAGTGCTTGGTGTGTAGAGTAAAAACAGCTGCCTCCATGCCTCCCACTCCCGGGCACTGAGCTATGTGCTTCACGAACATTAACTCATGGGATCCTGCACAACACCTGATGAGCTAGGCTTACTTGTCCCCATTTCCGAGATGAGATAACTGAGCTCAGAGGGTTTCGGGAACCAGTGCCAGCCCTCGAAGGCAGCAAGTGGGGGAGCCAAGAGTCTGGTCTATATTCTGACCCAGGATCTACACAAAGCAACCCGGGAGCCCTCCCCGTGCATGTTCAGACCCCTCCAATGTCTGAAACTAAGATTTCCATGCACCCAGTGCCCATTCGCTGACAGAAAGTTCTGGAAGCTTTGAATGCATGAATGGCAATAATTTATCTGTAAAATAATTGTTTCCGGTAGGTCTCGCTGTCAAAATGCCTGTCAGTCTCATCTGTCAGACCAAATTAAGAATGTCAGCATTATTAAGACTGGGAAAACTTCAAGCAGCAACTTCAAATTATTTCATTAGCAACCCTTTGCTGCTTATCACCTACCCGAGACGAATATTTTGGGCATGATTGAAAGTTATCATTTCTTCCCCAAAGTTGCTCTCATGTTTGCTAATTCAGCCGCTAAAATAAGAAGACTATGCATATCAGGTTAAAAAGGGCTGAGAATCTTACAGAAATAAGAAGCACCTTCTGCTTTCTAAGAGAGCTGTCTTCTCAGACAGATGGGCCCCCCAGCCCTGCATGGACGGAGCATGAGATGGCAGGCATCTGAGAAATCAGAAAGCTCAGCATTTCATCACTGAGCTCAGTCCAGATTGCCCAAAGCCCCTGAACCTGGTGGTGTTACGAGGGCAGGGGACAGTGCATGGTGGTACATCCCTGAAGAATCTGAAAGCCAAAGATCAAAGACTGCCCCTGAGCACTGAACCGTGGTTTCAGCATGAGGGGGGAGCAGAGAGAGCCCTTAGGACACCCGGCAACCTTACTGGGCATGACAGGGTCAAGCCAGTCTGCAGGATTCCCACGTGACCACCCCATCAGTCAACTTGGCTAATTTTCACTGGGGGGAACGGAGGCCCAGAAAGGATGAATACAGAGCAGGATTAGGACGCAGGGCTGTCCGGCTCTGAAGTCCACCTGCCCTCTGAGGCCAGGCGGAGGGGCCGGGGCTGTGACAATCTTTAGAGAAGGGGCTACCGTGCTCGTGCTGTGTGTTGAGAAGGCTCCTCTGAGAGCAGAAGAGGCTGAGGCTAATAAAGCTGAAGATAGTCTCCCCGGGACGTGGTGCTGATGGCACGGGGCAGGAAAGCAGAGGCAGGAGTCGGGGTGACACAGACCAGAGAAACAGGGGAGCGATGTGACAGGTGTGGTGAGTCTCACAGTGATCTGAGGTCAGTTCGGGGCAGGCCAAAACCTCGTTGAGCATCTGACATTTGAGACTCCATCGACAGATTCCATTAGCCAGTCCTCCCTCTCGAACTTCTAAGTGCAAACCGCGTGTTCACGTAAATCCTTGGGAGGCAGTGTTGTTTCAGCTCTGTACAAAGAAAGACTTCCTTGGATTGAGATGCAATGTGATGCTTCGGCTTTCAAAGAGAACCACGCTGCACCCTTCAGCGTGTCCCCAGGGCACCAACCTCCCTGTAAGGCTGAGAGCCCGTCAACACAAGAGACACTGGGGGAGTTTCCACGACTTGGCCAAACTGCAGCTAAAGACCATGGTCATCATACTAATCTGTGGCTTTCATGTTTTACTTTTAAATAATTGATTTATGGAACTGAGTAAGTTTCCCCCTTTAGTCTTCACTGCCAGGAAGTTCAGAGTTAAGGAGACAATCAATTCAGTCTTAGGTGCATTCTCAGGGCCAGGAAATAATTATTTCTCAGTCCTTTGATTAGATGTTTGTAATTGCCCTGTTGCCTGTGCACTTAACTTTGTAAGCTGCATCCAAGATTTTCTGAAAGCAGGCAAGGGATGCATCTCTAGAAAGATTAAATGCACCATCCTAGGCAGCTGCCTCTGTGCATCAAAGGGTACTGAGCAGGGAATGAGACACACAGGAATGCCTACTGTCTAGTGGCCCCACCTCACAGAGTAAAGGCAAGCTCCTTGTGTGCCTTGTATGGTGTCCCCTCCAAAAAAATGTTATGGTGAAAAAAAAAAAAAATGTTATGGTGAAGTGCTGACCCCTGGTACCTGTGAATGTGACCTGATATGGAACTAGGATCTTTGCAGATGGAATTAGGATGTAAACTAGGATGAGGGTACACTGGAGTAGGGTGGGCTCCTAATCCAATATGACTGATGTCCTTATAAGAAGAAGAGATTCACAGACACACACAGAGAGGAGCTCCATGTGATGACAAAGAACCACAGAGGGAAGGTGGCCGTGAGATGGTGGAGCCAGAGACTGGACTGATGTGTCTACAAGCCAAGGGGAGTGGAAGACTGCTGATGACCACCAGGAGCTAGGAGAGGGAGCATGGCCCTGCCAACACCTTGATTTCAGGCCTCTAGTCTCCAAAACTGGAGGAGAATAAATTTATGTTGTTTTAAGCCACCCAGTTTGTGTCCTTTATTACAGCAACCCCAAGAAATTAATACAGTCCTTCGTATGGAAGCTGACACCTCCATGACCTCACTGGCCTCCTCACTGCCCCTCACACCCCTACAAGGGTCTCAGGTCTCCCACCTGCCTTGGCCGCTCTTCCTCCTGAAAACCTCAGGATTTGCTCCCTCCTATCTTTCAGGTCTCGGCTCAGATAACATTTTTTAGCACCCCCCGACCACTCTCTCTATATATACAAAAGCCTACTCACTCTTGGCTCTCCATATTCTTCTCCAGTATTATGAGCTGAACTGGGTCTCCCCCCGTCAAAAAAAAAAAAAACTATGTTGGAGTCCTAACCCTCACTCACCTCAGGGAGTGACCTTATTTGGAGATAGGATCTCTACAGAGGTGATCAAGTTAAAAAGAGCTCATTAAGGGTGGCCCTAATCCAATATGACTGGTGTCCTTATAAAAGGGGAAAATTGGACAGGGATAGACACAGAGAGGAGAGACAACGTGAAGACACGGAGAGAAGCCAGCCACCGACAAGCCAAGGGAAGAGGCCTGGAACGGTTCTCCCTCACAGCCCTCAGAAGGAATCATCCCTGTTGATACCCTGATCTCAGACTTTTGGCCTCTAGAACTGCGAGACAAAAGTTTCTATTGGTTTAAGCCACCTAGTCCATAGTATTTGGTTCAGACGGTCCTAGAAAACTAATATGCTGACTTGATACATGCTTATCTGTTTTTTCTTTCCACCTTATTAGAATCTAAGCCCATATGGGTAGGGACTTTTTATATTTTATGCACCACCCAGTGTCTGGTGTGAAGCTGTTGTGCAATAAATATTTGTGGAATAAATGAATGAATTTGTAAATTGCTCACCTGTGACTGGCATCACACATACATGATATACAATTCTGAGGGTTTTTTTCCTCCTGATACCAAATACCTGGTGTCTTTTCTAATACCACTTCTTTGATCATCCAATACCAACCGTGGGTCCGACAGTTCAGCTCAATCCGACAGCATCTACCTGGCATTAGCATCAGATCCCACGACCTAAAGGGCTCAGTTCTGCTCCCCTGTTCAGACCAGAGCTTCCCTGCCTTTTCCAGGTGTGTCACCCTCCCAACACCTCTATGGGCTCAGCAATGTGGATGCTCCCTAAATCCCATTGTTTAGGGATTTCATCAAGATTCCATTATGTAGGCATGGTTGATTAAATCACTGGCCATTGGTGACTGATTCAACCTCCAGCCCCTCTTCCCTCCCTAGAGGTCAGGGAATGAGGCTGAAAGATCCAGGCTCTGTGCCTTCCTGCCACCTCCCCCCCCCCCCCGCATCTCTCCTATTTGGCTGTTCTTGAGTTAAATCCTCTACAACAAACTGGTAATAGTAAATAAAGTGCCTCCCTGAGTTCTATGAGTCATTCCAAATGATTATCAAACCTGAAGGTGGAGGTCTTGGGAACCTCTGATTTATACCTCTGTCAGAAGATTGGGGGGCCTAGGATTTGTGACTGATATCCAAACTGTAGATGGCTGATGAATCAGTCAGAGGACTCAGTGCTCATTTCATGCCCAGCACCATCCTGTAGCTGCTTCTCCACCAGTTGTGGCTGGGCTCTGCCAGTTGGAAAATAAGGAGCGTTTTCCTCCGAGAAGATCTTACCTGCTCAGAACGATGCTAGAAATGAACCTACAAAGCATGTTGTAGGTCTGAGATATCTGCTCCTACCAAATTGCTATCATAAGTTCTAAATCATAGAGCTCTGGACTGTATTAAGAATCATCCTGGAGGATCCCAGAAAGGTGGGGATTTGCCGGGGTCCTTTGTCTCTTTACAAGTTGAGAGGAAAACTGTATTAATAAGGGTTCTCAAGAGAATCAGAACCAATATAGACAGATAAACTTATTATAGAAATTGGCTCGCATGATTATGGAGGCCAAGTCCCACGATCTGCTATCTGCAAGCTGGAGAATCAGGGAAGCCAACAGCATAAGACCAGGAGAAGATGGATGTCCTAAACCAGGAAGAGAACAGATTAACTTTTCTCTGTCTTTTTGTTCTGTTCAGGACCTCTATGAATTAGATGATGCCCACCTGCACTGGTGAGGGCAATCTTCTTTACTGAGTCTGCTGATTCAAATGCTAATTTCTTCTGGAGATACACCCAGAAATTGTTTCTCTAGCTGTCTGGACATCCCTTAGCCCAGTCAGGTTGACACATAAAATCAACCATCATAAGAACACAGCCCTAAATCTACTGTCCTGAGGGCCCTGCAGCCCTGGCTCTAGTTCCTCCAGCATCAGGGATTTGAAACGCTGTTAAGTTTAGCCTCGGAGACCCCAGGGATGGAAGCACATCTCCTCCTGCCTCAGCAGCACCTCCCATTTGAGTGAGCAGGGGACTCCACTCAGAATTGGTGGGCATCCCCTTGTTCTCTTGGTTACAGGTAACCTAGACATCCAAGGACAGCTTTGAAAAGAAAAGATGTTACACAGTACAAAATAGTAAGTTGTTGTGACAATTATTATTGTTGCCATCTTTGTTTTTGTGCTAGTAAAATGGGTCTTACAAGGTTGTGCAGGTAACTGCAAATTAGGTTTTCCCATTAAAAATCCACATGGCAAAAAGATAAAAAAATAAAGAAAAAAATAAAGAAAAAAAGAAAAAAAAATCCACAAGGCACCTTCATACTTAGAATCAGGAAGGAGGCAGGGTCTGCTGCCAAATCCTCGCTCTCATCCCCTCTCCCCTTCTTTCCCTCTGCCCCTCTAAGTCTCAGGGGCTCTAACTTCTGTGTGAACCATGTCTTCTGACACCTACTGATTAAAATGAGCATCTGTGACTGACTCGGGCCAACTGGTCTTAAGTTTGAAGAAGGTCTCAAAGTAGCAAACACAAACCTGAAGAAACACAGATCCAAGTGGCTGCAGGACCAGAACCTGTCACCACCAGTGTTCTCATACACAACTCCTTCCTCCTGGGCAGGAGCATCACAAGCATAGGTACTAGAGCCCCAGGAATGAGGACCTTGTGAGGGGACCTGGCAGCCCACAGGTGCTTTGAGAGTGGGACAGTTAGGAGTTTAAGAATGCCAAGGCCCATGGAAGGGGACAAGGTGAGGTTCAAGATCACCAGAGCATGAGCATAAGGCCTGGGAACTAAAATCAGGGAGCCTCTGGGGCAGGAAGGTCTGGGGGAAATCCACAGACAACAAGAAACATGTGGCTTAAGTTTTCCTGGAGAATTAAGTTCTCCTTAATTGGAGAATTATGACCTATGTTATATGAGATCAGTATATGACCTGATCTGATCTCATATAACATAGGTCATATGCTTATCTCGATGAAGAATGTTGTCAATAATACTAAAAAATTTGTTGCTTTTATTTGTCAGGATGCCTTGCATTTGTTATATTTCAGGGGGCAATTTCTAAAAACTGGAAAAATGTATTTACTTCCAGGAGGTCAAAGACTTCCTGCCCTGAAACAGGAGAGGAATATCACCTATGTTGGGTTGACAGATTTATTAGTTTGTAATGTATATGGAAACCAATAGAAGAGATAAAACAAAATTCTTTAAAAAATACTCAAACATAAATTGGGCAGGAAGGGAGGAAAAAAGGAACAAAGAACAAATGGGACAAATAGCAAGATGCATAACAAGATGATAGATTTAAACCCATTCATATCAGTAATTATATTAAATATAAATGATCTAAACACTCCAATTAAAAGCAAAGATTATCAAATTGATAAAATAAGCAGAACCCAACTGTATGCTATCCACAAAAAATGCATTTTAAATAAGTGAAACATAAAAAAAATGGGAAAAAGTATTCCAAGCAAATACTAATCATGAAATAGCTGAAATGATTATATTAAAATTAGACATAGTAGATGTCAAGATGTCAAGATCAGGAATACTACCTGAAATACAGAGAGACATTTTATAAAGATAAAAGGACCAATTACTTAAGAAGCCATAATGATATTAAATATGATCAAGTACAAAGTTTAAAAATCCATGAAGTAAAAATAAGAGAACTGAAGAAGAAATAGACAAAGCTGCAATTATAGTTATATATTTCAAAATACTGGCACAAGAAGAAATAGGGAAAAAAAGAAAAATATATATATGATACTGAATTTACAGTTTGTTTCCACACACTGTTTGTCAATTATACCTCAATTTAAAAGAAAAAAAAAAAAGTCCTCACAAACACATCACTAGGTCCAAATAGAAATAAAATGCCAGTCTTTTTTAGAAATATAGGAGGACAACACTTCCCTACTCATTTTATGACAAAGATAAGATGAGAAAAGAAAACCACAGTACAATATCCCTCATAAGGTTAGATCCAAAAAATCTGTAACAAAATAACACCAAATAGAATCTAGGAAAATATAGACATAATAATACATCATGACCAATGGAGTTCATTCTAGGAACACAAAGTTGCTTTCCCCCTCATATTGGTAACAAGGCAAAGATGATCACCCTCACTGTTTTTTTTTTTTTTCTTTTTTTTTTAATTTTTAGAGGTAGAATTTAGTGATTCATCAGTTACATATAACACCCAGTGCTCATTACATCAAGTGCCCTCCTTAATGCCCATCACCCAATTGTCCCTTACCCCACCACCTCCCCTCCAGCAACCCTCAGTTTGTTCCCTAGAGTTCAGCTCTCTTATGGTTTGCCTCCCTCTCAATTTTCATCTTATTTTATTTTTCCTTCACTTCCCTTATGTTCATCTGTTTCATTTCTTAAGTTCCACATATGAGTGAAACATATGGTATTTTTCTTTCTCTGACTTATTTCACTTAGCATAATGCCCTCTAGTTCATCCACATCATTGCAAGTGTCAAGATTTCATTCTTTTTGATGGCTGAGTAATATTCCATTGCATATATATATATATATGCATATATCTTTTTCCATTCATCTGTCAATGGACATCTGGGCTCTTTCCATATTTTAGCTATTGTGGATATTGCTGCTATAAAGCTAGGATGACCTTCAGAGATGTCCAGAAGTAACATGGTAGCTGGGCTTTTCTATCCCCACATCTACCATTCATTGGGTCTAGGCTGCCACCAGGCTGAGGGTATATGGTTTAGCCAGGCAGCTCCCTTCAGTTGAGTGCAATGCCTGTGGAAGGTCCCAGCTGAGATCTATTAGCAGCCAAACTCCTGACAAGTGGGGATGAGTGTTCAGTCACAAAGAGGGGATCCAGGTGGCACCCACAGCATCACTACAGGAAGCATTTACTAAAGCTAAACATGTGCAAGCCCTAGGACCTAGCATTTCCTCTCCTCATGCACCAAAAGACCTGCACCAGAATGTTCATGGCAGCATTATTCATAATTGTCCAAAGATGGAAATTACCTAGATATTTTTAACAGTCAAATGGATTCATGAATGTAATAAATGCATACAATGAAATACTAAATAGCAATTGTAAATAAACAGTCACTGCTACACTCAAGATCATAAATGACTCTCACAAAAATAACATTGACTGAAAGAAACCAGAAACCAAAGTGTGTGTACTATAAGATTTCATTTATTTAAAGTTCAAAACAGGACAAAATTACTCAGAAGTCTACATAGTAGTTACCTCTGGACTGTGACAGATCTTGGAAAGGTCCTGAATTGGGAGCTAGTTATATTCTAATTCCTTATCTGGGTGGTTATTACATAAGTGTTTTCACCTTGTAAAAAGTCACTGGACTCTATATTTATGATCTGTGCATTTTATGTACCTATTAAATAATTCAACTTAAAATTTTTCCTAAAAATCTGTAAGTCACAGGCTGGGAGAAGATACTTGCAAACATGTAATGGAAAAAAGGGATTCATATCTGGAATAAATAAGGAACTCTTGAGAATCAATAAGAAAAAATCCAGTGGGAATATAAAAGGCAAAAGATATGAACAGCCCATTCACAAGAGAGCAAAATACAGGGCCAAAAAACATATAAAAAGACACCCAATATAAATACTAATTAGGGAAATACAATTAAAATACTGTGAAATAGTTCGTAACTATCACTTTTGAAAATATTTCAAAGCCTAACAATTTCTGCAATGTAGATGTACAAGCGGGGCCACTTACACCACTTACACCACTGGGTAATTTGGTGAAGAGTAATTTGGTACAAACTGAAAGGTAATTTGGTACAATCTCTCTGGAAAGAAAATACTTGCTCTTCGATCTACTTCTAGGAAAGTAATAGAAAAACTCTTGCAGAAGTTCCATAGGGAAAATGGCACAAGAAAGTTATCACATTACTTGCTTAAAATAGAAAAAATATATCCAGTATGACATCAGTATATTTTGAAAACATGCAAAAACACGGATTCACACATGGGATGTTAGTAGAATTTTTAAATGCCATTAAAGACAAACATCAAATTTGAGATGGTGGTTACCTCTGGGTGGGGGACTGGGAAGAGAAAGGGATCCTAGAAGGATATACTGGGATCTGTGCCAGCATTTGTGTTGCTTTGCTTCCTAAAGAAACAGGATGCAAATGTGACAAAATGTTAACACTCAATAGAGCTGGCCAGGAAATGCACTGATTTTTTATGAACTTTTCTGTATATTTGAAATACTTCATATTTTAGGAAAACCATTCACCAATATGCCTCTAATCTGATGACCCTCTCCCAAGCAGAACTTCTCTTCTCAATCCCACCATTGCCACAGCACGTGCATGCGTACTGCACCCCCTGCCATGTCTCACGTCTTGTGCTTTACATGACCTGGGTCGCTGCAAATGGGGAGAAAAGGATGAACAAATAACGGTCCTTCAGGCTTCTGCCCAGCAGAACATAATGTAAATTGTCTTCTCATCTCTTTTTGAAATGGGCTATCTCCCACTGACCACTAGGTGGGACACCAGCTTGCCAGTTACTGAATAAATATAATGCATATAGAATTTTGAAACAGCCTCTGTTTCTGCAGAAAAGACCATACTCAGAAAGCTGTTAATGGAACAGCTTAGTGATGTGCTTCCTGAGTTTGGAAGCAGCACTTCTTTGAATTTCTGCTGATGATATTTATTTCGGAGGGCAGTAAGTAATGTTTCTAATTTACACAAATTTAAACCTATATTCAATTAACTGGACTTTTCTTTGGTCCAGAATTGGGTTTTTTTGGCTAACTGTGGTTGGGAAAAGGAAGAGAAAAATTGGAAAATGCCATTTATTTGGTGTCCATTATGTGCCAGGAAGCAAATTACAGCTTTATTCTCATGTAACCCTCACACCCATCCTTTAAAAGGGACATCATTTTACAATTACAAAGGAGGAAGCAAAGGCTCAGAGATGTTGGTGCCTCAACAACATCCCACAAGTGAACAGCAGACTGAAGATTTGAACCCACTCCTCTCTGCCAACAAAGCTCCCTTTCTTTCTACCATGCTCCCCTCCAGAAAGCCCTTGGAGTGAAACTCTGAGTGGCGTTGGAGAGAATGCAGAGAATATATTTAGTATAATTTAAACACTTTTAGGCATAGCTATAATAAGAACAGGTAATAAGAACACATAAAAAGTCAAACACCTCCTGGTTCTGCCTGAGCCAAGATCACAAAATAAAATAAAAATTATTGCAACTTATTCTTTCCACAAAATGAGTTTTTTTAAGAAGTGAAATGTCTAGAGAGCTATTCTTAGATACCAAAAGTGAAAATAGAGCCCTGGTATAATCTTTCAACACAGGGTTTGGTGAACCGGGAACAGATTCTCGCAAGCAGGGAGAGATTCTCCCAAGCACTGTGTATGTGTGTGTGTGTGTGTGTGTGTCTGTGTGTGTGTGTGTGAGAGAGAGAGAGAGAGAGAGACAAGAAAGAGAAAATTAGTTTGCTAATGTTGCCATAACAAAGTACCCCAGACTGGGTGGTTTAAACAAAAGAAATCTATTTTCTCACAGATCTGAAGGCCAAGAGTAGGAGATCAAGGGAACAGCAGGGTTGGTTTCTTCTGAGGCTTCTCTCCTTGGCTTGTAGATGGCTGTCTTCTCCCTGTGTCTGCACATAGTCTTTCCTCTGTGTATGTCTGTGTCCTAATCTTCTCTTCTATAAGGATACAGTCATATTGGATTAGGGCTCACCCATATGACCTCATTTTAACTTAATTACCTCTTTAGAGAGTCTATCTCCAAATACAGTCACATTCTGAGGTACTGGGGATTAGGACTTCAACACAATTCGGGGGAAACACAATTCAGCTCATAACAGAGAAAACATAAGGTGTGAAGGAACCACATCAGTAGTTTTTTTGTGGGGGAAGGTCCATTCAAACAGTCACAGATGGTGACATGGCCTTTCTTAGCTACCAAACTGGGAGACAACCATCCTCTCTAGAATTATCCCAGTTGACTGACATCAGAAGCAAACCATCACTAAACTCTTTTTTGTTGTTCTCTTATAATAATCCTTTAAAGATAATTATGACAAGGATTCTGGAGAAATTATAGAGTATGATATTTTAATCCCCCCAAATTCCCACATAGAAAGAGACCAAGCAACTAGTATATCAAAGTCAAAGACCTGGAACTCCTACAACAAAATAAGTCACAAGGTCTCCCAATGAATCTCACAAAATGAGCATGTAGGGTAAATCATCTATAGCCAAATGACCTTTGTGGTTGAGGATCTGAGTAAAAGGAAAGAGAGGGATTCCAACAGTCCAGAGAAGAGGAAAACCACATTGATGACCCATATTCACTGAAAACATAGAGGTCCAATCTGAGAATAGTAGGATCCAATTCATGGGTGAGACAAGGGGACCATGATACACTAATCTGGCCATGATGGAGCAGCCTATAAACCCTCAAAAATAGCATACTAAAGCTTCCTTTCAAGACAAACTCCACAATGAGAAGAACAGGAACAAATGGTGCACAGAAAAAAAAGTGGGGGAAGGGATCAGAAAGTCGTATCTCAGAAAATACAAGGCAATAGTTTTTTCATCACTTTGCAAAAGCAGCAGAAGAGGGAGTGGTAGAGCCATGAAGCTAGAAAACCTATCATGACCTATCCTTCACTCCTATAAATACACACTCATTTCACCTGAAAGGAAGGAAGGAAGGAAGGAAGGAAGGAAGGAAGGAAGGAAGGAAGGAAGGAAGGAAGGAAGAAAGGAAGAAAGAAAGAAAGAAAGAAAGAAAGAAAGAAAGAAAGAAAGAAAGAAAGAAAGAAAGGAAGAAAGAAAAGAAAGAAAGAAAAAAGAAAGAAAGAAAAATAGAAAAATAGAAAAACAGAAAAGAAAAGAAAGAGTAATAGAAAAGGATCATGGATAATTCTTATATAAATTTATTACAAGAGAAAAGAGAATAAGAACATAACACTGTCCCCACAGACAATGCAAGTATAACAAAAGATATGCTATAAAATGCAGATGCAAATGTAACTTCATATTTGAAATGAGATGAAAGGAATTAAGAAAATAATACATGTTATTAAAACATAACGTGGGTGTGCCTGGTTGGCTCAGTCAGTTAGGCGCCCGACTCTTGGTTTTGGCTCAGGTCATGATCTCAGGGTCCTGAGATATGGCCCCACGTCAGGCTCCACCACTCATCACAGAGTCTGTTTGCGATTCTCTCTCCCTCTCCCTCTGTCCCTTCCCTCGCTTGTGCTCTCTCTCTCTTTCTCGCTCTCAAATAAATAAATAAATAAAATCTTTTAAAAATGTAACTTAAATCACCATTAGAAACATTCAGAAATATAATATTTGAAAAGACAGATGACAGAACTCTGAACAGAATTGGAGGTACAAGGGAAATTTTTCAGAAATAAAAACTAAATTAGAAGGCACATCAGAACCAATAAACAAAACAAATAATGGCTTAAAAGAAACAATATGTAAAAGAGGGAATTTTAGAAAATCAAAAAGAAATGAAGAGGTTCCACTTCCGGTTAGGATGTGAAAGATCATAAAAGACTAGCACTGAGTAATAAGAAAGCACTGGATAAGCTTTTACATTGTATTTTTCTTTAAAGTCATTGAAGAGCTGTAGATTCAAAGTTTAAATAAACTAAAATTTAGAGAGAGATTAGCTCATCTCAGGTGAGTGCAAATAGTGGCCCCTTCCATTCCTGGGGCAAGTTGTTAAGCATGGGAACATGGGTGGGCAGAAAAGCAGTCTGCTACAGGCAGGGAAAATTGTTGGGGATAAAGGGAAGCTAACTGAGACATTAACAGCTGATGTGTAGACTTCAATCTGGAGGAGCCCAAACACAAATTTGGACATCACTGGCTGCCAACTCTCTCCCACTGAAATTTCTTCAGTGAATGGTGGCCAGGAAGTCAGATGACACAGAGGAAAGTAGAGAGGAATTTTGTGGTGTCATGGTGCTTAGATCTCACAACCCTGCTAGAGGGAGGGTGATCCCATTCTCAAGACATTTGAAACCAGAAGTGAGCTTAATTAACTAGAGTGGCAACCTAAGTCCTAATTTTGCTCAACTAATGATTTGATTGTAGAGATCAGATCCTGATCCAAGATATCTGACTCACACTTCCCTTCAAGACTGATAGAATTGGAGTGGCTGCAGCAATTTTGGGGATCTCACTAAAGGGGGGTTGGGCTTACTATTAGTTGGGTTTATAAAATAAAAGTATGTGGTTCACAATCGCTTCCACGTAAAGTTAAGTTATTGTTAGCTAGTCTACTGCATAAACAATTTCCAGGAATACTCCTCCTGCCCACTGTAACAACTCACCTGGCTTGGTGACACAAAAATCATAATACCACAATATATTTGCCTGTGCATCTCATTTCTTTAGTCTCCTAGGAGGAAAATCTGCCTGAACAAGACCTAAAGTTGTCAACTAGCATGATATTTTGCAAGAGTTATGTGTTTTCTTTTCAGGTTCGTTGATGGAGTATGTTAACCACACATATAAACCGGCTTTTCTTTGAAGAGTCTAATTATAGAGAGATGCCATTATAAATCTGTTCAAGCCTTGCAACTTGGATATAACAATATTATAAGTACTCTAATATATGTTTTTATAAACATTCAAGAGAGAAACCCAAACACAACAGGAATGCAAAAAAAAATATTCAAAAAATTAATGAAGCTTGAATATGCCATTTAATTGCAATTTGAAAAGATGTTTTGGAATGTTTCAATAAAACAAGTGAGAAATTATAGAGCTCTTATATGACATGTATGAAAAGTGCCTTTTTTGACACTTTAAAATTTGTTAAAGCATTGAGAGAAAAATGCATATAAAAATTAATAGAATATTTTTTAAGCTATACAGATGAAAATAAATGGAAATTATCTCAATATTGAATAGAGAATTTTAATAACAAAAAAGTTTAGATTATACCAAAACAGTATATCATTAAGACAAGTAAATTTATAATAGAAATAATAGATTTTTTAATAATTTGATATCCAATTAATAATAAGAAGTGAATCAGAGGAACACATTGCAACAAAATTTCAATTTCTTGCTTATGTAAAACCGAATACTGACACTGATAAAGATAGTCTAAAAGTCCTATAAAAGATAGTCTAAAAATCCTAAGAGACTATCTTTATCAGTGTCAGTATTCAGTGTCACATAAGTAGTCCACAACACAACAAGGATATTGATGACCATCTGGTTAGTGGCAGATGTCAAATCAAAGAATATTTAGAAAGAGTCACTCACAAGAAAACTTAAAATGCCTTGAAATCATAAAGCTCATGTGCAAAAGAAACTTAATAAATGTTGTCCCATTTTAACAACAATCCTAAAACTTGACCAATAATGAGTTGTAAAGCTAAAGTCAATCAATTGAGCAATCTTTTCTCAACTGCCAATAATAAATGCATGTTGGTCACACATGCTAGAGGAAAGACTGCATTACCAACCTATTCTCTCTGTTTACATATATTTTATAATGTATTTTAACACCTTGTCATATGAGGAGAAGAGCAAAGAAAACGCAGCCCAAAAAAATACATAAAGAGAAAAAGAGGTGGTTCAGGCAGTTAATTAATAAAATATTAGGATAAAAACTTTTGCACAGCAAAGGAAACAGTCAACAAAACTAAAAGGCAACCTACAGAATGGGAGAACATATTTGCAAATGACATAACAGATAAATGGCTGGTATCCAAGATCTATAAAGAACTTACCAAACTCAACACCCAAATAACAAATAATCCAGTCAAGAAATGGGCAGAAGACATGAACAGACACTTCTCCAAAGAAGATATACAAAAGGCCAACATACACATGAAAAAATATTCAACATCACTCGGCATCAGGGAAATACAAATCAAAATTACAATGAGATACCATGTCACACCAGTCAGAAGGGCTAAAATAAACAACTCAGGAAACAACAGATGTTGACAAGGATGCAGAGATAGGGAAACCCTCTTATACAGTTGGTGGGAATGCAAGCTGGTGCAGCCACTCTGGAAAACAGTATGGATGTTCCACAAAAAGTTAAAAACAGAGCTACCCTATGACCCAGCAATTGCACTAGTAGGTATTTACCCCAAAGATAAAAACATAGTGATTTGAAGGGGCACCCCAATGTTTATAGCAGCAATGTCCACAATAGCCAAAATATGGGAAAAGCCCAGATGTCCATTAACAGATGAATGGAGAAAGAAGATGTGTGTATGTATACACACACACACACACACACACACACACACACACACACACACACAGTGGAATATTACTCAGCCATCAAAAAGAATGAAATCTTGCAATTATGTGGATGGAACTAGAGAGTATTATACTAAGTGAAATAAATCAGTCAGAGAAAGAAAAATACCATATGATTTCACTCATATGTGGAATTTAAGAAACAAAACAGATGAACACAGGGGAAGGGAAAGATAAATAAAATAAGATGAAATCAGAGAGGGAGGCAAACCATAAGAGACTCTGAACTCAAGGAGACAAACTGAGGGTTGCTGGAGGGGAGGGGGCTTGGTGAATGGGGTAACTTGGTGATGGGCATTAAGGAGGGCACGTGATGTAATGAGCCCTGGGTGTTATATGCAACTGATGAATCACTAAATTCTACCCCTGAAACTAATAATACAGTATACGTTAACCAAATTGAAGTTAAATAAAAAATTTAAAGAAAAAGATAAACTAAGGCATATTAAAAAATAAAATATTAGGTTGCTTTTCTGGACTTTTTAATGTGTATGTTATCTAATTTATAACTTGAGGATGATTTTTTCTCTCTTATGTAAATATTTACTGTCATACCTAACTCTACATTCATAACTCAATATTATTTGTTTTAAAAGTGGATCCCCCCCCAAATAATATAGGCTTCAGGCTGGCCCAGGCTCCATGTGCATCAGCCATGCTCCCAGTGACAGTGGGATGTGAGGACACACCCTCCTAATTGTTTTAAATACATCACCAATGTCTCTTATTTTTGTTTGCTGGTTTTTTTTTTTTTTAAGATTTTATTTATTTATTTGACAGGGAGAGAGCACAAGCAGGGGGAGCTGCAGAGGGAGAGGGAGAAGCAGACTCCCCACTGAGCAGGGAGCCAGACACGGGGCTCAATCCCAGGGCCCTGATCTCATGACCTGACCCGAAGGCAGACACTTAACCGACTGAGCCACCCTGGTGCCCCCGGTCTTCTTTTTATGATTTGTCTTTTTGACTCCCCACTGAGCAGGGAGCCAGACACGGGGCTCAATCCCAGGGCCCTGATCTCATGACCTGACCCGAAGGCAGACACTTAACCGACTGAGCCACCCTGGTGCCCCCGGTCTTCTTTTTATGATTTGTCTTTTTCCTTAAAGGGAGAGGTTCAAAGGGGGCGAATTTTCAGTTGTCTCAAGTTTGTCAGTCTGGCTTCACTGTTTAATAATTAAAGCCAGAGGACAGGACTTTGGGCATAACCATGTCCAATGATCAGATAGATTTCCAAATACAAATGTGGGACCATGGGATTAAAACCACCAGGAGTGGTTTAAAACAATAGAGAAAATGTGAGTCATTCTGTATAGCGGTCAGAAGGCACCATGGGGGCAGCTGGGGATGCACACCCCCTTGAAGAGCCCCCTTGAAGAAGCGTGGCCACCCTATCGTGAGGTTACTCCTGGGACCATTTCTCTTTAATAGTGTCCATGATGGATAGTTTTCAAAACCATCTGTTTTGACAGCTGGGCCCACGCATCAGCAGACCTCCTGGAGAGATAAAGAGATGCTGGTATAATCCAATTAGACAATCCAGAGAAAACCTGTATTGGCGGTATGGCAGACACATCACTATTCCGTTGTGGAAGAACTGGTAACAAAAATCCATGGAGTGTTCACTCTGTGCAAGATGCTGTGCTAGGCATTTTATCAATGCATTATCAGATTTAGCCTTTGCCCAAACCTCAGAGGTAAGTAATAAACACATGAGGAAACAGGCCCTGAGAGACGCGGGCTGGAAGTTCAAGAGCTGGGACTGGACCACCCCCTGCCCGTGTTCCATCTGCCACCCATTGCATCCTGTCCCCCAGCCCAAGTGTTGGGTGCATGCTGGGGTTCCTGCAAAACAATCCTATGTTCATCCAGGCTGAGTAACAGACTTCCTCAGGAGTGGATTTAAGCAGCTGCATGACCAAAAGACCAAAAGGAGTTGTGTCATAAGTGGAAAGGTAATTCTCTGGACTGAGAAGACAAGAAGTCTAGGCTTCTAGAATGTGCTGCTTGCCAGCTTGGACCTGATTTTTACTCCCTCAATTTCCCTTTCCCCATGAACCAAACAAAAATCACCTCAGCCTACATTTATACAGACCTAAGGATGAGCCAGGCACCACTCCAAACCCTCACAACCCTATCATCATCCAATTTCACAGACAGGGAAACTGAGGCATAGAGAAGTTAAGGAAACTGCCCATGGCCAGGATTTGAGTCCAGGCAAGCTGGACCCCAAGTCTTCACTCCCAGCTGCTGTGCATGTATCCCATGTATCTGTGAGACAACTGGGGAGGTGGTCTACATCAGCGCTTCTCAGAGCGTGGTCCCTGGGCCAGCAGCCCCAGGGAACTTGGTATAAATGCAAATTCTCAGGCCCCACCAGAGACTATTGGATCAGCAACTCTGGGGGCCTGGGATGGGACCCAGCAATCTGCCTTTAACAAGACCTCTGGGTAATTCTGATGCTTGTTCAAGTTTGAGGACCACTGCTCTAAATGATCTCTAAGGTTCTTCCAAAGCTGAGCTAAGGAGGGAAGGGAGCAAAGGGCAGAGAAGTAGGAGATAAAACAGATCAATAAAGGGAGAAATAGACATGGTGGGAACACATTTCATAGACACACAGATATCTACCACAATGGGGACATTCTGCTCCAAGAAAAGCAGCCATGGGGGTCCCATGGACAAGCAGGAGTCTGAGAGGGGGCCAGAGGCAGAAAGCGAGCAGGACAGGAGAGCCAAGTATGCACAGATTAGGCCTCCCCTGAAACCTGGCTGATCTCACCACCCCCAACCTCTCTCGGTGCTGCCTTCACGGCTCTTGACACTTTCCACCCCAGGATGAAGGTTGTCAGTCATGTTAGTGAAAGCGAAAGCATCCCTGAGTGGGAAGCATGCGGGGACCATTTCACCCAGCAGGACCACTTCTAAAGCAGAGGGCGACGGTCGTTCCACCACCAACCAGAAGTGCCCTGTGGAAAGACAGAACAAAAACTACATGTTCCCTAAGAGAAGTAAGCCAGGCTGACCAGAGAAGGGGTGACAGCTCCCCATGAGGGATTCCAACCCCTGGGACTTCCTGAGTGGGTGGCAGGAACCACAAGTACAAGAGGTTGACTCCCCGTGAAGGGACTTTGACAATGGGAGAGAGAACAGGAGGACACAAAGGATAGATCCTCCCCGCCTCCCTCCCGAAGGACAGCTCTGAGTCCATACAGCCTCCCTGGGGGCAGTCCACAGGACCAACCGGGTCGTGATCTCAGGGTCGTGAGATCGAGCCTCGCGTCAGGCTCTGTGCTAGGTGTGGAGTCTGCTTGGATTCTCTCTCTCCCTCTTCCTCCCCCCAGCCTCTAAAAAATAAAAATCTAAAAATTAAAAAAAAAAGTGTATCAAGAACACTGAGCTGGGAGTCTAGATATAAAGTGTAGTCAAATCACTAATCAGTCATGGAAAGCGTGATGATCATATAATGAGAAAATTGTCTCTTGCTGTCTTCGGCTGAAAGTGGAAAATAAAGTCCCTGCGCGTGTGACCCAGGCTTAGGAAGAAAGGCCAGAGTTGTGGGGAGGCAGGATCTAGCCCAGACACAGAGAGGCAAGGGCCAGGAGGGATCCAATAGCACGCGGGTGGGTTGGATTAGGATGGAATCTAATGAGTGGTGAGCCAAGAGTTGTGCAAATCTGAATGTAAGCAATATAAAAGTGAGTTTCAAGCAAATGCTGACAATAGGTTCTGATGCATATAACGGAAGATTGTCAAGAGCAACTTTTTCACAACTCTGGAAATTAACCAAAGACTTGCAACAATTCAAGGAGATTTCTTCAAGAAAAATGACTGAATCTCGGTAAGAAATGTGAGCTTTAGAGCATTTTCCCTTGGTCCCTAGACCCTTCCTCTTCCCAGTGGGGCAGTGGGGGCATGGAGCTCCCCTCAAAGCCCCATTCCCAGACACTGTCCCATCTGGAAGTTCCCCTAGAAATCCCAGTGGCACACTTGACAAAGAACAGAGCCTACACGCTTAGTTCAGGGAAGTCAGTAAACAAACACACCCAGCTGCTGCCAATAGAACCTGGGAGATGCGATTTCCAGAGCCCCCACAGCATAGTATTTGGTATGTCCAGTTTTCGGCAAAAAAGTAGACGTGGGGGTGCCTGGGTGGCTCAGTCGTTAAGCATCTGCCTTCGGCTCAGGTCATGATCCCAGGGTCCTGGGATCGAGCCCTGCCTCGGGCTCCCTGCTCAGCGGGAAGCCTGCTTCTCCCTCTCCCACTCCCCTGCTTGTGTCCCCTCTCTCGCTGTGTCTCTCTCTGTCAAATAAATAAATAAAATCTTTAAAAAAAAAAGTTATTAGACGTGTAAAGACAGGAAATATGGCCCTCAGGAAAAAAAAAAGTCAGAAATTGCCCCCTGAGGAAGCCCAGATGTTGAACTTACGAAATAAAGATGTTAACTCAGCTGTTATAAATACATCCAAGAGCTAAAGGAGGGGCACCTGGGTGGCACAGTTAGTTGAGCGTCTCTTAATTTCGGCTCAGGTCATGATCTCAGGGTCATGGGATCAAGCCCCGTGTCGGGCTCCACGCCCAACATGGAGTCTGCTTGAGATTCTCTCTCTCCCCTTCTGCTCCTCTGCTTTCTCTCTCTCTCAAAATAAATAAATAAAATCTTAAAAAAAAAACAAAACAAAACAAAGAGCTAAAGGAGGCCACATCTGGAGAATGATAGGAAGGCATGAGAACCATGTCACACCAGATAGATGATATCGATCAAGAAATGGGGATTAATATATATCAGTACAGTACAGTAACTGCCATGAAAAATGGGTCAGTGGGGCTCAGGTCTGAAGACAGGTCAGTTGAGATCACTCAGGCTGAGGAAGAGAAAGCTCTCCGTCAACTCAGGTGCTTCAACAAAGACTGCAGGCTAGGTGGCTCGAGCAACAGATAATGATTTCCCACAGTTCTGAAGCCTGAAAGTCCCAGATCAGGGTGCCCACATGGTCGGGTTCTTGGTGAGAGGTCTCTTCCTAATTACAGACAGCTGTTTTCTTGCTGTGTCCTCACAGGGCAGAGAGAGCTCTGGTCCCTTCATCCCCTTATAAGGACACCAATCCCATCATGGGGCTCCACTCCCATGGCCTCATCTAAACCCAATTACCTCCCAAAGGCCCCATCTCCAAACACGGATGATTAGGGCTTTAATATCTGAATTAGGGGACCTGGGGGAGACACAAACATTCAGTTCACTGAAGAAAGAAAAGAGAATTTTTTAAATGAATAGAGCCTCAGAGATCTGTGGGACACCCTCAAGTGGACCAATAGACACATACTGGAAGTCCCTGAAGGTGTTTTATGCCGCAGGACATTTGCACCTACTGTTCCTCTGCCTGAGTTGTTCTCCTTTACATAGTGTCAGCACGGATCCCTCACTTCCCTCTTCCAGATCTCTGCTCAGATTTCACCTCAACACTGAGACTTTTCCTGAGCTCCTCATATGAAACAGCAACTCCCTATCCCTCCTCACCACCCACGGGTATTTCTTATATTTTTTAAGATTTATTTTTTATTTATTTGACAGAGAGCGGGGAGAGAGAGAGAGAGCGCATGAGTAGGGGGGAGGGGCAAAGGGAAAGGGACAAGCCGGGAGCCCAACGCAGGACTCGATCCCAGGACCCCAAGATCATGACCTGAGCCAAAGGCAGATGCTTAACCGACTGAGCCACCCAGGCGCCCCGACCCACAGGTCCTTCAAATTCTCCTACACTACTTTGTTTTTCTCCATGGCCATCACTTACGTGATATTCTGTGTATCTACTTGTTTATTGGGTCGTGGTCTTCTCCCCCCACCGAAGGTCAGTTCCAGGAAGGCTGAGAGTTTGCTGCTTGGCCCACTGTCTTACTGCCAGTCACGCACCCAACAGATGTGCACCAGATATTTTCTGGATGAATGAACTCTGTCAGCCATAAAAACGTCTATCTGCTTTGATCCAGCAAACTCACTCCTGGGAATTTAAGCAAGTAATTCAAGAGAAAAGTTACATGAATGCAAATGGTCGTTGCCATCAAATTGTGTTTGTCAAACCTCATTTTACCAACCACATAGGGAAAGCTAATTATCAAAAATCAGCATATGGAGTCAGGTTTTTAGGGAAGGTTCCTTGGAAGAGAGAGTTTTGAGCAGAGTCTTAAAGAGGCAAATTTGGTGAAGCCGAAGAAAGACCCGGGGGAGCAACGTGTCTGACAAAAGGAACAAAATCCAGAAGATACTGGTCAGTCATCTGCATCGGGGGTCCCAGAGGGAGTGGAGTTCCAGGACCAGAGAGAAGCTGCTGGGTGAGAGAGCCCACCTGAAGTTCAGCGTAAACATGACTGAGCGCTTCTCTCAATAAATATTGGAGAATCTCAAAATATTATAAATGTAAAGTTTGCATCTTACCACAACTGTTTTAAAATACCTGCAAATGTGTAGAATATCTAAGATGTGCTCTTCCAGATCAGGAAAGCCATTCTGCACTTCTGGCAGATCCTGTCAAACACACGCCCACCTGGGTTTCTGACACAGAACCCATGCGGATAAGCAAGGGCGGGCTTCCCCACCTGCCGAACACCTCCGCACCTATTAAGGGTCCCATGTCAGATCATTTGGGGTTTGTCAGTGTGTTTGCAACTCTGTCAGAAAAGATTTGAGAGCAATCTCAACAGAAAGAACAAAAAGCCGTTCCTCTAGGTGAGAAAAGCCCTTTGACAGGAAAATTCCAACAAAAATATTTGAGCACATAAATAACAACAACATTCCCAGGGCATGGGCTAAGTTGATCGAAGGACATTTAAGGGCCTCTGTCTTAACGGGTGAGCAAATTATTTAGGCGCACGTAAATCAGCGCAGTCACGTGAACATACACGCGCCCATAGGTTCCCTCGGTACATGTCTGTGGGCACCTGTGTCGAATCAGGTCTCAGACCGCGTGGTCTGCTGGAGCCCACAAGAGCAGCTTCTGTGCTCAGCAGGTCTAGAGACGATAGAAGTTGTACAGGTCCCAAATCCCTTACCTGAAATTCTTGGGTGCTCTGTAATTCAGAATGTTTCAGATTTCCAAAAAGACACTGGCGCAGACCTTATATTTATAGCAGTCCAGTGAAGTCCCCAGCAGTACCCTGTAATCAAGCACATTAGCATTTCCATAGCAAAACATAAATATTCACACTAAGTGAGATAAATGAAGCTATACGTAAGCCTGAGTGCAGGTCAAGGATTTGCCACCAAACGAGCTTGCTGCAATGTTATGGAACACTTCCTTTAAAACACAGAGCTTTCAAAAATAAAAATAAAATCCAGAGCTTTCTGGACTTGAGGATTGTGAGTAAGGGGTGATGGACTGTGGAAACGAGCTGTTTCCAGAAAGGCTTGAAACTACTGGAGACAATGCGTATGATGCAGCAGATTGGGGATCACAGGACCTCAGATGCTCAGGCTCTCAGCCTCAGACTCCACACAACATTCACACACAACACACGTGTGATCAACTGAGGCAAAGAAACATCTGTGGTCGTGATCACCGGGAGGACCTAGGGTTTGCTGAGAATCAAACTGGAGAGAACAGGGGGTTGTGGCCGCAGGATTTGGGGAGAAGTTCAGGACCTGCTCAGGAGGGAGGCAGGTGGAGAGCAGCGGCGGATCTCAGTCTGCGAGAGGACCCAGAGCAAGACCAGAAGCCAGTTTTTGTGCAGTTTTGCTTTAGAGTTTGCAATTTCAGACCTTTCCTGCCTCCCCACAAAACCATCCGCCAACTCTCTATATCTCACTTATCTGTGACTGCGTTAGATTTAACTCTGGGATGCATTGAACTGCTCAGATCCACCTCAGGGTGAGTGTGAGCCAAGGTCAGAGTCTTCCAGCCAACACCCAGGACACACCCACCCACCATCCGCACCCCAGGTCAGTGACCACAGTCTACAGCTCAGTCTGACATCCACGACAGGAGCCCCTGGCTGCAGGAATGGTTTGCAAATACACTTGGCAACGAGAGGATGTGGTCTTGCTTCCCGGCGTAGGGATATCTAAATGAGTTTACCGACAAGGACACACAGGAAGCTAGGCTGTGTGGTTTAAGTGAGGCTAGTAACAGCAGTTACTGGGTAGCCTTACAAAGATTAACTCGCTAATCCTCACAACAGTCCCTCCAGGTGGGCACTGTTAATACTTCCGTTTTACAGATGACAAAACTGAGAGGTAGAGAAGTTGAATGACTTGGAGAGGTGAGTGCTGGGATTTACACTCCGGCGCCCATGCTATTAACAAATACGCTAAACATGGTTCAAAGACCTCCTCCCCCAAAGCTTCTGCTGGACTTGCTGCCTGCCTATCGATGGATGACGGAGATAAAAGATTATGAAAGACTAGTGGATTTTCAAAAATATTCAACAAAGAAAACAGTCCAATTAATGTCTTCTGCCTCTTCTCAGCAAACCCAAAATTATGACATCCAAGTGACTTGGGATAGTCTCCATTTGCCAGTCTTCAGAGTCTAACGGCAGGCGAGTCCCTGAGTCCCTGTTCAGCACAAGCCTGGCCTCCTTTGCCATTTCCTGGACCTTCCTTCAAATTCCACAGCCTTTGCCGATTCTGTGCACGGTAGCAAAGGCGCTCCAGACCAAGCTCCTTGCAGAGATGCCAACAGTACAGTCACCGCACTGAGCTCCCTAAGAAACCAGACGCTGGGTGCTATGAGTGACCCCAAGCCGAACTGGCCATTCACATCTGATTGGACCCTTTTGGGTTGATTTTGCAGCACCAATATTTGTAGTTGAGGATTTCCTACACCCCCTTCACACACATACACACATGCGTGCACAGACATAACCTCCCTACCCAAGAATAACAAAGCAAGTCTCAGACAAATTCTGCTTCTCCTACAGCCAATGATCATCAAGCAGGGGCAAATAGCCTGCCACAACCTTGTGCGTAAACGCCATGATATCCCAGCGACCTGCTTTTTAGGTGATCAGAAGACACCATATGAACATCTCTCCTGAGGCTGCATCTCGGCAGGATCCAGCTAAGCATATCAGTGCGGGTGGGAACTCTGGCGCCCAAGGGCGGACCCAAGACTGTTGGGGGGTCAAGTCTGGGCCCCAGGTCATGGCCAAGGGAGAATGGCCTGCTCAAATCTAGTGAAAGCAGGGCAGTCTTCCTCGGCACACCCTCCCAAGAGGCAGGTGCCCTGTGACAGCCTGGAGCAGGGGTGGAAGCCGGGCTTGCCACCTGACTCAGCCTCTTTCAGACCCTGGGATTCCTGGTAGAGCATTTAAGCTTGCAGCAGCCTCAGTTTCCCTGACAGTAAAATGGGGGCCCACTGCTTACCCTCCAGGCCACCATGAGGACATAATGAGATAATGCACAGCACGTGAAACAGCACCTCCAGCAAAAGCTCAGTGTGAACGTTAGTGACTCTGATTACCCAACACGCTCTAGTCCTTGCCTCAGGGCAGAGTTTCTTAACCTCAGCACGGCTGACTCTGGGGACCCAGTAATTCACTGCTGTAGGGGCTGTCCTGCCTGTTGTAGGATGTTGAGCAGCATCCCTGGCCTCTACCCTCTAGATGCCAGTAACACTCTCGTCCCAGTTACAACAACCAAACATGTCTCCAGACTTGGTAAGTGTCCCAGAGAAGGGGAAGGGAAATGCCCCCTGCTAATCCCTTAAGAACCACTGCCTCACAAAAACAGACACATAGATCAATGGAACAGAACAGAGAGCCCAGGAATGGACCCTCAACTCTATGGTCACTAATCTTCAACAAAGCAGGAAAGAATATCCAACGGAAAATTCTCTTCAGTAAATGGTGCTGGGAAAATTGGACAGCCACTTGCAGAAGAATGAAACTGGGCCATTCTCTTACACCATACACAAGAATAGACTCAAAATGGATGAAAGACCTAAATGTGAGAAAGGAATCCATCAAAATCCTAGAGAAGAACACAGGCAGTAACCTCTTTGACCTCGGCCACAGCAACTTCCTGCAAGACACATCTCTAAAGGCAAGGGAAACAAAAGCAAAAATGAACTATTGGGACTTCCTCAAGATAAAAAGCTTCTGCACAGCAAAAGAGACAGTTAACAAAACTAAATGGCAACCTACGGAATGGAGAAGATATTTGCAAATGACATAACAGATAAACGGTGGTATCCAAGATCTATAAAGAACTTATCAAACTCAACACCCAAAAAACAAATAATCTGGTCAAGAATTGGGCAGAAGACATGAACAGACATTTCTGTTCCCATATCCATGGGATATCAGGGCCAAAAGACACATGAAAAGATGCTCAACATCACTCGGCATCAGAGAAATACAAATCAAAACCACAATGAGATACCACCCCACACCTGTCAGAATGGCTAAAATTAACAACACAAGAAACAACAGGTATTGGTGAGGATGCAGAGAAAGGGGAACCCTCTTGTACTGTTGGTGGGAATGCAAGCTGGTACAGCCACTCTGGAAAACAGTATGGAGGTTCCTCAAGATGTTAAAAATAGAGCTACCGTACAACCCAGCAATTGCACTACCGCGTATTTACCCCAAAGATACAGATGTGGTGAAAAGAAGGGGCACCTGCACCCCAGTGTTCATAGCAGCAACGTCCTCAATAGCCAAATTGTGGAAGGAGCCCAGATGTCCTTCAACAGATGAATGGATAAAGAAGATGTGGTTCATATATACAATGGAATATTATGCAGCCATCAGAAAGGATGAATACCTACCATTTGCATCGACATGGATGGAGCTAGAGGATATTACGCTAAGTGAAATAAGTCAATCAGGGAAACAATTACCATATGGTTTCATTCATATGTGGAACATAAGGAATAGTGCAGAGGACCATAGGGGAAGGGAGGGAAAATTGAATGGGAAAAAATCAGAGAGGGAGACAAACCATGAGAGACTCTGGACTCCAGGAAACAGACTGAGGGTTGCTGGAGGGGAGGTGGGGTGGGAGGATGGGGTAACCGGATGATGGGTATTAAGGAGGGCATGTGATCTGATGAGCATTGGGTGTTACACAACTAAAGAATCATTGAACACTACATCAAAAACTAATGACATACTGTATGTTGGCTAACTGAACTTAAAAAAAAAACACCACTACCTCAAGGGACAGAAACCTCACGGCCAAATGCAGTTGTGGACCAGCACTCCTGGGGACAATGTGGCACACAAGAGCAGAGAGCAGTGGGGAAGAAGGAAAACGTACCATGCCGGAAAAGTGGGACATTTGAGAGCAACTGGACTTGCTGAATGTGTAGGTCCTCATACTGCACTTCCCCCCCTCAACTTGTACCTTCCGATGTATAATGGTGGTATGGTGTTGAGTTTACATCAATACAGATTTCTGTCATTAATCTGTTATATCAAAGAGAAGGTAAACTATTTGTCTATGAAAGGAACACATTGTATTTATTATCACCTGTTCAAGACAATGGAAATGCACAGCTGTTGGCCAGGTGCTTAGGTGTGGGGCGGGGTGGACAGGTCCAGAGAGGGCACTAAGGATTGCCCTGGGAGGAAACGGGCCAGCGTTCCCATCCGAAATCAAATCAACCTCTGTGTGAATACTGTCCCTTTTTTTTTTTTAAGATTGTATTTATTTGTCAGAGAGAGAGAGCGCGTGCGTGCACAAGAGGGGGAGCAGCAGGCAGAGGGGCAGAGGGAGAAGCAGGGAGCCCGATGCAGGACTCGATCCCAGGACCCTGGAATCATGACCTGAACCGAAAGCAGACGCTTCACCGACGAAGCCAACCAGGCGTCCCTACCATCCACTTTCTAAAGCGACAGTTCTGGTCAGGCAGATAACGATAAAAGGGTATGGAAGAGAGATGCAAAAAACAAAACGGGAAGAAGGGCACCTGGGTGGTTCAGTCGGTTAAGCATCCAACTTTTAGTTTCAGCTCAGGTCACGATCTCAGGGTCCTAGGATCGAGCCCTGTGTCAGGCTCTGTGCTCAACAGGGAGTCTGCCTGAGATTCTCTCTTTCCCTCTCCTTCTGCCCTTCCCCTCCACATCCCCCCCCCACACACACACAAACACTCTCTCTCTCTCTCTCACTCTAAAATAAATAAATAAACCATTTTTTAAAAAAAGAAATAAAAGGGGGAAAGCATGGGGCAATAAAGGAATACACCAGAAAGCAGTATTTAGAGTTTGTCATTTGGACAAAGATTTTTTTTTTTAAAGATTTTATTTATTTATTTGACAGAGAGAGACACAGTGAGAGAGGGAACACAAGCAGGGGGAGTGGGAGAGGGAGAAGCAGGCTTCCCGCCGAGCAGGGAGCACAACATGGGGCTCGATCCCAGGACCCTGGGATCATGACCTGAGCCGAAGGCAGACGCTTAACGATGGAGCCACCCAGGCGCCCCAAAGTTTTTTTTTTAAGCAGTCATGAGTTCTTATGTCTTCTCTTTCAGGAGATGACTCTGCTTTCTCTTTGTTGTGAAGAAAGTAAAGTGGAAAGGTGAGGCCATCAGAGAAGGCTGCAGCGGCCTTGCAGACTGAGCGGCAGCGTGGCGTGGAGTCAGCCAGAAGCTCCTGACCTTGACCGTGGTCACAGCCTTCCTTCCAGCTTCCATGCCCTACACCACACGATAAAAGTAGTGGCCTCCAGAAGCCGTTCTCCGACTCTGCTGCAGAAATGGTGCTTCCACAGCTGCTGGCAGCTTGTGAAAATTGCAGATTTCCAAACTCTGTCTCCGAAGAGTCTGACTCAGTGGGTCCTACTGGGGCCCGGGGACCCACCTTCTGAGGCAGGTGTGGCCTGCACCCACATCTGGAGAAGGATGGAACCCCTGCTCAGTATCCTCCCAGAGCTACTCAACTGCACTTCACTTTGAGAAGAAAACCAACTCTACTCCAAGGTTTTGAGATCTATTTCACTGCATGTTTAAAGTTGTATTCTGATAAATTTAGCCAGGCCATAGCTACAGTGCCTTAAAGTCTTCCTCTGAGGGTTGAAGCAAAAATAAATAAAATAATAAAATATAAAACAAAACAAATCAACCCCAGAAGTTTTGACGAATAATGCAGACTCTTCTGTAGGAATTTTTGAGGATACAACACAGCACTTTACATTGCAATATTCAAAATTCCCTTCTCTCTCTCTCTCCCTTTCTCCCTCCGTGGAGCTCCCTTCTGGCCCTGCAGCCCTCACCTCTCCCACCTCTGCCCCGAGCAGGTCTGCCTAGACCCCATCTCCTGGGTCAAGGACCTCCCCACCCCCTGCCATCAGCAGCCCACTGGGAAATGTAGTCTGGTCTCTTGCCCCAGCTGCTTTTCTCTCACATTGGAGGCTGGAGTTCTACGGAAAGAAGGACCCACGGTGTTAGCCTTCGAGTGCAATCAGAAGTTCTAGATTCGCATCTATAATGCATCAGAAAAAAAAGCCAATGAAAACAGGGGTCCCCTGGTGGTTTTGAGGAAATATTGGTATTGATTAGAAAGTGGAAGAGATTCCAAAGGACTTTAACCACTTAAAACTAAAACGGGAAAAACCTCAGACGTTGTCTGAGTGGGAGGAAAACTGAAATGGAGGTTTCATGAGGGCTAATCAAGGCAACTCCTTGTAAACAAGTAGGTAAGAACACAGCAGAGCCAAGACACTTCTCCTGTGGGGACACAGCCCTGTGCTGGGGGGCTTGGTGAGGAGACTGATTCTCACAACCTGGCTCATGGGGTCAGTTGTCGTGCCCCCGTGATCAGCTGCCATGCCTCTGGAGTCTCAGTCGAGATGCCTGCTCAGACAACCACATGGGGCCCAGGGGACAACACAACCAAATGCATCTGGAGACGATGCCACTGTGGAATTTGAGCTGGATATTCAAGAACAGATATTCCAGTTAGTAGGTATCAGCATGAGCCAAGATCTGAGGCAGAAAAACATGAGGTTGGCTTGAGACAGAGCAAGCATCCCATGTGGGGGGGGGGAGGTGAGGGGGGGCATAGAATTAACACGTGGAGAAGTCTTGAACATCCGTGTGCTGCTCGTTACCGAGCTCTTGTCCCTCAGCTCCCACTGCACCCTCTCTCCTGGGCTTTGTGCTGCTGGGGCTGGAGGTCTGCAAACCACATCGCCGCTGTGCCAGCAGTTCCCTGTGCCGACAAAGGGGGCGCTCGAGGGAGACTGCAAGGCTGGAGGAGGAGGCCAGGAGGGCTGCTTCCTGTCTGCTTCCTGTTCCTGCCCGCCTCACCCCAGCAGCCCTTCCTCATCCTGTCAAAGGCTGCTCTTGCTTCCCTTTGGACCGGGTCTGGGAGCTTTTGACCGGCGAACCAGCCTCATTAGGCAGCCCGTGGGAGGCGCCAGCCCCGACCTCGGGACCTCCTCCTTAGAGCCCTGAAGTTCACCCCCATGGGGCCCTCAGCCAAGCTCCTAAAAGTTTTAATTCCAGTTTCTTCACTTTGTACCCCCAACTTAAGGGAAGGAGCAGCTCCCTGCAATTGTCTCCTCCATAATCCGGAATTTTTACCTTTCACTTTATCTTAGCCTAACAGCCAAGAAGCCATTGAGTTTTTAACTTGCAATTACCTACTTTAATAAATAAAACCTAGTTGACAGATCTTTATATTAAATTCTACTAAAATAGCTGCTTTGATTTGTTTCCTGGTTGGATCCTGACTAATAAAACCAGAAAGGGAAATTAAATCTCTATGTGATGAGGAACTCTTATTCCACAAATTTAGAAGTACAAGAATATCTTTTCATTTGTTTACTTAAAACAAATTAAATCCTACCCAATATGTGTTCAACCCATTAGGCTAGACATTAGCAGGGCTCTGACTCCAGCCCAAAAGCAAGTAAGGACGGAGGGAGGCTTACATAGCACCAGAATATTCATCTGTGAGGACACTCTATGGTATGTACAACCTGGTCACTTTGAGATTCCTGCTGTCAACCCACTAGCCTCATGAAAGCCCATGCTTTAGAATAAAGGCTAATCTGGTTAAAGAGTAAAGGCTACTCTAGATCTGCCACAACAAAGATTACAACAAGGATTGAAAAAATCTAGCCAAACTACAAGCAGATTAACCACTTGCCAGAATAATGATCTGCACTATTCAAAGGAAGACAACAAAATCCAGATACTCAACAATGTAATATTCACAATCACAAATCACAGCAAATTAAAACCACAGTGAGATACCACCATATACCCATGACAACAGTGAAAGTTAAAAACCTGACAATACCAAGTGTTGGTGACATTATCAGAAACTGTAACTTTCATACACTGCTGGTAAAAATGTAAAATGGTACAACCACTTGGAAAAATTTGACGGTTTCTTGTGAAGGTGCATTTACACTTACTATATGACCGAGATGTCCCACTTCTAGGTATTTATCCAAACAAAATGAAAATATGCTTACAAAAAGATTCATCTTCATGTGTTCCTAATAGACTTACTCATAATAGCCAAGAAATGAAAACAATTCAAATGTCCATCAATAAGTGAATGGATAAACAAATTTTAGTGTATTTACACAGTGTGATATTACACAGCAAAAACTATTTCTAATATACAGAAGAAATTCACAAACATGCTGAGTAGAAGATTTTGGGCACAGAAGAGTACCCTTAAGTTGACCCTTAAACAATGGAGGTTAGGTGTAAACTTAATTACTAATAGCCTATTGTTGGTCGGAATCCTTACAGGTAACATAGTCAATTAACACATATTTTGTATTATTATATGTATTATATACCATATTCTTACAATAAAGTAAGCTAGAGAAAAGAAAATGTTGTTGAGAAAATACGTTTACAGTACTGTACTGCAAAAAATCTACATATAAGTGGACCCCTGCAGTTCAAACCCAGTTGTTCAAGGTTCAACTGTACATAATGTATGATATTTATGTGAAATTCACCTGTAATGATAAAAATCAGATCCAACTATGTAGGTCCAGAAGGTGGGGGAAACTAGTTGGGAAGAGACAGTAGGGAATTTGGGGGTGGGGATGGAAATATTCTCTATGTCATGTGGGTAATGGTTACCACAATGTGGATACTAAGTTTTTTTTTTTAAATTCATCAAACTGTACATTTAAAAGAGTGCATTTTATGTGTAAATTATATCTCAGTAAAATTAAAATATATGTTTACAGTTTAAAAAAGAGTACTGGGGGAAAATTTGTCCTTTAGGTGAGTGCAAGATGGATCAAAAAGGCAAGAGACCAGTGGTAGAGGTCATAAGTTGCCTTCTGAGTAAGCTAGAAGCCCAGGTGTTCTTGTAGGTTTGGTCTTTCAAACCCAAAGCCCAGGCTCACGGTGTAGAGTAAAAGGAAACAAAAATTAGCATTCCAGGGGGTGACTGGGTGGCTCAGTTGGTTGAGCGCTGACTTCTGGTTTTACTTCAGGTAGTGATCTCTCGGTCTCATGGGGCTCCAGGCTCAGTGCGGAGTCTGCTTCAAATTCTTTCTCCCTCCCCCTCTGCCCTTCTCTGCTCACACACACGCTCTCTCTCAAATAAATAAAATCTTTAATTTTTTTTATATTTTCAAATTAGCATTCAGGGATGAAGGTGGTACAAATGCCCAACAACAGAAACAGGATGAGCAAATTGAAATGAGTGGATTCGACGAGTCACTGATACACCCAGCCAGGCCCTAAGGGCACTAGGCCCTGTGGATACGCAGGAAAACCAGTTTGCTATAGGTACCACAATAGGGCCAGCTGCCACAACGTAGTGGGAATGGAAATCGCTAGAGTTTGGCAAACCAATGTATGTGAGAAGGAGCTTCAGAGACCACCTGGTCTTGGAAGCCTGGGTTCCTACAGGAATATTGGGGTGGGGGAAGGTCATTAACCAGAGAGACCCACTCAGAAGGACAGGCCAGACGTGGCAGAGAAGGGGAAGTATTTAGCCTGGAAACTTCTGAGCTCAGAGGGCCTACAGGACAACCAGGTGATGCTAAGCAGTAGCTGGGAATGTAAAACGCAGGAAGGACAACACATGTGGGTTTCTAAGTCCACTCGAATAAGCCTTGTTCTTTTATACTGAGTACCTCTGCACCAGCTGTTCCTTTGCCTGAAACACTTTCCCTCTCCTCCACATCTATCAAGTCTACTTTGCCTAAAAGACCAGTTCAAATGGAACCATAAAAGCGATCCTGGACTCCTGTAGGCAAGCTAAATAGCTTTGGCCCCCTCCCATCTTACTGTGCTAATTGCGGGTGAGTGGAAAGACTGGACTGAGAAGGGCCTGAACTCTGGGGTCGGAGTGATCTGGATTTGAATCCTACCTGCCAATCATACCAGCGGTGTGATCCTGGATAATTCACAACGTCTTGAGTCTCGGAGTCCTCCTGGGTGAAATGGAGAGAACACTGAACTCCTAAGGTCATTTCATTTGACAAATAAAAGCCTAACTGCGGCCGATTGGCGGTGCAAACAGCGGTATGGTCACTGTAATTGTTAAAGGACCTGTTCTCTCTCGTCCTCTAGACCGTGAGCCCCACCAGGCACGGGCCCCTGTTGTCTCCGGGTTTCCGTGAGCCGGCGTTCACATCATGCTTGGCGCTACAAAGAGCTGGAGGAAGATGTGGACGAGGGACACCCGCGAGCCATTCAGGCAGGGCTCACGGGAATCCTGAGCAGGTTTCGCTGCGAATTCACTCAGAAATCACATCTGTGATTTGGCAGACGCAGGAATGAGGCCAGCAGCAGCCTGCCACCTTCTGCCAGAAAGGAGAGTAATAACATCTGCAACTGTGAGTCACTGTAGAGGTTTCACTGCAGATGCACCTTGGGGAACCCGGAGGCGGAGCCGGGAGCGGGGAGGGGTCTTGGGTGCCGATCCGTGTTCCCCAGGGTGGAACGAGAGTGAAAAGCGACTTGGGCTGAGTTCGGATACTGCGGGGAGGAGAAGATGGCCACTGCAAGGATTTTCCTGAGAGGGTGGCCTCGGGGTGGCGAGAACCCGCCTCAAGCACCACGACAGTGGGGACAGCGAGGATGTGACCCCGCGTGGGAGGCTTGCTTCCCTAGAGGACCGCTGGGGCCCTGGGGCCTTCTCTGGAAAGCCCCACTCCGGAGAGCTCCACTGCATGTTGCTGGGGACCAAGAGAGTCCCGCAGGACGCGAAGCTCAGCACAGTTAAGGTGTCCGGCGTCCGGAAACCCAGCAACTCGGACACAGCCTGTGACCTGAACAGCGAGACGCCCCGGGCGACCCCACCCAAGTGCGTGTGAGGACGGCTCTCAGCCAGCAGCGGCAACTCCTCCCGGGAGCGAAGGCCCGGCCCTCGGGGCGTGGTCCGGGAGTCACTGGCCAATCCGCGCCGCGAGGCTCGGTCACGTGGCCGCCGGCCCCCCAGGGTTTTCCGTCTTCCGCCCTGCGGCTCCGCCCAACGCGGCGAAGAGCCGTTGGCACCACGCCCTCGAAGAACTTGTCGCGAGAGCAGCCCAGACAGCCTGTCTTCTCGTCGGTCCGACGCTGCCTGGCGCCGCACTCCGGAACGGGGGGCTGCGAAGCGCGGCGGCTCCGGTGCGGAGTGCTGGAGGCGCCCGCCAGGTCGGGGCAGGGGCGTCGGAGGGAAGGGGCTTTACCCGGCCGCGCCTCCCCGCCAGGACAGCAGTGCGCGGCGGGGCTGCCCTGGCTTCTTGTCGCATCAGCCAGGCCCCGGGGACCCCGAGGCCCTGGATGTGCACTTCCCCGGGCCGGACGCGGCGACCGGGTTAACAGGCGTCAGTGGGGGACCTCGGGTCCCGTGATTTCCCGCCTTCTCAGAGTCTTTGTCACCACTTAACCCACTGAAAATCTGAGGCACGGGAGAACATTCCAGCAGGAAATCCGGGGTCGGCCTCATCTGAGAAGCTGTGGTATGAGCGCAGCTCGAGTTTGCGCATTGCACGAGTGCTCAAGCTTCTCCCAGAAGCGTTCGCCTGTGCTGCGGCCGCCCTGCAGGGCGCGCTTTGTCCTCCCCATTTTAGAGATGAGGCAACAGGCTCTGACAGGTTTGAGGAACTTGCCCAGGCTTGCGCAGAGCCAGGCGTTGCATCTCAGGATCTCAAACCAGAACAGCCGCCGCTGCTTCTGAACGACCAGCCTCAGGACCCTGAGGTCTGGGGGAAAGGCTTGGCTACATGCCCCCGCGCACTGGTCAGGGAATGGGCTGCACACTTGACCCCCTGTCCCTGAGGTGCCAGCTGCCGAGCCTAACCTCAGGTGGCCAGCAGAAGACAGCCTGTCACCAGGACCCACCAGAGCCCCTTGCATGTTTCTGGCCTCGGTGCTGCCCCTGGTCCCAGCCTTCAAGCCCCAGGGCCTTGCCGGTGTGGATCTAGAGGAAGGAGGAGGCAGACGGGGGACCCCAGCCATAATGACGATGCCCTGGCCATGAAAGGGCCGCTTCTTAACCACGGGGCTGCCAGGAGTGAAAAAATGGGCTTCCTCAGATACACTTCTCTGAGGGAACTCCAAAGGAGATATTAAAATTGTCCCAATTTATAGTCATTCATGTCCAATGAACATTTGTCTCAGGCCCAACGTGACACCTTCGTGGAGCAAACTAATCTTCGGCCACCTACAGGTGAGTCAGAGGCCACCACCACCACCATTTATGTTCCCCGGAAATGCCCGAAATTCTACCATTAGCAATTCTGTAAGATGAAGAATCATCCTCTCTAGATTCATTGATAGATGATATATTTTAACCCCTGAATTTCTGATAGGAAAGGAGGTAAATTAAAGCACTGGGTTCCCAGGGAGAGGGAAGAGAGGACACAAACAAAGGGGAAGGGACTCCCCTCCCAGGAGGGACTCTGGTTAGGGAATCTAAGAGGGATCTTTCCACTTAGTGCAGATCCCTCAGGAAGTTGTAAGACCTGGTGTGTCCCACTCACTTAATACTCCCCAAGCCTTAGAAGGGTGCTTTTCTGCCCTCTGTGAGGTTCTGAGACCAGATGAACCTGCTGAATGATCACAGCCACCGGTGGCCACATTCTGGGGGGTATGAATCCCAGCACTCTCTGCTAGCCAGACTTCCCTCTGAGTGGCAGAAATGGGAACGCTTTCTGTTTCCCATTCCAGGAAGCAAAGCAAAGCCATATTCAGAAAATAATGAGAAAGAGCCATTAAGTCAAAGGAAAACAAGCCAATAAATCAACTGTGTATGGCACTACAGAAGAGATTAAGAACCCCAAGGTGACATAAGCATTAAACACTATTATTAATGTGGGGAAACTTGATTCTAGCCACAGTGTTCTTTCCCCTCCCAGGGAGCATGCACCTCTACATGAATTAGGAAAAGGCGTGCCTTCCTCAAGATATGTTATTGCTGTCTGCCAGAAAAAACCTAGGATGACCTTAATGAGAATGGTGTCCCTGAAGTTGCTCAGTGCATGACATACACCACTGTACAGGGTGGCCTGGACTGCAAAGCATACTTGGATATCCTTCATGGCAGAAGGTCATACACGCCACTGATCAGGCTGAGACTCCCCAAGCGCCAAATACAGTTTACTTTGTGATCAGGAGCTAAGATAAAAGCCAGTGAGGCCCCTACATCTGCAAGGTTCAAAAACGTAGGGCTTCCTTTGGTGACCTCAGGGGCACTCACAATACATAATCATACAGGGGCTGTGCACCCTGGCTCGTACGCAACCACTGCTTGGCATCACGGGATACTTAATATTGTAGGTACTGTAAAAAGACATAATTTATTAGGTTTGCTTTTTTTTTTTTTTTTTTTAAAGATTTTTTATTTATTTGACAGAGAGAGACACAGCCAGAGAGGGAACACAAGCAGGGGGAGTGGGAGAGGGAGAAGCAGGCTTCCCGCCGAGCAGGGAGCCCGATGCGGGGCTCGATCCCAGGACCCTGGGATCATGACCTGAGCCGAAGGCAGACGCTTAACGACTGAGCCACCCAGGCGCCCCTAGGTTTGCTTTTTTGCTGAAATAATCTGGGGCTCTTATTTGATGTTGATTTGGGTCAACCGGTCCAAATGCTATGTATTGTACTATAATTCTGTTTCGTAGAATTATCTATTTTCAAAGGAGTGGTTTTTGAAACAAGAACAAGTCACACGGGGGTGATGGGGAGTGGTTACGGTTTTGTATGGCTGTTGACCCATAATCAGTCTTCTTGTGAAACAAAAGTCTGACAAGAGTGCTTTATATTTTCTCAGATGATTAGCACGAATTATTATAGGAGTTTCAGAAAGTGCATTTCTAGATGTATCCTTTGAAGGAAAAGACAACTTTAAAACGCCATTTTTCTAACAGTAAGCAAAGAAAAAAGACAAGGTCATATAAAACGAAGATAACGGGAAGGGGACTAACATGGGAGACAAGGTCTCCTAAAAGCTCATGACAGTGTTGTCTGATTACACTAAAGCACATGCTGTATTTGGGTATACAGTGAAAAACAAGTGCAGTGGAGTAAAAAATAATTTTTTATTCAGCTAGCACTGGTCTACTAGAGAACAAATTTCTTGTTGGAGAAAACAACTGTGTTATGTTGTAAGTAGATTATTATTTTCCAAAATTGACCACTGTAATATTTCTGTTCTCATATGTTCTTCCCAGATGTTGCCATACTCCCTTTAGGGGATGGTGTCTCTTTCCACCTCCCCACGAAACTCAGAGGGCCTTTGCGAATAGAATTTGATGCCTAGAATGCAGCAGAAGCAACATGGCCGACTCCCGAGGCCAGGCCACAACGGTGGTGGGGGTGCCACTCAGTGTCCTCAGTGTTCTGGAGCTTGTTCTCTCTCCCTGACCCCCTCCACACACCTCTCTCCCCTCACCTCCCCCTCCTACCTCTCTCCTCCCCACCCCCCCACACTTTTCTCTCTCTCTCTCCATCTCTCTCCTTTCCCCCTTTCTGTCTCTCTCCTCCTCTCCCTTGAAACCCAACAGCTTGCTGTGAGGTGCCCAGAGGACAGCCTGGCCCTACAGGAGCCCAGGTCCGTGGGCTCTCAGAGGGAAGGCTCCAGGAGAAACATGGGAATAAGTTGCAGGACAGAGACTAAAGGCAACTAGAAGTCCAGGGAGAAAATGTTCTACAAGAAAAGGAATGAAATCTCAGTATACAAGTTGGCTCTGCAGGAAACAATTATTGTCTTAATAACATACTGAGAGTACACGGGGAGGAAGTGGGGCAAACAGAAATTCTCTTCTCATAATAGAAAATCAGTAGATGATGTGAAAAAGAGGTGTCTCAGGAAATAACAGGATAAGCTCATGTGGAAGTGTGGTGGGCAGAGTCATGGTCCCCAAAGATGTCCAGGTCCTAATCCCTGGAACCTGTGGATTTGTTACCTCACAAAAGGGACTTTGCAGATGTGATGAAGTCAACGACCTTGAGGTGGGGAGATGATCCCCGATCATCCCAGTGAACCCAGTGTAATCACAAGAATCCTTGAAAGATGGGAGAGTCAGAGAGGAGCCATGGAAGTGGAGACCCAAGGGATGTGCTTGCTGGCTGTGACAGTGGAGGAAGGGCCACGAGCCAAGGAACGCAGGAGGCCTCTAGAAGCCAGAAAAGGCAAGGGCACAGCTTCTCCCCTGGAGGCTCTGGAAGGAACCAGCCCCGCCCAGACCTCGATGTCACCCCAGTGAGACTCATTTCAGACTTAGGACCTCCCGAACTGTATGCCAATAAATGTGTGTTGTTTTATGCCACTAAGTTTGTGGTCATTTTAAAAGCAGCCACAGGAAACTAACACAGGAGGTAACATCCAGAAGGAAGAGCAAGAAGGGTTGGAGGGGTGTCCTGGGAAACATGGTCATGCGGGGAGAGGAGTGGCAGCAGGGACCACTTCCACTGTGCCTCTGTTAGTTTGGCAAGAATTGTACAAACTCAACAAGGGATCCTCACATAGTAGTAACCTACAGAGAGGAATACGTGAGAAAACTGGACTCACTATAGGGATGGAGCCTGAACCGTTAAACCCACAGGGGTTCCATGTGCACCTACTGTGTGCCCCGCCCACCACACACACACACACACACACACACACACACACACACAAGGCATTATGAGCGACTTTAAAAGATGCTCAGGCCTCAGCACTCATGGGTCCATCAATCCCACTTGCCTCCCACCTCGGAAGACCCAGAACCAGGCAGCACTGCCCTGGGCGGCCAGGCCCCAAGGCCAGTGGGCACTGGGAATCAGCAGAGATCGCGATGGGTTGGTCATCAGAATGAACTGCTGGAGCTGACCTTGAGGAGTTGGAGGACTTTTGATGAGGGGGAGAAATGAGAAAACAAAAGCCGGGAGAAGGAAGTGCGAACCATGTGTGTTGGACACTGTGGAGACCAGCGGAAGGCTCCACATGGAAGGGATTCGCCCCCAGGACAAGGTGTAGAAGCAGCATCCAATCCCCAGCTGCAGATCGGCACACCTGTCGTGTGCAAGTAGGCTTGCCAGGGACTCTGACATGGCTCAGACTCATTCAGGACATTACCTTGGAGACTGCCTGCGCTGGTGAGCAGGTCCCAATTTGAGCCCACGGCTCTTCCTCTGAGATACCATCTACCAAGAATTCATTCAGGCACCGAGAATCCTGTGATGAGCAGCACAGCCTGGGAGCCTCCCGGGGGCTCACGCTTCAGAAGGGGATTGGTAAGCACCTGCGTTCATGCCAGAGAGCGCTGAGCGCTTTGAGGAAAAGGAAAGCAGGCCAGGGAAGAGGGTGTGCTGTTTCGGATGGCAGAACCAAGAAAGGACAGAAAATGACACTGGAGCCAGAGGCCATGGCAGCTAGCTGCTTGGGACTTGCCTCGACTTACCTATTGTGGCACCTTGGGTAAATCTCCGCCAGAACCAAATGAGGTTCCTTCGCATCTGTCAATAATACCAACAACAGCCCCCTTGCCACCAGAAACCCCTCCAGATGTTCCCTCCCATTTGCAAAACTTATGGCTCAGCCGCCCAACTCCGCTTGCCACAAGCACTTACAAGCTGTTCGCCACGCTGGGCTGGGCAATCTCCAGACAGCCACAGACACATGGTGACCTTACGTATCAGGACTCTGAGAACGTGGCACACTCAGGAGCTCGCTGAACACACTGTTCTCCCACAGATCCTTCCTGGAGCCCCCACTCACTATATAAGGCTGTGCAGCCCCACACTCCTAGAGACATACGGTCGTCAGCACGGGTTTGCTGTTGCTATCTTTGGAAAGAGTACACATCTTTTGAGTCTCGCTGAGGGCATGTCCACCTGTGGTTATCTTTTGGCAGGGCGTTAGCCTTACAAAGGCACACACATGCCCATGCCACTCAGCAGAAGGAATTCAGGCATGTGGACTTGGAGCTCTGAAATGATCCTCCCCCTTTTAGGGACTGTGGAGGTAAGACTGGGTTGAGAGTTCAACTCGACTCTCGAGTGTTAGCAGCCATGGCTCCTAAATTCCACTGTGCTGAAAAATCAAACAGGTGTGTATTGAAAAGGCCCCAAGACCCAGAGGTTCAGATTCAGACAGTCAGTCTGAAGAGGAAGCTGGAATTCTGCAATTTACAGGCCCCCAGGAGCTTCGGATGCTGGTGGTCTGCAAAGCACACTTTGAGAATCCGTTTTACAACCAAAACCTAGTGTTGGAGGCAAGTTTTTTGAGATGCCACCTCTAGGGCTACACATAGCTGTAAAGAACACAGAACAGGGATGCCTGGGGGGCTCAGTCAGTTGAGCGTCTGCCTTGGGCTCAGGTCATGACCCCAAGCCCTGCATCGGGCTCCTTGCTCAGCAGGGAGACTGCTTCTCCCTCTGCTTGCCGCTCCCCCTGCTTGTGCCCTCTCTCTCTCTGACAAATAAATAAAATCTTAAAAAAAAAAAAAAACTATGCTAAAAAAAACAAAACACAGAACAGCTTCCTGTTAAAAGCAAACCACAAAACACAACCCTCTCCGCCCCCCACCGCCCCCCCCCCCCCCCCCCCCCCACCGCACAGTTTAACAGAGAAGAGGTTTAGAGAGATGCTGGTAGAGAGGGGTGTATTTTTCAGCTTAGGTCCAGGGTTCCCAGGCTCCTCCCTCCAAGATCTGCCTTCCCCTTGGAATGTGGTTTTTTGTTTTTTTTTTAACTCTGATTTCCACTATGCCCACCAAACTTCCAATCCCAGATCAAAGTCTCTTTCCTCTTATCTCCTGAGTATAACCAAAATTAGCTGATATTTGCAAAAGAATATTAATAAAACACTGCAGAAAACTAGGAGAATCTTATTGAAAATGCAAATAGCAATGAATGTTCAAGTTTCCAAAATGTAGGTTTCTGGTGCTAAGCTGAGCATTCCTCCCCACCGCCACCTTCACCCCCAGTGTCCTCGCCTCCTGGACTCCTGCTGGCCTCCATCCCTCTCCAAACACAACCCTTCCCTCCTCTGAGAACCCAGGCAGGAAACAGAAAAATGGTTTCTTATCCACATTCACACCTCCCCACCCACGCTGGTGCCCCCGGGGGGCTCTGGTCTCTCTGGCCCCAAGCTCTGGACTCCAGGCTCTGCAGAGATGATTTCATGCACACTTGTCACTGCGTGGGTAAGCACGACATGCCTGCCACAATAATCCACACACAGAGCAGCTACATGCGTGTTCCCTGCTGACCCACGCTGGTATACCACGGAATACAGCAAAAACTTGAGAACTGGCCCCTTGGATTCACATCCAGTGAAAAATGTCAAGGTCTCCAGCCAAGAAGTTTAAGTCTACTCTCCCCTTCACACTCTCTCAGGGATCCCCACTTCCACCACACACCTGCCTGAATTCTTATCCTCAGAGTTCAGCTCTTAACCTGAAGGCAGAGACCATGGCCACTGTGATGACTATGTTTGCATAACAAAAAAAAAAGGAAGAAAATGAGTGTTGACATGATCAAATGTTTATTTGGATTACTGAATTAATTCATGTGTAATGTCATATAATTCCCTAACATTAAATTGCACTTAGATGTTTAACAGATCACCTTTACTGAAAAGAATCAGATTCCATGGAATGGAGACCGTCCTGGAAAATCTGGGATGTGTGGTTGCCGTAGTAATTGTTGCCTTCCAGAACAAACCCATGCCTGGCTAATTACAGCCTTCTATTTTTAAACTCATCTCCATTCTTGTCCCCCACCCCAACATTTCTCACACTACTTCAGCAATAAAATACTATTACTGTTATCTGTACATCCTGTGCTGGTCTCAAAATAACTTGTTTCCAGTCAGCCCCTGCAGGACACAGGAGCTCCGGGGTCTGCCCACCACCCCCCGGAGCCAGGCCCGGGGAGGTCCTCTGGCAACAAGCCCCCGAGGGGAGGGACGGCAGAGCAGCACGGGGGCCGACCTGAGGTCAGTCCCGAGCCTATCAGACTATGGCAGGACATCACGCAGCCGGATCAAAGCCTCAAAACCTGCAACCTGAGCAAAAGTTTCCGGCAGCCTTCCACTCTCTGGCTTGTGACCCAAAGCCTGGCTGCCTGGGGTCCTGCTAACTCTGTCTGAAGGCCTGTCCTTTCCACCGCAAGCCTGTGGGTGCTGTGGAAATGGATGAAGACCCCCAGTGAGAGCAAGCAAAGGCTATTTATTCAGAGCGTGCTGTAGCTGGGGAGTCAGCCACCGTGTCGGGCTCTGTTCGTTGCTAGGTCTCTTGTACTAAAGTCCCGCAAACCGAGTGCCTTAGACGAAACGGACGCTCTCACCGTTCTAGAGGGCAGAAGGCTGCGGGCATGGTATCTGAAGAGCCACGCTCCCTCTGAAGGTGCTAGGGAGAATCCACCTGTTCCAGGCCTCTCCCCTAGCTTCTGGGGGCTTGCTGGCACTCTTTGGCGTTCCTTGACTTGTAAATGCCTCACCCAGGCCTCCGTCTTCAGGTCCACATGGCGTTCTCCCTGTGCACACATCTATGTCCAAATGTTCCCCTTTTATAAGGATCCTAGTCATATTGGATGAAGGGCCCGCTCTACTCCAGTATGACCTCATCTTAACTAATTACATCTGCAGTGATTTTATTTCTAAATAAGGTCATATTCTGAGATACTGGATTAGGACGTCAACATATGAGTGTCTGGGGGACACAACCCATAACACTTGCTCTGGCAGAGACTCAAAAGCAAGCAAAGCAGGGAGGGGGGAAGCTTTATAGTGCACAAGAGAGAAGGCTCCATGTGGGCCCTGATGAGAAGCTGTGGGCATGGGGATGCTAACTAGAAGCAGGCATCGTATGTGATTGGTTACGAGGGCATATTTAGCTTTTTCATGTTGGTTGAGTTAGAAGTAGAGGCAAAATTCAGGGAAGTTAGCAGTCATTGACCTAGTCCTGGCTGTTTGGGGCTGGTTGCTGCAGAGGCTCTATGTTTACATATACCATCTCTCCATTGTCCATTCTGTGGACATTCTCTCAGTGCAAATGCTACCTCCTGCAGGCCTCAGGGTGCTGCTGGGGCTGGTGACCTGGAAAGATCTGCAGAGAGGGTCTGGAGCAGATGGTCTGCAAGACCCAGCCCTGGAAAGGCTCAGCGCCCCCCAAGAGCAGACCCACGATGGGGCAATCCCACAGTGCAGACCTGCTCAGGCCCTTACCCAGAGCAGAGGCCAAACGCCCAAGGGCCCCTTCGGCAATCTTCTCTTTCTCTTTCCACCAGGCTGAGCACAGCTGTGTAGTGGGAAAGTGTAGACACACTGACCCTACAGCAGCTGTCCTCAGGCTTTTAGGTCTTAGCACCCCATTCAGGACTCCAAAGAGCTTATGTTTATGTGGGAGATAGCTATCAATATTCACCACATTAGAACTGAGAAATTTTTTAAATAGTAAACCCATTACATGTTAATGTAAATAACTTATTTTTATGAAAAATAACTGTATTTTCCAAAAGAAAAAATTGCAAGGATGGCATGATTTTAAATTTTTGCAAATCTCTTCAATGTCTGGCTGAACAGAAGTCAGCTAGAGCCTCATGTCTGCTTCTGCATTTAAACTATTATAATGTCACACATCATGTAGCCTCTGGAAAACCCCACATTACACCCATGTGAACGAAAGCTTATAACACGGTAGAATTATCATGAAAAATACCTTGACTTTGCAGAACCACTGAAAGGGTCTCAGGGACCCCCAGAATCCCCAGGCCCCTGCCATAAACTCCTGCTTAGGGTTACCGAATCAGGGATCAAGCCCACAGCAAGCCTCCAGGGAGAAGGGCCCCTGGCGATATGGGAGGAGGATTATAAGCCATCCCAGTCAAATAGACTCAAATCTCACAAATTAGGAAAATGCCCCAAACCTGAGCGAACAGATAAGGAGTTTTAGACCTGAGTTAAAGTCAAGGACTTTCAATATCTTAACTTCCCACTTGAAAATGCAAAGGCAGGGGCGCCTGGGTGGCTCAGTCGTTAAGCATCTGCCTTCGGCTCAGGTCATGATCCCAGGGTGCTGGGATCGAGCCCCGCATCAGACTCCCTGCTCCGCGGGAAGCCTGCTTCTCCCTCTCCCACTCCCCCTGCTTGTGTGCCCTCTCTCGCTGTGTCTCTCTCTGTCAAATAAATAAATAAAATCTTAAAAAAAAAAAGAAAATGCAAAGGCAAAAAGAGCAGAAATGAAAACAAATAATGTTTGTCAGTTCATTTTTTCCTCCACTAGTTCCAAGATTATATGCAATTAGAAACTGATTTAACTGATGGATGCTGAGGTGCGTCAGCACCCCCAGCCCCCAGAGAATAGAGCCCTGATTAGACCCAACATGGTCCATTGAGCACAGGGTGGTGAGCAGAAGATCAGCCACGGAATAACCATGTGGGAGTGTCTTTCTTTTCCAGTCCTCTCTCTTGGTCCAGCCTTCTCTCCTTCTCAAACTCCTCTTGGCATTTTCTTTTTCCTTCCCCCTCTGACTCTAATATGTACCCCAAATTGTGGTTTACTCTGACATTTAATATGCATAAAGCAGCCAGGCACTTATTAGAGTAAATTAAAACTAGAGGCCTTCTTTAAAATAGTTGGTTCTATGTTATATAAATTTTACCACATTAAAAAATATATGAATGCCCGTATTTTAACCCAAGCTTATTTTTGAAATTTTTTAATCCTATAAAAAGTATTTCAGCCATTAGTTTAAATAGGGAAGAGTGATTTGGGAATTCTGAGTCCATAAAATATGACACAGGATATATGTGTTAATTTTTAAAGAAAAGTTAGTGAGGGGCACCTGGGTGGCTCAGATGGTTAAGCGTCTTCCTTCGGCTCGGGTCATGATCCCAGGGTCCTGGGATCGAGCCCCACGTCCAGCTCCTGGCTCAGCAGAGAGACTGCTTCTCCCTCTGCCTCTCCCCCTGCTCATGGTCTCTCTCTCTCTCTATATATATATATTTCTGTGTCTCGAATGAATAAATAAAATCTTAAAAAAAAAAGTTAGTGAATCGTGTAATGTTTCCAGAGACTATGTTCCAAATTATTTAAAAACATAAAGAACAACAAGTTAAATATGGACACAACCATAGAGAATCAGAGATACTCAACTCAGTTCTCAAAATGCGGGCTTATGTCTCCAGAAGTCACCTGCTTGACCAACCTGTCACTACAAAATAAATAAATAAGTAAATGTCCAAGCAGGGCATCTATCTCTATTCCAAAAGCACGAAGACATTCATAATGAATCGTTGAGGAAAGTAGATCTATACAAGGATAAAATTAGAAACTGGAAATAACGGCCACTATTGCTACAATAACACCCCATAACAAACAACCTCAACACCCAGTATCTTTTCATTTTTATCATGGTGTTGCAGGTTGGTTGTGCTGTGGCTGATCCAGGCTGCAGCTTGGGATGTGGTCTCTTCCCCGTGTTCTTTGCATGGTAAGTAGCAGGAGGACAAGAGGCATGAAAAACCACACAGGCACATTTAAGGCCTTTGCCTGTATCACATTGACTAACATTCCTTTGGCCAAAGCCAGCCTACCTGGTTGCACCCAACATCAATGGCTACATTGTGTCCACAGTGAGAGGGGAATTGTTGCTGAATGATAATCCATCAACTTGGGGCAGAGAGAGAGCCCAGATAACATTTGTAGAGCAGTATCTTCCAGAAAACTTGAACAACATGTTGCTTTGATTTAAAGTCTGGTATGGAAGAGACCCTGTAGGGGAACAGTTCAATAAGATTCTTCTAAAATAAAAGCATCTTTTAAAAATGAGATTTATTTCTAACTCTGCATTTTGGAACACATATATTAAATTATATCAAGTAGAAAGAATGTACTTTTTATAAGAAAAACTCTAAATCAAGTCATCTTGCCTGAGGACAAATAGTGAATAGTGGCCATCTTCACTCATTCATTTTTCATCCACACTTAGTGTTATTGGGTGAAAGCCATGTGCCAGGTGCTATGCTGGGGCTGTGGGGGATACAAGCATGAAAAAGATGCCCTGCCAAGAGTACTTAGTCCAGTTTAGAAAAAAAAAGAAAGAAAGAAATGTTCATAAATAACTGGAACTTGAGACACAAAGTGATAAATGCCGATTTTTAACACATAGAGAAAATGCTCTGGGGGGTTAGCAGAGGGAGCATTACTTCCAGATGCTGAATAATGATAATATAATGGTTGACATGATTGCAAGAAACTCACAGAACATTCAAATCAGCAGATAATCAGCCCAAGCTCTTTATTTTACAGAAGAGGAAACAGGCCCAGAGAGATAAGTCAGTCATGTAGAGGGGGAGAACTTTTCCCTCCTTCCCTTCTAGGTTCTTGGCTGGTCTAATAATTAAACTGATATAAGACAGGAGATATTAATAGGAGAAAATCAAATAAAGTTTAATAACATGTATACCTCCTAGTTACAAGGGAGAGACCCAGGAAAACCGAGTAACTCTCATAAATGACCAAGCCATCACCTTAAATTCCATCTTCAGCTAAAGACAAAAGATGCTGGGTTGGTGGGGGGAGTCAGTTATGGGGGGTGGCCAGGAAAAGCACAGTGAACGGGGTTAGGCTGTTATGCAGATTTAAGTCCCTGCCAACTCCACTGACTGAACAGTTTCTGGAGATTTAGCCTTCCACCTCATCCTGGTACCGGGAGGGAGACACCTTACACATGGAGATTTCCTGCAAACATGCAAATGTCTCTTATAAAAGGGTAATTTCTACTTGGTTTTCAGAGCTCTTCCCAAGTTGGCTGCTTCTCAAAAATAACCAGCCTAAAACACTCCCTGTGCCAAAGAGGCACATTTTGGGGGGGGAGGGGTCATATTTTGCTCTCCTTCAGTCTCACCTTTGAAACTTTGAAGAATTTTCACAGTCCAGAAGCTGAGTTGATAGATTACTCCCTATCTCACTGAACCAGTCACTCAGTCCTGGGAACAGGTCAGTTCAGGTAAACAGCTGTGTCTCATTCCAGGAAGCCGTCCTAAAGGTGAGCTCCCAAAGTTAGGAGAAATCAGGTGTTTAATATAGCATTTCTATGGAAACAAAAGAAAAACAAAGGTTAATGATTGGAACAAATTATAAATCAGTTTCTGAGCCCGGGAGGCAGCCAGTCAAGAACATTTCTAGATGTCAGGCTAGAAGCATCTTCAGATAGTGAGGGCAGGTGGTAGCAATCTGACAGGTCTTCCAGAAGGGTTTGCAGTTGGAATGTCTCTGGTGATCCTTCTGATCTTCAAGAGGCATGACAATTGTCTAACATGACCTGTTGCGTTGATTTCTCTGAAGTTTATAGCAAGTCGTTTATATTCAGTTTGTGGGACTTTTTGGGCAAAATTTTGTTCTTAGTGATTCTAAGTCAAAAGGTGGGAGAAAGCTGGAAATGTTAGTTTGGAGATCTGTGGCCAGATATTTGAGGAAACTGGAAGAATTCAGGATCCAGTTCAGTTTACAGGTAAATAACAAAACCTCGAAGTCAATGAACAGAATTGGAATTTAATATCCACCAGTTGTATTAATAGTTCCTATTGAAACATAATTTTTCTCTCTAAAATTACCCCATTTCTACCAAAGATCATTACAGTAAAATATATTTGTTTGCAAAATTAGTCTAGTCTCAGTAAACTTGACCTGATTATTTACATAAGTCCAATAAGAGTAACAACCATATAGACTCTTAATCTGCTTCACTGGAACTTTTCATAAGGAACCTCAAATGGGACTTTTAAAAGCCTCTCAAGGCCAGGAAGCCAAACGACGGACTTGCCAGACTCTCCTGCAATACCTATAGATTTGGGTGATTCCTGTCTTCTTAAGGATCCCAAAATATCCTGAGGTTTCTGCACTTGCCATGAAGTGACCTTCCTTAAGCACCTGGCAAAACTGCTGGGAAGCCTGTAAGCAAGGGACGAGGCTGTTTTTCCAAGGGACTTTATTGACTCCATAAAGTCAACTTTAGTTCCTTAAAGCTGTCTGGTCATATCCAAGTATGTACATCTCTCTCAAATATGACAGTCTAGTCAAAGCCTTGGTAATATAATCAATTTCCAGTTGTGTCCGTAATGTTACAAGGAGAACAGGTTGTTATTGAACTTATGCAAATAATTATATTGCCATAAAAATAAGAATACTCACTGAGAGTTTCTGAATTCTGGAGCGATCTGGTAGGGAGAAAAAGATAAATGTTTCATCTTTGTACACAAAGGTATATTTAACCAAGTTGCTCTAAGACATAGGCAGCTAAATCAATGGTATGATCTTAAAATTATCAGATACCTGCATTCAAGAGTTCTTTCCATGAGTCTCACTAAAGAGGAAGCACTTTTGCAAAAACATCACAGTAAAACAATTACTGTAAATGGCAAAAGATTTTTAAATGGCCACAGTTAAAGATTTGATGAGAGTTCATTATAATACAACTGACAAAGAAATTTGCTTATTTCTATAACATAAAACATTTCAAATTAATAATAGAATTATAAGTGATAGCATTGTACTGGGACATACCAGAATTCTAGGAATTTTATAAAATTTCTGGAACACCAATGTGAGTAACATATATCCACACAAACATCACAGACCATTATGAAACAATACATAATTATCTGTTTTACCCAAGTGATAATAAAAGATTTCAAAGGCAAATACAGAAATTTATATAGCTGTGAGCAAAATGTAGCTCTTAATATTGAGAAGACCCAGTTTTCTTAAGCAATCAAAGACCAGATAGTAAGGAGCACAGGAAATCATCCTGATAAAACACAAAATCTTTGCTTTTTAGGCAGATTACTTAAAAGGTAAAGAAAAACTATCTCTTATGAGGAGGAGATCAATGGTCCCTGAAAAGTTTGTCCTTTTAGTAAATGAAAGAAAATCAAGTTTTAGCTTTACATAAATACACTACCAATTTTAAAGCTTAATTTTATTTTATTTTATTTTATTTTTTGCGAGAGAGAGAATGAGAGTGAGCACGAGAGGGAGGAGGGTCAGAGAGAGAAGCAGACTCCCCGCCGAGCAGGGAGCCCGATGTGGGACTCGATCCCGGGACTCCAGGATCATGACCTGAGCCGAAGGCAGTCGCCCAACCAACTGAGCCACCCAGGCGCCCAAAGCTTAATTTTATAATCCTTATCATAAACTCATTACATTTTAGCCAACTTGACCACACAAAGTAAAATTCTCTTTCTTTCCCCAACTTTCTATACTAGTTTTACTTTAGGACAATTTTACTTTCTTTTTCCTTTAACAAAAGTGCATCTTCATATCTCATACATTTTCTTATCCAAAATTCCTTTTGTACAGAGTTGTTTTCCTTATTACCTCTAGTAGCTTTAATTACATACGTTAGAATTCTTAACCCTTAGAAACTTTCATTTCTAGCAAAACTAAGAAGTAAGCAGTTGTGAACAGCCTGTTACACCCACATTTTTTAGATTGGCAAATTTATGAATACATTTCATAATTTCTAGAAGCATATGCCTTTTAAAAAAATAGTACAATCTCTCAGTGTGGCACAAGACATGTTTACTAACAGACACAAATATCTTCAGTGCCTCTGTAATAAGAAGCCAAAAATTATGATAAACTTATGTTCAGTAAATGGTCTAGATATTCAATGAATTTCTCATCATTTAACTTAACTCAGCACAACTTTAAAGTTCCAAGTTACCAAAGAGAATTGAAATTATTTTTAAGTACACATACCATAAAATATAATTATTGTTAAAAAGTTCACCTAAAAACTCTTTTCCCACTTATAGCTATCTAACTCATTTGCTCCCAGTGATGACGCTTAGATTACTCACAAAAACCTCACAAGATATTAGACAAAGTCAGCCATCATCCCAAGTTATTCTTCTTGCTGACAAGTTTTGTAAGAGATAACATGAATTTGATTATTCAACACAGGTAGTTGTTTATCTGCATTGCATTTAACGTCTTCACAAAGACACAACTATTTTAATTAAACTAACAAACTTCAACTAGCTTACAGTTACCAAAGATTATCCCACATCACATGAACTTGAAAAATATTTGGCTTGGTTTCTATATTTCTGAGAGTTTTAGAATGCCCAATCCTTAATTTATATAAGTTAAATGCTTGTTTGTTTCGAAGCCAATTAAATAGAACTCTTTACAAATGAATTCTGGCAATCCCATTCAGAGGTAGGGAAATATCACACACCTGAAACAGACATACGTAGACGCACATGAACATATAGACACAAATATTACAGCTTTCGTTTTAAAATTTTAACCATGAAATGGGTATAATGCAAAACTCACTCATTTATGAAAGAGCAGTTGGATCCAAACTGTGTTTCTGGCAGATGGAATAAATTAAGGTTACCTATTTAGATGGCTAATGCTTTCTCTACTAATTTCTGGAGAAGACATCTAAGATTTTTCATTAGCCCAATTTCCAAATATCTCCCTTTTTCTCTCTTTCTTCTGGTGAGAAACATCTCCCTAAAGTTTGAATTTCAAAGAGTGGCTCTTCGGTCCTAGACAAGATGGGGCTAGAAAGTCTACATCACAGAGACATGGGTGGCTCAGTTGGTTAAACTGCCAACTCTTGGTTTCTGCTCAGGTCGTGATCTTGTGATCGTGGGACCCAGCCCCTCGCTGGGCTCCATGCTCAGCATGGAGTCTGCTTGAGATTCTCTCTCCCTCCCCCTCTGCTCATGCATGTGTGTGTGTGCACACATATACTCTCTCTCTAAAATAAATAAATAAAATCTAAAAAAATAAAATAAAATGACTCCTCCAAAAAAAAAAAAGTCTACATCACAAAGGCACAGAGAGAGTATCCAAGTTTTCTCCAACATGGAGTTTTGGGGGCATATTTGCCTATAATCAGAGGTCTAGGATAATTTAAAATTTTCCTTCTTTTTCTTAAGTGCAGGACAATTCTGTTTCCAATGTCCCAGTGTCTATGAGCATTGTGAGATGAATATGTGAGGTCTGGGGATTGGTAAAGATAGGTGGGGCTGAATTGCTTCTAGAGCCACATTTCAGGTTTTGTAGAGATTTGCAAGACAAAGCAGTGGCTTTCAGTCCCCCCCAAAATGGAGTGCTAGCCTGAATGATATCAAAAGAGTGATATGCCCATCCAACTACATTTCTTTTGTTTCTTTATCTCAGGGAGATTTCCAGCTAAGATAGAAATTAAAAGTTTTTTTTTAATGTTCTAGAAATTCAGGGTTTAATGCATTATGTCTTGAAAAAGCCTGTATAGTGTTTAACAAAGGTTTTCAGATGCTCTCCTTCTTTCTGAGTGCATCATTCAACATTAGACCAATTTATTTTAGGGGGGAAATCCTCTAATATTGCTCCTATCAAGCCTTGAATATGAGCCTCCCACGGAGCCAGTTCCAGGTCATTTGTAGGAGGACCTGAGAGGCTCTGGCCATCTGTATCCTCAGAGAGGGAGGTCTTCCCCAGGGGGCCATCGGGTTTGCCAGATAACCATAGTTTAATCATGGGAGGAAAGAGCAACCCTTAGCAGCCACTCCAGGTCCCAGTGAATGGGGTGGTGAATGGCCACTACTGTTTCCAACTCCTCTCTGAATTTGGTAGGATCTTCTGAAAGTAGAGGTAAAAGGCTTTATAATTTAGGAGATCTGTTGCTGTCCAGGTGATATGAAGTCTTGGTGGTGGGGGTCCGGATACATCCATCAAGAACACTGTATGGGAAGACCAGAAGCTGGCAGAGCCTGATTGCAGACCCCCGGGAAGTAGGAGGAATTGTAACAGCAAAGCGAGCCCTACCACCCTTCCTGAGTGCTTCTGCTACTCACTTCCTGGAGTTTAGTATTTACGTGAGTATCGGTATACCTTGAGCCTGGAGCGCAGGCCCTGCTCTCTACAAATCTTATGAGGAAAGGGAGATCAAAACAGGCAGCTGGGTGTTTATGGATTTTCTGGGGAAGTTACAGGAGGCTTGGGGTATAAGGGAATTTGCTGAGGTGGTAGGGCTGGATTTGAGAGGGGGTTTAGACCAGGGGCTCAGAGAATCAGAAGATCTTCTGGTGGGTCAAGGAGAGGGATTTGGGAATAAAGGGGGTGTATAGGAAGGAGGAGAAGGGGATTTACATTAGATGTGGATGCTAATTTTTATTCTAAGTCTCATTTCTGTTCTTCCATCTTTTTAAGGGAGTCCCTAAGGCTAGCTGCTATACTTCTTTGTGTCCACTTTTAGTTTGGTCTTTCCATAGGTACCAACAAAACAATTGTTTAGGATAAGAGCTCTCTAAAAAATTTTTTCTAATATAGAAGTTTGTCCGATAAAGATTCGTCATCTGGCCTTTGACAAGTAGGATCATTCTTTTTTTTAAGTAGGATCATCTATTAATCTTTTTTTTAAAATAATTTTTAGTCTTTTTTTTTTTAAGATTTTATTTATTTATTTGACAGAGAGACAGCGAGAGAGGAAACACAAGCAGGGGGAGTGGGAGAGGGAGAAGCAGGCTTCCCGCCAAGCAGGGAGCCCGATGCGGGGCTCGATCCCAGGACCCTGGGATCATGACCTGAGCCGAAGGCAGACGCTTAACGACTGAGCCACCCAGGCGCCCCGGATCATCTATTAATCTTGATAGCACCTGAAACCAATGAGCCTTTTAACCACTCAACCGTGGATGCAGGAGGCAGCCCAAAGGAGAGGGCAAAAGATGCAGCCCTCACAAGATCCAGACAGTGAGTAAGATCCCAGCGTCAGCCTCAGAAAGCAAAGATGTCACAGGCAGTAAGAATGGTGAGTGCAAACATTATCTCTGGTGTCCCATGAGAACGTGAGAGGCGTCCAATCACAGACCCACTAACCTGTGACACCAGGCAAGCACGAATGGAGTGGGACTTTTCCAGCACTCAGCAAAGGTTGAGACAATGGCCTCTTACAGACAAGACCCCTTAAGACAAACTCCCCTGAGAGCTGATATAGTCAGACAAAGAGAACTGACACCAGCCACCAGTCCAAGTTGTTACCTGGCTAAAATCAGGGGTTCCCAGGCCCCTCCTCTTTTCAGATCCAGTCGAGTCAACCATCCACAAATGCATCCCCTAGCCGGCAAGACCAGAGAGAATATTCTCACTGGTCACAAAGCCAAGACCCCAAGACATAGAACAAGACAAAAGGGAAACCTCATCCGGCACGTTATGCATTAGCTAAGTAATGCATGTTAACAGCATTAGCTAAGGCTTGGGTCTCTTGGAGCCAAACTAAAAGCTAAGAGGGATGTGCCTCTGGGTTGAGGACTGGGTGGTGTTTAATGGAGTACCTCTTTGCACAGAAATTTTCTTGAGATTGGTGGGTGACCTGGTGTCAGTCTAACCCATTCAATGACCAAATTATCCTAATATGAGAGTCTTAGAGTTAGGTGGTACAGGATCCAGCAGCTCTTAAGTGCTTGACCTGTGCCCACCAATTTCGTGGCTTGGCTCCTAAGATGTCCCTTAGCAACAGCATTTACCTCTTGCGCACATTAATCCACAGCAAAGTTTGTCTAAACAGACATGGGTCTGGTGAGGACCATGAACCTGTCATTCTGTGAGGCCGCCTCAAACAGCAGGCCATGGTAGGGCCTGAGCCTGCGTTCTGCCCTATGGTTTTCCTCCTCATGACAAATGACACAACAGACAGAGACAGAAACAGTGACCGTTTGTGTAAGGAATAGGATCAATAAATAAGACTTTTTTTTTTTTTTTTAGCAGAGCTGCTAGACCCTAGGAACTAGTTGCACAAATATTTTCTCCTGCTAATCTAAATTTAGAAAAAGCGCTCTCACCATGCTCACTTCCAGTGCACCCTTCAGGCAGAGGGCTGGGAGACTGACAAGGTAAGAGTCCTTACCTTCTGCTGGCTTTTTGTCAGAGGCCCCAGGATGTCCCAGTTGCAGCAGCCCCGCCAGTTTGAAAATCCCATCTGGGTCACCAGAACTGTAGGGATGGAAGAGGTTTCCCTCCTTCCCTTCTAGGTTCTTTGGCTGGTCTAATAATTAGGTTGATAGAAGACTGAGTAACAGGAAACAAACAAAAGTTTAACAACATGTATACCTCCTGGTTACATGGGAGAGACCCAGGAAAACTGGGTCTGAAAACTGAAGTCTGGAAACTGAAAATTCCATCTTCAGCTGAAGACAAAAGATGCTGGGGGGCAGGGAGTCAGTTATGGGGGGTGACCAGGAAAAGCACAGTGAACGGGGTTAGGTGGTTATGCAGATTTAAGTCCCTGCCAACCCCACTGATTGAACAGTTTCTGGAGATTTAGCCCTCCCCCACTTCCTGGTACTGGGAGGGAGACACCTTACACATGGAGATTTCCTGCAAACATGCAAATGTCTCTTATAAAAGGGTAACTTCTACTTGGTTTTCAGAGCTCCTCCCAAGTTGGCTGCTTCTCAAAAACAACCAGCCAAAAACAATCCCTGTGCCAAAGAGGCACATTTTGGGGGAGGGGGACACGTTCCACTCCCCTTCAATGACATTCCTAAAATCACAGAGCCTACAGTACAAGGGTCAGGATTCAAATTCCATCTTCTACTCCCATTCTGGGACTCTTTCCATTGTTTTCTATGGCACCATTTCTATGATCCCCGAAGCTGCTTTCCTGGCAACAGTTCAAGTCCATACAATGAAAAATGACACCGCTAAAGAGGATGGCATTTATAAGGTGGGAGGAGAGGCATGAAGAGCAAGAACGTGGTTAAATAAATACCAACCTGTCAGAAAACAACAAAGAAAACATCAGCCGGAAATTTATGACCTGCAAGTATTTTTCCCTCCTTCTTCTGCCATGTATATTCATCCAGGCTCCTTGTTCTTTGACCAAAACACCCAGAAACACGCCGGTCTTTTTTTGGCACAAGGAAGGGAGATGTTTTGAATGATCCAACATGTCTCTTGTTCTAAGAACCCTTTAAGGATGTGAGTTATGGGACCTTTTCTCCTGCCTTGGCTCCTTTAAATTATGCTCATAGCTTGGCAAAGAACTCTTAACTGCCTGGCCCATTAATCAGGTCGCGCCATAAATTTCTTGCCTCATTGCCCTGTGGAGAATCCATCTGGAAGATGTTCACACTGGAGTAGTTTGGGAAGCTCCCACAACATCAGTGGCCTTGTCAGGTCAGCCACCCCCCTACACCCCAGAACAGAGGGGATGGGCAGGGCCACCCAGGACACACGCCTTGGCCCTCCGCCGTGGCTTTGTGGTCCGGACAAGCCACTTGACCACTCTGGGCTCCTCGTCTGCAAAATGGAAATAATCATATTTCTCTTTCTGGACTGTTTTGAAGGTTAATGAGATAAAGTGTAGGAACCAGGTGATATTAGATCAGATCATAACAATGGTATATCCAAGGACAGAGCACAGCCTCCTTAGCTTTTGACAGGAGAGGCCCCCTCCTTCCCTGCCTTGCTCCAGCCTCCACCTTTGTAATTCAGTGTGCTGCTTGAGGGCACCTGGCTGGTTCAGGCGGTAGAGCATGATCTCAGGGCTGTGAGTTCAAGCCCCACACGGGGCGTGGAGCCTCCTTAAAAAAAAATGTGCTTCTTAAATGGGGAGCTTCTGTGTCATAATGGCTGAAGAAATGGTGGGCCTGGATTTTGCTGAGGCCCAAACCAATCCTGTCTCTTCCCGTCTCTCTGAAATGCAAACGAGGTAGAACGCGCCCCCCAGAGGACCATGAAAATTGCAAACCCCAGCTTGAGAGGCCCGTCCTGGTTTCCTAGGGCACCCTCCTGCAGGAGCACCACCCATCCTCACAGCCAGAGGGCACTGTTTTTCCTTTTAGATCCTTTTCCTCCAGCGTCTTTGGCAACGAACAGCCCAGAGTTTTTCCCCCAGGTGCCCCTCTCAGGGTGAGTCTTCAATGACTGAGGTATCTTTGCTCAGTTCAATTGTGAAATAATAATAATAATAATAATAATAATAATAATAATAATAATACCAAGATTTCAACCCAGGTGTGTAGCTCCTGAGTCTGAATCGAGACTGAATGTTAGTTCTGTCCACAGCATCTAATGGGTACCAACCTGCAGGAGGCGCCTACTTCCAGAGAAAGCTGTCACATCTCTCAGGACGCGAGCCCTTAGGAATGCTTAATTGGCATATGCTTAAACCTGTAACTAGATGGGTGGGGAGAGCAGGGCCAGAATGAGCACTGATCGTGTCTAAGACCAGTGGATCAGGGGTGACTGAGTTTGAGATCTCTATGCCTTCAGAGCTCCCCAACGCTTGCCCCAGGCCAGAATGCTGTGCTCCCCTACTCTCTCCATGTCTGTAGGCTTTGTCTTTGGCCAGAAGCCCTGGATCTCTCTCCCGCGCACGCTCTCTCTCTCTGCAGAGTCCTCAGACAGGATCCCCACAGTATCCAATCCAATACATAGTCATCCTGGAAAGAGAGCATCTAAATAACACCTATTAACCTTAAAAATAAAACTGCTAGTGATTTTAGCAGCAAAAATGGGTTTATTTGGGATTAGCCAAGAATTGCAATCTGGGACAAGCAAGCCATGGCAAAACTATAGGCAAGTCCAATGAATAAAGGAGAGAACCACTCTTGTATGGAGGAAAGCCGCTGTTATCAGCAAAAAAGTCCATAGGAGCAAACTGGGAGTTTGAAGTATAGCGGCTTCTCATTGGCTGAGCTGTGACTGTCTCTCATTGGCTGGGCTGTTGCCAGGGGCGGAGAAAACCTTCCTCCCTCTCGCTGGGGCGGCAAAGTAGTATCCCTGGGCAAGGCGCCTCTCTTCCTGTTGGGTCTGCAATGGATGGCGAGTGCTGGGCGTGAGAGCCCCCCTGACAGCCTCCTGACTCCATCCTCAATGAGGTTTCCTTTTATTAATTTTCACGCAGCCATCTGAAAGTTAACGTACTGTGTATTTCTAACCCTACCTCAAGGAAAAGTGTGTATAGCAAAAAAAAAAAATTAGTTTAGATAGATTAGTTTTATATTTGTTGGGTTAGATGATGATTCTATAATAAACGTAAATGAATTAAAAGACTCCTTCCACTTGATTACGTCTGAACTCAGTAAAGCAAGTGTAACATGGTTTGCTGTAGACCTCTGACCTCCTCAAGTCTTTCTCAAAATATACTCAAAATGCCATATATTTCTTCTTAAATTAATTCCTGCTTCCTCCCCTAATTAGTGTATGACTCAGTGGTATCGCTTTTAAAAATCAAGTCATTATTATACCAACAGCAAACAATAAGAGAAAGGGGGGGGGAAGTATCACTTTTTGAAAAAGCATGTTTTGGTGCCCCTTGTACCTCAAATGTGTCCTCACCAAGGATTACACATTTGAGATTTAACCCTTCATCCTTTTTCCTTTTTTAATGTGTTAGATTTTTTCCTTACCCTTTACTTTTTAAGGTAAAATTTATATAAAGTGGGATGCATGGATCTCAAGTATACCATTCAGTGAGTTTTGACAAATGGATAAAGGTGCATGACTCAAGCCCGTATCGTAACACAGAGCATTTCTAACACCAAGGAACGTTTACTCATATCCTCCCGATTCATCTTCCCACCTACCCCCAGCCCCAGAGACAGGCGCTGCTGTGGCTTCCATCAGCATAGTTTGTCTTGTTCTAGGACTTTGTATATAGAACCAAACAGTGTGCACTCTTTTGTGTCTGGCTTGTTTCACTCGACATAATGCTTTTAAGATGCATACGGTTTCATATATCAGGAGTTTGTTGTTTTCTGAGTAGTATTCCATTGTATGAATACATCACAGTTTCTTCATCCACTCTCCTATGGATGGAAATTTGGGTTTTTTTCAGTTTTTAGCTAATAGGAATAAAGTGGTTATGAAGGTCCTTGTACATATGTTTTAAAGGGCATACGTTTTTACTTCTCATAGATAAATATCTAGAAGTGGAATTGCTTGGTCACAGGGAAGGTGAGTGGTTCACTTGATAAGAAATGGCCAAATATCTTCCCAAAGCTTGTGCCCATGACCACGTATGACAGTTGTGTTGACCACATCCTCCACAACACTGAGCGTTGTGAGTCTTTCACATCAGCCATTCTCCTGGGGTGCAGGAGAACCTCATTATGGTTTTAATTTGCATATTACTGATGAATATTGAACACTGTCCTAGGAGCTTATTGGCCATTGATATTGTTTCCTTTGTGAAGTCTATGTCCAAGTATCTTGCCCCCTTTTTAATTGGGTGGTTTGTCTTATCATCATTGAGTTGTAGAAGTTCTTTTCATAGAAGTTTTTACTTCTACACTTTCCTCTACAGATTTAATAGTTCTAGCCCTTATATTCAGGTCCAGGATCCACTTCAAGTTAACTTTTTTTGCATGGTGTGAGATAGGGGCTGAAGTTCATTTCTTCCATATGGAAATCCTGTTGCTTCAGCACCATTTGTTAGAAAGACTATTTTTCCCCCGTTGAATTATCTTGTCCCCTTTGTGGAAAATCAATTGACCATGTAGGTGTGGATCTATTTCTGAAGTCTATAGTCCATGCCAATGACCTATCTGTCTATCTGTCTGTCGACACACAGACTCGAGTGCGATATGGTGGAGCAGAGATGAATCAATAAGCTGATGGTAGTGGAACCTGAGTAATGGGCACAGGTGGTAGGTTCATTACACTATTCTACTTTTGTATGATAAAATGCTTTCAAAAAGAGACAGCTTCAAAAAGCATGGGGGGCAGTATTACCCTCATGTGTAACACCAGAAATGTAAATTAGGGCAATCTATTTTCACATCACCAATTTGATGTTTAACAGCAGCAATACTCGATTTCTCTTGGTAATACAGAGTTGTATATTTACCTCAACACACACATAAACACATACCGTCTATTCCAAATAGATGAAATATTTAACTGCAAACAATATCATACAAGTAGAGGAGAATTTTGGAGAGTGCTTACATTATCCTGAGGTGAAGAGGTCTTTCTTAGCATGACAGAAAAGTCCAAAACTATAAAGGAAATGATTGACATCTAATGACCTGAAGACATATAATGTCCATGTCAAAAAAAAATCATAGACAAAAGATGAAGGACAAACGGCAAAACATTTGCAATATATAAAACGGCCACAGGGTGGTTACTGTAATATATAAAAGGCTTTTTAAAAATCATTAAGAGATGGGGCACCTGAGTGGCTCAGTCGGTTAAGTGTCTGCCTTCGGCTCAGGTCATGATCCCGGGGTCCCTTGACAGGCTCCCTGCTCAGTAGGGAGTCTGCTTCTCCCTTTCTCTCTGCCCCTCCCCCACTGGTGTTTTCTCTCTTTCTCTCTCTCTCGCTCTCTCTCAAATAAATAAAATCTTTTAAAAAAATCATTAGATGCAGATTTCAATTGCATTAGTAATGATATTTTTAAGTGTCTGGTGAATCAATAAGTTTATTTGTGGAATTTTTATACCTTTTTGTTTTTATTAGACATTTTATAATAAGTTTATGATAATAAAAACAAAACCATAAGAAAAAGAGGAGCAACCCAATAGAAAAGTGAGAAACAGATAAATAAATGCTCATACCACTAACCAAATGTGAGATGGTGATTTAGAATAAGAAATAAATATTTGGCCTTTGTCCACTGTTCCTGGCACATAGTTCCAAAACTTGGAATTTCCTATATAAGAACCATAGGGGCATCTTTTGTTATAATATTTAGTTTTGTTTTCAGTTTCTGAAACAGCTCCAGGGGGAGTAAAGGTGAAGTGGGTGTCTTTTGTATAACGAAACTCTTTCCCCCACATCTGAGTTTATGGTAGCAAGGTGACCTTTGGAGAGCCCCTAAGATGCGGACTGGTTGCGAGGGAAACCAACCTGTGATTAGAGCTTTGGAACTTCAAGCCCCACCCCCCAGCTCTAGGGAGGGGAGAGGGGCTAGAGATCTGAGTTCAATCACCCATGTCCAGTGATTTCATCAGTCATGCCTTTGTAATGAAGCCTCCATAAGAACCCAAAAGGACAGGGCTCACATAGCGTCCAGGCTGGTGAACCCATGGAGATTCGGGGAGAATGGCGCACCAGGAGAGAGGTCTTGGATGCTACACCCCTTCCCACATACTCTGCCCTACACATTTTTTTTCCACCTGGCTGTCCCTGAGTTCTACCCTTTTATAATAAATAGGTAATCTAGTAAGTAAACTGTCTCCTGAGTTCTATGAGCCACTCTGGCAAATAAATCAAACCCAAGGAGGGGGTCATGGGAACCTCTGATTTATAGCTGATTGGTCAAAAGCGCAGATGACCACCTGGACCTACCATTAGTGTCTGGGGTGCGGGGCAGGCTTGTGGGACTGAGCCCTGAACCCGTGGGACCTGACGCTACTTCCAGGTAGATAGTGTCAGAATTGAGTTGAGCTGTAGGACCCCCGGCTGGTGTCTGGAGCATTCTTGGACGTGTGGGGAGCCCCACCCCCACATCAGACTTTGGTGTCTGAACTTTCACCTCTATTCTAAAAAGCACACTTACTCCTTTCACATTTGAACGATTCTGATATTAGAACAAGTCCTACAGTCAGTGGGTCCATTGGTCTTTTGGTTTTTCTTTTAATTCTTCCCACATTGCTCTTCTAAATGAATGGTCCATCTTAATACCATTGACAATTTCTGAGACTCAAGGACATATAGCAGTAGGCATTGGATGATTGGTTACCCACAGAATTACTGCCTTGAAACAATAAACGGCTAATACTTTTGGTTAAGGAAACAAATGAAGAGCCAGTCCCGATGAACTAAATCCTCACAGTGTCCCCTTCCCCACAGCTTTGTCACTGGTCACCACACCCCCAGATCCTCGTCTTAAGGACGTTTTCTCCAAAGGCAATGAGTCTAGGAGTCTTTGGGAAGAAGGCTCGGTTCTCCAACACTCTGAGCACAGGATGGGGAGGTGATGAGCCACAGGTCGACAGAGACCCCAGGTTAGAGGGCCTGAGGGGAGGCCTCCTTACAAGCACTCCTGCTTCCAGAGCACGCACATGGCAGCACCCACGACAGTGTGCTCCGCTCACATTAGCACTGGTGAGGTCCCCCTGCCGTTCCGTGTTCGAGAGAAATATTTCAGCTCCTCCCTCCCCTGCAGTGTCAGTGAGAAGCCTGAAAACTTTCGTTTTACAACAGATAACATAGACACTAAGAGGCTTTTCCCGCAGTGTCTGGTTGTCCATCCAAATGTGCAACCTCTTTCTGATTTTAGAACCCAAATGCCCACTTCTCTGTCCTGGCTCCTAGGTTTACTGGACTTCCAGAAATATGGAACAGTTTGGATATTGGACATGGAAACGCTCTGTGTTGACTTTATTTTGCCTATTTTTCTCTCAACTCGCCAGGTGCTCAGGATGAGGGAACCAACCTCAGATGCTCAGGATTGCGCCTCGGATCACGATCAGACACGCCACCCACAGCCCAGGCCTGGGCAGCACCCTGCCTCCCGTTCTCCACCTCTCCTTCTCCACCCCCCATTCTAACTACTCTCGACAGGAATGACCCTTTAGCCACATAGATTGGCACAGAACCCTCAATTCTTGCATTTTCTCAAGAGACGCCCAGAAGTGCATTAGGAGGGGTGTGTTCCTATACCCTTGAGCATCCGACAGATCATAGACGCCAACAGAAACCCCAACTCATTACCTCAGAACCAGTCTTTCCTTCTCTCCTCACCAAGGGGCTTCAAGCAAGGTCTGAAGACCCGGGCAGAACTTGCCCAGCTGCCCCTGCCACCTGCCTCAGAGCCTACAAGGGTGCCACCGCCCACCGTCTCAGCACACAGCTGTCACCCAGGGTCACCTGGAGTGAGTCAGGAGGGGTGGGGGGCCTCAGTGTCCGTTCAGCTCTGACCTCACAATGCACAGCATTAAGGGAATACCGATTAGCCTGAAAATGGCAAATCCACGTAAGGAGTGCACCGAAAGGCAAGACCCACTACGACTTGGAGAATAACATTTGCATAAAGTGGCAGCTCCTAGAGCTGACGGGGCTTTTAACCGGGCTCTATCTGCCACCAAATAACACACACTCACGTTGCTTGCTGTCGGCAACAAAAATCCTTTTGGGCGAACACAAAAATAATTATGGGTTGATCTGCCTGAGCCCTAGAATTAATTAAATGGGTCCGATGAGCTTTAAACAGGAGACTTACATGTAATGACTGTAATATAATATAATCTGATATAATAATACACCCCCCTCATCCGCAGGGGGTTCGTTCCCAGACCCCTAGCGGATGCCCGAGACCCAGACAGTACTGACCCTACCTATACTATCCTTTCTCCTATACACACATACCTATGATAAAGTTTCATTTTTCACTTAGGCACAGTAGGCAATTAACAACAATACCTAGTAATCAACTAGAACAATTAAAACAGTATTTTGTAATAAAGGGTAGGTGAATGTGGTCTCTCTCTCTGTCAGCATAGCTCCCTGCACTGTCCTCAGCCTTCTTCCTGTGCTGACGGGAGGTGAGTAAGTCCCTCCGTGATGGGATGACAGGAGGCGAGTGACACAGCGTGTGGCTACTCCTGACGGTGCATCTGAGGATCACCGGCTTCCAGACTGTAGCGGACCGCGGCTCGCCCAAGCCGTAGAAAGCAAAACCACAGGTAAGGGTGCACGACGATAATAACCAGTAATAATTTGAATGTTCTTGTCTCTTTCGGTCACAAGGGAGAGACGCCCTCTGTCACCTCCGCAAAGGGGATTTCCATGCCCCGAGACCCTGCGACAGCAGCAAGGACGGTGGGCATGGGACAGGCCCCTGAGGAGCCAGGCACCCCCTTCCGGCCTGGATTCTGGACCATTCTGGGGAGCACCTGTCACCGATGATGTGTCAAGGGGCCCCCAGTCCCTCGCTGCGTGGCCTCCACGGCTCCCCTGCCACCCCCCACCCCGAACTCTCTCCTGCTGGTGGCTCTTATTCCCGTGGAGCCCCCTCTGGCCCGTGACACCCGTGTCAAGCTGGACCGTAAGAGGGGAGTGGGGGTTAAGCAAAACTTGGTGGAAACCCCAAAATAAAAAGGCTAAGAAGGGCAGGTGATGTAAAGAACACGTGGCACTTCCTGCATGATGACGACAGTAATTTCCAGAGACTGTGCTGAAGACTGAGGCCACTGGTAGGAAACCCACATGACTGCATGGGAGAGGGCGCGCTCCCCAAATGCCTCCCACCCTAAATCAGGAGTCACTGCCCTCCCCTGTGGCGCCAGCCCCTCAGAGGACATCCGAGGAGCCCGTGACCTGGCCGCTGACCCCCGCTCAGCCCTCGCCCCCTCCGTTTTCCCTCTGGATCTGACGTTCCGCCAGTCTGACTCAGCGCTTCCATTGGCTTCCCGCGGAGGACAAATTACCACAACTTCAGTGGCTTCACACAACACCAGTGCATCATCTTGAGGTTCTGGGAGTCACAAGTCCAAGATGGGACTTGTTGGGCTCAAATCAAGCTGTTGGCTGGCCTGCGTCCCTTTCTGGAGGCTCTAGAAGAAAATCCATTTACTTGCCTTTTCCAGCCTCTAGAGGCCACCTGTACTCCTGGCTTTGGGGCCCTTCCTCCATCTTCAAAGCCAGAAACTCGGGCTGGGTGCTTTCCATGCTGCCATTTCGCAGGCTCTCCCTCTTCGGCCTCCTCCACTTACAAGGACCCTTATGATTACGTTGGGTCCATCCAGATAACCCAAAAAAACTCTGCATCTCAAGGTCATCTGGTTAACCTTAATTTCATGTGCTACCTTAATTCTTCATTGCCAGTAATCTAATATATCAAAGGTTCTGGGGAGTAGGATGCAGATGCTTCGGGGAGGGGGGGCATTATTCTACCTCCATAGAAACACCATGCATCCCTTTGCCTTTACCTATGCAGTTCCTTCTGCCAGGAATTCCATCTCCCCAATTCCTATTCCCATTTCTCAAACTCATTTATTATTCAAGATCCTTCTCAAGTGTTACATCCTCTGTTATCCACTCTAGTCCTCTTCTGAACCTGTAAAACCTTGCATCAGGCCCACACTATGTTAAGATGATTATTTAAGGACTCCCGTCCCATTAGATTAAGAACACCCAGCATCCACCATGTCAGTAACTTTTTCACTGCATTGCCGTGCCTTCATTGCCCCTTTTTTGATGAAGGGCTGTATTTCTAGCTTGTCTGCTCTTCATTGGATCTACATCTCTGTTCCGAGACCAGCACCACTCTGACTTCATTGCAGTAGCTTTTATACATGTTCTGATACCTGCAAAAGCAAGTTCCCCACCGCCACTCACCCTGTGCCCTATCACTCGTCTTCCTCCTGCCTCTCAGGACCCTTCTCTCAGGCACTGCTTCTTCTATCCTGATGATGGGGGCTACACAGGTGTATACCTGCACGAACACTGATCAAACCATACACTTTAAATACGTCTATCAAAACCGTCAGGCATTTTTAACACAATCGCTATCAAGATACCACTAGCATTTTTCACAGCACTAGAACAAACAATCCTAAAATTTGTATGGAACTGCAAAGACCCCCAATAGCCAAAGCAATCTTGAAAAAGAAAAGCAAAGCAGGAGGCATCACAATTCCAGACTTCTAGCTCTATTACAAAGCTGTCATCATCAAGACAGTATGGTACTGGCACAAAAACAGACACATAGATCAATGGAACAGAACAGAGAGCCCAGAAATGGACCCTCAACTCTATGGTCAACTAATCTTCGACAAAGCAGGAAAGAATGTCCAATGGAAAAAAGACATCTCTTCAACAAATGGTGTTGGGAAAATTGGACAGCCACATGCAGAAGAATGAAACTGAATCACTTTCTTATACCATACACAAAAATAAATCCAAAATGGATGAAAGACCTAGGAAACAATCAAAATCCTAGAGGAAAATGCAGGCAGCAACCTCTTTGACCTCAGCTGTAGCAATGTCTTCTGACAGTGAAGGAAACAATCAATAAAACTAAAAGACAACCTACAGAGTAGAGAAGATATTTGCAAATGGCGTATCTGATAAAGGTTACAGTATCCAAAATATTTAAAGAACTTACCAAATTCACCCAAAAAAATAAATAATCCAGTCAAGATATGGGCAGAACACATGAACAGACATTTTTCCAAAGAAGACATACAGATGGCCAAAAGACACATGAAAAGATGCTCAACATCGCTCGGCATCAGGGAAGTCCAAATCAAAACCTCAATGAGATACCACCTCACACCAGTCAGAATGGCTAAAATTAACAAGTCAGGAAACGACAGATGTTGGCGGGGATGCGGAGAAAGGGGAACCCTCCTACAATGTTGGTGGGAATGCAAGCTGGTGCAGCCACTCTGGAAAACAGTATGGAGGTTCCTCAAAAAGTTGAAAATAGAGCTACCATACGATCCCGCAACTGCACTACTAGGTATTTACCCAAAGGATACAAAAATACTGATTCAAATGGGTACATGCACCCCAATGTTTATAGCAGCAATGTCCACAATAGCCAAACTATGGAAAGAACTCAAATGTCCATCAACAGATGAATGGATAAAGAAGAGGTGGTGTGTATATATATATATATATATATATATATATATATATATATATATACACACACACACACACACACACACACACACAATAGAATATTATGCAGCCATCAAAAGAATGAAATCTTGCCATTTGCAACGACACGGATGGAACTAGAGTGTATTATGCTAAGTGAAATAAGTCAGTCAGAGAAAGACAAACATCATATGATTTCACTTACATATGGAATTTAAGAAACAAAACAGAGGAACATAGGGGAAGGGAAGGAAAAAAAGAGGGAGACAAACCGTAAGAGACTCTTAACTACAGAGAACGAACTGAGGGTTGATGGAGGGAGGTGGGTGGGGGACGGGCTAAAAAAATACCATCAGGCAATTTTTTAAAGTCTAGGCTGACTGCAAGTAGCACTTCAGGAATTTAGCACATGAGCAGGTGGCTAGACCGAAACTAAGAATGTTTCTTTTCCCTCTTCACGAAACGAAACGCTTGAAGCCATATTAATAATTTGGCTCATCTGGTATGAATCGCCTTGGATGGCTTCCCAGGTCCGCCCAGCAGCTTGCAGTGAGTGCCCCACAAAGGGCTTCTGCGGCACCCCCCGCCCCTGGGGGGGTCCCGGGGGGGCTCCCGGGGGAGCGCCAGCCACGGGGGTGCCGGTCAGTCACCTTCCCTCAAGCAGCGCAAAGGAAGAGAGCGGCCGGCCAGGCGCCTCCTCTTGCATGGCTTCTGCGGCACGTCCCGGGCAGCTTCGCACGGCAGCGGGCGGATCTCAGGCAGGTCCCCCGGGTGACGCATCGCAGCAAACTTGTCTGTAGCCCTGAGTCATGACCGCCCCCGCTCCAGGTCTGGAGGTTGGCTCGGGGAGCGGCTCTCTCTCGGTCCCAGGACTGGAGACTGCTACCTAAATCCTATAGTCTCCTATTCCTCCGAGTTCTCTCTTTGGCCAAGTCCCCATTCCCCTGGTTAGTGATTCTTTACACTGAAGTTTCCCTGGATCACCTGCTGGGTGGTTTCTGTCTTCCGAGACAGACCCGGCGGAGAAATCCAATCTGCAGGACACATGGGCAGTCTTTCCTGGAAAAGGAAGGATGCTGGAGGAAGTGGTGCTGGGAGCCCAGAGGAAGCAGGGGCCGTGGAGATGGCCACCAAGGATCCCCAAGTCCTGGTCCTCGTGCTGCCTGTAGCCCCCTCCCACACTGACTAGGGCTGACCGGTGGACCAGGAAGACACTGTAGACATGGCAGACCGTCCAGATGAGCCACAGAGCTTTGTGGCTTCCACCCTGCGCTCCTCCTCTGGCCAACGTGAGGGGCTATGTCATGAGGCTACTGCAGGAGCCCTCCGGAGAGGCTCCTCTCCAAATTCCGTGAACGGTGGAGGCCTCCAGTCAAGAGCCTATAAAGGAAATGCCTTGGCAGGGACCCTCCAGCCCCGGTAAACCTTCAGAGGACGGCAGGCTCCACTGGAGTGACCCCAAACCAGAGCCATCCAGTGGAGCTGCTCCCAAACTCCGGCCCGAGGAAACTGAGCATAATAAGTTATTAGTATTTTAAAGCCACTGATGGTGGGGGGGGGGTGTAATTTGTTACGTAGCATTCAAGAACAAATACACATGGTCTCAAAGTGTCTTCAACAAAATGATTACTTACGAAGGGAAAATGAGTAACTTTACAATGGAGAACACTGAAAAATACCACTTCAGCAAAGCGATCAAAGTTAACATCACCAGTCCGGAGATACAACGAAGACACCCACCTCCTGATGGGAGGTACTGAGAACAGCCCACGACTGCTTCCTGGTATTCTTTGCCAAAGATGTACAATCTTAAGTTAATCACAAAAAGCATCACTCCAACCCAAACTGAGGGAAACCAAAACCGAGGGAAATTCTACAAAAGAAGTAGTCAGAGCTCTTCAAAAATGCCAAGGTCATGGAGGGGGGCAGGGAAAAAGACCAAGGAAATGTCTCAGCAGGAGACTAGGAACACGGGACCAATCAGTGCAGCATGTGGCCCTGAATGGGACCTCGTCCAGAAACCTGGTGAAGTTTCAAGAGGTCTCTAAACTAGTGAATCATAGTGTCAGCTAGTTTCCCAGTTTCATGATTGTATTAATGGTTACAAAACATGTTCAGTGTAGAGGACACTGGACGAAAAGTATCTGGAACTCACCATCTTACTTTTGTAACTTCTTAAAAATCCTGAAATTACTTAAAAATTAAAAGTTAAAAATAATATCTTTCAAGAATGAAGGTAAGAACGGTTTTCAAATATCAAAAAGCGAAATAATTCACTACCAACGGACTGCAATAAAAAAGAAACTAGAATGTGTTCTTCAAGCAGAATGAAAATAATTCTAATTAGAAGCTCAGATATGCAGGAAGAAATGAGTAAGAAAGAGAGTAAATCTGAATTTGGAAAAATCCTACTGCGTGCTGACTGTATGAAGAGCAATCATAACCTATGGTGGGTTAGAGTTATACAGAATTAAAATATGATAACAGCACACAAATTGAGGTAGTGTCTACAGTTTAAAATATCCTGAAACCTATGCATTGTCTAGGAAAAGGGTAAATGTGCTAAAATACCATTAGTCTTTGATAAACAAATGTCACACTGTTTAATCTCTATAGTAACCACTAAAAATAGAGTAGAACGTTGTATACCTTACAGACTAATGGGGGAATTGGGAAATGGTGGAAAAATAAAATTGAAAATAGAATTGAAAAATGTACAATCAATCCAAAAGAAGAAAATGCCATAGGAACAGAAATAACTAGGGGGGGGGAAACAGATGTGGAGTACAACCCCCACTAATAGATAATTCCAAAAATATCAGTATTTATATTAAATCTAAGTGGACAGAAGGTCCAGCTAAAAACAAAAAGACTTCCAGACTGGATAAAAATACATCCATGATATATACTATATACACTGTTTTGCAAAGACACACTAAAACCATAAGGATATAAAAAGGCTAGATATAAAAGGATGGCAAAAGATACATCACGCAAACACTAATCAAAAGACGACTGGTATAGCTGTACTAATGACAAAGTTTAAGGCAAGAAGGGTTACCAGATAAAGACGGGACATTTACTTCTTGGGGGAAAGCTGCAGGCATTCTCAGCAAAGTCAGGAATAAGAAAAAGACATCCACTCTGCCTCTGCCACTTTCATAACTGCACTGGAGTGATCACCCAGTGTCATCGGACAAGGGACAACAACAAGAAGATAAGCACAGGGAGGAAAGTATAAAATATTCGTATCTGCAGGTAATATCACTGCATTCTGGAAAAATACAAAAGATGCCATGAACAAGCCACTAAAAACAATGAGAGAATTTAGTAAGATAGCAGGATCTAAAATTAGCATAAAAACCAATAGCCTTCATATGTTCATAGAACAACCAGCTAGGAAATGTATGGAAGAGAAAAACCCCACTGATGGCAGAAACAAAAAAGCAAAACTATCTCAGCATAAAAAGAACAAGCATTATGGAAAGCTTTTATAAGAATTTTAAAACACTCCCAAAAGACACAGAAGTGAGTTTCACAAATGAAAAGACGTACCATGTTCCTGGATACAATGGATGACTCAACATCCAAAGAAGTCGGTTCTTGGGGTGCCTGGGGGGGGCTCAGTCGGTTAAGCATCTGCCTTCAGCTCAGGTCGTGATCCCAGGTCTTGGCATTGATCCCCGAGTCGAGTCGGGTTCCCTGCTCAGCGGGGAGTCTGCTTCTCCCTCTGCCCCTCCCCCTGCTCGTGCTCTCTGTCTCTGCCAAATAAATAAAATCTTTTGTAAAAAGTCAGTTCTCAAGTCAATTCATAACTCACAGGATTTTCTTCTGAAATTAGGTGTATTTATTCAAAAATTCATTTGGAGGAAAATTAACAAGGAAGGACCACCAGGACAACCGCAGGGAAGGGAGCGGGGCTGCCAGATGGCACAGCGCCACCCAGCCTCATATTCACACACCAGGGTTGTGGCTACGGAGGGACTTACAGACCAGCATCTGGAAGAGCCAAGTGACCGTGCGATACCGGGTGACAGATGATAAATGTGGGATCTTTAACCAATGGGGAGAGATGGGCTTTTTAACGAATGGTGGTGGAACACCCAGGTAGCCACTTGGGAAAATAGACCATTGAATCTGTGCCTCACAACATACAATAGGATAAATTCCAAACAGATCAAAGATTTCTTTTAAGATTTTATTTATTTGTCAGAGAGAGAGAGAGAGCACACAAGCAGTGGGGAGGGGCAGAGGGAGAGGGAGAAGCAGACTCCCCACTGAGCAGGGAGCCTGATGTGGGGCTCGATCCCAGGACCCTGGGATCATGACCTGAGCCGAAGGCAGACGCCCAAATGACTGAGCCACCCAGGTGCCCCCAGATCAAAGATTTAAATGCAAAAAATGAAACCATGAAAAAATATTAAGAGTGGGGAGAACTTTTCTGTTGCCCAAAATATAGAGAACAAACTGTTCTAGATTTGAGATCAGAACGAAATGCAATGCCTGGACTGCACTGGGATCCTTTGAACAAACCAGCACTAGAAGGTAATTTGGGGGGGCACCTGGGTGGCTCAGTCATTAAGCGTCTGCCTTCGGCTCAGGTCATGATCCCAGGGTCCTGGGATCAAGCCCCACATCGGGCTCCCTGCTCAGCAAGAAGCCTGCTTCTCCCTCTCCCACTCCCCCTGCTTGTGTTCCCTCTCTCGCTGTGTCTCTGTCAAATAAATAAATAAAATCTTTTTTTAAAAAAAAAAGATAATTTGGGGACAATGGGGAAATTTGACTGCAGATCTGCTATCTGGTGACAGGAATTATTGTCAGTTTTGTTTGGTGTGATAATTACATTATGGTTAAGCAAGAAATTGCCATTAAGAAAAAAGATACACACTGAAGTAATGTGGGGTGAAATATGTTTTCGGCAAAAAAAAAAAAAAAAATTGTTAAGTTAAAGTGATGTTGGCATATTATTGTAGGGACTCAAAAAGTCTCCGAATACTGCTAGTTTGGGAAGCCCATTGCCTTTTCATCCTCATTACAATTAGGAACAACCGTACAGTCTGAATTTCGTCAGAGAAGACCTCATTCTAGAAAATGCCAAAATGGCACCGAATTAAATGCTGGTGTGGACACACACACCCAGCTACACTTTGTGCGGTTTGTGCCTAAGCAAAGCAGCCCAAAGCCCCAGGGTTGCCACCGTCCCGTTGGCCTGCCAGGACACCTGCCAGGTGTTTGCAAACGGGAAAGAGGAAATCACTCCTCCCCGAGGAAGGAGCGAGGCCCAGAAGCCAGGTCTGAGGACAGCAAACTGGTGGAATTGGCCAGGAGTCCTGCATGGGGTGTGTGCCCAGAGCTTTCCTGGAGCAGCCTGGGAAAAAAGAACATTAGGGTCGAGGGTTGCTCCACTTTCTGGCCTCTGCAGGGGTGAGGCCCCGGCCGGGGAAGGGACAGGCAGGCGGGTCCTCCTGGAGAGCCAGCTGGGATGCCTGGATTTGGGGCCCTCCCAGCAGCAGCGAAGACTTTGAACTTAACTCCCCCCACATCTTGGGGGAGAACTGGGGCGCTGGGCGTGGACAGGTAAGGTGGAGGGACTGGAGAAATTTTGTTTTGTCACTAAAATCATGCTTTATTCCCAGGCTGGTGTGGTTTGGGAGAATTTGGTCGTGCAAGAACAAATCCTTTCTCAGGGCTGAAAGTTAGTCCTCGGTAAGAAAGGAGAGAAGACACAGGGTGGCTGGACGCATCACAGACGGGCAGCCAGCTGGTGCCCACGCCCCTTCTAGAAAGACCGACCGAACTGGGCAACGTCGTAGAGGTAGTTTTAAGCCCCTAGAAGTTTCCTTCAACAATATGCTTACCCTTGCTGTCCCCTCCCCAGCTGAGGTTTATTATGTTGAATCTGGAAGGTTTGTCTTCTTCCTTACAAACCCCACAGCTGCCGCTGTGGCACGTGGTCCCCGTGGTACCACCAGGTCTCAGTCCGCGCCTGCTCAGTGGAAGAGCCTCCCTGGGACCAGATGAGCACGCTTCTCAAGCACTCACTCTTCATCATCGCGGATTTTCCCCAAGTGAGGCTTCTAAAACATGTAACTGTTTTTGAAATACTCAATGAGCCAAAGAGACTTGACCATTTTTTTTAAATGGGCTTTAGGTTCAAAAAACAACATTCCCTTGGTGTGATTCTCACCTCTTTCCCAATTATCCTTCATCCACGTTCCCAGTCTTGGGTTGTAGTCACGTGCCCATGCGGCCCCCATCAGGCCAGCCCCACGGCCATCCACCTGCGCCCCCGCCCCCGGCCCCTTGGCAGCGGGCACCTCGCCGTCATTCAGGTTCCCCCAGCCTGGAAGCCCCACGGGACCGGCCAGGATGGCTGGTTCCCCTCTGGAGCCGGAGAATGTCCTGCCAGGTACAAGAGTAAAACAGTGTCTCCATCCCTGATCGCCTAGCAGATTGCCTGCTCCGGGGACTCACTTCCAGCTTGACTAGCACAAAACAATTTCAAGAAGCTTTTGGAAAGAGACCCAACTGGTCTGGCCAGATTCCAAAAGTGTCCTCATTCATTTATTCAACAAGCATCAGCATCTTATACCTACTTTTCACCAAGCATTGCAGAGAGCTGAGGAGGAGAAGCCACTCCTGGGAGGAGAGGCGGATGGACATTGTCCACTCTGACATGGGTCCTGGGGCGCTGCCCGGGGCACACTCAGGTGTCACACTGCAGGACCTGTGATCCTGGAGGGAGGGGATGCTGGTGAGGACCAGAAGCGCCTCACAGAAGGTCAGGCCAGGAGCAACGCCGAAGCAGGCACATTCGGGAAGCTCGTGAGTTTGGGACGCAGGAGCCTGTGGGTAGGTGGTGGGTGGGTGTCAGGTCTTGAATGAATTTTCCAGAACCTTCAATTATATGCAGTGACAGGGGTAGGGTTTTAAATAGAAGAGGGCAATGTTTGTATGTGAGAATGCTATCAGGGAAAGGATGGACGGGGCATGGGAGGTGGGAGACAGAACTGGGGGGTGGGGCTTGGCTTTGGAGGCAGTTGAGGGTAACGGCGAGTAAACTCGCTTCAGTCTACAAACTGGGGTTTGAGCCCGAGGAGGTTTTCTGACTCCGAAACTAATAGCTCTGTGTCCTTGGGCCAGTTACCAAGACTCAGGTACCAGTCCTTACCTCCCAGGTGGCTAGGACTAAGAACTGACATGTGTTAAGCTCTACCACCTGCCATACCCTGTTCTAAGGGCTTCAGGTGTATTAGCTCACTTAATCCCCTACGAACCCCCAGGGTAGATAATATGGTCGTCCCTGTTTTGAAGATGAGGAAGCAGAGACCCAGAGAGGTTGAGTACTCCCCCCAAAGTCCCAGAGCTAGGGAGAAATGCGGTGCTCAGCACAGACAGGCGCATAATGAGCCCTTAATTGTGGGACCCACCATGATGATGACCAGCCAGGCTAAGACACGGAGAGGAGGCTGCCCCAGGACTGGCATGTTGCATAACGATGGAAAATGCCCCTGTTGACTGTTGCCAGTCCCAAGAAAGGGGTTTCTACATATTCTAATAACAGGGATGCTACCCTGGCCTTCCAGAAGATCAGGAAAACGTTGCCTGGTAATTCAGGGGTTTTTATAGTCCTAGACTCATTCACCGTCCTCTTGCCCCTGATCTTGCCAGCAACGCCATAGACCAGGGACGCTGGCTGGGAATTCACTTCCAACGCCAGACAGTCCCACTGGGAGATCAGGATAGGGCTTGGTAAGCCGTGGGCCTGGGTGAATACACAAACAGGGCACCTCAGCATCCCCACCACCCTGTTAGTCCTCACCCCGAGTGTTACATACTTACATCCCACACTAAGGATGCTCCAAGGTAGGTGTTACTGTCCCCGTTTTAGAGCTGAATTAAACTAGTGCTCAGAGAGGCTAAGCAACTTGCCTAATGACACACAACTAGTATAGGACAGGTCTGTGATTCAAAACAGGGTCTTCTGACTCCAAAGCCTATTTGCTCAACACTTATTTTGTGCTAGGAATAGAGAAATGCCTTCCATGCCGGGCACTGGTTTTGAGCAGTCCTTGGGTAGAGGGGCTAAGAGCAGTTTCTGTGGTTGGCCTGCTGGGCTTTGGGAGCTAATGGACACTCCGGCAAGTTATCTTTCCTTGGGGCTTCAGTTTCCTCCACTGGGAAATGAAGATGAGAACAGGATCCGTCCACCTCACCGAGTGGTCGTGTGCATTAAAGACAATCCGCCCAGAGCTACTGCTGTTTCTAAATAAGGACTATTGTGGTATCATAGAAAGATGTTTGGTCTCTGTCCCTGGTGGCTGACACAGATAGGAGCATCTCTTGTTCTAATGTGATGACGCTTGGTGGCCCCTGGACGGGGGCTGGTCACCAGAAAGAGCAAGCTTTGATTAGAAGCCTGGAACTTTCAGCTCACCCCCTAACCTCAAGAGAAGGGAGAAGGGCTGGAAATGGAGTTAAAAATTGATCATGCCCATGTAATGAAACCTCCATAAAACCACCTAAATGGCAGGATTTACAGCCTCTGAGTTGGTGAACACATCCATGTGCCAGGAGAGTAGCATCCCCCAACTCGATGGGACGGAAGCTCCTGCGCTCAGGTCCCCTCTGGACCTCACCCTATGTGCTTCTTCATCTGGCTATTCATTCGTATCCTGTATAATAACCAATACACATAAATTCTTTATTGAGTTCTGTGAACTGTTCTAGCAAATTATTGAGCCTGAGGAGATCCTGGGACCTGATTTAAAGCTGGTCAGTCAGAAGTACAGCTGGCTCAGGACTGGCGTTTGGTGTCTGAAGTGGGGCCTGTCTTGTAGGACTGAGCCCTTAACCTCCATTGGGAACTCCAGGTGGATAGTGTCAGAACTGAATTGAACTGTTGGACACCCAGCTGGTGTTTGGAGAGGATCAGGGAATTGGTTGGTATCAGGAGGAAAAAATAAACATCCCCACCGCCTTCGTGCAGGCAAACTGATGAGCAGAGCTCAGGAGTCTGAGGGCAGACAGCTTCCGCAATCAAACTTTGAGGCACCAACTAGCCTCTGGGCCATCATTCCTTGCTGCTGGACAGACAGCTGTCCCGTTGGTGGTTCTCTGCTGGAAAGCAGACTTCGGAACCAACAGACCAAGGCACGAAGGTGCCATCCTCCACACGGTTCAGAGACACTCTGAGGAGCAGAGCCAGAGGATCCTGGATCCCTGCCCCAAGCTTGCCTTTTTTGGGGTACTGATGTGGGAAGCTGAACCCTCCTACTCCTCTTTTGCTACATCTATTGAAGGGATAGGCAGAATTTTTCTTAAGAGGCCAGATCTAAAATATTTTAGGTTTTCTTGGCCAAGAGGCAACCATCTAAGATACTGTGGGTTTATATCATAAAGGAAAAAAAATTTAATTGGTGAAATTCAAATATAATAATAATAGGTCTAATAATACAGGTCTACTAATGGGAGAGAAAGTGAACGGGTGTGGGGGTGGGGACAGAGGGAGAGGGAGAGAGAGAATCCTCAAGGAGGCTCCATGCTGAGCACAGAGCACGACAAGGGGCTCGATCCCACGACCCTGAGATCATGACGTGAGCTGAAATCAAGAGTCAGACGCTCAACCAACTGCACCACCCAGGCACCCCAAGAATAATGTTAATTTGGGAGGGGGGGGATAACATTTCACTGAATTGAGGTTCAAAGCTAGAATTGCCTACCGTCAAAAGCAATTGCCCGTGTTTCTGTTAATGCTGATCTGTAGTAAGATTTTGCAGATTTCATCTTTGAAAAAGTCTTCAATGGATAGATACTTCTATTGAAGATTGATATCAGGCTATAAGCCCAGGATTTTCAGATGAGCGTATTTATCACTTGAAAGGCATGTATGGAGTTCGGTTAGATTTTTCTCTTGAGGTTTGCCTTGTAGCAAGTTAATTGCTTCAACTGAAGGTTATGTGGGAGCTCCTCAAGTGATGTTGAATGGATTTTGCAATATGGGGATTTCTTTGGGGTTCGCATTAAGGTCTACAAAACACTGCTTGAACTGCAGCTTGAGCTCAGTTACCACGTCTGCTGCAAACATGGGTGGGACTGGAACTCGCGCTTCTTGCGTCACCTTGACAACACTGGAAGTGTAATGATGCAGTCTTACCATTAGTTGTGATTCCAACACTAGTTCCTGTTGAAATGACTCTACTATCGTATGAATTCCACATATACACCTTGTTTTGCCTTGTGATTTTAGATAGAATTCATTGAGAAATGAAGTCTACAGCCAAAGCTAATTTCCGAAGCTCTTTGGGGTTTGGTAACAGTGGTTGAGGGCAGTTCTTCTCATTCGGAAAAAGTTCAGTCTTGGTCCTAAGCTCAAAAATTGAAATAAAACTTTGCCACGACTCCACCACTGAACTGCTGTGTGATAGACCACGTCAGGATATTCAGCTACTATTGCTGATGAGCATTCATGGAACTGTTGAGAGTTCGGTCTATGAGAGCAAACGAAGTTCACTGTTGACAATACTGGTTCAGTAACACGATTCAAATGTTCTCCACAAAATACCTATTGATGTAAACAGCCATAAGCTCTAACACCCGATATTATCACAAGCTCTATGAGTTTGTCCTAGTAAGCCTTTTCTTTTCCACACGTATTTTTTCCACCATCAATTGTAACACATCTTAGCAGATTCCACTTCAGGTTGTACTGAAGCCGTTTTCTCAACTTTGAAAACATTTCTGCCTGTAGATCTTCCGCACAGACCGTTGCCAGAGCTGAGTTCTTCAGTAACTCCTAGCTTGGCACAGGCTCCTCAAATGTCTGAGCCATTAGGTAACATAGGTCAACTCTTGTAGCAAGAGTCAGCGACAACCACCACTCAAAATCACTTGCTTGGTTTTTTAACGGACACTTGATGTTGCTCATAATACCCTCAACACTTGGAGCAGCTGCTGTCATTGACAGGCTAACAGTCCTAAACGAACTTTCTCTGGGCATGTTTCTTCCACTGCTGCATCACACGTGACTTCATGAACTCACCACGGGACAGTGGTTTCCCTGCTCGGCTAACAAACAAGCCCATCAGAAACCTACTTTGCTTGTAGCATCATTTTCCTTTATTTGTGTGAAGAAATTCTGTGATCAGATATTCAATTTTAAATTTTCTAATTTTTCTGGCCACTGTTTCCTTGTGAGTTAGGACTATTCCAGTGCACGTTTAGATGGAGAATGCCAACATCTACGGTACTCCAGGACAGCTACGAGGTCACTGCATGTTACCACCTAACTCAGGAACGAGATAATCCACCCTCCACCGTGCCGGAGAAGCATGGCAATACCCGAAGCCTCCTTTCCTCCTTTCTTGTGTTGACACGATGGGTAGACACTGGTGCTAAAGAATACAACGCGGGGGCGCAGTCACCCACGTGGCACACGGACGCTGCTGAGCTACGACCGAGTCACAGCCATCTGTGGTCCACCACGTGGCAAAATGACATGCCACGCAGCTCTCGGTGGCAACTACTCAACTCTGCCATCGTAGCCCCAAAGCAACCACAGAACATTGGGCAAATTTTTAAAAATGTGGTATTCCATTATACTTCATTTATAGATACTGAAATTTAAATTTCCTAAATTTCACATCATGAAATACTTGTTTAATGTTTTTCATTTATTTTTATTTTTTGGGGGGGGGCATAGGGGTAGACAGAGAGGGAGAGAATCTTAAGCAGGCTCCACACCCAGGGCGGAGCCTGACACAGGCTCAATCTCACGACCCTGAGATCATGACCTGACCTCAGATGCTTAACCAACTGAGCCACCCAGGCGCCCCATGATGTTTTTCAACTATCTGAAGTGTACAAACCATTCTACCCGTATGGGCCACACACACACACACACACACACACACACACACAGAGTGGCTGTGATTTGTTGATACTTCATGTACGACAATGGACAGGAAGCAGGGGCCAGCCAGCCCTGCCTTTCTAGAGCTCTCCTGTCCCCGAAGGGCCCAGCACCGTGGAAGGATGTGCCCAGAGTTTGCTGTCGGGCACAAACTGGGAAATGCAGGTAACGGGCGGCACGAAAGCAAGGTGAAAGGTCTCAGGGAGACAAATGAAACTTCCCTGGCAATCACTACAACGCGATGCATCTATTTGCTCTTCCATTTCATCCCTATTTTTACCTTTGTTCAGAGCCCTAGAGGGCCTCCTGACCTCTTGGTCCAGGGCTGTGGCCCCGGGGCCCTCTCTTACGTAGAAAGGGTCGAACTACAGTGTGTCTGGACAAAGAGTAACTATGGTGCCTGGAGTTGGGGGGAAGATGGGAGGAGACAAGGGGAACTAAATATCACATGGGACAATCAGTTGTTGCAAAGGGCTACCCCGCTTTGCATCACAACACCCCGGAGCTGCTGCCGGGATAGGAATTCTTGAACCCTGGAAACTAGAAGGGACAAAAATGACCTAAAAAAAAGGGGAGGGGGCGAAGGGAGAGGAAGAGAAAGCAGCAGTCTACGCTGGATTCTTCAGAGCCTCCTGGAACCTATTTTAGTTGCCCAATTAAATGAAAAAAATATATATCAGAGATACATCAGTTCATTTCCAAATTCACGAAAAGCCTGTCAAAATAAAAACTCTTTAGGCACCACAGGGATTCATCAGGATGACAATGCAGTCATTCTTAAATAACTAAGCTGACTTTAGCCCCGAAGCTGAGAATCTATGTTAATTGAGATTAAATTAGTCTCACCCATTACTCTGCTTCTAGGAGTCCACCCAGCTGTCGGTGTGCTAGGTGATCTTGAAAGTCAGGGTCAGCGTGGAGAACTGAGAGCAGGCTGCACTAGAGGCCAGTCACTGACCCGTTGTGGCATCTGGAACAAGTTGCTTAACCTCTTGGGTTTTCTCAAATATAAAGGGTGGTGTTGACCAGAGCTTCTCGAACTTGATCACACTTAGGCCTTGCCCAGGCCTCATTCAGATGCAGATTCTGAGAGTGTGGGCGGGACCTGAGATTCTGTCGCTGATGTTGCCAATCCCAGGCCACCCAGAGTGACCATTTCCACCCCCCTGAGAGACCCCCGAGGGTCAAGGAAGGCATGATGGGGTTAATTTTGGGAACAGACAGGCTGCTCATGCTGAGGTGCCCAGGCTCTGCTCTTAGCCCCCTATCCACCACCTCATCACCAGCACCTGCCTGAGAAGCACCCAGGCCTACCAGCCCCAGGCCCAACTTCCCCACCTTCAACCCATTCTCTTGTGGTAAATTAGCCACTGGACCTCTTCACTTAGATGCCCTGTAAGCCCCCCACGCTCCGTGTCCTGTAACCAGACGCCTGGGTATCTGGCACACCTGCTTCCCCTTGAGTGCTCCAGGCACCCACAGTCAGCACTTGGCCATCTGCAGGGTTGCAGCTGGAAGACACCCAGTTCCTCTCCTCACCACCACCTCTCACTCTGTCCAATCAACCCCTAAGATCAATCAACTTCCCTTCCTAAGTAAGTAGACCCTAACCACTTAAAAACTTGTATCGGCAAGGCCTGATTTCTCATTACACCAGGCTTTGAACATACTCTTGCCTTCTCCTAGATTCTAGAACATTCCCACCACCACTTAAGCCTCAATTCCTCAGAGAAACTCATGCCAGCCCCCAGACCAGAATACACTGGGCTTATTTGGGATTATTCACCAACTATCTGCCCCTACCCCCAAAAACCAAACAGTGACATGCTGGTTGGTCATCCCTAGGACACAGCCAAGTGTCTTGCACAGGACAGGCATTCATGATTTGTCTTCCATAGTCCTCATAACAGCTGCCCTAAGATCCCCGATAAATATTCTTTCTCTTCAGGGTAGGACTTCCCATTTTTAAATTCTTTGTCCAGGATTAACCACTTTTTTTGATTTGGGGTGTCTTCTGCAGGAGGTAGGGGAGGTATTTCAAGTTCATGGTCTTGACCCAACCCGTGAGGGACAGTGCAGCCTTGCTCCTTGCACCCAGTCGCTGCGGCCCCCCTCGGCTAGAGCGCACGCGGCATGGCTCGCATCAGCAGGGCTGAGCTGGGGAGACAGGCCAGTAGGTAAGGATCCACACGGAAGGCCTCCAGCTTGAATCTTCTTGGCCACGACACAACGGGCAGGAGGCTCCTTCAGAAAAGCACGGCTCTGGGAAGGAAGACACCAGGCTTGCCAGCGCCCACACCCGCGTGTGGAGGAAGACCTAGGAGCGAGTCGGCCGCGGGTCAGAGGGTGGCGGCAAGTAGAGGACTGCTGTGTAGGCAGCCTGCGAACAGCAAAGCACCGAGCAAGTCTGGGCGGAGGATGAGCCACAGCCCAGAGCCCGGCAGACTCAGCCTGGCCCGCGTGAGCCCAGGGCTGGGCAGCTAGCGCGGGACTCGCACGGGACTCCTGCGGCCCAGGCCCCGCACACCGCAGGGGTGCCGAGTGCAGCCGGTGCCAACGGGGCAGGCCAAAGACGGAGAGCTGTCAAGAGGCACGAAGGCCAGCCCGTTTGACTCGCAAGTAGAAGGCTGTCTGTTGTTCGAGTTTTAGGTGTGTGTTGGGGGGCGGGGGGGGGAACGACTGTACCTCCCAGAAGAATTTTATCTGCCTCAGGTGAACACATAGGTCCCATTATTAGATCCATCATTTTCACCTTTTTCCAAAGCCTCGGGCCCGTGGAATGCACACGTCCCTGCGAGGTAACGTCAGTCACGTATATTCTAACGCAGATGAACGGGCTTTTTGCCCGTTTGTCCTTATGCTTGCTCTAAGGAAGGGACGATCCCTTGGGAATGAAAAAAAGAGATCACACTGAGGGACCCTGAGCTGGTGCAGGTACACACTCCCCTAACATAGCAACAAAGTAAATTAAAAAGCAAAACTCAGCAGCAGCTAGCCCCTGATGCTTTCAAAATAGGGGTTATAACCAAGTAAGTTCTGAAAGCTTCAATATTATCAGTTTATGAACTTGGAAACTGACCACTTCCTTATCCTCTTTTTCTCCCTGATCTGAGGCACAACTCTGAAGGCTAAAAACACAACAGATATGCCTTGGGGTGCACAGGACGAGTGGAGAGGGGCCACTGGACTCATGACGGCCAGGTCTAACCACAGCGCCTTTCCACAGTTACTCCTCCAAACAGCCTCCCTGAAGTTGTAGAGAAAAAGTCTACTTAAAAATCGTCCTTTATAAAACATTTAATTATCATACATTATGTCAAACCAAACTACAAAACATACCTCAAAATTCTAAAATAGATGTAAGTAGCAAAATCTAGTAGTAAAGTTCACATCTAGTTACAGACTGAAAACTGAGAAATAATCCCGTGTAATCATTCACAGAAAACACTACTCACCTTGTCTCCCATGGTGTTCACTGGGTTCATATAGAAAAAGTAGATTCATTCATGCTGCCGACTCAAACTCTACATTTAGTCACAAATTATCTTTACTCAGTGCTTCTCATACTGTGCTAAAACCCTTACGTCCATTAGCTCACGGAAGCCTGCGACTCCTAGTGGATACTACAGTTATTCCCAGTAAAGGGATGTGCCCAGGACTGGACCCCAATTCTAGAGCTGAAAACCATAGTCACTGTGTCCTGGGGCCTCCACAAACGTTTGCTTGCTCAGACCCACGCCCTGAGGACTCCTCCACTGTTTTACAAAGACCACGTGAGGCCGAGCTACTAAGGATCAGGTCCCAGGCCTGCTATTGGGAAACTTAACACCTCTGAGAGCTGAGATGTCACATCAACCCATTTCCAAAAGGGAAGATGACAGAAGACACAAATTGTGCAAGTTTTACATACTTATATCTGGTAATTTCTGCCTCTCTTGGAGGCTTGTTTATAACATTGTATAATGCGGTGTAAGTTGTGAATTTTAATTGTTCATTTATATATTTTATACCTTGTTCAATTATTTATCAACATATGACTGTATGTATAAAAACTTCAATAATAAAACTATACTTTAAAAAGCTCTTTCATTCAGACTTCTAAGATGAGCCGCAGGCATCTCCCTGCCCCAAATCATGCGGAATCACCTGTAAAGCGGCTTTACACACACACATGCCCAGGCCCCAACCCCATTTCCTCCATCCTCCACCAGCAACTTGGCCATTGGTTTACCTCCCCATTTAACAAAGGCACTTTCTCAGCCGCCATGACCCCCCGCTCCTCCAGTACCCAGGCGAGCCGGTGAGAGCAAAGGGAAGCCGGCTGAAGGCTCGTGTGCGTCTCGGCGCTGCCCTGGAGCAGGGTTCCCAGCTTCTCCTGTGGAAGGCGGGGGATTCACGACAGGCCAGAGCTGCAAGTCACACACCCCACTAACGCGTCAACAAAAGGACAAGCTCTCAAGGTGGGCAACCATGAAAAACGAACTTCTTCCGGTAGAGACCGCGCACGGAAACCTGTGGTGTCCAAGTACAGGCTCCTGCTATCCGAAAACAGAATTTTCTGAAAACTTTTGTAAGCCGACTTTTTCTCACTGACTGCAAGAAATCACAAGAGGATTTTCGCTCTTAAGAAAAAGCTGTTATGCTACGACTGTAGGTCTGTCTTTTGTAAAAGCAAAGGCAAATTTCTGGAAAGCAGGGGATACTTGCACCCGGTTATCCCGCGTGGGCTCAAATCTGAATGTTTCCGTTGGGAGAAATGTTTTGTCCTTTGAACAAGATTTAGGTTAAGAAATCGGGAAAAAATTAACGATGACAAATACCTTGTGCTCTCCGAAAGTTAAGCAAGAACAACCCGGTTCTTTCTCTCTTCTCACCTCAAGCAACTGAAACCTGGGACTGTGGGTGTCCATAATGCCAGACACACACACACACCCGATGGTCCACTTACCTTAGTGAGTCTTGCACAAAAAGTACCTAGTGCTTTAGTTTAAATATGTAACAACGGCTAGTACAGGGTGAAAGGCCAGATGACCCAGAGGACGGCTGTCAGTGAATACACTGACAGGGGGACCACTATGCATTAGGAGGGACAACAAAGAATAAAATAAGCTATTTTCTTAGGCGTTTTCTTACTTTTTCTCCTAAAAATGACTCAATGTGTATTTTCACCCTAGAATATTAAGTCTAGGGAAGGAGATCCAAAATTAAGAAAATGAGAACATCTGCTCTACTCTGACACCAAAGGCTTCTCAATGCGGGGCCACCAGATGTCCCAGGGAGCCTTCTAAGAAATCTGAATACGGTCTCAGTATACCAAAGTCGGCGTCCCCCTGCCCCAAGCCTTCATCTTAAAATTTCAAACGGTCTTCATATACGGCACTAAGGCCAACCTCTGTATCTGGAACAAATCACCTGACCTATTAGTTATGGTCACCACTACAAAAATGGATGTAAAAATGAGTACTGAGCTTGTAGTCTGAGAGTGAACAAAGTAAAGGCCAAAAGGAAATTGGGGGACCTGGAAGAAATTGGGCATTTGCTATCTTGTCTTTGTAGTTTATGTACTTCCTTATTATATGACTTATTTTAACAGTAAGTTTTAACAACACAGGAGCTGGAAAGGAGGGTACAGTGACAAACGCAATAGGCATACTGTGGTCCTCCTAGAATGACTGCAGCCATAATGATTTTTTACAGATAGTTCTAACATTCACTAAAATAAGCCTAGGATTTTTGAAGTCTGATACCATACAAAATGTGCCACTTACCTAAGTAAAATGCTCATACCCTAAGAAAAAACTAAAGCAAGTTTTTCTTTCTTACATGTTAAGTCTAACTCTGTGTTATGCCACCCTGCATTCTACAGAATCACATTTAACTTTTTAAGTAAGGTTTTTTGCCTTCTTGACAAGCATCTTAATATATACTTATAGATTAGTTTATAAAAAGAGAAGACTTTAGGTCAGCCATGAATACACTGTGGCAGGAGTTTCAGACTCTGTACAAGAAAGTCCCTGACTCGCCCCCTTACACGGATCTGGGGAAGGAGGTACAAGACGACGTGTATTCCCTCTTGCTTTCCAGCAGGTCAAAGCCTCTCAGAGAAAACCACTGACCCCTCACAGCCATTCTGAACACTACAAACTAGTAGCACTTTGAATCAGAGAGAAACTGAATATACTTAATCACCCATTGAGAGAATCCATCTTAAAAATGAAAATGATCACAATCAAAACCTCCAATCTTTACTTCCTGAGATCTGGGACGCCTACCTAGGTCAACGTAAATACTATTTTCCTTTTCACACCTTTGACCAAACTTACACTCAATATACCTACCAGACCATTACCTGGACCAGGTTAATTGCATAGGAATATTTTTACTATGTTTACATTTTTCTTAATTTTAAAAAAGCATAGTAAAGAGTCTGAGGACAAATTATTCAACTGTTTATCATACATAAGACCGCATGACTATGATACAAAGGGGGGTTCTTTTCATTTAACGTTACAATATACACAGCAAGTCCGGACCAGATCTTACAATCTGCACACAGGTATTTAACCTTTTCCATGCTGTTTATGTTTTACAATGCACAGAAGTCCTGTAACCAAACCGTGTAGTAAAGCACACAAAACTGGACTGTAACATAACACAGTATGCAGAAGCATTGGATTTTATGATTTCCTTTATGTAAATAGCGATTTAAAAACTGCTTTTTGTTTTTTGGTGCTTGCTAAGATGTGGCAACCAGCACAGAAAAAAATGACCTGACCCATATAATATCTTCCCCTTATATTCCTAAACAGCAGTAACTACTGATTCCTTTTGATATTGCTATACTCAAGATGATATCCTTTTATTCACTGTAAACCTTTATGAACTTCCAAGTTCAAAAATCATCCACAGGCTTGACGTTTAATTACAAAATAAATATGGATTTCCTGATTAACAACAAAAAAATTTTGTGGATTATAAAAACGGGTATTTCCAAGTTTCCATTCACATTCACATAGTTTTAAGCCTTTCTTTTGTCACTGTTTACATATAAAAACCTGCTTTTGTTCAGAAAAAATTGACCTAGTCAGCCACATGGAATTGACCAATAAAAAGTAATGTGGTGTTCTGCTGAGTTGTTTTGAACAGGGTTATCGGCAGAGGTAGATTACTGCTTCTTTCCTAGGCTTCTTTTGATCCCGGACAGATAAATTACTTGTCTTCATTCTCCCAATTCAACCGCTCAAAAGTATAACACCCTAAAATTGGTCAATTTAAAATGGGAACACAAATTTAGCAACTGCCAGACTGTGTTACATTAAGGCAGCGTAATCTCAGAACTAGGCACCTGTTAAAACACCAGCCTGTCCACTTCAGGTCACGCAGGAGAGTTCTGCTTTACTCGCGCTTGTATTTTGGACCTGTTGGTGCAATCAAGGTCTTGCTTTCAAGTTTACAAGTAGGTTAATCAGGAATACAAGAATCAACTGCTGGTTCCATAGCTTCTGGATCCAGTGTCCCTTTACCTTCAGAAGCCTGAACACACCTAGAATGTAACGGATGGTGTAATCTTGAATTAGAGGTCAATCTATTAAGCTCAGCATACACACTGCTGTAGATGTCCTGGCTATGGATTTAACGACAGTTCCAGTTTTGTTTAAGCAATAGTACAGCCATAATTTTCAACTGACATTTAAAAATGGTCTAGTTACACCTTGTGTCAAAGTGCAGAACTGCTACATTATTGGTTACAGACATCTATGTGCTATAAAAACAGCTTTGGTACAATAAATTATCAAAAAAGAAAATAAATTTTTGTAAAATTCACAGCATAATTGTGAGGCAAAAAAGCAGTCACATAAAATTCTGCATTTTTTTTTTAAAAATGTTCAGGATGAACAGAAGACATCTTTGTGCAGAAGAAATGGTGGAGATACCACGTGCCGAGAAAAAAAGCAAAAAGAAAAAAAAAGTAAAAAGCAGGAAGGGACACAGCTGTAGCTATTTCCATCAAAGCAAACCACTACTTCTGTGACCTTCAACCAATAAGGAAGTCAACTTTATGACACACGCAAAGTGACCTTGCAATACCTTACAATTAGTGGGTCACAAAAGTCTATTTTAAAAGAAAGGCCTCTTGAATTACCCATTCTCTGTGTTTTCAGCATTAAGGACTGTCTGCAAAAGCATGTCCAAAAGTGATTGCATCTGAAATGGTAGGCTCTTCTAATTTCGAGTCCAAATCCATAAGGCCAAAGGTTATCCCAAAGACCACCACTCAGACCTCCCCAGGACTGGCCACGACTGACCCGTTGATTGCTTCTCAGTGCACCTTGGTTAGGAGACCGGTCATGTTCCATTTACTATCTTACTGTGGCCTCTACAACAGGAGACCCACAGGATCCCATGTAATTGCTGCTTTGCTCCTCAGTAGGTTCAGACAGGAGAGTTCTGATCCCCGCCACTTAGCATGCTTACTGTGCCTTACAAACTCCAATACAACCGTCCCTTCCATACAGCTGAAGGTGATGTTTGTGTAAGCTGGAGGTCCCTCTTCCTTACAGTACTGCATTTCCGTGCCCAAGTGTGTTTAGAGGACTTAAAAACCCAAATTTCCCACCCCCCCACCCAAACAAAACAAACAAGAGGGGGAAAAAAAAGGGAGGAAAAAAACAAAAAGAAAAAAAAAAACCACCCTTAAGGGGCCCTTTATGCAAATTATGTGCAGTGCCTTTTTATTTTAAAATTAGTTGGCAAATGACCAAGACCAACATCTGAACATTAACTTTTGGGGGACAGAAAGACAAAAAAACCCACTATGACTGGGGTATGGCAAGTTAAAATGGGGGAGGCAAAAAGAGGACACCTCTGCGCTATCCATGACGATGGGTTTGGACATGGCTCTTTTAAAAACTTCATTGTCCCTTTGCAATCTTTTCAAGTTAAAAAAAAAAAAAAAAAAAAGCTTTGCCCTCTTGTAGCGGTTCAGTGTGTTAATCTCCTTCTGATGCAAGCAGCTTTGCACTTTGTTTTTTGGAAAAAAACACCACTTCTATAAAAACACACAAGAAACAAACTCAAGTTTCAATTTAGTCACGAGCTAGCTACAGAACTCTGTTGCACACAAACTCCTGTCATGGGGGACTCTTCTCTATCAGCCCCTTGCCTCATTGTCATATGTCCTTCAGTCATGTAATGTGTAGGACCTGTATTAGCAGAAAATTGGTATGTTGGATGTCCAGCTATGCCAGTCTCTTGGCGGGGATTGGAGTAGACGGTTAAATTAACGTCCATAGCTCCATTCTGTCCAAAGTCCAAGGTATTAGCAGCCACTGGGCGATTCTGGTAGGCCTGATTGCCTGGATTACCAGTAGAGGAGGAAGATGTGGAGGAGGAAGTAGTCGAGGAAGACAGGGATGTCATGGAGTGGTGGCTATGGCCGACCTCCATAGAATCCTGGGTAGAGGAGCTATTCGTTGGAGAATTGTAGACCCTTGGCCTGGTCCGGTTACCCAAGGCTTGTTGTCCATGGTGGTGGTGGTGGTGGTGGTGGTGGTGGTGGTGATGGGAACTGTTTCCATGGTGATGATGCAATGCATTCTGTTGAGGGGCTACATGAAAGGTTGTTTCTTGAACGGGATGAGTTTCAACAGTGACCTGTGTAGGAGCTTCAGTGCCTGACCAACCAAGGGGAGCAGGAAATTGTTGACGCACCTGTAAGAAGATTTTTAAAGGATTTATTCAGAGTACTGTTTCCCAGCTTTAATTCATCTTTAATCAAAGGCTACACTAGCATTTACACTAATTAGAGACAGGAGATTTTGAAACTTCTAAAGTGTTAGTTCTGTAATGCAAAATTCCAAATATATTAGAGTGAAAAAGTATTTTACTGTGAAAGCTGCAATTTCTAGCAAGCTATACCCATAAACAGGCTCATATATTTCACTGGCCACTTTCTTTCCTTGGGAGCATTGCTTATGCCACGGATCAGCAAACTTTTTCTGGAAAGGGCCAGATAGTAAATAGTCTTGACAGGTTCAAAATGAATTTACTTTTCCTGTAAAGCCCCTCTTCTTTCCATCTTTCCTGTTTCCGTAAGAACACCCTTTCCATCAGCTGCTCAGCAATTCCTCCATCCAAACCATCAGCAAGTACCACTGAGTCGGCCTTCAAAACAGAGCCCCAGCCTGACCTCTTCCCTCTGTGTCCACCACCATCCCTCTCTCCCAGGCTCCCACCATCTATCTCTTGCCTGCACTGGTACAACAGCCCCCTAAATCAGCTCCCAGCTTCCATCCTTGTGCCTTTTTCCAATCCATTCTCCATAGTGAAGAATAATCTTTTTAAAAACACAAATCCAATCACTTTCCTATTTCAAATCCTTTAATGATCTCTCCATGCCCTTAGAAAAACAAAATAATCCAAACTCCATATAGCGGTCTGCCTCATCTGGCCAATGTTCATTTCTCCAAACTTCTCCTCGAGCTATCCTTCCTCTTGCTACCTGGGTTCCAACCGTACCAGCTCTTCCTTCTATTCCTCCACCTGGTAGTCAGTCTCTTTCAAATGTCTCAGGGCATTTGTGTCTACTGTTCCTTCTTGCCTAAAATGCTCAGGCTTCTATTTCTGCTTGGTCGCTTCTTTCTCATTTCAGTTCGAGTCTTCTCTGACCACTGTGGGTAAGGCTGCCCCAACTCCTGTGGCAGAAGCCACTAGCTGTCCACATGGCTGCACCACACTTCCCAGCCTCCCCTGTACTTAGGTATGGCCACACGATGAAATTTTAGTCAGTGGAACATGAATGAAAGTTTCTATGTCATGGCCAGACCTGGCCCACAAATACTTCCCACACCCTGCCTACTGGATACAGCAGACAGGTAGGCCCTAAGGGATGGAGGAGCCCAGGACATGGGAGAGAGCCATGCCACTAACCTGAACACCCACAGAACTGTTCCATAAAAAAAGAAAGAAACTTCCTACTCCTTTAGCTACCATATTGTGGGGGTCTGTTATCAGTTTGGTCTACTTGAATCGTTAACACATCCCACCCAACGAATACATCTATATATACCCATATCACATTATCCTGTCCTGTTTCCTTTTTATCAATTAGTGGTATCTGCAATTTCTATTAACTTGATTTTGTTTATTTACTGGCACTATAAGCTCAAAGAAGGCAAAGCCCGTGTCTTTTTTACCAGGAGCCAGCATAAGTCATTAAGTATTTACTCAACAAAGGTAGTCTAAGAACCAAACTTCAAGAAACACCACTGAAAACAATCCAGTAGAAAAATAGGCAGAAAATTCTCAGAAAATACTAATGGTTCTTCAACTATGAAGCTACTCAAATGCACATATAAAAAGAAATAAGCAAAATAAAAACATCCTCTGTCCAATACCATTGGTCATTTCAGACTGATTAAAGGTGATCACAGCGACTGCACTCCAAAGTCCTGTTAGTGGAAGGCTACACTGGCAGAATCCTGGAGAGCAATTCGGCCGCAGCTATAAAAGTCACGGATCCCACCGCTCTCTGACCTGTGATTTCACACCGAGGGGTTTCTATCACGGCTACACTGCATGTGTCTGAGTGATATGTGTGTGCCACTCCAGCATCATCTGTAATAGTGAAAAAAGACTACAAGTTAACTGTCCATTAACAGTGGCCTGGGGAAATGACTTACGGATATCTGGACAGCAGAGTACTGCGTGATTATGAAGGAAGGAAAGGAAGAAAAAGTTCTCCGTGTACTGATACAGAAAGAGCTCGATACATATGTTAAAAAATTACATGTAAAACATGTTAAAAAACAAAAACAAAACACTCAAGATGTGGAAGTGTGCACAGCATGCTACCATCTGTACACAAAGATCAAGACTATGTATCTGCGTGTGGATGTGCGTAAAATACTCCAAAAAAGGATACACAAACCAGTAACGCAAGTTCAGAAATTGGGCGGCTAGAGGACACGGAAGGGAAGTCTTCACTGAATCCCCTTCTACAGTGACTTTTTCTTTTTTAACGATTTATCATCTATTCAAAAAATTAAATAAAAAAGGGCATAAGGTAAATAAAACAAAATAATGACTTCTGTGAAATACAGGTGGGAGGTACACAAGTGTCTCATGTTACTCCTGGCCCATGTTTATGTGTTTGTGGTATTTCATCCATTTGGAGGATAGAAGAAATGTAGGTCATTCTACGGATTTCGACATTTAAGCGAAGATCTGAAGTATAAACGGTAATGACTACAGCAAAGAGAGAGGAAAAGTGTTCAGGCTGAGCACAGTACATGTGAGAAACATGAAAGAACACGGTGTCTTCCAAAAAATGGAAAAAAAAAAATCCAGTTAAGACTAGAGTAAATAGAGGAGAACGAATGCCCTGAAAAGGGGTCAGACCATGGTGGTCACTGAGACCATAAGAAGTCTAAATTTCCTTTTAAGTACAAAGGAAAACCAAACACTGTTTAAAGTAGGGAAAGGCCACATCAGACTGCTTTACTGAATGTTCACATGCCTGTGTAGAAGAGAACAGTGTTGACCACTGGATGGAATTAGATGTTGGAGGACCAGTTAGAATATTCTTTATAGTAAGATAGGCTGGAGACGGCTGCAGCAATGGGGTGAAGTAACGAGAATAAAAGCATATTTAGGATATTCAGAATCCACACAATTTACTATTTGATTTAATTGCGGGACGAAGGAAAGAGGAGTCAAAAATTAGCTCCCTAACCCCCAAGTGTAAAACTGGAGCAAATGGGTGAATCTAGGGCCATCTGTATGAAGAACCCACAAGGGTGGGTTCTCAGTTTTACTTCACTCATCAAATAATACACTGGCCTCTCATTATAAAACATTATAATGCAACGCTCAGCACGAATTAACTTTTTTACGAAGAGCATTTAATAAATATTTTTACTACCAATATCTGCTTCACCCATTTAAAAAAAAATTAATTACAGCCTCTTAACAAATTTAAAAAACAAAGGAACAAACAAAAAAAACAAAACAAAACAAAACCAAAAGAAAACCCCAAAAAACCCAAAACCAAACCAAACCAACATGGAGGTTAAAATCAAACCACGAACTGACTCGGAATCAAGGACTGTTAGCGATGAAAGATCACAGGAAGCAGTCGAACAACGAATCAAGATCATGAGCCAGGGAAAGTTATTTCACCCATCAAGTGACAGTTCCCAATGTAAAATGAAAAGTCAGTGTTAAGGATCAAAATGCTGCTGTAGTAAAGGAGATAAACGCAGGGAAAAAAAACAACTGGAGCGGCGGCTGGTACGCACCCAAGAAATGTTAGCTGTTTCTAAATAACGAGAGAGAAAACGGCCGAGATGTGTTTTAGTTACAAACATGTCAGGATTTCCTATAAATGAGGAAGCTGCCATGACCCTTTGGAGGAAATGACACAACCATCGGAAGGCCCTCGGCCCCCAGCGCGGCTCTGCCCGGGCACGGCAGGAGCCGGCGTGAGCGGCGCGGGAGCTCACCTGGGGACTGTGGGTCTCACAGTCCATGGCCTGGACGGCAGCTGTGAAGTGCCCGCCGCTGTGCCGGTGCTGGTGCGTCGGGTCTGACCTGGCTCGCCCGCTGTTGCTCGTCCCCGACGATCCACCTGCGTATCACACACAACGCGGTACAACCTCTAAGTCTGAAGTTAACTTGGCTCAAGTATACATTCTAAAACTGTAGCACTGAAACTGAAAGTACGTCCCACACAAAAAGCTAGATTAGCCTGAAGGCATGTCGGAAAGTTATCCAGTTCTCTAAGTTCTTTCACATCAGCCACTTTGGTTTTGGTTACATCAGGGAAAATTTCAAGCATGTGAACAAAGTAGCTCTATTTAAAAAGCAATTAAAAATTTTGGTTAATAAAGAGTTTTGTTTCCAACTGCCAAGCAGAATTTATTATGCATAATTAAGTAATGGAGCTTTGGGACAGGTGGATTTTTTCTAACTACAAAGAACAGATTTAGGTCAAGTAATTCCTCCCTATCCGGATCATCGACAAGTTTTCAAGATCCTTTACAATGACCCCACTCTGTGAAGGCTTCGAAGCCCGACCGAGGGCAGAAGCACTGACCTGAGCTTGAAGACGTACTGGAGGTCGTGCCCGAAGACTGCGACTGCTCCATCGCGGGGCTGGTGGACACACTGTTACTTGTATTGGTGCCTTCGTCAGCTGTTTTCTTGAAAAAACTGTGCTGCAGGGCATAGTAAGGTTGAATTCGAGTTTTGGGGTCATAATCAAGCATCCTTAAAATGAGGTCTTTGAACTTCAAGTAGTCAGCTACAGTATGACCCGATTCCCCAGCACGACGCCCACCAGGTCCTCCTGTTTCTACTCCGAGAATATTATGAAGTTTACGGGTTCCTGGTGGTTTATACTCCTAAAGAGAAGAAAGATAAAAAGGCTTTCTCTAAATTTGATGGAATATGTAAAATCCTACATAACTTCAAATACACTTAAGTCTATTATATAGAGGCCCTTATTAAAAAGAATGCTTTATAATTAGATCCTCTGTATTTTCACACATTACTATTGCAAATGCACTTGTGCTTAGAGAAATTCAAAATAATTTTAAGATCAAAAATGACTTTATACAGATCATGTAGCCCAGGGCTCAGCAAACAATGGCCTGGCCTAGGGGGTGTTCTTGTACAGCCTCAGCCATAAAGGGTTTTTATATTTTTGGAGGTTGTAAAAACAAAACCAAGTAGGATGCAACAGGAGCCGACAGGCCTCCACCTCACACTATCAGGTTCTTTACAGGAAGGAGGTGCACTGACCGCCGCTCCAGCCAACTGGCTCTGAGCCTCTCCTCTGCCTCATGCCCCACAACCTCGGGCGCACTCTCTTTCCTAACAGCAGCTCTCCAAGGCTGTGGTCATCGCTCCAAGTAAGCTCCAAGTTAAGATTCACTGGTTTAAACCTACCCACTCATATTTTTTTAAACTTTACTTATTAAAAGTAATCTCTACACCCAATGTGGGGCTTAAACCCAAGATCAAGAGTTGCATGCTCTTCCGACTGAGCCAGCCAGGCGCCCCTTGCTCATATTTAGATAAAGAAATTAAAAGCAAATTATTTAATGCCTCCCTTTAGAATATGCTGAATAATAAATTACCTTAACATGTTGAGATTTTCTGAAAATTCATTTTTTTTTTAAGATTTTATTTTTTTATTTGACAGAGAGCTAGAGAAAGAGCACAAGTAGGCAGAGCAGCGCAGGCAGAGGGAGAGGGAAAGCAGGCTGCCCTGTTGAGTAAGGACCCCGATACTGGACTCGATCCCAGGACCCCGGGATCATGACCTGAGCCGAAGGCAGATGCTTAACCGACTGAGCCACCCAGGCACCCCTGAAAACTCATTTTTAAATAGATGAGATGACAGTATAGGGGCGCCTGGGTGGCTCAGTCGTTAAGCGTCTGCCTTCGGCTCAGGTCATGATGCCAGGGTCCTGGGATTGAGCCCCGCATCGGGCTCCCTGCTCAGCGGGAAGCCTGCTTCTCCCTCTCCCCTTCCCCCTGCTTGTGTTCACTCTCTCACTGTGTCTCTATCAAATAAATAAAATCTTTAAAAATAAACAGATTGACAGTATAACCCTTAAAATCCCTATGAATACTGAATTTATTCAGAATAGCATACTGGATTTTTACTTCTAGTGACAATGTAGAAATCTGCAAGAGACCATTGCTCTCACTCTAAAAGCAAGAACAAGCCAGGCAGGTAGGCCAGGCCACAAAATCATTCCATTTTAAAAACCCATTGGAGTGCCAAGGACTAAACAAACCAGAATTAACTAAATTCCAGAAAATGAAAAGCCCTTTCTGGGAAAGAAGGGTCATAAGGTGGGAGAAGAAACAAATGCCAGAGATCCCGGTAAGAATCCAGCCCAGCTCTAAGCCAACCTGTGGCAGTGGGGAAGGCCCCACGGCTGAGTGAGGGCAGCCAAGACGGTGCTCCCAGGGCACTGCCAGGCTGGGGGCAGAGTGGCAGCATGAACAGAGACTGCATGAGGCACAAACAGGAGCAGGCCGCTAGCTGGGCGACAATGTACAGAGAGCGCTCAGGTCTCCACAGACACTGCTTAAAACCTATGAACACAGTGGAGAACAGAACCTAAGTTGAGCAGACAAATGAAGCAAAGCCCAGCTTCAGCTTAACTACAAAGGAAACTGACTCAGGCCCACACTACTGCCTGACAGAACTAGAGGTGGGTCTCTTTCTGGAGGGAAGTAAGATCTACTTCCATCTCAAGTGTTCTTAAATACAAAGTCTGGCATACATTTAAAAATTAGACCTAAGAAATTTGAAAAAGATGGGTCCATAATCAAGTGAAAAAATTAGTCAGAAGACCCACGTAAGTAAATGACCCAGATGTTGAAACAGGCATTATCAATAATTACAACAAATAGGTTAAAGAATTCAGTTCAAAAGGTGGACAACATGTATGACTAGATGGGGGATTTCAGAAGACAAAATGAAAACTATGTAAGAAAACAGAAAAGAGCGGCGCCTGGGTGGAACAGTCGGTTGAGCATGTGACTGACTTGGTTTTGGCTCAAGTCATGATCTCAGGGTGAGGAGACTGAGCCCCATGTTGGGCTCCGCGCTCAGCGTGGAGTCTGCTTAAGATTCCCTCTCCCTCTGCCATGCGCTCTCTCAAATAAATAAATCTTAAAAAAAAAAAAGAAAAGTGGAAGTGTTAGAACTAAAATATGCAATATCAGAAACAAAGAATTCACTTAATGGTTTTAACATAAGACTGGACTCAGCAGAAGAAAAAAATCAGTGAATCAGAAGACAGAGCAAAGAAATTATCCAAACTAAAACACAAAAGGAACACAGAATGAATAAACTAGTAATGTTGTGCACTGTAACAGACATTTAAGTGGAGAATTAGAAGAAGAAGAAAAAGACTGAGCAGAACAAATATTTGAAAAGACAAAGCCTGAGGATATTCAAAAATTGATAAAAGAGATCAACCCACAGACCCAAGAACTCCAAACTCCAATGAAAAATACAAAGAAAACTATACCCAGGGACCTAAGAGCCAACTTACTGAAGAATCGAACATAAAGAGAAAAACATCAAAATCAGCTGGGGGAGAGGGAGAAACATTACATATAGGGAAGGATGCTTAGAAAAACTATTGGCTTCTCTTCAGAAACAACGTAATATAGAAAACAATGTCATTAACATCTTTAAACAATGTCATAATTTTTTTTTTTTGCTGAAATGTCAACCTAGAATTCTACATCCATGGAAATTTCCATATCTTCCTTAAGTAGGTAAATAAAGATATTTTCAGATAAACAACTGCTGACAGAAATCACCATCAAAAGTTATTCATATAAAATAAAAAAATTAGAGGAAGTTCTGTTCTAAAGGAACATAATACCAGCTGGAAGTCAGAAACTGCAGAAAGGAATCAAGAACTGCATAGGTAAATAGAAAAGACTGTCTTATTATCTTTATTCTTTTGTGTGTTTTAAAATTTCTTTAAAAGTCATTTTTTATTTAAAGCAGTTGTTTGTTGTGAAGGCTGTAACATATGCAGAAGTGATTATACGATAAGTGCACAGACAGTGCAGGGTTAGGCAAAAAGCACATGGTTAATTACATGGTTTATCAAGTGATATTAGATGAATGCCAACTGATTACAGTTAAAGATGCATATAACACTAAAAATTACACACAGGGATGCCTGGGTGGCTCAGTCGGTTAAGCGTCTGCTTTCAGCTCAGGTCATGATCTCGGGGTCCTGGGATCGAGCCCTACATCGGGCTCCTGGCTCAGTAGGGAGTCTGCTTCTCCCTCTCCCTCTGCCTCTCCCCCCACTCATGCTCTCTCTCAAATAAATAAATAAACAAAATCTTTAAAAAAAATAAAAGAATAAAAATTACATACAAAGTAATAGCTCAATAGAGGAGATGAAATAAAATACCAGAAAGTATTCCATTAACCCAAAAGAAGACAGGAAAGAAGGAATTGGGGGAAAGGAGGTAAGACAAGTAGAGCACAAATAAGGTAACACTTTAATTTTAAAGCCCAGACTTCAGGGTTTTTAATGAATAATTAAATGGGTTAAAAACTCATCGTGAAAGAAAGAGACTAGCTGACTGGATTAAAAGGCATGACAACTTACGTTGCATACAAGAGTCATACTTCATATATAAAAGTACGGGCAGATTTGAAGTTAAAGGGTAGGAAAAATATAGACTATAAGAATGTGAAGAATAAGAAAGTTGGCACAGATATAGTAATATCAGACAAATCAGACTTAAAAATAAAAACATTACTAAACATAAAGAGGGACATTTCATCATAATGAAAAATGAATTTACCACAAAGGCACAACAACACTAAATGGGTACACACCTACTAAGAGAGCTTCAAAACACATAAAGCAACTAAAAGGAGATTAAGACAAATCCAAAATTATCACTAAAGATTAACATTCCTCTCTGTCATTGATAAAACAAATAATCCACAGACACACATACACACAAAATAAGGATGCAAAAGATATGGGAAAAAAAAAATCAAACAACTCGACCTCTACTGACATTTGTAGACTACAAACGTATAAAATACAATTCCTTGCAAGTGTACACAGAACATTCACCAACAGAGATTACCTGCTATGTCATAAAACAAATCTGAATTAATTTTAAAGGAGTGAAATCATGTTTTCTGACCATGAGGCTACTGAATTAGAAATCAGTTAACAGTAAGATGTCTAGAAAATCCTCAAATATTTTGAAATTATGTAACAACATTCTAAATAATAATGGGTCAATAAAGAAATTACAAGGGAAATGAGAAATGTTTCAAAATCAATGAAATTTAAAACATATCAAAAGTTGCTCCATGCAGCTAAAGCTGTAATTAGAGGGAAATTTATCTTTAAATGCTGTAAGAAAAAAGTTTTAAATAAATGATCTAAGCTTCCACCTTCAGAAACTTTTAGAAAAAGCAAATTTAACCTAAAGTAAGGAGAGGAAAAGGATTAATAATGAGAAAAGAATCAATGAAATAGAAACAAGATTAAACAACAGTCAAAACAAAACAACTGGTTGTTTGAAAAGATTAGTAAATTTGACAAACCACTAGCAAGAATAATAGGGAAAAAGGGAGAAAACAGAAATGACCAGCATTAGGAACAAAAGGGACACTACCACTACAGAGCCTCTAGAAATTACAAAGGTAATAATGAAATAATATGGGTAATTTTATGCTAACAAACCCAACAACTTAGATGAGGACAAGTTTCTTGAAATACATGCCTACCAAAATTGACTCAAAATCTGAATAGCCACATATTTATCAAAAAATACGGGCTACAATTAATAACCTTCTAGCAAAGAACATTCCCGGTTCCTGAGAGCTTCATCAATGAACTCTATTAAATATTTACAAAAGAAATAATGCCAATCTTACACAAATTCTTTCAGAAAAATCAAGAAAGAGTACTTCCCAATAGTTTTATGAGACCAGCATAATCCTGAGATCAACACCTAATGAAGGTATTATATAAAATTTTAGACAAATATCCATTTAATGACAAAATTCCTACCAATATAGACTAACAAACTGAACCCAGCAATACATAAGACAATATATCAAGGCCAAGTGTGGTTTATCATAGGTTGAACTTAATATTCTAAAAGTTAATTAATGTGTTTTACCACATAACAGGAAAAAAACCGTATGATCATCTCTATAAGTGCAGAAAGCATGTGACAACATTCAAAACCCACTCATGATTCAGAAAAACAAACGTGCAAAACATTTCTCTAAAAACACAGGAAACTATCTAAAAACAGGATGCCTGGGTGGCTCAGTCACAGTTAAGCATCTGCCTTCGGCACAGGACATGACCCCAGGGTCCTGGGATCGAGTCCCACCATGGGACTTGCTTGCTCATCGGGGAGTCTGCTTCTCCCTCTGCCTGTTCTGCCTGCCGCTCCCCCTGCTTGTGCTCTCTCTCTCTCTCTGACAAATAAAATCTTTTAAAAATAAATAAATAAATTGGGGCGCCTGGGTCGGTTAAGCGTCTGCCTTCGGCTCAGGTCATGATCTCAGGGTCCTGGGATCGAGCCCCGCATCGGGCTCCCTGCTCCGTGGGAAGCCTGCTTCTCCCTCTCCCACTCCCCCTGCTTGTGTTCCCTCTCTCACTGTGTCTCTCTCTGTCAAATAAATAAATAAAAAATCTTTAAAAAAAATAAAAATAAAAATAAAAATAAAAATAAAAATAAATAAATAAATAAATAAATAACCACAGGAAACTACTCCTTCAACCTGATAGAGGGCTACAAGAAATATACAATTAGTACCATACTTAAAAATGTGCTCGCAAAAAAAAAAAAAAAAATACTGAATAAATGTACGCTTTTCCCACAAGACTGGGAACATGGGAAGATGTCTGCTCTCACCATAACTACTCAACATACGGAGGTCCCAGTCAGTATAATAAAATAAAAATAAATAAAGGCATACAGATTCAAAGAATAAAACTGTTCATTTGCAGAGGATATGATTAAATAGAAAGTCCTACAGAATCTAAAAACAAACAAAAAACTAGAATAGGTAAATTTAGCAAGGTCTTAGGATATAGAGTTAATATAGAAAACTCAGTTTTAGTACCACATATTTGCAATGAGAAATGAGATGATGATACTTTAAAAAAGACGCTTAAAAAAATCCAAAAAATTAAAAATTAAAAAAATAAAATATGCCTGAGACTTCCGCACAGAACAGTACAAAATGCTGCTGAGACAAATTAAAGTCTAAATAAATGGAGAAACCATGTTCACAGACTGGAAGACTCATTGCTGTTAAAATGTCCATTCTCCTGGGGAACTTCAAATGCAATCCAAATAGAAATTCCAGCAAGATTTCTTGGGGACAAATTTATTAGCTGATTCTAAAATTTATATGTAAATAAAAAGTACCTGAAGAATAGAAAAAAAATTTCTTTGAAACAGAAGAAAAGAGCTGGTGGATTTATACTACTTGAATTTGAGACTTACCACACAGCTACAGTAACTGGCACCGAGGTATTGGTTCAAGGATTGATCAACCAAAGCAACAGAACAGGATGCAAATAAATATAGACCCGCAAATAAAAGATAAATTTGTTTTGGACAAAAGCTCCCAGATCAATAGGGAAAGGCCAATTCAACAAATGATGCTGCAATGCTTAGGTAAGCATCTGGGGACGTGAACATCAAATCCTACACCTCATTCCATATTCAAAACTTAATTCAAGATGAACCACAGAACTCTAACCATAAAAACTAGGATCAAAAAATCTTTTAAAAGAAAGCACAGAACACCCTCACGAACTTGAGGACAGCAAAGATTTCTTAGGATACAAAAACTACTACTATTCATAAAAGCCAGTTGACAAATTTGATTTCATTGATATTAAAATTTTCTGCGCATCAAAAGATACCACCAAGAAAAGAAATCGGTAAACCACAGTCTGGGGAAAAAAACACTGACACATAATGTGACAAAGGACTTATATCCATTATATGTAAAAAACAAAAAAACAAAAAAAAACCCTCCTACAACTCACTAATAAATGAGTAAAAGACTGGAAAGATGGTCGCAAAAAAAAAAAAAAAAATCAATGAATGGTTAATAAGCACATATTATTAGTCATGGAGAAATGCAAATGAAACCACTATGTAGACCCGTTACAATGGCTGATTTCTAAAAGACCAACCATACCAAATGGTGAGGATGTCATGCAACTGGAAACCTCATACGCTGTAGAAATGTAAAATGATAAAAATTTGGAGAATTTTATTTTCTCGTGAAGGTAAACACAAATATACCCTATGACCTGGCAATTCTACCTCTAAGTAGTGATCCCAGAGAAATAAAAATACACATGTACAAAAGATTTATACAAGAATGTTCCCAGTACCCTTATTCATAATAGGTCCAAATCAGAAACAACCCAAACGTCCACTGACAGGTAAATATAGATAAGTTACAGTATTTTTATTCAGTAAAATACTATGAAGCAATTAAAGGAAATAACATTTGAAACACACAACAAATATGGATGAATTTCCAAAAATTATGTTTGTTAAGTGAAGGAAACAAAATAATAAATACTATATAGGATTACATTTATATGAATTTTGCCTATGAATAGGCAAAACTAACCTATGATGATAGTAATCAGAAAGTGGGGTGGGGTGGGATGACAAAAGGGTCACAACAGAACATATTAGGGTGGTGGAAATATTCTGTATCTTGTTTTAGGTAGTGGTTACATTGTTGTACATAAGATTAAAACAAAATGAACACTTAAGGTATGCATATATTGTTGTACAAAAACTATACTTTAATAAAACAGATCTTAATTCTTCATCCACCTTTCCCACCAAAAAAATATACATACAGTAGATATAAGATTTCATTACCAGGAAGCTAGAATGGGCTCTTGAAACATAAGTGAGAAATTAAAAGTAAAAATAAAATCACAGAAAATAAAAGCACAAAGAAACCCAATGACAGCACATGCACTCAATTTATACTTCTGGTTAAATTCCCTAGTGCATCCTTTATAATGTAATCATTCAGTTCTGGATTTGATTTTTTTTTGTCATTGCAAAATTTATTTCTGTTCAAAGACAAATAGTTATTTTATACTTTAAAAATTAAGTTTAAGTCAGTTGCTAATTGAAGCTAAGGGAAATCTCATAAAACCTATAGTTAGCATGTACTAAATGCAGGTTAAGATACTCACTTTCAATTTTAAAAAGGGAAAAGATTCATCTACTCTTTTCTGAAATGCAACCCCCAATAATTTTTTAAAATAATAATTATAGCTCAATTTGGGAGAAATGATAGGTTATAGCCCATAGTGGCTTATCTGTGGTTTTATAAGACAGAGATATGAATGGGACAGGATGAATGTTTTATTTAGGGAAAAAAAAAAAAAACTGGTAGAAGACGACAAAAACTTCAAAATGGACAAAGTAGTAGCCTGTACTGCAGAGAGATAAAAAACATAAAGGAGGTTTCATATCCTCCGTGCTAATTCAAATCAACTGGTAGGAGCTACTCTGAATGCTGGGGAAACTAAGAAGGATTCCCTGGCTGTGTTTTGGTTCAAGGGGAAAGGGGCCAGGCCTGATAAGCCAGCGATGTGGATAAAGGCAAAAGGACTCAGGAGGCCTGCATAGTATTTTCCACCCCTTTCTTAAGGGGAGCAGGCACAATTTGGCTGCCAAATATTACATTGCCTGGAACTTTAGAGAATCAGGCAGGATGCGGGAAGTTATAAATCAGCTGTGAAAGATACAATTACAGATATATTTTTAAATATTCTAAAGAAAATCACTCAATATTATAAAAGTTGAGACTCCACAACAGCTATGTGAAGGTGAATTAAAGCAAATAACCATCATCTTCAGTTCACTGGAAATGACACCTGGTGGCAGTATCGCTAAAATCAAGGGCAAATAAAAACTAGAGCAAAAATAAAATCTCCTACGTGTTAAAAATGCAAAACTACAATCACAAGGTGTCTGGTATACGTATCACATACAATCAGATATTTATATATTACATTCATTTTATACTACACACAAGCTAGATTACAAAATATGATTATTTTCCGATACATAAAAAGTTAAATCAAGACGCAAAATTGCCATTATTTACTCTGTTAAACTGACATTGTTTAGGGATCTGAAAAAAGTTCTCAGCTAAAAGAAAATTACTAAACCAAACCTAATGATGTGAAAACCTCACGCTGAGGATTTTGGAGATATGACATTCCTGCTATCCATGCCACTGACCTAAGAACCTGCAATGAAATCTATCCAAGGACTCTAGTCAGTTCATATTCTTGTCACAAATTGCCTGAGTCAAAAATCCTTTTCTACCATCTGAAATTAAAAAAAAAAAAAAAAAAAAAGGCGATTTACTGCAATTATGACCTCTATTGCTCACAGCTGCTGTATTGTTAACTGTGACTTCATTATAGACCCACACTGTGAGAAAAAAAGGTCAAACTTACTGATTCTGATCCTACTGCTGAAACGAGGCAGGGTAGTTTGATCGGCTGTCTCACAAAGCAGACATAAGAGTTTTCAAAATGAAGTCTTAACTCTAACCATGAAACAAACACTGGTCCATCAGACAGATCAGGTCAAACTCTACCCAACTTTTAAAGAAATACGCCTAAGTTATTAATGAAACTGTTAACTAAAACACGGATGTCAAGTAAACACAAGATGAGCTATAAAAAGACCACTCCAGTAAAATAAATAACAAAGGCTCAAAAAACAAAAAGTTTCCCTATTTTACCCGTTTTCCATCTTTGGTCTTCTTTAAGTTCCAAGTGCCATCTGGCAACTTCTCGAAGAACTTTCTTGCTTTTGGTGCTTGGTCAAGAATATGAGCAGGTGGAATACTCAGAACTTCCACTATTTTATTCATCTGATCTACCTGTATTTAAAATAAAAATAAAAAAGCCTGTAACTTCTACCGTAGTATATCCTACTTCTGCTCATCCACTCATTCATTCATTCATAAATTATAAATAAACCGAGTATCTTCTGTGTGTTTCAGGCACACCTCCAAGCACTGAGCATACAATCATGAACAAGAGAGAGAAAGTCCCTGCCGTCCTGCAGTCCCCTCATTCCACACAGGACAGGGCAGATAATTAAATAAACACATAAAATCAAATAACCATCAAAAAAAAAAAAATCCCAGAGGCTTAATCATGGGCCGAATCAAGTATTCTTGCGGATTCATTCACTCAAATACCAAGTGTCTTAACCATATGCTAGAAACCTCACTCAGTAGAACATAGCAATAAACAAAACAGACAAAAATCCCTGCCAAAAAGTTTATATTATAGGGAAAGAGATCACTAATAAACAAATATGTAATTAAATATATTATGCCAATGCCAACTAAGACCTATGGAGAAAATTAAAGGGATGGAGAGTGACAAGGGGCACTGCAACGGGTACTAGGGGATCACGGAAAAGATGTAGGAGGGCGAAGAGCTAAAGCAGTGAGGGAAGGAGCCACGTGCTCCCTGGGGACAGGGCCTTTCAGGCACAGGAAAGAACTAATGCAAAGTTAGTATGGGCCTGTGGCTGCTGTTTCCAAGGGACCACAGAGCAAAGCTCTGTGCTGGGACCGAGACAGTGAGGGGAGGCAAGGTCGCAGAGAGAAAGCAGGAGTCAGAGGGAGTAGGAATTTTCGAGCCACTCAAAGGACTTGGCTTTTACAATGAATGAAATGGAAGCCACTGAAGTTTCAGGTGATTTACAAGAATATAATTGATTATAGTTTATCATATTTATTTTAATTATTTTTATCTGATAAATATTTAATTATAATTAATACAATACAATTTAATTTAGCACTGTTTAAGCCCATGAAAAAGATACTACTTTCCAGGGTAATATTACTGATAACAAAACAATACCAAACACACACTATGCCAGTTACTGCCCAGGAATGGCTCACTAGCTTTAGTTCGAGTGAATTAAGAAGATGGAGGGGACAGATTTCTGACACAATACTAACAGTTGTTTAACCTGGCATAAGTAAGTCATTAAATTTTGTTGGCCTTTCTTATTTATAAATGCATGGACTGATCAAGATCTGTAATGGTTAACTTTCCTTTAAAAAATGAAAAACCCCGTAAGATTTAAACCAATTCCTCCGACTGCCAGAGAGCATGGCCTCTCCCCATGCCCTCCTAGGCACTGCCTCTGACCTCCAAACACCTTCTGAGAATACAGACTGAAAACCCATGAATTAGAATTACACATCATCTGTAGCTGTAAAATTCTATAATCCTAATTCACCCTCAATTATTCAGATCAAATACCTATCAAGGCTACTGGTCATCACCTCTTAAATTCCAAATCAACTCTCCAAATTTACAGTGATGTTTACATTGTTCTCAGGGTGGCCCTCATGCCTTTCATCATCATTTTCATTACATTATACCTAAAATCTGTAAAATTTAAACCAGAATGCTTAACATTTACTAACTTATTGTTCTCCTTAATAGCAAATTAAAAGATCTCACTACCCATCTCAAAATCCTAAATTCACCATTATGATAACTGAAAAACTTTAAAAATGGGTAACATAAATTCAAAACTGTCCCAACATTTGAATATTTAAATTAATAGACATCTTTTCTTAAAAACAATTTTCAGATTACATTGTCATTGATTAAAAACAAAAAGAAATTATGAAAACAGAAACAGAGTTTTGAAAGCAATCCATCATATACCTCATTGGCTCCACTGAACAGAGGTTCTCCAGTGTGCATTTCAACCAAAATACACCCAAGGGACCACATGTCAATAGCAAGGTCGTAAGGCATTCCCAGTAGCACCTCTGGAGACCGATAAAAGCGACTCTGAATATACTGGTATATCTGAAATATATTTCAATATCATATTAATTCCAACGTAAGTTTTGTTTAATTATGCTCCACAATGAATTAAGTACACTTATCTAATATTAACAGAAAAAATAATTGGCTAACTCCTAAATTTGGGTTCCATTTACTGATTTCAACCTTCTACTACAAATATTATTTAAATGACTAAACATTTCAAGAGAGGGCTTACTCTCTGAAATGCAAAACATACAACAATTCAAGTCCTCCCATTTAGTGCAATCCTAACTGGTAATCAAGATACACACCTTAAAACAAATAATTATGCCTTATTAGAAAAAAGACATTATTGAGAATAGTTTCTTTCCTTATTAATTATTCTTTCCTGCTATGGCCGGCACTTCGTTTACCATTAATTTAAGGACTAAACTGTATTTAAATTCACCTAAAGAATGTATTTCAGCATTAAGTCAAACTCTGGACAATGTAAATGAAAATTCAGGTATCTACACTGTACTAGTCTCACAGATAAATCTGAGAAGCGTTGCTACATAAAATTCAACTGGGAGTAGTTTCCGACCAATCACTTCCTTCCCTGCCCTGTCCTCTTCCCCCTCAATCTAAAACTTCTTAGAAAATCTTGAAATGGATAATTTTCAATGAAGTAATCAGAGAATGTCTTAAAAAAAACCATTTCATCTTCACTTAGCCATTGTAAATTTATATCTAGAAATAATGTGAAAGCAAAGAAAGTTTTATTTAAAAAGAGAAAGAAACAAACAAAATCCTCCTAACTTCCTCACTTAACACTCTAACTAGGCGGCCAGCAGCACGGTGCTGCTTTCCCATGAACGCTTTTGTGGCTCCCACCTAAAACTCCAGCCAAATCTCCAAGAATAACCTGATGCCCCCCATAAGCAGATCAACCCAACATTAATGCCTTGTTAGAGTGAAGAAACTGACCAAAGGGACCAGGAAGAAGTATTACGTTTCCAAGTTTCTACAAGCCAACAGCACTGGTAAGCCCCAAAGACTCCCTACTACTGAGATTGTCTTATTCCCCCGCTTATGCAAGGAAGTTTGTCAATCATCCATTCAGTTTGGTTAAAGCAGTGGCTGGGTCATCTGAGAGGTTGTGCACCAAAATCCCCCTGAAATCCCCCTGCCCTGCCACCTTGTGAGACTGAGCCAGTTTATCTAGTGTAGGGCCACGCACTGTGTGTGTATTTTAGAAAGGATCTCTCATTCTAATGTGATACACTCACACAGTTTAAACCTCACTGAGCTAAAAGGATAGTTGTCTAAATTTGGCTGGAGAGACATAGTAGTGTTTGATATTAGTACAGAACACATGATTTTGTTTAAGTGGGGGGAAAATTTTTCCAAATCTAAATCTATTCAAATGACTCTCAAGATGGGCATGTATTTTCCATTCACAATATACTTTATCCCACATTAACAACTATGAACAGCTCCTGATTTTCAGAGGCATCTGAAACTGCAAACTTTGCTTCCTACTCCTTCAATTTATTTCAGTGATCTATATAACACCACTACCATGAGTAAGTTGCAGAAAAGAACAAGCCTGATAATCCTGGTTAGCGGACTATAAATCTTCATGATCAAATTAACCAGCCATATTTAAAACATGGAAAAAAGTTGCACAGGACAAGAACTCTCACTAATTTGGAAAAACAAAAGCTAGAAAGCCAGTATGAAATAGTATCTGAATGTTACTTGTGGTTTTTCTTTTTTTTCCCAAGAAATGCAGTTTCAGTACTTGCAAGTAAATAGGAACAGTGTTTAAAATGAGTAAAATATTACCAAGTGACGGTTTTAATTCCTTTCAAGAAGAAAGCAACCTATCACTTCTATTTTATATGTGAAACACTGTTAAGAGTAGCTTTCATAACACTAGAAAGAATAGTAGGAAAAATCTGCTTTCTTAAATCAGCTAAACCTAAATCTATATCATTGCTACAGACAGGTCTGTTATTAGCAGTCTGAGGAAAACCAGTTTGGACAAGTGTCAGAATTTATATAGGGAAAAAAAGATTTAAACTTATTTATCAAAACAAGTATGTCTAACCAACTGCGTAATTTCTATACTGTATCACCATGTGTAATGCAAAATTACCTTATGTTTCTAAACCCATCAGTTTTTGGAGAAAACCATTTATCTTGATCTATCTTTAGAGAAGAATGTCACAGCAAGGATTCAATGTTCTAGTATTGGAATATCCCCAAATTCATACTAACACCTCTACTTGCAAAATATAGCTGCAAATCACCTAATATTTAATTAACTCATCTCCTATTCTCTCTGCCTCTTAGGCATACATATAATTTTTAAAAATCTACTTTAAAAAAAACCAATACCTTCTAATTCAGAATCTTATATTTGCATTTTAAGTGCTATGTCCCCAAAACAGGTTTCAACACAATGTGACTAGAGTGGCACATTTTGAGGATAACCATCCTGTAATTACCTCCAAATTGTATACATATTAATAACATTTCAAGTATCTACCAACACTGTTTTACCCAGTTCTATTTTAATTCACAAGTCCTGAAATATACTTACCCTCTGCCCCAATTGACAGGAACTGCCAAAGTCAACGATCTTGATTGCACTGCGTTTGGGGTTACAAAGAAGGATATTCTCAGGTTTTAGGTCACAGTGAATGATACTAAGTTCTGGAGTCGCAAGGAAAAGCAGTGCAGTGCACATCTGTTGTGCAAACTTTCGTGTTAGGTTCAAAGAGACACCTCGAAAATTGGTGTTCCTCAACAAGTCATAGAGGTTGTACGACAGCATTTCAAAAACTAAACAGAGATGGTTTCGAAACATAAAGTGGCGTTTCAAATGCACTGAAAGAGAAAAAAGTTTCATTTTAAATTATACATACCAATAAAATGAGAATAATGTATGCATGAACTCTCAATCTCCAACATTTCAATGTCAAATGTAGAGTGAAAATCAAGTTAAAATTTGGAGATCGGCATTCTGCAGTGACAGCACATTCTATAATCAGTCGGGAATATCTAAATTGTTCATCTGCTGAATTAAACAGGTGTGGTGTCTGCCAATAAACAATATAATGTAAGAAGTACCACCTAAATGCTTTGCTTAAAAAAAAAAAAAAAAAAAGGTCTGAAAACACAAGTAGCAAAGCGACAAACAGTACTAAGAATACTTCAGTAACTTCATGCTCACTTCTACAAGAAAGCATTTTTTACTTCCTCAGAGCCCAACCTCACAACTTCACCTAAGCTCCACCCACTGGGATCTCCAGGTTGTGAAAATGCTGTACTTGGCAGCTGTCTCTGGGAAGGCTTTCAGGCTCTGATACATGTCCACATTCCACTGTGCTGAGCCTTAGATCTCACTAGTAATTTCCTGCAACAACTGTCAAAGGAAGACATAGATCTTTTTGTCTTTTAGGCAAATACAACAAATACCTGAAAAGCATACTAGAGTTCATAATCAAGGCATTTCATTATGTTCATCAAACTGGTATATGTTATATCTTGTGCACAACTGAAGGTCTGGGAAAACTTGAAAATAGAGCTCAATCACAAGAAGAAATTATAAGCAGGCTTATGAATGAGAAAAGAGCATAGAAGCCATTACATGCTATCACTGCTGACCCTCTAAAAAGGCTTAATACTCACTAAATTGCTTCAAAGATTGTGCTTTTAGTACTAACACTATGCATCAGATGAGGTCATTCAATAAAGTGCTGCCCTTCACTGTAAAATTGTTATATGTACCAAACTGAACACTTGTAACTCAACTGGAATGACATAAAACCACCATCTGTCAAGGTTACCTTCATCTTGGTCTTTTAGTTTCCTAAAAACAGGTTTCTCTACAGACCTATCTGGAATAACCTGTGCTGGTATTCAAGGTCTGGTCCCTGAGAATGAGGGAGACACTGTGTTGTCCTGGACTGCCTCCTGGGGAGCAGTGCACATCAACACTGCTTTTACATCATTCTTGATACACATGATCCAAAGTTAGGATAAATAACAATACAAATACTACATAGCTCTATAGGAGTCCTCAGTACAACTCAACACTTTTATTTTTACAAATAAAAAGAATCCTTAAAAGGTTATTTAAGAATGTGTAATATCTGCTCTTAATCACTGAAGTTCATAGGTTTACAGAGCTTCACATGCAATAAAGACACCCCCCAGAGACATGGTCAAGAGTTTTAATTTGATTAAGCAATGATCACAAAAAGAACGCAAAAAAGTAACTGATGCCAGAATTCCAGTGTAATTATAAAAATTCCTTTAAGAAGCTCTGTGATTAGAAAGTTCTTCGAATGGGGCCGCCTGGCTGGCGCCGTCAGTAAGCATCCAACTCTTGATCTCAGGGTCATGAGTTCAAGCCCACATTGGGCATGGAGCCTACTTCAAAAAAGAGAAGTTCTTCCAGTGGAAGATCAATCCACTTGGTTCCACCTGACCTCCCAATTCATTAGTCATTTACTGAGTATCTACAATGTACTGAGCACTAAAGACACCGGCAAAGAAACCTCAAACACAAGTATATTTAACGTACCTTTTAAACGGAACTTTGGGGATAATGGAGGGTCAGAAAGACTTTGTTCTAGACCTAAACTGAATTTTCTTTTAACTAGATCATGACAGGTACCAAGTAATACAGGTGAGAAATTATGCTACATGGTAGTTTTTTTTTTAAAGTTTCAAAGACTTAAAAAACTCACTAGAATAAATTATATTTATCATCACTTCAAAACAAAACTAAGTTATTTATATCATAAAAGAGCAATATGACTTTGAGACATCTTAAATTTAAGTATCAACTCTCCCGGCAGGGCGAGGTCTAAATCTAAAGTTCTTGTTTGCCTTCCAATATAGAACCTCAGTTTCTTGAGACACTGTGCATTCACCACCTTCCTAAATAAGAACTTAAAAAAATAACTCATCCAAAAAACATCTATCATGATTAATACAACTAATAATCATTAAAGTCAGTTTATTAAAAATAAAAATGACAGGCATCATTATGTACAACCAAGTGGATAGCACCTATTGAATACTTACTATGTACTTGTCATGTTTTCTTTCAATAAGGCAGAATTAAAATGTTACACTAATGCTATCAACATTTTCTCTACTACTTAAGCAAATATTCAAAATACAATACACAAGAGTGAGGAGGAAGAAGTGGGGAGGTATGTCCACAGTTTACTTTGTAAGTCAAGTATCCTTCGAATGTCCATCTTGTGCTTCTATGTCCCTTGAATGGAAAGAGGCTCAAACTTACACTAAGTTATAACTGACACTGAACAGTAAATGCTCAGTGAATATGAAAAGGTTTTAAATACAAATGTTATTACTATGGATTATATCAGATATCTACAGAGAAGAAACCAAGAAAGAAAAATTAATAGTATAAGCTCATTTTATTGTAATACTGGGGAATGAAGGGTGTTCATAAATGAAATCTAATCTTGGTATCTGAATCTTACATTTTTAAACATCCATTTTTTTTGTTTCCACCGTTTTGGACAAACTAAAGAACCATAATGCCCTACTTACTCATAACAAGTTGTTACGTAAAATTTAACCTTATGTTTATCAGGTAAAGCCAACATTTCTGAACAACAGTTGCTATGTATACATGCCTACAGGAACTTCTATAGTTAATTGATCCTAAGGTCTCAATCCTAAAACTGATGGCATCTTATATTTGTACTTGGCAACAATTTCTCAGTGGCACATAAAATAACGGGGTCTTACAATCATTAGCATCATAGATTTGACTGAGAACAGTATTAACAAAGGCATAATCATTCATGTTATGCCCATATATCAACTGATCCTAGACTTCATTAATGTTTTTAAAGATTTTATTTACTTATTTGAGAAAGAGAGAGAGAGCACAAGGGAGGGGCAGAGTGAGAGGGAAAGGGAGAAGCAGACTCCCTACTGAGTAGGAAGCCCATTGCAGGGCTCAATCCCAGGACCCTGAGATCACGACCTGACCTGAAGGCAGACGCTTAACCAACTGAGCCACCCAGGCGCCCCTAGCTTCACTATCTTCATAATTCTTCTATCTCCTTTTCGTTTTCAGGAGAAACACCGTAAGACAATGAAACAAACATAGAGTCTAGACTCAGGCAGAAGTAGTTTCAGATGCTAGCTGCAGAGCCATGGGAACTTGGTTATGTTATTCTTTGTATAAACTGTCTATAATATAAGGATTCCACCACTTTCCTACAGGACTGATATGACTATTACAGATGATGGAGAAAAGCACGAGGAATATGATAGCAGTTCATTAAAAAGTGGCTATTACACCTCTTTTCTGCTGTAGTTTTTAAGTCTTAACAGCTTCTAATGCTGCCAAACTGACAGAGCCTGGGGAGGAGCCTGAGATCTTGGCTCACACATTCCAAAACTGGTTCTATAATATGTTAGCTTACTTCTAATTTCTAAGCTATATTAGAAATGGTTAAAGTTACCAACAAGAGGACCCTTGGATAAAAGTGCATCATTAAAGCAAACAAATGGCACTAGTAAGTTGCAAATTATGACACTATTCTTGTTTGTTTCTAAATCAAACACCACCTGGAATGCACATTCCCCAAGATCTAGAATATTACTGCCAGATCAAGTAATTTACATAAATCTACGCCCTCCAACAGAAATAAAAAGTTGCATTTTTAACCCAGCACTTTAAGATAAAAATCAACATATTTCCATACATAAATAACCGTTAACTCAAACTTCTGGTTCATATGAGAACACATGGCTTTGTTTTCCTGTTTGTTTACCTATGTAGTATTTCATTTCAGTGTCATGTTTGTTCATGAGCTCAAGAAGTCGCACTTCTATCTGGGCTTGATTCAGAAAAGCCTTCTTGTTCTTTATTATTTTAATGGCAACCCATTCTTGCTCCACACGATCATATGCCTTTACAACCTAAAAGAGAAAAAAGATGAATAATTCTCTATTTCATTAATGGCCATAATTTCGTAACATTTTACAATTCACCTTAATTGTATATTCACCTAATTCTCATTTTTCTGACCTCCCTAAGTAGAAGAGGTCCTATTCATTTCCATTCAGTATCATCCATTTATTACTTTACAGTCAATTTTAAGTCAATCTTTTTTTTAAAGATTTTATTTCTTTATTTGAGAGAGAGCATGTGAGCATGACTGGTGGGAGGGGGAGAGGGAGAAGAAGAAACAGACACCCTGCTGAGCAGGAAGCCCCACACAGGCCGATCCCAGAACCCCAAGATCACAACCCGAGCTACAGGCAGACGCTTGCTTAATCGACTGAGCCACCCAGGCGTCCCAAAGTCAATCTTTTCAATTAAATTTCTTTTGTATCCTTACAGTATTTCTAAATATCCACAATATCACTTTCTTTTAACAAAGCTAGATTAACTCTTTTCCTCCAGAAGTAAGTAATAAATCTTGTCAAGTGCTTTGGCTTTTTACCTTTCTTACTGAATAACCCCGCTGTAAAAACAATTCTTCTAACTCTTCTTTTGATGGGAGAAAGAACTTGGTTTAAACCTCAATCATACACGTAAAATATTTAAAAGGTTCTAAGTCATTTGAAAAATGTAGATAACTTCCTAACCTTAAATTAGATTTTCATAAATTAAAACACAGGTATTTAAACGAAAGACAAATCTAATACAAATTACCAGGAAAGTTCCATGATAAAAGTTAAAAGCCACAATCAGATGGTCTTGATAGTTATAGAATCAATGCCAAGGGAAGTGGAGTGCTCATGAGCCAATTACCATGTACACCTCTCGTTCTAATTTTACTCATTTAAAAGGAGTTTCATATTATTAACAAAGAGATTTACATAAAACTTAGAAAATCAATGCATAGATAAAACTATCCACAAATCAGAAACAACCCACTATAAATTAAAAGTTAATTCATATTTATAATCTATGTAGTCTGAACAGGCAATAGCTTTATCCATTTTCTAGCACATTCACAAAGTCTGGAGATGTAGGGAGAACCCAGTGTGATTCCGATGTAGGCTGAGTCCCACTGGAGGCGAGGAAGAGAATGGAACATCAGTCAAGGTGAGATACACTGTCAAGGACTGTAAATGGTTCAGTTAAAATCAAACTTGGAATGAAAAATGCAATTATTTCTGGTTTCACCCAATTCTAAAAAATACGATCTACTGTCTTTAAAATCAGAGACTACCTATGTAAACATGTGACCAAGTGGTCTGGATACTCTCCTGTCTCACTGACTGTACTGACAGCACCAAGAGCTGCAGCTCCGTGCCCAGGTCCCAATGGTCTCCAGGACAAAGGCCACCAGCAGGGGCCCAACTATTTACTGACTTAGCAAATAGTTAACCGGCTAAATGCTAAAGCAATGGTTTTCGACCCTGAATCACATTCAACAGGCAGTTTGAAAAACTACAAACTGCCCAGGATCCAGTCATAGAGATTCTGATTTAACTGGTTTGGAGCCTACGCACCAGTCCTCTCCCCACAACACACCCCCCCACCCCCCCAAAGCTCCCTGGGAAATTTAAATGTGCAATCAGGACCGACAGCAACCACTGGCTGAAGAAATGAAGGAGCCCCTTATATGACAAGGATCTGGCAGAGATTTAGGGAAAGTCTGACCAAGACAGTACGGAAAACATTACTGGGTGAGTGACAGGTCCGGAATCTGAACACCCCTCAGCTTAAGGGAACCATAAGTTTTACCTGATGAGATGGGGTGTGATGTCCCAAATAGGCCTCTATTTTCAAAGGTCTAATTATGCTCACTTGCTCTTAGGAATTAAAGCATGAGAAAATTAAAGTGAAGAGGAGGAGAAAAACATCACTCTAAACTCAAAGACTAACTATTTAGGGAAAACTAAAAAAAAGGAAAACAAAGTTTAGAGAGTCTGCTGTATGGCCACAGTTTTCATGGTAGATAACACATTAGTTAGAAAAATGTCCTGTTGCAGGCAACTGCCTCAACAGGTGGTGTAATTTTCAAGATGGAGATAGCGATTCCTCTATCTAGGGTGTTGTTCATCGCCTTACTAAAAGCTGAGCCTCAGAAATGCCTCTCCTTAACAGACTGATAGAGAAGAAGCTGCTTCTCACAAACAAGTAGTATTTCATAAAAAAGGACTCCCAAAATACTGAGAAACCCTGACTCAAAGAAAAAAGAGCTTACAAATCAAGGAAAAGTTCTCTGAGTTATGTACAATTACCGAAATTCCTTGAAATCATGGAAAGGGACAGGTATTTCATGCAGGTGACATGAGGGCCTTGAAGAGCCACACTGGAATTACGGAGGTCTTCTAGCAACCTTGTGCGTATCTCCTTACAGGTTTAATAGCTACAATTTTTCTGGGTCTACACCTGTGACTGCTCATGACCTACCATCTACTTTTTGTCCTAAGCATGATTAGACTGACACATGAAGAATTTTCCCTCACAGGTTGAAAAGAGGCATTTTTTCCTTTATCTCAGGGCAGGAACAGGTAAATAAGAGCATGCAGGTTCCACACACGCAAAAAAGGAGATAGTTCAGGAAAAGTCCTTTTGAACCCCATTCTATCCTCATTACTGAAAAGTCAGAAGTGTTTGGACTGCAAGTTAATAATGGACTCACCACACAGAGTTTGCAAGGCAAAGGAGACTACGATCAACAGTAAAGCACACCTCAAACCAAACCAAGCCGAGTGACTCGATGAGATAGGACTGACAAGTGGGAGCAGCTGGGGGGTCCACAGCCAGAGAACAAGTTTCTTAAAAGTGCAAGGACGAAGATGTGATGGCTCTCAGTCTGAGCACAGCTGATACAAGAGACAGACGTATTCAGGGTTTTGTGCTTTGTACTGAGGCTGGATGCAGGTGAGGAGGGTAGAGCTGTGAGTGGAGGAGAGGACAGAAATGAAGAGAAACACCAGGTCTCTTGGGAAGCCCCTTCCTCACTCTTCCTGCCAGAAGCTGCTGAATGAGGCTTTCCATCACAGACAACCCCATCACAGTATGAGCCATACTGGTGCTGTGAGAACAGGAAGAGGAAATCCTAAAGACCATCTGCCCACTTCAAGGCCTGGCAGCAGAAGATAAGGTGAGAGGAAAACCCAGGGCACAGCCCCTGGCTTTCCCAGACTCCAAAACAGTGACAGGGCACCTGCTGTGCCAACGGAACTCTCATCTTTCTGAAGAGGAGTATCAGACAGGAAGGTAATTATTTCTAGCACCCACATCCAAGAATCATCCACAGACTGTACAAAAGGGGCAACACTTCCTAGTAGTGATTACAGTCTACCACTCAGTCATTAGTAAGGTAAGTACTAGATAGCTCGAGAGAGTAAATATGGACAAAGAAAGTACAATGGAATTTTTAGACCTGATGTAGTTTTACTAGCTTTAAAGAACTATGATGATCCAAATACTCATATATCCATTGTTTACATGGATTTACAAACACTGAAAACATACTACCGACGGAAAGGCGTTAACAACATGATTCACTAGGAAGTTCTAATTTAGGAAATTCAGCATTTTCCATTAAATTACCTGTCCAAAGGAACCTTTGCCAATCAAGGAGTCAATTTCGTAACGATCCATCCACTTCTCTCCGTTTTTTACAATATAATCATAGTTATCATCATCATAACCATCATTGTAAACCTTCCGCTCCTTCTTATGACTAGAATCGTCTCCCTGGCCCTGTTGGTGTCTTCGCTTCTTTTTTGCATAGTAAACCTGAAATGAGAGTATACAGTGCTTACTGTGTAATTTAAATCTTTGGGGCTTAGCGGGAGGCACATACATATATATCATATGTATCAAGAACATACATGAGACAAGTCTGCCATCAGGAGGAAACTGATGAATTTTTATCCTTCATTAACAAATACAAAAAAATGAAATTAAGAATTTTCTAGTTGCTATCTGAATTACATAACACTGATATATAACCAATGAAAAATGTCTACCCTGAAAGTCATTTTTCAATAATACTGTTTGTACATTTTATAAATAGGTATTAAGTGACTAGTCCAAAGTAGCCCATTCAAGAAGACTAACGGGGCCCGATTTACATTTATTTCTTAAACTAGGGTAAAATTTGTATACGATGAGGTGGCATAGCTCTTAAGAGTTAATATGAGGGATTTGAGGGGAAAAAATATATAGAGATGCCGATGTAATCAGCAAACGCCAAACCAAATAAACAGCATTTTCATCCTCCTCATGTCAATATCCTGCATGCCCTCTGCCAGTCCATCCCAATTTTACATTTGCTCTGAAGGCAAAAAGTTTCATTTTTTTTTTTTAAGCTTTTATTTATTCATGAGAGACAGAGAGAGAGGCAGAAGCAGAGGGAGAAGCAGACTCCCCGCTGAGCAGGGAGCCTGATAGGGATTGGCTCCCAGGACCCTGGGATCATGACCTGAGCCGAAGGCAGACGCTTCACCATCTGAGCCACCCAGGCGTCCCAGAAGGCAAAATGTTTTAAATATGAAAGTTGAGATATAGATGAACTGAAATTCTACTAAAAGGTCCTCTGAGACACGCCCAGTTTTTAAGCCTCTAATAAAGTGACAATTAGTGAAAACTAGCCACTCCCTCCCTTCCCCCACACTAAAGGCCATTAATCCTGTGGCTGATCACAGTTGAGTTATTTTCCTTCTATGTGTTTTTCTTACAAAACTGTTTCTAATACCAGTAAAAAATAACAGGTAGACTAGGCAATAGTCCAAGTAACTGGTAACTAACTGAGGAAATTATAAGGTACATTGCATAGAATAACATCAGAACAACGCTTGTTTACAAGGTGGCCAAACAGTTAAAAACAAGCTTCAGCAAAGCTACTGTTAAACTTTTTTCACCAAAGCGTCACAATAGCTTTGTTAACAATTTCCAGATATTAACAAACTGACATGAATAAACTGTTAATAATTTATCAGATTTTTCAAGTAATCAAAAGCTAGTTTGGCACATCTTTTCTAAACCATCAAATGTGTACAAAATCCAACTCAGACATGTTCCTCATTGAGTTCATTCTCATCTTCTCTTGCCACACTGCCACAGTAACAGAACGACACTGGCATTAAACAGCGTCAAACTGCAGTAAAATTTACACATACTTAAGAACATCCTTTTAGTTAAACGGCTCTAGAGCTGGTAGAGAAGCCTTTAGAAGGACAGGACGCAGGGCTCCCATGAAGAGGAAAGGAGGCACAAGCACATCCACTCTTCTCCAGAAAAGCTCATTTCATAATTAATTACAGAGCTAGAGCTGAGGCTAGAAGCAAATGGCAGTTAAGTCAAAGGTCTAAGACACCAGAAAAAAAATGTTATGGAAGTGAAGGGCCAAGTTGGAATAGGAGTAATTCAAGTGCTCTGGTTTTTGTTTTTTTTGTTTTTTTACTCTATTTACATCCACCAAAAAGGCTTTCAAGTATCTTACAATAAAAGAACACACATAAAAATTTAAAGGACAATTTAAAACCACAGAAATATAAATATATCAAATAAACTAGGACAAATGCCTGTTAAATGGGTATTAAATAGATCTCTGAGCTTCCTGACATCCATGGCAAAAACAGAAACAGATATATAAAAACTTAAACAAAATTCTAACATATATATAATTTTACAGTGTCATTATTCCCTTCCTTTCTTCTGAGTTGTTACAGAAATAATATCTTAGCATATATTAAAAACAACTTTAGAAGTTATCCCCAAGTATCTTAATTTTTGGCAGTCTCTGTTAATAGAGCTTTTTTCTTTTACATGATTATAATTATATTATCTATAAATCATTAACTTACCAATAATCAGCAATATTACAATCACTGGGAATAAAGTTTACTGTATTTAAAGGGGCCACAAAATAACTTTTCTGTCCTGGTCTATCGCAAGATATGCTGTTAAAACAAATCAGTAGTCTTACCTCATTAATATGCTTATATGTTTTGATCAAGTCAACAGAAAGTTTTCTCAAGGGAGCAGTTGCTGGATCACGGAAGGTTTGGGGCATCCGCCTCTGTAACATGACAATATCAGGCATCACCTTAAATAGACAGAAAAAACTAGCACTTTAACTATACTTCACTGGTATAAATCCCCTCTCTTCTGTAACCTGTGTGTATGTATTTAAAAAAAAAAAAAGACAACTACATTAGAAGATTATACATCCTCTCTCAGTTACCTCTTTCAACCGGATTCCAATGAGGACAACCACTGGAACAAATAAATGAAATTAGAAGATAATGTGCCAGCTGCCCAAGGCTTTCGATCTTGTTCCTCAGATTAAACAGTAGGAGCACAGACCCCCGGGGCCCAGGAGACACACAGGATGCTGCCCAAAGAGGGCTTCTCCACCACACAAGGAAAAGCTCCTGAATTACTCCTAAGGCCTCACCTGGCTGACAGCAGGTAAAGACAGAGACACAGCCCACGTCTGGCTTCCCAGGACAGGATTTCAGGACCCACTTGGCCCCACGAAGCAAAGCAAGGTGGCCATGGAGCAGGAGCAGAGCATGGCACTGCAGAAGTGCAGCTCCCAGCACCCCCAGACCCTAGCTGAAATCTACACTTCTTTCTTTTTTTTTTTTAAAGTGGGCTCCCCGTTCTTGAGATCAAGACCTGCGCTAGGATCAAGAGTCAGACACTTAACCAACTGAGCCACCCAGGAGCCCCTGGCACTTGTTTTTTTTTTAACACAACTGAGGAGAACATTCTCACGGTAACATGCCCGACCTTACCCTCCATATTCCCTTTCCCCCTTAGCACCTATCACCACCTGATATACTATATTTACTCATTACTGGTTTTAGTTTTTTCTCCTTCTCCTTCCACTACACGAAAAACTCCATGAGGTCAGGGATTCCTTTGTTCAGCATTGTATTCCCTTTGCCTAAAACAGTGGTGGGCACACAGATGTTTAATAAGTATTTGTTGAATAAACAAATGAATCCATTATACCAAAATCTCTACTTACAATTACATTAGGAGCTGATCACAAATAAGTTCCAGAGAACACCTTAAAGCTCATGAAACTTTTAAAAACTAATTTCAACCATATTCCAGTAACAACCCCCCCAACCCCCGCCCTAATTCTAAACTGCATCTCCTTCATCATCCAACAGGTAGTCAGAGTTCAACTGTGAGCTTCCTGCTAGATGGGGGATAGAGCAGGGACCACCCTCCATACACATACTGGAATGGCATGTCAATGATCCTGGACTACTGTTCATACCCCACTCTTCCACCAGTAAAGGGGTCCCAACTAGGATCAACAGATCCTCAAAACCAATTAATTGTATCAAGGTACCTACAGTCACCATCACTAGCCATCCATGGGTTCCTGTCTAGCTCTCACAGACACTGAAGCCAGGAAAATCTACTGAGCCCGAAGCCCCTAGAGCACAGCCCCTCTCCAAGGATGCTCAGGTCAATCTGACATGCTGAGAGACAGCAAATGCATCATACCAAGGCCTCACAGAAATGTCTGGAGTCTTGGGATAATTAACCAACTTAACCCACACTAACAAAAAAGAGAGTTGGTCTGTAAGGTGACAGTGGACCTAACAGGAAAGAATCACCATCCCCTTGGTATGAAAAGATGGAATGATCATGGCAGTTTCCCAGGTACATGTTCTCTGAAACCAATATTAACTTTAGTTTCCTCTGCCTCTATACTCAAACTCTAAAAAGCTGTTATCCAGATGGCAAATTTACTGAATTACTATAGTAAGTTAGTAATTATCTTTTCTCATGATCCTCTCCTCCTTAAGGTTCCAAATAAGGTTTAAGGGGAAAAATCTTCAGTGGTTATAACTACTTATCTGAAAAGATAGCAGCAATTAATAAGTAAATCTGAATTACTGAATTTTTCAAATATATACAGTTTCATTTTGCTAAATATAAAGAGTATGTACAATGAGGTTCACAGGACATTTTATTCTTATACTATTCCTTAGAGATGTAATTTAATGAATAAACAATATTGGTAATAAGCATGTCAATTATTTTTATGTTAATGAATGCTATAAGCATTTAAAATACTGGAAAAGGTTTCCCTTCACAAATTTCCTTTTTTATTTTTTAAGATCCTGGCATTGTTTTCATGCAGGGAATTTACTCCAACAAGACCCTTCTTGGGAGTGCTGGAACGCAGCCGCACCCCACTATGAGGTCGCACAGAACCTCAACCAGTGAGGTATTATGTCACTACTGTAAGAGAAGCTGACAGAAGGTATAACTGTTAGAAACAAATGATTACTTAAGTCATTAATAATAAAGTAAGAGTAGCAAGTATTTGCTACACACTCTATTAGGAGCATACGTATTTTTGCATCTCTCATATAATCCTCTCAACAATCTCCTGAGGATGAGTAGTTTTCCTGTCACCAGCTTACAAATGCGAAACCCAAGTCTCTGATGTGAACTGCTTGCCCAAAGCTCCCCAGCTCATAGAGAGCACAGGTAAGATGGGATCCAAGATCCTGCAAAGTCCCACGCTCTATACCGTAACATTGGGCCAAGGGGTCCTGGTCATGTTTAGGCCTCGATTGTAACCCTTTTAGTTGAGTCATTTTTAGGCTACTTGTAGGACAACATAATTGAGTTATGCTTAATAAACACCAACAAAATAAGCATATGAATTTATTAAAAAGTCATATACAAAACTGTGAATGTGTTTTAAGTTTTTAAGTTGCCCATCTACAATTCCACTGGTATTTCAAACATCTGAAAAACAGAACCAGTGACTACATCTTTCCACAAATAATTATTCTCACTCAACACACCAAAATCACACAATCAAGACACCAATTTTTAATATACAGGACATATAAGAAACTGGATAGGAACATAATTTTGACTGAGTAACAATGGTTTTCCCGCGCTCAATATGAGCGTGTGCCGTGTGCTTGCCATTTTATAAAATATCGCTAACCTCTTCCAAAGTTGGCCAACTCTGCCTATGAGACCAAATGATTAGCTAATTCTAAATACCTTACTTTTCTTATGTAGTTCTCACAACAGAAATTACTACTTCAGGAGCATCTGTGTACATAAACCAGATGTGTTCTGCCCACAAACGATCGGCCTTCAGACCAGACTACATCTCATTGTTTCAAATGGCACCTTGTACAGAGCAAGTGCCCAGACTATGTGGGAAGAACAAACTAAGTTCTACAAACTAAGTAACACTCCCTCCACTAACTTTCATTGTGGTTTCATGTTAGGTAGTCAAATCTTCTGTGTTTTGATCCTGTGCTGCTGTAAGCACAAATCCACATTTAGGAAAAAACATTTCCAAACACTCCGTTACACATCTTCACTGGATTCAAGGCTGGCCCCTAAGCATTTAATGCTTTCTCCCGTTCCTGCTTATCATCACAAAGCCAGAAGAATGTAGAGGAACAGAGCAAGCTCCCTTCTTCCCTTCCACAGTTAGAAGAAAACCCATGGTGTTCAGAGAACCCAGGAAGGAGCTCATCAGGCTGCAAGTGGCTGCTCCCGTCCCTCAGCCGCCGCAAGTGTCCCCACAGCAAAATGGCAAGTTGATGAGCTATCCTACTGCTGCCTCAAGCTATCTGGCTCTGGAGTTAGAAAAACCCACATCCCCAGTGCTCACAGTTCTTGGACCTTTCTGGGTGCAAACACAGATCACAAAGTGAAGAAAAGCACAGTTTGCATACCCTGCTTAAATCAGTTACAAGAGCTAAAACAATCTTTTTTTTTCTTTGAAAAGATTCCATAGTGTAAGCTGCAGGAATTTATTTAAAAACTGTTTTCTTCAGTGTGGAGGTGCCTCAAAAAATTAAAAATAGAGCTACCCTATGACCCAGCAATTGCATTCCTGGGTATTTACCCCAAAGATACAGATGTAGTGAAAAGAAGGGGCACCTGCACCCCAATGTTCATAGTGGCAATGTCCACAATAGCCAAACTGTGGAAAGAGCCAAGATGCCCTTCAACAGATGAATGGATAAAGAAGATGTGGTCCATATATACAATGGAATATTACTCGGCCATGAGAAAGGATGAATAACCAACTTTTGCATCAACATGGATGGGACTGGAGGAGATTATGCTAAATGAAATAAGTCAAGCAGAGAAAGTCAATTATCATATGGTTTCACTTATTTGTGGAACATAAGGAATAGCATGGAGGACATTAGGAGAAGGAAGGGAAAAATGAAGGAGGGGAATCTGAGGGAGAGATGAACCATGAGAGACTATGGACTCCGGAAAACAAACTGAGGGTTCTAGAGGGGTGGGGGTGGGGGATGGGTTAGCCCGGTGATGGGTATTAAGGAGGGCACGTACTGCATGGAGCACTGGGTGTTATACGCAAACAATGAATCGTGGATCATTACATCAAAAGCTAATGATGTATTGTATGGTGAATAACATAACGTAACAAAATAAAATTTTAAATTTAAAAAAATAAATAAAAACTGTTTTCTAGCTTAATAATACCTAACTCTATCCATTTCATTTATATTTATCTCATATTTTCATATATAATGAAGAATTAGGAACACTATTTTCTGCCTTCCTTGCTATTGTGAGAGCCACCGACACAGCTGAAAACCACAGGCAGCGCACACCCAGAGTTACCGGCAGAGGCTAAGAACCATGGAAGGTACCGTGAAAATGCTCACGGCTCAAAGCGACTGAGCATTCCTAACATCAAGCATAGTTTTCTACAATTACTTTTACTACATTTCTCTTGCTTCCTAAATTTATCTTTTGAACAAAACTGGGTTTAAAAACTTGTATAAAACACACCACTCATATAACCAGAAATAAAATGTTAAAGTTAGCTCATTTCAATTACTTGTTCAATAAATCTTTTGGGGGGGGGGGAGAAAAAAAAACCCTGATAGGATGATTAATAAGAAACCATTGAAATCAAGTAATAAAATTATAGAAGTTTACAGCTAGACTTAAGTTTAGAGAAATTTAGGTTTGGAGGGGGGGTTATAGTCGAAGGTCCCAATCTTACATTCAAGGAACAGACAGAAGGGCCCATGTGACCTGACTCACCTCACACAACTACATCATGAGTCAAGACCTTGAGCCCATGTCTTAGGACTTGCAGAACATGCCGTATCAGCACACAGTTTTAGTGCTTTACACTTCAGTTATAAGAAAAACCTCTTCTAATCTGCCTCATTAGGTTCAGAAATTTCTGGGGTTGGTAGAAATATCTGGCTGAATACTGTTACTTAAAAGACATTCTTTTTACATCATATGAATCTTTAAAAATATTTTATAACTTAAAATGGAAATAACTAAAGGAATTATTTATTTAAAATCACCCACAAATGTTAGTTGTATCTAAAAACAGGTACTGTGCTAACTGAATTACCTACTACAATAATAAAACCACAAAGTAACTCTAAAGGACTGGAATTTTTTCTAGCCCTCCGTAGACACCGGTGTTATAGAACAGAAGAGCACTGTGTCTAAGAAGAAAAGAACCTGGCCTGGACCTCCAAGTCTACTGCTTCAACACTTGGAGAAGTCACAGATGGGAGCTTAGTCTGTTCAGCTGTAAAATATTAAAAACAGGCGCCCTGCCTGAGAGGCTGCTTTTTGAACTGAGAAAATGAATCCAAACATACCGTTTCTTAAAAGTACAGGTGACTCTTGAACAATGCGGGAGTTAGGAACACCAACCCCCCACCCCATGCAATTGAAAAATCCATGCGTAACTTTTGACTCTCCAAAAACTTAGTTACTAATAGCCTACTGCTGGCCAGAAGCCTTGCCAATAAACAGCTGATTAACACATACTTCGTTTATTATACACTCTATTCTCACAATAAAGTAAGCTAGAGAACGGAAGCTATTACTAAGAAAATCATAAGGAAGAAAAATACATTTACATTACTGTATTTATCAAAAAAATCCACATGTAAGTGGGTTCGCTCAATTCAAACCTGTTGTTCAAGGGCCAACTGTACAATGCAAATGACTCATTGTGCTATTACTACTTTTTGGATGTCCACAGAACTTTCTTCTGGTATACAAACACTTTCCAGCTTTGAACATTCGACCAACTGCTCCAACTCTCAAACATACACCTTCTCAATTTACTACATAAAACAAATTCTTAAGTCTTGCCATAATTCAACTTACTATTAACTATGAATGCTATTCACATGCTACATACATTTTATAAATGCAAAGTCAGATCAACTACTGACAAAAATCTTAATACATACAAGGGATGCCCCCTAATCGTAATGTGACTTTACTATAGCCAATTTCATTAAAACCACATACTATTGAATTAGAAATAAACCACATTTCCTTCAAATAATCCAGCATAAGAAATACATTGAAATTTTCCAAGTTTTTGATCATCATTTGATATATTAAATGACCTAAAGAAAACAGTGGCAACCCCAATTCCTAAGTGCATGGAAAAAATCCTTGGTCAGCATTCATCATATCCTCCCCATCCCAGTGGGGAAAGAAATTTTACCTCAACCATAGTTAGTAAAAAAAATTCTCCCAAACCAAAAATCAATGTAGTGATGAATGCAGTTAATTCAGGAAATATTATGAATGCGCACCTACACACTTGCACATACGAATACATGTATGTATAGCGAGAGATTTCTACATTTATTCTGTTAACTACCCATTAAAAAAAAAAAACAGCTGAATCTCTAGTCTGAATATTAAAATGACCAGCAAGGTTAATTCGCATTACATTTTTTTCTTTTACATTTTAAGAAGTTTCGTACTATAATAAATGTGCACTAAAGTAGTTTATAACAGCATAAAATCAGCTCTGTAAGTTTGTGATAATGGAATCTGACTTGTTTTCCTATAACTTTATTTTTCTACTTACCCACCTTTTCATAAAAATAAGCTTCCAGTTTCTTCATTTTAATTAATATTCTTTAAAAATAACTTTTTCCCTCCCTATTACAAAATGAGAGAATGTGGTTATGGCTTATGAGTGTTTTTTAATTAAGTGGGATACACAGAAAAAAGAAAAAGCCAACACACTTTTTAATGCATACTTCTTATCATCTCTCATCAATCCAGAATCTCATGTGGCATGTAAAACTGAAAACCATTAAACCATTTTTGTGTATTTACTGTTCTCCCATTTTAAGGAATAAACTACCACACCAACAAATAATTTCTGATACGTCATAAACTTACCTGGTTAGTTAGAGGTTGCTGAATCTGGTCAGAATAAGATAAGGCAGAAACCTGTTGGTCACTTATGTTTGGCTGGCGACGGTCACTGTACTGATGTGAATGGGGCATCTGTCCAGCCATCTGAAGGCCAGCAGCATGGAATGAAAATGACGGTGCAAGCCGAACAGATGAAGGTTTGCATGCTGAAGTCTCTCCTCCTACGAGAAGACAACAAGTGAAGTTGAAAGGATGTATTTATATCCTAATGTCTGCATCTTTTGACCTATATGATAGTTCCTTCCATAAGGACCTTAGGATGTTCGAACATATTAAAAACTTCTAAAACTACAAAGTGCAAACAAGAAACTACACTTGACACAACAGTTCTGTTAAACGGTATAAAATATGGTGATTTAAGTGAGTGTCTATAAATCTGTAGCAAGAGAAAATCTTAAGTAAATCTTTTTGTAAAGCAATAGGAATAACAACCCTTAATACTTATTTTCACTTATGAGATTTTCATCGAGAACTGTTAAGCTGCACAAGAATATCTGATTTCTTGAGAAAGGCCTCTCCGATGGATCAGCTCCTTTGAAACCAATTCAAAGGAACACTGCTGAGATGCTGCTTTGCACCTGCCAGGTGTATGCAATCAATATTCCAGCATCCCCCAAACCAAGTGAAAGATCCGTCTTAATGGTGCTCACCACTGACACCGGTAATTAAAAGTTGAGCATACAAACACACAGGCACAAATTCACAGGATGCTGGATTCCTCCAAACTCTTCGACACAGTCGTAAGAGCACCCAGACCTGGCAAGCGCACTGCAAGTGTGAATGGCCAATAATGATCCCACAAGTAGGCTGGGACCGCAGTCATGATTTTCATCGTAGACGTGGAAAATTAACACTTGGTCAAAAGTATTTGGTAGTTAATTAATAAAAGTTAATTCTTCCTTTAAAAAAAGAAAGAAAAGAAAAAAGAACTTTCTTCCTAAATTTAACCACACTTTTAATCACAGACTAAAGCCAAAATGCGAAGTGCCAAACCCTGGTCAACAAACTGAGGACGCAGAATTCCGGTGCTTGTCTTCCTGAATACACCAGCTAACTGCAACCATACAACAGACCATACTGTTCAGCACCAGGGTGCTCTTGCTAACGTACTGTTTCAGACATACGAGAGCGCTGGCCCAACAGCGCAGAGCACGGATGTTCAGCCAGACTGCTGCAGTCTGAAATCCAGCTCCACGCTTACTGACTCTGTGGCCTTGCACACCTAACTTCCTAAAAAATTAGAGTAATATCTACCTCAAAAGCCTGTGGTGAAGGTTAAGTGCTTTCATATGTGTAAAATACTTAGAATAGCTCTGGCAATTAATAAATGGCCCAATATTGGCTGCAACTGCTGTATTGTGATGTATAGTAAAGAACAATAGAGAGAGCACCCACTTTTGTGGGGCTAACAACCTCTAAGGGAATGTCACATAGACTCCCCAAACTGAAGAGAACAAAGCTCAATTCTCTCAAAATATAAGTTCCACTTCTATTTTCTACCACAGCAAATGACACCGTCTTCCCCCCAGTCAACCAGAAGCAAAGCTCCTGGAGTCCAGTGAGAGCTCTTCTCCCTCACAGACTAACCTCATGCGAACAGCCGCCCAATCTTGCTGGTTCTACCTCCCATAACATTCAAATACAGTCACTTCTCATCTCCAGTAACCCATGCCTCACTTAGAGGACTAAAACAGATTCCTAAAAGCTCTTTCTATCTTTACTCTGCCCATTTCTGATTTCTTCAGTAAGATACTAGAGTGACTTTTCTGAAGTGCACATCTCAAGGCCTCCACCCCCACTGAAACGGGACTATAACCTGCCTCGGCACTGCCTTCAGACCTTAGCTTCTGTCTCCCTCCATTACAGCATGAGGTCCTTAACGGACCCACAGTACAGGATCAATAAGTATTTGCTGAATAAGTAAAATGACAGTGTTACTATCATCAAAGATGGGGTAATTTTCTAAACATTTCATTACTCATACTAAAAAAATACAGTCAATTTAATTACATAGAACAACGCTGTTCAGTTAAAAAAAAAAAAAAAAAAACTGGGGGGGGTGCACCTGTGTAGCTCAGTCAGTTAAGTGTCTGCCTTCAGCTCAGGTCATGGTAAGTGGGCTCTCTCCTCAGCGAGGAGTCTGCTTCTCCCTCTCACTCTCCCTCTGTGCTCTCTCTCAAATAAATAAATATTTTTTAAAAAACTGGGAATTTATCATAAGGATATAATCGAGGACGCTCACAAAGACAGGGAAGAATGTTTATCTTGGTATTGTCTACAACAGCAAAAAAGAAAAAAGGAAACCTAAATGTCAAGTAATGGAGGGAAAGGGAGGCTTCACATTTGCGTGTTAAAATCACAAAAAAACTGGGAAGGAATATAAACATATATAAAAAAGATTGAGTTCTTTGATATATATATAGCTCTTATAAATAAACCATAAAAACAGTAAGGCCCTAAATGACAAATTACTTAACTACTCTAGGTCTTAGTTTCCCTATCTATGCAGCAGAGTTATTATTATACTAACCCTATTCCCTTAGGTCTATTATGAAGTTTTTTAAAATAAGACACCACAAGTAAGCCATGAATAATGGATCCTAGTACTTTAAAAAAATATTAGCTTCTATTATCAATGTCATTATTATAGACTATGTTTAAACTTACTTATAATATATAGAAATAAGTATAAAATCATTAGTATACAGCTTAAATAATTATCAATTGAACCTGTGACAAGGAAAAAAAAAAATGGCCATCATGCCAGAAACCCCCCAACACCACTCCATGACCCTCTCAATCAATACCCAATTTCCTCTACCCCAAAGTTACTATCTTGACCTCCAAAACCAGATTAGTTATAACTCTACATAAATGGGTTTATTCACTTCATGTTACGTTTATAAGTTGTGGTTTATTCATTATCATTACTTTTTGGTATCCCATCATGTGAACATGTGATGATTTACTTATCTCTTTGACTTCTGATTGACATTTGGATTATTCTTAGTTTAGAGCTATTATAAATAATGCCACTAGGAAGAGTCTTGTTAAGTGTCTTTTGGAATATATAGAGATGCTGTTCTGCTGTTTTTCCCCTAGCAGTATATGAAAAATCCCCTGTTTCATTCCTTCACTAACACTTAGAATCATTATTCTTTCTAATTTTCAACCATTACTGGAGGTGTGTAGTGGTACTCCACTAAGAGTTGAACTTATATTTTCCCAGTGACTATGATCATCTTTTGATTTATTTATGGCCAGTTAAATACCCACTTCTGTGAAATGCCCATTCAGATTGCTTTTCCATTTTTCTATCAAGAAAGTTTTTTTCTTATACATTTCTAAAACTTAGAACATTTTATTTGTAACATATTTTGGGTATGAGCCCTTTATTGGCTGTAAGTGGTTTGCATTGTCACCCTCTTAATGGTGTTTTTTAACCAGCACAATCTCTTAATTTTACCACCCTTTGTTTTAGAATTAGTATTTTTGGTGTCCATTTAAGAAATGTTCCCTTATACCAAAGTTATCAAGAAATTCTACATTACCTTCTAGAAGTTCAGTTTCACCATTCACATCCAGATGGACAATGCTCTTGGATTGGATTTCTGTGCATGTGTACCAAAGGAATCAAGTTCCATTCCCCCGCCACAACCCCAAATGGACATTTGATTGACTCAGGACCAATGATTAAAAAGATAAACTTTCCCTGCTGCTCCGCAATGCCATCTTTATCATAAATGACATGCCTGGGGCGCCTGGGTGGTTCAGTCATTAAGCGTCTGCCTTCGGCTCAGGTCATAATCCCAGGGTCCTGGGATCGAGCCCCACGTTGGGCTCCCTGCTCAGCAGGAAGCCTGCTTCTCCCTCTCCCACCCCCCCTGCTTGTGTTCCCTCTCTCACTGTCTGTCAAATAAATAAAATCTTTTTTAAAAAAATAAATAAACGACATGCCCATATGTGTTTAGATCTGGTTTTAGATTCTCTATTCTGTTCTACTGGACACAGACCTACCTAGATTTCTTAAAACTTTGTGTAAGAACCAGCTAGTTTTAATATCCAGTAGAGAATTTTGTGGTTCCTCAAGAATGGTTTGGTTAGGGGCGCCTGGGTGGCTCAGTTGTTAAGCATCTGCCTTCGGCTCAGGTCATGATCCCGGGGTCCTGGGATCGAGCCCCGCATCAGGCCCCCTGCTCCGCGGGAGGCCTGCTTCTCCCTCTCCCACTCCCCCTGCTTGTGTTTCCGATCTCTCTCTGTTTCTCTCTGTCAAATAAATAAATAAAATCTTAAAAAAAACAAAAAGAATGATTTGGTCATTCTTAGCCCTTTGCATGCCCATGTATGATTTAGAATTAGCTCATCAAAATCACAAAACAAAAAAACACATGTTGGCACTGTGGTTGAAACTGCACATTGTCCAATCAATTGACTGCAACTGATCCAATCAATTATGTGCATTAAACTGAACAGTGGACTGTTCAATAGTTTTTTGCAATGATGAATTTATCAGCATTGTCTAATAAGCAGCTACTAGCACTACCAGGCATTTGAACAGTTTTATTTTTCCTTCCTAATCCTTATTCTTCCTCTCGCCTTACTCTACTTGCTGTTGTCCCTCTAATACAGTGATGATCAGAAGAGGAGATACAGGTACCCCTGGTCCCACTCCCAACCTCAGGAAGTATGCTTTCAACGTTTCTCTAGTATTGTCGTTACTGTAGGTTTTTAATGGATAACCGTTATCAGATGAATCAAGTTCCTTTCTAGTCCTAGTTTGCTAAAACTTTTTCCTCACAAATGGATGCTGAATTTTATTAAATGCTTTTTCTACACCCACTGAGATGACACCAGTTTTCTGATCTACACTGTTAACATGGTGAAATACACTGATTGATTTTTTAATGTTAAACTGACTTTGCGTTTCCTGGAACACAGTTTGTTCATGATTATCGTTTTTGTGACAATTCACTGATGAAACCACCTGGCCTTAAGAGTTTTTTTCTTTGTGGGTAGTTAAAAGTTAATAATTAAAAGTTGTCTTTCTTTAATAGGACTACTGAAATTTTGTATTTCCTGGTGTGCCTGTTTTGATAAGTTGTAGTTTTCTAATAGTATATCTTCATCTACATTTCAGACACACTGGCATCAAGCTCTTCATTATACCCTCTAAGCTTTTCTATCAAGATGTAGGTATAATTGTAGTGATACCCCTTCAATTCAGCTCTGGTTAATGAGGTCTTCTCCTACCTTGTCATCAGTTTAATCAAAAGTTTACTAATTTTATTAAGTAACCTCTTTTATATGGGGTTTTCTATTTCTGCTCTCATCTTGTTCTATCAATTAGCAAGAGAGGTATGTTAAAAATATTCCGTTTAAGCATGTTATTGGATTACATAAATTTAGACTTGTTCCACCTTCCTAATGAATAAAACCTTCATCATCATAAACAGCCCTTCTTTATTTCCAATAATACTTCCCCTTGTCTGATATTAGTATGACTGCACCACGCTTGCTCTTATTCTTTGTGTGGTATGCCTTCTGTCCACCCTTTACTGTCAACTCCCCGTTCCCTTATTTTAGATTTGTCTTTTATAAACAGTTTGTAGTTTATAAGTTTATTTAATTTACAAATGTACACTAATAAGAGTACATAAGTACACTGTAACTATACTATACTAGTACACTCTAACACTTAACTCTAAGTTTATCCAATATACGAATGTACACTAATAACCTTTCTATTTATTCCAACCATTTTATGTTCCTTTCTTACCTTCTGCTGGACTGAAATTTCTATACCTCCCCGACACGCAAATTATTTTATTATTTTTTAGTTATCTTATACATTACAATATAGATTACTAATCTTTGACTCATAAAAATCTAATTGTTGTATACTATTGTTGACTTAGGTATGTATACACACACACAATCACAAGACTTCAACTAATCATCCAGCATGGGTAGAATCAGACTCAGGGATACATTTGGAGGCAGAGATGGATGGATAAATTTTGTGATATCCAGATAGCTATGAAAGAAATACAAAGAAATGGCTAGCTGCTACTTATTATGGTGATACTATCCTCCTAAAATATGCGTTTTATTTTCTGAATCTAGATCCAATCAATTATATGCATTAAATTCAACAAGCACTGAGAGGTTACTATGGCACAGTTTGGGAGTGACAATGACACCCATGATCTGTAACAGCACCTCACAAACTTTAATGTTCTTACAAATTGCCTTTGAATCCTATTAAAAATGCAGATTCTGATTCAGTACATCTAGGATAGGGCTTGAGAGTCTACATTTCTAACAAGCCACCAGATGATGCCAATGCTGCATCTAAAAAACAATATAATTGCTTAACTTAATAAAAGAAAGCTATTTTCCGACTAATCCAAGTAGCAGATAATCCAAACATAACCTATAATCCTGACTACCCAATACACCACAGGGCTGATTTCCTCCCCCCCCCAACAGATTTGCCTTCCTAGTTAGATATTTGGTTTTTTTTTTATCATTATTAAAACACATACACATTCCTGTGCAGGGTGGTATACCAGGTGACAAAGAATCCAATGTTCTTTTTAAATTTTACTGTAGGTAATTTGAACATGGGTTAACAAGAAATAACTTTGTTTTTCGTTTATAGAACTTTTTTTAGATGTTTAACTATACCATTTATCACAACTCCTTAGTAACATTACCAGTTGTGGGGCTGCACACAGGTGTATTTGCCACATGCTGTCTCCTTTCTTAGCTCAACTGCTGTGTGTGAAATGCAGAAAGATATGCAAGTTTAATTTCCTCCCACAATGCCAAAAAGTATTTAAGTTATCCATTCATTCATTCCTCTCTTATGATAAGACTCCAAGAAGGCAAACTAATACGAAATTTCTTGTCAGCCCGATTTAATAATTAGGCCCATTACCACGGCTTTTATTCTTTCCAACATTTCCATCTTCCCTTTCAATTCAAATGTTAATAAGAACAAGGACTCAGTTCATCCTATGATGTTAATAAAGTATTAGGTTGAACTGTAGGAAACTGCTAATATTAGACCTCCTTTGGCCTACAAAACAGCAAGTTCATATGGTTTAACCTGACATCTACACCATACTATATATAATCCTTGTCCAACTAAACTAAAAATTAGCTCTAATATTTTAGCCCAAGAATGTATCAAAATACATGCTGCAACATGAAGTCTTGTAATTTAATGATCATCTTATAATATTTAACCCAAAAGTATCTTCATAATCATTATTTGGAGTTCAGTTCCAAAATAACAGTTTAAACTGCTGCCAAATAGTGTGAAAGACAAGTTGGAGAAAAGTATGCAAGTAGGGTCCTATCTGCAGTTTTTATTTCTTTCTGAACAATACGGATCTTTTTTTTTTACCATGAGCGTGTTTCTAAAATTTCATAAAAATTGTGTTGGTAAATAGCTTACTTAAAAACAAACAAAAAAAACAAAGTAGCTTTTTCATTCCACTCAGGTACTATGTTTCAGCAAAAACCTGTAAAAACCAGAGACCATAACACTAGTAGGAATTAGCAGTGATTCCACAGAGAAGCATTCCAAGAACAGATCTGAGACTGGGAGATGTCAAGCCACAAAAGGCAGAGGTAGACATAGAGCAAACGTCAAACAGAAAAGCCTGGGAGCAGACCATGAATGAAAAACACAATCGTTTATTCACCTCTGACGTTAAGACCCACCAGGAACACCGCCTGTAGCGAACTTCAATTTCTTTGGCTATTAATATGTGGAGAGAGGACCGACCATTCTTGTGGTTATTTTAATTCACATTTGATTTCAAAGAGAAAGAACAATGTTAAAGAACAAAAATAAATGAAAATAATTCGAGTTAATTACAACTATAACATCCAGAAGGTGGAAACTCTTACGAGGCCAAGCTTCTGAGACAGACTCCCCTAAGAAAGGAAGGGAGGACAACCAAGACTACATGGGAAAAATGTGCAATGTCACTAGCAACAAGACATGCCCATAACAGAGGAGAAGAAAAACGTCAAAGGAATAATAGCCAACTGCACTTTAAATGAAGTGCTGGGAATACAGGCACAGGACTAAGAGGGTAACTGAACATAAGTCCATGAAAAAAGTTTTGTTCACCAAGATATCATCAGTACCAAGAACAGTGCCTGGCACATGGCCTGCATTCAATAAATATTTGTTCAATGAAACAATGAACTGAATCCATCAGGAATATTTAGAATATGAAGAAATGGTTGAGAAAGGGAGGGAGAGAGCTGAAGGGGGTAAGGATGAAAGAAGTATTTTTACAATGAGGGGCACATGAGTCAGAAATAAAGAACAGTCTAATCATAGCACAGGCTAGAGGAGTCAATTTGTCTTACTCATTTTTATATCCCAAGCACACAGCACACTGCATGGCTCCACAGTAGGTGTTAAATAAATACAGATTAAAGTCAAACTATGTTAGGGCTCTGTCAATTATCTAATGATAAGGACAAATAAATTCATTTCTTATTACCCTCTAGTTAGTGGCCAGTATTTGTCATGACAGAATGCGCATACACACACACACACACGGTTTGTTTTGACCGACTAGCCAAAATAGCATATTCAGTTGTCTACAAACACAATGAAATTGCTCATGTAAGATCTAAATAAATGCTCAGGTTTTTCAGTCTGAAACTTTTTAATTAAATTTGTGCATTAAATTATGAACTATAACAATGGGACAGAGATTTTAAAAAAAAAAAGCATGTATTTTTAAAAACCTATAACATCAAACTTCCACTTCTGAGCACTTCTGAGTGCCTCATAACTGAACTACCGCACTCACCAGGAGTAGCTACAAAACTGGTCAGACACATGAAATAACTGTTTCCAGACACTAGACAACAGGCAGCGTAGAGCTGTGATCCCTGAGAAGAAGGAAACAAAGCTGGCGAGCTCCACAATCACCCTGGCTTTCTATCTGGGGACAATTTCCAGAGTACGATGTAGAGAGGGGGAGCCCAAATATAATAGTAGTGATCTTGCTGAGTGGGGAAGAGACCAGAGTTCATGGCTACAGAGCTGGCAGGAATTTGTGAGGCAGGCCACAGAAAGAAGGAAGCTTTGCAGAGAAGGCGCTCCATTAATCTACACCTAGAAATCCCCCTGACTCAAATACGAAGCTGCCCAAGCGGCAGGTGCACGTCCGGGAGGGTAGACAAAAACCAACTTGCCAGGGAGCGATGAGGTGAACCACTAGAACTCACACAGGACCGGGAGACGGTAAGTGCTCCAATCAGCCAGGCTGGAAAAACCCGGAAAACACCACAGACGTTCAAAACAGACCGCCAAAAATCCACACTTCAGGAGTAGAGCTATCCTGGCCCTCCAATAAAGGTTGCCGTCTGCCTGTCCGGACAGACACTGAAACATACCTCAAAGGATCAAGATGGTGTGCAGTCTGCCAGGACAAAATTCAACACCTTTTAAAGGACAACAAAACCCAGATGCTCAACTACCTCGCATTCTTAATGCCCATATCCAACCAAAAATCACCAAGCAACAAGGTGCACCTGGCTGGCTCTGTCGGTAGAGCAGGCAACTCTTAATCTCAGGGTTGTGTGTTCAAGCCCCATGTTGTCTGTATTCAGGAGGAAAACAAACCCATCTATAGATCTAGAAATGATAGAAATAATGAAGTTAGCAGAGAAAAAACAGGTATAGAAAGGTTTTAAAATATAAGGGAAAATGTAAACAAAATAAGAAAAAACAGCAAATCTTGTTTTTTTAAGTTTATTTATTTAAGTAATCTCTATACCCAACAGGGGGCTCCAACTCAAGATCCCAAGATTAAGAGTCACATGCTCCTCCAACTGAGACAGCCAGGTGCCCCAAAACAGCAAATCTTAATAGATAAATAGAAACTATAAAAAGAAACCAAATGGTAATTCTAGAAATGAAAAATAACTGTAAATAGGGGCTCCTGGCTGGCTCAGTCGGTGGAGCTTGCAACTCTTCATCTGGGCGTCATGAGTTCAGGCCCCACATTGGGCAAGGAGTTTACTTAAAAAAAAAAAAAAAAGAAAAAGAAAAATAACTGAAATGTAAAATTCAGGAATGGATCAAATAGCAGATGGAGCACAGCAGAAGAAAAGATCAGTGAATGTAAGAACAATGCACTATAAATTAACTAAACTGAAAATAAGTATATAATGGAAAAAAATATAAACCAAGCCTCCAAAACCTTCAGAATAAAGTCAAGCTAACATTGCTATTTAAAGGAGGCATCAAAAGGGAGGGAGAGAGAAATTCGGGAAAGAAAATTTATGAAGAACTAAGTCAAAAGTTTTCCAAATTCAACGAAAAGTATCAACCCACAGATCCAAACTCAATCAAGCACAAGCAGTGTAACAATACACACACACACACACACACACTCACTAAGACGCTCAATTGTTAAAAATCAATGATGAAGAAAAAAACTGTAAAAGCAGCCAGAGGTGGGGAAAATACACATTTACATATAGCAGAACCACAGACTTCTCATCAGAAATCATGCACACTAGGAAAAAAACAAAGCAACATCTTAAAATGATAAAAGAAAGACCTTTAACCCACAATTCTATATCCACTGAAATAAACCTTCAAAATGAAGGCAAAACACTTTCAGACAAATGAAAGTGAAAAAATGTTTCAACAGCAGACTTGGCACTCCAAAAATGTTCACAGTTCACAGAAGGGAAATGATTCCAGACAGAAACTGAGATCTATACAAAGGAATACAGACCAACAGAAATGGTAGAACTGTAGATAAATAGTAAAGACATTTCTCATCAGTATTTTTAAGAGATAACTCATTGTTTAAAGCAAAAATAACAACATACTGTAGAGTTTATAACATACATAAAGTCACACAGGTGTCAACCACAGCACCAGGGAGGGAGAGAGAAAACGGAAGTACACAACAGCATAACTTAATTAAGGCTGCACATGGTAAGCCCGCAAGCACCTACTAAGAAAGACCAGATGGACAGATGACTAGAATACAGAAAATCTTACTTAACCTTACAGTAAACGGGTCCTTAACCCTTTCAATTACAAAAGGCAAACCAAATTCTTAGAGCTGAAATAAGAGGTCAAGAACTTATTTTTAGTAATAGCATCTGGAACACAAAAGAAATTAAAATAGTCATCCAAAATATAGCTGCTGGATTCCAGAAATTATTATACTGTACACAATATAACATGTAATATGGTTATATTTATATGGCCCCCAATATTCTAAAATTATCAAGTATTTTTAAATAGTAAAAAATAAGCAGATAATAATTTTATAGGTTATCAATAGTCATGAAAATTCCAAGTATTTTTTTTTTTTACAGTATCCATAATATAAAAATGTTTCATCAGTAATAAACCCATTTTTCCCCATTTCGCAGAAAACAAGGTGCAAGCAACCTTTGATCCTTTAATTTCTAGGAATTGGAGGGGGGAGTGCTTGAAACAGACAGATACACAAAGATATACAATGTCTCTAGAGATACTTTAGAGGTGAGATTACACTTTTTATGAATCCTTAAACCCCTTCATCCTGCTTTGTTCACTACTGAATCCCCAGGACTCAGAACAGTGCTCAGCACACAGCACAAGTTCTGTAAGTAACTGTTGCCTAACTGACTAAATGAGTAGTATAAAAGAGCACAGACATTCATCAACTTATAAATGTGAACCCACCATTTGTAAAGTCAATCTGCCACTGGAAGATTTAGAAATGCCAACACAAAATGGAAGATTAACATGCTGCAATAAATTAAACATACTTTAGGTATGATTACCTGAAATAACTTATTTGAAATAACTGCGACAAAACTTCTAAAAAACTGAAAACAAATACTTTACCAGAAAAAATATACGCGAAAGAAAGCACTTTATTTAACACAACTAAAATAATCACTTCCATAAAGTGTTCACAAATATGCTTTTGAGGCAAATACAATATAAAACAGTTTAACTTCATGATTGTAGTTGAATGATCCTTGCTGGCTTATAATGGTCTTAAATTTATATATTCTCTAACCGCCCCCCCCAACACACCCCAGTCCTTTTGGGGGACAAAAAAAGCAAACTTGTTTCTAAGAGAAGTTTAATTTTAGATGTTGTTTCACTGGACAGCCCTGCAGAGGGGCAAAAAATGATGCCTTCCAGACCAGCAGAATCCAGGGAACAGCACGAGGGAACAGCCAATGAGCCAGGACCTGCTGAAGCAGCCTTTTCAGGAATATCAGTGTCTTAATACAAAACCAGCGTTTTGGTCATATATACATGGTCTGAACTACAGGAGTTTCTTTCTAGCAGAGTATTAAAATAACATCATTTATTCAAGAGGTAACTAATCGGGCTAACCTGAGACCAATCCCCTAAGAAAGACATCTACAACCACAGTGAGAGTATCTAGAAGATATACACAGGATGCGATGGCTGTTCTACCAGGCATCCAGATTAATACCACAGAAAATGAGCAGATTAACTGGAGTCCCAACTAGACCATGTGTACGAACGCCAGCCACTTCTCTTAACGGAACAAGGCACCCTCTGACGGCAACCATTCTGACGGCAGCCATTCGGCCTTCAGTAAGTGTGCCGGTCATAAACATGTCAAGATTTCAAGAGTTTTACAAAAATGACATGTCATTCAAATCGACAAATTATATTAGTTATAATCAAGGAACTAATTCTTTCAAGCAAGCTAAGAAATTATCATCACTCAGTTTACATGGTATGCCAGATCCTGAGATTCCAGGGTCTTTCAACAAGAGAAATGAGGACGGCAACCACACAGCTCAACACTCTCAGTCCTGATTTCAAAGCTGTCTCTCACACAAGTACCTGTCAGATGATGTCTCAGCAATTCCAGACACCTGCGATAGGATTCGCAGTAGCCAGCCTAACTGGCAGTAGCATGACAAGAGCATTCCATGAACGCCACTTCCTATTTTCAATCAGAAGATGGGGTTTCCGTTCACTTCTTCCCAAGTCAGTCTCTGTGGGACAGTTAAGGGAAAGCACTGGAACAATCTAGACAAGGTAAGTGCAGGTTTCAAGTGGTTCGTAACCACCTTTGTGAAACCTTATGGTCCAGGGTCCTGCTTTCTACATCCCTACAGATTCCTCTGTAACATGGAAATAGCATATTCATTTATAACACAGGAAAAATAAGAAATACATCTGGAACGTTCAGCTTGCTATATAGAAACACACTGGACTAGGGGCACCTGGGTGGCTCAGTCGGTTAAGCATCTGCCTTCGGCTCAGGTCATGATCCCAGGATTCTGGGATCGAGCCCCGCATCGAGCTCTCTGACAGCGGGGAGCCTGCTTCTCCCTCTCCCTCTGCCTGCCGCTCCCCCTGCTCGTGCTGTCAAAAAAATAAATAAAATCTTAAAAAAAGAAAGAAATACACTGGACTAGGATTTAAGACCTCCTCTTGCTTGCCTTAGCACAAGCGCAAGTACAGCATGGTTACAAACAAGTCCATTTCCTCATACACGAAATGAGAGGATTCATTATCTTGTCCAATCATGTAAGCCCAAAGCATTCCCTCCCTTGTAAAATGCCATGGATCTGAAATGTTATACAGATCGTTGCCAAAGGAAAGAAAAGACTGTGCTCCAAAGTCTGTTTGGAGCTTAAAAGACGTATTTTAAATAATGTCAGCTATATTCTAACTTAGTTCCTTTTTTAAAAAAAATCTATACAAAAACAGTAAAATGCTACTTATCTAAAAAATATTAAAATGTTATGTATACACACATGCGCACATATATAATGTATATATATATGTACATATAAACGAAACTTATTTACCCAAAGACGTGCCCTCCTCTCCCACCCTGTTCCAGTTTTCTTCAGATATCCTGACCATAACTTTGTCAAGGCCTATATAAGCACACTAAAGTTGACTTCCCAAAACCTGGAAGTACAAAAAGAAAAATCACATATTATAACACAGTGAAAAGATGAAATATTATGAAGCCATTAAAAAGCTGAACACTGCCTTCTAGCTGCCTTCCCCTCGAGGGGAGAAGGATCCAAACACAGAAAGAAGCAGCTAGGAATACAACACAGGCAGAAATGTCACCTACCACAGGCCATCAATCACCTTCAACTATGCCACAACCATGGCATTTTAAGAAATGTCTGAAGATGCTACCAAGTTTCAGGCACAGAAGGTTTCTTTGGAAAGAAAGCGGCCTCAGACCTTCCCTGATCTTTACCTCTGCTTTCTCCCAAAGCAGGCAGAGCGACAGCAGCTGAGAGGGGGAAAACCAAAACAAAACCACCCAACATATTTTTAAAAAACTTTCCCCCTCTCCTGTCCCAAGCAGAAAAGAGAACCATACACAACCTCCCCACTCATTTTTAGTTCTAGCTAAACAGCTGTAACACACAAGATATTTTTAAATCTAGTTAAGTACTTGGGTACCTATATTGAATTGCAGCATAACACTTAAAATTATCCAATGAGGCAATCATTTGGCTTTGTGATCCCAATTAAAACACTGTATATTTACAGGGATTTTCCATTACAAAATGCCCAAAAGGCAAGATATTCATCTGACCAAAGACACTTTAAAAGTTAAGCACTGAGCAAACTGTTAACTGTTCAACAGCGGTTATAAAATTTAATAATATAAAAAAAGTAACCCTCCAGGGCACCTGGGTGGCTCAGTCATTAAGCGGCTGCCTTCGGCTCAGGTCATGATCCCAAGGTCCTGGGATCGCGCCCCGCATCGGGCTCCCTGCCTGGCGGGAAGCCTGCTTCTCCCTCTCCCACTCCCGCTGCTTGTGTTCCTGCTCTCGTTATCTCTGTCTCTGTCAAATAAATAAATAAAATCTTTAAAAAAAAAAAAAAAGGTAACCCTCCATTAAAAGTATATTTATGTAGCAAATAAACACATCATTTTAGAGCTCATAATTAGTTCTCCTTCTTCCATGTCTACTGTGCAAAAGTGCTTAAAACTTGTACCTCAGTTCTATGCCAAATGGAAACAGCATGGAACATGTTATTGTCCAAAGTATTATACAATATCCTTAATACATAAGAAAGCTCTCTAACAATACAATTAAAAACACCAAGACATGCCCCTCACTTCAGGAAAAAAAAAAAAAAAACAGGGAAAAGATTCAATTCTTACAAACCAATAGTAACTATATAAAAGTTTTCAAACTCACTAGAAGTCAAAAAGTCAGTCAATAAACAAGTAAAACAAGCAAAATTCTTCAGAGTACCCTCAATAATAACTGTATGGTTAAAGCAGGTCTCTATGACCCTTTACCGGAATACTCTGAGTAGTCACAATTCAAGAAAAAGTAATCAAAATAAAATTAGTAATATTTACTGAACTTTTATTTCATGCCAGATATTGTTCCAATATGCCCTTGTACTCCCCAAAAGCTCTGTAAATGAGGTGGCATTATTACAGCATTTGTTGTGTTTTCACACAGAGAGAAGCTCAAGTCAAGCAGCTGGAGAGGGGCCCCAAGTGTGGTGGCCCCATGTTCCCAGGCTCACACAGGCTGGTACCACAGGTTCCTAAGTGGTTGGGAAAACCAGACTGGTTGTCTCCAGAGAACACTCTCTTCACCACTCTGAGCTGGGCCTCAAAGCCAGGAGTGAGAGGGGGAGTGCTCAAGAGACATGAGAAACCCCTCCTAAAAGCTGAGACTGCTGAAACCCTGCAAAGGAGTAAAGATAAACTGAACGACAAGGAAAGGAGACAGGGGCTAGGAAACAGCTTCCAGCTTCAGAGTGTCCCTTCCCAAATACACCCTGCATCAATTCAGGTGAAAACGGGACACGCCAGTGACTGTGGCAGGAGAGAGGTGAATTTAAAAAGGAGTCTAGGAAAAACAAGTCAACTTCACATCAAAAGAAGAAAAGCAAGTTCTCTAAGTATCCATGAGTTTTGTAAAGAGCTCATGCAAATGTCCTGAAGACAAGACTAGGAAGTGGGCCACAATCTGGGCCTGACCTCCACGTGAAGCCTCATCTTGTGACATCCTGGAACTCTGCGAGGCTCTAGGCCCTTGGAGGTGCCCCCATGCTTTCAAGCACACCCCCCCGCTCTGCTTCAAACATTACTGCCTTACTGCTTTGCCTGATCAACTTTCATTTCTCTTCCAAGTAGCAGTTCAAATGTCGCCTCAAGGTTGGCTGGAGAACACACAAGAGTAGGTTAAGGACAGAAGGGCAAGCTGGGCCCAAGAGTCTTATTGCCAGGCTAAGGACTTGGGATTTTGTAAAACAAGTAAGAGGGTGCCAGGGAAGGTGTGCCAGGAGTGACATGACTCCTATTGTGGTTTTAGTTACAGCAATTAACACTCTAGAGTGCATAGATTCAATTTTGCCACTTACTACCTAGCTACCGTGTGACTCTGAGTAAGTTAATAAAATCTGTGCATCCCTTTATCTCTGCAGAATGGGTTAGTAACCATATTTGTACCTCAAGATTATAAAAACTAAAGAGTTAACGTTTAAAGTGGTATATGGCACACGGTTTGTGCTCAATAAATGTCCTATTATTAAAGCTTATCATAACAGAATTGATGTGTAATATGGATCGGAACAGGGAGAGACCACAAGCAGAGATCAATCGGGGGCCTACTTCAACAGTCCAAGCAAAGGACTGTGAGAGCGTTTAGGAGGGTCATGTTAGAAAAGGAAGGAGACATATGAACAGACACTGTGAAGTATAAGTGACAGGACCTGCCCAACTGACCAAATATGGAAGAGGGGAAACAAACTGGATTCAAACATGACTCAGAGGTTTTGGGCCTAGGTGACTCGGAAAACGGTGGTGACACTTAGAAAGTCAGGCAAGGGGACTAAGCTGGATGATGATATCTCCTTAAATGCATTATGACCTGAACTTTAAAGACTGACTTCTAGTATTTGTCACTTTATCAAGCATATGACAGTTTAAAAACTTTATTGAAGAGAGAAAGGAGAAAAAGTACAAAAGTCTTAAAGGAGAAGGAAAAGGGTGAAGCAGAAAAAAAGAAAACTGGCCCTGGGAGCAGAAGGCCAGGGTGCTGGCCCGGGCTCGGAGCTTAGCACCATGACTGTGGGGAAAACATGCCCCACGTGCAGACGGCCCCTTTCCATCCCCTTCAGCGGGGGTAGCACTACCCATCTGAGACGGCTACAAAATATACACACCACTCTCCTCCTCCTTCCCTGTCTCCAAAGCACTGTCCTGGGAGCCTCTTTCTGACAGAGGTAACCTAATCTGCTCCAGACACCTGGGCAGAAAAAAAAGGTGGAACACTCCTGAATGACCATCCCCACAGTGACTTCCAGCTCGGACGTCACCACAGATGCCCGAACGTACCAATCAAGAGTAAGGAGATCTCACCTTCCCCACTGAGATCAACATTACGTATCTATATACAATGTGAGACGCACCCATCTCAGTACAGGCAAAAGCCTACCTCCATCTTCAATACCAGTGACTTTGTGGTCACTGGATTTCCTTTAAAAAGTCATCTAGGTTTTCTAAAACATATAATCTTAACTTCTAAGTTGTGGATACCACATTTTTTGAATCCCTGTACAACGCCATACAGGGACGCTGTAACGAGGATATAAAGTATTTTAACAACTACAACACGTGATGTTTTCTGTTAATCCTATGTGTATATTTGCAATTTCTATTACAATGCTTTAAAAAATTATCTTTAAAAGTTTCACTTACAGCATCAACACCTGAAAACGTGAGGTCATAACCTCAAAAACTGTTGTTACATTTCTCTGCCTCATTTTGTACACATTCCTTACATCCAGTGACCTTCATAAGCACCTAAAACTACTATTCAAAGAGGTCCCACAAGGCCTATGTCTTCTCCTCAAACAGAAGTTTACCTCACATTAACAGTACACCCCTTAACATGAGAGACTATGGGGGGAAAAAAAAAAAGACTGTTTAAGAACTCAAAATATGTAAGGGCTGAGGGGTAATTTGGGGGAAATAACCTCTTTATATTCAGCATATATAGTATATAATTTTATAATGCCAAATATCACAATGCTAAAAATCAGACTTGGTTAATTTTTAATACAGAAAATACTTCTTTTTCTAGTTGAAGGACACCAAAGTAAAAATGTTGATACACGCCAATAACACTTCTCCCCACCTCCCATCTAAAAAGATATTTTCCTTTCTTTTTAAAACTTTTTTTCTAATTGAAGTATAAATGACATATAACATACTAGTTTCAGGGCGCCTGGATGGCTCAGTTGGTTAAGCGACTGCCTTCGGCTCAAGTCATGATCCTGGAGTCCCAGGATCGAGTCCCGCATCGGGCTCCCTGCTCAGCAGGGAGTCTGCTTCTCCCTCTGACCTTCCCCCCTTCATGTGCTCTCTCTCTCTCTCTCTCATTCTCTCTCTCAAATAAATAAATAAAATCTTTAAAAAAAAAAAAAATACTAGTTTCAGGTGCACAATATAATGATTGGATCTTTTAAGTCCCTAGGAAAACCACTTTCGAGGCTTTTAAAATAACCCTCAACTATCTAATACCTATAATGAGGAAAAGGAAGAGTTGTAAAACAATTCAATTAGAATTTTACACTAAACAAACTGGATTTGGGTCTCATAAAAGGTAATCAAAGAATATACCTCTTCAAAGGAGATGAGATAGCAAGACAACCTTCATCCCCTACCTGGCCTACAGAATCCACTCCCAACCACCTCCTTGGAGGCCTTCCTCCATCAATTAACCCCTCTGTCTCCTGTTAGGTAACCTAACACCTCTCTCTCCACGTCTAGCAAATACATAAATATGCTCTATTTCCTCACTGTAAAAACAAAAGCCTTCCTCCATTCTATATAGGCCTTTAACACCCAATCTATCTTCTTCTAATTAATTCACTCAACAAGTATTTCCTGGGCCCCTGCTATGCTCTAGACCTGAGCTGTCCAACATGGCAGCCACTGTGCAGTCCCAGGTGGCTAATGGAGCACCTGAAATGAAGCTAAGAGGAACTGAGATATGCTGTCAATGTAAGACATGTGCAGGATTTCAAGAACTTAGTACCAGGGGAAAAAAAAAAAACAGACTGTAAAATATCTCATTCATAATTTTTAATTTTGAAATAATATGTTTCAAATATATTGGGTGAAATAAAATATATTAGTAAAATTAATGTTACTGTTTGTATTTACTGTTTTTTAAACTGTGACTCCTAGAAACTTTTAAATTACGTAAGTGGTTTATATTTTGTTTCTATTGGACAGTGTGGTTCTGGACAAAATTCAGAGCATTAAAGACATACATATGAAGATGATGAGCAAAGTCTCTGGCCTCCTAGGTTTGTTACTTTATTGCCAGTGACAGGGGAACTCTCAGATAATAAATAAGCAAATTTGAGAATATAAGAAAATGATTAGTGTTTTGAAGACAATAAAACACAGAAAAGAGAAACTGGAGAGGGAACCACAGAGCAGGGTATGCCTCTTCTCCTTCCCACCCCTTATAACAGAGAGGTCAACCAGGCTTCCCCTCAAGTACAAACTCAACAGCCTGGCGGTGGCCGTCTGGAACACGCGCTATGACAGATTTCAAGGCTAACTTGAGCCTCAGCTGGAAGGCACAGCACCCTCTATGAGCCAGGTCTGACCAGGCTGGAGAGCAGGCACAGAGCCACATGTGACCCACGTCTACAAATGGTATCTTCCCATCCACCCACTCAAGCTAGAAACCTCCGTCTTATTCACGCTCTCATTTCCACCTCCCTACACACACACACACACACACACATACACACACACACACACACAATCTAACTACATTCTGTGACTCTGGCCTCAGGAAGGTCTCACAAATCCGTTCACTTTCATACTGTCAAGAGCCTAATTCAGAAGAAAGTGAGGAGAGGGGACTCCACAGTAACTGCTCCTTCTCTAGTCTCCATGCCTTAAGTTAATTCTCCCCAATGCTGTCAAATTTGCATCCTTAAAATGTTTCAAAATCCCCGACACTTTAAAACATCAGAGCTTCCAGGTTTAAGTGTTTACACTTCCTGCCTCAGTGGCTACCATTCTCTCCATCCTGTCCCTCCACAGGCATCCTGACTCTCAGGGGCACTGACGGGGCCTGCACAGAACTATTTCCTGCCCAGAATACAGTCTCTGTTCGCCTCTTTTCTGCTCCTAGAAATCTTGAACTCAAACTTCAAGACTCAGATCTAATGTCATCTTCTCTAAGAAATCTTTCCAGAATCCTAGAGTGAATTACTCCCCTGCTTCATCCTTCCCTTACTCTTCTGCTGTAAACACAGCAAGCATGCTCTGTGCTGAGGTAATCAGTATGTCCTCACAATCAGTACCCATGAATGAGGGAAAGACTGGTCTGAACTGTGTATTCTAACTACAACAATGCAAAGATTTCACATAGACACGATTAAATGAATGGGTGCACGAAGCAAACAGCAACCTCTGAATCCCCTGACCACAACACTCTCGCCTCCTTGTCTGGATGAGGTACTCTTCATGAGCTACCCTACCACCCTGGGCTGAGCTATTTAGAGCACTTCACCCAAATTATATTAGAATGATTTATCCACTCACCCACTAAACTATGGGAAGGCTAAGATATCTTACTCATGTGTATTATGCCAGAACATAAAGGCACTCAGTAAATGTTTATTTAATGAGTGGATAAATAGGTATTATTAGACATATCAACCACCCCACCTCAATTTACAGAGGGGGCACTTGCTACCCAGAGAGGTTTAATGACTTGTCCAAAAAGGTGAGGGGCAAATTAAGACTGAAACACAGTCTCCTATCTTATACCACAACACGGGACCTTTTCTCCTGATGAAAACGTCCTGAAATGTTTCTCATTCTTTGGTCACTCATTATCAGGGCACTCTCATAGTTTGTGGGTATCACGAAAGACCAAAAAAAAAAAAAAAAGCCATGCCTCGTACTATAAAAGCCAAACAGTAACAAAAACTCACTCTTCCTTACACCTCGGTAACCAGGGCTTGCTAGTAACTAAAGTCTGAACGAATGTTCCTGCTCAGAGTTAAGGAACTTGAGGAGTCACTCCTGCAAGGCGCAGGGACAGTGAGCGCACATTCACACAGACACTCACTGTGAAATGCCACGGAGTGGCGCCCTAAACAGAAGGGCCTACGGCTCAACCCTGGCTGTGTCCTCTGCCGCCTGCCTCTTTGGTTCCTACTTATTTTTCTAGCAGTCTCCACCTTTCCAATCAATTCTGTGGCAAACTTATAGCCCTCCATTAAATTCATTTTTTCTGCCCAAGTTAGCCAAGGATGAGTACCTATTGTCTGCATCCAAGAACCGTGACTATCACATAAATGAACAATGAGGGACCATCACCCCCACCCCCAAAAAAGATCACAGGTCGGGGGTTGGTTATTATATATATATCAGAAACTATATATATATAGCAGAAACATGGGAGAATGAGTAAAGGAACAATAATAACTACGTAGAATAAATCACTGTCTTGCTGATGACATTTATGGTGGCTGCATCTGCCACATGGACTAGATTGCTCATCAATAACCAAAGGCGTTTCTTTTTCCTGACTGACGCAGCTAGCTCCCCCTGCAGTTACCACGGCCCCGTGACTAAGACTGTCCCACAGAACATCAGCGTGAGTGCTGTGTGGTACTACAGGCCTAACCCATAAAAATCTCCCACGTAAGGGCACCTGGGGGGCTCCGTCGGTTACTCATCTGGCTCTGGATTCTGGCTCAGGTCGTGATCTCAGGGTCATGAGATCAAGCCCTGCCTGGGGCTCTGCACTCAGCAGGAAGCCTGCTTCTCTCCCACTCCCTCTGTCCCTCCTCCTCTCTCTGCCCCCCCCAATAAATAAATAAATCTTTAAAAAGGAAAAAAATCTCCGATGTATACATACTTTTTTCCCAATCCGATGACTGGATGCTAAAACCCAGGGTGATGACCTTTGGACACTGTATGTATGTATATAGTATAGGAAAAATGTCTAGCATCCCTGAATAACTGTATAGAGCAGGGCAGTTATCCCCTGGTGTAGATGTCAATGGGCTATTACATGAGCAAGAAATAAACTTTACTGATTTAAACCACTGACAGGTTGGGTATGTTTGTTATACCCGTTAGCCTACCAAAATGAATACAGATATTAGTATCTACCTAGAAAGGTTAGTAAATACTTAAATGTTATTTCCAAGTTTGAAAACACTGACCAAATATAGGACACTTACCATTAGTAAGGATCTGCACTAATACAAAGTTACCTCCCACAAGTTAAGAATATGTGGTTTTGGTTTTGAGGGGGTAGACTTTTTTTTGGAGAATAGGTACAAAAGCAGAGGGTAAAAGGGAAAGAACTGATATGAACATTCAAACCAAATTAAATAATCCCTGTTTTATACATATATTTCTCTCCTCTGTTCAGTATCTGAATTCAAAAAAACTCAGTATACAAATGTTTTTCCAGGAGAAATCATGACCTATACTAGAAGCGTATTTTCCTACAGATTTTATTTTCCTACAAATTTTCATAATGAAAACAGTTATATTATAAAAAGTCCTACCTTCTCAATAGCTCACTTGGGGAGCTTTTAAAAATACAGAAGACACACACACACACACACACACAAAAAATACAGAAGACACCCCAACTTCTAACAATTTGGACTCTTAGGTCTCAAATGGAGACCAGACATCAGTATTTTTCAAATACTTCCCAGGTGATCTGGTTATGGGTAGAATAAAGATTTTTATTAAAAATTTTAAGATTTAAAATAGTGATGATATCACACAAGTACTTGAATAATTAGAATAAAGGATAATTGTAAAAATCTACAGTGTCAACTCATCAACGGACAGAAAGGTTTCTATTAAAATCCTTTCTAAAATATTTTACATTAGTATTATAAGTAACAAATACTCAACTGTACAACCATTATTCTTTGCATTTTGAGGAACCAAGTCAACCAAGAAGTCACAATGGGGAAAAAAGATCAAAAATACAGGTTTTTAAAAAATTACTTGGAAGAAGGTAATATTTAGACAGAAAAATCCATCTCTTAACAGCTCTTATTAACCAATACTTCTGAAGAGTGGGACTCTAGGGAAACATGAGCAAATATCATTATTTATTTTATATACACTTTTATTACTTTATCATTTTAATGTACTGTTTTTAAATCACCATACACAATTCACATTTAACAGAAAACACCAACAATAAATGTTCTCTGAAAACTAACAGGCTCCCTACCTCAAAGCAAAATCAGTGACCTCCACCTCTTGATTTACCAGTGATCCATCCCACACCCAGGGGATGGAAACTACCTCTACATCCCAAAGTTTCCAACCATCTGTCATCACTGTTGGCTACTCAAATCAATCTTTTATTTTCTAGCTTTGAAGCTGAACCATAACTTCAAATACAATGGCTGTCAAGGTTTGAGCAGGGGTCAGCCAACTTTTTCTTAAAGTCAAAGTGTGAATATTTTAGAGTTTGTGAAGCACTAAGTCTCTGTTGCAGTTAATCAACTCTGCCCTTGTAGCACAAAGGCAGCCTCACACAATACATAAACCGGGGAGTGTTGGCTGTGTATTTATCAAAAAGGCAGCAGGCTAGATTTGAGGTCTTGAGACATCAGAAGCAACAAGGTTAGTATGAGGCACTCTGAAATTATCATTCATATACATACGCATATATATACACACATGCTAATATGTTTATATATTACACATAGTTATATAATATGAAATAGTATGCATTTATGTATATAATATATATTTCTACAGTACATGTGCTTGTGTTATTATCTCTTTCACCCCAACTATGATACAAGGTCATTAAGGATGGAACTGTAGCTTCCATTCACTGACAAATCTTTGGTGAATGAGCATGTAATAGCACTCAAAAATTATTATGGCCAGACTCAACTAACCCAACCTCATGAGACTGAAACACAGACTGAGGAGGGGAATACAAAAGAACCAATTTCTCCTATTAGGAGAGTAGGGAGATTATTATACGTAACGCTGTGCCCTCTCCTCCCCTCCCAAGCCGTCACTGTCACTAGCGAGGAGGACAAGTGCTAACAAGGAGAAATGGTCACCGAGACCAGTATCTCAATTGGTGGAGCAGTGAGTCTAACCAAAAACTGCATGCACCAGAATTACAGAGAGAACACCAGCAGAGCAGGAACTCCTTCTGCCTATCCAGATATTGTGCTTTAACAGCAGGAAGTAGGGGTGCCAGCCAGGACTTGCTAGTTTTAATGGCCACAAGGCCTATGGCATACAAGAGGCACTGAGTAAATACTGCATTAAAAAGCATAAACAAATTCTAGCCTCAGACCTACTAACTCACAGTATGACCTTGACCTTCTCCAAGGCTTAGCTGTCCTTTCTGCAAAGTGGGGATGACAAATCGTTCCAACACCTAGAAGAGGGTCACATCAGCTCACACATATGAACGTACTTTATAAACTCTAAACCACCACACAAATTCAAAAACTGAAGGATGTGAAAGCTGTTTTCATGCTATGAATTCTCAAATGTCAAGAAGTAAAATATTTTTAATAGCTGGAAAGTAGTGCCAATTTCCCCATTAACTACTTAATGACAATCAAAATGAATAATAAAAAAAAATTCCCCCCGTGGACCTGAACAGGCTATTTTCTTTTTGAATTTCTGAAAAATGCAACTTGATAGCTGAGTTGTACTTGCTGCAGTGAGCATTTAATAGTTATGCATATAGTTCAATGTTTTAGAAAAAAGTTAATATGCCTTTGTTTTCAAAAATATTGCAACAATAAGGAAATAGATAAAATGAGGCAGTGCAGTGTAATCTATTTTATTCAAAATAAGTGAACTGAGAGGCCTAGGGCTCAGAAAACTTTTTCCAACTTTCAGTTATAAAATGTTCTTCCACATTAACTATTGAGAAATATGTATAGTATGTATGGGTCACTAGCAAGGATTTTCATCAACTAAATCTTCTGCATATTACTACTTTCTTTTCTTAATGCCGAAGACATTTCTGGTGGCAAAATCTACCCACTGTTTTAAAAGCAGAGAAGTCCTTACCCCTAAATGAACAATAATAAGAATGTTAAGACTGCCAATATTGAGAAGACCAGACACCACTAAATTCCCGCCTCTTTCTTGGCTTTGTGACAAAATGGACAGCGATTACAAATCACTACTTTCTTATCTGGAGCTTCCTGGGCTTTCATATGGACAACTGTCATTCCTCTACTCCAACTGGAAAAAAGAGTGGTTGTTCAAGATACAAGAATAGGTTTTCAAGATCTTATGCAAGACAGTGATTGTCACTATAAACTGGAATAACCCACGGACACATATTCATCTGATACAAGTGAAATGAACCAGAAGTAAAGCACTCCCTCGGAGAGAACACCCCTGACCCTCCTAGCAAAAACTGCAGCTCCCCCAACTATCTACTTGTTTAGACGTTTATCTCTATCCATTAGAATGTAAGCTCCATGAAAGCAAGGACTCTGTCTCACCCACTAGTACATACCCAGCACCAAGAGAAATGCTTCACACAATAAATGCTCGATATTTGTTGCTTGTATCACACACCATTTCATTATCTTAAACCACCTGACATCTACCAGAATATTCCTTAGTTACTAACTGATCATAAATAGTTCCATTATTTTCAGGTATACATTCTGTACATTTTATGAATTTAACACAATTACTCTGGTTTTCTTACTTTTATTCCTGTCTTCCATCAGGGACAAGTGAGGCTGATGTTCTAACTTTCTCATAGCATTCCAGTTTCTTTATGAAAGAAACCTGACATATTAAATAAGTGAGTAGATTTAAAGAAAAAAATTAGTGACAAGCTCAGAGTACTGCCTTAAAAGCACAGAACTAAAAACCCATACTACCCAGGTTTGAATTCTAGCTCCAACACTTACAACCTATGTTCTTGAGCACCCTTCTTAGCTTTCTGTGCCCCAGCTTCCTCATCAGTGAAATAGAAATGATCATCCCAGCATCCCCTCCCAGGTCTCTAGCCCTTTCACTCCTCCTTCAAACATTTTCAGGATATCACCTACCAAGAGCAGGAAGCCCTGCTCTTGACTCTAACATCAGCCCCTCCACCCAATTAACTGCTCATGAGCTCTCTTTTATGGGAAAGCAAGACCCATGTTTACCATTCATTATTCATTTCTGAATTTTCCGCAGTGTGGAATTTTTACTTAAGAGTTTCCCTTTATTTTGTCTATCATTTTATCTATCTTTTATATATCTTCCTCCCTAAAACAGAAGGCCTTTACCTGACTTCCCATTTGTACTAACAAAATACTCTCTCACTCAGCCAGGCTTGATCTCATGCTTCTTTGACTCTTCTTCATTCTCTACCCTGAATGACTAATCATTCTTCAAGTTTTGTCTAGGGTTCCATAGGAAATTCCTTTGTATGCATCTTCTCTGTTCTCTTACCTCATAACTCTTCACAGACAGTAAATTCCGTAAGAATAGAAGGCAGATTCTGGTATTTTCACAGGTCTATCTATTCCTAACACCTATTAGAGGCTTCTGTACTTCTGTAAGCACAATGAGTACTTGTTTAATAAATTCATGCATGTCTGGCTTACTATGAAACACCTCCCAAGTGGCTTCCCTAACTCCAGATTCCTGAACCTCCAATCCTTCCTAAATACTTAAATGTTTCCCTCCTACAACTTGTCTACTTAGACACAATCCTTAATACATTCCGTTCAAGAAACCACTAGTTATAAAGTTCTACAGGTGGTACTAGGGTGGGAGCAAAGAACTAGGACACAATTCCAAAAATGAGTCCTTTCCAGTTCTTCAAAACTATTACAAGTCTGTGCAACAAACAGCCATGTAAATACTTGTAATAAAAAGCACAATAAAAATGCCTTCTAAATACAGATTAATTATAACTAGTAGGGGGTTTTAAAGTAAGCTATGCAGAGGAAAGGAAAATGGGCAGCCCAAGAGGAGGGAGGAACAAAAGTAAGACTCTAAGAGCATAAAAGTGGTATGTCGGGGGGTGGGAGGATATTACAGGTTTAATTGTGTCCCCTCAAAATACATGTTGAAATGCTAACCCCAAGTACCTCAGAATGTGACCTTATTTAGAAAGAGGGTCATTGCAGATATAATTAGTTAAGATAAAGTCATTAGGGTGGGCCTTAATCTGACTGGTGCCCTTACAAGAAAAAGAAATTTGGACGCAAAGACAGACACGCACACAGGAAGTACATCATCAGAGTTCAGGATAATGCAGCAGAAGCCAAGGAATGCCACAGATCGCCAGCAAGCTATGAGAAGCTAGGCAACAAACTGGCTGGCTCAGCCAATAAAGCGTGCAACTCTTACTCTCTGGGTCGTGAGTTTGAGCCCCACGTTGGGTGTAAAGATTACTTAAAAATAAAATCTTAAAAACAAACAAACACGCACACACACAAAACAACCAGACTAGGAAGCATCAAGATAAATTATACAGGGTAGTATCTTCTCAGGAGTGAGGAATAATTAGATTAAATACTTGCTGGTATCACCTACAAAATCTCAGAAGTCTGACTCAAAAGATCAAATTATTTCCCAGAAAAAAAGGTCAAGAAAATTTATAAGAATGTAAAAATACTCAGCACTCAACAAAGTAAAAATGCACAAATGTCTGGCACACAATCAAAATTACCAGGCATGGAAAAAAATCAGGAAAACACAACCCATGATGAGAGAAAAAAAATCAATCTGGAATCAACATAGCCCCTAGAAGTAGCAGGTAAAGACATTAAAACAAGTATTATAACCATATTCCACATATTCAAATAGTTAAGGGAAATTGTAGAAATATTTTCTAAAAGACACAAACTGAACTTGTACAAATTAAAACTACAATGCGTAAAATTAAAAACACACTGGATGAGATTAACAAATTAGACACTGCAGAAGAAAAGACTGGTGAACCTGAATAGATAGCAATAAAAAGATAGCAATAAAAAGAATTCCAACTGACTACTCAACACCTAAATTAGCTGTCAAAACATAAAGAAATAGAAAAAAAGATTAAGGGGCACCTGGGTGGCTCAGTTGGTTGAGCATCTGACTCTTGGTTTCAGCTCAGGTCATGATCTGAGGGTCATGGGATCGAGCCCCGCATCAGGCTCTGTGCTCAGCACAGCGTCTCTGGAGAATATCTCCCTCTCCCTCCCCCTCTGCTCCTCCCCCAGTTCACGCTCTCTCTCTCTCTAAAATAAATAAATAAAATCTTAAAAAGAAGATTAAAATAAATTTAACAGACATTCTTCAAGTTTTGGGACAATCTTAAATACCCTAACATATATGTAACTAAATTTCTTGATAAAAGGTAAACAAACAAGATGTTGGAAGAACAAAAGCCAAAATTTTCCAATTTTGATAAACACTACAAAACCACAGCCCAGATATTCAACAAATTCCAAGCTCTAGAAACATAAAGCTACACCAAGGTACATCATAATCAAATGGCTTAAAATTGATAAAAAGAAAATCTTAAAAGCAGCAGGGAAAAAAAAGACATGTATGTAGAAAGGAACAAGAATAAGGATGAAAGAATTCTTGAAAGAAACAATGCAAGCAAACAGAGCAACATCTTTAAATTCTTTAAAGAAAAAAGAATCACCTAGAATTTTTATACCCAGTGAAAATATCTGTCAAAAGCAAAAGCGATATAAAAACATTTTCAAATACACAAAAGGTGAAGGAATGTGTCACTAGGAGACCTGCACTACAAAACATGTTAAAGGAAGTACTAAGGGTGAAGGAAAATGAATTCAGATGGAAAGAGGACCTAAATAAAAGAATGAAGAACATTAGAAAAGGTAACTACATGGGTAAATGTGTAGAGCTACCCTATGACCCAGCAATTGCACTACTGGGTATTTACCCCAAAGATACAAATGTAGTGATCCGAAGGGGCACATGCACCCCAATGTTTATAGCAGCAATGTCTACAATAGCCAAACTATGGAAAGAGCCTAGATGTCCATCAACAGATGAATGGATAAAGAAGATGTGGTATGTATATACAATGGAATATTATGCAGCCATCAAAAAAAGGAAATCTTGCCATTTGCAACAACATGGATGGAACTAGAGGGTATTATGCTAAGCGAAATAAGTCAATCAGAGAAAGACAAGTATCATATGATCTCATTGATATGAGGAATTCGAGAAACAAGACAGAGGATAATAGGGGAAGGGAGGGAAAAATCAAACAAGATGAAACCAGAGAGGGAGACAAACCATAAGAGACTCTTAATCTCAGGAAACAAACTGAGGGTTGCTGGAGTGGAGGGGGGTGGGAGAGATAGGGTGGCTGGGTGATGGACATTGGGGAGGGTATGTGCTATGGTGAGCACTGTGAATTGTGTAAGACTGATGAATCACAGACCTGTACCCCTGAAACAAATAATACATTATATGTTAATAAAAATAATAGTAATAATAAAAAACCAACAAAGAGTTAAAATGAATAAGCCAACAAAGGGAAAAAAAAAATCAAACATAAAAAAAAATTCAATTAATCCAAAGAAGGCAGAAAGAGGAGGTGGGAATAAAGAACAGATGGGAAAAATAGAAAATACATTGCAGCGTCACTTAAACCAAAACATACCACATCAATGACTTGTTTTCTACCTTAATAAAAAATATGCAAATGAAATCCAAAGTTAAAGAATAAAAAAAAAAAATAATAATGAACATCCAGAGTAGATAGAAATCAATGAAAGAAAAAACAAAAAACAACATAGAAAAGTCAATGAAACCTCAATTAACTTTCATGAACATAAGATGCAAAAATTCTAAACGAAACTGTAGTAAACTGAATCCTTCAATCTAAAAAAAGGGACAATATATCATTACCAAGTGGCCTTTATTTCAGAAATGCAATGTCAGTTTAGCATTCAGAAATGAATGTTATTCATCGAATTAACTTAAAAAAAAAACACATGGTAATCTCAATAGATGCAGAAAAAATACCTGACAAAATCCAACATCCATTCTTGATTTAAAAAAAAAAAAAGATTTTTCAGCAAACTAGGACTAGAAGTAAGATCTTCCTCAATCTGATAGAGGACAATGACAAGACTCCACAGTTAGCATCACTTAGTGGTGGTGACAATGTTTCCCTCTCTAAAATAAGGAAAACGACAAGGAAATCCTCTTTCATCACTTCAATTCAACACTGTATTCTATGTTTTATATGTATTCTATATTCCATGGAATTCCAGCCAATGCGAAAGGCAAAAAAAGAAATAAGAGATAACCAAACTGGAAAGGGGGAAGCAAAGCTGTCTCTCATCACAGACAACAGAATCATCCACATAGAAAATCTGATGGAATCTACCAAAAGCTTTTGGAGGGTGCCTGGTTGCCTCAGTCAGTTGAGCATCTGCCTTCAGCTTAGGTCATAATCCCAGAACCCTGGGATCGAGCCCCAGGTCGAGCTCCTTGTTCAGCAGGGAGCCTGCTTCTCCCTCACCCTCTGCCCCTTCCCCTGCTTGTTCTCTCTCTCTTCTCTGCCAAATAAATAAATAAATATCTTAAAAAAGTTATTGAAGTTAGTAAGTGACTTATAGCAAAGTTGCAGAAAACAAGATCAACGTACATAAATCAGCTGTATTACTATGTACTAGCAACTACAATCAGAAACTAATATTTAAAAACCATTTATAACAGGGGTGGCCTGGATGGCTCAGTAGGTTAAAAGTCCAACTCTTGATTTTGGCTCAGGTCATGATCTCAGCGTCCTGAGTTTGAGCCCCGTGCTGGGCTCCACGCTGGGCATGGAGCCTACTTTAAAAAAAAAATAATAGTATCAAAAATATGAAATACTTAAATATAAATAGGACAAAATATGTCAAAGACTTGCACACTAAAAATTAGAAAAATTAAAGAAATTAAAGAAAAATCTAATTAGAGGGAGAGTTTACTATGTGCATGAGTCTGAAGACTCTACATTGTTTAGGATGTCAATTCTTCCCAAAATTATCTATGGATTCAACACAGTCCCCGTCAACATCCTGGTAGGCTTCTTTATAGAAAGTCACAAAATGATTTGACAGTTCATATGGAAATGCAAAGGACACAGAGTAGTCGTAATTTTAAAAAAGAAGAAAATCATAGGACGAACACTATCTGATGTCAATACATATTATGAAGCTATAGTAATAAAGGCAATACAGCATTGGCATCAAGACACACCAACAGATTAATGGAATAGAACAGAAACAGACCCACAACTGATTTTTGACAAAGATACAAAGGTAATTCAGTGGAGAAAGAACAGTCCTTTTGCCAAATGGTTCTAGAATTACTGGATATCCATTTGAAAAAAAAAAAAAGTGATCTCTTAGCTACCCCTTGCAGAACCATTTATAAATATTAATTCCAAATGGATCACAGTTAAATGTAAAACCCAAAACTATAAAATCTGTAGGGAGGGAAAAAAATAGGATCTTAAGATCTTGGGACAATTAGGCAAATGTTTTCCAAAGCATGATCCATAAAAGATCAAATCAATAAATAATACTTCATAAAAATGTAAAACACCTGTTTTTCAAAATACTTTTTAAAGAAAATTAAAAGATAAGCCATGGACTACAAGAAAATCTTTGTAAATCACATATCTGATAAAGGACATATCCAAAACAGATAAAGAATTCTCACAGCTCCACAGTAAGAACAAAAGTCAAAGATTTGTACAAACACTTCACCAAAGACGACATGTAGAGAGCAAATAAGCACATGCAAAGATGTTCAACATCACTAATCACCTGGAAACACAATGAGATATCACTACACACCTACTAGAATGGCTAAAATTGAAAAGACTGGCCACACTAAATACGGCAAGATGTGGAAGAATTGAAACTCCTGTACACTGCTGGTAGGAATACAAAATGTCACAACCACCCTGGAAAACAGTTTAGCAGTTTCCTAAAAAGTGAAGCATACACCTGCCATATGATCCAGTCATTTCATAATTAGGTTTTTATCCAAAACAAATGAAAACATGAGCATGCAAGGACTTGTACATTAATATTCCATAGCAATTTACCTGTAACAATCAAAAACTGCAAACAACCCCAATGTCCTTTCAACAAGTGAATGGATAAATTGTGATATATCCACAAAATGACTACTCAGTAATAAAGAAATGAACTAGGGGCACCTGGGTGGCTCAGTCATTAAGCGCCTGCCTTCGGCTCAGGTCAGGACCCCGGGGTCCTGGGATTGAGCCCCGCATTGGGCTCCCTGCTCCATGGGGAAGCCTGCTTCTCCCTCTCCCACTCCCCCCTGCTTGTGTTCCCTCTCTCGCTGTGTCTCTCTGTCAAATAAATAAATAAAATCTTAAAAAAAAAAAAATGAACTAGATAGGTACTACACCACAGACGGACCTCAAAGTAACTGTGCTGAGTGAAAACAACCAGACAAAAAAGGACAACATAGTGTATGATTCCATTTACCTGAAATTCTAGAAAAAATGAACTAATGTGCAGTGACAGAAAACAGATTGATAGTCACCTAGGGACTGGGTGGAGGGGAGGAGGTAAGGAACAAGAAACAGAATTAAAAAGAAGTACAGGGAAACTTTTTTTTTTTTTTTTTTTTTTTTTTAAAGATTTTATTTATTTATTTGACAGAGAGAGACACAGTGAGAGAGGGAACACAAGCAAGGGAGGTGAGAGAGGGAGAAGCAGGCCTCCCGCGGAGCAGGGAGCCCGATGCGGGGCTCGATCCCAGGACCCCGGGATCACGACCTGAGCCGAAGGCAGACGCTTAACGACTGAGCCACCCAGGTGCCCCAGTACAGGGAAACTTTTGAAGGAGGAATGGATATGTTCATTATCCTGGTTGTGGTAAAAGTTTCATGGGTGATAGATGTCAAAATTCATCAAATCATACACTTTAAATAGGGGGAAGTTTATTACATGTGAAATTATTATATGTCAATTATAATACAATAAGGCTGTTAAAAAAAAGTTGCAACCCATCCAAAACATGACTTTTTATGAGGTACACCCCGCCCCCTCTTCTGCTTCTCTTATGGCATATCCCATCTCATGTGATGGCAACTCAAACCTTCCAGTTGCTTAGACCAAACATCTAGAAATTACTCAGTATCATACCTTAGTATTTTAAAATCAAGGCAAGGTCTATTCTGAAATTTATAAACATTCACAGAAGACATGTTTTAGTAAAACTGAAATACTGCTAAAAGAATTTTTAAATCCCCCACTTTTTACAAGAGAAACTTCAAAGTCTATGCTGTCCACCCTTCATGGCCCTCAACAATAGTCTCTCTACCATCAACCTTAGTCAACAAAATGTTCTAAACAGGCCTCCACCTTCAACTAGATAGCATCCTCCACACCCTTACAGCATCACTTGCTAAAATCCTATCCATTCCCGAAGACCATGGAAAATACCACTTCCACCACAAATCTTTTCCTACTCCCAATCCAAAAAGGATCACTCCCACTTCTGAATTTCCACTTCTCTTATACTGTGGATACTCTACCATGTGATACAGTTTAAAGACATACCTCAACCACCTTCATTAGATTTATAAATCTCCTGAGTCCAAGAGTCTACGTTCCTTTGACTATGTAGGTGAATAAAGTATATATGCCTAGGAAAATATTTTAAAAATCAAATGTTAATATTTAATTGTTCTTATTCTTTGCAAGGCTATAAGACTGTCCAATTAGCTTGTCTATCTAATTTAACCAGGCTCTTAAATAAAAGACAGAACAATTAAAGGGGAAAGTGGTAGATTTGATACAGACATCTAAATTCACATGAATTATTTTGGGTGCCATCCTGTGTTTCATTGCTCTAGGGCCAGAAGGGAGGGATGAAAGAAAGTTAAAAAGTCCTATGCTTTAACCAATGGACACAAAAATGGAAAAGCACTGGTTGTCGCAAAACAAAGTGAATAAAAGCCAAAGAAAATGAGAAATAGAACACTAAAACTGCAGCTCTCATTTTAAGGGAACGACAACCAGCCTGCTTGCCCAGGCACTGAAATAGCTAAGCTACTGGGGCCCTTGATCAATGTGACTACCTATATTGGACAAATGAATACCAGAAAGATGACTTTTACTCGATTGCTATCTATTCTTCACACTAAAATGTTCTTCTTTCCTATTACTCTCCAGCTATTTGAATCCTAAGCCATATTTAAAACCTTAACACAAGTTCTATGGGTTTCCTCTTTCAGCCTTTCCCAGACTACTCAATCCATCTCCCATGTCCCTATCCTTAAAATGCCTGATTTTTTTTTTCCTGTACTCTTCTAGATAAATCTTTATGGCACTTTCTGTATGACTATTTTGTATTTTTATCTAACTTTGCAAGTATTTATTCTTTACCTTTTATGTTCCTTGAATAAAGCACTGAGTTTTGTATTCCCTACAAAATCTCCCAAACATTACCCCAAAAAGACTTAAACCAAAAATAATATAGTATAAGCAATAGTTAAAACATCTGACGTAAATTAGAAAGGTAGTAATAGCAGGAGGTGGTGAATACACCTGATCTTCCACCTGAACAGAAGAACATGAACCAGGAGCTCAAGTTTATGCTCCTATTTGCTAGATTACATGGGCAGTACAAGATAAATTCTGCCCAAAACCTTGCACCAATTTATTAAAAACAAACATGTACCTTTATAAAACGTCAAAAGCATGAGAAAAATTAAATATGCTACTTAACTGCAACAGTACTATTTCTAATCTGGAAAAAAATGATCAATTTTACTGAACAGGGTTTTTAGAAAACCTGTGCATAGTGCTGTTACCTGAGTTATATTTTAAGAGACAAAGCTAAAATATTTCCCTTTAATGTTCTAAAGTATTTAATTAGATAAAGATTTTGTACAAGTTAACTTCTGTAATATAATACACATACTTTGGTTACAGGTATTTAACAGAGCAATTAAATCCTTATTTCCACTTCTGTTCTAAAATCCGCCTGCCCGCAGTGAGTGGGAACTGCTGCAGATCATTAAACACTCATTTATCAATGTCTCTCACCAGGCAACACAATGCAGCAGAACAGCACACAGAAACCATCCTGAACCCCAGCAACAGCGGCTAATTAGCATAGCCTACCACTAAACCGACACCATATGATTGGAACTGTTAGTCAGAATGCTAGCCAATCAAACTAGGTTATGCAAATAGCCTATTTTAGTTGCCAGGGCAGAGCTACTTCCAATTGTCCAATAGGAAAACAAGCAATAAACAAGAAATGAAATTGAGCTTTGTCACATTTTCAAGTTGCTGTTAACACTTTCAGGTTTAGAGCAAAATTAACAGCAATTGTAAAGGATTAAAATCATATTTCACCTTTGATTCCAAAAGCAATCCAATGGTAATACATCCAGAATACAGTTAAAGTAGTGTATTTGTTGTAATTTTAACTTTTTACTATATAGATATGAGTTTTTCTAACAGAAGCTGGGATCAACATTTCAACTTTTTCCCCACCTACTCAAAAGCAAGCATTATGTAAATGTCTTTCTATACTTTCAAATAGATTCTCAAACATTACATTTTAAAGGAATCCTACAAAGGGTATTTATTCTATTATGGAAAGACTAAATAAAAGGTGGGCATAAGAGAACACATGGCTTGCTGGAAGTCTTAAACTTTATCAGACTGAAGAGAAATAACATTCTGTTTTTAATTATGATGCATGTTAACATATAATTTCAAAAATAATTTTAAAATAATAAAACTCAAATTAAGCATTAACCTATAGGGCTCAGAATATGCAAATTGGGACCAAGTAAATAAGACTCATCTTGAAACCAAGTTCAACTAAGATATAAGCATAATATAAACACATTATATTCATATGTAAATTTTCTAATAATGAATAAAACATTAAAGAAAACCTCTGTCAGTACATACTAACAGCTACAAAGATAGTTTTAAAGAACATCAGTGTTCAGACAATTCTTACTGGTTGAGAGAATTTCTTTAATCTCACATATTCAGAGAAATGCTGTGAAACATGTCAAGGAGACACAGTTCCCATTTGTGCCTTATAATTCTATCTTCATAAAAGATACAATTTTATTTTAAAATAGATCAACTTGTCCCACCTATCGTAGCAATTATCTCCTTCTAAATGGGAGTACAGATTCATCCCACACGGAGAAGTTAGCAATTTTTAAATATGTTTTTCCACACAATGTTTGTAAATGTCTCCAGAAAGACTTCCAGCATTCGTAAAATATATTGAATTAAGACACAGAACAGATTTTGAGCATCAGATTGAAAGAAAACAGCATGCTGGTTCTGTATCACTGCAAATTATTTTCCCCTTTAAGAAAACTGAAGCCACTTTTCCACCATCTTCAAGCACCCACCACTCACACTTCTCTCCTTATTTCTTCTCATGTTCTCTCTACTGAGGGATTCTGGATGAAAATCACTAAAAGTCCAATGAAACCAAACCAGAGTCAGCTTCTTACAGGGAGGAGAGGGATCAATAACTGAACTTTAAAGCTGGAAGAAACCTTAAAGATCATCTAATGCTATTAAAAAAGAAACCATACTTTTAGAAAAATAGTGCATAAAGATCCTGTAGGTGAAAATCAAAGTCCTCCCAAATGATCTTCAAACACAGTATCTATGAATAATCAATATATCACTCAGGTATCAATTAAGTGTCTTGGTTTGTTGTACATATGAAAATTATATTGAAATATACTTTCAAAAAAGATTAGCTCAGAATCATTCCCCATGCCATCACCTACAGCATCTACTAACCAAGGCTTAAAAAAGGTTTACAAATCACTCTAACCTAAAGCATTTAATCCATTCCCTGAAAGATTCAATCTCCATTTACTTCAAACTTTAGATATTATTTGGTGTGGTTTTTTAACTACCCAGAATGCTCACAAACCTCCTTTAATACTAAGGATAGAGGCACGGGGTGGCTCAGTCCTTAAGTGTCTGCCTTTGGCTCAGTCCTTAAGTGTCTGCCTTCGGCTCAGGTCATGATCCCAGGATCCTGGGATGGAGCCCCGCATCAGGCTCCCTGCTCAGCGGGAAGCCTGCTTCTCCCTCTCCCACTCCCTGTGCAGTGTTCCCTCTCTCACTGTGTGTCTCTGTCAAATAAATAAAATCTTTAAAAAAAAAAAAAATACTAAGGATAAAGGCAAGAAGAGAAATAAAAAGGAAAGATTTTTAAATCAATTTAATTCACACTCTTACCCCTGGGTTTTTACTATTTTGGCTAGTTCTCCCAGGTTCAGGCTTCTCTTATTCCCTCCACATTGATAAAGCAATCCTAAACCTGTCTTCCAATCAATAGCAGTAAAGGCATTTTCCATGTAAACAAGGACTGTTTCCTGGTCCATCTCCTAACCATTCTTCATATCACAAAATTTTCCCATCCTTGAAGGGGGAAAAATTAAAACCTTGGCACTTTTATTTTCTTTAAGGGCCTAGAGATACAAGGAAACATCGTCTGCCTGGTGACAGGTGCTCCAGGATAAAATATCCTGAATTTAAATGTTGTTTAGTTTCTCATCAATTCTTTTTTTTTCTTTTTAAGGTTTTATTTATTTGACACAGAGAGAGAAAGAGAGAGACAGCTGGAGAGGGAATACAAGCAGGGGGAGTGGGAGAGGGAAAAGCAGGCTCCCGGTCTAGCAGAGAGCCCAATGTGGGGCTCGATCCCAGGACCCCGGGATCATGACCTGAGCGGAAGGCAGACGCTTAACGACTGAGCCACCCAGACGCCCCTCTCATCAATTATTTTTAAAGCTACTTATAGGGCGCCTGGGTGGCCCAGTCGTTAAGCATCTGCTTTCGGCTCAGGTCATGATCCCAGGGTCCTGGGATCGAGCCCCGCATCGGCTCCCTGCTCCGCGGGAAGCCTGCTTCTCCATCTCCCACTCCCCCCCTGCTTGTGTTCCCTTTCTCGCTGTCTCTCTGTCAAAATAAATAAATAAAATCTTTAAAAAAATAAAAAATAAAAAAAATAAAGCTACTTATATTGTGGAGTTTAGGAGAAGTGTCAGTATTACTGTTAGAATCCAAAATTAAACACTTAAAATGCTGAAAAATAGTTAACTCACTAAATAAATCTTCATTATATAACATTTATATTTTAGAATTCCTAGTAAAGAAAATAAATTTTCTAAGTATACAATTAATCATTAAATTTTTAAATAATCTCAACTGCACTCTCCCTTATAACATAAAAAGAAAAATATTTAAAGTAACTGATAACTTCTCGGGCGCCTGGGTGGCTCAGTTGGTTGAGCGACTGCCTTCGGCTCAGGTCATGATCCTGGAGTCCCTGGATCGAGTCCCGCATCGGGCTCCCTGCTTGGCAGGGAGCCTGCTTCTCCCTCTGACCCTCCCCCCTTTCATGTGCTCTCTCTCTCTCTCTCTCATTCTGTCTCAAATAAATAAATAAAATCTTTAAAAAAAAAATAAAATAAAATAAAGTAACTGATAACTTCTCATCTGCAGCTAATGATGCTCAATATATATAAATAGGCTCTACCCTCTATATGTCTAAACAGGTCATTATTATGCCAAGTAATAAATCATCCAAGATGATCTGAAATAACAAATCATACCATACTGATTTTGTATTTTATGGAGATATACAATGTAGCTTTATAGTTCTGGAAAATGGCAAGTAGAGAGAAATGTGTTTTCATTTTTTTAATTTGAAGCCATCTAATCTGGAAAATATTCAAAAAACTTTGAGCAACTACTTTGGTCAAGTCTGTAAAACCGCATTCCATAAAATAAGCCTGCCACCATTTTGTTTTGCTAACCCTCTTTTACAAAAGGTTAAACCCAGTAGGTTATCTATACTCTCCAACTTAAGAGCTATCCTGCGGCTTTCCACACACCTCCCCCCCTCATTCTCATAAGTCTGCTTATAAAAATAGAAGGTAAACTGTTATTTAAATCTGTATTAGAGACATAAATTTTTAAATCTTGGACTGTACTTTTGTGGATCAACTAATTCAATTTGGGGGTATGATCCCATCTCCTTCCCCTTCCCCTTGCAGAAACAAAAAAGACACCTAGAACATTATGAATACTCGCTGTTGTATATTAAACATATTTTTGCTCCCTCATCAGGTATTGTGGAAATGTAAAAGTTGACTGATCAAGCCTTTATTTAGCTAAATGTTATCATAATTAATGCATATTGCTAAAACAAAAAAAGATTCTTGCAAAGTAACTTGGGGGTTAAAACCCCATTTTGTCTTGTGCTTATCAAGGCAATAAAACTGAAAGTTTCAGGGGTGCCTGGGTGGCTCAGTTGGTTATGCGTCTGCCTTTGGCTCAGGTCATGATCCCAGAGTCCTGCGTCGGGGTCATGATCCTAGACCCCGCATCGGGGACGGGGGGGGGGGGGGTCCCTGCTCAGCGGGGAGTCTGCTTCTCCCTCTGCCCTTTATCCCGCTCGTGCTCTCTTGTTCTCTCTCAAATAAATAAATCTTAAAAAAAAACAAAACTGATAGTTTCATTGTTCTTAAGTGCCTTCACCTTAAACTGCATTATTTTTTTTTTAAGATTTTATTTGACTGAGAGATAGACAGCACAAGCAGGGGGAGCAGCAGAGGGAGAGGGAGAAGGAGGCTTCCCAAAGAGCAGGGAGCCCAATGTGGGGCTCGATCCGGGGACCCTGGAATCATGTTCCAGGAACCCTGGGATCATGACCTGAGCTGAAGGCACATGCTTAACTGACTGAGCCAGCCAGGCACCCCCACCTTAAACTGCATTAAATATTTACTTGTCAATTTCCATATCGTATGAAAACAAGAGGACAGATTTAACACACTTAGGGAGTATATTTGGTCTGACTTAAAAAACAAACATTATGAAAAATTCACTTTCTTTATAAGCTTATTTATTTTTAGTAATCTCTATACCCAGCATGGGGCTCGAAGTCACAACCCCGACATCAAGAGCTGTATGCTCTTCCAAGCCAGCCAGGTGCCCTTAAAAAGTTCACTTTCAAGAGTCTTGGGTGGGAAGCACCTCAAAGACATAAGCAGCCATCCTCCAAAAATTGAGGTAACAAAGAGAGGCCATTTGTCTGTCCATGGGGAGATAAAACATGTGGACAGGTCAGGGACAGAGAAAAAAGCGCTTCCAAACAGAGCCCAAATCACAAGTCACAAAGGCAGAAACAAGTCCAGGTGCTGACTTTCAACAGAGCTGCTTCTCACATGGACAACCTTAAGTGCCACGCTTCAAGTATACCACTTAAAGCAGGGAAGTTTTACTGAGACCAAAAAGGCCACCTACTTCTTAATATATACATTTGACCTCTGAACAACATGGGTTTGAACTACACGAGTCCACTTATATAGGTTTTTTTTTTTTTAAATACATACAATAGAGTACTGTGAATGTATTTTCTCTTATGGTTTTCTTAGTAACATTTTCTTTCTCTAGCTAATTTTTAAAAATATAGTATATAATACATACAACATAGAAAATATGTGGTAATTGACTTTATATTATCTGTAAGGCTTCTGGTCAACAGGAGGCTATTAGTTAAGTTCTTGGGGAGTCAAAAGTTATGCTTGGATTTTCAACTGCATCATTCAAGGGTCAACTTCGCCACCAGAATTCACTAGTAAACAGAGTTCAGAGTCGGAGTAGTGCTTGAAAAAATCCTAAGACCACCAGCATGGAAAGGAACCAACACCACACCTAGAAGCTGAGGTGGGAGAAGAGGGTGCTTCTAAAAAAGAAAATCGAGAGCACTAAATAGACTAAGCGAACTTATTCATATTATCCATAATATTCACCAAAATAGTAGTGAAGAGTCACAGAAATAAAATCAATTGATTAAAGCATAGGATAGGGACCTAACAGTGACCCAAAGATTCTGACAGATTTCTTCAAAACTAAAGACCAATGAAATCAGATCAATAATCAAAGGAGTGCCAGACCTACAGCTGAAAACTGGCACCAGGAACCACAGCAGCAGTGGCAGGTGCCATTCTGGGTGAGAAAAGAAAACTGGAGTAGAAGAAGGGACAGGAGTTGGCTGGATTTACTAGACAGCTATGTGCTGCACAGCCAGTCCTCTCCTAATGGCTGTAAAAGTACCCACTGCAGCCACTGAAACACAGTCACCCCCGGGCAAAAGCCGGAGAAATGCCCTGTGAGGATGCTAAGCCACATGCCTAGGAAGGGCTAGACAGGCGAGAGCAGCAGTCCGCACTGCGCACTGGGGCCCCTTCAACCTGGCAACGGAAGAATGAGAACCTTCTTGCCAGGACCCCAATTCACACTCACTGAACTGAAGCGTGCTGGTCCAACAGCTCACCACAAACACCGTATCTGTACGCAGCCCTCTCACTTGGGAGGGAGGCGAACAGTGGCAGACGAAGTTCAGACTCTTGAGCTGGGCAACAGGGGCTCATAGGTATTTATTATTAGAATACTAGAATGAAAGGGTCATGCATAGACCAAAGGTGACAACGGTTATAAACAATTACTTTGCATCTGAGACTTTTAAAATACTTTCTAGTGAAAGTTGAATGCGTGTCAACTCATACAGTATCATACAATTAAATCATTTCTCAAAATCAACCATCACATTGCAACACTACCCTTCAGTCCCAAGATTAACATTTCTCCTATGAGTGGAACAAACTTATTACATCTCCCTCTCTATAGGTCCTAATAGACTGTGTCTTTTTCCAGTACAGTTTTTTGTTTTCAATATTCAAAAGAATCTCAAAACAAAACACAGAATTCAATTATAGTTAAGGAAAGATGTGTATGTGAGTAAAATTATGTCCATACCATGTAAAAGTAACTGAATGGTAAAGTCTGAGGTAGGAAGAAATATAAAAGGTACTAAAACCCTCACTGCGTATCTTGGGAAATCAAGAGAAACTGTCTAAAAGTGATAGGTCAAGAAAGAAAGGTTTAAATCAATTTTATAAAATTTTAATAATAATCAACAGAAAAAACTTTAAAAGAGGAACAGAAATTGGCAGGACAAGTAGTACTATAGAGAGCTATTTGATTTCATCTTTCTGGGAGGACAGTCATTAGTTTTTTTAAATAATAAAACAGAGCTATAAACACATTACTATATTTAAAGTGACAGAAGTAACCAAAGGAAGAATTTAAAGATTTAAGATTAAAAGCAATTTTAGGAGTGCCTTGGTGGCTCAGTCAGTTAAGCCTCAGGCTCTTGATTTCAGCTCAGGCCGTGATCTCAGGGTCGTGAGATCGAGCCCCGCATCGGGCTCCAAGCTGGGCATGGAGCCTGCTTGCCTGCTTAAGATTCTCTCTCCCTCTCCCTCTGCCCCACAGCCATGTGCTCACTTTCTCTCTCAAAAAAAGAAAAAAAAAAAAAGGATTTTACCACTAAGGAGTGAGATTATAAAGTAAATTTTACTAACATACACATGTAAACTGAGTAATTAATGCTTAATATAGAAGTACAAATGTGAATTTAACATGTCAGCTGAACATAGCCTGAAAAATACTACTTCCTGAAGGACTTGTTATAACAGATTAGAGAAACAGCAAGCAGCAACACATTTTTTTAGCTTTTATAACTTTATACAAAGCAGATCTAGGTTTGTATTAGCAAGATAAATATTTACATTTTTAAGTGTCTACTTATTGAGTAACTGATTCCATGTAGTGTATTTTGTGGATGGTGTGTAAAAATGGAGATAAATTTGTGTTTCTCCCTAATCTAATCTCTAACACAGATCTTTATAATGATATAGATCGCTACACTTTCTTAAAAGACTAGCATGAAAACCTACAAGAAGTAAAATCTTAAATTACACCTTTGGAGGAACTGATCTACACTATCTAAACCTTAAACAGCAGTAACTTTTTACTTTAGCTTTCTTAGTTGGGGCTTTCCTTTTAAAGGATTTTACTTCTTAAATAAATCAAAATTTATTATTCAAAAATCTTTTGAAACAATGGCTAAATCTACCCATTTTCTAAAACTACAAAAACCAAACTCCATCAAATTATTCCTAGAACCAAAACACATATTTTAGTACACTTGAACCTACAATTCAAATCATTGTCAATAATACACATTCTTCACAATTCACACTTGCTTAAGAACACATGTACCTTTTGAAAGCAGCGGTTACTCCCATAGACTTTCCAGAAAAGCTAATACAGATAAGCTTATCATATTTTATCAAAACCAAAGAGTAAATTATTTATGAAGCCCTTGGGAGTCCCTTTAAAAGAGGAAATATAATACAGAAAATAAAAGGTCACCACCATCAACAGATTATTAATGGGTTTATTCTCATTTCTTCAACAAAATTTAAGAATCTATTATGTTCCAGGTGTTACACTAATAAATAATACCTAGTTTCTCCATGCAGAAACTTTAAAATCCTGTATAAAATGATACTGTAACAACAATTTTTAAATTTAATTAAAAATTAGAAATGCAAATTGGAAAATGTATTATTAGCAGTAAGCAAGCAGGAACATACTGGTTAAGAGCCTGGAATCATGCTCCTGGTTTGCATCCTAGCTCCATCCATACTAGCTTTGTGACCTGGCCAGGAGACCTCATCTCTGGCGGGGTTAATCATAATGCCTATCTCAAAGTTACCATGAAGAGCAAATGAGTTAAAAAATGTAAATTGCGGGTGCCTGGGTGGCTCAGTCGGTTAAGTGTCTGCCTTGGGCTCAGGTCGTGATCCCAGGGTCCCTGGTGGAGCCCTGCATCAGGCTCCCTGCTCAGCGGGGGGAGTCTGCTTCTCCCTCTCCCTCTGCTCCCTCCCCCACTCGTTCTCTCACTCACTCTCAAATAAATAAATAAAATCTTTTTTGAAAAATGTAAATTGCTTAGAATAGTTCTTGGCATTATAGTAAGGATTCAAAAAGGAACTCTTACAAAAAAAAAAAAAAAAAAAAAAAAAACACTAAAAGAAATACCAGCAAAGAATATTAAAAGGAAACTCACAGAACATATGAATAACATAGAACATATTCAGTCTCACTAATATTCAAACAAATACAAATTAAATATTAAGTTGTTGTATCTATCAAACTGGCAAACATTTTTTAAATACCCAAGACTTTAGAGTATGGGAAAATACTGATGTGTAACTGGTAGAAGCATAAATTGTACTTTAAAAAGATATCTGAGGGGCGCCTGGGAGGTTCAGTCGATTAAGCGTCTACTTTCTGCTCAGGTCAAGATCCCAGGGTCCTGGGATAAAGGCCCACACCCAGCTCTCTGCTCAGCAGGGAGTCTGCTTCTCCCTCTGCCCCTCCCCCTGCTCATGCTTACACTCACCCGCTCTGAAATAAATAAAATCTTTAAAAAAAAAAAAAGATATTTGAAAATATGTATCAAAAGTCTGTAAAAATGTACATATCCTTTAATTCAACAACTGCAACTTTGAGGAATTGGACCTAAGGCAATAAATCAAAGAGGAACGCAAACTACACAATAATGTTCACTTAACCATTATTTATGAAATAATTAGCAACAATGGGGAACAGGTTAAATAGTAACTGATTCGCAGAATACTAATTAGCCATTAAAAATGATACTATAAAAGAATATTAATGATGGAGAAATGTTAAAAGTTTTGAAAGACTATAAAAAGTAAAATATGACCCCAATTTTGTTTCTTAAATATGGTCTGAAGGAGCCATATGCACATAAAGTAACAGGCAATATATATACCAAAAAATTACAATGATTATTACCTGAATGTTAAAGGATTACTGGTGATTTTCACTTTCTTCTTTACAAAAGTTCTATCCGAACTTGAATTATTTTTAAGTAAAAATAGATAAACTGCGTTGTAGTGGTGATAACTGCACAACTGTGTGAGTTCCATAAAAACTCAAATTTACCCATAAAATGCATAAATTTTATGGTGCGTAAATTATATTCCATAGGACAGTTATGCATGCATGCACGCACACACACACACCTTATAAAAAAGATGAGGGGTTGGAAAAAGTCCCTACTCTCAAAGAAAGAAAAACATTACAAACGTGTCTCATATGAATGGGGAAAAAAGAGAGTTTAAGTATTTCAGGTATCTTTCAACAGCAGATCTGCATAATTGCAACAAGATATCTTTCTACTATATTCAGATAAAAATGGATGTTAAACAATCATTTCATACTTATGAAAAAGCAAAATGTTCATTTTGAGCTAACTTGGTTCCCAGAAAAAAAACCTTTACCCATCACATTTTCCCTACTAACCTGCTCCTGGAAATGCTTTCTGCCTAATTCCAAGTCCAACTTGTAGGCCGCAAAGTTGCATAATCTTAACACCTAATAAATAAAACAGCCCTTCAACACAAATTTTAAATTACATAAATGAGATATAAATTTGAATTGACTGTAACTCTGATAATACAAGCATAATATAAAATTTGAGACATTAACATGTGATTTGAGAAGACATGTCAATTTCTCAAATACAGGAGAAATTTAAGAAAATGCAAGGCTCTGGGGCACCTGGGTGGCTCAGCTGGTTAAGCATCTGCCCTCGGCTCAGGGTATGATCCCAGGGTCCTGGGATGGAGCCCCACATCAGCCTGCTTCTCCCTCTTCCTTTGCTGCTCCCCTTGCTTGTGCTCTCTCGCTCTGTCAAATAAATAAATAAAATCTTGAAGAGAAGAGGAGAAAAGGGGTGCCTGGGTGGCTCAGTCGTTGGGCGTCTGCCTTCCGCTCAGGTCATGATCCCAGGGTCCTGGGATCGAGCCCGACATCGGGCTCCCTGCTCAGCAGGAAAAGCCTGCTTCTCCCTCTCCCACTCCCCCTGCTTGTGTTCCCTCTCTCGCTGTCTCTCTCTGTCAAATAAATAAATAAAATCTTGAAAAGAAAGGAAAAGAAGAGAAAAGAAAATGCAAGCCCCAAATATGCATAAATAGTATGGTAATAACTGGATGGGGAAATAATACTAATAACAAAAATAAGAGCACATCTCTTGGAAAACTGCAATATACGCACCCTGTACTCCATGTATTACGAGGTATTATTACCATCATTATGCTTCTTATTCTCCATAGGAAGAAACTGAGATTTGGAGCTTGTACTTTGTTCTGATGGTTAGTTCTATATTAATGTATTTATATCATACCCCCAAATCCCTTCTATTTTCCTTTCTTTTCATTACGTGTCTTGAGGTGAAGAAGTATGCCCTGATTTCCCTACTTAGAAACATCACAGAAATTGAGTTAGTAACTTTCTCCCCCCTACCTTTCCTCTTCTCCAAGCATCTGATTTGAGTATCCTTTTACTCCCCATTAATAACTATGAAGCAAACAGCAACTTTCTTCTACTTTTATTTTTCTGATGTTTGGTACTGCGCCTTCACAGAAGAGAGTATAGGCATTATATATTATAGTCACACATCCCATCACTTAGTGTAAGTTTCACCAGCATCTGAGTAACACTTCCCTTATATCCATGTCCCTAAAGTCTTCCTGGTTGCCAAAGTTTACTCCCTAGTAGATTCCTCAAGAAGTGTTCAAAGAAACAAAAAGTTCCCCAGCTTCATACTTGTAGTTCATAACACTTTGTCTGTTTTTATACTTTAGTCAATTTAGCTGGATATAAAACTCCAGGCTCTCTTTTGCTTTCCTTGAGAATACCAGGCGTTACTCCATTGCTTCTGGCATAAAGTGTTGCTATCAAAATCAGATAATCTAATATTCTTTCCCCTTAATAATGACTTGGGTCTTCGCCTAGATACCCCAAGATTCTTTTCTTTCAAGTCCAGTAATTTTTAAAGAATATATCTGCCTGTTGGTCATTTCTGCATCTATTTACACAAGTATACAACATGCCCTTTCCAAATGCAGTGGCAAATCTTTTATTCTTTCAGGAAATTTATTTCAATTATTAGTACTTATTTTCATTGCTTTGGTTCCTCCTCAGGATCTCTTATTACTCTATAGTTGACACCTTACTGTCTTTAATAACTCATCTTTTTCTAGATGGTTATTTTTCTTCAGATTTTAATTTTTTTTCTCTTATTTCTCTTCAGTTTCTCTAAAATTCTCCATTGTGCTTTTCACTCTTGTGTTCCTTCTAGGTTAGGTTTCATTTCATTAGTGACTTTTTTTTTTTTTTAATTTCTCTTTCCTCAGTTACCACATTTCTAAGACTTCCCTATTCAGATTTATGTTGCTTTTGTATTTGTATCACTTTCTAAATTTGCTTGGGTTTGTTCTGAAACATGAGGTTATAGTTTTCACTAGGTCCATGGACATTTCTTTCTGTCATTCTTTCATTGTCTCCACGAATATTATTCTGCTCTTTATTCCTTTCTTCTTACAAAAACCCTGTGGGAGGGGTGCCTGGGCGGCTCAGCCGGTTAAGTGTCTGCCTTCTGCTCAGGTCATGATCCCAACGTCCTGGGATTGAGCCCCGCATCAGGCTCCCTGCTCAGCGGGGGGACCTGCTTCTCCCTCTCCCTCTGCAGCTCCCCCTGCTTGTGCTCTCTCACGGGCTCACTTGCTCACTCTCAAAAAGAAAACAAAAAAAAACCCTCTGTGGGGAAATTTGACTATGATCCTTGTCTGTTACTCATTTTCATATAAAATAAAAACTTTCAAGAAAACTGGAAGAGCTAGCTTTTCTGTGTTTAGTAATAGGCCTTTCCTGTTTTTATGAAGGGTACTGAAATACAGCCTCATAAATGAGATCTCCTGTGCATTCACCTTCTCCCACTTCATCTGACCTTTTTCCCTTTGCCTCCACTGCCTCCATCCTGCTTAATGTGGATTCTATTCCCAGCAGGGTCTCCTTAAGTGTGGGGCTTTGGCCAGGAAGGGAGCTTCAACTGGCTTTGAAAGTTCATAGGGACCCGACAGCTCTGAGCCCAAAGAACTCCTGTGCACCCCTTATATCCTGGGAACTGAGAAACATCTTAGTCTCTGCTGCTGTTCTCAAACTTGCTTGACACACTTTCCAGGGAGTTTTTGGTGGCTATCTCGAGGTTTTCTTGTTCTCAGGACTTTCAGATAGCCCGCTGCTTCCTTCTGCATCCTTCTGTACAAATGCTGACATCATGCAGGTCTTGTCGTTATTGGAGATTTGCCCCCACCCATTATATTAGGGTTTGTGGGGATACCATTCGCCTAGTTTTGTAGAGGCAGCTGAACGTGAGTTTTTAGTTTTGCCGTTCTAGCTACTCCGTTTTTCGAGAAAACTGTAGAGATTCAAAAAACTATGCCCCGCTGTCATCTTCTCAGAGCTCAAACATTCTTTTGGAGGTACATTTAGTAAGTATCCCTAAAATCTAAAAATTTTTTTAAGATTTTATTTATTTATTTGAAAGAGAGCGAGCGAGAGAGCACAAGCAAGGGGAGTGTCAGAGGGAGAAGCAGGCCCCCTGCTGAGCAGAGAGCCCGATGCAGGGCTCGATCCCAGGACCTTGGGATCATGACCAGAGCAGAAGGCAGACACTTAAACGGCTGAGCCACCCAGGCGACCCCCTAAAATCTAAAATTAACAAAGATGAATTTATTTGCTTTCACTTTAGAATAAAGGCACTAAGGACTAAGAAATGCAACTTCGCAATGTGATTAACCTTGGGTTTCCCATCATTTCCATACATATCAAATGCTCTCTTATGTTATATGTACAGGATGTAATCATTAATTGCTTCCACTTAGAAATGAGAAGCTGAAATAATAAAAATATGAAATACAAAAGGAAAATGAAAGAGAAAATAATGTGGAAGTCTTAAAACAATTTTAAGAAATTTATTAGAGCAGACATTCACATTAAGATATTTTTAGGAATGAGGATGGCAAAAATTATTCTTTCTGCAAGGATTCACTGAGAAACTTTTATGTCCCAGGAACCCTGCTACACAGACACGGGGCACACAAGAAAGATAAGCCACAGCCCTCTGATCTTGAGGAACTGTCAGACCAGGTGGGACAAAAAACCGGTAAGCAAACGTGTGCAAACGCTATAAAGGCATTAACTAAAAATGATTTGCTAGAAAGAAATAATCCTGGAAGGAGAATATCTACCCAACTATTAGGTTTGTGGCTTACTTTATGCATTTCTTTTTTCTTTTTTTAAGTTTTATTTATTTAAGTAATCTCTACACCTGACTTGGGGCTCAAACTCACCATCCCAAGATCAAGAGTCACATGCTCTTCCGACTGTGCCAGCCAGGCGCCACTTACTTTATTATACATTTCAGAAGCACTTGGAACTCTTTCCTCCGCTGAGTATATGCTATTACTTCCGTATTTCCTAAAACAGGAGATTCTTCTTTTTGCCAGCTGAATTAGAGAGCTATTTTTAACTATAATACTCAATGCTCACAAAGATATATTAAAAGACACACATTCATGTAATGCTAGTGAGTGTAAACTGGTACATATTAACAAAAAGCTTTCCGAAAAGTTGTATCAAGGGCCTTAAAATTTTCCAAACTCTATAACCCAATACTTACACTCCTAGGAATCAATTGTAAGAAACTAATTTAACATACAACCAACATTTATGCACAGATATTAGTGCTTTAAAAAAAATGGAAAGGAAAAATTAAAAAAAATAACTTAATGTCTAATAAGAGATATCAAACAACTAGGAAATGATCATATAATGAAATAGTCTCAAATCAGCACACTTTAAAATGAATTTCTAAAAGTAATTCACCCTCAAAAGATATACTTCTGAATGCTCTAGACTGGTTCAAGTTTAAAATGACAGCAGATCACTATAGTTAGTTAAGTTTTTGATGACACGGAAATATTTATGATATAATGCTAAGCCAAAAAAAGAGAAGATATAAATAATATAAAATACATTCTAACCCAAGCATACCATCCTGAATGTCAAAAATGGCACAGAAAACCAAAAACTGAAAGGGAATGTGCCAGAATGAAGTACACAGAACTTTGGGTGTATTTCCTTCTACTTATCTATATTCTTATAAATTTCCAAATTTTTTCAGTGATTGTGTATTACTTTTAAATAAACAGAGAGAAAAAGTAAAAATCTGAGAGCAAAAATAAATTCACTGAGTTTATCATTCACCAAAAACAATAAATCTGTTGAATTATTAGAATGGAATCTGATAGCCCAGGGTTAAGAAATGAGTAGGAGCTACAGAAGGGAAAACACATAAAGATCAGATGCACAGGACCATGTGAAGAACAATTCCAAAAGGAGGCAACTGGCAATATGTGCCAAATATTTAAATGTACAAACCCAACACAGTGCACCCTGCATCTGAGTGAGATTTAAAAGTTCTTTTTTTTTAATTTACAGATCTGGCTTCTAATTGTTCTATAATAATATGCCATACTCCTATGACAGCTGAAGTATGCAAACCTTGCCCTACAAAACTCACATTTTAAAATAGATAATCTAAAATTTTAAATTCTGCCATATTAGTTTTAAGCTTAAACTTAAATTCATACATTTAACAAATATGACAATGACCCTACGAACAAATCGGCACAATTTAAAATAAATTTCCAAGGCATTCCTCCTAAAAGAGTTGTCATTCTGTATGTTCTAGAACTATTTCAAGTTTTAAAGTGACTAGGCCAGGGGCGCCTGGGTGGCTCAGTCGTTAAGCGTCTGCCTTCGGCTCAGGTCATGATCCCGGGGTCCTGGGATCGAGTCCCACATCGGGATCCCTGCTCAGCGGGAAGCCTGCTTCTCCCTCTCCCGCTCCCCCTGCTGTGTTCCCTCTCTGGCTGTGTCTCTCTGTCAAATAAATAAATAAAATCTTTTAAAAATAAAATAAATAAATAAATAAATAAATAAATAAAGTGACTAGCCCATCACTGTTGTTCAAAGACAATTTTAATTGTTAAAGAAGCCCATGTCAACAAAATAAAGAATGGCATCAACTGCTATATCCAACAGCTTTCCAGAAATTACGTTCCATTGGATGCTAATGAGCATAAACAACAAATAAAAGGGTGGGGAGTTCCTTTTATCAAGTTAAATTGAAAAAAATGCAAGAGCTTTTATGTTAATATACACAGTAATCTCTGAGACAGTGCATCTTGCAAACGCAATCTCAGGAGTGAGTGATTCTACATCCTTCAAATAAATGAAATCTGGTTACCTCTTAATTCAAAAGGGTAAAGAATGTTCCTAGGTTCCCAGGACAACGGTATGCTGAGGTAGAATGTCCCTCATCTCTAACGGGAATGAAAGGGCGTGGAGGGGTGTGCACAGAAGAGACATCCAGGAGGCTGCCACACGAGTCTGAGCTCAGGAGAAAGGAATGGGACACCAACGCAGACTCTGATAACGTCGGCATGTGGATGTCAGGTGAGGCCACTATCGTGAAGGCTATTAACCAAAGAGTATTTTCTGTTTTTACTCTAGATGCCTTAAATTCAATACATAAGTCTTAAAAACATGATTTACCATAACTATCCACCACATCATTTCTTACATATCTGCCCCCTCCTCCAACTCAACTGTGCTCCTGGATTCCTAAGCACAGGGAACCTTGTGAGCAGAGCACCTATTACAGTATGTTACAGTACCTGGTACAAAGCAAATGTTAACCAAATAAATGTTTGGTCACAAATAATTTTTCATCCAAGAATTAAAAAATAATCCAAGTTTACTTTATTTATATTCTTATTTTTTAATATGCAAAAAGAAACAAGTACAAGAATACCTATATACACAAGTACTAGAGATGCATCAAAGTTGGACTCTGGCTTAGTGTTCAGTAAAAATCTATTATTAAGGCTTTTGCTTTTGAAAAACCAATCATCAGTCAACACCTACTTCAACATCCTTTCTGGTGTCCCTGTACCTACGCTTAATCAATGAAATGGTATGGAAGAGTAGGGTATCATCACATCTAACCAACATAAAGTCAGTACAATGAAAACCTAGGGAAAACAGAATATTCACTTTCAAGTATGCATAAGCATTCTAGAAATAACTTTCACTGAAAAACTCCTTATGAGCTTTTATGTGTTAAAGTTCTATCAGTTGAAGTATAATAAAATGTGTGCACAGTAATACAAGAGCAAACTGCTGCATTAATTAATGATGATTAGGACAGCTGCTAATTTTATGTTCAAAAACAATTATTAACTTGCAAATTGTTAAAAGGGAAATACACCAAGAGCTAATACATATACTAGAGAAAGCTAGATCTTCCTTCTTGAGTTTTTTTTTTTTCCTTTATAAGACAATAAATGTTGACAGTTTTTAAAGAATACAAGGCCAAATGAGAGAGACTGGATTATATCATAAATCTAACCTTTGTAGAATTTTTTTGTCTTCTAGCATTCATAAAATTAACTAGGTAACCTTTATAAATGGTATTCACTCTTTAGATATTTCCCATTTCATCCATAAGCCTTTCAAGAAAAAGAGCTATTTGGGAATGCTTCGTATCGTGTAAAGATTAAAGTAGAAATAAAATAGCAACTTTCCCACCTCAAAATTTCATTAGGGAAAATCTCCAAAATCATTAATATTCATGGATAAATCTATGAGATACCCCAAAAATACTTTGTTCCTCTACTGACCTCAGTTGAAAGTGAGCATCTACTTGGTACAGCCAATGTGCAGTGTACTGCCAGCGAGCAACCCAGGAGCGGACAGTGCTGAGAAACTGTTCCTGCACCAGAAGGTCAAACTTATAAAATCTGACAACAAAATGTTCATAAAATTCTAAAATATTTCTCTGTAAATACTCCTATTTCCTTCTTTACGACGGAGCTACTCAGGCCGAGCACCATGTTGCCTTTCTCAGCCACTCAGCCAGAACCCGCACGCGGAGCAGCTCTAGTTGGCCCAGGCAGACACACACGCGCCCGCCGGAGACGGGGCAGAGGATTACTCAGTCACCTTCTACTTAAAAGAGAATTACCATCAGATTCTTTGAATCCCTCATGAACATAAAACATTATTTGATCTATAATTTAACTCAAAAAATATTCAAACATTATTTCTTCATTCAAAATAGTAGAGACATTTTTTAAATCCCACTCTAAAGTCAAAAAGGTAATTTTTTCCTTTAGAAAACAAAGATCACCAAAACCAAAAACTAGTCACAAAACTTTAAGAGCTACACCGATAATGTGATTAAGTTATCTATATGAGGTTTATGTAGTTACTTCTTCTCCAGTTAAAGACCACATTTTTCAAACAGTTTATAAATATAATCCAGTAAGACTATCCTGACAAAGTCTGTAGATATAAGCCACTTGGTTCAACAAAACACCTCACAACCAGCCTGATTTAAAGAACATACAAGTTTAAAGGTTAACACTTTATCCATTAGCTACGCTGTATTTTCAAGAGTCTGAACATAGCCATAGATGAGCTAGCCTCCAATTTCCCATTTTCCATCAATAAGATCACCTCAATTAATAATAAAGCAATCCAAAAAATTCTTTCAGAAATGCCTTTATAGTGCTTCTCCTGCATAAATACAAATAACAAACGGATGAAAGGAAAGGAGGTAGGGAAGAAAGAAGAGAAAGAGATAGGGATGGAGGAAAGGATGAAGGAGGGAACAAGGGGGAAAAAAAACAAAATCCCAGACCGTATTTTTCCAAAGAATCATACATATGGGTGTAATATCCTTAATTTAATTTTCAGTCTTATTTTAGATACACTACTAACACCTACTCCACATGCCTTTAAAAGATTCACTCTATTTTAACGGGGATCTGAAGGACAAACACATTCAACCATAAAGGTGAATATTAGTGAGTATTTTATTTATTTTTAACAGAAACACTTCAATTCTCACCAAAGTATTAGCCAACCAACCACTTTCAAAAAGGTCAAGACTAGCAATCACTGTGCTGTACTTGTATTAATACCACACTGTAAGTCACTATCAAACGGATTCCCAAAGTCGTTTATTAAATATCCCAACTAACTTTGTATTTGTTGATCTAAATTTAATTCCCCCCCCCACTAATGCTGTTTATCAGAAAGCTCCCCCATTCAAAATACAGCACCAGTTCCCACATTCGCTCAGACAGCCACAGCTTTACTGTATTTCAAAACTTGAGTCACCTGTATGCATCGTCTTCTTTCAAGTCTCATATCATCCTGATGGGGTGGGGGGAGGGAGGGAAGAGTCCAGCAGCAAAACTATAACACTGTGTGAAGAAAAACAGATTATGATAAGAGATAAGGATGCAAGACAATTACCCCTACTGAGGAACATCTAATGTAACTACAATCCCCAAAACAGAGATAAAATTACTGCAAATTCGTTTACTAACATTATTTACGCTTACTTGAAAATAATTTTCATTAATGGAAATCAATTATATATATAAAATGTAAAGTATTCAATTGTCAAGGAGAGAAAGTTTCAAAATCTGCCTACTACCAATGAAACTTCAGGCATTTCTAGGTATGAAATAAACAGTCAATATTCCACTATTCTATATAATTTGCGAAAAATTTATATTTTTGTAATATCCATCAATTCACAAATCAGTACGAATATGAATTCACTTTTCATCGTGGCTTACTATCAGAGAGGTAAGCAGAGGTAATGCAGGTTGCTTTACAGGGAAGATAATATGTCAATCTACCAATGTTATGTGTAAATTAAGTTCTGAGACACTGCTCACAACTGCTCCTCTAAGCCCACAAGCCCTCATTTGCTTTTGCTCTCCAAGTGGCTTCTCTTACACTTTACTGTAAGTCTTTCACTGTACTTCCTACTTACTGCTTCCACTGGTATTTCACAAATGATCAGCAAAATTTATAATGACTGACAGGAAAGCAAAAGCAACCTTAATGTTGTTATCAACTGAGAGGAGGTGATAATAGAAGAGAGGAGGACAAGCACAGGCTACAACCTAACTTATTTGTAAGTTGAGTCTAAAAATTCTTTTTAAATTGATACTATGGAATTCAATAAATATTACTAATGACACAATGTTGCTTATGTTGGCCAAGTTCCCAAGCCAGGCAAAAAAAACTTAACTGATACCAAAAGATATTACTGATCATGGGCACTGGGGACCGCTGAGAATACCGAAAGGTAACCAATTCTCGATCCTATCTGAACAAAGTCTAAAATAGGTTGTTTTCCTTTGTTAGCACTCTCTCAACTCCTGATGTCTCTAATTCCCTAAATTTTACCTTAGGGAAGCCCAATCATCCTGCTTCCCAATCCTTTCTCCTAAGTAGTCCTGTGTTCCTAAATTACCATCCAAAACTCCTATTACCTCAGTGTGGTTCATTTCAGGTATGTGATAGAAAGAAATCAACTGGACTGAAATAATTTACTTTCATATTTGCAATTTTCAACAAGGATGCTACTAGTTAGTCCAAATGAATCCCTAATTGGTAGAATTCTAATCACATTACAAACTAAAGTTTAAAATGACCAAGGTAGCTTGAAGAAAAACATTTTTAGGCAAATGGTCATAATATAGATTTGAATGTATATTTATTTCCACAAAATATTTCTGCTCTTCCTTAATTTCTCCTTCTATTTTTGAACTCCCAGGTTCTTTAAAAGCTAGACGTCTGTACTCGAAATAGCAGTAACTGGAAGAGCAGCTCAGGGACAGGGATGTACATGTATGAATTATCTGTAACTTAGGAACTGCCTCTGTCTAAAATCATTACCTATATTCCAGATTCCATTCCTAAAGAACCATGTTTCCAGTTTAGATGCTATGGTAAAACCTTAGACATGGGACCAACTGGTACCCATTTTAGGGGGTATATGGATAGATGGATGGATGAACATTAAAGTACTACATCAAAACAGTTTTATTCCAAAAAGTAATAGTATCTGAAGCCTCAAGAGTAACGATTTTTACTTCAAAGACATAGTTTTCTAACCATTTTTCTCTCATAAATGGTCTTTACGATTTTAGCATGGACCATGGGGACAGGAAATGTGAATTAAATCTCTAGCTATGAATTATATATTATCAAATCTTTTAGGTTCTCAACATCCCATTCTTCAACTATAAAATGTTACTTACAATGCTATCTACACTTTACCAACTTCAATGGTTTCAACAGGATAGATACTGCTGATACCAAAGGACTTCAAAAGAAAAAAGCAGAATCAGATGAACCATTAGCATTTTTTATTCTATTAAAAGCAGTTAGAAATTAGCAGATTATCCCATTGCTGTATGAAATATTTAAAGGTAAGAATATGGGCGGGCCAGTGATAGAAAGGAGAGCACATATGACTAAGGATCAGAAGAAGCATGCATCAATACTGTCTGAACCTAAAACGGACATCTTTTAGACAAGTCAACCATTAATCACTACTCATTTGAAAAGTAGCCTTTAGCAAAGGGTAAAGTATCTCTACAAGTTACAAAACTTGCTGTCTTCATATGCAGCAACTAAACCATCACCTACTGAGCAATGCTAAAACTCCTTAAGTCTTGACCTTGGACTGCTTTAAATTAAGATTCTAGTGATAATTCCATATATCCTTTAGGTTGTTCACTTTTCAAAAAAAAAAATCTGTTTATATCAGGTCAGCATTTTATGACAGTAGGTAACAGCAAACACCAAATGTACTTTGCAAACTATAAACACAATTTTCTTTCTAAAGAAGCCTAAAAATCCAGTCATATTTTAAATTTTTCTGAGAAAAACCTACAGTGAATTTTTCACCTTTCCCCCCACAAATGGAGTCATTCACAAATTATGGAGCTAAATAGATGCTAATGATAAAAGCAACTACTATCCTTACCAAAGGCACCTCCTATTATTATCCTCAAAATCTTTTACAGTGTGCTTTAGCTCACATTTTGCCAAAGGCAATTTAACAGTCTGCAAACAATCTAGAAACTGAGCTTAACTGGTTTTTAAAACTAAACCTACAAACCATTTTTTGGTTGTCTGAAAATCACGACATAATAGTAGTAACCTACAGCACATCTGCAGGGAGAGAATTTCAACAGGCTGAGTTTAAACACACGGAATGCCCAGGTAGGTATCAGACTCAGTCTCTTGGCACCTGTCTCTTTCTACAGAGGGAGGGGGAAGGTGAAGGAGAGAGAGGGAGAACACTGAGACCCCTAATTAAAAGCAGTGACAGACTGAGATTTATAAAATTAATGCTAATCCTCAAAGATCAAGACTGGCAAAACAGTGATTGAAATGAATGCATTAGCATGATATGGCAAATCCAGATTAACTCAGGAGTTAATGAACTAAATGGTAGCTATGACGTTTTCTCTTTCATGTCACAATGTCTTATAATGACATAAAACTAAAAATTATATGTAGTTTCAAAATAACTAAATTAGCAGGTAAGTGTGACAAGCAGCAGGTGAAAATGATCAGTATGACACAGGCTTCAGAAACACTGATGGGTATTGTTTTATTTCTTAAGCTGGGTGGAAGCACACAGCTGTTTATTATTATCTTTTAATTTTACAAGTTTTGTATAGTATGTATGTATATTTCAAGATTAAAAATTTTAATCCACATTAAAAAAACAAAATATAACACACAATAGTGTTTAAAAGGACAATTCAGATAGTTTAAAGATGCCAATTTAAGAATAAGCTACCCACTCCCAAAAAAGAATAAGCTACAAAAATGAAAGCAGGGAAAACTAAGCTGATAGATCTACAATTTGATTCATGCATTAAAATTACAACGGGATTATCTAAAAATTATACTGTGACTGGCTTTCCTTATAAACTTCTACTCTTCTACACTAACATTAAGGAAGCAACAGAAGTGTCTTCTTTTTCCATATAACAATTTTAGAACAGATTTTCTAGAATTACAATAGCCAAAGAAGTCAAAGTAAAACTAGAAAAAAAAAAATCATGGTTTTATACCTAACACAGGAAAAAAAAGTCTATTAACTCTAATTCCCAATAAGATGATCAAACGGCATATAGAGAAAAAGCATTTTCACTAACTGGAAATTTCAAGTGAAATTCTTAAAACCAAGATGATTTATGACTCCTCCAAAACCCCTAGAAATAGTTCTAGCCTTAAAAAAATTAAAAAGGAAAAAAAAATTTAAATGCACAAGACTTTAGAATGGGATATCAAAGAAAATTCTGAGTAAAACTGCAGGGAAAAAAGTAACATCTGCTAAACACTTACTATGCACCAACTACTCTACTGAGACACTTTACAGAAGTTGACACATTTAATCTCATGAACATTTAATCTCATAACAATCCTAGAAGTAGGCACTGTGATTTCCATTTCATCAATGGGGAGAGCAAATTCAGAGAGATGAACCCGCCTGGCCGAAGGTCACAGCTTGTGAACTCTCGTCCTACACCAAAGTTCATATTTTCCACCACACCAAAATGCCTCTCACTAATAAGCACTGAAACAGTCATGGGAAAATTTCAAAGATTCAAGAATCTAGGTGTGTCTGGGTCTGATTTTAAGACCCCATACTCAATCTTCCACCTCAACCATCCCAAACAAGAAAGAAAGTTCATAAGCAGTAAATTAATTTGTAAAAAGCGCTGCAGTTTAGGAGAATGGTAAAGAAACTCTCCTCAAGTTAGTCAAGCAGAGAAAATTGGATCACAGCATATAACAGACTGATATATATATTCCCTCTACCAAAAAAATTAAAAGAGACGAACTAAAAAGAGGGTAAAAACCAAAAGCAGGTAAGTCATTACTGCACCAAAGCCTCGGGCAAGATAAAAAAAACATGAAGGATTATAATTATATGACTCCAATGGCATGTTGGAAGTGGAAGTAGCTGATATAAGTGTTAAAGAAAATAGAAAGATGTGATTTCTCATGAAATTATGTGAAAAAAACTAACATCCCTGAGTAAACACTAAAGAGAAGGTTCAAGAACTAAGAGCTGAGTGGATTAAATAAATGTTGCCCCAAATTTTTGCTCCTTGAAGGACCAAGTTACTTGGCCTCTCTGGGACTGTATCTGGGCTCAAATACAACAAAACTAGGCACTGAGTTATTTGTATACAACAATAAATACAGGAACACAGGAGGAAAATGCCCCTTGTGCATACGATCTGTAACATAAGGCGTTGCCAAATACCGTTTTTAGAACTGGAGGGGAGAGACTAGCAAGTTGGGGGTAAGCTGTGATCAGTAAGTGGGAAGCACTGTTACCCTGTCACTAATTCAAAACGTCAACTACCAACATATTTATATGTATTCTTTTGTATTTTAAGTTCCTCGAACATAAATTCTCAGACCACAGAACATTTTAGGAACCTTAGCTCCCACTATTAGAGAGTGACTACTACATAAAATAGATACTAAGAAATACACCGTAAGTGAACCTAAGTTCCAGAAGGCTCATTTCTAAGACAATTGGATGAAGGTCAATATTAATCACTATTTTAGTTATATGTGGAACTAAACAGACTTTTAAAAGCTGGCTTGGCCCACCTCTGTCTGTAGAGTTCCAGGCCCACATTTCCAAGGGCCCAGAGAACAGAGCTTGAATGTCCCAGATATTATTGTTTCCCAGTTATTACTGAAGAGATGTCTTACCTTTAACAGATACATATTTTCCTTTCATTCACTTAATTCCCATAAATAATTATATAAGGTAAGTAGTACTATTATCCCCATTTTACAGGTGATGAAAACTAAAGCCTAGAGAAGTGAAGTTGCCCCAAGTCACACATGACTAATGGTGAAGAGAAAAAATTCAAATCCAACCAAAATGACTCCAAAACCAATGCTTTCAGGCACATATTAAATTGAATTTACTATCTCCTCGCCCTTCTCCCCTGCCCCAAAAAGGGGAGGAAAGACCAGGCAGGACAGGAAAAAAAAAATCCGTTTTTCCTTCCTGTATTCCCAGTCTTGGGTGACAGGTCTCACCATCACCCCCATCTCCCAAGGAGAACCCTAATCACCTAGGATCTCTTTCCTAGTGCTTACACCACATCCATCTGGCAAATTCTTGTGTTGGATTCACCTCAGAAAGGTCTTCCCAACTGGCCTTGTTGCTCCATCTCTAGTGCGCCTGCCTCGATCAACACCCTCCCTGTGCTATCAGCATTCCCTGCTCAAATCCACCCATACAACCCACTCTCACCCAAACCGCAGGCCTCAAAACACATGCTGTCACCATTCCAGCCCAATCATGTGCCACCAGGCTGTTCTGAAGCTGGAACTCAACGATGGTCTTCTCTCCATTTAAAATTAAAAACCTCAAGTTTTTCTCCCATCATTTATCTGAAATAAACAGAATGCACTCTGATTGTAACACATTACATGCTCCTTATTTTTAAAAAAGGGAGTAAGTAGAAACTGAATAGGAATAACCAAAAGTCACACAAAATTCCAATACCCTAAGCAATGTCTGCTCCTATTGTTGTTTATTTCACATCTTTACATCAACACTTTATATTTGCAGCACCGTTCATGGTTGTATACTACCCCACTACACAGATCTAAGTTTACGTGAAGCAAATACCTATTGGGGGATATTTGGGTTGTTTCCAATTTCTCACTACCATAAATTTTGAACCTTGGAGCCTGCTTTTACCCATTTGCTAATAGGAATTAAAAGCAAAGTAATATGAACATCAAGACTTTTTGAATCTCTGTTGATATGCTTGCTTACAGATACATTTTTATATCACCTACACATAATGTACTCAAACTTGCTATTATTCAATAGATTCTAGCTTATAAAAGGAATTAAAAAGGAATTAAATGACTTCTAGGTACTCAGAGATTCACACCAGAGCAGCATCTAATGTGTAGTGTTACCCCTGGTTACATTTCCCTACCCAACCTCAACATCTGGGTTGATCTCATTCATTTATATATTCCCATCAGACAGAAGACACAGGAAGAATATGTTCAATCAGTACCCTGCAAGCCCTTCTCATAACTAGTTTTTAAGGAATGCATTGGAGGGGCACCTGGGTGGGTCAGCCTGTTAAGCGTCTGCCTCCGGCTCAGGTCATGATCCCCGGGGTCCCGGAGCCCCGCATTGGGCTCCCTGCTGAGTGGAGAGCCTGCTTCTCCCTCTCCCTCTGCCCACCCCCTGTGCACTCTCTCACTCGCTCACTCTATCTCAAATAAATAAATATCTTAAAAAAAAAAAAGAAATGAATTGGAAAACCATTCTGCTGTGTCCTTTCTGATAGCACTAACTTTTCTAGAGTGGTCATATATATTTATATGCACACACATATAATTTTACTTATAAAACATACATTATGTATAATTAATTTACATAAGTGCATGCACACATATACTTAGTCGGTTGTATGTACTTTTATACATATATAATTATATATAATTTTAGAAACCACTGCTTTTAATTATCCTTGCATTTCAAAAATAAAGAAAAATAACCAGGCCCAGAAATAATCAAAAACACACACGCTATTAGCAGCTTACATCTTCCTCCAACAAGCCTATTACTAAGAGTAGTAAATGAGTTTAGTTTTACTTATTTTTCCCAACTACACTTTTAAAAAACTCAAAAACTCTTAAAATGTGTGTGGCCTTGTATCTCTGTGCATCAGTTATCCTCGAAATATCCCATGTCTCTCACTTGTAACCCCAACCTCAGGTGTTACCTCCAGTTCCATCCCCTGGCCCCTCCACTCATTTCTCTATCCATCTTTCCCTCCAGAAGAAATATTTCACAGTTTTACTCTGAACTAATAATGCTGACCTACTCTTTTCTCTACACTAACCTCTAATTCAGCATCTAGTCCAACTGCTGCTAGATGGTGCCTACAGTGCCCTTACTACCTCAACTCCCCACACTCGAGACACATCCTCACCTCCTTCCTCACAGAACTGACCTCTCCATGTTTATCCCCAGTGCCACCGTTCTTCCAGCAACTTCACCCGAAACTGGTTTCTTTCTTTACTCGAAATGGTCTCACTAAATGCTGTCAATTTTCAAAATGCCTCCTGCCTTAATTATTCTCCATGCCCACTGCAATCACCTTGGTCTAGGTCATTATTTCATACTTGGTATTACAGATCCCCCTAGAACTAAGCATCTTCCAGGCCAGGTGGTATGTCAGAAACACTATGGGAGGTTCTCAAAACCAGACTGCAGACTCCACACCCAAAGATACTGATTCAGGAAGCATGGGGAAGAACCCAAGAATCCCACCCCCCCCACCCCCCGTGATTTTAGAGACAGCCCGATGTGGAAGCTACCAAACTTAAAGGCAGCTTATCCCTTGTCTCAATTCATCGGGCTTATAGTTGCCACAAGTATCTTCCTGAAGCACATGACTTTCAACCTGGATTTAACTTACCCTCTGTAACTTAAGAAAAATCGATCAAATCTTATTGCCCTGAACGGAGAGTTTAGCATGGCATTCTATAAAATGCCATTTAACCCCCTCTGCACCAATGCTCAAATGATTTTCCCTACCTAAAGTCTGCCACTTCTTTACCCAACCCTTTACGTAAATCCTATCCATCCCTCAAGACTACTTGAATTCCCCCTCATCCAGCTTTACGTCACTCCACCCCTCAGAATTTGCATTCAGTGATCCACCACTATATTTTTTTAATTATTTATGTTATATTATTACTCCAGTGACATTATCTCCGGCTTGGTGAGCTTCACATTTCTATTTCATCAGAGTAGATGTGCAATGAACATATCAGTAAAGTGAATAACAACATGGAAAATACTGCTCTATGTAGAAAAAGTAGTTATAAAGCAGCATGCAGACACCATGTGATTACATTTGTTTTTTAAAAGGAGAGAAAACTAGTTGTGTGCATTAAAAAAAAAAAAAAACCTGACAGGTTATCCACAAAATAGTAGTTATCTCGGGAGAGAGGAGCTAAAGGAAATTGTTATTCTAAGCTTTTGTATTTTTTAAATTTCCTAAAAGGAATGTGCATTTTGTAATGAAACCAAATCTTCCTAGAATCTTAAACCTTAAAATCTTAACCTAGAGTTTTTGTGATCAATGGAAATCCTGTAAAAATGACTGGCATGGGTATCAGCAGCCATACTGTCACAATCCTAACACTTAGGACTTGCTTGTTAATGTTAACATTCCCCAACCTCTACTTCAAATTCCACTGGCCTCACTAGGTGGATGTTCAACTTCTGGGGCTCTGTTCACAGCTTTGCAAATCAATTTCATACATGAGCATGCTACTTCTCTAGCGGTACAGAAGTGGAGTTCTCTTTATTCTCTTGGTTTGTCCTTTCAATCAAAACTACAAATCTTAACATAGTATTATTGCTCCTATTTCCACATAAGACCAGGAGACATATTAATAAGTGAGAAAACTGAAATTAATATTAAAATAAACCTTAGAATGAAGGTCTGGAAAAACCTTTAAAACACCATCTTAAGCACCGTTTCCTTCTTAAGCAAAAAGAAAGTCCTAAATACAGTGAAAACCTACCCATTTCAAAGATTCTCATGATAATCTACAGCAAAACGTTCAATCTTTAATTACAAATTCTATGCTACATTCCTCTATACCAACCTTAATTACAAATTCTATGCTAAATTCCTCCTGCACACTGAAGAAACAGAAAATAGCTACACACAGCCTACAAAACACTCTTCATACCCACACTCCTCAGCTTTTCTCCAAATGCACATCAAGACACTGTGTCTTCTCAAGCTGAATTAGCCAGCCTCTGTCCATTTTTCCTGCTCAAATCTGTTTTCTCCATTTATGATCTCCAAATCTGCACATAGTATAGTTAAACATGAGCCTTGCCACACTAAGTATTGTTCCTATACAGTTTTCCTTTCTTCATGTAGCATTGATTCATGGTCCATTTGTGGTCTATTATACCTCATGTTCAATCTCTTTTAGAAATCCCTTTCATGAAAGAAAATACAAAATTTATATACAAAAGTGTATCATTAAAAATAAATTAAAAATCAGGAACAATAAAAGTTTTCAACACTAAAAAGAAAAGGTGACATATATTATGGTACATTCACATGACAAAATATTATATAACCCTTTAAGTTCTTCTTACGATAACTGCATAGCATGAAGGAAAAAGTCATACACTATATCAGAAAGCAAAACCCTCCCCAAAGCAAAATTTCAGGAAAGTAACTGAAAAAACTCTGGGGGAAAATATGTAAGGTTATTAATAATGAATGTCTTTAGCTAATGTAATTCTTGGTCATTTTTAAATTTTCCTCTTTATACTTTTCAGTACATCACAACTTTTGTAAGTCAGCACATCTCTTATAATCAGGAAAAAATGATCCAAGAAATTCAACCTCCATATGAAACATAACAGTCATCATGGTATCTGGTTAACAACCACAACCATGAGAACAACCTCTAAGTGCATCCAATTTTTAAAACTCCAATATAGGTAAAAAGCTCATGAAAATAAACTTTAATAGTTTATTTTAAAGATCTCTGTTTAAAAAAATCAGTTAAGGGGCGCCTGGGTGGCTCAGTTGTTAAGCGTCTGCCTTCGGCTCAGGTCATGATCCCAGAGTCCTGGGATCGAGCCCCGCATCGGGCTCCCTGCTCGGCGGGAAGCCTCCTTCTCCCTCTCCTGCTCCCCCTGCTTGTGTTCCCTCTCTCGCTGTGTCTCTGTCAAATAAATAAATAAAATCTTTAAAATAAATAAATAAATAAAAATTTTAAAATCAGTTAAGGGGCGCCTGGGTGGTGCAGTTAAGCGTCTGACTCTTGGTTTCAGCTCAGGTCATGATCTCAAGGTTGTGGGATCAAGCCCTGTGTGGGGCTCCGCACTCAGCACAGAGTCCGCTTGAGATTCTCTTTCCTTCTGCCCCTCCCACTCATGCTCTCTCTCTCTCTCTGAAATGAATAAATAAATCTTAAAAAAAAAAAAATCTGTTAATACACTGCTAGGTCACTATCCACAAGAAAACCAAAAAAAGTACTTACTTAGTGTTGCTTCACCCAATACTCAAGGCCCTAAAGCCATCATCAGGCTTCTGAGTCAACCTGCCCTAGTTTAACTTCTGGCTCAACTTAATAGGTGGGCTCACACAAGGTTCTAAACTCCTAGATGACTAAGTGAACTCATCTACAAAGTGAGGATAATCCCATAAAGTTGTTGTATTATCGGGGTGCCTGGGTGGCTCAGTTGTTAAGCGTCTCCCTTTGGCTCAGGTCATGATCCCAGGGTCCTGGGATCGAGCCCCGCATCGGGCTCCCTGCTCCGCGGGAACCTGCTTCTCCCTCTCCCTCTCCCCCTGCTTGTGTTCCCTCTCTCGCTGTCTCTCTCGCTGTCTCTCTCGCTGTCAAATAAATAAATATAATCTTTAAAAAATATAAAATTAAAAAATTGTTGTATTAGCAATGACAGAGCACACGTAAAGCATTTACAACATGATAGTGTTCAATACAATTCACTTCTCTATGCCAGTGTATCTTATACTGTCATTACCTTCACCTTTCCAGTCTTATCTCCTACTACAAAAACTTTCCCCAAATGGACACTCCAGCCACCATGGACAAAGGCCACTTTTCTGCTCGGGCTATTCAATGAGCTTTCCTCATCCTTCCCTGCCTGTCAACACCAAGCTCCAAGCCCAACACCAACCAGTGCTGTCTTCCACAGAAGTCTCCAACCAGCACCGCCTACAGACACCAATCCACACCAATCCCTCGGCAACCCTGTATAGCAGCGTTTACACCGAGACCACGGCCCTCACACCACTCACCTTGGATGGGGGCTAACTAACTGTACGCATGCCAGCATCCAGTCCCAGAAAATCTTAAGAGCCTTCTTTGGCTCGCTATTGAGGAAGGCCAGCTTCCTCAACTACAGCAGATTCTCAATAAAGGAGAAAAAACCATAATCATCAAACCACGTCATTGCCTAAAACATCTGCTTTGGGTTGCTTTGTTGAAACAAGTGAGTTAAAATTCTTCAGGATTTGGGGCACCTGCCTGGGTGGCTCAGTTGGTTGAGCGTCGGACTCTTGGTTTTGGGTGAGATCATGATCTCAGGGTTGTGGAATCAAACCCCGCCATGGGCTTTGTCCCTCTCACTCTGCTCCACTCACCCACTCACACACGAGCGCTCTCTCTCAAATAAATAAAAATCCTTTAAAAAAAAAAAAAAAAACCTCTTTAATTTTTAAGACAACATAGTAAGTAAAGTCATACCTGCAACCTACTGGTGGAGCAACTGAGTTTGCCATGGTTCAGTTCTAGAACTCATTTCAGTGAAAAAGGCACAAAATCTAGTGGTTTTGCTACAGAGAATGCTATCTGAGCTAAGAAATATTTTATGTAATTATCAATTCCATATAAATAGCCACAATCAGATAAAGCTTGGGCATAGTTGAGGGTTTTTCTTTTAAGATTTCATTTATTTATTTGACAGAAAGAGCAAGCGAGCACAAGCAGGGGGGAGGGGCAGAAGGAGAGAGAGAAGCAGGCTCCCCACCGAGCAGGGAGCCCGTGTGGGGCTCCATCCCAGGACCCTGGGACCATGACCTGAGCTGAAGGCAGACGCCTAACTGACTGAGCCACCCAGGCGCTGCTAGTTGAGAGGTTTTATTCCTGTTAAATACCAAGCCTCCCTTTTAAAAAAGAGTAATTTTAATCGTGGTATTACTTAATACTAAAAATGCTTAAAAAAAAAAAACAACAGGTGGGCAAAATACAACTGTGAAAGCAAGGATGATAGGGACACAAGGGCTCATTATGTTACTCTCTCTACTTCTGTGTATGTCTGAAGTTTTCAATAATTAAAAGTTTCTTTAAAAAATAAAAATGGTGATATATGAAAAAAAGTATTAGAAATACAATTTTTTTTAAGAATTTATTTATTTATTTGACAGAGACACAGCGAGAGAGGGAACACAAACGAGGGGAGTGGGAGAGGGAGAAGCAGGCTTCCCGCTGAGCAAGGAGCCCGATGCGGGGCTCGATCCCAGGACCCTGGGATCATGACCTGAGCCAAAGGTAGATAGATGCTTAACTGACTGAGCCACCCAGGCACCCCAAGAAATATAATTCTTTAAACCATAAACTAAGTGAACTACTTAACAAAAGAAGCTAACTAAAAGAAATGTAAAGATTCAGTAACATTTTATGACGAGAACTTATAAACAAACCATGACTGAGCAGAATTTGCCTTTTTTATTCTCTTGTTTATTTCTCTTTGGGGAGAGGAGAAAGGGGTTGAAGTAACTTGGGATACTATTTTCCACAAAATATTTTTAAATAAGTCACTAACAAAGATTTACCTATGTAAGTTTTGGTTTCTATATAATTCTTCCAGAAGCATTCATTGTGTTACTAAATGTACAGTTGTGATGTGAAAATCCAGGGAGTTGGGTGAAATTCCCTTTAGCATGTCACTAGCTAGCACTGCAGGATCAATAAAGTGCAAACTCCCTAGTGCCAAAGCCCCCTAGAGAGATGATCCCACTACTAGTTTCAGCAGCTGACATACTCTAACCACTCTTGGAGGATAAAAACCAAACATTTTAATAACTTGCCCCAAAATTTCCTTTTGCTACCAAAGTCATATTTGATTTTTATCTTCCTATTTTTTTATATTATGCAGGTAGCACATTTTTCATGATATCTAATACAGATGACTTATACAATAACATTAAATTTATTATCAGATTGAGAGCTAAGAGGACTTCAATTTCACTTAATTCAAATCAATCCTTTAGCAGATGTGGAAACTGAAGTCTAGAGGTTATGTGCCTTACTTATGAGTATCTGAAAGTAAAATGAACACTGAAAGGATCTGGTTATCGAACCACTGATAAAAGCAAAATAATGCTTACCCGCCGAGCACTTAAACTCCACTGCTACACAGAAGTATGTACAAATATAATATTTGTGTATATAACATAAACATCCTTACACAAAAATGAAAATATACAGGAAAATGTCCAGAAAGATTAACTGAAAAGCTTTAAGAGCAGTATCTGTGGTTGGGACAATGGGACTGGCAAGGAGGTGGGACAGGAGTGGGGAGAAGGTGAAAGGGAGACATCCATACATCTGTACACAATGCAGAAGTGCCGTCAATTACACTTACTGAAACAAATGAAAAATAATGTTAAATAACAGCACACGGGCAAATAATATCCTAAAAATCAGATGATGTCTTGACATAAGTAGACTTTCAAATTCATCATTCATTTCTTCAACAAGTATGTGCTGAGCACTGGAGACATAAGGGCCAGATTTACTGTCACTATGCCTGCCCTCAGAGAACTCACGATCCAACATGGGAAACAGACAAAAATCACAGCAATACTGGACTACACGGTTATGAGGGAAAGCATGAATTACTAAGAGAATATAACAAGGGGAACCTATTTAGATTTGAGAAAAGAGTATCAGAAATACTCTTTCCAAGTGCTCAACAGCGCTTGGCATCAGGGAAATCCAAATCAAAACCTCAATGAGATACCACCTCACACCAGTCAGAATGGCTAAAATTAACAAGTCAGGAAATGACAGATGTTGGCGGGGATGCGGAGAAAGGGGAACCCTCCTACACTGTTGGTGGGAATGCAAGCTGGTGCAGCCACTCTGGAAAACAGTATGGAGGTTCTTCAAAAAGTTGAAAATAGAGCTACCATACGATCCAGCAATTGCACTACTGGGCATTTACCCCAAAGATACAAATGTAGGGATCCGAAGGGGTACGTGCACCCCGATGTTTATAGCAGCAATGTCCACAATAGCCAAACTGTGGAAGGAGCTAAGATGTCCATCAACAGACGAATGGATAAAGAAGATGTGGTATATATACACAATGGAGTATTATGCAGCCATCAAAAGGAATGAAATCTTGCCATTTGCAACGATGTGGATGGAACTGGAGGGTATTATGCTGAGCGAAATATGTCAATCAGAGAAAGACATGTATCACATGATCTCACTGATATGAGCAATTCTTAATATCAGGAAACAAACTGAGGGTTGCTGGAGTGGTGGGGGGTGGGAGGGATGGGGCGGCTGGGTGATAGACATTGGGGAGGGTATGTGCTATGGTGAGCGCTGTGAATTGTGCAAGACTGTTGAATCACAGATCTGTACCTCTGAAACAAATAATACATTATATGTTAAAAAAAAAAAAAAAGAAGAAGAAGATAGCAGGAGGGGAAGAATGAAGGGGGGGGATATCAGAGGGGGAGATGAACCATGAGAGAGGATGGACTCTGAAAAACAAACTGAGGGTTCTAGAGGGGAGGGGTGTGGGAGGACGGGTTAGCCTGGAGATGGGTATTAAAGAGGGCACGTTCTGCAGGGAGCACTGGGTGTTATACGCAAATAATGAATCATGGAACACTACATCAGAAACTAATGATGTAATGTATGGTGATTAACATAACATAATAAAAAAAAAATAAAAAAAAAAAATACCCTTTCCAAGAAGTCACAGGTAAGAATTTGTAGTCTTTATGTCTGTTCAGCTTCTGAAGCTCACAATTCTTTTAATTTCTAGATCCACATAATGAGAGGCATGAGACAATCCAAAACTTCTGAGAAAATAATAGGTGGACGGGGATCTGGAAGTACCGAGGCTGATCAGTCAAGACTGTGAAAGACTAGAGGAACAGTGAATAGATGCCTTCAAATAATTAAGCAAGGCTCACAAATATGGAATGAATGAATTAACTAGCTTCCTGTATTTCAAGAACACAGGACTCAAATCAGAAATAAGTAAAATGTTACAGGAGAATACACAGAGAACAAATAAAAGAATGAAGGCATCCAATAATGGGACAGTTGCTCCATGAACAGTAGCCCTCAATCACCACATGTTCCTGCAGAGCCTCACACACATAACATCTGCCTCAGCCATGATTCTAACACTAAGCTGGAAGTGGAATTCAGTTACTCCAGAGCCCAACCCTATGGCCCAAAGGCCCATATCACTACGTTATTAAAAAATGTGCCTGCTCCATGAAATATAATCAGGGGAATAATTAGTATTTTATAAGAAAATTGTCTCCTCCACTGAGCCTATGTCTTTGCCCTGGTTCTCTGAGGACAGCTTCTCAACATGGCGGAGGGAGCTGGAGTCCAAGCAAAGCACGGTGGTTCTGCTGAGATATAAAGATCAGAGTTCCAAACAGCTGAAGCAGCTGGACAGGGCAACAGAGAGAAGGAAGCCGTACAAAAGGGGGTCTCCAGAAGTCTGTGTGGGGGACTCAAGAGGACCAGAATGCACATGGGCAGGGTGAGACTACCCACAGCTTAGCAAAGACCGACTGCTAAGAGATTGAGAACAGAACAGAGGTGATAGAGAATGAACAGGCCTGGGGACTTTAGGAGTCCCTGCCCAGGCACAGTGGAGAGATCTCAAAGTTTCACTGAATGTGTCAACTTGACTGGGACATAGGGAGTCCACAGACATTTGGTCGAACATTTTTCTGGGTGTGTAGTGATGGTGCTTCCAGAATTAATGTCTGAATCAACAGACTTTTCCCTAATGTGGGTGGGCTTCATCCAGTTAACTGAGCCTGAATAGAATAAAAAGGCTGATCCTTCCACGAGTTAAGAAAGAACTCCTGTCTTACTGCATTAAACTGGGACATCAACCTTTTTCCTGCCTTTGGACTCAAACTGAAACATCGGCTCTTCTTGGGTCTTGAGCCTGCTGGTTTTCAGACTGGAACTTAGGCCATCAGCTCTTAACGGTCCCAAGCCTCTGGACTCCAACTGAAACTATACCATCAGCTCTCCTGGGTCTCTAACTTGCCAACTGCAGATCTTGAGATTTCTCAGCCTTGATAATCATGTGGGCCAATTCCTTATAATAAATCATGTATCTCCTATTGGGTCTGTTTCACTAGAGAATCATGACAAACACACACTTCAACTTCCTATCTCCATTTCAAGACTAAGGACCAAATCCTAGCATACAGCCTACGAACCAATACTAATAATGTCTAAAACCAAACCCAGGACAAGATCCGAAGGAAGACTCAGTTTGGAAGTCATGTCCCATGTTAAAGGGGTTAGGATTCATCCTGAGCTTTCCATAGATCTTGCATAATAAAGTATAAAACCAAATACATATAAATTCAAAGTAACCAACCAGCCTTCTAGAAGAAACATTTTCTTAAGAAGAAAAAACAAACAGTATTCAGTCAAATATTAATAAACAAGAAAGAAAAAAACATGTGATCCACAAAAAAAGGGGGGGAGGAAGGAGTCAATAGAACACCAACCCAGGATGGACCAGATGTTAGATTTAGCAAACAAAGACTTTAAAGCAGCTATTTTACACAAAGAATTAGAAGAAAATACATTCAAAACTTTAAAGAACATATGCTCTTTAATGTGTGAACAGAGAGAATATCTGAGTAGAAGAAAAATTAAAACCACAAAAAAAGAACAAAAAGGAATCCTAAGAGTGAAAAATATAATAACTAAATGAAAACTGTGTTGGACAGATTTAACAGCATACTGAAGATACCAGGGGGAGAAAAAAATCAGTAAACTGACAGATCGGTAGAAATTATCCAATTTAGGGGCACCTGGCTGGCTCAATCAGTGGGGCATGTGACTCTTGATATCAGGGTTTTGAGTTTGAGCCCCATGCTGGTGTAGAGATTACTTAAAAATAATTTTAAAATCTTTTTTTAAAAAATTATCCAATCTTACTACAAAGGAAAAAAAAAACTGAAAAAAAGTAAGAGACCCTCAAAGACCTGCAGAATATAAAATGTTCTAACACACATATAAGCGAAATCACAGAAGACTTTGAGAAAGGGCAGAAAAATTAAATGAAGAAATCATGGCTAAACACCTCTCAAATTCAAACCACACCCAGGCACATTGTGGGCTAACAGCTTAAAACCAAAGATAAAGAGAAAACCCTGAAAGCAGCCAGAGTGCAAAAAGACACTACAGAGACAGAACAATATAGTAAAATCAACGACATCTCATCAGAAATAATGGAAGCCAGAAAACAGTGGAACACCACCATTAATGTGCTGAATGACAAAAACTATCAATCTGGAATTCTACATGCAGTGAAAATAACCTTCCATCACAAAGGCAAAACAAAGACATTTGCAAGATTTTTAAAAATCTGCAAGAATTCTCTGCCAGCAAACCTATACTATGAAAAATGCTAAAGAATTTCTGACTGAAGGGAAGTGAGAGTGGATGGAAACACAAATCTACGCAAGGAATAAAAGGTGACTGAAATGGTAAATAGGTAGTTAAATTTTCATAAATATATTTTCCTTCTCATAATTTAATTAAAAGACTATTGATTGTTTAAAATAAAAACTTTAAGTTGGAGTTTAAAACATGTACTTAAAGCAAAAATCATAAAATTGTAAGCTGGAGTTTATAATGTATAATGTAACAGATATGTAGGAGTAAAAACCATGGCAACAATTGTACAAAGTGGGAGGCAGGTAAAGAGACTGATAATGTTTATGGTAATCACATTTGGGAAATGGGGAATACGAAGTGGAAAGTCAGTGACTTTAACATTTGAAAACAGAGATGCACTGCCCTCAAAATAAAGAACACCTTCAGCAGTTTCGTGAAGATTTCACACACAGTAATTACAACACAGAAACAAACTCTCCATCACAAGAGAAATCCAACAGATAACCCAAGGAACTAGAAAGAGGAGAACTATCTGAAAAGATCTTTAAAATATATATTTTGAGATGTTTAGAAAAATAAAAGTCTATTTTTTTAAAGGGTGACAAAAATTAGGCAGGTTCAAGAAAGAACCTGGTATTAAAATTCATACACATACACACACACACACACACACACACTTATGTTCATGACTAGCTCACAACTTCAAAAACCCTCCACTGGTACCTTCCATTCGAAGTGTGAACATCTTTAAAAAAAAAAAAAAACTGTTTAATGTGTGTGTTCCTATCTCATCCAAAATGAGCTAGCCATAGTTGTCCAGAATTAGCTAAAATATAGCTTAAGAAAAAAAAAAAAACCATAGTCCAACTATAACATATTTTCAAGTTTGATACAACCAAGCAACTTCAGAAATAGTGTATTTTTCACTACTACCCTGCAATCTGCACCTTCTCGCAGTCATTAAAATTCCTAGATTGCTAAAATAAGTGCCAATAATTTAGATCATTTTCCTAAATTTAGATTCATTTTTAATAAATGCTTGATAAAAATTACCACTGTGAGCTTGAGCCAGCCCTAAAAGAATAACCTCCGTTATTTATGTTTTTTTTTTTAAGATTTTATTTATTTATTTGACAAAGAGACACAGCGAGAGAGGGAACACAAGCAGGGGGAGTGGGAGAGGGAGAAGCAGGCTCCCGGCTGAGCAAGGAGCCCGACGCGGGGCCCGATCCCCGGACCCGGGGTTAATGACCTGAGCTGAAGGCAGACGCTTAACGACTGAGCCACCCAAGCACCCCTAACCTCTGTTATTTAGAGACAAGTTGCTTAAAACCATTATTATAAATGACATGCAAGGTGGTGATATTTGGGGTGAAGTCTCCCAATTTGGATAACAAGACTGGGTCATCAAGCTAACATTGAAAAGTTACAAGATATATTATGAATTCTTACTGTAATGGGAAGCATACTCATGACGTATCTAAAAGTTACTCTTTCAAAAGCCACCTTCCTACTCTTCCAAATAATTTATAGGTGTGTAAGTTGAAAATGTCACCCCCCTCACAAAAAAAAAAAAAATCCACATTCTTCTCTCTGAAATCTACAGATGTTATCATATTTGGGAAAGGGTCTCTGCAAATGTGATGATGATTAAATGAAAGATCTTGAGATGAGGAGATATCCAGGTGGGCCCTAAATGCCATCACAAGTGTCCTGGAAAGAGAGGGGTAGGGGGAGATTCGACACATAAGAGAAAGTGATGTGACCACAGAGGGAGAGCCTGGAGTGATGATGTGGCCACACACCAAGGAATGCTGGCAGCCACCAGAAGCTGGAAGAGGCAAGGAAGACTCCTGCCTGAGGAAGCACAGCCCTAGCCCTCCAGACACTGATTTCACCTCAACGGCTCAGACTGCAGACTTCTGGCCTCCAGAACTGTGAGAAACTCCATTTCTCTTGTTTTAAGCCACTAAGTCTGTGGTGATTTGTTACAGCAGCCACAGCTAACTAATACAAGAAAGACATTTTCAAATTTTCTTAAAATATGTACATTCTATAGACGTCACCTATGAGAAATGTTCCAATCTATTATTTGTATTCGTGGATGATGTGAAAAAAAAAGTGTGCTTAATTTACATCAGCATCTCATTTGGAATGATTTGCAATCTTACTGCTTTCTGAGGAGTTCCTTCAAGCTTTAGAAAGACATAACCATTGGGAGACTATAGTGTAAAATCCACACCCCCACCTCATACTCACTAAAACCCAATACTCAGCTACCCAATCTAGAACAGTTCAAGAAAGTTCTCACATAATCGAACATGAACAGCAAATGTTAAAATGCTGTCAATAAATGAAAGCACCGTATTTTTCTCTTTTTCACTACTTTAACCCTAACATTTGGTACATTTTTGTCAAATAAATCAACCTTCCTATTTCCTGTAAAGATTTACTGCTACCAAATGTTGCATGTTTTCCATACCACTCATCCCCTTAATATACCCTGCAGCTTCATACTGAACCGGCAGATGTCTAGCCATAATATCATAACAGGTTAGCAGCAATCATGCCCTTGTCAAAACCAAGGCAGATCTCACAGGCTGAAAGGAAGGAAAGGTCTGATATGTCCTGTGAAGCTATTTCCCCAGGAAAAGCCACTTTTTTGATTATCTCTGCACAAGCCAGGTTTGGCTCCAACACTACCAACTGCTTCTAGGTTTTAAAATCCCATGCTCCTTCCACTAACAAATACTGCCTCTCTCAACTCACAGAACCACTGGAACTGAGTGAGGTGACACACAGCACATAGTGTGCACCATCAAATTCAGTTCTGCTTCCCTTTACTTCAGGGAAGGGGACATAACCTCAACCTGGGCAAGCTTCTCTATCATCTTACCTGCCTACAAGGTCCTGGCAACTGCACTAGAGGAGAGAGGAGAAGAGTCCTCCTAGTACCTCGCAGAGGCTGGTCTCTCTCAGGGAAAAAGAAAAGGGGAAGTCACTCCTGTCTCACGCTGTGCTCTTCACCTCGCATGACCTCTCCCTTCCTCTGAGAGTGAACATCATATTCAGAACCTGCCTTGTTATGGTTGTAGGATTCATTCTTTAAAAACCAAAATGTTTTGTTTTTTGTTTTTTGTTTTTTTTTAAAGATTTTATTTATTTATCTGACAGAGAGAGAGAGACAGGAGAGAGGGAACACAAGTAGGGGGAGTGGGAGAGGGAGAAGCAGGCTTCCCGCCGAGCAGGGAGCCCGATGCGGGGCTCGATCCCAGGACCCTGGGATCATGACCTGAGCCGAAGGCAGCCGCTTAACCGACTGAGCCACCCAGGCGCCCCTAAAAACCAAAATGTTTTAAGAACATTATCCTGATTTGTATTGAAGTCTTCTCTTCTCTACTAGGTTGTAACTTCCCTATGGGCAGAGACCAGGTCATATTCAGGCTGGCATGGCCAAAGAGCAAAGCACAACGTTTCCCACACAGATGACACTTAAGTTGATCAAGTTGATATGTGGTATCTTAATCATGTGAAAATAAAAGTACATCAGTTATTTGGCTGCTTCTACTACTGGTAGTTATGCTGGGCAGATAACTTTTTCTGAATCCCTGTTCAATTATGCAGTATCAAGAAACCTAGATTTCTACCTTATAGTTATTACCCAATTTTCTTCTAAATGAAGAGAGCAGCACTTACCTTTCAGGACCATGGTACAAATAAATTAGCTCAATACCTGGTGCAGACTTAACTTACAACACCACCTAAAATTTTTGATGGTACTTTTTAGTGATGAAATAATTACAAATACAACTCACTTCATGCTCTCTGAACCCTATGAAGCCAAGCAGGGATAATTCTGCACTTTCACATGTGAGGCAATCGAAGTGCAGGCTATCCAAAGCAGTGGTTCCCAGGCCCCTGAGAGCTGCATCAGAATAACCCTGAGGAGCTTGTTAAAAATTCATATTCAGAAACATAACCATCAGCCCCTCCAGAGGGTAGAACCTGAACATGTATTTTAAACAAGGGCCCCAAGGCAATTTTGACACATGGCCAAATTTAGGAACTTATGACAAGAATTCAGAGCCCAAAAGGCCTAATGGTATTTAAGGAGCCTCCTCTTACTGGACTAGTTTACCCAAATGAACTATGGGCTACTCCACCAGAAAAGAGGGCCGTGGCTTGCGACTGAATGCGCACCTAAGTGTTTCCACGAACACAGACTGCCCCAAAGATTAGACGAATCTTGCCCATCTTATACTTTGAGGAGACAAAGGTATCATCAGTTAGAGCTGGCTACTTTTATGTTTCTAATTAATTTTTAAACTTGTTTTTTGATATATTCTACTTAGCATTTTAACCCATCACTTGCCAAAATTCACTATCTCTTTATATTATATAATTTTAACATAATTTTTTAATAAACAAAAACATTAAGTAAAAAAGCTTCCCCCAAAAATATACTAAGAAAATTAAATAGCTTCACCTGTACTATTTGTGGCAGAGAGAGTCATCTCCTTCTTCCATAATTATAGCCCAGCACATGGCTGCCCAGCGAGGTTACACTTTCCAGCCTCCCTTTCCCCAGGGTATGGCCATGGGACTAAGTTCTCATGGACAAAATGAAAGTGAAAAAAAGTGTGGTGTGACACCTTTGGGCTTTAAGACGTGGAGTGAACACTTCTGTCTCTCTGTAAGCTGAGGCAAGGACAACACAGAGAGAACCAACCATACCTTAGGGTATAGTGGAAAAACAGGAGAGAAGAAATTTGTGTCTCTGAATACCAACTGAGGCAGTACCCCCCACCAACCAAGCCATTCACCTCCAGGCAACTCTGTTCTTGGAGACACCCATTAGCTGGCTCTCAGTCACACCAGCTTAAGTGTGCACTCTAACACACAGCTGTTTGTCTGACAACGGGAACTAACTCCCTCTCACAACTCTATCAGCTAAGGATATTTCTAATGTGGTCACAGTACTTGGTAATAAAATGCTGGACCCTGAAGGGCTCTTAAGAGATAATCTATGAGGGGAGACTGGGTGGCTCAGTCAGTTAAGTGTCTGACTCTTGATCTCATGGTCATGAGGTTCAAGCCCTACATTGGGCTCCACTCTGGGCATGGAGCCTACTTAAAAAAAAGATCATCTACAAAATACCTCAAAAGTTTGTAGCAAGGATACTGAAGTCAAGGGAGATTGAAAAACAAGGCAATAGGAAGAACACTGGACCCCATCACTCCTAACTTCCCAATTCATTTTTCCTTCAATACTACACTACAAACTGGATTCTAAAATCATAGAAAAGAGAACCACATTTTTCAAAAGACCCTTGGGATTAATTTCATTCATCGATTCAACAAATACACTACCCTAACATCTTGTGAGCTGCCGAGCAATGTATTTTCAGGTGAATGCATATTTTAGAGGCCTTCAGTTTTCTGGTTCTACTATGCCTTTAACTCTCCGGAGCCTGCACAAATCACACAGAAGACAAAACAAGTACACATAATTTTAACACTACTTTGAAGGAGGACCTAGAAATACCCAAATCAAAATGTAGTTTTCTTTATAGAAGGTAATATATTATAAACTTCTACTTCTCCCACTACTACCCTCTCATAACCTTCATCCCAAAAACGCATTTTCTTTTTTTTTAAGACATTTTATTTTAAGTAACCTCTACACCCAATGTGGGGCTCGAACTCACAACCCCAAGATCAAGAGTTGCATGCACTACTTATGGAGCCAGCAGGCACCCCCAAAAAACGCATTTCATTTGTACCCAGCCCAAAGCAAAGGAAAAAGCCAGCAAAGCCAGGAACAGTATTATTCCTACACTCTTTCTCCTTCCCAGTGAACAGGGGCACTGGAGGGCCTGCCTTCCACCTCTCAAAACTGACCCCGTGGCCTGCACGACATAGGAAACAAAAGCAGAGGAATAGGCCTCACTCCCAGGAAAGATAGAATACCTCCTTTCCTGCAGCATATGAGGGATCCTGGTGAGTTTTATGTTCACATGCTAAAGAACATGAAGAGTTTTTGCTAATATAAAGCTAAAAGGTTTCTAAATCCCAGAACAGAGTCCATTCTAGCAGTGCTTTGTTCATAAAGATAAAAATCAATCTGCTTGGATGCAAAATGCCATAGAGTAAAATGTCTTCACTCTATACATTTTAAAAGAAACTCCATTTAATGACAGCAAAATCTTAGTATTAAAAAACATTAACCAAGTCACATACTACAGCTTCCCAGGATGGGTGGGGTGGCACAGTCCTGTGGGGCAGATATGATTCAGAGTAATTCTTATAGGACAATGTTTCTCAATCTTTTTAAAATTAGTCCATTCCCGGGGGGAAAGACTTAATTTAAGTTTCTCCTTAATAAGAAAAATGAAACATTAATGAATATTTTTGTCAGGTAGGGTTGACTTTTAGAGGGCCATAAACCATTGTAATATGTGAGTTTTTTTCACTCCCCCGCACCCAAAAACAATTTTTACCCTTGTGGGGGTGATATAAGAGATGGAGAATGCATGCTATAGGGCCTAAAAATATTACTCCTCAAACTTTACACTACCCAAATCCCTTCTAAGATTTTTGGAGATGCTAAGTCTGGGGTCAGCCCCCAAAATCTGCATCTTATATTAAGCTTTCCAAAGGACTCTGATTATATGGTCTATGAGCCACAATATTTCTGACACATTTCCACTGTAACACCCAATACCTAGTAACAGAATGACCTCAAAATGGAATCAAGATGAGAGCCATTTAAATGAAATAAAATGCTGTCACATCCAGGGCATTAAGAAAAAAGATCTGTTTGGGGGCAAAACAGTTGCAATTATGAAAGATCTGAGATCGTCTCTCTTCTTTCTCCTGTACAGAGGACAATCACAGGATTACTGGAGGAAAAAAAGCTCGAGATGTTTTACGGATTGTAACATGTGACACAAAAGGAGGTTTATGTCACTTACTTCACCAAGTACATATTTGGGCTTTCTATCTAGTACTTTGCTTAGGTGTAAATTGGAGCCAAGCATCACATGAAATACTCATTATCCCCAAATAAATGTATGAACCCTACCAAAGTTACCAATACATGATCTAACTGAATTTGACAAATTATATTAATACTATACAGCTATCTGAATGGAGTTATAGCCAACACTGCATTATAAAATGAATTAAGACAGTAAGATTAGACAATGAGAACAAAAAGAACAGAAAAGTCATGTTTTTTCCTTTTTTCCCTTCAGAAAGATACTTGGGGGGTGCCTGGGTGGCTCAGTCGGTTAAGCGTCTGTCTTCGGCTCAGGTCATGATCCCAGGGTCCTGGGATTGAGCCCCGTATCAGGCTCCCTGCTCAGCGGGGAGCCTGCTTCTCCCTCTTATGCTTGCTCTCTCTCTCTCTAGTGCTCTCTCTCAAATAAATAAAATCTTTAAAAAAAGAAAGAAAGAAAGAAAGATACTTGGTTCATGTGGTGGAATGTTCCTTGGTGGCCCCAATAAACCACTCTTGCCAGTGTCCACATCTTGTACAGTCTCCTCTGCTTGAATCTGGACTAGCCTATGACTCACTTTGGGCCTAATCTGGTGAAGATGATACTGTGCCAATTCCTTGCATAAGGCTTCAGGGGGCCCAGCAGTCTCTGCTGCTGGCACGTCTAGAATCCAGTCACCACCTCCAAAATCTAGTCAACCACATATGAAGTCCAACTATCCCAAGATCATACTGTGAGAAAGCCCATGCTAGTCAGGTGAAGCAGCCATGTGGAGGAAGATGCACCAGATACCATATGTGTGAAGGAGTAAGCCATCTCAGACCTTCCAGTCCCAGCAGATGTCACTTGGAATGGAGAACGAAGCCCTGCCTAAATTAGAGAATTGTGAACAAAGAAATGAATATTATTATTTAAGCCACCAAGTTTTGCCTTTGTTTGTTAAATAGCTATAGATAACCTCAACATTTTGTATGCAAACAAATCTGAAGGAAAATTACAATATGCTTGAAAGTAAATATTCTACATCTTCTGACATAATTTATCTTCCTGAACTTGAAAAAGGGCTGATAAATTCTGACATACGGTATTAGCACACTTCTTTGACAAATAACTCAGAGTTCCTACCAGATGGTTAATATTGGAGAGAGAACTGGGTACTGGGTCAAGACTCCATCTCCAGACTAGAGACCTCCAGACACACCCACAAACTAGTTTATTAAACTTCACGAAAAACCTACCCGTAGATGACCTCTTTCAGAGTATGCCCACCTAAGAACATAGAATGGAGGTTTTGAAATTGGTTTGTATACCTACGTAGAGGCAGTAATGAGTAAGGAAGAGTCCTGTTACCGGCTATTAGTAAATGACAATCATGGGTAAATGTAAATCTCTATTAATGAGTTCAGAGACTCACTGAGAATATTACACACTATGTGCCAAGCATCCTGGATACCCACCCCCCAAAAAAGTCCTGCCAACAGCAGTTCAATTTAGCAAAAACCCCAAATATAAATAATGATTTTATAAATACTTTCTAGAATAAAGCTGTGCACAACATAAACACAAAAAGGAACTAATGAGAACACAGAAGATGGAACTATTCTTTTCCTGCCTCTTTCCAGGAAGGTTAGGAAAGACTAAAGGAGAGGACATCTGAGATGAGTAAAGTTATGGAAGACCTCCCCTGAAACCCATCCCACAAGGGTTGGAATTTAAACATTCTAATATGGGTTACATTAGGGGCACATTTGTCTGTTTTCCCCAAGGGTCTCTAGCGTCTAAATCGGGGCCTGCCACATAATAAGACATACAAACATTTGTTAAATTTAGTTATGACCTTGGGTAATTCACTCAGCATCATTTATAAAAAATGAATAGTGATGTACAGAGTTACTCTGAAAATTAAGTGAGATACCATACAATAGTATTAGGGAATGATAACAGGCAAAAACAGTTTGGGTAGCATTTAGAGGAAGTATTATTTGCTTATTTAATGTATCAAATATGCCAGGATCTGTGTTCTAAAGAAAATGTTGTAAAAGTGCAATGTGCTGAAAAGGAGAAGAATATAACACATGTGGGGAAACGTAAGCTACTCAAATAGCTCTAAATGCAACAAATAGAAGAGCGTTGCAGAAAGAGATCCGAAAAGCAAGCAGAGGTACGAATATAAAGAGAACCTAAATACTTTAATAAATTGTGTCTTCATTGCAGGGAAACGAGAATCATGGAAGATTACAGGCTATGGAACAGCAGAATCAGGGTGGAAGGGGAAAAGGCAACAGTACAAAAAAATAATCAAAGACAAAACTAATTTGAAAGGGGAATAGTCCAGCCTAAATGAATACACATTCAACACCGAGGCTAATCCATGCATTTGCCTCTGTTCTCTCACAAAACTCCACTGAAAATAACATCTACTTAAAAAAATCAGTAAAAGAGTAATAAAACAAGAAAGGAGACAGTGATGAACAGATTTTTAGATAATGCAAAGAACATGGACTGTGGTAGCAGACTTAGGAGAATAAAGCCACTGACTAAGCAGTGACACTTGGAGGTCCCAAGAAAACTAGCTAACGTACACCAAAACCTGGAAAGGCTCAGGACACACACGCTCTCTGGCTCTGTCCACTAACAGCCAGGTCGCATGCATACCATAACAGCAGTGAGCATACCTAATGCTCACATCTTGGTTGCTAAATGCCATTTCCATGAAAAAGAACCAGAGCTTTAGGCAGAGTTCTTAAACTTAACACCAAATGAACGAACCATAAAAGAAAAATTTACTAAACTGAACTTCAGGGGGGCCTGCCTGGGTGGCTCAGTCAGTTAAGCGTCTAACCCTTGATTTCTGCTCATATCATGATCTCAGGGTCGTGAGATCAAGCCCCACGACAGGACCCATACTCAGTGGGGAGTCTGCTAGAGATACTCTCTCTCCCTCTGCCACTTCCTTCATTTTAATGAATGGACTTCATTAAAATTCATAACTTTTGCTCTGAAAAAAAAACTGATAGGAGGATGAAGTGATAAGGTACGGACTGGGAGAGAGCACGTGCAGACCACATATCCAACAAAGACCTTGCATCGAGAATATTTAAAGAACTTTCATAATTCAATAGCAGAAAAAAACAATCCAATCAGAAAATGGACAAAAGACATGAACAGATATTTCTGTTTCTCTGAAAAGGAGACACCAAGTAAGTACAGAAAAAGATGTTCAACATCATTTGCCATTAAGGAAATGTAAATTAAAACCACAAGTAGGAAATCACTACACCTAACAGAACACTAAATGAAAAACAGGGATAACACCAAATGGTGAGAAGGATATTGAGAAATGGGATCCCTCATACATTGCTGGTGGGAAGAGAAAGCAGTACAGACACTATGGAAAACAGTCTGGCAGCGGCTTACAAAACCAAACACGCATTCACCATATGACCCAGGATTCACACTGTCAGGCATCTACCAGAAAACGGAAAACTTAACGTTTACAAGAAAACCTGTACTCAAACGTTCAAGGTGGTTTTATTCATATTATTACAGAATATTGGAAAACAACCTAAATGTCCTGCCATAGGTGAATGGTTGAACTTGGTTCATCCATAAGATGGAATACTGCTTAGCAATAAACTTGGTCCATCCATAAGATGGAATACTGCTTAGCAATAAAAAGAAATTAACTATTGATACACTTAACACCAAATGGACCTCAAAGGCATTATGCTTAGTTTAAAAAGCTGATCTCAAAAGGTTACATACTATATGCTTCCATTCATATAACATACGGAAACGACAAAAACTAGACATGGAGAATACACTAATGGCTGTGGGGGGTTGGGAATACAAACTGGTTGTAGAGCAAAAGAGAGTTCTTTCAAAGTGATGGAACAGCTCCGTTATCTTGATTGTGGGGGAAGGTACACAGATCTATACATGGTATAAAGTATGGAACTACATGTACACACACACATACACACACACACACACACACACACACAAATGCTGGTTTAAAGAACAATAAAAACTGAATAAGGTCTGTTGTCTAGTTAACAGAAATGCACCTGATAGATCAATTTCCTGATTTTGCTATCCACTAGGGCTACATAAACCTCACCACTGGGAGAAGTTAGGTAAATAGAGGGTACATGGGACTTCATAATATTTTTGCAACTTCCTTTGAGTTTATTTCAAAATAAAGAATCATTTAAAAACAAAAACAAAAACAAGGCTCCGTGGAAAATGGCCAATTCCAATTCCAAGGCTGAGACAGAAATTCAAGATAAACCCAGAAAGTGCTCAAAATATGATGGAGACATGCCAAAAGGATAAAGACACCAACTTTGTCAGTTTCTACTGACAAAATCCTGGACAACTGGAGCATTAAAGTAAATAATTACAATTATGGATTAACACTCAATGCATAAAATAGAAAATCAGGTACCCATAGTGATACAAAATAAGTGAATAAACTAGAAGTCTGATTAGTAATGGGATATTTACATAGTCTCAAAGTACCTCTACACAAAACACACATTAATTACAAAGGAAGTAACTTTAAAATCCGAAGAAGTCTGAAGGCACCACCGTAATCAAGTGATCAAAGTGAACATTATCAGAATTAGGACGATTTGAAATCATATGCCACGTGTAGTTGGCACAATAATACGACCCCCCCCCCAAGGTGTCCACATCCTGATCCTTAGAACCTGCGAACGTGTTACTTTACAGGGCAAAGGGGAATGAAGGTTGCAGAAAAAATTAAATTTGCTAATCAGATGACTTTAAAATAAAGAAGTTACCTTGGATTATCTCAGTGGGCCCTGTATAATCACAACAGTCCTTAAAAGTGAAAGAGGAAGGAGTGAAATGGCAGCATGAAATGAACAAGGCCCAAAGCTGCTGCACTGAAAATGGAAAAAGGGGCCATTAGCCGAAACAGGCAGCCTCTAGAAGCTGAAAAAGCAAGGAAAAACATTCTCTTGCAGAGTCTCCAAAAGAAATGCAGCTTGGTTCACACCTTGATTTGAGCCCTGTTGAGATCCATTTTGGACTTCTGAACTCCAGAACTGTACTATAATAAATCTGTGGTTTTTAAGCCACTAAATCTGTGGTAATTTGTTACAGGAGAAACAGAAAGCCTGTAATACACCACCTAACAGAATGCAATGAGAAAAGCATAGCATCACTTGTATGATATTCCTGCAAAGATGCCTAACATACCATCTAATATCAAGACACATCAGGGGCACCTGGGTGGCTCAGATGGTTAAGTGTCTGGCTTCGGCTCAGGTCATGATCTCTGGGTCCTGGGATCAAGCCCCATGTCAGGTTCCCTGCTCAGCGGGGAGTCTGTTTCTCCCTCCCCCTCTGCCCCTCCCCACCTCGTGCTCTGCTCTCTCTCAAATGAATAAAAATCTTAAAAAAAAAAAACCATCAAACAAATTCACAAAGTGGGTGACTATAAAATAACTGGCCTGTATTCTTCAAAAATATCAACGTCATAAAAGAAAGAACAGTTGAGGAACTGTTCTAGATCAAAGCAGTTGAAAAGACATGACAACAAAATGTGTAAGTAATCCTAAACTGTATCTTTTTCCCATAAAGAACACTCCTGGGACAACTGCCACAACTTGAATGGAGTCTTAGTCTCAGACAGCTGTAATGTATCAATGTTAACTTCCTGCCTTTGGTGGCTGTTGTGCAAGAGAACGTCCCTGTTTGTAGGAATTATGTACTATAATATTCAAAAAAGAAGAGACATCATGTCAACAACTTTCTCTCAAGTGGATCAGGAAATAGAAGTTATTTGTATTATACCTGCAACATTTCTGAGTTTGTTTCAGTAAAAAAGTAAACAAAATAAAGGTAGGAAGATCTCAAACTGCAGCCCAAACTCCCTCCAGGCCGGCAGCTACCAGATCTCCAAAGAGACCAGAGGCGTAATCTCTGAGGGAAAGTGAACAGAGCCTCTATACCTGGAGATACCAAGCACAACAGAGAATAAATAGTTTTGAGACACAAGACTAAAAAGAGAATCCATTAAGAGACTTCACACGGAACGGAGGACTCCAGTTCCCTTCCCCAGTTCTGCTTGCAGAACACCAGCGATAGGAATATACACGTTCCTTCTCCCCCAGGCGTGGGATTTAGTTTCAATCAGTCAACATCCAGAACCCTGGAATGAAAGCACTGGGATACTCACATTCACAGTTCCTCAACCTCCATACTAAGCTTTCAGTGAACAAGCCTGCCTCACCCCTCACAAAGAGCTTCCATCAGCTTTATCACACTCTACTCTTAAGTAAAAGACACCAGCCCAAAAATGGCCAAACATGAGGAAAGGTGCCAACATTAAAGACAGAAATAAAAACAAGCAGGAAAACCGGAATCCAGAGTAAACAGAGCCAATGCCATGAAAGGGGGGGGGGGGAAGGTGTTAAACTATATTATCAATGCTTGAAGAGGTAAAAGAATACATGTATCCATGAAGTAAAAACAAAATGCTAGCAAAAAAAAAAGAAAAAAAGCAAAGAACAAAAGATAATCCTGATGGAAGAGAAAAGTTGAAAAATATCTCCCAAGAAGGGTAAAAGAATTAACTACTAGACAGACAAGATAACAAAATTGTATGTCACTTGAGAAGACCAAAGAAGTTATCAAGGAAAGCATACAAGAAACTTTCCCAGAGAAGAACCATGAGAGACGATGGACTCTGAAAAACAAACTGAGGGTTCTAGAGGGGAGGGGGGTGGGAGGATGGGTTAGCCTGGTGATGGGTATTGAGAAGGGCACGTTCTGCATGGAGCACTGGGTGTTATGCACAAACAATGAATCATGGAACACTATATCTAAAACTAATGATGTAATGTATGGGGATTAACATAACAATAAAAAAATTAAAAAAAAAAAAAAAAAGAAACTTTCCCAGATCTAAAGAGTATGTACCTCCAAAGTAAAAGGATGGGTCCAACACAACAAAACCACCCATGCCGAAGCACATCACTGCAAAACTTTAGAACACCAGGGATAAAGAACAGATTCTTAAAACTTCCAGATAGAGAACAAGAACAAAAAAAGGTGGGGGAGGTGTCACATAAAAAAGGACCAAAATTAACTAATAAATTAATGGATGCATGCAATATTTAACGGCTGCTAACATCAGAGTCAAATATTGTGTGCCTCCAAAGGAAATACATCACCCATGTAGTATTCTCCCCACTTACCACTCCCCTCCCCAAGAAAAACAGAGAGAAAGACTTATAAATGGAATTTTATCAAGCCTCTACATCTTACTACCAAGTACCAGAAAATACAAGGGACAGGGGAGCATGTCAGTGACACCACAGGGATTCACTCAACAACATCTAGACTGTAGGAAAGACAAGACGGATGACACAGTTTCTTCAACAAATAAAGTCAAGGAGGAAAAAAAAGATGCAGAGGGGCAGCCAAAAGATTAAAAGTGACTTAAGAGATCTGTCAATCAATGAGAAGTTATGGACCTTACTTAGATCCTGATGTGAATAAAGTGTTTTAAAAATACATACTTATGAGGCAATCGAGGCCATCTGAACTCTTATTAGATATATGAAGAATTATTGTTAATCTTTTTAAGATATGACAATGGTACTGAGATTATAGTTTAGAAATCATTTTTCAGAGATACATACTGAAATATTCACAAGTGAAATTATGTATCTGGGTTTTCGTAAAAACTCAAACGGAAGAGGGGCAGACAGGAATACAGGTTTTTTCTAAAAGTGGCCATGAGGGGCGCCTGGGTGGGTCAACCGTTAAGCGTCTGCCTTCGGCTCAGGTCATGGTCCCAGGGTCCTGGGATCGAGCCCCGCATCGGGCTCCCGCGCCTGCTTCTCCCTCTCCCACTCCCCCTGCTTGTGCTCCCTCTCTCGCTGTGTCTCTCTCTGTCAAATAAATAAATAAAATCTTTAAAAAAATAATAATAATAAAAGTGGCCATGAGTTGATAAATGTTGATGCTGAGTGATGGGTACATGGAAGCTCATTATGTTCTCCAACTTCTCCATACTTTTGGTTTTAATCAAATCCAGAATACAAATTCTGCTATATGAAGCTAGAAGGCCATGAAATAATACATTCAGAGTTCTCAGTAAAAACTATATTCAAACTGCAATTCTGTACCCAGCCAAAACTTTTAATCACCAGGGAAAGCAGATGAAAAATACTTTCAGACAATGTCTCAAAAAATTAACCTCTCATGCATGCACCCTTTCAAAGGAAATACTGAAAGTTGTACTGCAGCAAAATGAAAGATAAAAACAGGAAGATAAGGGTCAGAGAACCAGGAAACAGGACACCTGAACCTGTTGGAGATTTGCAAAAGGAACACTATTAAGCCCAGAGAGCAAGAATTTCATACAAGTGAGGCTTGATGAAGGGTCCCCTAAGAAGATTCCTAGGGGGAGAGGATATGAGTAGGGGACAGGACAACTAGTTATCTGATATGTTTGTGCAGAAAACTGTATCGAGAGGCTACTGGAATGTATGGGAAAACTCAGTCACAAGGACCTAGAAAACAAAGCAAACGGAAATAGTAGACAATTGTTAATTCCAGGAAAAACAAAATTATACAAGGAGGGAAATGTAATCATAGTAAACAATATAGCTCCATGGTGAACATACATAATCATAATTAAACACTGAATAGTTTAATGAAAAAATTTTAACGATAATGGGTAGATGGAAGAAGAAAAGTGTAAGGCAAGTGATTTAAAATTAAATATTCACCTACCTTAATAGAAAGTCAATAAATAATATCCAAAATTTTAAGTTAAATACAAAAATAGAGTCAGGGTTGCCTACTCAGCCTCCAACCTCCCCCTTCTTCCTTTGTAACAGAAGCCAATTTTGTTCAGGACCCATTTGCACACCATCCCCATCAGGATGTGCTCAGGGAAAGTGTGGCCAGCTCCACAATGATGCCCAATTGGTCTAAACATAATCCCACTTCCCTTCTAGTGAGTGTTTCAGAAACAGTCATATAACCCCCCAGGAGACAAGTCTGCCAAAGAGTTTCGAGGCAAAATTTCCACATTCTCATATAGCTACAAGAAAAAGTTCTCTCTTCTTTCTCTGGACACTGTAGTGTCTGGATACAACTCCTCAAACCACTGCAGCCTCATTACTCTGTGCATGTAGCCAGCCAGTGACTCGAGGGGAGAGGGAAAAACTGGGTACCTGAAGACATTACTGTGCCACCAAATCAATTAAGCCCTAGAGCCCATCCTACTTCTAGACTTCCAACTTTGAGTTAAATTCTCTTATTTGAAGCCAGTCTGGGTCAGTGTCTCCATACCTGCATCCAAAAGCATCCCAACTGGTACAATAAGCATTGGTACAATAAGTATATTAGAGAGGTACTTTTACCTCAGCTCAGAGTTGAGGTAAAAGAGCTTACCAACTAGTGGGCAGGGCACACCATGCCATGAATGTTTCAGATGTGCCGAGATTCTCTAACAACCTCCAGATACCCAGACGGCCTCTTCTATTCTACCATGTCCATGCAGACCCTGAGGTGACAAAGTTTGGGAAGACCTGCTCTGGGGAGCAGGAGAAGAATTACTGAGGGGTATGCCTGGGGACAGCTTTCTTCATTAGAAACCTTTCAGTAGTATTCAATGCATGCTAAACTGAAAATTCTTAACAAAACTAGTGCAGTAAGCAAAAAAGAGACAAAAGATCTGAGGTCATTAACAATAACATGAAGAAAGAAGTTCACTGAAGACTATTTCAGAAACAAAACTCAAGAGGGCTGGGTAATACAGTAAATTTAAAAGTGACAGGAGACCGGGATGCCTGCGTGGCTCAGTCGGTTAAGCATCTGCCTTCGGCTCAGGTCATGATCCCAGGGTCCTGGGATCGAGTCCAGCATCAGGCTCCTTGCTCAGCGGGGAGCCTATTTCTCCCTCTCCCTCTGCTGCTCCCCCTGCTTGTACGTGCGCATGTTCTCTCTCTCTCTCTCACTCTCTGACAAATAAAAATCTAAAAATAAATAAATAAATAAATAAATGTGACAGGAGAGGCACAAACACTACAGGGATGTTTCTTCTGGGAGGACAGAACTCCACTAAATCACACAAAGTGAAAAACCTAAGATTACTTTTTGTTGCATGTCACTGGTTGGATTACACTAGCTGCTATCTACCAAACGCTCCTCAAGTTTTCCAAGTATAGCTGACCCTTGAACAACACAGGTCTGAACTGCATGGGTCCACCTATATGAGGATTTTTTTCCAATAAATATACTGGAAAAAGTCTTTGGAGATTTGCAACAATTTGAAAAAACTCAGATGAACTGCATAGCCTAGAAATACTGAAAAAAATTAAGAAATAGGTATTATTGTTAAGAATACAGTACAGAATATATAACATACAAAGTATCTGTTCATCAACTATTCATGTTTTACATAAGGCTTCTGATCAACAGTAGGCTATTAGCAGTTAAGTTTTGGGGGAGTCAAAAGGTTCGTGTGGATTTTCAACTGCACAAAGGTTCGTGTGGATTTTCAACTGCACAGGCAGTCAAAAGGTTCGTGTGGATTTTCAACTAAAGTCAGCACCCCTAATCCCCACACTGTTCAAGGGTCAACTGTAATTCCACCTGGGAAGCTAAGATACAGTATAAGATCATACCAGAAACCCAACATTCAGCCATGTATTAAAAGCTAAGCAAGATTCTAGTGCTAGTCTCAAAATGCACAAAAGATACATGGTTCCTGCTCTCATGAAATTAATCTAGTATTTGCTAAAACATATTCCACAGAAGCAATACAAAATAATAGTTAAGAGTGAGGGCTGAGCCTGGTTTGAATCCTACCTCACCAACCACTAGAAAAAATTACTTCAACCTCTAAGCCTAAATTTTATCATCCGTTAAATAAAAATAATACCTTACTAAGGTTGTGGTATGTGTATGTTTACAGTGTGCAGAGCAAGCTTAATAAAGACTGCCCTTCCTACGTTAACAAGGGAGAAGGGGGTTCGCTATAACATGCTAATGTGCATGGTGAAGCTTCAAGAAGGTAATTTTCTGGGGCGCCTGGGTGGCTCAGTCGTTGGGCGTCTGCCTTTAGCTCAGGTCATGGTCCCGGGGTCCTGGGATTGAGCCCCACATTGGGATGCCTGCTCAGCGGGAAACCTGCTTCTCCCTCTCCTGCTCCCCCGCTTGTGTTCCTCTCACTATCTGCTATCACTCTTTCTGTCACATAAATAAATAAAATCTTAAAAAAAAGTAATTTTCTCCAAACCTATTTCCTCCACACCACACCATCTCAAGGAGTGGTCTGCAGAGCACATTTACAGAGAAGAGAAGCTCCCTACTATGTTTTCTGCTTCTGACCCACTAGGACTGATTTTTATTAATGTCTTCATCCCTTCAGACTGGGGGGGGGGGGGGGTGGGGGTGTGTGTGTGTGTGTGTGTGTGTGTGTGTGTGTGTGTGTTTTAACTCCTATTTAGTGTCCACTCTGCAAACCCTTACAATCAGTTTAAAGACTATTATGCCTCGGTCTCCCCTGCTAGACCCTGACAGTCGTAGAAAGAAGAGGGAGTGTCTCTTAGCCTGACTGCTCCAGCACCTGGGAGAACATAGTATGTTAACACTAAAAATGCCCTCTCAAAGAAACAACACATGCATTTTAAGCACATTCTTTGTCACTCAGCAAACATTTACTTCTATGTGCCAAGCCCTGAACAAAACAGTTACAACCCTTGCTCTCAAACAGCTTAGTCTAAAAGAAGCAGATACCAAATCAATAAATAAATAACCTCACAGCTATAAAATTCAGGTGGAACACATGTGAAGTAATGAGAAGAAAAAGTTCAGGGTGTTTTAGACCTAACCCAGACAGGAGGGAAGGAGGGGTCAGAAGTCAGGGAAGACTTCCCTAAATATATGACATCTAAATTGAAACTGAAAAGATGAGCAGGAGTTAGTAGAACAAAGTCCTAAGAATGTTATATGCATTCAATTACTCTTCACAATACTGTCAATAGTAGGTACCTATTATCCTGATTCTATAAATGGGAAAACTGAGGCTCAGAAGTTTACACAGCTGGGAAAAGACAGGGCTAAGATTCAAAGGCAGATATCTACATGAGGCTCCAGAGAACGCACTACTCACCACTACACACTACTGTTTGTGACGGACAGATTCTAAGATGGGTCCCAGGACATGGCCTCCTGCTGCTCGTGCCCTTGTGTAGATCCTTCCCCTTGACCCAGGACCCGTGACTTGCTTTTAACCAAGAGTATAAAGGAAAGGTGATAGGATGTCACTTCTGCAGGTAGGTCCATCTGTCCTGTGAGAAGACACTCTCCTTTACTTTGATAAGTGGCCGTGTTGGAAAAGACCACACAACAAGGAACTAAGGGCAGATGCCTGCTAACAGGCAGCAACAAACTGAAGCCTTCAGTCCAATAGTGCACAAGAAACCAAATTCTACCAACTATCAAGACAGCTTAGGAGAGATCTTTCCCTAGTCATACCTCATATGATACCACAGCCACAGCGAGCATCCTGACGATAGCCCTGAGACCCTAAAACAGAGGACCCAGCTGAGTTGTACCCAGGCGTTTGACCCCAAAAACTGTGAGATCATAAATGTATGTTTTAAGTGTCTAACTTTACGGTAATATTGTTACGTATCAAAAAATAACATACTGTTGTGTGTTCTTCCATCATATCCCAGTGCTTTACTGAAAATACTGATTTTCAACTATCCTTAACCACACATCAAGCCAAATTCAGGTAGCAGTCACAACTGTACAAAGATGTCAATATTAACCACAATCTGACCCCATGTTTATAGCAGCCACTTGAAAAACCCTGCCTGCTAATTCCACTATTTCTGTCATTTCTGCCTGTTTCTGTTGAGTTTTCTCTTCTAGGTCTTCAAATTCACTAATCTTTTCTTCTGTAATATCTAATCTGCCATTAATGCCATCCAGTGTATTTTTCATCTCACATATCAGTTTTCATCTCTAGAAGTTTTATTTGGGTCTCTTTTTTACCTTTCCAGTCTCTACCTTTTTGAACATACTAAATACAGTTATAATAACTGCTTTAATGTCTTTGCCTGTCCATTCTAACACCTGTCAGTTCTGGGTTGGTTTCAACTGACTGACATCCTAACTCTAAGTTATATTAACCTGATTTTACACATATTTAGTAATTTTTGATTGGATGCCAGACATTTTAAACTGCTGAGTGTTAGGTTCTATTATATTTCTTTAAAGAGTGTTGCACTTTGCTGGCAATTACATTACTTACCGATTAGTTTGCTCCTTTCAAGGCTTGTTTTTAAGCATTTTCCAGCCATATCTAGAGAAGCCTTAATTTTAGGACTAATTTAGCCCCACTACTAAGACATGACCCTTCTGGAGTCTCAATGAACACAGCATTTAATGAGTTCTACTCTGGCTATAAGGTACTCAAGTATTTCCCAGCTTTATGTGAGCTGTGAGAATTGTTCTGCTTACAGTTTCCCAGTGGATTCCTTCGTCAGGAACTGTTCCTTTATGAAACTGCATCCTACATGTGCAGAGCAGATTAATATTCACTCAAACATTTAAGAGGACCACTAAGACTTATGGAACTCTTTCTCTGCATAGCTGCCTTCTCAGTCTTTGCTTCCTCAACTCAGTGAGGTCAAATGGCTCTATTTGGGATACCCCTCCCTGCACTGAGATCTGAAAATTGCCTCCAGAAAGAAAGCTGGGCCATCAAAGGGCTCACCTCATTTGCTAACCCCCCATCAGGGATCACAGATCTACACTGCCTATTGTTCAATATCTGAAAATACTTGTTTCATGTATTTTGTCCAGTTTCCTGTTAATGGTTGATGGGTAAATTCAGAATGTTACTGCCTCATAGTCAAAAAACCTAAGTCATGGGGGCACCTGGGTGGCTCAGTCATTAAGTGTCTGCCTTCGGCTCAGGTCATGATCCCAGCGTCCTGGGATCAAGCCCTGCACCAGGCTCCCTGCTCTGCGGGAAGCCTGCTTCTCCCTCTCCCACTCCCCCTGCTTGTGTTCCTGCTCTCACTATCTGTCAAATAAATAAATAAAATCTTTAAAAAAAAAAAAAAAAACCTAAGTCATGATTCCTGATAAAGTAAATGTTTTATAAGATACAACTCCTACACATACACACACATACACACACACACCATTATCTATTACATCATCCCATCTTTATTTTTATCATGGCATTTATCACTCTCTGTCATTGTTACTTGCTTTCTTGCTTATTCTACATTTAAAACAGAATGTAAGCTCTGTGAGTGCGGGGATCTTGTCTATCTTGTCCTCCTCTATCCCCAATACCTAGACCATATTCTGGCCTAGAACAGGCACTCAAATCAGCAAATTCATTAAATCAATAAGTAAACTGCATATAACTATTTCACTTAATATATACTGTAAACTCCTCCCATTAATAAATTTTAATCTAGATGCAGGTAACCCTGACCCTGGAGAGTTCCTTAGAATTGTCAATTATCTTAATTAGCATCGTCTAAGTAAAGGTTCTTAGTTACAAACAAAAGAAACTAACTCTGGCTTTGTTGAAACTGAAAAGGAAGTTATTAAAGCATATTAGGCAACTCACAGAAAACCCCAGGAGGGCCAAGCTGGAAGGCTACATAATCAAGAACACCAAAATTCAAACCACAGATCTGGTCCAGTGGAGACAACATAGGATTCAGTCACTGCAGCCTGAACAGACACCAGTGACACCAGGAACTAAAGCTACAGCAGAATCTTTGTCACTGCCCACCTCTGGGAAACAGATGTAGCTGCCATCCCCCCTGCACTGCAGAACACAGATTTCTACAAAGTGCCTACTTCTGCAAGTCACTAGCTTCTGAAGTAGTGGAGTAGAGACCCCAGGTCACATAATTGCATCCCAACTCCGAAAGATGCAGAAAAAGTAAGCAACTGGCTCTCAAAATTGAGGATTTCTACTTCCCATCAAGATCCTTAAGGTAAAGAATTTCCCAAACACAGTTTTTAGACACTTTTTTTCCAGTCCTATCTTTACTAAACTGAACTATCTAAACTAAAAAAAGATAGTTTTCCAGTCCAGTCCACCTGGGGCACCTGGGTGGCTCAGTGCGTTAAGAGTCTGCCTTCCACTCAGGTCATGATCTCAGGGTCCTGGGATCTAGCCCCAAGTCCTGCTTCTCCCTCTGCCTGTTGCTCCCCAACTTGTGCTCTCTGTCAAATAAAATCTTTTTAAAAAATTATTAAAAAAAAAAAGTTAAAGCCAAAATGCATCCAAACCACCTTCTTCACTTTTCTGTCACTTTTTAGATGAAGTCAAAGCTAGAGCTTATTTTAAATGTGAACCTGGGGCGCCTGGGTGGCTCAGTTGGTTAAATGTGAACCTGACAGCTACTGCAAATGCTGGACTGACATCCCAGAGGTCATTGTTGAACAGACCTCACTTTGTTGCCTAAGAACCATGAAGAATATCCAGTAGCAGAAAGTATCAATTCCAGTATACCAGAACTTTTCTCTGTTTCTTCAATTAATGGATTATAGAAGCTCTAGGTTTCTCTTTCTTTTCTCTCTCAATGTTTAACTTTAGGGCACTTAACTCTTCACTGGGGTTTTTATTATCTTGAGACAGCATATGCAATCTGCTATGATTATCCTTAAGCAAATTTACTTCCCTGCATCTCAGCTTTTTAGCTTATAAAACAGAAATACTACCAACCACCTTACAGAATTGCTGGGAATATTAAAATAATAATGAATATGTACAGTGTGTGGCCCATAGAGCCAATCAATAATAGCTATTGTTACTATTATTATTAAATAGGAGCTTATATTTTAAGAGGATAAACTCACTGATCTACATAAACTTTTTTAAAAATCTGCCAACAAGTTGAAGATCCAAGGGTTTCTATTTTACATGGTATTATAAATGTTCTCCCCTTTAACTCCTATGTTACCAAAAATAAAGCAACAAGTAGCTTAAAGTAGTCTAATATGTTGCCACCAAAACTAAGTTCAAAACATAAACAACCAAACAAATAGAAGGAACCAAGGAGGACTAACTGCTCACCCTGAACACAATGGACACAAGCCGTATTTCCTTTACATTTCTCTTCCGTGAGCTCCTGACTATACTGAAAAGCTTCATGATGGCAAGGACCATGTATTCCCAGGTGACTCACTACTATGTCCCAAGGGCCTAGCATGGGGCCAGGCAGAGAGGAGAGCTTCAATACCTACTGAATATTTGCTTTTCTAAATATTTACTGTAGAAACTAGTCACTGAGAAAGGTTTCAGAACAATTTTAAACAAATTCCTCATAAGCTTTTAAAAGCTTATTCACCTGACAAGATCAACAGCTTCAATAATTTTCTAACTACAAGACTCATTCTGGGGTACCTGGGTGGCTCAGTCAGTTGGGCGTCTGCCTTTGGCTCAGGTCATGATCCCAGGGTCCTGCGATCAAGCCCCGCATCGGGCTCCCTGCTCCACGGAAGCCTGCTTCTCCCTCTCCCACTCCCCCTGCTTGTGCTCCCTCTCTCGCTGTGTCTCTCTGTCAAATAAATAAATAAAATCTTTAAAAAAAAGATGACGACTCATTCTTTTGAAAAATCCATCCATACAATGAATTTCCTCAATTGTTCTCATTCTGTTGTCCAAACCTGAAAAACTTAAAGCCAGGGGCGCCTGGGTGGCTCAGTCGGGAGCCTGCTTCTCCCTCTGCCTGTTGCTCCCCAACTTGTGCTCTCTCTCTCTCAAATAAATAAAGTCTTTTAAAAAAAATTATTAAAAAAAAAAGTTAAAGCCAAAATGCATCCAAACCACTTTCTTCACTTTTCTGTCACTTTTTAGATGAAGTCAAAGCTAGAGCTTATTTTAAATGTGAACCTGACAGCTACTGCAAATGCTGGACTGACATCCCAGAGGTTGTTGTTGAACAGACCTCACTTTGTTGCCTAAGAACCATGAAGAATATCCAGGCTGATTCCCTCTACAATTTAAAACCTCTCCAAATGAACACTAAGGAATGGGTCTATTTCAATAAACTACTAAAATGATGTGCTCCTTTAAAGAAAAAGCACAATGTAACTAATACAACACTGTCAACTATACTTTCATAAAAAATAAAAAAGGCACAATGTTTCTACTCCATATTCCTAACACCTGGCTTCTCCCACACAGTAGGTATTTCATATGCATTGGTGTAATTAATCCAGGAGTAAATATTTTTTTCCTGGCTATACAGTTTTCCAGTCCTATCTTTAAAAAGATAGTCCTTTGGGGCACCTGGGTGGCTCAGTGGGTTAAGAGTCTGCCTTCCATTCAGGTCATGATCTCAGGGTCCTGGGATCTAGCCCCAAGTCCGGCTCCCTGCTCAGCAGGAGTCTGCTTCTCCCTCTGCCCCTCCCCCCCCACATGCTCGCTCTCTCTCTCTCAAATAAATAAATAAAATCATAAAAAAAAAAAAAAAAGATAGTCCTTTGGGGGCACCTGGGTGGTTCAGTTGATCCGATCCTTGATTTTGGCTCAGGTCATGAACTCAGGGTTCTGAGATGGAGCCCCACATCAGGCTCCACAGTTAGCATGGGGCCTGCTTGGGATACTCATTCTCTCTCTCTCTCTCTCTCCCCACCTCCCTCTTCCCCTCCCCCACTCAGGTGCACGCTCTCTCTCTCTCTCTCAAATAAATAAATAAAATTTAAAAAGATACTCCTTTGGTCCTTGAGACCAACTAGTAAAAATCAAAACATGTATTTCACTGATTCATTCAACAAATGTTTACTTAGTACTTATTATGTGTCAAGCCTTTGCTGATCCCTGTGACTGCAAGGGGGAACAAACCACTGCCCCTACTCTCTGAAAGGCATTAATCAAATAAGCATTAAAAAAAATTATCAACTGTAGGGGGCATGGGTGGCTGAGTCGGTTAGGAGTTCGACTCTTGATTTCAGCTCAGGTGGTGATCTCAGGGTTGTGAAACGGAGCCCAACATGGGGCCCTCCCTGTGTTCAGCATCAAGTCTGCTGGAGACTCACTCTCTCCCTCTGCCACTCCTCTCCTCTCGTGCGCTCTCTCCCTCTCCCTCTCAATAAAGAAATCTCTTAAAAAAAATTATCAACTGTAATAAGCACTATGGAGGAAATGTACAAGACATTAGATATTAAAAAAGAAGAGGTGATGGGAGGGGGGGTACTTTCCCTGACAAAGTGACATTGCGGCTGAAAGTGCAGGAGGAAAGAAGTTCACTGCAATAAAGGGGATGACTGCTGGCTGAAGCAGCAGCACATGGGAAAACAGGGTCCGGAGCCTCAGAAGGGAAGACTGTATCACTGAGCTGGGGCCGCATCACTGAGGTACAGGGTCCTGTGACTAGTTTGGTCTTTACTCTAGAAATCACAATGTATCGTTAAAGAGGTTTCTTTTTTTTTAACGACAAAGAATTTTTATTCATCATTTGTTCAAATTGCCCTTCTGTGCCTGTCCATTCCACTGAACTTTCCTTATTCCTTGACTTTCCTTATATGCCCACATGCTTTATTTTCGATGTCTGCATCTTTGTCTTACTCAGCAAGAAGCCTTCCTCCAAGCTGTCTCTCATGAATCCTAAGACTCGCATCTTCAATTTCTTCCCTCTGCATAGCTGACTCTAATACTGCTGAGTAACTGTGAGCCTTCAGGCCAATTCTTAGGTAAACTCACCTAGCTTTACTGACATTTTGAACTGTACCAAAGAACGATTATAGGGAATTCAAAAAGTAAAATTAGATTATAATATACTCAAATGAGATCCTAATAATTTCCCTACCATTGCTATTTTGAAAAAACTTCTACAAAATCTTTTGTACCAAGGAAGTAATGTCATTCTGTAATGAATGTGTTTGATGTAAAGATGAAATTAAAAAATAAAAATAAACCACTACTGAGATGACTGACAGTTGTTCTTTTCAAGGGGAAATGGTCAAATCAGAACAAATTTTTCAGCACACAGTATTTGTCTTAAAGACTGGAGTCCTATTTAACCCAAATAAACTTTAACTCAAAATTAACTGTCACAAGAACTCTAAGATGAGACAAAAATTTGACCTTCAAAAAGCAACATAAAAAATTACTCAACTTCATGGGCTGTGTTCCCTTCAATAATGTATGTCCACTCTAGAAAGTCTGTAAACCTACTCTGGGGATTACTAAAGATCCCCGCCCCCAATCCTAACTTCTCTGATGGCCCAGACAGTGTAGGCTTTGCTGTAGCACTAATTCCCAGGCCCTAGTTCCATGTCTGGCACTGCTAAGTACTGAATAAATAATTCTAAACACCTCACGGGATAAATGTTTAGATTACTGTCTCCCGGTAAGGATACTTGTGAAAGTAAAGAGAATATGATATTTTTCAGGAAAAATACAAAGACACTCAGAATAAACTAAACTCTCTCTCATGTTCAGTTACTCTTTTTCAAACCACGTATCATAATATACCTTTTTCTTTCCAGATTCACACCTTCTAGCATTGCCTTCTCCCATTGCCCCATTTTTAAGCTCATCTTTAGTGACTTCCACCTGTCCCTAATGGAAGTCTGAACTACAATAATAATTCCATCTTCTGTTCTTTAACAGTTCCTTCAGGCCCTCAGGAGGAAATACTCTCAACTGTCCCATTAAACGAATCATTCCCATACTATACTGCTACCAATGTTTAATTCTCTCCTTTCTATATCCAAAAATTTGGCCACACAGCTGTTTGAACCCAGAAATATTCACTTGTTCTGTTGGAAATTAAATCACTGAGAATTTTTTAAGGCACTCCAAACTCAGCTCTCCCATTTGACTTCTACTTTTTATCTTATTCTTTCATGCCTATACACCTAGAATGAGCCTGCCTTCCAGGCCCTCCTTCTTACTGTGTCATCTCCCTAACCCAGACTTGTCATCACAGTTCTGCTGAAACACCTTCAATTGCCCCAATCAAATGCCTCATAATATTTAAGACCCATCACTCTTTCTCAGTGTAACTGTCCCTATCCCTCCTCCAGCATCTCACACACATGCACTCTCTGAAACTCTGGGTACATGAATCTGTCATTCTACTAAGGCACCCCTCACTTCCCCTGCCACCACAGGACCCCCCCCTTCAGCAGACTATCAAAACTCCAGGTTATACCAAGACTCAGTCCCTCCTCCTCAAGGCACGCTCAAATCCCCAGAATTCTTACTTCCCTTTCTTCTGGTTCTTCATACATCAATACCTCTCACTGTTAGCAGCCAGGGTCTTACCTATGTTGATGGTGCCTATATACACACAACAATCTCAATGCTAACAGCACAGGTAACCAAATCTTACTTCTGTAGTCAGAGCTTCTACCACCACAATGCACATACCTCATATAGAGGACAAATGTTTACTCAACTGAAGAGGAATAAGAATTCCCTTTTACGGGGCGCCTGGGTGGCTCAGTCATTAAGCGTCTACCTTCAGCTCAGGTCATGATCCCAGGGTCCTGGGATCGAGCCCCGCATCGGGCTCCCTGCTCAGCGGGAAGCCTGCTTCTCCTTCTCCCACTCCCCCTGCTAGTGTTCCCTCTCTCGCTGTGTCTCTCTCTGTCAAATAAATAAATAAAATCTTTAAAAAAAAAAAAAAAAAGAATTCCCTTTTACAGTTTATCAAAGCATTTACAATTACAAGCATCTACAAGTTATCAAAACATCAGTTTTTCATTCAACAGAATAAAGAAATACAGGAAAATCAGAAAATATTTAATTATATATCTGACAAAGAATATTTTGTTATTAAAGTACAAGACTTAGAGTACAACTTAAGATGTTCAAACTCACTCATAATTAAAGAAATGCAAATCCAAACAACTAAATATCATTTTCACCTATTAAACTGACAAAGATTTAAAACTCTAATAACACCAATGTTGGTGAGATCTGGGAAACTGAACTCTCAGACACTACTGATGAAGTATAAATTGGTGCTACTTTTGAGAAGACAATTTGGCAAGGCATTGCCAAACGTGCATATACTTGGTGAACCGGCAATTTCCCTTAGAAATATATATCATGTGGCTAAGGCTCACAGAACACAATTATATGTACAAGGATGTACACTTCAGCATTGTTTAAAACAAAAATACAAGAACAATTTAAATGTTCTTTAATAGAGATTAAATTGTGGTACATCCATAACATGGAATACTTCCTAACCATTAAAAATAACAGAGAAAACTATCAGCTGATGTGGGAATATTTCTAAAATAGATCAAGACATTTAAGATGCAAATCTGTGTGTTTAGGGCGCCTGGGTGGCTCAGTTGGTTAAGCGACTGCCTTCGGCTCAGGTCATGATCCTGGAGTCCTGGGATCGAGTCCCGCATCGGGCTCCCTGCTCAGCGGGGAGTCTGCTTCTCCCTCTGACCCTCCCCCCTCTCATGTGCTCTCTCTCTCTCATTCTCTCTGTCTCAAATAAATAAATAAAATCTTTAAAAAAAAAAAAAAAAAAAGATGCAAATCTGTGTGTTTAGCATGATCCAGTTTGCTTTTAAGTGCATAGACACTGTACACACATCCATCACAATGTCTACGAACTTTAAAAAAATAAACAGGATCAGGGAAACCTGGCTGGCTCAGTCGGTGGATTATGTGATTCTTGATCTTGAAAGTCATGAGTTCCAGGGCCACACTGGGGTTAGAGTTTACTTAAATAAAAAAAAAAAAAAAAAAACCTGTAATTAATTTTTAAAAAATAGGATCATACTGAACAATACTGCTCTGTAACATACACATAATAAATGTTTAAAATAGACATACTTGCACATACATGCATAGGACATTTCTGGTAGGAAAAACAACTATTCCCTATGGAGCATGAGGCAGGGGGTTGATATGACAGCATCCTATAGGGCCTGAGCTTTTTTTTTTTTTTTAAACCATGAGGACATATTACTTGATGATCTTTTAAAACCTAAAATTCCCTAGGTGATCAGAACGATTCCTTATATATTTGATATGGTGTCAGACTGCTCAAATAGGAATGATGAACACTAAGAAAAAAAGCCTTCTACTCCAATACTCAAGTGGGTCTTCAGCTAAATTATCCACAGTCCCATTACCAATACTCTTAGTGACAGGAGGCCAGAAGTCCAGTCTAATACTACCAACCTCTGGCCACAAGAGAAGCCTCCATGAACGCCTCCAGAACTATACCACAAGCTGACACTTCTCAAACATGCCCTTCATCCTCCTCTGGGCTAGGGCACATGTGCCGACTCTTCCCTCCCCTTCCCACAAACCTCTCTTATTAGTGCAGGTGCTATCTCCAATTCTTAAAATGGCAGCCAACTAATTCATAAAGTGTTAACCTGATATACAGATAAAGGACATTCCTCTGGGAATATTTCCATTTTAAATTAGGGAATCCACCTCAACTTAATCTAAAGGAATGAATTCAACAGTGAGAATTGCAGATGAAAAACCAAGTAATAATTTGAGGACAAAACCTACCTTGGTTCCTTCTAATCATGCCAGGCTAGCACCTACCTATCATGTACCCTAATGCTACAGGTACACTGCCCTATCCACCACAGCACTGACATTAACAATACCTTTAAAACCTCAACTTCCCATCCTTAAATATTCACTTGACTACTTGCTAAAAGAATTAAGTGATCCAACTATTCACTACCAATGAGCTCACACATAAAAAACAACTATTTGAGAATGACTAATATCCCTATAAAATCTCAACACAGTTGGTACTTGGTCCTCTTCTGCGTTCACAAAAAGAACGAAGAACTACGAGTCAGAAAAACATCCACTAATTCTTGAGCAGCTCACTCTGGAGTACCGGTTAGTCATTTAGTTTCTTTGCGTCTATTTCCTTCTCTAAAATGAGGGCGAATAACTATATCAATGTTTCCCAAAGTCTTTCTACTGCACCAGGATTACCTGGAATCCTAATTAAAAAAGTAGATGCCAGAGCATCACCCCAAACCTATAGATAGAGAAGTATCTGAGTTTGGGAGTCCCACAACTTTGAGAAGTTCTCCAGAAGCCTGTTTGAGAACCATTAGTTTCTCAGCTCTCCACTAGATCTAATAACAACACTCTAGTTCAAAAGAATCCTAGATCTTCCTCTTTGTTCAAACCCACAAAACTTAAGAGGAACATACCCGGATAGTAAATGTATTTCTAAACATCACTGCTATCCTCCTCCTTGCAACTCCAGTGACTCAAAACATTTACTGAAAACCTGACAAGATTCAAGTGTTATTCCAACAGTTTGCCGAGGGTATGAGTCTGAATACATACAGTAGGAATACATTCTAGGAAACTATTAAAACAAAATCCAAAAGTTTAGATTCCAAATACTGTTTACATACAATATAGTCACAGCAATCAAGAACCACGTACCTATCTAAAATAATGTGCTATTAGAGCCAAAATTCATTTACTACTAAAAGTTTAGCTACATTTTTCTAATCTGACTATATATGTATATACTACAGACACTGAATAGTGATCTATTTAAATTTGCACACCACAGTTCAGAAGACTAATGACCAAATATGGAAAATAAGTCTTATTAATTAGTGCAGTAAAAGTTGTCTTTCCAAGGTTTATTTCTGTATGTTTCTTCCAAAACATTTCAAAGTGTGACAGGAAATGTTTCATAATTCCCCATTCTCCTCTTCTTCAGTAGAAACAGATTTTCAACCAAACAGCCACCCTGCCAGAGACCACATATCCCAGCCTCCTTTGCAGCTAAATGTGGCCACCTGAACGTTTTGACCAACAGATATGAACAGAAGTCACGTATGCAACTTCCAGGCTTGTCTTTTAAAAAAGGGAATGTGTTTTCCCAACACCTGTTCCTAGATGGTGGATATGGTGGGGAGCAGTCTTGTACCACACAGAAAATGGTGTTTCCCTAAGCGGAGGAAAGCAACAAGACAGAAGGAACCAAGGTCCCCTCTACCATGAAGCCACTACATCAGCCTTAAAATTACTTACATGAGAGAGAAATAAACGTGTTTAAACTACTGTATTTAATCAGAACAAAGGCCCAATCTTGTGTTCTAATTAATGCATAAAGTAAGTTTAAATTTCTAACAAATATTAAGCAATAGCTCCTTATTAATTCAGTAAAGTTGAAACTCTATAAATTCTTGGGTAACCCTACTACTGAAATTATTGCTACTGTACCAACTTACGTTTATATGGCATTTTACACTTTTGCAAAGCACCTCATTATAGTATCTCATTCCACATTCTCAAAATCCTGGGAAGGGCAGCTGGTACTGTATACATTTGGCATATAAAACACTGAAGTTCAGAGAAGCTACTTTACCCAAGATTGCACAATTATGGAGTGGTACTAGGACAGGATTCTGACATATAGGTTCTTCATTCCATCCTCTGTATACGTATACATTGATCTACCCCTGCTGTACTGGAAGCATGATCAAAAAAGAATTATTCCTGTCTAGATGGACTTTACAATCTGATGGAGAAAGGAAGAGACAGACATTAAATAAGTGTATCTGTGAATATGTATGAATAATTACACAGCTATCTGCAGTAAGAGCTATAAAAAAAAGCAGAGTCCTATAAGAATGCATGGCTAAGGAACCTACCTAGACTGGGGTTTTGGGGAAAGTCTCTCTGAAGAAGCAGCATTTATCCTGGGACCACAAGGATGAATACAAATGGAGAGGAGGAAAAAGAGGGAGAACAGAGAGGAGGAGACTATTAAGAAATGTATAGGTTACCTCAATCTACACAAGGGCCCTACGTTAAGTACCACCAACCCCATGTTACAGATGAAGAAACCCATGCTTAGCAAAATCACACTGCCAGCGAAGGACCTGTCGAGATTCCAGCAGTGCCTGACCCTGGAGCCTCTCTGCCCAGCACCATATCACAGGCCTATACTCTCTCCACAGCATCATGCTGCCTCAAATGCCATCTATAACTAGATTTTGTGCAGATTTGGGATGGGTGTCAGAGCATCTTTTTACCAAAACGCTTATGCTAGGATGCCAACTCTAACCATAAATATCCATAAAACTTAAAAAAAGAAAAAGAACCCACTCTTGTCATTGGAAATCTGATATACTTAGAAAAATTACAGGGTTATTTAATGAACAGGGATGTTACGTAAAATAGAGGTGATGTTGAAAACCAGATTCATTCCATGTTAAACCAGTTCCCTAAGCTCCTCCCCACTGATTTATACAACCATTTTAACTATGAGAACATAAAACTCACAACAATTCATCAAGAGTAAAAATCCATTTTAAGCTATCAATGCACCATATATCAGATACACGCATATGTCCCTCAAACAAAAAATGTGTTGTCAAAACTTTAATAGTACTATATAAACTTTTAAAAATCCCCTTCTAGAGGAGAGGGTATGTAGCTCTGGTAGAAGAATCAATTGTTAAGAAGCCCAAGTGGTTCTACATTAGCAAAAAGTATGCCTACAAGGAACCTCATTCTAGATATCCAATGTACTGTAAATTATTATCTCCAATAGAAAATTTTAACTCGTTATACAATTCTGAAAGTATGATTTCAAAGCAAAAGCCTAACTTTTGAAAAATACTTAGCTGGTCTATACAACACAATACTTCCAAATCATGTCGTTTTCATATAATAAAAAAAAAGAAACTAAGGCTGCCTGTAGCCACTAAGTGAGGAAACAAGACTTATCTTTAATTACTTAATATGAACGTTAGATTATTTTCATCCTGTGAACCCAACATTTCATTTTCCAAGTAACCAACGATAAACCTTATAGCTCTAGCTTAACACTGCAGGCAAGACTTCAAAAGATTTCTTCATTTAGGGGCAACGGAGAAGTTTTAGGTAACTTAAAATAATCTGATTTTTTTCCCCAAGTAATTAAAAAATTTTAACGCCCCCTGCAATTTTTAATCAAAAATTGTGCAAGCCATGGGTTATGAATTACAATTTCTCTAGCCTTCAAAACATTGCCCAATGGTTAAAATAATATATGGTAAGAAGTCTTTTAAAAAGCATAATCACTATACATACATAAGGTGCTCTTACACAAGTCAGTCACACAATACCTTTTGACAGGGCAAACTGTCTGTACCAAGTTTCAGGGGACCATGTTTGATAACTTCAAGTAATATCTTTACTTCTAAGTAGAAAACATGTGAAACTACCAAAACACTCAACAGAAAGTAGAGATCCTTAGCTCACAGTTGAAACTACTGATAATGAATATAAAACAAAATTGTGAGAGTAATAAAATTTTGTGAAGGAAGAACTAAGTTCTTTATAAAGACTCTTCCTGGAAGTTTTTGGGTTGTGCTGGGTTCAGATGGTTCATTTCTTTCTTGCAGGAAGGAGAGAAATTGCTGGGGGTGTGGGTGTAGGAAATATGAAAGTTCTTTGAAGTAAGAGAGAAGCTAATGCTAAAGCAAAAACATTGACACCTTTATCACAAATACCAAGAGTCACAAATGAAGCCCCCTCTTCTATGAATCTTACTTTTAGTCTCACATATAAGGCAATTCCCTTCACACTCATAATAAAGCTACTTCTTTCCAAATTTTCTTCCCAAAACTAGATACTTGCCAACCATAAACACGTGAAAACATCCCTGAGTAATCTAACTAGCTAAACTGGTTTTTATTTAAAAAAAAAAAAAAAAAAAAAGTTTAAGCAGTACCCAAGATTCGATACAAATTAGCATTTTCTTTCTTTCTTTTAGTTTCAAAACAAAATGCATGCCAAAGGTCATTGTATACCTTGTTACAAGTCATCCTTAATTTTGCTTTTGCAGATAAATATTCACAGGACTATAAAAACCTATATATGTAAATTCTTTAAATACCAGTCACTGCACTTACCACTGCCTACCCCCATCTTTAAATCATAAACACAATAAATCTCCATAAATAAAACTAACGGGACAAACATCTGTCAACATTCTAGAGGGGGGAAAAAATTCTAACCAAGGGTCTTTTTCACTATACACATTCCCAAACAAGACATTGCATTAAAATGGTGTATTTTCATTTATTTTGAATGTTAGTTCCCCTAAAGACTGGACTAACTGGTTGATTTTTTAATCCAAGCACACAGTAATTTTGTCTCTCTCTTAAGTTTCTAATAGGTCCCACCAAAATGTTTTTAAAATATGTTTAAGAAGCTACCTTATACCTATATTACAAATTCCTAATAACAAAGATCTCACTAGATCATTTAGTCCACGTCCCACCCCTACCAATAATGACCATCCATTCATTCAAGTCTATTCCTTCGAATCAAAATCATTCTTAGATTTTAAAGTGTGCCTTCACCTTACACAGGGGTGACCCCAGAATAATTAATTTCTGAGCTTATGCCTCTTATCAACTTTTTATACTGTTTTACAATAGTACTTGGTACACATGTTAACAGAAGTCCTTAACTTTCTGATAAGGTTTGAACTCTAAATGAATTTGGACAGCCAGCATAAGCACCAGGGCTATTTCAAGACCAATCCTCCAAAAGCACTGGGGTACTTGAAGTGTAAGTCATGTGTATATTAAAAATCTTAACTGTAACGGAGTAAACTTTTTCTTAACTGCTGTTTCTTTGAAACTACCTTCTTCAATTTAAAATCTTAGCACATGAAATTTCAGTTCTAGTGTCACATTTATAGTCTATCTGAAAATAATATCTCTCAAAGTAAACAATCAAGACGTGAGAATTTAAGAAATTTTAAAAAAACAAAAGCTAAAGGTAATTCCACTGAATTATTAAAACTCCCCAAAATCAAAATATTAAATATATCCATTCTTAAACACTTTGTATATGTAAGGTACAAGGGGTCATACAGGAAATCTAAGTATTCAAAGATTTTTAAAATGCCTAAAAATAACTTTTACACAAAACTTTGCTATGACTCATCAATACTTAAGCGATGCCTACAATTAAAATTGTGAAGAACAAAACGCACCAAAAAATATCTTTTAATTCCTTCCATTCAATAACTAACTAGTTTGGGGAGTGGGGGGACTGACAAGTTTCACTAAGAGGGTCTCTTTTCCATCCTTCCACTTCCACAAAGTTAATTCTGTGCTCAACACTGTCAGTGGCACAATCTCTAGGTTAGAACCCTGAGTCATTACACACAGATCGCTCCAAATTTGCCAGTGTTTATAATAATCAGTTATAACCTAGTGATTATGAGCCCAGGCTGGCTACAGACTCCGGCTCCTCGAGTCCCAGCTGTATGACCTTGAATGAGTCACAGCTCAGTTTCCTCATCTGTGAAATGGGTTAACAGTTCCTACCGGTAGGAAATGCGAGTTCATACATGTAAAGCCCTGCGAAGACTGCCTGGCACTCTTTGTCCTCATCTTTAAAAAAATCCGTGTGAAAACAATGCTATACGGGGTATTTTCTGACAACTTGGGCGGAATTCAAAAACCAAACGGTGCTGGCATTCGAGGGCTGCACCTAGATTACAAGGTTCGTATAATCTAGGGTTGAACGAAAAGCACAGACCAGTAGTCGGAATCACTCACTCACTAATTTTGCCATTTTTAACTATTTCAGGCTAGGGAGGGGCCTTTCGCTAGGCGTTAAGATATTCAGCAGCTCTGGTGGATCCAAGCGAGAGCTGGTTTGTGCCTGTAAATAGACTTGTGAAGTTTTGTTGCAGTAGCCAGGTATCAATTATAATTTACGCATTCTCAACCACCAACTCCTCCGGCTGCTAAACAGGTCATTACTCCACCTCGAGTGGCCGGGATCACTTGCACTCACTGCACAACTTCGGAGCACGCCGAGTGCCCTCGCTCCAGCACACACCCCAAACGGCCGCTGAGGGACCCAGCCCCCGACCTTCCCCGGCGCCTCGCCCAGCAGCCAGCCCCGTTTTCTTAACCCGTGCATTGTCCTTGCGGAGAACCCCGGCGGTTCCCACACTGGTGGGGACCGAGAGGAGGGACGAGGGAGGAGCTGGGGGAAGAGGATGAGGAGGAAGAGGAGGAGGAGGAGGAAGACAACCTCCTCCCCTCCGCTCGGGCGACCAGTGAAGGTCTGGCGCTTTCTCCGGCCCCCAGGCCCCGGCTCCCGGGAGGCCGCGGCCCCTGCTCCCACCCTCCGCAACTTTCCCTCCGCTCGCACCCGCCTCTCCTCCGGGACCCGGCCTGTCGGGCTCCCTCCCCCGGCGGCCGGCCCCGGGCCGCGGCGCCTCCTCCTAAAATGGCAGGTCCCTCCCTCCGCCCGGCCGGCCTCGGCGCGGGCCCGGCTGCAGGCCGCGGGGGGAGCCGGGCGCCGGGCCGGGCGGGGCCGCGGCCGGGCCGGACACTCACCGGGACGATGGCGGGGCGCTCGCGCCGCTCCCTCCGGTGAGTCTCAGCCTCGGGCTCCCACCGCTGCGCTCCCGCCGCGGCCTCCGCAGCCAGCGCCGCCCCGGCCGCCTCTCTCCGCCCCCGGCGCTCCCGGCTCCGCGGCCGAGCCGCAGCCTTCTCAGTCTCTCTCCGGCTCCGCGGTTCCAGCGGCGCCCGGGGCCGGGGAGGCGACAGCCCCCTCCCCGGCAAATACCGCAGTCCCCGGACCCCGGCTCCCGGCGGCGGGGCCGCGCGGCCCGGCCCGGCGCGGAGGGCGGCGGCGGCGGCGAGGCCGGGCGCCGAGTCGCGGCCGCTCCCGGCGGCTTCTTCCCGAGGAGGATTTTGTAAATCTCACAAAATGGCGCGCGCTCCAAACCTGCGCAGCGAGAAGCGCCGGGGCCCGAGCGGCGGCGGCGGCGGCGGCGGCTCCTCCGCCAGGAGAGCCCGAACCGCCCGCCCCCGAGTCCCCGCACAGACAGACAGACACACACACACTCACACACACACGCACGCACACTCGCCCTCGCACACGCTCACTCACACACACACTCTCACACTCACACCGGTCCCGCCCGCTCGCCGGCGGCGGCAGCGGCACCAACAGCAGCAGCAGGAACAGCAGCAGCAGCAGAAGCGGCGGCGGCGGCGGCGCCCGCACCCCCCGCTCGAGGTGTCCGCTCCCTGAGCCCGACCTGGGCCGCGATCAGCAGCAGCGACGGCAGCAGTCTCCCCGGATCCCCCCGCCGCTCTTGCCGCCGCCACCCCCGCCTCACTCCAATGGGGCTTTTTATTATTATTCGGGCGGGAAGCGAAAGGGTTTAAAAAAAAACCAACCAACAAAATGGCGACGGACCGACCCGGTCGCTATAGCAACTGTCAATCAAAACGCAAAACCCCGGCTGACGTGCTGACGTCCTCCTCCCGCCCCCCGGCCCCAAGCCGGCGGGCGGGGCCTGTTGCTCGGGCAACGGCAGATTCCGTTCCCTCCTTTCTCTCTACCCCTTCGTCCCCAACCAACCACCCAACCCCCTCAGGTCACGTGAAGGATAAATTCGGAGCTCGGGCCCGCTACGAGTGTCAGAGGAGGGCGCGTGATTCGCTCGGGGGAGGGGAGAGGAGGGGGACGGCCAGGCCGAGGGAGGGAAGGGAAGGAAAGAGAAGGGAAGGGGGGGGTGAGGCGGCGGCCCGGCCTGTGCGCGAGCGCCCGCCGACTCCCCGGCCTCCTGGCCGCGCCCCGCCCAGCGCCCGCGCCCGCGTCCGCGCCCGCGCCGACTGCGGCCCGGGGAGCGCGCGCGGCCTCCGCGCCGCCACCCCCGGAACCCCGCGCTTCCGCGTCGTGCGCCCGCAGCCCCGCCCGCGCCGAGGGGTGGGGGGAGGGAGGGGGCCGGGCTCTGCGGCCGCGCGGGGACCCGGGAAGCCCACCCCCTGGCGCCCCGGCCGGGGGCTCTCACCTTCATCCCCGGGGAGCGCGCCGGCCGCTGGAAGGCGGCCCGGGTGCGCACGGCCGCGCGTTTCAACTGTTCTTCGAAGGGCTCGCGTGCCCCCCTCGCCGGAAAATGCCCACGGAGGCCGCGGCGGGGGTGGGGAAGAGGCCGCCTCCGCGTTTCAGACATCTCAGGAATTCCGGACGCTTCGCCCGAATCCGGGATGCCCCTGCGGCTGACACCTTGATTAAATACTGCCTCTCGATTTTTGCAGCAACCAATGCCAACGATCAGATATTATGCATGGAACCATCATAAAAACTTTTTTAGGCTGTGCACGCTCTCCCAGGCTTTACCACCTATTTCAAGCCCCTCCGCAACCTTTCTGGGAGCAGCCTTTCCTTCCCGATCTGAATGCCCCTTACATTAATCCTCTTGAGCTATTACTGTATCCTTGCTGCCCACCTCCCCGTTTTTCTCTTTGATGGACCATCTCAGCTTCCCAATTCTTAATTCGCCCGCCATTCAACATTATGGCTCTCGTTTATTTGTATTTTATCTACCCCTCCGCCTGACTAAATGTCGCTAGTTGTGCTCCCTGGCATTAAAATCTAGGTATGCTAGTAGCCATGCTGTGCTGGCTACTTTGTAATTAGTAGACAGCCACTGGCTAAGAATTGTATTCTGTACGAATGCGAATAAATGGCACTTAAAATGTTATGCTGAAAAGGATAAGGTAGATATTATTTTACACCAAGTCACTAATTTATTGATGTCTAAGCTTATTTATCGTGTTCCTACCAGTTTTTTCTTAAGCTGTTCACAAATACATTATCAACAGACAGGATCTCATAGGTGTAAAGAAAAGTCCCCGTAATAAGTACTGGTCTCTATCCTATGTGACTCAAGGAAAGACACTTGCTTTAAATGATTTACAAGTGTTTCCCTTCTACAGTTATTAGAACATTGATATTAGGCAACAATTCAAGTTAGCACAGGCCCTAAATCAGACTAAACCTAAAATAAATTAGCTAAAAAGTAGTCAGGCAAATAGCTTACTTCAGACTGACTCTCCATGTTATCAAAAGTTCTTTTGGATTACTCTCCCTCAAAAATGCCCTAGTAATGTAATTAAAATCCACTTTCAACTTGATTGTTTTTGGAAGGAGTGTTCAAGGGTGGCCCTATTAAGACAAGAGATCCCACCTTGACTCCTCCCAAGCTCACACTTCCACTTACACAGTTAACACAATCAACTCCTTCCTGGCTGGCTCCTGTTCTCCCTGGTCCCCACCCCACCCCATTCACCACAGTTTCTCCTCTATCAGAACACAAGCATTTGCAACCTGTAACACTAGATTTGAGTCAAATTTTTATTGCTGGTAATAAAGGAGACTTGCATAATTAAACTTCTAGGTAACCTGGAAAAAAAAATATGACAATGTCTCAGAAAAAGTGCCCTTGTCTTCAGTCAAATCAATCTGGAAGATCAGGTTGAGGCAGAATCTTGAGCTAATAATCATGCATAATATAAGGCATTGCTGGTCTTCATATCTAGAAGGCTGTACCCCTCCTCCCCAACATGCGCCCCCCCCCCCAAGCCTGACAGCCTTACACAACATTGATCAATGAACTACCATGTCCAGGCTGGAATGCTGTAAAATAGTTTTATATAGGCTTCACCTAAAAAGTAACCTGTAAATTGTACTAGCTCCATACAAATGGACACAGGTAAGTAGGAAGGACTCTGGTAGAAAAGCCAGTTTAGTGTTGCCCAGGCTCACCAATGTCACCTGAGACTCTCCCTATGAGACTCAGTGGCAGATGTATCTATTCATAGAAGTGACCCTCTAAAAGGGAAGACCCCCTCCCTCAACTCACAAGTAATAACAGCTTCCATTTACCCAGTAAATTCTAAGATCTCTCTAATCTCATAGCAACATTACATCCCCATTGTACAGATGAGAAAATAAGTCCTGAGTAAATAACTTTCCCAAGGTCTTACCACCAGTAAGTGGTAAAGTCAAAATTGAAATCCAGGTGTAATTGCAAAGCCCATGGTCTTTCCACCACACCAAGATGGTTCAAGAGTATTAGGAGATTGGGTCTTACCAAGGCAATCAAAATTAGGTCATTAGAGTAAGCCCTAATAAAATATGATTTATGTCCTTATAAAAAGGGGAAATTTGGACAGAGACAGAAGTACTCACAGGGAAGACGAAGGAAAGATACAGAGAGAGCACCTTCTACAAGCCAAGAAACACCTGCCAGAAATTAGGAGAAAAGTTCGGAATAGATTATCACAACCTTCAGAGGGAACCAAACTTCCAACACCTTGATTTTGGACTTGTAGCCTTCAGAACTGTGAGACAGTGAGTTTCTTTTTTTTTTTTTTTTAAAGATTTTATTTATTTATTTGACAGAGAGAGAGAGACAGCGAGAGCAGGAACACAAGCAGGGGGAGTGGGAGAGGGAGAAGCAGGCTTCCCGCCGAGCAGGGAGCCCGATGTGGGACTCAATCCCAGGACCCTGGGATCATGACCTGAGCCGAAGGCAGACGCTTAACGACTGAGCCACCCAGGCACCCGAGACAGTGAGTTTCTGTTGTTTAAGCCGCCTAGTTTGTGGTACTTTGTTTTGGCAACACTAGCAAACTAATACACAGATCTAAGCCAAGATGCCAGGTTTTTTTGTTTGATTCCACATGTGTTAATGACCAGTGTACGCACTATACTAATCCCAAAAGTTCAGTAGTTGGAGTCCTGCTGGGAATTATAACCCAAAGTTTCCAAAGACAAACAAACTAACAAATATTCCCATCTCTGCCCCTCACACCAGCTAAGAAGGTGAACAGTTGATAATTCATCCCTGGACAGTGGTGTAGCTGGAATCTGACACCCTTCCTCTTACAGACTTCTGAGGAAGGTCCTTGATTGATCCCTTTATACAAGTTTTATTGTTTGTTCTGAATTTAGTAGTAATTCGTGTATATCAAACAGATTAAAAACAAGCAAAATAGGGTGCCCGGGTGGCTCAGTCAGTTAAGCGTCTGACTCTTGGTTTTGGCTTAGGTCATGATCTCGGGGTCCTAGGATGGAGCCCCACATCAAGCTCTGTGCTCAGTTGGGAGTCTGCTTGTCCCTCTCACTCTCCCTCTGCCCCTCATGCTCTCTCTCTCTCTCAAATAAACAAAATCTTAAAAAAATAAAACAAGATAGGGGCATTATTTAAACTGACAATGGTAGTATGTTGAGAACCAAGAAGTTAATACAGTTGATCCTTGGTCAACACAGAGTTAGGGGTGCTGATACCCCCTTCCCCATTGTAGTAAAAAATCGTGTATAACTTTTGACTCCCCCAAAATTTAACTTTTAATAGTCTACTGTTGACCAGAAGCTTTACCAATAACATACATAGATGATTAACACATATTTTGTATGTCATGTGGATTATATACTGTATTCCTACAATAAAGTAAGCCAGAAAAAGAAAATGTTTTAAAAAAATTATAAGGCAGACAGATACATTTACAGTACTGTACTGTATTTATCAACAAAAATATACATCTAAGTGGGCCCATGCAATTCAAACCCATGTTATTCAAGGGTCAACTGCACTCAGTTCTCTATACCTGAGGCCCAAAACCAAAAAAATAAAAGTAATATATGGTCATTACAAACACGGTTTTAATATATGAAAAACAATAAAGAGGTACAGATTATTCACAGATACCACCCAGAGATAAACCTTATTAATATCTTCATATTGGCATATATCCTCCCAGACTTTCTTAGGGAGACATGAGTGCATACACACACATACAACATATATAGGTACGTTTTATGCCTCCTTTACTCACAATTATGAACACATATTTCTGTTAATCAAGTAAAATTTAGGTAATTATTTTAACAGCCAAAAGTATTCTATCAGTTGAGTGGGCCATAATTCATTGCACTGCTTCTCTAATTTTAAGGAAGTTTTCCCTTTTTTTATTATAAATAAACCTGCATAAACATCACATATATATGTTTTACACACCTGTCCAGCTATTCCTTAGGGTGCATCTTTAAAAAGCTTTGATTCGCATTGCCAAAATATCCCTCAGAAGTGATTTCACCAATTTGCAGGCCTAAAAGTAGTATGTGAGAATGACTTTTTCCCACACCCTACCACTCTCTTGTTTTAATTTGCATTTCTTTGACTATTTAATGTCTTCTGTTTTTATATATGTTTATTGGCTACTTATGCCCTGCCTGTGTATATTCCATGCTCATCTGGGAGAGAAGAGGGATTTTTATTGATTTTATTTTACTAAAATTTTTTTTATTTTTAATTTTGATTTTTTAAAAACTTTATTGCAAAAAAGGTTAAAAGGAACAAAGAAAAGAAAACTGGAAGGCTACACGCAATAGTGAGGCTGGTGTACGATATCAACACTGGACACTCATCACCCTGATTCATCTGTGACCATCTCTGTTCCCAGCTATCTCACAAGTGGATCTAACCCGGACCTTTTCCCTGCCTCCGCCTCTGCCCTCACTCTCCTACCTCCTCTCCACCAGGCACCTGAGTGCCCTGCCTCCATTCTCCTACCATCCCGACGTTGCTTACAAGGTCGTTTTATGCCAAGACGTGGTTCTAATGGTGCCATTTTTTTTTTTTAAGATTTTATTTATTTATTTGAGAGAGAGAATGAGAGAGAGAGAGAGCACATGAGAGGGGGGAGGGTCAGAGGGAGAAGCAGACTCCCTGCTGAGCAGGGAGCCCGATACGGGACTTGATCCCAGGACCCTGGGATCATGACCTGAGCCGAAGGCAGTCGCTTAACCAACTGAGCCACCCGGGTGCCCTAATGGTGCCATTTTTAAAAAAGAGGACAATATTCACTACTTTCCTATCATGTAAGAATGTTTACTAATATTATTTCATGAATTATAGTTAACATTTTCTTTTCCCATGACATTAAGGTAAAGGTTAAATAGAAAATGTGAAAGGTTAAATAGAAAATGTAATAGTATATATTCTGCCCTGTTTTGGAATAGCTTGAAACAGTATTTTGCAACATTTTGGCAAGACTTGAAAAGAAATACACTTTAATATATTGATTCATACCTATATATAATAGCTTCCTCAAAATTAACAGGTTGGGGGGGAAATGCCCTAATGAAACTGTGAAAAACAATTAAGTACATGGAATTAAAAATTAGGTAGAAGGCACAGAAATCTACAAAGGTCACTTATTTCAATGGTTCATTAGCTCAACAGTTCTTGAGTTTTGGCTTCTTTTCGTGGCTTTTTAATGTAGGTATGTAATAAACATCATTTAATATTCCTACAGTGTTTATTGATATGTCCATTCACTGCTACTATCCTCAACATTTTTGCTATTGTGCTTCAATTCAATTCAAAAGACATTTACGTGGTTGTGGCAGTTGTGTTACTTTATCATCTCGTATTTGCATGTCTGTTTCTTCACTATCAGTACCTGAAGGGCAAGGATCCTATATTTTCATCCTAACATCACTAGCACTCTATATTGCACACCATAATTACGATTTTGTTTTGTATTTTTTAAATGAATGATGAGCTCCGGCTATTTGCTTCCTCTCTTTTCCTCCATCCTATATGACGTTTTAGGCAATCATAAAACTTTAAGGGAAACTGTCCAGTGATTTGTAGAGAAGCAGGAAATGTTCTCTTCTGATCTTAAAATGGATGGCATTTCTCTAGCACCAGAGGAAAGATTGTTGCAGTCAGCAAAGCCAGAAGAAAATTCCCTGGAAGAGATACAATACTGGTAGTGATTACCATGTAGCTAGTTAGTTCTACCGCTGCAGTATTTCTCAGACCAGTGTGCCTGCACAGTCCGCAGTTCACCCCAGGGATCTCCAGTTTGAGAAACTATAGCTTTGGGCATTCTCATTAGACAGAGTATTTAAGGAGGACCTCTGTGTTGCTAAATCTTTTAACTTCCTGTGTGTGTTTGTGTGTGCATGTTTTCTAGTTTTATTTTTTTAATTAACATACAGTAAAATTTACCTTTTCTAGATGTATAATTCCATAAATTTTAACACATGTATAAATTCATGCAACCACCACCAGGATTAAGATACAGAACAATGCCATCACCCCAAAAAACTCCCTCATGTTATCCCTTTGCCATCACTGTCTCCCCCAACCCCTAATCCCTAAAAGATCACTAATCATTTATCTGTTGTCCATCATGATGATCTTGTCGAGTCGATTAACTTCTATATCCCAAAAGTAAAAATAATAGCTTTCTACCTGCATGCACTGTTAGCAGCTTAAGGGCAGGGCCAAATAGTCAAAAGTCCATTTATGAAGGAAAACAAGCATGTCTGTCCATTCCCACATCTGAATTTACTTCCAGACTTTTAAAAGCAAAAACTATTTATTTCATCTTCTTTTTAAACATAGAATACCGAGAGTATGTGGAGGATAAGACAAAAAGGAGCCACCAATCCCGTTGCCCAGATAACGAATGTTTAATTTTTAAAATAAAAAACAATTCAAGTACATGGGCTGAAAATCCAAACAGAACAAAAAAGAATAAAGAGTAAAAGCCCCCTTCTCGGTCCCCTGTCTCCTTTCTCTGTCACCCTCTTCCTTGGGGCTGCAAGGACTTTTTCTCAAATGCAGTATCACGACATTGCCTGCTGAATAACCTGAAGGACTCCCATTGCTTTGGGGATAACATTCCTACTTGTTCGTTTCTCACCCAGTCGCTTCCTGATCTGACCCCTCAGTCCTTCTCGACCTGTTGAGCCCCCAGAACATGACTGGTTCATTCCTGTGCGCTCTTCTCTCCGCTGGAAGGCCTTATTCCCTGGTCAAAACTTTTATCTCCCTGTATTTCCATTGCAAGCTCCCTTTTCCCGCAGCCAGGAGAAAAGGAAGCTCTGCAACAGCACAGAGCTATCTCACGTGGCTTTTTTTTTTACCCTCAGTGCTTGGCATATACTGGGTACCAAATAAATGTTTGGGTAAGAATAAAACCACCATAGAATTGCAAAACAGCAAAAACTGGCTTCGGAAGGCAAGCAGCTAGAAGCAGGAAACGGTTAAAAGCGAGAGGAATATACTTGACTCGAGGCTTGAAAGGGGGTGGCCATCTGCTTCCGGCTTTCCTCTCCCTCCCACAGTGGATGCAGGTTTCCTGAAGATTGGTGGGGAGCCTGGCTGGGAGGGTTGTAAACCCAGAGGCAGGGCTGTAGTGGCTTTAGTGAAGCACTGAATGAGGGTGACTTGGGGGGTGGGGATGTCATTGTCACAGGATCCTCTGACTTGCTTGGGCTGGACAGGCTGGTGGCCAGGGGAGAGGGGGTGGGGTCTGGAGGACAGTAGGGAGCTGGTCACCCTTAGGCGGTGCCAAAATGGGACCTTGACATTTCCTTCTAGACTGTCTATTCCAAAAAGGACTAGGGTGAAGGCAAGAATTCAGGGTGGAAGCAGAAAACAGGAATAAATCCCTGGACTATGTGCTTTGCAGCTAGACAGGTAGAGTGGACAGTGGAAGCCCAGTGTTCCAGGGTCCTGAGTTGAAAGGGTCCAACATACTCGAGGTATATTAATTCAGACCGCTGAGGAAGGGGGCCCTGTCCTGAGCAAAAGGCACCAGAGACATCATAAACTCATAGGCTGTTAGAGTGAGAAGGAGCCCAGCCCTCACCTGTCAAAACTCTAATCATGAAGTCACTGCTATGGGCTAGAAATGACACACAGGAGATCTTATCTGTTAACTGTACAGTGACATTCCACTCACATTAATCATTGAAAGATTTTCATTTTCTTTCAGTGAAGCAGGGCACAGGCAATGTCCTGTGAATCTGGATTTTCTAGAAGCGATTGGTGACCTTAGGAGTCATAATAGCAACTGGAAAAAAGGGGGGGTAGAAGGATAGAGAATATGGGGATCCAGTCTAGTGTCAACCACATCCTAGCTGTAAGGTCTTGAGTGGTTTACTGAACCTCTCTGAATCTGTTTCCTCATTTCAAAAGGGGATTCTTTATCATCTTTATGACTGTCAATCATTATGCAAATATTAGGCCCTGATGTAAATAATAAGAGGATTGCATTCAAATTTTCATTTTTGAAGCCTTTCCCAAGATGCTAGCCCCTTCCCAAAAAATGGTAAATAAGTGACTTATTCCACACTCTCAAACACTCGGATCTCTCTACTATGAACACAGTTAAGGCGTTATATTCACATAAGTTATCCAAGCCTGTGTTTAAGCATCTTCGTGAGATGGAAACTCACTCCCTCCTGAAACTGCCCAGACCTTCTTTGGCTGCCCTTCACTGCAGAAAATCCATCTTTACACACCATAAATTGATCTCCCCACAGTTTCTACCCACCCTCTCTAACTCTTCCCTTTGGGGACTACACAAACTAAGTCATAACCTCTTACAAACACCAACCCTCAGGGCTCCTGGCTGGCTGGTCAGTGGAGCATGCGACTCTTGATCTCGAAGTTGTGAGTTTGAGCACCATGTTGGGGGTAGAGATTACTTAAAAATAAAATCTTTAAGAAAAAAATGCCAATGTTCAAATATTGGAAGAAAATTGTGACTTCCCCATCTGAATCTAATCTCCTTGTCTTCCAACACTTGCTTATCCGAAAGATTTCCCCAGGCCAAGCCCCCATCCCTTGTGTGACTCCCTTCAAGGACGTCCTCAAGTTAAAACATTGGGAGCAACCTAAATGTCCAGCAATGGAGCCTCAGTTTAAAAATGTGGCACATCAGGGGCACCTGGGTGGCTCAGTTGGTTAGGCATCTGCTTTTGGCTCAGGTCTTGATCTCTGGGTCTTGGGATCTAGCCCCATGTTGGGCTTCCTGCTCAGCAGGGAGTCTGCTTCTCTCTCTCTCTCTCTCTCTCTCTCTCTCTCTCCCCCTCTGCCCCTCCCCGCCACTTGTTCTCTCTCTCTCAAATAAAATCTTTAAAAACAAAACAAAAAAATGTGGTGTGTCATGTCAAATAGAACACAAAATAAAAGAATTTTTCACAACATGAGAAAAATGATCACAGTCTGTTAGGAAATAAAGGAAGTTACAAAGCAGTAGTAAAGTAGTAGTATTTAATTTTGTAATAAAGTGCATATATGAGCTGAGTCCAAGATGGCGGAAGAGTAGGAGACCTTAGTTTGGTCTGATCCCAGGAATTCAGCTAGATAACTATCAAATCATTCTGAACACCTGTGAACTCAACCAGAGATCGAAGAAAAGAATAGCTGCAACTCTACAAATAGAAAAGCGACCACTTTATGCAAGGTGGGAGGTTAGAAGAAGTGAATCTGAGGCGATATATGGGAAGATAGAACAGGGGGAGGGAGCCTCCATAAGCCGGCTACCAGCAAGTGATAGAACAGCGGAACATAAAATCAGAACTTTTACAAGTCTGCTCCAGGGAGGGACATCCCTGCCTGAAAGGTGCTCAGGTGATGAAGTAGGGGTAGAATCCTAGATGAGACAGTGTGGTCCCAGGATCCCTGGGGGCACAGGAAGACAGGGGTGCATGAGTGCAGCAGAGTTCCCAGGCATTGGAGCAGGGCAGCTGGTGAGCCCCGGAGTGAGCTCTCAGCTCAGGGTTGCCATGAACGCTGAACCGAGGCTCGGTCAGGCAACTAATCTCCAATCAGGGGCCCAAAACAAATGGCAGAACCAGTGAGGCTCTCCCTTCCTCCCCCGGGAGGAGTGGCACGGGAGTGCACCACAGGAGTCTGCAGGGTTTGGAGACCCGAAAAGGGCTCCTGTGCCTGAGATAGAAACGCTCGGTCACAGGCCAGGTGAGCACGGAGTGCAGCCGGAGACAGGGGAGACAGGAGTGATGGACTGCTTTTCCCTGAGGGTGCACTGAGGAGTGGGGTCCCGAGCTTTCGGCTCCGGGGCTGGAGATTGGGAGGCTGCCATTTTCATTCCCGTTCTCTAAAGCTGCGCAGAAAGCCTTCAGGGAACAAAAGCCACATAGAGCAATCCTGTCCAGATTACTTAGCTTGGCCCCTGGCAAGGGTGGTGCAGCTACATCGGGCGCTAAGACACTTGAGAATAAGCGCAATAGGCCCCTCCCCCAAAGGTTCAGCAAGAACATCTAGCTAAGACCAAGTTCACCAATCACTGAGAACTGCAAAACTCTAGTGCTAGGAGAAAACAGTATATAGAATTCATGAGTTTGGGGCGCCTGGGTGGCTCAGTTGGTTAAGCGACTGCCTTCAGCTCATGATCTCAGGGTCCTGGGATTGAGCCCCACATTGGGTTCCCTGCTCAGCAGGAGGCCTGTTTTTCCCTCTCCCACTTCCCCTGCTTGTGTTCCCTCTCTCACTGTGTCTCTCTCTGTCAAATAAATAAATAAAATCTTAAAAAAAAAAAAATTCATGAGTTTTTCCCCACGATTCATTAATCTTTCAATTTTAATTTTTTTTCTCTTTCCTTTTTCAACAAATTTCTTATTTTATCAACTCTTTTTTAAATATTTTTTAATTTTCATTTTTACAGTTATAGTCTATACTTTCATTGTATTTAATTTTATTTTTGTATATATAAGCTTTTCATTCTTTACAATTTTGGGATGCAGTTTCTTCTAACAAAAAAAAAAAAAAATACACCCAGAATCTAGTGTGTGGCTCTGTTCTCTTCACCTGTCTAATCATAGTCGCTCTTTTTTTCTTCTTTTTTTTCTCTTTTTTTTTTTGTTTTGCTTTGTTAAAGCCTTTTTAAATTTTCACCATTACAGTTAGTTACATTCTATCCTTTCAATGTATTTAATTTTATTTTTGTTTATATATAAGTTTTTCTTTCTTTACAATTTTTGAGATGTAGTTTCTTCTAACAAACCAATCAAAATACACTCAGGGTATAGTGTATTGCTGTGTTCTGTTCACCTGTCTGTTTTATATTCTTTTTTTTTTTCTCTTTTTTTCTCCTTTAATTTTCATTTTTACATTTTCATTCTATCCTTTCATACTATTTATTTTTGTACATATATAAGTTTTTCATTCTTTAGTTTTGGGATCCACTTTTCTAACAAACAGACCAAAATATACACAGGATCCAGTGTATTGCACTATTCTGTTCACCTGTCTGATTATATTCTCTTTTTTTTTTTTCAGTTTCGGGTCTCTTCTGATTTGTTTAGTGTATATTTCTCTGGGGTCGTTGTTGCTATTTTAGTATTTTGTTCTCTCATTCATCTATTCTCTGGACAAAATGACAAGATGGAAAAACTCACCTCAAAGAAGAAAACAAAAGGCAGTACGGACTGCCAAGGACCTAATCAGTATGGAGATAAGTAAGATGCCAGAACTAGAGTTTAGAATAACGATTATAAAGATATTGGCTGGGCTTGCAAAAAAGCACACAAGACACAAGGGAATCCCTTTCTGGAGAAATAAAAGAACTAAAATCTAATCAGGTCAAAATCGAAAAGGCTATTAATGAGATGCAATAAAAAATGGAGGCTCTTACTGTTAGAATAAATGAGGCAGAAGAGAGAATCAGTGGTATAGAAGATAAACTTATGGAGAATAAAGAAACTGAGGCAAAGAGAGATAAACAAATACTGGATTACAAGGGGAGGATTCGAGAGATCAATAACACCATAAAGTGAAACAATATTAGAATAATTGGGATCCCAGAGGAAAAGGAAAGGTGGGGCAGAAGGTGTATTTGAGCAAAGTATAGCTAAGAACTTCCCTAATCTGTGGAAGGAAGCAGGCATTCAAGTCCAGGAGGCACAGAGAACCCCTTTCAAAATCAATAAAAATAGATCACTATCCTGACATATAATAGTGAAGCTTGCAAATTTCAGAGACAAAGAGAAAATCCTGAAAGCAGTTCAGGACAGGGGTCCGTAACCTACAGAGGTAGAAACATAAGGCTGGCAGCAGACCTATACACAGAGACCTGGCAGGCCTGAAAGGACTGGCATGATATATTCAGGGTGCTAAATGAGATTAAAATATGCAACCAAAAATATTTTATCCAGCTAGGATGACATTCAGAATAGAAGGAGAGATAAAGAGCTTCCAGGACAAACAGAAACTAAAAGAATTTGTGATCACTAAACCAGCCCTACAAGAAATATTAAAAAGGATCCTTTCAGTGAAGAGAGAGCCCAAAAGTAACATAGACCAGAAAGGAACAGAGACAATATACAGAAACTGACTGTACAGACAATACAATGGCATGAAATTCATATCTTTCGATAGTTACCCTGAATGTAAATGGGCTAAATGCCCTGATCTAAAGACACAGGATATCACATGGGATAAAAAAGCAAGACCCATCAATGTGCTGCCTGCAAGAGACTCATTTTAGACCCAAAGACACCTCCAGATTGAAAGTGAGGGGGTGGAGAACCATTTATCATGCTAATGGACATCAAAAGAAGGCTGGGACAGCAATCCTTATATCAGACAAAGTAGATTTTAAACCAAAGACTGTAATAAGAGATGAGGAAGGACACTATATCATAATTAAAGGGTCCATCCAACAAGAAGATCGAACAATTGCAAATATTTATACCCCTAACATGGGAGCAGCCAATTATATAAGACAATTAATAACAAAATTAAAGAAACACATTGATAATAATACAACAATAGTAGGGGACTTTAACATGCCACTCGCTGCAATGGACAGATCATCTAAGCAGAAGATCAACAAGGAAACAAGGGCTTTGAATGACACACTGGACAAGATGGACTTAACAGATATATTCTGAGCATTCCATCCTAACACAACAGAGTACACATTCTTCTTGAGTGCACGTGGAACATTCTCCAGAATAGATCACATACTGGGTCACAAATCATGTCTCAACTGGTACCAAAAGATTGGGATCATTCCCTGCATATTTTCAGACCACAATGCTTTGAAACTTGAACTCAATCACAAGAGGAAATTTGGAAGGAACTCAAATACAGGGAGGCTAAAGAGCATCCTACTAAAGAATAAATGGGTCAGCCAGGAAATTAAAGAATTTTAAAAATTCATGGAAACAAATGAAAATGAAAACACAACTGTTCAAAACATTTGGGATGCAGCAAAGGCAGTCCTATGAGGGAAGTATAGAGCAATACACAATATGCAAATACACAAACTAACATTACACCTAAAGGAGCAGGAGAAGGAAGAGCAAATAAAGCCTAAACCTAGCAGGAGACGGGAATTAATAACGACTAGAGCAAAAAGCAATGAAATAGAAACCAAAAGAACAGTAGAACTGATCAATGAAACAAGGAGCTGGTACTTTGAAAGAACTAATAATATATTTTTTAAAGATTTCATTTATTTATTTGACAGAGAGAGAAATAGTGAGAGCAGGAACACAAGCAGGGGGAGTGGGAAAGGGAGAAGCAGGCTCTCCGCTGAGCAGGGAGCCCAATGCGGGCTCAATCCCAGGACCCTGGAATCATGACCTGAGCCAAAGGCAGACGTTTAATGACTGAGCCACCCAGGAGCCTGAGAAAGAATTAATAATATTGAAAAACCCCTGGCCAGACTTATCAAAAAGAAAAGAGAAAGGACACAAATAAATAAAATCATGAATGAAATAGGAGAGAACACAACCAACACCAAGGAAATACAAACAATTATAAGAACATATTATGAACAATTATATGCCAACAAATTAGGCAATCTGGAAGAAATGGACGCATTCCTAGAGATGAATAAACGACCAGAACTGAAACAGGAAGAAACAGAAAACCTGAACAGACCCATAACTAGCAAGGAAATTAAAGCAGTAATCAAAAACCTCCCAACAAACAAGAGTCCAGGGCCGGATCGCTTCCCAGGGGAATTCTACCAAACATTCAAAGAATTAATACCTATTCTTCTGAAGCTGTTTCAAAAAATAGAAATGTAAGGAAAACTTCCAAACTCGTTCTATGAGGCCAGCATTACCTTGATTCCAAAACCAGACAAAGACCCCATCAAAAAGGAGAATTACAGACCAATATCCCTGATGAACATGGATGCAAAAATTCTCACCAAAATACTAGCTAATAAGATCCAACAATACACTAAAAGGAGTATTTACCACAACCCAGTGGGATTTATTCCTGGGCTGCAAGGGTGGTTCAACATCCACAAATCAATCTATGTGATACACTACATAAGTAAAACACAGGACAAAAACCATATCATCCTCTCAATAGATGCAGAAAAAGCATTTGACAAAGTACAGCATCCTTTGTTGGATTAACACTCACCACACTGTAGGGATAGAGGGAACATACCTGAATATCATAAAAGCAATATAGGAAAAGCCCACAGCAAATATCATTCTCAATGGGGAAAAGCTGAGAGCTTTCCCCCTAAGGTCAGGAACACGGCAGGGATGTCCACTATCACCACTGTTGTTCAACATAGTACTAGAAGTCCTAACCTCAGCAATCAGACAACAAAAAGAGATAAAGGCATCCAAATTGGCAAAGAAGTCAAACTCTTGCTCTTTGCAGATAATATGATACTTTATGTGGAAAACCCAAAAGACTCCACCCCAAAATTGCTAGAACTCATACAGGAATTCAGCAATGTGGCAGGATACAAAATCAATGTAGAGAAATAAGTTGCATTTCTATACATTAACAATGAGATAGAAGAAATAGAAATTAAGGAATCAATCCCATTTACAATTGCACCAAAAACCATAAGATACCTAGGAATAAACCTAACCAAAGAGGCAAAGAATCTGTACTCAGAAAACTATACAGTACTCATGAAAGAAAGTGAGGAAGACACAGAGAAATGGAAAAACATTCCATGCTCATGGATTAGAAGAACAAATATTGTTAAAATGTCTATGCTACCCAGAGCAATGTATACATTTAATGCAATCTGTATGAAAATACCATCAATTTTTTTCACAGAGCTGGAACAAATAATCCCAAAATTTGTATGGAACCAGAAAAGACACCAAATAGCCAGAAGAATGTTGAAAAAGAAAACCAAAACTAGGGGCATCCCAATTCCAAACATCAAGCTCTATTACAAAGCTGTCATCATCAAGACAGTATGGTACTGGCACAAAAACAGACACATAGATCAATGGAACAGAACAGAGAGCCCAGAAATGGACTCTCAACTCTATGGTCAAGTAATCTTTGACAAAGCAGGAAAGAATGTCCAATGGAAAAAAGACAGTCTCTTCAACAAGTGGTGTTGGGAAAATTGAACAGCCACATGCGGAAGAATGAAACTGGACCATTTTCTTACACCACATACAAAGATAAACTCAAAATGGATGAAAAACCTCAATGTGAGACAGGAATCCATCAAAATCCTAAAGGAGAACACAAGCAGCAACCTCTGTGACCTCGGCCACAGCAACTTCTTGCTAGACACGTCTCCAAAGGCAAGGGAAACAAAAGTGAAAATGAACTATTGGGACTTCATCAAGATAAAAAGCTTTTGCATGGCAAAGGAAACAGTCAACAAAACTAAGAGGCAACTTACAGAATGGAAGAAGATATTTGCAAATGACATATCAGATAAAGGGCTAGAATCCAAGATCTATAAAGAACTTACCAAACTCAACACCCAAGGAACAAATAATCCAATCAGGAAGTGGGCAGAAGACATGAACAGACATTTCTCCAAAGAAGACATTCAAATGGCCAACAGACACATGAAAATGCCCCACATCACTTGGTATCAGGGAAATACAAATCAAGACCACAATGAGATATCACCTCACACTGGTCAGAATGGCTAAAATTAACGAGTCAGGAAATGACAGATTTTGGCAAGGATGGGGAGAAAGGGGAACCCTCCTACACTGTTGGTGGAAATGCAAGCTGGTGCAGCCACTCTGGAAAACAGTATGGAGGTTCCTCGAAAAGTTGAAAATAGAGCTACCCTACGACCCGGCAACTGCACTACTGGGTATTTACCCCAATGATACAAATGTAGTGATCCGAAGGGGCACCTGCACCCCGATGTTTATAGCAGCAATGTCCACAATAGCCAAACTGTGGAAAGAGCCCAGATGTCCATGAACAGATGAATGGATAAAGAAGATGTGGTATATATACACAATGGAACATTACTTATCCATCAAAAAGGATGAAATCTTACCAATTACATCATCGTGGATGGAACTGGAGGGTATTATGCTGAGCGAAATAAGTCAATCAGAGAAAGACAATTATCATATGGTTTCATTCATATGTGGAATATGAGAAACAGCACAGAGGATCATAAGGGAAGGGAGGTAAAACTGGAAGGAAAGAAATCAGACAGGGAGACGAACCATGAGAGACTTTTTTTTAAGATTTTATTTTATTTATTTGACACAGAGAGAGAACAAGAAGGGGGAGCGTCCAGCAGAGGGAGAAGCCGGCCTCCCGCAGAGCAGGGATTCCCAATGTGGGACTCGATCCCAGGACCCTGTGATCATGACCTGAGCCGAAGGCAGACGCTTAACCAACTGACCCACCAATGCACCCATGAGAGACTCTTAACGATAGGACACAAACTGAGGTTTGGTGGAGGGGAGGTGGGGACGTTGGATAAATTGGTGATGGGCATTAAGGAGGGCACCCGATGTGATGAGCACTGGGTTTATATGCAACTGATGATAGCTGAACTCTACATCTGAAACTAATGATCTACTATATGTTTGCTAATTGAATTAAAATTTTAAAAAATTTAAAAAGAACCTGGCTGGCCTCCCCTCCCCCGGCCCAACTGCTCTGCCCTGGTTGCCGGGCACCGTTGACCTCATGGGTGGAACTCTCCACAGGGTTCTGAGTGGTCAGTTGCGGCCACAGGACTCTGGCACTCGGAGACAGAGCTGTGGAGCCCGACGCAGCCATGGAGGGCCCCCCCTCGGCCACCGGATCCACTTGCCAGCTGGTGTTGGAGCACCTGTGGGGGGTGCTGCTGCTGATTTCTGGAAGCTGGGGACACAGCCCCAGTCTCCCCGTGTTGCCCTGGGCGGTGCTCGTATGGACTGTGCTGCTGGTTCTCCTCGTGAAGAGACGACTCACTCGAAGAAGCGCGAAGGCGCTGGGCCACAGGGGCTCTGCCCGCCACGAAGTGTGTGGAGCCCGCCGTGAGGAGAGTGGCCCAACCACACAAGCCGAGGCCGCCCTCAGGCCGCCCGCGGTGATGGGCAGTCCTCCCTCGTTACAAGCCCTGTGCTCGACGGCAATGAACACGGACCCGAGCAGGCTGGTGCTTAGGGACACTGTCAACTCTCTGAGGAAGGCACTGAAGAGCCAGCCTCCCGACCTGCCCCAGGTCCCTGGGGAAAAACCCATCCTCAGAACATCGGAGAAGGATGGAGAACAGCTTCTGAGGAAAAGAACGGAGGATCGGAGTGAAAACACTCCTTTTCCAGAAGGACCCGAACCGCTCCACCAAGAAGTTTCGAGATGGAGGCAGAAAGGGCAGGAGAAGGAGGGGGAAGAAAGGCTGGAGCCGTCGAAGGCATGCATGGAGCCGGTCCCGAAAGATCAAGCCAGCCAGTCCCCGTCCAGGGCCGGACCCGGGCTGCAGGCCGTCCCCCCGCCTGACCTCCCTGCACAGCACGCCGGTGCCGGGAGCCGGGGAGTCCAGCCAGAGAGGGGAGCAGGAAATGGCGATCAGCCCGCCCATCGGGCAGCAGTGGATCTGAAGGGCGTCCCTGACGATGCTGGCTGCCCTCGGTCCCCTCCAAGTCCTGAAGGGGAACAGCAACACAGAGCCAGACGACTGTGCGCAGAAAGGCGAGAGATGGCGGAGCTGACACGACAAATCCGCAGCCTGCAAACCCAGGAAGCCTCTTTGCAGAAGGAAACTTCACAGCTGGACAGGGAGATTCAGTCGCTGAAGCTGAAACTTCAGAACCCCCTGGATGAACAGGACCAATACATCCTGCAACTTCACCGAAAAGTGTTTCAAGCGGAAGCTCAGTGCTTGGAAATGAAGAAGAAACTGGCCAGCGCGCACAGAGAAATGAACTTCGCGTGCCAGAGACGCAACCTCTACAAGAAGATGGTCCAAGACCTGGGCAAGGAGCTAGAGAGAACCGCCTCCTACCATCGCAAGCTGGTCCTCTTCCATCAGGACAGAGCCACAAGGAGCTGGGTGGGAGCTGCGTCCAGAGAGAGGGAGTTCCAGGAGCTAAGGAAAGAGAATGATCGCTTGAGATGGATGCTAGCCGGTGTGGAGTCCAGCTGCCGGCCTGTCCTGAGGGACCCTCTTGGTCCTGCTGCTCCGCCCACAGCCCACGCAGGCTGGGGAGTGTCGGGGGGTCCCTGGGGTCATCTGGCCCCCAGGGGGGAGGGAAGGCCCACCGTGAGGGCCCCGGGACCCGGAGTCGCCTGCAGGGGTGACCAGGCTCAGGGCAGCTGGGCTCTGAGCCGCCCCAGCCCGGCTCAGCATCTGCGCGGAGCTCCGTGAAGAACGTCTGATGGCTCTCTCTCTAGTGAAACGGCTACTATTTCGGAACTGACGCCACAGTGACTCTCAGCAGGATAGCGGTGTAACCCCATCGCGGACTGTGTAACTAGAGCTTCGTCCACATTGTCATGAAGACATAGCTTCCCTGCCGGACGCTTTAGAACTCTCTGCTGTAGGTACGGTGTTCGGATTTAATTTAATGCCACTGGGACTGAAGATATCCTCTATCGTGGACATGGATAGAGACTTTCAAACAAGACCATTTCTGTGCTCTAGGACTAGGGTTACAGTTCCGCTGAAATAACTCAGTATTTACGTGAATAAAATGTGATTGCCTTAAAAAAAGAGAGAGAGAAAAAACTTAAACAAAACAACATCTCACTCAAACTGTACGAAATAGTTAGTGTAGTCCTAAATTCAAATTTTAGACCTAAAACTCATATTTTAGTCGTCAATTCAAATTTTAGTCCTAAAGTCAAATTTTAGTCCTAAATTCACATTTTAGTCCTTCATATTTTAGTCCCAAATTCATAGGATTAGTTTAGTCTTAAATTTATAGATAGGAAAACTTAAGAATTTGCAACCATTTCTTCCTTGTTCTGTAATTTTTTTCTTAATCTTTGTTGTTTTGTTTAAGGTACTGTTTATTGTTTAACATTTATGAATTTTATGCAGTCAAAATACAAAGTTTTCTCCCGATGACAAGCATACACTCCCATGCACGTGGACGCGTGCACACGCACACACCCCAGGATGCAGAATCTAGACTATTGTAGTTGCTTTGTGAGTACCTGAAAATGTAAAAATAGAATTGACAATTTTATTAATTGCTTGTAGATAAATAAATTACCGAAAAGAAAACACGTGTGTGTGCAATGTGTAAAGAGAGGAAAGGCTCCTTGATCTTCTGCAGAGAGAGCAGAGTGTCCCGATGGACCAGGGAAGATCCCAGGCAGGAGAGCTTCTCCCACACGGTGCGGAGGAGGAGGCCAGGGGACAGTCCCCAGCTGCAGCAGGGAAGAAGGCCGGACCAAGGAGGGGGCGCCCAGCCTCCAGCCACAGGGGGAGGCAGGGCCTGGGCCTGGGCCTGGAGGGAGGACAGGGAAGTGGCATCTCCTGAGCCCAGTGGGGGGCTGTCCCAGGAATGGGGCAAAGTACCCCCCTCTGCCCTCCAGGCCTCCATGGACTGCTGGTGCAGGGCAGCCCCCAGAGGGCCTGGAGAGCAGACAGGAGAGTCAGCCTCGGGCACAGAGCAGGCAGAAGAGGGTCCAGGAGCAATTTGGTTTTTTTGTTTTGTTTTTGTTTTTTTTTAAAGATTTTATTTCTTTGACACAGAGAGAGAGACAGCAAGAGAGGGAACACAAGCAGGGGGAGTGGGAGAGGGAGAAGCAGGCTCCCCGGTGAGCAGGGAGCCCGATGCGGGGCTCGATCCCAGGACCCTGGGATCATGACCTGAGCAGAAGGCTGACGCTTAACGACTGAGCCACCCAGGTGCCCAAAAAAGGGTCCAGGAGCAGTTTGGAGAAGGACCCGCACTCAGGACTCTATTTGACCCAAAGTGTGCCTGTGTGTGTTACTGCCTGCATTCGCACCCACACGTGTAGGGAGAATCTCTGCAGCTTCTACGATGTCTTTCGCGCTGTCCTGCTGTGTGGGGTGAGGCCAGAGGACCCCCAGGGCTTCCGTCCTAGTGGGGGCAAGGCCAGGGAATCAAGAACAAGGGGACAAGGAATAGCAATCTCTGCTCTGCGGAGAATTCCAATAGGGTGACGGCTACGGGGGTCAGGGGCCACAACCAGAGGGGACATTCAGGCTGAGATGAAGGTCACAGGAGGTAGTCTGGGAGAGCAGGGGGCAGAATGTTCCAGGCAGGGAGCACAGGAGTATAAAGGCCGAGGCAGGGCTGTGCTGCCGGGGCTGGGGAAACCGGGCACAGGTGACAGGGAAGGGGGCAGGCAGCAGGGCCCCTGCACAGAGCTCTCCCTCGTGCAGGGTAGAGACCCCCGGGGCGGGTGGAGACCTGGAGACAGGGGCTGGTGGCTGGGCACGGGTGTGATGTGTGTTCTGCACAGATCTGCGTGGCTTTGGGGACAAGGGAACGAGGGGAGGGGGAGACGGGGCTGGATTCTGGGAGGGCACTCACAGGGTCTGCATGGAGCACTGGGGGCTGGCACTGGGGTGGTCATCATGGAGATGGAGGGGGAGGACAGATCAGGGCTGTGTTGGGGCAGTTGGGGGGTCAGAGGAGAGGCAGGAAGAAAGACTCCCTCCTTCTGTAAGATCGCTGTGTGTTGTCTGGGCGTCCTCAAGGAACCCTTAGAAAAATCTCTGCGTGGGGCCCTGAGGAGAGTCAGCAAGGCATGGACCCATTGCACGCAGTGGGGAGCCCGCTTTCTGAGGAGTGCGGCGTGGAGTAGGCCTGTCCATTTGGGCTCCCGCCAGGTTTCCACCGTCCCTGACGGCCCTCGTGAGCAGGTGGTCTCACCTCCCAGCTGCTCCCACAACAGGGACCCCAAGGGCAGCTTCGGGAGGGGCTGGAGTGCAGGGGGAGGATTTCCAAGGGGACGCACGTCCTACCTGATGGAGCCGACGCTGCTACCAGCGGGAACCACGACAAATACGACGTGTCCTCCCACAGAGTCACAGGCAGCAGGAGAGAGAGGCTCGGGGACTGGAAGTGCTCCTGAAGGTGGCATGTGCCCTCATTGCTGGGCCACCCCGCCTCTCTCACTGTCCCTGCTGCAAGCTGGGGTGGGGTGGCAGGGCAGGGGGGCTCTCCGGACGAGGAGGCCTCTGAGCTGAATACTGATAGATGAGCAGGAGTCCCCGATGGTGCTTTCACACTTTATAGAGCATATGAATTGGGACGCCTGGGTGGCTCAGTCGGTTAAGCGTCTGACTTCAGCTCAGGTCATGACCCCAGGGTCCTGGGATCGAGTCCCACATCAGGCTCCCTGCTCCGGAGTTTGCTTCTCCCTCTGCTTGTGTTCTCTCTCTGTCAAATAATAAATAAAGTCTTTTAAAAAATTAAAGAGCATATGAATCTCTTGGAGACCTTGTCACAGAGAGATTCGGATTCCTCAGGTCATGGAGCTGAGACCCTGCATGGCCCCCATGGGCTGTCTACGCTGGGACCAGACATGGAGTAGCAAGGATCCTCAGATGATGATGGGATGGGAGTCGGGGACATTGGAGCGGGCAGAGGATTTCCGGCAGAAGGCACAGCACAGGCAAAAACACGGGGCACAAAACAGCCTAGCCCGGGTGAGCAAGGCACGGTTGTGCAGTTAGCTTTCTGGAGCCCATGCTCATAGGTTGGAAGGACATATATTGTTAAAATGTTCTTGCTCCCTAGAGCAATCTACACATTTAATGCAATCCCTATTAAAATACTATCAATTTTTTTCACAGAGCTGGAACAAATAATCCTAAAATTTGTATGGAACCAGAAAAGACACCAAATAGCCAGAAGAATGTTGAACAAGAAAATCAAAACTAGGGGCACCCCAATTCCAGACTTCAAGCTCTATTACAAAGCTGTCATCATCAAGACAGTATGGTCCTGGCACAAAAACAGACACATAGATCAATGGAACAGAACAGAGAGCCCAGAAATGGACCCTCAACTCTATGGTCACTAATCTTCAACAAAGCAGGAAAGAATATCCAATGGAAAAAGGACAGTCTCTCCAATAAATGGTGCTGGGAAAATTGGACAGCCACATGCAGAAGAATGAAACCGGACCATTTTCTTACACCGTACACAAAGATAAACTCAAAATGGATGAAAAACCTCAATGTGAGACAGGAATCCATCAAAATCCTAAAGGAGAACACAAGCAGCAACCTCTGTGACCTGGGCCACAGCAACTTCTTGCTAGACACGTCTCCAAAGGCAAGGGAAACAAAAGTGAAAATGAACTATTGGGACTTCATCAAGATAAAAAGCTTTTCCATGGCAAAGGAAACAGTCAACAAAACGAAGAGGCAACTTACAGAATGGAAGAAGATATTTGCAAATGACATATCGGATAAAGGGCTGGTATCCAAGATCTATAAAGAACTTATCAAACTCAATACCCAAGGAACAAATAGTCCAATCAAGAAGTGGGCAGAAGACATGAACAGACATTTCTCCAAAGGAGATATTCAAATGGCCAACAGACACATGAAAATGCCCCACATCACTTGGTATCAGGGAAATACAAATCAAGACCACAATGAGATATCACCTCACACTGGTCAGAATGGCTAAAATTAACGAGTCAGGAAATGACAGATTTTGGCAAGGATGGGGAGAAAGGGGAACCCTCCTACACTGTTGGTGGAAATGCAAGCTGCTGTAGCCACTCTGGAAAACAGTATGGAGGTTCCTCGAAAAGTTGAAAATAGAGCTACCCTACGACCCGGCAACTGCACTACTGGGTATTTACCCCAATGATACAAATGTAGTGATCCGAAGGGGCACCTGCACCCCGATGTTTATAGCAGCAATGTCCACAATAGCCAAACTGTGGAAAGAGCCCAGATGTCCATGAACAGATGAATGGATAAAGAAGATGTGGTATATATACACAATGGAACATTACTTATCCATCAAAAGGATGAAATCTTACCATTTTCATCAACGTGGATGGAACTGGAGGGTATTATGCTGAGTGAAATAAGTCAATCAGAGAAAGACAATTATTATATGATCTCACTCATATGTGGAATTTAAGAAACAAAGGGAGGATCATAGGGGAAAAATAAAAATAAAACAAGATGAAACCAGAGAGGGAGACAAACTATGAGACTCTTAATCATAGGAAACAAACTGAGGGTTGCTGGAGGTGTGGGGTGTAGGAGGATGGGGTAACTGGGTGATAGACATTAAGGAGGGTACATGATGTAATGAACATTGGCTGTTATATAGGACTGATGAATCACTGACCTCTACCTCGGAAACTAATAATATAATATATGTTAATTAATTGAATTTAAAAATACAAAAAGCAAACAAAAAAGTGCATATATTAAAATAAATTTTGTAACATTTATCATTGGGATGTAAAATTACAAATTACAAATGACATTTTTCTTCTCTGTGACCTTTTCTTAAATTTTTTACAATTGATTATTGGTAATCAGCAGAAAAAAAATAGGCCCTATATCCCTATAGCTCTTACATAATAGCCCAGATTCTAAATCTTTCGAATATCCTAAAATAGACTTCTTCCCATTTCTCATTTCTGAAGAAATAAACATGTAACAGTGAGCCCAGAATAGCAGGAACCTAGAGGGCATCCAACAATTATTTGTTTCTTTGCTTACTTCCCTAGGTTCTTAAGAACTACTCTCCTATCATTCCTTCTTATTAACCTTTCTCTTATCTGCTTTCTCTGACTTGATTTCAATTTTGTATGTGACATTTGCTGTACCTCCAGCTTTGTCCAAGCTATTGATTGGTGGTCCCTGATAGACACCGACTCCAACAACGAAAAGCAGACACATCTTTCTATAAGGGAAAAAAGTATAAAAGGAATGTCAGCTCCAGCGTTTTGTAGTATTCTTAAGCCAGAAAAAAACCCCAGGATATATTAAAGCCAGTCAGGAGTTAATCGTTCCATCATACCCATAATGTTGTATTAGAGTACAGCCTACTTTCTGCTCATTGGATCTCCAAAGGGACTGGAATCATTTGCCCTGCAGCAACAAAGCAAGTATGTACACCATTCACTACTTTGTATATTAAATGTTTTGTCAAGAAGTAAGTCCAGACAGTGAGTGGTTAAACATAAGTAAATGGAACAAAAAAACAGAGGTCACAACTTGTCAAACCAGAACTTACCTTTCTTCTATATTTCTGTCTTAGATGATACATTCATGGATACAACTGCCATTTTTTACCAATTGAGTTACAAATTCCTAGAGTGAAGTGAATAGCTGTTCATTGACTCCACGTATTTTTGTTGAATGTCTGCCCCCCATCATCTGCCTAAAGACAGCTCTTCCAAAAGGACCTCGGCCATCTTCAATCCCCTCCCGGGAGTGTCTTCAGCAAGGAAGATGAACTCTCATCACAGAAGACAAGAGTAGAAGTTGGCACCCCACCCAGACACACTCTGTCCCAAACTGTCAGACCCACCCCCGCATCGAGTCTTCTGAGGGCCTCTTCTGCTTTCCTACAACTATTTGCTCTCCCCCAAGTTGGCTACACCCCTGCCCTTCCCCTATGAAGACATATGTAAGCCTTCAAATCTCACCCACTCTGCAGGATTCTCTTTTTTCCCTATGATGCCCCTGAGTGCGTAATATTAAAGATGACTACATTTGCCTACCTTCTCTGCCATTAATGTGCCTGTTGTCTGTTTATTTCATCCACCCAGCTACAGAGCCTAGGAGGGTAGAGGAAAGTTCTTCCTCCCCTCCAAGAGAACCTCCAGGTTCCTGACTCTTGGTGATATCAGGTTACCTTTATGGCTGGGGTTATTTCCTTCAAATTGCTGCAAACGCTTTGTAAATTCTCTCTCAAAACCTGACAGAAGGAAGGCAGGAGAGTGGAGAGCACCCTGGAATAGGCATCAGGCGGCCTGTGTGTTACCACTCCCTCTGCAGTTACTGGATCCTCAACTTGGGGCAAATCTCATAGCCCCTCTAGGCTGCCATTTCTCATCTGTGAGAAGGATGGGGCTGGGGGTGGGGGGAGGACAGTGAGTCATCTCTCAAGTTCCTTACTGCTCAAAAACCTCAATGAGCCAGTTCCTGAAATGTTGGTGGAAGCAAGAGATCATATCTTTTGCATCATTGGTACTATGGTCATATTGAATAGCTGGTTGGATACCTACTGAATTGGCGTTTCCCCATCTTCCTTTCTTTAAATCATCTGCTCTTGAATTGCTTATCCTCTTTTAAGTGGGTATTAGGGAAATATCCGATGTTTTCTTCCTTGGCTTACAGCCATGGCCTCTTGTCCCGGAGTTTTCTGAGCCTATGAATAATTACCTGGTATAACTTATGGATACCCTGAAGGTAATGACAGATTACTCATGATTCAGTTTTGCTTATACTTCCCCGTGCAAAGTTCTCCCTGTCTAAAACACTCTGGAATGAGAACATTACCAACAATACTACTTACTTTAAATGTATACAAAAATTTTTACCGGAGTGTCTTTCATGTTCCTTTTACCAATGATTAGTGCAGTCTTTAGAAAGGAGTGAGGAAAAGTAAATATCTTCAGTAATGTTGGAAGGACTCTTTAAAACAGTTTTCTTACTTTTTACATTTCATTTCCAATTTTTTTGTGGCTAATATATAGAAACAATTGATTTTTGTATGTTGACCACATATCCCACAGCTTTGCTGAATTCACTGATTAGTTCTAATAGATTGTGTCTAAATTTCTTCGGATCTTCTATATATATAATCATGTGTAAATAACACTTTTACTCCTTCATTGTCAAACTATATGCGTTTTGTCTCTTTCTCCTTCCCTTCTTGCACTGACTTGAACCTCCAGTATTATGTTCAATCTAAGTGGTGAGAGCAAATATTTTTTCTTCTCTGACCCCAGAGGGAAAAGCATTTGCTACTTCACAATTCAGAATTTTCTATATTAGTCAAAGGCCTTTGTAGATACTTTCACCAGCTGGAGAAATATCCTTCTCTTCCTACTTACTGAGTGTTTTTGTGATTAAAGGTGTTGAATTTCACTGAATGACTTTTCTGCATCTATTGAGATGATCCTTTGTTTTTTCTCCTTTATTTTACTAGTGATTTTTGGTTAATAAAAGCTTTTCAAATGTTAAATGTACTTAGTAATGATGTGTTCACCCTTTTATAAATTGTTGGATCTAATTTGCTAATATTTTATTTAGGATCTTAGTATTCATCAGGGATATTGGTCTGTAACTTTATAATATTTTTGTCAGGTTCTGTTACCAAAGTTATACTGGCCTCATAAAATGCGTTAGCAAATATCCCCTTTTCCTCATTTCTGTGAAAAAGTCATATAAGATTAGTATCATTTTTTCCTTAAATTTTTGAAAGAATTTACCAGTGAAGTCACCTGAGCCTGGAGTTCTTATAGAGGGACTATTTTTAATAACTGATTCCATTTCTTTAAAAGATATGAGAATATTTAGATATTACATTTCTTCTTATATCAATTGTGATAAATGGATTTTTTCAAAAAATTTCTCCATTTAATCTAACTTGTCAAGTTAACTTTGTTTTGAATTTCCTTCTATTTTGTTCTCATATCTGTAGGATCTGTGGTAATATCTCAGTTTTCATTACAGCTATTGATAATTTGTTTTCTTTTTTTTTTTTTACTCATCAGTCTGATAAATGTTATATTATTTTTATTAATCTTTTTAAAAGACTAACTTCTGGTCTTGTTGATTTTGTCTATTGTCCATCTATTTTTCTATTTCACTGATTTCTATTCTTAAGTATTTTTTTCCCTCTATTTTTTTGGGTTAAATTTGGTCATATTTTTCTAGCTTTTTCAGATGGAGGTTTAAATAATTGATTTTTAGTGTTTCCTTTAATTTATTCATTAAAGCAATAAATAAATTCTCTTCTTTTTTTTTTAAGTAGGCTCTATGCCTAACGTGGGGCTCAGACTCACCAAAAGTCACATGTTCTACCAACCGAGCCATCCAGGCACTCCATAAATTCTCTTCTAAGCACTGCTCTAACTACATCCTCCACATTTTGCTAGATTGTATTAGTAATTATTATTTGAATTCAAAATATATCTAATTTTCATTCAGCTTTTTGTTTGATGGGTTAGATGGGAATGTGTTGCTTAATATTCAGATATTACTGGTTAGTTTTTGTTATCGATTTCAACTTCAATGTCAGTATAGTTAGAAAATATTCTCTGTGTGATTTCAGTCCTTTGAGATTTGTTAAGACTTATGTGTCACTATACGGCTCAGTATATGGTTTATTTTGATGGCCGTTTTATGTGTGCTTGAAAATAGTGTTATGGGGTGCCTGGGTAGCTCAGTCAGTTAAGCACCCAATTCTTGATTTCAGCTGAGGTCATGATCTCCTAGTGGTGAGATGGAGCCCGGCATCAGGCTCCACAGCATGGAGCCTGCTTAAGATTCTCTCTCTCCCTGTCCCTCTGCCCCGCCCCCCAATCCCCACCCCACCCCCACTTGCATGCGCACTTTCTCTCTCCCTCCCTCTGAAAAAAAAAGAAAGAAAGAAAGAAAGAAAGAAAGAAAGAAAGAAAGAAGAAAGAAAGAAAGAAAGAAAGAAAGAAAGAAAGAAAGAAAGAAAGAAAGGAAGGAAGGAAGGAAGGAAGGAAGGAAGGAAGGAAGGAGAAAACAGAGTTACTCTGCAGTTTGGGGTGAAATAATTCATAAATGTCAATTTGGCTATTAATGTTGTTCAAATCTTCTGTGTCCTTAATGATTGTTCTTGTTTGTTTTATCAGTTATTGAGATCAGTAATTGTGGATTTGTTATTTCTCTTTAATTTCTGCCAAATTTTGCTTTTCGTATTTTGAGGATATGCTATTAGATACACATACGTTTATGATTCTTCTGTCTTCCTGTAGAATTCACCCTTCCAGTATTATGAAACCTCCCTCTTTATCACTAATAGTATTTCTTGCCTTTGCATCTATTTTTTTGTGATATTAATTTGCCAGACCAACCTTATATTGCTGGTGTTTATATAATATGTAATTTTCCATCTTTACACTTCTGCCTTTGTACTTAAAGTGTTACTCTGTGAAATAGTACATAGTTGGATATTTTCTTACTGAGCCTGACAATCTTTGCCTTTAAGTTATAATTTGGTCTCTTTTATTTTCATTTAATTTCTGACATCACTGAGTTTAGGCCTCCGTGTTGCTATTTGCTACTTATCCCAACTATTCTTTGTCCCTTTGTATTTTTCTTTACTCTTTTCTTTTGGATAAATCTAATAAATTTCTAATTCCACTGTATTTACTCTAGTATTTTTTCAACCTTATCTTTTTCTAACTTTAATAGTTTAAATGGACACAGCTTCCTGATTGGCAAGGAATATGGTACTGAATAAAAATCACATGGAAAAGCCATATTTGCAGAAGAGGCATTTTGTTGGTGAGAAAAGGCAGAGCAGAGAGACTCACAATTAGGAACAGCACTGCAGAGCTGACCTTTGATGATTGGGAGAAATGAAAGCAGAAAGAGTGAACTCAGATACACTACCCAGTGTTCAGGAACATAACCCCGGCCCTTCCCCCATCTGAACCTTCTGAAATCTGCTTGTCCATAAAAAACTTAGTTTACTTATGCAAAATTCTTAGCTTAAAAGTGAATTAAAATAGAATTGGTATAATATTGTCAGAAATACACAATAAAAGGAAAAAAATGACAAATGAACAATGAACATTAACTAGAAAAATATTGCCACAAAGATGAAAATTGTGATAGAGTAGGTGAAAACTGAACAGATAACACTGGATCACAAAAGCTCAATGAGTTTGTTTCCCCTATAATGCAAAATCACAAATAGAGATAAAAGAGGCGAGGGAAAATCATGCAGACAACCCCCAAAAGTGAAAGCTTCAAATGGAAATTGAAAAAATAATCCTGGAAATGAAGGTCAAACTGAAAGCAACATGAAGAAGAAAAAACATTGTGGAAAACATAATAATGGAAATGGAGCATAGGAAAGAGAAGAGCAAGAAAAAATAAAATAAAAATAAATATTTTAATGGATTAGAGAGAATATGTTTTATATATGGAAGACCAATGAGATCCAACACGCATAACCTTCATCCCATTAGAAGAAAACAGCAACAACAAAAAAAAAACAAGTGGAGAGTGGTGGAGTATAGGAAAAATATTTAAAGATAAAATTCAAGAAAACTTTCTGAAAATTAAAGAAGACTTTAATCTACAGATTATAAGGAAATAACTTGTTCCAGAAAAAAACTCACATAAAAGGATAAACATTAAGGTATTATCTTGAAGTATCTTTCTTCAAAGATACTTCTTTAGGCATCCTGTAAAAATATCAAGTTATCCAAAAGTAAGATGACCATATAATTTGTTGTTTTAACTGGAACAATTGACAGAGTGAGAGTGGATATTATTAGTCATTACATTGTCACAGCATAAGCTGGGGTTGTCCTCAGGAACCAGATGAATAAATATATAGTCATTCTCCCTATAAGGAGGAAAGAGTCAGGCTAACCCCAGACTTTTCCACAATGGCAATCAATGAGCATTCCTGGCATCCTCAAGGAAAGTGTGTGTAACCTCAGAATTTCACACCTGGACTGCAGTTCCCATGGATATTTTCATTTTTTAATTTTTAAATATTTCTTTACTTTTTAAATTATTTATTTATTTATTTATTATTTTTTTTTAATGTAGGCTCCACACCCAGCACAGAGCCCAATGCAGGGCTTGAACTCACAACCCTGAGATCGAGACCTGAGCTAAGATCAAGAGCCAGGTGATTAAACAACTGAGACACCCAGGTGCTCCCTCATGAACACTTTTTAAAGAAATTACTACAGAATGCAATTTAGTCAGCTAAGATAATATAACCACATATAAAGCACTGATGAGTATTAAAAGCATTTAACTGTATGATAAATAGGGAGATTGTGCTTACCGACCAGAATAATAACACTAAAACTTCTGAGAATGTAAAAATGAAATAACTCAGAAAAGCTGTGGGCAATGTGGAAAGAGGGTGGGGAATATTTCTTTTCCCTTTTATAACCACAAATAAAAAGATCTCATTTAAAGCCAATAAATGAAGTAGAAGCATAAAGATATAAAGGTAAACTTCAAAAAAAAAACTTCATAATTAAGTAGAATTGCTTGGTAGACAGGAAAGGGAAGTCGGATAAAGTGGAAGCATATTAATTCCAACATTGCTTATGGTAGGGAGTCAAAATGTGATACCCAAGGAAAAAAATTATCTCAGTTTGGATCACTAACCAAACGAGAAACATCTAAGACATAGTGACTCAGCAAGCTTTACCTGTTCATTAATAAGTATTTATTGTCCTACTATGTGCTAGGTGTATAGTAGGTGCTGGCAAAATACCCATGAACCGAAATGACAAAGCTCTTACCCTAAAAATGCTCCATTTTAAGAGAAGGAGACAGATAGCAAAGAAAGAAACAAGTAAATATATGGTGTGCCTGATGTCCTACAGAGAAAAATTAAGCTGATAAAGAAGTGCCAGCATGCAGGTGGGGGGATTGAGGAGGGCTATTATATATAGGGTGGTCAGGGAGCCAGGACTCTGCAGGCCATCAGAAAGACTCTGAGACAGAACACTCTGGAGGGTTTTACGATCGCAAATCAAAGAATCAATAAAGGACTATGAGGTGAGTGCTAAAGAAAGATAGCAGGTGTCATGATTTTTATATTACACATTGGTCAATTCGGGGCAAAAAGAGACAAAAAAGAACATTTTAAAGAAATTATTAGCACTCACAAACCAAAAATGACTAGAAATATAAGGAATGAGACAGAAGACTCTCTTTGTCCATGACAGGTCAAATTAATAAAAATGAGTATGTAAAAGACCTAAACAACATAATTATTGAGGTAGATGAAGATGATACATATGTTATATTGTTAAAATAAGCTGCTTTTTAAGTGCTCACAGGACATTCACAAAAACTAATAACATATTAGGTCACAAATAACATCTCAGTTCTTCTCCCCATATTACCAATAATTCCCCAAAATAGCAATAGCCACCCCCCCCAAAATACCATTTCCTAATCACAATGTGATATAACTAGATATAAATAATACACTAAAACCCAGAAAAGCTTCTACTTCCTGGAAGTTGAGAAATTCTTTCATAAACAGCATTTGGGTATAGGAGACACAGAAATCTAAATTGCATATCTAGAGAAATAATCACAATAAAAAACTAAGTCATAACTGAGCTGCAGCTAAAGCACCAATCAATCACAGGAAAAGTACAACTTTAAATACAGTGCTCAACTCTATGCAAATACCTAGAAAACCAGGATGAAATGGATACTTTTCATGGAAAAGATAAATTACCAAAGTTGACTCCACAAGAGACAGGAAACCAAAATGATAAAGCCGCTCACAAGAAAATGCCAGGTGGTTCACCATAGAATTGGACCTAATCTTTAAGAGATCGATAACTCCAGTGCTATCTAAATTGTCCTAGATTACACACAAGATATCCGCAAATTTTTTTGTAACATTAGCTTACTGTTAAAACAAAAGCCCAACTATAACAGCTTAAACAAAACTACAGAGTAGTATCATTTAAAACTGTCAAAGTGGGGTACCTGGATGGCTCAGTTGGTAGAGCATGCAACTATTGATCTCAGGGTCGTGAGTTCAAGCCCCATGTTGGGCCTAGAGCTACTTAAAGAAAAAAAAAAAAACTGACAAGGCAGAAATTCTAAATAAAATATCAGGCAAACATTACATGACTATTACAATGACCATGTGGGATATATTAATGAAAACGAATGGGTATGTCAATATTAGAAAATCTATTAAAACAATTTACAGTATTAAAATATTAAAAGAGAAAAATAATTGTTTCTATTGACTATGAAAAAGCATTTGACATGTGCCACTTGAACTGAACTGAGTTGAATTGAATCGAATCGAATTGAATTGAATTGAATTGCTGGATTCACTGAAGAAGAAATGAGTCGGAAGCTGAGTGGTATTTCCAAAGGTATGCTGCTGCTAGAGCTGTTTTCTTACACTCATCGCCCATCCCTGTGCTATCCAAGGTGGATAACACAATTGATTGTCTACTATGGTCTTTCAGGAGAACTTGGAGGGGGCCTCCCAGTCCTGTTCCATACACCACTCCAAGCAGCCACCACCAGCTAATCAGACTGGCGCACAATAGAACAGATCATACCAAAATATCCCTCTCACTTTTCACTCGGTTCTTCTCATCCCCATCAGCCACCCAGCCGTGCCATTCATTTCTACACGATGCACCTGGGCTTGTCCCTGCCTCTCCCCTTATGCCACTGCCACCATGGGGCTGAGCTTTCCTCTCCTGACCACCTCATGCTTCCAGCTTGGCCTCCCTGCATCCCAAGGTTGTCTCTGTCCGATTAATCCTGCAAACAGCAGCCTTCGAGCAATCTTCTGGAAATATAGTTTTTTTAAATCATATTAAGCTAGTTCAGAAATCTTTGATGACTCCACACTGCAAACATAAGAGTCCAAAATCACGAGCCTGACACTGACAGCCGGCACCCACCTTTCCCATCATGTCCCTTGTTCTTGCCTCATGCAGTCTTCAGAGCCCGTCAAGCCATGGACCACAGCCAAATTCTCTTCATACTTTCTCACCTCTATTTCTTGTTCATATTGCTCTCTTTCCTGCCTTGAAAACTCCAAGCCCACTTGAAATTCTATTCATCTGTCAAGGTTAATTGAAACCCTAAATCTTCTGTGAAAACTTTCCCAATCATCTCTGCTCTGGTATTTTTTCTGTGATATATTAGCACTAATACTCACTTGATTTACCATCTGCATCATCTATTACCTACTTTAAGCATATTGTTTGGTAAATCCTAATTACACTGTAAACCCATTCAGGACAGGACACCTGTTCCATACTCCTTTGTAGTCTTCACAAGAGGCAGTACCACACCTTATTCATTGTAAGCTTCAACACTAACTAGCTAAGCAATTTCCCCATAAGAGACTTAACATATAAAACCGCATTTTCTAATACTTCCTAATCTCAGTGAATCACTCCATATTCTAATTGTAGTTCCTAATATGAAGAATCAAATATAATCTTGATCAAAGAATCTGAATTTTACTATTTCTACCATGACATCCCTTTGGGGGGAAGAAAAGAGCTTTAAATTATTTAAATGTAAGGGTTACATCTTATTTGTCAATTGGAGCGCTCTTATATCCTGCCAGGTGAGTGCTGTTAACTGTTTGACTCTATTGGATGTCAGCTTGTGGTCAAGCCCATGGAACTTAAATGCTTGTTTTAAATGTTTTCATAATGGGGTAGTGAATTTTACACTCAACATTCAACAAAATATTCCATGCTCACACTGGCAAGTTTTCATCAATGAAATCTTAAAGCAGGTTACCTTAATTTTCTTTTTTTCACTGAAGGAATACCTGACACATGGTCAGTGCCTAAGTCTTCAGTGGCAAGCTTGATGAATTTTCACACACGTGTCTCCTGTTTGACCACCACTCAGATTAACACGTAGAGCATTTTCAGCACCCCAGAAAGCTCCCTCCTGCCCTCTTCCAATCAATATCTGGGTAACCACCCTGCTCCATTTTCTGTCATGTTTTTGAGCTTCACACAGAATCACATAATCTGTACTCTTTTTGTCTGACTTTTTCACTCTATGGTGTGTGTTTCTGTAGTTTGTTGTTTTATCATTGCTGCAAGTAACATTACCTTTGTTACTGTCTACTTTTTTTAACTCATAATTATTTATTTTTCTTAAAGTTTATATATACATATATACATATTTTAAAGATTTTATTAATTTATTTGACAGAGAGGGAACACAAGCAGGGGGAGTGGGAGAGGGAAAAGCACGCTTCCCGCGGAGCAGGGAGCCCGATGTGGGGCTTGATCCCAGGACCCTGGGATCACGACCTGAGCCGAAGGCAGACGCTTAACGACTGAGCCACCCAGGCACCCCTATATATACATATATAAATATATATATTTTTAGTAATCTCTACACCCAACGTGGGGCTCAAATTCACAACCCAGAAATCAAGGGTCATGTGTTCCACTGACTGAACCAGCCAGAGAACCCAGACACCCTGGTTACTGTGTACTTTTTTGCCGCTACCAATGACAAGTTGAATATATATTTATTTAATAAATATGTTGATATTTCCTTTACATTTGCAACATTTATCTAAATTTTATACATTTAGATGTACTATACTTGTGGGTTTAAAATTTCTCATTTTGGGTGGCTGGGTGATAGACATTGGGGAGGGTTTGTGTTGTGGTGAGGCTATGTATTGTGTAAGACTAATGAATCACAGACCTGTACCCCTGAAACAAATAATACATTATATGTTAATAATAAAAAATAAATAAATAAATAAAATTTCTCATTTTACCCCCAGGTAACAGCAGCTGATCAAATTGATGATCCATAGCAGTTATGAAAAGCAAAATCTGGGACTATTTTAGAAGACATGAGCAATGGTTTTTACCTTAATGAGCCAAGAAGACACTTAAGAATATTACTAATATGGCCTTTAATGTGTAATGTGAAATGTTGGTGAGTTTTGAGGATAGATTGTCTGTAGATGTTATCCTAATTATTGATTGATTAGCATTAACATTAAGCAAGTTAAAATATATAACTTACCTTCTTTCCCACACTGCTTATGTTTGGCCAGGAGAATGTAATATTTCTAGTGCCCTGAGCATCATAGAACAATCACCAAAAATTCAAATTATCATATTTGTTGGCTTTCACTAAGTTATGCTATGATAACAAACCACCCCAATGCTACAGCATCACTTTGTTGTAACAAATCTCAGTGTCTTGCTACAACTAATCTCTCCTTCATAATACGTGTCTGTCTTATATGGCTCTGTACCACATATTCTTTATTCCAGGACCTAGGCTAAAAGTGAGTCTCTGTTGAGACATGCCAGACTCTAGATAGAGGGCAAAGAGATGTGATGGCTCTGAATGCTTCTGTGTGACGCACAATCCTTTGGCTGAAGCAAGTCTTATGGCCAAGTGTGCTATAGAAGGGGAAGGAAAATCTTCCTGTAGGATGAGCCCTACAGGAAAGGAGATGAAGACATTGACTGAGAGTTCAGTCTACCTCATGTGGTATCTTAGTATCATCATCACTATCTCCACCACCATGCATGGTCTATGTCATGTGAGATTTTACCTGCATATTCATCCAGAAATCTGTGGAACTGCTTCATTAACGAAGACAACTCCCCACAAGAATGGATAATTTAAAAGTAGCATGTGGATACCCCAACATGTAAAAACATTAACTCATTTTCTTAGCATTTGCCTTTTCATGCAGGTGTACGAATCTCGGGTAAGCAGCCATTAAGGAGGACAATCCATATCCAAATCCACAACTAACACCAGCAACTGGTCTTTACAGAAGGAGAAATAGTACATTTGAACTAGCAGAGCTCCTACTGCTTATGTATTACCTGGCTATGGGTTCAAGAATAAATGAGCTGAATGAGTCAAAATGACTGCCAAATAGCCTAGAGGATGTTCCTGGTCAAATTGACACGAATCTCTCCCAATGGAGAGATATTTATGATGCTAAGGTGTGGATAAACACCTATACCACCTGTCCAAAGTGAGACTATCAGCTTTAGAGAGAATGAACTTGAGGTCACCTCGTTATTTGAGATTAGTTGGTCACTAGCTGCTATGTAGAACTGATGGGTACCCTTGCTTGACTTTGTCTTGCAAGACACCGAGGCTGCTAGGGATAATGGATGCCCTGTATTTGTCTAATTCCCAGGTTGACACCATGTCTTGGCTTTTCCGATTGGAAGCTATATTGTTTAAAAGGCAGAAAGAAGCACCTTTGAGAAATATTCAGAGATCCTAAGGTGTTGGTGTTTGTTATAAATAGAGCAGAATGTACCTGGTCTTTTATCCAGTTGTACTTTCCTTTTTTAAGTAAACCTCAGAAAGAAAGAAAGAAGAAAAGCTGGTATAAAACCAGTTGTGGTCTAAGATAGGGGTCAAAAAATTTATCAGTGGAAGACCTGATAGTAAATATTTATGGCTTTGGGAGACATCCAGGCTCAGTCCCAGGAATTCAGCTCTGCCACTGGAGTATGAAAACAGTCAGAAAATGCATAAGTGAGAGGATGTGGTTATGTTAAACAAACAAATGAACCAAAAAAACCCCACTTTATTCACAAAAAGAGGCAGCAGGCCAGACTTGACCTGCAGGTTGTAGTCTACCCACTGTTGGTATAAGATAATGTATGGAGGGCCAGCAATAAGATAACTTTTGGAAAACAAAGTTTTAGGCAGTCTCGAACTCTAAAATAGGGAGTAAATGCATGAAAGGAACTCTGAGTCAAGTGAGGATGGTAAGTATGGCTCAGTGCTGTAGTCCCATCAAGAACACAGTCCAGGGAATACTCTTAGAAGGGAGAATACCTTTTCCCCACTTCTGTTTTCCATAATGAGAGATTTTCCCCTAACAGTAAGGAGGTGGAGCTATTACTTTGATTAGCAAACTTAAGAAGATAACTTCGCATGCTTGGCTTGGCTCTGCCCTATCTCTTCTTGAGAGAAAGTTGCTTACAAGGACGAAACATTCTCTGCTGTGTTCTCATGCCTAGACAGTACCCCCCCCACACACACATAGGGAGGCTCAATCCTATCCAGGACTACATGGTACTAGGTAAGAAAGTCTGCCTAATCTGAGATTTAATATTGCCAAGCTAACTTGCTGAACACGTCTCAAGCCTTGTTTGCTAGTGTGGCCTGCATTATTAAAAAAGATAACAGTTTGGTCTTCTTTGTTTTTCTTCAAACTGTTTACAAGCTGAGTAGGGGAGAGTGGCATTCACTGGGCACCACTCAGAGGCCTCAACATATAAAACAAAAAATTTTTATTTAATACTCTCATTTGAGAGACAAATGAAATACTATAAGTCAGGTTGGGGACTACCAAGGTAGAGAGATGAACCAGAGGTGGACTGAGTCTTATTGAACCTGTAACCCAACCCTGATCCATCTCAATTCCTAAATGGATTGAGGTGACTAGCTCCTCACCCTCCATACATAGGGAAAATAAAGTCCTCTGTGGTAGAAGAGTATATCACTTTTATATACAATGTCTGACATATAATTTTTTTTTTTTTTTAAAGATTTTATTTATTTATTTGACAGAGAAAGACACAGCGAGAGAGGGAACACGAGCAGGGGGAGTGGGAGAGGGAGAAGCAGGCTTCCCACCGAGCAGGGAGCCCGATGCGGGGCTCGATCCCAGGACCCTGGGATCATGACCTGAGCCGAAGGCAGACGCTTAACGACTGAGCCACTCAGGCGCCCCATGTCTGACATATAATTAAAAAATAATTATATATAAATATATAAATAAAAAATAATTAAAAAATAAATTTTCAAAGAGACAAGACTATCTAATTAATAACTGATAAAAATATAAATAAACAATTGAAGCAGATCAAGAAATAGTCCAGGTATTGTAATTAGCAGACAAGGGCTTTAACTATGAATACTGTGTAAAAGTAAATGGACGAAAAGATGGATAAAATGGGTGAAAAATGGATAAAAATGACTTTCAGTGTAGGATTCATTTTAGATTGAAATCTATAAAAAGAAACATGGACATTTTGGGACTGAAAAATATGACTGAAATTAATAACTTATGAGAAGAATTTAACAGAAGACTGGACATAGCAGAAGACAGAAATAATAAAATAAAAGTAAGATCAGTAGAAAAAAATCCAAACTGAAGCTCAGGTGGAAAAAAACAACAGACCTTGACATAAGAGACTTGTGGGACACAGCAAAAAGTCTCCCAAATATACAACTGGAGTCTCAGATGGAAAGGAGAGAGAGAACAGGGCAGAAGCCATAGTTGAAGAGATAATGCTTGAACATGAAAACATTAATCTACAGGTTCAAGAAGCTTAGAAAACTGCAAGCAGAATAAATACAAAAAACTTCATATTTAGTTACATTATATCCAGACTACTGAAAACCAAAGACAAAAAGAAAATACCAGTTAGAGTAGAAAAACAAAACAAAACCAAAAAACCATATCTTTAAGAACCTACAATTAGACTGACAGCTGATTTTTCAAAGAATATATGGAATCCATAAAAAAATAATGGAGCCACATCTTCAGAGTGCTAAAAGAAGAAAAAAACCTGACAGCAGACTTCTATACCTAGTGAAAATATCCCTTAGAAATGAAAACAATGTAAAATCATTTTCAAACAAAAATGGGGACTTTGTCACCATCAATTCTGTATTGAATGAAATGTCATAGGAATTTCTTGAAATGGAAGGAAAATTATCACTGAAAGGAGACTAGAACTGCCAGAAGCCCTGAAGATCACTGAAATGGCTAAATAAAAGAAAATATAGGGGTGCCCAGGTGGCTCAGAGGGTTAAGCATCTGCCTTTGGCTCAGGTCATGATCTCCAAGTCCTGGGATTGAGCCCTACATTGGGCTCCCTGCTCAGAGGGAGTCTGCTTCTCCCTCTCCCTCTGCCTCTCCCCCTGCTCACGCTCTCTCTCTCTGTATCTCTCTGTCTCAAATAAGTAAATAAAATCTTAAAAAAAACAAAAACAGAATATAAAGTGTTGTTGACTGTATAAACCAGTAATAATCCTGTCTTAGGTGTCCTCTGCCATACACAGGGAGGACAGTACATGTCCACAATAGCAACAAAGAGCAGGAAAGTAGCACAAGAGTGAAGGTGTCATGAGGTTCTTGCACTGTTCAGAAATGGGAAAAGTACAAATTCAGACTCAACTGTAATAAGTCAAGTCAAGGATGAATGATGTGATCCTCCCTAAAAATTATATAAGAATATCTAACTTAAAAGATAATAGAGGAGAAAAATGGAATATATGATGGAGAGGATGAGTGGTTATTTCTGTGGGGAGAGGGGCACAAGTCAGGCTGATGGTATGCTGGAAATATTTTATATTTTGGTCTGAGTGGTAGTTATGAAGGATATATTTAAATTATAAATGTATGTATGTTATATATAATATACATTCTTTATTCTACTATACCATATATAATTTAATATATACAATTATATAAATTTTACAATTCATTATAAACATGAACATATATATGAGATATCCTATTATATTTATATTACATATAAATATTATAATATGATATGATATTTAATAGTATCAATAGAATAAATTCATTGAGCTGTACTCTTATGGCTTGTGTATTTTATTATGTTCAAATTAAATCTTAATAAAATTTTTAAAATATGTCAGGAAAATAAGAGAAATCTTGTATCCATGAAACAAGAATAGAATGCTTAAAATGGAACAGATTGGAGAATAAAAATGAGTCTTTGAAAACTATAAGTATGATAGATATAAATATATATAATAGCAAAAAAAAACAGTAAAAGAGCTGAAAGATTAAGTCTAAGATATCTCTATGAAAGTAGAACAAAAAGAATATGTCCCACAGGAGAAAAAGGTAACAAAATTAGAAGCTCAATGTGAAAGCTGAATATCTGGCTAACTGGAGTCCCAGAAAGACCAGAGAAAATGGGAAAAAAAGGAAATTACTGAATAAATAGTTCAGTGAATTTTCCCAGAACCAAAGAACATGAGTCTCCAAATGAAAACTTCTACTGAGTGTCCCGCACAATAAATGGAAAAAGACCAACATCAAAGAACACCATGGTGCAATGTCAGGACATCAGATAGAAGAAAATATCCCAAGAATTTTTAGAAAGAAAAAGAAGGTCACATACAAAAAGTCAGGAATTGGAATGGAATTCAACTCCTCAACAAAACACAGATAGCAATAAGATAAGGAGTCAAAAGAAAACACACGATCCAAGAATCGGGATCCAACACAGGGAGATGCCCTGGGTATTCCCAGGGTGGTGATGAAGGAAAGTCCCAGTTAATAATTGTGCAGTAGGCCTGGGGGCATGCAGTATACTCCAACTCAGGTGGTCAGAGAACTCCACACCAGGTGTCCTCGCAAAGAAAATGCTACTAATAGAGATTACCTGGGGGAAAATGGCACTGAGTGGGATTTTACAGAGCTGTTATTTTTAGGTGAGAAAACGCTTAATAGCTCCTAAAAATCAAAGCAAATGAAGAAATAAAGCAATCAAGTCCAATATAAAAGGTAATTTTTACAATACAGGAACTGTAATCATTATATACTCTTTTGCTAATCACATATGGTCCTACATGATTTAGTTATAATAGTGAAAATGTTGAATAAGGTCCCTAACACAAAAGAGCTGACATTGTCACCTACTATACCAGAGAGTTATTAGATCTAAAATTGTAGGACTCGAAAACTAGCGGTATCTGCATTTATTTTTAAAATGGGAGGTGAACACCAGAATTAGCAGCTAAATAACATTGAGAGCAGGTATCCTGGGAAACAGGAAGTGGGTAGAAAGAGAAGACCACATTTTTTGTAATGAGACTTTTTACACTAACCTTTTCTCTTTTTTTATTTGGAAAATTTTCAAATCTCTATAAAAGTTAAAGAATAGTACAAGGAATACCCAGATACTCTTAACCTGGATACCACATTAGCTTTATCTCTCCCTTATTTTTTTCTGAACCACTTGAAGTGAGTTGAAAACATCACGATGCTTTCTTCGTAAATACTCCAGCTGGTGTCTCCTGAGAACAAGGACATTCTCCTCCACACTCAGAATATCATCATCATATGCAAGGAAATGAACACCAATCCCCTGTGATCCCCTATGTGGATTGATATACAATCCACAGTCAAATATCCTCGATAGTCCCCCAAATGCTGTTTATATATTTTTTTTCCATCAGGATTTAATCAAATTTCGCAGTTTGCATTTGGTTGTTTTATCTCTTTGAAATTTAAATTATAGAATAGTCCCCATCCCCTCAGGTCTTTCTTGTTTTTCTTGACACTGACTTTTTTGAATACAGGATGGGACTCTAGTTGTCTTGTAGAATGGCTCACATGCTGGATGCTTCCTCATGACCGGATTCAGCTTCCTATGGAACTATTCCCATGCACCTGCATCACTGTGGTAAACAAATTCAAATGGAAAAAAAAGGCGATGGTATTTGTTTGCATTTATTGAGAAGACGACTCTTTCTCAGGTCACCTTCGGCGGGAGTTTGCTGCCTTCCCTGTGTTAATTGGGTCAGCAGGTGCTTACTAAGTGTTCCCTAACACAAGTCACTCCAGGAAGCAGGTTAAACACCTTTTTCAGAGAGGCATACATTTTCACAGCTTTTCATTTTAAATTTGTTCCCAGTGGGGATTTTTTTCCCCTCATCTCCCCAAGAAATTCCGTGACTGAAAATTCATGTGTCAGTTATCTCAATCGCAAACGGAAGTTGTGTCTGCCCAAATCCCTCAGTAGCTGAATAGATTTGATTCTCCCGTGTGATAAAGCAAGACCCAAAGACAGTGCTGCAGAGACGTGGGTTCTGTGCCCGGATCTGCCATCGACACCTAGGGTGACCTTGAGGAAACCCTTGGCTTCTCTAGGCTCCAGAGTTCTTATCTATAAAAAGAAGGGGGCAGAATGTGTTGATAATGAAAGGTACCTTTCAAAGCATGATTCTGAAGTGAGCAGAGAGTTCAAGGACTGGTAGCCTTGGTGATGGGTCAGTGGATGGCCCTTTTTACCCTCCTGCCACTCAACTCGGCCACCCTCTGCACCCAACAAGTTGTCCGTGACGGGGAGACGAAAAGGTGGGGGATGGCACAGAGAAGAGCAAATCAAGGGCAATGGTGCAAATTACCAGTGCTAAGGGGGACAGCAGAAAACCCCACTTCCAGGGGAATCTATGTGATGCTAAACCGAGAGGTAGAAAAATATTCTGAGAAAAAAGTCTAATGTTAAAAGTAAAAGAAACCTCAAAATATTCTTGTGACAGAGAAGTACTCAACAGATACTTAATAAATTTAATGGCAAAGGACTTCAGGACATGCCACCCCAATACGTGCCACTTTGGTAAATTGATTACTTTGAGCTGAAGGCACTGGAAAAAGCAGATGCAGGGTGAGGTTCTCTCTGATCTCCCTCATCTGCCTGAAGACAGCTCCTCCAAAAGGACCTCGGCCATCTTCAATCCCCTCCCGGGAGTGTCTTCAGCAAGGAAGATGAACTCTCATCACAGAAGACAAGAGTAGAAGTTGGCACCCCACCCAGACACACTCTGTCCCAAACTGTCAGACCCACCCCCGCATCGAGTCTTCTGAGGGCCTCTTCTGCTTTCCTACAACTATTTGCTCTCCCCCAAGTTGGCTACACCCCTGCCCTTCCCCTATGAAGACATATGTAAGCCTTCAAATCTCACCCACTCTGCAGGATTCTCTTTTTTCCCTATGATGCCCCTGAGTGCGTAATATTAAAGATGACTACATTTGCCTACCTTCTCTACCATTAATGTGCCTGTTGTCTGTTTATTTCATCCACCTAGCTACAGAGCCTAGGAGGGTAGAGGAAAGTTCTTCCTCCCCTCCAAGAGAACCTCCAGGTTCCTGACTCTTGGTGATATCAGGTTACCTTTATGGCTGGGGTTATTTCCTTCAAATTGCTGCAAACGCTTTGTAAATTCTCTCTCAAAACCTGACAGAAGGAAGGCAGGAGAGTGGAGAGCACCCTGGAATAGGCATCAGGCGGCCTGTGTGTTACCACTCCCTCTGCAGTTACTGGATCCTCAACTTGGGGCAAATCTCATAGCCCCTCTAGGCTGCCATTTCTCATCTGTGAGAAGGATGGGGCTGGGGGTGGGGGGAGGACAGTGAGTCATCTCTCAAGTTCCTTACTGCTCAAAAACCTCAATGAGCCAGTTCCTGAAATGTTGGTGGAAGCAAGAGATCATACTCTTTTGCATCATTGGTACTATGGTCATATTGAATAGCTGGTTGGATACCTACTGAATTGGCGTTTCCCCATCTTCCTTTCTTTAAATCATCTGCTCTTGAATTGCTTATCCTCTTTTAAGTGGGTATTAGGGAAATATCCGATGTTTTCTTCCTTGGCTTACAGCCATGGCCTCTTGTCCCAGAGTTTTCTGAGCCTATGAATAATTACCTGGTATAACTTATGGATACCCTGAAGGTAATGACAGATTACTCATGATTCAGTTTTGCTTATACTTCCCCGTGCAAAGTTCTCCCTGTCTAAAACACTCTGGAATGAGAACATTACCAACAATACTACTTACTTTAAATGTATACAAAAATTTTTACTGGAGTGTCTTTCATGTTCCTTTTACCAATGATTAGTGCAGTCTTTAGAAAGGAGTGAGGAAAAGTAAGTATCTTCAGTAATGTTGGAAAGACTCCTTAAAACAGACATCTCATTTACTCCTAGACCCTAAAATTTTTCCTAGATCCTCAGAGCCATGAAAGCCTGGAGAAAATAGAAGAGAAAGGAACTCAGACGTATAGCCCTTTTTCAGGCAGAGGGTAAAATGCTGAGTCAACTACGTGGTTTCTGGTTGCTGGTCAGACCTACTAGAGGGTGAGGACTGAGGAGAGAGAGATGTATCAAGGCAATGCCCCTAGATTTAAAAAGTCTTAAGAGATACATAATCAATCACAATGAACGGACCTTTTTTTGGATCCTGATTCAAACAACGTGTTTAAAAAACTATATGATAAGGGGAATGGAGCACCGACTAGATTTTGGTGAAATTTAAAAATTATTTTTAAGATGTTATAATGATACTGAGGTTCACGTTCTTTTTGAAAAGTATGTATCTTTTAAAATAATTCCAACTGGGTGGCTCAGTCATGAAGCGTCTGCCTTCGGCTCAGGTCATGATTCCAGGGTGCTGGGATCGAGCCCCACATCGGGCTCCCTGCTCAGCGGGAAGCCTGCTTCTCCCTCTCCCACTCCCCCTGCTTGTGTTCCCTCTCTCTCTGTGTCTCTCTCTGCCAAATAAATAAAATCTTAAAAAAAAAAAGAAAACGAACAAGTTACATTTAAAAAATTTAAAAAGTAATTCCAACTGAAGTGATAACTGAAATGATGAGGTCTGGCATTTGCTTCAAAATAATTTGAGTTGGGGGCCTGGGTGGGGTTATAGGTGGAAAAAGATAGGCCAAAAGCTAGTGAGCATTGAAGCTGAGGAATGAGTCTAGGGAGTTCATGCTATGATTCTCCATTATCTGTTTGAAATTTTCCATAACAATTTTTAAATAACTACCAGGAAAACAGATCTTTTCACAACTGAACGATAAGAGAAGAAAGAGAAGTCAGATTTTGCATGTTCCATTTTACACTAGGCAGCCCCTTGGGTTTTTTGGGTAGAAATAAACTCTTGCATTTTAAGGTAAATGTAAAGAATGGAAATGGGAGAAGGACGAAGAGAGAGTCCTGATGCTTTATTTTCCCCAATAATGCTAATATCGCTACACATTTTAATAATGTTTTATAGTCTCGAAGTACTTTATATCTCATTTGATCTTGGAAAAAAGCCTGTATGTATATTTGTTGTCATATGTGACATCTGATAAAATATCATCATTGTGTTTTCACGTTTGTTTTTTTTTTTTAATGATTTACTTCAAACCTCTGAAAATATTCTTACTCTTTTATTAGTCTCTTAGTTGATACTTAAGGATTTATTTCCTGTTTGAGTTTTGCATGGAAGACTCAGCCTGAATTTCTATTTACAATATTAGAATTCTTAAATGCTCCCCTATCGTGATTTGGAGCATTTTTATTTTTCCTCTTAGTTCCTATTTGGGGGAATGTACAGGGGAAATGCCATTCTTATTTCCTTTGAGTCCATCCAGCCGTTTTATTTTGTGTTCCCTTATTTCCCATGCTTCCAGCAGGAGTGTGAAGCCATCAGAAGTGTTCTGTTCTTTTTAATACTTTATCAGCTTTTCCTTTATTAGCCACATTATCCTTTATCTCTTTCCTGTGAAAGCTTTTAAAATACAAATTGATGAAGCCATGTCTTTTGTTATTTAAATATTATACACATCAACATTTACAAGTGTTTTACAAGAAGATTTAAACACAATATCCGACCCTAATTATGATAAACCCACACATTTTAAAAAATACAACTTTCCTTTTTCCTTTTTTTGTGTACCTGGGGTTCCAGGATTCCACCCTCTTAGTGCATGAAACTACCAGAGGCTCTGGTATTAAAAATTCCAAACTGGTCACAGACCTTGACAAGGTCAAGAGCAGTAAACGCCTTATCTTTATAAGGGCAACACATTCTTAAGTTAATACGAAAGACCTAGCCGGCATTGGTCTTTATGCAATCACAGGACCACCATTTAAGGGTGCAATGAATTTATATGCCATACAAAGATTAGCCTTTAAGGGTCTCTAAGCAGAGCACTGGTAGAGAAGGGATCCTTTGGGTGAAGGCTTCCCTGGGCTCCGACAGGAGTCACTCTATGACTCTGCAAGTATTAAATATAGCTACATGAATCACACTACAAAATTCCAGTCCTGAAATCTGGTGTCAGGCATAACAATTTGTTCTCTCTCCTTGCTCATGAATAACAAAGAATCAATTGAAGAAATTTTGGTCTGTATAAAAAATACTCTGATGCTTTTTTCCTCCCTCTAGGAGACACATTCTGTATTTGACATGACATATGCTTCTCAAGTGTTATTTTGTGTTTATTAATCTTAGAACTACATTGTCAGTCCCTGTAACTAGAAAGACATTTCCCCAGAACCCTCCTGACTCATGCTAAGGGTACACAACAGCTGATAAACTCTAGTGACCTCTGAAGAGACAGATGGGCAGTGTGGCTTTCAACACCCACATGGCTTTCTGGACCATGGATGACAGCATAACCCAGGTTAAAATGCTTGGCAAAAATGCTCAGACCTTTTTCATATGTATCAGGTCAATAGTACGGGTTGAATTACCTGTTCTATTGCTCTATCAAATTTTTTTATTTTACTTTTCTTTCTCATTTGCTTATGCTTGTATGTATTTCTCTTTTAATTTACAAAATAATCAATGCTCATTGCAAGAGTAACAAGAGCTAACATTTACTGATTGCTTCTAAGGAGCCAGGCACTCTACTAAAAGCCTAAAACTCTTCTTCATTTAATCTTCAAAACTCTATGGGATAGGTAATATTATCACCATTTTACAGATTAAAAAAGCATGGACATACAGGACTCAGAAAGTTTATCACCCATTCATCTTCCTTGAAAAAATTTCCTTCCAGGGAAAAAAACAAGGAATCCAAGAAGGGGAATAAAATCCAAAGTTTGTAAAAATGGTGAGAAAAAGAAACGAATAAAATTTATACTTAAATCTTAAGGTTAAGACATTTAAGAAAGAGTTTTTAAAAGACGAAACAGAGTAACGTGAAAAGAACTCTAGTAATAAACTGGAACTAAAATTTCAGATTATTGCTACAAAACATGAGTTGCTTAAGATCTTATCTTGTTCCCCCCAAAAAGTTACACTGACTCATTCTAAATGTTTGTAGAAAGCATGTTTAAAAGCTTTTATTAAAATTAAGGGCCGGGGTGCCTGGGTGGCTCAGTCGTTAAGCGTCTGCCTTCGGCTCAGGTCATGATCCCAGGGTCCTGGTATCGAGCCCCACGTCTGGCTCCCTGCTCTGCGGGAAGCCTGCTTCTCCCTCCCCCACTCCCCCTGCTTGTGTTCCTTCTCTCGCTGTGTCTCTCTGTCAAATAAATAAATAAAATCTTTAAAAAAATAAAATAAAATAGGGCGCCTGGGTGGCTCAGTCGTTAAGCGGCTGCCTTCCGCTCAGGTCATGACCCCAGCGTCCTGGGATCGAGCCCCGCATCGGGCTCCCTGCTCGGCGGAGAGCCTGCTTCTCCCTCTACCACTCCCCCTGCTTGTGTTCCCTCTCTCGCTGTCTTTCTCTCCATCAAATAAATAAATAAATAAAATCTTTAAAAAAAAAAAATAAATAAAATAAAAAATAAAATAAAATAAAATAAAATAAAATAAAATTAAGGGCCATCTCCAAAAATTGTCAAGGTCATCAAAAACAAGGAGAGACTGAGAATCAGTCACAGCCAAGAGGATTCTAAGGACAATTGAGGAACAGATAAAGGATATTTGAGAAAAGCTGAAGAAATATGAATAAAGTATAAACTTCATTTAACAAATGTATCAATATTGGATCATTAGTTTTGACAGATGTGCCATATTGAGTATACAGGAACTCTCTGTACTGCCTTTGCCGTTTTTCTGTAAATCCAAAATTATTCTAAAATGAAAATTTTATTTAAAAAAATAAAACCAACCTCATAAAACTGTTGTAAGGATTAAATGAGATAATCAAAATAAAAAGACCTGCACAGAGACTAGAATATAGTAAGTATTCAGTAAATACGAATTTTTAATAATGATTTAAAAATTAAGGGCTGTCAATAAAAGAAAAGGAATAGTATGTATACTTTTCCAAACTATGGGAGGAGGAGATTTAAGAAAATGAAAATTCAATCTATCCAATAAAAAATAGAAAAGTTATAGGGCAAAGAAAGCAATGTAAATAAAAAACATAAAATAAGACATAAGGAATCAGTGACTATATTAAATGTGAATGAGTTAAACTCATTATTAAAAAGTAAGTTTCCACATTCATTAGGATGGCTACTATCAAAAAAAAAAACAAAAACATGGGCGCCTGGGTGGCTCAGTTGGTTAAGCGACTGCCTTCGGCTCAGGTCATGATCCTGGAGTCCCTGGATTGAGTCCCGCATCGGGCTCCCTGCTCAGCGGGGAGTCTGCTTCTCCCTCTGACCCTCCCTCCTCTCATGTGCTCTCTCTATCTCATTCTCTCTCTCAAATAAATAAATAAAATCTTTAAAAAACAAAACAAAACAAAACAAAACAAAACAAAAACAAAAGCAGAAAATAACAAGTATTGGCAAATAAACTGTTCTGCGCCCAGTTCCAATGTGGGGCAGGGTGGGGAGGGGTTCCAAAACAACCACCAACTGATTAACTCAATTCTAATAGTATCTACCTGGAGATAGCATCAGATCCCACAGGTAAAGGGTTCAGTCCCACAAGACTAGCATCCCCTCCTTCAGAAGCCAATCACAAGACCAGGTTGTCACCTGTGCTTCTGAGCTATTGGCCATAGATGAGAGGTTCCAATGACCCTCTCCTTGGGTTCTATTAATTAGCTAGAGTGGCTCACAGAACTCAGAGAAACATTTTACTTACTAGATCACCGGCTTATTATTAAAGGTTATAACTCAGGAACAGCCAGACAGAAGAGATGTATAGGGCAAAGTACCAGAAAAAGGCTCAGAGCTTTCATGCTCTCTCTAAGCATACCATTCTCCCCAAATTTCCAAGTGTTCACCAGCCAGAAGCTCTCCAAACTCAGTCCATTTTGATATTTAATGGAGACTTCATTATTAGGCATGATCAATTAAATCATTGGCCATTGGTGGATCAATCAGTTCAACCTCTAGGCCCTCTCCCCTTCCTGAAGGGAGCTAGGGAGGGAGTGGAACTGAAAGTTCCAACCTTCCAATCACATGGTTGGCTGTACAAGCAACCAGCCCCCATTCTTAGGTGGAACCCAAAAGCCACCTCATTAACATAACAAAAGACCCCTTTACAGAGCAGAAAAGGAAATTCCTTAGGAAATCACTTAGGAAATTCCTGAAAAGGGGTCAAAGACCAAATATAAATCACAATATCACAGTGAAGTTGCAGAAAATTGAAACACTTGGGCACTGTCACCAGGAATATAAAATGATGCTACAACTATGGAAAACTGTATGGCAGTACCTTAAAAAACTAAAAATAGAATTACCGTATGAACCAGCAATTCTACTTCTGGGTATATACCCCAAAGAATTGAAAGCAGCCTCAAAGAGAGATATTTGCACACCCATGTTCAGAGCAGCATATTCACAATAGCCAAAAGATGGAAACAATCCAAGTGTTCATTGATAGATGAACAGATAAACAAAATACAGTATATACATACAATGTAATACAATGGTTTATACATACAGAATTAAAAAGAAAGTACATTCTGACACATGTTATGACAAGGGGGAACCTTGAGGATATTATGCTAATTATTATTCAGTTTTTAATTATTAATTATTCAGTGCTAAAATAAATGAGCTATTGAGCGCGAAGAGACATGGAGGATCCCCAAATGCATATTACTAAGTGAAAAGAAATCCAATCTGAAAAGGCTATTTATGCTATGATCCAAATATATGACACTCTGGAAAAGGCAAAATCATGGAGGTTTTGTTATGGTTATGGTTATGGTAGGTTATGATGGCCTTGCTGGGTTGAAGGAAACAGGGATTATAATTCAGGAAGGCTGAAGCAAGGGAAGAGCCCTGGATAGTGTGCCAGCAAACAAGACAGAAATGAAGTCACCATTTAGGACCACCCCTGGAAGCTACACAGTAAAATTCTTCCATATTCTATTGGTCAAATCCATCCTAGACCCACTGGATTCAAAGGGAAGGATAGATCTCACCTCTTGATGGGAATACTAGCCAGGTCACATTATAGAATATCCTGTGAGAAGGAAGATATTTTTGGAGCTATCTTTGGAAAATACAGTATGTGACATAAATTAGAAATCAATAACAATAGAGAAGATTTGAACAATGCAATTAAAATGATGTCATTAACTTATGTAGATCATTGTATATATATGACTGTTAAGTACAAAATACCCACCTTCTGAAGTAGTCATGATATCTTTACCAAAAGTGGTAATATGCTGAGCCATAAGGCAAATCTCAAGAAATTTCAGAAGATAATAATTATATAGAGAATGTGTTCTGGCCCTCATGAAATGTATCTCTTTTTTTTTTAAGATTTTTTTTATTTTTAAGTAATCTCTATACCCAACATGGGCTCAAACTCACAACTCTGAGATCGAGTCGTATTCTCTACTGACTGAGCCAGCCACCTGCTCCCCTTGTGAAATTTATCTAGAAATTAGTAACAAAAAGATAACCAGAATATCCCTATATGTTGGAAAGTAAGCAACACACTTCTAAATAATTAATAAGCCAAAACAAGAAATCACAAAGGATTAGAAAATACTGTAATTTTTAAAATCTGAATCATTTAAATCATGAGCTTAAAAACAGTGTATATCAAAACTCGTGAACCTTCTGCATTGCACCATGATGTAGTAAGTGGTACCAGTCTAGTCTTCCCACTCTACCATAAAGGGCCAGAAAACTTTAAAATATATATAAACCAAATGCTGTCAGATATCACACAACAGACCGTACTGGACTGTGAGCTCTTAAAAAAAAAAAAAGAAAGAAAGAAAACAAGCTTGTTATGAACCATGGTGCCAAGAGGGGGTTAAAATAGGTTATGATGGGCTTGCTGGGTTGAGGGAAACAGAGATTGTAATTCAGGAAGCCTGAAGCAATTGGGAAGGACACTGGAGAGGAAGGAGCTATATAGAGAAAGAACTCTTGAGATTTGTGTGAGGGCCTTGTCCAGTCTTTGTTGAGCACCAGACTGGATCTCCCCACTACACAAAGAGTGGCCAGAGAATTGTAATCTGAACCATGCCCAGAGCCCACACAGAGCTGGAGGACACTTCCATCTGGCCATCCAGATTAGAAATATCAGCAACATTCACTGCAGGCTCAACAGTAGCATTGGGGCTGAACTAGTCCTGGGAGAGACCTAATCTACATAGGTCAAGCAAAGCTTAAAAACAGGCCTTGGAGGGTATCAAACTGATAGCTTCAAGTAAACTGCCTGCTGAAACAGTCTTTACAGGTAAGTCAATCCAGCCGCTCTGTAATACACACAATATCCACCGTTCAATTTAAAATAAGATATGCAAGAAAAATGTGACCTAAGACTGGGAACAAAATCAGTCATTGGAGACTCAGCAATGACAGATATGAGGGAACTAATAGACATTAAAACAGATAATATAACTAAGTTTAAGAATTTAAATGAAAAGAGTATATAATAAGTGAGAAATTTTAAAAAAGAAACTTCTAGAGGTGGAAATGCAACATACAAAATTAAATTTTCACTATCTTGGATTAAAGCAGAATTAGACACTGTAGAAGAAAATAGCAGGAAACTTGAGGACACAGAAACAGAATCCATCTAGCATAAAGTGTATAGAGAAAAAGATTGGGGAAACAGTGAAGTTTTAGGATCTGCAGGGAATATAAAATATAAACCAGTTTAACACACATTTAATTGGAGACCCTGAGAGAGAGGAAAGTAGTGGGCTAAAAATACATTTGAAAAAAATAATGGCTGAAATTTTTTCCAATTTGAAAACTATTAACACATAGATTCAAAAAATTCACTGACCTCCAAACAGAATTCACACACGTGCACACACACACACACACACACACACACATTGAGCCAAATACATCAAAACCGAATTGCTAAACACAAATGATAGAGGGAATATCTGAAATGCAGTCAGAGGGAGAAAAGACAAAGGACAGAAGGTAATATTATAGTGGACTTCTTGTCTGAAACTAGAAAAACCAGAAGGCAACTGGAAGACAGCTTTAAAGAGTTTGTTTGTTTGTTTGTTTGTTTATTGGGGGGAGGGAGAGCATGGGACAGGGGACAGAAGGGGGAAGGGCAGAGGGGGAGGGAGAGGAAGAGGGAAGGAATCCCAAGCAGACTCCTTTCCGAGTGCAGAGCCTGATGCAGGGCTCAATCTCACAACCCTGAAATCATGACCTGAGATGAAACCAAGAGTCAGAGGCTTAACTGACTGAGCCATTCAGGTGCCCGGGAAGACACCTTTAAAGTGTTTTTAAAAAACTGTCAATGTAGAATTCTACATCTGGCAAAAATATACATCAAAAATGAAGGTGAAAGAAAACTTTTTCAGGCAAATAAAAGCTGACCAAACTTGTCACCTACACACCCACACGAAAATATTTAAAAAAGAAAGCATTTCAGACTAAAGGAAAAGGATACCAGATGGAAATTGGAATCTACACAAAGGAATAAAAAGCACTGGAAATGGTAAATATGTGGGTATGAATTAAATATGATTTTCCTCTACATTTAAATTTTCATTAAAAGGTACCTGACTGCCCAACTTTTTCATTACCACCCTCCTAAGTTACCTTCTCAGGCACTTTGATCTAATCACCCCCACGACAGGGGAACAACATCACTCCTGTGAAGGATGTATGGTTTAGCACAAAACTAATAACATATTGTGGAGTTAATAATATATGCAGAAGCAAAATGCAGGACACTAAGAGCACAGAGGATAGGAGGGGGAAAAGGAAGCTTCTTTCTATAAGATTCTTTCATTATAGGTGAAGTGGCATAATATCAGTTGAAGGTGGAGGTACTTTGAAGATGTGATGTTGATTGAACAGCTGACTTTCAGTAAAGGAGATTATCCTCCATAATCTGGCCGGGCCTCTCCAATCAGTTACAAGGCCGTAAAAACATATTGGACAGAGGCTTTCTCAAGTAAGAAGAAATTTCACCTGTGGACTGAAGTTGCCAGCCTGCCCTACAGACTTCAGAGTTGTCCGGCCGGAACACACAATGACACACGCCAATTCCTGGATATCCACCGATCTCTGTCTTTCCCTCTCTCTGACTCTCTCTCTCTAGACACACACACACACACACACACACACACACACACACACACACACACACACCCCGGTTCTGTTTTCTGCTAGGGCCCTCACTGACGCATTTGGTGAGGGCAAAACGGAGGTCTCACTGTGATGACACATTTTATTAATAAAGTGAGTTTAATGGTATGTTTTCCATTGTGAAGGTAGAAAAAAATAATCCGTCTTGAGTGGAGAAGGTGGATACATTTTTTTTTTTTTTTTTAAAGATTTTATTTATTTATTTGACAGCGAGAGACACAGCGAGAGAAGGAACACAAGCAGGGGGAGTGGGAGAGGGAGAAGCAGGCTTCCTGCAGAGCAAGGAGCCCCATGCGGGGCTCGATCCCAGGACCCCGGGATCATGACCTGAGCCGAAGGCAGATGCTTAACAACTGAGCCACCCAGGCGCCCCAAAGGTGGATACATTTTTGGTTTTTCTGCCTTCCTCCTAGGGGTAATCAAGAGACAACGAACTTTCTGTTAACTCAAACCCCTTGGAAGTGGGTGGATAAGTTCAAGATGAAAATAGTGACCTTCAGGGGCCACTGGCTGGCTCAGTCGGTGGAGCACGTGACTCTTGATCTCAGGGTCATGAGTTCAAGCCCCACATGGGTGTAGAGATTACTTAAAAATAAATAAACTTTAAAAAAAGAAAAGAGGGATGCCTAGATGGCTCAGTCGGTTAAGCATCTGCCTTCAGGCTCAGGTCATGATCCCAGGGTCCTGGGATCGAGTCCCACATTGGGCTCCTTGGGGAGCCCAATTTTTCAGTAGGGAGTCTGCTTCTCCCTCTGCCTTCTGCTTCCCCTGTTCATGCATTCGCACGCTCTCTCTCTCTCTGACAAAGAAATAAATAAAATCTTTGAAAAAGACAAAAGTAAGCTTCAGTAATCCACTAAAAAGAATGTATACATTATCCAGAAATACGTAAAAAGGGTAATATATCATTACCGGGTTTTATCACACAGAAATATTTTATCATAGTACATTCATCAGGCATAAGAGTAAAAATAGCTCTGAATTATATTTGGTGGTACTTTAAAATTTTTCATCTACAGTTTTTCATTGACTCTTCATTCAGCTTTGAAATTAAATATAAGCAACAGATAAGAAATATCTTACACTATTATAATTATAAGGAATCCTATGTAACCATGGAATGTTTAGACAAGTATTTCCCAAACTGTTTTGCTTTATAGGCCAGTAAAATATACTGACCAAGCATTGTTTGTATTGTTTGGTATTTGGTTATTAATTTTTACTTTGCCAGGTATGACATTTTTTTTTTTAAGTAGGCTCCACGCCCAGCACGGAGCCCAATGCGGGGCTTGTACTCACCACCCTGAGATCAAAACCTGAGCTGAGATCAGGAATCAGATGCTTAATCAACTGAGCCACCTGGGCACCCCAGGTACATTTTAAAAGTGATAACGATCACTTATATCTCAGGATTTCATTAAAAAAAAGATATCTTTTAAATTTTAATTCCAGTATAGTTAACATACAGAGTTATATTAGTTTCAGGTGTACAATATAGTGATTCAATGATTTTATACATTATGCAGCGCTCATCAGACAAGTGCACTCCTTAACCCCCATCACCTATTTCACCCCTCCCCCTACCCACCTCCCCTCTGGTAACCAGCAGTTTGTTCTCTGTAGTTAAGAGTCTGTTTCTTCATTTGTTTCTCTCTCTTCTTTTTTTCCTTTGCTCATTTTTGTTATTTGTTTCTTAAATTCCACTTATGAGTGAAATCATGTGGTCTTTGTGTATCTCTGATTACTTCACTTAACATTATACTCACTAGCTACATCTATGTCATTGCAAATGGCAAGATTTCATTCTTTTTTATAGCTGAGTAATATTCCATTATATATCTATATACCACATTTTCCATATCCATTCATCTACTGATGGACATTTGGGCTGCTTCCACAATTTGGCCATTGTAAATAATGCTGCAATGAACACAGGGATGCATGAATCCCTTTGAATTAGTGTTTTTGTCTTTTGGGGGTTATTAACCCAGAAGTGCAATGGCTGGATTGTAGGGTAGCTCATTTTCAGCTTTTTGAGGAAATTCCATAGTGTTTTCCACAGTAGCTACAGCAGTTTGTATTCCCACCAAGGTGCACAAGTTCCTTTTTCTCCATATCCTTGCCAACCCTTGTTGTTTCTTGTGTTTTTTATTTTAGTAATTCTGACAGGTGTAAGGTGATATCTCATTGTAGTTTTGATTTGCATTTCCCTGATGATGAGTGATGTTGAGCATCTTTTCAAGTGTCTGTTGGCCATTTGTATGTCTTCTTTAGAGAAATGTCTGTTCACGTCTTCTGCCCATTTCTTGACTGGATTTTTGTGGGTTTTTTGGTGTTGAGTTGTATAAGTTCCTTATATATTTTGGATACTAACCCTTTATCAGATATGTCATTTGCAGATATCTTCTCCCATTCAGTAAGTTGCCTTTTAGTTCTGTTGATTGTTTCCTTCTCTGTGCTGAAGCTTATTATTTAATGAAATCTCAATAGCTTATTCTTGCTTTTATTTCCTTTGTCTCGAGAGACACATTTAGAAAAATGTTGCTATGGCCAGTGTCAGAGACATTTCTGCCTGTGCTGTCTTCTAGGATTTTTATGGTTTCAGGTCTCACCTTTAGGTCTTTAATCCATTTTGTGTTTATTTTTATATATGATAAAAAAAAAAAGACATTTTTAAAAAGATTGTATTTATTTATTTATTTGACAGAGAGAGAGACAGTGAGAGTGGGAACACAAGCAGAGGGAGTGGGAGAGGGAGAAGCAGGCTCCCCACTGAGCAGAGAGCCCAATGCGGGGCTCTATCCCAGGACCCTGGGATCATGACCTGAGCTGAAGGTAGATGCTTAACGACTGAGCCACCCAGGTGTCCCTAAAAAAAGACATTTTTAACTTCAAAACTTTTCACAATAAAAGACTATCCTTTTAATTGTCCTTTATGATAATTTCACTTTGGCGCACTGATTTTTCTCATTTTTTTACTAATGGGTGAAAACTTTGGCACAAATTGATAGTGGTTCACACTGCAGTGTTTGTTTCCTCTGCGTTTGACACTCTCTTCCTACCAATAAGCTGTTTAATTAGCCAGAGGTGGTGCAAGTGCCCACTGAAATGTACTTGTTCCCCCCACAAAGTACCCTCCACCTTTGTAGATAGCCTTCTTGGTCTCCTCCTGCCTTTGTCCATGTTTCTTGAGCCTCACCTTTTCCTAGAGACCCACCTCACATCTTTTATTCTATCTTTCATGATCTTCTTTTCAAGAGATGCATTTCAGAGAGTCTCCACTCCAGTAAGCTGTGACTACTTGTATTCACCTGTCTGTCTCCAACCTTACAGCAGCAATTTGCCCTGTGTTGTCCCTTTTATTATGGATCCAAAAAGAGTTGTTGATTTTTTAGTCTGTTCAGCTTTTTACTTATTAGGATGGAGTGGTGACTTCCAAACTTCTTCTATGCAGAACTGGAAACTTTTCTCTTACATTTCTAATATTAGTAATGTGTGTCTTCTCTCTTTTTTTCTTGGTTGGCTTGGCTGGAGGTTGATCATTTTATTAATCTTTTCAAAGAATCAGCTTTTGGTACTGTTGATTCTATTGTTTACTTGTTTTCAATTGCATTGAATTTTGGTCTATTTTTATTATTTCTTTTCTGCTTCCTTTAGGGTGGAAGCTTAGATTATAGATTTTAGATTTTTCTTTATTTCTAATATATAGAGTTCATACTATAAATGTCCTTGCATCCCCTGAATTTTGATAAGTTGCATTTCCATTTTTATTTTGTTTAAAATATTTTAAAATTTCTCTTGGGACTTCCTCTTTAACCCATGTGTTATTTAGAAATGTGTTGTTGTTGTTTTTTTTTATTGATTTCTAGTTTAATTCCATTGTGGCCTGAGAGGACCTTTTGTATGATTTCTATTCTTTTAAATTGGCTGAGGTCTGTTTTATGGCCCAATACATGGTCTATTTTAGTGAATGTTCCATGTGAGTCTGAGAAGAATGTGTATTCTGCTATTGTTAGATGAAGCAGTCTATAGTGGGCTTAGAAATAACCCCAAACACGTGTGGTCAGTTGTAACAAGAGTGCAAAGTCAATTTAATGAGGAAAGAATAGTCTTTTCAACAAATGGTGCAGGGACTGTAGACAGCCACATAGAAAAGAATGACGTTAGAGCCCTGACTCACACCATACATAAAAATTAACTCAAAATGGATCAAAGACCTGACTGTACAAGCTAAATTATAAACATCTAGAAGAAAACATAGGAGTAAATCTTCATGACCTTAGATTTGGCAATGAATTCTTAGATATGATACCAAAAACACAAACAACAAAAGGAGAAATTGCACTTCATCAAAATAAAAAGCATTTGTACTTCCAAGAACATTATTAAGAAATTCAAAAGACAATTCAGAATGGGAAAAAATACTTGCAAATCATATATCCAATAGGAGACTTATACATAGAATATGTAAAGAACTCTTAAAACTTAATAATAAGATAAATAATCCAATTTTTTAAAATGGGAAAAGGACTTGAATAGACATTTCTCTGAAGAAGATGTGCAAATGACTGGTAAGTGCAGGAAAAGAGGCATGACATCACTATTCATTAGGCAAATGCAAATCAAAGCCACAATGAGATACCATTTCACATCATTAGGATGTTTATAATAAAAAAAAGGCAGGTAATAACAAGTGTTAGCAAGGATGTAAAGAAATTAGAACCCTCATAATTTACCCATGGGGGAATGTAAAATGCGGCAGGTAGTTTGGAAAACAGTCTGGCAATAATTCAAAAAGTTCAACATAGAGTTATCATATGACCTAGCAACAAAGAGTTACCATATGACCTACCAATTCCCTTCCTAGGTATATGCCCAGCAGAAATGAAAACTATATGTCCACACAGAAACTTGCACATGAATGTTCACAAAAGCACTATTCATAATAGCTGAAAGGTGAAAACAATCTAAATGTCCATCAAGTGATGGATGAAAAAAGAGAAGGTGATATATCCATACAGTGGAATATTATTCAGCCATAAAAAGGAATAAAATACTGATACAAGCTACAACATGGATGAATATTGAAAACATGATAAATGAGAAAAACCACATATTGTATGATTCCATTTATATGAAATATTCAGAATAGGCTAATCCATAGAGACAGAAAACAGATTTGTGACTGCCAGAAGTTGGAAGGAGAGGAGATTGGGAACTTGCTAATGGGTACCAAGTTTTTCTTTGGGGATGATGAAAATGTTCTGGAATTAGATCGTTGCAATAGTTGCACAACTTTGTGAATGTACTCTGAACTTCATTTTATTTATTTTATTTTATTTTTACTTTAAAAGGATGAATTTTATGGTATATGAGTTATAAAAATAAAATTTTTTAAAAGATTTTATTTATTTATTTATTTGAGAGAGAGAGAGAGAGAGAAACAGCATGAGAGGGGAGAGGGTCAGAGGGAGAAGCAGGCTCCCCGCCGAGCCGGGAGCCTGATGTGGGACTCGATCCCAGGACTCCGGGACCATGACCTGAGCCGAAGGCAGTCGCTTAACCAACTGAGCCACCCAGGTGCCCTAAAAATAAAATTTTTAACTAAGAAAATATACCTCTGGTAATTCTGTGTGCCTTATGGTGATCCTCACATGTATGGGACAGGAGTATGGAAAAGCAGGTGGTTTCTCTGAACTGTTTATTTGAGTCATATTGTACTTAAACAATCATATTCTGACAAGTGTCTCTTAGAATGTTTTAGGTGGGTGGGAGGAAGGGATTAAAAAGAGCACAAGGAAATTTTTAGGAGTGATGCATAGTTCATTATCTTGATTGTGGTAATGGTTTCAATGGATATATACTTAGGCTAAAACAAATAAAATTTTATACTTTAAATATTTAGAGTTTATTGTCCATCCAGTTATGCCTCAATAATGCTGTGAGGGGAAAAAAAAAGAAAGAAGAAATTGTCCACCACAGAGGAGACACTAAATAACCAAGTCCAACAAAATTACTCAGCTTGTTGATATTACAGAGCCTTTGTCACTGGTCACTCCAACAGGTGTGATGAGTGTCTTAGTTAGTTTCAGCTGCTATAACAAATTACCATAGGCTGAGTAGCTTAAATAACAAAAATTTACTTCTCACAGTTCTGGAAGCTAGAAGTCCAGGATCAAGGCACTTGTGTATCCAGTGTCTGCTGAAGGCCATCTTCTTGTCAGAACTTCACATGGTAGAGAGAAAGAGAGAGAGAAAGCCCTCACATGTCTTGTCTTTTGAGGGCACTAATCCCATTATAAGGGCTCCAACCTTATCACCTAATTACCTGTCAAAGGCCCCACCTCCAAATATCATTATACTGGGGACTAGTCTTCAACGTATGAATGTTGAGGATACATTCAATCCATAGCAATGGAATCTGAATAAGAGTGCCCCTTGCACATACGGAGTCTATGTGAGTCCAATCTAGCTATTTCGACTTCTAAATGTCCAACTGCCAGCAACAGAGGCCAATTCCTCCATAAGAGCAGCCAATCTTCTAGGGCAAGTTGTCTGCACTGGGTCCTGTCCACCTGCATGATTCCTCCTCACAGCACAGATTTCATCCTGAATGTGATGGGTTCACACTTCCTGCTGACAAGCCCCAGCCTGCACCACTATCTGGGAATACAATGGATCCAATCAGGAACCTACTTTACAGCAAAGGAGGTACAGTGTGGACCCAGGAACGTGGAGTCCAATGATAGAATCACGAACCACACCGTCCGGAAGCAGTTGGCCTGATAGAAATTGGAATGGTCCTATTGAAGGCACAGCTGATGGCCAGATCAGAGGCAACCTTCTGTGAGACTGTTGAATATGTAGCAGAGTGGCAGCTCTCATACACGGGATCTAGAAGGAGTGTCAGTCGCTTTACAGAGCAACCTATGGGAATATATGGTAAAGCTTATGATCCAGCCGTTCCACTAATGTGTGTATATCCCAGGAAAATTTTAGATAGGTACAGAATGAGACATGTACAAAAATATTTTTGCAACATTATTTTTAATAATAATATATTATCAGCAACTTGAAGACCCATTAACAGGAGAATGGATAGTAAAGCAGGGACTACTCAGACAGTGGAATACCATAGCGGTTAAGCTGAATGAACTAGAGCATTATACCAGTATGGGTAAATCTTAAAAACATAAAATTAGGAAGAAAATAAGTTGTAGGATACTATGATAACGTTTGTTCTAAACTCATGAACATGAAAACCAACGTTATCTATTGCAATGTATTTTTATATGCAGTATTGTTATATATGGATCCATACATTGTAGTAATTATATAAAAACATGTATGGGGACAACAATCACCAAATGCAGAATAGTCCTTGCCTCTGGGAAGGAGGTGGATATATTAGACTAGGGAGGGGTACCTGGAAGCCTTTAAATCTAGCTACAATATTTTAATTTAAAAAATAATCTAAAGCAGATATGGCAAAACGTTAGAATTTTTCAAAGCATGCAGTGGCTACGTGGGTGTTTGTTATCACTATAATTTCTATGTCATTATTTGTTAATAAAGCAATTTTTTCCAAATCGCACATCATTTTGTTTAAGTGGTTTATGAAGTCAGCTGTGTGGTTTATAACAAAACCTTAAACAAAAGAGAGAGTGTAATAGAAAAATGTCAGAATATTTAGGTAAAAAGTTAAATATTGTCTTGTATAATGTTCACTTCAGGGTTTACTGCATAGATTTATAAAATGTATTTCTTTTTGAGGGTCCTAGATGAAAATATTCAAAAGCCATTTATTTAATATCTGAAGTTATTGTCCAAACATACTAAATAGGTGACACAAAATTTTTCTTATGTCTGACCTTAAGCAATTTTACTGTGTTAGTCTTAAACAATTAAATTATGTATAACAATATTAAACTTTGTCTCAAGCCAGTAACATCTACAGAAATACAACCCATAGAAGAAATTTTGGTTGAAAAGCCTTCCTATTTTTCTTTAAAATATTTAAATTTCTTTATTAAATATTTATACTTAAATATTTTACATATCTAAATTTCTTTAAAACATTATTTTAAGGTCTGAAATTCACAATTTAACTAAAATTTAGCTTGGCTTGAGGATGAGAAATGATGGGAGGCCTGATCTAGGTTTTGCTTATTTATATTACCTTGTCTATAAAAAAATATTTCACTGTGGAAAAATGACGCCAACTATTGATTGGTTTATTGATTCAGCTATATCATTTGCCTTATTTTTTTGTGGTGTGAATATTTCATATTAACAGAAAGATTTTTAAATGCCATCCTTGTAATTCTAAAGCTTTAGTTTCATTTAATTCATGAACACCTGAAGATGTAATGAAGGGGGTCGTTAAGTTCTTGAAAGGAGAAATGGTTTTGTTTTTTAGTCTTGATGCATTTTGATGAAAAAAATGTCCTTACAATGACTTCTTGTTTCCATGAGGTAGAGAGTGGGTCTTTAGTCTTTGCAACCAACAAAGCCACAACGTAGACCATAGAATGCATTGTTTTGAGTACACATGTGTTATCAGAGCAAAAGCCTACCATGGAAAGACCCATCAGGAGTGTAGTGTTGCAAAAGTCCAATCAAAGTAAGCACCACCCTCGATCTGGGAAGCCGTGGATGGAAAAAAGGAGCAAGTGGGACTGATGGAGCAAAGAGACACCACCAATGATAAAGGAAGGGACATTCCGAGGCTAAAAGGGAAGCTGGGGACTTCTGGTCTCAGAAGTGGGCCCCCAAATGTGTCCACAGTGTGAGAGTAATCATAAAATCAAGACAGCAATGGGTCATGCAAGGAGCGGTTGGTCCCCTTGGGTCCTCTGACAGAGAATATATTTTGGTTCCCTTGAAAATGGGTTGGCATGGGGGTGAAATGGACAACACACTTAAAAGGAAAAACTAAATATTTCTCCTCGGATCCACACCCCCCGAAAAGACACTCTTAACCATAATGAATATATAAAGAATCATCAGCCTCTCTTGAATACTCAACAAGCATTCTCCCTCCTCCTCCCTCCTACTCACTCCTCGAAATAAGAAGGTATGCACAGACACAGTGAGCTTTATGGAGACGGTGGAGAATTCTCAACATGCTTTATTTTCTGACACATGTTTTCAACCTATTTGGAAAATGTTTTACTTTGAGCGATGTTTCTTACTCTTAAATTCACCAAATAATTTTTAATAAAATAAAAACTACTAAGTATATCGTGCTCGTTTTGGCAGCACATAGACTAAAATTGGAACGATCCAGAGAAGATTAGCATGGTCTCTGTGCAAGGAGGACATGCAAAACTCCTAAGTATATAGTTAAATGTAGTTTGTTTAAATTTAAAAGAAATCTATAGATCTTAGACTATTTTATTTTGGATGGTATCATCAGAGATGAGTTGAACACAAGATGCTATTTTCATTCAAGGGAATGGGGTCATAAGCACATGGCATGTTTTTATTCACATACTAGCTACATGCTGCATGAGACCCCCTCCTGCTATGGGTGACTGACTTCAGAGTCTTACTTTTAGATCGCTAATTTAAGAAGCTTCTTCTTACTTTTGAATGTTGATAGTTTCATGTTATTTCAGAGGTATTCCCCTGAAAAAATTTCCATCCTTATTTTTAGAGTTTCTTATTATGGAAAAATTTAAATATATGCAAAAGTAGACAGACTAGTATGATGAACCCAAGTCACCCATATGCAACAATTATCAGCTCAAGGCGAGCCTTGTTTTATCTATGCCCTCACCTACTTCCTGCCCTCCAGTATTGTTTAGAAGCAAATCCTGACATCATATAATTTCAGGCATAAATATTTCAGTGGAACTCTAAAAGACAAGGATTCTGATTCTTTTGTTTTATTTATTCAATTTATTTATTTAGTAATCTCTATTCCCAATGTGAGGCTCTAACTCATGACTCCAAGATCAAGAGTTGCGTGCTCTTCCGACTGAGCCAGCCAGGCACCCTGACAAGGATTCTTTTTCATTTTTTATTTTATTTTATTTTTTAAAGATTTTATTTTTAAGTAATCTCTACCCCCAGTGTGGGCTGTGAGCCCACAACCCCGAGATCAAGAGTTGTATGCTCCAACTAAGCCAGCCAGGCGTTCCAATGATTCTTTTTTAAAGAAAACAAATCCATAGTTCCATTTTGCACCTAATAATGAGTAATAATTTTATCAATTCAAACATAGTCAACAGATTATATTATAGTCAGTGATTCACACCAATCAGTTTTTGAGGAAAGCTCTCATTTTGTACCATAAGGAGGACAAAATGGTCTGCCTTCCTGTCTATAGAAGGAAGGGATTCGAGTTAAAACAAGGATAGAGATAGGCCAAGGGAAATGTGATTGTACCTGGATGATACCTGGATTAGTGAGGGCTCTGACTGCAGCTCAGAGCTGGAAGAAACCGTAAGAGGACCCTTATTTCAGTGATACTGGAGCATCTGATGGAACCAAAGTGCAGGAGGTCAGCAGGGGCTCAGAAGTGATCTGAACTGGGAAATGGGACGGAGTCACCCCAGTGGGACCCTCTCCATCATACACCTCTCCTCTCTCTCACCTATATTTCATTCCTCATGTGTGGGAAAAAGCTATGCTCAAGCCCCTGAATTTTCTCTACTTCTCTGTATAAGAAAGCAGCCAACACTGGGATGGGAATATCTTAGTTATAATTGCAAGTTTCCAGAAAAAGGGGCTCTGATTGGGCCAGTTTGGGTTAAGTGTCCACTCTTGGCCCAGTCAGCAGTGACTGAGGGAGTGGGTCACATGTCACAAATATGGCTGTCAAAGTTTACCCATGTGGTCTGGTGAGGAGTCAGAATCTTCCAGAGAAAGCTAAGGGCCATTGCTCTTGGGCTGGGTTGTTGCCAAGGAAGACGGAGAGCAGAAGCATCTCTGGAACTAAGTAGTCAATGGTGGATCACTGTGTGTAGGGTCTCACAGGCAGGGGGGCTTTCCTCTCTCCCCATGCAACAGTGGACAGGTGTCCTCACTAGGGAAGGGGTTCCGTTCTGGGCTGGGTTATCAAATTCAGCCAACTCTGTGCTTCTCTCCCTGAAGGTTTTAGAACACAGACTCCCCAGCAAGTTTTTTCTCCAGTAATCCCAAAGTGAGAACCACCCTACAGGCCAGTGAGCAAGCTAGGGTTAGTCTGCCTCCAGCTGGGTCTTGTCCCATGGCTGGGGGGTCGCAAGAGAAAACCTTTTAAAACTAGGTCCCCTGTCCACCACAGGATCTGAAAGCAAGGCTAAGAGGCAGGTAAAGATGAAGGCACAGTATGAGATGTAGAGATGAGACAAAGTTAGAGGTCTAGAAAGAATCAAAGACTAAATTCAGCCGAGGTGCTTAAGGCAAGGCCTGACTAGGTATGTTCATCTTCATCTTCTTCGCTGGGCCCTCCTTATTCCTTACTCCCTATTCTTTCTCTTTTTCCTTCCTTCCTTGCTTCCTCCCTCCCTCCTTTCATTCCTTTTTTATACTACTTTCTTGCTCGCTTTCCTTCCCTCTCTCTCCTTCTTTATTCAGTGTTCCTCCATCTGTGTTTTGAGGACTATCAGCACAAATCACTTCAGAGCCTCCTTCAAGATTCAGACTCCAGCTCTTGTTCCTAGACGTTCAATTTGGCAGCCTTGGGGCCTGGCCTGGGAATCTGCCTTTTTCACAAGTCAGGAGATTTTGATACACACCCAACTTTGAGGACCACTTGCTCTGAGCAGAAACATTAGGCAAGTTGACCCCAGAATATTCCATTCATTCCTGTGCCTTTAAACAAGATGAATTTTCCTAATATAATTTCCCTACATTTTTGTGGTGATGGAGATGTGTGTAGGCAGCATACCACAGTTGTTAGTGGAGACATTTAAGTCTACACCCTGAATACCTCTCCTCCTGCCCTAGGAGCTGCCCTAACAGCTGCCTGGTTCAAGAAAAGCTCACGAAGCTCTCCTGGGCTCCCAGTCATGCCACCATCGCCCCAGATTAGGGAAGTGGTTTGTTTGCTTCCCTCGATTCAATAATGTATTCACAGTCTTGACCATGGCATTGGTACTGTGAGTTGGCTAACAAAATAATAATTATGTTTACATAGAAACTGTAAATTCTAATTTTTAAATGTCACCAAGCCCGGTTTGATATAACGGTATCTAGATTCGTATGTCAAAGCGCCCTGATTGGGAGAGAGTCTCCCGTGTGGAAAGTATAATAGCTACCATGGGATTACAGTTGAGGCAACCTGGGGGTATAAAGTCATCTTGGGCTGGTCCTGAAAAACCATTTCTTATTTTATTTTTTAATTTTTTTTAAGATTTTATTTTTTTTTTTGAGAGAGAGAGAGCAAGAGCAGAGGGAGAAGCAGACTTCCTGCTGAGCAGGGAGCCCGATGTGGGACTTGATCCCAGGACCCTGGGATCATGCATGACCTGAGCCGAAGGCAGACAGTTAACCGACTGAGCCACCCAGGCGTCCCCCATTTCTTATTTTAAAAAGCAGCTTTATTCTTAGCCTTTTGGCTTAGATCTAGCATCTGTTCTTATCAGTTTAATATCTGATATGTCCTTTATCCAAGGACAATATATTAAATGGATTTTGGGAGCAGGGAGATGGAATAGAGCTTGCTCCATCCACTCCATGCATTGAGCTGGTATTGCAATGCCTCCAGGAACGGGGCACCCCCTCAGGGGCTTCAAACTTGCAATGGTGCTGGGGTGCCTGGCTGGCCCAGTCGGTAGAGCATGTGACTCTCCATCTCAAAGTCATGAGTTTGAGCCCCATGTTGGGCATGGAGCCTTCTTAATAAATAATAATAGGGTGGCTGGTTAAGTGTCTGCTCTTGGTTTTGGCTCAGGTAGTGATCTCAGGGTCATGAAATCAAGCACCTCGTCAGGCTCTGCGCTCAGTGTGGAGTCTGCTTGAGGTTCTCTCTCTCTCTCCCTCTGCCCCTCCTGCTCATGCTCTCTCTTTTTCTCTCTAAGATAAATAAATAAATCTTTTAAAATGATGATAATTAAAACAATAAATTAAAAACAGCTTTATTGAGGGCGCCTGGGTGGCTCAGTTGGTTAAGCAACTGCCTTCAGCTCAGGTCGTGATCCTGGAGTCCCGGGATCGAGTCCCACATCGGGCTCCCCACTCAGTGGGGAGTCTGCTTCTCCCTCTGATCCTCTCCCCTCTCATGCTCTCTCTCACTCTCTCTCTCTCAAATAAATAAATAAAATCTTTAAAAAATAAAAAATAAAAACAGCTTTATTGAGATGTAACTTACATACCATAGGGGTGCCTGGCTGGCTCAGTCGGTAGTGCATGAGCCTCTTGATCTCGGGGTCGTGGTCATGAGTTTGAGTCCCATGTTGGGCACAGAGTTTGCTTGAAAAAATTCACATACCATAAACTCACCCATTGGGAGGATATAGTAGATGCATTTTAGCGAATCTCTGTATTTACATATATATTATGAATGAATCCAATTTTCCAACACTTCCACCCATCCAAAAGGCTCCCTTCACCTGTTGGCAGTCACTCCCTGATCCCACCTGCAGCCCCAGGCAACCACTGATCTACCACTGATCTATAGAAATTTTCTATAAATAGACTCATACACTATATAGTGTTGTGTCTGATTACTTTCACTTAGCGAAATGCTTCTGAGGTCCATCCCAGGCTGTTGTGTAGATCAGTAGTTCATTCCTTTTCATTGCCAAGTAGTATTCCATTGGGTGGATTATTTTAAGGCCTTAATTTAAAATGTTTTCGCATTGTTATAATTGGAACTTCTGTATGACTAGAAACTCCAAACCTAGACAATTTTTTGCTGTCTCTGTGCCATCAGGGGAGAGGAAACCTGCAGGTCATTTCAATTCTGGTAGCTGGCAGAGAACACAAGAGGATAGTTTTCGGAATGTTGCTTCAACACTCAACTCGTGTTCTCAGATTTCAACTGATGATACCTATTTTTCAGTGAAAAAACATTGCACGTCTTTTACAGGATGTAATTGTTGAATGCAGGTTTTTTCTGAAACTTGCTAATGTCATTGATCAGGTAAGATTTATAATATACTTGTGAGCTTAATCACAATTTTGTATGTATTTTACTGTATAGGAAGATCCATGTAAAACTACATGATCTATTGCAAGCATACCAGTCTGTGGCACACCTGTTTTATAATTACCCTAATTCTTGGATTCACAGGAATGGACTGCAGCTCCTAAACGTGATAAAAATGTGATATTCTGTGAATGTGCTCCATGCATCTATTTTGGAGTGCATAGCCTCTGGTTCAAATATCTTTGTGTGTGTATTGCTTTGGAAATACTTTCTCAGCTTTGGAGGCATTCTCCAAACACTTTCTGACATAGCCCACATTCCGGGGTATTTGCAGAAGAGCTGCCACTCTCCCCCCACGATCCATTTCCGGCTGCACAGCTGAGTGGCCCAAAGAGGAAAGAGTATCTAGTGGTTTGGAGAATTTAGTTCAGTGGGCCCTGAAGGTCTTTATTTTTAACAGTATGATTAAACAATATTTCTGACAGCACAGGAAATTAGACACATGTTTATGAAGTGCTTTCTTTTCTTTGAAAAGGGCACAATGCCAGGGTATAAAGCAATGATTTATATACTTCCTTTATTAAAAAGAAATTTTAGCAGCAACTATGGGCTAGGTGTGGTTGGAGATGGGAAGTTGAGTAATTCTCATCTTCAAGTATGTACCATCTTAGGAGGAAATACGACCTTGGTGTTATTCTTCAAGTGATCTGCGTTTGCTGATGAACTTTGGAAACCTACATGTTCTTTCTTTGGTTGGGTTTGGCAGAAAAATAGTTTCTGAATTATTCTGGAGACAGAAATCTTTTGCTCCCTCCGAATATAAGTTTCTTTCCGTTCCGAAGAGCATGAGTTAAGTGGATCCAATTGTTTAGTGAAGGTGCATCTGCGGCTTATGAGATCTTTCATCTTAACCTTGATGGTAAGAAACTTCTGTACCGTCATGGAGGGGACACGGCATGTTCCGAAGGAGCTCTGACCCAGGAGCCAGAACAACCTGGGTGCTGATTCTGGCTTTGCTGTTAATTAGCAGGGTGATCTTTGGCATCAGTGTTGATTTCCCCAGGGTCTCGGTTGTTTCATCTAGAAAAGGAGGACACTTGTGGCGATAAGTTTTTAGGTTCCTTTCAGCAAGAAAATTCCATGAGGCCTTTTTCACTGAGGAAACAAATCCCTGGCAAGCCCTTGTCTAATAATTACTGTTAGGTAACCCTCCTAAGGGTTTATGACTTTTCCAGTCTTCGGTGGTACACATTTTTTTTCTTTCCTTGGGTTTATGATGGAGCAAAGTTAACAAACATGTCATTGATACATATTGAGGTTTTAAACGTTAATTTTTGCCTGAGTAGTAATGAGAAAATTAACTTTTGTGTTTCTTTTTTTGGGGGGTTTATTGACCCAACCCCCTTTAAAGATTGATTTATTTGAGGGGGAGGAATGGGGAGGGGCAGAGGGAGAGAGAGTCTTAAGCAGACTCCGCACTGAGTGCAGAGCCCCACGAGGGGCTCGATCCCACAGTCCTGAGATCACGACTTGAGCTGAAACCAAGTCGGACGCTTAACTGACTGTGCCACCCAGGTGCCCCTAACTTTTGTGTTTTGTATATATATATATGTAATATATATATATACACACACACACATACCCTTTCTACCGTGAGAATGAGAAATCAAGTCATTAACATAGGCAAATTAGAAGTGAGACTTTGGAGTTTTAGTGTTATTTCTCCTGTCCTCCTCCAACCTCCAAGACTGATAAACCATGAAGATGGTGACAGAGGTCATATGACATCCACATCCCAATGTCCTGCTGTTCTTAAATAAAGGAAGGATAAAATCCCTGTCTTTTTTATGTAAAAAGTAGTATTTGTTCATCTTTTAGGTTTTAATGATTATTTCTCAGATATCTGCAAAAGCTGTGATAAAGTCTTTATGAAGAACAAAGGATGTTCTTCATAACAAAGGACAACAGAACACCAAAAACATAAAAATTGAAGATTCGGTGTTTATCCTGCCTTCTGAATACATGATGTGAAGCAACTGGGCATAGGGAACCCTGGTATGTTTTGATAAAATTCAAATATCAGGTCTTAGAAAGATCTATAAGTCTTTATTTTCACGAAACAAATAATCTGTTCTTCAATTTTAAAAAGGCATATCAAGAAAATTGACCTCAAAGTCTAGATACAAAGTTTAGGTGTTAAGTCAAATCTCCAATTTCGTTAGTCATGGAAAGTATGATGATCATATAATCAGAAAACATTTCCTTCCTGTCCTCAGCTGAAAATGGAAAATAAAGTGCCTGTGTATGATACAGGCTTGGAACGAAAGGCCAGGGTTGGGGGGAGGCAGGACCTAGCCCAGACACAGAGAGGCAACGACCAGGAAGGATCTGATAGCACATGGGTGATTTAGATTAAAGATGAATCTAGTAACCAGTGGGCATAGAGTTTTACAAAGCTATATGTAAGCAACATAAAAGTAAGTTTAAAAAAAAAAAGAGTAAGTTTCAAGCAAATGCTGAAATTAGGTCCTGCTGCAAATGACAGAAAACCCAAAGTAACAGTGGCTTAAACACGATTCAGATATTTTCTCTAAACAGTTGTGTGAAGGGTGCCCCAACCAACAGGAGCCCAGGTTCCTTCTACCTGGTTCCTCACATCCTCACCATGAAGCTTCACCTTATGAGCCAAGACAGCTCTTCAAGCCCCATCTAGGCAGCAAAATGAAAGAAGGGGGAAGAGAACAAGCTCCTCTATTTAATGATACTTCCCAGAAGTATGCTTACATCCTGTTGCCTAGAATTAAGTCACATGGTCACAACTAGACGCATGGGAGTTTGGGATTCTGGTGGAGGCTGGGTTTCTTGATTCTGGATACTTTGTGCTCAGTTAGAAATTGGGGTTCTATTGTTGCAGAAGAGTGCATCTCTGTGCCAGAGACTTTAACCTTGCCCAGATAGCAGTCTGGCCCTTGCCTTCCATTTCCGATAGGTTGTCAAGCTCCACGGGAGTGTGTAGACTGGGGACTGCCTTGTGACCAAGTCCATGTGATTTAAAGTCGTTTAGGATGGGGTCTTTGGATCATGAAGTAGTAGTTGAGATTCAAGTGGGGCTTGGGACTGAGATCAGATATATGGGAAACCAGCACAAATACATGATGGAGCCCCAACAGAACTCTGGTCCCAGAGCTTGGATGGGTTTCCCTGGTTGGCAGCACTCTGTGTATGTTGCCAACTCATTGATGCCAAGGGAGTACGCTGCCCATGACTCCCAAGGGAGAGGACAATGGAAGCTCCACTTTGGGTACTTTCCTGGACTCTGCCCTCTGTACTTCTTCCCTTGGCTCATTTTAATCTGTATCCTTTTGTTCTAATGAACTGTAACTATGGGCACAACAGCTTTTAGTGAGTTCTGTGAGACTCTCCAGTGAATGATTGAAACTGAGGATGGTTTGGGGAATCCCACAAACTTGTAATTGGTCTCAGAAGTGAGAGTGGTTTGATGCTACCTTCTTAGCACCCCAACCATTCCCTGGTAATGGCGCAATGGGGCAAAAGGCCAGGGCTGCTTCTGGCCAGAGGCTCTACACAAGCCAGGCCTTACCTGCCTGGCCTGAAAATAAAGGTTCTAATATCTGAATAAACTTGTAATTCAGTCAGGACATGCCAGCACACTGCAACAAAAGACATCTTCTATCGAAGAAGGGGAGACTGTTGGAAGAGAAAAGCAAGCCACCACAAAAGCAAACTTGTCCTTTCAGCTGTCCAAATACTCACACATCTGTCTTCCAACATGTAGTACCGATTCATACCTTTTGCACGAGCAACACCCCCAAAGTTCCATTCAGGCACATCCTTCAGCTCAAAAGGTGGTGTCTTGGATGATGTCCAGAGCTCTTCATCATTGCAGAGGAGCTCCTTGTGGTCTGGAAACTCATGCACCTAAAGAAAAGTTCTGCTTCAAAATGAGCAATATACAATGGTTCTGTAGGAAAAATAGTTACAGCAAAAACCCCCATTTGGAAAGGGGAGTCATGGAGAACACCCAGCAGTCCTTGGCCCACAGCAGTGATCAAATCCTATGGGAACTGGAGGGGGGCGGAGCAAGATGGCGGAGGAGTAGGAGACCTGGATTTCGTCTCCTCTCAGGAATTCAGCTGGATAGGGATCAAAACATTCTGAACACCTACAAACTCAACAGGAGATCGAAGAAAAGAATAGCAACAACTCTCTGAACAGAAAAGCGACCACTTTCTGGAAGGTAGGATGTGCGGTGAAGTGAATCCGAGGCGATATTCGGGAGGATAGACGGCGGGGGAGGGGCCTCCGTCGGCCGCTTCTGGCAAGTGATAGAGCCGCGGAGCACAAAATTGGAACTTGTAGAAGTCGGCTCCGCTGAGGGACGTCACTCTGGTGGCTAAGTGGGGGGTGGAACCCTTGCGGGACAGTGTGGTCTCAGGACCCTCGGGGTCACAGGAAGACCGGGGGTGCCTGAGTGCGGCAGAGCTCCCAGGGATTGGAGCGGGGAAGCCGGCTGCAGAGACGGAGTCGAGGCGCGGGCTCTCAGCTCGGGGTTGTCATAAACTGTGATCCGCGGCACAGTCGGGCCACTGCTCCTCCAGCAGGGACCCAACAAGCGGCAGATCCGGGGAGACTCACCTTCTTCCCCCGGGAGGAGCGGCGCGGGAGCGCACCGCGGGGATCTGCTGGGTTTGGAGACTCCACCCGGGGTCGGGGGCCAGAGATAGAAACACGCGGTCACAGGCCGGGTGAGCACGGAGTGCGGCCGGAGACCGGGGAGACGGGAGGGACTGACTGCTTTTCTCTGGGGGCGCACTGAGGAGCGGGGCCCCGAGTTCTCGGCTCCGCCGGGGCGGAGACTGGGAGGCCACCATTTTCACTCTCTGCCTCCAAAGCTGTACGGAAAGCTTGCAGGGAACAAAAGCTCCGGAGAGCAAACCCGAGCAGATTACTTAGCCCGGACCGGCAAGGGCGGGGCAATTTTGCCTCCGGCAAAGACATTTGGGAACCACGGCAACAGGCCCCTCCCCCAGAAGATCAGCGAGAACAGCCAGCCAAGACCAGGTTTACCGATCAATGAGAACGGCAGAACTCCAGCGCTAGGGGAATACTGCACATAGAATTCATGGCTTTTTTACCATGATTCTTTAGTCTTTCAAAGTTAATTATTTTTTTAACTGTCTTTTTTTCTTTTTTCTTTTTTTGAATTTTTCTTTTTCCCTTTTTCAACCAACATCTTATCAATCCCTTTTTTAAAAAAACATTTTTATTTTTCATTTTTAGAGTCATATTCTATCCCTTCATAGTAGTTACCCATATTTTTGGCATATATATATAAGTTGTTCTCTCTTTAAAATTTTGAGATAGTTTCTTCTAACAGATCAAAATATACTCTAAATCTCTAGTGTACGGTTTTTTTCTACTCCCCTGCCTGATCACATTCTCTCCCTTTTTTTTTTTTTAAATCCTCTTCTTTCTTTTTTCAAACAACTTATCAATTCCTTTTATAAAATTTTTTATAATTTCCATCTTTACAGTCATATTCCATCCCTTCATCATATCAACCCTTATTTTTGTACATATATAAGTTTTTCTTTCTTTAAAATTTTGGGAGGCACTTTCTTTTAACAGACCAAAATACACCCAAAATCTAGTGTGTGGCACTGATCTATAAACCAGCCTGATCATATTTGATCACATTCTGTTTTTGTTTTGTTTTGTTTTGTTCTGTTTTTGTTTGTTTTTATCTTTATCTTTATCTTTTTCTTTTTTCTTTTTTTCTTTCTTTTTCTTTTTTCTCTCTTTCCCTTTCTTTTCCCACTGCTTCAGGTCTTTTCTGATTTGTTTACAGTATATTTTCTGGGGACGTTGTTACCCTGCTAGCATTTTGTTCTCTCATTCATCTATTCTCCTCTGCACAAAATGACAAGACGGAAAAAATCACCTCAACAAAAAGAACAAGAGGTAGTACCGACTGCCAGGGACCTACTCAATATGGACATTAGTACGGTGTCAGATCTAGAGTTCAGAATCATCACTTTAAAGATACTAGCTGGGCTTGAAAAAAGCATGGAAGTTATTAGAGAAACCTTTCTGGAGAAGTAAAAGAACTAAAATCTAACCAAGTAGAAATCAAAAAGGCTATTAATGAGGTGCAATCAAATATGGGGGTGCTAACTGCTAGGATAAATGAGGCAGAAGAGAGAATCAGTGAGATAGAAGACCAAATGATGGAAAATAAAGAAGCTGAGAAAAAGAGAGATAAACAACTACTGGATCACGAGGGCAGAATTCGAGAGATAAACGATACCATAAGACGAAACAACATTAGAATAATTGGGATCCCAGAAGAAGAAGAAAGAGAGAGAGGGGCAGAAGGTATAATGGAGCAAATTATAGCAGAGAACTTCCCTAATTTGGGGAAGGAAACAAGCATCAAAATCCAGGAAGCACAGAGAACCCCTCTCAAAATCAATAAAAATAGGTCAACACCCCGACATCTAATAGTAAAACTTACGCGTCTCAGAGACAAAGAGAAAATCCTGAAAGCAGCTCGGGAGAAGAGATATGTAACCTACAATGGTAGAAACATTAGATTGGCAACAGACTTATCCACAGAGACCTGGCAGGCCAGAAAGGACGGGCAGGACATATTCAGAGCACTAAATGAGAAAAATATGCAGCCAAGAATACTATATCCAGCTAGGCTGTCATTGAAAATTGAAGGAGAGATAAAAAGCTTCCAGGACAAACAAAAACTAAAGGAATTTGCAAACACGAAACCAGCCCTACAAGAAATCTTGAAAGGGGTCCTCTAAGCAAAGAGAGAGCCTAAAAGCAACATAGACCAGAAAGGAACAGAGACAATATACAGTAACAGGCACTTTACAGGCAATACAATGGCATTAAATTCCTATCTTTCAATAGTTACCCTGAATGTAAATGGGCTAAATGCCCCCAATCAAAAGACACAGGCTATCAGATTGGATTAAAAAACAAGACCCATCGATATGCTGTCTGCAAGAGACTCATTTTAGACCCAAAGACACCCCCAGATTGAAAGTGAGGGGGTGGAAAACCATTTACCATGCTAATGGACACCAAAAGAAAGCTGGGGTGGCAATCCTTATATCAGACAAATTAGATTTTAAACCAAAGACTGTAATAAGAGATGAGGAAGGACACTATATCCTACTTAAAGGGTCTATCCAACAAGAAGATCTAACAATTGTAAATATCTATGCCCCTACCATGGGAGCAGCCAATTATATAAGGCAATTAATAACAAAAGCAAAGAAACACATCGACAACAATACAATAATAGTGGGGGACTTTAACACCCCCCTAACTGAAATGGACAGATCGTCTAAGCAAAAGATCAACAAGGAAATAAAGACTTTAAATGACACACTGGACCAAATGGACTTCACAGACATATTCAGAACATTCCATCCCAAAGCAACGGAATACACATTCTTCTCTAGTGCCCATGGAACATTCTCCAGAATAGATCACATCCTAGGTCATAAATCAGGTCTCAACCAGTACCAAAAGATTGGGATCATTCCCTGCCTATTTTCAGACCACAATGCTTTGAAACTAGAACTCAATCACAAGAGGAAAGTCGGAAAGAACTCAAATACATGGAGGCTAAAGAGCATCCTACTGAAGAATGAATGGGTCAACCAGGAAATTAAAGAAGAATTAAAAAAATTCATGGAAACCAATGAAAATGAAAACACAACTATTCAAAATCTTTGGGATACAGCAAAGGCAGTCCTAAGAGGAAAGTATATAGCAATACAAGCCTTTCTCAAGAAACAAGAAAGGTCTCAAGTACACAACCTAACCCTACACCTAAAGGAGCTGGAGAAAGAACAGCAAATAAAGCCTAAACCCAGCAGGAGAAGAGAAATAATAAAGATCAGAGCAGAAATCAATGAAATAGAAACCAAAAGAACAGTAGAACAGATCAACGAAACTAGGAGCTGGTTCTTTGAAAGAATGAACAAGATTGATAAACCCCTGGCCAGACTTATCAAAAAGAAAAGAGAAATGACCAAAATCAACAAAATCATGAATGAAAGAGGAGAAATCGCAACCAACACCAAAGAAATACAAACAATTATAAAAACATATTATGAGCAACTCTATGCCAGCAAATTAGATAACCTGGAAGAAATGGATGCATTCCTAGAGATGTATCAACTACCAAAACTGAACCAGGAAGAAATAGAAAACCTGAACAGACCTATAACCACTAAGAAAATTGAAGCAGTCATCAAAAATCTCCCAAAACACAAAAGCCCAAGGCCAGATGGCTTCCCAGGGGAATTCTACCAAACATTTCAAGAAGAATTAATACCTATTCTTCTGAAACTGTTCCAAAAAATAGAAATGGAAGGAAAACTTCCAAACTCATTTTATGAGGCCAGCATTACCTTGATCCCAAAACCAGACAAAGACCCCATCAAAAAGGAGAATTACAGACCAATATCCCTGATGAACATGGATGCAAAAATTCTCACCAAAATACTAGCCAATAGGATCCAACAGTACATTAAAAGGATTATTCACCAAGACCAAGTGGGATTTATCCCTGGGCTGCAAGGTTGGTTCAACATCCGCAAATCAATCAACGTGATACAATACATTAACAAAAGAAAGAACAAGAATCATATGACCCTCTCAATAGATGCAGAAAAAGCATTTGACAAAGTACAGCATCCTTTCTTGATCAAAACTCTTCAGAGTATAGGCATAGAGGGTACATACCTCAATATCATAAAAGCCATCTATGAAAAACCTACAGCGAATATCATTCTCAATGGGAAAAAACTGAGAGCGTTCCCCCTAAGGTCAGGAACGCGGCAGGGATGTCCACTATCACCACTGCTATTCAACATAGTATTGGAAGTCCTAGCCACAGCAATCAGACAACAAAAAGAAATAAAAGGCATCCAAATCGGCAAAGAAGAAGTCAAACTCTCACTCTTTGCAGATGATATGATACTTTATGCGGAAAATCCCAAAGACTCCACCCCAAAACTGCTAGAACTCATACAGGAATTCAGTAAAGTGGCAGGATATAAAATCAATGCACAGAAGTCAGTGGCATTCCTATACACCAACAACAAGTCAGAAGAAAGAGAAATTAAGGAGTCGATCCCATTTACAATTGCACCCAAAACCATAAGATACCTAGGAATAAATCTAACCAAAGAGGCAAAGGATCTGTACTCAGAAAACTATAAAATACTCATGAAAGAAATTGAGGAAGACACAAAGAAATGGAAAAACGTTCCATGCTCATGGATTGGAAGAACAAATATTGTGAAGATGTCAATGCTACCTAGAGCAATCTACACATTCAATGCAATCCCCATCAAAATACCATCCACTTTTTTCAAAGAAATGGAACAAATAATCCTAAAATTTGTATGGAACCAGAAAAGACCCCGCATAGCCAGAGGAATGTTGAAAAAGAAAAGCAAAGCTGGCGGCATCACAATTCTGGACTTCCAGCTCTACTACAAAGCTGTTATCATCAAGACAGTATGGTACTGGCACAAAAACAGGCACATAGATCAATGGAACAGAATAGAGAGCCCAGAAATGGACCCTCAACTCTATGGTCAACTCATCTTTGACAAAGCAGGAAAGAATGTCCAATGGAAAAAAGACAGTCTCTTCAACAAATGGTGTTGGGAAAATTGGACAGCCACATGCAGAAGAATGAAACTGGACCATTTCCTTACACCACACACAAAAATAGACTCCAAATTGTTGAAAGACCTCAATGTGAGACAGAGTCCATCAAAATCCTAAAGGAGAACACAGGTAGCAACCTCTTCGACCTCAGCCGCAGCAACTTCTTCCTAGAAACATCGCCAAAGGCCAGGGAAGCAAGGGCAAAAATGAACTATTGGGACTTCATCAAGATAAAAAGCTTTTGCAAAGCAAAGGAAACAGTCAACAAAACCAAAAGACAACTGACAGAATGGGAGAAGATATTTGCAAATGACATATCAGATAAAGGGCTAGTATCCAAAATCTATAAAGAACTCATCAAACTCAACACCCAAAGAACAAAGAATCCAATCAAGAAATGGGCAGAAGACATGAACAGACATTTTTCCAAAGAAGACATCCAAATGGCCAACAGACACATGAAAAAGTGTTCAATATCGCTCGGCATCAGGGAAATCCAAATCAAAACCTCAATGAGATACCATCTCACACCAGTCAGAATGGCTAAAATTAACAAGTCAGGAAATGACAGATGTTGGCGGGGATGCGGAGAAAGGGGAACCCTCCTACACTGTTGGTGGGAATGCAAGCTGGTGCAGCCACTCTGGAAAACAGTATGGAGGTTCCTCAAAAAGTTGAAAATAGAGCTACCATATGATCCAGCAATTGCATTACTGGGTATTTACCCCAAAGATACAAAAGTAGGGATCCGAAAGGGTACCTGCATCCCGATGTTTACAGCAGCAATGTCCACAATAGCCAAACTGTGGAAAGAGCCAAGATGTCCATCGACAGATGAATGGATAAAGAAGAGGTGGTATATATATACAATGGAATATTATGCAGCCATCAAAAGGAATGAGATCTTGCCATTTGCAACGACGTGGATGGAACTGGAGGGTATTATGCTGAGCGAAATAAGTCAAACAGAGAAAGACATGTATCATATGACCTCACTGATATGAGGAATTCTTAATCTCAGGAAACAAACTGAGGGTTGCTGGAGTGGGGGGTGGGGTGGGAGGGATGGGGTGACTGGGTGATGGACACTGGGGAGGGTATGTGCTCTGGTAAGTGCTGTGAACTGTGCAAGACTATTGAATCTCAGATCTGTACCTCTGAAACAAATAATGCAATATATGTTAAGAAAGAAAAAAAGAAGAAGAAGAATGTAGCAGGAGGGGAAGAATGAAGGGGGGGAAATCGGAGGGGGAGAAGAACCATGAGAGACGATGGACTCTGAAAAACAAACTGAGGGTTCTAGAGGGGAGGGAGGTGGGAGGATGGGTTAGCCTGGTGATGGGTATTGGGGAGGGCACGTTCTGCATAGAGCACTGGGTGTTATGCACAAACAATGAATCATGGAACACTATATCTAAAACTAATGATGTAATGTATGGGGATTAACATAACAATAAAAAAAATCCTATGGGAACTGGAATGGCGAGGCCCCCCTTCTCTGGTAATAGAGTCAGTTATTTGGTCAGCCCATCTGAATACCTCTGGCTCTGGAACAATTCTTCTTGCCCAATATCTTCCTGTCCCTGCCCTGTAGGAAGACTTCCTTGTCCCTCATCTTTAAAAGCCCCATCAGAAGTGAGCACTGGAGGGTATTTGCTGCCTGGGAGCTGAACAGATATAGGGTCCCAGGAGTTGCTTTAGGGATTGGTCAGTCACCTGCAATTTGGGGCTAGTTTGCAGTTTCTTTATCAATATGATTAATATCCTCACAAACCTCTGGGTTTCTGATATGCTTGTTTCTGGTCTGTTCCACTTTAGGATGGCCAGATTTAGCAAATCCTAAGAAAACACAGGATTCCCAGTGAAGCCTGAATTTCAGATAACCAGTGAATGATACTTTGGAAGTAAAATATTTGAGGCACCCTTACCCTAAAAAATTATTTGCTCTGCTCTCCTACCCACTTCTCTTCAATCTAATGACCACTGCCCTCAGACCATATGAAAGGGTGGGCTTGGTTAAGAAGATACACTGATGTTTGCCTCTGGACTGGCTCTCACCATCTATAGACAGAAAAACTGAGGTAGGAAGCTCTTTGTGAAACCATGAGGCCTCAGTAAAACTGCCTACCCAGACTGCCTTTGCTTGGAGTGTAGGAGCTTGGGTTTTTTAATTCAGCAAGTCTCCAGATTATCAGATTATGAGTCAAATTACATTGTAGACTCCAGACAGAGAGGGCTTCCTTAGCAGAACAAATTCTTCATTCTGTTTCCAGGCTGCCTGGCTTTTTCCCCTGAGCTCACCTCTCTTTTGGACTTTTTAGGAAGTGGCAGGAAGCAGCTGAATGTGCCCCAGATTCTGAAATTTTCCAACCATTTTTTTCCTAACGCTCTGCCTTGGTCAGCAGGCAGTATGCCTTCTAAAGCAGCAATGGGAACATGCCACCCAATGTCTCATGGCCATGTACTAAAGGTCATCACTTTTCCTACCTGCCTACTGAGTCTTTGGCATTCAGCTGCTTGATCAGTGCACCATCTTAGGTTTTGTTAGGACTGGAGTTGGCTGCGGGCGTCAGAAGTCACAAAATAATAGTCAGGTATATTAGTTTCTCATGTTACTGTAACAAATTGCCACAAACTTAGTGCCTTAAAACAATGCACATTTATTCTCTTATAGTTTAAGAGGTCCGACATTGGAAATGAGACTTCTGGAACTAAAGTCAAGGATCTGCAAAGCTGGTTGCTTCTGGAGGCTCCAGGGGAGTATCTGTTTCCTTGACTTTTCCAGTTCCTCCAGGCCACTCATGCTCCTGGTTTATTATGTCCCTTCTTTCTATTTTCAAGGGAATCCCTCCAACCTTTGCTGCTAACATCTCCTGTCTCTGACATTCCTACCTCCCTCTTACAAGCACCCTTTTATTGACCTGGGGCCAGGCCAGATCATCTCCTCTCTCAATGTTCTCAAATCATCTGCAAAATCCCTTTTGTAAGGTAACATATTCACAGTTTCCAGGGATTAGGATGTGAACATCCCTTTTGGGGGGAAGTAGGGAAGGAGTATTATTCTATCTACTATAACAAAGAAGAAGTTTATTTTTCTCTCAAATAAATGGAGGTAGTCAGGGTCAGTATGGGGGAGGCAATGATCATGAAGAGCTCAGGCTCCTTCTACCTTATCCTGCTTCCATCCTCAGCAAGCAGCCTCCACCCCATGGTTCAAGAGGACTCCTCAAACTGTAGCCAGCACATCCAAATTCTAACAGGCAGGACAAGCAAGAGGAAAAAGAAGGACTTGCACCCTCTTTTCAAAGATACTTCCTGAGAGTTGCACTCTTGGCTTCCAGGACTTGGTCATAAGGCCACACCTAGTGATAAATGTGACTGAGAAATGTAGACATTATTCTGGACAGACCCATGCCCATCTAAAAAATAATGGGGTTTTGGGGCACCTGGTGGCTCAGTCAGTTAAGCATCTGACCCTTGGTTTCAGCTCAGGTCATGATCTCAGGGTCATGAGATCAAGCCCCGCATCAAGCTCTGTGCTCAGCGGGGAGTCTTCTTGAGATTCTCTCTCTCCCTCTTCTTCTGCCCCTCCCCCTACCTCTCTCTAAAATAAAGAAACAAAATATTTTTAAAAATTGGGGTTTCTACTGTTACAAGGGAAAAAGAAGATATCTTTTGGGGGACATCTAGTAGTCCCTCCAGTGTTCCTGATTAAATTTCTAAGATTGTATGTACATTTTGGGTGGAAAATGAATTTAATTCACATGCAAGTGTGCTAAATTCCAGAAGGCAGATAGTTCTTACCTAACTGCTACTAGTCTCATGCAGATCTTTGGAGTAATGTAGCAAGTTCTCTGTAGAGCAATGAGACCAATGTTCCCAAAGAACGAAAGAAAGAAAGGGAGAAAGAAAGGAAGGAAGGAAGGAACAGAAAGAAAGAGAAAGAAAGAAAGAAAAAAAAGGAAAGGGAGAGAAACATTCATATAAACACCTTCCAGGGAAGAAGACCATGAAATGGAAGTTCGATGATTCCAGAAATAAACAAAGAAGTTTTTCCTCCAGAAGTTAGAGTGTACTGAATGATCTACTGATTACCAGTGAGTGGGTAATTTGAGTTCTTACTGAATGCGTGTGTGGTGGCTGGAGGAGGCGCATCTCAGAGTAGAAGCAAGGCACCAGGGCATGGAGAAGCAGAAATTGGGGATGCTTCCCTGCTCTGACCATAAGTTTCATGAAGGCCACACAGGCACACCTGTTGGGAATGGGATTTGAGTGAGACCCCATTAGGGATCCTGCCCCCTCATCTACAGATAGAAGCCCTCTTGCTCTCCTAACTCACACCCCTTCAATAATCAAATCACATTGGGACTAGGCCCTGAGATGTCCTCTCTTGGCCCACTTCTTTCTTCCTACATTACTGCCATGATTATTGTCCAGTCACTATTATCTTTTGCTAAGATTTCTACAAATATTTCCTAACTGAGATGTTTAGTGAGATGCTACTCTCCAATACACATTGCAGCCAGAAGGATCTTTCTTGAATGCAAAACTGATCATCTCATGTTATAGGTTGAATTGTGTCTCTGCAAAAAAGTTATGGTAGAGTCCTAACTCCCAGGAGCTCAGAATGTGATCTTAGTTGGAGATAGGGTCTTTACAGAGGTGATCAAAGTAAGACAAGGTCTTTAGAGGCCCTACAATAGTGACTCTTCATGCTGCTGGAATTACTTACTCAACCCTCTCTTCCTTTCTAGGCTGTACGCTACATGGAGGGAAAACATTTTCTGTTTTTCCCCAGTAAGTCCTCAGGATTTAGCATGATATATACTTGGCACCCAGTAAATAGATGTGGGACAACTGATCAAATGAATGAATGATATATTTTCTGTGTAAATTTTGTATTTCTATTTCCATTTTTACCCCAACTTTTATTTTAAAACTTTCAAACATAGAGTTAAGTTGAAAAAATTATAGAGTGAACAGACATCCATCAAACACCTAGATTCTAGAATTAACGCTTGGCTATGTTTGTTTTATCACACGCCTATCCATCCACCAATCTCTCTTATTTGATTATGAGTTTCAAATAATAGATGCCCCCAAGGTCCCTGGCAAACATGCCTGTTCAGTTTAGTAGATATCCCTAAGAGAGAAGACTACAAATACTACTGAAACCTATATCCTTAGTCCTTTGTGCTAATGCCATAATCATGTGGATTTATAACTGGAATTTAAAGATGGAGTTGTGTAGAATTATCCAGTGTTTCCTTTATTCTAGATCCTTACCTATTTCCAGATTAGGTGTATATTTAAGATTAATATAGAAACTGCCCAGGTAAAGCAAGAAGAACTCTGTGATAACAGAGAGGCTAAACCAATGGGTCCATAACTGAAAAGGACAGAGGACATCTCATCTGGAGGGTGCAGCCATTGTCCTGCTCAGCCAGGGTCAGAGAGGGTGAACCAAGTTGTGGAACTTCCTTCGGGGGCTGTGGTAGCACCTGATACCTCCTTACCACCCAGCCCACCTGGGATTCCAGGAAAACCCAGTAGTACACTCCTGCAGCTGATAACGGAGACATCGTGGGGAGCGCACCACCATCATGTCTAAACCGTAATGAGCCCCATCCCTGACATGCTCCTAGGCATTCATGAGCAATGGCAGGAAACCAAGTCAATTTCCGTGATTTCCTCCCAGACATCATCTTGTTCTACTCTTTTCAGAGCTGTTGGCTTTACTCCATAGTACACATTCTGGGGGCCTTGTTTTGCATAAGTTCTGGCTACTTTTAATTTAAAACCTTTTTTTTTTTTTTTAGTGGATTTACACTTTAGAGTTTTGGGTGACTCTTGTACACAAACTCTCAAGGCACGATAGCCCCTCGGGCTTTGCGGCAGGAAGTCTACAGGTCGCGCATGCGCAGTGTCTCCGTGGGAAATGATACGCCTCCTAATGGCAGATAAATAGAAAGCAAACAACACAACCCAGGAAAAGACCCGCGTGGCACCACATCTTCACTCTACCCAAGCTGAATTATCAGAAGGCTGTGAAAATGAAATGAATGTAAAAGATAAAATATGTGGTTTTAACAAGTGTCCCTTCCCACACTGCCTTTTTAATGCCGAAAGTGCTTATCATGAAGTAGTCATCGATTTGCCTATTGGAGAGAGATTTAAAATGTCTCCCCTATGAATGGTAAGGATCTCCCGTAAGGAAGAACATCCAGAAATGAGTAAATTAATCTTGTATATAACTTAAAACAACTCCGTCTTTGACTTCAGTTAGGAAAGCCAGTATGTCCGTGGTTTTGAATTGGTTCCTGACTCTTGCAGTTGGAAGAATCTTGACTCCGCCCTTATGAATAAATAGCTCTTCTCTCTTTTAAAATTTAATGACAAATATATAAATATATACATACATATATTTAACATTGATAGTAAATACTTTAAATATTTTGTTGTTGTTTTTTTTTTTTTAAAGGTTTTATTTATTTGACAGAGAGAAAGACAGCTAGAGAGGGAACACAAGCAGGGGGAGTGGGAGAGGGAGAAGCAGGCTTCTGGAGGAGCAGGGAGCTCGATCCCAGGACCCTGGGATCATGACCTGAGCCGAAGGCAGACGCTTAACGACTGAGCCACCCAGGCGCCCCAGATTTTGTTTTCTTTTTTTTTTTTTTTTTTTTAAGTAATCTCTACGCCCAGCATGGGGCTGGAACTCACAACCCTGAGATCAAGAGTCTCTTGCTCCACTAACTGAGCCAGCCAGGTGCCCCTTAACTTTAATAGTTAATACTTTAAATTTGATGGTAAATAATTTTGAAATCATGCATATTTGTGAGAAGAGCAAAGAAAAACAAAAGGTACCTATGTCCTAAATACCCCAGTACAGGCACTGTTGATAGTCCAGGGGCATTTGTTTCTCTGCTAGGTTTTCTGTGCTTTTTGTTTAACTTAGAGACTTACGTTGCATGTGTTTTGTTTACTTGTTTGTTTGCCTGTTTTTCACAGCAGTAATCGTATAGATAAAATTCCGTATTCCTTATAAACTTTGATTTTAACACAATCATTTTCTAATGTTAGAATATGATCTTCATAACTATACGATTTAGTTTTTTTTTTTTTTTTAAGATTTTATTTATTTGCGAGAGAGAGAATGAGAGACAGAGAGCATGAGAGGGAGGAGGGTCAGAGGGAGAAGCAGACTCCCTGCTGAGCAGGGAGCCCGATGTGGGACTCGATCCCGGGACTCCAGGATCATGACCTGAGCCGAAGGCAGTCGCTTAACCAACTGAGCCACCCAGGCGCCCGGTATACGATTTAGTTTTGAAATCAACTTATGGAAGTATAATTTATACTATAATAAAATAAAACACATCTGGGACGCCTGGGTGGCTCAGTCAATTAAGCGTCTGACTCTTGGTTTCAGCTCAGGTCATGATCTCAGGGTTGTGAGTCGAGCTCCGCATTTGGACTCCGAGCTCAGCTCAGAGTCTGCTTAAGACTCTCTCCCTTTGCCCCTCCACCCTGTTCTCTCTCTGACTCTCTCTCTCTCTCAAATAAATACATAAAATCTTTTTTAAAAATAAATAAGAAAAATAAAACACATCCACTGTATATATATATATATATATATATACATAAATATACATAAAACATATATATACATATATATAAATAAAACACATCCACTGTGTTTGTGTGTGTGTGTGTGTGTGTGTATATATATATAGTTTTAAAACTATATATAGTTTTATGAATTTTAACACATGGATAACCTGTGTAAGTACCTCCCTAATCAAGACATGGATTTTTCTATCACCTTAAATGTACCCTCCTGACCCTTTGCAGCCGGCACCACCACGGCGCCCCCCCCCCCCCCCCAGCCATCTCTCAGACATCCACTCATCTGTTGTACATTACAATTCATTAGTTTTGCCTACTTGGAACCTAAACTAAGTATACAGTTTTTTATGGCCGCCTTCTTTTGCTCGCTGTATCTTTGGGACCCATCCATGCAGTTGTGTGTATCAGTAGCTTGTTCCTTTGTATTGATAAGTAGTGCTTTATTGTATGGACATACTACAATTTGTTTATCCATTCACCACTTGGTGAACATTTGGGTTGTTTCCAGTTTTTCTCGATTATAAATAATGCTTCTATGAACATGCAAGTAGAAGTCTTTGTGTGGACATATGTTTTCATTTTCTTGGGTCAACATTGGGAGTGAACATGCTGAGCCATTTATTAATTAGACTGTCTTATTATGGGTTTTAAGAGGTTTTTTTTATATATTCTTATAACTGTACTTAGTCAGATATGTGTACTGCTAATATCGTCTCCCAATGTGTTGCTTGCCTTTTCGTTTTTTTAGTGGTGTATTTTGAATAGTAGAAGTATGATTTACCATTTTTTTTTCACAATTCAGGATTTTTATGTTTAGTCTAAGACTTTTTTTGTCTACCTCAATGTCAGGAAGATTGTTTTCTATGTGTTCTTTCAGAAATTTTATCCTTTTAACATTTAGGTCTATGATCTATTCCAAGTTAATTTTTGTATATGGTGTGAGGTAAGGGTTGAGGTTAATTTTTTTTCAAATCAATTTTTCATCATTTTGCAAATATCTAGTTGTTCTGAAACCATATGTTGAAAAGGTTTCCCTTTCCCCATGAAAATTACCTTGGAATCATTGTTGAAATTCATATGATTTTGTTGACTACATATGTATGAGTTTATTTCTGGACTCTCTACTCTATTCCATTGATGTGTTTGTCTATCTTTAAGCCTTGACCATTGTTTCATTTTTATTTATTTATTTATTTATTGACCATTGTTTTATACTAGGTCTTAAAGTCAGGCAGTATAAATCCTCCAACTTTGTTCTTCTTTTTCAAAATTATATTTGCTATTTTGGTCCTTTGAGTTATCATATAAATTTTTTAATTAGTTTGTCCATTTTTAACAAAAAGCTGCTGGGATCGTTGAATGAGATTGCATTGGGTGAAAGAATGGACATCTTAATAATATTGAGTCTTGTACTCCATCAATTTACAACTTATTTTATCTCTTTCAGCATAGCCATGTTTTTAGTGGCAGATAATATCTCACTGAATTGGAGTTATAGTTTACCAAACCATGCCCATTTTGTCAATTAGGTTGTTTCTACTTTTTTATTATTAATAATTTGCTGTGAATATCATGGTGCTTAAAGATTTTTTTTTTCAAATTTAAGGTTATTTTCTTGAGATAGATTTACAGCAGTTAAATTACTGGGTCAAAGAATAGAAACATTTTACAGGCTTTGGTATATATTACCAATTTTTTTTCTCCTCTGTTCTCTACAGATTTATGATATCTTTTACCATATATTAAAATCTCATATACTAACAAATTGGAATCTGTTCTGAGCTACTCTGTCCAATTGATCTTATGCCAAAATGATGCTGTTTTAACTTTTTTAGCTTTACTATGTTTTATGACTAGTAGAGCTCTTTTCCCTACAATTAACTTTTTAGAAAGATATATCAATTCCATTATTTTTTTAAGAAAAATTTTCATTAAATTTCCTCATTAAAAATTACATTGAGAGGAATTAGTTAAGCCTAAAAATTAATTTTTAAGACTGGACATTTTTAAAAAATTAGATTTCCTCTTCAGAAATACTGTACATCTCTCCATTTTTCATATTTTATATTTCTTAATTCAGCCTTATAGTTTTATTCATGTAACTCAAACATATATTGTATTTTATATTTTCATTGCTATTGAACATACAATCCTTATTTTCATTTTATTTTCTAACTGGTTATTGCTCTTACATAAAAATGCCTATTGATTTTTGTATATGTAGCTGTTTTAAAATCTACAGGCACAACACATAAATGGTCAAAATAGTAACAGTCTTCATTTCTTTGTAGATTAACACAATTTAGCTCTCCAGCAACCATTTCTGCTGAGGGTGGGGGAAAAAAATCGATGTTACTATTTCGTTGGAACTCAGTTGATAGTGTATTACATTCTCTTTTCACATCCCCATTCTCCTTCTTGCCTTCTCCCTGAAATATTCTATCTAGGATGGGGAGAGGTGTATGGTTCAAAAATGCCACACGTCTTGGCCAATATCCCAGCTGGAACAGTTTGCAGTCCCGTCCCGGCACAGGCAACACCATGCCAGGGGGTTTGTTAGAATAAGCCATTCTGACTCAACCTGCAACTCACTCTTGCAGGGTCTTCTAATCCTCTGCTCTTTCACTCAGGCTCTCTGCCTTTTTCTGTCCTTTTCTATAGCCTGGCCCATTCCCGTCCTCAACTGGGATGGTGACTCCAGATGACAGGCAGCCAGACCCTACCCCAAGATGTACTTCGCTCTGTTCTCTTTTTGTGCCTTTTCCTCTAGATCAGACACATGTCATGTCTTTGGCAAAGTGCTCTTTATCACACATTTTGTGATCCAGGGCATAAATTTGATGGAGGGAAAGTTGGAGGGGGGGTGTCTACTAGGAATTACAGGGCATAAAAAAAATACCTTGGCTAATATTTCAACAATATTGTCTCCTTCTGTTATGGAATTCAAACATACAGAAGAGCACAGAGAATAGTATAATAAAGCTCCATGTCCCCATCACATTCAGCTTCAATAATTATCAACATCTCTCACCTATGGCCCTGCCCCAACCACACCTCCTCTCTCCTTTTTTCTTCCCTTCCCCCTGGAGTTAATTTAAAACAAATTCCACATATCATGTCATTTCACTGTGGCCAAATATTTAAAGTCTTTTCTAATAATTTTTCAGAGGATTCTTTCTTTGGTATATCCCACAGGCTTTGGTATGAAGCATTCACACTTTCTTATTTTTAGTTGGTTACTGTATTTTTATTTGCTCCTTGACCTAATGTATTCGGGGGAGTTTGTCTAAATTTCTAAATAGCTAAAATTTGGGTGGTTAAAGGATCTGGACTGTACTTAGTTAATCGAATATGAGATTATCTTTGTGGCATAGTATGCAATCAATGCTTATAAATGCATACAGACACTTGAAAAGGTGAATATTTGTGATTCCATTGTATTTAATTGTACCTCTTAATTACTTTGTTAAAACCCTCTATGCCTTGTTTATGCACTCAATCTCTGACAGATTGTGTTGTGTTAAAATCTTCTACTAACTGTCCATTTATCTAAATATTTTTGTTGTATATATATTGTTGTTATATATTACAGGTTGAATTGTGTCCCCACCAAATTCATATAGTGAAGTCCTAACCCCCAGTGACTGTAATTGGAAAGAGGGTCTTTACAGAGGTAATCAAGTCAAAACGAGGTCATTAGTGTGAGCCCTACTCCAATAAGACTGTGTCCTTATAAAAAGGGAGCACTTGGAGAGAGATGCCCATGCAGGGAGAACGTGATGTGAAGATGAAGACACATAAAAGGAAGGCAAAGTGAAGAGTTGCAGAGGAAGACAGCCATCTGCAAGCCATGGAGAGAAGGTGGGAGCAGAACCTTCCCTCGCAGCCCTTGAAAGGAACTGACCCTGCTGACACCTTTTCAGACCTCAGTTTCCAGAACCAAGAAAGAGAGAACAGTGTTCATTGTTCTCAGCTGCTTATTTGCAGTACTTTGTGATGGCAGCCCCAGTAAGCTAATATGCCATACAACTCTCCTATGGCTCTTACGATGTGTCTTCACTATCAGTTTCTGTAAAATTGCCTTTGCCTCTAAGTTGTACCCCTGCTTGATTTTTACATTTGATTGGCAGTCCTTTGTCCGGTCTTTTCATTAAGACGCTGTGTCCCCTTGCACTAAGCCCAGACATTTGTCATGTGCACATATGGAGTATGGTGATTGGTGATTGCACATGTGAGCTCTGGTCAAAATGGGTGGCTGCCATTTAGTTGCTACATGGCACTGGGAGAGTCCATTAATCCTTCTGTGCCTCAGTTTTTCCCTTTTGTAAGGTGAAGGAGCTGTAATTGTCCTTATAAGGATAGAACAAATTAAAATATTTAAAGAGCTTACAACAGTGCCTGGCCCACAGCAAGTACTTAACATATATGTGAGTCATTATGAATCCTGTCAACTTTATAATGAAGGTACTGAGATCATTTTACAGAGGCTCAGAGGAGTTAAGTCAGGAAGCTGGTGTGACAGGATTGTTGAAGGTTGGGTTGCCGGCGGGGTGGGGGAGGGGCAGGCCCTGAGATGGAGATTAATGTGCAGGAAATATATTAGGGGGTACGCTCCAAATCAACAGGTGTGGGGGTGGAGGTGAGGCAAGCAGGATTGGGTTGGGCAGAGGAAGAAGTGTAATTGTGATGCAATCACAGCAAAGGCTCCCCAGCTAATGGGAGCAGAGTGCCATGCTGTGAAGACTCTCAGGCAGCCTGTGGACAGTCCCCCGTGGTGAGAAACTGAGGGCTTCAGCCCATAGCCACGTAAGGGCGCCATCTTGGAAGTGGACCCCAGCCCAATCCAGCCTTCAGATGACTGTGGCCTTGTCTAACATCTTGGCTGTGACCACCTGAGACTTTGAGCCAAAACTACCCGGGGAAGCTGCTCTTGAGTTCCTGACTCACAGACACTATGAGATAAAAAATGTTTGTTGTGTTAAACTACTAATTGTTGAAGGTAATGTTTTACACAGCAATAGATAACTAATATAGGGAGCTGACTTGTCCTTCAGAGTTGTTCCAAACTGGGCTGAGGAGAAGAGGTCTTTATATCCTAAATTGACTGGTCATTAGATGTGGGCTGTCCCCCAAACCTCCCCCACCCCAGCCCCAAAGGACCATGACTTTGGGCAAAGCAGTTTTCTTCACCTAAGGGCAAGTTGTGAAGAGTGACTGATCTGACAGCTCTTGAGAGCAAAACTCTCAGCAGCTCAGGAACATGTCCCTCAGTCCTGAAAGGTCTGGGCAGAGCATCACAGCCTCCACTGAAAGATGTTTAGTGGAATCTCTCCTACTGTCCTGAAATGGGAATTAGGCTCACAGCTGAAATAAGCATAGTGCCCTACCTTTTAGTGAAAGATGCCTACAACTGGAGCCACTTTCCCAGGGATTAATAAAAAGCTGCAGATCAAGCCCTGCTTCCATCAAATACTTCCCCAATCCTCTCCATTTCATTCTACATAGGGAGGGAGAGGAAAGAATGAAAGAAGGCGGTTGGCCTTGTGAGAGTGCAGTGTTTCTTGTGGGAAGTGATGTAGAGGGGGAGGCTGCAAGGTAATCTCTCCTTGGTATGGGTTGGGCCTACTGGAAGGCAAGGTCTTCCAGTCACTCCTTGCAAATCTGTCTGGTCAGCATTCTTGCGGAGTTATTCCTGTCTGCATTTCAGGAGGGAGCAAGAAGATTGAAGAGAGACAGCAGGGTGGAGAGGAGAGGCCTTGGGGCAGCTTCCAGTCCAGCCCTTTTGTGTGGTAAGGATGTGTATTTCTCATGAGTCACGTGGACCCCGTGGAAGACAGACTGTCTTGAGCTGCCTGTTGAACCCTCACCAAGAGACTGAGTGCACTAGTGGGTGCTGGCAGGGGGGTGATGGAAAAGATCAAGCTGGAGCTCAATCTCCCATGGAAATGTATGGAAGGGAAAAGGCCCACAAGGCCTTCTCATATGTGTCCCCTGAAAGTTTCAAGCAAGGGCCAGTTATCCATACAAGCAGGAACCAATTAAGAGAGAACTTTGGGCAGAGGCCAGTTAAGCGATGCTTGCCTCAACACAGATGCCAGGCCTGAAGAGGATGTTGAAGTGTCCAAGAGCCAGAACCACGACTTGCACCTTCCCACCCCCACTAAGGATCTGGCCTCCCACTGAAGTCATGAGAGTGGCACTTTGACATGGTCTGATTTTTACTAACTGAAATTGACCAGAAAGTTAGGGGTATGGTCTAAGGTGTGGTTAAGGGATGGGAAAGATTAAAAAGAGCAGTGATGGGAGAAAACTGGACTGTTTCGTGTTTGGAAGCCATCACACAGAGAGGGCTCAAAAACTGATTACACTGGTAATTGCTGGAACAAAACCTCTTTGCCCTGCACTAGCATTCCATAAAGATTGTGTACAACCTACAAAGATGAGTAAAACATGGCATACCTGACCTCAAGGAACAAGAAATATTCTGTTGTAAACTAAGTATAAAGCAGGTTTGCTGAGCAAACAAGTCTAGAATGTGGATCCTTATGTTTCTTTTCCTGCTTCCCTGCATTGTCTACAGAGATTGATATTTTACCAATTGGAAATGATGGGTGAGTCTGGTGGAGAGGGATTCATTTCCTGAATTGCAAGTAGACTAGGCTGCGATTATTAAATCCCTAATGAATTGTTTTAGAATTGCTGAGTTTGGGTTGCAGGAAGACATCCAAGAGAGACTGAAGCCCTGAGGGCAGAGGGGAAGGAGCTGAAACCGGAGACCTGAATGTTGGGAAATACCACCTTGTATCACCCTTCAAAAGCAATTGTAGCTACAGCATCATCACTGTCGTCCTATAAAATGCTTAAATTCTCAAGAGGGAGCCACCGGTGATACTGACTCATGAAATTGTTTTACAGAAAATTTCCAATGTAATCCTAAAAGTGATGCACTCTAAAAAACAGACATCAGAACTAAGGAATTTAAAAACAAAAAGCACTTCTTCACCGCACTGCGTTACCAAAATAACGAAATGTTACTTTTCTGCTTATTGGAAAAGTCCTGGTTTAAAACATCTACAAGGAATTTTATTTCAGTCAAAGCAGTGTGTTGCCTAGCACTGTACTGCTGCCCTGCCTGGAGGCAACTCTCCTCCCAAACCAAGCTGATGTCTTGTGTCTGGTTCAGCCGGCTCTGGCCGGGAATAAAAAGGAGACTTGGCAGGTCCGCCCCGGCTCTGAGGTTCTCCGGTCCACGCGCCGCCGGGACCCAGGGCCTGCGGGCCGCGCATTCCCGCATTCTGCGCACCGACATGAATATTCAGCACCGCGTTCCAGGGCGCGCGCCGGGGAAGTACCCACAAGCCCCCGCGGCCCCGGGGCTGCGGGGACCCAGCGCCGTGGCTCGGAGCGGGGCGAGGTCACCCGGCGCTCCCCGAGACCTTGCCCCCGGCCCGGCGGCAGAGGCGGAGGCGGGCCAGGCGGGCCGCCCGCCAATCGGCGCCTTGCGGGCCAGGGGCGCGAGTCCGCGGGAAGGGGAGGTAGCGCCGCAGAGCCGAGGACGCTGGTCCTCAGAGCCCCCGGGAGAGACTGGGGGAGGACTAGAGATGACGAGAGGAAGGAGGCTGGGGCGGGAACGCAGTCACAAGCTATGACGGCCTTAATGCCAACTCCATAGCGCAGCGCCTCTGCGCCGCACAGCCTGACGGGAGCCTCACCTTCCCGTCGCAGGCAGAGCCCGCGCCACGGCCTCGACGCCGCCCGCCACCGCGGGGCACGCCGGGAGAGAGCCGTTTTCCCCCACCCTCCAGTAAACGAGGGAGAGGAGGGTATTTCCGGTGTTAAGACAGTCTTTACGGAAAGGGTGGGGCCGGCCTGGTTCCGCCCCTCCCGCCCGGCAGGGGCGGGGCGAAGAGTGACAGCATCTCGGCCTGCGCTAAGGCCCGCCCCTGCACCGGAAAAAGGAAGGCGGGAGAGTCGATCTGGAATGGGGAGCGAGATCTCCTGAAACGACTGCAGGCGGCGAGGAGAAAGGGGCGGGGCCCGGCTCGCAGGGGCGGGGCGACTCGCCTTCCCCTCGGGTCACGCGCGGCAGGAAGTCGCGCCCTCAGCCGAGTATCGAAATGGGGACCTCCCTGGACATTAAGATTAAGAGAGCGAACAAGGTTTATCACGCCGGGGTAAGTAGGGTGGGCGGGTCTGCAGGTTCGGTCGTGTGCAGGGCCCCGCGCACTTCTGGGTGTCCCTGGGCCGGGCAGAGCGCTCCGCCAGGTGCGGCCCCGCCAGGTGCGGCCCCGCCAGGTGTGCCCCTCGCGCGGCTCGCAGGCCTTCGGAGGACCCCGGGCGGAGTCCCCGCCACGTCCTCGGGCGTACGGGCCGAGGGGCCGGCGCCTGAGCTGCAGCGTTAACCGCTGGCCCTTTGAACATCCGCTCGGCCTTGGGTCCAGAGCTTGAGCTGTCCATTGAGGGCGGAGGAGCTTGGTGTCCACATGCCCCGTTCCCTCACTCTCGACGTGACTGCAGAGGTCTTAATGAATGAAAGGCAGAATTCGCCTTGAAAAAAAAAAAACGCACTTCAGGGTCCGGTCAGCTCTAACACCATGCAAAAGTTACTCGTTTTTTTATTCTTTGGATGATGTACAGAGGGCATGGCATATTAAAATGCAAGTACAAAAAAATAAAAATCTTGATGACGGCATTAACAAGTTTTGTGCTACTCTCCAATCATTTAACCTCCTCTGGCCTCAGTTTCCTTATTTGCAAAACGCGGATGATGCAAGGTTCCTGTAGCTCAACCCTACTCTACCTCAGAATCACTCACCCTGGGAATTTTAAAGTATGATTGCCCGGGTCCCACTCCCAAAGATACCATTGTTTGTAATGTGCAGCCAGCGCTGAAATCACAGCTAACTCACGCTGTGGAATAAAATTGAGAGTAGTGGTTGGTCCCATAAATGCAGCGCAGTCTCAAAAGGGATTGAATACCAGGCAGGCAAAGATCATGAACAGATGCTAAACCCTTTTGAGTGCAACACTACTGGGGAAACCTGATGTTTACACAGACTCAAATGGTCACCTCCCAAATTATTAATTTTAGAGGGAAAAGGCTACCTTCCTAATGGAGGAATCAGATCATCACTAGTCTGGCCACGATCAACAGTGAGCATCACCTCACTATCACCACTAATGATGCTGCTGACAGTATGTTCAGGCATGATCATAGAGGGTCTGGCCTGATGCGCTGAAAAGGGAACAACTCTTTTATGTAGTATTCCTACCAAAAAGGTTCAACTTAGATCAATTCATAGGGAAACAATCAGGCATTTCCAAATTGAGGAACACTCTGAAATAATTGGCCTGCATTCTTAAAAAATGTGAATGTCATGAAGAAAAGGGAATTTTTCTAGATTAAAAGAAACTAGAGGGATATGACAACCAAATACACATAATTTTTGATAAATTTGGGTATGGGCTATATATTAAATAATAGCTTTGTATTAAATTTCCCTAGTGTGATATTTGTATTTTGGCTATGCTATGTAGGAGAATACTCCACATACTGAAGTATTCAGGAGTAAAGTATGACAATAACTCAATTTTGAATAGTCCAACCACAGATTGTGTGTGCGTGCATGTGAGGAGAAGAGAGAGAGCAAATAGGGCAAAGTGTTAATTGACAACTCTAATTGAAAGCTCTATGAGTCTACTTTATATTCTTTATATTCTTTTTTAATAACAGTTTTATTGAGATGTAATTCAGATACCATAGAATATACCCATTTAAGGTGTAGAATTCAGTGGTTTTAATATATTCACAGTTGCTCAAATAATCACCACCATCTAATTTTAGAACATTTTGGTCCATCCAAAAGGAAACCTTGTACCAATTAGCAGATATTCCTCATCCTCCTTACCTTTCAGCCCGTGGCAATCACAAATCTGCTTTCTTTCTCCATGGATTTGCCTATCCTGGAGATTTCATATATGTGGCCTTTTGTGACTGGCTTCTTATGTTTAGCATAATGTTTTTCAGCATAATGTTCATACCTATAGCGTGTATCAGTTCCTGGTTCCTTTTTATGGCTGAGTAATATTCCGTTGTATGGATAGGCCATCTTTTACTTACCCATTCATCTATTGATGGACATTTATTTGGGTTTTCACTTTTTGGCTTTTTTGAATAATGCTACTATGAACATTCTAGTACAAGTTTTTGTGTGAACATATGTTTTCATTTCTCTTGGATGTAGGCAGAGGAGTGGAATTGCTGGATGATATGATACTTTTGTGTTTAACTTTTTTTTTTTTTTTAAGAGAGCCAGCACATGCATGAGCTGGAGGGGTGGGGAGGGCAAAGGGAAAGAGAGAATCTTAGGCAGGCTCCATGCCCAGCATGGAGCCCAACGAGGGGCTCTGTCTCCTGACCCTGAGATCATGACCTGAGCCAAAATCAACAGTCAGACACTTAACTGACTGAGCCACCCAGGCCCCCTGCTATGTTTAACTTTTTGAGGACCCATCGAACTGTTTTTCAAAGCACCTGCGCTGTTGTACATTCCACCAGCAGTGTGTGAGGGCTCCAGTTTCCTTTCTGCTTTGTATTCTCTGTTTCTTCTTTGTTAAGAGATTAACTTTTCTGTAGTTTGGAAATTCAGAATAAGAACTGGGGGAGGCAGTGATAGGAGACTATATACATTTTGCTTTAATAATTATTATTTCATCAAAAACTCAACATATTCCATTCAGAGATGTTCCAGCTGAGATGTTTTCTGTGGTTTTAAATAATGGTACAAGTAATGAAAAGTACATTAAGCAAAGGTGCAAGAACTGAAATGGTAAAATTGACCCAGCCGGAAGGCCTCGTGGTCGGGAGAGCTGAAGGCCGTGTCAGCTTTGCGCAAGCAGGGCGCGTCCCCTGGTGCCATTAATGGGAACAGGATCTGCAGTGGCTGGCTTATGGCAGTGTTTCTTAATCTTGTGTCGGGGGGCCTTATATGGCAATTATGAAAGAAAAATCAAGGTAATTTCTCCTAAACAGATGGTTGCTATATATCATTTAGAAGCCAAAAAAGAAAATAGACTGAAGTCTAATCAATCAACAAAAGTATGTATTTGGACCTATGTGCTATGGCTCAGGTATTAGACTCCGTCATCTGTGGTTCAGGATAGGTGGAATAGGTGGCCAGCGCTGTCGTGGCTGCTTCCTAAGCTCCAGGTGGCAGGACCCTTGCTGGCCAGTTGCTTGATGGTCTCAGTGCTGTGGACGGTGCGTGTAGCAAGCACAGTTTGTGCCATGATTGTGCAAGGGGTGCCTCTCTTTCCCATTCTCCCCACTCTTACTGGCTGCAGGTGGAACTAATACAAGTTTTCGATGTTCTCTGTACATCTTAACAGCTGTGGTAAAGTTTCTGTTACTAAGGATTAGACTTTTCAGCGGGCACCTGTAATTGTCATAGTTTGTTTGACGTGGCTGCCACCCACGTTAGCCTGATCTTTAGGTCGTAAGTGAGTGTCGTTCACGCGATGCACGTTTGCCTGTGTAGCCACATAAAGCAGTCATCTCGGGACGCCGGGGTAGTTCAGTTGGTTAAGTGTCTGACTCTTGATTTCGGCTCAGGTCATGATCTCCGGGTCCTGGGATTGAGTCCCGCATCGGGCTCCCTGCTCAGCGGGGAGCCTGCTTCTCCCTCTTCCTGCCACTCCCCCTGCTTGTGCTCTCTCTTTCTGAAAAATAAATAAATAAAATCTTTAAAAAAAAAGAGTCTTCTCTTGCACTCAGAGGTGCTTGGGAAGCACTGGCATAGAGTTACTTTAGCCAGGCTGCGTCACTCCATTTTACTAATGAGGAAACTGAGGCCTAAGCGGGGTGTGGAATTTGCCCAAGGCTTCCCAACTCAGACAGCCTGGATTCCAGCTCAGGCCAGTCAGCTTTGTGCTTCCAACAATCTCTGATACCGCCTCCTTAAGAGTGGCCATTTTTGTGCAAATGGAAGAATTTATAATGTAGAAATAGTTATCAATTTCCTAGGAGTGCTTTAAATAGCACTGTAATATTTCCATTTAAAAAACTATGACTTTGGGACGCCTGGGTGGCTCAGTTGGTTAAGCATCTGCCTTTGGCTCAGGTCATGATCCTGGGGGTCCTGGGATTGAGTCCCGCATCGGGGCTCCCTGCTCAGTGGGGAGTCTGCTGCTCCCCCTGCTTGCGTGCTCTCTCTCTGACAAATAAATAAATATTTTTAAAAAATTAAAAAATAAAAAACTATGACTTCTATTCAGAAAAGGTACTGATTCTATTACTATGCTTTTCAGTGTTTTAGTTGTCTTTCGAAAGCATTTGAAAATGGCTTTCATTCTGTGGATACCAGAGAACCTAAGTTATACTTGGGTTTAAAATTGGCATTTGGGTTTTTTCCTAGGAAAAAAATGCTTATTGACGAAATGATGGACTTTTAAAGAATCACTGTTGAATCATTTTAAGAATATATAAATGTAATACATGCCGTGTGAACGACTTAACATTTTACAAAAGGCTGGAAAGTGAAGAGTAAGTTCTTCCTCCTCTTTCCCCCTTTTCTGTCCCTGGAGGTGTCCGCTGACACTTCGTGTACTATTCCAGGCATTTCCTGTGACGAATGGTGTACGTGCACGCACACACACACACACACACACACACACAAGCGCGCACGCACAGCCTGTTCTTTCTGCTTAACGGTGTATCTTTATCTTGGACATCTGTCAATCTCATCCTTTTGTAGGTTTTTATTAAATCCACCCAAATTTACTCAGCCAGTTTCTGATGATCTCATGAGGCTTGCAGGTCGTAGAGAGAGACAGGTAAATACATAAACAAAAGGTGATCAAGTGCTCAAATAGGAGCATCTGTGGGATCTGATGAGCACAAAGCGGGGCATCAACATTTTGTGGGGGGAAGATAGGGTCCTCTGGAGCCTCACTGAGGTTGTGATGCTTGCACCTAGTTTTGAAATGTAAGCGCCAGGCCGGAGTCTCCCTCCCACCAGAGACCACAGGCGCTCCTGTTCATTCCCAGCGGGAGGAGCAGACCCGGCGGCAGAGTGAACAGTCCGGGCCCAGCAAAAGCTTTTGTTTCCTTTGTTTCCCAGGCTTTTCCAGGCACTTCTAGAATCTCATTTGGCAGCAGTTTTTAAAAGGGATTTCACTTTATCATCTTTCCAGATATTTATTCTCTTTTCCTTGAATTTATTCGGCTCTTTTCCTGTAGTTGTGTTTTACCTTCCTAAGTTGGCTGTTCAGCTTCTTAAATTGTAGCCTCCTCTTTTTTTTTTTTTTTTAAGATTTTATTTATTTGACAGAGAGAGACACAGTGAGAGAGGGAACACAAGCAGGGGGAGTGGGAGAGGGAGAAACAGGCTTCCCGGCGAGCAGGGAGCCCGATGCCGAGCTCGATCCCAGGACCCTGGGATCATGACCTGAGCCGAAGGCAGATACTTAACGACTGAGCCACCCAGGCACCCCTGACGCCTCTTAAAAATGCAGACATTTCCCTCTAAGGACTGCTTTAGCTGCATCCCTACGGTCTTTTGTTTCTAGTGGGTTGGCTGGAGTTTCTGTAAAGCAGACACCCCTGTAACCCCGCCCAGCTCCTGCCAGAGAGGGGCAAGGCCAGGAGCGCCAGGGAGATGGGAAGAAGTAGAACCGCTCTGCCCATGTGCTGTCCGAAGTCGCTGCTCCAAAGGACCCTGCTGAGGCCGCCTGGTGCAGCAACCTCACACTCTGTGGACATGGGAAGACCCCAAAATAATGCTCTACTTCCCTGTCTCATGAGATGTGACTTGTGGCAATTTTATAATTGTACTAAAATGTCTTCCAATTTTCATTATGGTTTTTTTTTGACACCTGAATTGTTTAGAAGTGTGTGTTTTCATTTCCGTTATAAAAACAACTCTCAGGCGCCTGGGTGGCTCAAGTTAAGCCACTGACTCCTGATTTCAGCTCAGGTCATGATCTCAGGGTTGTGGGATCGAGCCCCGCATCAGGCTCCCTGCTCAGCAGGGAGTCTGCTTGTCCTTCTCCCTCTGCCCCTCCCCCAGCTTGTCACTCACTCTCGTGTGCGCGCTCTCTCTCTCTCAGATAAATAAATCTTAAAAACAACTCTCATAGACTTACAATAATGCTTACATTTAAATTAAAATTTTAGAAAATTCCTTATGAGAAGAGTACCTTGAACTGGAATGTGAGGTCACGGTGGAGCAGAGAAATATCGGGTCCAGTGGTCAGGAAAAGACTTAATATCACGGAAAGTTTTCAGTAATTTAGTGGTAACCTGTAATACGTTAGCAACACATTTTATATATTCTTCTGTCATTGCACTGATTAAACTTGTAATTAATATGTTCTTTGAGTCTGCCTAACTAAAATACTGTTTTGTTTATATTTATATACCTAGGCCTATCAGTACCTGCCCACTCAGTAGGCACTCAAAAACTTTATTAAATGATAGTTGAAGCCTTAAAACATTTAAACAAAATTCATGAAGCTAATAGTTTTATAAATGCATTGATCAGAAAGGGAAAGCTAGGTCTTATAGGTATACTATAGATTTTCCTTTGTAATTACAAATAATATTTTAGGCATAAATTCCAGACAGGTGTTGGTAAGATTCTTATTTTGGCATAGCCCCAGAGCTACACACGAACCCCCCATTACTTGTATTTGCTCTAGGACAATCATTTTTAAGAGAAAGATTCAGATAAATATGGGAATGGGGACTTCCAAATTCCTGTCAGTGTGATTCTCTTCAAATTCAGATATAGAAAATAATAGAAAACTGTCCAAAATTTGTTTCCTGGCGTTTTCACAATTTACACAGTTCAGAGTGAATAGACCTTCCTCAGAGCTTGAAGCATCCTTGCCATTCCACTCTGAGAGTCCTTCTCATTGAGTCCAGAAACTTGACTTGTGTTTCCAAAACCCTATGTATGGTACAAGATCATCAGGAATATGTGATTTAAAAAAAAAAATTCCCTCATTCCGTATTTCTAGTGAATGTTCTAATATCCCATGAGAGCACTTAACTAATATTGTTTTATAATAACATACTTTCCAACTCACTCACAGACTGCTTTAGTCCCCACTAACACTGAAGAATCCCCCCCTCATTTTATGGTTCAGAAGACTGAGGATCAGAGAACTCAGTGACATGCCAAGGGCACTGAGAAGAATAAATCTTCGAAATCACACTTCTGTATGCCTTTTCCAGGTCTTAATTTTTGTCATCTGGAGGATGGTGCTGATACCTAATCAAAGGTTTTATTGTGAGATTAAATGAGATAATGTTTTAAGACATTTTATTGTAGGTTCTGACCCTTAGCAGGGGCTCAGATGGTGAGTGTTGGTATCGGTGTGCTTTTCGGTAATGTCTGTTCACTCAGAATTGCTGTGTCTGCCATGATGTGGATCCGGAGGTTAGTACACTGTCCAAGTAAGTGCGTATCAGATGCTTCTCAGATTGTCGGATGTCTGTCCACAGTGGACTTGGAGGAAGGAGGGCCAGTGCCCTGGGAACCCCGATAGCGGGTTTGGTCACTGGGAGCCGAGTGTGGTTCGGGTAAGCCTGTATGCTTCTTGCATGGTGCAAGGAGAGGTGTTCCTGATCAAAAAGTTTGACTCAACTGCATCATAAAGTATGTTACGTTTTCAGTGGACCGGAGGAGCTTATTGGTTGAAAGAACCCTGCAGTAAATCTTTTTGTAATGTAAATATGATTCATTTGTTTTTACAGATTCAGAATGTTTTACATTCTTTTTTTTTTAAAGATTTTATTTATTTGACAGAGAGAGACATAGTAAGAGAGGGAACACAAGCAGGGGGAGTGGAAGAGGGAGAAGCAGGCCTCCCGCGGAGCAGGGAGCCCGATGCGGGGCTCGATCCCAGGACTGTGGGATCATGACCTGAGCCGAAGGCAGATGCTTAATGACTGAGCCACTCAGGCGCCCCCAGAATGTTTTACATTCTAAACTCCTGGCACATGTACTCATGAAAGTGACACTGTTAAATATTGTGGTTGTGAAAACCATAAATAAGAGCTTTGCTATCCAGTGTAACCAGGTTATGGTGATAAGGAATCTGCACAATGGGCTGGTTACTGTTCCCACAAGAACCTCTAGATTTCCATTTTGGCTTATTTGGCTTGCATGTAATTTCCTGTTGAAAAATTAAATAGGAGAGCCGCCTGGGTGGCTCAGTCAGTTAAGCATCTGCCTTCAGCTCAGGTCACGATCCCAGGGTCCTGGAATTGAGCCCCACGTGGGGCTCCCTACTCAGTGGGGAGTCTGTTTCCTCCCTCTCCCACTGCCCCTCCCCCCGCTCGTGTTCCCCCCCTTAAATAAAATATTTTTAAAAATTAAAGAGGAAAAATCCTATATGTAACAGTTCATTATTATGAAGAAAAGTTGCAAAACCGTAATGGTATGGAAAAAAAGCGTAACTATTGTGCTTTGTACTGTTGGATTCTTGATACATGAATGGTCAGTCCTGGTGAATGCTGTTGCAAGTGCTTAGGGTACAAAAATGAGCCAGGAGGGATCCCAAGATAATTTGGGGGAGCTATGAACCTTTGAGGAATCGCTGTCATCTCAACTTTGAGTGGGCTTCTTCTCTCTTGAAGAATTGAATGCTCCTGAAAAGGCCTGTCTCCAAAATCATAACCTCACCCTGATGCAATGCAAGAGAGGCATTTTCAGAATTATCCAAGCCTGTTTGAAAACTGGGTGCAGTAAAATGAATCATGTAGTTCTCCGTTTGGTGTTTGTAACAGCACGTTTTGTACTGGCCTGAGCATTAGTGAAGCTTGTCTGACCGCTGTGGGCGTGCGGGCTGCTAGACTCTGCAGCAGGGGGACCCTTGACTCCCAGCAGGCTGCTCTGACTCCAGCAGGGTGGTTGGGTTTCCTCTACCTTCCTCTTGATGCTAGTCCCCAGTGTGGACCTCCTGACCTTGAGTTCCCAGTGTGGACCTCCGACCTTGCAGCATCCTGATCTGCCGGCGGAGCGAGCCACGCCCTCCCCGCGGGCTCAGCTTGCATCTTTGCCCCGGCCTGCTTCCAGCGGCTGATTGGCCCCCAGCGCTGACCTCCTAGCAGTGCTGTTCGCAGTCCAGAGAGCCCGTGGCACAGGCCAGTTTCGAGGAGATGGCGCCTCTCTTCTCCTCTTGTTCCCCCTCTTGACTCCTTCTCTACTACTGCCCCAACCTGAGTTGGCAGAGCCCCACTGGTCTGTTCTACGGACTTGCAGTTGTGCTAACCCTCCTCCCGATGGTCCCTGCTCTGCCTCCCTTGGCTCGCCCGCTCCTGGTTCTCCTGCTCCGGGGAACCGGGCGCCACTCCCTCAGCTTTGGGCCGAGCTGACCTGACCCCCTGGCTGTCCCTTCCCCGTGGCCTTGGCCCCCTCCTGCCTCCACTGCTCTTCGTGCACCTCTGCTCACCCTGCTTGTTCTCTGCCCTCTTAGCACAGGCCTGTTCTGGAAAAGTTGTGATTTGAAGTCAGTGTTCCATTCGCTTTCCACTTTCATTTAGGCTACACTTTGGGAGTTTTTAACCCCCTAACTCTGAATATCTCTTCCTCTCACTCAATGTTCTTTTTAATCAAGTAGTCAAATGGAATTCTTTTAGTAAACAGATCTATGACCTCACCTCCACCCCTGCTTTGTTTTCTTGGCTTCAACTTTTGTTCAGAAAACAGTTACTTGTTAGCCATTGGGCAGGTGGGCTGATCTGTTTCCCCTCCCTGTGAGCAGATGAAGACATGGAAGTTCCAGAATAGCATTAGTAACAAATCAGCAACTGAGAGTATCATGCCAACAAGACAAGCACAGTGTTCTGAAGCTCAGAAGTAAACCATCTGGATGGAGAGGTTAAGGAGCCGTCAGTTAATACAGCGGCTTGCTTCAGAGCCACCAGGATTCCCACGTGTGGTTGGAGATCCAGGGTGTTGGGCTCTGTGGTGTGTTGGGCACTGCTGCTCTCCGCCCGTGGGGTTCTGGGTCCTTTCAGATGCTTTCCATACAAACACAAACAGGTAAAGGGCCAACTTTTGTAAAAATACTTTTGTGAAGTGAAGAATGCCTATCAATTTCAGTTATTGTCTTCTACCTGAACACAAGACTTTCTGGACACATTTATATGGTGAGCAACTCTTAAAAAGACTGTCTTGGTCTTTTATTGTCTACTGAAGAGAAAGTCTACTTTCTCACTGACAGGTAGAAGAACATTCAGGCTCAGAGCAATGTGCCTTTCTCCAGGTGATGGAAAATATATATTACCTTTCATCTCAAAAAATAAAGTGAGTGTTTCCTTATAAACAGCTCAAGAAGATGAACAACATTGTTTAGGATGAAGATTTAAAAAAAAAAAAATTAAAGCGATGAAATTTTTTTTTTTTTAAGATTTTATTTATTTGTGTGAGAGAGAATGAGAGACAGAGAGCATGAGAGGGAGGAGGGTCAGAGGGAGAAGCAAGCTCCCTGCTGAGAAGGGAGCCCGATGTGGGACTCGATCCCGGGACTCCAGGATCGTGACCTGAGCCGAAGGCAGTCGCTTAACCAACTGAGCCACCCAGGCGCCCCGCAATGAAACTTTTTATTAAATGAAATCTTATATAGAATTCTAATATATCAATTTCTATAATATCTATTAAAATAGTCTGTCTTATAACCATATAAAATCAGAGCTTTTCCATTTGAAGCGATTCCCACCCTGCCTTCCCCGACTCATCCTCAAATCCCAACATGGCTGCTGAGGTGTCTGCACAGGCCTGGGGCCCAGTGGCTCACAGTTTGAAAAGTATTGGTTGTACGATGTAGTGACCGGCCAGAGCCGACAAGGTTGAAGTTCTTCATACCATCCCATTTTATTTTGTCTTATGCCAAAACTTAAAAGTTCTATTAACTTCCAGATACAATGCAGTGCAGGCAACCAGGCTGACAACATTTTGCTTTTATTCACTGGAGGATTTAAATCGAAAAACATAGCCCCCTATTCCACACAGATTACCCACTCCACACAGAACCCACATTGTCGGTTCATCTTCTGCCCATTTCCTCCTTGACAACCTGCTCACCTGGGGTTCTTGGGCCAGGAGTCCCAGCAGAAGCTGGTGGGTCTGACCACCTCACTTTTGGTCTCCTTGTCCTGGGAAGGGCAGTGTGAGATTGTCGGTAGCCTTTGATTCTTGCTAGGAACCTGTACCTGATAATGCTTTTCTGACTCCAGATGCTGATGCTCAGAAAGAGCGTGCCTCTGAGAAACCGAGGGCTTACACCAGCTGTCCTCCTGGCTATTGGGCAGGATCCCCTGGTGGGTGACGTTGGCACGTGTGCTTTCTGATGATGGCTGGGTCCCATTCATCCTCACCACCCTGTCCTCTGTGCTGACATTATTCTCTGTGCTTATGGTTTTCTGTCACACACCTGGCGTGATGGTAGCTAAAAATGGGTCTGCCCTTTGTTTTATCAGAAAAGATCATTTAAGGGGCCTGGGTGGCTCAGTTAAGCGTCTGCCTTAGGCTCACGTCATGATCCCAGGGTCCTGGGATCGAGTCCCTCGTCGGGCTCCCTGCTCAGCGGGGAGTCTGCTTTTCCCTCTCCCTCTGCCCCTCCCCCCTGCTCATGCTCTCTCTCTCTCTCTCTCTCAAATAAATAAATAAAATCTTAAAAAAAAAGAAAAGAAAAGGTCATTTAAGACCATTACTCTAAAACCCAAATCACCATCTTTGGGAAAGGAACAGAAGTCCCATCAAAGAAAAGTAAGGGATAAAAGGGCAGAAATTCCTCTCTTCAATAATAATCAGGAAGAAAAACCCCACCTTTTTTTAATTTAAAAAAGCTCTAGTAGTGTTAATTTGATCATACTTTTCAGATTCATTCTGTAAATTTTAAAAATGTGCATGTTTTCACTTGTTAAGAAAATTCAAGTAATGGGAAGGAGTATCAAATGAGAAGTAACATTCCCCGTCCCCCTCCTTCACTGCTCCATAAACACACCCGAGAATTGGCACTTGACATTCCCAGCCTCCCACAGCGTGGTCCTGGGGTCGCCATGGGCAGGGGGCCCGCCATGGGCATGGCACCCAAGTGCCACTGGGCCACGGGGAGCAGAGGCTGCTGCCGCCGTCCTGGGGAGCACGGTCGGCCCTGCACTCTCTCGGCCCACTCCTGCCTGTCAGCAGCCCTGTGGGCTGTGCTCCACCCACCTCTGGCCCTCTCCTCCTGGGTCCAGGCTCTGCCTTGGACTTGATCTACTGTTCTCTTTCATACGTGAGTTCACTCTGCCCCGGGTGCAGTTTGGTGGCTGTTGGAGCTGTTCATTATGTAAGTGGGCAGGCTATAACTCCCTGTATTCCACGGCCATTACTTTGGCATATAATTAGGGCAGCTCCCAGCCTCCTGTAATCGGAGCTCGCCAAAACTCTTGGTTTATAGTCCCCAGTCTTTACGTTCACTTACGCCAGTACTTCAAACAAACGTCAGTGCTCCAAACTTTCCATGAGTTTTACGGTTATTGAAATCTAAAATCCAGTAATCTCCTTTAACTCACAGTTTTGCTAATATGTAGTATCCAACCCCTGAAACCACACAGCTAATGGGACAGGATTCTAATGGAACACTCCTGCACGAAAGACTCCATATTTACTTTTAAAAGTTTTACTTTTTGTGACTAGGACTGGCAGTCTTATTTTGCCCCTTTGAAACTTTTACTCAGGGGCTCAGATTTCTTTTCCAGACTCTCAAGAAAGTTTCAGAACTGGAAATTTCAGAGATACCCACATTGGACAATTCCCGTGAGTGTTGTCAGCCCATTTTACTTAGTATTTACACCCGTACTTAACACTGTAGCATACCTAGGAGAAACCTGCTGTCTCCCACCAGAGTAGAACAGCAGCAGAATGCAGTACTGAAATGTGAGCCCCTGGGGCGCCTGGGGGGCTCAGGCGATTAAGCATCCGACTCTTGGTTTCAGCTCAGATCATGATCTCAGGGTTGTGAGATTGAGCCCCCCGTTGGGCTCCATGCTCAGCGCAGAGCCTGCTTGGGATTCTCTCTCTCTCCGTCCGCCCCTGTCCCCCCCTCGCACTCTCTCTCTCCTCCTCCCCAAAAAATAAAAATAATGAATGAATGAATGAATAGAATGTAAGCCCCTGAGAGCAGGGGCTTTGCCTCTTTGGTCCCCTGCCCTGTCCATAGTACCTGGAACAGTGTTGATATTATTTCTGCTGTTTTGGCAGTATGTGTACGTAAGCCAAACAAAATTAGTATCTCAGTATTTTGTTACAGTTCTGTTGCTAGTGACCTGATTGATTTGCATAGATTTTTACTTAAATATTAACCACTTTCAGACTGTAACCCTGTTGTCAAGAAAGTAGGATGACTGTATTTCCTTCTATACTTGATTATCTCTGTGGCTTTCTTAACTGAGGCCATCACATACAATACATTACTCTCCAGTGTAGAGTTCTTTTAAGACCATAACCACCACCACAATCCAGATGTGGAACAGTTCTGGCCCTCCCCGAAATTCCCTGTGTCCTCTATAGTCCCCTTTTCTTCCCCCACTCCTCGCCCTCCCCCCAGCCACTGGCAAGTTCCAGTCCACGTTCAGTCCCTCTGGTTGCCCATTTCCAGAATATCTTGTAAGTGGCGTAAGTGTGATTACATGATAGGTAGCCTTTTGAATCTGGCCTCATCAGGTAGCATAATGCCTTTGAGACTCATTCAAGTTGTGCGCATCAGTGGTTTGTTCCGTTCCATTGCTGAGTTGTCTTCCCTGGTATGGATGTACCGCTGTGTTCAGCCATGCGCCCGTTGAAGGACATTCGGGTGATTTGGAATAAAGCTACTAGAAACATTTGCGTACAGATTTTTGTGTGGACATAATCTTTCATTTCACTTGAGTAAAATCTAAGAATAGAATTGTTGAGTAGCATTGTGGGTTTTAATGACAGATTAGAGATGATGCAGTCTCTTCAAAATTTTTCTTTCTAGAACTTCAGTAAACACCACATAATATTGGTCATTACTGACCGTGTGGAGAAATATTTGGTAATCATTTGTTCTCTTTTTCAAACAAGACGGATAACAGTTGTGATACAGAATTGTGGATATGGGAGTACCTAACAAGTTGAAATCTCTCTAATGTTTCTGATTTCTGTTTTCCAACCAAAATGGGTCTCTGAGTGCTACTAAGAAAGACTAGTGTTTTAACAATTGTCTTAGCAATTAATCGTCTAACTTGTGTTTGCCCACCCAGCTCACTGATTTACCCTGTGATTTTGTTGTGCATTTGATTCTCTGTGGGTAAATGAAGGGGCAGCCCACTATTGGTGTACAAGATCTCCAGACCAGATGTAGTGGGAGGATGCCAGGTGGTTCTGAGTACTGCCGCAGCGTTAGGAAGGAGGGATGTGTTTGGGTACTCGGAGGACTCTTGAGAACAATGATGCTCCTCGTGGTGCTGGGACCATCAGAAAGGAGAGATATTGGAGAGAGAAGGGCTGAGGCATTAGGTAAGATAAGAGGCTTTTGCTTCTCTGGCAGTTGTGTTCAAGTTCAAAGCAAGAGATAATCCCCAGAAATGTGACTTTCTAGCACACAGTCTTTAGATCTTTTCCCAAGGCGAGCAGTATGCCCTTGGGTTATCAGAATTTAAAGAGCTTAGATCTTTGTACATTTAGGTCCAGAGGCCACCCATTCTGGGGCTGATCTTACTTTAAAAATTGATTTATTATTAATTATGTTAATAGTTAATCAGTGCACGTGGTTTAAAATTCATGAGTTTCAAGATGGACGCATCTTCCCCTCACCATCCATCAAGGTCCTCTCAATGGGGTAACCAAAAGCTATCAATTTCTTGTGATTCCTGCCAAAGATATTTTATACATATATAAGTAAATATGTACAAATGGCAACAATGTTTTTTCACAGTGGTGCAATATACAGCCTTAAAAAAATAAAAAAGAACATGTATATACTAATGTGAATGATTGTCAGGATATTGTTCAAGGGAAAAACCACCATTTTCCTACTGTTGGAATTTAGGTTATTACAGTCTCGTTATTACAAACAGCATTGCCCTGAATAACCATGTTCATAAGTCATTTCACCTGTACCAGTATATCTGAGGAAAATCCCTAAAATGGAATTGCCCGGCCCAGGTGTTTGTAAAATGTCCTGGTATTGCCACATGTTCTTCATGAGGTCATGGTATTTCAGACTCCCACCAGAAACATCTGAGAGCACCCATTGCCACCTCCCCTAACACAATACCCTCAAATATTGTGGTCTTGGTAATCTGTTAGGTATGATGGTTTTAATTGTTATTTCTCATGTTATTATTGAGATTGGGCATATTTTCATATTTGCCTGTTACACCGAGTTGCATTATTTCCCTAGTTTATCATTTATGTAAGTGATACCAGTCCTAATCACTTTTAGGAAACAAACTTTATTTTGGGTTGTATTTGTAGTAGTATTTATTCAGAGTTTTGAGTCACTTGGATATGATAAAAGTCATCCCGAATGGTTTCTTCTAACATTTTGTTTGTTTGTGTAAAAACATTGAAGTCTTTGATGCATTGTGAACTTTCCATGTATGAAGGTTTGCAATATGGCTCCCACTTAATGTTTTTTTTTCCAGTTCTCTGGCCAGTTTTCTAGTATCATTTAGTGACTATTCCATCTTTTCCTGTGGATTTAAAATGCTACTTTTATCATCTGTTAAATTCCCCTGCTATCTGGGTCTATTTCTGGTCTCCTCCATTTTGTTCTATTGCCCTGTACCACACGTTGTAAATTATCGTGGCAATGTAACATCTCATAGAGCTAGTCTCCTTTCTCTTCTCTTCAACATTCATTGACTATTGTATAAGAATTTTCAAATCCGCTTATCTGGTCTATATCACCATACCACATAGCCGCAGAAAGAATTATTTTCCTTAGGATTCTGTTGTCTAAATTTATAGACTTAACTTTGGGCAAGTAGACACATCGAAGGTGTTAAAACTTTGTATTCGTGGGCCCCTGGGTGGCTCAGTTGGTTAAGCGGCTGCCTTCAGCTCAGGTCATGATCTCAGGGTCCTGGGATTCGAGCCCCACTGGGCTCCCTGCTCAGCGGGAAGCCTGCTTCTCCCCCCCCCCCCCCCCCCGCCACCGTGCTTTCTCTCCCTATCTCTCTCTCTCTCAAATAAATAAATAAAATCTAAAACAAAAAACACAAAAAGACTTTGTTTTAAAAAACATGGTCTGGCTTTCCATTTGTTTTATGCCCCTCAGCTGTGTTTTAAATTTTGTCTTATCAGTGTTTTTGGTCATTTCCTGTTAACTTATAATATTTTGACTTTTAGTTGCTTTTGAAAATAAAGACTTTTCTTCCAGCCTATTTTCTCATTGGTGGTTTTTTGTACATGATGCCTTATAAATTTCTGCACATTAATTTTGAACCCAACTGTCTTCTGAAATTCTCTTCATGTTGATAGTTTTCAGTGAATTGTTGTGGGTTCTTTCAGGCATACAGTCATATTATCTGCAGATAATGACCATTTTACTTTCTCCTTTTCAATTTTCATACTGTTTCTCTGGTTACATTAACTAGTACTTGCAGTCCATTAATCGTGGTGACAGTGTTCATCCTTATTTTATTCTTGATTTAAATGCAGCGTATCTCATTTCCCATCAAGTTTGATGCTGGCTTTTGGGAAAGATCGATCTATTTTGTCGTGTTGAGGAAGTATCCTTCTTACTTTACTAAGAATTTTACCAAGAATGGATATTACATTTTAGCAACTGACTTTTCAGCATCTCTAGAGACGACTGTGATTTTTCTTTGGAGAGCTATTAATATAGTAAGTTGTATTAGTAGTTTTTCTCAATAATTGAGCTATCCATTCATTCAGGACTAAATCCCATGGGATTACGGTGTGATATTCCTTTAAGTTGTTCCTGGATTGTATTTGTTAATATTTTATATAGGACCTTTGGATTGATAGTTATAAGTGAGAAAAATCTAGCTTTCTGTGGGAATGAGTATGTGTATAGATTTTGTCTTTTGGTATCATTATTTTATTTGCTTGATTTTTTTAAAAGAAGCTCCTTTTTCTATGTTTTGGAGTAGTTTCATATTGGAATTTTCTGTTCTTTCTACATTTGGGGATGATCTCAGAAACTCTCTGGGCCTGGTGCTTTGAGCGGGGGCTTATTTATAACTTCCTCTACTTTTTCTGCAGTGACCAATTTGCTTAGGTTTCATGTCTCCTTTATGGTTAGTTTGGGTTAATTATATTTTCCTAGAAGAATAACTCACTTTTTTTTTTTTTTTTTTTAAGATTTTATGTATTTATTTTGACAGAGAGAGAGACAGTGAGAGAGGGAACCCAAGCAGGGGGAGTGGGAGAGGGAGAAGCAGGCTTCCCGCGGAGCAGGGAGCCCGACGTGGGGCTCAATCCCAGGACCCTGGGATCATGACCTGAGCCGAAGGCAGACGCTTAATGACTGAGCCACCCAGGTGCCCCAGAATAACTCACTTTATCAACTTTTCAGATTGACTCACATGCAATCGAACAACGCATTCTCTTACTATTCTTTTAATTACCTCTGTATCTCTGCTATTTCTTATTTCTTATTTTGGAAATTTGTGTTTGCTTTCCTCTTTTTTTTTTTTCTTGATGAGTTGAATAATTTGCTTTGCTATTTAAAAAAAAAAAAAAAGAACCGTTGAACTTATTTACGGGCCAGTTTGGTCAATTTTTGTGCATGAACTATGGACACGAAAAAGAACGTAGCTCCCCCAGGGCGTGGGGTTCCACGTGTGCCCATTAGTCATACCTTTCTGACGCGTCCCGTAGGTCCTTTATACCTTTTCTTCTTCTTGTCCTTTTATGTGTCATGAGCTAAGGGGGCAAATTAACATCTCCCACACCGGATGTGTTTTCCTCAATTTCTGCTGGTGTCCGCTGTAGTTTCTGCTTGCGAGTGTCAATGCCACGTTATTCGATCGCAGGGAGTCGTGCCGCGGGTCTTCGCCGCGAGCTACACTGCTGGGAATTGCACAGTGCCCTTCTTTGTCTCGTCCGGTCCTTCCCGCCCTGAACTCAGCCTTGTTTGATGTGCAGATTACAGCCTGTGATTGATTTCTTCGCTCTTGCTTCAGAGTCCTTTGCTTAGCCTTTCTTCTTCTTGTAGGTGCTTCTCTGTCATACAACAGAAAATTGGGTTTTGCTTTGAGATAGAATCTGAATGTCTGTTTTTAATAGACATTAATTTAGCCCATTTATTAATCTGGCATGTGTTTGGCATGAGTTCTGTCGCTGCTGCTTTGGTGTCACTTGAGGGGATGGTTTTTTAAGTAGCTTTTAAAACTTCCTCTCTCCAGCCTTCTTTTCTTTGCTTTATGTTGTTTATATGATTTTCTAATACTTTGGAGTTTTATTTGTTATAATTGTTACCCTTACAACTTTTTATTGTGCCCTACATCTGCTATGTTTTAGACGTTATTTATTAATCCCCTCTTGTGAGCAATGATGAAATTGTTGTATTTCCCCTTCTTTCCTTCCTCCTTTCTTCTCTTCTACCAACTGGTCTTAGTTATTTACAAATATCACCTTTACTGGTATTTACGTTTGTGAGGTTTATTTGTACTCTGTGATTCGATTTGTTTAGGGCAGCACTGTCTAGTAGAACTCTCCGCGGTGATGTGTGTGTCCTGTTTATCTGCCCTGTCCACTGTGACAGCCACTGGCCATAAAGTGGTTTTTAAGCACTTGAATATGTGGCTAGTACGACTGAGGAGCTGAACTTAAACTTTATTTAATATTAAGCCGTATAAATTTGAGTTTAAATAGCCACATATGGCTAATGGCTGCCATGCTGGGGAGCATGGGTTGTCTTTTTTTTTTTTAAGTTTATTTATTTATTTAAGTTATCTCTACACCCAGCATGAGGCTCGAATTCACGACCCCAGAATCGAGAATCACACGCTCCTCCGACTGAGCCAGCCAGGTGCCCTGGAGAGCATGGTTTTCATGGAGTGTTTGTAAGCCCCAGCTATGAGAGTCAGGGCAAGCATGGACATTATGCTACCTCCCATGTTCTTGCTCCATTCCTCTCCCGGCTAGTGTTACTTAAGTCACCTCTACACTGTTGGATTTTGCATTCTGTTCTCCTACCATCATCATCACGTATCTCCTTGTCTTATTATTAGAGTTAAAGGGATTCAGTCTTCACAAGTGGTTTTTTTTTTTTTTGACTAGCCAGTTTTTTTTTTTTTTGACTAGCTAGTTTTTCTAGCCATCCCATGGATGCTTGTAGTTCACTATGTACTAAATTCCTCAAGGAGGATTTTCACGCAGTGCTCCTTGGGATTTGTTTCTACACATTTAAAGCTTCTTTATAGTGGAGTGACTGTTTAGGTGGGTATAAAATTCTATGATCATGCTGTGTTCATTGAGCATTGTAATGGCCATGGCTGTACCTTCATTTTGAATTGCATCTTACTATGGAGAAGTCTGGTTTTTCTCCCCTCTTATGAGTGACTTGATCTTTTTGCCTGACTCCTGAAGGATTCTTTCTTTTTGAGATAGAATAATTTTACTAAAATCTGTCCTTTGCTTGACCATTCCTGATTCATTTGCCCTTTCAGTATTTTTTTTGTAAGATTTTATTTATTTGAGAGAGAGAGAGAGAACGAGTTGGGGGGAGGGGCAGAGGGAGAGGGAGAAACAGACTCCCTGCTGAACAGGGACCCCCAATGCGGGGCTCAATCCCAGGACCTGGAGATCATGACCTGAGCTGAAGGCAGACGTTTAACCAACTGAGCCACCCAGGGGCCCGACCCTTTGAGTATTTTAAAATTGTATCAGTGAATATGTGTTCTGTTCCATTCTTTCAGTTTCCTAATTTGGGAACTTCATTATGCACATGTTGGATGTTCCTCACTGTCCCTTATATTTGTCACTTTTTTGGTGATTCTTTTTAATACTTTATTAAATTTTCATTTAATTTGTTTGCATTTTCTCACTTCTGCCTGCGTGTACTTTTTGCCTCTTTCAGTTTCACCTCCTTTCCTGTGATGTTTTTATTTTTTTCCTTCCACTTCTTTCCTGAGTTTTTCTTCTATTTTTATCTCTTTCTGTGACCTCTTCATTTCATCATCCCTGAGCTCTTACAGCTCTGTTTTCTGTCCATCTTTTATGTAAGCAATTTAAAACATTCATGGTGAAATGCATGTTCACAGTTTTCATCTGCTTGATGGTACTGTTTTTTCTGGTGAATGGTCATTTATGAATATTGAATATTGAGTAATGAATATTCAGTAAGCATTCATCAAGGTCCTGTTCTCACAATCACTCGAACCTGTGGAGTTTATATTTCAGGAGTACAGATAACATATAAGAGATCATTACTTATGTATATTTTAGAAGGTGACAAGTGCTCTAGAGCAGAGTTGAGGAATGGGGTAAGTGAGTGTGGGAAGCGGGCAGTTTTAAAGAGGATGGTCAGGGAAGCCCTCGCTAAAATGGTGTCATTTGCACAATGACTTGATGGAGATGAGGGAGTGAATGTTAAAGAAAAAATTATCCATGATACTTGTTAAAGACATCAGGCAGGGTGGGGCGCCTGGGTGGCTCAGTCGTTAAGCGTCTGCCTTCGGCTCAGGTCATGATTCCAGGTCCTGGGATTGAGCCCCGCATCGGGCTCCCTGCTCCACGGGAAGCCTGCTTCTCCCTCCCCCACTCCCCTGCTTGTGTTCCCTCTCTCGCTGTGTCTCTCTCTCTGTCAAATAAATAAAAAAAAAATCTTTAAAAAAAAAAAAAAGACATCAGGCAGGGTTTTTCAAGGGGAACTGTTGTGGTGGGTGTGGAGACCTCTGCAGTGGGGGCTTGCAGTAGGAGAGAGAACAGACTCAACTCTGAGTACAGTGCAGGCAAAGAGCTGGGGGACCAGGCGGCGTCAGTGGGTGGAAAATTACAGAGAGGAGACATCAGGGACAAAGTCTAAGAGTGGATTCTGGCTAACCAACCTAACAAGATTCTTGCTGAAGGCAGGCCAGGGTGACTGACCTCATATGGGGCTCTGGGGGAGGATGAGAAACCCGAGCAAGGATGATCAGATATAGGGGCTGGCTAAAGCAATTAGCAGAATTCTTGCTACGGTTGGACCATGCAGAGACAAACATGGAAGTCCAGACGTCAAGGCCTGGTCGAAAAACAGCTCTAGGAAGGCTGAGTAGCGTTTGGTCAAGGAGAGAATTTTTGTCATAAGCCACGTGGGTACCTGCAGGAGGAGCATCCAGGTGGAGGGAAGAACACGTGCAAATGCCCTGGGGCGGGAATTTGCAGGCACCTAAAGGACTAGCAAGGGGGCCAGGGAGGGAGGAGTGAAATGAAGTGACTGAGGGGGCGGGTTAAGAGATGAGGCCAGACTGGTCAGGGGAGGGGCAGACCTCCCCTTTGTAGGCCATCGAAATGACTTTGGCCTTTCCCCTGAGTGACATGGGGAGCTGCCATAAGGTCCCTTGAAGTAGAAGAGTGACATGATCTGTCTTGTATGGCTCCATCATCTGCTGCTTGGATTTCTTTCCCGTCCCTCCCTCACTCATGTTTACATCGATTATGTCTCCTTTTTGTAAGCCTTGAACTTATCCCTCCACCAGGCTGGCTGAGGTTTGATGTGTGGGTGTCTTTGTCCTTCACTGCTCTTCCGCTGTGGCCGAAGCAGCGGGGTGGGGGAGGGGGGTTCGCAGTGGGAGGGCCTGCGTGCCTCCCCGTGCTGCAGAGGCTCCTGCTTCCCACTGCCTGCAGGAACCTCTTGCTGGGGCTGCCTCCTCGGCCCCTCGGGTCCCGAGCAGCTCCGGCCAAGCCTGCAGCCGGGGCAGCCGCCCCCGACGTGTGCCCTCACCCGCCAGAAGCCGAGTCCCACGGCCACAGGGCCTTGTTTCGGCTTTCTCCCGCGGGTCCCTGCTGGCTCCTCGCCTTTTTAGCAGGCCTTCCACCTTGTCTTGGTCCTCACCTGTCTCCTTGCTTCACCGAGAATAGAGGCTGTGGGATTATTTCTTGTTCTTTCGGGCGGCTTCCAGGAGGCTGGCATGGGGATGCCGACTTGACACCATCTTCAAACCCGGGGTCCAGATTATGGGCGTGGTATTTCATTCTGGGGAACCCAAAAGAAAAAAAGTTGTGTTGTTTGCTAGTGGCCTTTTCCACTTAGAGAAGAACGAGGTCTCTGAACGGAGTTGGGTGTCATTTCTGCCCAGAGGGCCAGCGTGGCTGAAACCGGGGTGCGACCAGTACCTTCTCAGTGCTTGTACCAGCCTGAACTTTGGTTTGCAGCTCAGGACAGCTGTTCTAGGCCCTTCTCCAGACCTGGCTCCTCCGGGCCAGAGAGTCGAGCTGGCCCGGTCAGGAGTCCCCATCAGCGGAGCCGTGCGGCCGAAGCAGGGTCTGTCACCTCGAGTCTTCTCCACGCGTGCAAGTGGGGGGCCTGCATCGCTCACGTCTGTATTTCTGGGCCTTTCTCAGGCCCGGGGCCCCCTTGATGCCGTGACGACAGCCATGGCCCTTCTAAAAATTAGCACCTGCGCGTGTGATATTTGTGCATCGTTTCTGGGGTTTGCTCCCATCCTTGAGTCTGTGAGTGACCCCTGCTAATGACGTTGGGTGACGTATCAGCACCATCTGGAGCCATAGTCTTCCTTTCTCCCTGTTGAGAGTTCTAGACAAAAGTCGGGGGCACGTTCTTGGTGACGTCTTGAGTTTTCCCTTAGTTTTAGTTATTCAAGCTCATTCTGTGCCCCTTTGCCAGAATTAATCAAGCATTGTCTGGGGTGCCTACACTAATAAGGTGTCATACGTCAGTTATCTTTCCATGAAAAACAAAAGAATCGGTTCCTATTACTATGGGCCTTACCTCTTTGTTGAACTGTCTTCTGTTTCTAAAATTCTGTTTCTTAAAAATAAATAATAAAAAAAAATTTCTGTACCTTGGCTTCTTGGGCTACACTTGGACAAATTCTATACCCCTTTTTTGTTGGTGGGGATTGAACAGACCTGCCAAACTTACCTACAAATATTTCATTAATTTTGTATTTCTACTATATTTTCTTTCTTTTTTTTTTTTTAAGATTTTATTTATTTATTTGAAGAAGTGAGAGAAAGAGAGCGAGCACGAGCGGGGGGTGGAGGGGGCGGGTGGACAGAGGGAGAAGCAGCCTCCCCACTGAGCAGGGAGCCCGATGCAGGACTCGGTCCCAGGACCCCGAGATCATGACCTGAGCCAAAGGCAGACGCTTCACTGACTGAGTTCCCCAGGCGCCCCACTACTTATTCTTTCTTAATTAAATCAAAGAATGACGGAAGAGTCCCTTGGGTCATGAAATATTTACTCTGCTTCCTTCCAAGGTACTTTACTTCCTTTTTCTCCTTATGCCATAGGGACCAGGGAAGGAAGGGTTGTATTGATGTCACGACTATAATATGCCGATCAGTGGTCAGCCCAGATCCGTTCCCATGAGATTAACTGACAGTGTGATTAGATAGGTTCAGAGTGTCCCAAGTGCTGCCATGTCGTGTAAGTGATAAAGTTCATGAAATTGTTTTGGCTCATTTTATTACTTGACACTAGTCAGATCAATTTTTAAAAATATACCAGTGAATTTAAATTTTTAAAAATTAGAGTTCTATTTAATTTGGGTTGTACAAGAAGTAATAGAATTAATTTTAATTAAATTTAAAAGTTAAATTATTTCAGAGGACTTTTAGTTTAAATTAAACCATGAGAGACTATGGACTCTGAGAAACAGACTGAGGGTTCTAGAGGGGAGGGGGGTGGGGGGATGGGTTAGCCTGGTGATGGGTATTAAAGAGGGTACGTATTCAATGGAGCACTGGGTGTTACATGCAAACAATGAATCATAGAACACTACATCAAAAATAAATAAATAGGAAAAAAAATTATTTGCTTATGCACTTTTTATGGGGGAGCAGGAAACAAAAACAAAATACTTAGTTCATTTAAGGGACACAGACTACTCCCCGCTCCCCAAATTCTTCAGACTGTGAGAACTTGGTACAAGTTTTTTCACTGGGTGACTAGAGGAAATAAAAAGATTTAAACACTAATAGGACAGATGGTTTTTAATGCTTTGATCTGCAGGCCCCTTTTAATTTTGCTGTATTTCTTTTTTTTTTTTTGGTTTGGTTGTCAGTAATTTGCTGCCATCATATTACCATTGGACAGCAGTCGTGCTATGTTTCTGAAGGTCATTTCACAAACATGTTGTTTGAATTTATTGTGGATTCTCTTTCCGCTCTGGTGGACGCCGTGTTGTCTCCTGAACTTCCTTTTCCACCCCCAACCCCCGTAGCAAATTGAGACCGCCGAGTTCTTTGGTGACAGGAAGAGACTTCCATCCAGGAGAGAGGATAATGTCCATATTCTGTTACTCCATAATTATCTTCAGATAGATGAATAGATGATCTGTTGTGAAATCTTTCCTAAACGATTTCATGATCCAGGGAAATCTAGGCTCGAATGTCTACAGAGAGAGCCGGGCCGTGGAGAGACTGGGGAAGACTTAGCGAAAGTGGTGGGGTGCCCTCACGTGTTCTGTGGACAAGCTCCAGACCCCTCCTCAGTGAGGCTTCCTGGGCCGAGGGAGCACCGGGCCAGTAGTTGTGTTACATTATGCATATGAAAACGTGTAGTCGTTTTAGCATAATTGAGAAAGAACCCAAAGAAAAGGGTTTTATTTTATTGTATTCTTTCTGAAGAGGTCATTATACATACTTGTGTATAATGTGGCCTTGAACCTGCTATTTACCTCTGGCCCTGCTCTTTACCCTTTTTGCAATCAGACATTTGTTGGGATTCTCCCAGCGGGGAGTGCGGACGTGTCTGGAAGGCCCTGATGGCCTGAGATACTCTGCCCACCCCCTACCACCCCCCAGTGCTCCCCAGAGGTCCGGCCCCGCCCCGCAGCATCCACCCCTTCGGGACGCTGTGCTTGCTCCATCCCAGCATCCAGGTCTCTGGTCTGCACTAAGTGCTCAGTGAATATCTACATCTTTGAACAAATTGCTTGTTAAGGAGACCTGCTTTTGCTAATAAACAAGGTGAATGCAAAGACGTGTTAATTTGACTGGTGGCTGTCTCTGCTCCCCTAGGAAGTGCTCTCGGGCGTGGTGGTCATATCTGGTAAGGATTCGATCCAGCACCAGGGAGTGTCTTTGACAGTGGAAGGAAGTGTGAACCTCCAGCTCAGTGCCAAGAGTGTGGGTGTGTTCGAGGCATTCTATAATTCAGTTAAGGTAAGAACGCTGACGTTGCACATTTTTAGTTCATTATCCCGATGTGTGTGGTGGTTTTTACTTGTTTTCTGGCTTTATTGTTGTTACCTGTCAGTATTTTGCAAGGTATAGCGGTGGTCCTACTTTTTTTAATACTTGCTAATCAAACCGCAAAAATATTCAGATATTTTGACTCTGGATATATCCTGCTATTGCAAGTCTGCCAGTTTTTATTCCTGTAAGATAGGATTAGGAGAACTGTAAGTAGACTAAATTCAGCCTTTAAAGACACCAGAGGTCTTCTGAGAAGTGCCTCTGGCTTCTGGCACTGACCTTCCTAAAACAAAACTGTTGTTAGGACTGTGTATGCGGCAGCTCTTGGAGTTGGTACTCAGGTAAGACGCAGATAGAGCAGTGGCCATTCTTTTCCTTTTTGTCATTTTGGGTAGAAGTGTGTGTTCCAGAATATAAACTCTTTTCCTATACTTAGAGTTTCCTTTTCCGGAGGGACATATTAACTGAGTTATGAGGGGGAAGGAGGTCAGAGGGAAGAAGGGGTCTCGTTAACCGCATTCAGATTCAGGGCCTGCCCGTGCTCTTCCGCAATCTCCGTGTTCTCTTCCAGAAGCACTCAGAGGCTCACTTCACAAGTGGTAGATTTTCTGAGTGTTGCTAAACCAAGGCTTCGAATACACGAACTAGTTAAGGGGTGATAGCTGCCTTTGGGCAGGGTCCCGGTGTAACGCGGAGGCGCCCGGGGCTGAGGACAGACCCGCTCCTCCCCACGCGGCAGGCGGTGGGGAGGCTCCCAGGAGGCTGGGGTCTGAGGCGGGCACAGGCTGGTGAGGAGCCCCCAGGTTCAGGTGGCGGCCCTCCTGGCCCAGCGCCTTGACTGTGCATGTCTGCTGCTTCATTCTGAAGGTAGGAGTGCCTGGCGGGAGGGTTGTTAGGACAGCGAACGGAGCTTTTTGGGGAAAGGAGAGGAAATACGGCTTCGGATGTGCACCAAACATCCAAGCATCCGGTCCTGTGAACGAACCATAATTGTGCCAGCGACTCGAGCCAGCTGGCTGCTCGTCTGCAGTCCCAGCACTGTGCTGGCCAGGACACGGGCAGGGTAGCCTCTGAGGGCTCGGGGTTCGTGTCTTTCAGGAGATCGTTAATAGACATGCTAATTGGAAAATGCATCCAGAAGTGCGTGTTGATGGATAGAGTTGCTTTTTCTTTACAGCCTATCCAGATTATCAACAGTACCATTGAAATGGTGAAGCCAGGGAAATTTCCCAGTGGCAAAACAGAAATTCCTTTTGAGTTTCCTTTGCATGTGAAGGGCAACAAAGTTCTGTACGAGACTTATCACGGAGTGTTCGTCAACATTCAGGTGAGAGTTTCCTAATCCCGTGCAGTTCATTTCCTGGCTTTTCCTTTGCAAAACGGCTCCATCTTTCTTTCACTGAAGGTTAATAGGGGACCCAAGAATTTAATACTGTAATTATGCCAGGACCGCCCATGTATATTCTAGTTTGATTTCTCATTTTGCTTTGCGGAACACATTTTAGGGGTGGCCGTTATTTTTGATAGGAACCCTGGAGGACCCCTGCTATGCCTTCTTTTAAAAAATCCTGTTGTTTCTTTTGGGCCCTGTTCCAGCCACACTGATACCGTGAGAGGTGCTGTTAGTGTTTGGTGCACATTTGTGCCCTCGCTCCTCTCTGGCACTCGCACTGATTGTCTGTTTTATACGCATAAATATCTCTTTGTTAGATATCCGAAGGCTACTACTCTAACATAGGCTAGTATTCTTTATTGAACAAACCCTGTAAATGAGGGGAAGTGAGTTTATGACTTCCTGTCTACCTCTGCTGGCTCAGGATGCCTTTAGCCACTATTGTCTCCGGCACAGTTTGGAGTCATGACTCAGAGGGAGCGGGCGGGAGAGAGCCTTTCCTTTATTCGGTGGAAAGAAAGGTACTTTTGTGATACCAGCTTTGCAGGGCTCCCCTTGCCGCGTGAGACAAAACCATTTTGTCTTGCGTACGTGCAACAGGGCGGAAAGTTAGGAAGTTTCCTGATTTATTAACTTGTAGCTGATAATTTGGTCTCGGCAAAAGACCCCTCCCCTGCCTAAAACGCACCACTTTATTTATTTATTTTTAATGATTTTATTTTTATTTATTTGACAGAGAGAGACGCAGTGAGAGAGGGAACACAAGCAGGGGGAGTGGGAGAGGGAGAAGCAGGCTTCCCGCGGAGCAGGGAGCCCGATGCGGGCCTCGATCCCAGGATCCTGGGATCTTGACCCAAGACGAAGGCAGACGCTCAACCGACTGAGCCACCCGGGCGCCCCTAAAATGCACCACTTTAAAAATACAGATCCTCAGAACACTTGTGAGAGTTTCAACTCAAAATTTGACTGCGTGCGAGTTCTACAAAGTGCCGGAAACATGGGGTGAGCAGAAGCACGGGCCGTGTGACATCCTGCACCGCAGTCATTGTCTTTCCGTCCAGAAAAACTGCATCTAGTCCTTCATTATTGGTGCACCAGTTTCAGGCAATGCGTGCACTAGAGGCTTTGGACAGCACGCAGGAGGTGACAGCAATGACCGGCTTCCGAGGTCGGGAGTACTCTGACCGCAGAACGCAGTACATGCAAAATGCCTTCTTAGCAAGCCTGACAGGATCTCAGACGTCTCATTCAAGCGTCGTATTTATTCTCTCCCCAGCATCCGCATCGCCTTGCTTTCCCGACACAGTAGCTCTTTAATACTGTTTATTTAATAACATAAGTGTTCGTTCATGAGAAACTGAAGAGACTAACATTCAGGTTTCACTGGTCATACTTCTTGTGCCTTCCTCCTATGTTCATCGTTCTTGTTAAGAGATTAATTTGTTTCAGGGGCGCCTGGGTGGCTCAGTCGTTGGGCTTCTGCCTTCGGCTCAGGTCATGATCCCAGGGTCCTGGGATCGAGCCCCGCATCGGGCTCCCTGCTCAGCGGGAAGCCTGCTTCTCCCTCTCCCACTCCCCCTGCTTGTGTTCCCTCTCTCGCTGTGTCTCTCTCCGTCAAATCAATAAATAAAATCTTTAAAAAAAAAAAAGATTAATTTGTTTCAAATCAAATTGGAGGGGCGCCTGGCTGGCTCAGGCGGTTGAGCACGCGACTCTTGATCTCGGGGTTGTGAGTTCGAGCCCCACGTTGGGTGTACAGATTACTTTAAAAAATAAAGTCTTTAAAAAAAATCAAATTGGAAATCTCACTCTTTTCCAAATATTGCCAAGAAGGGCATGCAGATTTACAGTTGACCCTTGAACAACATGGGTTTGAACTGTGTGGATCCCCTTTACCTGGATCTCTTAGAGTGCAAATGTATGTTCTCTTCCTTATGGTTTTCTTTTCTCTAGCTTACTTTATTGCAAGAATCCAGTATACGATACATATAACATAAAATATCTAATGTTACTGGCCAGGCTTCTGGTCAACAATAAGCTCTCAGTAGTTATGTTTTTGGGAAGTCACAAGTTACACATGGATTTTTGACTGTGCAGGGATCGGCGCTCCTCACCCCACATTGTTCAAGAGTCAATTGTACATAAAAAACTGTACTTGTGTCCTGCATGGCTGTGTGTAAATTGGAAACTCTTTAAAATGCAATTGGAGGGTTAGCAGGTGGTGAATTCTTCAGTACGGTGTATGATCACCCAGACCCAACCTTTATTTTGGTCAACAGATTTTACCCCTTGAAGGCAACTTCAGAGTGCTACAACTTGAATTCTCTACCTCCCCAAATATCTCACAGATTTCTAAAAATTAAGAGATTTCCTCTCATCCTAACCTCCAATTTAGAAGAGCTTATCACCTAGATTGAACATTTATTAGAATTTTGCCCTTTTTGTTTCATCTTTGTTGATCTTTCCTGAGTCGTTTCGAAGTTCCAGAATCATGACACTTGTTGGGCTACTTCACTGTCCATCTATAGAAAATAGGGACGCTCTCCTACAGAAACACAGCTGGTGTTTTCACACCTGTCAAAATTAGCAAAAATTCTCGGAATACCATCTCATTCCCAATTCGTATTCAAATTTGTTGTTGCTCCTTTTGAGAAAACATACTTCTTTTTAAAAGATTTTATTTTTAAGTAATCTCTACACCCAGCGTGGGGCTCGAACTCACAACCCTGAGACCAAGAGTCACCTGCTCCACCCACTGAGCCAGCCAGGTGCCCCTTGAAAATATACTTCTCCAGAGAAACTAGGATGGTGGGTTGTTGTTTTTTTTATCTGTTTTTCATTCATTGATTCATTCATTCAGTTTCTAGAGGGGTCTTTTGCTAGCCTCGTTGTTTTATAGCAGAGCAGATGGTGACGGCCTAGGGTCCCACAGGGCGTTGCCCTCCATCGCACCCTCGCTTGCCGTGCTTACCCTGAAGATTCACGGGTGCATTACTTGGGACAGAAAGTGTTGTTAAACCTGGTAACATCCTCTTTCTCAAATTATGTGGGCGCCAAGGCATTTTACATTGGTAATTGAATTGTGTTGTAGTAGCATAATGAAAACATAGTAAAAACCATGAGACAGAATAAAGGGTTTAAGGTGTAGCGAGTAGTACGTTTCCAGCTTGCAGGGTCTGGATTTCCTTGTCTCTCCTTAGACAGAGGCTTGGTGCTGTTTGGTCCTGTTCTTCCCAGGCATGTTGTGTTTGTTTCTCACCTTTGTGATTAGATCATGCGTACCAGAAGCTATCCGCTTTCCCCCAGTTGCCCTTTGTGCAGATACCTTTTCTTTTAAAAGTGATGTAAATCGTAGGCAAATTTTATTATGTTGGTTCTACTCTTGTGGCCACAGGAGCAAGGTTTTATACTATACCCCAACATTACAGCAGTACCAACATGTCTGCGAAATTGTAATTCAGAATTAATTTATCCAGATGCTAGTCGTTCTGTCTCGGAGTTAAGCGTATCCTTTCTAGGAGTCTGCTTCACGTCTGTTGACATGCATCCTCCTTCTTTCTGTTGGCCTTGTGTTTACTGACGGTCATAAGATCCAGTCCTGCACCTCCTCCTGGCGCCCTGCTCGGTCTGACCTTCCTGACCCCGTCTGACCTCTCCTAGCACCTGGAACCTCCTTAGCAGTTGGGCAAGATCACGATAAAGTAAAAAGATCTAGGGCTTTGCAGCAGGCAGATCTGGGCTTGAGTCACAGCATTGCATAAGAATTCAGAGCCTGGGTTTTGGCAACCGGCAGGTGTAAATTCAAATCCCACCTCTGTGACCCCGAGCAGCCTTCATGACCTCTCCTCCTAGGAGATTAATGAGGTCTTGGCGTGAAGAGCTTCGTTAGCGCAGTGCCGGGCACATAGAATGCTCCCAGGATGTATTTGCCGAATGGCTGAATAAATGAGTTATTGGTGACCGTCCTTGTAATTCACTCAGATGGTACATGTGAAAGAATTAACGTCATTCGCAGAACAGAACGTCAGTGTGTTCCTCTCCTCGCCACCTTTCTCCCCACCCTCACTTAGCAGCTGCCCCGGATTACTGATTATTGCTTTCGTACTCAAAAACATTTCGTGACCAGAAGTTGATGCCTGTTGTTCTCACTCCTTTGCAAGTTGTACGAATCCAGCTCAAACTGACTTAACTTAAAAACAGATATCACAGATCACCGAGCTGGCAGCTCCAGGGAAGCCGGGGGTGGGTCCAGCTCGGCCCTCTGTGCAGACCTCATTCTCGGGCAGGCTCTTCCCTGGCCGGGGCCACGCTAAGCCGCCGCCTGGCAGGCTCACCATCTCCTGGTCGGCACCCCCGGCAGGAAGAATCCTTCCCAACAGTCCCAGGAGCAGCCCGGCCTGGGAGGGCTGGGGGGAGGTCAGCCCCGCTAAACCCCTGAGACTAAAAATGAGGAAGGGGCAGTTCCCACTGGGACAAGGATCCAAGAGACCGGGCAAGCCTGAACAAAATGTTGCCCGTGCTAGCCAGCGTGTGGGCTGTCCGGGAGAAAGACGAAACACACACGGGCTCACATACATACAGGGATGTACGGCAGCTGCACACACGTGCGTGCCCACCGCCATGGACCTGACGGCGCCAGGCCTCGCTGAGCTCGTTGGGCTGGGGAGACCAGACTGAAATCGCAGAAGACAGTGGATGTATATATATGGATATATATGTATATGAAAAGGTCCTTGCAGACAAGGGATGTTTCTTTTAAAAAAGTGTTTTAATTTCCCAGTGGCACCTTAAATGTCTAGTAACTTCTTATGTAATATATATAGGTTGTTCATAATAATGTAGCTCCTTGAGTCAACCATGCATACAGTCCCAGGTACATGAATCTTTTTTTTTTTTTTTTTTTAAGATTTTATTTATTTATTTGACACAGAGAGACACACAGCGAGAGAGGGAACACAAGCAGGGGGAGTGGGAGAGGGAGAAGCAGGCTTCCCGCCGAGCAGGGAGCCCGATGCGGGGCTCGATCCCAGGACCCTGGCATCATGACCTGAGCCGAAGGCAGACGCTTAACGACTGAGCCACCCAGGCGCCCCCGTACACGAATCGTTTTTAACAGTATTCTAAAGTTTTATCTGGATGATTAAAACAAATTCATTCATTGATTTTATTTAACTTTATTCAATATGGGTTATGTGACTTTTTTTTAAAAAAGATTAGCGTTAAGACCATGATCACGCTGTAGAATTTTGTTACCAATCAGCTGTCCCCCCACAGACGGGTGTGAAGGAGCAGCCCCGGGTCAGACGCGTAGCTCAGGGGCCGGCTCTGCAGAGGGACTGGCTCTCCCTGTGGAGGGAGGTACACTGGCAGTGGCTCGTTCAGAAAACTAGCACGGGGACAGCAGAGGGACCGAACACAGCTAGGTTAAAAGCTAATGTGATGCTATTTGCCTTACTTTGCTGCGTGGAATGCTAGACGCTATCCTGAGGCTCCTGGTCCTTCCTGTGTGCTCTTGAATCCTTACTAGAAAAGAGCTGCTGCTTTACCAAGAGCGGCTTGCTCTGGGCCAGACCCTGTGCTGAGTGCCCAGCACACACCGTCTCCCTTGGCTCGTGCTGCGAGCGGGTCTGAACATCCCCATTTCACAGAGCAGGAGGCCGAAGCCCAGACGAGTCGTCTCATCTGTCAGGCTCACACACTAAGACAGATCGCTGGAGCTGAGCTAGCTTTCGCTTCTGAGTGCCTGTTTTTTCTGTTCTGCCCGCCCCCCTGCTCTCTCCCTGTGCTACGGCTGAGACCCTTGGCTCTGTACCGGTGGGTCCAACTGTGGGATGGCTGGGGGACTAGGCTGAGGAATCACCTTAAAGTGTTCTTGGTTTTGGTCTTTTTATAGAAATGCCTTCAGTTTGAGCACTGGCTCCCCCTATTATGTATATTAATTTCAAATAACACTGTAATTGGACCGAGTTTCCCTCAAGGACGTTGACTTACTTGTCTCTTTGAATATAATTCCATGATGCAAGCAAATCCCGCTAACGTGCCATCTTCTCTGACTCCTCCCCGCAGTATACCCTGCGCTGTGACATGAGGCGGTCTCTGTTGGCCAAGGACTTGACAAAGACCTGCGAATTCATCGTTCACTCTGCTGTAAGCTGTATTGGGGGGCTCTGTGTTTAATCATAGGAGTCTCCTGTAGGGTCTGGTATTTTACCCGATTTCTAAGCTAGTACGTTAACCTGGTGCTGTCATTCCTGCTGGGGAAAGAGACTCCCGGGTGGGAGATGAGGGTCCTGTTGCTCCCGGCTGGGTCAGAGCACCGGCATGGGTGTGTGCCTCGTCCTGCTGGGCCCAGAATCCCACGGGGCGATGCCGTGGCCCAGACGCCGCTGCACCTGAGGGGCTCGGGCCTCAGCCGAGGAGCCCCAGGCCGGGAGCCCCCCTCTGCTAGAGCAATCAGTGAGCAAGTCCGCTTCAGAGAGACACATCCTTGCTCAAGGTCGCGGTGGCAGACACAACCCAGAGCAACGGCCTGGCCCAGACAAAGAAGGGTTAGACCTTATAGTCTTGGTCTGCCCAGCAAGGACACGCAGGGACACCCAGGGCCAGGGTGGGTTGCCTCTCCCAACACCTTCTGCTCATATTTTGCAGTGACAGAATGTTCTTAAAAATTTCCTTTCACATGTCAGCTTAAGGAACTGGGTCCCCCTCCCCACGGATGTAGGCAACTCTGTGAATTCAAGGCAAGTCCCCTGCAGCCCATCTGCTCTACTCCTTGGTCATCGTGCAGAACTAAGCAGTGACGGGCAGTACCGGCTCCAGGTGTGACACGTGGTGACAGATGTCCACTGCACTGGAGTCCCCTGTTTTATCTCCCCAGGCTCTCCAGGTCTGGTATCGGAGCAGCTGCTGGGCCTTGTCCTCCCCTCCCTGGGCTGTGTGCTCACACCTCTGGTTCGGGGCTGGTCCTGCCCCCCTTTCTCGGGGCCGATGGCAGCCTAGCTCCCTCCTTGAAGAGCCACCTAGCCTCAGAATGTGGTCCCTCTGCCTTTGATTTAATTCTGAGCAGTTTGGGGACAGAAGAGAGCCAAACTGGGGTTCCTGGAGGCGCCCAGGTGAACGGAGCCTGGACGTATGTATGGATCCCAGGGGGCTGCAGGCCGGGGCAAGGTGCCACCCAGACTGGACAGACACAAGGGCCGCTAGCTTTCCTTCGCTCGTGTACCCGGTGCGGCCTACAGCTTCGTTGGCATTGAGCAGGACTCAGCGTCCTGGGGGCCCCACACGGGTCCCACAGTCTTTGCCACGGGCCTTATTAGTAAGTGGGAGCTTCTCCAGAGCTCCGTGGTGAGGCAGTTGGTGTTTGTGGAACATTTGCAATTGCGTTTCTTTTACGCTGTTATGAAATGTCCACAGGTGTCTTTTAGTAATGGCTCAATAAAACAGAAGACTTAGGTCGCCTGTGTATAAGATTGGCAAAATCACTGATGTCCTTTATTTGCATCACTTTTGACTTTTTGGGACTTCCAACATTTATAGTTTTCCTCTTACTAGTAATAATTACTGCATTTGTTTCTTTTAGTGATGAACATATAAAATATTAAAAATAGTTATCTTTTTTTGGAAGTGATGTGATTTAGACATTTTCCTTTTTTCTATCAAGGGTCTTCAAACTGAAGCAAAAAAAAAATTTTTTTTTCATGTGGATTATTCCCTAGAAGAGACATACACCTTTCTATGTCTTCAGCAAAAAGAGCCTCCAACTTTGTGAAGGAGAATGAACCCAAGTTCAGCTCCCTGCCCACAGCTGGGCTCCAGGCCAGGATGCCCCTCGGCCCCCGACCCAGGGCGCACAGCGCACTCATGACTGCAGAGCCCCTCCCCACCCCCCCCCCCGGGCCAGCTCGGGGTGCGCAGCAGGGACAGAGGTCTCGGGGCCTCCTCCCTGCTCCCGGCAGCTTACCAACACACAGCCTCCAAGAAGTCTGTTCTTCTTTGTGAATGATTTCATGAGAAGGCCAAACCATGTGTGAGCTCTAGTTGACAAGTTAAATATTCCTTTAAATGCTGTGAGGAAGAATATGTTCCCTGAAGAGTGTGTTCTCGAACCTGTTAATAAGAAGAATACGCTTTTGGTAAATGAGTAAACTTAGCGGATCAGCCAGCGCCCTTCCTCCACCGCGGCCCCCCGGCCTGTGGATCCCGGCGCCTGAGTGCACCACGCCAGGCAGGCCCTGGAGACGCTCGGCCGCCCGGGGGGCTTCTGTGGTTTTGTGATGTGGGATGACCATCATTCGTAACTATGGTAACATTTATAGTTGAGATGAGCGAGTCTTCCCGGTGGATAGCTGAGTGGCTGACAGCACGGTCGGAGCCTGGCGCCCTGTGTTTGAATCTCAGCTCTGCCACTGGAGAAAGCCACGTGAGCTCGCTGTGCCTCGCTGCCCGTGTCTGTGAAGTGGGACCCGTGACAGGAACAGCAGCCCATTGCGTCATCGTGCTGGTTCAGTGTCAGCTCTTGTTCTAAGAGAGGGGTTTAAGATAAATACCTTCCAAGAATGCTACCATCAGTTCTTAGGTCTAACTTTTAATTTCTGGACCCAAAGGGGCCCCGAGAGATTAAGCAAGGGGTCCCCTCATTTTATAGATGAGGAAACTGAGTCGCAAGGGGTGTTTTAAATTTGACAAAGAACACAACATAGATTTTTGGCAGAACTGTCCTTTTAGACCCCACACGACCTGCCTCTGAGTACCAAGTCTTTCCCGGTTCACTATGCTGCCCTTCGTTTCTCTAGAAGGGGAAAGGGGAGCGTGGCCTGTGGAACTCTGGGCTTCAAGCAGCTGATTTGGGTTTTGCCTCCTGTTTTAGCCTCAGAAGGGGAAGTTGACCCCGAGTCCCGTGGACTTCACCATTACACCTGAAACCCTGCAGAACGTCAAAGAGGTACGGCGCTCCTCACCCCTGCCTGCCTCACCGCTGCTTCCTGCAGACACGCTGTTGCCCAGTTCTTTATTTGGACATCAGGTTGTCGGCAAGACGAAATTTCAGATTATTGTCTCTACCCAGAATAGTCTGGATTTTCAGTTTTGATTTCTTTTTAAACTCAGTAAGTACTGAGAAGAAGAATGCTTCTGAAAAGCTGCTCAGGGAGGCTGTCTGCTTACTGCGCTTTCCCCTCCCTTCTCCCTGGTCTATACCGCGTAGGGCTCAGAGCCCCTCTTCCTGAGCCCCGGCCACCCCCGCCGCCTGTCCTGGGAGCCGCACCCCTTTACTTGGTAGTTGGCCGCCTGCTGTCTTGTCATCGAGGCCGAGGCCCATGGCGGTTCCCCCCTGCTCTCCAGACCCTGTTGATCATGTCAGGGAGAGGCAGGGGTGCGGCCTGGGGGGCCTCTCCGAAAGTCCATTTACTGGAGGGGACGAGTCCGCCGTGGGCCAGTCAGCTTGTTCTCTCACAGGGATTTGAACGTGACGGGCAGCCCGCAGGGAGCACGGGCGGTCGCAGGTGTTGCAGCCCTGTGCCCGGGACCTCGCTGCCCTGCTTCCTCCCCGGCCTCGGCTGTTAGCGCCCCGTTAGCACTCATGCTCTTACGTGGGTTTGTGTTTCTTCCTTCCACGAATCTCAATAACACAAAACTCGGTGACAGAACTGGAGTGAGGAAGAGGAGCGGATCAAGTGTGTCTTGTAAAGAGCTCCCGGCTGGACCTTGTTCAGTTTGTTTTGTTCCTTGTATCGTGTCTCTGTGTTCCTTTATTGTTTTTCTTTTTCTTTCTTCTTGTCCTTACTCTAATTGATTAAGGTCGTGAGGGTTTTTTTTCTGTTATCCTACTGTTGCTTGCTCCTTTTTCCTTTCACATCCTTTTTCTGTTTTCCTAATAGTCACCCCCAAGTGTTCAAACATAGAGACACTCGTGAGTTTAAGTAACAACACCGAGAACAAGAACCTTCTGCCAGAAGGTTTGTAACATTTTTGCATTTTCCTTCCTCCATACCCCTCTCGTTTGTTGAAATGGTCTGAAGTCTAAGTTCTAGTTTATCTGTTTTATTTTTCCCAGTATCAAGCCTCTGTTGGCTTAGAAACTATTTCTAATAGTTGCCCAAAGTATCACAGTCATGATTTGGCCGTCACTGAATTACTGGAAGTTTCACCGTGGTCATTGCTCACCTCTGCTTCCTCTCACCTTCTTTTCTTTCTTCAGTTTATTTTTTGTGCTGCTGGAGTACATCCTAGAGTCATTCTTTCTGAACAGGTGAGGAGTGAACTTATATCCTTGAGTGTCTAACAGACCCCTGACTTTGCTCTCGCACTGAACCCTAGTTTGTCTAGGTAGGTGGAAGCTTTTGGCTTCAATTTCATTTGCCCTTAGAACTTGGGAGAGGAGCTCCCTGGGTTTCTGGTACCTCGTGATACTGATGATCTGGTCCCCAAATTTGTGTGAGCTCATCTGTTTCTCCTCCCTCTCCCTTCCCCCCAGTCCAGAAAATTCCAGCATCTCCCTATCCTTAGTGTTCTGGAATGTCAAAGCCCTTGGGTGTTTAATTAATCAGTGCGCCTGCCGTCTTTCCTTCTGCTCAGTGAACTTCTCTCAGGGTTTCTTAGATGTGTCACCGGAGAATCTTGGTGCTGTCTTTCAGCTCACTCGTTTGCTCTTTGGTTGGTATGCCGCCCAACTGTCGACATGTTCACTTTGGCAATAGCATGATTCATTCCAAGCACAGTTTCTTTTTCAAGATAGCCCTTCTTTTACTGCAGATGCACAGCCCTTCATCTCTGTTTCCTAGGGCTGGTTATTCTGTTTGTGGAGTGTGTACCTCTTTCTTGCTCTGATTTCCTCAACTGTTCATTGATTCTTGGTTGTCAGCTTATATCTATAGATGAGGATCAAATAGGTATGGCCTTGTTAACTAGACTCCCTGTCCTTAGCCCAAATGATAGTCTGTCCTTCTGGTTGTAAACGCACACTCTGACAGAGGAGCTTTGCTGCTGGGGAAGAGGCCTTCGACCCCGTGCGCTTTCTTTCAGGGTGTGTGGGTAGCTCGTCTTCTGGGGTGAGGGCCTCGTTGTCCTGCATTGTGGCTGTAAATGGCTGTAAACACTTGCCCTGCCTCGCCCAGCCTGCTTTGGGAGTGTCCTGGGGGTTGGGGGAAGTCCCCTTGAAGGAAGTGTGGTGACAGCTGGGGCACCTGCTGACCCCAGAGGCCACTCACAGCCCCCCGACTGCCCCTTCCCTGGTGGGCGCTGCCTCTGATCTCAGAGCTGCCCTGGGCCCTGCTGGGGATGCTCATGTGTCCCCGACCTCAAGACGTGGTCCCCTGAGCTCCTGGGAGCCTCCCTGTGCACCTTCATGCACAGAAGCACTTCGCTGGGGTTGTCTCCGTGCGACATCCTGCATAGGCTTTCTCCGTGTAGTTTACTTTTATTTGTATATGTGAACATCACACCCCTGGGAGGAAAGGATAAAATGAAGGCTCAGTCAGGATCTTAGGCCGGATGTGGAGAGCTTTTCTTTTTCATCAGTTGCCTAAAAGAATTTTAATGTACTGCTTTTTATTTTTCTAAACAAATAGCTTTTTATTTGCTACTGCTTTTTATTTTTCTAAACAAATAGCTTCTTTAGTTTTAGTTGTTGTTAAAACTTTGTCTTGAATCAAGGCTTTTCTCGAGCTCTCTGCCTCTGGGCCATGAGGTACCGAGCTCCCTGCTGTCCAGTTCCAGCGCCCATGACGGGTGAACACCAGCCACGGGGACCACTGGCCCTCAAGGTGTGGCTGGTCGGAGCCAAGCTGGGCCATAGATGTGAGGTACTGACTGGATTTCAGAGAGGAAAAGAATATAAATGTAATTTTTTAATATTGATTACATGTGGAAGTGATATTTAGGATATATTGGTTGATTTTAGCTGTTTCCTTTTACTTTTTAAAATACAGCTACTAGAAAATTTTAAATTACTTCCGTGGCTCACATTGTGGCTGCATTTTGTTTCTGAGACAGTGGTGTTCTAAACTCCAACTTAGCTTTAGCACCTGGGAGCAGTGGGACGACGTGTTCTAGGACAGTTGCTTCCCGCAAGAACATCATCGTCTACCCATGACTGGGTTCCTATGTCTACAGAGGAAAAGTCCAGAAGGTCTTAGTCAAGCGTTGATGAAAATTGTTCTCTTTAAATGTCCTTGAGGGGCGCCTGGGTGGCTCAGTCGTTAAGCGTCTGCCTTCGGCCCAGGTCCTGGGATCGAGCCCCGCATCAGCCTCCTTGCTCCGCGGGAAGCCTGCTTCTCCCTCTCCCATTCCCCCTGCTTGTGTTCCCTCTCTTGCTGTGTCTCTTTCTGTCAAATAAATAAATAAAATCTTTTAAAAAATAAATAAATAAATAAATAAATAAATAAATAAATAAATGTCCTTGAAATAAAAGAAGTGCCTTAGCTTTTCAAAATTGCATAATTGGGAGCATTTTTCAATTGATTCTCTTTTTAAAATGTTTTGGGGCTGGTGTGTGACTGATTCCCTGTAAACACTCCTGGCAACTTCCTCAGGAGTTTTCACGTAGTATAGTTTGGTAAGAAGGAGCGTTCCGGGTCAGATCGAGGCAACCGGGAGGGCCCTGTGGGAGCTGGCCGTTCCCAGCCAGCCAGAGTCGGCGCCGGGGATCCGCAGACAGTTGTTGAATAATTCAGTCTGTTCGTGAACTTGACAGGAGATATAAGTACCATTGTCCCTTTTTCCCATTTTGTAAAACAGGGTCCCAGCGGGTTTTATAAGAATTGCCCAACTTTGTTTTCAGTTTTTATTTGTACCAAGTGACTGAGTCTGGAGTGATTTCCCTCAGCACTTTTCCATTCCCGATGTCTTGTTTTTGTTTCGTTCTAGCGAGCCTTGCTCCCCAAATTTCTCATCAGAGGGCATCTCAACTCCACCAACTGTGTCATCACACAGCCGCTGACAGGGGAGCTGGTGGTTGAGAGCTCGGAGGCCGCCATCAAGAGCATAGAGCTGCAGCTGGTCCGTGTGGAGACCTGTGGTAAGGGCCCGCTGTGGCCGGCGGTTCACGTGCCACGGGGGGAAGCAAACGTAAGAGCGCGCCCCTCGATTCCAGGAAACGTCTGCCTGGGAAAGTGAGATGTGGACGGGAGGGAACTCCAGGTCCTGTAGAGCCGGTGGCAGAAGTGGTCACCGAGGGCCTGTGGACCAGGCTGTCGGACGTTCCCTGTTCTCTGAGCGCACGGTGCTTTCTGCCTCGTGCAGGGTGTGCGGAAGGCTATGCCCGCGACGCCACGGAGATCCAGAACATTCAGATCGCTGATGGAGATGTGTGTCGGGGCCTCTCCGTCCCCATCTACATGGTGTTCCCCCGGCTGTTCACCTGCCCTACGCTGGAAACCACCAACTTCAAAGTGGGTAAGCGCACCAGCTCCCCACGCCCGTGGGCCCGCTGGATTCTCCCACGGTGGTGGGGCCCACGGAAGGGCCCCCGAGCGCCCCCGAGGCAGACACACTGGTCTGCTCTCGGCTGGCTCAGCGCAGAGCACTGGGTCCTCCGGTTGCTCAACAGAAGCTCCCTGAGAAGCTGCCATACCCGTCCTGAGGCAGCACCATCCCGTCGGTGCGGGCTAGGGCAGGGACAGTGACGCCGCCAGGAGCAAGCCCGCAGGGAGCGTGCGGAGGTCAGGGAGGCTCCTCGGACAGGCCGGCATCCGAGCAGAGACTCGGGTGTGACAATCCCGTGTGAGCGCCGATCATCGCGAGGGCTTCCGTTCCACCGGCTCGGGATGACGTGGTCATTTTCCACGATTAGTATTTGTGGAGCCCCTAGAGTGCTTTTATTGGCACATAACGGGGTCAGGACATGCGCTTCAGGAGCAAAGAGGGGCATAGACTCACTGTTGGCCAAATACCGACAAGGACGGCGACGTCGGCCGGAAGGCCGCACGGGCAGACCTGGCCCAAGCTGAGCTGCCGTAACTGTTCTCAGAAAAGATGTGCATGGTTATTATGGAACCGGTGGTCTACGCCCACAGTACAGAGAGCGAGGCGCTGGGAGCTAGAGCGCGGGGTGATGCCCTCGGCTGCCCGGGCGCCCCCGACCAGCCTGCCTCGCCCTCCCGAAGGTGCTCGCACGGCGACGGCACGGTGGTCTCAAGGCGGTATTTTACTTCAGAGTCCTTGGATTTCAAGTTAGAAGGGGGAGCTTATCTGTCGATTTCTCCCGTAGTTTTTCTACATAAACTTCAAGAGGACTAACCTTTTTTTTTTCTGCTACGCTCTACCTTAAGCACCTAGATTTCTGCCTACTGTTTGTCAGATTTAGAAAGTGTCCACATAACGGCTCATGCAGTGCCTGTGATTCTTCCATGGAAATCACGCTCTCAGTCCGTCAGCCGGGACGTCAGTAATGCTTCTCGTGCCTGATCTGAGTTTCGTCCGGTTTGAGGCTCGCCCCACGGGAGTGCCCACGGCGGGGGGGGGGGGCACGATCGCGGAGCGCCGCGGCCTCCCGGGGGCCCAGAGCTGCCGTCCGCGTGGCCAGCCAAGGTCAGGCTCTGAGTCTCAGGCGGGGAGGTGGGAGCGAGCCCCAGGTCCCGAGTCACGAGCAGAATCCGCACGTGCCCCCTTCACCTCTGCCGGTGCTGAGCACACCTTCGGTGCGCAGTCGGGCTCGAGCCCGGCCTCCAGCCTGAACCCACCCCGAGTTGAGGGTGCCCCGGGGAGTGGTTGCTCTGCCCTAAGGAAAGCCAGCACCGGCTCGCTGATGTGGGCCTTGCACGCCTGCTGGGCGTCCGGCCACACCACGCTTGCTCCAGGGCAGGCCAGCGAGGTGCGTGGGGGAATGGTGGCAGAGAATGGGGACCAGAATCCCGGAGCGCCATCCTAGTGCCGTGACGATTAGCAAAGCGAGCGAAGTAGTGGGCCGGTGCTGCGGGCGCACGGCTTCTGTCATGGCCAATGCTTGGCGGAGGCAGCCAGCCACACGCGGGGACATTGTCCTCAGGACTCCAGCCACCGGGGCCTGCGATGCGGTGACCCCGAAGCCCCCTCCGCAGGGCTGAGCTGCTTCGGTGCTAGGCCTTCTCCCTTTGGCACGAAGCTCCCTGCTCGCGCACCCCTTCCTCTTGTCAACGAGAGACGATTGTGTAAACAGGGGTCTCGGTAGATGAATCACTACCCAAACAGCAGCAATTAAACTGCACGCTGTTTCTGGACACTGTTTCTCATTTGGGGCAGGAGACGTGTCCCCGGACGGCTAGGGGACACGTGGAAAAGTGGACAAGTGGAAAAATAAAGCAAACGAGTATGAAAGAACAGAAAGGATTTTAGAAGATTCTAGTAAAGATGGAGGACAAGGGAGGTGTGGTTGGGAAGCAGACCCCTTACTGTCCCAAGGCCAGGAGACACGTTTCCTTAGAGAAAGCGCGCCAGAGGCGGTCAGAGGCCAGTGTCGCTGTCCTCGCTGGTTCTCCTGGAAGCTTGGGGTGATGTATGTGGGACGCGGACACGGACACCCGGTGGGCCCCCCCCACCTTTCGGAGTCTGTTCCGCCCGTGGTGCTGTTGGCGTGGGGTGTCTGCCGCTGGGGCAGGTGAGCATGACGCCCGTTCTTTCTCTTCTCAGAATTTGAGGTTAACATCGTTGTGCTGCTTCACGCGGATCACCTCATCACGGAGAACTTTCCGCTGAAGCTCTGCAGGATGTAGCCGGGGAGCAGGGAGCGTGGACAGCGAGAGAGGCCGAGCAGACGTGCCGCAGGGTGGCCGGCGCTCGCGGGAGCTCAAGCCTGCAGCATAGGCTTATTTTCGAGATGATTCGGTATCAGAAATGAATCTGACCCCTCAGATTACATCACTGTTGTTCCTCGTTTCCTCGAGGCTTCTTCCAGTGGGCACCTCTGATCAGACCTTGTCTCTAAACTTCATCAGGACTTCGTAACTGTTGTTGGCAAGATCATTTCGCAGAAAGCAGAATTTCCTCGGACTCCTGGCTTAACTGGCCTTTTACGGAGCAGTAAAATGTAGCAGCAGTGGAGCTTGGCTGGGAGGGGACGTCCTGGGGACGAAGGAAACCCGCCCCACCTGGCCAGCGCGGGTGGCTAAGCCTCTAGCGGCAAAGCAGCTTCTCGGGATGGTGACAAGCCGACCGGTTGCTTATGATGTTTGTAGACACCATCCAAGGAGGGCTGCACAGCGGCGTCCGCTGGAACCGTCTAGCGTTTCTTCCACTCTGTAGTTCTTTTATCCCAGTTTTCCCGATGACTTCAGAACGTTGAGCGTTCCTGGCTGTCGCAGGAGGAAACAGCGTCTGTCTGCACCTGCTGTTGTTGGGTGGGTTCTGAAGGGCAGGAGACGGGTGCCCGGGGCCAGAGCTGAAGACCCCGGGCAGACGCGCTGGACCTGGTGAACTTGGCCTGCCCCCCCGGAGTGAAGCCACTGTGGAGAGCCTATAGCAACGCATTTCTGCGTCTGATCCTGTTGGTCCACGATGAATGAGGCCTCAGAAATAAGCTGTGTGCTTTGCACGCCACCCGGCCTTCCCCGACAGTCCCTGCACCCGGGCCGGCCTGAGCAAGGCGGCCCGGCCGATGCCCCCCGCGCCCGGCTGTGCTGCCATCGTCCTGGGACCGCGTCTGACGACGTGTGAGCCTGAGGGCAAACAGACCTGACTCAGGCGCTGCTTTATCCCAGGGCTTCACCAGTGAAACCGATAACAGCTTATTCAAGGAGTCATTTCTGATTTGGCTCCCAGAGAATACATTTCTGATTTATAAATCTCTTTTTATGCTCATATGACATTAACAATTATCTGTCTTTGATAATGTGTTCAGAGGATCGGAAAACAAAGAGGCCATACTTTCTGGGACATTTCAAAGGTAGAAATCATTTTTAATGAAAAGAAAAAAAGCTAAATGAGAATTTTGAGCAAAGGTTTGGGATGAATATTGCTATATCACTTCTTTAGTAAACTGCTTGTATGGATATAAATAGGACAAGTGTTCTTCTTAGGGAACAGCTGTTAACTGAAGACCAGCCCGTGCCCTGGCTGCTTTCATTTTCATCTCATTCGATCCTGAGTGGCCCAGACAGGGGCCTCAGGCTGGCCGTGTCCTTCCCCTGCTTGGGCAGCACCTCCCTTCGGGGGTTAAGGAGAACAGAGATGTTTGGCTTTCTGGCCGGGGCGGGGGCGGGGGGGGAGGCGTCCTCTGTTGGAGGCTCGGGGTTGTCAGATTCTCCCATTAGAGCAGGGGGACGGGAGGGGAGGGGAAGGAAGGAGTCTGAACCGCGAATCCGTAACAGTATCTTGTTTGGGAAATAAATGCCCTGTAGGCAGCCACACATCCTGGCTGTCCGAGCTCCCGCAGCAATGGGGCCTGGCTCCCATTCTCGGCCACGTTGCAAGTTCCAGAGTAAAGGCAAGAGGTACATCAGAAATCAGATGTAGAAAAGCCGAAGCGTTTGTGCCGGAATTCTCCCAGTTGGTGTCCCAAGCCTGCCCGCTCCGGTATCTGCTGGGAAATGGAGCCCCGGCATCCCTTCTGCCTCCGTCAGCGGCATCTCTAAGTCCCAAGGCCGAGTCTGAATTGTCCTCTTAAAACTTCAGGGGATAGGGGCACCTGGGTGGCTCAGATGGTTAAGCGTCTGCCTTCGGCTCGGGTCGTGATCCCAGGGGCCTGGGATCGAGTCCCACATCGGGCTCCCTGCTCAGCGGGGAGCCTGCTTCTCCCTCTGCCTCTCTCTCTCTCTGTCTGTCTCTTATGAATAAAGGAATAAAATCTTTAAAAAAAAAAAAAACAAAACAAAAAAAAAAAACTTCAGGGGATAGGATTACCTCCGCTCGCTGGCAGGGATTTGGGCTGCGGCAGATTGCTACAGTCTGGGATCCCACGATCCCCTTCAGATTCCCCCTTCTTCTGAAATAAGGCTGTGCTTCCATGAACCCACGGCCCCCTGGCTAGGGACCGACTTCCGACTCCTTGGCTGCTGGGTGTGGTCCTGTGACAAGGACAGGAGCCCCTTTGTGCGGCTGGACCAGGAACAGGCCTGCGTCCCGGCCCAGCCCGTGCTGGAGCTCGATGCCGTCGGGGATGGCAGAGAAGCGGGACACCCCCCCCCCCCCCGCAAATGTGTAAGCAGAACAGCTCACCTCCCCGCCCTGGGTTGTCACAGGAGAGAGAAAGGAGGGGACTTGTCTTCAGGCCGCCGGATTGCTAGGGGTCTTGGCAGCCCAGCCCCCACCCCAGGGCTCATGGCCAGAAGGCCCAGAATTCCTATACCAGGGCCTAGTGCCTCGCAGAGCCCGAGGTACACATGCGTGTAGAACAAAGAACTACTCCTCCCGTCTTCATGACCATCCTCTGAGCCGAGAAAGGACTTGGAGCCTCTCGGGGGTCCAGAACCTTGCTGCAGCCAGCTGGTCAAGTGCCAGGGCGGGCGTAGGCCCAGGACTCCCTGCAGCCACCACCGGCCCCCGTCCAGTGGCCACAGGACCCAACTGGACCCAGCCCTACCCAGAAGAACTTCCCTGACCTGAGTGGAAGGAAAATGGGCAGGTTTTCACTGGTACTAGTCAGGCAACTAAAAAAAACTAAGTTCTTGGTTTTCCTAGAGACAAGTATCCATACTGAGAGTAAGTCCTGGGAAGACAACTGTGGTGCATCCCTTCTCCATCCTTCGTTTTGGGAGAAGAGCTGCAGTGGGCTCTCAGGGTATCTTTCGGGGGAGGGGGGCACGTGTTGCCTGCTCCGGGGAGCTCAGCTCCGGTGGTTCCAAGGTGCTGGCGGGTTCGGAGATCCCAGCTACGGCTTTGGGTCCAGTGAGTAAGAGCTCCACAAGCGTTCGTGGTGGTTTGGGATCGGGCCCTGTTCTAAGTGCGCGTATCACGTGACTGTGTGGGACTCCTAGGAGGAGGGAACAGCTACCCGCATTACTGCCGAAGGGATTGTCACTGATGGAAGGCACCTGTCTGGGTTTCCACACACCTTCCCGAGGCCAGGAGAGCTTGTTCAATGTGGTCCAGTTTTCCCAGCACCAAAGCCCAGGCCACCCTTGCCCCACTTCATTTGGGCTTCACTTTGCCTTGTCGGCTACATGCTTTTCTGCTTGTTTCCTCCTGTTTCCCCATCACACGTTGGCCGTGCCACCATGGCTGTTGAGGGCAGCCCAGGGCTCTGCTACCGCTGTTCAGTGATTGCCTCAGCTTTGATGAGGTGACTCAAAGGAAGATGAAATCGTGAGACAGGAAATCGTTTGCAGCTGGATGCAGCTTAGGAATAAGGTGAGTGTTTAAAGGCCCAGAAGTCCAAGGTAAATCACATTCTAATCCTGATTTCCTTTATGGAAAGTGAAAATATCAGGGAATGTTCTAGACCAACTCAGACCACTATAATGTCCTTTAGTAATGACCTCACAATAGCCTTCTGAGGGGGTTTTGTTATCCCCGCTTCATAGCTAAGCAAGCTGAGGCACAGAGAAGCTGTGCCCGAGCCACATCACTCTGCTGATTCCCTGGCCCGATATCCCCCCAAACACCCCAACTTCCCCTCCCAAGAGAGAATTAGAGTAGATAGCCATTGCCCAAGGTGCACGTGATCTTGTTCACGGAGCCACCGTTCATTCTTCGTGAACCACTGCTGTCAGAGCTACTCTTCATAATTCCCACTGATTGTCCACGAGGTCAGAACATTTTATGTGAAGAAATCTCTCCATGGTAAGGCTCATCCAAGCTAACGGATGTTGGGGCTCAGGGTGTAGAGGTGAAAAATCACAAAGAACAACTGCTTGGGGAAATGCTCTGTGAAGGGAAGGCCGGTTTTGAGTATAAATTCTGTAACTCCAAGTGGTCAAAACTAGACACGTGAGCAGAAAAAAAGTTATGCATGTGGGTCTAAGAAGTGGAGGTGAGAATGAGCCTCCTGGGTCAGTGTCTTCTCCCCTGTGACCACCAAAGGCTATTCATATTCAAGACTGTCAGAGTGGCTGAAATATTGAGAGAATGTGACTTTACTAAGAAACCTAAGGGCACCCAGTTTGTAGACTCAAAGTTGATCCAACTACCATTTACATAAAATGCAGTCAAATGATAGAGGGAGTAAAGGCAAACAGGAATGAAAACTCAGTGAGGAGCCCTGATACCCTCCGGTACTTTCCTGTGAATGTTGCTGGTAAAATGGGAACACCTTGCAGCCCTGTCCGGGTGGACAGGATCCTAAGTGTTGTGAGGTTTTTCATAGCCAAACCCAGCCAGTCCGTCTGAAACCTTGCATGTAACATACAAGCAATACTCTGGAGGTTGAAAGTACTTAGGAGAGTACAAGGACATAATTTACACCTGGGTCTGTAAAACTCTTGTCAGATTTGGAGGAGCACCTGCTTGACCAAGACCAAGGGAGCAGAAAACACCAAAATGTTTGGTTTGCCTATGATCAGCATCCACTGTCACTTCCTCCAGTGACGGCTCTGTTCAGTTCCCTCGACAACGTCTAGCAGGGGCGGGAAGCTGGAGTTCCCTGAGGCAGGGTTTGTTCCGTGAGGGCCCCATGAGGTGGGATGTAGTCACCTCCTTTCTTGGGGGTTGCCATCTGGGGGACAAGGACTGGAGCTTCTAAACCGTCATCTCTGGGTCTTAAGTGATGGAATGGGACCAGCTTCCTGTTTCAGATGAGTAGCCACTGATTAGGCCACCCGAAGGAGGCTGGGCCAACAGCCTAGACCTAACTGCTTCCTGATGTACTGAAAAAAGGATGCGCTCAGACTTAGTTGTGGAAAGGTGGTAGAAAAAAACAAATCAAGTATTCATTTTGGTTTTAAAATAGTTTTCAATATCAGTCTGTATTAAAACCCAAATTTAAAACCCAGTACACAAAAACAGATACATTTAAGAGATGAGCATTTACTTCCTAAAGTATTTACCACTGTCTTCCTTTATATCTTACAGAAAATGCATATATTTTTTAATCCATGGAAAATTTGCAAAAATCAGTTATACATTCTTCCAAAAAAGAAAATCTCAATAAAATTTTAACAAGTAGAAACTGCCGAAGCCGCACAGTCTACCATATTGCAATAAAATGAGAAATTAATACCAAAGGGAAAATCAAATTCAGTATAACCACTTGTAAATTTTTAAAAAGATTTTATTTATTCATGAGAGAGAGGCAGAGGCAGAGGGAGAAGCAGCCTCCCCGCAGAGCAGGGAGCCTGATACGGGACTGGATCCCAGGACCCTGGGATCATGACCTGAGCCAAAGGCAGATGCTTAACCAACTGAGCCACCCAGGCGCCCCACCACTTGTAAATTTTATAACATTCTTCACAAAGGAAACCAAAACTTCATTTGCAGACCTTTTAAAATGTAATGAAAATGAATATATGCTATATGGCAAAGATCTTTGCACTGTGGCCAGTGTTGCAATCAGAGGATAATTCATAGCCTTACGTGTTTTTATTATATTGGAGAGAATGAAAACTAATGAGTTAGGCACCCAAATGTCTAGAAAAGCAAGAACAAAAAAAGAATGACAATAAAAACAGTAATTAACTGATATGAAAGCAAAACTATTGAAAAATTTATGAGTAAGTCCATGAAAAGACTGATTCAATTGACACATCTTTAATAGAACAAGCTAAACACAGAGAAAAAGAAATATGTAACACTAGGAACAACTTCACATAAAAAGCCTGATAAGTTATATTACAGTATGTACCTGCCCTGCTAATAAATTTGCAAACTTCAATAAAATGCAAAGTGAGTCCAGAAAATATAGGCTACCTGAATAAAGAAGAAACTAAAAAAAACTGGCAAAGAAATGACACTAAAAAGGTGCCGGGCCGAGATGGTTGTATAGTGGGTTTCTTTCTTTTCTTTTTTTTTAAGATTTTATTTATTTATTTGACAGACAGCGAGAGAGGGGACACAAGCAGGGGGAGTGGGAGAGGGAGAAGCAGGCTTCCCGCCGAGCAGGGAGCCCGATGCGGGGCTCGATCCCAGGACCCTGGGATCATGACCTGAGCCGAAGGCAGACGCTTAACGACGGAGCCACCCAGGCGCCTGTATTGCGGGTTTCTATCAGAGCTTCAAAGACTGGATAGTTACTGCTAAAGTTGAAAACCTCCCAGTGTATCTTATGAAGCCAGGGTAGCCCTAGTGTCAAAATCTGACCTATCAGGTGGAATTTGGTTCAGCTGTGAGTGAGGGAGACCCACGGTTGGAGGGACTTAAACTAAGACTCACGTAAATGTCCACAGGTAGGTAGCCCAGAGCTGACACATCAGCACAGAGCCATGATGTCCTCAGTGATCCGGACTACTTTTGGCTCATGGTGCTACCTTGTCTTCATGGTGTAAGACAGTAACAGCTAGTTCCAGCCATTACATCTGTATTCCAGAAAGGATGGAGGAAGGGGGGAGGGTGAGAAAAGGCAAAGGCCAGGTGCCACCTCTATTAAGGATGGTTTCTAGAACTGCCATATGACACTTCTGCCTATATCTTATAATCAAAAACTTGTATGGCCACAAATAGCTGCACAGAAACAAGAAGCACATTATTCTGTGTGGTCATTTGCCTAACTGAAAAATACCAGAAGTTTTACAAGAAGGGAAAACTGAACATTGACAAAGCAGGAAAAAACCCACAAATCTATATCACTTATCAATACAAGTTGATTTCTAAGTGTATTAAAAAACCAATATATCATGACCAGAAAGTGGGGGGGGGGCAGTTTGGGGGATTGTGTTTCAGGTATGAAAAGGCAGTTCAGCACTAGGAAATCTATTAACTAACATCACATTAGTGGGTTGAAGGAAACCATCTTGATGGATGCCGTAGGGTATATATTTTAACTTTTTATTTTGGAAATTTCCAACATATACAAAAGGAGAGAATCAGATAGATTGTGTCATATCCAAAAGATACATATTATTTTTGTTAACATCTTTATTGAGATACAATTTACCATAAAATTGACCCATTCACACTACGATTTCACGGTTTTTAGTATACTCACAGAATTGTGGAACCATCCCCATAATCTAAATTTAGAACATTTCTTCACCCTAAATAGAAACCTTGAACCTATCAGCAGTCAGTCACTTGCTGTCTCAGCCCTGAGAAACCAGTAATTTCCTTTCTGTCTCCATACGTTTGCCTATTCTGGACATTTCATATAAATAGAGTCATATGTGGCCTTTTGTGGCTGACTGCTTTGACTTCACATGAACGTAGTTGAGGTTCATCCGCGTTGCAACGTGGATCAGCAGCTCATTACTTTTTACTGCCAAATAACATTCCATTGCATAGCTATACCAAATTGTGTTTATTCGTCGGTTGACAGGCATTTGAACTGTTTTTCCACTTTCTGGCAATTAAGAAAAATGCTGCTATGAACACTGATACACATACAAGCTTTTGTGTGTACATATGTTTTTACTCTTCTTAGATGATCTAGGGATAGAAGTTCAGGGTTATATGACTGTTTAATCTTTTGAGGAGCTGCCAGTCTCTTTTCCAAAGCAGCTGCACCATCTTAACTTTCCCACCAGTAATCCATCAGGGTTCCGATTTCTCCGCATCCTCACAAACTTACTATGGTCCATCTGCTTTATTGCAGTCATCCCAGTGGTGTGAAGTGGTATCTCCTTATCATGCTGGTTTTCATTTCTCTAAAGACAAATGATACTGAGCATCTTTTCATGTGCTTATTGGCCATTTTGTACGTCATCTTTGGAGAAATGTCTATTCAGATCTTTTGCCCATTTTTAATTGGATTATTTTTCTTGCTATTATTGAGTCATGAGAGTTCTTTGTACATTCTGTTTACAAATCCCTTTTCAGATACATGGTTTACAAGCATTTTCCCCATTCTGTGGGTTGTCTTTTCACCATCTTAATACATAATTTGCAGCATAAAAGTTTTAAAATTTGATGTAGTCCCGTTTACTTGTTTTTTCTTCTCTTGCTTAAGCTTTTGGTGTCATATCTAAGGACTTACTGCCTGATCCAAAGGCCATGAAGATTTACTCCAATGGCTTTTTTTCCCAAGACACTTATAGTTTTAGCTGTTAGATTTAAGTCTCTGAACAATTTTCAGTTAATTTTTTGTATGGTGTGAAGTAGAGATCTAACCTCATTCTTCTACATCTGGATATCCCGTTGTCCCAGCACCATTTGTCAAAAACACTATTTTCCCCCATTGAATTGTCTTGGTACCCTGGTAAAAAAATCAATTGACCATAAATGTATGGGTTTCTGGATCCTGGATTCTTTTCCATTAATCTGTATGTCTATTCTTATGTCAGTACCATGCCGTTTTGGGTTACTATAGCTTTGTAGTAAGTCTTGAAATTGTGAAGTGTTAGTCCTGTAACTTTTATTTTCATTTTTAAAATTATTTGGGGTCTTTTGCATTTCCAAATGAATTTGAGGATCAGCTTGTCAATTTCTGCAAAAAAGTTACCTAGGATTTTGATAAGAATTACACTGACTCTGTAGATCAATTTTGGGAGTATTATCATTGTAGTAATATTAAGTTTTCCAATCCATGAACATGAGATGTCTTTCCACTGATTTAGACCCCATTTAACTTCTTTCAAAAATGTTTTATACTTTCCTTTGTACAAGTCTTCCTTTTCTTTTGTTAAATTTATTTCTAAATATTTTGTTATTATTTTGAAAGATTTATTTATTTATTTTAGAGAGAGTGTGAGTGCGGGGAGGGGCAAAGGGAGAGGGCGAAAAGAGGGAAGCAGACTCCCTGCTGAGTGGGAAGCCTGACACGGGACTTGATCTCGCCACCCTGAGATCATGATCTGAGCTGAAATCAAGAGTCAGACACTCAACCAAATGAGCTACCCAGGTTCCTCAATACTTCATTATTTTTGATGCTATTGTAAATGGAATTTTCTTAACTTAATATCAGGTTGTTCATTACTAGTGTATAGAATACAATTGATTTCTATATATTGTTTTGTACCCAGCAATCTTGCTGACATTTACTAAAAGGTTAATTAGTAAAATAGGCTAATTAAATACTAATAGGGTTTTTTTTGTAGATTCCTTAGGATTTTCTATATACAAGATCATGACATCTGCAAATAGAGTTAGTTTTACTTTTTCCTTTCTAATTTTGTCTTTTATTTCTTTTTCTTACCTAATTGCCTTAGCTAGATCCTCTAGTACAGTGTTGAATACATATAATGAGAGCAGACATCCTTGTCTTGTTCCTGATCTTGGGAGAAATTTTGCAGTCTTTCACCATTAAGTATGATGTTAAATGTGGGGTTTTCATAGATGCTCTCATGGGGTTGAGGAAGTTCCCTTATAAACCTAGTTTGTTGAGTATTTTTATTATGCAAGGGTGTTGTATTTTGTCAGATGCCTTTTATGCATCTATTGAAATGATCTTGTGGGTTTTGCCCTCTATTCTATTGATACAATATATTACATTAATTGATTTTCAGGTATTAAGTCAGCCTTGGGACAAGTCTTTCTTGTCAGTGGGGTACAATCCTTTTCATATGTTGCTGGATTTGGTTTGATAGTATTCTGTTGAGGATTTTTGTGTCCATATTCATATATTCAAAAAACCAATTGTCCAAGGCATCTATTTTGATTTTTAAAAACGTATTAAGCTGGAGAGGCGCCTGGGTCACTCAGTTGTTGTCTGCCTTCGGCTCAGGTCATGATCCCAGGGTCCTGGGATCGAGCGCTGCATTGGGCTCCCTGCTCCACAGGAAGCCTGCTTCTCCCTCTCCCACTCCCCCGCTTGTGTTCCCTCTCTCACTGTCTCTCTCTCTGTCCAATAAATAAATTTTTAAAATCTTAAAAAAAATAAAAACTTATTAAACTGGGGAAATACGGAATTCTAAAACTGTGATAAAATGGATTTATAAAGATGAATCGGAAATACTCTGCATAACAAAGTTTTGGGGATATCTTGTTAATTTTTAGAGCAAGAGGGTATCTGCTTTCCAAGTAATTATTCAAATTTTCTGTTGAAGTTTTGGCAAATGCAGTAAGATAAAAAAAAGAAGGGCTCACTAGATAGACTAGGAAGCCTCTTAGTGATGGTTATATGTGCTTATAACAAAACAAACCCTTTTAATCTGGATTGAATTGATTGGACCAGGTACTTGAACTAGGATAGCGTAGGAGGGCAGTTGCAGGTGACATAGTGATAAGTCAATCCGAGAGCCCTTCCTTCCGTAGGTTCATGCTTAGGGAAAGGGATATAGACAACATTTGCACAACACAGGAGACCAAGGGGACTAAGGGAGTGGGCACAGAAGATAGAAGTCCCTAGATTTCCTTAGATCCAAATAGCTTTTGCCTTCCTGTCTGAATGTATCCTTACAAATTACTTTGTTTTCCACTTGAGCTAATCTGAGTGAGTTTCTGTTCCTTGTACTAGGTATGAACATTGCAAAGGAAGACATAAAGTTATCATTATTAGCAGATATTATAAAAAAACCTAGAAATCCCAGAAAATCAACTGAATTAAAAAAGATTATAATTGTAAAGGCAATTCACCAAGATAGCCCATTACAAATATACATATACACAATATACAATAGTACAATACAATATACAATAGTATTACATATATACAAAAATAGCTTTCCAAAAAACAGAGGTAAACACTGATAAAATTTTATCAATGTTTCCATTCACAATAGCAACAAACTATAAAATACAAAGAATAATTTTAATAAAACTTATTAATAAGGCACATGTAAGACCTTTTTAAAGAAATCTATATAACATCATTTAGGAATACTTCTTAAAATTATAGCATATAGAAAGACTCAATTGTAAAGATATCAGTTACCAAATTAATTTTAAAATTTTAATATTTAACCTTATTCTAATACAATCTTTTTTTAATATTTATTTATTTGTCAGAGGGAGAGCACAAGCAGGGGGAGCGGCAGAGGGAGAAGCAGGCTCCCCGCTGAGCAAGGAGCCCGATGAGGGACTTGATCCCAGGACCCCGGGACCATGACCCGAGCCTAAGGCAGACACTTAACCGACTGAGCCACCCAGGCATTCCATTATTCTAATATAAATCTTAATGTAATATTTTCTTTGGATCTTAAGTTCATGTGGAAGAATAAGTATGTTAGAATATTCAATAACATTTTAAAAATGAAGGAAAAAATAAAAGGTAATACCAAACCAGATTTAAATAGTATTAAAAAATACAAAAATTATATCAGCATAGTAGTTGTGTTAGAAGAGACAGGTTGGGGCGCCTGGGTGGCTCAGATGGTTAAGTGTCTGCCTTCGGCTCAGGTCATGATCCCAGGGTCCTGGAATCAAGCCCCACATCGGGCTCCCGGTTCAGCAGGGAGCCTGCTTCTCCCTCTCCCTCTGCCTCTCCCCTTCTCATGCTCTCTATCTCTTTGTCTCAAATGAACAAATAAAATCTTTAAAAATAAATAAATAAATTTAAAAAGAGAGACAGGTCAATTTAACAAATAAAAAAGCCATAATTGGACTCAGGTGTATAAATAATTTAGTAGATGGGATAAACAAGGGACACTAAGTAAAAATGTCACTTCAAATCAATTGCAGAAGAATTGAAAATATTATCTTGTGTTAAAAATTATATTGCCAATAATCACCTCAAAAGGAAGTAAATTCCAAAGGTATAAAAATATAAAGTAAATAATGACCTAATACTACCAAAAGATACAGTAAGTGAAAAATCCACACATGAAACTACTATCACACTGTATGTTAACTCACTGGAATTTAAATAAAAACTTTAAAAAAAGAAGATATAGATAAAATACAACTTTTATATGGTGGAACTTTTACAATATGACAGCAAGGACAAAAGTCATCAGGAAAAATATTGATGGTAAAAACCTTCCATACAAAAAAAAAAAACAAAAAACCTTCCGTACATAAAAATTTTCTGTAAGTTAAAAGAGAAAAGACAGATTAGGAAAAATATTTATGACATAATGATTTGAAAGGTATTAATATCATTAACATATAGGAATACTCTTACAGATCAGTAAGAAAAATATGAACACCCCAAAAGAAAATAGGTCAAGATATGAATAGACAATTCACCAAAGAAGAGCATGTAGCCAATAAACTCATGAAAAGAAAGGGTCAGCCTTGTTAATTTCTTCATTTATGCAACATATCTGTTAAGCAATACTATTTATCAGCCATTGTTTTAAGATACCTAGTGAAAGGGGTAAAAAGCATGGTGTCTATGAAAGTTAAATGTTCTTAAGTTCTCTGTTTTAAGAGAAATGTGGGAACAAAATTATATAAGACCTTTGATTCAGAAATGTATGAAATCAGATATGTGAGAATCTTTTCATTTAAAGAAAAATGGTATGCCAATCACATGGCCTAATAATCCTTTGCTTGTTCACGCTCTATGTTACAACTTTCTGTTCTGTCCTCACAGTAGAAACTAAGGATACAAAATATTTATGACTCAGGGAGATAAACAAAGAACTTGTTGTCCATGAATCAGGTTGAAACAAGCAAGGAACACTAAATAAGCCTAAAACCTGGCTTGGCTCCACCATAACTAAATTTTCTGTGATGTGCCTTTTGGCTAAGCAGTATTACAAAATAATAAATAATCTTTAAACACCTGCCATGTATTCTTTAACCTCTTGGCTTAAATCAATTGCTTGATAGAAGAAAATATGTTTTTTTCAAATTTTAAATTTTAAAAAAATGTAAATAAGGTAGTATTCATTTATGAATTATATGTTATTTTCTTTTTTTTTTAAGATTTTATTTATTAGAGACAGAGAGAAAGAGCATGAGCAGGGGGGAGGGGCAGAGGGAGAGGGAGAAGCAGGCTTCCCACTGAGCGGGGAGCCCAATGCGGGACTCGATCCCAGGTCCCCGGGATCATGACCTGAGCCGAAGGCAGATGCTTTTTTAAAGGTTTTTTTTTTTTTAAGATTTTATTTATTTGAGAGAGAGAATGAGAGAGAGAGAGAGAGAGAGAGCACATGAGAGGGGGGAGGGGCAGAGGGAGAAGCAGACTCCCTGCTGAGCAGGGAGCCCGATGTGGGACTCGATCCCGGGACTCCAGGATCATGACCTGAGCTGAAGGCAGTCGCTCAACCAACTGAGCCACCCAGGCGCCCCCCGAAGGCAGATGCTTAACCGACTGAGCCACCCAGGTGCCCAGCAGACAAGGAATTTAAAACAGCTATTTAAAATATGCTGAAGGAATTATGAGAAAACATAACATGATGAGGAAAGAAATTGAAGACATAAAAAAGATTCAAATGGAGGTGCCTGGGTGGCTCAGTTGGTGAAGCGTCCGCCTTCAGCTCAGGTCATGATCCTGGGGTCCTGGGATTGAGCCCACGTCGGGCTTCCTGCTCAGTGGGGAGCCTGCTTCTCCCTCTCCCTCTGCATCTCCCCCTGCGCTTGCTTTCTCTCTCTCTCTCTGTCAAATAAATAAATAAAATCTTAAAAAAAAAAAAAAAAAGAATCAAATGGGAAACACCTACCTGTTTACTAGAAAGGATGCTGCCTGATTTGTGGATCATTGAATAAAGTCAATTACATCTTCAGAAAAAAAGAAAAAGGAAGAAACAAAGAAGAGAGGGAAAGGAAATGAAGAAGGCCCCTCATGACCTGTGGGATAATGTCAAGTGGTCTATCCTACTTATCACTGAAGTTCTGGAAAAAATGTTGACTGGGAGCAGAAAAATATCTGCATGAATAATGACTGAAAAATTCCCAAGTGTGATGAAAATTGAAATAGTTAAATAGATTTTGTTACATCAATATTGATACAATGCGAGGCCCCGGGGTGGCGCAGTCGGTTAAGCGTCTGCCTTCAGCTCAGGTCATGATCCCAGGGTCCTGGGATCGAGCCCCACATCGGGCTCCCTGCTCTGAGGAGAGCCTGCTTCTCCCTCTGCCTCTACCTCTCTCTGTCTCTCATGAATAAATAAAATCTTTTAAAAATATATTGATATAATGCTAGAGAGTTGTTAAATTGGATAAGGTAGATTTGTATGTACTTATATATGGAAAAGTCATATATATTATAAAGTGAGAAAAGCAAGGTATGCAGTAGTAGGTATAGAATCATCCCATTTGTGTAACTTTGAAAAGGGCACACATTATCTTCTATGAAATGGATATGGAAGTATCCACAAGTGGAGTCCCTGGGACAGGGGATCAGGGTAGAGGGACAGAAGAACAGCTTCTTATTTATTTTTAGTCGTCTTACTTTCTGTAGTATTTGAATGTTTCTCATATCCAGGTAATTTTTTATTTTTAAAACAAACTCAATTAAAAAATTTAAAATATATGATGTGTTCTCATGCACTGCTGGTGGGACTATAAATTGGTATATATGTACATACGTATACACACAAATGCAAATACATATGTGACACAGATTAAGAAAAAAACAAAAAGAATCTACAAAAAAAGTTTAAGATTTTATTTATTTGAAAGAAAAAGAGATAGCAAGAGAGAGAGCACAAGAAGGGTGGGGGGAGGGAGAAGCAGGTTTCCCGCTGAGCAGGGAGCCCGACGTGGGGCTTGATCCTTCTGAGCCAAAGGCAAACTGTTACCAAACTGAGCTAGCCAGGCACGCCCCCCAAATTTTTTTAAGGTAAAGAAAGTACACTGTGATAATTTTCTCATTACAGAGGAAATTAAATCTTTGCCAACATACACAGTTCTTCCTGGGATGTATATAAACCTGAAACACGAGGAAACGGAGTAGGGGCGCCTGGGTGGCTCAGTCGGATAAGCGTCCAACTCTTGGGTTTGGCTCAGGTCATGATCTCAGGGTCATGGAATTGAGCCCTGTATTGGGCTCCGTGCTCAGCATGGAGTCTGCTTGTCCCTCTCCCTCTGCTCCTCCCCACACTCTGTCTCTAACAATAATTAGTTTAAAAAAAAAAAAAAAAGAAAGAAAATAGAGTAAAGGTTCCGAGAGTACTTAAAAAACAAAGAGCTAGAAAAATGAGTGAGACCCAAGAAGAGATTATTCACCCCCGAGAGCCCTTGGGGGGACTCAAGGATAGCCCTCCAGTGCCTAGGCCCAGGCCATCACCCCTAAATCGGCAGCCGCTGGTCCAGCCCACACCAGGCAGGAGAGCCTATGTCCACACAAAGCCTCCCAGGCTAGCAGGGAGGATGGGTAAGGAGGGCTGTCTCTTCTGCTTTGCTTGAAAGTTTCCGAGGGTAGGAGAGGAGACTCTCTCGTGTCTTATTGTCTATAATAATAATCGCTGACACTTAGTGCTTACCATGTTGGTGCCTCATATTAGCTCTTAGTTCTCACAAGCCTGTGAAGAGAGTACTCTTACGCCCCCTTCTTATAGATGAGGAAACAGGCATGGAGAAATCAGTGTAATTTGCCCAAGGTTACCACCCAGGGCGGGGCGGGGGGGTGTTGGAGCTGATAGTCTCAGCCACTGCTCCCCAGTTAGGGGCCTGACTGCAGGGCCGGAGGTAACCAGGCCCCCTTCCAAGGGGCAGCTCTTCCCAGGCCTGCTTGGCATATGATTAACTCCGTTGCCCAATTGGCCAACACCTGCAATACCTTACCCCCAGGTGCCCTGGTCTTCCACCTTGACTGCATGTTGGAAGTACCCAGGTGGGGCTCTTAAAAGCCCAGAGGCCACCATCTGACTACTTATTCCAGTTACTGAGAAGAAAGGCCAAATTGTGGCCCCCGTGAGCAGCCAGCAGGAGGGCCGCGGCCTGGGCCAGAGCCTTGCTCACTGAGGACCGTGCTTTCTGAGAGCTCTATAACCTCACCCTTTTCGAGGGGAACAGCTTCTACCCTACCCCAGGCCCACCTCACCCTGCAGAATTTGAACGGTTTCTTGGAGTTCCCCGGGGCCTGAAATGGAGGAGGTATGCAACACATGTTTGTTGAATAAGGAGAATGAAAAACAGGGCCTGGAGAAAAGCTGATGAGATCACCAACCTGTGGTTAGTACCGCTGAATTGGCCATTGTTTTGAAAAACGGAAGAGGTTAAGACCTAAATTAGCTCAACCCATATTTAGTTAGTAATTGCATGTAAATCCCCAGGCCTGCCCCTGAAGCAAATAGAAAGATAAATCTTTCATCTGTAAAATATGGACAGTAACTCCTACTGGGAAGGATTCAAACACTTGGCACAGCGCCTGGCCCATAAAAAGAGCTGGGTAAATGTGGCCATTATTATTCCCTCGACATGTGCAGTGAGGAGGCAGGTACGAAGAGAGCGACTTCATCAGCATCATGCGTTGCTCACTGGCTGTGGGGCAGGCACCGTGCGGGGGACTCCCTGGCCGAGCAGCCAGCCCCTGTCTTCACGGCCCGTGACCTCACTCCGGGGTAAGACAGACTAGAAACCAGAGGTTGGGGGCCTGAGAATTTCCGAATTTGTGTTTGTAATCCTAAAAATAAAATATTTTGTCCTACCAGTTACTACATTTATAGTCACAAGCAGTGTACTTTTATTTTTACTGCCATTGAGAAAAATGTAAAAGCCTCAAATATACTTTCCTACGCGGTGCCTAGCAAGAGACTAAGTGGGTCTGTTGTTTAATTCCCTGGATCTTCAGAGGAACCCGCTAACTGCTCCACCCAATCCTAAGAGCTCTAGAGGGAAGCTGTCAAAGGAGGAAACTCATGAGATGTTGGAAGTAATGGATGTAATTAGATTAAGACCAGGCAATGGATTTCAAGACGAGAGGGTGAAAGGAGGTCCTGATATTTTAAAGTAAATATTTAGGTATGAAAAACTGGCATTTAAAAAGTCATTTTACATATTAGGAGATAATTTTCTGGGAAGAGCTTTACCTTTTAAAATAATCTGAAGGCATCATCAAGTTTTCTATAATCAGAGAACTTTGGTGTGTCTTTCATATAAAAAAGTGAATAAAGCAAATTATCTGTTCCTTTTATCCATCCCTGCAATTGATACCACTTTTAGTTTCTATTCTGCTTCTAGATGGAGAGACGTTTAAAATTTAAATCTGGGCCCCTTCTCTGCTACAGGGACTCAAAATACAAATAACCAATAGTAGGAATGAAGAAGAACCTAGAGTTTCTTTAGATACTCAAAGGACAATAAAGAAATATTAAAAAAAAAAAAAAAAACTTATGCCAACAAAATCAATGTAGATGAACTGGAAAAATACCTTGAAAGACACAAATTACTACAATTGACAAAAAGAAATGGAAAATTGGAATGGTCCTATATATATTAAATATATTCTCTATAAAAAAAAACTTCCACAGAGAAAATTCCAAATTATCTGACATCTAACAGAGAAATAGTACCCATATTACACAAACTCTTTCAGAAAACAGAACACTCTGCAATTTTATGAGGTCAACCCTGATGCCACATCCTGACGAAGACACTCCAGCTGGAGATTAGCAGACTGTTAATACCTCATGAACACAGAGGTAAAAATCTTCAGGGTATTATCCAATATAATGCAGCAATATAGAAATATGTACATCATGAATAAATAGGGTTCATCAGATGTGATTCACCACATTAACAGAATAGAAAAGAAAAATCATGTGATCACTAATAAAAACGGACAAAATTCAACATCTATTAATGATTTTTTAAACTCTCAACAAACTAGGAATATGAAGGAAACTTCCTTAACTGGATAAAGGGCATCTGGGGAAAATCCATAGCTAACATCATACTTAATGATGAAAAACTGGATTCTTTCCCCTTAAAACTGGGAACAAATGAGAATGTCTTATACTGGAGGTCCTAGCCAATGCAGTTAAGTCAAAAAAACCAAAAGGTATAAGATTGGAAGGGAAAGAGTAAAATTGCCTCTATTTGCAGACACAGTTGTCTACACAGAAGATCTAAGGAATAAAAAAATACTATGAGAATTAATAAGAACATTCATCAAGGTTGCAGGATACAAGGTCAATATACAGAAATTATTTTTCTGTGTGCCAGCAAAAAACACTTGGAAAATGAAGTTTAAAAATAGCATTTCCAGTGGTATCAAAATATGCAGCATACTTAGGTATATATCTTATTAAAGATACAAAAGACCAGCATGAAAACTATAAAACATTGATGAGAGAAATTTTAAATGATCTAAATAAATGGAGAGATAGATCATGTTTACAAGTTGGAATAATCAACGTTGTTTAGGTGTTCATTCTCCTAAAATTGATCTGTAGATTCAATGCAATCCCAAAACACCCAGTAGGCTTTATATATAAAATGATAACCTGCTTCTAAATTGTATTTGGAAATGCGAAAGACCTAGAATAGCCACAGTTATTTTGAAAAAAGAAAATGCTGATGCTGGATTATATTAATTTGCTCAGGCTGTCATGACAAAATACCACAGACTGGCTGGCTTAAACAACAGAGATTTATTTTCTCAGATTTCTGGAAGCTGGAAGTCCCAGATCCCCGATTACGGAGTCAGCGGGCTTGGTTTCTCCTGAGGCCTCTCTCCTTGGCTTGCAAACAGCCGCCTTCTCACTATGTCCTCACATGGTCTTTACTCTGTGTGTGCATCCCTGCTGGTCTCTTCCTTTTCTCATAAGGACACAGCAATTTTGGGCGGGGGGGTAGTTAGGGCTCCACCCTTATGACCTCCTTTAACCTTAGTTATCTCCTTAAAGGCTCTATTTCCAAATAAAGTCACATTAGGAGTTAAGACTTCAACATGTGAATTTTGGGGAGACACAATTCAGTCTACAACATGGATCTCACCCCTAAAGAGTCTTAGTTGTGCTAGGGGTCCTGGTTATAGGATGCTTAAATGCTTCCAGGGATTCTAATGAGTAGCCACAGCTGAGAACCACTAAGTGAGGACTAAGGTCTCAACCCATGGAGGGGCTGAAGTCACAGAGGCTCTCCTGCACCTTGTGAACTCTGACTGATGGATGACATCAATTAGACACCCAGAAGGAGACTCTGTGATAAGTGTCTGCTAGGAAAGAGTTCTATTTCAGACACGTCTCCCACCTTCTGTGGTCCTGGGATCAGCCATGTAACAAATTCAGCCCAATGTCAGGCCCAGAGTGATGCTCATTAAATAGAAGTCATTGGCCGGGCACTGAATTTCACATCAGCTCCACTTGAAGATCCAGACTCTTCCCACTATACCTTAGTGACTTCCAGGCTGTGAGGAGGCCTAGCAGTAAACGAGAGGGGAGAGCAATACTATTCTCATATTATGTAGTCAGGAGCCCCAGTGTTTGGATGTTAGTGGGTTTTATTCATTTTACATCTTCTGTGTTTGCATGCTATTTTGGGGGGTGTGCTAACCCAGTGCCATTTAGTGACAATCTAGCCACCTCTTGCTACTTCCACTGCACGAACAGATGAAGATTTGTCAGTGAGAACCAGCGAGAACCATGGAGCACCCTACAGCCAATCTAACATATAGGAAAGCCTTAGAAACAAACCCAGTCCGTTTCTCCTCTAGTTGCTTCCTCAGGATTAAGGGGACTATTTTTAGGATTGGTGTGGTGACAACTGGCAAGAGGCATGGAAGGGGTTTCCAGCATTTGCATCTACTTCATCTGAGCTCCAGACTCAGCTCTTTGCTGTCCCCTTTATCTTTGATATCAGGGCAGTGACTTGCCAGGTCTTCCCTCCTGCCCCCTCATTGCAGCTCTGTCCCAGTCTGGCTCTACCTCCTCCACCCAACAAACTTTGGGCTGCTCCCTCCACAGGCTCCACCACTGCCCACAGCTCCTGTCCTGGAGTCCTAAGGCAGGGAGGGAGAAGGACACTGAGAGGCCAGTGAGAAAGTCAGCAAGAAGAAAGGAAACCAGCCGGCCACCAAGCACCAAGGCCAGCTCTCCAAGCCATGGGTTCCCCACCTTCCCTCTTTCTTCACCCTCCCCAGCTCAGGACTCTGAGGCTGCTCACACCAGAGATGGGCATGCCATTTTCACAGGGCTAGGTCCCTGGCTGCAGATGCTTCTTGAGACAGAGAAGGCCTACCTCTTACAAAGTGTGGCATGGGGGAAAAGTGTTAGGATATAAGAGTTTGACATTAGAACTTAGAACAAATCTAAAATCCTTTGACCACTTGAGAAAAAAATTGCAGAAACACATAAGCAACTATTCTCTTTTTCCTTTGAAGTAAGAACATAAACTTACTTCATTCACTTATTCATTATGTTTCTATGATAACTTCTTATCATCTTCTAAATAAGATGCCCTTTTAGGTGCTGTGAGGAATAGAAGTGTAACCCAGGTGTCAGCAGGAGTTCTCAGATCTCCGAGTCAGAAAAGGTGAAGTTGAATCCTCTCTTCTTTGCCCTATCCTGTGAAAGTCTAAATTTCCCTTAAATATACCAGCAAGTTCCAGGAGGCTTCTGTTCTTTCAACGAGCTCATTTTCCAAGTTTCTGCTGCTCTGTTCCACACCTCATGGAGTCATGAAACTCTTCTTCAATATGTACTTTCCACAAAAGTTCAACTGACACAGAATCTATAATAGATTTCATGAAGAAGTGGGAGGGTTGAGAAGGAGGCACTTATATTACAAAAATGCAAACAACTTCAAATGGTGTATTAGACACCCTGTTTTTGAAATACCCTCCAGGACTTTCAGGTCTGGTCAGAACTGAAGAACTGGTATTGGACTTATTCTCTCACAATAAAATAAAACTGAACAAATGTAAAGCAACTGCTTTCAGACATTGGATAAAAGCCATTAGAGGACTACGGTCCCTGAGGAAAGTGAAACATTGAGTACCACATTCATCCTGGCTTTCTGCTTGGGGACACTTTGCTTAGCATCCTGTTCATTTAGTTGAGATCCTCGAAAGAGTAGTCCTCATTGCTCCAGGGCAAGGCCACTCTAAGCGTTTCCTCACAATGTATATTAGTAAAACTTGGAAGGTTAAGATCTATCAACAAATTAGCTGCCTTTCAGAATAAAATTACCCATTACTTAAGGGAAGACAAGCAAATACAGACTCTCAAAAAAGGAGCATCCACAATATCTAACATATAATCCAAGGGAGTTAGTGTTTAATGAGTACAGAGTTTAAGTTTGAGAAGATGAAAAAGTTCTGGAGAAGGATGGTGGTGATGGTTGCACAGCAATGTTGATGCTACCGAACTGTACAGTTAAAAATAGTTAAAATGATAAATTTTATGTTATGTGTATTTTATCACAATATTTAAAAATACCCTCTAAGACTTCTGCTTCCAGAAAGAATAAGGACAAGATGTACCATCTTGCTTGAAACACTAAAACACCAGAAAACAAACAAACAAACAATGATATGCAAATAGTGGGCATCAGGCAGCACAGGACGGTAGTCCTTCAGAAAGGGGAAACAAAAAGGTCCTACAATGTCTCCAATTTACTGTCTGGACAGAGTTTCCAGACTACAGCATTGGGAGGGGAAACCCTAATGGAGGCCAGTAGTTTCCCTGAATTGAGAAAATGGAGCTAGGAGTCAAAAGAGGCCAAAGCAATCAGAGTTGAGAAGGCAGAGTACTAGAGAGAAGAGCATCATGTAGAGAGAGGGTCCCAGAGATTTGCAGAGGGTCCCCTTGAGTCTTCAGCTGATTACTGATCAACACATGTATATGATGACACCAAGAGAGACTGGAGAAAGAATCACCCAAAAGGACCAGAGGGAGGGGAGCCTAGCTGGCTCAGTAAGTGGAGCATGTGACTCGATCTCACACATTGGGTGTAGAGATTACTTAAAAATAAAATATTTTTTAAAAAGGACCAGAGGGAATAATCCCTACACTTTACTCGGGACCAGTAATGTTCCAAGTATCTAGAATACAAAGGTTTATAATTTACAAGGTATCAGATAGAATACCCAGAAGGTATTATTTCAGTAATGGAGGGGGAAAAAAGCCCCAGTTAAAATCTACTTGAGTCTCAACTAACAAAGTTTAAAAAAAAAATAAAAGTATCAAACTTTTTCCAAGTAGCTTAATTGTACTGCAGAACAAAGTTCAAGAATATTTGTAGAAAAATATCTGCCACATAAGATAAAAATTACACTGTCTAGCATTCAATCAAAAATTACCAGGCATGCAAAGAAGTAGAGAAATATGATCCATAATAATGAGAAAAATCAATCAACAAAAACAGAAAAAAAGAGGGAGATAGATGATAGAATTAGTAGACAAGGACATTAAAACAGTCCTTATAACCATAAACTATATGTTTGAGAAGGTAGAGGAAATGTTTAAGCATGTTAAATAGAGACATAGAAATATTGAAAAGATCTAAAATGAACTTCTAGACTTGAAAATCACAATGTCTGAGATGAAAATTACACTTGGTGGGTTTAATAACAGATCAGAAACTGTAGGGACAAAAATCAGTGAATTTAAGAATACAATAAGACTACCCAAAATGAAGCATAGAGAGGGTGGAAAATGAAAAAAAAAAGTGAATAGAATATCATTGAGCTGTAAGATAACTTCAAGTAGCCTAACATACTTGTAATTGGACACCACAGGAAAAGTAGAAGGACAAGAAAAAGATTTGAATAAATAACAGAATTTTCCAAGTTTGATGAAACTCATAGGCCCACAAGCCCAAGAAATTCAATGAATTCAAAGAATCATGAATAAAGTACATCAAGGCATATCATAATCAAATTGCTCAAAACCATTGATAAAGAGAAAAATCTTGAAAAGAAATCAGAGAAAAAAGGCACATTACATACAGAGAAACAAAGATAAGAATGACATGAGACTTCATATTGGAAACAATATGAGCCCAAAGACAATGGAACACATAGACAGCATTGAAAGTAAAAAGCTATCAACCTGGATTTCTATGGTCATCAAAAATATCTTTCACAAAAAAGTAAAATAGTTTTTCAGACACTGAAAAGGTGAATGAATTCATCACCAGGAAACCTGATCCACAAGAAATTTTAAAGGAGGTCCTCCAGGCAGAAAAAAAGTAATAGATGGAAGATGGAAATCTGTATCTATATAGAGAAAGAAAGAGTACTAGAAATACTACATATATTGATAAATATGAAAGCAAGTTTTCCCCTCTATTAAGAAATCACCTTAATAGATCATTGTTAAATTTTAAAAGTTCTCACCACAAAAGAAGAAAAAAGGAAGGAAGGAAGGAAGAAGGAAGGAAGGAAGGAAAGAAGGGAGGGAGGAAGGAAGGGAGGAAGGAAGGAGAGAAGGGAGGGAAAAAATTGTAAGTACATGAGGTGATGGGTGTGTTAACTAAACTTATTTTGGTAATCACTTTATAATATATACATATATCAAATCATTACACTGTACACCTTAAACTTACACACTGTCATAAGTTGGTTATATCTCAGTAAAATTGGGGGGAAGAGGTCATTGAGATGTACATCATTAGCCATTAGGAAAATATAAATTAAAACCACAATGAGATATCATTTCAGACTCATTAGGATGACCATAATAAAGAAGATGGGCAATAGCAAGTGCTGATGAGGATGTGGAGAAGTTGGAACATTCATATACTGCTGGTGGGAATGCCAAATGGTGCAGCCACCATTTAAGAAAATATCTGGCAATTCCTCAAAAAGTTAAATATATACTGTATGACTGAGGGATTCCACTGCTAGGTATATGCCCAAGAGAAATGAAAACATATGTCCACACAAAAACTTGAACATTTATTCCAGCATTATTCATAAAAGTCAAGAAGTGGAAACAGGCAAAATTTCATCAACTGAAGAATGAATAAATAAAATGAGGTATATTCATACAAGGGAATATCATTCAGCAATAAAAAGGAACAAAGTTCTGGTACATGCTACAAAATAGATGAACTCTGAACACTAAGTGAAAGAAGGCAGTCATAAAAGACCACATATTGTATGATTCCATTCATACCAAATGTCCAGAATAGACAAATCTATAGAGACAAAAAGTAGATTAGTGATTATCAAGGATTTAGGAGGATAGATAAATGAGGGTGACTACTAAAATATATGAAGTTTATTTGGGGGATGATGAAAATACTCTAAAATTGATTATGGTGATTGTTGCACAACTCTGCATATACTAAAAACCATGGAATTATACACATTAAATGGGTAAATTGTATAGCATGTGAATTATATCTCAATAAAGTTGCCATTAAAAAGATAACCGTTTGAAACAAAAATAATTGCAATATACTATAGGGTTTAAAATGTATGGCAATAATAACACAAAGGCCAAGAGGAGAAAATGAAAGAATACTGTTGTAAGATTCTTTTTTTTTAAGATTTTATTTTTTAGTCAGAGAGAGAAACAATACCAGCAGGGGGAACGGCAGGCAGAGCAGGCAGAGGGAGAAGCAGGTTCCCCGCTGAGCAAGGAGCTTGATGTGGGACTCGATCCCAGGACCCTAGAATCATGACCTGAGCCGAAGGCAGATGCTTAACCAACTGAGCCACCCAGGCGCCCCTGTTGTAAGATTCTTATACTATAAGTAAACTGGCATAATATTACTTGAAGGAAGTTAAAGGTGTAAATTATAAACAAATCAACCACTAAAATTTAAAAAAGAGATAGCTAATAAACCAAAACCAAAATTTTTAAACACAGTTACTCAAAAAAGATAGCAAAAAAGGAAAATAGAAATGAGAAGATACTGCAAATAAAAAAATAACAGCAATATGGTAGATTTACACTAAAGTATACCAACAATTACATTAAATGTAAATATCCAGACACCCCAAATAAAGGCTTAGCTTGTCAGGTGAGTTAAAAATGTAATAGCTGCTTATAAGAAACCTAATTTCAGGGCGCCTGGGTGGCAAAGTTAAATGTCCAACTATTGATTTCAGCTCAGGTCATGATCTCAGGGTCGTGGGATTGAGCCAGCATTGAGCTCTGCACTCAGCATGGAGTCTGCTTCACATTCTCTCTCCTTCTGCCCCTCCACCACATGTTCTCTCTCTTTCTTTCTGTCTCTCAAATAAATAAATCTTAAAAAAAAAAAAAAAAAGAAACCTGGTTTTGAATATAAAGACACAAATAAGTTAAAAGTAAAGGGATGGGAAAAGATATACTTTTCCAACACTAACCAAAAGAAAGCTGGAGTAGCTATATCAGATGATGTAGATTTCAGATCAAAGAATATTATTGGAGATAAAAACTGGTCATTTCATAGTGATAAGAGTCAATTCATCAAGAGGACATATACTAAATATTTATGCACCTAATACAGTTTCAAAATACACATAGTAAAATCTGTTGGAACTCTAAGAAGAGACAAGGCCACAATTATAGTCAGAAGTTTCACCCTGTAATTGGGAGAATGAATTGACAGAAAATCAGAAAGTATATAAAAGGCTTAAAAAATACTACCAACCAATTTCATTTGTTGATTGACCCTTCACCTACCAACAGCAGAATACACATTATTTTTAAGTGCTCATGGAACATTTGCCATGACAGACCATATTGTGGGCCATAAAAAACTTAATATTTTAGGGGTGCCTGGGTGGCTCAGTTGGTTAAGCATCTGACTCTTGGTTTTGGCTCAGGTCATGATCTCAGGGTCCTGGGTTCTTGCAAGTCTTGCAAGACTTGCATCTGGCTCTGAGCTCAGCGGGGAGTCTGCTTGAGGAGAGAGATCTCTCCATCCCCCTGTGCCCCTCCCCTCATCTCTCTCAGATAAATCTTTTTAAAAACTCTTAATATTTTAAAAGGATTCAAATCATACAAAGTTTATTTCTGACTCTTGGAATTAAATTAGAAATCAATAACAGAAAGATATCTTTAAAAAACCCAAATATGGGCGTCTGGGTGGCTCAGTTGTTAAGCGTCTGCCTTCAGCTCAGGTCATGATCCCAGAGCCCTGGGATCGAGTCCCACATCGGGCTCCCTGTTCGGCAAGAAGCCTGCTTCTCCCTTTCCCATTCCCCCTGCTTGTGTTCCTGCTCTCGCTATCTCTCTCTCTGTCAAATAAATAAATAAAATCTTTAAAAAAAAAAAAAAAACCAAATATTTGGAAACTAAATAATATATTTTTTAATAATCCATAGGTAAAAGAGAAAATCAAAATCAAAATGAAAAAAATATTTTGAACTGGATCAAAATGAAAACACAACATTACATTACAGAGCTTAGTGATGAATTCTACCAGACACTTATGAAAGAAATAGTACCAGGTCTACACAAAGTCGTTCAGAAAATCAAAGAGAGAGTACTTCTGAACTCATTATATGAGGCCAAATATTATCCCATTGTCACAGCTAGGGAAAAACATTACAAAAAAAGGTATTATATACTAATATTCCTCATAGACATAGATGCAAAAATTCTAAAACAAGTCAGAAAATTTAATTCAACAATAATACAAAAAGGATGGCCAAATGAGATTTATCCCAGGAAAATAAGATTGACTTAACATTTGAAAACCAATAAATATAATTTACCATATTAACAGGCTAAAAAGCAAAAACAATATAATCATCCAAACTGATGCAGAAAAAACATTGGACAAATCCAACACTGATTTCTTTAATTAAATTTGAATTGAAGTATAACTGACATACAATATCCTATTAATTTCAGGTGTACATCATAGTGATTAAATATTTTAATACCTTACAAATGATCCCTATGATAAACACTATACAAAGTTGTTACAACATTATTGACCATATTCCTTATGCTTACATTACATCCTCATGACTTATTTTTTAACTGGAAGATTTTACCTCTTAATCTCCTTCACGAATTTTGCCTACCCTCCAACCCCTCACCCCTGTGGTAACCAAAGGTTTGTTTCCTATATCTATGAGTCTGTTTCTGTTTTGTTTTGTTTGTTCATTTGTTTTTTCAGATTCCATATGTAAGTGAAGTCATATAGTATTTGTCTTTCTCTGTCTGACTTACTTCACTTAGCATAATACCCTCTAGGTGCATTCCTGTGTCAGAATGCAAGGTTTCATTCTTCTTTATGGCTGAGTATATTCCACTGTGTACATATATATACCACATCTTCTTTATTCATTCATCCGTTAATGGACACTTAGGTTGCTTCCATATCTTGGCTATTATAAATAATGCTGCAAAGAACATAGGGGTGTATATATCTCTTCAAATTGGTGTTTTCATTTTCTTCGGATAAATACCCAGAAGTGGAACTGCTGGGTCATATGGTAATCCTATTTTTAATTTTTTGAGGAACCTCCATACTGTTTTCCATAGTGGCTGCACCAATTTACATTCCCACCAACAGTTTAAGTGTATGAAGGTCCCCTTTTCTCCACATTCTCCAACACTTATTTTTTGTCTTTTTGATAATAGCCAATCTGACAGGTATGAGGTGATATCTCATTTTGGCTATGGCTCCCTTTGATTTGCATTTGCCTAGTAATTAGTGATGATTATCTTTTTATGTGCCTGTTGGCCATCTGTATGTATTCTTGGGGGAAAAATGTCTATTCAAAACTGCCCATTTTTAAATCTTTTTTAGCATTAAGTTGTGTAAATTCATTATATATTTTGGATATTAATCCCTTATCAGATGTATGATTTGCAAATATCTTCTCCCATTCACTAGGTTGCCTTTTCATTTTGTTGGTGGTTTCCTTGGTTGTGTAAAAGCTTTTTAGTTCGATGTAATTCCATTTGTTTATTTTAGTTTTTGTTTCCTTGCCTGAGGAGACTGGTCTGAAAAAATGTTGCTAAGATTGACATCAAAGAGCTTACTGCCTATGTTTTTTTCTAGAAGTTTTATGGGTTTATGTAAGTCTTTGATTTTCCATTTATTTTTGTATATAGTGTAAGATAGTGGTCCAGTTTTCCCAACACCATTTATTGTAGGAATTGTCTTTTCCTAATCATATATTCTTGTTTCCTTTGTCATAAACTGAGCATATATGTAAAGTTTTTTTTTCTGGGCTCTCTATTCTATTCCATTAATCTATGTGTCTGTTTTTGTGCCAACACCATACTGTTTTGATTACTATAGCTTTATTGTATAGTTTGAAGTCAAGGAGCATAACAGCTCCAGCTTCTTTCTCCTTCTCAAGATTTTTTTGGCTATTCAGGGTCTTTTAAGATTCCATACAAATTTTAGGATTCTTTGTTCTACTTCTCTGAAAAATGCCCTTGGTATTTTGATGGGGATTGCATTGAATCTGTAGATTGCTTTGGATAGTATGGATATTAATATTAATAATATCAATCCTTCTGATCTATAAGCACAGTATATCTTTCCATTTATTTATGTCATCTTTAATTTCTTTCATTAGTATCTTATCGTTTTCAGAGTACAAGTCTTTCACCTCCTTGGTTATATTTATTCCTAGGTATTTTATTCTTTTTCATGCAATTGTAAAGGGGATTGTTTTCTTAAATTCTCTTTCTGATAGCTCGTTATTAGTGTACAGAAATGCAGCCAACTTCTGTATGCTAATTTTGTATCCTCTGATTTTACTGAATTCATTTATTAGTTCTAGTAGTTTTTTGGTAGAGTCTTTAGGGTTTTCTATATACAGTATTATGTCATCTGCAAATAGTGAGTTTTACTTTTTCCTTTCCAATTTGGATGCCTTTTATTTCTTTTTCTTGCCTAATTGCTTTGGCTAGGATTTCCAATACTCTATTGAATACAAGTGGCAAGAGCAGGCAACCTTGTCTTGTTCCTGATCTTAGAGGAAAAGCTTTCAGATTTCCCCACTGAGTATGATGTTGGCTATGCATTTGTCATACACCTTCGTTAGGTTGAGGTACATTCCTTCTATACTCATTTTATTCAATTTTTATCATAAATGGATGTTGAATTTTGTCAAATGCTTTTTCTGCAGCTATTGAGATAATCATATGATTTTGATCTTTCATTTTGTTAATTTGGTGTATCACATTGGTTGATTTACAGATATTGGACCATCCTTGCATGCCTGGAATAAATCCCATTTAATCATGGTGCATAATCCTTTTAATGTATTGTTGAGTTTTGTTTACTAATATTTTGTTGAGGATTTTTGCATCTATCTTCATCAGGGATATTGGCCTGTAATTTTCTTTTTGTGTGGTGTGTTTGTCTGACTCTAGTATTTCTGATTTAAAAAAAAAAAAAAACTTCAGCAAACTAAGAATATAAATGAACTTCCTCAATCTAATCAAGGGCATCTCCGAAAAAACTACAGTTAGCATTATAACTAGTGGTAAAATACTGTGTGCTTTCAGCATAAGAAGAGGAATAGGTAAGGCTGCCTGCTTTCACCACTTCTATTCAGTATTGTACTTTACTGCATTGTTTACAGTTCAATAAGACAAAACATAAAAGAAATCCAGGGTAGAAGGGAAGAATTAAAACAGTCTTTATTCTCTAATGATATACTTATCTATGAAAATGCTTCAGTCTATAAAAAAGCTACTAGAATAAGTGGGTTTAGCAAGTTTGCACAATGTAAAATAAATATACAAATATCACTTGCATTTCAATATCTTAGTTATAAACAATCAGAAATTGACATTAAAATAAAAGTCATTACCAACAGCATCAGAAATAGAAAATACTTGCATAAACTTGACATAATATGTGCAAGATCTCTACTCTGAAAACTGCAAAACATTCCTGATAGAAATTAAAGAAGACATGAATAAATAGATGTACCATGTTCATGGAGTGGAAAATTCAATATTGTAAAGATGTCAAGTCTCTCGGTATTGATATAGGGGTTTAATGCAATCCATATCGAAATCCAAGCAGGCTATTTTTGTAGAAACTAACAAATTGATCCTAAAAAGAGCTGTAAACCAGCTAAGAGAAAAATATGCACTGAGGACGGTAAGGGTTCAATCCAAGATACCAATAAAGGTAATTCTAGGATGGAAGCTGGACAAGAGCCGGAGAAAATAGGCTAAAGGCACATGATGGAAGAAGAGAGGACCAAAGAAAGAGGGAAAGAGAGGCAACCAAAATTTTCAGAAAAAAAGAAAAAGAGCCTGGCCTATTTAGAAGTCAGTGGGCTCCAAGAAAAACAGAGTGGGTTCCCACCCACAGATAAGATGAAAATAGAATAGGAAGATATCAGGGATTCAGTGAAATTCTCTTCCCAACAACATGAGTGACACAAGAGTTGTAGCACTGTAACCATGGAGAAAGCCATGTAACCATGGGACACCATTTGTGTGGCCTCATGAAGTAGTACGAAGGGGACCTCCACTGCAGCTGTGGTGTAGGTGCATGCAGCAGGTGAAATGGGAATTCCAAGGATTTTGTAGTCTACATGGTTGGAGGTTTTGTTGGGGTGTGGGAAGCTGTTTTGGCTGAAGGGGAAGTGGCCAGCAGATGAATGGCTTGAGCGGAGTCCTGGCCTAGGAGATACAAATCCTGACTCAGACATTTCCAGCCTTGTGATCCTGGTGAAGTTATTTAACCCTTTAGATTTGTTTCTGCTTCTGGAAAATGGGGGTAAAAGTGATCTCTACTTTGTAGGGTACTTTGAGAAATTAAAGGCTGTGATGTTTGTGGTCAGTGCAATAGCCAGAACATTTTACTACGCTTGAGAAATGGTCATTTGTAAAAGGAATGTTGGGAGACAGTGAAAGGCAGAGCCTGTGTTGGGGGGATTGTGAGGAAGGGGAGATGGAGGTTGGGGGCATTGGACTTGGAGGCCACCACAGCCAGTTTGGGGCGTGTGGCTCTTATCCTGTGGCTGCAGTGGTTTTAAAAAATGTTTATTGAGCAGCTACCATGTGCAAGGCACACTCATTTAATCCTGGTTGTATGCATGTGAAACCAAGGTTCTAAGAGGTTAAATAATTTCTCAAGGCCACAGTACTAAAGGCATTCAGAGAGCGGGGCATGGCACGATGAAAGGGGAGGTCTGGGTGTCTTAGCTGACAGAGGGGGCACTGGAAGGGAGCTGGTGGCTGCAGGTCAGGGGCTGGTTTGGGTTACAGGTGTGAGAAGTGAGAATGAGGCTGATGACCTGGGGTGGGGGCTGGTAGTGAATGAAGGGGCTCAGGCCCAGGATATGTGAGCCTGCTGGGCAGGTCCACTGAAGGTCTGTGGGGCCTGTTTGGGTCCAGAATCTCAAGTGACTAGGGGAGAATGGGAGTGCGGCAGGGGTGTCGAGGGCGGAAGCAGACATTGTTAGGAGCCTGATAAAATACAGTTCAAATTGCATCAGAAATGCCTGCTGCCTGCCCCAGGGCCAGTCCCTTGTTAGTCCAAGGCCGCACTTAGGACTGATATTTAATGAGGGCCCGTTGGCAAGCTCTATCACCTGCCAAATGTTGAAATACCTCCACATCAGTGCTCTCAAGCCCAAGCCCCAACTCCAACCCCTGCTCCCCAGTGCCCTATCTCTGCCCTGGGGACCTCCTGCCCCTGCACAGTCCACCAGAACAAGGGGAACGCTGACCTTCTTGCTCTCCTTAAACACCCAGCAGGTCCTCCCTTGGCCGGCTTTGTTCTTGTTTTAGTTCTGTCTGCACTGCCCGGCCCTTCTCCCTCACCTCCATCCGTCCTTTGCCTGGCTCCTCAGGCTTCCACTCAAATGGTCCCTTCCCTGGCCCCTCTAAATTTGTGACCCCCAGCCTCCCATACACACCACCTCATCCCTTTCCTGGCTCTATTTTTCTCTGGTCTACCATATATATTTACTATCATAGTTAATGCCAGTCTCCCCTACTGGAACGTTGAAGACTTGACGACGGGCCTCTCTGTTCCCTGTAGTATCTCCTGCACTCAGAACAATGCCTGCACATGCGAGACATTCAGTGAGGGTTTGATGAATGACCGCATGAACCAACGAATAGTGGATGTGCTGTGGTTCAGCAGCTCATCAGTGACCACGGCCGGGGGGCTTACTCCCAGAAGGCACAGCTCGGATGCCCTGAAACTCCTTGGGAGAAGGTGGACAGGCAGACAAGGTCCTTGTCCTCCAGGCGAGGTCCCTAGTGGGACAAGGAAGAGGGAAGGGAGGAGACGTAGGCTCAGCAGTCTCACAAAGGCCGAGGACGCAGGGCTTGATGGCCATGTCTCCCACGGGGAAGGCTTGCAGCAAGGGCTGTGCCCCGGCTTTCAAAGGTTTGGCCAGTTTAGAGGTTGTGGTAGTTTTGAAACTGGAAGCAAAAGCAGTGTGGCCTCCGATGAGGCCCCAGTCAAAGCTGGAGCCCTGCTGGTGCTGCGGCAGCGGCCAGCGTCTGGCTGCACAATGTCCAGCTGTTCAGTTGCTTTCTTTTCTCGGAGGCTGTTGGCTCACCCCGCTGGAATGGGGTGGCACTTCGGGACACGAAGCTTGGAGCTGGTGGCAGGTTTCTTGGAACTGGGAGCAGGGAGATCTAAATTAGGACCTTTATATCACACCAAATAAATAGAAGCTGAAGTAGAGGGCTGAAGGAATTAGGCAAAATGCCTTTATACATAACTTTTTGAAAAATGGAGGGGGGAAAAGTTAGAAAACAGAACGGTGTTTATTCACTCAAGTCCCAAGGTATTTGCCGAAAACAATGACACCTCTGTCTGCCACGAACGCACATGTTAGAAAGAGCCAGGCTTTCTCTTTGAAGCGGCCTGCCACAGAAGCCTGGGTAATAAACGCCGAGCGCTTTGTCGTCCAGGCTCTGGTGGAAGATTGAGGGCTGGCCCAATTTCAAGCCGCCTCCTGCCTCCAGGGAGGTAAGAGGAGCCGCCCGCGGCCGGGGGTCGCCCGCATGGCTGTTTCTCGTCTGGCACCCCTGAAGCCCACCTGCTGTGGATTTACCGGTAAGCTCCTGGGGTGGGGCCTTGTTTCTCTCTGCAGAGGGGGACCCGCCGCAGGGCCAGGTGCGACGGGGAACAGTGGCCCTGGGAGGCGCTGAGAAGGGTAAGAGGCGACTCCACCACACACAGTGGCCCGTCTCTGGGCCCGCGTGCCCCAGGCACTGTGGCGAGCGGTCTTCTTCCCAGGACGGCAGTGGAAGGGGAGGAGCCCAGGACGGGCCCAGGACGGGCAGACAGAAGGCACCTTGGCAGTGAGAATGAGGACCTCACCAAACAGAGCAGCGGCAAGGAACTCGCTCGGCAGAAATCATCTCAAAGGGCTTATGTATTGAAGTCCCCTAATCACCGTGTCAAATGTGAACTGAGAAAGGCATAAAGGACACCTTCAGCGCCAGTAGACCAACTGTTTCTCCTACAGACAAAACTCCCGCCCCCCCCAGCTTCTCCAGGGGAGGAGGGCAGTAGGAAGCCTCGATACGGAGCATTTGCCAATTTCTACGGTGTAAATACTCCCAGCATTGAACAGAGTTGGGAAGAGATGCATAGAATCCCACTACACAGTATTTCCACCATACAGATTCTACATACCTCAGTAACCCCAAAAGCATAAGCTATAGCAATCCTTTGCTTTTTATATAACTGGTAAGTTCACACATTCAATCTTCAATAGTTGTGCAGAACAGCCAGCTCACAAAATCCCTGAAAACTAACAATGGGCTCTTGCTACCTGGGCCGGCGGAAACCAAAGCCAGCGTCCCAGACCTCCCCCCAGGCCAAGGGAGATGGCAAAGCTGGTCCTTGCAGAGAGGATGGTCTCGCTTGCCGGTACCAGGCGACTCCAAGACAATTTGCACTACCTTCCCAGCAAGGTGTGCTCTTGGCTTTTTTTCTCTCAATTCAGCAGCAGTTCCAAGTTTGGCATCAGGCTCATATTCTCTACTACCTTCCTGAAGAACCGCTGGCCGGCTGTGGTCATAGCTGGGAGGTGGCGGGAGCCAGCAACCCAAGCAGGGAGCACCTGTTCTGGGGGCAGGGGGTGTAGGTCAGCCCCAGGCCTCTGGTGGGAATTTAGCCTGTCGTGGGGGCCACGTGCACAGGTGTGTGAGGAGCCTTTCCAGGAGCTCTGCCCAGAGACCACAGTCATCACTATGCCTCCTGGGCTCAGGTTTGTTATTTTGTTGTTGCTTTTCTTGTGCTCTTGTTTAGTTTTATTGAAAATAACTACAGAAAAGTGCACCCATTTTTAAATATACCGCTGCATGAATTTTCCAAATGATCTATTCGGGGAAGCGTCACTCAGCTGAAGAGACCCATTTCCAGAGGTGGACACCCTCGTGCCCCTTCCCCGTCAGCAGCCTCGCCTCAGAGGTAACCGTGACTCTGACCTCCCCTGCTTTGCTTTCTTGTTCTTGAAATTCACATATATGGAATTCTATTCTGGCTGCTTTTGCTCAGTGTTCTGTTTGTGCGGGTCAGTGTTGTTGTGTTTAGTGATAGTTCCTTCCTTTCGTTTCTGAGATGTAATCCATCACATAGATGTACCGCAATTTGTCCATTTGGGGTTGTTTCTAGTTTGAGGCTATTAGGAACAAAGCTCATATAAAATTACTTGTACTATTGCGTGCATTTCTGTTAAATGTATGTGAGGGAGTGGGATTGTGTCAAAGGGTACCAGAGCGTTAGCTTTAGTAAATACTGCTATCGTGGGCGCACCAATTTACACTCCCAACTGCGGTGTACAAGAGTTCCAGTCACTCCTCATCTTCACTAACACTCGGTCGTGTCAGTCCTCTTTATTTTACCCATCCTGCAGGGATCTAGCAGTATCTCATTCCGGTTTTTACATTTCCCTGATGATGGGTATTGAATAAATTTGGCTATTAAAATGCTTATTAACTATCTGGATATTTGTGAAGTGGCCAAATTATTTGCTCATTTCTAAATATATTGTCTTTTTATTGATACGCAACACTTACATGTTCTGGGTCCTTTGTTGGATTTTTTTTCCCACTTCCTGGCTTGATTTCTCTCTCAAGGGTAATCTGATAATGAGTTAATTGTAATGACATTCAATTTCTCTTATTTCTACCCTTATGGAGTTTTTTGTGTCCTAATAAATCTTTGCCTATTCCAAGGCCAGGAAGATTGTCTGTTTTCTTCAGAAGCTTTATTATTTTACTTTCCATACTTAGGACCATGATCCATTTGGAGTTCATGTTTACGTATGGTGTGAGGTCAAGGTTCACTTTTTTTCATATGTACATCCAAAATTACTTTTTGTGATTATTGATGGTTGTCTCATTAGGATTTCACAGTTCCCAAGTGTTAATTCTTGCATTTTTGCTAAATATTTTATCTTTTTTTTCCCCTTTTCTTTCACTTTTTAGAGAGTGTGCACATGTGTGTGAGCAGGGGGAGGGGCCGTCAAAGGGAGAGGGAGAATCTTAAGCTGTCTCCACGCCCAGTGTGGAGCCTGTTGGGGGCTCGATCTCATCACCCTGAGATCATGACCTGAGCTGAAATCAAGAGTCAGACACTTAACTGACTGAGCCCCCCAGGTGCCCCCCTTTTCTTTCACTCTTGAAGGGGAAATAGGGAGAGACAGTATCACCTGGAGGCAATGAGAAAGTGAATGAGCACAGTTCTCACCCCAAACCAGGAAGTCAGGATCACACACCATCTCCACTAGAATTAACCTTGCTTGGACCCCTCCAGTACAAATACCCCAAGTGAGCCAACCACAGAGCTCTGGTCCTCAACCTCAACAGACCAGAAAGGCTGCCTCAAGACTGCTCATCCAGGTAATCTGTGGTGAAACCCAGAGGTTAAATTATCCTTTGCTGTATCATCATGATGTCCACAGTCATATTAGGGAGATTTCAGGAACAAAGCTGTATTTTTCAAATGACTTTGAGGTGAATTGATTTCTTCTGTTCTCTTGTCCACTTGATGACATTCTGCAGTCTGGGCTACATTGAGGAATTCTACTTCCTAATCTAACAAAGCCCTTCTTATGTAGGACCACCAAACTCTCCCTGTGCAATTTCCAGGCCCTAATCTTTTTTTTAAAGATTTTATTTATTTGAGAGAGAGAGAACACAAGCCGGGGGGCGGGAGAGAAAGGAGCAGAGGGAGAGGGAGGAGCAGGGAGCCTGACATGGGGCTTGATCCCAGAACCCTGGGACGATGACCTGAGCTGAAGGCAGACACTTAACTGAATGAGCCACCCAGATGCCCCTCCAGGCCCCAATCTTAGGAAGAGTTACTAGCTTCCTTTTATCAAGGATTTATGTTAGGCACTATGCTAAATACTTTATGAGATTATTACTATTAATCTATATACCTACTTCTTCAAAGCCTTTCTTACCATCAGAAATCACACCATATATTGTCTATTCAGCTGGAAAACAAATTTCAGAGTCCTGGTTTCTCATTCACTGCTGTTATCAAAACATCTAGCCCCAGGGCACCTGGGTGGCTCAGTCGTTAAGCGTCTGCCTTCAGCTCAGGTCATAATCCCAGGGTCCTGGGATCGAGCCCCATGTCTGGCTCCTGACGTGGCTCGGTGGGGAGCCTGCTTCTCCCTCTCCTCTGCCTCTCCCCCTGCTCATGCTGTGTCTCAAATGAATAAAATCTTTTTTTTTTTTTTTTTAAGATTTTATTTATTTATTTGACAGAGAGAGACACAGCGAGAGAGGGAACACAAGCAGGGGGAGTGGGAGAGGGAGAAGCAGGCTTCCCGCTGAGCAGGGAACCCGATGTGGGGCTCGATCCCGGGACCCTGAGATCATGACCTGAGCCGAAGGCAGACGCTTAACCGACTGAGCCACCCAGGCGCCCCAAATGAATAAAATCTTTAAAAAAAAAAAAAATCTAGCCCAGTGCCCAGCACATAGTATGTACTGAATCCACATTCATTTTCACTGGTTTCCAGGCCTGGCCCATCCCTTCCTTCCCAGGAAAGCACTTAAGGTATATGGCCACATGAAGGCAGACAGCCCCTCTCAGATCCTTGGCAGAGTGAAGAGGAGAAAATAAAAAAGGGATTAGACATGGCTGATGATCAACTGTTTTTACAATTGTTCTTTTAATATAGTTCGATTAAAGTTTAGAACACCTAAATGTACTTCCTGTTTCTTTCACGAAGGACCATACTGGAGATGTTTTTGGTCCTCGTTCTGACAGACTTTACTGTCTGCTTATCGGTCTCATCACTACATACCTCTTGTGGCAGGAGGACTTCCCACCTTTGCTACCGTCTCTTCTGCCAGCATCTTTTAATCTGTGTCTTCAGCAAGGGTCAACGGACTTAAATAGTTTCGTTGCTTCAGCGCCGTGGTGTCAACACTGCCCACATGCCTCCACTATACAGTCTTAGGAATTACCTTAAAAATGTAGTAACCTTGTGCGTTGCTAGGGCACCATTTCAATTTTCTATTCAATTTCCCATTATTTTAGCATAGATTAAGCTGCTCTGCAGAGAAAACAATTTAAACTCTTAGGAATAGTCATTGTTTTAAGTTATATGTTATTTTGAATTAAATGCTATCAGATTAAAAACATAGACTGATAATACTCGCTTTCTTCAATCATCTCTTAGTGCTCACCAGAAGATTCTCCAAAAGAGAAACCCTACTGCTTGGCCTCAGTTGTCCATGAATCCACAAGTGCCTCAAAGGAAAATGGATACTGAGGAATGTAATTTGATGACCTTCAACATTCTTATATGTGTTCACATAAAGTATCTTACATTAGCTAAAACAGTAAACTATCATCTGTGTATAAACTTTCTATTCACAAATTAAATAGCCAATCACGTGAACTTGAGTTTAGCAACCTTTATTTAGGCACAGAGGCATGTTTTGATCCAGGCTCTAAAATTTTCTAAGATCCTTGGTTACACTCTTTGGATGTATCATGGCTCTTCTTTTCCAAATGAAGATAATGTATGTGTCTTGAATTTTCTAGTAGAATCCTTTTTAAAAAATACTTGAGAAAAATGGACAAGCATGACAGTAAACTGGTATTATTTTAGAATGCTCTTTATTTTGAAACTTACACCAGGACATGTATAAGGCATGTTCACAATATTTGTTTGATGTACAAAACACATTTTCTCACTCTCCAGTTGCTCTTCTTTTCCTTTATACCTGCTGCTACAAACTGGTCCCTACATATCTTCCTATCTACAGTTCTCAGTTATTGTGAACATGTAGACAATGTTTCAGGGACCTGCAAGGAGAATCTGCCTCAAAATACAGAGTGAGCATCTATGGACTAAGTCACTAAGACATCAAAACTCACAAGGAACCAAGGCTGAGGAAGGTGACCAAATTAGCTCACGAACTTGGGACTGTGAGCTTCCAGGGGAACAAAGAACACAACGAAAAACATTTTTTTGATGTCTGAGAGAAATGGAATGTGTCCAGAATTCATGTTTCTATATTTACCACTGTCTACAAGTCACTAAAGAGATCTAATATTTTAACAGCTTCTAATGCAGTTAAAGTTTTGTTCTCACACCACAGTACAAGAGTGCATGCATTACTTCACACAGATGTCAAACACGGAACAAGTGAAACAGGGACACCTCAGGATTGTCTAATTACACAAGTGCCTCTTTCTTTGGTGGGATAAGGGAGGGAAATGACGGTGACTGTTTCCCTATGGCACCTACTATGTGTTAGACAGAGATACCCAAACATTTGTCATCTAACTCATGAAGAAGGACACATGGGGCTAGTAAGAGTAAGATATTCAAAGAACAAGTTCCAAATGTAGCATGGGGGTGATGAATATTTAGCCTCAATTTTCAGGGCAAAAAAAAGTCTTGGCTGATACTAATAAGAAAGTATCTGTAATTGATTTTCAAAAATCAGATTATATCTTTTAGGTGATGAAAAATAAGCTCTTTTATAAAGAGCCATTTATTCTACTGGGGGGAATAAAACAATGAAATGAAAAAGCAAAATCACATGGTGTTTCATGAAAAGGAGATTTAAATCTTTTGGTTTAAATCAGCCAGTATGTTACCATTTACTACAGATTATTAAAATGTGTTTGCTTAAGCCCATTTAAATGCAGAATCTTTGAGGAAAAATGTAGGCATGTTATAAGGAATATTGACTTGTAAAAATTTTAACCTGGGGCACTTTAATAGGTCAGAATACTTTAAATTCAAGTAGTGCTTTGAGGTGCTCATAACACTTCCCAAAAGAAGCCTTCCATCTCAGAGAGCACCTCTGTAAGAAGCCCCAACAATTTAGGAATGTGGTAATTTTATTAGCCACTATTTGCTGTTATCGAAGTGTTTAATAAAATCAGGGAAATGAACTATCAACTGTATTAAAGATTTCCATTTATTAGCACTGTGACACACAGTGCAAAGAATCTCAAATGTTTGCGCTTTATACCAGAAGTAATATATTGTTATTCTTCCAATTCAACAAACCAGTAAATTACTCTTCAGTGAACTGTGACTACCTAGAAAAGCAGGCTGACCTCTTCCAGAAGGTGCCGGCTGTTCTTCTTACAGGAGACCCTGATCAAGGCAGGCTGGGCAAGTGCTCTGCCCTTTCAGCCACTGCTTAAAGCACTGAAAATGAGAAAATGCAATCAGTGTCTTCAGGAACACGTGGGGCCTCAGCCCTCCTGTGCTGCTCAACAGACAGGGTTAAGTCCACCTCCACGTCTGGTGGCGCCCGGAGCTGCCCAACACTCAGGACACTGAAGCCTACTCAAGCGAGGAGTGTGCCCCGAGCCCTAGGAACAAATCATTTGCCTCAGAATCTGACCCATGGACTCTGGGCCTCCGACCTAATCTCAGGGGGATGGCCTTGCCCCTCCACTTTCCCTACACTCCGGCTTCATTCTTGGCATTTCATTCCAGGGATCGGCATTTTCTTGGTCCTGGGACTCACCCAATTTTTAACTGATCCTCTCTCTGCCTCGTCTTGATTCTTGTACATCCCACCAGCCTCCACACCACAGCCTTGACTGGAACCTGTCTACCATCGTGGTCCCAAGTTGCTTGTGGCTGCCTGTTGCTGCTAAGAGCTGTGTGTGTGTTAAGTCTGAGAGCCCAGGCACAACGCCCTACACCTGCAGGAGACAGGCCATGCAAGAGACTGCAAGCTGTCTTGACTCCTCCTCCTAAGTGTATTGTATCTATCCCTTTTTCCAAGGGATTAATAAACTGACATGGCAGAGACCTGATCTATTCTAACCAGAAGGAGAGATACAGAATGAATGCCCACAGCACCCAAAATATTTACCCAAAGATCTTGGAATGGTACAAGCCAGAATCTCCCAGGATCAGGCACAATGGGCCCAGTTAGGTTTAGCTTTTCTCCTCTAAAGTGTTAAACTTACTTCATATACTGCACTAAATTGACACAATGCTGCACTGTGCATCTATTCAGCCATGTGTGTAAGAAATTACCTTTTAAGAAACAAATACTGCTTTGAATTTCAGCACCAACATATTTGAGGGAGCCGACTAGGACTGTTCTCCTCCACCCATGATGTGATGGATGGAAAGGACGGTGCGCAAAACTGCACACCCTAGACCCGAGGAGGCTTCTCCCCCTTTCCACAGCAGCAATCTTTGGAAAGGGAGACAATGAACACTGGCACAAGGAGGCTTATACAGAAAATGCTTTGAAAACACAAGTACTGACACCTATGAAAAAAAGTCCCTTTTTGGGGCACCTGGGTGGCTCAGCTGTTAAGCGTCTGCCTTCGGCTCGGGTCACGATCCCAGGGTCCTGGGATCGAGCCCCGCATCGGGCTCCCTGCTCGGCGGGAAGCCTGCTTCTCCCTCTCCCACTCCCCCTGCTTGTGTTCCCTCTCTCGCTGTGTCTCTCTCTGTCAAATAAATAAATAAAATCTTAAAAGAAAAGGTCCCTTTTTATTTTCAAAATATTTAATAGTCAAAATTCATGATAAGAGGATGGTCAAAGAGAATTCTTACCCCTTTGTGAAACTTGTGCCCACATTTTAGCACACGCACATTTTTGGATTTGAATACCTCACGGCATAGTTCACAGGAAGCTGCACCCGATGCCTGTGGAAACAAACGTATCCCCGTAATGAAGAATAGCTGAATTCCTTTTTACTTCACAAGCTCTTCCTACAAGTGGCCTTTATACACTTTTGTCATTAAGGTGGCAAATTACTCCCAATTATAGCTAAGCAGGCTGAGGGAACAACTTAGTTTTTAACAGCATTTCTTAAGAAAAATTGCAAACATACAAAATAAAAAAAGATACCTTTAAAGTTCTAATTTCCTCACAGAAAAAAATGTTTTATATGGCTAATAAGTTCCCACGAAATTATTACAAATTTCTAATTATCCCACCCCACACCCAAACTACGGTATGAATATTATAAATTAATCATTCATCTAATTATCTAACAGTTGGGGACAGAAACATAAATTATGACACATCCACACTATGGACTATTACGGGGTTAACTGAAATCATGATGGAAGTCCACAATCCCTGACACAAAAAGCTGGTGATGACAATCCTCTGAATAAAAAGGTTACAAAGGTTACAGGTTACAAAACAGTACATATCATATAGTCACATAATTGATTTTTTTGAAATAAAGATAACGGGTGTAGAGAGAGATACCTTGTAAAGAGCCTGGAAAGATATAGAATGTGAACAGCAGTTACTTTCAGTTAAGAGATTTAACTTTTTTCTTTGCTATTTTCTAAAGTTTCTATGAATGTGGATTACGTGTGCAAATCAAAACAAAACAAACTGATGGCTCATTCAGCAAACATCCGTGGTCAGGGATTGTGCGGGGCGCGAGGGCACAGAGCTGAATGGGAGAGTTTCTGGCTCAAGCAGCACACAGTCTAGTGAGCACAGACAGCATTTTCTGTGAAAGCAGAGCTGGAGTGCCACCCAGGACACCAGGCACAAGCTCCCCCCACAAATCACAGCACCTACCCACGCTGCACCATTATTTTCCACTCCTCCTCCCCTCCAAACTCTGAGCACCCTGAAGGCAAGGAAGGAGGCCTGTTCATCTATATCCTTAGCAAATGGCAAAGAACCTGGCCCCAGAATGATTCTCCATAAACTGTCAGGCGAGTGAATGAGAGCAGCCCTGGCCATGGGATTAAGGTCAGGGATGCAGATGGGGACAGTGCCTAAAGGCTCTGAAGACTCTGAACTGCTGAATGGGGTTTTCTTTCTCTCCCCTAGCATTGATGGGGTAGATATAGTAGAATGAGGGGCTCTAGCTCCACTCTGCGGCCCGATGGGAGGGTCAGGGAGCAATGGAAGTGTCAGTCCCAGGGAAGGGCAGATTAAGCCCTCTGTAAAGCTCAGAGCTAGGTTTGGCTTGAAAAACCCAGTTAACTTGATTTATTTTTATTAGCATGAAAAGATGGGCACATACATTTCTAAGTGAAAAAAAAAGACACAAAAAGTATTTATAGTTTTGACTAAATTCATATATACACACACATACAAAAGAGGTTAGAAAAACACATACCAATATCATAATACTGGTTACCTTAGGGGGTGGCTTTTGGGGTTCTTTAAAGGCTTTTTGTTTGTATTTCCTACCATGAACACATACTGCTTTTGTAATTTGAAAAGATAAAGCAAACTACTTTTAATTTTTAAAAAAACTACCTATAATTATCAAACTAAGTCCCAGTTTGAATACATATTTTTCTTGTAAGTCAGCTTTTACAACTTTATCATCATCAACAACCATGAAGCAGAAAGTAATCTCTCCCCTGAAGGTGACTGCATTCTATGTGTGTGTTGTGGGGTGGGGTGGCAGGTGTCGGTGAGGATGCTCTGAGAATTCGGCCTGGTTGGAGGACCACCCAGCACCTGGCCAGTCAGCAGCCTGGGGAGAGGGAGGCACTCCAGCCAGGTCTTGCAGGAAAGCTCTGCGTGCTCATAAGCTCTCTCACTGGAGTTAGATGCTCTGGGAAATGAGTATATATGGTTTGGAAAATAGCCAAAGAACAGTGGAAAATGAAAATGTACAGGAGGAATACAAACGTTAAGTTCACACAAAGATTCACTGCGTAGTTCAAGTTAGCAAACAAGTACTCTGTGTAATCATGCATCGCTGACTCCACTATGGGGCCAGAAACTCTTCTAATTTTCATTTCATCTAAACTCTGATACCGGGACGCCTGGGTGGCTCAGTCGGTTAAGCATCTGCCTTTGGCTCAGGTCATGATCGAGTCCTGCACCGGACTCCCTGCTAAGCGGGGAGTCTGCTTCTCCCTCTCTCTGCTCCTCCCCCAGCCTCGTGCTTGCTCGCTCTCTCTCTCAAATAAATAAATAAAACCTTTAAAAAAATAAACTCTGATATCACAGTTGGACAAAAGGGAAAAACATGCTTTATACCAGAACTCAATCCGGAGCCCACAGCCCTGAATGGCCTCTTTCAACCACGTTTGGTTCCTACTACACAGTCCCTAGCATCGGCTGGCTCCATGTGGTGAGGATTAGGGAATTACATGCTACACACCCAGATCAAATGAAGGAATGCTGGCAAGCTGCATGAATCATCTGTGCCTCGGTTTCTTCATTATAAAATAAAGACAATTATAGTACCTTATCAATTGAGATCATAGATACCACAGTATTTTATAAAAAGATCTATGTAAACGTAACATTCTTATTGTCCAAAAGAACAAAAAACATTTTAAATCCGTATATCAAATTAAGGCAAGTTTAGCCCATAAGATCAAGTGTCCAGTGTCCCCCCCACCCCCTCCAGGCACTCAAGGGGAGGGAGGGGGGAAGCAACCAGACTTGCGTGAATACAGAGCTTGACCCTGGTCATTCTATTCTAGCACTTCATCCAGACAACAGCCTGAACAAGCAGATATGATCTGAGCTCACAGTGTTACTAAGTGACAGAACCAAGTCTGGGATTCCAAAGCCCATGGTGACATGGAATAAAATGATTCAAAAATCATTTTCCCCAACTATTCAAAATATCACACTTACTATAAAAAATTAACTTGTATTTGACTGCCAGTAGGCCCAGTTCCCAAAATGTGGCCAGAGCTCTCCTGGTCTCTCTAGTGCAGGGGCTTCTCCCAACAGGGACCCATAGGTACCCACAAAAGCAGAGATGTTCTAATGGAACACTTAAGTACATCTAAATTTGGTCTCTAATATTCTTTAAAAATTTACTTATTTGAGAAAGAGAGTGTGTACACGAGTAAGGGAGGGGGAGAGGGAGAGAGAGAATCTCAAGCAGACTCCCTGCTGAGAGCAGAGCCGGTCAAGGGGCTTGATGTCACCACCCTGAGATCATGACCTGAGCCGAAATCAAGAGTCCATACTTAAGTGACTAAGCCACCCAAGCACCTCTAATTTTTCTTTTTTTTTTAAGTAGGCTCCATGCCCAACATGGGGCTCAAACTCACAACCCCAAGATCAAGAGTTGCACACTCTACCAACTGAGCCAGCCAGGGGCCCCTGGTTTCTAATTTTAAGATCAAATAAATTAGGTCTAGAAATGAAAAGAATGGGGCTAAATCATGGATTAACTATTTTGTCTCCTTCTTGTTCTTCATTAAAAAAACAAAACTGACTCCATCGTCACACATATAATACTCACAGGGATATCTTCTGTCTTCTGTCCCTTGGTTTTGGGCGATGGTCCAGCAATTATGGAGGGTGGGCCCTGGGAGGCCCTGGTCACAGAAGCAGCAGAGCTGGGCTCAGACAACTTCTTGTCTTTTCCTGAATTTGAATTTGGCTACAGAGATAATGTGGGCAGGGAGAGAAGCAAGTTTAGTAACCCAAATCTTCTGTCTTTACTGAAGTGCTCTCCATATTTTGGTTGGATGCATTTTTTTTTTTTTTTTGCTTTTTATAATTCTCATATTTTATAAATAAAGTGGACCATATTATTGTATTATTGTATCTGGATGAAACACTGACCTTTTTCTTTTTCTGTTCATCTACAATGTGTTCTGTCACTCTTTGGACAATTTCATCAATACTCAATCCTGAGAGCGAGTTCTTATTCTTGTTTCGCACTTTTTTAATAAAACCAGCAAGCTCGGTGCTAAAAAGAGGAAGTGGAGATAAATGACAAGAGAAAGTCAAAGTTTTCTACTGTGGAGAAGTATTATGTGCTAATATTAACCCAACAGCTATAAGAAACAAACCCAATACATACAAACAAAACTAAACAATAGCAACTGTATATAAAGGCAAGAGAATCACTCTTTCCAAGTAGTTATGAAAATTCCAATACTATTTCTAAATATTTATTTTACTAGAATTTCAAAGTAACAGAACAGTTTATCTGCTAGATCCATTTGGGATATCCGTATCTACTTTGAAACCAGATTTCGTATAGGCTGGATGTATTGTAGCTTTATGCTAAATCACTAATTGATCAGATAACATTGGTTCTGATTTGAAATCAGTAAAATCTCTTTTTACCTAAGGGGAAACTAGATCTGTTGACTGCCTCCCTTAAAAAAAACCTGACAACAAGGTTTTCAAAGCCTGAATGTTTCACAAGTACCAGTGGATGGAATTAAACCATTAATCAACAGGAACTTGATATTTGAAGCATTAACACCTCAAATGTTTTCATTTTCAGAAAAGTAGGATGCATTTCTATTCAGTTGTTTAAACTCTCCCAAATTTAGTCAGGATTGCAAACCATTTTATTTGTAAGGTACTTTTGGTAATTATAATGAGCATTTTTACAATCGGCATGGGAACTGCTACTGAGGGAACTTACAAGTTTCTCAAACTTAGGCTAACTACGCCCACGGACATACACTTATTCTCAATGAAGCAGTCCTCCACAACAGATGCAAAACATTAATTCTGGCCAATCATAATTTAACCACTACTTTGTTTCAAAAGTGTAATTTCGAAACTTACAGTATCGTATCAAAGACAGAAATAACATGGGACAGAGTACAGAGGGTCATTCTGGGATGTGGCTTCCTCTCTTCCTAGCTGTATCCCTGAGGAATGCCCTCACCGCTTCTCTCCTAGGCTGAGACAGGGAGCACCTCTGATCCCTCATACCAAGCTGCAGATCGAGGTCAGAGGCTGCCATGCAAATGCTCGCCGGCTTAGATAGAGCAGCGCTCCCCACCCTCACAGGACCCTCTGTAACACACCCACAGTCCTGACTCACTATCAAATCACACCTGGTCATTCCAACTTCACACCTCTAACAAATCAGAGGTGCTATTTAGCAAGGTGTAAGTTCTTGCCACCTTTCTTGCTAGCTGGTATTTCTTCCCCCAAATGATACGAAACTAGTGTTTTGCAGTTTTGTTTTTCATTTAGGGATTGCATACTAGGACTGGAGCATGTTATTGATCTCATCAATATCTCAGCAAATTGCCCTGGGTTCTGATGAGTGTAGAGTAACCAGGAGTCAGTGTTTTCAATCTAGAAACACACATCAAAAAGTTGGTTTGAAAATGCTCACCTCTATGTTTACAAAAAAAGAAAAAAAGGTAGCACCTGTCTTTTCTGAGTAAAACAACTATGGAGTGGTTTCCACTTCAGCCCCTAACTGGCCATAATGTTATCTGATCAGGAAACCTCAGTTCAATAAAGTATTTAACAGAGTCACAGACATTTTATATCCCTACCTGTTGTAACATGGGAATACCACTGACAGGTGCTCGATAATACTATTAAACGGCTTTTTTGGAGACTGGCTTGAGCGGGTAGCACATCCTGGAAGAATAGGTGGTTTCTGATCAGCCACAAGGCTTTGTTTTGGCGGAGTTTCCTGGCCCGTGATCTTACACTCTGGCAGCTGGGTGACTTCGGGCTGACAGGAGAGCGATCCTGTTAACGGTGGAGAGGAAGCCCCCACTGGGCCATCATTGGCAGAGACCAGACTTGAATCCTTAGGAACTGCTGTTTGGTTTCCAGTCCCATGACTTGTAGAAGTGGAGGTTCCATGATCTGCATGACCTGAAGACTCTGGAAGTACCGTAGGAGGAATCTGGGAAGAATATACCATAGTCCTTGGATCACTAAGAGAAACATCTGTGGATAAAGACTGACGATTAAGCAGACTATAATAAAACCTGGGTGCTCAAGTGCACGGGAAACTTGAATACAATAAATTAAAGTTTTGTTTTTAAAAAACCGCTGGTCACCTTCACTTTAAAATGAGCTCTACTGAGCTCCACGCTGCTGGCCTCCCTCCCACCTCTCTGCAGCCCCTTCCCAGGCTCTCCCTGCAGTTCTTAATGCTTGTCTGTGCCTTAATGTGGACGCTCCTTAGGATGCTGTTGTTGGGGGGGCGGGGGTGGAGATTCATGTTCTTCCCCAGGACATTTCACATTCTTTCATGCCTCAGTGCTGTGTGCTTGGTACTGATAATGCCCACTTTTTAAAAGATTCTAGTCTTGAATGTTCTCCTGAGATCCCAAACTGCAAATCCAAACTTCTTCTTAGGCAAATCCAAGGCCACTTAAACTCGTGTCTTCAAAATCAGGCTCGGCTCAGTCTCCGACCCTGCTCTTCCTTGGGTGCCCACCTCACGGACAGAAAACCAGATTTGTCTTGACTCCCCAAAATAGGCACACCGTGCCCCCCATCTCACAGGCAGTAATTTCCACTGTTCATCCTCAATACCTCTCAAATCTGCGCTCTCCCTCCAGCCCGACTCCCCTCTCTAATCCGGGACCCAGCTGCTGACAGTGAGCCCCTCTCCCAGGTCTCCACACTGTGGGCCAGCTGATGGCACCTCCTTACTTGAAACCTATACTGGCTTCTCAGTGACCTCAGGAAAAGTCAAACTGCTGAACACACCTTACAGAGTAAGTAAGGCTCCCTTGGTTCTGGCCCCTGGGTATTTTTATGATTTTTCTCACCAAAGCCCCCCTCTATCATACTGAACTTCTTTTATATCCATGAAAGATGTATTCTGTTTTTCTAGCCTCCAAATACGCTGTTTCTTGCATTTGAAATACTCTGACCCTCCAAATATCACACTGTCCACCCCTTCTCAAACACACACCCATGTCTTCCTTTTGCCTGGTAATTCCTATTCCAGATCTCTGACTCACTGAGACCTCCAACAGGGAATCTTCTGCTGAGGCCTAGACCTCCAGGTTAGGTTAACCCCTCCTAATATATGCTGCTATAGCATTTTATGCTCCTATGAAAAACCTTGGCACACTTTACTTATAATTATGGGCTTAATAACTCTCTTTTCCCAAACCCATATGCCCTTTGAGGGAATAGACCATATCTAATCTTGATCACCACTAAATACCCAATGAATGAATGGGGGAGAAATAACACACAAAGCTAATGGCTTTTAGGGATACTTATTACTTAAGTTCCTGGAACCCTAAGAGTTCCCAAGGCTTAGATATTAAAATTCTTTTGTGTATTTATAAAATTACATAAGCTACAACTAAAAATTAATAGCAAATATTCTACTGAGATCTCATTTTTTTTTTTCCCTTCCATGTCTACCATAAGAACTTAGAAACACTCTCTCTCTCTCCAAAAGAAAAAAAAAAGAAAAAAAAAGAGGGGGTGCCTGGGTGGCGCAGTCAGTTGAGCATCTGACTCTTGGTTTCAGCTCAGGTTGTGATCTCAGGGTTGTGAGACAGAGCCCTGCCTCAGGCTCTGCATTCACCACGGAGTCTGCTTGTGACTCTCCCTCTGTCCCTCCCCACCACACTCTCTCTCAAATAAATAAATCTTAAAAAAAAATAAAGAACTTAGAAACATTATAAATGATAAGTGATCTTTAATTCTACATCAAACTCTACTTCTTACTCAGTTCAATGGAGAGAAAAATGTGTTTCTATGGAGAGAAGAAAATGGATCCCAATAGAGTATTTTACTCAGTTCAAGGTGGCCAAACTTTTTAATTTTTTTTTTTAAAGATTTTATTTATTCATTTGAGACACAGAGATACAGAGAGAGAGAGAGAGAGCACAAGCAGGGAGAGAGGCAGAGGGAGAAGGAGAAGCAGGCTCCCCACTGAGCCAGGAGCCCAATGTGGGGCTCGATCCCAGAACCCCGGGATCATAACCTGAACCGAAGGCAGATGCTTAACCATCCGAGCCACCCATGCGCCCCCTTTTTAATGTTTTAAAAACATTTTTTGGCAGGTGAAACCACAATAAGCTTGTATGCTTAGTATGCAAAGTACTGGCTAGAGAGAGACTTTCAAGATCAGGCTCCTGAGTGTAGTCACCTACGGTAAGGAGACTGAACGTACATGACAGAAGGGTTACAGGGTGGGGCACAAATGTGGGCAGCCTTGACTGGGCTTTTAGGGAGAGGCAGAAGGTGGAGAGTGAGGTTGGTGCTCCATGCTGGGGAACATCCCAGATAAAGGTCTGGCAGTGGCAGGAAGGTGCAAATCAGGACCTAAGGAAAACAGGCTCCTTATAGCAGACTATTTCACAACCAGAAGTTTTTAATGTTGTGACAATATATTCTGAAACCTACCTCTAATCAACTCTTGAATAGAGTCCTTCTTTAAATTCTTACAGTCTGATCTCCTTTGGTCTGAATTCTTTTCAATTTGGTATCGGTTGAGCATCTGCTCTGTGTCCAAATAAGAAATATGTACCCCAGGATACAATAAAGTGATACTAGGTGGAGCCATATTTTAAAGTCCACAGTATAGAACTAATCTTTTACTTTACTGTGCTGCATATTTTAAAATACAAAGCGAGGTCTGGCAAACACTATTATTCAAAAGATTCAGCAAATACCTCAAACTACCAATAAAATATGACAGATCAGACCAACAAAACCTTTATATGTCTCAGATATAGCACTTTTTAGTCTGTAGTTGATGAAAAAACAAATCTTAATTTTGGTCTTATGCCTGCAAGTATCTAGGAATAAGACTATATCTTAGGTGGTATTTGTAGACAGAGCTGGTCTAAATCACAGGCAACTGATCCTCTTGGATTATTCGTTCACACGTAGAAAACACACACACCAGCATCCAGAAAAGAAAGCAATGTGCCAGCCCTGTGTTTACTTCAGTCCCATCCTCAAGACACTGATGCAGAAAGACTCATCCAGTTATATAATGTTTATTATTAAGCTTAAAGGGTTACCCCGTAGCACCAAAAATGAGAACATTAAGGTAACTCATTAATCCATCTCATCCCCACTCCTAGAATACAAACAACAAAAATCTACTCTGGCCAAATAAGAAAGAAACTATGGTTTACTATTGTTTTCTTCACACACACAAAAAGAAAAAAGAAAGAAAGAAAGAAAGAAGGTGTGATGGACTTACTGCGCTACAGATGGGAAATGAAAGCTCAGGAATCTGCACTTTAGGAAGTTCACTGAGCTGAGAGCCATTTTTAACTGCCTGTATTTGTTCTTCATACTGAGACTGTAGGTAGAAGGAAAAGTGTTAAGTTCTTCTAATAAATTCTCATAAAGAATCACAACTGTCAATTCTTACTATATATTTACAAATGGTCAACAGTCTTTCAGGAATATAACAGAGATGCAAAGTATCAGAACAATTATTTCTTTAAAGAAGTTCAAAATAAGACCTCATTAATAGGAATGCTCTACAGCCTTATCAAATATAACTTCTCTAATTTTCTCAATTACAGGCAGAGTTTAAGACAGCTAATTAAGAAAACAGCATTATTTTCAGGAAAAACTCTTAATAATTACAACAAAAAATATATATTGCCTTTAACAGCTCAACAAAAAGTTTCAGTGACATTCATCTCTCCTGAGAACTATAATCATATCGGTTTTGATAGAATTACAAAATATTTTATGACTTACCTTTGCTTTCACGATTTCTTTTCTAACCTTAGAAAGAAACGATTCCCATGAATGTACATCTGACTCCATATCAGGGTAAGTTGCAGAATCACTGAAAAAGAAAAACATGGAACTGCTTAATGTCTACTTCAGATATGTTTTTAAAAGTTAAAAACACTACAGTGCAAATGAAAACAAACATGAGAAAGATATATATATATATTAAAGATTTTATTTATTTGACAGAGACAGAGTGAGAGAGAAAGAGCACAAGCAGGGGGAGTGGCAGGCAGAGGGAGAGGGAGAAGTAGGCTCCCAGCTGAGCAAGGAGTCCAACATGGGGCTCAATCCCAGGACTCCGGGATCACGAACTGAGCTGAAGCTGATGCTTAACTAATTTAGGCACCCAGGGGCCCCAGAAAGATATATTTAACATGATCACACACACAAAACTATTTTTTTAAAAGATTTATTTATTTCAGAGAGTGCGCAAGAGTGCTCACGTGTTGGGGGAGGGGCAGAGGGAGAGAATCTTCAAGCAGACTCCCCACTGAGTGTGGAGCCCGACAGGGGACTCAATCTCACAACCCTGAGATCATGACCTGAGCAGAAATCAAGAGTCGGATGCTTAACAGACTGAGCCACCCAGGCGCCCCACACACAAAACTATTTTTAAAGAATTATGTATCTTACACTCACCAATAGAAACACTTTAGGAAATCTTAATTATTGATTAACCAAACTTCCCAAGCTGGTGGGCAGAGAGTAAATATTCTCCTAAATTTTAATTTCTTGTCCTAACTTTGAAGATTTGACCATTTTTCTTTTTTTTTTTTTTTTAAAGATTTTGTTTATTTATTTGACAGAGAGGCAGTGAGAGAGGGAACACAAGCAGGGGGAGTGTGAGAGGGAGAAGCAGGCTTCCCGCGGCGCAGGGAGCCCGATGCGGGGCTCGATCCCAGGACCCTGGGATCATGACCTGAGCTGAAGGCAGACGCTTAACGACTGAGCCACCCAGGCACCCCTGACCATTTTTCATTTAACATCTTTGTGTTTTAACCACAAAGGCTGTTTTTACATTAAAAAAAATAAAAAGGCAACATGGAACACTTAAACGTTCCAATAAAAAACCTCATCCTCACCTTATGGTAAAATAAAGAGTGGGGCCTAACAGACTGTGATAAGTTTATACCTCAGCACCTTTACTGAAAGTGACAAACAAGCTTTCCACTCCTAACTGGGAAGATCAATAACATTATCAATCCGTGACTGTGTCAGTTCTCATTATATATCTTAAAGAAAAACCAGAACATTCCTTTTATGTCTTTTCTCTTTCGCTATCCTTTGGGGGAATGAAATTAGCACAGAATCCCTAAGAAAGAAGCTACGTGTACTATGAGGCTTAATGAGGAAGTCGACACTATCAGACGAAAGGTCTGAGAGCTCTGTTTCCCAGAGATGCCATCACGTGTGGCCCACGGCAAGATGAAACACCAGCCTTTCGGCACCACTGCTTCCACTTTAGCTGTACCAGTCTTGTAATTCGAATCAGCATATTAGTTTTCTCTCATTAGAAAGGTTTTCTCGGGCGCCTGGGTGGCTCAGTCGTTAAGCGTCTGCCTTCGGCTCAGGTCATGATCCCAGGGTCCTGGGGTCGAGTCCCACATCGGGCTCCCTGCTCAGCGGGAAGCCTGCTTCTCCCTCTCCCACTCCCCCTGCTTGTGTTCCTGTTCTCGCTATCTCTCTCTGTCAAATAAATAAATAAAATCTTTTAAAAAAAAAAAAAAAAAAAAGAAAGGTTTTCTCATGTGAAAAAAAACTAAATCTTGAAAAACCAAGAAATAAAAGCTCCCTTAAAACCTTTTCCATGACCCCACAGAGGGGCAATACTGAGGGTCTGAAGTGTTAAAGCAAAAAGCATTGGGAAGGATGAAAACTGACTATGGAATACGATAAAAAGACCAGATGAAAAGTAATACCTTGTGTGAAAATCCACACAGAAAATGCTGAGGCTAGACTGAAGAAGACCCTCTAAAATTCCCAGGTAAACCTTATTCCAAAAACGACGTCAAACAAAAACAAGAAAGATGATGGAGAGTTAAAAAAATTACCATAGGTGAGTATCTTTTGAAGTGACATTCCATTCTTAAGTCTACCACTAAGACTGTTAAGTGACTGTTCTTATATAGAAGGTAATTTTTAAAAAAGCCTGAAAATGTGATCTTCATTCCAGAAATTTATTGCATGGAAATGAATAATAATATGCATAAAAATTTAGCTACAAGGAAACTCACCGAAGAGCAGCTTTTATTAACAGAATGTGCAAATAACCCGACTATACCAACACAGTGTTAAACGTTTAATAAATCACGACACATTTGTATGCTGGAACACTATTCAACTTCGCAAAATTAGGTTAGAGAAATGTAATTATTGATATGAAAGGAAGTTTCCTATGTATTACTTAGTAAAAAAAAAACCATAAATTTTTTTTTTTCAAACACTTATTGATTTATTCCAAAATACTAACTAGTTACACATCAATTTAGAATTATGGATAATCTTTACCAGTTTTGTTTGTACGTTTTGATTTTTCTACCATTGAACATGTATCGACTGTGTAACTATTAAAAATAAAATGGTCTTGGGGAACCTGGCTGGCTCAGTCAGTTAAGCGTGCAACTCTTGATTTCGGCTCAGGTCTTGATCTCAGGGTCGTGAGTTCAAGCTCCTTGTTGGGCTCCATGCTAGGCATGGAGCCTACTTTAAAAAAAAAAAAAAGGTCCTGTCTAATACAAACATTTTTTTTCTCAAATCAGCTCTAACCTGGATTTACTAAATGACATGCCAGAAAGAACATCTGCGATGCCACACAGTACCTGCTCAGGAGCTTCAGGTTTTTAAGATACCCTTCTGCCTGTGAGTCCATGATCTGTAATTTGTACACATCCATGTCCTTCCAGTTTTCAAGCACAGATACCTAACGTTAGATTAGAGAATGTTTAAGTATTTTAAGATGATGAAACTGAAACTATTTTAGGTTGTTAAAACTTAAACATTTCGAACTACTTTCAAGTTTCTCCTTAAATGACCAATGATGACAGAATCATTAGAACGTGATAACACTGTAATTTCACACAAGTGAACATGAATTAAATAAAACTTTTGGATTTGAAAATAGAATAACATAATGACAGTAAAATTATTTTACCTTAAATGATACGTTTCTCAGATATGGAACTTTCCACATGGCTTACCGCTTAAGCCACGTACAAGCACGGAGCCAGGTTACCCACATGTGTACACCTGATGTGCATTATCTGTGGTCCTGTTCCTCATGAGCAGAGGGCCGGGGGCCTGCAGAATAACCCCAAGGCTGCACCCTCTCAAATTTAAAGGCCTCAGAGAAGTTGTTTTCAGTACGAACTTCAAAAGCCTCTAGGGCAGGTTCTTAGAACTTTAGACTCTTTAGCTTCCCAATAAGCCTACTGGCCATTTTCATTAAGTCATTATGGAAATATAGAACTGCTTTGTTTTAATGCAGGTGTCAGTCCCGGACCCACCAGGCAGACGGGCTGGCCAAATGGTGGTAAATGGGACCTGAACAAGCTTATGAATATAGATGTGGGCACAGGACCCAAAAATATATGCACTTTGGCTTTTTCCCCCCTTCCTTTCCTTAGAAGCTGCTGCACAGTCAATATTTAATCAAAAGTCCGTCTGTGGACTGCATAAGCTAACCCTTTTTTTTTTAATTTCCCAGAATAATCACAGATATATATACCAACCAAGAACATTTCTTCTCAATTGGAAAAACAAAGACAACCATGTTTTGGGAACTAAATAAAATACAGCCAGAGGTTATGATTTTGAATTTTGTCTCAGTAGTGTCTCAAACAGTATACTGACATTGGTATATATTCTTCTGGGGGAAGAAGAGAGCATATTCTTTTTTCTTTTTGAGAGTATATTAATAAATGGAATATTTTCAAGTTCTTCTAGTACTGGCAAGTATGTTTTATGGTTGGCTACTTCATGGCATATCACTTGATTACATATGATGAAGCCATTCTAAGTGCAGAGCATGGAAAATGACTGAATTAAAATAATAAGTAAAGCAGATTGCAAAATCTGGCGTACACTATGAGTACAGATATATAACACAATGTAAGCTTAAGGGTAAAAAAACATTAAAAAGTGACAGGCAAGGAAAAAGTAGCTATTTCTGGGAGGTAGGATGATGGGTAAGAGGATGCCCCCAGACTCCACACCTTTCCGCAATGCTGTCTTGCCTCGTATGTAATTAACACAAAGCAAACGTATGTTGCCGTATCTGTCAGTTGCCAAGTGTCTTAGACTCACCTCTGCAGCCACAGCTCTTTGAAGACTCTCTTCATAATTCTCCTTCCCTTTCTTTATACATTCTTCTACTTTCATTTTCTCATTTGTAAATGTATCACTGCAAATATTGAGAAAAAAACTTCTTGGGAAAAAAAAAAACCAGTGAGATAGACAAAGGCCTAGCTTTGAATCATGCCACAGAAAGACTTACATAACATCCTCTAAGGTACCTTCCTGCCTAGTATTTGACTATTTAATACACAGACTCATATGTCCTTTTTGCGCTTCACAAATGATCAAAGGAACATATAAAATAAAATTGAGTGCTAGTGGAAATGCTGAGACTCTGGTTCATCATTTTTACGAGGGTAGGTGGAGTACAATCTGGCTATATTAATAAACTTTATAGAACATCCCTCATCCTTTCAGTCAGAAATTCTATTTTGACACACATTACAAGGAAATAACCCAAAGGAAAACAGTGATCTGTACCAAGTTATTCATGGCACTATGTTTATGAATCATGATGTGAATGGAAATGTGTACGTGAAACAATATTCAACGAGAAATGCAGAACACAACTGCTGAACTACTGGATATATTGGCTACTGGTATGTAAACACATTATTTCCATTAATAAAGGTTAAAAGGAAACTTTTTATAAGTTCATAATAAAAATCTTCAATAAACTTATAATTATAGAGCCACAAACTATCATAATAAAGTTGGAATTGTTACTTTAAGTAACACAAAAGTTTTAAAAACACACTTTTAGTTTCAAAATTCAAAAGAAAAGAGTAATCAACAGTAATAAATTCAGGATTTTTATACTGACAATGTGAAATAAAGTAGTAGGAACATCATAAAATAAAAATACTCAAAGAATAAACTTATTTAAATATTTAAAGAATAAAATAAAAACATAAATAAAGAACAGACACATAATTATTTTAAAAAAAAAGACAAGCCACAACAACAGACTTAGAAGCCTAGTGTGCTGGTGCCTCTGGTATTAAAGGAATAATAAGACAGTAAAAACAAATGTAAGCTTAATTTGCCTGATTTCAAGGGACTGATCCAGAAGTAATTCATGTTCCTTATCTTTTTCATCATTTTTCTGGGCATATCTATGAAAGAAAATCACCAAATTTTAATCAGTTTTCAAATATTTTTAAAGACACGATCCCTCACAGTAAATTCTACCTATATCACGCAAACATTTTTTGAATTCTTTGTAAATTTCTACATTTTGATTTCATTTCTATATCTTCTAAATAGGCAAAGAATCTGGGTCGTTTTTCTTTCACACCTGGAGGGCAGAAATCTTTCCTTCACCCTAGGTCATATGCTTGCAGTGCAGACCACCCTATCTCAGTTCACTGCAAGAAGTGCGCCCCCCTCCCCCCCGCCGTGGTTCAATGTGACGCAGAAGAGTGCAGGTGTTGTCGATCATCATCAGTATGACCAGCGGCTCTCATTCAAAATGAAAACAGCCTTCTAATCTTTAAAACAGAACTTAAAGCCCAGTTAACACACACATCCAGTCTGATAACCCTGCAAAACAAAGTGTGTAAATCTTTGATTTTAAAGCAAAACCCTGCAAAAGATGGACTCTGCCTCTTCTTTCATTCTCTCCCATACAACTTTTTGTCATCTCTACTTGCTAAAAATTCCAACATTTCCATTAAGAACCTAAATGTTTAAATGCCATTTTCAATTTTTTTGTAAAATACGTCCTCCTCTAAGTACTCAATACTGGACAGCAATCATTTCTCATATCTTTTGTACTTCTCTAAGAGATCCAAAAGGCTTTAAGATTTTACTTTAAAATCTAAATATAAAAATTTAGATTTAAATCATTTATCTGGGAAGTGTAAAAAACAATACACATAGAGAAGTCTGGTAGCTTATCTTTAAAATGGGACAGAAAAAAAGCAAAAAAAAAAAAATTAATAAAGTGGAAAAAAATCAATAAAAACTTTATTCCTCAACAGAAAGTTAATTTTTATGCTAGTACAGAAAATTTTTTTATCATAATAGCCTCATTTATTTTATCTAGTTTTGACAGTAAACTTGAACTGAGCATACAAAAATATGTATTAAATATAAATATTCCTGTATTTTTGAATAACTTAACTACTGGTATGCTCAAATATTAAGAGGCATAGCAGTCCCCCTTTATCCAAGGAGTGACAGGTTCTAAGACTGACCCATGGCCTGTACCAAACCGGTTTCTTCCTACACATACACACCTATGATAATGTTCAAGTTGTAAATCAGGCACAGTAAAAGATTAACAACAGTAACTAATCATAAATTAGAACAGTGGTTATGTGAATGTGGTCTCACTCTCAAAATTCTTACAGAGCATGCACTGCACTCGCCCTTCTTGTGATGACGGGAGATGATGAAATGCCTACGTGGTGACACGAGGTGAGGTGGGTGACACAGTGTTAGGCTACTGCTGACCCCCTGACAACATGTCAGAAGGGGGATCATCTGAGCTTCTGGATTGTGGGTGACCGCAGGTAACTGAAACCACAGAAAGTGAAAACTATGGGGAGGTGGGGAGGATACTGGAAAGAGCTTCATCATTTCCATAAATGTGTTCTGACGGAACTACTCTACTTTGAGCATACTCAAAACGACATGCCATAGGCACTGTTGTATATCTCATCATTCTTTTAAGGACTACCTAAAAACTGCCCAAATGTAATGCTAGCAAGACTCATAATAAAAGCCGTCTGATCATATATGGCATGACAAATGGAAAAAGCACAGATGTCCTGAACGGTGAGTGTGGTAGTGCGGCCCCGAGTGAACCATGCCTCCCATTCTTCTTGCCCTTAAATCTAAAGTAGACCTGCCACGTGCTTTAAACAACAGAATGTGGTGGAAGTGATGCTCTGACAGTTCTGGGCCCAGACCTTCAGAAGACATGGCAGCTTCCACTCCTGTACCCTTGAAGCCCTTTGGTACCACATAAGGAGTCTACCATGCTGGAGACCAAATGCCACATGGAGAGACCATATAGATAAAAGTCACATGGAAAGGGAGCAACCCTGAAACTACATGGAGAGAAAAGGCCAGGACCTCCCAGGACATCCCAGCTGCACCTAGCCCCCAGCCAACTCCCAGCCACATGAGGAACCACTGGCAAGACCAGCCTAACAGCCCAGTGGAACTCAGCCCAAGTTCCAAGATCAGGATCAAATAAAATGGCTGTTAATTTAAGCCACCAAGTTTGGGTGTTTTGTTACACGGTGGTAGGTAACAATTAAGCTGAGGAATCATATGACATATCAATTTTTAGGGAAGAGAGGGGTTAGGAATGGATCACAGAGAATCTCAAAACAAACGTGGCCCATCTGACAACTGTATTACCTGTCTGTATTTATTACCAAATGCTTCATACCACAAGACCAAATTTTAGTAATTTAAAGATTCAAGATGAAAGTAATGATAATCACCACAGAATCCTAGTGCAGGGAAGAAACTTAGATCTAGACCAAGCCCCTCACTTTACAGAAAAGGAAAAAATGGGTCAAAGGTAATGTTCACAGTAAGGGGTGGTGTCCAACTAGAAGGAAGTCAGTTCTTTGCTGATTCATAGTCCCACTTTATCTGTCAACAGGGTAGGTTTAGGAAAAGTTTTAGGTAAGATAATTCTCTACTGAATGTTCTCTAAAATGAGATGAAAACAATATTTAAGTTTGTTCTTCACCTGACATAGTCGGAAACTGAGTATCAAAAATGTTACCACCACCCGCCCCCCAAAAAGCAATAAAAATCATTGCCTTTCAGTTGTTACTTACGACTCGCTGGCATTCAAAACCTTTCTCATTTTCTTTGTTAGTGCTTTCAGACTTTCTTGGATTTCTTTTTTCTCGTGTTGCCATTTTTTTATTTCCTTTTCCAAATCTTCAAGGAACCAATCTAATTCTGTCTTTGAGATCTAAAAACATGTTTAGAAAGTTCTTAAATAAATAGGAAGATTTACTCAAAAAAAAAAAAAAAGAGTCCCAAAGACCAGAATGGTGGTGGTGTTAGCTTAATCGATGACTCCAGTTAAGCAGAACACACACAGCCCTGGGCCTCACCGACTCTCACTGATCAGGCCGGGCAGCGGGGGAGGCTGTCAAATAAAAAGACACAGAGGCATGACAGACTCCCTGGTACTGGAAAAGGGTTTCTCAAAATCAGTGATTTCCGACTTCTGTCTTTAAAGATGAGATGCCAGGAGCATCTGGGTGGCTTAGTCGGTTAAGCATCTGACTCTTAGTTTCAGCTCAGGTCTGATCTCAGGGTCATGAGATCAAGCCCTGAGTCAGCCTCCGTGCTCAGCGGGGAGTCTGCTTGAGATTCTCTCTCCCTGTCCCTCTGCTCCTACTTCCTGCTCTCTCTAAAATAAATAAATAAATCTTTAAAAAAAAAAAAAAGATGAGATGCCATGTGGAGAGCGGATTCCAAGCAGTGGGAATGGCAAGGGAGAAGGGTAAAAGAGCCCGGCATGTCTGAACAAAAGCAAGAGGCACTATGTGGGTGGGATACAAGGTGGACATATGGAAGGCAGGGCAGGGAGAATGGTACCCCAAGATGCTTTGGGTTCAAATTACGAAAGGTCTTGTAAGCCATGCTAAGGAGGGTGGATTTTGTCCTGTAGGACACGGGGAGCCAGTGAAGACTCAAGCAGGGCAGTGAGATGATGAGATTCTGGTTTTGGAAAAATAGCTCTGAAAGACACAGAGATGGATTAGGATTGGGTGAAGGCATGTGAAAGTGTTAGACCAAAACAGTGGCCTTCACATTTTCTTGACTGTGACCCAAAATAACAAATACATTTTAATAACGATCCATAGCATGTGTACATAATATACGTATGTATGTATGTACACACACACAACTGAAAGAGAATTGCCTTTACTTTTTGAGATGCTTTCTGATATTTCTACTCTATTCAATTATTAAAAACAATTCCAGTCACCATCATTAAACTGATTTCATAGCTCAATATGAACTGTAACCCTTAATTAAAAACTCTAGGTAGAAGAAGGTAAAATCTTTTTTAAAAAAGATATTAATTTATTTAATTTATTTATTTATTGGAAAGAGAGCATGAGTGTGGGGAGGAGGAGAGGGAGAAAAAGAATCTTAAGCAGACTCAGTGCTGATCATGGAGACCAGACACGAGCTTGATCCCATGACCCCGAGATCATGACCTGAGTCGAAATCATTAGCTGGACGCTTAACTGACTGAGCCACCCAGGTCCCCGAAGGTAAAATCTCTTAAAATCTCACTGCAGTAGCCCAAGGGAGAGACAATACGGACGACGGTGGTAACATTAGGGATGATAAAAAGAAATAAAGGAAACTTTAGAGAAGAGGATGGAGAAGAGACCATGTGTCTAAGTAGGATATAAAACAAAGCAGAAGTTTACAGAATTAAAGATAGGTGTCTACTTTCAATGAATAGCTAAAAATCCCATTAACAAAAAAGGAGAGCACAGAAGATGTACTAGGCTAGGACATGAAAACAGATGTTAACCTAGCTTCGGATGTCTAAATAAATCTATGAATAAACAATAAAATATGTGAGAACTCCATAATTTTGACCCTGCAGTCATTTTGATGGGACAGAGCAGAAATTTACAAGTGTTTGACAGAGACTAGATATCAAAGGAATAAAAATACTGAATTCAAACAGCTTTCAAAAAAACCAGAGAGGAACATGCTTTTTTTTTTGTTTATAGTTTCACATTTATTGATTTACTATTATTAATTATGGTGATTATCATATTTAAACAGACATCTTTGCATATTTGTCCAGTTTTCTCTAGTATAATTCCTAGATGATAGCTGGGTTAAATCTTTTTTTTTAAATTTTATTATGTTATGTTAGTCACCATACAATACGTCATTAGTTTTTGATGTAGTGATCCACGATCCATTGTTTTCGTATAACACCCAGTGCTCCATGCAGTACGTGCCCTCCTTAATACCCATCACCGGGCTAACCAATCCCCCCTCCCCGCTCCCCTCTAAAACCCTGTTTGTTTCTCAGGTCCATAGTCTCTCATGGTTCATCTCTCCCTCCAATTCCCCCCGCCCATTTTTCCCTTCCTTCTCCTAATGTCCTCCATGTTATTCCTTATGTTCCACAAATAAGTGAAACCATATGATAATTGACTTTCTCTGCTTGACTTATTTCACTTAGCATAATCTCCTCCAGTCCCATCCATGTTGATGTAAAAGTTGGGTATTCATCTTTTCTGATGGCTGAGTAATATTCCATTGTATATATGGACCACATCTTCTTTATCCATTCATCTGTTGAAGGGCATCTCGGCTCTTTCCACAGTTTGGCTATTGCGGACATTGCTGCTATGAACATCGGGGTGCATACGGCCCTTCTTTTCACTACATCTGTGTCTTTGGGGTAAATACCCAGTAGTGCAATTGCTGGGCATGCTTCTAAGTCATGTTTCTCTACACAACAGGCACTTGGATTCTACCACTGATTAGCACATGATCAAGTCAGGTGTGCTTTGCTCCTCAAAACAGACTTTCTCAATATGGGCAACTCCCACTCTTCCAAAAGTCCGCTGAACACCTGGTTGGTTGTAACTTAGAATGCATTTCCCCATGAAAAGCCTTGTTAGAAATGTCAGTTAAAAGTCCACCAGTTCCTTCCAGGAAGCTCCTGGTTACAATGGTAAACCGGATACAAGGAGGGCTATAGAGTTAACAGGGCAAGTCCCCAGACCATCAAGAGTCTATGTGACTGTATAAGACACAGTCTTACCCTGGGTGCTGGGGAAAGAGATGTGGTGCAAGGGAAGGCAAAGAGGAAAGTTCAGAATTTCCTCTGAAACCTGCTTGAAAAGATTCCTGTCTGTCTGCAGTAGCTTCCCTCTTCTTTTTGGCATTCATTTCGTCCTCCAAGGACCCTTCTCCTGCAACACCCTCAAAGTTTCACCAGACCCCTCATTTAAGCACCCCTGACCCAGGGCATGCCCACCTTCCAAGCGCATACTTTAAACGTCTTTCCTCTCCTTCATGTCTCTCAGCATTCAGAGCACCTGACTGCAGTAAGGATTCTGAAGAACCCCCCCCAGCTTGCCTAGAAGTGTTCACATTTCACTCTTCAGCCACAGTGATTCTCTAATCTAGAGGTAGTCTGCACACATTTGGCAAGTCCAATAGTTTGTTCGCTTTTTAGAATATAAATGTGGTGTTTCTGGCCTGGTCCCAGGGGCCTTTGGGTCGAGATACCCACCAGAATTTCAGGCAGCGTGACAAACAGAATTGTGAAAACCTGTATTCTGAAGCAGGGGTAGTTACCCTTCCCCAGATGATTATGTAAAACACCACGTGAGACCCAGCCTTCCTTGTTAGCTTTCTTATGAAGGTGCTGCTTTCTGAAACTTCTTCTGAACCTATACATTCTCTCCAAGTTTTATGTCATTTTTCAAAGTGTCATCCATTCAGTGCCGGCAGAGGTATACGTGGGGCACGTGCTTGTAAATACACGTCATTTGTAAGTAGGATGTCATTTCTAATAACATGTGAATCAGGGAATAGAGCAATATTTACAAGAAACAAGTTTAAATTTTAATGTTTTCCAGTTTGAAATTCTAATAATATCAACAACTGCTGAGAATGTGACCAGGTTACTGAGGGTATAGGTTCAGATACAGAAACTGGGGGCCTCCTCCCTCGAAGAGGATGGTGTACCTGAAGCCAACCTGCACAGACTCTGAGAAGTGATGGTCTTCCGGTCAAAGACAACACCGACTGAGAGGAAGGACATTTCTCCCTCTTAAGCTTTAGACGCCAAGGTTTGTGATGTTCCTGGGTGACAGATTTCCTAACAGTCCAGGTCCTTAAAGACTTCCAAGTCCTACCACAGGGGTAGGGTTGATTTCATTGACTTTGAGATGCATAGGCCAACTGTTTTTAGGCAGCAGCAGTTCAATGACATTTCAATGACACTCCTTCTAGCATGGGGACAGTTTTACTCACATTTTCCTTGCTGCTACACCGTGAATCATTGAATCATTACTGTCACTGAGGTGACCACCATGTCTACTCTACTTGCAAAATCCTGTATTACACCTGGTTCACTTCTACTACCATGACCAATGTCCATATGCAAACCCTGCTGCTGGTAACCAAGCCAACCTTGTCTCTCACCTATCCTGTGCTTCCATTCTGAGCCAATGATTTCGCCTCAGATTTAGCCCCTTGGCCAGGAGATGATGTGTAACCACAAAGTTATACTGGGGCATAAGAACCTACTTGGCAACAAGTACCAAAAGGAGTTCAGTATCAAAAGGCACAAAGTATTACACACACACACACACAGCTCAGCCACAGAAGATGCTACGTAAGTTCATCTGCTGTTTGAACTAACCCCCCTTTAATGACACAGCTGCCTCACAATGCTAACGAGGTCAGCTGTCAGGGCCTGTCTCTGACGACATGAAAGAGAAGGATCTGAATCCTTTTCTTTGAAAACACTAGAATAAAAGAAAAAACAAACTATACACAACTGTATCTTCTATATGCACAGCTTACTGACATAAACAGTTTCTGATGGCTTTTTTTCTCAATTAGAAAACATCTGGTTTCCATACCTCTTTTTCTTAAACCTCAACTTTGTTCCAAAATAAACAACTGAGGTACCCTTGATTGTATGTGTGTGTGTATTATATGCATCTATAATATACATATAGTTTAAAAAGACAAAAGAGGGGCACCTGGGTGGCTCAGTTGGTTAAGCATCTGCCTTCGGCTCAGGTCATGATCCCAGGGTCCTGGGATGGAGCCCTGTGTCGGGCTCCCTGCTCAGCAGGCAGTCTGCTTCTCCCTCTACCCCTCCCCGCTGCTGGTGATCTCTCTCTCTCAAATAAATAAATAAAATCTTTGAAAAAAAAAAAAGAAAGATTGCGAAGTAGGTAAAGAAAACAGAATAAAAAGATAAAAATGGTAATACAGAACTAGAAGTGACAGCAATATAAAAATGAATGGCATGGGGAGGCTGGATGGCTCAGTCAGATGGGCAGCGACTCTTGGTTTCAGCTCAGGTCATTATCTTGGGTTTGTGGAACTGAGCCCCACATCCGGCTCTGTGCTAAGTGCAGAGTCTGCTGAAGATTCTCTTTCCCTTCCCCCTGCCCTCTCCACCACTTGCCTGTGTGCATGCACTCTCCCTCTCTTTAAAATAACTAAATAAAGATCTTTAAAAAAAAATGAGTGGCATAAGGCCCTAACCATTCTTTCGAAATAGCTTAAAACTTTTCTGGCAATCAAAGTCAGAGGAAATACAGTGAGCTATATCCACAAAATAAAAACAAATCTGCTGCACAAAGAAGCCCAGGTAGTGAAAGCAGAGAGAAATGACTTCTTAGGGTCTCATAAAGAGGATGCTGCATAAAAGTCCCGGAAGACCAGCACAGAGCTTGGCTTATTCTTTTTTTTTTTTTTAATTCTTTATTTAAATTCAATTTAGTTAACATATACTGTATTATTAGTTTCAGAGGTAGAATTTAGTGATTCATCAGTTGCATACAACACCCAGTGCTCACTCCATCATGTGCCCTCCTTAATGCCCATCACCCAGTTACCCCATCCCTCCCCCCCAGTCCCCTCCAGCAACCCTCAGTTTGTCCTCTATAGTTAAGAGTCTCTTACGGTTTGTCTCCCTCTCTGATTTCATTTATTTTATTTTTCCTTCCCTTCCCCTTTGTTCATCTGTTTTGTTAGGGTCCACATATGAGATCATATGGTATTTGTCTTTCTCTGACTTATTTCACTTAGCATAATACCCTCTAGCTCTATCCATGTTGTTGCAAATGGCAAGATTTCTTTCTTTTTAATGGCTGAGGAATATTCCATCACACACACACACACACACCATCTTCTTTATCCATTCATTTGTCAATGGACATCTAGGCTCTTCCCATTGTTTGGCTATTGTGGATATTGCTGCTATAAATATTGGAGTGCATGTGCCCCTTCGAATTACTACATCTGTATCCTTTGGATAAATACCTAGTAGTGCAATTGCTGGGTCGTAGGGTAGCTCCATTTTTAACTTTCTGAAGAACCTCCATACTGTTTTTCCAAAGTGGCTTCACCAGATTGCATTCCCACCAACAGTGGTTTCCCTTTTTATGAATCCTTGCCAACATCTGTTGTTTCCTGAGTTGTTAATTTTAGCCATTCTGACCAGTGTGAGGTGGTATCTCATTGTGGTTTTGATTTGTACTTCCCTGATGCCTAGTGATGTTGAGCATTTTTTCATGTGTCTGTTGGCCATTTGTATGTCTTCTTTATAGGGGAGCATCCAATAAATTTTGTCAAATGAAATATTGGATAATATCCTCAACATACTAGCAAAAAATCAAGCAACAATCTTCACAGAATGTGCAGGCCTAATGTCCTTGATGTAGGTGGACACAGAATATGGTGACCCCACATATGTGAGCAAGCAGAGCCAAGAACAGAGCCCCAGCTGACCCAAAGGTGAAACAGTCCAGCCAAGCCCAAATGGGATAAACTAACCCACAGACTCACAAACTTGATGTTTACTGTTCTATGTCACTGAGGTTTTGTAGGTGGTTGTTACTCAGATTATATGCCAGCAATTAACTGATACCCCTATCGTCCTCATGAAGTGCTGAGAAATATTTTTCAACTGGTTGTGGAACTGCCATTCTCTTAAGGGAGGACAAAAGCAAGGGATCTAGAGCCTGACACTCACTAACTGTTCTGCCACTTGTACTGGTATGACTTCAAGCAAGTGCATTAGCTGCTCCTGCCTCCATTCCCTTAACAGTAAAATGGAGACAATACTAGTGTACTATACTATAGCACTAGTATACTATGATTGTTTGAGATTAAATAATTCATGTAAAAAATTTACAATTGAGTATGGCATATAATGAGCTCCATAAATGTTAGATTAAAAAAGGCTGAACTTGGCAAAGACTGTGACTGAACAGGAGAACCCCACCGCTACACAGATGTGGGCTGAGAAATTTTTGGCAGGCAGGGCCCAAGATTCTGTTTTAATATAAAAATAGGACAAAGTTCCAAAATTCTTCTCCATAAATTATTCTAGGCCAAAATTATTTTGACTGTGTTTTAGGAGCCAAAGTCAACTTAAATACCCATCTCAGCTATAAGAAAATCTCATTAAAGCACCTTGAGAACACATGTCCAAGGGGGGATGAGAAGTGATTGCTTAATGGGTACAGGGTTTCTTTTTGGTGCTATGAAATGGTTCTGGAACAAGGCAGTAGTAATGGTCATACAACATTGTGAGTCTATTGAAAGCCACTGAATTATAGACTTTATAATGGTTAAAATGGTGAATTTTATCTTAATAAACTAAAAAGAACATACGCCCTTGAGCAATACTGCCATCAGTTACAACCTGCCAGTTACAAGTTGGAGGTACATTAAAAACAACAGGACACTCTGGCTTTAGATAGGTATTCTCCTCGGACAGAACAGATAACTGGCCTAATTGTCTATTAAGGCCATTCCTAGCTCATAATAATGAAACCCCATTAGCTATATAAAATAGCTAGCTCAGATTTTTATTGATGCTTTTATGTGCTAAGCACTCTTTAACTGCTTTGTAAACAGTTTTTCTCAGGAGGGGTATGAGTGTCATTTTAAGTGGGACTATTCTTCCTTCTACTATACTTAGTATCTCTGGACAACCCCACCCACCCTTGTCCAACCATCGCTGTGAGTCCTCACAAACCTATGAAGTAGAGATTATATTACTAATGAGGAAACTGAGGGTAGAAGGGATTGAGTAAACTAAGGCCACAGAGGTACTGGATGGTAGTGCTGGAGTTCAAACCTAGGCAGCCTGACCGAGGCCTGGGCTTGCCTCTCTCTTTACAGTATGAAAGGGTATTGCATCTAATACATTCATTATGTAGTATCAAGCTATTTTCAAGTAAAAGTATTAGCTGATAACCTCAGGGACTAGAGAGCAAAGGCCAGGGAAAGATCAATAAAAGCCAAAAATTTCTTTTTATAAGATTCCTCCACAAGCTAATTATGAACATAATCATGATTAAAAAGAAATGGCCACAGCTACACCTCATCTGCTCCTGTGTGGACAACCACCTAAAAACTCAGATGAGCAACTTATCATGATAGGAAATGGGTCTACAATTTATATGGGAAGTCTAACAACCCAACAGGTCTGAAATTTGGGGACTAAATAATGGCTATTTTAAAAAACAGACTGACTACACACTCTTAAGAACCACCACCTAAAAGCAGACCCAGAGCCTCAGTGAAGGTAAAAAAAAAAAAAAAAAGTGCATCAGAAGGCCAGTCCCAGTCAGAGCTGTGGCTCCCTAGCAGCCCCCCTCCCTGGGCGCCTGATTAACTGCGAATTTCCTGATCAAGTGTACAAAGATGCCTTGATAAACTGCACAAATACAGGACCCAGTCAGACCAGCAGTTTATAAAGCTGGACAAGCCTCTGCCAGAGAGAAAGAAACCTCACTCATCAGATGCCCACCTTCAGTGGCAGTCTGAAAATCTGCTCTCCTCACTTAATGGGGTGGCCATAGGCATTCTTATATGGGTTTAGTAAAACTGAATTTTACTGAGGCAGTAGAAAGTTTATAAAAATATTTTATTTTGTTAAGCCCTCTAGGCAGCTTATTCAAATTAGTGTTCTATGAGTGCAGAGTTTTATTTTTGCTCATTTTCTCCTCTCCCAATTAGGAAAATCTCATTCAACCAGGCAACTGACCAGAAAGTCTGGTTCCTTCTAATTCCTCTCATCCTTCAAATCTCCCCAGTCCCATCCCAAGTGAAAACAGGTTATAACAGGAATGCTGTAACTATTATAATAGAAATGTAATAACAGTTACCTTTACAAACTGACCCTTTTCTGCCGGGTGTACTTAAATCTCAATAAATGAATTTCCTGATGAAGGTCCCACCTAAGCACATTTTCTTCTATTTAATATGGTACCCCAGCTACTGATCCAGACTTCTGGAACAAATTCTTCCTTTTTTTCGTTTTTAACTTAAGTGTAGTTGACGTGCAATGTTGTATTAGTTTCAGGTATACAAGACAGTGAATCAACAATCCTGTAGTTAGACAATGCTTACCAGAGTAAGTGTAAATCCTTCCTTCCTTAAATTAACATCCCTTTGTTACATCTGTACAGAAGACCTCAGTTTTAAAAAAGAAACACACTATGATTCCCTTACATCTATAATTCCATTTCCCTACCAATTCAATCTGGCCTTGCCACTCATTAGTATTACTCCAATAGCCAGTTACATGTAACTGTAATCCATCTTAGCTAACGGAGCTCAAGATCGATAGACTCAAACAAGATGGTCTAAGTGATTTTACAGATCTAATATGCCTAAAGCTCCATGTGTTATTCTTACACTTCCTTAACAGTAAGATGAAGACAGTAGTAGGAATAGTAGTAACAGTGGGAGGCAATACTTACAGAGCCCCTATTATCCACCAGGCAGTTTTAAGTACTTTACAATTTTAATCTAATCCCAAGAAATGGGAGCTATTATCACCCAAATTTTCCAAATAAGAAACTAAAGCACAAAGAAGTTAGCTAACTTGCCCCGGATGAGAACTAGTATGGGACTCAGCTTACATCTGAACCTAGTCGGTCTGACCCCAAGACTCACACCATGAACCACTAATGCTCTACTGCCTCTCAATATAAACAAGGATTAACGCAAAATTTAGTCACCAGAAAACAGGTTTAGTTAATGAAACAAACTGAACTATAAATAAATGAAAACCCAGATTCACAGCCCTTTTCTTAAATGGCAACATGTAGAGGTTCTAAAACTGCAAAAACACTGCCACTTTAATATGTCACAGAGAAATTTAAATAGGCATTATTAAGAAAAAAATCCTTTGTTCAGCCAACAATGCTCCTGATCATGCCACATGCTACTACAGAGAAGTTTCAGAGAGGATTACCTTGTTTTCTTCTAAGTTCCTTTTCAACTTTTCTTCCAGGTCCCTGGTCTCTTCTGAGCCCTCGAGTTTTCTCTGCTCATAATTTTCGCATGCCTCCTTAAGCTGCTCTTGTAAAACCTGGTACTCCTTCTCAATCTGTAAAATATCTCCCTAAAGGTAAATTATAAAATTATCTATTAAAAATAGTTTAAAATGCCTATTTCTGGTCTCATTCTGAACAGCCTCTTAAAATAAACAGAGGAGAATAAAAGGCAGATGAAAATTTACAAGGGAAACGTCATGATAATTCATTCTGACTCACCTGTTGTGCCTCAAAAGGATCATATGGCTCGGTATTGACTTCTTGATGTCTTATATTCCAAGACACCTTTGGGGCAAAACAAACACTTAAATTTATTTCAGTTGCTCTAGTAAAATAAATCCATCATGTAATGACATTCTTAAGGCATGCCCACAATTTTTTCAAGGTTTTTTTTTTGACAATTTTAATAACGTTGTGTGCTTTCTACAAATACTTGTATTAGGAAAGAGCTATCATATAGAATTAGTAAAAATAAAAATGACTTTGGTTCGTTACTCTTAACAAGTTTTTTTTTTTTTAAGATTTTATTTGAGGGGCGCCTGGGTGGCTCAGTTGGTTAAGCGACTGCCTTCGGCTCAGGTCATGATCCTGGAGTCCCGGGATCGAGTCCCGCATCGGGCTCCCTGCTCGGCAGGGAGTCTGCTTCGTCCTCTGACCCTATCCCCTCTCATGTGTTCTCTCTCAAATAAATAAATAAAATCTTTAAAAAAAAAAAAAAGATTTTATTTGAGACAGTGAGAGAGAGTGTGAGAGAGAGTGAGAGAGAGAGAGAGCAAGAGAGAGAGCACAAGTGAGAGAGCACGAGCAGGGGGAGGAGCACAGGGAGAAGGAGGCTCCCTGCCAAGCAGGGAGCCCAATGTGGGGCTCCATCCCAGGACCATGGGATCATGACCTGAGCCGAAGGCAGATGCTTAACCGACTGAGCCACCCAGGTGCCCCTTAAAATGTTCTTTCAAAGCTTTCTTAGAAGACAGAAAATATAATGAGGAGGGGGATAATCCAACAAGGAGTTAATGAATTCAAATCCTATAGAGTGAACTATGGGAGAACATCAATTTATTCTATGCTTGTTAGGAACTTTTATTCGCATCTCTCATTTCTCTCCACCTGTTACTTTGTTTTGTTTTTAACTCTCCCATTCCTCCCCTATTTTGGTAGGAGAAACTGGTCACACATATAGCCCAGACTCTGCTTTTTTGGGCTGCCTGTGCAAAAAGCACTTTTCCCTTCATTCTCCATACAGTAAGTCTTGTGGGGCAAGCACCCCAAGATGGGAGGCTTCCTGGGTCCAGCACTTCTATAACTGGGTGGGTGAGCTGGTGCTTCAATGTTGGGCTTCAATGCTAGGACATCCAAGTACTACAGAAACAAACCACATCATCCTTATGGCGCCATTATTAATTATTAAGGTGATGTTTTGGCTCCATCTGCTGATTCCTCTATCTTATTTCTCAACTGGTACAAAACTTGGCTAGGGAAGAAGTGTATTATTTACTAGATCCAAAAATTCTTTCTGGATTACCTACCATGCCCTACAAAAGGGTTCATATTTTTAAAAACATTTCCAGGCAAAAGATTTCATAACCATTATAAAGTCAATTATTTAAAAGAATTTTAGTAAATATAATGGTAATGAAAGATGAGAAGGAAAATTTAACTTCAGTATTAAGAGGACTTTTTTCTATTTAAGTCTTACCTGTACGGCAACCACTTGTGTATGTGGAACATTTGTTACTTCATCGGTATTTCCTGGACTTACTTCCCACTCGTCGGCAGAATTTCCACAGTGACCATCACACCTGTTAGACTCACTAAGGGCTGTATCAGCACCGTCTGCGCTGCACTGTGTCTTTACTGATACTTCCAGGGAGTCCTGACGGATCTGTGTTTTCGGGGCAACCTGGTTACCAGGGGCGTTCTCAGCATTCAAACGATGACCCTCAAAATACACAGCAGCACTTTCATCAGGTCCGTCACTGGCTATAAAAGACGGTACCACCGGCACTGATCTTTGCAGCTGATACTCAGAAGAAACGCTGGCCAGAGACGTGTAAATGTTAGTGTACTGGGGCAAACTCGGTAACACGTTTATATATGTTGGTGGTGTCTGGGTCATGTCAAACCCCCGGAAGGGGAGGTACGTACAGTATCCTGTGACCAAATGGGGTGGAGTCCAGTAGGTTGGCTTCACATCCTCAGAAGCTGGTTTGGGAGAATCAGAGGACACTCCCTTGTGACCTGCATCCTCGGATACTGCTTTGGGAGGATCAGAAGAGACCTCTTTGGGTTTCTCATTCTCAGAAACTGACCTAGAAGAATCACCAGACACTGGTTTTGGCTTCACAGCCTCCCAGGTTGGTTTGGGAGAATTCGCAGCTATAGGTTTGGGCTTCACATCCTCAGAAGCTGCTGCTGAAGATAAATCAGACACTGGTTTGGATTTTACATCTGGTTTAAATTCCCTAGCGGATGGATTCAGTGGTAGTTTAACTCGTAAATACTCCCCTGTTTTTGAAATTTCTTCCACTTTTGTCTTAATGTTTTTCTTCTTTCTCTTCTTCTTGAGCCGCAGTGCAACTTTCTTCAATGCAATACAGTTGTCAATCACAACAAAACGAGGACATCCCAGGAGAAAAGATTTCAAACCTCCAGCTTTTTCTAGTATCTGTCGAGTTTCTTCTGGGAAGAATTCATATTCTTCAGAGAACATTTTATTACTCATGTCCAACGGACCATGCTCCTCCAACAACTGAGAGAAATAACTTGGAAAAAAAATTATGTTTACATGTTATAAGGAAGTACTTATACATGTTCATTTGAAAAAAATATATTCCCCAAAATTCTCCCAAAGCAAAATACTATTTCAATTCCAACTGATCTCAACAGCTCCCCAACACATTATATTCATATTAAATCTGACAAAAGCTAACTGCAATGAATGATACTCTAAAAGCAAAATTTTGTTTACCCCTTGGAAAATAATCGTTAAAAATTTTTTTTGAAAAGACAGAAAGGGATTAAAAAGTTATTTTATAAATTTCAATTACATAATTACATAATCTATTTTAAAAGTAATGAAAAGAAAATTTATTATACAAAAATATCAGTAACAAGAATGTCAAATGAGACGACATCAAATTTCACTAAAATCCTATGGAATTTGCCTCTAGTAATCTTAACATTTTTCTGTTTAAGAATAGGCAATGATTCAGAGGTATTGAAATTAATCCCGTCTGATCAATAAACCAATACAGTACAGGATCAGACACACAGTAATGGGGCGATCCCTTAATCTACTTCCAATTCTGGATTGGGGCTCCCTCCAGTTCTGGGGCTATTTTTTTTCCCATTCTTGTGTCAGCCTCAAAGAGCCTTACTCTTCTATTCGAATTTGGTATACAGTCTGTAACAGTTGCATTAACTAGCAAGAAAGACACGTAACACACACCACCAAAAAGATTTGCTTTTTCAAGAGCAAAAATCTCCAAAGGGACTTTCTTAGTAAATTAACACTAACCAGAAAGACAATTTATTTAGGGGAAGGTAAAAATAACACTTCTTTGAAGCAAAAGAAACCTCTTTATGTACAGATGCTGCTAGAGATAAAGGCATAGGACTATTTTTGCAAATGATTATCCTCTATTCAAAGTAACTGATACTCTGAAGGCTGAAGACGAGATGCCACTACTTTTCGTCAGCAATGCTGCTCTAAATACTTAAGTGTTTTTTGATGACTACTTTCCCCTTAGAATAATCTCTACAATTGAAACTCCTCAATACATATTGTTTTTGCAAGGTGACAGGTTAGATTTGTTTTCACTTTAAGATTCCCATCAAACTTCATTTTTATTTTTTTAAGATTTTATTTATTTATTTTAAAAAAGAGAGAGAGAGCGCACGCACATGCAAGAGTGCACTCGAGGGGAGAGGCAGAGGGAGAGGGAGAGAAATCCTCAAGGAGACTCTCCGAGGATACGGGGCTTAATCTCAGGACTCTGAGATCATGACCTAAGCCGAAATCAAGAGTTGGCTGCTTAACCAACTGAGCCACGCAGGTGCCCCTCAAACTTCATTTTCAATGAGAAATCTCTAAAAGCAGAAGGGTTTGAAGGAGAGTAAGGTAAAAAGAAATCACTGTAGTCTCAGAAACAGTAACTCTTGTTGAGGATTTTGGCTGATTGATGTAACTTCGGCTCTACCATCTCTCTGAAGAGAGATACCCTTCCATTTGGTGTTTAGCTGCCATTAAGCAAAAGCAGAATAATTCATGAATGGTGTATGTGTATTTACTTTTTGCTCTCCATGATGAATATTAAAGAGAATCACTGAAAAACAAAGCTTTCCCACCTGGATTAAAACACTTAAATCCAAAATGGGATAACTAAAAAACAGAGTCCACATTCAAGGAAACCACTCTAATTCAGCAATGAGCTTTTCTTTTTTTGTTTGTTTTTAAAGATTTTTTTTTTTTTAATTTATTTGACAGAGAGAGAGCACAAGTAGGCAGAGCGGCAGGCAGAGGGAGAGGGAGAAGCAGGCTCCCCGCTGAGCAGGGAGCCCGACGCGGGGCTCCATCCCAGGACGCTGGGATCATGACCTAAGCTGAAGGCAGACGCTTAACCGACTGAGCCACCCAGGCGCCCCTGCAATGAGCTTTTCAGTACTTAGCAATGTAAATGATAGTGCAGATCTGTGATGACTACCAAGCAACTAATAAAAGTCATATTCTTTTTTTTTTTTTTTTTTAAATATTTTATTTATTTATCTGACAGAGAGAGACACAGCAAGAGAGGGAACACAAGCAGGGGGGTGGGAGAGGGAGAAGCAGGGTTCCTGCCGAGCAGGGAGCCTGATGCGGGGCTCGATCCCAGGACCCTGGGACCATGACCTGAGCTGAAGGCAGCCGCTTAACTGACTGAGCCACCCAGGTGCCCCAATAAAAGTCATATTCTTGAAGAAGAGTCAAGGATATGAAAAAATGCTCACTATGCATTTTGAGTGAAAAAGGTTACGACAAAGCTGAGTGTATAGTAAAATCACAGTTTATAAATTTTAAAACCTATGTTTTACACATGTATCTACATTTTAAAAGCCTGAAAGGATATACACCAAAAATTAACTGTGGTTAAATCTGGGTGATAGAATTATTCATAATTTTTATTTTTCCTTTATTTAAAAAAATTCCATAGTAATTTATATTATTAATTTTACAATCAGAAAAAAATTTTTTCAAAGAATTAGAGCCTCCACACTTTTTCCACTGGCTAAGTAGCAATGAATTTTTCAAACACTGAAGCAGAACAAAATTTAACATGGGTCCCTAGCCCAAAGGGAAACAGTATTATAACCATATTGTGAGTAAAATTTTTATAGTCACTATTATTTGAAATGCAACACAAAATGAACTTTAACTCTATTTATACATCTTTTCTAGCCTTGAAAAATCATCTCTGTAAGATAAACAGTGGATCCACAATAGCATAAATATGAATTCTTAATAATCCAGTGTTTTACAGGGGTTAGAATCCATCCATCAATGCACACTCAACAGTGGTATTGATGTGGCTATTTAGCAGACATGAATGAAAGAGGTCAAAGCTCTAATGAAAGATGCTAGATAAGAATTGAAATGGTGAGGCTGACTCAGCTTCTGTCAAGTTACACAAGATGCATCTCCCCTCTCATCATCGCCTGCTCTCGTTCAAAGTCTCAGACTCTGCACTTCAGGACCAGAGGCAAAAATGAGGCACACTGCACATGACAGGAGTTTAAAAAAAAAAAAAAAAAAAAGCTACTTATATCAGAGATATTAACAGTTCTTGGGCGCCTGGGTGGCTCAGTTGGTTAAGCGACTGCCTTCGGCTCAGGTCATGATCCTGGAGTCCCTGGATCGAGTCCCGCATCGGGCTCCCTGCTCGGCAGGGAGCCTGCTTCTCCCTCTGACCCTCCCCCATCTCATGTGCTCTCTCTCTCTCATTCTCTCTGTCTCAAATAAATAAATAAAATCTTTAAAAAAAAAAAAAAAAAAAAAAAAAACAGTTCTTATGTATGTATGTACATATATTTTCATAATTGGATGATGACTGTTAGTGTCTGAAATAGTCATGGCTGGCCATCCCAACCACAGTACCGTTACATGTCACTGCTGGCACAGGGGTAAGGCATAAGGATGGAGAAAACATTTCAGAAGGCATCCCCACCCCAGTATTGTAGTTGTGGTCCTTTGAAAAAGTCACTGTTTTGTACAAGCTCATGATTCTTATTTCAGAGTAATTTTATTTGCAATACACTGTGACCCGACCACTGATCAATTTAGCTCTCCTGCTACCTGCAGGCTGCATGAAAGCTGCAATCTTCCACAGGCCTTAACCGCAAGTGGTTAATAAATGCTGGCTGACTAATTAACACCACTAATGAGGTGTTAGGAAAAGCTAAATGCAGAATACTACCCACTGAAATTTAATTTGCTTCAAATATCTAAAATCATAAAATACTAGAACTAGAAGGGCATTAGGTCAATTAAACTCCAATCAGTCTAATCACCTACTTCATGGTGAAATACTTAAGATAAAGTTAATAGCAGTTATCCCAATATTCTTGATTCCTTGTCTAGTAATTTTTCTACTCTACACTCTTGTCATAAAGAAAATTGAGTGGTTTCATTTTTCTTTCTTTTATCCACTGGCCACTAAAATAAATCTTTTTTTTTTCTTTTCAAGGTTTTTGTTTATTTATTCATTTAAGTAATTTCTACACCCAGTATGGGGCTTGAACTCACAACCCCGAGATCAAGAGTCACACGCTCCTCTGATTGAACCAGCCAGGAGCCCCTAAAAGAAATCATTCTTAAGGCCATCATCACATGTCTACTTTTGAAAATTCAAAGAAACAACTGTTTCTGAGGTGTAACTTCCTGCAACTTCATGACTTTAAGTTCTATCTCAAAATACAACTCAGCCTATTTTTTTTCCTCATGAAGTTGTTTAATTTCCTCCCACTTATAATAGTAATAAATTCTTTAAGAAGCAAGGTCCTCAAAACAACACAGTTCAGCTTCAGTTTTGGATGCCTGAAGCAAAGCCTACCATATTTTATGAAATACTAGTGTAGTTTTATAGCTGTTTCCATATGGTCATCCAGGAAAGTTCTCTGGAAATATGATTTGCTCAGCATTTCAACTCTAAAGAAAAACCATAAAGAGGGACCTATGAGCCTAACTAGACTGAATAGGAATAATGCAACTGGGGAAAACAGAAGGAATGACTAAATTATGGATGTGTGACAGGTTTTCTGGGAGAATAGTTAGCTTCTAAATTAATTTTTTACTGCAGGTCTTAGCCCTCAATTTCTCTTCTTAAGGAAGGTAGCAATACCTTAATAATACCAAGCTCAAAACGGTTAACTGCTTCCTAGATTTTCCTGAACTCTTTACTCCATTATTTTATCCACCCCACTCAGACTTACTAACTTGTCACTGGATTTATGAGATGCTAAACATCTGCATCCATCAACAAAGGAACAGTAAGTCAAATAATCATCAAATAATCAATAACTACTCTTTGTCAAATGTGTAACTCCACCCTTATCCATGAGAGATACGTTCCAAGACTGCCAGGGATGCCTGAAACCACGATAGTACGGAACTCTATATATACTGTTTTGTTCCTACGCATACATACCTATGATAAAGTTTAAGTTATAAATTAGGTGCAATAAGAAATTAATAGCAGTAACTAATAATAAAATAGAACAGTTACAATATACTGTAATGAAAGTTATGTGAATGTGGTCTCTCTCTCAAAATATCTTATTGCACTGCACTTGCCCTTCTTGTGATGATGGGAGATGATAAAATGCCTACACGATGAGACGAAGTGAGGTGAGTGACGTAGGCACTGTGAGGTAATGTTAGGCTACTAATGATCTTTTGACAATATGTCAGAAGGAGGACCATCGGCTTCTAGACCACGATTGACGGCAGGTAAGTGAAATCTGGGAAAGCAAAACTAAGGATAAAGGAAGAGTACTGTATGCCTTGGAATTCATGATAAAGATTATGGCTGGGCGGGGGGCGCCTGGATGGCTCAGTCAGTTAGGTGTCCAACTCTTGGTTTCGGCTCAGGTCATGATCTCACGGGTCATGAGATTGAACCCGGCGTCCGGTTCCAGGCTCAGCTTGAAGATTCTCTCCCTCAGCCCCTCCCCCTACCCATGCACATGTGTGTGTATGTCTCTTTCTCTCTCTCTCAAATAAATATATCTTTAAAAAAAAAGATTATGGCTGGAAACTTTATAGGTCCTATCAGCATATACCAGGTCAGTTTTAGAAATAGAAAATATCTGTATTAAGCAGCTCAAACTGACAAAACCAATAATAATCATTAATCATTAGGATTCTAAATTTAATAGTTAAAAACACTCAGTTAACTCTGTAATACCTGACAAAAGCTGTAAAAATACTTTTCTTCCCCAGGTTTGTGAGCCAATGAATGATTCCTTTAATAAGCACAACTGACACAAACAACTTGCGATCTTTAACTGGCAGCATCAGTATAAAATAATACTTGTAGGCATTTTAACTACTTACTCATACAGAGTTGAACACTTTTGTTTTGGGTTAATGTCCCACAGCTTCTTATTACGGACAACATATTCACTACTGTGCTGCTCGTAGATAGCTTCAAATTCTTCTACATCTTGCCGAAGGTGGTCAGGTACCACAAATGGGCCTGCAGAATTTGAATTGCGTCTGCTGATAAAAAAACAATTCTGTGAATCATAAACTTGTGAGGTGACCCAGATAATATTTAAATTGAAATAAATGTAAAGATAGTAACATATTACTCAGCTTTACAATGCAAAAAAACACTACCAGAGAATTAAATGTAGAAAAGTTACCCTTCCACAATTATACACCTTCGCCTGACCACTGAGTAAGCACTTTTAATTAAGTACCTACCCTTGCTCCCAAGAGCAAATTTTTTGAAACTCCTGGTTTTAAAAGTATCAATGTTACATTAGTTGTAACTTGTTAAAGAGAAAAATGAAGGATTTTATTATAAAAAGATTTTTTTTTTCTAAAATATAAGATTCTAGCATTTGTAAAAAGATGTGGTAGTTTCAGTGTGAGTTCTAAAACCAGATTCCTGGGTTATATTCCTTGGCTCTGCTATTTACAAGCTTCAGGTTCTTGGGCACATCACTCAACTATACCATTCAACTATACTGTGCATGAGTAGCCTCCTTATCTGTAAAATGGACATAATAACAGTACTTACCTCTTAGAATGGAAGAGTGGATTCAATGAGTTTATATATGTAAAGCTAATGGAATAGCACCTGGTACCATAAGTGTTATCTAAGTATAGGCTATTACTATTTTAACTTAAAATAATTCCTCCACTTAAAGAATACATGAAAATGACTGTGGGAAAGCAGCTGTTATGAAAACTCCTTTAAGAAATGCGAAAAAAAAAATTGTAGGCTTCTAGTCCATCAAGGAATATGACATAAAAAGGTCACTGCTACTCACTACTTTTATTTCTTCTTATGTCTATTTGTTTCCTGAAAACTCAGTTTCAATAACCAGACACAACTGAAAATTGCTCACATCTAAGGTTAAACCGCAACATCAGGGGCGCCTGGGTGGCTCAGATGGTTAAGCATCTGCCTTCGGCTCAGGTCATGATCCCAGGGTCCTGGGATCGAGCCCTGCGTCAGGCTCCCTGCTCAGCAGAGAGTCTGCTTCTCCCTCTCCCTCTGCCTCTCCCCCTGCTTGTGCTCTCTCTCTCAAATGAATAAATAAAATCTTAAAAAAAACAAAAACAAAAAAACCACAACATCATATACAGCTTCCGAAACGTCTTCCTCAATCCTACTATAGCAAACATTCTAGTGATTATCCATAGGTCATTCTTTTCACTGAACATTTTAAGGACTATTTTCTAGGATTTTCCCACAGTATCTTGCACATAGTAAGCTCCCAAACTGATCTAATAAACGTCATTAGCCCAGTGATTTTAATGTAGTTTGTATGAATTCTTAATGCAGACAAGCCATGCTATAAATTCAACCAAGATGGATCACACCAGCTTGTCACAACAGATGCACATCTTTAGACAGTGAAGTTAGGGAAATAAAACACAAGTTTAATTTACGTTAAATTAACACCACTTGCTGAGTTAATACACTTGAGTTAAAATGAAGCAAAAAATTTTAATTGTACTTACTTATGGTCTTCACCTGAAGTGACAGTCTCATTATTTGCTGTTACTGAAGCTGTTCCAGACCCCACTAACATAGGCTATTTAAAAGACAGAAAAATGAAAATGATTTTCCACCTTAAAATTCCATGAAAACATTAGCATTAAAACTGATGAACGCTTATATAAATACGCATGCAAAACTGCCAATATATGACTTATCTAAATTTTTCTCGTGTATAGGAACACATAGTAATAAAAGTTTCAACAACCATAAATATGCCCAAATTAACATTTAGGTAGCTTTCAATGCTCCAAAAAAATTTTAAATGTCAAAGGTAAAAAGACAAATTTTAGTGGAACTTACAAACAGCTGCTCTCATCCTCCTCTAATATTTGTTCCCTGTCTCAACTCCTGCCCTCCTGAGCCCCCACATATATGACAGCCAAGGAGAACCCACCATAAGATAAATAGGACCCTATTTATCTCACTGGATTGGGGCAAATTTTAGATTAAATCTTAAAAAAAAAAAAAGTCTTCCTCTACAAAATGCTTCAAAATATCCCCCCAAATTGGTTAATTCTAATTTATATATTCAATTACTTTATACAAGAATTGATACAGAAAATGTACCTTTGAATCTTTTGGCTTCTTTTTCTTGCCTTTATTTTTTATCTTAGCAGAATTAAACTGGAAAAATGGAGGGGAAAAAACAATGAAAACTCAAATAACAGAATTACGAAGCTCAAAATAAAAATATCATACTCGTTTTAGCCACAAGTTGAATATATGTAACAAAAATAACAAAAATGCTCAACAAATATAACATTTAGTATGTTAGCCCTAGTGTTATGATTTATAACAGAAAATAAGAGAAAGCTCAATTTTGACTATGTTATAACTAAAATTGCTCCAACATTTTAAACTCATTTGTAAGAAGGTTTATGTTATTTCAAGCAATTAATCAGTCTTTCAGGGTAATTCCAGTTATATGCTACTAGCGTTCTAATGACATTCCTTTTACTAAGCTAAACTAGACACTCTACACCTGGCCAAACTCTGGGGTCACAGTGGACTTAAAAGACATTTAACTTCCCATGGGTGTGTTATCTGTGTTTCCATACTTAGCTGGGCAGTACTTAACAGCAGATTAAGATAAAATTTCAAGTACAGATGACCTGATCCTAAAAATCAGTAAATAAGCAACTTTCTGTCTGAAAACTGCCACAACCTACTAAGAAAAACTCTGGGATTATTTTAACTTAAACTCAGTTTGGAGCCATTCAAAACAAAGTCTTTTTATTTTCCTTACAGAGCAAAACATTAAAATTTTAATCATTACAGATAACTTTTCATTTTTATGCCAGAAGATGACTCAACAACTCCTTCCCTATTTCTGAGATTAACATTTATTAGTTGCAAAACTTTATGGACATTGCCTAATTTAAGCCTCCAAGTTTGCTGACTGTCACTCTAATTCTAAGAGGAAGATTGGTATTAACTGTCTAATAAATTAGCATAAATCAGCCAGAAATCCTCCAGATTTGGTTCTAGAATGCCACTGTGATGTAAATAAACACTGGCTTGGGTACTCCTCTCTTCCTTTGGCTAACACAGATTAGCACACTACAATTAAAGTGATCAAGTAACTTACCGGCACATCGCCACTGTCTTGTTTCCTTAATACAGTACAGCGGCTGTCTGTAGGAAAATACCAATGATTTGTGAGAAAATGAAAATTTTGCACTGCCAAACAACACATTAAGCCTTAAAGAGAACCACCCCAGATACTACTATCATCCACTATGTTCTACTCCTTATTTAACTTTGACACAAATTATTTTAAGAAACCAAGAGCAAAAAGGCCAAATAAATGGAAACCAATCACAAAGAACCACAAAATGTGAATCCAATTCAGCATGATTTGAGTGTTTTCTGGGGGTCAAATTCTATGCTAGGTGCCAGGAATACAGAAATGCAGAGAATAGTCCCTGCCACAGATAAGCTGTGTTCTAAACTTGTATTGTGCAAAATACACTAACAGGTAAATACTTGTAACCCAGTGTGTTAAGTGCCTCAACAAAGACAATGGAAACAAAACTGATGGAATAATAAAGTTTTCAAGGATAAAGGCCCAAGGAGAGGTCAGGGAGGACTTGGAGTTGGGGAGGCAATATTAAAGTGAGACTTGAAATAAACAATCAAAGGAGTAAGACATGGTCGGAGGAAATGTCTGAGCAAAGACACAAGGCATGAAAGCACAAGGAAGGTTTGGGCACTTTCAAGAAATGAGATGTATATACAGAGGGCAGATGGGGAGAGTGATGATAAACCCAGACAGATGATGTGAATTTAATATGTAGGCAAAATGAAGTGTTTAACAAAATCGTTACAGAATCAGATGTTCTAGAAGAGTCACTAGTGGCTATGTAAGAGGAAGATCTGGATGGGAAGGTCTAGAGGCATAGAGACCAGTTTGGAGGCTACCAGGATGGTCTAATCACGGAGAGATTACTAAGGCTCTGACGTAGGGAAGTGGAGATGGACAGGAAAGGACAGATCAAAGATAAAGCTTACTGGACCAGTGACAAACTAAACACGGGGTAATAGGAAAAAGGAAGAACTGAGACTAATTTCAGGGTTTCCTGCTTAGATACAAGATATACAACAATGTTACTAAGAATAATTTAGGAAAAACAGATCTCTAGGGATATAATAAGTGGGTTCAGCCACACTGCTCTTAAGGGGCCTGTTAGCTGTCTACAAAGAAATATAGGAAAAGAGTATGCAGAGTTCAGGAGAGAGGCTGGAACTCCAAATTATCATAGCATTGGTGACATTATTGAATACTTTTATTTACAAGACCAGTGGATTCTTAAAAGTTTTAAGAAATATAATCATCCCTTTAAATGAAAAGAGATAAAACTGAAAATATCTGGGATAAGAGTGAGAAGCAGAGCTATTAGAGGGGAAAATCTGTTGGGATGGCTGGTCATTTGGCTGGTGGCTTCAGACTCTATGACTAAAAGCAGAGGAACAGTCAGCCAGATGGACTGCATAGTTGGGGTACAAAAAAATGCACACTAAGAGGGTGTCCTTTTTAGTTATTTTGTTGTGTGATCCAAGCATCAGGTTTTATAAGCTCAGTTGCCGGATAGCATTGTATTACCAGCAGCAGCAAACTGATGCAATAAATTCAGGCTATCAAGTAGCATGTTGCCTCCAGTCACGAAGCTGTGTCCTAGAAAAATAAAGCCATCTATATTTGAAAGTGCTCCTTCCTAAGAACCACAACAAAAGCAGGCTTCTTAGTTCCTTTTACATATGAACGTTGTAATGTGTGATACTTTTGTACAAGGCCAGACCTTTTAATATGCCCTTTAAAAAAAAAGCATGAAATTTAAAAGTCTAACTCCTGACAGTCTGTAAAGCAGGTGCTGAGGAATGCTGAGGGAAAAGGGGGGAGGGGTATCATAAGACACACACTAAGTACCAAAGATAAGAAGTTAAAATCAGTTTAGAATCTAAGAATATTAGAATTCTGAAGCAAAATGGGACCACACAGACCATTGGCTCCAAATCCTATAACTTCAATGATGAAGAAACTAAGATCCAAGAGAAGCTAAGGAATTAACTGCTAGTCACCCTATTCTGCTAAACTGGGACTCCATGCTGCTACCCAAACAGGTGACCCAACTCCTCTCAACCCCATGTCTCTAAGTCTGATGTCCACCAATCCGACTACATCCATGTTCACAGCTCGGACTCTAGCCCTGCACCAAGGCTTCATCTTCCCCAGGAAGAACACAAGTGCTTGATCCTCCATTTGAACCACCAGCACTCTTTCTGGTCCTCTCTTACTGAGCTTATGTCCATATTAGTTATTTGTATATTCATCTTATTCCCTTTTCCACAATGTAAGGTCCTTGAGGACAGGGACTAGCATAAGCATTTCTGAGTTCCTGGCTAACACCCAGCTCGGGCAGGGGCCTTAAAGCAGTAGTAAAAACTAGTGAACTGAATTAGGGCAGAAGCTGGGCCACAGCCTACTTTTCCCGATTCCCCAATCTAAGTTTTCCCACCCCAATCTAAGTTTTCCCGCTACAACAGCTGTGCTATTTCTAGATTCTGCAAACATCACCTCCTCTGCAGGGTGATGTTTTCTTGAAGGTTACAATTTAAACCATTTACTGATAAATTCTGTCCATTTAATATGCAACCTTTGCCATGATACTGTCAATGTATCTAAGATGAGAATAGTATGGTGTGTAATTAGTGTAACACACCCATCTGAGCACTCCTACAACACTTAGCTCAACAGAGTGAAAACATTTTATGACATCAAAACAAAACAAAAAACCACTCTTCTTAATCACTTACTTGCCCAAATAAGCAGGTGTACCATAATAATTCTCACTATTTTGCCAAGTATTAAATAAGCTAGGTCCTTCACAGATTTGTTTTCCCCCCTCAGCCCAGATATAATATAAATTGAAACTCAGCTCACACACCCATTATGTCAAAGAACTCATCTAGAGCATTATGCAGTGCGGGGAACTTGTCTCTGTGCTCTTCTAGCAGCCATATTAAACACCGCGCTTCCTTCAGTGATGTTGGCTCACAGAAGTAATCAAGTTGCTTTCCTTCTATAGAGGCTAGTTTATGACCATATTTCTCATTCCAGAGAAAAGTCATGATGCTAAAATCAAGCTCCTTAAGAGACGCTCCATAACGAGAAAAAAAAGGTCCTGTGGCATCTAAACCTATAAAAAAAACAAAACCCAAATCAGAAAAAGGGAAAATCATATACCATAAAATCACATTCAATCTTACATCTCTGAAAGCAGTTCGGTTATAGTTTGCCGACATTTTCAGTGAAAACACATACCTGATTACAAACTTGTTCGAGCTATTTTGCATTTTAGGAATACCACTTAATGATATGCTAATTACAATAGTTCTTATCTATTAGTTGAATAAGGTGGGCCAAAGGCTTCTTACATAATAGCTCATATATTATAAGCTTCTATGGTCATTTTTATTAGACTTTGGCAATGAAAACAAGGCATTAAATTCCTGTAAAAATATAACAAATCTTTTACTAATTCAAAAAGATTTTCATTCTAATCAGTACAAACCAGCAAGATTTTAGTGCTTTTCTACATATATTCCATAGTAACAAGAATATGCAAATGCTTCCCAAGAGCCTTTACAACAGGAAAGGGGTAAACAAACCCCCCAACACCTCCATTAATGACTCCTTTCCCTCCTCCAAAAATCAGGATGGTCACTATTCCCACTTTTATTCCACCTTCTAACAAATCAGAAAAAGAAGTGGCTGCAACCTCACAGCACTGTTCTGAAGGGATGCTGAGCCCCTACCCTTACTAACACAGCCACCAAAGACAAAGACTAGTTCTGGTCCATCTTCCCACCCACCTCGAATACAGCACAATCGCCTCTTATGTCAGCCATAGTTTCTCAGTCAGCACATGAAGCAGACTGCTGAGTCAAAATTACCCTGGATGGCTGTTTCCTCCAGATGAAACAGTTACCTTGCAGAGGTCATGCTGCATGAAAAATGTGCTCATTGAAGGGAAGGCAAGAGGTCAATTCTAGTATTAAAACTTTACTCTCCCCCACACCCCACAAATAAACTGACCTCTCATGTTAAATATGCATATGATGTGACCCTACAGTATAGACTTTTTGTTGAGAAGGAAGTAAAATTCCAGGAATTGGAAATTACTTGCCTCTAATAAATAAATATGAGCTTTACATCAGGGATATAGTATAATCTTACTAATTAACATGCTTGAAGTCATTTTAGAACTTTTTAAAAATAAAAACTGCAACTTTAAATAGTATCTATATACTTATTAAAATACCTTTAATCTTCAGAATAAATGTGAATTATATCAAAAGGACACATTAACATTTCCATCAGTGAGCTATAACACTCAAATGCTACAGTACACTGAAAGAACAGTGGCCGGCACTCTTGCCCACGTAAGCATAACCAGAAAGCTTCCTTCTCCTGAATCTATTTTCCAAAGCAGATTAAAGTTAAAAATAACATTATAATTTACTTATTTGATTGTTAGTAGATGCAAATGACAACCTTATCACTTAAGAGTGATTTTCTGGGACCAGAAACCCGTGCAGACCTATGCTCAAAGCAGCAACACTTAGCTATCAACTATGCTGAGCTTCCTGCCATCTTCCTTTGTTTCTACTGACAGAAATTTATCAATATATTCTCTGAAACTCTAGAATTCTAAGAGCTCCATGTCCCTAAAAGTTCCAACAGGTGGGGGTGCCTTGCAGAGGTGTGGCAGTCTCACCCTTTGGACTGCTCCACTGTAGCTCCCACTGGCCTTGTATCCAACAGCTGCCAACTGAATCATCCACTATCTGAGGCCAGTTACCACCACAGTCACCAAGATAAACAGTGCCCTGGTACGTACCCAGAGAAATCTCAATCTAGTATTAGACCACAACTCTATCTGCAGCTGCTTTCTGCAGTCCCTGCATGGCCTTGGGCAAAGAGCCTTCTTGCGGGGAGGGCAGGGTCTTCCTCCACCAAATTAGGAAAATCAGGAACAGTAGCAGAGTTTTATAATCATATGATTCAACCTCAGTGTATTTTTCTCATAATTCTTAGATACAGATTTGCCTTCAGTGATCCTAAGCAATTAGTTCCATCCACTCTTCCTCTAAATTTTCCAAGGAATCTGACTACAGAACTGCACAATCCCGAGGGCACTCAGACAGCCACCTCCAGGGGGCGCTATTGACCCATGACCTGCCTAGGATTCACTTCGTTCACACATTTACAAATAGTTTAGCAAAATACAGGACTGGATTTTCTGACTAAACTTTGTGTTTACACCTTTTGAAAGTGTACTGTAACCTATCTATAAAATAACCTAAATTGTGAGTTGGGAGGAAATAGTACTTTTAACCATACAAATCTGTAGTCCTACATTTTAAAAAATCATAAATGATGACAGAAAAACGAAAAAGCGATCAGAGGCCGATGTCCACCCTTCCTACTAAGCCGCAGCTCTAGAGCTCAGTGGCATACCGAAGCTGTTAAGTTTCTGGATCCAGGCGGCTAATTTTGGCTCCACTTCTTTAAGCTCGCTCAAAACATGCAGAAATATCCTGGTCTTTACTCTATTCTTTTCTTGAATCAAGTGACGAATGACATAGTCCACTGCTTCATTTAGAAAATTTCTGCTAGAAAAACAGGTTGTGTAGTCTTCTGTGCTTAAAACCTTCCAAGAAAGCAATTCTTTGAGAAGCTTGGAAGTGTTCAGAATACCAGATTTTATCTTGTCAGCATACTGCTTTATGCACTGCAGAATTCTGTCATCAAGGAACTGGCAACTCTGAACATTGTCTACAGTTTCTAAGGACAAATAAAAGTGGTTAGCTAAAGTGAGCAACGGACCAATTTGCAAAGATACAAACTGAGAAAGAAATAATAGAACATTACATAATAATATAAAATATGGTTCAGATGGATTCTTAATGTTTTAAATAAACTCAAGAAATTTTAAATTTGGAATATACTTAACAATACCTTTCAAAAGATATGAAAGTTCACATTAAATCAAATATATCAAAAATAGCTTATCTCCTTCACTCTATACCACTCATTTAACATCTAAAAACTTAGTTCCTCTAAAATAAAGTTCAACAATCCTAACCCAGCCTCATCACTACCCCTAAACGTTACTTTTTTTAAAAGATTTTATTTATTTATTTAAGAGGGAGAGAATAAGAGAGACAGCATTAGAGGGGGGAGGGTCAGAGGGAGAAGCAGACTCCCTGCTGAGCAGGGAGCCCGATGCGGGAACTTGATCCTGGGACTCCAGGATCATGACCTGAGCCGAAGGCAGTTGCTTAACCAACTGAGCCACCCAGGCGCCCCACTACCTATACTTTATATTCAATAACTATGTTTAATCATTAAGAATGCGAAGGGTTTTTTTTCTGGAGTTGAAAGGATCATTTAGTTATGAATTCAATTAATATGTGCTAGTTATTGTTATGTTACTCATCTTATTGTTGGATCCTAAACCACAGGATCCCATGGAGTTAATTCCAAGCTGGAAAATCACTCAGAAGTTCATCTTCCCAACCCAGGCATCTCCCTAATGGATGGCCATTTAGCATCTTGAAGCATCCAAAGTTAAAATACAAACATTTACCAGAGACTTCTATAGTAGGAAAGATCATTTTAATTGATTTGTGAAACATTATGGAATACTAAATAAAAAATAAAAACAAGAGGAAGTATTTCATTTTGGGAACAGCCATCATAGTAGAAAATGAGAAAGAATAACTTCCTTTAACTGAAAACTGAAAGTAGTCCCGGGGATGTAATGTACAGCATGGTGACTACAGTTAATACTACTATATTGTGGGGCGCCTGGGTGGTTCAGTTGGTTGGCTAAGTGTCCAATTCTTGATCACAGCTCAGGTCTTGATCTCACGGTCATGAGTTCAAGCCTGCACTGAGCTCCACGCTGGGTGTGGAGTCTACTTAAAAAAAAAAAAAATAATAATAAGGGGCGCCTGGGTGGCTCAGTCACTGGGCGTCTGCCTTCAGCTCAGGTCATGATCCCAGGGTCCTGGGACTGAGCCCCGCATTGGGCTCCCTGCTCGGCGGGATGCCTGCTTCTCCCTCTCCCACTCCCCCTGCTTGTATTCCCTCTCTCGCTATGTCTCTCTCTGTCAAATAAATAAATAAAATCTTTAAAAAAAAATAATAATAATAATACTGTATTGTATATTTGAAAGTAGCTAGAAGAGTGGATCTTGAAAGTTCTTGTCATGAGAAACCAAATTCTGTAACTATGTATTGGGATGGATGTTAACTGGATTTACTGTGGTGATCATTTTGCAATATATATGAATATACAATATATACATCATGTTGTACACCTGAAACTCATATAATGTTATGTCCTTTATTCCTCAATTAAAAAAAAAAACCCTTAATTAAGAAAAAAACCTGAAAGTAAATATGTTCACAGGAACAGTATAATCACATTCCCATGATGATGAGGGAATAATAACAAGAGAAACGTAAAACAGAAGGCTGGGTTAGGTAATCTCTACAGTATCTTTTATGAACTGCCTCTTTATTTGAACTCAGCATTATTTCAGATAATTAGTAGCTAATTCATGTTCAATGTTTTAGAACCTAAATCTGCACAGTGGAGTTTACAGAACACTATCAAACATACAATATGCATGTCAGCTATTATTTCCACCTTCACTTCGGTGATGAGGAAACTGACACAGATCTTGCCTCAAGTTAGCGCACTGCTATCCCTGTGTAGGTACTGCTTCCAAATGCAGTGCTCTTTATGCCAAACTCTCCCCATCTCAGAGCAACACAAGAAAATGATGGTACTAAAATATGAATTGAAATTTAGATTTCAATAAGATGGATATTTATGTTTATGCTTTTAAGAAAGAAGATATTACTCTCATCATGCCTTTGACTTCAGCATACCTTTCTGTTCTTCAGTTTTGGGTGGATTACTTTCCCTTAAGTCCTCTTCCATTCTTTCTTGTGCTAATTTTTTTGCTTCCTTTTTTTGGATCTTTCTCTTCAATTTTTTGTCTTCTTTCAGTCTTAGCTTCTCTAGGCTGATAAGCATTTACAATTAGTGATAATCTACCTTTGTTATAAACTCAATTAACTATCTGCCTATTACAGAAACCATTCTCCAAGTAGTAAGCTAGAAGTTTCCTTTTTAATTCAGAACTTGGCCTGCATCTTCTCTTTAATATCAAAAACCGTTGACACATGTTCAATTAAAATTAGGGTACTTACTTCATGAAAGCAAGAACTCAATGACTGAGTAACTTTTAATTAAGGGTGGCATGCACACATTGCACAAATGTTTTCATGTATATAAGTTACTGCTTAGGGTAAATAAAAATGGTATAAATTACCCTGCAAGATAGTACATATGTACACTCATTTCAAAGAAAGATCCTACAGTAAAATATTATTTTCACATCCCAATAATGGCCCACAACACTGGAATTTGGTTGGTATGGTTTACAATGAATTCTCTTCAACAAATAATTCTGTTCATCTTTTCTTTTGTTTTTTCTTGGTCACAAATGATGAAAAAATCACTTCTTGGAATAGAGGACAAGAAGCAGGACCAAAAAGAAGAAGAAGAAAAAAAGGACTGGAATTATTTGATCTAAACAATATATACAGAAGTGAATATTTTTGACAGTATATTGAGTTTTTCAGGGTGAGAAACAGTCATTGGTTCAAAAATGTTTGCTGAAGAGAGATAAAATTAAAGTTTAAACAACGGAGAGCTAGGTATGTAAATTTAATCTAAATGCCAAAGCTATTAATCAAACATGTCATTTAACAACATCAAATGTCGTAATTTTACTTAAAAATTCAACCACCAAATAATGCTTCTTACTCAAGCTTTTAGTATTTAACCATAGGCTAGTTCTCTTTAAGTTTTAAATATCCATAAAATTCATTTAAACACCACTTATTTGGATATGTGTATACAGCCAATTTAAAAAAATAGCATAATTTAGAAATCTGCATTTAACAGAATTATATTCTAATAGACATCATTAAACTACTAATTGATTGTTAAAAATCTTACCTAGAACATTTCTGTTTCAGAATAGGTCTTGGAGGAACCTTTTCTTTTATGACCTTGTGTTCAAACTTTAAATAAAACAAAGACATCCAAAATTTGTCTCATACTCCCATGACATAAAGCACAAAACCACAAGTAACAAGCAGTTCAGAAGCACACACAGTCAATAATCAATTTGATAGAGAACAGGGATGATGTTCTGACCCAGACAAAAGCCCAGAAAATTTTAGCAAAACAATTTACTGAAAAGAGGAACAAAAGCGTAGACACACTTTAGGAAGCTCAAAAAAAAAAAAAAAAAAAAAAAAATCAAGAGTAAGCAGATCAAATAAACTACAAATACCATTAGAATAACCCACTCCTAACACTCCCATATAGTGAAGTGAAAGGTAATCCTTCAAAACACTCTTCCCCCTTCCTAAGAACTCCACCCTTGTTAATACCCGTAAGTTTACTGGGGATTAAGAAAACAAGATTATCGAAAAGAATAAACACAGTAAAACTAAAATGTAAAAAGTCTCCTCTTTTAGGAAATGAAAGAATGTGAGAATCCTTCATTGCAAAGATACATTCTGACATCCTAATATTTCCTATATTTTCTTAAATTAAAGAACATTTCTCCTGGAAAACACAAGATCTAAATTGTACAACTTCCCAAATTTAAATATTTTAAAAGTTATAAACGTTTTGGTTAACAATTTGGTAATATTTCCCCTCTATTAGATACTTACTTCACATTTAACTTGACCACCACTGCTGAAAATGATAATCTTAGAAATGATTCCTTCACAGTCAGGGGTAAGACAAATTCCTTGTAGAAAATCCTATTTGATTAAAAAAACAAGTGCTATATCTTAGAATAAATCTATATATGTATACCATTTTAACCATTAGGAATAGTCAAGATATGTCTAAAACCTCCTTTAGGGAGGCAATGAAAGTCCCTGCTCCTTGTCTTCTGACTTTCAGAGCCTCCCTTGTAGAAGGAATATACTTTCAGCTGTAGGGCTGACCACGTGACTTGCTTTGGTCAATGCAGAGTGAGCTGACATAACGTACATATGTCCATGCAAAAGCTTTAAGAAACACTGAATAGACTGGCCATTGCTCTTTACTCTCTGCCACAGGAAGATGTTCCGGTCACTCTTCAACCTCAATTCAGAAACAAAGAACACAGCTACACAGACAAGAGCTGCTGACCCACAGCTGCAGAACTCTAGGACAATAAACGTAAGCAAGAGATGAACTTTTCTTACTATAAATCAAGATACTTGGGTTGTGTATTACTTCCGTATATCCTAGTGCAAGGTGACTAATTTACAGGGAGTATTTTAACTCACGGGAATGGTTAAGAGCACTAAGGGTGCATGTGTAACTAGAGAAACTGAGTTAATGTCAGACAAAGACATAGCAAAAGTGACTCAATGGCAACAATTATTTGGTTATATCATTGTATCTTTAGTTAACTATGTGAAAATGCATAAAATGTGAGAATTTATTTCTACCAAACTTGAGTAATTCCTCTTGCTAATAAATACCTAGCACAAGCACCTTACTCTTTTCTCCAACAAGAATAGGGGCTTACATGAGTTTTCTTAACTAATGATGTGCTACATGCTAGCTAATTGAACATAATAATGAAAATAAATTAATTAATTAAAAAAGGAAATGGTTTTCTTTTCTTTTTTTTAAAGTCCATAGCTTATAGGAATCAGAAACGAATGCAAATAAGATTACAAAATTGTGCCTTCTCTCAAGGTATCTAGCTAATGGTAATTAACATTATTATCTTTCTAAATTAAGAAAAACCACAATGAGAAGTGGCAGTACTAAGTTTGGAGAAAATAAAACATTTGAGACCCTAATTCTACAACAGAACATTAACATCATTTAAACTTTTATTTTTGATAAGATTCCTAATATAAAAACTGGTTAAACAATTTATTAAAGGCCTCTATGGTTATTGCCCTTATGCCAGTATAAAATAAAAAGAAAAACTGATTTTCTACTTTATCATTTAAAACTTTTTAGTTATGTTTAGAATGCACAGAGAGGAACTTATATTCACTAAAAACTTTTCCTGAAGATTCTCAGGGAAAAAAATCAACATAAATTAAGCACACTACAAAATCCAGACTATGTGAACTTACCTTGTCAATTTTATCATTAAAAGTTGTTGTTTTCAACTTCTTCCAACAGTTCATGTGAAATTCTATTTTACAGTATTGGCAGCAGCTGATTCGTATAAAACCCTAGGGGTTTAAAACAGTGTTTAAATACACATTTATTTATTTATTTTTATTTATTTATTTATTTTTTTAAAGATTTTATTTATTTATTTGAGAGAGAGAATGAGAGACAGAGAGCACGAGAGGGAAGAGGGTCAGAGGGAGAAGCAGACCCCCCGCTGAGCAGGGAGCCCGACGTGGGACTCGATCCCGGGACTCCAGGATCATGACCTGAGCCGAAGGCAGTCGCTTAACCAACTGAGCCACCCAGGCGCCCTAAATACACATTTAAAGATGTCTACACATACACACTCTTCGTTCACAATCACAACACACGTATTAAGATAAAGGGAGAGCTGTCTGCATTAACCAGGCAAATATAACTAAACATCACATTCTCTCCCGGGAAAGTACAATACTTCTATACCCCTAAACGCCTAGTGCTAGAGACCGAGAACTTGACTGACATACTCATTTCCATAGCGTACAGACGTATTATCCTTTACAGTATCAAATATTTTATAAACACTCATCTGATCTACTAACCAGGGAGAAGAGGCAGTAACTATCTTCTTGAATAAACTAAGGCCCAGGAACTCAATTAAGTGCCAGACCTGGTTACAGACTTAGGTCTCCAGGAGATAATTCAGTGGTCACAACAGCCTTTAGATTCCTGGACTCAAATTTTACAAGAAATTAAAATTGCAACCAGTCAGAAGTAATAATCTCATTTTCTTTCCTGTGCTCCTAAGAAATAGGCAAGTTATATGAACAGTGGCTAGAAAGGGGAAATAGAATTAGCTAGCCTGCCTTCTAAGGTGACTACCCCTGCAATCAGTGTTTACTTAGTGGCTCTGGGTTCCCAAATGAGATGATGCAGACCTATAGAAGTCCAGGGGATAGGGTAGACAAGAGGACATAAAACTGCCGACAGCAGAGAACTTGAGTACCTCCAGTTACAGAATTTGTTCTGAATCCATTTTAAGGCACAATTCTACAAGTTACTGTCCTACTGTACATTCATTATGTACCTTGAAGTCTGGATCAGTTATATATATCTGGATTTTGGAATATCCACGGCACTTCTGATAGCAACAAATGGCATCTGGCACTGGAGGGAACCTGCATTCTTCAATAAATTTCTCTAACAGCATCTAAAACAAAAATAAACAAAAATAATATCACAACACTAATTTGTCAATAAAAATGCTTATGATTTCAATAACTTCTTGCCATCAAAATACTTTCAGCATAGGAATGAATGACAAAATGTTTTTTAGCGAAGAATAAACTACATATAACTTCTAAAGTTTTCCTTTTTAAAGATTTTATTTATTTGAAAGAGAGACAGAGATAGTGAGAGAGCACAAGCCAGGAGGAGAGGGAGAAGCAGGCTCCCCACTGAGCAGGGAGCCGAACCTGGGGCTCGATCCCAGGACCCTGGGATCATGACCTGAGCCAAAGGCAGATGCTCAACCAACTGAGCCACCCAGGCGCCCCTTAGTTTTTCTTTTTTAGAAGGACGTTGATACACGGGGCACCTGGGTGGTTCAGCGGGTTAAGCGCCTGACTCCTGATTTGGGCTCAGGTCATGATCTCGGGGTTGTGAGATTCTCTCTCTCTCGCATGCACTCGTGTTCTCTCTCTCAAAAAAAAGGCTGATAGACATATCCAGAGATAAAGTTGGAAAAAAAAGACTGAACAGGAAGTTTCAGAATTTCAGAGTCAGAATCAAAACCTTATCCCATGTTGTTATTATTATCATCAAGCCTCATTTGACAAGGTATAATAGCTCTTAGAAATGTCCTTTAGGCACTCAGAGGGAGTTAGATGAGGTAGAAAAACCCTTAGGAATCTACCCTTCTCCTCCTTCCCAGTGTCACTTCACCTGGGATCCTACCATCCTGATTCATCTTGTACATTCCCTGAAGAATTATCCCACTGCCACTGAAGCCCCCAAGACCCTTGTGCCATGCTTCCAGGGCCTGCTTTTTGTTCTCAAGAGCTCCTCTGTCTCCACCCCAATCTACTATAAAGAGAACATCAGTGATTTTTTTTTTTTAAACAGTTTTGTTGAGCTATAATTCACGTATCACACAATCTACACATTTAAAATGTATATAGTTCAGTGGCTTTCAGTATATTCACAGTGTTGTACAACCACTGCCTCAGTCTAAATTTAAACAGTTTCATCACCCAACAAAAAACTCCATCCCCATTAGCAGTCCCTCCGCATTTTCTCCCAATCCCCAACCCCCTGAAACCACTAATCTACTTTGTCTCTAAATACAGATTTGCCTATTCTGGAATTTTTGGATAAATACAATCACACATGTGGCCTTTTGTGTCTGGCTTCTTTTACTTAGCATGTTTTCAAGGTTCATCCATGCTGTAGTACTTATCAGTACATTATTCTTTATGGGCAAATAATATTCAATTGTATGGACAGGCCACTGTATGGTTTTATTTAACAACTCATCAGCTGATGGACACATGAGCTGTTCCCACTTTTTACTATTATGAATAGTGTTGCTATAAACATTCACGTACACATTTTTGTGAGAACATATGTTTTCCTTTCTCTGTATAAGTGTAGGAATGAAACTGCTGGGTCATATGGTAACTCTATCTTTACTCTATTGGGGAGCTGCCAGACCATTTTACATGTCTACCAGCAACATATAGGGGTTCTGATACAGAGACATATCCAGAGATATGTATCAACACTTTCGACTGTCTGCCTTCTTGAGTACAGCCATCCTAGTGTGTGAAGTTGTATCTCATTATGGTTTGAATTTGCATTTCTCTGATAGCTGATGCTGTTGAACATCTTTCACAGGTTTATTGGATATTTGCAGAAATTCTTGGCAGATAGGTTTATTCAGATCCTTTGGTTACTTTTTCATTTATTTTTTATTTTTTTAATTCCAGTATAATGGCTACTTTTTTTTTTTTTTTTTTTTTTTTAAAGATTTTATTTATTTATTTGACAGAGAGAGACAGCGAGAGAGGGAACACAAGCAGGGGGAGTAGGAGAGGGAGAAGCAGGCTTCCCGGTGGTGCAGGGAGCCCGATGCGGGGCTCGATCCCAGAGCCCTGGGATCACGACCTGAGCCGAAGGCAGATGCTTAACGACTGAGCCACCCAGGCGCCCCTAATGGCTACTTTTAATCAAATTCTTTTTATTATTGAGTTTTAAGCTTTAAAAGCTTTAGCCAAAAGCAAGTTCTGTATACATGCCAGGGTTCCCCACAAGTAAAGGCCTACTCTAGTCAATCCACACATAATTTAGTCTTTCCGGAACTAGCAAAGCATCCTATGTCTCTGGATACGAGATCAAATTTATATTTTCCAAGTCCTCAAGTGCCATCTTAATAATTATAGTCACTATGATGAAACAACAATGCTATACCTTTCTCTAAGTACAAGCAGTAAATCATACTACTTAATAATGAATGCTCTGAAATCAGAATGCCTAGATGCAAGTCCCACCTCCACTACTTCCTAGCTGTTTAACCTTGAGCTCATCACTTAATGTCCCTAACTTAATCTTCCTCTTCAGTAAAATGAGAATAATCATAGTACTCATCTTGTAGAGTTGCTGTAAAGATTAAAGGTATGATAAATGGAAGCTGTGTGACTGGCACACAGGAAATATTTAACAAATGTTAGTGATTCTCACTAGTCTTTAAAGGGAAACACATGTGGGGATGCTGAGGACAGAGTGCCCCTACCTCTTTGTCTTCTGATACCCGAGTCAGTCAGTGCAGATGGGCTTTTCTAATTAGTAAGAAGGTCTCTGAAGAAATAAATGGTTACCTTTATTTTCCCCGGCTGAGTCTCTTCAATAATCACATTACTTGTGGGCCAAGTTAACACTCCAGGAAGACGACAAATCAAGGTTCTTGCTTTCTCAAAATGATTGAGAGCTTCTAGAAATCTGAAGTCATAATTATGAAGAAAGAAGGTATTAAAGCTGTGATAAGAATTTTCATTCCCCACAATAAAAGTTACAGAAATTTCAAGTTTACTAATAAGAGTACATTTGATAAATCACTGTTCAGAAATATTCAATGGAACCTCTATGTTCTTTAAAAAAAGAACAAAGGCATGTTGAATCACTATATTGTACACCTGAAATTAATATAACACTGTATATTAAAAGAATTAAAATAAAAACTAAAAAAAAAGAAGGCATTATTCATTGTTTGCTATAAAAGTAATTAATATAAACAATAAATCTGCCTGGACACTGGCTTTATTATGGTAGGTGCATACTAGTCCTTTTAAAGTTGTAATTTATTGGGACGCCTGGGTGGCTCAGTTGGTTAAGCATCTGCCTTTGGCTCAGGTCATGATCCCAGAGTCCTGGGATCGAGTCCTGCATCAGGCTCTCTGCTCGGTGGAGAGCCTGCTTCTCCCTCTCCCTCTGCCACTTCCCCCTGCTTGTGCTTGCACTCTCTCTGTCAAATAAATAAATAAAATCTTTAAAAAAAAAGTTTCCAACAATTAAAACAGAAAATTGAATAATTTGGTTGTTTCATTTTTGTTTCATTTACTAAGCTAATTAGATTCCTATAGAGAAATGACAGCCCTTCACTTCAACTAATTAATCATAAATATATTTTTTTTAAACTCAACTCTATTAGGACATCTATTAGTAAAAACCACTCTTCTGAAAAAAAATCTAAAGAGATCATGTATGCTGGACTTATTTCTTCAAACATAAAGCAGTAAAGTATTTTAAAAGAATAAGTGGGTATGTAAATTGTTTTAACTACATGAAACGTTCTGATTCATGTTTTTAAAAAATGTCAATAGATTCCCAGAGTCCATTCAACAAAAGAATATTAATACACTGGATTATAAAGTTAACCAAGTCTTTATTATTCTCTTCAGACTAGAGAGGAAAGGTTTCTTGCTTTCTCCAATCTTGAAATGATTTTCCAATTTAAGAACTTTTTTTGCCTATGGGTAAGAAAAATTCACCTGCAGAAAAGCTAGACCACCATCAACCATAAAATGACAGATAATAGCAGGACTTTACCAGAAACTGCACATTACAACAGCAAAAACCAACATATCAGACACTGAACCCCACACCATATTATTTTGAAATTAAAATGTAAACGCTTTTCAAAATGGCAAAGACTTTTTCATTTACCATAGTTCCCATGACGTTACACATTTATGATATATTCCTAGATCTTATAAATAATTACATGTGACTACTGCATTAAAAACGTATATCTTAAATAAGTTATGCCAAGCTTTGAAATTAATTTCATTTGCTGTTCCTATACAGATGATTGCTAAATCCTCACTATCCCTCCCTCTACCTGATTCTTAATATAATTCAGCCTGGTCACACAGTAACTTCTGGAAGTAAAAGAACTTTCTTTAATCTCTAAAAAATCTATAAAGGAAGTTCTAGGCACATTCCAAGACTGGGTTCCCAAGAGTCCCAAAGGTCTGATAAAATTTCCCTTGGGAGCACCTGGCTGGTTCAGTCAGAAAAGCATGCAACTCTTGATCTCAGGGTTGTGAGTCTGAGCCCCAGGTTGGGTGTAGAGATTATTTAAAAATAAAAATCTTAAGAAAAATTTCCCTAAAAGGACAGGTGAAAATTCAAGATTAAAAGCTATGAATGATATTCAATCAGTCAATAATTATTTATTTATAAAGTAATCTAACACACCTACCAATATATTGGGTGTTAAATGCAGGAACAGGGAGATTTTTGGTTTTCTTTTTGTTATTGTTGTTTCACAGTTAATGATAGTTTTATTGTGCCAAATATATGGAACGCTTCACAAATTTGTGTATCGTCATTGCACAGGGGTCATGCTAATCTTCTCTGTATTATTCCAATTTTAGTCTATGTGCTGTCCAAGCAAGCAGTGAACAGGGGAATTTTTTTTAAAGCTCAATGCATAATCCTATCCCCAAAGGGTCATACAGCAATTTGGGAAGATAAGACATGAAATGCTTGCAGAACAACTACATACTAAACTTTGAGTAGGGATTCCAACTATAGAAAAAGTTCTGAGAAGAGATTTTTATTCCTAACTCATGATGTCTTTGAACAGATATCTATCTCATATTAAAACCACTTCATACAGGTTTTTGAGTGGAAACAGATATTTTGGTAACCAAAAAATTATACAATCAGACTTGTAAAGCATTAATTTATATCAATTCAGTCACCATTTATAAGTGACATATACTAACAGAAAAAATACAAAATCCTTTGTGTCAAATCATTTTGTTCCTGACTTTCTTATGAGACTGAAAATAAGGAAGCACTAGGAGCTGAACTGATTGGCCATATTTTTTTTTTTTTTAAAGATTTTATTTATTTATTTGGCAGAGAGAGACAGTGAGAGAGGGAACACAAGCAGGGGGAGTGAGAGAGAGGGAGATGCAGGCTTCCCGACGAGCAGGGAACCCAATGCGGGACTCGATCCCAGGACCCCGGGATCATGACCTGAGCTGAAGGCAGACGCTTAATGACTGAGTCACCCAGGCGTCCCTGATTGGCCATATTTTAATAATTAATGATATAGAAATGCTGGTCCTCCAAGCAAACGTGATGATAATAGTTTGCCACAGAGAAGATAACAATATAATTCCAGAAAAGGGACCTCCACTACAACAGGAGACTTCAACTGAGTTATCCAACCTGAGTGTAAAAGAGCATAATTTCTACTAACCTGTTCTTCTTCAAATATACTTTTCCAATTCCACAGTAGGCCAAGCAATCAAGTCCCTCATTGGGGTAGTGTTCAATCATCCTCTTAAACTGGTTTTCAGCTTCAGATAATTCCTTCAGTAGCAATAAAAACAATGATCACTTAAACTGCAAAAGAAACACTGGAACAGATTTTATCTGAAGGTCAATATTTTGTGTAATATTTGTGTAATATTACAAACAACTGTATATCCAAAAATTTCTGTGGCAAAATTAAACCTTCTGCATTTTATTTTCTTAGCAAATATACAAATTTTGACCATAGAATATACAGAGACACAACCAAAGTGATCTGGCTTGAGAATGAAAAATTGGTGTGGAACACGTCAGACGACACATGAGCACTTACTAATACACAGAGAGGGCCTGGTATGTGCTAACACTAAAAGGTGTGAATTCGTAGTAAAAACACTGACTAAATGCAAGCACACCATGACATATATCCTCGCAAGTGCTGCTCCCTTGGGATATAGGCACTCCAATAATGTTACCCACAATGTTTTGTGGCATAAGAAAGATAAATGCTCTGTTTTAAAAATAGTGCTTTAGCAAAAGCTTTACAGAACTTAGAGTACATTCTTTTGAATATTCTCAATAGTAGAAACTTCTGTGCTTAGAATGAATTCTGTTTTGGAAAAAACCCAGAAGAAACAGTTCAAGGTAACCCTGGTAACCCCATTGTGGGTGAAAAAGGAAATGTCACTACAAAATGGGAGTTTATAAGAAGCTTTGAGGCCAGTTCCAAAGGAGGCATTCCAAAAATGTTTTAAGAGCTGTACTGGAGCAAACATACTGCTTACTTCAGGGGCTACTCTGAATGATGACATTCTTTTAAATGTCCAAGTTCTATCATACCTGGTTTTTTTTTAATCAGTCTCACTAATTCAAAGTAAATCACAAACGTAGTGAACTATTTCTTCAATTCTGATAAAGCAAAACATGATATTTATTATCACTCTGCCAAGAACAGAAGAATTGAGATCATGAAGTCCTGTCTCCAACAATCTTTAGAAAACAGAATTAGGCCTTAATGGAACACATTCATCTGTCACCTCACGAACAAGGAAAGAGGCATGTAACAAGTAAAATGAACCTCGGACACTGTAAACCACTTTGAGAGTGGAACCTAAAAGATGATTAACCTTATTAGGTAGCAGTTAGGGTTAAGCCTTCATTTAGCCAAGGAAGCTTGGAGGCCAAGTTGGCAGAAAGGATATATTATACCTGAGGTAATTCTAGAGCAATTTTAACTTTTATTGAAAACTGAAAACCACAGAAAGCAAATTATAGCTCACACCTGAACAATGCAGGGGTTAGGGGTGCCCCATGCAATGGAAAATATAGGTATAACCTTTGATTTCCCCCAAAACTTTACAACTAATAGCCTACTTGACTAGAATCCTTATCAATAATATAAAGAGCAGATTAACACGTATTTTGTATATGTATTATATACTGTAACCTTATAATAAAGTAAGCAAGAGAAAAGAAAAAAATCATAAGGAAGAGAAAATACATTCACAGTACTGTATTCTTTTTAAATCCATGTGTAAGTGAACCCATGCAATTCAAACCGGTGTTTTCAAGGGTCAACTGTATAATGCTGTGCAGTGCAGATAGGCACACCTTCCAGAAGAGCACTGAAGGACCATGAGTAATGGAAACCATGTGTGTTCACACCTATACGCTGACTGTATGTGGTTACGGGAAGTCTGCACTCTAGAAGATAATAAAATACCCAAAACCACGACCCAGAACTAAGAGATCTTAACACAAAGTTGAACTCTCCTTTCTTAATCTCCCCAGGCCCCTTCCTTCCTTCCATCACTAAATGCAAGCATTATCTTAAACTAGGCTAGCCTGTGGTTTTTTTAACCTTTACAAGAGGCAGAGATAGTCATAAAGAATATATGCTATTGTTCTGTATGTTTTCCAAATTGTACATAAGTGGTTATCACAATGTTTGTTATGTTCTCCAACTTGTCTTTTTCACTCAACGTGTTCTCTTAAATCTGTGATGATACAGATTTACTTTTTATAACAAATAAAAAAAATTCCGGGCTCCTGGGTGGCTCAGTCGTTAAGCGTCTGCCTTCGGCTCAGGTCGTGATCTCAGGGTCCTGGGATTGAGTCCCACAATGGGCTCCCTGCTCAGCGGGAAGCCTGCTTCTCCCTCTCCCACTCCCCCTGCTTGTGTTCCTATCTCTCTCTCTGTCAAATAAACAAGTAAAATCTTAAAAAAAAAAAATTCCTACTGGTTGTCTGGCATAGCTTTTTTATAATTGGATCACATTTTCTTTTTAATAAAAACAACACAAATTAAACAGGTATTTCAGAAGAAATTATCAGAAAGAAATAAGCCAAAGAGTCAAAACTATTTTTTACCTATCTTCTAAAATTAATGGCATATTTTAACTGTTTATCATCTCTGTTACAAATCTTACCTCAGGCTGTCCTATTCCAAGGAGAGAAATAGCAAGTCCGTAGACTACTAAGACATAGTTAATCATGGCCAGGTTCAATTGCTGTCAATAAAAATGCTCCAGTTAAAAATCTGAACATAATTTTGCCCAACTTGCATCATACCCACCTGTTAGCCACAACAGAAAAAAAAAAGTGTAATGAAATCTCTCTAATCACTATGATTGGGACAAAGGCCAAACAGAATTAGAAAATATATTTTATAAAGATAATGCAGTTATACTAAAATCAAGTATTTAAAACACAGAACCATTGTCTCAGAGTTCCTTGAAGGGGTGGTTCATAGCAAATTAGAATAACCAAGTCGTCAAGTTCTTTTGCATATAAGTGGGTACTAGTGACAGATTAAGACATTTGCTTACAATCCTGGATAAACTATGGACCTAGCTAATTCTTTCTGCATGAAAAGATGTGACTAAAGCCAAGTCCAAAACCTCGATTTAGTACTTTTGTAGAAGCAGCCAAGCGTTCTAATGAACACCAAGTAGGGAGCAAGGAGAAAGTCAGATACTGAGTGCAACCATGAAGACTGAATCAGAGTGTCACCTGCTTCTCACAGCCTGGGGCAGATTCAGCTAATCTTAGGCAGGCCTAAGGTACATTAATACAATGATGTTAAAGCCTTGGTTCTCCTCTACAAGCACCTGAAATGCACCTGCACTGATACACAAACTGTAAGACGGCACTTTTACCTTTATTTTTTGAGGATCTAAACCGTTGAGCAGCTCCGTGAAGGCCTGCGCAGCACTTCGGCAGCGCTGCTCCAACAGAGCCGTGTAACCATCCTGTATCAGGCTCCTCAGCATCTTCATTATATTAGCAAAATCCTGCAGAAGAAGAAATTCTATTAAGTAATCCAGAGCTACGTGTGTTTAGCCAAAAATTTAAGATGCAAAGTTCATCATAGGGCAGTTATATTGTATAACTGATCACAAAATACGTAAATAAATACCCAAAGCTGCCCTTTATGTGTCATACTCCCTTCTCTACACAGCATTTTTCCAGATCCCGCTTCACCATCTTCTTTCCAACATTCCTACTGCTACTCATGACAAGAAAGGGTAGTTCATTTTATGCTACATGGTTCTATGCCTTGCTCACTTTTCCAGATTGAAAAGACAGCATTTAGAAGTTTTAACAGCACAAACAGCAGAGGACACCAGCCACCATTTAAATAACTGTATGGCTGACTAGAATTAAGTTAAGAACAAGCAATCAATTTACTGATCACTATCAGATTTTAACATCTACCCTCGTGCTCTGGAACAAACCTTAATTCTCAGCAAGAAAGGATATTTCAATCTTTGGCTCTACTTCTGCCCAACATGTACTTGAATAGAACTCAATAAAATTATCAGGAAAGATATTACAGGTTAAATGTAAAGGGAAGAGCATAAGAAATAAAAGACAAAAACAAAAGTGCTATAATATACCTTGAATAAAGTGAGAAAAAAACTTTATCTTTGGATATATATGTGAACTTGCACTACAATCTGAATTCAAGTTTTAGTTACATGGCAATAGCCATCAGCCACAAAAGTTCCATAAAAACTAGATAGACTACAGATTAAACCTAGATTTCCTCACTCCTTGCCATACATGTGTACACCATTCAGGAAAGCAGAAAATGCAAATATGCGTGTGATATTCCTCACTGTTCCTAACAGTAAAGATCCAAAAGGAGGCCCCGTTGCACAAAGCACAGAGGGAAAAGCAGTTTGGTCACAATTAACAAAAGCTGTTTACTGGTTTTCATCCAATGAATCAAAGTTTAGGAGAACTTTCCCCCAGAATACACACAGAAAAGGGCAGCTCTCCCATAAACTTGGTATTTACTATAGTATTTAAAAAGCTCAAAGATAGCTTGTATTTATGTTAAGACATGAATTTTAAAAGTTATAGATGATGATGTGCTATCCCCACAAATAATAGTTATTAACCTTGAATGAACTGATTCCATTTTAATCTCTTTCACATTCTAGAAAAGAGAGACATATAAGCTCATGTTTTCATTAAAAATTATTTCTCTCAGGGACGCCTGGGTGGCTCAGTCAGTTGGGCATCCAACTCTTGGTTTCCGCCCAGGTCGTGATCTCATGGGTCATGAGATTGAGCCTCATGTCGGACTCCACATTCAGCATGGAGTCTGCTTGGGACTCTCTCTCCCTCTCCCTCTGCCCCTCCCCCCACTCACGGGCACATGCTTGCTCTCTAAAATAAATAAAAATAAATCTTAAAAAAAAAATTATTTTTCTCAGTACAATACAAAAAACTACCGTGGGTACTAAAAGCTCCATAAAGTAGGCTGGGTTGCAGTGCCTAACCAAAAGTGTGTTGAATGAACAAGGGAAGGCTCAAAAATAACTATCATACTTATTTAAATCACCTCTGATCTTCCCAGGTTGTCTTTTCTATTCAAGTCCTTCACAGTTTTGAGAGTCAGTAAAATCAATGTAAAAAGACCTAATTTTAAAATCTCCAAATGTCAGAAATTCTAAAGATGCTTTTATGCAACTGATTAGAAATCTGTTTTCATAAACTGCTTGAAACATGCTTCATTCCTCCAGTCTTCTGTAAGATATTTGTCATATATACCTAAAATAGTTAACTGAATTTTAAAATGACCTCCATATTAAAACAAGTATTGTATTCCATATGCTAATATACATTTTTAGGAATGAAATTTAAATCCAATATTCTATTTTAGAAGAAATAAAACTGTGTTTACATAAAGGATTAATTGTCAAAGCAGACTCCTATGAATCATGTTTACCCAAAAAAGACAATCTTTTACTTACTACTACATAGTCTACAAGTGTTCAATGACTACAATAGTGACCAGCCATGGTTCTGTAAATTCTGGATTTCATCGAGGTTTCTATTTCTTCTTGAACCAGTTTTTGTAAGTTGGATTTTTCTAGGAATTTGTCCATTTCATCTATATACATTTTCAAACTTCTTGGTATGATGTCGTTCATAATAGTATTTTTACGTATTTGTAATATTCAAGGATCTACAGTAATGCATCCTTGTTCATTCTTGAAATTGTTTTATAATGTTTTCTTTTCTTTCTTTCTTAATCAGTTGCAACACCAGTGTGTAAATTTTATTTATACTGGCAAAGAATCAACTGTTAGCTCTGTGGATTCTTCCTTGTATGTTTCTTCCCAATTCATTATTTTCTACTTTGATCTCTATTAATTCCTTCCTTCTACTTTCTTTGGGTTTATTTTTCTTTTTTTCTAGCTCCTGGGATAAATACTTCATTAATTTTAAAAGTTTTTGTTCTTTTAATACATACATTTAGCTTGATAAACTTCCTTCAAAGTAATCCTTTAGCTGTATCCCTTGCATTTTTTAGAAGACTTTTTCTTTTTAGGTTTACAACAAAACTGAGAAGGAGGTACAGAAATTTCCATATACCCTTTGCCTCCTCCCATGTATACTCCACTATCAATATCACTCATCAGAATGGTATATTTTACATATCTATATTTTTTATTGAAGTATAGTTAACATACAATGCTATACTAATTTCAGGTATACAACATAGTGATTCAACAATGCTAAACATTATGCAGTGCTCACCACAATAAGTGTAGTTACCATCTGTCATCAGCCAGAGTTATTACAATATTATTGACTATACTCTCTATGCTGCACTTTTCACCCCATGGTTACTTATTTCTTTTCTTTTTTTTTTTTTTTTAAAGATTTTATTTATTTATTTGACAGAGAGAGACATAGCGAGAGCAGGAACACAAGCAGGGGGAGTGGGAGAGGGAGAAGCAGGCTTCCCGCAGAGCAGGGAGCCCGACGTGGGACTCGATCCCAGGACCCTGGGATCATGACCTGAGCCGAAGGCAGACGCTTAACGACTGAGCCACCCAGGTGCCCCCATGGTTACTTATTTCATAACTGGAAGTTTGAACTTTTTTTTTTTTTTTTTTTTTAAGATTTTATTTATTTGATAGAGAGAGAGACAGCCAGAGAGGGAACACAAGCAGGGGGAGCTGGAGAGGGAGAAGCAGGCTTCCCGCTGAGCAGGGAGCCCGAAATGGGGCTCAAGCCCAGGACCCTGGTGGCATGACCTGAGCTGAAGGCAGACGCTTAATGACTGAGCCACCCAGGCGCCCCAAAGTTTGAACTTCTTAATCCCCTTCATGTATTTCACCCATTCCCCCTTCATCCTCTCCCTCTCCCTCCACACTGGCAACCACCAGTGTGTTCTCTGTATTTATGAGACTTTTTGTGCTTGTTCATTTGTTTTGTTTTTCAGATTCCAAATATAAGTGAAATCACATGGTATTTGTCTTTCTCTAACTTATTTCACTTAGTGAAATACTCCCTAGGTCCATCCATGTTGTCAAGAATGGCAATATTTTATTCTTTTTTATGGCTGAGTAATACTCTATTGCATATGTGTGTGTGTGTGTACGTACATCTTCTTTAACCCAGAATAGTATATTTCTTACCAAAGATGAACAATATGGATATATCCTAATCACCCAAAGTCTATAGTTTAACATAGGGTATACTCTTGGTGCCATATATTCTACGGGTCTGGATAAATGTATAAGAACATATATCTACCATTAATATTTTACAAAGAATTTTCACTGCCCTAAAAATCCTCTGTGCTCTGCCTATTCATTTTTTCCCCCTTAATGTATACTTTTTAATTAACTTCCTAAATACCACAGAAAGAATTTTATATACAAAGTTATCTGATTACTGTTAAATCATTCAAAGAATAGAAAGTTTGCTCTTTAACAGCTTTAAGGTAGGTGTAATAAAACTGCACGTGCTTGAACCTTTTAAAATAATTTAAATCTTCTTACAATACTTATCTATTTTTTTAAATTTTTAAGTAACCTGTACACCCAACATGAGTCTCGAACTCATAACCCAGAGATCAAGAGTCGCAAGTTCTACCAAGTGAGCCAGCCAAGTGCCCCTTAAAGTATTTATCTTAAAAGTTAAAACTCTGGAAAGCAAAGAATCCCAAATCTTTAACTCTTTGGGAAGCAAACAATTCTGCAGTATCAAGCATTAGTTAAATTTCTGTTTAAAGTGATTCTCAAGTTAATATCTAAATTAGTGATAGTTTGGTTTCTTAGCAGTCATATATAAAATCATGTGTCCATAACTTAAATTATAAAAAATAAATCTTAGAGATGTACATGATTAGACTTATATGAAAAATGTTTTGTCCAAAGACTTTGCTTTTTTTCATTAGAAATAAGCCTTTTCCTTTACCTGGTGTGCAGCTCTGGAAGATTTAGAAAACTGTTTTTCCAAGATGTTCTTCAAATCTACTGGTAAACTCCCTTGTGAACTAGAACTAATAGAGAAAAGTGTTGAGTTATTTTAAAATCAAATAGTCTTGCTTATATAAAGAATATATTTACTGAAGGCCATTTTTTAAAAACGGAAGTAGAGTTGACATACAAACATTAGTTTTAGGCATACAGCACAGTTATTCCACAACACTACACATTACACAAAGCTCATCATAGTAAGTGTAGTCACCACCTGTCACCAATCAACATTACAGTGTTACTGACTATATTCCCTATGCTGTACTTTTCATCTCCATGTGAAGGTCATTTTAAACATTGAATAAATGGAGTCACAAGTTCCTACATTGAAATATTACCAAGAAGCTGATTCTCCCCAAATTAATCTCTAAATACAATGAAATCTCAATAAAATCCCTATAAAATTAGAGATGGAGGGGGACCAGATGAATTGATTATAAAGATGGTATGGAAGAACAACTTGAAGAAAAAAAAAGAAACTGAGGGGATTTGCACTGATCATCAAAAGTTATTATAAATGTAGTCATAACAACATAGCCTTGAAACAAGAAATGTGCCCAATAAACATTGCAAAGATGCTCCATCTCATATGAAAATCTAATAATAAGAGATAACTGTTTCAGAAAGTCTGACTCCCAGTGCTGGTGAGGGTAAGGAAGATTCAGGTACCCTAGGTGGTATTTTCTGACACCAAATAGTTGTCATTTTCCACATCAATTCTCCAACACCAAGTGTCCAACAACTCAATTCCATTTTGACACCAACTCTGGAGTTAACACAGACCCCACAGGTTAAAGGCTCAGTCCCACAAGACTGACCCCACTTCAGACATAATGCCCTTACTGCTACTGTCAGCCACAATGAGGTGCTTAGGCCCACACTACTGCCTGATGGACTACAAACTCAGAGGTTCCTGTGACCCTCCCTCAGGCTCAACAACTCCCTAGAATGACTCACCGAACTCAGGAAAGTGCTCTACTTATCATTACTAGACTATAAAGGATATAATTCATAAGAGCCCAATGGAAGAGATGCACAGGAAGGTACAGAGGAGGGGAATGCTGCAAAGCTTTCATGCTACCCCAGATCGCACTACCTTCCCAGCATCTCCACGTATTTAGCAACCCAGAAGCTCCCCTGCCCCAGCAGTTTAGAGGTTTCTTCTATCAAGGTTTCATTACATAAGCATGAATAATCATTACTAGTCATTGGTGACTGAACTCAATTTCCAGCCCCCTTCCCCTTCTTGGAGATCGGGGGTGGGGCTGAGAGTTCCAACCCTCCAATCACATGTTTGGTCTTTCTGGTGGCCAACCACCCCAATCCTGAAGGTGGGGGACCAGGCTTGAGTCATCTCATTAGTATAGGTAAGGCAGAAAGAAGCTCATTATGAAGAACAAAAGATACTCTTATCACTCTGAAAGTTCCAAGGGTTTTAAGTGCTCTATGCCAAGAACTGAGGACAAAGACCAAATATATATATATATATAATATATAAACATATAAATATATATTATTTTATAATTATATATAAATACATAAAATATATAATAATTTATATAAATATGTAAATATATAATATATATATTTTTTATTATACCACACTCTCCCACAGCTCAGTAAGAGTGTGAACAGTGCTCATTTTCTGGGAGGACAATGTGACAGTATCTAGCAAAGTTAAAATTACACATCCTCTTTGACAGAGCAATTCCATTCTAGAAATTTCTTCTTCAAATATACATCTATACTATGAAATATCCTGTAGCCATGAAAATGAAGGATGCCGATCTCCATGATCTGATATGTGAAAATATGCAGATACAGATAGATAAAAGATAAAGATAAAAGCAAGCTATAGGCCAGAATGGTCCTAACAACAATGAAAATGATAGTGGTAACAACAATGATAGTTCAAGTGTACTGAGCATTTACCACGTTCCAGGGCTCTGTTTCATGTAGTTATCCCACTTAATCATTAAATAACCTCATGAAGTAGACATAATCAAATAAGAAGACCTCAATTTGAAAACAAAAACAAAACATCGGAACATAAACTTTTCTTTAGCAGAACAGTTTAAAATTGTAACTATGCATTCAAAGAATGACCCTGGCATGTTTTTGGTTTCTTTTGAGGGTTAACAGGGGGAGGGGAAGACTCAGGATTTTTCTATGGAATAAGAGAACAACATAGTATCTAAGCCCTTGCTTTAAATTTAATTTTTTGTAGCAGCACCAAAAAACAGTCATTTTTTAAGATGGGGCTTTACTAATATCTCTTAGTGCTTTGATATTAAAATCCTTCTCCTTGAAGCACCTGTCCAGGAATCAGCCTTACGTGAATAAAAGAGAGCTGACAGCTGGTCTAACTGTGGCAGAAATGGTTTTGCAGGGTCTCCAGCATCACCTTCACTGACCTCATGAACTTCTATATTCATTGTAAGATTTACAATTTCACTTTGCAATCAGTATATATCTCTGTAGGCAATGGAGAGGTTAATTATAAAGACAGGTGGCACGAGGTCTACTGTTAATTTTGGTGTGGGGGGGGTGTTTGACAGAACTAACTTTATAAGCGGTTGCTTCATTAATGAACACTTTCCTTTAATGAGAACTACTCAGAAGGGCCCCTAAATACACACATACTCATGCCTGCTTCCAGGTGGCCAAGAACTTGTTAACACAGAGTTCCTAAAGGAAGCCACCAAAGAAGCAATTGTGTGAAAGGTGAAATAAGGCGAGCAGGGAGAAGACGTAATTCTCACTTTATACTTCTCTGAATATTTTTTCTTTGTATGAGCATGTACTTTGGGATTTTTAAGAATTAACACTGATACATCTCATATTCCATGCTTTCCAGACATCTATTAACACCCAGGATTAATAATCCTTTAGCTAAAAATGATACTCTCCTAAAGATATGCCTTTGATATTTGAAAGGGATTTTAGTACTCATCATAACTACTACTTGAGACTTTTCCCCCCTTTTACTTTTTTCTTAAGAGGAGGCTATAAGGGGGGGGGAAACCATACAGATAAAAAACATACCTGAACTTCTCCAATTCATTGTTTCGAGATTTTTGTTTTCCTTTATATTTTGGAGGCTGACCTGTGAATACAAAGTATTTGTTCCTGAAATCTGTTCATAAAAATCAACAAGCCTGAAAGCAAATCAATTAAAATATGTAAATTGGAATAAGCAGCAAAGGAAGCAATATTTTATGTGAGTGTAAGTACAAACATGAAAAAACAGCTACAACGATGTCTGTCTATGTATGCTATAAAAGTATTGTGAACATTAATTACAATGATATTATTTAGGCCTAAAGTAGATACAGAGAGATATAGGCCATAGTTCCCGTTCTTAGGTTGTTTATAATCAGATGGGAAGAAAAGACAGTCACCAGTAATTACACAACAACCATCTTTAAGAAGAAGAGAAGACAGCATGTTGCTACTGACATATAAATTCCATATTAACTGCTCTTATAACTCAGAGGTGGAAATCACTTAAGGTCGAGTGGCCAGGAAAAGCCTTAGTGGGGGTGCAGCATTTGTATTTAGTTTTAAGAAAAAAGTAGGATTTGGGGCACCTGGGAGGCTCAGTCAGTTAAGCATCAGACTTGGGCTCAGGTCATGATTTCAGGGTTCTGGGATGGAGCCCCACAGTGGGCTTCGTGCTCAGTGGGGAGTCTGCTTGTCCCTTTCCCTCTGCCCCTTCCCCCACTCATACTCGCTCTCTCTCAAATAAATAAATAAAAATCTTAAGAGAAAAACAAAGAAACAAACAGACAAACAAGTAGGATTTGGATAGAATGGGCCAAACCCAAGAATGACATTCACTTTAAGAAACACTAAGTAAACCTGTGTGATCTGGTGAGTTGGGTAAGAAGAGAAGGTTAGAAAGGGGCAGCGAAGGCCAGCTGGAGTGAGTGCTCATGGGTCCTTTGCTTCCGACACTCCAGCTCTGTGAGCCCAGCCTTTGTCCCACTGGCAAGAGCAGGGACTACTGCGTACTTTGGAGTGGGAGGGCCATGCACAAAGTTATGTAGAAAAAAGCACAGCAACAGGGACAGGGTCTTTTTGATGGAAGCTTTGGGAAGAGACAGCAGAGGCAAGTCAGAACCTCTGTATTAAGGAGGGGATCAGAGCCAAGCTGGTTTGGATGGCCTCAGAAAACAAAAGAAGCTTCCAGAAAGGCAGAAGAGTTCTAATTTGATTCCTGCTGTCTGATTTCAGGCAAAACTACACAGCCCTAACCCTGGGACCTCAATTTCTTTGACTGAATACAGATGCTAAAGTGTGGATGGTATTTAAAGTATTTACTTAAATGTGCTATCTGATAATAACAGCCTAAGAAATATCAATAAATTAAAAGGTTTTTTCCAAAAGAAAAGTTTTATCTTCAGAGATTTTTCATGTGCTATTAGACTTATTACATCAAGTAAGACAATCACCTGAGTCTCCCTCTTCATAATTTTCCAATGTGCTAACCAAATGGGAATGGCCAGTGGTAAATAGCTGGATTTGTGGCACTGAAGCCTAAGAAAAGACAGAACTGCAGGAAGCAAAAGACAGAAATGGCTGCCAGAAGCAGAAACACTGAAAAGAAAACAAACAAGCCAGGGGCGCCTGGGTGGCTCAGTCATTAAGCATCTGCCTTCGGCTCAGGTCATGATCCCAGGGTCCTGGGATTGAGCCCCGCATCAGGCTCCCTGCTCCGCGGGAAGCTGCTTCTCCCTCTCCCACTCTGCCTGCTTGTGTTCCCTCTCTCGCTATGTCTCTCTCTGTCAAATAATTAAAAAAAAATCTTTAAAAAAAAAGAAAACAAACAAGCCAACAAACAAGAGAAAGGAAAAGAGATCACTAACAAGATCATGAATCAGGTCAGCAATCTCACCCCAATAACCTCTAAAACCTTCAAACAAAAAATTTGTATCCAACAGCAACCTTGAGTCATCAAGAAAATCTGTATTTTTCAAAAGTCTGTTTCAGAAGTCCGGGAAGCATATAATCTACTTTAGAATGATTTTCAACAAAATCTGGTCATGTAAAGGGAGACTGAGAAATAAATGGAACATGAATGTTCGCTTCTCTGGACCCTTCATTTCCAAATGACGCCAAGTAAATGAAGTCCCACTGTATGTCCGTGTATCTACTAGATGCAGAAACAGACGTATGCACTAAGCATGTACTAGTTAAACTAGTATCAGCCTAAAGCATCCATTCTCAACATCACCCCCAACAGGGTGAAAGTTAGTTATTAGGAGATAAAAAAAAAAAATCTAACTTTCTAAATATATAAAGCACAGATGTACATACAGGACATCAACAGTTAAACAGTATCTGTAGTAGGAGGGTAAACAGGAAAAAAATACATCTAAAAAGTCTCCTGGGTCAGGGGGCTTTAATGAAATTAAAGTTGAAAAACACTGGCCTCACGGAAATTAGGTAGCAGACCAAAAAGAGTTTCATCCTCCCTTTCTATTCCATTTACTTGAATTTCCAAAATTAAATTTATTTAATATGGAAAGACTGAGCGCTGATTTCAAGTAAGTATTCAATGTTTTCTTAACACAGAAGCATTATAAAGTAAAAGGAGAGTAACAGCAAATGTATGCAAGGCTCGTGCAAATGTTGGGGCTGGAGTTTTAGGAATGCTATATTAATTCAGGAAAAACTTATGTAAGGAAAAAACTTACCTGATGGTGGTAGAAATTCAGGATGACAGTCACAATCATCTACCTTCAAAGCTTCATCTACCACCTACCCATGAAAACAAAATTCATGAGATTTTCAAAAAAATAAAGCCATAAAGAATTCAATTAACTAAATAATAAAAAAGAGTAGAACAGAATTTAACCAAGTGCCTAAAATAACCAGCTGGTAATTAGGCCTAAATGAATAAACACACAAAATGATAACTAGTGATAAAAGATTCTAATAAGACAAATTCTCTAATGGTAATTCTACTTCCAACACTTGGCATGATGCCTGACAGGTCTATTGTTCAATAAGTGTACTGAATAAATATTACTGCATCTTTCCTTATGCTCCTGCTCCTCTCCCTAACTGAATACAGCCTCTGAGATTTTCATTAACAATAAAAGGACTACACAGTGAGTTGGAAAAGCTCCCTTAAATGCCTACTAGCCACATACTCCAAAATACCATTTCCTTTTTTCCCTCGCAAATTCTGGAAAGAAATATTAACGTGGACTTGGTGATAACTGCCGAGTTTTTAGTGTACTACTGTTCAGAGGAAAACTCAGGTTCAGGTCATTTGGGATACCCATCACAGAACCAGGCTAAAAGGCCTAGAGGTGCCCTCAGAAACCATGAGGCCTGGGTGCTGGTGAGCACAGCAGGGAGTCAAGGCTAGGGACCACTGCTGCAGAAATGCCTTGGGCAGAGATGGGGAGGGCGTGCCTCCCCCCACACAAGTTGGGTGGGCAGCCTCGTGTGGTGCCAGGCAGCCAAGCTGATTGCAAAAGGGAGGAAAAGAAAAATCCGAAGCACTGTAAGGAGTGGGATGACGTGGTCCCCAGACCCCGCTGTCACTCATTCCCAAGTAGCTGTTTGACTGACAGACACGTAAAGCAGGAAAAGCATACAAAAAGAACTATCCAAGTAGTAAAATGAAATTTAGAAAAAAAAATTTTGAAAACACACCAATGTGATTTCAAAAGAAACTATGTGATATTGAAATATTCTCTTCATGTAGTTGAAGGAGGTAGCTGGAATATTTATTAAAAAGAGAGAATCATTCTTTTCATATCAGAGGCAAAAAGGGATTCATATCACCAAAATATTTAATTTCCATTATCACCGGAATACTACTGTAAAAACGTGAGACTATCCATACTTGAAATCATTTAATTTTAGTTTTTAACTGAACCTACCTTTAGATTCTGATTACCACCGTTTGCCATTTCGTGGTTAGTTTTTCTGCAATCTTTTTCGGTTTCCACAAAGTTAAGTGAAGTACTAAATGCAGGTGCTGATAAACTGGGTATATAGGCCCTGAAGGGGAATAAGAGAAAAATAATTTTATTTCTGTTGATTAGCATGCATTTTTAAAAAATTATCCTTCAAATAAATAGGTTCCAGCAAATACCACCTTTTTTCCTTGAAAGCAGGGTAATACTGTTTTAAAAAGGATCTACCTCTGAGCTTGGGCTTTAAACAAATATTGCTTTAAATTTCATAGTAAAAACTCAAAATAGATTAAAAACAGTTCAATGTATTCTGGTTTCTAATATTAAAATAAGTAATTCTCCCTGATTTAAATTTAACAGCTTCAATATCTTAGGCATCTAAAGCATGTGGGGGAAAAAAATCTATTTTAACTGCCAAGCAATAAATGTAGAACCCTGGCTGCTATTTGTTTTCTTGTGAGCGTATCGAATCTGTCGTCTATTTCTAACAGAAAGTGTCCTAGTCTTTGAAAAGATACTGGGAGGCTGGCGGCAGATGCTTCCAAGACAGAGGCTAAGGGTTAAAGGTACAGACTGCGTCCCTGCTCTCTGCTGCCAGGACCCTCATTGCAAAAACTGCACCCAAGCACAGTGACATCCACTTAACATTTCACCCACCTTTTCCCATAGGCTTAGACTACTGATCTCCCATAAATACACATACAAATGGTTCAGTAAAACAGTCCACAAAACAAATCTGACAATTCACAGGACACCTGATCTTAGACACAAACCCCTCTTCCTTCCCTCCCCAACTTTACTGTGGTTGCTATTAGCTACAAAGCATCAGATACAGTGATTCTTAAACTTACAGGGAAAAGCCATCCCAAGTAACAGCTACTGATCTGATTGGCATTAACTCACCTGCTTTCATAGAAGGCTTTAATTGGATTTCTAGTTGGTGTTCGACCTATAAAAATCAATCACACATGCAAGGTAATCAGTGGATTGGCAACACATACTTTGAAGAGATTTTCAAATACCCTTTAAGCTGACAGTAAGAACATCAAATTTACAGAACTGAAAAATAAACCTAAATTATTTTATATTTTCAGATGTTTTGAGTTTTAGGATGGCTTCAGCAAAATGTTACACAGCCTTATTTGACATCCCATTACATGTGATCATTGACTAGATGCAGCAGTATATAAATCTGAATCAGAGATGGTACCTGTCTTCAAGGAGCTCACAATCTTATAATCATGTTATGTTGGATAATAACATCTCAGCTTCCTGAGACACTAAATACCCAAAGAAGAAAAAATAGGAAAGACCTATATGCTGAAAGTATAGAGTAAGGGAATTTCAGACATTGGAGAAAGCAAAATACTTAGGAGAGAAAACAAGAGAATGAAAATCTAGAATTCCTAGCCCACGCAGCTGATTTCTGATATATGTATATGTACCCACATACAGATGTATATATGCAAAAATGTTCAGCATGCTATAGAATGAGCCACACACTTGGTGCAAAAACATCAAACAACTCTACTGAAGGGTCTTTTCTTTAAGAAATAACCATAATGGAGGAAAAAATTTTAAACAATTTTGTTTCCAAAGTCTTCACTTCATCCAAAATCTCAAGGTGGCATATCTTACTACAGAAGAATAAATAATAATTTGTTGTTTCAAATAAAAAATACAAATCATTTATAATTACCTAGTGGAATATAACACTAACGTACTTCTACATAGACAGAAATGGAAAACTTCAGTGACTTGACCAAGATAATGTAACAAAATAAGCACAAATCACCTGAGAGTTGATTTATGGTTCTCCATTAATCCAAGAAACCCACCTTCAAAAGTTTTAAAGGGAATTCGACTGTAACCAAAGAATCTTAGGTGAAATACCTTGCAGGTCTTCTATTTGTTTTTGTAACTTTACATGCTGCTGAATTAGATCCTTGATTCCCTCAGGGTCATTTTTACAGAGTTTTTGAGCTTTTATGTTTGCTTGTAGGGCCCAGTCATATTCCCCCAGCATAGAAAGAGCAGCACAATAACGATAATGACCCTGTTCCAAAAGATAAATTTAATTTTTTTCTCAAAAATATGCTTAAGTTAAAGAAAATAGATAAGGAAAAATATTTTGCTTGAAAACTGATTACTTAAAATGTTAGATTAGGATCCTATCAATGAAAAATTTTTTAAAATGTTAATACCTCTCAGGAAATAAAATTACCTAAATGAGCTAAAGTGAAGTTATGAATGAATAGTATTTATAATAATTTTAACTAGAGATCAGTATTTTTGCTTAAGAGATTTTTGTACCCCGAAGAAAATAATTCAACCTTTATTATATTTTACAAGTAAAGAATGAAATATATTATTTTGTGCCAAATAAAGTAACACAAACCATTCATTATAAATAACTTAATTTTTTTCAAAATATTTTAAGGCAGTAATAATCTCTAAGTCATTACATTCCCTACACTTTGGAAATCAAACAAATTTTAGAGCTGGAAGGAACAATCAGCTTACACAGTCGTTTTCCAACCCCTCTGAAAAGCATGGTCACAGACAGGGGGTGCATCTAGGCTAGATCTTCCATTCGGCTTGCTCTTAATCAGTTTTTAATTATTTTATTTCTAAGTGTAGTTCTTGGCTTTAAGAAAAGGTCTGAAAACCACTGATTTACTCAATTCCAATGATCAGGGCTTTTTGTTTTGTTTGCTACAGAACCACAGTCCTGGCTGTCCCCATTTATGCATTTTGGGAAATCTTCTATCTCAAGGATGAACATTTTAATCTAGAAAGCTAATATTACCAAACCTGGGGCTAACCCAATCACCCCCTCTTCTAGCTACTCACAAACTGATCTCCCATTGTAGGCACAGTATCTCCACTTGAGAATTGACTTACCCGTGAGAGAGGCTAGAAATTGGCCTAATGTCACACTTATTTAGAGGCAAACCAAAGAATCCTGACCTTATGACTCCAGGTCCAGAGCTTTTTCCTCCTTACTACAGATTTTACAAAGAACATTCTCATTCTATGAGAAACTACTAAATCAGAAATAAGTGACCTTTTTAAGAAAGATGAGCTTTTCACTAAAAAAAGGCCAGAAACAACCATGGGAACCTTTGTTTATGCAGGTTTGATACATATATAATCCTGCTCTCGTGCACCAACCCAATCTGTGAGTTCTGAAGCATTTTTTTTAGCCAGACTATTTAGACTCAGATCAAAGATCCCAATGCAGACTGCATTTGCTTAAACTTTGCTTTTCCTCAAAAGGCATATGAAGACAGATCTCTCAGATATGCTACAAGACCAACATCCTATCTCCCAGGACTATTCCAACTTCAAAATTAAGGTAACTACATAAAAAAAAAAAATCACAGCATAAGATATATGATAGATTATAAACCATACCTGCTAAATTTGTAGAAAACACTTTTTCTTTCTCTTCCCCATCCCGCCCCCAACCTCCCATCTTCCTCATCTTTTGCTGGGTCCTTTTCCCTAAACTCTATAAAACCTAGCATAAAGTCTATCAGTTGAAAAATGAATTTATTCAGATCTCACTGCTGAGGTTATTTGAATGAAGCTTAAATTAAAAGGTATCTCAGAGAGTTTTCTGAACCCAATCACAATACAAAGTTTTGCTTTTCTTTGACATTACCTCATTCTCTATCACATATATAGAAATTCCCTGTTGTTCGTCTGCCTAGCATCCCCTCCTTTTGGTGCCACCATGTGCCTACTCCACATAGCAATGGCAGAACTGGGACTAGTGCTCCATCTCAAAAATGGGGAGAAGCGTATGACCCAGGAGATTGACCAATCAAAATGCACCATTTTCCAGTCATAGGATCAATCCACTGGTGAACACATGGCTCAATCAGGATCAGTTTGAGGCATCCTTAGGTATACTGTATAGATACTAAAAGAGATTCTCTTGCCACTAGAATTAACAGTTATTAAGGATAACAGTTTGGGGTTCCCACTACATGGTAAAAGTCTTTTTCAAAATGAAGCCAAGAGAGCCCACACTCTCACTACCACTTGGGTCAAGATGGAGTTAACAGGGATTTGGATTTACAGTCTTGCCTAAAACAAACAAACAAGGACAAAATATATGAAACAAAGGTTTGCAAGACATTGAGTGACTATCAGGCAACAAAAGAGAGTGACCCTGGAGAAACACAACACAAGCCCTGAATGGAATTTTCAGCTTACTGAATGGAATTCTAAGCCATGGCACAGGGAGAAGGAACACAGGCAGGGATTGCAGTCTTAGTTCTGGAGACAAGACAAGAGACCAGGAGAGCCAAGGCAGCTCAAGTTCACAGGGCAGAGGACCAGAGAGGAGACTGCTCAACAGAGAACTCCAGAGATCCTCACACAGTCCCAAGTTGAGTCTTGAGGTGAGTGCTAATCAGTACATGCATGTGGGACAACTACCCAAAACCCAAACCAGGGAAGAACCACTAGAAAGACTAATAAGGAAACAACAGTCAGCACTCACACAGGGCCAGGAATAATTCCTGTTTCCACCAGCCAGAGTGGAAAACATCATAACTGATGGAGTAACAGGCAGAGTATTCAGAAGCATTTTGCTTCAGCTGTGAATAAAAAGATAGCGTTGACCAAATACCACTATGGTCCCACCTATCAAAGCTTAAAACAAGACTCCAAAGAATTACACTGTTTCCAAGTAACTTTACTGCATACCAAAAGGAAGCTCAAAAATATTTACATACACAAAAATATCAGTAACAATGTCTTGTATCCAATAAAAAATTACTAGGTATGCAAAGAAGGAAAATATGATCTATAAGGAAGAGAAAAATGAGTCAATTGAAAATGCTCAGAAATGACACATGACAGAATTAGTAGACAAGAATATTAGAACAGTTATTATAAACATATTCCATATATTCAAGAAGTTAAAAGAAAGACTGAAGACTGAACATATTAAGATGTGAAATACATAAAGAATATTCAAATTGAAATACTAAAGATGGAAGTTATAGCATTTAAGGTGAAAAAATACATCAGTTGAAAATTGGGGCAGATTAGACATTGCAGAAGAAAAAATCAGTGAACTCAATACAGCAATAGAACCCACCTAAAAAGAAACACAGAATGAAAAGGGAGAAAAGAGACTGAAAATAAAGCTAACAAACGGAAGAAAAACTGAGAAATGGGAAGAAAAATGTGTATAGATCTGGATCCAGCCATGCCTGAAGGATTATAATTCCTAGACTTTTTCAATTACATGAGCCAACTACTTAGGCCAAATCTGAGTTAGGTTTTGTCACTCACAAACAAAAGAGTCCTAATACACCCCTCAATATTAAAAGGTTCTTATGGACATCTGTGAGGCTACTGGTTTGTACGCTATATAACAGTATCAAAAGGCAATGCACAGAGAAATGTCAACAAATGTCTACTGATAATACCATAAAAATTCCCACTCTTTGGGATACAATGACACACCCTCTCTTAAGCCTGAAAGCACGTGTAGGGCAGTTGGCATTGAACCAGTCTTCTCTATCTGGAAAGAAGGGAGAACAATGGCCCACCCTCACAGAAATCTACAGAGAACTTTCTTATGCAGGCTTATATCCTAGAGGCATGACTCAACAGGCTTAGGCTCATAATTAATCTCAAGTAGAAGTACAGAATGCAACTTGCACAGTTCACCTTTGCTTCTGAAGTTTAAGCTACCTTTTAATGAGCACTTCTTTCCAGTAAAATAAAATGAAAAAATAACCTAGATGTAGTTACCACATCTTTTAAATAAGAGGATTTGTGTTTTGCATCTATACAAATATTTCTGCAATCATCACGAAACATCCCTATTTAAATAAAGTGGGGGCGCCTGGGTGGCTCAGTCGTTAAGCATCTGCCTTCGGCTCAGGTCATGGTCCCAGGGTCCTGGGATCGAGCCCCGCATCTGGTTCCCTGCTCAGCGGGAAGCCTGCTTCTCCCTCTCCCACTCTGCCTGCTTGTGTTCCCTCTCTTGCTGTCTCTCTGTCAAATAAATAAATAAAATCTTTAAAAAAAATTAAATAAATAAATAAATAAAGTGAATGAACCCACATAAATATAGTCAACAAATATTTGACGAAGATAACAAAGGTAATACAATGAAGTAAAGACAACCTTTGCAACAATGATGCTGAGGCATCTACATGCAAAAAAAAAATGAATCTAGACCTTATATTCTCCATAAAAATTAACTAAAAATGAATCACAGACCTAAATGTAAAATGCAAAAAATGGTAATGACTTTTTAGATACCATACCAAAGGCATGATCCATGAAAGAAATAACTGATAAGCTGGACTTCAAAATTAAAAACTTCTGCTCTCTGAAAGTTGCTGTCAAGAAAATGAGAAGACAAGCTACAATCAAGGAGAAAATATTTAGCAGACACATCTGATAAGGTCTTAACAGACACCTCATCAAGGAAGGTATACAGTGGCAAATGAGCATATGAAAAGATGCTCCACATCATACGTCATTAGGGAAATGCAAGTTAAAACGAAATACTACTATACACCTATTAGGAAGGCCAAAATTCAGGACACATGCCATTAAAACAACACTACAATGACCACAAGGGACAATACCAAATGCCAAGGAGGATATGGAACAGCAGGAACTCTCACTTGTGGCTGGTGGGAATGCAAAACGGTATAGCCACTTTGGAAAACAGTTTGGCATTTCCTTAAAAAACTACACATATTCTTGTTGCTCAGTCAGTTAAGCACCTGCTTTCAGCTCAGGTCATAATTCCAGGGTCCTGGGATTGAGCTCTGCACCAAGCTCCCTGCTCAGTGGGGCATCTGCTTCTCCCTCTCCCCCCTGCTCATGCTCTCTCGCTACCTCTATCCTATCTCTGCCTCTCTCTCTCAAATAAATAAAATCTTAAAAAAAAACAAAAAAAAAACAGAACTAGGGGCACCTGGGTGGGCGTCTGCCTTCAGCTCAGGTCATGATCCCAGGATCCCAGGATTGAGCCCCACATCAGGCTCCCTGCTCGGTGGGGAGTTTGCTTCTCCTTCTCCCTCTGCCCCTCCCCCAGCTCCTCTCTCTCTCTCTCTGTCTCTCTCAAATAAATTAAAAACAAAAACTAAACATATTCTTGTCATATGATCCAGCAATCCTACTCCTTGGTAATTACCCAAAAGAGTTGAAAACACGTCAACACAAAACCCTGTACATAGGTATTCATATCAGCTTTATTCAAAATGGCCAAAAGTTGAAAGCAACGAAAATGTCCTTCAGTAGGGGCTCCTGGGTGGCTCAGTTAAGCATCTGCCTTCAGCTCAGGTCATGATCCAGGGATCTTGGGATCGAGCCCCACGCCAGGCTCCCTGCTCAGCGGGGAGCCTGCTTCTCTCTCTCCCCTCTGCTGGTGCTCTCTCTCGCTATCTTTCTCTCAAATAAATAAATAAAATCTTTAAAAAAAAAAAATCGTCCTTCAGTAGGTGAATGGATAAATCAACTGGCGCATCCAGACAATGTAATATTATTCAGCACGAAAAAGAAATCATCAAGGCATGAAAAGACATGGCGGAAACTTAAACGCGTATTATTAAGTGAAAGAGAAAGCTATCTGAGAAGGCTATATACTGTATGATTCAAACTCTGACATCCTGGAAAAGGTAAAACTGATGGAGATAGTAAAAAGATCAGTGGTTGCCAGGGGTTTGGATAGGCAGATCAGAGGATTTGGGGGAACAGTGAAAATATTCTGTATAAATCATAATGATGGATAAATGTCATTACACATTTGTCCAAACCCACAGAATGCGTAACACTTAGGGAATGAACCCTAAGATAAACTATGGACCTTGGATGATTATAACGTGTCTGTGTAGGTTCATCAATTTTCAAATTATACCACTCAGCTGGGGGATACTGATAACGGGGGAGTCTATGCATGTGTGGGGGTTTATGGGAGATTACCTTCCTCTTAATTTTGCTGTGAACCTAAATCTGCTCTAAAAAAATTGTTTTTTAGAAAGTGAAAATTTTCTGTTCAATAAATCAAGCCAGGAATAAACATTCTACACGAAGTCCTCAATGCAATTCAGAATATTTTAGTATTCTTTTTTTTCTAAATTGATAATAGAAAATTCAAAGGTAACTCTAGAAAACTAACTTCAGGGTCTGGGTTTCAGTATTAAGAATTCTATCATCCACAGAATAAGTATTTATGGAGCAAATGACAAATGCTAGGTTCAGTGATCAACAAAGATTCTGTATCAAGCACAACAAACTGATCACTCTCAAACAGAAGCACATCCAATGCTGGATTCTAAATCCAGTTTTGTCTTTTACTTGCAAAAGTCACTTTACTTTTCTGGGACTCAATCTCTTCATCTGTAAAATAAGGCATTTAAAAACGGACTCCAAAATCTGGATGCAGGAGTCCACCTGGGGAATTTCACAATCCCCAGTCTCCTCAGCCACATGAATCATAATTTGGGGGGGCTCTAAAATTCTATGAGTAATACTCACTTTGATTTAAAAACAAATTACATAAAGCCAGGAATGAAGTCTGAAACATGTATCTTTCTATGTCTTATTTGAAGCTCTACTTTAAAAAAAAGTCAGGTATTTTTGTGATTTAGGAAAATACAGTGATTAATATCACAAACACCCAGAATTAATTGCTAACATTTTGCTGTATTTGTTTTAGATTCTTTTTTACTAGAAGAAATAAAACCATACAAATATGGCTGAAATCTTCTTTGTACCCTCTCTAATCTTTCCTTCTCTAACTGCCCAGAAACAAACATTATCATGAGTTTGATAGGTATCTTTCTGGCCTATAATATGCTTTTACTGCTTTTTTTCATTCAACACTATTTTTTAAATCTATAAATGCTGATAAACCAGTTAACTTATTCCAACTGCAATCTAGTATTCGGTTCGCTCATTCACTAAGTCAACAAATATTTACTAGTAAGTTCTTGTTATGTGCCAAGCAGCTCGTCAGGCAGTCCAGATTCAACAGTGAACCAACCAACCAAAAAGATCTGTCCTCACGGATCTCACATTGTATGGGAGGACACACCATAATAATACATACAGTATGTTCAATAATGTTAAATGCCAAGAGGAAAAAAGTGAGCAAGGAAAGAGGGTAGCAAATGTCTAGACAGGGGTAACCTTGGCATTTTAGTAATGTGGTGAAGAAGTTTTCACTGAGAAGACTTTCAGTAAAACATGAAAGGAAGTAAGGGAGCTAGCTCAGGCTCTGGGAAAAGGCATTCTAATTCTAGGCAGAGAGAAGAACAAGTACAAACTGGGAGTGGGCCTGGCATATATAAGGAACAGCTGAGGAGGCCAACAGGTCAACACAGAGTGAACAAGGGAGAGAACGGTACGGATATGTAGGTATCTGCAGTTCTATGCTGTTAAAACAGCATTGCAATGGCCACTTTGCATATCTCACCATGGATACATATTGCAAGAATGTCTGTGGGGTACACACACTTAGAATCAAATAATTACGGCATATACACATCATAGCGCTCTCCAGGTTGGTTGCAACCAATTCTCACCCACTGGTTTATGGAAGGTTCCTGTTAGTACGCACATTCACCAATACCTGAGACTACTGGTCTCTAATTTTTGCCAATCTAAAGGACCTAAACAATATCACATTGCTTTACTTACTTATGTACATGTAGGTCTGTTTGGAAGCTCTCTATTCTGCTCTCTTGGTTTTGTTTTTCTATGTATAATTTTAAGTGCTAGGAAATAGAACATAGTTTATTTCTACTGCCCATTCAGATTTCTCTTCTATGAAATGCTTGTTTATTCACTTGCCCATTTTCTACTGGGTTTATTTATTATAGCTCTTTGCATATTCTGGATATAAATCCTATCAGTTATATATGTTATCTATATGACAAATTATCTCCTCCCAGATGATGATTTCATTCATGGTGTCTTTTGACATACAGAAGTTTTTCAGTTGGATATAGTCAAATTTATGCACCCCCCCCCACACTTATTTGTGCACTATATGTTATTTAACAAATCCTTTCGCACCTCAAGGTTGTAGAGACAGTCTCCTATAATTCTCCTAAGTTTTAAGTTTCACTTTTCATAGTAAGGTCTTTAACCCATCCAAAATATGCAGATGCTGACATCTCAGTCACTAAGGTACCCTCCAGCTCCTCAACAATTCTACGTGCTACTTGTCCTGCTCAGAAACCATGGCCTCTCACTGCTGTGTTAAGTCTCCTTTCTGATTATGGAACTGAAGATTCCCCTCTCACATTCTTGAGCTTGGCATAATTTTATCCAGCATTTTTACATATAAATTTACATCCTGTACACAGATTTTTCACAAAGTTATATGGCATTACCTGCCCAATGTAAAGATAAAAGCAACCTACCTTTGTCCAATTGCTCTTCAGAATAATGGCTCTCTTTCCATCACCAAGTGCATTTCTAAAAAGAAAAACAAGAAATATTCATTTTTATTTTTTTCATAAAGGCATTATAAATTGTGTATCTATTTGTACTTCTTGAATTTTCCAGAAATAACCTAGTTAAAAATAACTTTTTAATTTTTAAAAATCCATATATGTCCATTATAGGAAATTTGGAAAATACAGAAAAGTAAAACAAAAGGAAAAAGTCACCCAGAGTTACAATCACAACTACCCAGGAATAACTACTTTTCATATTTCTGGAGTATTTCCTCCACATATCTTATCTACGTCTCACTTGTTATTACCTACATAGTTTTTCTGCACTATTTTTGCACGTCAGCAAGACTTCTGATCTCCAAAAAGATAACTCCCAGATCCTGCACACATCAGCTAAACTGCAGTGGACAGAGCATAAAAGTTGAGACACAGATGGGAGTTAAGTTCAATACAATCACTAACTCTCCTCGGGACTGTTTAGGAAGTTATTAACCTCTCAGGCCGGCTTTCCCATATGTAAAATGAGGATGATAATTCTAATTAGTTTAAGCCAGCCATGGCAATATCACTTTCCTTTCTACTGACTGGTTTGGGGGTAGTCATATGACCCAGTGCTGGCCAATGAGAGCTAAGAGGACTCATCACTCTTAAAAAAAGATTACAAGGAAGAACAAAACTAGGTAACTTACACTACCAGACAGCAGTACCTACTAAAAGACTATATATAGTTTAAAAAAAAAGAAAAAAGTCTATCCAAAGATAGATGACCTGACCAACAGATTTGGATAAACAAATCAGAAACAGATGCTTACATACAGTCACCTGATCTATATGACAAAATGCAGTGCATGGAGAAAACATATTCTCAAGAAAGAGTGGTGAGTCAGTTAGACATTCATACCCATCTTGAATCCTACCTCTCACTAAATGCAAAGTTAATCAAGCTTTTAAAAGAAACACAGAACATTCTGGTGATGTTAGAGAAGGCAAAGATTATAAACAGAACCCCAAAAGTGCTTATCATAAAGGAAAAAACTGATAAACTGTACTGTTAAAGTTAGCATCATCCATTTGTAAAAAAAAAAAAAAAAAATACACAAAAGTGAAAAGGCAAGCCACAGAATGTGAGAAGCTATTTGTAATGCATATATTTGACCAATGACTCAAATCCAAAAAAAAAATTTTTTAAACCTAATGAATAGGACATTCAACTCAAAAGAAAAAAAAAAAATAGCAAAAGATCCAAACAGGCACTTCACAAAAGAGAATATCCAAGTGGTCAATAAGCATATGAAAAGATGCTCAACTTAAATATCCTTAATCGACTTAAGGAAATCCAAATTAAAATCACAGCACTGTATCACTACATACCCACCAGAATGTCTAAATGAAATGACAAAAAATAAGTGTTAGTGAGGACATGGAACTGAAACTCTCATATGCTGCTGGCAGGAGTGTAAAACAATACAACCATATAGGAAATTATGTATGAAAGCTGAATATAAGCATACCTTCGTCCCAGCAACTCCACTCCTTAATTAGATTCTCAAAAGAAATGAATACATATGTTCACAATGATACTATCTGTAAAAGCCAAATACTAGAAACTACCCAAATGTCCATCAACATTAGAATGGATAAAATGTGGTATATTCATGCAGTAGATGAAAACTGTACAACTCCATGCAACAATATGGATCTTGAAAACAATGCTGAATGCTAAACATAAAAGAGCACATACCATGACTGTTTACATTGCACAAAAACAGGCAAAACTAATCCATTGCGTTGGAAAATGGGATAATAGTTAACCTGGGGAAGAAGGTGGGTAGACTAGGAGGAGGAACAAGGGGGACCTTCAGGGGTACTGGGGTTGTGATCTGGGTACCAATAACATGTGTAAGGTTTCTGAAAATTCAACCTATAAACTTATGAATTGTACACTTTGCAGTATGTGTATTTTTTTTGAAGATTACAAGAGTCATTCTTTTGCTGGAGACTGTAGTGTCCAGTTTAATATCTGAATTACAGTAGCCAGAGGAGGCAGCCTGAGGTCCAAGTCACACAGAGGCACCAGAAAAATCCTAGGTCTTTGATGACATTGTTGAGGCACTAAATATACAACCCTAGAGCCACCTTCTTCTGGACTTCTTGAATGAGGTTAAGTTTTCTTCACCATTTAAACAGGGTTTTCTGTTATTGGCAACCAAACACATCCTAATATAATGGCACACCTCGTCTCCCCACTGCTTCCCTCCACGAATACTTTTAACAACTGCCTATACTGTTTCCATTTCCTCTCATCTCAACCCACTCCAACCCAGGATCCACAAGCTTCCCGTACACAGCTCTCCCTATGGTAACTAAAAGATGTCCATATTGCTCAGTCTAAATTGCATTTGGCTTCTCAGCAGCAACAGGCACTACTGGTCACTCTTTCTCTTCCTTCCATGATGTCACACCTCTAGTTTTCCTCCTACCTCTCTGGGTTAAGTCTTCCACGCAGGTTCATCTTCCCTCAAATGGCCACTATTTGTGTCCCTCAAGGCTCAGTCCTAGTTTTCAGCTTGCTCTACACAGTGGGTCTCAACCTTGGCTACACATGAGTACCATCTGGGGGGCTGCTAGAAGCCTAATGCCCAATTAATTAAATCAAAATCTCTTGAGTTGGGGCTATTTCTTCCAAGGTCAATTCCAGGGTGCAGTAAAAGTTGAGAACCGCCTCCCCAAGCAATCTCAACCACATTTGCAACTTCAAATCATCTAGGTTAACTATCCCAAATATGCGTCTCTTGTTCAAATATCTCCTTGGGAGTCCCAGACCCACATAATTCATTGCCAATGTGAAATTCCAACTGGGATCCTTCAAGGACACTTCAACTCAGGATGTCCAGGAGTGAAGTCAAGTTCTACTTCCTACAAATGTATCTTTTCCAGTGATCCCAGTGTTAGGGAGTGAGCCTATAATCCATGAAGTGGCTGAAGGCAGAGAGTTCCTAATTCCAAACACCAAACCACAAGCAACCTCCGTCCATTTTACCTCCAAAACATCTCAAATCCTTCCACTTCTCCATTTCCACTACCATTACCCTGCTCTAAGCTACCATCCCTCTGGCCTGGAGTACTGCAACAGCCTCCTAACCCAACTCATGCTACATCTCCTCCAAACCCATTCTCCTCACTACAACCAGATTGATCTTTCTAAGGTACTAATCATGCCATCTCACCTCAATTTAAAATCCTTTACTTACTTCTTGATGCTCTTCAAGGCCACAGTTATGTAGCCTACAAGACCCTCCTTGGTCTAGTCCCTGACTACCACTCACTCCCCTCCTTCTCTGTATTCAGGCCACCCAGCACACTATTAATTCCATGAATGCAACATCCTCCCTTCCACTGCTGGCCCACTGTCTAGAATACAGCTGTGTCTGGTTTTGCTCATTTCTGACATAGCTAGAAGCAGAACTCCAATCATACCTACTGAATCAATGTTAAATGTTATTAATTAACATACAATACGATAACCACTACGATAACTGTAGTTACAATCAATACATTATAAATACCATACATATTAGTGGGTATACACTATATAAATAAAAACACTAACGTATTTTCACATTTACTAGCATATGACCACATCCTCCTACTAAAACAAAGTGGACATAATAAATTACATGGTGTGACTGCTCATCCAACCTAGTGCAGCGGAGGTGTACATACTCTGGAGAGCAGGTATGACTTTAGCAACAGTGATACATCTGCACAATACATCTATGAAAATAGAAAAACTCAAGAGAGGCAAATGGTTACTCTTGAAGACTATGTGACAAAATGGTGAGAGTACTGAACAGAGGGCAAGAAAGAATATTCTAGCCTAGATGCTCCAACAGAATACATGTTACTTGGGGAAGTATTATTTCTCTAGCCCTCTTACCTATTTCCTCATATATGATATGGCACATTTTGCCCTAAAATATGTTAGGAGTGAATACATATTTCTCCCTCCTCCAGCTTCCATGTGGATTTGCTAGATTAATCATTTTTGAGCTCTCTCCTTTCCCACCCTTAACTTTTCCCGAGGATGAATAATGGTGGGGAGGGGCACTAATCATTTGTGGTTTAGCCTCTTCTTTTTCTCACTCTTTGGAATCTTACACTGAACACCATCATAATACCAGATTCCCTTTTCCTCCAAGCTTAAAGTTCACAAAGGTCCCTGTTACCAGTTCTTTCTGTGACCACGGGTGAACTAACAAGTCAGCTGGCTACCAGACTGCTCAGATAAGGCCCTACTCTCCAAACACTGTGTCATCACCAGAGGCAAGACTAGATCACCATTTGCCTTGTCTTCCATTTCTATTTCTTAACTGATTCTGGACTTGGAAAGAAAAGAAGATGCTATTTACTGACTCTCTCAAACCACAGTATATATAAGAACTTCACAAGACATAAAAGGATTATCACTTTTCTTCTTCCCTACTGTAAATCATCACTTTTAGGGCCTGACCAGACCAACAAAGAAATAATGCTACTCCCCAAATTCCTAGATCTTACAATGAAGCAACAAAAGCAGAATTCAGATGTAATGGTCAGTTACTGCCAAATATGCAGTGACTGATAACCATCAAATGAATAAACATATACATTTAAATCAAAAGTTAGTGTCTGGAATTAAAATTACATAAGCTCTGGGGCGCCTGGGCAGTTAAGCAGCTGCCTTTGGCTCAGGTCATGATCCTAGGATCCTGGGATGGAGCCCCCCATCGGGCTCCCTGCTCAGCGGGGAGCCTGCTTCTCCTCTCCCTCTGCCTGCCGCTCTGCCTACTTGTGCGCTATCAAATAAATTTAAAAAAAAAATCTTAAAAAAAAATTACATAAGCTCTTTCATCCAAGTAAAAGCAATCAGGAATTTATCTACAGATATACTTGCACCTGAGTGTAGAACGTAAGTAAAAAGATAATCATTACAAAGCTGTATGTAATTTTTTTAAACTGGAAATAATTTATATTCTAATACAAACTAACCAAAGCAGGAGTAATCCATTGAGCAAAAGACTATGGAGCCGTCAATCAGAGAAAGACATGTATCATATGATCTCACTGATATGAGGAATTCTTAATCTCAGGAAACAAACTGAGGGTTGCTTGAGTGGTGGGGGGTGGGAGGGATGGGGTGGCTGGGTGATGGACATTGGGGAGGGTATGTGCTATGGTGAGCACTGTGAATTGTGTGGGACTGTTGAATCGCAGACCTGTACCTCTGAAACAAATAATACATTGTATGTTTAAAAAAAAAAAAAAGAAGATAGCAGGAAGGGAAAAATGAAGGGGGGGAAATCGGAGGGGGAGACAAACCATGAGAGACTATGGACTCTGAGAAACAAACTGAGGGTTCTAGAGGGGAGGGGGTAGGGGGATGGGTTAGCCCAGTGATGGGTACTAAAGAGGGCACATACTGAATGGAACACTGGGTGTTATACGCAAACAATGAATCATGGAACACTACATCAAAAACTAATGATGTAATGTATGGTGATTAACATAACTTAATAAAAAAAAGCTAAAAAAAGACTATGGAGCCATGAACATAAATAAGGGTATATCTCTATATACACTAATATGCAACAAGCTCCAAGATTTAAGTATTTTTTTTTTAAAGAAAGCAAGAAGTACAACATTATGTATAGTATGGTTCCACCCATGTTAAAAAAAAATATACACACACACACACACACACATACCCACCCATACATATATATACACATTACATTGAATCAAATGAAACTGCCTACATTCTGAATTATAAAAATGGTAACTTCATTTGGTTCAACATACTAAGTGCTCATACAGGCATAAGATATTATGGAAATACATAGAACACTCACACTGAAGCTCCTCCCACACACTAGGATTTTTTTTTTTAAAGTAGGTTCCACGCCCAACATGGGGCTCAACTCATGACCTCAAGATCAAGAGTCCCACATGCTCTACTGACTGAGCCAGCCAGGCGCTCCCCACACTAGAGTTTTTGAAATTCTCACAGGAACATACAATCGCCTTGATTTATACCTCTGGCCTCAGAGAAATTCAGAAAAACACAAAACGAAACAAAAAACCGGAAGTCATTTAAAGTCTATCTACCTGCTATTAATCACAAGTTGGATTTAACAGAAGAGAATATATTATGATGGGTAAACACTGAAGGTCAAAGTAAATGCCAAGTTTAAAATTCCATAATTTTCCAAAGTAAATTAAAAAAAATCCCAGGCTAAGCTTTCCCTTTTTCCAATTACATTTCCCCTTACACAGTTTATCACATCCCATCAAAGAATTCAAATTTCCACATTTGAGTACCAGAAAAAAGAATGAAACAGTAAAGAGGCACAGTCTGATGATACACCTCACATAAGTGCTGTAACTACAGAAGCCATAGATATGCGTAATTACTTTTTTTAGATTCTCTTTTAAAAATATCTGATTACTTCAATTAAAACTATCACTCTAAAATTCCCTATAACTGCCAAATTGTATTTGTGAAGTGAACTTCTGGAAGACCTGAATAAAGTGTATCCCAAGGCCACGACGGGCATTTGGGATACACTGCACACAGTCCTGAGCCTAAAGGATTCAGCAGAAGCTGTGGCAGGAAGTAGCGTATTTCCACACAGCCCCCCAATCCCATTCCACAGATTTCCCAAGGGGGACATCCGCAGACCTGGAGGTGCACACGTCTGAGGAATGTTAAAAGTTCAGATGGGCTCTTGGCCTCACATACATTCACCCAAAGGTGGTACCAACTGTGACTACCTGGCATTACCACCACCAGCACCTGGACCATTTCTTAATGAAGCACTTTCCCCACACATACCTCACCTCAGGCTCCCCACCATTAGTCTTAAAACACTTATATTTCTCTTCTTTCGAGATTACTTTCACTTATTTTATCCTTGATGTTTCAGTGAACACTGCTTTTGTTTTTTTTTCATCTTATGTGCATTTTTAATTTTACTGTATCACTTTTTATCACATATTTCAAGTATACATAAAAGTACAGAGAATAACATTAATATAGTCAACACCCATGTACCAGCAACATTTTGCCGTATTTACTTCAGATCTTTTGCAGAACTCTGTTATAGTCCACAACCGCTGTGTACCACTTTCTGATCTCCAATCCTTTTCCCTCCTTCCCTCCCCAGAGATAGCCACTCCACTGATGTTTAACATGCCCATGCATTTGTAAACATTTTTAATACATACTATGTATTAACTATGATATGTTCATCATTTTGCATATTTTGACATTATATAAACCGCATCATACAAATCATTCTGCAACTTGCTTTTTCACTCAACATCGTCATCATTTTAACTGCTGCATAAAATTCCATTGTATGAATATACCATCATTTATTTATCCATTCCCCCATGGATGGACATTTAAGTCATTTCCATTTCTTTACTCTTACAAACAATGCTATTGTGAAGGCTTGTACGTATCTTCTTGGGTACACATTTGAGTTTGGAGGATAGGAGCCTAGAAGTGGGCTGCAGAGTATGCACATCTTCACCTTGCCAAATTGCTGTCCAAAGTGATTGCACCAATTTACACTTTCTCCAGCCGAGTATGCAAGTTTCCTTTGTTCCACATCCTCTCACACACTTGGAATTATGAGGTTTTTAAAATGTTTGCCAATCTGATGGACATGAAAAAGAGACTCAAAGTTTGTAATCTGCATGTCCTATAAGGATACTCATGTTTATTGACTATTTGAACCATTTATTTTTTAATCCTTTTTTCAGCTTTCACATTGCCCTTTCCATCGGGATTAAGAGTAGATTAAGAGTAGAAACTCTGCATCCAGGCTGCCTGGGTTCAAATTCTGGCTCCATCACACCCACCTAGTTTCTGAGGATACTTTGCTTGACCTCCCATTCCTGTTTCCTCATCTGTAAAGAGATAGCAGCACCCACCATGCAGGGTTGTTGAGGGTTTTTTGAGCTTGTATGCATAAAGTGCTCAGAACAGTGCCAGTGAGGTTGGATGCTTTACCCCCAGGTGTCCCACAGCTGCTCAGCCAGATTCCCATGACAGATCTACCAAACCTCAGATGTGAGAGCTTCAAAACATCTCAATCATGGTAACTCAGCTAAAGGGCATGGGTCCTTCTGTTTCAATGGCACGAGTGAATCACTGGCAACATGTTCCTTTCTGAAGTCACATTATCTACTCACTTGGTCAGGAGTGAGATGTACTGTAAACTCAGAAAACATTATCCCTACATTACTGAATAAGTCATATAAACAACGTGCAAGAAGGTGGGAAACACCACCAAAACTGTGTGGCACAATGTTTCTGACATTACATCGGCATTCAATACATATCGGTGATTGCCTGAGAAGGAAATGTTGCTGACCTGCCTCTAGTGAAAACTTCGATGGGTGTTGAACCACAAGCTAGACTCAGGAAGTAGGTACAAGGATTGACGCACAGCCCTGCTCTTGACCTTTTCCTCACCAGGCTACCTGGCTTCTGTATTTCTACTTTGATGCACCTCCTTTGCAGCGTAGTTTTAAGAGGATCCTCCTTGAGTGTCTAGCATTCAACACTCATGAAAGCGGGCAGAAACCCCCCGGCTTGCCTCTCCGCTCTCAGAGCTCCCCTATGCAGAGTGGATGACCTTTCGCCCAATCAAGGTTTCGATTTTCACAAGAGGCTAGCCAAGTTGCCAACCTATTCATCTTGAAAGCACATAGATTCACCATCAAACAGCATAGGATATCTGCAATTCTGGACCTAGCCAGACACAATAACCTAAGGACATTTGCAGCTCATTTCTTGTCACAACCAGTTGAGGACAGTGGTATTGATGGAAGACTGTGTCCAGCCCATCCATTCCTCTAGTCTAGATAGCCTCGCTTTATCCACGGCTTAAGCCATCTAAAAGCTGCATAACGTTAATACAGCGGTATTCTCCGAGGTGGTTGGATTACTGGTGATTTTTATTTTCTTCTTTTTAAACTCTTGTATTTTCCAAATTTTCTACCATGAGAATGTGTTCTGTTTATAATAAAAGAAAAACAAATGTTATTTTTAAAAGCTACATACTTGGAATATACTCTCTTCCCCACTCCCACCCTCCCACATCCCAACAATAAGCACTTTAACTAAAAACCACTAGTATCAGACTCTCTGCTTTGATCAGAAAACTCCACAAAAAAATTTATTTGTGAAACCCAAACTGCACTTTCAGGGAGTCTTCTGCTTTGAACAGGAATGTGGCTGAGGTTCTTCTCTACTCCATCACCCAGTCCATGTTACTTGTAAGCCATATAAGAAATTTCTTCCAGAACTAAACATCAGGAAAACTGTTTCACCTGAGCAACTTCTATCCTCTTTCTTCATGGACAGTGAGAATCATGTAACTTGTCAGGCTTTCTCCTTTTATTTTGGGCAACAGAAAGGTCAAATACAAATATGAATTGTAACTAATAACTGTGCAGGACCTTATCCCTATAGAGCTTTATTCTGAGGATCCCCAGCTCTAAATTGGTTTTTTAGTTTGTTTGGTTGTGTTTTTAATATTCTTCTACCGAGCAGATTTATTCCCGAAGCCACTCTAAGCCCTTCTTACAGTAAGGCAGGACATAATTAAATGTAACAGCATACACTGCTCAATATTAATGCTTGTAATTTATATCCAAAAAATTTTAAACTGAGGGACAACAAAATCATGGTGCAGTGTCAACAATCTTTTTCAACTAATAAAAACTCAATGCAACATAAGAAACGAAGAATTAATTATGTAAGAAATTAAAAGAATTAATTATGATTTCACTCTGATGGTTAAACCATTAAATTTCTTTTTTCTTTCACTTACAAATGAGATTTACTTTATTTTTTTATATCAAGATATAGAACACAGCAAAAATTCTTCCAGAATTATACGATTAAGAGAGCAAAAGGAAATAACACAGGTATTATAAACAAAGACTTCAACATCATCAGATAAGATCTGTGTTCAAATCTTGACATCACTACTTATGAGTAAGTATAAGTCCGCCCAAATGTAAGTGTGAAGAATAACATACCTAGTAAGTGTGTTGTGAGAATCAAGGAACAATGTAAAGTACTTGAAACAGCACATAACATGTTATCCACTCAATCAGAACAGCTGCTGCTGTCGTTGTTATGTATAAAGCCTACACAGCCCCTTTAACCATTTAACTACATCCGACAAAAAACTACTAAAGGATTTTCTTATATACCTGCAAAACACAAATATTTCTCAAAAATGGGTATTTAGCATAACAGCTCAGTGACTGGGGTACTCTAACCAACTTACCTAAACTGTCCGGTGCGAAGAAAACAAAGAGCTCGGTTACCATAAAGAAGATGATTTTCAGGTCTTTAAAAGAAATAATGTTTAGTCAGTAAAGTACATTACATACAAAACAAAAAAAAGCACACAGAAAACATAAGGCATGAAAAATTTTTCAAAAACTTTACATCTGTGTGGCAGAGCAGAAAGAATATAGGATTTGGAGACCTAACTGGCTAAGTCCTAGTTCCTTTACTTCCTACCAGAGTAACTTTGTTCAAATCAATCTACACTTCACTGTATTCAAAATGTTCTACTTTTTCTGCCTAGCTCATAGGGATGTTGTGAGGATCAAATGAGACATATTTGCAAAAAGCTAGCAAATCACAAGTATGGTGTAGGTATAAAGGACAGAATTATACTTATGTAAGTCAGAACTATACCACTTTGACAAAGAACTCTGACAAAGAAAATCTGTAAATTTCAACAATTTAAATAGCTTCATTTCAAATTTTGTCTTTTCTAGTTTAATCTGTTTCCTTCCTCAGAACAGAGTAGCAGCCTTCCAGATGTGGTGTGCTACCTTGATTCACTCATTCCCCATGGAGATAGGCAAGGTAGGAAAGAGAGTCGCTGTCTACAGCACATCCTCCAAAGACTGCTACAATATTAGATGGCCCAGCTAAAATATCAGTAGGAACCAAGTATGAGGCACACATGTAGGAATGCTACAAAATTCTAGCAGCTGAGCAAACAGAAGATGAGGTAGAGAGAACACACACTCTTTCAACAATTCCAACTATTATACTTTAAAAGTTCCCTCTTAGAAAGCAAAAATTCCTGAATGGGTAAACATCTTAAGTATTAGTAAATAGCCCTTTTTGATTAGCTAATAATTTGGAAGGTATCAGCTGAAGGCAAAATGAGAACAAGAAAAAACAGGTGGACTTATACTGGAAAGCTTGAGAGAAAATGGGGCAGGGTAGAAGCAATATTCACAATTCTGCCTGACTTGCTTGAATTCTACTACTCAGTTATGTTCACCTACCCAGGCCATCCCTAACACTTCTAATGCCTAAGGGTGAGAAAATCTATTCTACATAGCAAGTTGAAGATACTCTCTCCAATTCCTCGCCTTGCTTTTATCTCTCCTGACTAGCATTTCAACTTGATCTGCCACACAATAAGGATCTCATTGTTCTATTTTGCTCTTACCTATATTCAATGGCTCTGGTGTAATAGATAATAGCTATATCAAATCTTTCTTTTGAAAACTCTTCATTTCCTTTCATTTTCATTAGCTCTCCTTGCTGAGAAACCAAGGTGAAAGAAGACCCATCAATTAAAAGCAAAGACAATCAAGAACGCCAATATCTAGGAAAAATGGTTCTGGGCTTTTATCTCTGATAACAGAAACAAGCTAGGAGATTATTTATGTAGAAAATGAGAACCCAATATCTAATATTTTGGTATATTTATTTTAAAAAATCTATTTCTGATGACTCAAAGCTAACTTTGTTAAAGGAATATTAAAAAATAAACAAAACCACCACATTATGAGTAACAACTAACAATTTATCCCCTTGTGTATAGTATTTGGCAGGCCCACTTTTAAAAATACCTATTGAGCCGGTCATATAGCAGGGAAAAAAACAGATGCAAGGTAAAATTTTAAGTTAGAAGATATGATATTATTCAATAATCCTGAGTGCTTAAAAAAAATATATATATATATAAATTGGTAGCATAGAGTCAATGTTGACTAGATTAACAAAAATGAGGCAGCAAAATTAGCAAGAATGAAATAAAAGATGCTACAGATATAATGGAAACTGTTCACTTCAAATTTTCAAAATAAACAGATTAAAATAAACTGGATCCTATAAATGGCTTTAGTAAGTGAATTAAATAGAACACTAAATATTTTCCTAAATCCCTCTTTAAAAATTTAGTTAAAATCATTATTTCCCAGGGCGCCTAGCTGGCTCTGTTGGTAGAGAATGTGACTCTTTTTTTTTTTTTTTTTTTTTTTAATTTTATTTGTTTATTTGACAGAGAAAGAGACAGTGAGAGGGGGAACACAAGCAGGGGGAGTGGGAGAGGGAGAAGCAGGCTTCCCGCGGCGCAGGGAGCCCGATGCGGGGCTCGATCCCAGGACCCTGGGATCATGACCTGAGCCGAAGGCAGACGCTTAACGACTGAGCCACCCAGGCGCCCCGAGAATGTGACTCTTGATCTCAGGGCTATAAGTCTGAGCCCCGCCTTTGCGAGTAGAGATTAACTCAAAAATAAAATCTTTAAAAAAAAAAATTTCCTTTGAGTGAATTCTATGGCATATGAATTACATCTCAATAAAGCTGTTACCAAAGAAAATTATATTTCTTCAACTAATTAAAAACCTTAGTTTAAAAAAATCAAATTTCAAATTTCAATTAACTTTTAAAATACATATATTTAAATGTTTATTATTCAATATTCTATAAATTTACTTTAATAATATATAAATATATTTGAAATGCATATGTAAATTAAAAAATTCTGATCAAGATGCTGTTTTCCTCTAAGTCAAATAGAGAAAGACATGTATCATATGACCTCACTGATATGAGGAATTCTTAATCTCAGGAAACAAACTGAGGGTTGCTGGAGTGGGGGGTGGGGTGGGAGGGATGGGGTGACTGGGTGTTGGACACTGGGGAGGGTATGTGTTCTGGTAAGCGCTGTGAATTGTGCAAGACTGTTGAATCTCAGATCTGTACCTCTGAAACAAATAATGCAATATATGTTAAGAAAGAAAAAAAGAAGAAGAAGAATGTAGCAAGAGGGGAAGAATGAAGGGGGGGAAATCGGAGGGGGAGAAGAACCATGAGAGACAATGGACTCTGAAAAACAAACTGAGGGTTCTAGAGGGGAGGGGGTTGGGAGGATGGGTTAGCCTGGTGATGGGTATTGAGGAGGGCACGTTCTGCATGGAGCACTGGGTGTTATGCACAAACAATGAATCATGGAACACTATATCTAAAACTAATGATGTAATGTATGGGGATTAACATAACAATAAAAAAATTAAAAAAAAAAAAAAAAGATGCTGTTTTCCTCTTCCAAAAAAACATTCCAATCAAAATTTATTAAAATTTTCCCTCAAACGTGTTACTGAATTTTACAATAGTTCCTGTGTGCTGACAGACAGCAGTTTTATTGAACTTTCTTTGAATGTTAATAAAAGTTCTAACAGATAAATTTTAAAATATACTTACAAGTAAATATTTATTCTCACCTCTATACATTCCGCACAATTTTGAGTTTTAAATTCTTCAAGCAAATTGCAGTTTTCTGTTACAACTTTAGTTATGTGATACTTGTCTAAATTTTATTTTTAGGAGAGAGTGAGAGAACATTTGTTTAAAAAAAAAAAAAGCAAACTGGTATTGTTAAAGTTCTAAAACTTAGGTTTCGTAGGTCAGTCCATAAGGTCAACTAATCATTATACTTCCTAATATTTCTAATAACATGTTTCTTAGAATCTTTTACATGTATCAAATTATACAAATTAAAGTGAACAACTGATAAAATGTTTTAGAACACATTAGATTCACTGCTTGTGAATCTACCCTATTTTAGTTCTACCATTAAAAAAAGCACTTATTATTACATTAATTCTAACTGTAGTTAAAACAAATCCTCAGTCATAATATTCCAAATAGGCCTCATAATTACTCAAGTTAGTTCAACAAACATTACTGAGAGCCTATGGTGTACCTGGCACAATGTTCAACAAAAATGTCTAAAAACAAAAACTTGGAAAACTCTCTAAAATATACTTAATGTAATAAAGAATTTTAAATATCTTATTTCAACATTTTGATTCTCATGAATGAAACATTAAAATGTTATTTGAAATACTATGCTTTTAAAAATTTAATAAACTAATTAAAATGCAGTAGGTAATAACCAAAATTTATGTTAAAAGTTTATCAGACCTCATTTTCTGTATTTTTAGCTATTTATAGATTTAAATGTTAATAATTTTATCCCAACAAAACTATAGTTAAGCCTCTAGCCAAACACATACATTTCCAAGATGAAAAAAGTATCTAAAATCTAAATTTAAGGAAGAATTTCAGCAGTTCACCAAATAAGGTAATTAATAAGGGACAGAGTAAGATTACAGGATAAAAACCTGGGCTTTGAAATCAGGGAGACTTGACTTCTCATCTAGGTTCTACTACTCAGTAGACTGCAGAAATATCACTTAACCTCCCAAAGCCTTAGTTTGCTTATTTCTAAAATAGGGACAACAGCAGCTACCTTGTAACAGCTACCTTGTAGCTTCTTTACAGAGCTACTATAAAGAAGAGAACAGAGAGAAAGAGAGAGAGAGAGAGAGAGAGAGAGAGAGAGAGAGAGAGAATGTCAGAACCAAGCCCACATGGGTACCCAATACATGATATTGGTCCTCTACTTCTACCATAAAATCTACCCTATAATTACAGGCCTCCGGAACAATGAGGAGAACCACCTCTATCGATATAATACAGTCCAGTATGTAATATCAGAAAAACCTGTCTCCGTGTTTAAGCTTAATTTCTCTCTACCACTTAGATCAACAGTATAAAATCTGACCTCTTCTCAAGTGGTGATGGCAAATTACTAGTCATCAACTAAAGAGCATAATATTTCCTGCTTCAAGATCCCTACAGCTGTACTATTAAAAAAACACTGCCAACATTCAAATGCTTTAGAGAAACATTTCACAAAGTTAAAAAAAATACAGAAGGCACTTTCATTATACAAAAGAATAACAGAGTCATCAGGAAAATGAAAATTATAATCTTAGCTCTGTTACTTATTTCTCTTTTGAAGAAGAATACATGAGGCCCCAGTTGTGGATTCTTTTTTGGGGTATTATATATATATATAACTTACGGCATTCACTTGGTAGGATTTTTAGAAGTGTGACATCATAGAAATTATTAAGACAGGAAATATAGAATAAAGCTATGAGGTTACAGTTCTTATTCAGGCTTTTCTCTTCTTTACAATAGAAAAAGATTTTTTTAAGAGAAAACATTTTTTAAAATCCTAAGATAAATAAGAAATCACATAACCACACCATTCAATTTTCCCAAATAATGCCTTTAAAAACTGAGTCAAGTAACAATTTAATGCATTTATACTTACATTCAGTAAAGAAAATACTTAACATAGGCCAACAATTGTCAACTGCTCCTAATTTAGGTAGAATTGTTACATCACCTGTGTATTTCACCCAATTCAAAGCTTCTTCCATTGCCAAGATTTTCTGTATCAAAAAGATGAAGAATGTGATTTGGGTATTAATTTTAATTGTACATGTGGTACCATAAATTTAACATACAGCATTTCAGATTCTTAATAAAAACTTAACACAATGTTGCATTTTCATTACTCATGCAACTAGAATAGCTGGACCCCAACATTTAAGTTAACAGATACCATGGACTCACATATGTTACATCTTCAAGTAACCTCAGGCTACCCTCATAGACCAAGATGCTGCTTCAATCACTACAGACCTGGAAGTTGACGTTTACAACCTGGCCAGCGGCTGCCCTGGGTAGCAGGAGGGTGCAATAATCCAAGGTGAATGAGGGGTCTCAGATCTCATCTAAACTAGGACTGCCATCCTTACCACAAGGTTAAAGGTACAGATTAAGGTTCCTGAAAGGAACTGTGTATTTTAAATGGTCTATGGCAAACAGAAGAGTAAGGAGATAAACAGGAGGAGAGTGCAGCCGTGCAAATAAGCACTCACTGCAAAGATCTTCATGAAGAGTCAGGAGCTCACAGGAATGTTATTCGTACTTCTAGTCTGAAATGACTTCAGAAGTTAAGTAAAAGAGTTATCGATGCTCATGTCAGGCTTAAGGGAAACAAGTAGATGTTTATGTTACCAGTAGCATTAAAAATTGGCTTATAATTTCATCTGGAGATTATCTAATAATTACATATCAAAAATGTTCATACCAGAGACCTAATAATTTCATTTGAGAGAATATATGCCAGATAAATAATCTAAAAAAGAAAAAAAGAATCAATGTGTAAAAGCAGCCCAGGGGTGCCTGGGTGGCTCAGTCATTAAGTGTCTGCCTTCGGCTCAGGTCATGATCCCAGGGTCCTGGGATTGAGCCCCACGTCGGGCTCGCTCCTCGGCGGGAAGCCTGCTTCTCCCTCTCCCACTCCCCCTGCTTGTGTTCCCTCTCTTGCTGTCTCTCTCTGTGTCAAAAAAATAAATAAAATCTTAAAAAAAAAAAGGGGCAGCCCAAAATTATACTACACATATGGGGGGGAGGGAAGGATGCAAACCCCCAAAATAAGGAGACTGCTTAAGCAAAATACAGAAATCAGTACTAGCAACTACTACATGTAAAACACTAACTTGTGAACTCAATTCATGGAGCAATGAGCAGTGAGACAACTGCCATTTATCGGCAGTGGTTGTGCTTGCTTCCCGTGTTTAACACTTACATTTTCTATTTTATAACCAATTCTCAGTAAGCCTCCGATAAAGAATGAATCATTCTGCAAAACAAAACAACAAAACATGAACCATCTTCAATCAGTTACACTTGAATTTTCCAGTGGACAAAAAAAAAATCCTACATTTCAGGAATACTGCTATGTGTACACAGAGTCCACTTCCCACAAGCACTTTCATGCCCAATTTACCTCCTAAGAACCCTAAAACAAGAATTCAGAAGTAGTCTTACATTGGCTTCTAATAATAAAATGGCTTAGTGTAACTTTTAGATGTATGGACTTTAAAGTTCATTACATCAAGATTTTTTTATGAAACTACATTGACTGGTATAAGGAATAGCAAAGGAGGGGCGCCTGGCTGGCTCAGCTGGTTAAGCGTCTGCCTTTGGCTCAGGTCAGGATCTCAGGGTCCGAGGGGACCGAGCCCCACGTCAGGCTCCCTGCTCAGCGGGGAGTCTGCTTCTCCCTCTGCCTCTCACTCACTCTCTCTCTCAAATAAATAAATAAAATCTTAAAAAAAAAAAAAAAAAAAGGAATAGCAGAGGCTCATCAGCAGGAAATAAACACTTGGCTCCATAACTCCATAACCAACTGAAATAGGAAATGATCAAATGGCTTTCAAGGGAAAGAACCTTCAGTATAATACAGGGCACTGCCTCAAATACTATATAATAGAAGTTTACCCCAAAGATCAAGTATTTGTTGTGGTGCTGCTGCCAGTGGCACGATTTCGCAAGAAAGAACCCATCACTTTCAGTGACAAAAGTTCCTATGAACCAGGAGCTTTCTTTCATCTGTGACAAATTCCATTTCCTATCCTTTAATGATGAGGAATGTCCTGGATCTCATCATTCATGTCAGAACCAGGAAGACCGCCGTCTACCTAATCTCTCAAATACACAGCACAAACTCACGGGTAGTAGAATAATCTCAGGTTCAATCAGACTGAAACCATTACCTGTTAACCACCATAAATGAGTAACATGGGCCTGACACCATATAAATTATATTCTTTAGATACAGGGGGCCAAATACACACTCCACCACTTACCACAACTTTCTTTGCCAAATCCACAATATCTTCCATCAATTCCAGATGTTGTAATTTCTTCAAACTTATCTCAGAAGCATGAGAATTGCTTAAATACAAATTCATTTTTTAAAAAATTAGGTTCTCATATATAAAAATTCATTGAGCTTTACGCTTTACTATATGTTACACCCCAATTTAAACTACTTGAAAAAAATTAAATTCTCTTACTTCACTTTAGGTAACTGTAAGTTGTTAAGTGGACAAAATACCTTTTTCTCTTCTGTACTACAATGCTGCTATTTATAAACAAGCATATTAATTTTCCTTCAGTTTCAAATCTACCATCTAATGCTCCTCAGAGGTTCACCATCATAATGTCACTAATCATGTCACCATGATTAGTCATTCATATCCAAATCCAAAGCATTAACTTTTTCCATCTTATTACATAAGAGTGAAGTTGAACAGTATATACAAGAATAAGACATAAGCCTTCCCCTGTACTTGACATTCCTGAATAATGGGCAACATGCTTATTATCACTGTTTACACAAAATGAATGACGTGTAGTAACTTACGTGGCCTCCACACAGGGGTGCAACCGTGATATTATAGAACTGTGCTGACGTTGAAACAGAAGTGGCCAGAAGATGTATATTTTAATGGCATCACAGTAATCTTGCAGGACAGAAACTGGTTTACTACACCACATATTGCAGATGTCAAATTCTTTATTAAAAAAAGTTTTAAATTAATATTTTATGCCTCATTTTGGAATAAATCAACACTGTTAATAGAGAAATGGCTACAATGGATATGGAAAGGTAAGAAAGAAGGGGATGAGCAAAACAGATGAAGGGGACTAAGAAGTAAAACTTCCACTTATAAAATAAACAAATCACGGGGATGTAAAGTTCAGACAGCATAGGGAATACAGTCAGTAACATGGTAATAACTTCGTACGGCAACATATAATAACTACACTTATCATGGTAAGCACTCTGTAACGTATATAAATGTCCAATCACTATGTTGTACACCTGATATTAATATAATATTGCATGTCAACTATACTTCAATTAAAAACACATTAATCAAAAAGTAAAAAAAATGAAAGATATGTAGGACTGCTTTGTTGATGTGAATGGATGAACCTCCCACAACAGTCTCTCAACAAATTAAAATACCAATGTACTCACCTAAGTTTCTCTCACTTTGAGTAAAATCTTTATACTGCATACCCTAAACAGAAAAAAATTCTTTTGATTTGTATCTGGTGAAATGCAAAAATATAGTTTTCAATTTTTAATGTAAGGATTATCAGTACTAAACTAACAAATTTTTCAGTGCACATTTACTTATACACTTTGATTACAATATCTTCAGCCGGTGAGTCCTTTAGGCTTTTTTTAAAAGTGTTTCCCCCAAGTCTGCATCTACGGCTATCTCTTGAGAGTATTCTAATCTCCAGTCAGAAAACCATCTTCCCCTATCACTCATTCTCTGGTACTGAACATTCTTGTTGTTGAGGCACTGTTTACTTTCTCTTCTGAAATCGCATTTGAAACTCCCTGTGAAAACTTTACCCCGCAAAAACATCTTTACTCCCATAGCTCTAAATCAAAAAACCTTTAAAATGTAGACATTAAGTCCTCAGAATAAAAAAAGATCTGTAACTATGAATGGTGATGGATGTAGTTTGTTTTTTTTTTAAAGATTTTATTTATTTATTTGAGAGAGAGAGAGAGAGTGAGTTAGCAAGAGCAGGAACACAAGCGGGGGGAGTGGGAGAGCGAGAAGCAGGCTCTCCGCTGAGCAGGGAGCCTGATGCGGGGCTCGATCCCAGGACGCTGGGATCATGACCTGAGCTGAAGGCAGACGCTTAACGACTGAGCCACCCAGGCGCCCCGATGGATGTAGTTTTAACTAGACTTACTGTGGTGATAATTTCACAACATTTACACATTTCAAGTCATTATGTTGTACACCAGAAACTAATACAATGTCATATGTCAATTATATCTTAATAAAATAATAAACCTTTAAGAAGACACAATGTTAAAACAAAAAAGCAACAAATCTTACCACCCCATCGCAGTAAAGTTGTGTCACACGAACATAATCATTGGACATAAATTCAGGAGCAAAGACACAATCATCCACATAAGGGCAATCTTCTAACAAGGCATCATCTGCTACAGTGAAATCTCCCAGGGCAAAATCGTCCATGCTGTACCATCCTAAGGAAACAACACAAACCCAAATCAGTAATTAAATCATTTGAGATAATATGAGAAGCAGTTTTCCTGGCTTCTATGGTATATTAGAAAAATCCTTCGAACTTAGGCTTCCCCAAAATAATCAGTAAGAACACTGAGTCTGGAAGACTCTTATCCTCAGTCTGCTGCTATTCTTTCCCCAACTCTCTTCAAATACCAGTTTAATCTTTTTTTTCCTTAAGCTCACATAGTCACCATCTCTACTCTGAACTTATCTGTTACATGTCTCCTTTAGATGGAAGATAATTAAGGGCATCTTAGTCACTTTTGTATGTGCCCAGCACATGGTAAAGCCCTCCAGTAATTGTTTGCTGAATGAACAAAAGACATCTTTCCACTGCTGCCCTTTTACCCCATCTGCTTTTACTGCATCCTGTGAAACAATGCCATTTCACCACACACAAACTCTGCCATATTCTCAACCTCCTGGCCAGAAGTAAATCCTGACCCCAATGAGAAAATGGTTTCTTATTGGCTGCTTGTATTTCCCTATCCATCCATCCGTGTGTGTTCCTGTCTTGGGCAAAGGGGCCGAGCTGGAGTGGTACAGGGCAAGCTTGTCAATCTCCTAACTCCCCACAGCCGCACCCAGACTTCCATCCTCCTAACAATCACTGCATCTGGCGCTCTCACAACTACCACAACACACAGCACTGCTAGATTGCAAATGTGGGCAAAAAGCCTCAAATTACTAACAGCCTCCTATTATCAAACATATTATCTATGTTTTAAAAAGAATTATTTCAATGGGGGAAAAAGAAAATTAGGGCTGGAGTTTCAGACTAAAGCTTTTTTCTGGAAGAAAGTTTAATAATAAAAATTTATCGCCATCAGAGAATAGCCACAAAACATAAACATCACTAAAAAATGCAGCACAGTAGTCCTTCTAACTCTTGCCCAAGTGATGGCCTTCTTTTCATATCATCATCACCACCACTATTAACACCACTTCTTAGACTTTTCCACTTCACTATTGCCCGGCTATTGTTAGTACAAACCAAGTTTCTTTTTTCCTAAGCAAGACCACCATCGGTCCTCGAAATACAAATCTGTTTAATTCTTATTATGTCCAATTTGCCGTACGAAAACCTCATAGTATGAGAAGTGAAGAACAATAACAATCCTCCTAGCTAACTATTCATACTATTTGTCACACATCATACCGAGCATTTTTACACGCATTATCTCGTTCATCCTCTCGGCAATTCTCAGGTCCAATCATCACCTGCAGTGTATAGATGGGAAGCATTCTGAATAAAATTAATTTGCTCAAAGTCACCAAGCTAGGAAGGTTTCAAACGCAGATCCTCTGATTCCATAGTCTCTCCTCTCACTCTATTTCACTATATCTACCTTTCCTTGTCATTGCTACCTACTTAGCTCTTGCTTGTCCTGTTTAAGAACACTGGCTGTTAGTTCACAGTGTTCCCAGCTCTCCTCCAAACTCTCACCATCCCAGCCACATCAAGGCCCATGTAGACAATCCCTTCAAGACCCCAGCCTTGCTGTTGACCTCCTTGATTAAAATGATCTTCACCACCCAACACCTAGGCTCTTCCTTCCCAGGCTACACCTCAGATCACAGTGCAGGTCTAAACCAGTTTTTTAAATCTTTAACTCTGATTAGCTCCTTTGACCACAACCAAGAGTCATACAGCTCGAGTCCTCCATCACCTACCACAGAAATCTTCATCCTCATCACAATTCTTCCTCCCTTCTCTCCCATTTCCTCCATTCTCATTCACTTTCAGCTTTCTGCAACTGGGTTTCTACTTCTGCCATTCAAGGGAAACTGCTCACAATAAGGTCATTAGTGACCTTCTACAATAGGTTGGTTATCTATCATGTCTGGAACGTGACCTGTTCTGGATGAACAGAGTTTAGGGAATTTAACTCCAAAAGTGAAAAAACAGACTAGGACCCAAAGTATGGAATGTAAGATGGGACACATGCTATCTTGGAAATAGACACACTTTTAAACTCATTTGCCTTACAAACATTTTTCGTATGTATACACAGAAAAAGCCAAAAACTCTCTGTCATAGCCCACACATCACCATCACGGCATTGATTACAATCCAGTTAATGTGCTCATACCCAGCAGACCGAGCCACTATGACATCATGCTGGTCATTGTCAGCCTGGCAAACCTCACTGATAGCACACCCTACACCAACTACACTGTAATTAGACACTGGTGTGATTTTTATTTTCTATTTTGTTTTTTAACCAGAGAGGTGACTGGCACAGGGGTTAATTAAGAGCATGGACTCTGAAATCAGATTGCCTAGGATTGAATCCTGGCTCCCCCATTTCCTGAGTATGTGATCTTGGGCAAGTCACTTTACCTCTCTGTACTTCAGTTCCTCATATATCAAATGCAATAGCAATACTACCTACCTGATTAACCAGTTAACACATCTGTAGTGCTTAGAATAGTACATGGCATATAGAAAATGCTATAAATACCACCTTTCATTAACATTAGTATTAGGTGAGTATTTTTAAAAATCCACTGTTTAGATGCTTCCAGCTAAATGGTCTACCTTAATTGCTAAGTCCAAAGAGCACTTTTCAGCTTACAACTTACTTGACGCTGTTGACCACTTCCTCCTCCTCAGAACTCTTCATTTGGACTCCAAAGACCATCTTCTCCTGGTTCTCCTCCTATTCTTCTGGCTGCTTTTCCTCAGTCTCCATGGGCTCTTCTTCTCCATTCCCCGCCACCCAAATGTCAACTCTTTTCTTTTCAGGCTTACTCTCTCCTTGGTGACCTTATCCACCACACCCATGGCTTAAAGCAGCACTTTCTGAACTTCCATTATTTGCACAGCTTCACCATGATTTTTGCCATTTCCACATATCACATGTATTTTTATTTACTTAGTATTCCTCTTTTATTGGGCTCACTTGGCCTATGGGATAATATCCATGACATCACAGGTTTGATGCACAACTTCTTTCATACACATTAAATTCTTAACTATTAAAAAATCTATGTGCCACTTTAAATATCTCATACTGCACTGTAGCAAACAATCGCTGAAACACCCAAATGCTGAAAAGTCTTTAATTTCTGCAGGCTGCATTGCATCTCTAGAGTTATTGGATCAACTGTTACTGGATCTTAAACAAGATGTCCCACAAGCCTCTCAAATTCATTAAGTTCAAAAATGAACTTATCTTTTTCCTCAAAAACAAACAAATGAAACCAAGGTCCTTCCTCTTTCTGTATGTTATCAGTCAATTGCTCTACATGCCACCTAGTTAACCAAACCAGCAATCTGGGGGTCAATCTAGACTCCCCAGTCTCTTTCAACATTCCTATCCAACTGACCACAAAGTCCTATCCTTTCTATCCACCTAAGAAATCTAAAATTAGCACCCACACACCTCTTCATGCCAGCAACACTGCCGTAATTGTCACTTCATCTTTTCTCCTCTGAACTAACTTAACAAGCAGCCTCCTAGCTGGTCACTTGCCTTCAACCTTGCATTCTCTAAAACTCTGATCGTAACATTTCAGTGCTTAAAATCATTCAATAGCTTCCCTTCACCTTCAGAATAAAGTACAAACTCCCTACCATAGCATGGAAGGCCTTTTGTAATCCTGGTCCTGCTTTTATTTCCAGTCACTCCACAACATACAACTTAGAAGCCATTCATACTCAACTGCTTCTGATTCATAAACAAACCTTATTCTGCAACCACCTAATGCCTACCAGCCCTTAATACTCCATTCTGGGAAGCATTTCTTGATCTTCTCAATACTACCAATTTTCTTTCTGCACCTCTTCTCTGTAAGACCAGAGCACCCTGTCCATATCTTTTTGACAGCAGTTCTTACACTGGTCATCACGGATTTATCTTTGTAGGCCCAGAGGGTACACTGTGCCCTACTCATCTTGATTCCCTAACTATTTCTCAAATTTTTTATTCACACTACCCAAGTACAAAACCTTGTAAAATCCACTTGCCACCTATACTACTGTTACTCAGTATTTTTTCCTTGAGAATAATTCAACTTCTAACTTAGATGTAAACTTGTTTTAATAGAAAATTTGATATCACAAGAAATCTTACATTTGGTAGGACAGGTTTTATTTTTCTAATACAAACTCAAGCAAACATATTGCTAAAATTAAACATTAATGTAAAGGACTTCTAATCCCATCAGTTACAATGAACTAATGGGGGACTCTCACTGAAAAACAAAGTAGATCCTAGATTTTAAAAATTTTTAAATTTTGCTGAGCTCATAGAAATAGGGAACATTTAAAGCCACCCTTTCCCCCTGAAAGGAATAAACCTCTAGCTAAAAACTAAAGCTGACAGTCAAGAGCTACAAGTAATAATGCCAAGAGTAATAATGGACACTAAGCCCTGGGCCAGAAGCAAAGTGAGGAAACTGAGCCATGTAAACTCCCTGACTCCCAATGGAAGCGGATACAAATCCTATCAGATTTGTAGCACCCCCAAATCAAACTCTCAAGATCCCACAGGGAAAGATCAATCAAATAGGAGTTCATAACCAAAGATCATCAAGCAAAGGAGGTGACAACCCACCGTGAGGCAGAGACAACAGAAAGAACAAGTCATAAATTTAGACCCCTAAAGACATCAGACATTGGGACTACCAGATACAGTCTACAGAATACCCATGGATTCAGAAAAACAAGCAAGCAACATGAGACTATAAAAGAAAAGATTTGGTGTGTCTAAAAAAAGAAGTGGAACTTTGAGAAATAAGAAATATGACTGTTAAAAGTAAAAGGAAAAAAATGGATGCACTTAAGAGAAGATTAAGCACAGATAAAGAGAAACTGATAAACTACAAGATGTGCCTGATAAAAATTACCCAGCATTGTAAATTCTGGTAAAGAAACAAGAAAATGAAAACTTTGAAAGATGAAAAGTAATTGATCTGGAAACAGTTCAATACATATACATTCAATTAAATTTCCAGAAGGAGAAGATAAAAGATAATATTTATTATAAGGCTCAAAATCATCTAGACCTCATGAAAGACAAAATTCAGAATCCAGAAACACGTGTATCCAAAAGAGAATAAATAAAAAGTAATCTCCATCAGACTTAGAAGGGAAATGACATAGCACCAAAGACAGAAAATCCAGTGCAACTAAAAGAAAAAGTATTTTCTTCAAAGTAGTGAAAATAAAACTGGCAGGAGGCTTTGCATGTAGAAGATTTTTACCATGTGGACAGAAAATAATCTATCAACCTAGAACTATATACCCATCGGAACTATCTCTCAAGAACAAGGATAAAATGAAAATAATTATATTTTTTAATTTTTTTATAAGATTTTATTTGTTTGAGAACACGCGCACACACACAGCAAAAGGCAGGGGCAGAGGAAGAGGGAGCAGACTCCCCGCTAAGCATGGAGCCCAATGCGGGGCTTGATCCCAGGATCCTAAGCGCCTTCAGGCACTTAACCAACTGAATCACCCAGGCACCCCTGAAAATAACTTTAGATAAAAACTGAGCTGACTACCAAAAGACTTGAACTAACTTCTAAAAAAAAATCAATTAAAAGACATAAACTGTCTGACTGGATTAAAAGAAAAATCCAGGAATATATTCTTTATAACAGACATCTAGAATTTAAGGACATAAAAAAAGTGACAGTAAAATAAAGGAAAAGGATATTCCAGGTAAATTACCACCAAAAAAAAGGTGGGATAGATTAAATAGATACTAACAAAGAAAGCAAAATTAGGCATAGAGAGGATGAAAGCATAATAGAAAAGGTTCAATCCATGAGGAAAATAATGTTAAACTTTCATATATCTAATCAAAGTCTCAAAATACATTAAAAAAAAAGTTGTTAGAACTACAGAAAGTCAGTTAGAAGGTGGTAGTGGGCAATTGCAACACATCTCTCTCAATTAAGACAGGTGAAACAAAATAATATAGACAGCCTGAACAACACAATTTACAAGCTTGAGCTAACAGATACATAACAATTAGAAAATACATACTTGTCACAAGTACACACTGAAAAGTTATAATTCACGATGTACAAGGCCCTAAGTCTAGGGAAAATATTTTTTAAAAGATAAAATACACACTACATTCTCTGATAACACAATTTAGAAGTGAATAACAGAAAGAAAAAATGTTAATGTAGATACTTTTGAAAATTAAACATATTTCAAAGAAAAATTTAAAACATGTAAGTCAAAGAAGAAATCAAAATGAAAATTTAAAAAGTACTTAGATTTGAAAGTTAATGAAAACACAATAAACTAAACAATGTTAGATAAACTGAAAGTAAATTTTGAACAAGTTTACAGCCTAACATACTTACACTAGGAAATAACAATGGCTGAAAATTAGTAAGTTAAGCGTGCAATTTAAGTTAGAAAAATGACATACGGCTAAGTCCAAAGACAGAATAAGTAAGTAAATTTAAAAAAAAAAAATCAATGAACTAAAACACAAAAATGTAATAGAAAGAATTAGGTCAAAAATTAATCGCTTGCCAAGATTAGTAAAATAGACAAACTTTTGGCAAGGTTAATCAAGAAAAAAAAGAAGCCACATACAAATAATGTTCAAAATGAGGAAGGGAACATTAACTACAGATAAAACAAATTAAAAAGAGAATTAAGAAAATACCATGAACTTGACACCCATCAACTTAAAATTTTTGTTGAAAACAAATTTCTTAAACTTACCAAAATCAATGAAAAGAAAAAGAAAAATCTGAAATGCTATTACTACTCAACTGCTAATCACTACTAAATTATTAACAATTTATAATCCATCTACAAAGAAAACATTAGGTCCAAATGATCATAGAGGTAAATTCCACCAAACTTTTAAGAAACAAATCATTCCAACCCAAACTGCCCAGGGAACAGAAAAAAAAAGAGCTATTCTCTAATTTGTATAAGGCCAGTGTAACCTTAATGCCAAAATCAGACAAGATAGTCAATAAAGAAAAATGATGGGTGATTTCACTCACAAACAGATACAAAAATCCTAAATAAAATATTAGCAAACTCAATCCAGTAGTTCACAAAAATACAATTCACTAAGATCAATTTGGGTTTATCTCAGTGAAGAATACAAAAGAGAATTAAGAATTTTAAAATATATAAATTAAAATTTATTACATTTAACAGATTAAAAAAGAAAAACCACAAAATATTTTTAAGTTTTTCTGTCCCATGCAGAAAAGCATGTGCCAAAATTACAAAGACTTCCCTAACTTAATAAAGAGAATCTACAGAAACTTAAAACAAAGATTTTTAATGGGGAAACATTCCCTTTAAAATCAGGAATGAAACATGTATGCCCACTATAATCACTTCTAAAGAACAACCATAATCACTTCCATTGAACACAGATGTAAAAGTATGCCAGCATATCAAGACCAGAAAAAAGAAATTGAAAGGGAAAATAATTGAAAGAACCAAGTGTCAGTGTTTGCAATGACATAATTATTCACACAGAGAATTACAGAAACTATATTAGAAATAATAAGAGTTTATCAAGTGATGGCTAAAGGTTAATATAAAAAATCCATTAAATTTCTATTTGCTAACAATAAAGTCAGAAAATAGAATCTTAAAAAATAATACCATTTATAAAAGGAACAAAACTACCAGAAACATGAGAATCAATCTTTTAAAAGTGTTAGATCTGTATGGAGAAAATTACAAAACTACATTAAAAGACATTGAAAACCTAAATAAATGGAAATACATACCATGTTCTCAGACAGGAAGGCTCAAAATCTTAAAGATTTCAATTCTCCCTCAAAGTGATTCAATAATTCCAATTAATTCCCAAAGAATTTTTCACGTCACTTGACAAGTTGATTCTTAAAACAAGAACAAAGGTCCAAGAACAGCTGAGACTCAAGACCCCTTGCCCCAAATAACAAGATTTCTGGTAAAGCCATAGGATTAATAATTATGACAGTGTGGTATAACACAGAGATAGTCAAGCAGACAAGTGGCACAGAAAGGGGAGTCAGAAACAAACCCATGCTGGTGAACAGAGGGCCAATTCCATGCATGGTAGGAGGACAGCTGTAGCCACATGGAGGAAAAAAATGAACGTGGATCACTGCCTCACACTGTACACAAAAATCAATACTAGATGAATTATGAATTTAAATGTGAAAGACATCATTTTAAAATTTCTAAAAAGAAACCCAAGAGAATGTCTTTGTAATTCCAAGGCCAGGTAAAGCTTCCAATTAGATTACATTAAAATTAAGAACTTCTGTTCACCAAAACACACCATAAAGAGTAAAAAGACAAGCCATGAACTGGAAGAAGATATTTACAATGCATATAATCAACAAAGGATCAGTGTTACCAGTTTATTAGTTTTAAAAGACAACCCAAGAGAAAAATGGGTAAAAGATATGACCAGGTAATTCACAAAAGGGAAAACAGTTCATAAACATATGAAAAGATGCTCAAACTCATTAACAAAGAAATGCGAATTAAAATCACAAAGACACATCACTTCATACCCATTTGATTGGCAAATATTAAGAAATCTGATGATAATAAGTGTTGGAGTAGCTATAAATCAACTATATCTCTTATACACTGCTTATCAAAGTATATAAAAGTTGACAAAACTGCTGGCCAAAGTACAAGGTGGTACAACCACTTCAGAAAACAATTTGGTAAAGTTGAACATTCACACCCCATAATCCAGCAATTTGACTTCTAGCAAATAGCTTACCACAGTAGTATTCCAACCATTTTTTACTCACAAACCACTAAAAATTGTTTGAAATCATTTTCACACTAAGATGACATCTAAAAGTGTTCAGCCCAAGTTTAAATAATTGCAAATGATGAACTCTTGTGACTTAAAAATAAAACTGACATATCATTGGTTTAAACTGTTATAATTATTATAGCATAGGATTTATCAAAAATAACTACATACACTGATAATTAAACATAAAATGTGAAATTGTATTGCAAATGCAGCTCTTGAGATGGGAAGTACCTGGATTAGAAAAGGCTTTCTCTAACACTATATATATATATATATATATATACTGGATTTTAAATTATCTGTGTTCCATGGAGTTTTTCTGCTTGAGACAATGCCTTAGTAATATTCCACGTGGGCAAGTGGTATGCCTTCCTTATCTAAGGTAGAAGTGCTACTAGGAAAGGTAAGGTAGAAAGCAGAACCAACAGGAGGCCTCTCTCACAGGCCTCAGGCATTACCAATTTTAAGAGTACACATGGAATTTAATGATCTAGAAAGTGATTCATTAATATCACTCCTGCCCAAGTACTCCCTAGAAATATCTTCATTACTCCCCTGGGGGTCACAAACCCCAGCATGAAAATTAGAGAAATTCTTGCAACTGTGTACCAGAAGATATGTACAAGAATCTTTGTAATAGCAAAACCTAGAAACAGCCAAATGTCCATCAAAGAATGCATACACTGTGTTATATTCACCTGTGGAATATTACACAGCAGTGAAAATTAATGACTTACATCTATACTCAGTATCAGTGACTCTTAGAAACAACATTGAGTGAAATAAGCAAGTCTCAGAAAACTGTATCCAGAATTCCTTTTTTTTAAACTCAAAAACAAAGAAACCATACAATACATTGTTGAGGGATATACACATATCTGACAAAATTATTTTTAAAAAGCAAAAAATGACACAGACAATTCAGGATAGTCACTCTGGAGATGAGCACATACAATCTTGGTCATTTTGATTCTTGGATTGAGTGGTGTATTGATTGGTGTTCATTGTATTGTTTTGCTTCACAACCTGCATATATATTACATAGATTTTATTTTTTATTGTTTTATTGTTACATATATTTTGATTATATCAAGTATTACATTAAAGAGGAAAAAAGATTTTTCAAAACCATTCATTGTATTTTAAAAAGTAATTAAATCACCTCAACTGCCACTAAAGAGGTACATAAAACATACCATGGAAATTACTATCTTTACATCAACCATAGGTGCAAAATAAATTTTTACTCGAATTTATCTTATGAAGACCACGTGAGATAAAGACTGAGCCAGTTAGCTGTGAGAGATGAACCCATCTGACACAGAGCAGAAGCCAAGGTGGCTACAAGCAAATTTAGCCATAAGCTAAAGTTACAAGGAAGCTGGTCAGTAAAGAGAAGGCAAAAAAGTAAAGGTCTAGTAACAAAGTATTAGCAAGGATGTGAGGAAATGGGTGTCCTCACTCAATACCAGTGAGAGTGAAAATTAGTACAACCACTTTGAGAGCTTCTATGATATTCAGTTAAGCTGAAGATCCACATATCCTAATATCCAGCAACTCTACTACTAGGTATATTTCCTAGAGAAACTTCCAAATGTGTGCACAAGCAGACAAGTACAAAGATGTTTATTGCAGGATTGTTTTGAGTCAAAAAACCAGAAACAACTTCAAAGTCCATCGATTGGGAAATGGATAAATTATGGTATATTCATACAATTGGATTCTATACCAGCAATTAAAATGAATGAACCAAAGATAACACAATTATCCAATTCATTTGTATATAAATCTCAAAATGTGATACTCATCAAAAAAATGCAAGTTGCAAAAAGACACGTATCATTTAAAACCATTAAGATTTAAAACACATACCACCACACATTGTCTGTGGATTCACTGTGAACCAACTATAAAATATGCAAGGGAATGATATACACAAGTCTGAACACGGTGGCTACCTCTAGGGAAGGAGGGACAGGAATTCGGAGCGCCTCCAACATCTGCAATTTTATTTCTCAAAATAAAAAAGGATCTGAAGTAAATTTGGCAAAATAATTACATTTGTAAATCTGAGTCATGGGTTGGTGAGATTCCCCCTGTGTATTTTATATGTGAAATATTTCAGAAATTAAAAAGGAAAAGGGAAATTAGGCAAAGGTAAGAAAATTGAACAAATGAACAGAAAGACACACCGAAACACAGCCTTTGAGCGCAGAGCATGAACCTTTGAGCAAGAAGCGGCGTAGGAGGTGGATCTTTAATCGGTTTGAAGTTTCCTTCCCTGTGTATCCTTGTAATAAATCCCATTTCCCTTAGGATAAAACGCAAATTTCTTGCAATAAAAAAATGTCCTAACTAGAGCTGTAACTATGAGAAAACTGCTGCCAAGGGAGAAGTAAAATCTGTACGATGTCTACCTTGAGTCCCCTCGCCAGGATGTTGGGCAGAATCAAGAGATAATTTATGTGAACGCCATAAAACACTGTATGAACCGTAGTGGCACGTAGCTGAGCCCAGGCACAGCTAAAACGTATCTGCCCAGTTGGCGTGTATGCGTATTTTGGAAGGATTCTGCAATTGAAGGGCTTTGGGCGTATTCGGCGCTTCTGGAAAAGACACTCCGCAGTGGTACCAGCCAAAATTCACCCACGCCTTGGCTCAATTTTTGGCCCTTGGCTCCCCCCTCATTCTGTCCCCAGAAGAGGCTGGCTCGACAGGCCACACCTGACGTCGTCAACACTACGGAGCAGCTGTCCAGACCAGCCTCCGTCTCTCCCTTCCCACTCGCGTCGGGGGAGGGAGGATGCTCCCGCGAGGAGGGAGGGGGCAGCGCTGGGTTGATTTTCCCACCCCCGGTCCCCTCCTGGGAGGGAAGCCACCCCCGGACTCGACTGCCATTCTCACGAAAACAGGTGGCGCAGACGTAAGGCACACAAAACAGAGAACGGGGCGCGCACGAACATTCACGAACACTCGCGAACGAAGACGCGCACAAGGGAGATCATACACTCGACAAGACCCAGGCGCGGCACGCGCGCAGGGACACGCGAGGACGCACACCGGGGCGGGAGATGATCCAGGATGGGCTCACGACTGCAGAAGGCGCGGCCACGCGAGCGGGGGACGCGCGCCCCCCGGAGAGGGACGGTGACAAAGGGGGGCCGCCCACGCCGTCGCCAAGAACGGGCGCGACACAAAGAAGCCGGGAGTGGAAACACAGGCGCGTGCCCGCACGCCCGGACCGAGGGACCCCTCGCCTCTCAGGGGTGTCACCCTCCAGACGAGAGTGCGCGGGCGGCAGGGGGATGCGCACACAAAGGGGCTACTCCCACCCTCGCACAGATGCCCGGAGGCGCCCGAGGGGGCTGAAGGGGCCCGTTAGATAAAGGTGACACACCCACTGGGGGCAACAAAGGCGGCCACACCCCCAGCGCACCGGCACCCCAACCCACGCAGACACACCGGGGGCACCACAGCGAGCGACGCGGGGCGACGCGCACACACCACACTCACCACACACCCACGGAGGGGGTGTGGAGGGCCCCTCTCCCCGGGCATCTCGGCTGCAGCGCGATAAGGTGACACATCCGGGAGCCCCGCCGCGCGCCAGATGTGCACTCACCGGGGCCCGCCGCCCGCGAGCCTCGGACGCGGGCCGCCGCCGACGCCGCCGCCTCGGGCCCTCCACGTCAGCCAGCGGGCGGGCGGGAGCGGGCGGCGGCGCAGGCGACAAGCGCGTCACGTGGGCAACGCACATGCGCAGTCGTGCAACCCCGCCCGCTTCCGCGGCGGCGAGCAGAGCGATCCGGCAGTTCCCGGCGCTCGCGCGCTCCGGGCCGGCAAGGGTCGCGGTGCGCCTGCGCCTGGGCGGGAGGGGTGGGGGGGCGCCTTAGCGACCCGGCCTTTCCTTTAGTTTTTTCCTTTCTCGCCCCCGCGGAGGCTTTCCGGAAGGGGCTTGCGCGGGGGATCTGGCGCTGAAGTGGCCGAGCTGTCGGGAGGGGCCTGAGTGGGCGCTTCGAGGACCCAAGGTCAAGGGCCTCCCCCACCCCCCAACCCTTGAATAGGAAACAAGCTCCCGCGAGAGGGCAGGGCCCGGTCCCGGGCGCCGTGGCCCAGACCTGGGGGGGCGCGCGTTCCCCGAGCCCGGCCCTGCCAAGCCCTTTCCGCAGGGAGGCGAATCCTGCAGGGTAGGAGCGGCGTCCGTACTTGCCCTGCTCTCCCCTCCCCTCCGCTGCAGGGTGCGCGCGCTTTGGCGTGTGCGCTTGTGTGCGCGCGCACGCGAGGTCTGGGGCGCGTGCGCGCGTGCAAGCGGTGTGTGTTGGAGGTGTGTGCGCAGGGGGGCGGTGTGCCTTGGTTTAGGCTAGGAAAAAAACTGCAAAGGCTGTGCCCATAGCAAAGCGATGAGGCTACAACAGACCAGTGATGAAGGGGAGTAAATCACTGACGATGAATTGTGTTTCTTTCCCACAGATTGTCTAAAGCCACAGGGAAAATGGTGGAAAATTCACCGTCGCCATTGCCAGAAAGAGCGATTTATGGCTTTGTTCTTTTCTTAAGCTCCCAGTTTGGCTTCAGTAAGTACTTTCCTGATGGATGGCCAGGGCCTCTTTTCTGGTGTTCAAGGACAAGGATATTACTGCATTTGTTCTTAGAATGTGCACATATGAGCTGTGATTGTTTCTACTTATGCCTCTTTTTAGGAAAACCTGAAGGGAACTTGTGTTTGGTATTTCATATGCCCGACACTAGTGTAAATAATCTCAACAAATACTTATACAGCACCAGACAGGATTGCAAAGTGAATAAAACCTGGTCCCTGTGGTCATAGTCTTCTGTACAAGACAGACAAGGGAATCTACAATTAACTGTGAAAAGAGCCATGAGAACCCAGTAGAGAAACATGAAATCAGACTGGGAAACAGGGTTAGCTTTCTCCCTGATAATAAGAAGGAAGGCAATAAGAAGGAAGTTGTGGGAAGGTTTTGAATGAAAGGTTTAGAGTGAGTAAGTTGGTGCAGGTGCAGCCGGTAGGAGCCAGGAAGCCAAGAGAATTAGGCTGGAGAAGTCATGTGCACTTTAGAGTCTTAGATCTGGCTTAGTTCCCGGAAGATCCTGTTTTCCAGATAAGGAAACCGATGCTCACTGAGACACTACTGTGCCCAGGGTCACACAGCAGGCCCCCCATCTCTCCTCTAAAGGATGTTGGAATTATAAGGAATACAACAGGGAGAAAATTGGGTGCCCCCATCCAACTTTTCGGAATTTTGTGGAAACCAGCGAAGTGAGGGAGTGGTGGTTTCTCTGAACCCTGACTGCATTGGTACAGCCAACCATGCTGTTGGCGAGGGTTGTGTATGGAGTAAAGAGGTTGTGACTTGAGTTCAAATCCTGACTCCTCCAGGGACTAGCTCTGTCACCTGGCACCATTTGCCCACGCTCTTGAACCTTCAGGTTCTTCATCTGTAAAGGGGTGGTGATAATGTTTATTGAATGCTTATTATGTGCAAGACAGTCCTGTGAGGTAGGTATTATTATTACTGTCCTCATTTTACAGATGACGATCCTCAGGCATGGGGTTTTAGGAATGTGCCCAGGGTCACCCAGCCAGAAACTGATAGAGCTGGAATTTGAACCCAGACACTGGGTTGACTTCACTGTGCTGCCCTTTAGAGCTGTTGTGAGGATTAATTGCTTGATTCATGCAAAGTGCTTAAAACAATACAAAAGATTGATAAGTACTCAATAAATGTTGGCTGCTACTTCAGTGTTACCATTGTTTAAATCCCTGTTCTGTAGAGTATTTGAAAGATTAGAAACTATACGAATAAATAAAGGCAATGACTTTAAGACTTAAATCCAGTAACATCCACTGTTTTTAACCTTTTGAGGAACCACCATACTGTTTTCCAGAGTGGCTGCACCAGTTTGCATTCCCACCAACAGTGCAAGAGGGCTCCCCTTTCTCCATGTCCTCGCCAACACCTGTTGTATCTTGTGTTGTTAATTTTAGCCATTCTGACAGGTGGGAGGTGGTATCTCATTATAGTTTTGGTTTGCATTTCCCCGATGATGAGTGATGTTGAGCATCTTTTCGCATGTCTATTGGCCATCTGTAGTCTTCTTTGGAAAAATGTCTTCTGCCCATTTTTTAAATTGGGTTATTTGTTGTTCGGGTGTTGAGTTGTATCAGTTCTTTTTATGTTTTCAGTACTAACCCTTTACCAGATATGTCATTTGCAAATGTCTTCTCCCATTCAGTAGGTTGCCTTTTAGTTTTTGTTGTTTTTTTTTAAGATTTTATTTATTTGACAGAGACATAGCGAGAGCAGGAACACAAGCAGGGGGAATGGGAGAGGGAGAAGCAGGCTTCCCGCTGAGCAGGGAGCCCGATGCGGGGCTCGATCCCAGGACCCCGGGATCATGACCTGAGCCGAAGGCAGACGCTTAACGACTGAGCCACCCAGGCGCCCCTGCCTTTTAGTTTTGTTGATTGTTTCCTTCACTGTGCAGAAGCTTTTTATTTTGGTGATGTCCAATACTTTATTTCTGCTTTTGTTTCTTTGGCCTCCGGAGACATATCTAGTAAGAAGTAGTTATGGCCCAAAACCAAAAGTTAATGCTACAAATTTTTGAGTGCTTACCACACGCCAGGCACTGTTACAGGCAAAGGAGGAGCAAAATATTCAAAAATTTCCTGCTCTCAGAGGGATTTCATTCTAGCAGGAGGAGATAGCCAATGAACAAATTAAATAAGTAATACATATATGATAACATGTACCATGGGGAAAAATTAAGAAAGGAGGATAAGGAACGGGAGGAGGTTGCTGTTTTAAAGACAGCAGTCTGGAAGTGCCTCACTGAGAGATGAGATTTAACCACAGACATGAAAAGTGCAAGTTAGCCATGGAGCAATCTGGGGAAAGGGCCTGCCAGACAGAGAATGGACAGTACAGAAGCCTTTAGAAGAGCATGCCTGTGGATCCAAGGAACAGGTGGAGGTCAGTAAGGTTGAAGTCTGAGAAGGTGAGGCAAGAAGTAATAGGATAGAGGTCAGAGACCATATCCGGCAGTTATGATAAAACTAGGTGGTGGGTGCAAGAGGGTTACAGGATTCTCTCTACGTTTAAATATTTACTGAATTAAAAACAAGGCAGTTTTCTTAGTCTGCTCAGGCCTCTGTAACAAAATGCCGTAGACTGGGAGGCTTAAACAATAGACATTTCTCATGGTTCTGGAAGCTGGGAAGTGTAAGATCAGGGTGCCAGCATGGTTGGGTTCTTGGTGAAGACCTTCCTGGTTTGCAGACAACCACCTTCTTGCTGTGTCCTTACATAGTAGAGAGAGAGTAAAAGGAAGCTCTGGTCTCTGACTTTCCTTATACGGGCACTAATCCCATCATGCGGCCCCACCCTCATGACCTTCTCCAAACCTAACTACCTCCCAAAGGCCCTACCTCCAAATACCACCACACCGGGGATTCGAGCTTCAACATATGAATTTGGGGGACATGCAAACATTCGGTCCATAACAATAATTATGGATTTTGATGAAAGCTTTGAAGGAAATAGAGGGAAGTGATAGGGAGTAAGGAGAGTGTGGTGGGTGGGACACAGTTGGAGTATCAAGTGATGGGGAATGCCTCATTTAAGAAGGTGATATTTGAGCTAAGACGTGATGGAAGAGAAGGAGTCATCCATTGAAAGAGTCAAAGGAAGAACATTCTGGGCAGACAGCACTGTAAGTGCAGTGGCCCTGAGACACTGGAGCTAGAGCATAGTGCACCAGGACTAGAAGTTGGAGAGGTGGGCAGAACATTTAAGTCCTTGCAAGCCCTGGTAAGGAGTTTGGATTTTATTCTAAAGGTATTTAATTTATTCTAAGGGTTTGGGCAAGTCAAGTGATCTGGTCAAATTTGTATTTTTGGAAGATCACTCATTGCTGTGTGGAAAAGGACTGCTCAGGTATTCTGTCCTCAGGCTTGAAAAAAAAATTTTTTTGACAGAGCAGGGGAGGCGCAGAGGGAGAGAATCTCCAGCAGGCTCCACACCCAGCGAGGAGCCAATCCCACCACCCTGAGATCATGATCTGAGCCTAAATCAAGAGTCAGATGCTTAACCCGCTGAGCCCCACAGGCGCCCCAAGGCTTGAAATTTCTAGACACCCTCTCTAAAAACCTGGGAGTTGTTCTTCACTTAACAGTCTTTCTCCTCCTAACTCATTCCTCCGCTCCTGCCGCTGAATCTGGCGGGCTTCTTACTGCCTCTGCCAGAGATGCGTCCTGCACACAACCATCCCAGCTCTCTTTGGATCACGGCAGGGAACACCATTTTCTCCTATTTACTTCCTTCCTCCTTCGTAGGCCCCAACCGTATATCTTTCTAATCTGGCTAATCCCCTGACTCCTCTGCTTAAGACCTCTGGTTGGGGTAGGAATGGTTATTTCTCTTTGTAGTTTGCTGTGTCTTTAAAGTTAAAAACAAACGAAATACCCAGTTCTCCCCATTGCCTGGAGCATAAAGTCCAAGTTCCTTGTACAACATACTTCATGATCTGGGACCTGTTTGCATTTCCAGCTTTATTTCTCAGCACTCACAGCCTCACGCTTTATGCCCCATTCACTCTAAACGGCTTAAAGTTACCCCCAGATACATCACATCCCTCCTCACTTGTGTGTTTTTACTAATGCTCTTGCTGCTGCCTGAAACCATAGTATGAGCACACTGTCTGGGTTCACATTCCAGCCCAGTAACTTTTAGTGTAAGATCCCAAGCAAGTTACTTAAATTCCCTATGCCTTGATTTTTTCAAATCTGTGGATCAGGGATAATAATAGCATGCATCCCAAAGGGTTTGGAAAGGGTCGAATAAGCTAATGCATGGGAAGTTCCTGCCACTACATTTGACTCATTTCTGTCTCGTACACTAGTTTGTGAGAATAGGGTCTGTGTCTTTTATTTCTGTATAGCCTTGACTTTTACATAGTGCCTGGCATATAGTAGATGTTCAATAAATGCTCATTCATTGAATTAATTAGTCAATCACTTCCATTTATGAATTTATATTATGTTTTCCCGCTCTTTGTATTTCATTCATCTTAAAAACTATCACAAGCTGCAAGCCTGTCCCATGCCACCTTTTCTCTCTACCATCTAGTCACACCAGATCCCTTACCAGATCCCTCGCGCTCTCTCTGTGGATCATGGCAGCAAACACCATTTTCTCATATTTCCTTCCTTCCTTATCTGCAGGCCCCAGACATATACATTTTTAATCTGGCTAGTCCCCTACTGATTATTTAGGTCCCAGTTTAGTCACTTCCTCCAGGAAATCTTTCCTGACCATTAACATCACCTCTCTCAGCACTAGAGTGGGCTAAGATCCTTCTTGTGTGCTCCTGTATCACCTTTTATTACACATTCGCACTTATCACAGTGTAATGAAAATATCAGTTTATTCTATTCCCCTCCCCTAGATTTCAAGCTTGGGAAGGAGAGACCATGTCTTTTGGGTTCGCCACTGTTTCTCATGCTCCTGATGTAGAATATGAATCCTTCAACATCATTGATACAGATAGTTTGAAATTTGTCTATGCCCCTTACCTTGGGCAGAGGATGTAACATTTCAAAGATTTCATTTACTACTCTGTAAAAACGGCATACATATCATAGGATTGTTTTAAGGATTAAATTAAATAACACATGTGAAATGCTTTGAAGTGTGCTTAGCCCACAGTGAGTGCTTGGAGGTTAGCTGTTGTTTTTACAAATTAACAATAAAGGGTTCCACAAAGACTGGGCTTGAGGGAAATAAGATTGTATTCTGGGAGATGAGGCAGAAGCCCGTCATGAGGTGGATCAGAACAAGGGTAGATAAATTCACCTTTAAGCAACCAGTGTCTATATTCATTTCAACCCTGTGGGAATGAAGTGTTGAATAGCTACTATATATAAAGCAAATTGCTAGGTGCTGTAAGGATCCCAACAATTGCTAAGATGTGATTTCTCCCCTTAAATTGCTTAAAATACAGTATGAGAGTTAAGACGTGTTTTAGAAAAAAGACTAACGGGGGAAACAGAGTTGTTTAATGGGCATAGAGTTTTAGATTTGCGAGATGGTAAAGTTCTAGAGATCATTTCACGGCAATGCAAATAGACTACTTTAAGTGTCATAAATATTATAAGAATGATAGAAATAAGGAGCTAGGAGACTGAAAGGAAAGAAAACTCAATTCTGAGGTGATCAGGGAATCTTCAAAGAGCTTTTTGGTTTTTGTTTGTTGTTGTTTAAATATTTATTTTAGAGAGGGAGCGAGAGAGCGCGCATGAGCAGGAGGGTCAGAGGGAGAGGGATAGGGAAAAAGAGAATCTTAAGTAAACTCTGTGGTGAGCACAGAACCTGATAGGGGCTCCATCCCACAACCCTGAGATCATGACCTGAGCCTAAATCAAGAATTGGACGCTTAACTGACTGAGCCACCAGGCGTACCAGGTGTTTTATCTGAACCTTGATAAACTAGATGCATGCCTAAATGACTTCTCTTTTTTCTTGTTTTTGTTCCTCTCTGCAGTCCTGTATCTCGTGTGGGCATTTATTCCTGAATCTTGGCTAAACTCCTTAGGATTAACCTATTGGCCTCAAAAGTAAGTTTAATGTTTTTCTTAAATAAAAATGTATTAATACTGTTTTTAAGGATCATAGTTTTTCCTTAAGACTACCCAAATTGTAAATATTTATCCTTTTAAGATCCATAAATAGCCATAATGAAATTTAAAGCTTTTCAGAGGTCATTATTAATACACCTCTAATTCAGGATGGCGGGATGAACACACATCATTGTCTCTATTTCCTCCTAACATCTTGCTAAGATAACACTATACAAGAAAAATGTTTAAGGTGTAAACCCACAGGAACAAATAATGGGATAGCAGATAAGAAGTATCAAAAGAATTCAAGGAAATGGATTGCAGACAGGTGAGAGGTAACTGACTTAGTTTCCACTTTTTCCATGGTGCTACGGTAGGGAACGATGCAGGATTGCAGCTTTTCATTACAGGCCTTGTAGAACGATTTGACTGTCTTTTATATACATGTATTATTTTAATAAAAAAATCAGATTTAAAAAGCATGTTAACTCGGTGATGGACTCTTGAGAATGATGACTTTATAGCAGTTTAATATTTTCTTTAATATTTTCTTCTACAGATACTGGGCAGTTGCATTGCCCGTCTACTTCCTCATTACTGTAGTAATTGGTTATGTACTCTTATTTGGAATAAACATGATGAGTACCTCTCCACTCAACTCCATTCATACAATCACAGGTAAATGTATATCAAAGGGAAGTGCTGGGGGAGGGAAGAGCAAGGTATTAGCTGTTTTATCAAGAAAAGCAACTAAGAATAGGCTGTAGTAGGTGACACATGTCAGCACAAGAAAAAGAACCTAGGAGAAATAAATACAAAGTTATACCAGAGGATATGTTTATGTGGCAGAAATAAATTCTGATGAATATGCTATTTATAGCACCAGTCATCAGGTATATTTTCCCATAAAGACCACAAGTATATAATATGTTCCTTAGCAACTGTGCCTGAGAAAAACATATTTTATCCTAAACGGGCAGTGTTGATCAAACAATGGCAAATAGGTCCATGCAGACCCTGTTCAGTAGAGGGATTTGAGAGTGTGCATGCTCTTCAGGATCCTTGTATACACCTGACCCCAATTATGTAGATAAAAGAGCCACGGCATGTTTTTGTAGTTTTTTTTTTTTAATTCCCCTAAGTCTAAAAATTAAAATAAATTCCTGACCTTGCTTAGATTCTAGGAGGTGAAGGGGTTTTTTAAGTTGCTTGGTATGATTTTTAACTTTTGAAAGCCTTTTTTCATGAGCTTATACAGTGTATTTTGAAAACCAGTTCTAGTATTTTTATATTTCTTTCTGATAAGCTACTGTATTCCCTGTCTTCTTGCCTAAAATTACAGCAGATAGATAATTTGTGCAATGAGGGGACATTGTTAAGTTTGCATGAATGATTGTACCAAATGATTTGATAGTTTGGGGTGTCGGATTAAATATATTTTCTAAGCCTTCATATAATTCTGTCCCTACGAGAAATGTGCAGATGGGACTTTAATCATCATTGTACAGTTGAATGAATGAAATATTTCTTATCCTAGAGATGCAGAAAATACCTTCCTGATTTTTATTCTAATTGGGACATTTCTTCTAAAGAGAGAATTTAAGTAGTCTTTTAATTTAAGAAGTCTTTTAATTATGTTAAACACGGTATTTGTCATTATGCCAATATTAGCCTAGTAAACTATGCAGTGGATCTCCGTAAACCACAGAAATGGTAAAAGAGGGGCTCCTGGGTGGCTCAGTTGGTTAAGTGTCTGCCTTCAGCTCCGGTCATGATCCCAGGGTACTGGGATCGAGCCCCCGCATCAGGCTCCCTGCTCCGCGGGAAGCCTGCTTCTCCTTCTCTCACTCCCCCTGCTTGTGTTCCCTCTCTCACTGTGTCTCTCTCTGTCAAATAAATAAATAAAATCTTTAAAAAAAGAAATGGTAGAAGAAATTGCTTGGGTAAACAGAGCTTTTTGTCCTCTTCTTACAGATAACTATGCTAAAAATCAACAGCAGAAGAAATACCAAGAAGAGGCCATCCCAGCATTAAGAGATATTCCTATTAGTGAAGTAAACCAAATGTTCTTCCTGGCAACTAAATAACTTTATGCCAAAAACTAAATTGTATGTAGACTAACACTGAGCATTTACTATAATTTTTTATATAATAATTTTGACCATAATTATTTTGACTCTCTCGTACCCAATATTGAAATGTAAACAAAGTAAGTTGATGCTTTTAGATTAAGTTATATTAATATTATAAAAGTTCTTGAGTATTAGTTATTAACAGAATAAATAAAATACTGCATTACCATATAGCAGACTTGTTAAAAAAAATAAGTATCAGTAAAAACAAGAAGTCCCTCCAGAGAAGCATTCATGTTATGATTTTTAAATGGCAATTATGTCCTTCCTGCTGTTTTTTTCTTAGAGGCCCAGAATTCAAACTCTTAGATTTGGGAGAGGGGTACATTGAATTTGTGTGTTCTTCCATCATATTTGTGTCTAAGAAAGAAACATTTGTTGAGTACTTACTACATACCAGGTATTTTTCTAGATATAGCAATGATAAGATTCTTTCTGAAAGAGCCTACATTTCAGAAGCAGATTGAGATAGACTAAGCAAATAAGCAAATATTATTTGATGAGTGCTATGCAGAGAATTAAGATAGTATAATGTTCTAGAAAGTAAAGGGGTGACTACTTTAGCTTGGGTGGTCCGGGAAGGCTGTTCAGAGAGAGGCAGTTGAGGTGGAAATGTGATTAGCAAAAGCCAGGAGCCCATCAGAAGGATTGGGAATGTGGGAGAGCTTGCAGGTAAGAAGCAGCGGGGGGCAGAGACCTCCAGGTGGGAAGGAGCTCAGTGTGGACAGAAGGCCAGCAGGGGGCCTCGAGCACACTGCCCCAGGGAGTGTGGTCTCAGGGGAGCCTGGAGAGGCCCAGCACCACTGCACTGCTGCAGGGGGCTTTGTAGGCCAGCTTGGGAAGTCTGGAATTAAGTGTCAGTGTGATGAGTTGGAGGCCCTTTAGATTCTGAGCTGGAGGGAGGCTTTGAGGAAAGGCATGACCTGGCCCAGTGCATGTCTTGAAAAAGTTGCTCAGGCTGGTGGATAGAGGATGGATTCAGGAGGGAGGGTTGGGGGTGGGGCAGGAGTATGGATGTGAGGGGGCCGCTCTAAGTGGTGGCAGTGGTGCTGGGGATGAGCGGGTCGCTCTGCAGCCTTTGTCAGAGACACAGCTGACGGACAGGGTGTGTGGATCTGGTTGTGCGGAGTGGGCGGCTGCTGAAAGAAGTGATCGCGGGGCATTCCTGGGGTCTCTGGATCGATGAGCTGAGTAGATGGTTATGCTTTTTACTGAACCAGACAGTATTTGGGGAAGTTGAGGGGGTTGGAGGATTCAGTATATGAATTCGTTTGAGTGACTCCTCCTTGTTAATACCTAGTTGTGTCCACGTGAGATTGAGAAGCTTGGATAGAAATAAGTTTTAAAAACCATATGGGGCGCCTGGATGGCTCAGTCGTTAAGCGTCTGCCTTCGGCTCAGGTCATGATCCCGGGGTCCTGGGATGGAGCCCCGCATCGGGCTGCCTGCTCAGCGGGAAGCCTGCTTCTCCCTCTCTGTCTGCCTGCAGCTTCCCCTGCCTGTGCTCTCTCTCTCTGTCAAATAAATAAATAAAAAATCTTTAAAAACAAAAAACAAAACAAAAACAGACCATATGTAACTTAGCAAGAGCGTACTGACAGTCGGCCAGTGGGACCCAATCCCAACTCCTCAGGCATCCGAGGCCTTCTAACTTTTGACACCCGAAGTCTCTGTACAGGATGGAGCCACACATTTTTGTGCAAATTTAACTATACCTCCTGTAAAAAGAAGAAAAAGAAACTATTAATTTTAAATAGTTGAGAAAACCAGGGCTTCCATTTTTCATAACCGTATCCCTGCCTTGTAAGCATAAGACAGGTGACATGAATCTGCTATTTCTAGTCTGTCGTTTGTCCCAGCTCCTGTATTTCTAGGGTAAGAGCATGTCCCCACACTTCAGCTTGAGAGGACCAGTTGGCTCCATCCAGGGTAGAACGGTAAATAAACAAAAAATATCTGTTTATACAGTGGAAAACTGGGGCACCTGGGTGGCTCAGTCGTTAAGCGTCTGCCTTCGGCTCAGGTAATGAACCCAGGGTCCTGGGATCGAGCCCCGCATCGGGCTCCCTGCTCCGCGGGAAGCCTGCTTCTCCCTCTCCCACTCCCCCTGCTTGTGTTCCCTCTCGCTGTGTCTCTCTCTGTCAAATAAGTAAATAAAATCTTTAAAAAATAAATATATGGTGGAAAACCACACAGCCATGCAAACAAGAACAAATCACTGCTCTACCTAACTACATGAATGAATATCACACACACGTTGGGGAAAAAAACAGACATAAAAGAATATATAGTGTATAATTCCATTTATATGAAACTCAAAATCAGGAAAAACGAACCTTTGGTGATAACTATACAATAGGAGTATTAACCAGGAGAGGCATGAGGGAACCTGTTGGGAGGTTAAAAATGCCCTGCATCTTGATCTGGGTTATAGTTACTTGGCTATAACAGAAGCATACTGTTAATATCATTTAACTTGTGCTTTTTAAAATTGAATCATAGTTGACATAACATACTATCTTAATTTCAGGTGTACAAGGTAGCCGTTTGATATTTTTATACATTACAAAATGCTCACCACAATGGGACTAGTTACCATCTGTCACCATATAAAGTGATTACAGTGTTATTGCCTATATTCCCTATGCTGGACATTACATCCCTGTGGCTTATTTTATAAGAAGTTTGTACCTCCTAATCCCCTTTAGATGTTCCACACATCCCCCCCACCCAAGATCTGTTCCCTTGACGTAACATCAATAAAAAGGTAAAGATGCCTATGCCCCATCCCTAGAAATTTTAATTCATTGGTCTGGAGTGGGGCCCAAGGAGGGGTAGCTTTTAATGACTCCTGGACACTGAACAACTTGCAGCCAGGACTGAGAACTGCCTGCTTTAATCCATTGGCTTTAACAACCTGTGGTCAACCCGGAGCGGCAGTTTCTTTGGAAGAATGGGTCCTTATCAGAGTAGTCCTTTCACCTTTGTGAGACTCCTTCCCAGATCAGCATCATCCCTTTGTATTCCCCTCAGGCCAATGAGAGGCCTAAGAAGATTTTGAAATGGGTCAGAAAAGGCCCTTAATTAACTCCAGTACCCCACCTCACCTCAGGCCTCCTATTAGCTTTTCATTCTGTTTCCCAACCACAGTGTCCTTACAGCTCGTAAGAGATTGTCAGTGTTTCTCAGATTATGGGCTGCAATTCTTTCCAGGGTCTTGGGCAGTTTAATGTGGCGATTTGCACCATTTTTTAAAATCTCAGGACCCCCTTACACTCATAAAGAGTGTTCCCAAAGAGCTTTCATATATGTGGATTATATTTAGAAATTAAAATAGGAATTTTAAAAACATTTGTTTATAAATACTAAACCCATTATACTTTATATATTTAAATAACATTTTATGAAAAATAACTCTATTTTCTAAAACAAATTTAGCGGCGAGACCAGTAGAATTGTTTTACATTTTTGCAAATCTCTTTAAATGTCTGGGTTCCTGGAAGACAGCTGGGTCCTATCTGCTTCTGTATTCAATCCGCACGTCTGGAGAACCACTGCACACTTGTGAGAGCATGAGAGCGGAAAAGAGAAACAGCATCTTAATGGTTTTATGAAATTGGTTTTGACCTTACAGACCCCCTGAAACAGGGTCTCCAGGCCACACTTTGAGAACCACTGCTTAGTGGGCCTCAGCTAAAGTGTGTGTGTGCGTGTGAGAGAGAACTAGCATGGGATGCGGTATTGCACTTGGTAAGGATAAGCATCTTGATTGAACACCTCTCGTGGCCACTGCAGATCTTTCCCATTCGACCCCTTACTCCAGCCACTGATGCCCTTTTGATCAGGTCTACACAGGTGCCACTCAACGTGCACCCTGGCGCAGCGGGGAGGGGCCGGGGGGGTCAACACCCAAAGGACACCGTGGAGCTCACTGTGGGGCAGGCATCCATCCCCCAACAAAGCCCGTGTGAGCCGAATTCCTTCAGCTTCGGAGGAGGTCTTGGGAGACTGAGCTGCGGTCACCATGGCAACGGTGGCCTCGGTCCCGCATGCCTGTGTTGGCTCTTCTCAGTTTTGCTCCCTTGCTGCCCACTCCTTCCTAATGTCACTTTCCAAATAAACTGCCTACACACTCAAGCCTTTGTCGCAGGCTCTGCTTTCATGGGAACCCCAGCTGAGAGGTTTTTATTTTGTAAAAATTGTGCTTCAGTTACAGGGCCGGGATATGTAATGCATTTCCCTGCTACATGTTCTAATTCAAGAAAAATGTTGGAAAGACACTGCGTTTTACAACAAGCCCAACTAATAGCATAAAATACCCCCCAAATGTCAGTAGTATAAAGTTTCCAATTTTGCCAAAACCCCCTCCAGTAATTAGATTCTCAACAAGAATTTCATTATGGAAGTCCAAATATGAAATCACCTAAATGAAAAGCCAAGAGAATTCAAATCCAAAATTCTTCCCTCCCTAATATCTTGACCTCCCCTGTTTGAGCAGGATCTCAGTCAGGAGCCTGGGTTTTCTCCAGAAGCTGATGCCTAAGTTCTCATTAGAACAGGTGTCACTCCTTAAGCAAACTGATCCAACCCCAAATTTCTTCTTTATCCCACTTTTTCAAGGAGTCATTGGGACAACCAGTATATTACCAGCCCCAGGCCCACAGAACTTAGAAAACCCGAGTAAACCCAGTGCTACCACAGTTGTCCCAGACTCAGTACGGTGGACAATGCAGATGCCCCCACCTAGCCTGTCACTGCGGTGGGGACTGGATGGGATGTGGGGAAGGGGAGGCAAGAAGGAAGGGGTTCTTGATTTGTCTTCCCGAGGTACAGGTCAGGCTGTGGCTGTTAAGATCTCGTTCAGAGAAAACTCAGTTGGCTTAACTGTGGTACTCTACTACTTCGGAATGGGCAGAAATTGACTTATCCCTAGGGGCGCCTGGGTGACTCAGTTGGTTAAGCATCCGACTCTTGATTTCGGTTCAGGTCATGATCTCAGGGTTGTGAGATGGAGCCCTGCAATGGGCTCTACTGGGCATGGAGCCTGCTTAAGATTCTCCCCCCCCTCCCCTGCTCGCTGACTCTCTCTCAAAAGAAATTTACTTACCCCACCTTTTCTAATCAGTCTAGGCATAACCACAGTTCATTTTTCAAAAAACAGCACTTTGAGATAGCCACCAAATCAGAATGGAGCCACATAGACAGAGGCAGTGGCTGTCTCAGTGGTCACCTGTGTGGACTTACGACCAAGGACCAAATGTTCTCTCCCCCTCCACTCCTCACCACCATATAAGACCCAAGGTGCCAGGAATACAATGGAAATCTCAGGAACCCAAGGAGCCATGGAGTTTGAAATGATGGTATTACAGAAAATAAGTTATAATTCTTGAGCAGATGCATTTGTGGACCAAGATTTATATCTTTCACATGGTCCAGGAGAAAAACTCTCTTTCTCCGATAATTCAATACCTGTCTCAGGCTATTTCGGTAAATCCAGTGTTCAAGCTCTGCTTGTATGGGTCACACTCACAGAGGGCCATATGGCCAGGCCTGGATGACGCCAGCCAAAGCCTCCCAGTGACTCAAATGTCACACTCCCGTCACGCCATAGTTGCCCAGGCCGGCCCACTTGTGTTATAAAGCCTATTTACATGGCCCCTGAGTATCAGAAGCAGCTGTGAGTCAGGCTGCCCCAGCTGCTGCGGCTTCTTCAAGAGGCCCCCTCCTGCCCTCTGACACTGGTTTCCAGGACCCCCCCTTCTTTGACTATTCTCAATGAACCATGGGTGGGCATGCTCTGGGGTGAGCACAGCCACTCCTCACCACTATCCCGTGAAGGACAAGCACCAGGGAGGACTTAAAATACAGAGTCCACTTTATTACTGGTGAAGCCAGATGTTCAAGTGCTGCGTAAAAATGAAGCCCAAACCAAGGTTTCTTCCTTAAATCTGATCAGAGGAAGGCCGGGCCTGCCAATCTAGACTGGGCACAGCCATCTGCTTGCACTAGAAGGCGTGGTGGGCTGCCACCTGGGTGGTCCCGGCAGATAGCAGACAACCCACGGGTTACCATTTCTCACCGGTCCCAGAAGTCACACCCCTCCCCATGGTTGTTAGGGAGTGTGGGATAGAGTGCAGGAGTGTGGTCCCTAAACCTTCCCCAGGAAGACATAACTGTTCTAGTCACTGAGGCAGAAATACGAGGACAAAGACCATGGTTTCCCTACACTGGCCACTTAAGTCATCTCCTGTTTTCTCCTCTTATAAACAATCAACAAAAATCTTTGTGAATAAGCTTTGTGAAGTTGTGTCCTTGGGCTAGGTTCCTGACATTGGGATTGTTACAGGGTCAAAGGGCTTGAACATTTTTAAGACACTTAATATGTAATGTCACACTGATCTTCAAAAAGGTATCTATTAACACACTCCCTACAGTTCACTAACATTATACTGATGTGACGGTTAATTTTATGTGTCAGCTTGACTGGCCTAAGGGATGCCCAGACAACTGGTAAAACATTATTTCTGAATGCGTCTATGAGGGTGTTTCCAGAAGAGATTAGCATTTGAATCAGACTAGGTAAAGAAGATCTGCCCTGTCCAGTGTGGGTGGACATCCAATCCTTTGAGAGCCCGGAATAGAATGAAAAAGTGGAGGAAGGGTGAATGCTCTCTCTCTTCTTGAGCTGGGACATCCGTCTTCTGTCCTTGGACATCAGAGCTCCTGGTTCTCAGGCCTTTGACTTGGGCTGAATTATCCAACGGGCTTTGCTGGTTCTCCAGCTTACGACGGACGGCACATGGTGGTGTATTGCAGGCCCCATAATCACAAAAGCCAACCCCCATGATAAATCTCTTCTTCTGTATCTAGGTGTATGCTCTTGGTTCTGTTTCTCTGGAGAGCCATGACTAACACAGCTGGGTATGAAGTGCTCCTCACTTCTGGAGTGTATGAAATGTCACCATGTTCCATTTTTCCAAATCTTACTAAACATGTTGTGATTTCCCGCTGTCCACTGTTGACAGGAATTTCAGAATCATTCATTGGATGGGGGCGGGGGGAGACTTCCTCACCCTCCCTTGGGCTGTTTACACTTATGCTAGCCAAGCACAGGAGAGAACATCCTGGCGTTTAATCCGTCATGTTTGTTGTCTCTGCCCCTGTGTCTTTTCCAGGCCCATTATCCCACCTCCTCCCTTGCCCTGCTCAGAGACTGCGTCGGGCTCCTGAGGCTCGTGCTCAGTGTCCACAGACCACCCACTGACCTCCCCTATTCAATGCCCCCCTCTCTGGGTGCTGCACGTTAACTCCCAGACCCCTATCCCTCTGTCCCTCTGTCCCTGTCTCGGGACACCCAGGGTCAGTGCTGGGGTGGGCACCCACCCTGAGGCAGGGGCTTCTGCCTCCCCTAGTGTTCCATCTCTCAGCCTCCTCTGAAGTGGTTCCCCACTTTCAATGAGGTACGTAGTGACCTGGAATAAAGCTCTCTCTCCCTCACAGCAGGGCAGTGCGACCTCAGTTCCTTCTGGGCAGTACATTGGATGGGGGGGGGACAGTTTTGTAAAGTGCCTTTCAAGGAAAGATCACGCCCTGCTTCAGCCCTTCTCATTTCTGCTGCCTGGCGTGTGGATTTAATGACTGGAAGTCCAGGTGTCCCTTAGGCCATGCAGTGACCTTAGGAATAGAAGCCACACAGCATCAGAGCAAAAGGATTGCAAGAGCCCGATGGGGCACCCGGATGGTTCAATCAGTTCACGTCTGCCTTCAGCTCGGGTCATCGTCTCGGGGTCCTGGGATTGAGCCCCGCGTCGGGCTCTCTGCTCGGTGGGGAGTCTGCTTCTCCCTCTCACTCTATGCTCTCCTCTCTCTCAAGAAAGAAAGAAAGAAAGAAAGAAAGAAAGAAAGAAAGAAAGAAAGAAAGAAAGAAAGAAAGAAAGAAAGAAAAGAAAGAAAGAAAAGAAAGAAAAAGAAAGAAAGAGCCCAAATCCTGACATTGTAAATCCTGACATTGTACCAGACCTGGATGGCTTACCTCTGGACTTGGACAGAGAGCTGTCCTTCTATCTTGTTTCAGCCACTGTAATTTGGGGGTTGTCCAATCCCAGCCAAACCTAAGCCCAACAATACAGTTCCCTTCAGTGTTCAGGCACAAAGCCATCGTCTTCGTCCTGCTGATTGCCAGAATGGCCTTGGGTGTCTATTTTCAACTTTGAAGTGGCCAAGAACCACCTGGGGAGCTGTTAAAATGCAGGTTTCCAGCTTGGAAGGCCCTGGAATCTGCACTTTCAACAGGCCTCCTTGAAGACGCTGCAGGAAATAGGCCGCAGACCACAGGTTGATAGTGGCCTTGGAACCCACAAGCCTCGGCAAAGTCTCCTGATCTGCACAGAAAGCTCTACTCACTGTTCTTCCTCCAGACAACACACACACGTCACCCCCTAAAAGGAACCTGGACCCTCTGTCAGTCTGTCCTTGCTCATGTGGGAAGGGAAGACATTGGTTGTTTTTGTTGTTTTTCTATAGCCGCAAAAAATGAGCAAGCTGCCACAATGTGGCTCCCTAAACCACGCTTGTCCCACTTTTGCTAAAATAGTAAGTAAAGGAATGGCATGCAGTTTTAATCTGTACTTTTGAATACCAATAGGGTTCAATATTTTATACAAATAGTGAACTTCCAAGAAGCACAGTAAAAAGAGGAGGGCTTTGGCATCAACGAGTCCTGAGTCCCAGTCCCAGCTCTACCACTTCCTGCCAGCATGACCTTGGGCAGGTTACTTGACCACTCTGACCTTCAGTTTCTTCATCTGTCAAACAACAGCCAGTTGATAGCATATAGGGAATCAGGTTTGGCGCACAGTAGGCCCTTAGTTACGGTAATCATCACTGTATCTCGCACTAGTCTTCATGGGGACCACTGCCTCGAATCTGTGCTGCTTTTCCACCAATTCTTACCACTCTCTTACTTTCCTGGGGCCGCCATTACAGATCGCCTCAAACATAGCGGCTTAAATCAACAGCCATGTATTGTCTCGCTGTTCTGGAGGTCAGGAGTCTGAAAGCAGTTTTCCTGGGCCGGAATCAAGGGGTCGGCAGGGTTGAGCTCCGTCCTGAGGCTCTGCGGGAGAATCCTTCCCTTGACTCATCTGCACTGTGGTGGCCGCCATAGCCTTCCTTGGTTTGCAGCCCTATTACTCCGATCTCTGCCTCGGTGGCGCACACGGTGCTGTGGACTGAATGTTTATGTCCCCAAAAACTCATCTGTTGAAATCCCAACCCCTGACCACCAATACGGAGGTGGGGCCTTTGGGAGGTGATGAGGTCGTGAGGGTTGTCCCTGCTGCTCCCCATCCATACCCCAATACCCCAGAGCATGTCCATCTCTCTCTGAATGTCCTCTATGCTACACACACACACACACACACGCACACACACACACACACACAAACACTTTGTTTTTACTTTTCTTCCTGGGAACCTGTCTGATTCATCTTGGGTCCCCAGTTCTACCACGGAGGAGCAAAGTATATAGTCGTTGAGTGGAAAAGGAGAAGTTCAGAGGCCCCTCTCTGGAATCATCAGAAGCAGTACAATTAAATAGTTTTGATGGTGCAATGAGGGAGATGTAAACTTTTTTCATATTTTAAGGACTCAAATCATTTAAGTCCCTAAATATTTAGAATTATCGACGTGGAGATCTTGGTAACAGCCCTAAAGTACCAGAAAGCCATCATTATTTGTATTCTACTTTCACATTTTTGTGTCTTCTAAGATTGTTTCCCCCTTGAATTTACTAAAGTTAAGGAAACCAGTCTGAAAGACCAAATTCGCTGTCCTCCTTGAACGAGAAGATTAAAGTTAATGTGTGTGAAAGATAGATGAACTGCTGCAGGATGAAAAGGCAATTAGAAATAATGGCCTCTGACCACAAAGGTCCACAAATTCAAGAATTGTCAACCCAAGACAGAGATTCTATCAGTGACGAATCTGTCGCTTTACTTGACTACGGATCCAGTACAATTATGGGAAAACTAACAGAAATGACCTGAGTGAACAGACAGACTGGGGCCATTTGTTTCTTAAGTGAAATTTCCAGGCACCTAGCTGTAGCCTGTGCTTTTCCATCACTGCTGAGTGGCAGTTGGCAGAGAGAGATGACCTTTACTTAACCTTGAGAATAACTCTACCCCTTCCTGGCCAGAATAAGGAATGTATGTCAAGGCCCTATTGACAATCCATTTGCAGGAGTTATCGAACGTTTGGCCTAAGTGGATGATATCCTTGCCTTTCTGAACTTTATTTTACAAAATAAATATCTGTCCTAGGCCATCTTGGAAGTTAGAGAGGGCCACACACCTCGGACAGATGTCTGACAAATTTAAGAGGTCACTTTCATCTGTTTTGTTTTGGTTTCGGGGTTTTTGTGTGTGTGTGTGTTTTGTTTTGTTTTGTTTTTACTCAAACATTCATCAGAATGAATATAGAGAAATAACCAACTTTCATCTGCCACTCTTCTTATGGGAAGACAATCTACTTTCATTCCTTGAGGTATTCAGAAAATGTTTATTGCTGTCAGCAACCCAATAGGTAAGTGGTTTCAAAACAAATGTTAAATCGAGCACTGCTCCTCGACTTAACTCCTTCCCACCCAAAATACCTGTGTAATGATTTGTTCAAAGATCTGAGGTAAACGACATCAGATCAGATATCCAATCCCTCAAAGAAAATGGTTTCAGTGAAGTCAAATCCCCAAACTTGCCCTCATTCTCACCTCTCTAACCCATCCTTATCAGAAGCTGCTTGTCACCAATAAGATTAGTGGTAGTGCATTGGGCTAAATCAGATTTTTCGTCATGAAAATGCCATGAACCAAATAACTGATGTGATTGAAAGGTGCTGAAGAGCCCATCAGCCACACAGTCTATGGATGAACAGACTACATCGGAAATACCCTTGATTAAAGTCCATAAGATTTTGGCTAAGGTCGCTTCATGATTATAGAATTTTAAATCTACGTAAGTAATGGATATGGGATGGTATCTAATGACTGATGCTTTAAATATTTTCATTGTTTTTTAATCAGTATCACTTATTTTAAAAAGTAATATGCATGCATCATAGAGAACTTTCAAACTATAGAAAAAAAAAAGAATTAAAATCATGGCCATAAGCCGTGACTCAAAGATAATTATTCTTAATAGTCATGTAAGCCCTTCTAAGGATGTGTGTGTTTAACAAAAAATCAAAAACACTGTAAATATAACTTTGTGTGCCTCATTTTTCAAATAACACTATGAGTGGTTAACAATTGCATAATATTGTGGCATATGGATACACCATAATTTCACAAATTCTCTATTATTGGACTTTGAGGATGGTCCTGAGTTTTATTTTTTAAATGTCACCATAACAAATATCCCTGTATAAAAATCTTTGTTTTTATCTCTGCTCATATCCCTAGGAAATATTTACAGAAGGGTGGGGGATATAAAACTTCTAAGAGCTCTGACTACCTATGGCCAAATTGCCAGGAAGGTGACCTCCACTTTCCACTCCCACCGGCGAAGCGTGACTGTTCACTCATCAACATCATGTATTGATAACCTATTTATTTATGTATTTATTTATTTATTTAATATGCATTTTAAGCTTTATTCAAGAAAACAACAGTGGGTCTTCCATGATCATTTTCAGAATAATGAAGTAAGTTCAAAGAAATTTCAAGGCATGATTTCTTAGGAATTTGTCAAGACTTATTTAACTTGTAAGCCAGAACTAAGAGCTTCCCGGCAGGTCTAGGAGGTAGAAATGACTTATCTGTACAGCATAACTTAAAATTTCAAACTCATGTAGAAAATCCTCTTCACATACCAAGTAATTATTTTGCAATAAGGAAAATGATTATGGGGGCACCTGGGTGGCTCAGTCTGTTAAGCGTCTGCCTTTGGCTCAGGTCATGATCCCAGCGTCCTGGGATGGAGCCACCCGTCTGTCATCGGGCTCCCTGCCCAGCAAGAAGTCTGCTTTTCCCTCCCCCTGCTCTTGTGCTCTTGCTTGCTCTGTCTCTCTCCCTCTCAAGTAAATAAAATCTTAAAAAAAAAAAAAAAAAAAAAGCGAAAGAGAGAAATGGTTATGGGGCTGGTTCAAACTTTAAACTCACCTAGGGCACCTGGGTGGCTCAGTCGGTTAAGCGTCTGTCTTCTGCTCGGGTCATGATCCTGGGGTCCTGAGATTGAGCCCCACATCGGGCTCCTTGCTCAGCGGGGAGTCTGCTTCTCCCTCTATCCCTCCCCCTGCTCGTGCTCTCTCTCTCTCTCACTCTCTCTCTCAAATAAATAAATAAAAATCTTTAAAAAGGTTTGCAGACCTTTGCAAGAAAGGTGTTCTGAAAACCCCTGTCTCAGGATTAGACTTCAGGAGAGATATTGCTATGATGATGTCCTTCTGGATCTGACACGTAGGCCTCCCGATGAGTCCAGGATGAAGCTGTCCCTTTTCTCCTTTGCATGTGTTACTGGAAAGGGGCAGGTAGAAGTGCTGAAGGCCACGTGCCCACTTCAAGCACTTTACTAGCTTCTCCTTGCCTTTAGAATGCACTCACATGATCGGGCCTCTGCCTGTGCACCCTGCCTGCCCCCCACTCTATCTCCCCTTGCTCCTTCTGCCTCCACTGGCTTCCTTTCTATTTTAGCCTTCCAGGTTCTCACTCACCTCAGGGCCTTTGCATATGCTGTTCCTTTGTCTGCAAAGCTCCTTCCCCAGCCCTTTGCCTGGCTGGTTCCTCCCTACCCTTCAGGTCACATCAAATACCACCCTCCTTAGACCAAGTTTTTCCCATTATTCTCCATCCTGTTTTTCATGGCACGAATTGCAATGTGTAGTTTAGGGCAAGGCTTCTCAATGTTTCTGGAGTATAGAATTAATTTTTCTAAATTTCCAGACCATTGGAGATCTATATTTTTATAAAATATAATAAAAAAGAATATTTTATGTTATTTTAGAAGCTGGATTTTTTTAACTAGACTCAACAAACAAGTTATTCTGTCAAATTGCTATAGAAGTTTCTAAACCCTTCTCTCAACTTCAGTGTTAACTCATCCCAACCTGGCAACACAGATCTGTGGCCCGGCTCTAGTCCACAGACCCGACTGTGATGATCAGTGGTTTGTCCCCAATAGACTATGAGCTCCATGGGGGAAGGGACCTCATCTGTCTTATTCACCTCATGTCTCCAAGGCCTAGAATAGTACCTGGCAGGTGGTAGGTGTTCAAGACATTTCTATTGAATGATGTGAGTGGTTGAATGAGCCGCCAGTCGCTATAAAAGAGGGTGTGCAGAAAAGAGGGCGCCGCTGGGCAGTTTGGCTGGGTTGGTCACTGTTGGCGAAGTGGCTGGATGCGGGTGCTGAAGTCTGCAAACATCATGGCGGACCAGCAGGGGCCCAGAGATGACTCAGGGGCACTCCCACCACCCAGGCCCATGGGAAGCCTTGGGCAGGGCCTTTGCCAATGAAGCGGCCATGTTTTATCCGGAGCAGCTCAGCTCAGCCTGGCCCCCATGCTCTGACTGGCAACGCTCTGATCTCTGACCAGACTCCCTCTGAGGACCCTGAGTGGAAAGTCCATTCCAGGTGCATAGACATGAACTGGGTGGGGGCAACGGGCTCCCTGAGGGGAGATGCAGAGAGAGTCTGGGGAGTCAGGTTTAGGTAGAGTCAGCTGGTGGTCATCGGCCCTCTCCTAGGCAGTGGGTATCTAAACACCATGCAGCCTCAGGGCGCCTGGGTGGCTCAGTCGTTAAGCGTCTGCCTTCGGCTCAGGTCATGATCCCAAGGTCCTGGGATCGAGCCCCGCATCGGGCTCCCTGCTCCGCGGGAAGCCTGCTTCTCCCTCTCACACTCCCCTTGCTTGTGTTCCCTCTCTCACTGCCTCTCTCTCTGTCAAATAAATAAATAAAATCTTTTAAAAAAATAAATAAATAAATAAACACCATGCAGCCTCAACACAGGATCCCAAAGGGAGGCCAGCAGGGACTCAGGCCTGAAAGACAGACAGAATCTGCAGGGCCTGGGGAGCAGCAGGGAGACTAGAGGCAGCTGGTGGGCTTCCAGAGGTTGGCCCCTGATGTTCAGGGACACATGACTTGAGGAGAGAGCCCGCTCAGATATAAACCCACAGTGGAGATAAGGAAACTGAACTTCTCTGGACTTCTCAGCCTGGCCGGGAGAAATGTTGCGGGCAAAACACCCAGTACAGAGAGAAATGGGGAAGGAGAAGGGGGCTGGACCCAGGGGCCTCTAGGACAGGAGGAGGAGCTAAGAAGAAGCCTGAGCTGCCAGGACTCTTTCTCATGGGGGTTGGGGAGCCAGGGCAGGACCAAGAGGCGGCTGCAGAATGAAAGGCAGCAGGAAGGAGGGAAGAGGGGGAGCAGAGATGTGAGGGTGAGGATGGGAAGGCACTGGGGAATCTATGAGGCGGGCTTGAACCCGCTACCCTCTGAGCTGAGCTGTCTGGTCTGACATTCGAATCAGGCCACGCGGTCACCTCGGGAGACAGCCTCACAGCTCACTGTCAAGAAGGCCCCTGGGAAAGGCAGACAGGCCGGGAAAACTATCCTGCAGCATCTCTAGGGAGTCTGTTATGTGCCCAATAGTTCCTGTTGTGTTTCTTTCTGTTTATTTCCCTACCACGACGGGCAGCAAGATGTTTCAAATATCAAAGGCCTACATTTAGGTTGACCTGTGAGAACATCAAATTTCTGTAGGTCGAAGTGGGTCAAAACCACCCATTTCACATGATTCCGCCTAAGGTACGTGAGTCCAGGACAGAAAGCGGTGGGGAGCTGGGGAGACACACTGTGTCCTCACTGGGTCCAGCCATGCCTCAGAGGCCACACAAGCCACGCAGTTAAGAAGAGGGAACGCGGCTGCTTTGCCCAGAGCAGAGGGAAGAAGCGACAGGACAAGGGGAGCTGGCAAATAGGACAGGGTCTTCTTTGGCAAGAGGGTGGGCTCCCAGTGGTCTGCACCCCGGGCCAGGTCCTTCCGGGCTAAGAATCCAGGTGCTCGGGTGTCACACTGGCCCATGCGGCTGGATGGTGACCACAGCACTGTAACCTTTGCCCCCGTGCTATGTCCGCAATGGCCCAAGTGTAAGTCTCGAATGCTCTGAACTCTGTGTCCCCGGGCAGCCCTATGCTAAGTCCACCCCGGTGTGTTGGGGATGCCCTGCTCCGGCCACTGTGCAAAATAGAATCAACGACACTCAGCACCACCAGAGGAAGGACCGCCCAGGGTCGCCACGCCAGCACCCCCTGGGGCAACAGGACAGTCACCAGACCCTCAGCGGCCGCTCCGTCTGCTGAGACTTGGCACCAGAAGTGGCCGGTGGGAGGGCGCCAGCTCTCGGAGGGACAGCACCCTCGGCCCCCATTCCCTATGCCAGGAGCCCTCACCCTCCCTGAGGTGGGAGAGGCTGTAACCTCACAGGCCTCGCGAGCTCCAGATCATCCCTTTCTTCCCCACTGACGTCAGGATGGCAGGAGGCAGAGGTAGAGAACAGGGTCTCTAAGGCTTCCTTGGGGAATTGCTCGTTCACCTGGAGACGGAAGGACAGTCTCTTGTTCCACGCCTGGGGTCCTTCCTCAGGCCAATCTGGGGCTGTGGGTTCCTGGCTCCTCCCTCAGCATCCTCTGGGAGGCCCCCCCCAACCGCATGCCACCAACAAAGCCCCAGGGACTTGGATACTGCCCCCAAGTGTCCCCTACGAGGATTGAATAGGTGATTATTTACTTGCCCTTCAGTTCCCTCAGCTGACAAGTGGGGATAATAACGGTCATGACCTCATAAGTCTTGTGAGACTATCATAACAGAAGTACTTAGAACAGCACCTGGCACGTGGTAAGGATTCTATCAGTGTTACGTGATTATGTAAGTATTACTATTGTTGAGACAGCACAAGACTTTTTCATGCAACTCGGGGCAGGAATGCAGCTGGGTGTCAGGAATGTAGCAGAACCAAGAACTACCTAACCAGCAGGCCTCTCCTAACCAGCAGCCGCTCATCTCTGCTCCTCCAAGCACATCTGTTCCATTTCTCATCACTCTACAGCCCAGCCTTCTCCACTCACCAGTCCACAGGGCCAGACACGTCCGCTCGCAGCTCCGAAATGCTCACGGTGCAGGCTCAGCCTTGTTCCGAAGTTGGCTTCCTCGGTGAACTGAGGGAAGGTCCCCAAAGAAGAGGGAAGTGGGGCATCTGGGTGGCTCAGTCGGTTACGCATCTGCCTTCGGCTCAGCTCATGATCCCAAGGTCCTGGGATCAAGCCCCACATCGGGCTCCCTGCTCAGCGGGGAGTCTGCTTCTCCCTCTGCCTCTGGCCCTCCCCCCAGCTGTGTGCTCTCTCTCTCTCTCTCTCTCAAATAAATAAAATCTTAAAAAAGAAAAAAAGAAAAAGCACAGCCCTGATCCCTGGGACCTGTATATTTGGAAACTATTTTGAAATTTCTTATGTTATTTTACTGATCTACTGTTACCTTCCTGTCACATCTTAAATATTCCGTTGAATGTAGGAGGTGAAGATGAGAACGACCATCATGATAGCTTTTCTGAAGTGACATGCCCGGAGAAGGTCAAACCATACTGAAAAGTATTTAGAGTGATCAAGATAACTGACAAGTGAAACAGCTATTTGGGTGAGCCTTGTGACTTCCCTTGTGCACAGAAGAATAATTGTGCTCATTTTCCTGGTGGATTAAGGAAATCCTCCATGCATCTCCTATTTTAGTTTTATTTGAAAAAGCTAGCTGAGGAGAAAATGGAAGAGGGAGAAAGAGTAATGGTTTTAGCAATTCATTTAAACCCGGGAACAGGTGCCCTTTGTTTCCATTTAGGATTCGACAAGGAGCGGAGGAATACACACGGAGCAGCTAATGTTGGGCCAGAATGCTTGTCTTTGGCAAACTTATCAGATAAACATACAATCACAGACCCTGTTCACAATTCTCCTGAATCTATGCCACTCTTGAAAACGATGGTCTCGTGTTTAAGAATAATAGGATTACAAGGCTAGGATGAACTTTAAGAAGCTATGCAGAGGACCAACCCAAATATCCACAACAAACAAATGGATAAACAAATACGGTCTATCCCTACAATGGAATATGTTTCAGCCATAAAAAGGAAGGCAGCACTGACACCTGCTAGAACATGGATGAACCTTGAAACATGATGCTAAGTGAAAGAAGTTAGTCACAAAAATCCACATACTTCTATGATTCCATCCGTATGAAACTTTAAAATAGGAAAATCTATGGAAACAGAAACTAATACTGCATTGTATGTTAACTAGCTGGAATTTAGATAAAAACTTGGAAAAAGAAAAAAGGAAAATCTATAGAAACCAAAAGCAGATTTGTGGTTGCTTAGGGCTGGGGTGGGACAGTAGGGAGCTGATAGCTAAAGAGTATGGGGTTTCTTTGATGAAATGTTCTAGAATTGACTGTGGTGATGGTTGTACGTATGTTTTTTTTTAAAGATTTTATTTATTTATTTGAGAGAGAGAGCACGAGCAGGGGAAGTGGGAGCAGCAGAGGGAGAAGCAGACTCCCCACTGAGCGGGGAGCCCGAAGCAGGACTCAATCCCAGGACCCTGAGATCATGACCTGAGCTGAAGGCAGATGCTTAAGCGACTGAGCCACCCAGGCGCCCGAAGGTTGTACATATTTATGAATATGCTAAAAACCATTGAATTGTACCCTTGAAATGGTTGAATTACAGTGTGTGTGAATTCCATCTCAATAAAGCTGCTAAAAAAATTAATGGATTGATGGATAGATGGATGAAAACTGGTTTAAAAAAAAGAAACTAAGTCATCCACATTTAGATCATCCCAAATATGGGAACTGAGAAGGGCTGGTTGACTAACTTGGTCTTTCGATACAGACTTTTCCTCTTGTCTTGCTAAACCATCTTTCTAATGGTGAGTGAATTTATATTCACTCCATTCTTATATGTTATTAGAATATAAGAATATATATTCTTAGGCAGTAAATAATTCTTTTAAAATGTTAAGTTACCCCAAAATATGGGATCCCAAATAGTTACTTTCCATTTCATAAACCTAAGCAAGTAGATCATTAGTTGTCCTATATCTCATTGTATTAAATATTTGCCATTTTACAAATAACAAGTTTTCCACAAAACATGTTCTGGGTAGAGCTTTTTAGAACATGGCCACAGTTTATCAAAAACATGAAAAGTATGACGGAATTCAGGAAGCCCATCTGACTTAGAGAATATAATTTCTGTTCTGCCACTGACAAATGAGAAAGTCAAAAATTGTGGCAATTTTTAAAGCAAACCAAAGCACACAGTGAAGAGCATATGGTAAATTCTCTTTATGCTGAAGCTGGTCTCTCTGGGGCACTAGCGTGTTGTAGAAAAGAAATAAAAGATGTGGTCACCGCTTGCCATCTAAACACAAAGACAAAGCGGATACTATTCCAAAAGCTGCTCCTTCTATGTACGACGTACTTCAGAGATCTGGGAAAGATCAGGCAGCAACAGAAGGAATCCAGATAGAAAGAAAATAAAACTGAGACCTCCTGACAGCCTGGTCCATTAGCGTGTAAAGACCCCGAGGCCCGGAAATTCTGGTGAGCCCCTCAAATTCCTAAGGGCAGGCAGGAAGCAAGAAGGTCTCTTGTTTTGAGAGAAAGTTTTCTCCAAACCCCAGTAGGACAACCGGTCCAGAGACCAGGAAATGAAACTGATGTGGACGCTCCCTGGGAGGTTTTCTTTATTGGGGGCAGATCTTCTGGATTTCTAAAATTAACCTGTGCCATGAGAACATCCGACTGGACGGACTGTGGGTTGAATCAGGGTTCCCTTGGCTTGAATTCAAATTTCAAGGTGGCACGTCAGGGATGGGCTATGACAGGGGTCATTTTTTTTTATTTTTTTTTTTTAAAGATTTTATTTATTTATTTGAGAGAGAGAATGAGATACAGAGAGCATGAGAGGGGGGAGGGTCAGAGGGAGAAGCAGACTCCTTGCTGAGCAGGGAGCCCGATGCGGGACTCGATCCAGGGACTCCAGGATCATGACCTGAGCCGAAGGCAGTCGCTTAACCAACTGAGCCACCCAGGCGCCCTATGACAGGGGTCATTTATGAGCCCAAGGCCACCCCAGAAGAACTGGTTGGAGGCAAAGCCTATAGTCCCTCCTGGGAAACAATCACAGAGCCCCAGGAAAAAACACAGAAGTGTTGTCTAGGAACCGAGAGACTCAGCCTGGTATCCTGTGCTAATAACCACCTTAGACTTTTTTTTGCTAACCCCAAAATAAATTTATTTCCAGATTGTGGGGGGAAATTGAACAAGCGTAGTGCTTTTCTCTGGGATCAAAGCCAAAGCAGGGATACAAGCCGTGCTCATCCAGATTCCAACCCGGGAGCAGGCAGGAATGCCAGAAAGCTCACGTCGACCTCATTTCCTGAGGGCTGAAACTCACAGGAGATGGTGTCTTCAGAAGTCATGTTTGTGAGACATCACACTCCAGTAACTTCGTGACGGATATTCAATTGTCCTGCCTATGACAGTGTTTGCTCAGGTCAACTCTGAAGAAGAATGAACGTGTGTTTATATTTAGAAAATTTCTGCATTTGGGTGTGTTTACTCTTAAATCACTTCAAGTGGCTTTCTAGATTTTAGCAAAATAAAATGATTTATACTAAAGCTAGCCATACACATTCCCTATGACCCAGCAACCACTCCTAGGTACCTACTCAACAGAAATGCATACATATATGCACAAAAGGCATATTCAAAAGAGTTCTTAGCAGAATTGTTCATGATAGCCAAAAACCTGGAAGCAATCCAAATGCCCATTGGCAATAGAATGGATAAATAGTGATATATTCCTACAATAGAATACCGTAGAACAATGAGGGACTCTTAGGTACACAGTGTTGACTAAAAGAAACCAGACACAAATAAGCACATACTGTATGATTCCATTTGTATAAATTTCAAAGGTGGGCAACAAAAATCAATGGTATTAGAAGTCATGGGGCGTTTGTGTGGCTCAGTCGGTTAAAAAACTCTGACTCTTGATTTCGGCTCAGGTCATGATCTCAGGGTTGTGAGATGGAGCCCCACGTTGGGTGGAGAGATTACTTAAAAATAAAATCTTAAATAAAATCTTTAATAACATAAAATACATCAAGCACTTATGATTTGCTCACTTTTCTGTATCTATTGTATGTTGATAAATGTTTTTCTTTTTTTAAGTAGGCTCCACACCCAGCATGGAGCCTAACGTGGGACCCGAACTCATGACCCTGAGATCAAGACCTGAGCTGAGATAAAGAGTCGGACGCCCAACCGACTGAGCCACCCAGGCACCCCAAGAAATATATTTTTAAATAAATTTTTTAAAAAATATCTTTTTTGGGCGCCTGGGTGGCTCAGTTGGTTAAGCGACTGCCTTCGGCTCAGGTCATGATCCCGGAGTCCCGGGATCGAGTCCCACATCGGGCTCCCTGCTCAGCGGGGGGTCTGCTTCTCCCTCTGACCCTCTTCCCGCTCGTGCTCTCTGTCTCTCATTCTCTCTCTCTCAAATAAATAAATAAAATCTTTAAAAAAATAAAAAAAATAAAAAAAATAAAAAATAAAAAATATCTTTTTTAATGAGCTAGATTGTAGCTTTAAATGTTGCTGGGATCAGTATATCACAGAAAACTCTGTAAAACTTCTGCATTTGCAGGTGTAGTTGATGTACTTGGAGAGACCCCAAATTATAACAGCTGGTGACCATTATTGTTTGGTATTGTTGGTAATGAGCCCCAAGTCTTACACCTAACTTAAATCTGGGTCAGAGTCCTTCCACATTGATCAACAATGCAATCTTGGAGTTTAAAGTAATTTAAGATGCTCACAGAAAGATCTAGCTTTATGATGACCTGGGTCTCAGCAAACGGTCTCCCATAGTGTCTTCCTTTGGAACTGAAGCCATCATCTTGAACATACACCTGAGACCTCTTCACCTTTTTGTGACGGATGGCTCAGAGGTCACTGCAAGTGTGCAGAAGACAGGGCCTTGAGAAATCCAGAGAGTCAAAAACTAAGAAACCAAACAATTTACTTAGAGCTTTCTCCTTTGGATTACTTTTTAAAAAAATAGGGGCGTCTGGGTGGCTCAGTCGTTAAGCATCTGCCTTCGGCTCAGTTCATGACGCCAGGGTCCTGGGATCGAGCCCTGCATCGGGCTCCCTGCTCGGCGGGAGGCCTGCTTCTCCCTCTCCCACTCCCCCTGTTTGTGTTCCCTCTCTCGCTGTGTCTCTCTCTGTCAAATAAATAAATAAAATAAAATAATTTTTTTAAATATAAATTTTTTTCATGACAAAAAAGATTGCATTGGTCGTTTATTGGTTCAGTGGCTAAAAAAAATTCAAATATTATTTTAGTAGAAGAGTCTAAGCTTTTTTTAAACAGCTTTATTGGGGGTGTAGCTTATGTACTATATACTTACCCATTCACGGCACAGCACAATCCAATAATTTTGGTAAATTTCTAGAATTGTGCAACCATCACCATAATCCAGTTTTAGAACATTCCCATCACCCCAAGAAGCTTCTTTGCACCCATCAACAGTCAATCCCTGTCATGGAAGGGCACCCAGTCCCAGTGCTAAGCAACCATTATGCATTATATGCATATACATACTACATATAATGCATTATGTAATATATATTACAATTATAATTATATACAATATATAACTATATATATGATATAATTATATATGATGCATTTTTATATATAATTATTGTTATAGATTTGCCTTTTGTCTCTTTTTGTTCCCTTTGTTTTTTCTTGCATACTTAGATTTATGGTCTAGGACTATTAAGAAGGAAGCAGCACGCCTTCCAATCTGCTGAGGAGCTCGGGCACAGTGGGAGAGGAGAGGGGAAATCACATGCTTAACATGAAGCTTTTGATTTTCTTTATCCACAATCAGAGAATAGATCTCCTTCATGGAGCAGGTGATAGGAAATTGCGCTATAGGAAGACACAGAGAATAGGGAGTTAGCTGGGGTGTTCTAAAGAACATCGCCTGCATGAATGGCCAGCATGAATTTGGAGAGCCACGGGCAGTTAGTTATCTAGTGAGCAGGTGCATCTTCTACAGTTCAGCAATCCCAATAAAGAGTGCTCAGAAATGGACATACAGAAATGTACATCCTCAAGTAGGTGTCCTCCTCTCTTGCCTTCCTCCCGGGGTTCAAGTCAGCATCTCTCATCACTGTGACAGCTTCCTGTCTGGTTTTCTTGTACCCAGACCTGCCTCAGTATGGAAAGACTGCTCAGAACACATACCTGATCATATCACTCTCCTGTTCAAAACTCCGTCATGCTCTTCTCTGCTGTCCCCTAGATAGGCGGGTGCCCCGAGCTTGCCACACAAGACCCCACAACCTGGTTCCTGGACAACGACTCTCTTTCCAAGCATACTGCAAGCCTTTTCTTGACATTTCATACAAAGGAATCATGCAGTGTAGTCTGTGGTGTCTGGATTCTTTCACTTAGCATCATGTTTTCATGGTCCACTCATGTTTTAACATGCACTAATATTACATTTCATCCCTTCTTATTACTGAATTTTATGCCATCGAACGGATAGACCACATTTTATTTATCCATTCACCAGCTGATGTGCATTTGGATTGTTTTCAGTTTGGGATTATTACAAATAAAGGTGCTATGAACATTGGTGTACATGTTTTTCTGTGGACAGATGTTTTCATTTCTCCTGGGTAGACTCTTACAAATGGAATTGCTGGCTGTGTCATAAAGATTTTTATTTATTCATTTGAAACTCAGAGATACATAGAGACAGAGAGAGAGAGAGAGAGCATTAGCAGGGAGAGAGGCAGAGGGAGAGGGAGAAGCAGGGTTCCCGCCGAGCCAAGAGCCCAATGTGGGGCTCGATCCCAGGACCCTGGGACCATGACCTGAGCCGAAGGCAGACGCTTAACCGACTGAGCCACCCAGGCGCCCCTGGAGCATATGGATTCTATTCTCAGATTTGACTCTTCCTGTAACTGGATTTTCTCTGTAGGTCAAAGCATCAGACAAGTTCAAGCGCTTGGTGGAAACCTTACTAATTTCCTGGAAACTTCTTGGAACCTACGGAACAGAGTTCTTAGACTTTCTTCTCCAGGATCTTAAGGGATCAAATGTCCCAGGTCCCCTTTCATATTTCCATTTCACAATCCTTTTTTTTTTTTTTTTAAAGATTTTATTTATTTATTTGAGACAGAGAGAATGAGAGAGAGAGAGCACATGAGAAGGGGGAGGGTCAGAGGGAGAAGCAGGCTCCCTGCCGAGCAGGGAGCCCGATGCGGGACTCGATCCAGGGACTCCAGGATCATGACCCGAGCCGAAGGCAGTCGCTTAACCAACTGAGCCACCCAGGCGCCCCTCCATTTCACAATCCTAATGAAGTAAGCTCCTAAACCCTGTTACAAAAATCCCAACTCAGGAAGAACCAAGAGCCCACTGCCCATGTTCACTCACTGGACGCCATGACACTTCTGAGCTCTAGCCCCTTTATAAAGATCTCAAAGAAAAGAATGGCCTTGCTCGTAACCTCATTCTTTTCTTCCAGAACTTTCTGGCCCATACCCCCTCTCCCCAGTCCTTAGTTTCTGCTTGGAGGAGACCAGACATATGCAGGGGCCCAAGTCCACCTATAGGACAAGGAATGGTCAAAACAGTGTTATTCCTCATAGCCCCAAGCTAGAAACTAACCAAATACTCACCAGGAGAAAGGATGAATAAATGGCTGTGTAGTCACACAGTGGGGGTCTATCCAGCAGAGAATGAGCCACCTACAACTGCCCACACAATATGAAAGAATCTCACAAACGAACGTTAAGGAAAGAAGACACACACGAAAGAGCACATGTCCTGTGATCCTACTGACCCCAAGTTCAAAACCAGTCAGATGGAATCTGTAGTGTAGGAAGGGGTAGTGACTGGAAGGGAGCACATGGGGTTATCGTAGGGGGCTATTTGTGTTTTCTTTTTGATCTGCAGTGCTGTTTGCATGAGTGTATTAACCTTGCAAATATATAACATGCTTATACTATATGTTTTCATAGGTGTGTTATTCTTCAATAAAAAGTTTATAGTGGGGGTGCCTGGGTGGCTCAGTCAGTTAAGCGTCTGCCTTCAGCTCAGGTCATGATCCCAGGGTCCTGGGATCGAGCCCCCCATCAGGCTCCCTGCTCGGCAGGAAGCCTGCTTCTCCCTCTTCCTCTGCCGCTCCCCCTGCTTGTGTTCCCTCTCTCGCTGTGTCAAATAAATAAATAAGATCTTTAAAAAAAAATAAAATAAAAAATAAAGTTTACAATGAAAATTAACCTAGAGGGAAGAAAGGATGGTTTTATTTTCTTTATGTTAGTATTTATAATAAAATTGCTAAGAAATTGCCTCTAAAAATAGGTATTCCAATATATTCTTCAAATTGAGCTCTGGAATATAAAAAGAAATGATACCCTTTCATATAAATTTCAGAGAGCAGTTTTATGCCTTTATTTATTTTTAAGATTTATTTATTTATTCGAGAGAGAGAACGAGCATGAGCGGAGGCAGGAGAGAGAATCTCAAGGCTTGATGGGGCTCCATCTCACGACCCTGAGACCATGACCTGAGTTGAAATCAAGAGTCGGATGCTTAACTGACTGAGCCACCCAGGCACCCCATGCCTTACTTTAAAATCACCTAAAGTACGGGTGCCTATTGGCTTGTGGGTGGTACATATTTTATTTCTTTGTAGTCTTCTTTGACCACAAATGTTCTATTTCCTCTGAAGGAAGATAATGCTACTGAAAATGCACTGTAAGCCACACAGCAGGATATTCCATTGGGGAGCAGTGGGTCAGGTGCTGCAAGGCCCGCCAATAACAGGAATTTGCAAAACAAGGACTTGCTTATTTCCTTATTCAGAATGAAATTTTCTCTGAGCCAGTGTAACTGAATCATACAGAAATCAAGACTGAATTGATGACGGCATTAGCTCTGTGCTCTAAGCAAGGTGCCGGGGCGGGGGGCGGGGGGCGGGGGGTCTGCTCAATGAGTGCACACAGCCCAGGGGATGGTACAAAGGGATTCATAGGGAATATTGGGACTTCTGAAAACCTAAAATTTTTTTTTTTTTTTAAAGATTTTATTTATTTGACAGAGAGAGACACAGTGAGAGAGGAAACACAAGCAGGGGGAGTGGGAGAGGGAGAAGCAGGCTTCTCGCGGAGCAGGGAGCCCGATGGGGGGCTCGATCCCAGGACCCTGGGACCACGACCTGAGCCGAAGGCAGATGCTTAACGACTGAGCCACCCAGGCGCCCCTGAAAACCTAAAAATTTTAAGAGATAATTTAATTTAACCTCTGTTAATTTACATGGGATGAAGCTCTGACATAAACTACAGCATGGATGAACCTTGGAAACATGCCGAGTGGAAGAAGGCAGACACAAAAGGCCGCATGTTATATGATTCTATTTATATGAAATGTCCACGATAGGAAATCCAGATGGACAGAAAGTAGATCAGTTGTTGACAGGGACTGGGGGGAGGGAGAAATGAGAGTGACTATTAAGGAATAATGTGTGTGGTGGGTTTTTTCGGTGTGATGAAAATATTCTGGGAGCACCTGGGTGACTCAGTCAGTTGAGCATCCGACTCTTGATCTCAGCTTGGGTCTTGATCTCAGGGTCGTGAGTTCAAGCTTCCTGTTGGGCTCCATGCTGGGTGTGGAGCCTACATTAAAAAAAAAAATTCTGGGGCGCCTGGGTGGCTCAGTTGGTTGAGCGACTGCCTTCGGCTCAGGTCATGATCCTGGAGTCCCAGGATCGAGTCCCACATCGGGCTCCCTGCTCAGCAGGGAGTCTGCTTCTCCCTCTGACCCTCCCCCCTCTCATGTGCTCTCTCTCTCTCTCTCATTCTCTCTCTCAAATAAATAAATAAAATCTTTGGAAAAAAAAAAACTTTAAAAAAAAAAAATTCTGGAACTAGGTAGTGGGGATGGTTATGCAACTCTGTGAATATGCACAAAACTCCTGAATTGTATACTCTTTTTTTTTTAAGATTTTATTTATTTACTTGAGAGAGAGAGAGAATGAGAGAGAGAGAGAGCATGAGAGGGGGGAGAGTCAGAGGAAGAAGCCGACTCCCTGCTGAGCAGGGAACCCGTCGCAGGACTCGATCCTGGGATTCCAGGATCATGACCTGAACGGAAGGCAGTTGCTTAACCAACTGAGCCACCCAGATGCCCTGAATTGTATACTCTTTAAGTGTGAATTTTATAGTACGTGAATTATAACTTAAAAAACAATTTCTGCCCAAGAAATTGGGTTGAAAATAATACAGGTCATCCGAGTACAAGTGAACCACAAAAAAATGGTAAGGCTGAACCTCTGCTTTGCTTACAAGCTCATCTTTAGCCACATAATAAGTGAAAAGAGCCAATAGGAAGTGAGCAAAAAATAATTGAAATTCTCAAGAAAAATAATTGTTATTAACACATTATCATTGAACCTCAAGCAAAGGATAGATGATACCTCAGATATTACTGATTCATTTAAAACCATGTGATCCTCAATCTAGTATTCTACAAAATGTCACCAAACTTAATGTTGTTTGGCAGATTATTTTGCAATTTCTTATTTAATACAGAAGTTCACAAAGAAACAGCACTGGGAAAACACTTTTTCTTCCTACCACAGTGAAAGTGGTTAAAATAGCAAACAGGAAACAATTTGGTCAACACATTGAACTGCTTTTGTTAGCACATCAGCTGGAAGACTCCATGAAAAGCTGGAGATGTGCAGAAACAAATATTACAACAAATTAGCCAGTGTGGGAGGCTTGCCATGCAGCTGGGTGAAAGTACAAATGCTCCTAACATGCTTCAGCTTGTGGTATTTGCAAGATTCTGTTTCAATAATCACATTCATTAGGAGCTATTTTTTGTGAATCCCTAAAAGATGGCTCACAGAAGTCAGCCTGAACCACACATTACTTATTCGAAATAATATATTTAATGGAATCCTGGCTAATTATACCCTTTGTTGGAGTGGCTGATTTGATTCAAATTTGTAAAAGATTTCAGAGGAAAGGTATGTAGATGGCACCGCATGTGAAATCCATTTTCTGCATCATTCTTAGGCAAGCTACTGCAGAAAATGAAGGAGAAACGCAGGTTGTAGAAAATACCATCAAGAGGTGCCTGGGTGGCTCAGATGGTTAAGCGTCTGCCTTCGGCTCAGGTCATGATCCCAGGGTCCTGGGATCGAGTCCCGCATCGGGCTCTCTGCTCCTTGGGAGCCTGCTTCTCCCTCTGCCTCTCTCTCTCTGTCTCTCATGAATAAATAAATAAAATCTTTAAAAAAAAAAAAAAAAAAAGAGGTGCCTGGGTGGCTCAATCGGTTAAGCAGCTGCCTTCAGCTTGGGTCATGATTCCAGGGTCCTGGGATCGAGCCCCACATCGGGCTCCCTGCTCAGTGGAGAGCCTGCTTCTCCTTCTCCCTCTACCTGCAGCTCCCCCTGCTTGTGTTCTCTCTCTCTCTCTCTGTCAAATAAATAAATAAAATCTTAAAAAAAAAAAAAAAAAGAAAGAAAGAAAATACCACCAAGGTGATTTTTTTTTCTTTTTGTAAATGACCGGAAATGGGGATCAAACTAGCCAAACATCAGCAACTTCAAATGGTTCCATGTAATGTACAGTTTATAAGTGAATATACGACGGACCAAGTTTGCTTTCTTGACAGGAACTTGGAGATTGGACCAAATCTTTTTTTTTTTTCTCAGAAAAAGTGATTTATTAAGAAACACTAAACAAAGCCAAATGTGATGACTGAAGCTTCACCTGAAGCATCACATGGAGGGACAGTAAGGATGAGACTTCTAATATTTTTCTGTTAAGACCCAGCAAAATAGAAGGCCATCTTAAATCCTTTCTGAAATAAGCCCAGGTAGAATTGTTTTTAAGTCTGAAAAAAAGGTACTTTAAACAAGTAAATGAAACGATAAAATTAACTGTTAAAAAAAATTTTGGGAAAAAATCTGAAAAGAAAAAAAAAAAGACCAAGAAAAGAAAAAAAAAAAAAAAACAAAACAATCCAATTAAAACATGAGCAGAGGATCTGAATAGACATTTTTCCAAAGAAGACTTGGAGATGGCCAGCAGGCACATGAAAAGATGCTCAGCATCCCTCATCATCAGGGAAATACAAATCGAAACCACAATGAGATATCAACTCACACCTGTCAGAATGGCTAGTATCAAAAAGACAAGAAATAGGGGCGCCTGGCTGGCCTAGTCGGTAGAGCATGAGACCTGATCTCAGCGTTCTAAGTCTGAGCCCCACGTTGGGTGTAGAGATTTACTTAAAAAGAATCTTAAAACGGGGCACCTGGATGGCTCAGTTGGTGAAGCGTCTGACTCTTGATTTAGGATCAGGTCATGATCTCAGGGTTGTGAGATCGAGCCCCATGTGGGGCTCCGTGCTGGGCGTGCCTGCTTAAGATTCTCTCTCTTCCTCTCCCTCTGCCCCTGTCCCACACTATCTCTCTCCTTCAAAATAAAAAAAATAAAAATAACATCTTAAAAAAAAGACAAGAAATAACAAGTACGGGTGAGGATGTGGAGAAAAAGGAACTCTTGTGCACTGTTGGTGCGAATGTAAACTGGTGAGCCGCCGTGGAAAACCGTTATGGAAGATCCTCAAAAAATTGAAAGTAGAATTACCATATGATCCAGTAATGGCACAACTGGGTATTTACCCAAAGAGAGCAAAAACGCTAATTCAAAAAGACATGCACGCTTCTATGTCTATTGCAGGATTATTTACAACAGCCAAGCTATGGAAGCAATGCAAGTGTCCATTGATAGATAAATGGATAAAGATGTGGTCTAGGTGTGTGTGTGAGCGCACACATGCACACACACACAATGGAATATTACTCGACCATAAAAAAAAGAATGCGATCTTGCCATTTACAACAACATGGACAGAACTAGAAGGCATTATGCTAAGTGAAATAAGTCAGAGAAAGACAAATACCATATGATTTCACTCACATGCGGAATCTCAAAAACAAAACAAATGAACAAACAAACAAAACAGACTCTTAAATACAGAGAATAAAATGGTGGTCCCCAGATGGTAGGCAGGTGGCGGGTGGGTGAGACAGATAAAGGGGATAAAGAGGTACAAATTTCCAGTTATTTAAAAAAAAAAAGAAAGAAAAAGACAAATAGTAATTTTTATTTTTTTAATTTTCAAATTTTTTTTTTAAGATTTTATTTATTTGACAGAGAGAGAGACACAGCGAGAGAGGGAACACAAGCAGGGGGAGTCGGAGAGGGAGAAGCAGGCTTCCCACAGAGCAGGTAGCCCGATGTGGGGCTTGATCCCAGGACCCTGGGGTCATGACCTGAGCTGAAGGCAGACGCTTAACGACTGAGCCACCCAGATGCCCCATAAATAGTAATTTTTAAAGGGGCAGAGCAATCAGAAACAATTGATGTTAAGCACCTTTGCACAGAGAAAGAGGAAAACAGAAGAAGGTGACTTTTACTTTGCAAATGTATACTTTTCTATGCTGTTTGGATTGTTAAAATATTTGCATGTATTACTCCAATTTTTTTACTATTAATGGACTTTTTGGGCATCGAGGTTATAATCCCTTTTGCTTTCTTTTTATACATTTTTTTATTTTTAAAAAATATCATTTAAAGAGTTAAATATGAAAACATCCAAACAAACTTATAAAAACTTTAAAGCAGGCACTAATTAAATCTAAAATTGCCTTAAACATGGGGCGCCTGGCTGGCTCAGTGGGTAGAGCATGTGTGACTCTTCATCTCGGGGTTGTGAGTTCGAGCCCCACGTTGGGTGTGGAGGTTACTTAAAAAAATAAAATCTAGGGGCGCCTGAGTGGCTCAGTTGTTAAGCGTCTGCCTTCGGCTCAGGTCATGATCCCAGGGTCCTGGGATCGAGCCCCGCATCGGGCTCCCTGCTCTGCGGGAAGCCTGCTTCTCCCTCTCCCACTCCCCCTGCTTGTGTTCCCTCTCTCGTTGTGTCTCTCTCTGTCAAATAAATAAATCTTTAAAATAAATAAATAAATAAATAAATAAATAAATAAATAAAATCTAAATAAATAAATAAATAAAATTGTCTTAAACAAAAAAGGTGATTATCAAACATTTTGTCTTTCAAAATATTTATTTCAAGTATAAACTTATTAAAGTACTATATATAGGAAGACAATCACATATAAGATAGTTAAGTAACAAACTTGTGGAACACAATCATTTGATCATCAAAATATAAAAAAAGAAAATAATTTTATATTAGATAATTTGATTGAAAACAGTGTTATTTTATTCAAGTAACAAGCCCGAACCAGTTCCCAACTAAGAGTTAAAGCTCTTTTCTCTATATCTTCATACACTCAGCCCTTAGACAAGGATCATAAATTTTAAACCGGAATTATTCCCCTAGAAATCCATATTTAAAGTTTTTGTTACTCTTACGGAAATTATTCAGTTTTATTTTTCATAAATATTTTCGAAATGCCACTAAGCAAACACATCCACCCTTGGACAATGTCTAAATCCTTTTGTTTACAAAAGTAGAAATAGCTACATAATGAGTCTGAGGTGAAGTGAGAGACATCGGTGGGTTATTAATCTATATTGGAATAATCTGTCATTGGATGGCAGAATAAAAATGTGAATGTGCCTTGAAAGTTGGTACCATCTGATAACAACCCACGTCAACACAAACCTCCTGATTCCTTTCCCAATGGTATGCATGAGTGCCCCGAAGAGAATCACCAGGAGCAGGAAAAGTTACAAGCTAAGCTCTTGTTGGCCAGAGATAGTCCCCGAACCCTGTACACCAGGGGAAATGCACAGCTGTCCCCAAGAGCACATGTGAGCCAAGTCTGGTGTGGGAGAGAGACCCCGTTTATTTGGGCGAGGCATGCTCTGTGCCCCCCAGAGAGTCACCATGAGGGAGCGGACCCTTACCACCGAGGCCACTCTGCCCTACAGAACTCCATCCTGGGTCTGTCAGCTGACCTCTGTCCTTCCATCCTGGGCCATTCTCCGCCTGACTCTGAAGGTTGGAAGACTGGGTTTCTTCCTCTTGTTCTTCATCGTCTGAGTCAGATTCGTCATTGTAGAAGTGAATTGTGGCTTGCACTGGGAAACTGGCCAGCACTTTTTCCCCAGAACTCTGCAGATACTCTTGGCGCTTTGAAATGGGTAAATAAAGTCTAATATTTAAGAAACAAATACACCATTAATCACCCTGAAATAGGCTAACCTCCATCTAGCGGGTCCTCTTCCCTAGAGGCATCTAACTCCCAATCTCCCTCTCTGATCTTGCCTTCACTGTGCAGAGTGTTTTCTAAATCATCAGAACACAAAAACGTGGGCAGGTGGAGAGACCTGGCAAAAGGAACCCTACACACCAGTTCAGAAACAAGCTATAATCGGAGTGAGCAGATCGATTTAGACCACCACGGGAAAAAGGGGGTGCTTCCATGAAGGTAAAAGGAAATTAAAACCCTGGGTTTCAAGATGAAGAGTCTCATTCTGATCAAACAGAGAATGTCACTTATCCTGGAGAATATATGTCCTATTTAGGTTAGGCCCCACTCCCCCTAGCACCCCCAAGGATAGGGAATGTTGTGACCTTTGGGCTCTGGAGGAAATAGGACTCTGGAACCACAGTCTAGAGAAGCAGCTAATTTTTCTGGACGTTGCTACAGAGAAGCTGTAGGAGTGGGTTCCTAGCTTTGCCAGAACAGAAAACGGTAACCCTGACTATGTGTCTAAAGAATAGGAAGGAAGGAAGGAAGGAAGGAAGGAAGGAAAGAAGGAAGGAAAGGAGGGAGGAAGGGAGGGAGGGAGGAAGAAAGGAAGGGAAAGAACCTAAATATATAAACTTGGAACTCTAAATTCAGGTTTTGTAGAATTTAGGATTACAGTTATACATGGAAAGTATTTAAAATACCCTTCACTCTCCCCATAACCCCTTATTCTTATGCCTTTCACTAATTTATTTGCATTTTTTCCTGAGGTCTTCTGAGGAACTGAGAGGGATTATCGTTTGACCACTACTTATTTGCAAAGCTGATTTCTTTTTTATTTTTAAGTAATCTCTATGCCCAACATGGGGCTTAAACCTACAACCCCGAGATCCAGAGTCACACACTCTACCAACTGAGCCAGCCGTGCACCCCTGCAAAGCTGATTGCAATTTCTCTCTTTTTGGATATAAAAGAAAAGAGAGAGAGGGAGAGAGAATGCCCTACTATAAATAATGCATGACAATTCTGAACTTCCTAGGATTTCTGATAAGCCAGGGATTCTCAACCTCCAGAGCACACTTGGCAATGTCTGGAGACATTTCTGGTTGCCTCAACTGAGAAGAAGCCCCTAGCATGTAGTGCACAGAGGCCAGGGATGCTGGTAAACATCCCATAATGCCCACCACAGCCCCTTACAACAAAGATCTATCCAGCTCCAAGTGTCAATAGTGCTCGGGTTGAGGAACTCTGCAACAAACAGAGAAAAAGAAAACCATTATATATATATATATAATTTCTACATATAGAATATATATTATTATATATAAATATATTAAATATATTAATTTATATATATTTCTATATTATATAAAATACAAATAATGACAGAATATAATATAATTATATATTATATATAATATATATTATATATATAGAATATTATATAAAATACGAGTAATGACAGAAACATAAACATAGTTTAGGTTTGGCCATATTAAAAATTAGCTGTAATGCTGAAGTATTTACAGGGGAATTTGAATTTGTGGGCTGTCTGGAAGTGCTCTAAAATTCTAACAACAGGGGCGCCTGGGGGCGCACAGTCGGTTAAGCATCCAACTCTTGGTTTCACCTCAGTTCAGGATCTCAGGGTCATGAGATTGAGCCCAGGGTCGGGCTCTGTGCTCAGTGGGGTGTCTGCTTGGGATTCTCTCTCTCCCTCTCCCTCTGCCCCTCCCACTTGTGCTCTCTCTCTTTCAAATAAATAAATCTTAAAAAAAATATTCTAACAATAATAAAAACATAATTGGGAGAGGGTGATACACACGATCAGATCTGAAGACTGTTGATAATTATTGAGGCTGGAGATGGCCATGTGGAGGCCAGTGACTATTCTCTCCCCTTGTGTGTAAGTTTGAAATTTTTTGTAATAAAAAGATAAAATAAACTTGTGTCCTTGGTTTGTAATGCACGCTTCACCAGTCCCTGCATTTTCAGTGAATCAAACATTGGGGAGCAGCAGAGTGTCTGTGGTAAGCAGGTGCATGGGTGTGCGGGGCAAGTGGTGCTCACAGGGCATGAAGGAGGGTGGTGGCCCTCAACCCCGATGCACGTTGGGATCAGCCGGGGAGCCTGTGAAAATACAGACACGTAGGCCTTGCCCAGACTGAGTGCGTCAGCACCCCCCGGGGAGCCACCCAGAGTCTGTATTTTTAAAGCTTCCCGAGTGATCCTGTGGGGAATAAAGACCACTGGTGTCAGGGCACGAGGAAAGTTTCCCTTTTCCAAAAATCACTCTTTGACCAGTCTGAAGGGCTTTCGATTTTATCTCTAGCAATTAGGATCTTTGGATTTTACTAAAGCTTTCGGTCTTCCAGGATAACCAGGGTAAAAATACTCTTCCAGGATGGGGAGAGAAAGAGACCGAGAAACAGATAAAAATCCTGAGCGTGAGCCACCTGCCCAAAGTGGATGAAATGTAAGAGGGACACAGCAGGACACAGTCCCCCAGGACTGTGGGAGCTCAGAAAGCCTGGAGGAGCCAACCGCAGTGGAGCCATCCACCCGGCCCCTCATTCGGTCACACACGTTTTGAAGGTTTACTTTGCTCTGGACGATATACTAACTGATGTCCTGGGAGAGAAATCGGAATGGGCTTAAATATTTAAGTAGATCAGCAGACACACATATACAATTCACATTCCGTTGAATTTAACACAAGACATAATATGTAATGAGAGGTAAAAACAAAAGACAAAGGAAAGGGTGCCTGGGTGGCTCAGTTGTTAAGCGTCTGCCTTCGGCTCAGGTCATGATCCCAGGTCCTGGGATCGAGCCCCGCATCAGCCTCCCTGCTCAGCGGGAGGCCTGCTTCTCCCTCTCCCACTCCCCCTGCTTGTGTTCCCTCTCTGGCTGTCTCTTTCTCTGTCAAATAAACAAAATCTTTAAAAAAAATAAAAATTTAAAAAAATTTAAAAAAATTTAAAAAAAAGACAAAGGAAAGAGGTCAATCCAATTTGCAACTAGAACACTGAATGAACGAATGAATGAATGAATGATTCCAGAATGGATTCCAGAAATCCAACAAAAGATCCTTGAAGTTTCTTGGGGTAATAATAACTAAATATTAGAGAATATACTGAATTATTTTCTACTTTGTTGAGAATGTGCACAGTTGAAGACATTAAAGTGTATTTATGCCTCTATTAAAAGGAAATAATCTATTTCTTACTGTGAGGTCATGTTACCTTACAGGATGCTGAAACCCAAAGGCCCCCTTTGATCCCGGAGTTTGTTGGTCACCTTCAGGTTCAAGCTGTAAAGACAGACACGTACAAACACAGACGTGGTCAAGAACCTCATAGTCAACAACCTTAGCATCCTGAAATTCTAAAAAAGAAAATCCAAGTAGTCTGCACTTCTTAGTATCAATACCAATTTTAGAGACAGTTTAAACACCCTCACAGTATTTGATAAGCCCCTCTTTCTCTTCCTGTTGTCAGCAATGTCCTGGGCACTGTGAGGGATTCAAAGATGGAAAGATGAGTCTGACGCAGTCCTGCAGTTCAGGTTTTTTCAATCTAACGGGAAAAGACACACGTAGGCAAATGACTACACTACAAAGCCTCGTTCAGCAAGATGCCAACGATTCTAGGCAGGGAGGAAGAAAAGCTTCACGGAGGGCCTAGCAGAGACGTCAGCAGCATTTGGGTGTGCAAGTCTGAGACCATTCCTGGCGGAGGGGAACATCAAATTCTGAGGGGCCAGAAAACAGAGAGCATAGGTGGGGAGAGGTGAGGAGCCCAGTGTGGAATGAAGGAGAAGCTGTGTTATTTAATGGGCTCCAGCAGGAAGCTGAGTCCCGATTACAGGATACCTTGAATACCTACTTTTGAGCCTGGGTTTCATTCTGGAGACAGCACTAGAGACCATTGCTGGTTTTTGAGCCAGGAGTTCAACAGTCAGATCTGTATTTTAAGGATAATGGAGGCCCCGGGGAGCAGTGCACAGCCTAGATTGGGGAGGTAAGGGCTCAGAGGCACGGGGCAAGAAGGGATAAAGGTCTGAACAGTGACAGGAAGGCAAGGAAAGATGGATCCCAAGGGCAAAAAACCACTTGACCACTTGAATATCACGAGTGGAGGAAAGGGAAGCCAGTCGGAGCCACTAAGGGCAACATTGATGGAGATAAGATACAAGCAGAAAGAGAGAGAGAGAGAGCCAGGCTTGTCCATGCTGTGACCAGCATCAGCGCTAGGGAGGTGAAGGGACAGTCACACCTGCCTGTCCAGGACTGACCCCATTCTACCCAAATTCGTGAGGTCCTGACTCTCAGTGAACTTGGCCTGAACTGTGGTCAGATGATCTGAGAGGCTGCAAAGCTGGTAATTGACATTTGATCTCAGAGCTCTGAAAATTTTAGTTACTATGGAAAGCGGAAAGTGGGTCGTCTTGGGACAGACCATCCGGGAACAGCTTGAAAGTGAGCTGAAATGGCCTGGGGCAATGGATCAGAAACCCCAGCCCTTGGGTTTGCATGGAGTCTAGCAGAAAGCAGATCGGGAGTGAGACAAAATCTGCTAGAGCAGGACAAGGAAGGACTGTGAGGATGGTTTGTCACCAACGATCATCACACCCATTCTATCCCGCAGTGATAGGTGTGTGGCCTTCGTGAGTAAATGTCATTATATTTTACCAACCGTATTTTTTACAATATGCCTGGGTGAGTGAAGTTAGGGAAGGAAAATGAGGCTCTTGGAACAAAATCTCTTCCAAAATGAAGTTCACTTTTTGAGGACTCCAGAGCCTCATGTCCGTGTTAGGTTCTGTTTGTAATTATGAAATACCCCTAATTGCTCACTACCACAGTAAGCCATCCTGGGCTGTCAGAGTGACTTTATATCCTGTGAGGGGAGCGCATCTAATGCCACGGTGCAAACTTTGGTGGACACCAAAAGACAGTGTTAGCACAGAAAGACAGCTTCCTTTAAGTGCGTAATTCTGACCAGACACTGTGAAACATACAATACGCCTTTAAAAACTGTAAAACTTTACCCCCAACATACATAGCTTTAAAAAAGTATGCCACGGGGCGCCTGGGTGGCTCAGTCGGTTAAGCGTCTGCCTTCAGCTCAGGTCATGGTCCCAGGGTCCTGGGATCGAGCCCCGCATCGGGCTCCCTGCTCAGTGGGAAGCCTGCTTCTCCCTCTCCCACTCCCCCTGCCTGTGTTCCTGCTCTCGCTCTCTCTCTCTCTGTCAAATAAATAAATAAAATCTTAAAAAAAAAAAACTGTATGCCACAAATGTCTTCCAATTAAAGATCATTTTCTGATGACAGAAATGTCTACACATTCACACTTGGATAATTCAAGGGGATCAGCAATGTATACAAGGAAAGGTGTGTGTGTGTGTGTATGTGTCCTTAGGAGTAAGAGAAGAGATACAAGCAGACTTTAATCATTAGAGTCGCCCGTTCTCCTCCCCATGCAGCTTCTGACCCCGATAAAGCGATGGTGTGGGAAGCCTGTAAAATGGGAGGATGAGCCCAGCAGACACCTCTTTTTTAGGTGCCCTCCCTTGCAAGGTGGGCAAGTGGCCAGGAGCAAAATGTAACAGAGGTCCACAAAGGCTTAGGCTGTCCTTCATTTCCCCCAGGCAGGAGAGGGAGACAGCTCCCAAAGGGAGGTAGGGGTACCAAATGGGTGAGGGTGACCCCAGTGCTCAGGGCACAGGGCCTCGAACGCAGCCCTCGAATTTTTCCGGGGGAAATACACAACCCGGCTCTAGAGCCAAGGCATTCTCCCGCGTTGTCGGGAGAGGGCGCTGTTGAGCAAGAAGCGTTCCCTCCCCGCGCCAGGCTGCGCTCCGCCTGCCCGGGCTCCCGGAACAGTGCGCGGTACCTAGAACCTGCGCTCGCCCGGTGCTGTCCTTTCCGCCTGGCCCCCTGGGCTCTGCAAAGAGCTGGCCGGGCAAGCGGGGCAGCGTGCGCTACAGCCCCCTCAGAGCACCCCCCACCCCCAAAATCCACGGACACAACTGTGCCATGCTGACGATCAACTAGCAACTTCCTACAGCTGAACACTTTTCTGCAAGTAATCATTTTTCTCACAAATATCCTTCTCATCATAAGAGAAAAAACCCCATCTGCCTTGCATACTATACTGTGCTATTGTATTTTTATTCTTGCAACAACTGATAGGCTCCATATACATTTCATTTAACAAAAAATTGGATAATTGTGAACTATAATTTCTCCCTCTCCCAAGCACCTTTTAAAGGGCTTATGTTTAAGAACTTAAGTTTGGGGGAGGGGGTTGGGAGGATGGGTTAGCCTGGTGATGGGTATTGAGGAGGGCACGTTCTGCATGGAGCACTGGGTGTTATGCACAAACAATGAATCATGGAACACTATATCTAAAACTAATGATGTAATGTATGGGGATTAACATAACAATAAAAAATTTAAATAAAAAAAAAGAACTTAAGTTTGAATGCAAAAGGTGTTGATTATTTTCCATTATTTAGATATTGCACGTATTTAAGAGTAACTTGGGCTACAAAATCATATCCCTCGTTAATTTGATATAGATTGCATTTGTTTCATTTTTAAAATAACAGCAACAATTAAAACTTCCATTATCTGGGCTAATTTAATAAAGTAGTCTGAATATCAAAATACAGTCAAAGGTCAGCTTTCGTGCACCTGAGCTTCTTATCATATTACAAATAACTGCCCACATAACATATACCACATGTTTGGTAAATTAAATGCATGATCCTTCCCAGCCTGATTAGCTCTTCAGCATTATAAAAGACATCAACTTACAATTTAAGATTTTTTTAAAAAGGAAAGGTAAATTCTATGAAAGCAAGCCATTACTTCAAAAGCATAAAGCAATTTAGTTACCAGTGCAGGAAACAAAAGAATTGTGGTGGAGATTAATCTTTACCCACAAAGCCCTCGGCTGGAGAGTATTTGCTCAGACAACATGAATTACCCCAGGAGTGCTTGCAGACTGGGCAAAAGTGCTTCAGAAAGGGCCAGATGGTGGGTGGGGGCTTCAAACCACACCTTCTGGGCACCCCAGACTGGTCTCTGCCCTTATTTGCACTGTGGTATGAGCCCACCAGTAATGGTACACACAGAAGGGAGACTGGGGCAGCCTTCTCCCCTCCTCTCTCTACCTGCTGGTTTCCGGGGGGGGGGGGGTACTCAACATAAAGAAATCTCTCTCAATTGCTCTTTTCTAGAACTCTCAAAATGCCCTTGAAAGAGCTACGCCATAGTGGTTTTGCTTTTCAAGAAAGAAGCAAGCAGGAGCCCAATCTATACACCGTGATCAGGTCTGATCAACAGCAGGCTCACCCAGGTTCCCTCTTCCAGGCCCACAGGCACTTCTGCATTAGAGGACCAAGGGAGGGACAAGCTGAGGAGGCCTTTCATGGTCATTTTTTAGTTGTGCCACTTTCTGGCTGAACCCTTCGATACCACAATGCCCACCTTAACCTTACCCGGCTTCCAGTTCTGGTCAGCTCAGCTTCTTGGGGTGTGAGGATCCAAGGTCTCCACGGTGTGGGGCTGGAAAGGCAGGGACCAGAGGTGAACCCCAGAATTTTCTGCTGTCTTTTAAAAGTATATCATAAGAGTTATCATTCTTATCAATTCCAATGTTTGCCTGAGAAAGAGTCACTGGATACTGCAGAAAGTTCTCTCAAGTTCTCGGTCTGTGGATAAACCCATGCCATTTGTGGTTTGTTTTTTTTCGTTTTTTGTTTTTTTTTTTCTCCTGCCACATTCTCAGTTCTCTGCCTTCACTGGCTTTGAGAAGTCCCAAATCTGATGCAATTATCAGGGGACACATTAGTTGAGAGATTTCTTTCCCAACCTGACTGGATTATTCAATTGATTCCCCACTGTAGCTGGCGACTTTTTTGCTCATTAATTTCAACCGCACCCCCTCTGCTGTTGAAGGATCTTGACCCTGCAGAGATGATTCCACAGGTTCTACGATGCGAAAGGGGGGTGGGGTTGGGGATGGGTTTCTCCTCTCTGGCTGCCTAGCCACCCAGCCCCTTCCACACTTTAACTGTACTACCTTGAAAGGGCTGAGCCCCAAGCGCAGGGCAAACAAAGACTGTCATCGAGAGTGTGACAGTCCGCGTGGTGAGGGGATCCCCTGAAACAAGGCTAGCTGAGAGGCCCCGAGAGTCCAACGTTCCCAGCCCAGTGAATTTCAGATCTATGAATGGAAGCGTTGGCCCATTTGCTCGCGGGGCGCTTCCTGGGCCTCCACACTTCGGCACCGTGCGCGGAAAATGGAGAGGACTGTGCATCCCCGTCTAAGGCTAAGGAACTTGCGCGGCGTCGCCGTCGGGCTCCGGGGCTCCGCCCGGGGTCGGGGGGCTCCGCGGCGCTGGAGCATCGGGCTCTGCGCTCGCCGCACCGACGCGCCGCGCGCCTCTCGACGCGTCCAGGGGGCCGCGGGGACACCCTCACCTCTCGGGCCCGCGCGGCGGCGGTGGCCTCCGGAGACCGTCCGCGGGGCAGTGACAGACGCGCCCCCGCGCCTCCCGGGCTCCGGCCGCCGCCTCGGGTCTCATGGTGCCCGCGCAGCCAGCGCCTCTCCGGCGGCGCCAGCGACACGGCCGCGCCTCTAACCGCTCGGGCGAGGGCGCTCACCTACCAGTGCGCTCGGCGCCAGGTTTAAAAACGGGGGCGGGGCGGGAGGGGACAAGGGAAACCGAGGAGGGGGCGGGGAGGGCGCTGGGGAGGCTCCGGGAAGGGACGGGGAAGCCGGAGGGGGGGAGGGGACGGGAAAAGCTCCAGAAGGGGCGCAGCGCGGGGGGTGAGATGGGGGAGGGGGGGAAATATCCGTGGAAAGGACTCAGGAAGCTCGGGGCGAGGGTGTGGAGGGGACAAAGGAAACCCAGGGAGGGTCGCCAGGGGCGGGGGCGAGGAAGCTTGGGGAATGGGCGGCGGGAAGTGCCTCGGGAAACGCGGGGAGGAGGACACGTGCGGGGACGGGGGTGTTTCTGTAGGGCACTCTCCCTCTGGGGTCGGGGGTGGCGGGGCGCTTGCCCAGGGGCCTCCCCCGCCGGGCGCGGGTGCGAAGGAGTCCCTGGCTTCTTCCCGCCCCTCTGGGGCTCCCCGCGGCCCCTAGGGGTTCTGGTTCCTGCGGGGGCGTCTAGGTGCCCAGATTTCCGGAGGCTCTCACGTCCACCCCTTTTAAGCGGCCGCGCGGTTTTGGGGCGCGGCTACAGACGTCTCGGGACCCTCTGGACCCTGCCCTGCCTGCGGTGCCGGAGCGCGGGCTCCCGGGACGCCCCGACGGCGCTGCGCGAACCGGGTAGGGTGGAGACGCGGCTGCGCTTCCAGGCAGTGGAAGGCCGCGGAGAGGAGAGCGCGTCGCGAGGCTTGGGAAAGAACATGACTCCCCGTGGGGGTGCGAGGGATTTGCCTCGGGTTAGCCTGGAGCCGCGCTTAGAAAGCGCCTGGATGAGCCTGGAGCCGCCGATGTCCGGCCCCGAGGACACGTCCCCAGGCTGCAGGGCTCGAGGGGGCGCGCGAGCGCAGCTGCCACCATAGCCAGCGCAGGGTCCGGGGAAGGAATGCTGGTTTATCAGTTGCCCCGGCGACAGACCTGGGCCTGGACCGGGGGGGGCGGGGGGGCGGGGACGACTTGCTTAAATAGCATCTGTTCCTTCGCGCCCCACTGACGCTGCGTTTGAGAACTGGAGCTTGCTGTTTGTGATTTATGGGAATTTACATGTGCTCTATGGGGAAAAAAAAATCAACGAACTTCAGAAATAAAAATATTTCCACATTTTGTTTTCTTAAAAGCAACAGATGTTTGACAATAATTAAACCTAGTTAAAGGCAGAGAGGGAAAATTAATAACCTTACTATATACAATTTCATACAAATGATTAAAGAAGACACTGAGTATAACAGAGGGGGAGGGCAGGTCAAAGAACAACATTAGCAGACAACATTACAACAGTACAGGACTATATTTAACGTTGGACAACCCCTTGAGTGCCTTAAAACGAGTGTCTTTTCAAGGTAGCCTGTGACAATGTAGTCAGGTTACCCCGCGCCTTAAAAATGATCACCCTTTGGCTCAGTAATTCTCCTTCTGGGTCTATATTAAAGATTTATTAATTCACAGAGAGATGTTCATTACAGTGTTACTTATAATGCTGAAAAATATGCCAAAACATGGCAACGACTAATCAGTGATGGTGGAATATCATACAGCTAATAAAAATGGTTGTTGAATTTTGAGCAGCCTGGGGAAATACATACATATAATGTTAAAAGAACAAAATTGGATGAGTAGGTTGGGCTAAAAATGACAAAACAGAAGTGGCCACTTGAGTAGTGGGACGACCAAGGATTTTTTTAAAAGATTTTTTAAATTACTTTTATCTCTACAACCATGGGGCTCGAACTTACAACCCCGAGATCAAGAGTCCCACACTCTACTGACAGAGCCAGCCAGGTGCCCCAGTAAGGATTTAAAACAGTTAAAAAATGTTTTCTAAATTTTCAACAATGAACATATATTTCTGTGTGGTAAAATATGCATAACAACATTTACCGTTTTAACCATTTTCACATACAACTCAGCAGCCTTAAGTACATTCACACTGTTGCGAATCCATCCCCATTACCCACCCCCAGAACATTTTCATCGTCCCAAAGTGAAACTCCGTCCCATTAAACACAAACTCCCCATTCCCCTCTCCTGCCGCTCCTGGTACCACCATTCTCCTTTCTATGGCTGCCTATTCCAGGCACCTCATATAATTAGACTCATTTCCTCCTTTTGTGGAGCAAATAATTTCATAAACTATCGATTTAATCCTCATCCCAACCCTGCAAATAGGCATTATCCTTATCCTACAGATTAAGAAACTGGGGTTCGGAGAAGTTAGGTAACTGGTGTAAAGTAACCATCTGGTTAGAAAACTAGAACTTGTGCTCCTGCGGGTACAAGGAATTCAGACACTGAATGCTGCTAAAGTAAGTTTCAAAGACAAGAAGGACCCAAGAGAGCGCCTGCACACAGTAAACACTCAGTTTTGTCTTTTTGTTTTCTTTTGTTCTTCCTTCTGCCAAGCATATGTAAGAACACATGGCCTGGCAGAGCAGTGACAATTTGAGCGACAATATCAAGTAGTTCTGGATCATAACCCAAGGTATATAATAAACATCAATGAGTTCATACTGATATCAATAAATATTGAATGAGGAGCATAAGCAAGTCTCCTTAACAGAAGAGTTCCAAGAGATTTATGTAAATACTCTACCCTCAAGGAGGTGGAGTAGAACTCCACAAATTGTAATGAAAATTAATAGCTATGCATGTTTTTGCTGAAAATATATTTAATGAAAAATAAATTCATTGGTGGGGCGCCTGGGTCACTCAGTCATTAAGTGTCTGCCTTTGGCTCAGGTCATGCTCCCAGGGTCCTGGGATGGAGCCTACCTCGGGCTCCCTGCTCAGCGGGAAGCCTGCTCCTCCCTCTCCCACTCCCTCTGCTTGTGTTCCCTCTCTCACTGTCTCTCTCTCTCTGTCAAAATAAATAAATAAAATCTTTAAAAAAAAATTCATTGGTGATACAGAATAAAAAAGTGTGTATGTTTGTTTTTTTTAAATTTGAGTTCTTTCTGCAAGTAGGAGAATTAAAATACAGTAACAGAAATAAACTGCTGTTGATTCAAGGGCTTTCAATTCAAAGGACTTTTGTGTTATCAAGTATGTTATAATTATTTCTTAAACTTTTTTGGGATCCAAGGAAGATGTTTATGACAGAGGAAATAATTTGCCAAAGGGTATAGAAATCTTAAGAAACGTAATTAAGTCCTTGGTTTATAAACTGGGAAAAATTGCATAGCTTCAAGTGCCTGAATTCCTGCCTGGGAGGTGATGTGGGAAAGAGATAAAATTGAGATTCTATTTCTTGCTCTGTTCTCTTTAATTAAAAATTCTTTTTCGTATGCTGACTTTCAGTCGTTGCTTAGAAACAAAGAGTAAAGATGTCAACCCTCAGGGTTTCCGGCTTGCCTAGGAGGAGGATACCAAAAGTCAAAACATCTCAGAGGGCAGAATATTTTTACATAAACAGTGCTGAAGACAAGCAGGGAAATGACTGTTTCCTTCCCTTGTGTTTAGACAGACCCTGTTTCCTGTTCTCTGTTCCACAAAGTACCCCGCAACTTCCAAAGCTGATTTAGAAGCTACAAGATATTATTGCTGTTGATATTATTTTCTAAGAGATTGTTTTGGAGACCAAAAAAAAAAAAAAAAGTATATTTTCCCATGGGGATAAGATGCATTGGGGTATTTTTGTTTTTGAAAATCGATTTTTATTTTTTTTAAATCATGGTAAGATACAAATAACAAAATCTACCATTTTAAACACTTCAAGTAATTGTTCTTGAAGTGTAGTTGACACAATGTTACATTAGCTTCAGGTGTACAACACAGCGATTCAACAACTCTGTAAATTATGCTGTGCTCACCAGAAGCGTAGCTACCATCTGTCCCCATACATCACTATTACGATGCCATTGACTCTTTTCCCTGTGCTGTGCTTTTTATTCCATAACTGGATTTTTAAGTCTTTTTTAAGTGGCATTAAATACATTCACGTTGTTGTGCAACCATCACCACCATCCACCTCCGGAACTTTTTCATCATCCCGAATTGAAACTTTGTATCCATTAAATAGTAATTCCCATTGTCCTCTCCCTCTGCCCCGATAACCTCTAGTCTACCTTCTGTTCTATGAATGTTTATCTAGATACATCATATAAGTGGAATCATGCAGTATTTGTCCTTTTGTTTCACTTAGCACAATGTCCTCAGTGTTCATTCATCTACTTGTAGCGAATGTCAGAATTTCCTTCCCTTTCAAGGCTGAATAATATTCCATTGTATGTATAGATCACTTTTGTTTATCCATTCATCCCTCGTTGGACACAGGTTGTTTCAGCCTTTTGGTGATTATGAATACTACTACTAAGAACAGCATTCATATGAGTCCCTGCCTTCAATTCTTTTGGTATATATTCAGAAGTAGAATTGCTAGATGAGATCTATTGGGTTTTGAATTCTTAAAGCTTGAGTTTCCTTTTTTTTTTAAGATTTTTATTTATTTATTTGGCAGAGAGAGAAAGACAGCGAGAGGGGGAACACAAGCAGGGGGAGTGGGAGAGGGAGAAGCAGGCTTCCTGGCTGAGCAGGGAGCCCGAGGCGGGGCTCGATCCCAGAATCCTGGGATCATGACCTGAGCCGAAGGCAGACGCTTAACGACTGAGACACCCAGGCGCCCCTTGAGTTTGCTTTTGAAAAAAAAAATTTAACATGGAATTTGTTTTCAAGGCGTGAAAGAGGAGGATGCTATAAACATGAGTAACCAAGCTTCTCCCTGTGACTGCAGAGGTCCGTAGCTTAACTGCGTGATCACGGATGTCTGGGTGCTGGAACCGTGTCCAGATACTCCCTGCTTAAGCCAGGACCATCGCAAGGGCTCCCTGACCTCCTCCCCACCCCATTTACCTCTCAGATCCCCCCTACCGCTCCCCCCTCCAGCCCACCCCCTAGAGCCGTAGGCCTCTGGGCTGTTTGTGGACCAGAAACACCCCAGACACACGCACCTCTCAGGGCCTCTGCCCAAAACAGCATTCTTCCATATACTCACACAGCTTGTCTGTCACCTTCTTCAGGTCTTTACTCAAGTGTCCCCTGAGGATGAAGGCATTCCTGGACACCTGTTTAAAACATCTCTCTCTCTCTCTCTCTTTCTCTCTCATGCACACACACTCACATACATACAGATGCATGCCCCTTGGTATTGCCTATCCCCCCTTCCTTTTCTGCTTTATTTTTCTCAATAGTACCTGTCACATTTAACACATTATATTCTTTTTAAAGATTATTTATTTATTTATTTGACAGAGAGAGAGAGAGAGAGAGCACAAGCAGGGGGAGCAGCAGAGGGAGGGAGAAGCAGGCTCCCTGCAAGTAGGGAGCCTGATGCGGGGCTCGATCCCAGGACCCTGGGATCATCACCTGAGCCAAAGGCAGACGCCTAAACGACTGAGCCACCCAGGCGCCCCTAACATGTTATATTTTAATATGTATTTATTTCATTTATTTTCTGCCTCTCTCACTAGGCTGTCAGCTCCACGGGGGTGGGGCTCTTGTCTGCTTTTGTTCACTACTGGATCCCGCTACCTCGAACAGCATCCGACACAGCAGATGTCCGGAAGATGCTGCCAAGTGTGTGGCTGTGCCTGTGGTTTGCTTTGGATGAAAAGGAAGAAGTACTTTGGGGCTGTCTAGTTATGTACTTTGACTTAACACCCCAATGAGAGAATCTGGAAAGCAGCCTGGTTTATCCACCTATGGCACAAGATAAGTAGCAGGATCTCACTTCATACTGGGCCCAAAGTAAGCAGGATGCTATTCACCTATAGTGGGTTGAATAGTGTCCCCCCAAAATATATGTCCAAGTCCTGATCTAGAACTTATGAATGACCTTACTTAAAAAAGTTTTTTTTTTTCAGATGTAATTAACGATCTCTAGAGGAGCTCATCCTGGATTTAGAGTGAACCCTAAATTCAATGACAGGTATCTTTATCAGAGAAATCATGAATGAAAGGCAAAGGGAGATTTGAAACACAGAGACATGGAGAAGAAGGAGGTGTGAAGACAGAGGCAGGGACTAGAATAATACATCCACAAGACAAGGGATCCTGATGAGGGCAGGCAGCCTCCAGAAGCTAGGAGAGAGGCATGCAGTGGATTCTCCCAGAGAGCCTCCAGGAGGAAACCCCCTGCAGGCACCTTGATCTCAGGCTTCTGGTCTCTAGAATTGTGAGAGAATAACTTTCTGTTATTTTAAGCCACCTAGTTTGTGGTCATTTGTTACAGTGGCTCTAGGACATTAATACCTCCTCCAGAGTAATCTCCAAACTGGCCCCCGAGTTGATGACTGTAATGAGATTCACTCTTCCAATTGCGTCTAGAGGAGACCAAAGAAACTCCTATTACTTACAGCTTGCCTGGTTGTTCGCAGTGCTGCCTGACCAAAACCAAAACCAAAACCAAACAACAACAACAATTAAAAAAACCCAAAGGACCCAGCAAGATAGGAGAGCCAGAACTCAAGATGCCAGAGCAGGAAGTGACATGGGTGTCATTCCTGGCTCCTGTCCATTTCACAGATGAAGTAACAGAAGCTCAGGAAATGACTGCTTACCACATTAGTAATAGCTAATATAGTAACATTAACCTTGGCTAACATTTATTGAGCATTTGTTATGTGTCGGGCACTATGGTTTATGGATATCAATTCACTCAGTCCTCACAAACATATAAGGGAGAGAGTACTTTTTTTTTTTTAAGATTTCATTTTTAAGTAATCTCTACATCCAACCTGGGGCTCGAATTTACAACCCTGAGATCAAGAATCACATGTTGTACCTACCGAGCCAGCCAGGTGCCCCAGGAAGAGAGTATTATCTAAATTTTGCAGGCAAGGAAACCAAAGCATGGAGAAGTTAAATCATTACTTCAAGATCACCCAGAAAATCAGAGCTGGCACATGAGCCCAGGCAGACTCACTCAAGTCTGAGGCTTGGCAAGCATGCTCTGGGGAGGACAGGACTTCCTCTGTCATCTGTCAGAATTGGTTTCCCACTTGCAGTCACACTGGCTTCCAGGGAGGCTAGCGATATTACAGATAAATTGTGTTGGGGAGTTGAGCGGATGATGGCAACGAGCTCATTCTCAAACGAAACCATTCAGGGTCACGCTGAAACTCTGTTACTATTCTGAGAAGTTGAAATTCAGACCTACTCTGCCTCTCTGGGTTTTTATGGTGTTAAAAGTGAAGACACTTTTCTGTGGATGGAGCTCGGAGAGGTATGGAAAACACAAGGAGGAAAAAGCAGGACAATCTTAGACATCTATGGCTCCCAGAAATATACAATAATTTTTTGTCTAACCTTTGAAAAAAGACAAGTAAACTTACTCAGCTCATTGCCCATTCCGTCTGATGAAGAGCAGGGAAGACCTCCCAGAGAATGGGCTAGCCTTTTGAACAAAGAGCTTGCCACCTTCTGAGTGGTCTCCTTGGTCCTCTCAGTTAGGTGGGTTGGGGCTCACACCTAGACCAGGCACCAGTCCATTATTTTCCCAGGCTGGCCAAAGCTCAAGCACATGGTCAGGGAGATCGTCTCCCCAAGAACGGGTGTAGCATGTCTATAGGGGCTCATGAAGATGGGGGCTCTGTCCCACAGGACATGACCCTGAGATTGTCGTACAACTCCATGATATGAGCTGATTATACGTGAAAGCTTATCTTTCTGTTGGTGTGGCTACAACCTGGATGAATACTCCTGTTCCCGGCCCCAGTCCTTTCTGATGTCCCCATTGTGTCTGCTGCTCCTGTCCTTGCCCTCAACTTCAGCCCTGCCCCTCTGATCTGACTGATTTGGCACCTCGGCTTTGCTCCTTTGCTCTTTCCTATGAACACTGTCGTACATTCACCCCAGAGCTCAATTGCCATCCAGGGGCTCCAGGACCTGCTCATCCACCTGTCTCCAGCCACTGGAATTCCACAGTGAAACCAGCGACATGTCACTGGACCTGGCCTGGCTCTCCAGGAGGCAGAATGAATACACGACGCCTGAGTGCCTTCATAGCTCACCAGAGCCCACTTTGATGATCTCTTCTTGTCCGGTCTGCATGGGGTGACAGGCATGGCCCTGTGCTTTGCAACCAGGACCCCATAAAAAGGAGTCTGTTTTGGGCTGAATCATGCCTCCTCCAAATTCATATGCTGAAGACCTAACCCCCCAGTACCTCATAACATAACTGCTTTTGGAGATAGGGTTTTGATTTTTTTTTTTTTTTAAGTTTTTATTTAAATTCTAGTTAGTGGGCCCCTGAGTGGCTCAGTCGGTTAAGCATCTGACTCTTGGTTTCAGCTAGGGTCATGATCTCGTGGTCCTGAGATCAGGCCCCACATTGGACTCTGTGCTCAGCAGAGAGTCTGCTTGGGGATTTTCTCCCTCTGCCCCTCCCCCAGCGCACATTTGCGAGCTCTCTCTCTCTCAAATAAATAAATCCAAAAAAAATTCTAGTTACTTAACATATAGTGTAATGTTGGCTTCAGGAGTAGAATTTAGTGATTCATCACTTACATATAACACTCAGTGCTCATCACAGCAAGTGCCCTCCTTAATCCCCATCACCCATCTAGCCTATCCCCCCCACCTCCCTCCTTCAACCCTCAGTTTGTTTGTTCTCTATAGTTAAGAGTCTCTTATGGTTTGCCTCTCTCTCTCCCTCTTTTTTCCCTTCTCCAATGTTCACCTGTTTTGTTTCTTAAATTCCACATGAGTGAAATCATATGGTATTTGTCTTTCTTTGACTGACTTATTTCGCTTAGCCTAATACCCTTTAGCTCGACCCATGTCATTGCAAATGGCAAGATTTCATTCTTTTTGATGACTAATATTCCGTCACACACACACACACACACACACACACACACACACATCCATCATATTCCATCATATATAAATATCACATCTTTTTTATTTTATTTTTTATTTGAGAGAGAGAGAGCACAAGCAGGATGAGGGGAAGAGAGAGAGGGAGAGGGACAAGCAGATTCCCTGATGAGTGCAGAGCCCAATGTGGGGCTTGATCCCAGGACCCCAAGATCATGACCTGAGCTGAAGTCAGATGCTTAACTGACTGAGTCACCCAGGTGCCCCTATACCACATCTTCTTTCTCCATTCATCAGTCAATGGAAATGTGGGCTCTTTCCATAATTTGGCTATTGTTGACAATGCTGCTATAAACATTGGGGTGCATGTGCCCCTCTGAATCAGTATTTTTGTATCCTTTGGGTAAATACCTAGTAGTGCAATTGCTGAGCCATAGGAGAGTTTTATTTTTAACTTTTTGAAGAAACTCCATACTGTTTTCCAGAGTAGCTGCACCAGTTTGCATTCCCATCAACAGTGTAAGGGGGTTCTCCTTCCTTGGAGATAGGGTTTTTAAAGAAGTTATTAAGGCCAAATGAGGTCATATGGGTGGGCCCCACTCTAATATGACTGTGTTCTCTCTCTCTCTCTCTTTTTTTTTTTTTTTTTTTTTTTTTTTTTTTTTTTAAAGATTTTATTTATTTATTTGACAGAGAGAGACACAGCGAGAGAGGGAGCACAAGCAGGGGGAGTGGGAGAGGGAGAAGCAGGCTTCCCGCCGAGGGAGCCCGATGCGGGGCTCGATCCCAGGACCCTGGGATCATGACCTGAGCCGAAGGCAGACGCTTAACGACTGAGCCACCCAGGCGCCCCTCTCTCTCTCTTTTTTTTAAGATTTTATTTATTTATTTGAAAGAGAGAGAGAGCACTAACGGGGGGAGGGGCAGAAAGAGGGGGAGAAGCAGACTCCCCACTGAGCAGGAAGCCTGACATGGGGCTCGATCCCAGGACCCCAAGATCATGACCTGAGCTGAAGGCAGAGGCTTAACTAACTGAGCCACTCAGGCACCCCCTCTTTTTTTTAAATATGTTTTTATTTTTTATTTTTTAATCTCTACACCCAATGTGGGGCTTGAACTCGCAAACCTGAGATCAAGATTCACATGCTCTTCCAACTGAGCCAGCCAGGCACCATGACCGGTGTTCTTATAAGAAGAGGAGATTAGGGGGTGCCTGGGTGGCTCAGTCAGTTAAGCAGCAGACTCTTGATTTTGGCTCATTTCCTGCTCACAGCCTTATTTCACCTTTAGCTGGAACAGGTGCGTGGTCCATTACTGACACTCAATACATGACTTTTAAATGAACAAATTGTATTACTTTTTAAAGCATCTATCTTCCCAAGTAGAGTGGGACTGTATTCTTCACTCTGTATTCCGCAAACCTGGAACAGTCTCTGTGTATTAGCATGGATATAAGTTTGGCTGTGCTTTAGAGACCCCAAGTAATAATGACTTCCACAAGATAGAAGTCTGTTTCTCACATAAGAGTCTGGACAGAGGTGGGCCGGATCTAGGAGGGAGCCCAGCTTCATTAGCTCGTGCAGGGTCCAGGCTCCTTCTGTCTTGTTACTCCACCTTCCCCAGGTGCTGCCAGCATCCTCACGACCCAAGAGGGCTTGTCACTCTGTCCATGTTCAGAGTAGCAGGATGGAGAGAGGGGGGAAGGGCATTGCTCCTCTCTCTCAGGATAACACCCAAATGGTGCACACATTGCTTCTATTCACATCCTATTGTGAACCTGGCCACAGGGCCCCACTAAATGCAAGAGAGGCTGGGAAGTATAGTAATTATTCCGGACTACCAGGCATCCAGCTGAAAATTCTGTTATTGTGGAGGAAGAAGAAAATAGGTACTAAGAGACAACTAGAAATCTTTGCTATACCGTGTCTCATAATAGATGCTCAATAAATATTTGAATTAATGAAATATTATTGCTGGAGTGATGGGGGGTGGGAGGGATGGGGTGGCTGGGTGATAGACATTGAGGAGGGTATGTGCTATGGTGAGCGCTGTGAATTGTGTAAGACTGATGAATCACAGACCTGTACCTCTGAAACAAATAATACATTATATGTTAAAAAAAAAAAAAAAAGATGTAGGAAGGGAAAAATGAAGGGGGGAAATCGGAGGGGGAGACGAACAATGAGAGACTATGGATTCTGAGAAACAAACTGAGGGTTCTAGAGGGGAGGGGGTTGGGGGGATGGATTAGCCTGGTGATGGGTATTAAAGAGGGCACGTATTGAATGGAGCACTGGGTGTTATACACAAACAATGAATCATGGAACACTACATCAAAAATAAATAAATAAATAAATAAATAAATAAATAAATAAAATAAAACTCACCCCCCCCAAAAAAAGAATATATGGATGTGATAATAATGCTCCAGGGGGCAATGAGGATCTTTAATTTTAAAAATACACCAGAACTGGGGTGTCTGGGTGGCTCAGTTGGTTAAGTGTCTGACTCTTGGTTTTGGCTCAGGTCGTGATCTCAGGGTTGTGAGATCGAGCCCTGTATCGGGCTCCACACTCAGTGTGGAGTCTGCTTAAGACTCTCTCTCACTCCACATGCACCCCCCCTTCTTTCTCTCTCTCTAAAATAAATAAATCTTTAAAAAAATGCACCAGAACGAGGTAAGTTCTGATTAATGTAAGTTGGAATATTTATCACATAGAGAGCCAGAGATTTTCACTGAACACAACAGAAAATATTGTCAGATTCTGTAACCTGAGGAAACAACTCAAAAAAAGTGTACCTAAACATAAGGGTGTAGAGAAAAAAACCCTCAAACTAACTAGCATATAGCTTAGGAAGTTGAAATTTACATGATGGTGTCAATATAAATTCCAAATCTAGTTCATAATAAAGGTCTAATGCATAGGCAGACTTAAGCAGTATTTTGTACGCCAGAAAAATTAGCATAAATATACTCACATGGCAGAAATAACTTCTATGACTATGACCCATTTATTTCAAGCAGTACTTGCTATGTAAGAAGTTCAGTGGAATTTATCTTTCTAGGTCTTTCCTCAAAACCTCTATCTCCTGTCCTTTTGCCACTACTGGCCCTGGTCATTATTTCACACCTTCCCCATGTGGGTCTCTCCTCCCTTTGATCTAGACTATACACTGCCTTGAGTGAATTTCCTGATGCTAAGTACTGGTTCAAACATTTGGTGATTCTCTGGTTATTCCTAAGCTTTTGGCTGAATATTTTGGATCTCCATAGTTATTTGATATTCAATACAAGTTGACCATTGAACAACTTGGGGGTTAGGGGTGCCATCCCCCCATCCAGTCAAAAATCTGCATATAACTTTTGATTCGCCCCAAACTTAACTACTAATAGCCTACTGTTGACCAGAAGCCTTACTGAGAACATAAGCAGTTGGTTAACACATATTTTGTGTTATATATTATACACTGTATTCTTACAGTTAAGTAAGCTAGAGAAAGGAAAATGTTATTAAAAAAATAGTAAGAGGGGCACCTGGGTGACTCAGTCGGTTAAGCGTCTGCCTTCGGCTCAGGTCATGATCTCAGGGTCCTGGAATCGAGCCCTACTTCGGGCTCCCTGATCAGTGGGAAGTCTGCTTCTCCTTCTCCCTCTGCATACGCCCCTGCTTCTGCTCTCCCTCTCTCTCAAATAAATAAATAAAATCTTAAAAGAAAAAGAAAGGAAAATTGTATGAAAAAATATAGTTCAGTGTTGTACTGTATTTATGGAGAAAAATCCACAAAAATCTGTGTATAAGTGGGCCCCTATGCAGTTTGAACCTGTGTTTATCAAAGGTCAACTGCATATCCAATTTACTCCTCACTCTAGAAAACCAGTTTTCTTGACGTTCTCCCTATTCATTTTTCATTTCATTTCATTAGCAGATCTTGTGTTCACATGGCTCAAAAACAACCCAGCATAAAAAGTGGCAGAGTAAGAAAGTCTCCTTCCCACCCCTGCGCCTTTCCACTCCATTCCCCTGTCCCCCACTTTTCATAGCTTCTTGTGAAGGCTTTAGGGTTCTTTATGCAAATATAAGCAAAATACACTTAGTTTCTTATCAGCCCCTCTGCCTTTACACAAAAGGTAGATTACCATATTCCAGATATTTCTATTTCCATATCAATGCACAGAAAGCTGCCTCATCTTTTTTTTTAAGAGTTGTACAGTGTGCCAGTGTGTGGAGTCCCAACATTTATTTAACTATCCCTACCTGATGGACATTTAGGTGGTTTCCCACCTTCCGTTGTTACAAAGCAATGCCTCACAGCTAACTTCACACAGATGCACACCATTATGCACATTCGTGACTCTATCAAAGGCTATGTTCTTGTTAGAGGTGCCTGAGTCGATCACCACTAAACCAGGTCCTCTTTCCTTTGGTACCTCCTATGGGCCTTGGCTCTGTGCCAGCAGCCCGCCACACTCTCTTGGGCCCTGGGAGAGATTTATTCCGCAGGACAGTTGGAGGAACAGGTGTACCGTATGCATGACTCATGGAACATGGTGAGCACAACCTTTTACCTTTTACCATCTCTTTAAATGCATCCAGTGGAAATGATCTTGCCCGCCCCAGATGAAAACTCTAGGAGGCTATATTAGTTTCCCAGGCTTTTGTAACAAAGTACCACAAACTGGATGGCTGAAAACAATAATTTTATTGTCTTTCAGTTCTGAAAGCTAAAAGTCCAAAATCCAGGTCTTGGCAGGGCCATGCCCCCCAATCCTTCTTGCCACTTCCCCGCTTTGGTGGCTAGCTGGGTCCCTCCAGTCTCTGCCTTGGTCATCATGCCCATCCTTCCTGTCAGTATGACCTTGTCTTAACTAATGACATCTGCAGTGACCGCATTTCCAAATAAGGTCACATTCTAAGGTACTGGAGGTTAGGACTTCAACATATCTTCGCGCGGGGGGGCATAATTCAACCCCTAACGTAGGCCCAAAACTTTTCTGCTCATTTCAGGTAGGACACAATGTTAGGGGATACTTTAAGCCACAAGTTCATTCTCAATTCAGAAACTAGTATTTCCAGTACTAGCTATCGATCAGTCCTTCAAGCTCCATTCCAAGGCCAGCTGCAGGTCAGGGGTTGGCAACTGCCTGCCTGCAGGAGGGGGTGTGGTTGGACGTTGCCGCTTTCTTTTGACTTCCTTGGTGCCCTGCCCATTAGCTCCCCACCACCCATGGGCTCAGTCTCCAGCCAGGATGGGAGAAGTGGGAGGATGGGACAGGTTTCACCCGCTGGGAGGCTCCATACTCTCAGGGGCTGTTCTTCAGCTCCTTTTCCTCTCATGGGTATTTTTGGAATTTCTTCGGAGATTTCCAACTTGGAGAATTCTGGCACATCCACCTTGATTTGGGGAATTAACTTGCAACTTCTTTTTCAGCCTTAGAAATCCAGCATTCCTCCCTCTGCTCCTAGGCAGCCCTTTAGGGGCAGGACCCTCAGTGATTCATTGCCAGCCCCCTACTTTCTCCCATGGCCCACATGTGATTCAAGGACCCCTACAAGAATTGCAGACAGCTGCATGCTCCCAGCCTTGCCACCAAAGCAGTTGGCCAGTCCAACTGGATTTCCTAGGGGATGTCAGACGCATGTCCACCGGGTCCTCCAAATGCAGGGACACAGACTAACACACTCTGGGCTATTCCTGGTAGAAGGAAGGGCCAGGAGAAGACACCTCACAGCAGGCCCAGGGCTCTCACCCCACTCCTCCTCTCTGACCCCTTGTCTTTCCTTGTTTAGGTTGAGGCGCTGGGGGACCAGGGAAGCATCGCTTCCTTTGCAGCTCTGGCCGGTGGGGGTCTTCCTCACCCTCTCTTTGTGTCTGATACACAGGCATCACGGTGTCTCAAAGAAGATCCCGTTCTAGTATTCTCTTCCTACCTGCCAGCATACTGACCATAAATACGACAAGAGAGTGATTTACAAAATTTTTCCCTGTCTTTTAAAGAATGTGTGTCCTGAAAACTGAAGGGTCTTTCAAAAGTTTTTTTTTTAATCTTTAAAAAAAATTTTTTTTAAAGATTTTATTTATTTATTTGACTGAGAGAGACGCAGTGAGAGAGGGAACACAAGCAGGGGGAGTGGGAGAGGGAGAAGCAGGCTTCCCGCTGAGCAGGGAGCCCAATGCGGGGCTTGATCCCAGGGTCCTGGGGTCATGATCTGAGCTGAAGGCAGACGCTTAACGACTGAGCCACTCAGCCGCCCTCAAAAGTTTTTTTTAATAAACTTTATTTTTAGAATAATTTTACAGAAAATTTGCAAGTGTGGAGTTCCCATAAACCAGTTTCCTGTTACTATATCACATTATTACAGTATATTTCTTACAGTTAATAAACCTATATAGAGGGGCGCCTGGGTGGCTCAGTTGGTTAAGCGACTGCCTTCGGCTCAGGTCATGATCCTGGAGTCCCTGGATCGAGTCCCGCATCGGGCTCCCTGCTCGGCAGGGAGCCTGCTTCTCCCTCTGACCCTCCCCCCTCTCATGTGCTCTCTCTCATTCTCTCTGTCTCAAATAAATAAATAAAAAATCTAAAAAAAAAAAATAATAATAAACCTATATAGATATTATCTGTTGTCTGTACTTTATTCAGATTTTCTGTTTTTCCCTAATGTTCTTTTTCTGTCCCAGGAACCCATCCAGATACCACATTACATTTAACCATCAATTTAGGCTCTTTTTGGTTGTGAAAAACCTTTCAGATTCTCCTTGTCTTTCATGACCTAGACAGTTCTAAGGTCAGGTCAAGTATTTTGTAGAATGATCCTCTGTTGGAATTTGTCAGATGTTTTTCTCATGATTACATGCAGTTATGGGTTTGGGGGAGCGTGGCACAATAGAAAACATATTTGGTCTTTGTCCCCAGGGCCTGGCGCATAGCTCCCAAACCCTTGGAAGCTCCTGGTAAGGGCAACCACAGCTGAGGTTAAGTTAATGAGGTGGTAACTGTGGGCTCCCAGATGGCTCCCAGACGGGGGCTGGGAGCTGGGGAAACAACCAAGCGATGAGAAGGTTGTAAATTTCACTTACTAACTCAGCCTCCACCTACCCGAATGAAATCATAAAAACCATCAGAGAGAAGGGTTCAGGGCTGGGTGCTGCCAGGGTGGGGCCGGGCAAAGGCACAGACGCTCTGGACCTCCCTTTGGTGCTTCTCTTCCATCGTCCTGCTCCTCATGAGTTGTACCCTTCACCGAATACGGGTAAGGAAAGCCCCTTCCTGAGTTCTGGGTGTTCTAGGAATCATCAAACTGGAGGGGTGCAGGTGGGAACCCACCCACGAATTTGTAGCCTGCGTGGCAGAAATGTGGGTGGCGTCTGAAGTGGGGGCAGAGAATCCGAGACCTGGTTGTTTTGGTGTTGGAAAAGACACCCGTGTTTGGGACTGGGATACATCTTAGTAAAGAGGATGACCAGGGAAGGCCAGCGGAGAGCCCCTCTTTTTGCTGAGCATCTTGAGATAGGATCTATAAGGCAGTTGTAAGGGGGTGACAGACTGGAGGACTGCATAAAGGAGGGTTAAAAAAAACAGCGTCAGTAGGGGACAACGCGGGGGAGAGAAGGCTGGAAGGGAAGCATCGAACGGTTTCGTTTCCCGCGTCTAGCGTTAGAGAAGCGCCAGGCGCCGCCACATCCCCGGCGTTCGCACGCCCTCCCGCGGCCCCAAACCCCGCGGCGCGCGTCCCTTCCGGAGGCGGTGGGGGACGCAGCGGGGCGGGGCGGGCAGGCCGGCCGCCGCCGGGGGAGGGCGGGGTCGCAGTCCGGGCCGCAGGCCGCCGCGGGGGAAGGCGGGAGACCCTCCCGGGCCCACCACGGAGGGGGCGGGGCGGCGCTTCCGGAAGGGCCGCGAGGAAACCTCGCGCATGTCAGCGCCACCGCACTCGCGCTCCTCCCCGCAGGGACCCCGCCGGCTCGGCCCGCTTGTCAGTGCGCAGGCGCGGCCCGCCGCCCGCAGCCTGGCCAACCACATTCTTGGGTCCCGCCCGCCACCGGGCGCCGTCCCAGACGCACGTGTGTGCCAGGTGCAAGCGGGAGCGGGAGCGGGAGCGAGCAGGACGGGCCCACGCGCGGCCGGAAGACACGCGGGAATCCTCCGCAGCGTCGGTGCGCCCGAGGCTTGCTAATGACCCAAGTCCAGGGGCAAGGGGGAAAGGATTGGTACGTTTACCCACATTGAAAAACAAAAATCGGTTCAGAGGCAAACAAAAACCTACCATAAAGAAAGTAAAAGATGGGGAGAATATATTTGCAACGTATATCACAGATACAAGGTTAATATCCCACATAAGTAAATAAGACTGAGGGAACCAAAGATCAGAATTCCAATTTTAAAGAAGGCGAGAGACATGAATGGATAATCTGCAAAAAAAAAAAAAAGTATGAAACTGGTCCTTAAACGAAAAGATGTTAGGTTCTTATAGTAAGAGAAAAGCACATTATTCTGAGATACGATTTCTAACTTAATCCAGTTTGCAAAAGTCAAAAGCGAGAGGACAGGCTGTGGGGACACAGGCACTCATACATTGCTGGTGGGAATGCAAGACGGTACAACTGCCGCACAGGGGAATTTGGCAACATCTAACAAAAGCTGGTGTGGGGCGCCTGGGTGGCTCAGTTGGTTGAGCGACTGCCTTCGGCTCAGGTCATGATCCTGGAGTCCCTGGATCGAGTCCCGCATCGGGCTCCCTGCTCGGCAGGGAGCCTGCTTCTCCCTCTGACCCTCCCCCCTCTCATGTGCTCTCTCTCATTCTCTCTCTCTCAAATAAATAAATAAAAAAAATCTTTAAAAAAAAAAAAAAAAAAAGGCTGGTGTGTATTTACCCTTTGACCCAGCAGTTTCACAGCTAGAAACTCTCCCTGGAGAAACACTTACGCCAACATGAAAGTATATATATGTACAAAGTTACCTATTGCAGCATTACTTGCAATGACAAAATTTTGGAGACAATTTTTGTGCCAATACGTAGACAAGGGGTTGAATAAACTGGCACGTTCATACAATGAAATACTATGCGGTTGTTAAAGAGAGTGAGGAAGATATCTGTGAGCTGATATGGAGTGATTTCTAGGATATATTGATAAGTGAAAAAAGTTATATACAAAATACATATATTATGCTACTTTTTGTGTAAAATGAGGAGAAATAAAATATTCAAGGATCTGCTTATTTTTGCTAAAAAAGAAAACTCAGGAAGAATCAACTAGAAACTAATAAATTGGTTACTTAGAGCGGATGGGTGGGAATGGGGAGAAACTGAGGGGAATGACATGTATTCAAGCGTACTTTTTTGGGGTAGTTTTGACTTGTAGAAACATGGATGTTTTAATATTCAAAAAGTAAAATTAAATCAACAAAGAAGGGGGAAGAGAAAACTAAAATTGAATACAAACAGAAGTAAACTAATGAACTAAATGCTATAGTAAATTAACTGCTGAAGTAAACCCAAATTACTTTTGAACACAAATCTTTGTACACCTTCTGTGTGTAAACAAGCAAACAAAACTACAAAGAAATTTTGAACTTCACTTAGTTGCCAGTGGTCCGGGGGAGCAATTCTGAAAATATTGTGTGTGTATTGTAGGATCAAGTAAATTGATGAATATACTATGGTATATTCATTCTCCTTTGGAGTAGGGTGTTACAAACATGGAGGGAGGGGCGGCAAGGCAGAACTCTGTGGATTGGAATCAGAGCTCTGTCAATTGGAATCTACTTCCTAGATCTGCCTGCTGAAAAAGCCTGGGCAATAGGGCCACTCCAAGAGCCATGAGCATTCCTTGTGTCCATATCTTAGTTTCTAAACACCATTGTCCAGAGCTCCTTGGAGTAATGGCTCACTCCGGGAGAGGCAGGGCAAGTGAAAGATACTCAGGAACAGCTTGTGCCAGCTGAAAGCAAGGAGGTGCAGAAAGAATGATGGAGACAGGTCAGGAGGGACACAGGGGCCAGCTTGATAGGGCTTACAATGGCCAAATTTAGAGCCACTTGAAATCAAAATGAATAGTGACAGTAGTGAATTATGACATTGGAAAAAAAGGATCCATGAGTCCAGAATGATACTAAAAAAACAATCTTGCAAACAAACAGAGGAATGGCTCTTCTTTACAGTAGAGTACCAACTAATAAATGCTAAAGGGACAGCAGAGTTAGAAAAGTAACTGTCGTGCAACTATTATAGCAATAACTGACTCAGGCGGGAATCATTAATAGATGCTAAAACCCCTGGGTGAAAGCTTGTTGGGGGATATTACATAGTCACACTCCACAGGAACCTTTTTATAGTGGGAAAATCTGGTGGATACCACCTTAACCATGTGATCAAAGTCAGCATCATCAATAAGGGTGACCTGACACCATATGCCAAAAAGGCATCCCCTGAATTGGATCATAAAGAAACAGACAAACTCTTACTGAGGGATAATAATATGGGCCTGACTCTCAAACAATGTCAAGACCACAAAAGACAAAGACTAAGGAACTGTCCAGATTAAAGGGGAATAAAGAGACATGACAACTGCATGAAATGCGTGACTTTGGCAAAGATAATATTACCATAAAGGGTGTTATTGGGACAATTGTCAAAATGTGAGCATGCACTGAACACGAGATACTGGTGTTGGATCGGTGTTCGAATTTGAACATTGCAATGTGGTTACATAAGAGAACCTTCTTGTTCTTAGGAAATTTACCCTGAAATACTTAGGACTGAAGAGTCATGATTTCTGCAACTTAATCTCAAATGGTTTGGGGAAAGAAGAAAAGTCTGTGCGACACTTTGTACCACTTAGTGGATACACCCCAATCTGCCTAATATGTTCCCTACTGTGGAACATTTAAAATTTTCCAATTAAGGGGCACCTGGCTGGTGCAGTGTGTAGAGCATCCGAGCCCCATGTTGGGTGTAGAGATTACTCTAAAATAATAACTTAAAAAAATAAAATAATAATTCAAAAAATAATCTTTAAAATAAAAATTAAAAGAGAATTTAATAATAATTTAAAAATAATAATTTAAATAATTTTAAATAATAAAATATAAAATATAAATAATTAAAAAAATAAAAAAATGTTTTGCCAATTAAAATCACTCATAAACCATGTGGCTATCAGTATCTTTATGAATCTAATTTCTTCTTTTATTAGCATTTTTAGAATGAATGCCCACAACTGTGAATCCCAAATCAAAGAGTGTAAATGTTTTTTGGCCTTTAAGAAGAGTGGTAGCTTGGGGCGCCTGGGTGGCTCAGATGGTTAAGCGTCTGCCTTCAGCTCAGGTCATGATCCCAGGGTCCTGGGATCGAGCCCCACATCGGGCTCCTGGCTCAGTGAGGAGCCTGCTTCTCCCTCTCCCTCTGCCTCTCTCCCTGCTCATGTTTTCTCTTTCTCTCTCTCTGTATCTCTGTGTCTCAAATGAATAAATAAAATCTTTTTTTTTTTTTTTAAGATTTTTATTTATTTATTTGAGAGAGAGAGAATGAGAGGGAGAGAGCACATGAGAGGGGGGAGGGTCAGAGGGCGAAGCAGACTCCCTGCCGAGCAGGGAGCCCGATGTGGGACTCGATCCAGGGACTCCAGGATCATGACCTGAGCCGAAGGCAGTCGCTTAACCAAATGAGCCACCCAGGCGCCCTGAATAAATAAAATCTTTAAAAAAAAAAAAAAAAAAAGAAGAGTGGTAGCTTGAGATGCCAAGAGTGGCTGATTTAAATAGAAGGTTGTATGTACGGGGCGGGGGGGGTGACAGCATAGAGCTACAAATAGCAGGAGATTCTGAAAGCAGCTGCTGGGGCTACCGTGCACAGGACTCTTGTGTCACTAGGAAAACCCCCCCACACCAAGCTCACAGCAGACTTTTTAGGCTAGTAACACCCCTGCCATTGTCCTGCGAACCATGGGTCTACTCCAAGCCACCATGGCCTACACCTAGATTTTGGACAATAAGGGTTTGTGATTAGCTGGCTCGTTGCCTCTAGAGGATTCTCTTAAGAACCACAATGTGAAGTTTTGTGTTTGGGAACCTCACAATTCTCCAAGGCAGTTGTAAAAATCAGTATAAACTGCAAATTGAAAAGAACAGGTATTTGGCCTAAAAGGTATTCAGTTGAGAACAAATAAAAACCGCTGGTAATGGGAGATATATTGGTATAACTACTTTGGAAAACAGTTTAGCATTACCTTTAAAAACGAATGTTAATTAGCTCAACCCAGTAATCCCTCTCCTGGGTCCACAACCCAGAGAAATGTTTTGCCCACTGGCTCCGGGGATAAGTAAGGGGATATTCAGAGCAGGACTGTCTGTCACAGCAAACAAACTGTAAATAACTCAGTGTCGATCAGCTGGACAAGGGCTAAACAAATGATGTAGTCATACAACAGAATATTATATAGCAGTGAAAATGAATATAAAGTGCAGCTATGCAAAATTATATGTGTAAATCTTAGAAACATGGCATGGAAAAGTGCCAGGCTCAGAAGTGTACTTATTGAATAATATTTTTATAAAGCTAAAACAAAACAATGTACTGTGTAGGGATATACTCGTTTAAGATGTATTTTTTAAAGCAAGGGAGTGATAAATGGAATATCAAGGATGAGGAGTCAGGGGTATGGGATGGGAAAGATAAGAAGTATAGAGGTATTGGCAATATTCTAGTTTTTGTTTTTTTAAACATGCACTGTAAATGTCCTTCATAGGTGAAGAAATGCAAATGACTAGTAAAACATTGAAAAAAAAAGTTTTTCCAGTAATTCAAAAGGAAAGAAAAACCACTCTTTTAAGAGAAATAACCATTTTTCATTAATCAAAGTAGTAAAGATTTATTTTTATTTATTTATTTTTTAAAGATTTTATTTATTTCTTTATTTGACAGAGAGAGCTAGAGGGCACAAGCAGAGGGAAGGGCAGAAGGAGAGGGAGAAGCAGACTCCCTGCGGAGCAGGGAGCCCGACGCGTGGCTTGATGACGCGGGGCTCGATCCCAGGACCCCGAGATCATGACCTGAGCCGAAGGCAGATGCTTAACGATCTGAGCCACCCAGGCATCCCAAGATTTATTTTTTTTAGAGCGGGGGAGGGGCAGAGACAGAGGGAGAGAGTGAATCTTAAGCAGGCTCCACTCCCAGCGCGGAGCCAGACTCAGGGCTCAATCTCACGACCCTGAGATCATGACCTGAGTCAAAATCAAGAGTTGGACGCTTAATCGACTGAGCCACTCAGGTGCCCCTAAAAGTAATAAAGATTTTTTTAAAAGGCTGTCCTCTATTAGGAGATAAAATGATACAACATTCAAGAAGTTTGGCCTTAGGTTCCCATAGTCTTAGGCTTATATCATTTGACCCAGTAATTTCACTTATAGGAACATAGGAATATATCCTAAACAATTACCAGAAAGGTGGCTAAAAAGTTTTTGTATAGGACTGTTCTCAGCATTGTGTGAGCAATCACTTGGGGGAGAAAACAGCCCAACAACATGAGAGGAGTGAACAAATCATGGAACACTCAAATGTGGAATATTTTGCAGCTGTCAGCAATTGTGGTTCTTGAAGACATTTACTCTGGTCACCTGAAATCTGCTCACTCTGGTCACTCTGAATTCCGCTGTGTTTACTAGAAACCTCAGCAGTGACGGCAGATCTCAACTTGAGGTTTTCTCTGACCTGGAGGCCATCCATAGCCACCTAACTGCAGGCCAGACTCCATTCCTTTTCCCAGATTCTTAGTCTTTGCATTTATCTCGTTTTTTTTTTTGGGGGGGGGTGGCAGTATTCCTAATGGACATCATGGGGCCTTCTATGGAGGTCCTACCACAGAATAATGAATTCCCTATTCCCCAAAACACAGATGGGGAAGGCTCAAGTTCGTGCTTGAAACTGCTGTGCTGACAGCGAGGCTTCAGGGATTAGATGGCAAAAATAGGACCATCCATGGTTGAGGCATCAATGGAAATCTAAGTGCCCCTAGCAAAGGAACAGTAAATCCAGGTCTCAGTTACTCTTGTGATGAAAGCAGTTAGCACCTAGCACGGGAACAAGAAATCCACTGAACAAGCAATTTAAAAAAAAATTTTTTTGGGGGCGCCTGGGTGGCTCAGTTGGTTAAGCGACTGCCTTCAGCTCAGGTCATGATCCTGGAGTCCCGGAATCAAGTCCCACATCAGGCTCCCTGCTCAGCAGGGAGTCTGCTTCTCCCTCTGACCCTCCTCCCTCTCATGCTCTCTCTCTCATTCTCTCTCTCGCAAATAAAATCTTAAAAAAAAAAAAAATTTTTTTTTTAATATTTTTATTTATTTGCGAGAGAGAAAGATGGTGAGAGAGAGCATGAGCGGGGCGGGGGGGGGGGCGGGGGGGGCAGGGCGGGGAAGGGAGAAGCAGGCTGCCCACTGAGCAGGGAGCGCCATGCAGGGGCTCCATCCCAGGACCCTGGGATCATGACCTGAGCCGAAGGCAGATGCTTAACCTACAGAGCCACCCAGGTGCCCCAGAATAAGCAATTTAAACCCATAATCTGCACCTCCTTCACCCAAACATCCTAGCAAGAGGGGCCAGATTTGGCGACTTTTCCTTCGCATCTAGCAAAACCTTCAGCCACCTTGGTTTCACTCTGTGCCAGGAATAAAGACAGATCTCGTCCTTGCCCCTGGAGAGTTTCCAGCCTCAAAGAGAAGGCAGACTCAGGGTTCAAACAATTACAAGGTGGGTGAGTGTTGTTGCTGGAGTGTGTGGGGGGAGGGGGGAGGGGGCTCACCTAGCCTAGGCGTGGGGCGTGGAGCGTGGAGGGAGACCTCCCTGGGGAGGTGACATTTTGACGTTTAAGGCAAAACCTAAGGACAGGTAGGAGAACGCAGGGGCAGGCCAGGCCGTGCTCTGGGCGGCCAAGTGGGGGAGAGCCGGGGGAAGGGTGCCCAGGTTGAGCCAAAAGTCCCTGCCAGTGTGGCCAGCGGTGGCCACAGCAGTCAGGATTTGGGGTTGTGCAGCGGCAGTGGGGCCCCACCGAGGGGTTTCCCTACCTGGCCTTTCCCACTGTCTGTTCCCGACGCCCCCGCTGCCACCTGCTCTGTCCTGGGCACACCTTCCGGGGCATTTCGGCAGCGGCCGGCCACCCGGTGGGCCGCGGCGCGGAGCCCGGCTGGGGGTGCCCCGGGCTCCGGCAGCAGGTACGTGCGGCGCGGATGGCGGGGCTCGGTCCGGCCCGGTAAAGTGCCCGGTCCCGGCTCCACGGGGCCCTGGGCGCACGCTCCTCCGTGGGTTCTCCAAGAAGCGGCCGGATTCTTCGGCTCGGTTTCCTGCCTTTGATCCTGCTGTTACTCCCCTAGGGGGGAGTTATTTATAGAAGGGAATAGTTTGATCACCTCCTGCTCGTCTGGTTTTGCTTTTCTTATTCAACATGCCCGGGGGCTGGATGCAATCATCTTCCCAGGGTTGAAATCTCGTTCAAAGCGGGCTGCATAAAGCAGTTCCAATTCAGCTGCGTCATCTGCTCTTGGCTTCTTCAGGAAACGGCCTTTTCTCTAGTTAGGGCTTTACAAGCATTTATAAACCCCGTAACGTACAGGCCCTGTGGTTACTGAGTTCCTTTCTCACAGTCTCAATTTCTCCTTTTATTCCACCAGATTTACTGTTATTTTCTTGTAAACTGCCTGCAATGCTTTTGAGGCTAAGATGCAGGATTTGCATAAACTCATTTTATTTTTTTGTTTAGCTATAGTATAGGTTTTGTTTTTTTTTTTGAAGTAGGCTCCATGCCTAGCAAGAAACCCATCACAACCGTAGATCAAGACCCTGAGATCAATACCTGAACTGAGATCGAGAGTCAGATGCTTAACCAACTGAGCCACCCAGGAGCCCCTATATTAGGTTCTTTTATAATTGAAGTGTAGTTGACAATGCTTTGGGTGTGGCACATAGTGATTGGACCACTCTATGCATTATGCGGTGTTCACCACAAGTGTAGCATTTAAAAAATACGTTTGCATTAAAAAAAAATCACAGGTTGACCTGCGAAGCAAGGGACACCAACAAGGAGCATGGCAGCTTTTCTGGACCCCTTCCTGGAGTCTTGGTGCTGGTGCTCTACAAAAACCCAGTGAAAACAAGAAAGCAGAGCCATGCTGGCCTGGGAACGTAAGGGGCTGCATGTAATGCTCCCATTCTCCCACCGACTCTTTCCACCAAACTTCGCTTTCCAGACCCATGAAACTTCCAGTAGCAAAATTTGATAACAGGTGTGAGGTTTTTTTGTTTTTTGTTTTTTTTAAATAAGCAGGGATTCACTTTCCCTAAGCATGGAAGTCTCAGTTCCTAGGACAAAATGCCCCGGTTGGCTGAGGGAGAAGAGAGAATTCAGTTATTATGTGCCTCATCTGCCCCTTTTCATGGCCTTTGCAGCCACAAGGGGAGGACCCGTTGGTGCTGGGTGTTACCGAAGTGACTGTAATTTACACCGAGTTTGCTTTTTGATAAATTATCATCCGTGCTTTGCTGGGTGACATTCCCAGGGTGCTCTGCTGAAGCGCCCCTGAAGTTTTTGACCCTCAGTCCTGTCACTCCCAGTTGTCCCTTGATGCCCCTCTGCTTGTCCCTTTCTCAGATCTCAGGCTCTGTCTGGGATTTTACTTGGCAAATCATGAGGCAGCAAATTATATTACAATGTTTCTGTCCTCCTTCCTACACACTGGGGGGTGGGAGGAGGATGTCTACTCTGAATTTTCTAAATTACTGTGGTGGACACTGATAGCAGCCACAGTCCAGAACTTGACACTGACTTCAATTTAAATCTCATTCTGTTGGGACATTAAATGATAACACCTGAAGTAGAGGTTCAAATGGTAGGGATGTGAGGCACTGTGACTGGTCGGCTCAGGAACATTTGGGGGCAGACACACTTTTCCATGCCTGAGGAAGGCAACTTGATCTACTTGAAAGGAGCCCTGCTTTGGGTAGACCACAGCCCGTTTCCTGTGCTGTTAGAAGGAGGTAATAATATTCACCCCTAAGAGTTAGGAGGATGAAATGATAGCGTCTTGTTCTCCTATTCCCTTCCTTTTGACTCATCCAGGTGGGCTGTTCCTGGATCAGGTCACTACCAGGCCCTGTGTGCCCACCTCCTTCTTAATCCTCAGCCAGGACCATGTGGATGCTGTTATTCTCCAGGAGGACTGTGAGAACAGAGGCACCTGCCCACAGTCACATGGTCACTGTATGTGTCCGTGTCTGTGCCCGTGGCGGGAGCCGGGGATCTGGGGCAATATTTGAACCCGGGATGCCTGACTCCAGATGGATGCCTCTGTTGCTTCACCATGCAAACTGCAGCTCACACAGGCTCAGCCCTGGGCTGCTAAGAGGATGCAGTGCTAAGGCTTTTTCATTTTGGTTGTAAAGGTTTTAGTCAATTTCCACAGTCATTCATTTGACCTCTTTAACCAGCGTTTTAAAAGTGCAACCCTTTTTGTTCAGGAAATAGGAAGACAACTGCTGAGTGGGGCTCACCTGTTTGCTGTTCAGTCTCTGATCTATTGAGGTGGTTTAGACTTTTGAGTCTGCTGAGTGCTGTGTTTGTCTAATCTCTGGAAGCTTATGGTACTAATCGCCCCAACTGGAGGTCTTATCTGATGGGCAGGAAACTATTCACAGATGGTGACTCCCTTCCCCCAACTAGGAATGGATTTTTATGTGCATAGGACGTAAAGGACCACTCCCCTCTGTTGGATGAAGATAAATTTGCTTTCAGTGGAGAGAGTTTTGTGAGCACTTCGCTCTCTAGTGGCCAAGTAGGCAAAAGAGTTAAACAGTTCTCCCTCATCTTACAAATTGAGGTACGAGCCAGTTTAGTTTCAGAAACTTTTATCGAGCAACAGTGAGAAATACCAGGGTTATGAACGTGAATAAGACATCACTGCAGATCAGGTCCTTGTAAAGTGAATCACGTCGTAAATGTATTAGGATTTTATAGCTTGATGATCTGGTTTGTGTCACTCCTTTTTTAAATAGTTGAAAACTGGGACCCAGAGAGATGAAATGATGTGCTGAAGACCATAAGGCTAGTTAGGGACAGGGGAGAAAATGCCAATGAAATTCAGTAGAAGGTTATCTCCTAATTTTTATGACTTTTTATTTTGAAATAATTTCAGACTTACAAGAGTTGCAAAAATAGTACAGAGTTCTTTGCTCGGCTTCCTCCAGTGTTAACATCTTACACAACCATGGATTTATCAAAACTAGTATATCAACTGAACTACAAACTTCAGATTTCACTAGTCTTTCCACTAAAGTCCACTTAGTTCCAGGATCCAATCCAGGGTACCACATAGCATTTATTACTTTTTTTAGATTTTTAAAAAATTTACCCTAGCATTTAGACTGCAGTTTTAAACTTTGTATTTTCCTGTACTTGAGGTTCTTTAAGATGTTGTTGAATCAGTGACATTGAGCTGTAGTACAAGAAATGTACCCCAAGCCTCTTTTGGTTTTGCAGCTGTTTCCAGAGCCAGCTGTTTGCCGGGAGGATCTTGATGAACCCTCACTTACAGCTTTTTGGATGTGTCCGAGTTCTGGACAATCCCAGCCTGTCTGATCTGGTTACAAAAGGCTGCCCTCGGGGCCAGCAGCACCATAGTCTGAGCCTTCTGCTACTGTTCCCTCTTGGATCTTGAGTCTCATTTCTATTTATTACTGTTGTGCATAGAGCATTCTTTGCTCTCAGGTGCCTGGTTTATATGGTGAAGGACTTTGGAGTCAGAAGGACATAAATCCAGCCTCCAGCATCCCCACCCAGTTGTGGTACCTTGAGCAAGTCACTCATTTGCTCCTCTGCAAGATGGGGACAACAGCCTCCCTGCAGAGTCGAGAGGTCTAAATGTAAGAATATACACAGTGATTAGCATAGTGCATGATGTGCTGATGTGGAGAGAATAAACAAGTTGATGGACGGCACGAGGGGGAGACTAGGCTAGCTGGGTACAATGGAGTCTCGAATGCCAGGTAAGACACTGAACTCCCTGGTGGGCAAGGGTGAACACTGAAGGGTTTGAGTAGGGGAGCGATGAGATCAGAGTTGACCTTACAAAGTCACAATGTGCTGGATTACAGAGAGGCGGGAAGCAGGAAACCCACAGGGGATCATCAGGAGGCTATTGTGTTAGTTCCGATGAGCGGATGAGAGCAGAATGGGCACTTGGACTGGATGAGGGGTGGGGTGGAAAGATGAAACTCTCAAGAGACGGTGTGGAGATGTCATCCACTGATACAGAGGATGGGAGGCGAAGGCGGGACTCCAAGATGACTATGTCCTAGGTCCACGTGAAAAAAAGACTGATGTCATTAACTTAGCTAGAGAAATCAGGACAAAGAGGAAATTTGTGGGGGAAAAAATATAGTTGGTTTTATTCATGTTGCACTTGGGATACCAACAGAAGGTCCAAGTAGGTATGGAGAAACAATGATTGTGGCCCTGTAGCCATCTGGACATCATGCCCAAAGGGTGGCCACTGAAACCCAAAGAGCAAACAGACCACCCTGGAAGAGGATGTAGGTGAGGCCAGAGTTGGGGGCAAAGACTCCTTCCAGACCAGTGGTTCACAGAAGGGTCCGAGAGACAGAACTAGGATATATCAGTTAGCCCTAGCTGCCATAACAAGGTACCGCAGACAGGGCAGTTTCAACAGCCCAAATATATGTCCTCACGGTCTGGAGGCTGGACGTCCAAGATCAAAGTATCAGCAAGTTAGTTTCTTCTGAAGGTTTTCTCCCTTTGTGTTCACGTGGTCTTCCCTTTGTGTGCATCTCTATCCTAATCTAAGGACACCAGTTATCCTGGATCAGGGCCCACCCATATGACCTCATTTTACCTTAAGCACCACTTTTAAAGGCCCCATCTCCAAATAGTCACATCTTGAGGTACTGGGGATAGAATTTCAACATTAGAACTTGGGTGGGGGGGAGGGGCACAATTCAGCCCATAACACAGAAACAGAAATAGATAATGACTTTTGAAAGAACTCAAGGTAAGAGTTTCAGAAAGGACAGGGGCTGGCTCAGATCCACTCACGCCCCTGGCCTCTTCCCCTCTCTCCAGTGATTCACAAGGAAGGAGGCTCTTGGAGGCGCCTCTTTCGTTTGGCTTCCAAAGAGGTATGTCAAGGGCGATGGCAGAGCCCAGAGGACTGGAGAAGCCAGGGGAATTCCCCTCTTCTCCCTAGCTCTGGCAGGGTCCCCAGCATTAGCTGTTATCCCTGGGAGGTTCCCCCTTCCACCAGGTGACCCTGGTTGTAGGCTGAGGTCACCCCATCTCCCTGTGGGTAGGTAGTGGCTTTCTGCTATTTCTGTTCTCTGGGTTGCCTCACCGTCCCATGTTTGGTATGTTGGCACCCTCATCGTGCCTTTAGCCAATTTCCGATATCAAATCCCCTCTGTTGGAATATCTAGAGTGGTTTCTGTTTACCTGATTGGTAGAGACGCCAGAGTCAGAAAAGCAAATGCTGCAGAATGATGGAACGGATGGAAACTGAAAATGGTCAGATCTGTGTGTGCTGCAGGTAGAGGGGGCCAGCAGGGAAGGGGGCCTGGTAGCACAGGTAAGGGAGAAGAGAGCTTGTGATGCCCACTAGGGGAGGGAAAGGAAGGTAGACCTTGTGGTCATAAGATTTAAAGGCTACCTGAAAGGGGTGATAATGTTTGCCCAGAAAAACATTCAGGAGCCATCATTTTGTGGAGCATTTTCCTTTCTCCTACTGCTGACATGTAGCATTGTCTTTTTTTTTTTTTTTTAATTTTTATTTATTTATTTGACAGAGAGACACACAGCGAGAGAGGGAACACAAGCAGGGGGAGTGGGAGAGGGAGAAGCAGGCTTCCTGCGGAGCAGAGAGCCCGATGAGGGGCTCAATCCCAGGATCCTGGGATCATGACCTGAGCTGAAGGCAGATGCTTAACGACTGAGCCACCCAGGCGCCCCAACATGTAGCATTGTCTTATATGGAGGGACTGATTTCTTCCTCCCGCTCTGGAGACCTACCACGCACACAATTACGTCTGTTTATTTATAGATATGCTTTTGCAGAGACTGTAACTGCTCTCCTTCATGAGAAGAGAGACAGACACGGTGAGAGGTGGGCAAGGATCCTCCTGCCATGGGTATTCAGTGTCCCCGTCCAGACCACAAGCCCTTCCTCGATTAGATTTCTTTTTTTTATGTACTTCAGTTGCCTGATTAAACAATTTGTATAAATCCAGCAAATTAAGCTTATCAGTATGGCAAACCTGATGTTCTCTTAGATGTTTCAATGCTGTTTAAAAACTCAGTAAGATTTCAAGTTAAAAGTACCCATTTCAAGTCAGATTTAGAAGGCTGTGCCTAAAATAGCCAATTCTCTTACACATTTCAGGCATACAGATACCACATACACATAGATTCCTTATTAACCCGGAAATATAAATTTGTGGTTTTGTTTCTTCTAAGCCTGTCTGTATTTGACTCAAAATTTTATTGGATTCGGAGATGGATGTTTTTTGAGAAAACAGTGACTGTCCTGGTTAATGGAGATCATTGATCATCACAGAGTTTTGCTGAGTCTTTATGGGACACCAAATCCCATCTATTGTGGTCACATCAATGATTCTGTAATCTCAAGGAATGCAGTCACTTAGCCCCTCTCTAGATTCAGATCAAAGCATTACTTATTTCTGCCCCAGAGAAGCGTGCACTTCCCATACTGGCTGATCAGTTCTCAAATTTCATCTGATTTTTAAGATTTTGGACCTAAGACATCGAGCACTTTGTTATATTTTTAGGACCATCCCACTCTTCAGGAGCCTTAAAACGAGATCCGACTGATTTCTGGGCTCTCTTTGCTTCGGCATCACAGCTTCTGGGGTCTTTGTATCGATGATTCTCCCTTGGCTCAGAAATAGCCTTCTAAAGGAAGAATTTACAGTGTACTAATTTTCATCAATAGGATAAAGGAGTCAGTACTACAAACACAATCAAATAACAAGAAGCAGCAGTGCTGATTATATTCTACATTCTTTTGGAATAAACTTTTATTGTGGATCATCATGATCTCATGGCTCTTCATAAATTTAACGCATTTCAATTTGATACTCAAATTGTCCTAACCTGGCTAGTGGGGGGCCCTTTGGGTTGGCTCCTGTATCCTTCTGACAGGACCCTATTTTTCTTTGAAGCTTACCTTCTTTCTGGAATGAGGTGTCCTGGTCCATCAGGCACGTCCCTAACACTTGCGCCAGCCATTTCTCCAAGGATCTCTGGTTCCTTTTAATGGAAAAAAATAGCATGCATACCAGGATCTGAGCACTAGGGTGCATTTCAGGGTGAAGTTGCTCTGAGGCCATCTTCATGAACAAAGTTGGAAAAGGTATTTCTTTTTCTCTTAAAGACTTAAAGGCATGAGTACTATTTTCAATAGTTTGAGGTGTTCAAGTTAAAATTCTTCCCATCCTCTAATTTTATCTCCTTTTCTCTTTATTTTGATTAATAAAGTTGCTTTTTGCTTCATTTAACAATGTCCTTGTTCTTTTTAGAACAAGGTCTTCACATGAGCATTAAAGCTCATATTGAATCATATACTGAATAGATACCAAGATTTTCTGTACAGTTCCTTTGGTTCTTAGTATCCCAGGATGGATGCTTAGTAATTCATAATCCCTTTCTCTCTTTCCTTTTAAAGTAGGCTCTGTGCCCAACGTGGGGCTTGAACCTACAGCCCTGAGATCAAGAGTCACAGGTTGCACCAACTGAGCCAGCCAGGCATCCCAGTAATTCATAATCTCTTGTTTGGTATGGCTCTTTACATATTCATCTGATGGAGAGTTTGGTTCCACTGTTTTCATTCTGCTTTCAGCTTAAGGGTGCTAGTATTCTTTTTTTTTTTTTTTTTTAAGATTTTATTTATTTATTTGACAGAGAGAGACATAGTGAGAGAGAGAGCACAAGCAGGGGGAGTGGGAGAGGGAGAAGCAGGCTTCCTGCTGAGCAGGGAGCCGGTTGGGGGGCTCGATTCCAGGACCCTGGGATCATGACCTGAGCCGAAGGCAGACGCTTAACGACTGAGCCACCCAGGCGCCCCAGGGTGCTGGTATTCTAATAGCTGACAGTTTTAAGTTCTTAAAAGGTGGTAGAATTTAGCAAGCGGTCTCCAGCCCCCTCCAGATAGCGAAGGGGCTGTTCCACTTTGAGATCACCTCAGTCTACCATATTCTATAATACGTTTCATTTTCTCATTACTGCGTCCACATACTGTCACTTAAAATATAGCTGTAAGATACATGTGTGTGTGATCTCTAGCCAGACTAACTGGTTCTGCCTATTATTGAATTACTGATAATATTAGAATCAATACATTTTAAACAGTTGGTAAATAAATCCTATCTTAAAACTTAGATCTTCTTTTAAAATATATGTAACATTCTCTTACCAATTTAATGTTACATATTGTTATACCAAGATTTGTAATAAATTCAAATGGTTTTAACCAGTTAGCATTATCTTGACCTACTTACTATCAGTCGATATGTTTATTTTTACTGCAGGGAGATTGCTATTACTTTGGCATTCCATATAATTAAGAAATAACGACACATTAAATATAGGCTGTTAAGGTTTTATGTGAAAGCATCCTTTAATTCTTGGGTCACAATTCACATTTTGACTTTATTATCGGTATATATATAGATTTTTTTAAAGTAATCGCTACACCCAACCTGGGGTTCAAACTCACAACCCCAAAATCAAGAGTCACATACTCTTTTGGCTAAGCCAGCCAGGTGCCCCTATTATCTGTATTTTTTTTTTAAAGATTTTATTTATTTATTTAGTGGGGGGAGAGGGAGGGAGAGAGAGTGCATGTGTGCGCCCACAAAGGGGGGAGGGTAGGGGCAGAAGGAGAGGGAGAAGCAGGCTCCCTGCTGAGCAGGGAGCCCCACGCAGAGCTCCATCCCAGGACCCTGAGATCATGACCTGAGCTGAAGTTAGATGCTTAACCGACTGAGCCACCCAGGCGCCCCTTAATTACAAACTGTGTAGAACTTAAAGTCGTTTTGATATATATAAAACTTCCAAAAGCAGTATTATTAGAAAAGTAACCAAAGTTTATAAAAATAAAATGCAATTAAAATAATACATTCTCAGCTTCCTTACATAATTAATTATAAGGAGTAATTTATGGAAATGTACAAGGTATTTAATACAAAATTTTCCTATTTGGAATGAATGTTTTTAAAAGTTGGGATTCCAAAATTGATCTTTGACCAAGGGTGAGGTGGTGGTTGTTTTGATCCCTACCTTCATGGGGCCTGGCATTTGCTAATCAGCAAGATTTAAAATGACAATTTTTTTTCCCCTTTGAGGCCCTCATCACAGCCCAAGCCTCTAATTTATTCTTTTGCTGGTAGCTTGTTTCTATCAGTCCAAATTGAGTTTTTCTTTTTGGGTTTAAAACAATAATAAAAAGGATTAATGGCTTAAAATAGTTTAATTTATTCAACGGTTAACTGCATATACGAATAGTCCCCCTGACACTTTCTGGCTAATAAACACACATACCATAGACATTCAAATAGTCAAAGAAAAGGTCTTCACGGTACAGCTTTTACCAACAAAAACCTCATGATTTCAATTAAATTTGTATTTAAATCATTTTTACGGAGGGTATTTTTTCAAACAGACGGTCATTCTTGAGACCCTGGGATTTCTGAATATTTGTTTTTAGCACTCCAACACTGATGTGGAGGAAATAAATTCTTTTATATAAAGCAGAGACTAGGTAATTCAATTGCTAAATGTGAACCGTTTACAGTGAGAGCTATTTAAAATTCAGCATCTACTAAATGCTTCCAACTAGCCTGGGGTCCCTTCAGGAACTGTCCTATTCAGCTCTGGCCATTTGGCTGAGGTCAGAGAGCTTTGCAAATGCAGAGAGCTACTGTCAGCAAGATAGGCTTTTCCTGGGCAGGAACAGTTGATCTATTTAATGGTGGTGGAGGGGGGCAGGAGAGCTCCTCTGGGTGAGGGATACTGTTGGTTAACACTCTGCCTTATCCCCAAACCATGATTTCCAGGGCATGCCTCCTCAGGGCAGACGAGAGACTTGGAGTCGGCTTTTCCTGTAGGAAGCCTCATCTTCCTTGAATTCCTCGTCTGTGGTCTATTCCTAGTCTGTTCTCCACAACGATTTGGAAGAGTCTAGTGAAGAGTCCAGAGCAACCCAAATCTAGGGAGTGACAGAGGTGGATGTCAACAATGCTGCTCAAATTTTAACGTGTTTGTGAATCACATGCGGATTTTGTGAAAGTGCAGATGCTGATTCAGTGGGTCTGGGGTGGAGCGGGGGGTTCTGCATTTCTAGTGAGCTCCCAGGTGATGTCAATGCTGCTGGTCCAGGGACCACACTTTGAATGGTGAGGGACTATAAGGGGTGAATCAGGTATGCACACAGTTGAGATCCCCCATTGTCCTGTTTTTTGCGTCCTTCTCCTTTTCCTTTGTTATCTGGGGATGATGAAGCCAAGCTCGATCCTTGAGCTGTTATCCTCATAAACAGAGCCTGCCATGTGCCTGTTTAACTTCTCTTACTCCTCTGCCTTCCTGTGCTCGTTCTTGGGCCTGAATGGTAACAGTGCTTCTCAGTCCAAGGGTCAAGAAGGGACCTCACCAACTTCTCAGTTCATTTTCACCCACTGTGGTCCCCATTCTTTATAACCCAGAGCTGTACATAGAATTGGCCCCCACCCTTCCCCATGATGTCTTCTGAGACCATGACATCTGGAAGCACCTTAGGGCAAACCTGGTAAGTTCCTGTTCTGGCTCGATGCAGTTATGGTGTCTGGGAAGGTGGGGTTACAAAGCTCTTAAGGAACTTGGAAGAACTAGAGATGTTTGTGACCTTCAGGTAGAGGAGATGACCTCTTCATACCTAGCTGGAGTGGAGAGGCTGTGTTCTTAGAACCATAATTCAGCAAACTCCAAGAAGGCTATCTGAAGGGTTTCAGGGTTTATCATTTTGTAAAGCTTTTTCATTTTCTCATTCCTAACTTCTTAGCCCTGTGTTATCCTGGAGGGACTAAAGCCTTCCTCAGCAGGATTCATTCGTTCCTTCCTCCAGTGGCACAACGACCCAATTTTAGGCCTTGTGACCGTGCAGGAACTCCCTTCCCAAGTGCCACGGTCCTGCAGGAAAGTGGAAGATACGGCTTCAGCCCTGCTCATCACTTACTGTCTTTCTTCTATTTCTGGCCCACTGTGATGCTTATCTTGTTTCTGAGGCTGGTTTTTGCTTTTCACATTCTCTCTTTTAAAATCTATCGTTGCTGTATGCACTGGGAAAAAGTTCCTCTGTCACATGACTGTAAATCTGAAGTTCTGAAAGTGGGTTTTCTATACCAGTGTTTTAAAGCAGATGAGTAAGTGGTCAGGGCACTTTAAACGTCTATCGTTGGACTAAGGAAGACCTGGGAGTGGTGTACCTGATTGCTACTGCATTATGCCTTCTTACAGCAGAGGCCGGAGTAGGAAGCGGCGCAGGGAAAATCTTTGCTATATTTCAGAATTGCTGGGGACGCTGTTTTTTTGTAAACTGCCTATTATTATTTTTTTATTTTTATTTTATTTTTTTTATAATGTTCTGGGAGACCTCTTTTTTTTTTTCTTAAAGACTTTATTTATTTGACAGAGACACAGCGAGAGAGGGAACACAAGCAGGGGGCGTGGGAGAGGGAGAAGCAGGCTTCCCGCAGAGCAGGGAGCCTGATGTGGGGCTCGATCCCAGGACCCTGAGATCATGACCTGAGCCGAAGGCAGACACTTAATGACTGAGCCACCCAGGCGCCCTTATTATTTTTTTGAAGATTTATTTATTAGAATGCGCACATGAGCTGGTGGGGGAGGGGCAGGGAGAGAGGGCAGGGAGAGAAGGAGAGCTGATCTCAAGCAGACTCCCTGCTGCATGTGGACCCTGACAGGGGCTCAATCCCTGACCCTGATCATGACCTGAGCCGAAATCAGGAGTCCACACTTAACTGACTGAGCTACCGAGGCGCCCTGCAAACTGCCTTTTAAAACAAATGAGGGGGCGCCTGGGTGGCTCAGTCGTTAAGCGTCTGCCTTCCGCTCAGGTCATGATCCCAGGGTCCTGGGATCGAGCCCTGCATCCGGCTCCCTGCTCCGCAGGAAGCCTGCTTCTCCCTCTCCCACTCCCCCTGCTTGTGTTCCCTCTCTCACTGTCTCTGTCAAATAAAAAAAATCTTTAAAAAAAACAAAAAACAAATGACGTTCCATGGGTGAGAGCTCTGTCACCATCAGGAATAATTATGCTTCTCTTAGGGACGAGAACATTGAATCATAATTGATGAGGTTCCCTTTTTCTTCTGGTCTTAGGATGTCACAAATTGGTGACCCACATGTGCAAGAACACCAGGCAGCCTTTTTAGTGCTGGTCTGTCTTCAACTTGTTTTCAGTCCTTATTTTAAAATATTTAGAGTAAAAAAAAAAAATAAAATATATGTATTATATACAGTTGCATTGTATATATAATATATATAATTGCATTGTGAATTTATGTAATTTATTGTAAAATCATTTTTTTAAGGATTTTATTTACTTATTTGACAGAGAGAGACACAGCAAGAGAGGGAACACAAGCAGGGAGCGTTGGGAGAGGTAGAAGCAGGCTTCCCCCTGAGCAGGAAGCCCCATGCGGGGCTCGATCCCAGGATCTTGGGACCATGACCCCAGCGGAAGGCAGATGCTTAACGACTGAGCCACCCAGGCGCCCCTGTAAAATCATTTTTGCAAGAAGGCCTAGAATAATCTAATAAACCCAGTCTCACTTTATTTTCCCAGCTGGACTGGGTAGAGGCTGTATGTTAGTTGAATAACTAACCAGTATGGTACTAGTTAATGTACACATACCCGCAGGCCCTTCTTCAATCTGCCTCCCAGCTCTCCAAGAAAGGGAGGCCAGACTTTGGCTTAAACCAGCCAAATGGGCCTAATCCCTGGTTTGCAACCTTATCAACCTCCTCTTCCTAACGCCTCCTTTCTCCCTCCATCACACCTTCCCCCACCAGTGTGGGGGCGGGGGGGGCACCCAAGCTCAGGCCTCCTTCCTTACCCGCCCCAGCTCAGCCTCCCTCCATCCTCACCCTCCCAGCCCCAGCTCAGCCTCCCTCCATCCTCACCCCTCCCTCCATCTTCCCCCCCCCCCCCCCCCGGCCTTCCCCAGCCCGCGCGGCCTCACCCCTATGGCGCGGCCTCTTCCGGCCCGCGGGAGGGCGGGCGTGGGGCGGGGCCGGGCGGGAGGGGAGAGCCGGTGGTGCGAGCGTCCGGGGATCGCGCCCCGCCGCTGGCCGGCCGGTCATGCTCATCACGCTGTGCTACCTCTACCTGTGGGCGCGCTGGGGGCGCCGACCGGCCGCGCTCGTGCGCGCCACGGTGCAGCGGCTGCGCGCCTCGCGCTGCTCCTTCACCTTCTGCGGCGCCGCCGCGCGGCCCCAGGGCGCCCGCGTATGCCTGAGCCGCGGCGGCCGCGTCTTCTGCGTCGGCGAGAGCCAGGTGGGCGGGCGCGGGGCCGGCGGGGTGCGGGGCGGGGCCGGGGGCGCGCGCGGGGGGGCGGGGCCGGCGGGAGGCGCGGCCTCGGGGGCGCAGTCTGCCGGAAGCGCCGGCCGGCCCCGCGCTGCGCCCGGGCTGTGCGAGCCGGGAGGTCGCGGGCTTGGGGTCCGTGCGGGGGCCGGGCTCCGGGGTTGCCTCTGCGTGCGATATCCTCGGGAACCCGGACGGGGGGGACCAGAGGTCCGGCGCTGCGCCAGGCGACACTGTCCCCGGCGTGCCGGGTCGACTGTATGGGGATGCATGGCTCCTGCCGTTCCAAATCTGGCGAGTAGCACTGCCCACCTGGAGGGTCTTTTCTGACATCCTCTCCTCCACTGTGGCTGCGTTTGGGTTGAACCTGAATTCACAGAAAGACAGCAGATCGTCAGCCTCTGTCAGATATCTCCGAGGGGACAAAACGGCCCTGTCAGTGGCGAGTTTTACCAACCAGGGCGCCCCACTTTGCATCTCTGACTCCGGTTTGCACACAGACTTTGTTTTTGACCCAGTACTTAGCCTGATAGCTGCAAGTTCAGCAGGCTCTTTCACCTGCGGGTCGTTTAGCAAAACTAATGTTCCCTTTCTGTAAAAAGGGACAGCAGTTCCATCCATTCAGCTGTTGGAGGTGGACTTCACGGTGCAGTTCTGCCCAGATTTCCACTGACAAAACTCTGTTTTCATTAGCATTTAAAAGTGTTTGCTTTTAATCGGTTTGTTTCCCTTTCCTCTTCCCTCCGGAAAGTTGGCTCACTTTTACCATTAAAGTAAGATTTTCTACGTGTGCGAAACCATAACACCCGCGTGGGAATTAAAATCTTATCTCAGGTTTGAATACTTTGTTGTATGCTTAAGTATGGAATTATATCGTGCTACTAGCAAATCAAAAATACCCTTCCTTGTTAGTATACTATAACACACAGAAAATGAGTAACTGTTCTCTCAGTTCTGAGAGAGTGCTTAGGTAGGACCACTTAGATGCAAGACAGCGAGACACTCATTCCACTTGAGGGCTCAGTGAACTAAATAGGGCTTAATTCTCTCAAGGAACCAAGATTGAGAGAAATAACAAAATAAAGAAAAATTGAGGGGTGCATTTTTCTATTGCAGTGGTTTACAATCTGGATTCATTTACTTAAAAAAATAAACTTTAAGATTTCAATTAGAGGGGTGCCTGGGTGGCTCAGTCCGTTAAGGGTCTGCCTTCTGCTCAGGTCATGATCCTGGGGTCCTGGCATCTAGCCCCCCCATCAGGCTCCTTGCTCAGCGGGGAGCCTGCGTCTCCTTCTCCCTCTGCTGCTCCCACTGCTTGTGCTTTCTCTCTGTCAAATAAATAAAATCTCGGGCGCCTGGGTGGCTCAGTTGGTTGAGCGACTGCCTTCGGCTCAGGTCATGATCCCAGGGTCCTGGGATCGAGTCCCGCGTCGGGCTCCCTGCTCTGCGGGAAGCCTGCTTCTCCCTCTCCCACTCCCCCTGCTTGTGTTCCTTCTCTCGCTATGTCTCTGTCTGTCAAATAAATAAATAAAATCTTAAAAAAAAAAAAAAATAAATAAATAAATAAAATCTTAAAAAAAAAAAGATTTCAATTAGAGTAAACATTTTGGACATTCAAAAATGTTGAGATGTAAATATTTTTAATTTTCTTGGAAGACAGTTTTACTTTTTGAACATCTCCATGACTTTACTGATCTGTTAACTACCATAACTATAACCAGGGCTTTTCAGCTTTTTTCCTACCGCTCCAGCCTACTGTGGGGGCACCCCTGCCAAGCCAGCTTTGGGTTTTCAGGGATTCTGGAACCTGATGCTATGCTCCTGCGCTTTGAAGTTAACTTTGCCTCACCCTAGAGCTTTGCTCAGATATCATTGTCTCAAGGAGATGTTCCTCATTCTTCACACTAGATGGGATGGGCCTGCGCTGTGCCCTCATACACTTTAAATCACCCTTCCTATTTCTAGTTTTTATCTTTTTCTCCCTAGGAATTGGGTCTTTTTAGCTTAGCTTAGCAGCTTGCCCTGTGATAGTCACTCAGTATTTCAGTGAATGAAGGAGTGGTTCGTGGTTGTTGGGTTTCAGCTCTGATGGGTAAGGCCTGTGACTGGAAAACCTATTTGTGATTAGCTACTGTTGATGTAAGCTATGGAATATGGTGGGGCTACAGATTTGGTTTGCTAGCTACCTTGTCCGTCTACCTGGACTAAAGTAACTTTACAGAAATGAATCTTATGTCTTTGTTGTCTCCTTACTTCATATATTTAGAACCAGATGCATAGAATGTGTATGTTTATATAACTGAAATTCCCACAGAAATTGATAACTATAACCAAAGAGTTTATACACACTGGAAATTTTAAGCTTTTTGTTTAATATACACATGTTCTGTGTTTGAGTAAGGTGGACAACTTTTTTGTTGTTAACTGCTATATTTTTTTTAAATTTTTTTTTTTTTTAAGATTTTATTTATTTGAGAGAGAGAGAGAGAGAATGAGAGACAGAGAGCATGAGAGGGAGGAGGGTCAGAGGGAGAAGCAGACTCCCCGCTGAGCAGGGAGCCCGATGCAGGACTCGATCCCGGGACTCCAGGATCATGACTTGAGCCGAAGGCAGTCGCTTAACCAACTGAGCCACCCAGGCACCCTGTTAACTGCTATATTGATAATTATGTTAACCCATGGAGAGGCATTTTCTCTCCCCCAAATTTTCATTCATTAATTAGTTCAGTAGATATTTATTAATAGTGTACTATGTGCCAGGTTACTAGGCCAGGTGGAAACACCTTTTGATCCTCCGGGATCAAAAGGGCAGATTTGAATTGGTAAACGGGGTGTGGAGCCCGACCTTTTTTTTTTTTTGGTGGTGATAAAAGGGCTCACCCCCTGCAGCCTTAGAGGTCAGCTTTTCTGCTCTGGATATGCATTGTTTTTAGTGGTTTAAAGCCTTTAAAATTCACTTACTGTCCTCTTAGAGAGGTTTCAGGAGGGAGAGCACAGATAAACGGACAAATCCAATCTGATAACCAATGCTGATGCTATCTATAATGGCTAGAGGAAATGGAAGAAGAGTTCTTCAGGCTTCTATTAGTAATGGGTTTCTTTTGACCGGCATGCACTCCTGAGCCTCCTCACCTTTAAATGTGCTTCTGAGTTGTGAGTTGGGAAGCTCCTCATGCTGTAAGCAGTAAGGAATGGTGGGGGTAAGCCCAGCTTCAGAATTAATGGTAGATCACACATATCTAGAGATGTTAAAATTGTCATGGATCATAGAAGGGATCTTGCAGGTGTTTAAACAGTCACAGTTTAACCAGAAGCTCAGGGTTAATGTGGTATGTAGGAGGAGAGCATCCGATTAACTTATTTAGATCCCACCTGGAATTACAGAGGAGGGGAGGTCCCAGATGTTGATATACGTGACAGTTGTGATTTGAAGTGATATTGAATCCCCTTTTTGTGTGTTTCTTTCCCTCTGTCCAGTCCATTGATGACTTGAACAAATGGGCCCTGTTTCTTGTCTCTCCTTTTATACTTGAAGCAGAACACATAGCATTTGTGACAGAGAGCATTTGGGTGCAAGGTGACAGTTTACAGAGACCGGCTTCCTCTTCAGAAACTGTGAGTAACATGTTCTTCACTTGTGTCCCAAAAGGAAATGATGTATATTAACCAAAAGTAAATTTGTTTTTTCCCCTGTTCTTTCCTGGCCTTTGTGACCCCCTCTTTTGTGGACATTATGGGTTAAAGAAAAAGGTATTATTAAAATCATTTTCACCTGTTTCTTTTTATTTTTTTTAATGTGGCTGCTAGAAAAACTGCCTGGGTGGCTTGTGTTTGTGGCTCCCATCATGTTTTCACTGGGCAGCGTGCTGGAGGGGCATCTAGCCCATCCCTCCACTTCTTCAATTCGGCCCGAGTGGTTAACTTATATCGCCATGCACTTCCTAGACATCTCCCCTGGAGTATTCTGAAAACACTTCAAAATTAATAACCTGTCTAAAAGTAGTTGCTTCTATTTCTCTGATGGAAAAAAAAAGAGAGTCTCAGAGGAACACCCCAACCTGTTCTTCCTCTCACCTCCTGCGTCCTTCCCGCCATGCAGGTCCAAATTCTACTGATGCCCCTTCCCCGGCCGTCTCCACTCGCCTCCTTCATTTCCACTCCTTGTTTCGTGCTCAGCTTCAGATCTTTTGGTCTAAACCATGGAAATGTTGTCCTGTCTTGTGTCCGTGGGTTTTCCTCTTGATGGCCAGAGTTCTCTTTCTAGACACAAATCCAGGGAAACACACTCTTGCTCAAGCTTCAGGGGGTGCCTTCTCACCAGACATGGTCATGCCCTTAGGCCCCGTGGAAGTCTGACCTAAGCCCCTCTCGTGGGTGTCTTCCCCTCGGGTATCTGTGATGAGTCCTTGCCTTGCCGCTTTCACTCAGCCACCATGTGATCCCTGCCTGCCACTTGATAATCCAGCAGGGGTTTTGCTGATGATAGCCATGGTCACTGGATTTCCATTTTACAAACACCATCTTTAAGCCATTGTATTGGGATGAGAGAAAAGGAAGAGAGGAGGAAGACTAGGCAAAAATTGACTAGAATTCAAGGTAGACTGAAATAAGGGCCACGAGATGGGTAAAGATATTTAAAGGAGAGCAAGAAACTCTGCTCTGTTTGGGGGGCGCCTGGGTGGCTCAGTCGTTGGGCGTCTGCCTTTGACTCAGGTCATGGTCCCAGGGTCCTGGGATCGAGCCCCGCATCGGGCTCCCTGCTCGGTGGGGAGCCTGCTTCTCTCTCTCCTTCTGCCCCTCCCCCCTGCTTGTGCTCGCTTGCTCTTTCTGTCAAATAGGTTGAAACGTGAAATGGCCAATACTTGGCTTTTTTTTTTTTTTTTTTTTTAACCTATGAAGAGTCCGTTCATGGTAACCTAATTGTTCTGATTTGGGCTTTTAAGTCCTAATTTACCATTCTTAGAAATTTAACAAAAGTTTGTGATCACGTTTGGTGGAATTTCTGAATAATATTTGTCCTGTTTAGAAGCTCAAATATCTTAAAACATTGTCTTTTATTTTGGGACTCTAGCTGCACAGACTTGGATTAATCCTAATCCTTGATCAAAATGTACTCTCATCATTGGTTCATGCATGGCCCTCATTCACTGACGAATTTGAAATTATATAATAAATACCCACGAATTCACCACTGAGTATGGAAATGGAACATGTGTACCTATGTGATCCCCCAGAGTCTAACCACCTATTCTGCCTCCCCTGCCCCTACCTTCTCCCTCCCCAAACCAATTTCTTTTTAAATACGTAAGTCATCTGGGTGAGCAAACATCATCTTTCTGAACACTTACATAATTCTTATCAATTATTAAACGTAGAGTAAGCTTGATGCTTTCTTTGATATGCTAATATTACTTGTTTATTTAGTAAGATTTCACCTTAAAACCAAGGCCAAAATTTCTAAAATATTGCCATTACGTAAAATAGGTGCAGGTTCCTCCTTAACACAAAATGTGACTGCTGTGTTCTTGATTTCCTAAATTGTTGTTCCTTAATTGTACATCTTTATGGGGTTCAAAGACATAGAGCATCTGAAGGAACATAGTTACTGTGTTACGGAGGGTGCAGACTCAGCTACTGTGACAGAGACCCAGAACTGCCTCAGAGCAAAAAGCTAGAAGTTTCTTTCTCCCTCAGCGAGGCGGTTCTGCTCTATAAGGCCATCCAGGGACCCAGTTCCCTTCTGTCGTGTTGCTCTGTCATCTCCCCTCTGCCAGCCTCATTCACTCTCTAGGTAGAGGCTGGTTCGTACTACCTCCGCCACTGTTGTCGGCCTTATGCACATTCTAGCCCCCCAGGTTGGGGGAAAAGAGGGGGTGGGGGCCAGCCAGCTTCCTCTTTAAAAACTCTGATCCAGAAGTTTCACAGGCCACTAATGCACCTGTTCTGTTAGCTGCAGGGCAGGCTGAGAACTGCAGTCCTAGCTGGACAGTCATGGGTTGAAGGGAAGAACGAAGGACTAGATACTGGGAGATAATTAGCATTTCTCACAGTTATCATTTCATTTAACATATGTTCTAATGAAGATTTAATTAAGATCTTGCTTAATGGCAACAACTTATTTCTTAATTTTCTGAGGTAGAAAGGAAGACAGCTACTGTCCAGATAATTCATTTTATTTATGATCAGAGGGTTTGGTGGGTCTTGCAACCAGGAGCCAGAGACATTCAGAGCTATTTTTTTGACCACTCTGGCTATTACACTATACTTCATTTTATAAGTTGGGCCTTAAAACTTATAAAGGAATTGATCTCAGGCACCTGGCTGAGCTCAGTTGGTAGAGCATGCAACTCTTGATCTCAGGGTTGTGAGTTCAAGCCCTGCATTGGGCATGGAGCCTACTTTAAAAAAAAAATTGATCTCATAGCTCACTAACTCTGCAGTTCTCATTTGGGTTGATTGCTTAATGGGATTTTGCATTTTGGGGGGCTTCTATGAATCTATGTATTTTGCACTTATCTCTAAAGTCATTTGAGTTGGGGCTCGTGGGTGGCTCAGTCATTAAGCAGCTGCCTTTGGCTCAGGTCGTGATCCCGGGGTCCTGGGATTGAGCCCCGCATCCGGCTCCGTGCTGCTCCGCGGGAAGCCTGCTTCTCCCTCTCCCACTCCTCCTGCTTGTGTTCCTTCTCTCGCTGTGTCTGTCAAATAAATAAATAAAATCTTTAAAAAAAAAAAAAAAGGTCATTTGAGTTTAACAGGACCCTAAGATATTAAATTGAAAATATATATGTAAGAAAGACTTTTGAACTTGATGAGATGTCACATTCTTTCATATTTCTAGGATTATGTAACTCTTACAGATATTTAAAATATCTTCTTGAATTTTGGATATCTCAAATGGCTTTCTTTTTTAAAAAAATTAAAATATTTTATTGACTTATTTGAGAGAGAGAGAAAGCACAAGAGGGGGGAGGGGCAGCGGGCGAAGGAGAAGCAGACACCCTGCTGAGCAGGGAGCCCGACACGGGGCTCAGTCTCAGGACCCTGAGATCATGACCTGAGCCAAAACCAAGAGTTGGACGCTTAACTGACTGAGCCACCCAGGTGCCCGTCAAATGGCTTTCATTTGTGGTCATCCTACAGACCCCAACAACAAATAAATGAATCTTAGGAATTTAGTTGTTAAAAAAAATGTAGCATTCATGTATTTGTATTTTCACTAAGTCATTCATTAACATATTTATTGAACATCTACTCTGTTCCAATTATTTTGCTAAGGTTCCGTAACAAATACCAGTGGAGCATGGTAGATTCAGCTCAATTTTCAGTATCTTCTGTAATGACATTAGCAGTCTTGTTTAGCAAGAATCGATGACCCAAAAGTCATACATAATTCTTTTGTTGGCAAAAATTGACTTATGTTCCTTGTACTCGCTATCAAGACATTCATTCATTCATTCATCCAGGGTTTATCAAGTGCCTATTACATGCCGGCTTGTGTGCCAGGGCTGGAGTTATGTGTCCTATGGAGATGCAAGGTGCATTCAGAGACGATGGTCCCCGTCAACTTAAGGAGCTCACAGTGTGGGAGGGAAGACAGCTCAGTAGATGAACAATTACAATTCAGGACAAGTGCAATGGGAGGGCATGGATGGGGTGGTGGTGGTGGTGGGCAACCTATCTAGATAGGGGTGAGGTCAGGAAGGACTTTCCGGGGGAGGTAATATCTGAGTTTTAACGGAAAAACAGGAATTTGGTGCAGAGGAGGGAAGGGCTTCCCAGCAGAACGGCAGGTGCAGAAGGACACGGAGGTTTGCACCTGGGGACTGGTTGAGTACAGTTGCATCTACAGTAACATGAGTAGGGGGAGTGGCCCAAGATAAGGCCGGAGGAGAACGATGGGGCTGGACTGTTGTGTGGGAAATTATCTAGATGCAGCAGTAGCTTCTAAGAAACAGGGGTGCCAGGCTGGCTACGTCGCTAGAGCATGCAACTCTTTATCTTGGGGTTGTGAGTTTGAGCCCCACATTGGGTGTAGAGATTACTTACAAATAAAATCTTCAAAAAAAGAGCCTGACCGGGCAGGCTCTCCCAGCCGTACCAGAGTAGAGAAGCTTGCAGCCCAAGTTAAGCTACGTGAATCACACAGCTCATTAAATCATTTCAAAACATGCAACAAGAAGCACGTGGGGAGGTCTGGGATTGGCTAACGCTTAGGATTAGGTGCCTGCCGCGTGGAAGGACTGCATCCCCGGATCCTGGGCTCTGCAGTGTTTACACGTCCTGCTCTTTGCTGTATATACAACCTTCCCTGCCGAGAGTGTAGTTGCAAGGGCCAGAGAGGAGGTTAAAGCAGGGGGCTCAGCAGATGGACACTTGTTCTGTTGGGGAGACTCAGGACCTGTATGCCTGGAAGAGCTGTGTGCCAGTTGTGATTTTCGTCTGTTTCTAGGCAGACTACACACATGGGGCCCTACTGGGTGGCTGACTTGGGGATGACAACTGTCAATCTGGAGGTGGCATGATTTGTGTCTTGATAGTTAACATTTACTTGGTCTGTCCATGACTCTCTGACTAGGGGTAATACTCCCTTTTGTTCTTTCCTTTTTATCTGTGTTCATTACATGTATGTTCCGTTGACGTCATCGATCTTCAGCATGTCTTGTAAGTTACTAACTTGATGTATGAGTTGCGTCCATGCCGTTCGTTTTTCCTGTTCTCTATGTAGCAGAGCTGAATATTCTTCACTAGTACAACAAATGCACCTAAGGCACAGATCACAGAAGGTTTAAGTACACTCATTAAGAATTTGGGGCTTTATCCTAGGGACGGTAGTTTTTGGTGGATGGGGGATCATTCGTGCAGATGGGAATACGGCAGGAAGAACTGGTGGAGGGGCTGCTGTAAGGAATGCAGTTTTGTGCATTGTTTTGGTCAGTTCTGCTGAAATAACAGATGACCCTAGCATCTCACTGGTTCCTAACAACAAATCTTGGTTTCTTGCTCGGCTTATGTGTAGGCTCAGCAGGTTCGCTGTTGCTGTTTCAAGCTATGATTCTGCTCCGGGCTCTGCTCCATGCATCCTTCTCATGCAGGGGCCCGGGCTGAGCGAGCATGTAAGTCTGGGGACGTGCCATTCACGCGCTGAGTGGAGGGACAGGAACTGGCAGGGACTCAGCATAGTAGATTGTCCTGTGCGATGGGACTTCCAAGGCGAGATCCTAAGACCCTTGGCAGCTCCTGCCTGGGCTCTTGGAACTCAACTCCCTTGCTGCCAAGGAAGGACAGTCCAGCTGGTGGGCAGCTCTAACTTGCCAGCTATGTGAGGGAGCCATCCTGGAAGTAGATCATCCGGGCCCAGTTGAGGCACCCTAGCCTCATGGAGCAGAGTTGAACTGTCCCTGCCAAGCCCTGCCCACATTTGAGACTGAGCAAAATAAATGAGTAGCTTAAGCCACTACATTTTGGGGTGCTTTGTTACTCCGCAATGGGTAACAAGAACACTTGGGATGTCTTTTTTTGGGGGGGGGGATTTATTTATTTATTTACTTGAGAGAGAAACATGTGTGCGCACAAGCTGGGGGAGGGGCAGAAAGAGAGGGAGAAGCAGGCTCCGTGCTACGCAGGGAGCCTGATGTGGGGCTCAATCCCAGGACGCTGGGATCATGACCTGAGCCGAAGGTGGACGCCCAACCGACTGAGCCACCCAGGTGCTCCACACTTGGGATGTCTTTTAAGACTTCTGCTCTTCCTCAGGTTGCCAGCATTGGTGGGATGGGCATGGGAAGTGGGCAGTGAGCGGTTGGGGAGGCTAATGCAGTACAACTTAGACGGGGGGCTCAGGGGCTTATGGGACTCCTCCAGGACACAAGGAAAGTAAAAGGCTGTGACAACAAGGGTATTTCTCTTATTTTCTGACTGACTGACTCTCAGGTACTCAGAAAATTAAGGTCCCTGGGCCCCCCTCTTCTGGGGTGTCTGGTCAGTCCTGGGTTTGCAGTCCCATGTGGTTTCACCCGCAAGCTTGTCGTGTCAGCTCTTGCTAGCTATGTAGTCGTGACGTCCTTTATCCTGTCACTTGATTTTCCAACACCCTTCTCCTGAAAGCGCCGTAGGGCATATTATCTTTTCTTTTCTTTTTTTTTTTTTTTAAAGATTTTATTTATTTATTTGACAGAGAGAGAGAAAGTGAGAGAGGGAACACAGGCAGGGGGAGTGGGAAAGGGAGAAGCAGGCTTCCCGCCGAGCAGGGAGCCCGATGCGGGGCTCGATCCCAGGACCCCGAGATCATGACCTGAGCCGAAGGCAGTCGCTTAACCGACTGAGCCACCCAGGCGCCCCGGGCATATTATCTTTTCAAATAATAGAGCGTGAGAATGAAGTTTGTAGCCATCCTTTGTCCTCTGTGTTTCCAAACCTGAAGGTCCAGGGATAACCGCCTTCCTTCACTCTCCGAGCTTCACATTCCTCCCATAGTCTGCGTGCCTCACCCTCCTTCATCCAGTTTATCGCTAGAAATTTAAAAAACCTAGCGTGTAATTAAGTTGGTTTGGAAGAAAGGAATAAGAGCCAGACACGTTAGCAACATCAAGTATCTGACTCCGCAGAACAGATTGTTTTAGTTTAAACTGAACTTGTGTCAGTCTGGGTTCTTCAGAGAAGCCGAGCCAGCAGGGGTAGGGGTGTGTGTGTGTGTGTGTGTGTGTGTGTGTGTGCACGCTTGTACGCATGGTGTGTGCACGCCCATATACATATATGTTTATATATATATATACATATATGGGGGGGAGGTGGCGGGGAGAGAGGGACAGAAACATTTATTTTAAGGAATTGGCTCACCTGATTGTGGAGTCTGCAGGTCCAGAATTTGCAGGGCCGGCCAAGAGGTGGGGCACCCAGGGAAGAGTAGGTGTGGCTGCTTGAGTCAGGGGGTCATCTAGGGGGGCAGAATTCCTTCTTCCTTGGGGGACCTCAGTCTTTTTCTCAGAAGGTCTTTAACATTTAAATCAGTGGACTTTGGTGTCTCCTGGTGGCTCAGTCTGTTGCATGGCCAACTCTTGATTTTTGGTTCAGGTCATAATCTTGGGGTCCTGGGATCAAGCCCCGCATCAGGCTCCGTGCTCAGTGGGGAGTCTGCTTGAGATTCTGTCTCCCTCTGCCCCTCCCCCTGCTCATGTGTGTGCTCTCTCTCTCTCTCTCTCAAATAAATAAATCTTTTATAAATAAATAAACAAATCAGTGGACTTTGATTATCTGCCATAATGTGGGTGGGCCTCATCCAATCAGTTAATCACATGTAGGGGCACCTGGGTGGCTCAGTCGGTTGGGCTTCCAACTCTTGATTTTGGCTCGGGTCCTGATCTCCGGCTTGTGAGATGGAGCCCTGCGTCAGGGAATTCTCTCTCTCCCTCTGCCCCTTGCCCACCCCCCTCTTTAAAAAAAAAAAAATTAATCTCATCTAAAAAAATACCTTCAGGGTCACATCTGGACTGAAAGTTGGCGGCAGATCTGGGTACCGTGGCCTAGCTGAGTTGCGGGAGAACTTCAGCACTGCCCCCCCCCACCCATGCTGCAGGCAGCCCTGGGAAGGACAGTTCACTGAAGAGCCACCCCCAGGCATGTAATGTAGTTCCCCTTGGCCCTGGGCCTTCCTTGTGGACGTGTGTTGAGTAGAGCAGGTCCACCGCTGCCTCCTGTCATCAAGGTAACTGCAAGTCATGAGCTTTGGTTATGGAAGGGATTTCTGCCAGGAAGTCCCTTTGCTTAGGGCTGACCGGGGCTTCCTCCACTTTGATCTTCGGGAGTAAGCCTTTGGTGTGACTTCCCCTTTCTTTCTCCATCCCTTTGTTTCCACCCTGACATGCAAACTGGAAGCACCCTGTTTGCTTTTAGACAAACACCGCTGGATGCATGGGTGACAGCCTGGCTTTGCTTTGATGAAGGACACAGCGCAGCTTGGGGAGTTTGCATGGTCTGTGGCTCATGGACCCCGTTTCTACAAAGAGGAAATGCACTTAGGTGAGGGGACAGCTGGCTGAGTGGAGAAACCTGATCAGGGGCAGGTGTGTAATGTTCCCTGGCTGCTTCCTGTCCTTCCCCATGCTTCGTTTATCTCTCCTCCTTCAGGGCTGTCTGAGAATTGAAGTATTGGCTCCTTTTACACTAAATGCTTACTCTGAGGCCTTGCTGCACCCGTGCCCTCTCCAGCAGGGTGCTAAATCAGCGTTTGAACAACTGAAGTCGGGGCTGGGTCTCCCCTGGCTGAGTATTTCTCCTCACGCGTGCATTGCCAGCAATAGCCCCGAGGACAAAGATGCTGTTAGCTTTGCGTGGGAGGTCGGTTGCGCTGTTCCTTTGCACGTTTCCCGTTCACCCTCCTCTGCAAAGTCAGCTCTTGCCTGCCAAGGCCAGAGTTTATCTTCTCATCCTCCTGAGCTGACATCCTTCCTCCATTCTCAAAGCTGGAAATCAGCTAAATATTTGTGTGAATTGTCAGCCTCTGTTCTCATCCTGGATCAGAGGTGTCGGACGTGAAGTGCGGAGTCCCACTGAAACGCTGGTCAGGGGAGTCCGGCTCACTCTGGCTGCCTGCCTGGCGGGAGGCGGAGAAGTCGGTGATCAGGTGGAGGGAAGGCTCCCCGTAGAGCTAAAAGAAAATTCCGAGGGTTCTCTTTCTCCAAATATTCTAGACCCCTTAGTGGGTTTCAACCTTTTGACCATAAAGACTTGCATTTATTGAGGGTTTCCCAGCTTTTTAAATGGCTTCTCGAACGAGGAACATTAGATTCAATTTGAATTCTGTCTCAGGAGAGGAATGAGATCGTAAGGAATAAGATTTTGTGGGGTTGGGTTCACCCTTGGAGGGCCACAAACCCTTGTGATACCTAGAACTTTTTTCACCCCCCCCAAGCCCCTCCCTCACCCTCAAACCAGTTTTTGCCCACTCGGGGGATACGGTCCCCACTGAGAATACCTGCTTTGAGGACACCATGTTTAGAATAGTAAGTGCCCCTCTATGGATCAGGCATTCTGCGCATCACTCCCATTTATCTCTCCCAGTAACCTTGTGAGGTGGGTCATCTTGCCATTTCCACGTTACAGACAGGAAACCCAAGCACAGAGAATTTGAGTGACTTGCTTGGGTCCCTCAGCTATTAGCCAGAGGAGCCAGGACTCAGTTCAGGGAGTTGGGCTCTGGAGTCCTCCCACTGTCTAGGCTGTCCTGGTGCAGTGTGGGAATAAGCAAAATGCCTTGATTCTTTTCTTTTCCCTTTTTAAAATTGACCTATAATTCATATACCATAAACCTCATCCTTTTGAAGGATACGGTTACAATTCAGTGGTTGTGCAGTCCCCACTATCTAATGCCATTTTCATTGCCCCAAAAAGAAACACGTATCCATCAGTGGCCACTTTCCACTCCCCTACTCCCTGGCCTGGCAACTGCTAATCTACTCGCTAACTCTTTAGATTTGTCTGTTTTCGGTATTTCATATAAGAAGAATCATGTAATATATGACCTTTCTTTATTGGTTTCTTTCGCTTAGCATAATGTATTCAAGATCATCTACGTTGTGACATGAATCAGTATTTCATTCTTTTTCACAGCTGAATAATACTCCGTTGTATGCATATATACATTTTTTTAATTCCGTCATCTGTTGATAGACTTTTGGGTTGTTTCCACTCTTTGGTTATTATGAATAATGCGGCTATGAACATCTATATATATCTTTTGTGTGTGTACATATATTTTCAGTTCTTTAGTTATATACCTAGGAGTGCAGTTGCTGGGTCATTTGGTAATTCTGTGTTTAACTTTTTTTTTTTTTAAGATTTTATTTATTTATTTTAGAAATAGAGCGTGAGCAGGTGTGGGGTAGGAGTAGAGGGAGAGGGACCAGCAGACTCCATGCTGAGCACAGAGCCCAACATGGGGCTTGATCCCATGACCCTGAGATCATGACTTGAGCCGAAATCAAGAGTCAGATGCTCAACCGACCGAGTCCCCCAGGTGCCCCTGTGTTTAATTTTTGAAGAACTATCAAACTCTTTTCCAAAGAGGCTGCACCATTTTATATTTCCACCAGCAATGTAGTAGGGTTCTGATTTATCAGCATCCTCAACAACACTTGTTAGAATCCATCCTTTTGATTATATCCATCCCAGTAGAGGTGAAGTATCTTACTGTGGTGTTGATTTGTGTTTCCCTAATGATTAATCAAGGATGTTGTGCATCTTTTCAAGTGCTTATTGCCATTTGTATATTTTCTTTGGAGAAATGTCTATTCAGATCCTTTGTCCATTTTTAAAAAGATTTTATTCATTTATTTGAGAGAGAGAGAGAGAGAGCATCAGCAGAGGGCTCAGGCAGAGAGAGAGGGAGAAGCAGGCTCCCTGCTGCAGGGCTCAAGCCTAGGACTCTGAGATCATGACCTGAGCTGAAGGCAGACGCTGAACCCACTGAGCCACCCAGGCGCCCCCCGCTTTGTCCGTTTTTAAATTGGGTATTTTGTCTTTATGGTTGTAGGAGTTCTTTCTTTCTATATTTTTATACATTGTGGATACAAGTCTTTTATCAGATATGTGATTTGCAAATATTTCCTCCCATTTTGTGGATTGTCTTTCCACTGTCTTTTTTTTTTTTTTTTTTTTAAAGATTTTATTTATTTATTTGACAGAGAGAGACCAGCGAGAGAGGGAACACAAGTGGGGGGTGAGGGGGGGAGAGGGAGAAGCAGGCTCCCCTCAGAGCGGGGAGCCTGATGTGGGGCTCGATCCCAGGACCCTGGGATCATGACCCGAGCCGAAGGCAGACGCTTAATGACTGAGCCACCCAGGCTCCCCTGTCTTTCCACTGTCTTGAAGCTATTCTTTGAAGCACAAAGATTTTGATGAAGACCCATTTATCTGTTTTTCTCTTTTGTTGCTTGTACTTTTGGTGTCCTATCTGTGAAACCATTGCCTTGTCCGAGGTCATGACAATTTACACCTGTTTTCTTCTAAGAATTTTGTAGTTTTAGCTCGTATATGGAGGATTTGACCCAGTTTGAGTTGATTTTTGTACCTGGTGTAAATGGCATGAGGTAGGGGGTCTATTTTCGTTCTTTTGCATATAGATATCCCATTGTACCAGCACCGTCTGTTAAAAAAATTGTTCTTTCCCTGTTGAATTGTCTTGGCAACCTTGTCCAAAATCAGTTATCTGTAGGTGTATATGTTTATTTCTGTGCTCTCAGTTCTATTCCATTGATCTGTAGATCTGTCCTTATGCCAATTGGACCTTGACTTTTGAACTTTTGAACCCCACGTTTCCTGGGTGAGCAAGTTCCCTCAAGGCAGAGGTGGCTTGGCTTGTGGGAATTCCCCCTTCCCTCTGTAGGTTCGGGATTTACCCCAGCGTTGGGCCTAGTATGTTTCATTATTTAGTCGTTTCTTCAGTGCTTTCAAGATGATGTTATTATATTGATGTCATCCAGCACTTTCTCATTGTTTTCGGCAAGAGTTCTAAAAACCTAACCTATCAATATAAAAAATGGAATTCAAAATTATTTATCTCCGATTATGAAATTTGGGGCAGTGTATCCCTGAAACGATTTGTTTTGGGAAGTAGGGAAATTCTTCATGGCATCTTAAAAAAGTACCACTCTACTTGCTTTTAAAGCCAGATTCATAATAGCTAATAATCTAGTGGCTTTCATCAGTTGAGTACTTTGCTGTCCCAGGCTTTCCGGGTTTCAGATGTGCTCTTGAATCTCATTAATACAACAAACCTATAAGATGACTGATATTCATATCATTGTTCCTGTTTTATGAATGAGGAAGCTGGGACTCCAGAGGTTCTGAGACTTGCCCGAGGACACAAAGCGAAGATGAGCCCAGTTTGACCCAGGCCCAGGTTCTCGACTCCAGAGCCAGGCTCTCGACTCCAGAGCCAGACTCCTAACCTGCGTGCCCCGCCCCCCGCCCCCCCCCCCCCCCGCCCCAGGGCTCCCCTTCTCCTCCTCCCAGGTTCACATTCTTCTCTTAGAAAAACCAGAATGTGTCAAGGACTGAGTTTTTTCTGTGCTCATTTTCCCTTGTGGTGGGAATTTGAGCTGGGACAGGCAGGAGGTCTCCAGACGGGACGGTCCTTGACAGTTGTTTTCCCAGTTGTAGGAATCAAGGAGGAGCCCTGTGTAGAACTTCTCTGATTCCTGGGCTGCAGGGCATCGGGAGCACCAGAGAGTATGGTGCCCAGGAAGGGAGGTGCTCACACGCGCCTGGGGAGTTCTGGTGCAGTCGGTCTCAGACTCCGGGTTACATTATAAATCACTGGATATTGTGGACCTGTTGCTTTCTCCTATTTCCTGTTACTACCGGGCACACTGATGTATTTCCATGTCTAGAAAATGGCCCTCTCCCCTTTCAGCTCCTTGAAAAGCGGTGGAGACTTCAATTGCTTGCTTTTAAAAGAGAGGGATGGAGTAACAGGGCGATGGACATTAGGGAGGGCACCTGAGGTGATGAGCACTGGGTGTTACACGCAACTGATGAATTATTGAACACTACATCTAAAACGAATGATGTACTATATGTTGGCTAATTGAATTTAAATAAAAAATTAAAAAAAATAGAGGGTTGTATTTAGTGCTTTGGAAGCCCTGTTGTCAGGTAGAAACAAGAATGTTAGAGCCAGAACAACTTTGACGTTAAGAAAATGCAATATTCAGTAACTCATTATGTCTGACTCTAACTTAGGGGTGGGAGCTGAAGGGAAAAGTATCTGCTTAGTTTAGAGAAGAACAATCTCACCATCTTTTTCTTCCTCCTCCCTCATCCATGTTTTCTCAGATTGTGAAGTGGTCCGACTGCTGTTTGCCATTAGCGTGCAGACCTGGGGATCCTTATCAATTAATCGCTGAAGCAAGCGTGGATGACTTCAGTAAGCTGGGGGTGGCGTTCATGGAAGATAGACTCCAGATGGCTGATGGATTGGTACCTCAAAAGATTGTTTGTAAGTGACCTTAGAAATGCTTCCATCATGGGGCGCCTGGGTGGCTCAGTCGTTAAGCGTCTGCCTTCGGCTCAGGTCATGATCCCAGGGTCCTGGGATCGAGCCCCACATCGGGCTCCCTGCTCGGCGGGGGGCCTGCTTCTCCCTCTCCCACTCCCCCTGCTCATGTACCCTCTCTCGCTGTGTCTCTCTTTGTCAAATAAATAAATAAAATCTTTAAAAAAAAAAAAAAAAAAAAGAAATGCTTCCATCAGGGGCACCTGGCTGGCTCAGGCAGAAGAGCAGGCAACTCGTGATCTCTGGGTCGTGAGTTGGAGCCCCACGTTGGGTGTAGAGATTACTTAAATAAATAAAAACTTTAAAAAAAGTATTTCTAGCATAGCAGGAGACCATTGGTTATTAGTTTACGGACTGTTGAACTCTCTTGTTCGATGTGGCTTAAGGCTTATCTTCAGTTTAATGCAGTCAACAGGTGGATGTAATTGTAACAGTATGAGAATAATGCATGTGTTAGGTTTTTTTGAGATGCTTATCCCAAAGTATATCGATAGTGCTTTTTAAATTATTTCTTTTTAAGTGGGCTCCATGCTGGGCCCAACATGGGGCTTGAACTCAAGACCCTGAGATCAAGACCTGAACTGAGATTAAGAGTCGGACCCTTAACCCACCGAGCCACCCAGACGCCCCAGTGCTTTTAAGATTCTTTAACAAGGATTTCCCATAATTGTGTTATCCACAAGATGGCGTGCAAATGTAGAACCCATATAATATTTGTTTCCCATAATCTAAAAAATATAACAAGTTTCTAGACTATAGTTCGACTGGATGGAAAGCATAGCCGGTATTACCACAAAGTTCTAATTCTAACAGTTTTTTATTTAAAAAATATATATCACAATATTTTGGGATACATCTTTTTTTCAGGAAACATGCAAAATGTTCTTAATTAGGTTTTAAAAATTGAGTTTCTGTGTCCATGAAAGTCTTCATTTGTATCTTGAGCAAAGGAGTGTTCCCAGCTCTGGAAATCCTTGTAAATCATTTAATTTCCCCATTTGGCATGTGCATGTGCCCAATACAATGTCAGGTGAATAGCAAGTGCTCCATGAATGTTTTTTGAATCAGTGATTGTAAATTTCTATTCCAGTCCTGAGATAAGATACTGGAAAGACCCTTTTCCCCCATTGATCCTATGAAGTGTCCCAAGAGCACCTTCTGCGTGGGGTGTGCTGGGTACACCAGATATGTGCCCTTTTTGTTTCTCAGTTTCATTTTCTTATAGGAGACTGACACCCAAGAAATCGATTCTGTAAGTAAGTGGGCACAGAATTTACCTCTCTGAATCCCACTTTGTTCACCAGCCAATAAGGGGATCTGGGGCTTCCCGATTCATAAGGCAAAGGTGTTGTGGAAATGTGGGATTTGGGATTTCACTGTCGGGAAGGTCGGGCGCACCCTCCCAGCAGGTGGGAGCAGTGCCCGGTTCCAGCAGATGCTGAAGACTTGCGGTAGGGATGCAGGTGGGAGCCGGCGGGCAGAGTGCGGAGAGCGCCATGAGGTTTTGAACTGAGCCGCGTGACAGACCAGAAGGGCTGATGATTGTCTTTTCTGTTCGTATTTTAGCAGTGCACTTGCAGGACTGTACTCTGAAGGCACTTGAGGATCAGGCCTCAGACAAGCAAGCCCAGACCCTACAACAGAATCCTGAACCTTCTGCTGAGAGTAAGCCTGAGCCGGACGCTGTGGAGTGCATTGGTAGAGATGATCCCAAGGTTCTTGGTGCACAACGCACACTGGGGACGGGGAGTGCTTCTGGCAGCGAGCCTGCCGGGGAGGGTGACAGAGGAGCAGGCTCTGTCGAGCACTGTCCCCTCCATCTGTCTAGTTGCCATGAGTGTCTGGAGCTGGAGAACAGTACCATTGAATCTGTCAAGTTTGCATCTGCAGAGAACATTCCAGATCTTCCCTATGATCACAGTGGCAGTTCGGAGGATGTTGCTGATGATATCCGCTTGGAGAGAGAATGGAGGAGAGTCAACGTCACGGGAAAGGCCCCCAACATCCTCTTCTATGTGGGCTCTGCCCCCCAGAAATCCCTGGGCAGGTTCCAGGAGGTCCGGTCCGTTCTGGCGGACTGTGTGGACACCGACCGCTATACGCTCTACCACCTGTCAAGGGAAAGTGCTCTCAGAGACCCGTGGTCAGACAACTGTCTGTTGTTGGTCGTTGCCACCCAGGAGACTATTCCTGAAGACCTTTCCCAGAAGTTCATGGCCTACCTTTCTCAGGGAGGGAAAGTGTTAGGCCTGTGTTCGTCCTTCACATTTGCTGGCTTCCAGGTGACGAGCAAGAGCGTGCTCGAGGAAACAGTCCAGAGCTTGGTTTTCTCCAAGGCTGACCAGACCCAGGTGAAGCTCAGCGTCCTGAGCAGTGGCTACGTTTATGAGGAAAGCCCCGGGGAGCGCCGCAGCCTGGGCAAGCTGCAGGGTCACCTGGAGAATGAGGACAAGGACAGGCTGATAGTGCAGGTGCCTTTTGGAACTCGTGGAGGAGAAGCTGTCCTTTGCCAGGTATGGAGCTGGTATCCATGTGGGGATCTTTGGGGACTCTCAGAGAGTATGCCCTTTAAGGCTGAGCACCAAAAGGGTCAAGAGTCTGAGCTCCGTGGGGTACTTCTGATCCTTGGCTGGGACTTTTTTTGCTGATGCTGAGTAGGTTTAGGTGAGGGCTTTCCTGTCGCATGAATATCGCATTTCACCAAAACACTCGGGACGGAGGAACGAAGCAGAAGGTGTCATGCTGATTAAAGACTGCTGGTTGACCAAAGATGAGTCAGAAAATTCTTTCTTGTTTTGCTCTATGCTGGTAATCATCTTTCCAAAATACATTAGTCTACTCTCTTGTCTCAGAGCACACTGTGGTCAGTATAATCGAACCTTTTAGTTTGTGTAGGGAGTCGAGTGCCTTGGGCTGGTGATTTTCAGGGTTCATAACCCTCACATTACAACATTGTGGTTGATAACAGGGATTGCATGAATGCTCACCAACTGCTGGGGTGGTGAGTGTTGAAAACTTCTCAAATCCTCAGTTCTTTTATGATTTTTGTCACTCTTAAAATCTAAGTGCTGAGGGCGCCTGGGTGGCTCAGTTGGTTAAGCGACTGCCTTCGGCTCAGGTCATGATCCTGGAGTCCCTGGATCGAGTCCCGCATCGGGCTCCCTGCTCGGCAGGGAGCCTGCTTCTCCCTCTGACCCTCCCCCTCTCATGTGCTTGCTCTCTCTCATTCTCTCTCTCTCAAATAAATAAATAAAAAATCTTTAAAAAAAAAAAAAAAAAATCTAAGTGCTGAGAAAAATTTCAGATAGAATTTTGAAGCGATTTCGATTTATGGCACATTAATACAGTTGACCTTTGAATAACAAGGCTTTGAACTGCGTGGGTCCACTTGTGTGGAATTCTTTGGCTAACTACAGTATAGTACTGTAAATGTGTTCTCTGTTCCTTATGATTTTCTTGGTAATAGTTTCCTTTTCTGCAGCTTACTTTATTGTAAGGATAGGGTATATAATATGTGTAATATACAAAATATGTGTTAATTGACTGTTTATGTTATCGGTAAGGCTTCCGGTCAACACTAGGCTTTTAGAGTTAAGTTTTTGGAGAGTTGAAAGTTATATGCAGATTTTCCACTGCACGGTGAGGTTGGCCCCCTGGCCCCCCACATTGTTCAAGGGTCAGCTCTATATAGGTAAGGGAGAAGTGGGAAGGGAGAAGAAGGGACATGCTACTTCCCTCCCGCTCCCTTCCCAAATCCTTTGGCTCATCTGCTGTTTTTTTTCTTGTTTCTTTCTTTTTCCTTTTCCTTTTTGGTTTGTTTAAGCAGATGGAAGCAGGATAGACAGTTTCCAAATTCCTGATCATTGACTGCAAACTTTTTTAACACCTCAGGGCAGAAAGTTTTTATTAGAGTTAGATGAACCCTTGTCCCTAAGGATTTGTTATCTCATGAGAAGGTTAAGTAGAGGTAGATACTTTGCCCAGAATAGTTCCCAGGATGAGTGTAACAGATTTTGTTTTATTACAGGGATCTTTTTGTTGAGTTGGAGAATCGTTTCCTTTTTTTTTATTGTTTATTTTCATTTCATATGCTGTCCTAGGAGCTAAATCTCTTGGCTTTTCTGACCAAACATTCTTCAAGGGGTCATAAATTTGTTTCTTTACTCTTCCAAAGCCCATTCGTTTGTTCTTAAGATAATGCTCAGTCAAAGATGCATATAATTTAAAAATCTGGCCATCAGGACAGATGAATGCGTACAAGCCAGGCAGGTTTCATGTAGGCTGCAAAGCACATGAATTAGTTTGGAGGCCTAATAAATGTTCTTCTTACCTTTTTCTCTGCAAAGATGGTAACTATAGCAACTGCGCATTCTCAGAAAATCCACTTAAAAACCCGACTTCCTAGAGCCGTATTTCAGTTTTGAGTGGTGACTTTTACCACCCCTGTGCACAGACTTGTACTAGAAAATTGATTCGGCACTGCTGCGATCCATTTCTCTGAGTGACATGGCAACTCCACTTGCTGCCCCATTTACATTGACCCCGTTGCTGTCATAAAATTTGATACTGCATGCATTGCTCTAGGAAAAAAAAGGCAATACGATGCAGCTTCAAAAATCAGATTCAGAGGATTAGAATGTCATTTTTGATTTTAAATGACTTCCAGTCTCTGTGTGACAGGGTCACTGCTTTCTGCTCAGACCTGTGTCACTACGATACCTTGCCGCCAAGAGCGGCCAATAAATGTTATTATTGAGGGCTGGTTAGTTTCCTCTTTCCCTGGTCAATTTCATAGTCTTCATCTCTAGTAAATCGAGTAATGATGTAACCCAGTAAGAGGGGCAGAGCACTTCAAGGGCAAACCACAGCCGCGCAGTAGATGGTGGTCTCACGGCCAAGGAGCTGCCTGTGGACGCCTTTACCGCTCATCGCGAGGAGAAAGGACGTTTTCGTGTGCTTGCTGTGACGATCAGGTTTGCAGGGGACATTTAAGGCTGCGGATTAATGCTGACCTTGGATTATCGACTGGACCAGGACTTTGGCATGAAGTTGCCCGCATGGACTTAAAAATATTTTATTCCCTTACTTAGCGTAGCGCATGGCAGGATGGTCTGGCTCTTCGAGCAGGGTTTCTCAACCCCGGCACTGTTGACATTTCAGGCAGATCCTGCTTTGCTGTGCAGTCCTCCCGTCCCGTGCTCTGTAGGGTGTTAGCCGTGCGCTACCCACCAGATACGACGCACGGGTGGCAGACCGCCCTCCACCCCCTGCATTTGTGACTGAAGACGTTTTTAGGTCAAAAAGCCTTAATTTTAGAAGAAGCCAAGGTATAGAAACGGGCCCATCAGTATGGTAACAGTATTACAGCCAGAGGACGAGACGCGTGTTGGGTCCCATGGAGGACCAGGAGGCAAATCCAGAAGCACACGGTCTCTGTCCTGTGAATTGAGGTTTAGAGACAGAGGAGGTCTCTCTTCTCGCGTCCGTTGTCAAAGCAGCTACTCTCAAAGCCCACGAAAGCACTTCTCGCACAATGTCCGTGGCTGTCCTCTCTCTTACCTCCTGGAGCCCTGGAGGCCTGCTCGTGGGGGTAAGCCCGCCTTTTCCCCCTTGGCCTCGCTCAGGTGTGACTGTGAGTTCAGCACACCCCACTGCAGGTGCTTCTTGGATCTTCTGTGTATTCACTCAGGCATCACGCTCACGCCCTCTCCTCTGGGCCCAGGTTGGGGGAGAATGTCACTCATTTTATTTCTGCCACCTGTAAGGGGTCACCTCCAGGAGAGCCACTGGCTTTGTCCACTAGAGAGGAGAGGCCACATTTAGGGAAAGAACGCAGGAAAGGAGACTCGGATTCGGATACCTTGAAGGATTTCACTTCTCTGCCTCTGCCTCTCTCCGCGGCTGTTTGGAGGACAGACTCACTCCTGGCCGGCAGGAGCAGCCCTTGGCTGGCCCGCCCTCGCATGGGGCCTGCTGGCCTGTCTCTCCAAACCTTTAAGACTGGCATCAACTTTGCACAGTTGGACCACTTTGCTCAGGATATTTGGACAGTATTTTTGACTTGGTTAAGTCTTAGGTGGGAATTGAGAGATATTACATTGCCTGAAGGCTGTGGGCACCTTGCTCTTTATTTTCATCATGCTCCTAATAATATCAGGTCAGGAGCTCTGCATACAACAGAAAGCCACAGCTGATTCCTGGCAAAGGCAAAATAAAATAAAGCCAACATGCTTAGGTTGCTCAATATTCTGGCACCCTCCACGGCTCTAATGGCCAGTTAAAATCTGATCTCAAGAGGACCAGAAGTTCTAGTCTGTTCCTTTACACCAAAACGCACACCACTGATTGGAAAGTTCTAACTGAAGGGAGCTAGAAGTTCTAGCATGTTCCTTCAGACCAAGACACAGACCGTTTGTTGATTGGTGGGGCTGTTTTATTTATTTATTTATTTTAAAAGATTTTATTTATTTATTAGAGCGAGCATGAGCAGGGGGAGTGGCAGAGGGAGAAGCAGACTCCCGCTGAGCAGGGAGCCCGATGCGGGGCTCGATCCCAGAAACCCTGAGACCATGACCTGAGCCAAAGGCAGACGTTTAACCGACTGAGCCACCCAGGCGCCCCTAGGTGGGGTTTTAATTTTAAGTGGACAACAAAGCCTGAACTAGATAGAAGTCCGGAATCTTAAATTCAATCCAGGTGAAGGAGGGTGGTGGGGCGGGCCTTTCTGGGGTCCCCCAAACCCCACATCTTCTATTTTTGGATGCCTGCACACACTCTTACAATGGTGAATGAGGCTCCTGTCCTTCATGGTGTTGTTTCCTGGTGGTTATGACTATAGGTGGAGTGAGAGTTTGCACACAACCCATCGCGCCTCCCGGGGTTCAGTAGCAACCTTAGTTGGCTTCTCGGTACAATCCTATTTCTAAGTGTTTTGGTAGAGTAATCAAGTTGAGCAACTTGCTGAGGTCCCCCAACTGGTTAGTGATACAAGTTGGGGCCCGGGCAGAGTCTGAATACTATCCAGGCTTCTGTCCAGCACCACCTTTTCACCCGACTGCCCAAATTTCAGTCGGCTCCTTTGAATCTTTTTATTGCTTTGTTGTGACTCTCCACATGGTCAAGTTCCAACGTTTACATACTGTTGATGATCAGAAGGATTTCTGTTGAGGTTTTCAGAAATGCTGGTAAAGACACTGTTTCTCCTAAGGTTGGCAAGTGCCCCGGATTCACGTTTCACGATTTACGAAGCAGTGTCTTTTTCCCGCAGGTGCACTTAGAACTACCTCCCAGTTCTTCAGTGGTACAAACCCAAGAAGATTTTGATCTGCTCAAATCAAGCAATATTAGAAGATATGAAGTCCTTAGGGAGATCCTGACAACGCTCGGCCTAAACTGTGACATCAGACACGTTCCTGCCTTAACCCCTCTTTACTTACTGCCTGCGACCGAGGTGAGTGTGTGCTCAGGCGGGAAGGGGATGACCCCTCGGTTGCCTTTCTTCCAGACGTCGACCCTGTTCTTTCTCAGTGGTCTCGATTTTGATTTCTGTTTTTACTTGGCCTTCAGGTTTGGGAACCGTCTTAAAGATATCCAAGTATAACTGATATTTGTGGTGTTTGTAGGTAAGGGTGGGAGAGAAGACTGTTGGAGTTTAGAAGGCGTTGTATCTTAAAGGTCACGGCCTATCCACTTCAGGGGGCAGAGGGTCACTCTTTGATGTGTCAAGAGTGTATTTGGAAACCACAATTTATTCATTTGGGATTAAAGACCTTTGTCTTGATCCGGGCCTTTTTCAGGGAATTTTTGGACAGGAAAAATTCATTTGTGCTGATGTCTGCCCTCTTGTGGCAGAAGGGGCTCTGAGTTCAGCTTCTATCCTCTCGTTGTGTCTAAAAGGGAAATGCCCGTGGAGCTGGGAACGTATTCAGGAATTTTCCTGGGCTTTTGTCTGCGTTTGATGCCTGTGGTTGTTACCTGGTTTGGGCTGGTTGCCAGATTCTTAGGGGTGTCTCCTCCTACTAACCCCTTTGCTTTGCCAAGCTGTCAATCTCTTACTGATTGTGGCAAGGTATTTGGAGGTCTTTTTCCTGTCTCGCCTACATAGGGAAATTTGTGAGTTTAGTGATATAACCCTGCAGTTTCCGCAAATGCCTGATGGTCCAGGTGACTCTAAACACCAAACTTACCTGCTTTCTCTTGAAAAGAACAAAGTATACCTCCTCCTCAACATTTTTAAAAGAGAAGGAACTCCCTTTTGGGTTATACTCTATCCCTTGGCAAACTTAGTTGTTGGAGGAGAGCGGAGCTGTGGCTGTCTGGATGGGATGTGCTCACTTGGAGAAGACAGCTATAAACTCCACGTGCGTACAAGATTAGGATACCTTATAGGATTATATGAGGTTTGCAAGAAATAATATATGTGAATGTTTTGTGTAAATTATATTATTTAAAAGACAGTCCAATTATTAATATTATTAGTTTGGAGTTTTAATAAGTTACATGCGTATAATGTACCTAGTGCCTGTTATCTAGTCTAAAAAGACGTCAGGTAATGTTTTAAATTTTAAAAATGAATGATATTGCAATGGATTTTTTTTCCATTTAAGAAACATTCTTTTATTTCATTTTCATTGTGGTTTTTAGCCAGTTTGTACTCTTTTAACTTTTTTATTTAAAAAAATTACTTTAAAAGTTTATTTATTTTAGTAATCTCTACACCCAACATGGGGCTCGAACTTATAACCCCAAGATCAAGAGTCCCATGCTCTTCTGACTGAGCCAGCCAGGTGCCCCAAACTCTTTTAAATGGGTGCTCTCGGAGATTCATGGTATGACTTTGGTTTGTGCCTTTATCTTGGGGCTTCAAAACTCCACATCTTTGTCTCTATTTTAAATGTTCAGTTAATAGAAGGAAAAGCATCAGATCCAACTTGTGACTTATATTAAAATAAAGTGTGTCCTCAGAGCTTTCCCTCCTATAGACGGCCCACCCATCGCCCTCCCACTTTGGAGGGATGGGGCAGAGCCTTGTGGGTAAGGGTTACTGGTCCCAGGGGAGCTGTGACTGTCACTCTCCTAAATCTTCTCACTCCCTCCTTTCCTGGTCATCGGGGGCTGAGACCGGTATGTGAGGAAATTGCCTGCTTGTTCTGAGGTCCCGAGTGAGATAGACCAGTGACAGTGCTCCTTGACCTTTCCTGGGAGTTCTGACCGCACTGGTCTGGGGACTCGCCCCTCTGGACTCCTGGATATATCAGTGAAGAAGAAGCTGTGTTCTCAAGGTTCGAACTCTGGGCATTTCCCGTGCTTCTTTAGGATGGGTATGACCTGAAACACCTAAGCAGAGGCTTTGTATTGCGTGTCTGCTTATATTAATGTACCCAGTAGATGCTTCATGGTTTTGTCCTTTCCGTTCTTTAAACTGCGTGTGGGTGGGGGGGATACATTTCCCCTACCGATTGGTGACCCTGCCTCACCAACCTTGGGAATGAAGTGCTTGAACAAGATTAAAGCAAGTATTCGTTCTATGTAAGACACAGACACCCCACACAGACTCCAAGGCTACCAGGTTCCTCTTTACATAACAAGTTTGGGAAAGAGCAGTTTCCAGAAACGTTCTCTTCTCATTTTGGGTCTCCCAGTTGGTCTGGTTGCTCTTGGATCTCTATACTGTGGATTACTTTTTCTCCCGACTGCTTTTCTCCGAATTCCTTTTTACTTGGGGAGCCCAAGGACCTGAGTGTGTGACGTGCGGTTGTTGTGTATACCCTCATTTCTTAGTTTTATCGTCTCCTAGAAGACTTTGAATCTGCAGTTAAAGGAAATCTAAGAACTCAGGGTGTTAGAGTATGTTTTCCTGGAATACAAATTCTTTGAAGGATTATCATGCAAATGAATGTGAAGGTAGACTGATCCACACCTTGATGGTCTTTCTGCAGGCAGCTGCATAATTCCTCGGGGTCTTCTCCTAATGCCGAGGTGGAGACATCTAGGAGCATCTTCTAGTCATTGTGCGGGTGGCTCAGCATTTACAGATAGTTGGGGATGACAGATTGGGAAGAGAGCTGGGTCGTACGTTCTATTTGGTTTTCTTCCCTGCAGCCTTCTTACTAGATCTCATAGATCCCCATGGGATTAAGGCACGTGGAGAGGATGTTGTCATCCCAGCATCTGCACTACATGGCCCATCCTTAGATTCATCACCTGCCCTGCATGTAGATTCCACGCCTGCGCTGGCTTCGGGCTCCGGGCTCCGGGCTACTCTGTGCTGTTGGGAACCAACCACCTCTCACCACACGGTGTCGCTGCGGAGCTAGGCTGCCTGTGAACAGACTCCCTGGACTGGAAACAGCTCAGACTTTTTTTTCTCCTCTCTGCACCAGCTCCACATACTTTAGTAGTTTTCCATTATATTGGTGGCACTTTCTTTTGGATCTGTAGGAATTATTTCAGCGTCACAGTTAATATTCACCTTTCATTAAGCCTCTTGCTGTGTACTAGGTACTGTTCGAGGAGGGGATATGAAAGAACACAATAAACACACTAGTTATCGGCTCTGTTGACAGAGTTTGGTGCCTAGGCCCTCGCTCTGTACAGGAAACAGTACAGAAGGTTTACGAGGTACCTGTGAGCTTCCACATCGCTCCGATACAAATGGAAGAGAAAGCATGGTGACCCAGCTAGAAAAAAGCACTCACCCAAAGAACAGTCGATTCTTGGTGTTCGCTGGGGATGTGTTCTGAGACCTTTCCCGGCACCCACACGCCCCAGCAGCATGTGATTTCCCCTATAAAATCCACTCATGTATGGCCTCGTATGCGTCACCATGCATGACACCACGAGGAAGCAGGGCTCGGCTGAGGTGCGGCCTCTGGGTGACCGGGGACTTCCCGTTGAATCGAAACTCCCAGGGGGCAGGATTGAAATTCAGGCCTCAGCAAAATTATTGCTCTGTCCAAACAAAACACACGAGCACGTGTAGCCCACCAGTGTGTCTACAGAAAAAAAGACTGGAGGGAAATACAGAAATCTAGGGTATATTTCTGGGTGGTGGGCTTTGGGGTGATGATACTAAACTTTTGTATGTCCTAAATTTTCTGTAACGTACATGCATTATTTTTATAAGGAGCAAAACCGGTTATTAAAGATGCACACAAATTACTCTCACTGGACTTTGAAGGCATCCCAGAAACGGTCACAACTTGAGTGTTGAGAAGTAAGGACTCTTGTGTAGATATTGATAGTTTATTTAATATTCGACGTCTATATGAGTTATTTTAACGGCGTTAGCTTTGTTGGTAACGCCTTGACTCTGTGAATGGCCAGTGATGGCTACGCTGCCGGGTTTAATCGGGGCTCTCCCCTCCCCGGTGGGCGCCCCCGGGCCTCAGCAGTGCATTCACGCCTGCTTCTGGGGGTCCTGGTGGAAGCTCGTAATTCGAGTGCCCCCAGCCCTGCTTGGATGTTTCTCGATGGAACCCTTCGAACTGTTTCTCAGAGAAGACACAGCTGTGCTGACGTCTCCACAGGGAGCCCTTTCAAACAGCTAACTTCCTTCCCGGAGGTGTGAGTAGAGGGAGAGGCTCAGAGGACACGCAGCTGACCCCGGATTACTGGGTCGCCACCACACTGACCTCCTGCCCCTGGTGCTGCTGCTGGGGCTGCTGGCAAGTTAGCAGGAATACCTCTTTCCTGTGGGGGACCCGTGTGTGTGTGTGTGTGTGTGTGTGTGTGTGTGTGAGAGTGAGTGTGTGTGTATGTGTGAGTGTGTGAGTATGAGTGTGTGAGTGTGTGTGAGAGCATGTGTGAGTGTGTGTGAGAGCGTGTGTGAGTGTGAGTGTGTGTGTGTGTGTGTGTGTGTCCGATTTGATAGAAAAACACAGCTCGTTCCCTTGCAGAACCTAAAGTCCCACGGAAAAACTCACTCTCCTGTTTCCATTTCTCTGGGCTCTGTTTCCATGTTTGTCTCTGCCGGGGGGAGGGTGTGCAGCGAGCCCGAGGGGTTTGTGCTTGGAGGGGCAGCTGGTTGATTGGGACAAGCTGGAATGGGATCTCAGTGGGTTCCTTTCGACCCCCCAGCCGGACCAGGGGAGGGGGGAGAGGATGGGAGTGCGCACAGCCTGCTTGGCATGCTCCCCTACCCTGGGACATCATTGCGTGGGGTCTGGGGCTTTCTGAAACTACAAACCTGGCATTCTTTTGGGCGTTCCTTGTGGCTGGTAGCTGATGGTATGGAGGCGTCCTAAGACAGAGGCAGGCAGGACGGTGGCAGGAGTCCTGCCAGAGAGAGGGTATGCGGTTCCTTTGCCTTGGGGCTGTGATGTAACCGTAACAAGAAGTGACAACGGGGGTTGTTTTTAAAGCAACCCGGCAGAAATTGTCATGTTGTGTGTAATTTCGGTAGTGTGGGTGTTGTGGGATGGGTCCTCTATGCTTTAGAACAAAAACTAGTATCACATTTCATTTTGATTCAACCCCAAATCATTTGCAGTGGAATGCCTCCTCCCCCACCAAAAAAGCAGGTAGGAGTAGTTTCAATATCTGTAAAAGTATTAAAATTTCCTAGTGTAGTCCCTTCCACCTGGGGAGCTGCTTTTCTGATGTTGGTTGCTTTAGGAAGAAACCGAGACTAAATCATACCACATGGTTCTTATTCTTCCTTCTCTTAGCTGATCTCTTCGTTTAGCGAACATCTGAGTGCCTACTATGCGTGAGACCTTTCTGTGGAAGTCTGGAAAACAGACACATTCCCATCTCGTGGCATGCCGTATAGGAAACCAGGTGCCTCCCCAGGTGTCTCGGCCTCATCTGGACCTCACGGTGGCCCTGACAGGTGGGAAGCCAGGGCAGGGGTCCTTATCCTCGGGAGAGCAAGCCGGGTTGTGGAGCAGTGAAGCATCTCATGTATTTTTCTGAGTTAATTGAAATTCTCTAATTAAAAAAAAAAAAAACTGTTGCTTTCCATGTTTTAGCTTAGTATTTGGCGTGGCATTCTCCCTCTCTCCACCTTTAATCTTAGTTCTGAATCTCAAGTAAGTACGGTGAGATGGAAACTTCTAGTGTTCCTTTAAAACACAGCTTAGAAAATAATTTTTAGAGATCCAAATTAGGGAGAAACTCAGAATTCCAGGTGCGCCCTGAATGGTGTTTGACACGTGGCTAAACGCGGTGGTGGGGTAGCTATTTTATAATACGGCCCGAGCTAACGAGCAGCTAGCAGATTAAAGCACACATTTAAAAGCTTTTATAGCTATGAATGTTTAGGGGGTCTTTCATATACCTTTCTCTCCTTTCTTTCTTCCTTCGCCTAAACTGGAAACGCTTTGTTCATTTTAACTGACTTCCTGTTAACGCACACAATGCCTATGGCAAAGGTGACATGATGGGTTTTGACGTTGAAATGCAAAAGAGGTAACACATGGGGTGTTTTCCTAAGCTAAGGAAAGTCTGTCTTTTGTGGGGAGAGGCTTTTCAGCTACCTTATAGACCGAATTGTTATTTGCATCTTACTTTCACAAGCATGTTTCCAAGAGACTCCTGCAGAGTAAACACCTCTGGGCCGTAGCCCAGGCAGGGACCGATAAGGTGCTTGTGGGAGACCCAGGCGGACGCCGCTTCGGTTGTTTTCCACTCGGAGTGGGTGCTGTTCTAGTTCCGTTCCTGCCGGCCAACCCCGGGGGAGAGGGGTAGGCGAGAGGGAGCGTCTCTCCCTACCGTTTCCTTCTGCGGGTAGCACCCTATCCAGGAAGGGCGCTTTTATTTCCTCAGACTATTTATATCCACTGCTTATGCAGTCACAGATCTGTGGATGGGAAACAGGCCCTTTTGGAATAAAAAGTCCTCCAAGACCAAATGCTTTCTGTCTCCTACACCAGCTCCCTAATAGCTGCCATGTGTGAGCGGGTATGGATTATGGCCTTGCCTCCTGGGGAAGTCGACTGACGCTGTCTCTAGAAGTCTTGCAACGTTCTTAGGAGCAGAATTTTTGTCTCCCAGGCCTACAAAGTACATCCCAGGGGATGAGCCCACACTGGCCCTGGGCGGGAGGGCACGGCCAAGGGTGCCCATGGTGGCCGCCGAGTGCTGGGGCCGGTTCTGCCCAGCACCGAGACCTGAGCACCATGGATGACCGTCCTCCTGCAGTTTTCGGGCGTGGAAATGGCAGGCGGGGAGCACGTTCTGTTTCCATTCATGCAAAGAATTCGGGAGTGTTGCTGCGGGAATTGTGCTGTTTTGAAAAAGTGTTGATCACGTTTCGGGGTTTTAGAACTGACAGGCCATTTGTGGCCCCGGATGGCATGTGATCTTGTTTCCCCTGCCTCTGCGGGAGGGTAGAGGCAGCCCCAGGTACCAGGGTGGTGGTGTTCTAGGACCTCCGCAGGGAGGCTGGCTGGGGCCGTCCAGGCCAAGATCTCGCTGGCTTCCTTGCGAAAGCCGGCCAGCGTGGCGGCAGGAAAACTCGGCTAAGGTTAGTGTGTCTGTCTGTCTCTTTCTCTCGGAGATCAGACAGTGCTGCAATCACTCTCAGTGTGTTCTCGTTCTGGCTCCCCGCAGCTGCCTACGAGGAGGTGCATTTTTCCAGATGCTGCGGTGCCAAAAGTGTGGCCTCACACGGCCTTCCAGATACTGGAAGTTTCTAGAAAAACTCTCTGTTATCCTCCTGCTTGTGTCGTATTTTTCTTTCTTAAAACGTTTTCTGGCTTTGGTTTAATCATATAATCAGTGGAAGAAATACTGGAGTATAGACTGTTATTTTGGTTCTTATTGGTTGTCGGACATCCTGCCCCTCATAAAAAATTCTAGAGGTCAGACCCCATTGGGTGACTTGAGGAACGTGACTTTGCATGAAGACATTTTAGAGCCTTTAGAATATTTGTTTTAATGGATATTTTTTAGTGGTATTTGAGTCTTTACAATTTTAGCATGTGAATTAACCTATAAATAAATTTTAAACGAATGAATAAATTGAATATATGCATATATTCCTATGTTTGCTTTAACTAAAACTTCTAGAAAATGCTTATAAGATTGCTGAAATAGAACCTTCGTTTGCAGAGAGGTCTTTTTCCCTGAGGATGAGAGAAGATTTAGGTGAAAATATCTAGATTCCTGCTAAAACGGAAACATACTTTCCCATTGGCACACGGAGATGTACAACATGATCTTGTGGTGTGGGTGTAAGTTCTCGCGTGTGTCTCCTGTGCCTGTGTCCGGGTGTGGGGAGATAGGGCTTCTGGGTAAAGAGAAGGATTGTGTTGGCACGTGGCTCTTGCACCTCCTAGGTTTAAATTCAAATTCTAAATAGAATATCTTGCAAACGCGGACCAGGCATCCCCGGTCAGCAGGATCACCCAATTCTGAATGGGCGCCTCGCTGGGCTGTTTGTTGGTGTCAGAAGCGCGAGTCTTTCCTGCGCCCTGAACTGTGAAAAGGTGTAGTTAAACCCACTTGCCTCCCATAGGCAAAGTAAAAGTTTGACAATAAAAATGAAAATTAGAAGTGAGTATTCTAAGAAAACTTGTAAAGTTTTCCTTTTTTAATGCCATAGGAAAGTATTTGACAAGTTGTTTTCTTGTCTTTGAGCAGAAATGAATCCTCCATACAGCAGTTTGTTAGTGAGTAATTGGATGATGGCACCACTAATCCCCCTTCCTGTTTTTATTCTCAGTAAATAAGGAAATGGGGCTTTTTTTTTTAAATTTATTTGACAGAGAGACAGCGAGAGAGGGAACACAAGCAGGGGGAGTGGGAGAGGGAGAAGCAGGCTTCCCGCTGAGCAGGGAGCCCGATGCGGGGCTTGATCCCAGGACTCTGGGATCATGACCTGAGCCGAAGGCAGACGCCCAACGACTGAACCACCCAGGTGCCCCGGAAATGGGGCTTTAAAAAGAAAACACCAAATTGTGGTTTTATAAATTAAAAATGATGCTCCGTTTTTTTTTAAAGATTTTATTTATTTGAGAGAGAGAGAGCATGCGAGCACAAGCTAGGGAGAGGCGCAGAGGGAGAGGGAGAAGCAGACTCCCTGCTGAGCAGGGAGCCTGACGTGGAGCTCGATCCCAGGACCCCGGGATCATGACCTGAGCCGAAGGCAGACGCTTCACTGACTGAGCCACCCAGGCACCCCGATGCTCCATTTTTTTGAGGGATGGGGGAATGGGGAATGTCCAGACTCTTTCTGCCTTAGAATTGTCTAGATTATTACTCTAGTGCTTTCCACAGGCATGAATATTGAGGTTTTTCCTCTGGCTTTTTTAGTCTGTAGAGTGCCTTTCAAGTCAACGGTCTGTAATTTTAAAGATTCTCCTCTTTTGCATGTATTTTGTTTCGGTGATGATGGGATTACGTGTGATGTCTCAGACTGGCCAGATGAGTTTGTCGTGCAAGGTGGCTTTTTAATTTTTAAATTTTTAATTAAAAAAAATTTTTTTTTTTTTAAAGATATATTTATTTGACAGAGAGAGACGCAGCGGTAGAGGGAACACAAGCAGGGGGAGTGGGAGAGGGAGAAGCAGGCTCCCCACCGAGCAGAGACCCCGATGCGGGGCTCCATCCCAGGACCCTGAGATCATGACCTGAGCCGAAGGCAGACGCTTAACGACGGAGCCACCCAGGCGCCCCGCAAGGTGGCTTTTTAACATGACCAAATCTTCTCTGTTCTGCTGTGGGAGGGTAGATGAGATGACCTTTCACATTCTTTCCAGGACTCCGGTATTGATGCTGGTCCCAGCAAAGCAATCAGATGCAAAAAAAAAAAAAAAAAAAAATTAAACTTTTAAATAGTTCCTTTGGATGCATTTTTTGGTGAAAATTTGTGGTTATTACCATTTTCATCTTTATGCTGGAACAATTTGAAATCATTGATAGGTGCCTTTGCACAGTTAATTTGAGCACATTGAAAGACTGTTTTGCTCTCTGCTTTATTTACTTCAGGTTCTTTCTCAAATTGATTTTCCCGTTAATTTAAGAATTACCAATGCAATATACAGGAGCCTCAAATTTGCACTCAAGGTATGGTTTCAAAATTTGTGTGCTAAATGGGCTGTTTTAAAAATGTGGTTATTGGGGCGCCTGGGTGGCTCAGTGGTTAAGCCTCTGCCTTCAGCTCAGGTCATGATCCCAGGGTCCTGGGATCGAGCCCCGCATCGGGCTCCCTGCTCGGTGGGAAGCCTGCTTCGCCCTCTCCCACTCCCCCTGCTGTGTTCCCTCTCTCGCTGTGTCTCTCTCTGTCAAATAAATAAATAAAATCTTAAAAAAAAAAAAAAAAAATTGGTCATTTATGTCAGTTGGGTTTCCTTACCAGCTCACATATGTTCTCATGCTCCCTAATGCAATTAAATACCATCTTGTGGTGCTGTTGATGTCCGATGCTGACCTGCTGGATCCTGAACACACTGGGAACACACAGGACATCTCCTTCTACCTCTCCAGGGTTTGACTCGGAATACAACAGCCCTGTTTCAGTCGTCTCTGAAACAGTCCTGTTGGACCCCTAGTAATACCGTGGTACATATGTGTCCTTCCTGGGAATGAGTGCATTTGTGTTGGTAGGTTAATCCTTTTCTCATATTTAAGAAAATGGTTGCTTTTTTCTTTTTCATAGTAACTGTTAAACCGTACCCACACGTCAAAGGAAACATTTTGTAGAAAATTTCAAATGTACAAAAGGAAACAGAAAATGAAATGAACTCATGAACTCTGCTTCACAGATTTTTATTCCGGCCAGTCTTATTTCGTCTAATCCTGCCCACTCCTTCTCCATATTATTTTGAAGCAAATCCCAGATATTTATATCAGATTTTTCCTCTGTAAATATTTTAGTGTTTCTAAAAGATGAGAGCTCTGTTTAAAATCATAACCAGAATACCACTGATACACCTAAAATAAATCCGTTCCTTTGTATAATCTCATACCCAGTTGGTGTTCCATTTTCGGATGAGACATATTTAAAGATGGGCCGTATTATCCGTGCATTGTGAACAGGCATGTTGGTTCCCTTCTTTATACAACAAATGCAAGAAGGAAGCAACTAGGTAGAAGCCAGTGTAACTTTTTGGGGGAAGTGATTTAGAAAGTAGATTTTTGTGTCTCTTGAAATGCCGTATTTTAGCCCTTGTTTTGAGGCCGTTCTGAAAATAGCAGCAGATAATCATTTGTAATAGCATGCAAAACAACCGTGCCTAGAAATGCAGCAGATTTGTGTGGCGCTTGCCCGTTCAGAGCGAGGCAGGAGTTTCTCTCCCTCTCTTTTCTGCACAGGAAGTCCTGGTTTCTTCAGCGGGGACGGTATGGATTTTTGCTCCGTATGCTTTCGGTTCGGGTTGATGTTTAGCCTTTGACCCAGCCACTTTCTTACAATAAACAGTTTGTTGATGAGAGCAGCTGCCCACCAGATTGTTTCCAGATTGTTCTCTCCTGGCTGAGGACAGAGTGCACCTTACGAAGAAGTTGGCTTGGAGCTGTGGCTTCCACTTCTTATACGTCTCCCCCTTGGAAGCCAACTGTCGGCCTCTGAACATTCTCCTAGTTGCGTCCAGTAAATGGGTGAATCCGCGGCGCTAGAAATCGGGCCTCCCTTACAATCCTATTTTATTTTATTCTCTGAAGGAATGATAGCATTTTCTAGAAGTTTCTGCCACACGGAGCATTTCCTTATGTTCCAGTAAGAATTCCCAGTATTCGGTATGTGGAAACTAGGGTGGTGCTGTGTCGGGAAGTAGACAGAACACACTTTATTTTGTATAGGAGCTGTGCTCCTTGACTGTTCACAGGTTTTCTACACAGTTAAGGAATGAGGTTAACTTTCAAACTAAGCTCAGTATTGCCTGCCTGGTATTATTATCTTGCCCTTTCAAAATGAATTCTCATTTTTTTTTCTACTTTTGCAAGACAGTACTACATTTTTTTTTTTTTTAATGCAAGTGACAGGTAACCTAATGACTTGGCAATTTATGTGACCCAAAGGTGCACCATAGTTTGAATTTTTGCTGCTTCCCTAATCACCCCCCCGCCCCCCCCCCCCCAGCTGTTACCTAGAGTGGATTTTCTGCTTGCAGCAGCCTTCATTAAGGCAAGGTCGGAGCTTTCAAGCATCAGAGCCAACACTTTTCACTAAACTGGCCACCAGGGGCTGCTGTCAGAATGGTGAGTCTGAGCTCACCTCCCTAGAGGCAAGTTTACTTTTTCTACAACCAGTAAATTTTGTTAAGCTACCAATCCTGGTTTCAAACCTCAGGTCTCACGACATGGCCTCCAGTCACCAAGCATGTTACAGCTGTATCCCTTCCAGCCAGGTATTACGTAGGACCTGGACCCAGTTCAAGACCCAAGATGAAGACTTGCGTGTTTTTCATTCAGTGCCAATAAGCTGTTATTAATACACTGATTCCACATAGACTGAAAAGCTTCACAAATGTACTGGGGTTTATGTTCAGGGAGAGTAGGTCCTGCGTTTGGACTGTTCCAGATCCAGGCCTCTGGGGAGGAAGGGCCCATGACGATGGCAATCTGGATTTTCGGGGAGGTGTTCTTACCCGGAGTGGCCTTAGCATCCCTGCCCCAATGCAGGGGTCATGCTGATTCAAGTAAAATGTGAAACGCTAGAAGGTGTTCTTGGTGCTGGTTTTGTTTTTTTGGTTTTTAGTTTTTTGTTACAAAGGCTGTGTCTTTGATGATTCCAGGATTGATGGCAGAACAAAATACACAGCGAATGTTGGAGCTGGAGGGGCCTTAGAGCCTCAGGAGCAAATCCCTTCGTTTTGACTTCAACTTTTTATTAAAAAAAAAAAAAGAAAACCTAAAAAAGGGTGAAAGAATAGTACATAAACCGTATGTAGCCCCCTCACCTTGGTTCACCCTTGCTAACATTTTGCTACATTTTCTTGATAAAGAGGGTTTGGGGTTTTTTTTGTTTTGTTTTGTTTTTCGGAAGATGCATACTTTACTGCCTTTAAGTAAAACACAAAGCATACAACTTATAAGTTATTTATGGGAGCATGAGGCTTTGACATTGTTGCTTCTAGGGAGTTGGCAAGAGAGTGGTGTTAGTTTGTGCTTGGCCTTGGGCTTGTTTTCTTTATTTGAAGTAAAGCCTACTGGTTTGTAGTGGTTCTGGATGGCTGGTCATCCCCCTACTGGGCTATGCTGTGGGCACATCCCATCTTCACATCAGCCAGCATGTCTAAAATTCTTATGCTATATGTTGAAAGTCCCGAATTACAGAACATAAAACATCTTGGAGCCACGTGTTAGGAGGGCAACTAGTTGATCTTTTATGCCCAACAAAGGGTTTCTACCCCCGATCTAGGGAAATTCCACTGATGACCACGTCATGAGTATAGGATTTACAATTTTTCTTTCAACTTTCCAACCCAAGTATTGTGACTTGGGAACTTTAGATCTGATTGCTTGCTTCCATAAGAACTTTTTTTTCTGGGGGGAGGGGTAAACCATAAGTAGTGTACAAACGCTGTTGTATTATTTATGTGACTATCTGTCTGCCCCATTAAGCTGTAATACAAGATCATTTGAAAGCAAGGACCATGTGTTGTTAATCTTTATGCCCCTTCCCAGTATTTGGCCTATAGTAGGCATTTAGTAAGAGCATTTTGTTTGAACACTTAGGAAGCGTTTTGGCTTTTCCCACTAAGGATCGTGAAACGCTTCCCTGCTCCCGTGTCTGGGACACCCGAGGGGCTTTGGGAGACAGGCTGGCAGCAAAGAGCCCACCCAGCTCGGACTGGCTGCCTGTCCAATCTAGTTCTGTCACTGTTTATTCAGGTATGATGGGGATTTCATAAACAACCATGTTAAACAGTTTAAAAGAATCGGCTGTCGAGGAACACTGACCAGGTGGCATTTAGGAGTATAGGAGAAAGGCAGAAGGGTTTTATCTGTTACTAACGCGCTTTCCCATCTAGAAACTGCCGGGTTCGTGCCGGTCGGTCCGCGGCTCCTTGCCGTGAACTACGAGTACCTTCCCTGTGAACGCACCGAGGCGGTGTCCGGTGCCCCTCGCCGGCCCCCACAGCGTGCCGTGCCCTGGGATTCTCTGAGCTTTCCAGGGTGTCCCGGTGACAGCCCGTCCAACAGAGAGATGAACCTTTGCTTAAAATGAGTGGCCTGGAGTAGGAGGCGCTCGGCCTTCCCTGAAGGCACCTCCGGCCGGCTCCATCTCTCCTTGCCAGGTAACACGTATTTCTTCCTATTGGACTTCTGCGGATGATGGCGCCGTTTTAACGGAGCATTAAACCTTGGCGACTACACATGGAATCTTGAAGCTGAGTCCTGGATGTTCCAGGTTTCTTGGTTTAAAGATGAAGAAACAGGCCCGGAGCAGGCGGTGCGGCCAGCTGGCAGGTAGCGGGGCTGTTGACCCGATTCTGCGTTGGGTCGGGGGGGGGGGGGTCTGCTGCTTCCTCGTGCCGCGCGCTGGGGGGCTTGAGGCCCGGCAGCAGGTGTTGAGTGGATGGTTCGAGATGGGTCCTCGACGTCAGCCTGCGCCTGGCCCGGCATCGTTCGCGGCCAGGGGCGTGTGCGCAGGACGGGCCGCCACGGGTGTCCCCACTGGCGCGGGGCCCCCAGCACCGAGCTTTCCTGGCTCCCCCCCACCACTCGCACGGGGGCCCCCCAGCACCGAGCTTTCTGGCTCCCCCACTACCACTCGCATGGGGGCCCCCCAGCACCGAGCTTTCCTGGCTCCCCCCCACCACTCGCACGGGGGCCCCCCAGCACCGAACTTTCCTGGTTCCCCCACCACCACATGCGCGGGGCCCCCAGCACCGGAGCTTTCCTGGCTCGCCCCCACCACTTGCACGGGGGCCCCCCAGCACCGAGCTTTCTGGCTCCCCCACTACCACTCGCATGGGGGCCCCCCAGCACCGAGCTTTCCTGGCTCCCCCCCACCACCACTTGCACGGGGGCCCCCCAGCACCGAGCTTTCTGGCTCCCCCACTACCACTCGCGTGGGGGCCCCCCAGCACCGAGCTTTCCTGGCTCCCCCACCACCACTCGCACGGGGGCCCCCCAGCACCGAGCTTTCTGGCTCCCCCACTACCACTCGCGTGGGGGCCCCCCAGCACCGAGCTTTCCTGGCTCCCCCACTACCACTCGCGGGGGCCCCCCAGCACCGAGCTTTCCTGGCTCCCCCCCACCACTCGCGCGGGGCCCTCCAGCACCGAGCTTTCCTGGCTCCCCCACTACCACTCGCGGGGGCCCCCCAGCACCGAGCTTTCCTGGCTCCCCCACTACCACTCGCGTGGGGGCCCCCCAGCACCGAGCTTTCTGGCTCCCCCACTACCACTCGCGGGGGCCCCCCAGCACCGAGCTTTCCTGGCTCCCCCCCCCACTCGCACGGGGGCCCCCCAGCACCGAGCTTTCTGGCTCCCCCACTACCACTCGCGTGGGGGCCCCCCAGCACCGAGCTTTCCTGGCTCCCCCACTACCACTCGCGGGGGCCCCCCAGCACCGAGCTTTCCTGGCTCCCCCCCACCACTCGCGCGGGGCCCCCCAGCACCGAGCTTTCCTGGCTCCCCCCGCCCCGCGGCCCCGCTCGCTCAGGAGCCTGTTTGTGTTGGACCAGGACAAAGGGCGGGCGGTTCACACAGGCAGGCTTAATGAAGGCCCCGGAGACTTGTGCGGATGTAGAGCCCCAAGCCGCGAGCCCTGTCAGGGCAAGGCCGCGCCTCTCGCGGGGAAGCGGTGCCTGAGCCCGGAGCCGCAGCGCCTCCCCTTCTTTTAGCGCCGTCCATGGCCGGCTTCTGCTCTGCGCGCTTGCAGAATGGATTTCACTGCCGAAACGAGCCCATTTGGCCCCGTCGAGGTGTGATGCCTATTAAAAGCAGCCTTGTTAGAAATGCCGGATTCATTACCTCTGTTTTACTGCTCCGCCCGAGCCTTTTGTGGTCTTCACTAGTTGGCAGGTAACAAAAAATGCAGTCAATCTGTGGCCTTTCAGAGCCCGAGCCGGAGCGATACCGTTACCTAATAAAAGGAATACAGTTCAACAGACATTTATGGAGTGTCTACTGTGTCCCAGGCGTGGGGACCTAGAATGACTGCGACAGGTCCAGAGCCCGAGGGACTCCTGTCCGGGGGATTTAGGTACCTGATGCCCTCTGTCCTAAGCCCTTCGGCGTTGCTGGGTCACCATCCCAGGTGTAGTTTCGACACTAGTGAAGGATCGGCATGTGTTGAAATCCATCTTGCCGCTGGGCCTCAGGGCCCATCTGTGAAAGGTACTCACTTCAGAGAGAGAGCACCCCCCCCCCGCCGCCCCCGCCCCAAGCCGGCTCCGAGCAGCCCTGGGGTCTCCCTTGCCAGGTGTGTTGGCCCCTGCCCAGTTTACCCTGACCCCCTGTTCTCTGCCCCTTCCCGGGCTCTGGTGGCTCTGGGCTCCAAGGCTGCACGGGCAGGAGGTGAGCAAGTGGACAGATTTCCTCCGCCCTCTCGGCTTCCGGCTCTTGTGGGCAGCTCTGGGCTTTTGCTCCTTCAGGTCCGTCGCTGGCCCAGGTGCTTCCCCATCTCTTGGCTCTTTGCTTCTCTTAACAGCCCACAGTTCCCTAAGTAGCCCTTCAGGGGAATCTTTCTGGATACCCTGTCTCTTTCCAGTGGAAATCAGAGGGTAGTGAGCGATAACTCACTTAAGTGATAAAACTTTGTTTCTTCGTGAAAATGTCCTGGTCTAGGCCTGCCTAAGTAGACAGAGTTAATTAATGGTAGACCCAAGCTTCAAATTTAAGTTGTTTTTTTTTTCCAAGATTTTATTTATTTATTTGTTTGAGAGAGAGTGAGCACAGAGGGAGCAGGGAGCCTGACTCAGGACTTGATTCCAGGACCCTGAGATCATGACCTGAGCCAAAGACAGATGCTTAACTGACTGAGCCACCCATGCGCCCCCGGATTTAAGTTTCTATTGCCGAACATTCTACTCCCTCCCACGCACTCTGGCTCTAAGCCACATATATCTATTTTATCACTATTTCACAGTTGCATGTTACATTGAATTTGTGTCTTTCTTTTTGATGCCCTCAACATTTTGCTTACGGTAAATAGGCTGGTCCTATGTTGCTTTACTTTGGGTTAGGTCCTCTTGCTGGGGACTGTGAGATAGGAATTAGCACAGGGATTTGGGAACCAGGCAGACTGGGCTTCTTGGGTTCAAATCCAGCTCTGACTTACTGCCTGTATGGTTTGGGCGTTATTAATGCTTAGGGCTTGGGTGGCACACAGGTTGCCCCTTTGCGTCCTCTCCGTATGCTGGGCAGATCGATGGGGGCAGAGCAAGGGGTTGAGAACTTGACCCCTCTTCTTTTCTTATTGTGCTAAAATAATTGAAACATCAAATATGCTATTAACCATTTTTTTTTACTTTTTTATTGTTATGTTAATCACCATATTACATCATTAGTTTTTGATGTAGTATTCCATGATTCATTGTTTGCGTATAACACCCAGTGCCCCATGCAGTACGTGCCCTCTTTAATACTCATCACCAGGCTAACGCATCCTCCCACCCCCCTCCCCTCTAGAACCCTCAGTTTGTTTTTCAGAGTCCATCGTCTCTCATGGTTGGTCTCCCCCTCCGATTTCCCCCCCTTCATTCTTCCCCTCCTACTATCTTCTTCTTTTTTTTTTCTTAACATATATTGCATTATTTGTTTCAGAGGTACAGATCTGTGATTCAACAGTCTTGCACAATTCACAGCGCTCACCATAGCACATACCCTCCCCAATGTCTATCACCCAGCCACCCCATCCCTCCCACCCCACCCCCCACTCCAGCCACCCTCAGTTTGTTTCCTGAGATTAAGAATTCCTCTTATCAGTGAGGTCATATGATACATGTCTTTCTCTGATTGACTTATTTCGCTCAGCATAACACCCTCCAGTTCCATCCACGTCGTTGCAAATGGCAAGATCTCATTCCTTTTGATGGCTGCGTAATATTCCATTGTGTATATATACCACATCTTCTTTATCCATTCATCTGTCGATGGACATCTTGGCTCTTTCTACAGTTTGGCTGTTGTGGACATTGCTGCTATAAACATTGGGGTGCACATACCCCTTCGGATCCCTACATTTGTATCTTTGGGGAAAATACCCAGTAGTGCAATTGTTGGATCATATGGTAGCTCTATTTTAAACTTTTTGAGGAACCTCCATACGGTTTTCCAGAGTGGCTGCACCAACTTGCATTCCCACCAACAGTGTAGGAGGGTTCCCCTTTCTCCGCATCCCCGCCAACATCTGTCGTTTCCTGACTTGTTAATTTTAGCCATTCTGACTGGTGTGAGGTGGTATCTCATTGAGGTTTTGATTTGGATTTCCCTGATGCCGAGCGATGTTGAGCACTTTTTCATGTGCCTGTTTACCATTTGGATGTCTTCTTTGGAAAAATGTCTGTTCATGTCTTCTGCCCATTTCTTGATTGGATTATTTGTTCTTTGGGTGTTGAGTTGGATAAGTTCTTTATAGATTTTGGATACTAGCCCTTTATCTGATATGTCATTTGCAAATATCTTCTCCCATTCTGTCGGTTGTCTTTTGGTTTAGTTGACTGTTTCTTTTGCTGTGCAAAAGCTTTTTATCTTGATGAATTCCCAATAGTTCATTTTTGCCCTTGCTTCCCTTGCCTTTGGCGACGTTTCTAGGAAGAAGTTGCTGCGGCTGAGGTCGAAGAGGTTGCTGCCTGTGTTCTCCTTTAGGATTTTGATGGACTCCTGTCTCACATTTAGGTCTTTCAACCATTTGGAGTCTATTTTTGTGTGTGGTGTAAGGAAATGGTCCAGTTTCATTCCTCTGCATGTGGCTGTCCACTTTTCCCAACACCATTTGTTGAAGAGACTGTCTTTTTTTCCATTGGACATTCTTTCTTGCTTTGTCAAAGATTAGTTGACCATAGAGTTGAGGGTCCATTCCTGGGTTCTCTATTCTGTTCCATTGATCTATGTGTCTGTTTTTGTGCCAGTACCATACTGTCTTGATGATTACAGCTTTGTAATAGAGCTTGAAGTCCGGAATTGTGATGCCGCCAGCTTTGCTTTTCTTTTTCAACATTCCTCTGGCTATTCGGGGTCTTTTCTGGTTCCATACAAATTTTAGGATTATTTTTCCATTTCTTTGAAAAAAGTGGATGCTGTTTTGATGGGGATTGCATTGAATGTGTAGATTGCTCTAGGTAGCATTGACATCTTCGCAATATTTGTTCTTCCAATTCATGAGCATGGAACGTTTTTCCATTTCTTTGCGTCTTCCTCAATTTCTTTCATGAGTATTTTATAGTTTTCTGAGTACAGATCCTTTGCGTCTTTGGTTAGATTTATTCCTAGGTATCTTACGGTTTTGGGTGCAGTTGTAAATGGGATCGACTCCTTAATTTCTCTTTCTTCTGTCTTGTTCTTGGTGTATAGGAATGCCACTGATTTCTGTGCATTGATTTTATATCCTGCCACTTTACTGAATTCCTGTATGAGTTCTAGCAGTTTTGGGGTGAAGTCTTTTGGGTTTTCAACATAAAGTATCATACTATCTGAGAAGAGTGAGAGTTTGACTTCTTCTTTGCTGATTTGGATGCCTTTTATTTCTTTTTGTTGTCTGATTGCTGTGGCTAGGACTTCTAATACTATGTTGAATAGCAGTGGTGATAGTGGACATCCCTGCCGCGTTTCTGACCTTAGGGGGAAAGCTCTCAGTTTTTCCCCATTGAGAATGATATTTGCTGTAGGTTTTTCATACATGGCTTTTATGATATTGAAGTATGTACCCTCTATCCCTACACTCTGAAGAGTTTTGATCAAGAAAGGATGCTGTACTTTGTCAAATGCTTTTTCTTGCATCTATTGAGAAGATCATATGATTCTTGTTCTTTCTTTTGTTAATGTATTATATCACGTTGAATGATTTGCGGATGTTGAACCAACCTTGCAGCCCAGGGATAAATCCCACTTGGTCGTGGTGAATAATCCTTTTAATGTACTGTTGGATCCTATTGGCTAGTATTTTGGTGAGAATTTTTGCATCCGTGTTCATCAAGTATATTGGTCTGTAATTCTCCTTTTTGATGGGGTCTTTGTCTGGTTTTGGGATCAAGAGTAATGGTGGCCTCATAAAACGAGCTTGGAAGTTTTCCTTCCATTTCTATTTTTTGGAACAGTTTCAGAAGAATAGGTATTAATTCTTCTTTAAATGTTTGGTAGAATTCCCCTGGGAAGCCATCTGGCCCTGGGCTTTTGTTTGTTGGAGATTTTTGATGACTGCTTCAATTTCCTTAGTGGTTATAGGTCTGTTCAGGTTTTCTATTTGTTCCTGGTTCAGTTTTGGTAGTTGATACATCTCTAGGAATGCATCCATTTCTTCCAGCTATCTAATTTGCTGGCATATAGTTGCTCATAATATGTTCTTATAATTGTTTGTATTTCTTTGGTGTTGGTTGTGATTTCTCCTCTTTCATTCATGATTTTGTTTATTTGGGTCCTTTCTCTTTTCTTTTTGATAAGTCTGGCCAGGGGTTTATCAATCTTGTTAATTCTTTCAAAGAACCAGCTCCTAGTTTCGTTGATCTGTTCTACTGTTCTTTTGGTTTCTATTTCATTGATTTCTGCTCTGATCTTTATTATTTCTCTTCTCCTGCTGGGTTTAGGCTTTATTTGCTGTTCTTTCTCCAGCTCCTTTAGGTGTAGGGTTAGGTTGTGTACTTGAGAGCTTTCTTTTTTCTTGAGAAAGGCTTGTTGCTATATACTTTCCTCTCAGGACTGCCTTTGCTGCATCCCAAAGATTTTGAACAGTTGTGTTTTCATTTTCGTTGGTTTCCGTGAATTTTTTTAATTCTTCTTTAATTTCCTGGTTGACCCATTCATTCTTTAGTAGGATGCTCTTTAGGCTCCATGTATTTGAGTTCTTTCCGACTTTCCTCTTGTGATTGAGTTCTAGTTTCAAAGCATTGTGGTCTGAAAATAGGCAGGGAATGATCCCAATCTTTTGGTACCAGTTGAGACCTGATTTGTGACCTAGGATGTGATCTATTCTGGAGAATGTTCCATGGGCACTAGAGAAGAATGTGTATTCCGTTGCTTTGGGATGGAATGTTCTGAATATATCTGTGAAGTCCATTTGGTCTAGTGTGTCATTTAAAGTCTTTATTTTCTTGTTGATCTTTTGCTTAGATGATCTGTCCATTTCAGTGAGGGGGGTGTTAAAGTCCCCCACTATTACTGTATTGTTGTCAATGTGTTTCTTTGCTTTTGTTATTAATTGGCTTATATAATTGGCTGCTCCCATGTTAGGGGCATAGATATTTACAATTGTTAGATCTTCTTGTTGGATAGACCCTTTAAGTAGGATATAGTGTCCTTCTTCATCTCTTATTACAGTCTTTGGTTTAAAATCTAATTTGTCTGATATAAGGATTGCCACCCCAGCTTTCTTTTGGTGTCCGTTAGCATGGTAAATGGTTTTCCACCCCCTCACTTTCAGTCTGGGGGTGTCTTTGGGTCTAAAATGAGTCTCTTGCAGACATCATATCAATGGGTCTTGTTTTTTAATCCAATCTGATAGCCTGTGTCTTTCGATTGGGGCATTTAGCCCATTTACATTCAGGGTAACTATTGAAAGATAGGAATTTAGTGCCATTGTATTGCCTGTAAGGTGACTGTTACTATATATTGTCTGTGTTCCTTTCTGGTCTATGTTGCTTTTAGGCTCTCTCTTTGCTTAGAGGACCCCTTTCAAGATTTCTTGTAGGGCTGGTTTCGTGTTTGCAAATTCCTTTAGTTTTTGTTTGTCCTGGAAGCTTTTTATCTCTCCTTCTATTTTCAATGACAGCCTAGCTGGATATAGTATTCTTGGCTGCATATTTTTCTTGTTTAGTGCTCTGAATATATCATGCCAGTCCTTTCTGGCCTGCCAGATCTCTGTGGATAGGTCTGTTGCCAATCTAATGTTTCTACCATTGTAGGTTACATATCTCTTCTCCCGAGCTGCTTTCAGGATTTTTCTCTTTATCTCTGAGACTCGTAAGTTTTACTATTAGATGTTGGGGTGTTGACCTATTTTTATTGATTTTGAGAGGGGTTCACTTTGCCTCCTGGATTTTGATGCCTGTTTCCTTCCCCAAATTAGGGAAGTTCTCTACTATAATTTGCTCCAATATACCTTCTTCCCCTCTCTCTCTTTCTTCTTCTTCTGGAATCCCCATTATTCTAATGTTGTTTCGTCTTATGGTATCGCTTATCTCTTGAATTCTGCCCTCGTGATCCAGTAGTTGTTTTTCTCTCTTTTTCTCAGCTTCTTTATTTTCCATCATTTGGTCTTCTATCTCACTGATTCTCTCTTCTGCCTCATTTATCCTAGCAGTTAGCACCTCCATTTTTGATTGCACCTCATTAATAGCCTTTTTGATTTCGACTTGGTTAGATTTTAGTTCTTTTGTTTCTCCAGAAAGGGTTTCTCTAATAACTTCCATGCTTTTTTCAAGCCCAGCTAGTGTCTTTAAAAGTCATGATTCTGAACTCTAGATCCGACATCGTACTAATGTCCGTATTGAGTAGGTCCCTGGCAGTCGGTACTACCTCTTGTTCTTTTTGTTGAGGTGATTTTTTCCGTCTTGTCATTTTGTCTAGAGGAGAATAGATGAATGAGAGAACAAAATGCTAACAGGGTAACAACGTCCCCAGAAAATATACTCTAAACAAATCAGAAAAGACCTGAAGCTGGGGGAAAAGAAAGGGAAAGAAAGGAAAAAGAAAAAGATAAAAACAAACAAAAACAGAACAAAACAAAAAAAAACAGAATATGATCAGATATGATCAGTCTGGTGCATAGATCAGTACCACACACTAGATTTTGGGTGTATTTTGGTCTGTTAGAAGAAAGCGCCTCCCAAAATTTTAAAGAAAGAAAAACTTATATATGTACAAAAATAAGGGTTGATATGATGAAGGGATGGAATATGACTGTAAAGATGAAAATTATAAAAAATTTTATAAAAGGAATTGATAAGAAGTTGTTTGAAAAAAGAAAGAAGAGGATTTAAAGAAAAAGAAAGAAAGAAAAAAAGGGAGAGAATGTGATCAGGCAGGAGAGTAGAACAAAGTCATATGCTGGTGATTTAGGGTATATTTTGATCTGTTAGAAGAAACTGTATCTCAAAATGTTAAAGAGAGAACAACTTATATATATATACCAAAAATAAGGGTAACTACTATGAAGGGATAGAATATGACTCTAAGAATGAAAAATAAAAAAAAGATTTTTTAAAAAAGGGAATGGTAAGATGTTGGTTGATAAAAGGAAAAAGAAAAATTAAAAAAAAAAAGAAAAAAAGAAAAATTAAAAAAAAAAGAAAAAAAGAAAATTTAAAAAATTAACTTTGAAAGACTAAAGAATCATGGTAAAAAAACCATGGATTCTATGTGCATTATTCCCCTCGCGCTGGAGTTCTGCCGTTCTCATTGATCGGTAAACTTGGTCTTGGCTGGCTGTTCTTGGGGATCTTCTGGGGGAGGGGCCTGTTGGCGTGGTTCCCAAATGTCTTTGCCGGAGGCGGAATTGCCCCGCCCTTGCCAGTCCGGGCTAAGTCATCTGCTCGGGTTTGCTCTCCGGAGCTTTTGTTCCCTGTAAGCTTTCCCTACAGCTTTGGAGGCCGAGAGTGAAAATGGCGGCCTCCCAATCTCCGCCCCGGAGGAGCCGAGAACTCGGGGTCCGGTTCCTCAGTGAGCCTCTGGAGAAAAGCAGTCACTCACTCCCGCCTCCCCGGTCTCCGGCCGCATTCTGTGCTCACCCGGCCTGTGACTGAGCATTTCTATCTCTGGCACCCGACCCCATGTGGAGTCTCCAAACCCAGCAGATCTCTGCGGTGCGCTCCCGTGCCGCTCCTCCCCGGGGAGGAAGGGGAGTCTCCCCGGATCTGCCGCTTGTTGGGTCCCTTCCAGAAAGTGGTTGCTTTTCTGTTCAGAGAGTTGCTGCTATTCTTTTCTTCGATCTCCTGTTGAGTTCGTAGGGGTTCAGAATGGTTTGATCCCTATCCAGCTGAATTCCTGAGACCAGACAAAATCCAGGTCTCCTACTCCTCCGCCATCTTGCTCTGCCCCCGCGCTTAACCATTTTTAAGTGTAGAATTTAGTGGCCTTAATTTCTTTCACAAGGTTGTGTAAACATTACCACTGTCTATTTCCAAAACTGTCATCACACCAAACAGGAACTCTGTACCCATTAATCAATGACTCCCCATTCCTTTCTCGCCTCAGCTCCTGATAACCTCTCTTCTACTCTGTTTCTGTGAATTTGCCTGTGCTAGATATTTCACATAAATAGAATCATGGTATTTGTCCTTTTGCATCTGGCTTATTTCACTTAGCATCATGTTTTTAAGGTCCATTCATGACATGGCATCTATCAGAACTTCATTCCTTTGTGTGGTTTAATTAATACTCCATTGTATGCATAAACCACATTTCATTTGTCCGTTTGTCTGTTGATTCGGCTGTCGACACTTGGATTATTTCTACTTGGCTATTGTGAACAATGTTACTGTGAACATTGGTGTTCAAGTATCTGTTTGTGTCCCTGCTTTCACTTCTTTTGGGTATACATCTGGGAATGGAATTGCTGGACCATGTGTTAATACTCCTTTTACTTTTGAGGACCTGTCAAATTGGACCCCTTCTATCTTGAGACTCAGTATCACTAGACTCACTCTGAGGAATTAAGATGAACCTAACTGGAAAGAAGCATCATCGAGGGCCCCATGGGAGATCCTGCTTCATTGATGCCAGACTTGATATAGGACCAAGATGAGTGGTCTCCAACCCAAATGCCTATGGGGAAGAAGAGGTGGCATCTGAGATTCCAGCGGGAGAGTGTGTCCCCAAGTAATGAGGGCCGTGCTGCTTGGCCCCAACCAGTTACTGCCATGTGGGAAGGATTTTCCATTTATTCCAAAGCAACAGGATATTTAATGTGAAATGTCGTGATTTTTAAGAGTTAGCAACTAGTTCAAAATGAGTGGCCCAAATAAAAGACATCTGTGGGTTCATTTTGGCCTGTGGGTGTCTTTTGGCAGTGGGTGACCTGGATGCTTGTGGGGATGGATTGGTTTCAGCAGTGTGTCACTAAAGCTACAAGCCCCTCCAGGTCCAGTCCATTCATTCTGGGGTAACAATGCTTAGGACTGGTGGCTGAGCATATTTGGGGACACAGGAAGGCAGGGGTCTTGGGAACCCAGACTGGGATGCAATGCTATCCAAAGAGGAATCTGGACAAGTTAGGCTAGGGATGATCAGACTGCAGTGGGGTCAGTGGGGCTGGGACAGAAGCATCTGCATAGGGGACCAGTCAGGTAAGGAGGAGAACACATCTTAGACCCTGCTCTGCTTGGTACTGGTGCTCAGAATAAAAGTCCACCCTGAAGCTGCCAAATGAGCAATCCCTGCCTTAAATGAGGTCAGGACCAAAAACTGTCCTGCTCTTCCAGGAGGGACATCTTTTGATTATAAAGATCCGCTACGCTGTGTGCCTTGGTCACTTGCGCGAAGACACTGAGTCAATGTGAAATTGGCTGTGAATATTTTGTTCGGAAAATACTAATACCAAGAATTGGGTCGCTTCATATAAATTCTGTGAGGGCGCCTGGGTGGCTCAGTCGTTAAGTGTCTGCCTTCGGCTCAGGTCATGATCCCAGGGTCCGGGGATTGAGCCCCGCATTGGGCTCCCTGCTCGACAGGAAGCCTGCTTCTCCCTCTCCCATTCTCCTTGCTTGTGTTCCTGCTCTCGCTATCTCTCTCTCTGTCAAATAAATAAATAAAATCTTAAAAAAAAAAAATTCTGTGAGAGTAGAAGAATATCTGCTCCTGTTTTCCTGAGAGTATTTAACAGAGCATGAGACACCCATAAAAAGAGCTTGTATTCCATGTCTCTGTGGCTTCATTTTCTGATTTGCCCTCTTCTGGTTGCCTAGCAACGGACACTGTTATGAGTGAAGCACAACTAATTCGATTATTTACAATGAGGCAAATGTTCTCTGAGATAGAAAACCTTTATTGGTTAAGATCAGTTATTTGGTGTTTCTTGGGAAAAGGAGCACCCGCACACAAACAGATGGCAATAAATATTTTGAATCCATCGCTGAGTTAGAGGTGTGGCTGCATTTCACCCAGTGGATCTTGCTAGATGGGTGGACGTAGCAGATAGGACGAGAGATGGGGTGAAATGCTCTAATGTGATGTGACACAGAATATTGTACGCCTCTGATCTTGGTTGCACTGCCCGTAGCAGAGGTTACAATATGTTAACTAACCTTAGAGTAGCCACTCCTGTGTATTTGCACTCAGTGTAAAAGTAAGCATTCATTTCTTCAGAAGTTGGGATACTGGTGTTTTTTTGGGCGTGAGTGACTGTGGAGTCTCATGGACTTTAGTTATCGTTTAGTGTTGTAGGAGCTTGTTATTATTTACATTTTTTTCAAAAAAATCAACTTAAATATGATTTATATTCAAGAAAATGCACCCATTTCAGTGTAGGGTTTGTTAATGTATATGTCTGAGTAACCACCATTACAGTCAAGATATAGAACATTCCAGTATCCTACAAGATTCCCTCCTTCTTTTCCTCAGTCAGCCATCATTCACTCTGCACCCCCATGACCAACGTCAGCAGTCTTGGATCTGCTTTCTATCACTACATAGATTAAATTGGTCTTTTTTTTTTTTTTTTTTACTATGTTATGTTAGTCACCATATAGTACATCATTAGTTTTTGATGTAGTGTTCCATGATTCATTGTTGGTCTTTTTTGAAGTTTCATCTGAATTAAATCATACCGTATATACTCTGCTTTGTCTTCTCTTTTTTAAAAACCAGCATTATGATTTTGAGATTCATCCATGTTGTTGCATAGATGAGTAGTTCATTCCTTTTTATTGCCACATAGTGTTTGCATCATATGGATAAGCCATAACTTATTTACCCATTCATCTGTTAGTGGACATTTGGGTTGTTTGTAATTTTTGGCTATTGTAAGTAAAGTTATGCTATGACCATTCATGTACAAGTCTTTGTGTGGATGTGTGTTTTTATTTCTCTTGGGTAAATACTTAGGAATAGAATTTCTGGGTCATATGGTAAGTGTGTGTTTAATTTAGTAAGAAACTGCCAACTTGTTTTCCAGAATCACTGTACCATTTTTAAAAAGATTTATTTATTTATTTGAGAGAGAGAGAGAGGGAGAGAAAGAGAGCATGAGTAGGGAGAGGGGCAAAGAGAGAGGGAGAGAGAGAGATGCAGACTCCCTGCTGAGTGTGGAGCCCGATATCGGGCTCCATCTCATGACCCTGAGACCATGACCTAAGCTGAAATCAGGAGTCAGACGCTTACCCGACTGAGCCATGCAGGCGCCCCTCATTGTACCATTTTATATTGACATCAGTAATCTTCAAAAGTTCCAGTTATCACTTCTTTGCCAATACTAGATATTGTCCGAATTTAAAATTTAATCCATTCTAGTGGGTGTGTCGTGGTAGCTCATTGTGGTTTTAATTTGCATTTCCCTGGTGACAAATGATGCTAAGCAGTTTTTCATGTGCTCGTTGGCCAGCTGATGTTTTCTTTTGGGCGGTGTCTGTTCAAATCTTGTCACTGATGTTCTATGTTGAATTGTTGGTTTTCTTATAATTCTGATTTAAGAGTTCTTCCTATGTTACGGATTCAAATCTTTTGCCAGATATATGTATTGAGAATAGTTTCTCTCAGTCTGTTGTCTTTTCATTTTTCTTAACATTATCTGTTGATGAGCAGCAATTTTTTTTTTAAAGATTTTATTTATTTATTTGGCAGAGAAAGAGAGAGCACAAGCAGGGGGTGCGGCAGGCAGAGGGAGAAGCCGGCTCCCCGCTGAGCAAGGAGCCCGATGCAGGGCTCAATCCCAGGACCCTGAGATCATGACCTGAGCTGAAGGCAGATGCTTAACCAGCTGAGCCACCAGGTGCCCCAGTGAGCAGCAATTCTTAATTTTAATGAAATCCAGCTTATTATTTTCTTCTTTTCTGGTTCATGCTTTTGATTTATTTGAGAAGGGCTTTACCTGTCCCAAGGTCGGAAAGTTTCTCTCATTTATTTTATTTTGGAAGTTTCATATTTTGGTCTGCAATTCATTTCAAGTTTTGTGTACCTAGAAGGTGTAAGGGTCACCTTTGTTATGTCTTGTTTTGTTTTTTGCATATGGATGTTCAGTTGTTTCAGCACTGTGTTTTGAAAGATGATCCTGGGACGCCTGGGTGGCTCAGTCGGTTAAGTGTCTGCCTTCGGCTCAGGTCATGATCCCAGGGTTCTGGGATCGAGTCCCGCATTGGGCTCCCTGCTCAGCGGGGAGCCTGCTTCTCCCTCTGCCTGCTGATTCCCCTGCTTGTGTGCTCTCTCTCTCTCTCTCTCTGACAAATAAATAAGTAAAATATCAAAGAAAGAAAGAATGATGATCCTTTATCAAGTGAATTACCCTGGTGCTTTTGTCAAAAATCAATTGAATATGTGTGTGTGGCTCTATTTCTGGCCTCTATTCCTTTTCAGCAATCTGTATCTGTATACTAATATCATACTGTCTTGATTGCTGCAGTTTTAGGATAAGTCTTGAAATCAGATTTTGTAAGACTTCCAACTCTTTTCTTCCCAAATTTGTTTGGCCATTCTAGGTCTTTTCCCTTTCTGTGCAAGTTTTAGAATCAACTTACCAATTTCTACAAAAAATGCCTGGGATTTTGATTGGGATTGCACTGAATCCATAAATCAATTTGGAGAAGAATTGACATCTTAACTGTGTTGTGTTTCCTGATCCATGAACATGGTATATCTCTTCAATTATTTAGGGCTTTTAAAATTTTTAATTCAGGAGTGTTTTGTAGTTTTAAGTGTACAGGTCTCACACATTTTGTTTAATTTATCCCTAAATGTTTCAGATTTATCGACGCCATTGAAAATGGTATTTAAAAAAAAAATTCAGACTCCAAGTATTCATTGCTAGTATATAGAAATACACCCAATTTTTGTATATTGACCTTGTATTTTGCAACCTTGCTAAGCTCACTTCCTAGTCAAGTGCTTTTTTGTGTGTGGATTCCTTGGGGTTTTCCTGTTGTATGCAACATGTCCCAATAAGAAATAAAGCCATATTCACCTTTTTTGAGATTGGCTAGTGTTACCCTACTGCTGTGGCTAATTCAAAGGGCCAGCATTTATGTGACTATAAAACATTCAGTTTTTGGTTTCACCTGAGTTGTATTCAATAAGCTTGAAATCTTAGAGAAAGGTAAATACTAAATTCTTGTGGTTTAAATGTTAACAAAATAACACTAATTAGGAGGCTTTTATGAATTTCATTGTGGTGAAATTTGATAGCAGTTGTTTTGTTTTCAATAGGACTGAAGCAGCTTTCAAAGATTTCAGATTTCTTTTTGAGGCTTATGTATCCGTATCAAGACCGTTGCTTATTGGTGCCTTTTTTGCATTTTACCTCTTGGAATACAGATATATATATGTAACTGGTGGAGTTTTCTTCAGAAGGAATTTAATGTGCATTTGTATAATGAATGCTTATTAAGCATGGGCTATTTGCCAGATCTGGTGCTGGCTGCCATGGATACAGTTGGGAGCAAGACAGAAATGTGTATATGCTGTCTTTATGGAGGTTACATTCTAGCAAGACAGTGGGACATTGAATAAATGGTTATATAAATTATAGAATTGCAATTTGATAATTGCTATAAAGTCACTGTTTATGAATAAGAGTTCTAATGTAGATTGGGAGGGTTGTGGGTCAGAGAAGTCTTCCCTAAAGAAGTGACATTTTTGCTACAGTCCGGTATTTGAATTCAAAAAATGATAGATTTGGGAGTGGCATTTCCATACGGCATTGGTTGTCATTAGTAGAGTTAAGCCAAGAATCATGAATGAATTCTTTTTTTCCTACATATGTTAGCAGCTACTTCTGCAGTAACTTGAGTGCATCTGAGAGGACGTATCAGGCAGATGGGCGTCAAACAGGTAGTAATTTTGATATGTCTTGCAACCAGAATTTTATTCCTTTGTCCAGGGATGATGGGAGGAGGAGCCTAAGTGTGTCTTGTGTACTCAGTTTTACTTGATGACTTAAGTTGTATTTCACTACAGTGAATATAAATACTTAGGAGAATTATAGGTGGTATACAGTCATCCCTCTTAAGAGGTTCCAGGTCTCATTTTATATCTTTTAGATTATCTTTGTTCTGCGTAATTTCTTTGGCTCTGGGTAAGTCTTGAGAGAGTATGTGAAAGACGTGTAAGAACAAAACCCCCTGTGCCTTGCTTTCATCGATTTTATTTTGCATGTTTGTGCATCTCTTAAGTATTGCTTTCAAAAACAAATAATTGGGGATATTACTTTAGTGATTAGTAGACATAAAGTGATAATGTAATTCCTTGAGAATCTGGCTCCTAACTTGTATGCAAATAAGAATAAGTGGTTACATTTGAGGGGTCAGGTTGACCCACTTTGCCAAAGGATGTGTATATTTAACTAGTTTGAATGCATTTTTTAAGCACTTGTCACTAGGTTGTAGGTTGTAGTCATACGTAAACATACCTGTCCTTCCGCCCTTCTTTATGCTGTGGTACTATTTTTGAGACATACTGGGTGCTCCATATGTATTTCTTAGATGAATGACGTATAGGTGGCCAGTTGGATAATTCACTCCAGAGGAGATTCCCTGCTTTATTCCCGTTCTGAAAGTGTTACCTGGTGCTAGCTGTTTCTTTTTGGTTTCATCGACTTCGAATGGAAATTTACATTGCCTGTAGCTGCTGAATAACCCTTTAACTCTCTGCTTGAGTTAATGAAAACTGCAGTTAGTTAAGAAATACTTGTTATCTGGATTATTTTCCCTTTATTTCTGTGATTTAACCTATTCACCGGTATGTGTCATTAGCCTTTGTGATGCCTTTGTGACATCTGACTGTCCTGGGGAACTTGATAAAGGCAATTCAGATCTGTTCGCTTTATGTCTTAAGGGCATTGACCAAAGTTTAAGGCATTTGTTATAACTAATGGCCAGATGTGAGGTTTGGAGGTATCTTAGTTCAGGCTGCTAAAACAGAATAGCATAGACCAGGTGGTTTATAAACAACAGACATTTATTTCTCACACTTCTGGAGTCTCCACGTCTGAGATCAAGGTTGCTGGCATGTTTGGTTCTGGTGAGAACCCTCTATTGGGGTGAGAGAGCTGTCTTTTTGCTGTGCCCCTGCTTGGTGGAGAAGGTGAAGGATCTTTCTGGAGTTGCTTTTATTAGGGCCATTCCCATATCCCATTCAGGAGAGCTCCACCCACCTCCTAATGCCATCACCTTGGGGATTTCAATTTCAATGTGAATTCGGTGGGGGGGGCGGCGCACACAAATGTTTAGTCCATAACAGAGGGTTACTTTTGTATGTTATTTATTCATTTTGTCTTCTTCCTCCAGTAGAATTTATATCAAAGAAATAACAGTGAACAGGGATTATTCGGTTTAAAATTTATCTTGAGGGGCGCCTGGGTGACTCAGTTGGTTGCCTGGGTGGCTCAGTCGGTTAGGCAGCTGCCTTGGGCTCAGGTCATGATCCTGGGGTCCTGGGATCAAGCCCTGCATCATCGGGCTCCCCGCTTGGCAGGGAGCCTGCTTCTCCCTCTGCCGCTCCCCCCTGCTTATGTGCTCTCTCTTTCAAATAAATAAATAAATAAATAAATAAAATCTTTAAAAAAATAAAATTTATCTTAGTTCTTCATGCAAAGATGGAAAGTTAGGGCTGTAGCTTCTGGTAGCTCACTTCAGCTCACTTCTGACAACTTCTGGTGCTTGTTCAAACAGAAGCATTTCCTATTTTGCACTCCTCCTGGGCACTTTGCTTTTCCCTCTGGAACTGTCCTCTCCTGTTTTGTCCTGGAGTGCTCCTCTTGCTGTCCTTCGCACTGAGTTGTGAGCTTCTAGGCCAGGCTTATCCTATTATTTATCTTTATATCTCTATCAGGGCCTCCTTTGCAGTAGGTCAGCTACTTTGCTGCTTTATGTACCCCTCAGCTTCCTCTGAGCCTATTCCATGTAGCTCTGTAGCTGAGTGTGGCTGGATAGAAGCACAACATTGGGTCACCTGCTCACTCTGAATTCAGAAACACTAACCTGGAGTGGACCCTGAACACTTCCACTTGCTCCTTCTATTTTCCCTGCTTTCCTCATTTTCTCACTCTGCCTTCTCAAACCTCTTTCTTCCTTTTCACTCTTAGTTGATGATCTTGCTGTTTATTTATTGAGTAAAAAAACAGAAGGAATCCAAAGATGATGTCAGCAGCCTTCAGCTCGGGTCTCCTTCCTACCTCCCTGCCAGCCTGGGAGCAGAATCGTGGTAGCATAGATGGGTTCCCAGGGCTGTCCTGGATGGCTGTGCAGCCAGCAGGGGTGAGGGAGGGCTGCAACCCAGTGGGGAAGCAGGCTGGTGTCTGGTTCCTGGAAGCAGGCGATGTGGAACCCTGTCCATCCCAGTGCTGGAGGGCTCTGCTCCTGAAGCTGACCTTTTTGCTTGAGCATCGGGATCCAGTCCTCACCTGTTCACCTGTTACCTTTCTGGATCGGACAATTCACATCATCATTAAAATACATGCTGTTATTTCTCTCATTTAACCAAACCATACCTGTTTGGAGGACTCCCTTCCTCCCTGTAGCCACTGCCCCCGTCTTTTTTTCCCCTAGAGGAAACTCCTTGCCAAAGTTTTGTTCTTGGAGTCTGTGGTTTCTTTCCTTCCCCTAATAACATCAGACTTGCCTGCACCCGATGGGCTCTGCCTTGCAGAGTCCAGTGGTTACTGCTCAGCCCTCTTCTTACTGCCCTACCATCATCTTCCTGTCTCTTAGCCGCCTGTGAAACTGGACCCCAAAATTCCCAGGGAGCTCCCACACCCTATGCATGCGCACTTGATTTTCCTTTGCCTTCTCAGTGTCCTTTGCAGACTCCTCCTCATCTCCCTGACATCTAAGCATTGACACCCATTTGGTCTATGCTTAGCCTGACCAGGCCAGGATAAGCCTGGCCTAGAAGCTCACAACTCAGTGCGAAGTGTGGGTTGAATTTTGTCCCCCCAGAACGTACATTGAAGTCCTAATCTCCAGAACCTGTGAAGGTGTCCTTATTTGGAAATAAGGTCTTTGCAGACATAATCCAGTTAAGATGAGGTCACTAGGGCTGGCCCTCATCCAATATGGCTAGTGTCCTTTGAAGAAGAGGACAGGAGACACAGACGCAGGGAAGGGAGGCAAGGATGGCCAGCAACACCAGAAGCCAGGAGAGAAGCCTAGAACAGATTCTCTCCTAGAGCCTTCAGAGGGAGCGTGGCCCTGCCGACGCCTTGATTTTGGACTTCCAGCCTCTGGAACTGTGGGAGGGTAGATTTCTGCTGTCTAAGCCCCGCAGTCTGTGGCACTTTGTAGTGGCAGCCCCAGGAAACTGGTGCAACCCACTTTTCATCTGCAGTCACACCCTCATTGCTCTCAGCCTGTCTCCTGCCTTCAGATTATCATCCGCAGTCTGGAGATCCCCACATTTATGTCCTCGGTGTGGACCTCTCCCCTAGATCCCTGACTCACGTGTCCTGCTGCTTATTCGCTGCCTCTGTGTGTTTCTAACCAGTGTCTCACATGTGATGTGCCCAGAACCGGCTCTTCCGGTCCACACCTGTTCCTTCCCTCCCCACTCAGTATTTCCGGGGGCAGCTCCATCCTTCCAGGTGCTTAGGCCAGAAATGTTGGGCTCATTTTTTTTTTTTTTTTAAGAGAAGTAAGCCTTTATTTCCTTGTCTTACACATAAAGTTGGCTGAATTGGTTGCTTGGGCTCATTTTTGACTCCCCATTCCCTCTGACATCCCAAGGCTGATCTGTCAGCGCATCTTGCGGCCTCTACGTCAGTCTCATGGCCGCTGTGACACCTGTCCAGGTGTTAGCATCTCCCTCCTGGGAGCTTCAGAGGCTTCCTGACTGCTGTCTGCTCCCATGTGTTTGCTCCCCCTTAATCTGTGCTCAGGGCAGTTTGCTGAGTGAGTGATCCTGCGGTGACTGTGACCACGGGAGGTCACCACACTCCCTTTCCCGAAGCCTCCAGGGCTCCTCATTGCCCCCAGAGTGAAAGCCCCAGTCCCTGCTGTGGCCCTTCAGGCCTTCCACGGCGTGGGTGCCCCTCTGCCTCTGTCCTCTGGGCTCCTTGGCCTCCTCCTGGCTTTCTCTGCGTTCTGGGCACTTCCCTCCTTCATGCTCCCGTTTGGGCCTCTGCTCCTCCTTGGAATCCTCTATGTAAGTAGAGAAGAGCTATGGGCTTGTGTGGGTTACATTGTCCCACCCTCCTTTCTTCCTTCCCCCCAGGGTTCATCTGCCCTCCCCACGATGGCCTACCTCCAACACTTCTTATCTCTCTTCTCTGCTTATCGTCTCTTCCTTGGCACTTACGACTAACATTCTATGTCTTGTGCTGATGAATTTTTATAAAAATGATCTGACTCCCGTGCTAGGATATAAGCCTTTTGAGGATGGGAACTTTGGCTCCTTTGTTCACTACTGAACGTCCAGAACCTATAAGAAAGTCTACCATATGGTGGTAGGCACCCCATAATATCATATTTGTCGCATGAATGGATTGACAAAACATTTTAGTTGAATCTGATATTTTTATAATAGTCAGTATTTATTTTACCATTTGTGTGTGTGTGTTGTTTTATCTTTTTTTTTACTTTTTTAAAAGATTTTATTTATTTATTTGAGAGAAAGAGTGTGTGTGTGAGTGGGGAGAGGGGCAAAAGAGGAGGGAGAGGGACCAGCAGACTCCGCACTGAGAACAGAGCCCGACACGGGGCTCGATCCCATGACCCTGAGATAGTGATGTGAGCCGAAACCGAGAGTCAGTCGCTTAACCGCCTGAGCCACCCAGGTGCCCCCATTTTGTTTTATTTTTAATTGTGATAGTTTTAAAATCTAGAGAAGAATAGAGAGAATAGTGCGACAGATACCCCAAATACACATGGTCTAAATTTAACAGTTATTAGTGTTTTGCCTTATTTGCTTCATCAGATACCATGACACATACACATTTCTACCATTAAGGCTGTGTTTCTACATCACCACGGTACCGTTATCATGCCTACTGGACCTGACAGTGAATCTTTGTTGTCTGATCCATGCTGTCCAGATTCAAATTTCCCAATTGTTTCAAAATGTCTCTTCCAGCTCAATTGTTCAAACCAGAATGCGGTGAAGAGCCACTCACTGTATTTGATCGTGTCTTTCACGTCTTTCCTCATCCAGACGGGGTTTCACCCTCCCACCCCCCTTCTGCCTTTGGGGCCCCTGTGACATTGACTTGCCAATTCTTGTTTTGTGAAATATCTCACCTTCTCGATTTCTTCTGATTCCTTCCTCCCGAGGTTATTTAACTTGTTCTTCTGTCCTCTATATTTTTCGTCAAGTGGAAGTACATTTTAATGGTCCATTAGTTGAATTTAGTTCAGTGAAATTTCATCTTTGAAGCTGCTTCTCTGCAGCCACATGCAGCTTTGGGGCATACCCTGTGTTAACAGAAGGGCACCTTTCCTCTTTCGAAAGGCCCAGCATTTGCATGAAGGTGGCCTAAGAGCCTAGATCTGTGTTTACTGTGACTCTCTGATCTTAATACATTTGGTGTTGGCCTCTCAGGGTGATGACTCCCCTGATCCCGTAGTTCCCTGGTGCCCCACCTCCTACCCCACCCTGGAGGGACCTCCCTCCAGGGTGGGGCGTCCACGGCCTGAGAGGAAGTTGCAACCTGCTGGAGGCTCCAAGACCCCTTCTTGTTGTAGGGATTGGAATAGAGAGCTCTGTTCTGGATTAGGCAAGGTTTCTGGTAGGTTCTGCCTCCCTCCCAACCCCCCCTGGACCCACATTTGGACAAAGTGGAGGCCGCTGTTGGGTTCCCCATTATTTCCCCATGTAAAAGTCACGTTCCCCCTGCTGGTGACCTCTCAGTGGCTGGTGGGGGTCAGCTTGTCTAGGAGAGGGGGTAGAGGTCCTCCAGAGGGGGAGAGCGGATGCTCTTATTTTAGGGCCTTGTGTTCTGTGACTCCTGTTCTGGCATTTTACAGTATTTCCCGAGGTAGGATAATGAATTTCCTTGAGGGGCGAAAGTTTAAAGCTCTAAATTTCCTGCAAAAGGCACAGACTAGAGAATTACTAATGAACTCTAGAGCCGGAGAAGACTTTTAAGGATTTATGATATAATGTAGGATAGAAAGTTTAATAAGGTGCATTTATTTCTTTGGATCCTGGCTTCTGAACAGTTTACGGTTGACCCTCGAACAGTGTGGGAATTAGGAGAATCCCCCCCTCCACCCCGCTCCCTGCCAGGGAGGTCGAAAATCCACAGCATATAACTTTGACTCCCCAAAAACTCAACTAGCAATAGCATACTGTTGACTGAAAACCTTACCAATGGCATAAACAGTCAGTCGATTAACACGTATTTTGTGTGCTATGTGTATTATATACAGTCTCCTTACAAGAAAGTAAGCTAGAGAAATGAAAAGGTTATTAGGAAAAGCGTAAGGAAGAGAAAATACATTTACAGCGCTGCACTGTATTTATTGAAAAAAGCCCGAGCATAAGTGGACCTTCGCAGTTCAAACCTGCATTGTTCAAGGGACAAGTGTATTTTTATGGTATAAGCATATTTCGTATACTTATTGTCTACTGTATGATAGCACAGATGTTTGGAATATGTTACTCCAGCTCTTACTGGTCATGAATTAGGAAGTACTTATATTACCAAAGTGGCATTTTTAGGGAAGGGCTACCATCACCTCTTGTAATGCCAAATTACGACCTTTTCATTTCTTTATAACACAGGAAATCTGGGATCCTCTTATGCAGTGGCTGGGGAAGCACGTGGATCCTGAAGGAGTCATAAAATCCAGCAAGCTCTCCCTCAAGTTTCTTTCATCGTACACGTCTGAAATAGAAATCAGTCCATCGGCTCTACCTGTGGTGACTGACGTGGAGGCCTTCTCTTCAGAAAATTTTAACTTAGACATCTACCGACAGAATCTGCAGACAAAGCGACTTGGAAAAGTAATTCTGTTTGCCGAAGTGACGCCTACCACAATGAACCTTCTGGACGGGTAAGTTCTGGCCAGACTTTGTGCACCTGCTCAGAGGAGTCCAGAGCAGTCTCCTGTCGGACCAGCGTTGGGGGAGAAGGGGTAGAAACGAAGGGGAACTCTCAATAAGCCCATTAGCAAAGCAAGGTGGTCCTAGAAGAGGTAAAATGTAGGAAGAAAAATTTTAAAATGTTCTTTGATCACAGGTTTATATTTGAAAGCAAGGGGATTTTGTGTATTGTGACCCTCTTCCTTCCCTTAGTGGTTGACCTTTCAGATGATCCTCGGAAAAAACTTTATGGAAAAATATCTTTGGGGCGCCTGGGTGGCTCAGTCGTTAAGCGTCTGCCTTCGGCTCAGGTCATGATCCCAGGGTCCTGGGATCGAGCCCCGCATCGGGCTCCCTGCTCGGCGGGAAGCCTGCTTCTCCCTCTCCCACTCCCCCTGCTTGTGTTCCCTCTCTCGCTGTCTCTCTCTCTGTCAAATAAATAAATAAGATCTTTAAAAAAAAACAAAAAAAAAAAAACAAAAAAAAAACAAAAAAAAAAAAAAAAAAAAGAAAAATATCTTTACCCAGTGGTGTTATTACTCAGGCCATCATTTTATTTTTGTGTTGTCGTAACCAGATGTTTTGTGGGGGGGCTAGGACAGCACATTTGAACGACATATGAGCTGTGTTCAGTTGAAATGAATTGGAAACTTCGTACTTTTGGAAACCCATTTTGATATGCTCCCTATTCAATACATTTTGCAGGCGCTCTCTAATCCCATTTAGATGTTTGAGATTTATTCTTACTGAGTTTTCTTTCTTATTTCTTCTGTTTCATGGACTTTGGTTAAAGTTTAAAAAATGACAAACATGAAAGGAATTTTTTTAACTCTTAAATTAGTATTAATATTCTTATATTGAGATAGTTTAAAAAGTAGGCTTATAGAGGGAGTGAATAAGAAAGGCATCTTCCTTCAACATGGGACTAAAATTTCAGGAATGTAAAACTAAAAAACAAAAACAAAAACCAAACACCCCACTGGATTCACAGTTCCTGGGCATTTTCACTCATGGGACTGCACAATTAGATGCATAATTCACCGTAGGGAAATATGTTGGTCTTTCTTAATCATTTCTGGAATTTGATAATATGTTGTTATAAAATGATGAGATAACCTTAGAATTTTCTTGACTGTCATCGTCAAAGCCATGGAATTGGCGGTTTTCTATGAATAGTGTGTAGAGAAAGCATTCGTGGAGTGGAATCAGTAGAGTGAGGTGGGTGTAGCGCGAGGGACATAGGAGCCATGGCCGTGAACAGTTCTTATTTGCTGGGTTATTTTGTGTTGTCATAGGTACTTTTTTTTCAGTGTTCCCTTCCCTCTCCTGCCTCCCCTCCTACCCAGTCCCATGCCCTCCGATGAGAAGGAAAAAGCCTGTGTTTGTATATGGAACAATTGTTACTTGCTTGCGCAAACTCTGTGATAATCCTTTGTTACTCAAGCGCACGCTATTTATATTGAAAAGGGGACCTATTATCGTCATATTTTCCAAATAAAAAATCAGACACGGCATTTGACATAGGATTTTGGGAGATTAAATTTAGATAGAAAAACACTGGTACTTTATGGGGCGCCTGTGTGGCTCGGTCGGTGAGGCACCTGCCTTTGGCTCAGGTCGTGATCTCAGGGTCCTGGGATCGAGCCCCGCGTCAGGCTCCCTGCTCAGTGGCAGATCTGCTTCTCTCTCTCTCTCCCCCTCTGTCCCTCCTCCTGCTCGTGCTCTCTCTCTCTCAAATAAATAAAATCTTTAAAAAAAAAAGAAAACCACTGGCACTTCTCCATTTTTGTTGGGCAGTAAGTGAAGAATATTTTATGTTGGGACGATCTTGAACCACTGGAATTACGGTCTCTGAGCTCGTGTAGTGGGCAGTGATTACTAAGAGGGCTGCAAGCCTTCTAGAATGGATGACCCATCTCCTGTGTAATCAGATGGTTGGGTTTCCTTACATCCTGGTGAGCACGTGTTTTAGGATAGAAAGAAAATGCCGTGTAAATACACTGCTTTAGTACCCTTGAATACTGGTAAGTTCCTTTTTGATACTGAACTTTTTTTTTTTTTTTTTTTTTTTTACATTCTGTCTTAAGCAACTTGAGTCTGGAAAAGTGTGTAGCTGAGCCAGACAATAGCAGAGTCAGAACCTTCTGTAGGATTACGAGTTTTTATTTTTACAGAAGAGAAAAATATTTTGGCTTTTCCAAGGGCATTTAGGAAGTGTCTTTGTTTCTCTTCTTGCCTGGTCTCTGTAGAGCACAGAGAATGAAATAGCTTTGATAATTAATGATTAATCCCTCTGCTTGGCACAGAGCAGATCCCGCATTAATAAATAGTGGCTGCTCACCGTAACATACAGATGTCCTGTTGCACGGCTCGCATGGCTTCCTTCCGAACGCTGCGAGATACAGTTACTCACAGCAGCCTCGTGAGTCAGCAAGCCTGCTGAGAAGTTCCTGGGGGTGGGGTGGGGTGGATGGGCTGTAGCCTTTTTTAGGAGAAGGAGCTTGAGGTCACCTTGATGCCGAAAACTCACAGTTGTCCACAAAGGGACCATGAGATGGATAAATATGGCTTATTCCTTTCTAAGAGTAAGACCAAAACCATTTCTTTCTTTCTTTTTTTTTTTTAAACATTTATTTATTTGAGAGAGAGGGAGAGAGAGTGTGAGAGCAGAGGCGGAGGGGCAGAGGGAGAGAGAGAGACTCTCTAGGAGACTCCGCACTGAGTGGGGAGCCCTATGCGGGGCTTGATCCCACGACCCCGCGATCACGACCTGAGCCGAAATCAAAAGTCAGACTCTTAACTGACTGAGCCACCCACGTGCCCCAGACCAAAACCATGTCTATAGCCAATATTATATTTGATCCCACATGGGCTCTCCTCATGGAAGCACAGTCTATTGTGGTCATAATGATAATAATAATAATAATAATAATACTAGCTAATGTATTGAAAGCTTTTATCTTTCAGATACTGCTTCAATGTACTTTACATGTATCAACCAGTTTCATACAGAATCTTTTAGTGCCTAGGGTCATCAGAGTCAAACTCCAGGATCATACCAGCATGTAGAAAGCTACGTATCAGAATTTACCATATATGGAATTGTTCCTGTGGACCGACCACATCCATAGGTGTATTATGCAGAGCAAGAAGAATTTTCAAAAGTGTGGCCTGGGTTTGAATTCCATGCATGTTTCTCTCTTTATATCTGTCACTTCTGTGGCTCTTTCCTCAGGGTCTGGAATAGAAGTAAAATTTAAGTTAGATAATAGATCTTTATTATAAGGTTTCTAAAATCTTTTTTCTCTGCCCTTCCCCCCCCACCTGCGGGGACTTGTTGCAGCTAAAAATTGGGAGTTCCCTTCCTAAGAAAGGAGGGGGAAGCCCACGGTGGGGAACAGCCAGCAATTTCTACCTCAGTCCCAAATATCTGTGTTGTATCCCCCCCCCGCCCGCCCCATCTAAAACTCTCACCCCCTCCTCCAGGAAGGTAGCTCTACTAGTCTACTTCCTCTCGAGCAGATTCAGGATCTCTGGGGATGGAACTTTCTCTGTCAGGGCTGGACGTGGCTCACTGAGGTCTGGCAGTCTGCTAGTTAAAACAGACGTGTTCTCTGCTGCCGGCTGTGGGGGTGGGATGGGGACCATGGAATCCCCTGGGCAGGGAAGGACTCCCTGAACAGGCAGTAGGTAGGTTTCCTGGTCATGCATCTGGCCTGGTGTCCTTGGGGTCATGACTTTGCCTTTTGGGAGGGTCTTGACATTGAGATGTGCATCAGAGGGGATGGGCTTCTGACACCCACTCTTGGTGAGGGTTCGAGGGGTCTGAATATTACTGTTCTTAGGGTGAAATCATAGCCTTTTAGGTCAGCCTAATGGTTTCTGCGGAGATAGATGTTTCTGAAAACTTTAGTAGGCCTCTGATGGTTCTGTGTGAATAACCATCAAAGATCTTATCTCGAGTTGAGATTTTTAGCCTAAAAACTCTGGTTTTTTAAAGGCCCTGATACTCTGCCCATCCCCTTCTCACCCAGTTAGATGGCGGGTCCCTTGGCTGAACGAAACGGTGGTGTGGGTGATCCCTTGATGACAGCTTTGGCACAAGGCTGCAGGCTGTCTGTGGTGAAGCGTCTGTCTTACCACCTACGGGGGCTGCAGGGACAGCCCCGGAGGCTCCAGCGTAGATTGCTGGTGGCCGACCGCTTATCAGATCTGTTTTCTTTTCCATCCTTTGAGACCGACTAGCTCTTGTGGAGATCATGTCTCTTTCATTCAGTGAACTTTGCTGAGTGTCAAGGATGGAAACACTGACGTTGTGAGTGTTCAGAGCTAGTCCCTATAATGGTGTCGCTTCTAACAGTTGCATGGTCTTCCTCCCAAGCTGTAGAAAGCCAGGCTTCTAGCAAATGCTTTGCTGCTGTTTGACGGGAGCGGTCTCCACTGTTCCCTGCCCCGATGACCCTCCCTCTCTCTCAGGTCCCATTTCTGGTGATATGCGTGAGATCGAAGCCTTGCACACCCCATTCGGGTACCAGCTTCTGGGTCAATTAGGATTAGACAGGTATCCCCGAATTAAAGTGTTTCAAACAGGATTGAGGTTTGGGTTCATTTCTCTGTCCCGTAAATGAGAGAGGCCGAGATGGGCAGCCCAGGGTCCGCCAGCGTGCGGCCCCCCGCGTTAAGGATGCAGTTGAGTTGCTCCGCCCCCCTCAGCAAGTGGTCTGAGAGGTGCCCCCGGCATTTATGTTCTGGTCTTAGCCAGTACGCGGGGGAAGGGGCTGAGAGGGGTGTGCCTCCACTCTTACGGACTCTTTCCAGAAATCGCTCGTGACATTTTTGTTTATATTCTAGGGCTAGGACCTACGCACAGGACCGTATCGACCCACAAAGAAGGCTAGGAAATAACTGTGGTCTGTGTACTCAGCATCCATGAATCCACTGAAAATCAGGGGCCGAGTACACTAGGGAGGAGTGGAGAACAGATACTGGAGGAGAATTAGAAGTCTTTTTCCCAAGCATGTACTTTTTATTAGTCGGACTATTAAGAAAAATAGCTGGAGGCCTTTAAATAGTATACATGGAATGATAGCCCCGGGGCCTACAAGATTTAAAATCATGGGTGAAAATAATTATTTGAATACTCACACTAATTCTGTCTCACGCTTACTCAGTACCATCAGAGGTAACTTGGAAATTGCTCTTCTGACACATAGTTTGGAGGGCTACCATCTTTTCTTCTCTGGCTACAAACCCAGCTGAACTCCCGCGGCCCTGAGACAGATGTTGGCAGCTTTCATTTGAGCTCAAGGTATGAAAGCAGGCAGGTGCCAGAACCTTCCCCTCCTGCCCCTGACCTGTGGATGTTAAAGGTGTGTTAGTGATCCCGCAGAGGGGAAGGAGCTCTGGGGAAGGGAGTGACTGGGGGAGATAAGGGAGCGGCTTGCTAGCAGCTAAATCAAGGCAATTGAAGGGCCTGTGGGCTCCCGTCTCCAAACATAAAAAGTGAAAGCCATGTCAGTGAGTGATAGTCCCCCAAGAGTCGTACTTGGCTCAGCTACCCACCGGTCTGACTAGGACAGATAATTTCACCCTCTATTCCCTGCTCCAGTCATGTTCCCTGGTACGTGTTTCTGACCCTGAAATGTGTTTTTTACTCGGTTGTCAGGGTAACCTTTTGGACACGATGCTGGATTTGATTGCCTTTAGACACCTTTCTTTTTCTTCCCTATTTCCTGGTAGGTTTTCCTGTGACCAGTTAGCTCAGCTAGTTGGATAGAGTCCCAAGGGCATGGGCTCCGTACTGTGTCTGGACCAGTGAACATTACTGTGTCCCACAGTCACGTCCTACAGATGCGCACCCCGGAAGCCATTTGCAAATGTGAGCTATTGGTGGTGGTGGGGTCTACACCGGCGTTGGTGATGGATTAGCACCATCCATCACCGCCATTGAGAGAAACACTCCACGGGGCGTGCTTGGGATACCACATTCTGTCTCATCTTGTGATTAGTCTCTGCTGTGGGGAAGGCATTAGCCTAGACCATGGAGCACAGAGCTTGGGAGTAACTGAGTTGTAATAACTGTGGAATTGTCCCTTATTAGATTTTGACTCATACCATCTTTTTTGATGACTTTTACCGAGTCGCTGTCAGATACTGAAATAACTCACGTGTGAAGCCACAGTTTGTGGTGAGCCAGATGACCACAAACTTGTTTATACTGATTTCCTTAGCATACTTACATATCCTCAGTAAACTGACCAAGGGCGGACTCTTTTTTATTTGTAAAGAATAATACAGATTTCCTTATTAAATAAGCTTATTTTCTTAATATGGTTTAAGTCCCTTCATTTTTCAGGCTTAAGTTTGCCCTCATCCATAGGATAAGCATTTATGGCATGCCTTCTGTACGCCAGGCACTGGGTTAGGCTCTTGAGGGAGAATGATGGAGCAGGTACTCCCCCCAGCCTTACAGTGCATTGGAAGAATCAGATTGCAGTGCACATTCAGCTCCTCCATGTTCTGTGCACCCTTCTTGTTCTGAGTGCGAGGGGTTTGGGCAGAGAGAAGTGGGTGCAGTAGATAATGTGATATAGGGAAGGAAGTAGACTGGTCAGTGAATTTTTTTTGAGCAATTACTATGTGTCAGGCATCATTCCTGATGCCAAAATCCCCGGGTCTGGTAGGGATAATGCTGGAACTGAAAATTTTATCACCATCTGGCTCTGTATCCCTCCCCTGGGCCTTGCTCTCCTTAGCTGTGAGATCTGGGGTGCTGGACACTCCCTTGATGGGGTGATCTTCCCAAGTCTGCCTCTTTCACCAGCCAACCTTTCCCCAGCACCTCTAGAGGGCTGAAATGGTTCTGGGAATTAGGCTCACTTTGCGTGGGAGACAGTAGGCTTCCTGCGAGCAAAAGGAATGAAAAGGAAAAACAATCCCAGAACACAGTTTTTGAAAACATTTTGGGGAAATCGCATTGGGGAGAATGGCCACCATCATTTGATAAAGAGTATTTTTGTTTCAGAATTTGGGGCCAACGCTAGCTTTTCGCCTCTCTGCATGTGTGTCCATTCAGTCCCAAACATCTCTTTCCCCTTTTCTGCTCTTCTGGTTCTGCTCTCCTAACTCGCTCCCCTGCACACCCTCCTCCCCTGAAGTCGAGGCCTGAGAGACAGAAATTGGGCTGGAACTAATTTAATGGCTGAGTGACCTCACAGTAGAGAAACAGCCGGATCCTAATAGGGGTCTTTGTCTACATTTCCACCCTGGCTGGTAGCATGCCAGTCAAGAGTCAAGCTAGAGACACAGGTGGAAGCGATTAGACCTGTCATAAGGTTTGAAAAATTGATTCTGGAGGCGAAGTGAATAGATTGAACTTGACAGTGTTGTCCTAAAGATTCTAAGGGAAAATTCTGTAGTTTAATTTGAAATCCCTTGATTATTCATTAGCTTTCCAGATGGCTTTTGTTGATGTTTTACATATTAATGCCTGTATTGTGTTATTGGTGTACTCTTAATGTGCACATAGGTAATGAGCAAAGAATAAATACATGGGTAAGTGTCCCAAATTAATGGGATATTGGTGTAATTGTGAAATAAAGGGTTTTTAAGAAGTTGATTGCTTTGGAATAATTAGTGTGAGCTTTTTTTATGGGCCAATTTTGTACTTTTAAAGTGAAAATTATTGGAGAATTTTAAAGAAACCTTCATTTGAATGTTTACCTCTAAATTAAGGTTTAGAATATAACTGCAGCCTTTGACTCTAGAGGTCACGACTGAGGGGCTGGCTATTCTGGCAAGTTCTCCATCAAATGCTTTTTTTTGCCCCAATTCAACACCTGAATAAGTTAACCTTTCACATGCCATGCTCTTGGAATTGAATTATGAAGTGGCCCATTATTTTCCAGAGATGCCTCCACATTAATTTTTAGTGTTTTAGGATGTTTGCTTTCACGTTTTGTAGCTGACTTTTTTTAAAGTAGGGTAAACTCATTGTGCGGCGCGCCATTTTGTGGTGGTTACAGCGTGTGCTGTCTAGAGGGCAGTTTCATGAGAATTGGACCTTCTTTGTCCCTCTCTCATCATTAAGCGACATTTAACTGTTGGACAACCTGAAGCGTCCCAGGTTTTACGGTTCAGAAGAGTGAGGGAGAAGGTCACCACCCAGCGATGCCATGTGAACGGTGAACATCATTGGTTCCAGGGGCACGCAGTATGGGTGCCCAGCCATGGTGGTGTTTCTCCCGTGCCCTCCCCCCGCCCCCAACAGTAGAAGCTCTTCCTCTGGAGCCTTCTTCCAAACACACAGCACAGTCTTTTCATGTTCTTGATGGTGGTTCTTTAATCTTTTGAGGGTACACCAGACTTCTAGGAAAAAACAGAACAAAACCAAACCAAACCAAAAACAAAAACCCTAGACACGGTGGTAAGGTATCCATTGTGGGATGTATTTGCAGAAACAGCTAGTTCCCCATGGTTCACTCATTTCTAATTACTAAGGATAGACTCTTGGTTTGACCCTAGGGGCTTAGATCTTGCGAACGGGGTATTTCTGTCCTGGGTTGGAATTCCAGTTCCGCCTTTTACTACATGAGTGACCTTGGGTAAATCAGAAACCATGCAAGTGTTTCCTTATCCGTGCAGTGTCGCCGGTCATAGTCTCTGCTTTCCTCTTCAGTTTTTCTTTTTAAATTCATTCGCTCAACTAATTTCTCCTCAGCACCTGCCGTGTGCAGGCCTTTGCCGCAGGCTCTGGGACCTGGTGGGGAAGGACAACAGACACATGAGACCTTCCTTCCAGAAGCCTGCATCCCCCCGAGGATCCAGAGAGGATGTACTGAGACTCGTCTGCAAAGCTCTCAGCACAGAGCTCATATTGATTGGGCTCTCACTGTTATTTAAACTTCGGTGTAATTCATTTGTTCTCTTGAGCTCTTCAGTGGCAGTGCTGTGAGTGTCCGTGAAACAAATCAGCATCGTCTTTGCCCCAGATTGTAATATGTGTTTTCTTTGGGTGGAGTTTTTGTGGAAGGTTTTGGCAGCTTTTTCTCATCATGCAAGAAACATGATGGCTCATCACTAGTTACTTTTTTTTTTTGCCAGAAATGGGTTGTTTTAGTCCAGCTTTTCTTGAAAGATGAGAAAACATAGTCAGTTGTCTGTGTTTGTCTTACCCTTAAAATATGTGGAGCCAGTTACCCCCTTTTTTAATCAAATTTTTTCTTTTTTTAAATCTTCACAATTTATCATTTTCACAGATAACAAGAGTCATTTGGAAAGAGCCGGAACATTGACTCTTTGAACATTTTCATCAGTCCCACAATATGCCTTGTGCATCACCCACATCTTCCTTGAGCCCCTAAACCTCTTGTACCGGTTGGAAATGCATGTGTTTGATGTCGCATGATGGTCTTGAGTTGCTTACATACTTACTACTCTGCAGGATTGCTCAGATGTATACTGCACTTGATATTCACTTTGTCAGATGCATCTGTTATTTTGAACGAGCAATAAAATACCACAAAGGGTAATAAAGCAAGGTTTGGGGCTGGAAAATGTCTTCAGTAAAGAAGGTGACAGCCAGTTCCCTAAACTTGTTTTTCCCTGGTTCGGATGCATCTTAGAGAGAAAGCCGAGGGTTAGCTGCAGTTTAGAAGTGAGCAGCATCCTATGATGGTTGGGAATGTTTTCACTCTCAGTTATCGAGAGCAGAGGAGTGATTTCTTAGCTACGTGTCCTGGGAGGGCCCAGAGTGGGCAGATGAGAAATCTGGCTTACACTGGGCAGGTAGCCTGGGATACTGACAGCATCTCAGTCCCCCGAGCATTGTTGGCGAATTCCATGACTTCTCATCCTAAAATGAGCAAACTGTCGTGATGCCCACTCCTAGGAATGGCACTCATGTTGAGAGGGTCAGAGGGAGGGGTGAAATGGGGAGCCCTTGGCTCGGTCTCTGACATGGAGTGGGTGATCAGGAAGTGCTGCTTGTCTCCCCACTAAGATGGGTGCTCTCTGCAGATGGAGACTGCTGAGAGCTGCCTCCTTGGCAACTGCAAAAATAAAGATTGAGGGTGTGTCCCAAGGTTCTCATGCAAGAAAAAAAATGTATGACAAGAAAGCAGCATTTTAAAAACTTGGTTATGTGACAACATGGACAGGACCTTGTCTGTCTTGCTAAGCGAGAGAAGTCAGACGGAGAAAGATTAAGTACTGTGTGATATCACTTCTATGTGGAATCTAAAAAAGCCAGACTCCCAAGAACAGAGGTAGAATGGTGGTTACCAGGGAATGGGGGTGAGGGGTGGGGGCCTGGAATAGTTGTTGTTTAAGGGCACAAAGTTGCAACGAGAAGCCCTCAAGCTCTCAAATAAGTCCTCACGACCTAATGCACAGCACAGTGAATGTAGACAGCAGTACCATGTTGTAATCGTCACACTTGCTTCGAGACCAGAACCTAACTACTCCAACCACTGAAAATAAAGGATAAGTAATGTGAGGGGCACCTGGCTGGCTCAGTCAGTGGAGCGTCCGACTCGTGGTCTCAAGGTTATGAGTTTAAGCCCCGCGTTGGGTGTGAAGCCTACTTAAAAAACAATAAAACAAAACAAAACAAAAAACCCAGAAATGGTAAGTAATGTATTAGAGGTGCCCATTATCGCCATAATAGCAATCATATTACAATATATAAATGTATCAAATTAACATCTACATCTTAAATTTACAAAATGTTCTATGTCAAATATACTTCAATTAAAAAAAGTAAAATTCAGTGCAAGAGAAAGTGAAACTCAGTTTATGAATTAACATTAGTTTCTACATGGAAAAATTTTAAATATTCTTAGAATTTGGTGTTTGTGATCATTCAAGTATGGCCACTTACCTGTATACACGTGAGGGAGGTAGAGGCAGAGCTGTGGGTTAAAACATTTGTTTTAGTAAAGATGTGTTAGGTGATCAAGCAGATCTTTCTCCCTCGCCCTGTTCTGCATACCTCTGCCCCATTCCCATTTCTCCCCTGACATGGCTTTGTGACTCACTTAGAAAAACTTCTGTTTTTCTTTCACATAAAAACACTTACCTGCTTTGGAGGTGAGGGTTGATTTGCTTTCATCTGCCCCTTTAAAATCTTTTACACACCTACCATTTGTCCAAACACACTTGGAGCTCTGAAATGCCCTTGTTTCTGCTTTCTGTTTTGGAGAGAAGCATGTTCTGTTTCTGCATGAGGGGTGTTCCGTCACCCTGAGACCCAGACGCCACATTTTTTCTGCATTGCACAAGGGGTCATTCATCATTTTCATTTTTCGTTTGGCTCTCCCACAAGAGTATTCAAATTAGCGAGAAGGAAAATGAAGTCATTGCCTGGCAGAGAAGTATTTTCTCGGGATGTGGGAAGGGTAGAGGAGACAAGAGAAGAGGAAGGGATTATGATGAGGTCTGTCCCTACCTCTTTTTCTAGCCTTTGGTTCCAGAGGTCACTTGGATGCTGATGTGGTTTTCACAGGTTAAAATTGGGTAATATGCGTGTACAGAAGTTATCCAAAAATGAAACTACGCGGTGGGACAGCAGTGTCAGTGACCTTGGAAACTTAGGCTGTAATTTTATCTGTGTCGTTCTCACACACCAGCTGTGTGATGTTGGGTGAACCACCCGAATTCTCTGGATCCGTTTCCTTATCTGTAAATGAGAGGGTTGTACTAGATCTGTGGCTTATTTAAAAAAAAATTTTTTTTTTAAGCAGTAAAGCCCCTTTTTACATGAACTACCCACCTGGTACAGATGGGGCTGGGGAGCCTTCTAGAGCCCAAGTTCCTCAGGGCATGGGGGCCGAGAAAGTGCCCGAGGTCCTGCCACCTGGACACTCAGGCCCAGCTGACTGGGACAATTAAATCTCAATGGCAGGCTGACTGGTTGGCCGGACTGTCTTTTTTTTTTTCTTTTTAAATTTTAATTTTAAGTAATTAATTTTATTTAAAATATTTTATTTATTTAGAGAGAGGGAGTATGAATGGGGGGAGAGGGAGAGAGAGAATCTCAAGCAGAGTCTGAGCTGAGCGTGGATCCTGACGTAGGGCCCGATCCCGTGACCCTGAGATCATGACCTGAGCTGAAATCAAGAGTCAGATGCTTCACCGACTGAGTCACCTGGGCACCCCTGGACTGTTTCTTTTTATACCCTGCCTTGTTCCAAGAAGATTTAAGGCAATGGGGATTTCAGTTTATCTGTTATGAGCTAAGCTCGTTCTCCTCTTGTAGGTGCAGCGATATGACCAAAAGGGATTGTACCGTGTTTCTTTGGTTGTTATTGTATATCATGTCAAAGTTATATGCGTATTGTTCATAACACTCAGCACCATTCAGTTTCCTGACTTCCCCAGACTGACAATGAGGCCTGAGTGACTGTGGTCCCCTCTGGAACACAGGGAAACCTGGGTGGGTCCCCTGCCCCTGTGGAGCTAAGTAGCTGTTGTCTCGGGGTGATTATCCAGTGGTTATTCAAATGTCTCCAGTTACAGGTGAGTGAAGTCTGAGGGGAGAAATCTCTGCCGGAGTAGCTTGGGTTTCAGACACCCAGACTCCAAGAGGGGATCTCAGTTTTGGTGGAGAATGCCCCTCAGTTCCCGAACCCCTTAGGAGTGCTCTGGGAGTGGAGTGCGGTGGCGGGGCAGTGGTGGCAATGGGGTGGGGGAGTTGGGGCAGGTGCATAGTTGTCTTCTATGAAGTCTTGGTCAACATTTCAGATTTTGAAGTTTCACTAGAGCTTGCTTGGCTCATGAACACAGCATAGAATTTGCCCTGGAATCGGAGTATTGGTTGTGCGTACTTGAACGATGGTGCAGAGTTTGAGGTGCAGGATTTATCCAAGGGGCTTTCATCCTGCTTTCCTGGAGTTTTTATTTGGAATCTTTCAGTCTTCTCCTTACTTCTGAAAATACCCTATGGCAACTGCTCTTTTCTAAACTTCAACAAAATGAAATGTAATTTGATTTTTAATACTCTGGGCTTATCCATGAAGGTAACGCAAGACACTTGCATGTTGCCTGTCAGGATTATAAATCTCTGATGCGAACCTCCTTAACAAAGGATTGTTTCTGCTTTTGTTTAGAAGCTCAGTTAAAAGGCTTCCTGTAGCTTTCAGCTTAGGTGTTGTTCCATTCCCTTCCTTTGTTGCAAAGTGTGGTGCCTCCCAGCTGTTGAAGGTCATCAGAGGCCCTCTTGGGGTTCAGCTGCAGGTCAGTGGAGGTAGAGCCCCATGGTAAGATTGGGGGCATGTTGTCTTTTTTGCTGTGGCACCTGGAAAACTGTCATGAAACAGACCAAATCTCTTCAGCACAATGTGGTCATAGTTGGGATAGAATGAAGGATTTGACATCTCGTAAACCTGAAATCGGACCAACGGGGTGTACCAAAACTCTCATGGTCTCTTAGATCGGTGGGGAGGAGGGTACCTGAGAGGCCAGTCACCTGTTACCCCCCGCTGCCTGAATGCCCTCTGCACTGTTTCAGATGTGTCTGAGTCCTGGATGATGAGCAACTTTCTGGCCTTGTTCAATTTACAAATATTTACTGAGTGGTTTATACCTTTGGGCAGCTCATTCCAGCATCTTAGGGCGAGTGCTGTCTCCCGGGATGGGTCCTTCAAAACCCATCCCATTCCATAAAGGAAATCTGGCCATGGATCCAAGTAGAGAAAATTTCTTTAACTTTCTCCCAAATGATAGTTAAAGGATCTGTTAATTAGTTCAGATAGTTTAAGATATTTGAAGATAGTTATTGGCTGTTCTAATTCCCCTATCACCTTTTCTCTAAGCATCTCCAGTAATGAACATTTAGTTATATTGTCACATTGGAGATGAAAACTTTAGGTCTGAAGGACCAAAAGCCTTGACCTAAAGCCAGTCAGGGTACATAAAACTATTTTTTTCCTGAAAATATTTATTAGTTATGAAAAGAATTCTTGGCCATTGTAGAAAACAAGACAATATAAGAATTTATACTAAGGAAATGAAAATCATCTGTAACCACACCACTTATAAATGGTATTAATCTTTTGGTATATTTTCTTCTATTCTGTTTTCCTCCTACATGATATGTAAGATTGTGATTATGTTGTTTATGAAATAATCACTTCCCATGCAATTAGTCTGCGAAAAACACATCTTTTGTTCTGTATATGCAGTTTGACCGTGATTTATTTAAGCAATCTCCAGTGAATGCTCTCCTGTCATTTCCAGTGTTTTTCTATTCTAAATAATAAGCATATTTCTTTTTGAGGCAGAGGTTCTGTATAATTCTTTAGTGACCCCATTACAATAGTTCTTTTCCAGAAGATAATTGGAAAATTATAAAACAAAAGCAGATGTTGATTGAAGTTGAACAGGATGAAGCCAATAATACTTGTTTATAATATTTCATATTATTTCATCACTATTGTACAATTATTTTACATTATTTCATCTTTTGTCCATAGCGATGTCATGCCTTAATAATAGCTAACATTAATTTGGCATGTACTGTGTGGCAGGTACTGTGCATTATGCGCATTTTTCCCATTCAGTCTTTACCGGAATCCTAGGAGATAGGTACCATCATAGTTCCCATTTTAAGAAATGAGGGAGCTATTGCTTTGAGGGTTGAAATGGCTTGGCCAGAGCCACACAAAGAGTTAAATGGTAGAACCAGCATTTAAAAGATTTGTTTGAGAGCCTAGATTCTTAGCCTCTAATGCTATATTACGACACGTGCTTTGCTGAAATCCTAATAACACTATATCCCCCATCCTTCCAACATCTATGTATATGCTAATCTTGTTGTAAAAGGAAATCAGGTGACATATCTAATTCTTGGTGATTTTCTTAAGTTTGTTAGGAGATTTTTTGTGGAAAGGGGTATAATGGGAGTCCTAAGTTAAAGTCCCAGGTCTTGACCTTACTAGTGGGACATCTTACTTAACTTGTTTGTTCTGTACTATTATCTGTAAAACATGGACAGTAATACCTCTATTACTGGGCTGTGATTCAGGTTAAATAGAAGAGTATATGTGAAAGTCCCAGTTCAGTTCCTGGTATTCAGGTAGGACTAGGTACTCTGTAGTAGTAATTTCCTTATTTCCTTGAATTTCAACAGGGATAGGACATCTCTAGTTAGTACAGTTGCCTTTGAAAATTACAATGGCATGTTTCTTTTAGCTTGCTAGTTCACAGTAACCATTCAAAGATCAGCCATATGAATTTAGTTATATCTTCCTCATGTTCTCCAGTTCTGTGAACTTGAAAATAGAATAATAATAATTACCCAATTTAAAGAAGAGAGAAAAAGACTGAAAAAAAAAAACAAAACCTCAGGAACCTGTGGGATAATCTAAAAATATCCAATATATAGTAATTGACATCCCATGAGAAGAGAGACAGAATGAGGCAGAAAGAAATATTTGAGCAAACAATGACCAAATGATCTCCCAAATTGGTAAAAGACATCAATTGGCAAGTTCAATATGTTAGCAAACCCTGAGCAGGGTAAAGCTGATGAAAATACACCTAGGCACATCAGAATCAAACTGCTGAAGACAAAGATAAGGAAAATACTGAAAGCAGCCTGAAGAAAACATCACTTTACAGGCAGAGGAACGATGAGTTGAATGTGCACGATTTCTCATTGGAAATCATGGAAGCCTGAAGAGAGTGGTACGGTATTTTTAAAGGGCTCAAAGAAAAAACCCCATCAACCCAGAATTCTACACCCAGCAAAAATAGGCTTCAACAATGAAGGCAAAATACATTCCCAGATAAAAGAACACTAAGACAATTTGTTATAGTGCAGATCTGCTGGATAGAATGCCAACAGGAGTTCCAGAGGGCAAGGGGAAATATACCAGAGGGAAACTTGGATCCTTCGAGAAGGAACAAAATGGCAAATAACTGAGTAAATTTAAAATTCTTTTCTCCACTTAATTTCTTTAAAACATATATGACTGTTGGGGCACCTGGGTGGCTCAGTTGGTTAAGTGTCTGCCTTTGGCTCAGGTCATGATCCTGGAGTCCTGGGATCGAGCCCTGCAGTGGGCTTTCTGCTCAGCAGGGAGTCTGCTTCCCCCTCTGCCCCTCACCCCGCTTGTGCTCTCTCTCTCTCCCTCTCTCTCAAATAAATAAAATCTTAAAAAAAAATGACTGTTTAGAGCAAAAATTGTAACATCATCCTGCATAATCTTGTGTATGCTAATGTTGTGCATATGATAACTCTAGTATAAAGGACAGTAGAAAGGGGGTAAATGGTGGCAGTATTTCTACATCTGATGTGAAATGGTATAAACTCAGTAGGTGTGTAAATTTTTTTTTAGAAGATTTATTTATTTATTTATTTGACAGAGAGAGACAGCAAGAGAGGGAACACGAGAAGGGGGGAGGGGTAGAGGGAGAACCAGACTCCCTGCTGAACAGGGAGCCCGATGCAGGGCTTGATCCCAGGACCCTGGGATCATGACCTGAGCTGAAGGCAGATGCTTAACGACTCAGCCACTCAGGTGCCTCTAAACTCAGTAGGTGTGTAAATTAAGCATTTATATTGTAATCTCTGGAGTAACCACTAAAAACATAAGGCAAAGGGGCACCTGGGTGGCTCAGTCAATGAAGTATCCGACTCTTGATTTGGCTCAGGTCATGATCCTCAGGGTCATGAAATTGAGTCCCCTGTCAGGCTCCGGGCTCAGCAGGGAGTCTGCTTTTGAGATTCTTTCTCTCTCTCTCCCTCTGCCCCTCCTCTCTCTTTCTCTCTCTCTCCCTCTGCCCCTCCTCTCTCTTTCTCTCTCTCTCTCTTTAAATAAATTAATTAAAAGAAATCTTTAAAAACATAAGGCAAAGAGGTATAGCTAAAAAGCTAATAGGTAAATTAAAATATCCAAATAATCCAAATGAAGGCAGCAAAAAAAGTAATATTGGGATGATAAATAGAAGGAAAAAACAAAAATGACCAAAATGGTAGGCCTAATTCAGCTAAATGATAATCCACTAAGCACTGCGGTTAAAAGCCAGAGTGTCAGAATGGGTACAAAAAAAAGAAAGCAAAACCTGAGTATATATTCTCGTTAAGACACGCTTAATTATAAAGACATTGAGAGGTTAAAAGCAAAAGGATGGAAAGAGATATACCATGCAAATAGCAAGCTTATTAACATCCAATAAAACAGACTTCAGGACAAAGAATTAGGAGAGATTAAGAGGGGTATTTCATAATGATAAAAGGTTCAATTCATTGGGAAGACATAACAATCATAGATGTGTATTTACCTGATAACAGAGCTTGAAAAAAACGATGACAGAATTAAAGAGAAAAATAGACAAGTCCACAATCACAGTTGGAGATTTTAATACCACTTTCTTAACAGGTAGTGGAACAACTAACCAGAAATAGTGAAAAACATAAAAGATCTGAATAACACTATCAACCCCCATCACCTAATTGGTGTTTATGGAACACGACATCCAGCTGAACGCACATTCTCTTCAAGTGCATATGGTATATTCACCAAGGTAGATTATATGCTGGGCCAGAAAATACGTCTCCATAAAAATAAAGTGATTGAAATCACATAGACCAAGTACTTTCTCTGTCCACGATGGAATCAAATTAGAAGTTAGTACAAAAATGTATCTAGGAAAATCACAAATATTTCAAAATTAAACAACACACATCTAAATAATCTATGGGCCAAGGAAGAAATCGCAATAGAAATTAGAAAATTGGGACAGCTGGGTGGCTCAGTCGGTTAAGTGTCTGCCTTCGGCTCAGGTCATGATCCCAGGGTTCTGGGATCGAGTCCCGCATCGGGCTCCTTGCTCAGCAGGAGACCTGCTTCTCCCTCTGCCTGCCGCTCCCCCTGCTCTCTCTCTCTCTCTCTAACAAATAAATAAATAAAATCTTAAAAAGAAAAAAGAAATTAGAAACTTTTTGGAGTTAAGGAATATCGAAATAGAGATACCATGATTGTGGAAGAGAAGACTCAGTATTAAGATGCCAGTTTGCTTTAAACTGATTTATGGATTCAGTGCAAGTTTAATAAAAATCACAGGAGGAGTTTCAGTAGAAATGTATAAGCTGATTCTAAAATTAACATATAATTTACATAAAAATGCAAGGACACTACAGTAGAGAAAGTAATTTTCAGCAAGAACAAAGTTGGAGAAGTCATATTCTCTGACTCTAAGACTTACTGTAAAATTGTAGTAATTGAAGCACGTGGTATTGACATTAACAAGAAATAGGGATCAGTAGAACCCAATATTTCAGAAATAGACCTGCCCTTGATTGGCCATTTGATTTTTGACATAGGTGTCAAAGCAATCCAACGGTGCTGGCTGGGGCGCCTGGGTGGCTCGGTCGGTTAAGCACCTGCCTTCAGCTTAGGTCATGATCCTGGGGTCCTGGGATCAAGGCCCCACCCCCCCAGTCGGGCTCCCTGCCCAGTGTGGGGGGGGCTGTTTTTCCCTCTCCCTCTGCCTCTCCCCCCTGCTTGTGCTCTCTCACTCTCTCTCTGTCAAATAAAAATACAATCTTAAAAAAAAAAAAATGAAATGGTGCTGGTGTAACCTTAATACATAGTCTATAGGAAAATAAGTGAATTATAACCCCTACCTCACCTCACGCACTGAGATTGATTTGAGATAGATCATAGACCTTAATCCAAGAGCTAAAATTATAATGCTTCTAAAGGAAAGTAGAATATCTTCGTAACTTAGTGGTAGGCAGAGATTTCATAAACAGGTTACAGAAAGCAGTAACCATAAAAGAAAAAAAAATTGACAAATGGGACTTCATAAAAATGAAAACATTATGCTCTTCAAAAAGATAATGATAAAATGAATAGATAAGCCACACGCTGGGAGATACTTGCACAAACACATGTTTGAGAAAAACTGGTATCTATGATACATAAAGAACGTCTACAACTCAATAATCAAATGACAAACAGCTCAGTTAAAACATTTGAACAACATGTGACAAAAGAGGAATGCCAGCAGCCGAGTAAGCACATGAAAAGATCCTTAACATTTTCTGTCTTCAGGAAAATGCAAATTAAAACCAGAATGAGATACCACTGCACGCCCACCACACCCACAAGATTAGCTAAAAATAGAAAAGACTCGTCACACCAAATATTGGTAAGGATGTGAAACAACCACAATTCCTAAACATCACATTGTTGGCAGGAATATAAAATGATACAGCCACGTTGGAAAAATGATGTGGCAGTTTTTTATAAAAGTAAACATGCACTTCCCTTCTGACCCTTCTGACCTGTGCCTTCCTGGTTATTCACCCAGGATAAATGAAAATGTGTGTCTACAAAACATCTTGTATGTCATTGTTCATAGCAGCTTAATTTTTAATAGCCCAAACCTGAAACAACCCAAATGTCCATCAAACAGATGGACAGATACATTGTAGCATATTCATACACTTGAACATCACTCAGCAATCAAAAAGGATGGACTGCTGATACATGCATCAACTTGCATGAATCTCAGAAACTATGCACAGTGAAAGAAGCCTTCCACAAAATAGTACATAGTGTTTTACTCTGTTTTGTGAAGTTCTAGAGCAGGCAGATCCAGTCTGTGGTGGGAGGAGATCAGAAGAGGGGTTGTCCCTAGGGAATGGGGGTGGAGATCAACCAGGAAGGACAGGAGGAACCTTTTGAGTGATGGTACTGCTGCTTGTTTCAATAGAGCTTTTAGTAACAGGGTGTATACATTTGTCAAAACCCAGTAGATATCTTGGGGCACCTGGTGGCGCCAGTCTGTTAAGCATCCGACTCTTGGTTTTGGCTCAGGTCATGATCTCAGGGTCATGAGATCAAGCCCTGTGTTGGGCTCCATGCTCAGTGGGGAGTCTGTTTCAGACTCTCTCCCTCGCCCTCCCTGCCCCCACTCCTCACCTCCCCCATGCGCGCTCTCTCTCTCTCTCTAAAATAAATAAATAACATCTTAAAAAAACCCCAGCAGATCTTAAAATACCACTGCAGGTAAGTTTTACATACAAACTGAAGTATTGAACTCTAGTTAAATGCAGGCTTAAGTCTAGAGAGAGGGATATCTGAAATTGATGTTAAAATGTGTAAAGCGGTTAAGTGGATGCATAGTCTAGTTGAGAGATATGTACTAAGGCAAGTATGATAGAGTATTAATGGTAGAATATCGCTGGGGCGTACATGAGTGTTCATTCCAAAATTTACTCTTGATGTAATGTGTCCTTATTTTTTGTAATAAGTGAATCACTGTGGAAGAATTGTAAAAATAGTCACGATAGTATACTTAAAACAAATTTACGAACATTGGAGTTGTGTAAACGTTGGGTATCCCCGGTTATATATGAAAGCCTCATCATGAAAGGAAATGCGTGTTGTTTCCTGCATTCAAACATTTTCCTCCCCTGTCTTCCTTCTTTTACTTAAATGTGCACAATTTCCCCCCCCTTCCTTGGACAAAATAGCTTAAAGTATATGAAAAGTATGAAGTTAACACCGAAGTGTTACTTTTGGTGACGTGCTGGATTATTTACTCCTTAGGCATTGGGTATTCTGAGTACTAAAATTTAAAACAAAAATCACAGTCTGTATTCTCGTTTTCTGAAATCCCAGTGGTCTAATTTCTCTTTCTTTATGCCCCTAGTGAAAATATTTTAAAAATCTAAATTTGTCTGCACATAAAGTTTTCATTTCTCACACCTCGTATCGGCCAGCCTGCTGCCATGGCCTTTACAAGTGTGTGCCGAGTAGGAGGCTCCCTGCTGGGCACACGGCGAGTCTCAGGGTCGCTGTAAAGTGTTCAACCTCGTGTTAAAAAGAGAAGATATAATTAGCAGCGTTCTCGTTATTTAAAATATTCTCATTAATGTATATTCTGATGTAATTTTACTCCACAGTTGCTCCTCAGCCTCTCCAAGGTTCTAGCTGGAGGCGGGTGAAGGAGTAGGTGCTGAATTCCCTTCCTCCAGACCCTTCTGCCAAGGTCCTTTCGGACAGTCATGGCGGACCCGGGAGGAGTTGGCCTTCTCTTAGTGTTTGGATTTTGGTCTTTGATATCTCTAGCTCATAATGTTACTGGGAATTCTTCTCATAACTAGTCTTTAATATATTTTTCCTAATGGGATGCCTGGGTGGATCAGTTGGTGAATCCTCCGACTCTTGATTTTGGCTCAGGTCATGATCTCAGGGTGGTGGGTTCGAGCCCCGAGTCAGGCTCTGCGGTCAAGCTGGAGATTCTCTCTCCCTCTGCCCCTCACCCCCCTCGAGCTCGCGTGTGCTCTCTTCCTCCAGTAAATAAATCTTTTTTTTTTTTGAAAAAAGATATTTTTCCTCATGCGATGTTTTGTTGTGAAGCAACCCCCCCATCCTTAAGATTTTGAGGGACACTTTCAAAGGGAGGAAAACCCTTATAGCTCCAAATCGAGCAGCTTTGCCAACAACTGATTTAATGATGACCCAGGTCGTAATGCTGCTTCTTTCTCTTGATAGTCTAGTTTTTACGTTATTCATGAACTATTTTCTGGGAAGACATTTTAGGAAATGGGAAGGAGCACTGTGCTCATTTGGGTGGAAATCATTGTGAGTAATAACTAATAAAATAATACCTAATAAAGGTAGTGAGCAAATGGCTAATAACCATGGGAGGGACCGTTTGCCGAGACTATGTACAAGGCCCACGGATAAGAACTTTCCGAAATTTGGGGCGCCTGGGTGGCTCAGTCATTGAGCATCTGCCTTCAGCTCAGGTCATGATCCCAGGGTCCTGGGATCGAGTCCCGCATCGGGCTCCCTGCTCAGCGGGAAGCCTGCTTCTCCCTCTCCCACTCCCCCTGCTTGTGTTCCCTCTCTCACTGTGTCTCTCTCTGTCAAATAAATAAAATCTTAAAAAAAACAAAAAAGAACTTTCCGAAATTTCTCTCTTACCCCCCCTCCCATGCTCCTCTGTGGTATTCAGAAGCCTGAAGTATGTCCGAGGGGACGCAGTGGTCAGATGGAGCCTGTGCATGGGCTGGTGGCGGCCAGAGGCTGTGTTCCTCATGAAACAAGAGCAGCCAGATCCTGCCACCGACCGTCCTTCAGCATCAATTTCCCAAGTCCCTTAAATGCATGGCACACATGCTTTGGTGTGGAATTAATTTCAAAATCGCGGCAAGCAGCTTTCACTCTTCAGATTCCTTGCAGGTTGGGGTTGCCATAGACAACTGGGGTCAAAGCTTTTATTTTAAAGGTGGGTCTCTGCCGCTCCTATCCCTGTTCTAGTCCTCCAGAAATCAGGCTCCCTAACTGTTCATAAAATAGTTCTAAGTGGGATGACCTCCCTTCTTTTAAAAATAAGGGCACTGGATTTGATGTACTACTTTGAGGGAGGGCCGAAGTTCTCAGCCTGCGGTTGCAGCTCTGCCGATATAAACACGAGATTAAGGATGTCAGCAAATTTAGAGTGAGGGATTAGCAAAATCAGGCTATGGTAGCAGAAAAAGACTTTCTTACGGGGTGGATGATCTAATGGGACTAAATGCATCTGGTAAAGACGAGAAGATCGGAGGTAGTTTTTCTCTGAGTAGCATGAAACTGCTTAAGCATGGCATCTCATTCTCTCAGTGTTTTTTGTTTTTTTTTTTTCCTTTTTAACGGCAAAGGGGATTTTGAAAACACAAAATACAGTTTACGTGGGTAATCTGTAACAAAGAAATGAGATTTGAAAATGAAAATCTCTTTTCTGGCACATCAGGAGATAGCTGGAAGAAACTTGTCTACAATTAAACCTCTTTCCCCTAAAAAATGGACTCAGGTCATTAAAAAAAAAAAAAAGTTGTAATTTTGCCCTTAAACATTCCAGCCGAGGCATGAATCCGAGGAGTCAGAGCCCGGACACAATCTCTCCAGTCTCTCCATTTTTCATGGGAAGAAAAGTGCAGCTTGCAGGGAGGAGGGGCTGCCGTAAACCTCCCCGGGCCTCTGCCCCAGCTTCTGGCCAAACCCGGGCCACTCCTGGCCTGGGGGGATGGGCTGCCCCCAGGGTCTGGAGACCCCCAGACGGGCAGGACCACACTCCATCGAGGCAAAGTTCTCTGCTTGTGCCGGGCACCCCTTTTGAGGGTGTGGGTGGCAGGCAAACAGTCTTTTCTTGATGCTTTTCTCCACTACAGTTTTTATAATGGTTGTCATTTTCTTTCTGCTTTGTGGAAAGATGTATTTGTTAGTGTTACATTGGGATCAAAATACAAGCTTGGTGGAGAATTTAGAGGAAAGGTGTCATTGGTACTGAAAACCATAAAATTGTGTAGATTGCTTTCATTTTTCAAATGATAGATGTCATACACAAATATATTTTGCTTTCATAAAATTCAACATTGCAACTAATGTTAAAATTCACCCCAATCCTTGTTTCTCTCGTTTGCCCTGGCGCTTCCCATCCCTCATTCCCACCTCTATAATCGCGGTGGGGAGGCTGATCTGTCTTTTTCAAGGGCTTTCCTATATAGTACTATATAACAGGTGTACGACTCTGTGCTTCTATATTGAGATAAAAGCCTAAGTTGCTATATAGCCAGAGAGACCCAACAACAATTGGCTTTAAAAGAAAGGCATTTATTGGGCGCCTGGGTGGCTCAGTCGTTAAGCGTCTGCCTTCGGCTCAGGTCATGGTCCAGGGTCCTAGGATTGAGCCCCACATCGGGCTCCCTGCTCCGCAGGAAGCCTGCTTCTCCCTCTTCCACTCCCCCTGCTTGTGTTCCCTCTCTCGCTGTGTCTCTCTCTGTCAAATAAATAAATAAAATCTTTAAAAAAAAAAAAAAAAAAAGAAAGGCATTTATTTCTGCCTCATTCGAGAGTCCGGGATAAGTAGCCGAGGTCATTGGGCTGCCGTGTTCCTTGCAGTCATTCGGGGACCCAGGCTGACAGTGGCTCTGTGTCTTTAACATGTGGCTTTCTGGGTCAGTCTGGTCGTTGTTATTCCAGCTGGTGGGAGTGGCAAAAGGGTGGAAATAGAGGGCCAGAGATTTTCTCTTAAACAGGACTGGAGTAGCATGCACTGACCGTCCTTTGGCAAGAGCCTGGGCCGGGTCAGCTCGGCCGAAAGGAGATGCAGGGGGCAGTCAGGAAGAAGGGAGAAGAGATTTGGGTGCACTGCTCTCTGTCTTTGCTGCTGCATTATTCTGTCATTCACCAGGCATCTTGGAGGCTCACCTGTTACAGTGTATCAGTCCAACCCATTCCTTTTCACCGCTACATGATATTCCACAGCAAGAATAGCCCCCTTTTTGTCCAGTCGTTTCCTACTAATGCATAGTTAGCTGATTCCTACCATTTGCTCTTAGATTTGGTGTTGCAGTGCCCACTGCATCACACTGATCGTTGTGGACTTGTGCGGTGTTTCTCTCCCGTGGGAGCTGGGTCATCAGGGGTGTGTCTTTAGCCTGGATAGCTTTTCTTAAACTGCCTACCAAACCCAGTGGATATGCCAGTTTACACTATGGCCCTTGGAATTTGAGAGAACCTGTTTCGGTACAGTGGCCTGTCGGCTGATTCTTGCATTTTAATTCTGACAACAAGGGAGGTTAACAGCACCCTCTCCCCACCCCCCCCCAAGAAAAAAAAGAAAAATGAAACACTAGGATGAAAGTTCTTTGGAGAAATATTTATTACTGAATAGATTCGTTAGAGCAGAACACTTTTTTTTTTTTAAACTACTCAATTTTTTTGGCTTTGTTTTATAGCCAGCATCTAATACTCATTTATTTCTACTTAGTTACCCAATTTAGTAACAATTTAAAAATCTGTGGTTGAAGATGATAGTTAAAGATGAAACCGAATTATTTAAAGGAAATGAAAGTTACCTTTTGATTTAGAACCAGCTGCCTTTAAAGCAAGATTGCTTTTGAGGAATTTATGATCGAAGGAATGTGATCCCTGTGTTTCCACTCAAATCATGAGAACAGTCGTCTAAATTAGAGGAACTGCGCCTTTCATAGACCAGAGAGGGAGATGCAGTGCGGGCACAGCCGCTTAGGTCCGTCCGGTCAGCTGCCCGGCTGTGAGTCGGAGCTTGCACAAATCTGTGCTGATTGGTAGACACACTTACACACCACCCTCGTGTAAAGTGCGGTAACACAGCCGAAAATGGTTGTTTAATCAGAAGATCATGTTTATGGTCACCTGCGTGTCTGTTGATGTCTGTATTTGCTAGCGTGAATTTCTTAAATTTCATTTTGAAAGGAAGATTAATCTCTTCCAAGTGTCAGGTGACTGACTTGATTTCGTTTTCAGCATTTCTGCCTTTCCCGTCCCCCGTCCCGTCCCCCATCCTGTCCCCCGACCGCTCTCCAGAAACTTCAGTGCGTTATTACTCTGCACTACTAACCAAACTAATTTTGTCCAGATTGAAGGGTTATAAAGTTTATACAATTCAGGCTCACAAAAGTAAGATAGCACATGTGAATTCAAGAAGCTGTTACTTATGAAGCTCTTTTCCTTTCTGAAAGGAAAGTAGTTTTAAGCTTCGTTGAGCGGATCTATGAAAAAGGTGGAGTATTATTTTACAATAATTTTAGACTTTCATGACTGGAAATTAAATACAGCAGTTTTAGAGGTATATTTTACTTGAACTTTTACAAGCTCAGGCCATGTTTTTATTAAAAAATCGGACTCAGCACCTTATATGGAGTACAATACCAGATGTGAGATATAAGGGAAGTTCCTGGGGCCATCTGCTTACTGTGTATTAAAAACTTGTGTGGTAGCTGATGTCATATAATGTGCGTATGATAGGGAATAATTTTGAGTTATGAGACCGTATCAGAATGGTGGTGATGGAATGGTCAGAACGTTCTATCACATTTACTGCTCGTTTGGAAAATCTGGGGTTGAAATGGTGGCCCTTTGCTTTCAGAACAACAACAGCAGAACCCGGCATGCCAAGACAGGAGAGATTCTGGGGTGTCGTGAGGGAGAAGTAGGGGCTGGCAAGGAGACAGCCCAGGAAGGTGAACGCTTTCGGTCCGTGTACTTTCCATGGGGCAGGCGACAAAATTCTGATGTGTGGAGCTCATCTCAGTTTTTTTTTTTTTTAAAGCCCTTCCTGGTCTTTTTATCTTTTCACCCTTTTCTGTCCTTGCTTCATCCCTGCTTTCCTGTCTGTTCTTGATGTCGATAGAACAAAGCCTCCTTTCCAGGGTTAACCAGAGCAGTAGACCAGGGGTCTGCAGGTGCGTGCCTTGGAGCAGCGGTCTTTGTGTGGGGCGGGTGCAGGTTTGAGACCCTCAGCCTCCGTGCGGACTCTTGCCTGAAATCCATGCCTGCGGTGGGGCATCAGGTGTGTTTTACCCCAACCCACGCCCTCACCCACCCTTTTTGTTATGGATGGAGGCTTGCCCAGGCTGCAGCAGCCTCTGGGGTGGCAAACAGAAGCGCAGTGTGAAATACTGAGGTGAGAAAGTGAATGCCACTGGGTGGTGGTTCCTTTTGCACCTGGGGTGGTTTCTGGTTCTTTAGACCAAATGGAAGGAGAACCTAACCTGTCTGTCAGCTGACATCATTCACAAAGACTCTTTGATGATAGATAAGGGTGTGATTTTTGGCAAATGCGTTGGAAGGAGTTTAAAGAATTGAGTGGCCTTGCTGTAATGAAATGCCTTCGATTTCCCCATACTTATGTATGTGAATAAGGTTTCCCAATGTTTAATCTACGAAAATGGAACGTAGGGATCGACTCGCTGTTGTTTCCTGTCTTACAAGCAATAAGTAATCTCCAATCAGGGCTACAATAAAGAAGAAGGGCCCATTCATTTCTTAACATATGTATTTCCAGTGGATTCCAAGTTTTTATGTGTAACGTTTTTATCAAAATTTGAAGCATTGATATTTTGATCAATTCTGTACTGTCGATAATTATAAGTATAAATCAGCCTATAATAAACAATTTTTAATACTTAGAGGTTTATGGTCACAGGAAATCAAACAATTAAAAATGTCAATTTTTGCATACATACTTTTATTGTAGACAAGTAAAGCAGGGAGGTTAAGACTTTCAAGCATAAGATAATTTTCTTAGGATGAGATTCTGGAGGGGAAATGGAATTTTGTTGATGGAGAAAAAGGAATAAAAATTTCTGACCGACGAAGTTTGTTCATGTACTTTTTATTTTTATTTATTTAGATTTTATTTATTTATTTGAGAAAGAGAACAAGCAAGAGAGAGCACAAGCCAGGGGGGCGGGGGGGGCAGAGGGAGAGGGAGAAGCAGACCTCCCCCTGAGCAGGGAGCCCAATGCGGGGCTCGATCCCAGGACCCTGGCATCATGACCTGAGCCAAAGGCAGATGCTTAACCAACTGAGCAACCCAGGCGCCCCTGTTCATATACTTTTTAAATAGATGATGGTGGGCAACACATTTTTGTGGTACTTGATTCCTTGGGAATACATTTAAAAGAGTGATATGATAGTTTTATTTAAAATATCAATTTCTGGGCGCCTGGGTGGCTCAGTTGGTTAAGCGACGGCCTTCGGCTCAGGTCATGATCCTGGAGTCCCGGGATCGAGTCCCACATCGGGCTCCCTGCTCAGCAGGGAGTCTGCTTCTCCCTCTGACCCTCCCCCCTCTCATGCTCTCTCTCTCTATCTCATTCTCTCTCTCAAATAAATAAATTAAAATAAATAAATAAATAAAATATCAATTTCTACCCTAAGCCAGAAATTCCATTCTTTGCAACTATCCAAGCTTCTACTGAAAACCTTTATATGTCAACTTAAAAATATGCGAGGCATAGTTTTTTGTAACTTTTTAGGGTGATATGCAAGCTAAAGGTTTGAAGACCACTGCTTTGGGGCACATAGCAGAGTTCCCCAAGTTATCATAGCATTTCTTAACCCCGTGTTAGGGGGTTGAAATGCACTATTTGGTCTTGAGCAGCAAAACTTCTCCAAGAAGAAATAATAGAAAGGGAATATTGAATGAGTTTAGGTGTTGTTTTATAGTAATTTTCGGTTCTCATCACTTTGCTGAAAAAAATCTATATGATGTTCAGGGATGCAGTCTTTCCCGTGATCTCTTTCTTTTCAGCTCTGGGTCTGCCTATGACCCTGCCCGTGACCCTGCTACTCCTTTCAGTTTCACTAAAACACCTGCTATGTCCTGAAACTGGATCTTTGAACGTGCTATTCCCACTGTCTAAACGTCTTCTGCACTGTTTCCTATCTGATTCACGCCCACTGGGCAAGCTCGGTCCGCGGTCTACTCGGAACGCCTCGTCCGTGTCTCCAGGTAGCATCGTAGCTCTCTCCTTCGACCCTCAGGCCTCTCCACATCGCACTGGCGCCCGTGTGCACACCCAGGGGCAGGATTACTGTTCTGTTTGTGCCACATCAGGCCTGGGAGACTAAGGAGCACTCGTATTATGGTTGCATGTACATTTCTGGCTCGTGGGATTTGGGGAATTTGTGGCAGTTAAGAAATGGCAAGTGTTGACTTAGGGGTGTGGCTTGGCTTGGTGGAAAGAATCATCCAGAGACCTTGGGGCTTCACTTCATCCATCACTGACTTGCTTTTGCTTTGGCAAACCACCCGGCCCTGCCTCTGCTCCCTTCTCTTGTCTGTCAAACCTATAAGTGCTTGATTAGAGGTTCTTTCATCCCTGTCCAGGTCTGAAAGCCGAGATTGCAGCTTCTGTAGGGCTCACTGGCTGTAGCTGGGAGGCGGGAAAACATAAACAGGAGGGTGAGAGACATGGATGCCGAGCATGTCTGGGCTGGTAGGGCAGAATGGGAGATGTGAAAGAATACAGAAAATCTTAGAAACTTGTGTGAGGGAAAACAGACCTGTTCATAAGCACATGAAAAGATGCTCAACATCCTTAGGCATCAGGGAACTGCAGATCAAAACCACAAGGAGATACCACCTCACACCCACTAAGATGGCTATAATAAAAGAGATACACAGTAACAAGTGTTGGTGAGGGTGTGGGGAAATTGGAACCCTCCTACATGGCTGATGGCAATGGAAAATGTGACAATGGCTTTGCAAAACAGTCTGGCGGTTCCTCAAAAGATTAAACATAGAGTTCTCGTATGACCCAGCATCTGGACTCCTAGGTATCTCCCCAAGAGAAATGAAACATACATCCACATGAAAACTCGTAGGTGGATATTTATAGCAATATTATTCATAGTAGCCATCTGGTGGAAACAACCCAGTGCCCATTGGTAGATGAATGCATTCATGAAATGTGGTCTGTCCATACAACAGAGTATGATTCAGCCATAAAAAGAAAGGAAGCCCTGCTTGATCCATGGTACAACATGGACGGACTTGAAAACATTATGCTGAGTGCAGGAAGCCAGTCATGGAAGACTGCGCATTGTATGATCCCATTTACATGAAATGTCCAGAATAGGCAATTCCATAGAGACAGAAAGTAAGACTAGTAGTTGCCAGGGGTTGGCAGTTGGGGGGATACAGGGATGGAATGCTGATGGGCATGGGGATATTTTTGGGGGTAGTTGATAAAAATATTCTGGAATTATATAGTGATGGTGGTTGTTTGACTTTGAGGATATGCCAAAAGCCCCTGAACTATATACACATACATACACACACACACACACACACACACACACCCCAACACTTAACACAACTTACTAAGGTTATTTCCCAGATACTTAACTGCATTTGTTGGTTTCCGTTTCCCTTTCCTGCAGCCTTCCTCAAGGCCTACTGCGCCGTTGTTATTCGGAGACATCCCCTCTGCCACCACCCTGGGACAGCGCTTTGTGTCTCTTCTGTGGGTTCCCCTCTTCCACGGATCCCAAGGCATCCTCCCTTTTGGCTTACTTCCCAGGTTTGCAGGAGTGAGCAGGTTAAGAGACCTTTACTGAGCACCCTGATGTAGTAAGGGGCTTTTCCAGTGCGTGCCCCGCCCTCTTACCGTGCAGATAAGGGAGCCGAGACCAGAGGAGGTCAGTAGGTTCAGCGCTCACAAGTAATCATGCCTCCCTCCCTCCTGCCGTCCCCCCTGAGGGCGCAGAGTCCAGCCGGTGACAGGGGTCTCGGTCAGAGCAGTCTCCAGACGGGGGCCCCCCTGCTGGTCCAGTGGAACGCCGGGGTCATCTCCTCTTCTGCCCGTGTCCACGTCTTCTCCTGGACGGCCACTGTGGCTTTTGGCAGCAGCTGGTGCTGGCCTCTTGGGGTGGCAGCCCCATGCCTTCTAATCCCTTTTTTCTTTGACAGTGGTTTTTTCTTTTTATTTAAGTTTTTCTTTAAATTCCAGTTAGTTAACATACAGTTGTATTTGACACTTTTAATTCTCCATTGTGTGGCTTCACGTCGTCCTCACGGCTCCAGCCCCGTCCGGCTCCGAGCCTGTGCGGGGACGTTAGTGTGACTGCGGAGTCTGCTGGGACCTCCTCGAGCACCTCCTTGCTTTCCATTTCCGTTCTACGATACTTCAGACTTTCTCTTTTGAAATCAAGGTAAGCATAAGGATTCACCCGTTGCTGACATTTTGCCACATTTGCTCTCTCTCTTGCACTCAGTGAATAAATAAATACACACGTGTTGTGTGTGTGTGTGTGTGTGTGTGTGTGTGTGTCCTGAGCCGTCATGCCCTCTTGCCCTGACATGCGAGGAATAAGACCTTCTCTTAACGTAACTACAGCACAGTCGTGTAACTCAGCGCATTTAGCGTTGGTACAGTGCTTTTTTTTTTAAAAAGATTTTATTTATTTATTTGACAGTGAGAGACACAGCGAGAGAGGGAACACAGGCAGGGGGAGTGGGAGAGGGAGAAGCAGGCTTCCCGCTGAGCAGGGAGCCCGATGAGGGGCTTGATCCCAGGACCCTGAGATCATGACCTGAGCTGGAGGCAGATGCTTAACTGACTGAGCCACCCAGGCGCCCCAGGTGCTGTTTTCCAACGGTGTGTATTCACACATTGCTCGTTGTCGCAGTCGTGTCCTCTGTGGTCGTCTGGCCCTATTCCAGGATCACTCACTGCATTTATGGCCGCATCTCTGGAGTCTCCTGTGATCTGGAGCATTACCCCAGCCTTCCTTTGTCGTCCTGGCATTGACACCGGGAAGAATACAGGATTCGAATCCAGGCGTTTGGGGGCAGGAACACAACCCATGTGATGGCGTGTCCTCAGTGCAGCACATCAGGAGGCTCAGGACGCCAGCTGTCCCGAGGTGACAGGACCGGTGAGCTTCGTTTGCATCCCTTGCTGAAGGTGGCTCCCACAGATCACCGTTTTCCTTTTGTAACAAGTAAGTAATCTGTGGGAGAGATGCTTCGAGGCTTGTTCCAAACTTTCACCCCATACTTTTATTATGATTCTTGCAGGAATCGGGTGGCAAAATGGCGAGTTTCTCTTTTATGCTTTGGTATTTATTTGTTGACATTCTGTGGAAGAAATAGCTTTTCTTGGGGCGCCTGGCTGGCTCAGTCAGTGGCGCGTGCGACTCTTGATCTTGGGGTTGTAAGCTCGAGCCCCACGTTGGGTATAGAGATAACTTTAAAATCTTAAAAAAAATAGCTTTTCTTATTCTTTCTTCATTCGTTTATGTCAATACAAATGTGTGGATTTTTATTTTGTTCAAGGGCTTATGATGCATTTGGTGTTTTTATTTTGGTGCACACACTGTCCCAGATTGGCCCAGGGGCCTCCCCGTCAAGATAATTCCTGTGTCTTTTGACTGACCCGCACCATGTCTCGAACCATTCCTTGTTTTCTGGCACAAAAATCAACCTTTTTTTTTTTTTTTTTGTGAGAGGAGAAGGGGAGGGGAGGGGGAGAGAGAGAATCCCAAGCAGGCTCCACGCCCAGCGTGGAGCCCGACGCGGGGCTTGATCTCACAACCCTGAGATCATGACCCGAGCTGAAATCAAGAGTTGGATGTTTAACCGACTGAGCCACCCAGGCGCCCCAGGAATCAACTTTAAAAGAACGTTGTTTTATGCTACTACCTATTCCAGTGTGCTGTGGCATCTTTATACGCCCTGCTGGTTTATGTTTCACCTTTCCATCATTAATTTCAGACAGAATTTTTTATTGGTAAAGGGGCAGCTTATTCACACCCGGTGAGACCCATCAAGTCTGACTTCGTTCTCCTAAAACCTGCTTCCCCACAGCCCTCACTGTCGTATCTCACCCCCAAACTATTCCTCCACAGCCTTCTGGGGAGAGCGATTGGTGGATGAGAAATCAATTAGGGGAAGAGTCGTGGTTTGTATCATTGACTGTTTTCCTTGGAAAGGGACGGTTCTTAGGAATTCTTATTTTATTCTTTATGCTCTCCTGTATTTTCCAAATTTTGTCCCACAGACATGAATTACTGGAGGAGTAAGAAAAAGTGTAATTAATTTTTTGAGATCATTATGGATTATGCAAAAACAGAATTTCTGTAAAGCTTTCACCTACATAGCTTCGCCTTAATGTTAAGATCTGACAAAAACCACAGAAAGTGTATCAAAAGCAAGAAATTCCCCTTGGTACAGTTCTTGTATTGGGGGTTCCCAGGACCACCCCCACCGATTTACTAGGAGAACCCCCAGGACATGCAGTCCTGCTCATGGCTATCCTTTTTTGCAGTGGGAGGATACAAAGCAAAATCAGGAAAGGGGAACGTGTATAGGCGAAGTGTATGGGTGAAGCCCCAGAGGAAACTGGGTGTTCCCAAGTGTCTTCTCCCACGGGTTCACATAGGATACACTTAATTTCCCCAGCAGTGAGCAGTGGACAACAGATACAAGATGCTACCTACCAGAGAAGCTCATTAGAGACGGTGCTCAGGTGTTTATTGGGGGCGGGTCATGTGCCCTCCGCCTGGTTCACATCAAAATTTTAGACTTCCAAAAGGAAAGAAAATGTTCAGCATAAACCACATTGTTTGAACAAACAGCATCAGCACAGTAAGCCAGCCTGTAAGTTAGGAAATGGTGAGAATATCCCCAAAATCCAAGTTCCCAGAAGCCAAAGACCATCTTGCAAGCAGGCCTTTCTAAGGGTAGTGTAAGGTCCTGTGTTAACTCCTTTCTGGACGGCTATTAACCATTGTTGCTAAACTTCTTGGTTTTCACTGGTCTTTCCACTGATAACTTTTTTCTGTTTGAAATCCAATCCAGGATGTCACCTTGCGTTTTTTGTCATGTCTCCTTGGTCTCTTCCAATTTGTGACAGTTCCTCTGTGGTTCCTTATCTTTCATGACCTTGACACTTTCGAAGAGTATTCTGTAGAAGGCCTTTCAGTCTGGGTCTGTCTGATGTTTTCTCATGATTAGCTTGAGCTTGTGCATTGGGGGATGAATATCCCAGGTGATAGACTCTTCTTGGTACATCATCTTGGTGCGTGATGTCTGTCTGTTACATCATGCTAACCTTGACCACCAGGCTAGGGGGGAGTCTGCCAGGAATCCCTGCTGTAGGTTTACTGTTTTTCCCTTTGTGAATACTGAATATTTTGAGGGAGATATTTTGAGACTACAGTTCACTTTTTAGCATAGAAAATCTCCAATATATACAGAAGCAGACAGAATATTCTTGTGAACTCCCGTGTGTTTATCACTCACCATCAGCAGTTACTGATCTCTTGTGGCTGATCTTATTTCATCTGTATTCTTATCCCCTTTCCAGCCTCCATCCTGTAATTTTGTGAAGCAGGTCCTGAACCAGCTGAGCTTTTTGGATGTTAAGAAAGGGTTGGAGAATTACCCCACTCTGTGCATCCTGCATTTTCACTCCCTCATGCCCGTTTCCGGCTCTTGAACAGTACAGTTGCGTCTGCCCCTGGAATTGGCAGTGAAAGTCATTGGCTCGTTCATTCCTCGGGGCTGTGGAGTTGGGCTGCCCAGGACTGACAGCCAACTTCGCTCCCTGGGTGACCGTGGCAGGGTGAGCAGTATCTAATTTCTCTCTTTCATTTTCTGGATTGTAAATTAGAGAAAGAATATCTACTTTGTAGGGATACCTGGGTGGCTCAGTCAGTTAAGTGTCTGCCTTTGGCTCAGGTCATGATCCCAGGGTCCTGGGGTTGAGCCTCGTGTTGGGCTCTCTGCTCAGCAGGGAGCCTGCTTCTCCTCCCTCTGCCGCTCCCCCTGCTTGTGCTCTTTCTCTCCCTCTCTCTCAAATAAATAAATAAAATCTTAAAAAAAAGAGTATCTGCTTTACTGTTGTCATATGGATTAAATGAGCTACGTGAAGCTCTAGAACAACGCCTGGCATGCTGTCCGTGCTCAGCTTAGGTATTACATAGGAGGCACTGGGGGAAGAAATTTAGTCTTCACCTCATGGAAGATCACAACCAATATTTCAAATTATTTAAAATACCTAACTGAACACATGCACTTCTTTATTCCTTTATGCCAGCAGAGACAGCGTTGCTTTGGTGGGACAGTAATTGACCGGAGTTGAGGGGCTGGGCATGAGCTTTTGGAGCTTGGAGGGAGACCTCCAGGAGGACAGACCTTCCATCCTCCACCTCAGCAGGACGTGATAATAGTGACTGCCTTAGAGACGAGTGGTCCCACAGGGGGATGCCCCGTCAGCCCTCCTAGGACAGCTAAAACAAAAGAGACAGACAGAAGTATTGGTGAGGCGGTGGGGAACGTGGAACCCTCGTATGTTGCTAGTGGGAATGTAAAGTGGGGCAACCCTCTGGGAGACAGTCTGGCTACCTCAAAAGATTAGACATTGGGTTACCATTGATCCAGCCAGTCTACTCCTAGATATCCACTCAAGAGAAATGAAACAGGTCCACACAAAAACTTGTCCACACACACACCACTGTCCACAATAGCCAACAACCCAGATTGGTATCAATGGATGAATGGATAAACAAAATGTGGTCTATCTGTATAATGGAATATTATTCAGTCATAACAAAAATGAGGTTGTGATACACAATACATGGATGAACCATGAAAACATTATGCTAAGTAGAAGAAGCCAGACACAGAAGACCAGATTGCATATGGTTTTATTTATATGAAATGTCCAGAACAGACAAATCCATAGAGATACAAAGTAAATGGGTGGTTGCCAGGGGATGGGGTGGGGGAATGGTGAGTACCCCTAAGGGGTTTCCTTTTTGGGGTGATGAGAATGTTCTGGAATCACGTAATGGTGCTGATTGCACAATTCTGTGAATTTATCTATATATTTTAGAGAGAGAGAGCGCACACTTGTACGAGCAGGGTGGGGGAGGGACAGAGGGAGAGAATCTCAAGCAGACTCTCCGCTCAGTGCGGAGCCTGATGAGGGGCTCAGTCTCACAACCCTGAGATCATGACCTGAGCTGAAATCAAGAGTCGGATGCTTAACCAACTGAGCCACCCAGGCACCCAACTCTGTGAATATATTAAGATCACTGAATCTTGCACTTTAAAAGGGTGAATGAATGATATTTGAATTATATCTCAATGAAGCTGTTTTTTAAAAGGAAGTGGTGGGGGTGCCTGGGTAGCTCAGTTGTTAAGTGTCTGCCTTCGGCTCACATCAGGATCCAGGGTCCTGGGATCGAGCCCCGCATCAGGCTCCCTGCTCGGTGGGGAGCCTGCTTCTCCCTCTCCCACTCCCCCTGCTTGTGTTCCCTCTCTCGCTGTGTCTCTCTCTGTCAAATAAATAAATAAAAAATCTTAAAAAAAATAAATAAAGGTAAGTGGTGTACAAATTCAGAAGTGTATGTCAGAAGTGATGTAACAGGTAGGTACTCTTTAAAAATAAAATCTAGTAAACATCTCTTGGTGAAAAAGTATTTCCGTATCTGGAAGCAGCGTGACCATTATCTGGGCAGAGTGCAGAGGATTTGGGGTTGTGGGGATAAAGGGGGCGCTGTTGAGGTTATTGGGTCTAGAATTTCCTTGCATTTGCCTCTAGTTGGGCTGTGGAGACACAGGCATTTTATGAGGTAGGTTGTATGCGCTCCTTGATGACCCGGGGACCGCATTTCATTCCTCTTTGTCATATCCTGTCTCCGAGCCCTTAGCACAGAACCTGGTCAGCATTCCATAAATGTCTGCTGAAATAAAATGAAGTAATTTTTCTGTCAACATATCCACCATTGGGAGAGGTGAAAAATTGAGAAAATGAATAGAATGTGTTTAACTTATTTTCACACTCATTTTATTGAAGCTCTCTGTAAAAATAAACCCATGTGGATGGTAATTGATTGAGTGATAATTTCTAAGTAGCAAAGTGTTAAAGTAGATAAGTGCCTCCTACTGTGGAGAAATTGCCTGGCCAAAATCTGAACCCCTGAGGTGTTTATTTTAACACTGGGAAACATTTATTACTCTAAACTTGTTTCCATTCATACACAGCATCTATCATACCAGACGTGCCATGTCTAAAGTAGACATGGTTTAAAAAATGCGGTAATCCCCGTATCAAGTGAATTTCTAAGAGAAATACGTTTCCTTTTTATTTGATGACTGTTTCTTCAGCCACTTTTCCTTTTAAAATAAAGCTCAAGTTGTAATTTGGCTTGTTTTGTTTTGTTTTTAAACTTACACAAAAATTAACATGAGCATTATGGCTTATTTTTCTCAATTAAAAATAGCTTCAATTAAAATTTGAACGTCTCCAAAGAGAACTTGGGGTTGGGGTCTTATTAACAATGAAGCATCAGCGGTTTTTCCTGCACATTGGTCCGACAAGCCCTCCCCACTTCATTCATTCAAACCTTGTCTTAGGTGGCCAATTTGGGGAAGGAGCATGGCTTCCTGGAGGGGCGTGGCTTCCTGGAGGGGCGTGGCTTCTTGGGGCGTGGCTTTGGAGTCTGATGAACCAGCTTGGAGTCTGGTTCTACCATGTACTACTTGGGTGACCTTGGTGAAATTATATGACTTCTCTCTGTTTAGTCTCCTCATCTGAAAAATCAGAAATAGTAATGCCTACTCAGACAGAATAAGATGAAATCAAACACTAAATTTGATACCAGGGACAGAGCAGGTCCTCGATGAAAATTAACCCCTCTCCCAGCATGCACTCCATACAGGGTACACATGTGCATTCTTGTCCTGCTAATTCTGACCTGAATCCTGCCATATACTGGGCTCTGGATAAATACTGGTTCAATAAACATGTGACCCGGAAGGGAAAATTCTAGGATGAGGTGTGGGTCAGTGTTGTCCTCACAGCAGCCATTCGGCTCCATGGCGTGACTGAGGATTCCTGGACCATCTTCCCCATTTCCCTCACACTGTGCTAGAACACCAGCAGTTAAGGGGCATTGCTGCTGGAGGCTTCCACATGAACTCATCCGGGAAGGGTGGTTCACAAAGCCCAATTTGATACTACTTAATATTCCTTGTTCAACCTCCTTACAATTTCAGTTTAAACTATATTCAAAAGGCTGAGGGATCATGTTGGGTTTGTAGTTGGATGCTCTTTAAACACAAGACAACCTGTATCAAAGGCAGTTAATAAAAGGGCGTTAGGCTGTTCCACAGGGAGGTCACTGCACCGTGCAGTAATGCCCTACCAGCTGTAGTTTTGAGACATACTGTTGAGATTAAAAGAGTAAAAAAAAATCCTTGGTCCTGGGCGCCTGGGTGGCTCCGTCGTTAAGCGTCTGCCTTGGGCTCAGGTCATAATCCCAGGGTCCTGGGATCGAGCCCCACATCGGGCTCCCTGCTCAGCTGGGCGTCTGCTTCTCCCTCTCCCGCTCCCCCTGCTTGTGTTCCCTCTCTTGCTGTGTCTCTCTCTGCCAAATAAATAAATACAATCTTAAAAAAAAAAATAAAAAAATCCTCGGTCCTTCTGCTTATGTGAAGTTTGAGTCCACTGACGTGAAAGAGCCAGATGGTAGCTGTCACCCTGGCTTCCCTCCTTTTGTGGAGCATGTGCGTGTCCGTAGCGCATGCGGCGGGGAGTTGTGGGTGCAAGTCCAGACCCAGAAACTGTGAAACGCCAGAGAGTTTCATGGGCATTTTGCTGAGATGTTGGAAAACCTAAGTCAGGTAAGGAAGGATGCAAGAGACGGTGAAGTTCAAGCCCAAGAAGGGGCGAGCTAAGGGAAGATCACAACCCCATGGGAAGCTGGCCCCAGCAGATCGGAGCCTGGAGATGGTCGGAGAGGAGAGTTAATGAACCGATTCGCTTGGGAAGTGGGTGTTAGACCATTGGTGTGTGGTGCATATGCTGTCCGTCGCTGGAAGGCTCTGCCCTCACATGTGCTTGGCTGCCTGTCCCCTTGCGGATCTCCGCTCGGATGTCCCACACCACCCAGCAGGCACCGACCCACCCCAGGGACTCCTGTCCACGCTTCTCTCTAACCTCCTGCCCTTGTTTATCCTCTCTCCCCTCCCTCCAAAACTTAAAGCCCTCAAGGTCGGGGATTTGTGTACTGCTGGATCCCTCGAGCCTGGGCGGCGGGGGGGTCGGCAAATGTTTGTTGAATGAGCGGATGCATTTAGAAAACACACTCAGGGCTGTTTGGATGGTTGCCTGTCAATCCTCTGTGTTTTGTAAGAGATTGATCTTTCCAACCTCAATTTTACCAACCTTGTGGCTCCTCTTAGAAAAAGGTGGTGACGGAGAGAGTCCCGACTTTATAGTTCAAGTCATGCTTAGCCAGTAGCTACTTTTGGAGTTTTCTGTATTTTGGAGATATATCCAAATAGATTCCAGCTGGGTTAGAGAATTGACTATGAAAACCGGAGAAAGGAGAAGACAATAAACAGGATACTTAGTCATGCTCATGAAGACATAAGGTTTATTAAGCATAGGGGCAACCAATGGGATTTTTATAGAAATTTTTAATGACTTTCAATATTTAGTGGAAATGTTTAAAATATAATAATAAATTAAAAACTAAACAGGGCCCCCAGCTCAGTGATGGCAAGCTAAGAGCTGGGCTTTTGTGGGGCGAAGAGGACTACCCCGCTTTGACAAGGGGAGCTCGTACAAGGCAAGCAGAACCTGGGCCCCTGAGATGCCGACACGGACAGAGCTCTGAGCATCTAGAGAGCCCCGGGGAGGGCCCTGGAGGTTTGCGGTGGGCGAACAAAGCAGGGTCGATGCCGGGGCCTCGGCACGATGGCTCACTGTTTTACCACGGGCTCGCCCCGACTGGCTGGTCTCGGAGCTGGGCCAGAGTCCCTCACGTAAGTGCTTGGACAAAACGCCAACGTGAATCCTTAGGGGCCTCTTTGGAACAGGACAAGTGATGAGAGGACAGGGCAAGGAGCTGGAGGTTCTGTGTGTTTCTCCTACCCCACTCCTGCCTCCTGCCTTCCCATCCCCAGCTTTGGGATAGAGTGGGACAGAAAGAAAGGGAAGGAGAAAGGATCTGAGGGCTTGTTCATCTTCTTGTTGCTGAAGCAACTCACGTAGAACCAGCATGCCTTAGGTGCCTGGCTAGGAAGTGGCCGTGCCGAGCAAGAGAGAGCTTTTAAACGAATTTCCGTAGCAGCGAAGACCTAAAAACATCAGTGAACCTGTTTCAGTACAAAGCATTCCTTACTTTGCATGGAGCTAGGTTCGCGGAAAGCTGGGCGCGTCAGAGCCGTGACCTTGCTTTTGTGGGGTTTGCGGGGACACGGTTCCCCCCTGCTTGAGGGCCAGCTAACATGCAGCACGCAAGGGGAGAACTGCCTGTGTTAACAAATAAATACATTTCAGGTAATCAAAGTATGACATCGCCAGGGAAAAGCATGTGGTATGTGTGTGTCTGTGTGGTTTCACATGCTAGTAAATCTTAGTTCCTTGGAGCTAGTTTTCTGATTTCAAAATACATTAGCCATTTCGTGCTCTGGCTCATACCCACCTCATAACTAGAGGTGAGGGAACATGATCCCTAGATGTGGTTTTCTCTTAACTAGGTGATTATTGGTGGTGGGTGCTATTTGGGCATTCATGTGTATTTTTCCCCTTCTGTTTTTCCTTTTGTTGCTGTGGGGGCTGTATTACATGGCCTGACGATATACTTCCTACAACAGGTTATGTTTTAATGCTTTTTCAGAGTGTTAATTGGCTCTGGAGAGTTTCAAAGGACTGCTGTTGGTATGGTCTGTGTTATTTATGTCTTTCTCAACCATAGAAGTCATGGTATTTACTTCTAATCTGAGACAGATTCTATTTTAGAAAGTCTCACCTATGATTATTGCCATTTGCATGTCCTTTAAAACTGAAACCGTCCACAGTCTAAAGACCAGAAATGCTCTGTAAGTTCAAGCACGGTTTTAACACGGCAGGACTCCCACCACGGTGTTCTGGCCTGCCTTGTCTCCAGCAGCTCCTTGCCATGTGACTAACTCTAAATAAAGTCGTGGTTGCCAACCAAATTAGACCCATACCAAAGTTTTTTTTTTTTTTCCACCACCTTTTTTGAGACAATAGGATGTGAATTATACAAATCAGTGGTTTTTATTATATTCACACATGTGGAACAATCAACACAGTCAATTTGAGAACATTTTCCTCATCCCAAAGAGGAATCCCATCCCCATTAGCAATCCTCCTCCGAGCCCTAGGCAAACCCTACAGATTTGCCTAATCTGGATGTTTCATATAAATGGACTCATACAATACTTGGCCCTTTGTGTCTGGCTTCTTTCACTTAGCCTAAGTGAAAGGGTCATCCTTGTCCATACCTCTTTTTATAATAAATATTTTGTATTGCTGTCATTTAATCTCTTAAAGTTAAATTCTTAGACTATGTAACCAACCTACACACATAACTTTAGGAGCGCCTGGTTGCCTCCATTGGTAGAGTGTGCGACTCTTGATCTGGGAACGGGAGGTCAAGCCCCACGTTGGGTGTAGAGATTACTTAAAAAAAAAAAAGAAAGAAATTAATATAATCTAAACATAATAAAACAGACAAAAAGTAAAGCAATGTGCATTTTAATACATGCTCATAGACGAGTGTTGAAGACAGTGTGGTAGTTCGATGCACCTGCACGGAAATCAGGCGCATGATGGCCGCGCAGCAGACTGGCTCGTGGGGGCGTGTGGCCTTCGGCATCTCAGACACCGCAAATGGTGTTGCCTTAGGTGATGTGATTTTACATCATGGGAAACATCTGTCTACTTTGGTTGGACTTTACCCATCTCCCCTTGATTTACATGGTGGTAACATCCTTGGAAAATTAAGAATATGATAAAACTGTACAGAAAGTTCTTTTTGTTTATAGGTAAACATGAAATCAGGTTCTCGTGGCAGATCGTTATGAACAAGTTTTCACCTATGTGAGTGACCAGCAGGACATTAAATTTTTGTTTCAGCCGGTGGGAGGGTCTGATTGTGCACTGCAGGACAGTGGGAGTCTCCCAACCCTCTGAGCACTAAATTCTAGTCACTGGAACAACCCCCCAAAAATAGCATTCTGAAATGTCCCCTAGGGGGCAGTCCTGCACCCATTGAGGACTTCCGCTCTGGGGTCTACTTTGTGATATGGGCTTCGTCAATGAATATCTCTCATTAAGCTTTTTCCTTCCTGAACTGTTCAAATTACTGGCCATCCTCTTATAAACAGGAAGAAGGCTGGTACCTTCTTCAGGCACGATGAAAAGGGAATACTCTTGGTCTGATTGTCCCTGCCCCCCAGCGCCCCAGGATCCACTTCTGTTCTGAAATGTGTTGTCAGAGCAATACCAAGAAGTCACACGTGCAGAGAGAGCTCCGAGGGGCCCTCGGTCTGCATCTCCTTTTGATGCTTACTGCAACTATTGATGGGGACATCCTCCTAAGCGTCCCTGGCTGTGCCCGGGACCCGACTGCCTTGGGTGGAGGAATGAACGGGACACTGTTACACAGTGGTTGTCAAACTCTCTCACTTGTGTCCCCCTAAAATAATTTTGAAAATCTATAAGTCCCCTTATACGTGGTTTACTTGACATCTAACACTTTTCATCCAAAGGTTAGATAATTGCAAAGGATGTGATTTTCAACATAGGATGAATATTGATGTTCAAGAGCGTAGCAGTCTTTAAGATTTATCTGTGAATCTAAATGCCATACCTATTTTAGGCCTGTCGTCATCCATGAAAAACTATATGAAGCTCTTCTTTACTAGTCGAAAGTTTATGTTGTCGTTTTATCTCCTTGAACTCCTATTGCCATTCTAGGTCCCCCACAGAATTTTATACTAATGTAATAGACTTAGATGCTTGAAAGTCTTTTATCGTTCAGCCTAATATATTTCTCTGCAACAACAATGTGCAATTTTCTGTGAACGTAAGGCTTTAAAGATAAAAAATTCTTCTGGATTGAATTCTCCTTATAATGATTAATGGTACCCAATATGTAAAGAACAAATACACTGTAAATTTTGACAAATGCTTATTAAACATAACTAAGTTTTTACTGGAAATAGAGTTCTGGATGAAATGGATCAGGTCATTGGTTTCAATTCCGTTTTCTGTGGATGGACGTGACTTTTGGACAGAATGAGACTGTTCTGCATTAGTTTTTTTTTTTTAATATATGTAGCCAATGAGAAACTTTCTTCACGTAAAAACGTAGATGGGAATGGAAGGGTTTTTTCTTCTTCTAGTATAGCATTGTCACTCAGCTTTTTGAAAGGTTTTCAAGTTATATGCTAAAAATTACATTTTCTCTCTTCTCAGTAATTTTTACCTGTCAGTTAATAACTCAAGGTCCACCATCAGTTTTGTTGAATTAAAAAAACTGGAAACCACCTGTTTATCAAAGATACCTGAGAGACTCTACTATCACTTACCAAATTGTTGTAATTATACTGATTATTGCTTCATTTAGAGACACCTCGCTTCATCTACTTAACAATAGTTGAGAAAGTTGAAATAATTTTAATATATCCTCATCAACACAATATATATATTTAAACAATATGCTTTTATTTTATCCCATTTTTAAAAAATTTTTTATTAACATCTAATATATTATTTGTTTCAGGGGTACAGGTCTGTGATTCATCAGTCTTACACAATTCACAGTGCTCACCATAGTACTTACCCTCCCCAATGTCCATCCCCCAGCCACCCTATCCCTCCCACCCCCCTCCACTCCAGCAACCCTCAGTTTGTTTCCTGAGATTAAGAGTCTCTTATGGTTTGTCTCCCTGTCTGGTTTCGTCTTGTTTCATTTTTCCCTCCCTTCCCCTATGATCCTCTGTCTTGTTTCTCAAATTCCTCATTATCAGTGAGATCATATGATACTTGTCTTTCTCTGATTGACTTATTTGGCTTAGCATAATACCCTCTAGTTCCATCCATGTTGTTGCAAATGGCAAGATTTCTTTTTTTTTTGATGGCTGCATAGTATTCCATTGTATATAAATACCACATCTTCTTTATCCATTCATCTGTCAGTGACATCTAGGCTCTTTCCATAGTTTGGCTATTGTGGACATTGCTACTGTAAACATTGGGGTGCATGTGCCCCTTCGGATCACTACATTTTTATCTTTGGGGTCAATACCCAGTAGTGTAATTACTGGATCATATGGTAGTTATGTTTTTAATCTTTTGAGGAACCTCCATACTGTTTTCCAGAGTGGCTGCACCAGCTTGCATTCCCACCAACAGTGTACGAGGGTTCCCCTTTCTCCACATCCCCGCCAACATCTGTCATTTCCTGACTTGTTAATTTTAGCCATTCTGACTGGTATGAGGTGGTATCTCACTGAGGTTTTGATTTGGATTTCCCTGATGCCAAGCAATCACCACATCAAAAACTAATGATATATGGTGACTAACATAACATGATAAAATAAAATTTAAAAAAGATACCATCAACTTTTTTTCAAAGAAATGGAACAAATAATCCTCAAATTTGTATGGAACCAGAAAAGACCCCGAATAGCCAGAGGAATGTTGAAAAAGAAAAGCAAAGCTGGCGGCATCACAATTCCGGACTTCCAGCTCTATTACAAAGCTGTCATCATCAAGACAGTATGGTACTGGCACAAAAACAGACACATAGATCAATGGAACAGAATAGAGAGCCCAGAAATGGACCCTCAACTCTATGGTCAACTAATCTTTGACAAAGCAGGAAAGAATGTCCAATGGAAAAAAGACAGTCTCTTCAACAAATGGTGTTGGGAAAATTGGACAGCCACATGCAGAGGAATGAAACTGGACCATTTCCTTACACCACACACAAAAAGAGACTCAACATGGATGAAAGACCTAAATGTGAGACAGGAGTCCATCAAAATCCTAAAGGAGAACACAGGCAGCAACCTCTTCAACCTCAGCCGCAGCAAATTCTTCCTAGAAACATCGCCAAAGGCAAGGGAAGCAAGGGCAAAAATGAACTCTTGGGACTTCATCAAGATAAAAGGCTTTTGCACAGCAAAGGAAACAGTCAACAAAACCAAAAGACAACCAACAGAATGGGAGAAGATATTTGCAAATGACATATCAGATAAAGGGCTAGTATCCAAAATCTATAAAGAACTTATCCAACTCAACACCCAAAGAACAAATAATCCAATCAAGAAATGGACAGAAGACAGGAACAGACATTTCTGCAAAGAAGACATCCAAATGGCCAACAGACACATGAAAAAGCGCTCAACATCACTCGGCATCAGGGAAATCCCATGTTTTAAATATACTTTCCTAAACACCTTGGAGCTATGGATTTAGTTCTTCCAATTTTGGGAAAGTACCTGCCATGTAACCTAATTGGCAAAGCCAATCCTCATTGACAAACCACTTAACCAAATAAGACTTCTTTTTAGAAAGTCCACCGTCCTTTTTCAATTCAGGTAAACATGTTAGCATTTATGCCTCAGTGACCACATTTCACTTCATTCTGATTTGAAGATGAAATGAGGCATGCAGTTTGCCCCCTGGATGAAATAAGGTGCCCTATCTTAAATAGCTCCCTTTGGCACTTCTCTGGGAGTAAAGCATTCTTGAATAGCAGCTAGGTCATGGATGAGGCAAGAACCAGTGAAAGTTGTCTTCACTCCCTGTGCCCGACCCTGGAACATTCCTCAATCCGGAACGATGCAGCCCGGATCAAAATACTTCATTTCTAAATGCCACATTTTGCACTTACCAAACAGGTCTGTGATGAGAAATGGTCTCTGGTTTGTGGTGTTTGATTAAATGTCTTTTTACAGTCATCAGTATTTTGCATTACCCCTTCGTTACCCCTCTAGGAGGTTTTTAAATCGCAGGCTGCGCCCCTCGGTTAGACCTGGGGAGGATGAAAGGTATTCCTTTCCTTGTCACGTGGGAGGGAGGCAGTGGTTTAAGAAGAGGTTTCAAGGTAGAGCTTGTGTGCGCCTGGACTCCAAGCCCATTCTGAAATAGACTTGTGTTAGGGGAGAATGCTTAATGGCAAGTTGGGGCTCTGGGGATATTTTCCCTTAAAGCTGACGTGCCCTCATGCCCTTTTGGGAAGATATTTTGCCCCGTTTGAAGATGGCTATATTTTAGAACATTTTCAATCCTTATCGATCTTGAGAATCTTGTAGCTGTGGTGTGCACTGAGGCCTAGAAAGCCAAAGAATGTGTAAAAAGTTGCGCTTGCATTTGGAAGTTAGAGAAGTCATGTTTTTTTTCTCTCTCTTCCCATCTTTCCCTCCCCTTCTTCCGCTCTGCTCTTCCCTGAGAATTATTTAAGGCAATTTATAAGGATGCTAAAATCTATCAGATCCTGAATTAAAATTGGGAGGGAAAAAGGAGAGGCAGTGGTAGAGACATACAGTGGTTGGGGAAACATACCTACAGCAATGGTAGGGATGCATAAAAACTGACGGGCAAAATAACGACGTAGCTCTCTGTCCCCAAGGGTTGTCGTCAGGCAGGCCGGTTCCTTTGCAGAAGGTGCCTCTTGTGTGCCAGGATGTGGGTGGGGTCTCAAGGCCACAGGGTCTGGCTTAAGAAACGGGTTGTAGAGGGAAACTTAACCAGGCAAGGATCAGGTCCCCGATCCTTCTGGTCCCTAGGGGAGAGGTATACTGGCACTGTGCTGAAATGAAGTGGGCATACGTTCTGGGGAAGGACTCTGTTCCCCTCTTGCTCTTGTTTCATGTGGGACAAGTAAGAGCTTCCTTGTCAGTGGGACAGCAGATGGCCTGGCACCAACCAGCAGGACCCCGGGTGACAACTGTTTACAGGGGTTGTCTGGGAAATCCAGCTACCTTGCACATGGAAACTTGGGGGGCCCACAGGAAGCGGGGGTGGCCTTTTCTGTGGCCCTCCAGTCTCACAGGAAGCTGAAAGAAGGGATGAACCCCCAGTCCCATGTGGCTTGTCGTTGAGGTAACCCAGAGGGAATTCCTGGGTAATTTTCCATTAATCCTAGGTATCTTATCAGAGTTATACATTTTTTCTTTGAATTTGCTAACAGCTAATGTAAAGGACAAAACCTGGTCTGTTAAACATGTCACAGATTAAAGTAAAGACATACTTAGATGAACATAGAATTCTTAGAGGTGAGACCAGATGGAAATTCCTTCCGGATCTTCAAAAAAGAATGCTGATGAGAAGGAACAGCTCCTCAGAAGCATCTTTACAGTAGGAATAATGAGGAGGTTCATGCGCTAGCACTGGAGTATATAATGTTAGCTTAAAAAAAACTGTTTGAGTGCACCTGGGTGGCTCAATCAGTTGAGCAGCTGCCTTCGGCTCAGGTCATGATCCCGGGGTCCTGGGATTGAGCCCCGCATCGGGCTCCCTGCTCAGCAGGGAGCCTGCTTCTCCCTCTCCCTCTGCCTGCCACTCCCCCTGCTTGTGCTTTCTCTCTCTCACTCTCTCTCAATCTCTCAAAAACAAATAAATAAAAAAAACCTTAAAACAAAAAACTCTTTGAAATTTGCTTAGGAATCAATACAATCATGTGGTAAATTGGGTTCTACTCTTTGTAATTTAAAATTTTCAAAATATATGTTTCTGAAATGTAGAAAGCTCTTAACCTGACTATTGAAAATCTTGCTTTACTCCATAGCCTTGTTTTGGAGGAGGGTCAGGAGGGAGTGTACAAAAAAGCTGCTGGGAGAAAATACAACCGGTTTTGGACTGAATGGTTCCTAGCCCACCCTGCCACCCCGTGGCCAGAGGACTGCCCCCATCCCCCAGCTGGGCGTGTGCCCACATCTCTACCCCAGGGGAAATAGATCAGTCTCTCTGCTGATCTGGGGCTGGCCTCCAGGAGCAGGCTCCCTGGGACAGCCCAGCAAGTCTGGGCAGGGACGGGAGCCCCAAGGTGCAGGGCGGAGAGGCGGAAATCCTGCAGTCTTGAGCATCCACTGTCGCCTTCTAAATTCTAGAGAGCAAACTCTACACAGGGGTGTTGGGGCCAGAATGGTGAGCTGCCGTGGGGTCACTGCCACGTCCGCCTTCTGCCCACTCTCTGTTCCAAGTCCTTCATTGCATGCAGAGAGAGTGCATACGTGTGGAAAGGTCAACAGCAATATCTAGGTATAAATCCATGTCTGACACACTCTTTAATATACTTATAGAAAAGAAATAAGTAAGGCCTTTAACAGTGATAGCTATAGGAAGGCTGCTGCGGCCATACACATTATCTTAGGAGGAAGAATGGAAAGTGACTAACTTCCCCGTTTTCCTCTGCCTGTGCTGTCTCCCCTCACCTCTCCGACCAGACCTGTTTGAGGGAGGGGAGTGGAGCATGACGAGAAGAGAGTGACAAGAACAAAATCACGTGTAAAACCCTGTGAGATGTACGGGGAAAGAAAGAACTGGAACAACGTAGCTTTTTATTTTATTTTTTTAAAGTTTATTTATTTAAGTAATCACTACACCCAACATGGGGCTCAAATCCACAACCCTGAGATCCAGAGTCGCCTGCTCCACTGACTGAGCCAGCCAGGTGCCCCCAAGGTAGCTTTTTAGTAGAGTATGCGTACTTCAGGGCTGAGGACATCTTGCATCAAAGTCAGTTTTAATTTGTGTCAGAAACAACTTCAGAGTTTGTGCAAGTCAGGGTTGGTGATTGCAGGCAATGGAAATTGACTTGTGTCACTTGACCAGAAAAGGAATGGGTTGGAAGCTGGACCTTGGTAGCTCGCCAAAGCAAGGGGGGTTCGGAGGATGAGGCTGGGAGAGCACTTTCAAAAGCAAAGGTGGGCTGAGCCACAATCCAGCAGCTCAGGAAGGGCCGGAGGTTGCTGCGCACTCCTGTCCGCGCCTTCTCAGGGCCTAGGCTGTCCGGGCTCTCTAGCCAGATGGGAGTCTGGGCCAGCAAGTCTCTGGCCTCCGTGGCCTCCTCCCTCCCAGACACCCCCAGGGGCTCCTCCACCCACAGGAAGGAGGTGCAGGGGTTGGGCTGAAAGCTGCCAAAGTCATTCATTTCTGTTAGACCCTGATGAGATTATGATTATGTTTAACAACTGGGTCAAATGATGACATTTCATAGATCTTTTACCTTCTGAAATAAGTGAAATTTATATGTATATGCACATCTATTTGTGTATAGTCTCTTTATAAACATAACAAGTGAGCCTCTTGGCACACAATTATTGATTAACTGATTGCAGACAAAGAGGCCTTTTCTAGGTATGTTACTGAGAACCTGGGGTTCTCTAAGTGGGTTTTATCCTCTCCAAACTGGGCATGTAACAAACTACTTTCATTCAACATTTTCTGGGTCATTGTTAAAATAACATAGCTTAAATGGAATTTATTCACAGTGCTGTTATATCAATATATTCTTTATTATTTTAGGATTAGCTTTCCGTGTATAACAAGAATGTTGTTATTGTCTTCAGAGGGGATTTTATTATTTCCATTCTAGAATGGGCCTTTCATTCCTTCACCACCTCCGGTTTCTCCTTCATTAACTAAGAAGCAAATTAGACTTGCATTTAGTCGATGTCTGCCAAATGTTATTTTTAGAAGCCTTCTCACCTTTTTCTCGCTCCTCCGGGATTTCTTCTTTCTTTCCTTAACTCTGCTTTGCCCTCTCAATCATTGCAATCAAAATCTGTGCCCTCCTGATATTAGTTCAATATGTAAAACAGATTGTTTATTTGCTCTTGGGATAGGAAAGCTCTTTTGAAGCTTAAAAACCCAAGGAAAAAATGATAAAAGGAAAGGTTGGTAGGTTTCTCTATAGTAATAGAGTTCTCTATGCCAAATAACACTACCAAGTGGGTGACTGATGGAGAAAACATATTTGGAACACAAAAAGTAATCAAAGGGTTAATGTTTTCAGTACACAAAAATGTTCCACAATTGAAAAATGGGTAAAGGCAGTAAAGCAGTCACTTCCCAATGGAAGCAATCAGGTGACTAGTAAAAGTGTGGAAAAACATCTGAATATCATTATTAATAAAAACAGAAAAATACATAATTTTTGCATGCTAAACTGTGAAGATTAAGAAGTATTTGGGCAAAGGTGTGGGAAAATGGGTATTTCATGCTGTTGGTGCAGAGTTAATACAGCCTTTCTGGTGTGTCTTGTGTCACACATGTCTTAGAGTGTGCATATATTTTGTCCCGATGATTCAGTTTGTCGAATTTAACCCAAGAAGATGGAGTAGGCATACAAATATGTGTGCACATTCATTGGCCCACTTTTTAGTAAACAAACACAGAGACCGTCTCAGTGTCTAGGAATAGGAGATTAGATTTTATATCTATGTAACTGTCGTATAACGGGTAAAAACCATAAAAAACAGATCAAAGACCAATACCCACAGTATGACCCAGTTACTTAAAAGGTCTGTGCATGCATTGAAAGATGAGAAAAGTTGGCTAGAGTATACTAAAGACAGTTTTCTCTGGTTGATGGATTATGAGAGACATCCCCACCTTCTTTGTGATTTTTCTGAATTTTCTAAAACTTCTGTGAGTATATATTGTTGCTATATATAACACAGGAAGAAAAAACAATAAATCCTGTTGAAGGAAAATGGCGAGCCAGGGTTTTGGAACGTAGAATATTAGGAAGATGCTGGTCTTGTCCTTCTAGCTCAGAGATGTCCCAGCTCTTTGGAGTTTTGACCCAAATATTATTTTGGGTTTTGCAGTTTACCATATGCAATATTCTAAATAAAAATGATTTTTGAGAATTTCTGTTGTGGTACGTTGGGTATCAGTTACTTAGCTTATTTGCAGTTCTAACAAATTGAGACCAATTATTTGGATAGTAAGTAAGATGCTAATATTTATATCTACTGTTAACGCTGCCTAGAACTTTCTGTGCTAATGCTGTTGGCACGATGACATTTTTAAAAAATGATTCCTAGATGTGCGTCTGTATTGGAGCTCAGATGATCGTGAATTTAGTGTGCAGCTGTAACTACACTTTTTATACTGGGTCCTGTGCTGAACACTTGATTTTTTCTTTTTTTTTAAGGCCATCTTTATTTCGATGTTAGAAAGATTCCTAGCATCCGGTGTCACTGGTACACTGTGAACCCCAGGTAGTTTGGCCCACCCCTGAGGTTCCCTCCTGAAGCTTCTCACTTACAAGACTGTGGTAATTTGTTGCAAAAGAGAAAAGTACAATCGTTTTATATTGCGGTAATGGTGGTGTTCCAACTATCACTGTTTTAAAAGCGGGGGGCGGGGGTATTTTAAAATTAGTTTAAGCTGGATAGCCAACACAGTGAGCTGAAGGGATGAGATTTTTGTGTTTTCGAGAAGGCTACAAAAGTCGCGAGAGCTGTTCTTGGAATGGCCTTGTGGAAATGGGCTGGCCTGCTGGCCGCGGGATGAGCAGGCGGCTCTAAGTCCGGCATTGTTGGACCAATTGAGCCAAGACGGGTTTATTGACAGGAATGTTGCTGAAGAAGCCCACGGAGTTGAGCTGTTTGCTTTCAGATTTAGCAGTTGTTTAAACAAGCGGGGCTCTTTATTCTTGCTCAGACCTGAGCGATCCGAGCCTCAAGATTGAAAAGTAAAAAGGGAACATAAGAGAAAGTTCTTTCTCAACTTCGATTTCACTGTGTTACACTGACTTTCCTTCAGCATTTTTTTGTTGTTGTTCTTTTTTTTTTTTTTTTTTTAAAGATTTTATTTGTTTATTTGAGAGAGAGAGAATGAGAGAGAGCACATGAGAGGGGGGAGGGTCAGAGGGAGAAGCAGACTCCCTGCCGAGCAGGGAGCCCGATGCGGGACTCAATCCAGGGACTCCAGGATCGTGACCTGAGCCGAAGGCAGTCGCTTAACCAACTGAGCCACCCAGGCGCCCTTTGTTGTTGTTCTTAATGCCATTTCTTCCCATCCTACCATCCGAAGGATCCTTTTTTTAGAACTCACTTCATGTTTTCATTATCCAGTCTTTTTTTGTTGCATCAAAAACAAAGCAAACAATAATAGTAACTTTGACAACAGAAGAAATGGAATAGACCCTCCCCCTCAAACAAACAAATAGAAACTCAAGAGAACCATCCCAGTCCCTTACAGATGTCTTGGTGGAGGTACTAGAAGGAGGGCAGAAACCCAGGATTTATTGAATGCTTACTGTGTACAGCCTTGGGAGATGAACATTTATTGAATGCTTACTGAGTACAGCCTGGGAGATGAACATTTATTGAATGCTTACTGTGTACAGCCTTGGGAGATGAACATATTTATTGAGTGCTTACTGTGTACAGCCTTGGGAGATGAACATTTATTGAATGCTTACTGTGTACAGCCTGGGAGATGAACATTTATTGAGTGCCTATTGTGTATCGATTTGTAATGCTCCAGGAGGATGGCTGTATTCCCATTTTATAGATGAGGAAACAAACTTTGAGGTCACTCAGCTAGAATGTACAGAATTTGAATTCAGGTTTGTCTAATCTTGCTTTTTTTCCTTTTCTATAAAGAGAATAATTCAGTGGTCTGGGTCACCCCCCCCCAAAAAAAGAGCAAAATGTGCCTGGTGGCCATCACTCTGAGCTCATGGGAAAGAAGGTGGGTCAGACTTATCTTTTATACCTATTTAGCCGTCCTAAAAATCAAACTATTAAACTTTCAACTTTAGGAAAAATCACCTGGTAGAGTTTTGGGATGGACACCCCCCTCTTTGCTGACCTGCAGCTCCCTCGGAGTCCTGCCCCACTCCTGGGGCCAGCTGTTGAGCGGCACAGGAGTCTTGGTCTTTGGAGCACTGACCTAGAATTTCTTAGAAGTGCGTTCCCAGTATTACCTCTGAGGTGCGTGAGCTTTTCATACCGTAGGGCAGTTTTAGTTTTTGCATACTTAGGTTAGGGAGAGTAACATTTGCCACCGTTTCACTGGTCGTAAACTTGATGGTTTTCTAACTCGGGCTGGTGAGGATGCATAGAGTAGAAATAGCAACCGCTCCCCTTTGCAGGGTCAGCAGAGCTAAGACTGCTAGGTTGCATGTCACAGTGCTGACTTTTCTGGAAGTGACGCCTGCCCTCGTTCATTCTGCTTATCCCTCACCTCCCTGGGAGCTTGTAATAGCAGACCCCCTCGGCAGGGAGCTGAGCAGCAGCTATGGGGGGGGAAGCCAAGGGAAGGAAAAGAGTCATCCTGAAGAAAAAGGTGCACAGCTAAGGCCTGGAACAGAAAATTTGTTGCTATTTAAAAAAAAAAAGTCACAAAGTGGACAAAAGTTGTTATTAAACCCATTTCCCATGCTTAAAAAAAAATTGTGGTTGAAGAAAATAGAAGCATAAAAAATCAAGTCCACCTAAGCTTGAAAAGAAACCTGCGGTGGTGGATTTGCACATTGGCCTTAATTGGCCCAATTGACCTTCCCTGCTGTATTTACAATTGCCTTAAAATTGTAAGCAGATGTTTGAAACCCCTTCTTTAATAGGTCTGCAACATCTGTTTCACCAACGTTGCTGCCCACCAAAGCAGTCGTAATTAGGGAGCGCCTAATGCATACATCTTTTCTTATGGACCCTATCGATCGGATTTCTCCCTGGGGTATTAAAGCCGACCCTTATTCTTGCTTTTATTTGAATACGTTTTGCATTATATTTTCTTACACAGAAGAACAGTATGCCAGCCCAGTACAAAAAACCCAAGATAGTCATTCTCTGTAGTGAATTTTTAAAAATTGTGTTTGTATAGTCATTAGCAATGGGTGAAAGATGTTTGCGTGTACAACTGTAAACCCTTGAAAATCTGTGAAAGCTTTTGTTCTTTCCTTTTGTGTTCTAAATGAGGCACTTCCTGAAAAACCAGCGAGGTAGAACTGTGAAAATCTTAAAAGCTGGGAGGGAGCATTATTTATTTTATTTTATTTTTTTTTAATTAATAGACTTCATTTCTTAGAGCGGTTGTAGGTTTATAGAAAAATTAAACAGAAAGTACAGAGTTCCCATATATTCCCTCCCTTCTCTTTCCCTGCCTCTAGTTTCCTGTTATTACCATCTTCCCTTAGTGTAGTACATTTGTTAAAACTGACGAAGCTATATTGAGACATTATTAATTATGAGTATCATTTACATTACCGTTCCCTCTTTGTGTTGTACATTCTTTGGGTTTGGACAGACGTCCACCATTACAGTATGACTGAGTAGTTCCTTGCCCTAAAGAATCCCCTTTGCCCCAGCTGTGGGAGGGAGCATTACTGACTGAAGTATTCTTGAGGATGTGTTTACTTGAAAAAGAAACTCTTTCTCATGCATAGCGGTCCGAAGAAATAGTCATTTTGATGTTTTAGAACTGACTGTACAAAACTTCAGAGAACTTTATTTTTTCCATGTGCTTTCCATTTTAAGAGAACTTTGCATATATTTATAAATTTTACTAAGGTTGATATGGTATGATGTAGGCCTAATAGTTAGAAAATTCTATAAATTGCTAGCATTCATTTCAGTTGCTTACAAATAAATTAATCTTTTAAGGAGTCATTTCTTTAAAGTTGTATCTTAAATGTGGATACTTATTTTAAATGACTTGCCTGAGGTAAGAGGTGGTTAATGGAAAGACTTCGGTGTCAGTAGGTTCATTTTAGCTCTGTATCCTGAGGTGTGTTTTTATCTGAAGACTGCATCCATACAGATGATAGCCAAAGTCTAGAAGTGAAGAAATATGGCAGGGAAAAATGCCCGGTTTCAAACATGTGAAAAGCAACAGAGAAGTGCCAGGCTCAGAAATGAGTGAGGAAATCATGGCTGGGAGAATGCGTTGCATCTGGCATGTGTCCCCTCCCAACAGGTGGTTAGGCTGATTGATGTAGGCCAGTGGCATTCAGGGCGGGGACTAGAGTGTTATGGGCTGCCCTTGGTGCCTGTGAGTGGGGTACAGGCTTTTTGTTTTCATCAGCAGTAGAGGTAGGTTTAAAAAAATTTTTTACGGAAGTATAAAATGCATACAGAAAAATACACATATCCTAAGGGTACAGCGTTTGAATTTTTACATACTAAACTCATGCATGTCACCAGATGAAGAAATAGAAAGGTCTAGCATCCCAGAGGCACCTGTCACGGTCCCTTCTGGTCATCGTCCCCCTCCGAGAGTCACTACGGTGTTTGCTCCTCAGCCTGCAAAACAGTTTCCCGGCCAGCCGTGTATGCGATTCAGGGTCAGGAGACTTTCAAGGTCACCACTGGCATTCTTGTTGGATGGCCCTGTGTTATTTCTAGGATGCCTGGCCTAACCTGTGGCTGTGGAGCAGAGCCAGGCTAACCATGGGACACAACCAGCATTTGTAATTGTCTGCTGTGAGCTGGGCATCGTGCCTAGTACTTTCACGTGCATTAGTTCACAAGAGTTGTAAATTGTATTATGCCCATTCTACAGATCAGAAGACTTGCAACTAAGATGATCTAGTTTGTCCAAGGTCATCATATGTGACTGAAGACAAACCCAAATCCCAGCCTAGGCTGTTGGCTCCTATACTCTTAGCTACCATATTGGGCAGACTAAATCCTCCTGCCTTCCAAGGAAGTTGCAGTATGTGACTTCTAGATAACACGGGGAAGCCATTATTGTTATTCTTTATATTCGGGTCTCAAATGTACATAGCATTTTACTGTTACTGTGGTAATAGTAAACATTGTGCTGATGGTCCAGGACTATTTATTGTCAAATTTTGTGAACTCTAGATCTTCACACACATTCTAAGTTGTTCCTAATATTCAGACAGTGGTTTATTTTTGTGTTATTTTGTTTGTAGATGGGACAGTTACTTAAGTATAAGCCAACTGAGTTTAAATATTTTTGGCAAGTTAAGAAACACTTTTAATTTATAGCAGTTAGTTGGAAAATAAATATCCCCTGAGCATTTTGTGTGCGTGTGTTTGTGTGTCTGAGACTCTCTCATTTTTTAATTGAGATATAATTTATATACTGTAAAATTCACCCTCCCCAAACAGTTGTATTTTCATATCACTTCCCCATCCCTCTGAGAAAAATGAAAATCTTAATGGATTTTTTTTAAAGATTACAAACTTAATTTAAAAGCAATATTGTTATTTACAATATGTATTTCCTTCTCATCCTTTAGGAACATTATTTTATAATCTCCTTCTATCTTTACCATGATGATGGCTTTAATTTTAAAATATGGGAGGGGCGCCTGGGTGGCTCAATTGGTTAAGTGTTTGCCTTTGGCTCAGGTCATGATCCCTGGGTCCTGGGATTGAGCCCCAAGTCTCCAGTCTCGGGCTCCCTGCTTAGCAGGGAGTTTGCTTTTCCCTCTCCCTGTGTCCGCCCCCCCCCCTTGCTCTTGCTGTCTATCTCAAATAAATAAAATCTTTAAAAAAGAATATGGGAATGGGAGAAATTTGTCATCTTTGCATATCATAATTCCACCATAAGCAATCTACAAATACTTCAAAGGAAATCGTTAATTTACCCATTTTCATCAATAATAATATATTAAGATTCCGGGGAATCTTTTTTTTTTTTTTTTAGATATTTGAATATGTTCCTATGGACATTGTTTTTTGAGTTCCCATCAATAGCTACGGAAGCAAAGCTGCTTCAACAGTAAAGGTAGATGGACTTAAAAATGACTCTCTCTTTCTAGAGATAGGTGATTTCTGTATTTGGAACTAATAATTTTTGTCTTAAACCAAATTTAAGTGTTAGGCAATGTGCCTGTCTTGTTCTGTGATTATGTAAAAACTAGCAATGAAATTCCTACCGGGATAAGTAAATCTCTAACATGTTATAGTTTCTTAAATCGAGCCACACATACTTTTTCTGTTTATGAGCTATTTCAGATCCATGCTTAACCTTTATTATGAGTAATGGGGTCTTACTAAATATTAGTTTGTTTATATTTTGAGGGTTTTTTTTCCCTCCCTTGGAAAGCATTTGCGCTTAGCAAATTACAAGGAGACCATTTATAAGCTAAATAACACTTTTGTTATTCAGTAGTTTTGGCACCCAGTGAAATAATGTTAGCTTTAGAATTTATCATCAAGGTAATAGGCAGTATTGTGCTATCTTGAGTATTACTTATGTTAGTGCAGTTGGGCTGGAAAACATCCATATAACATTATTTCAGATCCATACTTGGGTTTGAGGAGTCTTCCTGTATCTTAAAACACTGTGGAATTTTCAAAAACATGCATGTAAGTTGTGAACAATGAGTTGAACCATCTTCCTATGAACTTTTTGACCATTTGGATTTTTTCTGTGATGTGCCTATTAATTTCCTTTGCCCATATTTTGAGCATTGGCCTTGAAGTTCTTCTATCTCGTGTACATCTCTTCCTCATGGGGGTTCAGGAGTCTCTACTGCCGTCTGTGCTCCCACTGTCCTTCCTCCCTGGGCTGCTACCTGTCTCTTCTACCTCCTTCCAAGAATTGCACTCTATAATTGAGCTGAAGTGTGCCTGTGTTTGTATATAAAGTAGTGTGCCCCCTCCTTACCCATGGGGGTACATTCGAAGACCTCCAGTGTACGCTTGAAGCTGCAGATAGTACCAGACCCTACGTGGTTGGCCCTTAAGCAGTGCAGACACTGGGGCACTGATCCCTGCATAACATTTGACTCCTTCGAGACTTTACTAATGTTGACTGACACCTTACCGACAGCGTAGACAGTAACACATATTTCATATGTTATATTATAGATTGTATCCTTAGGATAAAATAAGCAAAAGAAAATGTTATTAAGGCAATCATGAGAAAGAAAAAATATGTGTATAGTGCTGCACTGTAAAAAATCCACATATAAGTGGACCCGCACGATTCAAACCCATGTTGTTCAAGGGTCAACTGTATCTATTGTGTTTTTTCCTATACATACGTACCCGTGATAGAGTTTAATTTATAAATTAGACACAGAAAGAGATTGGCAACAATAACGAAAAATACAACAGAACAGTGATAACTATACTGTAATGAAAGTTATGTAAATGTGGTCTCAGAATATCTTATTGTACTGCACTCACCCTTCTTGTGATGATGGGAGATGATAAAATGCCTCTGTGAGGAGACGGAGGGAGGTGAGTGATGTAAGCATGTGACCTAGCGTTAGGCTACTGTTGACCTTCTGATGATATGTGAGAAGGGGAATCTGCTTCCGGACTCTGGTTGATTGTGGGTAACTGAAACTGGGGAAAGCAAAACTGTGGATAAGGTGGGGACTGCTGTAGAAAGAAAAGCAAATTCTCACAAAATAATGAGTCATTAAAAATGTGTGCAGAGGGATTTTAGTGTTGGGCACTTTCCGGCCTACCTCCTAACATGGGAATCTAAGGAAGAAGGTCAACAATTTCAGACTCGTTTCGGAAAGATAGCCATCCACGTGTGACTGAAACAAGATTTTCTGCCTTTTAATCCAGTATTTTATTTTATTTTATTTTATTTTTAAAGATTTTATTTATTTATTTGACAGAGAGATAGAGAGAAGAGCACAAGCAGAAGGAGTGGCAGAGGGAGAGGGAGAGGGAGAAGCAGGCTCTGCACTGAGCAGGGAACCCGATGCGGGACTCGATCCCAGGACCCTGAGATCATGACCTGAGCCGAAGGCAGACGCTTAACCATCTGAGCCACCCAGGCGCCCTTAATCCAGTATTTTAAAGCAGCACAGAAAATGTGTCATTGTTTTGTGAAGTGACATGCTAATGCCATCCATTGACCTCTTGTGTCTTTTCAACCATGGGTATTTGCACAGCGTGAAGCAGTGTTCATGTCAATCCCATTTAATTTTAGAGACCAAATGCTTAGGTTGCCATAAGGACGAGAAGTTGGTTCCTGTAACTGCTAAAGTGATGTTTCTTGGCTGCTCAGAAATGCGAATAGTTTATCTGTGTATCTGGAATGTATTAGTTTCTTGGGGCTGCTGAAACAAATTACCATAACTGGGTGGCTTAAAACAACAGAAAATTATTCTCTTACAGTTCTGGAGGGCAGAAGTCTGAAATCAAGATGTTGGCAGGGACACACTCCCTCTGAAAGCTCCCGGGGAGTATCTGTTATTTGCATCTTCCTGCTTCTTCTGGTAGTTCCTAGAGTTCTCCTGGCTTGTAGATTCATCATTCTGTCTCTGCCTTGGTCTTCATGTGGGCTTATCCTCTGTGGGTCTGCGTCTTTTCCTCTTCTGTCTCTTATAAGGACATATATTATTGGATTTAGAGTCTACCTCGGGATTCAGGATAACCTCACCTCAAGATCTCTAGTTACATCTGCAAAGACCTTCTTTCCAAATGAGGAAACACGCACAGGGTCTGGGTATCACGACATGAGCATATATATGGGGGGACAGGAGGTACTACCATTCAACCCACTACAGAAGGAAAGAAAACTCACATTACTAAGAAGCTGACGGCAGGAAGGGCAGTGAAATCGTGGAGGCTTGCACCCTGGTGCTGGGTGCAGGGAGAGCCCAGGCATGCCATCCTTTGCTGCTTTGAAATCCAACTGCCACCCAGGTTATACTAGTCAACTAAAAGTAGGATGAAATGACCTAAACATAGTTCCTAAGTATTCTCTGGCTTGAAAAATTGGCGCAGATTCCCATGTTACTCAAGAAGTGGGGAAAGAAAAACTTGGGAAACTATCAACTGCATAAATGGTCATTACCTTAGGATTATTCAGATTTTGGCTTTGTTTCAGGAAACATATTCATTTTGTTTTCAACTTATATTTTGTTCTGTTCCCCACCCTCCCACCCCCAACCCCCAGTGTAAGAACTTGGTTATTAGCTCTACAGCATATCAGGGTTTCAACAGGGGCTGGGCTGTACTGAGCCCACCGAGACAAAAGTGGCTTTCATTATTGAGCTTGATATAAGGTTCATGATTGCAGCTGACTTGCACATTTCTCTAAAATTATACTTTTATGAAAAACCAACACTTCCAATGTGTAAAAATTACCACTCATTTCTTCGTGTTTGACCACTGTGGATCTTACTAATGTTTGTTCTTCTATGGACTAACCTTACTGGGAAGAATTTTTTTTTTAAATTATCATTCCATTCCTGCTGATACTTTTGTGAGCTTGATATTAAGAGGTTACGGTAACAGCACCCACTAGATAAATGAAACATTAATTCCCTCTTGATTAAGAAAATGTTTTCTCTGGGATTCAGCCACTTTCAATTTTGTCTGGGCCTTTCCTTGGCATGGACATAGCCAAGATGTTGTCTTGTGTGTTGTATTTTTAAAGGTTTAAAACTCGTTACAGTGTGGATTTAGGGAGATTTTGAGTTGCCTATTAGTAGAGATTTCTATTTAAAAGGTTCTTCAGATTATAAACACCCATCTAATATAGTACACGGTTTTTGTCATGCTTTAGGTCTTCACAAAACTTTTGGTATGTGTGCTGCCGAAGCGAGCGCTTCACAAAACCTTTATAAATACCTTTCTGAACAATAAGGTCAGATCCCAGTACTATGAACATCAAGTGCCATCCAGTTTGCGTACGTTGATCGTTGGTCAGCAGACATCTTTGGTACAGTTCCTACATGAGAAAGAAATGTCAATCATTCCTTGACACTTACTGCCTTTTTTTTTTTTTTAAATCAAGGTTTTCACTGTACTGATAAGCAAAATAGTGGTCCTGTCATAACCTCAGAGTGAGCATGGTTCTTGTTCCTGTCTTACAGTGGAAAAACAGATTAACTCACCTGGATAGAAGGGCTGACCGTGACGTGCTGTCCGCCTGTCTGAGTGTGGAGCTATGTAAGCAGGGCTGTGTTCCAGAACAATCTTGTGATAGTGGCTGGGAATAGTGGTTGATTGACTCAGGGGAGGTTTTTGGAGGCTATCTCACTAATCAAAGCAAACCATAATAAGCCTGAAATTCAGACAGTGGCATTGGGCATAGGAATTGGGAACAGGCCATGGGCATATTTGCATGCCATTATTGAGTAAGAAGATGAGTTAGACATGGGTAAGGCTAGCCAGAGGATGAATATAAGCCAGGTCACTCCTGGTTGGATTAAAGAAATGGGAATCAGCATTTTGCCACTGTGATTAAGCACGAAGAGGCCCACAGAAAGCCACAGGACGAGGGCACCCCTCTGATATGCCTGAACAGGTATTTTTGTGTCTAAAAATGTCCCGGTGTTCATTATTGCTGGCAAAAGAGGACATCTTTATAGTGGCTAATTAGACCACTCAAGTGGCATGCCTGCCTGGGGACAGCTGATCCGGGGCGTGCAGGAGCCCTGTACTCCTGTGACACTTGATCTCAGCCCTGGATTGGGAGACACGCCCAGGTCCATAAACAAGGGGAGCAGGGAGCCCTGGCATGGCCTTGCTGAGGGATCGAGGCCCCACAGAGGGGAGCGCCTTCCCCTGGGGCTTACACTGAGCAGAGGGAGCGCCCTGCAGTCCAGAGTAGCTGTCTCAACTATATTTGGATTTACGGGCTAGGGAGGGGTAGTTATAAAATTACTGCTTCCAACTGTAATCTAGAGAAATTGTGACTTCATATTACAGCTTTGACATATGCCCTGCATTTAATCTCACTGCTAATAAAATACACTTTGTCAGTTGGTTTTAATCAGAATTTTGACCCCAAAGGTGGTAGTTATGATTGCTGCCTTTGCCGCCTGATTTCTGTGGGATTCACACAAGGATTATTCAGTCCTGGAAAGTTTCTTGGCTCCATAAAACTCTTGACATAATGTGAAATTAAAGTCTTTGTCACAATATTTAGAAAAGACAAAACTGTAATTTGGTTTACTGATAATCTGAGTCAGGCGCCTTGGAATCCCTTGGTTTTCCATCTTGGAAGCAGTTGCGTGCTCTGCTGGAAAACGGCTTCTCCCCAGCGCTTGGGTTCCGAATGGGGTTCCTCACGGCCAGGACACTGGGAATGGAGACAGGAGGCTGAAGACCTTCCTCAGGGGAAGGTGGAGGATGACCGTCTGCTTGAGAAGTCTTCCAACAGGCAAGGCAGCGCTCCACCTGTTCCTGATCGCACGCAACTCCCGATTGATAATTCCCCATTTCTTAAGAACCTGTTCTTTTTTCTCAACCTTACAATTTATTTTTGAACGCAGAATATGAAGCCTTAGAAGTATGCACTGGAAGAGTCTCCTTAAACAGCCTCAAGGTGCCGGGCCACCCACAGCGTGCAAACGTGCTCCTGGAGCCCTACTTCCGCTCGGTGCCGCTCACGGCACTCTCGCGATAGGTCACTGACGCTCGGTCTTTCTCGCGATAGGTCACTGACGCTCGGTTTTTCTCGCGATAGGTCACACTTGCACTTGGTTGCTCCTGCGGTCAGTTGAGCCTGTTACTTGTGCGTCTTGAATTGGGTGGTCTCTGGCCTTCGGCCTGTCGGTAACACTCGTAGTGGGGCACACCCATGCCAAGTTACTTTCTCTTTTTTCTCTTTCGTACTTCGCCGCACAACTAAGGAGGAAAATGCACGTCCACTTTTGGAATGCGATAACCTCAGTGTGAAGGAACTAGGGGGCTCCGGGTATTCGTGAAGAGCCACCACGTACCCCGTGGTAAATCCTGAATCCTAGCAGATCTCTTCACTCGGGAAGCACACGTGAAGGAGAATCTTCGCTTCTCAAAACCTAGGTCCATAGTTTCTGAGGTAATTAATTTTGATGGCTGGAAATACTTTCAAGGGACAGTTATTTCAGTCATAATTCTGGTGTAGGAGTTATTGGATCCTCTACCACTTTCTTACTTTGGAACTTTTTCCTTTGTTTTATCTGATTTATCCCTTTCTGGCTTGGCTGCTGCTGTTTTCGTCTCCTTCACCTCCGGCTTCCTCCTCCTCCCTCCTCCATCTTCCTCCTCCCTCCTCCATCTACCTCCGCCCTCCTCCCATCTTCCTCCTCCCTCCTCCCATCTTCCTCCTCCCTCCTCCCATCTTCCTCCCCCCTCCTCCATCTTCCTCCCTCTCCTCCATTTTCCTCCTCCCTCCTCCATCTACCTCCACCCTCCTCCCATCTTCCTCCCCTCCTCCCATCTTCCTCCCCCTCCTCCATCTTCCTCCCCCCTCCTCCATCTACCTCCTCCCTCCTCCCATCTTCCTCCCCCCTCCTCCATCTACCTCCTCCCTCCTCCCATCTTCCTCCCCCCTCCTCCATCTTCCTCCCCCCTCCTCCATCTTCCTCCCCCCTCCTCCATCTTCCTCCCCCCTCCATCTTCCTCCCCCTCCTCCATCTTCCTCCTCCCTCCTTCTCTTCTCCCTCTTCCCCTTCCTCTTCTTCCTCCCTCTCCTCCTCTCCTTACTATTCATAGCATATTACTATATTCATGAATATGAATATCATATTTCATAATATTGAGATCTCCATGTAGAATCAGGTCGGAATCAAATATTTTTATGTTTGTTTCAAAAGGTTTATTAAAAGTTTTGAGTTCTGTGCTATCTCTGTGTCTTATGTCATCCTCTAAGGAGAAAAAGTTCACCTCTTTGGCCTTTCCAGAAACTGGAAAATGAAAAGCTACCTCCTCTGCTTCCCTTAGCTATCCAAACAGTGAAACCAAAAGTCGGTGCTAGAGAAGGCGGCTGTGAATCCGGGGCTTGTTCACAGTTCTTACAAGGTTTATGCTGTAGTGAGGGCTACTTTTTGAGGGAACATGTTTGTTTGTTTTTTTTCCCCTGCCTACATTTGAGGACACATTTCGCTGACTCAGGTTAGCATAATATTCATTTTTTAAATGAGAGAGAGCAATTTAAAGGTAATGTTTAAAGCAAATAACGAGCAAGGAGTTAGGGAATGACTGTTAATATCAGGTCTGAGGGTCTGTGACTTACTGGCTGTGCCTTCTAGCTTACTGGTTAAGTTACTTAATCTCTCTGTGCCTCATTTCCCGTATCTGTAAAGCAAGGATAATGTGTTGTGAGTATTAAATGAGCAATGGCTGTGAAGTGTTCAGAACCATGTCTGGTGTACGATAGTCTACCTCTGGCCGAGGGAATCCTTGTCTGGGCTGCAAGTGAAGTCGGGAGCTCTAGCGTCCACTAACTTTATCGTTTCATTTCTAACCAACTCTCTTGAGGTATTAACTGAGTCAGATGTTAAGGAGAAAAGCTTCCCACATGTGTGATCTACATTAGCTCCTTCATCAAGATTTTCTAGTGTGATATTCTGCTTGCTGGGGTTCCAGTCAAGTAGACAGTAGGGTAAATCCTTGTGTTCTTTTCTTTCCATCCTCTTCCCCCTCTTGAGGCATTTCTTTGACCTTTTTGCCCTTCTATTAGGTCATAGGTCTGATCACATAAAAGCCAGAAGAGCACTCACCGAGCAGTAGACAGGGCATTGGTGAGACGTATCAATGCATATATGGTAGCAATGAGCTGCGTGGCTGGGACTTTCTTGCTTGGCTTCGGTATTGAACTGAGCCTAAATGTCAGTTTATGTGTAAGAACACATCCCTTGGGGAATTGAGAGGAGGTTTTTTTTTTTTCTTTTCTTTTCACCATGGTGGTAGAAAGGCTGAACATCTGAGCTATAGAGCTTAGCTGTGTTCTGTATCTCAGGCTGCTTGTCTTTTTTTTTTTTTTAATAAAGATTTATTTACTTATTTGAGAGAGAGAGAGCCCACGCGAGAAAGCACACGTGTGAGTGGGGCAGAGGGAGAGGGAGAAAGAAGGAATCCTTAAGCAGACTCCCTGCTGAGCACAGAGCCTGACACGGGGCTCGATCCCAGGTCCCTGAGATCATGGCCTGAGGTGAAATCAAGAGCTGGCTGCTTAACCGACTGAGCCACCCAGGCGCCCCAGGCTGCTTGTCTTATATGTACTCAGTTATCTTGATGCTCATAGACGAAGGCAAGTCACTGTGGAACACTATTAGTGAACTTCCTGAGAGGGGATGATTCAGAACCCAGTTCTGGAACCGAGGATATAAGAAACTGTATTTCTTTTTTTTAATTATTTCCTTCTACCTATTAAAAAACACCTAACTCCAAAAAACTCAATACCTAAATGCTAATATATATATAATAATTTTCAGTTTCCAGACAAAATAGCTCTTTTGATGGAAGAGCTTTATTTCTGTATTCTGAAACTTTTAACTGCTTTCATTCCCTTGGGCTACCCTCAAAGATTTCTGTTTCTCCTGTTTTTCTTAAGAATTTTCCGTATCACTTGAAAAAATAGTTTTGTGTAACATGTGTTCATTTAGCTTAATTGTAGTTAAGATAACTGGGCCTACTCTTTGATTTAATATCAAGAAACCGTATTTAAGAAAAACTATTGGCACTTCTGGTTCAAGATGGCAATCTGCACACATGTTTATTTTCTCTCCTTTTGAGCCCCCATTAAAATGACTGTATGTCAGTAAAAGTTAAACATCTACAACATCAAAGAACATAAGGGGTGGTTATCAGCAGATGAGATTTAAATCAATTTCTGGAAGATGGAAAGCAGATGGAAGGCTGGTGCTGATGAAGCCTAGGGGACACGTGGAGACCTGCAACTGTGGACGGGTTGATCTCCCCGGCAGAGCCCTCGTGAGCTCTGAACTTGGAGAGTGTCTACCACAGAGGGCTGAAAACAGGGCCTGGCTGTATTCGTTGTCAGTGTCCTCTGTCCTCCGCCCCTACAGCAGAATGACAGGTAGTTTTACCCCAAGCAAAATATTCATCTGATTCTTATGTTTAAAGAAATGAAGTGACCTTCTGATGATAACTAGGGCACTTAGTATGACATTGGTATCACAGAGTAGAGCCCTCCTCATCCTGGAATGTAGGGGTCCCCAGTGTCCACTTTTGCTAAAGTGAAACTTGTCTGTTGACAAACCGTGTATCACACAGAGCTCCCTGCTGTTAATATATATATATACACACACACGTGTATACACACACATATGTACACACACACACACAGGTAGATAGATCTGTTTTGAAAAGGAACATGAGATTTCCGAATCAGAGAGCAGACCTTGAAATACAGAGCTTCTTGGTGCTCCAGTCTCTGTAGGATGACAGAGTAAAAGGCTAATGTTTGTTTTCTAGGACTGTTGTCACAAAGAACCACAGACTAGGTGGCTTAATAACAGAAATTTATTTTCTCACAGTTCTGGAAGCTAGAAGTCTGAGATCAAGGTGTCAGTTGGACTGGTTCCTTCTGAAGGCTGTGAGAGAAGGCCTCTCTCCTTGGCTTGTAGATGGCCCTGTGTCTTCCCTCTGTGTGTGTCTGTGTCCCAAATTTCTTATTATGGATTGGTCATGGACACCAATCGTATTTGATGAAGGCCCCCACCCTAAGGACTTCATTTTAACTAAATCAACTCTGTAAAGACCCCATCTCCAAACAAAGTCACATTCTGAGATACTGATGGTTATGACTTCAACATAAGAATTTTGGTGTGGGGGACACAGTTCAGTCCATGGTACCCTGCATGTGCAGCTGGATTGTATCACGGGAAAGGAATCCCAGAATTATGAGACTTGGAACCTGTATGGGGTGGCTGGCATGACCGCCCCTCCTTCCCTATGGGGAGAGAGAGAGACAGAGAGAGACTGACTTTAGAATATAAGCAAGTCTTCTCTCAGAAGAGGAGGGAAGGGGAGAAAGGGGAAGAACATGGAAGATCCCTAGGTTTTTCCTACCCTGGAATGTAAACAAATGGCCCCAGGGGAGATTTATCTAAATCTCTCTGGAGTAATGGACTATCTATAGCTTCCAAGGAATGTTTTCTATTCAATCATGTTGGCCAGTGTACTCTTTGATATGAGTGCCTGGACTGTGCAGAAATGTGAAACGTGAAAATATCTTTGGAGTATTGTCTTCTGATGTCCATCAGTCTTTTTATTACTGCAGGTTTGAGTATGAATGGAAAACCAAGTATTACCAAATGTGTTATTAAAACTTACAATAAAAAAGACCAAGATAAACAAGAAAACTGCCTACTAAAGAGCTAATTTAATGAAATGAACAGAATTTACAAGCCTCTAATTAGGGATGAATGTGTGGTCAGGAATATTTCATCCTTAAAAAAAGAATATTAAAACAAGATTCTATTAAAGAGTTGTAATATTGGAAAGGTATGGCAATTGTCGGGCAGAATAAAGATACAGTCCAGAAAATGTTCTAGGTAAGGACTAAAAGTAACTGCATGTGACCATTTAAATTTAATAAATGCTAAATTTCGAATTCAGTTCCTTAGTTCCTTAGCCTCATTTCAATGACACAATAACCATAGGTAGTTAGCAGCTATATTATTGGACAGTGGAGACTTACAGAAAATTTCTGTTGCAGAAAGTTCTGTTGGATAGCCCTGGCAACCAATAATTAAGAGGGAGACTAGGAAAAAAGGTGCGGGGTACTTTTCAGATAAATAATACCTGAAGACATGACTCTTCTTGTTAAAAGGCCCTACATAAGGGCGCCTGGGTGGCTCAGTTGGTTAAGCGACTGCCTTCGGCTCAGGTCATGATCCTGGAGTCCCTGGATCGAGTCCCGCATCAGGCTCCCTGCTCGGCAGGGAGTCTGCTTCTCCTTCTGACCCTCCCCCCTCTCATGTGCTCTCTCTCATTCTCTCTCTCTCAAATAAATAAATAAAATCTTAAAAAAAAAAAAAAAAAAAAAAAAAAAAAAAGGCCCTACATAAAACCAAGCAGAGTGGGTTTTAAAAAGACATACCTGGACATATCAGTGTGAAATTTCAGGGAACCAAGGATAAAGGGAATATTCTAAAAACTTCCAGAGAAGGATAAATATAAATATCTACAAGGGAATGAGAATTGGTAGTGCTAACATTCCAAAGTAAAATAATTTTGAGTCTGGAATTTTTTTTATTAGTTTCAGGTGTACAACTTAGTGATTGGACAAGTTTATACATTAGACTATGTCTACCCCAGGTGTGGCTGCCATCTTCCCCATACAGCACTAGTACAGTGTCATAGATTATATTCCTTATGCTGAGCCTTTCATTCCCATGACTTATCCATTCCGTAACTGGAAGCCTGTGTCTCCCACTCCCTTTCACCCATTTTACCCAACTCCGTCTCTCCTACCCACTGGCGACCATCAGCTTGTTCTCTGTATTTATACATCTGATTCTGCTTTTTGTTTGTTTATTCATTTGTTGTGTTTTTCTTTCAGATTCCACAGATGAGTGAAATCATAGGTATTTGTCTTTCTCAGTCTGACTTACTTCACTTAACATGATACCCTCTAGGTCTTCAGTTTAGAGTTTTGTTTCCATCCCAATACTCAATTGAATTTGAATGCAGGTAAAAAGATTTGGGGACACTCAAAGACTCAGAAAGGTAGCTTAATGTGTATCCTTTCTTAGGCAGTTACTTGAGGTTATGCTGTAGCAAAACATAAAAGGAAGCCAAGAAAGATGAAAGCATGAGGTCCAGAAAATAGTGGGTCCAAGGGTCCAACCATGAAAGCATTGAAAGGCAGTCCTGGGAAGATAGTCATACAGGAGGCCTAAATTAGCCCATTCAGAATGGAACAGGAGAGAGTACTCCGAGGAGGAAAATCTCTGGAACAAAAGGGAAATTGATGATGCGTATATGTGCGTACTGTGATTGGGAGTTTAGTAAAACCTGGATATGTATACTAGTTTCCTAGAGGTGCTCTAACAAATTACCACAAACTGAGTAGCTTAAAACAACAGAAATTTATTCTCTCACAGTTCTGGAGGCAGAGGTCTGAAATCAAGGTGTTGTCGAGAGCTGTGCTCTCTCTAGAGGCTCTATGGGGAGAATCCGGTCTTTGCCTCTTTCAGCTTCTGATGGTCACTGGCTTCTTTGGCTGTGGCCACGTCACTCCAGTCTCTGCCTTCATCTTTCTCTGTGAGTCTGTGTCTTTCCCTCTTGTATCTCTTATAAAGACACTTGTCACTGGCTTTAGGGCCCACATGGGTAATCCAGCATGATCTCATCAGGAAAGAACGTTTTTTAGAATAAGGTAACATTCACAGATTCCAGGGATTAGGACACATGGACGCATCTTTTGGGGGGCCACCATTCCCAGTCCACTACATAACAGTATCTGTTAGAATACAAAAAAAAAGGGGGGGTCTATTTTTTATTTTGAAATGAGAAACATTCTCCATTAGATGGCACAGTGAGCCCATTGAGAAGGAAATGTAAATCTAGCATACTATTTGGCTCTGTAACAGATAATATATATGTAGTTAGTAATGTCAATTATGTGTCATACCATAAAAAGTTGGTACGTATCAACTCCTAAAATTAACCCATAGACAGATAACAAAAGATACAGTGGTTGCTACTGAACGGAGAACGTATGTCATGAAATTTGGTAATGTAATGGGTGGCGGCGTGGGAGGGGAAGTGCAGTGGGGAGCCGAGCACTGATGTTACCACTCACCAACTGAGCAGCAAGACATAGTGTCTGGAAGGTAGAACAGTAAGTGTGGTTTGGTATGTTATCTGAAGTTTCACGGGAGTTTAGGCCAAGAACTGGCAACAGACGCATAAAAGCCAGGGGAGAAGAGATGGATGCCACGTGAGTTAAATCCTCACTGCATGAAGCCAGAGGATGTGTAAATTTGCCAAACCATGAAAACCAGTAAGGGTCTGTTGGAACCAGTTAAATAAAGCATGCTGCATCTTTGAGAGCATTTATTATATTAGTGTAGGAGCTCGGCTAGATCACAAGGGGCTTTTTAATCACACATTTTCCATGATTAGCAGTATGGTCTGATAATCACCCTTTTGTCTTCCATGAATGGTTCAAAATTTAAAAAGGGGTATTTTGTGATTTTTTGAAAACTCAGTAATGCAGCAATATTTTCATTACATTTTCTTTTCCAGTAAGTGAGATCAAAGGAGTGATCCTGAAAATTACGCTTATGGTGGACTTAAGTAAAAAGGATTTATGCAATCAAATTTACAGATTGTTTTTTATTGATCACAACTTCTATGCTAGGGATCAATTGTAATCTACTTGGCATCTTTAATTGCTTATCCACTTAAAAAATTAACTCTGGTGGATGGAAGAACCCCTTCTAATGTGAATTGTTTTTGCTATTAGTGAAAATATGGTATTATGTTCTCTGTTACAGTCAGGAAAAAAAAAGAAAGAATTGCTGAATAGGCCATTACCCCTTTGTAAAAAAGGAATAATGAAGGAAAGAAAGGTCTGTCTTGAGCAGCTTCATTCGGCACATCCTTTAACATTTGCAGGGTGTTGGTCCTGGTCCTGTCTGCTCTAGCAAAGCATAACCACTCATTCATTCCACAAACTTCTGAGTACCATCCATGTCCCAAGTACTGAACGCTTGGGAGATACAAGTGTAAATATTCTGTCAAGAAATTTAGTCCTATTAGGAATACTTCACCCCTTTGTTGATATGCTCTATCCTGGTATCTGGTTCTATTCAGTTCCTTCTGAACCTCCTGAACCAAACCTGAGCCTGCACATACAACAAAACATACTATCCTTTCTTCAGTTCTCAGAACATGGGAAATCTGTAGAAATATGCTCATCAACTGAGTTTCTTTCTACTGAGGGAATTATTTGCTGATCTTTCCAGTTCGGCCGTATCTTACACTTTCCAGTTGAATATGCTCACTGTAGAGTTCTGGTTGACCTTTATACTTCTTTTAACTTTTCACCCCTCATCCTTTTTTTATCCTCACAACAGAGTTTGAGTGTAAGCTCCTCATGGATTCTACCAGGCACCTGCCTTTCCCAACCTGCCACCAAACATCTGCATCCTGCCGTATCTCTTCAGTCCTCCTTAGTGCACCACCCCTTCTCAGTTACTAGATCTACCATCGGCATTTTTATCCACACATTTGACTATCCTTTCTCTGCTTTTCTTTTATCCTTTTGCCTATAAACATGCCCAGTTTGTGTTTATACTTATTAAGCCTACACTGGGCCCTCTATTACCTCATTACTTCTCTTTCTCTCATTTGAATATTCGTTCTGTATTCACCAGGTAAACTTTGACTGGGAAGCAGTATAACAGAACGAAACCTCCGTTCCATTGCTGACCGTGTAGACTTGGACAAGCTTCCTTGTTTGTAAAACGGTATTTATGGTATTATGTGTTTATTCATGCTGTTGTGAAAAGGTTACTAACAGTAGTACATGACATAACGTAAAACTTGATGTAACCATTCTAGAAAATGTCATGTGATAGAACTTTACTCTTTGTCCGGCTGGAGATGAAGGAGGACACACTGGGGACATGGTAGTCAGGCTTGGTTCCAGGTCTCTTGAGCGGGAAGGGACTGGATGCAGGTGATTAGGTACTTGGGGGAATCAGTAAGAAGGCTTGAGGTGCTGACTCTGGGCTAGCTCCAAGAATGACCTAGAAAACTGCCGGGAATGGCCAGCAATCCCTGTACCGATGGATCAAAGATGACTCCAAACTTTGCTGTGAAAGAGAGGAGAAGGCAAGGGAGGGTGGTCCATGCTCAGAGACGAAGACCCTTTGCTCTTCTTTGCTCCCCACCTTTATTGGTCCTTCAGGATAATCACAGATCCTTATCACTGTTTCTCAAGGACGTGATGTGTGACAAGGGGTCTTACTGGAACTCGGAGGATCTGTTTACGGGAAAGATAGGATATGCTAATCTGCATGTTCTATGAGTTCTGCTAAACATAGCCTAGGGGACAACGCATACGTCTCTTAGATCACAGCGCGGCTGTTTGGGCTAAGAAAGCTTCGGGAAGGCACCTCCCCGCGGCATTCCTACGGCAGAGTGGTCCTGCAGCCCCCGGCATTCCAGAGGCCCATGCCCTCCTCCTAAACCTTCCCTCTCCCATAGCGGCCTCCGTGTTACATTTTAGCAAGCCAGGTACTATGGCTGATTTCGTGCTCTACATGAACCCCAACTGAAGTGGCCTACCCTGAGGAAGGGGAGGGGCCAGGGGTGCCCCCGGAACTGCCGCCCTCAGGAGTGCACTGCATGGCTAAGACCAGGGGGCAGGTCCCCCTGCCACTGTGCCTGCAACACCCAGGAAGCTTGTGGCCTTGGGACGCTCGATCTGGTTGCTGCCACCGGCTTGGGGACTGGTTGCACAACAGCCCAAGTGGCAGGAGGTGGTTGGGGGGGGGGTCTCTGCCTCTCTTCCTCCTTGCAGATCTCATGTGAGCACATGTGATGGGCAAATCTATGTCAGTTGCCTCCAAAGCCTTACCTTAGGGAGTCTGGGAATGCTGTTTTTTCTTTCTTCCAGCCACTGCAGGACAGGAAGTCAACCTAGAGGGCAGATGGAAGGATTTGGGATGCCAGGCCTCCTTATCTATCCCCGCGGTCAGCAAAGGCTTCGTTAGGGATAAGTGGGATTTGGATCAATGGCACATATTCTGGGTTGGCTCTGCTTTGTCCACCTGTCTCCCTACGTGTCATTGGGTGATCAGGTCCTTCTTTCTCTTCTAGCCTCTCCTCTGGGCCCCCACGTTCATCTTCAGAAAAGGCTTCTCCCGTTGGCCTCGCTTGCATCCCCAACCCTTCTCCTGAGGGTAGTTCCTCTGTAAAGTGCCCCAGAGATTTTCCTCAAACTCTGGACCAAATCCAGGCTCCTCTTTGTGCTTTAAGGCTCTTCACGGGGGCACTGGAGATCTATTGCTTCCTGTGCTTCTTCCTCTGCACGCTTAGCCTGGCTTTTCCTTTCATCTCAGGCCCAAGTGCCTGCTTGCTGTTGCCTTTGTGTCCTCGTTGAAACAGCAGCATCGTACGCCTGGGATGCTCCTTCCTCGTCCACTCCCCCCTCTCCCGGGGATGCCTCCCCACATGAGCACTGGTGTGCTTTTGTCTGGCAGTCAGGAAAGGTTATGCTCGAGTAGGTATATATTCTAAGTTACATTTAATGCATATTTTCATGCTAACTTATAAACACCCATGCATGGCGATTGATTTGTTGTCACTTAAAAAGTTAAAATTGATGTTTGGCATATTTGGAAAAAACAACTCACCAGCAACAAAGTAGGATGGAAATTAGGGAAATTGACAAAAACAACACCAAATCTTAAAGATCAAGAAGTAAAAAAAAACAACAACAACAACAAAAAAACCACACCACTGTGTGATCATCGGAGAAGCTTTTCCTGTCAGGTGGCCCGCCCTTCTTACGGGAAATTTCAATTTCTGAAACTCTAAGCACATGAGAAAAATAAAGAACGGGCTGGGAGTGGAAGGGAGAAAGATTAAAAGGTTCATTCATTGGAAAAGGTACTTAAATCAATAGTAGTAAAAGGTGATTATGTATTTTATTTTATATTTTAAAGATTTTATTTATTTATTTGACAGAGAGAGAGAGACAGCGAGAGAGGGAACACAAGCAGGGGGAGTGGGAGAGGGAGAAGCAGGCTCCCCACTGAGCAGGGAGCCCAACGTGGGGCTCAATCCCAGGACCCTGGGATCATGACCTGAGCCGAAGGTAGATGCTCAACCGACTGAGCCACCCAGGCGCCCCGGTGATTATGTATTTTAAATACTGGCCTAAAAGAACTGAAATTCATCTGGGCTTGTCAAGAATCATTTCACACGGGATGCAGTGTGATGCAAAAACACGATTTTTGATAGGTTTCCCATCATTGTCACTCTCACGTTAAAATCATAGCAAACAGAATGGAAATAGGTAGGATTCTCTCAATTTCCTTCACAGTTTTGTATCACTTTTTATTCTAGCCCCTTGTAGTGGTTGAACGAACTCCCCCCTCCCTTCTAGGTAATTCCAGGTAATTCCAGCCTCGGTTGTGTGCAGAGAATGCCCCTCAGTTTACCATTCTGCTCCTTGTTCCCTCTGCCCTCCGAGGTACAGCTTGGCAGAATGCCAGATTTCTAGTCCCATCTTCACTGTTTAGAGCTACATCAGTGGGCGTCTCTCATCCTTGAAATAGTTCTGATTTCCAGCCTGCCTCTCGTCCCTCGTACCAAATCCCCGTAGCTATTCTGCAGCATCACTGATGTTCTGATGCAGTCTGTGGATGATGGTCACGGTCATTCATCTGTGCTCCCAGGGATGCTAGTTCTGCTCACAGAATGATGGAATCCTGGGCCTAGGAGGGACGTGGGGATCCACAAGATCCCAAGCAACACCGAGAGAACCCAGACCACGTCCTGAATTTTAACTGAATCAAGAAGTCTAACTGATTTGCAAAATGAACGAAGCTCATCTTTTAAAAATCACTTATACAAGATAAATGCATGTGTGTGCACACACGCACATCAGAACCAAACCAATCTCAAGAATTGTCGGCACACAGGCTGTAATTATTTTTTTAATAGGAAACTAAAGTAATTTGAAATCTAGGCAGTATAATTTTCAGAGTTTCATAACGGCCGATCAATTTTTTTTTTTGTCTTAAAACAATGGAAATTTATTGTCTCATAGTTCTCGAGGTTAGAAATTCAAAATCCAGGTATTGGCAGGGCCGTGTACCCTCTGAAGGCTCTAAGGGAGGATCATTTCTTGTGCCCTCCAGCTTTTGGTGGTGGCCGACAGTCCTTGACATCCTTTGGCATGTGGCTGTGTCACCCCAGTCACTTGACCCTCTTCTTTCTGTTCTTCACGTCACCTTCCCTGTGTGTGTGTCTGTCTCTGTGTCCAGATTACCCCTTTTAATAAGGATATCAGTCGAGTTGGATTTGGATCTATCCTACTGACCTTATTTTAACTTCATTTCAACTTATGTCTGTGAAAACCCTACTGCCAAAAATAGGGTCAGATTTCTGAGCTCCCGGGGGTCAGGACTCTAATTTTTTCTTTAGGAGGGAGACACAATTCCACCCATGACCACCCCATAGAAACAGCACAATCCCAACGTGTGTGGTAGGTGGCCCCCAACTCCCTCTTGCTAGGGTGTTCTGTGGTTCCTCTGTGCACTCCCTTCCGCAGCAAATTGAACAATCTCCACTCTGACTTCAGATGGGTTCCTGGTGACCTTTGACAGTCAGGCTTCGAAAGTTCTAATGTCATTTCAGACTGCCCTACACAAGCACCATGGTATGTGCACCAGGCTTTGATGAACTCTGCTATACCCAGGCCAGTCTGAGCTCAGTATTAACCAGATAGACCCCTGCCCCCACTGTGGGTTACATAATATAATGGTTAAGAGCTTTAACAAAACCACATAACCAGCATTCAGATGGACGCACCTCGATGGCCGAGCTCTAAGTTGTTGATTGAAATCTGGCCCCGGGAATAGGAGGAAAACGCTGCCCTTTACTGTTGTAGTTTCTGTTGCTGTCATGGTTACGAGGAGTGCACGTGTGTCTGTATTCTGTTTGCTGGGCTTGTACCCCTCCCCCAGGTTCTGTCTTCGGTTCTGGCTCTTGTGAAGTCCCCGAAGGAGAAAGTCTCCATATAGTGTGGGCAGGAGAAAACCTAGAAGAAGCAGAAATTCTGCATGAGGTAGCAGAGGTGACATCCTATTTGGCCTTGACCGTCCCAGGTGCCATCCGGTCGCGTGGCAGGGAAGGCAGGTGAGGAGGCAAGCAGTCCATGGGTTGTTTGCTGAGATTCCTCTGATGGCTTGTTAATGGGCGTTCATCAACAACTTCTACTATAAGATTTCTCTCTCCACCTGTGCTGCCAGGGAGCCTGCTGATGTAGTGGCCTGTTAATGAGTTTCTGATACCCTGATTTTGTCCGTCGAGAATTGACAATATCTTAGTACTATACTTAGTACCCCCACTTTTCTGTTGAGAGTTGACAGTATCTTAGTACTGACTACTAACCACTTAGTCCAATACTTAGTACTCAATACCCCCATTTTTCTGTTGAGAGTTGACAATATCTTAGTACTAAGTACTTAGTACGATACTTAGTACTTAGCACCCCCATTTTTTCTGTTGAGAATTGACAATAATTATAGTCACTGTCCTCCATCCTCCTTGTTGGTATTCCAGCAAGCATGGCATCAGTGTTCTCTTTCATTTCTCTTGATGTCATGGTGTTAGGTACACAGAGAACCTCTGAGGACAACAAATTGAGTTTTGTCCTCTGTGGATGGGAGGGAGAAATAGCTAGATAGGCCTGGTCTACATAGTTCAAATGCAGAGAAAAATATTTATCTAGATAATGTAAACACAAAAACCCAGTTGAGTTTCATTTACACGAGTGACCCTGCCTCGGTGCGTCCAGGGGTAGGAGACCTAGGAGGTGAATGACAGAGCACGTGCCTTGCCCTGCAGCACATGGGTGCACACTGGGACACACACTGTCTCCCAGCTCCATGAAGAAATGCAGAAAGACAGGCAGATGATGAGCACACACGCAGCCTGGGCATCTGAAGCTGCTAAACAGACCGTTTATGAGTCTTGTCATAGACCAAGTTCACACACACACACATATTTGCAAGTCTGGAGTACCTGAAAGGATTGGATGAGTCTTCTTGAATCCTGGAAGAAAGTTAACAAATTAGTGTTTGTAGTTTACATGGAAATTATCACATAGAGTGAAGAGGTGTCCATAATGATTGACCTAATTCCTTAGAATGAAACAGGAGTGGCCCAGGCCTAGGTAAGTTCAGAGGGGAGAGAAGATGGTGTGTCAGCAAAATACAAGTAATTCCGTATGAACACATGAATATTACCTCCCAGACCATTCATTGATTCAGTAAATATTTACCCAGTTTCCACTCTCTGCCTGGCATTGTACATTATGATCCAAGTAAATAGGAGATGTAGTTTTGGTAGGCTTGGATTTAATTTGATTACTGTTTCACCAGTTCTAAAATATACATTTTAACACTTCTGAAGTTGAGATGTATGCTACAATCAGTGGGGACTTAGATAAAAAAGCTATTAGTCACTATTATATTTGGCAGCACTTTAAAAAGAAAGAAAGAAAAAAAAAAAAAAAGAAAACCTGAGTAGTTATGCTCTTGCCTATAGCACAGGTAAATCCATGAGTCATATATTAACTTTTCCTTGGGTATTTTCATTTCTTTTAACCTTACTGTGAATTAAATGCTATACTTATGGATAGTTTTAAAAGTACGTGCTTTTTAAATCATTGTTCTGCTATGACTAAACCTGAACACTTAGATCATGTCCTTTTCTTGTTCTTCCATTTTCTGGGCACCTGCCAGGCATGGATAATTGACCCATATAACCATATTTTTAAAATACCCTGAGCGGTAAAATTCACGGTAAGGATTAGCTAGATACTACATCTATATCCACGTCTCTGTATCCCCGAACGAGTTGTTGGTTGATTGATTTGGGCAAGCATGTGTATGTGTGCTGGTGGGTGTCACACACACTAAGCCCATCACAAAGAAAACCACTGCAGTTGCCATAGCATTAAAAACAATGTAAATGTAAAATTTTTCAAGGTCAAAAATTTATTTATTTATTTTTTTATTTTTTTAAAGATTTTATTTATTTATTTGAGAGAGAGAATGAGAGAGAGAGAGAGGTCAAAAATTTATTAAAAAGAAAAAAAATCAGAGGCGCCTGGCTGGCTCAGTTGGAAGAGCATGCAATTCTTGATCTCAGGGTCATGAGTTCGAGCCCCAAGTTGGGTGTAGAGATTACTTGAATAAAACTTAAAAAAAAAAAACAAAAAACGCCCATCGGGTCTGATGGATACGCTTTGTTAAGTCTGCTTCACCCATTAGATGAGGATTGACCGTTTAATACCACATAGTCTGCATAAGGTAGATCAGCAGGACTGTAAATTACTCGTATGCGGTGAGACAGGAGCTCACTGGCGGGCGTTGGAAAGGTGAGGACACCTGGCTTCAGCTGTCTGTGCTCATCAGGGCGGCCGGCTGATGGTTCTGGTGCTTACGCTGGGGCCCCTGCACCCATGTGTCCGTGTCTCCCCTCCCCTCCCCGGTCCCTCTTCTCCCCGTCCTCTTCCTCCCCCGCCTTCCCTTCCCTTTCTTTGTGTTGGTCATAATTCTCATTGTAAAGAATATAGTTTCATTCTTCTCGCGTCTTCTTCTTACAGCCTAGACTTTGTACCTTAAACCTTATGTCAGTTTTGGGATAATCACTGAATTTCTTTGTACTGAAAACTCAGCAACAAGCCTTCAGTCTATCCAGACTATATTCTTGAAAGGTTTTTTTGTTTGTTTTAAACAAATGCTTAAATATCGTATAAGCCATTCACAAGGCGTCCCGGAGGGGAGAACGTGAGCATCCGGGTTAGAGACGTACAGAAACCCTGCTTTCATAGCGTAACATTGAGGTCACGCTAGAGCAAAACGCAAACCACGACATCTGAGGGGGAAGGTCCTGCAGAGTTGGCAAAGGCCGGATCTCCCAGTCAGTATTTTTTGGTGAGTGTGATGGTGATCATTTTAGCCAGTTAACCGAGTGAATGAATGAATGACCGCAGGCGCGCACGCACGAGTGTCTAGCAGTTTGTCAGCTCACTGTCACAAGTCTTCATGGCCGTGGTTCAGCAAAACCAGTGAAATACAGACAGTTGTTTTCTCTGTTCTTCCTAATCTGCACGCACTCTTCCTGCGTGCAAAGGGCAGATGCAAAGGAAGGCAGAGCTGCGGAAGGAAGAGTGTGTCCGGCCCGCCCCTCGAGATGCCCACCTTCCTGGGATTAACTCTGCCACCACCCAGGTGGTCTGTGTCCCGGGTCACAGCCTTTTATGCTGTAAAGTGATCCCTGTTCTTATGGGGGGACCATGCCTCCCCAAGTGCTACTTGGTTTCTCGCCTTACACACTTGCTGGAGCACCCTCACGTCCCAGGCCCCGGGGCTGGCCCCAGCTGTGCACCCCTCATGCTATGTCTGCCAGCCGATGTTCCTCCTACCCCTCCTCCACTGGGCAGCCGGCCACCCGCAGAGCTACTTCTGGGTCCTGGGTGGTTTGGGCTGCCTCTCTCGGGGTAATCCAAAAGCCAACAGCCACGCAGACCACGACCTGGAAGACGGAAGTAGCATCTAAGACCTGTTGGGTGGCAGATATTTGGGGGTCAGGGATTCAGTGTAGTTTCACTCAAATCCTCATGTGAGGTGATAGAATTACTAGTGATTTTTTAAAAATTCTGTTAGTCCATATTGTATTTTTCTATAACGGACAGGGATTTTCTTTATAGAGAAGTGGAAAGAGCTTGGATTTTTGGAGTCGGACAGATCCGGGGTCAGTCCTGTGTCTGGCGCCCGCGAGCTGTGTGACCTTTAACATCCGACCTGCCCTCTCTGAGCTCCAGGGGCTTCGTCTGTAAAACAGAGATGCCAGCCTCCGGAAGTCGTGTGAGGATTAGATGTGATCGTCGGGCATGAAGCACAGAAACACAGCGGACACGGTCACACGTCCGTCTCTGTGGTTCTCCCATCCTCCTCGCCCCCCCCAGGGAACCCCTCTGCCAAACGCTGTGTTTCACATCGAGAATGAACTTTTGCAAAACCTGAGCCAGTTGAGTCTCTGTAACTGTCCTGAGCCCAGGGGCCAAGTCCAACTCGGTCTATTCATTCATTCATTCAACAAATACTCTGCACAGGACCCCTCCTGTCTCTAGGGGTGCTCCCCCCCTCTGTAGTTTTGTCTTGCGGAGCCTCCTCACCTGCGGCTTCCTGTCAGCTCTGTAGTGTCTCAAGCGCTGCATTACGGGCATTTCTGATTTTAGAATCAGCGCTGCATTATAATTCATTGCAGCCCCATTTTTGAGGCTTGTCCAGCCTTTCCCCATGCCTGTTGACCGGGACCAAAACCTAACTCATGGAGATGTAATTTCCAGTCTTGGGCCCACTGCCGTCCGCTGTCTTCAGAGATAATTACAGATTTCTGCCTCTAAGAAAAGCTGGACTCAATGTGTGTATGAACGAAAAGCTGGACTCAATGTGTGTATGAACGCTCAGCCCCAGCTACGTCGTGATAAATGGCTAAATTATCTCTTAGTGCAGTACAAGCAAAACACAACGGGAGAAAAAGAGACATGTTCAAACACTGCAGCTTCTTCAAGGGAATTGAATAAGTGCTCTTTCATGTCTGATTTTTTAAAAGTGGGTTTAATGACACCGTTGTGTGGCTAATGCTGTGGAAACACACAGCCTCCCCTGAGTGTAGGCGCATAATAGCGGTATTAAAGCCAGCTCGAGGAAAAGGGCCTTCCCTTGCCGTTTTCTGTAGCGGTTCTCGTGTGATTACTCGGACAACCTAATGTAAAAATATTTTGGCTGCAGGTGTAGCAAGTGACAAACGGATCCTCTCTCCCCAGTACGTAGGGACAAAAGCGGTTTCTTTAAGACCTGCACTTTTAATGAACCATCTTATCGTAGACACTCAGAATCTAATAGTGTGCCTTTTGGTGAAGTTGTTGAGAATTTTAATGCATTTTAGTTCTCATTCATCACGGCCTATGTGCCCCTAGCGGGATGGTCTTTAGAAATAGGATTAACTTCTAGAGGAATGCATTAGCCATGCCACAGAAGTAGGCAATGCGCTAACTAGTCTGATAGATTGCTCCAACCTTCAAATCCTTCTGGCCGCCCCCCTCCCCGACTTTTTTCCCTTTATTGACAGCTTCTCATTGAATGGCTAGAAGCATTAGTGTGTTTAGGAGTTAGATGTTTTGTATGATCCTAGGCTGATCTCATATTCCCTTTCTGAAATTAATTCGACACTGCTTTACATGTTAATCCGCAAAGGATTGATTTGGAGAAGGTCAGAGCAGTGCAGCCTCAGAAAATGGAAGAAAAGCCCCACTTAGAACAGCTCATTTCAGTTCCCAGACCTAAGCCTAGCTGCCTTTTCATTGTGGCACTTAGACAGCTGTAGGCGGCTTGGACACCTCGCAGAATACATCAAACAGTGGGGTTTGATGTGGGCTGTAGGATCGTTGGACTAATTAAGTTTAGCTTGGTTAACCAATTGCAGTTTGCAAATTGAACAATTGCACTCTGAAAGCTTCTGACACAATAGAACACAGAATCTTCTTTTTAGGCATAAACATTCCCAATAATGGAGTAGTACTTTTTGAAAGAAGCTTATGCCAAATCCACACAATTTGGATGTCTCTAATGTAAGGTTCGTTTCATTGGTAACAAAACTGCAGTCTCCTTTATTCAGGGAACTGCATGATGTCAAAGACAAGAAGGCCCAGTGCCGTGGGTGGGGAAGGCGGTGGAGGAGAGGGGCAAGGGAGAATACCCCGTGGGTGCAGAGTAGGTGAGTGTTTGAGAATTAAGAGATTTAAATTCTTCTTCTTTTTAAAAAATTTTAAATCTTGAGCCATAGTCAAACAAATGTTGGAGAACTGATCACAACGAAGGCACAAGATAAGTAACGGTTCTTAGAAGATGAAAACACAGTAAACCCAGAAAATCAAATTAAGGCGAATTCAGGGTCATTTGGTGAAAAGACTCAATTTTAGAGGGAAGGACAGAGAAACCAATTAAGTCCAGACTGAGCAAAGGCACAAATGGTAAGACCAGAATAATCCCAAATGTGAGTAAAAAGGAAAGTATCTGTGTTTATAATCTACCTTTATATCGGAAGATTCTACATTAGTAGCCTTTTTTTTCATTTTGAAAATAATATGGCATGTAATGCATCCTATTATCTAATGCTCAGTCGTTCATTTTAATCTAATTTTAACCTTTATCAAATGCTTACTCTTTGCTCTGGAAAGTTCCTACAACAGCCATGGTGTAATTACAGCCAAACAAGGTTGCTCTGAATGATTGCCAGGAAGGAGGAGAGCCAACTTTAATTTTTGCTAATGGAAGTCTTACTGGGATCTGAGCAACGGCAACAGCTGACTTATTTGATCCTTTGCTTAAGTAATTAGTATCACTGTCAGGCTTTAAAAGAAGAAAAGGTTACTAGTCATGGAAAAGGAAACATCACCACCTAGTTCTTTCACATCTGTGAGTATAAAGGAAAAAGCGGGGAGGGGGTGCTTGGATTCCTGGCAGCTGTGGCCCACCCGCCTTTGACCACATCATTGCCGTTCATGAGAATGCAGTCATGTTCTGACCCTCGTCTGGAGACAGCCTCGTGCGGTGCTTGGCTGTCCCTTACATCACTACGGCTCTTCCTTGACTTATGATGGGGTCACATTCCGATAAACGCTGCCCTTCCGTGAATCACAATGGAGTTATGTTCCGTTAAACCCTTCGCAGGTTGAAAATATCCTAAGTCAGAAATGCGTTGAAGACGCCTCACCTGCTGAACATGATAGCGTAACCTCACCTCCCTGAAACGTGCTCAGAACCCTTACATTAGCCCACAGTTGGGCAAAATCACCTAACACAAAGCCTATTTTGTAATGAAGGGTTGACTATTGCGTGTAATTTATTGAAAACTACCAAAAGTGAACAACAGAATGGTTGTGTGGGTACGGAATGGTTGTAAGCGTATGGGTCATTTCCCCCCGTGACTTTGTGACTGGGAGCGGAGGATCTCACCACATATCACAAGCCCAGGAAAAGATACAGGTTAAAAATTTGAAAGTATGGTTCTTACTGAATGCACATAGCTTTTGTACCATTGTAAAATGGAGCCGTTATTAACAGTCTTTTTCTTTTTTAAAAATTTTTATTACGTTCAGTTAGCTACCATATAGTACATCATTAGTTTTTGATGTAGTGTGCAGTGATTCATTAGTTGCGAATAACACCCAGTGCTCATCACAACACGTGCCCTCCTTAATGCCCATCACCCTGTTACCCCCTCCCCCGGCCCTCTCCCCTCTGAAACCCTCAGTTTGTTTCCCTCAGTCCAGAGTCTCTCATGGTTCGTCTCCCTCTCTGATTTCCACCCCCCTTCAGTTTTCCCTCCCTTCCCCTACGGTCCTCCATGCTATTCCTTATGTTCCACATATGATAATACAGTCTTTAGAGAAAGGAACTTTGGGAAGTATTTCTTGCTGGTCTCATTGGTGGGTATGACAGTGATAAAGCCATTTTGTGTCTCTTGCCTCCTTTTCTTCTTGGGACATAATCTCCTACGTGCTAGTGAGAGAGCGCTCCATCACCTGGAAAAAAAAAGTAATTTCCATTTCTGAAATGTTAGGGGGGTCATCGGTTGGTTCTGGAATAATGAATTCTAATGAGTGGAAAAACAGGATGTTTATGATAAAATAAGTGTATGCGCATGCATTTAGGATTTATTGGACCAGGACTGTGTGGGCACCAACCAGAGTTGTGTATCTCCACTTCCCAGAATAAATATTTGTGATAGGTTAGTATCTCTATCAACACCCTTCAGTGGCCGCATCGACTTACATATAAACTCTGTGTCCTTGGACCTAGCTGGACACTTGGCTTTAGGACTAGAGAAGCTGAATAGGAAAAGGTAATCCAAGGTGACTAGATGGTTTACCCAGGTTCCCAGTGGCTTTTTTTATTTTATCCTGAGTCAAAGGGATCAAGGACACTGTAAGAATCTCATATGTCTATGTCCCTGGGTATAGATGTCCACCCCTGGCCCATATGATAAGCCGCTTGAACCAGAAGGAAAAACTTTTCTCTAAATAACTCTTGGAAAGTGGCATGGAGACATATATTGGTGTGCACATCCTCTTGCCTCCCTGCACATTCTAACAGTCCCGGTGCACCTGATTTTCCACCATCTCCATTTATTGCCTCCAAAACAGCAGCAGCTCCCTCGCCCCCAAGAAACCAAATAAATATAAACACTTTTGAACAGTGCTCAGATCTGCGAAAAGTGCGAGTGTGGAAAAAATGCTCACCTCTGCCTAGTCACGCCGTGAGAAATTGACATGGTGGGGTGTTTTTTTCCTAGGTAAGACCTAAAAGAATTTGGAATGTCTGCCTCTTTTCTGGCCACTTACTTGTCTACGTGCACCGGGTCTGCATTTACATGTGGCCACAGCTCTGGGGGGCCAGCGCACAGGGCCACGGAGTCCTGGCCTCCTGAGAGCTCAGCTCACGTAGGCACAGCATCATCTGGAATATAGACACAAACCAGACTCATTGCTGTCAGTGACAAGAGATGTTCTTCAGCGAGCCAGGCCTCTCCTGTCTTCCAGGAGGCAAAGGAGAAGCAGGAGATGATATCTGCAACAAGTATGTGCAGGGAGAGGCTTGGACAGATTTCGAGACAGCTCTCAAAAGGCTGCCCCCAAGGGCCAAGCCATGGCCAAAGCCTGAGGTCTCAAGCTGCTCTTTAAGAGCACCGATTTGATGAACTCTGCGCAAAGTATGCCCTGTTTTTACTGGGTCCTTTAAATGTGACAGGGCTTTTGTGCTGGATTCTTAAATGTGCTGCTTTGTTTCTCGACAGTAATATGAAAAGCATGCATGTCTGAAATTGTTTGATGCTTTTGCTTTTGGTGTCTGTGTGTGTTTTTGTTTTTGTTCTTTGCTTAGAACCTATTTCTTCGTATGTATGATGATAGTGGTTATTTCTCACAGTGGGGAATTAGAAGGAAATTTGGAAGAGACCAGATCTTTGTGTTTAACCTTAACTGCCGGAAAAGCTTCTTTAATCCATAGCCTCCTTCTTCCTCACCAACTGCTTACCCACACCATTTGCATGGCCCCCACCTTGTCTAGCTGGGCTTCAGAGAGCATGGTCTTTGCACCAGCCAGCATCACCTGAGAAAAGATGAACACAGAGGCCCCCTGGCCCTACCAGGTCAGAGTCCACAGGTCAAATTCATAAGATCCCTGGGTGATTGGTGCGCATTGTAAAGTCTGAGAAGCAGCACGTGACATTCTACTAAAGACTTTATTTTCTCTTTATGTTTTCCCTTTCCTCACCTCTAACTTCCCACTCTTGTCCTAGCTGCCTTTCTCTACTTCCTGGACTTTCAGGAAGACGTCAAGGTGTTAATTGCTCTTTCTCGGTATTATGAACGTTCTGCATAGGTTTGCCAGAGAAAATAGTCTTTTTTGACCCACTTAAACTACTGAATGATCTGTTGTTTATCTAAAATTCACATTTAACTGGGCATTCTGTATTTTTTATTTGTGAAATCTGGCAACCCTCATTGGAAGGAAACAAAAGTATCTCCCCTTTGGGAGAAAATGATAGTATAAGGTAGGCAGGCAGGTTCCGAGGGGAAGCCTCGAGAGTCATCCATTCACGTCCTGCCTTTGGCCTGGCTTGTACTTTGAAAGGGATGGGATTTGGGGTTTGGAACGGGATATCAGTGCCCTGTTACCTCTGACCGAGGTTGTAGGTATGTTTGGGGGGTGGGGGTGAGGACAGGAGACATCAAGAGAAAGCTCTGTCTGTTCTTTCTGAGCCTCCAAAGACCATCAAGTAAATCAAGCCCTACTCTGGAGAAACCCATACTGATCTAGAATTGGGGGCACATTTTTCCCCCAGGTGGCTTTAGGTAAGGGAGCTGGCAGAGCTGAACCACAAAATTTGGAAGAGAAAATGCCCTCCATGTGAGTATTTTCATTTCTATAGGGTTCAAGTTTGGGCTTATTATGTCAGATTTAACTATTAAGTTTTCTTGTTTGATGGGGAACCTGAAGCTCTCATTTATTCACCTCATTAGGTGCAGGTGTTTCTGAAACAGCTCGTGACCTAATATTTCTCCTTCGTAGGTACTTCCAGATGATGGAGTTTGACTCAAATGCCCCAAAGCGATGAAACTCAGATTTAGGGTTTCAACATTTGCCATGACTCTTTGCTTTTTATGCCACTTAATAAGTTGTACATACATATTCTGAGGGAAATTATGAGCTGCCTTATTCATTACACATTTTTCCAACTTGTAATTGTGTTGGCATCAAATGTTGGCAACATTTGAAAGAAATTGACATATTACTTGATCATTGTAAATCTCCCAGCGCTTTTAACTGAAAATGGCATTAGAACCATTTTCTTAAAATTTTGCTTTTTTACATTATCCCTCTTGAGGAAATATGCAGTGTCAGTGGAATTCTTTCCGGACTCGTTCGAAAAGCTCAACCTTTTAAGAACGAGTCTTCTTGCTCTTGGCATACTGACCTGAAAAGCATAAATAAGAATGCCTTTGGACCTCAGACATGAATGAGATTATTACAGGAAATTATACGGTGGAAGAAATGGGAGCTTGAATATTAAGACACTGGTTGTTTGGCAGTGTGTTTTCGTCGCTTAGTATCATGAAGTAGGTTGTATGGGGAAATGTTGGCTAAATATATAATCTGGTGAAGAGATCTTCTTAGTTGCAGCAAAATTACCCATGTTGTTTACATGTTTGCAAACACATGTGGCATAATACCGCCAGAAAACAGGAATCCAGGACTCCTTGTATATCTGATTTCAGAGATGAAAAATTTAAGAACTTTTCTTTCTCCATCTTTTTTTTTTTTTTTTGGTATATGGTGTCTGGCTTACTCTTCTGTATATAATTTCTTATTTTATTTTATTTTATTTTAAAGATTTTATTTATTTGACAGAGAGAGACACAGCGAGAGAGAGAGAGAGAGAGAGAGAGAGCCCCGATGTGGGGCTCGATCCCAGGACCCTGGGATCATGACCTGAGCCGAAGGCAGACGCTTAACGACTGAGCCACCCAGGCGCCCCGATATAATTTCTTATTTTAAACTCACTAAATTTGATGAGTAGTGTTTGTTTGTTGAGGAAATGATTTTCTTAGCCATTTAAACAAACAATTTGAGTCAAGATAATGAGATCTACATTTGGGGGCTTATGAAGCCTCACATAACAATTATTTTTAAACTTATTTCAAAAATTAAAATTCTAAGACATAATTTGGTAGATTTCCGTATTAGGCAGTCATATCCTGCAACTCACGGTTGTTTAGAGGTCAAAGGATAAACTATAGCAGGAGTGATAAAAAGGATATCTGGAACTATAAAATGTTGTTAATTAACATACTGTGTGTGTTATAAGAATTATAAATGATGCCATAGGAGGTAGGTATTTTTCCACTGGGAATCCATTATCTCCCAATTTGATCAGACTCTAAGAAGGTCAGTGGGAGGAGACATTTACTAAGTAGATTTTAGATGCAGAGTCGATTCCATAAAACCTCAGTAGTTTTCACCTTGACCTGGCTTTGTCCTTGTCCTTTGTAGGATATCTTCCCTTGTGTTCATGAGGCTAGATTGTGTCTCCTGCAACTTCCTACTAAAGCGGAATGATCGTGGTAGGGTAGAAGGAGCTGTTCAGTGTTCCAGGTGCCCCGGCCATTTTAGTACAATAAAGAATCACAGAATTTCAGAGGAGGAAGGGATTTAGCAAGCTCTTCCCCATACCTCTGGTATTACACATTAAGGGACCAAGACAGAGAGGGGCACCTGGCTGGCTCAGTCGGTGGAACATGTGACTCTTGATCGGGAGGTTGTGAGTTTGAGCCCCACATTGTTTAGAGATCACTTTAAAAAAATAAAATCTTAAAGCAAACAAACAAACAAGACAGAGAGAGGGGCTGGCTTGGGTCTCCAGTCATCTGGTCAACAGCCAATCCACACTAGCTGCTGTGCTCCCCAGCTCCCATCGTGGGCCCTTTCTACTGTCTCACACCATCTTGTGCTGCTGACCTTCTTCAGACATCGCATTCAGTAGCATGAGAGAGCATGAAAAGCAGGTATTTTGAAAGTTCAGAGATGAATTATTACTAACATATTTATATATTGGTGTCATAAGTGAGAAGAGATCTTTGTAAATTATTTTATTTTTTTAAAAGATTTTATTTACTTGAGAGAGAGTAAGAGAGCCAGCACAGAGGGAGAGGGAGACGCAGACTCCCCGCTGAGCAGAGAGCCCGATGTGGGGCTGGATCCCGGGACCCCAAGATCATGACCAGAGCTGAAGGCAGATGCTTAACCGACTGAGCCACCCAGGCGCCTGCTACATTATTTGATTTTTGAGCCACATTTCTCTACGGACCACTACTAAATGAATCTTATTTTCATACTTCGTTTCCTAAGAGGCCAACTGTGTTGTCTCCCAATTTCTGGACTGTGAAGCTGAGATTCTAGTTCTGCATTCACTATAGTGGCAGTGGGAAGGGTATTCTAGCTTATTAACAATGTGGTGATTGGGCCCTGGAGGCATGGATCCAGCCTACTGAAGGAGAGGTTTCTGCTTCTCTGGCCTCAACTGTCCTGTACTGGGTTATAGTTTTTGAAGATCGGTTTCTAAAAATGGAGAGATGCGTGCTGTGCCTGGTCCTGAAAGATAAGCACGTCACTCAGAGAAAGACATGTATCATATGACCTCACTGATATGAGGAATTCTTAATCTCAGGAAACAAACTGAGGGTTGCTGGAGTGGGGGGTGGGGTGGGAGGGATGGGTGGCTGGGTGATAGACACTGGGGAGGGTATGTGCTATGGTGAGCGCTGTGAATTGTGCAAGACTGTTGAATCACATATCTGTACCTCTGAAACAAATAATGCAATATATGTTAAAAAAAAAAAAAAAAGAAGAAGAAGAAGAAGATAGCAGGAAGGGAAAAATGAAGGGGGGGAATCGGAGGGGGAGACGAACCATGAGAGACTGTGGACTCTGAGAAACAAACTGAGAGTTCCAGAGGGGAGGGGGTTAGGGGGTGGGTTAGCCTGGTGATGGGTATTAAAGAGGGCACGTTCTGCATGGAGCACTGGGTGTTATACGCAAACAATGAATCATGGAACACTACATCAAAAACTAATGATGTAATGTATGGTGATTAACATAACATAATAAAAAAATTTTAAAAAAAAGATAAGCACGTCACTACTAGCTTGGATTGTGATACATTAGAATAATAAAACGTCTAAGGGCATGGCAGTTATATCATTAAAGAGATGAAAGTGTGCTCTCTCTGGGTAGAATCCAATAAATCATAGACTAGATGCTTGGCAGTTAAAAGTGTAAAAACTGGAAAATATTATGAATGATATTTAAAGGATAACTTACTAAAATGTAATACAGTTACATCTCATCCTCTATGAAATACATTATTTTTAGACAAACTGTCTGAAACAGGAGCTAATCTTTGCTGATAGCTATCGGGGTAGTAGTTCAGCTGTGAGGACAATATTCTGCTCATAGTCCCTCTGCAATTACATTTTTGTTTTTTGCATACATTTAACCAAAGTTATGAGTTTCAAGATGAAAATTTGTTCTGGTATCTACTGCTGCAGTTCAAACCATCCCAAACCTTAATGGCTTATAACAACAATTTTATTAGATCTTATGATTTTCTGGGTAAGAAATTTGGTCAAGTTGGAGCTGAGTTACTCATCTCTATGCTGGGTTGGCTGAGGTCCCATGGTGGTGCTCACTGGTGGACGGGCTGGGCTGGAGGGACGAAGATGGCTTTACTTACACGACTGTCTCCTCGGTGGGAGGGCTGGACGGTTGTGGTCCTGGGGTGGAGTTGTTGGTCTCTCCAGGGTGACTGTCTCAAGGCTTTCAGACTTTTTACATGGCAGCTCAGGACTCCCGGAGAACATTCCAAGAAACAGGCAGTGAGAGCTCCCAGTCTCTTAAGGCCTGGGTGGGAGATTGTTCCAATGTATTCTGCTGGTCAGAACATTTACAGAACCCACCCAGGTTCAAGGGGAAGGGACATAGCCCCCCCCCCCCTTCAGTGGGTGTCAGGGAATCTGTGCCCATTCTTAATCTGCAACAAACCCTTTAAAACACTTTAAATGACAGAAGGAGTTGATGGAGGTCTTAAAGAGAGGTAGGATTAAGGGAAGTCACAAAAATAAAGTGCTTTAAATCTTCAGGAGTAAATTCTTTAGCTTTTGACCTCTCCTGATGCTTGTAATAATAATAATTCTTTAGGATATTACTCTCCTTATTGATTCCTGGAATCAACCAAAGTTCCTGGGTAGTAAGTAGCCTTAGGAGCACATGAATGTCAATTTCTAGCTGGGTGTTATTTTGATATTTGAGCCAAACATAATTTAGGGGCAGGCAATGAGATGTTAATACTCTGAGCTGGTTTCAGGTCTGTAATTGGAAGGTGACAAGACCAGGGTGAGGAATTGGGAAAAGCCAGAGGTACTGTTATATAGGCGTGGGGGTGGGGTTTCTATCTCATGCATACATATATTGTTTTAGCAAATAGATTTTTAAAGTTTTTAAATACTGTATAAAATTAATAGTCATTTTTCATATTATATTGATGTTGTTAGAGATGCATAAATTAAAGGGATAGAAGATGTAAGTTGACCTCTGTGGGGGTGAATGTGGAGAATGTCAGCTTTCTCTCTGTTTCCTTCCCTTCTCTTTTTGGCTCCTTGGGTTTTGCTCATTGTTGGCATCCCTGAATTCCATCCCATTGGAGTTAATTGTAACGTGTGTATTTGTTTTCCTCCTAGATTGTGAGCAATTTGAAAATGCCATAGTTGGTTAATCTTTGTATTCCCTGCTGCTCCTAAGACAACATATGGTAATTGCTCAAAAAATGTTGTATAAGTGAATGAACATTGGATTTAGTTAAGGAAACTGCAAACTTGCAGTTTTGTTCCCACACTTTAAGACAATGTGCATTCTTTTCACAGCCTTCTTTGACTTGGTAAGGGGAGCCCGTTATTTTTTACCAAGCTCCAGGTAACAAATCCAAACAGAGTGGATACTGATGTTGTGTGTGTGTATATATACTGTGGTTTGAGGGAAATACACTTTTTTAGTTCGTAAAGAGCCCATTTCAAAAGAAGAGGATGTGGCTAGGCTTGATCCTTCCATGAGTAGGTTGGGTCCATGTCCCCTCTCCTTGGGTTTGGGTGGGCTCTGTGACTGCTTTGACCAATAGAATGGTAGAAGTGACAGTGTGCTCGTTTCTGGGCCCAGGCCTTGAGAAATGGTGGCTTCCACTTCTTGTCTCTTGGGACACTTGCTCTTGAGTCCAATCATCATGCGGAAGCCTGTGTGGCTCTATGGAGAACTGAGTTCTGGACCGGCTTTAGCTGAACTCCCAGCTAGCGCCAACCCGCTAGCCTTGTGCATGCCGCCATTCTTGGAAATAGATCCTCTGCGTCCAGTGGAGCTGTACCAGCTGACATAACTGCCCCAAATGCGGATTTGTGAGCAAAATAAATAATGGAGTTATTTAAACCACTAATGTTTGGGGTGGTTTGTTAGGGAGCACTAGATTATTAGAAGTGAGACCTGTGTGAGCATCACAGTTATCTGAAGTACTCGTGGGGACCGAGGAGGGCATGGGTAATGGAGATTCACTAATTTGTTTACTAAACACTGACTGTGCACCTAATATGCGGACCTGGAGCTGGACTGTATCCTGGCAGTGGCTGGATGCCATGAGTCAACTAGTTTCTCTTGAAGGAGATCTGCTATCTTCTCCCCATGGCCGCCACAGTGCTCCTCTTCTCCCCGCTGCCCCTTCTATGTTTGTACTCCCGAACACTCTACGTGACTGACTCAGCATCCTGCTTATTCTACTGGTTTGTAACAGTCTGTTTTCTCTGTCTGACTAGACTGTAGTCCCGCAAAGGCTGGGATATACCCTCCGTTGCTTACCTCAGCATCTGGTGTATTGTAGATCAATATGTGAATATGTGAATTAATAGCACTGAAACCTCACTTTTATCCAATGATCCCAATCAACCTTATTCTCAGAGGTGCTGTTTTTTATTTTCCCAGAGTCATGGGTCAGCAAGTAATGGACCCTGGAGGGACAGGTATTTCCTACCAGCCATTCTTCTCCTCTATGTCACTTCCAGAGTGGAGACTGGCTGTGGTTGGCTTGTCACCTATATGCCATTTCAAGATAGACTACAAGAAATCACTTTCATTTGGTAAGTCTGGCCAGGGGCTTATCAATCTTGTTAATTCTTTCAAAGAACCAGCTCCTAGTTTCGTTGATCTGTTCTACTGTTCTTTTGGTTTCTATTTCATTGATTTCTGCTCTGATCTTTATTATTTCTCTTCTCCTGCTGGGTTTAGGCTTTATTTGCTGTTCTTTCTCCAGCTCCTTTAGGTGTAGGGTTAGGTTGTGTACTTGAGACCTTTCTTGTTTCTTGAGAAAGGCTTGTATTGCTATATACTTTCCTCTTAGGACTGCCTTTGCTGTATCCCAAAGATTTTGAATAGTTGTGTTTTCATTTTCATTGGTTTCCATGAATTTTTTTAATTCTTCTTTAATTTCCTGGTTGACCCATTCATTCTTCAGTAGGATGCTCTTTAGCCTCCATGTATTTGAGTTCTTTCTGACTTTCCTCTTGTGATTGAGTTCTAGTTTCAAAGCATTGTGGTCTGAAAATAGGCAGGGGATGATCCCAATCTTCTGGTACCGGTTGAGACCTGATTTATGACCTAGGATGTGATCTATTCTGGAGAATGTTCCATGGGCACTAGAGAAGAATGTGTATTCCGTTGCTTTGGGATGGAATGTTCTGAATATGTCTGTGAAGTCCATTTGGTCCAGTGTGTCATTTAAAGTCTTTATTTCCTTGTTGATCTTTTGCTTAGACGATCTGTCCATTTCAGTGAGGGGGGTGTTAAAGTCCCCCACTATTATTGTATTGTTGTCGATGTGTTTCTTTGCTTTTGTTATTAATTGGCTTATATAATTGGCTGCTCCCATGTTAGGGGCATAGATATTTACAATTGTTAGATCTTCTTGTTGGATAGACCCTTTAAGTATGATATAGTGTCCTTCCTCATCTCTTATTACAGTCTTTGGTTTAAAATCTAATTTGTCTGATATAAGGATTGCCACCCCAGCTTTCTTTTGGTGTCCATTAGCATGGTAAATGGTTTTCCACCCCCTCACTTTCAATCTGGGGGTGTCTTTGGGTCTAAAATGAGTCTCTTGCAGACAGCATATCGATGGGTCTTGTTTTTTAATCCAATCTGATAGCCTGTGTCTTTTGATTGGGGCATTTAGCCCATTTACATTCAGGGTAACTATTGAAAGATAGGAGTTCAGTGCCATTGTATTGCCTGTAAAGTGACTGTTACTGTATATTGTCTGTGTTCCTTTCTGGTCTATGTTGCTTTTAGGCTCTCTCTTTGCTTAGAGGACCCCTTTCAATATTTGTTGTAGGGCTGGTTTCGTGTTTGCAAATTCCTTTAGTTTTTGTTTGTCCTGGAAGCTTTTTATCTCTCCTTCAATTTTCAATGACAGCCTAGCTGGATATAGTATTCTTGGCTGCATATTTTTCTCATTTAGTGCTCTGAATATGTCCTGCCAGTCCTTTCTGGCCTGCCAGGTCTCTGTGGATAAGTCTGTTGCCAATCTAATGTTTCTACCATTGTAGGTTACATATCTCTTCTCCCGAGCTGCTTTCAGGATTTTCTCTTTGTCTCTGAGACTCGTAAGTTTTACTATTAGATGTCGGGGTGTTGACCTATTTTTATTGATTTTGAGAGGGGTTCTCTGTGCTTCCTGGATTTTGATGCCTGTTTCCTTCCCCAAATTAGGGAAGTTCTCTGCTATAATTTGCTCCATTATACCTTCTGCACCTCTCTCTCTTTCTTCTTCTTCTGGGATCCCAATTATTCTAATGTTGTTTCGTCTTATGGTATCGTTTATCTCTCGAATTCTGCCCTCGTGATCCAGTAGTTGTTTATCTCTCTTTTTCTCAGCTTCTTTATTTTCCATCATTTGGTCTTCTATCTCGCTGATTCTTTCTTCTGCCTCATTTATCCTAGCAGTTAGCGCCCCCATATTTGATTGCACCTCATTGATAGCCTTTTTGATTTCTACTTGGTTCGATTTTAGTTCTTTTACTTCTCCAGAAAGGGTTTCTCTAATAACTTCCATGTTTTTTTCAAGCCCAGCTAGTATCTTTAAAGTGATGATTCTGAACTCTAGATCTGACATCGTACTAATGTCCGTATTGAGTAGGTCCCTGGCAGTCGGTACTACCTCTTGTTCTTTTTGTTGAGGTGATTTTTTCCGTCTTGTCATTTTGTGCAGAGGAGAATAGATTAATGAGAGAACAAAATGCTAGCAAGGTAACAACGTCCCCAGAAAATATACTCTAAACAAATCAGAAAAGACCTGAAGCAGTGGGAAAAGAAAGGGAAAGAGAGAAAAAAGAAAAGGAAAGAAAAAAAGAAAAAAGATAAAGATAAAGATAAAAACAAACAAAAGCAGAACAAAACAAAACAAAACAAAAACAGAATGTGATCAAATATGATCAGGCTGGATTATAGATCAGTGCCACACACTAGATTTTGGGTGTATTTTGGTCTGTTAAAAGAAAGTCCCTCCCAAAATTTTAAAGAAAGAAAAACTTATATATGTACAAAAATAAGGGTTGATATGATGAAGGGATGGAATATGACTGTAAAGATGGAAATTATAAAAAATTTTAAAAAAGGATTTGATAAGTTGTTTGAAAAAAGAAAGAAGAGGATTAAAAAAAAAAAAAAGAAAGAAAGAAAAAAGGGAGAGAATGTGATCAGGCAGGGGAGTAGAAAAAAACCATACACTAGAGATTTAGAGTATATTTTGATCTGTTAGAAGAAACTATCTCAAGATTTTAAGGAGAGAACAACTTATATATATATGCCAAAAATACGGGTAACTACTATGAAGGGATAGAATATGACTTTAAAAATGAAAAATAAAAATGTTTTTTTTTTAAAAAAGGGATTGATAAGATGTTGGTTGAAAAAGGGAAAAAGAAAAATTCAAAAAAAAAGAAAAAAGGAAAAAAGAAAAAAAGACAGTTAAAAAAAATAATTAACTTTGAAAGACTAAAGAATCATGGTAAAAAAGCCATGAATTCTATGTGCAGTATTCCCCTAGCGCTGGAGTTCTGCCGTTCTCATTGATCGGTAAACTTGGTCTTGGCTGGCTGTTCTCGCTGATCTTCTGGGGGAGGGGCCTGTTGCCGTGGTTCCCAAATGTCTTTGCCGGAGGCGGAATTGCCCCGCCCTTGCCGGTCCGGGCTAAGTAATCTGCTCGGGTTTGCTCTCCGGAGCTTTTGTTCCCTGCAAGCTCTCCGTACAGCTTTGGAGGCGGAGAGTGAAAATGGTGGCCTCCCAGTCTCCGCCCCGGCGGAGCCGAGAACTCGGGGTCCCGCTCCTCAGCGAGCCCCCAGAGAAAAGCCGTCAGTCGCTCCCGTCTCCCCGGTCTCCGGCCGCACTCCGTGCTCACCCGGCCTGTGACCGCGCCTTTCTATCTGGCACCCGACCCCGGGTGGAGTCTCCAAGCCCAGCAGATCCCCGCGGTGCGCTCCCGCACCTCTCCTCCCGGGGGAAGAAGGTGAGTCTCCCCGGATCTGCCGCTTGTTGGGTCCCTGCTGGGGGAGCAGTGGCCCGACTGTGCCGCGGATCACGGTTTATAGCAACCCCGAGCTGAGAGCCCGCGCCTGGGCTCCGTCTCTGCAGCCAGCTTCCCTGCTCCGATCCCTGGGAGCTCTGCCGCACTCAGGCACCCCCGGTCTTTCTGTGACCCCGAGGGTCCTGAGACCACACTGTCCCGCGAGGGTTCCACCCCCTGCTTAGCCACCAGAGTGACGTCCCTCAGCGGAGCAGACTTCTAAAAGTTCCGATTTTGTGCTCCGTGGCTCTATCACTTGCCAGAAGCGGCCGACGGAGGCCCCTCCCCCGCCGTCTATCCTCCCGAATATCGCCTTGGATTCACTTCTCCGCACGTCCTACCTTCCAGAAAGTGGTCGCTTTTCTGTTCAGAGAGTTGTTGCTATTCTCTTCTTCGATCTCCTGTTGAGTTTGTAGGTGTTCAGAATGGTTTGATCCCTATCCAGCTGAATTCCTGAGAGGAGACGAAATCCAGGTCTCCTACTCCTCCGCCATCTTGCTCTCAACCAAGAAATCACTTTCATTTGGATTTCATCCCTGATTTAGAGTCAGAACCATCCAAAAGAGTGGACTAGAATTTTTTCTCCAAATTTTTATTATGGAAAAATTGAAATATACTGGAAAGTTGAAGAAACAGTATACTGTGTACCAGTAATACTCAACACCTGGCTCCAGGAGCTGTTTATAATTTGTCCTTTTTTTCTTTGTTTGTTTAGATACAGCATTTGAAAGTAAGTTGTAGACTTCTTTACACATCACCCCTAAAGGCTTCAGCATGCATCTCTTAAATAAAGATTTTCTGCTACATAAGCACAATACCAATATTTCTTATATAAATACTAACTCAGTAATATCCAGTTCATACTTAAATTTCTTCAGTTGCATAAAAAATGTCTTGTGTTACTGTTTATTTCTAACCGGGACCTAATCATCACTGTGCATTGCACTTGTTTGTTATGTTTCTTTTATCCCTTAAAAAAAGTGACATCAAGGTTTTGGAGAGACCAAGGCAGTTATCTTTTATTTATTTATTTATTTTATTATTTTTTATTTTTATTTTTTTATTATGTTAATCACCATACATTACATCATTAGTTTTTGATGTAGTGTTCCATGATTCATTGTTTGTGCGTAACACCCAGTGCTCCATGCAGAATGTGCCCTCTTTAATACCCATCACCAGGCTAACCCATCGTCCCACCCCCCTCCCCTCTAGAACCCTCAGTTTGTTTCCCAGAGCCCATAGTCTCTCATGGTTCATCTCCCCCTCCGATTTCCCCCCCTTCATTCTTCCCCTCCTGCTATCTTCTTCTTCTTCTTCTTTTTTTTTTTTTTAACATATAATGTGTTATTTGCTTCAGAGGTACAGATCTGTGATTCAACAGTCTTGCACAATTCACAGCGCTCACCATAGCACATACCTTCCCCAATATCTATCACCTAGCCAAGGCAGTTATCTTAAAGAATACGCCACATTCTGGATTTGGCTGTTTTCCTTGTGGTGACGTTTTTGTTCCTTTAGCCCCTGGATTTCTTGTAAACTGGAAGTGAGGTCTAAAAATTTGATTTGATTCACTTCAAATATTTTGGGCAGAAAAGCTTCCTAGGTGATGCTGTGTATTTCATATCATGTTGCATCATATTGTACCTTTCTCATTGATACTAAGTTCAATCTCTTGTCAAGGAGCTTTACTTCCTGTTCTCTCCACAGTCAAGGTCTCTTTCTGTGAGCAATTTATGGAACATCACTTTGGCACACCAGAAAATATTCTGTTCTCTGGTAACCTTAGTTAGTGATCCTTGCTTAAACCAATTCTAAGGTTTGCAAAATGGAGATTTTTCTTACCTATTTTTCTTTCTTCATTTATTAACTGATATTATTCTGTAAAGAATCATTTTCAGAGTAGGAAGTTGATGTACTAGCCACTCCAGGAGCAGCAAATGAGTGATTTACTTCTCTTTTGTTCTCTATCTTGACTCTCTCTCATCTCATGCTATGGACTTGTGAATTATGATCTTATAATCAATCACGGTTCTTATTCTTTACTGAATTGGTCCAGATTTGGCCAATTTGGTTCTTTTTAGTGGTGAATGATACTTAGAAATGGAGATCTTTAACTTCTCCTTCTGAGAATGATGGACCAAGAGCTTACCAGACTCCTCCCTCTCACCCCGAAAATAACCGTGCAACTGAGCATAAAACAAAAAGCATTTACCCTAAGTCACACTGAAGAGTGAACAGAAGCAGGCAGGCTCTGTGGGACTCCCTCCTTGGAAAGGGAAGGACTAGAGCCATCCAAATTAAGCCCAAGGCCAAGTGCTGGCAGTGCAGTAAAAGGGTCAGAGAAGGCATCTCCAAATTCTGCTGATGCCCATCTTCAACTGTTGAACCACGCATGCGTGGAATAGACTAAAAGCACCTCAGATAATGACAGAAGATCGGAACTGAGAGTAAAGCTGCTGCCCAGAGGGAAAGAGTTTGCAATTCTGGTTCAGCCAAGGTAGTTGCCAACCAAAACAAAAGAAACAACATTCAGGGCGCCTGGATGGCTCAGTCAGTTAAGTGTCTGACTCTTGGTTTTGGCTCAGGTCATGATCTCAGGGTCCTGGAATTGGGCCCTGCGTGGGGCTCTTGGCTCAGCAGGGAGTCTGCTTGAGATTCTCCCTTTCCTTCTCCCTCTGCCCTTTCCCCCAATCACATGCATGCGCGCTCTCTCTCTCTCTAAAATAAAGTAAATAAATCTTTAAGAAAAAAGAAAAGAAAAAAACATTCATCAAAGAAAAATAAGAAAATCCAGAATCTATGCAATTTAACATTTGTCACATTTAGAATATGAAGTTAAAATACTCCACAATCGAAGAACCCAGAAAATAGAACATCCTCTTAGGAGAAAGGAAAATCAACTGAGTCCAGCCCCACGATGAAGCAGGGATGGGGAGGAGCAGAAGAGGATTTTGCTGTGACTGTTAGAACTGTGGTCAATGAAGTAAAACTGTATAAGCTCACCAGGAAGGAAAAGACGGGCTATCTCAGCAGAGAAATGGAAATGATAAATGAAGAACCAAATGGAAATTCTAGAACTGAAAATACAGTACCTGAAATAAAATATTCACTTGAGTGGACTTCACAGTCAAATGGAAATGACAGAGAGAGAGAGCAAAGATGGGACAGCAAAAAAAAAAAAAAAAAAAAAAAGTTAGAATAAATAATGACTTAAACTTTTCCAAATTTTATGAAAAGCAGAAATGTACAGATACAAGGTGGTTGAAGAGCGTCAAGCAGAGTAAATACAGGGAAGCCCATGCTGACTCTTTCACACTGTTGAAAACCAAAGGTCAAGAGCAAACCTTGAAAGGCAACAAGAGAGAAACAATACAAGGGAACCATAGTCCAATTAATGGACGACTACAGGGGCCAGGGGAGAAGGGAACAACATCTTTAAAGTGCTGAAAGACAGCAATTCTCATCTCAGAATTCTGCATCTAGTAAAAAAATCCTTCAAGAATGAAGGATCAGGATGATCAAAAGGTTCCGAGATGGATGGTGGTGATGGTTGTACAACAACACGAATGTTTTTCATGCCATTTTACCTTTAACAATGGATAAAATAGTAAATTTTATTATGTATATTTTGCCACAATACTTTTTTTTAAAAATAATGAAGCGGGGTGCCTGGGTGGCTCAGTCCATTAAGCATCCAGCTCTTGATCTCAGCTCAGGTCTTGATCTCAGGGTCGTGAGTTCAAGCCCCATGTTGGGCTCCATGCTGGGCATGGAGACTACTTAAAAAAAAAAAAAAAAAAAAAAGAATGAAAGGAAAATCAGGACATTTTAGATAAAGAAAATGATGAGAATTCATCTCCAGCAGACCTGAATTTCAAGAAGTGCTAGAGGAACTTTCTAAAGCTGGAGGGAGATGACACCAGATGGGAACTGGGACCCTTGGGGAAAAAATGAAGAATAACCGAAATGGTAAATATTGGGGTAAATACAAAATGCTATTTTTTCCTTTGTGCTTTTCTCTCTCAATTTCTTTGTCAATCCTGTAACTATTAAAAGCAAAAATTATAACTGTCTTGTGGGGCTTGTAACATTTGCAGATATGGTACCTATAACAACCGTAAGGGTAGGCATGGACCTCTATTGTTGAGAGATTTCTGTATTTTACAGGAAGTGGTACAATATTGAATATAAGTGGGCTATGAAAAGTTATGATGTATATTATAATCCCTGATGCAGCCACTTAAAAATGCAAGGAAGTATAGCTAAAAAGCCAGCATAAGAATTGAAATGGATATTCAAATAATTTTTGTTAAAGGCAGGAAATGAGAAACAGGAACAAAATTTTTATTTATTTTGTGACCCATTAAATGAGTAAAAGGAAATCATTTTTAAAATTAGGTTATAATAATATGATGGTAGCCATTTAAAATTGAATTTTTTGAAGAACATATTTTAAGACATTTATTTTGTCCTGGTTATTTTCTTTTCTATTTCTTCTTCTTTTTTTTTTTAATTAGGCTATACCCTCAATGGGGGGCTTGAGCTCACAACACAGATCAAGACTTGTATGCTCTACTGAATGAGCTAGCCAGGCACCCTGAAGAACATTTATTAATATGGGTGAAGAACATTTACTAATATGGGAAAAATGCTCCTAATGTTGTGCTAAGTGAAAAAAGGATACTCAGCCATTGTAGTATGACAAAAAAAAACCCAAAAAAACAAAAAAACAAAACACACACCCACAAAGTATAAAAAAAAGTTTAAGGAAATATACCAAAATGCTTTTTGGTAGGAGAATCCTAAGTGATGTAATATCCTAGTCTTACTTGCTACATTCTCAAATTTTCTACAATGAGCATGGGTTATCACAAAACTTACTTTTTAGCTGTTACTAGTACGTAGTTATATATTAACACTTGGCTTTTCTACATTCTCTATTTTGGCACTTTACTAAATTTATTTTTATTCTAATAGCTTTTTACTAATTCCTTTAGATTTTTCTAAGCAGATAGTTGTGTGATGGACATATAATAGAACCATTCAGTCATGAGATCTCTTGGTGTCTGATGCTCACCTTAATGCAACAGAGAATCCCCAGAAGCTAATCAGCACTATTCACACTAACTGGTGGATCCCAAGCAGTAGGGAATTACATGTCCTGGGTCCAGCCCTGTTTCCTCATCTATGGAGTCGGCTCATTGTAAGGATGAAATGTGCTGATGGATGCAGAGTCCTGACTGGGTACTTGGCCATCAGACTCTCTTGACAAATGTCAGTGGTTATTACCGTGAGGATGTATGCACATCCTTTCCTTCTGGAAGGGTGCAGAGCTGAGCCCTGGGAAGCAGCTACACCAGTCTGTGGGCAGCTCACATGAAAGGAGGAGCCGCACACAGTCAGTCCTCAGGGTTAGCAGCTCTGGGCATCTATGCCTAAAATGACATCAGGCTGGTGTGTGTGTGTCATGTTTTCCGAATATTTAAAACTCCACGCCTTGGGTGAAGATATTCTCACTTATGTGAGAAAGGATGTTGAATGTGAAGATGATGATGGGTAGCCCACATATACTCTGAAGAGGCTCACTGTGGAAGAATTCATCTCTAGGTTTATCCAAGGAACAAGGAATGAGGAATCTCTCTGGTAAGCCGCCTTTGAGAGGGTCCCAGTGATGTCTGCCTTCCAGCAATGCATGCTCCTCTGTAAGCCCCTCCCCTTGAGTGTGGGCTGGACCTAAAGGCTCACTTCTAACAAAGAGAATATGGCAAAAGTAATGGGATGTCACTTCTGAGAGTCTGTTATGAAAAGGATTGTGACTTCTGTCTTGCTGGGCTTCTCTCACTCCCTCTTTCTGGAGCTATTGCTCTGGGAGGAGCAAGCTGACATGCAGTGAGTCACCTTGTGGTGAGGCCCACGTGGCTAGAAACTGATGTTTATTTCGTGAGAAGCTGAGGCCTGCGGGTGGGTGTGTAAGTGAACTCAGATGTGGGTCCCTGCCCAGTCAAGCCTTGAGATGACCATAGCCCCAGCTGACACCTTCCTTGCAACGTGTGGGAGATACTGAGCCGGAAGCACCCAGCTGAGCAACTCCCAGACTCCTGACCCTCCGAAACTGGGAGACAAAATATGTGTCTTAAGCTGCCGGGTTTGGGGGAAATTTGTTACACGGCAATCGGTAACTAATACACTCTCTAAAGCAATGAGGTGTCTTCACTGACTTCCCACACCTCCTTCCATCCTTCCATTTCGGTCCCTGGGGAACTGTGGCGATTTCTCCACGGCATCCTTTTATTTTTAAAATTTTACATCAAGGCATCAAATGCCTTTCCTGACCATTCCTTCATCTTACTGTCTTGCCTCTGGCCCAGTCACTGCTTTTTGCTGTGTCAACAAAAAACCAAATTGATTAGTGCTGTCATTTCATCTGTTGCTTTGGAGATCGCCCCTGCTCCTTTCAAAAGTCACAGGAGGATGTGGCTTCAGTGTGATCGAGAGCCCAGAGCAGTGGTTCACAGCCTGCCCTTTGTCCCTTTGTCACATCTCAAGGAGGATGTCACATTCAGGAGCCACACTCGGCATTGGTCACTGTGGGCTAGTACCGTGGGACTGTCGGTGACCACGCATGGTCCCCAGTGTCCTCGCTCCAGGCCCTCCCCTTTGCCACCTGTTGACTTACTGAGATAAAAGGGTGGAGAATTCTCTGACCTACAGGGCACTAAACTGAGTGGCTGGACCTCTGGATTCTAGTCCCATCCCCGCCACGGCTTTGCTGTGTGAACCAGAATACATCTTTCCATCTAGTTTCTCTATCTGAAAGGCCCGGACAATAAAGGCCACCATTTCTCTCTTCTTAAACAGAGCTTGAGGGAGAGATTTCCTCTCTAAGTGATAGGACATGAGTGTTTAATATTTTAAACCTGAGCGCAATGATTGTACAATTTGCAGACTATAATAAAAGCCACCATTGTCCCTAGACCCGTGAAGAGTTCTGGGGAAAAACAGCCCCATCTCCCCCAGTGAAAATACCGGCCAATTGAAAATTAGTTCCTCATACATTGCCTCTTTATTCTTTTTGCTCGTACTTAATAAGTGGACATTTGGTGATGGACTTCTCAACGCTGTCCCTGTGGCCATCAGCCTATTCACACCCTTCCTGGCTGCATTAAGTATCCCCAGTGCAGAGAATTAAGTCACTGTAAAAGTATACTCTGGATTTTACCAAGAGGTCACGGAGAGACCTCCTTGTCTTGGCCGTCAGCAGCATTCTTATTACACTTCATTTATCTATTTGGGAGGACTCAGGAGGACCAGCTGGGCCCCTGTCTGCACTCATCAAGAGTTAATTTCTGAGCGAGGGGCTGTGGTCATGAACAAGTGCAGAAGGTAGCCTGGTGGTCCTGCCAGATGAGAGGGGCCCTTAATTAGCAGCAGTGTTCAATCAGCCTGCTTAACCCGCCACAGAGCCGAGGTGGTCATGTCCTTCCTGCCGCCCTCCCACACATACACACAGCCACGGTCGGGCTCGGATATCCGTGTGGCCCGGGATGAGCGGCACGGTGCCGATCTGAGCCCCTTTCAGGGGTTACCTCAACGTTGCTTTTATTTTTGACAGAGTAGTGAGGGTTAACCACGAGGGTGGTTGTTTTTTTTTTTTTCCCCGTTTAAAATTTGGAAGCATCTTTTCGTCTTCGCCACCTTTGTATCTCCCAAGCTGGACATCCCACCAGCTTTGTATGTATTAAATGCTGCAATATTAGGTAGCATCTCTAATAAAATATAAGACATCTAGCAAGAACACCAGGTTTTTGGTGTTCTTTATGTGATCATTAAACACCTCCCTCGGTTCTACTGAGGAGTGAAGCTAGAAGCAACCGAACCTGGGCATTCAGTAATGCGACCTCAGATTGGTCTTTGCGATTCAAACAATGTCCTGTTGTCCCGTTTCTGGCGTGGCTTCGTGGGTATGGAGCCAGCTAGTTTGGGTGGGAAGTCAGCGCATCATCCCTCATCAGCTTTCCACCCTTTGTGTTCCCTCATTGCGGTTTGCCCCGTGGCAAAATGGAGATGATTGTCCCTGCCCGGCCTCGCTGGCCGAGCCGTTAAGAAGATAAAATACAGAAACGGTTTGTAAACTGTCAAACCTCGTACCGATCGGAGGTCGCATTACTGAATGCCCGGGTTGGGTTGCGTCTAGCTTCACTCCTCAGTAGAACCGAGGGAGGTGTTTAATGATCACATAAAGAACACCAAAAACCTGGTGTTCTTGCTAGATGTCTTATATTTTATTAGAGATGCTACCTAATATTGCAGCCTTTAATACATGCAAAAGAAATATAGATGCTTCCTCAAGTTCCGGCCAAGGGACTCCTGTGCCTGTTGAAGACCATGGAGGACAGAGGGATCAGTATGTAGGAAGAGGGCGGGTGAGAGTTTCTTAGCTCAGTGTGACATCTTGCTTCGTCATGAGACCCACTCACCTGGGGAAACTGAAGGTGGGCTCGGCCAGTTTGTCAGTTCCTAGCCCAGGGCAGATGATCTGGGGATGGTCAACTGTAGAGGCTTTGAGCAGGTCCGTTGGTTACATCTGCCGTCTTGCCTGACCCAGAAGAATAACTGGATTTACTGGCCACAGGTGGCTTGAAATCCTTTCTGCTGATGCCCACAAAACAAAAGTAGAGACAGGCCCCGTGCTCTTGTCAGCAACTCAGGGTGTGACTGGGGGTTTGGCTGTGTGGCAGTCATAGCACCTGCTGGGAGCATTGCACTGAGCCTGGGGGATGGGCTTAGAACCAGCGGGCCTCCGGAAGGCCAGTTTGCACCTCAGCCCTGGGAAGAATCAAACACGGAACGGGAAGGGTTTGGTAGGACACGTTCATTTTAGGTGGAAATGCTTAGCATGTTAAAGGTGACTGTAAATTTTAAGCTTCGTTCTTTACTTACCTGGCAGATCGGAGAGTGCTATGTCTTGGTGTAATGAAGCATTATGTTGGTATAGCGAAAAGGAAACTGCCCTCCTACAGGAACTCGGTCTCACTGGAAGCTCATGGTCTGGTGCGGGGCTTGCCTGGGGATGGATGTGTGTATACATGTGAGCACAGGCGTTCTTCCTGATTGGGGAAGTCGAGACCAAATTGCCCATTACATTGCCTGGTTCTACCCAACGGTTTCCTGAAAGGGTTGTTGGATAGCAAACCCATTCCTGTTTGAAGGCTTTTTTTTGCTTGTAGCTTTTTGTTTTTTTTATATTTTTGCCCTGGAAACATGGAAATGATTCGTGTAGAATTATTTTGATGGAGAAAAAAGAATTGAGATTGAGGAGTAAATCAGTCGCCAGGTAGTTCTAGCAGCCAAAACTGGTCAGAGCCAAAAGCTGCCGCCACATCCGGAACTTTGTTCCGGGCCTCCTGGGCATACACTGGAACCCTGGCAAGAAAGTTTGGGACACCGGGTCGTCCTCTGCCAGGGTTTCTGGAATCCAGATCTGATACTGCACATTCCTCCTTGTTTTGAAAGGAGAAAATCATTCCTTTAAATGTTAGGTAAATCTGTTTCATCCCAAACATGGAAATATTGATGCTGGACAGAGAACATGGGGAAGGAAGCGATGGAAAGTACATCTGCCCCGCTCCCGGCCAACGAGTACAGACCTTGTTCTCTAAGACCGTGCTTTGAGCCTCTTCCCATCAGGAAGGCCGTCTTGTCGATGGAGGACTAGCCACTCCTCTGATCGGCTTGGATCCCACTCAGGTTTTGAGTCCCTAGCTGTGTGTTCTGTCCCGTCTCCAAGCACCAGTCCTCTCCTTGTCACCATGACAATGAATGTGACGCCTGAGATTCACTTTTCATTGAAGGTGTAGGGCTGTGAATTTGACTCCAGTTGCATAGAGTTCTTTTTCACATCATTAATTTTCTTTTTCTTTTTTTTAAAAGATTTTATTTATTTATTAGAGAGAGAGAGAGCACGGGCACTAGCAGGGGGTGGGGCAGAGGGAGAGGGAGAAGCAGGCTCCCCGCTGAGCAGGGAGCCCGATTCGGGACTCGATCCCAGGACCCTGGGATCATGACCTGAGCTGAAGGCAGACGCTTAACGACTGAGCCACCCAGGCGCCCCTCACATCATTAATTTTCTTTTTTTTTTTTTTAAAGATTTTATTTATTTTTGACAGAGAGAGAGAGAGAGTGTACAAGCAGGGGAAGCAGCAGGCAGAGGGAGAGGAAGAAGCAGGCTTCCCGCGAAGCAGGGAGCCCGATGCGGGGCTCGATCCCAGGACCCTGGGATCATGACCTGAGCTGAAGGCAGACGCTTAACGACTGAGCCACCCAGGCGCCCCACATCATTAATTTTCATTTGAATCCTACTGTTCTATATTTGTCCCTGTATCTGCGACTTCCAAAAGAAGAACCAGAGGTCGCATTTGGGGATAGTTGCCATAGTAATTCCTATTTCATTTTTGAAACACCCCCTGAAATGGTCGACACACAACTGCTTACTTGTAGGAGGCAGCCTGAACTGTTCTGTTGACTCCACCCACGTGGATTGTTTTATGGGATTAAATCGCACCGAATTACACCGAGGGTGGAAAGACAACCCTAGTTCTGTTGTAAGTCTGTTCTATCACGGAAACTCCGTCTGTCCGGTGTTCTCGATGTTCAGTACGGTGCCACAAGCAGGGGCGAGGGCTTGCGATCCGGATCCAGGGGGCGGGGATGTCTTCACCACGTCACTCATCTGCTTGGCCACTAAATGACTTCTCCACGCCTTAGCTTCTTCTTTGTAAAGTGGCAATGACCACAGCAGCTTTGCAGCTTTTTCTAACGATAAGGAAATAAGACATAACTAGAAAGTGCCATGTAAACACTTGTAAAATACAAGGCAAGTGTCAATTGTGTATGGAGAGAATGTGGCAGGGAAACTATCACATGATTCCCGACTCTGCTTCATGTTCCTTCCTCCTGGGCACACAGCCACCCTCTCAGCTGGGCTGGTGCCACACAGATGCATCTTCCGGGCCTGGCCCATTAGATTCTCCCACCCTCCCTTCCCCTTCCATTGCAATTTTGGAGGTCGTGTGGGGAAACGGCAGAGTTACAAGTTGGACGAGGCCTGTCCCTGAGTCACCACTTGGAGGAGAGCTAACTAGCCCTGGACTTGGGCCACTGCCCTTGGGGCTGTTTCACCTAATGTTAGCCTACCCTGAATAATCACAGTTTTGGAGAAGAGTATTATTTGCCACTGTTAGCATATAAAGTTCTGTTTTTTTTGTTGTTGTTTTGTTGTTGTTGTTGTTTTTAGAGGGAGAGACAGCACGTGAGAGCAGGGGCTGGAGGGAGGGGCAGAGGGAGAGAGAGAGAATCTCAAGTGGACTCCACACCCAGCGTGGAGCCCAATGCGGGGCTCAATCTCACGATCCAGCGATCATGACCTGAGCCGAAATCAAGAGTCAGGCGCTTAACCAATGGAGTCACCTAGGCACCCCAATACTTGTGTTCTTGTATACATCATAAATATAATGTACTGTATTTAAGGATATTTTTATCACATTATATATAAGATTGTTGCTAAAAGTACAAACGAAAATCAACCTGCTTGCAGTTTTTATAAATAAAACATAATTGTTCACAATGAACCGGATCCATATTTTAAGATTGACTAAATTCTTGTACATAGCTTGACCAAAAAGAGAAGTTAATAGACTCCCTGAGAGGGGGATTCCTGCTGGAAACATTCATAATCATAAAAGAAGATTGCCTTTCGCTGCTGAAGCACTTACCATGTGCCGGACATACTGTGCTAAGAACTCGCAGACATGACAGGAGTTCCCCCGAAGGGAGACATTTGCTGTTTCTTTCAACATTGTTTCATACCTGTTAACACTGGATTATGAGACAAAAGCATATTTATTCCTTTTCTAGATTGTCACGCTCCCTTCCCCCTTGTTATAATAGTATGTGGTACGTGTGAATTAAGCCGAGGAGCTAATCATGTATGAGAACCCAAGTTCTAAAATGTCAGAGGGCCAGCGACTACCAAAATCAATTTCTAGCAGGTTGAAAACTTACGTGTGTCTCTATTGTGTGTTTCTGGGCTTGTTTTGGCTGGTGGTAGTAACAAGGATAATTATTCAGGGGGCATTTACGGCTTACCAGTGATTCACCAGTTGTTCTTGAATTTTCTTATGTAAATATGGCCAGCCAAATATGGTTTCCTGCATGTCTCGTCCATCGGCTGTAGGCATCCAAGCGCTGTATCCACGGTATAATTCCTACGGAGGTAAATGCTGCTGTTGATGATACGGCCCCAGCGGCCACAGATGCTTTCTAATGAATTGACCTCAGGTTCGGAATATTACCTCTTTCCCTCAGCACTGCTCTCCGCCCCCAAGACTAAGTGGACCGAATTCACACCCCGGGACAAAGACTTGCAGCCAACCCTAAACTTACCAGTGGGTTCTGTAACAAGTGGGCTTGAGTTCTGAAGTTGTGTGAGTTAGGTTGCGGTAAGATAACAAAGGATGGAAATGGAATTCGCAGGTACGATCTTAGGCTTGAGGTGAAGGAAAGGCTGGGAAGACGAGCCTGGCGGCTAACACGTGGGCTGGGGAAAACCCACAGCCGGCTCACCCAGACCAGCCCTGGAATCCTAGTGCCTTCCATTTACCTTCTGGTAAGATGGAGTTAATGACAGTACCCCCTGCTAAGATTATTGAGTCGTGTCGTGTGAAATGCTGAGAAGAGGACTCACAGGGGACGGGGTGGGGGTGGGGGGCTCGGCCGCTCTTGTCATTGTTACCGCTACGGTGACATCCGTTCACATCTGTAATCTGTGATGTCGATGGTCACTTCATTGGCAAGGCTGACCACAGAGTCTCTGTGTCTCAGCTCGTGATGCAAGTTGTTTTCGTGTATGTCTGCTTGTTCCCCAAGTACTTACGGAGTACCTGCTGTTTGCAGAACACAGTGCCCGCAGCGTATGCCCAGCACGCCCGCGTCCGCATTGTCTGTTTTCGGTAGGAAATGCTCTGCGGTGCTGACCTCTGCACGTCGGCCCGGAGCCTGGCTGGGACTTCAGGCACCCCCCACGCTCCTCTGATGAGTCAGTGTTGGGGGCGGGCTGGCCTCAGAGTCTGCGGGCTCTTTCAGACTCGAGATGAATGCTCCAGAAGTTGTTTGCATGCATGCTCTGCTGCTGATATTGAGCACGGTTAGGAGATGTGGAAATGGATTCTGTGACCCTCAGACACCCTTCTGTAGAAAGAAAGGTCGCTGGATTTTCCCCAGGAGGCTGTTCCTAAATGTTTACATGTTACTGTTATTAGTTGTTCATGCACAACCCTGTGATTTGGGCTTGTTACCGAATTGCCTTTTTTTTCTTTTTCAAATTGGAGAAGGGAGGCTTTGACTTCCTGAGCTTCCAGGCTGCATCTGGGACTCGATTTGCTCCGTGGAAATCTAGCGGATCCAAATTAGATAGCGCTGCATTGGACCCTGTTGGCATTGCTAAGGATAGAAGCCTCACTGCTTACGGATCAGAGAGGTTGTGCACTTTCTTAGCTCAGGCAGCTCAAAGTGTGATAAAAAGGGCATGTGTGTGGGCATGCTTGCCTTGGGGAGCGTCCCCTGCTTTAAATATCCTCTCGGAACTGATGGCTTCCAAATTTACATCTCCAGTCTCTCCCCTGGTCTTCAGATTCTCACATTTATTCACTGACTGGATAGGTAAATCAACTCTAATTACACTTAGAGATCTAATTTTTACAAATCCAAGAGGGACAGCTTAAAATTAACTTGCCCCAGTAATCAAGATATATATATATATATATATATATATATATATATATATGTGTGTGTGTGTGTGTGTGTGTGTGTGTGTGTGTGTATATATGTATATATATATATAGTGGCATAAGGGTCGAGGTATAGATTAATGGAAGAGTAGAAGTCCCAGAAACACACCTACATTTACGTGGCCAATTGATTTTTGGTAAAGAAGCTAAGGTCATTCAGTGGGGGAAAAGATAGTCACTTCAGTAATGGTGCTCCAACAACTAGGTGTCTGTGTGGAAAGAAGAAAGTGAATCTCAACCTTTACCTGGTATCATATGAAAAAATTAACTCAAAACAGATCATAGTCCTAAATATGAGAGCTAAACTATTAAACTTCTGGAAGAAGATGTTAGTGAAAATCTTTGTGACGTTGGAGTACGGAAAAATTTCTTAAACCAGACACAAAGAACATGAATTATAAAAGAAAAAAATGATTTTTATTTAACTTTAAAAAAATGTTTATTATATTTAAATTCAATTTAATTAACATATACTGTATTATTAATTTCAGAGGTAGAAATCAGTGATTCATCAGTTGCATATAACACCCAGTGCTCATTACATCCAGTGCCCTCCTTAATGCCCATCCCCCAGTTACCCCATCCCCCCACCCACCTCCCCTCCAGCAACCCTCAGTTTGTTTCCTAGAGTTAAGGGTCTCTTATAGTGTGTCTTCCTCTCTGATTTTGTCTTATTTTTTCTGCCCTTCCTCTGTGTTCATCTGTTTTATTTCTTAAATTCTACATATGAGTGAGATCATATGGTATTTGTCTTTCTCTGACTGACTTACTTCACTTAGCATAATACCCTCTAGTTCCATCCACGTCATTGCAAGTGGCAAGATTTCATTCTTTTTGATGGCTGAGTAATATCTCATTGTATATATACTTCTAAAAACTTTTTTTTAAAAAAAGACACAGTTAAGAAAACAAAAAGGCAAGCCACAGATTGGGAGAAAATATTTGCAAAACATATACCTGGCAAAGAGGTTGTAGCCAGAATACATAAAAAGCCTTCCAACTCACTATTAAGAAGACAACCCAGTTAAAAAAAAAAAAAAAGGCAAAAGAATTGAACGGACACTTCAAAGAAAAGATGAATGCCAGAAAGTTATGTGAGAAGATGCTCAGTATCACTAGTCTTCAGGGAAATGGAAGATAATGAGATGAGGGCTAACTTAGCGGCTGATAATAATACCCTATGTTGACAAGGATGCAGAGGAACTAGAACTCTCATATTGCTGGTGGGAATGCAAAATGATACAGCCACCTCTGAAAACAGTCTGGTAGTATCTTATGAAATTAAGTATACACTCACCATATGGCCCAGCAGTGCTACTCCTAGGGGTTGACCCAAGATAAATGAAAACATGTGTCCACACAAAGACCCGTATGCAGATGTTCATAGCACTTTATTCATAATCCTCCCAAACTGGAAACAACCCAACTATTCATCAATTGGTAAATGGATAAACAAATTGCTGGAATACCACTCAACAGTGTCAAGGAGCAAAAGATGAGCACCTGCAGGAACACGGGTGCATCTCAGAAATGTTACGCTAAGTGAAAATCTGAGGTTCTCAACTGCCCGGAAGCCCTACATGATTGAGCCCCCCCCCACCTCCACCCCCACTCCTGCCTAGCAGACCTACGTGCACATGCAGCCATGCACACGCACATGGGTGTTGGGCCTCAGACGCTGCAAGCATACCCTCCTTGCCTCGGATCCTTAGTGTTTATTCTTTCCCTGCCTGGATCATTCCCCTCCCAGATGCTGTTCCTGCTCTCACTTCCTTCAGGACTCTGCTCACATGTCAGCTCATGAGAGAGGCCTTCCTTAACTGTCTTTACAAAGTGTCAGACAGCCTCCACTGCCCCTTCTGTCACCCCCTTACCTGATACAGAATATATTTATTTGCATATTTGTTTCATATCTGCCTCCTCCTGCCAGAATGTAAGCCTGCTTTGTCTACTGCTCCATTTCTTGCTCTCTGGAATACTGTTACGTAGTAAGTGCCCAGTAGATCATTGTTGGGTAAATGATGCCAATGCACAAAATTAGGAATGCAGGCAGCAGGATGGGATGAGACCTCAGGCATCCTGTGCTCGGTCAAGATGTATACGGTTCCATTCTGTGTTGGCGGCTTTTCCTTAGCCTCATTCATTCATGTGCTGAACAGGCTCGGACTCTGTGTAGCTTTGAGAGACCTAACTAACGAAATACACACCAGAAATGAGTGCCGGCACATTTAATCCCTTGTTGAATATGTTCAAATGGGAAATTCTTGACATTTTTGCAAAGGTATTAAAAGAGGGCTTTTTACATAGGAAACTTCTCAACGATGCATGCCATGCTGATTGTGAGTCTTCCTCCGCACACCTGTTCCCCATTTATAAAAACAAAAATAGAAGGCAAAACGAGGAGAAAATAAATGTAATAATGTTTATGAAATGACTTAAATGCTATTGAAACTGTGGGCATAGAACCAATACTGTTTTCTGACATTATCACTCTAGTCTGTTGCTAAGGATGTGATTGTTTTAAAGCCGAATCAGAAGATTTTAGACACAGCACAAAGTACTATCTTTGGGTGGTATGTAGGGACAGTGTTAAGAGAGATTGTGATCAGAAGTCACTTTTATGTAATGAATTTACTGATTTAGGCCCAATGATCTTTTCTGTAGATGCTTCATTACTTCTTTTCCTCATTCCTGAATTCTTCCTTCTGGAAGTTACTGCTCATTGGCATGGACCGGATGTCCTCCGGAGAAAACCACAAAGTAGTTTTTCTTCCCTCCTTGTGAGTGGCCCCGGTCAGTCTGGTGGGTTCTGCGGGAAGACTGAAGGGATACAGTGGTGCTTGGGATTATTTGCCAGTTTTGGAGAACGGTGGCCTTTTGGTTTTCTGGTGTCTCAGATGATCTGAGTCCTGGTCCCCTGCCATTCTCACAGGCCTGCCAATGCATCTAATACAAACTGTTGTACCATTTTAAATAGTAAACGACAAACATGCTTTTGGGAATCAGAAAATTTGGTAAGTTTAGGAAATCAATCATCTGACCAATAGGTCCTTTGGAGAATTGACCCAGACCCACTGACATGTATCACTTATCTTTTCTGCATCCTGAGACAATCATGTGATTTTCTTGTTTTGCCCTCGTGATGTGTTCCATTGATAGGTTTTTCTGATGTTAAACCATCCTTGCATTTCTAGGATAAACGCTACTTGATTATAATGCATTATACATAAGACGTGTAATTGAACTCAGTAGCTAGCATTTCATTTAGGATTTTCACTTCTCTGTTTATAAGTGAAGAGGGCCTGTTATTTTGTTTTCTTACTTACCTAACTCAGAATTGAGATTAATTGTACTAGAACCATAAAATGAGTCAGGCAGCTTTTGCTCTTTTTTCTAATTTGTGGAACATAATGGAATGTTTTCAAAGTTACAAATCACAGCTGTTTAGAACCCCAGTTGTGTTTGGTTTACTTAAGCCACCAAAATATTTTTTTAAAGCTTTATCCTTAATTAACCTTTTAAATTAAAAAGATACTTTTCTAGTTTCACTGTTTTTCTTTTTTCCAGTGAGTGACCTAAATTAACTGTCCAGTTAATTTTTAATGAATATTTATTCACTCACTCATTGGACATTCATTATAATTTACTGGGCATTTGCTCTGCACAGGGCGCTGGGGGAGAAATCAATGGCAAGAATTCTTCCCTCATTTTTTCTGGAAGGGAAGCAGAGCTCATTTACCTAAGGCAGCATTACTCATTCTATGAAAGGGGGGTGTGTTGGATCACCGGGGACCTTCAGATATTTGTTTCTCACGGAATAGTAATTTTGCATGTTTGTTGAGCTGTAAAGGATTCACAGTCCCAAATTTTCTGGTTTTAGTTAGAAATGTACATAATTATTCATTCATCAGATATTTACAAATTACCTACTGTATGCTAGGCAGCATGTGTGGTACAGAAACTCTGAAGTCGTTTTCAGTGGTTTGTGTCAAAGGTCATCATTATTTTGGAAGATGCATATGGTCATCATTTACTCCTGTTCTGAATATATTTAAAAAGTGTTTGAAGGCAGGAGCACGTCAGGAGGGGACCCCTGTGTCCCTCGTGCCCTGCTCTGCACACGTGTGTGGGGACACTTGTTAGCAAAGGAGGAGGTGCATTTCCGCCTTTTCTCGGGGTTGGCAGCTCAGGTGTGTTGACCTGATATGATACTTTGCATTTCTGAGAAAGAAATCAGGGCTGTGGGTTCTGAATTCTCAGCCTGAAGCCTTTGCCAGAGAACAAAGTCAAGGTGATCAGACGTCTTCCCTCTGTAGTCCGACTCATTCCCTGGCTTACCTTACCGGGTCCCATGGCTCTACGTACCATCTCCACAGTAATGGTTCCCAAATAAATAGCCTGATCCAGATTTCTCCCTTCAAGTCCACACTGCCTTTTAGAGCCACTGGATGGTGCAGTAGGCCTCTCATACTTGCCACTTCCAAACCCAGTGCCCGATCAACCCTCTACCTGCTCAGCGCCTGGCTTCCTCCTTTCCGCAATGACATGTCCCCTTTTTCCCAGTTGTGTAGGACAGAAATCTTGAACTCATCCTTGACTCCTTCCTTCCTTTCTATCTTCCTTGCTCTCCCCCACCCCTTTCTTTCAGGAACTCAATCTGTCATCAAATCCTGTTAGCTCCACTTTTGAAATATCTAAAAGGCACCTGCTCCTCAGCTTCTGGCATTCCCATGCCAGCCCACACAGCCTTGCCTCTCACCTGCATCATTGTAGAGCCGCCTAGTTGATCCCCCATGGCCACTGACACCCCGCCCCCCCAAGCTGTTTTTCCTACAGGAGCCAAGTGAATCTTTTTTTAAAAAGTCAGATTATATCATCCTTCTGCTTAGAATGGCTCAACATTGCTTCTTATTTCATTCAGTATAAAATCCAGAATCCAGATCTTAAAAACCCTAAATATGCCCCCCCAACCCACATTCCCGTAGCCGTCCTTTTCCCCTATACACATTTACAACGTACTCGGCCACCTCGTTCCTCCCCATACCCACCTGGGGCCTTTGGTCTCGCAGTTTCCGCTGCCTGGAACATTCCTCTCTCTGATACCTTCATGGCATACCCTCTGGCTTCCTTGTGCTCTCTGAACGAATGTCTTACCAGAGGGGTCCTGCTTGACCATCCACACACAGTTGACACCCCCTCCCTTGTCCCTCTCTGTCCCTTTACTGTGCTTTATTTTGTTTTCACTGTATTGTCACCTAACGTATTTACCTACTCTATAGGTATTTCTACTCCATAATTCTGGTGTGTATTTGTTTTAATATAAAAACTATTTTAACCTATCCACTTACCTTTTTGCTTCAGGGAATAAAACTGACGCACGGCTAAATATGCACCCTGTTACCCTGTGTTTCCATGAGTCCTCCAGTGGACACAAGCCTCTGCGTGTCCTTCAAGCTCTTGGGAGAAGCAGGGGCCTAGAGAAAGGTGCTTGTCCCTAAGGAAACATCCAGAAATGAATGGAACATTAACATTAGAAAGGGTAATTAAAGGTCTCAACAATTTTAACTTTTTACTTGTCCCCGATAAAGTCAAGCTTTCTTCTCTTTGTAGAAACCAGCTCAGCCTGTGAACAGGTCATCTCAAAGTACGTTAGGGGCGCAAGTCCGACTGTGAACATTTCTGTGAGATTGGGAAGCGAGGGCAAAGCTCAGGAATGAGGGAATGGAGAGGAAATGCCATGCGTTTCCCTCCACGCCCGGTGTGGTTGAGCAGACCCAGGTCCTGGATAGCTCAGGTGCAGCTCCCACCAAGGATGTGTTCTAGCATGCGACTTCACCAGGAGATGAAAGGGAAGTGAAAGCAAACCAGTAGGGTGACTGTCACAGTTAAGGTGGGACAGCCCTTGGGTCTCGGTCACTCTGAAAGGGCTGGGGTCTGGCATGGCACCGCCTTCTTTCCCCAGAGCCTCCCCCACCAGCCTCCTGCTGTGGTTCCAAGTGCGCCACCCATCTCAGCAGCTCTGTGATGAGACGTTCGTTGGCTGTTGGCTTCCTCATTTGGGAACAGTTATTTGTTGTGGGCACTGGGCATGCCTCTTACCAGCTGTGGTCCTGGATCAATCACTTGAGTCGTCTCATCCACAAATGGGGTCGCAAGGTCCCCACCTTGGAACACGGTCCCAGGGATCCAATGGAATCAATGCAGCAATTCCCTCAGGTGCTGACGTCAGAAAAATCAGCTGACGGTGCTTCTCCTCCTCCTCAGTCTGAGTCACGGGAAGGTGCCGTTTTGGCAGGTCTAAAACGGCGGATTGTCAGTTCTCCCCGAGACTTCCGCTCCGACGCGTCTACAGGGGACGGTGTGTAGGCAGATGGCCGCTGACCCTGGTCACACTAATGCCAAAGTGAGCTCCTTCTCCTGCCGTGTGCCCGAAGAAAAGGCTGCCTGTCCCGGGGGGTCAGTGCTGGGAGCCTTTTGAGCAGCCGCCAGGTGATGTAACTGGGGTCCTTTTGTAGGTTTCACTATTGGCACCTGGTTAATGGGATGGGGATTTAGGGACGCAGCACTGCTACTGTCTTTTCCTGTCCCGTGTGGCACAGCCCTGAGCTCCTTGACAGTAGGCAGGGCTCCCCGGCTGGGTTTTCGGGTGTTCGCGCTCCTGTTTCTGGGGCCCATGCCCTTCGAGAACACGGGTTTGATTCCGCTGCTTTTCCTTCGGGTTTCACAGTGTGAAAACTGCTCCCACCATCCCAACTGGCCCTTTCTTTTTAAGTGGTGGGAAGCTGCCCCATTCTAACCTGTTTTTTCTTCCTGTTTTTTCTTTTCTCTTTCCTTTCCCTTTGCAAAGACTGTTTTGGGGCTGGGGGAAGTGCACACGATTTCTGAAGCCACGGAAACGTGATCCTTGTGCCCTTGTGTGTCTGACAGGCACCTTTGAAGCAGCCGCATCCACATGGCCCTGTGGCCCCCCCTTCTGTGGCTCTGCTTCCCCCCCCCCAGTGTATGTGGCCCAAGGGCCCGCCTTCCAGCGATGGTGGCAGCCCCAGCCTGCCCTTGGGCACTTTGCTGCCCTTGGGCATTTTCTCCATCACTCCCTATTTCTCCCATATGGTTCAAACCCACCTAGAGTAGGTTACATTTAATGGGGTGAGAAAAGCCCACACCGTAAGAGAAAAGTTGCAGGTGAGGTCAAGCCGCTTCCTCCTGGGAGGGAGAATGATTTTCTCTTCTCTGGCTTCCGCACCAGAAATTCATACAAAAGAGCTCTTTTTGTGTTTGATGTATTGCTTTTAAAAAACAAATCCTTCGTGTTTTTTCATTTTGGGTTCATACCTCTTGGCCGACCCAGCAGGAATTTGGCAGCTGGCGGTCCTGCTTCTCGCAAATGCTAAAAGCTGCCTCACCCGAGAGTCACTGGCTGCTGGGAAGCCTGGATGCGGGGCCGGGACCCCGGGAGGGTGGGGCGCCTCCTTCCGGTCCGCGCGCATTAAAGGGCTTATTGGTTGTCGACAGTGATCGCACACATGGGGGCTCCTTACACCATTCTTTTCGCTTGCTGTGTGTTTGAAATTTTGTATAATGGAGAGTGTTCAGGAGGGTTACCCAAGGCCCAGCGAGGTGTGTGCAAGTGTTTTGGACACATCCATTGCTATTTTCCCCCCGTGCAAAATCTTTTCTATAATGATTCGTGTTCAGAAGATCTTTGATAAGGCATATTTAACCCGCTGTTAAGTATAAGCAGGCTCAAACCTCAAAGCTAAGTCACACCTTAGTTTATTGTTTCATTTTATTCTATGTACAAAGCACGTTGTCCATCACCCAAATTCTTTGCTCTAACAAGAATCAGAGGCCGTATCAGTGCCGAATCAGCACGGATAGGCAGTGATGGTGAACAGAGCGACTGAAGAAAATTCTGCCGGCTTCATGGTTTTTCTAAGTGGAGAGAACACCAAAATTCTGCCGTCTGCTTCCAGAAACTCAAGTGTGCTGCCGGCCGATCGAAATGACGCCAGAACAGTAATACAGTGTAGCCCGACCCGCCTTCCAGGGCAGACAGCCCCCCTTGCTGTCTGAGTCTTGACAGACCAGATCGGAGCATTCCTACTGCCTTCTGGATCTTTCTCTGCAGATGAGCAGAAACATTAGACTCTAAGAAAGGCAGCCAGATACAGAATATGTCTCTGTGATTATTTTTATGCCTTTACTCTGGAATATAAGAGCCAAGATAACATCATAGGACCCTGCTTCACAATCCTTCACAATTAACTGAACATGCTTGTCACCCACTAAATTAGCCAAAAAGACCAAACGAACAAAAACCATGGATTTTTAAAAATTTTTAAATTTTTTATTATTTTTTTATTTTTTAGTGATACTGTTCAAGATAGGCAAGGACCCAAGGAGATAGGTACTCTTGAAAACAAGTTCAAACCTTGACAGGAGTATAAGTTGGAACAACCTTCTGAAAAGCAATTTGGTAGTGAGCATTAGGGATCACAAGAAGTTCCTACCCTTTGATCCAGTAACCCTACTTTGTAGCAATCTACACTCAAGAAATATATGGGAAAGTATATAGGAATATATATGGGGAAACCCATACTTTAGGAAACACAAGGTATATAGTCACTCAGTGGGATATTATTCATCAACAGAAAGACTAACAATATAGAGCAATTCTTAGATCAATTAAAAAGTAGGTTAAAATAAGTAGTTAGTAGATTAAAATCTTAAAACATGCATCTGACAAAGGACTAGGAAATATGGAAAAATGGTTGAGTTGTGTTAGGATGAATGATTGCATCTTTTACTTCTGTTTTCCAGACTATCTGTAGCATGATTACGTTCATAAATCAGATATCCTACATCCTCCTGACCACGTAGAGGGGAACGTTATTTAGCCTCCACTAATTTAGAATTTATGATTATCTGGCCAGAGATTAAATTGGAATTTCCTTGGTTTATGGGCAGAAACAAAATTATAGGGAAAATGTTTAAATTACTCGAGGAATTCAAGCCCAAAGTCATACTTGAACATATTCTTAATTAATCGAACGCATTTGAAAGAAGGAGAACTGCATGAAAAACTTTTTTTTTTTTCCCCACCACATCAGACTACAGTCGTCTGACCCAATGATTTTATTCTTTGTGTGGCATGAAATGGGTGAGGTGGTGTATAGTGTTTGAGAAGTAAGAACACAACACATGGTGTCCGGTGGCTGGCGTGGCTGGAGGAGATGGGTCTTTCTGTTGACTTTTCCTAATACAGTAATCAAGGTCCACATCTGCTAATCGGAGGGATTCTCTCCTACCAACTTTCTTCAAGATTGGGTTCCTGATCTTTCCAAAATGAAAATGCCATACAAAACCAACAAAACCCAACTACAGGCAATGAAAGATCTCTGGTGTATAGGAAATGGGGTGACTGCTTTCGGGACTCCCCTGTGCTCCAGAGCATGATAATACAAGTTATTCATTTTTTTACCAAAAAAGTTATTCATCCTCACTAAAAACTCCTTTGACTTTTTATGACTTCAGGATCCTTTTAATAACACACTCATTTTATATAATAATCTCCGAGTGTAATGCAGTGCACATACCTCTCTCCCGGACCCCATCCTCGAGGCCTCCGCTCCCGCTCGTTACAGACCGGGTCTGGAGCAGGAACTTCCATCTTCCTCTTTGCATTTTAATGCTTATCGTAAAAAGCGTTATGAGAAGTTCCAGGCAGTTTCATTTTGAAAGCACACCCAGCAATTTTGATTTCATTAGAACGTTAAGCTCCGTTTACTGTTCTTGGCTTTACGAGGGTCATTTGCTGGGACCGCATTTAGCAGTAGGTCTTGAGGTGTGTCCATCCCCGCGTTTCTGCAGGAGAAGCCACTCGGGCCCCCTCTGTTGACACGGGGCACTGTGCTGTGCCGCTTTTGCCCCATGCGTGGCCCAGCCCATCGTGAGCTCAGCACGCCCCCAGTTCTGCAAATTGTGTGTGTTCCTCCAGCATATGCTGCCAGATGCTTCTCGAAGCATTGAGCATGGGTGCAGAGAGGGGCGTGCACCAGACAGCATCAGGAAGACACAGCGGAGCCTCCAGGAAATGCCACAGTTTGGTTTTTTTTTTTTAAAGATTTTATTTATTTATTTGAGAGAGAGCGAGAGCACAAGCAGGGGGAGAGGGAGAGGGAAAAGCAGACTCCCCGCTTAGCAGGGAGCCTGACGTGGGGCTCGATCCCAGGACCCCGGGATCATGACCTGAGCCGAAGGCAGACACTTCACAGACTGAGCCACCCGGGTGCCCCCAAAATGCCACGGTTTTGACTTTTCTGGGAAGTGGTCACTGAACAGTTTACTAGGGGCTTGAGGGAATTGAGTGAGTCTAGCAAAATGAAAACAGAATATACCTGTGATCAGAACCGAGCCACGCCGAGGGGTGAGAACAAAAAAAATAAGCAAAGGCAGCGGTGTTTCCCCAGGGAGCCCTGACGCCCCCTCCGGGGCATGGGCCAAGGGCAGAGGCTGCCCCCAGCCCCCTCAGCAGCGCAGGTGAACTGCGCGTTTCCCAGCCGCAGACGGGAACAACACTGTGTTTAGTGAGCCCTTGAGAGCTTGATCAGGTGCTCTTGCGGGGCTCTTTTTTTTTTTTAATTTTTTATTGTTATGTTAATCACCATACAGTACATCATTAGTTTTTGATGTAGTGATCCATGATTCATTGTTTGTGTATAACACCCAGTGATCCATGCAGAACGTGCCCTCTTTAATACCCATCACCGGGCTAACCCATCCCCCCACCCCCTCCCCTCCAGAACCCTCAGTTTGTTTTTCAGAGTCCATCGTCTCTCATGGTTCGTCTCCCCCTCCGATTTCCCCCCCTTCATTCTTCCCCTCCTGCGGGGCTTTTCTTTTAAGCTCCCTTTCAGTCAGGTGGGGTGGGAAGGGAAGACGAGACGGTTCCTCTTTCTCCAGAATATCCTGAGCCCCTCAGATAAGGGCGATGTGTGCCTGTTGCACAAATCCTCTCCCAGAAGACATACAGCCAAGGGGCCTTGTGTCCTTTGCATTCATGCCACTTTGCCAGCAGGAAGGAACTGACATCAGCTACATGCCCCGGCGTGCCAGGCGCTCGGCGCAGGGTGCTTGTGCCATGTGACACATTCATTCCTCGAGGGGCCCCGGGGGGTTAAAGGGTAGGGTCCAGGTTTATCTACAAGGAGACTGGGGCTCAGCATAAGCAGGGGACCCCCACGGATGCCCCCAGCAAACCACCTCCACTGGGGTTTCCGTGACCCCGGCTGGTGGAGGTGCTGGAGTCAGAGTGGCCCAGCCCTCCCCCCAAAATGGGTGCGTCACTGCCAGTTTCTGCGTAAGATCAAAGTGGTGCCTCATTCCACCGTGGACGAGGGGACACTCCTGGAAGAGCATCCCAAGCTGACTTATACCAGGACCTGGAGGGGAGGGCACGAAGGCACACCCCATGTACACGCCCACCCACGTGCCCGTGCTCACACACACGCTACCTGCCGAACAATCTGACAAGTCCACATTCTTGCGATTTGTTCGGGACGTCTTGGCCTTGATAAGTTCCAGCTTCGGGACATGGCCGACGGCAGTGCTGTATATAGGTGAGATTATTAACTACAAAGGCGAGCTCATTTCCTACGCGTGTTCACATCTTTAAATGCAGTCTGGGTTTGCCGTGCTCTGACCTGCTCCCACCATGATGTGAGCCGTCTGCCCGGAACTCTGGCACCTCGCTTTGTCCCTACGTTGTAGGTGGCCCACATGGCCGCGTGTGGCTGATTACCCTTCCCGGTGAGGTCTTTGCTCCCCGGTTTGATGATGCATTCAGCGAGAAATACAACGTGGCTTAAAATCCCTTTACATTCCCCCATCTCTCTGACATGGCATTTTAATTATTAGGAATCCAGTCAATAAATATTTGTTACTAAAAACTCCATTCCACTGACTTCCCCCGTCATGGTTTCTCATGGTTCAGGATGCCTTTAAAAAGTTGTTTTTTTGTTTTTTTTTTTTAAGAAAAACGAAACAAAGAAAATGCACAGGCAAGATTTATGTATTTGGTTGGGGGAGGGGAAATTAAACTTCTCATAATAGTTTTTAAATTAAATTTCGTACTTGTCCAAATCCTTTCCTTCTCCACCCCTTCCTCTGATATTCCCTCACTCATTAAAGCATAGGATTTTGATGGTATTCACAGGGAAGCTGATTTACTGGAATAAAGAAGTTCTTTAAGTCTTAAATGTTGGAACCTTCCCAGTGTGTCTGAACCGGGTTTCAGGTTTTACTGGCATTTTGTTGGCAGGGCGGTCTTTGGAGCCCGTCCTTATTTGAGCGCGTTTCCTGACACCTTTGGCGGTATGGTACTATGTGTTTTAGATTTAAAAAAAAAGAAAAAGTTTAAATAGAAAAGCATATATAAACATATACAGAAGATTGATTATAAAATGTCAAGCAAAATAAAAGGGCAGTAAAAACTCTCAACAATTAAAAAATGGGAAGCATTTTCTCTTTAAAGGGGCAGTGAAAGGCAGGATGAAGGTAGTTATCGAAGAGAAAAGGTCCAGGAAACCCCAGGAATAGCTGACTTCCCACCTGCTCATCCTCCTCTCTCTGCACAAGTATCCTATTGAAATACGGATACGGATACTGCCCGTCCTAGAGCGCTGGACACATGGTCGCTCCCTGCCGTTGTCGGGGACACAGATGTTCTCCAGCTGAGCTGGAGGGAAAGCTTGTGGAGGTGAGGGTAGGGGGACAGGACCCCACCTGGGTTGAGGGTGTCCCCAGAGACCAGCCACCCAGGGGATCCTTTGCCACTCCGGGGCCTGAAGCAGTATTTCCCAGAGCCCCTGGGCAGATCTGTGAGAGGAGAGGCTGAGGCCCAGTGTTGGGAGAAGGTGAGTAGGATCCTCTGAATCCTAAAGCTGGCGTCCCATTTCATGGAGACACACTGAGAGTATTTCCCCAAAGACCAGGAACAAGGCCAGGAGGCCCACTATCTCCACTTCTACTTAACATCATCCTAGGGATATTAGCCATTTTAGGTAGATGAGAGAAGTCCAACATGGGCGTACAAATTGGAAAAGAAATGAAACTGTCTCTGCACTTGATGTGACAGCGGAGCTGGGAAATCTTCGAGAATCAACGATAAAATTCGCTGAAACAATAAAAGAATTCAGCAAGGGAGCAGGATTTTAAGTGGCCCGCCGGCACGGAGCCTCACCCGAAGCCGGCCTCACGGGGCCAACGGAGTTGGGTAGAAAATGCAGTTGGGGAGCGGGGGGTTTGGAAAATAACCATTTGAACGAAAATCTGTTACAGAATTGGATTCTGAACCAGGTTTAGTTCATGGGGGCCGTAAACCCAGCGTATCATGGAGCAAAGCCGTGCATTAAAGAAAGAGGCCCCTTGTCCCGGTGAATGAAGAGTTGAGCTGGTGCTAAGCTTCCTGGTGGAACGAGCTCCGACATGTTGCTGGATCTCTGGCGGGGTGGGGTGCAAGGAGGTCTTGGGGGAGAGGTCTGAGCTGCGAGAGGGAGAGAGGAAGGGTGATGTTCAGGGCAGTAAGGTGGTGAAAGAAGCAATGGTTGTGAGGCCAGCTGGCAGGGGCAGGAAATTCTTGCTCATAATTACCCTCCAAGCAGCGATGGGATTGGGGTGGAAAAAGGGGCCCCAGTGAGGGCCTGAGTGGAGGGTGGAGCCTCCCTTTCGAGAGGAAGAAATTCATTACCTTCACGTTGCTTTGTCTGCCCAGCTGTTTCAGCAGCCCCTTGGCTCTCTGGGTAAAGAAACGATGCGAGTTTGGATATAAATTTGGTGAAGAAAGATTGGCATTTGTGAAACAAGAATGCATACAGAGTAGGGAAAACACCCACTCAGGCAGGGCTGAGCAAACAACTTCGGTGCAAGTGTGGTGGTGTTTCTTTTTTTTAAATTTAAGGTGACTCTATTTTAATTCTAAAAAACTGCAAGAACCCCATTCCGATTTTACACTTTGGGTGTACATTTTCATAACTTTCCGGGGAAACGTATAACCCCCAGGACCGCCAAATTTATACAACTCGAAAATGCATTTTAAGAGACTGGTGGCATTTCTACCTTCAAATTTTGTTTTGATAAAAGGAGAGATGTTTTTGGCAGTGACTCACAAAGTGGGCCTCTGAGCCAGGCAAACCTGGTTAACTGTTCTGGGACCTCACCAGGCCGTTAACCTCAGCAAGCCACCACTTCCTCGTGAGTAAAATGAGACCACGTGGCAATGGCCATCACGAGAGCCACTGGATTGTTTAAGTGAGAAAATTGCCCATATTAAGGGCCCAGGCACATGGTTGGGTGCTCAGTAAATGGTACCATTGAATTATGCAGTAACCTTGCTCTACTTTCTGAGGATCTAAAGATCCCATTCTTTACCTGTGATTGAAGATACATGTCTCATTAATTAATTAGCTCACAAGACTTTGGAAAAAATTCCTTTTTTTTTTTTAAAGATTTGTTTATTTTAGAGAGAGAGTGAGCACCTGAGCAGCGGGGGAGGGGCAGAGAAAGAGGGAGCGAGAATCTCAAACAGATTCCCCACTGAGCACAGAGCCTGATGCGGGGCTTGATCCCATGATCCTGAGATCATGACCTGAGCCGGAATCAAGAGTCAAATGCTTAACCAACTGAGCCACCCAGGTGCCCTGGCCTTGGAGAAATTTTTAAAGTGAGTGGGGAAAATGGTGCTGTGTTGGTTGGTGTACTTAACTGTTGGAAGCCTGTCATAATGAGGTAGTGATCAGGAGTACAAGTGCCATGTATGTGTGTGTGAGAGAGAGACAGAGAGAGACAGAGAGGGAGAGACTGAGACTGTCCTATCCCTTAACATGCTTCATGGGGCTGAAAACTACTCAGGTGACCGTGAATGAAGTCAATCTCGGGGAACAGAACACTAACAAGGAACTCAGACATTTCCAAGTCCAGTCTTGTATACAGTGGCGCTCATTGGTGTACCCTTTCTGATTGCCAATCCCTATGCCTTTCCCTCTTTCCCCTTGTCCTCAACTACCAATCACCACCTTAGCTCTAGAAAATAAAATCTCTTCATTTGTGGGCATGTATAGAAAAAGAATGCAGTACTTTATTTTAGGAGTTGTGATGGCCAGAGGAGAAAGGGGGCTTTTTCATGTAGCTCTGGGGATTTTTCAAGAAATACAGTTTTTTAAAAAAAATCATTGAGAAATAGCTTTTGGTGCAGTGCCAGGACACCAGCCTTTGCACCAGCTGTATCCTGATTACCTAGGGCATACCCACTCTCTCTGGAATTGGGATTCGATGGGTCTAAGATGAGGCCTTAACATCTATGTGTTTTGGTTTTGGTTTGGTTTGTTTGTTTTTTTTTTTCTTAAAACTCCACAGGTGGTTCCAATGTGCATCTTCATTAAAGGACCTAACCCTAGAGGCACCTTTGATTCTGTGACCAAAGGACTGAGTCATCTGTTAAAACTGAGTGAAAAATGCGGCACAAAACATCTAAATATCTTCTCAGCTTTTTCTAATGTTTTAATGAAGATGATTGAGAATCTTAAAATGGTTTCCCTTGTGACCTGTATCTTGTTAAATGTGAAGAATGCTCTGTGGAATGTCGGGAGACCTGGTCATTCGGGCTGATCTCTACCAGACCTGGTGCATACCTTCCTGAGAAAGTCCAGTGTCTATCTAGCCTGACGGTCGGGGGTGAAGTGGAACCTCAGTTCAGGTTCATAGGCATAAATTCCTTAACTCAGTCCATGGAAATGGGACTCACTGGTTGATCCTCACGTGTTGCGAATGATACAGAACTGCAGGTGCAAAGAGATTTGAGGCAGACCAGGAGTACTAAAGCCATTTCAAGAAGAAATAGAAAAGGCTTCCCTTGGAATTGTCCTATAGTATCAGCCAAAACTTTTTAGTCTTGTTGATAGGCAGGACTTCAGTAGAGAGAGCATGGCCATAAAGAAAATGAAGAAAAAAATTCAGATCCTCTTTAAGGAAGTAAATAATGTTGATACTTAAATCTGTTAAAGACAACACAAAAAAATACAGACCAGTATCATTTCTGAGCATTGATACAGAAGTAATAAATATTAAGAAACAGAATCCAGCACCACATTAAGAAAACAATACACCACGATCAAGTATTTTTTTCCAGGAATGCAAGGTTGGTTCAATATTGGAAAAAATAAATTAATATATTTATAGATATATTGGTTCTTTAATATGTTAATAGAGTGAAGGAGGAAAAACATATGGTCATCTCCATAGATACTGAAAAAGCATTTCATAAAATTCAACATCCTGTCTTGATAAATACGTTCCCAAAATAAGAATTAATGGGTATTTTCTTAATATGATTGCATGTGTGTGTGAATACTACAGATAGTGTCTTAGTGGAGGAACCCTAAAAACTAAGGGTTCCACTAAGGACAGAAACAAGGCAAGGATACTCAGTATCTCTACTTCTACTTAACATTGCACTGAAGGCATTAGCCAATCCAAATAGAGGCATAATTGAAAAGAGAAAAAAACTACCTCTATTAGCAGATGTCCTGATAGTATGCCTAGAAAACCTTAGAGAATCATTGACTCTCTAATTCAAACAATAAAAGAATTCAATGAGGGAGCAAGATATAAAATTAACGGGCAGGAATCTATAGTCTTTGTATGTACAAACAATAACCAGCAAAAGATATTATGGTATGCAATCACAATAGCAAGAGATAAGATAAAATACCTAATGAATGAACTTAAAAAAAACGTGTAAAATTTACATGAGATGATTTTGAAACATGTCTGAAATCCACAAAAGTAACCTGGAAAAAATGTAAGACGTTGCCTGCTGGTAGATAGGACAGTTTGCCATCACCAAAGTATCAGTCCTCCCCAAGTTAATTTATAAATTTAATGCACTTACGCCAAAAATACCATTTTTAAACAATTAAGCTAGACAAGTAGATGCTAATGTTCATTTAGAAAAGTAAATTTGCAATAATAATCAGGAAAACAATGAAAATGAAAAGCCATGAGGTGTTACTAGCCTTGGTGGATTTTATTTTATTTTTTTAAGATTTTTATTGTTATGTTAATCACCATACATTACATCATTAGTTTTTGATGTAGTGTTCCATGATTCATTGTTTGTGCATAACACCCAGTGCTCGATGCAGAATGTGCCCTCTTTAATACCCATCACCAGGCTAACTCGTCCTCCCACCCCCCCTCCCCTCTAGAACCCTCAGTTTGTTTTTCAGAGTCCATCGTCTCTCATGGTTCGTCTCCCCCTCCGATTCCCCCCCCCTTCATTCTTCCCCTCCTGCTATCTTCTTCTTTTTGCCTTGGTGGATTTTAAAACACGCTATAAAGCCTCTATAATTAAAACAGCATGTGAATAAATGGAAAGACTAGCAGAATGGAATAGAAAGTCCAGAAATAGACCCAAGTGCATAGAGAAATATAGTATATAATAAAGGTGGCATCTCAAATTCCTAGGCCAAAGATAGACTTTTTAACAATGATCCTGGAACAATTTGATATATATTTGGGGGGGAAAAAGATAAAATCAGACCCATCCCTTTCACCATTCATAAAAATAAACCCCAAATGGATCAGGGATTTAAATTTAAAGTGAAATCCTGTAAGTATCAGAAACAAGTAGATGAGTTCCTGTAGAACTTGGGTGTAGAGAAAGGCTCTGAAGACACAAAAAACAAGAGGCAGTAAAAGCTTACATAAATATAAAAAAAAAAAATCAGACATTTTTGCATGGTAAAAAAAAACACCATAAACAAAATCAGAAGACAACAAACTGGGAGAAAATATTGGCAAGATGCTACAGATAAAGCCCTACCGTTCCCTGATACATAATGCACTGTTAAAAATAGGCAAAAGACATGAACAGGTAATTCACACATAACTATCTATATAAACGGCTCTTAAATGTATGAAAAGTTTACAGGTAAGAGAAATGCAAATTACAACTACACTGAACGCCAGCTCACATGGCAAAAACCGAAAACATGTGACGTTATGCTTACTGGTGAGGTGGGGGGGGGCCCAGGTGTGCCATCCGTGGCTGGTTCATTAGTAATGCAGGGGACTCCAGCAGCGTCTAGCAAAGCTACATACGCATTTGCCTTCTGACCCAACATCCCACTCCTAGGAATTTACCTGAAGATCCACTTCAACAACACAAAAATATATGAGAACAAAGGTATTCATTCTACTGTCTTTTGGAGACGACCTAAATGAATAAGGCAAGCTACGTCCACACAGTGGGACACTCCTCAGCTTTAGAAGAGAATGAAGGAAGAGCTCTAAGAACTCACAAAGAGTGTTTCCAGATTATAGTGAGTGAAAAAAACAAAACACAGAAGGCAAAGGAGTATCTGCAACATGATAACTTTCTGCAAGGGAAAAAAAGGAAATAATATGCATGTATCTGTTCATTTGTGTAGAAGGACACACGGGAAGAATAAACCAGAAACTAGTGACATTAGTTGAATTGTTATTTACAGAAAGGAGTTAGAGGGAGAGATCCGGGTAGACGAGGTGAGTCGGGGAGCATGACACTTCTCAGTATGCTTTTCTGTATAGTTCTGATTCTTGGAACCAAGAATAAGAAAGAAACAAGAAATTACAGTAGGAAAGAAACAAGGATTGGAGGAGGGACCCCATAATGGGACACAGAAGTACAATTAAGCCTAACCTTATTTAGATGAATAACATAACCACACTAAAGTGAAAGACACAAAGAACAAGGCCAAGGAACTTTTAAACACAATGTTTGACTATGTACCCTCAGGCTAAGGACAAAAAAGAACTGTAGATAAATATTGAAGGCTAGTTAGTAAGTTTGTTTTTCACAGTAGCATGGGTCAGCAATTCTGAAACCACTTTCTGTGTATTACAGTATTGAGCAAATAAGTAAATATACTTGAGATAATGGGAGCCAGATTTATCATTATTGAAGAAGGAAGTTACAAATATAGAAAGGGGGAGAATAGAATGGACTGTGTGGTGTTGAATTGGAACTGGAGTTTTCAGTGGACCTCAGTGGTTTTTAAGGTGGATGGATGGATGGATGGATGGGAGGAGGGGTCAGAGGGAGGAAGGCAGGAAGGAAGGAAACACCCCCTTTTGCTATTTCCTAGTATCCAGATCTATTTTATAAATGTCATTTTTTTCGAGGTGCCTGAGTGGCTCAGTCAGTTAAGCATCTGACTCCCAATTTCGGCTCAGGTCATCTCAGGTCATGATCTCAGGGTCGTGGGATTGAGCCCAACTTGGCTTCTGCGCTCAGTGTGAAGTCTGCTTGAGATTCTCTCTCTCTCTCTGCCCTTCCCCGCCCCTGTCTCTCAAATAAATAAATACATAAATACATAAGTGTCATTTTTTGCTAGAAGGAACCAGAGCTCTGTGGAGAGAAGGCTGATTCCAAGCTGGGACTGAGAAATTTGAAAGTGAGTCTGGAACCTCTTCTTATGCCGGAAAGTAAGGAACTGCTGAAAGATGACAGGGACATGTCAGTAGGACATGGGAACCAGCCCCAAGGAGCTTCCACTTGCCAAATCTGGGGCAATTTGAGCATCAAAATAAATGATAGAAAACATGTAGTCTATTAAATCAAATGTGAATCCATAAATCCATTCTGATATAAATAGATAAATAAGTGAGGGAGAAACAAAAGCTCTTCCTTATAGTAGCATCCCATCAAGTAAACACAGAATAAATAATGAATCAAAATCATTATTTGGCAACCATCCAATAAATCATCTATTCAAACAAGATTCATTAGATGTTAAAACTAGTAGATTACATGTTATGAGAAACATGATATTTATCTCTCCCCAAGTACTTATTAATTATAATGGAAAAACAGTAACTTTGCAGTGGAAAACTTGGCATACACCACCTTAACCAAGTGGATCAGCGTTAACTCACCAACACTGGGACCCGACCGCTCCGTGCGCCTCCTGATGTGATGCACCAAGAAGGATACAGCCTCGCTAAGAACTTTGTTCTTGCCCAAAATGCTGGCCTGAGTCTCATCATGAGGAGATTCCAGATCATCTAAATCAAGAGGCATTTTACAAAATAACCATAATGTCTCACACTCTTCAAAAAATGTCTAGATCATGAAAGACAAAGACTAAGAATTGAAGCCAATTAAGGGAGATGACAACTAAATGCACCAAATGATCTGGATTCAATCCTAAACCAGAAAGAAGGTTGTGCTTTACTGTCAAGGGCCTTTTAAGGGCAGTGGGTGAAATTTGAAGACATTCCGTAGATGAGATCAGGAGTTGGCAAACTCTGGTCTTCGGGCCAAATCTGGCCTGCTGCCCATCCCTGTACCACTTACGAGCTCAGATGGTTTTTACATTTTTAAATGATTGGGAACAAAATGAAAAGAATGAAATCCCTATGACATTCTGGGAAAGGCAGAACTATAGAGACAATGAAGCCATCAGGGGTTGGGAGGAGGAAAGGAGGGATGAATAGGTGGGGTGCAGGAAACTATTCTACGTGGCAGTGTACATTTGTCCAAACCTGTAAAGCTGTACGGTACAAAGAGCGAACCTAATATTAAACCACGGCCTTTAGTCAATCATAATGTATCAGTATTGGTTCGTCAGTTATAACAAACACACTGCACTAAGACGAGGTGTTAATAATAAGGAAGCGGAGTGGGGGGTGAGGGTGTCTCTGGGAACTCTATACGTTCTGTAAACCCACAGCCGCTCAAAAAATAAAGCCTATTACAGGGCGTCTGGGTGGCTCAGTCAGCTAAGCGTCCGACTCTTGATCTCAGCTCAGGTCTCTGGTCTCAGGGTCGTGAGTGTAAGCCCTGCGTTGGGCTCCATGATGGGTATGGAGCCTACTTAAAAAAAAAAAAAATTAAAAAATGAAGTCTACTAAATTTTTAAAAATACTGTATTTTTCACATGAACAGTATATGAAATTTAAATTTCTGTGTCTATAAAGTTTTGCTGAAACACAGCCACACTTACTTATTTACATGTTGTCCACAGCTGCTTTCCATGCCCGGATTGTGGGGTTGGACAGTTGCAACAGAAACCCAGTGGCTCGCAAAGATTAAAGTGCTTACTCTCTGGCTTTTCACAGAAGAAGTTTGCTGACCCCCAGATTAGATCATAGTGTCGTATCACCGTATGAAGTTCCCGATTTTTATCACTGTAGTCTGATTACATAAAATAAGCCCTTGATTTTTAGGAAAGACACACTGACGTACAGAGGGAGAAGGAGATGTCATGGCTACAACTCTCATATAGCTCAGGCGAGAAAAATTAGAGAGGGACAGACAGACAGAAATCTGGGTGTGAGGGAAGGTCATGTAGGAATTCCTCCTATGATCCTTGCAGCTCTTCTGTAAGTCTGATACTATTTCAAAGAAAAAGGTTAAAAACAAAAGCAACATAGCGTTGGGGCTGGGAACCAGCCAGAACTTGATCTGTGTTCCTTTTTTGCTGGCTCTGTGGCCTTCCAGAAATGGTTTCACTTTTCCAAGACTGTGTCCTCTTCTGATTTGTGAAGCTCAGATGAGATAACACATGTGAAGTGCCACACGTCTCGCAAAAAAATCTGCATCAATTCCGGATGACCAAGTTGAAAGTCTACCCAGGGCCTGCAGGAAAACGGTTCCCAGATGTCTGCTCGCCATGTGGTCAAGATGCATCAGCGTCTGTCTTCTGAGCTGGCAGCCGCGTCTCCCACCAGAAGGCCCTCTGTTGGGGTAGATGGCTCATGGTAATGGCCGTTGACACGCTCCGTGGGGGGCCCCTCCACATCCAGCAGCAGAGGATGGACTCTGATCGTCCTGAGCGGTGGGTTGAGAAGATCCTGAAATCTGGTGACTCTTAGCGGAGGGCTCAGCACATGGTCTTGAGGTCCTGTGTGTGGTAGTTCAGTGAAGGTTCACGTCCATAAAGTGAGGATCTAGGGTCAGGACTGCTGTTGGACATGGTCACAGTCATAGCTGTGGCTGCTGGGTCGGTCTCTGACTACACAAGCCTACTGGTCCATCTGCGAATTCTGTAACTGCACATCTAAGGGAGAAGGAGGTGATGCTCAGACATCCATTATTTAGGGTGCGGTGTCAGGGGTAAGAAATAGTGGCTTGTGTTCATCTTGACTCAATGATACAGACCAACATCAATAAATCCTTGGTCTACTAGACAGGTGCCTCATTCCGAAAACTGAATCCACAGGACTCCCTCCCTGTGAGCAATGAAATGATTTAGGAGTAGTATAGGTGCGATCATGATGTTGGAGATAGGCAACATTAGCTGAAAACCCAGGAGTGGTTGGTATGCTAGGAGATACGGGAATTAAACAGCATCTCCGACAGAGGGTCTGACCCATCGGCATCCTTCAATAGAGGTACAGGTGGGCCTCTGCTACTGGGGGGTCCTGGAGGGGGGTCGTGATGGTGGTGTTCTTGGGCAGTCCAAGTTCCCTTTTCGCCTGCAGTTGAAGCACTCATCCTGTTGTACACCAAAAGAGAGGAAAGCAAATATGATGTAAAGTTTACTTATTTACAATATTCCAAGAGTGGACTGATAACAGGTTGTTACAGCTTTAAATGCCAAACCCAGAAGATAATGGAAAAATATATCAATAAAACTGCTGTATTATGGGGGCGCCTGGGTGGCTCAGTCATTAAACGTCTGCCTTCGGCTCAGGTCATGGTCCTAGGGTCCTAGGATCGAGCCCCACATCAGGCTCCCTGCTCGGCCGGGAGCCTGCTTCTCCCTCTCCCGCTCCCCCTGCTTGTGTTCCCTCCCTCACTGTCTTTCTCTCTGTCAAATAAAAAACAAAAACAAAAACTGCTGTATTATGTGCCTGTGTGCATCAGTGATCAAAATTATTTGCAGGTAATAAACCTAAAGAAAGTGCTGTCTTTAAAAAGTCAACCAAATAGGGACGCCTGGGTGGCTCAGTCGTTAAGCGTCTGCCTTCGGCTCAGGTCATGATCCTGGGGTCCTGGGATCAAGCCCCTCATCGGGCTCCCTGCTCAGGGGGGAGCCTGCGTCTTCCTCTCCCTCTGCCCCTCACCCTCATTTGTGATTTCTCTGTCTCTCTCTCAAATAAATTAAAAAAACTTATAAATAAATAAATAAAATTCAGCCAAATAGCTAGTTCAACCGACGGTTTATAGCTTTGCTAAGTGGGTTCAGAGACCCAAGAACTGAAAGGGAATATTTTCCAACCCCAATTACTAGTGTCAGTCTAAACGCTTTGTAGCCCCATGTGCAGATGTTAGTGCACGTGTAGATAAGAATGGGGGAGACGGGGGGGGGAGACGTACAGAGGATAGGCATCATCTCTAGAATTTTAGAAGAGTCCTAAAACACACACACGTTCCACTGCTCCGCCTTCTCCCTGGCCACCCTCTTTATCCCCAAGAGGGGGTCATGGGAGGTCTTCTGACAGCAAGAAATTCTAGGATCCACACAACAAAGAGAAAGCACTGTATTTAAGCACCCACCTGGTTCAACCCCCGGCATGTATTCTGTTTCCTTCTTATGGACACCCGAACAAGTGTTCCGTTTCCTGGGTGACTGGAGAGATTAAGGGAGATGGAGCCCCTTCCTCGATGTTAATTCTGCCAACACTGGGATTTGAATTTGAATCTTGATCTGATTCCCTGTCTGACTCTCTGCTCTGCTGGGGTGTTTCCAAAGTTCCTGGGGAACCTTTCCTTTCGTGCCAGAAACAATAGCCCCCCCACCACCACCCCCGGGGTCCCTGGGTGGCACCGTACATCCTTGGGACTGTCGACCCCAGCTTTGCGCCCACACGCCTAGCTGCCTGTTCAGAAGTCTCTGGTGCATCCCTGTGCATCACAGAGCCCTCCACGCTCCTTGCTCCATTTCACGTGGTGGTGTTACAAAAACTGCTATGCGTTTTTTCTAAAAACAGTGCTGTGCACTCTTGCATTGAAGGCAGCTTTAAAAAAAAAAAAATCGATTGCACTGATAGAATCAGACTTTTTAAGAACTAAAATACCTTGGTATTTTAGCTTAACTTTAAAAAAAGTACTGCCTGAATATGATGGTTGGTGTTTGCAATGTAATATATATTTTTTTAAAGTTTCTGAAATGAAGTCCAGCACTGTTTCCTTTGAACTACATAGATGTCAATGGGCTTATGCATAGCGGGAATTTATCTTCCAGTGAAGTCTTTAAAAATCAGAAATAGGGACTTATAAACGTGTGACTTCCTGGATCCTCCTCCTTCTGCCTCTTCCCTACTCCCTTGATTGGGTTCTTTTTCACATATAGAAAGCATGGAGGGTAGGGGGTGCTGTCTGAGAATGTGTCTTTCTGAACGCTAGGAATAAAGGAGATGTCAGAGCTGAAACTATCAGGGGGGTCAGACATCAAAGAAAAGGTGCAGCGTGTGCATTAAGAACACAAGTTGATAAAGGATGCCGGCAGCCACATGCCGTCTCCCCAGTCTGTGCAGGGACAGTAAGCAGACTCAGCCTGTCACCATTGCACAGGGCGCGTGCTCCCCAGGGAAGGAGAGCAAGGGACAGGCACGGCCGAACGTGCACAGTGTGCATTATGGGAGGCCCGTCCAGCGAGCCTGGCAAAAAAGCTCAGCCAGTTGGCTGCTCTTGTATCTCAGACCTACCATCTCCCCGAAGAGATGAGATCGTTCACCCAGTGAGCTGGTGGATGCATGCTTAACCTACTTAAAGCAAAGCTGAGTTTAAATACATCTTTTTAAAAATAGCATTTTTCCTGGCTCTAAAATGAATGCACCCCAAGTGTAGAAATACTGGAAAAGTCAGAAAAGTGTAAAGAAGAAAATAAAAGCCGCTTGGAATCTTGCCCCCCAGAGACTAGGGGGGACAACGTAAAGAAGTAATTTAGATCACGAGGTGTTGCTTACGTCCCCACCTTCTGGGGATTAACCACCACTATTGACGTGTGTCCTGTATTCTTCTAGAAATGCACACAGGAAGAAATAGCTTACATAAACGGGACCAAACGTGTGGTTTTCAAGCGTTCCCTCTTTATCATCAGTGTGATAAGAATGTCCAGAACTATACCTCCATAGCATCATTTTAAGAGCTCCACAGTAAGGAATTTCTCCAATCATCAGAAACCTATTTTGTAAAATATATCTGTGTATTTGTTTAAAAGGGGAGAAAGTCTAGAAGAATATACACTTTTAATGAGAAGAGGGACTTGTTTTCTGCTTTGTACTTCTCTGAATTTTTTTCAAATAATCACACTCCTCAAAATAACCAGAGCTAATATTGTGCTGTATTGTTGTGTTTTTTTTAAGATTTTATTTATTTGAGAGAGAGAGAAAGCCCAAGCAAGGGGAGAGGGAGAAGCAGGCTCCCCGCTGAGCAGGGAGCCTGACATGGGGCTCGATCCCAAGACCCCGGGATCGTGAGATCATGACCTGAGCCGAAGGCAGACGCTTAACCGACTGAGCCACCCAGGCACCCCTTGTGCTGTATTTCTTAACAATTTTAAAAAGAATATTTTAAAACATCATTAGAATCATGGTGTGTGTAGGGTTTTGCCTCCTGATTAAATCATCCGATGGAGTCCAGTGGACTTTTTTGGCTTTATCACAGATTGCTACATGATAGTTGTTCATGGGAGGATGCTATGATTTTTGTGTATTGTTCCTGATTTTTCACATTGTAAGGCTGTGATGAACAGTTGTGCCCCTAAATTATTTTGTTTCCCCGTCTGAATACTCCTCAGGATGCATTCCTGGAAGGATGGTCACTGGGTCAGAAGGTGTAAAATTTTTAAGGCTCTGGTTGCATATGAACAGACTGGTTTTAAGAATTTCTACTCCTTAATACTATCAAATAAGCTTTTGTTCATAATAAATGGGTGCTGTAGATAACTCTTATTGTCCTATTTAATTTTAAAGCAGAGCTTTTAGTTCTTTTCTTGAAATATTTTTGAAGAATTAATTACTAATGTTATATCTAAACATAAAAACCATGCTTATTTTTGGTCAGAATTTTTCAGAATAATTTTTAAGGGTAACCAATCATCTTTAAGAAATTTTAAAACAAAGAAAAAATCATCCTAATAAGGCCTAATAAATAATAAGTAAAGCCTAAGTAAATCTCCCTCCCTTTTCTATGAATTTTACATCGTTGGAATAAAAGTATATGTAGTTTTTTTACGGCTCTTTTTATTTAGCAGAGTGTTGCAAGCATTTCTTCCCACATACTCTTGATAACGTTTTTTTAAAAAGATTTATTTATTTGACAGAGAGACACAGCGAGAGAGGGAACACAAGCAGGGGGAGGGGGAGAGGGAGAAGCAGGCTTCCCTCTGAGCAGGGAGCCCGATGAGGGACTGGATCCCAGGACCCTGAGATCATGACCTGAGCCGAAGGCAGACGCTTAACGACTGAGCCACCCAGGCGCCCTGATAACTATCATTTTTAATGACCGTGAATTATTCCATTGACTTCACCTACCACAATGTACTCAACATTCCCCTGTTGGACACTTAGATGATTCCCACATTTTTACTTTTATAGCACTGTGGTGAATGTCGACCATTTCCTTAGGTTTGAATCCCCCCCCCCCAGTGGATCGACTGGGTCTGAATTTAAATTGTTGTTCGTTCAGAATTTTCACACAGCTTCCTACTGGCCTGTCTCCTAGCTTAGTCTTAATTCTTAAAGCTTTACTCCAACCACCTGGTGAAATTCAGGACGTTCCCGTTGGCAGGGCACCCACGAGGTGCTGTGATGTCCTCGGGAACCAAAGTGGTCACATTGGCAAAGTGACCCTTTGGGGTCTGGATGTTTCAGACGCAGGAGCAGAGTAGAAGGACGGAGCACTTTCCCCGCACGCCCTGTTGGTAAACTCGAGGGAGCGCGCTGAGCTGCCGGGCACAGAAACCTCTCATTCCACAGCCTTCACAAACGAGGAAAGAAAATCCACAGCAGTGGGGACCCGATCGTTAGGTAACCCCCTCCTATTTCTTCTTTTTTTTCCCCTGTTTCCTTCTGTGAGAACATCATCAGCCCAGGATGGAAAGGCATTTATGGTGTCTCCTTTGCTAAAGCAAACTCTGGCGACTTCATTTTCAGAAATGCAAAATTCGTGAAGTTCATAAATGCCTCTTTGTTGACCATGAGCCGTGTGGTTTGGCCCCCAGAGTTATCTCAGATAGCACAAATAAATCTGACGGCCTCTAGTTGTCTCAAACTGAGCATTACCTCCCTCCCCCGTTGTCCCCTCCTGCAGAAATTTCCTCTTGGCCTTCAGCTGCACAAACTCCGTCTTCTCATCAATATGCCCTGTTAACTGCTGCCAAACCTCTAGCAGTTGAGTGCATATGTTCCCTTAATCATTTCTCTTTGTTCTAGAAGTCTGTGTTGGTTTCTAAACCTCCCCCACCCCCTCTCCTAATTCCACCATCACCACCACTGGCTTATAGACACGACTGTCTACTGTCTACATGTTTATTTAAAGAACATCCTAGATGGCCTGCCATTGAGAAGGGCTTTTGCAGTCTGCTCACAGCGTGCTAAATCATCCCCCGCCCTCTCCCCTAGAAAAGTGTGTTAGCTGCCACCCGCAGCCTTCGGAGCCCAGGTGACGGGCTGCCGGAACTTTCTGGAAAGCATGAGGCTCCAAGAAGACAGTGTTACCTCTCGGCACAGACAAAGATTCCTTCTCTGTTTTCCGCTGGTCCGACCCCAGAAAAGGACGCTTTATTCTTGGAGCCCACCAGTGTATAGGAACAGTCGGTCTCAATGGGTTATTCATGGTGTCCAAGAGAAATACTTCTGGAGCTATGCTTCTTGTCCGATGAAAAGTGGGCTAGGCGGCCTGCTCGCTGGGAATGCCCTGTGCCTGTGGGACCCACCGGCCCCCTCCTGACGTGGCCAGGCTCCTCTTAGCAAGCGAAGGGGTCTTCTGGGCTCCTTGTGACCACGGTCTGCACGTACTGGTGCCCAACTCCGTCGGCCAGCATGCACAGGGAGGCACTGTGTTGTTGCTCTCTGCTTTTAAGTGTGTTTCTCCTCTTACCCTGTGTAGACCCCTCACCCCCTGCCCTGAGAGCACCTGAAGAACCACCAGAGCGGGGGTTCAGGGCCCTTTCTCCTCGGCTCGGGGGGTGCTCTGGAACCCTGGAAACTGTAATTGGAAAGGTCCTACAAATAACATCTCTCCATCCTCCCTCCCCTGCCTCTTCCCTCCCCCAAAAGTATCTCAGAGAGTCCCCCCCCGGCAGCTGCACGGACAGTGGACCAACCCGATTTTGTCTCTCTTTAATAAATCCTACCATGAACCATGCCCACTCTGTACCTGGTCAGCAACTTCTGGGAATGCAGAGGAAAGCCTTCCTAACACGGAGTTAAAATATGTAGAAAGTAGCTGGGAGGAAATTCTCGGTGTGAGGGATTGTTTTCCACCCCCTTTCCTTTTCTGAAGAAAAAAAAAAAAGGTTAATGTTGACTCATTTGGTGGAGATATAAGGCATTTTTCTGCCTATCCCCAAAGGGAAGTTTGCATTCTTTTAAATGAAACCATTTTAAAAGCAGAACTCAATCCTAAAATGATCCATGGTTCTCCGGACTTCTCAGAAGGTGTAGATTTATTTACTATAGTTAAAACATAATTAGTTCTCAGGGGATAGTGTATCTTTTAAACGGCTTTATTGCCACCATATTGGCTTTCTGAATAATCAGAAACTTCTGTTATGATTATGGTCTAGTGTTCGGACAGAAACGCACCGTAAGTAGAAACAAATGTCAGAAACTGCTAGTTGTCACTCGGAGTAAGGGACACCACATCAGAGGGGGAAGAAAGAATGTCCTGATAGGATATTCCAAAGAAATGGAATCAAACAACATCTTAAATGAACTAACAGCTCAGGCGGGCACCCCAACCCCAATCTTTTTTGATTCAATGGTGTTTTCTTTGTCTCTTCTCCTTCGTTATCACTACAGAGGCTGGGAATGGGGTCAGTATCCCTCGAAACCCGGGAAATGGCCCTTTTTCTTCTCCACACACCCCCGCAGATGAGTGCGAACAGGTCCTCCTTTCGTCTGAGCCGTAGGCTCTGCTCTCGTGTCCCTGTCCTGGCTGACCAGTCTTTCCCACCGTTTGCAGGTTGATGTTTGAGATCCCGCAGGAAATGGGGTTAATAGCCATCGCAGTCCGCCAAACGCAGGGCAAAGGTCAGTCATCTTTTGTTATCGTTTCTGTTGTTCTGTTCTCTAAAATCTGTGACTCTTGTGGCCAGGTTGCCCATTGATTGTGTGTGCTGATCACGGAGAAGACTCCCATTAGGAGTGCTTGTTTTCACACCCCCTAAAATGGAGGAAGAGGGAGGGAAATTGATCAGAAGACTGAGTCTTGGTAGAATTAAAGCTTTCTCTCGAGCGGAGATGGTTATTAATCACTGGACATTCGCTGGGGATGGTTTTAACATTCCGTCACCTACATCTTGTAAATTCTTTCTGACACATTCTAGGCATTGCAGTGTGTGAATCGTTACTGTGTTATAGAGACATTTATTTGCCCGAAGGTTCTCGGGGACGTGCCTTCTGGGTCCCTGTTGAGTGTCCCGTGGAGAGCCCTTTCGTCTGCTAGCCCCCACCCCAGCCGCACCGGAATTTCCATGACCAGTGGTCAATGCCCCTTCACAAAGTGACCACAGAGAAGCCAAGGGCTGATCCGAGCTTCCGCCACCTGCTGACCCCCAGACCCTCAGAAACGAGAGCCCGCATCCTCCCAGAATCCACTTGGGGTCCAACCGCAAGCAGACTCTGTGCTCAGTGGTCCCGCCGGAGGCACTTGGCCCCCGCCGGTGCCAGGCCAACCCAAACGTGCTTTTCACTCTCAGAGGCTCTTATGCCTTTCTCAGAAGGAGCAATGAAATAAGAAATCCACTGTTTTCCACTTCTTTCCTTTGAACACGTCTTTTGAACATAACTCAAAGAGAAAATTCATTTTACCCAAAGCTGGGGGTGGGGGGCTCAATTCGGTGGTTAAAAAAAAAAAAAAGAACATAGAAGAACTTGGATTATACCTCTCATTTTTGGATTATACCTCTCATTTTGAGCATTTTATTTTCTTGACTTCTATTTTAGGAAAAATAACCCCGAGAGTTAATATCAGGGATTACTTTTTAAAGTCTGCTTCCTTTTTCCCCCCCGTAGAACAGTGAGATATAGTTCACAGACCATACAGTACCCCCAATTAAAGTATACAATTCTGGGGTTTTTAATATATTACAGGGTTGTGGGACCATCACCACAATATGGGTCACTTCTAAACTGTCGTGTCCAGGACCTCTCCTGGACCAGGACAGACCCGGCCCGGTTTCCCCACTGTCTCTGTTTTTGCCGGCATTACCAGATGGTGACAATTAAGCTGACAGTCATGTTCAGACCCTGTAGGACTTTGAATCATCAAAGCATAAATGATCTGCTCACTGAGGCAGAACATTCAGCTACTTATCAGAAACTTGTTCAGCAACACAGTGCCAGACTTTAAAATGCTTCTCTGTTCTTGAGTTAACCCCAGAACCTCCAAGCATCTTCATCAGTGCAGGTTGATTGCACGTGGGTAACTGAGTCCTGGGCCCATTTTCGGGTGCTGCATGCATCTGACTGTTCACGTGGCAGGGTGACCACTTTCCTGATGGGGCCCTCTGTGTTCCAGGGCGGGGAGTGAACGCTTGGCTGAGCCCCATGGGATGCGCTGCGTCCACCCTGCTCATCTCCATCCCACTGAGATCCCAGCTGGGACAGAGGATCCCATTCGTCCAGCATTTGATGTCCCTGGCCGTGGTGGAGGCGGTGAGGTCCATCGCTGGCTACCAGGTATGTGCGATTTGCCCATCCAACAAACCCCACCCTGGGTGCGGATCTCAGTTGAGGCTGGTGTGTGGATGCATCTGAATGACCGCTGCGTGTAGAGTTTCAGGCTGCTCTTTGCAAAGTGGGCAGCAGAGTGCTCCTGGAGTTTTAAAAGCACTGTCAGCTCATAGCGTGTCTCCGGGGTCGCCGGATGGGTTTATTTCCCAGAATTCCCTTTCTGTGCTGTTGTCAGATTACTCAAGCTTCTCCTTCCCCCCCCCACCTTTAATTGAAGCACACTGGACTGACATACCACACTGTTGCATTTTCTGGTGAAAAGGCTTATTGTATGGACCTAAACAACCTTCTCATTCCCTATCTTCACTTAGCACGGTCCCTGCTTAGCAGAACGAGCCTTGTCTGTGGCTGCCCAGGTTCAGCGTGCAGGTTCGTTTGGGGTGTCTGCTCCCCACTGTGGGGACAGAGGTGGCTGCTTCATCATTACCATCGGATGCTTCCGTGTCAGTTAGTAGGGAGACAAGAGGGTGATTAATGCAGTTTTCCTGGACGAATTCCATGGGTTCCTCCCCGGCCTCCCTCCTACCTACATTTCTTCTGTCAGGCCGAACACAATTATAGTATTAATTCATGAAGTGAGAGGCTAAGATCATGACTTTCAAAGGGGCCTGTCCTCGTGTTTAACAGGGAAGCAGTCCTCCCCTCCAATGTGGTCGTGTCCTCGTGGTCACCGTGTGTAGGACTGGGGTATGTGTTTCCCACATCACATCAAGTCCCTGGCACGCACACTGAAAGGTGACGTTTATGACCAGCGTTCAGCATCCTTGCGCTCTGTATCCCAAGGGCCTGGGCTCATCTGACTGTCACACATCTTCGCAGGTCAGCTTGCAGCCCCTGAACTAGACATTTTGCCTCATGGAGGGCAGTTGAGAAGATAAAGTTCTGTCGTGGGAGGAAATATTTTTAGCCCTAGTGGCAGGTTCATTAGTCTTAGGAAAATAATTTAAAATTTACATCAGGATGCCTGGGTGGCTCAGCCAGTTAAGTGTCTGCCTTTTAAAAAAATTAAAATTTACATCAAATGCCCTCCTTAATGCCCATCACCCAATTACCCCATCCCCCTGCCAACCCCCCCTCCAGCTACCCTCAAGCCCTGGGTGTTATATGCAACCGATGAATCACTAAATTCTACTCCTGAAACTAAGAATCTACTATATGTTAACTAAATTGAATTTAAATTTTTAAAAAAAGAACAATGCTAAGAAAAACATGCAAAAAATAGTATTAATCAATTTCATGCAAACTATTATAAAACATTATTACCTTCTAAAAAAAGGAAGAACAATATTAAGAAAAACATGCAAAAAATAGTATTAATCATTTCATGCAAACTCTTATAAAGCATTATTATCTTCTTTAAAAAAAATAAAATGATGGGACAGGGTGGGATGGGGTAACTGGGTGATAGACATTAAGGAGGGCACGCAATGTGGTGAGCACAGGGTGTTATATAAGACTGATGAATCACTGAACTCTACCTCTGAAACTAATAATACACTGTACGTTAATTAATTGAATTTAAATTTTAAAAAGGAAATTAAAAAATGGTAGGAAACAAGTGAAAAATAAAATAAATAAAATTTAAAATTCCAATTAATCTGTTTAGCTTTTTCTTGGCTTTGATTGTGACCTTGTAGCCTCGCGTGTTAACTGAGCGAGCATTCTCTGAGTGCCTGCTAGCCAGGAGGCCGTGCCGGGCACACGGGCAGCAGGATGTGAGGTGGGAAGCTCGCCCTGGAGCGGGGGGGCCGCACCTGATGGCCGTGTGTCCCTCCTTATCCTTAAGGAGCTCCCACCCAAGTTCCTGTCCTGTTTCTGCAATCGTGCAGCTCAGTCACACCTGTGTGATGTGACTTTGGCTTGGGGTTGGGCTTATTCTTGTTTTATTTTTAGTTTTACTGAGATAGAATTGACGGACCCCACTGTGTAAGTTTGAGGTGTGCAGCATGAGGACTTGGCATACATGTATTGTGAACTGATTACCACAGTAAGTTAACCTCCTTCACCTCCTAGACTCACCAAAAAACAGTTTTCCCCTTGTGATGAGAACCTTTAAGATTTACTTTCTCAGGGGCGCCTGGGTGGCTCAGTTGGTTGGGCGACTGCCTTCAGCTCAGGGTCATGATCCTGGAGTCCCGGGATCAAGTTCCGCATTGGGCTCCCTGCTCAGCAGGGGAGTCTGCTTCTCCCTCTGACCCAACCCCCTCTCATGCGCTCTCTCTCTCTCTCTCTCAAACAAATAAATAAATAAAATCTTTAAAAAAAAAAAGATACAGAGACAACTCCATAAAAAAATTAAAAAAAAAAAGGTTTACTTTCTTAATGTTTTTTAAAATTTTTTACTTAAATTCAACTTAATGAACAAACTGTGTATTATTAGCTTCAGAGGTAGAATTTAGTGATTCATCAGTTGCCTACAACACCCAGTGCTCATTCCATCACGTGCCCTCCTTAATGCCCATCCCCCAGTTGCCCCCTTCCCCTTAGTGTTTCTTTTGAACAGAGCCATTTGGCCTACACAGCACAGCTCCAGGATGGTTGGAATAGGCCCCAGTTGCATAGAGTTTGCCTTTCTCACATCCTTGGCCAGATGTCCCTGTCAGCACACAGATCGTGCCCGTCTCCCTGGACCAGAGGCGGAGTCCCAGGAATGCCCGCTATTCCTTCCAGAACCCTCGTTGCATTGCCTGCTGTCCATCCCACTGTTTCTTCTGTCTCAGAGGTCCCTGCTGGGCGCCTGGAGCCCTCCACCCCCACATTCCTGCTTCCGCTCTCCTCCCCGCACCTGTAAGTTCTGTTTGCCCTGGGAGGCCCAGCTCCAGTGCCATTCCCAGAAACTTCTAGCTACAAACTCCCTCCTCTAACCTTTTGGCATTTTGAAGTTCTGAGCCGCTTTCATGGTTTCTCCCATGGATCGCTTGGAAGCAGGGTTATTTGTCCTCCGGTACTATCTCCTATAAAGCAACCAGCTCCTTGAATGCACGGTTAGTTTTATGTTGGTCCCAAAGGGCCTAACCTGGTGCTTTATACCTGGGAGGCCTGCCGCCGCAGCTGTTTGAATAAATCATTGAGATGGTGAAAAAGAAGCATGCAGTCTTTCTCTTCGTCTTGAAATAGAGGTCATTGTTTACCTGCACGAGAACACACGATTTCCTAAGCTGCAGCATTAACTAACTAGGTCCGAAAATGTGAAGTAAAACAAGAACCCAGGGGCAAGGCCAGTGCAGAGGAAAGCGGCCACCCACATGCTGGGGGAGTAGTTTCCAGGCTTGGGCAGGGACTGTGCTGGGCACAAGGGGACCTGGGAGGGCAAGAGAGGACAAACAAGGGGACCTGGGAGAGTGACCAGAAATGTCTCCCGTATTGCCCAGTGTCCCCTGGGACAAGGTGGCAGAATGCCTCCTTGCTCCGGCCCGCATTGAGATCCCTGTTCTACAACAGAAAAAAATATGAAGCTCCCTATCAGTTAGAGGTCAGGGCGCACACCCGCATCTTATTTATGCTTTTGTTCTTTGGTGCTTCTGCGTTTCTTCCCCTCACCATCGAGCGCTACATGCTAGGGCAGACGAGCTTCTGAAGAACAGAAACGCATTCTAACTGGCCACCATACAAAGAAGGCTTTGTCGGAGGGAAAGGAAGGGAATTCTTGGAAGCAGCAGGCTACATAGCATAGTGTTAAGCACTCAGGGGCCTTGTGTCAGAAAGCCCCGGGTTCGAATCCCAGCTCTGCCGCTTCCGAACGTAACCTCAAGCAAGCCAGGCCATCTCTCTCTGCTTCAGTTTCTTCCTTGTTAAATAGAGGTGAATCTAGTACCCCCACGTGGGTTTGGTGTAAGTAACACACAGACCAGTGCTGAGATGGGGCTTGGGGCCGGGCGGGCCCTCAGCGACGGAAGAGCCAGCCCTGCGGGATCAGAGGCCATCTGCTACGCTGCAATCTTTTGGTTTATTCTGCTGAGTGTCTTTCTTCCAGATTCTCTTCCTCTACCCACACATGGCACCACCTGGCTGCCAGCCCCAGGCCCCAGAGGCTGGGCAGTTCCAGCACCCGCTGAGTCTCACCCAGTCTCTGTGTCCCCGCTTAAGAATCACAGCAAGAGTTGGGGGTCTGGGAGGACCAGCTCAAGGCAGTGTCCGCCCTTGGACCATTCCACTGTGACCGTGACCGGGGGCCCCAGGCCGGGCTGCCCAGGTTTGCTTCTGGATGGAGAGGCAGTGAGCCGCAGAACAAATCTGTTTCTATTACCAGTTGACTGTTAGCAATTCTTTGAGGCCTTCGGTGATAATCCAGTGAACCGGGTTCCTTCTCTGTATCTCTCTAGGATTCTACTTGAGACATTTCTACCCACCTTTTGTGACAGTGGTTAATTTGGGGCATCTTTCTCTCTTGAGCATGAGCTCCTTAAGGAAAAAGAACCCTGAGCGTATTTTGGTCTCCCTGCCTCCCCCCCACCCGCACACGGTAGGTACTCAGTGGGGGTGGCCATTGACACAGGGACCCCTTGGAGATGTTGAAGGCTTGGTTCCAGATCACCACAATAAAGTGAGTCAAAGGAGTTTTTGGTTTCCTGGTGCATATAAAAGTCGTGTTTACACTACACTGTGGTCTATTAAGTGTGCAATAGCATGGTGTCTAAAAAAAACAATGTACATACCTTGATTAAAAGATACTTTATTGCCCAAAAATGCTAACCATCATTGGAGCCTTCAGCGAGTCATAATCACTGATCACAGATCACCATAACAAAGACTGGAAAAGTTTGAAATGTGATAATTAACAAAATGTGACACAGAGGCCCAAAGGGAGCAAATACCATTGGACAAATGGCACCGATAGACTTGCTCAACTCAGGGTTGCCACCGACCTTCAATTTGTAAGAAACACAGTGCCCATGAAGCACAATAAAGCAAAGCACAAGAAAACGACTATGCCTGGCCTGGGATAATGAAGGGGTGTGGAGAGAATCCAGGATTTACACCAGATACGTTCTGTAGGTCTCTCTCCTGGCCCCAAGGTGGTCCTTGACCACTGGATTGTCCCAAAGAAGGGATTAACCCTCAGAACAAGAAGCGAGGATGAGATCCCACGTTCTATTAGATTCGAGAGTATCTGGCTCATCTTCCTTTTAGCTGAATGACCTCTCCCGGCCCCTTTGTGTCCCATGATTGCTTGATTAATGTGCAGATTTTCCTTTAGGATATCAACCTACGAGTGAAGTGGCCCAATGATATTTATTACAGTGACCTCATGAAGCTTGGTGGAGTTCTGGTTAACTCGACGCTTTTGGGAGAAACATTTTATATACTCATCGGTGAGTTGTGAAAGCCTTTCCTCCACATTTTTAGATGAATAAAAACGAAAATAAAAATGGTTTTTACATGGCTACCTTGAGGAGAGTGGATTATCATATGGGATTACTTTTTCTTTGAGCCTTGAGTTACAGAGCACAATATGTATGCAAAGCAGGCCGGACTGGTTGAAAGCCCCTTGCAGAGGTTTAGCGTTCCTGTCTCTGGCCATGGAAACCACCGAATCGGTACCACATCAAACAGGTTTTTTTTTTTTTTTTTTTTAAAGATTTTATTTATTTATTTGAGAGAGAGAATGAGAGAGAGCACATGAGAGAGGGGAGGGTCAGAGGGAGAAGCAGACTCCCTGCCGAGCAGGGAGCCCGATGTGGGACTCGATCCCAGGACTCCAGGATCATGACCTGAGCCGAAGGCAGTCGCTTAACCAACTGAGCCACCCAGGCGCCCTCAAACAGGTTTTTTATTGCACCTCTCCACACACTGGCTTCTTGTTGAATCAGAAATGGTGAAAATAAACATTTAATATGCCATTTTGTAATAAGGAAAGAAAGCTAATTGCAAGGATGGGGTTCCTGGTGCTCCTGCATTCTTAATTGGACCTTCCCAGGCCATGAAAAAGTTATGTGGGGTTTTTTTGTTTTTTGACCTTCAGAAGAAGCTCCAGGCTGGTCAAGGTGGGGTGCAGAATCCCATTTCCCCTCAGCACATCCGTATCAGGCAAGGAGACGGATTCAGAAACCATTTCAGAAGTTCTCAGGCTCCTGCTCATCTGAGCATCTGCTTCTCCCTAAGGCCCAGGAGAACTTAAGGTTCAGAAATGAGTAATGGGCAGAAAATGTGTGATGATGTGTCTGTGGGAAGGACCAGCCCAAGAGTGCAAAGCTTAAGTTTCCAGCTCTGCCACCAATGGGCAGTATTATTCTGAGTGAACTGCTTCGTAGCCTCCAAGCTCTCCTTCTCATTTTTAAATGTGTTCACTAGGCTAGATGCACATATCCCGAAGTAGGGCCCAGAGATGTCGAGGAGGTCCAGGGATGGCTTCTGTCAGTATGGGGGAAAGGAAACGTGGTCCTGTAGGTAGAATTCATGGCTTTTATTAAGTTCTTAAGGCCATAGGAGGTGATGGGGGGAGAGGGGGTGTCTTTGGGGAAAGAGTCAGGGTCCCCAACAGGGGTGCTCTCTGGTCCTTGGAAAGACATGGCCTGAGTTGGCAGTAGTCAGTGCTGCTGTTTCCCCAGGACTTTGAATTTTCTGAATATATGGGAGATTGTTCAGCACCATATGCACTTAATTGAATGCCTTACGCTCCATACTGTGTGTGTTGTTGAATGGACAAATGGACAACTGCTGATTCGTCCCTGTTGCTGTAGTTACTTGGTTTTTTTTTCCAGATGTAATTTACATTGCTTAGTATTTTAATAGCCAGTATATTAAAAAAAAAAAAAATCTGAGGCCTATCAATCCTTCCCTTCACACTGAGAATGGGTCGGAACATTGACCAAAGAATACTGTAAATGTCATCATTCTATCGGAGGCGAGTATTTGGAGAAGTTTTTTCCTCGGAGGCACTGAAAACAAGAGCGTCTCACTGCTTAGTTCTGCAGTATTTCATTTCTTATTGAAGACCTCTTTGAGGTTGATTCAGGGCCCTGTTGAAAACTGAGGTTTGGCTTCTCGAAGGCTCTAGCTCTCTGGGAGAGGGTTGGTGGTATTAAGTAACGGCAGAGACAAGCCTGTTCAGACCCCACTGCTGGTACCTCGTTCCTGAAGCCCTGAGTTAGGAGCCCATAAAAGAGCCACTGAACACAGGTTGGCCCCTTGCCAGCAGCGTAACCCTAGCACCAAAGACTTCCAAGGATAACGTATTAAAAAGATGTGTTATAGGGTTATGCCATGACCAAGGTTTGAAATCTCTGAATCCAGAGTTTACTCCTTAAGACCTGAGTGAAATTCTGTATTTTCAGGCATGTGTTTTTGTTATTCAAGTCGGAAAAGAAACAAGAGATTGTACTTTATATTGGGCTCAGTGCAGAGCTAGAGTTCTTGGCGAGCCCACATGAAGTATTATTTCAGAGGCCACTGCAAGGAGCTTTGCCCCATTCAGAGCTTCTGTTTCATTGAATCGAATCTGGCTGGTTTTTTCCCCCCAACCCATCCGCAGCAAGGTTGGGGTGGACAAGGATAATCCTCGAACAAGGATGATAAAGGAATGATGAAAAGGAAGATGGTCCCAAAGACATAAGTCATTCATTTTTTTTTTTAATTTAAGATTTATTTATTTATTTGAGAGACAGAACGCTCGGGGCATAGGGAGAAGGAGAAAGAATGTTAAGCAGACACGGAGGGGCTCAATCTCACGACCCCGAGATCACGACCTGAGCTGAAACCAAGAGTCGGACGCTCAACCGACTGCGCCACCCAGGCGCCCCGATAAGTCATTCTTTAAGTGGCCAGACATGATAAATTTGAAATGAGGGAAAGGAAGCAGGGAGTCGGGGATAAAGGCTGTAACTCCTTCCAGGTGCTTGGAAGGAGCGTGCCATGCCATCAGTAGGTTGAGCCGCTCATGTTTTTCAACTGTTTCTGTGCAGGCTGCGGATTTAACGTGAGTAACAGTAACCCTACCATCTGCATCAATGATCTCATCACAGAACACAATAAACAGCACAGGGCAGAGCTGGAGCCCTTAAGAACCGACGGTCTCATTGCCAGAACTGTGACCGTGCTGGAGAAACTGATCGACACATTTCAGGACAAAGGGCCCAATGGCGTTCTTCCCCTTTATTATAAGTACTGGGTACACAGGTCAGTGCTGGCCTGTCTTCATTCTTTTAACGTGTCTTTAAGTGAGTAGTTCAGTATCTTAAAACAAGAAACTAAGCACAGGTCTAGGTGATTTTTTTTTTTTTTTAAGATTTATGTATTTTAGAGAGAGTGTGCAAGCAGGGGAGGGCAGAGAGGGAGAGACAGTCTCAAGCAGACTCCACACCGAGCACGGAGCTCAGCGCGGGGCTCGATCCCACGACCCCAACGTCAGGACCTGAGCTGACACCAAGAGTCGGATGCTTAACCGACTGTACCACTCAGGTGCCCCTAGATAATTATTTTTTGCCTTTCTGATGGAGAAAACTGGTGTCCACCACGTTGAGCGAGTTACCATCAGCAATCCCAGGATGAACCAGCATCCCGTGCCTGCTGGTGGGATGCTGTGGGAAAGGACACAACCTCACCCGACAGTTTTCCACGTGTCTGGTTTAAGTGGAGCCTAACTCGAGGAAACAGACACATGTTAAATCGTAGAACATTCTAGATAACAACAGTTTTCAAAGTGAGATCCCCAGGGGGCGCGGGAGCACCCTCACCTGGGAACATGTTAGAAATGCACATTCTCAGGTTCCACCCTGGGCCTCCTAAATCAGAAACTCAGGCTGGCTGATCATTCGTGTTTTAACACGTGCTCTAGGGGTTCCTCGTGCACCCAGAGCTTGAGAAGCACTCTGGTGAATACCAGCAGGCGTCTAACGCATCAGAAATGTCCATGTCTTCAAACACAAAAAATAAAAAGAAGATTGGAGATTTGTTAGAGATTAAAGAGGCATGACAACCAAATGCAAAATGTGATTCATAATTAGATCCTGGATGGGAGGAAATTGCCACAAACGATATTAATGGGACTATGGGGGAAATTTAAACATGAACTCTATACTAGATGTTATTATATGGAGATTAGATTTCTTGAGGGTGATAATGGTATTCTGGTTTTGTGGGAGATTGTTCTTAGGAGGGACATGCTGAAGTATTTAAGTATAAAGTGTTATGATGCCTGCAACTTATTTTTAAATGTCAGCAAAAAAGCATGTGTGTGTGCATGAAGAGGGGAAGCGAATATGGAAAATGTTATCAGTTGGTGTGAATATAAGTGAAGGGGGATTCTGGGAGTCATTGTCCTATTTCTTCAACTCTTCTGTAGGTTTTAAATTCTTCCAAATAAAAATGAGTGGCGGCGGGGCGGGGGGGGGTTGACCTATATTTTAAAAACTTTAACAAGGATGTAACTCAACAGGTACATTTGGAAAACATTAAAAGAAGCAGTGTTAGAGTGAGTTTAACTTGCCGTTGATGGTACCCAGCTTCGTTTTAGAAAATGGGCTTTCCAACTCAGCTTCTTTTTCCCCAATCTCAGCCCAAACCCCTAGAATTGCACAGTGGTTCTTAAAAGTGCTGGAGGGCGAGGAAGTGGGGCAAATCATCATCCAGATGATTGGAATTAGGAGAAAGTCCACCCTCCCTATTGGAATTCCCATCACCCTGATTCTTCTAATAGTTATCAAAACAGTTCATGCGGGACCAGTGAAAGTCGGAGCATTTTATCTCGCCCACCCCCTTCCCGTAGCCACCCCCCCCATCCCTCTGCCGGAGGGGTGAGTACTTAGCTACCTGTCTCTAGATGCTGCATTACCTTTCCCACTGACCCTCTGCTGTTCTTCACATACAGTGGCCAGCGGGTCCGCCTGGGAGGCCTCGAGGGGCCAGAGGTGTGGATAGTCGGCCTGGATGACTCCGGGTTCCTTCAGGTCCAGGAGGAGGACGGTGAGGTGGTGACCGTGCATCCCGACGGCAATTCCTTCGACATGCTCAGAAACCTGATCATCCCCAGACAGCAGTAGCCGGGCCTGGGGCCTGCCTGGGGCCAACGGGTAGTGGGAGGGCAGGCAGAGCCACCCAGCGAGCATTCCGGTTAATTCCTGCCACCTTTCCTAGCCCGAGGATCTGGAAGACGGATTTAGAGTTGTAGGTGAACGTGGCCTCCCTCCAATTAACCTGCTTAATTCCTTAATGTTGTTCTGTCTGTTGCCATTTTACTTGGCGTTCGCGAATGTTCTGGGGCGGAGGGATGACAAGCGGAAGATTTAGCTCAGGTGAAGCACCACCACACGTGTGAAATCCTTCTCCCCTCTTGGGCTTGGATGTGTGTTTATTGCCCCCCCCCAAAAAAAAAGTTTTTATTTGGAAAACAGCAACGGAATAATTCAGATGTTTCCCCAGTAGTGGAGACCTTCACTCCCAGACTATTAAAAAACAAATCAAAAAAAGCTTCCAGGTCCAGGCCAGCGATGAGGGAGAGGTTTGGTAACACTGTTTATGCGCATCCAGGGAGGCGTTTGCCTCGAGGAACATACGTTGGCACTTGGTCGTTGTTTTATTTTTTTGTTAATAAGAGAACAGATGGTAGACTTCTGAGCATTACCTCTGGGCCCGGTGGTTTGTGGCCCCACAACAGGGCCTGAGTAGCTGCTGAGATGGGTTTCACTGGTGTGGTTGCAGTGACCTGGTAGAGGAAATCGGTTACTTACTTCGACAGTAATTTTATGAGCTCTCTTTTTCATAACTTTGAATATACTGCAGACTCTGAAGGGATGGGCCCAAGTTCAAGATCCTTAATGCGTTGATGAGGTCTCGTGTGCGTGTGGGGGTTGATGATTGGGCCCTAAGAGCTGGAGACAAGGACTCACTCATACCACACACCAGGGAGGATTTGGAACCTTTAAGCCTGTTGTAGGCTCACTTTGAAATCTGGAGCATTCCTGAAAGACCGTTTGGTGCACAGAATGTAGAAGTACGTGGCATTTTATCTGTAAGTCATAATTTTTTGCCCCCCTTTCCCTAAATTGCCAAGAAACAAAATGCAACTGATACCGAACACCATCATTTAAGAGGGAGGGGTGTGTGTGTGTGTGTGTGAGAAGCTTTCAAAGAAGATGTTCAAGATCTGATGCCCTAAAAGTCTCCATGGAAGAACAAAAGAAAGGAAACCTTTTGATATGCATTTGCGATTTCCAGATGCACTCCATGCTTTTTCCATGTCACTCCTATCTCTGCTGAACTTGTGAATCACACATTACTTTTCTGCCTTAAAAGGCCAATTTTTTGTCCACTTTTCTCTCTTCCTGCCAGTCCCAACTGAAATTAGTGGAAGGAAAACTTGATGGAGCCCTCAGCTTTGAACAGAATCCCCTTATTGTATACTAGCACGAGCTCTACCCAGCTTTACCCAGTCAGGCTAATTCCAGAAACTTGTGGTTTTCAGTATAAAATCTGCCTACCTTTAGCCAGGCGCAGGCAGCCCATAGGAAGGGGAAAAAAAATAGCATGTTTAGTTAAGTACACTAACCCAATATGTGTTTTTTGGAAATGTAACTTTAAAAGAACTTCAGAAGTAATTTTTGCAAATAAGGCTTCCATTAGAATCATTTTTCTCAAAAAAAAAAAAAAAAAATTGCTCCCTCCTAAGTGTCCAAGTCTTCTTTTGGAACGAGTGACACGTTTCAGTAAAAGCCCACAGCACCCCAAAATCACCAAATGGACTCACCCCTTGAGAGGGCATCTGCAAAATATCATCAAGAGGAAAGATGTCCAGGCTAATGTTCCAAGTTTCATTTCTCAAACTTTGTAATACAAGGCAAGTCATCTCTCAGAGCTGCCATTGTTACTGTTTGAATTTCTTTGGGGGGTTCTTTAATGAAAAACATGCTATGTTTTGTTTTAAGCTGAAGTCTCATTCTAGACAGTTCTGCTTTGGGGAAAAAAATGTTATCATTTAATTTCCTTTCTGTAAATTAAAACTAATGATGTGTGGCCGTGTCAGGGCAGATGGAGATGTTCCGGGCATACCGCTTGGTCTCTGTGCTTTCAAGACTGTTTCTTACTTGTGCCGCCCCGCAGTTGTCTTGAGGGAGACAAAATAGACTTGAAGCAGATGCTACGTTTTCCGTAAACACGATCTTGCCTCGTATGAACCAAAGACTTTTGAAATTCTGCTTCATATAGAACAGCTGAATAAAACATCTTCCTTAGAGCTATTCGCGTTAGGGACATCATCTACTTGCTACACCACCCTCATGGACTGGGGGTCTTCATGCACCTGGCCATCTCTGATCTCAAGGAGCTTTAAAGTCTTAACAGAAATGTTGGATTTTCTTCATAGTCTTTAAAAACGTGGCAGCTGAACTCAGGATTGGCATGTGCTTCCAGGGCACTGGATTTAGAGTTTAGAGGCTGGTCCTGGAGCATCTACCTGGTTATGTAAAAAAAAAAAAAAAAAAAAAGGCAAGACCTCCTCCCTTCCTGGCTGGCCGCAGATTTCAGGGGAAGCTGTGGGAAAGCGCCTCCTGAATGTGCATAAGGAAGTTTTCCCTCGAACACCTTTTATTTTCCAGAAGGCCTTCCCGTGGCCCCTGCCAAAGCAGTGCCCCTTGACCCTGGGCAAAGTTGAAGGATTTTGTGTCTGGTCCAAAATAGTAGGTGGGGTTCACCCCTGCAGACTTTGCCCGAAGTGGGAACAAGTGGGCCGATGGGGGGCGGGGCGTGCAGGCCAAGGTGGGGGGAGCATGCAGCCGCCAGTCCCCGGGCCCCGCACATACACCCGTGGGGGTGGCCTATGTAGTTGCCCCTGCCCTCGAGCCTGGGAACCAGGAAAGAAGCCAGCCTCATCCAGGGGCTTCAGAATGCAGCAGGGAGACATTTTTGGCTTGCATTCTGGAAGATCTGTTTGCTCTTACCAGGCAGAACACGGAGAATCCTTATTCCTGGGTTATGACTATGCACAGCTGAAATTTTAAAAAGTGTAAGCCTCCGCATTTGTACCTTTCCGAAGAATCGTCTCAGAAAAGTGATTACTTTAAACCAATGCCTATAAGAAGCAAGTCTACCAAAATAAACTTTAAGATTTTCTGTAGAGTTTGTGCTCGTTGTTATTTTGACCATAAGTTTTATTTTTAAAAATAGGCAACTACTCTTGGTTACAGTATCTTTATTCATATTTAAACATTTTTACAAAATAAATAGTTTTACATAGTAAGGAATACGTATGTATTTCTAAGTATTGAGAAGTCGGGTGCTTTTTTTGTTGTTTTTGATTTGTTTTTGACAAATGTATTATGTGTCATACAAAAGAGAAATTTATTTACTCCAGAGAATGAAAGTTAGCAAAACCCAAAGTAAAAAAACCCTTTTAACTGAGGTGAGAAATAAATTTAATATAACCATTTAATATAAATTTTAAATTGAAAAATAAATTTAATATAACAAACTTACTATAAGAACAGATTATGTTCTTGTAGAGCTGTTCTTACTCTTCTGTAAGAACTGCTTGACTTTTGAGTTTTTTCCCCCAAGATTTTAACCTTATATATCATACTTAAGTTAGGAACAGCTTGAATAATGCCTCTTTGATAACCCAAGGGCTACAATTCACTAAGATTTTAAACTACTGTAGTTTTCTGGCATTTATTTGAAAATGTTTTTTTTATCCCATTTTATCTGTAGCAGCCCCCACAGTCTACCTTAACTGTCTTACAGTTACAACAAAATTACAACTTCGGGTAGACTTTGTATAGGATTTATTGACTGTATAAACCTCTCCCGCCCTTAGGGTCCAAGGGGGAAGGCTTGGCCATAGGACTTTAAAAAGGACAAAGGGGTGGGGGCTGAGGGGTGCAAAATACCCAGCTCTTGCAGATTTCCTCAGAACAGCCTTCTTCACACCCTGTTCCCTTCTCTACAAAGGTATGAATGGAATGGCTTTTCTAGAAAGGGCTTCCATGAACATAAAGGAATTCCTTTCCCTGGGAGGCCCCTTGGAGGGCCCCGGCCAGTCTTGAACTGGGTTTATTTCTCAAATCCTTTTGATCTGGCATTTTTGTCAACGTGTTAGGACCCACTACAATTTTCTTTCTTTTCTTTTTTCTTTCTTTCTTCCTTTCTTTCTTTCTTTTCTTTCTTTTTTGTGAAAGAGAGTCATATTTATTAAAATGCTTCCTCTTCCCTGCCGGAGCCTCACAGAAGTCAAGAAATGATAGCCCCAGCTTAAATGTGCAGACTTTTAAAGATGGAGGTAACAATATTAGGTTGCCATGGTAACTCCTGTTAACTTTGCACTGAGCTGCCGGCCGCCTGGAAGCCGGCTTGCATAGGAATCTTACTTCATGTTCTAGGCTACGAAAACCCCGATGTTTGTTTAGACAAGGAAGTTTTCCCTAGTACACATTTCATTTTTCAAGTTTCATTTTAAGACTATTTACGTTATCATTTGCAAACCTATAATGGTCTTATTTTTTCACAGTAACTTTTGATCTTAAACTGCTGGAAAGCCTTCGTGGTTTGTATTTACTAATGAACACAGGCCCGATGATTAATAACAAGGTAGACACAAACGCATTTTGTGGTACTTTATTGAAAAATGTCAGATGATACCGCCCGCTCATCAAACCCGCACCTTTCAGGAATCCTGGTTTAATGACGAGACTTGTAAGCATAAAAAAATAATACCCCAGGCTTACTTTCTGTGTGCACAAAGAGCTGCTAATGAGGTATAGCTAAGTGCAGTATAGAGGTGTATGCGTTCGATTCTTAGGACTCAGTCCCTTTGCTGCAACACACGTGTTCCTAAATTTGCAAATGTCACCCCCTACCAGAAGGCTACTGATGATGCCCTGCTAAGAATGAGGCAGACCCTCAGTGTGACACTAGGTTGGCAAGCAATCACTTCACACTTTGCAAACAATCATATATAGGTGCGCCTTGATTCCAGAACAACGAATTGAAGACATTTGTGAAAAATCTTTCCACTCAGAAAGGCGCAGAGTTTCCTAAAAGAAAACCATTTTTGAAACAGGGCAATGAGGGAGCGTTAGAGTGTGGAGCAAATTGAAACACGGTGGTTATGCATCAGTCCATTTCAGAGCCATGGTAGGATTTTTAAATGGTGAAATCTTGAAGCAAAAATATAAAAGACAAAAATGAATGGAAGTTTATTTTTAAAACACTGCTGGTGCTATAATTATAAAAGGATTTCTGTTCACCTGTCACATACAGGACATGTTCATGGGGTTTTCTTGCTATGCAGAAAATGCAGGAAATGCTGAAGAAAATCTATACACCATTTTTATACCATCCCTCTAGCGAGTTTTCTTCCACGAGGGCGCAGTCCATTGACAATTTTCCATATTGCACATGCAATTTAACTAACTTTATTAGCATTACTTGTAGCAAACACGAGCCTAGGGAATTACAGGTCTGTGTGGGCCTGAGGGATGTTGCCTCCAAATCAAACCCGATAGGGGTAGCCAGTCGCCTTGGGCACCTCATCATCATCCACATGTCATTCTCAGAAAACATCTGGCTCTCTGTATTTCTGCATTTCATGCCTATCCCATATATTCGGAAGGTGCTATTCTTGGTGCTATCAGGAGTTCACAGGGGTTAGGAGGAAGTAAAAGCTCATGAAAGTGCTTTTGAGGCACACCCATGTTCATTCCCTCCCTTGGTCTCGGCTTGCGGATGTTTGTACTGAAAAAAGGCTTAAATTAAAACGACAACAACTTTTAATGAGACTCGTGAATGACTTGTCAAGTCAGAGTTGTGATGGTGGGGCTTCAATCATCACACCTGCCTTAAGCCTCTAGGGCGCCCCGAAGTCAGGAGGCCTCCTCCTGCCAGGTGCGCCGCGGCCCGGCCCGGCGTGTCTGACTGTGTCAGGCTGGGCTCTCCCCTCTACAGGGGAGGCTCTCCCCGGGGTGGAAGCTCCTGCAGTCCCCCGGTGGGACCGCTACTGAGCATCGGGGACAAGGCGAGGCGCGCGAGCCTGATGTCAAGGTGAGGAACCCAAGTCGGCCCCCGAGACGGGGTAGTTTGAGGTCACACGTGGGACGCGGGGGGGCGCTCAGCTCTGCCCCTTCGGAGCCCGGCTCTTGGAGAACAAAGGTCTGGAGGGCCTTTCTCTCTCCCCCGCCCCCCGCCCCCCAGCCTCGGGCCGCGCCGCAGTCCCCTGCACCGGCGTTGGTGGGATCTACGTAAAAATCTAGAAGGCGGCCGCGGCGTTCTATTAAAATAGTCGTCTCTGTATAAATTAATTTAAACCGTGCATATACAGCTCGCCCCTCGTAACTCGGCTGCGCTCTGGAGAACAGGAGCCCGAGGCCTGGCCTATGGCTTCTCCCTGCGGGCAGCCCTGCGCGACGTCACCTGCCGTTGGTGATGATGACCGAGGCGCCCAGGTAGTGCGGCAGCGGCGCGCCGGGCGGCGAGGCGGCGGCGGGGCCGGGGGGCCGGGGCCGCAGCGCGCCGGCCGCCGCCTCGGGGGCGCCGGGGCCGCAGGCGAGGGCGGGCGCGCTGGGCGCAGCGCCCCCCAGCGGCCCGCGCCGGGCCAGCACGCGGTGGTAGTTGAGCAGCACGAAGGGCAGCTGCGCAGGCGCGCCCGGGGGCTCGGGGGCCGGCGGCGCGCAGCACTCGGGCGCCGCGCGGGCCAGCGCCAGCCGCGCCCCGTCCCGGGCGGCCTGGCGGGCGGCCTTGGCCGGGCCCAGCGCGGGGTCCTCGCGGTAGTGGCCGCAGCTCGGGAAGCTCGGCGGCGGCGGCGGCGGCGGTGGCGGCGGCGGCGCGGTGTCCTCGCCGAACCTGCGCGCGGCGGCGGCGGGCGCTGCGGGGACAGGCGACACGTTAGACGCCCGCGCGGGGGAGGAAGGGGACCAGCCCAAAGCAGCACCAACCCGGCGGGTCCGGGCGCGGCCACCACCACCCCTCGGCCACCCGCGCGGCGCGCTCCGCCCGCGCAGCCGCCTGGGCCCCTTGCCCTCCGCGCCCGGGTCCGCGCCGTCCGGTGGCAAGCTGCAGCCTGCAACCCGCGGCGCTCCGGCGGTCGCGTTAAAGAGCGGAGAGCAGCAGGTGCAGTTCCCGGAAGCCGGTACTCAGGGGGACGCCCCACATCCAACAGGTTCTTTCGGTGTCCAGTCAGTACTCTTACAAGACTGAGGTGCCCGGTTCTTGTCTCTGCCGCCCAGGTGCAGCGCGCGGCCGGCAGCACCCCTCACCGCCCTGGCCACATTGCAGTGCGCAAGAGCCGCACGTGCCTACTGGCTGCCGTACTGGACGGCGTTGGTCTAGAGGCTTCCGCTGCCTGACGGGTAAGGTGGCCCCGGTCAACCCTGTTTCTTTTCTTTTTTGCTTTTGCTTAGTGGGGAGGGTGGGGTGGTAATCCCGCCTGCTCCTTTTCGTGCCGTCATAACTAAAGTTAGAGCCACCCTCACCAATCAGGTGCCTGCAATCAATTAGCGCCCTATGGTTTTTTTGCTTTGTTTTTTTTTTCTTTTTTCTTTTTTTTTTTTACCTTAAGACAACCTTTGTCTTCCTTTAATATCAAAAAAGACTAGGAAGTACATCACAAATTGCCCCCAGATTAGCACCTTTGGTCCATTTTTACCAAGTGTATGACAAATGAACTCCTTATTAACCTCTTTCACTTTCAAAATAGCAATTTAAAAAAATATATAATACTGTGTGTGTTAGTTATATCACTGGCCAGCATCCACACGCTAAGAAAAAGAATTCTTTCAGGTCAATCTCAAGTGAATAATATTTTCAGCTGTTATCAAAATGCTTAGCTTTGTCTTTCTTGTCGTCCGGGGAAATCCCTTCCTTGGTTATTTGAGTGATCCAGTAGCTGATGGTTCTCTCTCCAAATCTGAGAAACTGGTGGCATAAGGACTGGCCCAGGCCAGAAGGCAGGGCTGCACTGCCCTAGTCACTGGCGTGTTCTTTTCTAAGCTGGCTACTTTTGAAAAGCATGTCCTAGTAATTTCCAACACGGTTAGCTTTCTCCCACAGTCTATCCCTCTTCTCAGATTGAGAGACGAAATGGGTCTCCGCCTTGTAAAGACAGAGGCTGAGCAAGAGACTCCCCAAGCAGCCCGAGGAGGAACAGAGCCTTAACTGCCTCCAGAGAGGGAAAGTAGAGTGGGGAAGGAGGGGGCCCCGGAGAGCTCTCCTCTTTAGGCAGGGGCTTCTTTTCTGAGCATGTAACATTTACCCCGAATGTAGTAGCCCTTGCAGGAAATTTGCACCATCTTGGGCTACCCTCTGAGCAGTAGTTAGTTCTGCGCGATATTAGAATATACCTCTTGCAGCTACTCCTCAACCCCCACCTACCCTCTGCCTGGGGGTTGGTCCAGTGAGCAAACAGGAGTCTGCCTGGGCCTGGGGAAGCTGGTGGCACATCCACGGAGGACATTTGCTTGTCTGCCACAAGGAAGAGCTGGGGGAGGGGCCGTTCCTGTCTCTCTCTTGTTGAACCAGCGGTGCTGGGCAGGCACCTACTGTGTGCCAAGCCCTGGGGTAGTAGGCATATTGTATGGGTTATGATCCCATTTTACAGATGGAGAAACTGAGTCGTGTTTATGTTGTTTGCCCTGGGTTGGTGAGTGACATTTCTGTCTTTGGGCTCATGAATTTCTGCCACTGTTTTCCACACTTTGAAAACCGGCGTGGGGAGAAAACCAACAGCGTCCCATATTCATTTTTGGGTGGAGTGGAAAACTAATCTTGTAAAAGAAATGCGGCTGGAGCATTCTCAGTACCTGGGAGCTGGGTTTCAAAATCACTTTGTCTCTCTCTTGGGGAGCAAACGAGGTCAGGGTTTCTGTGGAGGGTGGCTGAACCCCCCCCCCCGGGTTCCTCTGCCCTCTATCCTGTCACCGGCACCCCGAGAGGTACACGGACTCGGTCACCCTGCTCGTCTCCCTCTTGCGAAGGCGCTTCCCATCAAGAGCAGGAAAGCACAGGAATTCCTACTTACAAGCAGGAAAAGGAAAAGTTGGCCCAAAGTGTGAGGATCAGTTTTCCATCTGCCACCCACCGCCACCACTGCTGCTGTTCACGGTCCTGCCCCCTCCCCTCGTGCGAACATGACCCACCTTCGTAGTTTGGCACGAGGCCGTGCCGAGCAGTGTTCACCGGCGGCTCGGAGAGGTTTTTAGCTGGAGACGGGCTGCTAGGCACTAGGGGGTTGGCGTAATGCCACTGGCATTCACCACTGGCTGGCAGGGTGCTCAGGAAAAAGCGTGCCACCTCACACGGGGATCCTTGGGGCTGCCCGAATTTGGCCGGCAACATTGGCTTTTTGCTGCTGAAGACGTGAGAGTCCAGAGGGAAGTGTCCATAATGGTAGGAGAAGGGCAGGCTGTAGGACGGGGCGTACAAAAGGTCGCTGCTTTCTGAATGGAGCTGCTGTTCTGGGGGCGCCGGGGTGTTCGCCGGGGGGCTGGCTCTCCAGTTTCCCAGCTGGCTGCACTCCAGTTTGTCCATTTGGAACGAGCTGTATTGCTGTTTGGCAAAGAAGATGGATGAAGGGGCCAGTGAGAAGCTGCCCTCCGGCCTCACCAGACCCCACCCTCTAGGTTTCAACCGCATCCCTGGGCTGGGCCTACCCTGGCCACCGCCATGAGGTCCCAGTGGGGACAGGTGCACAGCAAACAGTACCACAGTGACCCTCCCCCTGCGTGGAACGAGCTCTCCCCAGCCCAAGCTGACCACATACCAGATACACATAGGCACTTTCTCTTTCTGAGACGTTACAAACTACTTTTTTTTTTAAAGGAAGGTTTTCATTAAAAAACAAATGCTATGGAAACACGATGCACTGTGCTCTAAGCCACATTAACGTGGATTCCAGCAACATGAGGTGCCTTCCTAATGCAGTCTTTTGTCCTAGACCCGACGAGTCCTCCCACACGTTAGCTTTGCGTGCCTCCAGGCTGGGTCTCTGCTGTGTGGGGGGGACATCCCCAGGGGACTCGGCCGCACCGCACAGGGAAACTTCTGGGCCGGGAGACCCGCTCTGCAGTCAGAGGCTCGGCATTCCCGGACGGGCTGGGGGTCCTGAGCAGCCCCCCGGGCCAGGTTTCTGCTGCACCCTGCCCCAGCAGGTCCCGCGTGTTACCTGTAGGGGGTAAGGGTTTGTTCTCAGCTTTGTCTTCATCTTCGTATTTTTGGGTTTAGCTAATTTCCTAGTTTCTTGTGAGGTAGACAAGGCAGTCCTCCAGGAGTCCTGGCACTTGGACGTAGACACCTGGTCCAGGGACAACTGCAGTTCCTTGTATTCGATATCCCTGAGAAGCAAGGGCAGGACAAATCATGTCCAGCAGGCTGCCCCGGAAGAGCGGCTTCCCTGGCCCGCACCCCCGAGCGAGCGCATTCACAGAGCTCCAGCACAGCGGCTCACTGAGGTTGGATGGGACAGGACTTGAGCAGAGGGCAGGCCACCCTCATGATAAAAGCCCCCCCACCCCCACCCCCGAAGGCTTGGGCAACGCTGAGTGAGGTCAGTGTTATCCAGCAGGAATAGCGGGCGGGGGGGGGGGGGCGGTCACTGTAGCTCTCTCGCATCCTCTAGCTCCCAAACACGTTTCCCTGGGACACCATGGGCCACGAGGAAGTGTGTCAGGGCAAAAGGAAAGGGCAGAAGCATTACTTATCAGTTTGGGTATCTGGGACTCAGCTGCTTCTCTAGTTAGAAGGCGGGGCGTGAGTGGGGGACCGTCAAGGGTCCGGGAGCCTGGCTGCCAGCCTAGCCCATTTCCACAACAGGCGCCGGTTTCTGCCCTAAAGAGCTAACTCAGCATGGTCGTGTTCATGGTTGGAGGGGGGTGAGGAAGCTGCCCAAAGTACCAGCCCACACCTGTCTGCTTAGGAAGAATCATTAAGGGGCTAAAATGCTTTCTTCCCTACAGTTTTGCTAAAATCACACTCTAGTTCTAAAAAAACAAAACCGAACCAAGAAACCAGGGACCTGGCAATCATTCTGTGAAAGAACTGAGAGCCTAAATCCTTACTGCCTTAGAGCACACTTGAGGACCTTGTTCAGGGTGGGGCTGGGGGGCTGCAAGGGTATCAAGTTCAGGGCCAGAGCTGGGTGCAGGTGATTTCACATACAATAGCCATGGTGGGTCCACAGTAATATATGGTCCCAGGGAGACTCATGTCCTCTTGTGCCTAATCGTCTTAAAAGTATTTGCAACTGAACTTGACCTTCTGGGATTCTAAAGGGGCCATTCATCATCACCTGCAATGGACTATACAGAAAGACAGGGAAAAAATGCGAGATACCTCCTGTCCCACACGGCAGGAGCATGCAAGATGACCCTGATGTTTGTGGGCACTAAGAGCGTACATTTATATTCCTGATGTGCAGCCTATGCAAGATGGAGGGAGAGGACATCTCCCACCTGTCCCCTGCCCCCCCACACCCCTCAGCTGGTCTCTGGGATCTAATCTTCAGCTGTACCTGGGGCAGGGCTCCCTTTCTGGTGTTCCCCCCACTGCCTAGCACCTGGCTCTCTGTGCTGAGTACAGAAATAGTTTGGACCTTCCCAAACGAACATTGTTTAAATAAAAACAACAGGAGACAAATGAACAGTTTCGGAAAGAGAGAGAGAGAGGTAGAGATGGTGCTTGTGGGAGCGGGCTGATGAGGGACAGGGGAGGAGGAGAGAGCAAGGAAACAAATACGTCTGACTTACGTGAGGACATAATTGACACTCACGATGCAGTGTGGCCGGGACGAGCGGCTGTTGTGCACGACAGTGGCGTAGCTCTGCACCCACACCCAGCCACCCAGCTTGGACAGCAGCCGGTAGTACTTGGTGGTGACCTGGCCCTTCACCAGCACTGCAAGCACAAGGTGACATGAATCCCGAGGGACAATTAGCAGGCCCTGCTTTGGGGACACCGCCCCCATGGATAACCTACAGCCCCGGTTCTGGACTTTTTTGGGGTCAAGGACACCTCTGAGAACTTGACAAAAGGAATGGGCTTTCTCCACGGGAAGGTGCATGCTTGCACGCGCACACGCACACGCACATGCAAGATTTTTGCCTACGATTTCAAGGGGTCCGAGGAGCAATCTCTCCCCTCCCCTGTCAAATTTAATAGTCACTGATTTCATTGGGAAAAACAATTAGTCCCCGTACAACATTTGCACCTGGCAGAGTGATAAAATTGGTTCTGCTTTTCAGTTTCCCAAATGCCACGATTATGTTATAATCCCCCAAACCCTTAATCCCCAAAACCCTTAATAGGCACCAGGGGGAGGGGGTGATGTAGTTATTTAAACAAAATAATAAGTACATTCAACCAAGTGTCAAATTGTTGATATTTGCTGCTCTCCAGAACATGTGTGTATTCACAGTGAGACTGCTATTCTGTTGCCTTTTATATTTTCTTTCCATTAGCCCCACTTTTCCTCCGGCCTGTCAATTTCCTATGTTGCATATGTAGGAAAGAACTCTCTTGGCTAGTTTCTGAACACTGGGCAGATGGGGCCATCTTCCATGCATGGGTGCAAACTCCGGAGTGCTGAGCCACGCTCACTTCCAAAGCCTCTGTACTGATTTCCCTCAGGGCCTGGAGGGCACAGGCTAGAGGGGAAGGGAAGTGCCAGAAGCTTTGGGTGGGCAGTGGAGAGGAGAAAGTCCCAGTTAGTCTTCTCCACGGAGGGGGAGGCCAGCACAAATCTAAAAGGCATCCCTTGATGCCCAGGTCATGGCTATCGGGCATTCCTGCTTTTCAAAGCAGGGCTGGGCCCAGGGCTCTAGCTAGCAGCCACCTGAGCAGGGATTTGGGGAGGTGGCCAAATTCTGTGCCTGCACTAGTTGGCACTGAAGGAGCCCCCTGGGGGCCCTCATCTTGTGCCACTAGGCAGAGCCCCCTCACCGTCTGCCCAAACCCTCCTGGGGCTCTCCACTGCTTTTGTGGCTTCTTTTTGTATTAAGGGTGCTTCTTTATCATCCACTTTTAACACCTGCAGTAAAATATTCTGGTGCAGAAGAAAAATTACTGCAAATATGATAGTCAAAGAGCTACTCACCTTAATATAGAAAGAGTTCATACAGATCAATGAAAACAGTAAGACCCTAAAAGTTATATGAGAAAAGGACCTGAACAAACAATTCATCAAAGAATATAAATGATAAACAAATGTTCAATGTATTTGCTTAACTCAAAGCTAGATACCATCCATTAAATCAGCGGACATTTAAAAAGAAAAAAAATATGGTTCCATTTATGTGAACTGTCCAGAATAGGCACATCTATAGAGACCAAAAGCAGATTAGTGGTTGACAGAAGCTGGGGATGAGGAGGACCAGGAGTGACTGCTGATGGGTACCAGGGTTCTTCTTGGGATGAAGAAAATGTTCTGGAATTCAGTAAAGGTGATTTACACGACATTGTAAATATACTGACAACCTCTGAAAATGGTTAAAATGGTGAGTTTTAGACTATGTGGATTGTATCTCAAAGAAAATAATGAAAAGACAACAGGTGATGTCAACTAATCTATTGTGGGAGGCATTGTCACGTGTTGATAGAAGCATGGGTTGGTACGGTCCTTCTGGGAAGCAGTCTGACGGCTCATATGCATTGACACACTGACTTCACTTCCAATAACTAATCCTATTATAAGCAGTCCTGCTTATAATTCTGGAGAAAAAGGAGGGGGAGACCTGACTGCCCAAGAATTAGGGAAGATGGTAAATAAATTTTGGAGTACTATGCAGCTATTGGAATAATGATTAATAAGAATTTGTAATATAATGGGGAATCTGTATGGTATAATGATAAATGAAAAAAAGACACATTCAAGACCACAGAAATACAAAGATCATATGAGACTGCTATGAACAATTACATGCCAACAAATTGAACAACTTAGAAGAAATGGATAATTTGCTGGAAACATAAAACCTATGAAGACTGAATGATGAAGAAACAGAAACTCTGAACAGGACTGAAGGGATTGTAAGGGGATTGAATCAGTGATCCAAACCTCCCAACAAACAGAAGTCCAGGACCAGATGGCTTCACTGGTGAATTCACCAAATGCTTAAAGAAGAATTAATACCAATCCTTTTCAAACTCTTCAGAAAATCAGAGGAGGAGGGAACACTTCCAAACACATTAATGAGGCCAGCATATCCCTGATACCAAAACCAGAGAAGGATACCACAAAAAAAGGGGAAATTACAGGCCAATATCTCTGATGAACATAGATGCAAAAATCTTCAACAAAATATTAACAAACTGAATTCAATACATTAAAATGATCACACACCAAGATCAAATGGGATTTACTTCCAGGATGCAAGATGGTTCAATATCTGCAATCAATCGATAGGATACACCACATTAACAAGGTGAAGGATAAAAATAGATGCAGAAAAAGCATTTGACAAAATTCAACACCCATTTATGATAAAAAAAAACACCTCTCAACAAAGTGGCGATATAAATGTCCACTGGACATAATAAAGGCCATCTATGACAAGTTCACAGCTAACACCACACTCAACAGGGGAAAGCTGAAAGCTTTTCCTCTCAGATCAGGAACAAGTCAAGGATGCCCACTCTCACCACTTTTATTCAACATAGAATCAGAAGTGCTAGCCAGAGCACTTAGGCAAGAAAAAAAAAATAAAAGGGTAAAAGGCAACCCAAAAGGAAAGAAAAAGTAAAACTGTCAGTATTTGCAGATGACACATTATATACAGAAAACCCTAAAGACTCCATCAAAAAACTCTTAGAACTAATAAATGAATTGAGTAAAGTTGCAGGATATAAAATCAACATACAAAACTCTGTTGAGTTTCTACACGTTAATAATGAGCTATCAGAAAGAAAAATTAAGAAAACAACCCCATTTACAAATTACATAAAAAAGAATAAAATACCTAGGAATAAATTTAACCGAGAAGGTGAAAGACCTATACCCTAAAAACTACAAGACACTAATGAAAAAACTGAAGGAGACACAGATTAATGCAAAGATATCCCATGTTCATGGAGTGGAAGAATTCATATAAAATATCCATTCCACCCAGAGCAATCTACAGATTTAATGCAATCCCTATCAAAATTCCAGTGTCATCCTTCAAAAAAAAAAACAGAACAATCCTAAAATTTGTATGGAACCCCCAAAATTCCTTAAAAGATGAAAAGCAAAAATAACAAGTGGTATTACATCTCAATAAAAAGTTTCTGCACAGCAAAGGAAACCATCAACAACATGAAAAGACAACCTACCGAATGGGAGAAAATATTTGCAAATCATATATCTGATAACTTTCTCATGCACCTATTGGCCAAGTTACTAACAAGTTACTAACCCCCTGTGGCTCAGTTTCCCCATTTAGAACAAGAGGATAATCATACTCCCTACCTCACCCGGCTGCTGGGAGGATAGATAATCTGTGTGAAGCTTCAGAACAGCGGTGCAGACACAGAGCAAGGACTCGATGTATATTAACTCTCATTATCTGACTGGTCAAATTACAAGGAAGTTTCATTTTCTTCTTCTCAGCTTTTCTTGATTGTCTACATTTCCAGCAATAAGGAGGTATTCGTTTTTTAATAAAAGTGAACAATTATTTTTCCCACAGCTAAGTAGTGTTGGGGGGGGGTTCGGGAAGTGGAAATGCAGCACGCCTCGGGCCCCACGCCCCTTACTTAGCCGCACGACCGCCATCCCACCCAGACGAGGGGCAGGGCTCCCCGGGACAGTGCAGACACGAGCTCTCTTCCCCCCGGGCTTGGCACGTGCACCTGCGTGGGCTCCCTCGGCAGGAGCGAGATTCCCTGCTGAAGAGCGCAGACAGAGGTAGTAGGAAAGAGCTCTCTTTACAATGCTTCTCCTCTTGGGGTTTGCTTTTTTAACGGCAAAATCCAGTTTCTATTTCCAGCTCAGGTTTGCATGCATGGCCTCATTTCAGCCTCCTACAACCATGGGAGGCAGGCATCACCGGGAAAGTGGGGCCAACAAGTCTTATGGGCACAGCTGGGGCCCCAGGCTGGGTGTTCTGATGACTCCCTTTTCTCAGAGTGACCCCTGTGGGAGGAGGGGCAGCAGCCTCCAGAAGGTTCTCTGTAGCTACATTGAAAGGAGAGGTGGAAGGAAGGTTAAGGGAGACTCAACCAATTTGCTTTTGGCCCCCAAAAAGATGTGAGAAGATCCAACAAGGGTCCCATGTGTGGATTTCCCAAGCGGCCATTCCTTCTTCAACAGAAGTGCTTATGAAGCAACTCAGCTTTGAAATCTGTTCCTAGTGGTATCTGGAGCGCCCCCGGCGATAAGACCACATGCTTTTCCTTTTTCCTATATTGTCCGTCCCTCCCTCCCTCCCTTCCTTCCTTCCTTCCTTCCTTCCTTCCTTCCTTCCCTCCCTCCCTCCTTCCTTCCTTCCTTCCCTCCTTCCTTTCCTTTTTGAGAGAGAGAGAGCGAGTGCGCATGTGCAGTGGGGAGGGGCAGAGAGAGGAGAGAGAATCCAAGTGGACTCCGCACTGAGCGTGGAGCCCAACATGGGACTCAATCCCATGACCCCGAGATCAGAACCTGGGCTGAAATTAAGATTTGGAAGCTTAACCAACTGAGCCACCCAGGCACCCCCATACTTTCCTTATTTCTTACAACATTCCTAAAACCTATCCATAATCATCTAAGCCAGATACAATAAAGCCAGTTTATTCCAAATATTTTATATTAGGATTCCAATGGCAGAAGTTGCAGAGATTTTATTATTTCTGACCCTCCCTGCCTCTGTTGTGATGGGACTTAGATACGGAGACCAAACAGACATACAATTTTTTTTTTGCTTCCCTATGACCCATGGTGAGAGTTCACATATCAATCCAAGTTGAAATCCTAGACACTTACAACATTCCTTGGTTTGCTCTAGCTCCCCCTCCAGTCTGTGGTTCTTAATTAGCTACCTGAAATGATCCCAGGGTGGAGGACTATGAGGAAGGCCCTGCTTGGAGGTGATGGACGGGGGCAGGCTGGAGATGTCCCCTAAGCTGTAAGCTCTGTGCGCAGAGGCCCTGGCCCTGGAGCTTCCAGGCCACAGTATCTCCAACATCGAGGTCTAAGATGTTTCTTTAATCAGGGTGGCCCATGCTGAGATGGAAGCCAGTGGTCATGGTTTTCTGAGGCTGCTTTGGGGTGGGAATTCTGGTTCCATGAATTTGCTATCCAGAAAAGTAGGTGGCGTGCCTGGTTCCTCCAGAATTCCTTTTGAAGGCGCAACCAGGCCTCTCAGCCTCACTGATAGGTAAACCTTGGCCTGGAGCACAATTTCTATTTCTATTTGTTTGTATTTCTATTATCTATTTGGGCTATTTTGAATTTTAAGAGATGAAAAGGACACCAAAAATGCCTGTCGTGATTGAATAGTGTTCCCCCAAAAGATAGGTTCCACATCCTGACCCCTGGAACCTATGAACGTGACCATATTTGGGAAAAGCGTCTCTGCAGATGTAATTAAGGATCTCAAGATGACATCGTCCTGGAATAGGGTGGGCCCTACCTCGAATAAGTGCCTCTCTAAGAGACAGGAGAGGAGAAGACACACATATGGGGGGCAGCCAAGGCAGAGACTGGAGGGTTGGGACCACAGCCGAGGATTGCCAGCCGCTGGCAGAAGGTAGGGGAGGCAGGAAGGATCCTCCCTCAGTCCCCAAAGGAAGCCCAGCCCTGCCGACACCTTCACTTCGGACTTCTGGTCCCCAGAACTGTGCGAGAGTAAATTTCCATTGTGTTCAGCCCTCTAGTTTGTGGTATTTCGTTAGGACAGCCCCAGGAAACAAAACCACCCTCCATGGGAAAACTGGTGGGTGCGATCCCCACGCTCCTCCTGCTCTTATCCCCTCTGCCGGCTCCGGCCTCGGGCGAGTGTAGCCAGTGAGACTCAAGAAAAGCCCCGTGTTCCTCTAGGGAGCGTGTACGGTCCCCACACAATGCCCTGCTCTACACCGAGGCGCTTTGATGGGTAGGACGGCGTGGAAAGCACCTTCAGGAAGAATGTCTCCAAGGGCCACATTGTGGCACCGACCATGGAAGATGGGCTGAGCCCGACCCGTCTGTCCCCCGAAGGTACAGTCTACACCTCTAGATGTCCAAACTGCTTCCAGGGATCAGGACAAGGTGTAGATCACGCTGTGCTTTCTAGGATTATTTACTGGTCCATCACTCGTGGTTCCCCCTTAAGGCACAGGCTTCCCCACACCTTCACTTGCAAGACAAAGACTCCTCTACCTCCAGACCCTGCGTGGAGGAGAGTATCTAAAAAAGGATCTGAGTATGAGTTAAACGTGGTCATCCATGTCCAGCCCAGAGGCAAGCAAGGCCAGCAGCAGGGGCTAGGGTCACCGGAAATGGAATCGTCACAGTAGACTGGAAACTCCTTTCAAGTTCATCTTCCATTTGAAGACCTCCGTCCCCTGCTCCACAGTGGAGCTAGGAGTGTGTGCAAACAGGTATCCCATGTACCACGTAAGCTCCCGGGTGGGCTCTGTTGGTGGCACAGAGCTGTTGTTACTCAGCGTCCTTCGGACGGCCGTGTGTTGGCCACAGGCTCTTCCACTCCCTACTGCCCTACAGTTGCCCAATCATACATGTCACAGGCCTGGCCCCATAAACATCTGGTTTGTGACTCTTGTGGACCATTTAGGGTGTGTTCTCCCTGGGTGTCTACCGGCTGTCCTATAATTTAGTTCTAACAGTTATTGCTTGAAGTCTGTAGACCACATACTCAGGCTTTGAAGCCTTGCTGTGATCTTGAAATGTTCTGACAGTTGGACACGGCCTGTGTTCTCTGTGATTTGGGCCCACTCTGCAGAGGGGCCTAACTGGAGAGCTCGGTGACATTCTCCTACCATCTTGGACAAATAGCCTTGTGGACATCATAGTTCTTCCAAACTGTTGTGTCCAGAAGAAATCTGCCTGGTGTCCCTCAACATAAATCATCAAGGTCACTGATATCAGTCCCTTCCCAAGCTGTGTATCGCCCTGAGGCCACATGACTGTCATGCCCGCGCTGGGGCCCACACTCAGCAGAGCCACCCCGGGGATGGCAGGCGGGGAAAGGCTGGGAGGGTCAAATACATTCCCTAGAGGATCCGTGTTCATTTTTCCTTATAAAAGCTTCTGGGCAAAGCCCTGGCACAGTCTGACTTGCAGGGAAGGCCCAGGTCCACAGGGACACAGAGGCCAGGATGCGAGGGCCATGCTAGCCCCCGTCTTGCTGACCTCTGGAATCCCATGCTCCCCAAAGACTGCACTGCCCAGCCCTGCTTCTCTGTAGGAAGCTGACTTTCTGGAAGGTGTTGAATTCTCTTTCTTTAGGGGCTGTGCTTTCTTTGGACCCTGTGGATCCCTGCTCTGGGTTAAGATAATATTTTGAACAATGTGTGAAAACCATTTGGCTGACTGTGGTCCTCCAGAGCCACTGCTGCCTTATGTCCAACTCTGCTGCTGGCAGAGCCCTTCGCCCCATCTCCAGGGATTCCGGGGTTTTGGACGCCGGTGTGGAGAAAATCTGGCCTTGGAAAATCAGACAGTGACCTCCCTGGGTGTTGGCAGATGTTTCCTGTGCTCAGTGACCTCATCAACCGTGAAGACAGATGTGTCTGTATGTCTCCCTATAAGAGGAGGCCAGCGCCCCCCATGGCCTTGGAGTCCCGAGGGTCACCATAGTCCTGGCCACTTCCAGCCGCCTTCCGTTGTGGGGGATGGAAAGGAAGTGGCACAGGCTGCCCTGCATGCCTGAGCTCCTGGGGCAAGAAACCAGGCCAGCTCCAGCTGTGATCGGAATGAAGGACTTGAGTCCCAGGTTGGCAGGGGCCACTATGCGGATCCGGGATCCGGGTGAAGCCTGGAGGGCAGGAGGCTGGGGCCGGGCCCCTGAGCCCTGCCGTCAGTTACTGAAGCACCACGTGACAGGACTGGAAAGTCACATTTCCAAATGACGAATCCTGCCTTCTCAGAATTCTCACCTGTACCCCGAAGCCGGCCTGTCCAGCTGGGCCTACTACTTGGGTAAGGACACAGAGCTCTGAGAGAAAGTCCCTGTCATGGACTGAACTGTGTTCCACCCAAATTCATATGTTGAAGTCCCGTCCCACAGTACCTCAGGATGTCACCGTATTTGGAGATAAGATCTTTAAAGAAGTAATTGAAATAAAATGAAGTAATGGGGGGGCCCTAATCCAGTATGGCCGGTATCCTTAAAATAAAAAGAGATGAGGATGCAGACACACACAGAGGGATGATCACGTGAGGCCACAGGAAGAAGATGCCCATCTACAAGACAAGGACAGAGGCCTCCGGAGAAACCAGCCCTTCCGACACCTTGATCTCAGATTCAAGCCTCCAGAAATGTGAGAAAACACATTTCTGTTGTTTAAGCCCCTCAGCCTGTGGTATTTTGTAATGGCAGCGCGAGCAGACCAATACAGTCCCCATAAGGATCTGAACAGCATGAGGTGGAAAGCATTGTCCAGAAACAAGAACTTAGGGCGCTGGGGTAGGGCTGGAAGGAGCTGGACACATCCTCCGGAGGAGAGCTGACAGCAGATGACACCATGTGAGGAGTGAAAACAGAACTGGAAAGAGTGGGGGGCTTGGCTTTCCCCGGCCTCCCTGGGGCAGGAGTTTGGATATGGACAACACTCCAACTGACCAACAGGGACCCTGGGCAGTGGGGGCAATAGGGCCCCTCAGAGAGAGGTGACCAATGCATGCAAGGACAAGACGACCACCTGGGCTGGGAGGTGAGGAGCAGCTTGTGCAGGGAGGGCTGGATGGAGAACACCTTCATGAAGCCTGGAGACCAACGAGGGGAGGAGGCTGAGGAGACACAGGCCTCTGGACCTTTGCTCTGATTGATGCCTCCTCACATCCCTGCCCTCACCGCGGAGGGCACCCAGCAACTTCCGACGGCCCCATCTCCCTCCTGACGCCTTTCTCTGGCAGGGCCCACTCTGACAGATGTGGGGGGGCAGGGGGTTAATAGTCCCCGAGAGTGGCCTTCAGCCGACCACTGGCAGGAGCAGGAATATAAATACCTCAGCTCACTCCCCTTGGCGCCATGACTGAGGCCCAGTCAGACAAGCCCCTCTTAAGGCTCCTTCCCCTCCATGCCTTACTTCTCTCTCCCCTAACCACGTTTCAGTCGCTGTCCAAATAAACTGCTGTACTTGGACTCTAGGCTCAGGGCCGGCTTCTGGAGTTGGCCCCTCTGGCCCCAGGTGTGGGTGGGGAGACTGGAGCCTCAGGTACCTCACAACACAGAGGTTTCAGAACTGCCCAAGCTCCACACAAGACCCGGCTTCCAAAGACCAGGCTCTGCGTGTTGAATATGTCCCTTCTTCATCTGAGAGTCCCAGCTTTGGAGGGGAAAGTAATGGTTTTCCTGAGGAGGACATCCAAAGATGGTTCCGGTCCTGGAGCCAAGGTGTGAGCTCTGGAAGACTAATTCCCACCCCTATTTGTGGGTAAGAGCCTCGGCTGTTTCTCCATGTCAACGCTCCTCTGGCTTATATCTGGAAAACTGGCAGAGGGGAGTCTGGGGCCGACGTGGGGCTCATGGCGGATCCCAAGGCCGCGCCCCGTCTCCCCCCAGCCTGCTGGGCCGTGCTCTCTGCCTCCAGTCCCTGTGGTGTTTCTCCACCGTAGTGAAGGTCACCGCACAGTAGCAATCATTGCCAGTGTTGCTATATTTAATTTTCTTTGATTTACCAATTCTAGCCCATTTGGAGAAAATAAAAAACCACCGCGCTCCCTCTGGTTTCTAAATGCTTCTGTCTTTTCCGTGTGTCTCCTGGAAGCCTGTGTATGTCTTCCCTTTCAGGGCTCCCTTGGATAATCGAGATGTCTAGAAATACCAAATCCCAAGTGAGATACGGTGAATTTATCATGCAGATTGCAGAGGACCTCTCAAATGAAGTCCCTTCAGAAGCTGGCTGAGCTTGGGAAGATTGGGGCTCCTGATGGAGCAGAGACAGTCTCCACGTCTAAGAGCCATCTTGTGGTGGAAACCGCTCAAAGCTTGAGAGCCAAACAGGCCTGGACTCTAGTCCTGTCTGACTCAGCTGCTGCCCTCCCACAGGCCTCCAGCCGCGGGGCTCACCTGCTCATCTGGGAAATGGACACAAGGGCCGCCTGGCTCCCCGCAGACGAGAGGCCAGAATGGATACATGGAAAGCTTCCAGTCTGTATGGTCACAAGAACCTCGCGCTGATCATCACTGTGGCCTTTATTACATTATTACGTTTCCAGATACAAATACAAATTGTATTTATTTCCCCTGGGGTGGGGAAGTCCCTGCTCCCTCTGTCAGCCAGGCAGCGCAAGCGATAAGAAATGAGATTTAAAATGAAGACTTTTAATTCCATAAGTTTTCGTTCTCCGTGCTTAGAGGCCTCATGTCCTCCAGCGCAGCCCCACATTGAGGAGCAACTGTTCCTGCAGGTAATTCGGGGGATATCAGGGCTTGCTGGATATCAGGGCTCCTGACAAGCTCCTGCCTCCACGGAAGGGGGCTGGGGACCCGTGGGGTGGGGGCTTTCAGAGCGGCCACCTGCCTTCTCCACGGGCAGTGGTAGTGGCAGGGAACGTCCCTCCTGGGCCACCCCCCCCCCCGGCGGTGCGGAGGTGTGGGCCCTCACGCCTGTCCTCCCTTCTAGATTGTTCTGTGGTGATGACGCTGCTCCACACCCTCAAAGCAGATGCCTCTTCATCTCCCGACCGCTCTCGTGACTCCAGAGCACGCACTCTCTCCGCTTACTCCCTGCCTGGCAAGTCTCCCCAAGAACTGATTCTGTAACTGACACTTCCTACCCTGTTTTCCAGCTCCCATATGAACGAGGCTGACCTACAGATCCCATCCAAACAGTGAGCAGTTGCTTCCTGACCAAGCTGCTTTCAAGAACGGCAGGGATGTTTGTATCACGATTCGGTTACTCGAAACGCAAGAGATATAAAGGCTGCTCACAACTCTGAGTCTGGCGGTGCACGGCGACCTTTCCTCGCTGTTGTGAATCAAAAGCGAGCAGGAAGAAGCTGTCTGAGTCTGCCCAGCGACACCCTAGTTACTGCCATGCCCGCCGGGTCCCAGTCGACACTGACTGGGCAGGTAGACCATGCGGCCAGAGTGAGCAGTCCTTGGACCTGTCATCCACCCTCAGCTTGACACCAGCAACTTGTCCTCTAATGTCTCTCATCAACACGAAGCAAAGCAAGATGGGGGCCATGCTGTCTGGGCTGCACTGCAAAAGATCTGGCCCCTCCACCCATCTGCACCCCCTTAACAAGCACCCCTGAGCCGGCCATTGGCATGGAGGGCTGGGCTGTGAGAGGATGAGGTATCCCACTCCATGCCAATTCTTTGCTGCCTCAAGTTGGATTCTAGAAGAAAAGTGTCACTTCTTTAAACATTTCGGTGACTCGAGCCCCAGCCCCACCCCATCCAGATGTTCACCCAACTGTCTGCATTGGCAAATCGAATCCTGAGTATTCACTCTTTCCATGCTGACTTCTCCCATCCTGGGAACCTGGGGTCTCCCCTGAGCTTGCCAACGGGTGGTGGACAGGGGTCAGAGGCCGGCTGCTGCCTGCTTCAGCTCCAGGCTCTGCCGACCTCTCACCGTGTGACCCCAGGCAAGTGGCTTAGCCTCTCTGAACCTCGGCTCCTCCTCAGTAGTCAAAGGGGGAGATGAACATGAGACGCTCCCTCACTGGGTTGGCAGCATATTTAATCACTTAAATCAGTGCCCGACGGTAGTAAGGGCTCTGTACAGGTTGGTTCTTTGCTGGTCGCCCTCACTTGCAACTGGTGTCCAGACGTCATAGAGAAACTGAGGTTCTAAATCCACTATCTCCAATCCAGCAGCTCCAGCACCATCCCACACCCGCCGGAGTGTCACCTGAAGGTGAGCTTGGACGTCTGAGAACTGACCAGTAGCTGTGCTTAATTAACCAAGGGGTGGATGGAGTGTGCAGGGGGTTTAAAATTCATGCGTGCACAACGGGCGACCATTGTACCAAACAAGGGCCGCCTTCCTGCTCCGTCCTGACCACCTCCTCCCTGGCTAGCCCCGGCCCACAGCCCGGCGCGGGTGAGCGGTACTCACGGAGGTGGTGTGCGTAGCGGAGGTGGAAGACGTCACAGCCGTGCACGTGATGGTAGAGGGTCTTCTCGATCAGGTCCTGCGGCTCATACCCGGTCAGCTCGGTCACCCTGGGGGTGGGGGGGGACAGTGGCTCTGTGGGTTACCCTGCTCTGCAGATTGTCTTTCATTTAAACTAAGATTGGTTTTGCCAACTAATCAAGTGCTAAAAGGCTCAGGGCGGGGGGTGATGTTGGTTTTGGAAACCGAGAATGATCTTTTTTATAAGAAGAGAGTCTTTGAACTCTAGCCCGGTAGCACTATGCATGAGCGGGAATGTTCTTCTGAAACTACCAGCTGGAAGAACATTTGGGATGGCTTAACGTGTTTTCCTTTTTCAGGGTGAAGCTTCTCTGGGGGCGCTTACCAGTGAACTTTGATGCTGATAGTGGGAGAAAGACCCACTCTCCAGGGGCTTTGGGGTGACGGTCCAATGGGAACCTTTGGTTTTTTTATTGTGGTAAAATATGCATAACAGAAACTTTGCCATTTTAACCTTTTTAAGTGTACATTTAGTGGCCCTAACTACATCCACAACGTTGTGTGACCAGCACCCTTTCCATCTCCAGAACTCTCCATTGCTCCCCACCCACCCACCCAGGTAAGCTTCACTCTCCCTCCGTCTCTATGAATCTGTCTATTCCAGATAGCTCATAGGAGAGGGACGCCTGGGTGGCTCAGTCGGTGAAGCGTCTGCCTTTGGCTCGGGTCATGATCCCGGGGTCCTGGGATCGAGTCCTGCATCGGGCTCCCTGCTCAGTGGGGAGTCTTCTTCTCCCTCTCCCTCTGCCTGCCACTCCCCCTGCTGTGCTCTCTCTCTGACAAATAAATTAATTAATTTTAAAAAATAGATATTTCAGAGGAGTGAAATGATTTGGCACATGTCCTTTTGTGTCTGGCTTCTTTCACTTGGCATCATGTTTTCAAGGTTCGCCCATGTTGTAGCATGCGATAGGATAGCGTTCGTTTTCATGGCTGGGTGATGTTCTATTGTGTGTAGATACCACGTTTGGTTTGTCCCTTCACCCACTGACGGCCACCTGGGTGGTTTCCGCATCCCGGCTACTGTGTGTGTGAGCCTGGATGTCTTGCACTGGACACGGTGGTCTCAGGATGCTCGGGTTGGGCGGGAGCATCTGCAGACTAGCCGGAGACGTGGACTCCTCCTATCAGTGGAGGATGGCCACGCAGCCCCGGAAAATAGTAGAACAGCCCCCAAAAATATCGTGACTGCAAGGTAAACCTGCAGTCCACTGGCGAAAGGGCAGCCTGCTCCTGGGGTTTTCCTGCCATTACCACCTCTCTGTTCTCATCAAGCCCCAGGAATATGGATTTCCCATGTCAGCTCTTTGAAGAAAAGCAGCTCTCAAAGTCCAAAACCACATCATCACTGGTGTTCGGATCGCTCCGTCCAGAGGTGAAAATGGCAGGCGGCAACGGTGTTGTTTCCCAGGCCCTGGGCAACTGAGCTGGGAGCCGTGCCCTCAGAGGAGGTGGCCCAAACGTCTTGGTGACAGATTTTCAAGAACAGATGAAAGAGGAGGACAAGAGGGATTCTAAGGGAAGGGAGGCAGTCCTGGGGGGCAGAGGTGGGGCCTGAGGACGGGCCGGGACAGGGGGTCCTGCTGGCATGTATCTGAAATGTTGGCTGGAAATGAAACAGGGAAATCTGACCTCATTCCGTAACCTGCTCCCCTTTCTGTTGAGTTCTGTGTGGGCTTTGGGTCGTAAATCTCCAGGAGCCTCATATTTCCCTGGAATCGGTCACTATTTGGTGTACACATTTCCATGGTGTTCCATCAGGGCGGGAAGGAGACGGGGCTGGAGGTAGGTGGGAAAGGGAACGTGCCCCAGCCTTTAGGGGCTCGGGCGACTTGTCTAAGGGCCACCTAGAACTTCAGGCCCCACTGGAGTCGAACTGTGTGGCAGGAAAACTGAGACCTGGCTTCCCCCCAAAAAGAAAACCCGGCATCTCTACTGTGTCAGGATGAAAGATGCTTCCCAGACCCTTTGGAAGTAAAGTTACAGAACAACGGCCCTGAACGTGTAAATGAATCAGAAACACATGTATTAAGTTTCTCATCAAAGTACACGCTGGTTTTAAAAATTAAAGGAAAAGAGAAGGGTCTGGCAGCACGCCCTCCTGGTTTTTTCCAAACCTCCAGTGTCTGAAGACCTGTCAGAGGGATTTGCCAAACCCCAAACATGGCTGGGTTCACCCATCCTTAGCAAAAGCACCAGCTACAGTTTCAAAGTGAAATACCACAAAACCCCTATGAACCAAATTTCAGGTTATGCTGAGTTCAGTTGTGTCTGGGATTACACTGGGTGAGGGGCCAAGTGGCCACCCCCCAGGTCCACCACCCAGGCCCCTGTGACTCTAGGGCTGCTGGACTTCAAGCCAACCCCACACTGTGGCTTCTGGGGTTTGGATGCCAGGAGCGGACATCTCCCACCCCGCAGGGCCATCCTGCTGACCTCTGAGTCCTGGGCCGGCCCCTCTGTCCCCCAGCCCAGAGGCCTATCGAAGACCGAGCTGCAACAGACCGGAGACCAGAGTGAGTGTGAAGAATTCTCCAGCTCGTCACCGACCCTCTTAAGTATCTCCTAGATGACTGGAGTTCAGAAGCTTTGCTGGAAGCTTCCTGGTACTTAGCTGGGAGAACAGCAGTGGACTTCTGCAGAGACAGGGAGTCTTCTTCAAGATCATTGTCTTTCTTTCCTACTCACCTCAGGGGTCCAGCCCTCACCCAGATGTGGAGGGACGCTGGCATTCGAGAAAGTCCATGCCTGAGGCTCCCACCATGAGCTGGTCTCTCAGCTAACTTCCAGTACCCCCTTCTGCAAAGCCCTCCTTTTGTCCTTGGCGTTTCAAAGCTGTGTGCATCGAACGATTTGAGAAGACCTGAAATCTCTTCTCCCGGGGAGACCTCTCTCTTTCCTCTTCTAGAGAATTCACTGAGCCCCAGAGGCTTTTCCTAGAATCCTCAAAGGAAAACTAGGAGACAGACATAACATGGGAGACTCTCCCAAGTGTGTGAAATAATGAACTTGGACAGCTGAAATTCCTTTCAGTTCACTTTTACAAGTGGCTCCTGAATCCAGAAAGAACCCCTTCCCACGGCCTGCTGTCACTTCCGCCACACCCCCAGGCAGCCCAGCCCCCCGGGGCCCCTCTCCGGGCAGGGGTCTGTCTTCGCTGCAGGAAAACAGCATTTGTCAGCGTCTGGCTGCCCAAAGGTGCCGGCCTCCTTCCCCCAAAGAGTTGTATGTACTCCTTCTGGGAGCACAAAGCCAATCTGTCATGTCAACCTTTGTCATTTCTCTACCTATGAACGGTTCTGAGGTCCTGACGTGTGCTAACGATGACCTAGGCTAATTCGTGTCTTCGCCTCCCGCCCCTAACCAGGTATGTGTGATTTTCTCCCATAACTGGTTAAAGTGACCAATTTTATGTCATGTATATTTTACCACAATAAAAAAGGTGGGGGAAAAAAATCTATAAGTCTTAGCAAAAATATATATATATATTTATATTTACAGATGGATGTATCTATCTCCTTTCTCCCAGAAAGCTTAGCCACGCACACCGAAAAGCAGAAGCGGGGTCTCTGAACATTTAGTCCTCCCTGTAGAGCTGAGGACTCTAGGGGGCTACCCGGCAAAGTGACTCACCTTGCAGGCCCATCAGGCTTTTTACTTGTACAAATGCTTCCTGTCTATGATCAAATTTCCCCTTCCTAATAGCCTGTGGGTAGCCGAGTGGGCAGGGCGGGGCTGACTTGTTTCACAGATGAGAACATGGAAGCCCCAAGAAGCCCCGCAGGCCTGAGGCCTCAAGGCTGGTGAAGCCTGCAGGCTGCCCTGGGGGTCGGCCCAGCCGGCCGCTGCGGCCACTCCCAGCACACCCCTCCCCGGTGCGGCGGGCTTGGGCAGGCCTAGCCAACAACACATCAGGGCTTCCACCTCGTTCACTCTCCCTTCTCTCTCTGAGACGAGATCCTCAGACTCAAGTAGGAGCCGAAAGGACAGTTGAGAGAGATGGTTCTGGGGCCACTGCATCTTCGCCCTCCCCGCCAGCCAGGGGGCGCCCTCCCAGCCCAGGCCCAGACGGGGCACCCACTGAGCTTGTGGCCACAGCCTTCCCCAGGGAAGGCCACCTGCCTGCTCGCAGCTTCAGCTCCGGCGGCTGCCGCAGCCCGAACGGCTTCCCACCAGCCTGCGTGGGCAGCCGCCCCACCTCACGGTCCACACTCACAGTCTTTCTTTTTGATTTTAAGGTCCTACCTACTTGATGGAGATACAAGATAGAATCCCAACATCGTGGGCCCTCAAAAACGGCTAACTTGTGTCCACAACACATACTCCCAGTTCCCACTTCAGTGAAATGATGAAGGGGTAAGTAAATAATAGAAAACAACCTGGAGAAGCTGGCTACCCCCTGAGTCCTAAGGCTGATAGCAATTCTTCCAGTTCATGACCTGGTTCCACTAAATCATTTTCTAACTCACATTCTTGAGAGAGAGAGCATGCAAGCAGGGGGAGCAGCAGAGGGAGAGGGAGAAGCAGGCTCCCCGCTGAGCAGGGAGCACGAGGTGGGGCTCCATCCCAGGACCCTGGGACCATGACCTGAGCTGAATGGAAGGCAGACGCTTAACCGACTGAGCCACCCAGGCGTCCCCCTAACTCGCATTCTTAGTATGACTTATTCCTCGTTACATTGTGGCTTCACAGTGTAGCTTTCGGGGCAGTTTCCACCGTCGGCATCTTCGGGAACTCTGCAGGAGCATCAGGTGCCAAACTCACCTGGAATCCAGGAAGATCAGCTTCAGGTCGAGGCTGGCCCTGAACATGAACATGTTACTATGCAGCTTGATCTCTGTGATGGCACTGGGCGGCAGCGACTGGCCCACGGCCACCAGCCCCACGATCTGGTAGCACGAGTCATACAGGGACATGTCCAGCACATACTGCCTGATCTTCAAGTAGCCGCTGCAGTGGATGACCTGGGAAAGCAGAGGGCAGGGTCAGCCGCCGGCCGCCCTGGGGGTCAGACCGGCGCCCACTCCTCCTGGCTCGGGGCTGCCCGCCTTCTTGAGCACGCTGGACAATGCCCAGCCCAGCCTCTACTGAGCTGTCGGGCCAACATGCTTCTTTCTCAGGAAACAATATCATAGTAAAATGTAAGGGTTGTCTTATCCGATTGACTCTGCTCAAGTAACTCCACAAGGTAAGACTCTAATACATAATGGGTTTAATACATACTCTAATACTAATACGAATACTAATACATACTCTAGTACTCTAATACATAATCCATAATTAACTCATCACCAAGTCACTATGAGATGGCACAACAAAAGCACCATGGGAAGCTAACTGTTGGTTCCATGATGCTCGCTTGGGTACCTGTTAGGCTCATCGCCTCCCAGTGGGACTGGATTTGACATCTGTTAACTTGACATTTATATCACTTGACAAGCTATACCATTCCAGTAAGTTAAGAATTCTTTCAGTAGAATCAAGAGTCTTCCTTTTAATGTATTTTTATTTTGTTTTGTTTATTTATAACTCAAGAATTTATCCCCTTGTAATAAGCAATAAGCAGGAGTGGCTATATAGAAACCTGATTGTTATAGCCAAAAACCATGCAGGAGAGAACGTATAGTGTTCCAAATGTCAAACGGAAACATTTATGCAATCTTCAGCCTCAACATTGGCAGGATTTATGTAAGTTAGAGTCAGTAAAATCTCGAAAGGATCCCAATCATCATGACAGCAGTGATGAACAGCTAAAATCTTAAAATCTCTTTTCAAAAACGTTCCTCCAGGACTCCTGAATTCATTCAGTCTTTAGAGCTGCAATAAATCTTAAAATCCGCCCAGTCTATTGTCCCATCTTACTGATGAGGAGACTGAGGACAAGGTAGGTGATCTGTATTGCTTAAGATTAGACAGTTAATAAGCGACAGAAATAACTCAAGACCCAAGTCTGTTGGGTACAGGACAGTGCTGGGAGTTCTCCACCCCTGGTCGAAATAGGCTTCGAGTCTGAGTCAGCAAATAAGAAATGTATCCCCAAACTATAAAACAGAGTGAGGTAAAGTCAAAGGAAAGAGCTCAGTGTGGGGTTCAAAGGAGGGGGCTGAGGAAAGGCAGCCCCTGGGGTGGGGAGGGGGTAGGGAGGAGGCATTCCAGAAAGAGAGGACAAAGGCGGAAGAAACAGTAACTTCAGACTCCAGAGAGGACACAGAAGCTTGGAAGGGGTTGCTCAGCGCGGACTTCCCCCATCCTGCCCTTCCGTCTGGAGTGGCTGATTCTGGTGCTGAGGCACCACGCCGCCCGTGGGCTCTGCGGGGGACCTACTCCTGGATTCTGGAGCTAGCCAGAGCAGGGGCCAGGTCTGGCAGAGAAATGCAGCCGGGAGGAACTCTGCCCCTTAGCCTGCGGGCCTCCTGCTGGTCTTCTCCCTTCTCTGCTTGCGTCCCTGATGATCATAAAATGGGGCCAATAATACTCCCCTCAGAGGGCTGCCATGACTATTAATTAACTAGATGAGAGGCCGCTGCTGAAAGCCCGTGGCCCCTCGGAACGGGTTCTATCGTTAGTCAAGCACATCATAGTCATCATCCCTGGATTTGGCCGAACATTCGAGGGTAGGGGCACCGTTTCTGTGCTCTGAATACTCGCTGCCGACCCCGCGACAGGGATTCTCAGTAAGCTCGAGGGGCAGCTCCTTCAATGGCACCGACCTGAGCAAAGTGGAACCTACAGGAAAGGAAAATTCTACCCTGGGCCACGTTTATTCCTGGTCTCCTCTGGCGACATCCAGCCCTCCTGGAATATCCTTGTAAGATGCCAGCTCTCAGACCCGCTGCAGAAGCGGAGGCCAGCGGCCTCCCCGGAAAGTTCTGCCTTAGGCAGGGGGAAATGTCTGGGTCCCGGTGCTTGCTGTCTGCCGATGTTCACCAGTAGGAACAAAAGAGAAAGCAGGGAAGACCCAGCGCCAACGCCTTCTTCCCCACCCCCCCCGACAGGAGGATCCTCATACCTTGTATCCGCTGCATGTCAGGCCCGCGTTTCTTTTCGCCAAGACACACTTCATCCGCAGAAAGAATGACCTCTCTATCTCATACTCTGAAAGCAGGAGTGAGGTTAGATTGGCCAGCTGTCCCCCAACTGCTTCCCCCGATTTTGTCCCAACAACGTCAGTCAACCCTCAGGCCCAGACCAGGCAGCCAGAGACCCCATCCCAGAATGCCCAGCCCCTGCCCAGAGAGTTTCTGCCTGTGGCCGCGACCTGGGTGGGCTGGGGAGACTGGCCCCGTCCTGGCGTGGCTTCCACGTGCTCCAGAGGCAGGCAGCCAGAAACGTGGCCGTAGCAAGAACTCAGGAGACACCAACCTGGGGCCAGGTGAGGACTCTAAGTGCAGTGGGCCCAGCCCCGCTCGACCGGCCCGTGGTCCCCTCCAGGCAGGCACAGAGAGGCCTGGCGCCAAAGGAATCGCCTTGGCCAGCCCTGGGGCGGATGCCTGAGTCGGCCAGGAGGGCCCAGAGGCATCTGACTTCCCTCAGGGTGGAGGATACTGAGTCAGGGCTCCCAAGCACAGCCCCCTCCGCAACAGAGGGAGGCAGCCACGGGGCACCCATCCTGCCCGAGACTGCCATGGAATGGGGAAGAGAACCCAACAGACCCACTCGCTCGGCCAGATCGAAGCTTTTGCCCTCATCTAGAGCCCCAGTCCGACCACCCCTCCTTTCTCGACGGCTCTGACCCTCTCCAATCAGTCTTTCCCTGTCTGGCCTGAAGGCCTCACCCACCAATCTCTGACCTCACTATTGCAAATGCAAGCGAGTCCCCTAAGGACACACCCTATGCTTCAGTGAACAGATACCAGTTCTCTGGAATGATGTGTCCATGCCCCTGGGTGAGGGTGACGTCACTCCACTCCTAATAAACAGCTACTTGGTGGCAGTTAATAAATTAATTTTTAAAAAAAGGTTACCATTAGGAGTGGAGGCAATGCCCCCCGCCCCTCCCCAGGGGGAGCAAGGGAATCGCCCGCGAGGCTCCTCACTCCCCCACCACTGTTGGAGGGGCGGCCACATTTACCCATAATTCCTCTGCAGCGGGCCGGGGTCTGCGAGGCATAAGGCTTCCCGGTAACACGCCTGCCTGTCTGCACCATTTGCAGCGACGCACGGAGGTGTGCACGCTCAGCTCTAAACACCTTCACGTGGTAATGAACCAGCCAGTTCGGAGAAAGCCAAGAGCACAGTAACCATGAAGCAGCAGGGCAAGCTCAGCAGCAGAAAGCCAGCTCTGTGCATGAGAAGCCGGGGAGCAGCGCCAGCACCCGTGCACCTCACGCCTTGCACACTCAGGTGGCAGCCCCACCTGTCCTGGAGCTCCGGGCGTCTCTGTGTGGTTGCTACACCTCAGACATGAACCCCCCGGCGACTGGGATTGGAAGGGCCTCTTGATATTCCCAAGACTCGTCTGCTGTCATTTGATAAACACTTAACTTAAAGCTATGACATGGAAAGGTAACATGAAACCAGAGCTCGAGGGAGAAAGTCCATTCCTGTGTAACCAACGCACTGTGTGGAACTTTCTAGAACAATATCAGCACAATGGTCTTAGGAGTTCTCTAAGACTCCTGCAGCCTTTTCCAGCTTTAAACAACCCCGCAGTGAAAGAATGAGACTCAGGTGCACTCTTCTCCTCCCAGCTCTCATTTTGCTAGAAATTACTTCTTCCGAGCTTACGTGTGTGCACTGATGTGGCCAGACTGTTTGCAAGGACTTAAGAGTTACAGACCATAGCGGGGCGCCTGGGTGGCTCAAGTGGTTCAATGTCTGCCTTCAGCTCAGGTCATGATCCCAGGGTCCTGGGATCGAGCCCCACGTCAGGCTCCCTGCTCAGCGGGGCGTCTGCTTCTCCCTCAGCCCTCTGCACCCCCCCCCCCCCACCGGCTTGAGCTCGTGTGGTTTCTCTCTCTCAAATAAATAAATAAAATCTTAAAAAAAAAAAAAAAAGAGTTACAGACCATAGCCATCTCATCACAGAAACCAGCACAGCAGTCTCTCTCCCTGGTAAGGAAAAGCGAGACGCACAGTGACTATGTCCCGCTGCAGAGGAATTATGGGTAAATGTGGCCGCCCCTCCAACAGAACACGGGGGCCGTAGGCTGTATCTGCAGGTGGTTTTAAAACGGAGTGGGCTCTTCTGCAGTCTCTCCTTCTAGCCTTAGAACGGCCCCTCCCAGGAGGAAGCAGTAAGACTAGAACTTGAGTTTTTCTCCGGCTGGTTACCCCATTCTACCATGCTTGATGTCTCTTCATTTGCATTCTGTTCTATGGGGAATTTTGGCCAAGTTGGGATACCACAGTCCACAGCAGACAAGAGACCCACTGAGCAGCATGCTGGTTGGTCTCATTGGACTGTCAGAGAGAGGGTGTTACAAGGCCAGCGCCCCAGAATAAGTTCGTCATCCTAGCATGCACTGCAATTGTAACTTAGGGAGTCATTTGCGTAATGATGTGCCCCACATCGTCCCCCGATCAATCACACCACATTATGTCCTTACACGTGCTTATGGCGGTAGGACCCCAATCCATACGTGTTCAGTAATGGGACCGTGGTGGAGGAGGTGGAGGATCGTGTCCCCACATGGAGACAGGCCGGTGAGGTGGACCTGCCTCCGTCTAGACCAGGGCTTCTTAACTGATTCCTGCCGTGGCACAAAACCCACAGATTCCTACCCAGAATAACGTTTTTAAGTGCAGAAGATAAAAATATAGGAGATCACAAACTGAACCAACTGTACTGAAAACAGTTAGCAAAATATTTTTGCTCATATTTTTTGGTAATGAAACAAGTGGTGATTTGGTTATAAATGTGCTGCTTTATTCACGTATTAAATAACAAGAGCCAGCAGCCGGCCTCGTAACTCCTGAAATTTCGAAGTAGTGATGAAGCGTGCGTGGTAAGTTTAAACACCTGCGAGAACTGTAAAGTGAAATGAAAATGTGTGTGACTGTCGTTGGCGAAGCCACCGGTAAGAGGGGGAGTAAGATGGCGTACCCCCCATAGTCTATAAGCCAAGGAACTGCTACATTCCAACCAGACAGAAGAAAGATGGAATTCTCCACGTGCAGTTTCACGGACCCCCTGAGTTCTGTCGGGGACCCTCTGGTTAAGAAACCCAGGTCTAGGGGCACCTGGGTGGCTCAGTCGTTAAGCGTCTGCCTTCGGCTCAGGTCGTGGTCCGGGGGTCCTGGGATCGAGCCCCACATCGGGCTCCCTGCTCAGCGGGAAGCCTGCTTCTCCCTCTCCCACTCCCTCTGCTTGTGTTCCCTCTCTCGCTGTGTCTCTCTGTCAAATAAATAAAATCTTTAAAAAAAAAAAAAAAGCCCAGGTCTAGACCTGTGTTCCTGGAATTCTAAACCAAGAGCACATCTTGACCGCTTTCCTTTCCCTCTTACCAGCGCCCATCATGGTCTCTGGCATGAGAAATGGGATCAACAGTGTTGCTTCAAAGGACAGAGGCATAAAAGCAAGTCCCCCACGCTGTGTGTTTGCTGGAGAGGCCCAGCTGGGCCGCTCCAGTCCCGCACACATCCCCTGGGCAGCATGGGAAGCAAAACCCTCGTGTCCCATCCAAGAGCTTCGTCTGGTTTTCAGGCTGGTTTCTTCGTCTGGAGGAAATACCTTGGAGCAGGTGATGGTGAAGGGGCTGGTGGGCCGCAAGCACTGCCGTCATCTCGTCGTGGTCGGAAGGGTGGATGTACTCATAAATACTGTTGCCCGTGAGCTCCACCTGCCGCAGAGGGAAGGGAAGGGTCAGAAATCCTCTGGGGGCTGCGCGGGTGGGGGAGGGGAAGGTGGACAATGGGTACGGACTGCGAGGGACAGAGCTTTGACCTCTGCTCACAGCGCACACCTTCTCCACACGCAGAAACACGCGTCTTTTATCAAGCAGCGCGCTGAACCGTCTCCCACGTGGGGACGCGAGCTGAAAGCCACGACAGTCCCGAGCAGGAGGAACTGGGACGGGAAGGATGAAAAGGTGAGCCGTGCAGGTGGGTGCCCCCCATGGCCCCGGGCGGTATCCTTTACACAGGAGGCAGCTTACAGCAGACTGGAGCCGGGGCCTGGCCCTCCACCCACACGCCCGTGCTGCCTGAGGGGCCTGGCCAGCTGGGACACCAGCTGCCAAGTCCAGACGATGGTCCCTGCGAGAGTCACGTCCTCTCCGAGGCTGAGCAGGTGGGAGCCATGGGGGCTCCCCTGCACGTGAGGAGGGCTCGCACCCCGACAAAGGCCCTTCCTCGGGCACCGCCAAGCCTCCTTCCCGTTGCCAGAAACGTGTCCCTGGCCTTCTGACTCTGGGATGACCCGTTACCCAATGGCTCCCGCCCACGGGTGCGGCAGGGCAGCTGCGTGACCTGCAGGGACGTTTGGGCCCACTCCAGACAGCCATGTGACACGGTGGTTATTTCCGGGGGTCGCGACCCCAGCACTTGGATGCCGCCTACTTCCTGGCACACCCTGCAGAGGACACGATGGCAGGCCTAGAGCCTACGTGCGTGTTGGACAGGACCCTTGCAGGGACGGGGGTCTCTAGGAAAACACCAGCATTAGGACCTTTCCACAGAGACTCCTGGTGACTCGACACCGAACCTTGAGAACTTTCCTATTGTTCTCCCAAAAGTAAGTGCCATGATAGGGGATGTTAGAGAGTCTCAAGACCTGGACCCCCTGACCCATCATCCCAAGTTGGCAGTGCCGTAGAATGTTCCGGAGACTATGACCATCAGAAGGGCCTTCTGAGCAGTGGTGGGTGGACCCTGTTTTAGAGATGCAATGGTGCAGACGAGAACAGTGCACCCAGTATTGATCAGGAGCCCAGGCCAGTGATGACTCTTCCATCACAGCCCGCAGGAGCCCCAAAGCCCGGGGGCGGGGGGTGGGGGACGCCGAGAGTGTGTGAGAAAATGCCCTCGGGTGGCAGGGAACCGTGGGCAGGTCTGACTCAGTCTTTCTCAGCTCTGCCCCACGGGGAGAGAGCAGGCTAAAAGAGCAAAGGCAGGCTTGCGAGGGCCTTGTCCCCAACCACCCCCTTGTTATTTTTAAGTGTGTCGTGCCTTGTGTTTTGTTGGGAGGCTCACTGGTCTCCCTCAGAGCGGAGCCAACACGATCTCCTGTCAAGGGGCCGCTCTGACCGGGCCACTTCACGCAGCGGGACAACCACAGGCAATTTCATGGACAAGTTCTCCTGGGAGCCACTGTTCCAAATTAGCATCAAGGCCATCAGCTCCTTCCTTGCGACTGAGCGGCCACGGAGGGGTGAAGGAATTTACCCCCCTCCTCTGAGCCAGGTCTTCCAATTTGTTAAGACGTAGGAGTTACCATTTTATTCAGAACAAATTCTGTTTCTGGCCTGCTAAGTAATCTTGTCCCTAAACCGGCTTTCGCAGTCCTGTTTTCTGCATTATTCATGGAATGTTTCTTGCCAATATTATGCCTACAGAGGAACGGAGAGAATCCTGTTACAGAAAGCCTCCCTCCCTCCCCACTTGACCCAAAAGGGGATTTGCCTATGACCAAAGTTATTACGTGAGTTCATTAAAAACAATAAGGATTAAGAACTAAATAGTCTTCTTTCAAATCATTTCTGTTCATCCTTAAAAAATTTTGATAAACCAGCAAGTGTTAAGTCAGCCATTTGGGACAGGACCATCTCCTCTTCCCTGAAGTCAGTGATGGAGATTCCTGGTAAGCTCTGTCAGGTGGAGAGGGACAGAGGCAAATCAATAAGGGAGCTGGGCTTTTTTTTTTTTTAATCGAGTCACATTTCAACAGCTTATTTTTAAAATGAAAACATAACGAGATAGATTTTGTGTGTGTGTGGGTCTATCGTTCCTCCCTTACTCATGTTCTTAGGGGAAAAAATGAGCATTCTGGTTTGCACCAAGTTCTTAATCAGAAAAAAGTACCCCATGTCTTTTTAGAGAAAGTATATTTATATACTTGCATCTGTCCTTACAGGGATTCGATTCGCGTTTTAATCCCAAAGCAGCTTCATCTGTCTTCAAAGACCCCATTCTCACCACATGCATTTGGAGAATGAGAAGAGAGAAGGTCCATGAATTAAGAGGCTTGATTTTCTGAATCCTTGGTTCAATTATAAACTCCAAGGCTGTCCAGGAAGTAAAATGGTCTTCAAATAACGGAAATGTTTTTAAAGAACAAATTTTGGAATGATAAAACAGTGCTGACCTTGACTCAAAATTATGGTTGACATGGTGTTTCCTGTATTTACATATCTATTCGTGCTTTTGAATGGTTGAAAGAAATGTGACTACCTCACAAAAAAAAAAAAAAAAATTATGGTTGTCGCTATAAAACTCCCCAGGTCTCATACATCAACCGTATTAAAACAGACCCTCAATGTGATATTTTAGTATTTGTAAAACCCTGCTAACTACAAAATGAATTGCTTTCCTACTAAGAGCGTTTTTATGTTTTGCTGAATAGCTTTCCTTCCTGCCAAGAAAACTACATCTGATAAATACAGCACTAAATGGATATATTCTGGGTCGGAAGGGGAAAGTCACCCAGTACTCTGGAAATACACATTACTCTGCTTTGGGTGTTTTGCTGACTATGGTAAATTAAGCATTAAAAAAAAAAAAAGATGGTTTGGATTTCAGAGTTCAAGTTATGTCAACAAACATAAAACGCTGTCCTTTCTCTTTATTTCAAAAGTGCAAGGATTAGGTCTTATGGCCCCAAACAATGCCATGGCTATTTTTACGGCTGTGGTTCCGGCCACAATCTCAAATATTACATTTTCCTTTATATGTCTCATAAAAGGCTATTTCACACATATCTATAGTTATTTGAAAACTTATATTAGTTACCTAGATGCTATATAACGTATGCGGCTTTGGTGAAGAAATTTAAACCACGGGGATGCTTGAAAGAGTCTGCGGAAATACAGAGCAGGTATATAGGGCTTTTTTTTCCTTCTTCCAATATAAGTACGTTAATCACATTAACCAAAGAACCATGGAACTAACCACCTAATAAACCTGCGTGGAAAAAGAGTGCTTCCCCAGCTCTACCTTTTGACCACATGAATCATTACCTATTATTTGTGTACGCACACACCAAGTAGGATTTTTAAGCCTGTAGCCTGACTCTGTTTCCCCACCCTGGGACCGTGAGCTGAGGAGACAACTTGCAATTCGTGGTCATCTCTGTCACTCTTTGGTCCGAAAGTCTGACAGAGGGGATCACCCTGTTTACTAATTTAAAAGCAAAAATAATAAACTCTGCCAGATTTCTTACTCCCACACTTGTTTTTAAAAAGTTCAATAAAAGGCTTTGGATTAGGACGGGCTTATAACACATAAAGAATGATTTTTATACTCTCAAATACATCACTCAGATAGTTATTTAGATAGCGTAGATTTTTTAAAAAAACACCACCACCACTTTGCTGTGAATTATCAAACAATTATGACAAACCTAGGAGCTTAGGTTCCCCAGGAGCTGCTAACATAGAGTTTAACCCTGAATTAATGTGAAAGATGTTACTTAATGAGATAACGTCACTGAGAATAATTGAAAGTTCTTGGACCACAGAAGGATACTATGTAAATAAAAGGTATCAGTACTATCGTTATTCATCAGAAAATCTGTTTAAAGGCTTACTCGGCCTACTGGATAGAATTTTCTTAACACTTTCATCTCTGAGGATTTAAAAAAAATCCTTAAGCCTATTTTAATAAAGTTTTCATGTTTGACATATTTGCCTGACTTCTTACTACTAATAAAAATAATCTAAAAGGTACAAAAAAATTTTTTAAAAGGAGAAGTTGGGTATTTGACATCCTTTTCAATACTTCATTTTACTATTTAAGTAAAGAAGACAGAAAAAAATACACATTGTGATTCTGCCTAGATTTCCTTCTGCAGAGTTAATCGTGAGCAGGAGACAGATCGGAGGGAAAGGTTTGTTGTTGCTTATTTAAACAGTTCAGCGTGGAACACTCCCCAGACCCTAGCGAGGGCTCACGTCTGCATTAAAGTGTTTTCATAGCTGGAGACTGATGGTGAGACAGTCCGCCAAGCGATCGGGGGGGAAAAAAACATCAGTCGCTCTACACAGTCAGTTTGATTTATCTTTTTTTAAACTGACACTTCTCCCGGCCAGCAACATATAGACAAAAGGCATCTCTACAACAGTCTTGAAAAATGATGGTGTGTAGAACTCCCTCCCTTTTCAAAATTATGACTCCAAGTTTTATTTCTGCGTTATGACCAAAAGGAAATATAGTTTTAATTGGGATTCATCATGAACAGGAGTTCATCATGAATAGGAGGCAGATTTGTCACCTATCCAATATTTTGTTCATTCTTAATTATTGTGCTCATAAATGGTCAATTTCATTTCCCACATAAAAAGAGAAAAATGACAGAGAGAGAGTTGTAGGATGCTAGACTGAGCAGCCTGACTGAGTCAACTGGAGTCCTGGGATGTGCGCAGGGCCTTATGATGTGCCAGAACATTCCACAGGACTAAGCAGCCCCAACATGTGCCCACCAACGGACACTATTTGAAGCAACTTTTGTGCTACTTGAAGTATAGTTCTAATGAAACTGTGGGGACACTTGGATTCTGTGCAGCTCCCTATTATTTATAAATGACATAAAATGGGCACTTTGATATAGTTCTTACCACAATCCTGAAAGAGAGGTAGAGCGGGCAGGATTTTCTTATTTAAGTGATGGTTCAGGGAGGCTAAGTACCTGACCTATCGGACAATGAAAACCATATAACTGGGCATTTCCCTTTTTGCTTTGACTGCTAGGGAGCTCAGATCTAAATTTAATATCTGAAAATAGTGACTGTACCTGTTTTATCTTTACCAGTCCTTTTTAAAGGAGGTGAAATGTTTTATCTTGTTTTTGACATTATTCTAAGACTAACCAAAGATTCAATAAATTACAATTGAAAAATCAAGTAATCTGCTCAAAATCATTCAGCCACAGACAGAACGACGGCTAGACACCAGACTGGTTACAACTAAAGGACCTTAAATAATTCTAAATAGGGCAAGGTGGAAATTCAGAGCATAACAACCTTGGAAAATATATAAATAGTACATTTCATGTTCCCAACAGTATTTCCCGTTCTACGAGTATACAAATGCCATTAATCATGGAAGTATAAGAGCCAAACCTTAGCAAATCTTAGCTGGGAGACCTGGTTTCGGAAAGGAAGAGAAGAGGAAGAGAAAAGGAAACACTAAATAATTTTAATATGAGATTCTCTTCAAAGGACTTTACATAAGAAACAGAGGCACAGAAACCCCCTTGGGCATGGATAAGGATATACACACATTGTAAGAGAAGGCTGTAAATAAATGGCAAATTTAAAAAAAGGCAATGGTAGAAAAAGAAAAGGAATACACCAGATGCAGATTTCCAAATTGGTATTTTGTTTTTCCATGAAAAAAACCCCAGCGCCATTAATTGGCAGGTTTTATTTTGGCTTAACTACAGAAGGGGCTGGTGCAATACAGATTATTCATCTGCCTCCTGGGAGCCCATTTCCTGTCTCTAATTAATTCTAGTGTGTCTTCAGTCGTGATGAAAAAAAGCACTCTGATAAGTCACAATATAAAGAAACATTTAATCCCTAGATGTATAAAAAAATGTGACTTTTAGAACCTCCATCCAGGCTTGTTAAATCAGAAATGTGAAGGGCCACAATCAGACTCCTCCCCTCCCCACATTCCGAGGAGCCCAGACAGCAGCCGAATTCCGCCCCCCCCCAAACCCTTGGCTTGACCGGAATAGATAAAGCTGAGTGCACCTCTTTCCTTGACGGGATGAACCCCTTTTTAAAAGACAGTTCCAGAAAAATCGGTAATATTTAAATGTTCTAGAGAAAACAGAACCTTGCTGTGCAAAACAGTAGTAAACTGAGTTTTATGAGTTTCTATCACAAGCATATAAAATGCTTTACTGAAGCGACCACTGAACTGGAAAAACTCAGGAAAAATTACCCTGAATTCCATGTGAACACTCATAAATCTACCCCCCTTCTCTCTCCCCAAAGCACAGTCTGCATAAGATCCATGTTCAACATCAGTTTTCCTCTTGCTTTCATGGCAACTCACAATACCACGTGCAGCCCAGCAAGCATGGACGGAAAAATCTCCCTTTGTGAAGCTCTTGTTAGTGGCAGAGTGTTACTGTAGAAGCAGAGTCCAGGCTATCAGACAGAATCTCCGAACAAAGCTGACTGTTGCAAAGATATACTGGTCAGTAATCCCAAAGGAAAAAGAAAGTAAAACCGGGAAATGCAACATGAAGAAAAGCTCAGCGGGATGGCCTAAGAAGATGATTTTGCAGTTTTGGATTATTTCATACACAACAGCAGACGCTTGAACAGAATCATTTACAAGTTGGGTAAGATGGTCAAGACCCGCCAACGCTTACTTTTATATTTTGGTTGTATATAAAATTAGGTAATACCTACCTGAGACAAGCCCAAATGCACAGAAGCTGTTTCCGATATATACATGATTTTGCCATCAGATGCTACCACGAAAACAAATCCATCCAAAGTCTGTAAAAGAGAGTGCCAGGGGAAGAGGTGGTAGTTAATACAGTAGACTGAAATCTCATAATTGTACTGTCACTGAGGTGGAGGAATGTTTAAAATATTATCATCCATACATAGTTGTTAAATGCAAAACGAGCCCAGGGCCATAAGAAGGATTCTGGGTTATAACACTGAAGGTTTAATTCCCGGGGCCAGGCTCTCAAATGCTTTTAAAGCACTTTAAAAACAATCTTATATCCACATCACAAAAATCATGCAAAACACTTGAGAACTCCTAACATGCTCAGTTTAAATGCAGTAGTTTTATTGTTTAGGGTTATTTTAGCACTTAGCACAAATCCGGAGTTCTATGGTACTTAGGGGGAAACCTACCACTATATAGACCATTTTATGTCATAATTGGCAGTCCTTTATACCACTAGGACATATGCTTTATTTGCCACAATTTTCTAGTTACCCCTAAGTACTATTTGAATAATAAATTCCGAACACTACCACTCCCCTGAAAATACCCGGTTATTTTAACAGACTATGTCTACAGAATTAACTACTTAGAATTTGCAAGAGATCAAGTAACCTTTGCAAAATTCAAGGAGAAAAAGTATCAATTTCTGAAAAATTAAAACTACCTAAATGATACTGCCTAAGTTGGCTAGCCCTCAAAAAAATAAAGTAAAATTTTAGGAGCTAATTAAGACAAATAAAAAGGTAATGATTATATTTATATGTGGCAAGGATAAAAAGACTAAATTATTTTTGAAAAAGGAAACTGCATTTTTATTTACCCATTCATATTTTAGATCCAGAACCAAAGAAAAGCAATAAAGTTGGTGAAAGATCCATACAACCCACAATGCTGCCCCCATAAAAAATATTCCAAATTAATTTCTGGCCACAAATTCTATTTTTACAGCATGTAATTGAAACCAGATTACCTTCGGTTTTTCTAAATCTGCCCCCTTTTTGGAGGGGGGCCTACAAAGAATGTAGTAGAAGTGAAACTTGAAAGATATATTCTGCCGTCTCAAATACAGTTTTACTGTAAAAATCCTTTGCGAACTAAACTATCATCATCCTAACCTACACTGAGGTTGAAATCAACATCTTGATTATAAGCCTTACTTTCTCGTTTCTAACTCAGCTACAAAATATTTTCCCAACTAAATTCCGTTTCAGAAATATAAACTATACAGCAATTTCTAAAGTTATAAACGTTTTGGCACATTTTAAACTTTTGCTTAACTCCAAAATCATTAAAGAGATACATTTATTGAAACAGTATCTGACAGCCGTACGAGAAAAAAAGAAAAAAATTATCATAATTAAATTCTGAAAGTTGCCAGCAGTAGCTAAAAAAATAATATCGTTAATGGAAAATGTTGGGTATGTCTTCATAGCTTCCAATGACCTAATTCGCTTGAATGTATATTAACGGTAAACAAGCCCGACGGCACAGCATTCCGGAATTAAAGAAATGCACAGTGGAGGAACCTGTGCCCGCCAGGTTTTCACTGAGTTGTCCCTGATGTTAGTGTCACTTATAATATGCAGGAGTATCAAACAAGCAAACCACCACGCACGGAGCTGGAAGGAGCGAGTGGGTGAGCGCAGGGCGTGGGAAGGACTCCAAGAGCGCCATTTCCCCGCCTGGCTACCACATCTTTCGCTTTCTGCTGTAAAAGCTTCAGGTATCAAATATTCCCCGGGATCTTCTCTTCCCCGGAGCATGCATTAAAAAAAGGGGGGGGGGGAATCGTACTAGGACATTTGGGGAAAGGGATTTTGAAAAGATCTGCTTTTTTCGAAATGCGGTGTTCTTGGCTGACTTGCTGACCCAAGTCATTGCGTACTGCCGCCAACCTATTTTTTTTCTTGTAAAGAAAACACAAAATAGAAGGAGGAAATGCAAAACAGCTCTTGGTAAGCATTTTTTGATGGCAGAGACAAATGACAGGTGGGGGGAATGAATCGGGTCGTTGATGAGGCTCTGTAAAGGGCATTTGAAAGATTCGGAGACAAGAGGCATTGCTGTCCCCACCTAGCGCCAGCCGCTGACTTGGAAACGGCCGGTTGTGCGCACGCTTAGCCGGCCAGAGCCGCAGACACTGCGGGCCAAAGCCCAGGCCAGGAGCGGTTTACCAGCCCTGGACTAAATGACTCCGAGCTGAGGGCTATAAGTGGCTGACCACAAACCAAGCAAGGGCTCCCTCCGTGAGCCAGGTGACCCCGGAGGCCACACCAGGTCCCCACCTGGAGCACTCAAGAACTGGAGGACTTGGGTTGAACCAGGCTCCAGCACTTGTGTGACCTCAGGCATGTTGCTTAACCTCTCTGTGCCTCCATTTCCTCCTTTGAAAAAATGGAGTTCAAAATCGAACCTACTCTAGGTGGGTGATGATGCACCCTGATACAGTAAGATTTAAAACAGAATCTGGTCGTAGTAAACTCTCAATAAATGCTAATTGTTAATATTCTATTATAGACACTGTCTTTTCTTGCACCCCCTCCAAACATACACGATTGTCAAAGGCTTCAGGACTGCCACACTCTGGCTCAGAGCCTCCGCTGGATCATTCCTTCTTTGGCTCAAGCGCCTGGCACAGCGTCTATAACAGAGCAAGCGCTCCACAGAAGTTCGCTAAGGGAAGTGAGGTTGGAAAGAACCGCGTGCCCACTGGCGTCCTTAGGCCTAGGTCTGGTGAGCTGGTGAGTACTGGGGCTGGGACACGGTGAGATGCCCGATGGGGGTGGGGCTGGCCAGAGGTTGCTCTGAGCTGAGTCCACCCCCGGTCCTGGCCTCCAAAGAGGATGCACGGTCGGAGGGTGGGGAGGTAGACAATTGCCTCGAGGTCCAGCAGCTGCCTCTGGCCTCGGCGACTTCTGCAGCCTGATGGTGGCCTATGGATCCACCCTGGGCTCCTTGGGGAGGGACATCTCGAGACTGGAGTGGCGGGGTCAGAAGGGAGCCCCCACCCGGGCGCGGGTCATCGCCTTAGGCAGTGGCTGCGCTCCTGCCCCCCCCAAAGGAGCCTTACCTGAAGCAAGTGCGATCCCAGCTCCTTGGCGACGCTGTCCAGGGGCCCCGCGCGGCTTGGCTGTCCCCACGCGTCTCCTAAACCTGGACCGGGGAATAAAGCAAATCAGTAAACGGCAGCGCCAATGGAGAGGCCCCACGCCCCGCAGAGCGCGCGGAACCGCCGCAGAGCGCGCGGAACCTCGGCACCGCGCGCCCTGGTCGGCCGGAATCCCGAGCGTCCCGCCTGCCGCCTCCTGGGCCCCTCAGGCCGCCGTCTGTGTTCTTGCCATCGCCCCTTTGCCCTGGATTAAAGAGAAAAAAAGGCCAGAGGAGATATTCCGGCCGAGGCCTCGGGTCCAAGCGCCCCCAGTGCGCGCTGAGCTCGCCAGGCCCATAGCTCCCGTGGGTCGCCCACGTGCTCACGGCTCCGAAATTGCCGTTTTATTTGAAATGCCATAAAGTAATCTAATCTGCTTTGAAACCTGCCATCCTCGAAGCCAAACGGGGATATCGATTTGACCTGTAAATATTCCCCCAAGGACCCTCCCTCACTCCCTCCCTTCACTGTGTCGCCGGCAACAATGCATTTTCCTAAAGACAAGCCCAGACGAAATGTCCTAGCCGTCCAGGAGGCAGCTTTTTCTGCATAAAAAAAGTTTTTTGTTTTTTGTTTTTTGTTTTTTTTAAACCTCACGTAATCCCTCGGACTCCCCAGCCCTCAGAGGTGCCTCGGGAGCGCGGTCCCTCTTCCGATCCTAGTGCTCCAGCTTGGGAAGGGTTTACCTGGGGCCTTCCCCAGAACAAGCTCCTAACGCACCCGAAGCGGGGCGGGGGAGGGGCCGAAGGCGGTGGGAGTCTTGTAGGTACTGACGATAACTGGAAGGTATCTGTTGCCACATAATTAGGGTTCCCCAGTTCTTAACTGCCCCCCCAAAGACATCCTGCTTCTCCCCCACCACCTCCCTGAAGCTCGCAAGTGTTTCAGAAAGCGCACCAGCGGAAAGGTGGCCCGGCTCAGCGAAGCCTCCTCTCCTGTGTCCCCGGCTCTGCTGCGTGACCCCAGAAAGCCCAGGCTTTCTTCTGCATATTCCGGAGAAAGTAGAAAAGCCGGGTGAGGTTTCGGCGCTAAGTGCCGGGTGGGAGAACCCTCAGCGGCTACTTGGAGTCCTTCTGCTCCGGGCCGGGCCAGCAACCGTCCAGTTAGCGCCACCGCCCAGGCGCGACGTGGAGAAGGCCGGCGACTGCTGTCCTCAGCCTGCGCCCATTGCCTCCAGCGGAGAAGGCGGCCCCAGGCTCCAGGCCCACTCGTGCACCGGCTGCGACCCCTGCGGGGTGAGCTGTGGGTCCCGCTGCCCGCACATCAGTTATCCTCCCTTCCTGCAGGCCAGACCGGCCCCTGCCCGCTGCGTGCGGGGAGTGCGGGACACGAAGCCAGAGCGGGATGCGCGGGATGGGGAACCTCACCTAGTCTCAGCGAATTTGGGGACCATTCCCGGGACCACAAAACTCCCCCAAGCGGACTGCGGCGAGTGGGTGGCCTGGAAAGTCCCCGCGTAGGCACTCTGGGTCTCCCTGCGCTGTCCCCGCAGGTGTCAGGAAGCAGAGCTTCTGGAGGCCTCCACCCCAAGCGCGAGGGAAGCGCCCGGCCCCAGAGCCCCTCAGGGCCCAGGCCCCCCCAAGAGGCTTTGGAGACCCTTCCCTGCAAACTCTGTTCAGCAAAAAAGGGATGACCTTTAATTTCTCCTCCTAAGCTGTAGGAATTAGGGGCTTATCCTGGTCTCCCCATAAGGAAGTGACTAAATTCCATATATCCTGATCCCCCAAACAGGATCACAGCCCCTCCGCCTCCACAGAGGTGTCTTCTTAACCCCAGGAAATTACTGTCTGCCCAATTTCACTTTCAAGGATGACCACAGTGACCATAATAGGGCACCACTGGCTCTCACCAGCAGGTCCTCCCCCAGCCCCCATCTGTGCAGGATGGCTTGGTGGGGTCAACGTTTACTCCATTATTAAAAACCCTGGGACTTGAATGAAAAATAATTTAATAAAGACCCAGGAATCCTGATTTCTGAAAATGGACAACCGTGCCCTGGTGACTGTCCTTTACCCAACTCCTGGGTCCTTTCCCTGGTTTGCACCACACTAGCCTTGCCTGGCTCAGCAGGAAAAGTGAACTTGGCCTTCCAGATTAGGCTTCTTGCAGTGTCCACAGCCAGGTGACCTGGGGAAATCTGTACCTCTGGGAAAGGGGCAGACCCAAACCAGACTTCCCTGCCCAGCTCTCCCAAAAGCCTTGTGGAAGGCTCTGGCCTTTCCAAAAGTGCACTGGGTACACAGGACAATTTTTCATATAATTCAAATACCCGGATACTTCAAAAGAGCCTGTTCTCTTATATCATAATTTTTCCCATAATTTCCTGACACCTCTGCTTTGCTGGCAGATCTTCGAGCCCCGCATCGGGGCTCCCTGCTCCACAGGGGGCCTGCTTCTCCCTCTCCCACTCCCCCTGCTTGCGTTCCCTCTCTCACTGTGTCTCTCTCTGTCAAATAAATAAATAAAATCTTAAAAAAAAAAAAAAAAAAGAAACCTCTGTGGGTGAGACCTTTTCACTCCACCCATAAAAATCTACTTTGGGGGGCGCCTGGGTGGCTCAGTCGTTAAGCGTCTGCCTTCGGCTCAGGTCATGATCTCAGGGTCCTGGGATCGAGCCCCACATCGGGCTCCCTGCTCGGCAGGAAGCCTGCTTCTCCCTCTCCCACTCCCCCTGCTTGTGTTCCCTCTCTCGCTGTGCCTCTCTCTGTCAAATAAATAAATAAAATCTTTAAAAAAAAAAAATCTACTTTGGGCTAAATGCAGAGACTAAATAGGTAAGGTTTGTAACAAGAACCAAAAAATGGTCTTGGTACTTGTAAAGCCATATATATCCCCCCAAAAGTGAGGCGCCGGGCACGTGGCCCTTATCTGGACCTAACAAAGGGCTTTATTTGTTTGAGAAATGAGGGGAGACAGGTAAGACTGAGCTAAGCTCCTCCAAGGTTATCAGTGACCTCATCTGATCCTGGGAGCACCCACCTTCCACTGACTGTGGGGGCAGCAGCCAGATGGTGGGGAGCACCCCAAGCCTGGCCTGTGGTTCCCCTGCCAAGGTTTGCTATCCTAATTGCCCTACATGTGTCAGCAGGGAAATCCACTGGAGACTCCCTCCTACTGGGAATCCAGATGGCCAGGTCATGTGGGGAGGAGGCCAGCCACTGGGTCAGAAGAGAAAGGGAGCCAGGAATCCCCTTTCCCCCTCTGCCTCTGAGGGTTTGTGGGTACCTGCACCTTAGTATCCACACTTGGCTACTTGGCTGACCGGCTGTTTGGTTTAAACCTTACCAGGCTCTCCTGCCACTGAAGCTTTCTAAATATGGTCCCGCCTCTCTGGGTGCTCAGTTAGTCAGTCAACAAACAGCTGTTGAGCACCTGCTGTGCAACCCCAGAGAAAGGGTCTGGAGTTTGATAAGAACTCCTGGGATGCACAGCGGTTTCTGGAAGGCAGCCTTGGGTATCTGACGTGGTGACAAGAACACTCCTCGCAGGGATCTTGTGAAAACTAAACGGGGTTAATAGGGGACCATCTGACCCTGCCACCACCCGTCCATGGAGAATTGGATCTGGGATTGAGAAAAATCCAGGACAGACCTTTCTGGAGCTCCCAGGGGACACAGGGGGATCTCACCTCCTTCTGCCCCCACTCCCCAGCTGGGCCAGTCTGGATGGTCTGATCTCCAGCAAGTGCCCTGACCTCTAACCTTTATTTCTCAGCTCTAAAGTGGGGGGTTTTGTAGGATTAAATGAACTAAACCAGAGGGTGCTGAGCAAAGCGCTGGGTCCCCTGGAAAGCGGTGGTGCCTCAACGGCCTTGGTCCAGCCTTCTCTTGCCTTCCCACTCCTTCCATGCCTACTAGCCCCTTGCGGGGGGAGGAAGCGTGTTATTGGGGAGCGTGGCCTCTTGAGAATCGTGGGCCATCTGAGGACACAAGGTCACACGGGCTGACTGCAGACTACTCCAAAGTCAAGAAGGGTGTGCGGGGGCTGAGCGGGGGGCTGAGCGGGGGGCTAAGGGCCGGCTGCTCGGCTTCTCCACCGCGACACCCCCCACCCCAACGCAAGGGAGACGGCGTGGAAGGCCGGTCGGCCCGCGGTATTTACAACCCGGCTCTCGGAGCATTACCGGCCGCGGGGGCGGCAGGCTCAGGGTTCGGGTCCAGGGCTAGCGGGCGTCGCGCGCCCGGGCGAGGTTGTAACGCGGGCGCTGGGGGCCGGGCTGCCGCCTCGCCACTCCTGGGGAGCCCAGAGCTGGCGCTCCTTCCCCGCTCGACTCCAGGACCGCGTAAAACGCTCACGGTTCTGGGGTTCCTCCGAGCACTTCAGCTTCCGGCCTTGGAATGCTTCGTTCTGTCCGGGGTCCCCGAGAAGCCCGGCCTTTGGACCCTTTTCCAAACCCACGGTCGCACGGCGGGCGGGGACCAGGGTGTGAAGGGGGGTTGTGGGGACGCCCCAAGAAGGCCGAGCGGGGAAGGGAGGGGGCTTCCAGCCTGGCCTCGCCTGGCCGCCGGCCAGAGTACGTGCTCAGACAACAGACGCAAGGCCCGGCCCCCCGCACCCCCCACCCCGCGCCTAACGCTGAGACCTCGTAGGCTGGGACGGAGGCCCGGCCGCGGCCCGCACGGAGGAGCGCACGGGGCCCGGCGCCGCCCGGAGCGGCTTCCCCGCCGCGCCTCCGAGCGCCCCGGCCGCCGCCTGGGTTCTGGCCGCCGGGGCTGAATGTGCGGCTCGCGCGCGCTCCGGTTCCTGCCTCGAACCGCCGGGGGCCCCCGCACCCCGGAGTTCCCTTCACCGCTGCCCACAGCTCGCAGCATGCTGCTCCGCGACTGGGAGCTTTCCCTCCCGGAGCGATGCGGACAGGGTTGTAGAGCTCCACGTTATTCTAAAAAATAAGTTTGTTTGTTTTCTTTTTTTAAATCTACATTATTTCGGGCTTCGGTAGAGAAAGGGCTCGGGTCTGTCTAGGTTTAGGGCGGGTCTGTTCTCACCAAACCGTCTAAATCAAAGCGTTTCCATTCCCAACAACAATTTCTAGCCGTCTGCCTGAATCTAAACCCAGACAGTTTCCACCACTGGAATGATTCCGGCCTCAAACCCCCATGATTGTTGTGTGAGAATAACAGTGTTGCACTCCCTTCCCCTGCTTTCAGCCGCACCTGTCCAGAGTCTTCAGGTCTGGGAAAGGAGGAGGAGGGGCTGTGTTCTCCTTGAGGAAGTCAGCCTCAGTTTCCAGTTCCATTCCTCAGCTGGGACCACGGGCCAGTCCCTCCTGTCCCTACCCCACGGCTGGGGGTCAAATCCGACTCCGGAATCCTGGCTCCTGGGAAGGAGCCTAAGCCACCGGATTGGCCTTGTGTTCCTGCCGCTCTGACTCGGGCTTCCTGAGGCCCAGTGTACATCACCTGAGGGAGAAACTTGTCCTGCGTCCTGCCTGGGATGGTCACCAAGCGGCTATGGCCAGAGAGCAGCAGAGTTCTCCCACCTGGTGCCTCTGTGTTTCCAAAGAAACACCAGGAAGGCCACAAAGCAAAGAGGACAGGCAGATCATGGGCCCCAGCCCTTCCCTGAGCCCTGCGTGCACCAGGCCTTCCCAGCCACCAGTGAACACATGGAGTTTTTGGTTCTGAGTCCACTTCCAAAACCGGCCTTGCTTTCCTGCCCTCTTCCCTGGCTCCCTCTCATTTCTTAGCTATTAAAGGGGGGGGGGGGGCAGAAAATAGCAGGTCTTCTAACTGCAGACAGTGAGTCCCAGAGGCGCACAGAGTGGGGGCACTCTGCCATCTAAGCCATGCCTGGTTCAGGAAACACTCGCACACCCAGGACGAAGTGACTGGAGTAAGAATATGTTAGATTTCCGCCTCCTCACCCTTAATCCCAGGAACCTGGTACAGCTATGGAGTTCTTAACAGGCCCATTTTGCAGACAAGGAGGGGGGGTCTAGTGGGGCAGCTTCACAGAGCACAACCTTGAACGGGCTGTAAAAATTGCCAGCACCACCAATGCCAGTCTGACCTCCGTGGGGAGTGTCCACCTTGGCTCCTATGCCTCTTTCTGCCCCGGGGGGGACTCCTCCGAGCTCCTCTAGCTGTCCTCTGGCCCAGGTGGTCTCAGGATGAAAGGAGCCATGGGCAGCGAGAGGACAGGCGGCGGCCAGCGGCCACAGCAGCGACCTCCTGCTCTTGCCCTTGCTGTAGGACCCTGGAAAGGGCCCGTCCCTCTCTGGCCTCAATTTCCTCAGGGACTGAGGGTTAGTTGGGGATGCCTGTGGTTCCTTTGGACTGTGCTATTCATTTTCTGACTCCCAAAGTCCTAACTTGGCCTTGGCGTCTAGACCCTTCTTCACCCAGGGATCCCTCTTGCTCCGGGACTACGGAACAGCGGGACCGAGCTCGAGATACCGGTTTCACTTGGCATCTTTCAGTCCGCAGCCAGCCGAGAGTCGGAGCAGATCCGGGAGGTGCTGCCGCCGCGCAGGCCTGCATTGGCCCTAAACCTCCCTGATGCTGACACCCGGATCCAGGCGGCCCCCCAGGCCCTACTCCATTCCCGCCGGCGCACACCCAGGCGCGAGAACAGAGGCTAAAATCAGTTACAGCGCAGGCCGCCCTCCGGAGCTACCGGAATGGCGAGCGAGTTATTTTGCATAATTGAGGTCTCTCTCTAAACGCCTCCTTCTCAGCCCAGGCACCCAACTTTACAACTCTGTGCCCCAGACTGACTTGAGGGGAGCAGCGCCACCGCCCAGAGCTGCAGGCCCCAGGCCTCTGAATGAAGCGAGGAGTCCTGGGTCTCCCAGTCCACCCATGTAGGCAAGCGACCCCCTCCCTGCTCAGGCCCTGCTGGAGGGGGGGTCAGCGGGGGAGCCGGTCGGGACCACCGCCTTCTCCCTTTCCCCCCCCATCAGTCTAGACCCAGAGGTTCAGGGCCATTTCCAAAACTCTAGGGCCAAACAATTATCTCCAGGCCCCTCCCTGAGTTCCAACTTCGACAGTCACCCCCAAGAGGCATCCAGGCCACCCCTCAACCAGACCACACTACCCAACAAAGCACAAGGGCCTGGTGCTCGAGTCCTGGACCATCTCTGCAAGCCCACCTCTGCAAAGGGCTCAGGGCCACGTAATTCTGGGCTCAAAGGCCTTGGAGACTCACTTCCCAGAGTTAGAACACCCAGATTCAATTCTTAAAAATCTGCAGAAGAAGTACACCTACCACTTCCCAATTTTTAGCAGGCTTTCCTGGATATTCTCCAAACAATAAATGGCTTACAATTAGCCCTCTTTCTCCAGGCCTCCCTTTCTAATTTCTGGCTTACTTGAAATCATTGGTAACAAATCATTTAATATTCCAGTCCTGGCTTCTAATGTGTTTATTTCCAGTGGGGAGGTGAGAGGAGGCCAGGGTCCTGTCCTGGTTCCCCACCTGCTTGCAGCATGCAAATTAAGAAACAGCTCACTGGGGTGGGGGGGATAGATAAATTTTAAAAAGAAAGAAAGAAAGAAAAACAAAAACGGGCTCGCCACCACTCCTTCCGGGGTGGGAAGGAAACTTGGCCCTCGTAAAACCCAATTCTCTTTTAATTTTAATTTTCGACTTCTCTGGTAGAGGGGTCACCACCCTTGGGCTCACTAACAGCGACCACCCGCTTGACAACTTCAAGTAGGAGGGGCTGGAGTGGGGCATGTCTTTATAGTGGGGTCGGAAAAGGAAAGAAGGAAAAGGAAAGAAGGTGTATGGGGCTAGGGTGGAGTACAGGTCACAGGCTCTTGCACCAGGGAGGAAAGGGCTGGAGGCTGCATGGCCCAGCTGGGAGGCAAGGGCTTTGGCTAGCTTTGGGGGCGGGGGGGGGGGGGGGGGGGGGCTAGACTCCCCGGCCAGCTGTGATGCAGGGCTGCAGGTCACGCTGGGCGACAGGCCCTCTGAGCCCTGGAGGCAGTGTGAAGTGCAGCTCCAGACCCAGAGCCAATTACTTATAACAGGCTTAGGGGCAACCAACGCAAAGGTCAAGCTTACTGGCTTCTGGCTGGTCGCCGGCCAGGCGTTTTAATGGAGGCAGCCTGCACCCAAAGGACACCTGTCGCTGCAGTGCAGCCACCTTCCATGTCCTGCGGCTGAAGTTGTGTCTACTACCCCACCGGCTTCTGGAGTTCCACACAGCGCTAGGGGCTCCTCAGCCCAGAAGTCTTGGAGTGCCCAGCAGGCCCCCCGTGCAGTGTCTCAGCCCAGGGTCAGAATCTCTCGCGCCAGGCTGCAGCCACCCTGTCTGGGGACAGAGATGCTGAAAGGTGATCGGTTGAGAAACACCAGGACACCAAAAGGAACGCTGTGGTGACCAGGCCTCCCCAGCCCTGTTGCTCGGAAGTGCCCAGCCCGGCAGCCATGGTCACCCGCAGGCCATGTGCTAGCAGGGAATGCTGGCCAGCACGCCATTACTTACCCCCGGAGTCTGCTGGACCCATGGGTCCTGGTGCCCCTTGCCTACCGTGGCACCTGCCCCTCCGGTTTATAATTCCAATCAGGAAAAGAAGACTGTGTTCTGGCCTGCCTGCCATTTTTCTTCTAGTCCCCTCTCTGGCCTGCAGGTTTTCAGCTCACCTACTTTCAGTCTCTCCTACCCTGACCTGCCCTGCCCAGGCCAAGGGAGCAAAGAAGAGGCAGCCAGAGAGGCCCAAATCTGAGGCCCGGGCCCCAAACAAGTGCCCTGCTCACGGCTAGGGCCTTCAGGGCCTGGGCCTCCGGGTGCACTCCGCTCTCTCCCAGGCCAGGAGCAGCAAGCACGTCTCACCTTCGGCTGGGGTGCTCACACTTCCCCTCCCAGAAAAAGAGATACGAATGAAAGAAGGAAAAAATAAAAGGGAGAGTTAAAGAAATGAAGAAAAAAGAAGAGAAAAGAAAAGAAAAAGGAAAGAAAGGAAACGAAAAGAAAAGAAAAGGAGGGAAACCAGAATGGACCAGCATGATCACAAAACAATTCCTGATTCGCCGGGTCCACACTTGGGCCAGAAGACGGTCTAGTCCCCACGGCGCCAACACCCTGGCTCCTCTCTCCAACAGGAGCCGAAGCTCCCGGCGCGGCCTCCCCAAGACTCCCTGGCACTGGCGCTTCAAGCCAGCTCCAGCTCCCCGCTTGGGCCGAGGCTCTCGGCCGCCCACCTGCGGCCTCACCTTCGGGGAAGACGGCCCGCATCTTCAAGTAGCTGGTGGTGAGTCGGATGATAGACGCCTTGTCCAGCTGCGAGGTGATGGCCGACGGCAGCGGGAGCAGCTTGGCCAGCTCATAAAACTCGCCATTTTCCTTCTCCCTCCTGGTCTTGGCCGCATTCTTGGACTTCTCCTTCATCGCGCCTCGGCTCCGGGCATATTAGACCCGGCCGTGCTCCAGGCCCTCGGAGCCCCGCTCCGGCTGCAGCGGCGGGGATGGGGAAGGGGACTCCGGGAGCCAGGTGAGTCTGGGGCACCGCCCGGGGCAGGTGCGCGGGGCAGGCCTGGGGCACCGAGAAGCCTCTCCGCCGCCGCTGGGCCCCGGAGCTCGGCGCAACCCAGCGGCGCAGCTGCGCGCTCTGCCCGCCGCCCCGGGCGCAGCCTCCTCCGGGCTGTACTGGCCCGCGGTGCCCAGAGCCCGACTTCCCGCGCGCTTCTGCTCGCTCTTCCTTTCTCCCTCCTGTCTTCTCGCGTCTCGGCTTTCCTTAGGAGGTGGAGAGGAGCCAGCGAGGAGGCGGCGGTGCCGCTCAGTCCTTGATCGAGTGTTCGTACCCGCTGCCGAGAGGCCCCTCCGGACTGGAGGGCGGCATGGGCGGCGGCGGCCGCGGAGCCATGGAGCGGGAGGGGAGCGGAGGGGAGCTGGGGCGGAGGCGGCTGGGGCCCGGCCCGGGCGCGCTCTCCCGCCCTCCCTGGCGGTTCCCTTTGCCTGGAGACGCGGCGCCCGGAGCCCGCGATCTGTCGCGAGCCGCAGCAGCTCCGCGGTCCACGTGCGACCGAGCCGCGTTTGTTTATGGCGGACCCGCCTTCGGGCGGAGCACTCGGCCTCCGCGGCCCGGGGGGGAGGGGGGGGCGGGCGGGGGGGAGGGACCGCGGCGGGGGCGGGGGCGGCGAATCTCGCCTCCCGACCCCGCCGCGGCCCCGGAGTCACAGGCGCGCCTCCGCGTCGCGGCCTCCAGGGACTCTCCCAGGAGAGGCCCGCGCGCTCCCGGCCTCGAGGAAGTCTCGGTGAGTGCACACGGCGCGCCGTGGGGACCGGCTCCGGCCAGCGGGGCGCGGGACCTGGGCGCTAGGATGGGCGGTGGGGAGGAGCGGAGGAGGGACGGAAGCGAGGGAGGGATGCCCAAGCCTCCCCTGTGGCTCCCAGACAGGTCCTGGGAGCGCGCGGCCGAGGGGAGGCGGCTTGACCCTCCGGCTTGTGCCCTTCGAGTCCTCTGGGCCTCGCGCAGGTCCCGCGCCCTCACTTCCCCACTTTGCAGGTCCGAGGGCCGAAAGGGGGCAGGCCCGAAGGGAAGACCCCCTCCCTCAGGAAAGAGCGGGAGAGAGCCTCTGCCCCTTCTGCCCTTTCTCTCCTCGAAACACAGGAGCGAAAGAAGATCGGCGCCTTCGCGGAGGGGCTGCAGGCCGCGGGGACGCGCGGGCCAGACGAAAGGAGGGGACCGGGGAGCCGAGCCTAGACGCCAGGCCTCGCCCAGGGCGGCGGCGGCGGCGGGCACAGGGTCCAACAGTCCCCGCTCCTGCAGCCCGACTCTGTGCAGCCGGAATTTTGGGGACTCGCGGCTGGGGCGGGTACTTCAGGCCGGGGGTGGCCGAGCTCGAGTAATCGAGTGAGCCTTTATAGGAGCCAAGGTGGTGGCCCCGGAAGCCCTCGGAGTGGGGAGGCACACTTGGAGATGCAGCCATAGGGCGTCCTGGTGCCTTCCCTCCGGGCCACACTGGGCCGCAAGAGTCCTCCTACCCCACTCTCACGCCATCCCCCGCCCCAGCTCTGCGCCTGCAACCCCGGGAGGGCTCTCCTCCAATCCCCGACGGTCGCACCGACCCTCGCCCTTCTAGCGGTTTGAATACTGCGGCCACCGCGCGGATGTGCGCGCTGGGAGGACGCCAGCTTCTCCCGCGCGTGGGGTCAGAAGGCAGCTGCAGAGGACTCGGGGCACGGGGTCTCGCGGGTCCCTCGACCGAGTGCCGCAGACTGTACGACTGTGGGGCGCCTGATTCTGAGGAGGGCTCGCGGAAGCGGAGAGACGCCGGGGCTGCGGCGCTCCGCGCTAGGATCTCCGTTTTCAGCGGCCACCGCTCTCCCTCCCGGCCGGGTAGGAGCCTGCTGCTCCGCGCACTCACTGACCGGGGACTCGCCTCCCTCCCTCACGCCTGCGGTGGGGGGCGAGAAGAGGATCACCAACTCTGCTGCGGGCGCTCCTGACCTTTTCTGGGGATCCCTTTGAAGGGACGCCGTTGGAGGCGTCTTAGCTCCCTCGGTGGGCAAGACCTTGTGCGCAGGCTCCGGCTTGGTCCCCCCCAGCCCCGCGCCCTGCGGAACCCACAGCCTTGACCTTGGCTCCCGGGGCTGGCGCTCCGAAACCACAGAGCAGTAAGAGTTTCGGAGTTGGTGCCCCCCGCCCCCAAGCAACTGCGGAACGCAGCACTTTCCCTTGGACTTTTGGATCTAGGAGCACTTTCCTGTTTCCAACGGTGCGTGCAGAAGGGTCTGGACTGCGCGCGAGCGGTGAGGGTACGCAGTACCCAAACGCAGGGCGCGGGGCCCGCTTCACTGCCCGGGATCTCGCGCCTGACTGCGCAGACTGCTGTCGTCTCGAGGCTTCCCGGAGAACGGGCTCCAAGAGGCAGGGACTGCCGCCTGGGGGCTGGGCCCCGCCGAAGGCTGCTCAGGCTGCCTTTGAGTGTGCTCCGGCACTTTCCTGGCTTCGGGAAGATTTAACGTTCCCCTCACCCCCACGATTTCCGATCCCCAATTATGGACCCGAGAGAATTCCTCCTAGGCTTGAAAGGGATTACTCAGATCGCAGGAACATGGCTAAGTGGAAGTGGGAGAGACCCAGCAAGTAACAGAAACTTTTCTTAAACCAAATTTCCCGGATTTTCCGGGAAAGCGTATTTGAGATCTCGTCATCTCATCTTCACAGCAGCTGTTCTCGCATCAGCAGGACGGGTCCGAATCGCGGGGTTCGAGAAGTAGCACAACGGAGCGTTTGAAGACTCGTAGAATTGGGGGTACGGGACTAAAGCCTGCCTCAGCAAACAGCGAAACGGGCATTCTATATCCCCCCGACACATTCATTCAAGATACACACACACACACACACCCCGCGATGGGTCTGAGCTCCCTCCCACGCCCCCATCACCGAAAGTACCCAACATACTTGCAAGCAGACCTCGAGGTTTCCTGGGTGGTAAGGATAGTGACTTCTGCGTGGAATAGTGAAAGAAGAACGATCCCCTCCCCAGGGCGTGCCTGTCCCAGAGCGTGCCTGTCCCAGAGCTCTTTCTACCAGAAGGAAAGCCTAGGACCCCTATTACACTTAGAAGGGACACCCACAGGCTCTGTGTAAAGTGGGAAAAGCATTAAATAGGTGCTTATTGGAGTGATCTAGGCGTCAGCGGTGGCCGCTGGCTGGGACACCTGCTGCGTGTCCCTTGCTCCAGGGCTCCTGGTCTATGCTTTGGGGCTAACTCCGAGTGCCTCCCCCAGAGCACAGAGACGGGCCTGCAGGGGAGAAGTATAACAGCCACGAAAGACCCTGAAGTCTGGGCATCCCCCCAAAACAGGAGTTCCCCTGCTGGCCTGGAAGGAGCCTGCAGAATCTAGAATGAAGGGAGGCTGGGGGGCAGGAAGAGGGCTTGTGGGGGGTGGCCCACACATTGAGGTCAGCAAGCTTCCGGAGTATGGCGTGTTCACCAGGCGCCCCCACCCCCAGTCCTGCTTTGCACGCTTTGGCGCACCCCGAGGTGCACCAGCACGCCTCTACATACCCCCCACCTCTTAGAAATTTTCCATTAGGAAACTGATCTGGAAGAAATTGAGGCCCCAAGAGGAAAGGGGCGGTCCCAGGCCGCCCCACATCTGCTTGGATTTTCCGCTTCAGATGCTCCGCAAGTGTTTTTCCCCAGGCCGCGCCCGGCGCCTACCTGAAGCCCATCCCCCGCGGAAACCGACTTTCGAGTGAGATCAAGGGGGAAACGCGCAGATGTTCTACCGGGGATGGGCTCCCGGAGAGGCTGCTGCCTTGGCAGAAGGGGATCAGAGACTTTGCCACGAAGGAGGTGGGGGCGGGGAGAGAACTCCTACCATCCCTAGCACCGTGGGGGAGATGGTGCCGAACCTCTCATGTGACAGCTAAGGAGAGCTCCAACCGCTGGAGCAAAACGAGGCAACCGAAAATTCAGGACTAGAGAGATTCGAATCTATTCAATTTATAAGCCTTCGTCTACACAATTAGCAAGATAAGGTTACTCCGGAAGATCCCGCTTGCGTCTAGCATCATGTATATGACTATCATGGCTAGGAGGCGTTTTGGGTCTGAGCTATCCGAAAGAGTACTCCGATTTTTCACTCCCCATAGAGCTATTACCAACTTTTCCTGGAGTCATCGCTATGGCAAGAAAGGATCAGAGGACAATTCTAATATCACTCCTCATTGTTTAAAAGTAATTCAAGGGCGCCTGGGTGGCTCAGTCGTTAAGCGTCTGCCTTCGGCTCAAGTCATGATCCCAGGGTCCTGGGATCGAGCCCTGCATTGGGCTCCCTGCTCGGCTGGAAGCCTGCTTCTCCCTCTCCCACTCCCACTCCCCCTGCTTGTGTTCCTGTTTTTGCTATCTCTCTCTCTGTCAAATAAATAAATAAAATCTTTAAAAAAAAAGAAAAGAAAAAGTAATTCAAGGTAGCCAGAGCTATTTCATAGTGATTCCATTCCTCCAGAGGTCTAGACAGTAACTGGCTCTGCTCACATATTTCCAAGTAGAGGAAGAGAAGTTGATCTGTATTTTTGTTTTGTTTTTAAGAAATTCTTTCACTGGAAGTTACTCCTTTGGAGAAAGTGTTCGCTTTCAGCTTGGTGGGCAGGATCTCTGAGTATACTGCAAGAACTAGGGCAGATCCTCCCTGTGCATGGGGTCCAGGGAACCCTTCCCGCCGGTCTTTGGCCCTCAGCTTGGCGCCTCAGGCATAGTTTGGGGTGGGGAGGCGAGAGAAGGAGGCATTCCAGGGTGAGGCTGTGGGGGATAATTCCCATCTTCTGGGTTCCTACATGGGCCTGCTCTAAGTTGACACTGTTCTCTGGGATTCCGAAAAGAGCATGGTCCTTTTCTTCGGACTCAGTTGTCTAGGACAACTCTGGGTTCTGAGATTGGGGTCTGGAGGCCTCGGGTCACAGCAGTGTCTCTTGACCTAGGAATGGAATAGCTGCTGCCCACTTCTCTCTCTCCCTCAGAGTGATGCGTTTAGGGGAAGAAAAACAGTGCCACTGGTAATTAATTATAGTGATTATAGTGATTAGCAAACTCCCTGAGCCACAGAAGACTCGCCAGGTTCGGGTAAAAGAGAGCCACTCATTTCTTCTACTTTTACCTGCAGGTGAGAGGGTAGCCTGTCCTTTGCATTTTGCTTCCCTGTCTCCCAAGCCTGGCCTCACTTTCTCTCCATTCTCCGCGCCCCTCCCAATGCACTCAGACTTCCAATGTTCTCCAGGGAGGGCGATTTACCCCTGCAGCTCAAGCAGCGCCCAGCACCCAGGATCAGAACTGAGCGACGGGAAGGGATCCTTGGCGGAGAGAGAGGGGGTGCCCAGCGACCTGCGCCGACCTAACCCCACCCTTCCAGGGCCCGGCCGCCTGAAGCCTCCGAGGTCCTCTTGAGGACTCCCGGCTCAGCTTCACAGAAACGGCGCCTCGAAATCACGGTTCTGAGAAGAGGTTGCCCATCGGCTCCCGGCAAATCCCCGCTTTTCGCCTCCAGCCAGCTGGGGGTCGTGCCTGGAAACCTTTGAGCTGGAGGAGTCTTAACAGTCCGGCATGCGCTGAAATCCCTCAGTGCTTATACCAATTACACACCACCTTGAAATCTGAAAACCAGTTAGTTCATTAACGACTGCGTTGAAACCACCTTTCAAAAACATTAGCCAAAAATTTCCTTTAGAAAACAAAAGAAAACATCCACCAGAGATAAATATTTCTGTATATCAAAGAGCACAAACCTGATGGGCTTAATTTTTTTTTCCTAGCAGGTTTTTAATATAAGGCTGACTGCAGAATAGGGCTATTTCAGTACTTTGAGGACACAAACTCGTTTCATTTAACTAATACAACAGGGTTATTTGCAAAGCAAAGTGAGTATTGGGGGAACCTTCCTCCTAATCTAAACAAATCTGTAAAAAGAGGTATGCTAATGCATTCGTGGTTCAGTAGAGTTAGAGAAAGGCCAGCAGGCCGGCGGGCGGGCTGGATTGGCCCCGTCCAGGCTGGCCTGGGACGCGAGGTCGCCCCAGCCCGGGGCGTGAGCGTCTTACTCCTTCGCGAAGATTTTCATTTTTTATTTTCTTGCACAGGCCGGCGCGGTAGGCAGGCTTCCTGAGAGGCGTGTGTCCAGGAGCACACTCTTCTCTCCGGGGAGGAGAAGGCGGCGACTCCCACCGCAGAGAGCAGTCCCGCGTCGGAGGTTCCGGGCGCGCCAAAGCCGGACTTCAGAACTGAGCGGCAGCCGGGCCACGGCGGCGGGGAGAGCGCACCCCATCTGGCCAGGCAGGGAGGCGGTGGCGGGACCCCCTCTCCAGCCCTCCCTACCCCGGGCCGAAACCCGGCTTTGGGAGCTGCAGGCCACACTCGGGGACACCGGCGGCGGGAGGGGGACGAGAGTCAGGCTTCTCCGACGCTAGAGGTCTTCTCAATTCTGCAGAAGGGACTCGGGACTCCTGCTCCCCGCGCTGGGTGCGGGCTCAGGACCGGCTTGTTTCGGACCTACTCTGCGGCGTGGTCCCGCCTCTTTCGCGCGCAGTCTCGGCACAGTCCGCGTGGTTAGAAACGCTGCGTGCGCGGGTTGGCGGAAGGGGGCGCAACGCGCACGGCCGCCTGAGGGGCTCCGTCCGCGTGGAGGGTGGAACCCTGGCAGATCAGAGCGCAGCGGCTTTGGGAGGGGGGTGTTGTCAGTACACACGCGGGTTGGGGGGCACCGAGCGCACGGAGAGGGCGCACTGCACAGGGAGCTCACGGCGGGGCACAGCGTACACGGGGGTGGGCCTCGGTTAGCCTGGGGCGGGGGGCGTGCGGCACGCTGGGGCGCAAGTGGTTGTGCTCGTCGGGATGGGACGTGTGTGTGAAGCTCCCGGGCGTGCTTGAGGCCGTCAGGACATCGTCCCCGTCCTGGCACCGGCAGCCAGTGCCCACCTCCTTCCTTCCCACTCGGGTTGCTTGGCCTCCGCTCCGCCCCTCCCTCGCAGATTCCCTCCACGAGGGAAGTGGAGACCAGAGGGAGACGGGGTGCGCGCGGCGCCGACGGGAGAGGACAGAACCCGGTGCCTGTGGGTGGGGGGATGTCTGGGGGGGGGGGGAATTGAAGGCTTGTACTTTCATCTGGGTCTCTCTAAAGCCCCGTGGGCCGCTCCCGTCTCACGCGCGCTTAGCCAGGATCTGGAGACAAAATTCTCAGTGTCAGCGGCTCAGCCTTCTTGGAGGGGGTCCCCGCGTGGTCCCCGACTGGGGCTCTCCACCGTCCCTCGCCCCCTTTCGCTGCCCCTAGAGAATTCCTTTTCTGCGCCAGAGCAAATACCCCGGAGGAGAAGGCACGGGGTAAAACACGTTTTCGTGTAAAACGGGTGACTAAAAATGAGCAATTCTTCTCAGTCTAAGGGTATTTTCCCTGGCAAAAGCAGCGGTTAGCTGATAAACTAAAAGGTAGATTCAAACTGTGCGGCTTATGAATATTTTAAGCCCCAACTCCAGCACCGTCTTCGGGTTTTTAGAGGGCGGAAACAAAATAATCCTGGTTATTGCAGTAACGCTCTTTTCGCCTCGCGGGTGTGGACAAAGACATTATTTACTCTTACTACGGAATACTCTGTGCTTCTTTCTCGTGGAAGCTTTTGAGCCAGGCGGGGTGAGCCCTCGGGCTCCTTCCTCGCGGCAGGCGCAGATTTGCACATTCGGGGGACCCTTCTCGTTGCTTCCCTTGTTATGGAAGGGCTGGTCAGGGTGCGCGTGTGGCTCAGTGGAATTGTGCAGGTGCTTACTCCGCTCCCAGAGTCGAAACCAATTAAACCGCTTAATTACGGTTGTGTGAGAGACCTAGTTTTTAATCTTGCTTTTAATTTTATTTATTTTTGTTTCTATTATTATTACTATTTTAATGTAAGCTCTGCGCCCACCCTGGGGCTTGAAATCAGAACTCCAAGATCAAGAATCGTATACCTTATGGACTGAGCCAGTCAGGGGCCCCCCTCAATCTTTCTTTTAATAAGATTTTATTTTTATTTATTTGACAGAGAGACAACGAGAGAGAGGTGGGAAAGGGAGAAGCAGGCTTCCCGCGGAGCAGGGAGCCCGATATGGGGCTCGATCCCAGGACCCTGGGATCATGACCCTAGCGGAAGGCAGATGCTTAACGACTGAGCCACCCAGGCGCCCCAATCTTTCTTTTAATAATGGAGAGATCCTACAATCTCCAGCCTCTGCCCAGAGCGTGCAGAGACAAGAGAAGTGGCTACTTGGAAGAGTTTATTGAGAAATCTAACTTTTGAACAAATGCAAGCAGGTTTGGGGTAAGGAAGAGCCCAGAGGTGCCTGGCGTCCGACAAGCATGGTTCAGTGACGGTGTAGACGCTGGCTGCGCCTGGCGAGGCCACGGGTGCCATTTCCCCCTAGTTTGGGAACTGTCAGCACTGTCTAGGCGGGAGCATGGGCCCCAAACACCCTTTAAGCACTTTAAACAAGATAGTGAGCACTGGCAAGTGCCTATGTGACTTAGCTTTACTTCCTTGGTAGTTGGAGGCCACGGAGGAAAAAGATCTGTGCCATTATTACCCATGCACAAGTAATCTTAGTGTTTATTGAAGTCTACTTAAAGTAATTGACCAGAAAACCCCTCCCTATTTAAGCAACATAAAGGGTGCTCCACTGAAATCTAATGGGCTTATTTGCATTTCTGTTTAGCCTGATGTCTACACCACATTTTTGGAGAAGCTGTCAACTCTGACAAATAAGGAAAGTGGAAGCCAGGTGAGCTGCACCTGCAGAAGGTGCGGGAATCCCAGGGCCATCCCCCCCCCCCCGGGGGTCCTTTAAGGGTACTTGGACCTTACTTGATTGTTTGAGATCCAGCATTCAGATTTTCTGAAAGTAAATCCCAGAAATGGAAATTCACACTCACTATCTTGCACAAATACTTTAATTTCTGAGTGGCCTGGATTGAGCCAAGAGGATAGGGTCCTTTGTGCCATAACCATAGCGGATCCTGAAAGAGCTGAAAACCTTCAGCTCAGGGTGGAAATGCACTAATTTAGACACACAGAGCAAATTCCCAGCTGGAAGAAAAAAAAGACTCCATCTGTAGTTAGAAAATCTGTATTTGTACACAAATCCTTTGAATATTATTTGACAGTAAATGTCTTTTTTCTGGTTTTGTTTGTTCTTGAATTTCTCAGCAACCTTTTGCATGTGTGAATCTTGAGCTTCATTCCCAGCAAAGTTGACTAATGGATCTTTTAGGAATTCATGCTTTAATGTTGATTTTCTATGTTGGTCGTAGAAGCTGCTTCACTTTAGATACTTTATGGGATGTTTGTCAAGGGAACTTGGGGTGAAATTTCTCAGGAGTGTCTCTAAAGACATTATTCATAATTAAAAGATGATTCATAGAAATCACCAGAAAAATTATGGCAAGTGATGTTCAAACATGTTTTTAGGCCATGTGGAATAAATAAAATCATGAAGGTCTGGTTGGGTAATATTGCCTCCCAGCTTTACTCTGTGCCAGGAGGACCTGATAGAGCTTCTAGATTTGAGAGCTGTAGTGGGATAGGAGCCAAAGGACATCCATGCTTTCTCCAGGTATTTCTTTTTTTTCTTTTCTTTTTAAGATTTTCTTTATTTATTTGAGAGAGAGAGTAGAGAGAGACAGAACACAAGTGGGGTGGGGGGGGGGAGGAGAAGCAGGCTCCTGGATGACCAGGGAGCCCGATGGGGGGAAGGAGGGGTGAGGCTGCCAGGTTCCTAGGATCATGACCTGAGCCAAAGGCAGGTGCTTAACCGACTGAGACACCCAGGCGCCCCTCCAGGTATTTCTACATTGATAATGAAAGTTATAATTCGCGGTGCCTGGGTGGCTCAGTGGTTAAGTGTCTGCCTTCGGCTCAGGTCATGATCCCAGGGTACTGGGATCGAGCCCCGCATCAGGGAGCCTGCTTCTCCTTCTCCCACTGCCCCAGCTTGTGTTCACTCTCTTGCTGTGTCTCTCTCTGTCAAATAAATAAATAAAATCTTAAAAAAAAAAAAAAAGGAAAGTTGTAATTCCATCCCTCAAAAGACCCCTGAATAGTATTGTCCAAGAGGTGGGTAAGGGATCACTAAAAGAAGTGTCTTTCATAATCTTAGGATTTTTTTTTTTTAGGGGAAATAAAGACGGTGGAAAACCCACGTGACAGAGTCTGAAAGACTGAATGAATCTATTAGAACATAAACCCACCTATAGGTCAGTTGATGTTCAACAGGGTTTTTGGCTCCTCAGCGGTGAATCTCCCAAGACAAAGTGTCTTGTCATGAAACTTTGTTCTGCAGGAGAAAGCAGTATATGGAGGTCCGGGGGTTTTAGCGTTACGAACCTCTTAAGCTGGTAGGTAGTTAGGCGGGTACAACTGCTTCCTGACCGCAAAGTAGAGCTGGGCATCTGAAGGCTGTTTAGTGGCCTCCACCGGCCAATGCAACTCGCGAAGGTATGGGGTTTACAGTCTTACTCGGGCATTGGTGGACTGGGACAATGCATGTCAGTTGCTAATGTTTCTACGGAGAATCAGCATTTACTAGGACAGTTGACTTATTAAATAATCCAAACCAAGAAGCAGTTGCACTTGCTAAAAGATGCTCCCGTTTACATACCTAAAAGGATAGATGCACTTTCCAGCCCCATGCGTGGTCACTCAGATGCACTGTGGTGGTGACTTCTTTGGTCATTTTAGACTTCACAGTCAACCAAGTGATGGGCCTGTGCAGTGACTCAGCGTGAGGGTGGCTGAAACAAACGGATCAGGGCCATGTGTTCCGGGCACTCATTCATTGCAGTCTAGAGCTGGACTAAGTTAGAAGCTGCTTGTACTTCACCCAACGGAAGGAATGCAGTTCTTTGAATTGGGGAGCCCTCACGCACTCCTGCTTGCACACAAGCTGTTACTCATTCAGGAAACATCCATGGGGTGGCCCGCAGTGTGCCAGGCACCCAGCCGGGCATTAGCATGATAAAAGTGAGTTCCTGTCCTGGAGGCCATTCTCAGGCCCCATAATGCTCCGATTGAGAATCTGACCTGCTAATGTGTGCCAGAGGCCTTAGACATGTCCCCAGGTATTGAACCACTAATTCTGTTTCTGATTATTTCTGCTATGGAAGGCATTTCCAAAATGAAAGAGGCCTTTTTTCGTGCGTATTTGTGTAATGGTTAAGGGTGAAAGCTTCCGTGTCACGTCCGGGTTTGACTTCTCTTTACGCTGCAATTTTGTTGTCTGTACAATGGGGCTAAGAGCCACCTCATAAGGAGGTTGTGAGTTTTAACTAAAAAAAGAATGGCATATACAATGAATGTGAAGGGCCTAGCGGACTGCCTGGGAGAAGGATGTATTCAGTAAACCGTAGCAGCTACTTCTGGCATTATCGTCATGGCATTATTTTTATTATTAAGCTTTGGAATATTAATACTGATAATATTAAACTCTGGAAACACTCTATTCTAATATATAATAACAATCTCTCTATATATAATATATTATATATAATATATAATAATAAACAGTCTATTCTAATATAATAACAATCTATATGTAATATATGTAATATGTAATATATAATAATAAACAGTCTATCCATGTATATATTATATATACATGGATAGATATACATCTATATAGTGGATGTATATATGGATAGATATACATTTATATAGTTAATGAAAACTTATGTAGTTTTTTAAAAATGATAAGTTTATAACAACATGGCATGGTAAATACCTTCCTAGAGTATGGATCCTAGCAAGCAGTCATTTCTCAGGCTGCCTGGCAGCTAGCGTTCCTGATGTGAATTAAGTGTGGCCATGAGATGCACTTATTTGAGAAGTAAAGTGGAAGTCACACTTCTGCCACCTTTGTGGTTTCTGCTGGTAGGCACGATCAGTGAATATGGTTGTTTTGTTTTATTTTAAGATCTGACTTTTAGGGGCACCCGAGTGGCTGAGTTGGTGAGCATCCAACTCTTGATTTTGTCTCAAGTCATGATCTCATGGGTCATGAGATCAAGCCCCACGTTGGGCTCCCGGGTCAGCAGGGAGTCTGCTTGAGATTTTCTCTCTCTGCCCCTCCCCGCATTCTCTCTCTCTTTAAAATAAATAAATACATTTTTAAGATTTTATTTTTAAGGAATCTCTGCACCCAGCGTGGGGCTTGAACTCACAACTTTGAGATCAAGAGTGGCACACTCCACTGACTGAGACAATAGGCACCCCAATGAATATGTTTTTGGTGTGTATGTGTGTACGTGTGTGTTAGCTTGGAACCCAGTTGCATCGGGCTGAAGCCAACAGTCCCAGTGGTGGTTTTTTCATCCTTGGCTGGAAGGTCACGCGGGCATTACTGGATTCAGCCAACCCTTCCTGCCATGTTGTCCACCCCCGGGGAACCAGCCCTCCCTCCTCCAGAACCTCCAATAGTTCCATAAGCACTAAAGTTCTTCCGTCAGATTTCTTTCTGCCTAAAAAAATCAATTTCTGTCATTGGCAACTAACTCCTGACCAACATATGTTGGAAAGTGTGCCAATACTATGCAATGTTGTGTGATCACCAGCACAACAACAATAGAAATATAGAGAGACGAGCACCAGAAAGAGATCCCTTAAAGCGATGATTGTGAGTATCTTTGGGCAGGAAGACTATGAATGATCTTTCAGTTTACTTTTTGTTCCCTTCATTTTTTAAAACAGCTTTATTGAGATACAATCACGTACCATACAGTTCACCCATTTTATTTATTTATTTATTTATTTATTTATTTATTTATTTGAGAGAGAGAATGAGGTAGAGAGAGCATGAGAGGGGGAGGGTCAGAGGGAGAAGCAGACTCCCCGCTGAGCAGGGAGCCCGATGTGGGACTCGATCCCGGGACTCCAGGATCATGACCTGAGCCGAAGGCAGTCGCTTAACCAACTGAGCCACCCAGGCGCCCCAGTTCACCCATTTAAAATGTACAGTTCAGTGGTTTCTGGTACATTCACAGATGTGTGCAGCCATCTCCACAGTCAGTTTTAGAACATTTTCATTGCCCCCTCCAAAAAGTACCCATTGGCTATTAATTCTCTATCTTCCTGCCCCCACCACCAGCCCTAAGCTACCACTAACCTACTTTCTCTCTCTGGATTTTCCTACTCGGGACTTTCTTTTTTTTTTTTTTTTTTTTTAAGATTTTATTTATTTGACACAGAGAGAGCGACAGCGAGAGAGGGAACACAAGCAGGGGGAGTGGGAGAGGGAGAAGCAGACTTCCCGCTGAGCAGGGAGCCCCATGCAGGGCTTGATCCCAGGACCCTGGGATCATGACCTGAGCCGAAGGCAGACGCTTAACGACTGAGCCACCCAGGCGCCCCTACTCGGGACTTTCATATGAAGAGAATCATATGGAACGCGGTCATATCTGTCTGGCTTATTTCACGTAGCACAATGTTATCAAAGTTGTAGCATATGTGTTGTAGTGGGTATGAATACTTCATTCCTTTTTACAGCCAAATAATAGTCTGCTGTGGATAGTCCACATTTGGGTCGTCCATGGATCTGTTGATGAACATTTGAGTTGTTTTCACCTTTTGGCTGGTGTGATTAATGCTAGTATTTCCCTCCAACCTTTATTTTGACCATGTAGCCATTTTATGATAAATATTTAGCAAATTTTATAACAAGGAAAACCTGGCCTGGGCGACTAGTACCTTTGAGTTTCGTATTCAGAAGAGAGCAGGATTGTGGATTGCGTCCTTGGATTGGCCATTTAGCTCAGTACGCATTCAAACTCTGTTCCAAGCCAGATTTACAGCCTCTCTCAGCCCCCGTGTCCGGCAGACCAGTCTATAGGTGGTATTCTTGGTCAGCAGAAGGGTGGGAGGACAGACTGCAGACTCATCTCCAGCACTCGAGAAATGGCTCTGAAGCTGGCAGAAGGGATATGAGAACCTCACACAAGTCCCGAGATTTGATTTTGGTATTTTCACTTTAAAAGTTGTATCTACTGGGGTGCTGGAAGTGTTCTATATCTTGACCTAGGTGGTAGTTACACGGGACTCGTGTGAAAGATGCTTTGAGCAATGTATTTCAGACTTGCATGTGGTGTTATATTTAACTACATGAAAGCTACACCCTGATTAAAGAAAAGAAGAAATTGTAACGTGATTTCCCTCCTCTCTCCCTTTCGCTCTCTCATTTGAGCTGCTGCTTCTTCCTTTCTGTTTCTAAGTGACCACAAGTTCCTGCCACACAGTTGGTAAGGGACAGAGCTGGGATGTAATCCAGCTCTTACTAACTTGGTGTGGAGCGCTGCTTTCACTAGGAACCCTTCCAATGCCTAGAGTCGACATGATTTTTGAGACATGGTTCCAAACTACACGGCCGGTAAGTAATGAGGCTGGTCTAGGCGCCAGGTCTCATGGCCCTGGGGCACATGCTCTGTCTATTCCATGTACACCCCCAGCCCCCAGCGTTGTACCAGCACACAGTGGATAGCCAGTAAATATTTGTTGAATCAATGTGACCAGAGTGGGGTTATCATCAAAGGCCAAGGGGGCTGTCCACGTGGCAATTGCTAGAAAAACCAAGGCAGGAAACTCAATTATTTATTTTTTTTCCTATGGTAACACCAGTGGAAGCTGGTCTGTCACAAGAACATGGAAAGTTCCCACTGGAGATATCAGAACTGTCTGGCAAGCCCCACGAAGTGTTAATTTTAGCTTTCAGTGACTGATGCCCTTGTATAATTTAATGGGTCAGGAGGAACACGAGCCAAGATTACTCACTCGGAGAGGTGTCCTTTCCCATAGAGTCCTTGGTGAGTTAATTCAGTTTGTAGAGACTTGCTCCTTCCACATTTACTCGAAGACAAATTCTGCCGTTTTGAGTCTAGTCTGAGAATTACAAACTCTCCCTTAAAAAAATTAGTCATTTATCCCATCAGTCAAATTTTCCCAGAGTTCATTCATTAAACATGAGTTCGACTCACAGTGTCAAATGCTAAAAGGCTAAAGTAATAACCATAGAATAATCAAAATACTTGCACGTCCCTGGATATTCTGAGTTGAAAGATACATAGGTTGAATATCAATTAGTTGGATTAAGGAAGTGCATGTCCACAAAGCTATCCACATCCACCCAGTTCTCCTGGTATCCTGGTAGAAAATGAGGAAGTGCCACGCTGAGGGGGACATGCCTGTACGTCAGGAGGAAGAATATCCCAGCTGCCATTCGCAGCTGTCCTGGTATCACTGGGGACGGGGCTGTCCAGCAGAGCACACATTCTGGATGCATAAGAGGATTTGCGAGCCTTCTGCGAGGATCTGTGCTCCTTATACAACCAGATCACATATGCCCTTGATTCTCATGCACTTGACTTTATTCAGTGTCTGCTCATACAGTGGACATAACCCATCCCACCTGGTCTCAGGTGCCTCAGCTGATGAAAGAAGATTTTGACGGCTGCCTGGTGGTGGTCCCCGCTAGCCCACAGTGCGGCCGCAGCAGGCTATGTTCTTGGCTTGTTCGGTGAGGTTTGCTTAATTCTTTGATATTTTATTGCATCCTTCCCTAAATAAGAAAAGTTAGTGGAGGGCCACCTGGCTGGCTCAGTCGGAAGAGCTTGGGACTCTTGATCTTGGGGTTGTGAGTTCGAGCCCCACATTGGGTGTAGAGATTATTAAAAAAAATAAATAAATAAACTTAATAAAAGAAAAGTTAGTGGAAAATGAAGAAAAGAAATCACAGAACCCGTTAATGCATTTGGAAGAATCAGAAAGGAATCATTAGATGCTGTGATAATGTGGGTCTTTAGACTCAACCAGACATCCCAAGAAATTGAACTGCCCAACTGTGGATTCAGTTGTGAAGGAAAAGGACAATAGTAAAGACCATTTATGCTGGGAATATGTTCAAATTACAGCTACGGGTAAACAAATAGTTAACGAGGGAAATTTTGTCTCTGTAGAAATATTCTGACTAATATAAAAGAAGAGAGGTTAGAATTAAGATATACCATTTTGTAAACCTCTGATGAAGTTATGAATTTCATCACCAGTCACCTGCCTTTCAATAGCTGCTAACTGTGGGGGCAGGAGGGAGGCTGGGGAGGCAGAGAGACAAAGACAGAGACTGAGCTGAGGATAATTCATGATAATTCAGAGATCTTATCTGCCTCCTAATGGAGTATATATCCCTTATAAAATAGCCTTGCCAAAAAACATCAACTCTGAATCTGATTCAGTCCCTAACTAGACAATCTACCAGTTTTCAGGAAATACATGGACAGAGAAATATGTTAAAAGACATCAGGGAATGCTACCAGCAAATCTAGAATGTGGGAGACTGTAGGAGAGACAATCCAGTTTCTTCGACAAATAAATGGCAAGGAAAAAAAGGCAGCATGGCAGGCGGCGAGGGAACCTGTGGATGAAAAGACAGTGAGAGACAAATGACCCACGTGCAAACTAGAAACTTTGCATCTTAACTCATGCAAATCACTTGGTAAAAATGTAGGAGAAAACCAGGGAAATGTGAACACAGACTGCATATTTGCTGCTGTCAAAGTATAAGTGTCAATCTTGTAAGTATGATAATGGCACTGTACCTATATATTTTGAAAGAGTTCTTATCTTTTAGAATTGGTTGAGCGACCGACTCTTGATTTTGGCTCAGGTCATGATCTCAGGGCCGTGGGATGGAGCCCCGTGTCGGGCTCTGCATTCAGTGGGGAGTCTGCTTATCCCTCTCCCTCTGCTCCAATCTCTTTCTCTCTCTCTCAAATGAACAAATAAAATCTTTTAAAAAAGTAATGCATACCGGGCGCCTGGGTGGCTCAGTCGTTAAGCGTCTGCCTTCGGCTCAGGTCATGATCCCGGGGTCCTGGGATCGAGTCCCGCATCAGGCTCCCTGCTCGGCGGGAAGCCTGCCTCTCCCTCTCCCACTCCCCCTGCTTGTGTTCCTGCTCTAGCTATCTCTCTCTCTGTCAAATAAATAAATAAAATCTTTAAAAAAAAAAAAAAAGTAATGCATACCAAGCTATTTGCAAATTTAACGATGAAAAATGTATTGCATGCCAAGCTATTTGCAAATTTAAAGACGCATCTAAAGGAGAGCGTGTGTCATTCAGCCTGCTCATGTTTGGCCCCCGAGCACGATTTCAGGAGTACGTTAGATAAAACCAAAGCTGGGGGGCTGCAAAGTAGACTTGTGTAGCTCTGTTATTTTCGGACCTCCTCAAGAGGACAGTCCCAGGTGTTCGATCCCTTTGGCGTGGCCTGCAAGTAGTTATATTTTTATTTCATGCCTTATAATAATCGTATCTTTTATTTTATTTATTTATTGCCTTATTGCAGTGACTAGACCTCCAATACAATTTTGAAGAGGAGTGCTTAGAACAGACATCCTTTCCTTATTCCTGGTCTCCAGGAGAAACTTACAATATTTCACCTTTATGTGTAATGTTTGCTGCAGGGTTTTCGTAGATGCTGGTTTTTTTCCCCCAGATTAATAGGGTTCTTTTTTTTTTTTTAAGATTTTATTTATTTATTTGACAGAGAGAGAGACAGCGAGAGAGGGAACACAAGCAGGGGGAGTGGGAGAGGGAGAAGCAGACTTCCCGCGGAGCAGGGAGCCCGATGTGGGGCTCGATCCCAGGACCCTGGGATCATGACCTGAGCCGAAGGCAGACGCTTAATGACTGAGCCACCCAGGCGCCCCTAAATAGGGTTCTTTCTACTTCAGTATCTTCCGGCTTCTGTTGTTCCTGTTGAAAATTCAGTTGTCCACATAATTGTTGCTCCTTTGAATGTGATGGTTTTTTTTCTCTAGCTTGCTGGTCTTTGGTTTTTATCAGTTTGACTACTTTGCCCACAAATAATTTTCTTTGTGTTTATCCTGCTTTGATGTCTTTTGTCCGTTTGGGGGACTTCTCAGCTGGTGTATCTTCCAATATTGCTTCTTCCCATCCCTCCCATCATGTCTTCCCCACTGCGTGGTGGTGAACCTACGTTAGATCTGTACGCTGTGTTCTACACGTTTCATAGTGTTTTTTCTCTAGTGTTCATCCTTGAGAAGGTCTAGTCTGGGGTTCCGACTGAACCTGCTTTCCCTTGCTCGAAGTTTTCTGGGGCCAGAAATCGCTACACACTTGGTGGCGGAAGCAACAGAAATGTCTTCTCTCCCAGTTCTGGAGGCCAGGAATCTAGGGCCATCGGGCCATGCTTCCTCTGAGGGTTCTGGGGAAGATCCTTTCTTGCCTCTTCTAGCTTTGGGTGACCCCAGGCTTTCCTTGGCTTGTGCTCGGGTCCCTCCAGTCTCTGTCTCCACCGTCACACAGCCTTGCCCTGTGTCCTTGTCTCTTCTTCTGAGGACCCCAGTCATTGGATTTAGGGCTCACTCTAAATCAGGATACTTTCATCCCAAGATACTTACTGAACTACATGTCCAAATAAGGTCACTTGCTGAGGTCTGGGAAGACATGATTTTTTGGGGGTACACTATTTAATACACAAAACTATCAACAGCTCTGTTTAGATTGTTAACCTCTTCACAAGCCACCTCCTGGTCTGTGTGTCAGCTCCGGGCAGCACATACCGCAAGCAAAAGCCGTGTAGAATGTCAAGCTATCTCCACTATTCTTTTTCCTGGGATTTTTGCACCTCAAGTTCTGGCTGTCTTGGCAGTCCTAAACTCAAATAGTTTTTTCTTCCCAGTTTAATGAGACTGATGCAAACCTCAGGCCAACCCCAACGCTTTTCACTCATCACGCGTAGCCCGGGCTTCAAGCTGGAAGGTTCCAAGGGAGAAAGTAGGGGCCAGTCTGGCTTCTTCCTCAATGCATTTCTCTCTGCTCCACGATCTCCGCAGGATAAAGCCCCGCCTGGTGTCTGGGTTGCTGTCTGCGTACTCAGACAGTTGTCTCGTGTCTCTTGTCCAGCTTTTGTAGTTGTTCTTAGCACAATGATACTTCTGATACTTCTGATACTAAATAGAAGTTAAATATGGCATTTACTTTATTCGAGGCTCATGTCTGCAGACTGCCAGGTGAAATGTCTCAGGTGCATCACCTTTGGAAGCCCAGTGACTGAGGGATGTGCCTCTTAGTCTCCCCCCGACCCCACCTGCTCCTTTGTACTGTGTTTAGAGAGAGACATGGCGAGAAGCTTGCCTTTGTTCTCTGTATAAATGGCTGCTTGGGGCCGCTTCTGAAATGTAAAGAAATACATGGAGGGGAAAGGAACTAGTGGAACATGTCAGAGCTGCATGGGACTCTTGTCACCTTCTTGCTGTATAGGATTCTATTTTTTTTAAGATTTTATTTATTTATTTGAGAGAGGGAGACAGAGATAGCGACAGAGAGCATGAGCGGGGAGGAAAGGGGAGGAAAGGGAGAAGCAGGCTTCCCGCTGAGCAGGGAGCCCGATGTGGGGCTCGAGCCCAGGACCCCGAGATCAGGATCTGAGCCGAAGGCAGACACTGAGCCACCCAGGTGTCCCTGTATAGGATTCTTAATATCAGGCGTATAAAAGGAACGACTGCATGAATAAGCCGCAGAGTAAAGCTTTGTGTGCTGAGGTCTGAGATGCCCGAGCAAGGGAGGAAATATGTCTATGAGGGTATGTTTCTCAGAGTGAGCTTTTTCATAAAGCGGTACGGATGCTACACATTTCACCTTACATAATCCTCAAAATCTATTGTCTAAACTAATAGGTACTGTTATTAGCCCATTTTACAGATGCGAAAAGTGAGGCATAGAAAAGTTGATTAGCCCACAGGCTACATCTGGGTAGATACTATTTAACCTCTCAGGTACTTCGCATTTTATTTATTTATTTTTATTAAGTTTTTACATTTTTTAAAAAAGATTTTATTTATTTATTTGACAGAGAGGGAACACAAGCAGGGGGAGTGAGAGAGGGAGAAGCAGGCTTCCCGTGGAGTGGGGAGCCCAATGCGGGCTCGATCCCAGGACCCCGGGATCATGACCTGAGCCGAAGGCAGACGCTTAACAACTGAGCCACCCAGGCACCCCAAGTTTTTACATTTTAATTCCAGTATAGTTAACACATTCTACCTTACTTTTTTTTAACAAGTAACACATTTCAGTCTGTTGATTCCATTAGTAAAGCTACATTTTTTAACCAGAAAATGCGAACTTTAATGGAGATGAACTCCAAATGAAATGAATGAGACTTTTTGTAACTTTTACTTTTTACAGAATTGCAAGCTTACAGAAGTGTTACAAGAATCCTATGAGAAGCCCTCATAGGCCCTTTACCTAGATACACCAATTGTTTACATCTCCTTCTATTTGATTATTCATTCTCTCTCTGAATCATTTGAAAATAAATTGGAGACATTATGCCCTTGTCCCCCCCCAAATACTCAATGTGTATTTTCTAAGAACAAGAATAGTCCCTTCCGTAACCTCAATACAATTATTAAAACTAGGAAATTTACTGTTGTAACCCTGGTACTATTATTTAATCCAGAGTTTATATTCATATTTCATCAATTTTCCCAATAATGTTCTTTATCACTACCCCCCCCACCCCCGGGTCCAGTATCTAATCCAGGATCATGTGTTGCATTTAGCTGTCATGTATCATTAGTGTCCTTTAATCTGAAACAGTTTCTCAGCCTTTGTGTCTGTTGTTTTTCAGGATTAGATCCAGGCAGTGCATCTTCTGCACGAGGGCCACATGCTCCTTGCATCCCACCAAGGGGTACATGACTTTCATTGCCCATTGACTTTAAATTTGGTTTGATTAAGGTGATATAATCATTTATTTACTATAATTATATTTGATTATAATCATTTGATTAAGTCTTCTCTGCTGTAAATGAATCCAATTCCCTTTGTAATTAATAAGTATTTGTGAGGGAGCTACTTTGAGGATGTATAAAACCTTGTTTCTCATCAAACCCTACTGGGCTCTGACATCCCGTGTCTCCCATGTGTTAGTTCTCTCTCTCCCTCTCCCTTTCTCTCTTCTTCTCTCTCTCTCTTCCTCCTTCTCTCTCTCTTTCTTCTCCCTCTCCCTCTCTTTCTCTCTCTCTCTCTCCCTCTCTCTCCCTCCCTGTCTCTCTTCCTCCACTCTCTCTCTCCCTCTCTCTCTTCCTCCTTCTCTCTCTTTCTCCCTCTCCCTCTGCCTCTCTCTCTCTCTCTCTCTCTCTCATCCCTTTGGCTTACCTGCTTGTTTCTCATTGAGTAAAGCACACCCTAATTAGCTTCCTGAGAAGGGATGCATGGGAGGACACATTTTTAAGATTTCACATATTTGTGTCTTCATTCTTCCCTCCTTCTGGAGTTGCTAGTTTGACTAATTATAGAATTCTATATTGGAAATTTTTCTTTAGAATTGTGAGTGTGTTGCTTTACTGTCTTCCAGCTTCTAATGTTGCTGTTAAGAAGTTGATGTCCTTCTAATTCTTAAAAATTGTACTGTTTTTTCCTCTCTGAAAGTTAAATTTTTTTTTAAAAAATCTTTGGTGGAGGCTCCCCCCACCCTTCATTATGCTGGATACTCTCTGGGCTGTTCAATCTGGAAGATCATGCTCTTTGGTGATGACAGTTGTTATGGGTATTCTTTCTTTTTTAAAAGGTCTACAAACTTCTTTTTTTAAAGATTTTATTTGTTTATTTTTTAGAGAGAGAGAGCAAGTGAGGGAAGGGGGCAGAGGGAGAGGGAGAATCTCAAGCAGACTCCATGCTGAGCACAGAGCCTGTCGTGGGGCTCTATCCCACGACCCTGAGATCATGACCTGAGCTGAGATCAAGAATCGGACACTTAACCCACTGAGCCACCTAGGCGCTCCATGGGTATTCTTTCTTTGATGATTTCTTCCTCTCTGTATTATCTGTCTTCTGCAGAACTCCTATTGTTGGGTGTTGACTTCTGCATTGGTTTTCTGATTTTCTTTCATACTTTCTTCTCTTATTTACCTCTTTGACATTTTATTCTACTTTATGGGATATTTTTTCAACTCCCCTCATCCAGCGATTGAATTTTTCATTTTAGTTAACACATCATTACTTTCTAGGACCTCATTCTTGTTCTCTGGCTATGCCTTATTTTCTGTCACCCTATTCTTGTTTTATAGATGTATTCTCTGGGAGAATTTTGCTATATAAATTCTTGACATTTTCTTCTGCTCCTATATTTGTCTTTTTTTTTTTTTCCTGTTTGTTTTCTGCCATCTCATGTTAGAATGCTAGGGGAAAAGTGTCTCACATGATATTATATGATAAAACAGAACAAAACAAAAAAAACAGAACAGAGGAAAACATGGAGAACAAGTATAAGCAAAAGGGAGAGATGCTGGTTTGTCTGCATGTTAGAGAAGAACTCTGATTGGAAGCTCTACAGATTTAGGTGGGACATGTGGGTAGTGGGGCTTCATCATAGGGTGATTGAGAGGCTATCTGGTTTTTCTCATTGGGGTCCCAATTATTATATCTGTGTCTTTTCACTGGACGTATTTAGTTTCTTCAGGGACAAATCCTCCGATTACTTGCCTGGAGAAAAGACACCTTATATCCAGTGTTCTGGGAGGTGAGTGGGAGGAATGTGGCTGTCCGCATATAGATGCTCACTTAATTCTCCTATTTTCCTTTCAGGTCCTACTCCTGTTTTCTAGTCAATTTGTTCTCCCTGAGGTCATCATACAAAATACAACAGGAATTTAAAGGAAGAAAAATTCCACAAAACTGCCAAGGCTACTGAGATTACAGTTAGTCTGTGCACAGTAGAAAAACAGCGAATTTGTCACATGATGGTCACATCCACAAGGGTCCTGACTAATTTCCAAATAGCAGCATCACAGAAGTCTGGGATCAAGTTATTTCTGCTTGGGAGTTAGTAACTTACAGGAAAGTTGCAAGGTTCCCTTGATTTTGCTGACCCCGTTTTAGTTTGTCTCAGCTATGAGGTGCTTTTCTCTTTATGGCATGAGATGTCCATGATCACCCATAAATGAGATGTTGTTTTGTCTCTACAGTTCCACCTAGTGGTCAAGTTTCTGGCCCTAAGGCGCACAGTTAACCACACAGGTTTGTTTTTATGATTTTTTCATTTCCATATTCATTAACTTGATACTTTGTTTTATTTGATTCCTAGTTTTATTTACACAGGTGTAAAACAAGGTGACGAAGGAGAAAAAGAAGCGGCACTCCTTGTGTGTGGTTAACAAAATTACAGTCATAGATACTAAGACCTAAGAGTTAACTATTGTCTGGATGCTCTGTAAATCTCCTACTCATATCTGCCTAAAGAATTTATTATTATCAGCTCATCTACTGGGAACAGGAACCAAGAACCCAGCATTCATCTCTGCTTGGTTTTGCCTCCAGTACCTATATCCGTAAGGACATCTTTCTCACGTTGGTCGGGACCTCTTCTGCTTGTGGTTCTGTGAGTTGACTGGGGATCAGCTGGGTGGTTCTTTGGCTGAATGTGATCTTGCCTGGGGCTGCATTCCTCTCGCCCCTCAACTGGGCTGGGACATCCAAGATGGCTCACCCACCTGCGACAGGATCCCCTGGCAGGACTGGTTGAGGCCGAGCTGCCTCTGGGCGAGTGCCCTGGGATTGAGAAGGTACTAGGGGCTCTAGACCTAAGAACCAGACTGTGGGATGGGACAGGACGGAGACAAAGCTGGAGGCTGGCTCCAGAGTCTTGGCTGGCAGGGGCATCTGGAAGGCTGGGCCAGCTCGAATCTGGGTGGCTGGGCCTTTCTTTTTCCATGGAGTCCTGGTTCTCTCTCTCTCCTCTGGCTTCTCCATGTGCTTTCGTCAGCAGGGTAGGTAGCTGCACTTCCCGTGAGGCAGCTCAAGGCTCCCAAAGGTGGAAAGGCAGAATCTGCCAGGGCTCCTGAGGTCTCGGGCTCGGACCTGGCAGAACCTCACTACTGCCATACTCTGTCGGTCTCAACAGTCACAGGCCGACCCACATTCAAGAGGATGGAAAATAATTTTTTGAAGATTTTATTTGTTTATTTGAGAGAGAGAGAGCACATGAGCCGGGGTGGGGCAGAGGGAGAAGCAGACCTCCCCCTGAGTGTGGAGCCCGACGTGGGGCTCGATCCCAGGACCCCGGGATCATGACCTGAGCCAAAGTCAGACGCCTAACCGACTGAGCCATCTGGGCACCCCAAGAGGATGGAAGATACTTAACATCTCTTGGTGTGGAGAATGACAATAAACTTGGAATCATCTTTATTCTGCCCAACTAAACAAAATCTGTGTTGGTTGCCTAGGGCTGCCATCACAAATTGCCGCAAACCTGGTGGCTCAAAATAACAGAAACTTGTTCTCTCAATGTTGTGGAGGCCAGCTGTCTGAAAGCCAGGCTTGACAACAGGGCCGGGCGGCCTCCAAAGGCTCTCGAGAAAGTTCTCTTGCAGCTGCTTGGCTCCAGTTGTCCCTTGGCTTGTGGCAGCATCTCTCCAATCTCTGCCTCTGTCTTCATGTGGCTTCTTCCCTATGTCTCTGTGTCACGGACACCCAACCCATTTCTCTGTCTCTCTTTCCCCCCCTTTTTTTTTGTAAGGACACCAGCCATTGCATTTGGGGCCCATCTTATATTCAGGATGACCTCACTCAAGATCCTTGAACTTGGCTGCATTTGCAAAGGCCCTATTTCCAAATGAAGTCACATTCACAGGTACTGGGGATGAGGACTTGGATGTATCTTTTTGAGGGATACAATTCAAACTACATAGCAAGCAAGACTCTTTTTATGTACCCCGCTGGGAATATGTTGTACTCTCTGGATATGCGGCTTCACGTTTTAAATTGTTCTGGAAATTTTAGTCATTATCTTTTAAACTATTACCTGTCTTTTTTTCTTATATTTTACTTCTGGGTTCATGGTCATATATATATTACACCAGGGGCAATTTTTTGGTGGTGGGGGGGGGGTAAAAGGCCAGAGAGTAAATATTTTAGGCTTTGGAGGTCATACAACATCTGTCACAAGTACTTAACTCCTTTGTAGTGTGAAAGACACCATGGGCAATACATAAACCAATGTGTGGGGGTGTTCCAATAAAAGTTTTTTCTTTTTAAGATTTATTTATTTGACAGAGAGAGACACAGCGAGAGAGGGAACACAAGCAGGGGGAGTGGGAGAGGGAGAAGCAGGCTTCCCGCTGAGCAGGGAGCCCAATGCAGGGCTTGATCCCAGGACCCTGGGATCATGACCTGAGCCGAAGGCAGACACCCAACAACTGAGCCACCCAGGGGCCCCCCAGTAAAACTTTCTATGAGAAGAGGTGGCCAGCTGGAGTTGGCACCTGGGCCAAAGTTTGCCAACCTTGTGCTAGCCCTTCTCATTCTTTTCTCCGTATCTGTCACACTTTGTCATATTTTCAGCTCTTTCTCTCTGCTGTATTCTGGATAAGTTCTTCAGATACATCTTCCAGTCTATTAATTCTCTCTTTAAGAGTGTGATCTGCAGGGGCGCCTGAGTGGCTCAGTTGGTTTAACATCTGCCTTCAGCTCAGATCATGATCTCAGCCTCCCGGGATCGAGTCCCGTGTTGGGTTGCCTGCTCATGGGGAAATCTGCTTCTCCCTCTCCCTCCACCCCTCCACCCTGCTTGTGCTCTCTCTCTCTCAAATAAATAAATAAAATCCTTAAAGAAATAACAGAGTGTAATCTATGGTTTAACTTATCCATCGGGATTTTTCTTCAACAGTTATCTTATTAATTTTTAGACATTCTGTTTGTTATCCACCGCCCCCCCCACCCCCGACCCGGTTCTACCAATTCATGCCCGATGGTCCTGTTGTCCATTCACACATTATAAGTGTATCCTTTCTTCTTTAGATGTTTCATAGTCATAGTTCTGCATGCCATTGCTGCCGTAGAAACATCTATAGTCCTTGGGATTCTAAAGTTGTTTCTTGCTTCTGTTAGCTTTCATCCAAAGTGACTTGCCTTCCCAAATATTTATTGATTTTTGTTTATAAGGTTGTGCTTCGTTTTTTAAATTTTATTTATTTTTTTAAAGATTTTATTTATTTATTTGAGAGAGAGAGACAGAGATAGCAACAGAGAGCACAAGCAGGGAGGAAAGGGAGAAGCAGGCTCCCTGCTGAGCAGCGAGCCCAATACGGGACTCATGATCTGAGCTGAAAGCAGACACCTAACTGACTAAGCCACCCAGGTGCCCCAGTTGTGCTCCATTTTAATTTGTGTGGTTCCTGCAAACTAACTTGGGAAGCTTTCCTCCAAAAAGAATCTATATCTGCTTTTGCCAATAGATGGGGAAGCCCCCTTTCTCCCATGCCAGAGCATTTCACAGTCCTTCAAAGACTTTTTTTTACACAATAAGAATCTCAGATTTCAGTCCCCCTGTGGGACCCTGCCTCGGAGCAGCCCCACCCCTCCCTGTCGCCTTAGGTTCAGGCCAGTTCCTGCCACTCAGATTCCCAGTTACCCCAATCTCATCTCCCTGCCTTTCAGCCAACCCCTGAGCATTCCTGCCCTGGTCCTTGGTGGTTTCTGCTCAGCTTCTGGTCATGGGAACCCGGTGACACCCATCTGTCCTCCCCCCCCACCCCCCTGCCAGACTCAGCTTTCCCTGTCTGTCTGTGTCTGTCTGTCTATTTTATCACATCCCTGCAAATCTCTTCCACCTCCAGAAATACATCATGTCTGAGATCTTGCTGGGGAGCAAGTCAGCCCCAAGGCACCTATTGTTTCATGGCCTGGAGACAGCTCTTTTGTGCAACTCAACTTACGTGGACATACACACTTTGGTAACTTGTTTCATGCCACTTTGGACAGGAACAAATGGGCTTAGGTGCAGCCTCTTAGATCCCACCCTGCTGATAAATAGATGAGCTTTGGTGCCTACCAGATGGGGATCTTTGTGGAAGAACATAGCCCTGGACACAAGGTAACATTTTAGTTCACCTATAAAGTTAGAATCACAAGAGACCCTCTCAGGCATTGTCCGGGACCCAGCCAAGCCCTTGGTTTCTCATTTCCAGCCTCAGTGTTGTCTCCCTGTCCTGTCCAGTGGACTATTCTGTACTCCCACCGTAAGACTTGCTCTGATAAAACATTAGGGTAAATGTATAAATAAAACCATGCTTAAAGTATGACCCTTTCCAGCAATATTAGTGTTTTGACTAGGGACAAGTCCAAAGGAAGGAAGTTCTAACTGCAAAATTTGGGGCATTGATCTCGTCATTTTGCAAGATCCTAGGGGAGGCTGATCGCAATTCTGAGCCACTTGCTGGATCTGACAATCGAGACTGCTACATTTGGAGAGATGGCCTATAATTATTCCTGGCTTTAATAACATGAACAGCTGAAAGAATGTGGTGCAGAATCCTCTTACACATGACCCCCTGCTGAAAAGACAAACAACCTGCTACACACTCAACATTTATTTAAATCTCTGAACAGAGTTGTTCTCTGCTGAGTTATAACGAGGAGTGAGTTTTCCAAGGGTGTGATTTATGAGCCTTCCACAAATGGGTTTTAAATGGGGGCACTGACAGTTTCACTCCAGCTAGGGCTGGGGTGGGGGCCCTTCGGCCTGGAGGAGCTGAAATGAGCTGGCGGGAGGCAGAGGGGAGGCCGGGTGGGTGGATCGGGTCACCACGAGCCAGGGGCACACGGCCAGCCCCAGCTCTTCCATCTGTGAGCTCTTTCACTCAGCAACACTGGATTATTCGTTTTTGTTTCTCTCAAGGAAGAAATAACACACGTTGACAAGAAGATTGAAGGTGGGAGATCTCTCCTGTGCCACAGACGACCCCAGCGATGGAAACATTAGCGCCTTTTCCTGCCCATGCTTCTCTCTCCGTAGAACTGTCTGGTGGGTGAAGTTCGCATTTTGCATGATTTTTTTTCTTTTTCTTTTTCTTTCTCTGCTGTGCATTCCAGCCAGGAGAGCGAGGATGCCTCGGTTGGCTGAGGAATGGTGCCCTAAAGGTATGTCCACATCCTAATCCCTGGAACCTGTGAACGTGACCTTGTTTGGAAAAAGGACTTTGCAGATGTGATTAAGTTAAGGAGCCTGAGATAAGGAGCTCATCCTGGATTATCCAGGTGGGCCCTCGGTGCCACCACAGGAGTTCCCGGGGAGGCAAAGGGCGGTTAGACACAGGGAGGAGGGGGGATGAGCAAAGATGGGAGTGATGCAGCCACAAGCCAGGGATCACCAAGGACTGCGGGGACTCCCGGAAGCCGGCAGAGCAAAGGAAGGGTCCTCCCCAGGCTCTGGGGACACCTTGACCTCACACTTCTGGTCTCCCGAACTGTGACAGGATACACCAGGAACTGATGAGGTTATAGCTTATCTCACAGTAGATACGGCTCCTCACTGCTCTGGATGACAGAACGTGCAGCAAAGCTGTGTGCTCCTAGTGTTTAGGGTGGTGGTGGTGTTGTAATCCCGGGGAAGCCAGAGCGAGGGGGAAAGGGCAGTGAGGCCAAACGGGGGACAGTGTGTTACCGGGCTGGCCCCGCTTCTCCGGAGAGCGTGTCTGCACGGCCTCGGGAGGCCTCTCAGGGGAGGTCATGTTGAACCACTGCTGCTTGGACCAGGCTGGTGTGTGGGGGGGAGGCGCGGGGCCAGGGAGGGCAAGTCATTTACTGCTGGCTCCTTCCTCTAGCTCTCCCAGGTGATGATCGTTCCATCCTTCTGGACTGTAGCTCCCAGCCGTTGCTAGAACCTTCGTGGGTCGGGTCAGACCAGACCTGGGTGCCAGAGCTGTTGCAGCTCTGCTGTGGGGGATGGGGCAGGGTGGAGGCTGTGCTCAGGCCTCACCCCCGGGGGAGGCTGGGAGGTTTGTGACCATGACAGCTTGAGTCCTCCCTGGGGCCATTCCAGCTGGTACTGAGGCCAGGAAGCCGGCGGGACTGGGGGCCTTGTAAACTGAGTCAGGCGTCACCAAGGCTCTGGGTGGGTGGCCAGGGTCAACTTCCTCTTGTTCTATGGAATTCCACAAATGGGGGAGAACTGAAGGCTCATTTGACCCAAGCACAAACACCCAGCCTGGGGTCCCCAGTGGTACGACTCAGGCACGTGACTCCACTTAGGTATTTGTCACCAGTTTCTGCTCATTGCATTCTCTCTTCGGCTCCTCTGCTCCTCACCCCAGCTGCTTGGCCCTTTCTGTTTCTTTTTGTCCCTTCATTTGCTTCTATCTCCTCTTCCATCTTATTCAATTGCCTATGCAACTTTGCTGTCCTTTGGGTTCAAGGTTCCCCTCCTATTTCTGCATTTGGTTAGACATTGTAGGAGGAATTCCCTTTAGCACGTGGATAGGGAATTGGGAAAGAGAAAAAGGTTCTGTAACAGACAAAATAGGCATCAGGGACACTGCTTTCTTTTGACGTTTCAAGCAGAAGAAAAGACTTAGAGGGAAGAGAACTTAAGTGGTTTTTAAATTGAATTTTGTTGGAAGAAGGATGGGCCTAGGTCATGCAGATGTAAGCCATGTGTATATAGTCGAACTGTGGGGCCCCTCCTGGGGTCTCAGGCTTGATCCACAAAGCCAGGCATGAGGGAATGGCCTCTTTGTTCAGACGAAGCACTGAAGGCCCCAGGATGCAGGGGGAGGGCGAGCGAGAAGGTGGACCCTGCTCTCAGCTCTGAATGGGATCCTAGATGTTCTCGCTCCAGCCCAGTGGGGTCTGGCTGAGGAGGGTGAGTATTTCTGAGGGCCTGGGAGGGAGGTTTCTACAATGCCAGCCACCAGGTCCCTGAGGTGAGGGGGTCCTGTGGGCATAGGCTGTGGGATGGATTAGAGGCAAGACCAGAACAAGGGTGGGGTTGTTAGAGGCGGGGAACGTCACCAATGCCAAGAAAGGGGGTGATGAGAGTGGCCGTATAGAAAGTTGGAGGCTTCTGGGATTGCCTAAGACTTAAGCCTGGGACTCACCCGAGCAGCCTAAATTATCTGAAGAGTTACTGTAAAGTGAGTGTGTTTTAAATGGCAAGTAGCTGGCATTTCCCTTGACTTGCCAAGATCAAGATGTCCGCCACCAATAGAAATGGAGGCTCGAGAGGTAATCAAAATTATAGAAAAAGGAATATCTGTCGTCCCCCTTGCCAACCCAGGGGTCAGCAGGGATCTTATACTCGCTGCACAAGCTTTCTCCACAGCCCTTCGGGACCGCCCTGTCCCTGCTCTTGGGCAGGTTCACAGCTGGGTCCGAGGCTGGGAAAGGCCAGCAGAGGTCCCGCTCGCTGAAGACTCAGGTTTTCACAGTGCTTTGGAGACAGCAGATGGCAGGTGGGCGTGGTACCCCTCGGCCATGCCGAAGTCCTGCCTGACAGCAGCTGTGGGCAAAAAAGGTGGCCATGGCCTTTGAGGAGCTGGCTCTGTCGGGGCTGGTGGGCAACAGTTCTGTGCCAGTGAGGGCAACAGTGAGTACATAAGGAGCACTTTAGGGGCGCCTGGGTGGCTTAGTTGGTTAAGCGTCTGCCTTCGGCTCAGGTCATGATCCCAGGGTTCTGGGATCGAGTCCCGCATCGGGCTCCCTGCTCAGGGGGGAGCCTGCTTCTCCCTCTGCCTCTGCCCCCCCCCCGCCTGTGCTCTTTCTCTCAAATGAATAAATAAAATAAAATAAGGAGCACTTTTTTCTCCTCCTCAATCTAGCACTGATCACATTGGGTGCCCATTTAATTCAGACATTGATAATACCAAATGTGACTTTATCTTCAGATGAAGAAGGTGGTTTTTACAGAGCTATGGGTCCCAAACTCCAGCCCTAACAGCTCTGGCCCCTGGCCCGTTCCACCACTGAAAGAGCATCAGTGGTTGACACACTGAATCCTGGGGGCCACAGACCCTCCATGAGGTCCCAGGGTCATTGCAAGGGCCCTGAGAATCTACATGAATGATATTTCTCACCAGCACATCCATGCCTCTAGTATTCAGATGTGTGCAGACGGTGATAATGGAATTAAATACACATTTATTTCAAGACCATCTGAGAATTCAGAGTTAATTTTTTGTCATGGTAAATTCTCTAAACCAACGGGAGCTACATATGGGACGTATGTCATTCGAGTGTGTGACACTGACCGTCAGTTGTATCCTTTCTGGGTGCTCTGGCTGACTTCCAGCTGCCCAAGGGCTCAGTGGCCCCAGCAGCCTTCAGGCCATAAGAGCCAGGACACCTGCACCCCTCCCTGGCTGCCCTCTACTTGTGACTCTCCAGAGTAGGTGTATAAATACCCCAGGTCCCTCACCCCTTGCACGGGGTAATTCTGAAGTGAGTGTTCTCCAAGTTTCCCTGTGGAATTAAGCCCAGCTACCAGACCTGAGAGCTGGCTTCCCAGCACCCCTTCGATCTTCCCCTTGTCACTGTTCTACTTCCTATCAGCCATGTACATTTCTTGTACCTCAAAATAATAAACCATGTGCCTCCAACCCCAGTCTCACGATCTGTCTCCAGGAGGACCCAAACCAGACAGAGGATGTCTGAGCAATTTATTTTTTCTCTCCCCTCACCCTTTTTTATTGAGATATAAAGTATGTACAATAAAGAACACAGATATTAAGCAAATAACTCAATAACTCTCTATTTGCATATCTCTCTGTAACTACCACTATAACTACCACTCGGACCAAGCTATAGAGCATGCCTAACATCCCTGCAAGCTCGCTAACCCACCCCACTAGGAATAATAGCCTGAAAAATAACTACTCTTCTCACCTCTATCACCATAGATGAGCTTTTCCTGTTTTTGAACTTTATACAAATAGAATCACACAGTAAGTGCTCTTTGGGGTATGGCTTCTTTTGTTTAACATTAAGTCTGTGAATGTTATTGCCTGTAGAAATTGCTTGCTATTTTTTACTGCTATGTTATATTCTATTGTATGAATATCAGACAATTAAAAAAATTCTTTCAGCTATTAATGGGCATGCCTGAAGAAGGTTGTTTCCTTCTTCAGGCTATTGGGAATAAAGCTTCTTGTAAGTGTATTGTGGTGCACCCAAGCACTCAGGTCCCATGGGTAGATGTCCAGGAGCAGAATTGCAGGGCATAGACTATATGGAGGTTTAGCTTGAGTAGATACTGCTACATATGTTCCAACACATTTGTAACAATTTACATCTCCACCAACAGTGTGAGAGTTCTAGTTGCTCCAATCTTTGACAACACTTGATATTGTCAGTCCTTTAAATCTTAGCCATTCTGGTAGCTCATTGTGGAAAAAAACAATTGGCCATTCCTGGAAATATGACACAATCACTGGCCATCTATAATTTGCTTTGCAATCTTGGAAAAGGAGTAAGTTCCCTGAAGTTCTGTCTCTCCTTCAGGAAATTGAGTAGATTATACTTGGCACCTCTGCCTACCCTGAGGATGCCTGGAGTTGCTGGTTGAAGCCCGATTAGCCTTCAGGGCAAGACTCCTTGGTGACCTTTTGGACCATTCTGGTCTTCACAAATTGTCCCTTCCCTGGATCTGCATGTGGACTTAGAAAGCCTTTCTTGCCAGCTGAACTTTTTGGTGGTCAGGGCCGTAGTTTAAATGTCCCGTATCTTGCACCACACCCATTACGATTTGGGGCACAGTGCTCAACAACTACTTGGACCAGTCCTCTGGCTCACAGGGCTTAGGACCAAAGACCCCCCCTCTGGGTAGTTATCTTAGGTATCCCCAGCCTCCACCCACTGAGGCTTCAGGTGGAGTCTGCATTCCTGTACCAGGCGGGGTGTGGTCAGAAAAACAGGACAGGGGTGGGGGGGGGAGCGGTTATCAGAATAGAGGCTTGCAGGAGGGACCCATGGGTTAAGGGTGCAGAGCGCTGAGCAGAGGTCCTTGTCTGCCAGTGCCGTCCTTCTGGCTGGGTACAAAAGGATGCTCCTGGGGGCAAGGAAGGGACAGGAGCCAACTACTGCCACCGAGTGAGGGGTGTGTGCTGATGCGGTGCTGCCAGGGACAGCAAACGGGAAGAAGAGAATTCCAGTTCTTCCTCGAGCCTTGGTCTCCTATTGGCAGAGCCTGACGGAGCCACGTGGCAAAGGAGCAATGGACTCTGTAGAGCCTGAGACAGAAAAGTTTAATAATTGGCCCAATTAGAGACCCGGTTTCTACCAGGTCATTCAATGTTCCCACCTTCCTCCCCGGGACCGCTAGGCCTTTCAAAGTCCTGCGGTATGGCTGGGATTCCTTGAGGGAGATGCTCTAACTTGTGTCCTCCCACTCTAGCCTCCTCGTGCCATCTGCAGCCCACAGGCCAAAGGTGTCATCTTGAGGTGTAGTCCAGACCCGTGTCTTTGAGGAGCCAGGAGTGCTCATCCCATGCAGGAGATAGAACACCCTTCCTGCCAATCCTGGCTGCAACTGTCCCTGGGGAAGTAGCAGGCACCTTTTGCTGTGGAATGCTCATGGAAACAGTCCCTAAAACTGTAGATGCTTACAACAATAAAGATTTACTTCTTGTGCGCACCACGTCTGCTCTGCCTCACGTTGTCCTCATCCTGGGACCCAAGCTGAAGATCCAGGATCGTGCTTCCCTCCAAGACAAACAGGTTCTGTGGCAGAGAAGGAGCAGATGGCTTCACAAAGCTTCAGTGCAGAAGCATCACACATCACTTCCACTCAGATTTCATTGGCCAAGGCCAATGTGGGGTGAGGAAGTATAATCCTCCCACAGCGAGGGCAGCAAAGACTTTGAATAACGGCACAAGGAAGGCTTGAAGGCACACTGCCCATGCAGAGAAGCTCAGTGTCAACAGGCCTCTCCCCTGGGATTCAAACCACCCCAAACAAGGCTCTCCTTCGTGTTAACACACGGAGATTGACGTGAGAAGAGCAGCCCACTCACCAGTTTTCAAAGGGGCCAAAATATGAATTCCAAACTGCAAATTTAGGAATGCCTTTCCCTCCAAGACTACACCGTACTTTACAATGTCATCTGATGGGGTGAGCTCATCTCCCTGTTCAGAGAGCATGCTTGCCACTTGTCCTGCCCTCAGCTGGGTCCAGTGCCCTGAGACTCTCTGGTTTGACTGGTCAGAGGAAACTTCTAGTATTTGGAAGGGTGGGCAGGGAGCAGACATTCAGAAAGAGGGTAAGTGGCTCACTATTCAGGGTGCAGAACAAATGTGCGCTGGAGGAAGGGACCTGAGTGAGCCACCACTCCTGGACAATCTTTCAACCAGTCCTGTTTCCAGCGTGACTCTGGACTCTTGCCTGCAGATATCCGTGTTGCTCCCAGTTCCTGAGACTCTCGGCTGCTCTGTGGCAGGGATCCTTTTGTTTCTTATGACTTTCCCCCATCCACCTCCCTCCAGCAGGTAGTGTTCAACTTTCTCCCTCCTGCTACGTCAGATACCATTTGTCCATTATGTTTTCACCTTTCAATTATTATGAATTTCTTTTCTCTACTGATGCTTCTTCTCCTGACCTTCTGTTCTTGGTTTTTCTGTCACTTTAGTGGGATTTGAGGAGACCACAGAGATTAACATGTGTATGTTGCAGCCTGCCTTACCCAGAAGGCTGCCTATCATACCTCCATGTCTAGGGTAGCCTAGACTGCTTCCCATGTGAAGGAGCCCTTCCTCTTCAGGGGTCTTAAGGGCCAGGAGTGGGTCAAAGAGGGAGCACTGGGGGTCCGAGGTAGGGCTTCAGTTCTCCCTGGAGACCAACCAAAATGCTAAAGTGCATACTTACCCAAGTCACAGCCCCCTTGTTTCAGAGGAGAGCCTGAAGCGCAGAGAATCAAAGCAATCCCCTACACCCCACAACGAGTCAATGACATGGGGCAAAATGATTTGGTCATGGATGTGGTCAGAAAGAATGAGGTCTGGGCGTGGCCAGGGAAAGACCAAGGATGGGGCGTGGCCAGGGAAGAACGAGGATGGGGCGTGGCCAGTGAGAACTGGGTTGAGGCGGGGCCAGGGAGAAGGAGGTTGGAGCTTGGCCAGGGAGAACAAAGACCCGGCAGGGCCAGGACAGACGAAGGTTGGGGCGTGTGGCTGGGGAAACAGGAAGTCTGGGCGTGGCCAGGGAGAACAAGGACTGGGCGTGGCCAGAGAAGAAAGAGGACTGGGCGTGGCCAGAGAGAAGGAGGTCGGGGCGTGGTCAGGGAGAAGAGGTCAAATTTTGTGGAACAGGGTCGCCTTTCAACTTGGACATATTCATTCAGAAGTTCCTGCAAAGTTTTGTTAATTAATTAAATGGAATTTATCAAATATGAAATGCAGTGTAATTTTTCTTTCTTTCCTCCAAGAATATGCCCAAACTGTAGCCTTACCCTTTTTTGAATTCTAATATGCCAATGTTTCCCACCTTCCCCGCGTGTGTGTTTAAGGAAGAGAAAGGCTATCGGTCCTGGAAAAAGTGTAACTAGACTCTGAAACCAGTCAGAACTCCCATACTCCAAGAAGACTGGGAGATGGTTCCCTGCGGGGTCCTGCCTGTCACATTCTTCCTCCAGAGGCTTCCAGCCCCCACCACCCGCACCCCCTGTGTGGCCCCCTTCTTTCTCATCCCCACCCGCAAGTTCTCCGACTTTGTCTCCGACATCCCAGCCTTTGCCCGCGCAGGTCTCTCCGCTTCCCCTCCTCCCCTGGCTACTCCTGCCCGTCCTGGAGCTTAGGAGCTGCTTCCTCCTGAGTCAGCCTCCAGAGTCTGCAGACCCGAAGGCAGGTCACTCTAGGCTCCTGCGCCCATACTCCTCCTACTCTGCGTCCCACTAACTGTACCGACTCACTGGAGTCCTGAGCGCTGGGAAAGCGGAGACCAGTTTGCAGGGTCCCTGGACCATCGTAAGCACTGCACACACACACACACACGCACACACACACACACACGGGGCAAGGCCCAAAGAATGAAAAGGTGGAATTCATCATATTAACTTTGCATTTCCCCAGTTTGAGTCCCGTCTTTCAGATCATATTCAATTTCTCATCTTTATTATTATTATTATTATTATTAAACGCATTATCATAAAAATCTAGGGCCAATTGTCATTTCCTCTCAGCTGGCTATTTGGTATTTTAGCGCAAAAATAACTCTTTGAGAGATGAGCAAAGCCATTAGGTACAATTAATTGGCACAATTAAAAGCAAATTGTTTTCCTGGAGAGCCCAGATTTTAAGAGCTGGTCCCAGGCAGCGCTGTTGGGGAGCAGCCGTTCCTGGGGTTTACTCTGCTCCGCTCTCGGCTTTGTTCCCGGCTGCTGGTGGTTCTCACTGGTAGCCGCTATTAGTGGCGGTGACACATTAATTGAACCTCACTACTTCCAGGTGTGTGGCACACTCCGAGGTCACCAGTGCAGGGGGGTTTCATGTGTATTCAATTACCGCGGCGATATGAAGGAATGCAACATGTCGTACGTTAAAGTGTCAATTACCACCCCTCCCGGGGCTGCCCGCAAACTAAACCGATCAGCCCCCTTCCCGGAGGAGCACGTTCTGTTTGGGCTGGACACTCTGCAAACTGCGTGCGTGTTGGGGAGAAGTAGGGAGGAAACAGAACTGAGAGCGAAGGGCTAATGGGTTGGCAAATCCATCTTGAAAATTGAGGCACCGCGTTCGCATTTGTTTCAAGGCTGCGCTGCGGCGTGTTGTAGGAGGTAGGGTTACCGTCCCGAGGCCGTGGAGAGCCGGCGGAATTCCCTCAAGGATACAACCATCTGCCGGGAGCCCAGGGATGCCGATAAAGTATCTGTCCTTACATATATCAGAGTTATTAGATGGGGCTAGCTTCTGACGCTTACGTTTTACACGTTTAAATTTAGCGTTTGCATAAATAAAGTGAAGAAACGTATACCTACCTGCAAGTTTTGGCCCCAAATATATTAATCTAAAACTGTGATAATTTGACAGTTGAAACATGGAATTAATTTATATAAGAAGAATTTTTAAAAATAAGTTTTTCTGTAAGTCCTTTTCCCTTTGGATTCATTCAGGTGTGCATGAGGCCCTGATACCCCGTGGCCACCCCACGAGGCCCTCTTTGGAAGAAATTTTTCTTTCCTTCCCTCCTTTTCTTTTCTTTTCTTTTTTTCTTTCCTTTTCCTTTCCTTTCTTTTCTTTTCTTTTTAACCTTCCTTCCTTTTCTTAAAAGGCATTTTTCTTAGAAGCCAGGAATGGTAATTATAATCAGTATTTATTATACTGTCTTCCTTTTCCAAACTTGCAGTGATCAATCAGGTTTACCCCCCTTTAGAACTGCCCTGTATGGAATAAGTATTAATCCCCCTTTCTCAAAGCAACAAAAAGAGGGTTAACAGTCTCATTCAAGGTCACCTGACAAATTATTCCGTATTAGGAACCACAGTGGCTTAAGCTCTACTATTGCTTAGACAAACATTCCATGTTCTTACTCTTCATTACTGCTCCTTCATTTTGGGGTGCTGGTAGCCTTCTTCTCCGTGTGGACCTGTGAGTCCATTCATCAGTCAGCAGATACTTAAATGCCTACTTTAAAATGTGTTAATTGTAGGAAAAAGATTCTTTGGTTGAAAGAACACAGACCGAATTCCAAACCTCAAAACCACACTGAATTCCCATGACTAGGACAAATAGTCATTGTTGGTACAACTTAATTTAATGACGGTTTCTCGTCCTTCCCCCTCTTTCCGCATCTCTTCTGACCCTTTCTCAAGGCCTCTTGCTTACTCATGTTACTTTCTCCTCTAGATTCGGGCATTGGCTGCCAAATACATTGAACTGTGTGAAGCCATTCATAGTCAACCATTTTTGACTTATAACGCTGGTAAGGTTCAGATGCTTCAACCTAATACAAAACTGCTACACAGCTTAGTGGTCTTTGCAGTTATAATCAAACTGCACAATACCCGGAAAAGAATTTTGGAAACAGTGCAATGCTACGTATCTAAGGTGCATGGTACTATTTTTACTATTAAAGTAATGACGTATCTGCTTCTGGAATTAATCAGGACTTTACTTATGAAAGCCCTCAGTTAGGATCTTTCAAAAGAAGCCACCTCTCTCTCTCTTTTTGTGGGATGGTGGTGAGTGGGGCCTGGTCAAGAAGGAGCACAGCTGGGCTCGTGCCCTCAGGGACTCTGCCATGGACAAAAATAAGATGAGATACCTTTGTGGATCACTTACCCCAAAGAGAGAGCAAGTGAGAGCAGGTGTGCCCAGGGGGGGCCCTTCTTTTTTTTTAAAGATTTTATTTATTTGACAGAGAGAGACACAGCGAGAGAGGCAACACAAGTAGGGGGAGTGGGAGAGGGAGAAGCAGGCTTCTCACGGAGCAGGGAGCCCGATGCGGGGCTCGATCCCAGGACTCTGGGATCATGACCTGAGCCGAAGGCAGACGCTTAACGACTGAGCCACCCAGGCACCCCCAGGGGGGGCCCTTCTGCCTGTAATCCACTCACCTAACATTAGTCTGACCATATGTGCATCATTACACGAGAGCAAAACTCTTTAGTATGTGACCACATTGGTATTAATTATTTAAAAATAACAAAAGGCAAAGAAGAGAAAATGTTCTGATGCTCTGCCCTTGATTGGGTTTTCTTGACTGAATTTGAGCAGCTGTAGACTCAGTCTCAGACACAGATGAGCTGGGAGTATCGGGGCTCTCTGGATTTTCCTGCTGGGGTGGCACCAGAGCCGTGGGGTGAGCTGGCACATGGGGCCCACAGCCTGGTGCCCCTGCTTTTCTGATGACTTGAGCTCCAAGACGGGGCAGGGGTCAGCTGGCTTGACCGTGTCTTAGTGTAACAAAATGCCACAGACTAGGGGGCTTAAACAACAGACATTTATTTCTCACAGTCCTGGAGCCAGAAGCCCAAGTTCAAGGTACTGGCTAGTTGGGTTCCTGGTGAGAGCCTGCTTATTGGTTTGCAGATGGCTGCCTTCTTGCTGTGTCTTCACACCCTGGAGAGAGGGGAGTGGGGAGAAGGAGGGAGGGAGGGAAAGCTCTTTTGTGAGTCTTCTTATAGGACACTAATCCTGCTCACGAGGGCTCCACCCTCATGACCTAATTACCTCCCAAAGACCCCACCTCCAAATACCATCACATTGAGGATTAGGGCTTCAGCATCTGAATTTTGGGAGGACACAAACATTCAGTTCACTGCACCATGTTAACCAGGCAATTTAATGAAATCCACTGAGTGGACGTATTGACAATCTCAGCCTCTGTCTCTTCCATGTCAATCCAGAAGGCTTTTCCCTCTTTCTTCAACTTGTACATCTTTTAAATAATCTGTCTTGGTTCCCTAGAAAACAGAGCCTGAGGCAAGGATTAAGTACTGATGCTTTATTTGGGAGCTGCCATCTCAGGGCAGCGAGAGTGAGGGAAAGGGGAACTGAGAAGCAATGCAGAGAGCCATGAAGACAGAACAGTTGCTTGGCAGGTATACTCATCAGCTCCACAGAGGTCACTATGTCTAAGAGTAGTCTGTTGGAGGGAGAAAGGGAGAAAACCTTTATCTCCTTGGCTTCCTCCGATCTCCTGCTTCCCTTGGTCCACATCCACCCCTTGGGGAGTTAACTCTCCTGTACAATCAAGTGTCTCCTCCAGCTCCTTCCGAGCCAGGCAGAAGTCAGACCCTATGCCCTGTAGTGTGGATTTCATCCTACTTCAGTGAGTCCACAGGGTCAGGAGGAGCGAGAGACACTAGGCATGAGCTGCCTGGCATCAAGCAGTAGAACCTCTTGGGCCCAGTGGAGTTCATCTGCCCTGAAGCCAAGCAAACAGCCAAGGGGCCAGGAGGCAGGTAAGGCTGAGGTTCTGAGGGGCACATTAGGTGAGCCCATTCACATGTTGATGAATAAATAACCATCAATGCCTCCTTGGCTTAGGGCCTATGAGAACAAATCACACCACAGGCATTAATTACACATGTAATCAGGGGGATTCCAGCTTGGCATGAGATATACACCCAATAGCACCAATAAAGTGCCATGGGATCCAGGTGAGGGGGAACATTTGTTTAAAAGAAATGTCAAAAAAAAAATCAAAAAAAAAAAAAAAAATAAAAGAAATGTCAACATTCACAAATTTACAAATGCTTAGCTTTGAGTTTGAAGGTTTCACTACTGGAACTATCAAGGGGTTATTTAACCTGATTTTAAGTAACAGAAAAAAACCATCTCCAGTTTTTCCTTCCTCGGTCACTGTTTCCACAGAGATTTGCTGAGAATTACTATGGCCATGCAGGGTGTTTTATTCAGTACTCAGGTTGTTCAAGCTGTTTTTTTCAGGACTCACCATGGCCCCGTGGAGCAGGTTTATGACCCCTTTGCATACAGGTTAGGTAACTTGCCCAAGACTGTGCAGCTTTCAGGCAGGAAAGGATTCTTTTCCAGGTTTCTGACTTCAAGTTCATTGCTGTGTACGATCTGAGGAAGTGAACAAGGGTGCAGTGAATGCCCACTTGACAATCAATTTTCGAAGGTGTGTTGAGTAAGGGGTCCAAGACTCAAGCAACTCTAGCAGTGAGCCACAGGTGCTGATGAACTCTGTGGCACATGGGTGATCCAAAGAATCGATGGTTTAAAAGCTAAACTGGCTCTGGCCTGACCCCAACTTTTTTTTTTTTAAGTAGATCCACTTTCCTCTTTATTTTGTTTGAATCAGTGTTAAATGGAACTGACATGTGGGATTTGGCGGCCTAGTTTTGTTTGATGGAGGTGACAAGAGGGTGAAGGTGAATGTGGGCTGGAGGGTGGAATGTGATGAAGACCTTGCTGGTCCCACAGAGATGGACAGGGACCAGCCTGGAGGTGATGAGGCAGGATGAGCTTGGAGCAGTTGTCTGTGAGGTCTGTTCTGTGACTTCAGGAGCCAGATGGGGAGCAGGGGCTGGCTAACAGGATTCCTAAAACACCAAGAGCCATTTCAGGGAAGAGACAGAAGTCCACAACCCCAAGGCAACGCTGAGTCCCACATGAGCTGAGTGGAGACAAGTGGGCATTCTGGGAATTTAGATATGGTTTAAAGACCTCCTTTTAAAATACTTTCCTGGCTTACATGCCTCCTGGCTCCAAGAGTTAGAAGGCAAGTCTAAATATGGGTCAAAATGCACAAAACAGGATGCTCTTGCTGGGATAATCTGGAGAGATCAGGTTTGCAAAGGAGTCTTCAGTGCACTGTGGCTCATAAAACCAGCCCAATGCAAGAAGTCAAAGGGTTTGCATCATGCCCTTCATCAGTTTTTTAAAGACCAGGTATTTCTGTTGGCCAATCCTTATCAGATCCAATACTCATTTTGCCCTTGCCACGGGGGCAAGTGCTCTCATATCAACCACAGCATGAGGTGCAAGGAGTGCATTTGGGATGCCATTTCTGAATCACTGGAGTCTCCCAGCAGCCCGGGCAGGAGGCAGGGGATGGAACTGGGAGAGAAGCTGATTGCATGACTTTATTCCTTACCCTGGGGATAACCCGAGTCCAGAACCCTGAATTTCTTTTGTGACTTGCTTCTTCTCTTTCTTGCTTCCTCAGAAGGTGCTGTGGGCACGTCTCCATCACCCCGGGCTGGCTTGGGATCAAGCCTGGAGTCAGAAAACCCCTCCTTTCTGAGTCACAGGGGCCTTTCCTTGGAGCCCCCTCCCCCTTGACAAATAAAACCAGGGCATGGAGATCATTATGCCACACATTATTAGGCAAAATTGGATTAATTAACCTCGTCTGGCCTCTCAGCTTGGGAGACAGAAAAACACGAGGCCTAGTTCAGATGCAGCATTTTGAAAATGTCAGCGATGACTTGGTGATAAATATTTATAAATATATATGCTATACATCAACAGGGTGGCCAGTGTATTTTTACATGTAAGTACACAAAGGCAGTCTGTTGTTAGCACGCATTCAAAGCAGCAGCCTTGAAAGGGCCATTATGGCTTGTACTCTGAATGTTTATTAAGAATAATATGCAAAACGGGGCTCCATCTGAATGGGCCCATTGATGGGGTATCAGAGCGGCCGGGGCTGGGATGGCGGATCATCGGGAATGATAATAATGTTTCTGACAGGACTCACCCCGGCCTGAGAGTGGGGTGATGTGTCACTGGCCCCAGCCACTTCTGGTTGCGGGTGTTTGTTCTGGAAACATTGACTTAGGGCTTTAGCATGCCCTAAACATACTGCCTAGGACCTGAGTCATGGAGCCATATAAAGGATTTTCCCCCTCGAACTGAGCTCCAAGTAGTAACTGGAGTTTTAGATGTGCATCCCAACTGAATCCTTTCCTCCTCCGCACCCTCTGAGTAGGAAACATTTCCTGGGGATTTTCCTACATCTTCCCAACCTCTCCCTTGTTTTGCTTAGTAGAGAGTCTCCTGGCTTAATTTCTTCTGGGCATCCCAGGATCCCTTCCTTGTTTTAGGAGACTTTCATTCATTTATTTAACCAATATTTATTGAGTGCCTACTATGTGCACATGGACCTAATGCTGGGGCCACAGTGACGGGTAAGATAGACATGGTTCCTACTCACCCTCCTGGGAAGAGGCATAAAAAACAAGTCAACAAAGAATGAGGATGACTTCAGAAGGATGTGTCACCAAAAGTCAAGTGGGTCCCATTAGGGAAGGTTTTGGTTGGGAGTGGAGGGGTGGTGTTTTAGGATGGGTAGTCCAGGAAGCATCTTCAGGAATGACAGGTGGGTTGAGAGCAGCCTGCATGAAAGAGCCAGCCTTCCATAGCCATGTGAACATCTGAGGCTGGAAAGGTGTTCTAAGCAGAAGGAACAGCAAGGGCACAAGGTCAATGATATATGAACTTGGCATGTTCAAGAATCAGAGAGGTAGAAAGATTAGTGTGGCAGAAGCCAAAGGGCAAGTGGCAGGTGGCCAAAGCACCGGAGGATGTGCATTTGGGATGGTAGTCTTGGGAAACTGAAAATGGCTCCTGGAATGCTGGCTTCTCTCACTCTAGAGTTATCCATGCTCGGAACACTCGGGGAAGCCAGGAGGTATTTTCAGGTTGTTGATTCAAAATCTCCCTCATTCATCGTGTTACTTAGAAACATCTTGGGAAGTAACCATAGTCCATGGGTTTGGGGTATTTTCCCCTACTCTGGGTTTGAGTTTAACTCTGTCTGCCATAACATTTTCCATCACAGAGCTTGATAGAACCTTCTTTTTCGATCCCAGTTCACCTGGAAGCCTCCAAGGTGACTTATATCCCTTCAGACCCTCCTTGGCTCACTTATCACTCAGCATGGTTAAAAGATAAAATTTAAAGAATCAACTTTATTTATTGTTCCAAGAATAGTTGACATCACGATCAATATATCTGGACAGAACCTATTAACATTTTAATGAGTTACTCAGTAATATTCCAAAGATGTGTCAACGAGTCATGGCCCCTTTGATTAAGGATGTACTTCGGAAACTACTATAAATATATATAAGAAAGGCCCAGAATGAGGAGCTGTCACCCATCAATCTGGGAAGAATAGTGAGGATTCATGAATAAAGAAGCTCACAAGGTGACTGTCCCTGGGCTGTACAGTTTACTCTAAGAGAAATAACCTTTGAAAATGCCATTGGTCTCCACTAAATGACAAACAAAGAGGTCTACCTTTGTCAGTTGTCAGGTGTGTGTGTTGGGGGGCTGGGGAGCAGTGCTGCTGCAGATAAGGTGGGAAAGAAGTGTCTGCACATCTTTCTTTTAGATTCAGACCTGGGACATGAATGAGAGGAGGCATAAAGCTTTGGAGGGGAAAACAAATCCCCTCCATAAAGCTTTGGAGGGGAAAAAGGGGAAGTTATTGGAAAAGAGGACTGGGCAGCTCTGAGAATGAGGGGCAGGGATGGCAGAGACCAACAGAAGGATGTGTACCCATGTGCTTCTAGTCCAGTGTTTTGAATGCTTTGGCATGAAGACCTTTTGGGTCTCCTCTCTCCCCTCCTTCATCTAACTCCCTAAAATTTCCTGGACAGGTACTCTTGAGGTCTCCCTGGATCTCATTGGGCTCTAGACTACTGTAATAGAAAGCTCACCCCCTCCCTAGGGAAGGCAGCTATTGAGATCCAATTCTGACATTGGCCTGGCAGTGCGGTCTCTGGAAGGTTTAATTAATGCTGTGTTTATGCCAAGGGGTGAGGGCTTACCACAAAACCCAGCTTACCTTCTGGTGCAGAACCCATGATTTGCTCCTGGGCTTGGGGGAAGGGGTTGAAGACTGGGGAAATAGTAGGGCATTACTGATATTCATCACCTTGTGAAGGTTCTAGTGATGAGCCAGAGCACTGGAGATTGTGGGCTTCAGCAGCTTGAATCTATGGCAGGGAAAAGAAGTTGGTAAGTGGGGGTGAGGTAGGGTTGAGGGTGAGCCAAGGAAACCATCCAAAAATGTTAATGCAGTTCTGGGCTGGAAGGAGGATGTGGGGGTGGGATGGGGGACTGAAGTAAATTAACCAGCGTGCTGTGTTCTCACAACATGGAGTCTGTGAATGCCAAGGAAATTTAAGTCAGAAGAGATCTAGCATTTTCCATTCACTCTGCCATTTTGCTTCTATTTTTCTTTACTGAAAATAGGCAGACTTTTAAGTCTGAATGACCTGAATTCAATCTAGCACACCTATTTACTAGCTGTGGATTTACTTCTCTGGATCACACAGGTTCAGCATTTGTAAAGTGTGACCAATAATACTGTTGCTATCCTACAGAATTATACTGAAAATCAAACAAGATAATGCATATATAGCACTCACTTCAGTCTGGTGGTGGGTGAATAAATGCTATCTAGATGGCAATCTGTATTGTTGCTAACAACGGTGACATTAGGCTGTTCTTATCTCTTAGCTGATGGGAAAGGGAAAGATGAATGGCACCCATAATAGTCTCTATACTGTCTTTCAAATAGTTAGAGAACAGTAGGTCTGGCAGGCAACCTAACCATTGCTCTTATTTTCCCTGAGATAATAGGTCATTGGTACATTTCTCCATTATTCTAAAATTTGACAATATTTTACTGAGTGTCTACAAGAGACTTCTGGTTTTGGCAACATAGTGGGCCAAGCAGATATGGAATAGCTCTAGATACCAATTCCCATAAAATCTGGACAACTAAAGCAATTAAGAAGTCATCGCTGAAAAAAAGGGAAAATCCCAGCGCTAGAAACTCGAAGGGAATTGGAAGTCAGAGGGAAAGGGAACGATCTGTCACTAAGGTCGGAGATCCTGGGGTGGAGTCTCACCTGAATTAGGTCTTAGCACTCAGTTTTAACACCCACTTAAGGGAAGCGTACCTGGAACTCAGACCCCCTGCATAAAGTCAGGACTCTCTAAAGGCAACACCCTCCGAATGGGGTACTCAGAGACCAAAAAAGTTCTTTTTTTCTATCCAAGGCTCTGAGTGGGGAAAAAAGTTATTCTATGAGAAATTAAAACTTTAAGCCCAAGCCAGATGCCATTTATAATATGAATTTACCTCATTTGTGTGGTAATTCCAAATCTGAGGATTGACATAAAATTGGTCCCACAAACCAGACAACAAAGAATCTCCTCAGAAGAAACAATCCCAGATGAAGATAAACTCATACGAACCTAGGACAGAACATCATGAACATGGGTTGACAGCAGAGTCAGCAAAGAGAAAGACCCATTTTGTGTCAGCCATTGTGCCAGGGGCTAGGGAGATTGCAAGCCATATAGGGTACAGAAGCCCCTGGAACCTGGAGGATGGGTCCAAAATTATGGCCCATCACAGCCCATCCTGTAGCTATTTATAGAAGAGGTAAGAGGTACTGACGTGTCCCCAAAAGGTTTATTAGTGTAAGGTATTCCTGTGGCTTTAGTCTACCCAGTATTCTTTCCCCTGCCTCCTAGTAACAGCTGCTCCCTTGTTTTGGTTCTGGCAAGACCACCAATCACATACCCCACTTCCAGGCATAGTTTTGGACACTTAGCCTGTTTGGTCAATCCTAGTATCCCATCCCCTGGCTACAGTGAGTGACCCGGAACCCAGACATGGGCATGAGACCATGGCCAGGGCCAGAGGGTCCATTCTTAAAGTTTTATGTATAGATGCTGAAAGACTGAAGCGTTCTCTGTCCTTTAGGTTTGTGGAGATGGAAGAGCATAGGGCTGGAGCTATCTGTGGCTATTCCTCACACCTCTCCCACCCCTACCCACCCAAACCACATGCAAAGAGCCCATCTGCAGTAATAACAATGAGAGCTGATGTTTATGGAGCAGTTGGTGCCAGTCACTATTCTGAGGATGCCAGAATAACTCAATTAATCCTCACATCAGTCTTATGAGATAGGTTATTATCCCCATTTTGCAGATGGAGAAACTGAAATATAGAGAGTAAGTAAATTGTCCCCAGGCTACACAGCCACAAGCTATGGAATCTGAACTTAAACTCCAGTAGCTGGGCTTCAGAGCCCAGTGCCTTAACAATACACAGAGAAAAGCAGGAGCTTGAGAGAAATGGATGGATGGATGGATGGATGGATGGGTGGATGGATGGATGGATGGATATATGTGTAGTTAGCCCGATAGATAGGAGATCTGGTAATAACATGTGTGTCCCTGGAATCTCTGAAACCAGCTCTAGGAATTCTCAATTTTTCATGTAATTAAGTTTCCTTTTTTGTATCATTTGGCTTGAGTTGTAGCTGGTTTTGTTTGCTTTGTTTTGTGTCCATCCAACACACTTTCCCATTGTTCTTCTAGTAGAAGCACCAACTTTGCTTTTGGGAACCATACTCAATGCCCAAAGTTTTCTGATAGAACTTTCCCCAAGGTGCCTCACCCTCTGCTGGCCAAGTGGTTGGAGCACAAGACCCAGGCCTGGCCAATCAGGGTGTCCTGTCTCCTGGCCAGTGATTGGTTCAGGGATGGCCATGTGACTGAAGCTGGTGCCATCAACCTTCCTTGGGAATTTTATTCTGCAAGGGATGGAGGAGACAATCTCTTTCTTCTGGACTTGCTGTACCAGGAGGGTGGGCACTGGAGCTGTTGGAGGGCTCCTTGGGCTGTTCCATTTCCCACAGCTGACTTCTCCCCTGGGATGTCCCACAGTTGCCTCCTGCTTAGCTTATTCCTGTCTCAGCTCAGCAGCTCCTCTCCAAACCTAGCCTCTCTCACTATTTGGGGGTGGAGTCTGGGCTTAGAACACAGAGAGATGAATCCATCCAATTTTAGGTACTGTTCCTAGAACTTGGGACCCCTTAACTCAGGATGGGGCTTAAATAACTAAAGTTTCTTGTGTATCATCCTTCCTGCCACCTCTCCTCTCCCCACCGCCTGGCAAGCATCATGGGCCTGAGGCCTGTGTGGACCCACAGAGCCCTGTGTTCCAAGGCCCCACCCTTGGTTTGAAGCTCTTCTGTCACCTTCTTGAAATTCTTAATAAAATTTTTTAAAATGTTGTTTATTTATTTATTTGAGAGAGAGGGAGCACCAGCCAAGGAGAAGGGGAGCAGAAGAAGAGGGAGAAGGGGACACCCTGCTGAGCAGGGAGCCTGCCTCAGGGCTTGATCCCAGGACCCTGGGATCAGGATCATGACCTGAGCCGAAGACAGATGCCCAACTGACTGAGCCACCCAGGCGCCCCCTTAGTAATTTTTGAATAAAGGCCCCCACATTTTCATTTAGCATTGGGCCCTGCAAACTATGTAACTGCAACTTCCCCCTTCAGATTTTCTCCTGTTTGTAGAGGGAAATACAGCCAAATGGGTTTCAGTTGGTTTTCTTCTCCTTTCTTTGACTTGCCTAAGCCCTTCAGCAGAGGTGCTATAAAGCCAAAAGGGAGTAGAGGAGGGGAGGGAAAGGAAGCAAGAACCCTGAGTTAATCCCAAACTCGTAAGTCTGCCTGGGAATAGCCAAGGACGGACGGTCGGTGGTGGTCCTTCATCTGACATGGCGGGGTGTGAGTAATGAGCTTCTTTGGGGTGAGATAGGGCAGGAGCCTCTGAGGCAGCAGTGAGGCAAAGTGGGGGTCTCCGTAGGACCTGTGATTTAGCTCCTCACCAAATGCCATCAGCCCTGAGCCTGACTGGGAAATCATGCGACCTTAGGGGATAAGACTCGGTACTTGAGGCTCACCCTGGAAATGGCAGAAACCAAAAACCTGACTGTGAAAAAAAGCTCTCGGCCAATAGCTTGTTTCTACAAATTGCAATTAAGCAGCCACTGGTGCTTCCAAATAAAGCCGGTACCAATTTCCATCTCTGTGCAGCTTTATTTAATGCCTTGTGACATCTGACATCCCACATCACTCCTCCAGCACTGAAACGAGAAACTGCATGTCATTCAACCCCTAACGCAGATGTGGAAGTCAGAACGTGGCTTCCCAAGGAGGCTGTTATGGTCCCATATTTCTAAGGAGACATCAGGGACACAGGCTGGGTGGGAACCCCCAAAAAATATATGTTCTTCCCTAAACACCCCAATTCTGAGTTATTGATGTTTCTCCTAGAGAGGAGAGACCTGGATGTTCTGGAATTGTGCCCTTCCCCTCCCCCCCAAGCAAATTATTCTTATCAAGACTTTTCCGTGTATGACTCCACTGAAGATGAAGATTTAGTACCTGGGGCCCTACTTCAGATGCTATCCTCCTTAAATAAAATTATTATCAGAATCCAGGAATGTGTCTTGTGTGTTTGGAAAGGGATTTTCTGGAGACGTAAGTACAACTTACAAAAGATATCCACGGGAAATCAAAAGTTTAAAATCAGGGCCTCTTTTTAGGTTGCCAGTAATGAGTGTGTGTGTTTACTGAGGTAAAATGCATGTAACATAAAATTAATAACCATTTTAGAATGAAAAATTCCGTGGCATTCACAGTATTGTGCAACCACTATCTAGTTCCAAAACCCTTTCATCGCCCCCAAAGGAAACCCATTAGGCAGTTGGTCCTCATTCCTCCCTCCCCCCAGCCCCTGGCAAGCCCCAGTCTGTTTTCCGTTCCTATGGATTTCCATATTTGGGACGTTTTGTACAAACACAATCACACAACATGTACTCTTGTGTGACTGGCTTCTTTAACTCAGCATCATATCTTCAAGGTTCATCCACATTGTAGCGTGTACCAGAATTTCTTTCCTTTTCATGGCTGAATAATATTCCAGGGTATGTTCACGGAGTGCACGTGGTTTCCTTTTCTAAGAAGTGTTTTGAGTCTGTTACCTTGGTTTTCTGTGACCAGGAAGTCTTGTTGCCACTATGTCTTCTTCCTGGTCTTATGCACGCAGAGGATGGTCGGAAAGAGATTAAGTGACCCTGTAACACTTTGAACCACAGTGGGGCAGAGCACGAATGCCCAGAAGCTTCTGCAGCAGCACCAGAGGAGTGTTAAGAGGAGAGTGAAATTGCTGTTGTTGGTGAGGCTTGTGTTGCAGGCATCTTGAGCTTGTGGGTCATCATTACTAAGAATGGAGTTTTGACCCCACAGAGTTAAGCAAACACTAAGTAGAGAAATAAATTTGGGGCTGCGGTTCTGCCAGGTCAGGGGAAAGGTAATTCAGTTAGTGTTCTTGGAGTGCGCTCCTAAAATAAACTATTTGGGGAACTCTCTTGCTGGTGTGGAGTTACTGTAAATAAACAAAGTCTCTCTCGTTGGGAAGGAGGGTCCCTCACCTCGGACTAGCTGGAAGGCTGTTATTATTTCATGTCATGTTGACGACGAAGGACTTGACTCAACTTTGCAATGTCCTGCTCAAAATTTCCTGACACCCCTTCTCCTTCCCGTGACGGTCACTCCCATTGTCCCCAGCTGACGGAGTTTCCGGTGCTCTGTAAATGCTATCAGGTAACACCCAAGCATGGAACCGCTTTCCACTGATAAAGTCTGAAAGCTGAGCCCCCTCTATCCTCCCAGGTTGGATGAAATGGTCACTAAGGTCTGTTTAGTGTTTTTTTTTTCTCGACCAAGAAGCATAAATGTGCGTTTGAGATGAAGACATATGATTCTTGAGTGAAATGGGGTTTTATAAATGGGGGTGTTTGTTTATGGGTTTGAAACATTGAAAATCAATACTGTCCCGACTCTCAGGAGGAAAACGAGTTGTTTTTTCCCCCTAATGAAGTGTTTGAGATGGTTGTTGCAGAAACTAATGATGGAGGTTTGTTTTTAATGGTTCCTACTGGGCATGTCAGGAGCTAACTCCCTTATGCGCTCTCCCGGTTTCTCTTGTTCTCTTTCTCTCTCTCTCACAAACACACCAATTTAAAATCTTTATTGAATCTTTGCTCTGTGACCAGAACTCTGAGACTATTAAAACTAACTAAATAAATAGGATTCGTGCCTGCCTTCTGCCTATGTTTGCTCGGCATCTAGCCCAGGTCCCGGCGCATAGTAGGTGCTTTGTAAATGCTGACAGATGAGATAAATGCACCTCCTGCTTGGCTGTCTCAGTATTTCCTGGTTCCGGCAGCTCTGTAAGCCTTCCACGTCTGCTGGCATGTGGGGATGGTGAGAAGTGGACATTCTCAACCTGGTCAGTAGCAGTGCCTGCCAGACGGGGCACTGAAGCGACATGCTGATGGGATTCAGTCCGGCCGGGCCCAGCAGCCCAGCTGGGGACTCAGGAGCCCCATGTTCCCTCTGGAACCCCTCCCGGGCCCTCCTCTGTGAGGACAACAGAGAGCATAGTCAGGGTAGCCCTGTAACAAGGCCTGTTCTTTGCAACGCCAAAACCAAAATGGGGAAAAGAAAATGCAGCTACTCCCAGGGTGACAGATGGTGTTCCTGATGGCAACGTCATGGATGGCTGCCCAAGAGCCAGAAAAGGCTGATTCTTGAACTCACGGGAAGAAGGAGCCCTCATCCACTCTCACCTATTTTGCCCCAGATCAGAGCCTAGCCCAGCTTCTAGAACTTCCTGAAGTCCCAAGGTCAGAGGCTGGATGACCAGCCGTGAGCACATGGGGACAATTCCCTTCTTCTCGGGACTCGGCATCAAGGGAGCGGGGATGCTCTTTGCTCTTTGCCCGCTGAGACAGGACAGAGAGGACACACAGCCGTGGCATCACCACCAAAGAGGAATTTTTCAATGAATTGACTATATTTACTCAGTTTTGGCTAAACTTTTAAAAGAACACTTATTTGGGGGACACACAGCTACATGCATGAGGTCACCCTGAATTAGACCAGACAATTGCAGTTGGGTTTGATGTTGCTTGTCCTTACTAAAGTAGAATGTGAGTCTGTCTGTGGAGTCCACCAGGCATCTGAGTCTAGATGGAAGTTTTAGAACAGTGTTTCTGGTGTGCTGTTTAAGAATGATTTTTAGTTCATTGATTCATCACTCAGGATCATAAGAAAAAAATAGAGATAATTCATGATAATAATAATAGATAATAATAATAATAGAGAGGACAAGAAAAAGTTTATCATGTCAGTTGTTTCTTTCCCTTGGAGGAAAGTTTTGAAATAGAAATGACATCTGCACTAGGGTTCTCCAGAGAAACAGAACCGACAAGATATACATACAGAGTTGGGATACATCCAGGATATGCATATAACCAATAGGATATATGTATATAAAGAGAGAGAGGGAGAGAGAGAAGAGAGATTTAAGGAATCAGAAGCTGATTTAAATGTCTCGTGATGAAATAAAGGTTTAGTGTCATTATTTTTTAATTTCTTATTTATAAAGAAAGTATTCATTTGTTTATAGTTTTGTGTTCATCATTAGTATTTCTTAGCTGGAGAACCCCTAGATCAGGGTGCTGATCATATGCAGCCACCATATCCTGAGCAGGCCTGTCCTTCCTCCCAGGTCCCTGGTGGCCCAGCTGCCTCTCGGGGACACAGCCACACAGCACTGTCTCTCTTTCCCTGCAGTATGGGCCGCCACTCAGGAAATAAGTGGGAAGGGGGTGCAGAGAGCTGGCTGCCCACCAAAAGCCTTCCGCCTGTACCCCCTGCCTTCCTTGAAGTGAGGTGTGGCCATGGGACTACATTCCTGCTAATGGAGTGTGAGTGGGGACATCAGCATCTGGGTCTGGGACCAGCATCTCACGTTGTCCGTACTCTTTCCCCTTCTGGCTGGCTGGAGCCCAGCCTTGGTGGTAACTCAGCTGTAGGCATGCAGACAACGAGAAAGCCAGTGGGGATGGAGGAACAACACAAGGGTAGGAACCTGGGTTTCTGTGTGCACGTGTGGAGCTGAGCAGCTCTAGTCACCTGGAACTCTTCGTGAGAGAGAAGCTAGCTTCTGTGGTGTAAATCCACGAGAACTTGGCAGTGCCCCCAACTAATGGAGAAGACACACACCGTGACACTGGAGCCACGTGGGTCTCAGAAAGAACATGCATGCATGACATATGGAGTTTACAAGATTGGATATCAGATTTTCTTAGCCTGAGATGCTTGTAGAAGGACAGAGAGTACCTGGGGCAGGCCAGGCAGGCAATTTTGGATGTCCTACGGTGGCAGAAGGAGCTGAACTGCAGGTCTGGCTGCACGGAGGCCCAGAATGCTGGCCAACAGCTGTGCGGACTGAGCACGCAAGCCAGGTAGCCAAGGGTTGGGCTGGCAGGTTGGGTCTGTTACCATGAACCCAGGCCTCAGGGCAAAATGGGAAGAGGCTGCTAAGATCAAGTCCTCAAGTCATCTGCGGAGCAGTGTCTGGCCCAGGCCCAGGGAGCCCATACAGCGAAGAGCCTCATCAGAGGAGATGCTGTAGATGCTCTTCTGGGAGAAAACAGGGCAGGGAAAGAGCGTTTGCTGGACACCCATCAGATGTCAGGCACCATGGGCTTATGATCTCATTTAATCTCCAGTAGCCCTTAAAGTGGGTGTTATTACGCCCACTTTGTAGATGAGTAAACTGAGACTCCCTTGCCCAAGGTCACCCAGTGTGTGATGGTTAGTTTCATGTGTCAACTTGCCTGGGCCATGGGGTGCCTAGATATTTGGTCCAATATTCTAGGTATTTCTGTGAGGGTGTTTTAGGACGAGATTAACATTTTATTTTATTTTATTTTATTTTTTTAAAGATTTATTTATTTGAGAGAGAGAGGATGCAAACACGAGCAGCAGAAGCAGGGAGAGGGGCAGAGGGAGAGGGAGAGAGAATCTCAAGCAAATTCCCCACTGAATGTGGAGGCTGACGCGGTGTTCGATCCCACAACCCTGAGACCACAACATGAGCCAAAACCAAGAGTCGGATGCTTAACTGACTGAGCTACCCAGGCACTCCTGAGATTTACATTTTAATAGGTAAACTGAGTTAGGCAGATTGTTCTCCCTAGTGGGGGTGGGCCTTATCTCTCATGAATAAGAGGAAACTCCTCCTGCACAACTGCTTTGAGCTGGGTCTTTTCCTGCCTTTGGACTTGAACTGAAACACAGGTTCTTCTTGGGTCTTGAGTCTACCAACTTTTGGATAGGACATCAGCTCTCCTGGATCTCCAGTTTGCCAAATGTAGATCATGGAACTTCTCAGCCTCCATAATTGCATGAGCCAATTTCTTGTAATAAATCCCCCGCTTTCTCTCTCTCTCTCCACACACACACACACACAGACACACACACTGTTGGTTCTGTTACTCTAGAGAACCCAGAACCCTGGCTAATACACACAGGTAGTTGGGAAGCTGTAACTCTGGGTTTGGGTCCCATCTGGAAACCCTTTCCACTATACCACATGGCCTCAGCATATACCAGAAGACTGGAGATGGTTTTTCAGCTGGAACAGTGCAGGCCCGCTTGCTCCGGGTTGTTGACGGACCCTCACTGGTCCTCAGCCAAGGCTCTGTCACTCTCCACATCTTCTGGGAGGAGTGTCTTCTCCAGATGGTCTGGAGTGCTGAGAGAGGGGGACGTGTAGCCCCCAGGACAAGGACCCAAGTTGTCAGCCTTCTTTTGGACACTGCTGCCCATCTACAAGGGGTGGAAAGGGTTTTGGTGATAGGAATCTGGATTATGCCCAGGTTTCAGATCCTGTCTCCTCCCAGCCACAGGATCAGAGGGTTCCAGCAAGGTACCTCATGTCCTGGAAACAGGAGGAAAAATTAATATCTCATGTTCTATGATGCCCTGCACTGGAGAAGCCTTGACTCAAGAAAAGGGAGTTGGTCCATTCACTCAACAAAGACATTGAGTGCCTCCCATGGAGCAGGCATTAGGTGTACTGTGGGAACAAGGTAATGATGGGACTCAGAGAGGCATCAGAGAACTTGGCCACAGACCACGGGGATTCTGTATTGACTTACTGAAGTGGTAGAGGAGGCTGGGCTTCTGAGGGACACTAGAGAACTCTTTTGTCCCTACATATTATACCCACTAATCTGATGTTTGGCTATTAGAGATTAATTCCCTTGGATATGAAAGACTTTTAAGATGCTGAGACTCTCAGAAAAGTCCTAATGTTGTCAGGGAAAGGTAACACCATGAGCTACTGCTACTTGAGAGTCCGTGTTAGCAGATGCCTGAGCAAGAGTACACAGGATGTATGCTAAAATGAAAGAACACCAGGAGGGACCAGGGCCCAAAGGGGGACAGGGGGTGCTCAGAACAAGACTGTTGGTGGTGTGATCTGCACAGCACTGACCCTCCCTGGCCCTTCATTTCTGGAATTAACCCAACCTTGTTTGGCAACACCTTCCTCTTCCTCCTTGTTGCCACATCTGTGCTTCTGTTCAGGTCTCCAGTCTTTGGGGAGAGTATTCCATCTGCTGCTGAAGAGTAAACCTGACTGGCTTGTTCCAGTTAAGGTTGGTCCATTCTCCTTGCAAAGGATTGAGTTAAGGATGAGCTTGGGACTCAGGTCTGGCCTGTGAGATACTGGAGGGTGGGGCAGGGGGCATTTCCCAGGGACTATGGGCAAGCTTCCTTGCTTTTGAAGGGAGATGGGGAGAAGACCACGCCTCCTCTCCCACTGGGCATTGATGCAGCTGGGTGAGAAGTAGAGCAGGAAAGAAAGACCCCAGAGCCTGTCACTGTGGCTCCGCTGAGTCGGAGAACCCCAGAACCACCTCAGCCAGCACGCTGGTTACGTGGACAATGCATCTCTTCATTGTTTACACCATGTAGAACTTGGTGAGCATCCACCCATTTATCGAACAATTGTTTTTTGAGCACCTGCTATGTGTCCAGACTTGCATATATTCTGGCAGTGGAAAAAGAAGATTAAACAATAAACATGATAAATAAGAAACGGGAATAGTAGGTGAGTGTAAATAGGGTGGTCAGGGGAAGCCTTATGGAGAAGGTGACTTTCAAGTCCAAAGCGGCATAATGAATTCCCTCTGTGAAGGCTAATGAAATAAGACTAACTAAAATGAATGATTTGAGCTCTTTCTAGCAAAGGTTCCTTCTAAATAAGTGGTTCTCAGCTGTGGGTGATCGGCCTTCCCTTCCCAGGGACATCTGGCAATATCTCCAGACATTTGTGATCATCAGGACCAAAGGAGATATTGTTGGCATCTAGAGGGCAGAGGCCAGGGACGCAGCTAAATACCCTACAAGGCATGGGACAAAACCATCGGTGCCCAAGTGTGAATAGCGCCGAGGTTGGGAGCCCTGGTCTAGACAAGCAGACCACCTTTTGCCACAAATACTGGGAAACCAAGGTGCATCCATCTGTCCCTTCCCTGGCAGCTTGGGCTGAAGGGCGGACCACACAGAGCTCAGCAGGAGCAGATGGGAACGCCTGGTGCACTCGGATCCTGCAGCCGGGCACATTTCGCTGACATGGGGTAAGAAAGAGGAAGATGATGATTTGCACTAACTGCTGCAACCTACTGCCAAATCACAAGGGAAGGAGAACGAAACACATCCCGAGAAACTGTTTATGGAGCAGGAAGGGTTTAGTGACTTTGCTGCTCAGATTACCATTCAGATATCAGTTTCATCATCACCGACCTCCAATTTCCTGTTTTGCTTATCTTAGAATTACTTTTTTTATGTTTGCACAGCCCATATGGCTTTGGCTTCAAGTTGATTAGATATGGAACTGGTTTATAATGGATTAGAATGCAGGATTTGTTTGCTTTGTAATATTTTAAGAAAGAAATGAAAGAAGCTGCAATGATGGAGAGAGATATTATATATTTACAGTCTTATTCTTTTTTCATTACCGGAAAAGACAACTATTTAGGAATGTGGATTATGGCTCTTGGTCACTTTTTGATTTGTGTTTCACTTTAGGGTTTTCCTGAGTTACAAATCCCTGCAGATTTGTGGGACTTAAGAGGTACACTTGCACTTTTTTTTTCTTTTAGCCTTTTTCCTTTTTTTCTTCTCTGCCTGGAGTTGGTTTTCTTTCCCCTTCGTTTCTATTTCCCTCTAAGCCAATCTGTGCACCACTTTTTCCTGTGTCGTCTATAAGTTGTTCGAATTAGTCCTGTGAAACCGATGGCCTGTTGTCCTGGTTGTTAAACACTGATTTACTCTGCATTGACACTCAGTATCTGGACATCCTATTTAAGCTCATTTTTGGTAAATGTATTTTTTCTTGATCATTTCAAAGTACCACGTGAAGCCACATCCTGCCTTTTGTTAGATGCCTGGAACAGCACCATATGCTGTGCATGGCTTTGCAGGGAAACAGAGGAAGGCTGCACGCGCTAGTCCTGTGGCAAGGAGACCATCAAGGCAGGTCTATACACCCTAGTGGCTGAGAAGATGGCCTGCTTTTGGGACCAGGACGGAGAGCTTAGGCTTCTGGGGCTTTCTGAGTCTCAAGGTTAGAGGTCTTTGGCATTTTTCAACATAACTAACTTTAGGAATCCCTTGTCATAGCTAGAAACAGTTTGTGTAGCCATGAGCCAAGAACTTGTGATCTAGGATTTTTTGATCTGATCGCCCTGGGTCCCCACTTCCAGCAATATAACCACACCAAAGTTTGTGGGAATTGGCAAGCAGTTGTTGCGGGTTGTCTTCCCCAAAAAGCTATGTTCAAGTCCTAACCCCTAGGACCTGTGAATGTGACCTTATTTGGAAATAGGTCTTTTCAGATGTAATTAAGATGAAGCTACAAGAAGAGGGGACTGGACGCAGAGAGCACCCCGTGAGGCGCAGACACAGAAGGAAGACGGATGGTCATGTCACAACAGAGGTAGACCGAGCTATGCAGCTACAAGCCGAGGAACTCTGAGGGTTGTCAGCACCCACCAGAAATTAGGAGAGAGGCATGGAGCAGACTCTGAGTCCCCAAGAAGGAGTCAATCCTGCCAACACCTTGATCTTGGACCTCTGGCCTCCAGAACTATGAGAGAATACATTACTGTATTAAACCTTCTTGTTGGTGGCACTTTGGTATGGCAGCCCTAGGAAACTGATATAGGAGCTCATTAAGAGCAACAAAGGATTCTTCCACTTCCAATTTCTAGGAGAAACTGAAAGCCAAATGTATTGACCCCACATAATGAAATTGAAGCTATTTTAAAAACTGTGGAAAAATTTATTGGCACTAGCCAAATGGATCCCATGAATTAGTCAATAAAGACACTGGGGGTGAGAATACAGGTATTTGTATTTTTAATTAAAACAGAGCACGAAGGAAGGCACAGAAACAGCTTTTACTTTCGATTTGATCCCTGGTGTTTACTAGTTAAGCTGGAGAACTGGTCAACCTGGACGGGGGCATGCAGATGAACTTTGAATTCTTGTTTTGCCACTGCCATTGGAACCAACTGATTTTTTACTCTTTCATTGGAAAACCCCTCTTGGGTAGCACCTTTTCTCTTGCTTCTCACAATTCAGCCTTCATGCAGAAGCTGAGAGTAAATTAGTTGATAATAAATAACCTCTACTCAGTCCCCATTGCAGCCCCCTTGGAGTGGAGAGCGCATCCAACTCTCTTTTGTGTTAATCACAGGAATACGCTGGCTGCTGGACATAGCTGTCCCTAGAAATAGTTCTATCTCTAGCCCTCAGTTTGTTGAGAAGCCCCCCACCCCTTATATATAAAAGGCAGAAAGAAACAAAAATAGTATTTCTGCCTCAGGTATGAGTCTAGGACTGTGGAACATTGTTAAATTCCATGTCAGTGCCTTAAATGTCCACACCCAGGGCCCACTTTGATGGCCGTGGGTGGCCCCCATAGCAATCTGACAGTGCCGTATTGGTTCATCGGGAGCCACGGTATCAATGGGCTCCTTAGCCTGGTCAGTTAGGTTGTAGCAATGATATGTGTGGATACCAGCAGACTGGGTGGGATACTTTGAGCTACTTGGGTGCATTAATTTCAGGGCTTCTAACACCCTGTCAACAAAATGCTAGTACACTTTGGACAGATGACAAGTGTCTACTAGGCACCTGAGAAATGCACTAACTCTGGCGTCAAGGGGGCATCCTTGGGGATTTGCTCCAGTGCTGCGGAAGCCCTTACAGAGATACTTCAGGTGGGCTCACACCATAGGTAGGTATTTCTTGGAGTTGTTGGATGGGAAAGAATCCAGTAGAGGGGACAAGTGAGTGGTCTATGTGGGGAGCAGAGGAGAGGGAGAGGCGATAGATATGGTAAAGAACAAATGCTTCACAATTCCAGTTAGCTCATCCAAGCAGCTGGTCAGACCTACATGATACCAGAGGACAGAGCTACCTGTATTAATCAATCCTGTGGTTTGGCAAATAAATACGAATGGCAACCAAGGAGCACCACACATTAAAAGGAAAAATGGCCCCGAATAGGAGGACCAAGATGGTTAACAGAATAATTGAAGCCAAAGAAAGCACAAACTAGGCACCAGATAAGAACTCAAAACAAGATTCTTACCCAAAACTCTAATAAAAAACTTGGAAAAATTTTAGAAGATATCTATAAAATGAGAATGGTTGCTCTGAAAAGGGAACAGTTAGAGGATATGGAAGAATTTTTTATTTTTTATTTTTTTAAATATTTTATTTATTTATTTGACAGAGAGAGAGACAGCAAGAGGGAACACAAGCAGGGGGAGTGGGAGAGGGAGAAGCAGGCTTCCCGCGGAGCAGGGAGCCCGACGTGGGGCTCAATCCCAGGACCCCGGGACCATGACCTGAGCCGAAGGCAGACACTTAACGACTGAGCCACCCAGGCGCCCCGCATACATGAGCGCTGTCTGCTGAGGCCATGGGGCTCTGAGTCTGTGGACTTTGTCATGCAGGAGTTAACCCCTGCCAGCACATCTCCACGATGGAAGAGTGGGCAGAGAGTTGGTGGAGGGGACGGGACACATTGCAAAAACAGATGATTCCTGCAACAATTACCTTCTCCCTTTCCACGTTAGGACTGGCTTGCCTTTTGTTGTTGTTTGAGAATTCCAGGGAAAGGTGAACTATTTGCAGGCTGATCAGATTCACTAAAGGATACGACGCCAAATGTGTCCATCTAAGGATGGAGACAAAGAAGCTATTTTTACTCCAGGTCAGGAAATGGTAAAAGGTACGACTTTCCTAAGCTCCCCGCTCTTATCAATGGCAGCAGAAAGCTAAACATTAGCCTTCTCGTTAATGGGCATTTGCAACTCAAACAGCAATGCAGGTCAGCTTTGAATGTCAGCTGCTCAACCGCCTCTGCTTCCCATCTTTCCCAAGAACTGCGATGGAGACCAGATAAGACTTCTCCTTCCTTATCTGGGCCGCCTTATGCTCCTTACAGGCTGCCTTGTGTCAGCTGGGGGCTCACTGCCCACCAGCTCCGGCCTCAGATCCAATGGCAGTGTGTTTTTAAGAGCTCAGGGCTCAAAGGATTGCTGTCCAGTGGAAAAGGGCGTCTGGGTGACGGTGTTAAGACATGGAAACGTCTGGGGGAATTTCAATAGCTTTGGGGACGATTTGAAAAACCACTGGAACATTTGGATCCCCAGAGCATGGCTCGGGGACTGGCCGTACTCAGGCCGGCTCCCAGCCCTCCGTCCTCTGCAGCTGGTCTCTGCTCTGTGTCTCCCCGCTTCCCTCTCACTCCCCACCTCCTCCCGGTTGGGTCCAGACCTCAGGCGGCAATGCTTGTCCTACATTCAGGAGTGTGGCTTCTCGCTCCTTCCGCCAGTCCACTCCTGAAAACTTGAGCTTTTCTCTTTTTTTCAGAGACACAGTTATTTTCTATCACCCAGGCCAGGATGCTAGATTGAGGTCTTGCCCCCAGGGCAGGTGCTCCTTGTGCTGGTGAGCTTCCAAACTCTCCTCAGGAGAAGAGAGGCTTGGCCTTGCCTAGTATCACCTGCCCTCTCTCTGGGTCTGGCATTTTCCTCTGGAACTGTGGCCGGTAGCCTGCAGCCTGCTATGGCCTTCTCCCAGCCCAGCTGCCCACCTCTCCGGATCCTGGGCTCTCTTCTGCTCCCAGGGCCCCTGCCAGGACTCCCCAGCACTGCCAGTGGTGGGCTGGGCCTCTGGCTGACAGCCGGGACTCCGGTCCCTCCCTGGCTCTGTGCACAATGCGCTCTGCTTCTGGGCTGGTGCCCCTCATCACCTGCCCTGCCTGGGACACAGAGCTCAGCCCCCTCCCCTCCCCCCCGCTCCCCCGCCGGCCTGCCCTGCCCCAGCCACAGGTCGTGTCTGTCTCAAGATCCCACAGCTAGAGCTCCCCTCCACACCCCGAGTACTCCCAGGAAGAGCCACCAACCCGCCCTGCGGGGAAAATGGTGCAGGCTCCTTGCTCAGCAGGTTGGAATTTCCCAAGAGGAGGGAACTCCTCTTTGCCTTTGAAGAACAGCACAAATTGGAATATTTGCATGGAATGCGGCGCCCCCAAGAAGATCTGTGTTCTCGAAGGCAACTGCTACTCCAGGGTTGACCGTAGGGTCCAGAGGGCGCCCGCCCACTGAGCAGCCAGACATACGGAAGCCATGCTGAGGTTCAGAGGGCACTTTGATGTCCTTTCTACGTCAGGGTGGGACACGTGCCCAGCTGCCAGCACTACGTCTGCATGGGCAGGCCCTCCCTAAGCATTGGTTGAATGGAGAAATGCCCAAGGGAGCGAAGAAGAAAAGGGGGACGACAGAAGGAGGAGAGGGACAGGGCTTTTCCAAACCCGCCTCCCCAAAGCCTCCCGTGAAAAGTAGAGTAATTAGCCACCAGATGGAGCTGAGTCATGTCCTGTAGGAAGTAAGCATGTCTCTAACTGAGGGTATTGGGGGCAAATGCAGTCCTTCAGGGCAGAGGATGGGAGATTTCTGAGGGCACTGGTAGGTGTCCCCCTCTGCCTCCTTTCCAGCTGGACCTCCCACCTCCCTCCCAGCCCCTCCTCTGACTCCCAGGAGCAGGAGCTGATGGACAGGGTCCCCCTACTGTATCTGTTTGCTGAGGCTGCCGTAACACAGTGCCTAAACCGGGAGCCTTCGACAACAGAAATATAATGTCTTGCAGTCCTGGAGGCTGGAAGTCTGCAACCATGGCGTCAGCAGGGTTGGTTCTTCCAAGACCTCTTTTTTTTTTTTATTTTAAGATTTTATTTATTTATTTGACAGAGAGAATTCTTCCAAGACCTCTGTCCTGGGCTTGCAGACACTGTCTTCTCCCTGTGTCCTCCCATGGTCGTCGTCCCCTCTATGCATGTCTGTGTCCAAGGTTCTCCTTTTTACAAGGACACCAATCAGTCTGCACGAGGGGCCCTCCCTACTCCACTATGACTTCATCAGAACTAGCCAGATCTGCAATGAGTCTACTCCATTATGACTTCATCAGAACTAATCAGATCTGCAATGAGTCTATTCCCAAATAAGGTCACATTCCGAGGTCCTGGGGGTTAGGACTTCGACATATGGATCTGGGGGAGGGACACGCTTCAATAGCAGGGGGCCTTGGCGTCTTTGAGAGCAGGGGTCACAAGGGGAGGAGTGTGCATGTTCAGGGGACAGCAGCTCAAAGTCACCCTGAGCTTGTCACCTTATTTCCATCTATCTCTTAAAGATTCATGTTTAACTTGAAGGAGGATAAAATCTGCCCCAAGACCTGAAATCTCCTACCTGGATTCCATATTCTCAGTCTAACTCTGGGGCTACCTTGGGGCTGGTCGTTGGGTCCACGCCTGTAATGGTGGTCGGGAGAGGGTGACAGATGGTCTTACCATGGTGGCCCGGGGTGGCTCCCACAATGTTCAGGTTCCAGGAACAGGAGGCCGGAGGCAGCGGGCTGCACAAGCGACAGGCTAAAGCGTGCTTCAGAAGCCCGTAAGCCTTCCGGAGAAGGCGAGAATGTGTTCCCCAGGGAGGCAAGATTGACTCTGGGCCAACGGCTGGAAGGGTTGGATTAGGGAAGTTTGAGGGCATTGAGAAGGGAGGCAGTGAGGAGGATGGGGCTGGGGTGTGTTTCAGGATGGCTAGTGGCCCAGGTTGGCAGGAGGAGGGGTGCCTGCAGGGCATGTGGTGCTGGGCTGCCATTAAGGAGGACTATGGCGCCCTGCTAGGAAGCTGGACTTACTCTGAAGTCGGTCCAGTGCCGTGGGTTTTCAATGTGAGGTGTGCATGTGAAAGTGAGGTTTTCAGATGACTAATCTGCATCAGAGTGGCACAAACAGATCAGAATGATGCAGGGGTCCTGGGGCAAAGCCAGGAGGGGAGGAAGCTGGGCCTGGGTGTGGACAAGTCGGAGGGAGCAATCAAGGTGACCTTGTGGGGGGTGCTCCACTGGGACAACAGCCCTTGTATTGATGGGGACAGGGACACTGGGAGGGAGGAAGGCATTTGGTGACAGGAGACCCCAGGAGGGATCGCAGAGCTGCAATTAAAGGCAGGTCTGGAAGCTTGGAGGCCCAGGAATAGGGAGGGTTGTAGATTTGGGGGTTGTTCCTGTAACAGAAGCTTCAAAGGGCGGGGGGGTGGGGAAGAAAGGGCGGTGGCAGAACCTGGGAAACTCCATATTTAGTTGGTGAGAAGAGGAAGGAGGGAGGAGAGACAAATGAGAAGATCATAAGCTCCCTGGGGCAGGGACCATTTCTGTCAGGGCTGCCATAGCCTGGGCCAAGCACAGTAGGTGCTTTGTAAATATTTGTTCAGTGAAGGAAGGAAAACTGGGGCAAAATTTCAGCAGCTGAGTTTGGAGACTATTTTAGAAAGGGACAGTGATCAACCTTAGAGCAGAACATCTTGCAGTGCTGCACAAATTGCCATAAATTGGGTGGCTTAAAACAACAGAAACTGATACTCTCACAGTCCTGGAGGCCCAACGTCCAAAACCAAGGTGTCGGCACCTGAAACCTACAGGGGAGAAAGCTTCCTCTCCGGGCTTCTGCTGTTGCTGGAACTGCCCGGCAGTCCTCGGCTTGTAGAGCATCACCCCAATCTCCACCTGTCATCACATGGCCTTCTCTCTGTGTGTCTATGTCTATGTCCTAAACCCCTCTTCTCATTAAGACACTAGTCATAGTGGATTAAGGGCCCACCCCAATGACCTCATCCTAACTAATTACATCTGCAACAACCCTGTTTCCAAATAAGGTCACGTTTCAGCATATCTTTTTGAGGGACATATGACCCATAGCAAACATGGTCTACAGAGCTTGGGAGGTTCTTCAAAAGCCTTAGACCTAGCACCCCAGAGAATTGAAGAAGCCTCAGTGGAGGCACAGAAGAATCTGGTGTCTGGGTGTGATTACACCCAGAGAATTCTCACTTGGCCTGAGACTCCAGCAACAAATAGTGGTGGTTCAAACAGCATATTTTAACCATGGTTGACTAAAGCTTCCATGAGAGAGAGGAGATGCATTCATCTCCGGACAATACCAGCACACTCACCACCTTCCCACCATTGGGGACCCTCCTTGACCAGCCCCTCTAAATCATAGTGGTCATGGCCACTAGCCCTGTTCTCAGTGTCCAGGGATTGAAGGCAAGAGACAGAGACCTTTTTTTTTTTTTTCCAATTTCAACCAGTTCCCAGTTTCTCGGCTGCTGCTGGAATCATAAATGAATGAACTGGAAAGATGTTTCCCACATAGACAGATGGCCCCAAACTACCAAATGCTAGAAACTTCAGAGGGTTGTCCCAACCATCTACTCAGAGGCGGGGATAAATTGCAAAACAGGCTGTTAGAAGAGATGGTGCGATTCTAGCCTAACCCCTAGGAAGACCTACCCTTCTTGGATGTCTGGAATCCTTCCAGGACTGGGTGGGAAAATTGGGGTCACCCTACCTGCCCGCAGGTTGTCCTGACCCCAGGCCAGTGTTTGCAGTGAACCAGGCGCCCCCTGGTGGACATCTTTAACACTCCCCTTAGGAAGTTACGTGCGGGCAATTCTAGGAAGGATTGGTTCCACTTGGATGCGACAGGCTAAGAATAAGAGGAGACATTAAGATCATCTAAGACACAGTGCCTGGGTGGCTTAGTCATTAAGTGTCTGCCTTCGGCTCAGGTCATGGTCCCGGGGTCCTGGGATCGAGCCCTGCATCGGGCTCCCTGCTCGGCGGGAAGCCTGCTTCTCCCTCTCCCACTCCCCCTGCTTGTGTTCCTGCTCTCACTATCTCTCTGTGTCAAATAGATAAATAAAATCTTAAATAAAAAAAGATCATCTAAGACATGTTCCTGATTTCAAAGATAAGAAAATGGAGGCCAGGAAGCAAAATGACATGTCCATGATCACAGAGCTACTAAGGCAGAGCCTGGTTTAGAATCCTGGGCTAGCAGAACACCAAAGATAATTTACCATGTGGAACCTGGTCCTCCTACCTCTTCATGCCTTTAACTGGAAAAACCTGCAGTTGGGGCAGAATAATTTTAAGCTCCTCCCCAGCTCCTGTGTGTGGCTGATAGGTTAGTTATTAGGTGGGGTCATGGAAAATAGTGGAAACTACAATATTTTAATCACCTTTTTGAGAGGCTTCTGCCTTAGGGTGCTACTTTTCATCTAGAAATGGTGTTTCTTTTTAATCAGTGACAACGTAGTTTCTAAGTAGGACATTTTAAAGAATGAATATTCTAGGGAGGGATGGGTCAGGATGGACTCTTACAGAAAATACTTCTCATAGAAAGTACTGCATCTGTCCCATCATTTCCCAGGACTGGGCAGAAAAATTGGTATTCTCAAAAGCACTTGTTGGTGTTTGACCTCCAGTCATGAAATCAGATCTGACAGGGATTTCTCTTCCCCATATTTACAGGATTTGCAAATTTCTTTTTAAGTAGGCTCCACACCCAGCATGAAGCCCAATGTGGAGCCCAACGTGGGGCTTGAACTCACGACCCTGAGGTCAAGACCTGAGTGGAGATCGAGTCTGACACTCAATTGGATGAGCCACCCAGGTACCCCAATTTGCAAATTTCTTAGAGATTTTGATTAGTGGCACCACTTTTTGGTGCCATGAGGGTGTCTCCAGACCTGAAGATGCGAAGGACTCATGCAGACATACAGAACAAAGCTCGTTTATAGATGCCAACAAATTGGACAACCTAAAAGAAATGGATAAATTTCCAGAAACATACAATCTTCCAAAACTAAATCAAGAAGAAATAGAAAATCTGAACAGACTGATTACCAGTAACAAAATGAATCAGTAATGTAAAAGCTCCCAACAGGGGCACCTGGGTGGCTCAGTCATTAAGCGTCTGCCTTCAGCTCAGGTCATGATCCCAGGGTCCTGGGATCGAGCCCCGCATTGGGCTCCCTGCTCCGCAGGAAGCCTGCTTCTCCCTCTCCCACTCCCCCTGCTTGTGCTCCCTCTCTCGCTGTGTCTCTCTCTGTCAAATAAATAAATAAAAATTTTAAAAAATAAAAAAATAAAAAAATAAAAAATAAAAACTCCCAACAAACAAAAGTCCAGGACCAGAGGGATTCACAGTGAATTCCACTAAACGTTTAAAGAAGGGTTAATACCTAGTCTCCTCAAACTATTCCAAAAAATAAAAGAGGAAGGAAAGCTTCCAAATTCATTCTGTGAGGACAGCATTACCCTGATACCAAAACCAGACAAAGATACTACAAAAAAACAAAACAAAACAAAAAAAACCTTACAGGCCAATATCCCTGAACATAGAAGCAAAAATTCTCAACAAAATATTAGCAAACCACATTCAACAATATATTAAAAAGGTCAGTCACCACAATCAAGTGGGATTTTTTCTGGGGATGGAGTATAGTTCAACATTCTGCAAGTCAATCAACATGATACGCCACAATAATAAAACAAAGTATAAAAACCATGTGATCATCTCAATAGATGCAGAAAAAGCCTTCGACAAAATTAAACATCCATTCATGATAAAAACTCTCAACAAAATACATTTAGAGGGAACATACCTCAACATAATAGAGGTCGTATATGACAAACCCACAGTTAACATTATACTCAATGAGAAAAATCTGACTGCATTTCTCTAAGATCAGGAATAAGACAAGGATGTCCACTCTCACCACTTTTATTCAACATGGTACTGGAAGTCCCAGCCACAGCAGTCAGACAAGAAAAAGAAATAAAAGGCATTTAAATTGGTAAGGAAGAAGTAAAACTGTCACTATCTGCAGATGATTTGATACTATATACAGAAAACCCTAAAGACTCCATCAAAAAACAATTGGAAGTAATAAATAAGTAAAGGTGCAGGATACAAAATTAATATACAGAAATCTGTTGCATTTCTATACACTAATAATGAAGTAGCAGAAAGAGAAATTAAGAAAACAATTCCACTTACAACTGCACCAAAAAGAATAAAATACTTAGGAAAAAATTTAATGAAGGAGGTGAAAGACCTGTACTCCAAAAACTATAAAACAATGATGAAAGAAATTAAAGATGACACAAACAAATGGAAAGATATACTGTGCTCATAGATTGGAAGAATTTATATTGTTAAATATAAATTGGATTTATAATATATTATATGTTATAATATATTAATATGTATTATATATGTAATATATATTATACATAAATATAAATATAAATATAATTGGATATACTATCCAAAGCAATCTACAGATTCAATGCAATCCCTGTCAAAATAGTTGTTTTCATTGAACTGGAACAAACAATTCTAAAGTGTGTATGGAACCACAAAAGACCCCAAGTAGCCAAAACAATTTTGAGAAAAAAGAACAAAGCTGGAGGGGCGCCTGGGTGGCTCAGTCAGTTAAGTGTCTGCCTTCGGCTCAGGTCATGATCCCAGGGTCCTGGGATTGAGCCCTTCATCCTACTCCCTGCTCAGCAGGGAGCTTCCCACTCCCCTAGCTCCCACTGCTTGTGTGTGCTCTCTCTCTGTCAAGTAAATAAATAAAAATCTTTACCAGGAAAAAAAAAAAAAAACAAAGCTGGAGGTATCACAAACCCAGATTTTAAGCTATACTACAAAACTATAGTAATCAAAAGACTACGGTACTGACACAAAAATAGACATCTAGATCTATCGAACAGGACAGATAGCCCAGAAATAAACCCACTTATATGGTCAATTAATAATCTACAACAAAGAAGGCAAGAATATACAGTGGGGAGAAAGATAGTCTCTCAATAAATGGTGCTGGGAAAACTGGACAGCTACATGCAAGAGAATGAAACTAGACCACTTTCTTACACCATACACAAAAATAAACTCAAAATGGATATCTTGAGGAGCAAGTTGGTGGAGGAGTAGGAGACCTGGATTTCGTCTGGTCCCAGGAATTTAGCTGGATAGGGATCAAACCAATCTGAACACCTACAAACTCAACAGGAGATCGAAGAAAAGAATAGCAGCAACTCTCTGAACAGAAAAGGAACCACTTTCTGGAAGCAGGGACCCAAAAAGCAGCAGATCCGGGAAGACTCCCCAGCGCGGGAGTGCACCACAGGGATCTGCTGGGTTTGGAGACTCCACACGGGGTCGGGTGCCAGAGATAGAAATGCTCGGTCACAGGCCAGGTGAGCATGGAGTGCGGCTGGAGACCAGGGAGACAGGAGTGATTGACTGCTTTTCTCTGGGGGTGCACTGAGGAGTGGGGCCCTGAGTTCTTGGCTCCTCCGGGGTGGAGATTGGGAGGCTGCCATTTTCACTCTCGGCCTCCAAAGCTGTACCGAAAGCTTGCAGGGAACAAAAACTCCCAAGAGCAAACCCGAGCAGATTACTTAGCCTGGACCCAGCAAGGGCGGGGCAATTCCACCTCCGGCAAAGACGTTTGGGAACCACGGCAATAGGCCCCTCCCCTAGAAGATCAGCAAGAACAGCCAGCCAAGACCAAGTTTACCGATCAATGAGAACGACAGAACGCCAGCACTAGGGGAATACTGCACATAGAATTCATGGCTTTTTCCCCATGATTCTTTAGTCTTTCAAAGTTAATTTTTTTAATTTTCTTTTTCTTTTTTTTTTGAATTTTTCTTTTTCCCTTTTTCAACCAACATCTTATCAATCCCTTTTTAAAAAAATCTTCTTTATTTTTCATTTTTAGAGTCATATTTTATCCCTTCCTAGTAGTTAACCTTATTTTTGGTATATATACATACATACATATATATATATATATATATATATATAAGTTGTTCTCTCTTTAAAATTTTGAGATACAGTTTCTTCTAACAGATCAAAATACACCCTAACTCTCTAGTGTTATGACAAACAAATGGCTTTGTTCTAGTCTCCTGCCTGATCACATTCTCTCCCTTTTTTTTTTAATCCTCTTCTTTCTTTTTTCAACCAACTTCTTATCAATTCCTTTGATAAAATCTTTTATAATTTTCATCTTTAGAGTCATATTCCATCCCTTCATCGTATTAACCCTTATTTTTGTACATATATAAGTTTTTCTTTCTTTAAAATTTTGGGAGGCACTTTTTTCTTTCTTTTTTTTTTTTTAAGATTTATTTATTTATTTATTAGAGAGAGAGCATGAGACGGGGGAAGGGCAGAGGGAGAAGCAGACTCCCCGCCGAGCAAGGAGCCTGATGCGGGACTCGATCCTGGGACTCCAGGATCATGACCTGAGCTGAAGGCAGTCACTTAACCAACTGAGCCACCCAGGCACCCCGGGAGGCACTTTTTTCTAACAGACCAAAATACACCCAAAATCTAGTGTGTGTCACTGCTCTATGCACCAGCCTGATCATATTTGATCATATTCTGTTTTTCTGTTTTGTTTTTGTTTGTTTTTATCTTTTCCTTTTTCTTTTTTCTTTCTTTCCTTTTCTTTTTGCCCAGTTTCAGGTCTTTTCTGATTTGTTTAGTGTATATTTTCTGGGGACGTTGTTACCCTGTTAGCATTTTGTTCTCTCATTAATCTATTCACCTCTGGACAAAATGACAAGACGGAAAAAATCACCTCAACAAAAAGAACAAGAGGCAGTACCGACTGCTAGGGACCTATTCAATATGGACATTAGTAAGATGTCGGAACTAGAGTTCAGAATGATGATTTTAAAGATACTAGCTGGGCTTGAAAAAAGCATGGAAGTTATTAGAGAAACCCTTTCTGGAGAAATAAAAGAACTAAAATCTAACCAAGTCGAAATCAAAAAGGCTATTAATGAGGTGCAATCAAAAATGGAGGCTCTAACTGCTAGGATAAATGAGGCAGAAGACAGAATTAGTGATATAGAAGACCAAATGATGGAAAATAAAGAAGCTGAGAAAATGAGAGATAAACAACTACTGGATCACAAGGGCAGAATTCGAGAGATAAGCGATACCATAAGACAAAACAACATTAGAATAATTGGGATCCCAGATGAAGAAGAAAGAGAGAGAGGGGCAGAAGGTATATTGGAGCAAATTATAACAGAGAACTTCCCTAATTTGGGGAAGGAAACAAGCATCAAAATCCAGGAGGCACAGAAATCAATAAAAATAGGTCAACACCCCGACATCTAATAGTAAAACTTATGAGTCTCAGAGACAAAGAGAAAATCCTGAAAGCACCTCGGGAGAAGAGATATGTAACCTACAATGGTAGAAACATTAGATTGGCAACAGACCTATCCACAGAGACCTGGCAGGCCAGAAAGGAGTGGCATGATATATTCAGAGCACTAAATGCGAAAAAGATGCAGCCAAGAATACTATATCCAGCTAGGCTGTCATTGAAAATAGAAGGAGAGATAAAAAGCTTCCAGGACAAACAAAAACTGAAGGAATTTGCAAACACGAAACCAGCCCTACAAGAAATATTGAACGGGGTCCTCTAAGCAAAGAGAGAGCCTAAAAGTAACATAGACCAGAAAAGAACACAGACAATATACAGTAACAGTCACCTTACAGGCAATACAATGGCACTAAATTCATATCTTTCAATAGTTACCCTGAATGTAAATGGGCTAAATGCCCCAATCAAAAGACACAGGCTATCAGATTGGATAAGAAAACAAGACCCATCGATATGCTGTCTGCAAGAGACTCATTTTAGACCCAAAGACACCCCCAGACTGAAAGTGAGGGGGTGGAAAACCATTTACCATGCTAATGGACACCAAAAGAAAGCTGGGGTGGCAATCCTTATATCAGACAAATTAGATTTTAAACCAAAGACTGTAATAAGAGTTGAGGAAGGACACTATATCCTACTTAAAGGGTCTATCCACAAGAAGATCTAACAATTGTAAATATCTATGCCCCTAACATGGGAGCAGCCAATTATATAAGCCAATTAACAACAAAAGCAAAGAAACACATTGACAACAATACAACAATAGTGGGGGACTTTAACACCCCCCCTCACTGAAATGGACAGATCATCTAAGCAAAAGATCAACAAGGAAATAAAGACTTTAAATGACACACTGGACCAAATGGACTTCACAGATATATTCAGAACATTCCATCCCAAAGCAACAGAATACACATTCTTCTCTAGTGCCCATGGAACATTCTCCAGAATAGATCACATCCTAGGTCACAAATCAGGTCTCAACCAGCACCAAAAGATTGGGATCATTCCCTGCATATTTTCAGACCACAGTGCTTTGAAACTAGATCTCAGTCACAAGAGGAAAGTCGGAAAGAACTCAAATACATGGAGGCTAAAGAGCACCCTACTAAAGAATGAATGGGTCAACCAGGAAGTTAAAGAAGAATTAAAAAAATTCATGGAAACCAATGAAAATGAAAACACAACTGTTCAAAATCTTTGGGATGCAGCAAAGGCAGTCCTAAGAGGAAAGTATATAGCAATACAAGCCTTTCTCAAGAAACAAGAAAGGTCTCAAATACACAACCTAACCCTACACCTAAAGGAGCTGGAGAAAGAACAGCAAATAAAGCCTTAACCCAGCAGGAGAAGAGAAATAGTAAAGATCAGAGCAGAAATCAATGAAATAGAAACCAAAAGAATAGTAGAACAGATCAATGAAACTAGGAGCTGGTTCTTTGAAAGAATTAACAAGATTGATAAACCCCTGGCCAGACTTACCAAAAAGAAAAGAGAAATGACGCAAATCAATAAAATCATGAATGAAAGAGGAGAGATGACAACCAACACCAAAGAAATACAAACAATTATAAGAACATATTATGAGCAACTATATGCCAGCAAATTAGATAATCTGGAAGAAATGGATGCATTCCTAGAGATGTATCAACTACCAAAACTGAACCAGGAAGAAATAGAAAACCTGAACAGACCTATAACCACTAAGGAAATTGAAGCAGTCATCAAAAATCTCCCAACAAACAAGAGCCCAGGGCCAGATGGCTTCCCAGGGGAATTCTACCAAACATTTAAAGAAGAATTAATACCTATCCTTCTGAAACTGTTCCAAAAAATAGAAATGGAAGGAAAACTTCCAACTCGTTTTATGAGGCCACCATTACCTTGATCCCAAAACCAGACAAAGACCCCATCAAAAAGGAGAATTTCAGACCAATATCCTTGATGAACATGGATGCAAACATTCTCACCAAAATACTAGCCAATAGGATCCAACAGTACATTAAAAGGATTATTCACCACGACCAAGTGGGATTTATCCCTGGGCTGCAAGGTTGGTTCAACATCTGCAAATCAATCAATGTGATACAATACATTAATAAAAGAAAGAACAAGAACCATATGATCCTCTCAATAGATGCAGAAAAAGCATTTGACAAAGTACAGCATCCTTTCTTGATCAAAACTCTTCAGAGTGTAGGGATAGAGGGCACATACCTCAATATCATAAAAGCCATGTATGAAAAACCCACAGCGAATATCATTCTCAATGGGGAAAAACTGAGAGCTTTCCCCCTAAGGTCAGGAGCACAACAGGGATATCCACTATCACCACGGCTATTCAACATAGTATTAGAAGTCCTAGCCACAGCAATCAGACAACAAAAAGAAATAAAAGGCATCCAAATCGGCAAAGAAGAAGTCAAACTCTCACTCTTTGCAGATGATATGATACTTTATGTGGAAAACCCAAAAGACTCCACCCCAAAACTGCTAGAACTCATACAGGAATTCAGTAAAGTGGCAGGATATAAAATCAATGCACAGAAATCAGTGGCATTCCTATACACCAACAACAAGACAGAAGAAAGAGAAATTAAGGAGTCGATCCCATTTACAATTGCACCCAAAACCATAAGATACCTAGGAATAAATCTAACCAAAGAGGCAAAGAATCTGTACTCAGAAAACTATAAAATACTCATGAAAGAAATTGAGGAAGACACAAAGAAATGGAAAAACGTTTCATGCTCATGGATTGGGAGAATGAATATTGTGAAGATGTCAATGCTACCTAGAGCAATCTACACATTCAATGCGATCCCTATCAAAATACCACCAACTTTTTTCAAAGAAATGGAACAAATAATCCTAAAATTTGTATGGAACCAAAAAAGACCCCGAATGTTGAAAAAGAAAAGCAAAGCTGCCATCATCACAATTCCGGACTTCAAGCTCTATTACAAAGCTGTCATCATCAAGACAGTATGGTACTGGCACAAAAACAGACACATAGATCAATGGAACAGAATAGAGAACCCGGGAATGGACCCTCAACTCGATGGTCAACTCATCTTCGACAAAGCAGGAAAGAATGTCCAATGGAAAAAAGACAGTCTCTTCAACAAATGGTGTTGGGAAAATTGGACAGCCACATGCAGAAGAATGAAACTGGACCATTTCCCTACACCACACACAAAAATAGACTCCAAATGGTTGAAAGACCTAAATGTGAGACAGGAGTCCATCAACATCCTAAAGGAGAACACAGGCAGCAACCTCTTCGACCTCAGCCACAGCAACTTCTTCCTAGAAACATCGCCAAAGGCAAGGGAAGCAAGGGCAAAAATGAACTACTGGGACTTCATCAAGATAAAAGGCTTTTGCAAAGCAAAGGAAACAGTCAACAAAACCAAAAGACAACTGACAGAATGGGAGAAGATATTTGCAAATGACATATCAGATAAAGGGCTAGTATCCAAAAATCTATAAAGAAATTCTTAAACTCAACACCCAAAGAACAAATGATCCAATCAAGAAATGCGCAGAAGACATGAACAGCCATTTTTCCAAAGAAGACATCCAAATGGCCAGCAGACACATGAAAAAGTGCTCAACATTGCTCAGCATCAGGGAAATCCAAATCAAAACCTCAATGAGATACCACCTCACACAAGTCAGAATGGCTAAAATTAACAAGTCAGGAAACGACAGATGTTGGCAGGGATGTGGAGAAAGGGGAACCCTCCTACACTGTTGGTGGGAATGCAAGCTGGTGCAGCCACTCTGGAAAACAGTATGGAGGTTCCTCAAAAAGTTGAAAATAGAGCTACCATACGATCCCGCAGTTGCACTACTGGGTATTTACCCCAAAGATACAAATGTAGGGATCCGAAGGGGTACATGCACCGTGATGTTTATAGCAGCAATGTCCACAATAGCCAAACTGTGGAAAGAGCCAAGATGTCCATCGACAGATGAATGGATAAAGAAGATGTGGTATATATATACAATGGAATATTATGCAGCCATCAAAAGGAATGAAATCTTGCCATTTTCAACAATATGGATGGAACTGGAGGGTATTATGCTGAGCGAAATAAGTCAATCAGAGAAAGACATGTATCATATGACCTCACTGATATGAGGAATTTTTAATCTCAGGAAACATACTAAGGGTTGCTGGAGTGGTGGGGGCTGGGAGGGATGGGGTGGCTGGGTGATAGACATTGGGGAGGGTATGTGCTATGGTGAGCGCTGTGAATTATGTAAGACTGTTGAATCACAGACCTGTACCTCTGAAACAAATAATACATTATATGTTAAAAAAAAAAAAAAAGAAGAAGATAGCAGGAAGGGAAGAATGAAGAGGGGGGAAATCGGAGGGGGAGACGAACCATTAGAGACTATGGACTCTGAGAAACAAACTGAGGGTTCTAGAGAGGAGGGGGATGGGGGATGGGCTAGCCTGGTGATGGGTATTAAAGAGGGCACGTTCTGCATGGAGCACAGGGTGTTATACTCAAACAATGAATCATGGAACTACATCAAAAACTAATGATGTAATGTATGGTGATTAACATAACATAGTAATAATAACAAATTATATATCTTATAAAGGCAAAAATAAATAAATAAACTCAAAATGGATTAAAGACCTAAAGTGAGACCTGAAACCATAAAACTCCTTAAAGAAAATAGGCAGTAATCTCTTGAACATTGGTCTTAGCAACATTTATCTACGTCTGTCTCTTCGGGCAAGGGAAATAAAAGTTATTATATAAATATGTATATAATATATAAGTATATAATATAAACTATTAGGACTACATCAAACTAAAAAGTTTTGCATAGTGAAGGAAAACATCAACAAAACAAAAAGACAACTTACTGAATGGGACAGGATATTTGCAAATGATATATCCAATTGGGGATTAATATCCAAAGTATATAAAAAACTTATACAACCCAACATCAGTAAAACAAATATTTTGATGAAAACATGGGCAAAGGAACTAAAGAGGCATTTTTCCAAGGAAGAAATACTGATGGCCAACTGACACATGAAAAGATGCTCAACATCACTAACCATCAGGGAAATGCAAACCAAAATCACAATGAAATATCATTGTACACCTATCAGAATAGCTAATATGAAAAAGATAAGAAATAGCAAGAGTTGGCAAGGATGTAGAGAAAAGGGAACCCTCTAGCACTGTTGGTGTGAATGTAAATTGGTGTAGCCACTGTGAAAACAGTATGGAAATTTCTGAAAAATTTAAAAACAGAAATACCATACAAACTAGTAATTCCACTACTGGGTATTTACCAAAGAAAGCAAAAACATTAAAAAAGATATATGCACCTTTGTGTTTGTTGCAGCATTATTTACAATAGCCAAGATATGGAAGCAACCTAAGTGTCCATCAATAGATAAACGGATAAAGAAGATGTGGTATATCAGTCATGACATATTAGTGGAATATTAGTCATAAAAAAGAATCAGTCTTGCCATTTGTGACAACCTGGATGGACCTAGAGAGTATTACATGAAGTAAAATGACTCAGACAAAGACACATACCATATGATGTCACTTATATGTGGAATCTAAACAACAAAACAAATGAACAGACAAACAAAAACAGAAAGAGCATCATAAATACAAAGACCAAACTGGTGGTTGCCAGAAGGGAAGGGTGGAGGGATGAATAAAATAGGTGAAGGGGATTAAAAGGTATAAACTTCCAGTTATAAAATCAATAAGTCACAGGGATGAAAAGTACAGCATGGGGAAGAGAGTCAGTAATATTGCAATAACTCTGTGAGGTGACAAATGGTAACTACACCTATTCTGGTGAGCATAGCTGAATGCATAGAATTGTCAAATCACGATGTTGTACACTTGAAACAAATGTGGCATTATATGTCAACTCTACTGCAATAAAAAGAGAGAAGAAATTCCTGTCTGTATTTTCTCTATCATGCAAAGGAGTTCAATAAAGAAAAGTATCGGTATATTTTAAAGTTGCAAGAGCTCCAAAGCAAGAAAACATTATGGACACCGCAAAGAGATATTAATCAAGTGTCATGGTCAAAAAAACCTTCTTTATGGAGGTAGCAATATCTAGTGGTAGTTATTTATATGCCATCTCTTTCCCAAAAGGCTTGGAAGCTGTTAACAAGCACACCATATGCATGGCAAATTTCTGTTAATGCAACAGAAAAACCAAGACCGTGCAAAGGAGGAGGAAGCAGATACCGAAAGCGGAGCCCAGGTCATTGTTGTGACTTATCCTTGACTTTGGCTCTGAACTTCCTAGCAGTCACGGGGTTGCATAAAATTCATTATTAGGAAGAGGGGAGCCAGCAATCCTTAAGCGGGTTCCCAAACCCGCCCTCACACATGGCATTATATATCTATTTATTTATTCAAGAAAGAGAGATTGCAGGGGTGGGGGGAGGGACAGAGAGAGGGGGAGAGAGAGAGAACCTCAAGCAGGCTCCCCAGGGAGTGCGGAGCCCAGCGCAGAGCTCAGATCTCACGACCCTGAGATATTGACCTGCGCCGAAATCAAGAGTCTGACACCTAACTGACTGAGCTAGCCAAGCGCCCTGGCATTGTATTCTTAAACAAACAAACAAACAAACAAACAAATAAATAACCTTTCTCTGCACATGGCATTACATTCTTTTTTTTAAATTTTATTATGTTATGTTAATCACCATACATTACATCATTAGTTTCTGATGTAGTGTTCCATGATTCATTATTTGCGTATAACACCCAGTGCTCCATGCAGAACGTGCCCTCTTTAATACCCATCACCAGGCTAACCCATCCCCCCACCCCCCTCCCCTCTAGAACCCTCAGTTTGTTTCTCAGAGTCCATAGTCTCTCATGGTCCGTCTCCCCCTCCGATTCCCCCCCTTCATTTTTCCCTTCCTACTATCTTACATTTGTAAAAAACAAAAAAACCAAACCACGTTCTTGGGTCTCCCCCTGGGCTCGCTGGGGCTGGGTGACAGAATGAACCCTGCCCTTGACCATAATTTCAGCCCAAGTGCAGAAGCAATCTTCAACCACCTGCTTCTTGTAATGACCTCAATGAAATCTAAAGGCATAACCATAAACACAAACACATTGAAGCAACTCTTCCAGGGCCAAACTGTTGGGGTCCAGATAGGCGCTTTCCTCCTACGGGAGCGTCATGGAGGGATGGAGCATTAAACCCATTCAGGACTGGAGACCACGGCCAGGCGGGGCTGGGGGGACGCTAGGGGAGTCCTGAGTGGCACAAAGCTTCCTTCCTCAGGAGTGAAGCTTCAGAACCTCCCCCCACACATGTGTGCTGATGCCTCAAAATCTTCATCACAGGCTGGTCCACGTGGATGCTAGAGGGGTTATTGTCTTTGGGGGCGCCCCTCATTTAGGGATGTAGGAACACAGCAATTAGCCTGTTCTGACACCCACGAGATGCTTGAGTCTTTATTGCCTAGAGGCACTGGGGAAACCTGCAGCTTTTATTAAACTCACCCTCCCGCAGACGCCTGGTTAGTGCATGTTAGAAAGCCAGGCTCAACTCCGAGGATAATGCAACCCACATGTGGAACTGCTTGCTTCGCTGACTTGCAGCAATATCTCAGGTAGCAAGTATTTTCTTACTGCCCTGTTAGAAAAATACACGGCGAGCACACGCTGTTTGCTTTACGCACCCTTTGCTGTGACCAAAACAGAATGGATGTGCTGGGTGGGAGGAGTGTTCATGGCACCCGGGGCATCACCTTGGGGAGTTCAGGGTTCTCCTGACAAAGCGGATGCTGCATCCGGGATGATAATCCATACGGTATTTCAGCATTTTGTGACTTCCTGCAAGTCAGTTAGGTGGCTGATGGACGGCTGCTTCCCCTCCAGCGGTGAGAAAAAGCCAGTAGCTTATGCAGGCTGCCTTCAATGCACCCTGCAGTCCTGCGGGCCCCCCTCCCGCTCTGAGTCCGAGGGCAGGAGGTTGGTGTACCTGGGGGCCTGCAGGGCTGTGTCTGCTGCGGTGAAAGCCGTGGCGTGCGGTGTGTGGGCTCCGTGGGGCCCCCCAGCAAAACCACATTCGTTCTCTGGAGTGTGTCCTCAAGGATGAAACCGTGTGCACAGGAGGCCTAGGGTGTGTACGCACTCATTAAAACCTTAGTTTCTCCTTCATAAAAACAATGGCTCACTGTTCCCCAGGGAGGCCAGGAGGTGGAAGGAGCCCGGTGGTTAGCAGAGGCTTCCAGCTCACGCAGGTGCGGATGTGGGAATGGCAGGCCTCGGGGCTCACGGACGGAAAACCCGCCTGGTTCCCCGAGCAGGCCCAGACGGAGCGAGGGAGGACCGACCAACTCTCTTCTCCAGCCTCTTTTTATTCTTGCTCTCAACCCGTCACAGAAGCAGCACTGCATGGGACATGAAGGGCACCCTAGGGGGAAAAGACGCCCCTGTGTTATCTGCAGGAGTCTGTGATCTAGTAAAACAGGAATCTGGCTAAGCTTTTCTTTTGACACCATATCTATAAGATTTATATTATTTTATATATATTTTCAATATTATCTGGAGAACAACCCAAAATTTTGGACTTAGTGTAGACCACTAATAAGGATGACAAACCACTGCATCCTGGAATGGTAAGAGGAATTTTTTTTTTTTTTTTTTGAGAGAGAGAGAGAGAGCAAGCAAGTGAGCCGGGGGGAGGGGCAGAGAGAGAATCTCAAGCAGGCTCCACGCTCAGGGCTCAATCTCATGACCCTGAGATCATGACCTGAGCCAAAATCAAGAGTCAGAGGGTCAACCGACTGAGCCACCCAAGCACCCCGGTAATAGGGATATTATGCAAATCTATGAATGTGACTTAAATGACATGTGTATAATATAATATAAAACACATAATATACACACACACTGGTGGTCTATTAATCAGGATAACCGCAGGAACAAAGAGGCCCAAATTCTCTGTGTGTGGCCCTGGGTAGAAAGGCCACATCATGGCAATGTGGGGACATAGTCATGGTGACATAGTGCAATGAAGAAGACAAGCCCCCCACCCCCCCACGCCCCCGTCACATGTGGCTCTGACCCCACCTGCCCTCCACTTGTCCCCACCTCTCGCGGTGTAGCTGCCCGAAGGCATGTCTGCCCAGTCTTGGTATCATGGACGCATGGGGCTCCTCTAGGCCAATATCTGTCTGCAGCAGCTGAAGGCCTCAGAAACATTCATGCCAGGAGCAGCCCAGGAACAGCCACTATTTGAGAGAATGATTGGGAGGAAACTGACAGTCTCAAAATATTTGAAGGGATGGTCATGGAACAGAGGAATTAGACTCATTTCACCCTCCCCAAGAGATGGACATTGTAGGGAAGTGTGTTCAGGTTGCACATAAAGGACAGTTTTGTAACACCTGATCTAACCTAGGGAAAGAGTCTGTCCCCAGGGTCTATGCGGTGATCTGGAGGGACACGTTCGAGAGGACTTGGGCTCTAGGTGAACCGTTCCAACCCGGGAGCTTGTGATCTGTGGGGCTGCCTGCCTGAGAGCCCCAGAGAAAGGCACCGCCCCTCCCAGCCTGCTTATGATCATCCCAGCGTTTCAGAAAATTCTTTTAAAGGGTGACTGGAGTGTATTCCACAGTTTTATTTTTGAGCCATTTGAATAGGATTTTACTTTTTGAAGGTTTTGGGGAAATCCAACACTGTATAAAGTTTATTTCAATTTCACATATGTTACAGATCAAAAGAATCTTCGTGGAAAAAAATACCCTAATGATCTGAGATGATCTAATCTTCGTAGCCTTTTCCCGAGAGTTCTGTGGCCCCAAGCAGAGGCCACGTATGACCCTTTGAGACATCTTGAGAACGACATGATGTGTTGCCATGATCACACCAAAGCACAGGTTTTTGTTGTGTTAAAACATATTTTTATGGTTGAGAAATGGTACATAACATTTGTTGTCTTTATCAAAGAAAAAAGAAGAAAAGCTTATCGCAGACACAAGCACACTTTCCAGATCCCATGATTCATCCACCCAAGACTTTATGAATATCTGTTTCACTAGACTTATTGCGTTTTTGGCTGCAACTGAGAAAGAAATGAAAATGGAAAAAATAATCAAAATTAATGATGGCCTCACAAAGTCATGTGCACTTTCTAAAAATGCAAACTGTGTCTACTTCTAAGCTGTGAAGAATTTATACGAAGTTTAGGGTATTTTGAAGCAATCCTTATAGCAACATAAAACCTTAAGTTTCATGTTCCCGATGGTGAGTTAGAGTCAGGGTGGTTGGCAGGTGGGGTGCTGCTGCATTTCCCAAAGTGTGTTCCCAGGAGGGCCATCACCACGGGCGGCTCCTCAGCTGGTTCCGTGGGTTTTGTGGTCAAAAAAGTTGGGAAAGGCTGCAGGCACAGCCATAAATCTCAATGGCATTATTGGAGGTTCTGAGGGGTCTTATGACACGGACCCTCCATAATATCTCTTGGAGCACATGTTGGGAAGCTCTGGGTAGGATTAAGAGCACTGCGTTGGTTCCCAGGAGATCCGGTGCTCGTCCTGGTTCTGGTTTGTGGACCTTGGTCAAGCCACTTTCCCTCACCGTGCCTCAGTTTCTCCAGGTGTATCTCAGAGTTAGGGATGTGCTCTGTATGGTAGTTAGAGTTGGTATTCACAATTATTCACTCTCCCCTCCCCCGTGAAAGTATTATACACCCCTGCCCCATTACTTTGGGCTTATCCATGGTGTATGCTTTGGCCAATGGGACATGAGTGCATGGACTTAAGCCATGTGTGAAGAAAAGCTCTGTCTAGGAAACACTGTGGGAGCTTCCATCAGCTCACCTGCTCTTTTCCCCTGCCTTGAGAGCCAAGACAGGGCTGTTTCTTGAGCCAGTATCTTGGAGTGAGAAGATGGGTGGAGCAAGGCCACTGCAGCATAGTGGACCCCATAACATAGTGAGAAAGATGTCTTTGCTGTTGTAGTCCCTGAGAATTCAGGGCTGGTTGTTACTGCAGCAACACTGACTAATATGCCCACTCCAGTCCCCTCCAGCTCTGATACTCCAACAGTCTTAAATGTATGTGAACCCCACCCCCAAGTTGTCCCCTCCAGTCTCCCCAACCTCATCAGTCTCCTGCACATGGAGATGCCCATGATAGCCCTCTCACAAAATCTCCAAGTGGTCCTGTCACCTCCCTAGAGACTGAGGGTCAACAGCCTGGGATGGAGACACAGCAAGAATCTAAGCCCACTCACTTTAGGATTTTGATGGGTTTGGGCATGTCCAAAGCCTGTGGGTACCTGAGGCAGGAGTCTAGTGGTCTGGGGGCCTGAGAACCCCCCCCTAGGAAAGAACCCATTCAAAGATAAGGGCCAGCAGATCTTCCAGCCCTGCCTAGAATAATAATAATAGTGTCCTGGAGTGAGGGTTCTGGAAACTTCCAGGCCTGCTTATGTTCTGGTATAAGGACAGGGACAGCAGGAGCCAGGGCAGTGCTGAGCTTGGACACTATGTGACAGATCTGGGGAATGACTTTGCCCTTCCTCCATCAGCTCAGAGGCCTGCGGTACTAGGGTACCAGAGACGGGAGCTGGGTCCTCAGCATGGGGAACTGGGCTGTTGACATCATAAGATGGGCACAGGGAAGGTAAGAAGAAAGTGGAAGAAGCCACAGGGTGGCCTGAAGGTCTGTGTCACGCTCCCCAGGCGTAGAGTTTGGGGGGCATCAATGAGGCTTGGGGGTCCCCCAGTGGTGGGCACAGACAAAGCCAAGAATGTAGGTTGTATCATTACTGGGGTGTGGAGTTTTTACCCCCAGTGGGTGCGGCCCAGCATAACAGGCACGGTGACACCGGCGTCATAAAACCTGCCGTGTCAGTTTGTCCTGATGAAACACCTGGAAACACGTGAAGACGTGTGAATTTTAGGAAATGCTCCCTGCAGGGTCGTTTCTACATCACGACACTGGACGCAACCTGCATGCCCGTCAAAGGGGAATTGTTAAACTGGGGTCTCTTCACTGATGGAACACTCCACAACCCGAGAAAAGGATAAGCCGCATGGGATGGGTGTTGCCATGGAAACAGAAAGATCTGAGAGGCTGCGCACAGTGAAAAAGGTACACAATGGTACGTATCACGTGGATTCTTTTTTTTTTTAAGATTTTATTTATTTGTTTGATAGAGAGCACAAGCAGGGGGTATGGCAGGCAGAGGGAGAAGCAGGCTCCCTGCTGAGCAGGGAGCCCGATGCGGGGCTCCATCCCAGGACCCCGGGATCATGACCTGAACCGAAGGCAGACGCTTAACCGACTGAGCCACCCAGGCGCCCCACACGTGGATTCTTTTTATTCTAATTATGCACAAACACCTACACTGATTCTTACAGAGTGGGGAGAAGAATGACAGAGGCTCTTTTTATGTTTTTGGACATTTTATAATGAACACACACCTCCCTAAAACAAAACAATATAGGTATTTCCATTCTGGAAAAAACAAGTGCCTTTTATCCGATGGAATGCCTACAAGGTTGCCTGTGAGTGGTGCCTTGGCTTGCTGGCCTCTTGTGAGGATGAGGAGGTCATCCTGCCTAATTTTTCCAGTTGATATTCGGGTGAAAACCGTGAAGAACCAGTGACATTTGGATTCATGGTAACTCATTCATAAATCTTTCCAGCAGAAAATTTTCCACCTTGGCCCAAACATAAGTGATGTCCGTGGCACGTTCCTGGAACTTTAGGGGCAATACTGCAGTCACACAAGAGCGGGTTTGAATCCTATAATCACGAGTCCCTAGCTGTGAGCTGCGCCTGTGCCATGCGTCTTGGCTTCCTCAGACGACAGGGAGAGGAAGAACCCCGTGGGGTGATGAGTTAGGAGCTCCGCACTGTGGTTACAAGGAATGGACTGCTTGTAAATTTCCTTCCTTTCTGTGCTGCTTCTGCCTACCCTTTGTTCCTCTTTCATATATTTTGCCCTTCTGTCTCATTTCTGTCCCAATGCTCCTATCAGCCCACCGTCTTCCATAAGTTCTTTATGTCCAGGACGACAGTCCTTCCCTTTCCTGCCCGTGGAAACTGAGAGAACACATGGCCTGGGTTTTACTGATCTATGTCTGTGCTGTCCAGGACGGTAGGCATCAGCCACATGAAATATGAGATCCGATCACTGAAAATGTGGCCAGTGCAAACTGAGATATGCTCTAAGTATAAAATACACACTGATTTCAGGGACTTAGTAAGAAAAAAGGTAATGTAAAATGTCTCGTAAATAATTTTTATAATGATTACATGTTGAAATGATAATATTTTGGGGACGCCTGGGTGGTTCCGTAGGTTAAGCATCTACCTCTAGCTCAGGTCATGATCCCAGGGTTCTGGGATCAAGTCCCACATTGGGCTCTTTGCTCAGCGGGAGCCTGCTTCTCCCTCTGCCGGACGCTCCCCCTGCTTGTGCTCTCGCTCTCTCTTTCTCTCCCGTGCTCTCTCTCTGGCAAATAAATAAATAAAATCTCAAAAAAAAAAAAAAAGAGAAAAGAAATAATAATATTTTGGATAAATGGGATTATAGAGAATAGATTACCAAAATTAATTTCACCGGCTTCTTTTTATCTTTTTAATGTGGCTACTGGAAAATATAAAATGACATCTGTGGTGTGCATTAGGTTTCTACTGGGTTGGGCTGATCTAGATCTACCACACTTATTCGTTTCTCTCAATACACCTCTCACCTTCTTCTTGCCTGCTGCACAGATCTCCATGCACCCAGCGTCGGTCATGGGGGATGGTGGGTCTGCACGTGGATGATGGCACAGGGGACATGGAGGGCAGTGGTCCTTCCTGCCTCTCAGCAGTCTCACAGGTGTGCACATAAATAGCACCTAAATAGATGTGTTCTTAGTACACTTGATTCTCCCCAGCCCAAAGATGCAAGGTGGGTCTAAAGAAGGAAAGCAAGAGAAGTGAATTGTTAATTTATAGAAAAGATGAATCATGCAGCCACTGTGGAAAACAGTATGGTGTTCCCTCAAAAAAACAAAAATAGAACTACCCTATGGATCCAGCCATTCAACTTCTGGGTATTCATCCAAAGAAAATGAAAACACTAATTCAAAACGATAGGGACCCCCATGTTGATTGCAGCCTTATTTACAATAGCTAAGATATGGAAGCAACTTAAGTGTCCATCGATGGATGAATGGATAAAGAAGATGTGGTATACACCCCCCCACACACACACACACTGGAATATTATTCAGCCATAAGAAAGGAAGATAATCTTGCCTTTTGTGACAACATGGATGTAACTTGAGGGCATTACGCTAAGTGAAGTAAGTCAGAGAAAGACAAATACCTTATGGTCTTGCTTATATATGGAATCTAAAAAAAGAACAAAGCACAAAACCCAACCAAGCTTGTAGATACAGAGAACAGATTGGTGGTTGCCAGAGGTGGGGATAGCGGGCAGGGGAAATGAGTGATAGGGGGTCAAAAGACACAAGCTTCCAGTTACACGATAAAGAAGTCACAGGTGATAACGGACACCATCGTGGCTAACAACACTGTGTTGCATATTTGAAAGTTGCTTAGAGAGTAAATCTTAAGAGTTCTCACCGCAAGAAAAAAAATTTTGTGATTATGTGTGGTGACGGATGTCAGCTAGGCTTGCGATGATCATTTAGCATTATATACAAATACTGAAAATCATCATGTTGTGCATCTGAAGCTAATACGATGTTGTATGTCAATTACACCTCAATAAAAAATTTTTTTAAACAAAGAAAAGATGAATCGTAAGCTTCCTTGAAAATGTAAATGTCCCTGAGGCAGGGCGCCTGGGTGGCTCAGATGGTTAAGCGTCTGCCTTCGGCTCAGGTCATGATCTCAGGGTCCTGGGATCGAGTCCCGCATCGGGCTCCCTGCTCCTTGGGAGCCTGCTTCTCCCTCTGCTTCTCTCTCTCTGTCTCTAATGAATAAATAAATAAAATCTTTAAAAAAAAAAAAAATGTCCCTGAGGCACTGAAATACTGTTGGGCCAAGTCTGGTAACTTCCAGGAGGGTTATCCTAACCTTGAGTCTGAGCCTCTGTCTGTCTTTTACGAAGAAGAATAAGCTCCCAAGAGTAGGACATACACCTTAATCAGCTCCTGTGCTCCCATTAGCTAGCTGTGGGTAGTGGGGGAAGGGAACACTTCACAGGGTTGAATCCTACGAAGGACGGGGGCCAGGCAGCCTGGTGGGAACCCTGGCTCTGCCCCTAATTCCAGCACACACCTGAGCCACATCCTGTGTAGTGACTATGTTTTCTTATTGTCTGTATTCTTGACGCTCTGGCATTTGGGGCCTTGAACCTGGAGAAAATGCCCCTTCCAGGGCTAGCTAATTCCTAGAGACAGTAGACAACTGCCCTACAGGCATGCCTTTGATCAGAAACGAACCAATCCAGAGCCCACGCCTCAACCAGATCCTATGTTTGACTCTCAGATGCCATGCCAATCCCCCCTAGCCCATCCCTTTGTCACCCCAGGGCCAGGTACAGACACTGGGACAGTTCTGTAGCCCAGAGACTGCCATAATCACTCAAACTAGCTAATCCTCAACTGTTAACTCTGCCTCGCCTTCCCTTCCCACAAAACCCCAGTAAAGGGCTGTGGGCCAGGCTTTCCCCTTCCCTGCTTTCTGCCTCCTGACGGACCCCGGTGCTTCCCCATACCCTGTGCCTCTGGTTTCTAGGGAGCTGTGAGTACAAACTCCTCTTCACAACTAGTTCTGTGTTTGCTTACCTGATTAAAACAAATCCCAGACACACCCTTAGAACATCCTGTCTTCCCTAAGTCTTGGCTTCTTCATCTCTAAAATGGGGGTGATGATGTCCCCCCTACAGGGAGATCTTGTGTGTGAAGGTCACTTAGCGTGGTGCCTTGCCCTACAAAGCTCAAAACATGGAGAGTGGCTTTTTAAAAGAAGCTACCCTCTATGATTTTATTCTCTTTCTCCACTTTGTTGCATAATTTACTGTTACATTTTTTTTTTTAAGATTTTATTTATTTATTTATTTATTTGACAGAGAGAGACACAGCGAGAGAGGGAACACAAGCAGGGGGAGTAGGAGAGGGAGAAGCAGGCTTCCCCGCGGTGCAGGGAGCCCGATGCGGGGCTCGATCCCAGGACCCTGGGATCACGACCTGAGCCGAAGGCAGACGCTTAACGACTGAGCCACCCAGGCGCCCCTTACTGTTACATTTTTTAAAAAAACAAACAAAAAAGAAAAGTAAAAGCCCATGAGCTCAGATTTCACACACACACACACACACACACACACACACCGGTGAGCTCTATATACTGTCCAACACGTGACAGCCAAACGGGAACATGTAACCAAATGACTCTGAATTACCCGTCCCCACCTGTACCTATGTCCAAGTAAGGAGGTGGAAGCATTTCCCCTTTCCTTCTTCCTCCAGAATCTGCCTGCCCATCCACGAGGGCTGTCTGGGAGGGATCATGGGAAGGGACATGGCAGACACTTCAGGAAACAGCAACGACCGGTCGAGCAGAATGACCTCATGGTCACCCACTGCCACCGAATCCCACCAAAACCTGACCTGGCCAGAGAATATGGAAATTCCATTCTGCTCTAGAGATACAGCCAAAAGTTCACTTATCAACTTGAAACAAGGGAGTGATATTTGAATATTTTAATAAATCAAAGAAACGTGGGATTTCAAGTGGCCAACGGAAGGAAAAAATGAGAAAGCAATGTGTCTCGATGATGGAGGAAATAAAATAAAATAATTAATAATAAATAAATAAAATAATAAATAGTAAAATAAATTTTAAAAAAATAAAATAATAAAATAAACTAAAATAAAATAATCCTGGGAGGGATGGGAGCAGAGGAACCTCCATGCCGCGGGCATCCGTCAGAGTTGATCCACATCTCCTGACTGTCCAGCTTTGCCCATACAAGACATTTCTTCTGCATAATTTATACGATGACATCAAATTTCCTGGTTAGGAAGGAATGAAAACACTATATATTAGCTGTAAGTTACAAGGTCAAAGGACATTTTTGGACAGATACTTAACTGTATTCACTTACGAGAAACGTCTATTTGTTGTAAAATCAGGTAATCACCTTATAATGAAAAAAGAGGATTTCAAAACTTTTTTTTCCACTTACAGCAGAATGTCTTCAGCCAAATAAGTTGAATCAGCTTTTCATGATTATATATTTCAGTCAGCTGCCTTAAGCCCTTTCTGGATCAAGGCAGGGTACAATAAATAATGTACATTTTAAAGTTAAATCTGGAAAATATCACAGGAAGCCTGCTAGTTAGAGCCTGGGCCGCATAGGTGTTCAAGAGAACCTAGCAATGGTTGTGTCCATGCGGCAGGCAAAGAGTGGTTGGCAAATTTTTTAAAAAAGAAAAAGCAGGGCTCAGACCTCTGCCAATCCATTCCAGGGCTCATTTTCTACCTCCCTGGCTTCCACTGAAAGAGTGGCCTGATTGGTCAAATCCATTCTCTTGCAAACGAAGCACCCTCCTCCCCTGGGACCAGACTGCGGCCCTCTGTGCAATGTCCTCCCAGGCGAGTAAGGAATATCTCTGACCTGCCGGCTTTAGGGAAGTGGCGAAACTACCTAATTCTGTGTCACTCCAACGACAGAGAGCATGACAGGGGAGGGCCATCCATAGATGGAAGAGCCCGAGGACTGGGTTAGACATGGGGCAGAATGCAGAAGGAAAAAATCCCTGTGTCTTCGGCCACGGCCTAAAGCTGGAAGACCCATCCATTGATAAGGGATTATAAACCATGATCAATGTCGCAAATGGCGCAGTTTCAACCTGATCAATTTATGGCACTCGTAAGGAAACAATAGGAGTCGCGCATGGAATTTTGCAGATTGCATCCAGTGATTTTTCATCTACTTAACCCGTGCTTTCCTGCCAAAGCTCTGCACCCTACGCCGATCCAACAAAAACACATTTGAGAACACACCGGCACCTTTTAAACCAATGAAGGAGACAAGAAAGTTGGAACATTAAGGCTTAAAATAAATGTTGGTCTGTGGAACCATTAATAAAAAACGGCCTGCTTTTGGCATGGATTTGTCCGACTGTCTTTGGCTGAGTTGAAAACACTAATAAAAAAAATAATGTATCCCTGAATGTAAAAACCATATTACCCCGGTCCTAAAGATTTCTCCTGCCAGGCAACCCCAGAGAGTTGTCAAAAATAAATAAAATCTAAGCTAAGGAGAAAGTTATTGAGAAGGTGGGATATGGTAAGAGCTTTATATGTGGCACTCAGGAATGCTGGGTTGACAGAAGTAGCTAATTCTGCAAGAATAACTTCCTATTTGAATAACAAGTAAAAGGTGTTTAAAGAGAGAAAGATTATATTTTACTTCAGCAAGTACAGCTTTTGGTGAGTGTTACATAAATATTGATTAAAAGCGCTGTGTTTGTTTCCTTCACTCTGACAGATAGAACAAATAGATTATCAGAGCCTTTCTTCCTTGGCTGGCATATCACAGAGATCAGATTTGCCAAGGCTCCTCGGCTGTATTCAGGGGAAACCAGGAGTTTAGCTTTTATATTATTTTAATTCAAAAAGTGTCGGAAGGACGCCCAACCCAGAAAACCAGCTGTGGCTCCCCTGTTCGAAAACTTCTAACTTTCTGCTTTTGGTTCCTGCTCTGTTAGGAAGGCGCTCTAGTGCCTGCCTGTCAGTCTTTTAATGCTGGTACTGATAACAGTAGTAATAACACTACTAATGAAAGTAACGTTACTAGTAGTAACGTGTGCCAGTTAACCATTACTTCTATAACAAAGGACCTCAGCACTATGCAGCCTAAAACGATCATCATTTTATTAGAGCACCCAGTTTTGTGAGTCACAAATTCAGACGGGGCTGGGCCGGGCGACTCTTCTGTTGCTCGTGGTATTGTTGGATGGAGGTCCTTGGTGGCTCTCACCTGGCGAGTGGGCTAATCTGGAGGGACTATGATGGCTGACACCCAGCATGGCAGGGATCTGGGAAGGCTGGACTCAGCTGGGCTGCAGACCAGAGCGCCCCCACATGGCCGTCTCAGGGGAGCTGATCTCACAGATAGCTCAGGGCTCCAAGAGCAAGCGTCCCCAGGAACAAGGAAGAAGGGCACGACCTTTTATGAGTCCATGTCGGAAGTCACATCTTTTCTGTATCCCGGTGGTCAAGGCAGTCAGAGAGACTCAAGCAGAGGAGATGTAGACTTAATTTCCACCTTACTCTGCCCCTACAAAGGAAGGAGTGAAAAATATTACAGCCCTGTTTTAAAATCACCACAAGCATACACGCACCCCTGTGTTTATTGCAGCATTATTTACAACAGCGAAGTTATGGAAGCAGCCCAAGTGTTGTAAAGAATTTAAGGCGATTTTGTCAAGGGCATGAAGTGGTACATGAAAGCAGGGGGCTGTTGTCTCCCCACCGAGGCCAGAATGACTCCAAGACATACGCGATTCTCCCACGCCCCTGCTCAACACCACAGCACTTGTATTGCTTTAACCAGAAAGCCCGTAACCCTTTGCAACAAAACGGAGGCAACTGTCTTCCTCGGGGTTCAGGGAAACCTTGCATGGCTGACCTGCGTGTGGGACGTTCCTCAGGGACAGGCCCAGCTGTACCGCCCTGGGGACCAGGCCTGCCAGGGAGGGACATGGGGGTTCACAGGCCCACAAAGGGCTGTGACACGTGAGACAAAGCCTCCCTGCTTCTACACAAATTTGCAGTAAAGTCTACATTGTTTGCGGAGCCTTCCCTGGATGCCCTACATATAATTTCAATTTCCCGTCCTTATATATTTTTTCTTAGCACATACCATTTTTTCCCTTTATGGACTGTCCCGGTCAGCTCCATGGGAGCAGATATTTCTGTCTTTTACTTTATCCCCAGCTCCTGGAAGAATACCCAGAATGTAGAAAGGACTCAATAATTAGATGGATGATGTCATTGTTCACTGAACTGCTCATAGCCACAGTGGCCCCGTGCAGGTGGTCCAGAGTTCCAATCATTCAATGGCCATAGGAAGGACTCATTAGTTCAATGAATCAGTACTTTAATATACGGGGATTCCTTATGGTGGTTGGGGTTCAAGGAGAGTCCCATCCTAAATTTTAAAGCAGTTGAGGACGCAGGAAGTAAGAGAGGAGAGGTAGGAGAGCAGAGGTGTTGGAGATCGCTGTTATGGTCAGGGTTGGGTAGGATGTGAGCAGCATGGAGCTTCCAGATCAGACCAAGGCCTTGCTATCAAAGTGCAGCCTCTGGACCCGCAACATCAGTATCCCAGGGAGCTACTGTGCCCAAGCCCCAGGGGATTTATGTGCGTTAAAGTCCGAGAAGCACTGGTTGAAGGTGTCACCAATGCAGGTCCTCCAGAGGAGGAGCCATCTGCTCTAGAACTCTCTCCTCTGAGATGGCGAGTGCAGGCAGGGCAAGAGCTCAGCCCCTCGGGAAGCCCTGTGGGGAGGAAAGGCCTGCTCTGCTCCAGGCTGCAAGGCTGCAAAGTGAAAGGAAGCAATGGGGGTGGGGGTGGAGGAGACCACAGCAAGGCCCTAGAGCAAGGGTACCTAACCTGGCCCCTCCCTAGTGTCCTTCACACCTCCCTCCAGTGTCCTCCAGGCTCCTCCAACATAAACCACCCACTTCTACCTCCCACCCACCCACACAGAGCAGGGAAATGGCTCTTCTCTGTGCAGTGGATGTCCTCCTTCCCTTTATTCTTCCTCTCCTGCCTCTCTCCCCTCTCCATCTCCTAGCAAATTCTGTCCACCCTGGAGGTCTCCACTTCATAGTCACCTCCTCCAGGAAGACCTCCCTGACTACTTAGCTTCCCTGTTACATGGGCCCCAGAACTCTGATTCTTGCAGCTACTTACTCTTGCAACTACTCATCACACTTGACCTTACACGTTCAGTGCAGATAATTCCTCACTTGGCTGGAAGCTTTGGGAGAGCAGAGACTGTATTCCCAGCACCCAAGCCAGTAGGGTTCAACACACATTTGTTCAATGAATGAACGAATGAATGAATGAATAGATTCCATTTATCTATTTGACAGAGAGAGAGAGAGAGCACAAGCAGAGGGAGCTGCAGGTAGAGGGACAGAGAGAAGCAGGCTCCCCGCTGAGCAGGGAGCCCAATGCGGGACTCGATCCCAGGACCCTGGGATCATGACCTGAGCCGAAGGCAGACGCTTAACCGACTGAGCCACCCAGGCGCCCCTGAATGAATAGTCTTTAAGACTTTGCTCAGTTGGTTCATTATATTTTTTCATGAGCACTCAGGCAGATGTTCAGTTCTTCACTTTTCTTCCTGGCTAATAGAACCCCAACTCTGTTCAAGTGTTGGGCAAGCCCGAGGGAGGCCCTCCTCCCTGCCCCAAGGGGGTGAATCATGACAGGGGATCCCAGGCCTCTTTCTAGTCACTGGCCCAATGGTGAGGGTGTGTCCTAGGTCTGGTTCAAAAGACATAAGGGGAAATCATTGGGGCTCCTGAAGGAGAAGTCCTTCCCTAATAACAGGGGGCCAGAGGATGACCAACCTGCCCGAGTCTGCCTGGAACTTTCCAGGGAAGGCCTCCCTCCAGTCTTGGGCAAAGGGGGGCTGGTTGGTCACTCTAGGCATTGACCCCCTCTTTGTTCTTGTTGGAAACCTTGTAGCTGCAGCTGCCGAGACATCTTATGCCCTTGAGGTGACAAATTTAAGGATGAAAATCTAACTTGTTGGAAATACCTAAGCAGAAATAGAGTCCTCCAGGACCTCACTGAGCCACACGAGAGCAACCCTGGGACTTTCCAATTTCCCATTTCTTGTCACGTGCCATAATTGACCGTCTGAATTTCGCAAGCCCGTCTCCTATGGGTTTGCCATGACTTGCAGCTGAAAGCAATCCTAACTCATACAATCCACAAACTGTAGGGGGAAAACACTGGCAAAAATGAGACCAGTCGAATGTAAGTAATACAGAAGGCAAGATCTCGGGGTGCTGCAAGTTCTACGAACACATCAGTGGGAGACATTTGGATCTGGGTCTCAGGCTGGGAACGGCTCAGGCCTCTTGCTAGGTGCCTGCCACACTCCCCATCTGTTCAAATATTGTCAGAGAAATCCTGCGTTGAAAAACTCTAGCACAATGAAACTGCATGTTTTACCTGCTGCAACAGGCAGGGCCATTATTGGAGAATCTCCACTAAGCAAATAAGCCTCCCCATTTCATTTGGTAAGCCGTGTGTGCAGCGCCCATGAAAAGCTGAGTCACGTGCATTATTTTGTCTTGTCGAGGCGCACATTTTTCAGGGCCCAACAGAGGTGTGTGTGATCTGGCTCTGTTGAAAGATCCTCTGCCCTTCCCCGTAAGTTTAGAAACAAAAGTGCTCTCTTTCCACGTCTCTCATCACCCTTTCCTCGGGAGCCTTCCTGTGAGCTGCTTGATTGAGAGCTCTGAATTCGGGGGTGGGGGGTTCTGGCAGAAACGCAAGGACTGCTAGCACTTCCCTTCGAGCTCACCGACTGTGGGTGTCGTGCGCCCCTTGCCTGGTCTCCAAGTTAGAAGCCTCCTACATGTCTTCATTCCTTGTCCCCCTAGGATGGTGCTGGTGGCTTCTCTCGGCGAGGACAAACAGCAGATGTCAACTCACGGTTGAAATCAAACAGATCATCTAGAAGATGCAATTTGTGATATGTTCCTAGATGTAGTACAGAACCCAAGCGGGGTGGTCACTCTCGGCGCTGTTGACACCTCGGCGGGGGCAATCCTGTCCATCCAGGATGTTTATCAGCAGCCCTGGCTTCTGTCCACTAAGTGCTGCTAACACTCCTCTCCCCAGTTGTGACAATCAGGTGTTTCCAGATTGCCAAATGTCCCCCAGCGGAGGCAGGGGCTTGCTAAATCACCCCTGGCAGGGAAATTATAACACAGAAGTTACAAGGGTCATCGAAGCTCACCAACTCATTCTAAGGGCGGGGATGTGCATTTGGGAGACGTTGACATTAGTGATTGTCACGGCCAGGAGGTCCAATCAGCTCAGTTTAGAGTGACTGTGGGGGAAAAGTGGGAAAAAGGAGAGGTCAGTTTGTAAGTCCTTTGTGTTTGATGAAAACGTCCCCATGAGTCCCTGCCCACTCGGCCTACACCTGACTGTCAATTACTATGTAATTGTTGGCACAAGGAACCCGATACCAGGGGTGGAGAGGCTCCCGTTTGCTGAAGCCTCTCGTTAGTCTCAGCGATCTCGGAGCCACGTGGGTCCTGCAGGTTAGAGAGGAAGGCCTGGGAGGGAGAATACAGCAGGCCTGGCCCTGCTCTTCAAAGGGAGTGGATTCCAGTGAGGTAAACGCCATTGGAATGCATCTGTTGCCCCATTATTCTATTAACCAACAGATGTGTGCGTGTTGAGCTCTGTGTGAGACTGATGTCACTCTAGTGTGGGGACCTACTTCAAACCGGGGAGCCCCCAGGAGTTCACAGGCCAGCTGGGGAGCCAGGATACAGAGAGGAAGGGAACACCACGACCTACAGACCCTCAAGGGGCACAGAGGACTGGTGCTGGGAGTTTGCAGGGGAGGCTTCTGCAAAGCTGGAGGGGGCTGGGCAAGGATCCCCAGAGGAGGTGAGAGCTGAGGTGAACCCCACAAGCTGCACAGAGCTGAAGAGAGCATGAGCAGACTGAGGACAGAGGGGAAAGCTGGGGCGGGTGGGACACACTGGCCTCAGTGTCCTTTCCAGGTACAGTGACTGAGCTTGAACGGAGCAGGTCGTCCATGGGGGGACTGGTGGGGGATAAAGTGGAGGGGGAGAGCAGAGGCATTGCGGGGGGAGCCTTGAGTGCCAGGCCAAGGAGGCCGAGGTCCTGATATGCAGTCAGGGAGGGAACCGTGACCAGGGATCTGCACAGGATCAGGGTTTGCAAACACCAAGTGAGTGACCGAGTGAGTGGGGTCTGGGCCAGATGGCGGGGGTCCCACCGGGCACCAGGCCCAAGATCAGCTTACACCAGCACGCTCTCTCCCTGAGGAGCCAGCCCCTGCCCCTCCATGGCCCCCACACACTCCCTGGTTGTGTTCCTTTCATTTTAATGGCAGTAAACAAAACACTCCTCCACAAAGGCCCAGTGTGTGGAAAGAAGGGGCTGCACGTTTCTCAGCGTCACACCCCATTTATCCCACGCGAGAACTGCACCCCCATCTGGAAGTGGGGAGCTGGGCAATTATCAAGAGAATGTGATCGATGGAGACAACCAATTGGGAATAATTAGGTCAAAAGCCCCTCTGTTTCCTAAGCACCACTTGCCTGTGGTTGAGTTTCTGCCGGAATCATCTGGAGATTGGCCTGGGCTCTGCAGGCCCCTGGGCATGGGGGTGTGGGCAGGCCTGGGAGCCCACACAGACCCTGGGCCCCTTCTGGCTCTGGGGAGGCAAGGGTGGGGCCTCTGAGGTCCAGGACGCAGCAGAGAAGGCAGCTCCCCCGTCCAGGAGTCAAGTCCTAGGGGCATGTTTGGAAGCTGCCTCCTCTGGGTCCCTGGGCTCTTCAAGGCGCTATGGTGGCGGGAACCAGGCTGGGTTGCTTCTCTGGCTCTTGGTGCTACCTGGCAGCTCTTTGGGTTTTCTTATAGTCCCTCCCTGTGGGATGTGGTGTGAGGGATGGGCTGGAGGACATGTCTACGGGACAGGCACCCGGGATCGCGGCTTCCTTAACCATCTGGCTCTGTGTTCAGGAGTGGGTGGTGCCCAGCTTCCCTGAAGGAGATGCTTCTTTCCAGGGAGGATGCTGGCTCCCCAGCACTCACCCCATCGGCTCTCCAGATGCAGTCTGAGCAGGGTGGGCTCTAGCTGGAACCACCAACCTTACACAGATCAGTCTCTGTTCCCTGGGACCGGCTGTCTTTGTCACAACCACACAGAGAGGCTTTCCTGCCTGGGGAGGGATGCCACACTTGCCAGGCTGTGGGGTCTTGGTGTTTGCCCCCCTGTGAGCAAACGGGCCACCTCATTCAAAGCACAGTTTTTACAGCCCACAGGCCAATGTCCTAGAGACTGGGGTATGAACACAATTGAAACAGAGTCCCAGGTCTTCCAGAGCATGGAATGACGCTGGGGACGGATGTGCACACTAAGAAGAAGCAATGCAAGTTGGCGAGTGTTTCACAGTGCAGTGGGGGCATCTGCCCACCTGGGGAGTCAGAATCGGCACCCCAAGAAGGCAACCTGCAGGTTGCATGAAGACAGGGGAGAGGAGCCTCCCTCACAAAGAAGGGGGCATTCTTGGAGGAAGGGTCTAGAATTGCATCTAGGTGGGAAAAGGATTCATGAGTGCCTGGAACAGGGTGGGGCCAGTGGAAGGGGAGGGGTAAGGGTAAGCGGACCATTTCCCATCTTGGAGTCCTACCACCCAAAATTCAGATTTTCAGGAAAGAGACTGTGGGGGGCAGGCTCTGACCCATCCTGTGCCCAGCTCTTGGTCCAGGAGCCCCTCTGAGCAGCAACCAAGCTTGCATGTAGAGGCAGGGTAGTTTCCCAGGAGAAATAATCCAAGGTGATACTGGCATCCTGGAGATGGAGTGCTGGTTGTGGAGAGATCAGAGGGAGAAGGTGATTTGTCCCCCAGGCTGTGATGGCCTGGGGAGCAAGAAGAGGTAGAGAGTGGGCAGCTCGTTTGGCCACACTAACAGGAAAGCCCAGGAACTCAGGAGTCAGGAGAAGTTGGTGGTGACAATGGCCTGCATCTTTCATGGGGGTCTTCCTTTCCAGGATGGCTGTTGGTGTTGGCTATCTTGTATGGCGCATGAGTCCCTTTACTAAGGACCCTTAATATATTAAGAAGATTCACAATTCAGTGAAACAGGTGATCTTTCCTCATTTAACAGATGAGGAAACCAAGGAAACCTGGAGACTCCAAGCTGCTCGCCCAAGGCCACATGGCCCTAAGGTCCTCTTGATGCCCAGATGTCCCTGCTGAGCCTCCTGCCTGTTCCCCTGGATATGCCATTGAACTCATAAAAAAGTAATAAATCAGTAAACTCAAATGTTCTTGAAAATGCCATGTTACCCTTTCCAGGAACAGTGATGGGTCCAGGTAGTACCTTAAAACCAGGGCTAAGACTCAGCTCATCTGCCAGGGGGAGCTGATCTTCACCCTGATGACCCCCAGGGACGCTTGTGGGTATTAACAGGACTTAGCATCCCGTTGGCCAGGGCAGACGAGGAAAATCAAATATGTGGCCAAATAACCAGCTGGGTTGGAGATGCAATGAAGAGTATCATACTTATGCTATTTTGAAATTATTTCTTAGTCTTTTTTTAAAAAAAGATTTTATTTATTTATTTACTTATTTGAGAGGGAGAGGGAGAGAGAGCACAAGAGCAGGGAGAGGGAGAAGCAGACTCCCCACTGAGCAAGGAGCCCAATGCGGGACTCGATCCCAGGATGCTGGGATCATGACCTGAGCCGAAGGCAGACGCTTAACCAACTGAGCCACCCAGGCGTCCCTATTTCTTAGTCTCGATACTACATTCACATGGGTCAATAATCAAAAGAACACAGGAAAGTACGGAGTGAATGCTCTGGCCTCCCTCGTGCCCTCTCCCTACTCCCTCTCTTCTCATATATCTTTTTAGAGTTCCTTCAGAAAGCATCATTTACAGACATCCCACATTCACCCTCCAGGCTGTAGATCACCTACTCAGGAAACCCAGCGTGTTTAGTGAATGTGGAATACACTCTTCAACTCAGAAAAGTCTCTTTCTCAGCCACCTGAAGGAGTTTTAAAACCCTGTTCTGAAGAATCTTTGCTCCGAGGGAAAAACATTTAACTTCATACCTTTGTTCATCGAAGAAGTTCAAGGGAGATCTAAACTCTCATTCTTAAAAATGCAATCTATCACCTAGGAAAAGACTCTTTCTTTGGCTTCGAAACACTGCTGTTTTGTCTAACAGCCAGAAAATACATTAATGAAGCCCAAGGGATCCTTTGCATTTCCAACTGCCTCTGTCGTAACAAGATCCCCAGATGCCCAGTTTCCTTCCCTATGATAGACCCTTCTGTCACTGGCGTAGCCATTGGTGCTGGTCCTATTTGGGCCACTGAAGAAGCACCAGAATGGAGGAAGGCACAAGAGCTCCTGAGTTGAGAAATTGGAGATTGTTCTTTCCTATAAAGTAAAATGAGCAGAATCTCCCCTCTCTTCATCTTTACAGGCTTGGCACTCTCTCAGCAAGAGGTAGTAATAAAACATTCTCAAAACAGGGCCAGTTCCTGAGAATTTATAAATGACACATCAGAGAGGGGTGCATTCCTTTGGGAGGTTCTGGGTTTTTAACGAGCAGCGGGGTGCTCTAAAGAACTTGTGGGGAACGGGGAACAGCCGGTCTTGCCAGCGGCCAAGGCTTGGAGGCCACAGTGACCGGCAGCGCAGGTGAAGCACCCTCTGCCTCCCTTGAGGTCTAGAAGTTTGGAAGAGCCCAAGAGACCCTATTGGAAAAGTGGAAAGGGAGTCCACCTGGCTTTGTTCCGGGACTCCAACAGGAAAGCTTCTCACCTTTTAGATTCCTTAACCTCACTGGCCAGGGGTTGGCAAACTATGACTTGTGGGCCAAATCTGGCCCACTGCATGTTTTTATCAATAAAGTTTTATTGGAACAGAGCCACACCCATTCACTTCTGTATAAAGCAGCTGTGGCAGAGACCCGTGTATGGCTTGCAAAGCCCAAAATATTTACCATCTGGCTCTTTACAGAAAAAATTTGCTGTCCCCTGTTGTAGGCAATAAAAAGGGGGGCATTGCCTGTAAAGGAAAGATACGAGGCATTTTCCTGGGCTGTGAGATTACCTGAGGAGCACAGAGAATGAGAAATAATGGCGGGTGATCTCCCTTCGGCAGACTCCCCAGCAGGACTGTTTGGAGGACGCTCCAGCCCTGGATTGTGGTGTGAACTTTACCTGAACGGGGCAGGAGATGGGCCTTACGGGGATGGAGGTGGGAGTTAGAAGGAGAAGGGCACCAGGGCTGTCTCAGGGACACCTGGCATCAGGGAATCCTCCGACCTGTTTTGTCTCCAGCAGAAATTCTACAGATATGTGGCCTTTAACCCCAGCTACCTGGGGGTCCTCAGAAGATGGGGCTCTTAGCACCAATGCCTCAGGCACAACCATCCCCAAAGAGCTCCTCCTCATCCAGCCAGTATCCTTGGTGTCACTCTGAGGGGAAGGGTTCCGTCCACAGCCAACTGGGGTGCAGTGGGGCCTCGGAGGGTTTTACCCCCTGCCTGGGTCAGGAGGAGGCGGGCCCTTAGGCAAAGAGGGGGCTGCAGGGCTGGCCTGGCTCTCCTCCAGGAGGGAAGACACACTGAGTTGAGCTGATGAGCCTCTGGTGCTGGGTCTCCCACCTGTGAAGAGCACCCTACACTGGTGTCACGCCCCAGGCTCCTAGTAAATACTAAAGGAGTCCTTCTAACCATCGGGGTGCACATATGGGCTTCTGCCCGGGATGGGGAAGAGAGGAATAGGACGAGAGAAGAAGGAAGTGGGAGGAGTGGGGGAGGATGGCGAGTGGGAGAAGCAAAGAGCCTTGAAGGGTGGGGGAGGGGAAGAAAGCGTGTCCTTCCGCCAAGGGCAGCCTCGAGAACCCCACTGTCCAAGCTGTGACGCTCTCAAAACACCGATGTGATGATTTCTGACACCCTGAAACTCTCTTGGTTATGAACAAAGCAAAATGGAGTCTTTCCTCGATTTACCCAGTGGTTGCATGCCTGGAAAATATGGCACAAAGTTCACCTTATACTCGAGTTAGAGTCTAGGCTCAGACACTCATGAGTAGGTTTTCACGTACACGAATGGTGCGTGGGACAAAGGACAATTTTCTGTCGAGAGCTGCTGTTCTGTACGCCAGGTCCCCGGCCGCTGTCGCCTGGATGCCGGGAGCCCCTTCTTCCCTCCACCCTGAGGGTGCCAATCAAGCATGCCTTCTCCAGTCTCCAAAACAGCCCCTAGGGGGCAGTACCGGCCCTGCTCAGAACCCAGATCTACCGGCTCCTCACTCCCGTGCCAGGCCCTGGGCCAGGCTGGGAGCATATACGAGTCAAGTTTGGTGCCCAACTCACGAAACATGTACTCTCATTAAATGAGGGTTGCCAGATTTAGCAAATAAAAATATTGCATGGGACATACTTACACCAAAAATTATTGGTTGTCTCTTTGAAATTCAAATTTAACAAGATGCCCTGTATTTGATCTGGCAACCATCCTGATCACACAGAGACCAGAGGGCATGGTGACGGTGCTAGCATAGGGACCGAGGGGACTCAGAGGAGAGGTCTGCGGGAACGGAGACTTGGTGACCATTTCTGGCATTGGCGATCCATAGTCGCTCCTTGAATGCCCGCCTAAGCCAACGGGGCGCATCCGTTTCCCCAGCTGGCCAGTGAGGGCACCGAGGTACTAAGCGGTCATGTGACTCCTCCAAACACACATTCAATAGGGGCCGGGGTGGGGGGGACGCTGACACGGCTCTCCCCGTGACCCGCCGCGGGAGCCCCTACACCCCAGGGTTGGGTGAGGGGGGTGGGGAAGGGCAGGCATGGGAGAGGCGTGGCGGGAAAACCTGCCCCTGGATGTGGCCTCCTTACAAGAGAACTGAGTGTCAGGAGCCCGGTTTAGAACTGGGATTTAGGGAGAGTTCTAGAAACCGGGGTGAAGATCCGCTCGGCCGCAGAAGCCAGAAGCTGCCTAGAGTGTGAGAAGAAAATTGTTTCAAGTGTTCTTGCACCAAGAAGTGCGGCCCACCCCCCTCCCCCTGAAGAGAAAAGGATACAAGGTGTGTACTTGGTCTGAGGGGAGAAGGGCAGGCCTCCCCTTGGCAGGTGCCTCCAGCCCAGCCCAGCACCCACAGGGCTGCACACTCAGCCTCCCGGGCCTGGCACCACCTCCTTACCGACCCCTTCCTCTTCAGGGACGAGGCCGGGACATGCTCCCGAGATGCTGTGGGATGAGCCGGAGCAGGAGGACTGTTCAGGAAGCCATGCACCGGGGCAAAGTTTCTCCCCTTCGAGGCTGGGTCTCCTGGGTGTACAGCTCCTTCTCACAGATAGGGTGCTCTCCTAACCGTGGGGTGAACGAGGGCACTCGGTGGGGTCCCCAGAGGCCTGTCTTCAGGAGGGGAGGAGGAGCCCCTGCTAACGCCCCGTCACACAGGCAGAGAGCATGGGGAAGCTGCTGGAATCAGCCGGCCTCATTCCTAGCTGAGGCGTGTTCTTATTTGCACACGGCTTAACCGCACCGGCTTCCACTGAAACTCAGATGTCACACCTTTGGGGGATGAGTTCACAATTAGTCCTGGAATGTTCTCGCAAATAACAGAAGCCGAGAACTTGTTCTGGGACCTACCGTTTCCTCACATGAGAGCTGTAGGCTGAGGTCTCTGCTGTGAGCAGTTGAGGGGAACACTCAGGACACTGTGTCCCGGCCCATGGGGACCCCGCAGCCTCAGACTGGGGTGGGGAATTCAAAGGACATTACTCTCAACTCTTAGGGGGGAGAGTAAGGAAAAAAATCCAGAAAGGAAAGCTGAAGGGAGTTGAAGCTACAGCCAAAGCCTCCATTGCTCTCTTTAGGATATTCAGGGGAGAAGCCAGGCCGGGTTTGCCAAAAGCCCGGGTGTAGCAATAGAATTGATTTTGTCGTTTTTTTTATTAATGCCAACTTTTCCCCGATTATAAAGACATTTTTAGAGTATATGCCAGGGGCGCCTGGGTGGCTCAGTCAGTTAAGCAACCGACTTCTTGGTTTTGGCTCAGGTCATGATCTCAGGGTTGTGAGATCAAGCCCCGTGATGGGCTGGGCGGTCTGCGCAGAGTCTGCTTGAGATTCTTCCCTCTCCCTCCTTCTCTCCCCCTCCCGCCCTCCCCCATTTGAGCTCTCTCTCTCTCAAATTAATTAATTAATTAATTCTTTAAAGTATATGCCAGCATTACAGCATTATGCTTGCTGAAAGAAAATTTAGAAAAAATGCAGGAGTAAATCGCAGTAAGTGAAAATTATGCATGGTCTAGCTACCCAGAGTAACTTTTTTTTTTTTTAAGTGAAAGGAATAACTTAAACTAACCATTTAATAATTGAGACTTCTATAACATTGCCAGTCCAGTCAGCCCTCTCTTTGTGAGGAGCAAAGAGTCATTTGTCATGAATACATGGGTGGTTTGTATAAACCAAGATACAAAGCTGGCTTTAAAAGGTTCTCGAGAACATGGACATCTCCTCCTTAATCTTGTTTACCTCTGAATTTCCTTTTTAGGCCCTGGTTTTTCATGGACAGCCTAAAGGTTGTCCTTCACTTCAGCTTTTGTTAAAATAATGAAAAAGGAATGAGGTCTTGCTATATGGGTCCTAATACAGGTCTTGATTATTTCAAAAATAGACCCAAAGTTGCCCATAACCAGAGTGGAAAGAGTGGGAGAAGAAACAGAAGCTAACTAATCGTCATCCCCCAGCTTGGCCAAATTGTAACCAATAGGCAGGACATTTAAACGTCTGACCCTAAGTTTCCCTTTCTGTAAACTGGAGGGTGAGCCGCATCAGTGTCTCACCTGAGGATATTCATTAAAACCACCCTGGTGAGCTTTATAAAATATACATGTGCCGTCCCCACTCTGGGGACCTCTGGCAATTGTGGGGTGTGTGAGAGAGAGACGGGTCTTGGATATTTTTAAAAAGCCTCCCAGACAGTGATGTGCTGGAGTGGCTTATTCTAACTCGAGCCAATTTTTAAATTTTCAGAAATTTCGTGAGCTCATCGTTGGAGAGTCATTATTGAAAATTAAAATATATCAACTTACAATTAAATAAATTACATTTAAAGCAAAGGTAATAAATCTTTAAACCCATCACTTCCTCATTATTTTAGGACATTTTATAGCTGGCCTTTGAACAACATGGGCTTGAACCGTGTGGGTCTACTTATGCGCAGATTTTTTTTCCATAAATATATTGGCAACTTTTTTGGAGATTTGTGACAATTTTAAAAAAATGTTAAAAAAGACAAACCACGTAGCCTAGAAATACCCCGCTAAAAATTTAAGAAAAAGCTAGGTATTAGTAAGAATACAATACATGTAGGGCGCCTGGGAGGCTCGGTTGGTTGGGCGACTGCCTTCGGCTCTGGTCATGATCCGGGAGTCCCGGGATCGAGTCCCGCATTGGGCTCCCTGCTCAGCAGGGAGTCTGCTTCTCCCTCTGACCCTCCTCCCTCTCATGCGCTCTCTCTCTCTCATTCTCGCTCTCAAATAAATAATTAAAATTTTAAAAAAAGAATACAATATATAATACATGTAACACACAAAATATGTGTTAATCAACTGCTTACACTGATATATCAGTGAGGCTTCAGTCAACACTCGGCTATGAGTAGCTAGATTTTGGGGGAGTCAAAAGTTATACTCGGCTTTTCCACTGCACAGTGGGGTGGGGGGGGTGCCCCTGACCTGCACTATTACCTATGCTCAGCCATGGTTGGGTGGAAACAGTATGAACAAGCAGTGTGCCACTTCACATCTTTCCAAGTCCCCCTCAGTGAGTCACACGGTAGCCTGACATCAGCTACTGTGGGAGGATTTACACCACAGAGATGGGCAGACGCTACAAATCAGGGTTATTTCCCCACCACCCCCCGCAATCCAGCTGTTTCACACTCCCCAGCAGACCGCTGTCCCCGGCCTGATGTAGGGTTAATTCTGAACGCCACTGATAGAGTGAGCCCAGGTTCATTTCTGAAGACTTTGATCTGAAGGTTGATCTGGGTTTAAAGCTTCACTGGCCCGAGATGCTAGCGCCTCCGGGGGGGACTGGCTTTGTGGCTACCCGGGTCTCTTTCTCTGCACGTTTCTTTTAAAGGAGACATGTTTGCTCTGTTCTCCCCGGCACTGAAGAAGCAGGTGTGTTTGTGCAGGTCTTTAAGGTACCTTTAAAGTAAAGAGGCTTGATAAAATCTTTCCTTTTCCCTTTTCTTCATTCTTCTGTTACTTGTATTGATCCAGGTCTTTCCACAGGTACAGAGTATGCTGGCCGTGTTTGTACATTTCTGCAAATAGATAATCGTGGAAGCCTGTTCCATAGAAACAGGCTCTGTTACGATGAACCGGGGCCAAGGGGGTGGCCAGCGACTTCCTCTCCTTTGAGATTTTGGTGTTTGGAAGATTTTCACTTAAGCTCCTTTCCACAACTTGGCCTGGCTCCTTTGTGGCCTTATTTGGAATGCATACCAGCTATTGTGTGGGAAACAATACTGGAAGAGAAATCAATTCACTCCTTGGCCTTTTATGGAAAGTTCAAGCTTGCCTTGGGTTGGGCACTCCCCTTTTCAGCCTCAGGTATATATTTTTTGGCCCCTGGGGAATGAGGCTGGCATGAATGGATGGTGTGTAAAGTGCCGAGAACCTAACTGGTGCGAAGAGGGGGCCCTGCACATCTCTGTCTGCGGTGCCCGATATATGCCATGCTCTTCCCTGCCCTCCCCTGAACCAATTCAGAACTGAAATGAGGGAATAAGGTGTCCCAAAGATCACCTTTAGAACTGATAAAGTCTATGTTGGAAGATATGGCTTATATCTGTAGGCAAATAAACTCCCTAATTCTGAAGACCAAATTTAGGCGAGGGTATGTGGGGCATCTGGGCATGCTCCCCCTCCCCCTTCCAGAGCTCTCCTGGAGGTACAGCTCACTCCCAATGGTAAACCAAGAAGCTGGGGCCTCTCCCTGCTCTTGTCTGGCTTCTTCTTTCCAATGTACCAGTCCAGAAGTTGGGAGTGACGGGCAGAGGGAGCCAATGTTGTGTTAATGCACCCCCTCACTTGGAGCCAGGAGGTGTGTTTTTTGTTTGTTTGTTTTTACATTTACTATTTACTCAGATGAATTTTGTTGTTTCACAGGATTTACAGTCCCTTTTAAGATTAGATTAGGAGGTGTGTTAATGCACTCTGTCATCCTGAGGGGCCTGGCCCGGCCAACAGATGCTGATAGCACGTGTCCTTGCCTGTAGGGGTTTTGGAAAACTCCTTTATTTGAAAGCTGAGCCCTGCCTGTATTAAACCAGGTTCATGGAATGGAAAAAGGAGACCCATGGTCATTTCAGAGTGCTTTTGGGAGGAAGACGGGATACCGTAGTTAAAGTTGGCTATACCTACCAAGTCAAAAGTTCTGGCATTCTTTATCCATAAGTTACCGTGCTGGGTTGAGTAATATCTCGGCAAAATTCATGTCCACCTGCAACCTCAGAATGTGGCCTGATTCAGAAATAGGGTCTTTGCAGATGGAAGTTAAGATAAGATCATCCTTGGGGCTCCTGGGTGGCTCAGTCAGTTGACCATCTGACTTTTGATCTCAGCTCAGGTCTTGATCTCAGAGTCGTAAGTTTAAACCCCATGTTGGGCTCCATGCCGGGCATGGAGTCTACTAAAAAAAAAAAAAAAAGAAAGATCACCCTGGATTAAGGTGGATCCTAAATCCAATATGATGGGCGTGCTTATGAGAGAAGGAAAATCTAGACATAGGGAGAATGCCATGTGAGTACGAAGGCAGAGACCAGAATGCTGTCATCAACACCAAGCAACGCCAAGGATTGCCAGCAAACAGCAAGAGCAAGAAGAAACAAGCAAGAATTCTCGCCTCGAGCCTTCAAATGGCAAGGTCCAGCATGTGGCCGCCTAGTTGGCCTCTCCAGGCAAGGGGAGGTAGAGTCTCTTTGGTGGAGAGAAGATGAAGGAACGGCAAAACCCAGGTGTTCTTGGACTATAAGGTGGTGGCCTGGGATGGGGTGTCCTATAGCTTAACATCCAGTGGGACCCCATGTCTCTGTGAAGCTTGCAGCCTTTCCAGTCTCTCAACCACATCCCTGACTGGCGCAACTTGTCTGCAGAAACAGCTAGATTGCACCTGGGCTGCTATGAAGGGTCCCCAGGCAGGCCCCACAGGTTAGTCAGGACTCTTGGGGTAGCTTTCCCTGAGTTTCACATGTGATCAGAAGGGCTTTCTCCCCCTCCCTCCAGCCCAGCATCCCCCACTCTCCTCCCAGGCTTGGTAGGAAAGGAAACCTTGCTGAGACTCCGTTAACTCCTCCGTAGCACAGGAGGGCTGGGAAGGGGTTGTGGGGGGTGGTCCCATGTGGGCCAAGCAGGTTTGGGGATCACTAGACAGTTGTTACAGGATGCCCGTGTATCTTCCAGAAGCTGCTGAAGACCTGACTGCTCCTTCAAGGCCTCGGCCGGGGGCTCTGTTGTCATTCTTGACATTAAGGAGGGCTGGGGGCAGGAGACCTGAGCTGCAGGTCTTGCTATGTCATTACCAAGTTTAATTTTCAAGGTAATGGAATGTTCTGGAAAGAGAAGCTTCCATTCCCGGAGATTTAAGGCCCTTTCCCTATAGCTGGTTTGTTATAGGTAGAACTTGTGTCAAATTCTTGGTCTGAGACAAAGCAGTGCCTGTTGGGTCAACAGTGGGACACGCTGGTGGGCCGATGAGCTGCCTCATGGAAACCAGTCCTCGTGTGGACCCAAGGCAGAGATTAGCAGACTGAATTTCACCTTGGATGTTTGCCTTCTCAGCCCCCAGTGCTGGCCTGACTCCCAGCTCAGCTTTCTCCTTTCTCCTCTGGGGATTCAGTGCCTGCCCACGGCATCTGTTTTCCCTCCTACCTCCTGACCACTGAGATAGAAACCATTTATCAGGTTCCCCTCCACAAAGTGTTCTATTGCTAAAAAATTGCCATTCTCAAGCAGAATAGATTTCCTTGGCAGGTTCTTGCCTCTTTTGGTTAAAGGGGGAAAGTTGCATTTTTCTACCTAATCCTGTTGTGAAATGTTCCCCTTCATTCGATGGATTCATTCAGATAACACCTCTCAGCCTTCCCATGTCTCACTCCTAATCTTTTCTCTTTTCCAAGATTTATAACTTACATATGCATCTGTCTCTCTCTTTAATTTATTGTACTGCCTCCTTCTCTTTCCTATCACACCTCTGCATCCACCCCGCCTGCCCGTTGTGAGTCCTTGGTGGAGCCCAGATGCAACGGTATGTGCTCTGCTGCACCCTCCCTTCCTTGGCCGGGCACAGTCCATCGTTCTGATCAAAATGCACCACCTTTTAAAATGTCTTCACTCTGCTCAAAGGCGATGTGCCTTCTCATATTTACAACTTCTGGAATGGACTGAAAACAAAGCAGATTCTAACCTTCATGAAATAAAAACCACTTGCTTTTCCTGCATCTCAAATCAAGGACATTTACTTGAAACAATAAATATATGAAATAAGAATGATCTTGGCATAGTGCCTTTTTATATATATATATATATATATATTTTTTTTTTTAAGACTTTTATTTATTTATTTGACACATAGAGAGAGCGAGAGAGGGAACACAAGCAGGGGGAGTGGGAGAGGGAGAAGCAGCCTTCCTGCTGAGCAGGGAGCCCGATGCGGGGCTCGATCCCAGGACCCTGGGATCATGACCTGAGCCGAAGGCAGCTGCTTAGCTGACTGAGCCACCCAGGTGCCCCGGCATAGTGCCTTTTTTGAAGGACTTTGTCATTAGGCTGGTCCCAGTAGCCCCACCGCCAGTGGGGAAGGTTGACACAGCAGATGCACAGGACATGTAAACACAGCATAGCCCAGGATTCAGGCGTGTGCTCAGTCCACCCCATGGGCACCTATCTTAAATGAGTCAGCCAGTCCCAGATCTCTCCCGTTGTTTCTTGCTGTGCATTTTGAATTGATTTAATAAATCGTGTGATTTGAGCATCTTGACTTGGTCTGTGAGCCTTTCTGTTCCATGACAGCCCCCACCTGGTGGGGCACTTGGAGACTAGCAGGGCATCAAATACAGGATCATTCATCTGGCTGAGACAGCAGCCATCGCCCTGATGTTCCCCCGTTGTATTCTGCGGGTGCTGGTGGGGGGTGCATTAGTCAGGGTTCTCCAGAGAAACAAAACCAACAGGATGTGTATTTATATGTTGTGATGGTTAATTTTATGTGTCAACTTGACTGGGCTAAGGGATGCTCAGATAGCTGGTAAAAGATTATTCTGGGTGTTTCTGTGAAGAGATTAATTAGCATTTGAATTGGTAGCAGAGTAAAGACTGAGTAAAAAAGATTGCCCTCACCAGTGCAGGGAGGGCACCATCCAATCTGTTGAGGTCCAGATAAAACAGAAAAGCAGAGGAAGGGCAAATTTGCTTTCTGCTGGAGCTGGGACGTTCATCTTCTCCTGCCCTCCTGCTTGGACTGGGATTACACCACTGGCTTGCCTGGACCTCCAGCTTGCTGATGATAGATTTTGGGATTTCTCAGTCTCCATAATCTCATGAGTCAATTCCTATAATGAGTCTTCTTCTATATATCTTATTGGTTCTGTTTCTCTGGAGAACCCTGACTAGAGCATAGATAGATGAAAAATAGATAGAGAGATAGGTAGGTAGGTAGGTAGGTAGATAGATAAATATTTTTAGGAATAAGCTTACACAATTATGGAGGCTGGTAAGTCCCAAATCTGCAGTGTGGGCCAGCAGGCTGGAGACTCAGGAAGGGCTGATGTTGCGGATGAACTCTGAAGGCCATCTTACTCGGGAGAGGTCAGTGTTTTTGTTCTATCCAGGCCTTCAACTGATTGGGTGAGGCCCACCCACATTATGGGAGGTTAATCTGCATTACTTTCTAAGTCCACCAATTTAAATGTAAATCTCACCCAAAAGTATCCTCACAGAAATATCCAGGATAACATTTGACCAAATATGTGGGTACTGTGGCCCAGCCAATTTGACACATAAAATTAACATTCACAGGAGGAGCATTTGTAGATGTGCTGGCACCCAATAAAAATATTCTTTGTTGTTGGGGCGCCTGGGTGGCTCAGTCGTTAAGCGTCTGCCTTAGGCTCGGGTCATGATCCCGGGATCCTGGGATCGAGCCCCATGTAGGGCTCCCTGCTTGGCGGGAAGCCTGCTTCTCCCTCTCCCACTCTCTCTGCTTGTGTTCTTGCTCTCGCTATCTCTCTCTGTCAAATAAATAAATAAAATCTTTAAAAAAGAAAAAAATATTCTGTGTTGAAGTGAGTTCAGGAAAGGCTGGGTTAAGCAGAATTATGCAGGGCCTGTTTTACTGAAGGACTGCTCAGAACCTTTAATGGGCAAGATAGAGTACACAATGTTTCATAAACTCTGCCCATGGGATCCCTTTTTGCAGGGCATTCTTGGGATGGGTGTACCTCTGAACACACTCTGCAAAACGTAGGTTTAGGCCACTCATAGGCAGGCAAGAGTGTCAGGAAGCCACAGAAGGAACCAACCTTGGGGACACTTTGATCTTGAAATTTTGGCCTTCAGAACTGTGAGAACATAAATTTCTGTTGTTTACACCACCCAGTCTGTGGTACTTTGTTAGAAAACTCTAGCAGACTAATATACCTACCCACGACCACCATATAGATATTTATGTTTGTGTTTGTTTTTTGCCTTATTCTTAGTTTCACTATATGTCTCCCATACTTGCACTTTCTTCTTTTACACATACTTTTTAACTTACGCAACTCGATTGTGTTTTAGTTTCCTTTTAAGCTTTCTGAATTCAGGCACAAGAAAATAAATTTTAAAAATTCTTACAATGATACCTACTGGGTGTCTCTGGTGTTGAAGGCTTGTCCTGGATACCAGGGAGATCCAGCATGGTGGGCTGAGATGTGCCCAGCAGAGTACCTGGTGTAAATAAACTCTAAATAAATGTTGGTTATTATTACCAGCTATAAATTGCTGTATCAGTTAGCTTTTGCTATGTAACAAACCACCCCCAAACTTAATGGCTTAAAATAAACATTTATTATGCCTCATGATTCTGTGGGTTGGGCAAGCAGTTCTTTTCATCTGAGCAGGCTCGGTTGAGGCTGGATGGTCTGGGATGGCTAGGGCCTCTTTCCACATGGTCTCTCATCCCCCACAGGCCCAGCCTGCACTGGTTATGTGGTGGCTAATGGATTTTTACCAGCAGTACAGGACAGCCCCAGCCCACCCACCCTTCCGATCTCCATTGTCCGGCACATTTTCTAATGTCCCCTTGGCCGGAGCAAGTCACATGGCCAAGGCCAGCTCAAAGCCTGGAGGAATAAATTCTGCCTTCCAATCGGAAAATCGGCCATGTCACATTGCAAGGGGGTTGCTGGTATAATAAGAGATATGTTTGGGTTTTATCCCCAGTTCCTGGCACAGAGCTCCTCAAACCGTTGAAATTTCCTGAGTAGTAGAAGAGCCTTTTGTCTTTCATTCGGAGCCCTTTTGAGCTTAGTGCTAAGTTTTAATCTTCACCCTCCAGGGTGAGGTCCCTAGATAGCCTCAGGATGGGGCTGGTCACCAGAAAGACCATATAATTACAGAGTTGGAACTTTCAGCCCCACCCACTAACCTCTAGGAAGGAGAAGAGGTTGGGTGCATAATGAGCCCCACAAAAACTCTTGAATGAGATTTGATTAGCTTCCAGGTTGGTGAATGCATCCACATGCCAGGGGTGTGGTGCACCTGAGTGGGGACATAAGCTCTTGCTCTCGGGACCCTTTCAGACCTCTCCCTACGTACCTCTTCATCTCACTGTTCATCTGAATCCTTTATATCTTCATAATAAACCGGTAAACATAAGCAAATGTTTCTCTGCCTTTGGTGAGCTGCTCTAGTAAATTGGATCAAACCCAAGGAGGAGGTCGTGGGAACCTCTGATAGCCAATCAGTCAGAGCACAAGTAACAACGTGGACTTGAGATTGGTGTTGAAGGGGGTGGGAGCAGTCTTGTGGGACTGAGCCCTTAACCTGTGGGATCTGATGTTATCTCCAAGTAGATAGTGTCAGAATTGAGTTAAATTCTAGGACACCAGTCAGTGTCCATTGAGAATTGGAGAATTGCTTAGTGGTGTTGGAAAACACACATCAGAGGCATAGATGCAGGAGGTAGGGAGAATTTGGCACCATTTATAATCCCTGAGTGCAAGGCACTGTGCTAGCCACTTTATACCCATTCCTTTCCTTAATCATGCAAGTATTTCCAATTTCATTTTAAAGATCAAACCAGAAACTCAGAGGACATATGGCACTCATGCAAGGGCACACGGTTAATGAGTAGCAGAGCTGGGACCCAAACCCAAGTCTGCTCACCTTCCTAATGGCTTTGCTTCTGGATCCACCACGCTGAATCACTCTGGTGAGCAGGACAAGTCTTACACACCAGATGTACCAATATGCATTAAAGTGTTGATTGGCCTTGAATCGGGGGATACATTCTACAAGATAGGAATGAACAATGAACAAGGATAAGCACACTGTTTTAGGTCAAGCTCTAGAACAACACTGGGGCCTCCTAATGGGCAAATACTTAACCTTTCTGGACCCCGGAAAGGGTCCAGAACATAGGACCAAGCTGAACAACCATGACCATAATGCCTGCCTGGTTTTGGTCATTAGGATAAGGCTCATGTGGGAAAATGAGGTGGATTTGCTTGGGAAAGTTATCTGGGCACAGAACACGTGGAGGGAAGAAGTTTCTTTTCCCTCCACCTTTCCCAGACAACAAAACAATTTTAATCCTAATCTTCAAGTTTTACTCCTTTTTTTTTTTTTTTTTTTTTTTTTGGTAACGTTCTTGTCTTTCCCCAGACTTCACCTTTCCTTAAGAAGCCACTTTCTGCCTGTATTTCTCCTCGCTTCCTGGGTGGACTTCACCCACTGGCCACCTCTTCCCTGTTTTCTTCCCCCCTCCAGGGCCTCACTGCCAGCCCTTCTGTAGTATGTATTTCTTCCATGGGCCTCTCTTCACACCCTTGCTTTTCCTTCCTGTTTCTTAATGCCACTCAGTCTGGGCTTTCTTCTGAATTTGAACACCAAGAGGCACCAGCAGTGACCAGCAACAATGAGGCCTAAGAAAACAGGTAATTTGAGCCGAGAGAGACGTCAGTGAAACCATCTTAGTATTTGATTGGCCTTTTGTTAAGAGAATAGTGACTCTTTAAGCCAGACCTGAGAGAGACACTGGCCCCTTTTTAGAGTGGATAGAGTTAGGATGACAGGTCTTGAAAGGGCAGGGTTGGTAGCTGAAACTAGGTGTGCCACACACTTGGACTGTCAGGGGGTCTGAGAGACATCTCGTACAAGAGCAGGTGGGTACCAGCTGAGAGTCCAGCAGCCTCAGGAAGGATGAGCAAGTAAGGTCCAACTGGAGGCTGAGGGGACCTGACTGGTGGTGAGGTCAAGCTGGGGGTAGCTACGGAGAGAGCGCACACTACCTGGCCAGGCAAAAGTCAGGAGCCAGGGGGCACCTGAGCAAGAGGCTGAGTAAGATGTTCAAGAGGAGCCCAGAAGAGCAATCAGATACAGCTCCAAACAGGGTGGGAGACACACCAACACGGTGAGTTGCACTTCTGGTTTGTAAATTATATCTCGGCTCAGTTTTATCTTGAAGTTGGAGTCTGCCGACCATGGAAGGTTAGAATAATTAGAGCAGGCAGGTTAGCTGGGAGCTGGATGGGCAAGAAGGTAAACAAAGGGAAAAAAAGACGGAAGGAAAGAAAGGAGAAACTTCTATGCTTCTTAATGAGTCGGTTGGGTGGTCAATGATTAATTCACCAGCTTTTTTATTAAGTGACTCTGATTGCCTGGAATCTAGACAGATCTATTTATCTAGACTCTAGAGGATGTCAGCAAAACATACTCTTATATTTGTGGAAAATCAGTTTACCATCTGTGTGTTGGTCCATTGATTGACTACCTATTTTATTCAATTGATTTATATGCATATGTTTATGCCAACACCCTGCTGTCTTAATTATTGTAGCTTTGTAATATACCTCAAAATCACATAGTGTAAGTCCTCCAAATTGACATTTCTTTTCCAAAATCATTTTGGATATTCTAGATCCTTTTGGAATCATCTCATTTGTTTATTCAAAAAAAGCCTGATTTTTTATACAGATTGTGATAAACCAATACATAAGCTTAGGGAAAAGGGACATCTTCACAATATTGAGTCTTCCAACCAATAAACATGGTATATCCATTTATTAGGCTCTTTCATTTTTCTCAGAAATGTTTTGCAGTCCTTATGTAGAGGTCTTACGTGTCTTTCTGTAGATTTATTCCTAAGTAGTTGAAGTTTTGGATGCCATTGTACTGATTTTTAAATTTTCATTTTTAAGTGTATGTTACAGGTATATAGTAATAAAATTGATTTTTTATATTGACTTTGTATCTTACAACCTTGCTAAATTCATGGAATTCCAGTGATTTATTTATCCATAGTGTTTTCTTGATACAAAATAATTAATAACTAACTAGATAGTAAATAAATTAAGAAACTTAGTTGTTAGTTTTAACCATCTGTTAGTACATCTTTGCTTCTAAAGGTTTTACTGCTGTGGTGGTGGTGGTGATAGTTTTGATGGGGATGATTAGCTCAGAGAAAAGTTCATAAGACAAATCCTTCATATCAATTGCAAAGATTTCAAAACCATGTGGTTAAGCTTCTAAATAACCCCCAGACTTAACTGAGTCCCAAGGTTTTGTAGCTATTTATAACTTATACCTTTGTCTAGAGAATTTTCAAATTGCAGTAGCTGCAGTGTTAATATCTAGTACTATAACTTTTCTCCAATTCTTACAGCATGTATTTCCCGCACATGCACGGCAGACACTGTTTTGAAATACCCTCCAACTGTCATTTGGTAAATCCCATGCTCAGTTTGGCATGGAGCAGGAGGAGAAAGATTAGAAATGACAATAGCTATCACTTAGGGCACACTGACCATATACTAGGAACTGAGCTAAGCGACTTACACGCATCGCTTCATTTATTCCTCTCAAAGACCTTATGAAGTTAGAATCATCATTAGACCTAATTTACAGACCAGGAAACTGAGGCTTATATTCAATTGTTTGCCAGGTCACAGAGCTAATGAGTAGCAGAGTCAAGATCTGAATCAAAGTTCTTGACTTTGGAGCCCTCGGTGTCAATCAGTGTCTTCCAAAGCATCTGTTGAAAAAGCAAACATCATTCCCATAGAAAAAGGAATTTAGCCAGGTTTGAAAATTCTTAGGCTGATAAGGAATGATACCAGCTTCCATTTATTACTATGTAATGCTCGAGGTGCGGTAATAAATATCTTGTATCAGCTGACTAAATGAGGTACTAGGAAGACCAAGATCTCCTCTGCAATCCCTGGTTACCATGGGGACCTGTGTAAGGGGGGCAGAGCTCCGTGGCTGGAGAAACAGCACCAAGGCCAACCTCACCCATGGCGCCATATACGAGGGGCCACATCAAGTGAATTAGAATGCTGTGTGGCGCACCCTTGGGGCACTGCCTGCCATTGGAAGAGCACATCCAGTTCGCATGTACACAACCCACACAAGCCCCCTGCACAGACGCAGACGACGCCAGGGCTGGAATTACACAACGACCCCCAAACAAACAAAACAAACCCAACCAAGGGCAGTAAAAGCCTGGGATAACAAGCCCAGAAAACATCGGCACCAGAACTGCAAAGGTTGCCCTGTATGTTGCAGATTATAGAATCGTAAAGAGACGCTTGTAAAACAAAGCCTGTTGTGCTGCAGTGCAGGCTGAACTTGGCCATCCTGTCGCTGTATCTGGTTTCACTGAGGGAGGAGGGAGTCCTTAAGAAACGGACTTGAGACAGTTCAGCCAGATTCCATCTTTTGCAGATTCTTCCCAGTGAACTCCATAGCAGTGTTTTCATGATCATTTAAATTTTCTTTGTGTTGACCTTTACCCTTCATACCTTAGACACGTAGGGGTGAGGAGAGTACTTTATAACTCCTGGTGACGGTCCAAGAAAATGTCACTCACTGGTACCAGCACTATCCTGGAATTTCCAGTCTGGAGATTGGAATTTGGCAGGGTCTTTCTACATCAATCAGGGCACCTGCAGGTAACAGCGCATTCGCCAGTTCCATCCAAAAGGCATTCCATTCCAAGAATCTCCATCTCTTCATGGCTGTTGGGCTGGAAGTTCACTCTTTGGCAGGCATCTCCTCCTTCAACCACTGGAAGCCTGAGGCGCGCTCTGAACCTTGGGCCCACAAGCTTAGCTGTGGAGTAAGAGTGGATACTACTTGCTTCTAGACATTGAAGGACACGTTCTCTTGGGATCCTTTATGCCACTTTAACATCATTGACCACGTCGTGGACAAAGAACATAACACAGAAACAATAGTTGGCAAAATTTTGCATTACACTGAACAAGCTCTGTGTTACAAGGCATATAGGAGGAGGTTTAAAAGTACTTTAATTGTCCTCCCTTACATAATTTAACCACACTTGAGAATTACTTTTTTGAATATACTTCTGTAAGGGAGTTATAGGGAACATGCTATGCATTGCTATTCTTCTGAATGGCTTATTTTTCCAATTTGAATTCTTTCTAAACTGGGCCAGTAATCTTGTTTTCACAAAACCCCCGAGAACATGTGGCTTTCTACACAGTGCCATGAAAATCCTTGATAAAAAAGTAGGTGTATTTTCCAGAACATTTTAATTAAAATGTTTTGTCTTGCAACATCTCCCTCTTTTACTTTATATTGTGAACATTTTCAAGCATACAAGGAAGAAGAAAAAATAGTATAATGAACACTTGTATACTCACTATCCAGATTTAATAATTATTAGTATTTTGTCACATTTGCGGCAATCTGGGTTTTTGTTGTGATGTAAAATAAATTGCCGACATTACTACATGAATATATGAATATATTCCCACAGAGCCAGCACTGCCTTCATTGTCCACTGGCAATGCGCTATCCTACTACTTCCTGCTCCCTGGTAGGTAGATCTCAAGGATTGGTTAATTTCAGGTTAAACATTTTTTGCCAGGAACCCTTCACCGATGGCGCTGTGCACTTCATGATGTGTCACATCGGTGCCAGGCTACCCCACTCTTCGTGACTTGAAGATTGATGGTTAGGTTAAGAGGGTGCCCTGTGGATCTCTCTCCCCATTATAAAGTCATCTTTTTCTCTTACGACTAGCAAGTCACTTGTGCGGCAAGACTTTGTACTGTTGGATTATCAGGTTCCCCATCAACTTCCAGTGTCCACCGATGATCCCTGACGAATCACTTATTTCATTCCAGGTTGCAAAGTGGTGGTTTTCTTTTTCTTTTTCTTTTTTAAGATTTATCTACCTATTTCAGAGAGAGAAAAGGCGGGGAGGGGCAGAGGGAGAGAATCTTAAGCAAACTCCCCGCGGAGCCCAGAGCCCGGGGCTCAATCCCATCCCAACACCAAGACCCAAGCCAAAATCAAGAGTCAGACACCTAACCGACCGAACGACCCAGGCACCCCTCAAAGTGGTGTTTTTCTAATTTGATCATTTACTTGATATTTCTTAGCTAGCATTCTTTCATAATGAAGAGTTTTCTCTCAAAATCAGGGCTGTTTGGTAACCCTGATGTACAGCCTAATACTTTTCCTCTAGTTACCAATTTTTAGAGTAAGCTGACTTATTATCTGGAACCTTTGAAATAAAATAATCCACTGTCCTTATATTGTAAATGCCATATTATTTGCAGTTTACTGGTGTAAATGGCTTTAGCATACCAATATAACTCCAGGTATATAAGATACCAGAGAACCAGTAAATTCAACAGAATCCCTTAACTCAGCAATAAACAAAAGAAAAGTCAAATTGGTTAATTAGGTTGATTGGTTATTGGATTCAAATGACGGTCAATTCCATCAAATGGCTAGTCTGGGAGCCTCATAGGGACCTGGCCCAGTCTGAAATTTTCAAGGAATAATAGGGAGGGTGGTGTTTGTGAAAAGAGGGAGGGGATGTAGAAAGAGGGACTTCCCTCATTGTTTCCTGTCCAGGATTTCAAATTTTGCATTGTCATCAGCCAAAAGCATCTGAGTGGCCACTGTGTTCACACTCCCCACCCCCCACTGTGCCAGGGGCGCTAGGAGAGCCTGGGGTGGGGGGAGCTCCAGAGCACAGACAACCTGTTAGAGAAGCCCGTGTCAGGTGGCGATGCCTGGGACCTTGTTCCTCCTTCTTGTTCAGCCATTGGCTGGGACAACACAAGGACAGTGTGACCTTGGCTCAAAAGCTGAAATAGGCTTGATGTGACACAACAAGCCCTTCCCCCCCTTTTTTAAATTAAAGTATAATTGACATACAATTTCCTATTAGTTTCAGGTGTACATCATAGCGATCTGATATTTTTATACATTACGAAATGATCCCCATGGTAAGGGTCGTCACCACCTGTCACCACACAAAGTTATTACAGTATGAGTGATTATTTTCCCTCTGCTGCACATGAGATCCCCTTGATTTATTTATTTTGTAACTGGAAGTTTGTACCTCTTAATCCCTTCACCTATTTCACCCATCCCTTCAAATCCTCCCCCATCTGGCAGCCAAATTTGTTTTCTATTGAATCTATTTCGGTTTTGTTTTTTTCTGTTGTTTTTTAGATTCCACATATGGGTGAAATCATACAGTATTTTTCTTTCTCTGTTTGACTTATTTCACTTAGCATAATACCCTCAAATTCCATCCATGTTGTTGCAAATGGCAGGATTTCATTCTTTTTCGTGGCTGCGTAATACTCCATTGTATGTATAAACCACATCTTCTTTATCCATCCATCTATCAATGGATGTTTAGGTTGCTTCCATATCTTGGCTGTAATAAATAATGCTGCAATGAATGTGGGGGTGCGGATATCTCTTTGAATTGGTGTTTTCATTTTCTTCAGATAAATACCCAGAAGTGGAACTGCTGGATCATACAGTCTATCTATTTTTAATTTTGGAAGGAAAATCCATACTGTTTTCCACAGTGGCTGCACCACAGTGAGGCCTTTCTTGAAGGGGGGTGAGAGTAGAGCACCCCACGCTGCACCCATGGCGTGTGGGACCCTCTGTCTGACTCACCAGCCACACGCCCATCACCCATGCTCCACCCAGCGTGGGCTTCCTACAGCTCTTTCTTGGGAAACCAAGTCCCCTCACATGTCCAGGCCTGCTCAGTATGCCCCTCACTCTGCACTTGGCCTTCAGTGTCCAGCTCTAGGTTCTGCAATCCTGGAAATGCTTCCCAGAAGCATTTTCTACTTGCCTTTCCTCAAGGTCTCTCACTTTATTGTAATTACTGATTTTCTCATCTGTCTCCCTGGTTAGACTGGGAGCTCATGTGAAAGGGGACAATCTTATTTCTTTCTGAATCTGACTTGCCATAGTTGAGCTGCCACATAGTAGGTGCTAAAGAAATGTCCTCTGAGTGAAACAAATGCATGAGAAAAAAAAAAAATAGGACTTTGGCTCGTCCTAGGGAATGCATTGACTTCCCTCCTTCTCCATTCCATAAGGAAATGGCTGAGCTGATTTTGCCCAAACCGCCCTGGGTAAAATATACCTGGGGCCGAGGTGTACGAGCCTGGGCAGTTTCAGGCTCGAAGGAAGAAAATGGTTTGCATATTAAGAATAGTCAAGGAGGATCTATGTGAGACCAGGGACGGAGAGATGGAGGAGACTGGGTGGAAACTGTTCTGAGTTTACAAAAATGCATTGTAGTAAAGAGCTTATAAAAGCTGAACCCAGTAAACAGACCCCTCTCCCCACGCCCCCAAATGAAAGCGGTCATGTAACCATGCTATGATTAAGGAATGCCGTGAGTAAAACGCTCCGGAATATGTGAATAGACATAAATCAGCAATTCCGGCTTCGAATGCAACATTCTTTAACATCCATTAATCTGCAGTTGGCTCCTCTTGAGGCTCTGGGGCCCTCTGGGCTTCTCTATCTCTTAATTGAAGCGGTGTGCCTTGGAGAATTATTGCTTTCCTCCATCAATTCTCCCTTCCAGGGGTGGATTGCAAAACAAACACAGGAAAAAGAAACTGGATTCAATTTCTAGGCAAGAGCTCTTTCTGCGCGGGTCTGTGTGAATGCGCATGCCCTCAAACCTGAGGCTAGTGGGCCTCCCGGACCAGGCTCCTAATTGCTGGTGAGTACTGGTCTTCCGCTGTCTTTCCTGGTGACTCCGGGGTATGATGTAGTTGATGAAATGCAGGACTGCAGATCAATTCACAATGGGATGAAGAAGTTCTCTGGACAATGAAGCTCCAGCATCCTTAATATTCTCCTTCTCCTTTTATCTCAACCTTCACACTCCCGGAAGCTTAAGAATTTGCCGTCAGGGCAGCGGCTACAAGCACCTCCCTTTTCCAGCTGGTAGACAGATGTCTTCCGGTCTCCCTGCCCATCACCGGGAGGCCCCTGATTTATAATCCTGAACCCAAGAAGCAGGGCCTGCTGAGGCCAGACCATCACCTGGCCTTTGGAATTAATTTGGAGGAGAACAAGATGCTCAGAGTAGATGGGCCACCTCATTTAGGTTTGTGCTGTGTCATTGTGGGAACAAGAAAACGCTTTTGCACATGGCAGCCTGCTGGTGCCACATCTGGAAGGGATGGAGTGCCGGCCATCCAAATCATGCTGAGAGCAGCTGCATGAAGCATCTCATAAACTGTAATGGGGAGAGCTTATGGGGGCAAGGTATGGTGACCCAGGAACCCCCCTCGGAGGGCAGGATCACTGCAAGTGTCCCATTTCACTGAAAAGCAAAAAAAAAAAAGCTTTGATTAAAAACATAGCGGAGAAATTATTTGGTTATGCCATGATTGCCTTTATAGGGTTGAGTGATATTTGCTGAGTTCTCCTAAGTCACAGACCTCTTAAGTTCTCAATTTTAAAAAATAATATTTATTTTATTATATTTGTTTAGCAAACCCTTCTAAAACACCTACTAAGGGCCTATGTGCTTTACAAATATTAACTTATTTCCTCTTTCTAACAAACCTATGGCGTATCTTTCTCATACACCAATTAAAATTCAGTGGTCATATTATTAAGTACATAGGATATCTCTTTTATGTGTGTGTGTTAAACTTCCTCCAACAAACTGGTTTAACATTTCATATTCATACCAATTTACTACCTAATAGATGGTAGTACAATCAATGATGGAAATAGGACTTACTAGATCACTCGGGTATAATGGATATAAAATGAGACACATTAATATGATCAAAGATATCTTAATAATTTTCTGAACACTGATGATTTTAGGTTTCAGTGGTTTTCAAGTAACCTTATGGAATCAACCTAAATTGAAAAATAACTTAAAAAGGGAAAAAAGAATTACAGAAAGCACATTCCGGAGTTAAAACTGGTCTTAACCATTGGCGACTACGGTCTTTAATCAAATCAAGGCTACTTGTGACTCTGCTTTTTGGCTCTTCAGGATTTCCATTGGTTCTGAGCAACTGCAGTAGGGGAATGAGGAAATTTAGTTACAGGACCATCTGTAAAACAAAACATAATTGCTTTGAAAGACTCCACAGCACTGTTTATGATAAAGGCCAAATTGCTGCAAATGTGCTGTGCTTTCTGAAGGCCGGGGGCTCTACACTTCCCTCTTGAAGGGTTGGGGGTTTTAGACTTGCTTCAGGGTATGCTTGAGCTTGGCCAGTCCAGACTGTGAACATCTCTTCCCACCTCTGCATTCAGTGATGTTGGTAGCTCGATGCCAGCCATAGTAGAAGCATTTACACCGCAGAAACTGGCAGATGCCAGGGACACCTGGGTGGCTCAGTTGGTCAAGCACCCAACTCTTGATTTTAGCTCAGGTCACGATCTCAGGGTCATGAGATCGAGCCCCACATCAGGCTCCACGCTGGGTATGCAGCCTGCTTAAGATTCTCTCTCCCTCTGCAACCCCCGCCCCCCCACCCGCCGACTCTCTCTCTCAAAAAAACAGAAAAAAGAAATTGGCAAATGTTACAGCAGGGCTACTTGCCACCCCCAGAACCAGCTGACCAGTACACCCCCAGGAAAGGAAATCTGAAACGTATGGATCTTTCCAACAAGGCAGGGTTACATATTAAAGGAAGGAGGGGGAGAAAGAAGAGGGGAAGAAGGGGAGATGGGGAAAAAATAGAAACCATAGGACTTTAAGAAGATTGCAGAGTTAGTTCTTCAGAAGTCACACCAGTGACTCTGGTGTTCAAGATGGCCGTCTTTCAGAAGAACCAGGGAGAGAGCGTGGGGACCTCATGGCTGTCCTCACAAGCCCCAGGAAGAGGCAGGCAGAGAGATGAAGCCATTTACCCATCCAGTCCATCCTGTGTCTGCTTTTAGCCACGTAGTCAGCCTCTGCTCTAAACTTTGTTCCCACCTGACTTGCCGTGATTCTGAGAGAACAGCAATATCAGCTCTTTCCTTGCTTGTGTCAATCAGCAGAAAACACTGAGGCAACTGAATTCGTTTCCTATTGCCGCTGTAACAAATTGCCACAGACCAAGTGGCTTCATACAAATGTACTATCTTACAGTTCTGGGGGTCAGAAATCGGTCTCACTGGGCTAAAATCCAGGTGTTGGCAGGGCTGCATTCCTTTCTAGAGGCTCCAGGGGAGAACACATTTCCTCGCCTTTCCCAGCTTCTAGAGGCCACCTGCATGCTTGGCTCCTTCCATCATCAAAGCCAGCTATGGCGGTCCAGGCTTTCTCACATCACATCCCTCTGACACTGACAGACACTGCCTCTGTCTTCCACATGTAAGGGCCCTTGTAATGACATTGGGTCCACCCAAATAACCCATGATAATCTTCTTATTATAAGGTTAGCTCGTCAACAGTCTTAACTCCATCTGCAACTTCAATTGGCCCTTGCCATGGACCATAACACATTCACGGGTTCTGGGGATCATGACGTGGACATCTCTGGTGAGAAATGATTTTGCCTATCACAGCAACACATATCACCTAAGGTCTTCAGTGAAACACCCTGGAAGTGACTTTAGAACTACATCTATCTAGGGACGCCTGGGTGGCTCAGTTATTAAGCGTCTGCCTTTGGCTCAGGTCATGATCCCAGGGTCCTGGGATCGAGCCCCACATCGGGCTCCCTGCTCAGCAGGAAGCCTGCTTCTCCCTCTCCGACTCCCTCTGCTTGTGTTCCCTCTCTCACTGTGTCTTTCTCTGTCAAATAAATAAATAAAATCTTTAAAAAAAAAAAAAAAAAAAAAGAACTACATCTATCTTTTTCTGGAAGGACCTAACCAAAGTAACTAAACCAACCCCAGCCTCTTTCGTCAGTGATGGCCAAGGAAGTATAGGGGTAAAACCACATCTGTTCTAGATACTGGGAATGGGTTTATCTGGTACTTCTATAGTCTTAAGGACTCAAGTCAGAGATGCCAGTGTTTTCCTCCCCTAAATGGTTAGTCTATCCAGACTTCTTAAAATTATGTCCCTAGTTTCTAGCTCTGCTTGGCTTCGATAGAGCTGGAGGTTCTCTGGTGCCTGACACTCTTACACATGTTAAAGCCCAGCATACAGCAAGTACACCTAACTTAGAGAACCAGGCAGCCTTCTTGACACATAATGCAGATGTGTAATGGAAGACTTATGAACAAAAGAAGGTTAATTGTGCTGACCTCAGGGGACTGAAACACAGCCCTGACCTCCCCCTTCAGTGTCATTTCCCAACCTGCATTGTCTCCAGCACTTGCAAGGACTCCGCAGGATAGGGTGAAGCTGGCTGGGGAGCTGAGGGGGGCCAGACTTAAGAAACATGGCTCTTAGGGTCATCAAACATACTTTCCCACCAGGGAAGGTCATCAAACGTACTTTCCTTAGAGTTTGGGGGATTGACCAGAATTGAACCAACATCTCTCTCCTGATAACATAATTCAAATATGGTGTAATAATGTCTGGGGGAGTAGATTTGAGGATTATTAGTTTCACTGCTTGGGAATGGGTCCCAGAGGAGACCATGCAGAGGGAGACCCAACCCAACAAATTATTGAACCTCTTTGGATTTGCAGAGCCCTGTCAAAGGGCCCTCTGTGTCACCCACGTCTCTACCATCCCCAACATAAGGCCTCCTCCCTAAACCTCTAAGCCACCAAGTCAGCCAAAATTTTCTAATAATCATTTCCTACATAAAATCAACAAGGGGAAAAATTCCTCTTCAAGCACATGTCTAGATGATTACATTTCTCTTTGACAGAGAATTATCAGTGACGGCCCCATGGCTCATAAGACTGTAGAGATTGCAAACCTCTGATTAATGGGGTAAGACAGATTGTTGATATTCATGGAATTCAATATTCCAACCTCAGACCCATGTTTACAGCACATTGACTTGCAACTTTGAAAAAGGCCCTGCTTTTTTATTTTGGGTTATTAGGAAAGCGCTCTAGAGCGAGGAGCCAGGCCAACATGTCTAGTTGGGTAGCCTAAACCAAACCATGCATTTTAGGTAGTGATTTAGGATTTAAAACCCAAATAATGCATGGAGATACTCTGGCCACAATATTTTTCCTATTGTACCTGTGCCTGGGCCTAGATGAAACGTTTCAAAGTCCAGTGTGATCAGCTTTTCAAAACAGCGTGGCACTTTTCTTGTTCAAAAAGTAGCAGAGAAGGTACCCCATGTGTCCTAGGCAGCAATCTTCTTTGTTTCTTCAGTTCTTTTATTTAAAAAAAATGAGTGAGTAAAGCATGGAGCTCGTCATGAAATGTGATTCCCCTAAAGAATGATAACATTTCATTCTGCATTTGTGTGGCACCCAAGCTCATGGTTAGATGAAGGTGACTGCTTTCATTCCCATCATCTTGTTATGGCTTCAAAATCACGCTGTGTTATTATTTGCCCCATTTTGCAAAGGAGCTAAATGAAGAACAGAATGAATAACTTACCCCAAATTACCCATGAAGTCAGGGTTATTAGAATTCCCAGGCCAGTGGGCTCACCACAAAACTGCACTGCTTGACAAATAGACAGTGTGCCAAGCACAAGCCAGCTCTCCAACCTTCATGATCACTGTCTACTTCCCAGGTGGGAAAGAGGCCAGATGTAATTTGCTCATGCAAAAAGAGCAAGAAATGGGTAGGGGGTCCTTTGAATATTTTAAAGATAAGAGAGAAAGTATTTCTTTAGAGGTTACTGAAAATTATTTTTTAAAGCAAAGCTGATGAGTAAATCATAAATACAAGATGACACGTGGGCTGGAAGCTATCCATGATGGAGGATTGGTGGGGCTTTACATTAAATGGATCCTTTTCCCCAGGAATACTCCAGAAGAGGTATTGTTATGTTTTTAGAGCCAGAACGTGGGGGGAAAGTTTAGTATTTAGCTGAAGGATGAACAGAATTATGAAGGGGATAAAGTTTATCCTTGTGCATTTCCTATTTTCCCCTGGGTCCCACCTCTTTGCTGCGGCCAACTTCCTGTCCTTGGGTTGTCCTGGTGACTCATGTCTGTTAAGAGGGCCCCACAATGCAGGTCCCATGGAAAGCTCCATTGTCCCAGATTTCCCACCCCCATCAAACACTAACCATCCAAGCCCTATTTCTTCAGAGTTTCTGTTCCTTACATGAAAATGGTTGTGAGGAGGGGCACCTGGGTGGCTCAGTTGGTTAAGCGTCTGCCTTCGGCTCAGGTCATGATCCCAGGGTCCTGGGATTGAGTCCTACATTGGGTTCCCTGCTCAGCGGGGAGTCTGCTTCTCCTTTTGCCCCTCCCCCCTGCTTGTGATCTCTCTCTCTCACTCTCTCTCAAATAAATAAATTAGATCTTTAAAAAAAAAGAAAAAGAAAATTGTTGTGAGTGGATTAATCAGAGAAATTACCCTGTGGAATACATTAACTAGATGGTATGTCACCTCTTGCCGATGATAATAATAATGACACTCCTCACTGCATTTTCATGCAGGGAGAGATTTAAGAGTACCGTGGAAGGAATGCAAAGAAAATTTAAAAATGGATATTGAGCTTTTGTCATTCAAAATAGGATTTTGTAGCAAAACAATAAACTTGAAAGTCAGGTGTTTTTGAGAGAAAGGATTTCCTCGATTCTTTTCTATCCTATTGGCATATCAAGAGCCACCCATGGAGGACTAAACCATAGAGTTTTATATTCAGAGGGAAGGAGGGAGTGGTGCCAGCTCCTTCCAGCCCTAGAGGATTGTGGGACCCAGGCAGCAGGCAGAAGGAAGAGTGAGTAGTGAGATGTGTGGGTCCCAACTCATCTCTTCTGGCAGAGACCCAGAAAGAGAGAAGCGCATTCACTAGATGAGGAAAATACAGAAGGCAGAGGGGTTGGTGTGCTCTCTGTTCGGGGGACATCATTCTGCTGGGTAGTTCCTTACCAACATAGAAGGCCCCAGAGAAACCAAGAAGATGGAGGAGCATTCACTGGCAGGGAGAGTCTAGTGGCACTAAGTGATGACTGAGCTGAGTGGTGGAGGGTCTGCCAAGTGGCTCAGTATGGCGGGCACCACGCGACCTGCATTAGAGGACGTCCAGAGGTAGATGGAGGCCATGGCAGAATCCTTATCTCAAGCCATGGGACGGGGCCACCCGGTCCCAATTGGTCAAGAAGGTTTCATAAGCCATGGACATCAGCTGACCAACTCTACACCAGGGAGAAACAGCCAGACCCTCCCATAGACCTGTATTAGTACCAGTTCACTTCCCCCAATGCCTCCAGGGAACATGTGCCCTCCTCCTCTCTCCATATGCCCAGATTTAACCTCAGAAGGGGCAATGGGGTGAGGATGGAATCAGACAGGTCAAGTTAAACCTTTGGAGACTATTTAAATCAGTTCCACTCGAGTGGGTCTGAGCACTGGGGCAGCTCCTCAAACTGTTGCCATCATAGGATGACATAAGTGTAAAAACTTTGAGGATAAAGAAGAGGTGGTGCGCACACACACACACACACACACACACACACACACACAATGGAATATTACTCAGCCATCAAAAAGGATGAAATCTTGCCATTTAAAACAATGTGGATGGAGCTAGAGAGTATTATGCTAAGTGAAATAAGTCAGTCAGAGAAAGATAAATACTATATGATTTCACTCATATGTGGAATTTAAGAAATAAAACAGATGAACATAGGGGAAGGAGAAAAAAAGACAGAAAGGGAGGCAAGCCATAAGAGACTCTTAACTATAGAAAACAAACTGGGGGTTGAAGGCAGGGGGCAGAGGGCGGATGGGCTAGGTGGGTGATGGATATTAAGGAGGGCACTTGTTGTGATGAGCATTGAGTGTCACATGTAAGTGATGAATCACTGAATTCTACTCTTGGAAATCAATATGTTAACCACCTAGAATTTATATTAAAAAATTGAAATAAAAAAATAAAATCATTAAAACTGAGAAAAGTAAAAATAAATAAAAACCTTGAGGGTGGACATTCAGAAGTTCTTGTAGAAATTTGACAGAATAATTTTGTTTATTGACATAATATAAAAATGGCTTATGCTTTGTGTGTCTTATTAAATTTTATTTGTAGTAATTCATTTCTATTGGATTTTATGAAAGTATCTGCAACTCGTTGGAAATGAAAAACAGCAACAAAAATGGTCCCTTACCAAAAGTAGCTTGAGAAGCACGGGTTTATGGATGGAGCTAGCTAGCTAGCTTTTCCCTTCAAATCAGTGAATAGGGACTTGTAAAGGAAGATCAGATTAGTTTTGGAAAAAAAATAAAGAAGCGATGTTGTAATGTTTCCTGTGTGTCTGAGCTATAATGAGAATACGCATTTTCCCATTTTTATCCCCACTGCATCTCTCAGGCCTTTCCTTTGGTCCTAGGACAGCTGGTCCATTGGGGGAACACATCTGCAGTGCGGGCCCCAGGGGTTTGGGGGACTGGCTCTCTTTGACGTCCTAAGAGCACCCCTCCCCAGGCCCTGTCAGCCCTTCAGGGTGTGTCCTGAGGGGTAACCGGTGTGGGACTTCAACAGGAGCAGGCTGCCAGATTTGACTCAAAGGTGCCAAGCTGGCCCAGCCGGTGGAGCTTGTGAGAACAGAATTAGGAGAAGGTATGAGTCTGGTGTCCGAACGAAGCGCAACTTCACAAAACAGAGACCGAGTTCTGAGTTCCGGGAACTTGCATTCCAGGGCGCCATGATCATGGTCTTGGCCTTGTCAACGACAATCATTTCAAAGACAAATATCTGTTCGCAGATCCCATATAGAAAAATCCAGTTACCAGACTGGTCGTTACAGAGAAATATTCTGGAATTTCAAGAACGCCTCACTTTCAGATAGATCTGTTTACCTCTGATTGCCTTAAATAGAGTCCTCTCAAAACACATGCGAGTGATGTGTTGGGGATAATTAACTGAATTTCTCCAGAAGTGATGGAAAACCTCTCACGTACTCATCCAGTAGGAGCCTCTTCGATGAAACCCAATCAGACACAAGGGAGATATTTGGCCAAAACTGGTGTACACCAATGGGGAAGGCAGTCCCATTCACTGACACTTTTCTCAGGAGGACATCTGTGGGTAAAGAGAATTCATAGTAACTGGTATGTCTCAGTCACACAATGCTGTTTTGTTTCGATATAGGTCATCCTGTTTAATGCTAATGCCCCCCCCCCAGCCCCCGCAGAGCCAACACCATTCTCTCGTAGAGGGTGAGACCACACAGAGTCCAGTTAGGGAATTTGCCAACGTCACATTCCTGGATGGTGCAGAGCTAGACTTCCAAACCACGTCTGCTGGACTCAAAAACTACAGTCTTCCTACCACGTCTGTAGCCTGTTGACCATGAGACCCAAGGAAAGGGACTTGATTGAGTGGCCTGCAGGGTTCATGGCTTGCTTCTGTTGGTGTGTAGACTTCTGGACTTGGTCACCTCCAGCCCTGGTCCAGTCCAATACAAATGGGAGATTTTCCTACCTGTCAGTCGAACAGGAAAATACTGGAGGACACGCTTGATCAATTGAGGACTCCAGAGAAGCGAAGGACAAGTCTTTTTGCTCTGAGAATGTAAACTGGAAGACTAAGTGTCCCCCCAGGGTGAGCTGGCTGCCACTCTCATCTGCCAGCCCATAAACAAGGCGGCCACACTCAGCATCAGGAAGTAAGGTAATGAAATTACTCACACCCACCAGACAGCTGGGACCCCTGCAAAGTGTCCTCGTTGGAACACCGAGAGTTTGGGGGCTGATGTTTTTGGAGTGGCTTCTCTGGGGATAAGACTGGTGATGAAGGATGGGAAATGCTCAAAGCAAAACTTTGATTTACTGTGCAGAGTGACCTGGAGGTGTGGGCACACATGCACGCACTCACACACACATGCACGTGTACACACTGCCCTACAGAAAAGCAGAGGACGACTGCTTGTATGTTCACATGGGCAGTCTTGGAAGCTTCCATTAAAGTTAAAAATGCTAGGTGGGACCTGCACGTCTTTGGAGATCATCACAAACACACCACTGACCAGCCTTCACTTAGGAAAAAGAAATTGCCTGTATCCTGTGGCGTTGTAATGGGCTGGCTTTTAAGACAGCCTGGAAAAGTTCTTCGCAAACTCCACATATATCCATCACCCTAGCAAGCCCCAGTGGGCTCCGGCACCCCTTGGGTTTTATAAACCATTGCAAATGTTTGAATATTTGAGAAAACTTATGACCTTGGAACACGTTGACTGTTTTCTTACAACTTAACGAGACTAAATCGTTGATAAATTCTGTTTTGAAGCCTAATCGTTTACCCCCGGGCGGGATGCAGGGAGCCAAATCCTACTTTCCATGGGACGGATTCCTGCACCGAGAGCTCACAAGGTCATTGGCCCATAGCCCCCTCCTCTAGCTTCTATTCTCCGGTGATTTCTGGCAAAACCACGTCGGTTTTAGCCTGATGTATCTTGGCTATTTGTTTGAAACCCCTCCTAATACATTCCAAATACTGGAAAAGCAGCACTCTTAGTTAGACGGCATTCTTACGGTTGTTCTAGAGAGCAGCATGGTTAGGGCCCTCAGAGTTAGGCAGAGGTGGAGGTATTCCTTCATTCACTGGTAAATATCCACTCAATGGCTCATGGCCTGCCAGGCCTCTGGGTGCTCTCGGGGCCCCTGGGGATGTCAGAGAGGCTGACCCTCGCTCTCGGGGGGCCCATAGTGTGCTGGGATGGCCAGCAGTGAGGAAACAATTCTATAAACATCGAGGAGTTGGGCAAAAGGCATTTGTGGCTGTATGTGGGGGAGGCTTCAGAATTGGAGGGGGCCCTGGGGAGACATGTCAGATTTGGCAGATCCCTCCCAGCCTGCCTCAGGCCCCTTGATGCTGCAGAGGTAGGGACAGAACATAATCAGTGTTTAATGCCTCCTCGGGGATAATACATCCCGTGGGGGGATAATATAAGCACCCCCTGCCCTCGAGGAACTAGCTGGAAACAGTAGTTGGAGAGGTTGGACATCCGCAGGCCTGCACTGCTGGAAACACGGTAATGCAGTAGTTAAAACACCAGAATCCCAGTTCTCAGCCTCAGATCTCAGGTTCACCATCTCAGCTGTGTGACTTTAGGCAAGTTTCTTAAACTCTCTGTTCCTCACTTCCTCCACGTGTGAAAAGGCAATCATAATAGCATCTATCTTCTATGAACGTTGTGAAGAACAAGTAAGAGAAACACTCAGAACAAGGCAGGCCTAGGTATGTATTGTGTTACGACCCTGGTCCTTGGGTCCTTCCTTGGGGGCGGGGGCTGTGTTGCTGGGGTGCTGGCACCGGGCGGCACCGGGAGGCAGTCAGTGTCCTCACAAGAAGGAATGAGCAGGAGAAGCACTGGAATTACTGCAGAGAGAGGCAGTGAGGGCTTCCAGGCCAGGAGGGCTTATCATGGAAAGTATGGTCCAACCATGGCACCTGGCCCCTCTCAGGCACAGTGGCCTTCACTGGGGCAGGAGTGAGAATATCTTCCTCTTTCAGCTTCTGTCAACTGTATCCGGGTCCGTTGGTGGCAGACTGGTGAGCCCAGTGTCCCGTCCATGGTGGGGAGAGGTTGGCTGACCACGAAGAGGAGGGGTGTCCCACTCAGTGGCTCCCCCTGGCTCAGCACAGCCAAGCCTGGCCCTTCCCCAGGAGTCACCAGGGCAGGCCAACAGTGGGCTCCAGGGAGTGGGGGGGGCAGGAAATGGGGGAGAAAAGGCTCTGGGTTAGCTGCCAAGGCTCCCCAAGCATTGACCCAGGAAGGGCCACCAAGCAGATAAGCACTGGAAGGTGCATTCCACATGAGCCCAGGAGCAGTGACTGGGCCCGAGACCCCCTAGGGAGGGGATCCTGCCTCACGAGAGCTGCCAGACTCTTACAGTGTTGAAATGCATTCCCCTTCCCACTCACCTTCACCTTCCTCTTGCCCCTGAACCACTTACTTCCGGAAACCAGGAGTCCAGTGAAGGAAGAAGGAACACCAGGCAGGCGCTGCCAGTCAGCTCGAAGGGAGGCCTTCCAATGGATGGGGTCCTCTGAGGCCACAGCAACCTAGAGACACCATGCTTCTGTCACCTCTAGAAGCTTCTAGAAGATTCCGTGCACGTCCAGCCGATGCTGGAATAGCTCCCCTTTGTGGAACACTGTCTCGTCAGGCCCGTGCCCAGGGCTGGGCATATCTTACCTCAGCAGCCTCCGGGCGGCAGGACAGCTGAGTTAGAGACCAGGGCGAGGAGGGGCCTCAGCACCCCCAAAGCCCAGGCAGGTAACATGCCCAGGAAACAGCCGGTGAGTGCCAGAATCAGTCAGAAATCCCAAAGCTCAGAGCAGGGAAGGGGCACGAGCAAGGCTTCCTTCCAGTGGAGAGATCAAGTTTTCAGAGCGGAGACTGCACCGGTCCAAGACTGGCAGACATTCCAATACATCATTTTAGCAAACGCAGGCGCCATTTCCAGTTCAGTAGGGCTTTTGTTCCTGTCTTGCTGTGTGATAGAGATGCAAATTTAGTTCACTCAAGTCAGTAAAAAACTAGCAGTGGCCAAAAGTAGGGTTGTTTTTTTTTTTTGCTCAGGTGAGCCTTGATCTAATCTCATTCAACCGTGGCCATCTCTAGAAGGCTGACGGGAGAGCTTTCTGGGTAATAATTTCCAGCAAATATCAATAGTGACCCTTTTAGGATAATGAATCCTCCAGCAGGTCAACTTGGCTTGGCCAAGAATGCAGCCGAGTGCCCATGGGTTTGCCCATTTAATACAACCATCAGCTCCCTCTTCCACACGGGACATCTTTTAACAAGGACAGGGATTCAGAAAGTCCACGTGTCCGTTAACATGGGCAGGAAAAGCACACAAGTCTTTGCGGTTGCTAGAACCATTCTTACTCTATTGTTTCTTAAGGAGCAACGATGGATGCTTTGCTGCTGAGAAAAGCAACTACTGGTCTCCCTATCTTTTTTATGACTTGGGAGAATTTTCTTCTGAAGGCGTTTCAGAGGTGCCTTCTCGTTTTCCTGCGTTTGGCTCATGCCAGCAGGCAGCTTACAAGGAGACCTCATGACTCGGAGCCAGCTCTGAAGACCATAATCAGTTGCAAATGTTTGGGAGCGGACGGCTGATGAATGGAGTAACTTTATCACTTCGCTCATTTTGTACTGTGAGCAAACTGTAGGAATCTCACATGACACAAGCCCCTTCCCTACTTCCTCCCACCACTCCCCCCTCCCCAGCAGTCCTTTTGAAATGATGAAAACAGCAGTCAAGAGGGATGGCTCATCTGTGGCTGGGGCGGCAGGACCCACGGGATCATGCTCAACGCTCGTCTCGGCCGCAGGACAGGACAGTTGGGCTGAGCTGCTGTCTATGTCAGTGATCTCGACGGCGGGTGAGAATTGCCTTCCACGTCCTTTTTCCTTTCCTGTGAAACCTGTCCCCCGCTGTGGGCCAAGGCGCTTCGGGGGTCTCCAGGAAGAGTCGTTATGATGCCGTTGGTTGAGGGTCGCCACCCGAGGGTCATATCTCCGACCCAGATCAGAAACGCAGCCTCCCTGATTGCTGTGACCCATCTGCTCTCCAGATAATGGGCTGGCTACGTTCCAACAGTGTTCATGGTACCTCTACCCTGGGCCGCGGACCCTGCCCGAAGGTGGAACAAAATGAGGATGGAGCCTCAAAGAGCTAGTTTGCGGGCTGAAGAGGGCAGACGGACGAGGAAACTGGGAAGCTAGAAAGTAGCACTAAGTGTGGGTGGGCCAGCTGTGAGAGGACAGGATTCAAGGGACAAAGCCTCTCCGAGGATGACCATGTGTCTGCCTGGACATCTCCCTGGGGGCCACTGCTTCCTCCCAGGGAAAGGCCCAGGGCAGGTGTGCCGGGCACCAGACCACTGTGTCTCTGCGTTAGTTCCCTGGGGCCACCGAATAAAGTGCCACAGATTTGGGGGTGTAAACAACAGACAGTTATTTTCTCAGAGTTCCGGAGGCCAGAAGTCTGAGATCATGGTGTTAGCAGGCTGGTTCCCTCCGGAGGCTCTGAGGCAGAGTCCATTCTGTGCCTCTTGTGTAGTTTGTGTGGTTGCCAGCAGCCCTTGGCTCTGTGCGTGGATGCATCACTGCAACTCACAGGGCCTTCTCCTCCTGTCTCTCTGTGTCCCTATGTCTCTAAATAGCCTCCCCCAAGGACATTGGTTGTATTAGATTAAGGGCCCACACCTACTCCAGTATGACCTCATCTTAACTAATTATATCTGCAAAGACCCTATTTCTAAATAAGGTCACATTCTGAGGTTCTGAGGACATGAGTTTGGGTGTGTTTGGGGGCTGGAGCTGGTGAGTTAAATTAAGAATGTGCGGAGTATAACCCAGGGTCACCAGGAAGCTCCCTCAGCATCTGAGCTCCCACTCTGGGGAAGTGAAAACCATGGGGTCCTTTTGATTGAAGGTGCGATGTCAGCACACCCACACAAAGGAAGTAAAGTCACGAGATTTATTACTTACACATCCCAGAAATGGGGGTGGGGTGGGGAGGAAGGTGGTTTGCAATGAGCCAGGGGAAGGGTCGTCCTCTGTCCCAGGTCCCAAGTGGGGAGAATATAGACAGCAGGGTAGCAAACACCTATTACTTAAAAGGTGGTTGGGGCTGAGGTCACTAACTTTTCATGGGGGGGAACTCTAAGTGGTTATTTTATTTTATTTTTTTTTTTTTAAAGATTTTATTTATTTATTTGAGAGAGAGAGAGTGAGAGACAGAGAGCATGAGAGGGAGGAGGGTCAGAGGGAGAAGCAGACTCCCCGCCGAGCAGGGAGCCCGATGCAGGACTCGATCCCGGGACTCCAGGATCATGACCTGAGCCGAAGGCAGTTGCTTAACCAACTGAGCCACCCAGGAGCCCTTTATTTTATTTTTTAAAGATTTATTTATTTATCTTAGAGAGAGAGAGAGCTCGCACAAGTGGGGGGGAGGGAGAGAGAATCTTAAGCAGACTCCCCGCTGAGCGCGGATCACGACGCAGGGCTTGATCCCACGACCCAGAGATCACGACCCAGCTGAAATCAAGAGTCGGCTGCCTAACTGACTAAGCCACCCAGGCACCCCTAAGTGGTTAATTTAAAAGGTGTCCCTGGAAAGCAAAGTGGGAACACGGGGCAGGAGTCCTAAGCTCAGGCCCTTATCTACATGGCCAGACTCGGGGTGTGAGCAGGGCTATCCTGCTATAAAAGGCCAGGACAACCACTCCAAATGGCTGTTTTCTCATCACGGGGGACACTTCTCAGCCCACCACAGTCTCTGTAGGGGACGTGGCTGGTGGCAAGTGCATCTCCCACCCAGCACGGTGGCTGTTGCTGGCATGAGGAAACAAGGGGAGAGCATGGGGCAGGGACCTGTGAACAGGTCACCAAGAACTGGAGAAGGCCAGGATAAGGACCGAGTCCTACAGAAGGGAAGAGGGAAGAACCAGGTGGGAGCAGATGATCCAGGGCCCGTGGTGGAGATGAGATCGAAAATGGGGACAGGTGTGTATAAAGGGCAGCTATTGGACAAGCGCTGGGCACCCAATGCCATGGACCCAGCTTTCCAGAGACTGCCTGAGAAGCCCCAGCAAAGCGGAGGTTAGGCTACCCCTTCTTTGATCTCTCTTGATCAGATGACTCTTAGCAAGCCACTTCCCTTAGGCCACTCAACCTCTCCTCAACTTATAATTATTAAAACTCTGCCTTGAGCTGCTTCGATGTAGAATAACTGCAAAACGAAGTTTATATACGTCTCTACTTTCCGCACCAATGAAGAGAGAGTTTATTCTACCTGTCGGGTCCCAGTTAGAGGTGCTAAGCTGGTGGCGTTGCCATGACAATGGCCAAGCCTCGCAATGCAAAGGCAGTATGTCTCGTCTATCTCAGGGTCACTGGTAAAACATTCGATATATTTTCAAAAGAAAATTTCTTTTAATTCACTGAAATCTGCACATAGGTTGGACCACCTAGTGCTTGGGGGGAATGTAGAAAGGCAGTATCTTTAAATGAATCAGGACGCAGGGTTGTCCCCATTCCAAAAGGCAGCTTTCAATGACGATGATCATTCATTCTCTCAGCCACTCACCATCGACGTGCCAGGTGGGGTTCTGGATGCTGGGGACAGAGCAGTGAGCAGTGCAGATGGGGGTCTTATTGCAGTTTACGGTCCGGGAGAGAGAGGGATGTTAGAGAATGAGCCACATGCATGGGCTTCAGAGAGCCATCTATGCTCAGCGGGGAGATTAAGCACGGGCGGGAAGGGAATGTGTGTGTGCCGCGAGGCAGGGAAGGGTCGGAGGTGGGAAGCCGATCAGGGGAGGGCACTCAGTGAAGACCCAAAAAGGGAGAGGAAGTTCGCCGAGTGGAGTTCAACCTCGGCTTCGGCATGCTTACCTGGGGCAGGTGACTTCCTCTAGCCACAGCTAAAGCCCACAGCCCCCCCCCCCCCCACTGTGCATTTACGGGCAGTCGTGTGGTTGACTGGAGTCTCTCAGAGCAGCCTCCCCTCTCCCTGCTCAGCTCTGAGCTGGTACAACCACCAGAAGTAATTCCCACGCCACCCGCCCTTCCTCTGGGAAGCGTTCAGGAGGAGGTTTGTTCTCTGTAGAAATAGAATGAAGGAAAAATGTCCTCCAGGGTCTCCTGGGGAGGCCCTCACACCTGTCAGTTGCTTTTCAGCTCTGGCTGGGCCCTTTGCATCTCAAGGGCAGCTCATCTTACCCAGGAGCCCACACATTTCTTCTACTCATCAATTCACTTTTCAACACCAAATATATCTTTCTCATTTTACAGCGTTTTCTTACACTTCTACCACTTTTGGCTTCAACAAGAATTCTCGGTAGCTGAGAGGTGTGTGTGTGTGTGTGTGTGTGTGTATTTAATGAACACCTGAAGGAATATAAAAGTCCGGCTTGAAGCAAACACCCTTTCTTTTGGTCTCTGTTTCCGCTCCTGCCAACAGAAATTGTGGCAAGATGGACAAGTTAAAAAAAATTCCAAAAATTACTCATCTAGGCATGGTGACATATGATCAAGTGGGAATCCCATTCCATAGACATTATCGAGCACCTTGATAATTGAGGCATTGTGCATGGTTTAGGGATTAAAAGGAAGGAAAAAATCCTCATAGTCTTGCTCTTGGGGGCTCACAGCCTAGTTCAGTACCAGACATTTAACAAGGTCACTACTGCTGTTGCTTAGCAACTGGAATATGTCCAGGGTATTGTGGGAGCCCAAGAAGGGGGCATCCAATGCAGTCTGGGGTCCCTGTACTCAGGGAGGGCCTTACCTTTGTAGAGAGGAGAACCCCTCACCCTTCTCATGTGTCAAGTTGGAAGGAGTTTTTGTTTTGTTTTGTTTTCCCCTATTATCCTGGAGATTCTCCTACCTCCCCCACTCCCGGGCTCCCACATCTGCTGACCAATTACCCCTCAGGGGGTAATTAATTCATCACTTGAGCATCAGGGAGGTCCACCTTGCTCCATCAGGACCAGGTGGGAGAGGGGAGAAATGGAAGAAGCTAAGGTTTGGTCAGGGTACCTACCAGGCATGCCCTCTGGCAGAGACCATACCTGGCCACAAACAGGCCCCCACCCCTGGCAAAGTCCCAGAAGATTCCAGGCTGCCCAGGCCCACTTCTTCCACATCCTGGGGGCCCCTCCACTCCTCCCACCTCGTCTACTCTTCCAAGAGTGCCTTTATAAGTTCTTAAGGGTACACATTTCTGTTATTCATTTGGTCACTTGGTCAACAGATACTTGTTGACGTCCAAGTATGTGCCCGATGCTGCTCCAGAATCAGGCAAACAAACCAGACTCAGACCCTGCTCCTATTGAGCTTATAGACCAGCAGGGAGACAGACATTTATCACATAATTGCGTACACAATATGAAGATGCAGCTTTCCAAATGCTAGGAGACAGAGGTCCCAGGACCCAACAGCCTGTAAGGAAAGGATTTGACCAACGAGGGGAGTCGGTGAGTGCTATCTGGAGAAGAGCAGACATTAACTAGGAGAGGAAGGAAGGAAGGCTGTGGCTGGTAGAAGGAACAGCATGTTCAAAGGCCCTGTGGTAGAGGGCAGCCTGGCAAATAACAGAAGGCCCTGTAAGCTGGAGTTGAGAGGCCGGTGGGAGCCTGGAGGATGAGGAAAACACAGGGGTGGGAGGGCCTTCAAGCCCACCCAGAACAGTGCCTCTTTGTTGGACCTGTTGGAGAACTGGTAAAGAACTTGGAAAGAAGCAATGGGCTCACCTCTCTTCTGTCACCATTTAGAGATCATCATAGCTATCTCCTTTGGAAGATCAGGCGGAGGTCAAGTGACTGCCCTGGGGTTCCTGGATACTAGTTCAAGGACTCAATGTCAGGGCTGGGGGCTGGTCCCCGCCTACACTGTGGCGGGCAAGACTGCTTATCACCCCCACGCCTCCCTGCCTGGCCCTGGGAGACCTGCTCCCTGAGTTGAGGGCTCATTAGTGTCAGAAGCTTGGCATGGGGACCATCTCATTTAACTTCACTCTCCCACAATTGATCCATCATGCCAGGACTAGACAGCCGCCCCTCCATGTGTTTCTGATTCCCTTAATGGCCCTTGCACTCTTCGAGCCCCACTCGGTGTCTGACAGGCTCACGGTGCTCTGGAAAAGCCTTTCCATAGGTTCTTTCTGGGCTCCTTACACAACCGTTTTAAAAGTTTTTTTTTCTAGTAGGAGTTTTGTGTTTTTTGATCCTTTGAAAATAGTCACATGTTCCATGTTATTCAAATATACTATCTTAAGTAGGTAAGACACGCACACATTATAAAATATAAAAGACACAAAGAGAAATACTGTAAAAAGTAAGTATCCCATGGCACCTGGGTGGCTCAGTCATTAAGCGTCTGCCTTCGGCTCAGGTCATGGTCCCAGGGTCCTGGGATCGAGCCCCGCATCGGGCTCCCTGCTCCGCAGGAAGCCTGCTTCTCCCTCTCCCACTCCCCCTGCTTGTGTTCACTGTCTCTCTTTCTCTGTCAAATAAATAAAAATCTTTTAAAATTTTTTTTAAAAAGTAAGTATCCCACCCCGTCCCCAGCCCCCCAGTTCCCTTCCCCAGACCCAACCACTGTTGACCAGTTTCTAACTGGTGTTCTAGCATAGGTACCATGAATGTACTATAAACCACCAAACCTATGGCATTTAGGACACTTTTCAACTCAAAAATGCAAGTTTTTGCTTTATTCAAACTCAATTTCCTAGCAATTTTCTAGCTTGGAAAATACTTCTTTTCATTTAGGGTGAGATTTCTCCACCTCAGTACTAGTGCCATTTGGGGCCGATCATTCTTTGCTGTGGGGGCCGCGCTGTGTGTCGACGGGCAACATCCCTGCCTCTACACATTACATGTCGATGCAACCCTGCCCTCCACCTAGTTAGGACAACCACAAATGTCCCCAGATATTGCCAAATGTCCTCAGGCAGGACCAGGCAAAATTGCCTCCAGATGCGAACTACTGACTTACTGTGGTTATTAAGAATGTACTCTCCATCTCTTAAGAAAAAGGGTCTGGGGGACTTGCAAAGATTCAAAACTCCAATAAGAGTAACTATAAATGTTAAAGATCAACTCCAAGTTGAAGATTATTGAAGCTTGGTGATGGATATATGAGGGTGCATTATACCATGCTCACCAATTTGTGTGTGTTTAAAATGTTTTCTAATAGCAAAGATAAATGTTGATATTATGTTTAAAATTTTTCGTAATAAAAATGATTAATGAGTAGGTTGAAGACAGTGTGACAGAGGAGAAGGAAAGCTGAGGCAGTAAGTAGAAGGTGAACATGAAGTACGTGTGCCTAAGATCTTGTCCTGAGATTCCTACAGCCAACCCAAAGATAGAGCATGCTCAGTGAGAAGCACCAGTCGCTAGCGATACAAAATAAGCCAGTTGCTCAGAACAAGCACAGCTCTTCCTAGTAATGACAGAGAGTACAGGCGGTTGTCCTGACACAGAATCAGCAGAGGTACATGTTCCTCGAGCTCCTCTGGAAATGCTGAATCAGACTCTAGCATGGGGCCTGAGAATTTGTTCTCTTAAGGAGTATTCTTTAGAAGTGGGTCAATAAGACAAGATTAGCATGCAACCTAGTAAAAGTAATTCTGCAAGGAATGAAAACAAGGCGCTCCCGTACACAGGTCTCCGAACATCTGGATCCATCCAAGAGCACACTTCAGAGCAGCCACAGGTTGGACAGCCTCAGAAATATTATTTCTCTCTCAACTTTTAGAAAGCCCAAGCTTGGGCGCCTGGGTGGCTCAGTTGGTTGAGCGTCTGTCTTCAGCTCAGGTCATGATCTCAGGGTCCTGGGATGGAGCCCCACATCAGGCTCCCCGCCCAGCGGGGAGCCTGCTTCTCCCTCTCCCTCTGCCTGCCATTCCCCCTGCTTGTGCTCTCTCTCTCTCTGTGTCAAATAAATAAATAAAATCTTTTTTTTTTTTTTAAAGAAAATCCAAGGTTATAACCTCTGCTTCCTGTAAGGCAGCTGTTCAGGGAATGCATCTAGGCTAGCCCCACTGGCTCTTGCAGCTGGAGGGAGGGCTTAAGCTTCGTGGAAAAACTGACCACCCTCAGAAGAGTTCAGGGTACCCTATCCCGCCCCTCCTCCACTCGGGCTCCCAAGAGGGCTGGCCAGACATCTCCTAAGGATGTCCCAGCAGAAACAAACCTGGTCTTTAAAATTTCAAAATTTCAGGCCATGATCATTTTAACTGGAAAGAAATAGTTAAACTGCTCATTGAAATGATAAAAACATCACAATAAAGTACCAACCGAACCCTCAATTTTTGAAATACACCTTCCCATAGATGTAGAGTCAAACACACTGTAGAGGTAGATACAAACGTATTCCAAAAAAACCTTTGGCCTATTTTTTCTGAATATTTAAGAGAGAGAAAAAATGAGGATTGGATGATCCAAATCCTTGAAGATTAAGGCAACTTTAAGAGAAATGTGGGCACAAAGAGCTCATCTACTTAGGGAAATTGCAGTCCTGTGCATACCTGTGAGCTATTGAAAGTGGCACGCTTGGTGGTTGTCTTTGATCTTCTGGAGGGATGAGGATTGTTTAGGCTCCAAACATACTGCATTTATACCTGATACCAGGGTGCAATGCCTAATTTCTGATGAAGAATCATCTGTAACAAGCAGCCCCAAAGACCTGGGGACCTAAAGACTGAAGCCTTTTTACCCAACCTAAGAATGGCTCCCTGCATCCCTGCATCTAATTTCTACCCATTCAGTCTTAAAACTCCAACACTCCTCAAAATATTGCATTTGAGGGGCGCCTGCGTGGCTCAATCGGTTGAGCGGCTGCCTTCGGCTCAGGTCATGATCCCAGGGTCCTGGGATCGAGCCCCACGTCCGGCTCCCTGCTCAGCGGGGAGCCTGCTTCTCCCTCTCCCTCTGCCTGCCACTCTGCCTACTTGTGCTCTCTCTCTATCTCTCTGTCGAATAAATAAATAAAATCTTTAAAAACAAATATTGCATTTGAATCTCTACTTGTTAAAAATCAATTCTTAAGCCTCCCAAATCGGAGTAACTCCCATTGCTCTAGTTTAAACGTAGAAAGTGATGGAGAGCAAGAGAGACATAGCAGGCGAGAGGGGTCCTGCCTCCTTCCTCTCTCTCCAAGGTTTAAGAAATGCCTCAAACCCCTGCGCCCCTTGAATTGGTTTGAGGCTAGAGAGCCATTTGTTTTTCCATTACCAAAAGTCATGCAAGCTTTTTTGCCTGATATCCACAAACACTGCAGCCAATGCAGCAAGCTGTATTGCACCTGCTGCAGTAGCTGGGATTAACAGCAGAGAGCATTGTGGTTTTTCTATTAAGTTACTTTCAGCAATTAGTAAATTTATTGTCCTAATTGTTTTCACATGGCTGCTCTCTGCACATGGCTTACTTCGAGGATGTCCTTACAGTCTTGCCCCTGTCATCATATTTCAGCGTGATCGCTGCCCATCTCTCCAAACTGTCCAACCCCATCAAAAGCTGATTTGCAGTCAGGTCAGCAGGAAGGAGGAGGAAGAGTTCATTCCAAAGTCCATGGCATATTTGGATAAAACACAGAGAAATTTCGTTTTGGCTCACTGGGGGTCTGAGAGTGAACTCTGGGGGAGCGGAGGGAATAGCTGTCTGTGGTTAATGCACAGGAAAGTCCAAATTCTCTGCAGCCTTGAATTTGCTGCCCTTCCAAATCCCAACTCCAACCCCACTTAATCCTCCTATGGAAACAGTCAGGTGGTGGGGGCAGGGATGACTTCCTCGGGCCGGGAGAGCTTTGTTCTAGTCTCGGTGGCTGAGTCCGATTTGGAGGGCACACAGAATCCAGCCAGACCTCTCTGCAGAGGGGGACGGGGTGCCTGGGAGTCTTGGCTTTCCCTGGTTCAGGACCTTGATTCCCTGGCACCCTCTGCTGTGGAAAGGTCATTATCCTTCCCACTGCCTTCCTCAAAAAGCAGGGTGGATAGCCCCAGAGTGGGGCCTATGCTGGGGACCTGACCGGGACAGGATATGTGCAATGCTGGTTCCTGGAGGGTACCCACCCCCCTCCTGACTGGCAGGCAGCATCCTTGTAATGGAAACTTGGTTGACATGAGCCAGGAGCTGGTGTGACTCCTGTCTTCTCGAGTGTCACCCACTGGGTCCCCAAATTGAAACCCAGCTACTAGAATCGTAGCCAGAACGGTGCAGCTCAGCATAACAGGCAGAATCAGTGACACCGGCCTCCAGCTTCAGGCAGCTTGAAGATATTTGTGTGACTCACCTAGTAAATGGTCCCTATGACCATGCCTTCTCTTGCTGCTTTAGGAATCAACTAGAAATCTAGGCAAGAAAGAAGGAGATGGGATGGGGTGGCCCTTTACTTTTCAAAGAGCTTTTATGTATATGAGGTTATTTTGTTCTCACCACACATTAGGAAAAGAAGGGGAAATTACACATATATAATTTATAAAATATATATATATATAATATAAAACTATATGTGTATGTAGATCCTAGCTTAGCATTTCAGAATGGGGTCCTGGAGCCAACTGCTTGGGGTTCGAGTCCCAGCTTGACCATTCGTTAGCTAAGTGGCCTTGGGACCCACTGCCTCAGTTTCCTCTTCTATAAGATGGCCACAGATCCATGTCATGAGGTCACTGTGGCAACTGCATAAAGCAAAAGTGCTCAAGCACTCGTTCTAGTGCCGAGCACATGCTAAGTGCTCGGTAAGTGCTATCATCAAACACTAACATTTACTAAATTACTGTAAAAATCTGAGAATTGCTAGACAGAAGGGCATCTCTTGAGCACCTTCAATGACTCCTCCGACATTCTTTTATGGGTAATTATTCTTATCATTCCCATCCACAATGTTATTTCTTTATTGTCTGCCCCCCACACACACACACACTCAAATGGAGGCTCCATGAAAGCAGGGACTTGTTTTGCTCACTGTTGTATCCTCCCCCCCACCTTCCACAGAGCTGGCACATAAATGCTCAATAAATGTCTGTTGGGAAAGAAATGAATGGCAAAGGACAGAGAACGGAGGAGCAGCTCGTTGCTCTCTTAGCGCCTTCGTGGAGATGGGTGTTCCTTCCACCCCAGACGGCAGCCCCGGCCGCAGCCCCGGCCCCAGCCCCAGCCCCAGCAGAGGGGTCCCTCCGCCCGCCCTGGGGACCTGGGGTGTGTGGCAGCCTGCTGGGGGTTTCACACTCCTCCTGCCAGGCAGGAGAGGAACCTCGCCAGACTGTGCTCATTAATCCTGTTTCATGCGCACACATTTGAACCTGAAACGGAGAATGCAAATGTACTCCCAGCCAGAAGGCGATGCCTTTCGCGCGGGCTGGCAGCGGAGCCCGTAGTGAAGAGAGCGGGGCTCCCCAGGGTGGCGGCAGGGGCAGCCACGGGCCGCGGCGGGCTGCGGGAGGCCTGGGCACCCACAGCCGTAACCGCACTCGGCGCGTCAATTATTCAGCCCACGCCGCGCGCCGCGCTCTCGGGCCACCTGCGGGCCGCGGGCCGCTCCGGGGCTCACCCCGCTTCCCGCCTCCCGGGCCGGCGAGGGGCGCCGCGGCGCTGCAGCTACGGACCCCAGCGCGGTCGGGAGCCGGTGGGAAGCCGCCCGGCACCGGTGAGTTCGGGGCTGCGCCCGGGCGTGGCCATCCCAGGCCCCCAGGATGCGTCCCCCGCAGCCCGCGGGCCTTCCCTTTTACTCAGGGACATTTAGGAGGGAACGTGGTTCAAGCTAGCCCTGAGGGCTGGCAGCGCCCGAAGTCCCCCGGGAAGTAGGTGGTGGTGATGTAAGAGGGCGCCCCGGGGAGGAGGCCGGCTGTCGCGGGAGGGTCAGCGGATCAGAGGACAGGAACAAAGGAGTGCATGCGTCTTTATTTTCATTGCGACATGAAAGAGGTCTGGAAACTCTGTTGTGTGAGCTTTGTTTTCCCAAGGCAAGTGAAGTCAGAATTTTCCAGCCGGGGGGAGGGAGCGTGGGAGGGTGTGAGGTTTATTACAGTGTCTTAGAAGGTCTGCAGCTGACTCTCAAATGGCACGTGCGTGTTTGCATTCGTGCCCGCATTCGTGGGGCAGTGGTGCGCGCACACACACACACACACACACACACACACAGAAAGAGTCACAAAAGAGATGTACATCCTAAGACAAAAAATGTAATTAAGTCAGTGGATACCAAGATAGCCATCACAACGACACTATTTTTTTTATTATTATGTTGTTAGTCACCGTACAGTACCACAATGACACTATTAAAAACAAAACCAAGAAAGAAAGAAAAAGACCTGTGTCCTTGACCAATGCCCCCAGTGGCCCATTCTCCTGGACATTTGGGCTTTTTTCAGTTTTTATATAGAAGGCCTTTGTATTTTGTGTTAAATTCTCATTGACAAAGCTTTTTGCCGTATTGATTACTGGCCCTGAGAGAAGTTTTGTAGTGATAAAAAATGCTTTCAAAGTAGAGAATAAGGACAGTTTTATTTCTCCACATAAGCCAGCATGCTTCCTGTTAAGAAACAATGAACTCAATAAAACTCGCCTTCCCCTTTTTGCTTTGGCTGCTGAGAAGCTCAGAGCCAAGTTTCTTGCTTGCCATCATTGTAACTTCTCTCAGAATTAGGACTAAAGTATTATTATTTCCATCCTTTTGTTATTTGGCTCTTGTGTTTATACACACACACACACACACACACCTTTTCAGTAGTTTCCTTGTACCTGTGATTTTTATTGCAAGACCTTTCAAATCATCATCATTGAAAAAAATATGGTCAAGGTAAATGTGCAGTTTGATACATGGTGAACCCTCACCAAGTAAGGGAGGAGGTAGTCTTCCGAAGATGGAAAGCTCTGTCTAAACTCTTGACTTCGGTGTTTTCGACACCAGCCTGTTCGCTTCAGGTTGTCCCTCTCTCCCTGACTGGCACCACCATTTGCTTAAACCAGAAATTTCTTCCTTTCTCAAGCCTAACATCCAATCCATTAGCCAAACCTGTCAATTTAACCCACTTCTCTCCTACTCCACGGTCACTGTCCTACTTAAGGAATATATGACCCCCTCAAATGACAGCGATAGCTTCTTCCACTCTTGCCCACGTGCAATCAACTGCAGGGTGGTGTTTTAAAACCTGTCACATCATGTCGATGCGCTTCTTAGGATTATTCAGTGGCCTCCTATCCACTTAGAATAATGCAGAGCTGGTTCTTGCCCGCCACTGACAAGATCTGGCCCAATGTCACCTGAGGCACATCTTCAGTCATTCTCCTCCCACTCACACTGGCCCGCTTCCTGCAGGTTCTGCACTTGGTGTTCTCCCCAGCTCTTGCCACACTGACTCCCTCGTTCCCTCCTCTAGATCCCCAGTGCTTCCTCAGAGACTCTCCTCAACCCCTGCCTCGCCCCTGTTCATGGCACAGTAGGGATGCGATTTCAGAGGGTGATGCTGCCCTGCGCCCACCACTAGTCAGTGGTGCTCTGTTTATTTCCTTTTGAGAACAAATCAGTTTGTACTGAGGTATATTTATATGTACATGTATAAACACACATATATTTGTTTGTTTGCTGTTTTATTGTTTGTGTCTCCCACTAGACCTTAGACACCACAAATGCAAGACCTTTGTCTGATTTATTCACAAATGTAAGCTCTTCTCGAGCGCAGTGCCTGGAACATAATAGGTGCTCAGTAACTGTTCTTGAAAGATTCAGTTAAATGATTGGAAGCTCCTTCTCAGCATCCCTTAAATTGATGTGAGGGGCAACAGAGACCCTCTAGCCAATAGTTTGGAGTGAATCAGCATAAGATGTGTGGCTCTGAATCCATGGCTAGCAGCTGGGTCATAGCTTCACTGGTCAGGCGCGAGTGAGAAGCATGTTCTCTTTGGTGGCTGGAACTGGGAGGGATGAGACTGGGATGTTTTCAGCCTTCAGCGTGGTGCTGGTGGTCAGGTGACAAGGGCTTTCTTTCTTTTTTTAAGATTTTTATTTATTTTTTTGACAGAGAGAGAGAGAGAGACGGTGAGAGAGGGAACACAAGCAGGGGGAGCGGGAGAGGGAGAAGCAGGCTTCCCGCTGAGCAGGGAGCCCGATGCGGGGTTAGATCCCAGGACCTGGTACCATGACCTGAGCCGAAGGCAGACGCTGAACGACTGAGCCACCCAGGCGCCCCCCCTACTGCTTTTATTTCTATATTGGGGTGTGGGTGATCTCCACAGCTGTAAGAGGTGGTCCATGAATGTCTTGGTGCTGGCTAGGTGGCAGATGTATAATGAACCTGTCCATGAAGACTATGGAAATAAATAGGTTTTTAATAGAGTTGGCTTCATTTGGAACTACAGCATCCCAGTTCTGATGCATGTCTTGTTGGACCACTGAGAGGCTGCCAAATCTAGTTGCCCCAAGTGAGTCGGTGTGCGGAGCATGGAGGGAATGCGGCGGTCTCTTTCCTACCTATGGTAGCCATCGGGCACCACCACCCTCCAAAATCCCGTCCCTTCCTGCCATGCTGCTCCACGACCCATCCTTCCCATCGTGGCAGTGGTGAAACTCTAGCAATGGTTGCCTCCCTTTCCTGCTCAGTTTTTATGACTGTTCCTTGAACCCCACTAACATTTGCCCCAACCATTTAAGTTTGGGGTACAGCTGGGATTCCAGAAAATATTTGCCATCAGGTTTAATATATCTTTGGATCTATATTATAAGTGTTGGATTTTTGTGGTAACTTTGCCCAAACTACTGTGGAAATTTTCAAACACACAGCAAATATCAAAGAATACTATGCTGAACAACTGGAGACTGTCCCCCTGGTCTAGCAATTATTGACATTTTGCCCTATTTGCTCTCTCTTTGCACGTATATAATATGTACGTATATACACACACATGTATGTTTCATGTTGTTTTGCTTATCCATTTACAAGTAAACTGTAAACAATCATGAAACTTCACAATAAATATTTCATTCTCCCGAGGACGTTCTCCTGTATCATTGTTAGACCTATTAAAATTAACTTCATTTTAACATCACCTACCATCTCGTCGATGTTCAAATTTTTCCAATTGCATCAAAATCACTTTTATAGCTAAGAGTTTTGTTTGTTTTGTTTTTTTTCCCTTGAACCAAGATCCTATTAAAGGTCAACATGTAGGTTGTTGTGTCTCTTTATCTCTTGTAATCTAGAACAATCTCCCAGCCTTTTTGTTATGGTTTTGACTTTTGAACTGTCTGATCCAGTTGTCTGATAGAAAGCCCTGTGTTCTGGATTTGTCCTGGCTGTGGATTTGCTTTTGGTTAAGTGGTGTTAACAACCTTGCTTAATATATGAAACTGTGCCTCTGCCAATGATCAATTTCCTCAAGATATGGTACTATGTGGGTTTATTTATAAACTGTCTACACCTAAAAAGAATTTAAGGCAAGTTACAATAGAATAGGAAGCCTGTTGAATAAAAGAGAGAAGGTTTTTAACCACGTAGGAGGATGGCAGATGGGATGAAGTGGGCAAATATGCCATAAACACACATTATTGTGGTTAGTGTAACTTAACATGAGATTTGATGGCGAGTTTTCTGGCTACCAAAGCAAAAATGAAAAAAAAAAAAAAAACTAAACTAAAAAGTCATCTTCAGGAAATATGAGCTTTACCCACACTAGATTGTAAAAATAATTTGTCCCGTGGAGCCTTAGACAAATGACATCAAACAGGGGCACCTGGGTGGCTCAGTCGGTTAAGCGGCTGCCTTCGGCTCAGGTCATGATCCCAGGGTCCTGGGATCGAGTCCCGCATCGGGCTCCCTGCTCTGCGGGGAGCCTGCTTCTCCCTCTCCCTCTGCCTGCTTCTCTGCCTACTTGTGTTCTCTCTCTATCTCTCTGTCAAATAAATAAATAAAATCTTTAAAAAAAAAAATGACATCAAACAAAATACCGAGTAGCATCTTTAACAGTTTCATCAGTGATTCGGGAACGTTCTTCACTGAGCTGCTTCTGTACACACAAGGTCAACGCCAAGGACACAACATTACAATGGAATGCAGTGAAGTTTTTTTGTTTTGTTTTGTTTTTTTTAATGAGTCCAGTCTAGGTAAGTTGATTTCCTGATACAAGCAGAGAACTGGCATACCCTGAGGATGGATAGACGAGAGACCACCTGACCTTGACTCTTGTCCTCAATGCCCCACCGTGGATGCTGGCTTCGTCTGGCCAGGTCCTCAGGAGGAGGCAAGTGCCCCCTGGACCCTGGGGGTAGACATAAAGCTAGTGCAAGGCTGGCCGCAGAGATGAAGCCGAGAGAACCTGAGGAGTGGGCTCCTGAGACTGATGGCCCCTTCCGCCCCCACCCCCATCCCACTACCTCTGTACAAAGGTGGCCACAGCTGAACTTGCAAGCTCTACCAAGATGTTCGGATAATTTTATCTCTGTTTGCGTAAGTGCAGACCCCAAGCTCAGAAGAGCACAGCCATGCTGCTTGCCCCCATCCGCTGGAAAACACTTAGAGAAGACAGAAGAATGAGGATGGATTTCCATTCTCCATGAGGAGGGAGGACCTGTCTGGCCCCCTTCGTGCCATCCTGCCTCCACATCAAGTCAGGCCACCAGGGTGGGTTAGCTGCAAAGCATGCCCTGTGCAACCACCCAGTTTAGTATTCCCATTCAGACTTTGGAAAGGGTCTGCCAGAAAACCAAAATACATTAAGTTTCAATTACATGTTATGTAAGATGTCACCGAAATTCTGGGCAATAGAGAAAATATTCTCCCATGATCTCACCACTCCTGAAAATCAACTAGGCCACTTGCTCTTACAGACTTTCCATGAGCCTTCCTGTTCTCTGTCAGTGGACCTGTTTATCCGTTCTGCAATAAAACTTGCAATTATCCATGTATTGATATTTAGATGTATACTATACACACATATCTGTATTCATATTTCTTTCCAGTCTTTAAAATATTTTTTCATATTTATAATCATAATTTGTATACAGTACCTTTTCTCACTTAATTTTGTATCATGTGCTTTTTTCCATTACTGCATAGTCTTTACAAAATCGTTTTTTAAAATAAATAAGTGATTTTCCATCCGATGGATATACTGCAATTTAATGAACCACTGCCCTGTTTTGGGGCCAAATCTATGGTTTTACGACCCCTTTTCATCCTACATAAATCACACTCCTGTGGCGGTAATGGTAAGATCAGGGCTTGCTGCTACCCTTCCTGGCTTGCGAGGGTTCAGTTCTACCATCCTTGGAGGGGAAGGCGATTACATTTTCTCCGGTCGTGGCTGCGAAAAACGCAACCAGCTCATCTAAAGTTGTGTCATGTTATTAACACGCAAGTGTTGGGAGAAGGGGGGAAGACATGGGCTGTAGCATGAATGAGAACCCAGGGCTGGGCGGCATTGTGAGAACGGAGCACGGAGCTGGTAGGCACGTTGGAGGCTGCCTGGTCCTGGCATGGGGTGTTGGGGAGACGTGGCTTCGAAGGAGTCTCTATCACCGTGGTGGGATAGTGCCCTGGTGACTCAACCACCCCAACCTCTCTCCAGTGCATTTACACCCAGAGCACACTGTGTATTCATATGAAAGAATGACCTGAAGGACCTCTGGGTATCAGCCATACTGGAAGATGGGGTACTGTGAGCTCTCCGGAAGCCATATGTTTTTATCATCCTGTACTTGTCAAAGAGCTTTGAAGTTCCTGATCTTGCTCCAGCTCCCATGGGACTTGTCTTGTGCTTCTCTCATAACTCTTCAGGGTTGACCTTGTGTTTTTTCATATGGAGCCCCCACACCTCCCGCAGGACTCTAGGATTCCTAAAAAGGAGGGATTATGTCTTTAAAAGGATTAATTTCCATTAGTGTAACTTCCATTAATGTAATAAAAAAATTTTCATTTCCATTAATAGACTTCTTTTCTTTACAAGAATCACTTCACCCCAGTAAACGGAACTATCGCTATTTTTCTGTGTTCGGCTCTAGCCCTGAGCTGCATGTGTATGTCAGGTCTTGCCAAATTATTACCATTGCATTGTTGCTGCCCAGGGTCCTGTCTGTTCTTTGTCTCTGGCTTAGTCTGACCATCAGTATTTTCCCACGTTGGTACAACATACAGGTAGCCATCATTTTTAAAGGCTCTGTGGGGCGCCTGGGTGGCTCAGTCGGTGAAGCATCTGACTTCGGCTCATGTCATGATCTGGGATCGAGCCCCGTGTGGGGCTCCCTGCTCAGCAGGGAGTCTGCTTGTCCCTCTCCCTCTGCCCCTCCCCCCACTCATGCTGTCTCTCTCTCAAATAAATAAATAAAATCTTAAAAAATAAAAAGTAAAGGTGCTGTGATAGCCCAGAGACAGGTGGAGCTCACTTTTGCTTAACTCTTTCCCGTGCTGAATACAAATCTAAGCCCACAGTTACAAACTGTGAGCCTCTCAAAACACAGCCACAGCACAGGGGGGTCAAGTGGGTAGTGCCCTGTCTCTACAATCCGGTACTTACAGGTGAGCTGCCCTCGAACTCCCTCCCAACAGCATGGCAGCAGAACAGACCCTTCCCCAGGCTGACTGTCCCCATCCCTCTCTGTCCAGCTGGACTCTGGTGCCCCCAGTTCCTCCTTCCCACACTTGCTGAAGGAAGGTGCAGCCAGATGTGCGGTCCCGCCTGAGCTAAGCCCTGCTCAATTTCCGACCAGCCCCCCCGAATGTCTTTTCTGTACAGTTGGTTGCTATGCTCTGGAATTTCAGACCATGCTGAATTTCCTCGTTTTATGGCTTGGAATTTCAGGAGCAGCACCACAGATGTTAAATGTGTGAGTCTCTTGGTGCTAGTAAAATAAACCTTAATCAAACAGGGGTGTCGTGACTTGCAGAGTTAGAGAGCCCCTAATACATTATGTCAATCACCAATACAGATGTTGCAAGTGGAGTCATTTGGTAGCATAGTAACTTTATATGGTCAGGGAGCCAGCTGTGAATATTTAAGCGGGGGGAGTCCTTTTTTTATTTCTCTGCAAATATATTTCCGACCATAACTTAAATATTTTCTTTAGTCAAAATACTGATTTCTCTCTCTCACCATATTCTCCAGAGAAGCCCACACTATCCTCCTGTTTCTCAACCCCACCAAACAAGCTGTTGTATCCGAGATCTTGAGAGACTAAGTTAGAGTCTTGCTCTAGAATGTTTGGAGCACATTTTTGAAGGCTAGCATTCTATCCTCACAGGTGTAAGCCTCCCCCTGCTTTTGTTGTGAGGTAATGGTATTTCCTGAGGGCTCAGAAAATCCCCAGTGCTAGGATGGGGACACTGAGGTTGGCTTCTGTCAAGGTCTCGTGGTGGCTCCTGGGCAGAACTTGATTCCTGACCCAGTTGCTAGTGTGTTTCGCTCAAGCGTCGTACCAGAGCATCCTCTTTGCAGAGAAAATGGCTTTTGCGGTTGGGCAAATGAATTTTCTGAAAAAAAGAAAAAAAAAGAAAAAGAGCACTTTAATGTAGTTTTCATAGCTGCCTGGAAAACCCAAAGGCAACAATGTCTTCTCCATGAATTATTTTGCATACTTCTTCCTGTATCTATAAACAAAAAGACCATGAGAAACCCACATTTCCTCATTTGTAAAATAAGGGAATTGGACCTGGTGAACTTTAGGTTTTATGGACCAGGAATTCTGTTTCTCCGGAATGCATTTGACTTTGAAATCCCTAACCTAGACATAGTCAGACATAATGCAATATTCTTCAGTGCCATGGGTTATAATGAAAAGTAAACAGATTACTGGTTACATTTAAAATATATATATTCTAATTACATAGGTAATACAGAATATATTCTCCTTAATTAAAAAAGTGTCAACGTAACTGAAGGCCACCCTGTCCCTCACCCCCAACTAACACGCCCTTCCTAGAGACTATTATTGGTTTGGGAAATATATATAATAGAGACCTTTAAAAATGCATTTACAGACATAATCCTATATATATCCCTAAAATATGTACTTATACACACATAAATATATATTGCTTTTAGTGGTTTTTAAAAAATGTTATTTGTTTCACATCTTGTTTTCTTGGTCAACAGTCTGTCTTGGAGATCTTTCTGTTTGTTTATAGAGATGTACCCCTTATTTCTTTATTGGGGCTGTTGGAAGATCTGGTTCTGGCCTCCTTCCTCTGGGCCTCCTTCTTGCTTCCACCTTACCTCCACCAGGTGCATCTAAAACATAACCTCCTCCCACTCCTCCCACTGTTTGGAAATATCGCCCCTTTTCTAGCTGCTCATTCTGCACAGCCCTATCAGCCATCCTCCATGCCTGGGGAGCTCTCTCTGCCCCTCTGTCTCTGTCTGAATTCGTCCTTCTCTGCACTGTCTCTGTGATCTACACATGTATCATGTTATTACTTGCACTTCACTTAGGTCTTTTTTTTTTAAGATTTTATTTATTTATTTATTTTTATTTTTTAAAGATTTTATTTATTTATTTGAGAGAAAGCACGAGAGAGAGAGAGAGGGAGAGAGCACACAAGCAGCGGGGAGGGGTAGAGCGGGAGGGAGAAGCAGACTCCCCGCTGAACAGGGAGCCCGATGCGGGGCTTCATCCCAGGACCCCAGGATCATAACCGGAGCTGAAGGCAGACGCTTAACCGACTGAGCCACCCAGGTGCCCCAAGATTTTATTTATTTATTTTAGAGAGAGAGAGAGTGCGCATGAGCAGGGGGAGGGATATAGGGAAAGAATGTCAAGCAGATTCTGCGCTGAGCGCCGAGGCTGACACAGGGCTCATCCCACGACCCCGAGATCACCACCCAAGCCAAAACCAAGAGTCAGTCACTCTACCAATTGAGCCAGCCAGGTGCCGCTCATTTACATCTTTATTATCACATGGCCTTCCCTTAATTATAAATATAATCAACCTAACCCTAACCTAATAAATAATTTTTTTTCCCACGGCTGTCTCTTCTACCAGACGATCTCTGTGAAGATGGGGTCCATGTCTGTGTTTATTGATCTACCCAGCACCCATGCTCAAAGTCTGGCGCATAATAGGTGCTCAGTAAAGGGTGGTGGGCCTGCTTGAGGTGGGGCAAGGGAGCTTGTCAGAAGAAACTACTGCACAAAGCTGAAAGCAGACAGAAGGCACCTGGCTGCAGACCAGACTGCCGCTGGGGCCACCGCGCGGGGAGGATTGCTGCAGAGCTCCCCCCAGCACACTTTTTCATTAGGGAGACTCAAGGCGGCTTTTTTCTTTGCAGAGCACAGTCTGTCAATGAAATGGAATCTGCAAACCAGCTTCCCACAGTGCTTCTGTTCCTGTTAAAAATAAACCTAACTCTATCTATGAGGGTTTGTTTTTTTTTTAATAAAGAAAATACTCCACATCCCTCCCAAACCTGTCTTTGAGCTACAGCCTGATGCGAAAACTTAATCTTTAACTGAAATGGAGGGTGAAGCATAAACCAATCATGGAAATGCTAACCTTTTTTTTTTTTTAAAGATTTTATTTATTTATTTATTTATTTATTTGACAGAGAAAGAGTGAGAACAGGAACAAAAGCAGGGGAGTGGGAGAGGGAGAAGCAGGATTCCTGCCAAGCAGGGAGCCCGATGCGGGGCTCGATCCCAGGACCCTGGGATCATGACCTAAGCCGAAGGCAGGCGCTTAATGACTGAGCCGTCCAGGTGCCCCAATGCTAACCTTTTTAATAGTCCTATTAAAACCCACCTCTCTGCGAGTTGGCCACTGGGTATCTATTTTGCAGGATCCTTGGGAGAGGGACAGATTTAGCAGGCATGCAAACATGACATTAACATCACATGCAAACTATATATTAGGAGTATAAAGCATTTCCTTAATACATGTATTTCATTTGTCGGGTAATGCTAACTTTTTAGACTAACAAATACAAATAAGGGATAAAGGAAAATATTATAGAAAAATTTCCATAGCGGTTCATTCTTCTGAACCCCATACAAGTTACCAAGGCAGACTGTGATCAAAAGGGCACGTCAATGGGATAAGGATTGGCTTTCTCACCTGCAGGGGAGGTAGGGATGAGATAAAGAAATAAAGCAAGCTTTGCATTCTCTCTGTGTTAGAACCGCCAGTAAATATAAGTACAGCTCAGGGAAAGTTTTTTGTTTTTTGTTTTTTTTTTCCTTTGGTTGAAATAAACCCTTTGTATGAAAAGATACATCCTTTCAAACATGATTAATATGTCTTGCCTGTAGCTTTCTGCTCAAATTATTTGTAATTCTAGTGAGGAGGAAGCATTTCTTTCTAGCCAAAACAGCCGTCTGGATGAATACAAATGAGTTTATAAAAGGCTTGAGTTACTAACGGGGTAAACTCGCGGGCAGGTGACCTTCTTTGTTTAAGTTCGGTTGCTGAACGCTGTCGGGCACGGCCCGGCTTGCATTTTCCTTGGGCTTGGTGGATGGAGGGCCCTGGCAAGGTTGCAGCTCACTCTGTAACAGACCCTGCCTGTGGTAGGGATGGGGGAGAGGAGGAAGGAGGAAGCCATTTCCAGAAACTTCTGCAGCTTCCAGAACCTTCTGCTGCCTCCAAACTGCAGATTATTTCATCGAACAAAATTGATTTGCCAGAGGCCAGCCTGGAGCCTGGTGCATCACCCACCCATCTTCAGGACAGGGACAGATGCCCCTTATATGGATGGAATGGTTCAAGGGACCCACATTCCTTGGGACTGACCCATGGGGAAAGGACCCCAGCCCACCTCCTCAGCTCTGTCCTCCTGTGAGAATCAGTCAGGAAGAGACCTGCGGCCCAGCAGGAAGAGCAGAAACTGGGAAGTAGCTGACTTACCTTCTTTCTGAGAAGGGAAAAATTGGAATGTTCCAGAAAGAAGAGTTGCCTAGCACTTTGACGTCCCCAGTGCACAGAAGTTAAAAGCTTGAAATCAGGGTTCAATGTGGGTTCAAATCCCAAGCAGACTGCGGGACCTGGGCAGGTTAGTACTTCTCTCCAGTCTCACCCGTTCTCCCTAGAAACGGGTGGTGCTAACGGTGCCCGTCCCAAAGGACAGCAGGCTCAATGGAATGGTCTAAGTGGGCATACTCTCACCACACCACCTAGCACATGTTAAGGACTGAAGAAACGTTAGCTTTAATTGTGCATACTTTATTAATAATGTTACCATTACTATTTACTCATCTTTAACAATAATTAAGGGGAGCATTAGTTTAAAAAATTAACTTCAAGGGTGAGATCAAACAGAGAAGCTGAAAACCAAGGACGACAACATCGTGTCAAACATTGAGGAGTGATAACTCATATTTTAAAAAGTAAAAATTCTAACACAACTTTGAACAAGAATTCAGTGAGTTTGAGTCAGTCTAGATGATCCAATTGGACTTTTTTCCATTAATTTCTCTTACCCCAGCTCTGCATCATACTGGTGTTTAGAAAAAGGACATCCTGGGGATGGACCAAAACCAGAGTGTCTGAGGACCCCTTCTCAAACCTGAGCTTAAATATCTTAAGCAGCAAAAACAAGCCTTTCTTTCCCTCTAAGTAACAGAAAATAAGCAATAAGAAAAAAAATTAGGAAATTAAATTTAGTTGTCCTGATGAATACCTTAACACTGACGGTTCCTTTTCCTGCCAAACACGATGAACTGTTGTTTCTCCTATTTTCTCCCTAGAGAGTTAAGAAATTATTGCGTGATAAGTCATTTATCTTTAGTGCAGGTACAAGGCTATAACCACATATTACCCAAAATGGGGAATTCACATCACATTATTTTCCATTGGTGAGTAATGGACGGGAAATGGGAAATGTCACTACAAGGCTGGCTGGCCATCTGGCCAAAGCCGCTCTATGAATACAGCAGCTGATCTACGTGGAAATATTAAAGCAACAAAGTCTGAATCTGTTTTGCTTCTCCAGGGAACCTCAGTTCATGCATGGAAGGAAGGCAATAAAGTCCAATTATTCTAGACGGGGCTACACAAGGCATATGAAAATTATCTCATGCAGGGTAACTCTAAAGCTAAGTATTTTTTAAAATACCCATCAGTCACTCTGAGTAACAAAATCAAACAAACTGATCAATCTCTGAGGAACTACCCATTAATCAAAAGATGGTGGTGAGATGTTGGCAATTTTTCATTATTCCACGTGTAATATTTTAAATCTGACATGCTGACAGGGTGGTCCAAAAATATGAAATTATCACATCCAAAAGGAAGGACAGTTAAGCGTCTTGATGTTGGTCCATTTGTGCCAGGGAGCCCCACGTTTCCCCTTTAGAGTGCTGCTTTCTTCTTCTGTGGGGCGCACAGTTCCTGTAGTTGGCAATGGCAATAGTAAGAGGCTCTTGCTGGGAGCACGACCGAAACTTTGGGGAAACCCAGTGCTTCTGCAGTGGTCCTCAGAGCGGCGGTTTTGCCCATCCAAGTCCCACATCTCAGGAGTAGGCATATTGGCCCCGCCATACAGAGAAGGAGCCTGTCTGTGCTGAGCTTCTCACACAGCACAGATGGAAGACTTCAGAAGCGAGATGGATGGTGCCACTCAGCAGGTGATGCAAGATTAGTTATAATCAAACTGGAGTGAAATTTGTCTCAGGTATTATTGCTGGGTCCCATCTCATGTGTGTGAAGAGCTGGTAGTTATGTGGCAGGATGTTAGTTCATTTGAATGACTACAAAAAAAAAAAAAAGTCCATCTGTTTTTTATTTTCTCCACCTCAGTAAAAGTACACACATCCCAACAGGCCCTACTGGACCTTCCCTTCTCTGAGTCTTTGGTCGAGTCAGTTCATTTCTCTGGGTTCAGCTTTACCATCTGTAGAATGAAAATGTCAAACCCTAAGTCAGGGATTGGCAAACTATGACCTATGGGCCGGACCCGGCCCTGTGCTTGTTTTTTATAAATAAAGTTTTATTGGAACATAGCCATGCCATTCGCTTCCTCTTTGTCATGGCTGCTTTCACACTATAACAGCAGACTTGAGCAGTTGCGACAGAGACTATATGGCCAGCAAAGCCTAAAATATTTACTGTCTGGGCCATTACGGTAAAAGTTTGCTGACCCCTGGACTAGGTGATCCTCCTGTTAAGTTTCTTCCAACTCTGAAATCTATGATTCTGGGAAGAAGGAAAGAATATAAGGCTTCTGGGTGCCTGAGTGGAAGGACAGCACTGATGGAGAAAAGGTCAGAAAGGGGAGGCTGGATTGGCCAAAATAAAGGTACCTTTCCCCTCATGTATGCTTCCCTCTGGCCCAGGGGCCATGCTTTGGGAGCCCACAGTGGAAGTGTAGTGGGCCAGGCGAGGGGTGCCAGCTCAGGTTTTAAAGCTGCAATAACCCTTTAGCAGCGGACGATTCCCAGGAAGGAAATCGATGGTACCCGTGGCTCTTCGGCACCATTCTGAGAGCCTTCCACATGCAAGACAGTTGTGTAGCTGGTGGGTCAGATCTTGTCAGTGGTGCTTCACCAGGCGGCACCTGAGGTTGCCCAGAGGGCATCTTGCTCCGGGCATCCCACATGTGCCTGCCCTTCCCAGCCCTCCCTCCCCTGGCCAGAGAGTCGCCATTTGAAGCCTCTGCTCAGTTTCCAAAGCCCCCCTCAGCCCAGCCTCCCTGGTCCGTCCAGCCCCATGTGGGTTCCTCTATTGTCACCGGCATTCCCTCTCGCCCCACCCTCAGCCCCTCCCTGATCACTGTGCTGCTCCCCAGCTCCAGAATCTTCTCTTTCTCCCTGCTGTGAGCTTCGACTTCATCTCTCAAGACACAGCGCACAGTTGACCTCCTCTAGCATATTCCGGCACACTGACATCTTCTTGTTCTGTGCTCTTCAGTTCTGGCTCCATGCATGACTACACGTTCTTGACCATAGGGTCTCTGTCTTATATTTCTCTTAAGGTCGCAGGATTGGGCCTTGACTCGGGAGCCAGTGTGTAATTGATTATTGAGTGGTCTGGCCAACCCTGCCTTTATTCTCCACGGGATGTAATTGACTGGCATATTTCACAGAGCACCTGCGTGCGGCTGGAGGGTCCGCTCAGCGGTGCAAAGATCCACAGAGCAGCTGCCGTGGGCAGCAGGAGAAGAGAGGCTCCCAAAGGGCCCAGAACTCCGAAGGTGAGAGTCAAGGTGGCCCAGCGGGGGAGGGAGGGCCAAGGAGAAAGTCCCTTGCATCTGTGCGTTGCGTCCCAGCATGTACCGAGAATGACCTGAGAAGAGATGTGCATCTCTGGACCCTCACTCACCCTGGTCCCAGTCCCAGTCCCACTGTGTATCATGGCCTGGTGCTGAGGGCATAGGGCAGGACATCTCCACATGGGTCCTGTTTCTGCTCCTGACAAGTGCCTGCTGGTCCCACTAGAAAGTGACCCGTGGCTGTGTCTGAATGTAACATTTGAACACCAAATGGCCGCATTTGCCCCAGTGGGCTCAGGTCCAACAGGGTCTGGATATATAATCCTGGCTATCACATGACACCCATACTGGCCATTCTCCTGGTTTCTGGGCCTCCACCAGGGTCATATGAAGCCTTGTTTGCAGGGAGGGGAGCCTAATTTCTCAGTGTAACTGACTCCCCATTTCCCTCGTGCAGGTTAAGATCCAGGGCAGAGGAACATGGCCAGCAGCTTGCCCTGCTGCAGGAGCTGGATCTACAAGAGGGCTCCTGTGCTCGTAGAGGGCAGTCGGCCCCAGTACTGAGGTCACATGTCTCCCCATTCTGTCCACTGTCTGTCATATAGGATGGTGCCTAATCCACCTTCCACCTAAAGTGGGAAACTTCCTAAATCATTTTATAATAGAGTTTTTAAGTCCCGAGTGCCACAATTGCTTGTTTGCAAAAGTTTAGGCGAACACAGATCATCTAACCAATTTAGCTGAAGAGTGTCCCACTTGTCACACACACACCCCATTTACTTGTATCCCAATGAAATTTCAAGAGAAGGATCAGTGCCTTCTAAAATCTGGGACGGCCATGGCACGATGCGCAGGAAACCGAGCTATTATGTGAAGCCGTCTGTTTGCTCTGTACAAAGGCGATCAGAAAGACACAGAGGGTGCCAGAGTCTGTAGCCGTGTGGGGGGGGCACTCCTGGGGGCACTCAGGCTCATTCCCTGCTCCTTGTCGCTGGGAGGGTGGAAGCACGGGGTAGGGAAAGTGTCCATTCGGGACAGTGAGTGTTGCTGGACAGAACGGGGTGGGGTGGGGTGGGGGATGGGCCGTGCCGAATTACCTGGTTCGTCTCAGGCTGTGTCTCTGCACAATATGGATGCCCGCCTCCCTCTATGCCTACCGTCTCAACTTCCCCTACCCTCACCAAATCCCTCTGCTGCTAGGAAAGACCATGCGTGCACACTAGGGACGGCCCTCACTGCTCATGACCTCATCACCGACACACATGTACTTACTGTTTGTGGTGGACCCAACAGCAGAGGACTGAAACAGGATAGGAAGAAGTCATCTTGGGTACAAGCTACACTCCTCTCAAACTAACCTTGAGCACAAAAGGCCAGAGTTAGGGAAAGAGAGAAATGTCAATACTTTCCTTCCAATTTGGGAACTTGTGGTTTGTAATTTATGTGTTGAGCTCCGGGGACAGAAGCATCTTCTTGCACTGTTCTCGGGTTACCCTCCCCCGCGCATCTGCATCCTGTTCTCTGAAAGGTACCATATATCACAGCGTCCTCCAGATGCTGTTGCATGGGGTTTGTGAGAATGGAGTGAGCATGGAGGCAGCTGGAACGGGCAGGGCTGTAGTTCTGTCTCCAAAGGGGCTGGGGTGAGGGCCAGGGGAGTTCTGGGCTCTGTTCCTCAGGCCTTTGCAGGGCTTGGGGCAGGAATGTTTGCACCCCCGCCCCACCCATCCTGGAGAGCTCTCAGTGCCTCCCCAAGTTAACAAGTGAAGACAAGGAAGGACATGTGTGCCAAGTCAGGATGCACGATTGGGGTTGGAGTCTCTCCCCTGTGGTTCTGATGCTTTATTTCAAGACAGGCTCCAAGCCCACCAGGGCAATTATATACATTCTCACACAAAGTGGGTTCTGGAATTGTGGAAATAAAGGCCAGACTGGCTGAGCATGGGGTGTGGCTGCCTTAATTATATTGGACATGAAAAGAAGATGGATTTTATAATAAGCGTAGGTGCCAATGAGCCTGCCACTTTCTCAATTTGGGGATTAGTTTAATCCACAATGAGGAGTGCAAAGATTCTGCTTGGAGGCCCAGGCCTTTATTTTTAAAGTTACAACATGAATAAACTTCCTAAAATGATTTGATGAGGAATTTTTTAGCTGACCTTTTGCTCTTGATAGAAAATTCTAAAGCCCAAGGGCATGAGAATGGCCACTGGCCTTCGTGCATAAAATACTAAATATTAGGGCGGCTGGGTGGCTCAGTCATTAAGCGTCTGCCTTCGACTCAGGTCATGACCCAGGGTCCTGGGATTGAGCCCCGTGTCAGGCTCGCTGCTTGGCGGGGAGTCTGCGTCTCCCTTTCCCTCTGCACCCTCCACTCGTGCTCTCTCGTGCTCTCACTCTCTCTCAAATAAATAAGTAAAATCTAAGAAATAAATAAATAAAACATTGAATATTCTCCAGTGTGATTTTTAATTGGGAAATCGTGACAATGCTGCCATTTCCATCGAGAAGTAGGGAGTGGGGATGGGGAGGATAAACGCATTCCTGAATCCTTACCCTGCTGCTCCCCATCTCTGGCCTCAGGCCCCTGGCCCAGGAGTGTCTCTGCAGGAGGGGCACTTCGCCCTCCCGCCTGCATTCCAGCCCCCACCCCCAGCACTGACCACCAGCTTTCGACCTCCCCCCCTTGGTCCCAAGACATCTGCCCACACAGATGCACCTCTGATGCGTGGAATATTATTTCCTTGGCCAAAAAAATTCCAAGCCATCTACAGGACTCAATTTCAGGATTTTCTTGGAATGTTGTGAAAATCTGTGTCTTTGCCATGGGAACATTCAGAAGTAGAGGTTTGTATGTGGCTCTAGTTACAAGATGGTATGTCTGAGGCTGTATTTCCGAATTAAATACATATTCGGCAGGTCCCTCCCTTAACTCTCCTGCGTATCAGGAAGCCGGAAGAGGATGAAGCCAGCTTTAGAAAATGCTTCCACCCACTCGCTACCTTTGTTCTCCTTCTTCCCCTCCATGCCCCTGTTCCGGAACCAGCAGGGGCCATGTGATTCCAGCTTCTCCCAGGCAAGCCGATGGCAGCTCAGGGGTAACCAGCAGCCTGTTGGAGGGCCTGCTGGTTTAAGAAGAGGCTGATCTTTACAGGCCAGGTCCACTTGAGACATTTTGTGGTCCTAGCCAAGTTTTTAAATCTTTGATTCTCAGCGCCTATTTAAAAAGGTGGATTTTTTCCCCTTTCTTTCTGAAATGACAGCTTCTCGAGCAAGTCTGGCTGTCCCCCAAGCCCTGCCACTCTGGGCTGCCTGCTCAGGAATTGAAGTAAGCAGCTGCCCAGGCTGCAGGACCCGGCCTTCCATCGGATCCCGCGAGAGCCGCTCTGCAGAACAGCAAGGCTGCTCCGTGGGGAGAGGTAAAGGAGCGCATACTAGCTACGAGCCCCTCCCACCAGACATCCAATACAAGTGGATGACTCCTTTTCCATTCTCTGCCCGGGGCCTCTGGGATGGCGTCTGTGCACACACAACAGGCTGGAGGGTGCGGCTTCACAGGCCTCAGGAAGAGATGCTCTATGCGGGGCCTTTGTGGCTTCTGGTGGATTGTTTAGCAGTATGGAGCCTGCCTCTGTGGTGGGTGGAATTGCATCCCCCCAAAAGGGTTGCTCAGATCTTAACCCCCGATAACTGTGAATGTGGCTTTGTTTGGAAGTAGGGTTTCTGCAGATGTAATGGAGTTGAGATGAGGTAATACTGAGTAGGGTGGGCCCTAATCCATTGACTGGCATCCTTATAAGGAGAGGGAAATTTGGACACACAGAGGGAAGATGGCCATGTGAAAACGGACTCGGAGACCGGAGTGTTGAGTCTAGAAGCCAAGGAGCGCCAAGGATTACGGATGAGCACCAGAAGCCCCGGAAGAGGCAAGAATGGGCCCTCTCCTAGAAGCTTTAGAGGGAGCATGACCCCTTGGTGTCAGCCTTGCAGCCTCCAGCACTATGAGAGAGTACATTTCTATTGTTTTAAGCCACTTAGTTTGTGGTGATTTGTCAGAGCATCTCCAGAACGCTGAAACACTGTCTCTGATGTCTGTGGCTCTTGCATTGAACCCCATGTCCTCCCACGACTCTGTACTCTATGAACTCTCTCTCGGGAAAGCTCCAAACTGAGTGGCAGGAGGCAATGGAGAAGCCACTCTGGCCAATGGTATCAACATCAGCAGGTTTCCTTCCCTGGTAGCAGGAAAGGCTGACCAGATGAAAGGTTTTGGTTGCAGTAAAGAATGAGATGAGGAAATGGAAACAGATGTAACAGATTTCCACATTTTACTTTCTGAAGAGTTGCAGTTTGAATCCAATGGTCACTTGCAGGGTAAAATTCCTTCTTGCTCAGGGAGGTTAGTTTTTGTTCTAGTAAGGCCTTTATGTGATTGGGTGAGGCCCACCCATATTATTGAGGATAACCTGCTTTACTCAAAGTTCAAATAATAATGTTTGACCAAATATCCAGTCACTTGGCCAATCAAGTCAACACATAAGTTTAACCATCACAGTGACTATCTGGATCACTGTTTATCAATGGACGTGCCATTGATGTTTAGGGCAGAACAATTTTGTGCGGATCTGTCCCATCCATTGTCAGGCATTTAAGATCCCGATTCCCTGTCCACATAACATCCACGGTATTCCCATTATTGTAACAACAGAAGTTGTGTCCACACACTTCTGGATGTTTCACTGCAGGCTGGTTCTCCCCAAGCTGGAGAGCCACTGATCCAGATTTACTGACTCTGCAGTAATGTGCCCCCCCCCCCACCACCACCACCGTGCTGGCAACATCAAGACTATTGGTGGGCTTCTCAGGTCTTGATATTCAGACTTCACCTGATATAGCCATTGTCTAATCCAGGGGTTGGCAAACTCTTTCTGTAAAGGACCAGATAGTAAATATCTTAGGCTTTGGGACTACATGGTCAATATCACAACTACTCAACTCGGCAGTGGTAGGACAAAACCAGCAAGGGCAATACAAAAATGAATGAATGTGACTGTGTCCCAATAAAACTTTATTTATGAACACTAAAATTTGAATTCCATATAATTTTCCATGTGTCATGAAATAGTACCCTTCTTTTGATTTTTTTTCCCCAACCACTTAAAAAGTAAAAACCATTTCTATCTTGCAGGCAATGTGAATTGAACTCTCTTACTTTTCATCTCCCATGACCTTATTGCGTGTTCAGCTAATCATTGAACAAGGGCTTTGATAAATGTTTATCAAATTGAACCAAGTGGGATTTGAGCAAATACAGTGCTTTTCAAAATTCTCTCAGCAGAAATTTTTTGGAATTCAAATCTGATAGAAACCCCAATGTTGAAAGCAAACATAGTATTTTGTTAGCAAAATTTTATTTTATGAGTTCAAATGGATAACAATTTGTATGTTTTGATGAATATGAAAATCAAGGGAAAGTTCCAGATGGCTGTGTCAAGATGTTCTTTGATTAAACTGTCCAATGCTTGAAAGAGGAGAGAGATGGAAGTTTTTGTTCCAAAGCAGAGCACTGACAATATCTAATGGTAGTTTATATTCTTATTTGTAAATATAAAAGTCATATATGATGCACCAGAAACTTAAATAAATGACAAATATAATATCATGATTGTACACATCACAGATATAGAATTCAGTGACATTGAGTATATTCATACCATTGTGCAACCATCACCACCATCCATTTCTGGACTTTTCCATTATACCAAACAGAAACTCTGTCCCCATTAAACACTAACTCCCTATTCCTGCCTCCCCAGCCCCTGGCAGTCACTACTCCACTTTCTATCTCTATGAATTTGACTCCTCTAGCTGCCTTATATATCATGGAATCATGCAGTTTGTCCTTTCTTTTTTTTTTTTTAAGATTTTACTTATTTATTACAGAGAGAGAGAGAGCATGAGGGGGGAGGGTCATAGGGAGAAGCAGACTCCCTGCTGAGCAGGGAGCCTGATATGGGACTCGATCCCAGGACCCTGGGATCATGACCTGAGCCGAAGGCAGACCCTTAACCGACTGAGCCACCCAGGCGCCCAGCAGTTTGTCCTTTTGTGCCTGGCTTAGTTCACGTAACAAAATGTTTTTGAGGTTCTTTCGTGTTTTGGCACGTATCAGAACTTCATTCCTTTTAAAGACTGAATAATACTCTATTGTATGTGTATCCACATTTTGTTTATCTGTTCATTCATCAATGGATAGTTGAGTTGTTTCCCCTTTTGGCTATTGTAGATACTGCTGCTGTGAACATGGGAATATGAATATCTGTCTGAATCCCTGCTTCCAGTTTGGGGGATATACATCTAGGAGTGGAATTGTTAGATTATATGATAGTAATTCTATGTTTAAGCTTTTTGAGAAATCTCCATACCATTTTTCAAAGAGGTTGTACTATTTTACATTCCCCCCAGCAATGCCCAAGTGTTCCACTTTCTCTACATCCTCACCAACACTTGTTTTTTATTTTTCTTTTATATGTATTATATATATAATTATATATATGATAGCCATCCTACAGGGTGGGGAGTGGGAAAATGTTTTAATGAGATTGGAGTTGAGCATTTGGGGCCCCTGGGGCACAGTCACATCACTTTAGAGTTCCACAGAGCAGTCTGAAAGCAGGGGGCTCGTTTTTTTTACCACCACCCCCCCCCCCGCCACCTCAGAGTTTGTGATTTAACAGTAAGCCTTCCTTGACTTCACTCCAAGAAGTGAGCAGGGTGATTGATTTCAAGCTGGAGGTGAGACTGGGAAAAGAAACAGATACCTCCACGCAAGGTCTGGTGTTCAGAGCCCAAGTCGAAACCAGCCACCCCCCTGGTGAGTGTTTAAGACCAGGTTTAGGACCAGAAATCATCCCTCTCTTTCTCTCGTTGTTTCTCCCCACCTCCTCTCTCTCTGTCTCTTTCTCAAGCAACCACAATAAGTAAGACTTCATTTCCCTGCCCTCCCTTCAGGGGCCTAGCTCCAACACACTGCAAGGAATTATCCCAGTTTAAAACCTTTTAAGTCAATAGCAGTTTGGGGGCTGGAGTTTAATTCAGGTAGACCCCTCTACAAACCAGTCAAAACCATTATCACTTCTAGGGAATTTGTGGGGGATCCTGGGAACACCTGCAGCGGGCAGACTCCCAGCCTTTCCCACATCTTCCCCAGTGTCCACGGCTGTGAGCCCCCTCCTGACTGCTTGACCGCACTGCTGCCTGGCCTGGGCTCTGCAAGGCTGCCGTCCTGCTAAGGGCAGCCACCACCCCAACCCCAGACTCACTCCCACTCCCGGGAATCTGTTGATGTCCTCCTTTCCCACTCCCCCAGAAGCACTGGGCGGCTTTCTGCTCCAAGAAAAAGGAAACACTCCCTCCAAATAGCCTTTGGTGTGATGGCTCTTTTGGCCTCCCAGGTGCAGCTCCTGCCTCTGTTAGGAACTTGTATCAAACACCCCAGGGGCAGACTGTGGAGCTACTTGTCTTATATCCCCCTACCTCGCACTTGCAGCCCTGCTCACCCACTGACATGCCAGGATGTCAGGATGTGTTTCCAGTCTCCTCCTCCTGACATCCTGATGAGTTTTCAGTCTCCTCCCACCCAAAGTGTTCGTGACCCCTTCTCCATTTGGGATTATGTCCTAGTACCCAGGAGGCATGGTGCTGAGGACCCAAAGGTCCCTCCAGATGTGCCCAAGGGGCTTGAGGCCACAGACAGGACTCCTGTTGACTGATATGTCCATCAGGCTGCATTGGGCTGCAAGTAACAGATAATCCCACCTCAACAAAAAGAAAAATGTGTTCTCTCACTGGAGCAGAAGTTCTGAGGCAGGGCAGCTCTGGGTCAGTTGATTTAGTGGCTCAATAATTTTTTCAAGGACTCAGGTTTCTCCATCTTTTTGCAAGCATCCTAAGTGTTTGGCTTGGTCCCTGGGGTAGCTCCCTAAGGAACAAGGTGGCTGCCACCTGCCAATCCTCACATCCAGACACTGCAATATCCAGTAGAAGGAAGAAGAAGTGCTTTATCTTTTTTTGCTCCTCTCTTCAAGAGCAGAGAAGCTTAACCAGCAACTCTCTGGGCATCCCTTTAAATCTCACTGGCCCTGATTATATCATATGATCAAGCTCAAGGAATCACTGCAGAGGGATGGAACCTCCATTGTTTTGTGTTTTTTCTGGTATCTCCGGAGATATATGCACCCATTCCTGAGCAAAGCTGGGCTCTGAGGACAAGGAGAACGGGTGGGGGCAGTTGCAGAGTTTGTGAGACCACCACACTACCCTTTGGGGTCACCCCTTGGTGTTTATCATGTACTTGCTTTGTTATATTTTTCAATTCAATGTATTTGAATCTTCAATTCAAATACATAAATATTTTCTTGTTCTAAATAATTTACTAAATACAGAAGTATGTGGAGTAGAAATATGAAAGATGTCTTTCACTGCCATCCCCCAGTCTCACTTCCCTCCCCAGAAAGAACTTCTGTCTCTATTTTGGTGTGTCCTCTTCCTATCTCCTTTATGCATTTGCATATAAGCATATGTTCATACACACATAAGTGCTTTACTTTCATTTTTACATAGATGCTATCTTGTTCTGCTTCTGCTTCTAGCCTTTTCTCACTTAGCTCTCAATACGTCTAGATCCACTTCATTCATTGTAATGACTGAATATTATCCCAAAGGGTAAGTACTCCATTGCCTTGTATTTTAAGTAGCTTTTCAGTCTTGTGCCTTATCTCCCTAGCTGGAGCATGAACATCCTGAGGGCATATTTTTCTTTCTACATCCAAGCACTTAATATAATATTTTCCTACAAAGTGAAAGTCAATTAATAGCTATTGATGAAAGGACTCTCTCTCCCTTGCCACGTAAGAGTTGTCCTAGCACTTCTGATGGCCTGACGAGGAGCCCTTCTCTGAGCCAGTAAAGGTACCCAGCACCATAGTTTATCAGTTTGTCATTCTTTTGCCTATCAACAAGAGTGACAAATCAATTTATTAGCAAGGGGGAGTTGATAATTTTCCACTGTTCCTTTGGCAGCATTTTCTGGGTACCGGAGAGCACAACATCTCAGTCTCTCTCGAGCACGTTGTCAATTCAGAGCACTTGGGCTCCTTGCAAAGTTATACATTATCTCATTGTTCAGCTCACATAGGAACATCGGGGCAGAGTTATTAACAGCCCACACTTCCTGGAGAACCATTTCAAGGGCTACTAATGGTGTTCACAGACTGTTAAACTGGAAAAGTTATCCATTTGCCTAGATACACACTCTTAATAACCCTTTCCAGGTTTCTTAAGGTGGTCACAACTACATAAAATAGATTACAACTGAACCTATTCAAGACCCTTCAGTGGGGAGAAATTACTTCAATATGAGGTTATCACCTGCAAACAGACCAAACAAATGAATCTCTCAGGGCAATCACTCTTTAAGCAGATGGTGGCATTCAGACCTGCTGATAGCATCAATGGATATCATCTTGGGCCTAGGTGGGGCTCATTGTACTTCTGAATCCACGAGCTTCCTATAGTAGCCGAAAAAATTACCATTGTGAAAAAGTAAAGAAATGAAACACAGGTCTCCCAGATGTGCTCTTTGCATTGGGGAAGACTCTCAAAGTTTGGGCCTTAACAGGAAACTTGGAACGATGAAAGGAAATCATGCAATAGGAATGAAACTGAAATTAGTTTATGTCCCTCAGCTGATGACACACAACGGGAAACTTTCTGATCGATCATTTTAATTAGTATTGATTATGAAAACTCTGGCCCCTAATACTCAAAAGTCTACAAGTGGTTGGGGAAATAGGCCTCCACACATGAAATATTGAACACCACCACCAGGTAATACGGGATCAAGACTAAATAAATGTCTATTATGGGTTCAGAGCAGAATCTATTGAGATGGCAAGGCTATACTTCCAAACGGGGCTGGGAGTCTGCCTCGTTACACTCTGAAAGGATTGTACTTGACCCTCCTGCTCACTTATAAAAAAAACCAAGCCACTCTCTCTGGGAACCCAGCCATTTCTTTGCTGACTTGCATGCCTCTGTGTGTGTCTTCATATGTCGGGGTTGGAGGATTCCCAGCCTGCCTCCCTCTGTGTCTCTACCACCTCCCCGACCTTGAAATAGTCATGATGATTGAAGACCTTTATGGCCCTTCACCCCTGACTTACACCCACCATTTCACCCAAATTTGTTGAGAAAACTATTGCTGACAAATGGAGAAGGTAGAATCAGGAGAAAATCTAGATACCATTTGTTACAAAGGGTTAAGAGGGTTCATAATCAGTAGGTCAGAGCCTGATTTAAGGGATTTGGCTGGGGGCTACCATACAGGCTCCACCCCCATGCCCTGGGACTGGTGTCCCCAACACCTCATGTGGGTGTTTCTGTAGACAAATATTTTTTCAGGCCAATATTGGATTATATGGCTGCAGACCTTGGAATTAAAAGGGAAAGATGAAACCTTCACAGCAACCGGGAGTTTTCTTTCAAGTGGGGTTTTCCCTGCAGAATGTTTTTGTTTTAACTGGTGATTAAAGATGGGCAAAACACTCCTGAAGAAATGCGATTTCCTCCTCTCCAAGCCTGTCTTTCCAAGAGAAACAGGCACAGGCAGGGCCCTAACTAGAGCCAACTGCTCCTGGTAGTTTATGGTCTGGTCCACGTCAATTTCTCATGCGTTACCCTTTCTAGGGGCTGCAAGACCCAGCAATCTGGACATAGGCCAAGAAGTCAAGAACTGTTGACAACGACGTCTCCGCTCTCCTACTGACACCAGCGACCACCCAGCCCAGTGCAACCATATGGCCCCTTGTTTTCCTGATGTATGAGGTGGGTAGAATGCTTTCCCCCAGAAGAGGACTCCAAGGGATCAATTAGTTAAAACCTGTAAACATGTATCATTATAATTATTATTCCAGTTTCTAGTTAAAATTGAACTGGCCAAAAGGAAAGAAAATACCCACGCTGCCTCTGAGGGCAGCTACCTTTGCTTTTCCGGTTTTTCCAGTCCGGCTGGTGGGAGAATGTCCCGAGAAGCTCAGTGCTCAGAGAGCTGAGCGGGAGCTGTGCCCACTGCATTTGAGGGTCTGGAGGCCAACAACACGACTGAGCCCTGGATTTAACAGGGTTCTGGGTGTTCATACCATCAGCTCTAGCCAAGGCTGACGTCTCCGCTGAGCCCCCAGGGAGGAAGCGCGTCTCAGGCAGGGCCCTGAATCTCTCCCCCTGGCAGCTTGAGCAGGACGCTGGTAAACAGACTCGGTTTCTAGGGTGTCACTCTAAAACCAATGCCTCTAAGGGGGCGACTCTGCTCTCCTCAAGAGAACAACCTCTGGACCCCTGAGGCTGTTAGAGAAAATTCCCGCGTGGTAGGGGCAGCCCTCCCTCCGGGCACTGCCTCTGCCTCTCCGCATAGTTCTCGTCTTCCCGGGAGACCCTCAGACAATACCACAGCCAACACACCACATCTCCCCCCTTCTCTGGGTCTAAAAAGTTCCATCTCATCTGGACTCCTACTTCCCCACGGAGAGCTCCACGCCCAAACATCTACCCGTCTCCTAACTTAGCCCAAAGCGAGGCCAGGGGCGCTGGGCACGTGGCTTCCGGTTAGAACGCGGGTTCTGGTCCATGCGGCTTCCGGTCCATGCGGCTTCCGGTCCGAGCGCGGCCTCCTCGCAAGATGGCGCCGCCGGAAGTGCCCCACCCGCGGGCCTAGTGCACTGCGGTGAGCGCAGCAGCGGTGCCGGGCTGGGTGGAGACAGGCTAATAACTCCACACTGTTTAAACGGTGGTTTTTAAAATATTTGTTCAGTATTTACTCAGAGGAAAGGCTGAGTGTTCTGAATAAATAAAGGAAGGGCCCAGCAGGAAGAAGGGCCCTTGGGGGCAGCTTCAGCCTCTCCCCTCCGCTCAGAGACTTCATTTCTGGCCTCCAATCTGCAGCCCGCTCTCAGCAAAACAAAGCCCGGCAATTAAGGGCACCTGGCCTGTGTCAGAAGGCGCTGGCCTAGCTCAGGCCCTGGGAACCCCTCCCCCCGGGCCCTATTCAAGTATCCCTCCCTGTCCCCAGCTGCCCCCCCCACCCCCAGGGCAATTCTGCAAAAGACTATTGTCTCTCTGTCTTGCTGGTGTTTTGGGGGCTGGGGCAGACATTCAGCTGGCCCGCCCTGGCTAACAGGACTCGTAGCCTCATTCCAGGTGCAGGGGGAGGCTGAGCACGCTCTGGTGTTCCTGGGAGGGGGGGTGGCCGCGTGCCCGCCGGCCCCTGCCCGCCACTCCTGACTCAGCCAGGGCCCCCAACATAGTGTCCGATAGGCGTGACACAGAAGGTGTGTAGACGTTGGTAAGGCTTGCTCTTCAGGGCTTCCTAAGCTTGATTCTGGCTTCTAGCTTGACCCTCCTTCACGGGCTCTCAGTCCTGTCTCCCAGGTGTGCAGTGCCCTTTATGATGCTCCTTACAATTGCAGAGGGCTTCCACCCATCCCCTGTGGCTCACTGAACTTCACCCCCGGCGTCCTGTACCATTTCCATGAAGGCAACCCTTGCTGCCTGGAAACTGGCGTTTTGACATCCAGCATAATATCCTTCCTTTGTCTCTCTGAGGCAAGTCCAGAATGATCACTTAAACACATTTGACCTGCAACAACGAGTCAAAACTGTTCCCTAGAATATGAGATAAATGGCAGCAAGAAAATCCAAAGCAGAGCAAGCAGTGTGTTTTGCAGAACACACTCAGCTTCGGATAGCCCTGAAAAGACTCTTTAGCCAAGAGAGCGTGTTGTGCTGAAGGCCCCAAGTGGGCAGGGAGCCTCCCTCCCCAGCTCTCATTGGTTGAGATTATATCCATATATAATACTGAATTTACATACAACTTTTAAGAAAATAATTTCTGAGGCCAATGGTATCACAGTGAATTGGCACTGTGCAGGATAGGATTAAACAGGAAATGTGTAGGCCTCATTTGTAGAAGTTAACAGCGCTTCTGGTAGCCAAGACACTCCCTCTATTTGTGAAGCAGGGCCAGGCAACCCTTTCTTATTTAACTAACCAACCCCAATCTCCTTTCTGCTCATTCTGTGTCCACAGAGTAATAAAATACCGAGGCAGTTGTCTCTGGACTCTTTTACCTGGTGATGGCCGTGACCCTGGAAGCCTCAGATACCCTGCCACGTCCTCCACTGGGGTTTATAGGGTCCCCCGAGGCTGATCACTGCCTGTTACTAAAAATATCCACCAGCCACGGGTGATGGCCATCTAGGAGTTGTGCTTTTCCCTTTGTCAATTTTAAATTGACCTTTACAGCGTGACCGACTTTTTATGCATCCTCTTGTTTCATGTTGTAACTTTGGCTGACTGACACTTGCTGCCATTTCTTGTGGCTCTTGATTCTATTCTCTGCAATAGGAACCTTGTTCCGTGTTACATTAATACATCTTTTTACTTAAAAAAGAAAACAGAAGTGTGTGATGTCAGATACAAGTATCCTTGTCCTTCATCTTAACCCTTAGCTTCACTTCCCAGAGGTAATAACCGCTGTGAACCGATTCCAGAAGGGCTCTCTGCATGATCAAAATGCATATGCTTCTTGTTTTACGCAAATATGATCACACTGTACCCATCGTACTGAACTGGCTTCTTCATTTAAAATTGTGTCTTGGAGCTCTTTCCACATGACTACCTATAGGAGCACTGAACCTTTTAATGGTGCGTTTTCTCCTACTGTGTGGGGCGCCATCAGCTAACTAGTCTCATTGAAGGCCATTTTGGTTTTATCTAGTTTTATCCCTCACAAAAAGAGCCAATGAGTGTTGGATATTGTATTTGTTTGCCTTTGCTTCCTGTAAGAGGATACCCGTAGTATGAATTTCTAGCAGGCAAACTGCTGGGTTAAAGAGTATTCACAATTGACATTTTTATAGTTATTCCCAATTTGCTTTCCAAAAAAAAAGACACCAACAGTACAATAGTGCAACAGGGCATTTTTTTAGAGAAGCAAAATTGCTAACTCAGTTATCCATACATGGAAAACCACAGTACTTTAAGCCTTATTTCCATCAAAGCCAGCTGATTTAGGTTGGGTCAGGCCAGGAAGGAGTCTGTGCACGTCTCTGTATTTCTCTTATGAAACTGAGTATATAAGATTTGAGCAATTCTGAGTGGTTTTGCATTTTCTTCTCACTGTGGCCACCTGAGTTCCTCTTATCCCAAGGCCGATTTGTTGTGTGTGTGCACTGGGGAAGGGGAGCAGCTTAGAGGTAATGGTGAGGGGTCTCTGAGCCTTGCGGAGCTGGTAGGGTTCTGGAGTGAGCTGCTGACTGTGGGCTCAGAGGCTGGGCTCCCTGGGGTGTGCTGTTCTTAGGATTTCCTTTTCCCTTTCCTGTCATCTTGTGCTTCATAATCAAAGTGCCCCTGTTCTTCAGCCCTTTTTGACCTATGTTGTCCACTAGAAAATTATTAAGGGGTTTAAGAGGGTCATCACCCTGGGGTTCCCTCCTCTGCAGCTGAGGGTGGGCTTTCTGCAGTACTTCCCAAGCTATTTGGGGTGAAAGACTACTTTTAAAAAAATTTCCAATTTGTTATGAACCGGTACTTTTGTAAAAGACTAGAAATACTGAATTACTAGGAAAATGAAATAAAAAAATACATACAAAATACAAGTTCAATTTCTTCTTATTACATTTCACAGACATAAAATGACTTTGTTATTTTGCTACGAAACTATTTTGAAATGTATAATCTCAATTTCTGTTCTCATCTCATTGGAGATCTGGAACAGTTTGGGTACTGCTCTATACACTTCTCCAGAAGCTTCTGCGAACTTCCTTTTGGCCCAAAACATTAATTTTTTTTACTGGGAGAGTGATTCTCACCCGATAGGGGAAGTCATCCAGGTTTTCAGCCACAGAGGCCTTGGGTCAATTCCCAGGGTTAACGCCAGGCGTGGGTGTAAGCTCCGGGCCCAGTCCCGTTGACCCCGGTTCCCCCTTCTCACCTGGCCTTTCTCGTCACGGCAAGCAATAACCATGCATTCAGGGTGCTATGATCTGCTGACTTCAAAGTAGAGGACATCGTTTTCTTCCCTTCAGATTTTACTTTTTACTTGATTTAAGTCGAACATCAGCCTTGCCGTTATCATCTCTTCTCTACAACCCACTACAAACAAGAGAAATATGAAATCTAGGGCTGTGGATAAAAGGGAAGCAATTGCACTTTTTCTGTCAAGCCATTCAAACTTTTCAATTCACATTTTAAATAATTTTACACTTTGTGAGATACTTCGGATAGGTCTTAATACAATGGAAAAAATGAGCAGCGACTCCTCAAAATATGAGCTTTTTAAGTCTTTTGTCTTTGAAAGAGTCGGACTATTACAATTTTAAGTACTTGGAGAAAATTGGTTTTCAGGTTTCAAAGGAAACCTGAAGCAGCAGATTAGAGCGACATCTAGTGGACATTACTAATATGTACTGTAGTTCATCAATTATAAAACCGATTTCTCCGTTTTGAACATTTTTGAAATTGGAGTGTAGCTCATAATATATGGCATATTATAGTTTAATTAAAAGTTTTTCTTTCTCACTGATACTTCTTACAATTTTCTTAGTTTCGTCAAAATATGATTTCCATATGAAACTTTGTAAGATGTTCGTTCATTCCTTCATTCTTTCAGTAATATTTATTGAATAGTGAATTATATCTGTAACTTTTTGACTTATTGTATGCGTTATATTCATTGCATATATTTTAATTACATTATATTCAAAACTCTTCATTGTGATGTGTAATGTAGGTCTTTCTCCTTTATGATACATTAATGCATTGATATTAATCGGATCTAACTCCCTAAATTTAAAAATCCATTATTGCCTAGACCCAGTAGTTCTCAACACTGGCTACATGTTAGAATCACCTGCAGAATTTTCTAAATTATAACTAGCCAGACCACACTTCTCAGAGATCTGACCTAATTGGCCTAGGGGTGGGGCCAGCCCACACATTAAGAATTTTTGAAAGCTTCCAAACTTTTAAGTTCTAATGTATCGGCTGAGAACTTTTTCCTTCATTCAAGTCAGATGTTTTCCAGATTATATAGATTTTTTTAATAATTGAGAAATATTCAGTGTTTTGTTTTATAAACGAAGAGTAAACAACTCTTATTTCTTATAACTATTATAATTATGAATACAAAGAAACTCTACTTATTAAAAGAATCATGGATAACTTTAAAGCCATGATATTCAAGAACAAAATCCATTCCTCGAGACATCATCATTTAGTGTATCATCAAATAATGTTACAACTTGCATTTGAGTCTTACACATTCATCCACACAATATTACTTGAAGTGAACACCACAATAAGATCAGGAATGCCGATGGAGTGTGAAACAGTGGTTACAATTTTACAAGATGTCACAGTAATATATCTGTAACATACCATAACCCTCTCAAGTAATGTCTAGCCACTAAGGGGGAAAAAAAAATCTAAGATATCATTTCCTCAGAATATTCTTTTCTTGGCTGAGAGTGAACCCTGCTAATTCCGGGACTGACCCCTCAGCATACTACCAGGATGGCATAATGGCTCTTGCCCTGGCTAGTGCAGTGGTAGAATGGGATACCGCATCAGACCACAGCAGGGAGAAGAATAGTATTTCATGGGAGACAGTGTGGAGAAGAAAGGACCCCATTCATTTCTGCGCCCTACCACTTGCTAACTTTGTAATCTCGTGCGAGTTACTGAACTCGTCAAATCTGTTGTTTGCCCGCTATGCGAACTTGGGATAACAGCACCGACTTCAGCTTCTGTGACTACTAGAATTCACATCTGTAAACCGGAACACATAATGGGCAGCTGTTATGGTAGTAAGTGCTTACTGTTACTCATGGTGGTTTATTCTTACTGCTTTTAGCTCATTACAGAAAGTCAAAACATGGTGTTTCCTGGCATAGTCAAGGCAAAATAGGACCATTAACCCCTTCCAGCCTGCCTGGTCCAGCCTCTATCAACTGAGGTATACAAGGTCCAGACACGGGATTCGTGTTTAAACAATAGCTGATCCCCTTTTGGGGTCCTTGGATTTCATCAATCACTGGGCTTTTTAAAGTCATAGAACTCTTTTTTCTATCCAGTATTTTTTCATGGCTGAGTAACAAAGTCCTAAATTAATTCTGAAAAACAAACTGAGGGTTCTAGAGGGGAGGGGGGGTGGGAGGATGGGTTAGCCTGGTGATGGGTATTAAAGAGGGCACGTTCTGCATGGAGCACTGGGTGTTATACGCAAATAATGAATCATGGAACACCACATCGGAAACTAATGATGTAATGTATGGTGATTAACATAACATAATAAAAAAAAAGTCCTAAATTATTCTCATTTCAATCTTCCTGTTCCATGAAGAACAACCCTTACCCAGGATCAGGAGCTGGCTAGGAGTCTGCTGTGTGTCCTTTGAAGTAGAGAGAACCATGGGTCCTCTAATTCAGGCCCAGGCTGCTGATAAGAGAGATTCATAGAGCTAGAAATCACCATGGATTGCAACGGCCACGCTTGGGTATGGGGCAGGAGGCCTCGCCCATGCCGACACTGCAGGAAATAGGGAAGGGAAGCAATATGAAGGGGATTTTCAAGTGGGACATGTGGGGCACTAAAGTCCATAGCTTCCAGTTCAGTTCGCTAGGCTCAGTCCCAAGTGTACCAGATTCCACCCAACACCCACACCTTTGAGCACAGTCCTCTCTGGGTCTGATGACGGTGGCCATATCCCAAAGGTCCCGATTATGTTCTAATTGGATCTTAAACTGTTCCTGGCACTCACATTTGTGAATTTCTTTCTTTTCTTTTTTTTTTATTAGGGAGAGAGAGAGCACAAGCAGGGGGAGTGGCAGGCAGAGGGAGAAGCAGGCTCCTCGCTGAGCAGGGAGCCCGAAGTGGGACTCCATCCCAGGACCCTGGGATCATGACCTGAGCCACAGGCAGATGCTTAACCGACTGAGCCACCCAGGCGTCCCACATTAGTGAATTTCGATCAAGCTTTTCAGGTTTACGAAAAGAATTATATGGACAGAAACTCCGTGCAGACATGTCAGTGTAAACCAGTAAATTTCCTCACTTTTCATTTTGCTAATATAAACTGGACAGATAATGCAAATAGGGGCTAGCCTTAGGTGAAATCTTCCAGCTCTCGGCCAAGCTTGTTTTCTTCTTCTTCAAGGCAAAGAAACAAGGTTCAGGCCGAGGTAGGTCATCACCAAGCAGAGAGTGCTCCCGTCACTGAGAAAACACGGCGCTGAGTTGCAAGCCCTGGTCTCCATTTATGAGCTGGGTCACCTTGGGCCACTCACTTAACTTCTCTGAATTTGTTTTCTCATTATTAAATGGGATCTAATAATACCCATCATATAGAGTTTTGTGTGGGTTAAATGAAACAATGTAAATGAAACAGCTCCCACAGTGGTGGAGATTAGGTTATTATTAAAATGTAACATGGCATCTATTTGAAACTTGAAAGTAAACATCAGGAGGGCCAGCAATTTACTATTGAAAGCTGGTTGAATTTTTAAAAAGAAAAGAAAATATGTTAGCAAAATGGAAGCTAAAAAAATGGAATAGATCTCCTTCTTGGAAAATAAGGCTTCGGACCCTGTTGTAGGGCAGGCAGTAGCTGAAGGTATCACTCCATCCCGAGGCAGCACTGGGCTGCAGTAACAGATCGGACCTCAGCTTAGCTCTAAGCCAGGAAGGTAGGTGTGGGGACGCAGGATTCAGCCCTCCCACCATTTCCTTTCATTTGCCTGCCCTCGACTTCTGTCAGACCTGGTGTTGGACTCCTGGATATGGGGCTGTGTGCTAACTTGCAGTAAATAGACTAAAAGGGGGGAACTTTGCAACTAAGCCAAGTCAAACACCACTGTGAAAACCTATCCTGAGTTGCCCTGAGGTGTTTCCAAAAGCAAAGCAAACATTATAAATGAACAGCATGCTCTAATTCTCTGCCTCGGGGGAAACCAGCATAGGAAGACAGGTAGACTCTGTTTGCAGCTGGGGCAGGCTATAGGCTCAGCCCCACCCATGGGGTCAGTCCAGAGACCCCCTAGATTTTCTCCACCGGCCACCTGATTTTGTGAGACTGTCGCTCTGCACCGGAAGACTATGGCAGCCCTTGAAGTGACTGGTCACCTAGGGAGCAATAAATCGTTTTTGGCTTTGCCCGAGCTGAGCTCTAATAAGTCACTAGTTTGTCCTTGAATCTGCTAGTGTATCTAAAATCAGTATTTGTTGTCTATGTGTCTAGATCCGTGATCCTCAACTTTACCATGCATAAGAATCACCTGGATTGGGCTGGGGCTGACGTAAAAACATCAATTCCCAGACCCACCTCCTGAAATCCTGATTCAGTAGGTCTGGATCAGGGCTCTGGAACCTACCTTTTAACAAACAGCCCTGCAGATGCTAACACAGGCAGACCTCAGGTCCACCTTTAGAAACTCAAAACACCTATAAAACAGCTTGATTTTATCCCCAATCGTGCTGTGTTAACATCCTAAACTGACTCAATCCCTAATGAGTAATTTTTTCTAGGAACCCAGGCCCATAAAGTAAAATGGCTGCATTCTTACACGTTTGAAGGGGAAAACTTACTGAGTGTTCTCAGTGCCTGGATTGTGCTGTGAGGGCAGAAACAGATATATCGCAGTCTCAGCCTTCAAAAAGCCTAAAATCTAGCTGGGGCGATGGCTTTTGAGTGGAACACCAGCAAACTGGAGAGTCAGTGAGTGATTCAGGAATGGAGGGACCTCCACCATATCATTGCTCCTGGGTTCTGGAAACAGAGGCTCTGTGAGTGCAGCCCTAATGTGCTTGGGAGAGACGTCAGGGGATCCCACTCAATGCACCAAGCATGAAGTGAGACCTACTGTGTGCCAGCAACAGGCAGACAGAAGCTCACCGTGAGAGTGGGGAGGAACAGCTTGAAGGAGGGAGAAGAGCCATCAGACCAGGTCTGGGCAGAGGAGGGCAGAGGAGGGCAGGGTAGAGATGCTCAGGTGAGCGGGAACACATAGACAGTAGGGTGGGGCACCTTATGGGGCAGGGAGGGATGTTGAAAATGCAGGTAGAGGAGTTTGGTCCTAATGAAGAGCTAGAGGGGGAATGGATTTCTTAGTTGGGGCATAATGTTCAGAGAAGGGCTGCAAGGCTGGGAGCTTCCACAGATGAATTCCCTGGGACTCCACGGATGAACTCGATGGACTCCATGGAGTCCCGGGGACTTCAGTGTCTGGAGAATGAGGGTACGCTGTCTTGAACAGTGTCCCCCTCCCCAAATTCATGTCCTTCCTAGGTCCTCAGAATGTGACCTTATTTGGAAGTAGGGCCATTGCAGATGTAATTAGTAGAGTTAAGACAAGATCACACCCGAGGAAGGTGGCTTCTTAATCCAATATGACTGGTGTCCTTCTAAGAACAGGAGAAAAGACAGAGACACAGAGGGATTATGAGAGAAGCAGGGACTGGGGTGATGCGTCTGCAACCCAAGGAGGGTCAGTGATTGAGGGCAACCACCAGAATCTAGAAGAAGGGCCCGAACGGACTCTGCCTCCAAGCCCCCATGAAGAATCAAACTGCTGACACCTTGATTTTGGACTTGTAAGCCTCCTGAAGTGTGAGAGAATAAGTTTCTGTTGTTTGAAGCCACGCAGATTGTGGGTATTTGTTCTGGCAGCCCCAGGAAGCCAGGAAGGGGGGGTAGGGGAGGGGGCTCGAGGAAGAAAAGGTGAGGACACATCCCTCGGGAGTGAAGGACGGCTGGGCAGTGGCAGAGTCTGCTGAGGAGGGGCTTTCACCTCAAGGAACCCGGCAGGCACCCTTGCCTCCCTCCAGCCCTGTCCACAGAAGACAGGGGGCAAAGTCCTCCTCCGAGGAAGCCTGCAGATGGGGCGGCTCCCCAGCCCCCCGGCACCCCTGCACATCTTCCTATTTCCTGTTCCACATATTTCCTAAACAGATATCACAGTAGCCACATGCTTAGTAAAGGTTTCTGAGCCTCCTCCGGAAATTAAAGGATTTCTCTGGTTATTGAATGTGTACCAAATGATTGTTAAGAGCAGGTCTTGTTTTTCCATTTAAGTATTGGGTCGTTTCAAAGAGAAAACACAATGCCCCCATTTTCCTCACTAAATTATAGCCCTGGACTTCCCCCCTATAAATTCAAAATTGGAGAAGGCTGAGGGCAGAATGGCCCCATTCACACAAAAACTCCAAAGGCTAGTTTCCCGTGAGTTGCGGGCGTCAGGGCCCCCCCCACCCCAGCCCGTGTGTGAAGTCACTTACGGCTTGCCATCATTGCTATCATGTCTCTCTGTCCCCTGCCCTCTGTGAAATTTCCTAAAAGCAACCACACAAAGGTTGCTCTTCTGTCATATCAGGATGGCTCATGCACACGGGCGGAAACTGCAAATTGGTTAAAAAAAAAAAAAACTGCCTACCCAGACAGCTGGATTGCAGAAGGACACCCCTGTCTGGGTGGCTGAGTTAAAAAAAAAAAAATTTCAATGCTGAGTGAGCCACTTAGGAGGGAAGGACGTGACCCCGGGGCAGGGAACGAGGCTGGGCCGGCCAAGCCCTGGTTGGGTTTCAGCTCCCACGAGGCCCCCATTGGCACAGAGCCAACGCGGCACCAGTGGGCACAGCAAGCCCGGTCTCACTCCAGAACCAGGGATCCTTTGGCCATCTCTTCCTTGGAGCTCAAGGACTCTGCTAAACGCGCTCCCACCTTACTGGGGGCTGCCTATGTGCATGTCTTGCCTGCCGCTGTCAGTCTTTTCCAGTCACGGCCCATCCTCATAACACAGTTGTTGAACTTAAATGCACGTATCTCATCAGAGACTGGAAACCTTATTCTATTCCACCAACCCGCCACCATGCCAGCAGCTTCTCCCATCCGCTGTCCTCCTGGTCTTTGACAACTAAATCCAGACAGGAGATGTAAGACAAAATTCTGGGTAGAAGGTAAAGCCTGCATTTCATCCTCAGGGACAGAGAAAAGGCATGATTATTGTCATGTCCTTTTTTTTCTTCGCGCTCCCCTCATCCTTGTCCCGGTGCACAAAGCCATCCCCTCCTTGTCAACAATGTCACCGCCAGGGGTTGAGACCAGAGACCGACCGCCGTGGAGCACCACTGCGTCCCTCCCTTTGCTTCAGTGCTACCCTGAAAGCGGCAAAGGAAATGAAACCACAAGCCTCTCGAGGCCGCCCCGGCGCTCGCGCCCCTGGAATCACATGGAAGTCGCTGGCCGCAGATCTGGGGCGCGGCTCGTAACTCAGCCCTTGCAGGGTGGCTAATGCAGGTGTCCGGAGGTGGTGGGGACCCTGGTGGCAGCAGTGAAGGTGACAGATGTGACCTGCACGGGGGAATAAAGTCTCGGTTACACGATGATGAAATAAGGAGTGATTTCTCGGCCTCGTTCCGGCTTCCCGGGGGCTCAGAGCAGGCCTTTAAGATGATTTATGTGAAGGCTTTGAAGTTAGGTGCTTTCACAGCTCTCGCCGGGGCCTGCTCGAGTTTGCTGAAAGATAGGAGTTACTGGAGATATGAAAGATCGATCTGACGGAAGAGAAAAGAAAACAGACTCGGAGCTGCTTCCCTTGGGGAAGCAAAGAAAGCCCGTGTGCCCTGCATCTCTTTCCTCCCTCCGCCTGGCCTGCCCCTCCAGCCGTGGGAGGGAGTCCTGCGGGAGTGGGGAGCATTTGCTCCTAGGCTCCAGACCAGATGACTTATAGCAGGAAGGGGGAGCAAGGATGCTTCCGAGCTGCCCTGCCACCTCCTGAGCCCTGAATTCCCCGCCTGGTGCTAAATCTGGAGGAATCTGTCCTCAGGAGAAAGGCTTTTAAATCCACTTAGATTGGGGCACCTGGGTGGCTCAGTCGGTTAAGTGGCTGCCTTCGGCTCAGATCATGATCACAGGGTCCTGGGATCGAGCCCCGCATCAGGCTCCCTGCTCAGCAGGGAGCCTGCTTCTCCCTCTCCCTCTGCCTGCCTCTCTGCCTACTTGTTCCCTCTCTCTGTCAAATAAATAAATAAAATCTTTAAAAAATAAAAAAATAAATCCACTTAGATTGAACACAGTCCTTCAGAAACCTCGATTTTGATGACATGAGTTTTTCCTTTTTCTTTTCTTTTTTTTTTTTTTAGCTTCCTAGGACTGCCAGAACCAAGTGCCACAGATTGAGTGATTTAAAACAACTGAAATTTATTCTCTCACAGTTCTGGAGGCTAAAAGTCCAAAATTAAGTTGTCAGCAGGGCTGCGTGCTCTCTGAAGGCTCTAGGGGAGGATCCTTCCCTGCCCCTTCCAGCTCCCAGCCACTGCAGCAGACCTGGCATCCCTTGGCGTGTGGCTGCACCACCCCGGGCTCTGCCCCTGGCTTCACGTGGTCTTCCCTCTGTGTCTCCTTTTTGGGGAAGGACACCAGCCAGATTGGATCAGAGCCCACCCATATGACTTCATTTTGCCTTATTTACCTCTTTAAAGGTGCTGTCTCCAATTACATAGTCACATTCTGCCGTCCTGGCGGCTAGGACTTCAACAGAGGAATTTGGCAGCCAGTGCCCAAGGAAGCTCACAGTCCCCACGCGGAGGTGACATAAATCCCATCCAGTCCTGCACTGGCCTCTTCTACCAGGAAGCTATGCTGGTCCTGGTGCTGACAGGTACCCACTCAGGGAAGCATGGGCTGGGTCTGCCTTCTGGGCATCCAGCTGATGTCCTTGCTGTAGACAAGACTGAGGGACCAGGCTCAGGGGCTGTCACGTGTGACCAAGCCACTTTGGAGATCCCCCAATGTGTGGTGGGATGCCCACTCCATTCCTGGCCAAGGTGGGCTCCTTATAGCCATTGGCTCCCAGCCAGGCTTTTGGCTACATGCTCTACCTGCTTTGGGGACATGTGGGGATCCCCAGGTCACCTGCAGGCCTCAGGAGATGAAGGGAGCCAGGAATCCTGACTTCAGCTCACTCACCCCACCTTCCTGTGACCATGTTTCACTCCCTGACACCCACACATCCCCATGTTGGGATGGGGTTATCTCCTCCAAGGATCCAAACAGGGAGCAGAAGAAAACCCCATTTTCTTTGGGCTCCCCCCAGAACATCAATTTGGGGGAGATTGGCGCAAACATATGTGACCACCAGCGTCCTGTTCCTTGGTCTCCCTTCTCCTCCTTGTCCACCAGAGCCGGAAAGAACTGAGCTTCCCCTGTTCCTCGGGACAGAAACTTGTATGCAGTGTCCTGAGTTTTCTAGATTATAAGAGTTTCAGAGATCGAATCTCTAGGCCTCGATCTTCATATGGTGATAGGAGCTAAAGGAATTTCTAAAATTATCTCTTGCCAATCAATGCCTGACTTTCAAGAACACTGTCTTTCTGAGAACATAAAAACCTATATTGAATATCAGAAGCGGAAAACCTCGTCCCTTGCTAGTTCTTCTCCATGCCCTGCCTTCCAGGCCAGCTGGAAGAGCAGCCCCCTCTACCTGCAGACCCTCCAACTCATCCGGGGCTCCTAGGGTGCCCCACCACTCTGTGGAGCTGGCCCCGAGACCAGGAGGACAGGACAGAGCCTCTCACCCCCTGCTTGCTCGAGAGCTGCCTTCTTTCCTCCTTGGGGCCCAGGAGCTTCTAGCGGCCATCCAGTGAGCTCCTCTCGGGTAGCAAGGGAAAAACCAGCTAACCAAAAAACTGGCTCAACATGGATTCTTTCAAGATCAGTTCTTCTTACTCTTGGACCTCAGCTCCTAAGTTAAGGGCCAAGAATTTGACAAGTTCTTCCTGGTTCTAATATGCCCCATCTCTCCCAGCCTAAACAGCTCCCAGCAGAAAGGGGGGCTGTATGCATTTTCTGTAACTGCCATAATAAATTACCACAAACCAGGAGGCCCCAAAACAACAGAACTTGATTCTCTAATAGTTCTGGAGGCCAGAAAAGTAAAATCAAGATGTCATCAGGGCCATGTTCCCTGAACGCTCCAAAGGGTGTAGGGGAGGGTCCTTTTTTAGCTCTTCCAGTCTCTGGAGGCTCTTGGCACCCCTTGGCATTCCTTGGTTTGTGGCTGAATCACCCTAATCTCTGCCTTGTCTTTACACGGCATTCTTCTCCCCTGTGTTTCTCTTCTCCTCTTTTAGGGAGAAGCCATTAGAATAGGGCTCACCCTAACCTAGTATGACCTCATCTTAATTATATCTACAAAGACCTTGCTTCCAAATAAGGTCACAAATAAGGTTCCAGGTGGACATGACTTTTGGGGTGGGGGGACACTATTCAACCCACTACAGGGACACATGTGTCAATGCTTCCTAATATTGTTCTCACTCTGGTGGTGAAGCCCCACGCACAGAATGGGTGTTCAGGAAAAGAAAGGTGCCCATCCGCTCTCCCAAAATGTACCATACTTAACTGAAAGCTCTACAGGTTTTCCTAATAGCCTCACACATGCCTTCCAAAGGGGCAGTTCCTGCAAATATTGGCCTGAAGTGTTTGCTCCAAGCTCCCCCACGCTCCCCCTTTCTGAAACAGCCCCCCCTTCCCATGGTCATTTGTGCCCATTTGCCTATTTGTTTATACCCTTTCTTGTTCCAAAAAAGGATTTCAGGCAGCTGGTTTTTATTACCGGGCTAAATGAACACAGCAAGATCCTGTAGTGAATACAGTGTTCTCCGCAAACATAAATTTCCATGAAACCAACATGAAAAAACCCAAAAGCACTTGGAAATTAAAATGATGGTGTTAAGTTTGACATCGGGCTCCTTTCTTATTTTCGTTGACTCTCTGAAACATATTACATTCCTCGCTGCTCTGCTTTTGCAAGCTTTGTGTGTTCTTTCTTGTTTTCTGCTTAACCTCTTTATGGAAGAGGCCTCTGGTCAGGAAGGGAGATTCTGGGTTATTAAGAGCTGAAGGTAGAGATTCAAGTGCCTCATTTCAGGGCACAAACTTTAGAAAGGAGAATGAGTGAAATCCATCAGGGCACAAACAAACGTCACTCCGTGCTTATCAAATTGAATACTGAGAGTATTCCTGTCCCTTTGGAAAAGGGCCTGATGGTGTCTGAGTGTGTCTTGAGAGCCTGACTTTCTCATCCACATGCTGCCACTGAGATATTTTGAAATGGTTTCAAGCTGGGACCCAGCAAAGCTGCCATGAACATTAGCCAGGATTGGAACGGAGAGCAAGGCCTTTCTGAAAATCATGCTTGAGACCCGTTCTTGTTCACTCAAAAAATCTTGATGGAGTGTTCAGTGCCCGCCTGCAGAGCTCCACCTGAACCCACTTTGCTCATCACCACCGCCTTTTCCAACGGCTTGAGGGGGTGCTGGTGACTCCGGGCTGGCAGCCTGCAGAGGAAGGAACTTAAGCTTGGGTTGGAGGCCCCGATTTTTCTATAACCAGCTGTGAGGACTGGATGAGACGCCTGAACTTGATAACAGATGCCTCCCAGAGTCGTCTGTAGGGTTAGATAATAGTCTGCATGCCAGCACTCAGTAAATTAGAAGGCGTAGGAAACCCAGAGGTGTGGCACCCAGCATCAGCAGACTGTGCGTGGAGCGGGTAGCAATTAGGAGGAGTCCAGCGCAGGCGAGGTCTTTGTTCGGAACGGCGGGGGGATGACCCGGCAGTCTTCACTGATCCCACCTGGCGCTATGCTGCCCACCAGGTCCTGCAATGGGGGGCATGGCCGCCTCTTCCCGTGGCAGCAGCCCGCCTGCACCAGGCTGAGTAGGCCTTCCCACAGTGCCCCCTCGAGGAAAGGAGGGCTCACTGCAGGAAGGCCACTGTTTGCCGGCCTTAAATCCTCTGAGATAGTCTTCCGTCCTCCCATGTGGGCCAGGGTCTAGATTTGCCATCTGGCTCTCGGAATTATCTAGAATAGAGATAAGAGGACAGTGTTGTCTCGGTTAATATTTGAGAACATTTATTCCAATGAAACCCCTTTCACATAAACTAATGAACTACTGCAAGACCTCACTGGGTGGGGTGGCCCCACTCAGAATGGCTAAGATAAGACACACATCTTACGTGTATGGGTAAGCACATCTTTTATTGTGGTAAAATACACATGACATCAAACTTACCATTTTAATCATTTTTAAGTGGACAGTTCAGTGGCATTAAGTACATTCACATTATTATGCAACGACCACCACCAACCGTCTCCAGAACGTGTTCAGCATCCCAAACAGAAACTTTGTCCCCATTAAATACTAACTCCCCATTGCCCCTCCCCAGCCCCCAGTAACCACCATTCTGCTTTCTGTCTCTGTGAATCAGACTCCTTTAGGGACCTTATATAAGTAGAATCATGTAATATTTGACTCCTGTGACTGGCTTATCTCACTGAGCATAGTGTCTTCAAGGTTCACCCATGTTGTAGTGTGTGTCACAATTTTATTCCTTTCAAGACATAATTTCTTTGGTGATCACTACATATCAGATGATCTCTGGGCACTTTGGCTGTGAAGTTCCTGGTATCTATCTCATCCAACAGGTTCAATCTTCCTGTGTCCAGAGTACAAAAGAGCCATTAGCAAATACAGGATCATGTTGAAATGTGTGTTGCTGAGGTCGCGGTCAGCTACATTATGGGCACCAGATAAATAAAAGTGAGGTCATGTCTCACAAATGTGTTGTTTAAATTTCAGAAACTTCCCATTTCATACCAAGTGACCAGCATTAGCCAACATATTTATGTTCAGACAGCACCAAAGAAGCCCTGCTTGAACTAAAATCTACCTCGTCTTCCAGGATAAAAGCATAAACAGGATCCTATTTAATTCATTTCCCCAGGGTCTTCCCTGTTAAATACATTTGCCATCAGTTCACTTGTCTATTCTCTACTTGGAAATGTCCCCACTAAGCAAAATTCTTTCTGACGCTCTTTCTAGGTAGACTACAAAGCACTATCAACCCTACCTATTTCTGAAGGATTCTTTCAAGAAAAGGGCAAATATTGTGATTCACGGTTGATGGAAAATGAAGGGTTCTCCGGATAATTACTCAGTTTGCCTTCATTGTCACTTAACTCAGGATGAGAGGGTGTCCTGAGGCAGCCAAGGGGGAAGCTTCAGAAAACAAAGCAACACGTAAGATTAGGAAGGCATCTTGCTTTTGCTCTGTATTTGGAAATGAACTTGACTGATACGGCATCTTCTGCTCTATCTATTTAACCCGCATTCAAGTATCAGTGCTACCAGCTGAGATTTCCTGGTCCTGACGGAAATCACAGTCTCACTGCACATCGTAGAATAGTACTAAGTAAATGGTGAGCCACAGAAATCACCAGCTGCGATGGGTTGAATTCGGTCCCCCAGATAGATTCAAGTCCTAATTCTGGTACCTGTGAAGGTGACCTTATTTGGAAATAGGGTCTTTGCAGATACAATCAGGTAAGATGAGGTCATTGGGCCCTCATTCAATATGTCTGGTGTCCTCATAAGAGGAAAATGCCACGTGAAGAGAGGGACACAGAGGGAAGAAGCCATGTAAAGACAGAAGCAGAGATTGGAGTAATAGAAGCTGCAAGCAGAGGAGGGCTGAGGATGGGGAGCCACCAGGGGAAGCTGCAAGAGGCAAGGAGGGGTCCTCCCTAGACACTCCCAGGGAGCATGGCCCTGCTGCCATCTTGATCTTGGACTCCTCCAGAACTGAGAGAATACATTCCTATTGTCTTAAGCCACCCAGTTTGTGGTACATTGTTACAACAGCCCCAAGAAACGAATACACTGGCCAAGTGTTCAGGCTACTTACTTGGCGAAAAAGTAATAAACCTCCAGTCTGATTTTGCAATTCACTCTTCATGTCCGAAAAGTACGATCTTAAACCCAAAAATACAGGGTTTTCAGATCCAGACCTGAACGGACATTTACACTTAAATGATCAGATTCTCACCCTCCTCCTGTCTCACTTGTCTTGGGGCAGTTCTAGGGTATTTCCCTAAAGAAATTATCTTTTCTTCCAAAGGGCACCAGGGCCCCCATTTCTAAATGTAGACTGTGGCTGAGCATGGATGGTCTGGCGTGCCCCACCCTTCTCCCTGGGAAGGGCCAGCAAGTCCCTAGTCATCCTCAGTAAGGAGACCAGATGCTCAGTCCTCTGATGGATACACAGATGTACACCTGTCCCTGCCCCCTCAGCCCACTGTGGGGTGCTGATGGCTGTGAGCCTGTTTGCTTCGTTGTTGCAGTTGAGCTTCTCTTCATGCCTGAGTCAAGAGCAGGCAGGGAAGGAGCCTCCTCCACCATGCCGGTCCCTCCACAGGTTACACCATCGTCCGTGCCAGGACCCCAAACCAGCTCCTTACCAACCTGGTGCCCACAAGAGCCCTCTCTGTGAAGGCCAGCAAACACTCTCCTTCGGCGACAGGACCGTGGCAGCTGCCAGCTGATTTCGGGGATGTGATTTATATACGAGCCCCGGCACTGAGGCCAATCTGCCTGGGTTCGAGTCCTGCCTCTGCCACTTAGAGCTGGATGACTGCAGGCAGGTCATTTATCTTCTTGGAGCTTCCATTTCCCCATCCATAAAATGGTGTTAATAGTAGTGCCTAAAGCAAAGGGCGATTGTAAGGGTTAAGTTAGTAAATATATGTAATGTGCTTAAAACCACAACAAGCACACAATGAGTGCTATGTTAGTGTTCAGTATCATTTTATTAGTTAATACTAATACGAGGAATCCACCAAGGTCGACCTCTGCCAAGTTAAAATGAAATCTGGAAAAAGGGTTTCCATGGGAGTCTAGTGGCTTTGACTGGATATGCTGTCAATAAACTGAGCAAGGTCAAGCTCGCAATGGCCTTTACCCCAAGAAGAGAGCTAAGAGTCTGCCAACTGCAGACTCAAGTTGCCTGCTTGTGTGTTACTCAAATCAAAAGGAACCCAAAACAGAAACCCCAAACCACAGGCCCACTGCATATATAACCTCCCTTTCATTATATTGTTCGTTCAACAAACTTTTTACCAACTTCTTAACGTGTGTCAGACCCTAGCCTAGCTCTATGAGAAATCAGAAAATGAATCAAGCTTCAAATATCAGTTGAGAGACTAAAGGTTAAATATTCATCCATCCATCTGTTCGTCTGTCCGTCCATCTATCCATCCATGCATCTGTCCATCCATCTAATCTGAAGTATCTACTGGCTTCTACCATATCCACAAGGACAGAAGTCATCATAATTCAATGGAATGATTTTATGGGTATTAGAAAATGCTCAAGACCTTCTTCTCCTCAATCCTCCTTTGTACCCTGATTGGTGTTTGAAATTTCACTATTAAATCTTTATCCTTTAGACTTAAAAATACCTCCTGGGTGGGATAAAATGTTAAGCTATTACGAGTCATTTGCACCTGAGAGCTTAAAAAAGGACCTAAGGGTGGACTTTGATGGCAGGTAGGAGAAACGAGGATGAGGGTCCTGGGTGGGAAAGGAGGGCTGGAGCCCCCAAGCCTAACCCCCCTGTCTGCCAATGGTCCTTCACGCAGCTGGCTCTGTGTGCGTGTAACCCCCACACCCCGAGGGGGCAGGAGCAGTGTCTGTCTTGCTCACCAAGCACCCTGTTGCTCACACATGCTGGAGTTCTATAAATCAATCAATCAGTCAATAATTGATGAACCTGTGTCTTTGCCCTCTGGCCCAGGAGAGGCTCATTTGTCCGTCAGGAGCCAGGGCCAGGGCTGTGGGCCTGGGAGCTTTCATACTTCAGCCCAGAACAGGAATGAATTGTTCCAGAGAAAATTAAGATTAATAAAGGTTTAACAAGAGTCTACAAAACATAACATTATGTCCACTTTGTTCATGGTTAAATGTACTATTTATAAAAATATCATAATCTTTTCAAACTATTTGGGGTTCACATTTTGTCCGTCTCTGCAGGATTTCCCAAAAAGACACAATCAGTGCCAAGAAATCAAAGGCAGCTGTAAATTAAATGTGATTACTTGTAGCCAAATCACCCCCAAAGACAAAAGGATAAAAATCATCCTCCCAAATTCCCAGCATAAAATTACAGATCGTGCAGGTACATTTCACTACAGATGATATTTACTGAATAGAAGAGGCTCTGGACCTATGATGGCTCTGAAGTAAAGATGATTTTGTTTACAACAGTTACTTCTAGAGAAGAGATTTAAAAAAAGAACCTGTGTGGATTTGGTTGTGGGTCAATCCTCAGTCAGTAATATCTAACAGATACCTCTGAACTGTTCCAAGCTCCCGGCACTTCCACAAGACGCCCCCTCTGCCATCACCTTCCTATTGCCAGTGACACAGAGGACAAATTCTGGTCCGTGCTCGGAGCCCTTTGCCCACCACTGAGCTCCTTCATTGTCATTAAGCACCAAGCAAAGCCATGCAGATCAAGGACTGCAGTGAAGAGAACACAGAAGCCTAAGTCCCCACCCTTGGAGCATCGTGATGGAATCAATGAGAAAGGGACAGACACACGAGTCAAGTTAAATTGTGACTCTCAGCAGTTCTGTATCCCAGAATGCCCAGAATGGGCTGGAGGATTCCCAGCACAGCCCCGTTCCCTCGGCCACCCTCGGGGGCTATCCTACCTTTCAGAACTATGCCCAGTCCTATCAGGTTCTCCAACAAACTTCTCGGGCATCCCAAGAGAGCCACCTTCTTCTTTTGGCACGGGCTTCACATTTCACCTTGTCCCTTATCTATGACTCATAGCAAACCGTCCCTCCTTCCACACAGCGCCCTACGACCCACCCAGTTCCACACTCTACCAACAGACATCCCCTAAATGCCCGCATCTGCAATTGTAGCCAAAAAATAGAACACAGTTGCATATTGGTCAAAATTCAATGGCTTGTGTCCAGAGCATAGCCTGCAAGTTGAGAAACTCTTGAGTTGCTCAATTTGATAAAAGTCCCAAGCAGTGTGGGGACGACTGCCAGGTGAGCGGCTCAGGGGAGGGTGGGAGGTCAGGGCCACAGGAGGGGATGGATCATGGGCAGGCATCAGGCTCTTTGCAGGGGAGCCACGCGTAAGGACGAAGAGGACGAGTGCACAGCCAACGGGCCCGGGGCAGGGAGCGTGGGCAGGTGGGCTGGGCTGACAGCGGACGGCCTTCGGCACTGGGCTGGGCAGTCAAGGCTTTATCCTGGCAGCCCTGGACAGTCACCGGAGGGTGTTTGAGGGAGGAGATGACTATGTTCAGATGTATCAGGCACTTTTCCAACGTGCAGAAATGACATTTCTGGTTGGTCCTGAATGTCTGCCTTGGCCCGGCTGCCTCCCACCGCGCACAGGGCAGTTAACCATTCAACCCATAGCACATGTGCCCACGCAGGCCCTTCTCAAACGGCAAGGTAATACTTTTCTCTCAGATACTCTGGCCTTGAAGCCTCCAGTTGGTGGAAGAGGGAAGACAGGAGGGCGGCAGCGTCCCCGAGGAATCCTTGTTTCACACGGGCTGGCCCCCAGCCAGGCACTCGAACAGCCCCACCGACGAGGGACCTGATGAAGCGGACGGGACTCGGGGCCTCTGCATGTGAGTTTGGGGTGAGGCTATGAGTCGGGAGGGTTTGGGGTTGACAGTCATTTGTCTGGGGGCTGTGAGGCCCCGCCGACCAGAGCCGTGGGCAGGCAAGGGTTCTCTTGGTGACGGGCAATATCCCCCTGTAGAAAGACAGCTGCAGGGGGCCTGGCGGCCCCTGGGGGGACCCCAGCAGCCGGGTGTGAGGGCAGCTGGGTTCCTAATGAGCCCAGGAAGGTCAAGACCCCGTTCCTGAGTGTTTGGGCAGAACCCTTTCATCACTGGCTGGCCCCGGTCTGGGGGCAAGGACTAAGTCCGTTGAGTGTTCCAAGGCGGCGTCAGCTTGAGCTCACTGTCGCTGACCCTCTGCACTGTGACTGGCTTGTTTCTCCTGCAGAGGGCCAGGCGGAGCGTCCAGAGTTTCCAGACGTGGGAGCCTTATCCTCTCCACAACCCACACCCCTCCCCGCCAACACACACAGACACACACACACACACAAGCACACATGCACGCATGGGAGAAGGGCCAGGAAAGTTACAGATCTCTCTTAATAAGGGTAAAACGGGGGAAATTCCATGCAATCTGATCCATGAGTTAATCCTTCAGCTACCTTGAACCCCACATTGCCAACAGCTGCCATGGTCTTCCCAGGATGGGCGGTCTTCCCGAGGCCTGCGGGGAGGGCCACAGGCAAAGTAGAAAGGGATCTGGGATTAGCGCCCTGACAGGGTCCCCAAACGTGGAGTCACTCAGGACACCGGCTTTTGGCTGCACATTCCCACCGAGAGATTTAATTCCTGCAGTTTTCAAGGCCCAAAATCTTTTAATCGCTCAGTTTCGTTTTGAAGTCTTGGGAAACCAGAGAAGAGCCCCATTGCTGCGTTCTCCAGCGACTCAGCACCAGGTCTGGGCTCAGCCCGGCTGTCCCGGCTGGCTTGGATGGAGTCAGGAATGGATTTATCCGTAATGATGATACATCTTCAGCGGCACAGGCCTTGCCTTCGTTGAGTGTCCTTACGGCACTTACAAGTTTTTACATATATTATCTCAGCATCTTCTAGACAGTTCTGGGAAGCAGCTGTTATGATGTAGATAGCCAGGTGAGTCATGTAAGGCTGAGCTGTTTGCCCAAATTAGTGAGCCTTGAAGTCGGCCTCCACTCTTATCTGGCACCATCTGCTCGGCAAAAATCTCTTACGGTTACTGTGTTTTACTTACCTACCTCTATAATGGGACCAATGCTTTCAACCTGTATAAAAAAACAAATAGGGAAGAAACACAGATTCTTCCTTTGGTACTGTGAAAATGTTACTATAAATATTTGTTTTCCAGTAATTTTTTTAGATAAAAATCAATACAATTGTCAATTCTTGTCTTTAAAAAAATCATTCCCTCACTTCTATCAGGGAATGTCTTCCATTACACAGAACAAGAAGTCTAAGAGCCTGTTTTCAAGGCTTCTTCCGATGTCTTTTTTTAAAATGCAGACCGTCCATCTTGCCAGTTCAGGAGTGATTCTTGGCTCAAACATTCCTCCCTCCAGCTGATCTTCGTATGCCTCACACTGTTTGCGGGACGAATGGCCGCCAGGGCCACAGGCTTTTCCCGGGGCTGCCAACAGCAATAACACACCAGGATTTTTCCACTGGGGGCCGTGTGCCGGGAGGGTGCCCGGGGCTTGCTCTCGGAGGGTCCCGTGGGGGGGACTCTGGAAGGAACAAGGAGTAGCTGGGACTCTGGTGCCCCACCACTTCTCGCTAGGGGCTGGGGGCCCTGCCAGAGCGTGGGGGCTTGGAGCAGAGTCTCCAAGAAGCAAGCCACCCAGAGGCAGCTAGCTGTTCCCTCCTAGACTTGGACGTGCACACCCAATGCCGCGCACACCTACAGCCCCCCTGGAACAAGAGGAAAGTGAAAACAGATTTAGAACGACAGGTCTGTTTCCATTGGAGGCCACTCTTGGGCACAGGACATCAGCAATAGCTTTGTTTTCCAAAGGCTCCCCCTTGGCAGGTGTTTACAGAGGCATCTGGGCTACACTTAAATGAGGAAAAAATAAACATATGCAACCGTATTTTTTTATTCTGCAGAACACTGCAGAAGTGTCTCCTGTTCCTTTCAACATCTCAACGAGATGTACTCAGGGGTTTAAGGGAGGAAAAATCCCAACGTCCAGTTCCTGGCTCCATCCATAACCAGTAGGACAGGCTGCAAGGGCCTGCAACCGCCAGTTCCCACAGGACCCCACCCTCAGAAGAGCCCCATGCTTGTCTGATGCACCGCATTAGCTTATATTTCGTTCGTCTTGAAATTCTTAATGATTTTTGAACAAGGGGCCCCACATTTTCATTTTGCACTGGCTTCTGCAAATGATGTAGCCCATCCTGAGAACGGGCAAAGGTAAACTATGGTGGCCCGTACTCTTCAGAGAAAATGCACAACATGGCCCTTTGTATATGTCTGAAGACTAAGCTAGAAACGCCGTGCACTGTTTCATCTGCGAGGCTTTTGCCTTTATGAAGACTTCTGTAATCTGAAATTTCACACCTGACCCAATTAATTCTAAACTTCTTAAATGTTTTAAAAGCACATACCTGGAAGTATCGCTGGTCTCCCTCCGAGGGCTGAGCCAGTCATATCCTTACCAATGTGAGTATTATTCTTTGGGGCCAGGGACAGGAGGAGATTTGTTTTCAGGGGCCATCCAGGAAAATATAAAGGCCCTATGGGGTAACTTCTTGGCCAAGATTAATACATGAGGTGGGCTGAGTGCCCAGGAGGGGCTGGGGTCCCAGAAAGAGGACTGGGGTAGTAAGAACAAATTCTGGGGGGTGCTGAGAGGGCACTTGATTGTCTAAGTTCTCAAAAGAATGTTCTGGGCTCATGTGCCCTATCCTGGTCCTCTCTTGAACCCATTACAATCATTTCATCAAAACTGTGCTTACCAGGGTCTGACGTTCCCTTCGTGTTGCTAAATCCAACAATCATTTCTCAGTACTCAGATTACTTGATTTGCCTGATGACTTGACATGTGCATCACTCTCTCCAATGTGGATCTCTGTCCTCACTCACTACTCGGGGTTGCCTCCTCCCTCGTGGCCACTCCTGCGTCCCAAGCTACTGTCTCCTCCTCATCACCCAATCTCCGATGTTGGAGGGCTCCTGGAGCCACTGGGCAGGCTCTGTGGCTCGCATCCAGTCTCATGGCTCTTAATCCCAGGTCTATGCTGTTGTGTCTCAAATGGCCTTCTCCAGTCCACTCTCCTCCTGAACTCTGCACGTCTACATCTAAGCATGAGCGTCCCCACCTGGGCAGTGATAGCCATCTCAAACTCAACATGTTCAAAACAAAACTCTTTTCTGCCCTTCACCCTCCAAACCTACCCACCTCCTACTGTCTTTACCTTCTCAATAAATGGCAACTGCATTCTTCGAGCTGCCCAAGCAGAATCCCTGGGGCTGTGTTTGACACCTGTCTCTCACACCCCACAGCTAACCTGTCAGTGAACCTTGTCAGCCTCACCTCTTTTCAGCACCCACCTTTGTCCCTGTTGGCATCGCCTACCTGGATGATCACGGGAGTCTCCACTGGTCTCCCTGATTCAGCCCAAGTGTGACCCTGGACAAGTTGCTTAAACTCTCTAAGCCTCAGTTTCCCTATCTGTAAATGAGGACAACAACATGCTCATCATAGATTTCTTAAAGGATTAAATAAGCTAATGCCAACAGACACACTTAGCAATGTTTGGCATATGCCAAGACTCAGTACATTTAGCTGTGATTGCTTTTACTCTTATCATTAATAACTAACAGCTTCTGTGCACCTGGGCTCAAAAAGCTAAATTTACAGAGAATGAACATTAAACATAATTTTTAACTGTATTTTATTTAGCATTAATAAATCTCAGTCATATGTTTGCATTTGACACCACGTTTTTAATCACTGCAATATATTCCCAGTTCAGTCTCACAGGCTTACAAAATTCATAGAAGAGTTACCTTATTCATGGAGGTTTCCGGCCCAGCTAGGACAATGTCCTGTTGCTTGTTTTCATTTCTGTTTTGACATTAAGTCCCAAAAGGAGGTCCCACTGAGCCTTACTGGATTTCCACAGGAAAGCCTGGCAGCATGGGATCAGTGGATTTATATACACTTTTCCAGTCTGGAGAGGTTGAGTTATTTGATTGCTGTATGGGTTACTTACTGTAGTTGGCACTTGCTCTTGAATTTCCACAACTACAGTCTTTCAAATTCTTCCTTCTCCATGTTCTCTAACCTCTCCTTAGATTCTGTCCTCTCTACACTTTGGGACATAAAGTTAACTACTGCCTTGTTGTTTTCCATGACAAATGTGAAGTCATCAGACTGTGCTCAATGCCTGTTCTGGGAAGGATCTCATATTCAGACATGAGTGCTTTTTTTCTACAACTCCCCGTGCTGCCATTCAGCTAGTCCCCTGTATTGATTTCCTAGGGCTGCTGTAACAAAGTCCTGGGTGGCTTAAAAAAACAGGAACTTATTCTCTTACAATTCTGGAGACAGGAGTCTAAAATCAAGGAGTCACCAGGGTTGGTTCCTTCTGAAGACTGTGAGGAAAACTGTTCCATGCCTCTCTCCCAGCTGCTGAGAGTTGCTGGCAAATCTTAGCATTTCTTGGCTTGAAGATACATCATTGCAATATCTGTGTCCTCTGTCACATGGTGTCCTCCCTATTTCTCCATGTCTTCACAAGGCCATCTTGTTATAAGAACACCAGTCTTATTGGTTTAGGGGCCTACCCTACTCCAGTATGACCTCATCTTAACTAATTATGTCTGCAACGACCTTATTTCCAAATAAAGTCACATTCTGAGGCACTAGATATTAGGACTTCAACATTATCTTCTTGGGCGGGGGGCATAATTCAGCCCATAACATCCCTTATATAAAACTTTCCCTTGGAATATTTTAACTATGAATCATCTAATCATCATTTAACACTTTAGACAATACCTATGTCTTTTTACTTTTTTTTTTTTTAAGATTTATTTATTTGTTTGAGAGAGAGAGAGAGTACGCAGGCACACAAGTTGGGGGAGGGATGAGGGAGGGAATCTCAAGCAGACTCCCCACTGGGCACGGAGCCCAACCCGGGGCTCAATCTCAGCGACCCTGAGATCATGACCTGAGCCAAAACCAAGAGTTGGACACTTAACCGACTGAGCCACCCAGGCACCCCATACTTTTTAATATTTTTCTTGTGTAACAGGTTTTTATTCACCTATACCTTGAAAAACAACAACATAGCAAATCTAGACAACTATCTTGTCAGGAAAAACAGCTATGCAAAGGCAGCAGTGTATTTTACTAAATGAAATTCAATAATTTCATTTAGAAATATTTATCTGCCGTATTTGTAATGGATTCTAATGAAGTCTGGTGAGTTGAAATTAGAGAGATAATGCCTCCTGAGAAATGGTTTGGAATTTTTATGGCTGTGGTTACTTAAACTTGGAAGTTTTCACTAAATCAATAGATTGTTCAATCTCGCTGAGTTGAAAATGGTCTCTGCAAGCATCTAACCACATAGCCATGGTTTTCATTTGTATTAACCCAGGCTTCTCCCCAAACCAGTCCTTGTTATGAAAGATAGATTTTTCTTTAGTCATCCAAAAGAGAGCGGAAAATTTTAATCTATAAATTGTCATGTCTATATGACGTGGGCAAGATATTTCACATTGATATCCCTGAATAACATGGGCAAGCTCTAACCACCATGAGAGTAATAAGTTAGTCATACAATTATTCTGTCTCTGGCTGTCACAGAAAGACTGCAGTTCTTCTGCAACATGTGTAGATGGCAGAGAAGTCCTCATAAATTTAAAATACAGATGCCTGCCAGTCTGAAAAATAACCCAAGGAAAGTTACAGAACGTTTGGAATGGTAATGAAGGAAACTTCATTCTTAGAGCCAAAAACCCCACGGTATGGCCCATCCTGAATGAATATGAAATGGTTTTTCCAAAATATTACTTGGATCACTTTCTCATGATTCTTATATATTTGTGTAAGAAGATGTACTATAATCGTACCTCCAGAGTATACCTAAGCGTCTAGGAAAGAGATCCATTTGCTCTGTACATTAATAAGAAACACAGTGTCCAACATGTACTTTGGAAATACTAGTTGGAGTTACTTCATTCGGACATAGCATAAAAGTAATTTCTTCTCTCATGTTAGTTTTGCTAGTTTATCTCACTAAGGTGAATCCAAATCTCCCTTGAGTTTATTCTTAGTTCCCAAGATGTGACATTTGTGAAATATCTAAGCAACAATGAAGAGCCAGTCCGGTTGGAGCGACAAGAAGAACAGACAGGTTTTTTGAACCAGACGTTTTCTTGAATTGCTGAACATCAAAGTTGAGACAACTCTGCATTCTTACAAGGTCCAAGGACCATTTTCCTTTAAAGGCAGCCCTTCCTTTTCCTTGATAAGCTCTAGGAAACCAGGTTGTATGCTGTCTCCACTGTGGATCTAACACCACGTCAGGAGCCCTCGGGGCAGATGTGTGTGTGATGGCTCATTCCCAGACGGCTCTAAATCTGCTCCCACTGAAAACTGGTTGAGTGGTTGAACCTTCCAACTCTTCCCTCAGACAGGAGTGTCCAGGGGATTCAGGGTAAAGAAATTCCCACACGCCTGGCTTGTGCCCTCCTTCCCCACAGCCCCCACGACAGGTCTGACATGCCCTTCAGCAGTGTGGGTGGGGAAGGGCCAGCCAGCCATGTGTGCCCAGAGGTGAGCTACTTGTAATGGGATTGAGTTTTTGAGGGGTGAGGTAGATGACAGCTACAGGTAGCCAAAGGTGAGACTTGTGAGGGACGGGGACATCGTGTGACTCAAATGTCCTACCGGCCCTCCGTGTGGGTGTGAGGCCGGTAGGACATGTGAGCTCACACTCCACCAAATGAAGAATGAACTGGATGTGCCCAGGACATCTTTTATTGGACAGTAAAAAAGCAGGAGCAGGGGGCTGGGTGAACAATGCCTCAGTCCCTTGCCCCCACCAGGCTATCCCCACTAGCCACTGCTGTTGAAATGACACTTAACTGGGAGACAGCTGGAGTCCAGGTAGACTGGGAGGTTGAACACAATGGAGAGACTCCACCATGTGTTAAGGGTTTCTGCTCTTTTTTTTTTTTAATTCTTTCTTTCCTTAAAAAAGAAAAAAAAAAAGTAGCTCACAGACAACAGAGGAAGGAGCAACATAAAAGTTTATATGGAAAAAAACCCCTCACCTTTCAGATCTCATGCTCATAAAACCAGATCCAGTTTGAGGGGCTGACAGTGCCCTGGTGTTTTTCACAGCTGCCCTTCACGGATTTTCATGATACTTTATAGCCCTGGGGCTTTCTGAGACTCTGCTGGGGGCAAACCCTACATCCTGCAGGCCTTCCTATCTGTGCTCATTCAGCCTCCCGAAAATCAAATTGTTTGGTTTTGCTTTTTGTAGCAACTCTAGCTCATCATTGCGCCATTAAACTTTTAAGGGAATTGTAACCTCTCAGTTTGCTTGCCAAAGTGATTTGACTTCAAGTTGTTCCCTAGAAAAGTCAAGAGACGATGTCTCTAGACGAGTAAGTAAGTTTAGGAAATGCTACACAGACTTTTCTGGGAGGTTCACAATGCACACCTGCGTATTACCAGCAGTGAGAAGGCCTGCAGTTACCAGCTCTTCTCAAACCCACCTGACATCTACACTCCTCACACAAGACATCCTGCAAACACAGCGTTGCAGAAACATTCCTTGAGAAACACCATCCTAAATCCTGCTCGCTCACACAACTAAGCCATGTATTGCCCACCCAGGGGTGTGCTTTGGGGGCTCTGTGAACCCCAGACCCAACATTTATTCCTGAAATGCATTATCTTGTTACGCTCAGCCCCACCCACCCAGCCTGTCAAGGTCTTTTTGGAACTTGATTCTTAGGACCATATTTGTCTTGGACTCACATCTCCCTAGCTAATGTTTCCACAAGGACACACACGTCTGCAGGAAAAGAGTAGCCCATAGGTGAAGCAGTTGCAGCTCTTCAACCCGCTGGCTAGTTGAATCCTGCATGCACTGCCCCTCTTGGGAGGCATGCTTGGGCAAGATCCTTCCGGAGTATCAGGGATGAATTTTATGTGGTTTCCAAGGAGATGCATTCATTTGAGGTTGTTTTTCCACCGAACAGCCCCAAAGTGAAAAGTGGTTGCGGGGAAGCTGAATTATGACCTAACGCCAGTAGCAGCTGCTGGTAACTACAGGGAAGGGGTGGGAGAGCTGATGGCTGGGAGTTGGGGGCTCATTAACACCCACTTCTTAAATTAGCAAATCCTTCTAGTACAAGTTTAAAAATAGGAACCTAATGGTTTCTAATATTAGCAGTCATGGCTCTCCATAAATATTTAGACCTCCAATAAACTTCTGGTCCACTTCCCTAGACTAATGGGGTCAAGCAGGCTTAGCTTTTATGCCACATTCTTGAGGATCAGTGCACTTAATGACTGACCTTGACAAACAAAAGCTTTGAGAAGTCTCAGAATGCCCTGGACCAGGGACAGCCTGCGTGGCCATCAGCCTGGGGACAGCGTCGAGGCAGGACTGGAAGCATCCCAAAGGTCATCTGGAAAAGTCTGCAGCCTCTGGGCTACCTAGAGGAACCAACTGTCCAGGCTGGCCTGGGACTATCCCGATTTCACACTGAAAGCCTCCCAGTCTCTAGCAAACCGGAACGGTTGGTCACCTTGGCCACCTGGCCCACTGCAAAAGGACTGAGACCAATGTTCTGGGACGTCTTTGGGGAGAAGAGTCAACTCTCCAGAAGGCACTGATGATACCCTCCCCCCACCCCCTGCGGTCTTCACACCAGTGTCACTCCTATTTACTTGAGAAAGGTAGTGGTTGAAGGAGGAATTAAACCACAGAAAAGACCAGCCTGGCCAGGCATGGAACTTTATCCCCTGCACTCAGTTTCCCCGTGTGTAAAACAGGATGAACAGTTGCCGCATCCCTGGGTTACTAGGGGGAATAAACTGGGCCGCGTTATGTCCGAGAAGCGCCCAGCACCGCTTATGCCTAGAAATTGGTGCTTTGGGTGTCAGCTCTGCTAGGGCGCTCAGCGCATCGGAGGGTCGCTGAAGCAGCCCTGGCCCACACATCAAGCGACCCCTGGGTGGGCCCCATCTCTTCCCCGGCAGTGACTGCAGGACAGCCGGCCCTGCTCTGGGCAACAGGGACTGCCAGGGTCCCCCCACCCTGAGCCCAGCACCTGCACAGAGTGTGCACTTGCTGAGTGGAGGGAAAAATCCTTCGTGGGGAGACAAGGTGCAGGTGACCAGTCAGTGTGAGGTGTGTGTGAAAAACACTGTGTCCTGAACAAATCATCCTTTAAAATGCCTGTGCAAACCCTAATATTGTCCCCACTGCCAGAGGACTGCGTGTCCTGTTTGGCACCACAGTGTTTTGCTGTCCCCTAGTTTTGCTTGTTAACCCACAGAGAGCTAGGAATCGTTAACCAGCACAGAGCTAGGAATTAGCTACAAGGCTAAGACATCTCAGCCCAGTACGTAGTTTTAAATCCAGCAAGATGATGGCACAGGCCCCCAGTGGAAACGTCACGTGTTTGTTACTAACCAAATCCTGTACTGTAATTGAGTCGGGGATTTCTCCACCAGGGACCCAGGGTTCAAGACCGTCACCGTGAGCGTCTGCATGGCCTGGGTGGGAGAGGCCCTGCCAGCCCACAGTTTGCTCCCTGCAGCCTTCCCACGCTTAACTGAGATGAAGGAAGGAGTGGGTTTTGCCTACTGGGTTCTTCCTTGGTTCAGGATGCTGAAGTGACTTGTCATCAGCAGAGAAGCGCCCCTTTTCTCCCTTCAGGACCAGGAGACACTTTGGGGCCATGGAGTCTAGCGCCCTCATGTTAGAGAAGGAAGCTGAGCCCAGAGAGACACCCCGAGAGTCACCCAGCCGGTGGGGGTGGCAACATGGATTGGTACCCTGCCCCAGGCAAGAAAGAGGAGCCTGTGGGGCTCACTGGGGTATTTCTGCTCACCCGCCCACCCTCCTTCCTCCCTTACTCTTTCCTCGCATCCTTTTCCTTGCTTCTCTCCTTCCTCCCTTCTAATATTTCCTGAGTGTCCCCTATTTGTCTGTCACTACAGAGGTGCTGGGTCCTTGCCCCCCAGAAGTGTGCTGGATTTTGCCATGGTTAGAATTTTTTAAACCTCTGAAATGGCTCCGCATTCCTGTCTCTCTGGAAGGCAGGTAGCAGCAGTACCTGGTTCACAACAAGGCCACCCCTCTGCAGAGAAGTGTGAGGGGAGGTGGCCTGCCCGGAGGGGGTGGTCGCTGATTTGTGGTCTGAGCCCCAGCACCTCAGGCGCTGGTGACCTTGGCCGTTCCTGGCCCCTGGCATCCGCGGGCAATCTCTAAGTTCACATCCAGCTCCAGGACTCTGGAAGGAAGCATGAGACCTGCTTGTGGCTGCTAAATCTCTCCCTTCCTGAGAGCACAGGGAAGTCTCCCACTTTCCGAAGTCATTTCATCCTGACGGGCCATCCGAGGCTAATTTCTAAGTCAGGGGTAGCACACACCTTAACTCTTGTCAGTCCATGCGTCGGTTTAACAACTGAAGTGATTCCTGACCAAACGGTACGCCATGAGATTCAAATGCAGCAGAAGTGTTTCAGGGTTGACATAAGGTAGAACTTCCCACACGGGCTTGCTCAGTGCTGACAGATCAGAAGCGGGGGCCGTGGACCGCCCTTCCCTGGGGTCCTTGGGAAGCCCCGGCCCGCCAGATTTCTGCCGTCATCCCTTCCCCTCTGGCCTTCCGGGGAAAACTTAGGCAGCTTACTCTCTCACCCAAGGAAGGGGCAGAAACGATTTATAAAAATATGCTAATTGTCATACCAACTGCCTATGGAAAACTCAGTTCTGGCAGCAGAAAGAAACGCATCAAGATAATCTTTAACCCGTTTCCTCTCTCTCCCCCCCCACCCCCCGCCCCGCCTCCGGCTTCATTAGGACTCCGGCGGGCGCCTGAGCGAGCCCGGCCGCCGCCACCGGGGCCATGGCCAGCCCGGCCGTGCAGCTGCTGGGCTTCCTGCTCAGCTTCCTGGGCCTGGTGGGCACGCTCATCACCACCGTCCTGCCGCACTGGCGCCGCACGGCGCACGTGGGCACCAACATCCTGACGGCCGTGTCCTACCTGAAGGGGCTGTGGATGGAGTGCGTGTGGCACAGCACGGGCATCTACCAGTGCCAGATGTACCGCTCGCTGCTGGCGCTGCCCCGGGACCTGCAAGCGGCGCGCGCGCTCATGGTCCTCTCGTGCCTGCTGTCGGGCGCGGCGTGCGCCTGCGCCGTGGTGGGCATGCAGTGCACGCGCTGCGCCAAGGGCACGCCCGCCAAGACCGCGTTGGCCGTGCTGGGCGGCGCGCTCTTCCTGCTGGCCGGCCTGCTGTGCATGGTGGCCGTGTCCTGGACCACCAACGACGTGGTGCAGAACTTCTACAACCCGCTGCTGCCCAGCAGCATGAAGTTCGAGATCGGGCAGGCCCTGTACCTCGGCTTCATCTCCTCGTCCCTGTCGCTCATCGGCGGCACGCTGCTCTGCCTCTCCTGCCAGGACGAGGGGCCCGCCGGGCCCTACCAGGCCCAGCCCAGGGCCACCACGGCCACCACCGCACCCGCCTACCGGCCCCCCGCCGCCTTCAAGGACAACCGGGCCCCCTCGGCCACCTCGGCCTCGCTCAGCGGGTACAGACTGAACGACTATGTGTGAGTGCCCAGGACCTGTCCCTCCCCCGAGCGCGCAGGCGCAGCGGGACCCAGACTCGCCCCGATGCCGGGTCCCGGCACAACGTTGACTCCTGGGCTACTTATTTGTGTCCAGAGGAATGATATGAGCACGAGGGAGTGGGCTTAGAACACAGGGAAGGAGGGAGAAATAAGAGAAGGGGAGAAAAGCTCTATATACCAAAGACTTCACCCTTTCTGGTTTTTTATTTATTATATGTATTTATGTGGGTGATTTAATAACAGCTGAATGAAAAGCAACTTGGGAGTTTGGTCTGTGGGGTTTGTTTGCAATACAGGAATAAACCTTTTGGATGTGGTTGTTAATAAAATGGACAGTATCCGTTTCCGTTTCCAGTCTATTCTGTCGGCTGAGGTCTCGGAACCACAGCACGCTGTCAGGGCCCCACGTTGCAAAGCAATGGGGACACCCCGGGAGTGGCCCCAACCCACACATGATGGGAAAATCAGAGGAGGGCCGGGCTGATATTCATCTAAAAGCTGCTTGAGCAACACAACCAAAAAGTCACTCCAGCTTAAGCCCAGAGGCAGGGCAGGAAGTACAGGCCTTCCTAGGGGGAAAGATGGTTGCGGTAAACCCCACAGTAAAGATGATGTTGTTTTCTGCTGGTAGCTCCCACTAGTAAGGAAGCACAAGTCAGCATTCAAAAGACAAAGCAAAAGGCGCCTGGTTGCTTGGCTCTCTGGGCATTGGCAAGAAGCCCAGTTAGGAGCACTGCTCGTGCCCGAGGGCCCCGCAGGACACCTCTGGCTTGTCTTCTGGCGACGGAAGCAGGAAGGCAGCTTCCATCAGGGCGGGTATAGAGCGTGTGGACTTCTTTAGCTGGAAAGAACTGCTGAGAGGACCAGATGAGCTCTCACTGCTCTAAGAACATTGATGATGCTTTCTGGTTGTGATCTAAACCACATGGTCAGAGAGCTGTCACACACACACACACACACACACTGCTCTCCCGTTAGCCTGGGGACCGTGGTCCTCTTCTCTGTCCATTTCACAGCCTTGCCCATCACGTGCCTTGTGGTGCCCTGCTTATGCCTCTGTTCCGAACCTCGAGTTCTGAACGTGTAAAGAACATACCCTGTCCTGTGGAAGGGCTGAGCCTGAGACCTAGACATAGGGCAGCAATTACACAGATCCCTCCATTCTCAAGGGGCCTTGGAGAAGGACCGCCAGGGCTCCAGCAGCCCCTGCCTGAGAGAGGAGAGCCACAGCAGGTCAGCACAGACATGGAGCCAGCTGGCCAGGCTCGCCGGTGCGGCGACCAGGACCAGGGGGGTGGAATCCCAGGGAGGCTCCCGGACAAGGGTCGAAGGGCCAGGCAGGCCGCAGCCTGGAGCCCCTGGACACAACAAGGCCAGATGTGGGTTTATACTCCACTAACTTCACGCTTCCTCCTGACAGGGTCCTCCAGGCCATTGAGATGGTGACGAGAAACCCAGCCGCCGTGGGCTTCTCCTACAGGCAGAGGCTCTCAGCAGTAATGTGTTTCCACTGAGAGACCCTCTGGTTCCTTGAGGCCTTACCAGTCACAGCTCCTAAACTACTCTGTTGCTGAGTTCTGGCAATAGGAACACCTTCCCGACATGAAGAAGTGGGGGTTAAAGGAGCAGCTCTACACCACTTTTTGTTGACCTTATGACCCCAGGTAACAGGTGCCACCTCTGTTTGGAAGGAGGGAGTGCAATACATTTTAGCCTGAAAAGCTAGGAGGGTGGGGATCTGCCATCCCATCCAGGCCAGGGAGTTAGACCAGAAAGGGCATCATTCATGTAGGATGAAACAAGCGATTTTAACCTACTCTTTAAATTATAAAAATAAATCAATCTAGACTAATGAAGAAGGGAAATAAAATCTTCTAAAAACAGAATGACATTCTGTCAGTCCTGCCTTGATGGTCATGGTCTAGAAGGTGTCTGGTGAAGTTATTCTAGGTAATAGACCTATTACAAATTAAAGAAAAAATAAAATCGCTTTTTTTTCAAATTCTTTCTTGAATTCTGTCACTACTAAAATACTTAATGTCCCTATCTCTTACTCAGGGGAAAGACCAATAATAATAGTGCTTACAGTTTACTGGGCACTTACTATGTGCGAGGCATAGTTTTTGTTTACTAATTTGGTCCAATGAGACCCATGAGAACCCAATGACATAAACACTATTCTTAACCCCATTTTACAAAGGAGGAAATTAAAGCACAAAGAGATTAGTTACTTGCCCAGGGCCACAGGGCCAGTGAGTAAAAGACCCAGGATTCAAAGCCAGACAGGTAAGCAGGGGACAAATATGTTCACTCAAATAGCAGCATGATCCACGGTCTAATTACTTTTGTGTCCAGACTATTTCCAAATAATTAAGAGATTATTCCATGCATATATGATTTTTTCCACAATCATCACTCCGTAGAGCTTCTGTTGACTGGGCTCTGGCTGGACTGATGAAACATGATGTCAGACCCAGAGGTCCAAATTTGGATCCCCATAGAAAGCAGGAAGCAACACACAAGAAGGGACACATGGAGGGCTCCGTCCTATGGCTGGCCAGCCCAAACAGGAAGTAGGTCTGAACAGGACCTTGATTCCCTCCCTCGAGTAACAGGGTGTAAGACTACAGTTCCCAGTTTCCTCCTTCACTCCCAGGACAAGTACCTCAGGCCACACAAGCCCCCTTTTTGCCACATTACCACCAGGGCCAACAAATTGATGTTGCCTGTTTCTGTTTTTGCCCAAATCTTCAGGACTGCGCAGTCTTAACCAAAGCTGCTTTGACGACAGCATGGTCTCCTTTTGGAGGTACAACACACAACCCCAAATTTCAGAATAAAAAGGAAACATGAGTTACCGTTGCTATGGATATAAATTAGAACATGACTCTCACGGGATAAGAAATGCTACATTTCTTTGCTTCTCCAAATCAAACCAAGTTTGGCTCTGATCCAGAAAGGCCTAAAGCTAGCCATGTTTTCTGGTTCCCTCCCCTGCATTTAGGATGTCTCGGGGCCCCAGCGCTAAGGGAGGCCCTGGATTTGTAGGCATGAAGGCGGGTCTTTAGTCCTTAGGGATGGCTTGTTACCCATTGACCACCAGCACCGATGTCTTCACAGCCCAGAGCCTCCCGATGCTCCTCCCAGGCCACCACCCGTTCATCACCACAGTCTTGCACGTCATGTGCCCGGCCCTCCCCGGCCCTGTGGGAACAGACACTGGAAACCTCCACCCTGTGAACCCTTTGTCCCCAGCCCAGTCTCCGGGAAGCCGCTTCCTGAGATGGAGCCACGCCCCTCACACACTCTGATTGCTTTCATGGGTTTCACCTCCTGAAATCAAAGGCCTCTGACTTCCCCTAGAGAACCCTGCTTTTGTGTCAGCCCCTGTCACCCTAAATGGAAACAGTCTGAGAACTCTGACTCACAGTCGGTTAACAACCATCTATTACTTTGTAGTGATAAACTGAAGACAGGGCCAGGATTTTCGCCCTCGGTGCCTGGCCCCACAGTCCCATGCTTGGCCACAGTGCCACCGTGCTTCTCCCTGCCTTGGTCCCTCCTTGCTTTCTCCCTGCCGGGCAGAGGGAATGGCATGAATGGCAACAATCCGGTCAGGAGATGTGGGTGGGGACCAGGTGGCAGGATGGAAAAGGAAGAAGAGATGAGGATGTGCCTGAAGGCAGAGCCAGTAGGTTTTACTGAGGGCTTGGTTCTGGGTGTGAAAAAAAAAAAAAGGCTTAAAGGATGATACCAAGATTTGGGGCTGGATCAGCTGGAAGAATGGGGTTACAATTTTCTGAAATGAAGACGATTCTGGAAAGAAAAGGTTCTGGTCTGCTAAGGTAGATTAAATCCATTTTCCAGGGGTTTGGTCTGAGCTGCCTCCAGTGGAGATGTGGAGTGGGTCTTTGGATAGACGAAGCTGGAGTTCAGGGAGAGGTCACTTTGGGAGCCATCAGCCCAGGAACGCCACGTAAGCCGGCAGCTAGAAAGGATCACCTTGGAAGCGAACCCAGATGAGGAATCAAAGAGGCCAAAGACGTTCACATTTGGAGGCTGGGAGGATGAGGCAGATGGATCTAGCCAGCAGCCAGAGGGGGAATGCCCAGCGAGCAAGGAGGACTAAGAAGAAGATGTTCTCGAAGCCAAGGAGAAGGGAGTGATCAGCAGCGTTAAATGAACTCCTTGATCTTCATGGTCAGGTGGGCTGGAGGCGCTATGATGGGCTTCATTTGTAGGGGAGGCACTGGACTTAGAAAAGTAAAGGGCAAGCTGAGGGCTGCCAGGCGGAGGCAGCAAGTTACCCCGGTGGAGAGCAGACACACTGAGGTTAGAACACTCTTGTTGCCAGTTCCTAAGTTTGCAATAGCCCTCAAGGAAAATCCGCAGTTCCCACATAAGCTATAAGGCGGACCTACCGTGGAATCCTCCCGAGATAATACATCAGGAGCCTTCTCGCCAGGTTCTGTCCTAGGTTCCCGCGGACTCCACGCCACATTAATACTTTTGCATAGAAAGAAGAAAGGTAGCTATGCAAAATTTGAAAAGGAAACCAATGAAATTGAAATGTGTTGTCGAAATATTTACAAAGTATGACGTTACTAGTAACATTTATGCTCCTTCATGAATGCACTAAATGACAATACCCAGCAATGAATACTGCAAGGCCAAGGCAATAATGAGCACAAACAGTATTTTAAGAAATTTGCAACAACTGTCATTTGATATGAAAATATTTGTGATTTCCAGTAGTGATAAGTCCCAAGGACGAAAATATAAAATATAAAACAAAAAAAAGTAAAGCAAATTGCTCAGATGACTTAAAGATACGCTTAAAGCCCCTTCACATGAGAACAGTTCGTGCAACCAGAAACTCAAATTTCCTTCCGCACATAAGTAATAGTTAACTAAAATAAACCCTAAGAGGGGTGCCTGGTGGCTCAATCGGAATAGAATACCACGCTTCATCTCTAGGTTGTGAGTTCGAGCCCCACACTGGGTGTAGAGATTACGAAAAAATAATAATAGTAAGTTTTAGAAAAATTTTTAAAAATTAAAATGAAATAAACCCTAGGAGCTCCCCGGGGACCCCAGAGGCCTTATGTATGTGTCTGGCGGGGGAGGGGACACCGGAACAGCAGCCTAGACCTGAGCACCATTCCTGAAGGGAGCAGAAACCAGGCTCCACTTTGAACTGCTCAGTAGGAGCTGAGCCGTCTCAATGCCCCGAGGGGAATGAATCACAATGACCCACAGGCAGTGTTCCCATGTTGTAGACAGAGCAGGAGCTCCTCACGGTGGCCAGAGAAGCACCAGGCATAAGCACCCAGGCGCGGGGTTCCTGGCCAAACCACTGGCTGCTATTTGCGAGGTGCATAGACAGGAGGAGAGAGAGAGAGGAGACGAGTCCCCAGGAACGGCCTTGCTAAACCAAGTCAGGCCAAGGACAAAGGCAAACCCAGCGCCCATTTCTTCTGCCAGAAATGTCAGTTGTAGACAAATGAAATTAGAATTAAGGATGCTCAGTTGCTTAACACTCACCGAGCACCAGAGAGGGAGGAGGAAGCAGAAGACGCAGGGGAATGACAGGCGAGTAAACCAAGTGTAACTAAGTCTTGGAGGAGTAAAGCCTTCTCTCATCTCCTGTAGAATCCTCACACCTTTCTCACCCAGAATGAGCCACAGGTGTGTGTGTATGAGACAGAGACAGAGACAGAGAGAGGGGGAGAGATTGAAATCTGAGGTCCTGGATATTTGAAGCCATTTCTTGAATCAAAAAGCACAAAGCCAATTACTGGGCAACTATCCAAATGAAAACACAGAAATTTCATTCTCGTAAATTATTTTAAAATACTACCAACTGGCTTTTGCAGGTGTGTGTGGCCGGGGAAAGGCATCAGCCAACAGCCCATTTCCTGCCTGGGAAAGGCCAGCGGAGGTCGCCCCATAAATCTGGGAGGGCCCAGCCCCTGGGGGGGGATTCACCTGCATCCTCCTCACACCTCCTGCTCTGAGAGCTTCACCTCAGAAAAGCTCAGCGCAGTGCTCAATTCCTTTCTCCTGAGGGGCTCTCTGTGTAAAAGCTCACCACCCTGCCATCCCTGCTGGGTAAATGATTGACTGGCCCAAGCTTTCCATCCCACCAGGGCAGCCTCCCAGCTCCTGCCGGGAGCATCAGCCACCTCCAGCTCTGGGGAGGTCTGGAGTTTTTTTTCAGTCATCCCAGGCATTTTTCCAAAATAAAGCATTTGCATAGATCTCCCATCCAGCGTAATAAATAGCAAGAAGGCAGGATTTAACAGCCAGGAAAACACAGGAGAGTTTTGGTCTAGTGGCTTCAACAGGTGTCTGGGGAAGCTGGTGCCTGCCTTGGGTAGCAGCTCACCATGACCTTGCTCAACACTAGCTGGAGGCAATGGGGGTCCAGGACAGTGAAGAGCTGGTGTGAATGAGGAGTGCTCCCAGCGCTACACTCAGGAGTCCTTGAGCCTAGACCGAACCCGATCCCCAGCCTCTGCCCAGACAACGCTCTCGGCCGGAGAGGCAGCCTGTGTTTCCATTCACAGCTCCATGGATACTTCTGTTATGAAACTGACCACCCCCCTTTATAATGACTATGAGTTGGTTGGTGATGCCCAGACATCAGAATATCACAGGACTTTGATTCTCTGAAATCAAATCTGGTTCTGATTAAAACCACAATGAGATACCACTACACGCACACTAGAATGGCTAAAATGTCAAAGATTGACCATATCAAGTGTGGACAAGGAGGAGAAGCAATGGTAACTTCTGTTTCCAGGAGGAAGCGGGCAAATCAGTACCATAACTTTGGTCATGGGTATAGGGTACTTGGGGGCTTCTGGGTGCCGGTAATGTTCCCTCTCTAGATCTGGGTGGTAGTTATACAGTTATAGTCACTCTATGATCATTTATCTAGGTGGACACTCACAACTGGGATATGTTTATTTTGTTTTGTTTTCTTTACAACTCACCCTGTGTTTGCCTCCTTCTCCCACGAGACTGTGAGCCTCCCCGATCTAGGGAGTTTTATTCCCATGGTCTGCGTGGTAGCTCTTCACCAAGTGACCTGCAGTTGAATGCATGGCTTTGTGCTTCCCAAAAAGCTACTGAATCCCTTTAGATATGCCGCTCTTCTTACATATTTTACATGTGACTTAGTTTATTTTAAAAACCTCTTCACACAGGGGCGCCTGGGTGGCTCAGTCGTTAAGCGTCTGCCTTCCGCTCGGGTCGTGATCCCAGGGTCCTGGGATCCAGTCCTGCATCTGGCTCCCTGCTCAGCCGGGAGCCTGCTTCTCCCTCTCCCGCTCCCCCTGCTTGTGTTCCCTCTCTAGCTGTCTCTCTCCCCATCAAATAAATAAATAAAATCTTAAAAAAAAAAAATCTCTTCGCACAGAACTTCCCAGGACCACATTGTATGGAAAACGGCCTCCTAGCATCATGGGCCACTCTGTTGTTGGAAACTCCACTTGCCCAAAGCTGAAAAGGAGGAGAAAAGGTAGGGATGTATTTTGTACAGCACCCCAGAGCCCAGCCCTTTTTCCAAGTGGAGGTTGAACCTCATTTTACCAAGAGAATCAATAATACACAGCAGAGAGAGGCTATCCCCTACTGGGCCCAAATGTGGTCAGAGTCATGGTTAAATCAGGGACTTTGGGGAGCAGCTCAGAAGTGCCAGTCTGGTGTTCTAAAACATCTTGTCTTCAGTGCATGGAATTCTTTTAACAAAAGCAAAGTCTTTCCATTCATATTTAAAGATAAAGCTTTAAGCTTCCCCCATCTTATATCCAAATCCTCCAACTTACTTGTCTATTCCCCTGTTCTGCTTCCTCTCTGCCCCTCTCCCTCTCAAGAGCCTTCTTCACACAAATTGGGGTCCCACCCCCTTCAGACTTTGAAAGACTCCCTCCTTGACTATATCTCTCTGTCCTATTGTTGTTCAATTCTTTGGTATCTTCCCTGATTTTTCTGTTTGGTCTACCAATTATTGAGAGAGGAGTGTTGCAATCTCTGATTATAAATTGAGGTCTGTCTATTTCTCCTTGCAGTTCTATTTGTTTTTACTTCATGTACTTTGAAGCTCTGTTATCAGGTACATGAATTAGAATTATGTCCTTTTGATATAAACCTAAGCATATCAGTAATCACATTAAATGTACATGGACTAACTGCCTCAATTTCAAAAATAGAGACTGTCAAACTGGGTGAAAAAGCAAGACCCAACTCTATGATGCCTGCATAGAAATCCACTTTAAAAATAAGGAATTGCGTAAGACTGATGAATTACAGACCTGTACCTCTGAAACAAATAATACATTATATGTTAAAAGAAAAAAAAAAGAAGAAGAAGATAGTAGGAAGGGAAAAATGAAGGGGGGGAAATCGGAGGGGGAGACGGACCATGAGAGGCTATGGACTCTGAGAAACAAACTGAGGGTTCTAGAACAGAGGGGGCATGGGGGTACGGGTTAGCCTGGTGATGGGTATTAAAGAGGGCACGTACTGAATGGAGCACTGGGTGTTATACGCAAACAATGAATCATGGAACACTACATCAAAATAAATATTTATTTATTTATTTATTTATTTATTTAATAAAAATAAGGACAAAATACAGCAGGGAAGCTGCTTCTCCCTCTGCCTGCCACTCTCCCTGATTGTGTTCTCTCCCACACACACAAATAAATAATAATAATAATAAATCTTAAAAAAAAAAAGGGATGCCTGGGTGGCTCAGTCGGTTAAGCGTCTGCCTTCAGCCCAGGTCATGACCCCGAGGTCCTGGGATCGAGTCCCACGTCGGTCTCCTTGCTCACCTGCTTCTCCCTCTGTCTGCCTCTCTCGCACACTCTCACAAATTAAAACAAAACAAAACAAAAAACTTAAAAAAAAATAAGGACAAAATAAGCTAAAAGTAAAAGGATGGAGAAATTTACAATGTTTAATGCTAATTTAAAGAAAAAAGATGGAGTGGGTATACTATTAACAGACAAAGTAGATTCCAGAGCAAAGAATATTAAGAGGGACATAGAAGTTCATTTTGTAATGATGAAGCGGTCATAACAATTCTGGACGATTCTGAAATCCTATTCACTCTTATGCTTCTTTCTCACAGCATAGTCAGTCATCCTTTTAAATTGGACACTTCCAATTCAAGACAGCTGGCTAAGTTTATGGGTTTAAGTGCCTATCCCGGGCGCCTGGGTGGCTCAGTTGGTTAAGCGACTGCCTTCAGCTCAGGTCATGATCCTGGAGTCCTGGAATCGAGTCCCTCATTGGACTCCCCGCTCGGCGGGGAGTCTGCTTCTCCCTCTGACCCTCCCCCCTCTCATGCTCTCTGTCTCATTCTTTCTCTCTCAAATAAAAAAAGAAAATCTTCAAAAAAAAAAAAATGCCTATCCGTCCTTGGATCCCATTAAAGTAATAGTAAATAATAAAAGAATGAAGCGTACAACAAAGAGAATGGAAGAAGGACCGTTAGGGCTGGGTTTTTGTTTTTGTTTTTTAACTCTTGAAAACAAAAAGCTGATGTGAAAATATAATTTTCAAACCAGAGTGGTGGGAGGCACAACAAGGAGGGCATGTGGAGGGTCTGCAACTGGGGCAACAGAGCTGAGCTAGGGGAGCCCCTGGGGGAATCCAACAAGAAAGCTGACACGGAGCTGAGTGGGAGAAGATTGAAAATGCAAATGCCAAGGGGTTACTCCATTTGCTGCTTCTCACCACTCCCACCACACACACAGAGGATCTGGCTAACGTGCTAACGCGATGGAACAAATGTTCTGGGGACAGAGTCATGGGGCAAGTGGCGCAGGGGTCTGCACGTCACCATGAAGCCCCCTACTTCCAGCATCTTGGAAGTCCTCCAGCAGTCCAGCTTCCTGCTCCCTCTGGCGCAAGGGAAGCCATCATTTTGACAAGTCCTGCTTGCATAAACCATGCTCCCTGCCTGCTTCTGCTTTGCCTCATGCTTCCAAGAAGCATCAAACATTTGAGGAAAGCCTGTGGCATGAAAGAGAAAGACTGACACCAGAGGAAACCCGTAGTTCAGGGAAGAGAAGAGAATATTTTAAAATCTCTATTCTGGTTTTAATTTGAATTTCCCTGATGGCTAATGATGATGAACATTTTTTTCATGTGTCTGTTAGCCATTTGTATGTCTTCTTCAGAGAAGTGTCTGTTCATGTCTTCTGCCCATTTTTTGACTTGATTATTTGGTTTTTGGGTGTTGAGTTTGAGAAATTCTTTATAGATCGTAGCCCTTTATCTGTAGTGTCATTTGCAAATATCTTCTCCCAATCTGTGGGTTGCCTCTTTGTTTTGTTAACTGTTTCCTTTGCCATGCAGAAGCTTTTTATCTTGATGAAGTCCCAAAAGTTCTTTTTCCTTTTGTTTCACTAGCTTTTGAAGATGTATCTTGAAAGAAGTTAATGTGGCCGATGTCAAAAAGGTTATTGCCTATGTTCTCCTCTAGGATTTTGATGGATTCCTGTCTCACATTGAGGTCTCTCATCCATTTTGAGTTTATCTTTGTGTGTGGTGTTAGAGAATGGTCGAGTTTCATTCTTCTGCATGTGGCTGTCCAATTTTCCCAGCACCATTTATTGAAGAGACTGTCTTTTTTCCATTGCATATTTTTTCATGCTTTGTCAAAGATTATTTGACCATAGAGTTGAGGGTCCATATCCGGGCTCTCTATTCTGTTCCATTGGTCTATATGTCTGTTTTTATGACAGTACTGTGCTGTGTTGGTGATCACTGCTTTGTAATATAGCTTGAAATCGGGCAACGTGATGCCCCCAGCTTTGTTTTTCTTTTTCAACAATTCAAATTAAAACCACATTGAGATACCACCTTACACTGGTTAGAATGGCAAAAATTGACAGGGCAAGAAACAACAAATGTTGGAGAGGTTGTGGAAAAAGGGGAACCCTCTTACACTGTTGGTGGGAATGCAAGTTGGTACAGCCACTTTGGAAAACAGTGTGGAGGTGCCTCAAAAAATTAAAAATAGAGCTACCCTATGACCCAGCAATTGCACTCCTGAGTATTTGCCCCAAAGACACAGATGTAGTGAAAAGAAGGGCCATATGCACCCCAATGTTCATAGCAGCAGTGTCCGAAATAGCCAAACTGTGGAAAGAGCTGAGATGCCCTTCAACAGATGAATGGATAAAGAAGATGTGGTCCATATATACAATGGAATATTACTCAGCCATCAGAAAGGATGAATACCCAACTTTTGCATCAACAAGGATGGGACTGGAGGAGATTATGCTAAGTGAAATAAGTCAAGCAGAGAAAGTCAATTATCATATGGTTTCACTTATTTGTGGAACATAAGGAGTAGCATAGCATGGAGGACATTAGGAGAAGGAAGGGAAAAATGAAGGGAGGGAAATCAGAGGAAGAGATGAACCGTGAGAGACTATGGACTCTGAGAAACAAACTGAAGGTTTTAGAGGGGAGGGGGGTGCGGGGATGGGTTAGCCTGGTGATGGGTATTAAGGAGGACATGTACTGCATGGAGCACTGGGTGTTATACGAAAACAATGGATCATGGATCACTACATCAAAAACTAATGATGTATTGTGTGGTGATTAACATAACATAATAAAATTAAATTAAAAATAAATTAAAATAAGTAAATAAAATCTCTATTCTGTACTCTTACAGAAATTCAAGGTCTTATTTCATCCATAAGAAGAGACTACTATGAAAAAAAATCAGAAAATGGAAAAGGCTCTTAAGTTGAAATTTTTAATAGAATATTTAAAAGTTTTATATAAAATAAGCACATTAAAAAAATTAAATAGATGAATTGAAACGTAGAGAAAATATTCCAGAGCATAACAAAAATTAAAATACAAATAATAAGGGTGCCTGCCTGGCTCAGTTGGTGGAGCGTGTGACTCTTGATCTCGGGGTTGAGGTATAGAGCCCCACGTTGGGTATAGAGATTACTTTAAAAACAAAATACAAATAATAGGGAACCACAGACCAGAAGATGAAAGACATAGAGCATCCCTGTAGGAGGTCAAACACTGCCAAATAGGAGTTCCTAAAAAATATATAAGAGATGGACGAGTAGAAATTATCTTAAAAACTGAAAAAGAAAAATTTCCCAGAACTGAAGGAAGACATGAATTTCCAAATTGAAGGGGCTTAACAAATATTAAGTAGAATGAATAGAGATTTACACAAATAAATAAGATAAAGCCTCATGAAATTTCAGATCAAAAAAAAAAAAAAGATGTTTAAAAAACTTCCAGAGAGGGGCACCTGGGTGGCTCAGATGGTTAAGCGTCTGCCTTCAGCTCAGATCATGATCCCAGGGTCCTGGGATCGAGTCCCACATCGGGCTCTTGGCTCAGCGAGGAGCCTTCTCCCTCTCCCTCTGCCTCTCTCCCTGCTTATGCTTTCTCTCTCTCTCTCTGTATCTCTGTGTCTCAAATGAATAAATAAAACCTTAAAAAAAAAAAAACTTCCAGAGAGAAAAAACCCAGATCATATTGAAAGAATAACTGGTTCCTTCTCATTCACAGCAGCTCCCACATCCCTGTTAGACCCTATCTCAGCACATTGTCCATCCCTTCAACCCTTCTCAGAATGAGTGAATATCACTTGCTACATATGTTTTTTCCTGACTCCTCCATTAGATTCCAGGTCCTTTGGCGCAGAGATTTTGTCCATGTCAATCACTGTTGTATGTGAAAAACCTGGCATAGCCCTGGGTTAAAAATAGGTCTGTGATTTAATTGGATCTCTTTGAAGCAGAGAAGGCAAGAAGCATGAGTTCCTCCTTGGAATGCTAGCGAAGCAGCTTTGATTCTCACAACAGTGTGACTGCTATCTCAGCAAGTCCAAGAGCCTGATGATGGAGGGCAAAGGGCACAAAAAGGGAAAACTGGAAGACCAAGATTGACTTGGGTCCTGCACCACCTGGCAGCCTACACAACTAAAGAACATTCTTTGCAGTGGCCTCAGCCCAGAAGCTGTCTTTGGAGTTTGGGTTAAATTCACTCCAAAGTTAGCCTGGTTTGCTGGAGCATAAAGTCTGGAGTAGGGGAGGTTGGAGCACAGGGGTGAGGGCAGCAGCATGGGGAGGAAAATCTGGGAGCCCCGGGAGCAGCAGTTGGGTCCTCAGCCTGTCCCGTGCATCTAGACTCCAACCTGCTGCTCAGGCAGGGTGATGCACTGTGAGGAGTGGACACTCTGGTCAGACCCCTCTGCTCAAGCCCCAGAACCATAGGTGTTACCACTGATCCTCCCTTCCTTGTGGTGCTGTTCTGGGTCACTGGTCTCCCAGAAGTAACTCACACTCTGTGGCAGCTGAGGTTCCAGTGGGAGCCAGAGAATACAGCTTCCTTCGGTTGTTCTTGTCCTTCCACGTTGGCCAGGCCACACTGGCAGAGCAACCCTCCTCGATTATGCACTTACTCCACTTGGCACCTCCTTTTTCCACTCCTGAAATACCAAACTGCAAATCCAGAGCAGTGTGTAAGGCCCCAGGTCTTACAGGATTAAGAAACTCTAACAACATGCAGCTCGGAGTCCAGATGTGGGAGCATTTCCAGTAGGTGAGACTGAAGAATTGAGAGAGTGCGGAAGGATGGATGGGGGTCCTAGAGAAAGTCCCAGGAAATGACTTCACCAGCACATCTTGAAGCGTAGAGAATCCTTTTTTTTTTTAAATTTTTTATTGTTATGTTAACCACCATACATTACATATCATTACATATCATTAGTTTTTGATGTAGTGCTCCATGATTCATTGTTGAAGCGTAGAGGATCCTAATTAAAATGTAATGGTGGCCCAGAAACTCCACTTCTAAGTATATACCCAGAATGATTGAAAACAGATATTCAAACAAATGCTTGTACCTGAATGTTTATAGCAGCATATTCACAATAGACAAAAGGTGAAAACAATCCAAATGTCCATCAACGGATGAATGGATAAGCAAAATGTGGTCTATCCATACAATGGACTATTACTCAGCCATAAAGAGGAATAAGGTACTGAATACATGCTTTAAGGTGGATGAACATCAAAGAAAGCATGTTAAGTGAAGAAAACAGACACAAAAGGTTATATATTGTAGGACTGCATTTATATGAAATTATATAAGATCTTCAGGATCTATCCATGTTGTGGCATGTATCAGAACTTCATTCCCCTTTATGGCTGAATAATATTCCCTCATATGGATAGACTACAAGTGCTGTGTGTTCCCTGCTGGACCAGCCCAGTCAGACTGCTGGTTCCCAGGGACTAGTGTGAGGGATAACAGGCAGTGATTGCTAAATGAGCATGAGGTTTTCTGTGGGGGTGATTAAAATGTTTGGGGACGACATAGAGGCAGTAGTTGCAAAACACTATAAATGTATTAAATGACACTGAATTGTACATTTTTAAATGGTTAATTTTATTTTACTGTGATTTTTAAATGGCTAACTTCATGTTATGTAAATTTCACCTCAGTTTTAAAAGAAATGTTATAATAGATGTCTCTCCATGGCAGTTACCAGGAAGGAAAGGGGGAGCTCACAGGCTGAGGCTGCAGCCCAGCAAGGTGGAAGGGATAGCAGCAGCCCTGCTACTCTGCTCTGACCACCCGCAGACAGAGACCTCCACGTGCTGGCACTCACTCAAGAGAGACCTAAAGAACAAAACATCTAGCGATGATTTCTCAGTGTTTGCAATGAAATACAAGATATAACTCTCTCCTCCGTCTCCCCTAGTAAACCTTCAGTAAAATCTGCAAAATCATGAATGCTTTTGGGCAACTGGGAATGTTTGGAGGGAAACTGAAGAAGTTCCTTGCCTGGGCTGGCACAGCAGGGAACACACATGGTACATGTGGATTCAGGAGCAAAAGGACACAGGACAATTGATATCTGGGTTCCATGAGAAAGAAAACTCCATTAAGGCTGAAATTACGAAGGGCCCCAACCACTTCTCAACTTCAAAGACCATTGGCCAGATGTGCATGAGACACAACATCCCAAGAGCATACACAGGAACACCCAGCTTGTAAGCACAATGAGTGCTTTCAGAGGAAAAGAAGGCAATTCTGAAAGAATCTCCCCCTCCCCAAAACATCCCCTGGCATGAAAGAGCTGAAAGCATGTGTGGGCTGGGGAAGGACAGAAAAGCCCTTACTTAGAACAGCTCCCACTGCAGATCGGCAGGCACATAAGACTTAAAGAAATGTCTCTCAACTAGGGAGCATCACGTTTTATCCCAGCTCTGAGCTTTATGTGCTATTCCTTTAACCTAGAATGCTCTCCTCTGAAATCTTCAAATGGCTTATTCCTTCCCTTCATTCGTGCTTCTGTTCAAATGTCAACTCCTCAGGGAGGTCTTCCTTTCCTAATGGGAAGATCTGGAAGCTGCAGACAAGCTGCAACTGTTAGATTTAAAATAAGTGCTACTACAGTACACAGAACAAAATTCTTACAAGCCAGGCTGCCAGGCATCCCTCCTACTCAACTTCTCACACCAGTGCAGAGGAACATACCGAAATCTAAGGGTAACCCCACATGCACAGAACAAGATAAGACATCAACCCAGTTTCCCATGGATTCAACAAATTCAGGGTAAGAGCTTCCAGAATGCATCTGCTCACAACCTTAGTCCTCCTTCTAACCTCTCAAGCAAATGAAGATCTAAACAGAGAACATAAATTATTAACCTCCCACCTTTCAGAATAAATGCTAAGAGGATTGAAATAGTGCTCAGAAACACAGGAAAGGAAAATCCCACCCCCATTATTTTTGAGCAGTCAAGACAACAAACATTTCCATCATCTCCAAAAGTTTAGCCATGCCCCTTAGCATCCCCATCTGCATCCCCATATCCAGGTAACTACTGTGTGGTTCCATTTATATAAAACTCTAGAAAATTCAAACAGGGATAATTATACTGTGTCACTTCTTATCTTCATGTCTTTTATTTCTTTATCTTGCCTTATTGCAATGTCTGTAAACGTCAAAACAATATTGAATACAAGTGTTCAAAATGCATATCCTTGCCTTATTCCCTATCTTGGGGAAAACAACTCAGTCTTTCACCATTTGGTCTGTTGTTAGCCTTAGCCAAGTATATTTCAGAGAAGTCTACGTGAATGATATAGTTCATGAATTCGTGAACATTTGATAACATTTTTCTGTTGCTTTGTCAGATGAAGGATAACTTGGCTGGGTATGGAAAATTGGGTCAAACAGTCCTTCAAACAAAACCTTCAATGGACATTGTTCCATTTTATCCTTTCATTTATAAAGAGAACTCTGAAGTTAGACTAATCTTTCTTTAGTAGACAACTTTATTTTTGCCATATTCCTTTCAATCTTATCTTTCAATAATGTTATTCAGAGTTTACAGTTCTTTATTATTTTTGCCCCCAAAATTAAAGGACTCTTTTGATGTACAAATTTATGTCTTGCTTCATTTCAGAAAATTCTGGTTTTTATTATATCTTCTATTTGTTTTTCTGTTCAATTAGTCTAATTTTTTAGGTCTACATAATTAACTATATATTGGATATTTGGGTTGTCTGTCCTCCATGTTGAGCATTGTTTTTCCTCAGCTAGAAATGTGTGTTATCTTTTTTCCATATGTGTTTTTTACAAATGTTTGTTACTTTGATTGCAGCAACGGTTTCACAGATGTGTGTGTGTGCATAAACTGATGAAATTGTATACTTTGTATATGTCAATTAGTGTACTCCAATAATACCTCAGTAAAATTTTAAAAAATGCTTAAAGATATAATCTATTTTAGAGAGAAAAAAATAACTCAGAAGTAGGGAAGTCATAGGATAAAAAAAGCTTTGGTCATTGAATCTATTAAATATAAATTATATCCAAATAATGCAGAAATTCTAATAATAAGAATTGTTGCAATTCCTGGAAAAGAAGGGACTATTTAATTATTTTTAATTGATAATGATGTAAAGTACAAAAACTTCAAAGCAAGCAAATAAAATTGGGGAAGAGAATCCAAGAATACACTAGTTTCCCCTTATCTAGGATTTCACTCTCCATGATTCCAGTTACCTGCAGTCAACCAGGGTCTAGAAGCAGATGCTCCTCCTTCTGACATATCATCAGATTAACAGCAGCCTAGGGCTAGGTCACGTGCCCGTGTCACTCACCTCATTTCATCTCATACCATCATAAGAGGAAGGGTGAGTACCCAGCAACTGCACTACTGGGTATTTACCCAAAGATACAAATGTAGTGATCCGAAGGGGCACCTGCACCCCACTGTTTATAGCAGCAATGTCCACAATAGCCAAACGGAAAGAGCCCAGATGTCCATCGACAGATGAATGGATAAAGATGCAGTTCATATATACAACAGAATATTACTCAGCCATCAAAAAGGATGAAATCTTACCATTTACATCACCGTGGATGGAACAGGGGCATATTATGCTAAGTGAGATAAGTCAATCAGAGAAAGACAAATACTATATGATTTCACTCATATGTGGAACTTAAGAAATAAAACAGGTGAACATAAGGGAAGGGAAGGGAAGGAAAAATAAAATAAAATGAAAACAGAGAGGGAGGCAAACCATAGGAGACTCTTAACTCTAGGGAACAAACTGAGGGTTGCTGGAGGGGAGGTGGGTGGGGGGATGGGGTAACTGGGGGATGGGCATTAAGGAGGGCACTAGATGTAATGAGCACTGGGTGTTATATGCAACTGATGATTCACTAAACTCTACTCCTGAAACTAATAATACACTGTATGTTAATTAATTGATTTTAAATAAAGAATTAAAAAAAAAGGGTGAGCACAGTGCAATATTTTGAGAGACCACATTCACATAACTTTTATTACAGTATATTGTTATAATTATTCTTTTTTTAAAAGATCTTATTTATTCATGAGAGACAGAGAGAGAGGGAAGCAGAGGGAGAGGGAGAAGCAGGCTCCCCATGGAGGAGGGAGCCCGATGCAGGACTCAATCCCAGGACTCTGGGATCACGACCTGAGCCAAAGGCAGACGCTTAACCAACTGAGCTACCCAGGTGCCCCTGTTATAATTATTCTATTTTATTATTAGATATTGTTGTTAATCTCTTACTGTGCCTAATTTATAAATTAAACTTTATTGTAGGTATGTATAGGAAAAAAAACCAGTATATATATGGTTCAGTGTTATCTATAGTTTTAGGCATCCACTGGCAGTCTTGGAACCCATTCCTCGGAAATAAGGGGGGACTACTGTCCTAATTTTCTCATCTTTTTTATATGACAAAATAAAAAGAGATGGTTGTATTCCTGAAGTTGACAGTGTGAAAAACATAGCCTTAAGCACACTATTTAAAGTTATAAAGGTAAATACTAGAACCCAAACAGACTATATGCTTTCTAAATTCAAAGAGAAAAAAAGTCGGCAAAAGGGTAGAAACAGCAAGGAAATATTAAAACTATACACATCCAAAAAGAAAATGCTTTCAGGGACACCTGGGTGGCTCAGTCCATTAAGCATCGGACTCTTGATTTCAGCTTAGGTCACGATCTCAGGGTTGTTAGATCGAGCCCCACACTGGGTTCCACACTGGGCGGGGAGCCTGCTTAAGATTCTTTCTCTCCCTCTCCCTCTGCCCCATCCCCACCCTGTGCACACTTCTCCACCCACACAATCTCTCTCTCTCTCTCTCTCTCAAAAAAAAAAAAATGCTTTCAGATAAATGTAATCAATTATAATATAACCAGGTGGACTTAATAAAGGGTAAAAAAATCTCATACTGGATTAAAAAAATAAAATCTAACTATATGCTAATATAGTAAAACAAAGTGACTCAGAAAAGCTGAAAGTAAATTACAAGAAAAAGGATAGGGAAACTGATGAATAAATAATGGGTAAAATGATGGCAAATAAAAGGAAGCGGGGAGTGGGGGGAGCGCCTGGGTGGCTCAGTCGTTAAGCGTCTGCCTTCGGCTCAGGTCATGACCCCAGGGTTCTGGGATCGAGCCCCGCACCAGGCTCCCCGCTGGGCGGGAAGCCTGCTTCTCCCTCTCCCACTCCCCCTGCTTGTGTTCCCTCTCTGGCTGTCTCTCTCTCTGTCAAATAAATAAAAATAAAATCTTTAAAAAATTAAAATTAAAAAAAGGAAGCAGGGGAAGGTGTATAATATTAATATCAGAGAAATTTGAATTCAAGGAAAACTCATTAAGTGACCCATAGAGGTCACTTCATCATGATGGATTTTATAATCCACAATGAAAAGATCTCTCTCATGAACTGGCAAAAAATGGCAGAAACACATGAATATTAAGATATTTTAATTCACTTCCTTCAGTCCCTATCAAGTAAAACAAACAAACAGCTGTAGATGGCCCTGGTAATAAGATGAACCAGGTTGATCTTGTACATACATATCTACTCTGTGTCCTGAAAAGAAAGAGAAAATACAGTATACTGTCTTTTCAAAAAAAAAAAAAACAAGACAGGGGCGCCTGGGTGGTTCAGCTGGTTGAGTGTCTAACTCTTGATTTCTGCTCAGGTCATGATCTCAGGGTCGTGAGTCAAGCCCTGTGTCCAGCTCCACACTCAGTGCAGAGTCTCGCTCTCAAATAAATAAATAAAACCTTTAAAAAAAAAACAACAGAAGACTTACACAATTTTACAATATATTAGATTACAAAGAAACCTCAACAAATTCCAAGAAGTGAAACAGAAACCACATTCTCAAGCCAATAAAACCAAAAATAATAAAGTTGAATAAAAAATATTAATACCCAGGCTATCAGAAATGTTTTTTTTGTCTGTTTTTCCTTGTTTCAAAGAGGAAATCAAACTAGAACTGCAGCATATCTAGAAAATTACAATAATGAGGATATTATATATCAAACCCCATAGGAAAAGGTCAAAACTGAAGGCAAAGTAATAATCATATCCTTAAACACGTCACACACAAATTAATCAAGCATTCTGGGAGAAAAAAAAAACTAGAAAAATTAATACAAAAAACGTAAGTGGAAAAAAGCCAAAAGAACTGATCATAAATTCAAGATTTAGGGGCTTTTTCGAAAAACAAAGTAGAAAGACCACAAAGTAACTTGATTACTTTTTTTAAAAAAGGCAGGGATGGGAGAGCACAAATACATAAAATCAAGATTAAGTAGGGAAGTAATTGTAAACAATATTTTAGGTAACTCTATGCCAGTTAATTATCTTCCGGGGAGATATAGCTCAATAATACTGGACTGAGGAAAAGATGGAAAAGCTACCTCAGTAATTTGGGTAAAAATTGTAAAAAGCTGTCAGGGAACTATTCCCCCCACAAAAGGCTCATACTCAGAAAGGATGGCAATTTTTTTCAAACTTTGAAAGAATACATGCTTTCAAGGCTATTGGAACTATTCAAGGGCACAGAGAAACAAGGAAAGCCTCCTGATTCTTTCAGGTGCTCGTTATTTACCTACATAGTCTCTCTGGTCTAAACTACCCTCCGTGATCCTCCGGATACGAGGACTAGGACCCCTTGGCCATTCAGATTCCCACCGGAGGTCCTGGGGCAGATGAGCCTCAGTGGGCGCAGCTGGTTCTGACATGCGGGTTCTCTTGGCACACCTGTCGTAAGCTCACTGCACCTCTTCAGTGGGGCCAGGGGCAACCAAGTCGTGCCCTGCACTGAATCCCTCTGACAACCTAGCGTGGCTTCTGTTTTGCTGGCTGGACCCTAACTAACAGAAACACTGATAACAAAGCCAGTTAAAAATATCACATACACACACCAAACAGTAGATCTATCTCAGTATCTCAGTTATAAATATTGATATAAATGCATAATGAAATACTAGCAAACATGGGGCGCCTGGGTGGCTCAGTCGTTAAGCGTCTGCCTTCGGATCAGGTCATGATTCCAGGGTCTTGGGATCGAGCCCCGCATCGGGCTCCCTGCTCAGCGGGACGCCTGCATCTTCCTCTCCCTCTCCCTCTGTTTGCCACTCCACCTGCTTGTGGTGTCTCTGTCAAATACATAAAATCTTAAAAAACAAAATTTAAAAAAATACTAGCAAACCGATCACATAAATATACACCATGAATTAGATCAGTTCATTCAAAATAGATCAAAAATGAAAAAAATACATTGAGTTCATTCAGAATAGATCTCAGAGGTCTCAGTAGGTCAAGGAAGGAAAAAAATATGACCATCACAAAAAGAGCCCTTAACATTTGATAAGCTTCCACTGCCTTTTCCAATTGGAAGCGGAAGGAAACAGAGTCAGAAAAAAGTTCCTTTGTTTATATTTGCATGAAATATCTTTGGAAAGACACACAAGAAATTGATAACTTCAGTTGCTTCTGTGGAAAGAGACAAGGGTGGGAAGATGGTTTGTTATACCTTCTTACTATAGCTTTTGTGTCCTTTGAATTTTGAGCAGTGGGAATGGATTAGTCAAAACCTAATAAATTTAAGGTTAAAAAATAAAACTGTTTTAAAAATTCGAAAAATAATATTTTTTAAAAAGTTTAAAAAATCTGAAAAATAGTATTTTAATGTATTTTTAACTGTTTGAAGTGTTTGTAAGATGTTTTAAAAATTTGAAAAGTAGTATTAAAAAAATAAAACACTTTTTTTTTTTTATTGCTGCTGCTTTGAAGAGGAACAAGGAGCCATGAGCTGAAGAATGCAGGTGGCCCCGTGAAGCTGGAAAAGGCAATATTTCTTTAAAATGATAATTTATGTACATGTGTGAGCAGGTACACACATTTTAGATATAAAACAAGGGCACCCACCTCTGTTACTGAACATTATTGAACAAGATAATCCATAAGAAAAAATGGAGAGAAAGTTACATTTATTTCTAATAATATGGTTGAATGCCTGGAAAATATAGTTCAATAAGATGGCTTGTTAGAGAAAAAGCAGAAAAAGACCCACAAATACAGAAATAAACTGGGGGTTGCCAGAGGCAAGGGGTGTGGGGGATGGGCAAAATGGGTGGAGGGGGCAGGAGATAAGGCTTCCAGTCGTGGAATGAATTCGTCATGGAGATAAAAGGCACAGCATAGGGAATATGGCCAATGGTGTTGTAATAATGTTGTGTGTTACACTTGTGGTGAGCACAGCGAAGTAGTTGTTGAATCACCATGGTATACACCTGAAACTAATGTAATATTGGGTGTCAACTGTACTTCAATTAAAAAAAAAATGGCTGGGATACCTGGGTGGCTCAGTCGTTAAGAGTCTGCCTTCAGCTCAGGTCATAATCCCAGGGTCCTGGGATCGAACCCTGCATCAGGCTCTCTGCTCAAGGGAAGTCTGCTTCTCCCTCTCCCCCTTGCCCCTCCCCTGGCTAGTGCTTTCTCATTCTCTCTCTCTCTCTCTCTGTCTCTCTCAAATAATTAAATAAAATCTTTTTTTTAAAAGATGGCTGTTTAAAGAATAGAGAGATGATAGCTATGTAGGTAGAGAGAAGATAGGTAGATGATAAACAGATGGATAGATAGATAAAAAGCTTTTATGTAACAAGCAATAACCATTAAGTATTAAGATCAGGCAGGATCCAGGGCACCTGGGTGGCTCAGTCGTTAAGCGTCTGCCTTCGGCTCAGGTCATGATCCCAGGGTCCTGGGATCGAGCCCCGCATCGGGCTCCCTGCTCGGCAGGAAGCCTGTTTCTCCCTCTCCCATTCCCCCTGCTGTGTTCCCTCTCTTGCTGTGTCTCTCTCTGTCAAATAAATAAAATCTTAAAAAAAAAAAAAGATCAGGCAGGATCCAGTTAGGAACACAGAAACTGCACCATTATTATAGGAGAGAGTAGTTAATATAAGGAATTGGCTAAACGGGCATTGGACAACAGGGAACTGTGGTAGGAAAAGGAAATCCCCCATGATGTCCACCCCCTATTACCCAGAACTTGTACACATGTCAGGTTCCCTGGCAAGGGGGAATGGAGGCTGTGGATGGAGTTAGGGTTTTTCATCAGCTGACCGTAAGATAGGGAGAGTAGCTTGGAGTACCCAGGTGGGCCCAATGTAATCACAAGCGTCTTTATAAGTGGGGGAGGAGGCAGGAGGGGAGAACCAGCGAGACAGCAGCATGAGAAGGAGTCCGTCCAGTGTTACTGCTGCTTTGAAGAGGAACAAGGGACCATGAGCTCAAGAATGCCGGTGGCCCCTTGAAGCTGGAAAAGGCAAGGAGATGGATTCTCCCCAGAGCCTCCAGAAGGAACCCATTCTACCAACACCTTGATTTTAGCCCAGGGAGACCAGCACTGAACTTCTAACCTCCAGAACTGTAAGATAATGTCTTTGTGTTTTTTTAAGCCATTATGTTTGTGCTGATTTGTTACAGCAGCTGCAGGAAATCAATAGGGGGACACTGGGTTAACACAGAGAAAGTAATTGCAGGAAGCTACTGTCCCCTGTAGGTCTGGAAGCTCAGAGGACAGGTCTGCAGAGCTGGGCTCAGACCCCTGGGGCTGGAGCCAGTATTCTAGCCCCTCCGAGGGGCCTGTGGAGGCTGGTTCGGGCAGTGCAGCCTGGCACCAAGCACTCTGCAAGCGTGAGGGCCCTGCAAGGCAAGCCACCAGGAGAGCAAGCCAAGGAAGGTACAAGTCTGCCCTCCTCCAGGCTCAGTCTCCCTCTGTGCCACTGCTAACAGAAACTAATACACAGCTTTCAAAGCAGAGATGGAAGAGTGAGCATCCTTGTCTTGTTCCTGATCTTGAGGAAAAGCTTTCCATCTTTCTCCATTGAGTATATCAGTTGTCGTTTTGTCATATATGGTCTATATTATGTTAAGTTATGCTCTTTCTTTATCCAATCTGCTGAGGGTTTTTATAATGAAAAGATGTTGTATTTTGTCAAACACTTTTCCCGAATCTATTCAGATGACCATGTGATTTTTATCTTGCATTTTATTAATGTGATGTATTACATTTATTGATTTGTATCTGTTGAAACATCCTTATGGCCTATTGGTCAATGGTGTATAATCCTTTTTATGTGTTCTTGAATTCAGTTTGCTAATGTTTTGTTGAGCATTTTTACACCTATATTCATCAGGAATATTGGTCTAGAGTTTTCTTGTGGTGTCCTTATCTGGCTTTGATAATGCTGGCCTCATAGAATGAGTTTGGAAGTAGTTCCTCTTTAAGTTTTTGGAAGAATTTGAGAAGGATTGACACTAATTCTTCTTTGGATGTTTTGGAGAATTAGCCAGTGAAGCCATCTAGTCCTGGGGTTCCTGGGGTTTTCTGTGTTGAGAGGGTTTTGATTACTGAATCAATCTCTTTGCTCACTATGGGTCTCTTACCACTGCTATTCAATATAGCACTAGAAGTCCTAGCTAGAATGATTTGGCAAGGCAAAGAAATTAAAGGCATCCAAATCAAGAAGGAAGAAGTAAAACTCACTATATTTGCAGGTTATATGGTTCTGTATATATAAAATCTCAAAGACTCAGCGAAAAAACTGTTGGAACTGATCTATGATTTCAGTAAAGTTGCAGGATACAAAATCAACATACAGAAATCAGTAGCATTTCTATACACTTAGGGTGAATAATCTGAAAAAGAAATAGAAACTATCCAAATCACAATAGCATCAGAAACAAAATAATAAATTTTTTTAAAGATTTTATTTATTTGACAGAGACACAGCGAGAGAGTGAACACAAGCAGGGGAAGTGGGAGAGAGAGAAGCAGGCTTCCCGCTGAGCAGGGAGCCCGATGCGGGGCTCGATCCCAGGACCCTGAGATCATGACCTGAGCCGAAGGCAGACGCTTAACGACTGAGCCACCCAGGCGCCCCCAAAATAATAAAATTAAACAAGGAAGTGAAAAATCTGTATTACAAAAACTACAAGACTTTGCCAAAATAAACACAAACAAATAGAAGGACCTCTCATCATGGATCAGAAGAGTTAATATTGTTAAAATGTCCATATTACCCAAAGCCCTGTCAATGCAATCCCCATCAAAATACCAATGGCAATCTTCACAAATAGGAAAAACAATCCTAAATTTGTATGGAACCACAAAACACCCCGAATGGCCAAATCCATCTTCAGGAAAAAGAACAAGGCCAGAGGTTTCACACTTCCTGATTTCAAACTATACTACAAAGCTACAGTGAAGAAAGTGTAGTACTGGCACAAAAGCAGACACATAGAACAATAGAACAGAATGGAGCCCAGAGAGCCCATTAAAACCCTACTTATATAGTCAATTAATATTTGACAAAGGAGCCAAGAGCACCCAATAGGGAGAGGATAGTCTCTTCAACAAATGGTGTTGGGAAAACTGGATGAACACATGCAGAGCAATAAAATTGAACCCGTATCTTATACCACTCACAACAATTAAATTGAAATGGATCAAAGACTGAAACATAGGATCTGATATTATAAAACTCCTAAAAGAAAATGAAAGGAAGGAGTTCCTTGGCATTGGTCTTGGCAATGATTTTTTTGGAACCAAACAAATAAACAAAAATCAACAAATGGGATACATCAAACTTAAAAACTTCTGCACAGCAAAAGAAACAATGAAAAGGCAACCTACAGAATGGGAGAATTTTTACAAACCATACATTAAATAAGGGATTGATATCCAAAATCTATGAAGAACTCCTACAACTCAATAACAATTCACTTTAAAAATGGGCAAAAGAACGAAATAGACATTTTTTCCAAAAAGACACCCAAATGGCCAAAAGGTACATGGAAAGACGCTCTGCATCATTAATCAAGGAAATGCAAATCAAAACCACAGTGAGATATTACCTCCCATCAAAAAGACAAGAAATAACAAGTGCAGGTAAGGATGTGAAGAAAAGAGAACACTTGTGCTCTGTTGGTAGAAATGTAAATTGGTGCAACCACTGTGGAAAACAGTATGGAAATTCCTCAAAAAATTAAAAATAGAACTATCATATGATCTAGCAGTTCTACTTCTGGGTATTCAAAGAAAATGAAAACACTAACTCAAAGACCTATGCACCAGCATGTTCATTGTAGCATTATTTACAATAGCTAAGATACAGAAACAATCTAAGTGTTTATCAATGGATGAATGGATTTTTAAAATGTGGTACATATATACAATGGAATATTATTCAGCCATGAGAAAGGACATCCTACCATTTGCAACAATATGGATGGATCTTGAACACATTATGCTAAGTGAGCTAAGCCAGACAGAAAAAGATAAGTACTGTGTGGTATCACTTATATGTGGAATTTCTAAAAACCACACTTATAAAAACAATAAAATGGTGGTTACCAGGGTGGAAGTAGGGAGGGGACAGGACAGATACTGTTTAAAGGTACAAAGTTACAGGGCACCTGGGTGGCTCAGTTGGTTAAGCGTCTGCCTTCAGCTCAGATCCTGATCGCAGAGTCTTGGGATCAAGTCCCGCATCGGGCTCCCTGCTCAGTGGGGAGTCTGCTTCTCACTCTGCCCCTCCCCTCTGCTCAAGTGTGCTCTCTCTCTCTCTCTGTCTCTCACAAAAATAAATAAAATCTTTAAAAAAAAAAAAAAGTTACAAGAAGTAAATAAGCCCTAGAGATATAATGCACAGTATGGTAAATGTAGACAACAATATTGTATTACAAGCATCTAAGTTGCTAAAGGACTAGAACTTAATTATTCTACTTACTAAAAAGAAAAAATATTTATGTAATGTGACAGAGGTGCTAATTATCACTACAATGGCAATCCTATAATAATATATAAATATATCCAAAAAAGAGTTTCCAGAGTCCCAACCCCATCACCACAAAGCTCTGGAGTTAAGAGACAATTGTAAATAACTGGCACAAAAACTTAGAAGTCATTATTGAAAATTTTCATTTCTAATACCATCATAAAAATACATTTAAAAATCCCAAGGAATGGATAAACTGTCATATGAGCATACAATGGACTATTATTCAATGATAAAAAGTAATGAGCTATCAATCCACAAAAAGACATGGAGAAATCTTAAATGCATATTGCTAAGTCAAAGAAGCCAGTCTGAAAAGTCTATATACTATATAATTACAAGTATATGACATTCTGGAAAAGGCAAAACCAAAGAAACAGGAAAACCATCAGTGGTTGCCAGGGGCTAGTGCCGAGGGGAGGAGGGATGAATTGATGGAGTACAGGGGACTTTTAGGGAAGTGAAACCACTGTGTATGATACAAAGAATGTACCACAGAGAGTGAACCCTAATGTAAACTATAGACTTTAGTTAATAATAATGTATCAATATTGTTCATCAGTTGTAACAAATGTACCTCACTAATGCAAGATGTTGATGATAGGGAGATCTAAGCACTGGGCAGAGGGGAAGGGCTGAGGGGGGTATACCAGAACTCTATTTTCTGCACAATTTTTCTGCTAACCTAAAATTTCTGGGAAAAAATAGACTATTAAAAAAAAAATCTCAAGGAGTAAACTTGAGAAATATACAGGACCCATATGAAAATTTTTTAGCTCTCCTGAGAGAAATTAATGAAAAATTGAGTAAACAGAATTACCTCATATTTTGGGGGGTGGGATGACTCAATATGACAAGGATGTCCTTTTTCCTGAGATCATCTATAAATTCAATCTAATAAAAGGTCTATTTTTTTTTTAATTTGAAAAAAACGTGTTTTTAAATTCACCTGTAAGAGTTAACATGTGAGAATAGTCAGGAAATTTCTGAAGAGAAACAAGGGGGTTCATGGTGTACAAGATGTTAGAAGTATCTTAACATACAGGAGACACCTCTTGCCACCCAACATCCACTCACTTTTATCCTTCTCTTCTGTTAACACGGCCCACTTTACCTTTATGCAACCACGTTCCCCCTTAGTCCTTTGAGAGAAATTGATTCCATGCCTGCATGGACTCCTGCCTTCCCAGGGATAGGCACATGACCCCGCAATGCCAACAGGGGGCAACATGGCATATGCTGCAGCCAGAGAGGGGCATGGTGGACTTGAACCTGAGAAGTCATGAGCCTGGTGTCACTGGCCAGACTGAGAACAAAGTCCAGTGATGGAAAAAGAAAGCATCTTGGAAACTTGAACACTTCCTTGTCTTTTTCAGTTACTTGAATCAACATATTTCCCTGTCATGTAAACCAGTTTAAGATGGAAAATCCATCACTGGCGACAGAAACACATCCTAATATATAATGCTCCAGCAATTAAAACAGTATGGTACTAGCCCAGCAGTAGACAGATTCACAGATGGGTTCATGAGGCAAGAGAAAACAGATCAATATAGGGAAATGTATTAAGTAATAAAAGTGATTTCACATTAATTGGGGAAAGACAAATTACTTAAGCAATGATACTGAAGCAGCTGGGCAACCATTTGGAAAATAAAGCAGGGCTTTCACCCTCACTTCTGATACCAAAATAAATCTCATAAATCAAAGTTGCGCTCTTAAAAAAAAAAAAGATAAAACCTAGAGGGAAAGGAGTGAATCTTTTTATAATCTTGGGGTGACAAAGGCCTTTCTAAGCAGAAAGGGGGAAAAAAACTTAGCCAACTTTGAATTCTACATTTATTATATAGTTAAGAAAAAAACACTTAAAAAATCCAGGAAAACCACAAACTAGAAAAAAATTACATATGTAAAGGAGCTCTGATAAAGCAACAAGAAAAAAGTGAAAAGTGGGAAAGATATGAATACAAATGACTAATAAAAAAAGAAATTAATGAAATTCAAATGAAAACAAGGTATTTTTCAACTACCAGCTTACCAAAGATTTAACTTTGTGTTAAACTGGCACGTACACGATTGGTGGGAGTTTAACTCGGTATGACCATTTAGCAGACATTTGATAATATGGACTGATTTAACATATGCATGCCTTTTGGCTCGATAGTTTCTAGGCCTTATCCAAAAGAAATACTGTCACATGTGAGTAAGAACATAGCACAAGATATTCACTGTAGCATTGTTTTCATTAGCAAAACAGAAAAGGAAAAAAAGAATGACTCAAGTGTGCATGTTTAGTGGAATGGTTGAGTAAAGCATGCGAAATCTACCAGGCAGCTATTAAAAGTTTTTCTTGGGGTGCCTGGGTGGCTCAGTCGTTGGGCATCTGCCTTCGGATCAGGTCATGATCCCAGGGTCCTGGGATCGAGCCCCACATCGGGCTCCCTGCTCCGCGGGAAGCCTGCTTCTCCCTCTCCCACTCCCCCTGATTGTGTTCCTTCTCTCGCTGTCTCTCTCTGTCAAATAAATAAATAAAATCTTAAAAAAAAAAAAAAAAAAAAAAGTTTTTTCTTAGGGTCCCACATGGCTTCTACTTTGCCAAAACCGTTGGTCAGTTTTCTATCTTCCTCTTACTGTCTCAGCAGCCGTGTCCCATGCTGGATCACTCCTCCCGGAGCCCTCTTTCTTGGGCCTGCAGACACTAGGTCACCTTGTCCCCTCCCACTCACTGCTTGCTCTAGTGGAGTCTCTTTGCTCTTCTTCCCTCCCAGACCCAGATCTTTCCTTGACTTTCTTCTCTTCCTTGCCATGTGATTTCATCCATGATTTGAAAATTTCATTCATATTCTGCTCTCTTAAATCTGTAACTCCATGGAGCTCCAGGTATGACATTCGACTGCCTCCTCAATTTCTCTACTCAGAAGTCTCCTACGTGTCTCAAACAACATGGTGAAAAGAAAAGTGTTGATTTCTCCCAACCCCATGTTCCCTCTTCCCCATAAATGATGTCCTCAGCCTCTCAGTCCCACAGTCCTAGAACCTAAGTGTCATTCTTGTTTCCATCTTCTTAAACAATTAGTAAGACACTGGGAAGTTGTTACTAGTTGTGGACCTGTTATCCTTTTTATTTGTTCTTTCTAACAGAGAACTCCAGTTTTGTTTGGGAGTAGCAATATACCCAGATAAAGATATTTTTATTTCCTAGCATCCCTCACATCTAGATTTGGACCAATCAAATATAAGTGGAGGGGCTTCTGGGTGGCTCAGTCGTTAAGCATCTGCCTTCGGCTCAGGTCATGATCCCAGGGTCCTGGGATCGAGCCCCGCATCAGGCTCCCTGCTCCGCGGGAAGCCTGCTTCTCCCTCTCCCCCTGCTTGTGTTCCCTCTCTCGCTGTGTCTCTCTCTGTCAAATAAATAAATAAAATCTTTAAATATATGTTGAAGTTTCTAAGGCTTCCAGGAAGTCATTTTAGCAGCCTTTTATCAGTGCCTCAAACACAGATGTGTTGCTGAAGGGGTACAGCCACCTTGTCACCATGAGGCAGCATACATAAAGTGGCTGATTTTTATGTTTAAATCTTCCTTCCAACTATCTGCTATTCACCTTGATATATATAGTGAGGTGCCTTTTTAAACCCACGTTTTGAAAAGTTTACTTGATCCGTTGTCATTTGTCCAGAAGACCAATATTAGCTGTCGTCGTATTATTGCCTTCCAGGTCTGGCTTCTGGCTCCTCCTAAATTGTAAATTAGCTGCAAACAGACTTAGAGGTGTCCCCAAAGCTCAGCAAACCATGGGATCCTCTCCTGTTTCCTTCATCTTCCTGAATGCTGGTCTGCTGCAGAGTGATTTTTAAAAGGAAAAAAGAAAATTCATAAATCTAAGAGCTGTCCCAACTGTCCAACAGTTGACACCACCTCTGATCCTCAGGCTGGAAAATGGGGAGCCAATAACAGACACATGCAGGAGAAACCTGGTTCTGAAGCTCATAAATATGCACGTCCAGGTGACCGGTGAAACCAGCTGCAATGTTTCATGTTTCAGAATGTCATTGCAAATGGAGCCCACTTGCAAAAACACTCTTTCCACTGAGCATTAGCATTGCGGGGGGGAGATGGGGGTCTCTGTTAATCCCTTGGACTTGTTACAAGGGAGTATGAAAAAGAACCTTTCAAATGGCATTTTATTGACTTTTAACATGCCGATCGCTGCCTTTTGGTTTTTTGCATTTCCACGGTCATTTCCTCTCTTTAACCTACTTATTATCTCCAAGGTGCATTTTTTTTTTTTTCTAAATGGATGAAATAAATCTGCAAAAGGCCAAATCCATAGCATAATATAGGGGACATGTTGGCAGCAGAGTGGGAAATGTACTTGCCGGGGAATTGATAAAGCAATCTCTTCTGAGGTGTGATTTTGAGTTTGGGAAACAGCTCAAGTTTGTCTGGCAAGAGGAATAACCTTTTGCAGGATGCTTTGATGCAAACATAGTCTCAGCAGGACAGCCTAGAAGGTGTTAGTGATACGCTGAGAGCTGTAGATGGGGAGAGCCCACGGTTATATTTCACTCTCTATTACTGGGACTTGTCAGGCCCTTAAACCACCTGGCTAATTCTTGGAAATCGCTCTCTCCTGAACCAGGGCTTTGGCTCCCATTTGATGTGGACACTTCCAAAAGGGGCTACCCAGGGATACCATAAGCCAGCACAAGTTAAAACCACAGATGGCATCCATGTGATTTGTTCAACAGATGTCGCCATCCTTGTGTTGAAGACACAAAGACAATAGCCCTGTTTGCTCCCAACCACAGGGCATGTATGCATGGTACTCCTCTAGTTTGAGTGTGGTGGAAGGACAGCAGAAAGCCCACAGGCAGCAGAGTTATGTCCTGTCTGCTTGGCAGCATTCTGAGTCTCGGGCTGGATGCTGGGAACAGTAGCCCCTGGCTCAGATGAACATTAAGATGCTAGGGCTTCAGTTTGCTCTGTACATGAGGTTCCAACAGCAGCTCTGAAGTCCACATTCCACCCCTGGGGGGCAAGGAGGAAAAAACAGAAGAGGATGCAGTACAAGGAACCCCAGGGGCCCTTTAAGACACCCTATATCTCTCTCCATGGGTGAAAGATTTGCAAGCACAGAATCACTGGGTCCAGACTGATCCACAGGCTGATCTTTGGAAAAACCAAACCTTCAGCTGGGCCTAGGTCTTCCTGCATCCCCAAATCAGTGAGGTCTAGAAGGAAGCCTCAGAAACCTCACTGTTTGGGATGCATATAACCTTCCCTTAGGATGCCTCAAATAGGAACTGTGCTGGGCAAACTGGACAGGTGATAGTGGGAACCAATAGAGGCTGTAAGACCGTGCCCAAGCAGCAGGGATGGATGCATAAGTAGGATGGAGGGGTGCATGGTGGGTGAAGGGTGGTTGGTGGTGAGTGAGTGGAAGATGAGAGGAGGAGGAATAGGTGGGTAGGCGGTGGTTATAGGGTAGTAGATGGTGCACAGATGGATGGATGTTGGATGGGATGTGGGTAGGTGGATGGTGGTGGGTGGATGAGTGAGAGGCTACTATAAAGAAGCCATTTTTACAATTGCTTTTAGAGAGAAATGACTAATGCTTAACCATGATTTGCAATGACTCCAACGAACTCTCTGGCTCTAGAGCAGTGTGAGAGGCATGTTCCTCGCGGGTTTGATGTTTTCCAGCTTGTGGAGCTCACTCTTCACAGAATGTGGGTCTTCAGCCAAGTTTCACCCTTTCCCGGCTGCCATTTGTACAGTCACACAACGGCGCCTGTCTTACTTTAATGGATAATTCACTCATTCAACAGCGATGTTTGGTAGCCAGCTTTTGTCACACACCATGCAACATGTCAGTTCTATTTTTTTTCCTAAATAAAAGGGAAATGCTTACAGGCTAGGGAAAGCAGACAAAAGCATACAAGCAAATGAATTTATAATCATAAACTGACCAGTGCTATGAAGAAAATGAGCATGGATTAGTGAGGGAGGACAGGAAGGTCCCCGCTAGCAAGAGAGGTCCGCAGAGACCACCTAAGGAGTAGAGATTGAAGCTACAACCTAAGGCCAGCAAAGAGCCAGTCAGGGGATTTAAAAATGAAAAAGGTATACAGATGGCCAATAAGCACGTGAAAAGATGCCACCATTAGTCATGAGGGAAATGAAAATCAAGACCACAGTGATATACCACTTCATACCTACTAGGATGACTAACATTTTTTTAAAAAGGAAAACAAGTGTTGGTGACAATATGGAGAAATTAGAACCCTCATATGTTGCTGGTGAGAATATAAGATAGTACAGGCTCTGAGGAAAAACAGCTTGGTAGTTTCTCAAGAGCTAAACACAGAATCACTATATGTATTCATATCTTAGGGCTGCCATAACACAGTACCACAGACTGGAGGGCTTAGACAATAGACACTTATTGTCTCATGGTTCTGGAAGCCAAAAGTCCAAGATCAATGTATTGGCAGGGTTAGTCCCTCCTGAGAGCTGTGAGGAAGAATCCGTTCCATACCTTCTCCCGACTTCTGGAGACCTCGGACATTCCTTGGCTTATGGATGGCATTGTCCCTGTGTCCTCACATAGCCTTCCTTCTGTGAATGTATGTCACCATGACCAAATTACCACCCCCCTTGTTTTTTAATAAGGACATAGTCATGTTAGATTATGACCCATCCTAATGACCTCATTTTCACTATATCTGTAAAAAACCTTATTTCCAAGGGGCGCCTGGGTGGCTCAGTCGTTAAGCAGCTGCCTTCGGCTCAGGTCATGATCCCAGAGTGCTGGGATCGAGCCCCGTGTCGGGCTCCCTGCTCAGCGGGAAGCCTGCTTCTCCCTCTCGCACTCCCCCTGCTTGTGTTCCAGCTCTTGCTGTCTCTGTCTCTGTCAAATAAATAAATAAAATCTTTAAAAAAAAAAAAAAAAAAAAAAACCTTATTTCCGAGTAAAATTCCATTTTGAGATACTGGGGGTTAAGATTTGAACATTATCTTTTCCAGGGGATACAATTCAACCCATTCCATCATAAGACCCAGCAGTTGCACTTCCAGGGATATACCCTTAAAGAATTGAAAAGAAGGACTCAAACACATGCTGTACACCAAGGTTCATAGTAGCATTAGTCACAATGTGCAAAAAATTGAAACAACCCAAATGTTATCAATAAATGAATGGATAAACAAAATGTGGTGTGTCCAAACATGGGCTATTATTGGAATGGAGCACTAATACACACTGTGATGTGGAAGAACTTCAAAACCATTATGCTCAGTGAAATAAGCCAGCCACAAAAGGACAGATATTGTATGATTCCAGTTATATGAAATATCTGGGATAGACAAATTCAGAGCAACAGAGAACAGAAGCCACCAGGAACAAAGGGAGGGGAAATACGAACTTAATGCTTAATGGGTACAGAGTTTCTGTCTGGGGTGTTAAAAGTCTGGAAATGGATGGTGGTGATGATTGTACAATACAACAAATATAATTAATGCCACTGAATTGCCCAATTAAATTATTTTTGGTGGAGTTCTTAGGATTGTCTATGAATAGTTTCATGTCATCTGCAAATAGTGACAGTTTAATTTCTTTACCAATATGGATATCTCTTATTTCTTTTTCTTGTCTGATTGCTGTGGTTAGGAACTCCAGTGCTATGTTGAATAAAAGTGGTAACAGTGTACTTCCTTGTCTTGTTCCTGACCTTAGATGGAAAGTCCTCAGTTTTTCACCATTGAGTATAATGTTACCTGTGGACTTTTCATATATGGCCTTCATTATGTTGAGGTATGTTCACTCTAAACCCACTTCATTGAGAGTTTTTATCATGAATAGATATTGAATCTTGTCAAATGCTTTTTCTGCATTTATTGAGATGGCCATGTGATTTTTATTCTTCATTTTGTTGATGTGGTATATGACATTGATTGGTGAATATTGAACCATCCTTGCATGCTGGGAATAAATCCCACTTGATTGTGATGAATGATCTTTTTAATGTATTGTATGAAGTTTGCTAATATTTTATTGAGGATTTTTGCCTCTATATTCATTAGGGATATTGGCCTGTAGTTCTCTTTTTCTTTGGTGTCTTTGTCTGGTTTTGGTATCAGGGTAATGCTGGCCTCATAGAATGTATTTGGAAGCTTTCCTTCCTCTTCCATATTTTGGAATGATTTAAGAATAGATATTAACTCTTCTTTAAGCACCTGGTAGACTGCCCCTGTGAATCCATCTGGTCCTGGACTTTTTTTTTTTTTTTTTTTTTGGCAGTTTTTTGATTGCTGATTGAATTTTGTTACTTGTAATCAGTCTGTTCAGATTTTCTATTCTTTCCTGGTTCAGTTTTGGAAGATTGTATGTTTCTAGGAATTTATCCATTTCTTCTAGGTTGTCCAGTTTGTTGGCATATAATTTTTCCTGGTATTTTCTTCTAATCCTTTGTATTTCTGTGGTGTCAGTTCACTCATTTTTGATTTTCTTTATTTGGCTTCTCTCTCTCTCTCTCTTTTAATGACTATGGCTACGGGTTTGTCAATTTTGTTTATCTTTTCAAAGAACCAGCTCTTGGTTTCATTGTTTTCTCTATTTTTTTTTAGTCTCTGTAATTTATTTCTGCTCTGATTTTTTTTTTTTTTTTAAAGATTTATTTATTTCTTTGACAGAGACAGCGAGAGAGGGAACACAAGCAGGGGGAGTGGGAGAGGGAGAAGCAGGCTTCCCGCTGAGCAGGGAGCCCGATGCGGGGCTCGATCCCAGGACCCTGGGATCATGACCTGAGCCGAAGGCAGACGCTTAACGACTGAGCCACCCAGGCGCCCCTCTGCTCTGATCTTTATTGTTTCCTTTCTTCTACGAACCTTGGGCTTTGTTCTTCTTTTTCTAGTTCCTTTAGGTGTAAAGTTAGATTGTTTATTTGAGCTTTTTCTTGTTCCTTGAGGTAGGACTGTATTGCTTTATACTTCCCTCTTTGAACTGCCTTTACTGTATCCCAAAGATTATGGACTGTTGTGTTTTCATTTTCAATTTTCTCCATGAATTTTTTCCTTTCTTCTTTGATTGCTTCATTCACCCTTTGGTTGTTGAGTATCATATTATTTAGTCTCTGTGGGTTTGTGTTTTCTCCGGCTTCTTTCCTGTGACTTATTTGTAGTTTCATACTATTGTGATCAGAAAAGATGCATGGTATGATTTCAGTCTTCTTTTGTTTTAAGATTTTATTTATTGGACACAGAGCACAAGTAGGCAGAGCGGCAGGGAGAGGGAGAAGCAGGCTTCCCACTGAGCAGAGAGCCTAATGTGGGGCTCAATCCTAAGACCCTGGGATTATGACCTGAGCTGAAAGCAGACGCTTAACCAACTGATTTTGTGGTGCCCCTGATTTCAATCTTCTTAAATTTATTGAGGCTTGTTTTATGGCCTAATATATGATCTGTTCTGGAGAATGTTCCATATGCACTTGAAAAGAATGTGTAGTCTTTTGGTTTTTGGATGGAATGTTCTGTATGTATCTGTTATGTCCATCTAGTCTAATGTATCACTCAGAGACATTGTTTCTTGGTTGATTTTCTGTCTGGATGATCTGTCCATTGATGTAAGGAAAGTGCTAAAGTCCCCTAATATTATTGTATTACCATTAGTTTCTCTCTTTATGTCCATTAATATTTACTTCATGTATTTAGGTGCCCCAGTATTGGGTGCATAGATGTTTACAGTTGTTATCTCCTCTTGTTGGATTGACATCTTTATCATTAGGTAATGCCCTTCTTTGTCTCTTGTTACAGTCTTTGTTTAAGGTGTATTTTGTCTGGGTACACCTGGGTGGCTCAGTCCATTAGGCATCTGCCTTTGGCTCAGGTCATGATCCCAGGGTCCTGAGATTGAGCCCCATGTCGGGCTCCCTGCTCAGTGGGGAGTCTGCTTATTCCCCTCCCTCTGTCCTACTCACCCCCCCCATGCTTGCTCGCTCACTCTCAAATAATTAAATAAAATACTTTTAAAAATAAAGTCTATTTTGTCTGATATAGGTATTGCTACCTTGGCTTTATTTTTCACTTCTATTTGCATGGCAAATGTTTTTCCATCCCTCACTCTCAGCCTGTGTGTGTCTTCAGGCCAGAGGTGAGGCTCTTGTAGATAGTATATAGATGGGTATTGTTTTTTATTCACTCTGCCACCTTATGCCTTTTGGGTTTTTTATTGTTATGTTAATCACCATACATTACATCATTAGTTTTTGATGTAGTGTTCCATGATTCATTGTTTGTGTATAACACCCGGTTCTCCATGCAGAACGTGCCCACCAGGCTAACCCATCCTCCCACTCCCCTCCCCTCTAAGACCCTCAGTTTGTTTTTCAGAGTCCATCGTCTCTCATGGTTCATCTCCCTCTCCGATTCCCCCCCTCTTCATTCTTCCCCTCCTGCTATCTTCTTCTTTTTTTTTTCTTAACATATATTACATTATTTGTTTCAGAGGTACAGATCTGTGATTCAACAGTCTTGCACAATTCAGAGTTCTCACCATAGCACATACCCTCCCCAGTGTTCTATCACCCAGCCACCCCATCCCTCCCACCCCACCCCCCACTCCAGCAACCCTCAGTTTGTTTCCTGAGATTAAGAATTCCTCATATCAGTGAGGTCATATGATACATGTCTTTCTCTAATTGACATTTCGCTTAGCATAACACCCTCCAGTTCCATCCACGTCATTGCAAATGGCAAGATCTCATTCCTTTTGATGGCTGCATAATATTCCATTGCATATAGATACCACATCCTCTTTATCCATTCATCTGTCAATGGACATCTTGGCTCTTTCCACAGTTTGGCTATTGTGGACATTGCTGCTATAAACATCGGGGTGCACATACCCCTTCGGATCCCTGCATTTGTATCTTTGGGGTAAATATCCCGTAGTGCAATTGCTAGATCATATGGTAGCTCTATTTTCAACTTTTTGAGGAACCTCCATACTGTTTTCCAGAGCAGTTGCACCAGCTTGCATTCCCACCAGCAGTGTAGGAGGGTTCCCCTTTCTCCGCATCCCCGCCAACATCTGTCATTTCCTGACTTGTTAATTTTAGCCATTCTGACTTGTGTGAGGTGGTATCTCATTGAGGTTTTGATTTGGATTTCTCTGATGCCGAGCGATGTTGAGCACTTTTTCATGTGTCTGTTGGCCATTTGGATGTCTTCTTTGGAAAAATGTCTGTTCATGTCTTCTGCCCATTTCTTGATTGGATCCTTTGTTCTTTGGGTGTTGAGTTGGATAAGTTCTTTATAGATTTTGGATACTAGCCCTTTATCTGATATGTCATTTGCAAATATCTTCTCCCATTCTGTCGGTTGTCTTTTGGTTTTGTTGACTGTTTCTTTTGCGGTGCAAAATCTTTTTATCTTGATGAAGTCCCAATAGTTCATTTTTGCCCTTGCTTCCCTTGCCTTTGGTGATGTTTCTAGGAAGACGTTGCTGCGGCTGAGGTCAAAGAGGTTGCTGCCTGTGTTCTCCTTTAGGATTTTGATGGACTCCTGTCTCACATTTAGGTCTTTCAACGATTTTGAGTCTATTTTTGTGTGTGGGGTAAGGAAATGGTCCAGTTTCATTCTTCTGCATGTGGCTGTCCAATTTTCCCGATGCCATTTGTTGAAGAGACTGTCTTTTTTCCATTGGACATTCTTTCCTGCTTTGTCAAAGATTAGTTGACCATAGAGTTAGAAGTCCTAGCCACAGCAATCAGACAACAAAAAGAAATAAAAGGCATCCAAATCAGCAAAGAAGAAGTCAAACTCTCACTCTTTGCAGATGATATGACACTTTATGTGGAAAACCGAAAAGACTCCACCCCAAAAGTGCTAGAATTCATACAGGAATTCAGTAAAGTGGCAGGATATAAAATCAATGCACAGAAATCAGTGGCATTCCTATACACCAACAACAAGACAGAAGAAAGAGAAATTAAGGAGTCGATCCCATTTACAATTGCACCCAAAACCATAAGATACCTAGGAATAAATCTAACCAAAGAGGCAAAGGATCTGTACTCAGAAAACTATAAAATACTCATGAAAGAAATTGAGGAAGACACAAATGGAAAAACGTTCCATGCTCGTGGATTGGAAGAACAAATATTGTGAAGATGTCAGTGCTACCTAGAGCAATCTACACATTCAATGCAATCCCCATCAAAACAGCATCCACTTTTTTCAAAGAAAAGTAAGTGGGGTGCTAAAGTCCCCTACTCTTAATGTATTACTGTCAATTTCTCCCTTTATATCTGTTGATATTTGCTTTATGTATTTAGGTGCTCCTATGTTGCGTGCATAGATATTTACAATTGATATATCCTCTTGTTGGATTAATTCCTTTATTATTACATAATGCTCTTCTTTGTCTCTTGTTACAATTTTTATTTTAAAGTCTAATTTGTCTAGTTATGGCTACTCCAACTTTTTTTTTCCCCACTACCACTTGCATGCAGTATCTTTTTCTATCCCTTCACTTTCAGTCTGTATGTGTCTGTAGATCTTAAGGGTGTCTTGTTGGCAGCATATAGAAAGTTTGTCTTTAATCAATTCTGCCAATCTATATATATTTTCAGAGCATTTAAACCAGTTACATATAAAGTAATTATTGATATCTATGTGCTTATTGCCATTTTGTTCATTGTTTTCTGGTTGTTTTTGTAGCTCTTCTTGTTCCTTCTCTTGTTCTCTTTTCTTGTGATTGAAGACTTTCTGTGGTGTTATGCTTGGCTTTCTTCTTTTGTGTACCTGTTACCGGTTTTGGTTTCTGGTGATGATGAGGTACATATGTAACATCCTAAATATATAGCAGGTTACATTAAATTGACAGTCACTGAAGTTCAAACACATTCTGAAACAATTTTTTACTCCCCCTTCCACATCTTTTATTTATATATATATGTCATATTTTGCATGTATATAGTCATATTTTACATATTAATTTATAATTTTCCTCTAATTATGGCCCTTTTCCACTTAAAGAAGTCCCTTTAACATTTCTTGTAATGTTGGTTTAGTGGTGATCAACTCTTAATTTTTGTTTGGGAAGGTTTTTGTTTGTTTTTGTTTTTTTTAGGTGATTCTCTTGGGTTGTTCTTTAAGGGTCATGAAGGTTGCTGAACCACAAATGCAGGTCTTTTTGTTTTGTTTGTTTTTATTAAGCTCCAAAGATACAATAGCTTCAGGAGTCATCGAATCAATAATTTCCTTCACCCATTTAACCCATCCCCCCCCACCTCCCCTCTGGTAACCATCAATTTGTTCTCTATAGTTAAGAGTCTGTTTCTTGGCTCCTCTCTCTCTTTTCCTTTGTTTATTTTGTTTCTTAAATTCCACATATGAGTGAAATCATATGGTATTTGTCTTTCTCTGACTTTTTTACTAAACATAATACCCTCTAAGTCCATCCATGTTGTTGGAAATGGCAAGATCCCTTTCTTCTTTATGGCTGAGTAGTAGTATATATATACCACCTCTTCTTTATCCATTCATCTATTGATGGACACTTGGGCTGCTTCCATAGTTTGACTATTGTAAACAATGCTGCAATAAACATAGGGGTGCATATATCCCTTAAAATTAGTGTTTTTGTATTTGGGGGGTAAATAACCGGTAGTGCAATTATTGGATCATATGGTAGTTCTATTTTTAATTTTTTGAGGAACCTCCATACTGTCTTCCACAGTGGCTGCCCCAGTTTGCATTCCCGCCAACAGTGCATGAGGGTTCCTTTTTCTCCACATCCTCACCAACACTTTTTGTTTCATGTGTTTTATATTTTAGCCATTCTGATAGGTGTGAGGTGATCTCACTGTGGTTTTGATTTGCATTTCCCTGATGATTGGTGATGTTGAACATCTTTTCATGTGTCTGTTGGTCATCTGGATGTCTTCTTTGAAGAAATATCTGTTCATGTCTTCTGCCCATTTTTTAATTGGATTATTTGTTTTTATGGGTGTTGAGTTGTATAGGTTCTTTATATATTTTGGATACTAACCCTTTATTGGGTCTGTCATTTGCAAATATCTTTCCCCAATCAGTAGGTTGCCTTTTAGTTTTGTTGATTGTTTCCTTTGCTATGCAGAGCTTTTTATTTTGATGTAGTACCAATAGTTTCTTTTGCCTTTGTTTCTCTTGCCTCCAGAGACATATCTAGAAAGATGTTATTATGGCTGATGTCAGAGAAATTACTACCTGTTTCTCTCTTCAAGGATTTTTATGGTTTCACATCTCACATTTAGGTCTTTAATCCATTCTGAGTTTATTTTTGTATATAGTGTTAGAAAGTGGTCCAACTTCATTCTTTTAACTGTCCAGTTTTCCCAGGACAATCTGTTGAAGAGATTGTCTTTTCCCCATTGTATATTCATGTCTCCTTTGTCATAGATTAATTGACCATATAGGTGTGGGTTTATTTCTTGACTCTCTCTTCTGTTCTATTGATCTATGTGTTTATTTTTGTGCCAGTACCATACTGTTTTGATTACTACAGCTTTGTAGTATATCTTGAAAGCTGAGTATTTTGATACCTCAGGTTTGTTCTTCTTTCTCAGGATCACTTTGGCTGATCTGTGGTTCCATACAAATTTAAGTACCATTTGTTCTAGTTTTGTGAAAAATGCTGTTGGTATTTGATAGGGATTTCATTACATGTGTAGATTGCTTATGGTGGTATAGATATTTTAACAATATTTGTTCTTCCAACCCAGAAGCATGGAATGCCTTTTCATTTCTTCTGGTCATCTTGAATTTCTTTCATCAGTGTTTTATAGTTTTCAGAGTAGAGGTCTTTCACCTCTTTGGTTAAGTTTATTCCTAGATATTGTTTTGGTGCAATTGTAAATGGGATTTTTTAAATTTAAATTCAATTAGCCAAGGTATAGTACATCATTAGTTTGTTTGTTTTTTTTTAAGATTTTATTTATTTATTTGAGAGAGAGAATGAGAGAGAGAGAGCACATGAGGGGGGGAGGGTCAGAGGGAGAAGCAGACTCCCTGCTGAGCAGGGAGCCCGATGCGGGACTCAATCCTGGGTCTCCAGGATCATGACCTGAGCCGAAGGCAGTCGCCCAACCAACTGAGCCACCCAGGCGCCCACGTCATTAGTTTTTGATATAATGTTCAATGATTCATTAGTTGACTATAACTTTTTTCTTAATTTCACTTTCTGTTGCTTCATCATTAGTGTATAAGAACACAATGGATTTCTGTACATTGATTTTGTATCCTATGACCTTAGTGAATTCATTTATCAGTTCTGGTAGTTTTTTGTTAGAGTTTTTAGGGTTTTCTATATATAGTATATCATCCACAAATAGAGTTTTACTTCTTTCTTTCCAATTTAGATGCTTTTTATTTCTTTTTGTTGTCTAATTGCTATGGCTAGTGCATCCAGTACCATGTTGAATAAGAGTGGTGAAAGTGGACATCTCTGTTGTTCCAGAACTTAGGGAAAAAGCTCTCAATTTTTCACCATTGAGTATGATGTTGGCTGCGGGTTTTTCATATAAGGCCTTTATCATGTTGAGGTATGTTCCCTCTAAACCCACTTTGTAGAGGGTTTTATCATAATGGATGTTGCATTTTGCCAAATGCTTTTTCTGCATCTTTTGAAATAATCATACAGCTTTTTAAAAAAGATTTTATTTTAAAGATTTTATTTATTTTTTTAAAGATTTTATTTATTTGACACAGAGAGAGACAGCGAGAGAGGGAACACAAGCAGGGGGAGTGGGAGAGGGAGAAGCAGGCCTCCCGCCGAGCAGGGAGTCCGATGTGGGGCTCGATCCCAGGACCCCGGGATCATGATCTGAGCCAAAGGCAAAAGCTTGATGACTGAGCTACCCAGGCACCCCAATCATACAGATTTTATCCTTTCTCTTTCTCTTATTGATATGGCATATCATGTTGATTGTTTTGTGAATATGGAACCACTCTTACATCCTGGGAATAAATCCCACTTGTTCATGGTGCATGATTTTTTTAATGTATCATTGGATTTGGTTTGCTAATATTTTGTTGAGGATTTTTGCATCTATGTTCATCAGAGATATTGGCCTATAGTTCTCTTTTATTGTGGTGTCTTTATTTGGCTTTGGTATCAGGGTGTTACTGGCCTCTTAGAATGAATTTGGAAGTTTTCCTTCCTCTTCAATTTTTTGGAATAGTTTAAGAAGAATGAGTATTAACTCTTCTTTAAATGTTTGGTAGAGTTCACCTGAGAAGCTGTCTGGTCCTGAACTTTTGTTTGTTGGGAGGTTTTTTGTTTTATTTTGTTTTTTGATTTTTAAGTAATCTCTACACCCAACGTGGGACTCAAACTCATGGCCCTGAGATCAAGGGTCACATGCTCTACCAACTGAGCCAGTCAGGTGCCCCCGTTTGTTGGTAGTTTTTTGATGATGGATTCAATTTTATTGCTGATAATGGGTCTGTTCAAATTTCCTATTTCCTCCTGCTTTCATTTTAGAAGATTATATGCTTCTAGGAATTTATCCATTTCTTCTAAGTTGTTGAATTTGTTGGCATATAGGTTTTCATAATGTTCTTTTACAATTGTTTGTATTTCTGTGGTGTTGGTGATTATTTCTCCTCTTTCATTAGTGATTTTGTTTCTTTGGATCCTCTCTTTTTTTTTAGTCTGGCTAGAGGTTTATCAATATTGTTAATCTTTTCAAAGAGCTATCTCCTGGTTTCATTGATCTGTTGTATTGTTTTTCAGTTTCTATATCATTTATTTGTGCTCTGATCTTTATTATTTCCTTCCTTTTGTGGAGTTTGGGTTTTGTTTGTCCTTTCTCTACCTCCTTTAGGTGTAAGGTTAGGTTGTTTGAGATTTTTCTTGCTTCTTCAGGCAGGCCTGTATTGCCATAAACTTCTCTCTCAGAACCATTTTGCTGCATCCCAAAGATTTTGGACCATTCTGTTTTCATTTTCATTTTTTCCCATATAACTTTTCATTTCTTTGATTTCTTGGTTGAGAAATTTTCTCTCTCCTTTAGTTCTGAATTGTAACCTTGATAAGTAGTATATTCTTGGCTATTGGGTTTTTTTTCCTTTTAGTACTTTGCAGGCCAGAAAGGAGTGCAATGATATATTCAAAGTTTCTGCTGAAAAATCAGCTGTGATAGCCTTACAGGTTTTCCTCTGTACATAACTTTTTGCTTCTCTCGTGCTGCTTTTATTTTTTTTATTTTTTTTTTAAAGATTTTATTTATTTATTCATGAGAGAGAGAGAGAGGCAGAGGGAGAAGCAGGCTCCCAAGGAGCAGGGAGCCCGATGTGGGACTCGATCCCAGGACCCTGGGATCATGACCTGAGCCGAAGGCAGACGCTTAATGACTGAGCCACCCAGGCGCCCATCTCGTGCTGCTTTTAAAATTCTCTCTCTTTAAACTTTGACATCTTAATTACGTGTTGTGGTGTGAACCTCTCAATTTTAAATTTTTTTTTTTTTTTTTCTGTTCAGCTTGGGTGCTTTCCATTACCCTGTCTTCCAGATTGCTGATTCATTCTTCTTCATCCTCTAATCTACTGTTAATATGCTACAAGGAATTTTTCATTTTAATTATTGTATTCTTCAACTCTGATGGTTATTTTTCATATTTTCTACCTCTTCGTTGAAATTCTGAGTTCTTCCACTCTCTCCAGTCTGGTGAGCATCTTTATTATCATTAGTTTGAATTTTTTATCAAGAATATTGTTTTTCTCCATTTAATTTAGTTCTTTTTCAGAGGCTTTGTCTTGTTCTTTCATTTTTAGTGTATTCCTCTCTCTCCTCATTTTGTTTGACTTTCTGTGTTCATTCCTGTGAATTGGGTAGAACAGCTACTTCTCCTAACTTTAAGGAATGGTCTTGTGTGTGGTCTTTCCCTGTGTAAACTGCATGTGCCTGGTGACCTTGGCTGGCTGGTTAGAGCTGTGGCTTGCATGGGCTGGGGCCCAGGGCACTCCATGCTGGCGCTTCCCTGGTGGGATGGCCCAGCTGAAGTGGACTTGGGCCAGGGTGGCCCTGGGGCTCTCTGTGCAGAGGACACCCTGGCAGAGTAGCTGAAGTTGAAGCCAAGGAGTTACAGGGCTCTCTTCACAGAAGGTGTTTTGGCGGGGTAGCTAAAGCTATGAACAGGTCAGTGAGTCCCAGGGCGCTCAAAGCAGGGTGTATCCTGCTGTGGTGACTGGAGCCAAAGCAGGCATGAGCTGGGAGGTACTGGAGCACGCTGTGCCAAGGGTGCCCTAGCAAGCTGTCTGGAGCCAAAGCAGTGTGGGCCTGGAGTGTTCTGGGGTGCTTTGCACCTGTGTCACTTTGGCTAGAGCTGTAGTGAGTGCTGTCCTCGGGTGTCCCACACTGGGACCACCTTGGTGGGATGGCTAGGGCTGATATGGGCTGGGGGCCCAGGGCTCACTGAGGTGGTAGGCTGGCTAGGGCACTCAGACTCTGCTCCCATCCACACTATTAAGTTGGAGGCAGAACATAAACCACAGTGCTCACCAGTCCCTCTGATCCGGAGAAAGTTCAGCAGCTCCCCTGCCATTTGGCAGAGTTCTAGGGCTGGTTCCTCTTTATTCTAGTTGCCCTTTTAAGCCATGGGTTTGTTTTTTGTTTTTTTCTGTGCCTGAGGGCAGATGAATCTGCTCAAGGTCGCTCTGTACTATCCCTCCCCCACTGCAATTCACAGGCAGGGGTGGGGTTTCCCTTCATTATTGTGTCTCTGTTCTCTATGTGGTCTTTCTATCTTTTGTTGTGCAGAGACTGTTCTAGTCAGCCCTCAGTTCTTCCTCAGAGGAATTGCTGTATAAATCAGTATAGATTTGGTGTGTCCATGGAAGAGGTGAGTTCAGGATCTTCCTACATCACCATCTTGGACCAGAACTCCCCAGATGGGTCTTGTTTTTTAAATCCATTCTGTCACCGTATGTCTTTTAATTGGAGCATTTAGACCATTTACATTTAAAGTAATTATTGCTACGTATGTACTTATTGTCATTTTGTTAATTGTTTTCTGGTTGTCTTTGTTTTCTCTCTTTTGCTCTCTTGTGATCGATGACTTTAGCGTTATGCTTAGATTCTTTTCTTTTTATTTTTTTGTGTATCTATCATAGATTTTGGTTTGTGATTACCATGAAGCTCATATAGAAAGTCCTAAGTATGGCAGTCTATATTAAGTCAGTGGTCACTTAAGTTCAAACACATTCTGAAAGCACTACGTTTTTCTTCTCCCCTCCATGTTTTATGTATACAAAATCATATGTTACATCTTTTTATTTTGTGGATCCCTTAACTAACACATAATTGACTTTATTTCTTTTGTTTTTTAACCTTCATATTAGCTTTATAAGTGATTGACCTACTACCTTTACTATAGGTTCTTTTTATCTGTGAAATTTCTTCCTTTCATAATTTTTTTCTAGCCATGGTCTTGTCTTTTCCACTTAAATAAGTCCCTTTAGGGATGCCTGTGTGGCTCAGTCAGTTAAGCATCTGACTCTTGATCTCAGCTCAAGTCTTAATCTCAGGGTCATGAGTTCAAGCCCTACATTGGGGTCCACACTGGATGTGGAGCCTATTAAAAAAAAAAAAAATCCCTTTAACATTTCAGGTATGGCCAATTTAGTGGTGATGAACTCCTTTTAATTTTTGTTTGTCTGGAAAACTCTTTATTTCTCCTTCAATTCTGAATGATAACCTTGCTGGGTAGAGTATTTTTGGTTGTTGGGTTTTTTTCCTTTCAGCAAAAACTTTAGAGTCCAGAAAGGAGCAGCATAATATGTTTAAAGTTTTTGCTGAAAAATCAGCTTATATCCTTACAGGGCTTCCCTGTTTGTAACTAGTTGCTTTTTTCTTATTGCTTTTAAGATTCTCTCTTTACCTTTGTTCTTTGACATTTTGATTCTTATGTGTCTTGATACGGACCTCCTTGGGTTCTTGTTTGTGGCTATCTGTGCTTCCTGGACCTGGATGTCTGTTTTCTTCCCCAAATTAGGGAATTTTTTAGCTTTTATTCCTTCAAATAAGTTTTCGCCACCCGCCCCCTTCCTAGGATCCCTATAGTGTGAATGTTAGTGTACTTGGTGTTGTTCTAGAAGTCCCTTTAATCTATGCTCATTGTTTAAATTTAAATTTTGTTTTCTTTTTGCTGTTCAGCTTGGGTGTTTTCTATTACCCAGTCTTCCAGATTGCTGGTTCATTCTTCTGCATCCTCTAATCTACTGCTGATTCCTTGTGTATTTTTTCATTTCAGTTATTGTGTTCTTCAACTCTGGTGGTCCTTTTTAATATTTCCATCTCTTTTTTGAAGTTCTCACTCAGTTCTTGCACTCTTGTCTCCAGTCTGGTGAGCATCTTTATAACCATGACTTTGAACTCTTTTATCAGGTACATTGTTTACCTCTATTTTTTTAAAAAAGATTTTATGTATTTATTTGAGAGAGTGAGCACGAGCAGGGGTGGGAGGGGCAGAGGGAGAGGGAGAAGCAGACTTACCACTGAGCAGGGAGACCGATGCACGGCTCAATCCCAGGACCCCAAGATCATGACCTGAGCTGAAGGCAGACACTTAACTGACTGAACCACCCAGGCACCCCTGCTTACCTCTCTTTCATTTAGTTCATTTTCTGGAGTTTTGTCTTATTTTGTTTGGAGCATAATCCTGTGTCTCCTCATTTTGTTTGACTTTCTGTGTTTGTTTCTATGAATTAGGTAAAATAACTACCTCTCCTTGTCTTGAAGGAGTTGGTCTTATGTAGGAACGTCACCTATGTAGACCACATGTGCCAGCTGGCTTTGCCTGGCTGGCTGGAGCTGTAGCAGACATGAGCTGGGGGTCCTGGAGCACTCCACACTGGGGCCATTGTGGTGATATGGCTGAAGCTGAAGCAGGTGCAGGCCAGGTCCCAAGGTGTTCTATACAGGGGGCACCCTGACAGGAACGGGTTGGCTGGAGCTGAAGCAGGCACTGATGGGCGGTGTCCCAGAGTGTACCATGCTGGGGTTGCACTGGTGGGATGGCTGGAGCTTGGGCAGATACAGGTGGGGGGCCCCTTGGGGGAGCAGCTGAAGCTGGTGTGGGCTAGGGGCCTGGGCCTCACTGAAGTAACAGACCAGCTAGAATGTCCAGACCCTGCTCCTGTCTGTGCTATGGATGTAGAGGGGGGATATAAACAAGGGCACTTGCAAGCATCTCTGACCCAGAGAGAGTTCCAGTAGTTCCCCCACTCGGTGGACACCCTAGAGTTAGTGAATGAGTTTCCTTCACTTATCTAGTCTCATCTCCCTTTAAGCTGCCACTTTTTTCCTGTGTCCCAGGGCAGGCAAATCTGCATGCAGGTCCCTCAGGGCTATCCCTCCCCACTGTAGTTTTCAGCATCAGGGCTGGAGTTCCCATTGTTACTGTTCTCTGTCTCTCCCACTGCCATTCTCTGAGGTCCCTCTATCCTCTGTTGTGCAGAAGCTGTTCAGTCAGGTCTCAGTTTTTCTTTAGGAGGAATTGCTCTATATGTAGGTGTAGATTCAGTGTGTCCATGGGAGGAGGTGAGTTCAGGGTCTTCCTATGTCACCCTCTTGGACACTCCCCAAATCTTAGATTTCTTATCAATGGTTTCCAAATTTAAAAACAAAACACTGACATTTACTTAGTGCCTAGTATATAGAAAGCTCTGCAGTGTCTGATTTCATCCTCACAGAACTGAGGAGATAAGAGTCATCAGTACTCTCACCTTTCCCAAGAGAAACTAAGGCACAGGGAGGCCACATCATTTGTCCAAGACCATAGTGGTTCAGTGGTGGGCCCAGGATTCCAGTCCAGCTCTCTGGGTCCATGGATGCCCTCTTTCTGACAATGGAAACCCAGAAGATCCATCACAGCAGCTGGTGGTAGGGGTCTTTGGCGAAACCAGGCAGTGGGGGCATGGTAAGTTCAGTCTCCCCCTTGACAGCCACTATGTTCAAGGCCCTCCACAGAACATTCTGGGCTCCACAGAGCTCACCCCAGGTCCTCTACTGGACATTCCACCAGCTCTAAGTTCTGATGGAAATGTGTGAAGAAGGGCCAATCCTAACTCCTCCAGCACACAGAGCTGAGCCCTGGAGCCAGACCAAAAGGGAATGCCCAGGGACACCAAAAGTGTTTGGGAGTGTCTCAACCAAGGCTCTGTTTTCAATGATCTCATTTAGTTAAGTACAATATGACGACCCCACATTGCATCAGAAAATAAAACTGGTTGCACAGTTCCCCGCCCTACTGATCAGATAAGCACAAGAAAGCAACCAGAAGACCAAGGCAAATGCCAAGTGTTGGCCAGAACTCGTGAGAGGCACAGAGGTGGCTTCCAGGCCTACCCCACTAAGCTCAGACAGCTTCCCCCCGACACTCAGCTGGGTCTTGCATTTTGCACAGGCCTCTGGATGGCCAGCTCATGTTTCTTCCATCTGCTTCATCAGCCAGGAAACAGGAGCTCCTGATTAAGCCAAGGTGCTGGCCTTGAAATAAGGATAGCCAGTGACTCACAGCTGGAGCCGATACCAGACAGACCCGGTTTTGTCACTCGAGCCAGGCTGCTCTCTGAAGCTGTCTTTACCTCCGCGGCTGTAGCAGCTTCTACCGCTGGGGCAGCACGGTGGTTTGGCAACTTACAGCTTAGGAGGTCCTGCTGGTCAGGAAGTATGTTTAGCCTGGAAAAGAAGGCCCCAAATGGCGAGGTGGAAATTCTGAAATTCTGGGAAGAGGGAATCGACTACTCTGTGGCTCACAGAACATAACCAGAGCTGGGGTTGAGGCCATAGATGGGAGAGTGAGTGGAAATAGAGCAGGCTTCCCCACAGAGTGGTGAGCTCTCCGTTGCTGGAAGGGTTCAAGCTGAGGCTGAGTGAGATGAAGCAGCAATGCACCGTATCCCTGCGTTAGGAAGAGGGTGGATTATATAAGCAGAACTGGGGGTGTGGTAAAGAACCTGGACCTGGGCTCTCTGTTTTCCTGGAAGCAAATTTGGCATCTACCCTTCATATAGGCACCTACCCTTGCCAGGCCTCAGTCCCTCCTTCTTCTGCAGGAAAGGTGAAGGGAAATTGGGCAGATAGGAGCAATCCTACCAGACTGCCTGCTTCCAGCTCTGAAACTCAAATCCCTGAGGCTCCCCTAACAATGGAGTTCTAGAATTTCTATCATCAGTAACTATAGTAATTAGAGACGGAGTCACGGCAGTTTCCCCCACCAGTTTTATTGAGATACAACTGACATATGACACTGTATTACTTTTAGGTGTACGACATTAAGGATCTGATATACGCACATATCATGGAATGATTACCATAGTAAGTTTCATTAACATCCATCATCACACATAGTTGCAAATATTTTTTTCTTGTGATAAGAACTTCTAAGATGTGCTCCCTTAGCAACTTTGAAATAGACAATACAACATTGTTAACTGTAGTCACTGTGTACATGGCATCCCCAGGACTTACTTATCTAACAGCTAGAAGTATTTTCCTTTCGACCTCCTTGCTTTATCTCCAACACGTTCAGGTGGGCCTGCCTCTCAGCTTCCCCTGTGTCAGCGTTCTGGTCCAGGCCCACCACCCATGCCTGCAGTAGTCTCCTGACTACAGCTTCCTCCACAATCCATTCTCCACGTGGCATGCAGAGGGCTCTTTCTAGAACACAGGGAATCAGGTCCCTGTAAAGCACCCCCTTTGCATTATGAATGCACCCTGACTCCTTTGCACGGTCCCCATCACATACCATCTACCCACTGGCCCACAAAGCTCCAGCCACATGGGTGTCTGTCTGTGCATCCACTCCTCAAGTTGATCGGGGCTTCCCACCTCAGAGCCTCTCCAGTGGTTTCCTCCACCCGAGATGTGCATCCCACCCCTCCTCATATTTCACGTGGCTTCAATATCATCCCTCAAGTCAGCCTATGTGAACACGCTTTGAAAACCAGGTCTTCCCTTTACTCCGACCCTGTTTTTCTCCATTGCTGCCCCTGGGACCACGTCCACAGGGCAGGAACCAAGGTCAAGCCAAGAAATCTTTCCTTCACTTTAGACCTCAGCCACACATTCCCTCACCCTCCTTTCTAAATTTAGGCCCCTCTCATGGGCCGTCTCCATCATCCCCATGGGTTAGACATGACCCTGTTCCACTCTCTTTACACAGCTGAGGCTCAGAAAAGCTAAGCTGGATCCGAGCCTGCCATGCTGACTGGGTTGCCAGGTGGGGAGTCTTTCATTCTTTTACTAGTGAAAGGGAAGCCAGTGCTGATGATGGATGAAACCTGCTTGACCTCCTGGAGTTTCTTCTTTGCCCAGATAACCACGTTCTGGCGGTAGGTATGTGGCCACATTCTCTACGTAAAGCTAGAATCCCGACAACATAGTCAGGGGGTCCAGACACAGACTTCAGAGCCAGATGGCTCCTCATCAGTTATAGCTGCACCTTCAAGCCTAAACAAGTGTCTTACCTTCTCTGTGCCTGTTTCCGCATGCCTCCTAGACCTGGCATGAGGGTCCGGTGTACTGGCCGTTTTATTTTTAATTATTTAAATTCAATTTAGTTAACATACTCTATTATTACTTTCAGGGGTAGAATTTAGTGGTTCATCAGTTGCATACAACACCCATTGCGCATTATATCCAGTGCTCTCCTTAATGCCCATCACCCAGTTACCCCCTCCCCCCACCCACCTCCCCTCCAGCACCCCTCATTTTGTTTCCTAGAGTTTGGCATTGCTTATGGTTTACCTCCCTCTCTATTTTCATCTTATTTTATTTTTCCTTCCTTTCCCCTATGTTCATCTGTTTTGTTTCTTAAATTCTACATATGAGTGAAATCATATGATATTTGTCTTTCTCTGAATGACTTATTTCGCTTAGCATAATACCCTCCAGTTCCATCCACGGTGATGTAAATGTAAGATTTCATCTTTTCTGATGGCTGAGTAATATTCCATTGTATATATGAACCACATCTTCTTTATCCATTCATCTGTCGATGGACATCTGAGCTCTTTCCATAGTTTGGCTATTGTGGACATTGTGGTTATAAACATTGGGGTGCAGGTGCCCCTTCGGATCCCTACGTTTGTATCTTTGGGGTAAATACCCAGTAGTGCAATTGCTGGGTCATAGGGTAGTTCTATATTTAAGTTCTTGAAGTACTTCCATACTGTTTTCCAGAGTGACTGCACCAGTTTGCATTCCCACCAACAGTGTAAGAGGATTCCCCTTTCTCTGCATCCTCGCCAACATCTGTTGTTTCCTGACTTGTTAATTTTAGCCCTTCTGACTGATGTGAGATGTATGTCACAGTAGTTTTGATTTGTATTTCCCTGATGCCAAGTAAAGTTGAGCATTTTTTCGTGTGTCTGTTGGCCATTTGTATGTCTTCTTTGGAGAAATGTCTGTTCATACCTTCTGCCTATTTCTTGACTGGATTGTTTTGTTTTTTGGGGTGTTGAGTTTGACAAGCTCTTTACAGATTTTGGATATTAGCCCTTTATCTGATATGTCATTTGCAAATATCTTTTCCCATTCCATAGGCTGTCTTTTGGTTTTGTTGACTGTTTCCTTTGCTGTGCAAAAGCTTTTTTATCTTGATGAAGTCCCAATAGTTCATTTTTGCTTTTGTTTTCTTGCCTTTGGAGATGTGTCTAGCAAGAAAGCACTGACTGTCTTAAATGCTTGCTGGCAATTGTGTGTGTGTGAGAGAGAGAGAGAGAGAAAAAGAGAGTGAGAGCATGTGCATACCTTGCTCAGCATCTTGTCATAGCTCTAGAAGCAGTGTCACCAGCCACTTCACCTTGGCCTGGCCTTCCCTAGTAGGTATTCCTAAAGCCCATCTCCTGGGGAGCAATGACTATAGGTCAAGAATGAGTTCATCTCCTTCTCCCCCACCACACCTAGGACCCAGCCTGTCTTTCATGGCAGGTGCTCCTTTCTTGGTGATCAGTTTGAAGCCTTCCATCCCAGAAAGAGAACTCCCTCCCCAGTTTAGTGTGAGCTCTATTGACACCTGCTTCTCATGGCAAAGTATCCAATTGTCAAGAAAGCTATTTGAGATGTTAATTTTATAGCTTCTGACATCTCAGGGTCAACTAGGATGAGCAATGGAAGTTGGGGCTTTGGTTTTGGACCCAAACTCTTGTTTAGTGGTGAGGGGAATGGAGATCTGGAAAGGAGTAATAATGGCTGATGTGTTTTGAGGCTCACTATGGGGCAGACCCTGTACCATGCACTCCACCCATGGCTTCTCATTTAACCCACACTGCAAGTCCATCAGGCAGAGGCTGTCATCTCATTTTACAGGTGAGATAGACAAGGCTCAGAAAGGTTAAGCAACCAACCCTTGGCCACACAGCAAGTGGCGGAGCCAGGATTCAAGCCCAGGCTGGCTGACCCCAGAGCCTGGGACTTTCAAACCCTATGATTGTTGAGAACCTGCGTTCTGCTGGGTTCCACTGCAACACGTTAAATCACAGGTGACTGGTCGTTCCTGCTCACGGGAGAGCACTTCAGTGCTGCCTTGGCAGTTCCTGAGTTGCTCTCTTAGAGGTCCTTAGAGTACCGTGTGTTCTCATTCTGTAGATTAGGATGTTCTGGTGGAGGGTGGGCATCCTACTAAATGTCAAATTAGCCATGCATTAGGGATCCAGACTCACTGCTGTTCAGAGTGCAGTTGTTGGTCAGTTTGCCAGGCCACATGAGTTCCCAATTCCCAACTCTGAGGTGGTGGTGGTTGGGATGGTTAATTTTATGTGTCAATTTGTAGGGTGGTTTTGGATGAAATTAACACTTAGTTCAGTAAACTTCCAGTGAACAGATTGCCCTCCATAATGCAAGTGGGCCTCGTCCAATCAGTTGATGGTCTGAATAGCATGGAAAGACCAGTCTCCCCAAGCACACAGGAATTCTACAGCAGGGTGCCTTCAGATCTCGTGTGCACCATCAGCTCCCCTGGGTCTCCACCTGAGGGCCTTTGGAATAGGGCTGTAGCATCAGCTTTCCTGGCTCTCCAAGCTGCCAGCCCACCCTCTGGATTTTGGACTTGCCACCTCCACCGTGCGGTGAGCCAATTCTTGATAAGAAATCTCCACCCATATATATATATATATAATGTGCCCTTGGTTTGGTGTCACTGGAGAATGCTAGCCAGTGGTCAGATACCTCCCCAGGAATCACAAAATTTCTCCCGTGAGAAGCTGGAGCTCTCAGCTGAAGAGGAAGGTCTATACCTCACTCAGTCCTTCCGACCACCAAAGGAGGCAGACCCCTATTTGACAGACGGGGAGACTGAGGCCTAGGAAGGGACGCAGAATGTGCAGTTGCAGCAGAATTAAAACCCCGCCCTTTCCGGCTCTCAAGCCCATGCCCTTCCCACCTTCCTGGTGACTCCCTGCCGCTACACCCCACTTCACACCATTCCCCACAATCGTGGGCTTCTTGGCCTAAGTTCCCCTGCCACCATCAAGGACAACATCCTCCCTGGTTTTCCACACACCAGCATGGGACATAAGACCTAACATTAATATTATGTGCTGGTCTGTGATCTAAAACTGGAAGGGCCTTGAATGGCCTAACTGCATGCCCCCCGCCCCCACTCCACTCCTGAGGATAAGGTCCTGGAGCCAGACAACCCTCCTGTCACAGCACGGTGCGTGCCCATCAGTCCGGCGCGGGTTCTGTTCTCTGGTGGCTCACCGGGGAGAGGAGGATATATATACACACCAGGCTTCCCTGCTCCTTGGTCTTGCACTTGAACCTTCCTCACAGCAGAGCACACAGCTCCAGCTCAGAGCTCCATCACGTGCCACCATATGGTCGCCCTGCAATTTCATGGATCCCTTGTTGGTAGACACTTAGAGGATTTCCAGTCTTGTTTTCCATCTCAAAATACTGCAACAACTCTGTGCATATGTCTTTGTATAGTTATAAGGCACAGTGGATATCATGTTTGTAGCTAATGTAGAAAAATGTCACCAAGACATTATTTTTTTGGCTTAAAAATTTTTAAAAAGAAACCTTTTAAGGTTAGCTTCTTCAAACTCATTATACCTTTGGCTACATTTAACCAAAACACCTTTTAAATCTAGCTATTTGTATGGGAAGTTCTCACGGAGGGCTCCGATTCAGTATATGATGTGGATTTACAGAACTCTCTGGAACAACAAGATAGCATGTAATTATACAGAAAGTAATAAACATGAAAAATGTCTTGCAGGAGGTAATATACTACTTCCATAACAATGGGATTAAAAATCCTCCCATTAAAAATACATTCGTTCGTGTAGTTGACCGTGGAGCGAAGGGCTAGCAATATCGCCCCCTAGTGGCCTATTCGAGTACTCATTCATTCGGAACCCAAATTCACACAGCCCGGGTTCAAATCGAGGGGGGAAGCCACTGTGGGTGGCTAGCTTGGAGGTGGCTTCAGAAACACAGCATCTGCTCGTTTCTTCAAGCTTCAGCCTCCTCTTGAGTAGTTGAATATGTAGTTTCTTTATACAATCGGTAAGTTCAAGGAATTTTAACTGCCCTTCACCGTGTGTCTTGCAGATCTCACAACCCTCCACGTGGTAGGTCTCAGGCCCACTGCCCGCTGAATCTCTAGGACCGCTTTTAAAAATGCATGTGCCTCGCTGGGTGTCTCCCCACCTGCAGAAGCCGATTCCGGGGTCCAGACAAAGCCTAGATTTGAGTCGGCTTTGTTTTGTTTGTAAAGCCCCACAGGTGCTCCGGTGCAGGGCCCGGAAGGGGTGGCGGTGCTGCCAGCTCCTTGTACTTGGCAGGTAGGTGGGGACGGGGACAGAAGAGGGACCTGTGCGGGAAAGAAGGTCTGGAAGGGCTGATGACAGCACCGACTTCTTTCCAAGCATGCATTTCTCCAGGGACCTGCCAGGGCGCTGACCCAGGGCAGTGAGACCCCAAGTTGTTCCAAAGTCTTGGTATTACACTTGAAATGCCTTTCCCAGCTGATGAGCAATGACAGAAGGAGACATCAAGTCATTTGGGGTATTAAGGAACGAGGCCAGGGTCTCAACCCCACACAATTGCTACTAAGCACCTGTCACCACCGCTTCTGCTTCACAGCGTCTCTGAGCCAAAATGCAAGGAAATAAACCAGGACTAAGGTAGGGATCCCAGGCTCTCCGTGCTGCTCTTTGTGCTGAGGAGGCCAGGACTTCGGGCGCAGAGGCCGCGCTCAACGAGGCGCCTTCCATGGCCCCCACCCTGACAAATCAGCTGTCACAGCCTCGGGGATTTGCTTAAATGCAGGAAGTGGAAGACAAGGCTGCGTGATATATGGCTCTGCCTCTGGCCTGGGGGAAGAGACCGAGGCACGACTGAGGAAGCTTCCGTGGCCCCTGGAACGTGGCAGGTGCCCCCCCCACCGCCCCGACGACTGGGCAGTGGTCACCCGTGGCCGGCGCCGGGCCACCCGAGCCACGTCCCCAGAGCCTGAGCGCCCCCACCGCTCAGGAGGAGCCTGAGTGCCGGGCAGCCCGAAACGCCCAGCCTGTGCCCGAGCGGAGGTGATCTTGCCCCGGACGAGCTGGAAAGCCTGACCCGCTTGCCGCTTCACCCTCACAGGGCCGGTCCTGCTGCAGGCGGCAAGCCACCCCGCCGGCGCTCCTCTTCCCACGGTGCTCGGCTGTCACGGCTTGCCCTGCTGACCGGTGGTCTCCGCCAGCCAGAAGGTAAGCCCCAGGGGGAGGGCTCCCTCTTGTTCGCTCGGGTACCTGGCTGTTTGCTAAGCATTTCTTGAACGGACGAAGAGATGGGTCCTCACGTTCCTTCCTTCACACTCCCCCACCCCAATCTGCTGAGCCGTGCTCCTCTAGGACCAGCCACCAGGGCCACTCTGGCCAAGCCTGCTCCGAGCCCGGCGGGGACAGGGACCCCCGGGCCATCCAGCGGGGACAGCGACCCCAGCAGCCGCGAGAGCTCGTGCGGGAGTACAGGGACCTGTTCCTGCGACCCTCCAAGCCCCTCGGTTTGATGTCTCATCTCCGCCCTCTCGCTTCACCCTGTCCCCGGCCACAGTGGGCAAAGTGAAAGGTGGTAGAGCTGTAGAGAAACTGCTTTTGGTGACGTCATTTGTCCGAGGTGTGCCCATGGCAGGTGTGAGGCCGGGCGCTGAACTAGTCCGGTGACAAAGGGAACTTGCAGGCTCTCGAGACTCCAGGTGGGAAGGGCTGGGCCAGTTGTCCTCTCCCCACTTGGAAGTTTCCAGACCTACTTGCTGAAATGGACGCTGACAACTGTTTTGCTAAGAAGGGTCCTCAGCGCCGTGAACATGCAGATGTGAGTAAGGGGACTGGATGGGACAGCCACCCTGTCCCCAGTGATACCTGCTCCGTGTGTCTGCTGCAGCGCCCTTGCCCCGGCGGACGCCCCGCTTGCAGGGGCTCCCGGCACGATGGCGTGGGCGGCCGTGCTCACGGTGACATTGGGTGAGGGGACCCCGCCTGACACTCACGCCAGGCTCCTTTTGCAGAAGGCTTCCGCAGTAAGTGCTCGGATGGAAGCAGACCGTTTCAGATCAGGACACGGGGCTGACATCGCCTGGGCTCTTACGGACGATTCGGGAATTCATATTCAGTAACAGCTGACAGACAACTAGTTCTGCCTATAAACCCCTGCTTCAGGCTGTAGGTGCCCCCTGCCCCCGCACGGTTGCTGCACAGAGACAGAGGTGTAGACAAGTCCGGAGTGTGGCCAGGAAGGCAGGCTCACCCACCCAGAATGCGGGATCCACGATCAGGCCTCTCTGCACAGGGATCGGTGACCAGAGAATACCCCACTCCAGCCACAGGACACGTAAAATCTTTCTTCTCTGAAGAGCTGAGGGCATCTCCCACCCATTATCTTCTCAGGCTGCCAATCAGTGAGGATGCAGAGAATAAATAAGAGGAAGCTTTCGGTGGAAATGGTTTAACCACAAGAGACCACACCCGGGCAGAGCTTTTCTCTTAGGATTTCCCAGTCTTGGCTGCACATGCGAATTACCTGGAGCTTTAAAGAATCCTGACCACGCCCAGTCCCGTTAGGCCACGCCCTGTGGAGTGAGCACCCAGGCGTCAATACTCCAGTCAGTTCTTTGGGTGATTTCAGCACGCAGCGAAGGTTGAGAATCACAGGGCAGAACAGATACCGTCTGACGTTTTTAAAGTGTCTTCATGTTCAATGTGCCCCACACCTGTGGTCATCACAGCTAAGAATCTGTTCATCTTCTAGCTCTCTACACCACCGTACATTATCCCTCGTGAGCCACTTTCCCACCTGAAAGGGAGGCAAGCTCTTTTTCTGGTTAACTAGGTTATGGATTAAGCAACCCATTGATCCTTTTTCCAGTTCTTTCCTTTGCCGCTGCTGACCTGAGTTCAAAGGGGACACATTGATCCACTCCTCAGCCACTTCCTGTCAGACTTGACCAGGGCTCCTGAATGCTCAGTGAGCTCTCCCAGACTGGAACAAAATCTGGGGTGGTGGGAGCCTCACTTGCACGACTCATGGTGGTCACTGTGCCCAAATGACAGGCATCGAGCGTTCTGAAATGCATCGGTAGCACCTCCTGTCGGTGAGAAGCAGGAACTACCTCGGGCCCATGACCCCATCCTGGCCCTGCATGCACCCCACCCCACAGCCCTGCTTCACTCCCCGCAGAAAGGAGCGCACGTCCTCATCCCCGGGCTGGGCAAAGCAAAGGCAGAGGCATAAATTGCTAAGGCAAGTTCTTTTACTCTGAAAAATCAGTCTGAAAAGTTCACCTATTTGGATACCAAGCTGTAGCTAAAGTGAAATCTCAACTCTCCCCCTAAGAAAAAAGTCAAGGAAATAAATATGCCTGAACAGCAACCAGGCTCCTTCTGATGGTTAACGGGGTCCCATCTCTGACCCGGTTTTCCTACTTTATTCTCACTTCCTAACTTTCCAGAACAAGCGTTATTACCTTTAAAATCAGAAAGCAAACTAGCAAACTAACTCCTAAAAATCGGTTATGCAGAAGGTCAATTCAACAGAATAAACCTCGAATAACTTTCTCTTTCTCATTCCTGCTTTAGAAGGAGTCCGCTTGCATCATGTCTCTACTTTCCTGCAAGTATTTTTAAGGGAGGATTCACGGTTTCTAGATAACGCTGAACTGCTCCAGTTTCAGAAACTCAGCAAAAAGAGGATTTAGTCCATTAAAATGTTCACATCTCCGAGGTAAAAATGTATCTTGAACACAAGAGCAAACATAGTTCTGCAGAAAAACTGGTCCCTGTGTATCTTCTGTTACAGAAATCCATTCCCGAGTGTTCGTCAGGCTCTGCCTAATGTCACTGGTCTCCGGTGTCTCCGGCCCGGCCCCCCGCTCTCTGCGCACGGGGGCCCCCAGACCTGGCAGCCCTCAAGCACCAGACAGGTCTCATCAAGGGTCCAGACCTTGGGGACTTCCTTCGTGCTCACCAAGTCGAGGCCGCTTGAGCTCCGGAGGACTGCCCTGAGGGTCTCCGGGCATCTCTGGAACGTTAACAAACACAGGTTGGCAAGTAAGTGAACACTTCTTTAAAATTAAAAGCTGGTGTTTACTGGGCCCCTGGATGGCGCAGTTGGTTAAGCATCCGACTCTTGGTTTCAGTTCAGGCTGTGAGCCCACGATCGTGAGATCGAGCCCCACATTCAGTGCAGGAGTCTGCTTAAGACTCTCCCTTTGCACCTCCCCACCACGCGCTAACTAAAATCTTAAAGGTGATGTTTACAAAATAAATTTTGTGCCCTGACGAGAACTGAACTGCCTAGCAAGGTCCTATATGGATATAAGAGAAAGGATCCAGTGGTTCTCAATGGGGGCGGGGGGCGATCTCGCCTCTCAGGGAACAGTGGGCAATGTCTGGTGACCTCTGAGAATGTCCCAAGTGGGTGGGGGAGGGGAGAATGGGTACCGGCATCCAGGGGGGCCGCCAGCCTACAATCACAGGACAGCCCCCACAGCAAAGAATTATCCAGCCCTGCAGGTGGAGAACCCTGACCTCTAGCACCTCCGAACCCACCATCTATCATTTACTGTGAGTGGCTGCGCGGGAAGGTGGCCTCCCTGCTGGGCAGAACTCGGCAGCCAGAGAGTCTGAACGATGGGTCTAGTAAGATGCATCCCCGCTTTCTCAAAACGGACTTCAGATTAGGTGATTAGTTTCCAAGAGAACAAAAGAAAATAGTCTACCTTTACTTATATTAAACCACGACCAGTGTCACTCACCTGACTGAATTTCTTCTGTGGGCGGGGTGGAAATTATACTGGTTGGTGCAGAATTCGGCGGAGTATCTGTCTTTAAGGGTATTAAGTTTATCCTCCTTGATTAAAAAAAGTAGTAAAGGGGTACATGGCTCATTAGTGTCATAGGAATCATTTGTGAGGATACCAAATTTCAAAACTACCCCAAGGAGTTGATCATATCATGCAAGACACTAAAAGTTGATGTGCCCACTTATTTAGGAACTAAGGACTATGTTCGGGCACTAAGTTCAGTCATCACATTTACAAGTCAAGCCTTAACTAGTCATCTAAAAGTCCCCAAACCTGTGTTTTGTTCATCTCCAATGGCATGATGAACACCCATGGATGCCACGTATGTAAGGCGAGCAGACACGGTTTCTACTATGGAAAGCTCCAGAAACTGGGTGGCGGGCTGCAGCCACGTCTGCCCGTATGCCCTCCCTGACAGGCGGAAACGGGGACCCCACAGAGGTCTGGAAGCAGGGGGTGGCACTCAGGTCTGTCCCGAAATCTCTCTGGCCACACTATGAAGCCCTTACGGGACGTCCCCTGTTCAACGTTGGGGCCTTCTGGTTTCTATTTTGTTTTTCAACTGCAAGGACAAGTTCTTCTTCCGCCGGAAGTTCTTACCGGGGTGTCGTCTTGCTCCAGGACTGCAGGGTGTTCAGAGTGACCCTCCGGGATGGGGGCGCTCTTGGGTTTTGAGTGCTAGGCTGCAGGGCCTTCTCCTCGGAAGGTGCTGCTGGGGCTGGAGACGGTCTCGCCTGAGGTGGGGGTGTGCAGGGACTGCTGGGGTCTTGGATTCTGCCGGTGGGGGTCCCCTCGGCCAGCCTGGGTCCCGGCGAAGACCCCTGGTGTGGCTGACTCTTCGTTTTCTTTGCTGTCTCGGGCGTTCTCATGCTTAGAACCGGCTTCTCTTTCAAAGGTATTCCAAGTTCATCCTTCTCAAACGTCACAAATGAACAGTAGCCGTCCGTGGAAGAGATGGCCAGGAAGGCCCCGTCGCTGGACCTTTGTTCCCCGAACAGGAAAAAAGGTTAGAAACTGTACCAAAGTCCAAAGGGGCCCCTCTTAAGGCTCTCTTTATTCGTTAGAAAATGCCAGTTCACACAGGATCACAGGCTTGGTGTGAAAGGGAGAAGAGCTTGTGTGCTCCTCACTCCTACCCTTTCCTCCCCAGCCCCAGCTCGACTTTCTCAGGCACTGTGACATCTCAGGACTGTCATCAAAATCACCCAAATAAAGGTGTGATGACCTTCCCCCCCCCACCCCCAAGAAGAAAAAGAAGGAAAAAGGTTATAAAGAGCAAGAAAGAGATGGTGGGTGGGCAGGCCCGGCGGGGGCTAGGGGTGAATCAGGGACCCCGGGGGTGTGGAGGAGCCCAGCAGAAGGCACAGTGCAAAGTGACACCACCAACAAGCGCAGTTCCGGGTGACAGGAGCTCACGGGTATGGGCTTCCTGCTGGGGGGATGGCAAGTCCCCAACAACCAGGGAGCCCACGGGGCACCCCCTCAGTTTGAGAATTAGAGGAATCTCCAGGGCATCGGAATGGCATCATTCAGATGTTACTGTTACCATAGGAAGTGGTATTATAGCAAATTAGAAATGGCTTTCTTTTTAATGTTAATTCCTTTAAAAAGATATTGGTAGGGGCACCTGGGTGGCTCAGTTGGTTAAGTGTCTAACTCTTGGATTCGGCTCAGGTCATGATCCCGGGGTCTTGGGATCAAGCCCCACATCGGGCTCTTCACTCAGCAGGGAGCCTGCTGGAGATTCTTCTCCCGCCCGCCCCAAATTGTGCACGCACACATTCTCTCTCAAATAAATCTTATTTTTATTTATTTTTTAAAGACTTTATTTGAGAGAGGGAGAAGCAGGCTCCCCACTGAGCAGGGAGCCCGACACAGGGCTTGATCCCAAGACCCCGAGATCATGACCTGAGCCAAAGGCAGACGCTCAACTATCTGAGCCAGCCAGGTGCCCCTCAAACAAATCAATCTTAAAAAGAAATGAGAAGAAAAGAGAGAAGAGAAGAGGGGAGAGGAGAGGGGAGAGAGGAGAAGAGGGAGAGGGGAGAGGAGAGAGGAGAAACGAAAAGAAAAACGAAATTAGTAAATACGGGCCAAAAAAGCCATCTATCGTGCTGACGTGCTCCCCCCGAGGGTCTGGTCCAGGGCCCCAGGCCCTGCAGCTCCTCAGCGCCGGCCACTCACCAGGACACATCACTGAGGGTGTGGTAATGTATGTTACACACGTAGCCGAATGGGAACGGCTGCTGGGTGTCGTACAAGAGCACCGAGTCCTCGGAAGCCACAGCAAAGACCAGGCGGTAGGGCAGGCGTACCAGCTCCACCCCCGGCTCCTGCGAGGGTCCGTCTGCTGGGGGGGGGGGGGGGGGGACAAAGGACAGGAAACAAGGAGCAAACGCCAACAAATTCCCCCCCCAAAAGCCCTCTGTAAGGGGACATAAATGACATCATTTTACTGAAGGCCAGTTCTAAGGAGAACCCCCCCCCCCCAGGAACCGGCGAGGACACTGGGTCCTCACCCGAGCGTCGGGGGCACCAAGGAGGTCCAAAAAGATGGGACCGGACGTGTGAATGAAACAGGGCAGGCTGAGGGGCCGCTTTCGGAGAAGGAAAAATAAGGGTCACCGAGAAACATCCTGTCAAGTGACATTTTAACGGTCCTTCAGTTCGTTATGTGCATTCACATCAAGGAATAAGGAGTTAAAAACAGCCGCTTCCAGCCACGGGGCAACAGGGACTGGATTCACTCGCCCACCTGGAGCAACAAACACCAGGCAGAATAGACCAAACGATGGCCTTCCAGACCCCGACCATCAGGCACTGAAGGACACGGATCCCTGAGGGGAGGGAAGTGAGAGGGAGGCCTACATCTGCCTCAGTTTACTGCCTGGAGCTTCCAGACCCGGAAAAGGTAAGAGGGAAGCCGACAGGACGGAGCTGGAAGCAGGAGGCCCAGGCGGCCGGAGCTCACGGGCAGAGACGCGCAGGGGCCCTTTCTGGTCTCCAGCAGAGCACTGATGGGCGCGAGCATGTGAGGAAACCACCCCAGGACAGAGCAAGAACTACAGGAAAGCCATTACTGGCGCTCCCTGCGGCCAGGGTGGAAAACCTAGCTCTCAGGGCTCAGATGAGCGTACTTTGCTGCAGCAGGGGGGAGATTAGCTGTCGACCAAATGCCGCTGGGGTCCGGTCTACAGAAGAGAAGCAGCGCAGTGTTTCCAAGTGACTTCACCGCATCCCAGAATAAAGCTCAAGAATATTTATAAAAATATATCCAGCAGGGGCACCTGGGTGGCTCAGTTGTTAAGCGTCTGCCTTCGGCTCAGGTCAGGATCCCAGGGCCCTGGGATCGAGCCCCACATTGGGCTCCCTGCTCGGCGGGAAGCCTGCTTCTCCCTCTCCCACTCCCCCTGCTTGTGTTCCTGCTCTCACTCTCTCTCTCTCTCTCTGTCAAATAAATGAATAAAATCTTTAAAATATATATATCCAGCATCCACTAAGGTACAGTTCACAATGTCTGGTATCTAACGAAGAATTACCAGGCATTCAAAGAAGAAACTCTGACCCACAATGAGGTGGGGGGAAAAAAAGTCAAAGCCACTCCTTTGTAATAACTCTTAATGTCTTTGTGTACAAACACTGTATTCTGCATGTTCAAGAAGAGGAAAGATGGAGCGTGTTAAGTAGAGACGTGGGATATGTAATACAGAAAACTGAGACACAACAGGCAGGCAGATCACCAGGAAGCCAGGGGGTGACATCAAGTGACCTGATGCACATGTAGGTGGAGGCCCCGGCGGAGAGGTCAGGGCATGACAGAAAAAATGTGATGCTATAATGGTCGAAACTGCCCAAATTTGATGAAAACTATAAACCCATAGATCTAAGAAGCTCAGTGAACCCCAAGCATGAGAAACCTGAGGAAAACCACACAAAGGCCCATCATAATCTGACTGCTTAAAGCCACAGACAAGATTTCTCTGTTTACATTAAGGAAAAAAAAAAAAACCCTAAAAAACAAAAATCCAATTCAAACATAACTTTACTGCATAGGAAATGGATGAATGACATTCGACCTGCTTCAGTAGAAAAATATGAGTACCTTTCTTCCTTTAAAGTTTAAGTGAAGAAGGTGTATTCTGGACAATGCAAAAACTGGACACACGTTCTGAGCTCTCCTCCGAGTAACTAAACTGAACCAAACCCACATACCTTTCCCCACAAGATAAAACCCAAACCGCAACCCGTAGCACGACCACTGCGGCTCTAACGTACCTGTTTCCACCACGGGCCTCAATTCAAAGTAGACCGGACAGCAACGGACAGCGAGCGTCGCTTTGCCAGGACACGGAAGATGAGCGATAGGCCTGGAAGATGGGTCATGACCTTTTTAGAAAGAGCACTGTTTCGCACCAAGAGCAAAAAGAAAGGGTAAACGTTTCAACTATGCCTTCAATTGCATACCTTTTAAGATTTTTCCTGGAGAAAACATAAGTCGTATTTGTTACGTTTTCGCCAGATTCCACACATCCAGCTGGGGAAGCAGGGAGAGGGAGAAGAGGCAAGGTTTTATTAGACTGAAGAAGATAAACTCAAGAGCATCCATCCCTGGCTCGTAAAATACTCTCCCCCACTAGCTGTCTGCTCTGGACAATGTTTTTGTGACTGAGGACAAATACAAACAGTCCCAGTCTGGGCTCGGCTCTCACCCAAGCTCTACCCACCTGTCCCCTCCCCCGAGCGGCCCACCCACCCAGGGCGGCTTGAGGCCTGGGCAGGAAGAACAGAGCAGGGGGCCCTTGCGACGAAGACCTCCGCCAGGGAGACCAGCTACTTCCTGCTGCAGAAGCGCTCTCGCTAGACCCCCCGGCTCGGTCCCTGGATTTGAACTTGGCGGCCTGTGCCTGCTCTTTTCCACCTGCCCGCGGGAGCCAGGAGGCCACGGGGGAGGCGGGGGGGCGGCCAGCCTCCGCTACACTCCCAGCCCCCTGCAGCAGCTGACCTTGCTCTGGGGAGAGCCCACGTTTGAGCTCTTCCACACGCACCCCAGGCTGTCCTGAAAACCAGGTCAGACCCGGGCGGAGAATGACTGCCAACCACAGCTCCCTTGGACACCTTCTTGATACACACACGCGAAATCTCACCTGGGACCACCTCGTCCCCACCGGGGCGGGCAGAGGTCCTGTCAGCACTCTCAACCCTCCCCCACCCAGCCCAGCCTGCCATCCCCACCTAACCCATTTGAACAAGCCATGGATCATTACTTCCTTTCCCCCACGCTCACACAACCCACCGCAACCAGTTACAACTCAACTGCGTATCTATTCACACGGTGCGGTTTTCAGTCCAGCTCACAGAAACGGGGTCTTGTTTACACCTCCTTCCGTTGGTCTGCTCCGTCGACCACTCATGAACGCTAACTTGGGTAATGCACCTTTTTACTAGCTGCCTAATATTCACTGCTATGAGGATACCATACTTCATTCACCCATCTTGTTAATCAGTATTGTTTTTTCACAGCTACAAACAATACTTGCAATAAACATGGTTGAAAATATACTTTTTCGTACTAGGTTTTCATTTCTTAAAGACTGAGTCTAAGGTGAGGGGCAGATTGGCTGACGAGGACATGCATTTAACGGTGACCAGACTGTTTTCTGAATAGGCTGTAACCATTCACAATCCCACCAGCAATACCCACATTCTGCTTGCCCATCAGCAGCGATATTTTCACTTTTTTCTGGTCTGAAAAGAATAAAGAGATACCTCATTGTGTGTCACTTTAATTTCTATTTCTGTCACTGAGTTTCCAAACCTTTTCCTTTGTGTGCTGAACGCATAGATCTGCCTTTTTGTATCTTTCACCCATTTTTTTTCTTCTGGGTTTTCCTTTTTTCTCATCACTTTGGAAGAGCCATTGTAAATGATATACATAGGCTCTCACCCATTTTGTTTCTTCTGGGTTTTCCTTTTTTCTCATCAATTTGGAAGAGCCATTGTCAATGATATACATAGGCTCTCTCTTTCCTGTGACGTAAACAGTATTTTCCAGTTCTGTTATGTGTTGACTGATTTCGCTTACAGGGTGTTTGCTGTACAAAGGTTCCCCAGTCAAATGCAGTCGAAAAGGCCTATCATTTATGAAATTCCAGGTTTCCAGTGTTAAGTTTGTCTTCCCTGTTCTTAGGATGTCCTCCTACATTTTCACCTTTTATATTTAAGTATTGAATTCACCTGGAATTTATTTTTTTATATGTAAGTTAAGGGTCCAGTATCATTTTCTTCCAGACACCTGGACATCCTAGTACCATTCACTCAGTAATTCATTCTTCCCACTGAAACACCACCCAAGTCAGTATTTAATTCCCTTTGATCTCAGGACCTATTTCTGGACTTTCTGTTCTGGTCCACTCATCTGTTTATTCCTATACTAATAACCATGTTGACTTTATGGTAGAAGTACCAACAGGTATTTGCTGACACTCGGTCAAACACCTGCTCAAGTGTTATTATTTTCCATACTTTTAAAACTATTCTTGGGGCGCCTGGGTGGCTCAGTGGGTTAACCGTCCAACTCTTGATTTAGGTTCAGGTCATGATCTCAGGATCATGAGATCAAACCCTGCGACAGGTTCCATACTCAAGGCACAGTCTGCTTGGGATGCTCTCTTTCTCTCTAAATGGATAAATAAAATCTTAAAAAAAAACAACCTTGTTAAGCCCACCTGGTGTGAGGAGCAAAGATCCATCAGGAGTAAAACTAAGTCTACGAAAGAATGACTTCATGCTGTCATCATGAAACATCCGGTAACTTCTTGCCTGTGGCACACAAGTTTAAACATTAATCCAAATCTTTACATTCACAAGAAAGGCTAACCAGTTTTTTTTAATTTTACACAGTATCATTTATTACAAAATAATAGATGAAATATATTACAAATCAAATAATCACTCAAGACTGCAAGAGTAGGGGTGCCCGGGTGGCTCAGTTGGTTAAGCGCCAAACTCTTGATTTCAGCTCAGGTCATAATCTCAGGGGCCTGGGATCGAGCCCTGAGGCCACATTCAGCAGGGAGTCTGCTTGAGATTCTCTCCCTCTGCCCCTCACCCCACTCTCCCTCTCTCAAAAATGAATAAATCTTAAAAAACTGCAAGAGTCTCATGAAGACTAACTGCCCATTTGTGTTTGTTAAGGAAAGCTGTGTGTGTCGGGGCGCCTGGGTGGCTCAGTCCGTTAAGCGTCTGCCTTCAGCTCAGGTCATGATCTCAGGGTCCTGGGATCGAGTCCTGCATTGGGCTCCTTGCTCAGCAGGGAGCCTGCTTCTCCCTCTCCCTCTGCTCCTTGCCCCCCTCAAATTTAAAAAAAAAGGAAAGCTGTGGGTGTACATGGGTGTGTGTGGGGGCTCTACGGTTATTTTACGAAGCCTCGATGAGAACACAGCACACCGTGAGCAGTGGTTTGTCTGGAGAATGAGACTGGGGTGGGGGGACTCAAGACGACAACCAGGGGCCCTTTGTTATCTGTGTGTGTCCACTGAGAATTTCCAACTTAATGAACACTTCTTAGAAAACACTCCGCTACTAAACCGGTAGACCTATCTTTCCAAACATGTCTTAAACGCCTGCGTGGGACGGTTTTTGCTCCAACTCACTGACACTTGATGAACACTAAGCATTAGCTCTCCAGGACCCTAAGACCCAGCGTCACCCTCCTCACCACAGGGGAGCTCGCCCGCGTCACCAGTAGCCGCTTGCCTGAGGACGGGATTCGCACTGTGTCCCTTTTTTGTTCCAGTGACCGACCTGCTCCCTTTTGCCTAAGTGCCTGTGTCCGTAGTCTTGATTCTTCTAGGACCAATGGCTGGGTCTCCGTAGTCCGCTAGCAACATTCTCTCCATACCGGCCACAATGGTATACGGCCTCTTGCCAGACAACCTGATGCTTGACCCACCTGCCTTCCTGTTGCACAGTGCCGGGGTCCCCCTAGGTCCGAAGTTCTCGACCCTCACTACACCTCAGGATCCCAGAGGCCCTGCCAACCTCAAGCCAAGTGAATGACATCTGGGGGGAGGGGGACGGGTGCCCATATTTCTTAATGCTTCCAGGGGACTCCACAGTGAGCCAGGGTTGAACACCTCTGTCCACCGTCAGCAGCTGTCCCCTGCCCCCCCCAGATGTCCCCAGTCCCATGCACACCGGCCCAACGGTCTAACTGAGCCTTGACTGGATCTGAGGAAGTACAAGGTAGTTCAAGCGTCAGGGGCCTGAGACCAGCGGTTTAGCCATAAGACACGGAGGAGCTCATGACCTCCCGAATCTCAACGCAAGCCCTGCTAAAGTAGAAGGTCAAGTATTTCCTACCTCTCCTTCGGCCCCTATTCCAGACAGCATTTTTGAGACATTAAAAGCCACACGTTTCTTCTGGGTGCTGTAGACCCTCAGGATCCTAAAGAAAGAAGACGACTCTGACTGGTCCCTTCTAGTGAATGAAGTGGTTCACACAGAAGCAACCAGTACCAAAACTGAAGACCGATTAAACCATGTGAGCCTGCGAGAGCACGGGTAGTAACGGCTGTCACCCTGTCACACATTAACTGTGGCAGAAGCAAGCCACTGAGGCAGGTCACTAATGAAGTGAGGAAATAGGTCCTAACTAACTTCATTTCTTACTGAACGTTTCAGCTTATCAAGTAAGACGGGCTTTAGGCCTGGCCTTTTCAGGCTTTGGACACTCAGCCCAGTGGTGATTTCTAAGACTGTGGTGATACTTGTTTCAGACGGTCTTGCCCTCAGGGATTTGGAAGAGTACGGAAAACACCAGCATATAAATTTGGTTGGTGCTAATTCATATTATTCCCACTAGCTAATCAGATCCTTATATTCCTGATGGCCCAAATAAAACACACAGATCAGAAAATAAATGCACATACAATATAAAGGTGTTTATTTTTCATAGCTTCTCCTAACGCTCCCACATTGCTGGGCCATCTGAAATCAAAGGTGTTATGATTAAAAGTAGTCGGGTAAATACTCAAAAAGACTATTCTGACCGGTGAGTAATATACCCAGCACCTCTGATGTTTAGTTCCTTGTTTCAAGAACACAATTAAATGCAGGACACCAGTAAACACAGCAACAAAAGCTCCTTCCAAGAAAGACAAAATATTCTAGGTTTACATTGATTTAAGTGGAATCATTAAAATCCCTGCAGTAGTAAACTATAATCAAAAAGTGAAATAGGGGGCGCCTGGGTGGCTCAGTTGGTTAAGCGACTGCCTTCAGCTCAGGTCATGATCCTGGAGTCCCGGGATCGAGTCCCGCATCGGGCTCCCTGCTCGGCAGGGAGTCTGCTTCTCCCTCTGACCCTCCTCCCTCTCATGCTCTCTGTCTCTCATTCTCTCTCTCTCAAATAAATAAATAAAATCTTTAAAAAAAAAAAAAAAAAAAAGTGAAATAGGGGCATCTGGCTGGCTCAGTCGGTGGACCGTGCGATTTGATCTCAGGGGTTGTGAGTTTGAGCCCTGCACTGGGTGTAGAGATTACTTAAAGATAAAATCTTAAAAAAAAAAAAAGAAGAAAGAAATATCGAACCCTACCGTTAGGTGCCCCTTCTTGCCTAAGTCATAGTTACATAAAACACTTTTTCTTTAAAAGTTGCCCATGAAATTCCAAAGTAATTCAAAGCTCTCTCTGCATTCATTCACCCATTCAATAAAGATTTACTAAGCACTACATATAAGGCACTTGCCCTAATTAGTTTCTAATTTCTTGTTATGGTGTAAGAATAACAGTAAAGCCAAATGCTTTATATGAAACCAAGAACGTGGATGGATGGATAGATGGACAGATGGATGAATCAAACCTAGACTTTGCTTTATTATTGGTTAAGTGGTGATGAAAACACCTCTGCAGAAAGATTAAGCCAATAGAGAAGACAACTTGCCAAATACTTACGTACCTGTCACAGCTGAGGGTAGCAACATACTGACCCAAGGGGTCCCAGGTTACTCCTTGGACATAACTTTTATGTTCATTAAAGATGGAGATCTTTTGTCCTGTGAATAAAGCACACAACAGCATTATGGAAACCTACTCAAACCTGACGAGTGGCGTCAACTACACTTTAGGTATGACGCCCTTTACCCCATTCCACCATTCTGCCTCTGCACCACGCTCTGTGTCGGGCTCTGGGGAGACAAAGAGGACCCCACAGCTTCAGGGAAGAGACACCCCCATGGACGGGCAGCATGGGACACAGAGGGGCAGCTGAGGCAGCAGTGAGGGTCACGAAGGGGACGGGGCGAGTTCAGCTCTCCAGGTCAGGCGGGATGAAGGGGGTCGTGAAGGAGCAGGTATTGTGAGCAGATCCACGGCAGGAAGGGAGGGCAGTTTAGGCACAGGGAGCAATAAGTAAGGGAGAATTCCAGAGGGTCATGTCCAGGGCCAAAATGGCAAGACAGGGAGGATAGGAGGTACATGACTGCGACCCTCGTGTACAAGGAAAAGGTTCTGGGAATCCAAGGTGCGGCTCGACTGGGAAGCGACCTGCGTGAGGAAGATGAAACCGAGGTTCACAGAGAACACGGGCAGTACCCTAGTTAGGAGGGGACAGCAGGCCAGGCTGGAGGCGGGGGCCGAGCAAAGCTAGCAGGGGTGGAAAAGGGACTCCGTGGAGAGAGATTAAGCCAGGAGTGCATGAAGATTAGCTGGGTAAAGAGAGGAGGGAGTTAGGAAGCCCTGGCCATTCAACACAAACAAAAACCCCCAAAACCCTCTTCTCTGAAAAGGAGTCTACGCTCGCTCACTCACCTCCCCCAATCTTCCCCTCCTCTCAGCCCTCTGCAGTCTGGCTTCCGCTCCCCTCCACAAGTTGCCCGTGACCCCCTGGCCCCCCCCATGTCCGTGAAACGCAGCGAGTGTGCTTCAGGCTACACCCCCCAGCCTTCCTGCGAGTCCTTTCGGGGAGTCTGTGACATTAAGGTGGCCCGGGGCTGGGTGACGGCACCTCCTCAGACGCCCTCTGAGTTTTACAAGTCTTTTTAACCCACAGTTGCGTCGTTGGGTCGGTGTGTGAGTGCGGGGGTTTCTGGAGAGGGACTCTGGAAGCCACCTGCCCTGGGGCTCGAGCGGCTGCCCCTGCCCTTGCTGCTCCCACAGGCGGGAGCCTCCTCCCCGAAGGAACGCCCGCGGCCCGCCCCTGCCTCGGGCCGGAGCAGCCTGCCTGGCACTGCCGCCCCGACGTCACACCCGCCCCCCCGACGTCACACCCGCTCCCGACGTCACACCCGCCCCCTGACGTCACACCCGCCCCCGACGTCACACCCGCCCCCTGACGTCACACTCGCCCCCGGCGTCACACCCGCTCCCGACGTCACACCCGCCCCCCCGACGTCACACCCGCCCCCTGACGTCACACCCGCTCCCGACGTCACACCCGCCCCCTGACGTCACACTCGCCCCCGGCGTCACACCCGCCCCGACATCACACCCCTATCTGACGCCCCACTGGCACGCAGCCTCCATCTTGTAGGATGTAATGACCTGGCCACATTCAAGGTCGTTCCACCTGGCTTCAGGGGGCTTCTGGGTGGACTGTCCACACAGACACTGAAACTATCCGGAGCAATGGCCTGATGTGGGAAAGAGAAGACAACGGGGACACTGGCCCTCCATTTTGCCGAAGTCCGGGACAGAGGTGGGGCAAGAAGGGGGGGGGTCTGGCTGAACGGCAGGACCTAGAACAAACAGACTTTCACAGAGTGGATAATCCAGAGGTGCAGGCAGCGCGGGGGCGGGGAGGGGGTGCCTCCTCCACCCTGACTCCCTCCCAGCGCTCTCGGGCCACGGGAGGACCGGCCGGGAGCACCAGCGGGAGCACGGCAGGAGGCTACGAGGAAACATCAAGGCTGAGCACGGTCTGCAGGGGGCAAAAACGGCCCAGCGTTAGCCACTAAGCGGCTTTTGGCATTTCGCTGCCATTCCTACAGATTCTCACATGTCTACTGTCTCCCCACCCAGAGAACAGGTTCTATAAATGAGCGAGGTTGTCCTTGGCTGTCCTTGCTGTCAAACGGACACCTGACCCTACCTTTCCCAACACGGCGAATTCAGGGCCCATCGATGACGACGACGTGCTAAACCCAAGAGCCTGAGTTCCACGAAGACAGGGGTGAGCCCTGCCCCCAACACGTCTGCATCCCCATGCATGTGGGACGGACCTCGCTCCGGCACCACGGCTAAGCCTCCTGCACTTGGACTGGGACCCTAAAACTGAGTCGGATCCATGACACAGGGGCATCCTCACCTGCTGAGCCAGACAGCTATTTTAGTTCACTCAGAAACTCTTCTTATGCCTTTAAAGATAAAGCAGGTTATGGGCGCCTGGGTGGCTTAGTCGGGTAAGTGTCTGCCTTCGGCTCAGGTCTGGATCCCGGGTCCTGGGATGGAGGCCCACATTGGGCTCCCTGCTCAGCGGGGAGTCTGCTTCTCCCTCTCACTCTACCCTCATGCCCTCTCTCTCTCAAATAAATAAATATTTAAAAAATAAAAAAACATACAGCAGATTAGACTTTTTAGCCACTTAGAAGATTCCTTCCCCCTGACAATAAGAGAAACGTGTCAGCTACCTTTACTGACGTCCCATATGATGGCCGTATTATCCACAGAGGCAGAAGCCATTAAATTCCCGTCGGCTGCCCAGCAAATATCGTACACATCTTCTAAGTGGCCCCTGGAGTCCAAAGAGGAGAAAGAGGGGGAAAAAGCAAATCTTGTCTCAACAAGAGAAAAACCATCAAAAATTTACAGGCAAACTCAGAGACCATACATTAGGATTTTAGAAATTTCCATGGGAACTGTATTAGCTGCAGCTAGGATCTGCTACCTTCACGGGTAATAATAGCTTTATAATTGATTCAATCTGACTAAAGAAAATTTTATAGCAGAAATAAAACCCATTTTGGGGCGCCTGAGTGGCTCAGTCGGTTAAGCGCCCAACTCTTGGTTTGGGCTCAGGTCATGATCTCAGAGTCGTGAGATCGAGCCCCATGTTGGGCTCTGGGCTGGCTGTGGAGCCTGCTCGAGATTTTCTCTCTTCCTCTGCCCCCTCCCCCTCAACTCTCTCTCTTAAAAAAAAAGAGAAAGAAAGAAGATCCATTTTAATCGTTGTTTCTAAGTCAAAATGCAGAGCACCTGACTGGCTCAGTCAGTAAAGCATGCGACTCGATCTCAGAGCTGTGAGTTCAAGCCCCATGTTGGGTGTAGAGCTTACTTAAAAATTTTTTTTAAATAATAAAAAAATGCATGTGAGTTGAATGCATTCAGATCAGTTAGATAAATCACTCCCGTGGGCCTTCCCCAAGTTACCTCAGGGTTTTTATGACAGTCCAATTCTCCTTATTCAGCTGAGCCTCATCCTCATCCTGAAAAGCAATCTGTTCTGGCTCCTTGTTGTCGTTGACCTTCCACAACAGAATGACAGCATCTGTGGAGTGATTCGGTTAAAGATAAGCCATGCTTTTTGCATGCTCCATTTCTGGGCTTTTAGGATATTAAACCCTATTTACGTTGTTCAATAGACACTATGGTCACCATGAGTGACTTCTAAGAATTTGGACAGGACAAACAGGTTTGCCTTCTGATCTAAAACTCCAAAATCAAACTCATACCAGATCAGAGCTATCCAGAGTCACATGCAACAGAAGAGTCCCTAGGCCGGCAAAACACCACTACAAAGCGCTATGTTAACAAATCCTAAGGCATTACCTATGGATGGCTGAATAGGGAAAAACCAAGAGCCATCAAGCAAGGATTGGCAAATCATTCCCAGCTATCTTAGCCTCAGCAGGATTTAGCATCTTAACTCCTCAGTGACCTCACCTGTAAAATGGGGATAACAGCATATACCTACCTCATAGGGCTTTCTCGGGGATTAAATGAGTTAATATGCATAAAGCACTTAAAACACAATGCCCAGCACATGGTGACACATGGACGCATTAGCTACTCATATGGACACACCAGATACCTCAGCCTCATGTCATCCATTGTCTGGGTGCTCCAACTCCCTGTGCTCTGACCCCAACTCTCCACACAAGTCTGAGCACCCCTTGGCTTCCCTCTGAATGCCAGCAGGACAGTCACTGAGCCGGCTGTATGGGCACGAGTGTGGAATTCTGGGAGCCGGGTGGAGAGGAGATCAGCCTTGACATTGGCAGGTGGACACTCTCCACTGCTAATGGCAGGTTTCTGGGCCTCCAAGGCCAAAGGACTTGGCAAACCAAAGGCTGTCCTGTGCGACCTCTCAGAAGACAGCCTGCCGGCCTCCCCCAGTGGCGTTCCCCACCTTCCACCTTTCCCTCTGTGCACACACGCCCTGGACACCACGGCACTGAACTTCACCGGGTCGCTTTCCTCCTTCTGCAAACGAAACCTGTGATGTGTTTTATTTTCTAGTAACTTCTAGACTCTTCTGGTGTCAAAGCATGGTAAAAAGATTTACTTTTTTGGTAGTAGTTTTATGCTATTTAAGCACAAGCAGAAAATATGAATCAATCTACTCCCACCAAGGAAACATAATTTATTTTTATTTTTTTTTTTTTAAAGATTTTATTTATTTTCTTGACAGAGAGAGACACAGCGAGAGCAGGAACACAAGCAGGGGGAGTGGGAGAGGGAGAAGCAGGCTTCCCGCAGAGCGGGGAGCCCGATGTGGGACTCGATCCCAGGACCCTGGGATCATGACCTGAGCCGAAGGCAGACGCTTAACGACTGAGCCACCCAGGCGCCCAAGGAAACATAATTTAGAGGGCCATTCAGACAATTCTCCCCCAAGTGAATTAATTAATTACGAGAGACGTGGGAAAGACTGTGATCACTTGGATACCAAGCCAGCAATCAAACAAGGCTAGGACAGCTGTATTGGAACACTGGCAAAATGGTTAGCGCCCTACTTGTCTCCACCAGCAGAGTGGGGTGAGGGGGAGTCGCTGGCGGGGGGTGGAGTGGGCATTTACAAACAGCTCTTCTCAGGTTAAGCTTGCTGTCCTCCATCCCTTCATGCTCCTCAGAACGCTATTTTACTAAACTATCTAAATGACGGATTGAGAGGTCAAGTGACCTCTAAAATAAAAAAGCATACTTAGCTCAGATCTCACTATTTAACATGAGACACAAAGGTATCTGGTTTCTAAGGAATTTTGAAGGCTAATACTAACACTCACCATCTCCTCCTGATGCTAAAATTTCCCCATTTGGAGAAAAACGCACAACATTGACAGCTTTGGTATGGCGAGCAAGATTGGACAAAAATTCAACAATGGCCTTTCCGTCGGGTCCTTTTTCCACCTTCCAGATCTGTTGAGAACCAAAACATTCGTTCAGAGAACCATATAGTGAGCACCTACCATACTGTGCTTACTAAAACAACACTAGGCTAATTTTCAGGAAGAAAACAGTTTTTCTTTTGCTACATAAAATGGAACTTCTTTCTAAAACGTAAACTAACAGTCCCATTGCTCGCTGCCCTCCCTCCTACCTCTTTCTAGTGCAAACTGTTCCCCAACAGGAACTGGCTCGAGATTCTAATTTCATGAGCATCCAGCTTATCAATTTGGGAAACATTCCCCAAGGAGCAAAGCTTTCTTCTGCTTTCATGGTTCATTCAAGGCCCTGAGAATTTCTCTCTCTGCGCTAGATGACAGAAGAGTCGGAGTTTGTTGACACTCGTCTTAAAGGAAAGAATGGAGAAGGCAGCTTCAGCAGCGCTTCTCTGTATCCCTCCCAATTTACCCGAACGGCGGTGTCCACGCCCGCGGACGCCAGTCTGTGGATCCTCCCGGCCGCGCCATGCTGGAAGTCGAGGCTGTACACCGGCTCCTTGTTGTGCCAGGCTATTTCGCAAGTAATGACTTTCATCCTCCCGAGCCTTGAGGGAGCAAAACAAATTCCTCCAGCACCGTTCTTTTCCCAAAGACAGGAAAGCTGAAAATCGCTGGTAATGAACTATCAGAGCAGGAAAGGGGTCCTGAACGCTTATTATGAGCCCGGAACCCTGCTCATCATTAAAAATGCACGCCGTACCGGGAAAGGATGCCAGTGTTGACCTCTCACGTATCGCCTTGCAGGTGCACCTAAAAAGCTTCACTGAGCCGAGGCTGTTGGGTTTATTTTACTGCTACGTCCGGAAAAGCAAAATGGAACACGCAGGCAGAGGAAATCAAGGGGCCGGGCCCTGCTGCGCGACCGCCCCCGCTTGGTGGGGGTTGGGGGGCGCTCCCGGAGAGCCAGGGGTCGGGTCGCTCGGGTGAGGGGCTGTCCGGGGCAAGGGGCCGCCCGGGAGAGGCCGCCTGGGGGAGGGGACCGCGTGGGGGGGGAGGGGAGCCGCGGGGGACACCCACCTCCCAGGGGCGGGGGCCACCAGGAGGAGGGGGTCGCCCAAAGGAGGGAACCGGGGCCGGAGGGGACCTCCCCGCGTTCGCAGGCCGCAAGGGACGGGGCGCTCGGCCGGGAAGCCGAAAGCAGGCCTGGCCCGGTGGAGGCCGCACCGGGCCGGGGCGGGGACCGGCCGTCCGAATGCACGCCGCTCCGGAGCTATGCCGGGATCCGGGGGCCCGCCCTCAGCGAGATCCTCTCACCCCCGTCCGGCCCCGCAGGGAGACCGTGGGGACGCCGGAGCCAGCGCCGGGGAAGCAGTACCTGCACGGACACGGTCAGTCGACTGCACCGCCAGCTCCCGCCGCCGCTTGCGCTTCTTCCCGCGCGCCGCAGCCCCCGCCTCCTGGTGGGCGGGACTCCGCGCGACGCCCCGCCCCTTTGTCGGTGGGACTCTGTTCGCCCCGCCTTCGTGTGGGCGGGATTGCGTGGCGCTCCGCCCCTCCTCCGGCTGCAGAGAGTGGTCCAGAGGTGCTGAGTCCTCGGAATCCCCGCCGGCTCCCGCCGGTTCACTTATTACGTGCCCGACCGACGCCTCTGTGGAAGGCGAGTTCATCGTCTCATTCATTCAATCATTTCTTCCCTTCTTAACTCTTTTAGCAAACATTTCCTGAGCATCTGCCAGATGCTGGACCCTATGCCGGTGCTGGACAAGCAGTGCAGAGAGAAACTCAGACTGACTTACCCTCAGGGAGTTGCCAGTCCGGTAAAAGGAAAAGAGCGGTCCTGTAGGACAGGTGGGAGGCTGTATCTCTGAGACCCGCCCAAGACCACCCCGTCTGTCCCTGGTATTCTTTCACAGCGAGTGTTTGAGAGCTGTAACCTGCATCAGGCCCCGTCTCGGTCTCTGGAGCTTCAAGCATCAGTGAAACACAAAGTCTTTTTGGGCCTTCTGTAGTCGTGTACGCAAGTAATTATTTTAAAAAGGAGTGTGGGAAAAAAAGTATGTAAGGAACAATGTGCTCGGTTATTTTGATCTGAAGCCTCAAGGGAAGTCTGAAGAGAAGAGGGCATTTAAAATGGGCTTCAAGTGATAGAGTTTTGGATGATCAGCTCTGGGAAATGGGAATTTAAGCTTAAAGAAACTCACAGTTAACAGAGGCACATGGGGGAGCAGTGGGACTTGCGATGGGAAAGGATGGATGGGGCAAAACCCCGGAAGCATTTAGACGTGAATGAGCAGGTCATTTGGACATGTGTGTCTCAAAGGCAGTTTTCTTATTCTAAATTAACTGGAATCCTGCATATATTAGTCTGGGAGCTTCGTTGAGACGAGATGACAGGTGGACACTCTCTTTGTGCTGACAAACAGCAGGTTTCTGGGTCTTCAAGACCAAGGGGCTTTGCAAAACGAGTGCTGCTCTGTGCAACCTTGCAGAAGAGAGCCTGCCAGCCTCCCCCAGGTGGCTCTCCCATTCCCCACCTTTCCTCTGTTCTCTATCTTTCCCTCCCTCCCTCCCTCTCCCTCCGCCCCCTCCCTGGATATCATTGCACTTGAACTCAACCAGGTTTCTTCTTCCTTTTGCAAACAAAAATGTAGAATTTTGTTTTTTTATATATATTGGCTTTTAGAATGTTTTGGAGAGTTCAAAGCAATAAGCAGATGTGGTCATAAACACTTGTTAAACACGTAATTTAACATTTTCAAGAAAGGTTGTAAATCAGAAGCCAGAACTAGATGCAGCAGGCCTTTTGAAATGGGATAATTTTCTAAATAGGACAATTTATCAGTGAGCTTCCAAGAAAGCCAGGAAACAAAGACCTTGGGTTGAATAGCTTTTACTTGATAAAAGGAACATATAGGTTCATCTAAGGAGCCAATTCTTCTTTTTTTAGGAAAAAGAATGACCTGGATTCTCATATAAATGCTGGTTGATTCTTTTAGCCAATTTTATGAAAGTTATAGAAGTTGTCTATAAATGGATGTCTTGTGTTGACAGGAATGACTGGAAACTCCTTAAGCCTGATTTCTACAGTAAACTAAGAGAATTTAATCCAGATATGTAGCTTTTAGATCTTCTCTCTTAAATCAAGGCTAGGATTTAGAGAGCTTGGACTGGGAATGACTAACATAGGTAACCTGGCTGTTTTAAAAGTACAGATTCCTGGCCCTATCTAGGCCCACTGATTCAGAGTATCCAGCAGGGGGCGCCCCTGGAGGGGCTGCATTTTCTCTCATAATGAGTCTGGTTTGGATCCAGGGGTTCAATGTCTCTCATAACCACCAGGTTTCTCCCCGTTTCTGACAATGCTCTTGGTTCACAAATGAATCCTCTGACCATCTCCTAGAGTGCCAGGATTCTAGACTGTAGATTAAAAAAAAAAAAGACATAGGTTTAGGTACTAAATATACACGAAGGAGATGGCTTTCTTGGTGAAAACTGGGGGGGGAGCGCGGGGGGGGGGCGCTTGACGTCAGTGCCCGCCTGGTGAGCCACATGGTGGCCCAGAGTGGGGATCTGAGATGTGTCAAATGTTTTCAAAAAGAAAGAAAGGAGGGAAAGAGGGAAGAAAGGAGAAGGAGAGAAGGAAGATGGAAGGCAAGTGTTTGGTGGAGACCTCAGACTTTTGCACCAAGATCTATGGCAAGTGATTCCAGCTAGATGCCTCAACAATCAGTGAACTTCACTTTGGGCCGCAAGCATTGATTTTAGCACAAGTGCATCACTCTAAGGGGACCACAAGTTATTTGGTCTCCTGAGAACTTTTTTAATAGTGAAACTTAATATAAAGGGAGCAAATCTTAATCTGACTTCAAAAACAAAGATTTCTCTGAATGCACTTTATTATAGTTCCCTTTTCTAAGTGTGACTACTCTAGAATAAAAATCTGAAGTCAAATATGTTCTACTAAAACATTATTAAAGGAATAGGAAAGAGGAGCGCACTGAAAATTTAACAGCAGAAATTGAAAGTTCAATACAGGGTTAGGAACAGATATTGAGTAAATTTTATCAGAATAAAAAGAGGAAAAATAGGAGAAAAGGAAAGTAAAAAATTGAATGCACAGGATCTAGTCGAGCACACTGCTGGTCCAAGTGTAAAATGATACAAATTGCTGTGGACTGAATGTTTGGGCCTCCCCCCACCCCAAAATTCCTATGTTGCAGCCTTAATCCCCAAAGTGATGGTGTCTACAGGTGGGGCTTAAGGGGGTAATTAAGGTTTGGATGAGGTCATGGGAGTGGAGCCCCCATCATGGGATTGGTGCCCTTATAAAGGGATGAAGAAAGTCAAAATTCTCTTCCTCCCCACCTACCACCCTCTCCCAGGTCTCCAACATGTGAGGATGCAGCCATCTGCAGACTGGGAAGTGTCCTCACCAGACACCACATCTGCTGGTGCCTTGAGTTTTGGACTTCCTCGCCCACAGAATTGTGAGAATTTAATGTTATTTAAGCCACCCAATCTATATCTTTTTTATATCAGCCTGAACTAAGATACAAATACTTTAGGAAACTGTTTAGTAGTTTCTTTAAGTCAAAGATTATGTCTACCCTATGGCCCAGCAATTTCACTTTTTTTTTTCTTTCAAGATTTTATTTAAATTCAAGTTAGTTAAAATATAGTGTAGTATTTGTTTCAGGGGTAGAGTTTAGTGATTCATCATTTGCATATAACAGCCAGTGCTCATTACATCATGTGCCCTCCTTAATGCCCATCACCCAGTTACTCCATCCCCCCACCACCTCCCCTCCAGCAACCCTCAGCTTGTTTCCTAGAGTTAAGGATCTTCCACTCTTGGTGTATATGTAAGAAAAAATGAAAGCAAACTTGCAGGAGAATGTTTATAGCAGCTTTGTTCATAATAGCCCAAATTGGAGACATCAAATATCCATCAACTGAAGAAAAGATAACCAAACCATGCCATATTCATACAATAGAATTCTATTCAGAGATCAAAAGGAAATACTGCAACAGCATGGATGAAGCATTATGATGAGCACAAGAAGGAATTACTTCAAGTGATACACAGAAATGTGATAATATCCCAAAGAAAGCTTATACTTTTTCAGTCATCCCATGGTTGGAAGTGATAGTGGTATTGATACATATGTATACGCACACATATAAGCTTATTGGGAAAAGCAAATAACTATATTATGTGGTTAGGAACGAAGATTTCCAGCAAAAAAGAGAGTAAAAATCTAGATATATAAAATCTAAGAAGAAAAATTCTCTAAATTGGCAGTATTGGTATATATTCAATTTATTTTTTATCTTAAAAAAAAAAAGAATAGAATTTCCTAGCTCAGTCCACTAAAAAGTCTTAGAAGAAATAACCAAACCAGAAGCAGTGAGTATGTCTGTGCCTCGATTATGGTCTCTAAATAGCATTTCCCTTGAAAAGAACCACAGCTTCCTGGAGGAATGGCTGTTTCCAGGTCTAGAACAGGAAATGTTTTAGACCAGCCTGGAATACTTTATTCTGATACCAGAAAGCAAGAAAATCATCAAAGATTACTAGGAATATGTAATAAGGACACAGGAGCCAATCTGAAGACCTGTAGCCAAAGTGAGACAATTTAACATTGGAAAAATGCCACAGTGGATTGAAACACATTAAATGCTAAAATTTACTCATACATAATGATATTAACAACAAAAAGCCTCACTGGTTACCTTTGGGAAACAAGGCATGAGCCAAACATTTATCCTGCCTGTCCTATATGAACTATATGTCTCGGGATAACTAAATAGGTTTTCTTTTTAGATGTCCCGCAATTCAGAAGGATTGATAAAATATAAGTACCACCATTTCACAACTCCTAATAAAATAATAGATCTAGGTGCAATCATTAATGGATGCTAAAATCATTAGGTGAAGACTGATAGGGAACTTTATAAAGGACTGTTTAAGATGACAACACCCGAACTCAAATAATTAATATAACAAAAAGGGATGAATATATATAATGCACCTCTTGGTATGATGCAACCCAAAGAACATAGTACCACCTAAGAAGGATTCTTCCAAACAAAGCAAAATAAAACCAAAGAACTTGAATCTGATTAACTCTGTAGATCTACCAGCTTACAGGAATACAAGAAAAAGATTTTCCTAAAAATTAAATGATATATAAAATGAAAATTATCAAAGAAAACTGTTCTGATTTCTTCAACAACTAAAAAATAAGAAAACAGAGAAAGAAGAACCAACCTCCAGATTTAAAGAAACCTCAGCAACGTATCAACCAAATGCAACTTGTGGATTTTGTTTGGATTCCAACTTGAACAAAACCACCTGGAAAAATAATTATGAAATGATCAGACATTTGAATGCTGACTAGATTTGATATTAAAGAATTATTAAGGGTGCCTGGGTGGCTCAGTTGGTTAAGCGACTGCCTTTGGCTCAGGTCATGATCCTGGAGTCCCAGGATCGAGTCCCGCATCGGGCTCCCTGCTCAGCGGGGAGTCTGCTTCTCCCTCTGACCCTCTCTCCTCTCATGCTCTCTCTCACTATCTCTCCAATAAATAAATAAAATCTTTTTAAAAAATTATTAAGGGATGCCACTGGGTGGCTCAGTCAGTTAAGCACCTGCCTTCAGCTCCGGTCGTGATCCCAGAGTCCTGGGATCGAGCCCTCTGTTGGGCTCTCTGCTCAGGGGGAAGCCTGCTTCTCCCTCTCCCTCTGCCTTCTACTCCATCTGCTTGTGCACCCTCGCTCTCTGTGTCAAATAAATAAAATCCTTTTAAGAATTGCTGAAATTAAAGAAGATAGAAATAAATGGAAAGACATCCCACGTTCATGGATTGGAAGACTGTTAAGATGTCAATGGTACCCCAAATAATCCACAGATTCAGTGCAATTCCTATCAGAATCCCAATGGCATGTTTTTTAGAAACAGAAAAACCTATCCTAAAATTCATATGGAATCTCAAGGGACCCTGAATATCCAAAACAATCTTGAAGAAGGACAAAGTTGGAGGACTCACACTTCCTGATTTCGAAACTTACTAGGAAGTTACAGTGATCAAAATGGTGTGGTACTGGCATAATGACAGACATACAGACCAGTGGATTACAGAGCCCAGAAATAAACCCTCACTTATATGGCCAATCAATTTTTAATAAGGATGAGATGATTTTTTAATGGGGAAAAGAGAGTGTTTTTCAAAAATGTTGCTGGGAAAACTGGATATCCACAGCACAAAAAAGAAGTTGAAATTTTACACCATATGCAAAAATTAATTCAAAATGGATTAGAGACCTAAATATAAGAGCTACAACTATAAAACTCTCAGAAGAAAACAGAAAAAAAAAAAATCTTCATGACATTGGATTGGTCAAGGATTTCTCTTGGATATGATACCAAAAGCACGGGCAACAAAATAAATAAGCTCTAATTCACCAAAACTAAAAACTCAAGAGTGGAAAGACAAGCCACAGAATGGAAGAAAATATTTGTAAATCATATATCTGATAAGGGACTAAGAGCCAGAATACATTTTTTACAAAATCATATCCTGCAAATCGACAGTAAAAAATAAGCAAGCTAAAAATGGGCAAAGAACTTGAATAGACATTTCTCCAAACATATACAAATGACCAGTAGACACACAAAAGCAGCGTAACATCACTGGCCATTAGAGAAATGCAAATCAAAACCATAATGGTAACCCTTCACACTCATTAGATGGCTAAGTAAAAACAGAAACAAACAAAAAACCCAGAAATTTAGTGTTGGAGAGGATGTGAAAAAACTAGAATGCTTCTGCATTGTGGGTGGGTATGTAAAACGGTGTATCTTTGTGGAAAAATTTTGGCAATTCCTCAAACACGTAAAAAATTACCACATAATTCAGCGATTCCTCTCCTAGGTATGCTATCCCAAAGAATTAAAAGCAGACTCAAATAGATACGTATGCAACAAGGTTCATAGCAGCATTATTCTTAATAGTAAAAAGGTGAAACCACCCCAAATGTCCATGACAGATAAATGAATATCAAAATGTGGTACACACAACGGAGTATTCAGCCTTAAAAAGGAATGAAAGGAATGAAATTGATACATGCAACAACATAGATGAACCTTAGAAACGTTATGGAAAGTGAAATAAGCTGGACACAAAAAGACGAATATCCTATGATTCACTGATACGAAGTACCTAGAATAAGCAAATTCACAGACTGAAAACAGAGGTTACCAGGGGCAGGGAGGAATGGAGTTATTGTTTCGTGGAGTTTGGGATGAGAAAGTTCTGGAAATGGATAGTGGTGACGGTTGCACAATGTGAATGTACTTAATTCAACTCATACTTAACAGATGGTTAAATAGGAAATTTTGTATTTTTCTGCAATTAAAAAAATGAGTTAAAAAAAATGAGTTAATATTTGTAACACACACATGAAAAATATTATGGAAGGGGTTTAAGTAAATGGGGGTATAGATAAAACAAAATTGACCATGAGTTGAAAATGTTGAAATGGTGATGGGTACATGGGAGTTCATTAGAATAGTTTCTCTATTTTTTTAAAAAATTTGAGAGCGAGCGAGCTTGAGTTGGATGAGGGACAGAGGGAGAAGCAGACTCCCGCTGAGTAGGGAGCCCGATGTGGGGCTCAATCCCAGGACCCCAGGATCATGACCCGAGCCAAAGGCAGATGGTTAACCGACTGAGCCACCCAGGCACCCCAGTTTCTCTATTTTTGTATACATTTGGAAATTCCCATAACAGAGTTTAGAATATCTGATACTGAAAAAAATCAATTTAAGAACACAGTAAATTAGTGGGAAGTGAGAAATTATTGGTTAAGAGTGATTACAATGAATAGTGTGTAGTACTAGGATTACATAGCTTATAACATGATCATGTATTATAATGACTACTTAATGATATGTAAGTTACTGTGCTAGACCCCTGTATTTCTCTACCAGGAAGAGGTAACAGGTGTAGTTGTGAGACTGCGTCACTTCTCTTGCTGTTGGCTGGTCAGTCAACTCACACTCCTGGAACTCAGGATCTCACAGCAAGTTTCCATTCCGCAGTCTATGAACACCTCTCCCCTGGAACGATCTGCCAAAGGTCCTACGGCAAACAATGCTCTGCAGTAGCTCAGCTGCCTCCATGGGCACCACATTATAAACACAAACTACTTTAAGTCGGCCTTGGCTTAGATCACAGTACTGACTTTCAAAACACCCGCCACAACTATCAACAGCATTTACCAGGAAACCCATGGGAGATTAGGAAGGCTGCTGACTCACATACTTGGTGAATGTAAGCACCATTACATTTTGTTACGAAGATTACAGCCGAATTCTGGATAGCTGCATGGTGAAGACACTCATAATCTAAATATTAGTCAGGTTGGGGTAAAAGTTATTTTGAGTCAAATTTAAACTTGTTCTATATATTGTTACCATGATACGGAGTCCTGACTGCTTTGCAAGAAATTAACAAGGAAGCCTGGGGTTAAACTTGTACATGTGTGAAGTAGGGAACTTCATTTACTCACAACTCATTAGAAGGTTTGTGTACAAAACTTAATGGACTTGTGACTCACACTCCAGTTTTAGACGAGCTAATTCATTCTCTGTGACTGCACTCATTTAATAACCATCTGTGTCTGAATGGCTTGATTTAACCAAGACTCTTTCCTCTGATCTTCACTTTCTCCCTATAGGCCAGGATATGGAAATTAACTGTGATCACAAAATTTAATTCTAAATATCATATATATATATATATATATATATATATATATATATCCTTCTACACCAGATGGATACTAATGGCATTCCTTTTCTGAACTGTGGCCAATGTCCAAAAGACAAATATATGGAAAAACATGAATCCAGTGGGTCTCTAACTCCTCTCCAGTATTTCTGAGACAGTGTACAAAGTAAGATTTAACCTACTGTGAATTTTCTGAAAGATAGCTATCTGGGTGGTGTTTGTTGCTACATTAGCACAGCGTTTAGCTTCTTTAAAACACTTAAGACAAAGAACCCAATAGAAAAGAACAAGCAAACAATATGATGTAGTACACAGAAAAAGAAATTACAATGGTCAATAAAACATGAAAGCATGTTCAACTGAGACCAAGAATGCAGGCTGTCATTTTTTCACATGTCAGATTAGTAAATTTGATGGAGAGATAGAGGAAAAAAACACACTCATACATTTCTTTTTCACAGGAGTTTAAATTCATTTTGGCATGGTAACATTTATTAGAAGTTACATAGCACACACTCTTTGACCTATCAATATTCACTGCAAAGAATTTACACTCTGGGTATACTTGTAAAAGTGTGTGTGGTGTGTGTTAATTTTCACAGTAGCATATTTTGTAATGTCAAAACATGAGAAATAAATGAGTGCTAGGAGAATATGCAGATCATAGACTGTTACCAAACCTGTTCAAAAAAGTAACATGGAAATGTCAAGATAACCAATTATATGGTGTACCACCTTTGTGAAAACTTGAGATACAAATATATAATCAAATATAAAGATATAAAATTGAATATAAACTGAATGCATATATATGAATGTGTATATGTATGCAGCTAATATTTTCTGGAAGGACATACAAAAAGCAATAGTGGTTAACTTTAGGGAAGCAGTGGGTAAGTCTTCTCACTTTATACCATTCTGTCCCATTTACATTTCTAACTTAGGCACCAACTATGCCTCCCTTTCCCCCTCCTTGCTCACCCCAGTGAGAAAGCAGCCGTGCAAATCCTGTGTTTGTTTCAGGAGCCAACTGAGTTCAACACTTGTAAACACTCATCACAGGAAGGTAAAGATCAATGGTTCTCGGCTCTGATGGCACACTGGGAGGCCTTAAAAAAATACCGGTATCTGGGCCCAAAGCCAGACTCTGACTTAATGAGTACGGGGTGCATCCTTGCATGGGGAGTCCTAAAAACTCCCCAGGTGATTCTAATAGACAGCCAGGGGTGAAAACCACCAGATGTATCACTTTAATTATTCTCCAATGATAAATAATGAACTAATGGGCTGTTGATCGCAAGAATTAAGTGTCTGAGGCCATAGGCAGAGTCCCCAGCAGTACCTGCCTACATTAAGAATTCGAGGCCCAAATAAAAGACACAACAATATGCCCCACACCACTCCTGCTGCGTGAATGCTTAGCTAATTACAGTGGGTCCTGTTTGCAGGGATTGTGGACTATGCTGGTTTACCTCCTCATACTGTTTTTGTTTTTAAAGTAGTAATTAAACATCACTGTGTTCCCACTAGCCTTTTACAAACTTAACGTAACAACAAAAGATAGATATCTCTACCTAAATATGATATATACATGAAAGCCCATGTTGTTGTTCTGTTAAATTTTGTTAGCTACATTTTCAAAGAATCGTATCTTGGCAATATTTTCTTAAAGGGTGAAAAATATGTAAGTACTTCCAAAGAATCAATTTAGCAAGCAAATTTACTAATCCTATGACTAACTTTCCCATTAAAAGCAAGATAACAGCCATGTAAAATATGTATTTTTGCAAGAATATAGCTGACCCAAAGGAAGGGAAAAATAGCAAATTCCAGAAAGAACTGCTACATAAATATTCACAAACTTAGACATGCTATACATTGCTGCTATCATTTAAGCAAGGTTTCTTTAGGCTAAATGATTTACAGAGTCTCTTCTTGAATGTAAAATACATGTACACACGCACGCACACACACACTCTCTCAAGATGAGCTCAGTTTTTAGAGTCTTAATGGAAACAGTCTTGGTCTCCTAAATAGAACTTGTAATTAATATAGATTTTAAAATGAGCTCAACTTGAGGGTTCCTCAATGGACAGTTTCAGTTTCCAAAATATAATTTGAATATAGAATTCTTTAAAAGTAGTACCTGAAGAGTTAGCCATCATATATATTTTTATTTTATTACAAGATATTTTAAAATTTGGGCAGATACAATTAGGACAGAAAACCAGCTTCATACCAAAAATACACTTTCAATTACTTTATCAAGCAAATAAAAACAACCTTCATTTATTTGCTTTTTCTAGAAGTTAATGTACAGTAAAAATTTAATATTGTATATGAAAGACATGTAATTAAGCATACATACAAAAGAAACATGTATTGAATGTTCAGAAACAAAAGTAAAAATAAATAGCAATGATAAAACTTTGAAAAAAAATAATGCACATTTCAGTTGTGGAAAATACGATTCTTAATTATATATACATAGTTATACTTAATAGAAAGCCATCTCTTTAAAATTGCACAAACAAGGGACCAATAAAGCATAATTTTTATGGCATGTAATACTATAATCCTAGGGCAGTTTGCTGCTTACCTCCAGGACATAAAACACTTAGCTCTGTAATATAATGAAAAGTATGCTGTACTGTTTGAGAAAGATTGTCTTCCTCAACTCTCCTTAACCTGTAGTAATCCTACAAAAGGCTGTACAGGAAATTTCACAAAAAGAAATATTAAACAATTATTGTGCCCACTCCATGCTGAAGAACCAGCCAAAAATGGGCTTCAAAGTAAATGTGGTGGGACATTTAATATTTCTGATGCTTTTTTATACTAAAGATCATTTCTTTGTTCTATAAAAACACTGCGTTTAACCATGATTGGCAATCTCAGCACAAGGAAAATCCTGATAAAATGGATGGAGAGTTTCTGCTTACCTTGTTTCCATGAATAAAATATTTCAGGAGATAAGAATTTATAGAAAAGAAACATTAATGTTCAATTCACTTACAACTTATCAGGAGCATAATTCCATTTTTTAAAAACTTTTCTGTAAGAAAATCAAAGGTAACATTTCCATCTGTATTATGGCACGGCCCTCACTTCAGAGAAAAATACACTTTGGGAACCAGAAAAAATTGCACAAAGGTTAGGGGCAACCTGAAAAGCTCTTGGTGAAAAACACTTAAGTCCTCTAGGGTAATAAAAAAATATGTGCAGACTTAATTACAAGTATTTACACTTCAAAGCAGAATCATGAGTTAGCTGTTCAGCCGTTCAGTAAGAATGATTCTCAGGCATTTCAAAAGGTGTGATTAAGTGTGCCCATAGTACTTGTGACCACACTTGAATGCATAGAATACAGTAAAGATCATGGGTTCTTCAGTCTGTCACTTGTCATATCTATAAAACAAAAGTGTTTCCATTCTGAAAGCTATAAAACCACAGGACTGAGCAAGTATTTTTATTATCTCACATAAAACAGACTTTAAGTACTACTGATTTCACTCATTTGTTCGACAACTTGTCCTAAAATTTCATCAACCACATCAACGTCATAATTCACTTGCTGAAGATCGAGATCAGGTACGATCATGGCCAACAGCTGTCCTACGTTAACTCGAAGAGATCGAAGTTTGAGGCTGCAAATACAAATATTACGTCTATTAGATGAACATAATGACACAGTTCAATATTCACGTGGAGCCTAAAATTTAAGTGAAACATGAATTCACCTACTTTAATAATCCATAATTTAACTTAATAATTATGCATCTCTTGGTAAGTAGAGTGTTTCATAAAACTAGTGGCTCTGTTTGGTTCTAACTAATAAAATTTAAACTTGCTATTGGAGAAATCTGGACTGGTAAAATACATACAATTACAAGGTGTTATTTATAATACAAAATATTGTCACCTGGAAAACAGCAGTGATATACTAGTGAGAACACTGGTCTCAGAATAAGAATGCATCTCCCTGAATTTCAGCTTTTGAGGAAAATAAAAACTGAACTGTTCTCTAAAACGTGTTCTATGAGATATACACCCTTGTGTGAAAGAGAAACAGTTCTGTGGTCAAATAAGCTTACAAAATTTTGGGCTAAATAATGTTAAACAGTTTTTAAAATCAAGACTTCTCTGAACCTTTCATATGCTGAAGTTCACTGATGATCCATTTTACTATTCATTTACAGGGAATGGTGCTTTGCTGAAAACACTGGGAATCCCTGTATTAAATGATCATTATCATTCCTTCCAAATTTATATACATGTATCTGAATATCAACATCCTAGACGTTATTTTTTTTTTTCAAGTGGGCTCCACACTAGGCTAGGTGGGACCCAAACTCACGACCCTGAGATCAAGACCTGAGCTGAGATCAAAAGTCGGATGTTCAACCAACTGAGCCACGCAGGTACCCCCAACACCCTAGACTTTTTGAAGACTTACAACTATTCAGCAGCCTTTGCTTCAAAGATTGAGTGAAACATGGGAACTGAATGTTAGTTGCTCTTATTCTGCCCCTCTCCCAAATATAAACAGCCCACGTTTAGCTTAGATACTGATCTAAGGTGGAAATGTCTGAAGAGGCAAGATGCTCATCCCTACGTTGACAATCCACAGTACGGTGATTTAAAACATGTTTTGTAAGCTTGGATTGTAAGATTCCATTCGCCCCTGGATAAAATTTTACATCATTTCCACTCCAGCCATTTTTTGTCCAAGCTTCCTCACTCACCTTTGAGTTCATGGTTCAAACACTTTTCTGCTTTGCTTTCCAGAAGTTGTTTACCATCCTATATCCTTACCAAGAATGTCCCCTTTGTTGTAACCACAACCTCTTATCTATATGAAAAGTACACAGAAGACTAGTATGACCCAATGGTCCTCTTACATCTCCTTTCCTTTAAGTCTTCTGACTGTCCCTGGCTAGTTTCTACCATCTACTGGGCCGGCCACAGATTCTGATCTTTAATGTACAGGACAGCACTGTCCCAAGAGAAATACTGCAAGCTCCATACGCAGTTCAAAATGTTCACACAGCCACGGTAAAAAGCAAAATGCAGCTGTAAATTTAATTTTAGTTATATATTTAACCCAATGTAACTAAAATATTGTATCATCACAAAATCAAAATACATTATTGAGGCATTTTACATTCTTTTTCTTACTAAGGCTTCAAAATTTTATTTATTTTATACTTAAAGCACATCTCAATTCAGACTAGATTTCAAGTATCAATAGCCACATATTCCTATACTATTTTGGAAAGCACAGGTTTATCAGTTAAAATAAGTAAAATAAATAATCAATTGATCATCAGTTACCCAAAGGTCAGTGTGCAAGAGAATTATCTGAGACTGTTTAAAAGTTTCCAATTTAATAAGCTGCACTGTAGGCCAAGGATCTACATTTCTACAAGCACCACAGATTCTTGTGGTTCCCATTTTGAGAAACACCACCTGGGATTTTCTTCTAACCTTAGCCTTCTAGGCTTTTATGTACTGCTCTACTCCATTTCCATGAACAGATTTATGGAAACCCTTCAAAAACTTAACTTAAAAAACAAGGTAATAATATAATTGATGTCAAGTGAGGATGGCAGGAGATTATTTCTCAACAACAGTGCCTTTTAGGTCTGAAGTCATACTGTATGAGCAGGAAGAGTTGCCCAGTTTTAGCCTTTAATAGCTACTTTCAGATGGTAAGTCATCAACACATCAGGAGCACCATCATCCCCTCCCACCTGAACGTCTGCCTCCCCCACGCTCAAAACCGAAACAAAACCCCAAACCCATTTTATATCTTACTGAGATAGGGTAATACTTCATTTACTCTTTTCTTATTTTCACAGAGGAACTTCTTCCTAGTAATCACCTGTACTACGGCAATTTCTAGTAATTTTGTGATTACCTAAAAGTTAACAATGGGGATGGCGTGTAGTAAAATGAGGACAGAAAACCATAAAGAAATGGTAAGTACAAAAGTAAAAGAAATCCAGGTGAAAAAGTATGTTTCATGAAATATTCCCCTGTCTTCTAGTCATGGCCAAATTCACCACCTTCTTTGATATCTAACTCAATTTCCACTTTTCCCCAAACAGCATTCCAAACCACTCTAACTGATCAAGTGCTTTATTCTTTCCAAATTCCTATTTCACTTAAGTTGAACCTAAACTGTTCACTCCTTGAAGGGAAGGATCGTGTTCTTTTGATAGAACAGTATCTGTTCGAGGTGTGCTAGCAAGTATCATGCTAACCAGAAGGTAGCCCCAGAGTTGTGCCTCTTGTAATATTACCTTTCCCCATCAGTATAATTTACAGACTCTTCAATGTTACTTGAAGTTGAAACATCTGCTTCTAACTGTTGATTTGTAGATTTTAATTGTTCAATTTCAGTTTTCAGTTCTTCACATTGTGAACGGATTTGTGATTTTTCCATTTCCAATAATTCAACCTGACAAAAAAAAATTCATAACTGTAAAATTAAATTTAAAAATTAAAAATACTAATAAAAATAAAACTTAAAAATACTAATGCTAAAATGAGACTTAAAAATACTAATGCCAAAGTACAAATTTAAGCTAAGAAATGTAGAAAATCCTGCTTGATGAAAATTACCATCAAAAAAGGGGAAAAAAAACACCCACAATAGCTTTCTATAAACAAAGCTTCATTTTAGTTTCACCTCCACATCTTGTCACATTCAAAGAATACGAAATGTTAACTACCGCTTGACTGAAAACAAATGGTACCTAAAAACTGGAAAACCAAGATAAAAATGCCTAAATTATGTCGACGTCAAAGTGGCTTTCATTTCTTGCACACTCAGCAGCTCTAAGTTGTAACCGAAAGCTCGTTTTGATTTTTATATATTTTGCCATCTAACTCTAAGCCAATACATCAAGATGAATGTTTGGATGAGCTGTTATGTCAGCATTATTTCCAGGAAGAAGGGGCAGGACAGCACCACCTTGTTGTTTCCAAATTCTTTAGCCGAAAAACCCTTCTTTCAAACACCACATTAATACAATACATAAAATACATGTTTCTAAAAGGAGCTCTCTAAATCTGAATGGAGGATATATGCAGAGGCTACTACCTGTCTCCTGACGTCTACCATTTTTCTCCTTCTTCCTCAGTAGAAGAACCCCTGAATAAAGACTACACTTCCAAAGCACCCATTAGCCAGGTGACTAAGTTCTGACAGGTGGAATATCAGCAAACTTTAGGAATTGCACTCCTCTTCTTTGCTGCTGCTTGGAACACAGATCTACGAGGACTGGACCTGGAGGCCACCTCGGACCATAATGGCACACTGAGAAGCGAAGCAACAATGCAGGAGCCTGTTGTCTCGGATGCCTGTGGAACTGCCATGGCTCTACGGTGTTTTTGGTCACCTGCCAATAGACCTAATCGTAACTAATACAGGGTGCATCTATAAAATGAGGACATCATCACCTACCTTGCATGGTTATTGCAAGGCCTATTAATAATGGATGTGATGTTCCCTATATTTAGCAACTGACTGGCTCGATGGGAACGAGAACAGTATTTTGAGCAGGATAATCCTTCATTACACAGTAATTTCCAGTAACACTACAGGAAACTACAATACCTGGTCACCACCCACTAAATTTTAGCAATGCCCAGCTCCTCAACACATACTTCCATATACCCCAGGACGACCACTCCCCAGCTGAGAAGCAGCAGGGCAACACACAGTCAATACACGGAAATATTACTAAGTAATTTATTCCAATCTAGCAACTGGCAGTTCTTTGTGGCTCAGACTCCCTGGGACTCCCAGGACTCTCATTATGCGGAATGATACACTCACCTCACTTTTATACTGGTCCCTCTCCACAGTGCACTTGTCCAACTGTCTAAACACATCGTCAAGCTGCACAACCATTTCGTCCACTTCACTTTTGCTCTCACTACTGGCACACTGACTGCATTCGGCCTTCACATGCTGCAAAGCACTACACTGTTTCTTCAGCCTTTCTATTTCCTCCAAAGCTTGCCGATACTGAGATCCCACGTGGTCTGGACTTTCAGATTTGCCATTAATACTTTCAAGTAAAAATACAGCATCAGTCTCGGTAGACTGATGGCAAACTTCCTTCTTCACGTATTTGTCGTTCATTTCCAGGATCCTCTGCTGTAACACTTTGATCTGGTCAGTAAACACAGTACACTGTCTTTTATAATTTTCTTTTTCTTGGGTAACTAGAAGCAGCTCATTTTTCAGTTCGTTTAGCTGGCAACTAGCATCACCCGCAGATTTATCAAAGGTGTCCTGGGTTTCCTGTGCCTTCCCTTCAGCTTCCACACAGGCTGGCGGCACAGCTGCATCATTTCGTGCGTCTATCTCATCTTCAAGTGCCTCTTCCTTTTTAACAACTACACTCGGGGCTTCAGTCTGGGTGGCCGCAGTGGTTCCCTGATCACACCTGGATGATGAGATGCCTGATGAACCAGCCGGGGCACAAGGTCCCTTATCAGCCACAGGCTCGACCTGATGACCACTTTGCTCGATGTGACTCTGTTCTGATTTCACTTCAATGTCATGATCTACTGCAGGTTTGGGAGTACTGTTTTCTTCTAAGATGATGACATCTTCATCATCATCATCTTTATAAGCTGAATTTTCAAATGCTTGATTACTCAATCTCCGAGTCTTTGCATTCAAAATGGACGAACGAGTAGAAAGTCTCCGTTTCAGGCTGGAAAAAAATTTAATATATAAAATATAAGACTATAAAATATTGAAATGAACAAAATAGATGACTTGAAGCAATCTATCTTGAAATTCTAAGAAATGTCCATGTTCATTTAAAAAAATGTTTAACACAGCACTGCTCAATGATTTAATGAAGTAGAGAGGATTTTCTCCTGTACAGCTGAGGAAACAATTAGACTACTTAGCTTGCCTTAAAGTAGGAGCTCTGCATACTCCCAAACATCCCTTCACTTGATGTCCTCTGGGCACCTCAATATATACACGGCCAAATGGGAATGCCACCTCCCCCCCAGGTCTGCTCCTTGCATTCCAGCGCTCAGTGAATGGCTCTGCCCTTCCAGTTTGCTTTCATTTTTATCAATGCTCGATGATCAAAGGTGAGCCACAAACTAAACCAGCATGCCCTCTCCTTCCATTTTCCTGGCATTAAAAACTGCCTCATTTTCCTCATTGACTCAGTTTTCTGTGAATTTACCACCAGATGATACTATTTGCTCCCCCTCAGCGGGTTATCTGCCGTTTATTGTTTAGGCCCTAGGTGTTAGCCCTCCTGTTTCCTCCATCTCAGGAAAGGTTCTTCTGGTTCTTGGCTTTACTCCCTCATATCGAGGGAACATAGTCTCCAATAAAATCTTGAGAAACAGTACACAGGGCATAAAAAAAATGTGAAAGGTTACATGATGAAAGTATCTTTATTCACTTCTCAATTTTATTGCTGGCTTGGTTTTTATATAGACTTCCAGGTTGGAAATTACTTTCTCAAAACTTTAAAAGCATCATTCCATTGTTATGTACCATTTGGTGTTCCTGCCATTCTGATTCCTGATCTTTTTGAAGGTAACTTGTGTTTTCTCTCCCTGAAAAAATTATTTTCCATGGTGTTCGAAAATTTCATGTTTCTTAGATTGGATCTTTTTCCAGACATTTTTGCTGTGTATTTAGTGGAAGTTAAGTCATACTATTTCCTCCCCTTTGTTTTCTCTGATCTCCCATTCTGAAATTCCCTTATTTAGATGTTGGCCCTCCTGTACCTTGTGTTTTCCTTTTTCTACCCTCTACCTGCTTATCTTTTCTAAGAAATGTGTTTGTTCCACACCTACCCACCTCCCAGTAAATTTCACAGGGCTTCCTCTACTCCCTTTGTTTCAGTTTGTACTCCTGGTGATCTCTGCCTATCTTTATGTTTCAGGGTGAGACCGACTAGAAGCAGTGAGGGCTGGCCCTGTGGTGTTAAGGGTGCTCAAACTGTCAGCACCACCCAGGGCTTTTCCCCTGGGGGCCCAATGAGGGGAAGGGGGGGGGATTTCTCATCATTTAGTACTCACTTTCCCTTACTCCTCCTCTTTCAAAACAGTGGCTCACCCACATCTTCAGCAGTGAAACTGCTCCAGAAGGAAAACATCCTACCTTCTGACAGAGAAGGAGAAGCCACATCGCCAGACCTGGCAGGTTATGAAGAGGTTTAGAGAACTACTCTTCCTTAAACTCTCAAACAAGCCTCCCATTCTCACCCATTTTCTGCCTTAAGAAATGCTTCCGAGTTTGGAGCACGCCTGGGGTTCCATGGAGTTAATCACTTAACTGGGAGCTGCCCTGTTATTTTTCTTATGAAGCTAATTCCCATTTGTCTTTCTGAAGACTTAGTTTAGGAACACCTTTCCAGTCTTTGGCTTTATTTTTAAAGCTTATATATAAAAAACAAAAACAAAAAAAACTTGTATTTTTCTCAAATTCAAACTTCAAAATCTTCAGGCTTTAAAAATTTATGAAAAATTTCTCTATTCTCTTCTTCCACTTGGACGGAATAAATCACTTCAAAGAATAAATTTCAGGGGCACCTGGGTGGCTCAGTCGGTTAAGCGTAGTACTCTGGATTTCGGCTCATGTCATGATCTCAGGGTTGTGAGACTGAGCCCCCCGCAGAGCTCACCCTGGGCGTGGAGCCTGTTTGAGATTCTCTCTCTCTCCCCCTCTCACTCTGCCCCTCTCCCCTTAAAAAAAAAAAAAAAAAAGAATAAATTCCATTATCTTTTATCTGTAAACTTTACAGATTTCACTTTTTCTTACTTTGTTTGGAACCATCTTTAAGAAGAAAAGCCAAGAACATTAAAGAGACTATTTTTTAAAAATTCACACAAATTCTTAGTTGAGTAGCAATCCAGCCCCAAAAATGTAGGCTACAAACAGCAAACTATTTTAGAACATGCCCTCCTGATGTATATATGCATGCAAGCAGTTATTTCTAATCCTTTTGGAGGTCAAAAATCCCTTTGAGAATTTAATGAAGGCTATAAAACTGCTCAGAAAATCCCATCCCACTATCCCTAGGAACCTGGTTTCAATGTTCATCTTTCAACAAAAAAGACCAAGCGTAGTTCAGTCTGATTCCCTAGTTCACTGGCATCGTGTTTTCTTCTTCACCTGTATTCAATTCTATTCCCTCTGAATGGCCACCTGCACAGAGTATTGCTTTCAGAATTTCAGGAACCAAACCAAGTACTACCTCATCCCAAACCTTCCCTGACCATTCCAGTCAAGAGAGCTAACTGTCCAATTTACCTATCCCTCATACCTTTCTTTCTCCCTTCCTTCTCCATCCACTCATCCAAAATAAACAGCCTACCACGAGCTAAGAACTCATGGGTCACACTTGACATTATAGTGCTGTACTATTAATTGCTTCATGTTTTTCTAAGATACTGGTAATTTTAAAAGCAGGAATTTTCATATTATACAGAATTTCAAAGAGGTTAAAATTTGATCAAATTCCACAATGATTACAACTGATATTTTAAAAATTGATTTAAATGGGTGGCATGAGTGGGGTGGAGTAAGTTTAGATAATAAAAGTAAATTAACTAGGGGCGCCTGGGTGGCTCAGTCGGGTAAGCGTCTGCCTTTGGCTCGGGTCATGATCCCAGGGTCCTGGGATCGAGCCCCGCATCGGGCTCCCTGCTCAGGGGGAAGCCTGATTCTCCTCTCCCTCTGTCTGCTGCTCCCCCTGCTTGTGCTCTCTGTCAAATAAATAAAATCTTTAAAAAAAAAAAAAGTAATAAGTGGGGCGCCTGGGTGGCTCAGTTGATTAAGCGACTGCCTTCGGCTCAGGTCATGATCCTGGAGTCCTGGGATCGAGTCCCACATCGGGCTCCCTGCTCGGCAGGGAGTCTGCTTCTCCCATTCCTCCCCCCTCTCATGTGCTCTCTCTCTCTCTCATTCTCGCTCTCTCAAATAAATAAAATCTCAAAAAAAAAAAAAGTAAATTAACTTATCCTTAAGACTTTTTACATGCATATATAAACTACAACTTCTTAGAAGTGCATTACTGCAATAGAAGTGTCAAGTAAAGGCTCTGTTTAATATTCATTCCCCATTGGAAAAATACATTTTAGCCACTGACTTGTTGCTTTCAGGTTCAGACTGGGGTGAACCTCGATGATTATTTATAAGTCTTGTTGCATAAGTATTTGCCACTTCTGAAAGATGTCCTCTTGGAACACTTTCCTTCACAGGAGAAAAGCTTTGACCTGACACGGGGGTTGTCCGAAACAAGAGTTCAGCATTAATCTGTTGGAAGAAAAAAAATCAACTTTAAAGGACTTTTTTTAATGTGCCATGCCCCAAAACACGAGATACTATTTTCCCTTTGCCCTGTATCCCAGAAAACATTGAGAACTATCCTAATCATGTAAATTCTTTAGTCTATTACCAGAGAGCCACTAACAGGCCAATAAGCCAAATCCAACCTGCAAGTGAGTGGAAGAAAGGTTGTACATTTTTAAAGGTGTAAACAAAACAACAGAACAAAGAATACACAACAGAGACTGCATGTGGCCCACAAAGCCTAGAATACTTACTACCTGGTCTTTTATAGCAAGATTTACTGACCCTATGCTATAAAGAACCTAATGAAATACAATTAAAAACTTCTTTTTCTCAAAGAAAGAAATAGAAAATAAAGTCAAAGATACTGCCTTTAGAATAAGTACGCCCACTATTCTTTTTCACCCAGTTCTGTCCTCACCTCCAAACCCTCAGCCTTTGCCTTAAGAAAACATTTCAATGTAACTAAAAGCAAACATACACATCTGCAGCAGACCAAACTTCCTTACACAAGAAGTACAACTGCCTACACATACACTCAGAAAAAGCTCCTTAACACCATTAAGCACTAAGAAAGTGGTCAAGAAAAACACTGTAGCTTTAGTCCAGGTTAGTACCAGAACACGGCTCCCTAGGGCTTCCTGTGAATTTTTCCTTAATTGCCTATGTGACGGTGAGATTCATCATTTTTTTCTCTTTTTTTTTTTTAGAGGGGGAGAAGCAGAGGGAAAGGGAGATGGGGAGAGAGAATCCCAAGCAGGCTCCATGCCCTGCAGAGAGCCCGACTTGGAGCTCCATCTCACAACCCTGCGATTATCACCTAAGCCAAAATCAAGAGACACTTAACTGAATGAGCCACCCAGATGCCTGGGTGGTAAGATTCTTAATGCCTGCCTTTCCTCAGAAGATGCCCGACTAAATAATAAAACTGAACAGTTTGAATGAAGTTGTTGGCCTAGGAAAGAAGGCAAGAAGGGGTATAAGAAAAGGAGTATGTGAACTGAATGAACAAAATCACCTCCATTTGTTATGCAACTCCTAAGCTTTAAAACTATTTGTTAAACTACCCACTACCCAATATAATACACAGCTATAAAATGCAAGGTTTCATTAATTACCCGAGGGATCATTTCCGGTTGTCTGATCCTGAATTTTTCCTTGTCTCTTAAAAAAAAAAGAAAGAAAAGTGAACATATTTAATTATTTTTCACTGTTTCTCAATGACATACTTGGCATTTCACTACTGAGTCACTCAGATATGTACACTGAACTCTGCTTCAATTTCATTTGTAAGCCTTTAGGAGGGAAATACTTTCTACCTCTTACCTCAGTAATGCCCAATGTCTGCCTTAAGCTTTCCACCCTCACCAGCATTATTCTCAGACCTCCGAGCTGGAACATCACACAGGCTTCTAACTGGTCTCTTTACTCACAGTCCTGCTGCTGCATTTATCTTCAAAAACCGTGCACTCTAAATCAAAACCACCTGGAAGTTCTGCATGCACTCAGCCTGTGTGTGTGGACAGTAGCCTACAGTTCACCAGGGCTGACTATCCTTCATTACCCAGCTTCTCCCTCCCTCATTTTCCATCATGCCCATTCACGTATTTGCTCTAAAGCTGAACAAATCAGTTTCCCGTACATTTGCATCTAACCCATCCTTCAAGGCCTATTACACAAATATCCTTCATGAATTTTCCTGATCCAGATTTCCCTTCCCATCCCCAGCCAGAAGTCATCTCTCCTTATGGGCTTCCCAACAGGACTGGATCCTGCCTTCTATAGTACTCATCAACTTCTCACTGATAATGCACATATCTCACCTTCCCTGTTAAGACTATAAACTCATATCAGGCATTACTCATTTATGATTCACCTATGTGTGGCCCCAAAAAACAAACTATTCTGTATGCAAACTATCTTGTAGATAACAGGATAAATAGCAAGTGAAAAAAGAGCAGACATCCACAGTATAAAGTTAAAACAACAACAACAACAAAAGCATCCGGTATTATGCATCCACATCAAAATCTTTTCTGGGGTCATAATCTTTTCTGGGTTGTACTAGCTTGATCTTGGAGAAGCATCCAATTAATGTGGCACACCCATCACTATTAATAATTTGAGCATTATTTCCCCACCAAACATTAATACAATACTCACTTCTTTTTGTAGGTTTTTTCGTAAGTAGGATGCACCAAATCCTCATCTTCAGGTTCTTCTGGAACATCACAATTTCTAGTCAGAAAAATCACATGGGAATAACACGTCACCAGCGCCTATTCATACATCTTGAACAGTACTTTCTGCCTTTCCAAAAAGGGTACTACCAACTATATGGTACCTGAACTGTGGGTCAGGGTTATTGGAGCAATACCATTTTTCTGGAAGTTGATCTATCCCATCTGGTAATTTTCGCCACTTTAGACAGGAATCACATTGAACCCATGTCTGATCAGGACGTTTCCTGTAACAAAACAACATAATATTAGTATGAAAATACGGATGCGAAGTACACTTCATTAGATCTTCTACATCATTTCTACCGCAAAATGCCTTTATTATTTAATTCTGTTCCTGAAATGCCTGCAACATAATTATTGTTGTACAGCAAGTTAAATTTTTAAAAACAATTTTGGTTACCTTCAAAAGGTTAAAGCTAACAGGCCAATTTAAACAAAGAGACTTAAATGTCTTGTTTAATAGCATACTATTCAATTTGTTCTCTGGTAATAAAAATTCAAACTTAAGATTCCAAACGCTTTGCTCTGAAATTTATATTAAGTTAGCATTTGCAATGTCCAATCTAGTATATTTATTAGCTCAAGTACAGAAAACAGACAAGCTGTTATTACTATAATTTAAGCATTTTTAGTAATTCTATTACATTTTAGCCTCTACCATAAGCGTATCTCTGAATATCTAAAATTTGTATATTCTTTTAGTTTATAAAATGCTTTAGTTTTATCATTTGAAAATTACAATGATCCTATGAAGAATTTAGGTATTCATTTAACATTTCACTTAACAATTAACAATTCACTGAATATATGAATAATGCCAATAACTTTTTATATCTAAATTTTTAAAAATGCATTTGCATAGTTACATAAACTTGAAACAATCCATAAATTTGTTTATTTTTAGAGAGGGGGGAGGAGCAGAAGGAAAGGGAAAGAGAGAATCCCAAGCGGGCTCCACACCCAGTGCAGAGCATGACGCAGGGTTCTGTCTCACCACCCTGAGATCATGACCTAAGCCGAAATCAAGAGTTGGAGGGTCAAAGTCGGATGTGCTCCAGAAATTCATGAAGTAAATACAAACCCCTTGTTTCAGGAGCTTACCATTGTTCATTTTTTTTAAACCCTGGCAGAATTTTCTATGCTTACAGAATTATGCATGTGTATATGAACACTTTAAAAAAATAAAGTGGGAAATTAATACATTGAACTGCATTTTTTTTTTTTTTAAGATTTTATTTATTTGACAGAGAGAGACACAGTGAGAAAGGGAACACAAGCAGGGGGAATGGGAGAGGGAGAAGCAGGCTTCCCGTGGAGCAGGGAGCCCAATGCGGGGCTTGATCCCAGGCCCCTGGGATCATGACCCGAGCTGAAAGCAGACGCTTAACAACTGAGCCACCCAGGCGCCCCTGAATTGCATCTTTTTTGTTCCTCATTATACATCTTGGTCATCTTTCCATCAGTACACAGTTATTATTCATTCATTCACAGAATCGGTTCTGTGTGCTATCCTGTTACTGAATGCTTGTTAGGCACAGTTTTTAAATCTTGTAACTCTGGGAGGTGCTAATGTTCCCATTTTACAAGTAAAAAAAAAAAAGGAAGCTTATAAAAGGCCAAGTAACATGTTCAATGTCACATCATTATTTAAGCAGAACTAAAATCTAAATTCAGGTCTGGCTTTAGACTCATGATCCTATTACACAAGACCAGAGTTTTTCAAACTATGAGATACAACCCATTAGTGGATCATGAAATCAATTTAATGGGTCAAGACTTACATTTTTTAAAAGAAATAAGTATCAGCATGCAATGAATGTATGGATAAATACTGCTTCATGAATCTTTTGTGTGTATATATAAATGTATACATTCACTGGCTCATTTCATGGTGTGCTCATTGGAGTTGTACAATTTACTTCTTCCTCTGGCTTAGTTCAAAGTTTGTGTACCATCCCTATACCCTCCAACACCACATCTTGATATTAGAGTGGGTTGATATTTTTTAATGTACTTACTGAATATCTTCAACTGGCAAATTTAGAGGATATTCTGCATTTTTCTTCACTTTCATTTCATTCCAGTAATCATTCAGCTTTTCTCCTAACGCTGCTATTGTCAGCCTAAAAAAGCAAATCAAAATCAATTTAAGAAAAAAAAAGATAAAGCTTAAATCTTTGTCAAACACAGAAAAAGCACAAATGACTTAGTAAGGATCATGTGGACACTAGAGGGGAGGGGAGGTTGGTGACTCCCAAAGGTACAGTTAGTAAAGAATGCTCTAATGGCAATTTTCTACAAAGACACTTTTAAGTTCCCAGAACAGAGCCAGGATCATCTTTGAAGATACAAATAGTAATATTTTGTGTCCTCTGTTGAGAAAGTATGTTGCAGACCAATTAGTGGGAGTACCACAGGCTCTCTGAATTCCAACCCCAACCGATAAATTTATAAGCTTCAATTCATATTAGAACTCAAACTTTTTTAAACTAATGATGTAATGTATGGGGATTAACATAACAATAAAAAATTAAAGAAAAAAAAAGAACTCAAACTTTTTTTTAAAGATTTTATTTATTTATTTGACAGAGAGAGAGAAAGAGAGATAGCGAGAGCAGGAACACAAGCAGGAGGAGTGGGAGAGGGAGAAGCAGGCTTCCCGCCAAGCAGGGAGCCCGATGTGGGGCTCAATCCCAGGACCCTGGGATCATGACCTGAGCTGAAGGCAGACGCTTAATGACTGAGCCACCCAGGCGCCCCTAGAACTCAAACTTTAAGTTTATAAAAGTATGCTATCATCACCAGCAAGTATATTTCAAAATAGCTTCTGTCCCACAGTTAAGACTGTCACTTCTTCCCCAATAAGATATTAGTAAAAAGCAAACCAGTGGGATCTAAGTCCACACTTAAGTAATCATCTGAGTTAAGCACCTACTTTGCCAGAACTATGCACACGTGTACAAGGTACGGTCAGTGTAACATTCTAAATTTAAAATAAGGCTTTCAAATGTCAAGACTTCAAATTCTACACTGGCAGATTAATCAGACATTTCTATCCACACCCGTTATCTCCCACTAATTTTTTCTCCATTACCACATAACATATAACATGTAAGTGTCCAAATGAGAATGAATCTTCCTTCCCAAACATATCCTCCCTGCATTTCACTTTTTCACGTCTTCTTCATCTCTTCCTCTCATCACCACTATTCCTCAGTCCAAGAGACTGCACCCATTTGTGTTGAGAATATACTGAGGACTGAAACTGCAGGGTCATAGGCGTGGGCACTGATGTTTGGTTTTACTTGATAATCTAATAGTTCTCAAAACTGATCGATTTTCATACCCACCAGCCACGTGCAGGGGCTCCAAATGCTCTACATCTTGCCAACATTCTCTGTCTTACTCATTTCAAATAACTTTTCCATTTTGCCCATTATGATCAATACTTTTTGCATCTTGTTTTAAAAACTTGCTTAACTAAAGGTTTTTAAAATATTCTTGTTCTCATTTTCTGTTTTTGTCTTTCTCATTTAGGTCTAAAATCCATCTGGCATCGATTTTTTGCTTCCTTTGAGGTAGGAGTCATATTGTATGGTTAATCATATTAACCATACAAATAGCCAATTGATCCAGCATTTTTGGAAAGATGATCATTTTCCCACTATAACATGATGTAATCTTTGTCATAAATCAGGTCACCAAACATATAAAAAGTAGGGGGTTATTTCTGGCTTCTCTATTTCAAGAGACTGCTTATCCTTTAATTAATACCACACTTAGTTACCGTAGCTTTCCAAGTGTTGGTATTTAGTAGGTTAAGTTTTCTTGCTTTGTTGTTCTTTAATGATTGTCTTAACTATCTTGGGTCTTCTGACTTTCCACATAAAGTTTAGAATAAACCTATTAATAATATCAACACCCAAACTGGCAAGGATTTTTTTTTTAAAAAACTGGAATTGTATTTAATTGGAGAAAAACTGACATTTTATAATATATAGCCTTCTAATTCTTGAACCTGGTTTGCCTACTTATTCGGGGCTTAAATTTCACTCCACAATATTTCATAGTTTTCAGTGTATATGCTGCATATTTTATTTACTCCAGAGTACTTGATTTTTTTTTAAACTTTTCATGAATTTTTTTTAATTCATGTTCTAGTTTTTAGTTGTTGGTAAACAGAAATACAATTGATTTCTGAATACTTCTTATCCAGCAACCCTAGAATATATATCATTTAATTTATTCCTTTATTAATTCTGAATTTGCGTATTATTCTGGACTTACTATATACTTAATACTATCTTGTACAGAAAAGTTTTATTTCTTCCTTTTCACCCTTATAACTTTTACTTCCTTTTCTTTCCTTATTATACTGATTATTTCCTCAAGAACAATGGTGGATAGCAGAAATCCTTATCTCATTTTCACCGTTAAGGGGAAAGCTATTAATAATTCACCATTAGGAATGATGCTTGGTGTTTCTGTAAATGCTCTGTATTGCTAATATGCCCTTCTATTAATGATTTTGTAAGTGTTCCCTTTTTTCCCCTAAATTACAAATGGGCGGGGTGCCTAGGTTGCTCAAGGCTTTGGCTCAGGTCACGATCTCAGGGTCGTAGGACCAAGCCCCACGCCCAGCATGGAGCCTGCTTAAGCTTCTCTCTTTCCCTCTCCCTCTGTCCCACCCTACCCCCACACCCCGCATCCGCCCCACTCGCTTGTGCGTGTGCTTTCTCTCAAATAAAAAAAAAAAAATTACATATGGGAGTTGCGATTTATCAAGTGCTTTTTCTGTACCTATGAAAATAACCATAAGATTTTTCTTTTCTAACATCAATGTGATGAACTACATTGATTTTTGAATATTAAAACCACGTCATCTTGGAATATAATCCAATTGGTTTTAATGTATTATCCTTTTTACATATCACTAGATGGTATTTGCTATTATCTTATTAAAATTTTTATATTTTGATCATGAGAGACATAAATCCCTTTCTTGTAATGTATTCACATGTTCACTACCAAAGTTACATGTCCTCATAAAATCTTAAAGATTGTGTAAGACTGGTACTACTTCCTTCTTAACTGTTTGAATTTAATATGTGGAAAGTTTTCTAAAAATTGACTCAATTATAAAGGAATGTGCCATATCATCTAAGACGGTAAAAAACCGTTCATGCTATTCCTTTGATGTTTTTGCATCTGTCTCCTTTTTGTTTCTGATAGTGATGATTTGTTTTCTCCTTTCTTTCCCCTTTTATTGCCCCTTTACTAATCTTATCAAAGAACAAACTGGGCTTTTTGATTTTTTCAGTTATGAACTTATTGTCTCTCAGCTCCACACCCAGTCTTCTTTGCTCAGTTTTGTGATTCTGAAGCTTGATCTCGTAAACATTTATCCTTTGGCAGCCTGAGGAGTGCTGAACTGGATTAACAGGTCAATGAAACTGCTAGGTGACAGCAAGACATGTGTGCCTCAGGTTCTGGTATATATTATTATTATTTGGCTGGAGCCCAGTGGCCCCCAGGAGCTCCATCTGTGCTCTCTAGCCATGCTCTGCTCTCCAGCAGCCTACAACCTCCAGCAAGAGACCAGTTCCAGTGTGCCCACATCCTTGGGCAAAAACAGGTCTCCTCTACAGAACAGCTCCAGCCCACCCACAGCCTCTGGCAACAGCAGGTCACATCTACAGACCAGCACTGGCCAGGCCTTCTTTTTCTGGCAAGAAACTTGCAGGTAGCTTGTTCCTATGTTTGTCATGACTGCTACAAGATCTGAATCTCTGACTTTAGGGGCAGGGGGCCCTCTCCTAGTTCCTAGTCCTCTTTTTCAACCTTGAGGGAATGTTAGTCTTTTATATCTGCTAGTTCTAGGAACCTACTCTTTTATCCCTTCTAGTAATCACCCTCTACTATCCTAGTTAATAATTCCTTATATTAAATTATCCCTGTTCAACTAACAGGAGTAGTCTCTGCCTCAGGAGTGAAGTCTTGGAGTATATACTGATTTTCTGTATTATATGTGATTCCTAATTCATTGATTTGCTCTTACCTTTATTATTTATTCTACTTTATTTGTTCTTTATTTGAAAAAAGGGCCTATGACATTATTTTTGTCTTTATCACCAATGTTCACATGCATTTGCATTATGTGCTCATTAAGGAAAGTGTGCCTCCTAAATCTACAAGTGAAACTGATGGTCATATTCATTCTGTGACTTCTAACCACTCTTAAAAGATCGGAGTATTTCTGTCTAATGTACACAGGACTAAATTACCTTCAAGTTCCCACCTAATAAGAACAAAGTTTCAGGATATTACATAGTAAATATTGACACCAAGAAAGCAGAAATATCCTCTATTTTTACTATAAATCTCAGAAATACTTCATCAATAAAGACAGGGGAGAACGAATTTCTACCAGTAATGGAGTAAAATATAATTCCTAGGTTGGGAGAAGATGGCTAAATGTGTTTTCTATGCAAGCCTCTCACCTACCAATTTTCTTAAAGTTCTATAATATAAAAACATCCACAAGACAGAAAAAAAATTCAGTTTAGGAAAAGAGATGAAAGTATTTCCAAAATAAACTGTAAAAAGTAACTTCAATAGGTAACATACCTGTACTCGTTAGTATAGTCAAAATCTTGTTTATTATGAGTTGGCTTTAGGAAATTACACTCTATAATTCCCACTACTCCAACACCCATATTGTTTGCCTGAAAAAGAAAATGACATCAGTGTTTTAAGCATAAGACATGATGCTCAAAATAATTACCCTTCCACACAGATTTATAATTTATATGAACCATTTTCCTACATTTTATGTCATGATTCTTATGAAATTTAGATTGAAAAATAGTGTCTGAGGGCGCCTGGGTGGCTCAGTCATTAAGCGTCTGCCTTCGGCTCAGGGTCCTGGGATTGAGCCCCGCATCGGGCTCCTGCTCAGCGGGAAGCCTGCTTCTCCCTCTCCCACTCCCCCTGCTTGTGTTCCCTCTCTCGCTGTCTCTCTGTCAAATAAATAAATAAAATCTTCAAAAAAAAAAAAAGAAAGAAAGAAAGAAAAATAGTGTCTGGTAGGTATATTTTACTTTTCTAGAAGTTAATTCCTAAATATATTAGAGCCTTCCTCCAAAACCACTTCCACTGTTGTCAAATATCCATTTAGACAAGTATTATCATCCCCACTTTTATACAAAAGAAAAAAGACCACCTCTACTGGGATACATTTCTTAGATAGTAGAAACCACAACTACCTCCTTTCTATATCCACAGTATCTAGCAAAGACCTTAGCAATGATATTCCAAAAGTTTGTTAGATAAAAATTAAAATCATTTATCCAAAGTTACACATCCAGTTGCTAATGGTGATGAAGTAAAAACCCAGGCCAGTTGAATTCAAGTTATTTTTAAAACGCTGCTAGCTAAAATATTGAAATCAAAGTATAGGAGTCATATATTCTGATTATATGTGATTAACAAGTGTATTCTGTTCACACTTATAGCTGAGTCTACAAAAGGAAAAAGTGAAAGAAAAGTGAAAATTTTCAGAAATATAGATGAAACCATGCAGATTTAATCGTAATCCCACTCTATTAAAAACCATCAGTGGTTTCTCATCTCAAACCATTAATAAACCACAATACCCTTCAATTTGTAGTTCCTGTTCACTTTCTTTCCGGCCTCATCTTCTTGTCTCTCTCCCATCACTCTCCTGACTTAGTTGCATATGCCCCAAGCAGTTAGCTACTCCCTTAATGAAGCCTCTTTCCCCTCCTTTGCAGAGATTTTTCTCTGCCTGGAAAACCCTTGCCAGACTTTTCAACACAGTAACATCAACTGAGACTCATCTCAATCACCACTTTCTCCAAGAAGCTTTTTCTGATTCTTCCAACTTGTACCACATTTTCCCCTCACCAGAGCTCTGAGAGCATGCTCTGTATCTTATCATCTTCTTATTCTGAGCATCAAGCACGGCAAATCATACCAGGTATCTGACACTTATTTAGTAACTGTTTATTGAATCCACAGAATGCAAATACTATGCCCAGTCCATCACCTGGTAAAGAAAAACAATGTAAGAGTTGGCTATAAAAGCCTATTTCTAACAAGGTCAACCTTAACCAGAAATTATACACAATGCAAATTTAACTGGGTTGGAAAAATGGGCTGTGTATCTTAAGTCAGATTCATAAATGATAAAAGAAAAAAATATTTTACATTCTGTTGCAGATACATTGTTTCTTTTGAATCCCAAAGCACTTGAGAAACAAGGCTTAATACCAAAAATGCATTTCTAATTTTACCAGTGAAATTCCCTGTAACTTTAATTATAGAATATTTCTGATGAAAATTACTAGTCCAATTATAAATGAAAATTAGCATTTTAAATAAAAGTTATTGACACCTCATACCATGGTTGCCAGATTTCTGTATTTAGTGGTTCTGAAATTAGTGGTTACCAAGAAGAATCCAACAAAGTTTGCTTACTTTTGCGAAAATGCTATATTCTGGGTCATGTAACAGAGTTACAACCCCTGTTGAGCAATATTCAAGATAAACCCACACTATCATACTGTGTAGAGCTCACACCATTCTACAAAGAACTTAGAATGAAACAAGATGAATAGAAAATGAAAACCATAAACTTGGAAAACAAGATATGCCTAGACTTAATACCTTTAACAAACTTCATTTTCAGAATTTATCACTGAATTCTTACATATACTCCAAAAAAACCTTTCTGTGAAAACATGTAAAGGATGAACAGACTAGCAGAGTGGGCAATGTGCATCATCCTAAATTGAATTCTACAACAATGGAAGTGGTTTAGGAGGAAGGCTCCAATATATTTAGAAATTAACTCCAAAGAAGTAAATCACCTGTATGATCCTGTTTTTCTGGCTAATAAGTCAGGACTAAACAAAACTAACCAATTTCATCCCAAAAATAATCAGGGATCCATATCCAAATACAGTCAAAAGATCTGCATCTGGATCTAAGAACCATACTCATTTTAAGTCTAGGGCAAGTTACTTAACTTCTTAGCCCCCATTTCCTCATCTGTAAAACAGAGATAAAATATTCTGTCCCCCTCATAAGATTATTTGAACCAAGCGGGAAATTAATATAAAAGTATTTTAAATTCAAGTGCCATACCAACATTATTAAACACACTGACATTTAGAAGTCATTAAGCAAAGCATATTATTTCACATTTGACCCAATAAGATATTTTAACTTTTTATAAAAGATAGACATTTCAGATATAAAGCTTACCCTTAACTGACATCCAACTTTTTCATAAGCTTTGATGAGTCTATTTCTGTGATACATCATTATCCCATAATGGTCTTTATTTCTGCAGTTGAATCCAAAAGTAATTCTCACCGTTTTAGTCTTAAATGTTAAGGAAAATTCTGAACACACCACCTCACTCCCCTCAAATCATCCTTTCCAAGCCATTTTTTAATGAATCCAAAAGTGTAAAGAAAAAGGCAAAGTTGGAGAGGATTAGACTCCATATCAGGATAGAAGGAGAAAGGGGGAAGAGAAATACACTTTATAAATGTATTTTTATACAGCATCGTAAAAAGGAAAATAAAGGACACCCGGGTGGCTCAGTCAGTTAAGCATGTGCCTTCAGCTCAGGTCATGATCCCAGGGTCCTGGGATCAAGTCCTGCATTGGGCTCCTTGCTCAGCAGGGGCCTGCTTCTCCCTCTGCCTGTCGCTCCTCCTGTTCGTGCCCTCCCTCCCTCCTTCCTCCCACTCCCGACAAATAAATAAATAATCTTAAAAAAAAAAGGATACTAAAAATTTGGGTCGATAAACATCACGTTCGATGTAGGCAAGACTCTTTGAAACCAGCTGTGTCTTCACTTTCTGTCCACGTAAGATGATCTGCATTCTTGGCTTTAGGTATAATATACTACAGTAAGCCTGCAAAGACACAACAGTATCTGTCCTTTCCAAATAATTACCTACACATTTGTTCAACATTACTGATATGTGTATTTAAAAAGAAACCTACCACTTTGCTTTGACAAAGGACCCATGAACTCTTCAACAATATAGACTATAAGGCTGTTATTAGTATTTGATTGCTTTTCTTTAAAAATATACTCAATAGGGGCGCCTGGGTGGCTCAGTCGTTAAGTGTCTGCCTTCGGCTCAGGTCATGATCCCAGGGTCCTGGGATCAAGCCCCGCATCGGGCTCCCTGCTCAGCGGGAAGCCTGCTTCTCCCTCTCCCACTCCCCCTGCTTGTGTTCCCTCTCTCGCTATGTCTCTATCTGTCAAATAAATAAATAAAATCTTTAAAAAATATATATATATACTCAATATACTATAGCCTGAGAAATGGTTTGCAGAAAACAATCTGTTGACCTATATGAATATGTTATATTACAAATAAAACATTTTAAAGTTACAAAACAGCATATGTGGTATTTCATTTTAATTTTTAAAAAATGTACATATGTACAAAAAAGGATTGTATTTCTGACTCTTTGTCAAGTATATATATTACTATTGCATTTTAAAAGTAATGATAAATTTTATTTAGGCAAAAATAACAAGCAAAATCCAATATAGACAGAAAGGCCTGTTCTACACCTGAAAAGGAAAATATCATAAATACACCAACACTTAAGCCAAGTAGACAAGCTTAGTATTTTTTAAAAATTGAACTGTAACAATCAGCACTAATCTAAATGTATTTTCAATTCTTAATGTATGAAAATATAGATACTGGAACGCCTGGGTGGCTTAGTCAATTAAGCGGCCAACTCTTGATTTTGGCTCAGGTCATGATCTCAGGGTCCTGGGATTGAGGCCTGCATAGGCTCCGCACTCAGCGGGGAGTCTGCTTGAGATTCTCTCTTTCTCTCTCTCTCTCCCTCTGCCCATCCCCCTGCTCACACATGCACTCTCTCTCTCTCACAAATAAATAAATAGATCTTAAAAAAAAGAAAAAAAAAGTTTAGATACTTTACAATCTTTTTTTTTTTTAAGATTTTATTTATTTGACGGGGTGGGGGGGAGAGAGAGAGAGAGCACAAGCAGGGGGAACAGCAGGCAGAGGGAGAAGCAGGCTCCCTGCTGAGCAAGGAGCCCAATGCTGGACTCAATCCCAGGACCCTGGGATCATGACCTGAGCTGAAGGCAGATGCTTAACAAGTGAGCCACCCAGGTGCCCTGATACTTTACAATCTTGACTGAAGTCCATATTCTAAAACATGTTAAAAAATAAATATGCTGTTCTATGCCTGCCTCCAAGCCATCATATATCTCTAAAGAAATGAACTGAATAACACAAAGACAGATGAAGATTCAACACAAAATTTGAACATTTCTCTTTATTTCCTGATTCCTGATTTCAGAATTAGTGTTTTGTCATTTATAAAATTTATTAACGATATTTAAAACATTTTACTTCATGGTACACTAAATCCACACCACCTGCTGGGCCTGCCTCTGGACCTGTTTCGTAATTGAGCAACATTTTCTTAACAACTAGGACATACTTCAATAACGTTTTGGGGTATATAACTGCTAGGGTATCAGAAAGTTATAAATGTGTAAATGTCACATGTATCCTCAACTTGGGGTTATGGAATCATCTTAGCACAAAAAAATAAAGGGAAGGTAGTATTATATGTCTTATAGTGACTAAGAAACAATATTCTTATTATCATATCAACATTTTAAACAGTATTAATTTCAATCTCAAAAACACTTATTAATAAGGTCAAATGTCAGAGATATTTATCACAAAACTGTATTAATGTGTATGATCTGTAGTCTATATTTGCTTTAGGATGCAAATTAAGGTGTTCTAGAATATTTTAAACTAAAAAAGAGAGACATTGAACTTCGTGTTTTTGCCTGGATTAATCAATATGGCTACTATAGGACATACTGATTCTAGAATTCCTAATGCAAATAATCTAACCACCCAGTGAAAGAACTACAAGTGCTGTTAGACCTGATGACTTTACAATTATAAAACTTTTCTGAACAGGGGCGCCTGGGTGGCTCAGTCATTGGGCGTCTGACTTCGGCTCAGGTCATGATCCCAGGGTCCTGGGATCGAGCCCGGCATCAGGCTCTCTACTCAGCAGGTAGCCTGCTTCTCTCTCTCCGACTCCCCCTGCTTGTGTTCCCTCTCTCGCTGTGTCTCTCTCTGTCAAGTAAATAAATAAAATCTTAAAAAAAAAAAAAAAAAACAAAAAAACCTTTTCTGACAGTGCGCTCATGAAAAGTGAAATAAATTGGTTCCTGTCTGAGATACTTTTACTTAGAGATCACTGACAGCATTTATAACACAAGTGGATAACATAATTTCCATTATTTGATGATCTTCTCATGTCCAGAAAGAGAGCTGAATACATACCCTCAGGGAATAGTCACTCTCAGGAGCAATTTGGTCCATTCTCTCTTGCTTCTTGTACCCTTTCTTCCCTGTTGTCTCATCTAAATCTTCAGGAATTCTGATGTCATATTTATCCTTATCAAAATCAAACTCTGTTGCATTTTTGTAGCTATAAAAACAATTTTTTGAAAGAGCTAAATTTTAACTTCACAGCAAGATAAGCAAATATACTTAATTAACAAAACAAAACACCTACCCGTCCTGGTTGGGGGGCGAGGGGGGAGACGAAAGCAAGGGAAAAACAAAAGAAAAGGAATCCAGGAAGATGCAGAAAAACTGTATACATTCACACACTGCTGGCAGGAAGTCAAATGGTAGAGCCACTCTGAAAAACATTCTGGCAGTTTCTTAAAAAACGGAACAGGCAACTACCATAGGACCTAGCAATTATACTCTTGGGCATTTATCTTAGAAAAAGAAAGCCTATATTTCCACAAAAACCTGTACACAAATGTTTACAGCTTTATTTGCAATAACTCAAAATGATAAAAATCCAGATGTGCTTTAACTGGTGAACAGTTAGACACACGATGGTCCAGCCATACACTACTACTCAGCAAGGACAAGGAAGCAAACTGCTGACACACACAGGAACCCAGATGAATCTCCAGACAAATATAATGAAAAAAGCCAATCCCAAAAGCTTTCACACTATAGGATTCTATTCATGTAACATTCTTAAAATGATGAAGTTACAGAAATGGAGAACATGTTAGAGGTTGTCAGGGATTACAGAGGGAGGGGGTGTGGATATAAAAGGCCAACATGAGGGATCGCGGTTGATGAAAACATCTGTCTCTTGACTCTCTCAATGTCGGTATCAACACTACTGTACTACAGTTTTGCAAGATGTTGCCATTGGGGGAACTGGGTAAAGAGTACATGAGATTTGTGCACACAAATCTACAGGTATCTCAAAATAAAAAGTGTAAATTTAAAAAAGGGGAGTGAGAATGGGTGGGGCTTGACAGCAAAACAAGGAAAAAAGGGAATATAAATCAGAAAAGATGTAAAGTATTTTAGGCTTACCACTCAATTTGTGCTTTATTCCTATCATTCTGTGTGTCTAAATTTCTCAACATTATACATTCATCCTAAGTTTTAAAAAAACCTTATTTGCAAATGATTTTATCCTCACAAGGATAAAGGACTACAATCTTTAGCAATACAGAGGTCTCATCTACATTACTTTTCTCACCAGTTGTTAAATTATGCTTGGCTTTAAGTAACTGACAAAGATTTCTCTTCCTAACTTACACAAGTAGGGCTTATTATTTGAGGAGGGGTAGAATAACAGAAAGTGAGAACTGAGCTCTATGGTTACTCAATGGCAGGGCTAGGAAATTTAGTTTTAATAATATGAAATTATCTCAAATTGAAGCCAAAGTGGCCTCAATAAAACACTCTTGGAAAAGACAAATCGTTACCTATGCCAAAAAATGAGTACCTTCCAACATATTTCTACTCCGTGTGACAACGGATAAATGTAATAAAACCATTCCTGCACAAGCAATTTCCTTTCCAAATGAGAAACCATTCACTGAGTTCCACATTTACCTTCTAAGGTTCCAAATGATGATCCTCGTCCCCTTCTTACCCATGATAGCATCAAGTTCTGCCAGTAACTTCTGTTCCGTAGAAAACAGAGAATGTTCCAGAATTGCTGCAAGGCTTGCTTTTGATTCTGATAAATTTATCATCTGTCGTATATCTTAAGTTAAAGACTTAGACCAACAACATATTTTTCACAATTGCAATATGGAGACTCAAACAGTAACAGTAACAGGTAACTATTTCCTAAATTAATTTCTAAGTTTTAAAACTATAGTTTGATTTCAGATGAACACCAAGGAAGATGAAGTATGAGCAAGTTTATTATGATTCCTAACTAATTTAATGGTTCCTAATATCTGAATGTGTTTATACACAGAATGTGTTTATACACAGAAGACATTCTCCTAAAGATACCTTGCTTTTCATGGGCTTAGGGGAAATTTCAAGGCAGACCACACATCTTATTAGGCATAACACAACTGAAATAAAGGGGAGAGCTACAGGAAGCTGAACACAGAATGCAACCACCTGACGTTAAGGGTTTCCATGGCACAATTCCAACAGAAGAGAGAAAGAGACAAAGGCTTAGCCTCAGATGTAAGAGGCAATGGGTAGGAACAACAGCTATCATGGAAACTGTGATTCAAAAACGAGAATCTGGAGGAGGGCAAGAGGAGGGAAGGGTTTGGAGTATTTCTTCAGTTTCTCCATAGTTTCTATTTCAAAATCAAAAGGATATGGTGTTTGTTGAACGCCACTATTGGGACAACAACATGTTCTGCTTTTATGACTTCCAAGTAGGTCTGAGATAAGAAGCCCACACTCATGCTTTCTCCATTTTTGGTAAACACGATTGCATCTTTACCCAAACGCATAGAACCTGACTTAAAGCCATTCCCATACAATCCAACTGGGACATGACCATTCATGGTGACTTTGTCACTGAAGCCAAAGCTAAAAAGGAAAAAAGAAAATTTTTTAAAAATAAATATGTATAACCTTCGTTTTTTTAAATTCAAAAATTATAAAGTAAAAAGCCTGGGTATAAACGTTAGCCTCATCCTCTAGCTGCATAATCTTAGGCAAACTACTTTTAATCTATTTTGACGTTTTTCCCCATCTCTAAAATGAAAACTAAATCTGCATTGTAGGGTGTATGAATTACACACTAAAACAGGAGCTCATTGCCTAGCACATCATGCCAAAATGACTGAGTTCCCATCTGGGCTCCTGTGACCCTTGAGATTTTACCCCATGATATTTCTTCTAAATGCAAACAACCCCCTCGATCTCAGCAAGCCTACTGTAGTATGATTACCAATGGCATCGACTAGAGTTTCTGGCAGAATAACAAGTATTTAAGGGACAGGAGAAAGGGCTCTGCTGCCACATTTTCTCTATCCTGTATCTCTACTAGGTACTTTGGTTTCCTTTTCAGGCACATTTGGCTTCACACTGACATCCTATTCTGTGACCCCAGAGCCCAAGGCTTTATGACTATTTTATCTTGCTTCCTTCCTTTTCCTCAGAATCCCTTTAAAATGACTTCCCACCAAAAGTGGCGTTTTACTGGAAATACTGGTTAAAACTAATGAACACTGGAGTATAAATAACTGCTATCACTGCACTATAACTCTAAAGGAATGGTGGAATTTTGGGTAAGTCAGACATGCGGGGGGTGAGAATGGCAGGGATTGTCTAATAATCAAATAGAAGGAGGAAATGATGGGAAGACTTAAGAGAACGGAGTGGGCTGTGGGTATAGCATATCATATTTAAAAACCAAAAAGTATGGGCAATAAGTAGGACACATGAAACCCCTGAACTGGGTAAAAGCAATATTTTTAAGAAATGTGACACTTTTGGGGCGCCTGGGTGGCTCAGTCGGTTAAGAGTCTGCCTTTGGCTCAGTTCACAACGAGCCCTGTGTCGGGCTGCTGAGCCCTTTCCCTCTGTCCTTCACCTTGCTCGTGCTCTCTCTCTCTCTCTCTCAAATAAATAAAATCTTCAAAAAAAGAGAGAAATGTGACACTTTTACATACCTTAGCATTTTATGTAACTTATCTGAAGTCATACCATTCCCATTATCGGTGAATGTCAAGCATATATGGTCATTTATCACTGTTTTGTCAATCCATATCTGTTTAGCATTCACATCAGGATCGTAAGCATTATCTGGGAAACAGAAGTTTTGAGAAATTTTGATTTTTCATTTTAAAGAGCAATTAGTTCAGTACAATCCTTTAACAAGCAACATGTTTTTTAAAAATTGAAATGCTTAGGAACTCCTAAAATTTGAAAACATGAAACTAAACTGTACCTTGCTATACATCATTCACTGATCATTACAGAATTAGCTCTTTCCAAAGCCCTCCATTTGTCACACTGGTACCCACTACACTGAAAAAGTACAAATAAGAAGAATGACTGTACCAAAGAGATGAATGAGACAGGGAGGTCTTCCTCTGCCCAAAGAACCGGCCTGGCTATCAAGAGTGCAACTGAGAGCTGAGTGTCATCTCGCACTACAAGCTGACACCGAGGGAATGCAATGCAGTTCCTGAATAACCAAGGAAGCAGTCATGTTTTCTGCTAAGCTGGATACACAGATGAAGGTCTACCTTCTACACAGTTCTTCAAATTATGGCCCTTTCCAATCTAACCAAAGTTTCTGGTGGCTTTTACATTTCTATGATCTCTGTACAGATCCCCATTTAACACTCTTGTTTAGCTTCCTTGTTTGTCTCAGAATAAATAAGTAGGAAGGAATACATTAAAAAAAAAAAAAAACACCGAAAAAATTTTTAAAATGTCAACAGAAGCAGCAATAACATCAGCTTGTGAACTATCTAAGTTCTACTCGAATATCCTTAACTGACCAAAAATACTTGCTGAGGTATATTTTGAAGTCTTTATGACTAAATATAAATAATGGTTCTCAAACTATCCTTCCATAAGGCAGCCTAGAACTAAAATCATCTTTTTAATCAACAACGTTGGGAGAAATGGTGTTTCACTTAAATTTGGTATAGCACAAAGAGCACCATGACTTTCAGCTGCTCTAACCCAAAGCCAGACAATCACTATATATGAATGAACAATCAATCCCAGGTTGGGTGGCTCCTCTGGGTTGCCGTAAAAAAAGAATGGCTCTAGATAGCTGCAGTGTTATACCCATTTCCGGGTTTTTAAAAAACCAGCTGAATAGCACATGCTAGCTGGGAGACTTTGGAAAATCTAACTATGCCAAAGAAAAAGAAGGGTGCTCAAAAGTGCCTCCCTTTTTTTTCTCTTATACATCTAAGATAGAACCCTTTCTTGACAAAGAATCTAAAGTATTTCTAAGAATTCCAAAGAATATACTTTCCTTTATTACCTGTTTCTCAAACACATGCTTAAAAAAAAAAAAATCAGGGGCGCCTGAGCGCCTCAGTTGGTTAAGAGGCTGACTCTTGGCTCAGGTCAAGATCTCAAGTCCTGGCACGGAGCCCCACCTTGGGCTCCACGCTCAGCAAGGAGTCTGCTTCCACTCCCTCAGCCCCTACCCCTGCTCGCTCTCAAATAAATAAATCTTAAAAAAAATTTCACATGCATGAATTTTCCAGATAGAAAAAAATCATGACCCATAATGCAAATCTGATCACAACCTTGCCTCTTCTCATGTTCACTGAAACACTATTAAAATACAATTCTATACCTAATCATTCTATTGGAGGAAACAAAAATGTATTATCACAAATCTAATGTAACATTAATCCCCCTATTGCTAACATCAGAAAAACACATCGACTGTTATATGTACTTTCCAGCTATTAAAAAACACAATTCCCATTTTTGCAGTATGTCAATTTCTTTTATAATCAGAATAAAACTATTTTCAACATGTTTCATAAATTTAGCAAAATACTTTTATAGTACAGAGAAGGTTGAGCAGCAATTAATTTGACATCTATTTGAATAGTTGTTATGCTAGATAACCTTTACTGATGGTATCATTCAAAATACATGTTTTATTAAACAGCACATTTGCATATTATTTTTCAATGAAAAGTTTTTTAAAACTTCAATTGCAAGCAACATATTATACATGAAATGTCAATTTTACATACCTATTAGTTCAGCAACTGCACTGAATGGCCAAGTGTGACTAGTAGAATTTGTATGTAAAAACTTCGGGCAAAGCTGAAACAAAGCAATGATTCATGTAAATTAATTCAAGTCATACTTTTGAGAACAGAAACCAATATAATTTTCTGTCCCTGTATTAAACAACACTGGGGCACCTGGCTGGCTCAGTCGGTAGAACCTGTGACTCTTGATCTCAGGGTTGTGAGTTCAAGCCCCACGTTGGGTGTGGATATTACTTAAAAATAAAATCTTTAGGGGTGCCTGCGTGGTTCAGTCAGTTGAGCGGCTGCCTTCGGCTCAGGTCATGATCCCAGGGTCCTGGGATCGAGCCCCACGTCCAGCTCCCTGCTCAGCGGAGAGCCTGCTTCTCCCTCTCCCTCTGCCTGCCACTCTGCCTACTTATGCTCTCTGTCAAATAAATAAATAAAATCTTTAAAAAATAATAATAATAAATAAATGAAATATTTTAAAATAATAAAAATAATAAAAATACAATAATCAACATTGAGACCAAGCAAAAATAATAGCTGCTTGCTTCAGGATATACCTGGAAGTTATAACCTCGAAGATAAGATTCTTAGAAGGCTGTGCTAATCAACTAAATAGTTTACTCATCAACACCTGCTTCAAAACCCTTGCCTCCTTGGGTCCACCAATCCAAAGCCATGATATCATAAACCACCCAATCAGAAAGTTACCCAGTTTGCAAGGCCTACCTCAAAATTACCGTGAGACACAACTAAGATTTTGCCAAGGGGGTGTTTTTTCCTGAGTGCATTTGCTTAATAAACTTAACTTCACTTATTAATCAACAGGCTTTTCTAGTGGTCTCTTGGAATGTCAGTATTTGATACTTTTTATATTATTTACTCCCAGTTCATTATAGTTAAAACTTGGCAGTGGAGTAATAAATCAACCCTTTACACAATGTCAAATAAAAGTTCAAATCCAAGGACCTTAGGTCTGATTTTATTCACAGTAATACAGTATGAAAGACTATGCCAATCAACCTCATGCTATAGGGAACTCTCTAAATTCCTGAGTAATATAGATATCAAACACATAAAAATGTACAAGGGGCCTTCAAAGGCTGAGGCTGAAAAATTTCCATTTCAGACAGTTTCCATGCAATGGGCATTTTGTGTTCATTTTGAACAGATTATCTTATATTTAGGAAAAAACAGAGAGGGGGCACTTTCAAGTATTCAATGTGAAGAGCTCTGGAAATGTGATGAGATTATAAATGAAACCAACTGAGTTTGTAGTGCTCAGCTGCTGCCACAAGGTGTCAGAAAGAGGTCTATTTTTCCTTTGTCCACACTTGGTTTTAGGTAATTCCCAAGCATTCATTCACCATTAGACTGAAGTACACATGTGAGAAATGAAATTCTGTAGAAGAGCAGTCTTCAAACTGGAGTATGGCACACATTCATGACTATGAAGTAATTCAGCCTTTTTTTTTTTTAAAGATTTTATTTATTTGACAGAGACAGACACAGCGAGAGAGGGAACACAAGCAGGGGGAGTGGGAGAGGGAGAAGCAGGCTTCCTGCTGAGCAGGGAGCCCCATGTGGGACTCGATCCCAGGACCCTGGGATCATGACCCGAGCTGAAGGCAGATGCTTAACGACTGTGCCACCCAGGCGCCCCTAATTCAGCCTTTCTACAGCATATGTTACAAAGTTTTTTTAATAAAAATCAATTTCCAGATCTTCATCTTGCACAAGAGGCCTTTCTCAAATTAATCTACCTGAGACAGTGCCAGGGGTCAGCCATCAGGAGGCTCTTTATGTCCCAGCCGTCTGCCTTTGCATAATTATCACACTACCATTTATAGAATGGCATACTCCTCACCTGTTATAAATTTTACAGTGCGGCATGGCTTTGGAGTATGAAACTTCTGGCTACCAAAGGAGAAGACACCCTTAGAATATCTGTCTTTGCTCTATTTTATGCATTTTGTTAGGTGTGAAATCTGGAATTGGAAATGGGGTACTGTGAATTTTAGATGTACTGGCAGAATGTGGTAGTGGGAATGTCAATTTTCATTTAATGTCTTCATCCTGTATATCAATTCCAAATTGACAATGGTACACATAGTTCTTGCATAAGAGCCCCAGGAGAGCAAAGCAAAGAAGGCATCAATAAGAAATAACTGAATGGTAAACAGTGGCTTTTTCAACTATTCTGAATTCTCATCTCTAGAACATGTCATTAGCTGTGGAGGGAAAAAAACACGCTTGAACGGCCAAAGCAGTAATACACACACAGACACACATACAGACACACAAACATGCACGCGAAGCAGAGTATGTTTAGGTGTGTGACCTTGAGCAAAAAGCTTAACCTCTGTGTCTCAAGTTCTGTCATCTATAAAAATGAGGATGATAATTGTATCAGCTTACCAGGGTATTAAGACTATTAAATGAGTTAATATTTATAAATGCTTAGAAGACCAATTGGAACATAATAAGCACTGTGTGTGTGTGTGTGTGTGTGTGTGTGCTTGCTTTTTAAGTATTCCTTAAAGGCACAACTCAGCTCATATAAAAATAAAAATTAAGGAAGAGGAGCCTGGGTGGCTCAGTCAGTTGAGCATCCGCCTTCAGCTCCAGTTATGATCCCAGAGTTCCAGGAGTGAGCAGCATCAGGCTCCCTGCTCAGCGGGGAGTCTGCTTCTCCCTCTCCCTCTGCCCTCACCCCAGTCATGCGCACTCTTTGTCTCTGGATCGCTCAAATAAATAAATAACCTTAAAAATATTTTAAAAAGGAAAATCTTTAAGGGCTTCAAGTAAAGAAGGAATTAACAACAAAAATAAGATTTGAAAATAAGGATGCAATGAGTGAGATGCTTAACTGAAATACAAAGGTTTTTTTGTTTTTGTTTTTTTTTAAGGTTTTGGTTTTAACGGTGATTCAGGGATAGGAGATTTGGAAGTAAGTGCCCCTCTCCACACCTCAATAAGAAGTTGGAGGCAGCAGGAATCTCTCTAATGGGAAGCTTGTCTGTTTTGGTCTAGATGCTTAAAAAAAAAAAAAAAAAAAAGTGTAACAGGAAGCTCTGTAAAAAGGGGCATGCCTTCACTTTGGTTAAGTGTTTCAATTTCTATAACCTGCGGAAACACTATGGAGACACAACCTCAACCAGACCACATAGGATTCTCTTAGCTCATTATTTGGGAGAATATTTGAGTACAAAATCTAAAATAAGGGAACAATCATTTAAGGAACAATCCACCAGGAGAAAATGTTAGCAGACAAGATACAATAGTATTAGACATCACTTCCCACCCCTAAACGTTAGGAAACACATACACACAAATGAGATGCTCTGAAGACTACACAGATTTTTTTAAAGAATTAATATAACTTTTAGAATCAACAAGTAGTCACACATTTTAAAAATCAGTTAAATATAAAACTTTTTTGGAAGCCTGAACACATGTACACCCCTGTTCATAGCAGCATTATTCACAATATGTTTACCTGTGCTCCTGCCTGAAACTGTTTTCTAATGAAGGGGGAAAAAAAAGAGAAATAAACCCAGAAGAACAAAAATAATCAGAGAAGTGATGGATAATAGGAGATAAAACAGTAGTCTGGAAATTGGAAAGCACAGATAGTGACAACTGATTTAACAGCCGTTGTAAAGAGCGGAATCCAAAACCTAAAAGAGATGGGAAACGAAACAAGAAGCAAAACAAGACCAGGAACCTTGGCAGAACTCCAGAAAGCCTTAGGAATTAGACTTTCATGCCTCCAAAGTCAAAGGTACTAGAGATTGTATGAAAACAAGATAGCTTCAAAGTCTTTAAAGAAGCAGTAAAGATTCCCCTCCAGTTCCTTCTTTCACCCTGCCAACTACTCGAAGCAAGCCGGCAGAAAACTGGAGGTCTGTTCTCTGGAGAAAGTGATGATGGCAGGTTCAGGGACAAGGAACACAGGTGGGTTAAAAGCAAGTCAGCAAATAGCCCAGAAATTAACCCTCACATATATGGTCAAATGATTTTCCACAAGGGTGGAAAGACCATTCAGTAGGAAAAAGACAGCCTTTTCAATAAATAGTGCTGGGAAAGCTAGATATCCTTATGTAAAAAGACTCAAGTTGTACCTTTACCTCACAACGTATAGAGAAAAAAAGAACATCTTAAAATGGATCAAAGATCTAACATAAAGAATTAAAACTATAAAACTCTTAGAAGAAAGCACAGGGGAAAAGTTTCATGACACTGGATTTGGCAATGATTTCTTGGATATGATACCAAAAGTAGAGGAAACAAAACAAAATCAACTGTAAAGGATACAACTGGGACGCCTGGATGGCTCAGTTTGTCATCTGCCTTTGGCTCAGGTCATGATCCCAGGGTCCCTGGATCAAGCCACATCTCAGCGTCAGACTCCCTGCTCAGTGCGGAGTCTGCTTCTCCCTCTCCCTCTGCCCCCCCTTGCCCTGCTCGTGCTCAGTCTAAGTAAATAAATAAACAAAATATTTTTTTAAAAAAATAAAGGATACAACCGATAGAATGAAAAAGCAATCTATAGAATGGGAAAAACATCTGCAAATCAAGTATCTGGTAAGAGGTTAATATCCAGAACATATAAAGGACTCCTGCACAAATCAACAAAAAGACTAAAAACCTAATTAAACAGTGGGCAAAGGACTTAGATATTTCTCCAAGGATTGTATACAAATGGCCACTAACACAAGAAAAGATGCTCAACATCACTAATCGTTAGGGATATACAAATCAAAACCACAATGAGATACCACCTCATACTTATTAGCATGGTCCTATAAAATTAAACACAGAATTGCTATATGATCCAGCAATTCCACTGCTGGGTACATACTGAGAAGAAATGAAAGTAGGATCTTAAAGAGATTATTTGTACACCCCTGTTCATAGCAGCATTATTCACAATAGCCAAAAGGTGGAAGCCACATAAATATCCATCAATGAATGGATAAACAAAATGTGTTATATTCATACAAGGGAATATTATTCGGCCTCAAAAGGAAAAGGTCCCTTGACATATGCTACAACTGGATGAACCACCCTGAGAACATTCTGCTAAGTGAAATAAGCCAGTCACAAAAAGACAAGTAACTGATGATTACACTTAATATGAGATACCTACAGTAGTCAAATTCACAGAAAGTAGAATCGTGGTTGCTAGGGGCTGTGGGAAGGAAGAACGGAGAATTATTTTTTAATAGGTATAGAGTTTTAGTTCTGCAAGATGAGAAGAGTTCTGGAGACTGTACAACAATGTGAATGTATTTAACACTACTGACTTAAATACTTAAAAATGGTCAAGATGGTAAATTTTATGTTAAGTGTATTTTACCACAATAATAAAGAGATAAATACCAAGTCAGCAAACTGAACAACGTGATACTCCCATCTCCTTTCTCCCAGGTGAGCTTTCAGAAGAGCTAGCAGCCAGAATTATCTGTGCCATGGCAAAAGATTAGATGCAGAATTCCTCTCTGGAAAACCAAATGATTTCTAAAAGTTCCATCTGCTTCTTTTACAGTTGTGTCAGGCCTTTCTGGATAGCATCTTATTTTTGTTGTTCCCACTTTTTAAAAATTACTTAAAAATTTTTTTAAGTTATTTTTTTAAGATTTTATTTAAATTCCAATTAGTTAGCATACTGTGTAATATTAGTTTCAACACTTATAGTGATTGTGATTCAACAATATAGTATTCAACACTTCATTACAACAGCCGGTGCTCATCACAAATTTTTACGTTACTTTAAACACACCTATTTTATTTTCTAACACTTCCATTCTTTAGGCTCTTACAAATACTGACATAGGGTGCCCCCAACAAAACATAACTGATTCCTACCTATATGATCACCCAACACTGAAGCCCACCAAAGGAGCTCTACTCATATATGAATACCTTCTAGTCAGCTGTGTGTCTTACTTGGAAATGTAATCAGGTTAACCATCTCCAGACATTTGAGACTGTAAGATCAGAAGTCGAAAACACAAAGTAAAAGGAACAAAGAAAGTAGAGGTGATGCACTGAGCAAAAGAAAACTTGAAAAATACTTTGATCAATATGTCCAGTGATAACAAATATTCTGTCCAGGGGAGATGATTGTGTATGTATATATATATATAGCATTTTATTTTATTTTTTTAAGTAGGCTCCATACCCAATGTGGGGCTTGAACTCATGACCCTGAGATCAATAGTCGTACACTCCACTGACTGAGCCAGCCAGGCACCCCTCTCCAGGGAAGATTTTAAAAAGACATTCAGTGGGGCACCCGGGTGGTGCAGTCCGTTAAGTGTCTGACTCTTGGTTTCAGCTCAGGTCCTGATCTCAGAGTCTGCTCCAGACTCTCCCTCTCCCCCTCCTCCCTGCTGTGTGCACACGCTCTCTCTCAAATAAATCTTTTAAAAAAAAGATATAGTTATATATAGTCAATATAATTATTAATTATAATAGTTAAATAGTAGGAGAAAGGTAGGAGAACATGTGGAGGAAATCTCACAGGAAAGAAACAATGAGTAGGAAAACAGGAGAGAAAAGAAAACAGAAAAACAGGGAAGAAATATGTCAAATAAATGAGAAATCTTTCCAGATTATTAAGAACTTGAGTTTCCAGCCTAAGTGCCCAATACAATACACAGGACTCTAAAAGCATCCTTTTAAATTTCTAAGAGAAATCATTCCTAATTTAGAATTATAATTCCAGATAAATGATATGTAAAGAGCAAGCAATGGTAGCATAAACCTATTTCTAAGAAATGACATAAACTTTTTTTCTTCCCATGTACTCTGCTCTCAGGAAGCTATACCTGTTTTTGGAAGGATGGATGGGCTCCACCACTACCAGGAACAAAAATAACAATATTTACTGAGTGCTTACTGCATGCACAGACCTTTTATATGTATTTGCTCCTTTACTGTTTAAAACCACCCTCTGAGGTGCCCACCCATCCTTCAGATTGGAAACTCAGGCACAGAGAGAGTAAGTAATTTGCCAAGGTTACATATCCAGTTGTCAGTCAGGATTTGAACCTAGGCAGGTGGGCTCCAGAGCCCATGCTCTCAGTCATTAATCTATTGCGCCTGCCAAGGGAGTAAACTCCGAAAGAGGAATATGTGGGATGGAGACACAACGAAAGGGGAAGGAAATTTCCAGAAAGATGATAAAGGGAAATCCCCAAAACACAAGTGAGCCAACAAAACTGACAAAATATTGGGTGTGCTTGAGCACATCTGGAAAAGATTTTCCAGTTAAAGTTTGGACAAAAGAGCAAATCTAAGCAAACAAAATACAATTATTAACTTCAGAAAAACAAAAAGCTGTACAACAAAGAAAATGCAATCATAATTCTGGTTGGTTCATTTGTGAATAATGGTAAGAGTGATAAATCATACAGTAATTCAACAAAAAAGAGGTAAGTGCATTGGAAGGATGGGACGAGGTGAAAAGAGTGTGCACGTGTCAGCTAAATCCACAGCAGGACTACTGGAAAACAACAAAATGGTACCACCACTTTACTTAGAAATACGAAAGCAGAAAGCAAAAATGTAAATGTTTTTGTCACTCTGAATTCCGTTCTTGGATCTCTTGCCCGCCTAAATTAAAATTTTGCATACATCATTATGGTTCACCCCTTGTGTCTTAGGTTTATGACTTCGGACAAATGCATAAACTCATTAATTCCTAGACTCCTAATGAAAGCATTTGATAGCTACACCCAAACAGCGAGCATGGCTGTATTCAAATGAAACTTTATGGAAACTGTAATGTCTACTATGTCACATAATTTTCATATGGCAAAATATTCTTTTGATTTTCTCCAACTGTTTAAGAATCATGTTTAAGAATCATTCTTAGCTTATGGGCCATACAAAAACTGGTGGCAAGCTGTATTTGGCCCATGAGCTGTAGTTTGCCAATTCCTGTCCTAAAGCAAAAAGATGGGTGGGGACACAGTCCAGAAGCTGCAGACGGGAGATTACCGTCAATGAGGTTCCACACAGCCCGTATTACCCACAAAAGAAATATTTAGCACATGGACAGCTGCTTCACCCAGAAAGCCAGCTAACAACAATACCGGTCTCTTAACACTGTTTTGACCCTTATCTTTGCTCCCTTTCTCACCTCAATCTTGAAGAACCTGAGACAGCAACAAGGGGGGGGGGGGCAGGAAACGAAGAGAATCCAAGGGCAGAAACAGGATGAAACCAGTTCACTCCTTTCCCCCACTACAGGATTTTGGTACAGAATGTGGCCCAATCTGAGGAGGGGGGAGGGCAGGGCATTAAATTGAATAAGATATTTTAAATTAAATGAGGCCAGACTTCACAATACCTGAGGCTAACCGGAAAGCCTTACATCTGCCCAGATTCACCTAAGCGTGGAAGAGAACCATTAGCAAACAATATCTAAACCCAGTGGTAAAAGAATAAAGTTGTTCTCTATATTCAAACTACTAAATACTATCTCATTGAAGAGGCCAGTTACGTAACCAAAGGACCTTTATTCAGTATAGGTAAAGAACGCTTATATATAGATCAATAAAGATCCAAGAGAAAATAGAAAAATGGGCAAAGGATACAAATAGGTGTTTTTTTAAAAAAGTTAAATAACTTTTAAGGAAATGCAAAATAAACCCAGATACATTTCACATTCACCATACAGGAAAATTGTTAAAGTCCAACAATATCAGGTATGGGTAAGAATGATTAAATGAAAGAAGTCACGGGCAGTGCACCATTTTTAAAGCAATGGTATTACCACTCGATTGTTAAATTTAACAAGACTATGGTAGCCATTCTCTGGCAAGAGTCACCAACCTCAACAGAGGACGTACACTTCTGCATAACACCAACTTTTTAAGGATAATCAGGTAGGAAAGCCACGCCCACATTTCAGGAGATGAAATTTCAATTCTTGTGTGTGACCACTCCCTACGACTTAAGACTCCTAGATACAAGAAATGCTGGAGGATTTCCAAGAACGCCCCAAAACAGAAACGACGGAGAGGCTAGAGGAAACGGGAGAACCCAGTGACTTGGTGATCTGGGCCCGAGGGCTTAACTGGAGGGAAGCGGCAGGAATGTGACCGAATCGGGAAGACCCGTCCCGGCTCGCTTCACCCCGTCCCACCGCCTAGAGGTCAAGGCCGCCTGGCATTTCTGGCCGCGGACTGCCGCTCCCGCTCCCTCCCCCTCCGGGGCGCCCCGCGGGCCCGCAGGCCGGGAAGGGTCAGGGGCCCTGCGGTCCGAGGGGCGGGCGGTCCCGCCACCGAGGCCTCGCCCTCGACCGACAGGGGCGAAGCAGCCAGGAGAGAGCCGGGAGGAGGGGCCGCGGCCCCGGCCCGCCCCAAAGCCGCGGGGGCAAAACAGAAACCCAGCGCGGAGGAAACGGAACGCAGCCCGGCCCGTGCCGCCCGACCCTGCCCGCCGCCGAGTCACTCCGCCGACGGGAGCGAGATGGCCGCCCCCTCCCCTGGCCCCACCGCGGCCCGAGGCGCCGCACCGCGCCGACGAGTCGCCACCGCCCACTGCCGGCCCCCCTTCGCTTGCCCGCCTGCCCGCCCTCCTGGGACACGGCCCGCTCCACCCCTCGCGGCTGCTCACCGCGCTGAGGCGGATCCCGCTGGGTGGCTGCGCCGCCATCTTGAGCGAGCTACAAAGCCAGGACCGGCCTCGGCCGCAACCCGACTGGGAGGCGGCCTGGACGACTGTGGGCCCCGCTGGGCCCGCCCACTTCCGGGGCGGGGCGCGCGGCTGCCCCGCCCGCCCACTTCCGCCTCAGGCACAGTTGTATTAAGAGTGTGGGGGAAGTAAATTCCCGGGAGGAGCTGGGAGAACTGGGCTCGAAGCGTTGGGCCCTGCAGGGAAAGGGTGCATGCGTGAGACTGGCGGGCGCGAAAGGGTCGCTCGCTGCGTTTACTGGATCTGGAAACTTGAGGGTGGAGAGTTTGAAGTCTGTCCCCACGTGCGCTGGGGTCCGGAGAGGTGAACTCGAGGCGCCTGATTGGCTGGACGTGAATTGCACTAAAACAAGCCGCCTATGCCCACCTGTGTCAATGTGATTTGAAACCTTGTTAACGAAATACAGACTTTGTGCATTTTGGATTTGCTCTGGAAGTTATCATCCTTCGGCCTGGAGAAGAGTCCTTTCTTGCGTGCACATTTATTGAGTCCTTCCGCTCATGCACGCTTAGTGTCCACTTTGTGCCGGATGTTGGGCTGAGTAGGATATAGAAATGAGTAAGTCTAGGGCTGTTCCATACTGCAGGTAAACAGAGGATGGAAAGGGTTTTTTAAATATCCATTTAGGTTTTTTGCTTTTTGTTTTTCCTTTTATCTCTTTGTCCTGGTTTTTGGGAAGTTTAAGCACATGTCAGGTCTCCAACACTTGTTTTTAATTTTTTTTAACTAAAAAAAGAAGATCCACCAAAACCCGGTTAACCCATTTCTCCCACCCACTCCCCACCTATTGCGTTTTTTACTGTAGTACATTTTCTTTGTAAAAATTCAGATAATATGGAAATATAAAACATGAAATTTACCCCCAATCTCTTCACCAGAACATATAAACAATTTGGTATACATTAATCCAGGCTTACGATATACTAAATATTATTTCCAATACAGATGGCCTTCCCACTTGCCACAGTTCCACTTAGGATTTGTCAACTTTCCACTTGCCACAGTTCCACTTAGGATTTGTCAACTTTACCATGGTGTGGAAATGATATGCATTCAGTAGAAACTGTACTTGGGGGGCGCCTGGGTAACTCAGTCGGTTAAGCGTCTGCCTTCAGCTCAGTTCATGATCCCAGGGTCCTGGGATGGAGCCTGGCACTGGGCTCTTTGCTCACCGGGGAGCCTGCTTCTCCCTCTCCCTCTGCCCTTACCCCACCTTTCTCCCCCCACTCGAGATACCTCTCTCTCTTGCTCTGCATTCTCTCAAATAAATAAATAAATAAAATGTTAAAAAAAAAACTGTACTTGGAATTTTCAATTTTGCTCTTTTGCTGGTGTGAAAATTAATAGCCAGAAACCTCACTGAAGTGGAGTTGGAGGTTCCACAGGGTGACCTCTCCTGCCCTACCCATCCTTATCAGTTGCAGACCCAACAAGAAGAGACCGACGACATTACCTGGACTTGACCTTGCTCCTTGTACTACTTTACTATCCCTGGGGGAAAGAAAAAACACTTACCTTATCTCCTACACCCCTGAAACAGCTCAGCCAAGAAGCCGCTATACTTTGAACTCCCGATCTACTCCAGTGGACTTTTTCATTTATAACAGCCTTCCCAACCTACTCCTTTTCTCCTTAAAAAAGGGTACCTCCCCTTTATTCCCTGGACTCGACTATGGGTTTTGCCGCAACTTGTTTGTCCCGGATTACAATCCTCTTTTATTCTTGAGTAAGTCCATTTTTACTAGTAAAATAACTGGCAGTTTTTATTTTTATTTTTTTTATTTTTATTTTATTTTATTTTTTTTTAGATTTTATTTATTTATTTGACAGAGAGAGACACAGCGAGAGAGGGAACACAAGCAGGGGGAGTGGGAGAGGGAGAAGCAGGCTTCCCGCGGAGCAGGGAGCCTGATGCGGGGCTCGATCCCAGGACCCTGGGATCATGACCTGAGCCGAAGGCAGACGCTTAACAACTGAGCCACCCAGGCGCCCCTATTTTATTTTTAAAATTAACACTGGGCTAGCAATATCCGGTATGATCCTCTCTCGTGATGCTGGGTAGCAGCAAGCTGTAGTTCCCAATCAGCCATGCTATTGGGAAAATAAATAACCTATATACACTTACAACCATTGCACCCAAACAATCTGTTTTTCACTTTCAGACAGTATTTAATAAATTACATGAAATATCCAACACTTTGTTATAAAATAGGCTTTGCATTAGATGATTTTGTCCAACTGTGGGCTAACATGTTCTGAGCACATTTAAAGTGAGGCTAAGCTAAGCTATGACGGTCAGTGTGTTTAGGTGTATTAAATGCATTTTCAACTTACAATATTTTCCTTTTTTTAAAAGATTTTATTTATTTATTTGACAGAGAAAGAGACAGCGAGAGCGGGAACACAAGCAGGGGGAGTGGGAGAGGGAGAAGCAGGTTTCCCTCTGAGCAGGGAGCCCTATGCTCAACTTACAATATTTTCAATTTATGATGGGTTAATTGGAAGGTAACTCCATCGTAAGTCAAGGAAGATCTACATGAATGAGAAAATGTTTAGGGGTGCCTGGGTGGCTCAGTAGGTTAAGCGTCTGCCTTCAGCTCAGGTCATGATCCCAGGGTCCTGGGATCAAGCTCTGCATTGGACTCCTTGCTCAGTGGGGAGTCTGCTTCTCCCTCTCCCTCTGTACTCTCTCTCTCTTGCTCTTGCCCTCTCTCAAGTAAATAAATAAAATCTTAAAAAAAAAAAGTGTTTTGTTGTCACTCTTGCCACTCACCATTGGGCAAATGACATAATGTGAATCACCTAAGTCAAAGTGCTAGTTAACACCACTTGTAACGCCCTGGACTGAATAATTTCTTGGTTTCCTCCAGCGTTAAGACTATTATGTAAGAGGCTTTTTTATCAACTCTTTATTGAGAGCCTTCTTCGTGTCTGTCAGTGTCAGGGCTCTAAGGATTTAGTGGTGAACAAAATAGAGAATTTATGATCTCAAGGCTGTGTTTGTTAAATTGTGGCCCATTTGTGAGTTGTGAAATCGATTTGATGAGTCTCTACTAGAGCTTTGTGAAAAACAAAATAGAATTTTAATTTAATAGTATAGTGCAATGTCAATCTAGGACTATATCCAACTTCTTCACTTACTAGCTATGTGCTGTTCAGCAAATTACTTTGATTTTGAGATGAGATTAGCCTGGATTATGTGGCTGGGCCCTAGATGCAAACCCAAGTATCTTTATGAAACAGAGGCAGAGGGAGATGGGGTCACAGAAAGGTTATTTGACCTCTGCAGCAGAGAGAGACTTGCTATGCTGCTAATTCTGAAAATATAGAAGGGGCCTGGAGCCAAAGAATGCAAAGAATGCAGCTCTAGAAGCCGGAGAAGACCAGGCAACTCCATTCTAGAGCCCCCAGAGTCTGCAGAGGAGACATCTTCAGCCCAGTGAAACTTATTTCAGACATCTGGCCTCCAGAACTGGAAGAGAAGAAATTTCTGTCGTTTTAAGCCACTGAGTTTGTGATAATTTGTTAGGGCAACAAAAGGCATAGACAATATGTTCATGTACAAGCAAGTACTTACCTAAACATACAAATTCTTGTCCCCCTCCCCCCTTTTTCACACAATTGAGCACACTGTGGAATTCTGCATTCCCAAGGCTTACTCATATTGAAAAAAAATTGAGGCAAACACGTACAGGCTAAGCTTACACCAGGTTGGTATAAAAGGGGATTTTACAAGAAAGTAAATACTCCACCACACCCCTCTGGTGCTTGTATCAGACAAACCCAAGCTTGCATGGAAATCTTTATTTAAAAAAAAGTCAAAGCTAACTTGAGGTGATTTTTTTAAAAGAATGTATTCATTTATTTGAGAGAGTGAGCACGAGTGGGAGGGGCAGAGAGAGAGGGAGGGAGAATCTGAAGCAGTCTCCTCGCTGAGCATGGAGCCCGAGGTGGGGCTTGATCTCAGGACCCTGAGATCATGACCTGAGCCAAAACCAAGAGTCAGATGCTCAACTGACTATGCCACCCAGGCACCCCGATGTGATTTTTTTTTTTTTAATGATAGAAACTATCTTCTTTGGGGAGGGCTGTAGATTGAAAGTTCATCTCTACCCAGACTCATATGTTGAAGTCCTAACCCCCAATGTATTTGAAGGTGGAGCCTTTGGGAAGTGATTATGTCACATGGTGAAGCCCTCATGAATATTAGTGCCCTTATAATAAAAGAGGCCCTACAGAGCTCCCTCAGCTCTTGTGCCATGTGAGGACAAGGCAAGAAGAACCAAGAAGGCGCCTTGATCTTGGACTCCCAGCCTCCAGAACTGTGAGAAATAAATGTTTGTTGTTTAAGCCACCTAGACTATGGTATTTTTGTTATAGCAGCCCAAATGGACTAAGTCAGGGAAAGAGAAATTTTTTAAAAGTCCACACAATGGTTGGAATATTAGCCAGATAAAACAAAACCTCCACCTGATCTAAATCAACACAACGTGAAATCTGGTTGCTTTCACAAACTTATACAGTTTATGCATCTTGAGTTTTACGTAAAACAGTGTATTGTGGAGATCTTTCCATAACTACATAAAGAGCTTCCTCATGTTATTTCGCAACTTCATAACATTCCTTTATTTATTTATTTGTTTTTTAAGTAATCGCTATGCCCAGTGTGGGTCTCAAACTCACAGTGAGATCAAGAGTCACATGCTCTACTGGGCCAGCCAGGTGCCCCAATAACATTCCATTTTATTGATGTATTGTAACTTCTTTAGCCAATCCTTCTGCTTGTGGGCACAGGTAGTCTCTACACTTCTGTTATTTTTTTTATTTTTTATTTTTTTAAAGATTTTATTTATTTATTTGAGAGAGAGAGAATGAGAGACAGAGAGCATGAGAGGGAGGAGGGTCAGAGGGAGAAGCAGACTCCCTGCTGAGCAGGGAGCCCGATGCGGGACTCGATCCCAGGACTCCAGGATCATGACCTGAGCCGAAGGCAGTCGCTTAACCAACTGAGCCACCCATGCGCCCTACACTTCTGTTATTATCAATAAGACTACAATGAAAAACTTGTATGTAAGTCATTTTACACATATGTATGTATATTAGATAAATTCCTGAAAGTAGAATTGTTGGGTCAAAAGATACATCCATTCATAGTTTTGATTGAAATTGCTTGTAGCAATTTATAGTTCTTACAGCAAAGTAGAAGGGAACCTGTTTCCTCTATTACTAACACCTGCTGAAACGGTCAATGAATAATGTTTCAGAGAAATTTTAATTTTTTCCTCATATTGTAAATTTGGGCACCTTTTTACATATGTTAAAGCCTATTGTTTTTTCTTGTGTATAGAACTCCCCATTCATATCTTTTGCCCATTTACTATTCTTTTTGATAGGAGTTCTTTGAGTATTAGAGAAATTAGTCCTTTGTAATAGGAGTCTCAAATATTTTTCTTGGTTTACCATTTGTCTTTTACTTTGCTTATTATTTTTGTTATGCAGAATTTTTAAAAGATAATTTGTATAGTCAAAATTATTGAACTTTCTCTTGTGGCTTCTGGAATTTATATTCATCTAAGGAAGATCATCTCCATTCTTGGCTTATATAGATGTCTTCTCTTGACTTCTTCTAGTATTTTTATGGTTTTTTCATGGTTTCAATCTTTGATCTGTTTGGAATTTATTTTGGTGAAAGATGGAAGGTATACATCCAATTTATTTTTTTTTTCTGTTGGTTACCCACTCATCTCTATATCATTTATCAAATAAGCCACCTTTCTTTCTCCCTATTGATCTGAAGTGTCACTTTTATTATATACTAAATTCTTCCTGGCATTTGTGTCCATTGATGGACTTTCTGTTTTCTTCTATTAATCTGCTGTTCATTTCTGCACTGGTACCAATTATTTTAGCACTGTAATATGTTTCAAGATCTACTCAATTTAGTTCTCTTCTTTTTCAGAAAATTCCTGGCTACTTTTGCCTATTTTTTCCATATAAGTTTTAGAATGAGTTTTTCTGGTTCAAAAAAAAACCTAAGTGTTGCTTCTGGGGGATTCCATTAAATTTATAGATTGACTTAGAATTCACAACTTGGTGATGTTGGATCTTACCCTTCAAGACCTACTAAGCCTTTCTTTTCACTTCAAGTCTTCTTTACTCCTTTGGAAATATTTTCTTCAAAGAGTTCTTATGAAGTTTTTTCCTGAATATTTTATTATCGTTGTTATTGTAAGTGGGATTTCATCTATCTCATAACTGGCCATTTAGATAGGTAGATAGATATAGAGATGTTGATCTCAAAAAACTGCCTTGATGTGTATATGTGTATTTTAAAGATTTTATTTTTAAGTAACCTCTACACCCAAAGGTGGGGCTCGAACCCACAACCTCAAGATCAAGAGTCACATGCTCTACTGACTGAGCCAGCCAGGCACCCCTTGATTTGTATATATATTAACTTTTCATTGAGTTTGATTGCCTTTAGGCTAATCATGCGCTTCAATTAGCCACAAGCCTCTTTCAATCATAGTAAACCATTTGTCTGTTTCCTGAAGGATTTAGATTCCTTAACAATTAGATTGTTAACCTGGCTTAGATTCAGAAACAAACATAAAACAATTACAAGGGAAACGTGAAAGAATAGACAATCACGTGCTTATCAGTTAAGATAGTATCTTTACTATAACACAGCGAGCTCTCTCCATACAGTACAGTAGTGCCCAGGGTCAAGTGCTCACCCTCCGGACAGTACAGTGGTGTTTTGTTGTCAAAGTGTCCAATAAGAGTTGAGGACAAGCCCAGTGAAGACAGAAAAAGCAGTCTTCACATGTTTTTCAGGTGGGCTGGGCTGACTCTTAATGGAATCAGGCAGTTCAAGGACCAGCAGGGAAGGGTGGGGAAAGCAAGCCAAGCCAAGCATCCTCATGCGCCAATACTGGGTGGTCAGTGAGACAGCATGAGCCTCAGGGAGGTGGTTACTAGAGTGAAGGGGGTTCTGAGTTTAGGGTGAAAAACCCAGTATTCCTTGAGCCCCCAGCTGTCTAGTCCTATAAATTACTTCATTCAAACTTGGGTTTACTGTCCTTTCTTCCTCCTCCAGCACCCATCTTTTTTTTTTGCCTTTTCTTTTTTTTTAAAATTTTTTATTGTTATGTTAATCCCCATACATTACATCATTAGTTTTAGATACAGTGTTCCATGATTCATTGTTTGTGCATAACACCCAGTGCTCCATGCAGAACGTGCCCTCCTCAATACCCATCACCAGGCTAACCCATCCCCCCAACCCCCTCCCCTCTAGAACCCTCAGTTTGTTTTTCAGAGTCCATCGTCTCTCATGGTTCGTCTACCCCTCCGATTTCCCCCCCTTCATTCTTCCCCTCCTACTATCTTCTTTTTTTTTTCTTAACATATATTGCATTATTTGTTTCAGAGGTACAGTTCTGAGATTCAACAGTCTTGCACAATTCACAGCGCTTACCAGAGCACATACCCTCCCCAGTGTCCATCACCCAGTCACCCCATCCCTCCCACCCCACCCCCCACTGCAGCAACCCTCAGTTTGTTTCCTGAGATTAAGAATTCCTCATATCAGTGAGGTCATATGATACATGCCCAGCACCCATCTTTATCAGAAAAATCAACTTTATGTTTCTCATTTAGTTACCTCGGGCTGCTTGTAAATGCCGGACCCCAAAGGAACTGAAGATACGGGCTCTGTCTCTTCCACAAAAGGGGCACTTGCCTTGAAGCTGGTGATGGGCTATGACATCAGTACGAGCTTTAATAGGGCTGCCCTGTGACAAAGTGCCTCACTGTGTCTGAGAACTGTAGAAAGGAGCAAGACTGAGGAGTTTGGGTCTCAAAGATTGGCTCCCATATATACATATATATATATATATATTTTTTTTTTAATTTATTTATTTGAGAGAGAACATGAGCTGGGTGGGGAGGGCAGAGGGAGAGGGAGAAGCAGGCTCCCTGCTGAGCAGGGAGCCCGACGTGGGACTTGGTCCTGGGACTCCAGGATCATGACCTGAGCCGAAGGCAGACGCTTAACGACTGAGCCACCCAGAAGCCCCTGGCTCCCATATATTTGTTAAATAAATGACTTGAGCCTGGTGAAAGAAGAGGAGAAAATAGTATCAAGCAGTTGGAACGACATATGGAAGAAATGCAAGAGATGAGAAATGCTGAGTGGTTGGAGGAGACAGAAGAGACAGATGAGAGGCCTCCAGGTCCAAAGAGTCATTATTACAATTTCAATTTAGGGTAACATGTAAACTGACTTCTTTAGAGCCAAACATTGAAGGGCAAGTTTCTCCTTTATTTTCCACCTCCCATCTGCTTCTGGTTGACTTCACGGGGGAAACCCAGAATGAGACAGATGTTTGCTCATCACATAAGGGGGAACCCCAGCTGTCTCCCATGCCCTCACTTTAAACTCACAGTATTTTTGTTTTTGTGTTAAAAATTGTATTGTATACAGAACATAAAATTTACCATTTTACCCATTTTTTTCAGTGTATGATCCGGTGACATTAATTTTACTCACATTGTTGTGTCCCCATCACCACCATCCATTTACATAACTTTTTCATCTTTCCAAACTGAAATGCTATACCCATTAAACACCAACTCCCCAGCCCCCCCGGCCCCCGGCCCCTGGTACCCACTCTTCTACTTTGTCTATGAATTTGGCTATTTCCAGTCCCTCATGCAAGTGGAATTATACATTTGTCCTTCTGTGACTGGTATACTTACCATAATGTCCTCAAGGTTCGTCCATGTTGTGGCATGTGTGAGAATTTCCTTCCTTTTTATGGCTGAATAATATTCCATTGCGTGTATAGACCACATTTTGTTTATCCAGTCATCTGTCAACGGATACTTGGGTCATTTCCACCTCTCGGCTATGGTGGAAATGTTGCCATGAACATGGATGTACAAGCCTCTGAGATTCTGCTTTCGGTTCTTTTTAGGGGAATTGCTGGATCATATGGTAATTCTATTTTTAACTCTTTGAGACACTACCTTACTCTTGTCCTAGACCTACAGTATTTCAAAGTCTATTTCCTTTCCCCCTTGGCTTAAAGGTGGACTTCCTTGATTTAGATGGAGAACCACTTGGAAGGAGCTACCTATATGGGATGAGAAGTAACCAAACAAGCTCAGCTTTGCTAGTTTCCTCCTGGTTTCCATAAAAGTCACCATATGTATGAATACATTGCTCTGAAAACTAGGGTTTCTCCCAGAATGGTTCAGGAAGCACCTGCGACAAAAACAACTTGTTACACAAGCAAATTCCTGAATGTCATCCCACCTACTGATCTAGACGCTCTGGGGAGGAGGCTAGGCATTCTGCAAGTTAGCAAGCTCTCCAGGTGAGTCTCCCGCACAGATGAATGGGAGGACCCTTGCTAAGCATAGTTGCTTTGCAGGATTCCAGCCATAACTGACAGATTTCTAACCTCAGGATACTCATATCCATTCTCAAAAATGCTTGAAGGGATCCCCTTCACTCTGAACTTCAGAGACAGCACTGAGTCTGGTTGAAGAAGATTGAATGGTCTGGAATGATTACAACAAGACTTAACAAAATATGGACACACGATCACACACAGGACACTCATGTAACACAAGCCCAGCTGTTCCTTCATGCAGAATGGGGAGACTCCTTAGCTGGCCCACATCCTCCTGCTCCGAATCATATTCTCTTGTTTGAAGGTGTTGGTTTTGCCTGTTCATTGGTTTGTCTCACTGAACTGCAAGTAATACCTCCTAGCGGGCATTGTCTTACAACGGAGCATTTTATTCCAACAGCGCAGAATTCTCTCTGGTCTCCTGGGTAATTGTTCTAAACTTTTAAGTACAACCTTCATCAACTATTTCCACAAATCTAGCTACTTCTACTCCTAATTTAAACGGGCATAATGTACAACTAATGGGAAATAAGGCTTGTTCTCTTCCACAACACATCTCACCACCCCTTCAAAGCTAGGAGCTGTGTGTGGCCCTAATACGAGCTGGTTTTACAGGAAGTCATGAATGGGCGGGGTAGTTTCAGAAACTGTCTTCCACACATTACCAGAAAGCAGCAGCCACCTCAGGGGTTTCCTGTCTCACTTTCTCAGCCCTGCGGTTGAGAACATAGGGCTCTAGAGGGAGACAGACCTAGGTTTTGTTTCCTGGCTCTGCTGAACTTGTAGAATGGGGTAAGCTCCTACTTCCTAAGGAGGTGGTAAGAAAGCAAATGAGGCAGGTAACGCACTTGGCACCATGCCTGGCCCCTGGTAAGCAGCCTAGTAGTGGGGATCACTTCATCCCCACGCACACGCACCCCTCTCCCACCAACACTGCCCGCAGCTCTGGGTGTCCAAAACTCTGCTTTTAGAGCACCAGTCTGTTCCGCTTTGCCGTGGCTGCCCTTGGCAAGCCCCACCTCTCCCAGCACACTCCCTGCCCTCCGTGCGGTGACTCAGGGCTTATTAACACGGAGCACCAGCTTCCTCTGGGAGGAATGGAGTCAGAGCGGTTGGCTGCAAAGAGGGGTGCAGAAGGGCCTCTTTGGGAAGTAAGAAGAAAATATCAGAACTATCAATCTTGCTTTTCGGCATGCTTCCAGACATTGGGGTGGGCACAGCCTTCTTTTTTTACTGAAGGGTGCCTGATCAAAACTGTTTATAGATCACAAAGGCGGCACGGAGATGATTAGTTGCTACAACCCTAAGATATAGTTACATTCGATATTCCCATTTTATAGATGAGAAGACTGAGGCACAAAGTTTTGCCCAAGCTAGTATGTGGGGAAGCTGAGTGTCACACCCAGGCAAGTTGACTTTGGAGCTTAAACCCTCAACTGCTGTGGTACACGCTAACTAAAGATTTAGATGTACTTCATGTTTATAAACTTCCTCAGTGTTGTAGGAGAAACATAGGGATGTGTTGTTGAATCCCTGTCTTTTAAGATTTCCATTTAATATGATATTTTCAGAAACCATTAAGCTGTTTTAGATACTGGGGAGAAAAAAAATGAAAAACAAAATTTGTAAATCTAAGTAGAGACACAAGAACTGCCTTCCATGGCATAATAGCTATGATGACATTATTAGTTTTGTTGTAAATTTTGATATATGAACACATGCACCCACCTGGATGTTAACTATTAATCAGCCGATGGTTATCTCCTCACAATCTGAATTACAGCTAACTCACAGTGTAAGTTACACAGGATTTATAAGTCTACACTTCAATATTTAAAATTTCAGTGACCGGGGCGCCTGGGTGGCTCAGTCGTTAAGCGTCTGCCTTCGGCTCAGGTCATGATCCCAGGGTCCTGGGATCAAGCCCCGCATTGGGCTCCCTGCTCAGCGGGGAGTCTGCTTCTCCCTCTCCCACTCCCCCTGCTTGTGTTCCATCTCTCTGTCAAATAAATAAATAAAATCTTAAAAATAAAATAAAATAAAATAAAATAAAATAAAATTTCAGTGACCCAACTTGCAAATGTTTTAAGATACCCCCTTACATGCAAAAAACCGTAATTTTCATGTAATATTCACACACATTTGTATGAATACCCATGTTTCCAGTGGTGCTTTTTTATTCTTATCTTCAGCCCTTACTTAGGTAATCAGGTGGTTCTGTGCTCCCCAAATCCTAGATTGGGGCTAATGATGCACATTTCTTCTGCACTGCACACAAACTTACTAGTTTGTAGTAAGTAGAAGGATGTTAGGAGAAACTTAACCAATGCTGGCCTCATTCCAGAACACCCTGGTTTACAGAAAGGATGGACATGAGAGCACGCATTAGACCTCGTATGCATCATCTGGCCCGGAATGAGACTCCATGCAGTGCTCTGGAGGCTGAAAAGGGGACATGAGTTAGGCAAGTCTGGAAGGCAAACCACGCTCACTGGCAGAGTGAAGGCTCCCACGGCAGAGCAGGGGCGCCAAGCCAGGACTCTAAATAGGGTAGCTGGCAGAAGACAGAGAGGCTCGGAAAGAGTGGGGCGACCTGCTGCCAGGCGAGAGGAGTCCGTGCTTAGAAAGGGATTATTTTAATGAATGGGGAGGTCTACAAAGTGGGAAAGAGATCCCAGAAAGGACAGAGGGCGAGGAAAGAGTCCAAAGGGTCAGTGTCCCAGACAGTAGCCTCAGGCATTAAAGGCTCCAGGACAACATCGATTCATTCATGTTAGATGGAAAGTGCTGGCAGAACACATAATGGTATAAAACTAAGGCTACAGCTGTCAGTTTTGCAAACTATGTATGTCTTTCGAAGCTGGATGCACTGTGATTTTAACATGTGATTTAAAAAAAAATTATTTATAATTTCTATACCCAATGTGCGGCTTGAACTCATAACCCCGAGATCAAGAGTCATATGCTCCACCGACTGAGCCAGCCAGGTGCCCCTTAACACGTGATTTTTTTTTTTTTTTAAGATTTTATTTATTTATTTGAGAGACAGAGAGAGTGCAAGCAAGAGCAGGGGTGGGAGGGCAGCGTGGGGATGAAGCAGAGGGGGAGGGAGAGGGAAAGAATCCCAAGCTGACTCTTCTCTGAGTAAGAAGCCCGACCTGGGGCTTGATCTCACAACGCTGAGATCATGATCTGAGTCGAAATCAAGAGTCAGAGGCTTAACCAACTGAGCCACCTAGGCGCCCCTACCATGTGATTTTAATGGTTAAGAGTTAAATACACTGCAATATCTTCAAGCCCTTACCACTGCTGAAACAGTCAATGGTAATGGGCAATTATTATTTTCAGAAAATAATATACTTTGGTTTTAAAATGTGGAACCAAAATAAACGCTTTAAAGGACATACGTGTGGGCGCCTGGGTGGCTCAGCTGGTTGAGCGACTGCCTTTGGCTCAGGTCGTGATCCCGGAGTCCTGGGACCGAGTCCCGCATCGGGCTCCCTGCTCAGTGGGGAGTCTGCTTCTCCCTCTGACCCTCTCCCCTCTCATGCTCTCTCTCACTCTCTCTCTCTCAAATAAATAAATCTTTAGAGGAAAAAAAGGACATGTGTGAAAGGTTAAAAGTAATATTCAACAAGTGTAAACTTTTAGAGAAATATACTGACACAGCCCACACGTATCTACATCAACAAAGAAAACTCATTACCTTCACACTTCATATTACACATTTTGTGCTAGCATTAGATGATATATTAATTTTATTTTCTTTACATAAATTGAGGAAGAAACATACAATCAGATCCAAATATATTACAAGGCATTTAGGGAGGTGTGTTTTGTTGCCCAACAGAAAATTATCTGAAATCGACCTTGAAAATGGAAAAAGACTTATTTAAAAGCACTATCCTGGCTCCTTTCTTGTTTAGAATATATCCTGGCTTTCAGGATATATTCTGAAATTCTGTCTTATGTGGTTAAGATTCCAGATGTTCCAAAAAATCATATTCAACACATTCTTCTAGTTGTTTCAAGACCCTTGGGCTATCTGTGACAGGAAACTCCAAGACTGGAGGTCCTCGGGTATCGGCAGGCAGTTTACTCTGGGTTTTAAAAGCACAATTTAGAGTCTGGAAGAATGGCATCAGTTGTCTGATGCTGGAAACAGAATGTTGGTGCAGAAGGGGGAATTCATTCTTCATGGTGATCTCATCAGAGCTGCCAATTTCCTGCAAAACATAACAAAACAAAACAAAAAAACACAACCACCTCGTAAAGATAATATGGCTTTGCTAAGGGTTAGAGATGCAAGTGAGGTACATGCAGGCAGCCAACCTAAGCAGTGGGTTCATTTTTTTTTTTTTTAAGATTTTATTTATTTTTTGACAGAGAGAGAGACAGCGAGAGAGGGAACACAAGCAGGGGGAGCGGGAGAGACAGAAGCAGGCTTCCCGCGGAGCAGGGAGCACGATGCAGAGCTCGATCCCAGGACTCTGGGACCATGACCTGAGCCGAAGGCAGACGCTTAACGACAGAGCCACCCAGGTGCCCCAAGCAGTGGGTTCTTTATGAACATTGACTACCAGCACTAATGGCAGTTTCCAAATGAACTCAAATGCTGGTCTTCAACTGACATTTTCCACCAGGATGTCACCCCAGCCCCCCAGGCCCCGGCCATTCTTCCCGCAGGCCCTTCCTCTGCATAATACAGGGACTCTGTATGAAACTACTTCCACAGATCCCGATCCTGTTATCCAGGATGCTTACCTCAGCAACTGGGATGAAAAAGTGACATATAAATGAGAAAATAAAGATGGGCTTTATACCACCTCCAAGTTTTAACACTCGGATCAAAGAACTTTAGAAAATTATTCAAAGTCGTTAAAATCAAGTGGCACGTGGAGGACTTCTGCTGCCTAGACTTTCTCCCTTCTGCCACAAATACAAATTGCAAAAAGGAAGACATTTACCCCATATTTTAATTTTAGAAGTTCGAGAATCCTAACGGTGTGGGGTTTGCATTCTTGGTGATTCTCCTCTAGATCTGACAGGAAGGCAGGGCCCTCTGTGTCCACTTCTGGAACAAACGCCCACCTGTAACTGGACGAAAAAAAATCTGATGTCAGGCATGCTGACTCAGAGCCCACTTCAAAAAGATTTTTGAACAGTTTTATTGAGATATAATTCACACACCATACAATTCACCCATTTGAAGTGTATACTTTAATAGACTTTCGTTTATTTGCAGGATTGTCTATCCATCACCATAGTCAACTTTAGGATATTTTCATCACCCCAAGAAGAATCCCTGCTCCCTTTAGCTATCACCCTGCAATCCCTTGCACCCCCTTCATCTGGGCCACCACTAATCTATTTTCTGTCTCTTCATATTTTCTTATTCGGAACAGTTCATATAAACTGGATCATAGAGCATGTGGTTTTTTGTGAATGGCTTCTTTCACTTCATATGCTGCTGCCAAGGTCCATCCATGCTGTAAGGAAACGTCGGTACTTCATTTCTTTTATTGCTGGATATTTCACTGTACAGATACTCGTACATCGATGGACTTTAGATTGTCTCCACTTTTTGCTTATTATGCATAATGCCGCTATGCATACTCCTATACATCAGAACCCACTTAAAAAAAACTTTCTTTCCTAAGAAGATAGCAGGAGGGGAAGAATGAAGGGGGGGGAATCGGAGGGGGAGACGAACCATGAGAGACGATGGACTCTGAGAAACAAACTGAGGGTTCTAGAGGGGAGGGGGTTGGGAGGATGGGTTAGCCTGGTGATGGGTATTGAGGAGGGCACGTTCTGCATGGAGCACTGGGTGTTATGCACAATGAATCATGGATCACTACATCAAAAAAAAATTAAATTAAAAAGACAAAAAAACAAAAAAACTTTCTTTTCTTACAGCAGGTTTAGGTTCCCAACACAATTGCCCGGAAAGTCCATATGTGCCCCCCCCCCACCCGCCCGGCCATGCGATGCCCTCCAAAGTCCAGAGTTTACCATAGGGCTCACTCTGGTGGTGTGCATTCTATGGGTTTGAATAAATGTATAATGACATGTATCCACCATTATAGTATCAAATGAAGTAGTTTCACTCTCCTAAAAATCCTCTGTGTTCTGACTCCCTCTCTTGTGACCCCTGACAATCTTTTTACTGTCTCCATAGTTTTGCCTTTTCCAGAATATCACAGAGCTGGAATCATACAGTATGTAGCCACTTCAGATTGGCTTCTTTCACTTTGTAATATGCAGTTAAGAAGAACCGACATTTTAACCACAAACATTTCTACATGATTGTTCTCTTACTCTCTGTAGGGGGATAGGACAGAGAGAAGTGGCATCTGGGGCCAGGCATGAAATTAACCATATGAGCAGCTGTGTTAAGCCTATAGGAAATGTAAGCCAATAGGGGCAAAGTGAGCTGGAGATAGAGTGTTCCATTTATTTAATTAAAAACAAACAAAGAAATCTACACAAATGCAGTGAGGACCACCAGCCCGTGACTCGTTTTATACGCATTCAATAGCAAAGCCCCCTCAACACACACACCCCTGCCCAGAAACCCATCCATAAACACTATTATGAGCCAAATTCAGGAAACCACAAGTGTTGTAAGAACTCTGAAACCTGGTATTCTCATCCGCCACTAGAAACCCCAACCGGGGCTTCTCACACACCCTACACAACAAAGTGAAAGTGCTGACAAGGAAAGTCACCATTTCAAAGAGGACACATGGTCTTATCTGACTTACATTTGAAATAACGGCATCTTGTCAGGTGGAAAAGAAAGTGCTGTGTCCAGGAATTTGCAAGCTGATAAATATAAGACCAGTTCACTCTGGGGTATCTCCCCCACTGAGGGCCCATTTCCATCGGCAACTGAAACTTTCATTCTGTTGATTTTGTTGCTGTTTCTATAAATTTGCAAAGAAACTCGTTATAAATTCGTTCACATACGCTGTAGTCCATTTGCCTGTGCAAGGTCCATAAGGAGTTTTTTCTGTTTAAGAAATGGTCAAATAGCTGGTCCCTTCACAAGTACTTGAAGAAAATAACACTGACTGTTAGATAACCGTACATCACAAAGTGATGTCTGCTCACATATGCGCACAGACCCTCGCACAACTCACCTCAATGATTCATCATCCTCTTTCAGATCTTCTTCAAGCTGTATGAATATCTGAATCTTAAAAAGAAAACATAAATTCAATTTACTATTTGAGAGAGATTAAACCCAGCTTGATGTTTAGAATGTATATGGCCATAAAAAATAACAAAGCAAAACAATCAGCAAAATGAAAAGACAACCTACAGCGTGGGGAAAAATATTTGCAAACCAAATATCTGATAAGGGGTTAATACCCAAAATATATTAAAAAACTCATACAACTCAGTAACAAAAAAGCAAATAACTTAATTTAAAAATAGGCAAAGGACCTGAATAGACATTTCCTTTTTTTAACGTTTTATTTATTTATTTGACACAGAGACAGCGAGAGAGGGAACACAAGCAGGGGGAGTGGGAGAGGGAGAAGCAGGCTCCCCAGTGAGCAGGGAGCCCGACGTGGGGCTTGATCCCAGGACCCTGGGGTCATGACCTAAGCCGAAGGCAGACGCTTAACGCTTGAGACACCCAGGCGCCCCCTGAATAGACATTTCGAAAGAAGATATCATGGCCCACAGGTCCATGAAAAGATGCTCTGCATCATTAACCATCCGGAAAATGCAAAACAAACAACCAAAAACCCCAGTGAGATATCACCTCACACCTGTCGGAATGGCTAGCATCAGAGAGAGAGACAACCAGTGTCGGTGAGGATGTGGAGAGAAGGAACGCTCGCGCACTGTAGGTGGGAACGCAAACTGGTGCAGCCACTGTGGAAAGGAGGTTCCTCAAAAAAATTAAAAATAGAGCTACCTTCTGATACGGGAATTACACTTCTGGGAGTACCTCAGAAGGAAATGCAAACACGATGTTGACGAGATATCCTCATTCCTGTATTCACTGCAGCATTAGTTACAAGACGTGGGAACGACCTAAGTGTCTACCGATGGATGAATGGATAAAGAAGATGTCGTATATTATACAGTGGAATATCACTCAGCTATAAAAAGGGAGGAAATCCTGCCGTTTGGAACCACATGGATGAACCCTGACGATATTATAATAAGTGAAACAAGTCAGACAAAGACAAATACTGCATAATCTAATTTGTATGTAGAATCTTAAAAAAAAAAAAAACCAAAAATAAGCCAAATTCATAGAAAAAGAGACCAGATTTGTGGTTACCAAAGGCAGGTGTGGGGGAGGGGAAATGGGATGAAGATGGCCAAAAAGTACAAACTTCCCTTTTAAGATAAAAAAGTACTAGGGGTGTCACATGCAACATGACAATGGTTAACACTGCTGTAGGGTAAATATGAAAGTATTAAAAGTAAATTTTAAGAGGGCGCCTGGGTGGCTCAGTTGTTAAGCGTCTGCCTTCGGCTCAGGTCATGGTCCCAGGGTCCTGGGATCGAGCCCCACGTCGGGCTCCCTGCTCCGCGGGGACCCTGTTTCTCCCTCTCCCGCTCCCCCTGCTTGTGTTCCCTCTCGTGCTATGTCTCTCTCTGTCAAATAAATAAAATCTTTAAAAAAAAAAAAAAAAAAAGTAAATCTCAAGAGTTCTTATCACAAAGAAGAATCTTTTTCTTTCTCTGTTCATATCGACGAGATGATGGATGTTAGCTAAACTTCCTGTGGTCATCACTTCACCATATATGTTAGTCAATCACTGTACACCTTAAGGTTATATACTGCTGTGTATCAATTATATCTCAGTAAAACTGGAAAAAACCAGTTTAAAAAATAGCAAATAATATCAAACAATACAAATTAGTTGGAATAAGCTGACAGTTAAAAGATCAAATATGAGGGGCACCTGGGTGGCTCAGTCGTTGGGCGTCTGCCTTCGGCTCAGGTCATGATCCCAGGGTCCTGGGATCGAGCCCCGCATCGGGCTCCCTGCTCAGCGGGAAGCCTGCTTCTCCCTCTCCCACTCCCCCTGCTTGTGTTCCCTCTCTCGCTGTGTCTCTGTCTGTCAAATAAATAAATAAAATCTTAAAAAAAAAAAAAAAGATCAAATATGATTGCAGAAGATAAAATATTCTCTATTCAACCAAAAGCTATGTGTTATCAACTTGAAAATTTTCAGATAAAATTAGATATATATGAAATAGTACATTATTCCTGAAAAAGGTTTTGAAAATATTCCTAAATACATGTTCAGAATCTTATGACATATCTGTATGACTAATTTACAACTAGATGTGAGTAAGGAAGAAGAACTAAATGTGTGGAGTATTTCAGAAATGCTGCTCTTAAAAGCCTACCCACAAACTTATAGTGCTTTCAGAGATTAATGGTTGTTAATAGCCTTCTAAACAGCAGTAAGCTTTCAACCTTAAATTTTTTTAAAAAGATTTTATTTACTTATTTGACACAGAGAGAGAGAGCACAAGCAAGGGGAGTGGCAGGCAGAGGGAGAGGGAAGAAGAAGGCTCCCCACTGAGGAGGGAGCCCGACGTGGGGCTCTATCCCAGGACCCCGGGATCATGACCTGAGCTGAAGGCAGACGCTTAACCGACTGAGCCACCCAGGCGCCCATCAACCTTAAATATTTCTATATAAGATATGGTTTCAAAGAAACTCACAACATAGGTACAGTGGGCCTATTATGGAAATCCATTATCAGTGAATGTGAACATCTGGTCATGAAGTTCTTCAATGGAAATATGAAAGATTTAGGAAAGATTATTTTTCATTAGGAATCTTTAGTTACGCGGATTCATGGTATGGTACGGTAGGTCATGGTATGTGGTGGTAATATTTCTAGTCATGGGTGTAAACTCTATAATTTAGAATTTAAGGGATTAATCTGCAGATTATGTAATTAATGTCACCATAAATTACAGTTTACACCAGTAGCTTGGAAACATGATAACCTGACATCTTCCCTCTAATTTGCTTTTGACTTCACTTGAGATGGCACCTCCAGCTCAGATATTGTGAAGGCATCCATATCTAAAGATGATCTGAATCTTTTCTCCCTAGAGGCACTAGATCTAAAAGAGCTCGCCTAGGAACTTTCCTGACTGTAGGAGCAGGAAGATAGTAACTTACAGAGATTTTATGTTTCTTGAATTTTACCTTCTCAACTTGTCCAATGGTGGCCAGTTAGTAACGTGTACATAGTTATTCACTGTGCCTTAAAGTTTTATACTTTGTTTATACAAACTATAAAATTTCCCAGAGATACATTAAATGGTTCTGTCTCAAAAAAAATTCCCTATTTAACCAAGAGCTGACTGTGTGCTATGAGCTTGGTTGAAAATTTTGCAGATAAAATTAAGATATATATGAAATAGTATACTATTCCTGAAAAAAGCACTTAAGAAAGCTCCAGTCCCGCTTTTAAGAGTAAAATATTTGTACTTACTAACTCAGAGACCATTATGGGCCACAATGAAGTCAAATGTTGGGGAGATATTCTTAGCAGCAAAACTCTGAAAAAAAGAAACATCTGAGCAGCAACTGTGGATGTCTGTCCAACTCTGAGATTGTCTGTCAGGCGTTCTAAGGAAAGAAGATTTTAAAGATGTCACACAAATATGCAGTTTGAGGTTTCTCATTAGACAAAAAAATAAAACTGTATTTGTTTTGACATTTAACAACAATGCAGCCTAAGACCCCCGTTGTTTACCTCCAGCCCTCTTCTTTATGAGGTGAAGCAGTTCATGGCCTTTGCTAAAGGAATGAACCAAGTGGCTCTTATTTCCCTGCCACAGCTGACCAGAAAAATATCAACTTCTGACTTAACCCGGAAATCCACTGGATGACCAATGACCACTAAATTCTCTTCTGAGAATATGAAATATAAGACACAAGAACCACAGACAGTCCTTGGTGAGTGACGATGCTCCAGGATCACAGAGGTTGGCTGGCTGCTGACACCACATTCTGAGGGTGAGGAGTGGGAAGTGGCGCGAGTGAGTAAAAGGAGAGGTATTCAATGAAGTTGGGATTTCATGGCCAAGACAAGAACTTTAATTCCTGTAGGGAAAAAAGGTGTGAGCTCCTCTAGCCCCTAGCAGTCTTCCCCACTTCTCCACTGAAGTAACTGTCTGCAGAATGTGATTTCCCCCCCATAATTTAAGGTTTCTGAGGAACATAACAAATTGCTATGGCAAACAGCTAAACTACAGTCATGCTAGTTAAGATTTGTTTGTAGTATCTTAGTAATAAACTTGCCTTTATCTGCACTAGCTTGAGTAGGTTTATACATCTTGCTTTTAAAAATATTCTTGACCAGGGGCGCCTGGCTGGCTCAGTCGGTAGAGTATCTGACTCTGGACCTCAGGGTCATGAGTTCAAGCCCCACATTGGGTGTAGAGACTACTTAAATAAAAACTTAAGAAAAAAATACTCTTGACCAAATGAAGGTTCAAGCATAGCTCAGATATTTGACAGACAGGTTGGCATTTTTGCTTTTAAAATTCTTTTTAAGTAATCTCTACACCCAATGTGGTCTTGAACTCAAGACCCCAAGATCAATGGGGCGCCTGGGTGGCTCAGTCGTTAAGCGTCTGCCTTCGGTTCAGATCATGGTCCCAGGGTCCTGGGATTGAGCCCCACATCGGGCTCCCTGCTCATCGGGGAGCCTGCTTCTCCCTCTCCCACTCCCCGCTGCTTGTTCCCTCTTTGGCTGTCTGTCAAATAAAATCTTAAAAAAAAAAAAAAAAAAGACCCTAAGATCAAGAGTCACATACTCTACCGACTGAGCCAGCCAGGTGCCCCAGGTTGGCATTTTTAAAGAGTGCTTTGTGTTTCTGGTTCTGGATGAGATGGAGTAAATAGATTACACCCTATTTCTCTAGCAGCAATTAAAAAAAAAAAATGCATCAGAAAACTGAAAAGTGAAGGAAAGGTGACAGGACTGGCTAGGATCCTTGGGACTTAAACAATGACCTGAAGGTGAGTTCCCTAGGGTTTTTAATTTTTTACTTTATTCTGGCTTGGGCACCTGAGGAAATGGTAAGCTGGAACGCCAAAGTTTCAACATGAACAAAAAATGGTAACAAAAGACACCAATAAAGAGGTGATAATGGAGGTTGGGATTATTGGGAAAGGATTTTAAAGATGTGGTCTGAAAATATTCCAGTAATCAATTACGGACATTTGAAACAAATAAAAAATAGAATATGTCAGCAAAGAAATAGGAGCTACAAAGAAGAGCCAGATGGAAATTTCAGAACTAAAAAGTAAGATCACTGAAATAGAAAAGCCCTCACTGATGGGCTCAACAGCAGAATGGAGATGACAGAGGACAGAGGGAAGTTAAAGACAGAATCCATGGAAATTACTGAAACTGAACAAAAGAAGGAAAAAAGATGGGGGTGGGGAATGAGCAGGCTCAGGGACCAGTGGGACAATGAAAGATCTAATATTTCGGTCACTGGAGTCCCAGAGAAAGGAAAAAGGGTATAGGCTGGGAAAATATTTGAAGAAATAATGACTGATAACCTTCCAAATTTGGTGAAAGATGTGCATCTACAGTTACAAGAAGCTGATGAACTCTAGGAAGGATAAAACCAAAGACATCAGTTAAGTTACATCATAAAACTTCTGAAAAAGTAAAGATAAAAGTCTTGATAGTGGTCAGAGGGAAATGATACATTACAGTAGTGCGCCATCTTATCCACGGTCCTGCTCTCTGAGGTTTCACTGAGCCGTGGTCAACTGAGGTTGACTGCGGTCCAGGAGCAGATGACCCTCCCTCTGACATGTTGCTGGGGGGGGGGGGGTCAGTGGTAGCCTCACATTACACGTCATATGCCTACGTCACTCACCTCACTTCATCTCATCATGTGGGCATTTTATCACCTCTCATCAGTCACAAGAAGGATGAGGACAGTGCAATAAGATATTCTGAGAGAGAGAGAGGACATTCATGCAACTTTCACTACAGTGTATTGTTATAATTGTTGCATTTTATTACTGTTGTTAATCTCCTACTGTGTCTGATTTATGAATTAAACTTTATCATAGGCATGTACGTACAGCAAAAATCATAGTGTACGTAGTATTTGGTGCTGCCCATGGTTTCAGGCATCCACTAGGGGTCTTGGAATGTACCCCATGTGGAAAAGGGGGGCTACTGTACCTAAAAAGGAACAATAATTTGAATGAGAGCAGATTTCCCTCAGAAACCATGGAGTCAGAAAGAAGTGGCACAGTTTTCAAGTGCTGAAAGAAAAGAACTTCACCCCAGAATTCCATTTCGAGGGAAAATATCCTTCTGGGTGCTTGGTCACCCAGACCAAAAAGAAGGAAGGTGAGATAAACAGTCTCCATGAAGGGAAACAGAGAAAACTTGTGGCCAGCAGATCTGTACTCAAAGAGCATCCAGAAGATGTTCTTCAGATGAATCAGGAATGGTAACAGTCGGAAATGTGGAACATCAAGACAAAAGAGCAACCGAAAGGGTAAATCCAGGAGAAAAAGGATATTGTCTATCCTCTTAAACTATGCTGGACAGCTGAAGTGGTTTTGCTAATGGACCATGCCGTGTGTGAGGTTATCGCAGGGTAAGCTGGGTGCACGGTACACAGGGACGCTCAGCGCTACTTGTGTGACTGCTGGTCAGTCTTAATCCATTTCAAAATAGAAAGTACGAAGGGAAAAAGTGGTTTGTACACATAGGGCATATTCCACATGCTGCTCCAAATAAAAGCTAAATTCATGAGGTTATTCTTCAGCCAAGATGATCTATTTTAGAATCACTAGTGTTCTTCAATCTCTAACAGTCCTTCCTTAGCTGAGTGATAAACCTTACGAACTGAAGGAGTTTCTGTGAGCAGACAGCGGGAGAGAGCCCTGAGCCAGAACCCCTCCGCCACCACTCCAGGTCGGGGGACCTTGTTCAGGCTGGCTACTTAGCTGTGTTGCACCCTTGTCTCCCGTCTGTGGAACCGGAATAGTCCCCTACCACACCCACCTCAAGGGGCGCCTACTAAAGACCCTTGCCTATCGTGGGGAGCCAAAGGGCCCAGGTCTCAGGCCAGGTGTTGCCAGTTAATGTCAATACAACCCCAAGCATCAGTATCCTGATGTGAAAACAGAGCTACGACGTACAGCACGAGGAAGACTTCAAGGATGGGAAGTACTCCAATGGACCTGGGACAGGCCAAAGTCACCCGGCTTAAAGGGTACAGAGTGTTGCTGCTTTAGATCCTTCTGATGCCCCCAGTCAGGCCTCTGTTGGGGGTGATGTCTGTCCTCCTCTTATCTTAGACAAATAGCATTTTGCCCTTTAAAAAAAAAAAATCCTTGCTTTGGGCTTATCTATCTCTTTTGCGATCAATGTAAAATTCATGTCACTCTGAGCCAAGATGCACGGAGCTGCTCGTTCTATGCCCTGTGCACACCGACCTCTTTCAGGGCTACTTGATGGTGCCATCAACCAGGAAAAGGGGCTCCACAGTGAATCCCTGAGGAGAAACATTAGAAATTCCCTATTCCTGCCTTTGTGATTAGGCCTAAACTACCATGGTGTGCCACTCAGAAGCTTCTGGCTATATCTACTCCTTCAGCCTGGGCATTATTGCTCCACAGGGGCCAGTCAAGTGTCCCAAGACTATCAGAGAACGCTCTGAATTCTATCATCCCAGGACCTCCCGGAGGCTGGGCCTTTCAACAGTTTAGGGGACAATGACAATAAAAGGAAAGTGCTTTGTAAAGTGTCAGGTTTTTTGTTTTTTTAAGACTTACTTGTTTGACAGAGAGAGAGCATGCACACAAGCAGGGGGAGCAGCAGAGGGAGAGGGAGAAGCAGGCTCCTTGCTGAGCAGAGAGCCCGATGCAGGGCTCAATCCCAGAACCCTGGGACTATGACCCGAACTGAAGGCAGATGCTTAACCGACTGAGCCACCCAGGCGCCCCTGTAAAGTGTCAGTTAACAAAAAATGAAAGGGGGTAAAAATGTCTATTTTTTAAAACATGGAGCATTTTTAGAAATACAGCACTTGAGCTACGCAAAATGCAGGGGTATGTGGAGAAATTCCTCCTTCCCTAAGGGCCGAAAACCATCTCTGAATTTAGTCAGTGCACGCATGCACACACACACACACTTTTATAGAATACATACAGTATTATATTGCCCCTACCTCTCTCTTCCTCTCAGAGGCATGATTTCTTAGAACTGCTGGATGCTTAGATTCTGCCGTGGTCAAACCATATGACACTGTTTGAGAAAGGCTCTGGTCTGTTCTTTTCCTGTTCTACACGCCTAATACCGTCTCTTTAGCTCTCTGGGCCTTACCCCGCATTTTAAAGGTGCGTGTGATGGGAGACGGGGGAGAGAATGAACAGGTGTTTGACCTCAGAGTGGAAAGGCACCAAAGGGACTGTCTGGTGCACTGCCCTACACGTTCTCCTTTCTAGCTTCCTCCTCTTGCCTCCACTGAGAGCGGACTCAAGGCTGCACTTTCCAGCGCTGTTGAGTGACCAGGTGCATACAGACCAGCACGGACCCTGCACACACACTAGAGGACAGGTGATTCCTGTTCTTGTTTCTCCCCTCTGTTTTGTAGGGATGCAACAAAGTACGGCTTTGACTCTGCGTTCACTTATTTTTTTTTTAATTTAAATCCAATTTCGTTAACATATACTGTACTATTAGTTTCCGGGGTATAATTTAGTGATTCAACAGTTGCATATAACACCCAGTGCTCATCACATCCAGTGCCTTCCTAAATGCCCATCCCCTCCAGCGACCTTCTGTTTGTTTCCTAGAGTTAAGAGTCTCTTACGGCCCTCTGCATTCAGCCAAAGTCTTTGGAGAGCTGCCATCACCCTTACTGGCAATCCTGGCCATCATCTGACTGAATCAGCAATTCAAGAAAGGATCTGTTGGTATCTGAACATTAGCTTTCATGTATTTCAAGTACTTAGGACATCATGACGTAAAAATCTCCTTATGTGTTTCACAGGTTGAAATTACGTCAGTTTTAGTATAAAGATATTTTATTATTGCAAATATAAAATATAGTCATAATTAATAATTGTGAGAGCTATTAATGTTCTGAACTACAACAATTAGGGCCTTTCAAATAGTTAATCAAGGAGGCACATGGGCTGATAATTACTACTAATATTAAGAGTGATCAGGATGACTTGGGGAAGAGAACATGCTTTGTGAGCTGACAGATACGTTTATATATTTATTTATCTATTGATTGTAGGCTCCACGCCTGGCATGGAGCCCAGTGCAGGCCTTGAACTCAAGACCCTGAGATCAAGACCTGAGCTGAGATCAAGAGTCAGGCACTTAGCCTACTAAGCCACCAGGAGTCCCAACTGACAGATGTTTATAAACACTTTTTTTAAAGGGCAGAGCAAGAGATTTATGTCATAATTCTACCTGGAAACAACCCGAATGCCCTACCATTGGTGAACTGATGAGGAAGTCACAGAATGGAATGCTGTTCAGCAATAAAAAACAGTATGCTGTTGATAAATACGATGGAATGGATGACTCTCAAAATACATTATGCAAGTCAAAGAAGCCAAACTCAAAGGCTGCACTCCACCTAATTACATTTAGGACATTCTGGAAAAGATGAAACTGTATGAGCGGAAGGCAGATTAGCACTTGCTAGGGGCCACGGAACGGGAGGGGGATGACTTCCAAGGGGGCAGAGGAGAACTTTCTGGGTGATGGAAATGTTCTGCATGTTGACTATGGTGATGGTTCCATAACTACATGTGCTCATCAAAATTTACAGAACTATATACCCAAAAGGGTGACTTTTATTGTATGTAAATTATACCTTAGTAAACCTGGCCCTCAATAAAGAATTTACAACATAATTCTAATATTTGTAAAATTATTTGTTACACTAGTCTTCATAATATTAAACAACTCCTTTAAGAATTGTATTAATTTTATCTGATTCCATTCAGGCTATGAGTCTTAAGGAAAACACATTTCTATTTGAGAATTCTTTTGTATCTTGGAGAAGGGTGAATTTAGACAGAATGCCCACTTCACCACCTCCACATCTTACGAGGGAAAAAAGCCCTTTAAAATCATGTACAATAGCTGTAATAATTCATTTTTGAAGCAAGGAATATGGTGAGTACAAAAGAGAGAAAAACTGTTAAGGAAAGGTTAAGGACTTCTCCTTCACTAGCCTTGGGGGTTAGTGCTGTAACCTCCAAGTATCTTGACTGCGGGTGGGACCTAGCAGGAGACAACGCTAAGAAAGTACTGTCAGACTTTTAGAACTACCTAATAAAAACTCATAGCATTACAATCATTGACTTTTAAAATAAAGTTTCAGATTCACAGGTAAATTTCCAGAGTTCTTCTACAAGTACTCATTTTGACACTCCTCCATCCGGCCAGAACGTGCTGTGGGCCACTCTGGCGGCCGGCCCATCTCAGCCAGCCGGGGGTCCACCCACGAGGGGGCAGGGCTGGGGGTGAGGGTGGGGTGGCCTTCTTACCTTGTATCAGAGGAAGGTAAAGGTGGTATTGATCAAGTTCTCCACTGAAGACAGCAAAAGCCTGGCGCTTTAGCAGCATGGCTTTCTGCTCAAAACTTGAGAACAGTTTTAAAGAACTGCTCTGCATGTCTAGAATAAATACAGCCAATAAGTTCCATTTAGTGAGAAAACCGCAATCAGAGGTAAGTGACAGGACATTCATAATCATGTAAATTTCTATCCTTCCTGGTCAAAATCATGGTCCTGACTAAGTAATTATGATCTTGTGGTTATTATTCACATATTTATTTGTAAATACAAATACTTCTTTAATGACATTAAACAATAGGGCACTAGAAGAGGATATGAGGGACAGACAAATACTCCTAATAAATTATGGTAAACCTATCATTACTTTCAAAAGTATTCCCCCACTGTAAAGGTGTAGGAAAGGTTGTCGGGCCTTCTGGCCAATAGACTGGAACCGGGAGGCTCATTCATGAGTCCTGACACATTATGCACATGTTACAGTTTGCAGCTTAGATGGCATCATTAAAGATCCGAGTGGAGTTTTGAGCTATGTGGTAAAAGCTGATTATGATGGGATCAGTCCTTTAAAAGTGTGGTTTATGTGCAAGTAATATACAACTTACTCATTAAATCTTTAAACATTGTTTTCTCGTGAGTCAGAAGATGGTCAATAATGGACTTCCAACTGGATATTAAAAGAAGGCAAAATTAATTAAATATGTAAAGGATGACAGTCTGAATAGAGGCATCAAGAAAAGAACAAGCCCCTTTGAGATCTATTAAAACCTGTTTTCTGAAAAGAAGTTAGGGAAATGAACAGGTTCTAATACAAGGGAAAGCTGAGCAAAAGCTTTTTATTTATAAACTTAACAACACAGGTGATGAATGACAAATGAAAGAATGAATAATTCCCAGCTTACAGTAAAAGAAAAATGTTTTTTTCAAGAGTTGCCCTGTGTTCACACAGGAGGCCGTTCATACGCTTGTGCTGATGGAAAGAAGTGGGAGTAGCGACATCAAATAGACTAATTTTCAAGTGGGCTCCCCAGAAGAGCAATAGGACTTGAAGGTGAAAGCCACAGGACTCGGGGGGTAGCAGGGCAAACTTCGACCAATCGCCACCCCCCATCCATGCCATTGATAAAGACGTCAGCCATGACAGGGGGAGAGCCAACATAGTGGTTTTGTTGACCTCCCAGGAAAGGGCGCAGGGAGTTCACCTCACATCTGTCCCTCAGCAGCAGGGCCTGGCCCGGCTGCACGGTCTCAGTGAGAACTCGTGAAGCGTGAGCTGAGACGTGGGATAAGGACAACACAGTGTCACCAGCGGGCTCTGTCATCTGAGTTGGAGTATCTGTGACTCCGAGCTGGAGCAGCACTAGGCCAGGGGACACTGGAACCCTGGATTGTGCGCTCTGGGGATTATATGCTCTCGTAATTGAAATCCTTTTGATAAAAAATGCACCTCTATATTTTTAGAACACCCACCCCCTCTGCCATGAACACAGTTAACATGAGGCCTTGTGACAGGGACGTCCTGGGATCTGGGCTGATGCTAACTGCTCCCGTTTCAAGTATGAGAATTATGTCAACCGAAACACTTTTTCCACTTGAGGATTTGCAGCAGCCCTTTGTCAGAACAGCATTTCTTACTGTGCACAGCAAGTGTCCATCTGAAAGAAAGCAGGGTCCAAGAATAAGTCCAAGACTTCTTTCTTCCAGGCTCGCTTCGTATAGGCGTAGCCACTCAGAGAGCTCAGCAGCTGAGCGCCGGCCCGGAAGCTGGGAGCGTTGTAGGCACTGAACAGGGGTGGGGAGGGAAAAGGGTCAACGTCAAAGACTGTGCAAAGAAAGCCACTTGGTGCATTTCCCATAACCGATTTTGCTCCCTACCGGCGGGACACCAGGGAGGAGACGGCATTACCTGTGATTGCGTAAGTAAGGAAACACGTAATAAAGCAAGCGGGAGATCAAGGGCACCGCTTTCTCCTTCTCGTCACTTCGATAAACCATGTCCAGGAGAGATGCCAGGACCTATCAGAGCGGGATCACGAGGAAAACAGAAACCTTCTAAAGCCGGTGACAGTAAGAACTCATCCTCGAGGGGCACACAACCTAACAAGACAAGTCCCAGGGGCAGCTTGAGGCCGAGCGCGGTCTGCAGGCCAGCCGGGAGGGGCGGCCCGCGCTCACTGGCCCGAGAACGGAGCGGCTGCACGAAGCTCCGGGCCGGCCATCATGCCGTCGAGGGAGGACAAGCCAGGTGTGCACTGACCTCTGCCAGGAGGGACAGGGCCTGCACGCTGTACGCCGAAGGGGCAGACGCGGACACCATTGCTGAAGCAGCGGCGGTGGTATCTGCTGACAGAAAGAGGCATTCCTGCTTTAATCATGGCGGATGGGCCACCATTTATGCCCCTGAAACATCACATGGATGTGCGTGATGCGTCCCAGCCTTGCATACTGAGGATGTATGTAAGTATACCTGAGGGGCTCCTCTCTGTCAACATGTTCAACTTCAGGAAGAATCTGGGCATTGTGATCAAATAAATTAGCACTGACTCACTGTCCTCCTCCCGATCTCTCTTCTCAGCATTGTTCTCAGAATGTCCACATCCCCTTGGATGATGCTCCTACCCTCTGGGCCTCTGACCCCCTAAACTTCTCTCTTCCAACAATCTGTTACTCCGGCCCAGCTCGGTCACCCACTGTCACCATCACACCCTCGGCTTCACCAATTTCCCAAATCTCCATTTCCAGCCTCCCTCTCTGACCACATCTTACCTTTCCCGAATGCTTGCACAGACCACCAAACCCTTTGGCCTGCCACCCTGACCACCCGTCAACTCCTGCAGGTCTGCCCTTCTCGCCTCCCCACCTATACCCGTGGTCTCCCATCTACTGGCAAACATCCTGGGCTGTTTTGCTGCTCTCTCCCTCTGAGGCACTCACCTGGAAAAATGCAAAGCTGGCTAAACCCACAGATCAGCCCGTGTGGTTCTGTGTAGCTAAATGCTCTGGAGAAAACCAAACAACGATGAAATAGATCTCACTTTCCTTCATGACCATGAATCTCAAAAAGGACCTGATGCTACCAGATAGTCCTACCATCGTACCCTGGCAGTATGCTGGCTTTCCTACTCCGCAACGTCATTCTTGCAGACCTTCCCTCGATAACCATCAACATTCTTCCCTTCTCAGCTGGTAACGCACCTCCTATTTCACTGAGAAAATTAATGGAAACAAACAGGAACTCCCTCAGTTTGGCTCCTATGTGCTATGAATCTAGAACATGTATATATATATATATATACATTCTCTGCCTTATCTCCTGTTTTGATAGACATGTTCCTGGCTCCTATGGAAGAACAGTAATTCTATTCATGACATCAAGCTTGGCCCCATAGCCATCAAGGGCTTCACTTTCTATCCTTTCTCTCTTTATTTCTTCCTCTGCTGCACAGATCTGTCACTATATAAATATGCTCTGGAATATTCCAATTCAAAAACAAAGCAAATAAGGGGTATTCTCTGGTCTTTAGTTCTACTTGGTTTCTGTCCTACTGACCAGTGAGCTTCAAGGATTCTCTGCATTCACGGCCTCCTCCTCCTCCTTTCTACCCGCTCCAGTGTTCCCACCCCCGTGGCTTCCATGTTGTCAAGCCCAGTGGATCTCTGTCCGACCTTCCTCTGTTTCTCAACAGCCTTCCATTGTGTTACCCCTCCCTCCTTCTGGAAGCACCCTCTTCTCCTGTTTCATGACTCTGTGCTCTTGGTTTTTCTCCTACCCCAGTGACCACTTAAGTGTCTTTTCTGGCTCCTTCTCTTTTTTTCTGACATCTCAGATGTAATACTTGCAAAACCAAGCTCAATTTTCTGTTATATAATGTTCTTATTTTGGTCTTCTCCACCTCAATAAATTGCATAAGTGAAAAACCAAAGTCATCCTTGATTGTCTTTTTTGTTAACCACCACATGCAGCCCATCAGCAAATTCTGCTGACTGCATCTAAATCGGTCCACCTTTCCGTCACCCCGCCTCCAAGCCCACACCACTGCGAAATCCTGTTAACTGGACTTCCCTTTGCTGCTCTCACTTGACCCAGCCCTTACTGCTCACAGCAGCCAAACTGATGTTTTCTAAAGACGAGGAAGAGCCTGTCACTGCCCTAAACACTTTAATGGCTTCCACAGCGAGTGGGAGGAAATCTAAGCTCCTGACCAGGCTCCCCTCAAGCCCAGCAACCCTCAACTCCAGCCAGGCTGGTCTCCTGGTTCTGACCCACACCCACCTCGAGGACTTGCCATCCCTCTGCGCAGCGCCCTCCAGGTCTTTGCACAGCTGCCCCGACTTCTGACTTCTCAGCGCAACTGTCACCTCCTTGGGGACACACTCGGCAACATCTCCCCGCTCCCAGCCGCTCCCTGTAATCGGACTCTTACTGTCCTTACACTAAGAACCACTTGAAATTCTCAGGGTCATTTACTTCCTTTTTCGATCTTTGAAAAGCTTTCATTTTGAAATAACTTCAGATTTTCAAAAGAGTTGAAAGATCCCTTTGTTAATGTACTTTTTGCTCATCCTCTTCCATGCTGCCCATGTCCGAAGCTGTAGGGCCCGCACGCAGCACACACCACACACGGTCTCTGAGTGAGAACCTGCATGGCCGGTGCACGCACACCAACTTTAAATGGGGACAAATACGTTACTGGAAGCCTCATTTTGTTTCATGCTTTCTATGGCCGATATGTATACGTAATTTGTTCAAGTCAAGTAAAATATAGTCATGAGCTAACCACTCAGGGTTTTTGGTACTTTCTAATTAATTAAGTTTTATAGAGAAGCCCAAAAATCACCTCCAGCTTTGGAATTCTCTGATTTCTTTAAACAAAAATGAGGTAATTTTCCCAGAGTATTATCTTGAGGTTAAATGGAATCATTGCACAAAAGCCAGGCCCAGTGACCGTGGACCGAACACGGTCGGCACAGCCGCTCTGGTGGAGCAGCAGCCCGACCCGTACCTCGGTACGTGGGACAGACATGACTGAGGGCAAATTAGCCCAGGACATGCAAGCGCTCCCTCCCTGAACCACAACCATAACCAGAGCCACAGCCTGAGAAAGGCTCACGGTTGCTTTACATCAGCAACTGAGAGCACACTAGATCTAGTATCTTCGTTACACAATGAAGTATAATTATTTTTGTTACGCGAACCACAAAACAGGTTATGAAACCAGTATGGCCGAAGCAGCGGCCAGTGGGACTGCAGATTGTTGAGTACGCCATCCTTCCTCCTCCTGGGAAGAGAAGCCCCCTTCCGGTGGGCACCCATTTCTCGTGGCTCCCGTGCACCAGCCCTTCCCTCTTCTCCTCCGGGTCAGCTGTGTGGCCCGAGACGAACCACCCAGAATCTCCGTGCGAGCCTTGGTTCGCCTCAGCTGAGCGCCCGATTCCTGCTATGCCTAGAACCAGACGCCAATGCCAGGGCTTTTCACCCACGGGCGCCGAAGTGTTTTGTTCTGTTGTTTCTATTATTTCTGCTACTTGTGAGAGAAAAGAGCCCTGACTTCTTGACCCTTCTACGGTAGATTAAAGTTCACAGACTTAGCTTTGAGCTGCTGCTGTAACTATTGCTAGTGACAATGAAAGAGGCAGTAAAATATTACAGGACGGTTTTTGAACATTTCCTTTGTGGCGGGTACTGTACTATGTAGTTCGTATTAAGAACCTAAATGTAATTTTTTGCCCTTGTGTTAATAAAACTGAGAGCAAACCTGTTTACTCGTTTGGTGTAACCAATACTGGGACTGGACATACGTTCCTGTCCCTCTGTTAAATAATACTGAGAACTAGCAAAAACAATTGCTTGCTCCAAGATACACTTAATCCTGAAAGAACAACTAAAACAGCTTACGTATCGAAACAGGCGGCGTGCTCGTCAAGACTCACTCTGGGACCCTCGCCTTGAGCTGCCCCCACCAATCCCAAACTCTGCCCAATCCCAATCAGTTCCCCACCCTAATCAAGACTCACTCTGGGACCCTCGCCTTGAGCTGCCCCCACCAATCCCAAACTCTGCCCAATCCCAATCAGTTCCCCACCCTAATCAAGACTCACTCTGGGACCCTCGCCTTGAGCTGCCCCCACCAATCCCAAACTCTGCCCAATCCCAATCAGTTCCCCACCCCAAAAGATCTGCCACAAACAACTCGGTCAAGGCCCTGCAACCCTACAAATGCCCTCCCTGAACTTCCCTGATGAGACGTTGCTATGACCCTGCCAAGTCTGTCTCTCCCTGCAGTAGGTCTAATAATCTTCGATCTGCTTCATCGACAGATCTGTCCGGTGGTCTTCAGGGCACCAGTGATTAACCATCTCCACGACCGCATTTAATGTAGACTCCTCAAGAGTACTGGTTGATCGATGGTCCGAGTAAACAGATGAGTCTCCTCTGAGAGTCTCCTGACTGCTTTCCTAGGAAGCTACAACTAATAATAAGGCCGGGGTGTGCCCGCCCATGTGACCTCCACTAGAAAATCTTCACATCTCAGACAGTGATGAGACACAAGGATCACTGAGAGGCAAGGGTGTGTTAGTCATAAAGAAAAGACACAATCTAATGGCCTGACAACAGTTTGTTGGTTTACTAAATTTTCTTTCCACAGTTCCACAAAAAGAAAAACATACACTTCCGTATTTTTTATACCCCACAGATTTCTTTTACCTAATCTGTGCAAGTTATCTTGGGAAGCTACTTTCTTGGATTCTGATCTAGGCTCAGTGAGGGCTTCCACAGTAGCATACGTCACTCGGAGCCCTATCAGTGGAATCCTATTGTTTATTACACATAAATGATGTTGTAAACAGTAACAACAGACTGTCTGCTTTTTTTTTTAAGTAGGCGCCACGCCCAGCACAGAGCCCAGTGCGGGGCTTGAACTTATAACCCTGAGGTCAAGACCTGAACTGAGATCAAGGGTCAGAGGCTTAACTGCCTGAGCCACCCAGGTGCCCCCAGACAGTTTACTTTTAAGGAAAAACCAGACCCCCTCACAGTAGCAGGCAGCAGGCATTATCTTCTGACCCTCTCTGTACCTACCACACAAATCTTCCTCAGCATCAGATTCTTCTAGAGAGATCTGAGGCTGGGCCTTCACTTCCAGGTTTCTGCTTAGCCAGCTGGTTTGTTCCAAGGAAGAGCCAGCAATGTTCCCTACAGCTTCCAGGATTTTTTGAGTGACTTCCTGAGAGTAATGAAGAGAAAGAGGAGAGGCAGTTAGCTCAGGAAAAGAATCTAAAATGCCTACAACAGCACCAACCAGCAGAAATACAACATAGGCCACAACTAGAACCACACAGGTGATAGGAGGTTTCCCAGGAACCACATTAAAAGATCAGACGAAACAAGTTCATAATGTTTAACCTCATATATCCAAAATACGATCAACATGCAATCAGTGTAAAAATTAATGAGATTTCACACTTTTTTTTTTTGCACTAGGCCTTTGAGATCTGACGCATGTTTTACACTACAGCACATTCAATTCGGACAGGCCACATTCCCCGTGCCCAACAGCCACATGTGACTAACGGCTCCCGTACTGGAGTATGATCAGTAGAGAATCAGGTCACGTGGCTGTGATAGGGAGAGAAATGCTGAGCCACTTTCTCAAGCCAGCATCACCAAGTCTCACCAGCGGAGGCTGGCTGCAAGTCCCGGCCATCTGAGATTCGAACCACCCTGACTTTGACTCTAAGCTGTGTTTAGGCATAAGGCAAGAGCACACCCGCCTGCCTGTGGCCAGTAGGCCAGTAGGGGTGCACTTGAAGGAACTACCTTGCCCTGAGCTGGCGCAGAGGTGTGGTGTGGCTGACGGTGGCAGGGAAGAGCAGGAAACGGGACCGAGAGCTCAGAGGAGGTCCCACTTCTCATGCGGACGGAGAGTGATGGGGAAGAAGGGCAGGCCCCGTCTCGAAGCAGGGACAAGGAGTTGGCGTCGGGAGGCTGGGCACCGTGGGACAGAAGCAGCCACAAAGAGCAGGGGCGAGGTGCACCAGCCGTATCGGCTGCGGTAACGCCCGTGGCCAAAGCTACCCCAGAATGGACCAAAGGGAGGGGCGTGCTGTAGGCAATGGGCCACAAAGCGGGGCCTCGAGAGGGGAGTTTGGGAATGCTGTCCATGTGCCAGTCTCACAGTGTCTGGGCTTTAATGATGCTTCCGTCTCAACAAGTGGAGGCCAAAAGAGTCCCGAGTTTCCTAATTATGCTCGACTGTGCTCTAGACGGTGCTCCAGTGGTTCAGCAGTGGGAACTGGACAGACCGTTCACAAATGCCAGGGATCGTAATGATTCGAAGAAATATCGCCAGGGCCGTAAAACTGATACACGTCCCATTTAAGTTGAAGCCTTGGCTCCAAAAGCCCCTGAATCAATGATTTTCATGGTTGCAAAATAGTGATTTCCTAACCCCATCGTTCTATTTATTCTATTTATTTGTTGGCTTTCTACTCTAACATCTCCCTTCTCCTAGGGTGAGTTTCACTTTTATTTTTCAGGATTTTTGAGGTTTCCTACGAGTATATACTGCTTTAATCAGGGAGGAAAAGAAAGGTTTCCAGGGAAGAAATTCACATGGACAGAGTTATTAACCTAACGCTGCTGAGGCGGCGGCTCCAGCTGATCTGTGTGCGGTGAGGAGTGGGGGCATCCTGTCAACCCACAGCAGACTGCTCAAGTCTGACACGAGAACTTTGGCAGGAGACTCCGGCCCGGGTCTATGGAGCCCTCTAAGACCGTAACAGAGGAAGTCAGCTGTGAGAACAAATGCAAATCTAAGGAACGATTCTGCCCAGGGTTGCTGATCCACAGGCATGTCCTCTAAAGGCGGACAACCACTCCTGGAAACGGTAACATCTGCTGAACTTTTCACACACAGACCTGCAGGTCTTTCTGGTCCTTCTTGCTTTCCAGGTTGGGAGTTCTCGTCACAAAGTCATTCAGCATGCTGTTGAGAGACAATCAGCTTTAGACTAAGAATGCTGCAGAAACAAGGGATGTTCCAGCAGAAAAACAGGGTAACGTGAATGCTGGGTCACAATACCTGAGGAGCAGAAAGTATCCGGGGGGAGCCAGATTCAACTGTACGGATTCCTTTAACACGCCCAACAACGAAGGAAAGTTCTCTTGCAAGGCTGTTACTGGGAGTCTGTTTTTAAAAAACAGGGGAAAACACCCAACTGTGAACAAGTCAAAACACGTCTTACAAGCACATTTTAGGTCTGGGCAGTTGGAAAGCAGAGGGAAGATGGTGTATCTGACTGACCTGTTTGTTCTTTTTTAAATTAAAATACACACAAATGAAATTTTTGTACTCTGGCAAGAACCTGCAGTCTGGAGACCAGAAATCCTGCTGCTGACAGGTCAGATGCTTCCGGTTTCCTGCCTGTCAAATAAAGGCCTTGAACCGGAGGCCGGTCTGATCCCTTGGGCCCATCTAGCTCTAGGATCCGGCCTCCCCGGTGTTGTTGGTAGCGGAGTCGGCCCTCGGGTCACAAGGTCACCCACAGGAGGCTAATCTTCAGTGGCTCTCACAGCGAGGCCTGCGCAGCACAACACGCTGCAGCTCAGCCACAGCCCGAGGGCCCCGGGTTCAAGTCCTGGTGCCTGATGTACCGCCTCCGGAGTGACCTCGGCAGTGCTTCTTCTGTAAGAGGAGGAAGGTAAACACCTAACCTGCAGCTGCTCTGGCAGCCCACGGATCACTCAGGCCGCTGTGACAGACACTTGCTAGCATGACGATGCACAGTAGCTATCACCAGGAAAGACGTGACCGGGTCCTCTTTAACTCCTGGAAGAAGGAACTGAACGATGCTTGGGGGTGAAGCCTCAACAGCTGGTCTGAACTGCACCCCAGACCCAGGGACTCCTGGGATGCTGACCCTCTCGTTCTAGCCTCCTGCAACCTCAGGGTGTGGGGAGTTGGAAGAACCATGGAACGGGAACTGTGTTAACCAAGGAGCTCGGATCTGGTTGTCAGACTGCCCAATTGTGTAACTCCTGCCACACACGTGAGGATCTGGAGGCTTCCTTGAGAAGGGGGCTCGTTACTGCAACAGAGATGGCCCCACACAGTGGAGGGGCTGTGAGCTGCACCCGATGTGCCCGTGTAAGACCTGAGCAGTCCAGGAAGCTTTCCTTTCCACCCGTGGAGAACCGTGTGGGGGATCCGCCTCACTGCCTCCTGCAGCAGAGGCTCCTGAAAAGTGCCAGTAAGCTCGAGACACCCAGGCAGAAGCCACGGGAAAGCATTGAGGACAGCACCCAAAACAATCATTTCTCGGGGTGCCTGGGTGGCTCAGTTGGTTAAGTGACTGCCTTCGACTCAGGTCATGATCCTGGAGTCCGGGGATCGAGTCCCACATCGGGCTCCCTGCTCAGCAAGGAGTCTGCTTCTCCCTCTGACCCTCCTCTCTCTCATGCTCTCTGTCTCTCATTCTCTCTCTCTCAAATGAATAAAATCTTAAAAAAAAAACAAAAACAAAAAAACCCAAACAAACAAAAAAAACCAATCATTTCTCCTTTTTCTAAAAGAAGTCTTTAACGCGTTTAACACTGAACATAAAGTGTTCAACCAACAGCACCCGGCTTTTATAAAGTCAGATTAGATCTCTGCAGAGGGAAAAGATCATCAGGGCATTCTCACAGCTCAGGAGGAATCTAAGACACCGTCAAGATATTATCTGAACTAAGGCTCTCCAGTCGTCAACAAGTACGACCAGGGTTACATTTAGAATTGCTGCAATAGCATCTATAATTGAGACATGTTTGGGAAGGGTTGTGTTACCTTTGGACGAAAGCATAGCAAAACTGCAACACGGGGATATCCACAAGGGGCGCTTTCTAAAAATAAAAGTGAAACCAATGACTCCAAGTTGGTAGGAAATAAGGTTAAAAAAAAGAATTACAACACAAAATGAAACAGAGTCTATATCCCCACAAAGCAAAGGTTTTTAGCCAGAGTCTTTCAAATACAATAACACATGTGAACGCATCCCCCAGGTATAACAAAACAAACCTATACTATGAGGTCCCGAAACATTACTGACCTTCTTAGCAGACTTCCAGGGCAAGTCCACACCAGGCTTTTAACAAGTATTCAGGGAAAATTTGGTATAATAACTCCTAAACAAAAAAGGTGGTGGCCAATGTTGACCCTCATGAGTGCGTGCAACTAGCTACAGGAAAGAGATGATAAAAAAGTTCTAATTCTTAGCTCAAGGAATTTCCTCAAACTCAGGCCAGACAACTTCCCTAAATCCCAAGTGGCTGCAACTACTTAGAAACTGGTTTTGAAAATAAATTTTTTCCCCTCCGTGCTTATAAAAAGTTATCTGTAGAGGTTATAGAAGTTGAGCTACTTACTAATCACAAAATGTAATTCTGTTATTCGAACAGCCAAAAACCAGCCAGCCACGCTAACTGAATTTAAATAAAACAAACAACCAGCCAGCCAGATGAGATCTAGTGTTTTGTTTTGTTTTTAGCCCAGGAGTTGCAGATATTTGTAGGAATTGAAGTAACATGAAGGAACAAAACTATGAGCACCTGCCGTGTACTTAGAAGGGGTCTCAGAGGCCCCTCCTGGAGGACAGCCCACCCCGGTCCTACAGCCGTAACGCCGCTGCTAGGAAGTGACCACCAGCTCACAAGGTCTCCTGACACTTGAGACTTGCTCAGGGTTATAAATGCAAAATCACCGTGAATCTGATGGCCCCTCCATCCCCGCTCTCCTCTTCGAGGTTGATTACTTTAATATTTATGTATAAGAGTGAAAGGCAACAAGACTATCCGGCATTTGCGGGAGGCCCGACAAAGGCCACGGATGTCACCCACGTGCATTTGGCATCCGATTCCTTGTGCTTCAACGGTTCCATAATCTGGCTGCATGGTGTTAATTTTTAGGCTGGCCTATCCTCTTTTCCTAACTAGGATACAGCTCACTGAGGGCAGAAACAGTTTTACTACTTAGGATTCCTTACCACTGAAGCACATAGTTGATTTTCGATTTTGGAATGAAGAACGGGACCAGGGCCCTGAGCACAACTGACTGGAAGCCGTAACAGGCCTTCTTGGCATGGACATTTCTGGAGAGGCTCCCTGGTGCCGTGCACAAGGGGCCCTTTTGGAGGAGGCATCCAAATGCAGAGCTCTACTCTAAGACAGGCGGAGCTATAAAAACGGCTAAAGAAATTCTTGGTCAGTTTTCTCACTTACAGGGTGAGACATGGCTGAAAAGATTGCTGATTCCAAGGTTCAGCTTTTATTTGCCATCCTCAGTGTGATGACCTTAATATCCAAAGCTGTATTCCTTTTATTTGTTATAAAGCTTTTTATCGTGGTAAAATATATAGAAGGGGCTCAGCTGGTTGAGCATCCGACTCTTGATTTCGGCTCAGGTCATGATCTCAGGGACCTGGGATCGAACCCTGCGTCGGGAGGGAGTCTGCTTGAGGATTCTCTCTCTCCCTCTCCCTCTGTGCCCTATCCCACTCACACTCTCTCCAAAATAAAGAAATCTTTAAACTATACCTAGAATTTGCCATTTTAACCAGTTTTAAGTGTCCAGTTCGGTGGCATTAGCATTCACATTGTCGTGCAACCGTCACCACCATCCATCTCCAGACTTTTTCATCTTCCCAAACGGAATCCCTGTCCCTGTTAGACAGTAACTGCTGTCCCCTCTCCTCCTGCCTCTAGCAACCACCACGCTACCTTCTGTAGAATGTACGTATGCAACGGGCTGCTCCAGAGACCGCGTGTAAGTGGAATCACATTTTTGTCCTTCTGTGACTGGCCTCACTTGGCATGGCCTCAAGGTTCACCCACTGTTACAGCAGGTCTCAGAATTAACTTCCTTTTTAAGGCTGAATGATATTCCATTGGATGGATAGACCTGATTTTGTTTATCCAATCATCCATCATTGGATATTTGGGTTGTTTCTACCTTTTTACTATTGTGAGTAATTCTATAAACAGTGGTGTACAAATACCTATTTGAGTAAAACTCTATTTTTAAATAATTACTTTGTCCATTTTCATTTAGGGAGTTATTCTTATATTTTTCCTAACAATTTTATTTTTTTAAATTTTTATTTATTTCCTTATTTTTTTATTATGTTAGTATTGTATGGTGTTTATTTTTTAAAAGATTTTATTTATTTGAGAGCGAGAACGTGCGTGCAGTGCACGTGAGTGCGGAGGAGGGGCAGACAGAGAGGGAGAAGCAGACTCCCTGCTGAGCGGGGAGCCCAACATGGGGCTCGATCCCAGGACCCTGAGATCATGACCTGAGCCAATGGCAGCCACTTAACCAACTGAGCCACCCAGGCACCCCTTTTCCTGACAATTTTAAATCGTGATAGAAGGCAATTATTTCAAAGTCAAAATAAATCCCTGGTTTCTATCAAATTAAGAACAAAATAGCTCCCACACGTTCAATGAGGCACCCTGCTTTGGTGAACACAAAAAGCTCTGGGGTGCCAGGCTGGCTCAGTCGGTGGAGCGTGTGACTCGATCTCGGGGTCATGAGTTCAAGCCCCATGTTGGGTGTAGAGACTATTTAAGAATAAAATCTATTAAAAAAAAAAAGCTCTAAGGGCATTTAAAAAAGTGTTAAACCACAAAGTCTGCTCTGTTTCAAAAGCACTGCGCGTGACTGGCAAAGGCCTCGAGGTAGCAGGGACTCTCTTGGAGGCTGTGCTGATATGGAGAAGCACAAGTCTAGGAGCTTCACAGGTCCATTCTGGCACCCTTCACACGTCACCGCTTCCACCGCGGCCAGACGAATCTCTTCCTTCTCAGAATGCCTCGAAGGAGTCCTGTCCCTTGACCTGTATTTTTCACTTTTACATAAAAATTATGCAAACTTTTAACTTGCCCTTTGATGAAGACATTCCTCTTCTCTTTGAACTCTGGTCAGAGCTCTCTTCTTGACTAGGCGTGTGGGGACCAGGGCTTTCAGCAGAAGTGACTCCGTCCCCCACTAACCTGAACAAACACTACCGTGGTTTCTAAGCAGCTCAAGGTGGGGGCCCTCAGATGACAACCCCCGTCCCCTTAAAATGCCTGCCCAAGAGAGCTCAAGGCTGCCAGAACAATTTGCCATTTGCTGAGTCAACACCCGATAGGCTCCTGACCCCCCTTTTCAGAGCATTTATTAAGAAAAGCATAATTATAAATCCTTCCTTTAAGATGTACATGCATCGCCTACAATAGGAAATGTCTTTGTAAAGGACCTGGGAGCCGTCCTGTGGAATATCGCCGTTGGAAGAGACAGGTGCCCTGTCTCCCAGGCTCTGGGGTATAGGGCCCTGCACGCCCCAAGCACCAGTCAGCAAACCTGGACGGCCCGCTCACAACGACCAAGCCCCCTACCTGCTTTTTCGGAATTTTCTACTTCCCTGACTTTGCTGGACCCCTGCTCGTTCACCCTTCCTACTCCCCCATTTTTCGGCTCAAGTACCCCCGCTGCACGAATCAGAACTGAGGTCAGCTCTCTCCCCCAACACGGTAGCTACTGAATAAAGCTGGTCCTTGCCACCTGTAAGTAGCATCTGGCTTTGCCTCTCTAGGACGCCTTTTAGGCTGCAGGTGATTAGAAAGAACCCATTCCCAGGCAGGGTGCGCTGCAGCTGGGGTGTAATGATGAAAGATGGGCCCTGACCTCCAGCGGCTCCCACCTCCAAACAGGTGCACTGAAGCCCATTAGGCACACCTCACAGGGTCTCCCCCAAGCCCAGTAGAACAGCTCCATTCCCCAACCCCAGGAAATCCCAGTTGCTCCTGTGACCCCCGCTTCCCTTCCCCAAACACAATTTATAAGACACGGTGATAGGAGGGTGCCGCGCGTTCATCTGGAAGATCCCCAGGCTTCCAACCTCGTCCCCTCGGATTTGCGGCGGCCTCTTCACCACCTCCTTTGCTAGGTGCAGCACCGTGTCCGTCTGCAGGGTGCTGAGCGCACAGATCAGGTCGACAAGGGTCAGCTGGGATGCGCTTGCTGCTGGGACAATCTGCCAAGTGGAAAAATAGCTCCCTTAAAGCTCACAGAGAGAAAACAAAAATAAGAATGATGCAGTATTCTATAATAGCTGCCCCAGGGAGAACGAGCTTTAACTTTTTAAAGTAAATATTTAAACAAAAACTGGGTAAAGGACTCTACTGGTGGGGATAAAGAGAAGGCTGAGCGTTCAATCACAGGAGCGTAATCAGCATCTGACATACATTAGGAATAACGGGTAGGTGATGATGGGGCAGTGACAGTGGGATGTTCAAGCTCAGAAAGCAAAAGTAATCTCTATACCCATCGTGGGACTCAAACTCACATCTCTGAGATCAAGAGTTAGATGGTCTACTGCCCGAGCCAGCCAGGTGCCCCTCAGAAAGCATTTTAGAAACAGACACACTTAATTTGAAGGAAGCAGGCTGGCACTGAAAGACAGCCCTGGAAGTACGAGGACAGTAAAAGAAAAACCAGATCAACTAGGTTCTTGGTAGTTAGCCTTGGCAGGAAAGCCCTGGTGTGGGAAGTCCATGTTTGATGATGGAAGTCTGCATAATGTGACTGCATGCACTTGGAAGGATCGGGTTTACCACCAGGGAAGACCCCGCAGTGCTAATAAGCACGGTGGCCTGGACCACCAAGCTCTTGTGCCTCCTCGGGGAACAGGACCCTGTGTTGGGCACTGAGACAGTGTCCAGGGGTGGGAAAGACCCTCTGAGGAGGTATGAGATAGGAACCCAGAGGGTCAAGAGAGAACAAAGTGTTGGTTTTGCAGAAATAAACCAAGTCCCTGGAAGACTTAGTGATGGACCAATCAGTGGATAAAGAACGGATGAGATGTGAACTGAAGTTATCTTTGGGAATAGGCATGGAGGATTTAAACCGGTTTTACATTTTTGTAGGTATTATTTTTATAAATTAAAAAGCCTGTGGAACCTGACGTGTCAATGCAGGTTCATGACTGGAACAAACACACCCCTTGGCGGGGGGGTGATTGTGGGGGAGGCCGTGCACACATGGGGCAGGGAGCATTCAGGAAATCTCTGTATTTTCCCCTCAGTCTTGCTGTGAACCTAAGACTGCTCTTAAAAAAAATAAAGTCTTTAAAATAATAGTTTAAAGAAGAGCTATAAGATGGGACTACAACCAGGGAAGGACCCACAGGGGTTCTCCCAGGGAGGATAACGTGCCGTTCCTCGAGCGGGGTGGCAGGTTCACGGTGGTTTCTCTATTCTGTGGAACATACACGCTACACATGTTCTTGAATGTGAGCTATTAGATATTACATTTAAAAGGTTAACCTAGGTGTTCATTACACAGAGATCCGAGAACAAGCCAGGGGAGAGCCCCCCCGAACAAGCCTAGTGGGAGACGCAGCTTTTAAAACACTGAAACCACTTCAGCAGTTTCCCGTGCCGGCCTCCGATGTCACCTCTGATTACATGTGACTCTGGTATTTCTGGCAGAGTAAGTTCAAGTATAACTCTCATTTTTAGACTCTACCTTCATCTTACTGAGACGCTTAGCCTTCTTTCTGCCCCACACTGCTGCCACTGCGGCGGTCAGCTGAACTCCCAGATGCGCCGTCAAGGGGTTCAGGAAGTCTAAAATCTTCTGTCGTATGGTCTAGAACGCGGCAAAGAGAAGAGTTACGGCAGAGTGGTATTGGCGCTATCATCTATAATACATTCCTGAACACATTTATTTTTGGTGGGATAATACAAGACAAAAGAAATAATAAAACCACAGAGGAAGTTCTCTCACTTTGGTGGTTTTAAAGTAAACGGAAGAGGATCCCTTCATGGCTCCAAGGAGATCGACGGGTCTCTTGTGAGTCTCCTCCCTTCTCAGAACATTCCAGAGAAGGGCCATGGTGTTAACAATTCGAGGCAACTCTTCCAGAATGGCATTCTTGGCATTTTTCAAATTGGTAGGATCGCCTACAGCGGTGGTCTAAAATTGAAAATGAGCGTGAGACTTGGCCGTGTGGGTGGCACCGGCTCCCTCCCCACGAGGCCAGGGCGCGGCTGGGGTGGGAGTCTGGGCCCTATGCTTCCTGTGGTTTCTTTCTGGGCACCTGGGATTCTGAGACTCCACATCAGACTCAGTCATTCAGCCAAAGCATTAGCCGCATTCGAAAATTTAATCCCCAATAGGGCACAGCAACTGACAGCTAAAATGGCTTCAGACTGCAGATTTCACAAACACCATGAAGTCATTGTAAAAAATATGTGCAAAAAAGATAACATTTTGTCCCATTTGGTTACTCATAAAACAACGGCCAAGGGGAAGGCGCCCTGGGGAGGGCCAGAACAAAACTACATTTGCATTACTTTTGCATATTTGTGCACGCATATTTGCATATGCACTTACATTATTTGAAAGCATACATTTGCATACATATCTACGTTCCTTACACATGCACTTTTCTTATCTGAACTGGTCATAATCCAATGAAGACAAAACAATATATGAAATGTGCCTCAAACTCAGGGGAAAAAAAAAACCCCCAAACTTACCTTTTTGTTTTGGTTGGGTTGTTCCAAAAGACAAAAATGACTAATGGTTGTCAGACCTTCCAAAAGAGTGAGTGGGTAATCCGGAGAAATGTTTTCCCTCTTGGAGGTTATGCTTTGGTGAAGAAATGAGAAACTCGTTTTGAGAATTTTTACGAATGAGCCTGTCAGGTTTTTAATCCTACCTATAAATGCAGACACCAGAGAGCTAGTACTATCTTCAATAAACTGGGACCTTTATAATAAAATCTTGTTATAATAATGAGGGGCATTTTTTGTGCTATTTTACATTCATTCAGTCACTTTGGAAAAAATGTTTTCAGATGTTTTAGAATTTCTGTGAAGGTGATGCATGTTTTTATTTCTGTTTTGCAAAAGTCATGGCGAGTGGTTGCAAGTTCAGCTAGCCTGGGTGTCTGTGTGGAATCAAAAATGAAGGACATGAGCATTTCGTTCCTGGCTACCCCCTCTTGACAATGCTAAACTGGCTTCTGATTAGGCTGAAATTATCCTCCACCTGGCTTCTAGGGCACATCAGCCATTCATCACAAACACTGGCCTCAAAGTAGTGATAACGTATCAAACGGTTTGCCATACCTGATAGAGAACTTCACAGATTCGCTCTCATACTGCTTGACCAGCTCATCCAAATTTTTGCAAATCTGGACAATGAAAGGGGTCACTGTCCAGCCCAGGGACTTTCCAAAGTACGGTAAGGAATGCGTGACCAAGCTCACCCAGGCCGGGTGCATGCCGTAGCCGTAGGCCGGCTGCAGCCCCCGCACCACGGCGGCCACCAGCAGCCCCTGGGAGGTGAGAGGGTGGGGCTGCACGTACTGCATGGCGCTGATGGCCTGCTGGAAGTTCAGGGCTCTCCGCCACTCCCGGGACAGTTCCGGCTGATTTTCGGCCTCCTCTTGGACCTGGCCCAGGTGATGTTCCAAGACAATGAGCACCTGCAGGAGCTTCAGCAACTCGATCTGCAGGGGGTGCTCACTCCAGATTTGATCCTGGCCCAGGTTGATGAGACTCTCCTCAAAGAGGCTCTCCTCCTGCGGGGCCCGGCCTCGCTCGGCCGTGGCCAGTCCATAGCGCTTCTGGCTCGTGTACATGGACGCGGACAGCGAAAGCAGGACAAACTCCTGAACTTTGCACCTCTGCAGCAAGCTGTGAATGAACTCCACGTTCTTCCCCTCGGCAGACTTGGCCACGGAGACCAGCTGCATCATTATTCTAATCAAAACCTCCACGCTCTTGACCTGCACGTCCCGGTTGCCAAGGACATCTCGGTGGGAGACCTTCAGGTAACAAGGGTAATAGCTGCGCAGGAAACTGAGGCACAGGTAGGTGAGAAGCTCGATCAGCAGAGAGTGGGGACACACGCTGGGAGACTGGGTCTGGAGTTTTCCATAGAAACTCTGGCCAACGAGGGCCTCCTGGTGACGAGCGAGGAGGTTGGAGATGAGGTTGAGGTGTGCGGTGGAGCTGGTGTCCATGCTGGTCCTGGACACTGCCTCGATAAACTCCTTGGGGTTGGTTTTGAGCACGGCCTCTAACACTGAGAAGGCATAGAGAACTCGCCGGGAGTCGTAGGGCTGCAGGTAGAGCAGAATGTGCTTGAACAAGGCCTCGATGGTCTCTTGCCTCTCTCGCTGCTGCTTTAGCAGCCGGGATGTGCTGAGGGCCTGCAGCTCCAAGTCGGCCTCCTCGTCACTGGAGAATGACTCCGAAGCCTGGGTCTTGTCCGAGTCCACGCGTGCCAGGCTTAATTTGGCACCGGACTTGAAGCTTTCTGCCTGGAAGGCCGCCAGCAAGGCTGAGCGCTTGGGGTAAACCTTGCTGCCTACGGGGATGGGCGCACAGCAGCTCTCTTCGTTGCTCAGCTCCTGCGGGTCGTGGGAAGGGGAGGAAAAGGAGGACGAGTGCTCGCTGTCCGTGTGGGCAGAGCTCGTGTCTGCAGACTCCGTGTGCTCGCTGCTGTCCAGGGCGCTGCAGGCCGTCCTGTCGGGAAGGTCCATGTAGTAGGGAAGGTCGTCCTCGCTCAGCTCGCTTCCGGGTGGACACTTCTCTGGTTCCTTCTCCACCTCGGCCCAAATGGCCTCACGGTCGACGGTGGTGAACTGGCTCAGCGGCACGCCTTCTTCGGAGCTGCCTTCCTGAAGCTCGGGTGCTCCACATGACTCTTTGAAGGGGGTTTTCTTCCTGTTAAACCAACGATGCAAGTCTTCTGAAAATTACAAAATGACAAATGACTTCAGGACAGAAGGGTTCTATAACGATCTTTATCTTAAAGCCAGACAGAAAGATTGATGTTATTTATTTTTTTAATAAAGATTTTATTCATTTATTTGACAGTGAGAGAGTGAACACAAGCGAAGGGAGTGGGAGAGGGAGAAGCAGGCTTCCCGCTGAGCAGGGAGTCCGATGAGGGGCTCGATCCCAGGACCCTGGGATCATGACCTGAGCTGAAGGCAGACGCTAACAACTGAGCCACCCAGGCGCCCCAGAAAGATCGATGTTAATAAAATTCTCCCATAAAACTAAGACACCAGAGTCTACATTGTATTATGGACAAAAGGCACAGCAAGTAAAAGTGAATAGGTCTTTTAAAATGTTCAGGGAATCAGATAATTTGGTTACATTGTCATAGAAAATACAAGTATCACAACTTTTACGGGGAGGGTGATTAAAAAAAAAAAAGCATTTTATTTTGTTCCTTTCAAGAAATGAGTTTCAAGAAATGTATCCCACGGGAATGCCAGCAGGTTTTCAAAGCTGTAAGGTATTGCTGAACTGTCACGTGTGCAGACAAGCTGGAAAATGAACAAAACATTAAGAGACTGAGAAAACTTGCCGTACATGCATGCCATGGAGGACTGTTTGGGTTTTTAAAAGATACACCTGTATGTACTGATATGGAGCAATGTGCGGGATGTATTAAAAGAAGAAAAATCAAGCTGCAGAATCAAGCTGTATCGAATGAGCTCATTTAGGGGAGAGCATCTATAATACGCGGCTCTGAAAAAATCTGGAAGACTATCCACCAACCATCAATAGTACCTAGCTCTATTAGCGAACACTGCAGGGGACTTTCGTGCGCGTTTTGACCTCTTTATTACTCCAATTGTTAACATAAGCATGTTAGTACTTCTGTAATCAGAAAATATGCCACACTTTAAAATACTCGGGTCTCTTTAAAAAGGAACAGCCAGAAAGCAGTGTTTGGTCCCTACGGCCAAACCTATTTACATATGCAGCTCTCAGCAAATCTATTTCGTGAGCATCAAGCAAGATTAGGAAAGGAGGAAGAATAAGACATTAGAAATCGATGAGCTGCCTAAGGCTCACGGTGGTATTTTCCAAAATAGGTATCTACAATATTATAGAGATAGGGTGGGGGATAAAGCAGAACTCTTCCAGTTGCTTCCAGGGGAAGGACGTGGCAGGGAAAAGACATTTTCTCTTATTTTTTTTTTTTTTAAAGATTTTATTTATTTGACAGAGAGAGAGATAGCGAGAGCAGGAACACAAGCAGGGGGAGTGGGAGAGGGAGAAGCAGGCTTCCCGCCGAGCAGGGAGCCTGATGTGGGACTCGATCCCGGGACCCCGGGATCATGACCTGAGCCGAAGGCAGACGCTTAACGACTGAGCCACCCAGGCGCCCAAGACATTTTCTCTTATTAGGAAGGTAGCAGGAAACATGGGTTAGAGGAAGCAGCAGGAAGTGCCCTGACTTTTAAAACCGGGATGTGTGGCATTAGGACTTTCTTCTTCACACAAGGGAACACTAAAAAATTTAGCTGCCCTAAATGACAGCCAAACTTTGAAGAAGGTGCTTTAGTTTATACTTCTTTGGATTTTACTTTCTTATAACATGGAGTAATAGAATGCCTTCTCTTTGTGAAGGCAGCCAGCTTTCCTTCCTAAAGGAAAACCAGAGGTTCCAGTTTTAGTCAGGGAACTTTGTAAAGAGAAGAAGCATCTCAGAAATGGCTGCTTATGGGGGTGTTACGCTGCTTCTCCCTGTAAGATAAGACTGGTACAAACAGAATATTTACAGCCCAGTGGGCTAAACAAGCTAACTCAAAGCTTGTAAAATCATCACTGAGAAAACAGCAGGAAGTCATAAAACACACCTACTGTGGGAAGTCATGTAGTTCACAAACTGTGCTAGGTACTAATCACCCACATGTAATGCGCTCATCAGGTCTATTTCAGCCTCGTTTTTCTTCTTCCTACCTACATTCTACTAATCTGTGCTAAAGATGCCTCTGGGAGCACCTGGGTGGCTCAGTTGGTTAAGCCTCTGGCTCTTGGTTTCCACTCAGGTCGTGATAGAAAAATGGACAGACAGGAAAGAAGCCACTTACCTTGCTGTTGAAGGTTCATAAAGAAAAGTTATTTTCTAGATAAGTACAATTGACCAGATTGCATGGAAATTTCAACTTCTCGGCCACTCATAGCTGAAGGCAACCTAAACTGCCCCTCGGTCTAAGCAGGGATCTGGAGAGAAGCGCCGGCCTAGCCAGACACGGAACCGCGACTCTTCTAAGTGAAGGCACCGGCCTGGGAGACACTGGGATGGAGGGTCTGTTACTCTTTCCTCCTACCTTAGGTGCATCTGAATTGTTTTCAGTAGCAAAAGAAGAAAAAATCAGCTATTTTTATTGGAACATGGGTTACTAACAATTTCCTTTTTTATTAAAAAAAAAATCTGATTTTTCAGCTAAAACAACCAACCCACTCCCTAGCATTTCTAAGTGCTGGTTCGTCTGCTTACATTTGAAGAGTCCTCACAACTTTACAAAGTACCCTCATACCGCTGGAATCTAGCCAAACCACTGAGCGGGGCTAAGTGCCTTGACTGTCCTGATACGCAGCTGGGGTCCAGGCGGTCACTTGCTCCCTCCCAGGCCCAGAGGCCCCTGGGGACACAGAGCTCCCCCGGCCGCCCTGGGAGGTGTGCTCACCCGCTGAGTTCTCCTGCTTGAGGCAGTGAATGGAGGTCCTCTGGGTTTTGGGCTGGAGCAGGAGAAGGAGCATGGGTTCCAGGATGCGCGCCACATCACCAAGGGAGAGCGCCCGCACCAGCCAGCCCTGGGCTGCCGCGCTGATGGCGCCGTCCGTGCAGGCCAGACTGTCCAGCACGACAAACAGGGATCTGTGGGTGGGAAGGGTACCATAGAGCCAGCGTCTGGTGATCCCGTGCACCAGGATGCCCGTGGGGAGCTTCACCCATGCTGGGCTTAGGAGACCCAAGCAGACAAAGACAAGGGATTTCCACCCTAGAATCACTGGGGGAGCTTTTAAAATCCTGATGCCCAGGCTTCACCCCAAATTGATTAAATTGACTGTGGGGGTGGACCCCCAGCATCAGAATCAGCTGGCATTTCTCTAAGGCCGTGTGTCTGGCCCCAGACACATGGAAACAAGGAAGGGAATTTTTTTTTTTTAAAGTGCAACAGATTATACTGCAATAAAATTCACATTCACACGGTCGATGACACTCAAGTGTCCACACTCAGGGTAGCCACTGCCCTGATAAAGACCCAGACCACCTCCATTTCCCTACAAAGGTTCCCTCACGAGGCATGTCCTCAAAGCTGCTCAGGTGATTCTGATGTATTGGGCTTCCTCCCACCAGGACGAAAATAAGAAAATTCCTACTACGTATTCACATGAGTCTGGCCTAAAGTCACTCAGGGGATCATGGGAATCGTTTGCTGTGCATCCAGAAAATGGGGTCATGCTATCAATTTTACACATCTCCCCTCCCGGCCCCAACACACTGCCCAGGAACCTCGGCAAAGTGTCCTATGCATGAAGGGTCATGTACCCACGAGGACCATCTTACCTATCAAAGGAGCGGTTGTGAGATGTCACACGACTGCCCTGTGTCTCTCTGGTCAGGTGCCAGATGACGGAAAACCTGAACAGAGCTTCCAGTCTTGTCCCCTTGATGAGGAAATAAACGGGAGTGAGGCATCTACTTCCCTCACAGCACACTGTTTGCAGTCACAGCAAACCCGACTTTAGTGACAAACAAGAGCTCAGCAGAATGACAGCAACATCAGCAGCGGTGCTGGGCTCTTGGTGTGCCTGGGGTCCCACTTGGCCAGTGGGAAGGAAGACCTGCATCCTCTTTTCCTTGCTCACTTGAACACAGTAAAGCATATTTTCAAGACTCCACATTAGCCCATGTCCAGGGTCACACCTGGGCCTGTGGTCGAAGATCGCAAGATCACACACCTTGGACGTGCCAGGCCCAAGTGGCTCAGAGAGCAAGGACACAACTTGACTGCAAAGGATGGCCAGGGTGACGCATTCTCTACGACTGCCTCCTTCACCAGTGGCTCTAGGATCCCTGCAAGCACTCAGTGTCCTGCAAACATCATGGGAGTTGGGGGAGATTTCCCTGGTGAGTCTTAATATGGACACAACCCATGTTTTTGGGACTCTAAAGGGGATGGCCAGTGCTTCTGAAGGCCTCCCAATCCTGAGATTCTGTGACACCTCTGCTTATTGATCAGGATGTCCCCTGAGCCCCAGAAGGGTGGAGTACATGTGAGCCTACGCCGGGCACATACAGGGATGGGTGGCCTGGCAGTCGGGATCTCTGCAGGACAGAGATGACAGGCTGCAAAGACTTACCTTGTCAGGGTCCAGGAGGGCATGGCAGATGATATCTTCACAGATGTTGGCCGTTGGGGCCAGGCAGTGCAGCCGGTAGAACAACTCTACACAGGTGATGTGATGCTCCCGGGTCTCCTTGTTCAGCTGACTCCAAAGCACACGAGCCACCCTCTGGGCAGAAGGGAGACTGTGTGAACACAGGCAGCACCCACACTTCTTCCTTGTGCCAGTCCAATCCCAGCCCCAAGGAACTGGATCCTCAATATACAAAGAAGTACCACCAACAAACAAAATGAAGCAAACCAAACCAAACCCCACCAGGCGATGTTATAGGTTAAACTTGGAGGTGTCTCTATACCCAATGTAGGGCTCGAACTCATGATCCTGGGATCAGGAGTCACATGCTCTACTGAGTCAGCCAGGCACCCCAAGACTACTCTTTTTGTTTTTTCAGTAAGCTCTATGGCCATGTGGGGCTTGAACTCATGACCCTGGGATCAGGCATGGTGTGCTCTATCCGATGAGCCAGCCAGGTGCTCCCTGAAACTTGGAAGTCTGAACTTGCAGCTAAGCACACTGCAGCTCTTGCCCAGACAGTAACATTACTTTCAGAGAGGAAATCAACTGGAAGCAAGAACCTACTGGCTGGCAAATCCTTTCGACAAGCACACTTGACCCAGCCTCACTGTGTGCTGGCACCGGGGGCGCAGAGCCGTGGGCTCCGGGAACTGTGGAGCATTTGCACTGGTCGCCAAGCTCGACGCAGACACGCTGACAGCACCTTACCACCCAGGGTTGGCAGACATCCGTCACCACGCGGTACTGACCAAGAATCGTGGCTTTCAGCTTTAATGCCACAAACCTGTCTGTTCCCATCTCTGTGCACAGTGCCACAGCAGATGCCCAGCTCACTTTCAGGACACAAATCCCATCCCAAATCAAGTCCTCCATCTCCTCAGCCCTGATCTCAGCTCTTTAAACATACGGGGCCTGGAGCTGGCTGCAGCCCCCCCCCCCCCCCGAAGTCCCAGGGAGCACCAGAGGGGTGCCTGACCCAACTGGGTGAGACTCAAGGGGAAGGCTGGCCCCATTTCCGGGACGGAATTTCTGAAGGCATTCTTCCAGGTCATGGGAAAAGACCACGCCTCACAGACTGTGATATTTTTAAGTACATCTCAGGTCAAATGACTTCTTTTGGCCCATTTATTTCTATTTGACAAAACTATCTTCTCTGCTTAGATCAAATTAACCATTGACTGGCTCGAGCCTCTAACCATTATTTTCATTACTTTTTTAATCTAAGGGAATGTGATTTCCAATTATCGAATTGCAATGAAACCTCTGATACAAAACTTTTGATTAAGTAGAGTAGTCCCCTTACTTGTAGCCCCTGGGGGCAAATTTACGTGGAAGAGACTCTGGAAGTTTTAAAACAATGTTTTTTGAAGCGTTAAGGAGTTGGTGTTGGTCACAAAACACACGCCTGCTCCTTCATCTGTGTTAAGCTTCTCAGTCCCCATGTCCTAAACCCTTTCTCAGTGAACTGAATTCTGCCATTACCACCTGATTAGAAAGGTCAGGGCACTCGTGGGATAGTGGACCTTATTCTTTGCATCGTGGGCATCGCAAACACTGGCATGTGGGTTGTTCTGTGGGAATGAGAAAAGGGCTAGGAGATCTGGAACCAGCCCTACACCTGGAGTCCGAGAACTGGGGCGTGGCCTGGCTGCTGGTGCAGATGTTTTCGCTGCCTGCCATCCAGCATGTTGACATGGGCAGGCACCAGCCACTGCGGCCGCTCTGGACGAGGCTGGATGCTCTATAAAGTGCACTCCAGTGCCCGGCAAGTGGTAAGGACTCAGATATGCACCAATCGGACTCAAAATAAAAATCAAGGCTTCAGAAAGAACTCAGAAAAGCCTACTTTCCAAAAACATCATTAAGGGTACATCATCAAAACAAGAGTATTTAATGCAGTCATTTTTATTCTATGGATAGCTTTCCAAAGATTCACAGACCAAATTCTTTCTTCTGTTCTAGTCCCTGCGCCTTATAACACAGTGACCCCACACTTCTCAGATATATGCAGGAGCAAGGAAGGATGTGCCCAGTCACTGCTGCTGTATTAACACTGTTCCTGGTCCTGAGATCCACACAGACTCAACTCTGGTAAGAAAGCAAAGGAGCGGGGGATGAGGGGCTCAGGCCGAACAGCAATCAAATAAGGCTCCGCCAGGACCTGGCACCGTAGATGGGGTCTGAGTACACAAGTTAGTCTGGCTGTGTGAGGAGCTCTGTAAACTCTCCCAGAAAAAAATACCATAACTCATGAAAATTATAAAAAAATAAAACAATCAAACATTTAGAGTCTCTGGAAATTATCTTAAGGGCATTCAGGCAATAAAGAAACATTTATTCAAGAAAATCTACTAAATTCCAGTAAAAGCAACAAGTCTGTGGCAGTGAACTGCGACTCTATCCACCCCGCTCAGCCCAGCTTGGTGTGACAAGGAACGTGACTATCCACTCCAGGAGGAGTCCCCTCCCCCCAGGTCCCAGTCCAAGGCTCTGCATCTCCATGAACGAGCAGACCACAGCATTTCACGCCTCATCCCCACTCCTGGGTGGAGGCTGTATCCAGACACTGCAGGCCAGGGGTGCTGGGGTTCCCACTGGGGTTCCCACTGTTCTTACCCTATGTGCTTGTGGGGTATGTTACATGAGCCGAGAAGCTCAGATGACCAGAGGCCAGGGCCCCTGAGGGCAACCCGCAGGGCTAGCCCTCCAAGAGAAACAGGTAACTGTCTCAGTCCCAGCTCTTTCTGAGCAATGGGATGCAGAGACTGCCCAGAGCGAGGGGCAGGCCATGACACAGAAGGCTCCCTCAAGGAAAGTGTGAGGAAGTTCGAGCCTAGGAGTGCTCGCAAGAACAACGGAATTCTGTAGTAAGTAAGTACCACAAGCCTGGTGGCTCCGCAACAGCAACAAGTTAAACCACAGGCCAGCTCGTTTATCAGGAACAACCAGGACAAGAGATAGCTAGGAAGAACCCTTGTACGTAAACAAAACAACCCATAGACTGGCCTCAAAAAACTACCAGACTGTGCAGTAATGTATGCCTTTGGACACTGTTGAAAACGCAAGAGTAGCGAGCCAGCCAGCAGTTCGTGGAGCCTAACGGCTGGGTGTGATACTGACAGAGACAGCTTATAGAGAGAGCAGGGAAAGAGACGGTCAGTGAGAACCCTGCTAAGATCACTGCCATTGCAGGGTGACCATACATCCCTCCAGGGAGCAGCGCCAAAGGACTCACATGGCAGGGGAGACAGACTCCACCAAAACAGTCTAGGCAAGTCACCAAACAGTGAACAACAGATGAGGACAAATCAAGATTGGTGGGGGGGAGGGGGCCAGAATACAGTAAAATTGCTATGATACATTATCTAAAATATCCAGTCTTCAATAAAAATTGTAAAATAATAAAACATGCAAAGAAACAAGAAAATATGACACTCACACAAGGGAAAAAAGTGGGCAACGAAGGTATCTGTGAGAGCAACTGGGTGTCAGATTTATTCAACAAAGACCTCAAAGTAGCCATTATAAGTCTGTTCAAATAACTAAAGGAAACCATGTTTAAATAAGTAAAGGAAGGCATGATGACAATTTCCCATCAAGCAGACGATATCAACAATGGCTCAGTCGTTAAGCGTCTGCCTTCAGCTCAGGTCATGATCTCGGGGTCCTGGGATCGAGTCCTGCATCTGGCTCCCTGCTCGGTGGGGAGCCTCCTTCTCCCTCTGCCTCTGCTGCTCCCCCTACTTGTGTTCTCTCTCGCTCGCTCTAATAAATAAATGAAATCTTAAAAAAAAAAAAAAAAAGGTTGAGTAAAACACGAGGCACACAGGTATCACTGGAACATTCAGAAACACACTTGCATGTAGCAGCATAGAAGAGGGAGGCAGGGGAAGGCTAGGGCCCATGTACAGACTGAATCCACAGTGAAGGGCCAGGAATGGAGAAGGAAAGTGGTATAAAAAAAAGAAAAAAGAAAAAAAGAAAAAAAAGGCAAAAACAACAACAACAAAAACAAATGGAAATTCTGGAACTGAAAGTATAATAACTGAAATGAAACTTTCACCCCTCAGGGGACTAAGTGGCTCATCTGAACGGACAGAAGGAAGACTTGGTGAAGAAAATGGATTGAGAGAAATGATGCAATCTGAAGAACAGAGAGAAAAAAGAATGATGAAAAATGCATAGGGCCTTAGAGAGATGTGGGCCACCGTCAAGGGCAGCAGCACACCCACAGAGGGAGTGCTGGGGGAGGAGAAAGAGAAAGGAGCAGGGGAAATATATGCAGAAGTAGTGGACAAAAACTTCCCCAAACTGATAAAAGAACATTAATCTATATATTCAAGAAGCTTGAAGAATTCCAAGTGGGATACACTCCACAGGATCCACACTGGACACACCACAATGAGATGTTAACAAAGACAGAGAGAAAATCTTGAAAGCAACAAGAGAAAAACCACTCCTCATTAACAAGGGAAACCCAAGAAGAAGAGCTGCCTTTTCAAAGAAATGCCAGAGGCAAGAAGACAGTGGGATCATGTCTCCAAATGGTGAATTCCAATGTGAGTTCAAACATTCACATGAGCATTTGTTACGGATTATTGAAAAAGTGCTGTTGGGGCGCCTGGGTGGCTTAGTTGGTTAAGCATCTGACTCTTGATTTTGGCTCAGGTCATGATCTCAGGGTTGTGAGATCAAGCCCTGCGATGGGCTCCATGCTGGGTGTGGAGCCTGCTTAGGATTCTCTCTCCCTCTGCTTCCCACACCCCCTCCCCCATGCACCGTGCACACGTGCTCTCTCTCTCAAAAGAGGTGCTGCTTTACTTAAATATTGCATATTCAAGGTTATTAGTGGCTGATTAAAGTATAATTTATTCTTATATTCCAAGTTTTGAAAGAAAAGAAAAAACCTAACCAAGAACATTATATCTAGTAAAACTATCTTCCATAAAAGGAGAAATAAAGACATTTCCAGATAACAAACACTGAGTGAATTTGTTGCTAGCAGACCTGTCTTATAATATGAAACACTGAAGGAAGTTCTGGTGGGGGAATGGGGTAAATGGGGGATGGGCATTAAGGAGGGCACTTCATGGAATGAGCACTGGGTATTGTATACAACTGATGAATCACTAAATTCTACCTCTGAAACTCATAATACACTATATGTTAATTAACTGAATTTAAATTAAAAAAAAATCAAAACAAAACAGAAACACTAAAGAAAGTTCTTCGAGGTGAAAACAACTGACCCCAGATAGTCAATCAAATCCATACAAAAAGCACCAGTAAAGGTAACCGGGTAGCTCTAAAAAGACAGAGTAAATGCATGTCTCCTTTCTTTCAACTGAGTTTTTTGAAAAGGTTGAGGAGGGCACCTGGGTGGCTCAGTCGGTTAAGTGTCTGCCTTCGGCTCCGGTCATGATCTTGGAGACATGGGATTGAGCCCCGTGTCAGGCTCCCTGCTCAGTGGGAAGCCTGCTCCTCCCTCGCCCTCTGCCTGCCCCAGCTCCCCCTGCTAGTGGTCTCTCACTCGCTCTCTCTCTCAAATAAATAAATAAAATCTTAAAAAAAAAACTGAGTAAAACACCAGGCATACAGGCATCACTGTGCTATTACTGGAACATGCAGAAACACACAGCTCCAAAAACACATTGAGAAAAATCATTAAAGCGATTAAAACATTACTTGGAAAATATCCATTTGCTGAAAAAGAAAAGAGTAAAGGAGGGATAACAAAAAACAGGGAAAACAGTAAGTAAAATGGCACACTTCTGTGAATACAGTAAAAACCACTGAATTGCACACTTCAAGTGGGTGATTTGTATGGTACGTGGATTATAGCTAAACATAGCTGTTATTAACAACAACAGAAAGAAACAAAGCTGAGAGGCGGCCTCAGTTACGTGACCTGCTTGAGAAGAGCTCCTCCCAAACAGGGAAAGGGCAGCCTATTTCAAAGGCTTTCAAAAGTGCACGGGCTGTTAGGACCTGAAGGGACAGTAGAGTTTCCGTATCTCATTCACCCATAAAATATACAAAATCTCTCTTCCTAAGTGTCAAAATTTTTCAGGGTGGTCTGCGGCCCCATCACCGCAGGTCCCGGGGAGTGGCCACATCCCTCTCTGCACCACAGGACCTCCTACCCGTCAATGCTGCGTGGGCCGGAGAAGCAGAAGGTGCTGACCCAAGGGTGCCTCAGCCCCGACCCATTAGTTCAGACTTGAGGGAAAGACATCCAAGCATCATTAACTATAGGAACCAAACTTGAGGGTCATGAGGCAGACTGAAGGTCAAGTGGCAACCAAGTTAGTGAGGTGACCCCTGGGCACCCCCTTGGCCGAGCGAGGTGCAGAGGGAGCAGCCTCAGGATCTAACAGCCCCCCCAGGTGACACCCCGTGAGACCCAGCTGCATTCCGCTCTTGCCCTTTGGCATCCATGGGCACTATCTCTATAATAAACTTCACTTTTTCTCATGAGCTCGCCGGAACTGCTTTTAGCTCTTTGCAATTAAATGAGCCCTATCATATGTAGCTTTAAGTGATTTTACTTTGTCTCCTCAAAGAGGGACGCAACACCTGCTCACCATCTTCAGCAATAATCCTTCCTAAGTTTGCCAAGAACTAGGTTTTCCTTGAGGTTAACTAGCTTCACAGCCTTTAACCTCATAAATTAGGGCACAGTCTCTTCTTCCGCATATTTAGATAAGTAACTTAACAATCCTTACATGTGAAGTCCGGTCAGCCTAAAACGGAGCACAAATATTTACCGAACTCTTGCTGCAGAGCCAGAAACTGTGCCACAGCCTGGGACAGGGGGTAGGCAAGGCAGGCACAGGTCTCAAACGACCCTCTGGGGCTGTCACGAGAGCCGCCATATCCCGACCACGGTGACTACCACCTCGCGGACTTTAAACAGATGGTTGGGAAGTGGGTCTCGCCCACCTCCTCCCAGTGGGAAATACCTGATAGAAGTCTGTCTTCTCCGCAATGACTTTCAATATTCCTGGACCAATGGGAGGAACTGTCACCATCTGCAGCTTGCCGAAAAATGGGTTGTGTCCACAGCTTTTATAGCGTTTCATCTTGTCTTCGATGACAAGGGCTAGGGACTGGGAATGGTTGATCACCTCCAGCAGGGTGGAGATGGCCACGTTCTGGAGGAAGCAGTCGGTCACACAGCAGCTAACGGTCATGAGGGATTTCAGCCACAACGGGAAACTGCAATCGCCGGCTCCTGCAAGGAAGCCAGTCAGACAGACAAAACCACGTGAAGGTGGCTCGCAATGGGCAGATTCTAAGACACCCTGAGAGCCACAAGTCAGTGGCTTTTAAAAGCTGGTCAGGTTAGGGACGCCTGGGTGGCTCAGTCGGTTAAGCGTCTGCCTTCGGCTCAGGTCATGATCCCAGGGTCCTGGGATCGAGTCCCGCATCGGGCTCCCTACTCCGCGGGGAGCCTGCTTCTCCCTCTGCCTCTGTCTCTCTCTCTGTCTCTCATGAATAAATAAATAAAATCTTAAAAAAAAAAAAAAAAGCTGGTCAGGTTATTCGAATTCTAAAAATGTCAATCTCAGGATTTTGAGATGACTCAGTGTCCGTCTTTTATTTAAGAAAATATATTTTTAATTTTTTTTTAAGATTTTATTTATTTTTTGACAGAGAGGGACACAGCGAGAGAGGGAACACAAGCAGGGAGAGTGGGAAAGGGAGAAGCAGGTTTACCGCCGAGCAGGGAGCCCGATGCAGGGCTCGATCCCAGGACCCTGGGATCATGACCTGAGCCGAAGGCAGACGCTTAACGACTAAGCCACCCAGGCGCCCCTTATTTTTAAAATTTACATATAGTAGAACTCATGTTACAAACTTCTTTTAAATTTACATATAGTAAATCCACATTTGTGGGTATAGAGTTCAAAATGTTTTTCCAAGCTCTCTTGATGGTGGGACACATGGCATTAGCTTTAAAAATGGCCCAAAATAGGGGTGCCTGGGTGGCTCAGATGGTTAAGCGTCTGACTTCGGCTCAGGTCATGATCCCAGGGTCCTGGGATCCAGCCCCACACTGGACTCCCCACTCAGCAGGGAGCCTGCCTCTCCCTCTCCCTCTGCCCCTCCACCGCTCATGCTCTGTCTCTGTCTCAAATGAATAAATAAAATCTTAAAAAAAAAAAAAGAGGCCCAAAATAAACTGTGGACTTGAATTCTAAGTGCTGAGCCTCCAAGTACAGTGTTATCTGCAGCTGATGAGCCAAGAGACAAACTACACAGGAAGTTTACTGTAATGACTACAAAAGGGGACAGCTTGGTCCTGTGTTCCCACCAACTTAATCACTTCTTTCTTGTTTTCCACCTTCCTCTCTTTTTTCTTTAAAGTGTTCACTGCCTGCTAAGGACTGAATTGTGTCTGCCCCAAATCCATATGCTGAAGCCCCAATGCCTAATGTGATGGTATTCAGAGGTGGGGCCCTCATGATGGGATTAGTGCCCCTATAAGAACAGACACCAGCGAGACCCCCCATACCCCCAGGATGTGAGCACCCTGTGAGAAGGTGGCCATCTATAACCAAGGGGAGAGCTCTCATCAGAAACTGATGATGCTGGCACTCTGATCTCAAACTTCCAGGCTTCAGAACTCTGAGAAAGAAATTTCTGTTGCTTAAGCCACTCAATCTATGGTATTCTGTTATGGCAGCCTGAGCTCCAAAGACACTGCCTGTTATGGGTTGAACTGTGTCCCCCCCAACTCCCCAAAATTCTTATGTTGCAGTCATAAGTCCCTTTAGGACCTGAGAATGTGACCTTATTTGGAAATAGGGTTGATGCCGATGTAATGAGTTCAGACAAGGTCATATTAGAGTGGGCCCCTAATCCAATATAACTGGTGCCCTTATAAAAAGGAAACTGAGCACAGGATGTATACACATACACAGGGGGAATCCACGCAAAGACTGGAGTTATGATGCCATGAGCCAAGGAACTACCAGAAGCTAGGGGCGAGGCTAGAGCACATCCTTCTGAACCTTCAAAGGGAGAACAGCCCTGCCAATATGCTGATCTCAGACTTCTGCCTCCAGAACTGTGAGGCAGTACATTTTTGTTGTTTAAGTCACTTAGTTTGTGGTACTTCGTTATGGCAATCTTAGCAAACGAACACAAATCCTTAACAACCGGTCTGATGACCTCGTCTATTTCCTGATTATCACGAAGCACCTTTTATGTTCCAGACCTCTTAATGGGCTGTGCGGGACACCTCAAGTTTAAAAATGCGGTCCCAGCCTCACCAATCTGCCATCTTCAAGAAGCAAGTCAAAAGCACACACCACGAACGACAAAAGCGCACGTGGCAGAGGGGGTTTTGGCTTGTCTGTCAACACCAGCTACATGACAGGACACCTCAGGGCGGACCCCGGGGGGGTGGGGGGCGCAGCCCTCTCACCGGGAAGCTGGAAGAGCGTTTCGCAGAGCCGCTCCGTCTCCTGCTCGGACAGGTAGACGGGGAAGGTGGCGCAGTCCAGCAGCAGGCGGCAGGCGGCAGCGAAGGCCTCCCGGCAGCCCTCTCGCGAGCTGCCCAGCTCCATGACCACCTGCTCCACAGCCCAGTCCCCCTCCGTTTTTCGGCCAGGGCTCCTGGGCAGAGGCGATGGTAACTCTGCACTTTTTGTCTTAAATGGAGACCCTCGAGCTGTGAACAAGTCTGAGAGCATCTGCTTAAACTGGGGCACGCTGATGGGCTTTGCGTCCCACGGGCTCTTCCTGTCGGAGTCGCTGCCCGCCGAGCTCGGCAGCCCGCCCTCGTCCCTCCGGCCCGCGGGCTCTTCACACTTGCTCTCTTCTCCAGACCCCGTCAGCTGCACTCCAAAAATGTTCTTGTGGGCAAAGTTGGCAATCAGCTCCTGGATGCAAAGAAACGTCCTCTGCATACTCCCACCCTTCTTCCAAACATCATCTTTTTCGGGAGAAACCCTGGGGACCCTCCAGCGCTCCGAGAGCTCTGGCGACGAGGCGCTGAGCCCGATCCCGCTGTCTTCAGATTTAAGGGGAGGAAACGAAGCATCTTCATCAGCCGGAATCACTGCCTTTGTGTCTATAATCATTTCACTGTTTTCACCTTTTACTGGACTCTGCAAAAAAAAAAAAAAAAAAAAAAGGAAATTTGTGTTGTACCCATCTCGTGAAGCCAAGGGATTCAAGTATCAGCTGAATCGGGCAAACCATGAATAGGTACTTCCTGTTTTTCGAAATCCTTATTCTCTGCACCAAGAGAACCCCTGTGTAAAAGTGTATAATAAAATGAAGAAGGCATAGCACGGGGAAGGACGGGGAGCAAGTCCAAAGAGGAGGCTGCTGGGACCCCACGCTCTCTGGGAAGGCGGGTTTTGAGCCCACTTTGTATTATTTATTTAGGTTCAAGGTTCAAAAACGTTATTTAAAAACAGTGTCTGACATATTTAAATTAAAAAACTGAACGAGGACATTGGGCTGAGGATAAAATAAAGGCATGAAGAGATAAAATGAGAGCAGAAAGCCAGAATAAAGTGTTTACCCGTGTATATATAGTACCCATCCGCCCATCTGCACACACTCCATGGCTTTTTCAAAGGGATGACACTGCAACCTTTAATCAGCCAACCTCTCCTCTTACACTGCTAACGTGAAGAATATTCCATTAAATTTAAAACATTGCAGCATTTAAACCACTGTGCTCTATAGGAAACAATGAAATAGTACACACTTTGTGAAACATTAATAATTATGTTTGAAGACACATGCTTGACTTTGTATCTTCAATCATTTAAGGGATTTTTAAAAATTAGCTATGATAGCTAGAAAAAAAATAAAAGGACTAACTTTGGAAGGGAAATTAACAGTCTGTGAGTGAGTCTGCACCCTGAGCTGGGAGCAGCTCCCTTTGTGGAGTGCCCGCTGTCCGGTCGGCTTGCGCTCCCGCCCACAGCTGCACTGAATGGGTGTCAAGGGCAGAGTTTTCAAAGCTTTAAGCGAAGTAAAAAATAAAAATAATCCAATGACTGCAGGCCTCAAACTGCTTGGGGGACGCTGTTACCATCTTCTGGGAGGACCATTTGGCAACATCCTTGCCAATTTAGAAGGAGCATGCATCTCTCCCAGTTTAAAAAGAAATGGGTTTGACTGCAACGCATGGAGAGGGATTGATCCTTCAGAGAAACCTGCAACCACAAAACCAGCTGTGCAAGGATGCTTAGTGCAGCGCTGCTGGTAATAGTGAAAAACCAGAAATCACCTAAATGCCCTTGATGGGGAAGAGCGGAAGACAGAGTAAAGCCGCACCCAGACTATCCCATAGAAACTACACGAGAGGAAGATATCTCTACATATGGAACGAGGTCCCCAGAACACTGAGAACCAAAGCAAGTCAGAGAACAGTGTATGTTATGGGTTGAACTCGGTCCCCCTCAAAAGATGAAGTAGTCCTGCCCCCGATACTTCTAAATGTGACCTTATTTGGAAATAGGCTCTTTGCAGATGGTCAGGTTAAAATGAGCTCATTAGGGTGGGCCCCAATCCAACATGACTGATGTCCTTACAAAAAGGAAATCTGGACACAGACAGGGCGGGGATGAAGACAGAGCAGGGTGACGAGTCTACAGCAGAGGGACACCAGAGACTGCCAGCGCCACCAGAGCTGGGACAGAGGACGGAGCAGACTCGCCCTCCCCCCCCACTCAGAGAAAACCAACCCTGCCCACACCGGCACCTCGGGTTTCTGACCTCCAGAACCGTGGGACAATAATGTCCTCTTATTTAAGTCAGTCAGTGGTACTTCGTTACTGCAGCCCAAGTAAATGAATATCTCACTTCTGTGTTTATTTTTATTTTTTAAATTTTATTTATTTATTTGAGAGAGAGGGTGAGAGAGAGAGTGCACGAGCGAGCACGAGCAGGGTGAGGGGCAGAGGGAGAAGCAGGCTCCCCGTGGAGCAGGGAGCCCGATGCGGAACTCGATCCCAGGACTCCGTGATCATGACCTGAGCCGAAGGCAGATGATCAACGGACAGAGCCACCCAGGCGCCCTCACTTATGTGTTTAAAAAGACACCAACATCACACAAATACACACACGTAACAAGGTCTGGACAGTGAGCTGAATCGAACCAGTAACTGTTGGAGGAAGTGGCGGGGGTGCGCAAAGGGAAGGGGGGTGGTCAGCTTCCACGCTAAAAGCTGTTGGGAAGTATTTGAGGATTTTAGCAGCATATTTTAGATATTACCTTTATACCCTCTGATCTTTACTCCTACCCTAACCAACCCTAATTACTTCCCGCTCCCAGGAAGGTATAAGCCCAGCCCAGAGAACCCCGTCAGCTCCTCGGGGGCGTACCGTGCTTCCACTTGCGGGCTCCATGTCCAGGTAGGAAGGTGGCATCTGGACCTTGCTGAGCACTTTGAAACATGTCTTCAAGGCATGCGTCAGCTCGGGTAAGCTTAACACCTCCATCTCCTCGGCCAAAGGCTGCACCAGACAGCCCAGCACCTGAGGGAGGTACTGGGTTTGCACTTCGGAGTAAAGTTCCTGTGGAAAACAGACATGAGTTAACTAACAGGTTTCCAATTTCTGGTCAGAAAAAAAAAATGCACCTCAAAATGGCGCCTTAAAAAAAGTCAATTTTTTAAAAGATTTTATTTATTTATGAGATATGAGAGAGAGAGTGAGAACGAGCGGGGGAGGAGCAGAGGGACAAGGAGACACCCCGCTGAGCAGGGAGCCCAATGCGGGGCTCGATCCCAGGACCCTGAGATCATGACCTGAGCCAAAGTCAGACACTCAATGGACTGAGCCACCCAGGTGCCCTGAAAAGTCAATTTTTTTAGAGCATGAATAAGTTTCATGTTCATTCCCAAATCAGAGAACAAAATACTTCTTTTTAATCTAGACAAATCAATGGACATTCTTCTTCTCTTTTCAAGTGTCTTTACCTTTTTTATGTTTTTTTTTTTTAAAGATTTATTTATTTATTTAAGAGAGAGAGCGTATGTGCGAGCAAGAGTGCATGAGCAGAGGAAGGGCAGGGGGAGAGAGAGAATCTTAAAGGCTCCGCACTCAGCACAGAGCCCCATGTGAGGCTTGATCTCAGGGCCCTGAGAGCATGACCTGAGCTGAAATCAAGAGTCAGACGCTCAACCGACTGAGCCACCCAGGTGCCCCTCAAGTGTCTTTACTTTTCTTAACAGAAGATCATTGCCACATTTATTTCTATATTAAGGAAACTAGTTTCCTTTGACAAAATTAGCCAACAGCACAGTTTTACCTAGAAATACATTTACTCTCACTCCTGAACAACTGAAGTGCAGGGTGATGCTATCCACCTCTGGTTGACATAACTTTGGCTCAGGCCAGTTACAACTGGCTCAAAGTTTTATAACCTCTTTTAAATAAGACATAAAAGACATAAGAGATTACATTCAGCTACATCTTTCATGCCAAAACATTGAAAGTGTTGTGTATTTATGCACACCCACTTTTCAGGAAGGTGAGGATTATCAGGCCAAGGACACAAACCAGAACATAAACAAGCACGCATGGAGCCCTCTTCCCGGCAAGGGGCCTTACCAAGGGGATAACATCCAGAAGGAACACCAGGAGGGTGCAGAGCTCTGACACCGTCGGGGGAGGGCTGATGCTCTTCCCAACAGTGTAACTCCGCTTCGCTGGTCTACATAAGTCACGGGAAAGAAAATCAAATCAATTCTTTCTCCTGTAATAGCTTCGAGCATTTCTTATGATGTCCAATCAAGTTACTCTATCTCAAACATAATGAAAGGCAGCTCTGTCTTTCTAGTAAGTAAGCTTTAGTGACTAAAACTATCGGACACAGAGAACTGTCAGTCTGTGTCTTGAATTTGCTTGTCTCCAAAACAGGTTCACTCAGACTTGAACTTCGTCAGTTCAGATGAGGGCGGACCCATGCCCAGGTGGGATGCCACACCCAGCGGATCTGGAGCTCCATGGACAGCAGCAAGTGCTAGGTACCCCACCCCAAACCAATGGCATGTTCCGAGGGAAGCTGCCTGGCTAGAGAAGACAGGGGCTGAACAGTGGTCCCCCCTGCTGTGGGAGCAACCTGAGACAGCTCCTCTCGCATGACACCCATGAGCTCATCCACACGAGCTGCTTAGCTTCTCCGGCTTCCATAGAGTCAGCTCTATTGGGAGCTGCTCATACTAAAACGTAACACTTCTTTTTAAATAAGCAGGCAACTGGTTAAATAGGTGAGTTAAAAAAACATATACATGTTGGTTCTCAAAACAGAGTAACTTTGGATTCATCTCCAATCACAGGACAACTCAACCTGAGTTAATTGTCTTCACTGCAAATTAGCACTTAGTTATCTTGGAGTCTGAGCAAGACAAGAAGGCCTCTCTTGAACTGTGTACACGAACCCAGCAACCGTTCTCCCAGTCTGCTCTAAGGGAACCCCGCATAGGCCTGTGAAGAGACAGGACAAAGTACTATTGCAACAACGAAAAAATGGAAGCTGGTGTTTCAGCGGTATGTACAGACAGATCTCCGGAGGACGGCTAGCCAACCCCCAAAACAGCAGGCTGCAGAAAGTCATATAAAACTTGACAGCCTTGTGTAGAACTTGAACAGACACACCAGACTATGTCATCTCTGGAAACAGGTTATAAAAGCACAGACAACATCACGGGCAGGACAGTATGAAAGGAGAAGGTGCTGCAAGGTGGGAGTTAGTTCTATCTGGGTAGCAACATTTAATTCCTTTAAAAAAAATCTGAAAAACAATGGCCAAGTGTATAATTTCAGTAATAAGTGCATGTGTGTCTGGCATTATTTCTTGTTCTTTCTTACATTTGAAATGTTTCGTAGTTGATTTTTTTTTTTTTAAAAAAAAGGAAAGCACACCTTGTAACTCTGAAATGGAAATAGGCTGACCAAAATATACTCCAGCTTCAGTATAACATGGCCTTGCTGCCACCCATAGGTCCAGCAATAGTTAACGGGTTCATCACAGATTTGAATGCTCACCGGGACCTGGCTCTAGAGGACACAGGGGAGCATGGTGGGAGCGGCTGGGAGGTCAGGCATTCCTGGGTTCCCGTCTCGGCTGGCCGCCACTAATTTCCTGGGCAATGCCACACGAGGGACCTCCTGTCGCTGGGCTCCGGCTTTCTTTTTTTTAAAGATTTTATTTATTTATTTGACAGAGAGAGACACGGAGAGAGAGGGAACACAAGCAGGGGGAGTGGGAGAGGGAGAAGCAGGCTCCCCACCGAGCAGGGAGCCCAATGCGGGGCTCGATCCCAGGACCCTGGGATCATGACCTGAGCCGAAGGCAGATGCTTAACGACTGAGCCACCCAGGCGCCCCTGGGCTCCGGCTTTCTTATGTGATCCAAGTGCCTACTTCTCTTTGGGGTGTCCGGAGGAGCTAGTGAGTATGCCAGAGGAGAGCCCACAGCAAACAGTAAGTAAAGCTTCTACTGAGTTGCTAGGTAGGGGAAGAACAGTGACAGCAAGGAAGTCTGACTGTGTGACTTAGGACAAGACAGGGTCTGAGAGATTACACTATCCCTCCCGCTGTGGGGAGAGGGGCCTGGGAGAGGCTTGCAGGGAAGCACTTGGCTCCCCAGAGGGGCCACCGTCCATGACGGCGAGGTGATGCAAGTCACTGACCAGATGAACGGTGACATAAAGCTGATCAGGGCAGCTTAAGACATTAATGCTTTTATCTGACCAGTGATACAAAAATTTCAGTAAGAATTTAAGAAGACTGATGATTTTAAAACCACTCGCTCTAGTCACAGAACCATAGAACTCCGCCCCTTTAAACAGATGAGCCTCCAGGAGCGCCGTGTGAAGGAGATATATTTGGTCACTGTAACTAGAAAATGCAGAGGGTTTTCTCTAGTTAGAATTAATAAATAAAAAAGCTCCAGAATTATGGGGCAGAGATTACCTGAACTTTCTTAATGGCAATGTTTTTATTCTACTACAATTTAAAGGGAATTCTTTTCCATCGTGTGCTCAGCAGAGACTACCCAACATGAGCCACAGTAAGCAGCTATGAAAGCACGAAAGCTTCCACTCCTTCCTAAACATTCCGTAATCCTGAACTGGATACTTACCTAAAGCAGTCCTCAAAACACCTGGTCATATAGTCCCAGAGAAAGTCTGTGCTGAGGGAAGTGATCAGCAAATTCACCGTTTTAACAATCTCAGAGGCATTTCTGTTTTCTTTTATTGAACTGTAAAGGAAGGTGGATGCTCATGAATAGATGTATGAGAAACCCTCTATCATAACAACACGTGTCTGAAAAACTGCAATTCGTTTATTTATTTCTAGAGAGATGGACAAATCCCAACAAAGATAAAAATGTTACTGGTCTGATATAGGAAAGAGTTTGCATAACGCCATCCTTAACAGTATTTGTATTGATACGTCCTCTAAGAAATAAGTGTAAGAGCTAATGTGAAAAGAATCTGGTATAGAAAACCAGTTTTAGTCCGACTGTGAGTCCTTAGATACCCTGTTGGTGAAATAACACGGTACACCCATTTGGGCATGAAATTTGGCTAAAATTTAAATGTGCGTCTTCTATGACTCAGGAAATTTATTCTAGGGATCTCTCCTACAGAAGTCCTTGTACAGGCACACAAGGATGTATGCATGAGGATACCACTGCAACGTCATTTAAAAATACTGAAAAAGTAGAAGCCACCTGACAGCCAATCAATAGGGGATTGGTCAGTCAGGATTTATTTAAATAAGTGATAAATCCTTACTGAGGAACCTAAGGCAACGTTATGTTCCACTGCAGAAGGCAGGAGAGCTACTCACAACTTGCATTTAAAAAAAACAGGCAACTAAATAGCTAATGTAATTCCATCTTTATATATTATTATTATTTTTTTTTTTTTTTAAAGATTTTATTTATTTATTTGACAGACAGAGACACAGCGAGAGAGGGAACACAAGCAGGGGGAGCGGGAGAGGGAGAAGCAGGCCTCCCGCAGAGCGGGGAGGCCGATGCGGGGCTCGATCCCAGGACCCTGGGACCACGACCTGAGCTGAAGGCAGATGCTTAACGACCGAGCTACCCAGGCGCCCCTATATATTATTTTTAAAAAATATTTTATTTATTTGTTTGACAGAGAGAGCGAGAGAGAGACAACACAAGCAGGCAGAGTGGGAGAGGGAGAAGCAGACTCCCCACTGAGCAGGAAGCCCGATGCGGGGCTCGATCCCAGGACCCTGAGATCATGACCTGAGCCAAAGGCAGACGCTTAACACACTCAGCCACCCAGTTGCCCCTAAATATTATCTTTTAAAGATTTATTTATTCATCTGAGAGAGAGCGCGTGCGTGTGCGTGAGTTGGGGGAGGGGCAGAGGAAGAGACTCTAAAGCAGACTCCCCACTGACTCTGTAGGCCAACACGGGACTTGATCCCATGACCCTGAGATCATGACCTGAGCCGAAATCAAGAGCTGGACGCTTAACTGACTCAGCCACCTAGACTCCCCTGTAATTCCATCTTTAAAAAAATATGTATTTTTTGTATGCATTCAAAGTCTGGAAAGAAATGAAAATGTTTTATGTTTTTCTCTCAAGGGAGGTGGGATTGTGGGTGATATCTTTTTTCTTGATACCTTCAAATATCAGTATATTCCACAAAGAGCATGTATTACTTTTGTATTCAGAAAAGTAGTAATTCTGGGAGAAAGAACAAACATTCTGGGAGAAAAAAGCAAACATTCAGAACTCTTGGTACATTTACAATTAAGAAGCCAGAGAAATCTTCAAATAGATTTGTATTTTCAATATACCCAATGCCAATTCGGGCAGAAGGAAATTACATCAAGAATAAAGTAAAAAGGAAGAGACTATTATCTTAAAAGGAACAAAAGCAAGGGGTGCCTGGGTGGCTCAGTCGGTTAAGCGTCTGCCTTCGGCTCAGGTCATGATCCCAGGGTCCTGGGATCGAGGCCCGTGTGGGACTCCCTGCTCCACAGGGAGGCTGCTTCTCCCTCAACTCTTCCTCCCCACCCCACCACCAATCTCTCTAATAAATAAAATCTGAAAAAAAATAACAAGAACAAAACCCAGGGTTGAGAGATAACTACATGCTCCAAGGCAACATGTCTGCTGTGTCCTGAACCCCACCTGCTCTGCCTTTGGGGTCCTGCAGCACATGTCTTCGGGGTGCCCCTGGCGGGCTCTCCCCTCTGCCGCTGGACCCTGGCTCCACGTCCTGACCTGCCCCCTGCCCCCGCTGTCCTCCCTGTAAGTCACCGCGTGGGCACACCAGATCCAGTTGCCCTTCAATGGCTTTCACACCTGCTCAGTAAACATGGTTTGTACAGCCCTGGCTGGGCAGAGACCAGCTCAAATGCCTTTGAAACTCTTCACAGTCTGCAACAGGAAACAGGCCGTTCGTGGTGACTGACTCAAGAGCATCGGTAATCTTCATGAGTGGTGTGATCCCTTGCATGCCCGCTTTCTCTAGCGCCACACAACTTCTAATAAACATAGGGAGATGAGACTCGCGCCATTAGAGAGGGGGAAGAAGTGCAAAGCTGGGGGCCAAACCCAAACCCATACCTTATTAGCGAGTTTCCACTCTGGGTATAGCTAAGTTTAAGTTCAGAGCCGAGAGCGTCTCTGCAGTAAGAATAAAAGGCCCGGATGACTTCGAGAAACAAATTCCCAACCACTCGAGGCCCTGCAATTAAAAAGGAAATGGTCAGAGATGAATAATCCATATTTAAATCAATAAATGACATATGCGTGAAACAGAGTAACTATACACACAATTTTATTGTCTAAAATGCTCAGAAACTTCAGTTTGACAATGACAACTTTACTGGGGGAATAACATCCATTAAAATGGTCATTTTTTTTTTTTTTTTTTTTAGATTTTATTAATTTGAGAAAGCGAGAATGAGAGAGAGAACACATGAGAAGGGGAAGGGTCAGAGGGAGAAGCAGACTCCCTGCTAAGCAGGGAGCCCGATGCGGGTCTCGATCCCGGGACTCCAGGATCATGACCTGAGCCGAAGGCAGTCACCTAACCAACTGAGCCACCCAGGCGCCCCAAAAATGGCCAATATTTTTGTAGCACTTACCATGTGCTGGACACTGTTCTAAACATTTTGTATCTGTTACCTTATTTAGTCCTTAAGTAGCCATATGACCAGGTATTACGTTGTTGTACTGACTACAGATAAGGGGACAGGGACTGAGAGGCCAAGGAACTACTCCAAGCCAGACTCTGTCCGGGGGAGCTAAGATGTATGCTCAGTGTGCATAAGTGTGTATAAACTGCTTGGCCAGAGACACTACTCAGCATAAATACCAAGGGAGTAGGGCAATTTTCCTATTTTACATTCTTTTAAATTTTTTTTACATTTTTATTTTTTTTAAGATTTATTTATTTATTTTAGAGAGAGAGCAAGTGAGCGGGGGGTGGGAGGGACACAGAGAGAAACCCAAGCAGACTCTACACCGAGTGTGAGCCCAACGTGGAGCTCAATCTCATGACCCTGGGATTGCAACCTGAGCCAAAACCAAGAGTCAGACACTTAACCAACTGCCCCACCCCGGCGCCCCTATTTTTTATTTTATTTTTTTAAGTAATCTCTACACCCAGCATGGGGCTCGAACTCATGACTCTGAGATCAAGAGTCGCATGCTCCATTGACTGAGCCAGCCAGGTGCCCCTCTAAATTCTTTTAATCAAATGAGCTAGAACCCCACAAAAGAAATACCACCACTCCTGAAAGGCTTATTAAATGGCACAAAAGAACATAACCAGCTGCAGGTTAGGGAAGCATTCCTGCCGATTAGGCAGGTGGAAGGCAGGTAGACATTTCCGCTCCACACACAGCAGCCATCAGGCAGGGAAGGGAGAGACTTCTCACCCATGTGTACAAAGGGATGAAAACAGGATCGATTCAGAGGAAATGAAAGCTCTGTCAATACAACTGTGTTAAAAAGCAAAGATGGATCCAATCTTTTATGCTTCTTTTTCATAAAAACAGAGGATGTGCCTCTGAGAAAACTTCTTCCACGATAAGCCCCACGTACATCTTATCTGTAGTATAAGAATGCTGAATGCTTTTTACAAATGAAGGCAAGTTTGTTGCCATGATTGAAGGAGAAAATGAGGCAGTGGTTGAAGCCTGGTAGCAAAAGAATGACTGCCCTGGGCCTTCTAGCTCTACTTCTGTATGATCCACTCCTCTGCCTCTCAAGTACGTCCTCCCTGGAGACAGAAATTTTAGACTAAATTAACAGACAGAAAACTTAGACTGTTAGATTGGGCAGAAGCCTGCCACTCACCCCCTTCTGGAAATGACGGCAGGGAGCCCAAGCTGACAGCAACATTTCACTTGGCTCACCCAGGTGCAGGGTCGAGACATAAAACACCCATCCTCCAAAATGCGGTTACGTTTTTGCTCTGGATATTTCCCCAAGTTATGCAGGAAGCTCCCCATACACTTACATAGCTCACTTCATTTTTTAGCCAAAATCATGATTTTTCCGAGCTGCAGTCACTCCACACAAAGAGGAAAATCTACTGGAGCCATCGCTGGTTGAGGTAGCAGGGGAGGGGAAGGACGGGGGGAAGGGCACAGGGCAGCTTCAGGTGGCACTTAAGGCCAGAGCTTGGAGGGACAAATGCTTCACGCTTTGACTTTGGTTAAGAGCAGTTAGAGCGTACATGTCATGGGATACAAGGTCATCTGTGTTACATGACCGAGCATCTCAGGTATGGTGGGTCTGCGTGCGATCAGGTAAGCAGCTGTGTCCTGTCAGAGAGCTTACGCTCTAGAGTCAAACCGACCACATTTTAATCTCAGCTCCTGGGCAGAGGTTTGCCAGAGTAGCAAATCACTTACTCTTGCTCAACCTTAGTCTTTCCATCTGTAAGATGGGAACAGTGAGGAAACCCACTTCAGGGTTGTTGGAGGCAAGGAGGTACGTATGGAGATGTACATTAGATGACGTGTACAAATCACTTCACACAAAAAAATTGCTCAAAAAATGTCAGCTGTTATTATTAACAACAGTAAAAACACATGAGGACCTCAGAGTGTCCCTTCCATACAACTTGACTGGATGCCTTTTTTTCCCTTTGCATCCCTAGGGCCTAGCATCGTCCCTGCTCCATGCCTGCCCCTGAGTGAATAAATGAAGGGTCTCCATCCTCCACCCCAAGACCAGAGGGAGAAGGGACCTCAATAATGCCCTCGATTCTTGTTCTCTGCAAACAGCTACCAGGCAGTGTGCAAATCCTGAGCGCTCAGATGACATCATCAAACTTGAAATCCCAGGGTGCCTGGGTGGCTCAGTCGGTTAAGCATCTGCCTTCAGCTCAGGTCATGATCCTGGGGTCCTGGGATCGAGCCCCACGTTGTCGGGCTCCCTGCTTAGCGAGGAGTCTGCTTCTCCCTCTCCCTCTGCCCCTCCCCCCACCTGTGCTCTCCTCCTCTCTCAAATAAATAAAATCTTTAAAAACAAACAAACAACAATAATTAACAAAAAACCCCTTGAAATCCCATGGAGAAGATGGGGACCCCATTATGGTGTTCAAGTGATTAGATGTTAAGATCTTTTTTTTTAAGATTTTATTTATTTATTTGACAGAGAGAGAGAGAGCACAAGCAGGGGGGAGTGACAGGCAGAGGGAGAGGGAGAAGCAGGCTCCCTGTTGAGCAGGGAGCCCGATGCGGGGCTCGATCCCAGGACCCCGGGATCATGACCTGAGCCGAAGGCAGACGCCTAACTGACTGAGCCACCCGGGTGCCTTGGATATTAAGATCTTACTGTGAATGGATATTGGAGCAATTTCTATTCTTTAAGCAAGGGAGAGAAGGTCATTTTTTTAGCTGACGCTCACAGGACCACAGTGTGTGACAGGGGACCCTTTAGCAACCGGAGTCTAGTTCAACCCCGTTCATTTGGCAGAGGAACAGACTGAGGCCCACATGGCGGAAGTGGCTTGCCCCAGGTCACAAGGCAAAAAGATGGAGGAGGGTCTCCTACCCCACCCCCTTGAAAAGAAAATCAAAGCTCATTTGAAGCCTGATATTTGACTGAAGAAACATTCTCACAAAGCCAGTACGGCACGTGCTCTGTAGGTGCATACACAGATGTGCACAGGAGGAGCTCAAAGGTATTTTTCTAATGAAAGTGTTCACATTATTGTGCAAAACTTTTAAGTGGTGCCTAGATATGATAACTGAACACATGACTGAAGTACTTCAAGATTTGGAAACTCCGATGATGGAATTACATTCAAAATAACGTGTTGACTGTGTCTCACACAGGCCATCCACAGTGGGCCCACGATGGCGACCGCACTTTGCACATTACCTATTTCCGGCTTGTCGAGCAGACTGACGAGGACGCGGAATGGCTTCAGGTACGCGTGGTGGCGTTCCTCTACGTTGGCATCTGAGAACTTCTGGTGCAGTATTTCAGCTAGACCCTGTTTTTTTTTAAAGCCACAGATCAGGATACTGTACATAGCACAGTTTGACATTATTAGTTGTTCTACTTGTAAATACGCTGGGACAGAGAGAAAACCAGTCACACAGCACGGAATGAGCACACAGAAGGTTTCCCCACTGTGGATCCAGGGCATGCCCCATGTCTGCTTTGGGGCCCTGCCCATCAATCCACTGAGGAATCACGACCAGGAATGTTCTGATTGGGATCTACTTTCCAGAAAGGCTCCTTTACCTCAACTAAAAGATCCTTGGAATATTTTTCAAAAAAATACGAGGACTGGTCTTCGTAAGAATTTGAGAGTTCAGATTCTGGCACAATGGTATTTCCTTTAATATCTGAACCTATAAAAGAACAAGGACCATGAGCTGTTAACAAGATCTACAGTTTTAAGGTACATAATATTGTGCAAAGGTCTCATGCTCCAGCATTTTTAAAAATAGAATTCCTCCAACAGAAAACCAAATTCCAATCTGGCAAGACTAAGTCACATTTTCTTCTGACAAAAATGTGGTGTACTAAGGATTCCACCTCAATAGGCATCAATTTAGTTTGTCCTGAGAATTCACCCTCAGTGTTTTGACAAGTCTGATTACAAGGATCTAATGGAACGAGGATCAGTTTTAAAAACCAGTGTTTGTATGGCAGTATATAAAATCAAGCTGTTTTCATCTATATGCCCTTATTTTGAGCCCTGGCTAAGTCTGTGAGGTCTTCGGGACAAGGGGAGGCAACTCATGGTACAAGGAGAGAGCGTGGACTCTGGGGCCGAGGCTAATAGGTCGGACCCAGCACTGAACTTGGATCCTGGGTCCTCTCTATACACAGCAAGTCAAGGCCAACTAGGATGGAGCTGAGCATTTAGCAAAACCATCCTTTTGATAAAAATGCTTAAAGAGCCTGTAAATATTCTTCTTGAAATTCTTCATAAGCTTCCATGCAATGGATTCTGGAAGTTCTGTAACCAGGGAGAAGAGAGGAAAGAAAGGGTTCAGAGAACTTTCTGACTTTGGTGTGAGAAGACCTCTATGTTGAGGGTGATAAAAGCGGTGAAGCAGAGGCTTTTTTAGGGCAGTGAGACTACTCTACATGGATGCGTCATGGTGGACGCATGTCCTTACACATCTGTCTACACCACAGAGAGCACACCAGCAGGAGCGAGCCCTGATGGAAACCACGGAGTCTGGGCGATGACGCGCCAGCGCCGGTTCATTGACTGTGACAGATGTGCCATCGGGTGGGGGGAGGGGCGCCTGGGGGAAGCTGGGAACTCTCTGCACCTTCCTCTTAGTTTTGATGTGAACCTAAAACTGCTCTAAAAAAAAAAGAGTCTTAAAAAAAAAAAAGCTATGGAAACCTTTCATGTCGCTTGGTATACCGCTTCTGCTCAGGTACACGAACGTGGGACTTTATAAAATTCAGAAAGTGCTAGCCTCCTAGCCCTGTGGTTTCCTGGACTCTTGTCCCCGTGAAGCCTTCCAACCGTCAGGGGCTCTCTTCCTACAAGTTTACAGGCTGTCCGCAGAAACACAAGCCTGGGTTCTCAAGCTCTCCCCTTAAGTTATCCAAATGTCTTACAAAACTTTACGTCAATACCACAAACATTCTCATCCATACCAAACCATCTTTTACACAAACTCCGTAACATTTGTGGGTCTTCTCTCAAACCCCCAAACCGATGAGACTTCTTTATAGCAACAAGCTTCTACTTGAATAAGGTTTAGCTACAATTTTTTTTGTGGTACTTCAAGCTTCTTAAAATGGAGTTCAATACTCAATATTCAATAAATATCCCACTTATTTATGTCCCTGTTTTTAACTGTAATACCTGCAACATAACCAAAGCTACAGTGTAGGCAGAACTCCACTGACTGGGCCATATTCAGTCAGCATGTTATCTTTCCATATCTTATAATTCAGAAACTTAACACAAAGATTGAAACTTGTTCCACAAATCAGCACTAAAAGGTTTCACGTTAACTTTGACTTTCACTTATTGGATACTGCTCAGTACCTAGTAACCACGCATAAAGTCTTCTGTTCAGAGACATGTCTCTCCTCAGTAGGGTCTGGGTGGCTGCTGACAGGATCTGCACGATGTCAGATCTGAGCAGGGGAATGGCTCTCTCACTGGAATCCTATTGGAGGACAGAGAACACTTTACTGCAAAGGGATGATGAAGTAGATTACTGGCTTTCTGACCCGTGGCCCCTCCTACCAGTCTACAAAGCTCTCTCTTAAAAAGGTCATTCTCAAAAGGAGTTGGTTCTCCACAGTGCCCACAGACAGAAGCCATTCAGTTTTTGCTATGGAAACATCATCCTCACAAAAAGGAACAAGGATCTTTAATTGGCTGAAAGCAAACTGTGATCTGCCAACTGCCTGACGTCTATCCCACCTGCCCCACGTCCTCAGGAAATACCAGTGACTTCCCTGGAAGAACACAAACGACTTACCAGACAGGTATAAAATGGAAAGAAGAACAGAACGATTTCTAGGTTATTTCTTTGCACCAGGACATTTGAGTCCAACAGTGAGGCACACAGAGACTTTACCTGTAAATGATAGAACAGCATGAACATTTCACTCCCAAGACATTTAGCAGCATTTGCAGGCTACTGTTTACAGTCGTAAAAATGAAACTAACTTTTCCTGGGAATCTTGAAACCACTGTGTGAAATCATGTGGAACAGATCGGTAAGGTGTAAATGTGGGAAATGTGGGTTCTAGCCCTAGAAGCTGGGGGGGGCAGTGTGTGTTGGAGGAGGTCAGACAAGACGTGACCTGGCTGACCTGTGGAGCTCGAGGTGCCTCACCTCCCCGGTCCCGGAATGTGCATTCTGCTTGCCCCCCTGCTCCGGAGGTACCCGAGGGACACAGCCTTGAGACAGATGTGGCATTGAGAACACCCGCGCAGTATATGTGATTGAGCCCAGTTAAGGCCTCTACGTAAACTTTTAAGATTTGGCAGGTGGGTACTGTATTGTATGGATGGAGGCTCCTGGGATTTGTCCTGCGTAACCGACCACCCTGACCTGCACGGTACGCAGGCAGGTTAAGGAATGTTGTGTGTGAGACTCGTGCCGCAGAGGTGACCTCGGGAGCCTGCTTAGTGGACATTAGCTGGCCTCCAGGTCAGAATTGGCCCTTTTGGTCTGGACGCCAAGAGCTATGAAATTTGCCTTGCACGCCCTCCTGCTCCAGGCTGGGCTGGGCCCCCGGAATGGAATCCAGGCGGGGAGGTGAGCACACCCAGCCCAGGCTCCTTGAAGATGTAAAGACATGATAACATAGGAATGCAGTTCGCACCAAACTGCACGTAGGTGAATAATTGTTTAACTTCAGACCTCATCATTTGCTCTATAAATACGGCCCTATGGGGATGGTCAGTCTCAGCTGAGAGGAGGACGCTCCGCCTAGGCCTCTCCATCGGGACTCCAGCCTGGCTGTCTCCACGGGGTTTCCCCAGCTAGTAAGGCTGGATGTTGTAAGTACCCGATATGATGAAACTCTGTCTTATTCTCCTTTACTGCTTACTATTGCCCTCATCTATACACAGATTTCCCTTTTCTTCTGTTTTGATTAGATTTTTATAATATCAAAAAAGTGTTTTTTCCCCTTCAAAACTCAGAGTACAGCTGCTGTGAATCTTTTCTTAAGAACAGACACGGGCGCCTGGGTGGCTCAGTTGGTTAAGCAACTGCCTTCGGCTCAGGTCATGATCCTGGAGTCCCGGGATCGAGTCCCGCATCGGGCTCCCTGCTCGGCAGGGAGTCTGCTTCTCCCTCTGACCCTCCTCCCTCTCATGCTCTCTGTCTCTCATTCTCTCTCTCTCAAATAAATAAATAAAATCTTTAAAAAAAAAAATAAAAAATAAAAATAAAAGAACAGACGCGAGATCTACTGGACCTGTGGCCACCCAAGACAAGCCTCGTAAGTTCCCTTGCTTATTAAACTGTCCACCTACCAATCTGGAGTGGCTTGCCTCTCTCTTTGGTCTCTCCCTGCCCGCTGCATACATGGGCCAGTTTCGGGTGACACCTAGAAGCTCCCAAGGAGGCTGTTAACTAACAGTGTGACATCGGAGAGTCGGTCAGCTGCAGCCCTCGCATGTTCCATTGGAGAGCTGGAGAGGCTTGGACCAGAGGGTCAGGTTCTAAGACCTCAAATTCTCTGATCCTAGAAAGGAATGTCTTTAGGTTCCAATAGGGACTTCTGGCTAACCTAAAACTCCAAAGACATTCCGTTAAATGGATTCCAAACCAATTCAATACATATTTTGTGTGTCTTTTCCAAATATAGATACACGTGATACAGAAGAGCCATAAGAGAAATGCTAATAAAAAGCTACGAGACTTCAGAAAAGGGGAGGGAGAGATCATTCAACTTGGGGAAAACAACACAACTCTGTGGGAAGGCTGAGCTGGAAGGACAGGGAGGATGTGCATGGAGGTCATCGAGAAGGGATGGGGAGTGAGTGCAAGGAGCAAGGAGGTGGCATCACAGACCTACAGGCCAGGCTGGGCAGTCCATCTGGGAGTGCAGAAGGTCTGAAGGGAGGGCAAGGCATTGGTGGGTTGGGAGTGGACTTACAATACTCTCAAGTTTGGACTTTATCTGTAGGCAAGAGGAATCCAGATATTTTTCAAGCACAGTATAGGTATAAGCAAAGCTATGCTTTAGCAAAGAGCTAAGAGCGATCAAAAAAGCCTGGATGGGCAGAGGATGGGATGGGGAGGAGCGAGTTGGAAGATTATGGCAAGGTCCAAGCAAGCATCAGAAGCTGAAGGAAGCAGGGCAGTGAAAATGGAGACACACAAGGCTGTTAGGGTTTACCACTAGGTGGCGAGAGACTGCAGGCCATTAGACAAGCCGTAAGTTTGGGGAGAAAAGATCCGGAAGGGTCATAATAAGAGACGGCCTTGCCAGGGAAGAAAGCAGCCCTCCGAAGGGCCTCGGGATGGATATCCGAAGAACTCTGACAATCTTGGCTTGAGAGCAGCCAGAGGAGAGGACGATGGCAGGAGCAGGACTGAGAGACTGAGACTGGAGGAGGAGGGAGCCTGATGAGCAGACGGTGGGGGGGCGGGGGGGGATGGCAGTGAGACACAGGCCAGGGAGGAAGCAAGGTTCTAGCTAAAGCAGGAGACTCTGCGAGGCCCCTGGAGCACTGCTAACAGCTAACTGTTAACCACTGAAGCCTGGGTGGGGGGGGGGGGGGCTCCCGAAGGGCCCTCTTTAGGTGCAAATATGTATTTGAATATGTAAATCGTTAATGCATATGTGAAAAACCACCACCACCGTCCTGGGGTTCATCCTGCGTACTGACGCCTCCTGTCTTTTTTTTTTTTTCTCAAGATTTTATTTATTTATTTGACAGAGAGAGCGAGAGCAGGAACACAAGCAGGAGGAGTGGGAGAGGGAGAAGTAGGCCTCCCGCGGAGCAGGGAGCCTGATGCGGGGCTCGATCCCAGGACCCCAGGATCATGACCTGAGCTGAAGGCAGACGCTTAACGACTGAGCCACCCAGGCGCCCCTGACGCCTCCTGTCTTGCTCAGCAGCAGAGCGCACATACTCTGACGCCTGGAACACCTCCGTTTCCCTGCTGCTCACACTGATGTCCCTTTGCAGCCCCAGCTGACAACCTGTGCACGAGGAAGCCGGCCCCGCCTGCCCCACTCTGCCCCGCTGATGAGCAAAGCACCCACCGTGAGCTGGTAATCTGTCCCCAGCATGTACTTCTGCTCCTTGCCCGGGCAGTCCCTGCTGATGTGGCCCACCACAAAGAGCGAGGCGGGAAGGCGGATGGCCGGGCTCACCAGGACGCTCCCCCAAAGGGCAGCATAAAACACCTCTTTGCCGACCACCAGGGACAGCCTCAGGAGCAGAGCGTCTGTCCTGTGGACAAGAGATACAGACTGTAAAGGCTCGGTCCCAGCAGCCACAGCTTGCTCAGCCTCCCCCCGCCCCCCGTGGAACCCCATTTCCTCATCCTTCTGAGTGGCGGCCATCTCTTGCCTTTCTGTTCTGTCCACCTGCCGGCAGTCACTGAAACGGAGTTTGCTAAGACAAACATGTCCCCGAGACGTATGGCTTCTTGGCCAACAGGAAGTGCCTGACCGGTTCTGTCTGTGGATCTGCAGGAAGGGCCGTTCCACCGCCACAAAGGGACGAGCGGATCAGCCTCAAGAGGTTGGTGCAACTGACTGGAGACTTAAGTAATGATAAAGATCCCCCCACTTGAGCACAGCCAGGGGACATGGGACTTTAGAAACACTGGGGATAAAATTTGCCCGGGCCTCCCACTCGACACAAATTCCACAAAGCCTGTCACTCTGCCCACAGCGCGCCCCTATGTTGACTTCCGCTCTGGAACGTTCTCCTGCTGATGCCTGACATTTCTTTGTCCCTTATCTCTATCTGGGTCTCTCTCCCCTGACACGCCATCAGCAACTTCATGTCCGTCCTTTAAGAGAAGCAGCGTCATCAGCAGGTCTGGGTTTGTTTTTTCCACGGATACTGCCCAAGGCCAGGCCCCCCGCCTCTGCTCCGTGGCCTGCGTGCAGCTGACTAGGGCATCTGCCCTGTCAACAATGGAAACGGCTTTGCTAGGCCGATGAGAGCAGCTGTCAGTAAAACAGCAGAGGCAAATTCCCACAAGGGGATTTCACTGAATGAGTGGACGGACTCAAAATCCAAAAGCATTCCACTCCTCGCGTCTCCTATTTGCAAAGAAGACACACAAATATCACAGAAGGAGTAGGCCAGTGTGATGCAGTGGGCTACCCAGCTTCCTGGAGTCAGGCCCCTGTCGTCCAAATCCCGTGTCTGCTTCCTGGCAGTGGTCCCTAGGACGAATGTGCATGTTAGCTGTCAGCTAGGAGATACAGAGGAGAGAGGGAGACGTTCTGAGCAGGACTGGAGAGTCTCGTGTAAAACCCCGCATGGGCGAACAGAGTCAGCGCTCGGGCCCCGCTGCCTGCCATGACCACCGGGTCTGCGTCCTTAGCATCCAGGGGATCACCGGCCACACAGGTAGCGCTCAAAACCATTGGGAAATGAATGCCACCCCGCCCTTTTATTACGACTCAAATCGTCTTCAGCTTACTTTTCAATAATCAGTTCAGGGTATACAAAGACTTTTCATACCAAAAATTATCTACTACCTTTTTTTTTTTTTTTTTTTTTTTTTAAAGATTTTATTTATTTGACAGAGAGAAAGACAGCCAGAGAGGGAACACAAGCAGGGGGAGTGGGAGAGGGAGAAGCAGGCTTCCCGCTGAGCAGGGAGCCTGATGTGGGGCTCGATCCCAGGACCCTGTGATCATGACCTGAGCCGAAGGCAGACGCTTAACGACTGAGCCACCCAGGCGCCCCTACCTTTTTTTTTTTTTTAAGATCTGAGAGAGCGAGAAAGCTCATGCACGCACATGAAGGGGGAGGGGCAGAGGGAGAGAGAGAGAGAATCTCAAGCAGACTCCCCACTGAGCGAGGTGCCCAACACAGGGCTCGATCCCACGACCCTGAGATCATGACCTGAGCCAAAATAAGGAGTCAGATGCTTAACCGACTGAGCCACCCAGGTGCCCCTACTACCTTTTTATATTAACAGCGAATTTTGTTCTCTTTAAAGCTAGTCTGAACTTTTTTGTCTCATAAAATATGTGAATTTTACTGTGCAAATGATGCACAGTATCATCTTTATAGAAAAACAAAACTGAAGAGGTATGAGTAACAGCCAAATGTTTAGGAAAAGCACACAGAAGGGTTTAGTGGCTAAAGATACCGACTGATCTCCTATTGAGGCTGAGCAAACAAATACAGCTTATCTTGCCCAGCTCTGAAAATAGCGCAGCAAAGGCCCCAATTTGAGGCAGAAGCATGGTGCAGCAGGTGGGGCTGATGGGTCACTGTCCCCTGGGCAGACAGGATGTCCCCAAGCTAGGCAGATTCCTACAGTAGGAGATTAATTGAGAAAGCCCCTGGGAGTGCTCCCCTTTCCCCAGGATCCCTCTCAGGGGAAGACTGACGCTTAGATAAAACCCATCGCAAACACTGCAATGTACACACTGATATCACATTCCCCTTTGCTCAGAACAGTGTATTCCCAAAGTCAGTTGCACGTAACGCTGGCCACGAGCTGGTCCATAGACAAGAAATCTGGGTAATGCCGCCTCAGCTATCCCTTCTTCAATATTCAGAGTGCGCCAGCTAGTTTTCTTTATTAAAGAAATGCAGCTTAAGTCTCATTTTATCCTAAAAAAATTAATAGATATTAAAAACTTAAACGATGCCATGGTTCACAAAAGGGCGATTATGACAAGCCTTGGCTATGGAGAGCACAGTGAAGAGCAAGATAACTGGGTTAAGAGGCAAGTAACTCTCTACTAAATAAGAATCACTCCCATCATCTCAGATGTGAAATTCCAAAATTAGCACACACATTTGAGAGCCCAGGACTTGAAATCTTTTCTATTCAGAATCAACGAGCAACCTCCAAACCCTTCCTACTTCCCTCCCTCCTGCCTCACCCTGGCTGGTGCGCTCATGCCTCCTACGAACACCAGCTCACTCCCACGACACCAACACGCTCTCCTCTATTCGATGGACAGCAAGTGACACAGACTGCTTGCCATGAACCCCAAGCCTTTCCCAACTTTGGCCGTGTAGCCACTTGCCTAGTGGATGGTCCTGGAAAACCAGGCTGTCACAAGAGCAAAGAGCTTGGGGCGTGAGCATCTGAAGGAGCACAACAGGGACAACAGCGTCCTGCACCACCACAGGTCAGGTCCATGTCCAGAGGGGTAAAAAAATTCTAGAACCGGCAGAGCTCACCGTGGTGCCTGGAATCAACCAAAAGAAAGGTCAATAAATATGTTTCCAGGCGCCTGGGTGGCTCAGTCAGTTAAGCGTCCAACTCTTGATTTTAGCTCAGCTCATGATCTCATGTCATGAGATTGAGCCCCGAGTTGGGCTCCATGCTCAGCAGGGAGTCTGCTTGAGATTCTCTCTCTCCCTCTCCCTTTGCCCCTCCCCCTGCTCGCTTGCACGCTCTCTCTCTAAAATAAATAATCTTAAAAATATATACATATGTTTCAACTACTATTTAAATGGGGCTCTCTCAACCCCGACACGATGGACTTTGGGCCAGATAAGCCTTCATCGTGGGGACAATCATGTCGCTGCAGGACGCTGAGCGCTAGACGCCAGGAGCGCCCTCTCTACCCTGTGGTAACAGCCAGAAGAATGATGCCAAACTTCCCTGGGGGATACAAATCAGCCCAGCTGAGAACCGCGGACTCACATTTCTGCTTGGTTACAGACCTCTGCGAATAGTCACCTTTCCCCCAAATCCTAAGAGGAGTCTGGTGCTTTCTCCACACTACTCCTGCTTTCTCAGTGCAGCAAAACGCAGCTGTGAAGCTACTTCATGGGCACTTGAAAGAAGAAAATCTGGCCAGGAGTAATTCGCAGGCACACAAGGATTAGAAAGCCAGGGTGAAGCGTTAGTCCTAACACTGGCCAGAGTTCCACGGACGAGCACAAGCCAGGAACAGTCTGCGCCTCCAGGGAATTCGTGAGTCACCCGGCCTGCAGCAGCCCCAGCCTAACTCAGCCCTCCGCGTTTGCTGCCAACGGGGACATCAGGACCCTCCCCTTCACCCCCCACCCCTCCCTTTCTTGTTCCTGCACAGTGTTTGCTGTGGGTGTCTGCCTCGGCTCCTGAGCACTTAGGGGAAGAAAGAGTTGCCGACTTCTCTCAAACTAACATGGATACAGAGACCCAAGACTCTGGTGCAGTCATCCCAATTACTGTGCCCATACACACGCACTCAGAGATTCTAGAACCCTCGACCAGCATCCACCTCGGAGAGCTGATAACGAATGCCTTTGGGGTGCTGCAGACACTGGGCCTGGTTTTCTCTCATGGCTCCATCTACTCAGTGATTCATGCAGCTCTACTCAGCTCTTGGTTCGATGTCAAGAAATCACACCAAAAAAATCCATGTTAAGCAACTTTAGCAGATGTTCAAATGAACCCTCATTGATCAACTAAGAGAACGCACAAAAACACCCCAACTATTTACACTCTTCTGGTGTGATTCATTCTTACAAATCAAAAAAAAAAACTGCAATACATTTTGGGAACTGATGTGTTCATCTGTCAGATGATGGAAAAAACATTTATATACACTGTGATACACGGATCTGTTTGGGAAACATGAATGGGCCAGAACTTCTAGAAAGAGCCTGGGACAGATCTGGGAAGGGTCCTCTCGCTGACTTTTATATGACCTTCTGCTCATTCCCTCCACACACCTACCAACCTTGCATATGGCCACAGGCTTAAAATAGCCCCGAGACAGACTCTGCCTTCTAAGGAAGTAGATCCTACCGACCCGACCCACTGCAAAGGTGGACTCTTCACTGGGAAGTGGGAAGCCACCACCTGTTCTATGTGAAAGCTTGAAATGTTTGAAGTGCAAATTTTTGGTTAGGTTTGTCAAATTCTACTACAAATGCTCATGACTTAAATGTACCCTTGGTCACTGGCCACAATCCCTCAAACCATTCTAATTATTTGGTTTCTCTGAGTTTAGGGGAGCACTCCAAACAGACCTTGGATTGATTCCTTGATTCCACCCCAGCCCCCCACATTCCACCCCCAGTCACAGCCAATGTGACAAAGGCGGTGTGGCTGGGGCCTCTGGCGTGGGGGAAATGTGAGCAGTGCGTGGTGTAATCAAATGGAAACTTTTGCAAGCACAGAGGTTTCTAAACCTCCCAGTCAGGCTGCACATGGGCTCTTAAAGCAGGTCCTATTAACAGAGGTTAATCACAGCGATCACTCAGAATGGTTAATATGATGGGAGTGAACTCTTAATGTGATGATTCCCCAGAGAAACAGGATACTGTGTATACCCAATAGTCTGGATGGATTTATGCTTTCTTCTGCTCCTAAGCATGACCAAAAATAACCCCTGCATGAACTTTTATGCATACAAGCTTTATAAATTTCCCCAAAGTGCTGCTGAAATTTGTCAAGCTATTCTGCTTAGCATCGCCTTTGCGTGCCCCAGCCATCAATGAAGCATGGCTCTGCTTCGACCGAGAAGCAGCCTAGTGTAACGGGAAGAAAGCAGGCTTCGGAATCTGATCTATGTGGCTTAGGATCCCAGCTCTGCCACTCACTGACCATGGGACTCTGGGAAACGTTCTCACTTTCTGATTCTCACCTGTGACTGCAGGCAATTCCCAGGAGGACACGGTATTTGGTCAAGAAGAGACCTGCACAGCAATGTCAAGCATCACCCCAACTTCTGCATCTTTCCCTGCCGCGCAGACCCCTGCACCTCCCTCCCCGCTTCTCCCAAAGCGGCAGCATCACACACAAGCCACAGAACCGTCAGCACGTCCGTGAGGATGAGACCCACCTGTCGTAGATCTCAGAGCCCTCCTCCAGGCCGGGCAGCAGGCCCACAATGAAGGCCTGGAGACTGGGCAGGAGCAGCTTCTGCAGTGGGAGAAAGTACTTCTCATACAGGCCGAGCAGCACGGGCCTTACCGACATGGCCGCGTTTGCCAGAAGAGGAAACAAGCCACAGCTTTGGAAAAGAAGAAAGGGAGAGGAGGGACAAATGAGACACAGAATCAGAAGTTTGCAACAATCACCCAGCCACAGGGAGTTTTCAAAAGCAGCCAGCCAGCCGTTTACACTGGGGCTGTAGACGCTTGCTTATCACGGGACGGTCCCAACGTACCGTTCGGCAAAGAGCAGGCACCTAGACAGGAGGTCCGTCACAGTCGGACTTCGAACACACTTAAAAAAAAGGCCTGGGAGGGTGCGCTCCCGACGTAAGCGCTGGTTATCTCCTGCTGGCATCTTTACGATGAATTGCTGCTCACCACTCCCTATTTTGTCATTTTCTCATCTTATGAACCGAAATGCGGATTATTCAGGTAATAAGAATGTGATATGGTAGGAAGCCACTATACCTGTATAGGAACAAATCCTTGGCCAGCCATTTGGTCCCCACAATTTTGAAGATAATCTCATAGGTTTCTAGGGCTTTTAGGTGCACACCGCTGGGCAAAGCAGGATGCAAGCACTGAGCTAACCTCTTGCTGATAATGAGCCGTCTCGGCAATAAGGAATACCTCAGGTTACTCTGAAGGGCCTGGAAAACAAGAGGGAAAACATGAGGAGGAAGGGAGCGACATTTACCATGTAAATGTAAATTTACCATGTAAAGTAAATCTTCCAGGGCCAGGAAGACACGAGCAGATGCAAAAGGAAGACAGAGGGCCTACATGGGGAACACCAGGGGGCCATGAGCCAGGGTCCAGGGACATGGGTATCAGTGAAGCCCCTAGCAATGCTGGAGATGAGGCAGGCATCAGAATCAAGAGCAAGAGAGACCCTGTCACCATAAGACCAACTCCTCGGTCACACACAGAAACCCAGGTACCAGTGAGGGCTCCAGTCCACACCCGAGGCTAAGCAGAACATAGACTATATCGGGCGGGGCGGGGGGGGGGGGGGGGACTCGACCCTCATCCCTAAGAAGACCCTTGTCTGTGTGCTGGGGAAGCCCTTGGCATCTTCCCGGTAAGAAGAGGTCTGAATTATCCCCATCATTCTCCTAGCTTAGCTTCGCAGGCAGGTGGCTCTGAGTGAGGGGTCACCCCAGAAGAAACAGGGGGGGCACACCTCTAGCCCATGACTCCTGTCATCTTCAGCAGTTGGTGATCCTGCTGGGTGGGAAGGACCCACGTCCCACAGGAGAAATGCCCCACTCTGCTGGGGTGCAGCAACAGGATTCCTGGGCCAGGCCTCTGCCGGCTGGACACAGATCTTGTCTGCCCTAAAGCAGCCTGGGTATTTGTGGTAGCTGAGGAACACGGTCAGGAGTGTGAGCGGATCACTGCTGTTCTGCACAGCCTCAAGTGACCATGGGCAGAGTGCTGTGGCTGGGTGGCTCCTCATGACTCAATCTTATAATACAAAGTGTCTGTAGTTATGGAACAATCCACAAATATTTGCTCAAAGCCTACAGGGTGAAGTCCACGCTTCTTAAAAAGCCACTCAAAGGCCTCCATAGCATGACTCCTGCCTGCTTTGCCTCCCCCTCCCCCATCCCCATCTCTTAATACTTTAGCTTCAAACTTTGTAGCAACACAGATCCATTTGTGGTTCCTGCCTGCCCCTCTGCCCAACCTCCTTCCTGTGCACCTGGCTAATTTTCCTCACATGAGACTTAGCGTCCCCTTTCCTGGAGGCAGAATGGTCCCTGCCCTGGCAGGGCACCCCATCCTGCGTGTTTAGTGACTCCTGCCCTGGGCTACATGTGCACATCTGTCACCGATTTACAACTGTCCTAATGATTATCAGCTCCTGGGCTGACTTAGGCGGGGAGCAACTTGAGGGCCGAGTATGCTGTCTTCTCCTCTGTGGTTTTCAGCCCTCTGCACAGAGCCTAAAACAAAGCAGGCGTTCTGGAAGAATGTCACAAGACCTGTGTGATGCCAACCGCATTCTATCTCTGTCTCCCAACCGCTGGCCCCTGGACCGTATGGTCTTAAGGCCATGACAGCTTTCTTTTTATAAACAAAGAAAATAATCCTGCCCCTAAAATATACACTGAGGTTATGCAGGAGGTAAAGGAAAAGGAAGGAAAATATTTTTCATCGGAAGCCTGTAGTCTAACTGAACTCTCAAATTCAATAAACCTGCATCTCGGAAAAAAAAAACAAAACCACCCATATAACTAGAGGTCATCAAGAAATACCTTAAAACATTATATATAAAAATCTGATATTTTAAAACAAAGGAAAAGCCAACAAAATAATTTTTTTTAACGATTTTATTTATTTATTTGAAAGAGAGAGAGGGAGAGAGTATCTCAAGCAGACCCCATGCTGAGCACGGAGCCACTTCCTGTGCATCCAATAGGATAATCGGATTTTTTTTTTTTTAAGTAGGCTCCATGCCTACTTATGGAGCATGGAGCCCAACATGGGGCTTGATTGAACTCATGACCCTGAGATCATGACCTGAGCTGAAATCAAGAGTCAGACACTTAACCGACTGAGCCACCCAGGTGCCCCCCAAATAATTTTTTTTAAATGTGCTCCTGTCAAAACAAATCCTGAGGTAAGCTGAAACACACGCTGTAACAGGATAAGAACAAAGTGAGACAGCTTTGGCGGAGGGGAAATGAATGTGCCAAATGCACAGGAAACTGCATTTTATTATGGACATTTTCAAACACATAGAAAAGCAGGTGCAACAGCAATGTAACCCTTCCCCCGGCTTCAGCGACTATCCAGTGCCGGCCAGTCCTGAAGACGCGGCTTTTAGAAAATCATGTCTGGGGCGCCTGGTGGCTTAGTTAGTTGGGCGACTGCCTTCGGCTCAGGTCATGATCCTGGAGTCCCTGGATCGAGTCCCGCATCGGGCTCCCTGCTCGGCAGGGAGTCTGCTTCTCCCTCTGACCTTCCCCTCTCTCATGTGCTCTCTCTCATTCTCTCTCTCTCAAATAAAATCTTAAAAAAAAAAAGAAAATCATGTCTGTGACTCAGCTGGCTTATCAATAATGTGGCCGTGGGCATTCTCCAGGGATTCAAGAGCACGAGGGAGGGCCTCTGTCTTCACCTGTAGCAACTGTTTTTGTCAAGATCAAGCACTTGTGTGTTTTTTTTTTCCCTAAGATTTTATTTATTTGAGAGAGAGACAGAGAGAGTATGAGCCAGGGGAGGGGAGAGGCAGAGGGAGAAGCAGACTCTCCGCTGGTTGTGGAGCTGGACACGGGGCTCGATCCTAGGACCCTGAGATGATGACCTGAGCCGAAGTCAGACGCTTCACCGACTGAGCCACTCAGGTGCCCCCAAGCACCTGTTTATTAAGTTAATACCCACTCTCATATTGCTCAGTATATTCCAAGGACTCCTGCTGCTTGAGGTAGAAAAGATGGGGCACACCCAGCATGGTGGGTCACCTGGGACTCACCAGCGTTTGTCTTCCTTGGGCTGTACATGTCCAGAATCCCATTTCTCTGCCATTTTGACCCTGGGTGTGGCAGAATAACTGACTCTGGCCAGTGGGGTGAGTGGAGTGATACGTGTCATGTAGGCCACAGGCTTTAAAAGCCAACTCAAAGCTTGTTGCATTCTCTTTTCTTGACTCTAAGATCATGGACATGTGGGTTGAGCTGAAGCCCCTCCCAGCCTGGCTCCCTCAGAAATTATAGAACAGAAACCACGTGCTGACCCAGTGAGGCAGAACTCAACCATGTAAACTCACCGAGATTAGGGATTGTTTGTTACCATGGCATAACCCTCTCTATCCTGACTGATAAACCTCTTCCCACATAAATGCAATTACAACGAACCACAACCATCCATTCCAAATGAATGAGGCTGCTTGCTCATTTCTTTTTCATTTAAATGTGTGACTTATTTGAAAAAAGACATAGGAAAAGAAACATAACAAGCACTGAAGCTGCGACCAGTAAACGAGGAATAGATTATTCACTGTTTGCTGTCTGTGTTAATCCACACAAACATGGCATGTCTGAGAAAGGGACTCAGTGCTGTTGAGGGAAAGGTGGAAAGATAAAGGAAGCTGTCGGATCTGAAAATTCAGCAAAAACAAAAGATATAAATAGACCGTACTTAGAAAAATGAGAAGCTGCTTGTCGTTCCTGGTAAGAAAAACGCAATTAAAACTACAAGAAAGTACTATTCTTTTCACCCATCAGGTTGTCAAGCTAGATCAAAGCACACAAGTTAAGGAGGAGAGCACAGCCATGGAGAGACCGTGAGCCAAGTTAAGTTCTTCAACTAGAGTCAGGATGTGGCCAGACAGACCCTGCGAGCCTGCTCCTTGGGGCGGTTAGGAGATTCAACCCTTCTCATTTTCATCACTAATCATGGGGCTAAAATCATGCCTAGGTCACAGCGGCTGTGCTAACCCACTTCCCATAGAGCCTGGCACTTAACAGGTGCTTCCACATTGAGGCCAGGCAAACAAACCAGACTACAATATTATAATTCTGGTTTACCATGTGAGCTTGAGGATGAGAGGCTGACATCCCAGTCCCACCATTTGCTTGTTGGGCAATTTCTGGCTATCGTTTCATCTATAAAAATGGAGATCACGGCACCTCACAAAGTTGGAAGCATCAAATGAGACACCCCCTGCGAAGAGTAGAGCAATGTCTCCCACCCAGGAGGCAGCCAGCAAACACGACCTCTTATCACGACAAACCGAAAATGAAGCACAAGACTTCGAGAGATGGGGAGAAGATGCATTCTAAGACAATCCACTGAAGCCCAGTCATTTACAGGCAATGCCCTTTACTGTCCCAAAAGCAAACAAGGACACTAGTTAGGTATGTTGATGAAGAAGGGTGAGAAATACATCGAATCAGAAAAGCAAAGCTCAAACTGCTCTATGTTTGGAGGTAAGATCCCTGCAGACCCAAAATATGATGAAAATCCCGAGAGACACTGTAGCCAAGGAGGAAATCTGCATCGATGAGGTGCAGTTGGGGAACATGAAATTTCCTTTTACGAAGACAGAGGAAAAGATAAATAGTAATTAATATTTAGGATTAAAAGGGAAAATAAAATATTTCCTAAATGATATTTAAGGAAAATTTCTAAACAAGTATTTTGCAAGTCCTTTTTTTTTTTTTTTTTTTGAAGATTTTATTTATTTATTTGACAGAGCAAGAGAGATAGTGAGAGAGAGAGTGTACAAGCAGGGGGAGCGGCAGGCAGAGGGAGAGGAAGAAGCAGGCTCCCTGCTGAGCAAGGAGCCCAAGGCTCCATCCCAAGACCCTGGGATCATGACCTGAGCCGAAGGCAGACACTCAGCCACCCAGGCGCCCCAACATTTTGCAAGTCTTAAAACTGAAGATTAGAATCACCAGTTGAAAATACTTGGCATGCAGTGGATTTGGAGCACTTCTGGAAACAAAGGATTCCCCTAACAGAGCTCCTCCTCCCCTAGAGTGACAGACTTCATGCAGGAAATGAGGCTGTGAGCCCCATTTAAAAACACCTTCTGTGAGCATGGACTGTTTTTCCATCTCTTTGTGTCTTCCTCAATTTCTTTCATAAGTGTTTTGTAGTTTTTAGAGTACAGATCCTTTACCTCTTTGGTTAGGTTTATTCCTACGTATCTTATGGTTTTTTCTGCAATTGTAAATGGGATCGATCCCTTAATTTCTTTTTCTTCTGTCTCATTGTTAGTGTATAGAAATGCATCTGATTTCTGTGCACTGATTTTACATCCTGCCACGTTGCTGAATTCCTGTATGAGTTCTAGCAATTTGGAGGTGGAGCCTTTTGGGTTTTCTACATAAAGTATCATGTTATCTGCGAAGAGTTTGACTTCTTCACTGCCAGTTTGAATGCCTTTTCTTTTTGTTGTCTAATTGCTGAGGCTAGGACTTCTAGTACTATGTTGAACAACAGTGCTGATAGTGGACATCCCTGTCGTGTTCCTGACCTTAGGGGAAATGCTCTCAGTTTTTCCCCATTGAGAATGATATTCGCTGTGGGCTTTTCAGAGATGGCTTTTATGATATTGAGATATGTTAAAATGTCTATGTTACCCAGAACAATCTATACATTCAATGAAATCCCTATCAAAATACCATCAACTTTTTTCACAGAGCTGGAACAAATAATCCTAAAATTTGTATGGAACCAGAAAAGACCCCGAATAGCCAGAGGAATGTTGAAAAAGAAAACCAAAGCTGGGGACATCAGAATGTCAGACTTCAAGCTCTATTACAAAGCTGTCATCATCAAGACAGTATGGTACTGGCACAAAAACAGACACATAGATCAATGGAACAGAATCGAGAGCCCAGAAATGGACCCCCAACTCTATGGTCAAGTAATCTTCGACAAAGCAGGAAAGAATATCCAATGGAAAAAAGACAGTCTCTTCAATAAATGGTGCTGGGAAAATTGGACAGCCACATGCAGAAGAATGAAACTGGACCATTTTCTTACACCATACACAAAGATAAACTCAAAATGGATGAAAGACCTAAATGTGAGACAGGAATCCATCAAAATCCTAGAGAACACAGGCAGCAACCTCTTCGACCTCAGCTGTAGCAACTTCTTGCTAGACGGGTCTCCAAAGGCAAGGGAAACAAAAGCAAAAATGAACTACTGGGACGCACAGCAAAGGAAACAGTTAAGAAAACTAAAAGACAACCGACATAATGGGAAAAGACATTTGTAAAATGACATATCAGATAAAGGGCTAGTCTCCAAGATCTATAAAGAACTTATCAAACTCAACACCCAAAAAACACAAATAATCCAGTCAAGAAATGGGCAGAAGACATGAACAGACCTTTCTCCAAAGACATACAAATGGTCAACAGACACATGAAAAAATGCTTCACATCACCTGGCATCAGAGAAATACAAATCAAAACTACAATGAGATACCACCTCACACCTGTCAGAATGGCTAAAATTAGCAAGTCAGGAAACGACAGATGTTAGCGAGGATGTGGAGAAAGGGGAACCCTCCTACACTGTTGGTGGGAATGCAAGCTGGTGCAGCCACTCTGGAGAACAGTATGGAGGTTCCTCAAAAAGTTGAAAATAGAGCTACCCTACAACCCAGCAATTGCACTACTGGGTATTTACCCCAAAGATACAGATGTAGTGATCCGAAGGGGCACCTGCACCCTAATGTTCATAGCGGCAATGTCCACAATAGCCAAACTGTGGAAGGAGCCAAGACGTCCATCAACAGATGAATGGATAAAGAAGATGTGGTGTATACATACAATGGAATATTACTCAGCCATCAGAAAGGATGAATACCTAACATTTACATCGACATGAATGGGACTGGAGGATATTATGCTGAGCAAAATCAGTCAATCAGAGAAAGACAATTATCATGTGGCTTCACTCATGTGTGGAATATAAGAAACAGCACAGAGGATCATAGGGGAAGGGAAAACTGAATGGGAAGTCATCAGTGAGGGAGAAAAACCATGAGAGACTCTCAACTCTAGGAAACAAGCTGAGGGTTGCTGGAGGGGCAGTGGGTGGGGGGATGGGGTAACTGGGCGATGGGCATTAAGGAGGGCACGTGATGTTATGAGCACTGGGTGTTATACGCAACTGATGAATTATTGAACACTACATCTGAAACTAATGATGTACTATATGTTGGCTAAATGAATTAAAAAAAAACAACAACAAAGCAAAACAAACAGCTTCTGGGTGAGCAGTATTAAGTAGCATCTCGCAAACGTCCCTGAAGGGGAACATAAGCCAACTGTTGGTGCCGTTAAGGAAACAGTGGCCACCACGAAGGTTCCCACTCTGGCTCCCCCAAATTCTCCAAGACTTTTCCTTTAGGTTTGCTGAGGGCTAATGCATGGCCAGGAGGGGACCATGTCCATGTTTTCAGGGCCAACTTAAAAGGGAACAAGTCATCCAATGATTCATTCCCCCACTTTGGCTGCTAAAGATTCAGAGCTCAGGGTGGTGGTTCAGCCATGGTTGCTTTCTTCCGTCAGCCACCGACTCAGGAGCTCCTCTACCTGGGAGCTGTCGACTCAGGCATCCCTGGACAGGAGGAAGTGTTTGGCCCATGTGGCCAGCCCACTTTTAGGATCTGAAAAACACCTCTCAGTAGGAAACTGGAGGCCTTCTGCTGCATCCTCTCTGAGAGCAAGATCAAGCCAGATGCCCATGGCTGTCGCGGCTTTTCAAAAAGAAAGTGTACTATTTAGAAGAGCCCTGGCCTAGGAGGTTTCAAAACTGAGTGCTGTGCATGGCTGGTGGGAATGTAAAATGGTGCAATCGCTGCGCAAACAGGATGGTGGCTCCTCAAAAGATTAGGGGCGCCTGGCTGGCTCAGTCGGCAGAGCACGTGACTGTTGATCAGGGGGTCGTAAGTTCGAGCCCCACCTCCGGTGGAGAGTTTACTTAAAAAAACAAATAAATAAAATTGTTAAAAAAAGATTAAATATTTGACTTGTTTACCAAATTACTGTATGATCCAGCAATTCCACTTCTGAGCACATGTGCAGAAGAATTGAGAGCAAGGACTCAAACAGGTATTTGCACACCCATGTTCACTGCAGCGCTAATGTCAAGCCAAATGTCAAGGATGGATCAATAAAATGTGGTCTATACATACAGTGGACTGTTACTCAGCCTTAACAAGGAAGGAAACCCTGAGGCACGCTACCACGTGGATGAACCCCGAAGACACCGCACTCAATGCGATAAGCCAGATGCAAAAGAACACATGCTGTATGATTCCACTTACACGAGGCCCCTAGAGTTGTCAAAGTGACAGACACAGAAAGTGAACGGGCGGAGGGGCCAGGGGCTGGGGGAGGGGGGAGGGCAGCCGTGTTTAATGGGAACGGTCTCAGTTTTGGATGGTGGTGCTGGTTGTATAACAAGGTAAACATACTGAATGCCACGAAACGGTACACTCGTAAACAGTTAAAATGGTAAATTTTATGTGTATTTTATCACCCAAAAAGAAAAAAGAAATGAATGCTGTGTGTCACCCAACTGCTCGTGCAGCTGAGCTGCAAGAGCCACGAACTCTCAAGTGACATTTGTTTGCTGAACAAACTGAAAACTCTTTCCTCACCAGAGAACAAAGGGACTCCTTTTAATAAATCCTGAAGGGACCCAGGGACTCAGTCCAGCCTCTCCTGAGTGTGAGGTTTTGGTGGTGGTTTTGTGTTTTTGTTTTTTTTTAAAGAGAGAGAGAGAGAACTCGTGAGCGAGCAGGGGTCGGGGGAAGGGGCAGAGGGAGAGAGAGAATCCCAAACAGGCTCCATGCTCAGCATGGAGCCCAACACAGGGCTCGATCTCACCGTCCTGAGGTCACAACCTGAGTGAAACCAAGAGTCCAATGCTTAACCGACTCAGCCACCCAGGCAACCCTGAGTGTGTTTTTAACCCTTAATTAGCAAAATAGCCACCTGAACTGAGTCCACCTTCTAGTGCTTAAAAACTCCTGATTTCCTCTTTACCCGCTCCTGGCTGTTGGAGAGCTGCCAAGACTGGGACCCGGGTGTGGGTCAGGGAGGGCCACCCCGATGCTGCCTTGCTCTGGACAGCCTCGATCCAGGCACTGTGCTTCTCCAGCAGGACAAGCCGGTATTTCCAGGGAAGTTTCACTGTTTGGGGTGTGTTTTTTAGGAAACCAGAAACCCAAGTAAACCTAATAGATACACAGACAGAGAGACACAGATATACAGAGTCTATAATATATATATACATATTTATATTACATATACAACATATACGATAAACACTGAATAAAAATGATGTATACTAAAAAAAAAAGATGAGAAATATTCTTCAGCTATAAAATAAGTATCTCAAGGAAACTCATAAATCTGGAAGGAAAAAATGGCCTTGTTTTCAAAATCACTTCGAAAAGTGCTAAACAGAAAGGAAAAGCTAGGATTAAACCAGAAATAAGCCTTCCTTCCTTATTTTCCTCAAGAATGACACTATTTTAAAAGCATTCCTTGAGCTATAATCAAGATATAATAGTTTGGACCTCATTGTCTGCATTGGCTCGGCAGGCTGACCTTAAAATAATAAAAAAATCTATAAAACATAAGTTTGAGAAAGGAAGGTTGGAACCACATCCAAGCTGCGTTAATAGAGACCGGGAGGTATCTCGCTTTGCTTCACCCATGAGAATGTCTGCACTGCACTTTTACTTTGACATCATGCTATCTGGCAGGACTCAGCACGATGTAGACTGGGTCTGTGTAAGAAACAGGGTTAAAAATTCCAAAAAGGCAGACCACAGACTCAGAAAGTACTTTAATACACTTAAAAAATGGTTAAGATAAATTGTATGTTAAGTATATCTTATCACAATTGAAAAATTTTTAAAGAGAAATTAAACAATATGGGAAGGGGGTGAGTTACATTTGATTTTCAGGAGTTCCTAGAAGAGAGCGCCCAGACCTGCTCTTTGCGGTGATAAGACTGACTTCGGAATGCCAGATGCTTGTCTATAAAGAAACACAAGCAAGCCAATTTAAAAGCAGGGCTCGCATCAAGCAAATGGTAAAATACCAGCAGGTTTTCCTTCTGGAAGTTGGTCATCTTTAAAAGGCTGTTCGTTTCATGCCACAAAACCGAAGCCGTACCGTGAGTAAGGCTGGCCAGGTGGCACAAGCTTGAACACTCATTAAATCCCTGCCAAGGGACACCAACGGTGCCCTTCAGACAAAAGGAAAACAGGACAGACACTAATAACCAACTGGCCAGGACTTCCCACACGAAAGTAGGCCAAGTCCTGCAGGCGGAGATGGTGAAGAGCGTCATGTCCCACCGGAAATGGCAATGACTCGGCCACCGTGCCAGCTTGGGAGGGCAGGGCGGGGACGGCAAGAGACAGGAGCGGCAACGGGGCCCTAACAGGCAGGACAGGCAGTGGGGATTTCACGGAGAACCCATGAAGTCCGCTTCTGTTTAACTGGGGCAGTGACACCGCACATTCCCCCTGGAAATGAGCGCTTGCTTCTTAAGAAGGTCCCAGACTGACACACGGCTGTGTGGCGCCGTCGCATCCGCGGCCCGCTGAGCGCAAACCTGCCGAGCCGTCACCTCTCGCCTTCCAACACCCACCCCCGCCACCACGACCTCGGCTTGCAGGGAAGCTGCTAGCAGGGTGCAGCCTTCTCTGCTTCACCCGACCTTCCACATGAGGTAGAGACGCAGCAGAATACATGTTTTGCTTTTAAAAATGTCTTACAATTATTTTTATTCCTTTTGAATCGGCTCTATCTTACTGCCGGAGCTAATGCTAACTCACACTTCCTTACCGCGCTGCCTGCCAGGAGCCCCAGCGAAGGCGAGCACACACACCGGGGGAGGCTTTACAAGCGCGGCCCGGGGGCGAAGGCGGTGGCTACCCCAGGCCGGGCCAGGGCGGCGACAGCAGGGGGACCCACGGCCGCCACCGCCCGCACGTCCGCGGGCACCACGGCCCCGACACCACAAGCCCTGGGCCGACGCCTCTGAGGCGCGGTCTGCGAAACTCCTTTTTCTCAGCTGAACCAGAGTTGGCTCTGCTGTGGAGGGAACGCGTTGCTGGTCGAACTCATGACAAAGCGAGGCAGGGGCAGGGGACGTGTCATGGAGAGCACAGTGCTGCAGCTGGGGCGCCACCCTTCCTCCGCTGCCCAGCCCAGCACAGGTTCCCTGACCTGGTCGGGCAGGCGAGGCTCGAAAGGAGCTGAAACATCCCGGGTGTTCACGCCATTCCCACTTCCCCAGGGCATCGGATTCACAAGGATCGCACACATCTGTACCCGTCTGACATGAACACCGGGTCCTGGCTCTCGGTTGAGAGGACTTGGGAATCTCCACACTGGGTCAGGAAACTCCTTCTTAGAACATGACAGGGTGGGGCGCCTGGGTGGCTCAGTCGTTAAGCAACTGCCTTCGGCTCAGGTCATGATCCCAGGGTCCTGGGATCGAGCCCCGCATTGGGCTCCCTGCTCGGCGGGAAGCCTGGTTCTCCCTCTCCCACTCCCCCTGCTTGTGTTCCCTCTCTCGCTGTGCGTCTCTCTGTTAATTAAATAAATAATATCTTAAAAAAAAAAACAGAAACAAAACATGACAGGGCATCTGGGTGGCTCAACCGGTTAAGCGTCTGACTCTTGATTTCGGCTCAGGTCAAGATCTCAGGGTTGTGGGAATGAGCCCTGTGTTGGAATCCGCGCTGGGTGTGGAGCCTGCTTGGATTCTCCTCCCTCTCTCTCTCCCCCCTTGCCCCTTCCCTCTCTCTTAAAAACAAAATACCCAAAACAAACCCCAAACAAACCACAACATAGCATTGCTACCTCACAGAAGGCAAGCTGCAAAACACATGTCCAAATATTGCTCTTTATTTTTCCCCTTGTGAGTTTATTACAACATCTATTGTAGAAACCACTCCCTCTCACCACTAATAACAATCTTCCCTGTCTTCCCACACAGAAACTTTAGATGGCTAGCTGTAATGCCTTCCATGTTTCCAGTCTTACATCTTATCCTTTTCCCACTGCGGTGCAGGTCCTGAGCCCGCGCTCCCAGCCGTGCACCTGTACGTGGGCTCTGGGCCGTGCTGCCTGAGCTGAACACTGTACGCTGAACGAGGAAGCCTCAAGCAAGCCTGAGCTTCCCTCAGTGTCCTCGCCAGTAAAAGGGGTTGAACAGCACCAACTGCGGAGGATTATAGGTTTGAGAAACAATGAGTGACAAGCTTGTAACAGGGGCTCACTAAAGGGAATCATTCTATTTTGGGGGCTATGAGCCAAGAGGCTGGAATGATGGACAAGGGCGGGAGGAGGTCAAGGCAGCAGAGTTCGATAGTGAACCACATTAAAGGAAATGAACATATGGGGCAAACGGGCCCTTCAGGACTAAACCCTGACACATACGTGATGCAGAGAACACGAAAATACTTAAGAATTTATTACCGCAGGGCGCCTGGGTGGCTCAGTTGGTTAAGCGACTGCCTTCGGCTCAGGTCATGATCCTGGAGTCCCGGGATCGAGTCCCGCATCGGGCTCCCTGCTCAGCAGGGAGTCTGCTTCTCCCTCTGACCCTCCCCCCTCTCATGTGCTCTCTCTCTCCTCTCATCCTCTCTCAAATAAATAAAATCTTTAAAAAAAAAAAAAAAAAAAAAAAAATTTATTACCACAAACTAGAAGATCTCATAAAAGTGAGCGTATCATTAAGATACTAAATGACTCGCTGTCTGGACACACCTTCTTTTCTGCTGTTTAAATGTATTTTAACCCACATACAAAAGATATATTTAACAAACAAACCAAAAGCCTATTATATGGAAACCAACTTGTTAAAGTCAGAGCCAGAAAAGCAGCAAGAATATCTTGGGGAAAAGGTCTCATTACAAATCCCAAACAGGCTTCAGTCCCAAAAGTTCTACTGGTAGAACTCAATATTCTTTAAAATTCACACCCAGAAGAACAGAATTGGCACACTTAAATAAGACTAAATGTTATCTCCTCCTGCGCAGAGCAGGTTTCTTGAGATCTCCGGAGCCACACTTTCCAATCCTCGGTGTTGTAGCAAAGTGGGTTCAGAATGGCTGTGTGGAGCTCAGGACGCATCCTCCCCGAGTGCTCTGGTTCTGCCAGTCCGGAGCCTCAGGCGCCGCACTGGGAGCTGGGATCATGTGACCTGCACGTACAGCAAGGAACTAATTCAGAGTCGTAGCTGGGAGGTGAAGAACACACTTCAACACTGCTCTGCCTGTTCACTCTGATCTGAATCCATCCGGGTCCCGGAGATAAGCTTTCTGCATAGAAGTAGGGGGCAGTTAAAGAACAATGATGGGAGGAAGAAGGCTGCTAACAAGGCACCCGGGAATGGTGACTGAGGCATGAAAGCCTGGCTCTCTCCAGATCCCTTCAAGCCCAAGCTGGCTCCGCGTTCCAGAACCCAACCGCTATAAAACTGCCTGGGCCACCCAGAACCAAGACGCTGAACACAAGGCAAGCATAAAGCAGGTGCTGAAGGAACACTACCTCCTCAGAAACACAACAGGGCTTGTGCAGTGAGGATGAAACCAGGGCGGGGAGACAAAATCCTCCGCAGTTTCTCTGTACATGTCTTGATTCCAGCCAGAACCACGCCAATGCAGATGGTGAGGGTGCCAATCAGCATGGCACATGCTACATCTTTTAAGGACAAACACCTTTACTGTTGAGAAACAAGTGTCCCTGCTTCTGCCCACAGAGGAAACGGGTTCCCGTGGGTTAAGGATGGTCTGACATTGTGGAGTCAGTTACCCAGCATTGGGCTGTAAAGCATAGCTCACCCAACTATACAAAATCGAAACGAAGAAATGTATCCCCTCACAACCAAAAGTCTAGAGCAGGGGTTTTCAAACTGGGGTAGTTTTGCCCCTGGGGGACATCGGTCAATGTCTGGAGGCATTTCTGGCTGTTACAATGGGGGTTGGCATCTAGCGAACAAAGGCCAAGATGCTGATGAACATCCTAGAATGCACAGGACAGCACTCCCTGCCCCATCACGCAAGGTCAAGGGTGCCAAGGCCAAGCAACTGGTCTGGGGGAGCACATTCCTATATTTGGCTAATGCAAGGGCTCAGTGACATCCTAAAAGGACGAGCCTTTTCATGCTTACATGCTCCTCATGGTGAGTTGACTTATCCTCGGCCTTTCCCTGCTGTGGCCTCAGATGTCTGCCGCACATCAGGCATTACATTCTCCCGCAATTAAAGAGAACAAAAAAAGTCAAGTGTTTGTTCCTTTCCTGTCTCTCTGTATTAGAGGAAACCCTTTCCAGAAGCCAGCTGGCCACAACTCATAGGTCAGGGAAGGTCACATGCTCATGTCTGAATCAATCTCTGCCAAGGAAAACGGAATTACTAGGAAGAAGTCCTGGAACAGTAACACTGACTGCTGAGGCCGGGAGATGAGCGCTCCCACCCTGCAGCGCTTCGCCACCTGACCCCTAGACATAACTGAGAAGGCGGAGGGTGAACAGCGGGGTAGACAACCAGCACGTGCATCTCAACCTCAGAAGAAGTGGTGAGCCTGAACGCGAACCCGAGAGCTCTCTCCTTCCTTCACTCCACAACATCTGAATTATCGTACTTCCCAGCAGATTTGCTTCCGAGGCCGATCTCAGGCATTGGGAGAATCAGTTTGAGTACCATCATCACCAAAAACACAAGAATAAAATGCTAAGGCAGAACTGTGTGGCTTTGAGAAAAGCAATTCAACACTTTACCAACCGATCAGGTAATGAAATGGCATACTTTCTGGCCATATAAAGATAAGCAGTCATTTAAGTTAGTAAATAAAGACTAAACTGATGTTTCAGGGGACCGCAATCCGATGGGCCTGCAGGTCTGAGATAATCGTTGAGACAGGAGGCGCCCCCACCAAATCAGTGCGCACCACGTGGGGGCAGGGACTGCAACGTCCATCCGAATCATGCTCCCCGCTTCTGTGGTAGAAGTGGTAGCCAGGCCCTGGTTGCTCCACCAGAGGATATTTTTCCCCCTTGAAGATATGAGTGGAGGGAATGTGTGCCACTAAGATCTGTGCATGCTCCTATATGGGCAGCAAACAGAGCAGCTCTGGAAGCCATGTGTTAAAAATGGCAGAGTCCCAGGCTTGAGTCTCTAGAATAACCATGGGGAAGAGAGCTGCCCAATCTGGAACACCGTGCTGCACTGACAGAGGAGAGAGAAACTTCCATCTCACTGGTGGCCCTGGGTTTTTGGATGGCTTTGCTATAGCAGCTGACATCACTGTCACTTAATACACTGCAAGTATCGTCATTACTGAACACTGTTCCAGAAAATGCTAGCAAAATACCAGGAAAAAAAAACACAACAAATTCAGTATTGGTTGATGATATGTACGCTTGTCTAGCCACAGAACTCAAAACCGTTAGCTGAAAAAAAAATTAGAAATAAATTCATGAAGATGGCCAGTTTCTAAATTCTGTAAGTTAATCGTTTTCTACACACCAACAACCAGTTAAAACATAGACTGGGAAATAAACCCATTCACAGCAGGAAAATACATGCATAGAATATCCAATATATTTAGAAAACAGGAAGGACTTACGTAAGAAAAATGACTCAATTCTTTGGGACAAAGTGAATACCTTTTCCCCAATGAGGAGAATGACCACATTTCCATGTGGGAGGGCCAACTGCGTACTGATGTCTCTTCTTCCCCAAACATGCTGTCCTTGTTACCTCACGCCAATCAACACCCCCCCAAGATGTAACTTCACAAATGATTCTAAAGTTCATTGGAGGAAAACAGCCTGGCAACAGCAGAAAGACTCTGAAACAGGAGGGTTAGGTCGGTGTAGAGAACCCAGTCCTGGGGACAGACACACTCGGAAGCGCAGCCGTTAAGGGCCATGGCGTCAGTGCAGACCGGCGAGCGGATCGCAGACGCGTGTGACCAAGGGGTTAGCTCTATGCCCACAGACACAGCTTCTCCACCTCCGGCGATGCGCATTGGCAACATCAGCCACGTGCACGAAGATGTTCACGAGAGCTTCATTTAGAATCAGGAAAATCCGGAAGCAAACCAGTCCAGCAGTAAGGGCTTCCAGACCTCGCCCCCTTCCATACAACCCCGCCCCCCATTTTGTCTCCCCCACATCCAAGACTAGAGGTATATATGACTGTTCAACTAGCCTTTTTTGCCCGTTTTATCATGAGCCTCTTTCACACGGGTAACGACACACCTACCTCACTTGGATGGTTGCATACGTCATCATACTTTTTTCCTACTCCATACAATAAAGTAGTGTAGATTCTTATGGTTATCTTTGTATTGTATTTCTATAAGATTAACACAAATTTACAGTGATCACGTACTAACTCTCTAATTGGTAGTCATTTATTTTTATTTTTTTAAGGATTTTATTTGAGAGACAGAGAGCGAGAGAGTGCAGGAGCTGGGGGGAGAGGGAGAAGCAGGCTCCCCACTGAGCAGGGAGCCCGACATGGGGCTCGATCCCAGGACCCTGGGATCGTGACCTGAGCCAAAGGCAGATGCTTAACCAACTGAGCCACCCAGGCGCCCCTCTAACTGGTGGTCATTTAAATGCGAAATGCAAAAGCCACAAGGAGCTACTACTACACTCCCACTAAAATGGCTAAAATAAAGACTGGCCATGCTGAGCATTGGCAAGAATATGGAATAACTGGAGTTCCTGTACACTGCTGGAGGGGTATAAAATGATACAACCACTTTGGAAAACGATTTGCCAGTTTTTAAAAAAGTTGAATATGTATCTACTGGAAGAAATCCAAAATGTCCATTCATAGGGAAATGGACAAATAAGTGGTATACATCCATGGCATCCTACTCAGCAGTAAAAAGGGATGAACTGTCCATCTACACAATCACCTGGCTGACTCTGAAACTGGTTTGCCAAGTGAAAGACGCCAGACCAGGGAGTAAAGGGTATATACCGTATGATTCTGTTTATATAAAATTTTAGAAAATGCAAACTAGCAGATCAGTGCTGCCTGGAGACAGGGGCAGAGAGGGACGGGGGGAGGCAAGGAGGGGAGGAAACATCTGGGGGTGATAGATACATGCCCATTATCTTCGAGGGATGATGGTTTCACAGGGATATACACATGTCAAAACTCATCAAATTATATACTTCAAGTATATGTAGTTTATTGCATGTCAGCAAAGCCATAAAAAAAAAAAAAAGGAAAAAGGAAAAGACCATTTAAAAAAAGATAAATAAATGGGAATGCCTGTATTTGGCTCACATACAAGCCTGAACACCGGCGTTCACGTTCAATCAGCTGTCCTTTTTGAAAAATAGCCAAGTTTAACTTAATTCCTACTGTAACAAAATATCACAGACTGGGTGGCTCAAACAACAGACACTTATTTCTTACAGCTCTGGAGGCTAGAAGTCCTAGATCAAGGTGCTCACTCGGTTCTCTGGCCACCTTCTCGCTGTGTGCTCACCACATGGAGGAGAGACATGTCTCGCTCTCTCCCTCTTTTTATAAGGCCACTAACCTATTGGATTAGGGCCCCACCCTAATGAATGACCTCATTTAATCTTAATTACTTCCTGAAGATGTATCTCCAGATACAGTCACACTGAGGCTTAGGCCTCCAACACACGAGTTTGGTGGGGATGGGGGAGACATAATTCAGTCCATAGCACCTTCCTTACCATGGCCCGACGTGAAATTTCTAGTTCCATAACTTTCTTGACAGAACTTATAAAACATAAGCAGACAACAAGCTCTTTCCTTATCCATAAACTCAATTCTGCTAGATGAGCTTTTTCTCCCCCCAGATGTGCTTTTGCTATTAGATTACTGGGGGAACAACTCACCTGCCCAGATCTGGACTATTTCTACCCCTCCAGCAGATCTCAAAGAATAGCAAAAATATCCTCTATTGACATGCAAAATATATACACTACCCTAGCTATAAATTACTGAAAGTATACCAGTCTCCTGATTTCAGCAGAGAAATGTTCCTTCCAAAAAGAGCATGTCAGCTGCTTGAGGCAGGTCCCACAAGCCCGAATCAGCGACCCCCTTGCCGATTCTCAGCTCCTTCCGGAGAACGTGGGACAGGGTAAGGAGCAATAATGCCGTCTGAGCCCCGACGCGTCACCTACCAAGAGGAGGAGGACAGAAGGGCAAGGGACTTGGCAGCCTCTGCCACAGTAGGATGGGGAGTTCTACTGGACTTTCTATTAGCTACGTCGTCTAACTTCTGGTGCCAAGGACATCCGCACACTGCCAGAAGCAAACGGGCCTGGTGTTTACCACCGTCCCGCAAAGAAACAGTTCTACTTTGCTGACACGTGAAGAATCAGTAATTGCCACAGACAACCTTCCAATTTGGTCGCTTCCCAGAAGGCATTCAGGCCACATCCTTCTAGAATGACCCTAACACCACACGTACCTGCGTGCTTCTACCCTTGGGTCACTGCCATAGGTGGCAGCAGAAGATCGCTGGGAACAACTAAAACAACTGCCCCAAACTGAGGTATCACTCTAACAAAATGGCCCCTCTGGGGCGCCTGGGTGGCTCAGTCATTAAGCGTCTGCCTTCAGCTCAGGTCATGATCCCAGGGTCCTGGGATCGAGCCCCGCGTCGGGCTCCCTGCTCAGCGGGAAGCCTGCTTCTCCCTCTCCCTCTGCCTGCCTGCCGCTCCCCCTGCTTATGCTCTCTCTCTCACTATCTCTGTCTCTGTGTCAAATAAAAATAAAATCTTAAAAAAAAAAAAAAAATGGCCCCTCACAGTGAGGTGACAAGAAGGAACCAGGCATCACAGGCTCAGAGCTGCAATTCATCAACAGTGAAGGCTGGGAGGGGCTCAGGTCCTGCCCCAGGTCACCGGCTGGACGGAGTCTGGTCCAGGGCGATCAGGAGCAGTGATTTCAATCACATCTCACGAGGCGCCTGGGTGGCTCAGTTGGTGAAGCATCTGCCTTTGGCTCAGGTCATGATCCTGGGGTCCTGGGATTGAGCCCTGCATCGGGCTCCCTGCTCCACAGAGAGCCTGCTTCTCCCTCTCCCTCTGCCTGCCACTCCCCCTGCTGTGCTCTCTTGCTCTCTTGCTCTCTCTCTCTCTCTGTCTGGCAAATAAATAAGTAAAATCTTAAAAAAATAAAAAAATAAATCTCATCTCATGGGAAAGAGGAAGAGGCTGGGGAGGAGGACATAAGGAGACATATGGGAAAGGCCAACTGGAAGGACAACACCCCCCCCTCCAAAAGATACCCCACAACAAAGCCCCTACGAGAAAGCTGGTGCAGAGCTTGTGAGGTAAAGTCAGATGGGACACGAATCATTGGTGTTATGGTCTGAATGTTTGCGTCCTGCAGTATGATAGCACTGGGGGAAGGGGGAGGTTGGGGGGACAATTAGGTCATGACGGTGGAGCCCTCATGATTGGGATTAGTGCCCTTATAAAAGGGACCTCACAGCACTCCCTGGCCCCTTCCGCCATGTGAGGACACAACAGAACAACTATCTGTGAACCAGGAAGTAGCCCGCACCAGACCCTGACTCTGCCAGTGCCCTGATCTTGAACCCCAGCCTCCAGAACCGTGAGAGAGGAAGGCCTGCTATTCCGAATCCGGTCTCGGGTGTTTTGTTACAGCAAGTCCACACAAACTGAGACAGTCGGGAAGTTCTTGGCACACATCCAATCACCACACGTGCCAGAAGTGAAGTTCTTCATGATGTTGCAGGGCAGTAAAAATAAGATCAAAGAAGTAACGCTCTACCATTCCATAAGGGGTGTGATGGAAAACCATCTGGGATTCCATCAGAAATAAGCTTTTTGAAAGAACTGGTATATGGAGAGACAATCTGCACTTCATTGTCAGACCCTGTTACAGGCTAAATTGTGTCCCCCAAACTCCTATGTTGAAACCCTCATGCCCAGTACCTTACAATGTGACTATGTGGAGACAGGGCTTTTGGAAAGGCAATTAAGGTAAAATGTCTAGGTGATGTCCAATATGACTGATGTCCTTGTAAGAGGAGATTAAGACCTAGACATGCACAGTGGAGAGACCATATGAGGACACAGGGAGAAGGTGGCCACCTACAAGACAAGGAGAGAGGCCTCAGAAGAAACCAAATCTGCTGGCACCTTGATCTTGGACTTCCAGCCTCCAGAACTGTGCAAAAGTTAATTTCTGTTAAGTCGCCGAGTGTGTGGGATTTTGCTATGACAGCTTAGCTGACTAATACAGACCTCAGACTAAAGAAGCTTTATCTGAACTAATAATACTATCTAACAGAGAAAAGTAGTTGATAGGGTTAGGGTAAGAATCAGAATCCAGCTCAGACTCATGGAGTTTCCAGGTAGAGAGGTCCCGAAGCTGATCAGTTCAGCTGTAGACCAGAACAGTTCACCTGGTCTCCCATCTCCAGCCCACGTTCTTCCGGAAATAATGCAGCGCTAACTCTGAAATGCCACAAGGAGGCTCTGCGTTAACAAGGAGGTGCTGTCCTTAAGCGCTAAGACTTGAGAAGCTGAAACTAACAATACCCAGCACCTCCTATTTCTCTTGCTATTCATGTCACCTGCTTTCTGGCCATTTCATGAAACAGTAGGGTGCTGAAAAAAAGCAGCAAAAAAAATGGTGCTTCGTTAAGGACCATTATGACGTTTTTTAAAAAGGAGTTTCAAAGATCAGGTTTTTTTTTTTTTGTTTTTATTTTAAAGATTTTATTTATTTAGGGGCGCCTGGGTGGCTCAGTCGTTAAGCATCTCCCACTCCCCTTGCTTGTGTTCCCTCTCTCGCTGTCTCTCTCTCTGTCAAATAAATAAATAAAATCTTAAAAAAAAAAAAGGATTCTATTTATTTATTTGACAGAGAGAAAGCACAAGTGTGGGGGGAGCAGAGGGAGAGGGAGAAGCAGGCTCCCCACTGAGCAGGGAGCCCAACACAGGGCTCGATCTCAGGACCCCGGGACCATGACCTGAGCCAAAGGCAGACGTTTTAACGACTGAGCCACCCAGTTGCCCCATAGATAAAGTTTTTAAATGCACAGAGTTTATTCATTTCTACTATCCTCTGGTTTCTAAATGCACAGAGTTTATTCATTTCTACTATCCTCCATTTCCATAATCAAAGTTGTAACCCAGGCTTGGCAAGTGGTTGCGTTTGCCAGGGCTCAATTTGTACTTGTTAATTAAAATTTATCTAAAAATAATCAGTGAAAGATGATGGCTTGAAGTCTCAGATAAACAATTAAGCAAAAATTACCCTATTCATGTTGCTATACCTGAAAGCCATAAAAGGTAAACTTTTCTCTAATACATGAAATTCAGAAGATGATACCGAAAGTTTAAAAACTGATATAATTAGAACTCATAGTCTAACAAACCAAGACCTCTTGGGGCCCAGTTTTCTCATCCAAGAGTTGAGCTAGATGAGCCTTCCGTTCTTGGCTATGGTTAATGTTTTATTACCAACAATCACCTACCTTAATTAAAAAGCATCTTGACCTAACCTTACTATTAACCTACAATAGTGTTTCTATTCGCATTATAAAGGTCTTTTACTAATTCGTCACTAATTTACTCACTGAATTTCTGTGTACATGTATAAGTCCAAGCAATCTGACCATTGCCAAAGCCTTAACCTCCTTATTCACATCAACTCTCATCAGGTTCCCTGAATGCAGAAGTTGTGAGTCTCCCAGGAGATAAGTGAATGCCGACACTGACTGGGGCTTGCTCCATCCAGCACCTTCCCAAATCCTCTGCCCCAGTACCTCTGATCTAGCTGCAAAAGCTGCCCACTGCCACCGCAGCAGGCTCCCACGCTCAGGCTCACTGCCCACGCATCAGCCAGAGGGATGCTTCCAGCAGGTAACGAAGGCGGCGGGCACGTTGCTCAGTGGTCCTTCCTCCCTTGTGGAACAAGACTGTGTGATCTGCCCTGGCTACCTCTCCTCCCTCGGCTCCTATCACCGCTCCACCCCAACCACACCCGCCCCCTACTGTACCTTGGACACAGGCCCACACCCCAGATGGTCTCCCCGCCAGCTCGCTCACTGCATCCAGGCCTCTGCTCAAATCTCAAATGTCATGTTATCAGAGCCATTCCTGTCTGAACTAACACCCGACCTTCCTTCCTCCCTACCCAATTCCCTTGCCTGCTTTATTTTTCCTTAGCATCCAGCAGCTGGTATCACATATTTATTCATTGTCCGTCTTCTGCCAACAAAGCCTTATGAACTTGTGTTCAATGCCGTATCCCCAGCACCCAGGTGTTCAACATATCTTGGTCCTACCACTGTATCAGTTTGCCAGGCTGCGGTAACATGGCACCACATGTTGGACGGCTTAAACAACAGAAACAAATGGTCTCTCAGCTCTGGAGGCCGGAAGTCCAAGATCAAGGTGTCAGCTGGTTGGTTCCTTCTGGGGGCTGCGAGGGCGAATACATTCCAGACTGCTCTTCTTGCCTCTGGTAGTTTGCCGGCAATCTCTCCTGTTCCTAGCCTTATAATCGCATCAGCCAGATCTCTGCCTTCCTCTTCACATGGCGTCGTCCCTCTATGCACGTCTGTGTCTGTGTCCAAACTGCCCCTTTTTATAAGGACTCCAGTCAGAGTGGATCAGGCCCATCCTAATGACTTCACTTTAACTCGATCAGCTCTGTAAAGACCCGATCTCCAAATAAGGTCACACTCTGAGACACTGGGGGTTAGGACATCAATATATTTTTTTTTTGGAGGACACAACTCAACCCATAACAACCACTTAGCAGCCATGCGACATCAGGCAAGTTAGTTAACCTTCGTCAGTAAAATGAGTCTTAGTAATTCATTGTACCTGCTTCATTTGGATAGTGAAGACGGTGCCCCTGACATCAAAAAGGTGTATTCCTGTCCCTTTATGTGAGACACACAGATAGTGACATGAAAAAAGCTCAAGAGCATGGGCTTGGCAGCCAGGCAGCCGGGGTTTGAGCCCTCTCTGCACTTGCTGGCTCTCATCTTGCAGAAGTTGCTTAGTCTGAGACCAATCTCCAGATATGCTGTAATATAAAATAATGCACATCAAGTCCTTAGCACATGGTATGCTCTCTCGGAATGTGAGCTGTCAGAGGCAGGGCTGAGGCAAAGATCGACAGTGTCACCTCATCCCACCCATGTCTTGCAAATTTTTTCGGTCATCATTTAATCACACATAGCAACAGAAAACAGGAAGCTCGAGCACAGAAAACACAGTAGTGCCATTACACAGGATTGGGTACCGACTATAACAAAAATTTGTCTTTTTAAACTTTTATTCAGTATCACTCATATCCAACTGCCTACAGACATCAGATGGGAACATTGACCAGACACCTCAAACCGGCCAATCCCAAAGTGAACCCTTGGTCTCCCTGCCCACCTCATGGAGTGGGGTCTTCCCCAGGCTCCCTCCCCATTGCATCTTGTGGCTTCTGGAGTCCTACTTGATTGACTCTTCTTTTTCTCTTGTATCCCAAATTTGATCCATAAACAAATTGTTGTACCTTCGAAGTATATTCAAAACCCAAACCCTTCTCCACTGGCCCACCTCTGTTACAGCAACAGCTCCTAAATGGTCTCCCTGTTTCTGCCTTGCCTGACCCCCACCCATTCTCTACCCCCTACAGAGCAGCTGGAACCCGCTCTAGCATGCTAAGCCAGGCCATGCTCCTGGCTCAGCTGCCCTCCGGGGCACCCGCCAGCCCCTGACTCAGTGGCCACTGTCAGACTCCAGTTTTAAAGGACCTACAAGATTGGATGCCCTCCCCACCCCTTCCTCTATGGCCTTGTATCCTACACTCTCCCCATCCCTCGCTTGGTCTGTGACCTCACTGGCCTCAGACACACCAGAGCCTCTGCACTTGGTCAAAGGGTGCCTTCTCAGCAAAGCCTTCCTTAAAGACCCCACTTAATATCACAATGCGTCCTCAACACTCACCGCCCCCTTCATTACTGTTCCCACACGCTCATCACTACCTACCATCCTGTATATTTTATCATCCGGCTTTCCCCTGGCCCCCACGTGGGCAGGGTCTTGCTGGTTTTGCTCTCTGCTGTGCCCTGATGCCTGGGACAGTACTAGCATGTTGCAGGGACTCACACAGCTACCGAATGCACGAATAGCCAACGCTTTTAAAGCTCCTCCAAGAAGGGTTCATCTGTACTTGAACCTGCATTTTAAAAGGTGGGTTAAAATGATTAAACATTTTAGGAAGTTCTTCAGGCATACTGAAACAAGACTTGTTTAACAGGATACTTCATGGCTTGAGAATTGCACTGACCAAGTTTATTATTTTAGCTAGCTCAAAATGTGTATGTTCCTAAATAAATGGAAGACATCCAGTGTTCACGGACTTGGAAGACTTAATATTGTTCACATGGCAATTCTCCCCAAGTGATCTACAGAGTCACAGCAATCCCTATCAAAATCCCATTGGCTTGTTGGCAGAAATTGACAAGCTGATCCTAAAATGCATATGGAATTTCAAGGGATCCAGAATAGCCAAAACAATCCAGCACAACAAAGTTATTTCCCCATTTCAAAACTTACTACAAAGCTACAATAATCAAAATGTATGGCACTGGCCTAAGGATAGACAGATAGGTCAATGGAAAAGAAATGGAAGTCCAGAAATGAAGCCATCTACTTATGGCCTACTGATTTTCAACAAGGGTTCCAAGGCCCTTGGAAAGAACAGTCTCTCCAACAGATGGTGCTGGGACAACTGGATTTCCTACAAAAGAATACATTCAGGACCTTACTTCACACCACGCATAAATATTAACTCAAAATGGATCAAAGACCTAAATGTAAGAGCTAAGACATAAAACTCTCAGAAGAACATACAGGGCAAAATCTTCATGATCTTGGATTCAGCAATGGTTTCTTAGATATGACACCAAGAGCACAACAGAAGAAAAAGTAGGTAGTTTGGACTCCATCAAAATTAAAAACTTCTGGGTAGTCTGGGTGGCTCAGGTAGTTAAGCATCTAACTTTTATCTCAGCTCAGGCCTTGATCTCAGGGTTGTGAGTTCAAGCCCCATGTTGGGCTCCACGCTGGGCGTGGAGCCTACTTAAAAAAAAGAAAAAAGAAATTTAAAACTTTTGCATTAAGGGTGCCATCAAAAAGGTGAAAAGACAACGTACAACCTAAGTGGGGCACCTGGGTGGCTCAGTCATTAAGCGTCTACCTTCAGCTCAGGTCATGATCTCAGGGTCCTGGGATCGAGTCCCACATCGGGCTCTCTGCTCAGCAGGAAGCCTGCTTCTCCCTCTCCCACTCCCCCTTCTTGTGTTTCTGCTCTCGCTTTCTCTCTCTGTCAAATAAATAAATAAAATCTTAAAAAAAAAAAAAAAAAGACAACCTAAGAATGGGAAACAAATATCTGCAAACCATATATCCAATAAGGGCCTAGTATCCAGAATATGTAGAGAACTCTTACAAATCAACAACAAAAAGACAAACAACCCAGTTTTAAAAAATGGGCAAAGTATTTGAACAGAAATTCCTCCAAAGAAGATACACAGATGGCCAATAAGCACATGAAAAGATACCCAAATTATTAGTCATTAGGGAAATGCAAATCAGAACCACAATAAGACAGCACTACAATAGCTATCATCAAAATAAAAAAAATCTGAAGCATTAGCGAGGACATGAAGAAACTGAAAGTCTCGTCCATTGCTGGTGGGCACATAAAACAGTGCAGCCTCTGAGAAAGCAGGCTGGCGGTTCCTCATAGTTACACATAGAATCAGTGATTCCACTTTTCGGTCTATACCCCAAAGAAGTGTAGACAGGTGTACACAAATCTGTACACAAATGTTCACAGCAACACTATTCACAACAGCCAAAAGGTAGAAACACAGATGTCCATCAATAGATGCGTGGATAAACAAAATGTGGTGTAGCCATATAATGGAGTATTATTCAGCTCTAAAAATCAATGAAGCACTGATACATGCTACAACATGGATGAACCTGAAAACACGCTAAGTGGAAGAAGTCAGACACAAAAGGATATTGTATGTGTGCATGTATATGAAATGTCCATAGACACGGAAAGTCGATTAGTGGTTGCCAGGGCCTGGGGGGGGGTGGGATGGGAGGGTTTCCTTCTGGGTTGGCGAAAACGTTCTGGAACTAGTTGGTGGTGATGGTTGCACAACACTCCGACTTAGTAAAAACCACGTAACTGTACGCTCTAAAATGGTTAAATGACAAATTCTAGGTTTTGTGGATTTTACCTCAACAATAACAAAAAAAATGAACACACCCCCTTCCAAAGTAAGTTGCTATTTTTAGATTTCAAGAGAGTCAAGTACTAAATAAAATACTGAAACACCTAGAAGAACTTGAAAATGCCTAAATCCCATTTCAGCGCTTCTCCCTTTCCCCTAAAAAAGAGACGCACCTTCATGTAAGACACTGTTGTCTTCACCTTGCGAATTCCCGAGTTGGAGCTCTACAGCCAAAGCACTCTCAAGCTCTCATCTGCTGTTTCAGTACCTCTGTCTATCCCGGACAGGCCAGCCATGACACTCACGTGTGGTAAATACACCTTGCTAGAGACCACGTAGTTTCCTGGCCACTACCTGTCGTAACTGCCGGCATTCTTCACTCCCTCCTCACGCCCTCCCTGCATTCCCTGAGGAGGTGAATGGAGAAATTCTTTCTCTTCGTTAGAAGACCCCGGTGTGTATGACCTCATGAGCGGAGAGCTGAAGAGGACGCATGGGCATCTCCCAAGTCCCATACGGCACTAGGGTTCCAAAGTCAGGTATCCTAGGCAGGAGCCCCAGCCAGGCAGCAACAAAGCCTGGGAACAGTGTCTTCAAGCCCAAATATCTTCTACCTAGAGTAGAAGCCTTGGGCTTTACTAGGTCATCCTTTTGGGCAGGACAGGAACACACGGTGGTCCCATCTACAGAACACAAGGTCAAGCCTGCATGTGACCAGTTTTGATCTTCCTAGACCAGACCCTTTTCTCCTCATCCAAACACACTCACAATTTCTGGGCAGATTTCAGTATTTATGTCATCCCCTGGTCTTCCATGAGTTACCCATCAACAGTCAAATGGCCAAAAAAATAGACCAAAGAAGAAAAAGCCATAAAAATCCTAAGTAGCACATGAAAGATAATTCATCTTTGGGGCGCCTGGGTGGTGCAGTCGGTTGAACCTCTGATTCTTGGTTTCGGCTCAGGTCATCATCTTGGGGTCCTGGGATCCAGCCCTGCGTCGGGCTCCACGCTTAGCGGGGAGTCTGACTGGGATTCTCTCCCTCTGCCTCTGCACCTCCCCCCACTTTCTCTCTCTCTCAAATAAATAAAATCTTAAAAAAAAAGATAATTTATCTTTGAATAACTGATTGGTCAATTTTAAAGTTTATCTTATTTAGACGTGAATATAGTTGAGAAAAAGACTGTTCAGCTATTCCGTCGACTACATCCACGGTATAATTCTATGCCCAGAAGGAAAAAAAAAAAAAAAGCTGGAAGGAAGGAAGTATACTGACCAGGTTAACAGCAGGTAACCAGAATTACAGAATTATGGGTAGATTTTCTTATCAGCATTTTCTAATTGTTATAATCAGCATGTCATGTAATAATAAAGAGGATTCCTTGAAACAATAAAAAGACAGCTGTGTCCCCGCCTCTATGCAATCTAAATACTCTACACCCCACATACCTTGTTGAGCTTGCCCAGTGAAGATATGAGATCCGCCCATTCACTTGAGGACTCGAAATTTCTTAAAGCCTTTTCTATCACCGAAGAGTAAGTTCTGTATCTGTAATCATTCAAGAGTTCCTGCTCTTCTGGATCCATCTTACATTCTCACAGTGGAGAAGTATCTAAAAGTGAATCAAGAAAGAAATGAGGGAGTTACTCAAGGACACAGAGCATTCCCGGCCCAGAGCTACAGTGGACACGTGTCCACAAAACAACCGTGCACAAACGCACTCAGCAACGCAACTCAAATATTTAGCAAGGCTCCTGGGCCAGGCACTGTGGTAGACAAAAGACAAATAGTTCCGGTCCTCTTGGATTCTGAGGGAGACAAATGCACGGAGCAGAAAAGAAGCAAAAATGCCAGGATTCCTCTTAACTGACAAAATTAATTCTAGGAGTGAAACTTACAAAGCCGCTCACTAAATATTGTTGCCCGCTGGTAATTCTGAATGCAGGTGGCCCTTCCTACCGTAGGGCATTTATAAAAGCTAAGGAAAAGCAGGTCAATGCTATTAACCAGAGCAACCTCTTTAGTGATCCAATCCTTTACAACTGGGCTATGAGGATTGGAAATATTCTAGAAGAAAATCTGATAGGGGAAAAAAAAAGTTTAAAAAATGAGGATGTAAGAGTGCACTGTTTGAAATCAGTGTTGCCAGAAATCCACCAGGTGCCTGTTTAGCTACTAAGCTCCAATCACCCACCAATCCCCCCACCCAGCCGCTGCCCTGACAGCTCCACGCCTCCATGTGTAGAGCCTGGACATGGGGTGGTGACACCAGGGCCCAAGCAATCACCATTTTATTCTTCTTGACCTTGTATATTCTTTGACGGATTCTTTTATTTTTTTCCTGTGGCTAGATGCATTCATTATGTATGAACCACTGCAGCTATTATAAAGCCTGAGACCAATACGGTCTCATCCTGGCTCCAACAACAACCATTTCCTCTTTTTGTCTCCAAGGTGACAGAAGGAAACAAAGAACAGCACGGAATGCTGCACTCATTTGACTTCATGAAAATATCCATCATTTATACGTGACAATGGACGCAATACGAGTGCATGCTTATGTCAAGTTTTGTTTTTATTCTTTCATTAACAAAAAAAATCTGTAGGTCAATCTATCAGTTTATTCAAACAAATTACAACTTTGAGAAATATTCCACAAGATATGGAAATGTTCAATGGTTCCCTTGATCTGGCACCAAGTTCCATACTTTGGCATTTTCTCAAAAGGGACGCCTTAGGGTTCTGATTTGCCCTCCTTCTTTAGTCTTCATCTGATGAAGATCTACTTAAAGCGTGGCAGGCACCTACCCTAAAATTCCTTGTCCCCTTTTCCATACTAAGGGAACCCAAATTTTGCTCAGGATAGTGCTAACAGCTCTAGGCAATGAGGGGTCAGTAGAAGCTGGTGGTGGGGCCTCCAGGAAAGACGTTTGAAAGGAGGTAGACTCCTCTGGCCCGGGCCTCTTGCCCTTTACTCCTGCCCCTCCTTCTGCCTGGAACAAAGGTTTGATGTTGGAGGTGAAGCCATGTGTGGCAAGCAAGAGGCAAAAGCCATCCTGGGTGTACGACTTTTGTGGGTAAGTAGAAAGACACAGCAGCTGAAGCCAGAGACGACTTTAAGAAGGCACCACGTCAACCCTGGACTCGATGTTTTCTGCACAGAAGAGCTGATCTAAGCCACCGTTCAATCAAGTTTTCTGCTACTCACAACCAAACACAATCCTGATATATGAGGCTAGTATTTCACTAGTACACAGTCTGAAAAGACAGTAAAATATAGAGCAATGTGATACCGTTAAACACACTGAGAATGCTGTAGTTAGCTAACCAAGTTGCGTGTCCTCAGGCAAAATGGCAAGTATCATAGAGGAAAGAAACTGAACTGTAGGTACAACATGTTCTTTAAACCTGAATCTTTCATTTATTGGTGAATTTCTGAGAATCCCATGGTATCCGCTACTTCACTTTCTGGTCATTCTGCGCCCATTCCGATATTCCCAAGGCCACCACAACTTCCAAGTTTCCAACGTCAGTGGACTTTTTACCTCTCAGCAGTACTGTGCAGCAGACCATTCCCTCCTTCCCAAAACAGCCTCCTTTCAGCCCACACCCTCCTCTGGCCCCACCAGCCCTGTGCTGGTTTCCACCTCTCCACTGTTCCTTCTCCTCTGCTGGCTAATCCTCCTCTATCCTATTGCCAAATATTGCCATTCCCTGGCACCAAGTTTTGTTCTCTTTCTATCCTCGGTCATCTCCCCATTCCTACAACTTACAAATACCATCTTCATGCTAATGACCCTGGATTTATAATGCCTGCCCAAACCTTCCCCTCTGAGGTCCAGATTCATGCAAATACCTACTTGACTCATCTGCCCAGATCTGCCATAGGTGTCTCAAACTTAGTGCATCCCAAACATCCATCAACAAAATATGGTCTAGCCATACAATGAACAAAGTACTGATATATACGACAGTAAGGGTGAACCTGAGAAATACATAACATAGCGGAAGAAGCCACACAAAAGGCCACATATTGTATGATTCCATTCATATTACATGTCCAGAACCTGTGAATCTGTAGAGATGGCCAGTAGATTAGTGGTCGTCTAGGGAAGGGAGTAGCAACAAGGAGGAACTGCAAATGGGCATAGGAATCTTCCGGGGGTAATGGAAACGTGCTAAAATTGAATTACGGCGATGGTTGCACAACTCTGTAAATTTACTAAAAATCACTGAATTGTACACTGAAATCAATGTATAGACTTATGGTCTATAAATTACACCTTGAGAGGGTGCCTGGGGGGCTCAGTCGGTTAAGCGTCTACCTTCGGCTTGAGTCATGATCTCAGGGTCCTGGGATGAAGCCCCATGTCGGGCTCCCTGCTCAGTGGGGAGTCAGCTTCTCCTCTCCCTCTGACCCTCCCCCCACTCCGGCTCATGCTCGCTCCCTCTCCCTAATGAGTAAATAACATCTTTTTAAAAAAAACTGCACCTCAGTAAAGTTGTTTTTTAAAAATCCCTATACTCTTGATTCTACCCGCTCAGTGCTCCTTCTCCAGTCTTCCTTTCCTCAGGAAGTGGCCCGCCCCACCATTCATGGGACCTTTGACATCATCCTGGACTCTTCCTTCTTCTTTTTTTTTTTTTTAAAGATTTTATTTATTTATTTGACACAGAGAGAGAGAGAGAGAGAGAGAGAGAGAGAGAGAGATAGCCAGCTAGAGAGGGAACACAAGCAGGGGGAGTGGGAGGGGAGAAGCAGGCTTCCCGCCGAGCAGGGAGCCCGATGCGGGGCTCGATTGCAGGACCCTGGGATCATGACCTGAGCTGAAGGCAGATGCTTAACGACTGAGCCACCCCGGTGCCCCGCTCTTCCTTCTCTTCACCTGCCTTACTCACCCAAGTCCCGCTTCTTGTTCTTCCAAAATATCTGTGGACTCGATTGCTCTCCATCTCCTCCGCACCACTGCGCAAGCCACCTTTCCCCTATAAGCCTGCAGACACTTCCTGATGGTTCTCCTTCACTCTCACCCCTCTCCAATGGTTTTCACATAGCAGTCCAAGAATCCTCTTAAAACATAAATTACAGCACATCCCCACCATGTTTAAACTCTTCCCATTAAGCTTATAATAATCCAAACTTCCCCACCCCACGGCCTACAAGGGCCTCTCTCTTCAAGGCACTCTGCTTATTCTAAACTGACTCTGCCTATCACAGAGCCTTTGCACATGCTGTGGCTCTCTGCAAAAATATACTGTACTTTGTATATGAACGTACACAATAAGACTGCCCACTGATTCTTGCGAAGGCCTCTTTTTCTGAAATACTAGCCTTTACATTTTTTTTTTTTTAAGATTTATTTTTAGAGAGAGATAGAGCGTGCAAGCAGGGGGAGGGACAGAGCAAGGAGAGAATCCTCGAGCAGACTCTGCACTGAGAGCAGAGCCCAATGTGCAGCTCCATCCCAGGACCCTGAGATCATCACCTGAGCCAAAATCAAGAGTCAGTCGCTTAACCAACTGAGCCACCCAGGTGCCCTTTGCCTTCACACTTTTTAAAAATATTAAAGGACGGCAATGAGAGATGGTAGTTTATTTTCCCAAGTAAGATGTTAGTACATCCAAATAGTCAATAACTTTTTTTTTTCCCCAGGAAATTTACAGGTTTGAAATGTAGCATCTCAACCACTGCAAAACTCCATGCATAGTCTTCACCATATTGTGTCTAAGCACTGGGCAAAGAAACATGGAAAAAAAAAAACAGGGTTCCACTTCCATAGTTCATAACATAATACAAGAGGAAATACCTAAACACATAATTTCCATTTAAGGTGGCACACACAGTGACAGAAGGTGTCCTGAGTTAACACTGGCACAAGGAAAAGACAGAGGAAGCCCAACTACCAGCAGAGGAGTGCTCAGAGTCAAAATGTGGGTGGCTAGTTAGTAGGAAGAGAGCCTTGGGGTGCCAGGGTGGCTCAGTCCATGGAGCGTGTGCTTTGGCTCAGGTCATGATCCCCGGGTCCTGGGATGGAGTCCCACATGGGACTCCCAGCTCAGCGGGTCTCCCTCTCCCTCTGCTGCTCTCTTGCTCACTCTCTCTAATAAATAAATAAATCTTAAAAAAACAAAAAACAAGGGAGAGCCTTCATCTGCGATAGTTTGTAATTAGGAGCTGGGGTGGCAAAAAGGCACCACTGCTCATGGCAAAGGCAGGTGTTGGCCAGGTAGAGCAGGTAACTGGAGCAGTTCGATGTTATGGTTGGCTACACGAAGAAAGTACTATTCCGTGTAACTAAAAGCACAGATGAGAAGTTTAGAAATAGTCATTCAAGTAAGCTCCTTTATTTCAAAATATGGGGCATTCAAGACTATGCTACTAGGCAAGTCTGGGTGGGCTTGGTAAATCCATCATTATGCATGCATTTATCTTATGCAACACACAAGAATCCTATGACATGGGTATTATCTTGAGGCTGCTCAAGAGGAGTATATTGGGAATCAGGCCCCCGGAAAATTGCCCAGGGCCCTCAACAACCAACCGGCAAAGATAGGAATCCAGCTCAGGTTAGCACAATGGCACAGAGCCTTTATTTACTATATTATGCTACAGGTAAAATTAACAGTTCAGCCCCTAAATAGCTCTTCTGACAATGATCTTGCAACCTATCCTGAATACCTTTTCTGTGAGAGACTCAGCTCAGTAAAACTGGTAAGAGTTCCGTAGCCTACTAACAATTACATACACAAAGAAGTAATCATATAAACAAGTATATCTGACCAGATGTATCCGCCTTAAAGCTGAGTATGTCATTAAGAAATTTCTCATCCTATCCATTCTAAATTTCTTAGAAAAACAAGTTTAGGCGAAAAATCAACTGCCAGATCAGAAGGAAGTCAACTGTAAAGATGTTTACACGAAGGAACATGTGAATTAGATGAAAAGAGTGAAAAATCACAAACAGCCACCCTCTCACGAGCAAGAACATTAGATAATGACTCTTAGTCGACAGCACAGAAACATTCTTCTGCCATTGGTTTAATCAACTCTGGGGCACATTATTTTGAATTTGGTCTTTCAGAGTGGTAATTAAATTGCAGTGGAAAAAATTTTAAGACTAACGGGAGCAGGCTCTGTGGGGGGAGGGGAAGGCCTCCATCGCCCTACCAAAAAATCCTACAAAGGTTTCTCCAAATACAGAGCGACCGTCCCAGGTTAGGGAAACACCTGCGGGTAACAGTCTCCATCAGCAGCCGCCCTACGAGTTGCTAAAGGTCCATCCACCCGGCAGCTGGCGGCGATCCTGCAAGACTCCCGGACCGGGCGGGGAGAGCGCGCGCGCTGCGGCTCCCATCCCTTCTCCAGGGGACAGTCTGGGAGACTCTAAGATCTTCCCTTAACAGAAAAGCCCTCATTTTACAGAGGTTTCGGTCCCTAGTCCTCCGCCGGGACCAGGACCGCACCGCAAACAAAGGCACGGCTTTCCGTCGTCCGCCGGCCGAGGGGAGGGGAGGGCGGGCGGTGACCCACCTGACCTCCACCTGCCCGACGGGAGGCCGCGCGGGGCCGGCGAGGGCTTGGCCGCCCTTCCTTTGCCGCGGGGGGCCGGGGAGCCTGAGGGACCCCGCCCTGCCCCCGGGCTGCCCCTCGGGGGTCCCGGGCCGGGGCCCACGCCCACGCGCGGCCTCGCCGGGGCCGTCCCCGCACTGCAGCAGTGCACGCCGCGGGCCCGGGCCGCGGTCGGGGAGCCCCCCTCGCCCCGGGACCGCCCCCACAGCGCCGCTCGTACCCTGCGCACCCTGGGGAGGACGCCCGCGCCGCCTCGTCGCTCCCGGGCCCGCGAGAGGAGACGCCCCGGCTGCTCGGGCTTCGCCCAGCGGCCGAGGGCGCGGGGCTGGCTTACCGGCGGCGGCAGCGTCCCTTGTCGGCGGGCGCGCCCACGTGCGGCGCGGAGGAACTGGCCGGGCTGTGGCAGGTAGAGCGAGCGGCCCCTGCAGCTCAGCCCGGAGCCGAGACTAGGGATGAACAGCCGCGCCCGAGCCCGAGCGGCAGCGGCCCCAGCCGGCGGGGCGGGATCGTGAGGAGGGCCCTCGTTAAAGGGGGCGGGGCCGGGCCGGATGGGGCGGGTCCAGGGCGGGCCCTCAGCGCGCGGGGCGGGGCAGGGGCGGGACCAAGGGAGAGCCCTCAGTGCGGGTGCAGAACCCGGAGGCGGGCCTTTGACCCGGGGGGCGGGATCAGGAGGCGGTACCTCAGCGCGCGGGGGGCGGGTCCTGGACGTCGGCTCTGGGGCGTGGGGCTCTAATCCCTAGTCCCCCACAGCCTCCGGGCGGTGGGCGTCGCTCTCAGCGGCCGCAACTAACTGCCGCCCTCGCAGCGGGGCTGCTCCGAGGAAGGCCTGCGGAGGTGGGCGGGGTGGCTCCGACTACCACCTGGGGCTCCCCCAGCACACCCAAACGGAAGGGGACAGCGGTCAGTTGATCACCGTGCTCCAGGAGGGGCTTTGCAGTACGGACGAGAACCGTGGGGCCCAAGAAGAGTGGGGCCGATGGCACATGGCTCACCCCATCCTTTCCGCTGGGACCACACCCAAACCCTCGGGGAGGAGGTGAAATGAATCCTTCCAAACGCGCTCGGGCCGCGGGAAGCCCCGGGGACCTGGTTAAGGCGCCCCCGCCCCCAGAGGCCGCACCTTTCTGGACCTTGGCGTCAGAGGCGAGGGAATTAATTCGTGGAGTGAGTTTCATTGTGTGGGTTCTGGCTCAGAAGGAGACCTCAGTCAACTCGAAAGCGCATTAATATTTCCAGATAAACTCTAACCCCTTCCTGTCATCCTCAGGAGCCTCCGGACCTGCACAGTTCAGACCCACCCAACCTGGCCTGACAGCACCTTGAAGGACTGGAGTCAGGCGGAGTTCGCCTGTGCATCCTGATTGCACCAGCTGGGGCTCCCAGCCAACCAAAGCTGCTGGCACCTGTTGATTGAAGTGGTAATTTCTGCACAGGCCTCTGACCATTTAACCCTTGACAGTCCCTTAAGGAATTTTCAGATCTAGTCTGGGGCTCCTAAAAGCTAGGCCTCCCTGAAAGAGTTAGGAGGTGGGAGTGGGAGGCCCACGAACATTTTGAAATTGTACAGAACATTTTGTGTATATGTTTTTGGAAAAAGGTATATAGTTTGTGTCAGATTCCCAAGGGGATCTATCGCGGGCCCCCAAATCACCAAGAATATTTTCATCATTTGGGAGGCGGGACCCCCTTCCCAGGCTTCTGATTCTGATTCCATCTGCATTTGGCATATACCAAGTGCACCAGATGTAAATCCTCTAATGGTCAATTTTAGGAGTGGTCTTAAAGTTAGAAGCAGAGGAAAGCTAAAGGATGAAGCATTTAGTGGGAAAAAATTAATTTCATGAAACTGATTTCCTGATGAAGAGATGAGAAACTCCATTTTTATAAAAACAGTTGCCAAAGAGGTGAGGTGGGGTTTTTTTGCTTTTGTTTTGGGTTCCTCAAATCCTAGCCACACTCCACACTGCATTTAACTAATAATGAAAGAACTGCTTATACTCCCCACTGAAAGGGAGAACCAGTCTATTCATGTCAAAACCACCATGTATAACTTTGTCCTAATACATTAAAATAAAATACATGCCTTGTATTTGTCACCAGTCTCTAAAGAACTCCAGGTGTGTGGAAAGTTAATTTAAATTAATTTTGACAGATTCAAGTATCATAAACCCTTAAAAGAACCACTACACTTATAATCAGGATTGACAGCATTAAGATTTGAAAGTTTATTCCTAAACGAAATCTGTTTCTGTGGGTCAAGTTGTCACACTTAAAAGTCTACTTAGCTGTGTTTATCTGTTTAAGACATATAAATAGAGCCTGTTACTCACATAATAATATGCTAATCAGAGCATTTCAGATTTAATCTGAACCAGAACTTTAATCCTTGCCCCTTCTGATAATAAAGAAGGGGTTATAAATAAGTTGTGACTACATTCTCTGGCTCAGGCTGGCCCACCTGTTAGAGAGATTGGCCAGGTAAACACATTCTGAGTTTCCATGTGCAAATCCTGGTGATCCTCTAACCCTGTCTTTTCTGTAAACTAGATTCTCCACCACCCCATCTGGACAAAGTCCTGTGTAGTTCTGTATTTGATGCTGTGCCCACTTTGTGGTTGATTTGTAGTAACAAGTAAACCTTTGTCAGGATCATCATTATCACCCGTCATTATCATACTACATTGTTCAGGATCTTGGTCTGTCATACTCTTTAGTGAAGTTCACTAGGTGAGGGAGAAGCCCAAAGGCCAGGCCTAAAGCTGATACCGTTTGTGGGTTTAACACGCATGTGTCAGCCTAGAAAAGTGTATCACGGAGAAGCTGGTTCGGACAGGATCACCGGCTCCATTTGGTGTCTCAAAAACACACAGAATGGGATAATCCACTTAAAATATGCCACATTTAAACCATGTTTCATTTACCTATTTTATGGAAAAGTTCACACAGAGGCTAAATGGGGGATCTAATAACCAGATGGCTTATAAATCACTTAGATTCGATGTATCATCTCCCCTAATTTTTACACCAAGGGAGTTGTCCTGGTCTCTAGACTTGTAATAGTGAAGCTGGGCATGCCAAGCACTAGGCACCAAGAAAAACCAAGGAATTGGGGCGCCTGGGTGGCTCAGTTGTTAAGCATCTGCCTTCGGCTCAGGTCATGATCTCAGGGTCCTGGGATCGAGCCCCACATCAGGCTCCTGCTCAGCGGGAAGCCTGCTTCTCCCTCTCCCACCCCCCTGCTCGTGTTCCCTCTCTCGCTGTCTCTCTCTGTATTAAATAAATAAAATCTTTTAAAAAAAAAAAAAAGAAAAAAAAAGAAAAACCAAGGAATTGCAATCGTGGTTTTTCACCTGGATACGATCCTGGCTCTTGGCTCTTGGCTCTTAACTATGGGATCTTGGACAAGTTAATCAACTTCTCCAAGCCTTTTTCCTTATTTGAAAAATGATATTAATACCTATCTCAAAGGACAGCTGTAAGAAATACATAAAACAACATAGGGAAAATATTAAGTATGACATATGGCCTGGTATGCCATGGTTCTCAATTCATGATTTTTTTTTCTTTTTTTTCCTTCTGATTCTAAACCTAATTATTTTTTTTCACTACAACACACCGTGAAACATTTTCATGCACATGTATTAGAGTCCATTCAGTTGCAAGCAATAACATAATTCAAACTAGCTTAAGGAATAGGAACATTTCTTTTAAGGATTCAGAGGTATGTTGGAGCAGCTCTTCGAATCTGGGATCTCAGGAATAGTCTGAGGCCAGGTAAGGGATGCCACGGTGGGAGGTGGGACAGTTTCTCTTGGGGCCACTCTGTGTGTCTCTTGAGAATTGGTTGCTTCTTTTTCTGGCTATACTTGGTTCCCTCTGCTCCGTAGACCATGTGGAGCGGGGCGGGGCCACCCACAGTAATAGCTCTGGGCTTTCCCTGATCCAGTCGAGCTAGTCCTCCTCCTTAGAAGACAGGCCTACAGCTGGAACAGTAAACAGAGGCTAGCAGGACAAAGTCACCTTGTGGCTGTGGCAGCTGCAAACATGGGAAGAAGCAGTGGGCGGAGGGTGTTGGGCAGACCATCCCATAAGGGTCCCCTATGACCTTTCCATAAACATGAGACATGCTGTTCTGATCAGCAGTTTACAATTAATGGTCTTCTAAGCGGGTACACACTGATCCAAAAATGTCAAGATGATGCTTGGCTAGAGACAAAAAAGGGAGAAGAAATAAAAGGAACTGGCCTGTTTACTTGTGCATTTCCTGTCTGTGACTCCATTAGGCAGAACCTGAAAATACTCCGAAGTCCTGGTGCTACTGCTCATCATTGGCAGGGTTCGGGGGGCTGGCTGCAGACGGAGACCAGAGTATGAAAGATATCAAGGAAACATATCGAAAACCATTAAAATGTTTTTAGAGCCAGACAAGAAGTCATTAAGATGTCTTGGGAGCTATGGTCCTAGACAAATACAAGAGCAAGCTGGATTTGATCAGGCAACGTAGAGATGGCTAAAGGAAGTGAGATGCAGTTTGGGTGGGATTCAGACGTCCCTCTACCCAAAGTGGATGAGGAAGTGAGGTGTGGGTTGTCAGAGCTAAATGACACTTTGCCATGCTGCCATCATTAAGTTGGAGAGTCCAGAAGCACTTTGCATGCTGTGATATACAAATTAACAGGATTACCTGCATAGTCCTAGTTCCCCCAAATAAATGAAACGTTGAGCATTTCCATACTCTACTGCTTCTCAAAAGGAAAATGGTGTTTTGTTTTTTTTTTTTAAAGATTTTATTTATTTGACAGAAAGAGACACAGCAAGAGAGGGAACACAAGCAGGGGGAGTGGGAGAGGGAGAAGCAGGCTCTCTGCTGAGCAGAGCCTGATGCAGGGCTCGATCCAAGGACCCCGGGATCATGACCTGAGCTGAAGGTAGACGCTTAACGACTGAGCCACCCAGGCGTCCCAAAAGGAAAATGGTATTATTCCTTATTTCTGCAATGCCATCGTCAGGTGATACGATGTGACCTTTGTGGTCATAATCAAGTGACAACATTGCTGTATCTCATGATGAACAGCCCATCATAAACTTGGTAAATTTGTGTTTTCATTCCTTTGTAGTTTGTCCATTGTGCACCTGTTGTATTTCTGTTGTTTGGCTAGCCATTCCTTCTGAGGTCTTGACTCCCTAGCAAATGTTCTTCACAAGTGTACTTCTCTTTCGTAAGATTCTTTAGTTTCCAAGTCCTTTTTCTACAGGGTATAACCAGAACCCAGGAGGCCGATTACAAAACCAATCCCATTGCTTATTGTCAGAGACTATAAAAGGGGCTCAGGGAGGCATCTGAAGGGTCACCTTGGGCTGTAGCTCTGAGGGGAGCAGGAATAGGTCCGGGAGAAGGTATCTGCAAGTGTCAGAGCAAAGAGATGGTCTGGACAAAGTTGCCCATGCAGGAACAATTTGAAAGAAGGGGCATGGCAACTTTGCAAACCTTCTGGGAACACAGATTACAAAACCCAAGTGAAAACCCCAGTGTGGAAGAAATCATACCCCGTTGAAAAAAAGGACATTCTCCCTGAGTCTTTCAAGCCATACTACTTCATAAGAACCAATGAAAATGTGCTCAAATGTAATGAAACAGAATGTGATACAAAGTAGGATTGCAGAACTATGGAAACAGGATAAATCACGTCCTTACAGAGTTAACAACCTAGAATCAGCAAGGGATGGCTGGAACATGGCTGGAACCTGCTCCGTAGCCCGAGAGCTCTTGCTAGACCAGTGGTTCTTAAACTGCTGTCCCAGCACCAGCAGCACCTGGGGACTTGTCAGAAATGCACATGCTGGGGCCCCAACTCTGGGCAATGTTTTAACATACCCTCCAGGTAATCCTGATGCCCTTGGACACTGCAGAACCATTGCACCAGGTTCTTCGCCCTTTCAGGCTAGAGTTTGGACATAGCAAAATCGCTCAGCCTGATTCTAGAACAAGACACTTTCTCCCAGGGAGATTCTTTTTTTTTTTTTTTTAAAGATTTTATTTATTTATTTGAGAGAGAGAGAATGAGAGAGAGAGAGCATGAGAGTGGGGAGGGTCAGAGGGAGAAGCAGACTCCCTGCCGAGCAGGGAGCCCGATGCGGGACTCGATCCAGGGACTCCAGGATCATGACCTGAGCCGAAGGCAGTCGCTTAACCAACTGAGCCACCCAGGCGCCCTCTCCCAGGGAGATTCTAATCGACATTCCCCAAGGACGGAAACAGAAGCCGACTACAGCAAAAGAATTCATTCATTCATTCCACAAACATTTATTAAGCATTAAGCACCAAGGCAGACATTCACCAGTTTTGGACGACTTTGTCATGGACGAGCTGGCCATGAGGCTCGGTAGCATCTGGAGACAGCAGGGCCAAGTAGACAGGGGTCTCGGCTCCCTCCTCCACAGTCCTGGGGCCATGAGCCCCACCCATGTCCGTCTTCACCCACCCTGGGCAGCATGCGTTCAGCAGAATCCTGTCAGCTTTTCTCTTCTCATCCAGACGCCGGGCCAAGATTCTTGATAAGACCGTGACCCCCAGCTTGGACACCCCATAAGCTGAGTTGGGCCAGCCTTCCTTCTCGTGCACTTCATTGTTTGTATCCTCCACGAACTTCTTCATGAGGTCCACCAGGTCCTCCTCCGTGAGCATCTCACATCGGAACTTCTTCTGTAGATCTGCGCTGCAATTTTCAAGAGCTTTTGAACCCTCTAAACTACTGATATTCACCACCCTGCCTGAAACAGAAATAGTAAAAACACAGAAGCATGTCACAAATAAACAATGGTTGGTTGACTCTACCTAACATGCGATTCGATTCATACTGCAGGCTTAACTGCTGATTTTTAAAAAATGACTCTAGAAGGCACCAGTGGGTTTTAACATTATGTTGTGCTCTCCTCCCCCAAAGGGAAGAATGCATTCCCATCAGCAACAGGGGCTAAAAGCAGTGATTATTCATTAGGTGAGCAGGAGGTAGGTCTGGAGTGGAATCACCAGGTGCTTTTATAAAACCATCCCCTTGCACCCATGAACACTCCAGGTGCCTGTGAACTTACTCTCCTAGAGACAGCACCCTCACCCTGAGGATTAAAGCTCTTTCTTGGCTTGCACAATTTCCTAGGGCCACGGGCAGCCACCTCTTTAACTCCGAGTACCAAAAATCAGGGTCAAGCAATGCCGTGTCTATCCTTAATGATGGCTACTTTCACACATGGAGTGGGTTGATTCTCCATCTCAGTTTTGATTTTCATCACTTTTTTAGCCCATAGCTAAAAAGTAAATATAATGTAATTAATGAGTTAATATTCATATTAACAATAATTCACAGCTACTAAAGAGACCGTTTTGTCTATAAAAAAATACGCAGGCCCAAAACTATAAGACAATTTGAAGTATTGATGGAAGTCCCCAAACCAGTAAATGTGTGAATTTATACAGTTCATCCAACATCAAAAACCACCACATTTGGGGGTTCTTTTCTTACATATTATCCTGAATCCACTTCCTGTGCATCCAATAGGATAATCGTTTTTTGTTTTGTTTTAAGTAGGCTCCATGCCTACTTATGGAGCATGGAGCCCAACATGGGGCTTGATTGAACTCACAACCCTGAGATCAAGACCAAGACCTGAGCTGAAATCAAGAGTCGGACACTTAACCAACTGAGCGACCCAGGTGCACCAGGATAATTGGATTTTATTGCATTTTTTGAGTGGCATTCATTCACCATGGAGATGGGGTGGGAGCTGGGGGTGGGGGTGGGGAGGGTGTTGCACATTCTACTAGATATCCTTGTGGACCAACCCCACACAGAGATGCCCTCACTTTGTCTTGAACACGAGCACCTCACTTATCTCCAGGTACCCAAGACTCTTCAGTAATTTTCTCCCTCTCTTGTAATGCATATTTCTTTCTTTCTCAACCTTTAACTGTGAGAAATTTGAAACCTATAGAGAAGTTTGCAAGAAAAGTTCAATCAACACCCATACACCTTTCCCTTAAGTTCCTCAATTATTAACATTTTGCCACATTTGCTTTCTCTTTCTCTTAATTGCAGACAAATATAAAACTTTGCCCTAAACACGTTAGTATATATATGGTAACAAGGGTATTATCTTACATAACCACAAGAGTGCTCACACTCAAGCCCTTTATCATGGTACAAAACTATTACCTAAAGTGCAGTTCACATTCAAAGGACTCCAATTATCTCAATAATCTTCCTTTATAGGTCTGTTTTCATCCAGGCTCCCATGTGGGATCATGGATTACATTTAGTGGTCTTGTCTCTTTAGTCTATTTTTTTTTTTTTAAAGATTTTATTTATTTGTCAGAGAGAGAGAGCACAAGCAGGGGGAGTGGCAGGCAGAGGGAGAAGCAGGCTCCCCGCTGAGCAGGGAGCCCAATGCTGGACTCGATTCTGGAACCCAGGGATCATGACCTGAGGCGAAGGCAGACACTCAACCAACTGAGCCACCCAGGCGTCCCTATTTTTTTTTTAAGATTTATTTATTTATTTTTAGAGAAGGGGGTGGGGGGGGAGGGGAAGAGGGAAGGGGAGAGAGAATCCCAAGCAGTCTCCATGCTAAGCAGGGAGCCCGATGTGGGGCTTGATCCCATGACCCTGAGATCAGGACCTGAGCTGAAACCAAGAGACAGACATTTAACTGACTGAGCCACCCAGGCGCCCCTCTCTTTAGTCTATTTTAATCTAGAATAGTTAACAATGATCTTTTTGAAGACTCTAGGCCATTATTTTGTATTATTTGTCCCAACTTGGATTAGCATGATTTTTAAAAAAGATTTTATTTCTCAGAGAGAGAGCGCACAAGCAGGGGGAGTGGGAGGCAGAGGGAGAAGCAGGCTCCCTGCTGGGCAGGGAGCCCGACGTGGGACTCGATCCCAGGATCCTGGGATCATGACCTGAGCCGGAGGCAGAGGCTTAACCAACTGAGCCACCCAGACATCCCAGGTATGATTGTCTTATAATTAGATTCACTTCAATAGTTTGGCCAGACTACTACTACTTTGCTGATATTGTGTTCTTCATTACTTTCTAAACGTCTTTGTTCTTGGGGCGCCTGGGTGGCTCAGTCGTTAAGCGTCTGCCTTCGGCTCAGGTCATGATCCCAGGGTCCTGGGATCGAGCCCCGCATCGGGCTCCCTGCTCAGCGGGAAGCCTGCTTCTCCCTCTCCCACTCCCCCTGCTTGTGTTCCCTCTCTCGCTGTGTCTCTGTTGAATAAATAAATAAAATCTTAAAAATAAATAAATAAAAGAAAATAAATGGCTTTGTTCTTGATCACCTGGCTGCTAGCAGGAATTAAATTCAAAAGGGAAAGGAGGAAAGAAAAACGAATTACAGGAGCTGCTCTGTGCCTTTGGTGAAAATTAAAAACTTCTAAGAGTAAGAGGTGTCCTCTTTGATCTCAGGGGACACCTCTGGGAGAAAGGCCAAGGGGTGACCGTCTCAACAGCTGGATGCGTCCAATCATCCCTGAGAAGGGCTGCACCCACACCACCCACACCTCCCTTTGCTGAGGTCCTGGGGGGCCCAGGGTCCAGAAACAAGCCCTACCACATTCTTAGAAATAGTGTGCAAGTAGCTCCGCCTAGTGGGCAAACATTTGATTAACCTATTCACTCGATTTTTTTTTTTTTTTTTTTTTAAGATTTTATTTATTTATTTGAGAGAGAGAAACACAGCGAGAGCAGGAACACAAGCAGGGGCAGAGGGAGACGGAGAAGCAGGCTTCCCGCTGAGCAGGGAGCCTGATGCGGGGCTCGAACCCAGGACCCTGGGATCATGACCTGAGCCGAAAGCAGATGCTTAACGACTGAGCCACCCAGGCGCCCCTATTCACTCGATCTTAAATGAATAAGCAAGAGGGTAACTTTCTTTAAAGAGATAATGTAACACTAAATAAAATGTGGCTTTTAAGTCAGTTTTGCTTGGGGAGAAAGTGATTCCCTACAAATCAAGAGGCAATAATCCTCAGCTTTTTACCCTCCAGGTCAATGTGAGTTTTACTGAAAAATCACAAATATTCTGTGTGTTGTAAACCAGATTCCACTTTGGGAATTACTGTTACAGAGAACTGGTTAAAGCCAGTGATTCACCTGCTCTGGGTTGTTGCCTGAGCCCCACCCTCCCCAAAGCCACCTTTTATCTTTCAAAATGGCTTGGTTTGTAATCATTTGGCGTTATGATCCTTCCCTTCACTGGAACTAATTATCCTGATTTGATTGAGGGGTGAAGTCAGGAAACCTGAACACTGTTTTCAGCTCTGTGTTCACATCGTTGGGTCTCAATTTCCTTCTCTGTAAGATGAAGACCTAGGAATGTAAGGTTTCTTTAATACCTTGCAGCTTTCAAATTCTAGGCTTCTAAAGCCCACAGACAGAGGACTTCCGGATACTTGGTAAAAGGCACCCTTGCAATGGAAGACTATGCAGCTGTAAAAAATAAGCTTTCTGTCCTAATCTAGAAAGAGTCCCAGATATAGTAAGTGAAGAAAGCAAAGTGGCAAACTTTATACTTAATGTTCCCTTTGTGTAAAAAAGGGAGCAAAAGAAATATGCGTTTAGATTTGGATTAAAAAACTCCATCCTGAGGGCATGCCTGGGTGGCTCAGTCGGTTAAGTGTCCAACTCTTGATCTCATGTCAGGTCTTTATCTCAGGATGGTGAGTTCAAGCCCCGTGTTGGGTTCCATGCTGGGCATGGAGCCTAGTTAGAACAGAATAAAACAAACCTCCATCGCCTTGGCCCTGGGCACTCACCAACTCCGTGCACCCAGACCCAAGGCTTTCTTCAGCCAGTACATGCAACTCTGCCTGTGGGCTTTCTGTGAGCTAATCCCACTAGGAAAGGATAAAGGGAATTGCCTGTAGAGGCTGGGGATAGGAACTGGGCAAGCGGGGGGCAGGAGTCCGGGTGCAACTCTCACCATGCATCTTTTTAGATTTTAATCTAAAAAATTTTTTTTGTTTGCACTAGAGATCATCTTTATTCAAAATGTTAAATTGAGAAAAGCACATTTTTATTATGCAGTTATTTTAATTAAAAATGCATGCATACCAGGAAAAGGAATGCAATTCTAGACACTGCTCCTTCTAGTTTGACTGGTTGAAATTTGGAAGCTTTTTAATGTATTATTTGTTTCAGGTGTACAGGTTTGTGATTCATCAGTCATATAACACCCAGTGCTCATTACAACACATCTCTCTCCAATGTCCATCAACCAGTTACCCCATCCCTCCCACCCCCCTCCACTCCAGCAACCCTCAGTTTGTTTCCTATGATTAAGAGTCTCTTACAGTTTGTCTCCCTCTCTGGTTTCATCTTGTTTCATTTTTTCCTCTCTTCCCCTATGATCCTCTGCCTTGTTTCTTAAATTCCACATATCAGTGAGATCATATGATAAATGTCTGAGAAAAGCACATTTCTAATAAGAACCACAGCTGCCTTTCTGGGGAAAAGAGTCCTCAGGGAAGGGAGTCTTCTCCGTCCCCCTCCTTCCCAGTACAGTTGTATGATTCTTCATCAGTGACAGTCTTCTCCATTAGACTCAGTGCTCTGTGGTCAGAGACTGTCCCTGTCCACTGTGCTTACCACTGTGTCCCCAGCAGCTGGGTTATGGTAGGCCCTCCAGTATTTGTGGAAAAATAAAAGTTATTTATTGAATACTTGGGAGTGCGGGTAAGATACTCCCTAATAAAGAAAAATTTCTTTGGGAGGTTCTGCAACAGCTTGAAGACAGGAACATGGGGAAAGTTATAAAAATGCTAAAACAGATCCTTCCCTCAGGCCCCCAAACGAGCTGCGTGTGGCCCCACTACCCTGGGGAGCTGAGAAGGACCCACTGAGATTGCTCAGAGGCAAGAGGCCTTTGGGGACTTGTAACACCTTATCATTCTAGGGTTGAGTTCATAACATGGGACCGAAGGGCATTGCCATGTACCATACATGTATCTTTTAAAGCTAAGATGTGCAGGTGAGGAGCCAGCTCTTGTGAGAAAATAGTGCAGTTTTCTGTCCCCTCCCCCCCCCCCCCCCCCCCGAGAAATGGCATCCCTAGGTCACTCCTGAAGGACAGCCCCATGGCCCACTTCCTGCTGAGGGATGCACCCTGACAATCCACATGGCTGGACTTACCATGAGGTTTTATTATCGGCAGTAATTCGATGCAGACATTTCTTGTGGCAAAAAAGTTTGTCTTCAGTGTTATCTCAGCTTGAATGTCAAAGGGCGTTGGATCATCAGCTTCCGAAAAGAGAAGGAAACAAAGTCACGCATTTCCCCCTGAAATTATATGACAAAGCGCATCTTATCTCTACTCAAAGGAAAAACAAGCTAACTTTTTTAAACCCCTAGGTCGGTGGTTCTCAAAACTTCAAGCGTGTATCTGAATCACGGGCAGGGCCTGTTAAAACACAGCGTTCCGGGCTCCGCCCCCAGAGTTTGGGATGGAGAAGGTCTGGGGTGGGGCTCCAGAATTTGCATTTCGAACGCGTTCCCAGGTGGACGCTGCAGCGACTGGTCTGGCCCCACTTTGAGAAATCCCGGCTTTCACGGCTGCTCCTCAATCTTGAACGGATTTGGGACGCAGCTGGGGATTCTGTTAAAACGCAAATTCTGATTCAGCAGGTGTTGCGTGAGGCCTGAGCTGCAGGTGCTGCTGGTCCCCCGCCCACACTGTTGAGGGGGCGGGGGCTTCCAGCCGACTCGTGTTCCAGAAAGCGGAGTATCTATCAGTCAGTCGTCAATCAGCCGCTGAGGACTGCTCCCGCGGGTGCCGGCCGCTTCCCACCCGCGCTGCCAGAAAGCCCGCAGGCTGATTTGGAGGTGCGGATGCACAGCGACGGTGAGGGGTCAAGGCCGGGGCGGGAATCGATCAGAGCCTCACACTAGTTTTTATTCTGTTCTGCCTCTTGGGTTTCTGTTCCCCATTAGGTTGGTAAATGAGGCTGGCTTGATTATTCTTTCTACCCCCGGCACAAGGTAGCTCAATTAACTTTCTCAATAGAGCAACAGAGAAAGTAATCTCCTTGACTTTTTTTTCCCCCTCCAAAGATGCTACCTCAAATCACAGTTAAATGTATGTTTGATGACAAACAACAAATTCCCGGGGGGAGGGAGCAAGGCTCGCTTCCTTTCCGCCTGAGCCTATCAAAGCTCTCCATTAAACGAAATCTCAGGCCCACTAATATGCAAAGTGCGCGCTGATCGCGTCTCAGCGATTCATTTCCTGTCCCGAGCAGATGCCTCTGGGCATCTATGAATGCACCCTTTCAAGGAAAGCGAAAGCCCAAAGTGAGCTCGGAGACCCTTGGCAGAGAAAATGTTTTTTGCATTGGACAGAAAGCTGATGAGCTTAGCGGGGCGTGGCCCCCCTCCCCGGAGGCCGATTTTCTGGCAAACCGCAGCGGCTGACGGCTCCGGGAGGGCCCTAGGCTGCGTCCCGCCCGCCCTGCGCTGAGCGAACCGCTCTGGCGACTCCGTGGAAAGCGAGAATCCACCGCGCGAGGCCAGTGCTGAGCGCGTCCCGAGGAGCCGGCGCTGCGCTCCGCGATCACTCGAGTGGACGAGCGGCGGGTGCCTGCGGCTCTCTGCCCCGAACCCTTGGCGCGCCCAGCGACCCACCCCCGACCTACGCTTGAAGGCGATGCCCGCGTTGTTGACCAACACGTTGAGGCCCCCGTACTCCTTGCGCAGGAAGTCGCGCACGGCGCGGATGCTCTGCAGGTCGTCGATGTCCAGCAGGTGGAAGCGGGGACTCAGGCCCTCGGCCTGGAGCTGCTGCACGGCCGCGCGGCCCCGCGCCTCGTCCCGCGCCGTGAGCACCACGTCCCCGGAGAACTGCCGGCACAGGTCGCGCGCGATGGCGAAGCCGATGCCCTTGTTGGCCCCGGTCACCAGCGCCACGCGGCTGCAGGACGACATGGCCGGGGGAGGCACTTGGCGCGTGGAGAGCGGACCGGGCTGTGGGCCACCGGGGAGCGCGCTGCAGAGGCGTAGACACGGAGGAGCCACAGAGAACTGAGTTCTGGGATCCAGTGCTGCGACTTCTAGAGAACGAGGCCCCAGCCCTCGGTCCCTCCCCTGCGAGGAGTGGCCGTCAGTTCCCCGAGGTTTCGTAACGGCCCACTCCCGGGCCCGCCCCTTCCCCCGGCGCTGCGCCCTCTGGATCCCGCCCCTGAGTCAAGCGGTGGTCTGCGGGGTGGAGCGGTTGTAGTTTTCCCAAAGCCAAAGCAAATGGTGATGGGTCGATGGGGTCTAGAGATGCATGGCAGCTGGATTGAAGAAACTATTTTAGGAAAACCCCTAAAGGAGAAAAAAAGGGCTGAGTAATTTTCTTGGGCGTGCGCCCACCATCCACGGCAAAATGAAAATGTTTACCTTTTCCTCAAATGCGATGAAAGTATTTAGACACGGTAACTGCTTCTCAGGACATAGATTCCCCCTTTTTGCTTAAACTCAAGAAAGGCAATGAGAAAAAAGGCCCTATGAGTAGATTCACAGGTGTGGGCAGGGTTCTTTGTGTGTGATTCCCAGTGCGCCCCCAAGTGGGAGGGAGTGTTAATGAAGCTCTTGTGTGCCAAGCCTCTTACTGGAATGTCGTTATTAATCCTTACATAACTCGTGTGGGTGCTAAGTGTCTGCATTTTAGGTTTGTCCAAAGAGGATGGATATCGATATATATATATATTTTTCCTCCCAGTGAAACCTGTGCACCCACGAAGTTCAAATGAAAATGAATCCCCAGGTGTGTCGAGGTCTGCACAGGCAATTAGAACTGCCCCCCCCCCCCCCCGCTTTAGTGTAATCTGAAGATGTTTGATTAGTGACACTTAGATTTATGGAGAGCTGCGACCTCATTGTGACTCAGCTTTTCCCAAGCAGAGCTGGCTAAGCTGCTTGTGTCTGTCACCTTGACTCCATCCTTCTCCATCAAATCAATAAGGGAGGTCAGGAAGGTGGGCTCTTGCTGTGTGGTCCCCTCCTGTGGCTCAACCTGCGGTTTTTTCCCTCTAAAAATTATTTGGAACTTTATTTTAAAGATGCAGGCTATTCAGGGTTTCTATTTCTTTCTGAGATTAATTCGTGTTTTTCAAAAAATTTGTTTATTTCATCTAAGTTGTTGATTCTTTTGATGTGAAGTTGTTAATAATATGCTCTGATTAGTCCTTTTAATATTGGTGGTGATGCCACCTCCTTTATTCCTGATGTTGGTCATATTTTTTTCTCCTGTTTTGCCTGGAGAAAGGTTTGTCAATTTTATGGATTTTTTTTCTCCCTCAAGGAAGCATCTTTTGCTTTTACTGATATTTTTCTCTATTTTTTCCTGATTCTATTTTTATTCTAACCTTTATTTCCTTTCTTTTGCTCACTTTGGGTTTTGTTTACTTTTTCTAGTTTCTCACCATGGATGCTGAGGTCCTTAATTTGAGATCTTTCTTCTTTTCTATATAGGTGTTGAGGGCTATTAATTTCCGTTTATTTTTATTTATCTTTTTTTGAAAGGGAGAGGGAAAGAGAGACTCTCAAGCAGACTCCATGTTGAGCAAGGAGCCCTATGTGGGGCTTGATTTCATGATCCTAAGATCATGACCTGAGCTAAAATAAAAAATCAGATGCTTCGCCGACTGAGCCACCCTGGGCCCCTATTAATTTCCCTTTAAGTACAGCTGCTGGTGCCATCACATAAACCTTCATATGTTGACTTTTCAATTTTAATCTGTTTAAAATACTTTCTAATTTGCTTATTGATAACTTCTTTGACTTGTATTTAGAAGTATTTTTAAAAACATTTTATTTTTTTATTTTTATTTTTTTAAAGATTTTATTTATTTATTTGAGAGAGAGAGAATGAGAGACAGAGAGCATGAGAGGGAGGAGGGTCGGAGGGAGAAGCAGACTCCCTGCCGAGCAGGGAGCCCGATGCGGGACTCGATCCCGGGACTCCAGGATCATGACCTGAGCCGAAGGCAGTCGCTTAACCAACTGAGCCACCCAGGCGCCCTTTTTTAAGAAAATATTTTATTTTTAAGTAATCTCCACACCCACGTGGGGCTCAAACTCACAATCCCTGAGATCAAAAGTTGCATGCTTGGGGCGCCTGGGTGGCTCAGTGGGTTAAGCATCTGCCTTCGGCGCAGGTCATGATCTCAGGGTCCTGGGACCGAGCCCTACGTCGGGCTCCCTGCTCAGTGGGGAGTCTGCTTCTCCCTCTGCCCCTCTGCCCCTTAGCCTTTCTCCTGCTCATGTGTGCTCTCTTTCTGTCTTTCCCAAATAAATAAATCTTAAAAAAAAGAAAAAAGAAAAAAAGGTAGCATGCTCTACTGGCTGAGCCAGCCAGGTGCCCAGGAAGTGTATTTTTTAAAAATTTCCAACTATTTGGAGGTTTTCCAGATATCTTGCTGTTATTGATTTCTAACTTAATTCCATTGTAATTGGAGAACATACTGTGTAAGACCTGAATTCTTAAAGAGTTTTAAAAGCGGGGAGAGAAATATTAAAACATGTTTTTGTGCAATGGTAATACTCTCAAAGGGAGGTATAAATTGGTGATGGAGAGAAAGGGAATAATTCAAGAACAAAATGTGTGGGAGGCAGGCGCAGTTGGGATCTAGGGCTCAGATGGGGGCTTGTCATTGGAAGCAGGCACTTCTTGTGACAGGAGGAAAGCAGAGTGTGTGGGTCTAGCTAGCTCATTCTTGAAGGTATTATTTTCTCTTTGAAGAATGAGCTGTTTGAGGTCATTAGCAAGAGGTTTCAGTCTGGGAGATTTGAGGAAATAATAGCCATCTTGTGGAGTGTGAAGGTGAATGTATTAGGGACCTGGGCAGCATTAACTAGTGGAGCTGGGGCCCCATTTGTGATCTGTGGTCATAAATGTCAAGACAGCATGATCAGCTTCCTGCAATTGCCCCACCCCCCCAACCCCCATCATGTCTAGCTGCTAGTGTAGGCTGGGAATGGTGGTGAAGTTGAGGGTTGGTGTTTTGCCAGGCACACACAAAAGCGTGAAGGGTGTTTGCAAGGAAAGGATTATAGTGTAGGGCTATGGCCTCAAAGGATAGAGGATGGGACATGTTCCCTCATTTATAATGAGGGAAAAACAGTAGGGTTGATGGAAGGGGAGGTCTCTGAAGGCAGGACACCTCTGGAGGAAGCCAGGTCCTGGGGCATCACGGTGGGATGCTTTGAGATGGAGGTCTCAGAGGCTGTGTGGATGAACCATGTAAAGGGGGCAGGCAGGGAAATCTTGTTGGGGTGACGGAGGTCAAGGGACTGGGAAGCCAAGATCCTGGATGGCTTCTGACCTCATCAGAGATGAGAACAGGCGTGGAGAGGAAGAAGATATTGAGCCATGGGCCTCAAGGGGTGTGCCCTTCTGCTGCTGCTGTCCTGAAATTCTTGGTTTTTTAAATAAGGGTCCCTCATCTTCATTTGGCACTGGGCCCTGCAAATTATGTAGCAGGTTCTTGTCACCCCCATGAATGAAGGGGTATGTGGTGAGATTGGCTTGAAGGAACTGTGTCACTCATAACAATGGGGCCCAAGTTTTTCATGTTAGAATCTCCTGGGGATCTTCAGAAAAAAAAACCCCAAAACACAAATACAGATGCCTGGCTCCATCCCCAGACATTGTGATTTCATTGGTCTGGGGTGTGACCTAAGCACTGGGACTCCTAAAAGCTCTCCTGGTGATTCCGGTGTCCAGCAAAGGTTGGTAGCCATTGGGTTAGAGTAGCAAGGTGGGCTGATTGGTTAAAATCAGCATGATCTTCGAAAGAGTTGGTGATTTCAAAAGAGAAAAGCTGAGAAAAGGTTTGGCACAGGTTATTGTGGTAGACAGAATAAGCAATGCTCCCAGGGGTTCCTGTCCTAATCCCCAGAACCCGGGAATGTTGCTTTACATGGCAAAGGGGACTTTGCAGATGTGATTCAGTCGAGGATCTTGTGATGGGGTGATTACCTCGGAGTATCTTGGTGGGCCCAGTGCAATCCCAAAGATCCTTAATTACATTTTATTTTATAATTATGATTTAGTAATCTCTACACCCAATGTGGGGCTTGAACTCACGACCCTGAGATCAAGAGTCACATGTACTACTGACTGAGCTAGCCAGGCGTCCCCCCCCCCACCACCCCCTGCAGGGTCCTTATTAAAGGGAAGCAGGAAGCTCAGAGGCAGAGAAGGAGATGAGAGACAAAACAGAGGGGAGAGAGAGAAATTGGAAGATGCTGTACTGCTGACTCTGAAGACCACAGAAGGGGCCAGGAACCCAGGAATGTAGGCAGCCTTCAGAAGCCGGAAAAACCAAGCAAATCCTCCCCCCTTCCCCCCCCCATCCAGAAAGAATGCAGCTCTGTTGACATCTTGACTTTAGGACTTACAACCTTTACAACTGTAAGATGATGAACTTGTGTTGTTGTAAGCCACTGAGTTTGTGCTCACTGGCAGCCACTGCTTTTCTTCGAGGATTCCTGCCTCACCTCCAGGACGTCAGGAGGACACCCTTCACTCGGACCCAGCACAGCATCATACAAAGGATTGGCATCATGAACACATTTTTATTTTTTATTTATTTTTTATTTTTATTTTTTAAAGATTTTATTTATTTATTTGACAGAGAGAGACATAGCGAGAGAGGGAACACAAGCAGGAGGAGTAGGAGAGGGAGAAGCAGGCTTCCCCGTGGAGCAGGGAGCCCGATGTGGGGCTCGATCCCAGGGTCCTGGGATCACGACCTGAGCCGAAGGCAGACGCGTAACGACTGAGCCACCCAGGCGCCCCATGAACACATCTTTAAAGAAAAGGACTCGTTTGGGGAAAAAGAAAGCTTTGATACATTTCCTGAGGATTGAGGAAGAATGAATGAAAGGGAGCAAGATGCTTGACATCATCTGTCTCACGGAAAACTTGACTCGGTTGGTGGGTTGATGTCAACGAAAAGCAGAAGTGCAGGGCAAACTCCTGATCCAAGCTGCCACCATTTGAATAGCAGTGGGTACCTATTCCGAAGAGTTAGGGGTTCTGGTGTGTTTTTTTTTTTTTTTTTTTTTTTACAGCTGTGATTCTTCTTCGACTGCCTTTGCACTCCCTCACTGAGGGTATCCCTTCATGTTCCTAAATCATGAGGGTAAGAACCAAAGTATTCACCAGCAACATGCTGTGTCCGTGGTTCTTCTCCAAAAGGCACATTTTCACCTCGGGGACTGGGTGTCCATGGCATGCATTCACTCATCTGCATCCCTCTGGGGAATGTTTGAGCATCAGTTAGGTTCCAAGGGTATTTAGGAACGAACAGACGGGGGAAAGCTCCCTGCCCCCATGGAGCAGCTCTTAGCTTTCCTGCTTACTGGACTCAGTTTGGCCATTTGTAAAATGGGAATGATTACAGTGCTCAGTTCTTAGGACTGGTATATGGGTTAAATGAGTTAATATTATAAAGGTGCTTCGAGTCGTACTTGCAAATGGGAACCCTTTAGACATGTTTGCTGGTATATTCTCCAGCAAGGGGAGGCAGTCAGTCCTCTAAAACCAACACACCCGTGCGCTTACAGCCCCATATTGCGGTCCTCCTGGAAACAGGGGCGGCACTAGGCATTGTTAGAACTGCTGACACTGCTTTGCTGGAGACAGATAGCAACGTAGGCAGAGGTCAGAGGTCAGAGACAGGAGAACCGGCCTCCAGCCTCGCCTTCAAGGAAGTACTGTTGACTCCCTCAGCTTCTCAGAACACTAGGAAGCTCAAGGCGGCCCGGGCAAGAATGGGGCCCATTGTCTTTCTGGAAGCAAAATTAAGGTCAGATTCCTGAGTCAAATGAAGAAGTCAACACAGTTTGGTAACTGCTCTCCTCCTCCTCTTCTTCTCTATCCCCATTTCTTCAGCCCCTGCCCTTCCCAGGAGTGGACGGTGAAGTGGTTCAGAGGCAGAACCGTGGACCTTTGGGTGCCAGGCAGGCGGTGGGGGTGGGGAGGCAAATCCGGGCAGCGCTGCCTGCCTCCGGTGCCCCCCACCGTCCTGTCCTCTGTGCTGTGCACCTCCCTGCGGACACGTGCCCCCCACCGTCCTGTCCTCTGTGCTGTGCACCTCCCTGCGGACACGTGCCCCCCACCGTCCTGTCCTCTGTGCTGTGCACCTCCCTGCGGACACGTGCCCCCCACCGTCCTGTCCTCTGTGCTGTGCACCTCCCTGCGGACACGTGCCCCCCACCGTCCTGTCCTCTGTGCTGTGCACCTCCCTGCGGACACGGGCTCATCCCAGGCCCTGGCAAGGCTTGACCAGGCAGGCAGGAGGCAGGACAAGCAGGTGTGGGATGCTCTTCTTCTTCTTCTTCTTCTTTTTTTATCATATATATTTTTACTGTTGTAAGGAACACATAACCTAAAACATCGCGCCTTAACCATTTGTAAGTGTACAGTAAAGCAGCGTTAACCATGTGCATATTGTGGAGCAGGTTTTCATCTTTCGTAACTGAAACTTTGTGCCCCTTGAACGACAACTCCCTGTTCCCTCCTGCCCCCCAGCCCCTTAACCACATTCTACTTTCTGTTTCTGCACGTTTGACCACTTTAGGGACCTCATATAAGTGGCATCAGGCAGTATTTGTCTTTTTACGATTGGCTTATTTCATTTGGTATAATGTCCTCAAGATTCATCCGCCGTGTAGTGTGTGACAGGGTTCCCGTCTTTTTTAAGACTGTATAATATTCCATTGTATGTATACATCACATTTTTAAAAGATTTTATTTATTTTTGCACGCACGTGTGAGAGGGAGCACGTGCGTGAGTGGGGGGAGGGGCAGAGGGAGAAGCAGACTCCCTGCTGAGCAAGGAGCTCAATCCAGGACTTGGTCCCAGGACCCCAGGATCATGACCTGAGCTGAAGGCAGACGCTTCACCGACTGAGCCACCCAGGTGCCCTGCGCCACATTTTCTTTACCCGTCAGTGGACACGTAAGTTGCTTCCACCTCTTGGCTGTTGTGAATAATGCTGCAGTGAACGTGGGGGGGTGCACATTCGACTGCTTTCTTGAAGTCCTGCAGGTGGTCATACTGCATGTTGACGCCTCCACGACTAAAAGTAGGCCTTCAAGCTTCCAGTTGAATTTTCTCTCAACGACATTATTGTCTTGACCAGGACCAGGGTTAGTGCCACCAGCAGGTCCATTCAGGTCTTATTTCTATTAAACTACCCAAGAGTCAAAGTATCCTATCTTTTTTCCAGCTTTACTGAGCTCTAACCGACATAGAATATTTTTTTATGGTAAAAATAGTTTTTGTTTTGTTTATTTTTCTTTACAGAAAACAGCATGTTTTTGTTTCTTTTCCCTCCAGCTTTGTGGAGGTATGATGGACAAACAAAAATTGTACATATTTAGGTGGTACAGTGAGACTTTTTTTTAAAGGTATACAATGTGATGATTTAATATACATAGACATTGTGAAATGGTGATCATTTCACAATGGTGAAAATCTGCAGGGCTATTCAAAGTACCAGCCTGTGGCTCTGTGCCATGATGTGCCAATCAAGTTAATTAACATATCCGTCACCTCACATGTAGCCCTTTCTTTTTCTTTTTTCTTTTATCTATTTTCTTTTTTTTCAGTATTTTTAAATTTAAATTCAATTAATTAACATACAGTGTATTATTAGTTTGAGGTAGAGTTCAGTGATTCATCAGTCTTCTATAACACCCAGTGCTCATTATACCATGGGCCCTCCTTAATGTCCATCACCAGTTACCCCATATTTACTTATTTTTAAAGATTTATTTATTTTAGAGAGAGAGATTGGGAAAGAATGAGTGAACTGGGAGAAGGGCAGAGCGGGAGAGAGAATGTCAAGCAGATTCCATGCTGAGCAGAGAGTCTGATGCGGGGCTCGATCTCATGACCCTGAGATCATGACCTGAGCCAAAACCAAGAGTTGGACGCTTAACTGACTGAGCTGCCCGGGTGCTCCAATAGCCTTTTGTTTTAAAAGCTCTACAATGTGCAAGGTATTCTGCTAAGGCCTGTACATTGTATTGTTTTATTTACTCCTTCATATTATTTTACCCATTTACATCCTTTGTGTTGTTTCATTTACTCCTCACACCGATCTGTGAGTTAGGCATCGTTCTTATGCCTGTTTGACAGGTAAGGAGACTGCGGTCCAGAGTGCCACAAGCTCGTCTGGTGCTGTGTTAAAGACTCTGTATCAGTGGTTATCAACCAGCCGTGATTTGGGGGTTCCCATTCCCCCCAGGGAACATTTGACAATGTCTGGAGACAGTTTTTGGTCGTCACATGATGTGGGGGTGTTGCTCCCGGCATCTAGCGTGTAGAGACCAGGGACGTTGCTGTGCACCCTACAATGTGCAGGACAGCACCCCCAGTCCTACCCCGACGAGGAATTACCAAGCTTGAACTGTCACTGGTGCCCAGGCTGAAAAACCCTGCTGTGTGCAAGTGATCTGCTGCAGTCCCTACAACAACCCTGGTGAGAAAGTTGAGGTTCACAGGGGTGAACTCGTCCACTCAAGCGCTCAACCGGTCAGGGGCAGACCTGGGGTTTGAAGCTGCGTGTGTCTAATTCCTAAGCCAGTGCTTTTAACCACACGGGTAGACTGCTCCAGAAGTGTTGGTGTGCTACATTTCAGGGATGGAGAGGAGGCGTGGGCTTGGAAAGTCAGATGTGGCCATCACAATGGGTGAGCTACAACTTGGGGTCTTCTATGGGAGCACAGTGTTGAGCGTGGGGGAACTGTGTTCCTGTTGACACCAGGGGGAGGGCACATCAGCACCAAGCACCTTTCTGACGGGAGGAGGACATCCCATAAATGGATTTAGTTTCAAACTCATTCATTCGTTCATTCATCCATTCCATGTTAATTGAGTATCAATCTTGTGCTTGGTGCTGATGATATGATGGCAAAGGAGAGAGGCCAGTTGGCTGCCCCATCAAACATATATTCAAGTGGAGAGATGGACAATATGCCAGCCGACAAACTCCTAGGTTAAGTAGAATGTGATTAGCACCTTGAAGAAGATAAACAGGGTGCTATGACAAAGGATAATGGGTTGGTAGATATTTTACATGGGAAGTCAGGGAGGCCTTCCTGAGGTGGGACCGTGTCGACCATATGAAGGCTGGGAAGGAGCCAGGGGAAGGTAACTTCAGGCAGTGGGAATGGTGAGGATAGAGATCATAAACCTGAAGTGTTCTAGCAAAACACAGAAGAAAATCTGCAGGGCTATTCAAAGTACCAGCCTGTGGCTCTGTGCCAGGCTGTGACGTGGTAAGGAGCTTGTACCAGAGTGCACAGTGTGGGGTGCTTGATTCACTGAGGAAGTCTTGCTGTGAATAAAATGTCAGTAGAATCGAGTATGTTTTAATGATGTAGCTGATCAACATTCTGGCCCAAGCTCCTCATCTCATCACAGACTGGTTACATTCTGTGGAAGGGAGCTGGTCTGGGGACCACATACTGAATAGTCCTGAAGGAGCTGGTGGTATTCCAACCAGATCCTCTCAGTCTGTCCAGGTGGTCATGGCTTCCTGTGTCTTCCGAAGAGTGTTCTTCAGCCCTGGATGGGCACCTGACAGAGCACTGGGAAGTTACATCTCCAGAATGATGCTCAAAAGTGAGAGATGGGGCATGGTGGATAAACTCCCCACCTTCCTCACTCTGAGCTGGGATGACTTGGAGGCATGTCCACACAGAGGGTCCCCAGCGGGGCTGATCCCCAGTTGTTCACAGAGGTAATCCACTCATTAATATGCCCTGTTACACTTTCCCACTCGTTCACCATGCTGCCTGAGATCTTCTTTCAAATTATCTACTTGAACCAAAATCCTTGTCTCAGGGACTGCTTCTGGGAAAACCCTAATAGGGAGCGTGGCTGAACTATAACGTGCAAAGGGCAAACGATGGCAATGGAGGTTAGATAGCTGTGCAGGACAGATCATGCAAGATTTTGTTGACTGTGGTAAGACACTTGAACTCTTCTCTAAGCATGTGGGGTGCTACTGAAGAGCTCAAGCAGGGGAGAGAGATTACTTTGATCTGTTTGTAATTCAAAAAACTCCTTGGGTTGCAATTTGTGTAATGGATTGGATAGAGCAGAAGTAGAAGCAGGGGGCGAGTTGGGAAACTGCAGCAGTCCAGGGAGGAGCTGGTGGTAGCTGAGGGGTGGTGGTCCAGATGGAAGAACATGCATAGCTTTGAGATCTATTTTGGGGGATAAACCAATAGGACTTGATGGTGGATGGACTATGGGGGCAAAGAAAAGTCAAGGATGACACCTTGATCACTTGATTCCCAGTGTGGATTGAGAGAGCTGGGGGGCAGGTTTTGCCACAAAAGGCTCTCAGAAAGACTGACATATAGTACTGTGTAAGTTTAAGGTGGGAAACATAATGATTTGATGTATGTATATACTGTGGAAGGATCACCATACTAAGTTTAACGAACGTCCATCACCTAGCTAGAAATATTTTTTTCTAGTGATGGATATTTTTACCATCTACTTTCCTAGCAACTTCAAATACGCAACACAGTATTGTTGACTGCAGTCAACTGCAGGGCTATTCAAAGTACCAGCCTGTGGCTCTGTGCCAGGCTGTGACGTGGTAAGGAGCTTGTACTCCTTACCTCTCCAAGACTTGTGTATATTATAACTGGAAGTTATGAGGCGGTCTCTCACGGTTTTGATTTACATTTCCCTGATGATGAGTGATGTTGAGCACCTTTTTATGTACCTGTTGGTCGTTTGTGTATCTTCTTTGGAAAGATGTCTATTCAGATCCTTTGTCCGCTTTTAAAAATGGATTATTTGTTTTTTGTGGGTTTTTTTTTTTTTTGCTATCGAGTTGTATGACTTTTTAATATATTTTTGATATTAACCTCTAATCACATATATGATTTGCAAATATTTTTCCCATTCTGTAGATTGTCTTTTCATCTTATTGATGGTTTCCTTTGCTGTACAGAAGATTTTTAATTTGAGGTAGTCCCACTTGTTTGTTTTTTGTTTTGTTGTTTGTGCTTTAGATAGCATATCAAAAAAGTCATTGCCAAGACCCATGCCAAGGAGCTTTCTTCCTACTTCTTCTGGTTTCTAGTCTTGTACCTACATGTCTTTAATCCTTTCCGAGTTAATTTTTGTGAGTGGTGTAAGGTGGGAGTCGTCTAGTTTCATTTTTTTTTTTTCATGTGACTATCCAATTTTCCCAGCACCGTTTTTGAAGAGAAAATGTCTTTTCTCCACTGGGTATTCTAGGCTCCCTTGTCAAATATTAGTATATGCTTGGGTGTGAGGGCTGTTGTTGAGGACACCATGGTGGCTATCCCTATGGCACCCTGGAATTGGTTTCAGGCCTCTATACTCAGAGGGACTCAGGGAAAAGGGGTGCTGCTTATTAGAAACATCACAGTCTTGGAGCAAGACCTTCTCCTTGCAGTGTGGTATGAACCAATATAAGTGTGTTATCTGAAAGGCTGGGCTCCGTGCCTGAAAAGGGAATCAGTTGTGCCCATGCTCGGCTGGAGAAATTTCGGAAGACTGGGGATCTTTAGTACCCATCACACTGGCGAGTCCCCTGAACTGGGAGATGTGGGTCTAAGGGCCCTTAGCCCTGTCCTTGGGACCCACTTCACTGCTTGTTCTAGAGCAGGTCTGCCAAGGTTGGGAAAACCCACCATTCTTCTACATTTCTGGTGCGTATGTAACAGGGTATTACCTCCTTGCAGAGGAATTAGGCCCTGTCTTTTGAAATTCAGAATATACACCTGTTCCGGGAAGGGGAATTGTTAGGAGGAATTTATCCTACAGATACCCTCCCATGGGTACAAAATGGCAGCAGGGCAAGGATGTTCTTTAAAAGCTCCCAGCCAAGTGGTTGCAAAGGTCACACGTTATCCAGCAAGAGGATAATGGTTGTAATTTTTTAAGTGATAAATTATAACTTGTTTACCATCATCAAAAAGGTGTAAGTGTTTAAATGGTCTGAACATTGTATGGTGTGCTCGGTAAACTTCAGTAATTATCTTGGGCCCTGGTTTATGTGTATGCAGGACTTCCTGGTAGACAGTGCTCTCTGGTGGTCAAGTGGCCAAACTTCATGGCATCTGGATCCATCTCCTGTGGCCGTCATACCAAGTATCACAAACTGGGGGCTTAAAACCACAGAAATGAATTCTCTTATAGTTCTGGAGGCCAGAAGTGCGATATCAAGGTGTTGACAGGGCCATGCTCCCTCTCAAGGCTCTAGCAAAGAATCCTTCCTTGTCTCTTCCAGCTTCTGGTGGTTGCCGACAATCCTTGGGGTTCTGTGGTTTGTGGTTGCATCATCCCAATCCCTGCCTCTTCCCCTGTGTGTCTGTGTGTGTCCTCTTCCCTTCTTATCAAGATACCGGTCTTTGGATTTAGGGCCCTCCCTGATCTAGCATGACCTCATCTTCACTAATTACATCTGCAAAGACCATCTTTCCAAAATAAGGTCATGTTCTGTGGTTGCAGGTGGACATGAATTTTGGGGGGACACTATTCAACCTCCTACAGAATCTTTCCTTAACCGTTCTATTGATTCATTTCAATTAATCTAATAATTGACTTAGTCCCGAGCTGTTGTTTATCACGAATAAGGATTCTTGTCTGCATACATAACACTAGTTTTCTTTTGCTATAATTTGCTCTGATACGCACACTTTTTTCTATCACCTTGAAAGTTATATATGCTATCTTTACTGTTGTTTTTGTTATGGGGTATTAGGTATCTCTAAGGAGCTTAACTGGACTGTCAACTTTCTCTTCTCTACCTTCCTCCCTGGCTTGTAAAAGAAATGATAGCTAATCTGCTGAGTTCTTGCCCAGAGCAAGTTGCTGCTTTTAGCGCTTCACACTGCAACTCATCCCATTATCATACAAGGCTCGCTACACTGTAGAGTCTAGCTTGGGGGAACCCTTTCAAAAATAGGCTTTATGGGGCACCTGGATGGATCAGTTGGTTGGGTGTCCGAATCCCGATTTTGGCTCAGGTCATGATCTCAGGGTCCTGAGATCGATTCTGCTCCAGCTCCATGCTCAGTGGGGAGTCTGTCCCTCTCCCTCCCCCATGCCCCTACCCCCCGCTTGTGCTCTCTCTCTCTCTCTCTCAAATAAATACATCTTTAAAAAAAAAAAAAGACTTTAAATCCTCTAGGTTGTAACACTGATTTTCTTCCATAGCCGTCTCTGTGCTTTCTGCTCCTCTTTGTTTCAACTGGTGATGGCTACTCTCAGTTATCAGTGGTCTACAGAAGAAAAGATTCTTTAGCAATCATTTTCCAGACCTCACATTCCTTGGAAAAGAATCTTTGTGCTGCTGTCAAAAGATATATTTATCTTCTGCTGTTTGGCAACTCTTGTTCTTTGAACCCTCCCTTTTTAGAAAAACAGCTTTGAGATATAATTCACGTACTGAACAGTGTACCCGTTGAAAGCCTACAATTTAATGGTTTTTAGTATGTTCACAGAATTGTTCAGCTATCACCACATTTTAGAACATTTTCATCACCCCTCCAAAAGAAGCCCTATACCCATTAGTGGTTACACCCATGCCCCCAGCACTAGGCAACCACTAACCTAATTTCTGTCTATAGATTTGCCTGTTCTGGGTGTTTCATTTGACTGGAACCTTAAGATGTGTGGTTTTTTGTGACTGACTTCTTTCACTTAACATAACGTTTCAGGGTTCATCTGTGTTGCACTGACTTTTGAAGTTCACATTTAGCAAGTCTGATTCTTGATAAGATTTTATTTTATTTTATTTTATTTTTTTAAAAAAGATCTTATTTATTTGAGAGAGAGAGCACAAGCAGGGGGAGCACCAGAGGGAGAGAGGGTGAGCCCGACTCAGGGCTCGATCCCGGGACCCCAGGAACATGACCTGAGCCAGAGGCAGATGCTTAACCGACTGAGCCACCCAGGTGCCCCTTGATAAGATTTTATAGTGAACTTTTAGTTCATAGAAATATTTATCTTTATTTATTTTTTAAAGATTTTATTTATTTATTTGCAGAGAGAGAGAGAGAGGGAGCACATGTAGGCAGAGCAGCAGGTAGAGGGAGAGGGAGAAGCAGGCTCCTCGCTGAGCAGGGAGCCCGATGTGGGGCTCGATCCCAGGATCCTGGGATCATGACCTGAGCTGAAGACAGCCGCTTAACCGACTGAGCCACCCAGGCACCCCAGAAATATTTATCTTTAAAAGTATTAATTGGATATAATAAAGGTGATACAATAAAGACATTATAGACTTTATGGCTTTCAAAATAAATTTTTCAAAAGTACGCATGTGTATATTTTGTCAGTTTTTCAGAATTTTAAATAAAACATTTCAGTATTCTAATTTGCTCATCTATGCTTAAAATTTTTTAAAAATTGATTTGTTTTAGTGTTCTGCAGAAGTGGCTGATGTAAAACTTTTTTTTTTTGAAATATCAAATTTGTGAGACTGTTAATGTCTTCAATCCCTCAAATACTTTATATCTAAATAGAATTTGACAGATATAGTTCCCCATTACCAATTTTAATTTTAAAATTAAAGCTGTGGTTTAGCAACTTATTGGTGCATAACATATTACTCCAAAATCCAGTGGTTTAAAATAAGAAACATGTGTTTTCTCACAGTTTCTGGAGATAAGGAATTTTTATTTTTTTAAGCAGGCTACACACCCAACACAGGGTTTGAATTCACAGCCCTGAGACCAAGAGCTGAGACCAAGAGCTGGATGCTCCACCAACTGAGCCGCCCTGGCACCCCTATGGAGATAAGGAATTTGGGCGTGGCTTTGCTGTGCGACCTTCTGGTTGAAGGTGTCTCATGAGGTTGCAGTTAGATGTCAGTTGGGGCTGCAGTCATGCGAAGGCTTTACTGGGGCTGGAGGATCCCTTCCAAGATGGCCTTTGGTTGGAGGCCCCAGTTCTTAGCCATGCAGACTCTTCACAGGCAGCTTGAGTATCTTCAAGATTGGCACCTGCTTCCTCCAGAGTGAGTGAGCCAGGAGACAGGGAGAAAGAAGCCAAAATGTCTTTTAAGTTCTAGGTTCACAAGTTACATGTCATCACTTTGCCATGTTGTCTGGCCACACAGATCCACTCTGATCCAGTGTGGGAAGAGCCTACACGAGGATATTAATAATAGGCAGGGATCACGTGACAGTCTTGGCTGGCTCCACTGGAAAAGTCATCTGACTCCCCAGATTGACCCGGTCCCAAAATAATTTGAAGTCGCTCATTAGGCAGTAAATATTAGGTCAACTCTGGGTGTGTTTTAACTGGCATCTGAACACCTGAACTTAAAGAATATTGCACAGGCCATGTGAAAATATATTTTATATGCGTGTGTACTTATATATGAATGTATGTTGAAAAGTTTGCATTTTTAAAGCAAAACTGCAACTTTTGAAAAAGTTTAGAAATTGTGTAGTAGCAATCACTAGTCTAATAAATTGAATCCTAAAAAAGAATTAGACGGGAGAGTAACATCCGTACATGCTTCGGGAGAAGCTTCACTGTTATTTTAAAATAAAACTGCTGTGGGACGCCTGGGTGGCTCAGATGGTTAAGCGTCTGCCTTCAGCTCAGGTCATGATCCCAGGGTCCTGGGATCAAGCCCCACATCGGGCTCTGTGCTCGGCGGGGAGCCTGCTTCTCCCTCTGCCTGCCTGTCTGCCTACTTGTGATCTTTCTCTCTCTCTGTCAAATAAATAAATAAAATCAAAAAATAAAATAAAATAAAATAAAATAAAACTGCTGTGTCAAACACGGTAGCCACCGACCACATGTGGCTATCAAACACTTGAAATGTAACTGGTCCACACGCAGATGTGCCATAACATTAAAATTAAAGACTTAGTTAAAAAAATTGTAAATGATCTCACTAATATTTTTCATACTCGTTACATGTTACAGTGATGGTATTTTGGTTGTGTTGGGTTAAATACCTTCAAACTAATTTTACCGGTTTCTTTTTACTCTAGCTACGACAAAACTTAAAGTTACATGTAATTGCTTTTGTGGCTCACATTCTATTTCTTTTGGCGATTGCTGATTTGAAATGGAAAAGTTTGGCTGGATTTAAAATCCTTTGGCGGGATCACAAGAAAACAATCTGTGAATAAAAACAAAAGCTGCTAGATTTAAAGAATGGATCGTTTCTCTGAACTCTGCGTTAAAGAGATTGAATTATCTGAAACCTGGTTAACGGCAAGAACAGAGAATTTTTTGGAAAATGGGGAAACAGTCTCCTGTTTGTTACTGCCTACTTGTTTCTCTTTTTTTAAAGATTTTATTTATTTGAGAGAGAGAGAGAAAAGGAGCAAGGGGGAGGGGCAGAGGGAGAGGGAGAAGCAGGCTTCCCGCTGAGCAGGGAGCACAAAGCGGGGCTCCATCCCATGACCCTGGGATCATGACTTGAGCAGAAGGCAGACGCTCAACCCGCTGAGCCACCCAGGCGCCCCTGTTACTGCCTACTTGTGCAAATGAAGCTGTCCATCAGTGGTAACTCTAAAAAAGTGGGAAGAGATCATCTTTAGAAAGTCATCTTGGTCAGGGATTGCATACACACTTGGTCCTCATTATTCATGAACCCATGTTTGTCAGTTTGTCCACTCACTAAGATTCGTTTGTAACCCCCCAATCATTGCTCCCAGGGCTCTCACAGTCATTGCAGATATGAACAGAGTGGCAAAATATTTGCGTGGTCCAAAGTGTAGGTTTCCAGCTGAGGTAAAAAAAGTGACACTCTGCCTTCTTGTTTCTTCTCTCATACTGTGTACAAGTGTCCTTTTTTTGGTTTATTTATTGACCTTTTTTTTTTCACGTATCTGTGCTTTTCGTTGGTGATTCTGCTGTTGGAAATGGCCCGGGGGTTAGAGCCGCGGTGCTGTCTAGTGTCCTAAGCCCAGGAAGGCTGGGATGTGCCTTATGGAGAAAATCCACGTGTTAGATAAGCTTCCTTCAGGCACGAGTTTGTAGGGAAGGAAAAATAATTGTCCCTCTACCCTTCTGGGTTCTTAGCTGAGACCCCTGTAATAAAAGATTAACAAGAGAAAAAACAAACTGTTTTGTTTGTTTGTTTATTACCATGTAATTTGCTTTGCTTTGTTTCTATTGAAGTCTGGTTGACACATAATGTTCCATTAGTTTCAGGTACAACAAGTCTGGAGCTGTGCTGTGCTCCCCGCAAGTGTAGCTGCCGTCTGTCACCATACGACGCGATCACAATGCCACTGACTGCACCCCCTATGCTCTGCCTTTTATCCCCATGACTTATTCATTCTGAGACTGGAAACCTGTGCCTCCCACTCGCCTTTGCCCATTTTGCCCACCCCCCACCCCGGCAGCGAGCAGTGTGTTCTCTGCATTTATGGCTCCTTGTTTGTTTCTTCATTTGTTTTGTTTTTTAGATCCCACATGTAAGTGAAATCATATGGTATTTGTCTTTCTCGGTCGGACTTATTTCACTTAGCACAATACCCTGTAGGTCCATCCACGTTGTCGCGAATGGCTGAGTCAAACAGAAGTTTATTAACACATCTACCTCGTGTATAGGTGGGAGATATATAGGGAACTATGAGTAACTCCTCGAGGTGGCTTAGGACTCAGGATTAAATGCCATCTTCATAGGGGAAGGGGAGGGGAGGTAGGTCTCCTGGGGCACAGCAGATGGTTTTTAGGAAAGCTAAAGGGGCCTCAGAAGACTAGATGGGAGGCCGACAGTTCTGGACAGAGTGTGTCTGGGTGTGGAGCCGACTTCTAGTCTCGTCTCCTGCGATGAGGGTCCGTCTTCCCTGCTGAAGACACTCCCGGGAGGGGATTGATGAGGACCCCGAGGTCCTTTGGAGGAGATGTCTTCCGGCAGGTGAGGGAGATCAGAGCGTCTGTCCTGTACCTGCTGTTTTCCAGTGTCTTCAGTTCAAAGTAATCAGTGTTGGGGGGGCATATTCTGCCGCCCTTCATGCTTTGGTGCTGTGGTGGTGAGTTTAATGTTAATGAACGAACAGTACGTTCCGTCCAGAGAAAGGAGTAAGAAATGTGCAGACTTGTACGGGAGGCTGTTCTGGAAAGTACTACAGTAACACCTATAGCGTGAGATGGAGCAAAGGAGACAGAAATGGGGCTAAATGTGTGGATTTATGAGATGACTATTCTTTAAAAAACAATTAAAAATTGCAGTGGAGAGCATTGTTGGGAGGCTGAAAGCCAAAGAAATTTACAGCCATGATACCCAGCACCAGGAGAATCGTTATGCCCTTCTTGGCTGGCTCACGTGTCTCCAAATAAAAGTGTTGCGTGTGGAAGAGCAGGTTTTCAGTGTTAATGAGACTGGCTCGTTTTACAAGGATGTTGGCAAATGAATCCGTATGGCCTCTCGGTTGAAAACGTTCTATCAGAGGCTTGCAGGAACCTGACCCTAAGAAATAGTCCAGTAGTTACCAATGCAGTGTTTGCAGGAACTCTATAGAGTGTCACTAACTACTGTGGGTAATGGGAATCAACTCTTTCATGCGCACAGCCTGTTTATTTTTAATAAATAAACCCTATTTATTTTTAATAAATTAATTGAAAAAATCAACTTTCTCACTTAAAAATTGAAAAGACTTGAGAAGTTTTATACACATTCAATATTTAATATCTTCCTTAGTGTTTTATATTCTTGTAATTATGTAATATAAAGAAAATACTGTAATCTTTTCTATCAAGGCTCTGATCATGGCCTCCGTGCCTCCAACTCACTTCTACGTGTTATATAAACAGCAACATATCTGTGTTGCTATCAGATGAGAAAAATTGGGAATTACGACATCACAGTCTTTCTTTTTATTTATTTATTTATTTGTCAGAGAGAGAGAGAGAGCACAAGCAGGGGGAGCAGCAGAGGGAGAGGGAGAAGCAGGCTCCTCACTGAGCAAGGAGCCCGATGTGGGACTCGATCCCAGGACCCTGGGATCATGACCTGAGCCAAAGGCAGACGCTTAACGACTGAGCCACCCAGGCGTCCCACGACATCACAGTCTTATTTAGAACTCATTTATATGTGACTCAAACAGCCTCATGACCATCCTTGACAGAATGGATAAAATATCCATTAAAAAGAATAAGGCAGCTCTAAGTGTAGTGAAATGGAAGTGGCTTCAAAATATACTAAATGAGAAAAGCATAGTACCATATTGCGTGTACATAGATTTTTGTTGCTGCTGCAGCAAATTATCACAAATGCCGTGGCTTAATACAACACAAATTTATTATTTTACAATTCCATAGGTGGGAAGTCTGACACAGGTCTTGACTGGGCTAAAATTAAGGTGTTAGCTGCTGCATTCCTTTCTGGAGGTTCTAGGGGAGAATTATTTATTTATTTAAATTCCATTAAGGAGGGCACATGATGTGATGAGCAGTGGGTGTTAGTCGCAACTGATCAATCATTGAACACTACATCAAAAATTAATGATGTACTATGTGTTGGCTAATTGAATTTATTTATTTATTTGAGAGAGGGCGCACGTGAGAGCACTTGAGTGGGAGTAGGGGGAGCAGAGGTGGAGGGAGAAGCAATCTCCCTGCTGAGCGGGGAGCCCAACTCAGGGCTCCATCAGTTGATCAATCCCAGGACTCAGAGATCATGACCTGAGCCGAAGGCAGATGCTTAACTGACTGAGCCACCCAGGCGCCCCTAATTGTTTTTATTTTATTTTGTTTTGTTTGCCTTTTCCAGCTTCTAGGGATTGCCTGTATCCCTTGGCTTCCTACCTCTTCAAAGCTAGCAATGTGGCATGCCTGACCATTCTTCCATAGTCATCTGTCCACAATCTAGAAAAATTCTCAGCTTTAAGGATTAGTATATGATGACATTAGGCCCACCTGGATAATCCAGGATAATCTCCCCATCTCAAAATCTTTAACCTGAATGACACCTGCAAAATCCCTTTTGTCCTGTAAAGGAATCTTTTCACAGGTTCTAAGGATTAGGATGTGGACCTCTTGGGGAGAAGGCATTATTTTGCACCTTTGTGTATAAGAAATATTTATTTAAACAGACTATCTCTGGAAGGGCACACAAGAAATTGGTAACAGTACTAGCTTCTGGGGAGAACTGGGTACCTGGGGGATACGAGGCTGACTTTACAATGTATCTTTCATTCGTTTTGATTTTTTTATCGGTGTGCATATATTTATTTAAAATAAGTGAAGAAAAAATTTAAAAGTCTTAAACTGCGCGGTGGTTCATCAGTATTGTATTGTTTGTCTTGTGTACATATCTTAAATACTGCTTAAAGAAAAAATCCAGGGGCACTTGACTGGCTCAGTCGGTAGAGCATGCAACTCTTGATCTCACGGTTATGAGTGCAAGCCCCGGTTGGGCGGTGAGTTTACTTAAAAAAGAAAGAAAAGAAAAAAAAACAAAAAAAATCCAACTGCTTCTCACCACTAGGATGGTCACTAGATGGCGCTCTCTCACTCTTCCTGGTCTGTCCTGGTCCCACACAGGGTTTCACCTTGCCTGTGTGTTCATCTTGGGGGATGAATGATGATAAGGCTTCAGCACACAGACTAGTTGCATTCAATTTCACTGATTTCTTTATAGTCCCATTATGTTTGAAGCCTGTTTCCTCCCCTGTGAAACGGGGTTATAATAATACCAGCTCATAGAATTATTATGAGGACTATACAAGAATATCTCTAAAATGCATAAACATCTCTCAAAAGGCACACCTAGTAAGCACTGGATAACTTAGCTATTAATATTAACATCCACCTCCCTGGTTAGTGAGTTTCCCCAACAACTTTCTAATTGTGTGCCAGTTTACTAGTCTTTGGATGCCTCCAATACTTGTTCTAGGTAAGAAAGAAGTATATCTTGCATTTAGCTTTTTGTGAAATACCTTATTCTAAAATCACACTGATTTCCCCAAATAGGGTCAACTCCACAAATCCAAGATGCATACCAAATAAAGTTAAGATATACCAGAAATCTATGACTCTTGTTAACTGATCTCTCAGTGAATACTTTAAGGGTTACGATACAATTAGCAGGAATTAGTAAACTCATTTTTTATGAAACCCAAGCTAGCACCACACACATTAAAAGGATGTTTTCTCAAATGTGTTTTCTCCCTATTTCCAATCAGAAAATAAAATTTTAAAAAAGCTGAAGAGCTCTATTAGGATCCCAAATTGAAGCAAAAAGCAAAGGTGAAACACATAGTAGGTGCTCAAGAAATGCTACTCTACCCTGCTCTATGGGACTGTTGATGTTGTTCTCCCACGCAAGCCTCTTATTTTTAGAAGGTTCAAGATTTCAAGATAATGCCATTAAATGGAAGGGTGTGTGTGCTAAGTATAGAAACAGATATATTGAAAGAGATTTTATGGATTTAAGAGCCAAAGATATCTTTGGGATATTCACTGCCACATATCCCTAGATGGGACAGTGAAATCTACATCAAGAAAGGGGGTCTCCTGGGGATAGCTCTGGTGTGGACACAGAGTGTCACTATTTTTAAGTTTTTGAAAGATTTATATTTACTTAGAGAGCAGGAGGAGGCGCAGAGGGAGAGGGAGAGAGAGAATCTCAAGCCGACTCACCGCTGAGCGTGGAGCCCGATGCAGGGTTCGATCCCAGGACCCAGAGATCATGACCTGAGCCGGACGCTCAATGGACTGAGCCACCCAGGTGCCCCGTGGGTGTCACTATTTTTAGAGGCATGCCAGTCTCTGAGGCTGTACCTGGGAGGACCTGGCTTATCTGTTCTGTTTGACTCTAAGCTGATACGTGGGAAGGGTAGGCTGGGGTTCACAGCATCCTAGAAGCAGAATGTGCAGGGTGTTAGAGATGCTCCAGGAAAAGTTTCTGGGTGTGCTGCAGGCTGGTTAAGGGGGCAAAGCCCAGCGGGTGGCAAACCCCTGGGGCAGTCAGAACAGAGAGTCTGAGCCAGCAGCACAAACAGCTTGAAGAAGGTGACCCGGGGGACTCCAAGAAGGAGGCTGACTCTGACTGCAAAGGTCACCATGCCCAGGTTGGTGATAGCCTGGTGGTCATGGGGGCACATAAGACCAGAGCAGTGGGCCGAGGTCACTGACTGCTGGTTGCAGGACTATGCATGCGGGGAAGTGAGGCAGCCTGAAGGATCCTTCACAATGGCCAGCACAGCTGGGACCTGCACTTTATTTCTGGGTTTCATCCCTAGAATCTCCTTGGTACCGAAGACCCTGATCTCCGACTAGTGCTGAAAACATGAGCCTGGTTGGCATGGAGACCTGGGCAGAAGGACTCCTTGGTGCTCTGGTCTGTGGGGAAGTAGGTGCTGGAGATAGAGCCAGGGAACTTAAGAACGGTCATCTTTGTGCCCAAGTTAACCTGTGCATCTTGATGGGGGCAGAGGAGCTGGCTTAGAGTAGCAGCAAACCCCAGTTCTATGGTGAGATCCCACCTGCTGGGAAATCAAAGACTTCTTGCTCCAGCTGAAGCTGGCCACTGATGGCCTCTGCCTGAGAGTCCTCTGGGTAGGGAGCATTGTGCTCTCAGTGTGGAGCTTCTTGTGAGGGACAATTGCTTGAGAGGCTGAGATATCCCAGAGGCTGGTCTTGATAACACCCACCTAAAGTGGCCCTTGGAATTCAGATCAGTTGTTGGAGTACCTGCATTGAAGATCTTGAGTAGAGATGTTCCTGATTTGGAGGATGCGGTTACACTGTCCCAAACGCAATGCTATAACCATGATGGTTTTTGGACCAAAATGGCAACAGGCTGAGTCAGGAGTCCTTTGGTTCATAGGAGTCCTATGAACCTTCAGTTCCTATTGGTCAAAAAGCATGAAGAGTTCTGTAATTTTGCTTGTCAGGTTTTCTGCACCTTGTAGTGAATGGGTGTCTACACCATTAGGTAAACCTCATAAGCTTTATTAAGAACTGTGTTCTCCAAAATCAGCAACTTGAATCCTGCAGGATGTATGTTCTTATAAACTGCCTCCTGGATTTGTGTCTTTTGTATGAAACTTCTGATCTTCCTCCTGAACACCAGGAGAGTTTCCCCATGCTTGGTCATCTTCTCCATCTTGGAGGAGATGTAAGTTAATGCATAGATCCTAAGGATTTGAGAAATGTCACAGGTATTTGTTGGAGTAGGTAATTGACCGGATGTGACCACTGGTTGACCCTCTAGCCAGACCTGGGCTGTTGAAGGCCCCTTATCCCTCCCCTGTCCTTGGAATGTATGCTCTGTCCCACCGTCCCCATAGTGGGAACTGTTTTCAAGGAGAGTAAGGTGTTGTAGAGACCATCTTCTGTGCATGTGCCTGCACCCAGTTAAGGCCTCTAGAAAAACTTTTAAGGTTCTGGTGGGCGGGTGCAGAGATATACTCATCCTAACAGCCATCCAAGACAAGCCTTGTAAATAAGTTCCCTTGCTTATTAAACTTGCCACCTAACAATCTGGAGTGGTCTGCTTCTTTCTTTGATCTCTCCTTGCCCTCTTTGAGTACAGAACCAACACTTTCTTAGAAGCTGTCTGCTTCTCTGTCCTTCACAATTATCATTAAAGACCAGCCTTGCCAAGGGCTTGGTTCTATTTCCAGTAGTAGCTGTCCTTCAAGGCGTTTAGTGTGGAATGGATGTGCATGAAGGCTAGAAGGGCTTTAGAACATGGGGTTGGGGTGGGAAATAGCCCTAGCAGCACCAAAAATGTGAACAGTGATAGCAGTTCCAGGCCCCACACCATGTTGCCTCATACCACCTCCAGTGAAGTTGCTATCTCTGATGCTTCTCCCCTGTGTTTCCCCCTTGTGTCCCCCTACCACCACCACCACCACCACCACCACCACCACCACACACACACACACTTCTCACCTGCCCAGGAAGCGTGCAATATCACATGGGAGAGAAAGATGGGAACAGTGACCTGGAGAGGTACTTCTTAAAGTCATAGTTTAAAAAAATCAATTATAGTAACTTATTGTCATATCTTCTACCTATGTAGGTTTGCAGTAGTGATTTATAATCTTGTAGTTTCAACAGATTTTTTTCTCCAGCACTACTGGGGGATGTATCATGCCTCTATTACTAACTGGCTTACTGCAGTTGTGCTTCTCAGTTTTCAGTTGCATAGCAGGTCTTGCTAGAGAATGGGTAAGGTAAGGGGATATGCAATCTGAGGCAACTTCCTCATTCTTATACTTCCCATCCCAGAATTGTTGGTGATAAGCTGTTTGGAGGAAAGCAAGTTCAAGGGAATAAAAAGTCCTATTTACTTTTTCTTGATTATTACTCAAGGAGCTATCAAAGAGCCCATATGAAACTATCAGAAAAATCTGTGGTTACTAAAAAAGAAATAACAAAAGCTTAAGTTTATCAGAAACTTGCCAAGCAAGGGAGCCACTGGTTGAATGAATTTCATCTAATAGCCTCCTGTAGGTTCTTGAACTATTGAGTTTTATAAGGTTTTGTTTGGATTGTTAGTCACAGGAAGAAATTAGAAGTTGAGATCTAAACTGGAGTTGGTCAGAATTTATAAATTAGCAGAGTTGTTGAAATAGTTTGTATCTGAATAGTTTTTCTCTGAGCTTATTCTTTGGAAACTTACGAGGCCACCAAGCAAACTATGGTCAAGCTGTTTCAGCTTAAACAGTCTTCCTGTATTTAAAGTTTGTGGTTTCTGTATAGTTTATCTGGTTGGCAAGATATAAATGCTTCACCTTTCTCACAGTCATACTTTTTGGATTCTACTTCAACTGTATCTACGGGACAGACCACATCCTTGACCATGTGATCAATCTAGAGCTATGCTACTGGCTTAAGTACTTAGTCATGATGGAGGTCACTTGAGTTTCAGTAGATATTATATTTTGCTTCTGTCAACAAGATCATTTGATAAAGCAGCTGTGGGGCAATATTTAAGATTCTGTGGAGTCATATATTTGATCATGGGACACTGACAAATACTGAGTTGGTAGTCTACTTCTAAGCCAAGTATGTCCAGTTCAAGCCAAGAGAACAGATCTTACCCCAATTTGAGGAGTCTGTTGAACCAAATATGGGGTACTATCCGGATTACTGAATTTTCTAATATCTTTGTTTTCGAGATCTCTTTAACATTAAAGATCAAAGAAGACTTCAATAGGGATGGAAGTACAACATTCCTTCTTTAAGATGACACATGTTCTGCCTTGAGAAGGCTATAATATGTCTAGCATGACTGCTTTAATCCACTCTGTGTCCAATCTTATGAATTTCTCAGGCAAGGAGATCTTTAGCCTTAGTGGCACTGTCTGGTTTTGCTGTCATTCCCTGAACCACAGCATGTAGGGTTTTTGGCACCACTTTTGGGACCTTCTTTAAAGTGGGAAATGGGTATTCCTGAGGACAGAATAAAGCAGCCCAGAATTTTTCCTTAGAGGTTAAAATTTGAGGTTTCAAATTGAGGCTCATATTTTCTCCTTCTTGAATTAAGAGGTCTAAAGACTGCTTTTTTTTTTTAAACTTCTTTTTTTTTTTTTTTTAAGATTTTACCCATTCATTTGAGAGAGAGAGAGAGAGAGAACATGAGTGGGGGGCAGGGAGAGGGAGGAGCAGGCTCCCCACTGAGCAAGGAGCCCGACGCAGGGCTTGATCCCAGGACTCGAGATCACGACCTAAGCCGAAGGCAGACGCCCAACCAACTGAGCCACCCAGGTGCACCAAGACTGCTTTTTCTTAAGAGGGAAAATCAGAGGGCCAAATGGTCCCACAGGAATATCAGGGAATTTCCTCACAGTGGGCATCAGTTTATTGAGATGGTAAGTCACTGTCTAATTTGTGAGCAGTAGCCAACAAGTTTCTTTCTTTTCTTTTCTTCTCTTCCCTTTTCTTTTCTTTTTTTCTTCCTTCCTTCCTTCCTTCCTTCCTTTTTGTAGGACAAATCCATTATCAGTCATTGGGGGCCATCCAATGACCCACTGTTGGCCAAAATACCCCTGTGAGGTTGTCTGATTGTGCCCTCCAGCTTTGACACAAGTCAACAAATGTAACTGAGCACCAGACAGTAAAATATACAGTACAGATCAGCAGGTAGATTCATAGTTCAGGAGACCAGCTTTTCCTTGTAGGAACTCTGTAAGAGAGGAATCTTCTATTTGCATAATTTACCTCTTACTTTATCTCTTATCAAGCTCTATAAACAGGCATTGGTGTCCTGATCTAGAGGGTGCTAAGGAAGGCAATGGACAGGTCTATGACTAAGGAAAGTGATTTCAGGTAGCATTAAGGATAGGATGGTATTGGGGTTTAATACCACAGAAAAATAAGGTATGACTGTTTGTATTTATGCCTCCAAAGTCCTGGATGAATCAATAGCTTTGTCTATTGGATTTCTCTATCAGACTTCTGTAAGGCATGACAAATTTTCTTTCTATCATAATTTGCATTACAGGGCTTTATGTTTTAATTTCTGGTCTGTGAGGGTACCATGAAATTTCAAGTTACATTGCTCAGTCTGTAACTTAATGAATTCAGCTCCAATAATTCTCCTAATGTCAATGGAATTCTTTGTCCTAAAGCAGTACAGAGTTCCTCAATCTGGGGTTAATTTAAACATAAGGGCAGTGGTAAGTTAATGTCTAAATTAATTTTAACCTGATTATAAATAGGGGAATCTTCAGAATTTCTAGAGGAAATTTCTGGAAGGTCATTTCATCTGGCAATTCCATTGGCATAGTGAGTGTTTCTCTCTTAAATGAGGAGATGAGGTACCACAAAGGAAGGAGGAATGTCCTTCTGTTAAAGTCTAAAAGTGAAAACTATGTGTTTGGACATAGGATTTGGGGATTGGTGGGCTGGCCTCTACCTCTGAAGGAAAGGTTGTATGTTAGTGGTACATTCACTGTTGTTTGGTAGTATCCATATTGTATTCATTTCCTGTGTTTGCCATAACAAACTGCCACAGACTGGGTGGCTTAAAACAAACAAACAAAATATTCTTTCAGTTCTGGAGGCTTAAAGTCTAAGAGCAGGGCACTGACAGGGCCATGAAGACTCTAGAGAAGAATCATTTCTTGCCTCTTCCTAGGCTTTGGTGGTTGTCAGCAATTCTTGGCATCCCTTTGGTTTATAGAAGCACCACCCTAATCTCTGACTCTGTTGTTACATGGGATTCTCCCTGGATATCTTCAGTGTCTTCATATGGCCCTCTTATAAAGACACCAGTTTTTATAGGGCCCACTCTATTCTGGCAAGACTTCATGTTTACTTCATTACAACTGCAAAGGCCTGGTTTCCAAATAAGATCACATTCACAATCTCAGGGTAGACATGAATTTTTTGAGGACCCTACTGAACCTAATATCCACATCAATCAAATTTGCATGTTTGTCCTTTATATTTAGATAAATGTTTCCATGTGAACTTAAAGGTACAACAGGGAATTGGATGCTTGTTTCTCTGTTTGGGCATCTTAATTTTCTCTTTTTATTTCATGGCTAATACAGGATAATTATTTTTCCCATCCCCCCCTTTTGCTTGCAGTATCTGCAAGCGCACTTTCCTGGGAATCTCCTTGTTTATGGTTCTAGCAATTATTTCCGTGGGAAACATATCATTGTTTATTTTTATTTTTTTAAAGATTTTATTTATTTATTTGAGAGAGAGTGCAGAGAGAGAGAGAGAGAGAGAAGAGAGAGCACACGCATGAGTGGGGGAGAGAGGCAAAGGGAGAAGAAGCAGGTTCCCCAGCGACCAGGGAGCCTGATGGAGGGCTTGATCCCAGAATGCTGGGATCATGACCTGAGCTGAAGGCAGATGCTTAACTGGCTGAGCCACCCAGGTGCCTGAAACATGTCATTGTTTAAGTTGGAAAACCTTAAGTTTATTATTCCGAGTTTTATTCTGGGTTTGATCTCTTCCCCTCTAAAAGTATTCTTCTGGGGCGCCTGGGTGGCTCAGTTGGTTAAGCGACTGCCTTCGGCTCAGGTCATGATCCTGGAGTCCCAGGATCGAGTCCCACATCGGGCTCCCTGCTCAGCAGGGAGTCTGCTTCTCCCTCTGACCCTCCTCCCTCTCATGCTCTCTGTCTCTCATTCTCTTTCTCGCAAATAAATAAAATCTTAAAAAAAAAATTGCTTAAAAGTATTCTTCTGAGTGCTGTAGTTGAGGGAAGGGAGTTATTTTCCACTCTAACTTGCTTTTGCTAGTCAAATATCCTATTAAGGTTTTCATTCATTGAAAAACAGTAAAAACAGGTCTATACTGAAATTGACCCCAGCATCTATGCTAAGTGTTGCTTAATAATCTGTCTTTGAATTGACCATACTTTCATCTTTGCCTTGTTTATAAAACTGAGGAAGAGCCTAGTCAATCTTTACAGGGAATGTGTCTGATGTGATCTTTAGGAGAGTGTCTTCTATTCTGATAGCCTTGCTGACCCCATTGACTGTCCTAAGAAATTCAGGGTTCCTAACATTCTCTGTGGTCTCATCCTAGTGAGTCTTTTTTCATCCAAGATTTGACATCTGAGGAGTCCACCAGTGTGTGAACTAGTCAATATAAGCCTGGTAGTCGAGAATTATAAATTCATATGACTATTCTAAGTTTCTCAGTAAAACGTTAGGATAGTCATTGATAACTCTGAATTCTGACCCAGACAGTGGTTTCCAGTCTGTTTTAAGGTTTCCAGTTGTCTGACTTTAAGGGGCTATTGAGCCTTAGGTGATTCAGGTAGACCAGCAGGACAATAAAAAGAGTCAGAGCCAGGTAGAGAGCAGAAGGTAGAGAAGGCATGTGGGTGTGAGGAGGGGGAAGTAGATTTATACATGGTATGTGTTTGCTCATGATGAATCTAATGGACACACAGTTTTAAGCTTTTCACCTTTTTTATTAGCTTTGACTAAGCTATATTGTAAAGGTCCAATTTCGAATCTGAATTTCTTTTTGAAACTTACTCATATCTGTCAAAAGTGTTGACCAAGAATATTAGGGGTTTTGTTTTGTCTCTCTTTTAATGTACCCCTTAGATGATCAATTGTCATATCAAAAATTCACCAAAGTAGCACCTGCAAATTCATACGACCCTTGGTGGAATTATGACATATAAAGGCACAGCAGCAGGGGTTGGGATTAAGTGAGAATACATGTAGCCAGCCAGATCTCTGTCAGGAAGAATTGTAGATGTATTAGTTAGCAGGTGAATCCATGTGGAATTGGCTAGCAGTCAGTAGGAAGTGTTGTTTCTATAACCCATGTCTTGGGCCCCTCAACCTGAAGTTGAGCCATTTCCTGTCATTGAAATGATAAATCAATGGCCCTGGAAGATGGAGTATGGTGAGAGAAGATCTCTTCTAGAAGCAATTTCTTACAGGTAGACCAGACTAAAGAAAGCTGTTGTAAAGTTTTGATGGGTGACTCAAGACAAAGATGTCTAAGAAAGGAAGCCAGACTAATAAGACCTTTTATTCATTTATCCTCAGGGCCAGTTTAAGAGGTAGACTTATCAGACCTATGTATGCCCCCTACCCTTAGAGCTTCCTCTTATAGACAGAAAACATGACAGGCAAAAAGAACAAAAAATGGTAAATAAATGCTTTGTCAGTTTTCCAACAAGGAATTTGAATAGAAATTTACTGGAAGTTGAACAATTCCTGAAGGATAATGATTGGAAAAGGAATGGGAACTCAGACTTAATGTTGGAGACTCAGTGGTTGTGACAGCTGAGGACCTCAGATCAGGGTACTCAGGAGGTGTTAGGATGTATGCTGTTACTGATGTGGGGTCTTGGGCCAAAATGGATGAGGTGATTTTGGCTAGATATCACTGGACCTCCAGGTCTGTTAAAGCTCCCCATAAAACCACCAGGAGAAAATTTTTTGTGATTGAAAAAAACAATCTCACAAGCTGGGTTTATTAGAAACTTGTCAGGCAAAAGTTCCACTGACCAAATGAATTCATCAAATTATCTCAATATTTTGAGCACTTGGGTTTTATAAGGGTCTTTTTTTGTTTTGTTTTTTTGTTTTTAGTAAGGAATTAGTTGTAGGGGAGTTTTAAGGCAGGAGTTACTAGGACTGGGATCTGGGCAGAGATTGACAAGCATTTGTAAATTAGATCAGTTGCTGAAATAGTCTGTGTTTCAACAGTTTACTGTTAATAGTCTTGTCTTCCTGAACACAAAACCAAGCAAGCTGTTGCTGAGCCCAGTGGGAAGAAGCTTGGGGCTCTGTTGACAGAACTCAAACAGAAGTCAGAGATATTCTGGCTTTTTTCAGAATTCCAGAACAAGTTACAGAACAATTTTGTAAATTGCTTTTATCATATCACCACATTGAATGCATGGTTCTACCATCAACCTTTTTATCCTGAATTATGATACTCAAACTGTAGAGCATAAACCCCCTATTGTTCCCACCACTTCTTTCCCCTGATCTCTTTCCAACTGATGGACACTTGTTTAGGTCCTGCATTTAGGAAACTATACTGGTCACTGATGGGCAAGAATCAGTTAACCCTCTTGCAGTTGCTTTGAAGTCACCTGCTCCTACACCGAGGTCCATGTGGTAGCCTCTCCTTTCTTGGCCTGCCTAAAGAGCCAGCAGTGTCCTGTACCACTCGATAGCATGTTCTATGTGTAGGGAGAGGTGGTAACCCTATGACAGGGACCAAGAGCACTCACAGAAGAAGAGACATAATTGCTGGTTGTGTGTGTTCCTTTGCTGAAGGCAAGGAACTTTCTGAACTCTTTGTTCTTCAATAGCAATACTTTGGTACAACCTGTAATCCTAAGGAGAGCTGCCAGAAAGAAATGCGAGAGGTTTTTACCCGAGGGCTCTTTAGGGTAATCTGCCAGAACTTATATTGAGTCACAAATGTGGCCAACTCCTAAATAAACAAAGAACATGGGTATCTTCTCTAGAAACTGGAGAGCGCACAGCACTGGAAACACCTTGATTTCAGACCTCCGGCCTCCAGAACCTTGAGAGAATAGACGGCTGTTGTTTTAAACTACCCAGTTTGTAATCATTTGTTATGGTAGCCCCAGAAAAGTAAAACCCTTCCTTGCCTCTTCCACCCTGTGGCCACAGGTGTTTCTTTCCTTGTGGCTACATCAGTCTACTTACTGCATCCATGGTCACATGCCTCCTCTTCTTCAAAACTTCCTCTGCCTCTGTCTATAAGAGTATATGTGATGACATTTGGGGCCCAGCAAGATAATCCAGGATAAGTTCCTTTGCTCAAAATCCTAACTTAAACATCTCTTGCAATATAGAATATTATTTATTCTTTTGCCATAAGTATTAATCAATTAGTCCAGAATCTCGAGAGAAAAATGAACTGATAGGGTGTGTGCATGTGTGTGTGTGTGTATACACACACATAGAGGAAGAGAGGGAAAGTGTGTGAGATTTATTTTAAGGAACTTTAAGGAATTTCTCACAATTATGGAGTCTGGAAAGTCCAAAATCAGCAGGGTAGACCAGCAGGCTGGAGACCCAGGGAAGAGTAAATGTTGCAGCTTTATGTCAAAAACAATCTGAAGAGTAACATCAGCAAGATGGCAGAGTAGGAAGTCCCATCCATGGTTTTCCCACAGAAAAACAGAAGAAATGCAAGTTGGTACAGCCACTTTGGAAAACAGTGTGGAGGTGCCTCAAAAAATTAAAAATAGAGCTACCCTATGACCCAGCAATTGCACTACTGGGTATTTACCCCAAAGACACAGATGTAGTGAAAAGAAAGGCCATATGCACCCCAATGTTCATAGCAGCGATGTCCGCAATAGCCAAACTGTGGAAAGAGCCGAGATGCCCTTCAACAGATGAATGGATAAAGAAGGTATGGTCCATATATGCAATGGAATATTACTCAGCCATCAGAAAGGATGAATACCCAACTTTTGCATCAACATGGTTGGAACTGCAGGAGATTATGCTGAGTGAAATAAGTCAAGCAGAGAAAGTCAATTATCATATGGTTTCACTTATTTGTGGAACATAAGGAATAGCATGGAGGACGTGAGGAGAAGAAAGGGAAAAATGAAAGGGGGGGGAAACAGAGGGGGAGATGAACCATGAGGGACTATGGACTCTGGGAAACAAACTGAGGGTTTTAGAGGGGAGGAGAGTGGGGGATGGGTTAGCCCAGTGATGGGGATTAAGGAGGGCACGTATTGCATGGAGCACTGGGTATTATACACAAACAATGAATCATAGAACACTACATCAAAAACTAATGATGTACTGTATGGTGACTAACATAACATAATAAAAAAAATTAAAACTAGACTTCGTGGACATGGAAATGCACATGGAAATGCATGGACTTTCTCAGTGTGAAAGCAGGGTTTTCTTGCCTTCCCGCGGAGCAGGGAGCCCGATGCGGGGCTCGATCCCAGGACCCCGGGATCATGACCCGAGCCGAAGGCAGACGCTTAACAACTGAGTGACCCAGGTGCCCCTGGCTACTACTTTTTAATCTATTCTCCTCCTCCCCTAACAGCTGGTGATCCCACACCGTTTCATATTCAAGCAGAAGTGACCATGAAAATAAACTTCTTTGGTACCCGAGATGTGTGCACAGAACTGCTGCCTCTAATGAAACCCCAAGGTGAGCCTGGTCAGGGGCCCAAGCTGTGGTGGTTCTGCCATGATCTGGCCCTTTGCCTCTCTGACCTCATCTACAGACCCCTGGCCCCTCTCCTCCTGGACATGTGCCCCTCTGCCTCAGGACTCTCACACACTCGTCCTGCAGTCAGCAGTGCCCTCTGTCCCGCTGGTCCTTCACAACTGCCTCGGTCTTATCCTTCAAATCTCTCCTCAGAGAGGCCTTTTACTCGCTCCATGCCACTCACAGGTGCAGGACCCTGAGGATTCCTTCCTGGACCCTTCTCCCTTTCCCTCTCTCCCAGGGATTTTATTCAGACTAGTGGACTCCTCACTCTCCAAAATTCTCAGATCCCCCTAACATCGGTCACCTGCCTAGAACATTCCCAGAGCTCCAGACACATATAGTTCTCTTCCCGCCTCTCCTCCTTACAATGCCTTCCCCTCCTCCCCAAATCCCACTCCTCCAGCCCCCAACCCATTCACCCATTTAAAACATTTACATTTCCAGGGGCACCTGGGTGGCTCAGGCAGTTAAGCGTCTGCCTTCGGCTCGGGTCATGATCCTGGGGTCCTGGGATTGAGCCCCGCATCGGGCTCATTGCTCAGTGGGAAGCCTGCTTCTCCTTCTCCCACTCCCCCTTCTTGTGTTCCCTCTCTCACTGTGTCTCTCTCTGTCAAATAAATAAATTAAAAAAAATTTTTTTGGGGGGTGCCTGGGTGGCTCAGTCATTAAGCATCTGCCTTCGGCTCAGGTCATGGTCCCAGGGTCCTGGGATCGAGCCCCACATCAGGCTCCCCGCTCAGCGGGAAGCCTGCTTCTCTCTCTCCCACTCCCCCTGATTGTGTTCCCTCTCTCGCTGTGTCTCTATCAAATAAATAAATAAAATCTTTAAAAAAAAAATTTTTTTTTTAAATAGTAGCCATCTGAGAAGATCCCATGAAGTGACAGTAATATATATACATGTATATATATATTTTTGCATGTGTAATCTGGTGAATTCTCTATAATTTCTGGGTTAGTGAACCCAATGTGTTTTTTTAAAAATTACGTTATGTTAGTTACCATACAGTACATCGTTAGTTTTTTTTTTTTTTTTTTTTAAAGATTTTATTTATTTATTTGACAGAGAGAGAGATAGCGAGAGCAGGAACACAAGCAGGGGGAGTGGGAGAGGGAGAAGCAGGCTTCCTGCCAAGCAGGGAGCCCGATGTGGGACTCGATCCCAGGACCCTGGGATCATGACCTGAGCCGAAGGCAGACGCTTAACGACTGAGCCACCCAGGCGCCCACATTGTTAGTTTTTGATGTAGTGTTCCACGACTCATCGTGAACCCAATGTTATTTACGTGGTGTGTTCATGCTGTGTAGCTTTGTAATTTGGAGGCTATGGGAAGGATGCACAATGAGATATTTGTGTATCTCTCTTTGCAGTTTGTTGTGTATTGCAAAATAGGTTAAACATTCACCAGATGGTCACATCCAATCAGAGAGAAACTTGTAAAAATCTAGTGATTTACCTGAGAGTCTGATCCGTGGCAACGCCAAGAGGCTCTGGCCGGAAAGGCTTGCACCCCCAGAGGCTTCTGCTCTCGTGTACCTCCAATCTGACCTCCTTCCCTAGGGAGGCCGTTTTAGATCCCATTGGAGCTGTGGGTCCCACAGTAGTGGTTCAAGCACCATCCCCAACCCACCCTGGGTGGTCCCCTAAGGGAGGCTTCCTGCCCTACATGCTCCCATGTTCTTACTGTTGAAGGCGATGCCTGAGCTGTTGACCAGCATGGCCAGGCCCCCGTTCTCCTTGTGCAGGAAGTCGTACGGGGCACAGATGCTCTGCAGGGTGTCGATGTCCAGCAGGTGGAAGTGGAGACTCAGGCCCCCGACCAGGAGCTGCTGCATGACCACCGGCCCGGCACCTTGTCTTGAGACATAAGCACCACATCCCTGGGGATTTGCTGGCACAGGTCCCTCGGGACAGCCAAGCCAATGCCCTTGTTGTCCCCGGTCACCAGTGCCAGGCAGGTGGCTGAGGACATGGCTCCATGCAGGTCAGGCAAGGCCCTGTCTGGTGAGAGAATCGTGTCGTGGGCCACACCGAGGGCTTGTGGTGCAGAGGCCAGGCCACAGTCAGAGATGCCAATAGAAGTGTGTTCTAGGAATCAGGGCTGTGCCTCCTTGGGCCCAAGGCCCTGCCTCAATCCCTCCATCAGAGGAGAGACCAAATGTAAGAAGTTTTCCCAACAAGCCTCTACCAGATCCATCCCTCCTGGGGCGGCACCCTGACCCAACCAGGACTTTTCCCTCTTAGGATCTCAACTCTGAGCCAAGCAATGGTTTGGGGAATACAGATGTGCTCTCCGAAACAAAGGTGGTGGGTATGGGTTACTAGAGTGCTAGAGATTCATAGCGTTCAAGTGAACTATTTTGGGAAAAACCTTAGAGGGAGAAAAAAGAGAGCTGCGTAATTGTCTTGGGAATGTGCGCTTCCTATGCAGAATGGGAATGGTTGCTTTCTTCTAAAATACAGTGAAGTTATATGTCCAGGGAGACTGCTTCTCAGGATACAGATCCGTTTGCTTTCTTAAGGGAAAATCAAGAGGGAGACATCAGTCCTGTGCTGAGACTTGGCTGTGGGCAGGGCTCCTTCGTCTGTGTGATCCAGGGGGCTCCCAGTGCGAGTGGATGTTTGTGTAAATTAGTGTGAGCCAGGCCAGTGATTGGAATGTTTTATTTAATGGCTACACATGCATACGCTTGTTACAATGCCTGCTTTTAGTCCAGCCTCATAGTTAATAAGTCGTATAGATAGTTTGGATTATTTTTAAAGTATCAAAAAAAGGGGGTCTTTGTGATACCAGGTTACATTTCCAAACTAGCAGTAGAGATTCTATTGTTTTGACCTAGACATTGATTTTCCTCATGGGTCAGTTTAGAAATACAAGCTAACAGGAAGGAAATTAACAGCCTTCTTGAAGGGAAAATTTAAAGGAAACCGGATATTTATTTTTTATTTTAGTTTATTTTTTAAAAGAGTTTATTTTTCAGTAATCGCTGCACTCCACTTGGGGCTTAAACTTACAACCCTGAGATGAGGAGTCCCATGCTCAACCATTTGAGCCAGCCAGGTACCCCAAAGGAAACCTCACATGCAAAATAAAAAACTTCCCCTTGCTTGCATGGGCCTTCAGTTTTCATTTCTTTTAGCCTGAAAACCCGTGGTGAAGAGTGAGAAATAATCACGAGAGGAGAGGAGTCTGTACCACAGGGATGCTTCTGTGAGGGGAGGGAGGTGGTGGGCATTCACTGAGCCCACGGGGAGCCAGGCTTGGTGCAGGGCAGTAAGAACTTCCCCTCAGGGCCATGGACGTGTCAGGCCCCACTACAGGGACTCACGATGGAGGACACTCTGCGCAGCCATAGTTTTTAGCTTGTCCACCTGTACTAGTTCACATACTCTTCACAGCAATCCTGTGTGGTTTCCTCCATGGTACACTTGTGGACACTGACCTACAGCAACATGCAGGATTTTGCTCAAGGTCACCCAGTAAGGTGGCAGAGCCAGGACCTTTGAGTTTCTAGATGTTTGTGTTGGGAGCTTTCAAAGAGGACAGTGGGAAGAATAGTATTGTGGACACCCAGGTATTCACCGAACTAGCCTCAACAATGACGACTATTTTACTATCGTTTTGTGTTCACCTTCTGTTGATATTTTTCTGAACCATGTTAATGTTACAAACTGGGTGACCCTTTATCCCTACTTCAATACCACATTCACCTTGAGGAGATTTGACAATCATTCTTTCATATGCATTGATACCAATCCACATTCACCTTTCCCCTTGTCTCAGCCTGTCTTATGGATGTATCCTAAGCGCCCGCTCCCATTTCACACTCACCCCACAGAGGGTGTCTATCCTTCATGGGCTGCCCATGTCATATTAGAGGCTGGTAAAGTATGCTTGCCGGGGAAAACCAGCCCCATTCATGGGTTAATATATCGTCTGTGGTGACTTTCCAGCTACAACAGCAGATTTGAGTAGGTCCTACAGAGACCATTGGCCTTGCAAAGGCAAAAATACTATTTGCCTCTTTCACTAATGTTTACCAAGCCCTGAGTTCAACTGTCCCTTTTGTTGATCTACCTTAGGGTTTGCTGTTAGTACTTAGTGTACTAAATGGTGATTTTGGGGCTGGTTGCCATAAAACCATCTGTACACATGGACATTTAGTTAGAATTGTTTATTTCTTCTGTGATGTCCACTCATTATTTTCATCAATTCCACTTTTTCTCCTCTTATAACACAGAAGAAATCACAAGAAACTTCACAGAATTAGTAGCCATTTCAATGTGAATACTCAGTAAGGATAGTGATTCTTTTGCTTTTGTTTTTTTGATAAGGATATTGTTGACAGTGTAACAGTTTTTTTGGTCAATCATGGTGGGATTTGAGATGGGAGCCATGAAGGTAACTGATAGAGCGGTCCCCATTGTTCAACTTTCTTCTCCATAACAAACTCCCCATGAGGCTCCTCAGCATCAGAGGGCAAAAGGGCCAAGTAGACAGGGGTCTCTGCTCCTTCTTCTGGGCTTTTGATGGCTTTAGGCTCTGTCATATCTGTTCTCACCCACCCAGGGCAGCAGGCGTTCAGGAGGATCTTGTCTCCTTTCCTCTGCTCACTCAGGTTCCTCGCATGGATTCTGGACAGGACCGTGACACCGATTTTTGTCACTCCATAGGCAGTATCAGGCCAGCCCTCCTTCCTGTGCACGCCTTTCTTTGTGTCTTCCACGAACTTGTTCATGAGCCCCACCAGCTCCTCCTCTGTGATGGCCTCACTTATAAACTTCTGCTGCAGTTCTGGGCTGCACTTTTTAAGGGCTACGAGGCTTATTATGCTAGACACATTCACCACTCTGCCTAAAATACAACATAGAGAGTCACGTAGAATGGCGTGCCTGAGGATGATGCATACCAAAATCGCTGGTATTTTTCCCATTTGGGAGACAATGACCAATCTGCTATGAGTGGCAATGAAGACTGCCTCTGCAAATGAAGGACATGATACAGTCTTGAACCTTGTTTTACTCATCATGTCTCAGAGGATGTCAGAGAAATGATCTAATGGGACTGAGCAGTGCCCAGATGCTCCATAAAGAAAAGAACGTGCTTTTTACAGGAACATGCTAAACAGAGTGATAGGAGACATTCAGTGTAGTCATGAGTAGAGAGCCACTTTTCCTCATTGGTCCCTTTGGGACCACCTGAAGATCTTGTGGTTACTTGGGCAGTGCTCTATGAATAGGTGTCTACTGAACAACAAAGAGCTGATCGCTTAACTGAGGGCCTTTTGAAGGTCAACAGACTGCATCAGGTTTGGGAGACCGCCACTGTGCTCTAGGTGGGTAAAGACAAGTCACCTCAGTGGGCGGAACTGCATGCGGGTTTTCTCCTTGGTGGTGTTCTTATTGGCTCAGAAGGACTGACTAACGTCCTGGCAATATGGTCATGGAAAGGAGCCGTGGAAAACGAATCTGTTAAATGGATGCTATTAAAAGAAATGATGTCGGTGCTACAACATGGATGAACCCGGAGAGCGTTATTCAAAATTAAAAAGCCAGTCACAAAAGACCACTCATTATATGCTCCTCCATACATGGGATGTCCAGAAAAGGAAATGAAGGGGGGAGTGTAGATTGGTGGGTGCTTGGGGCAGGGGGGGGTGGGGGAACGGAGGGCTGATAGCTAAGGGCACAGGATCTCCCTGCGCCGATGACAGTGTGCTAATCTTGAAGCAGTGATGGTTCCACAACTCGGCCCATTTCCTAAAATCCACTGAGTTGGATATCTGAGATGGGTGAAGTGTACAATATGTGAATTGTGTCTCAATAAGCTGCTGAAAGTGTAAAGCACTGACATGGTTCTCACTACCTCTTTTTTGAAAATATAGTTAGTATTTATAGCAATGAACTTATATTGACATGTGTGAGTAATTGTTTACAGTTTTTATATTTAAAGGAGTATCTATTTTTTAATATCTTTTTCAAACTAAATGCATAGTATAATTTAAAGAGAAAATAGAAGAACAACAGTTTATCACTTTAGAGAGTGTATCCTTTAAATTCAGGAATATGAATTTAGGGGAATGGGGAAGAAAAGCCATGGAATGTGGGGAGGAGATGTATGTGGCCTAGATACTGATTGCCTGGTTAAAAACCTGGTGGTTGTAGATTCTTAACTTTTTTGTGGCTCCATTATTTCAGTAAAATTCTTTTTTGAAGAAAGGATTAAAAGAGAAGAATCACTCTACTATGCCTCTGTCCTGTAGGTCACATTCTTTTTCGTTTTGTCCCTCCATGCCAAAAAACAGAGCAAACACGGGCCTCTGGAATGTGTTCTGCACCCACAGAGAACTGGTGAAGTCATTCAGGATTGTTCTTTGTATCCTAGGTTGTGAAGTATGGGAGGGGAGGGACAGTATTTGCTTTTGGTTTTCCTAGCTAGGATTTATCTCAGATAGTCTCCCCAAAGAGGACAAAGTCCTGGTAACAAGGGCACAGTGGCTGCCATCCCCCCAACTAATGAAGAACTCTCCTATTTCAAAAGGCAAGAAAACCCTGCTTTCACACTGAGAAAGTCCATGCATTTCCATGTGCCTTTCCATGTCCATGAAGTCTAGTTTCCCTGAGGTAAGATGAATTGTTTGATTAGAGCTTGCCTTAGCAAATGCAGGACAGCACGTACTCCACATTCTGGTCCAAGGTCAACACACAGCAAGCCCCAACACTATTCAGTAAGTGAGAAAAAAACTCGGTCAGAAGCCATTTTTGCCTTCTAAGGGAATACCTGTAGGATGTGTGGTGGTGGCACAAGGAGCTCCATCCCACTCAGGTGTTGTGGTGAGTGAAGGAGTCGGTGACATCTGAGAGCAACCCTTTGCGATGCCAGTGAAGCCAGTGTTAGAAGAAACAGTAGAACTTTCCAGGTCAGAAGACAAATTGGGGGCAGAACAGAGAGTCCACGGTACCTGCATGCCCTCAATTCAAGCCAGACATCTTAATCTTTCTCAAAGTATCAGCTTATCTTAATGAGTGTAGTAAAAGGGTGGTGGTTCCCCGCATCACGTTCTTGCGGGGTAAGTATTACACTAGTTGACAAGCAAGGAATTTTGGCAGTTTGTTTAGTGCAGAGCATTGGACAAGGGGAAGGGGAGTTGATGGGACTGGGGTTTGGCAGGTCTGATGAGAGAGATGCCTACAAGTGATGCTCAGGTCTTGGGCTTTGCTCCTGAAGGACTTTTGGGAGTAAGTGAGTGCTCAGAGAGTAGACAGAATGCCTAGAGAGGAAAAGACAGAAGAAGCAGGGTCTCTTAGGAAGGTTGCAATGATCCAGAAATGACAGGCTAGTGTCTGTTTAGAGCTGGGATGGAGCAAAGGTCTGGGGACAAAATCCATAGGACAACTCTTAGGACCTGGTCCCTATAATCAGGAGATGGGCATGGTGACCTCATTATTCTTTGTTGGTGGATGGTAGGGTCTATGACCAGGACGTGTGTGGGAAATGATAGTTTTGGAAATGTAGATGTTTTATTTTTTTTTAAAAGATTTTATTTATTTATTTGACAGAGGGAGAGAGAGAACACAAGCAGGAGGAGTGGAGGGAGAGGGAGAAGCAGGCTCCTTGCTGAGCAGAGAGTCTGATGTAGGGCTTGATCCCAGGACCCTGAGATCATGACCTGAGCCGAAGGCAGACGCTTAGCCGTCTGAGCCACCCAGGCGCCCCTGGAAATGTAGATGTTTTAAATGAGTGTATGGGTTGGGGGCTGGAGGAGTGGGAAGGCATTGTAAGGAGGAGAGGCGGGAAGAGAACTATATGTGTCTGGAGCTCTGGGAATGTTCTAGGCAGGTGACCGATGTTAGGTGGGTCTGAGAAGTTTGGAGAGTGAGGAGTGCACTGGTCTGAATAAAATCCCTGGGAGAAAGGGAGAGGGAGAAGAAAGGGCCCAGGAAGGAATCTTCAGGGTCCTGCACCTGTGAGTGGCATGGAGCGAGTAAAAGGCCTCTCTGAGGAGAGATGTGAAGGATAAGACCGAGAGAGTTGTGAAGGACCAGCGGGACAGAGGGCACTGCTGACTGCAGGACGAGTGTGAGAGTCCTGAGGCAGAGGGGCACATGTCCAGGAGGAGAGGGGCCAGGGGTCTGTAGATGAGGTCAGAGAGGCAAGGGGCCAGATCATGGCAGAACCACCACAGCTTGGGCCCCTGATCAGGCTCACCTTGGGGTTTCATTAGAGGCAGCAGTTCTGTGCACACATCTCGGGTACCAAAGAAGTTTGTTTTCATGGTCACTTCTGCTTGAATATGAAACGGTTTGGGATCACCAGCTGTTAGGGGAGGAGGAGAATATTTTAATAAATAGTAGCCATTTGAGAAAATCCCATGAAATGACAGTAACATTTTTTTTTTTTTAAGATTTTATTTATTTATTTGACAGAGAGAGAGAGAGACAGCGAGAGAGGGAACACAAGCAGGGGGAGTGGGAGAGGGAGAAGCAGGCTTCCCGCCGAGCAGGGAGCCTGATGCGGGGCTCGATCCCAGAACCCTGGGATCACGACCTGAGCCGAAGGCAGCCGCTCAACCAACTGAGCCACCCAGGCGCCCCGTGACAGTAACATTCTTTTTGCAGGTGCAATCTGGTGAACTCTCATTAATGTTTGGGTTAGTGAACCGTATTTTCCCAACGTGATGTATCTGGTGTGTTAATGCTGTGTAGCTTGGTAAGTTGGCATCATTTGAGGAGGCTTGGGAAGTGTGCCTAGTGGGATTTCTGTGTATCTCTGATTGCAATTTTTGTTTATTACAAAATAGATTAAACATTCACCGAATGGCTCTGATCCAAACCGAATGAAACTTGCCAAACTCTCCGTCAGGTCCCTGAGATTAATCCATGGCAATGCCAAGGTGCTCTGGCTTTTTTTTTTTTTTTAATTTTTTTATTGTTATGTTAATCCCCATACTTTACATCATTAGTTTTAGATGTAGTGTTCCATGATTCATTGTTTGTGCATAACACCCAGTGCTCCATGCAGAACGTGCCCTCCTCAATACCCATCACCAGGCTAACCCATCCCCCCACCCCCCTCCCCTCTAGAACCCTCAGTTTGTTTTTCAGAGTCCATCGTCTCTCATGGTTCGTCTACCCCTCCGATTTCCCCCCCTTCATTCTTCCCCTCCTGCTACATTCTTCTTCTTTTTTTTTTTTCTTTCTTGACATATATTGCATTATTTGTTTCAGAGGTACAGTTCTGAGATTCAACAGTCATGCACAATTCACAGCACTTACCAGAGCACATACCCTCCCCAGTGTCCATCACCCAGTCACCCCATCCCTCCCACCCCACCCCCCACTCAGCAACCCTCAGTTTGTTTCCTGAGATTAAGAATTCCTCATATCAATGAGGTCATATGATACATGTCTTTCTCTGTTTGACTTATTTCGCTCAGCATAATACCCTCCAGTTCCATCCACATCGTTGCAAATGGCACGATCTCATTCCTTTTGATGGCTGCATAATATTCCATTGTATATATATACCACATCTTCTTTATCCATTCATCTGTTGATGGACATCTTGGCTCTTTCCACAGTTTGGCTATTGTGGACATTGCTGCTATAAACATCGGGGTAAGGTGCCCTGGCTTTAAGACTTGCAACCCCCAGAGGCCTCTTCTTTCTGTGTGCCTCCAGTCCAGCCTCTTTCCCTAGGGAGGCCCTTCTAGACCCCATAGGAGCTCTGGGTCCTCCGGTAGCCTTCAGGGACCATGCCCCACCCACCCTGGAAGGTCCCCTAAGGGAGGTCTCCAGCCCAACGTGTTCCCGTGTCCTTACCCTTGAATGCGATGCCCGCGTTGTTGACCAGCACGTCCAGTCCCCCGTACTCCTTATGCAGGAAGTCACCAAGGGCGCGGATGCTCTGCACGTGGTCGATGTCCAGCAGGTGGAAGCGGGGACTCAGGCCCTTGGCCTGGAGCTTTTTCACCGCCACCTGTCCCCGCACTTTGTCCCGCGCCGTGAGCACCACGTCCCCGGAGAACTGCCGGCACAGGTCCTGCACGATGGTGAAGCCAATGCCCTTGTTGGCCCCGGTCACCAGCGCCACACGGGGGGCCGATGACATGGCTGTGTGGAGAGCAAGCACCACCCTAGGTGGTGAGCAGATGGTGCTATGGGCCCCACGAGGGCTGGTGGTGCAGAGCTCTAATACAGTCAGAGATGCCAGCAGAACTGGGTTCTCAGATCCAGCACTGTGGCTCCTAGTGCCCAAGGCCCCGCCTCAGTCCCTCCATCGAAGGAGGGGCCAAATGTTCTAGCAATTTTCCTAATAACACTATACCAGGTCTGTCCCTCCAGCAGCTGCACCCTGAGCCCAACTGAGTCTCTACCCTCTACTCTAAGAGGTCCCTCCTCTGAGGCAAACAATGGTTCGTGTTGGACTCAAATGCTCCCCAAAAGAAAGGTAGTTGGTGGTGGTTACAGGGGGCTAGAGATTCACGGTAGTTGATCTAAAATAATTTTGGGAAAAACTCAAAAGGAAAAAAGGGGTAGAGAGAATGTCTTGGGAACATGTCCTTCCACTGCAGAATGGGAATGGTTGGGTTCTTCCAAGGTGCAGTGAAATTTCTGGCATAGGAAAAGTGGTTCTGAGGATACAGGTCCCCTTCCTTTCTTAGGAGAAACTCAAGGGGGAGAAATAGAGAATTCGGTCCTGTGATGAGACTTGGCTGTGGGCAGGGCTCTCCCTCAGTGTGATTCCAAAGGTCTCCGAGTGGGAGGGGATGTTTATGAAGACACGGTGGGCCAAGGTATTGATTGGAATGTTTGATTTAATGGTTTCATAATCCCGTTTGCCTAAAGTGCCTATTTTTTGGTTTAGGTTAAGGTCACAGTTAAAAAGTATTTTACATAATTAGGTGTTGTTTTAAAATATCAAGGAGAAAAGACCTATGTGATCACATCAGAGTATTTTTGCAAATTTACGGTAGAGATCCACTGTGTTGTCCTAGACATTGATATTCCTCATGTGTCAATTCAGAAATGCAAAGTAAAAAATTAAATGCAAAATAACAGGGAGGAAGTTTGCAGCCCTTTGAAGTGAAAAACTTAAAAGTTTTGCTTTCAGGGTCTCTCACCTTTCATTTGGGTGAGGCTGAAAACCCCTGGTGAAGAGTGAAAAATAATCAGTGTAGTAGAGGCACCTTTCCAACATGCATGTTCCTGTGAAGGCAGGCATGTGGTGGACAGTCAGTCAGGCCCACAGGGAGCCAGGCTTGGACGGGGCAGTAAGAATCTTCTCGTCACACTGGTGTCTTGGGCCTCACTCCCCGGGACTCATCCTCCATACCCATTCCATACTCAATTTTCTCCATGTCTCAGAGTGCCCAGGGATGTATCTAAGTTCCCACTGCCATTTCACACTTGGTAATTGTTTCTTTTTCCCAATGAGTTAGATATTCAGAGACCCCGGGGGATGTCTTCCCTTCATGGTGTTGTCCATGCCATGCTAGAGGCTGGTACAATGGGCTGCATGCCACATCCAACCATGCTTATTGGTTTGTATATTTTCTGTGGCTTCTTCCATGCTACAACAGCAGATCTGAGGAGATGTGACAGGAGTGTGTCTCCTCAGCAGATCTGAGGAGATGTGACAGGAGTGTGTCTCCTCAGCAGATCTGAGGAGATGTGACAGGCCTGCAAAGCTAAACATATTACTGTCTGCCTCTTTGTATGTTTGCTTACCCTTGAGCGAAACTCTAACTTCTCTTGATCTTATTAGGTGTAGTAGACTTCTTAGCTGGTTCAGCATATAAAGAGTCTGCACAAATAGGCATTTATAGAGATTTATTCATCTCTGGGGTTATTTCATTTATTCTGTCCCTTATCCCTGAATTAGTAGCCTCCTCAAATTGAATACTCAACAGGGATAGTTTATACGTTTTCTTGCTATGGAGAGGGATATGACTGACAGTGGAAGAGTCCTTTTGGTGAAAGGAGGGGGGTATCATAAAGGGATCCATGGATGGAGCTGTGAATTAAGCTCACCATTGTTCAACTTTCTTCTCCATAACAAACTCCCCATGAGGTCTGTCAGCATCAGAGGGCAAAAGGGCCAAGTAGACAGGGGTCTCTGCTCCCTCTTCTGGGCTTTTAGAGGCTTTAGGTCCCGCCATGTCTGTTCTCACCCACCCAGGGCAGCAGGCGTTCAGGAGGATCTTGTCACTTCTCCTCTGCTCACTCAGGTTCCTCGCATGGATTCTGGACAGGACCGTGACACCGATTTTTGTCACTCCATAGGCAGTATCAGGCCAGCCCTCCTTCCTGTGCACGCCTTTCTTTGTGTCTTCCACAAACTTGTTCATGAGCCCCACCAGCTCCTCCTCTGTGATGGCCTCGCTTCTAAACTTCTGCTGCAGTTCTGGGCTGCACTTTTTAAGGGCTCTCAGACTCACCACACTAGACACATTCACTACTCTGCCTAAAATACAACACAAAATGTTATGTAGAAAGGCACAAGAACGATAAATACCAATTTCGCTAAGATTTTGTATGAGAAAATTTCCACTTGAGACTTCATTAATTTGCTATAAGTGTTAATGAAGACTGCCTGTATGAGCGAAGACTATGACACGGTCTTGAAACTTGTTATAGCCATAATGTCTCTGATGATGTGTGAGAAATGCTCTAAAGGGGAGGGCACCGAGCAGATGTTCCACAGGAAAATGGAAACGCTGTACAGAAGAACACGATAAGGAGAAGGTAAAGGACACTGCATTCAAGAGTGGATTACCTCTTTCTCCCTAAGGCCACCTTTGGGACCACCTGAGGATCTTATGGTCACTTGGGGATGGTCTACAAACAGGTCTGTACTGACCAATAAAGAGCTGACTGGTGTAAGGAGGACTGGTTTGGAAGGCTGGCACTCTGTTTGAGGATGGTAAAAACAAATTAGTAGAGTGGCCTGACCTGCATGGTGATTTGTCTATGATAGGGTTTTTATGAACTCGGGAGTATGTTATGGCCTGAGAATACGGTCATGGAGAGAGGCAGTCGGAAACTGGGGGATTGAAGGACGTCCATACAGGGCATGGCCCTATGGAAGTCACTGTGGCAATTTAGGGGGCAGATTAAAGTCAGACATGTCAATGCCCCTCAGAAGAACCCCTTCCAGGACTGGAATGGGAGTGGAATCAGCAAGTGGATATCCTGGTGTGCCTGTATGAAGTGGCCATCTGGTCCCTGAGGTGAGTGGAAATGGGAGAGTTACAGCTGGGGTAATTGTTGACATAGACTCTTCCACCCTGTGAGGCAAAAAAAAAAAAAAAAAAAAAAAAAAAAAAAATGCTAAGCACTATTCCATTTCTCAGCAAAAGAGACAAAGACTGGAGATGGTTATGGGAGAGACTGCCTAAGGAGAAGGCCCTGCACAAGGCTGGTAAGTTGGGTTGAAGGTAGTAGCTTGGCAAGTTCCAAATGGGTCCAGACAAGTTAAGACACTATTTCTGGACCAAGCTTTGGGAAAATGCAGAAGACGATGGCAATGTTCATGCAGTATAGCAGGATGAGGACAGAAGATGCTGCAATAGTCTGGACTAAGGAGTTGCATTTGTGCAGGCCAAGCAACACATTTTCATCTGCAGAGAAGTGGTTCCACAGAGAACTGGAACAGGCATCTGAATCCCTGGTTGTCTCAAACACGAGACAAAGGTATTTGGGGCTTAGACACATTCATGAGCATGTATTCACACTCAACATGAGGGGAGTGGGTGCCAAGGGATATTCCCCACTGGACAGATTCTTCTGCTTCGCTGGGGATTCTGGGGAGAGGGCATGGGGGAGGATGCTGACTTAACCTTACAGTCCTTCCCTACATCATCTCAACTTCCTTTTCTTCCTACTCTTACCGTGATCCCAGGACCAGGGATGCAACTATGGAAATGGGAAGCAGGGATAATCTGTAATCAAGAAACACTGTAACTGTAGCTTTAAATCTTTACGTCAGAATTCCTAAGGGCATAATGGAGTGGATTGTGCCTTCCCCCATCTGGGAAAACTCGAGTGACAGTGAACATAGCTGTATTGCACAGTGGTTGAGATAGCCACTCCTTCTAGACAGATGCGGCCCTGTCCTGTAGGAGTGGGAGTGGACTAGAAGGCAGGCACTCACTTGACTAGTATCACTGCAGTGAATCAGGACCAGCACAGAGGTTGAAACTGATGTTCCTTTGAAAGGTCAATGCAGATAACAAGGAGGAGGAGGGAGGCGTGAGGAGGAGGAATGAGGGTAAGGGCATGAACAGTGGGTTATGCAACAAGAGGCATCCAATATTACAGCCCGGGGTAGGGGGGCCATACAGGTGCCCTGTCCACATGGCGACGTACCACTGGCCTGTGGCCATCGGCAGCTCTGACCACATGTGAGTGCGCAGGCCGCTTGCTGGCCATGGGGAGAGGTCTGCACCCAGGCTAGACAGGGCCTAGGAGGGCATCCTGAGGAGAAGGAGAGGCAGGAAGAGAACTGTGTGTGTCTGGAGCTCTGGGAATGTTCTAGGCAGGTGACTGATGTTAGGGGGGCCTGAGAAATTTGGAGAGTGAGGAGTCCACTGGTCTGAATAAAATCCCTGGGAGAGAGGGAGAGGGAGAAGGGTCCAGGAAGGAATCTTCAGGGTCCTGCACCTGTGAGTGGCATGGAGCGAGTAAAAGGCCTCTCTGAGGAGAGATGTGAAGGATAAGACCGAGGTAGTTGTGAAGGACCAGTGGGACAGAGGGCACTGCTGACTGCAGGACGTGTGTGAGTCCTGAGGCAGAGGGGCACATGTCCAGGAGGAGACCTAGCAAGGAGGCTGGTGTGGCTGAGTAGGGAGAGGGTCCAGGGGTCTGTAGATGAGGTCAGAGAGGCATCATGGCAGAACCACCACAGCTTGGGCCCCTGATCAGGCTCACCTTGGGGTTTCATTAGAGGCAGCAGTTCTGTGCACACATCTCGGGTACCAAAGAAGTTTGTTTTCATGGTCACTTCTGCTTGAATATGAAACGGTGTGGGATCATTAGCTTCCCGGGGAGAAAGAGAGTAGCGTTAATAGTAGCCTTGTGGGAAAATTCCACAGAATGATATATGTTAAAAAAGTGCATGTGAAGTCTGGTGAATTTTGTGTAAAACTGGCTTCTAGTTTACAGTCTTGTGACACTGACAGTTTTCTCATTTGATAATGCTGTAGTGGTATAAGATGGCACCATTGGGGGAGGCTGGGTGAAGGGGTGGTGCACACATGGGATTTCTTGTTAACCAATTTGTGCAGTTTCCTTTTTATTTCAAAATGCAGTAAAAATAACCCAACTGCCTTAAAATCCAATGAGAGAAACTCTCTGACAATCTGGAAAAAATCCCCAGGAATCGGAGGAAGCACAAAGGTCACTCTGGCTGATAAGCGCTGCAATTTCTGTTGGACTCTGCCTGAGCCCCACCCCTGTCCCTCCATCCCTCCTCCTGCCCTAAGGAGCCATTTTGGATACCACGCGTCAGGAGCCGGACCGCATGGATTCCCAACAGATGGAGCCCATCCTGGCTGGAGGAGCTCCGGGGGTCCACCTCCCCTTCTAGCTCCCATCCCCTTACTCTTGAAAGCAATGCCAGCGTTGTTGACCAGCACGTCCAGTCCCCCGTACTCCTTGCGCAGGAAGTCGCGCACGGCGCGGATGCTCTGCAGGTCGTTGATGTCCAGCAGGTGGAAGCGGGGACTCAGGCCCTCGGCCTGGAGCTGCTGCACGGCCGCGCGGCCCCGCGCCTCGTCCCGCGCCGTGAGCACCGCGTCCCCGGAGAACTGCCGGCACAGGTCGCGCGCGATGGCGAAGCCGATGCCCTTGTTGGCCCCGGTCACCAGCGCCACTCGGGTGGCTGATGACATGGCTGTGTGCGGGACGCCCGAAGTACTGGCCTGGAGAGCCGACCAGTCTAGTTTGCTCAGCGCGGTGCCTCCGAGTTTAAAGGCAGGGTTTAGTGCGCCTGCGCGAGGCCAAAGGTTGCTAGGGGCGCCCGGGCACGACTCGCCCCCCTTAGGGCGTGGCTTCTCGGGAACCTCAAGGGGGTGGTGGAGAATGGGAGGGGCGACTAGTTTGGTCGCAAAACCCGCGGGTTGGTGGCCAGGGCTGGTCTGAGGACTGCCCCGCCCTGAAGTGGAGGTAATTGTTCCGATTGGCCATGTCACTCACTATATCTAAACTGAACCTTTATTCCTTGGTCTCCGCGAGTTTTTCCTTGTATTCTCCCAACTATTAAACTATTTGCGTGTGCACTTGAAGAAATAGCGTATTTGTCTAGACTTTTTTTTTCTTCCCCTGGTGTTTAAAGAAATCTCTTGAACTGAAGTCTTTGGAACTATAGTTGTGGAATAAGCTAGGAGTAACATGGCGAGAGATCATGGGTGTGTTGTTTTCTTCCTTAAGTATGTGAAAGCAAATCTACTAATCCTTGGCTGTTTTTTTACATAAGTGGGGAGCATTCACTGATACGTCACAGGATTACCTTCTTAGGTGTTTGCAGGGTCATCAGGTTACTTATATCCAGGTCCTGCGGTGTACTGGTGGGAGGGGGGTTTTGAAGCCCTTTCTCAAAATAACTCGTCAGGGTCCATCTTATTTTACCCACCTTAAAGTGAGGAAATGGATCCTTAGAAATTTCGTAAATTAGTTCAGTGTTAGGAAATGATTTTTCTTCCTCTTATTTCCTATTTACAACAGAGGAATAGGGGACTAATTTTTTATTATGTTACGTTAATCACCATACATTACATCATTAGTTTCTGATGTAGTGATCCATGATTCATTGTTTGCGTATAACACCCAGTGCTTCATGCAGAACGTGCCCTCTTTAATACCCATCACCAGGCTAACCCATCCCCCCACCCCCCTCCCCTCTAGAACCCCCAGTTTGTTTCTCAGAGTCCATCGTCTCTCATGGTTCATCTCCCCCTCCGATTTCAGGAATAGGGGACTATAAAATCAAATCTCATTTGTGTACTGTCCTCATAGGGGAGCCACAGCCACTAGTGGTTATTTAAATGTAAATTTAATAGAAATAATACAATTTAAAATTCAGTCTTTAGTTGCATTAGTTATATTTCAAGCACTCAGTAGTCACATGTGTTAGTGGACACTGTACTGGACAGTGCAGATCTATAGTATTTCTGTCACAATAGAAAGTTACAAGCAATGCTTTAGCTAGATTCCAATTATGTTGCAATTTCAAAGTGGGTTTCCAAGCAGTTGCAAAAAACAAAACTAACAATCTGGGAAAGACCTTTGCTTTCTTTGACCTAAATTTTTATTGAGATAATTGCAGATTCACATGTAGTAGTAAAAAAAAACAAAAACAAAACAACACAAAACAAACCAGAGATTCCTTATACTTTACCCCGTTTTCCTCTAGGGTAATATTTTGCAACACTGTAGTACAATATCATAATGAGGATATTGACATCAAAACAATCCACCAATCATATTCAGATTTCCTCAGTTTTACTAGTACTTATTATTGCTTATATTGGGATTTATACAATTTTATCACATATAGGTCTGTCTGTCCACCACTACAGTCATCAGCGCAAGGACCCCCAGTGTTGCTTTTTTATAGCTGAACATATCTCTTTTGCCCCCCCCCCATTCCATTGCCTGGGAACCAGTAATCTGTTCCTCATTTTAAAAATTGTTTTAAAAATGTTACATAGATGGAGTTGTGCAGTGTAACCTTTGTGGATTTTTTTTTTCCCCACTCAAGATATAACTAAGATCTTTGTTTTGGATTTTCCTCTTTTATCCAAGTGTATACTTGGTCTGTCATATGCTGGCCTCTCTCCACACCACTCGCTACTTTCTTCTATAGCTGGGTGAGCCAATGTTATTAAATTCATTAAGAGAGCCATTCACAGATAGCATATGGTGTGCAGGAAATTTTGGGCATGGTGAGGGCCTGCTGTTTCAAAAGGCAAATTCTAAAAGGGCCATGAATTATATTTTCTGCCTGATTTGTTTATCCTTTTAGTACTGATCCCAACATAAGACTTGACAGGTCAATGAGGCAGGACACTCAAGAAAATACAATACATAAAATATCACAGGGAAATAAGAATTTAGCATATGATGAAAGTGGTATTAACAATTATGGGGATAAGAAGGAATTATTCCAAAAATGGTACTGAGGAAAGGGAGTGATAATTGCATGATGTCATCAGTTAATATCTAAAAAGAGAAAAAAAGTGCTCTCTCACTTTTAAATTTACAGTTTTATAAATGCAACCATAAAACAAGTATAAGAAAATATAACTAAAATTTGTGGGAAAAGGACTTTGTAGGCTAAGAAGAGCGAAGAATCACAAAGGAAAGGATAGATTTGAGTATGGGAAGTGTTTTGAAACTTTTTTTGAAAAGCATGCTAATTTAAAGCCAGTGAATTAAGCTCTATTTGGATGATTTTTAATTTTTTTTCTCCTGTCAAATTTGGGTCTTGACCCTGGCTGTTTGTTTGTGAAGCCCCTATGACTTTCCATACATAGCACCTTGTCTGACTTCTGAACAACTTGAGAAATTAAACAAAAGAGTAAAGATGGAGGCCCCAGATCTCTGTTAGTACTAGCTAGCTTGGAAGATATTGCTTAGTTGTGAGTTAACTCTGAGATCATCCTGGCTGCTAGATGGAGAAAGAAAGTTTATCACATCTTTTACCTTGTGGAATAAACTCACATCTTTACTATCCACCGGTTCAAAGCAGTTATTTTATTTGCCTGAGAGTACCCAGTTCTATGGTGTCCATTAACATAAAAGATGTAGGAAAAACAGTACTGTTAAATGACAAGTTATTAAGCTCTCAGGGTCTTCCCTTGCCCATGATTATTTACACTTATAGAGCTCCACTTGGCACCGGCTTTTCTTCTTACACATTTTGCTTGTTTAGGATGTTCAATAAGCCTTCTTAAAAGGGTGGAGCATGGATTTTGATTCCCAGAATCAAATTGTGGCTGAGATGCTTAGTAGATAGGTAACTCCAAGCAATTTACTTAATTTTGTCAAAGATAAACAACACTGGATACTGTTTAATGTGGTAAGGAGAGATTTTAATCAGTAATATACTACTGAAATAGGAAAGTGGGTCCAGCATGAACTGCACTCAAACTTGGATTTGTACAGAGGTGGCTGATAGTTTTAAAGGGAGAATGAGGGGGTAGGGAGGGGGAATGGAGGGGCTTGAGTAGAGTCGGGGAAATGAAAAATTATAAAGAGTGGGTCAGTGTAAATGTCATTAGGCCAGCTGTGTGGGCTACACAGAGACTGGGAGACAGAGGCCCTATCTTTTCTGATGATTATATTTCAAAGGAATGGCTTTCAAATCCTTGAGAAAGACACTACTGAGTTGTAGGAAATAGATATATACCTCAATTGGACAGAGGAAGGACTCACACATTATAAACCCTTCTTAGTAAATGCTCTAACAAAAGGTAGTGAAGGGCTTATTATCAGTTGTTGGCTAAAACAAATAGTAAATTCTTTTTGGCAGCCTTGAGTGTGTTACAGAGGGCTAGGGTCATCTTAGGGATGCAGCTTTGAGCTATCAGAAACTATGTTAGTGTTTGCTTTTTAAAAAATATAATTTTAATGTGTATGTGTGGGAGGGGGGATGAAATCAGTGTATTGAGTATGTAGATTTTATAGGCCAAGACTGAGGTCTAGTTCAGAGGAAGGCTCAGAAGAGCCTGGCTAGAGTTTGCTCAAGGAGAGACTCTTTGCCAATTCCCATCTAGAAAATGGGAGTATGCATTATTTTCCTCCCTCATAAAAGGAAAATACTTGTCTCTTCAGATCCTTTTCTTCCTGTCTTGAATTCATTTGTGTGAGAATGTGATGCTTGGAGCTGCAGCAACTCTGTCTTGACACGACAAAGAAACAAACTAACAGGTGAATAGCTAACTCCCTAAGAATGGCATTATGGAAAATTAGACAGAGCCTTGATCCTTGATGACAGCCTTGAATCATAGGTCCAAATCTGGAACCAACTATTTCCAGTCTCCCCTTTTCTTTCTTTCCTTATTTTTTTTTAGAGAGAGAGAGTGTGCTCGAGTGGTGGGGGTGGGCAGAGGGAGAGGGAGAGAGAGAATCTTAAGCAGGCTCCATGCTCTGTGCAGAGCCCAATGTTGGGCTCAGTCTCATGACCTTGATGTCATGACCTGAGCTGAAATTAAGAGTCAGATGCTTAACTGACTGAGCCACCCAGCGGGCCCCTATCCCCCCTTTACTTTTCAATAAACTTAATTTTAGAATATATTTACTAAAAAGTTGCAAATATAGTAGAGAATTCCCTATTATTAACATCTTACTATTATTTGTCACAAGTAAAAAAGCAACATGGAACAGTAGTATTCACTAAGCTCCGTGCTTTATTTGGATTTTACTAGCTTTCCTCCTAATAGCTTTCTTCTATTCCAGGACGCCCTCCAGAATATCACATTACATATAACTGTCATGTCTCCTTAGTTTTTTTTTTCTTTTTTTGGTTTACGAGATTTGAGTTTGCTTGTTTTTCATGAACTTTGACAGATTTTGTCAAAGTACATGATCGGGTGTTTTTGGGTTTGTCTGATATTTTTCTCAGTAAGAATTGGGGTTATGGGTTTTGGGGAGGAATACCCTAGAGGTGAAGTACCCTTCTTACATCTGGGGAGCACGCTACCAACATGATTTATCACCATTAATCCTCATCACCTGACCAAGGCAGTATCTGCCAGGTTTCTCGACTGCAGTTAATTTTCTTCCCTCTCCATACTGTACTCTTGGGAAGCAAGTCACTAAGCCTCGTGGGCAGTGGGTGGGCAGAAACTGAGCTCCATATCCAGGAAGGATTTGGAATTCTGTAAGGCTGGGACTGGGGTAGCTAGGCTCAAGCAAGTGGAGTGGGGCGAGGCCAGGCCCTGGCCAACCAAGGGAGGGGTGGGGCGGGGTGAGGCGGAGGGAAAGGTTGCCAGGTAGGGCCAGAGGCGGGCCCCGGGGCGTGGCGAGGGTCGAAGGACCGAGGGAGGAGGAGGGGAGCTGGCGGCTTTAGGGCCCGGACTGTGCCGGCTCCGCGCCCTAAGAGGCCCCTCCCCTCTTCTAGGGAGGCAAAGACTGCGCAGGCGTACGCTGCGGGACGCAGGTTCCCCGCCTGAGTGCCCTGACCCCAGCTGGGTGGGGCGGCCGCGGCGCTTCCGGGAAACTAGGCGCAGGCGCAGGCGCACGCGGGGAGGCGGCGGCCACGGCACGCCGAGTCCTCTGACGCGCGACTGAGGACTTGGGTCGGTTAAGACTGTAGGCGGGCGTGCGTGCGCGCGCTCGGCCTCTCCCACTGCTGCTTGGGCCCGCTCCTTAACTGGCGTTCATTTGGGGCGCTCTTCTTTCTGGGTTTCCTCGCGCGCGGGGCCCGCCGCCGCGCCGAGGTGAGCCGGCAGGACTTGCAGGGTGACGGAAGCTGGGGAACGCGGGGTGCCTGGGTCCCGGCGCGGGTAGTGCTGGAGCTTTCCGTATGTTTTCACTTTCTGGTGTGAAAAGAACGGCTCAGCTCGCAGACGCCCACCAGGCCTGGCGTTACGCTGCGCGCTGCAGTAACCCCCCCGCCCCCCTCCCCCGTCATCTGGATGGATGACCCCCTCCAGCGATGTCGCCCCAGAAGCTGTGGTTGAGGTGCACTGGGGGATGCGCAGGAGCCTGCGGCCGGAGTTGCTCCCTCCAGGTCCCGAGGCTCAGCCTCAAGTGCGAGTCCGAGGCCGGGGGGTTAGCCGTGCTGTCACCGGGCGTCCGGGTGCTGGCGGGGCTCTGGGCACCGGAGGGGACGAGCCGCGGTTGGCTCTGGGACCCGGCTCGCAGCCTTTGTGTAGATCAGGGAGCCTTCCACTGCTGCAGTGGGATGTTAATAGTGCCCGGACTTCTTGTTACTCATTTCTGTCCGGTATTTATTAGTAGTAGATTTTAAAACCAGTTGTATGGTTAACATGCACATATATGCACATAGTAATAGTCATGTTATGTCGTTTATGTGCTCATACATATATAAGTCACAGAATAGGAGGATACAAAAGTAATTGTAAAAGCCCCCTCCTCAGGCACGTTTTTGAATAGCCTTCCTTAAATTCTCTTGTTTTATGAACATACAGAATGTGTCAGAAGCAAATCCAAAAGGGATCATTAAATGTTCTGCAACTTTATTTTTCATTTAATGTATCTTGAGCATTCGGACACCTTAGCACATACCTTCTTCCTATTAATGGCTGCATAATACTCCATTGTCTGTATCACTCTGGTGTGGTTAATGGATTTCCTTTTTTATGCTTCCAAAGAAGTAGCATGTAGAAACTACAATAGTAATTTTGGATTTTACGATCATTTGTTTTGCCTGCTTTCTTGGGTCTCATTCCCTCACTAATCTGTTGCAACCCCCCATTTACTTATATTGATTTCAGTATCCTGGTTTTAAGAACAAATCATTATTTCCTTCATATTAAAAGAGGATCTTTTTTTTCTCTAAGACTTCCTAGCTGATGAGGGCTTCCTGGCTACCGTTTTTTCAAAGTATCTTAGGTTGGTGCTTAGTAAATGTTGATTAGAATTGAGCTGTGTAAGTCAGCAAAGCATACAGTTGTGAAATCGGTTATGAGGATTTCGATGATTAATCAGCATTTAGTAGGACCTCAAGATAAAACTATTTTAGAAGGACCGGTGTAATGAGCATTGCCTTACTGCCCAAGGAATCATGATTTAGCTCACAGTATAAATGTTTTCTGTACAAAAACACTTCAGAGAAATGGTTTACCAAATAATATGTTTGTGTATTTAAATCCTTGTAGGTATGAAGAACAGTGATTATCATACAGTTGGAAAGAAAGGCAAAGAAAATGCTTTTTGTGCTGGATTGGGCAACTGAACAGAAACTGCAATTTTAGGATGAAGAAGGGAAGAGGAAGAACAAGCCGGGTCAGAAGACGGAAACTCTTCAGAAGTTCTGTATCAGGAGGTACAGCTCTGATCTTCTGTTGCCAGGGATGAAAAGAAGGAATCCTTTGTTGAGCGGTGTTAACAGATATACATAGTTTTTCTCAAAGGCACGTGGGCAGTGTCCAGAGAGAATATTTCCTTTTTTTTTTTTTTTAACTTTCTGTCAAGGTGCTCAAGGAGTATGAGTGTGCTTTGTTAATAATACTGATCAGTACTTACTGTAAGCTCTTACATCAAATTTTTTCCCATCCAGGGAAAATTAATTCTGCCACTCAAGACTCATTTCTATTAGGATGCATGTTGAATAACTTATTTGGTAGTAGATAAAAGAGAAACTAATTCTGCTTATCTTCCACTATTTAACAATGCCATTTGAACATCATTTTGAAAGAACATATTCCATTTCAAGTTGTCTGGTTTAGGAAAATTGTTGAGAAAGGAATGCATGTTTTGGAATATGATAGACCTTCTAATTATCCAGATGCAATTATTTCAACCTGTATCTCATTTGTGATCTCATCTAACTCTAGGTACATTAGGTTTCCTAACACCTCTTTCTTAAAGAATACTCTTTTTAATAGTGTCATTATGTTCTTTTAAACCCTTGTGGGACTGTGAATATATTTCCCATTGCTTCAACTATGTCTTCTCTAGGGATGACTCCCAGGTTTGTTTCTAGTCCTGACCTTCCTCCTGACCTCCAGCTGCCTGTAGAATATCAGTGTTTGGATATAGATTCATCATTTCAGATTCTGTGTAACGGAGTCTGAACAAGACATTGCGTGTGGAAGTGCTTGGCCAACTGGAAAGTACTATGTAAATGCAGTTGTTATTTTTGATAAAAATTAATAAAACACCTCCGAGTTGACCCTAAGCCTGTCAGAAAAATTACTAAAACTCCTAGTTGACCCCAAGCCTGTCCGCACCATCTGGAGCAGTCTTTTTACTATTTCCTTCTTTGCTCTCTGTGGCCAGTGTCCTACTAAATGTTGTCTAGTTTTTCTTAGGTTAGCTTCCCCTCTGTTTACTCTTGGAAGATGATTTCAGGCGACTCTTCGCTGGTTTACCTACACCTTGTTTTTCTAACCTGCTTGTTATTTCATTTGTTGCTGTGAGTCTGACTCCTAAGGAACTACTCATATGTTGCCTTTTTCATGGATTTTCATTCCCTTTTGCCTGATATCTGTGGGCTCCATCCTGCCACTCCTGTACCAGAAGTATGTTCTCTCCATGCCGCTCCCTGGGCACACCCCACACGTCTACCTCTGCCATTCCTCATAATCCTTCAGTCTAGAACACCTGTTTTCCTTCTCTCTGCTTATTCAGTTTTTCTCCAACCTTTAAGACTGAGCTGAGATCTTATACTTTTGGTAATGTCACTTTCAGTTTTCACTAACACCACCCTTTGTTATGATGCTTATTGGGTGTTATTCTTAAGGAGCTATGGTTTTTTTAGTTGTTTCTTATGGAAGTCTTATTTCCCAACTAAGTTGTCAACTTTTGAAGTTGAAGAACATGTTGAACATTCCCCACTGTGGTTAACATAGTGCTGTGTGTATAGGAGTTGCTCATTAAACGCTCACTGATTAAATGCTGTTACTGTAAAATCTTGTTCTCTGATTTATGGTGGCATATTTTGGAAGGCTTATATCTTGGATCTTGGTTTTTTTAAATCATGTTTTTAAAAAAGTTTTATTGAGGTATAATTGACATACATGAATGTCAATATTAAAGTGTATAATTTGATAGATTTTGACATATATGTTCACATAGGAAACTATCACCACAATCAAGATAATGAACATATCCACCCATCTCAAGAAGTTTACTTGTTTCCCCTTGTAATCCTTTCCTTTTGCCCCTCTTTAACTGTACCTCCCCCCCCATCCAGGCCACCACTGATCTGCTTTGCGTCCCTGTCGATTTATTTGCATTTTATAGTTTTATATGATCACATAGTATATGATATAGTAACATATAGTATTTGGCTTCTTTTACTTAGCGTAGTTATTTTGAGATAATTGTGTGTATCTATAGTTCATTGTTTTTTAATTGCTGAATATATTCCATGATTTGTTTATCCTGTTGATGGACATTCGGGTTGTTTTCATTTTTTTTTTTTGACTGTTAGAAATAAAGCTGTTATGAACATTTGTGTACAAGTCTTTGCATGGACACGTGATTTCTTTTTTCTTGGGCAAATACCTAGGAGTAGAAAGACTGGATCATATGGTGGGTGTAGTTTAGCTTTTAAAGAAACTGCCAAACCGTTTTTTAGAGTGGTTGTGTAATTTCACATTTCTTTCAGCAGTTTATGAGAATTCCATTTGCTCCACATTTTTGCCAACACTTCCTATTGTCTTTTTGATTATAGCCATCCTAACGGTACTATCTTATTGTGGTTTTAATTTGTATTTTCCTAATGACTGGTGTGCTTATTTGCCATTTATATAAGCATTCTTTGGTTGACTGTGTAGATCTTTTGCCCATGTTTTTTATTAGCTGGTTTTCTTTTTCTTTTTCTTCTTCTTTTTTTTTCTTTTTAAAATTTTGTATTGTGGTTATAGTGAGGCATTACTTTTTTAAAAAAAGTTTTTTTAAGATTTTATTTTTTTAAAGATTTTATGTATTTATTTGTCAGAGAGAGAGAGGACAAGCAGGGGGAGTGGCAGACAGAGGGAGAAGCAGGCTCCCCACTGAGCAAGGAGCCAGGTGCAGGACTGGATCCCAGGACCCTGAGATCATGACCTGAGCTGAAAGCAGATGCTTAACCGACTGAGCCACCCAGGCGTCCCGACATTACTTTCCATTACATCTTCTTGCTGGCTCTTGTTTGTACTTGTGGTGGCTGTTGATTACTACACATTGGTTTTTTACTGCACTATTTTAGTATAAATTCCCTTCTATGTATTTTTTTGCACCTTTATTCTTTTATTATTTTTTGAGCTGAAAATGCTAATTTTTATTTATTTATTTATGACATTTAATTTTTAAAATTCCAGTATAATTAACATACAGTGTTATCTTAGTTTCAGGTGTAGAATATAGTATACATTACTCAGTGCTCATCAGGATAAATGTACTCTCTGTCCCCTTCACGTCTTTCACCCATCCCCCCACCCACTTCACCTCTGGCAACCATTGTTCTCTGAATTTGAGAGTTTGTTTTTTAATTTATCTCTTTTTTCTTTGTTCATTTGTTTCTTAAATTCCATATATGAGTGAAATCATAGGGTATTTATCTTTCTCTGACTGACTTATTTCACTTAGCATTATACCTTCTGGATCCATCCATGTTGTTGTAAATGGCAAGATTTCATTCTTTTTTTGGCTGAGTAAAAATCCATCATCTCTCGATGAACACTTGAGTAGCATTCATATCTTGTAAATAATGCTGCAGTAAGCATAGGGGTGTACCTATCTTTTGGTATTAGTATTTTTGTATTCTTTGGGTAAATACCCAGTAGTGGAATTACTGGATCATAGGGTAGTTCTATTTTTAATTTTTTTAAGAAACTCCATACCATGTTCCACAGCGCTGCGCCAGTTTGCATTCCCACCAACAGTGCACAAGGATTTCTTTTTCTCCATGTCCTCACCAACACTTGTTGTTTCTTATTTTTGATTCTGACAGGTGTGAGGTGACATCTCATTGTGGTTTTGATTTGTATTTCCCTGGTGATGAGTGATGTTGAGCATCTTCTCATGTGTCTGTTGGCCATCTGTGTGCTTTCTTTGGAAAAATGTCTGTTGTTTTATTTTTCTTGACTTTTTCTTGACTACTGAGAGTTCTTTAGATATTGTGGATACAAGTCTTTTATCAGATAGGTGTTTTGCAAATATTTAATCATTCTGTGGTTTTTCTTTTCATGCCCTTAACAGTGTCTTTCTTTTGAAGAACAGAACTTTAAAATTTTGGTAAAATCTTGTTTATCAATTTGTTGTTTTAAGGATCTTCCTTTTGGTGTTGTACCTAAGAAATTTGCATAACCCAAGGTTGCAAAGATTTTCTACTATGTTTTCTTCTAGCAGTTTTATAGTTTTAGATTTTATATTTAAGTCTGTGAATAATTTTGAATTAACTTTATATATTGTACAAGATAGGACTACGTTTTTTTTTTTTTTTTTGCTTAGGTAGGTCCAATTGTTCCAGCAACATTTATTGAAAAAACTATCCTTTTTTCATTGAATTGCTTTTGCACCTTTGTAAAAAATCAACTATTCATATATGTCTGGGTCTGTTTTTGGACTTTCTATTCTGTTTCATTGATTTCTTTGTTAGTCTTGATGACAGTGTTACATAATCTTGGTTACTGTAGCTTTATAATAAGTTTTGAAATCAGTATTTCAAGGTGGTTTTGACTATTGTAGGTCCTTTGTATTTCCATATGGATTTTAGAATCATTTTGTCATTTTTTTTTGCAAAAAATCCTGCTTGAATTTTGATTTGCATCATACTGAATCTATAGATCCCTTTGGGGAGAATCTGCCAACCCATAAAGAAGGTATATTTCTCCATTTATTCAGGTTATTGACTTGAGATCTTTTAAAAAATTTTTTGTTTTAATTGTGGTAAAACACACATAACATAAAATTTACCATTGTAACCATTTTTAAGTGTAGTCCAGTAGTGTTAAGTACATTCACATTGTTGTCCAGCTAATCTCCAGAACTCTTTTCATCTTGCAGAACTGGGATTCTATATCCATTAAATAGGAACTCCTCATTCCCCTCTTTTCCCTGGCTCCTAGTGGGTACCATTCTATCTTCTGTTTCAGTGAATTTGACTGTTCTAGATAGATTATATACATGGAGTCATACAGTATTTGTCTTTTTGTGACTGGCTTATTTCACTTAGCATAATGCCTTCAAGATTCATCTATGCTGTAGCATGTGTCAGAATTTCCTTCCTAGTTAAGACTGAATAATATTCCATTGTATATATGCCATACTTTCTTTATCCATCTATTGGTTGATAGATATTTAGTTTTTTTCCTACCTCTTGGCCATTTTTGAGTAATGCTGCTATGAACATGGGCAAGTATCTCTTCGAGATCCTGCTTTCTATTCTGGATATATATCCAGAATTGGAATTGCTGGGTCAATTCTATTTTTAATTTTTTGAGGAATCACTGTGCTGTTTTCCACAGCAGCTGTACCATTTTACATTCCCACCAACACTGCTCAAGAGTTCCAGTTTTTCCACATCTTTGCCAATACTTTTTATTTTTATTTTATTTATTTATTTATTTATTTGATAGTAGCCATCCTAATGGATACAGGGTGATACACATTGTAGTTTTGATTTGCATTTCTCTAGTGATTAATAAGGTTGAACTTTTTAAAATATACTTATTAACCATTTGTATACCATCATTGGAGAAATGTCTCTTCAAGTCCTTTGCCTGTTTTTTATTTTTATTTTTTATTTTATTTTATTTATTTTTTCTTTGCCTATTTTTTTTAATTGGGTCTTCTTTTTTCATAGAGGCCTTTACAGCTGTAAATTTCCCTTCTTCACAGTTCTGGAGGCTAGAAGTCCAAAATCAAGGTGTCAGCAGGATTGGTTTCTTCCCAGGGCTGTGAGGGAAACATCTGTTCCACGTCTCTCTCTTTGGCTTGTAGATGGCTGTCTTCCCCCTGTGTTTCTTCTATCATCTTCCTCTACGCCTGCCTATGTCCAGATTTTTCCTTTTTATAATGACACTAGTCATTATAGTATTGGAATAGGGGCCACCCTAATGACTACATTTTAACTTGATTACTTCTATAGAGACCCTATCTCTGAATAAGTTCATATTCTGAGGTTCTGGGGGTTAGGACTTCAATATAGAATTTTGGGGGTACACAATTCAACCCATAATTGATGCCTTTTATTTATTTTTCTTTCGTTTATATTGGCTAGAACCACCAGTACAATGTTGACTGGAAGTGTCTTGTTCCTTGTCTTGTTCCTGATCTTGGGAAAGCACTCAGTTTTCCGTAATTATGTCAGCTGTAGGTTTTTTTGTTAGGTAGTCATTATCAGGTAGAGGAAATTCTCTTCTATCCTTGCTTGTTGGCATTATTTATCAGGAATGATTATTAGATTTTATCAAATGCTTTTCCTGCATCTTTGAGATGATCATATGGTTTTTCTCTTTTAGTTTACATTATTTAGGTATTATTTATTCTCTTTTATGATATGACCACCTGTTTGAGACAGTTTTTATTTATTTATTCATTATTTTATTTTTTTTGAGATCGCTTGAGTGGGGTCGGGGGAGGGGCAGAGAGAGAGGGAGAGAGAGAATCTTAAGCAGGCTGCATACCCAGCGTGGAGCCTGATGCGGGGCTCGATCTCACGACCCTGAGATCATGACCTGAGCTGAAATTAAGAGTCAGATGCCTAACTGACTGAGACACCTATGTGCCCTTGAGACAGTTATTTTTTATAGATGGTGCTCTGATTATGTAGTGATTTTAATTACCATTTTTTCTTTCTTCTCTTGATTAGTGAATGAGAGCTATAAGCCTGAATTTATAGAGCTTAAGAAGTGGCTGAAAGACAGGAAGTTTGAAGATACAAACTTAATACCTGCTTGTTTTCCAGGTAAGGTCTGGCATCAAATCAACTCTCAGGACTTTGCTCACATGAGACATGTGGGCCCAGGTGATGGGAAAGCAGGGGTAGTTCTTGAAGGTGGGCTGTATTCTCTGGGAGCACATTGTGTGTCAGACTTCCTACTTTGTAGCTACAACATTTATTTATCCTTTGTTCTAAAAATAAATTGAAGTAGCTTTTGGAGAGAAATTCCAAAATGGTAAAATAATATTAAAAATTAAAAAAGGGAAGTGAGAATAGAAAAATAAGACAAAGGCAGGGATAAGGATAATACATGGAAACCGTGATTCTAAAATCTTGTTGTATACCTGTCAGAGGTCAGCCACAAATTTGACTTATCTTTCCAACAGCCAGCCAATTTAGATGATCAGTTACCTGAACCTTTGTATTCTATAAACAAAACTAAACAAAACTAAGTTGTTTACTCAGCAGAAGTGCAGGTATTCCTGGAACTTAGACCTGAGGGAAATGTCTTCATTGGGTCTTCATAGGGAAGACATTTATGTAATGTGACCGGTGTCCTTATCATCATACTCAGTGGTTTTAAGGGATGTTTCAAACCATGCAGGGTGATGGGATTATCCCATAGCTCAGGTGAGTCAAGAGTTTTCTAAGGGAAGGAGGTGCTTATTCTCTGGTGGTGTGGCTGGAGGAGAGGTGTCCTTAGGGAGGCCTCAGCAGATACTGCTCCCTCAGCCGGTTTGTGGCTCTGCTCCCCAGGTGTTAGAAGAGGAGCTCTCTGTGTGGCCCTAGCTTCAACAGTCACCTAAGCAGAGGTAGATTAACAAAATTTTCTGGAATTGAGCTTGTCATGGAGTTTGGGTTAGCATTTTCTTCTGGAACATTCTCTTACTGAAGTTGGCAGCTTACTCTGGGTGTGTGCATGCATTCAGCACCACCAGTTCTGTCCAGAAGTGGGCTTGAGGTCACCATGGGGAGGACCAAGATGCTCTTCAAAAGGATTCCAGGTCTGCTGTAGTAGAGACACAGTTGTGCAGTCAGGGCCTTGAAGTTCTGCATCACAGGGCAGGCACAGACCTTTTACAGAAAATTAAATCGTATGCCTCTGAGTGCTCCTTTTGGACACTGAAATGATTAAATACCCATTAGGTAATTTAACTTTGAGCAAATTAACTTCCTTATACAAAATCAAGGTAAATGATTTACCACGTGTGGCCCTGGTTGAATGAGGTGATGTGTGTAAAGTTGTTCCCTACACATCATGACATTGGGCTAAAATCCTTGCTCTGAGCCATAACCTGTTAGGGTTGCTCCTATTTAAGATGGTAAACTATTTTTGTCACCCTCTAACAGAATGTTTAACTTTCTGTTTATGTGTGTCAAGAAGCACAGAAACAGAAAAAGCCACGCTCTTAGATTTTACTGGATGGAGTTCTTCACAAGATGGTCTAGAGAAAATAGTGTCAGGAGTGGACTTGTGCCTTTGGCTGATCTGTGCCTCAGGGGTCACTTTGCCTTAAGAAGGATAGGATTAAAATGATCAAGCAGGGATTGGGATATGTTTAAGTGGAATGCCTGAAAAGAAATAATCTGTCTATAATGTGGAGCAGTGAAGAGCTAGCCGTTTTTAATGGAACAGCTCTTTCTGGGCCTCCAGATTCATGGTCACAGAGGAGCTAAAGCAAAATGGTTTGGTAATGATCATAGCCCACTACTTACAGTTCTGGGGGGAAGGAGCCTTCTGTCTTAGTCAGTTTTGGCTGCTATAACAAATTACCATAAACTGGGTGACTTGACCAATTTCTTCCTTACAGTTGGGGGCTGGGAAGGCCAAGTTCATGGTGTGGGCAGATTCAGGGTCTGGGGAGGACTGATTCCAGGTTTGCAAATTGCCATCTTATAGTTGGGTCCTCACAGAGGGTTGGGAGCTGGACAAGATTTCTGGTTTCTTAGTGCTGCGGTAGGCACTGAATCCCATTCATGAGGGCTCTATCCTTATGACCTAATCACTTACCAAACGTCCCCACCTCCTAAGGCCATTACATTGTGGGTTGGGATTTCAACATATCTTCCCTAAATGCTTTATATACCTTTAGCTCTTATTCTGATAGGAGGGAACGTTTATGGGAGTCTGTCAAATGTACAAAATTCTGGGGAATTAATCTTAGTTTGTGGAGGGGCAAGGCAAGATTCCTAAGTTGCAAGTAGGATTCAGTCTTTAGACTCTCACCTGATTTATGCTTTGGGGATTGATCCCAGTATTTGCTTTTGCCACCAAAAGCACTGGCCAAATCTGGGTCTCCCAGGTGGATTTATGTATTTATTTTTATTTAAAAAAATTTTTTAAAGATTTTATTTATTTATTTGATACAGAGAAACATAGCGAGAAAGGGAACAGAAGCAGGGGAAGTGGGAGAGGGAGAAGCAGGCTTCCCGCGGAGCAGGGAGCCCAGTGCGGGGCTCGATCCCAGGACCCTGAGATCATGACCTGAGCGGAAGGCAGACGCCTAACTACTGAGCCACCCAGGAGCCCCCCAGGTGGATTTATGATAGCAGAAATTTTTAGGTGCAGGGAAGTCTGTAATAAGCTTTCCTTTTATAAAAAGATCCTAAGGGCCACTTCCTGCCTTGCCTTAGTAAATGCAGGTTACTGTGATGTGTTCTGATACTGAACATTATGTTGTAGAAATACAGGTAAAGTATCTTCCAGATTTATTCCATATGCCATGTTCTGCTCATATATGTATTTGAAGAGAAATTTCCACTTAACTTAGCACATGAGTCTTTTAAAGGATGACCCCATAGGAAAAAAAAAATCCTTCCATTAGTAGTTGGTTCCAGGAAGGGTTCTGGCCCACAGGGATGATTAACTCTGCTATGGGACACATGGAAGAAATTAAATAAGTTTTTGAAACCAAAACCATGTGTCTGAACAGACAGTATGCTTCTGGGTTGATAGATGAGTTAGGACTCATCAAATCAGACTTGCCAGACACCTGATCCAGGATCAAGGCAGGAGTTCCCTCCATGAACTAGGAACTCCCCGTAGTCCTGCAGGGCTTGACCTTTGCTGAATTATATTCCCTCCTAGTTGAGAGAAAAAGAAAAAGATCAAGACCTATGAATTTGAAAAGATGAATATTCTGTACCCCATATAATAATTATAGGTCATAGGGTACCTAGGCCTGCTGGAAAAGCTGCTGACTGTTACAGGGAAGGAGCCTTGGGCTTAGAAGGGTAAATTTCTGGGCAGTAGTGATGTTGACAGTGCAGTGGGTGAAGTTACTTGCTGTGACTGCTCTGGCCGAGGCCTTGGCTCATGGGCAGGGGCTGGTCCTGGATCTCCCCTGTTGAGCTCACCCAGTCAAGGAGAGTCTAATGGCTTTCCTGGTCAGGGAGGGGAGGGTATAGTCTTTAGGCTTTGTGGGAGCTGAGTGGGTTTATTGGTCAGCCAGTCAGAGGTCTCAAGATCATCACTGGGAAAGCTGGCTCCGGTAGTGGGTAAACGTGGCTTGAGGGTCCAGCCTCTCAGGTTGGGTGGGCATTGGGAGTTGGCCCCCAGCACAGCTGCCAGGCCCCAGGGGAGCGGGTCCAGCTTGAAGGGTCCTGTAAGACACCCAGTAGCAGATCTGTATAAAGTCGATGATCTTTAGGTCTTGACTCTGCTCTTCAAGGGTTATAAACCCAAAAGGAGGTCAGGACATTTTCTAGAACAGCTTCTTGATCCTCTCTTTCCCCTGAGAGTCAAAGAATGAGAGAGATACCCGGCTTCAGCTTTGTGTAATTTTGAGGTTCAATTGCATTTTTTAAAAAGATTTATTTGGGGGCGCCTGGGTGGCTCAGTTGTTGAGCATCTGCCTTTGGCTCAGGTCATGTTCCCAGGGTCCTGGGATCAAGCCCTGCATCGGGCTCCCTGCTCTGTGGGAAGCCTGCTTCTCCCTCTCCCACTCCGCCTGCTTATGTTCCCTCTCTGGCTGTCTCTCTGTCAAATAAAATCTAAAAAAAAAAAAAAAAAATATTTATTTGAGAGAGAGAGAGCACCAGCAGGCCGGGGGTGGGGGGAGTGCAGAGAGAGAGGATCTTCAGGCAGACTCCCTGCTGGAGCACAGAGCCTGACGTGGGACTCAGTCCCACGACCCATGAAATCATGACCTGAGCTGAGACCAAGAGTCGGATGCTTAGCTGACTGAGCTACGCAGGCGCCCCAGTTCTGTTGCATCTTTTATTCAAAATGATATCCTTAAGATCTTGAAGATACCATAGATTTTTTTTGTTTTTTCTTTTTTTGGATATCGTAGGATTTACCCTTTTTTTCTTCTTTGTGTCTTAGGTACAGGAAGAGGGCTGATGAGCAAAACATCCCTGCGGGTGAGAATTTCTCTTATCCTTGAAACCTAATGTAGATTTTGCTGCTTTGCTTTTGTGGTTCAAATCAAGTGAATTAAAAATATTTCAGATACACAGCCATTTTTTACCTAATGATAGGTTTGAATACAATTGTGTCAGTTAGCTTTAAGTTTGCTGCATAGAGGAGACAGACCCAAAGTAACAGCAGAAGGTTATTTTGCTCTCAAGTAAACAAGCCTGGCTGGGCAGACCTGGGCTGGTGTGGTGATCCCATGGCCGTTCGAGGCCCAGACTCCTCCCAGCTCTCTGTCCACATCCTAGAGGAAGCCCCACACCCTCAGGTCCAGGGAATAGCTCCTGGAGCTCGAGCAGCAAGATGGAATAAGGGGGTGAGGAAGGGCAGGTCTCCTTCTTTTAAGAAAATTCCAGGCCTGTCACATCTGCCATTGACCAGGTACACAGCCCCAGGTGGCTGTGAGGGAGGTGAGACGTGTCCTTTCCTGGCACAGTGACCTCCCGGTAGGATTGCATTAACAGCAGGAGGAGAGAAGGCATGTTGGGTTGGCAGCTAGCCATCTCTGCCTCAGCAAATTGTATAAAGCAGACCATATTTTAAATGTGCCAGGGGAGGGAGCGGTTCTCATCTGAGAGCGTGTGCTGGGTACGCTAAGTACAAGCCTGAGTGAGCCTAAGCCTGGGCAGGCAGCGGGCAGAGCCTCGGAGCCTGTCCCAGGATTGCCTTCAGCTGGTGGTGGGACCCCCCCGGCTTGTTTTCTCACCTGGAGAACGAGGAGGTACATGACATAGATGATCTCCAAGGTCCGTTTTAGTTCTTTCTATGCTATTTAAAGGATATCTAATGCACAATTTTCTGTGAAGCTAGAAATTAATTCCTTAATTTATTTTTAGTTCCTTAATTTTAAAATCCATCTATGTAAATACACATTTGGCCTAAAGAATGGTACTTTTTAATGTTGTAATTCTCTTATGCCACTTTTATTTTTTTATTTAAAACTGCTTAATTGTAAAATATGTATGACAAAATTTATCATCTCAGCCATTTTTAAGTGTACAGTTCAAAAATATTAAGTACAGTCACATTGTACAATATTTTTATTTTTTGAGGGAATATGTAATTGTGTTCTGGCTATTTTGGGAGGGGAAATATACTTCTCATGTGTATGGCAGTAAATGTAGGTAGTCTTTGTTTAGATTATGAAATGATAATTGGCAGTTGCTTCACATCTGCTTTCAAATATGACCTTTGGTTAAGCTTTTTGAAAATTGGGACATATTTTACGCATAGTGAAATGCACAGATTTTAAGCATCCAGTTTGGTAAGTGTTGAAGATGAAGAGATTTACTCTAGTCAGGACACAGAACATTTTATTAAGTGGCTTTTTTAAAATCAGAAAATTGCGGGTTGTTGGAGCAGGAAGGGACTATAGTGATTGTCCAACTTGATCTTGATTTACAGATGAGGAAACCAGAAATTGAACCCAGAAGATTTTTGGCTGAGATTTTTAACCAACTTAGATGCCAGTTATAATGAAATCCAGGATCTTAATTAACATCAGGCTGCTTAATGCTTTGTTTCTGGTGTCTGTGACTTGACATCTTAATTTTTCTTCTATGTTTCTGTCTCAGTGGGAGGAACTGAAAACTACACTTCTGTAAAATGAGACCCATGTGCTGGCTGGGCTGCCCTTTTCTTAGTCTAGTTGGCACAGGTTATATGGAGAGTAGGCCTTTGCTGGGAATAGTCGCTGGACACATGGATTTCATCAGATAAGAGTTGTTTTGAGTGGTTTCTGCCTGCTTCCCATAGCACTATTTCCTGGTGTAAGAAAGTGAAGGAGTGATATGATTTGTCAGGAGTGTTTCCACATTCTTTTCTGATGAAGGGTTGACTGCTAGTGGATGTTAGTCACATAATTAGCCTTTAATTCTTGTTGGGCTTGTAGTACCTGCTCTTGGAGCAGACTTGCCCGCAACCGCCGACTCAGGGGCTTGGGAGCCACACTGTTGGTGGGCTCTTCGGTGTCTATGGCTGGGTTATCCTGGGTTCTTAGTGGACGATTGTGACTCAAGTACACAGTCCTTCTCAAAGCATGGGTGTTCTAAACTTCACTTTCTTTTTGGTAAGGAGGGACAGATGATTATTTCGTTGCCTGAGAGTTGCCTGCTCACCACGGACACAGTGATTAGAAGCTACTTAGGGGCGTACATTGCTAAGTAAGTGAACGTATACATGCTCGTCTGGTGCAAGCGCTTGTCTTGTAAAGTCTACAGCATTGGCAGATAATGTCCTCTAAGGCAGAGTTTGTTAGGACCAGCCCCTTTGTATACCTCATACATATTTGAAATGATTCAGAAGGTTTACTCTGTGCTTGAGTTTGTTCTTAATTCATTTTAAGCTGCATTTTTAAGGGTTTTAATAGGCTGCCTGGGATGTGGGTTTGAATCCTGATGTATCACTTACTAGAAAATGAAGATAAAGTGGGAGAATAGATGTCAATCATTCTGAGTGCGTTGACTCCTCCTAGCCTGTTCTCCATCGTAGTAGGTCTCCACAGATGTTACTCTTATTTTCACCCTTATTGTATTTACTTGAATTCTCCTTCAGCTACGAAGAGCTGTTGACATTATGACATTATGTAGTTTTGTTTAGCATAGAAGAGAGGAGGCCAAAATAGGAGAGAACTATTTTCTGGCTTTTGTTATAGTGGGCCTTTGTTCTGGGGGACTTTCTGAGGACAGAGTGAGTGGGATCCTTAGCAGAAGAAATTATGAGGGTTGTAAGATTGTATTGTTTCTTAACTCAGGGTCTAAGTTCTGGACTTTTAACCTCCTTGGCATGTTTTTATGAGGGCAAATGTATCTGAGTAGAAGAAGGGATGTTCTTTGTATTAACATTTTATATATCATTCTGAAATTTTGAGTAGGATATTTGGCAATATAGGAATCTGGACTTTGAGGGATTAATGAAAACTTTTCTAAATACATTCATGCAACATTAGATACTGCAGTGTATAGTTTGTAATAGAGTGGGTAAATTTAGGAATTAAAACTTTAGAACTGTAGCAAATATATAATGAGCTGATTCAGTTTTCTGTCTAGGTTAGTGTCATACAGTAGAACTTTTTGCAGGAATAGAAATGTTTCACTCTGCTTTGTCCAGTATGGTAGCTATTAGCTACATAACGCCTATTGAGCACTTGAAATGTGGCCTACATGACTGAGGAATTGAATTTTAAATATTATTTAATTTTGAATAACTAAAACTGAAATAACTACATGTACCCAGTGGTTACTGTATTGGGTGGGGCAGGTCTAGGTTCTTTCCGCCAGTTTTTTCCCCCCATCAAGTTTGATACCCTTATCCAAGTGAAATAAGTGAACTTGGAGCAGAAGCTTTAAAACTGTAGAACCAAGTTGGAAGCAAAGAGGTTGTTTATAAAAAGGACTCTCTTGCAAGCAATGCTGGTACTTGGGTTAGTGAGACAGTCCTTGTTACTCTTTAGTGTGACTTGTTTAGGGCATTTACATCGGGATGCGCTCTGGAGAGGAAAGTCTTGAGGAAGCAAAACCCTCCCTTGGGTGCACGGAGTAAACGTGGGAGTGCAAGGGCAGTTTGGCCACAGCCCCTCTGGGAGCAGAACAAACCACTAGGAGATCTGTATCTCTGGCTTATTCCATATTTTAAATAAAAGTAATTCTTTTAATCCGGCTTGTATTTTTTAAAAGGTGGCAGCCTCCTCCATCTCCTCTGCTGGCTCTGTGCACCTTTTTAGTTTCAGAAAAGCATGCTGGGGACCAGTCTCTCTGGAAGCCTTACCTGGAGATTTTACCGAAGGCCTACACCTGCCCTGTATGTTTGGAGCCAGAAGTGGTGAACCTGTTTCCCAAACCTTTGAAGGCAAAGGCTGAAGAGCAGAGAGCCCGCGTGCAGGAGTTCTTTTCTTCCTCCAGAGACTTTGTCTCTTCCCTGCAGCCTCTGTTTTCTGAGGCTGTTGAGAGCATCTTTAGCTACAGTGCCCTCCTGTGGGCTTGGTGCACGGTCAACACCAGGGCTGTGTACGTGGAGCACAGGCAGAGGCAATGCTTGTCCGCAGAGCCGAACACCTACGCGCTCGCCCCGTACCTGGATCTGCTCAATCATAGCCCACATGTCCAGGTGAGAAGTCAACAAGGGTACACATGTTCTGTTTTGATAGGAAGGACTCTGACATGTAGAACCTGACTTTGAAACTATAGAGTGAGGTGTTGCTGGCTTCAGGTAAACCTACCTGCCACCAGGTATTTTCCTGTCTTTTCTCCCAGCCCCCCTTTCCTTTCTGGCATCCCCTCCCCGTGTTTTCCCACTCTGCTCTCCAGGCCAGTAGAGCTCAGTGCTATGTCCCCTGAATGGCCTTGACCAGCAGCACTCCCTCCATCCCCCAGCTTTGGTGCAGAGTCCTCTTTCCTCCTTTAGTATGGGGACTGAAGTCCAGATTGCTTCCCTGTCCCATTCCCTTTGACACCTGGTGCTGTCGCTGTCAGCGTTTATCTTTGCTGTGATCCCCGATTGACTTGCTCTCTCCCTCTCTGAGCTGTGTAAGGATGGGGACTGTGCCTTATTTCTCCCTGTAACCCAGTGCAGGGCCAGGCATGTAGTAGGCACTTGATAAACCCTTACGGAATGGGTGAATATTTGTCGGGAGAAGGAGTCTGGGAAATATTAAAGAATCCCTCTTTGGGAGATAGTCCTAGATCTCGTCTCCAGCCCTTTTCCCCTTTGGCACATAAAGGAGACGATTATATGTGTAGGCATGGTGGGGTAGGTGCCTGGCTTTGAGGGCAAAGGTGTCCCTATGTCGGCTCACCTGTAACCCGTTCAGGGTCCAATTAGAGGTGCACTGGCTGGGCCCTTGCTCGTGTGGTCCTCTTCATACTGCACCCCACCTGGAGAAGATCGGCGGCACCTGGCTAGCCCACGTGCTGGTGCGAGGCGAGCGTAGGGAGACCCATACTGTGCTTTTCTCAGGCGGAGGCAGTCTCCTTGCCTGTCTGCTTCTGCTGTTGTAGAAAGATGCATTTCTGATAGTACTCAGCAAAGGAGGTGGAGGTTAGATGGCCATTTGTGTGACTGATGGTGATGAAGTAATGTTGGGAGCGTGCCTGAAATAGGGTGCTGGGCACAGGGACCGAGTCAGTCCTCACTTTGGTGACTTTATCTTTATTGGGCTGTTAGTGCAGTTGTGCTCCAAGCCAGTGATTTGACAGCCATTGTAGGGGCCCCACAAACTACAGCCTGTAGGCATGTGGCCCAGGGCTCTGGCAGAGCCTAAAATACTTGCTCACCGGCCCTTTATGGAAAAAAGATTGCTGACCCTTGGTCTAAAGTGTATTACAGCTGGCTTTTGGCATGTAACTCAAGACCATGGCCCTAATCTGTTGATGCTGCAAGCTGGGGATTTCAGCCCCGTTCCTTATCCTTGTCCTCATTGGGGTTTACTGTGTAGTGTGGTGGCCTCAGACCTTGTACCCACGCCTTAGTGTGGAGGGCAGGTGGGTCATCTTGGTCCTTTCCTCTGTTACCTGTTAACAGAATTGTCACAAAATCTATATGATTGTGTCAACCAATATCCTGCTGCTCAAAGGCTATGTATTGTGAGACCTGAAATTCATGTGCTGCTTTGACATCTTTGGGCATCACAGGACCCCAGGGGCCTGACTGTGAGTTCCTCTGCTCTCCCTGGATATGCCCCCCACCCAGAGGGAAAGGCCCCATCAGCTGGACTAGCCGCACCCTGCCTGGCCCTCAGCCTGACGGTTTCCCCTCCCTGCCTGCCTCTTCACATGAGCACTCACATCTCCCTGCAGGAGCCAGGGGGTCACCTCCTGTTATTCCCAAGCCTGCTTCCCGTGGCCCCTGCTGGTCACACAGCTCGCAAGTGTAGCCCCTGCATGCCTGGGGTGTCCTTTCCTCTAGGCTGTATATGTGACTAGTGAACTGCTCTCCGGCATACCTGTCCATTTTCAGGAGTCCTGCGTTTGGCCATCCTGAGAGCCCTTGGGCAGGACCCCCTCCCTCACTGAGTGGGCACGTGGAGGCACACAAGAGCCCCAAGTGCAGGGCTCGCATTTTCCCACATGTGGTTAAATTCACATTGTGATGAGTGTTTGAAAGCTGCATCTGACTGTAATACAATAAACTTAATATTTTCAGTTTTATGCTTCGCTTTAAAAAAAACCGTAACAATTTTCCTTCCTAGGTAAAAGCAGCATTTAATGAGGAAACTCACTGTTATGAAATTAGAACGGCTTCAAGCTGCAGGAAACATGAACAGGTGTTCATCTGCTATGGGCCTCACGATAACCAGCGGCTGCTCCTGGAATATGGATTCATTTCCATCCAGAATCCTCACGCTTGTGTTTGTGTCTCAGAAGGTTGGAACCAACTTTGTTCTTACTAAGAAGATACAGTTCTTTTTGTTATCCCCATCTGGGGATGTGGTTTTTTTAAGTTTTAAAAAATGGCAAAACCTTAAAATGTGTATCATTTATTTTCCCCTAGATAGGGGAAGACACTCACTGACCATGTATTTTGAGTGTTGAAGTGAAAAACAAGGCTCCGGTCAGTACTGAGGAAAGGAAGAACTGAGAAAAGTTCTGTTGCATTAGGTCAGACAGAATGGGAAAAAAGGAAGACCCACTAAGGAAATGAATATAATATTAAAAAGATGGGAAGAAATGGAAATTTTTGAACTGAGACATTGTCACTGTCACTAAACACAGGATAGATTAGAGAACAAAAAATTTAAAAATGTTAATTTAAGCACCTACTGTGTGAGGCGCTGTGCTAATGACAGGGATAAATATATAGTCCTTGTTTTGGGGGTTTAATACCATGATGAAATACTGATTTCATTTATGTTTTTCTGTGGGCTGCTAATTAGCCATCATCAGTATTACTATTTAAAAAAAAATAATTTAGCTATTAAATTTATGCTGTGGAAATTCCAAATATTAATAACAGTGCATAGAAAAATGTTTCTTTCCCCTTTCTCCTGAAGCAGCAGAGAACTAGTTTTGTAGGCCATGAAGAAATATGGCCAGAGATTTACTGAGTATATAATTTAGGGTAGTTTTAATAAGTGGAAATAGAAACTTGTTCAAGATGAAACTACTCCATCCTATGGGCAGAATAATAATGTTATTTCTCAAAATAGAAATTAAAAAACAAAAACTGGGCCTTGCCAGGTCTCTTAGAAAACTAGCTTTGAGATTAGCCTCCTGTTATCAGAATAATATTGATGACCATGAAATACTGATTTGCAAACAGTTTGAACAAAATCTACATTTTAGTTATTTTTACACTTAAAAAACCAAAACGTAGAAATATAAAAAAGAAATTTTAAAAGTAGAAAAATCAGTCATTACTCTGCTACCCCAAAAAGCTTTGTTAATTTTTACATGTTCACTTTGTATTGCTTATGATTGTAATCACTAATACCCAGTTTTGAATTCTGGCTTTTGAAAACTTACTGTTAGAAACAATTCCTCATGTTTGTACAGCTCCTATACTTTTGGTGGGTGTAACTTCCCGCATCCTGCCACTGTCTTAATTACCAGGTTTTGTGTGTTGAGGTTGTGGGTGTTTTCTCCCCTGCCCTGGAATTCTGTAGCTTTTCAGGGGCTAACTAAAGATCTCATTGAATTGGACTCACTGGTGCTTTTTGGTGTGAATTAGGTAAAACTGTTTACACATGTCTTGATTGTTGGTGGAAGGGATGGTAATTTTAGAGGGTTCACACTTTTGTCTGATGACACCCTAAATTTCTTTTTCTTTTTTTTGTAGATATACTTGTTAAATACCTTCCATCAACAGATAAACAGATGAACAAGAAGATTTCCATTTTGAAGGATCATGATTTTATAGAGTAAGTGATTTCTCTGTCTCTTAAAATTATTCCTTCAGGAAACTTTGATGAGAAAATTGAGGTAGTGTTTCTGTAGGTACGAGCTACCTCCTGACTTGTTGACAGGTAGGTATTTATTGAGCATTTACTATGTGTAGTAAATTGTGCTTGATGTGGGGCACACAAGGAGTGTAAGATGCTTTTCAAGAAACTTACTTGGGGACATAAGATACAAACTTGAAGTATTATTGTACTAAAAGAAAGCGCTGTTTATACTGAGTGGTAGCCCAGTGTTTGGCTCCAGCACACGGTCAGTGGGATGCACTGGGCTCCTGTAGGCCAGGCTGGCCCTCAGTTACCAGCAACAGGGTGCACGTGCTTAGGGCGCAGGGCTGGGGTGGTGGCGAGGTGATTCCACGCCAAGTGGAGGCTCTGTCTTTCAGAATTTCTTCTGTAAATAAAATCAAGTTTTATGTGATCCAGCAGCAGTGTGAGGGCAGTCTGGCTGTGGTGGCTAGCGTTTGTTTGGTGCCCAGGGGAACTCTGATTCTTCATCTTCCATCGCACTAGGACCTGTGGCACTGGCCCTCTTCCTCTGGCTTCCTCAGCCAGATTCAGCTCCTTACCGAAATTAAATGGAAAGTAGTTTTTTACCCTCCCTTTTTTTTAAAAGACTTAATTTATTTGAGCGAGAGAGAGAGAGAGCACGAGCAGGGGAGAGGGAGAAGCAGATTCCCTGCTGATCAGGGAGCCCGTCTCGGGACTTGATCCCAGGACCCTGGGATCATGACCTGAGCCGAAGGCAGACGCTTAACCGACTGAGACACCCGGGTGCCCCTTTTACATTTTTTTTTTTTTAAACAGAATTTTTTTTTTTTTTTACTCTGGCTTTATTTTTAAGTATTTGCTTTTCTTTTCTCTTTTTTACTTTTCTCTTTTGCCTTTGTGACCAAGACACAAGTTACATAATGTTTAGCCCCTTCAGAAAATGTTTGGCTCTTCAGTCATTTGCCATGGTGTCATGAAGTACTGAAATGACAAGTGTGTTGTTATTTGTTTTTATGCTTTAGAAATTTGACATTTGGATGGGATGGACCATCTTGGAGGTTACTCACAGCTCTTAAGTTGTTATGTCTGGAAGCCAAAGAATTGTAAGTTTCGTGTGTGTTGGTCATGAGCTGTAGTTACAACCTGGACATAACCTTGGAGCTTCTGTTGGTTTACATTCAAATACCCAGCCTGGGAGGAGAAAGGAATGCCATTGTACACCGGGAGGCTTATTCTTTATGGGACTTGACCATGCCCTGAGCATTGCACTTTTAAGTTTTCATCATTTCTGGAATTCTGGTCTTAGAGTCATGATCAGAGTACATGGCCCTGAGAACTTTTTATTCTCAGGTATTTTTTCCCTGGTGACCTGCAGCTGGTAGAGTAAATTGTTTTTTTTTTTTTTTAAAGATTTTATTTATTTATTAGAGCGAGCTCGTGCGCCCACGCGAGTAGGGGAAGGACAGAAGGAGAGGGAGAGAGAGAATCTCAAGCAGAGATTCTGTGCTGCCCCGGAGTGCAGATCCAGCCCCCTGCTAAAGGAGAGGCCTGGATATTTGGAAATATCCATGGGGAGGCAGGTAGAGGGGAACCCCTGGTGGAGACATGCGTCTTGGTTAGGCTCCTTAATGTTACCTTGAGGCTGCCGGTCCCTCCCCCAGCATGGAAAGGACTGTCCGCTGCCCAGTGCAGGGACCTCCTTCAGCCAGGGTCCACTGCTTAGGAAAGGCTCAGATGAGAGAAACCTTATGAAGAGAGGACTTGCTGAAGATGGTGACCCCATCCTCGAGCGGTTGGGAGGACTAAAGGAGTTAATGCATACAGATAGCCCTTGCACGGTGCCTCAAAGTAGTTGGTGCTCATTCAGTAACTCCTGTTGGGATATTGCTGACCTCTTTTTCTGTAGGGACTCAGAAAAAAATTACTCCCTCATCTCAACACCAGAAATAGTCGTGTTTATTCTCAGCAGATGGTGTGTTTTTATCTCATAGCCACTGTGGATTCTGTATCTGATACATTTCCTTCTCTTTATTGTTTGCTAGAAAACTCAGTGGCAAATTTGTGGCCCATCCAAATATGCAGGATTTTAAGGCATGCAATTTATCCTGGTTGTATCTTACCCTTCCTCCTTTCACCTTTCCTTTGTCTTGTTTTCACTGTCCGTTCATCTTACTGTTTATTTCATCTCGCGTAAGTGTCTTTAAGTCCTTCGTGGAAAAAGGTATGAGAAGTCACCCCGAGGCCCCTTTTCCTGCCTTTGAGTTATCCTAACGGTCTGCCACGGTGTGGTAGAACAGGCCCGTGGTGGCGATTCTGCCGGATGTTGTTTGCATGCTGTTTTTACCTCTCCTTAGCTTTGTCACCTAGGGTGAGTTCTTTACCGTTCCCGATTCTGTTTGTGGTTAACGTGGGAATACTAAATGCTTTCTTTGCTAGAATATTGTGAAGGTTAAATTAGATAATTGTTTTCCATGAAACACTGCCTGGCATATAGTGATTTCCTTCCTTCCTTCTTTTCTTTCCTGAGAACTTAGCCATTCCTGAGGTTTCCATTGTTGTCTCTAAAGCTGAAGACTTTTAAGACTTTATTCCATGTGTGGCTTGTCAGCTGTTCTGAATTTCTGAGTGGCTTCTGTATACTTCCACTCTGATGTGGCAGTTGTCACCTTACCTTTCCCTTCCTAAGCCACTGCACTTCGGATTCTCGGCATCCAGAATCTATTCCTCCACCTTCTTCCTCTCTGCTTAGTGCCTCTTGTGAGCGTGTGGATTTGGCTCTTCTGCCTTCTGGCTCAGCGCCTGCCGTGGCTCCCCCTTGCTTACCCTGAAATGTTTCTGCTCCTCTGCCTGCAGAAAGTTGGCTCCGCTTGCCGCCTGAGCCCCATTTCCTGCATATTTTCATAGTGTAAAATGGGAATGACCTGCAGAGAAGGGCTTCACTGTAGATTCCTCCTTCCGTCTCCAGGGCATTTTACCTTGTGAAACGTGTTCTGTTCAGTTTGCCATAGTTTAGGAAAGACCTTCACTTGAAGAGAAGGAAGTGACAAGGAAGTGCTCCTTAGCCCTGAGTCCTTTTGGCTGGGAGTCACTGTCCTGTTCTGTCTTCTGCTCTGTTCCCATGACTGGCGGACGTGACTCCACTTACTTACGTGCCAGACACAGGATTGCAATGATAACCACATTCAGTCCCTCCCTGCAAAGAGTGTCAGTCCCCTTGATTCTTATTCTCAGTTGTTCCTCCTCCTCCTCTACCTTGTCTCCTTCAATGCGGGAGCTGCATGTGGTGGGAAGGTTTTAGGGAATCTGCTAATGGAGTGAGTTTATTATGCTTCTGGAAAAATAGAAGAGTTTGTTGTGTTGAAGTGTAAAAAGTCACCTTTACTTTTTTAAGAGCCTGCTGACATTATCTTACTGAACAATTTGGTTCTAGTACATGCTGGAAAAAAATACTTCTTGGGGAAATCATTTCAGATACAAATGAGAAGAGAAGTTTGGTCATAGCCCAGAAAATATGCCAGTATTTCATAGAGGAGACCAATGCTATGCTGCGAAAGGTATGTTTCTAGAATATTGCATTCTTTTGTTAAAATATTTTGATGAAGTTACTTGTTTGTACATGTTACACCTTATTAGGGCATTGTTTGATGCCTTAAATAGATGAATGTTGATGTAATTTCTGGGTTTTTTTTTGACTGTTAACGTTGTGCTTATATTTTCAGTAGGTAAAATTATTGGATGAATTTTCGAGTACTCTTTTTAAAATATTTCTATTTAGTAAATGTTTTAATTAAATGGGAAATCAGCTCATTTTTTAAAAAAGATTTATTTATTTGAGATCGAGAGAGAGAGAGAGACAATGAGCAGGGGGAGGGGTTGAGGGAGAAGCAGACTCCCTGCTGAGCAGGGAGCCCAACACAATGTGGGTCCCCAGGGATCATGACCTGAGCCGAAGGCAGGCAGATGTTTATCCAACTGAGCCACCCAGGTGCCCCGAGAAATCAGCTCATTTTAATGAAAACATTATTGGGATTGAAAAATAATTTTAATGAACCTTCAAGACATTATGCTAAGTGAAATAAACCAGAATGCAAAAAGACAAATATTGTGTGATTCCATTGTCCAGCATAGGCAAACTCATAGAGACAGAAAGTAGAGTAGAGGTTACCAGGGACTGGGGGTTGGGGGAATGGGTAGTTTGTGTAATGGGTGCAGAGTTTCTGTTAGAGACCATGAAGGAATCCTGGGGACGCATAGTGGTGACGGTTACATAACACTGTGAGCGTATTTAATGCCATCTAACTGTACACGGAAAAGTGGTCACAGTGGTAAATTTTATGTTATATGTATTTTACTACAGTAAAAAAAATTAATTTTAAAATATCTTCCAGGTTTCTCATATGAAAGATGAAGAAGTGGCTTTGATAAACCAACTAACTTTGGTAGAAACATTGTGGACAGAAGAGCTAAAGATTCTGCAGGCCTCTGCTGAGATTCTAAACTGTTTGCAAACACCTTTTAGGTAACTAAATGCATTCGGTCGCCTCCTGTGGTGGGTGTGACTTTACTTAAACAGTTTTAAATGAAGGTTTATTTTGTACAGAATCATTTACAGTCACCAAATGGTTTCTATTAAACAATTGTATACTGAATCCTACTCCTTTTGCTTTCTTTGATTGTGGGATGGAGTGGTGGTTGCTCTCAGACATTGAAGGGTATCTGGTGGGCAGGGCGGGCTCTGCGGATTCCGGAGCTGTAAGTGAAGATGGATGTGCCATCCTCACAGCGCCTCTGACATTCTCAAAACAGACCACAGTCCTGCAGGAAGAAGTAGGAGGAAGGCACTGCACGGTAAGGAGAGAGGGGGCTGTGAGGGGCTCCGTGTGTGGCCTTTGGCTTGGTGTCTTACTTCCCCTCTGACTCAGCACCTGTAAAAGGGCAAGAAGTCGTATGTTTATTATGTTCCGATACCATCAGGTTTAGCTGGCGGTGGGTGGCTTTGGGTGGGGAGTACGGGGGAGTGTGGGGCTGGCCTGGGTCTCAGCTGGGCTTCACCTGCAGCTGCACTGAGCTGGAGCAGACCACGTCACATTTTTTGGTTCTGATTTCCAATCTGGAAAGGAGATTGTTGGGCAGGAATGGGGGTGGATGCCCTGTGCATCAGCCCTGAGCCCCCACCCAGGGGAAGGGCCGAGGCACGTCGGGCAGAGGCCCCAGGTGATGCTGCTTCTCCCCTTCTTGGCCTCACTTCCTAGGGACCAGGGAATCGGGAGTAGGAGGGGCAGTTGGGGCGCTGTCAGCCTGTGATTTTTATGGAACGGAAGTTCAGTCATTAAGTACAGGAGAGAGTGGGGCCTGCCTTAGCAGACCGCCCTCTGCAGTTTTCCAGAATGTGTTTGAGTCTCTTAGCAGACATGTCCCTTATCCATTCTCTTTCTGGTGGGTGTTTAACTCTTTTATTCTGCTGCTTTTCTGTCATTTTAATGGGGGTTTGGGAGGAATGGGAGATGAATTTTTGGGCTCAGTTGGCCATTTTGAATTAAGAGTCTTTACCTTTTTTTTTTTTATAAAAATATTTTAGGCTATCGACTTCCCTCTAAGAATGGTTTTTTATATATAGTGTGTACTAATTAGTACTTTTTAGATCTTGGCTCAGGATTTACACTTTTCATAGCGTTCTCATGCCTGTCAGTGGACATTCAGGACCACTGCGAGGAAGTCAGCAGGTGTTCTATATCACAGAAGCAAATATGTACCTATTATAAAAACTGGACTATGATTGAACCATAAAACAAATAACATTTATTAAATATTAGCATTGCTGGATGTGAGGCACTGTGCTCAGGCCTTGGTGTGCAGTGTTTTATTTAAGCCTCATAGTTCTCCTGTGTTATAAATTAAAAGAGGAAGAAATTGCCTAAGATGCTACGCCTAGTGTGTGTTAGAGTGAAAATGCCCGCTCTCCCTGCCCTCAGAGGGACCAGGCCCCACAGCTTGGGTGTGTTTGTGTCCAGGACGTACCGTGCTGTCTTAATGTGGGGATGGGGTTCATGGGGATGTTGCCTCCATTTCAGTCAAGGAGCCTGGCACAGCTGATCCTCAGTGGGGATGTCTGCTAGATTCTGGGGTTCAGCGTAAGTAAATGCCCCAATGCCATGGTTATATGTGAACTTCCATCCTTACTCTTTTCCTCTTCATCGTTTTCAGAACCAGCTGGGAAGAAGGGATGTTTCCTCCTCAGCCCTCACTCGTCCTTGGCCTCAGGGGATCCCTGGATGAATCTTGCAGGGGGAGGAGTCTTGGGTGGACCACCAGGCTGGACTGGAGCCGGACTGGCCGCACAGTGCAGGGGCTACCCCAGTCAGACATTGGTGCCCAGAGTCCGGTGTTCCCTCCCAGGTTCGCATTCTTCCCCAGTGCTGGAATTCCTGCCCTTGTGGAATACACCCCAAACAAACAAATGGGGCCCGCTCACTTCAGAAGGCAGGCAGAGGATCTGGACATCCTTCCCTGTTCATACGTATGGTTGACGTTGACTTTATTTTTAAATAGCTGCAGTGTGTTTCAGGATATGCTATACCAGGGGTCTGCAACTTTCAAGGGTCAGATAGTAATTACTTTACGCTTTCTGAGCCATACGGTCTTTGTCCCAGCTGCATGGTACAACATATAGACAGTATGCAAACAGGTTGCATGGCTGTGTTCCAGTAAGACTATTTACAAGACAGGTCATGGGCCATGGTTTGCTGACCCCTGTGCTCTACCGTACTTATTTTTTCTGTCCCCACTTGTGGGCATTTAGGACCTAATTATCCTAATATATATATATAAAATACATAGTACATGACTCCTACTTGAAGGTGCCTTATACCTTCCGGAAATAAAGCCCCCGTCTTAACATGAAAAACTTCACGGACTTGTGTGGTAATAATTGTGCTTTAGTTGTCCAGTGCTTAGAAAAAAATAGACAATGACAAGTCATTACACATTTACGAATGAGAGGTGTTTCCTCACCCACACCGGATCTATGTGTATTTGAAAAACATCAGAGAAAGACTTCCATTTGTAGACGCTGCTTGTGAGAAATCTGTGGCTCTCGTAAGGCAGTCTGGCCCACAGGGTAACCCACTGTTGACAGTGACAGCACGGCCTCCTTTGGCTTATCCTGGCAAAATCATCACGAGGGCCAGCAAAACCATCTCTGCCAAAACAGGAGGGGCAGCCTGTGCTGATCTTTCCCCAGCGGCACCGTTTTCCCCCTTTTCAGTGTCCCACGCCCTCCTCCCCCAGCACCATTTCCATCTTCCTCCTTTTCTGTTTTCTCCTCACTAGTGCCTTGGGCATGGCTGAGGTTCCTAACACACCTGCCCCTTGCTGCTATCTGGTTACAGAGTTTGAGGGTGGTAAGCCTCCCGCAGCGAGGGCTGACTTGGCCTGAGGGGACAGACACCAAGAAGTTAAGGGCTATTTGAAGCTTACCTCAAGTCTGAACGTGGAGACTGGTAATGACCTGGGAAGTCAGAGCTGTTAATTCTATGAAAGTGGCTTTCACCGGAGCACCTAGAGAGGAGCCATCAAAGTCTAGAAATAGGGAATTTATTTTGGCTCCTCAGTTGGCAGACAGCCACCACATTCCGTGTGATAGATTAATATTGGGCAGTAGGTTTGTCCAGAGGAGTAAAGTATCCTGAAACCCAAATCACTTTGTCAGCTGACATTTGAATATAGAGTTTTTTCAGGCATGCAACCATGTTGGTTCACTTGGAAAAGGGCTTTTTTTTAAAAACAAAACAAAAAACAGATCCAGAAAGTCATTTGTGAATTAAAGGGAGTGGAACAGTAAGAGGGAAGAAGTAGGCCTGAAGCATTTTTCTATAACCCTGCCAGCGTACCACGCACAGCAATGCCGTGTGCTCTCTCTGGTGCTGTTCTGTTTCACCTTTCGGAGGGCATCTTTCTGTCTTTATCCTTCTGTTGTAACCTTTCCTTGAGGGGATATTTCCTTGTCTTATTCCCTTCTATTCTATAGCTAAATTGTTCCACAGTTTTAATGTTAGGCTGCGAGTAAATTTTTAAAAACTCACAAAAATATAGTAGAATTTAATAAAAATGCAAGGTTACCGCTGCACCCCCATGAGGACAGCTGTAATCAAAAAGATAAAGGGTTGAGGATGTGGAGAAATTGGAACGCTCTTAACGCTGCTGAAGGGGGAAGTCCAACGGTGCAGCTGCTTGGAACAACAGTCTGGCAGTTCCTCCAAAGGTTTAGCCCAGAGTTTATGACCCAGCAATTAGCCTCCTAGGTGCGTACCCGAGACTTGAGAACATGTCCACACAAAAACTTGAACATGAATGTTCATAGCAGTTTGTATAGCAGTTGTTCATAACAGCCCCAATCCAAAAGTTCATCTGTGGATGAATGGATACATAAAATGAGATTTTTCCATAAAATGGAATATCATTCAGGCTCGGAAAGGAACAAAATACTCATACATGCTACAACACGGATGAGCCTTAAAAACATGCCAAATGAAAGAACCCAGTTACAAAAGACCACATATAATTGTATTTATATGAAATGTGCAGAATTGGGAAATCTAGAGCGATGGGAAGTAGATTAGTGGTTGCCGCAGGGCGGGCTGGGGCACTGTCAGGACTGGGGGGCAAGGGCTAGAGTGTAGGGTTTCTCTTTGGGGTGACGGAAGTGCTTTCGAGTTGTGATGGCTGCGTGCTCACGAATACTGAGGCCCATTGCATTGTACACTCTAAATGGATCAGGTATAGCCTGTGAGTTAAAGGTCAGTAAACCTATTTTTTCAACAAGTAAGGTTAGTGCTTAATTAGTGAGGATTCTACCCCTCTTCTCACTTGGAGCTAACACTTCTTCCAGGAAGGTCCAGAGGCTGTCAGTCTGACAGTGTCAGTAAATGCCCTTGCATTGCATTTATCACCTTGTTAATCCTGATCCATGATCTGATGAGGTAGTATCTTCCTGATTTTGTAAAGGTAAAGTTATTGCTGAGGTCACATAGCGCTGAGGGGTAGAGCTAGGATTCAAACCTCAGTCAACCTCCAGATGTCGTGCTTGTAATGTTCATACAGCAAAGACTGTGTCTGTGAAAGGTGCACCTGATCTCACCTGATCAGAACTCTGTAAAATGAAAGTGTAGCTGGATTGGTCATCCTTGGAAGAGCATTTGGAGGGCTGACATGCTGCAGTCTTGCCCATTTAAATCCGCTCTCTCCTGGCACTTACTTTTGATAAGCAAAGGGACTCCTTAATATGCAGACTAGCAGACTCATGGCCCAGGGAACCCATCTCCAAAAATGACAGCCCAGTCCCTGAGAGGGTGTTACTAGCCACATTTTATAGAAGAGCAAACGGGTGCCGAGAAGGGAAGTAACGGGGCCAAAGGTATTCAGCAGGTGAATACAGAGTCCCATGGGGTGGGGTGGAGCTACCTTCGGTCACAGGTAGTTGAAACTCGTATTAAGAGCATGCTTGTCAGGATGTGGGCCCCTGACTGTGGCATCAAACACTGCCAGGTTCTACGAGCCCATCCCAGACCCACGGAATCAGGATCTCTGGGGGTAGGGCCAGGAATATGTATTTTGACTGAGCCCCCAGGTGATTTCAGCGCCCGTTGTTTGTGAACCACTGATCTAGAGATTTTTTTTTTTTTTAAGATTTTATTTGTTCTTAGACAGCGAGAGAGGGAACACAAGCAAAGGGGAGTGGGAGAGGGAGAAGCAGGCTTCCCGCGGAGCAGGGAGCCCGATGCGGGGCTCGATCCCAGCACCCTGGGATCATGACCTGAGCCGAAGGCAGATGCTTAATAACTGAGCCACCCAGGGACCCCTGATCTAGAGATTCTGATGGAGGAGTGCCCCCTGAGGCGCTGGTCCCTGGGTTTTAGTTGGTCGTCTCATGACTCTTGATGTGAAGCGTTAGGCAGACCCCAGATTGTGTGACTCTGAGGCCAGGCCTCTAAATACAGGTCCTGTATTCAGACACGTGAAAGAGGGCCTTGAGATGATCCACTCATTTTGTGGTTGAAGCCCTGAGAGATTGAGGAACTTGCTTCGGACCCTGGATTTAGCACATCAGAACCCACATTTTCTTTCTGATTCTAGCAGACGTCACACTGGCCTGCATTCTCCTTCCGTAGTGTAAGATCTAGACATTCTCCCAAATGGACTCCCCAAACTGTATTCTTCTAGGGAAGAATCAGAGGTGGAACGAGGCATTTGGAGGAGAGAGGGAATTTAGCCCCAGTCAGGAAGGGGTGGAGAAGGCACTTACAGGAGCCTCGCCTCGCCCTGCGCTGGCCTTCATGTTCTCATCCAATTTTCCCATCTTATTTCACAGTAGCTCTGTGGGGCAAGTATTCCATGTTTTACCAGAGGTGAAGAAACTGAGGGACAGAGGGGTCACGGGATTTGAACCCAGGAGTCTCTGAATTCCACATCATACATTTGGGATTCGAACCCAGGAGTCTCTGAATTCAAGTCTATCACTTGCCAGTTGTACCTATTTCTGCTTCCAAAGATGGGCAGCCTACAGTGCAGGGTGGGGATAGACCCCCTTACAGCGGTTTGTTCTGTCTCGTTTTCATGTTCTAATAGGACACTTCCTCGACCTCATTGTGCAGACGGGCAACAGGGAACAAGCAGCACCCAGGTGCGAGGAGAAAGAGGGCCTGCCCAGGGGTCCCTGGGAGCCAAGCCCTCTCCCTGTGGTTTTCAGTTTTACAACCCCCTCCCTGTCACTGTGACACCCACATCCCATAAAGGGCAGCGGGGCGAGAAGGGGTGAGTGATCCCGAAAGGCAGCCTTCTCCCATTTCAGAGGAATTTGTCCCGAGGGTGGCGGACTCTCCTGTTGATCTCAAGGGTCCCTGTCTGGTGACGCAGCTCTGGCGATGGGCATTTAAAAGCCTTCTGCTGGTGCCTAGAGTCAGAAGATAAGGCAAAAACCAGGACTGGGCAGGGTCTGCCTAGCAATTATTAGGACAGTAACGAATTCCAGTTCTAACTTTGCCCTTGTCACACAGGGAGACTTCAAAACGTTTATGATAAAAGGGAGTTCAGGATGTTGCTCATGACAGGGGTCAAGTGTAAGGGGGTGTTTGTTGCAGGCAGCATATATCTCTGCCTCTCGGGTCCTCCCAAGCCTCAGTAAGGTGGCAGTAGCCGTACCAAGCCTTAGCTGTTCGTGGGAACCACATGTGAAGCATTTTTAAAAACTTTGTTGAGGAATAATTAACAAATATATTTGTTTAGACTTAAAATGTACACATGATGATTTGATATATGTACACATTATAGAATGATTACCAAGATCAAGATAATGTACACATCCATCAGCTCACATAGTTAACATAGTTAACTTATATTTTCTTTCTGTGGTGGGAATGTGTACGATTTGCTCACAGTGACTTTCAAGTAGACAATACCGTAGCATTAACTAGTCACCATGCTGTACATCAGTCCCTCTGAGCTTATTCTCCTTACAACTGAAAAATTGTACCCTTTGATCAATGCTGCTCCATTTTCCTATCCTTCCAGCCCCTGGCAACCACTATTCTGTTCTCTGTTTGTAGGAAACTGGATTTTCTCCCCCCTTAATATTCCACATAGGTGATATAATACAGTATTTGCTTTCTCAGTCTGGCTTATTTCTCTTAGCAAAATAAGGCCTTCCGGACTGATCCATGTAGTTGCATGTGGCAGGATTTCCTTTTTTATGGCTGAGTAATATTCCATGGTATATATGTACCACATTTTCTTTACCCATTCATCTGTTGAAGGACACTTTACATTGTTTACATTGTTCCCATATCTTGGCTATTTTGAATAATGCTGTAATGAATGTGGGTGTGCAGGTATCTCTTTGAGGTACTGACTTCAGTTCCTTTGGATATATGCTCAGAAGTGGGATTGCTGGATCATATGGTAATTCAATTTTAAATTTTTTGAGGAACAGTTAATACTGCTTTCCATAATGGCCATACCAATATACATTACCACCAACAGTGTCTAAGTGTCCTTTTTCTCCACATCCTCACCAACATTGATATCTCTTGTCTTCTTGATAATAGGCATCCTACTAGATGTTATCTCATTGTGGTTTTGATTTGCATTTTCCTGATGATTAGTGATGTTAAGCATCTTTTCATGTATCTTTTGTATGTCTTTTTTTGAAAAATGTCTATTCAGGTCCTATGCCCATTTTTAAATTGTATTATTTCCTTTTCTTGCTATTGAATTGTATGAGTTCTTTGTATATTTTGGATATTAACCCCTTATCATATATATAGTTTGCAAATATTTTCACCCATCCTATAGGCTGCTTTTTCACTTCATTGTTTCCTTGCTGTGCAGAAGATCTTTAGTCTGATGCAGTCCCAGTTGTTTATTTTAGCTTTTGTTACCTGTACTTTTGATGTCTTATCCAAGAAATCGGTGTTAAGGCCCATGTCAAGGATCTTTTCCCCTATATTTTCCTCTAGGAGTGTTATGGTTTCAGGTCTTACATTTAAATCTTTGATCTGTTTTGAGTTAATTTTTGTGAGTGGTGTAAGATAGTGGTCCAGTTTTAGTCTTTTGCATGTGGATATCCACTTTCCCCAGCACCATTTATTGAAGAGACCCCATTGTGTGTTCTTGGTGGCCTTGTCAAAATTTAGCTGACCATGTCTGTGTGGGTTTATGTCTGGGCTGTCTATTCTCTTCCATGTGATGGTTTTTATGCCAGTACCATACTCTTCTGATTACTATAGCTTTGTAATTTAGCTTGAAATCAGGAAGTGCCATGCCTCCAACTTTGTTCTTTCTTTTTTTCAGGATCACATTAGCTATTTGGGGTCTTTTGTGGTTCCATACAAATTTTTGGATACATTTTTCTATTTCTGTGAAAGATGCCATTAGGATTTTGATAGGGATTGTATTGAATCCGTAGATCACTTTGGGTAGTATGAACATCATCACAATATTAATTCTTTTAATCCATGAACGTGGAATATCTTTACATTTATTTGTGTCTGCTTTAATCTTTTTCATCAGTGTCATAGTTTTCAGCATACAGAACCTTCATCTCCTTGGTTAAATTTATTCCTATGTATTTTATTGTTTTTGATGCTGTTTAAAGTGGGATTGCTTTCTTAATTTGTCTTTCAGATAGTTTGTTATTAATGTATGGAAATGCAATGGATTTCTGTATGTTGATTTTGTATTTTACTTCCTTACTGAACTTATTTATTAGTGCTAACAGATTTTTGGTGGAGTCTTTAGGGTTTTCTATGTATAAGATCATGTCATTGGTACCGAGGGGTAGGAAGGAGCAAGATGGCGGAGGAGTAGGAGACCTAAATTTCGTCTGGTCCCAGGAATTCAGCTAGATAGGTATCAAACCATTCTGAATACCTACGAACTCAACAGGAGATCGAAGAAAAGAATAGCAGCAACTCTCTGAACAGAAAAGCGACCACTTTCTGGAAGAGTCATATTCTATCCCTTCATTGTAGTTAACCTTATTTTTGGTATATATATATATAAGTTGTTCTCTCTTTAAAATTTTGGGATACAGTTTCTTCTAACAGACCAAAATATACCCTAAATCTCTAGTGTATGGCTTTGTTCTAGTCTCCTGCCTGATCACATTCTCTCCCTTTTTTTTTTCTATTTAAAAAAAGTTCTCTTCTTTCTTTTTTCAACCAACTTCTTATCAATTCCTTTTATAAAATCTTTTATAATTTTCATCTTTACAGTCATATTCTATCCCTTCATCATATTTACCCTTATTTTTGTACATATATAAGTTTTTCTTTCTTTAAAATTTTGGGAGGCAATTTCTTCTAACAGACCAAAATACGCCCAAAATCTAGTGTGTGGCATTGATCTATTCACCAGCCTGATCGTATTCTTTTTTCTTCACCCCCCTCCCCCGCCAGTTTCGGGTCTCTTCTGATTTGTTTAGTGTATATTTTTCTGGGGTCATTTCTACCCTGTTAGCATTTTGTTCCCTCATTCATTTATTCTCCTCTGGACAAAATGACAAGATGGAAAAACTCACCTCAAAAAAAAGAACAAGAGGCAGTACTGACTGCCAGGGACCTAATCAATACGGACATTAGTAAGATGTCAGAACTAGAGTTCAGAATGACGATTATAAAGATACTAGCTGGGCTTGAAAAAGCATGGAAGATACTAGAGAAACCCTTCCTGGAGAAATAAAAAAACTAAAATCTAACCAAGTCAAAATAATAAAAGGCTATTAATGAGGTGCAATAAAAAATGGAGGCTCTAACTGCTAGGATAAATGAGGCAGAAGAGGGAATTAGTGATGTAGAAGACCAAATGATGGAAAATAAAGAAGCTGAGAAAAAGAGAGACAAACAACTACTGGATCATGAGGGCAGAATTCGAGAGATAAGTGATACCATAAGACGAAACAATATTAGAATAATTGGGATCCCAGAAGAAGAAGAAAGAGAGAGAGGGGCAGAAGGTATATTGGAGCAAATTATAGCAGAAAACTTCCCTAATTTGGGGAAGGAAACAGGCATCAAGATCCAGGAGGCACAGAGAACCACCCTCAAAATCAATAAAAATAGATCAACACCCCAACATCTAGTAGTAAAACTTACAAGTCTCAGAGACAAAGAGAAAATCCTGAAAGCAGCTCGGGACAAGAGATCTGTCACCTACAATGGTAGAAACATTAGATTGGCAACAGACCTATCCACAGAGACCTGGCAGGCCAGAAAGGACTGGCATGATATATTCAGAGCACTAAACGAGAAAAATATGCAGCCAAGAATACTATATCCAGCTAGGCTGTCGTTGAAAATAGAAGGAGAGATAAAAAGCTTCCAGGACAAACAAAAACTAAAAGAATTTGCAAACACAAAACCAGCCCTACAAGAAATATTGAAAAGGGTCCTCTAAGCAAAGAGAGAGCCTAAAAGTAACACAGACCAGAAAGGAACAGAGACAATATACAGTAACAGTCACCTTACAGGCAATACAATGGCACTAAATTCCTATCTTTCAATAGTTACCCTGAATGTAAATGAGCTAAATGCCCCAATCAAAAGACACAGGCTATCAGATTGGATAAAAAAACAAGACCCATTGATATGCTGTCTGCAAGAGACTCATTTTAGACCCAAAGACAACCCCAGATTGAAAGTGAGGGGGTGGAGAACCATTTACCATGCTAATGGATACCAAAAGAAAGCTGGGGTGGCAATCCTTATATCAGACAAATTAGATTTTAAACCAAAGACTATAGTAAGAGATGACGAAGGGCCCTATATCATACGTAAAGGGTCTATCCAACAAGAAGATCTAACAATTGTAAATATCTATGCCCCTAACATGGGAACAGCCAATTATATGAGCCAATTAATAACAAAATCAAAGAAACACATCGACAACAATACAATAATAGTAGGGGACTTTAACACCCCCCTCACTGAAATGGACATATTATCTAAGCAAAAGATCAACAAGGAAATAAAGACTTTAAATGACACACTGGACCAAATGGACTTCACAGTTATATTCAGAACATTCCATCCCAAAGCAACAGAATACACATTCTTCTCTAGTGCCCATGGAACATTCTCCAGAATCGATCACATCCTAGGTCACAAATCAGGTCTCAAACGGTACCAAAAGATTGGGATCATTCCCTGCATATTTTCAGACCACAATGCTTTGAAACCAGAACTCAATCACAAGAGGAAAGTCGGAAAGAACTCAAATACATGGAGGCTAAAGAGCATCCTACTAAAGAATGAATGGGTCAACCAGGAAATTAAAGAAGAATTAAAAAATTCGTGGAAACAAATGAAAATGAAAACACAACTGTTCAGAATCTTTGGGATGCAGCAAAGGCAGTCCTAAGAGGAAAGTATATAACAATATAAGCCTTTCTTAAGAAACAAGAAAGGTCTCAAATACACAACCTAACCCTACACCTAAAGGAACTGGAGAAAGAACAGCAAATAAAGCCTAAACCCAGCAGGAGAAGAGAAATAGTAAAGATCAGAGCAGAAATCAATGAAATAGAAACCAAAAGAACAGTAGAACAGATCAACAAAACTAGGAGCTGGTTCTTTGAAAGAATTAATAAGATTGATAAACCCCTGGCCAGACTTATCAAAAAGAAAAGAGAAATGACCCAAATAAATAAAGTCATGAATGAAAGAGGAGAGATCACAACCAACACCAAATAAATACAAACAATTATAAGAACATATTATGAGCAACTATATGCCAGCAAATTAGATAATCTGGAAGAAATGGATTTATTCCTAGAGATGTATAACCTACCAAAACTGAACCAGGAAATAGAAAACCTGAACAGACCCATAACCACTAAGGAAATTGAAGTAGTAATCAAAAATCTCCCAACAAACAAGAGCCCAGGGCCAGATGGCTTCCCAGGGGAATTCTACCAAACATTCAAAGAAGAATTAATACCTATTCTTCTGAAACTGTTCCAAAAAATAGAAATGGAAGGAAAACTTCCAAACTCATTTTATGAGGCCACCATTACCTTGATCCCAAAACCAGGCAAAGACCCCATCAAAAAGGAGAACTACAGACCAATATCCTTGATGAACATGGGTGCAAAAATTCTCACCAAAATACTAGCCAGTAGGATCCAACAGTACATTAAAAGGATTATTCCCCACGACCAAGTGGGATTTATGCCTGGGCTGCAAGGGTGGTTCAACATCCGCAAATCAATCAATGTGATACAATACCTTAATAAAAGAAAGAACAAGAACCTTATGATCCTTTCAATAGATGCAGAAAAAGCATTTGACAAAGTACAGCATCCCTTCTTGATCAATACTCTTCAGAGTATAGGGATAGAAGGTACATATCTCAATATCATAAAAGCCATCTATGCAAAACCCACAGCCAATATCATTCTCAATGGGGAAAAACTGAGAGCTTTCCCCCTAAGGTCAGGAACACAGCAGGGATGTCCACTATCACCACTGCTATTCAACATAGTACTAGATGTCCTAGCCACAGCAATCAGACAACAAAAAGAAATAAAAGGCATCCAAATTGGCAAAGAAGAAGTCAAACTCTCACTGTTTGCAGATGATATGATACTTTATGTGGAAAACCCAAAAGACTCCACCCCAAAACTGCTAGAATTCATACAGGAGTTCAGTAAAGTGGCAGGATATAAAATCAATGCACAGAAGTCAGTGGCATTCCTATACACCAACAACAAGACAGAAGAAAGAGAAATTAAGGAGTCAATCCCATTTACAGTTGCTCCCAAAACCATAAGATACCTAGGAATAAATCTAACGAAAGAGGGAAAGAATCTGTACTCAGAAAACTATAAAATACTCATGAAAGAAATTGAGGAAGACACAAAGAAAGGGAAAAACGTTCCATGCTCATGGATTGGAAGAACAAATATTGTGAAGATGTGAATGCTACCTAGAGCAATCTACACATTTAATGCAATCCCTATCAAAATACCCTCAACTTTTTTCAAAGAAATGGAACAAATAATCCTAAAATTTGTATGGAACCAGAAAGACCCCAAATAGCCAGAGGAATGTTGAGAAAGAAAAGCAAAGCCGGTGGCATCACAATTCCAGACTTCAAGCTCTATTACAAAGCTGTCATCATCAAGACAGTATGGTACTGGCACAAAAACAGACACATAGATCAATGGAACAGAATAGAGAGCCCAGAAATGGACCCTCAACTCTATGGTCAACTAATCCTCAACAAAGCAGGGAAGAATGTCCAATGAAAAAAAGACAGTCTCTTCAACAAATAATGTTGGGAAAATTGAACAGCCACATGCAGAAGAATGAAACTGGACCATTTCCTTACACCACACACAAAAATAGACTCAAAATGGATGAAAGACCTAAATGTGATACAGGAGTCCATCAAAATCCTAGAGGAGAACACAGGCAGCAACCTCTTTGACCTTGGTTGCAGCAACTTCTTCCTAGACACATCGCCAAAGGCAAGGGAAGCAAGGGCAAAAATGAACTATTGGGACTTCATCAAGATAAAAAGCTTTTGCACAGCAAAGGAAACAGTCAACAAAACCAAAAGACAACCGAAAAAATGGGAAAAGATATTTGCAAATGACATATCAGATAAGGGGCTAGTATCCAAAATCTATAAAGAACTTATCAAACTCAATACCCAAAGAACAAAGAATCCAATCAAGAAATGGGCAGAAGACATGAACAGACATTTTTCCAAAGAAGACATCCAAATGGCCAACAGACACATGAAAAAGTGCTCAACATCGCTCGGTATCAGGGAAATCCAAATCAAAACCTCAATGAGATAGCACCTTACACGAGTCAGAATGGCTAAAATTAACAAGTCAGGAAACGACAGATGTTGGTGAGGAGGCAGAGAAAGGGGAACCCTCCTACACTGTTGGTGGGAATGCAAGCTGGTGCAGCCACTCTGGAAAACAGTATGGAGGTTCCTCAAAAAGTTGAAAATAGAGCTACCATATGACCCAGCAATTGCACTACTGGTTATTTACCCCAAAGATACAAATATAGTGATCTGAAGGGGTACATGCACCCCAATGTTTATAGCAGCAATGTCCACAATAGCAAACTATGGAAAGAGCCAAGATGTCCATCAACAGATGAATGGATAAAGAAGAAGTGGTATATATATACGATGTAATATTATGCAGCCATCAAGAAAAATGAAATCTTGCCATTTGCAATGACATGGATGGAACTAGAGGGTATTATGCTAAGCGAAATAAGTCAATCAGAGAAAGACATGTATCATATGATCTCAGTGATATGAGGAATTCTTAATCTCAGGAAACAAACTGAGGGCTGCTGGAGTGGTGGGGTGTGGGAGGGATGGGGCCGGTGGCTGATAGACATGGGGAGGGTATGTGCTATGGTGAGCACTGTGAATTGTGTAAGGCTGATGAATCACAGACCTGTACCTCTGAAACAAATAATACATTATATGTAAAAAAAAAAAAAAAAAAAAAAGTAGGAAGGGAAAAATGAAGGGGGGAAATCGGAGGGGGAGATGAACCATGAGAGACTGTGGACTCTGAGAAACAGACTGAGGGTTCTAGAGGGGAGGGGGTGGGGGGATGGGTTAACCTGGTGATGGGTATTAAAGAGGGCACGTATTTAATGGAGCAGTGGGTGTTATACGCAAACAATGAATCATGGAACACTACATCAAAAACTAATGATGTAATGTATGGTGATTAACATAACATAATAAAATAAAATTTAAAAAAAGGTCTTGTTATTTGCAAACAGGTAATTTACATCTTCCTTTCTGATTTGGATGCCTTTATTTTTTTTTCTTGCCTAATTGCTGTGGCTGGGACTTGCAGTACTATGTTGAATGGAAATGGTGAGAGTGGGCATCCCTGTCTTATCCCTGATCTTAGAGGAAAGGCTTTTAACTTTTCACCATTGTATATGATGTAGCTGTGGGCTTGTCATATTTGACTTCTATTATGCTGAGGAACATTTCTTCTATACCTAATTTGTTGAGAGTTTTTATCATGAAAGGATGTTGAATTTTGTCAGATGCTTTTCTGCATCTATTCAAATGATCATATGATTGTTATCCTTTATTTTGTTAATGTGGTATATCACATTTATTGATTTGCTTATGTTCAACCATCCTTGCATCCCATGGATGAATCCCTCTTGATCATGGTGTGTGATCGTTTTAATGTGTTCTTGAATTTGGTTTGTAATATTTTGTTGAGGATTTTTGCATTTGGGTTCATCAGGGATATTGGCCTGCACTTTGAATATGTTATCTCCTCTCCTGGCCTGCAAGGTTTCTGCTGAGAAATCTGCTGATAACCTTATTGAGATTCCCTTGTATGTGATTAATCTTTTTTCTCTTGCTGTTTTCAAAATTCTCTGCAATTCTCTTTTTGTCTTTGATTTTGAATCTTGGTGACAATCTCTTTGGGTTGTATCTGGGGACCTTTGAGCTTCATGTACCTGGATGGCCATACTTTGTCCAGATTTAGGAAGTGTCCATCCATTCTTTAAGTTTTCTGTCTCTCTGTCTCTTTTTTTTTTTTTTAAGATTTTATTTATTTATCTGACAGAGACAGACACAGTGAGAGAGGGAGAAGCAGGCTTCCTGCGGAGCATGGAGCCCGACGCGGGGCTCGATCCCAGGACCCTGGGATCATGACCTGAGCTGAAGGCAGACGCTTAACGACTGAGCCACCCAGGCGCCCCTCTCTGTCTCTTCTTCTGGGACACCCATAGTGCAGATATTGTTTCATTGAATGTGTCCCATAATTCACATAGGGTTTCTTCATTCTTTTTCATTCCAATTTCTTCTTTCTCCTTTGACTGGATAATTTCAACTTGACCTGTCTTCAAGTTTCCAGATCTTTTTTTTTTTTTTTTTTTTTTTGCTTGATTGAGCCTAATGTTGAAGCTTTCTATTGTATTTTTAATTTCATTCATTTTATTCTTTCAGCTCAGAGTCTTGGTTAGGTTCTTTTCATGTGATTTATGTCTCTGTTGAACTTCTCATTTTGCTCATGTATTGTTTACCTGAGTTCAATAAATTGTCTGTGTTCTCTTGAATCTCACTGAGCTTCCTTAAAATTCCTTAAAATGATTATTTTAAATTCTTTTTCAGGTAACTCACAGATCTGCATTTCTTTGGGATTGGTTACTAGAAAATTATGTTCTGTTGGTGGTGCCATGTTTGCTTTGTTATGTTTCTGATGGCTTTGTGTTGATGTTTGCACATTTGAGGGTGCATTCACCTCTTCCAGCCATTTGAACTGGCTTTGGCGGGGAAAGACTTTCACCTAAAGGCGGCTGCAAGGGTGCCACCTGGGTGGGATGCAGCGTCTTTCGTTCTTGGAAGGCAAGCAGTGTAGTCTCCATGTAACTGCATCAGCTGAGGTCTGTGTAGGCACAGACTTGTGGGTGTTTTCTGTGGCCAAGACTGTGGGTGGCAAATGACTAAGACTGTTGGGATATTCAGAGGTGAAGGTTGCTAGGATCTTCTGTTCTATTTTCACCTGTGAGAGGAAGTTCTAGCAAAAGGGGATCCCTCTTGGGGATCACTCAGAGCAATAGGAGAGCTGGAGTCCTGGGATGGGGCACTCAGAGCAATAGGAGAGCTGGAGTCCTGGGATCGGGCACTCAGAGCAATAAGAGAGCTGGAGTCCTGGTGCATGCGGTACTACCACAGTGTCTGGGTCTGGGGGCACAGGTGCACTTGCTGTGGGTATATGTAGAACCTTGTGAAACCAGGGTCTGGGTCTCTGGGTCTTGCAACCATTCTGGCCAGGTAGATGATGCAGCAGTGGCATAGGCCCTGGGATAGCGAGGAAGAGCGGTGGCTTGGGGCAGTGGCAGTAGAGCCTGTGGATGGTGGTGGGTCACAGTCCCAACTTTGGCCTCAGGGGCAGTTTCAGGATAGCAGAAGCACATCCCTAGTGATGGCCTGTTAAAGCCCTGTGTTAGGATCCAGGGAGCAAGACTCAGGGCAGGAGCAGTCGAGGGCAGGGCTCAGGGCAGTGGCAGTTTCCGTCTTGTATATGGTGAGGCACTGTGAAGTCTTGATCCCAAAGAGCTGGGCACAGCAGTGACAGGGCTCCTGAGGGCAGATCTTATTGCAGTGACAGCTCAAGCCACAAGGAGGGGACTCAGTGGTGGGAAGTCCGGGCAGCTCGAGCATCTGGGATCAGCACTGGTGTAGAATGTGGGAGGCCACGGTAGTAGTAAAGGCTGCAAACATCCACAGTGGTGTGGCTTGCTGGGGTTCTCCTGCGTCCCCTTTGCCCCATGAGAGCAGCTTCCCTTGAGTGGATCCCCCATGCAGCAAGCTGCTCTTGACTTGAGAATGGGGAGATGTGGGTAAAACACTTCCTGTCCTTTTCTATGTGACCATGCTTGGGTTTTAAGCTCTGCAGGGTTTTTGCTGCCTTTTTTTTTTTTTTAATTGTAGCCTAGAGCTTTCTCTGAGTTATTTTCATTGGTTCGTAGTTGTTTATGAACTCTTTTTGTTGTTTTTTATGGGGATGATGAGCATTGGGACCCCCTAACCCTCCATCTTGCTGACTGACGTCACCTCCCTTGCACAAGGCAGAGCTTTATAAACTACTGAGCCCGGGTCCCACCCATAGGCTCTGATTTAATTGGCCTGGGGTGTGCCAAGATATTGGGAGCCCTAAAGCTCCCAGGTGACTGATGTATGTCACAGTTCCCTGAGCCTCTGCACTATAGGAAAAGCTGCATTAACTAGCCCCAGCGGGAGCCGTCTGGTTTTCCAGTAGCTACAATGACACTAGTTTGGGAGGCAGGGTACAGAGTACCCATTGCTGTACTACCACACACGTTTATGCTGCTTAAATTAGTCTGTAGTCAATCCATACTGAGTACACATTAGTCCCAAGCTCAGATGCTTTAACATTTGGTTCAGTGAGTACACTTAAGTATGGGCGGCCAGACCACAACAGATGCTCAGTGCATTTTAGTTCTTTTCATGCAACTCTTTTAAAAACAAGTCATACCTGTAAGTGTCCCAAGTGTTCGGCTGGATGCCTGAAATATACAAAGTGGATCTCTGAATCTTTGTGGGACTTTGCCATGAGCTGAGACACTTCTATTTTCGTACACTAGATGGCACAAGAAGACCGCCGGGCTGAGGCTGCTGACCCAGGTCATTGAGGCCCCGTTAAAATGAGGCAGCAGAGGAAACCAGAGAGGGAGACAAACCCTAAGAGACTCTTAATCTCAGGAAACAAACTGAGGGTTGCTGGAGTGGTGGGGGGTGGGAGGGATGGGGTGGCTGGGTGATAAGACACTGGGGAGGGTATGTGCTATGGTGAGCGCTGTGAATTGTGCAAGACTGTTGAATCACAGATCTGTACCTCTGAAACAAATAATACATTATATGTTAATAAAAATAAATAAATAAATAAATAAAAGAAATGACAGAAAACCACCACCACAAAAAAAAAAGAAAGAAAATATTTGAGTGGTTGTTTGCAATAAAGATTGGTGAGCTACTACTCCAAAAAAAAAAAAAAAAAAAGAGGCAGCAGAGTATCATTTTTTTCGTATGTCAGTAGGATCCAGACAAGGCAAAACAACTCTGTGTGTTGCTACTGGGATAAAATGCAGAGATTCATATTCTCTGGGGGGGTGTTGGATCTCCTTGGGTGAGAAACACAGGCAGCTAAACATTACTTCAAGGTGACAGCTGCCAGACAAGGGGCCCGGTGTGTTGAGCTCAGAGGAAGGGGCTGGGGTGGGGGAGGGGGTTTGAAAAGAGGCAGAAACCGCCCAGGCTCTGCCTCCGGACAAGCCATAAATAAATGTTGATATGTAGCACTTTCTTTTGAGAAAGAAACAATGTCTCGCTGCAGATAGCAGATTTTCATTTCCAACATCACTGATAGCAGCATGTCGACGCAGGTCCCGACATGCAGGCAAACAGAGGCAGGGTAGCTTTTAAAGGAGTTTGAATTGACCGCCCCCACAGAGAAAGGGGTCTAATCCTGTGACTTCTCTTCTGTGAGATGCTTCTGGAATTAGAAAATGGTGCATTTTGTGGGGACAGCTGGCAAGGAGCCATTCCTTCAGACTGATTGGAGGGCTCGTGCCTCTTGTTAGAAGTATGTGCGTTTGATCTGAAGACAGAGCTTCAAGGTAGAGTGAAAACGCCAGGGTGTCCTTGGATTTCCCTGTCCACAGGTGGCTGACAGCCTCCAGATCCCAAACTGCTGGTGATACGAAGTGGCCTAGCACAGCGTCACACAGTGCCTAGGCCGGTCGTCCTATTTGAGATGATTTCTTTGGTCTGCTGGGCTCTCTCTGTGCCAACATGATCTGTCCTTAGATCAAGACTAACTCACCTGCAGATGGGGGAGCTCCTGTCACGTGTGTTTCCTTTTGATTTCTCTGCTCCTTTGACACCTCTTGCTATTGATACACCTTCTGGCTTTGCCTTGAGTGGGTGCTTGTTTTCTCTTTGGCATTTCATCTAGAGTGTGCCCTTACTGCAGTATTGGATTTTTTCCCCCCTTAATTGAAAGAGTAGAGGAAACGGCAGGTGCCTGTTTATCTGATTGGAGTTGCCGTACTGGTGGCGGCTGCCTGTTTGGGAAACAGATCCTGCTGAAGAGTCTTCAGGTTGGGATAACCAGCTCGTTCTGATTGTTGTGGGTCAATATTCAGAGCCGGCAGCCACAGCATAGCCTAGGTTGGGAGCCACGGCTCATACGGACACAAACATCAGCAGAAATGGTGTGAAAGATGAAATATTCTGTTTCTTTATGCAGAAGACAGTGTCTCCGATACCCAGTAGGGCCAAACACTGGCAGTGGGCAACCGTTAGAACGGTTTTCTTTTGTGGCTGGCTAGTGGCAGGAGTCTATAGGGGAGGCCGCTGCCACCCGAAACTGTCCCTCAGCAAGCTGAGTGGTGTCGGCATCTTTTACTGGGGTCACATAGAACCCGGCTTCTCAGAGGCTGAAATTCTAACAACTCCTGGGAGTTTGTTAGAAATGCAGAGTCTCAGGCCGCCCCGGATTTACCGAATCAGAGTCTGCGGCCTCAACAAGACGTGTGTTCCTGCGGAAGGAAGGAAAGCTGTGTCTCAGGAGCGTGTCTAGCCCTGGGGACTGTGTTTGGTAGAGTCTTACCAGTCCCCGGGGCCAGCCAGTCTGACCATCAGCAATCTGCCTAGCACAGCTGGGGGTGCTGCTCCTTGGCAAAAGGCGCCCCTGGAGCTGGCTCATTCCGGAGAGTGGGGCGGGACTGCGGGCTCTGCCGAGAGGCCAGATTCTCAGAGCAGTGACCGTGGTTTTGCCCCTTTCACTTTGGGCCATGGCTGTACGCCGTCCGCTCCGCAGTACCAGGAGAGGTGGCCCCACAGAAGCAGCCAGCTCCTCACCCACACTCCATGCCGGGGACCTGCCGGGCGGTCGGCTGTGGGACCCCAGTCTCCCTAACGCGCATTTCTGAGGTTCACCTTCACCGGGAAAAACTAGATGCCCGCGCATCGGTGTTGTTATGAAGTCCCTGAGCCACTGCAGATGCATTAGCACGGGTGGGCCTTGACTGGAAGAGTCCAGGGACTTTTAGACCGGCCAGTGTTTCCTTAGTGTTTCCAGGGACTGCCTAGCTCCCAGGGGCCAGCACGGTACCAGATGCGCTGTTCTCTGTCCGATAGATGAAGAAGGCCCAGCTCAGCGGGTCACTCGGTAAAGTCCCTTCCTTATCCAAGAAGGCAGACTGGGCTGAACACAGCCCTGGGCTGCTGGATGCCACGTGGGCTTTATACCCATGCAGCATCTCTCGGGTCATTTCTGTGCACCGCTCCCCGACTTCCTGTAACACTGCGATTAAGAGTAGGGAGGAGTTTGGATGGAAGATCAGGCAATGAGGCGGTGGGGATGGGGGCAGCCTTCTTATTCGCTTCCCTTAGGCTGTCCGTGGGTTTCTGGGGGTGAGGGGTGGGGGCAGACAACTGCACTCTGAATCCCGGCTGTGCCTTTCCTTTCTTGTGGCTTTGGTTACCCGCAGCGGGTTCTGCCATGCTCCTAGCTCGCGGATTGGGCCGGGCACAGCTGGGGCCGCCACCAGCATCCCGGCCCGGCTGGTCTCACAGCGCTGTTCCCACGCATCCGCTCATGTTTATGCCGAACGATGGGCAACAGTACCTGGCGTCCCTTCTTTTGTTTATATACATTTTTTTTCTTTGCGGGGGGTGGGGGGAAGAGGTGCCTCCCTTTTAAGGGACATGAAAACTGAGTTTTGTCTTCCCTTCCTCCTACTGTCAAACAAAAGTCACCTTAGAACTCAGAATCACCTGGGGTCCGTCCCTGGCAGGAAGCAAGGCCTTTCCTCGTGAATGTATAACTTACAGTAAGCTCTCAGCAGACCAAAAAAAATGCCTTTTATCATGTTCTGGGTTTTCCCTCCCACTGTTTTATTTCACTTACGACATCACTCAGGCCCAAATGGTATTTGTCAGGAGTAATTGGCAAACGCTGGAGGCTGTATTCAAGGCTGCTTGAGTGGAAAATCTCAAAGCAGTCGCCCATGTTGAAAGAAAATATTACATTTGATCTTTTTTTTTATGATTTCTGCAGACATGATGCGTGTCTGCATTCTTTAGCCTTATAACCCCTTTATATTTGAAAGAAAAAAAAAATCCCTGCAGGAAGTAGCACTTCACAGTTAATTTACAGTATGCCTGAGAAGTAACCACAACACATGGGAAGTCATTTTAAAAACACCTCCATGATTTATTTTTATTAGCCGTCTAATAAACCTGCGCTGGTTTGCAGGTTGTTATACGTTGAATTATGACTTCGAGCCTCGCGTTTCATGTCTGTTTCTACGAGGCTGTTTATTCTTCTGGATGAACATATGCCTAAGGATGCTGGCAGCCATCCACAAACGTGTAATGCCCTCTCAACTTGGTCTTGTTTATAAGCGGCATGCTTTCAGGTACAGCACATTAGAATCATTGGATCAAATTGAGGTCTCGAGCAGAAGTGATGTGACAGCAATGCGGTGTACTGGGACTGGGTGCCCTGAACCACTGGGCTGCTCGCTCTGCCAGACGGTCCCTCTGTGTTTTCTCTCCTAGGCACGCAGCACAGTTAGGTGACAGAGCTTGGAGGCTTTTTCAAGTCACCCAACCTAATAGAAATCCACCTTCCTCCCCGTGTTCCAGATATGGATACAGATGTCCTAAGAAGGAAGTGACACAGGATCTCAGAGCTCATGGTGAGTCCTTACCACCTTGTAGCTACTACACTGGGGTCGTTCTGGAGGAAGAACGTACACCAAGAGTCCTCTCAGTGTCGTAGAAACTCTAGATCACGGGTCAGCAAACTACAGCCACTCCCTATTTGTGTAAATAAAGTTTTTTTTTCTAAATGCAAACTTTACAAAATTATGGTAAAATATGCATAAAATAAAATTTGCCAGTGTAACTGTTTTTAAGCATACAGTTTATCAGCATTGAGTACGATGTTGTGTAAGCATCACCACGGTCTATTTCCAAAACTTCAACACCCCAAATGGAAACTCAGTGTCCATTGATCAGTAACTCCCCCTTCCATTTCCTGCCTCCGCCCCAGCACCTGGTAGCCTCTCATCTACTTTCTGTCCCTATAGTTTGCCTATTCTAGATATTTCATAGAGGTGGAATTGTATACTATGTGTCCTTTTTGTCTGGTTTATTTAACAGCATCATGTTTTCGAGCGTCATCCATGATGTGGCATGTATTAGGAGGGATTCATTGCTCCTTCTGGCTTTGTTGAGGTTTAACTGAGAATTAAGCCTTGTATGTATTTAAGGTGTACGACTTGACGATTTGACATATTTTTACATTATGAAATAATCACCACAATCAAGCTAATTAACATATCCATCACCTCACATAGTTACCATATAATTTTTTTTTTCTTTGTGGTGAAGACACTTAAGATCTACCCTCTTAGCAAATTTCAGGTATACAAAATAGTACTATTAACTATAGTCACAGCATTGTACATTAGGTCTCCAGAACTTACTCATCTTGCATTGCTGCTTTTTTTTCTTTATGATAAAAACGTAAACATAACATAAATGTTACATAAAATTTGTCATCTTAACCATTTTTATTTTTATTTTTTTTAAAAGGTTTTATTTATTTTTTTGAGAGAGGGAATGAGAGAGAGAGAGAGCACATGAGAGGGGGGAGGGTCAGAGGGAAAGCAGACTCCCTGCTGAGCAGAGAGCCCGATGTGGGACTCGATCCTGGGACTCCAGGATCATGACCTGAGCCGAAGGCAGTCGCTCAACCAACTGAGCCACCCAGGCGCCCATCATCTTAACCATTTTTAAATGTACAGTTCAGTAGTGTTAACTATATTCACATTGTTGTACGACAGATCTCTAGAACTTTTTCATTTTGCAAAGCTGAAACTCTATACCCGTTGAATAATACCTCCCCTTTTCCCTCTCCCCTCTGCCCCTGGGGACTACCGTTCTACTTTTTATTTCTAAGAGTTTGACTCCTTTAGATACCTCCCAGGGGGGGAATCATAGAATATTTGCCCTTTTGAGACTGACTTATTTCATTTAGCATCACGTCCGTAAGGGTTATCCATTTTGCAGCATGTGACAGGATTTCCTTTTTTATGGCTGAAAAATATCCCCCTGTATGTATATAACATATTTTATTATTTATTCATCAGTTGGTGAACATTTGGGATGTTTCTACCTTTTGGCTATTGTGAATAATGCTGCTATCAACATGGATGTACAAATATCTGTTTGAGTCTTAGCTTTCAGTTTCTTTGGGTGTATACCCAGAAGTGTGTAAATAAACTTTTATTGTAACACATCCATGTCTGTTTGTTTACCAGTTGTCTAAGGCTGTTTCCCCTTACAACAGGAGAGTTGAGCAGTTGTGACAGAGACCATATGGCTCACAAACCTGGAAATATTTACTAGCTGGCCCTTTCCAGAAAAAATTTGCTGACTCCTGCTCTAGATCTAATGGAATATTTACTTTCTACATTTGGTGGCTCTGTTGGAGAGTTACTTCTCTTGGTGATTGGCTTTGAATCAGGCCTAGTTATTTACCTGGTGTTTGGTATACACAGAACAGTCACAGCCAGCATGCTCCAATCATAGACAGACTCTTTTGGCCCTAATACATCTGCTCACCTCCCAGGGGCTTGACTGACAATTATGAAGTACAAGATCTGTACTGAGGCAACATTTTTTTTTTTCCTGCCACAATACATATGTATTAGTTTCCTAGGGCTGCTATAACAGATAACCACAAACCTGGTGGCTTAAAACAATAGCATTTTAGGGGCACCAGGGGGGCCCAGTCGGTTGAGCGTCTGACTCTTGGTTTCAGCTCAGGTCATGATCTCAGGGTTGTAAGATCGAGTCCCATGTCAGGCTCATGCTCAGTGTGGAGTCTGCTGGAGATTCTCTCTCTCTATCCCCCTCTGCCCCTCTTCCCTGATCTCTCTCTCCCTCTAAAATAAATATATTAGTTTCAGGTGCATGACACATTGATTTGGAAATTCTGTCCTTTGCTCAGTGCTCACCTCAGTAAATGCAGTCACCCTTTTTTTCTTGTCTTGCTCCTGCTATTAGGGGGAAAACTTTTGGTCTTTCACCTTAAGTATAATGTTAGCTATGGATTTTTGCAGATGTCCTTTATCAGGTTGAGAAAGTTCCCTTCTATTCCTACTTTATTGAATTTTTTTTTTTTTTTAATCATAGAAGGGTATTGGAGTTTGCCAAATGCGTTTTCTGTGTCTGATCATGTGGTTTTTGTCCTTTCTTTTCTTTTTTTTTTTTAATTTTTTTTTAAAAGATTTTATTTATTTATTTGAGAGAGAGAATGAGATAGAGAGAGCATGAGAGCGGGGAGGGTCAGAGGGAGAAACAGACTCCCTGCCGAGCAGGGAGCCCGATGCGGGACTGGATCCCGGAACTCCAGGATCATGACCTGAGCCGAAGGCAGTCGCCCAACCAACTGAGCCACCCAGGTGCCCTGTCCTTTATTTTCTTAATAAAGTGTATTACACTGATTGATTTTCATATCAACCAACCTTGCATTCCTGGAACAAATCCCATTCGGTCATGGAGCATAATCCTTTTTATATGTTGCTGGATTGGGTTTCTTAATATGTTGTTGATTTTTATATCTATATTCATAAAGGATATTGGTCTGTAGTTTTCTTGTAATACTTTGTCTGGTTTTGGTATCAGGGCAATTAGGGAATCTCACTTCATGAAATAAATTTGGAAGTATTTCCTCTTCTTTTCTTTGGAAGAATTTGTTAAGTATTGGTGTTTTTTACTGTATTTTGTAGTATAATGTAGGTCTCCTCACGCTCCATTCTGTAATACAAAAAGAGAAAAGTGAGGAGGAATAGTACCTTTGTGCTTCTAGATGTTGTCATCTCTGTGTGATGCCTGGACCTATGGCAGCCTTTTCGGGACTATGAGGGGAGTCATCCCAAGTCAATACCCTGAGGATGACAGAATAGAAAGAAGGAAAGAAGAAAAAGAGAAAGTTTTTTATGAGCAGCTGAATAATCAACCCTGGAGCCTTCTTCTCTCTCTCTCTCCTTCTCTCTCTCTCTCTATCTCTCCCTCTTCCCCCTCCTCCCCATCCTGGATCTCTTGCTATGTGAAGTAACTCATGTCTTTATTATTGTTTAAGCTCCTTTTTGTTAGGTTTTCAGTTATGTGCAGCTGAAAATATCTGAGAGTGATTATTGCATCCTGTGCAATAGGTGTATTCCCTGTTTTCTTTATTGTCTCCCACTTTCTATGTCATCAGGCTAAGAGAACACAAATGTGCCTGCAGAAAAAGTAGCATCAAAGGGACCAGACAGTCACTGGCTTTTGTGTAAAGCAGACCAAGTACAGCCTCAAGGTTATATGGAATATAAATTTGCTAGGATCCTTTAGGCTGCCCTGAACATTAAAAAATCCTTAAATCCTTAAGGTGTTTACCATTTTGGTCCCTTGCATGGAAGTGGGTAAAATAAAGGACAGATTGGATTTGGAGAGACTTACAGTGGAGCCTGAATTGTTACTCACAGAATGACCATGTATATTCATCAGGGTTCCCCAGAGAAACCAGGCCAATAGAATTGGTCCCACATTTCTGCCCCCTGGCACACCCCCTATGTAATTCCCCTTCCTTAAGTGTGGATGGGATTGCAAACACAATGATTAGGGTATGTTATGTGACATAAGTGAAGGGGTTTTTCAGATATAATTAAGGTTCCAAATCAGTTGACTCTGAGTTAATCAAAAGAGAGGTTATCTTAAGTGGGCCTGACCTAATCAGGTGGGCCCTTAAAAGGGACTGAGTGCCTTCTGAAGAGATAGATTTGAAGTATGAGGGGGCCTCCGGGGGCGGGGTTCATGGCAAGGGCTTGAGAGCATCCTCTAGTAGGTAGAGTGGTCCCCAGCTGACAACTAGCAAGAAAATGGGAACCTCAGTCATACATCCCCAAGGAAATCAATTCTGTCAACAACTTGAAGCTGCTTGGAAGTGGATTTTTCCCTCATTGAGCCTCCGAATGACTATGTACCTGGCGAACAAGTTGATTTCAGCCTCGTGAGACTGTCTTAGTCTGCTTGGGCTGCTATAACAAAAATACCATCGACTGAGCGGCTTAACCAACAGACGTTTATTTCTCACTGTCTGAGATCTTGGAAGTCCACGATCAGCGTGCTGGCAGATTGTGTGTCTGGTGAGGGCCCTCTTCCTGGTTTGCAGATGGCTGGTTTTGCAGATGTCTTCACAAGGCAGAGAGAGCGAGCGAGCTCCAGTCTCTTCATTTTCTTATAGGGCATTCTTCTCATCATGGGGGCTCACCCTCATGACCTCATCCAAGGCTATTTAATTCCCACAGTTTCCAGCACATTGATGATTAGGGCTTCAACATATGAATTTGGAGTGATATAAACATTTAGTACAAACTGAGAGCAAAGAACCCAGTTAAAATATGCTGGAGTCCTAGCCTACAGAAACTGTGAAATTAATAAAATGGTGTTGCTTGAAGCCACTAAGTTTGTGGTAATTTGTTATGCAGCAATAGAAAATTAATATAGGTAACATTTCAAATATCATTCCTTTACGTTGGAAAAAATAAGTTAATGGTCAACATAGAAAAATTGTGAAAAGTAATGTTTGACAACTCAGAAAATTACATAGATCAATTCCCCAGGAAATTGCCTTTTCTTTTTTTTCTATTAAATTTTGTCACTTCTGATGGGACCCATAGACAAGGAGCAGGTTTGGGGAGAGTGTAGGGAATGCTTTTCTATCTTCCCCCAAAGAGTTGGCCAGGCGTGTTCAGCTGTTAGGAGGCCGGTGCCCCTGACAGGCCCTCGTCCTGGCCCTGGGATGGCCTTGGCCCTGGGAGGCCATAATCAGCCCTACCTTGTACACACTCTGGGGTTCCTTGTGTGCAGAGGAAATCTATTCCAGGCAAGTGCGTCCAAGTTAAGAAGAACCATGGCATTGGGAAAGATGGCTTCAAATACACAGGGCCAGTATCTGGTTGAGTATTGTTCCCCTATGGCATGATGTATAGTCGTTTCTTGAAATCTTCTTGCTCAGTAAAAATTGTTCAGGCAAATCTACTTTGCTCGGTAGCTGTACTTGTCCTGTTCTCAGCTTGGGCATCAATCATAGTTCTTAGGTATAGCACTAAGATCATGTCTGACTCCATGTTATTAAACTGATAACAAAGTGATTTCTTAAAGATAAATGATGATCAAAACTACTGACCTTTTATTAACCTTACTTAAATTCTTGGGATTATCTCTTAATGTTACAAGTTGACACAGAACAATTTTCTTTTCTCTCTTTGGCTTTGATGGGATCACAGGTAGTCGTGTGCATTTCTAGCTTGCTAGAAGTACCTTTTCTCTTGTTTTTGGATTGGCAATGAAAATGCGAATTAGATGGAGTTTTTTTTTTTTTTTTAGCAAATTTAAAAAATGTCCAGTCATTTGTACAAATGGTTTAAAAGCCTTGAGATTTTAGGAACGTGTATTTGCAATTATTCTCCTTTAATAATTAATCACTAATATGTTTTAATCACTGAGAACATTGTTTTGATCATTAAGAATTTACAATGTAAAGATTATTTCAAGGTCAAATTTCAAATGTTAATTATTGTAACCTAATGCATGTAAATCTCTACTGAATTCAGTTTAAAAATAAAAAGTAAATCATTAATTCGAGCTAGCATACTTACTGGAAATTGTCTTTTATTATTCTCTGCTGTGGGTCAGGGTCATTCTTTAATCAAACCTCAGTTTGATCCAGAGTCGTGGGAAGAAAAATCAGTCTTCTCCTGTCTTTCTTTCTCTAAAAATACAGCTCTCACAGGGAAGCTCTTCCAACTTCCCTTTCTCTTAACTCTCATCTGTAATTATTGCTGCAGCTGTTTTGCTTTTTTTTTTTTTTTTTAAATATTTTTTTTTAAAGATTTTATTTATTTATTTGAGAGAGAGAGAGAATGAGAGACAGAGAGCATGAGAAGGAGGAGGGTCAGAGGGAGAAGCAGACTCCCTGCCAAGCAGGGAGCCCGATGCGGGACTCGATCCCGGGACTCCAGGATCATGACCTGAGCCGAAGGCAGTTGCTTAACCAACTGAGCCACCCAGGCGCCCTGTTTTGCTTTTTTTTTTAAATTTTTAAATTTTCAGTTTCAAGCGCAGATTGTGTCACTTGGCCCAAGACACTAAGAAGTCATGTGGCTTTGCTAGCTGGTAGGGTGTTCTTGCTTGATGCTTCGATATGAAAGCTTTATATGGTATCCTCCTTTTGCTTGAATGGGCATCCTGATTACTGAGGACCTCTGCTTAACTGTCTAATGATCAGGGGCTGTAGGGTATGGGTTACCAGCATGGGTTGTAGACCGAGCCTCATCTGGGTTTGGGTCCTGATACACACTATTCATTAGTTCTGGGACCATGGAAAGTTTTTATCATCCATCCTGTGCCTCTCCCTCTTCATCTGTGAATGGGGACAAGCAGAGTACGGATTTCCAGGGACTGTTTTGAGGATGAAATGTACCTTAGCATATAACCAAGACTGGCTATTGTGCAAGGCCATCAATTTAACTCATACTACAGAGAAAAATGTAATGCCTTCATTGTGGCTGCATGATCCAATTTCCCCCCGAGCCCACCCCACAGGTTACTGGGTAAAATCTGGCTTTTAGTCCTGTCCAGTTTAAATTTTATCTCATCCAATTTAATTTAAAAGCCTCAATTGAATTTAAATAGCTTCTTTAGGCAATTGCCTGAAGAGAAACATGGTCTAGTAGCCTCCCTTGTTTCTTTCCCTAAAATGGCATTGGGTGGGAGGAGGGGTTTTATGTTTATAGTTCCACCCTCCCCGTGCTGGTTCTGCTGTCTCTAGCTGTGAACTTGCAGCCTGCCCCAGCACTGCCTTTGGGACACTTCTATCTCTCCCCTACTGGCTTCTGCTGCTTGCAGACCCCTGAGCCCGATTCTCCATCTGGCCCCAGGCCAGGAATCCATGTGGCCCATCCTCTAGAATGACCATGCTTTTTGGTGCTGCCAAATTTTGCAGGATGTTTCCGGTCCCTGAATTGGAATGTGGGACAGCCTGTGAGCTGGTTCCTTTATACCTGCCATATGTAGTATGGATATCCTCACTTGAAAAATAGTCCATCTGTTGGCTTGTGGTTACGGACTGCATGTTTCTGTCTTCCCCCACCCCCCATTCATATGTTGAAACCTTAACCCCCAGTGTGATGGTTTTGGGGCCCTTAAGAAGTGGTTAGGTTTAGACGAGGTCATGAGAGTATAGCCCCGTAATGGGATTAGTGCTCTTAAAAGAAGAGGAAGAGCCCAGAGCTCCTGGTCTCCCTTTGCCATGTGAGGACACACACCAAGAAGAGGGATGTCTACACAGCAGGAAGAGAGCTCTGACCAGAGCCTGACTATGCTGTCACCCTGATATCAGACCTCCCAGCCTCCTGAACTATAAAAGAGAAATGTTTGTTGTCTAAGCCACCCAATCAATGGTATTTTTTTTTTTAAGATTTTATTTATTTATTTGACAGAGAGAGACACAGTGAGAGAGGGAACACAAAGCAGGGGGAGTGGGAAAGGGAGAAACAGGCTTCCCGCTGAGCAGGGAGCCCGATGCGGGGCTCGATCCCAGGACCCTGGGATCATGACCTGAGCCGAAGGCAGACGCTTAATGACTGAGCCACCCAGGCGCCCCTATGGTATTTTTTTATAGCTGCCAGAGTGGAGGAAGGCGCTTGTCTTGCTCTCCTGCCTCTGGGCTCCCTTCTCACCACAATTCACCCAGGGCCCAAATAGAGCAGGTTCTGTCCAGGCCTCCAGTATAAAGACCCCATGGCTTAGTCCTCCAAGCCTGGCTGTTGATATACTACTGGGGGGATAAGGAAAGCTGCATGCCCTTTCTCAGGACAACAGCCCAGCCTGAAGGGCCATCTCCCGCTGCAAAATCATCACTTTGCACGAAGGTGAACATTATGTCGGTCTATCCCTTTGCATGTCTTATATAATCCTCATTCTCCCCCTAGACAGAGGGATGTCTCAAAGGTCAGAGCAAAGAGAAAGGCAAAAAAAAGAAAAGCCCATTAATGCTTTCCAGACTGCCACCCTTGTAACACTGATGCTGGACTGAAGTTTCTTGCAGGCTGAGACTGGGTCTGTGTGCTTGCCAGTGCTGACCCAGGACCAAGCACAACTTTTGGTCAAAACCCAATAAATATTTGTTGAATGAATGATGATAATGGTGAATATCTTTAGAGTTCCGTATGAGCAAATGTGGATGGATTTCTCAGACAGCTTGTCAGCAGTTAACAGCAGATGTCTCTTAGACATTTTACCATGAACAAATAATGGATCCCTTGCTAATCATGAAGAGAGTAACTCTTTGAAGCTGAGAGAAAAGGAGTTTTTCCTTTTTCTCCATGAAGAGCAGAGTTATAGGAATGATAAACTCTTGTCAAAGAAAAAATTGCAATGGACAAAGTTAAACAGTCAAGGACGACTTTATTCAAGACTGTTACATGAGGGGAGAGAGACTAGAATGGAGTATGAACTCAACTCCACTGAAACAAAGGGCAGGAGGGCTTCTAAAGGCAGGAATGAGTATGGAGGATGTTAGCGGGAGGTTGATCGATGTGATGTGTAGAGCACATTGGGTTATTTCCTGAGTTCCCAAATGTTTCTCTGTGATTAGGCCATCAAATGAGGCTCCTGCCTTCTCACAGAGACTGGGAGGTAAGGGTGCTATCTCCCTTGATGATTACATTTTAAAGCAATGGCTCCAGGGTCCTCGAGAAAGACATCCCTGAACTGTGAAACTGGCAAGAAGCTTTAAAAAAAAATTACATATATCTCAAAGTGGCAGAGAAAGAAGATACAATCACAAGTTTTCTAGACAAAATGCTCAAAGGAAAGGGAGGTCGGGGCCTAGGGTTGGGAATAAACTTGTCTAAAGTTTAGTCAAGCTGAGGGAAACGTTAAGGCCATGTTGGTCACTCTGAACCAAGGGAACAGATGGTTTGCCCTTGGGAATTTAATGTCAATGTAATGTTTTATATTGTTCACTCTAAATATTCCTTCCTGAAGTAAAATACGATTTACTGTAGAATAGTAACAGGACAATGTAGCTACCGTTCCTATGCTATTTTTGGGTTCATAATTTGGGAACAGTAATCGGAGAAGAAATTAGGCAGAGTAGGTCCTGTCTGTGGAAGTTCTTCAGAGCTTGAGTGCCACTGACAGAAAAAACTTGGCCACGGTTCTTCCCACTTTAGAATAAGTGTTGGCAGTGTTTTCCCAATCCTGATGCCGTTACCAGCCACGTATGTACTGAATCAGACACTTTAAGATAAAATATGTCACATACATACAGATTTCTTTACTACAAAGAAAAGTCTGTTCTATGGGCTACTTGTTCCTGTGTATCCCCCACAATTCTGTATTTCCCCCCTACCATCCTGCTTTGCTAATGATTATTAGTAAGTCTTCATCGCCTAACTCTCCAGCGCTAGTGAAGTTAAACAGAAAACGTTCATGGGAGGACAGACACACTGGATACGGATACAGGCATCTAATGTAGCATGGATTTCGGGCTGAAAAGAAAAGAACCCAAATGCTGGAAACAAGGAGAAAATGATAAAGAACATAAAGATAAATGGGAAATTTTAGCCAACAGTATTGGTTAGGCCAAGAAGGCACCAGCACATTCTCACTTAGATGATGTCAGGTGTGGGGCAGCTGATAGAAAGGTCATGAGCTGCCAGAAAAGGTTGGATACTCTGAGGTTCGGAAATATCTATCTGTAGGTCTTGGTTCTATCTGTTTGAAGATGCCGTTTAATATACGCCAGGGCTGTTTCCAGGACCTTACCCCTCCTTTAAATGATCCGGTGTTATAAACTGCTCCTTGGCTACCTGTGCTGTGTGTACAACATATAATCTGTCAAGGCTCAGGGAATTGTAGAGCCGTGCATCTTTTTTTTTTTTAATTTTTTATTGTTATGTTAATCACCATACATCACATCATTAGTTTTTTTTTTTTTTAAGATTTTATTTATTTATTTGACAGAAAGAGACACAGCGAGAGAGGGAACACAAGCAGGGGGAGTGGGAGAGGGAGAAGCAGGCTTCTGCGGAGCAGGGAGCCCGATGCGGGGCTCGATCCCAGGACTCTGGGATCATGACCTGAGCCGAAGGCAGACGCTTAACGACTGAGCCACCCAGGCACCCCACATCACTAGTTTTTGATGTAGTGATCCATGATTCATTGTTTGTGTATAACACCCAGTGCTCCCTGCAGAACGTGCCCTCTTTAATACCCATCACCAGGCTAACCTGTCCTCCCACCCCCCCTCCCCTCTAGAACCCTCAGTTTGTTTTTCAGAGTCCATCATCTCTCATGGTTCATCTCCCACTCCGATTTCCCCCCCTTCATTCTTCCCCTCCTGCTATCTTCTTCTTCTTCTTTTTTTTTAAACATATATTGTGTTATTTGTTTCAGAGGTACAGATCTGTGATTCAACAGTCTTGCACAATTCACAGCGCTCACCATAACACATACCCTCCCCAATGTCCATCACCCAGCCACCCCATCCCTCCCACCCCCCACCACTCCAGCAGCCCTCAGTTTGTTTCCTGAGATTAAGAATTCCTCATATCATATGATATATGTCTTTCTCTGATTGACTTATTTCGCTCAGCAAAACACCCTCCAGTTCCATCCACGTCGCTGCAAATGGCAAGATCTCATTCCTTTTGATGTTGAACCGTGCATCTTGATGAAGGAGAAGAACACGTACCAGGGGCCAGTAGTAAATTAGTGCCAGAAGCTCAACTCCCCCATTGGCTACTCACATGTGATGATTTGCATAGATTTTATACATTTTGGATTAAGTGCCTTCTGGGTTGTGCTCACTGTTTATTGAAATAGTAATGGCTATTAAGTTTAACAGTAGCAGTTTCTCAGATCCTAAGGATATTGAGTGAAAAGCCCTCCTCTCTTATTTATTAAATGCTATATCCACAATATTTTTCCCCCATCAGAAGCTAGAAACAGGTGGTTTCCAAGATATATATTTTGACATACTTCATCATTTGGATCTAAAATGAATGTCTAAGTGTTTCTGGTTGAGTAGAAGCCCCTTTTAATTATATTAAAAGGTAGAGATTAGCAGCAGGACCAATCACTTCCCATAAATACAGTGCTTTTATTCTATAGATAGTTGATTTATTTCAGGAGGATGGTTTAACTCATAGTATTTGTACACTGATGGTGTTATGAGTCGAGTTAAAATAGAGTAATAGCTTAAACTCCTCCACTATTCTATAGGGTTTTTATATTTGGTTCTGCTAATGTGTCTGGTATATACTCTGTTAAGGCCTGCATTGTGTTCCTCCAAATTCATATGTTGAAGCTCTAACCTTCAATATGACTGTATTTGGAGACAGACCCTTTGAGGAGATAATTAGGGTTAAATGAGAGTGATGGTTAATTTTATGTCAACTTTACTGGCTAAAGAATGCCCAGATAGGTGGTAAAACATTATTTCTATGTTTGAAACTGTTTCTGGAAGAGATTAGCATTTGAATTGGTGAACTATCTAAAGCAGATGGCCCTCTCCAGTGTGGGTGGTCATCATCCAATCTGTTGAGGGCCCAAATAGAACAAAAGGGCAGATGAGGGTGAATTTACCCTCTGTTAGAGCTGAGACATCCATCTCCAGCCCTCGGACATTGACAGTCCTGGTCCTTGGGCTTTTGGGCTCCATTTGGGACTTAGATCATCAGCCCCTGTTTCTCAGGCCTTTGAACTTGAACTGTATTCTACCACAGGCTTTCCTGGTTCTCCAGCTTGCAGACAGCAAACTCTGGGACTTCCTGGCCTCCACAAGCACATGAACCAATTCCTATACTAAGTCTTCTTCGCTGGAGAACCCTAACTAATACAATGAAGTCCTGAGCCTGGGGCCCTACTTCAAGAGTATTTCTTTCCCCATAAGAAGAGGTAAAGACACCAGGGATGTGTGCACGCAGACGAAAGGCCACATGAGAACACGGTGAGAAGATCCATATGCAAGCCAAGGAGAGAGCTCTCAGGAGAAACCAAACCTGCTGACACCTTGATCTTGGACTTCCAGCCTCCAGAACGGTGAGAAATAAATGTTTGCTGTTGATGCTCCCCCATCTGTGGTATTTTGTTATGGCAGTCCTGGCAGACTAGTAAATCCTCTAAGGAAGTTAAGTATTGGGCCAGTTTGAAATCCAAGGACTCAGGAAATGCTCCAAAAGATCAAAGCCACACCATGCAAGTACTTAATCCCTATCCCATTGAAAACATCTTTCCCCTTTGGTAATTTGCATCTGAATAATAAAAAAAAGTGCTGGAAATGGAATTACCAAAGTGACTGTATGTAAAAGCTGAGAAAAATAAGGAAGTTTTTCTTCCTTAGGTGGGTGAATGCACCCTGGTACCATCTGCCACATAGGCTTTCCTGGGGCCCCTCCAGTTAATGATGAGTTACACTGATTTGGTAGAGCAAGTGTTACATAAATGACCAGCAAAGAGATTCCTAGCGTATGTGAAGAAAATATGAAAAAGCACAAGGAGATGTCTTTTTTTGTTTGTTTTAAAAAGAGGATGGAGTGCTTGGGTGGCTCAGTCATTTAAGCGTCCAACTCTTGATTTTGGCTCAGGTCATGATCTCAGGGTCGTTAGATGGAGCCCTGCATCTGGCTCCATGCTGGGCGTGTAACCTGCTTAAGATTCTCTCCCTTTGCCCACTGCCCCTCCCCCTACCTAAAAAAATAAAAATAAAAAGAGGAAACACAAATAATAAATTTTTATGGAGATGCCTTGTTAAGTAAATAAAGGGTCCTATTAGTACAGAAAGAGATGAGCATATTGCAGTTATTGTGGTAGGAGCAGTCAGGATGCAGTTATCCATGCGACACGAGCACGTTTTACAGAAACCGGAAGTCAAGTGTGCTAAGCCACCTTGCTGATCCACTCTTCATGCTTCAGGAGCTCTCACTAACTAGCCTCATGACACTGCTGTGAGGTAAGTGAACTTCTCTGCCCTCATTTTCCTTACTGGACCACTTTCCACTGGACGGAGCTGAGCAAATTGACCCGTGTTGAGCTCCCATTATGGCTACTCTGCAGCTGTGGCATCCAGCTAGCTTTTTTCCCCCTAGAGTGTCTATTGGATACTGCAAATTGCAAAGTTGGTCCATTTACCTGTGGCTCTGGGCAGATCTGGTCCTATTTCCAAAACAGCATCGTCACTTGATATTTAAGAAGCGACCGGAATTCTTATTTTTACTTGCAATTTCAAGGTTTTTTTTTTTTTTCCTTTTCCCAAATCTCCTTGGGCTATAAAATTAATCTTAGTCAAAACATGCTTTTAAGAGAAGAGGACTCAAAGTAGGAAAACAACTTGTTCTTTTTGAAATTGCTTATAATTTAACATAGTATAACCTTTGAAGGGGAAATGTGATCTGTTCAGAGCATCACAGTGGTATTTAAGGAGGCTCTATGTCTGAAAGCCCCATCTCAGAGAAAGCAGGTATTTGGTTTCAAATGATCAAAACAGCCCTGTACTCTTCTTGGAGTTATTTTGACATCTAAATAATAGTTCTGGCATTTCTTTCAGAGTGTAAATCAATAACATTGACTTAGTGCATTCTTTCCTCTTATTTTCTTTCCTTACTCTTTTATAACCTTAGATCAAGTATTAATAATTACTTTAAGCCTTTGCTTAGGTTTGGTACTTTGCCACTTAATGATGCAGGAGGTAGTTCCCCATCCTCTCCCTTTACCACTTGCCTAGTTTTTCCAGAATATTCTCTTTCTGAGACAAAGACAACATCTTCAAAAGCAGATAAGTGCTTGCCTTTGACATGTTTCTTTTTCCTCTTTTCTAGTATACACAGTATTGGAGCACATACATCTCTCTCCTATTCTTCTTCTTTTTTTAAGATTTATTTATTTTAGAGAGAGAGAGCACAAGCAGGGGGAGGGGCAGGGAAGAGGGAGAGAGAGAATCCCAGACTCCCTGCTGAGCACAGAGCCTGACATGGGGCTTGATCTCACAACCTGAGATTGTGACCTGAGATGAAACCAAGAGTCGGATGCTTAACTGACTGAGCCACCCAGGAGCCCCTCTCTCCTAGTCTTCTCACACTCTGCTTTTTTTTTTTTTTTTAATTTTTTTATTGTTATGTTAAGCCCCATACATTACACCATTAGTTTTAGATACAGTGTTCCATGATTCATTGTTTGTGCATAACACCCAGTGCTCCATGCAGAACGTGCCCTCCTCAATACCCATCACCAGGCTAACCCATCCTCCCACCCCCGTCCCCTCTAGAACCCTCAGTTTGTTTTTCAGAGTCCATCGTCTCTCATGGTTCGTCTCCCTCTCCGATTTGCCCCCCTTCATTCTTCCCCTCCTGCTATCTTCTTCTTCTTCTTTTTTCTTTCTTAAGATATATTGCATGATTTGTTTCGGAGGTACAGATCTGTGATTCAACAGTCTTGCATCCATTTTCATCAGGGATATTGGTCTGAAATTCTTTTCATTGGGGTCTTTGTCTGATTTGGGGATCAAGGTAATGCTGGCCTTATAGAATGAGTTTGGAAGTTTTCCTTCCATTTCTATTTTTTGAAACCACTTCAGAAAAATAGGTATTAATTCTTCTTGAAATGTTTGGTAGAATTCCCTTATGAGCCCATCGGCACTGGACTCCAGAAAGCTAACCGCACAAACTCGCCTTGCTCCCTGAGACTAGACTGTTTTCGACCCTGTGTTTGGCCTGTGCTGTGCCTTCTGCCAGAAAATCCCCTGTATCAACCAACTGCCCCCACTCCTCTCCGATCATCATCTAAGGACCCTTGCTACTCCATGTCTGGTCCCAACATAGAGCTCACGTGGAGGCCGTGCTGAGTTTCAGCCCCACAACCTGAGGAGTCGGAATCGTTCTGTGACAAGGTCTCCAAGGACTCCTCTGCTCTTTAAACTGTGAAAGCACCATCGGGGACTCCTGCTCATCTCTCAGTATTCAGCTCAGAGGCCTCCTCGTCCGGAGAGGCCCCCTGCCCTGCCACCCCACCCCAGCCTGCAGCAGGGACAGTTAGAGAGCCGGAGTGGCCCAGCAATGAGGGCACATGCCACCTTCAGGAGCACTTCCAGTCCCCGAGCCTCTCTCTCCTGCTGCCTGTGACTCTGTGGGAGGACACGTCGTATTTGTCGTGGTTCCCACTGGTAGCAGCGTTGGCAGCATCAGGTAGGACGTGCGCCCCCTTGGAAATCCTCCCCCTGCACTCCAGCCCCTCCCGAAGCTGCCCTTGGGGTCCCTGTTGTGGGAGCAGCTGGGAGGTGAGACAACCTGCTCACGAGGGCCTTCAGGGACGGTGGAAACCTGGCGGGAGCCCAAATGGACAGGCCTACTCCACGCCGCACTCCTCAGAAAGCGGGCTCCCCACTGCGTGCAATGGGTCCATGCCTTGCTGACTCTCCTCAGGGCCCCACGCAGAGATTTTTCTAAGGGTTCCTTGAGGACGCCCAGACAACACACAGCGATCTTACAGAAGGTGGGAGTCTTTCTTCCTGCCTCTCCTCTGACCCCCCAACTGCCCCAACACAGCCCCGATCTGTCCTCCCCCTCCATCTCCATGATGACCACCCCAGTGCCAGCCCCCAGTGCTCCGTGCAGACCCCGTGAGCCCTCTCCCAGAATCCAGCCCCGTCTCCCCCTCCCCTCGTTCCCTTGTCCCCAAAGCCACGCAGATCTGTGCAGAACACACATCACACCCGTGCCCAGCCACCGGCCCCTGTCTCCAGGTCTACACCCGCCCCGGGTGTCTCTACCTTGCACGAGGGAGAGCTCTGTGCAGGGGCCCTGCTGCCTGCCCCCTTCCCTGTCACGTGTGCCCGGTTTCCCCAGCCCCGGCAGCACAGCCCTGCCTCGGCCTTTATACTCCTGTGCTCCCTGCCTGGAACATTCTGCCCCCTGCTCTCCCAGACTACCTCCTGTGACCTTCATCTCAGCCTGAATGTCCCCTCTGGTTGTGGCCCCTGACCCCTGTAGTCATCACCCTATTGGAATTCTCTGCAGAGCAGAGATTGCTATTCCTTGTCCCCTTGTTCTTGATTCCCTGGCCTTGCCCCCACTAGGACGGAAGCCCTGGGGCTCCTCGGGCCCCACCCCATGCTGCAGGACAGCGCTAAAGACATCTTAGAAGCTGCAGAGATACTCACTACATATGTGGGTGCGAATGAAAGCAAATAATACACACAGGCACACTTTGGATCAAATAGAATCATGAGTGCGCGTCCTTCTCCAAATTGCTCCTGGACCCTTTTCTGCCTGCCCTGTGCCCGAGGCTGACTCCCCTACCTGCACTCAGGCCCTCTGGGGGCTGCCTCCTTGCCCAGCAGTCCATGGAGGTCTGGATGGCAGAGGGGGGGCACTTTGCCCCATTCCTGGGACAGCCCCCCACTGGGCTCAGCAGATGCCACTTCCCTGTCCTCCCTCCAGGCCCAGGGGTGGGACCGCCTCCCCCTGTGGCTGGAGGCTGGGAGCCCCCTCCTTGGTCCTGCCCTCTTCCCTGCTGTAGCTGGGGACTGTCCCCCGGCCTCCAACTCCGCACCGTGTGGGAGAAGCGCTCCTGCCTGGGATCTTCCCTGGTCCATCGGACACTCTGCTCTCTGTGCAGAAGATCAAGGAGCCTGTCCTCTCTTTACACATTGCACACACACGTTTTTTCCTTTCAGTAATTTATTTATCTCTAAGCAATTTTTAAAATGGTCAATTCTATTTTTACATTTTCAGGTACTCATAAAACAACTACAGTAGTCTAGATTCTGCATCCTGGGGTGTGTGCGTGTGCACATGCCCACGTGCATGGGAGTGTACGCTTGGTATCAGGAGAAAACTTTGTATTTTGACTGCATACAATTCCTAAATGTTAAACAACAAACAGTATCTTAAACAAAACAACAAAGGCTAAGAAGAAAAAAATTGCAGAACAAGGAAGAAATGGTTGCAAATTCCTAAGTTTTCCTATCTATAAATTTAAGACTAAACTAATGCTATGAATTTAGGACTAAAATATGAATTCAGAACTAAAATATGAACTTAGGACTAAAATGTGAATTTAGGACTAAACTTTGAATTTAAGACTAAAATTTGAATTTAGGACTAAAATTTGAATTTACGACTAAAATATGAGTTTTAGGACTAAAATTTGAATTTAGGACTACACTAACTATTTCATACAGTTTGAGTGAGATGTTGTTTTGTTTAAGTTTTCTCTCTCTCTCTTTTTTTAAGGCAATCACATTTTATTCACATAAATACTGAGTTCTTTCTGCGGAACTGTAACCCTAGTCCTAGAGCACAGAAATGGTCTTGTTTGAAAGTCTCAATCCATGTCCACGATAGAGGATGTCTTCAGTCCCAGTGGCATGAATTTAAATCCGAGGACCGTACCTACAGCAGAGAGTTCTAAAGCGTCCGGCAGGGAAGCTATGTCTTCATGACAATGTGGACGAAGCTCTAGTTACACAGTCCGCGATGGGGTTACACCGCTATCCGGCGGAGAGTCACTGTGGCGTCAGTTCCGAAATAGTAGCCGTTTCACTAGAGAGAGAGAGCCATCAGATGTTCTTCACGGAGCTCCGCGCAGATGCTGAGCCGGGCTGTGGCGGCTCAGAGCCTGGCTGCCCTGAGCCTGGTCACCCCTGCAGGCGACTCCGGGTCCCGGGGCCCTCACGGTGGGCCTTCCCTCCCCCCTGGGGGCCAGATGACCCCGGGGACCCCCCGACACTCCCCAGCCTGCGTGGGCTGTGGGCGGAGCAGCAGGACCCAGAGGGTCCCACAGGACAGGCCGGCAGCTGGACTCCACACCGGCTAGCATCCGCCTCAAGCGATCATTCTCTTTCCTTAGCTCCTGGAACTCCCTCTCTCTGGGCGCAGCTCCCACCCAGCTCTTTGTGGCTCTGTCCTGATGGAAGAGGACCAGCTTGCGATAGTAGGAGGTGGTTCTCTCCAGCTCCTTGCCCAGGTCTTGGACCATCTTCTTGTAGAGGTTGCGTCTCTGGCACGCGAAGTTCATTTCTCTGTGCGCGCTGGCCAGTTTCTTCTTCATTTCCAAGCACTGAGCTTCCGCTTGAAACACTTTTTGGTGAAGTTGCAGGATGTATTGGTCCTGTTCATCCAGGGGGTTCTGACGTTTCAGCTTCAGCGGCTGAATCTCCCTGTCCAGCTGTGAAGTTTCCTTCTGCAAAGAGGCTTCGTGGGTTTGCAGGCTGCGGATTTGTCGTGTCAGCTCCGCCATCTCTCGCCTTTCTGCGCACAGTCGTCTGGCTCTGTGTTGCTGTTCCCCTTCGGGACTTGGAGGGGACCGAGGGCAGCCAGCATCGTCAGGGACGCCCTTCAGATCCACTGCTGCCCGATGGGCGGGCTGATCGCCATTTCCTGCTCCCCTCTCTGGCTGGACTCCCCGGCTCCCGGCACCGGCGTGCTCTGCAGGGAGGTCAGGCGGGGGGACGGCCTGCAGCCCGGGTCCGGCCCTGGACGGGGACTGGCTGGCTTGATCTTTCGGGACCGGCTCCATGCATGCCTTCGACGGCTCCAGCCTTTCTTCCCCCTCCTTCTCCTGCCCTTTCTGCCTCCATCTCGAAACGTCTTGGTTGAGCGGTTCGGGTCCTTCTGGAAAAGGAGTGTTTTCACTCCGATCCTTCGTTCTTTTCCTCAGAAGCTGTTCTCCATCCTTCTCCGATGTTCTGAGGATGGGTTTTTCCCCAGGGACCTGGGGCAGGTCGGGAGGCTGGCTCTTCAGTGCCTTCCTCAGAGAGTTGACAGTGTCCCTAAGCACCAGCCTGCTCGGGTCCGTGTTCATTGCCGTCGAGCACAGGGCTTGTAACGAGGGAGGACTGGCCACCACCGCGGGCGGCCTGAGGGCGGCCTCGGCTTGTGTGCTTGGGCCACTCTCCTCACGGCGGGCTCCACACACTTCGTGGCGGGCAGAGGCCCTGTGGCCCAGCGCCTTCGCGCTTCTTCGAGTGAGTCGTCTCTTCACGAGGAGAACCAGCAGCACAGTCCATACGAGCACCGCCCAGGGCAACACGGGGAGACTCGGGCTGTGTCCCCAGCTTCCAGAAATCAGCAGTGCCCCCAACAGGTGCTCCAACATCAGCTGGCAAGTGGATCCGGCGGCCGAGGGGGGGCCCTCCATGGCTGCGTCGGGCTCCACAGCTCTGTCTCCGAGCGCCAGAGTCCTGTGGCCGCAACTGACCACTCAGAACCATGTGGAGAGTTCCACCCATGAGGTCAACGGTGCCCGGCAACCAGGGCAGAGCAGTTGGGCCGGGGGAGGGGAGGCCAGCCAGGTTCTTTTAAAATTTTTTTTAATTTTAATTCAATTAGCAAACATATAGTACATCATTAGTTTCAGATGTAGAGTTCAGCTATCATCAGTTGCATATAAACCCAGTGCTCATCACATCGGGTGCCCTCCTTAATACCCATCACCCATTTATCTAACCCCCAACCCCACATCCCCTCCAGGATCCCTCAGTTTGTTTCCTATAGTTAAGCATCTCTTGGTTTGTCTCCCTCTCTGATTCCTTTCCTTTCAGTTTTCCCTCCCTTTTATGATCCTCTGCACTGTTTCTTATATTCCACGTATGAGTGAAACCATATAATTGTCTTTCTCTGACTGACTTATTTCATTCAGCATAATACCCTCTAGTTGCATCCACGTTGATGTAAATGGTATTCATAATTTATTTAAATTTCTTTTGGAAACTCTTTGTCCCTGGTATACAGAAATACCATATGTATCTCTATATCTACACTCTATATAGAAATATATCCAAAGAAGACATAGGAATGGCTAACAGACACATGAAAAAATGTTCAACATCATCAGCCATCAGGGAAATTCAAGTCAACACCACATTGAGATACCACCTTACACCAGTTCGAATGGCAAGAATTGACAAGGCAAGAAACAACAAATGTTGGAGAGGATGTGGAGAAAGGGGAACCCTCTTACACTGTTGGTGGGAATACGAGTTGGTACAGCCACTTTGGAAAACAGTGTGGAGGTTCCTCAAAAAGTGAAAAATACAGCTACCCTATGACCCAGCAATTGCACTACTGGGTATTAACCCCAAAGATACAGATGTAGTGAAAAGAAGGGCCATATGCACCCCAATGTTCATAGCAGCAATGTCCACAATAGCCAAACTGTGGAAAGAGCTGAGATGCCTTTCAACAGATGAATGGCTAAAGAAGATGTGGTCCATATATACAATGGAATATTACTCAGCCATCAGAAAGGGTGAATACCCACCATTTGCATCAACATGGATGGGACTGGAGGAGAATATGCTGAGTGAAATAAGTCAAGCAGAGAAAGTCAATTATCACATGGTTTCACTTATTTGTGGCACATAAGGAATAGCATGGAGGACATTAGGAGAAGGAATGGAAAAATGAAGCGGGGGAGATCGGAGGGGGAGTCGAACCGTGAGAGACCGTGGACTCTGCGAAACAAGCTGAGGGTTTTAGAGGGGAGGGGGGTGGGGGGATGGGTTAGCCTGGTGATGGGTATGAAGGAGGACACGTACCGCATGGAGCACGGGGTGTTATATGAAAACAATGAATCGTGGAACACTACATCAAAAACTAATGAAGTATGGTGACTAACATAACATAATAAAATAAAATAAAATAAAAAATAAAGATGATAAAGAAATCTGGGAGGAGAGGTGGCTGCATTGGGGATCTGCACAGTGTTCCAAAACCCATGATTCCTCCAAATGGTGCAGATGCACACAGACACCAAGCCATCAGTTGGCTCTTTATGTGACACATCAAGGAGTGAACAGAACGACAGCTGATTTAGAAATCCTAACTGGTGAACAGAGCTTGTTATAAGACAACATGAGGAGAAATACTGTGACCTTGTCCTTCACAGAAGGAAGAAGAACCTTAAATATTAGTCTGATTTAAAGTTGAGACCTAGAGGTTGAGCTCAGCTCTACCACCCACCAGCTGTGGCTTTCCGAAAGGAGCTGGTGGACATCTACACAGATAGCTCACTTTGTAGATGGAGCAAATAGAGAAGGTCTCCCGGCTGGACCACGGTGGGATGGGACCACCCGTGCCGGGACCTGAGCCAGTTCGTTCTCCCACCCTGCTGATTCCTTTCACCGGAAGGGCTGGGGAGGCCATAGAGTGGAGTGGAGTTGAAACTCCTGCTTGATTGTGCCCACTGTGATTTTTAGGGTGAAACAGTAGCAGGGCAGGAGTAAACAAAATGCTTTCCAAGGTTAAAAGTGAAAAATGGAAACAAAGTACTTATTGGATCCCATGGAAACTAACACATAACGATACTGACCCACTAGTTTCTTCCTCTGCCCCATGACCAAACAAAATGAATGTGGTTGTGCTGGCAGCAACCTGTGTTTGAAAAACCAAATTCCAACAGACAAGTGAGCAAGTAGACAGATGATGTTACCTTGATCCTTGAACCAGCCTGGATCTGCTGACTATCCAGCTCTTTCCTCATCTGTGAAATGGGCATAAAAAAGTATTGGCCTCCTATGGCTTTTGTGAGTTACACAAAGAGAGCTCTTAGAGCATCACATGGTGCATAACAAGTGCTCCTTGTGTGGCTGTTGTTATGAAGTGGAAATCTCTTTGTATCTCTCACACGTACCAGAGCCTCTTACTTAAAGGATTTCTATCCACACTTTATTCATTTAGTACATTTGTTTACGTGTCATACTGTAAAAGTAGTATTTGCTCTCAGTGAAAAATTTAGAAAACAGAAACGTAAAAGAATCATGTAGGAGCACTGTTTTTGTTGCATTTTAATCTTTTAAAAATGCATACATTGTTATTTTTATAAAATTGGGATCATACAACTGTTTTGTATGCCTATTTTTCAATTTAATGTAATATGTCATGTATATTATATACATATATTATATATAATAAAATTTCTCTAGATCATTAGGTATCTTTTGGAAACAAGAATGATTTGAAGCACAGACAGGGAGAGCGCCATGTGAGGATACAGGCAGAGACTGGGGTGATGCTTCTACAAGCCAATAGATGCCAAAGATTGCCACCAAAGCCCCAGAAGTTGGCAGAGACAGTGGAGCAGATTCTCCCTCACGGCCCTCAGGAGGAACCAACCCTGACGACACCACACTTTGATCTCGACTTGCAGCCTCCAGAACTATTTCAATTCAAGGATAAGAGGACATCCCGAGATGGCTTGAACTCCATCATGATGGGGCTCGCTGAGGGCGGAATGGATGAGGCATTGTCAGTGACTTCAGCTCTCGTCCGTCACACATTCACTTTCCAAGGCACACCAACCAAGAAGGCAGATATTCAGTTAGCTTGTTCTTTATCTTCTGTCTTCTTGACAACCGAAACTGTTTTTATAACTAGAAGATCAACCAACCAAAGAAGCAAGCAAACAAACAAAACCGAGAATGGCCAGAGATCGGGAAGGTAACATCTGGATAATTTGGAAACCTCGATGGGGTTTTTGTGGCAGGGACCAGTTGCATTTGTTTTTACATGGAAAGGTGAGTGTATTTTAAATTCCATACCCTCCGTCTTTCTGCCTCTTCTGATGTGAATTAATAGCCATGTATGGTGTGTTGTCTTTCTGAACTTTTTAGTGTTTTCCATTGGTCTATCCTATAGAGGTTTTGCATATTTTTGGGCAGATTTCTGAATACTTGATATTTTCATTGATAATTGATTTATTTAAATTATTTTCCTTTGTTTTTTCCTTTTTTAATTTAAATTTAATTAGCCAACATAGAGTACAACATTAGTTTCAGATGTAGAGCTCAATAATTCATCAGTTTCATCTAACACCCAGTGCTCATAACATCACATGCCCTACTTAATGCCCATCCCCCATTTACCCCATCACTCCATCCACCTCCAGCAACCCTCAGTTTATTTCCTATAGTTAAGAGTCTGTGATGGTTTTTCTTCTTCTCTGTGACTTCCCATTCAGTTTTCTCTCCCTTCCCCTATGGTCCTCTGTGCTGTTTCTTACATTCCACATGTGAGTGAAACCATACGACAATTGTCTTTCTCTCGTTGACTTATTTCGCTTAGCATAATACCCTCCAGTTCCATCCCCGGTGATGTAAATGGTAAGCAATCATCCTTTTTGATGGCTGAGTAATATTCCATGGTGTACATATACCACATCTTCTTTATCCATTCATCTGTCGTGGGGCATTCGGGCTCTTTCTACCGTTTGGCTATTGTGGGCATTGCTGCAATAAATATTGGGGTGTATGTGCCCCTTCGGATCACTATCTTTGTATCTTTGGGGTAAATACCTAGTAATGCAATTGCTGAGTCAGAGGGTAGCCCTATTTTTAACTTTTTAAGGAACCTCCCTACTGTTTTCCAGATTGGCTGCACCAGCTTGCATTCCCACCAACAGTGTAGGAGGGTTCCCCTTTCTCTGCATCCTTGCCAACATCTGCCATTTCCTGACTTGTTAATTTTAGCCATTCTGACTGGTGTGAGGTGGTATCTCATTGAGGTTTTGATTTGGATTTCCCTGATTCTGAGTGATGTGGAGCATTTGTTCATGTGTCTGTTGGCCATTTGTAGGTCTTCTTTCGAGAAATGTCTCTTCATGTCTTCTGCTGATTTCTTCACTGGATTATTTGGTTTTTTGGGTGCTGAGTTTGATAAGTTCTTTATAGATTTTGGTTATGAGCCCTTTATCTGATAAGTTATTTGCAAATATCTCCTTCCATCCCATAGGTTGCCTTTTGGTTTTGCTGACTGTTTCCTTTGCCGGGCAAAAGCTTTTTATCTTGATGAAGTCCCAATAGTTCATTTTTGCTTTTGTTTCCCTGCCTTTGGAGATGTGTCTAGCAAGAGTTGCTGCAGCCGAGGTCTAAGAGATTGTTGCTGTGTTCTCCTCTAAGATTTTGATGGATTCCTGTCTCCCATTTAGGTCTCTCGTCCATTTTGAGTTTATCTTTGTGTATGGTGTAAGGAAACGGTCCAGTGTCATTCTTCTCCGTGTGGCTGTCCAATTATCCCAACGTCATTTGTTGAAGAGACTTTTTTTCTTTTGGATTTTCTTTCCTGCTTTGTCGAAAATTAGTTGACAATAGAGTTGAGGGTCCCTTTCTGGGTTCTCTATACTGTTCCATTGATGTCTGTCTGTTTTTGTGTCAGTGCCATGCTGTCTTGATGATTGCAGCTTTGTGATAGAGCTTGAAGTCCAGAATCGTGATGCCACCAGCTTTGGTTTTCTTTTTCAACATTCCTCTGGCTATTCTGGATCTTTTCTGGTCCATACAAATTTTGGGATTATTTGCTCCAGCTCTGTGAAAAATGTCAATGGCGTTTTGATAGAGATTGCATTGAATGTGTAGCTTGCTCTGGGTAGCGTAAGACATTTTAACTAATATTTCTTCTTCAAATCCGTGAACATGTCCTATTTTTCCATTTCTTTGTGTCTTCCTCAATTTCTTTCATAAGTGTTCTTTAGTTTTTCGAGTATAGATCCTTTTCCTCTTTGGTTAGGTTTATTCCTAGGTGTCTTATGGGTTTTGGTGCAACTGTAAATGGGATCAATTCCTTAATTTCTCTTTCTTCTCTCTCATTGTTAGTGTATAGAAATGCAACTGATTTTTTAAAAAATCATATTGAGCACTTTATTATTTTTTTTAGGAATTATTTTTTTATTTTTTTTAATTAAAAAAATTTTTTTATTGTTATGTTAATCCCCATACATTACATCATTAGTTTTAGATACAGTGTTCCATGATTCATTGTTTGTGCATAACACCCAGTGCTCCATGCAGAACGTGCCCTCCTCAATACCCATCACCAGGCTAACCCATCCTCCCACCCCCGTCCCCTCTAGAACCCTCAGTTTGATTTTCAGAGTCCATCGTCTCTCATGGTTCGTCTCCCCCTCCGATTTGCCCCCCTTCATTCTTCCCCTCCTGCTATCTTCTTCTTCTTCTTTTTTCTTTCTTAAGATATATTGCATGATTTGTTTCGGAGGTACAGATCTGTGATTCAACAGTCTTGCATCCATTTTCATCAGGGATATTGGTCTGAAATTCTTTTCATTGGGGTCTTTGTCTGATTTGGGGATCAAGGTAATGCTGGCCTTATAGAATGAGTTTGGAAGTTTTCCTTCCATTTCTATTTTTTGAAACCACTTCAGAAAAATAGGTATTAATTCTTCTTGAAATATTTGGTAGAATTCCCTTATGAGCCCATCGGCACTGGACTCCAGAAAGCTAACTGCACAAACTCGCCTTGCTCCCTGAGACTAGACTGTTTTCGGCCCTGTGTCTGGCCTGTGCTGTGCCTTCTGCCAGAAAATCCCCTGTATCAACCAACTGCCCCCGCTCCTCTCCGATCGTCATCTAAGGACCCTTGCTACTCCATGTCTGGTCCCAACATAGAGCTCACGTGGAGGCCGTGCTGAGTTTCAGCTCCACAACCTGAGGAGTCGGAATCGTTCTGTGACAAGGTCTCCAAGGACTCCTATGCTCTTTAAACTGTGAAAGCACCATCGGGGACTCCTGCTCATCTCTCAGTATTCAGCTCAGAGGCCTCCTCGTCCGGAGAGGCCCCCTGCCCTGCCACCCCACCCCAGCCTGCAGCAGGGACAGTTAGAGAGCCGGAGTGGCCCAGCAATGAGGGCACATGCCACCTTCAGGAGCACTTCCAGTCCCCGAGCCTCTCTCTCCTGCTGCCTGTGACTCTGTGGGAGGACACGTCGTATTTGTCGTGGTTCCCGCTGGTAGCAGCGTCGGCTCCATCAGGTAGGACGTGCGTCCCCTTGGAAATCCTCCCCCTGCACTCCAGCCCCTCCCGAAGCTGCCCTTGGGGTCCCTGTTGTGGGAGCAGCTGGGAGGTGAGACCACCTGCTCACGAGGGCCTTCAGGGACGGTGGAAACCTGGCGGGAGCCCAAATGGACAGGCCTACTCCACGCCGCACTCCTCAGAAAGCGGGCTCCCCACTGCGTGCAATGGGTCCATGCCTTGCTGACTCTCCTCAGGGCCCCACGCAGAGATTTTTCTAAGGGTTCCTTGAGGACGCCCAGACAACACACAGCGATCTTACAGAAGGTGGGAGTCTTTCTTCCTGCCTCTCCTCTGACCCCCCCAAGTGCCCCAACACAGCCCCGATCTGTCCTCCCCCTCCATCTCCATGATGACCACCCCAGTGCCAGCCCCCAGTGCTCCATGCAGACCCCGTGAGCCCTCTCCCAGAATCCAGCCCCGTCTCCCCCTCCCCTCGTTCCCTTGTCCCCAAAGCCACGCAGATCTGTGCAGAACACACATCACACCCGTGCCCAGCCACCGGCCCCTGTCTCCAGGTCTACACCCGCCCCGGGTGTCTCTACCCTGCACGAGGGAGAGCTCTGTGCAGGGGCCCTGCTGCCTGCCCCCTTCCCTGTCACGTGTGCCCGGTTTCCCCAGCCCCGGCAGCACAGCCCTGCCTCGGCCTTTATACTCCTGTGCTCCCTGCCTGGAACATTCTGCCCCCTGCCCTCCCAGACTACCTCCTGTGACCTTCATCTCAGCCTGAATGTCCCCTCTGGCTGTGGCCCCTGACCCCTGTAGTCATCACCCTATTGGAATTCTCTGCAGAGCAGAGATTGCTATTCCTTGTCCCCTTGTTCTTGATTCCCTGGCCTTGCCCCCACTAGGACGGAAGCCCTGGGGCTCCTCGGGCCCCACCCCATGCTGCAGGACAGCGCTAAAGACATCTTAGAAGCTGCAGAGATACTCACTACATATGTGGGTGCGAATGAAAGCAAATAATACACACAGGCACACTTTGGATCAAATAGAATCATGAGTGCGCGTCCTTCTCCAAATTGCTCCTGGACCCTTTTCTGCCTGCCCTGTGCCCGAGGCTGACTCCCCTACCTGCACTCAGGCCCTCTGGGGGCTGCCTCCTTGCCCAGCAGTCCATGGAGGTCTGGATGGCAGAGGGGGGGCACTTTGCCCCATTCCTGGGACAGCCCCCCACTGGGCTCAGCAGATGCCACTTCCCTGTCCTCCCTCCAGGCCCAGGGGTGGGACCGCCTCCCCCTGTGGCTGGAGGCTGGGAGCCCCCTCCTTGGTCCTGCCCTCTTCCCTGCTGTAGCTGGGGACTGTCCCCCGGCCTCCAACTCCGCACCGTGTGGGAGAAGCGCTCCTGCCTGGGATCTTCCCTGGTCCATCGGACACTCTGCTCTCTGTGCAGAAGATCAAGGAGCCTGTCCTCTCTTTACACATTGCACACACACGTTTTTTCCTTTCAGTAATTTATTTATCTCTAAGCAATTTTTAAAATGGTCAATTCTATTTTTACATTTTCAGGTACTCATAAAACAACTACAGTAGTCTAGATTCTGCATCCTGGGGTGTGTGCGTGTGCACATGCCCACGTGCATGGGAGTGTACGCTTGGTATCAGGAGAAAACTTTGTATTTTGACTGCATACAATTCCTAAATGTTAAACAACAAACAGTATCTTAAACAAAACAACAAAGGCTAAGAAGAAAAAAATTGCAGAACAAGGAAGAAATGGTTGCAAATTCCTAAGTTTTCCTATCTATAAATTTAAGACTAAACTAATGCTATGAATTTAGGACTAAAATATGAATTCAGAACTAAAATATGAACTTAGGACTAAAATGTGAATTTAGGACTAAACTTTGAATTTAAGACTAAAATTTGAATTTAGGACTAAAATTTGAATTTACGACTAAAATATGAGTTTTAGGACTAAAATTTGAATTTAGGACTACACTAACTATTTCATACAGTTTGAGTGAGATGTTGTTTTGTTTAAGTTTTCTCTCTCTCTCTTTTTTTAAGGCAATCACATTTTATTCACATAAATACTGAGTTCTTTCTGCGGAACTGTAACCCTAGTCCTAGAGCACAGAAATGGTCTTGTTTGAAAGTCTCAATCCATGTCCACGATAGAGGATGTCTTCAGTCCCAGTGGCATGAATTTAAATCCGAGCACCGTACCTACAGCAGAGAGTTCTAAAGCGTCCGGCAGGGAAGCTATGTCTTCATGACCATGTGGACGAAGCTCTAGTTACACAGTCCGCGATGGGGTTACACCGCTATCCGGCGGAGAGTCACTGTGGCGTCAGTTCCGAAATAGTAGCCGTTTCACTAGAGAGAGAGAGCCATCAGATGTTCTTCACGGAGCTCCGCGCAGATGCTGAGCCGGGCTGTGGCGGCTCAGAGCCCGGCTGCCCTGAGCCTGGTCACCCCTGCAGGCGACTCCGGGTCCCGGGGCCCTCACGGTGGGCCTTCCCTCCCCCCTGGGGGCCAGATGACCCCGGGGACCCCCCGACACTCCCCAGCCTGCGTGGGCTGTGGGCGGAGCAGCAGGACCCAGAGGGTCCCACAGGACAGGCCGGCAGCTGGACTCCACACCGGCTAGCATCCGCCTCAAGCGATCATTCTCTTTCCTTAGCTCCTGGAACTCCCTCTCTCTGGGCGCAGCTCCCACCCAGCTCTTTGTGGCTCTGTCCTGATGGAAGAGGACCAGCTTGCGATAGTAGGAGGTGGTTCTCTCCAGCTCCTTGCCCAGGTCTTGGACCATCTTCTTGTAGAGGTTGCGTCTCTGGCACGCGAAGTTCATTTCTCTGTGCGCGCTGGCCAGTTTCTTCTTCATTTCCAAGCACTGAGCTTCCGCTTGAAACACTTTTTGGTGAAGTTGCAGGATGTATTGGTCCTGTTCATCCAGGGGGTTCTGACGTTTCAGCTTCAGCGGCTGAATCTCCCTGTCCAGCTGTGAAGTTTCCTTCTGCAAAGAGGCTTCGTGGGTTTGCAGGCTGCGGATTTGTCGTGTCAGCTCCGCCATCTCTCGCCTTTCTGCGCACAGTCGTCTGGCTCTGTGTTGCTGTTCCCCTTCGGGACTTGGAGGGGACCGAGGGCAGCCAGCATCGTCAGGGACGCCCTTCAGATCCACTGCTGCCCGATGGGCGGGCTGATCGCCATTTCCTGCTCCCCTCTCTGGCTGGACTCCCCGGCTCCCGGCACCGGCGTGCTCTGCAGGGAGGTCAGGCGGGGGGACGGCCTGCAGCCCGGGTCCGGCCCTGGACGGGGACTGGCTGGCTTGATCTTTCGGGACCGGCTCCATGCATGCCTTCGACGGCTCCAGCCTTTCTTCCCCCTCCTTCTCCTGCCCTTTCTGCCTCCATCTCGAAACGTCTTGGTTGAGCGGTTCGGGTCCTTCTGGAAAAGGAGTGTTTTCACTCCGATCCTTCGTTCTTTTCCTCAGAAGCTGTTCTCCATCCTTCTCCGATGTTCTGAGGATGGGTTTTTCCCCAGGGACCTGGGGCAGGTCGGGAGGCTGGCTCTTCAGTGCCTTCCTCAGAGAGTTGACAGTGTCCCTAAGCACCAGCCTGCTCGGGTCCGTGTTCATTGCCGTCGAGCACAGGGCTTGTAACGAGGGAGGACTGGCCACCACCGCGGGCGGCCTGAGGGCGGCCTCGGCTTGTGTGCTTGGGCCACTCTCCTCACGGCGGGCTCCACACACTTCGTGGCGGGCAGAGGCCCTGTGGCCCAGCGCCTTCGCGCTTCTTCGAGTGAGTCGTCTCTTCACGAGGAGAACCAGCAGCACAGTCCATACGAGCACCGCCCAGGGCAACACGGGGAGACTCGGGCTGTGTCCCCAGCTTCCAGAAATCAGCAGTGCCCCCAACAGGTGCTCCAACATCAGCTGGCAAGTGGATCCGGCGGCCGAGGGGGGGCCCTCCATGGCTGCGTCGGGCTCCACAGCTCTGTCTCCGAGCGCCAGAGTCCTGTGGCCGCAACTGACCACTCAGAACCATGTGGAGAGTTCCACCCATGAGGTCAACGGTGCCCGGCAACCAGGGCAGAGCAGTTGGGCCGGGGGAGGGGAGGCCAGCCAGGTTCTTTTAAAATTTTTTTTAATTTTAATTCAATTAGCAAACATATAGTACATCATTAGTTTCAGATGTAGAGTTCAGCTATCATCAGTTGCATATAAACCCAGTGCTCATCACATCGGGTGCCCTCCTTAATACCCATCACCCATTTATCTAACCCCCAACCCCACATCCCCTCCAGGATCCCTCAGTTTGTTTCCTATAGTTAAGCATCTCTTGGTTTGTCTCCCTCTCTGATTCCTTTCCTTTCAGTTTTCCCTCCCTTTTATGATCCTCTGCACTGTTTCTTATATTCCACGTATGAGTGAAACCATATAATTGTCTTTCTCTGACTGACTTATTTCATTCAGCATAATACCCTCTAGTTGCATCCACGTTGATGTAAATGGTATTCATAATTTATTTAAATTTCTTTTGGAAACTCTTTGTCCCTGGTATACAGAAATACCATATGTATCTCTATATCTACACTCTATATAGAAATATATCCAAAGAAGACATAGGAATGGCTAACAGACACATGAAAAAATGTTCAACATCATCAGCCATCAGGGAAATTCAAGTCAACACCACATTGAGATACCACCTTACACCAGTTCGAATGGCAAGAATTGACAAGGCAAGAAACAACAAATGTTGGAGAGGATGTGGAGAAAGGGGAACCCTCTTACACTGTTGGTGGGAATACGAGTTGGTACAGCCACTTTGGAAAACAGTGTGGAGGTTCCTCAAAAAGTGAAAAATACAGCTACCCTATGACCCAGCAATTGCACTACTGGGTATTAACCCCAAAGATACAGATGTAGTGAAAAGAAGGGCCATATGCACCCCAATGTTCATAGCAGCAATGTCCACAATAGCCAAACTGTGGAAAGAGCTGAGATGCCTTTCAACAGATGAATGGCTAAAGAAGATGTGGTCCATATATACAATGGAATATTACTCAGCCATCAGAAAGGGTGAATACCCACCATTTGCATCAACATGGATGGGACTGGAGGAGAATATGCTGAGTGAAATAAGTCAAGCAGAGAAAGTCAATTATCACATGGTTTCACTTATTTGTGGCACATAAGGAATAGCATGGAGGACATTAGGAGAAGGAATGGAAAAATGAAGCGGGGGAGATCGGAGGGGGAGTCGAACCGTGAGAGACCGTGGACTCTGCGAAACAAGCTGAGGGTTTTAGAGGGGAGGGGGGTGGGGGGATGTGTTAGCCTGGTGATGGGTATGAAGGAGGACACGTACCGCATGGAGCACGGGGTGTTATATGAAAACAATGAATCGTGGAACACTACATCAAAAACTAATGAAGTATGGTGACTAACATAACATAATAAAATAAAATAAAATAAAAAATAAAGATGATAAAGAAATCTGGGAGGAGAGGTGGCTGCACTGGGGATCTGCACAGTGTTCCAAAACCCATGATTCCTCCAAATGGTGCAGATGCACACAGACACCAAGCCATCAGTTGGCTCTTTATGTGACACATCAAGGAGTGAACAGAACGACAGCTGATTTAGAAATCCTAACTGGTGAACAGAGCTTGTTATAAGACAACATGAGGAGAAATACTGTGACCTTGTCCTTCACAGAAGGAAGAAGAACCTTAAATATTAGTCTGATTTAAAGTTGAGACCTAGAGGTTGAGCTCAGCTCTACCACCCACCAGCTGTGGCTTTCCGAAAGGAGCTGGTGGACATCTACACAGATAGCTCACTTTGTAGATGGAGCAAATAGAGAAGGTCTCCCGGCTGGACCACGGTGGGATGGGACCACCCGTGCCGGGACCTGAGCCAGTTCGTTCTCCCACCCTGCTGATTCCTTTCACCGGAAGGGCTGGGGAGGCCATAGAGTGGAGTGGAGTTGAAACTCCTGCTTGATTGTGCCCACTGTGATTTTTAGGGTGAAACAGTAGCAGGGCAGGAGTAAACAAAATGCTTTCCAAGGTTAAAAGTGAAAAATGGAAACAAAGTACTTATTGGATCCCATGGAAACTAACACATAACGATACTGACCCACTAGTTTCTTCCTCTGCCCCATGACCAAACAAAATGAATGTGGTTGTGCTGGCAGCAACCTGTGTTTGAAAAACCAAATTCCAACAGACAAGTGAGCAAGTAGACAGATGATGTTACCTTGATCCTTGAACCAGCCTGGATCTGCTGACTATCCAGCTCTTTCCTCATCTGTGAAATGGGCATAAAAAAGTATTGGCCTCCTATGGCTTTTGTGAGTTACACAAAGAGAGCTCTTAGAGCATCACATGGTGCATAACAAGTGCTCCTTGTGTGGCTGTTGTTATGAAGTGGAAATCTCTTTGTATCTCTCACACGTACCAGAGCCTCTTACTTAAAGGATTTCTATCCACACTTTATTCATTTAGTACATTTGTTTACGTGTCATACTGTAAAAGTAGTATTTGCTCTCAGTGAAAAATTTAGAAAACAGAAACGTAAAAGAATCATGTAGGAGCACTGTTTTTGTTGCATTTTAATCTTTTAAAAATGCATACATTGTTATTTTTATAAAATTGGGATCATACAACTGTTTTGTATGCCTATTTTTCAATTTAATGTAATATGTCATGTATATTATATACATATATTATATATAATAAAATTTCTCTAGATCATTAGGTATCTTTTGGAAACAAGAATGATTTGAAGCACAGACAGGGAGAGCGCCATGTGAGGATACAGGCAGAGACTGGGGTGATGCTTCTACAAGCCAATAGATGCCAAAGATTGCCACCAAAGCCCCAGAAGTTGGCAGAGACAGTGGAGCAGATTCTCCCTCACGGCCCTCAGGAGGAACCAACCCTGACGACACCACACTTTGATCTCGACTTGCAGCCTCCAGAACTATTTCAATTCAAGGATAAGAGGACATCCCGAGATGGCTTGAACTCCATCATGATGGGGCTCGCTGAGGGCGGAATGGATGAGGCATTGTCAGTGACTTCAGCTCTCGTCCGTCACACATTCACTTTCCAAGGCACACCAACCAAGAAGGCAGATATTCAGTTAGCTTGTTCTTTATCTTCTGTCTTCTTGACAACCGAAACTGTTTTTATAACTAGAAGATCAACCAACCAAAGAAGCAAGCAAACAAACAAAACCGAGAATGGCCAGAGATCGGGAAGGTAACATCTGGATAATTTGGAAACCTCGATGGGGTTTTTGTGGCAGGGACCAGTTGCATTTGTTTTTACATGGAAAGGTGAGTGTATTTTAAATTCCATACCCTCCGTCTTTCTGCCTCTTCTGATGTGAATTAATAGCCATGTATGGTGTGTTGTCTTTCTGAACTTTTTAGTGTTTTCCATTGGTCTATCCTATAGAGGTTTTGCATATTTTTGGGCAGATTTCTGAATACTTGATATTTTCATTGATAATTGATTTATTTAAATTATTTTCCTTTGTTTTTTCCTTTTTTAATTTAAATTTAATTAGCCAACATAGAGTACAACATTAGTTTCAGATGTAGAGCTCAATAATTCATCAGTTTCATCTAACACCCAGTGCTCATAACATCACATGCCCTACTTAATGCCCATCCCCCATTTACCCCATCACTCCATCCACCTCCAGCAACCCTCAGTTTATTTCCTATAGTTAAGAGTCTGTGATGGTTTTTCTTCTTCTCTGTGACTTCCCATTCAGTTTTCTCTCCCTTCCCCTATGGTCCTCTGTGCTGTTTCTTACATTCCACATGTGAGTGAAACCATACGACAATTGTCTTTCTCTCGTTGACTTATTTCGCTTAGCATAATACCCTCCAGTTCCATCCCCGGTGATGTAAATGGTAAGCAATCATCCTTTTTGATGGCTGAGTAATATTCCATGGTGTACATATACCACATCTTCTTTATCCATTCATCTGTCGTGGGGCATTCGGGCTCTTTCTACCGTTTGGCTATTGTGGGCATTGCTGCAATAAATATTGGGGTGTATGTGCCCCTTCGGATCACTATCTTTGTATCTTTGGGGTAAATACCTAGTAATGCAATTGCTGAGTCAGAGGGTAGCCCTATTTTTAACTTTTTAAGGAACCTCCCTACTGTTTTCCAGATTGGCTGCACCAGCTTGCATTCCCACCAACAGTGTAGGAGGGTTCCCCTTTCTCTGCATCCTTGCCAACATCTGCCATTTCCTGACTTGTTAATTTTAGCCATTCTGACTGGTGTGAGGTGGTATCTCATTGAGGTTTTGATTTGGATTTCCCTGATTCTGAGTGATGTGGAGCATTTGTTCATGTGTCTGTTGGCCATTTGTAGGTCTTCTTTCGAGAAATGTCTCTTCATGTCTTCTGCTGATTTCTTCACTGGATTATTTGGTTTTTTGGGTGCTGAGTTTGATAAGTTCTTTATAGATTTTGGTTATGAGCCCTTTATCTGATAAGTTATTTGCAAATATCTCCTTCCATCCCATAGGTTGCCTTTTGGTTTTGCTGACTGTTTCCTTTGCCGGGCAAAAGCTTTTTATCTTGATGAAGTCCCAATAGTTCATTTTTGCTTTTGTTTCCCTGCCTTTGGAGATGTGTCTAGCAAGAGTTGCTGCAGCCGAGGTCTAAGAGATTGTTGCTGTGTTCTCCTCTAAGATTTTGATGGATTCCTGTCTCCCATTTAGGTCTCTCGTCCATTTTGAGTTTATCTTTGTGTATGGTGTAAGGAAACGGTCCAGTGTCATTCTTCTCCGTGTGGCTGTCCAATTATCCCAACGTCATTTGTTGAAGAGACTTTTTTTCTTTTGGATTTTCTTTCCTGCTTTGTCGAAAATTAGTTGACAATAGAGTTGAGGGTCCCTTTCTGGGTTCTCTATACTGTTCCATTGATGTCTGTCTGTTTTTGTGTCAGTGCCATGCTGTCTTGATGATTGCAGCTTTGTGATAGAGCTTGAAGTCCAGAATCGTGATGCCACCAGCTTTGGTTTTCTTTTTCAACATTCCTCTGGCTATTCTGGATCTTTTCTGGTCCATACAAATTTTGGGATTATTTGCTCCAGCTCTGTGAAAAATGTCAATGGCGTTTTGATAGAGATTGCATTGAATGTGTAGCTTGCTCTGGGTAGCGTAAGACATTTTAACTAATATTTCTTCTTCAAATCCGTGAACATGTCCTATTTTTCCATTTCTTTGTGTCTTCCTCAATTTCTTTCATAAGTGTTCTTTAGTTTTTCGAGTATAGATCCTTTTCCTCTTTGGTTAGGTTTATTCCTAGGTGTCTTATGGGTTTTGGTGCAACTGTAAATGGGATCAATTCCTTAATTTCTCTTTCTTCTCTCTCATTGTTAGTGTATAGAAATGCAACTGATTTTTTAAAAAATCATATTGAGCACTTTATTATTTTTTTTAGGAATTATTTTTTTATTTTTTTAATTAAAAAAATTTTTTTATTGTTATGTTAATCCCCATACATTACATCATTAGTTTTAGATACAGTGTTCCATGATTCATTGTTTGTGCATAACACCCAGTGCTCCATGCAGAACGTGCCCTCCTCAATACCCATCACCAGGCTAACCCATCCTCCCACCCCCGTCCCCTCTAGAACCCTCAGTTTGATTTTCAGAGTCCATCGTCTCTCATGGTTCGTCTCCCCCTCCGATTTGCCCCCCTTCATTCTTCCCCTCCTGCTATCTTCTTCTTCTTCTTCTTTTTTCTTTCTTAAGATATATTGCATGATTTGTTTCGGAGGTACAGATCTGTGATTCAACAGTCTTGCATCCATTTTCATCAGGGATATTGGTCTGAAATTCTTTTCATTGGGGTCTTTGTCTGATTTGGGGATCAAGGTAATGCTGGCCTTATAGAATGAGTTTGGAAGTTTTCCTTCCATTTCTATTTTTTGAAACCACTTCAGAAAAATAGGTATTAATTCTTCTTGAAATATTTGGTAGAATTCCCTTATGAGCCCATCGGCACTGGACTCCAGAAAGCTAACTGCACAAACTCGCCTTGCTCCCTGAGACTAGACTGTTTTCGGCCCTGTGTCTGGCCTGTGCTGTGCCTTCTGCCAGAAAATCCCCTGTATCAACCAACTGCCCCCGCTCCTCTCCGATCGTCATCTAAGGACCCTTGCTACTCCATGTCTGGTCCCAACATAGAGCTCACGTGGAGGCCGTGCTGAGTTTCAGCTCCACAACCTGAGGAGTCGGAATCGTTCTGTGACAAGGTCTCCAAGGACTCCTATGCTCTTTAAACTGTGAAAGCACCATCGGGGACTCCTGCTCATCTCTCAGTATTCAGCTCAGAGGCCTCCTCGTCCGGAGAGGCCCCCTGCCCTGCCACCCCACCCCAGCCTGCAGCAGGGACAGTTAGAGAGCCGGAGTGGCCCAGCAATGAGGGCACATGCCACCTTCAGGAGCACTTCCAGTCCCCGAGCCTCTCTCTCCTGCTGCCTGTGACTCTGTGGGAGGACACGTCGTATTTGTCGTGGTTCCCGCTGGTAGCAGCGTCGGCTCCATCAGGTAGGACGTGCGTCCCCTTGGAAATCCTCCCCCTGCACTCCAGCCCCTCCCGAAGCTGCCCTTGGGGTCCCTGTTGTGGGAGCAGCTGGGAGGTGAGACCACCTGCTCACGAGGGCCTTCAGGGACGGTGGAAACCTGGCGGGAGCCCAAATGGACAGGCCTACTCCACGCCGCACTCCTCAGAAAGCGGGCTCCCCACTGCGTGCAATGGGTCCATGCCTTGCTGACTCTCCTCAGGGCCCCACGCAGAGATTTTTCTAAGGGTTCCTTGAGGACGCCCAGACAACACACAGCGATCTTACAGAAGGTGGGAGTCTTTCTTCCTGCCTCTCCTCTGACCCCCCCCAAGTGCCCCAACACAGCCCCGATCTGTCCTCCCCCTCCATCTCCATGATGACCACCCCAGTGCCAGCCCCCAGTGCTCCATGCAGACCCCGTGAGCCCTCTCCCAGAATCCAGCCCCGTCTCCCCCTCCCCTCGTTCCCTTGTCCCCAAAGCCACGCAGATCTGTGCAGAACACACATCACACCCGTGCCCAGCCACCGGCCCCTGTCTCCAGGTCTACACCCGCCCCGGGTGTCTCTACCCTGCACGAGGGAGAGCTCTGTGCAGGGGCCCTGCTGCCTGCCCCCTTCCCTGTCACCTGTGCCCGGTTTCCCCAGCCCCGGCAGCACAGCCCTGCCTCGGCCTTTATACTCCTGTGCTCCCTGCCTGGAACATTCTGCCCCCTGCCCTCCCAGACTACCTCCTGTGACCTTCATCTCAGCCTGAATGTCCCCTCTGGTTGTGGCCCCTGACCCCTGTAGTCATCACCCTATTGGAATTCTCTGCAGAGCAGAGATTGCTATTCCTTGTCCCCTTGTTCTTGATTCCCTGGCCTTGCCCCCACTAGGACGGAAGCCCTGGGGCTCCTCGGGCCCCACCCCATGCTGCAGGACAGCGCTAAAGACATCTTAGAAGCTGCAGAGATACTCACTACATATGTGGGTGCGAATGAAAGCAAATAATACACACAGGCACACTTTGGATCAAATAGAATCATGAGTGCGCGTCCTTCTCCAAATTGCTCCTGGACCCTTTTCTGCCTGCCCTGTGCCCGAGGCTGACTCCCCTACCTGCACTCAGGCCCTCTGGGGGCTGCCTCCTTGCCCAGCAGTCCATGGAGGTCTGGATGGCAGAGGGGGGGCACTTTGCCCCATTCCTGGGACAGCCCCCCACTGGGCTCAGCAGATGCCACTTCCCTGTCCTCCCTCCAGGCCCAGGGGTGGGACCGCCTCCCCCTGTGGCTGGAGGCTGGGAGCCCCCTCCTTGGTCCTGCCCTCTTCCCTGCTGTAGCTGGGGACTGTCCCCCGGCCTCCAACTCCGCACCGTGTGGGAGAAGCGCTCCTGCCTGGGATCTTCCCTGGTCCATCGGACACTCTGCTCTCTGTGCAGAAGATCAAGGAGCCTGTCCTCTCTTTACACATTGCACACACACGTTTTTTCCTTTCAGTAATTTATTTATCTCTAAGCAATTTTTAAAATGGTCAATTCTATTTTTACATTTTCAGGTACTCATAAAACAACTACAGTAGTCTAGATTCTGCATCCTGGGGTGTGTGCGTGTGCACATGCCCACGTGCATGGGAGTGTACGCTTGGTATCAGGAGAAAACTTTGTATTTTGACTGCATACAATTCCTAAATGTTAAACAACAAACAGTATCTTAAACAAAACAACAAAGGCTAAGAAGAAAAAAATTGCAGAACAAGGAAGAAATGGTTGCAAATTCCTAAGTTTTCCTATCTATAAATTTAAGACTAAACTAATGCTATGAATTTAGGACTAAAATATGAATTCAGAACTAAAATATGAACTTAGGACTAAAATGTGAATTTAGGACTAAACTTTGAATTTAAGACTAAAATTTGAATTTAGGACTAAAATTTGAATTTACGACTAAAATATGAGTTTTAGGACTAAAATTTGAATTTAGGACTACACTAACTATTTCATACAGTTTGAGTGAGATGTTGTTTTGTTTAAGTTTTCTCTCTCTCTCTTTTTTTAAGGCAATCACATTTTATTCACATAAATACTGAGTTCTTTCTGCGGAACTGTAACCCTAGTCCTAGAGCACAGAAATGGTCTTGTTTGAAAGTCTCAATCCATGTCCACGATAGAGGATGTCTTCAGTCCCAGTGGCATGAATTTAAATCCGAGGACCGTACCTACAGCAGAGAGTTCTAAAGCGTCCGGCAGGGAAGCTATGTCTTCATGACAATGTGGACGAAGCTCTAGTTACACAGTCCGCGATGGGGTTACACCGCTATCCGGCGGAGAGTCACTGTGGCGTCAGTTCCGAAATAGTAGCCGTTTCACTAGAGAGAGAGAGCCATCAGATGTTCTTCACGGAGCTCCGCGCAGATGCTGAGCCGGGCTGTGGCGGCTCAGAGCCTGGCTGCCCTGAGCCTGGTCACCCCTGCAGGCGACTCCGGGTCCCGGGGCCCTCACGGTGGGCCTTCCCTCCCCCCTGGGGGCCAGATGACCCCGGGGACCCCCCGACACTCCCCAGCCTGCGTGGGCTGTGGGCGGAGCAGCAGGACCCAGAGGGTCCCACAGGACAGGCCGGCAGCTGGACTCCACACCGGCTAGCATCCGCCTCAAGCGATCATTCTCTTTCCTTAGCTCCTGGAACTCCCTCTCTCTGGGCGCAGCTCCCACCCAGCTCTTTGTGGCTCTGTCCTGATGGAAGAGGACCAGCTTGCGATAGTAGGAGGTGGTTCTCTCCAGCTCCTTGCCCAGGTCTTGGACCATCTTCTTGTAGAGGTTGCGTCTCTGGCACGCGAAGTTCATTTCTCTGTGCGCGCTGGCCAGTTTCTTCTTCATTTCCAAGCACTGAGCTTCCGCTTGAAACACTTTTTGGTGAAGTTGCAGGATGTATTGGTCCTGTTCATCCAGGGGGTTCTGACGTTTCAGCTTCAGCGGCTGAATCTCCCTGTCCAGCTGTGAAGTTTCCTTCTGCAAAGAGGCTTCGTGGGTTTGCAGGCTGCGGATTTGTCGTGTCAGCTCCGCCATCTCTCGCCTTTCTGCGCACAGTCGTCTGGCTCTGTGTTGCTGTTCCCCTTCGGGACTTGGAGGGGACCGAGGGCAGCCAGCATCGTCAGGGACGCCCTTCAGATCCACTGCTGCCCGATGGGCGGGCTGATCGCCATTTCCTGCTCCCCTCTCTGGCTGGACTCCCCGGCTCCCGGCACCGGCGTGCTCTGCAGGGAGGTCAGGCGGGGGGACGGCCTGCAGCCCGGGTCCGGCCCTGGACGGGGACTGGCTGGCTTGATCTTTCGGGACCGGCTCCATGCATGCCTTCGACGGCTCCAGCCTTTCTTCCCCCTCCTTCTCCTGCCCTTTCTGCCTCCATCTCGAAACGTCTTGGTTGAGCGGTTCGGGTCCTTCTGGAAAAGGAGTGTTTTCACTCCGATCCTTCGTTCTTTTCCTCAGAAGCTGTTCTCCATCCTTCTCCGATGTTCTGAGGATGGGTTTTTCCCCAGGGACCTGGGGCAGGTCGGGAGGCTGGCTCTTCAGTGCCTTCCTCAGAGAGTTGACAGTGTCCCTAAGCACCAGCCTGCTCGGGTCCGTGTTCATTGCCGTCGAGCACAGGGCTTGTAACGAGGGAGGACTGGCCACCACCGCGGGCGGCCTGAGGGCGGCCTCGGCTTGTGTGCTTGGGCCACTCTCCTCACGGCGGGCTCCACACACTTCGTGGCGGGCAGAGGCCCTGTGGCCCAGCGCCTTCGCGCTTCTTCGAGTGAGTCGTCTCTTCACGAGGAGAACCAGCAGCACAGTCCATACGAGCACCGCCCAGGGCAACACGGGGAGACTCGGGCTGTGTCCCCAGCTTCCAGAAATCAGCAGTGCCCCCAACAGGTGCTCCAACATCAGCTGGCAAGTGGATCCGGCGGCCGAGGGGGGGCCCTCCATGGCTGCGTCGGGCTCCACAGCTCTGTCTCCGAGCGCCAGAGTCCTGTGGCCGCAACTGACCACTCAGAACCATGTGGAGAGTTCCACCCATGAGGTCAACGGTGCCCGGCAACCAGGGCAGAGCAGTTGGGCCGGGGGAGGGGAGGCCAGCCAGGTTCTTTTAAAATTTTTTTTAATTTTAATTCAATTAGCAAACATATAGTACATCATTAGTTTCAGATGTAGAGTTCAGCTATCATCAGTTGCATATAAACCCAGTGCTCATCACATCGGGTGCCCTCCTTAATACCCATCACCCATTTATCTAACCCCCAACCCCACATCCCCTCCAGGATCCCTCAGTTTGTTTCCTATAGTTAAGCATCTCTTGGTTTGTCTCCCTCTCTGATTCCTTTCCTTTCAGTTTTCCCTCCCTTTTATGATCCTCTGCACTGTTTCTTATATTCCACGTATGAGTGAAACCATATAATTGTCTTTCTCTGACTGACTTATTTCATTCAGCATAATACCCTCTAGTTGCATCCACGTTGATGTAAATGGTATTCATAATTTATTTAAATTTCTTTTGGAAACTCTTTGTCCCTGGTATACAGAAATACCATATGTATCTCTATATCTACACTCTATATAGAAATATATCCAAAGAAGACATAGGAATGGCTAACAGACACATGAAAAAATGTTCAACATCATCAGCCATCAGGGAAATTCAAGTCAACACCACATTGAGATACCACCTTACACCAGTTAGAATGGCAAGAATTGACAAGGCAAGAAACAACAAATGTTGGAGAGGATGTGGAGAAAGGGGAACCCTCTTACACTGTTGGTGGGAATACGAGTTGGTACAGCCACTTTGGAAAACAGTGTGGAGGTTCCTCAAAAAGTGAAAAATACAGCTACCCTATGACCCAGCAATTGCACTACTGGGTATTAACCCCAAAGATACAGATGTAGTGAAAAGAAGGGCCATATGCACCCCAATGTTCATAGCAGCAATGTCCACAATAGCCAAACTGTGGAAAGAGCTGAGATGCCTTTCAACAGATGAATGGCTAAAGAAGATGTGGTCCATATATACAATGGAATATTACTCAGCCATCAGAAAGGGTGAATACCCACCATTTGCATCAACATGGATGGGACTGGAGGAGAATATGCTGAGTGAAATAAGTCAAGCAGAGAAAGTCAATTATCACATGGTTTCACTTATTTGTGGCACATAAGGAATAGCATGGAGGACATTAGGAGAAGGAATGGAAAAATGAAGCGGGGGAGATCGGAGGGGGAGTCGAACCGTGAGAGACCGTGGACTCTGCGAAACAAGCTGAGGGTTTTAGAGGGGAGGGGGGTGGGGGGATGGGTTAGCCTGGTGATGGGTATGAAGGAGGACACGTACCGCATGGAGCACGGGGTGTTATATGAAAACAATGAATCGTGGAACACTACATCAAAAACTAATGAAGTATGGTGACTAACATAACATAATAAAATAAAATAAAATAAAAAATAAAGATGATAAAGAAATCTGGGAGGAGAGGTGGCTGCACTGGGGATCTGCACAGTGTTCCAAAACCCATGATTCCTCCAAATGGTGCAGATGCACACAGACACCAAGCCATCAGTTGGCTCTTTATGTGACACATCAAGGAGTGAACAGAACGACAGCTGATTTAGAAATCCTAACTGGTGAACAGAGCTTGTTATAAGACAACATGAGGAGAAATACTGTGACCTTGTCCTTCACAGAAGGAAGAAGAACCTTAAATATTAGTCTGATTTAAAGTTGAGACCTAGAGGTTGAGCTCAGCTCTACCACCCACCAGCTGTGGCTTTCCGAAAGGAGCTGGTGGACACCTACACAGATAGCTCACTTTGTAGATGGAGCAAATACAGAAGGTCTCCCGGCTGGACCACGGTGGGATGGGACCACCCGTGCCGGGACCTGAGCCAGGTCGTTCTCCCGCCCTGCTGATTCCTTTCACCGGAAGGGCTGGGGAGGCCATAGAGTGGAGTGGAGTTGAAACTCCTGCTTGATTGTGCCCACTGTGATTTTTAGGGTGAAACAGTAGCAGGGCAGGAGTAAACAAAATGCTTTCCAAGGTTAAAAGTGAAAAATGGAAACAAAGTACTTATTGGATCCCATGGAAACTAACACATAACGATACTGACCCACTAGTTTCTTCCTCTGCCCCATTACCAAACAAAATGAATGTCGTTGTGCTGGCAGCAACCTGTGTTTGAAAAACCAAATTCCAACAGACAAGTGAGCAAGTAGACAGATGATGTTACCTTGATCCTTGAACCAGCCTGGATCTGCTGACTATCCAGCTCTTTCCTCATCTGTGAAATGGGCATAAAAAAGTATTGGCCTCCTATGGCTTTTGTGAGTTACACAAAGAGAGCTCTTAGAGCATCACATGGTGCATAACAAGTGCTCCTTGTGTGGTTGTTGTTATGAAGTGGAAATCTCTTTGTATCTCTCACACGTACCAGAGCCTCTTACTTAAAGGATTTCTATCCACACTTTATTCATTTAGTACATTTGTTTACGTGTCATACTGCAAAAGTAGTATTTGCTCTCAGTGAAAAATTTAGAAAACAGAAACGTAAAAGAATCATGTAGGAGCACTGTTTTTGTTGCATTTTAATCTTTTAAAAATGCATACATTGTTATTTTTATAAAATTGGGATCATACAACTGTTTTGTATGCCTATTTTTCAATTTAATGTAATATGTCATGTATATTATATACATATATTATATATAATAAAATTTCTCTAGATCATTAGGTATCTTTTGGAAACAAGAATGATTTGAAGCACAGACAGGGAGAGCGCCATGTGAGGATACAGGCAGAGACTGGGGTGATGCTTCTACAAGCCAATAGATGCCAAAGATTGCCACCAAAGCCCCAGAAGTTGGCAGAGACAGTGGAGCAGATTCTCCCTCACGGCCCTCAGGAGGAACCAACCCTGACGACACCACACTTTGATCTCGACTTTCAGCCTCCAGAACTATTTCAATTCAAGGATAAGAGGACATCCCGAGATGGCTTGAACTCCATCATGATGGGGCTCGCTGAGGGCGGAATGGATGAGGCATTGTCAGTGACTTCAGCTCTCGTCCGTCACACATTCACTTTCCAAGGCACACCAACCAAGAAGGCAGATATTCAGTTAGCTTGTTCTTTATCTTCTGTCTTCTTGACAACCGAAACTGTTTTTATAACTAGAAGATCAACCAACCAAAGAAGCAAGCAAACAAACAAAACCGAGAATGGCCAGAGATCGGGAAGGTAACATCTGGATAATTTGGAAACCTCGATGGGGTTTTTGTGGCAGGGACCAGTTGCATTTGTTTTTACATGGAAAGGTGAGTGTATTTTAAATTCCATACCCTCCGTCTTTCTGCCTCTTCTGATGTGAATTAATAGCCATGTATGGTGTGTTGTCTTTCTGAACTTTTTAGTGTTTTCCATTGGTCTATCCTATAGAGGTTTTGCATATTTTTGGGCAGATTTCTGAATACTTGATATTTTCATTGATAATTGATTTATTTAAATTATTTTCCTTTGTTTTTTCCTTTTTTAATTTAAATTTAATTAGCCAACATAGAGTACAACATTAGTTTCAGATGTAGAGCTCAATAATTCATCAGTTTCATCTAACACCCAGTGCTCATAACATCACATGCCCTACTTAATGCCCATCCCCCATTTACCCCATCACTCCATCCACCTCCAGCAACCCTCAGTTTATTTCCTATAGTTAAGAGTCTGTGATGGTTTTTCTTCTTCTCTGTGACTTCCCATTCAGTTTTCTCTCCCTTCCCCTATGGTCCTCTGTGCTGTTTCTTACATTCCACATGTGAGTGAAACCATACGACAATTGTCTTTCTCTCGTTGACTTATTTCGCTTAGCATAATACCCTCCAGTTCCATCCCCGGTGATGTAAATGGTAAGCAATCATCCTTTTTGATGGCTGAGTAATATTCCATGGTGTACATATACCACATCTTCTTTATCCATTCATCTGTCGTGGGGCATTCGGGCTCTTTCTACCGTTTGGCTATTGTGGGCATTGCTGCAATAAATATTGGGGTGTATGTGCCCCTTCGGATCACTATCTTTGTATCTTTGGGGTAAATACCTAGTAATGCAATTGCTGAGTCAGAGGGTAGCCCTATTTTTAACTTTTTAAGGAACCTCCCTACTGTTTTCCAGATTGGCTGCACCAGCTTGCATTCCCACCAACAGTGTAGGAGGGTTCCCCTTTCTCTGCATCCTTGCCAACATCTGCCATTTCCTGACTTGTTAATTTTAGCCATTCTGACTGGTGTGAGGTGGTATCTCATTGAGGTTTTGATTTGGATTTCCCTGATTCTGAGTGATGTGGAGCATTTGTTCATGTGTCTGTTGGCCATTTGTAGGTCTTCTTTCGAGAAATGTCTCTTCATGTCTTCTGCTGATTTCTTCACTGGATTATTTGGTTTTTTGGGTGCTGAGTTTGATAAGTTCTTTATAGATTTTGGTTATGAGCCCTTTATCTGATAAGTTATTTGCAAATATCTCCTTCCATCCCATAGGTTGCCTTTTGGTTTTGCTGACTGTTTCCTTTGCCGGGCAAAAGCTTTTTATCTTGATGAAGTCCCAATAGTTCATTTTTGCTTTTGTTTCCCTGCCTTTGGAGATGTGTCTAGCAAGAGTTGCTGCAGCCGAGGTCTAAGAGATTGTTGCTGTGTTCTCCTCTAAGATTTTGATGGATTCCTGTCTCCCATTTAGGTCTCTCGTCCATTTTGAGTTTATCTTTGTGTATGGTGTAAGGAAACGGTCCAGTGTCATTCTTCTCCGTGTGGCTGTCCAATTATCCCAACGTCATTTGTTGAAGAGACTTTTTTTCTTTTGGATTTTCTTTCCTGCTTTGTCGAAAATTAGTTGACAATAGAGTTGAGGGTCCCTTTCTGGGTTCTCTATACTGTTCCATTGATGTCTGTCTGTTTTTGTGTCAGTGCCATGCTGTCTTGATGATTGCAGCTTTGTGATAGAGCTTGAAGTCCAGAATCGTGATGCCACCAGCTTTGGTTTTCTTTTTCAACATTCCTCTGGCTATTCTGGATCTTTTCTGGTCCATACAAATTTTGGGATTATTTGCTCCAGCTCTGTGAAAAATGTCAATGGCGTTTTGATAGAGATTGCATTGAATGTGTAGCTTGCTCTGGGTAGCGTAAGACATTTTAACTAATATTTCTTCTTCAAATCCGTGAACATGTCCTATTTTTCCATTTCTTTGTGTCTTCCTCAATTTCTTTCATAAGTGTTCTTTAGTTTTTCGAGTATAGATCCTTTTCCTCTTTGCTTAGGTTTATTCCTAGGTGTCTTATGGGTTTTGGTGCAACTGTAAATGGGATCAATTCCTTAATTTCTCTTTCTTCTCTCTCATTGTTAGTGTATAGAAATGCAACTGATTTTTTTAAAAAATCATATTGAGCACTTTATTATTTTTTTTAGGAATTATTTTTTTATTTTTTTAATTAAAAAAATTTTTTTATTGTTATGTTAATCCCCATACATTACATCATTAGTTTTAGATACAGTGTTCCATGATTCATTGTTTGTGCATAACACCCAGTGCTCCATGCAGAACGTGCCCTCCTCAATACCCATCACCAGGCTAACCCATCCTCCCACCCCCGTCCCCTCTAGAACCCTCAGTTTGATTTTCAGAGTCCATCGTCTCTCATGGTTCGTCTCCCCCTCCGATTTGCCCCCCTTCATTCTTCCCCTCCTGCTATCTTCTTCTTCTTCTTTTTTCTTTCTTAAGATATATTGCATGATTTGTTTCGGAGGTACAGATCTGTGATTCAACAGTCTTGCATCCATTTTCATCAGGGATATTGGTCTGAAATTCTTTTCATTGGGGTCTTTGTCTGATTTGGGGATCAAGGTAATGCTGGCCTTATAGAATGAGTTTGGAAGTTTTCCTTCCATTTCTATTTTTTGAAACCACTTCAGAAAAATAGGTATTAATTCTTCTTGAAATATTTGGTAGAATTCCCTTATGAGCCCATCGGCACTGGACTCCAGAAAGCTAACTGCACAAACTCGCCTTGCTCCCTGAGACTAGACTGTTTTCGGCCCTGTGTCTGGCCTGTGCTGTGCCTTCTGCCAGAAAATCCCCTGTATCAACCAACTGCCCCCGCTCCTCTCCGATCGTCATCTAAGGACCCTTGCTACTCCATGTCTGGTCCCAACATAGAGCTCACGTGGAGGCCGTGCTGAGTTTCAGCCCCACAACCTGAGGAGTCGGAATCGTTCTGTGACAAGGTCTCCAAGGACTCCTATGCTCTTTAAACTGTGAAAGCACCATCGGGGACTCCTGCTCATCTCTCAGTATTCAGCTCAGAGGCCTCCTCGTCCGGAGAGGCCCCCTGCCCTGCCACCCCACCCCAGCCTGCAGCAGGGACAGTTAGAGAGGCGGGGTGGCCCAGCAATGAGGGCACATGCCACCTTCAGGAGCACTTCCAGTCCCCGAGGCTCTCTCTCCTGCTGCCTGTGACTCTGTGGGAGGACACGTCGTATTTGTCGTGGTTCCCGCTGGTAGCAGCGTCGGCTCCATCAGGTAGGACGTGCGTCCCCTTGGAAATCCTCCCCCTGCACTCCAGCCCCTCCCGAAGCTGCCCTTGGGGTCCCTGTTGTGGGAGCAGCTGGGAGGTGAGACCACCTGCTCACGAGGGCCTTCAGGGACGGTGGAAACCTGGCGGGAGCCCAAATGGACAGGCCTACTCCACGCCGCACTCCTCAGAAAGCGGGCTCCCCACTGCGTGCAATGGGTCCATGCCTTGCTGACTCTCCTCAGGGCCCCACGCAGAGATTTTTCTAAGGGTTCCTTGAGGACGCCCAGACAACACACAGCGATCTTACAGAAGGTGGGAGTCTTTCTTCCTGCCTCTCCTCTGACCCCCCCCAACTGCCCCAACACAGCCCCGATCTGTCCTCCCCCTCCATCTCCATGATGACCACCCCAGTGCCAGCCCCCAGTGCTCCATGCAGACCCCGTGAGCCCTCTCCCAGAATCCAGCCCCGTCTCCCCCTCCCCTCGTTCCCTTGTCCCCAAAGCCACGCAGATCTGTGCAGAACACACATCACACCCGTGCCCAGCCACCGGCCCCTGTCTCCAGGTCTACACCCGCCCCGGGTGTCTCTACCCTGCACGAGGGAGAGCTCTGTGCAGGGGCCCTGCTGCCTGTCCCCTTCCCTGTCACCTGTGCCCGGTTTCCCCAGCCCCGGCAGCACAGCCCTGCCTCGGCCTTTATACTCCTGTGCTCCCTGCCTGGAACATTCTGCCCCCTGCCCTCCCAGACTACCTCCTGTGACCTTCATCTCAGCCTGAATGTCCCCTCTGGTTGTGGCCCCTGACCCCTGTAGTCATCACCCTATTGGAATTCTCTGCAGAGCAGAGATTGCTATTCCTTGTCCCCTTGTTCTTGATTCCCTGGCCTTGCCCCCACTAGGACGGAAGCCCTGGGGCTCCTCGGGCCCCACCCCATGCTGCAGGACAGCGCTAAAGACATCTTAGAAGCTGCAGAGATACTCACTACATATGTGGGTGCGAATGAAAGCAAATAATACACACAGGCACACTTTGGATCAAATAGAATCATGAGTGCGCGTCCTTCTCCAAATTGCTCCTGGACCCTTTTCTGCCTGCCCTGTGCCCGAGGCTGACTCCCCTACCTGCACTCAGGCCCTCTGGGGGCTGCCTCCTTGCCCAGCAGTCCATGGAGGTCTGGATGGCAGAGGGGGGGCACTTTGCCCCATTCCTGGGACAGCCCCCCACTGGGCTCAGCAGATGCCACTTCCCTGTCCTCCCTCCAGGCCCAGGGGTGGGACCGCCTCCCCCTGTGGCTGGAGGCTGGGAGCCCCCTCCTTGGTCCTGCCCTCTTCCCTGCTGTAGCTGGGGACTGTCCCCCGGCCTCCAACTCCGCACCGTGTGGGAGAAGCGCTCCTGCCTGGGATCTTCCCTGGTCCATCGGACACTCTGCTCTCTGTGCAGAAGATCAAGGAGCCTGTCCTCTCTTTACACATTGCACACACACGTTTTTTCCTTTCAGTAATTTATTTATCTCTAAGCAATTTTTAAAATGGTCAATTCTATTTTTACATTTTCAGGTACTCATAAAACAACTACAGTAGTCTAGATTCTGCATCCTGGGGTGTGTGCGTGTGCACATGCCCACGTGCATGGGAGTGTATGCTTGGTATCAGGAGAAAACTTTGTATTTTGACTGCATACAATTCATAAATGTTAAACAACAAACAGTATCTTAAACAAAACAACAAAGGCTAAGAAGAAAAAAATTGCAGAACAAGGAAGAAATGGTTGCAAATTCCTAAGTTTTCCTATCTATAAATTTAAGACTAAACTAATGCTATGAATTTAGGACTAAAATATGAATTCAGAACTAAAATATGAACTTAGGACTAAAATGTGAATTTAGGACTAAACTTTGAATTTAAGACTAAAATTTGAATTTAGGACTAAAATTTGAATTTACGACTAAAATATGAGTTTTAGGACTAAAATTTGAATTTAGGACTACACTAACTATTTCATACAGTTTGAGTGAGATGTTGTTTTGTTTAAGTTTTCTCTCTCTCTCTTTTTTTAAGGCAATCACATTTTATTCACATAAATACTGAGTTCTTTCTGCGGAACTGTAACCCTAGTCCTAGAGCACAGAAATGGTCTTGTTTGAAAGTCTCAATCCATGTCCACGATAGAGGATGTCTTCAGTCCCAGTGGCATGAATTTAAATCCGAGCACCGTACCTACAGCAGAGAGTTCTAAAGCGTCCGGCAGGGAAGCTATGTCTTCATGACCATGTAGACGAAGCTCTAGTTACACAGTCCGCGATGGGGTTACACCGCTATCCGGCGGAGAGTCACTGTGGCGTCAGTTCCGAAATAGTAGCCGTTTCACTAGAGAGAGAGAGCCATCAGATGTTCTTCACGGAGCTCCGCGCAGATGCTGAGCCGGGCTGTGGCGGCTCAGAGCCCGGCTGCCCTGAGCCTGGTCACCCCTGCAGGCGACTCCGGGTCCCGGGGCCCTCACGGTGGGCCTTCCCTCCCCCCTGGGGGCCAGATGACCCCGGGGACCCCCCGACACTCCCCAGCCTGCGTGGGCTGTGGGCGGAGCAGCAGGACCCAGAGGGTCCCACAGGACAGGCCGGCAGCTGGACTCCACACCGGCTAGCATCCGCCTCAAGCGATCATTCTCTTTCCTTAGCTCCTGGAACTCCCTCTCTCTGGGCGCAGCTCCCACCCAGCTCTTTGTGGCTCTGTCCTGATGGAAGAGGACCAGCTTGCGATAGTAGGAGGTGGTTCTCTCCAGCTCCTTGCCCAGGTCTTGGACCATCTTCTTGTAGAGGTTGCGTCTCTGGCACGCGAAGTTCATTTCTCTGTGCGCGCTGGCCAGTTTCTTCTTCATTTCCAAGCACTGAGCTTCCGCTTGAAACACTTTTTGGTGAAGTTGCAGGATGTATTGGTCCTGTTCATCCAGGGGGTTCTGACGTTTCAGCTTCAGCGGCTGAATCTCCCTGTCCAGCTGTGAAGTTTCCTTCTGCAAAGAGGCTTCGTGGGTTTGCAGGCTGCGGATTTGTCGTGTCAGCTCCGCCATCTCTCGCCTTTCTGCGCACAGTCGTCTGGCTCTGTGTTGCTGTTCCCCTTCGGGACTTGGAGGGGACCGAGGGCAGCCAGCATCGTCAGGGACGCCCTTCAGATCCACTGCTGCCCGATGGGCGGGCTGATCGCCATTTCCTGCTCCCCTCTCTGGCTGGACTCCCCGGCTCCCGGCACCGGCGTGCTCTGCAGGGAGGTCAGGCGGGGGGACGGCCTGCAGCCCGGGTCCGGCCCTGGACGGGGACTGGCTGGCTTGATCTTTCGGGACCGGCTCCATGCATGCCTTCGACGGCTCCAGCCTTTCTTCCCCCTCCTTCTCCTGCCCTTTCTGCCTCCATCTCGAAACGTCTTGGTTGAGCGGTTCGGGTCCTTCTGGAAAAGGAGTGTTTTCACTCCGATCCTTCGTTCTTTTCCTCAGAAGCTGTTCTCCATCCTTCTCCGATGTTCTGAGGATGGGTTTTTCCCCAGGGACCTGGGGCAGGTCGGGAGGCTGGCTCTTCAGTGCCTTCCTCAGAGAGTTGACAGTGTCCCTAAGCACCAGCCTGCTCGGGTCCGTGTTCATTGCTGTCGAGCACAGGGCTTGTAACGAGGGAGGACTGGCCACCACCGCGGGCGGCCTGAGGGCGGCCTCGGCTTGTGTGCTTGGGCCACTCTCCTCACGGCGGGCTCCACACACTTCGTGGCGGGCAGAGGCCCTGTGGCCCAGCGCCTTCGCGCTTCTTCGAGTGAGTCGTCTCTTCACGAGGAGAACCAGCAGCACAGTCCATACGAGCACCGCCCAGGGCAACACGGGGAGACTCGGGCTGTGTCCCCAGCTTCCAGAAATCAGCAGTGCCCCCAACAGGTGCTCCAACATCAGCTGGCAAGTGGATCCGGCGGCCGAGGGGGGGCCCTCCATGGCTGCGTCGGGCTCCACAGCTCTGTCTCCGAGCGCCAGAGTCCTGTGGCCGCAACTGACCACTCAGAACCATGTGGAGAGTTCCACCCATGAGGTCAACGGTGCCCGGCAACCAGGGCAGAGCAGTTGGGCCGGGGGAGGGGAGGCCAGCCAGGTTCTTTTAAAATTTTTTTTAATTTTAATTCAATTAGCAAACATATAGTACATCATTAGTTTCAGATGTAGAGTTCAGCTATCATCAGTTGCATATAAACCCAGTGCTCATCACATCGGGTGCCCTCCTTAATACCCATCACCCATTTATCTAACCCCCAACCCCACATCCCCTCCAGGATCCCTCAGTTTGTTTCCTATAGTTAAGCATCTCTTGGTTTGTCTCCCTCTCTGATTCCTTTCCTTTCAGTTTTCCCTCCCTTTTATGATCCTCTGCACTGTTTCTTATATTCCACGTATGAGTGAAACCATATAATTGTCTTTCTCTGACTGACTTATTTCATTCAGCATAATACCCTCTAGTTGCATCCACGTTGATGTAAATGGTATTCATAATTTATTTAAATTTCTTTTGGAAACTCTTTGTCCCTGGTATACAGAAATACCATATGTATCTCTGTATCTACACTCTATATAGAAATATATCCAAAGAAGACATAGGAATGGCTAACAGACACATGAAAAAATGTTCAACATCATTAGCCATCAGGGAAATTCAAGTCAACACCACATTGAGATACCACCTTACACCAGTTCGAATGGCAAGAATTGACAAGGCAAGAAACAACAAATGTTGGAGAGGATGTGGAGAAAGGGGAACCCTCTTACACTGTTGGTGGGAATACGAGTTGGTACAGCCACTTTGGAAAACAGTGTGGAGGTTCCTCAAAAAGTGAAAAATACAGCTACCCTATGACCCAGCAATTGCACTACTGGGTATTAACCCCAAAGATACAGATGTAGTGAAAAGAAGGGCCATATGCACCCCAATGTTCATAGCAGCAATGTCCACAATAGCCAAACTGTGGAAAGAGCTGAGATGCCTTTCAACAGATGAATGGCTAAAGAAGATGTGGTCCATATATACAATGGAATATTACTCAGCCATCAGAAAGGGTGAATACCCACCATTTGCATCAACATGGATGGGACTGGAGGAGAATATGCTGAGTGAAATAAGTCAAGCAGAGAAAGTCAATTATCACATGGTTTCACTTATTTGTGGCACATAAGGAATAGCATGGAGGACATTAGGAGAAGGAATGGAAAAATGAAGCGGGGGAGATCGGAGGGGGAGTCGAACCGTGAGAGACCGTGGACTCTGCGAAACAAGCTGAGGGTTTTAGAGGGGAGGGGGGTGGGGGGATGGGTTAGCCTGGTGATGGGTATGAAGGAGGACACGTACCGCATGGAGCACGGGGTGTTATATGAAAACAATGAATCGTGGAACACTACATCAAAAACTAATGAAGTATGGTGACTAACATAACATAATAAAATAAAATAAAATAAAAAATAAAGATGATAAAGAAATCTGGGAGGAGAGGTGGCTGCATTGGGGATCTGCACAGTGTTCCAAAACCCATGATTCCTCCAAATGGTGCAGATGCACACAGACACCAAGCCATCAGTTGGCTCTTTATGTGACACATCAAGGAGTGAACAGAACGACAGCTGATTTAGAAATCCTAACTGGTGAACAGAGCTTGTTATAAGACAACATGAGGAGAAATACTGTGACCTTGTCCTTCACAGAAGGAAGAAGAACCTTAAATATTAGTCTGATTTAAAGTTGAGACCTAGAGGTTGAGCTCAGCTCTACCACCCACCAGCTGTGGCTTTCCGAAAGGAGCTGGTGGAGATCTACACAGATAGCTCACTTTGTAGATGGAGCAAATACAGAAGGTCTCCCGGCTGGACCACGGTGGGATGGGACCACCCGTGCCGGGACCTGAGCCAGTTCGTTCTCCCACCCTGCTGATTCCTTTCACCGGAAGGGCTGGGGAGGCCATAGAGTGGAGTGGAGTTGAAACTCCTGCTTGATTGTGCCCACTGTGATTTTTAGGGTGAAACAGTAGCAGGGCAGGAGTAAACAAAATGCTTTCCAAGGTTAAAAGTGAAAAATGGAAACAAAGTACTTATTGGATCCCATGGAAACTAACACATAACGATACTGACCCACTGGTTTCTTCCTCTGCCCCATTACCAGACAAAATGAATGTAGTTGTGCTGGCAGCAACCTGTGTTTGAAAAACCAAATTCCAACAGACAAGTGAGCAAGTAGACAGATGATGTTACCTTGATCCTTGAACCAGCCTGGATCTGCTGACTATCCAGCTCTTTCCTCATCTGTGAAATGGGCATAAAAAAGTATTGGCCTCCTATGGCTTTTGTGAGTTACACAAAGAGAGCTCTTAGAGCATCACATGGTGCATAACAAGTGCTCCTTGTGTGGTTGTTGTTATGAAGTGGAAATCTCTTTGTATCTCTCACACGTACCAGAGCCTCTTACTTAAAGGATTTCTATCCACACTTTATTCATTTAGTACATTTGTTTACGTGTCATACTGCAAAAGTAGTATTTGCTCTCAGTGAAAAATTTAGAAAACAGAAACGTAAAAGAATCATGTAGGAGCACTGTTTTTGTTGCATTTTAATCTTTTAAAAATGCATACATTGTTATTTTTATAAAATTGGGATCATACAACTGTTTTGTATGCCTATTTTTCAATTTAATGTAATATGTCATGTCTATTATATACATATATTATATATAATAAAATTTCTGTAGATCATTAGGTATCTTTTGGAAACAAGAATGGTTTGAAGCACAGACAGGGAGAGCGCCATGTGAGGATACAGGCAGAGACTGGGGTGATGCTTCTACAAGCCAATAGATGCCAAAGATTGCCACCAAAGCCCCAGAAGTTGGCAGAGACAGTGGAACAGATTCTCCCTCACGGCCCTCAGGAGGAACCAACCCTGACGACACCACACTTTGATCTCGACTTGCAGCCTCCAGAACTATTTCAATTCAAGGATAAGAGGACATCCCGAGATGGCTTGAACTCCATCATGATGGGGCTCGCTGAGGGCGGAATGGATGAGGCATTGTCAGTGACTTCAGCTCTCGTCCGTCACACATTCACTTTCCAAGGCACACCAACCAAGAAGGCAGATATTCAGTTAGCTTGTTCTTTATCTTCTGTCTTCTTGACAACCGAAACTGTTTTTATAACTAGAAGATCAACCAACCAAAGAAGCAAGCAAACAAACAAAACCGAGAATGGCCAGAGATCGGGAAGGTAACATCTGGATAATTTGGAAACCTCGATGGGGTTTTTGTGGCAGGGACCAGTTGCATTTGTTTTTACATGGAAAGGTGAGTGTATTTTAAATTCCATACCCTCCGTCTTTCTGCCTCTTCTGATGTGAATTAATAGCCATGTATGGTGTGTTGTCTTTCTGAACTTTTTAGTGTTTTCCATTGGTCTATCCTATAGAGGTTTTGCATATTTTTGGGCAGATTTCTGAATACTTGATATTTTCATTGATAATTGATTTATTTAAATTATTTTCCTTTGTTTTTTCCTTTTTTAATTTAAATTTAATTAGCCAACATAGAGTACAACATTAGTTTCAGATGTAGAGCTCAATAATTCATCAGTTTCATCTAACACCCAGTGCTCATAACATCACATGCCCTACTTAATGCCCATCCCCCATTTACCCCATCACTCCATCCACCTCCAGCAACCCTCAGTTTATTTCCTATAGTTAAGAGTCTGTGATGGTTTTTCTTCTTCTCTGTGACTTCCCATTCAGTTTTCTCTCCCTTCCCCTATGGTCCTCTGTGCTGTTTCTTACATTCCACATGTGAGTGAAACCATACGACAATTGTCTTTCTCTCGTTGACTTATTTCGCTTAGCATAATACCCTCCAGTTCCATCCCCGGTGATGTAAATGGTAAGCAATCATCCTTTTTGATGGCTGAGTAATATTCCATGGTGTACATATACCACATCTTCTTTATCCATTCATCTGTCGTGGGGCATTCGGGCTCTTTCTACCGTTTGGCTATTGTGGGCATTGCTGCAATAAATATTGGGGTGTATGTGCCCCTTCGGATCACTATCTTTGTATCTTTGGGGTAAATACCTAGTAATGCAATTGCTGAGTCAGAGGGTAGCCCTATTTTTAACTTTTTAAGGAACCTCCCTACTGTTTTCCAGATTGGCTGCACCAGCTTGCATTCCCACCAACAGTGTAGGAGGGTTCCCCTTTCTCTGCATCCTTGCCAACATCTGCCATTTCCTGACTTGTTAATTTTAGCCATTCTGACTGGTGTGAGGTGGTATCTCATTGAGGTTTTGATTTGGATTTCCCTGATTCTGAGTGATGTGGAGCATTTGTTCATGTGTCTGTTGGCCATTTGTAGGTCTTCTTTCGAGAAATGTCTCTTCATGTCTTCTGCTGATTTCTTCACTGGATTATTTGGTTTTTTGGGTGCTGAGTTTGATAAGTTCTTTATAGATTTTGGTTATGAGCCCTTTATCTGATAAGTTATTTGCAAATATCTCCTTCCATCCCATAGGTTGCCTTTTGGTTTTGCTGACTGTTTCCTTTGCCGGGCAAAAGCTTTTTATCTTGATGAAGTCCCAATAGTTCATTTTTGCTTTTGTTTCCCTGCCTTTGGAGATGTGTCTAGCAAGAGTTGCTGCAGCCGAGGTCTAAGAGATTGTTGCTGTGTTCTCCTCTAAGATTTTGATGGATTCCTGTCTCCCATTTAGGTCTCTCGTCCATTTTGAGTTTATCTTTGTGTATGGTGTAAGGAAACGGTCCAGTGTCATTCTTCTCCGTGTGGCTGTCCAATTATCCCAACGTCATTTGTTGAAGAGACTTTTTTTCTTTTGGATTTTCTTTCCTGCTTTGTCGAAAATTAGTTGACAATAGAGTTGAGGGTCCCTTTCTGGGTTCTCTATACTGTTCCATTGATGTCTGTCTGTTTTTGTGTCAGTGCCATGCTGTCTTGATGATTGCAGCTTTGTGATAGAGCTTGAAGTCCAGAATCGTGATGCCACCAGCTTTGGTTTTCTTTTTCAACATTCCTCTGGCTATTCTGGATCTTTTCTGGTCCATACAAATTTTGGGATTATTTGCTCCAGCTCTGTGAAAAATGTCAATGGCGTTTTGATAGAGATTGCATTGAATGTGTAGCTTGCTCTGGGTAGCGTAAGACATTTTAACTAATATTTCTTCTTCAAATCCGTGAACATGTCCTATTTTTCCATTTCTTTGTGTCTTCCTCAATTTCTTTCATAAGTGTTCTTTAGTTTTTCGAGTATAGATCCTTTTCCTCTTTGGTTAGGTTTATTCCTAGGTGTCTTATGGGTTTTGGTGCAACTGTAAATGGGATCAATTCCTTAATTTCTCTTTCTTCTCTCTCATTGTTAGTGTATAGAAATGCAACTGATTTTTTAAAAAATCATATTGAGCACTTTATTATTTTTTTTAGGAATTATTTTTTTATTTTTTTAATTAAAAAAATTTTTTTATTGTTATGTTAATCCCCATACATTACATCATTAGTTTTAGATACAGTGTTCCATGATTCATTGTTTGTGCATAACACCCAGTGCTCCATGCAGAACGTGCCCTCCTCAATACCCATCACCAGGCTAACCCATCCTCCCACCCCCGTCCCCTCTAGAACCCTCAGTTTGATTTTCAGAGTCCATCGTCTCTCATGGTTCGTCTCCCCCTCCGATTTGCCCCCCTTCATTCTTCCCCTCCTGCTATCTTCTTCTTCTTTTTTCTTTCTTAAGATATATTGCATGATTTGTTTCGGAGGTACAGATCTGTGATTCAACAGTCTTGCATCCATTTTCATCAGGGATATTGGTCTGAAATTCTTTTCATTGGGGTCTTTGTCTGATTTGGGGATCAAGGTAATGCTGGCCTTATAGAATGAGTTTGGAAGTTTTCCTTCCATTTCTATTTTTTGAAACCACTTCAGAAAAATAGGTATTAATTCTTCTTGAAATATTTGGTAGAATTCCCTTATGAGCCCATCGGCACTGGACTCCAGAAAGCTAACTGCACAAACTCGCCTTGCTCCCTGAGACTAGACTGTTTTCGGCCCTGTGTCTGGCCTGTGCTGTGCCTTCTGCCAGAAAATCCCCTGTATCAACCAACTGCCCCCGCTCCTCTCCGATCATCATCTAAGGATCCTTGCTACTCCATGTCTGGTCCCAACATAGAGCTCACGTGGAGGCCGTGCTGAGTTTCAGCTCCACAACCTGAGGAGTCGGAATCGTTCTGTGACAAGGTCTCCAAGGACTCCTATGCTCTTTAAACTGTGAAAGCACCATCGGGGACTCCTGCTCATCTCTCAGTATTCAGCTCAGAGGCCTCCTCGTCCGGAGAGGCCCCCTGCCCTGCCACCCCACCCCAGCCTGCAGCAGGGACAGTTAGAGAGGCGGGGTGGCCCAGCGATGAGGGCACATGCCACCTTCAGGAGCACTTCCAGTCCCCGAGCCTCTCTCTCCTGCTGCCTGTGACTCTGTGGGAGGACACGTCGTATTTGTCGTGGTTCCCGCTGGTAGCAGCGTCGGCTCCATCAGGTAGGACGTGCGTCCCCTTGGAAATCCTCCCCCTGCACTCCAGCCCCTCCCGAAGCTGCCCTTGGGGTCCCTGTTGTGGGAGCAGCTGGGAGGTGAGACCACCTGCTCACGAGGGCCTTCAGGGACGGTGGAAACCTGGCGGGAGCCCAAATGGACAGGCCTACTCCACGCTGCACTCCTCAGAAAGCGGGCTCCCCACTGCGTGCAATGGGTCCAAGCCTTGCTGACTCTCCTCAGGGCCCCACGCAGAGATTTCACTAAGGGTTCCTTGAGGACGCCCAGACAACACACAGCGATCTTACAGAAGGTGGGAGTCTTTCTTCCTGCCTCTCCTCTGACCCCCCCAACTGCCCCAACACAGCCCCGATCTGTCCTCCCCCTCCATCTCCATGATGACCACCCCAGTGCCAGCCCCCAGTGCTCCATGCAGACCCCGTGAGCCCTCTCCCAGAATCCAGCCCCGTCTCCCCCTCCCCTCGTTCCCTTGTCCCCAAAGCCACGCAGATCTGTGCAGAACACACATCACACCCGTGCCCAGCCACCGGCCCCTGTCTCCAGGTCTACACCCGCCCCGGGTGTCTCTACCCTGCACGAGGGAGAGCTCTGTGCAGGGGCCCTGCTGCCTGCCCCCTTCCCTGTCACCTGTGCCCGGTTTCCCCAGCCCCGGCAGCACAGCCCTGCCTCGGCCTTTATACTCCTGTGCTCCCTGCCTGGAACATTCTGCCCCCTGCCCTCCCAGACTACCTCCTGTGACCTTCATCTCAGCCTGAATGTCCCCTCTGGTTGTGGCCCCTGACCCCTGTAGTCATCACCCTATTGGAATTCTCTGCAGAGCAGAGATTGCTATTCCTTGTCCCCTTGTTCTTGATTCCCTGGCCTTGCCCCCACTAGGACGGAAGCCCTGGGGCTCCTCGGGCCCCACCCCATGCTGCAGGACAGCGCTAAAGACATCTTAGAAGCTGCAGAGATACTCACTACATATGTGGGTGCGAATGAAAGCAAATAATACACACAGGCACACTTTGGATCAAATAGAATCATGAGTGCGCGTCCTTCTCCAAATTGCTCCTGGACCCTTTTCTGCCTGCCCTGTGCCCGAGGCTGACTCCCCTACCTGCACTCAGGCCCTCTGGGGGCTGCCTCCTTGCCCAGCAGTCCATGGAGGTCTGGATGGCAGAGGGGGGGCACTTTGCCCCATTCCTGGGACAGCCCCCCACTGGGCTCAGCAGATGCCACTTCCCTGTCCTCCCTCCAGGCCCAGGGGTGGGACCGCCTCCCCCTGTGGCTGGAGGCTGGGAGCCCCCTCCTTGGTCCTGCCCTCTTCCCTGCTGTAGCTGGGGACTGTCCCCCGGCCTCCAACTCCGCACCGTGTGGGAGAAGCGCTCCTGCCTGGGATCTTCCCTGGTCCATCGGACACTCTGCTCTCTGTGCAGAAGATCAAGGAGCCTGTCCTCTCTTTACACATTGCACACACACGTTTTTTCCTTTCAGTAATTTATTTATCTCTAAGCAATTTTTAAAATGGTCAATTCTATTTTTACATTTTCAGGTACTCATAAAACAACTACAGTAGTCTAGATTCTGCATCCTGGGGTGTGTGCGTGTGCACATGCCCACGTGCATGGGAGTGTACGCTTGGTATCAGGAGAAAACTTTGTATTTTGACTGCATACAATTCATAAATGTTAAACAACAAACAGTATCTTAAACAAAACAACAAAGGCTAAGAAGAAAAAAATTGCAGAACAAGGAAGAAATGGTTGCAAATTCCTAAGTTTTCCTATCTATAAATTTAAGACTAAACTAATGCTATGAATTTAGGACTAAAATATGAATTCAGAACTAAAATATGAACTTAGGACTAAAATGTGAATTTAGGACTAAACTTTGAATTTAAGACTAAAATTTGAATTTAGGACTAAAATTTGAATTTACGACTAAAATATGAGTTTTAGGACTAAAATTTGAATTTAGGACTACACTAACTATTTCATACAGTTTGAGTGAGATGTTGTTTTGTTTAAGTTTTCTCTCTCTCTCTTTTTTTAAGGCAATCACATTTTATTCACATAAATACTGAGTTCTTTCTGCGGAACTGTAACCCTAGTCCTAGAGCACAGAAATGGTCTTGTTTGAAAGTCTCAATCCATGTCCACGATAGAGGATGTCTTCAGTCCCAGTGGCATGAATTTAAATCCGAGCACCGTACCTACAGCAGAGAGTTCTAAAGCGTCCGGCAGGGAAGCTATGTCTTCATGACAATGTGGACGAAGCTCTAGTTACACAGTCCGCGATGGGGTTACACCGCTATCCGGCGGAGAGTCACTGTGGCGTCAGTTCCGAAATAGTAGCCGTTTCACTAGAGAGAGAGAGCCATCAGATGTTCTTCACGGAGCTCCGCGCAGATGCTGAGCCGGGCTGTGGCGGCTCAGAGCCCGGCTGCCCTGAGCCTGGTCACCCCTGCAGGCGACTCCGGGTCCCGGGGCCCTCACGGTGGGCCTTCCCTCCCCCCTGGGGGCCAGATGACCCCGGGGACCCCCCGACACTCCCCAGCCTGCGTGGGCTGTGGGCGGAGCAGCAGGACCCAGAGGGTCCCACAGGACAGGCCGGCAGCTGGACTCCACACCGGCTAGCATCCGCCTCAAGCGATCATTCTCTTTCCTTAGCTCCTGGAACTCCCTCTCTCTGGGCGCAGCTCCCACCCAGCTCTTTGTGGCTCTGTCCTGATGGAAGAGGACCAGCTTGCGATAGTAGGAGGTGGTTCTCTCCAGCTCCTTGCCCAGGTCTTGGACCATCTTCTTGTAGAGGTTGCGTCTCTGGCACGCGAAGTTCATTTCTCTGTGCGCGCTGGCCAGTTTCTTCTTCATTTCCAAGCACTGAGCTTCCGCTTGAAACACTTTTTGGTGAAGTTGCAGGATGTATTGGTCCTGTTCATCCAGGGGGTTCTGACGTTTCAGCTTCAGCGGCTGAATCTCCCTGTCCAGCTGTGAAGTTTCCTTCTGCAAAGAGGCTTCGTGGGTTTGCAGGCTGCGGATTTGTCGTGTCAGCTCCGCCATCTCTCGCCTTTCTGCGCACAGTCGTCTGGCTCTGTGTTGCTGTTCCCCTTCGGGACTTGGAGGGGACCGAGGGCAGCCAGCATCGTCAGGGACGCCCTTCAGATCCACTGCTGCCCGATGGGCGGGCTGATCGCCATTTCCTGCTCCCCTCTCTGGCTGGACTCCCCGGCTCCCGGCACCGGCGTGCTCTGCAGGGAGGTCAGGCGGGGGGACGGCCTGCAGCCCGGGTCCGGCCCTGGACGGGGACTGGCTGGCTTGATCTTTCGGGACCGGCTCCATGCATGCCTTCGACGGCTCCAGCCTTTCTTCCCCCTCCTTCTCCTGCCCTTTCTGCCTCCATCTCGAAACGTCTTGGTTGAGCGGTTCGGGTCCTTCTGGAAAAGGAGTGTTTTCACTCCGATCCTTCGTTCTTTTCCTCAGAAGCTGTTCTCCATCCTTCTCCGATGTTCTGAGGATGGGTTTTTCCCCAGGGACCTGGGGCAGGTCGGGAGGCTGGCTCTTCAGTGCCTTCCTCAGAGAGTTGACAGTGTCCCTAAGCACCAGCCTGCTCGGGTCCGTGTTCATTGCCGTCGAGCACAGGGCTTGTAACGAGGGAGGACTGGCCACCACCGCGGGCGGCCTGAGGGCGGCCTCGGCTTGTGTGCTTGGGCCACTCTCCTCACGGCGGGCTCCACACACTTCGTGGCGGGCAGAGGCCCTGTGGCCCAGCGCCTTCGCGCTTCTTCGAGTGAGTCGTCTCTTCACGAGGAGAACCAGCAGCACAGTCCATACGAGCACCGCCCAGGGCAACACGGGGAGACTCGGGCTGTGTCCCCAGCTTCCAGAAATCAGCAGTGCCCCCAACAGGTGCTCCAACATCAGCTGGCAAGTGGATCCGGCGGCCGAGGGGGGGCCCTCCATGGCTGCGTCGGGCTCCACAGCTCTGTCTCCGAGCGCCAGAGTCCTGTGGCCGCAACTGACCACTCAGAACCATGTGGAGAGTTCCACCCATGAGGTCAACGGTGCCCGGCAACCAGGGCAGAGCAGTTGGGCCGGGGGAGGGGAGGCCAGCCAGGTTCTTTTAAAATTTTTTTTAATTTTAATTCAATTAGCAAACATATAGTACATCATTAGTTTCAGATGTAGAGTTCAGCTATCATCAGTTGCATATAAACCCAGTGCTCATCACATCGGGTGCCCTCCTTAATACCCATCACCCATTTATCTAACCCCCAACCCCACATCCCCTCCAGGATCCCTCAGTTTGTTTCCTATAGTTAAGCATCTCTTGGTTTGTCTCCCTCTCTGATTCCTTTCCTTTCAGTTTTCCCTCCCTTTTATGATCCTCTGCACTGTTTCTTATATTCCACGTATGAGTGAAACCATATAATTGTCTTTCTCTGACTGACTTATTTCATTCAGCATAATACCCTCTAGTTGCATCCACGTTGATGTAAATGGTATTCATAATTTATTTAAATTTCTTTTGGAAACTCTTTGTCCCTGGTATACAGAAATACCATATGTATCTCTATATCTACACTCTATATAGAAATATATCCAAAGAAGACATAGGAATGGCTAACAGACACATGAAAAAATGTTCAACATCATTAGCCATCAGGGAAATTCAAGTCAACACCACATTGAGATACCACCTTACACCAGTTCGAATGGCAAGAATTGACAAGGCAAGAAACAACAAATGTTGGAGAGGATGTGGAGAAAGGGGAACCCTCTTACACTGTTGGTGGGAATACGAGTTGGTACAGCCACTTTGGAAAACAGTGTGGAGGTTCCTCAAAAAGTGAAAAATACAGCTACCCTATGACCCAGCAATTGCACTACTGGGTATTAACCCCAAAGATACAGATGTAGTGAAAAGAAGGGCCATATGCACCCCAATGTTCATAGCAGCAATGTCCACAATAGCCAAACTGTGGAAAGAGCTGAGATGCCTTTCAACAGATGAATGGCTAAAGAAGATGTGGTCCATATATACAATGGAATATTACTCAGCCATCAGAAAGGGTGAATACCCACCATTTGCATCAACATGGATGGGACTGGAGGAGAATATGCTGAGTGAAATAAGTCAAGCAGAGAAAGTCAATTATCCCATGGTTTCACTTATTTGTGGCACATAAGGAATAGCATGGAGGACATTAGGAGAAGGAATGGAAAAATGAAGCGGGGGAGATCGGAGGGGGAGTCGAACCGTGAGAGACCGTGGACTCTGCGAAACAAGCTGAGGGTTTTAGAGGGGAGGGGGGTGGGGGGATGGGTTAGCCTGGTGATGGGTATGAAGGAGGACACGTACCGCATGGAGCACGGGGTGTTATATGAAAACAATGAATCGTGGAACACTACATCAAAAACTAATGAAGTATGGTGACTAACATAACATAATAAAATAAAATAAAATAAAAAATAAAGATGATAAAGAAATCTGGGAGGAGAGGTGGCTGCATTGGGGATCTGCACAGTGTTCCAAAACCCATGATTCCTCCAAATGGTGCAGATGCACACAGACACCAAGCCATCAGTTGGCTCTTTATGTGACACATCAAGGAGTGAACAGAACGACAGCTGATTTAGAAATCCTAACTGGTGAACAGAGCTTGTTATAAGACAACATGAGGAGAAATACTGTGACCTTGTCCTTCACAGAAGGAAGAAGAACCTTAAATATTAGTCTGATTTAAAGTTGAGACCTAGAGGTTGAGCTCAGCTCTACCACCCACCAGCTGTGGCTTTCCGAAAGGAGCTGGTGGACATCTACACAGATAGCTCACTTTGTAGATGGAGCAAATAGAGAAGGTCTCCCGGCTGGACCACGGTGGGATGGGACCACCCGTGCCGGGACCTGAGCCAGGTCGTTCTCCCGCCCTGCTGATTCCTTTCACCGGAAGGGCTGGGGAGGCCATAGAGTGGAGTGGAGTTGAAACTCCTGCTTGATTGTGCCCACTGTGATTTTTAGGGTGAAACAGTAGCAGGGCAGGAGTAAACAAAATGCTTTCCAAGGTTAAAAGTGAAAAATGGAAACAAAGTACTTATTGGATCCCATGGAAACTAACACATAACGATACTGACCCACTAGTTTCTTCCTCTGCCCCATGACCAAACAAAATGAATGTCGTTGTGCTGGCAGCAACCTGTGTTTGAAAAACCAAATTCCAACAGACAAGTGAGCAAGTAGACAGATGATGTTACCTTGATCCTTGAACCAGCCTGGATCTGCTGACTATCCAGCTCTTTCCTCATCTGTGAAATGGGCATAAAAAAGTATTGGCCTCCTATGGCTTTTGTGAGTTACACAAAGAGAGCTCTTAGAGCATCACATGGTGCATAACAAGTGCTCCTTGTGTGGTTGTTGTTATGAAGTGGAAATCTCTTTGTATCTCTCACACGTACCAGAGCCTCTTACTTAAAGGATTTCTATCCACACTTTATTCATTTAGTACATTTGTTTACGTGTCATACTGTAAAAGTAGTATTTGCTCTCAGTGAAAAATTTAGAAAACAGAAACGTAAAAGAATCATGTAGGAGCACTGTTTTTGTTGCATTTTAATCTTTTAAAAATGCATACATTGTTATTTTTATAAAATTGGGATCATACAACTGTTTTGTATGCCTATTTTTCAATTTAATGTAATATGTCATGTATATTATATACATATATTATATATAATAAAATTTCTCTAGATCATTAGGTATCTTTTGGAAACAAGAATGATTTGAAGCACAGACAGGGAGAGCGCCATGTGAGGATACAGGCAGAGACTGGGGTGATGCTTCTACAAGCCAATAGATGCCAAAGATTGCCACCAAAGCCCCAGAAGTTGGCAGAGACAGTGGAGCAGATTCTCCCTCACGGCCCTCAGGAGGAACCAACCCTGACGACACCACACTTTGATCTCGACTTGCAGCCTCCAGAACTATTTCAATTCAAGGATAAGAGGACATCCCGAGATGGCTTGAACTCCATCATGATGGGGCTCGCTGAGGGCGGAATGGATGAGGCATTGTCAGTGACTTCAGCTCTCGTCCGTCACACATTCACTTTCCAAGGCACACCAACCAAGAAGGCAGATATTCAGTTAGCTTGTTCTTTATCTTCTGTCTTCTTGACAACCGAAACTGTTTTTATAACTAGAAGATCAACCAACCAAAGAAGCAAGCAAACAAACAAAACCGAGAATGGCCAGAGATCGGGAAGGTAACATCTGGATAATTTGGAAACCTCGATGGGGTTTTTGTGGCAGGGACCAGTTGCATTTGTTTTTACATGGAAAGGTGAGTGTATTTTAAATTCCATACCCTCCGTCTTTCTGCCTCTTCTGATGTGAATTAATAGCCATGTATGGTGTGTTGTCTTTCTGAACTTTTTAGTGTTTTCCATTGGTCTATCCTATAGAGGTTTTGCATATTTTTGGGCAGATTTCTGAATACTTGATATTTTCATTGATAATTGATTTATTTAAATTATTTTCCTTTGTTTTTTCCTTTTTTAATTTAAATTTAATTAGCCAACATAGAGTACAACATTAGTTTCAGATGTAGAGCTCAATAATTCATCAGTTTCATCTAACACCCAGTGCTCATAACATCACATGCCCTACTTAATGCCCATCCCCCATTTACCCCATCACTCCATCCACCTCCAGCAACCCTCAGTTTATTTCCTATAGTTAAGAGTCTGTGATGGTTTTTCTTCTTCTCTGTGACTTCCCATTCAGTTTTCTCTCCCTTCCCCTATGGTCCTCTGTGCTGTTTCTTACATTCCACATGTGAGTGAAACCGTACGACAATTGTCTTTCTCTCGTTGACTTATTTCGCTTAGCATAATACCCTCCAGTTCCATCCCCGGTGATGTAAATGGTAAGCAATCATCCTTTTTGATGGCTGAGTAATATTCCATGGTGTACATATACCACATCTTCTTTATCCATTCATCTGTCGTGGGGCATTCGGGCTCTTTCTACCGTTTGGCTATTGTGGGCATTGCTGCAATAAATATTGGGGTGTATGTGCCCCTTGGGATCACTATCTTTGTATCTTTGGGGTAAATACCTAGTAATGCAATTGCTGAGTCAGAGGGTAGCCCTATTTTGAACTTTTTAAGGGACCTCCCTACTGTTTTCCAGATTGGCTGCACCAGCTTGCATTCCCACCAACAGTGTAGGAGGGTTCCCCTTTCTCTGCATCCTTGCCAACATCTGCCATTTCCTGACTTGTTAATTTTAGCCATTCTGACTGGTGTGAGGTGGTATCTCATTGAGGTTTTGATTTGGATTTCCCTGATTCTGAGTGATGTGGAGCATTTGTTCATGTGTCTGTTGGCCATTTGTAGGTCTTCTTTCGAGAAATGTCTCTTCATGTCTTCTGCTGATTTCTTCACTGGATTATTTGGTTTTTTGGGTGCTGAGTTTGATAAGTTCTTTATAGATTTTGGTTATGAGCCCTTTATCTGATAAGTTATTTGCAAATATCTCCTTCCATCCCATAGGTTGCCTTTTGGTTTTGCTGACTGTTTCCTTTGCCGGGCAAAAGCTTTTTATCTTGATGAAGTCCCAATAGTTCATTTTTGCTTTTGTTTCCCTGCCTTTGGAGATGTGTCTAGCAAGAGTTGCTGCAGCCAAGGTCTAAGAGATTGTTGCTGTGTTCTCCTCTAAGATTTTGATGGATTCCTGTCTCCCATTTAGGTCTCTCGTCCATTTTGAGTTTATCTTTGTGTATGGTGTAAGGAAACGGTCCAGTGTCATTCTTCTCCGTGTGGCTGTCCAATTATCCCAACGTCATTTGTTGAAGAGACTTTTTTTCTTTTGGATTTTCTTTCCTGCTTTGTCGAAAATTAGTTGACAATAGAGTTGAGGGTCCCTTTCTGGGTTCTCTATACTGTTCCATTGATGTCTGTCTGTTTTTGTGTCAGTGCCATGCTGTCTTGATGATTGCAGCTTTGTGATAGAGCTTGAAGTCCAGAATCGTGATGCCACCAGCTTTGGTTTTCTTTTTCAACATTCCTCTGGCTATTCTGGATCTTTTCTGGTCCATACAAATTTTGGGATTATTTGCTCCAGCTCTGTGAAAAATGTCAATGGCGTTTTGATAGAGATTGCATTGAATGTGTAGCTTGCTCTGGGTAGCGTAAGACATTTTAACTAATATTTCTTCTTCAAATCCGTGAACATGTCCTATTTTTCCATTTCTTTGTGTCTTCCTCAATTTCTTTCATAAGTGTTCTTTAGTTTTTCGAGTATAGATCCTTTTCCTCTTTGCTTAGGTTTATTCCTAGGTGTCTTATGGGTTTTGGTGCAACTGTAAATGGGATCAATTCCTTAATTTCTCTTTCTTCTCTCTCATTGTTAGTGTATAGAAATGCAACTGATTTTTTAAAAAATCATATTGAGCACTTTATTATTTTTTTTAGGAATTATTTTTTTATTTTTTTTAATTAAAAAAATTTTTTTATTGTTATGTTAATCCCCATACATTACATCATTAGTTTTAGATACAGTGTTCCATGATTCATTGTTTGTGCATAACACCCAGTGCTCCATGCAGAACGTGCCCTCCTCAATACCCATCACCAGGCTAACCCATCCTCCCACCCCCGTCCCCTCTAGAACCCTCAGTTTGATTTTCAGAGTCCATCGTCTCTCATGGTTCGTCTCCCCCTCCGATTTGCCCCCCTTCATTCTTCCCCTCCTGCTATCTTCTTCTTCTTCTTTTTTCTTTCTTAAGATATATTGCATGATTTGTTTCGGAGGTACAGATCTGTGATTCAACAGTCTTGCATCCATTTTCATCAGGGATATTGGTCTGAAATTCTTTTCATTGGGGTCTTTGTCTGATTTGGGGATCAAGGTAATGCTGGCCTTATAGAATGAGTTTGGAAGTTTTCCTTCCATTTCTATTTTTTGAAACCACTTCAGAAAAATAGGTATTAATTCTTCTTGAAATATTTGGTAGAATTCCCTTATGAGCCCATCGGCACTGGACTCCAGAAAGCTAACTGCACAAACTCGCCTTGCTCCCTGAGACTAGACTGTTTTCGGCCCTGTGTCTGGCCTGTGCTGTGCCTTCTGCCAGAAAATCCCCTGTATCAACCAACTGCCCCCGCTCCTCTCCGATCGTCATCTAAGGACCCTTGCTACTCCATGTCTGGTCCCAACATAGAGCTCACGTGGAGGCCGTGCTGAGTTTCAGCTCCACAACCTGAGGAGTCGGAATCGTTCTGTGACAAGGTCTCCAAGGACTCCTATGCTCTTTAAACTGTGAAAGCACCATCGGGGACTCCTGCTCATCTCTCAGTATTCAGCTCAGAGGCCTCCTCGTCCGGAGAGGCCCCCTGCCCTGCCACCCCACCCCAGCCTGCAGCAGGGACAGTTAGAGAGCCGGAGTGGCCCAGCAATGAGGGCACATGCCACCTTCAGGAGCACTTCCAGTCCCCGAGCCTCTCTCTCCTGCTGCCTGTGACTCTGTGGGAGGACACGTCGTATTTGTCGTGGTTCCCGCTGGTAGCAGCGTCGGCTCCATCAGGTAGGACGTGCGTCCCCTTGGAAATCCTCCCCCTGCACTCCAGCCCCTCCCGAAGCTGCCCTTGGGGTCCCTGTTGTGGGAGCAGCTGGGAGGTGAGACCACCTGCTCACGAGGGCCTTCAGGGACGGTGGAAACCTGGCGGGAGCCCAAATGGACAGGCCTACTCCACGCCGCACTCCTCAGAAAGCGGGCTCCCCACTGCGTGCAATGGGTCCATGCCTTGCTGACTCTCCTCAGGGCCCCACGCAGAGATTTTTCTAAGGGTTCCTTGAGGACGCCCAGACAACACACAGCGATCTTACAGAAGGTGGGAGTCTTTCTTCCTGCCTCTCCTCTGACCCCCCCAAGTGCCCCAACACAGCCCCGATCTGTCCTCCCCCTCCATCTCCATGATGACCACCCCAGTGCCAGCCCCCAGTGCTCCATGCAGACCCCGTGAGCCCTCTCCCAGAATCCAGCCCCGTCTCCCCCTCCCCTCGTTCCCTTGTCCCCAAAGCCACGCAGATCTGTGCAGAACACACATCACACCCGTGCCCAGCCACCGGCCCCTGTCTCCAGGTCTACACCCGCCCCGGGTGTCTCTACCCTGCACGAGGGAGAGCTCTGTGCAGGGGCCCTGCTGCCTGCCCCCTTCCCTGTCACCTGTGCCCGGTTTCCCCAGCCCCGGCAGCACAGCCCTGCCTCGGCCTTTATACTCCTGTGCTCCCTGCCTGGAACATTCTGCCCCCTGCCCTCCCAGACTACCTCCTGTGACCTTCATCTCAGCCTGGTTGTGGCCCCTGACCCCTGTAGTCATCACCCTATTGGAATTCTCTGCAGAGCAGAGATTGCTATTCCTTGTCCCCTTGTTCTTGATTCCCTGGCCTTGCCCCCACTAGGACGGAAGCCCTGGGGCTCCTCGGGCCCCACCCCATGCTGCAGGACAGCGCTAAAGACATCTTAGAAGCTGCAGAGATACTCACTACATATGTGGGTGCGAATGAAAGCAAATAATACACACAGGCACACTTTGGATCAAATAGAATCATGAGTGCGCGTCCTTCTCCAAATTGCTCCTGGACCCTTTTCTGCCTGCCCTGTGCCCGAGGCTGACTCCCCTACCTGCACTCAGGCCCTCTGGGGGCTGCCTCCTTGCCCAGCAGTCCATGGAGGTCTGGATGGCAGAGGGGGGGCACTTTGCCCCATTCCTGGGACAGCCCCCCACTGGGCTCAGCAGATGCCACTTCCCTGTCCTCCCTCCAGGCCCAGGGGTGGGACCGCCTCCCCCTGTGGCTGGAGGCTGGGAGCCCCCTCCTTGGTCCTGCCCTCTTCCCTGCTGTAGCTGGGGACTGTCCCCCGGCCTCCAACTCCGCACCGTGTGGGAGAAGCGCTCCTGCCTGGGATCTTCCCTGGTCCATCGGACACTCTGCTCTCTGTGCAGAAGATCAAGGAGCCTGTCCTCTCTTTACACATTGCACACACACGTTTTTTCCTTTCAGTAATTTATTTATCTCTAAGCAATTTTTAAAATGGTCAATTCTATTTTTACATTTTCAGGTACTCATAAAACAACTACAGTAGTCTAGATTCTGCATCCTGGGGTGTGTGCGTGTGCACATGCCCACGTGCATGGGAGTGTACGCTTGGTATCAGGAGAAAACTTTGTATTTTGACTGCATACAATTCCTAAATGTTAAACAACAAACAGTATCTTAAACAAAACAACAAAGGCTAAGAAGAAAAAAATTGCAGAACAAGGAAGAAATGGTTGCAAATTCCTAAGTTTTCCTATCTATAAATTTAAGACTAAACTAATGCTATGAATTTAGGACTAAAATATGAATTCAGAACTAAAATATGAACTTAGGACTAAAATGTGAATTTAGGACTAAACTTTGAATTTAAGACTAAAATTTGAATTTAGGACTAAAATTTGAATTTACGACTAAAATATGAGTTTTAGGACTAAAATTTGAATTTAGGACTACACTAACTATTTCATACAGTTTGAGTGAGATGTTGTTTTGTTTAAGTTTTCTCTCTCTCTCTTTTTTTAAGGCAATCACATTTTATTCACATAAATACTGAGTTCTTTCTGCGGAACTGTAACCCTAGTCCTAGAGCACAGAAATGGTCTTGTTTGAAAGTCTCAATCCATGTCCACGATAGAGGATGTCTTCAGTCCCAGTGGCATGAATTTAAATCCGAGCACCGTACCTACAGCAGAGAGTTCTAAAGCGTCCGGCAGGGAAGCTATGTCTTCATGACAATGTGGACGAAGCTCTAGTTACACAGTCCGCGATGGGGTTACACCGCTATCCGGCGGAGAGTCACTGTGGCGTCAGTTCCGAAATAGTAGCCGTTTCACTAGAGAGAGAGAGCCATCAGATGTTCTTCACGGAGCTCCGCGCAGATGCTGAGCCGGGCTGTGGCGGCTCAGAGCCCGGCTGCCCTGAGCCTGGTCACCCCTGCAGGCGACTCCGGGTCCCGGGGCCCTCACGGTGGGCCTTCCCTCCCCCCTGGGGGCCAGATGACCCCGGGGACCCCCCGACACTCCCCAGCCTGCGTGGGCTGTGGGCGGAGCAGCAGGACCCAGAGGGTCCCACAGGACAGGCCGGCAGCTGGACTCCACACCGGCTAGCATCCGCCTCAAGCGATCATTCTCTTTCCTTAGCTCCTGGAACTCCCTCTCTCTGGGCGCAGCTCCCACCCAGCTCTTTGTGGCTCTGTCCTGATGGAAGAGGACCAGCTTGCGATAGTAGGAGGTGGTTCTCTCCAGCTCCTTGCCCAGGTCTTGGACCATCTTCTTGTAGAGGTTGCGTCTCTGGCACGCGAAGTTCATTTCTCTGTGCGCGCTGGCCAGTTTCTTCTTCATTTCCAAGCACTGAGCTTCCGCTTGAAACACTTTTTGGTGAAATTGCAGGATGTATTGGTCCTGTTCATCCAGGGGGTTCTGACGTTTCAGCTTCAGCGGCTGAATCTCCCTGTCCAGCTGTGAAGTTTCCTTCTGCAAAGAGGCTTCCTGGGTTTGCAGGCTGCGGATTTGTCGTGTCAGCTCCGCCATCTCTCGCCTTTCTGCGCACAGTCGTCTGGCTCTGTGTTGCTGTTCCCCTTCGGGACTTGGAGGGGACCGAGGGCAGCCAGCATCGTCAGGGACGCCCTTCAGATCCACTGCTGCCCGATGGGCGGGCTGATCGCCATTTCCTGCTCCCCTCTCTGGCTGGACTCCCCGGCTCCCGGCACCGGCGTGCTCTGCAGGGAGGTCAGGCGGGGGGACGGCCTGCAGCCCGGGTCCGGCCCTGGACGGGGACTGGCTGGCTTGATCTTTCGGGACCGGCTCCATGCATGCCTTCGACGGCTCCAGCCTTTCTTCCCCCTCCTTCTCCTGCCCTTTCTGCCTCCATCTCGAAACGTCTTGGTTGAGCGGTTCGGGTCCTTCTGGAAAAGGAGTGTTTTCACTCCGATCCTTCGTTCTTTTCCTCAGAAGCTGTTCTCCATCCTTCTCCGATGTTCTGAGGATGGGTTTTTCCCCAGGGACCTGGGGCAGGTCGGGAGGCTGGCTCTTCAGTGCCTTCCTCAGAGAGTTGACAGTGTCCCTAAGCACCAGCCTGCTCGGGTCCGTGTTCATTGCCGTCGAGCACAGGGCTTGTAACGAGGGAGGACTGGCCACCACCGCGGGCGGCCTGAGGGCGGCCTCGGCTTGTGTGCTTGGGCCACTCTCCTCACGGCGGGCTCCACACACTTCGTGGCGGGCAGAGGCCCTGTGGCCCAGCGCCTTCGCGCTTCTTCGAGTGAGTCGTCTCTTCACGAGGAGAACCAGCAGCACAGTCCATACGAGCACCGCCCAGGGCAACACGGGGAGACTCGGGCTGTGTCCCCAGCTTCCAGAAATCAGCAGTGCCCCCAACAGGTGCTCCAACATCAGCTGGCAAGTGGATCCGGCGGCCGAGGGGGGGCCCTCCATGGCTGCGTCGGGCTCCACAGCTCTGTCTCCGAGCGCCAGAGTCCTGTGGCCGCAACTGACCACTCAGAACCATGTGGAGAGTTCCACCCATGAGGTCAACGGTGCCCGGCAACCAGGGCAGAGCAGTTGGGCCGGGGGAGGGGAGGCCAGCCAGGTTCTTTTAAAATTTTTTTTAATTTTAATTCAATTAGCAAACATATAGTACATCATTAGTTTCAGATGTAGAGTTCAGCTATCATCAGTTGCATATAAACCCAGTGCTCATCACATCGGGTGCCCTCCTTAATACCCATCACCCATTTATCTAACCCCCAACCCCACATCCCCTCCAGGATCCCTCAGTTTGTTTCCTATAGTTAAGCATCTCTTGGTTTGTCTCCCTCTCTGATTCCTTTCCTTTCAGTTTTCCCTCCCTTTTATGATCCTCTGCACTGTTTCTTATATTCCACGTATGAGTGAAACCATATAATTGTCTTTCTCTGACTGACTTATTTCATTCAGCATAATACCCTCTAGTTGCATCCACGTTGATGTAAATGGTATTCATAATTTATTTAAATTTCTTTTGGAAACTCTTTGTCCCTGGTATACAGAAATACCATATGTATCTCTATATCTACACTCTATATAGAAATATATCCAAAGAAGACATAGGAATGGCTAACAGACACATGAAAAAATGTTCAACATCATTAGCCATCAGGGAAATTCAAGTCAACACCACATTGAGATACCACCTTACACCAGTTCGAATGGCAAGAATTGACAAGGCAAGAAACAACAAATGTTGGAGAGGATGTGGAGAAAGGGGAACCCTCTTACACTGTTGGTGGGAATACGAGTTGGTACAGCCACTTTGGAAAACAGTGTGGAGGTTCCTCAAAAAGTGAAAAATACAGCTACCCTATGACCCAGCAATTGCACTACTGGGTATTAACCCCAAAGATACAGATGTAGTGAAAAGAAGGGCCATATGCACCCCAATGTTCATAGCAGCAATGTCCACAATAGCCAAACTGTGGAAAGAGCTGAGATGCCTTTCAACAGATGAATGGCTAAAGAAGATGTGGTCCATATATACAATGGAATATTACTCAGCCATCAGAAAGGGTGAATACCCACCATTTGCATCAACATGGATGGGACTGGAGGAGAATATGCTGAGTGAAATAAGTCAAGCAGAGAAAGTCAATTATCACATGGTTTCACTTATTTGTGGCACATAAGGAATAGCATGGAGGACATTAGGAGAAGGAATGGAAAAATGAAGCGGGGGAGATCGGAGGGGGAGTCGAACCGTGAGAGACCGTGGACTCTGCGAAATAAGCTGAGGGTTTTAGAGGGGAGGGGGGTGGGGGGATGGGTTAGCCTGGTGATGGGTATGAAGGAGGACACGTACCGCATGGAGCACGGGGTGTTATATGAAAACAATGAATCGTGGAACACTACATCAAAAACTAATGAAGTATGGTGACTAACATAACATAATAAAATAAAATAAAATAAAAAATAAAGATGATAAAGAAATCTGGGAGGAGAGGTGGCTGCATTGGGGATCTGCACAGTGTTCCAAAACCCATGATTCCTCCAAATGGTGCAGATGCACACAGACACCAAGCCATCAGTTGGCTCTTTATGTGACACATCAAGGAGTGAACAGAACGACAGCTGATTTAGAAATCCTAACTGGTGAACAGAGCTTGTTATAAGACAACATGAGGAGAAATACTGTGACCTTGTCCTTCACAGAAGGAAGAAGAACCTTAAATATTAGTCTGATTTAAAGTTGAGACCTAGAGGTTGAGCTCAGCTCTACCACCCACCAGCTGTGGCTTTCCGAAAGGAGCTGGTGGACATCTACACAGATAGCTCACTTTGTAGATGGAGCAAATAGAGAAGGTCTCCCGGCTGGACCACGGTGGGATGGGACCACCCGTGCCGGGACCTGAGCCAGGTCGTTCTCCCGCCCTGCTGATTCCTTTCACCGGAAGGGCTGGGGAGGCCATAGAGTGGAGTGGAGTTGAAACTCCTGCTTGATTGTGCCCACTGTGATTTTTAGGGTGAAACAGTAGCAGGGCAGGAGTAAACAAAATGCTTTCCAAGGTTAAAAGTGAAAAATGGAAACAAAGTACTTATTGGATCCCATGGAAACTAACACATAACGATACTGACCCACTAGTTTCTTCCTCTGCCCCATTACCAGACAAAATGAATGTAGTTGTGCTGGCAGCAACCTGTGTTTGAAAAACCAAATTCCAACAGAAAAGTGAGCAAGTAGACAGATGATGTTACCTTGATCCTTGAACCAGCCTGGATCTGCTGACTATCCAGCTCTTTCCTCATCTGTGAAATGGGCATAAAAAAGTATTGGCCTCCTATGGCTTTTGTGAGTTACACAAAGAGAGCTCTTAGAGCATCACATGGTGCATAACAAGTGCTCCTTGTGTGGTTGTTGTTATGAAGTGGAAATCTCTTTGTATCTCTCACACGTACCAGAGCCTCTTACTTAAAGGATTTCTATCCACACTTTATTCATTTAGTACATTTGTTTACGTGTCATACTGTAAAAGTAGTATTTGCTCTCAGTGAAAAATTTAGAAAACAGAAACGTAAAAGAATCATGTAGGAGCACTGTTTTTGTTGCATTTTAATCTTTTAAAAATGCATACATTGTTATTTTTATAAAATTGGGATCATACAACTGTTTTGTATGCCTATTTTTCAATTTAATGTAATATGTCATGTATATTATATACATATATTATATATAATAAAATTTCTCTAGATCATTAGGTATCTTTTGGAAACAAGAATGATTTGAAGCACAGACAGGGAGAGCGCCATGTGAGGATACAGGCAGAGACTGGGGTGATGCTTCTACAAGCCAATAGATGCCAAAGATTGCCACCAAAGCCCCAGAAGTTGGCAGAGACAGTGGAACAGATTCTCCCTCACGGCCCTCAGGAGGAACCAACCCTGACGACACCACACTTTGATCTCGACTTGCAGCCTCCAGAACTATTTCAATTCAAGGATAAGAGGACATCCCGAGATGGCTTGAACTCCATCATGATGGGGCTCGCTGAGGGCGGAATGGATGAGGCATTGTCAGTGACTTCAGCTCTCGTCCGTCACACATTCACTTTCCAAGGCACACCAACCAAGAAGGCAGATATTCAGTTAGCTTGTTCTTTATCTTCTGTCTTCTTGACAACCGAAACTGTTTTTATAACTAGAAGATCAACCAACCAAAGAAGCAAGCAAACAAACAAAACCGAGAATGGCCAGAGATCGGGAAGGTAACATCTGGATAATTTGGAAACCTCGATGGGGTTTTTGTGGCAGGGACCAGTTGCATTTGTTTTTACATGGAAAGGTGAGTGTATTTTAAATTCCATACCCTCCGTCTTTCTGCCTCTTCTGATGTGAATTAATAGCCATGTATGGTGTGTTGTCTTTCTGAACTTTTTAGTGTTTTCCATTGGTCTATCCTATAGAGGTTTTGCATATTTTTGGGCAGATTTCTGAATACTTGATATTTTCATTGATAATTGATTTATTTAAATTATTTTCCTTTGTTTTTTCCTTTTTTAATTTAAATTTAATTAGCCAACATAGAGTACAACATTAGTTTCAGATGTAGAGCTCAATAATTCATCAGTTTCATCTAACACCCAGTGCTCATAACATCACATGCCCTACTTAATGCCCATCCCCCATTTACCCCATCACTCCATCCACCTCCAGCAACCCTCAGTTTATTTCCTATAGTTAAGAGTCTGTGATGGTTTTTCTTCTTCTCTGTGACTTCCCATTCAGTTTTCTCTCCCTTCCCCTATGGTCCTCTGTGCTGTTTCTTACATTCCACATGTGAGTGAAACCGTACGACAATTGTCTTTCTCTCGTTGACTTATTTCGCTTAGCATAATACCCTCCAGTTCCATCCCCGGTGATGTAAATGGTAAGCAATCATCCTTTTTGATGGCTGAGTAATATTCCATGGTGTACATATACCACATCTTCTTTATCCATTCATCTGTCGTGGGGCATTCGGGCTCTTTCTACCGTTTGGCTATTGTGGGCATTGCTGCAATAAATATTGGGGTGTATGTGCCCCTTGGGATCACTATCTTTGTATCTTTGGGGTAAATACCTAGTAATGCAATTGCTGAGTCAGAGGGTAGCCCTATTTTGAACTTTTTAAGGGACCTCCCTACTGTTTTCCAGATTGGCTGCACCAGCTTGCATTCCCACCAACAGTGTAGGAGGGTTCCCCTTTCTCTGCATCCTTGCCAACATCTGCCATTTCCTGACTTGTTAATTTTAGCCATTCTGACTGGTGTGAGGTGGTATCTCATTGAGGTTTTGATTTGGATTTCCCTGATTCTGAGTGATGTGGAGCATTTGTTCATGTGTCTGTTGGCCATTTGTAGGTCTTCTTTCGAGAAATGTCTCTTCATGTCTTCTGCTGATTTCTTCACTGGATTATTTGGTTTTTTGGGTGCTGAGTTTGATAAGTTCTTTATAGATTTTGGTTATGAGCCCTTTATCTGATAAGTTATTTGCAAATATCTCCTTCCATCCCATAGGTTGCCTTTTGGTTTTGCTGACTGTTTCCTTTGCCGGGCAAAAGCTTTTTATCTTGATGAAGTCCCAATAGTTCATTTTTGCTTTTGTTTCCCTGCCTTTGGAGATGTGTCTAGCAAGAGTTGCTGCAGCCGAGGTCTAAGAGATTGTTGCTGTGTTCTCCTCTAAGATTTTGATGGATTCCTGTCTCCCATTTAGGTCTCTCGTCCATTTTGAGTTTATCTTTGTGTATGGTGTAAGGAAACGGTCCAGTGTCATTCTTCTCCGTGTGGCTGTCCAATTATCCCAACGTCATTTGTTGAAGAGACTTTTTTTCTTTTGGATTTTCTTTCCTGCTTTGTCGAAAATTAGTTGACAATAGAGTTGAGGGTCCCTTTCTGGGTTCTCTATACTGTTCCATTGATGTCTGTCTGTTTTTGTGTCAGTGCCATGCTGTCTTGATGATTGCAGCTTTGTGATAGAGCTTGAAGTCCAGAATCGTGATGCCACCAGCTTTGGTTTTCTTTTTCAACATTCCTCTGGCTATTCTGGATCTTTTCTGGTCCATACAAATTTTGGGATTATTTGCTCCAGCTCTGTGAAAAATGTCAATGGCGTTTTGATAGAGATTGCATTGAATGTGTAGCTTGCTCTGGGTAGCGTAAGACATTTTAACTAATATTTCTTCTTCAAATCCGTGAACATGTCCTATTTTTCCATTTCTTTGTGTCTTCCTCAATTTCTTTCATAAGTGTTCTTTAGTTTTTCGAGTATAGATCCTTTTCCTCTTTGCTTAGGTTTATTCCTAGGTGTCTTATGGGTTTTGGTGCAACTGTAAATGGGATCAATTCCTTAATTTCTCTTTCTTCTCTCTCATTGTTAGTGTATAGAAATGCAACTGATTTTTTAAAAAATCATATTGAGCACTTTATTATTTTTTTTAGGAATTATTTTTTTATTTTTTTAATTAAAAAAATTTTTTTATTGTTATGTTAATCCCCATACATTACATCATTAGTTTTAGATACAGTGTTCCATGATTCATTGTTTGTGCATAACACCCAGTGCTCCATGCAGAACGTGCCCTCCTCAATACCCATCACCAGGCTAACCCATCCTCCCACCCCCGTCCCCTCTAGAACCCTCAGTTTGATTTTCAGAGTCCATCGTCTCTCATGGTTCGTCTCCCCCTCCGATTTGCCCCCCTTCATTCTTCCCCTCCTGCTATCTTCTTCTTCTTCTTTTTTCTTTCTTAAGATATATTGCATGATTTGTTTCGGAGGTACAGATCTGTGATTCAACAGTCTTGCATCCATTTTCATCAGGGATATTGGTCTGAAATTCTTTTCATTGGGGTCTTTGTCTGATTTGGGGATCAAGGTAATGCTGGCCTTATAGAATGAGTTTGGAAGTTTTCCTTCCATTTCTATTTTTTGAAACCACTTCAGAAAAATAGGTATTAATTCTTCTTGAAATATTTGGTAGAATTCCCTTATGAGCCCATCGGCACTGGACTCCAGAAAGCTAACTGCACAAACTCGCCTTGCTCCCTGAGACTAGACTGTTTTCGGCCCTGTGTCTGGCCTGTGCTGTGCCTTCTGCCAGAAAATCCCCTGTATCAACCAACTGCCCCCGCTCCTCTCCGATCGTCATCTAAGGACCCTTGCTACTCCATGTCTGGTCCCAACATAGAGCTCACGTGGAGGCCGTGCTGAGTTTCAGCTCCACAACCTGAGGAGTCGGAATCGTTCTGTGACAAGGTCTCCCAAGGACTCCTATGCTCTTTAAACTGTGAAAGCACCATCGGGGACTCCTGCTCATCTCTCAGTATTCAGCTCAGAGGCCTCCTCGTCCGGAGAGGCCCCCTGCCCTGCCACCCCACCCCAGCCTGCAGCAGGGACAGTTAGGGAGCCGGAGTGGCCCAGCAATGAGGGCACATGCCACCTTCAGGAGCACTTCCAGTCCCCGAGCCTCTCTCTCCTGCTGCCTGTGACTCTGTGGGAGGACACGTCGTATTTGTCGTGGTTCCCGCTGGTAGCAGCGTCGGCTCCATCAGGTAGGACGTGCGTCCCCTTGGAAATCCTCCCCCTGCACTCCAGCCCCTCCCGAAGCTGCCCTTGGGGTCCCTGTTGTGGGAGCAGCTGGGAGGTGAGACCACCTGCTCACGAGGGCCTTCAGGGACGGTGGAAACCTGGCGGGAGCCCAAATGGACAGGCCTACTCCACGCCGCACTCCTCAGAAAGCGGGCTCCCCACTGCGTGCAATGGGTCCATGCCTTGCTGACTCTCCTCAGGGCCCCACGCAGAGATTTTTCTAAGGGTTCCTTGAGGACGCCCAGAAAACACACAGCGATCTTACAGAAGGTGGGAGTCTTTCTTCCTGCCTCTCCTCTGACCCCCCCAAGTGCCCCAACACAGCCCCGATCTGTCCTCCCCCTCCATCTCCATGATGACCACCCCAGTGCCAGCCCCCAGTGCTCCATGCAGACCCCGTGAGCCCTCTCCCAGAATCCAGCCCCGTCTCCCCCTCCCCTCGTTCCCTTGTCCCCAAAGCCACGCAGATCTGTGCAGAACACACATCACACCCGTGCCCAGCCACCGGCCCCTGTCTCCAGGTCTACACCCGCCCCGGGTGTCTCTACCCTGCACGAGGGAGAGCTCTGTGCAGGGGCCCTGCTGCCTGCCCCCTTCCCTGTCACCTGTGCCCGGTTTCCCCAGCCCCGGCAGCACAGCCCTGCCTCGGCCTTTATACTCCTGTGCTCCCTGCCTGGAACATTCTGCCCCCTGCCCTCCCAGACTACCTCCTGTGACCTTCATCTCAGCCTGAATGTCCCCTCTGGTTGTGGCCCCTGACCCCTGTAGTCATCACCCTATTGGAATTCTCTGCAGAGCAGAGATTGCTATTCCTTGTCCCCTTGTTCTTGATTCCCTGGCCTTGCCCCCACTAGGACGGAAGCCCTGGGGCTCCTCGGGCCCCACCCCATGCTGCAGGACAGCGCTAAAGACATCTTAGAAGCTGCAGAGATACTCACTACATATGTGGGTGCGAATGAAAGCAAATAATACACACAGGCACACTTTGGATCAAATAGAATCATGAGTGCGCGTCCTTCTCCAAATTGCTCCTGGACCCTTTTCTGCCTGCCCTGTGCCCGAGGCTGACTCCCCTACCTGCACTCAGGCCCTCTGGGGGCTGCCTCCTTGCCCAGCAGTCCATGGAGGTCTGGATGGCAGAGGGGGGGCACTTTGCCCCATTCCTGGGACAGCCCCCCACTGGGCTCAGCAGATGCCACTTCCCTGTCCTCCCTCCAGGCCCAGGGGTGGGACCGCCTCCCCCTGTGGCTGGAGGCTGGGAGCCCCCTCCTTGGTCCTGCCCTCTTCCCTGCTGTAGCTGGGGACTGTCCCCCGGCCTCCAACTCCGCACCGTGTGGGAGAAGCGCTCCTGCCTGGGATCTTCCCTGGTCCATCGGACACTCTGCTCTCTGTGCAGAAGATCAAGGAGCCTGTCCTCTCTTTACACATTGCACACACACGTTTTTTCCTTTCAGTAATTTATTTATCTCTAAGCAATTTTTAAAATGGTCAATTCTATTTTTACATTTTCAGGTACTCATAAAACAACTACAGTAGTCTAGATTCTGCATCCTGGGGTGTGTGCGTGTGCACATGCCCACGTGCATGGGAGTGTACGCTTGGTATCAGGAGAAAACTTTGTATTTTGACTGCATACAATTCCTAAATGTTAAACAACAAACAGTATCTTAAACAAAACAACAAAGGCTAAGAAGAAAAAAATTGCAGAACAAGGAAGAAATGGTTGCAAATTCCTAAGTTTTCCTATCTATAAATTTAAGACTAAACTAATGCTATGAATTTAGGACTAAAATATGAATTCAGAACTAAAATATGAACTTAGGACTAAAATGTGAATTTAGGACTAAACTTTGAATTTAAGACTAAAATTTGAATTTAGGACTAAAATTTGAATTTACGACTAAAATATGAGTTTTAGGACTAAAATTTGAATGTAGGACTACACTAACTATTTCATACAGTTTGAGTGAGATGTTGTTTTGTTTAAGTTTTCTCTCTCTCTCTTTTTTTAAGGCAATCACATTTTATTCACATAAATACTGAGTTCTTTCTGCGGAACTGTAACCCTAGTCCTAGAGCACAGAAATGGTCTTGTTTGAAAGTCTCAATCCATGTCCACGATAGAGGATGTCTTCAGTCCCAGTGGCATGAATTTAAATCCGAGCACCGTACCTACAGCAGAGAGTTCTAAAGCGTCCGGCAGGGAAGCTATGTCTTCATGACAATGTGGACGAAGCTCTAGTTACACAGTCCGCGATGGGGTTACACCGCTATCCGGCGGAGAGTCACTGTGGCGTCAGTTCCGAAATAGTAGCCGTTTCACTAGAGAGAGAGAGCCATCAGATGTTCTTCACGGAGCTCCGCGCAGATGCTGAGCCGGGCTGTGGCGGCTCAGAGCCCGGCTGCCCTGAGCCTGGTCACCCCTGCAGGCGACTCCGGGTCCCGGGGCCCTCACGGTGGGCCTTCCCTCCCCCCTGGGGGCCAGATGACCCCGGGGACCCCCCGACACTCCCCAGCCTGCGTGGGCTGTGGGCGGAGCAGCAGGACCCAGAGGGTCCCACAGGACAGGCCGGCAGCTGGACTCCACACCGGCTAGCATCCGCCTCAAGCGATCATTCTCTTTCCTTAGCTCCTGGAACTCCCTCTCTCTGGGCGCAGCTCCCACCCAGCTCTTTGTGGCTCTGTCCTGATGGAAGAGGACCAGCTTGCGATAGTAGGAGGTGGTTCTCTCCAGCTCCTTGCCCAGGTCTTGGACCATCTTCTTGTAGAGGTTGCGTCTCTGGCACGCGAAGTTCATTTCTCTGTGCGCGCTGGCCAGTTTCTTCTTCATTTCCAAGCACTGAGCTTCCGCTTGAAACACTTTTTGGTGAAGTTGCAGGATGTATTGGTCCTGTTCATCCAGGGGGTTCTGACGTTTCAGCTTCAGCGGCTGAATCTCCCTGTCCAGCTGTGAAGTTTCCTTCTGCAAAGAGGCTTCGTGGGTTTGCAGGCTGCGGATTTGTCGTGTCAGCTCCGCCATCTCTCGCCTTTCTGCGCACAGTCGTCTGGCTCTGTGTTGCTGTTCCCCTTCGGGACTTGGAGGGGACCGAGGGCAGCCAGCATCGTCAGGGACGCCCTTCAGATCCACTGCTGCCCGATGGGCGGGCTGATCGCCATTTCCTGCTCCCCTCTCTGGCTGGACTCCCCGGCTCCCGGCACCGGCGTGCTCTGCAGGGAGGTCAGGCGGGGGGACGGCCTGCAGCCCGGGTCCGGCCCTGGACGGGGACTGGCTGGCTTGATCTTTCGGGACCGGCTCCATGCATGCCTTCGACGGCTCCAGCCTTTCTTCCCCCTCCTTCTCCTGCCCTTTCTGCCTCCATCTCGAAACGTCTTGGTTGAGCGGTTCGGGTCCTTCTGGAAAAGGAGTGTTTTCACTCCGATCCTTCGTTCTTTTCCTCAGAAGCTGTTCTCCATCCTTCTCCGATGTTCTGAGGATGGGTTTTTCCCCAGGGACCTGGGGCAGGTCGGGAGGCTGGCTCTTCAGTGCCTTCCTCAGAGAGTTGACAGTGTCCCTAAGCACCAGCCTGCTCGGGTCCGTGTTCATTGCCGTCGAGCACAGGGCTTGTAACGAGGGAGGACTGGCCACCACCGCGGGCGGCCTGAGGGCGGCCTCGGCTTGTGTGCTTGGGCCACTCTCCTCACGGCGGGCTCCACACACTTCGTGGCGGGCAGAGGCCCTGTGGCCCAGCGCCTTCGCGCTTCTTCGAGTGAGTCGTCTCTTCACGAGGAGAACCAGCAGCACAGTCCATACGAGCACCGCCCAGGGCAACACGGGGAGACTCGAGCTGTGTCCCCAGCTTCCAGAAATCAGCAGTGCCCCCAACAGGTGCTCCAACATCAGCTGGCAAGTGGATCCGGCGGCCGAGGGGGGGCCCTCCATGGCTGCGTCGGGCTCCACAGCTCTGTCTCCGAGCGCCAGAGTCCTGTGGCCGCAACTGACCACTCAGAACCATGTGGAGAGTTCCACCCATGAGGTCAACGGTGCCCGGCAACCAGGGCAGAGCAGTTGGGCCGGGGGAGGGGAGGCCAGCCAGGTTCTTTTAAAATTTTTTTTAATTTTAATTCAATTAGCAAACATATAGTACATCATTAGTTTCAGATGTAGAGTTCAGCTATCATCAGTTGCATATAAACCCAGTGCTCATCACATCGGGTGCCCTCCTTAATACCCATCACCCATTTATCTAACCCCCAACCCCACATCCCCTCCAGGATCCCTCAGTTTGTTTCCTATAGTTAAGCATCTCTTGGTTTGTCTCCCTCTCTGATTCCTTTCCTTTCAGTTTTCCCTCCCTTTTATGATCCTCTGCACTGTTTCTTATATTCCACGTATGAGTGAAACCATATAATTGTCTTTCTCTGACTGACTTATTTCATTCAGCATAATACCCTCTAGTTGCATCCACGTTGATGTAAATGGTATTCATAATTTATTTAAATTTCTTTTGGAAACTCTTTGTCCCTGGTATACAGAAATACCATATGTATCTCTATATCTACACTCTATATAGAAATATATCCAAAGAAGACATAGGAATGGCTAACAGACACATGAAAAAATGTTCAACATCATCAGCCATCAGGGAAATTCAAGTCAACACCACATTGAGATACCACCTTACACCAGTTCGAATGGCAAGAATTGACAAGGCAAGAAACAACAAATGTTGGAGAGGATGTGGAGAAAGGGGAACCCTCTTACACTGTTGGTGGGAATACGAGTTGGTACAGCCACTTTGGAAAACAGTGTGGAGGTTCCTCAAAAAGTGAAAAATACAGCTACCCTATGACCCAGCAATTGCACTACTGGGTATTAACCCCAAAGATACAGATGTAGTGAAAAGAAGGGCCATATGCACCCCAATGTTCATAGCAGCAATGTCCACAATAGCCAAACTGTGGAAAGAGCTGAGATGCCTTTCAACAGATGAATGGCTAAAGAAGATGTGGTCCATATATACAATGGAATATTACTCAGCCATCAGAAAGGGTGAATACCCACCATTTGCATCAACATGGATGGGACTGGAGGAGAATATGCTGAGTGAAATAAGTCAAGCAGAGAAAGTCAATTATCACATGGTTTCACTTATTTGTGGCACATAAGGAATAGCATGGAGGACATTAGGAGAAGGAATGGAAAAATGAAGCGGGGGAGATCGGAGGGGGAGTCGAACCGTGAGAGACCGTGGACTCTGCGAAACAAGCTGAGGGTTTTAGAGGGGAGGGGGGTGGGGGGATGGGTTAGCCTGGTGATGGGTATGAAGGAGGACACGTACCGCATGGAGCACGGGGTGTTATATGAAAACAATGAATCGTGGAACACTACATCAAAAACTAATGAAGTATGGTGACTAACATAACATAATAAAATAAAATAAAATAAAAAATAAAGATGATAAAGAAATCTGGGAGGAGAGGTGGCTGCATTGGGGATCTGCACAGTGTTCCAAAACCCATGATTCCTCCAAATGGTGCAGATGCACACAGACACCAAGCCATCAGTTGGCTCTTTATGTGACACATCAAGGAGTGAACAGAACGACAGCTGATTTAGAAATCCTAACTGGTGAACAGAGCTTGTTATAAGACAACATGAGGAGAAATACTGTGACCTTGTCCTTCACAGAAGGAAGAAGAACCTTAAATATTAGTCTGATTTAAAGTTGAGACCTAGAGGTTGAGCTCAGCTCTACCACCCACCAGCTGTGGCTTTCCGAAAGGAGCTGGTGGAGATCTACACAGATAGCTCACTTTGTAGATGGAGCAAATACAGAAGGTCTCCCGGCTGGACCACGGTGGGATGGGACCACCCGTGCCGGGACCTGAGCCAGTTCATTCTCCCACCCTGCTGATTCCTTTCACCGGAAGGGCTGGGGAGGCCATAGAGTGGAGTGGAGTTGAAACTCCTGCTTGATTGTGCCCACTGTGATTTTTAGGGTGAAACAGTAGCAGGGCAGGAGTAAACAAAATGCTTTCCAAGGTTAAAAGTGAAAAATGGAAACAAAGTACTTATTGGATCCCATGGAAACTAACACATAACGATACTGACCCACTAGTTTCTTCCTCTGCCCCATTACCAGACAAAATGAATGTAGTTGTGCTGGCAGCAACCTGTGTTTGAAAAACCAAATTCCAACAGACAAGTGAGCAAGTAGACAGATGATGTTACCTTGATCCTTGAACCAGCCTGGATCTGCTGACTATCCAGCTCTTTCCTCATCTGTGAAATGGGCATAAAAAAGTATTGGCCTCCTATGGCTTTTGTGAGTTACACAAAGAGAGCTCTTAGAGCATCACATGGTGCATAACAAGTGCTCCTTGTGTGGTTGTTGTTATGAAGTGGAAATCTCTTTGTATCTCTCACACGTACCAGAGCCTCTTACTTAAAGGATTTCTATCCACACTTTATTCATTTAGTACATTTGTTTACGTGTCATACTGTAAAAGTAGTATTTGCTCTCAGTGAAAAATTTAGAAAACAGAAACGTAAAAGAATCATGTAGGAGCACTGTTTTTGTTGCATTTTAATCTTTTAAAAATGCATACATTGTTATTTTTATAAAATTGGGATCATACAACTGTTTTGTATGCCTATTTTTCAATTTAATGTAATATGTCATGTATATTATATACATATATTATATATAATAAAATTTCTCTAGATCATTAGGTATCTTTTGGAAACAAGAATGATTTGAAGCACAGACAGGGAGAGCGCCATGTGAGGATACAGGCAGAGACTGGGGTGATGCTTCTACAAGCCAATAGATGCCAAAGATTGCCACCAAATCCCCAGAAGTTGGCAGAGACAGTGGAACAGATTCTCCCTCACGGCCCTCAGGAGGAACCAACCCTGACGACACCACACTTTGATCTCGACTTGCAGCCTCCAGAACTATTTCAATTCAAGGATAAGAGGACATCCCGAGATGGCTTGAACTCCATCATGATGGGGCTCGCTGAGGGCGGAATGGATGAGGCATTGTCAGTGACTTCAGCTCTCGTCCGTCACACATTCACTTTCCAAGGCACACCAACCAAGAAGGCAGATATTCAGTTAGCTTGTTCTTTATCTTCTGTCTTCTTGACAACCGAAACTGTTTTTATAACTAGAAGATCAACCAACCAAAGAAGCAAGCAAACAAACAAAACCGAGAATGGCCAGAGATCGGGAAGGTAACATCTGGATAATTTGGAAACCTCGATGGGGTTTTTGTGGCAGGGACCAGTTGCATTTGTTTTTACATGGAAAGGTGAGTGTATTTTAAATTCCATACCCTCCGTCTTTCTGCCTCTTCTGATGTGAATTAATAGCCATGTATGGTGTGTTGTCTTTCTGAACTTTTTAGTGTTTTCCATTGGTCTATCCTATAGAGGTTTTGCATATTTTTGGGCAGATTTCTGAATACTTGATATTTTCATTGATAATTGATTTATTTAAATTATTTTCCTTTGTTTTTTCCTTTTTTAATTTAAATTTAATTAGCCAACATAGAGTACAACATTAGTTTCAGATGTAGAGCTCAATAATTCATCAGTTTCATCTAACACCCAGTGCTCATAACATCACATGCCCTACTTAATGCCCATCCCCCATTTACCCCATCACTCCATCCACCTCCAGCAACCCTCAGTTTATTTCCTATAGTTAAGAGTCTGTGATGGTTTTTCTTCTTCTCTGTGACTTCCCATTCAGTTTTCTCTCCCTTCCCCTATGGTCCTCTGTGCTGTTTCTTACATTCCACATGTGAGTGAAACCGTACGACAATTGTCTTTCTCTCGTTGACTTATTTCGCTTAGCATAATACCCTCCAGTTCCATCCCCGGTGATGTAAATGGTAAGCAATCATCCTTTTTGATGGCTGAGTAATATTCCATGGTGTACATATACCACATCTTCTTTATCCATTCATCTGTCGTGGGGCATTCGGGCTCTTTCTACCGTTTGGCTATTGTGGGCATTGCTGCAATAAATATTGGGGTGTATGTGCCCCTTGGGATCACTATCTTTGTATCTTTGGGGTAAATACCTAGTAATGCAATTGCTGAGTCAGAGGGTAGCCCTATTTTGAACTTTTTAAGGGACCTCCCTACTGTTTTCCAGATTGGCTGCACCAGCTTGCATTCCCACCAACAGTGTAGGAGGGTTCCCCTTTCTCTGCATCCTTGCCAACATCTGCCATTTCCTGACTTGTTAATTTTAGCCATTCTGACTGGTGTGAGGTGGTATCTCATTGAGGTTTTGATTTGGATTTCCCTGATTCTGAGTGATGTGGAGCATTTGTTCATGTGTCTGTTGGCCATTTGTAGGTCTTCTTTCGAGAAATGTCTCTTCATGTCTTCTGCTGATTTCTTCACTGGATTATTTGGTTTTTTGGGTGCTGAGTTTGATAAGTTCTTTATAGATTTTGGTTATGAGCCCTTTATCTGATAAGTTATTTGCAAATATCTCCTTCCATCCCATAGGTTGCCTTTTGGTTTTGCTGACTGTTTCCTTTGCCGGGCAAAAGCTTTTTATCTTGATGAAGTCCCAATAGTTCATTTTTGCTTTTGTTTCCCTGCCTTTGGAGATGTGTCTAGCAAGAGTTGCTGCAGCCGAGGTCTAAGAGATTGTTGCTGTGTTCTCCTCTAAGATTTTGATGGATTCCTGTCTCCCATTTAGGTCTCTCGTCCATTTTGAGTTTATCTTTGTGTATGGTGTAAGGAAACGGTCCAGTGTCATTCTTCTCCGTGTGGCTGTCCAATTATCCCAACGTCATTTGTTGAAGAGACTTTTTTTCTTTTGGATTTTCTTTCCTGCTTTGTCGAAAATTAGTTGACAATAGAGTTGAGGGTCCCTTTCTGGGTTCTCTATACTGTTCCATTGATGTCTGTCTGTTTTTGTGTCAGTGCCATGCTGTCTTGATGATTGCAGCTTTGTGATAGAGCTTGAAGTCCAGAATCGTGATGCCACCAGCTTTGGTTTTCTTTTTCAACATTCCTCTGGCTATTCTGGATCTTTTCTGGTCCATACAAATTTTGGGATTATTTGCTCCAGCTCTGTGAAAAATGTCAATGGCGTTTTGATAGAGATTGCATTGAATGTGTAGCTTGCTCTGGGTAGCGTAAGACATTTTAACTAATATTTCTTCTTCAAATCCGTGAACATGTCCTATTTTTCCATTTCTTTGTGTCTTCCTCAATTTCTTTCATAAGTGTTCTTTAGTTTTTCGAGTATAGATCCTTTTCCTCTTTGGTTAGGTTTATTCCTAGGTGTCTTATGGGTTTTGGTGCAACTGTAAATGGGATCAATTCCTTAATTTCTCTTTCTTCTCTCTCATTGTTAGTGTATAGAAATGCAACTGATTTTTTAAAAAATCATATTGAGCACTTTATTATTTTTTTTAGGAATTATTTTTTTATTTTTTTAATTAAAAAAATTTTTTTATTGTTATGTTAATCCCCATACATTACATCATTAGTTTTAGATACAGTGTTCCATGATTCATTGTTTGTGCATAACACCCAGTGCTCCATGCAGAACGTGCCCTCCTCAATACCCATCACCAGGCTAACCCATCCTCCCACCCCCGTCCCCTCTAGAACCCTCAGTTTGATTTTCAGAGTCCATCGTCTCTCATGGTTCGTCTCCCCCTCCGATTTGCCCCCCTTCATTCTTCCCCTCCTGCTATCTTCTTCTTCTTCTTTTTTCTTTCTTAAGATATATTGCATGATTTGTTTCGGAGGTACAGATCTGTGATTCAACAGTCTTGCATCCATTTTCATCAGGGATATTGGTCTGAAATTCTTTTCATTGGGGTCTTTGTCTGATTTGGGGATCAAGGTAATGCTGGCCTTATAGAATGAGTTTGGAAGTTTTCCTTCCATTTCTATTTTTTGAAACCACTTCAGAAAAATAGGTATTAATTCTTCTTGAAATATTTGGTAGAATTCCCTTATGAGCCCATCGGCACTGGACTCCAGAAAGCTAACTGCACAAACTCGCCTTGCTCCCTGAGACTAGACTGTTTTCGGCCCTGTGTCTGGCCTGTGCTGTGCCTTCTGCCAGAAAATCCCCTGTATCAACCAACTGCCCCCGCTCCTCTCCGATCGTCATCTAAGGACCCTTGCTACTCCATGTCTGGTCCCAACATAGAGCTCACGTGGAGGCCGTGCTGAGTTTCAGCTCCACAACCTGAGGAGTCGGAATCGTTCTGTGACAAGGTCTCCCAAGGACTCCTATGCTCTTTAAACTGTGAAAGCACCATCGGGGACTCCTGCTCATCTCTCAGTATTCAGCTCAGAGGCCTCCTCGTCCGGAGAGGCCCCCTGCCCTGCCACCCCACCCCAGCCTGCAGCAGGGACAGTTAGGGAGCCGGAGTGGCCCAGCAATGAGGGCACATGCCACCTTCAGGAGCACTTCCAGTCCCCGAGCCTCTCTCTCCTGCTGCCTGTGACTCTGTGGGAGGACACGTCGTATTTGTCGTGGTTCCCGCTGGTAGCAGCGTCGGCTCCATCAGGTAGGACGTGCGTCCCCTTGGAAATCCTCCCCCTGCACTCCAGCCCCTCCCGAAGCTGCCCTTGGGGTCCCTGTTGTGGGAGCAGCTGGGAGGTGAGACCACCTGCTCACGAGGGCCTTCAGGGACGGTGGAAACCTGGCGGGAGCCCAAATGGACAGGCCTACTCCACGCCGCACTCCTCAGAAAGCGGGCTCCCCACTGCGTGCAATGGGTCCATGCCTTGCTGACTCTCCTCAGGGCCCCACGCAGAGATTTTTCTAAGGGTTCCTTGAGGACGCCCAGAAAACACACAGCGATCTTACAGAAGGTGGGAGTCTTTCTTCCTGCCTCTCCTCTGACCCCCCCCAAGTGCCCCAACACAGCCCCGATCTGTCCTCCCCCTCCATCTCCATGATGACCACCCCAGTGCCAGCCCCCAGTGCTCCATGCAGACCCCGTGAGCCCTCTCCCAGAATCCAGCCCCGTCTCCCCCTCCCCTCGTTCCCTTGTCCCCAAAGCCACGCAGATCTGTGCAGAACACACATCACACCCGTGCCCAGCCACCGGCCCCTGTCTCCAGGTCTACACCCGCCCCGGGTGTCTCTACCCTGCACGAGGGAGAGCTCTGTGCAGGGGCCCTGCTGCCTGCCCCCTTCCCTGTCACCTGTGCCCGGTTTCCCCAGCCCCGGCAGCACAGCCCTGCCTCGGCCTTTATACTCCTGTGCTCCCTGCCTGGAACATTCTGCCCCCTGCCCTCCCAGACTACCTCCTGTGACCTTCATCTCAGCCTGAATGTCCCCTCTGGTTGTGGCCCCTGACCCCTGTAGTCATCACCCTATTGGAATTCTCTGCAGAGCAGAGATTGCTATTCCTTGTCCCCTTGTTCTTGATTCCCTGGCCTTGCCCCCACTAGGACGGAAGCCCTGGGGCTCCTCGGGCCCCACCCCATGCTGCAGGACAGCGCTAAAGACATCTTAGAAGCTGCAGAGATACTCACTACATATGTGGGTGCGAATGAAAGCAAATAATACACACAGGCACACTTTGGATCAAATAGAATCATGAGTGCGCGTCCTTCTCCAAATTGCTCCTGGACCCTTTTCTGCCTGCCCTGTGCCCGAGGCTGACTCCCCTACCTGCACTCAGGCCCTCTGGGGGCTGCCTCCTTGCCCAGCAGTCCATGGAGGTCTGGATGGCAGAGGGGGGGCACTTTGCCCCATTCCTGGGACAGCCCCCCACTGGGCTCAGCAGATGCCACTTCCCTGTCCTCCCTCCAGGCCCAGGGGTGGGACCGCCTCCCCCTGTGGCTGGAGGCTGGGAGCCCCCTCCTTGGTCCTGCCCTCTTCCCTGCTGTAGCTGGGGACTGTCCCCCGGCCTCCAACTCCGCACCGTGTGGGAGAAGCGCTCCTGCCTGGGATCTTCCCTGGTCCATCGGACACTCTGCTCTCTGTGCAGAAGATCAAGGAGCCTGTCCTCTCTTTACACATTGCACACACACGTTTTTTCCTTTCAGTAATTTATTTATCTCTAAGCAATTTTTAAAATGGTCAATTCTATTTTTACATTTTCAGGTACTCATAAAACAACTACAGTAGTCTAGATTCTGCATCCTGGGGTGTGTGCGTGTGCACATGCCCACGTGCATGGGAGTGTACGCTTGGTATCAGGAGAAAACTTTGTATTTTGACTGCATACAATTCCTAAATGTTAAACAACAAACAGTATCTTAAACAAAACAACAAAGGCTAAGAAGAAAAAAATTGCAGAACAAGGAAGAAATGGTTGCAAATTCCTAAGTTTTCCTATCTATAAATTTAAGACTAAACTAATGCTATGAATTTAGGACTAAAATATGAATTCAGAACTAAAATATGAACTTAGGACTAAAATGTGAATTTAGGACTAAACTTTGAATTTAAGACTAAAATTTGAATTTAGGACTAAAATTTGAATTTACGACTAAAATATGAGTTTTAGGACTAAAATTTGAATGTAGGACTACACTAACTATTTCATACAGTTTGAGTGAGATGTTGTTTTGTTTAAGTTTTCTCTCTCTCTCTTTTTTTAAGGCAATCACATTTTATTCACATAAATACTGAGTTCTTTCTGCGGAACTGTAACCCTAGTCCTAGAGCACAGAAATGGTCTTGTTTGAAAGTCTCAATCCATGTCCACGATAGAGGATGTCTTCAGTCCCAGTGGCATGAATTTAAATCCGAGCACCGTACCTACAGCAGAGAGTTCTAAAGCGTCCGGCAGGGAAGCTATGTCTTCATGACAATGTGGACGAAGCTCTAGTTACACAGTCCGCGATGGGGTTACACCGCTATCCGGCGGAGAGTCACTGTGGCGTCAGTTCCGAAATAGTAGCCGTTTCACTAGAGAGAGAGAGCCATCAGATGTTCTTCACGGAGCTCCGCGCAGATGCTGAGCCGGGCTGTGGCGGCTCAGAGCCCGGCTGCCCTGAGCCTGGTCACCCCTGCAGGCGACTCCGGGTCCCGGGGCCCTCACGGTGGGCCTTCCCTCCCCCCTGGGGGCCAGATGACCCCGGGGACCCCCCGACACTCCCCAGCCTGCGTGGGCTGTGGGCGGAGCAGCAGGACCCAGAGGGTCCCACAGGACAGGCCGGCAGCTGGACTCCACACCGGCTAGCATCCGCCTCAAGCGATCATTCTCTTTCCTTAGCTCCTGGAACTCCCTCTCTCTGGGCGCAGCTCCCACCCAGCTCTTTGTGGCTCTGTCCTGATGGAAGAGGACCAGCTTGCGATAGTAGGAGGTGGTTCTCTCCAGCTCCTTGCCCAGGTCTTGGACCATCTTCTTGTAGAGGTTGCGTCTCTGGCACGCGAAGTTCATTTCTCTGTGCGCGCTGGCCAGTTTCTTCTTCATTTCCAAGCACTGAGCTTCCGCTTGAAACACTTTTTGGTGAAGTTGCAGGATGTATTGGTCCTGTTCATCCAGGGGGTTCTGACGTTTCAGCTTCAGCGGCTGAATCTCCCTGTCCAGCTGTGAAGTTTCCTTCTGCAAAGAGGCTTCGTGGGTTTGCAGGCTGCGGATTTGTCGTGTCAGCTCCGCCATCTCTCGCCTTTCTGCGCACAGTCGTCTGGCTCTGTGTTGCTGTTCCCCTTCGGGACTTGGAGGGGACCGAGGGCAGCCAGCATCGTCAGGGACGCCCTTCAGATCCACTGCTGCCCGATGGGCGGGCTGATCGCCATTTCCTGCTCCCCTCTCTGGCTGGACTCCCCGGCTCCCGGCACCGGCGTGCTCTGCAGGGAGGTCAGGCGGGGGGACGGCCTGCAGCCCGGGTCCGGCCCTGGACGGGGACTGGCTGGCTTGATCTTTCGGGACCGGCTCCATGCATGCCTTCGACGGCTCCAGCCTTTCTTCCCCCTCCTTCTCCTGCCCTTTCTGCCTCCATCTCGAAACGTCTTGGTTGAGCGGTTCGGGTCCTTCTGGAAAAGGAGTGTTTTCACTCCGATCCTTCGTTCTTTTCCTCAGAAGCTGTTCTCCATCCTTCTCCGATGTTCTGAGGATGGGTTTTTCCCCAGGGACCTGGGGCAGGTCGGGAGGCTGGCTCTTCAGTGCCTTCCTCAGAGAGTTGACAGTGTCCCTAAGCACCAGCCTGCTCGGGTCCGTGTTCATTGCCGTCGAGCACAGGGCTTGTAACGAGGGAGGACTGGCCACCACCGCGGGCGGCCTGAGGGCGGCCTCGGCTTGTGTGCTTGGGCCACTCTCCTCACGGCGGGCTCCACACACTTCGTGGCGGGCAGAGGCCCTGTGGCCCAGCGCCTTCGCGCTTCTTCGAGTGAGTCGTCTCTTCACGAGGAGAACCAGCAGCACAGTCCATACGAGCACCGCCCAGGGCAACACGGGGAGACTCGAGCTGTGTCCCCAGCTTCCAGAAATCAGCAGTGCCCCCAACAGGTGCTCCAACATCAGCTGGCAAGTGGATCCGGCGGCCGAGGGGGGGCCCTCCATGGCTGCGTCGGGCTCCACAGCTCTGTCTCCGAGCGCCAGAGTCCTGTGGCCGCAACTGACCACTCAGAACCATGTGGAGAGTTCCACCCATGAGGTCAACGGTGCCCGGCAACCAGGGCAGAGCAGTTGGGCCGGGGGAGGGGAGGCCAGCCAGGTTCTTTTAAAATTTTTTTTAATTTTAATTCAATTAGCAAACATATAGTACATCATTAGTTTCAGATGTAGAGTTCAGCTATCATCAGTTGCATATAAACCCAGTGCTCATCACATCGGGTGCCCTCCTTAATACCCATCACCCATTTATCTAACCCCCAACCCCACATCCCCTCCAGGATCCCTCAGTTTGTTTCCTATAGTTAAGCATCTCTTGGTTTGTCTCCCTCTCTGATTCCTTTCCTTTCAGTTTTCCCTCCCTTTTATGATCCTCTGCACTGTTTCTTATATTCCACGTATGAGTGAAACCATATAATTGTCTTTCTCTGACTGACTTATTTCATTCAGCATAATACCCTCTAGTTGCATCCACGTTGATGTAAATGGTATTCATAATTTATTTAAATTTCTTTTGGAAACTCTTTGTCCCTGGTATACAGAAATACCATATGTATCTCTATATCTACACTCTATATAGAAATATATCCAAAGAAGACATAGGAATGGCTAACAGACACATGAAAAAATGTTCAACATCATCAGCCATCAGGGAAATTCAAGTCAACACCACATTGAGATACCACCTTACACCAGTTCGAATGGCAAGAATTGACAAGGCAAGAAACAACAAATGTTGGAGAGGATGTGGAGAAAGGGGAACCCTCTTACACTGTTGGTGGGAATACGAGTTGGTACAGCCACTTTGGAAAACAGTGTGGAGGTTCCTCAAAAAGTGAAAAATACAGCTACCCTATGACCCAGCAATTGCACTACTGGGTATTAACCCCAAAGATACAGATGTAGTGAAAAGAAGGGCCATATGCACCCCAATGTTCATAGCAGCAATGTCCACAATAGCCAAACTGTGGAAAGAGCTGAGATGCCTTTCAACAGATGAATGGCTAAAGAAGATGTGGTCCATATATACAATGGAATATTACTCAGCCATCAGAAAGGGTGAATACCCACCATTTGCATCAACATGGATGGGACTGGAGGAGAATATGCTGAGTGAAATAAGTCAAGCAGAGAAAGTCAATTATCACATGGTTTCACTTATTTGTGGCACATAAGGAATAGCATGGAGGACATTAGGAGAAGGAATGGAAAAATGAAGCGGGGGAGATCGGAGGGGGAGTCGAACCGTGAGAGACCGTGGACTCTGCGAAACAAGCTGAGGGTTTTAGAGGGGAGGGGGGTGGGGGGATGGGTTAGCCTGGTGATGGGTATGAAGGAGGACACGTACCGCATGGAGCACGGGGTGTTATATGAAAACAATGAATCGTGGAACACTACATCAAAAACTAATGAAGTATGGTGACTAACATAACATAATAAAATAAAATAAAATAAAAAATAAAGATGATAAAGAAATCTGGGAGGAGAGGTGGCTGCATTGGGGATCTGCACAGTGTTCCAAAACCCATGATTCCTCCAAATGGTGCAGATGCACACAGACACCAAGCCATCAGTTGGCTCTTTATGTGACACATCAAGGAGTGAACAGAACGACAGCTGATTTAGAAATCCTAACTGGTGAACAGAGCTTGTTATAAGACAACATGAGGAGAAATACTGTGACCTTGTCCTTCACAGAAGGAAGAAGAACCTTAAATATTAGTCTGATTTAAAGTTGAGACCTAGAGGTTGAGCTCAGCTCTACCACCCACCAGCTGTGGCTTTCCGAAAGGAGCTGGTGGAGATCTACACAGATAGCTCACTTTGTAGATGGAGCAAATACAGAAGGTCTCCCGGCTGGACCACGGTGGGATGGGACCACCCGTGCCGGGACCTGAGCCAGTTCGTTCTCCCACCCTGCTGATTCCTTTCACCGGAAGGGCTGGGGAGGCCATAGAGTGGAGTGGAGTTGAAACTCCTGCTTGATTGTGCCCACTGTGATTTTTAGGGTGAAACAGTAGCAGGGCAGGAGTAAACAAAATGCTTTCCAAGGTTAAAAGTGAAAAATGGAAACAAAGTACTTATTGGATCCCATGGAAACTAACACATAACGATACTGACCCACTAGTTTCTTCCTCTGCCCCATTACCAGACAAAATGAATGTAGTTGTGCTGGCAGCAACCTGTGTTTGAAAAACCAAATTCCAACAGACAAGTGAGCAAGTAGACAGATGATGTTACCTTGATCCTTGAACCAGCCTGGATCTGCTGACTATCCAGCTCTTTCCTCATCTGTGAAATGGGCATAAAAAAGTATTGGCCTCCTATGGCTTTTGTGAGTTACACAAAGAGAGCTCTTAGAGCATCACATGGTGCATAACAAGTGCTCCTTGTGTGGTTGTTGTTATGAAGTGGAAATCTCTTTGTATCTCTCACACGTACCAGAGCCTCTTACTTAAAGGATTTCTATCCACACTTTATTCATTTAGTACATTTGTTTACGTGTCATACTGTAAAAGTAGTATTTGCTCTCAGTGAAAAATTTAGAAAACAGAAACGTAAAAGAATCATGTAGGAGCACTGTTTTTGTTGCATTTTAATCTTTTAAAAATGCATACATTGTTATTTTTATAAAATTGGGATCATACAACTGTTTTGTATGCCTATTTTTCAATTTAATGTAATATGTCATGTATATTATATACATATATTATATATAATAAAATTTCTCTAGATCATTAGGTATCTTTTGGAAACAAGAATGATTTGAAGCACAGACAGGGAGAGCGCCATGTGAGGATACAGGCAGAGACTGGGGTGATGCTTCTACAAGCCAATAGATGCCAAAGATTGCCACCAAATCCCCAGAAGTTGGCAGAGACAGTGGAACAGATTCTCCCTCACGGCCCTCAGGAGGAACCAACCCTGACGACACCACACTTTGATCTCGACTTGCAGCCTCCAGAACTATTTCAATTCAAGGATAAGAGGACATCCCGAGATGGCTTGAACTCCATCATGATGGGGCTCGCTGAGGGCGGAATGGATGAGGCATTGTCAGTGACTTCAGCTCTCGTCCGTCACACATTCACTTTCCAAGGCACACCAACCAAGAAGGCAGATATTCAGTTAGCTTGTTCTTTATCTTCTGTCTTCTTGACAACCGAAACTGTTTTTATAACTAGAAGATCAACCAACCAAAGAAGCAAGCAAACAAACAAAACCGAGAATGGCCAGAGATCGGGAAGGTAACATCTGGATAATTTGGAAACCTCGATGGGGTTTTTGTGGCAGGGACCAGTTGCATTTGTTTTTACATGGAAAGGTGAGTGTATTTTAAATTCCATACCCTCCGTCTTTCTGCCTCTTCTGATGTGAATTAATAGCCATGTATGGTGTGTTGTCTTTCTGAACTTTTTAGTGTTTTCCATTGGTCTATCCTATAGAGGTTTTGCATATTTTTGGGCAGATTTCTGAATACTTGATATTTTCATTGATAATTGATTTATTTAAATTATTTTCCTTTGTTTTTTCCTTTTTTAATTTAAATTTAATTAGCCAACATAGAGTACAACATTAGTTTCAGATGTAGAGCTCAATAATTCATCAGTTTCATCTAACACCCAGTGCTCATAACATCACATGCCCTACTTAATGCCCATCCCCCATTTACCCCATCACTCCATCCACCTCCAGCAACCCTCAGTTTATTTCCTATAGTTAAGAGTCTGTGATGGTTTTTCTTCTTCTCTGTGACTTCCCATTCAGTTTTCTCTCCCTTCCCCTATGGTCCTCTGTGCTGTTTCTTACATTCCACATGTGAGTGAAACCGTACGACAATTGTCTTTCTCTCGTTGACTTATTTCGCTTAGCATAATACCCTCCAGTTCCATCCCCGGTGATGTAAATGGTAAGCAATCATCCTTTTTGATGGCTGAGTAATATTCCATGGTGTACATATACCACATCTTCTTTATCCATTCATCTGTCGTGGGGCATTCGGGCTCTTTCTACCGTTTGGCTATTGTGGGCATTGCTGCAATAAATATTGGGGTGTATGTGCCCCTTGGGATCACTATCTTTGTATCTTTGGGGTAAATACCTAGTAATGCAATTGCTGAGTCAGAGGGTAGCCCTATTTTGAACTTTTTAAGGGACCTCCCTACTGTTTTCCAGATTGGCTGCACCAGCTTGCATTCCCACCAACAGTGTAGGAGGGTTCCCCTTTCTCTGCATCCTTGCCAACATCTGCCATTTCCTGACTTGTTAATTTTAGCCATTCTGACTGGTGTGAGGTGGTATCTCATTGAGGTTTTGATTTGGATTTCCCTGATTCTGAGTGATGTGGAGCATTTGTTCATGTGTCTGTTGGCCATTTGTAGGTCTTCTTTCGAGAAATGTCTCTTCATGTCTTCTGCTGATTTCTTCACTGGATTATTTGGTTTTTTGGGTGCTGAGTTTGATAAGTTCTTTATAGATTTTGGTTATGAGCCCTTTATCTGATAAGTTATTTGCAAATATCTCCTTCCATCCCATAGGTTGCCTTTTGGTTTTGCTGACTGTTTCCTTTGCCGGGCAAAAGCTTTTTATCTTGATGAAGTCCCAATAGTTCATTTTTGCTTTTGTTTCCCTGCCTTTGGAGATGTGTCTAGCAAGAGTTGCTGCAGCCGAGGTCTAAGAGATTGTTGCTGTGTTCTCCTCTAAGATTTTGATGGATTCCTGTCTCCCATTTAGGTCTCTCGTCCATTTTGAGTTTATCTTTGTGTATGGTGTAAGGAAACGGTCCAGTGTCATTCTTCTCCGTGTGGCTGTCCAATTATCCCAACGTCATTTGTTGAAGAGACTTTTTTTCTTTTGGATTTTCTTTCCTGCTTTGTCGAAAATTAGTTGACAATAGAGTTGAGGGTCCCTTTCTGGGTTCTCTATACTGTTCCATTGATGTCTGTCTGTTTTTGTGTCAGTGCCATGCTGTCTTGATGATTGCAGCTTTGTGATAGAGCTTGAAGTCCAGAATCGTGATGCCACCAGCTTTGGTTTTCTTTTTCAACATTCCTCTGGCTATTCTGGATCTTTTCTGGTCCATACAAATTTTGGGATTATTTGCTCCAGCTCTGTGAAAAATGTCAATGGCGTTTTGATAGAGATTGCATTGAATGTGTAGCTTGCTCTGGGTAGCGTAAGACATTTTAACTAATATTTCTTCTTCAAATCCGTGAACATGTCCTATTTTTCCATTTCTTTGTGTCTTCCTCAATTTCTTTCATAAGTGTTCTTTAGTTTTTCGAGTATAGATCCTTTTCCTCTTTGGTTAGGTTTATTCCTAGGTGTCTTATGGGTTTTGGTGCAACTGTAAATGGGATCAATTCCTTAATTTCTCTTTCTTCTCTCTCATTGTTAGTGTATAGAAATGCAACTGATTTTTTAAAAAATCATATTGAGCACTTTATTATTTTTTTTAGGAATTATTTTTTTATTTTTTTAATTAAAAAAATTTTTTTATTGTTATGTTAATCCCCATACATTACATCATTAGTTTTAGATACAGTGTTCCATGATTCATTGTTTGTGCATAACACCCAGTGCTCCATGCAGAACGTGCCCTCCTCAATACCCATCACCAGGCTAACCCATCCTCCCACCCCCGTCCCCTCTAGAACCCTCAGTTTGATTTTCAGAGTCCATCGTCTCTCATGGTTCGTCTCCCCCTCCGATTTGCCCCCCTTCATTCTTCCCCTCCTGCTATCTTCTTCTTCTTCTTTTTTCTTTCTTAAGATATATTGCATGATTTGTTTCGGAGGTACAGATCTGTGATTCAACAGTCTTGCATCCATTTTCATCAGGGATATTGGTCTGAAATTCTTTTCATTGGGGTCTTTGTCTGATTTGGGGATCAAGGTAATGCTGGCCTTATAGAATGAGTTTGGAAGTTTTCCTTCCATTTCTATTTTTTGAAACCACTTCAGAAAAATAGGTATTAATTCTTCTTGAAATATTTGGTAGAATTCCCTTATGAGCCCATCGGCACTGGACTCCAGAAAGCTAACTGCACAAACTCGCCTTGCTCCCTGAGACTAGACTGTTTTCGGCCCTGTGTCTGGCCTGTGCTGTGCCTTCTGCCAGAAAATCCCCTGTATCAACCAACTGCCCCCGCTCCTCTCCGATCGTCATCTAAGGACCCTTGCTACTCCATGTCTGGTCCCAACATAGAGCTCACGTGGAGGCCGTGCTGAGTTTCAGCTCCACAACCTGAGGAGTCGGAATCGTTCTGTGACAAGGTCTCCCAAGGACTCCTATGCTCTTTAAACTGTGAAAGCACCATCGGGGACTCCTGCTCATCTCTCAGTATTCAGCTCAGAGGCCTCCTCGTCCGGAGAGGCCCCCTGCCCTGCCACCCCACCCCAGCCTGCAGCAGGGACAGTTAGGGAGCCGGAGTGGCCCAGCAATGAGGGCACATGCCACCTTCAGGAGCACTTCCAGTCCCCGAGCCTCTCTCTCCTGCTGCCTGTGACTCTGTGGGAGGACACGTCGTATTTGTCGTGGTTCCCGCTGGTAGCAGCGTCGGCTCCATCAGGTAGGACGTGCGTCCCCTTGGAAATCCTCCCCCTGCACTCCAGCCCCTCCCGAAGCTGCCCTTGGGGTCCCTGTTGTGGGAGCAGCTGGGAGGTGAGACCACCTGCTCACGAGGGCCTTCAGGGACGGTGGAAACCTGGCGGGAGCCCAAATGGACAGGCCTACTCCACGCCGCACTCCTCAGAAAGCGGGCTCCCCACTGCGTGCAATGGGTCCATGCCTTGCTGACTCTCCTCAGGGCCCCACGCAGAGATTTTTCTAAGGGTTCCTTGAGGACGCCCAGAAAACACACAGCGATCTTACAGAAGGTGGGAGTCTTTCTTCCTGCCTCTCCTCTGACCCCCCCAAGTGCCCCAACACAGCCCCGATCTGTCCTCCCCCTCCATCTCCATGATGACCACCCCAGTGCCAGCCCCCAGTGCTCCATGCAGACCCCGTGAGCCCTCTCCCAGAATCCAGCCCCGTCTCCCCCTCCCCTCGTTCCCTTGTCCCCAAAGCCACGCAGATCTGTGCAGAACACACATCACACCCGTGCCCAGCCACCGGCCCCTGTCTCCAGGTCTACACCCGCCCCGGGTGTCTCTACCCTGCACGAGGGAGAGCTCTGTGCAGGGGCCCTGCTGCCTGCCCCCTTCCCTGTCACCTGTGCCCGGTTTCCCCAGCCCCGGCAGCACAGCCCTGCCTCGGCCTTTATACTCCTGTGCTCCCTGCCTGGAACATTCTGCCCCCTGCCCTCCCAGACTACCTCCTGTGACCTTCATCTCAGCCTGAATGTCCCCTCTGGTTGTGGCCCCTGACCCCTGTAGTCATCACCCTATTGGAATTCTCTGCAGAGCAGAGATTGCTATTCCTTGTCCCCTTGTTCTTGATTCCCTGGCCTTGCCCCCACTAGGACGGAAGCCCTGGGGCTCCTCGGGCCCCACCCCATGCTGCAGGACAGCGCTAAAGACATCTTCGAAGCTGCAGAGATACTCACTACATATGTGGGTGCGAATGAAAGCAAATAATACACACAGGCACACTTTGGATCAAATAGAATCATGAGTGCGCGTCCTTCTCCAAATTGCTCCTGGACCCTTTTCTGCCTGCCCTGTGCCCGAGGCTGACTCCCCTACCTGCACTCAGGCCCTCTGGGGGCTGCCTCCTTGCCCAGCAGTCCATGGAGGTCTGGATGGCAGAGGGGGGGCACTTTGCCCCATTCCTGGGACAGCCCCCCACTGGGCTCAGCAGATGCCACTTCCCTGTCCTCCCTCCAGGCCCAGGGGTGGGACCGCCTCCCCCTGTGGCTGGAGGCTGGGAGCCCCCTCCTTGGTCCTGCCCTCTTCCCTGCTGTAGCTGGGGACTGTCCCCCGGCCTCCAACTCCGCACCGTGTGGGAGAAGCGCTCCTGCCTGGGATCTTCCCTGGTCCATCGGACACTCTGCTCTCTGTGCAGAAGATCAAGGAGCCTGTCCTCTCTTTACACATTGCACACACACGTTTTTTCCTTTCAGTAATTTATTTATCTCTAAGCAATTTTTAAAATGGTCAATTCTATTTTTACATTTTCAGGTACTCATAAAACAACTACAGTAGTCTAGATTCTGCATCCTGGGGTGTGTGCGTGTGCACATGCCCACGTGCATGGGAGTGTACGCTTGGTATCAGGAGAAAACTTTGTATTTTGACTGCATACAATTCCTAAATGTTAAACAACAAACAGTATCTTAAACAAAACAACAAAGGCTAAGAAGAAAAAAATTGCAGAACAAGGAAGAAATGGTTGCAAATTCCTAAGTTTTCCTATCTATAAATTTAAGACTAAACTAATGCTATGAATTTAGGACTAAAATATGAATTCAGAACTAAAATATGAACTTAGGACTAAAATGTGAATTTAGGACTAAACTTTGAATTTAAGACTAAAATTTGAATTTAGGACTAAAATTTGAATTTACGACTAAAATATGAGTTTTAGGACTAAAATTTGAATTTAGGACTACACTAACTATTTCATACAGTTTGAGTGAGATGTTGTTTTGTTTAAGTTTTCTCTCTCTCTCTTTTTTTAAGGCAATCACATTTTATTCACATAAATACTGAGTTCTTTCTGCGGAACTGTAACCCTAGTCCTAGAGCACAGAAATGGTCTTGTTTGAAAGTCTCAATCCATGTCCACGATAGAGGATGTCTTCAGTCCCAGTGGCATGAATTTAAATCCGAGCACCGTACCTACAGCAGAGAGTTCTAAAGCGTCCGGCAGGGAAGCTATGTCTTCATGACAATGTGGACGAAGCTCTAGTTACACAGTCCGCGATGGGGTTACACCGCTATCCGGCGGAGAGTCACTGTGGCGTCAGTTCCGAAATAGTAGCCGTTTCACTAGAGAGAGAGAGCCATCAGATGTTCTTCACGGAGCTCCGCGCAGATGCTGAGCCGGGCTGTGGCGGCTCAGAGCCCGGCTGCCCTGAGCCTGGTCACCCCTGCAGGCGACTCCGGGTCCCGGGGCCCTCACGGTGGGCCTTCCCTCCCCCCTGGGGGCCAGATGACCCCGGGGACCCCCCGACACTCCCCAGCCTGCGTGGGCTGTGGGCGGAGCAGCAGGACCCAGAGGGTCCCACAGGACAGGCCGGCAGCTGGACTCCACACCGGCTAGCATCCGCCTCAAGCGATCATTCTCTTTCCTTAGCTCCTGGAACTCCCTCTCTCTGGGCGCAGCTCCCACCCAGCTCTTTGTGGCTCTGTCCTGATGGAAGAGGACCAGCTTGCGATAGTAGGAGGTGGTTCTCTCCAGCTCCTTGCCCAGGTCTTGGACCATCTTCTTGTAGAGGTTGCGTCTCTGGCACGCGAAGTTCATTTCTCTGTGCGCGCTGGCCAGTTTCTTCTTCATTTCCAAGCACTGAGCTTCCGCTTGAAACACTTTTTGGTGAAGTTGCAGGATGTATTGGTCCTGTTCATCCAGGGGGTTCTGACGTTTCAGCTTCAGCGGCTGAATCTCCCTGTCCAGCTGTGAAGTTTCCTTCTGCAAAGAGGCTTCGTGGGTTTGCAGGCTGCGGATTTGTCGTGTCAGCTCCGCCATCTCTCGCCTTTCTGCGCACAGTCGTCTGGCTCTGTGTTGCTGTTCCCCTTCGGGACTTGGAGGGGACCGAGGGCAGCCAGCATCGTCAGGGACGCCCTTCAGATCCACTGCTGCCCGATGGGCGGGCTGATCGCCATTTCCTGCTCCCCTCTCTGGCTGGACTCCCCGGCTCCCGGCACCGGCGTGCTCTGCAGGGAGGTCAGGCGGGGGGACGGCCTGCAGCCCGGGTCCGGCCCTGGACGGGGACTGGCTGGCTTGATCTTTCGGGACCGGCTCCATGCATGCCTTCGACGGCTCCAGCCTTTCTTCCCCCTCCTTCTCCTGCCCTTTCTGCCTCCATCTCGAAACGTCTTGGTTGAGCGGTTCGGGTCCTTCTGGAAAAGGAGTGTTTTCACTCCGATCCTTCGTTCTTTTCCTCAGAAGCTGTTCTCCATCCTTCTCCGATGTTCTGAGGATGGGTTTTTCCCCAGGGACCTGGGGCAGGTCGGGAGGCTGGCTCTTCAGTGCCTTCCTCAGAGAGTTGACAGTGTCCCTAAGCACCAGCCTGCTCGGGTCCGTGTTCATTGCCGTCGAGCACAGGGCTTGTAACGAGGGAGGACTGGCCACCACCGCGGGCGGCCTGAGGGCGGCCTCGGCTTGTGTGCTTGGGCCACTCTCCTCACGGCGGGCTCCACACACTTCGTGGCGGGCAGAGGCCCTGTGGCCCAGCGCCTTCGCGCTTCTTCGAGTGAGTCGTCTCTTCACGAGGAGAACCAGCAGCACAGTCCATACGAGCACCGCCCAGGGCAACACGGGGAGACTCGGGCTGTGTCCCCAGCTTCCAGAAATCAGCAGTGCCCCCAACAGGTGCTCCAACATCAGCTGGCAAGTGGATCCGGCGGCCGAGGGGGGGCCCTCCATGGCTGCGTCGGGCTCCACAGCTCTGTCTCCGAGCGCCAGAGTCCTGTGGCCGCAACTGACCACTCAGAACCATGTGGAGAGTTCCACCCATGAGGTCAACGGTGCCCGGCAACCAGGGCAGAGCAGTTGGGCCGGGGGAGGGGAGGCCAGCCAGGTTCTTTTAAAATTTTTTTTAATTTTAATTCAATTAGCAAACATATAGTACATCATTAGTTTCAGATGTAGAGTTCAGCTATCATCAGTTGCATATAAACCCAGTGCTCATCACATCGGGTGCCCTCCTTAATACCCATCACCCATTTATCTAACCCCCAACCCCACATCCCCTCCAGGATCCCTCAGTTTGTTTCCTATAGTTAAGCATCTCTTGGTTTGTCTCCCTCTCTGATTCCTTTCCTTTCAGTTTTCCCTCCCTTTTATGATCCTCTGCACTGTTTCTTATATTCCACGTATGAGTGAAACCATATAATTGTCTTTCTCTGACTGACTTATTTCATTCAGCATAATACCCTCTAGTTGCATCCACGTTGATGTAAATGGTATTCATAATTTATTTAAATTTCTTTTGGAAACTCTTTGTCCCTGGTATACAGAAATACCATATGTATCTCTATATCTACACTCTATATAGAAATATATCCAAAGAAGACATAGGAATGGCTAACAGACACATGAAAAAATGTTCAACATCATCAGCCATCAGGGAAATTCAAGTCAACACCACATTGAGATACCACCTTACACCAGTTCGAATGGCAAGAATTGACAAGGCAAGAAACAACAAATGTTGGAGAGGATGTGGAGAAAGGGGAACCCTCTTACACTGTTGGTGGGAATACGAGTTGGTACAGCCACTTTGGAAAACAGTGTGGAGGTTCCTCAAAAAGTGAAAAATACAGCTACCCTATGACCCAGCAATTGCACTACTGGGTATTAACCCCAAAGATACAGATGTAGTGAAAAGAAGGGCCATATGCACCCCAATGTTCATAGCAGCAATGTCCACAATAGCCAAACTGTGGAAAGAGCTGAGATGCCTTTCAACAGATGAATGGCTAAAGAAGATGTGGTCCATATATACAATGGAATATTACTCAGCCATCAGAAAGGGTGAATACCCACCATTTGCATCAACATGGATGGGACTGGAGGAGAATATGCTGAGTGAAATAAGTCAAGCAGAGAAAGTCAATTATCACATGGTTTCACTTATTTGTGGCACATAAGGAATAGCATGGAGGACATTAGGAGAAGGAATGGAAAAATGAAGCGGGGGAGATCGGAGGGGGAGTCGAACCGTGAGAGACCGTGGACTCTGCGAAACAAGCTGAGGGTTTTAGAGGGGAGGGGGGTGGGGGGATGGGTTAGCCTGGTGATGGGTATGAAGGAGGACACGTACCGCATGGAGCACGGGGTGTTATATGAAAACAATGAATCGTGGAACACTACATCAAAAACTAATGAAGTATGGTGACTAACATAACATAATAAAATAAAATAAAATAAAAAATAAAGATGATAAAGAAATCTGGGAGGAGAGGTGGCTGCATTGGGGATCTGCACAGTGTTCCAAAACCCATGATTCCTCCAAATGGTGCAGATGCACACAGACACCAAGCCATCAGTTGGCTCTTTATGTGACACATCAAGGAGTGAACAGAACGACAGCTGATTTAGAAATCCTAACTGGTGAACAGAGCTTGTTATAAGACAACATGAGGAGAAATACTGTGACCTTGTCCTTCACAGAAGGAAGAAGAACCTTAAATATTAGTCTGATTTAAAGTTGAGACCTAGAGGTTGAGCTCAGCTCTACCACCCACCAGCTGTGGCTTTCCGAAAGGAGCTGGTGGACATCTACACAGATAGCTCACTTTGTAGATGGAGCAAATAGAGAAGGTCTCCCGGCTGGACCACGGTGGGATGGGACCACCCGTGCCGGGACCTGAGCCAGGTCGTTCTCCCGCCCTGCTGATTCCTTTCACCGGAAGGGCTGGGGAGGCCATAGAGTGGAGTGGAGTTGAAACTCCTGCTTGATTGTGCCCACTGTGATTTTTAGGGTGAAACAGTAGCAGGGCAGGAGTAAACAAAATGCTTTCCAAGGTTAAAAGTGAAAAATGGAAACAAAGTACTTATTGGATCCCATGGAAACTAACACATAACGATACTGACCCACTAGTTTCTTCCTCTGCCCCATGACCAAACAAAATGAATGTCGTTGTGCTGGCAGCAACCTGTGTTTGAAAAACCAAATTCCAACAGACAAGTGAGCAAGTAGACAGATGATGTTACCTTGATCCTTGAACCAGCCTGGATCTGCTGACTATCCAGCTCTTTCCTCATCTGTGAAATGGGCATAAAAAAGTATTGGCCTCCTATGGCTTTTGTGAGTTACACAAAGAGAGCTCTTAGAGCATCACATGGTGCATAACAAGTGCTCCTTGTGTGGTTGTTGTTATGAAGTGGAAATCTCTTTGTATCTCTCACACGTACCAGAGCCTCTTACTTAAAGGATTTCTATCCACACTTTATTCATTTAGTACATTTGTTTACGTGTCATACTGCAAAAGTAGTATTTGCTCTCAGTGAAAAATTTAGAAAACAGAAACGTAAAAGAATCATGTAGGAGCACTGTTTTTGTTGCATTTTAATCTTTTAAAAATGCATACATTGTTATTTTTATAAAATTGGGATCATACAACTGTTTTGTATGCCTATTTTTCAATTTAATGTAATATGTCATGTCTATTATATACATATATTATATATAATAAAATTTCTCTAGATCATTAGGTATCTTTTGGAAACAAGAATGGTTTGAAGCACAGACAGGGAGAGCGCCATGGGAGGATACAGGCAGAGACTGGGGTGATGCTTCTACAAGCCAATAGATGCCAAAGATTGCCACCAAAGCCCCAGAAGTTGGCAGAGACAGTGGAACAGATTCTCCCTCACGGCCCTCAGGAGGAACCAACCCTGACGACACCACACTTTGATCTCGACTTGCAGCCTCCAGAACTATTTCAATTCAAGGATAAGAGGACATCCCGAGATGGCTTGAACTCCATCATGATGGGGCTCGCTGAGGGCGGAATGGATGAGGCATTGTCAGTGACTTCAGCTCTCGTCCGTCACACATTCACTTTCCAAGGCACACCAACCAAGAAGGCAGATATTCAGTTAGCTTGTTCTTTATCTTCTGTCTTCTTGACAACCGAAACTGTTTTTATAACTAGAAGATCAACCAACCAAAGAAGCAAGCAAACAAACAAAACCGAGAATGGCCAGAGATCGGGAAGGTAACATCTGGATAATTTGGAAACCTCGATGGGGTTTTTGTGGCAGGGACCAGTTGCATTTGTTTTTACATGGAAAGGTGAGTGTATTTTAAATTCCATACCCTCCGTCTTTCTGCCTCTTCTGATGTGAATTAATAGCCATGTATGGTGTGTTGTCTTTCTGAACTTTTTAGTGTTTTCCATTGGTCTATCCTATAGAGGTTTTGCATATTTTTGGGCAGATTTCTGAATACTTGATATTTTCATTGATAATTGATTTATTTAAATTATTTTCCTTTGTTTTTTCCTTTTTTAATTTAAATTTAATTAGCCAACATAGAGTACAACATTAGTTTCAGATGTAGAGCTCAATAATTCATCAGTTTCATCTAACACCCAGTGCTCATAACATCACATGCCCTACTTAATGCCCATCCCCCATTTACCCCATCACTCCATCCACCTCCAGCAACCCTCAGTTTATTTCCTATAGTTAAGAGTCTGTGATGGTTTTTCTTCTTCTCTGTGACTTCCCATTCAGTTTTCTCTCCCTTCCCCTATGGTCCTCTGTGCTGTTTCTTACATTCCACATGTGAGTGAAACCATACGACAATTGTCTTTCTCTCGTTGACTTATTTCGCTTAGCATAATACCCTCCAGTTCCATCCCCGGTGATGTAAATGGTAAGCAATCATCCTTTTTGATGGCTGAGTAATATTCCATGGTGTACATATACCACATCTTCTTTATCCATTCATCTGTCGTGGGGCATTCGGGCTCTTTCTACCGTTTGGCTATTGTGGGCATTGCTGCAATAAATATTGGGGTGTATGTGCCCCTTCGGATCACTATCTTTGTATCTTTGGGGTAAATACCTAGTAATGCAATTGCTGAGTCAGAGGGTAGCCCTATTTTTAACTTTTTAAGGAACCTCCCTACTGTTTTCCAGATTGGCTGCACCAGCTTGCATTCCCACCAACAGTGTAGGAGGGTTCCCCTTTCTCTGCATCCTTGCCAACATCTGCCATTTCCTGACTTGTTAATTTTAGCCATTCTGACTGGTGTGAGGTGGTATCTCATTGAGGTTTTGATTTGGATTTCCCTGATTCTGAGTGATGTGGAGCATTTGTTCATGTGTCTGTTGGCCATTTGTAGGTCTTCTTTCGAGAAATGTCTCTTCATGTCTTCTGCTGATTTCTTCACTGGATTATTTGGTTTTTTGGGTGCTGAGTTTGATAAGTTCTTTATAGATTTTGGTTATGAGCCCTTTATCTGATAAGTTATTTGCAAATATCTCCTTCCATCCCATAGGTTGCCTTTTGGTTTTGCTGACTGTTTCCTTTGCCGGGCAAAAGCTTTTTATCTTGATGAAGTCCCAATAGTTCATTTTTGCTTTTGTTTCCCTGCCTTTGGAGATGTGTCTAGCAAGAGTTGCTGCAGCCGAGGTCTAAGAGATTGTTGCTGTGTTCTCCTCTAAGATTTTGATGGATTCCTGTCTCCCATTTAGGTCTCTCGTCCATTTTGAGTTTATCTTTGTGTATGGTGTAAGGAAACGGTCCAGTGTCATTCTTCTCCGTGTGGCTGTCCAATTATCCCAACGTCATTTGTTGAAGAGACTTTTTTTCTTTTGGATTTTCTTTCCTGCTTTGTCGAAAATTAGTTGACAATAGAGTTGAGGGTCCCTTTCTGGGTTCTCTATACTGTTCCATTGATGTCTGTCTGTTTTTGTGTCAGTGCCATGCTGTCTTGATGATTGCAGCTTTGTGATAGAGCTTGAAGTCCAGAATCGTGATGCCACCAGCTTTGGTTTTCTTTTTCAACATTCCTCTGGCTATTCTGGATCTTTTCTGGTCCATACAAATTTTGGGATTATTTGCTCCAGCTCTGTGAAAAATGTCAATGGCGTTTTGATAGAGATTGCATTGAATGTGTAGCTTGCTCTGGGTAGCGTAAGACATTTTAACTAATATTTCTTCTTCAAATCCGTGAACATGTCCTATTTTTCCATTTCTTTGTGTCTTCCTCAATTTCTTTCATAAGTGTTCTTTAGTTTTTCGAGTATAGATCCTTTTCCTCTTTGGTTAGGTTTATTCCTAGGTGTCTTATGGGTTTTGGTGCAACTGTAAATGGGATCAATTCCTTAATTTCTCTTTCTTCTCTCTCATTGTTAGTGTATAGAAATGCAACTGATTTTTTAAAAAATCATATTGAGCACTTTATTATTTTTTTTAGGAATTATTTTTTTATTTTTTTAATTAAAAAAATTTTTTTATTGTTATGTTAATCCCCATACATTACATCATTAGTTTTAGATACAGTGTTCCATGATTCATTGTTTGTGCATAACACCCAGTGCTCCATGCAGAACGTGCCCTCCTCAATACCCATCACCAGGCTAACCCATCCTCCCACCCCCGTCCCCTCTAGAACCCTCAGTTTGATTTTCAGAGTCCATCGTCTCTCATGGTTCGTCTCCCCCTCCGATTTGCCCCCCTTCATTCTTCCCCTCCTGCTATCTTCTTCTTCTTTTTTCTTTCTTAAGATATATTGCATGATTTGTTTCGGAGGTACAGATCTGTGATTCAACAGTCTTGCATCCATTTTCATCAGGGATATTGGTCTGAAATTCTTTTCATTGGGGTCTTTGTCTGATTTGGGGATCAAGGTAATGCTGGCCTTATAGAATGAGTTTGGAAGTTTTCCTTCCATTTCTATTTTTTGAAACCACTTCAGAAAAATAGGTATTAATTCTTCTTGAAATATTTGGTAGAATTCCCTTATGAGCCCATCGGCACTGGACTCCAGAAAGCTAACTGCACAAACTCGCCTTGCTCCCTGAGACTAGACTGTTTTCGGCCCTGTGTCTGGCCTGTGCTGTGCCTTCTGCCAGAAAATCCCCTGTATCAACCAACTGCCCCCGCTCCTCTCCGATCATCATCTAAGGATCCTTGCTACTCCATGTCTGGTCCCAACATAGAGCTCACGTGGAGGCCGTGCTGAGTTTCAGCTCCACAACCTGAGGAGTCGGAATCGTTCTGTGACAAGGTCTCCAAGGACTCCTATGCTCTTTAAACTGTGAAAGCACCATCGGGGACTCCTGCTCATCTCTCAGTATTCAGCTCAGAGGCCTCCTCGTCCGGAGAGGCCCCCTGCCCTGCCACCCCACCCCAGCCTGCAGCAGGGACAGTTAGAGAGGCGGGGTGGCCCAGCGATGAGGGCACATGCCACCTTCAGGAGCACTTCCAGTCCCCGAGCCTCTCTCTCCTGCTGCCTGTGACTCTGTGGGAGGACACGTCGTATTTGTCGTGGTTCCCGCTGGTAGCAGCGTCGGCTCCATCAGGTAGGACGTGCGTCCCCTTGGAAATCCTCCCCCTGCACTCCAGCCCCTCCCGAAGCTGCCCTTGGGGTCCCTGTTGTGGGAGCAGCTGGGAGGTGAGACCACCTGCTCACGAGGGCCTTCAGGGACGGTGGAAACCTGGCGGGAGCCCAAATGGACAGGCCTACTCCACGCTGCACTCCTCAGAAAGCGGGCTCCCCACTGCGTGCAATGGGTCCAAGCCTTGCTGACTCTCCTCAGGGCCCCACGCAGAGATTTCACTAAGGGTTCCTTGAGGACGCCCAGACAACACACAGCGATCTTACAGAAGGTGGGAGTCTTTCTTCCTGCCTCTCCTCTGACCCCCCCAACTGCCCCAACACAGCCCCGATCTGTCCTCCCCCTCCATCTCCATGATGACCACCCCAGTGCCAGCCCCCAGTGCTCCATGCAGACCCCGTGAGCCCTCTCCCAGAATCCAGCCCCGTCTCCCCCTCCCCTCGTTCCCTTGTCCCCAAAGCCACGCAGATCTGTGCAGAACACACATCACACCCGTGCCCAGCCACCGGCCCCTGTCTCCAGGTCTACACCCGCCCCGGGTGTCTCTACCCTGCACGAGGGAGAGCTCTGTGCAGGGGCCCTGCTGCCTGCCCCCTTCCCTGTCACCTGTGCCCGGTTTCCCCAGCCCCGGCAGCACAGCCCTGCCTCGGCCTTTATACTCCTGTGCTCCCTGCCTGGAACATTCTGCCCCCTGCCCTCCCAGACTACCTCCTGTGACCTTCATCTCAGCCTGAATGTCCCCTCTGGTTGTGGCCCCTGACCCCTGTAGTCATCACCCTATTGGAATTCTCTGCAGAGCAGAGATTGCTATTCCTTGTCCCCTTGTTCTTGATTCCCTGGCCTTGCCCCCACTAGGACGGAAGCCCTGGGGCTCCTCGGGCCCCACCCCATGCTGCAGGACAGCGCTAAAGACATCTTAGAAGCTGCAGAGATACTCACTACATATGTGGGTGCGAATGAAAGCAAATAATACACACAGGCACACTTTGGATCAAATAGAATCATGAGTGCGCGTCCTTCTCCAAATTGCTCCTGGACCCTTTTCTGCCTGCCCTGTGCCCGAGGCTGACTCCCCTACCTGCACTCAGGCCCTCTGGGGGCTGCCTCCTTGCCCAGCAGTCCATGGAGGTCTGGATGGCAGAGGGGGGGCACTTTGCCCCATTCCTGGGACAGCCCCCCACTGGGCTCAGCAGATGCCACTTCCCTGTCCTCCCTCCAGGCCCAGGGGTGGGACCGCCTCCCCCTGTGGCTGGAGGCTGGGAGCCCCCTCCTTGGTCCTGCCCTCTTCCCTGCTGTAGCTGGGGACTGTCCCCCGGCCTCCAACTCCGCACCGTGTGGGAGAAGCGCTCCTGCCTGGGATCTTCCCTGGTCCATCGGACACTCTGCTCTCTGTGCAGAAGATCAAGGAGCCTGTCCTCTCTTTACACATTGCACACACACGTTTTTTCCTTTCAGTAATTTATTTATCTCTAAGCAATTTTTAAAATGGTCAATTCTATTTTTACATTTTCAGGTACTCATAAAACAACTACAGTAGTCTAGATTCTGCATCCTGGGGTGTGTGCGTGTGCACATGCCCACGTGCATGGGAGTGTACGCTTGGTATCAGGAGAAAACTTTGTATTTTGACTGCATACAATTCCTAAATGTTAAACAACAAACAGTATCTTAAACAAAACAACAAAGGCTAAGAAGAAAAAAATTGCAGAACAAGGAAGAAATGGTTGCAAATTCCTAAGTTTTCCTATCTATAAATTTAAGACTAAACTAATGCTATGAATTTAGGACTAAAATATGAATTCAGAACTAAAATATGAACTTAGGACTAAAATGTGAATTTAGGACTAAACTTTGAATTTAAGACTAAAATTTGAATTTAGGACTAAAATTTGAATTTACGACTAAAATATGAGTTTTAGGACTAAAATTTGAATTTAGGACTACACTAACTATTTCATACAGTTTGAGTGAGATGTTGTTTTGTTTAAGTTTTCTCTCTCTCTCTTTTTTTAAGGCAATCACATTTTATTCACATAAATACTGAGTTCTTTCTGCGGAACTGTAACCCTAGTCCTAGAGCACAGAAATGGTCTTGTTTGAAAGTCTCAATCCATGTCCACGATAGAGGATGTCTTCAGTCCCAGTGGCATGAATTTAAATCCGAGCACCGTACCTACAGCAGAGAGTTCTAAAGCGTCCGGCAGGGAAGCTATGTCTTCATGACAATGTGGACGAAGCTCTAGTTACACAGTCCGCGATGGGGTTACACCGCTATCCGGCGGAGAGTCACTGTGGCGTCAGTTCCGAAATAGTAGCCGTTTCACTAGAGAGAGAGAGCCATCAGATGTTCTTCACGGAGCTCCGCGCAGATGCTGAGCCGGGCTGTGGCGGCTCAGAGCCCGGCTGCCCTGAGCCTGGTCACCCCTGCAGGCGACTCCGGGTCCCGGGGCCCTCACGGTGGGCCTTCCCTCCCCCCTGGGGGCCAGATGACCCCGGGGACCCCCCGACACTCCCCAGCCTGCGTGGGCTGTGGGCGGAGCAGCAGGACCCAGAGGGTCCCACAGGACAGGCCGGCAGCTGGACTCCACACCGGCTAGCATCCGCCTCAAGCGATCATTCTCTTTCCTTAGCTCCTGGAACTCCCTCTCTCTGGGCGCAGCTCCCACCCAGCTCTTTGTGGCTCTGTCCTGATGGAAGAGGACCAGCTTGCGATAGTAGGAGGTGGTTCTCTCCAGCTCCTTGCCCAGGTCTTGGACCATCTTCTTGTAGAGGTTGCGTCTCTGGCACGCGAAGTTCATTTCTCTGTGCGCGCTGGCCAGTTTCTTCTTCATTTCCAAGCACTGAGCTTCCGCTTGAAACACTTTTTGGTGAAGTTGCAGGATGTATTGGTCCTGTTCATCCAGGGGGTTCTGACGTTTCAGCTTCAGCGGCTGAATCTCCCTGTCCAGCTGTGAAGTTTCCTTCTGCAAAGAGGCTTCGTGGGTTTGCAGGCTGCGGATTTGTCGTGTCAGCTCCGCCATCTCTCGCCTTTCTGCGCACAGTCGTCTGGCTCTGTGTTGCTGTTCCCCTTCGGGACTTGGAGGGGACCGAGGGCAGCCAGCATCGTCAGGGACGCCCTTCAGATCCACTGCTGCCCGATGGGCGGGCTGATCGCCATTTCCTGCTCCCCTCTCTGGCTGGACTCCCCGGCTCCCGGCACCGGCGTGCTCTGCAGGGAGGTCAGGCGGGGGGACGGCCTGCAGCCCGGGTCCGGCCCTGGACGGGGACTGGCTGGCTTGATCTTTCGGGACCGGCTCCATGCATGCCTTCGACGGCTCCAGCCTTTCTTCCCCCTCCTTCTCCTGCCCTTTCTGCCTCCATCTCGAAACGTCTTGGTTGAGCGGTTCGGGTCCTTCTGGAAAAGGAGTGTTTTCACTCCGATCCTTCGTTCTTTTCCTCAGAAGCTGTTCTCCATCCTTCTCCGATGTTCTGAGGATGGGTTTTTCCCCAGGGACCTGGGGCAGGTCGGGAGGCTGGCTCTTCAGTGCCTTCCTCAGAGAGTTGACAGTGTCCCTAAGCACCAGCCTGCTCGGGTCCGTGTTCATTGCCGTCGAGCACAGGGCTTGTAACGAGGGAGGACTGGCCACCACCGCGGGCGGCCTGAGGGCGGCCTCGGCTTGTGTGCTTGGGCCACTCTCCTCACGGCGGGCTCCACACACTTCGTGGCGGGCAGAGGCCCTGTGGCCCAGCGCCTTCGCGCTTCTTCGAGTGAGTCGTCTCTTCACGAGGAGAACCAGCAGCACAGTCCATACGAGCACCGCCCAGGGCAACACGGGGAGACTCGGGCTGTGTCCCCAGCTTCCAGAAATCAGCAGTGCCCCCAACAGGTGCTCCAACATCAGCTGGCAAGTGGATCCGGCGGCCGAGGGGGGGCCCTCCATGGCTGCGTCGGGCTCCACAGCTCTGTCTCCGAGCGCCAGAGTCCTGTGGCCGCAACTGACCACTCAGAACCATGTGGAGAGTTCCACCCATGAGGTCAACGGTGCCCGGCAACCAGGGCAGAGCAGTTGGGCCGGGGGAGGGGAGGCCAGCCAGGTTCTTTTAAAATTTTTTTTAATTTTAATTCAATTAGCAAACATATAGTACATCATTAGTTTCAGATGTAGAGTTCAGCTATCATCAGTTGCATATAAACCCAGTGCTCATCACATCGGGTGCCCTCCTTAATACCCATCACCCATTTATCTAACCCCCAACCCCACATCCCCTCCAGGATCCCTCAGTTTGTTTCCTATAGTTAAGCATCTCTTGGTTTGTCTCCCTCTCTGATTCCTTTCCTTTCAGTTTTCCCTCCCTTTTATGATCCTCTGTACTGTTTCTTATATTCCACGTATGAGTGAAACCATATAATTGTCTTTCTCTGACTGACTTATTTCATTCAGCATAATACCCTCTAGTTGCATCCACGTTGATGTAAATGGTATTCATAATTTATTTAAATTTCTTTTGGAAACTCTTTGTCCCTGGTATACAGAAATACCATATGTATCTCTATATCTACACTCTATATAGAAATATATCCAAAGAAGACATAGGAATGGCTAACAGACACATGAAAAAATGTTCAACATCATTAGCCATCAGGGAAATTCAAGTCAACACCACATTGAGATACCACCTTACACCAGTTCGAATGGCAAGAATTGACAAGGCAAGAAACAACAAATGTTGGAGAGGATGTGGAGAAAGGGGAACCCTCTTACACTGTTGGTGGGAATACGAGTTGGTACAGCCACTTTGGAAAACAGTGTGGAGGTTCCTCAAAAAGTGAAAAATACAGCTACCCTATGACCCAGCAATTGCACTACTGGGTATTAACCCCAAAGATACAGATGTAGTGAAAAGAAGGGCCATATGCACCCCAATGTTCATAGCAGCAATGTCCACAATAGCCAAACTGTGGAAAGAGCTGAGATGCCTTTCAACAGATGAATGGCTAAAGAAGATGTGGTCCATATATACAATGGAATATTACTCAGCCATCAGAAAGGGTGAATACCCACCATTTGCATCAACATGGATGGGACTGGAGGAGAATATGCTGAGTGAAATAAGTCAAGCAGAGAAAGTCAATTATCACATGGTTTCACTTATTTGTGGCACATAAGGAATAGCATGGAGGACATTAGGAGAAGGAATGGAAAAATGAAGCGGGGGAGATCGGAGGGGGAGTCGAACCGTGAGAGACCGTGGACTCTGCGAAACAAGCTGAGGGTTTTAGAGGGGAGGGGGGTGGGGGGATGGGTTAGCCTGGTGATGGGTATGAAGGAGGACACGTACCGCATGGAGCACGGGGTGTTATATGAAAACAATGAATCGTGGAACACTACATCAAAAACTAATGAAGTATGGTGACTAACATAACATAATAAAATAAAATAAAATAAAAAATAAAGATGATAAAGAAATCTGGGAGGAGAGGTGGCTGCATTGGGGATCTGCACAGTGTTCCAAAACCCATGATTCCTCCAAATGGTGCAGATGCACACAGACACCAAGCCATCAGTTGGCTCTTTATGTGACACATCAAGGAGTGAACAGAACGACAGCTGATTTAGAAATCCTAACTGGTGAACAGAGCTTGTTATAAGACAACATGAGGAGAAATACTGTGACCTTGTCCTTCACAGAAGGAAGAAGAACCTTAAATATTAGTCTGATTTAAAGTTGAGACCTAGAGGTTGAGCTCAGCTCTACCACCCACCAGCTGTGGCTTTCTGAAAGGAGCTGGTGGACATCTACACAGATAGCTCACTTTGTAGATGGAGCAAATACAGAAGGTCTCCCGGCTGGACCACGGTGGGATGGGACCACCCGTGCCGGGACCTGAGCCAGTTCGTTCTCCCACCCTGCTGATTCCTTTCACCGGAAGGGCTGGGGAGGCCATAGAGTGGAGTGGAGTTGAAACTCCTGCTTGATTGTGCCCACTGTGATTTTTAGGGTGAAACAGTAGCAGGGCAGGAGTAAACAAAATGCTTTCCAAGGTTAAAAGTGAAAAATGGAAACAAAGTACTTATTGGATCCCATGGAAACTTTAACACATAACGATACTGACCCACTAGTTTCTTCCTCTGCCCCATTACCAAACAAAATGAATGTCGTTGTGCTGGCAGCAACCTGTGTTTGAAAAACCAAATTCCAACAGACAAGTGAGCAAGTAGACAGATGATGTTACCTTGATCCTTGAACCAGCCTGGATCTGCTGACTATCCAGCTCTTTCCTCATCTGTGAAATGGGCATAAAAAAGTATTGGCCTCCTATGGCTTTTGTGAGTTACACAAAGAGAGCTCTTAGAGCATCACATGGTGCATAACAAGTGCTCCTTGTGTGGTTGTTGTTATGAAGTGGAAATCTCTTTGTATCTCTCACACGTACCAGAGCCTCTTACTTAAAGGATTTCTATCCACACTTTATTCATTTAGTACATTTGTTTACGTGTCATACTGTAAAAGTAGTATTTGCTCTCAGTGAAAAATTTAGAAAACAGAAACGTAAAAGAATCATGTAGGAGCACTGTTTTTGTTGCATTTTAATCTTTTAAAAATGCATACATTGTTATTTTTATAAAATTGGGATCATACAACTGTTTTGTATGCCTATTTTTCAATTTAATGTAATATGTCATGTATATTATATACATATATTATATATAATAAAATTTCTCTAGATCATTAGGTATCTTTTGGAAACAAGAATGATTTGAAGCACAGACAGGGAGAGCGCCATGTGAGGATACAGGCAGAGACTGGGGTGATGCTTCTACAAGCCAATAGATGCCAAAGATTGCCACCAAAGCCCCAGAAGTTGGCAGAGACAGTGGAGCAGATTCTCCCTCACGGCCCTCAGGAGGAACCAACCCTGACGACACCACACTTTGATCTCGACTTGCAGCCTCCAGAACTATTTCAATTCAAGGATAAGAGGACATCCCGAGATGGCTTGAACTCCATCATGATGGGGCTCGCTGAGGGCGGAATGGATGAGGCATTGTCAGTGACTTCAGCTCTCGTCCGTCACACATTCACTTTCCAAGGCACACCAACCAAGAAGGCAGATATTCAGTTAGCTTGTTCTTTATCTTCTGTCTTCTTGACAACCGAAACTGTTTTTATAACTAGAAGATCAACCAACCAAAGAAGCAAGCAAACAAACAAAACCGAGAATGGCCAGAGATCGGGAAGGTAACATCTGGATAATTTGGAAACCTCGATGGGGTTTTTGTGGCAGGGACCAGTTGCATTTGTTTTTACATGGAAAGGTGAGTGTATTTTAAATTCCATACCATCCGTCTTTCTGCCTCTTCTGATGTGAATTAATAGCCATGTATGGTGTGTTGTCTTTCTGAACTTTTTAGTGTTTTCCATTCGTCTATCCTATAGAGGTTTTGCATATTTTTGGGCAGATTTCTGAATACTTGATATTTTCATTGATAATTGATTTATTTAAATTATTTTCCTTTGTTTTTTCCTTTTTTAATTTAAATTTAATTAGCCAACATAGAGTACAACATTAGTTTCAGATGTAGAGCTCAATAATTCATCAGTTTCATCTAACACCCAGTGCTCATAACATCACATGCCCTACTTAATGCCCATCCCCCATTTACCCCATCACTCCATCCACCTCCAGCAACCCTCAGTTTATTTCCTATAGTTAAGAGTCTGTGATGGTTTTTCTTCTTCTCTGTGACTTCCCATTCAGTTTTCTCTCCCTTCCCCTATGGTCCTCTGTGCTGTTTCTTACATTCCACATGTGAGTGAAACCATACGACAATTGTCTTTCTCTCATTGACTTATTTCGCTTAGCATAATACCCTCCAGTTCCATCCCCGGTGATGTAAATGGTAAGCAATCATCCTTTTTGATGGCTGAGTAATATTCCATGGTGTACATATACCACATCTTCTTTATCCATTCATCTGTCGTGGGGCATTCGGGCTCTTTCTACCGTTTGGCTATTGTGGGCATTGCTGCAATAAATATTGGGTTGTATGTGCCCCTTCGGATCACTATCTTTGTATCTTTGGGGTAAATACCTAGTAATGCAATTGCTGAGTCAGAGGGTAGCCCTATTTTTAACTTTTTAAGGAACCTCCCTACTGTTTTCCAGATTGGCTGCACCAGCTTGCATTCCCACCAACAGTGTAGGAGGGTTCCCCTTTCTCTGCATCCTTGCCAACATCTGCCATTTCCTGACTTGTTAATTTTAGCCATTCTGACTGGTGTGAGGTGGTATCTCATTGAGGTTTTGATTTGGATTTCCCTGATTCTGAGTGATGTGGAGCATTTGTTCATGTGTCTGTTGGCCATTTGTAGGTCTTCTTTCGAGAAATGTCTCTTCATGTCTTCTGCTGATTTCTTCACTGGATTATTTGGTTTTTTGGGTGCTGAGTTTGATAAGTTCTTTATAGATTTTGGTTATGAGCCCTTTATCTGATAAGTTATTTGCAAATATCTCCTTCCATCCCATAGGTTGCCTTTTGGTTTTGCTGACTGTTTCCTTTGCCGGGCAAAAGCTTTTTATCTTGATGAAGTCCCAATAGTTCATTTTTGCTTTTGTTTCCCTGCCTTTGGAGATGTGTCTAGCAAGAGTTGCTGCAGCCGAGGTCTAAGAGATTGTTGCTGTGTTCTCCTCTAAGATTTTGATGGATTCCTGTCTCCCATTTAGGTCTCTCGTCCATTTTGAGTTTATCTTTGTGTATGGTGTAAGGAAACGGTCCAGTGTCATTCTTCTCCGTGTGGCTGTCCAATTATCCCAACGTCATTTGTTGAAGAGACTTTTTTTCTTTTGGATTTTCTTTCCTGCTTTGTCGAAAATTAGCTGACAATAGAGTTGAGGGTCCCTTTCTGGGTTCTCTATACTGTTCCATTGATGTCTGTCTGTTTTTGTGTCAGTGCCATGCTGTCTTGATGATTGCAGCTTTGTGATAGAGCTTGAAGTCCAGAATCGTGATGCCACCAGCTTTGGTTTTCTTTTTCAACATTCCTCTGGCTATTCTGGATCTTTTCTGGTCCATACACATTTTGGGATTATTTGCTCCAGCTCTGTGAAAAATGTCAATGGCGTTTTGATAGAGATTGCATTGAATGTGTAGCTTGCTCTGGGTAGCGTAAGACATTTTAACTAATATTTCTTCTTCAAATCCGTGAACATGTCCTATTTTTCCATTTCTTTGTGTCTTCCTCAATTTCTTTCATAAGTGTTCTTTAGTTTTTCGAGTATAGATCCTTTTCCTCTTTGGTTAGGTTTATTCCTAGGTGTCTTATGGGTTTTGGTGCAACTGTAAATGGGATCAATTCCTTAATTTCTCTTTCTTCTCTCTCATTGTTAGTGTATAGAAATGCAACTGATTTTTTAAAAAATCATATTGAGCACTTTATTATTTTTTTTAGGAATTATTTTTTTATTTTTTTAATTTAAAAAATTTTTTTATTGTTATGTTAATCCCCATACATTACATCATTAGTTTTAGATACAGTGTTCCATGATTCATTGTTTGTGCATAACACCCAGTGCTCCATGCAGAACGTGCCCTCCTCAATACCCATCACCAGGCTAACCCATCCTCCCACCCCCGTCCCCTCTAGAACCCTCAGTTTGATTTTCAGAGTCCATCGTCTCTCATGGTTCGTCTCCCCCTCCGATTTGCCCCCCTTCATTCTTCCCCTCCTGCTATCTTCTTCTTCTTCTTTTTTCTTTCTTAAGATATATTGCATGATTTGTTTCGGAGGTACAGATCTGTGATTCAACAGTCTTGCATCCATTTTCATCAGGGATATTGGTCTGAAATTCTTTTCATTGGGGTCTTTGTCTGATTTGGGGATCAAGGTAATGCTGGCCTTATAGAATGAGTTTGGAAGTTTTCCTTCCATTTCTATTTTTTGAAACCACTTCAGAAAAATAGGTATTAATTCTTCTTGAAATATTTGGTAGAATTCCCTTATGAGCCCATCGGCACTGGACTCCAGAAAGCTAACTGCACAAACTCGCCTTGCTCCCTGAGACTAGACTGTTTTCGGCCCTGTGTCTGGCCTGTGCTGTGCCTTCTGCCAGAAAATCCCCTGTATCAACCAACTGCCCCCGCTCCTCTCCGATCGTCATCTAAGGACCCTTGCTACTCCATGTCTGGTCCCAACATAGAGCTCACGTGGAGGCCGTGCTGAGTTTCAGCTCCACAACCTGAGGAGTCGGAATCGTTCTGTGACAAGGTCTCCAAGGACTCCTATGCTCTTTAAACTGTGAAAGCACCATCGGGGACTCCTGCTCATCTCTCAGTATTCAGCTCAGAGGCCTCCTCGTCCGGAGAGGCCCCCTGCCCTGCCACCCCACCCCAGCCTGCAGCAGGGACAGTTAGAGAGGCGGGGTGGCCCAGCAATGAGGGCACATGCCACCTTCAGGAGCACTTCCAGTCCCCGAGCCTCTCTCTCCTGCTGCCTGTGACTCTGTGGGAGGACACGTCGTATTTGTCGTGGTTCCCGCTGGTAGCAGCGTCGGCTCCATCAGGTAGGACGTGCGTCCCCTTGGAAATCCTCCCCCTGCACTCCAGCCCCTCCCGAAGCTGCCCTTGGGGTCCCTGTTGTGGGAGCAGCTGGGAGGTGAGACCACCTGCTCACGAGGGCCTTCAGGGACGGTGGAAACCTGGCGGGAGCCCAAATGGACAGGCCTACTCCACGCCGCACTCCTCAGAAAGCGGGCTCCCCACTGCGTGCAATGGGTCCATGCCTTGCTGACTCTCCTCAGGGCCCCACGCAGAGATTTTTCTAAGGGTTCCTTGAGGACGCCCAGACAACACACAGCGATCTTACAGAAGGTGGGAGTCTTTCTTCCTGCCTCTCCTCTGACCCCCCCAAGTGCCCCAACACAGCCCCGATCTGTCCTCCCCCTCCATCTCCATGATGACCACCCCAGTGCCAGCCCCCAGTGCTCCATGCAGACCCCGTGAGCCCTCTCCCAGAATCCAGCCCCGTCTCCCCCTCCCCTCGTTCCCTTGTCCCCAAAGCCACGCAGATCTGTGCAGAACACACATCACACCCGTGCCCAGCCACCGGCCCCTGTCTCCAGGTCTACACCCGCCCCGGGTGTCTCTACCCTGCACGAGGGAGAGCTCTGTGCAGGGGCCCTGCTGCCTGCCCCCTTCCCTGTCACCTGTGCCCGGTTTCCCCAGCCCCGGCAGCACAGCCCTGCCTCGGCCTTTATACTCCTGTGCTCCCTGCCTGGAACATTCTGCCCCCTGCCCTCCCAGACTACCTCCTGTGACCTTCATCTCAGCCTGAATGTCCCCTCTGGTTGTGGCCCCTGACCCCTGTAGTCATCACCCTATTGGAATTCTCTGCAGAGCAGAGATTGCTATTCCTTGTCCCCTTGTTCTTGATTCCCTGGCCTTGCCCCCACTAGGACGGAAGCCCTGGGGCTCCTCGGGCCCCACCCCATGCTGCAGGACAGCGCTAAAGACATCTTAGAAGCTGCAGAGATACTCACTACATATGTGGGTGCGAATGAAAGCAAATAATACACACAGGCACACTTTGGATCAAATAGAATCATGAGTGCGCGTCCTTCTCCAAATTGCTCCTGGACCCTTTTCTGCCTGCCCTGTGCCCGAGGCTGACTCCCCTACCTGCACTCAGGCCCTCTGGGGGCTGCCTCCTTGCCCAGCAGTCCATGGAGGTCTGGATGGCAGAGGGGGGGCACTTTGCCCCATTCCTGGGACAGCCCCCCACTGGGCTCAGCAGATGCCACTTCCCTGTCCTCCCTCCAGGCCCAGGGGTGGGACCGCCTCCCCCTGTGGCTGGAGGCTGGGAGCCCCCTCCTTGGTCCTGCCCTCTTCCCTGCTGTAGCTGGGGACTGTCCCCCGGCCTCCAACTCCGCACCGTGTGGGAGAAGCGCTCCTGCCTGGGATCTTCCCTGGTCCATCGGACACTCTGCTCTCTGTGCAGAAGATCAAGGAGCCTGTCCTCTCTTTACACATTGCACACACACGTTTTTTCCTTTCAGTAATTTATTTATCTCTAAGCAATTTTTAAAATGGTCAATTCTATTTTTACATTTTCAGGTACTCATAAAACAACTACAGTAGTCTAGATTCTGCATCCTGGGGTGTGTGCGTGTGCACATGCCCACGTGCATGGGAGTGTACGCTTGGTATCAGGAGAAAACTTTGTATTTTGACTGCATACAATTCATAAATGTTAAACAACAAACAGTATCTTAAACAAAACAACAAAGGCTAAGAAGAAAAAAATTGCAGAACAAGGAAGAAATGGTTGCAAATTCCTAAGTTTTCCTATCTATAAATTTAAGACTAAACTAATGCTATGAATTTAGGACTAAAATATGAATTCAGAACTAAAATATGAACTTAGGACTAAAATGTGAATTTAGGACTAAAATTTGAATTTAAGACTAAAATTTGAATTTACGACTAAAATTTGAATTTACGACTAAAATATGAGTTTTAGGACTAAAATTTGAATTTAGGACTACACTAACTATTTCATACAGTTTGAGTGAGATGTTGTTTTGTTTAAGTTTTCTCTCTCTCTCTTTTTTTAAGGCAATCACATTTTATTCACATAAATACTGAGTTCTTTCTGCGGAACTGTAACCCTAGTCCTAGAGCACAGAAATGGTCTTGTTTGAAAGTCTCAATCCATGTCCACGATAGAGGATGTCTTCAGTCCCAGTGGCATGAATTTAAATCCGAGCACCGTACCTACAGCAGAGAGTTCTAAAGCGTCCGGCAGGTAAGCTACGTCTTCATGACCATGTGGACGAAGCTCTAGTTACACAGTCCGCGATGGGGTTACACCGCTATCCGGCGGAGAGTCACTGTGGCGTCAGTTCCGAAATAGTAGCCGTTTCACTAGAGAGAGAGAGCCATCAGATGTTCTTCACGGAGCTCCGCGCAGATGCTGAGCCGGGCTGTGGCGGCTCAGAGCCCGGCTGCCCTGAGCCTGGTCACCCCTGCAGGCGACTCCGGGTCCCGGGGCCCTCACGGTGGGCCTTCCCTCCCCCCTGGGGGCCAGATGACCCCGGGGACCCCCCGACACTCCCCAGCCTGCGTGGGCTGTGGGCGGAGCAGCAGGACCCAGAGGGTCCCACAGGACAGGCCGGCAGCTGGACTCCACACCGGCTAGCATCCGCCTCAAGCGATCATTCTCTTTCCTTAGCTCCTGGAACTCCCTCTCTCTGGGCGCAGCTCCCACCCAGCTCTTTGTGGCTCTGTCCTGATGGAAGAGGACCAGCTTGCGATAGTAGGAGGTGGTTCTCTCCAGCTCCTTGCCCAGGTCTTGGACCATCTTCTTGTAGAGGTTGCGTCTCTGGCACGCGAAGTTCATTTCTCTGTGCGCGCTGGCCAGTTTCTTCTTCATTTCCAAGCACTGAGCTTCCGCTTGAAACACTTTTTGGTGAAGTTGCAGGATGTATTGGTCCTGTTCATCCAGGGGGTTCTGACGTTTCAGCTTCAGCGGCTGAATCTCCCTGTCCAGCTGTGAAGTTTCCTTCTGCAAAGAGGCTTCGTGGGTTTGCAGGCTGCGGATTTGTCGTGTCAGCTCCGCCATCTCTCGCCTTTCTGCGCACAGTCGTCTGGCTCTGTGTTGCTGTTCCCCTTCGGGACTTGGAGGGGACCGAGGGCAGCCAGCATCGTCAGGGACGCCCTTCAGATCCACTGCTGCCCGATGGGCGGGCTGATCGCCATTTCCTGCTCCCCTCTCTGGCTGGACTCCCCGGCTCCCGGCACCGGCGTGCTCTGCAGGGAGGTCAGGCGGGGGGACGGCCTGCAGCCCGGGTCCGGCCCTGGACGGGGACTGGCTGGCTTGATCTTTCGGGACCGGCTCCATGCATGCCTTCGACGGCTCCAGCCTTTCTTCCCCCTCCTTCTCCTGCCCTTTCTGCCTCCATCTCGAAACGTCTTGGTTGAGCGGTTCGGGTCCTTCTGGAAAAGGAGTGTTTTCACTCCGATCCTTCGTTCTTTTCCTCAGAAGCTGTTCTCCATCCTTCTCCGATGTTCTGAGGATGGGTTTTTCCCCAGGGACCTGGGGCAGGTCGGGAGGCTGGCTCTTCAGTGCCTTCCTCAGAGAGTTGACAGTGTCCCTAAGCACCAGCCTGCTCGGGTCCGTGTTCATTGCCGTCGAGCACAGGGCTTGTAACGAGGGAGGACTGGCCACCACCGCGGGCGGCCTGAGGGCGGCCTCGGCTTGTGTGCTTGGGCCACTCTCCTCACGGCGGGCTCCACACACTTCGTGGCGGGCAGAGGCCCTGTGGCCCAGCGCCTTCGCGCTTCTTCGAGTGAGTCGTCTCTTCACGAGGAGAACCAGCAGCACAGTCCATACGAGCACCGCCCAGGGCAACACGGGGAGACTCGGGCTGTGTCCCCAGCTTCCAGAAATCAGCAGTGCCCCCAACAGGTGCTCCAACATCAGCTGGCAAGTGGATCCGGCGGCCGAGGGGGGGCCCTCCATGGCTGCGTCGGGCTCCACAGCTCTGTCTCCGAGTGCCAGAGTCCTGTGGCCGCAACTGACCACTCAGAACCATGTGGAGAGTTCCACCCATGAGGTCAATGGTGCCCGGCAACCAGGGCAGAGCAGTTGGGCCGGGGGAGGGGAGGCCAGCCAGGTTCTTTTAAAATTTTTTTTAATTTTAATTCAATTAGCAAACATATAGTACATCATTAGTTTCAGATGTAGAGTTCAGCTATCATCAGTTGCATATAAACCCAGTGCTCATCACATCGGGTGCCCTCCTTAATACCCATCACCCATTTATCTAACCCCCAACCCCACATCCCCTCCAGGATCCCTCAGTTTGTTTCCTATAGTTAAGCATCTCTTGGTTTGTCTCCCTCTCTGATTCCTTTCCTTTCAGTTTTCCCTCCCTTTTATGATCCTCTGCACTGTTTCTTATATTCCACGTATGAGTGAAACCATATAATTGTCTTTCTCTGACTGACTTATTTCATTCAGCATAATACCCTCTAGTTGCATCCACGTTGATGTAAATGGTATTCATAATTTATTTAAATTTCTTTTGGAAACTCTTTGTCCCTGGTATACAGAAATACCATATGTATCTCTATATCTACACTCTATATAGAAATATATCCAAAGAAGACATAGGAATGGCTAACAGACACATGAAAAAATGTTCAACATCATTAGCCATCAGGGAAATTCAAGTCAACACCACATTGAGATACCACCTTACACCAGTTCGAATGGCAAGAATTGACAAGGCAAGAAACAACAAATGTTGGAGAGGATGTGGAGAAAGGGGAACCCTCTTACACTGTTGGTGGGAATACGAGTTGGTACAGCCACTGTGGAAAACAGTGTGGAGGTTCCTCAAAAAGTGAAAAATACAGCTACCCTATGACCCAGCAATTGCACTACTGGGTATTAACCCCAAAGATACAGATGTAGTGAAAAGAAGGGCCATATGCACCCCAATGTTCATAGCAGCAATGTCCACAATAGCCAAACTGTGGAAAGAGCTGAGATGCCTTTCAACAGATGAATGGCTAAAGAAGATGTGGTCCATATATACAATGGAATATCACTCAGCCATCAGAAAGGGTGAATACCCACCATTTGCATCAACATGGATGGGACTGGAGGAGAATATGCTGAGTGAAATAAGTCAAGCAGAGAAAGTCAATTATCACATGGTTTCACTTATTTGTGGCACATAAGGAATAGCATGGAGGACATTAGGAGAAGGAATGGAAAAATGAAGCGGGGGAGATCGGAGGGGGAGTCGAACCGTGAGAGACCGTGGACTCTGCGAAACAAGCTGAGGGTTTTAGAGGGGAGGGGCGTGGGGGGATGGGTTAGCCTGGTGATGGGTATGAAGGAGGACACGTACCGCATGGAGCACGGGGTGTTATATGAAAACAATGAATCGTGGAACACTACATCAAAAACTAATGAAGTATGGTGACTAACATAACATAATAAAATAAAATAAAATAAAAAATAAAGATGATAAAGAAATCTGGGAGGAGAGGTGGCTGCATTGGGGATCTGCACAGTGTTCCAAAACCCATGATTCCTCCAAATGGTGCAGATGCACACAGACACCAAGCCATCAGTTGGCTCTTTATGTGACACATCAAGGAGTGAACAGAACGACAGCTGATTTAGAAATCCTAACTGGTGAACAGAGCTTGTTATAGGACAACATGAGGAGAAATACTGTGACCTTGTCCTTCACAGAAGGAAGAAGAACCTTAAATATTAGTCTGATTTAAAGTTGAGACCTAGAGGTTGAGCTCAGCTCTACCACCCACCAGCTGTGGCTTTCTGAAAGGAGCTGGTGGACATCTACACAGATAGCTCACTTTGTAGATGGAGCAAATACAGAAGGTCTCCCGGCTGGACCACGGTGGGATGGGACCACCCGTGCCGGGACCTGAGCCAGTTCGTTCTCCCGCCCTGCTGATTCCTTTCACCGGAATGGCTGGGGAGGCCATAGAGTGGAGTGGAGTTGAAACTCCTGCTTGATTGTGCCCACTGTGATTTTTAGGGTGAAACAGTAGCAGGGCAGGAGTAAACAAAATGCTTTCCAAGGTTAAAAGTGAAAAATGGAAACAAAGTACTTATTGGATCCCATGGAAACTAACACATAACGATACTGACCCACTAGTTTCTTCCTCTGCGCCATTACCAGACAAAATGAATGTCGTTGTGCTGGCAGCAACCTGTGTTTGAAAAACCAAATTCCAACAGACAAGTGAGCAAGTAGACAGATGATGTTACCTTGATCCTTGAACCAGCCTGGATCTGCTGACTATCCAGCTCTTTCCTCATCTGTGAAATGGGCATAAAAAAGTATTGGCCTCCTATGGCTTTTGTGAGTTACACAAAGAGAGCTCTTAGAGCATCACATGGTGCATAACAAGTGCTCCTTGTGTGGTTGTTGTTATGAAGTGGAAATCTCTTTGTATCTCTCACACGTACCAGAGCCTCTTACTTAAAGGATTTCTATCCACACTTTATTCATTTAGTACATTTGTTTACGTGTCATACTGCAAAAGTAGTATTTGCTCTCAGTGAAAAATTTAGAAAACAGAAACGTAAAAGAATCATGTAGGAGCACTGTTTTTGTTGCATTTTAATCTTTTAAAAATGCATACATTGTTATTTTTATAAAATTGGGATCATACAACTGTTTTGTATGCCTATTTTTCAATTCAATGTAATATGTCATGTCTATTATATACATATATTATATATAATAAAATTTCTCTAGATCATTAGGTATCTTTTGGAAACAAGAATGATTTGAAGCACAGACAGGGAGAGCGCCATGTGAGGATACAGGCAGAGACTGGGGTGATGCTTCTACAAGCCAATAGATGCCAAAGATTGCCACCAAAGCCCCAGAAGTTGGCAGAGACAGTGGAACAGATTCTCCCTCACGGCCCTCAGGAGGAACCAACCCTGACGACACCACACTTTGATCTCGACTTGCAGCCTCCAGAACTATTTCAATTCAAGGATAAGAGGACATCCCGAGATGGCTTGAACTCCATCATGATGGGGCTCGCTGAGGGCGGAATGGATGAGGCATTGTCAGTGACTTCAGCTCTCGTCCGTCACACATTCACTTTCCAAGGCACACCAACCAAGAAGGCAGATATTCAGTTAGCTTGTTCTTTATCTTCTGTCTTCTTGACAACCGAAACTGTTTTTATAACTAGAAGATCAACCAACCAAAGAAGCAAGCAAACAAACAAAACCGAGAATGGCCAGAGATCGGGAAGGTAACATCTGGATAATTTGGAAACCTCGATGGGGTTTTTGTGGCAGGGACCAGTTGCATTTGTTTTTACATGGAAAGGTGAGTGTATTTTAAATTCCATACCCTCCGTCTTTCTGCCTCTTCTGATGTGAATTAATAGCCATGTATGGTGTGTTGTCTTTCTGAACTTTTTAGTGTTTTCCATTGGTCTATCCTATAGAGGTTTTGCATATTTTTGGGCAGATTTCTGAATACTTGATATTTTCATTGATAATTGATTTATTTAAATTATTTTCCTTTGTTTTTTCCTTTTTTAATTTAAATTTAATTAGCCAACATAGAGTACAACATTAGTTTCAGATGTAGAGCTCAATAATTCATCAGTTTCATCTAACACCCAGTGCTCATAACATCACATGCCCTACTTAATGCCCATCCCCCATTTACCCCATCACTCCATCCACCTCCAGCAACCCTCAGTTTATTTCCTATAGTTAAGAGTCTGTGATGGTTTTTCTTCTTCTCTGTGACTTCCCATTCAGTTTTCTCTCCCTTCCCCTATGGTCCTCTGTGCTGTTTCTTACATTCCACATGTGAGTGAAACCATACGACAATTGTCTTTCTCTCGTTGACTTATTTCGCTTAGCATAATACCCTCCAGTTCCATCCCCGGTGATGTAAATGGTAAGCAATCATCCTTTTTGATGGCTGAGTAATATTCCATGGTGTACATATACCACATCTTCTTTATCCATTCATCTGTCGTGGGGCATTCGGGCTCTTTCTACCGTTTGGCTATTGTGGGCATTGCTGCAATAAATATTGGGGTGTATGTGCCCCTTCGGATCACTATCTTTGTATCTTTGGGGTAAATACCTAGTAATGCAATTGCTGAGTCAGAGGGTAGCCCTATTTTTAACTTTTTAAGGAACCTCCCTACTGTTTTCCAGATTGGCTGCACCAGCTTGCATTCCCACCAACAGTGTAGGAGGGTTCCCCTTTCTCTGCATCCTTGCCAACATCTGCCATTTCCTGACTTGTTAATTTTAGCCATTCTGACTGGTGTGAGGTGGTATCTCATTGAGGTTTTGATTTGGATTTCCCTGATTCTGAGTGATGTGGAGCATTTGTTCATGTGTCTGTTGGCCATTTGTAGGTCTTCTTTCGAGAAATGTCTCTTCATGTCTTCTGCTGATTTCTTCACTGGATTATTTGGTTTTTTGGGTGCTGAGTTTGATAAGTTCTTTATAGATTTTGGTTATGAGCCCTTTATCTGATAAGTTATTTGCAAATATCTCCTTCCATCCCATAGGTTGCCTTTTGGTTTTGCTGACTGTTTCCTTTGCCGGGCAAAAGCTTTTTATCTTGATGAAGTCCCAATAGTTCATTTTTGCTTTTGTTTCCCTGCCTTTGGAGATGTGTCTAGCAAGAGTTGCTGCAGCCGAGGTCTAAGAGATTGTTGCTGTGTTCTCCTCTAAGATTTTGATGGATTCCTGTCTCCCATTTAGGTCTCTCGTCCATTTTGAGTTTATCTTTGTGTATGGTGTAAGGAAACGGTCCAGTGTCATTCTTCTCCGTGTGGCTGTCCAATTATCCCAACGTCATTTGTTGAAGAGACTTTTTTTCTTTTGGATTTTCTTTCCTGCTTTGTCGAAAATTAGTTGACAATAGAGTTGAGGGTCCCTTTCTGGGTTCTCTATACTGTTCCATTGATGTCTGTCTGTTTTTGTGTCAGTGCCATGCTGTCTTGATGATTGCAGCTTTGTGATAGAGCTTGAAGTCCAGAATCGTGATGCCACCAGCTTTGGTTTTCTTTTTCAACATTCCTCTGGCTATTCTGGATCTTTTCTGGTCCATACACATTTTGGGATTATTTGCTCCAGCTCTGTGAAAAATGTCAATGGCGTTTTGATAGAGATTGCATTGAATGTGTAGCTTGCTCTGGGTAGCGTAAGACATTTTAACTAATATTTCTTCTTCAAATCCGTGAACATGTCCTATTTTTCCATTTCTTTGTGTCTTCCTCAATTTCTTTCATAAGTGTTCTTTAGTTTTTCGAGTATAGATCCTTTTCCTCTTTGGTTAGGTTTATTCCTAGGTGTCTTATGGGTTTTGGTGCAACTGTAAATGGGATCAATTCCTTAATTTCTCTTTCTTCTCTCTCATTGTTAGTGTATAGAAATGCAACTGATTTTTTAAAAAATCATATTGAGCACTTTATTATTTTTTTTAGGAATTATTTTTTTATTTTTTTAATTTAAAAAATTTTTTTATTGTTATGTTAATCCCCATACATTACATCATTAGTTTTAGATACAGTGTTCCATGATTCATTGTTTGTGCATAACACCCAGTGCTCCATGCAGAACGTGCCCTCCTCAATACCCATCACCAGGCTAACCCATCCTCCCACCCCCGTCCCCTCTAGAACCCTCAGTTTGATTTTCAGAGTCCATCGTCTCTCATGGTTCGTCTCCCCCTCCGATTTGCCCCCCTTCATTCTTCCCCTCCTGCTATCTTCTTCTTCTTCTTTTTTCTTTCTTAAGATATATTGCATGATTTGTTTCGGAGGTACAGATCTGTGATTCAACAGTCTTGCATCCATTTTCATCAGGGATATTGGTCTGAAATTCTTTTCATTGGGGTCTTTGTCTGATTTGGGGATCAAGGTAATGCTGGCCTTATAGAATGAGTTTGGAAGTTTTCCTTCCATTTCTATTTTTTGAAACCACTTCAGAAAAATAGGTATTAATTCTTCTTGAAATATTTGGTAGAATTCCCTTATGAGCCCATCGGCACTGGACTCCAGAAAGCTAACTGCACAAACTCGCCTTGCTCCCTGAGACTAGACTGTTTTCGGCCCTGTGTCTGGCCTGTGCTGTGCCTTCTGCCAGAAAATCCCCTGTATCAACCAACTGCCCCCGCTCCTCTCCGATCGTCATCTAAGGACCCTTGCTACTCCATGTCTGGTCCCAACATAGAGCTCACGTGGAGGCCGTGCTGAGTTTCAGCTCCACAACCTGAGGAGTCGGAATCGTTCTGTGACAAGGTCTCCAAGGACTCCTATGCTCTTTAAACTGTGAAAGCACCATCGGGGACTCCTGCTCATCTCTCAGTATTCAGCTCAGAGGCCTCCTCGTCCGGAGAGGCCCCCTGCCCTGCCACCCCACCCCAGCCTGCAGCAGGGACAGTTAGAGAGGCGGGGTGGCCCAGCAATGAGGGCACATGCCACCTTCAGGAGCACTTCCAGTCCCCGAGCCTCTCTCTCCTGCTGCCTGTGACTCTGTGGGAGGACACGTCGTATTTGTCGTGGTTCCCGCTGGTAGCAGCGTCGGCTCCATCAGGTAGGACGTGCGTCCCCTTGGAAATCCTCCCCCTGCACTCCAGCCCCTCCCGAAGCTGCCCTTGGGGTCCCTGTTGTGGGAGCAGCTGGGAGGTGAGACCACCTGCTCACGAGGGCCTTCAGGGACGGTGGAAACCTGGCGGGAGCCCAAATGGACAGGCCTACTCCACGCCGCACTCCTCAGAAAGCGGGCTCCCCACTGCGTGCAATGGGTCCATGCCTTGCTGACTCTCCTCAGGGCCCCACGCAGAGATTTTTCTAAGGGTTCCTTGAGGACGCCCAGACAACACACAGCGATCTTACAGAAGGTGGGAGTCTTTCTTCCTGCCTCTCCTCTGACCCCCCCAAGTGCCCCAACACAGCCCCGATCTGTCCTCCCCCTCCATCTCCATGATGACCACCCCAGTGCCAGCCCCCAGTGCTCCATGCAGACCCCGTGAGCCCTCTCCCAGAATCCAGCCCCGTCTCCCCCTCCCCTCGTTCCCTTGTCCCCAAAGCCACGCAGATCTGTGCAGAACACACATCACACCCGTGCCCAGCCACCGGCCCCTGTCTCCAGGTCTACACCCGCCCCGGGTGTCTCTACCCTGCACGAGGGAGAGCTCTGTGCAGGGGCCCTGCTGCCTGCCCCCTTCCCTGTCACCTGTGCCCGGTTTCCCCAGCCCCGGCAGCACAGCCCTGCCTCGGCCTTTATACTCCTGTGCTCCCTGCCTGGAACATTCTGCCCCCTGCCCTCCCAGACTACCTCCTGTGACCTTCATCTCAGCCTGAATGTCCCCTCTGGTTGTGGCCCCTGACCCCTGTAGTCATCACCCTATTGGAATTCTCTGCAGAGCAGAGATTGCTATTCCTTGTCCCCTTGTTCTTGATTCCCTGGCCTTGCCCCCACTAGGACGGAAGCCCTGGGGCTCCTCGGGCCCCACCCCATGCTGCAGGACAGCGCTAAAGACATCTTCGAAGCTGCAGAGATACTCACTACATATGTGGGTGCGAATGAAAGCAAATAATACACACAGGCACACTTTGGATCAAATAGAATCATGAGTGCGCGTCCTTCTCCAAATTGCTCCTGGACCCTTTTCTGCCTGCCCTGTGCCCGAGGCTGACTCCCCTACCTGCACTCAGGCCCTCTGGGGGCTGCCTCCTTGCCCAGCAGTCCATGGAGGTCTGGATGGCAGAGGGGGGGCACTTTGCCCCATTCCTGGGACAGCCCCCCACTGGGCTCAGCAGATGCCACTTCCCTGTCCTCCCTCCAGGCCCAGGGGTGGGACCGCCTCCCCCTGTGGCTGGAGGCTGGGAGCCCCCTCCTTGGTCCTGCCCTCTTCCCTGCTGTAGCTGGGGACTGTCCCCCGGCCTCCAACTCCGCACCGTGTGGGAGAAGCGCTCCTGCCTGGGATCTTCCCTGGTCCATCGGACACTCTGCTCTCTGTGCAGAAGATCAAGGAGCCTGTCCTCTCTTTACACATTGCACACACACGTTTTTTCCTTTCAGTAATTTATTTATCTCTAAGCAATTTTTAAAATGGTCAATTCTATTTTTACATTTTCAGGTACTCATAAAACAACTACAGTAGTCTAGATTCTGCATCCTGGGGTGTGTGCGTGTGCACATGCCCACGTGCATGGGAGTGTACGCTTGGTATCAGGAGAAAACTTTGTATTTTGACTGCATACAATTCATAAATGTTAAACAACAAACAGTATCTTAAACAAAACAACAAAGGCTAAGAAGAAAAAAATTGCAGAACAAGGAAGAAATGGTTGCAAATTCCTAAGTTTTCCTATCTATAAATTTAAGACTAAACTAATGCTATGAATTTAGGACTAAAATATGAATTCAGAACTAAAATATGAACTTAGGACTAAAATGTGAATTTAGGACTAAAATTTGAATTTAAGACTAAAATTTGAATTTACGACTAAAATTTGAATTTACGACTAAAATATGAGTTTTAGGACTAAAATTTGAATTTAGGACTACACTAACTATTTCATACAGTTTGAGTGAGATGTTGTTTTGTTTAAGTTTTCTCTCTCTCTCTTTTTTTAAGGCAATCACATTTTATTCACATAAATACTGAGTTCTTTCTGCGGAACTGTAACCCTAGTCCTAGAGCACAGAAATGGTCTTGTTTGAAAGTCTCAATCCATGTCCACGATAGAGGATGTCTTCAGTCCCAGTGGCATGAATTTAAATCCGAGCACCGTACCTACAGCAGAGAGTTCTAAAGCGTCCGGCAGGTAAGCTACGTCTTCATGACCATGTGGACGAAGCTCTAGTTACACAGTCCGCGATGGGGTTACACCGCTATCCGGCGGAGAGTCACTGTGGCGTCAGTTCCGAAATAGTAGCCGTTTCACTAGAGAGAGAGAGCCATCAGATGTTCTTCACGGAGCTCCGCGCAGATGCTGAGCCGGGCTGTGGCGGCTCAGAGCCCGGCTGCCCTGAGCCTGGTCACCCCTGCAGGCGACTCCGGGTCCCGGGGCCCTCACGGTGGGCCTTCCCTCCCCCCTGGGGGCCAGATGACCCCGGGGACCCCCCGACACTCCCCAGCCTGCGTGGGCTGTGGGCGGAGCAGCAGGACCCAGAGGGTCCCACAGGACAGGCCGGCAGCTGGACTCCACACCGGCTAGCATCCGCCTCAAGCGATCATTCTCTTTCCTTAGCTCCTGGAACTCCCTCTCTCTGGGCGCAGCTCCCACCCAGCTCTTTGTGGCTCTGTCCTGATGGAAGAGGACCAGCTTGCGATAGTAGGAGGTGGTTCTCTCCAGCTCCTTGCCCAGGTCTTGGACCATCTTCTTGTAGAGGTTGCGTCTCTGGCACGCGAAGTTCATTTCTCTGTGCGCGCTGGCCAGTTTCTTCTTCATTTCCAAGCACTGAGCTTCCGCTTGAAACACTTTTTGGTGAAGTTGCAGGATGTATTGGTCCTGTTCATCCAGGGGGTTCTGACGTTTCAGCTTCAGCGGCTGAATCTCCCTGTCCAGCTGTGAAGTTTCCTTCTGCAAAGAGGCTTCGTGGGTTTGCAGGCTGCGGATTTGTCGTGTCAGCTCCGCCATCTCTCGCCTTTCTGCGCACAGTCGTCTGGCTCTGTGTTGCTGTTCCCCTTCGGGACTTGGAGGGGACCGAGGGCAGCCAGCATCGTCAGGGACGCCCTTCAGATCCACTGCTGCCCGATGGGCGGGCTGATCGCCATTTCCTGCTCCCCTCTCTGGCTGGACTCCCCGGCTCCCGGCACCGGCGTGCTCTGCAGGGAGGTCAGGCGGGGGGACGGCCTGCAGCCCGGGTCCGGCCCTGGACGGGGACTGGCTGGCTTGATCTTTCGGGACCGGCTCCATGCATGCCTTCGACGGCTCCAGCCTTTCTTCCCCCTCCTTCTCCTGCCCTTTCTGCCTCCATCTCGAAACGTCTTGGTTGAGCGGTTCGGGTCCTTCTGGAAAAGGAGTGTTTTCACTCCGATCCTTCGTTCTTTTCCTCAGAAGCTGTTCTCCATCCTTCTCCGATGTTCTGAGGATGGGTTTTTCCCCAGGGACCTGGGGCAGGTCGGGAGGCTGGCTCTTCAGTGCCTTCCTCAGAGAGTTGACAGTGTCCCTAAGCACCAGCCTGCTCGGGTCCGTGTTCATTGCCGTCGAGCACAGGGCTTGTAACGAGGGAGGACTGGCCACCACCGCGGGCGGCCTGAGGGCGGCCTCGGCTTGTGTGCTTGGGCCACTCTCCTCACGGCGGGCTCCACACACTTCGTGGCGGGCAGAGGCCCTGTGGCCCAGCGCCTTCGCGCTTCTTCGAGTGAGTCGTCTCTTCACGAGGAGAACCAGCAGCACAGTCCATACGAGCACCGCCCAGGGCAACACGGGGAGACTCGGGCTGTGTCCCCAGCTTCCAGAAATCAGCAGTGCCCCCAACAGGTGCTCCAACATCAGCTGGCAAGTGGATCCGGCGGCCGAGGGGGGGCCCTCCATGGCTGCGTCGGGCTCCACAGCTCTGTCTCCGAGTGCCAGAGTCCTGTGGCCGCAACTGACCACTCAGAACCATGTGGAGAGTTCCACCCATGAGGTCAACGGTGCCCGGCAACCAGGGCAGAGCAGTTGGGCCGGGGGAGGGGAGGCCAGCCAGGTTCTTTTAAAATTTTTTTTAATTTTAATTCAATTAGCAAACATATAGTACATCATTAGTTTCAGATGTAGAGTTCAGCTATCATCAGTTGCATATAAACCCAGTGCTCATCACATCGGGTGCCCTCCTTAATACCCATCACCCATTTATCTAACCCCCAACCCCACATCCCCTCCAGGATCCCTCAGTTTGTTTCCTATAGTTAAGCATCTCTTGGTTTGTCTCCCTCTCTGATTCCTTTCCTTTCAGTTTTCCCTCCCTTTTATGATCCTCTGCACTGTTTCTTATATTCCACGTATGAGTGAAACCATATAATTGTCTTTCTCTGACTGACTTATTTCATTCAGCATAATACCCTCTAGTTGCATCCACGTTGATGTAAATGGTATTCATAATTTATTTAAATTTCTTTTGGAAACTCTTTGTCCCTGGTATACAGAAATACCATATGTATCTCTATATCTACACTCTATATAGAAATATATCCAAAGAAGACATAGGAATGGCTAACAGACACATGAAAAAATGTTCAACATCATTAGCCATCAGGGAAATTCAAGTCAACACCACATTGAGATACCACCTTACACCAGTTCGAATGGCAAGAATTGACAAGGCAAGAAACAACAAATGTTGGAGAGGATGTGGAGAAAGGGGAACCCTCTTACACTGTTGGTGGGAATACGAGTTGGTACAGCCACTGTGGAAAACAGTGTGGAGGTTCCTCAAAAAGTGAAAAATACAGCTACCCTATGACCCAGCAATTGCACTACTGGGTATTAACCCCAAAGATACAGATGTAGTGAAAAGAAGGGCCATATGCACCCCAATGTTCATAGCAGCAATGTCCACAATAGCCAAACTGTGGAAAGAGCTGAGATGCCTTTCAACAGATGAATGGCTAAAGAAGATGTGGTCCATATATACAATGGAATATCACTCAGCCATCAGAAAGGGTGAATACCCACCATTTGCATCAACATGGATGGGACTGGAGGAGAATATGCTGAGTGAAATAAGTCAAGCAGAGAAAGTCAATTATCACATGGTTTCACTTATTTGTGGCACATAAGGAATAGCATGGAGGACATTAGGAGAAGGAATGGAAAAATGAAGCGGGGGAGATCGGAGGGGGAGTCGAACCGTGAGAGACCGTGGACTCTGCGAAACAAGCTGAGGGTTTTAGAGGGGAGGGGCGTGGGGGGATGGGTTAGCCTGGTGATGGGTATGAAGGAGGACACGTACCGCATGGAGCACGGGGTGTTATATGAAAACAATGAATCGTGGAACACTACATCAAAAACTAATGAAGTATGGTGACTAACATAACATAATAAAATAAAATAAAATAAAAAATAAAGATGATAAAGAAATCTGGGAGGAGAGGTGGCTGCATTGGGGATCTGCACAGTGTTCCAAAACCCATGATTCCTCCAAATGGTGCAGATGCACACAGACACCAAGCCATCAGTTGGCTCTTTATGTGACACATCAAGGAGTGAACAGAACGACAGCTGATTTAGAAATCCTAACTGGTGAACAGAGCTTGTTATAGGACAACATGAGGAGAAATACTGTGACCTTGTCCTTCACAGAAGGAAGAAGAACCTTAAATATTAGTCTGATTTAAAGTTGAGACCTAGAGGTTGAGCTCAGCTCTACCACCCACCAGCTGTGGCTTTCTGAAAGGAGCTGGTGGACATCTACACAGATAGCTCACTTTGTAGATGGAGCAAATACAGAAGGTCTCCCGGCTGGACCACGGTGGGATGGGACCACCCGTGCCGGGACCTGAGCCAGTTCGTTCTCCCGCCCTGCTGATTCCTTTCACCGGAATGGCTGGGGAGGCCATAGAGTGGAGTGGAGTTGAAACTCCTGCTTGATTGTGCCCACTGTGATTTTTAGGGTGAAACAGTAGCAGGGCAGGAGTAAACAAAATGCTTTCCAAGGTTAAAAGTGAAAAATGGAAACAAAGTACTTATTGGATCCCATGGAAACTAACACATAACGATACTGACCCACTAGTTTCTTCCTCTGCCCAATTACCAGACAAAATGAATGTAGTTGTGCTGGCAGCAACCTGTGTTTGAAAAACCAAATTCCAACAGACAAGTGAGCAAGTAGACAGATGATGTTACCTTGATCCTTGAACCAGCCTGGATCTGCTGACTATCCAGCTCTTTCCTCATCTGTGAAATGGGCATAAAAAAGTATTGGCCTCCTATGGCTTTTGTGAGTTACACAAAGAGAGCTCTTAGAGCATCACATGGTGCATAACAAGTGCTCCTTGTGTGGTTGTTGTTATGAAGTGGAAATCTCTTTGTATCTCTCACACGTACCAGAGCCTCTTACTTAAAGGATTTCTATCCACACTTTATTCATTTAGTACATTTGTTTACGTGTCATACTGCAAAAGTAGTATTTGCTCTCAGTGAAAAATTTAGAAAACAGAAACGTAAAAGAATCATGTAGGAGCACTGTTTTTGTTGCATTTTAATCTTTTAAAAATGCATACATTGTTATTTTTATAAAATTGGGATCATACAACTGTTTTGTATGCCTATTTTTCAATTCAATGTAATATGTCATGTCTATTATATACATATATTATATATAATAAAATTTCTCTAGATCATTAGGTATCTTTTGGAAACAAGAATGATTTGAAGCACAGACAGGGAGAGCGCCATGTGAGGATACAGGCAGAGACTGGGGTGATGCTTCTACAAGCCAATAGATGCCAAAGATTGCCACCAAAGCCCCAGAAGTTGGCAGAGACAGTGGAACAGATTCTCCCTCACGGCCCTCAGGAGGAACCAACCCTGACGACACCACACTTTGATCTCGACTTGCAGCCTCCAGAACTATTTCAATTCAAGGATAAGAGGACATCCCGAGATGGCTTGAACTCCATCATGATGGGGCTCGCTGAGGGCGGAATGGATGAGGCATTGTCAGTGACTTCAGCTCTCGTCCGTCACACATTCACTTTCCAAGGCACACCAACCAAGAAGGCAGATATTCAGTTAGCTTGTTCTTTATCTTCTGTCTTCTTGACAACCGAAACTGTTTTTATAACTAGAAGATCAACCAACCAAAGAAGCAAGCAAACAAACAAAACCGAGAATGGCCAGAGATCGGGAAGGTAACATCTGGATAATTTGGAAACCTCGATGGGGTTTTTGTGGCAGGGACCAGTTGCATTTGTTTTTACATGGAAAGGTGAGTGTATTTTAAATTCCATACCCTCCGTCTTTCTGCCTCTTCTGATGTGAATTAATAGCCATGTATGGTGTGTTGTCTTTCTGAACTTTTTAGTGTTTTCCATTGGTCTATCCTATAGAGGTTTTGCATATTTTTGGGCAGATTTCTGAATACTTGATATTTTCATTGATAATTGATTTATTTAAATTATTTTCCTTTGTTTTTTCCTTTTTTAATTTAAATTTAATTAGCCAACATAGAGTACAACATTAGTTTCAGATGTAGAGCTCAATAATTCATCAGTTTCATCTAACACCCAGTGCTCATAACATCACATGCCCTACTTAATGCCCATCCCCCATTTACCCCATCACTCCATCCACCTCCAGCAACCCTCAGTTTATTTCCTATAGTTAAGAGTCTGTGATGGTTTTTCTTCTTCTCTGTGACTTCCCATTCAGTTTTCTCTCCCTTCCCCTATGGTCCTCTGTGCTGTTTCTTACATTCCACATGTGAGTGAAACCATACGACAATTGTCTTTCTCTCGTTGACTTATTTCGCTTAGCATAATACCCTCCAGTTCCATCCCCGGTGATGTAAATGGTAAGCAATCATCCTTTTTGATGGCTGAGTAATATTCCATGGTGTACATATACCACATCTTCTTTATCCATTCATCTGTCGTGGGGCATTCGGGCTCTTTCTACCGTTTGGCTATTGTGGGCATTGCTGCAATAAATATTGGGGTGTATGTGCCCCTTCGGATCACTATCTTTGTATCTTTGGGGTAAATACCTAGTAATGCAATTGCTGAGTCAGAGGGTAGCCCTATTTTTAACTTTTTAAGGAACCTCCCTACTGTTTTCCAGATTGGCTGCACCAGCTTGCATTCCCACCAACAGTGTAGGAGGGTTCCCCTTTCTCTGCATCCTTGCCAACATCTGCCATTTCCTGACTTGTTAATTTTAGCCATTCTGACTGGTGTGAGGTGGTATCTCATTGAGGTTTTGATTTGGATTTCCCTGATTCTGAGTGATGTGGAGCATTTGTTCATGTGTCTGTTGGCCATTTGTAGGTCTTCTTTCGAGAAATGTCTCTTCATGTCTTCTGCTGATTTCTTCACTGGATTATTTGGTTTTTTGGGTGCTGAGTTTGATAAGTTCTTTATAGATTTTGGTTATGAGCCCTTTATCTGATAAGTTATTTGCAAATATCTCCTTCCATCCCATAGGTTGCCTTTTGGTTTTGCTGACTGTTTCCTTTGCCGGGCAAAAGCTTTTTATCTTGATGAAGTCCCAATAGTTCATTTTTGCTTTTGTTTCCCTGCCTTTGGAGATGTGTCTAGCAAGAGTTGCTGCAGCCGAGGTCTAAGAGATTGTTGCTGTGTTCTCCTCTAAGATTTTGATGGATTCCTGTCTCCCATTTAGGTCTCTCGTCCATTTTGAGTTTATCTTTGTGTATGGTGTAAGGAAACGGTCCAGTGTCATTCTTCTCCGTGTGGCTGTCCAATTATCCCAACGTCATTTGTTGAAGAGACTTTTTTTCTTTTGGATTTTCTTTCCTGCTTTGTCGAAAATTAGTTGACAATAGAGTTGAGGGTCCCTTTCTGGGTTCTCTATACTGTTCCATTGATGTCTGTCTGTTTTTGTGTCAGTGCCATGCTGTCTTGATGATTGCAGCTTTGTGATAGAGCTTGAAGTCCAGAATCGTGATGCCACCAGCTTTGGTTTTCTTTTTCAACATTCCTCTGGCTATTCTGGATCTTTTCTGGTCCATACACATTTTGGGATTATTTGCTCCAGCTCTGTGAAAAATGTCAATGGCGTTTTGATAGAGATTGCATTGAATGTGTAGCTTGCTCTGGGTAGCGTAAGACATTTTAACTAATATTTCTTCTTCAAATCCGTGAACATGTCCTATTTTTCCATTTCTTTGTGTCTTCCTCAATTTCTTTCATAAGTGTTCTTTAGTTTTTCGAGTATAGATCCTTTTCCTCTTTGGTTAGGTTTATTCCTAGGTGTCTTATGGGTTTTGGTGCAACTGTAAATGGGATCAATTCCTTAATTTCTCTTTCTTCTCTCTCATTGTTAGTGTATAGAAATGCAACTGATTTTTTAAAAAATCATATTGAGCACTTTATTATTTTTTTTAGGAATTATTTTTTTATTTTTTTAATTTAAAAAATTTTTTTATTGTTATGTTAATCCCCATACATTACATCATTAGTTTTAGATACAGTGTTCCATGATTCATTGTTTGTGCATAACACCCAGTGCTCCATGCAGAACGTGCCCTCCTCAATACCCATCACCAGGCTAACCCATCCTCCCACCCCCGTCCCCTCTAGAACCCTCAGTTTGATTTTCAGAGTCCATCGTCTCTCATGGTTCGTCTCCCCCTCCGATTTGCCCCCCTTCATTCTTCCCCTCCTGCTATCTTCTTCTTCTTCTTTTTTCTTTCTTAAGATATATTGCATGATTTGTTTCGGAGGTACAGATCTGTGATTCAACAGTCTTGCATCCATTTTCATCAGGGATATTGGTCTGAAATTCTTTTCATTGGGGTCTTTGTCTGATTTGGGGATCAAGGTAATGCTGGCCTTATAGAATGAGTTTGGAAGTTTTCCTTCCATTTCTATTTTTTGAAACCACTTCAGAAAAATAGGTATTAATTCTTCTTGAAATATTTGGTAGAATTCCCTTATGAGCCCATCGGCACTGGACTCCAGAAAGCTAACTGCACAAACTCGCCTTGCTCCCTGAGACTAGACTGTTTTCGGCCCTGTGTCTGGCCTGTGCTGTGCCTTCTGCCAGAAAATCCCCTGTATCAACCAACTGCCCCCGCTCCTCTCCGATCGTCATCTAAGGACCCTTGCTACTCCATGTCTGGTCCCAACATAGAGCTCACGTGGAGGCCGTGCTGAGTTTCAGCCCCACAACCTGAGGAGTCGGAATCGTTCTGTGACAAGGTCTCCAAGGACTCCTATGCTCTTTAAACTGTGAAAGCACCATCGGGGACTCCTGCTCATCTCTCAGTATTCAGCTCAGAGGCCTCCTCGTCCGGAGAGGCCCCCTGCCCTGCCACCCCACCCCAGCCTGCAGCAGGGACAGTTAGAGAGGCGGGGTGGCCCAGCAATGAGGGCACATGCCACCTTCAGGAGCACTTCCAGTCCCCGAGCCTCTCTCTCCTGCTGCCTGTGACTCTGTGGGAGGACACGTCGTATTTGTCGTGGTTCCCGCTGGTAGCAGCGTCGGCTCCATCAGGTAGGACGTGCGTCCCCTTGGAAATCCTCCCCCTGCACTCCAGCCCCTCCCGAAGCTGCCCTTGGGGTCCCTGTTGTGGGAGCAGCTGGGAGGTGAGACCACCTGCTCACGAGGGCCTTCAGGGACGGTGGAAACCTGGCGGGAGCCCAAATTGACAGGGCTACTCCACGCCGCACTCCTCAGAAAGTGGGCTCCCCACTGCGTGCAATGGGTCCAAGCCTTGCTGACTCTCCTCAGGGCCCCACGCAGAGATTTCACTAAGGGTTCCTTGAGGACGCCCAGACAACACACAGCGATCTTACAGAAGGTGGGAGTCTTTCTTCCTGCCTCTCCTCTGACCCCCCCAACTGCCCCAACACAGCCCTGATCTGTCCTCCCCCTCCATCTCCATGATGACCACCCCAGTGCCAGCCCCCAGTGCTCCATGCAGACCCCGTGAGCCCTCTCCCAGAATCCAGCCCCGTCTCCCCCTCCCCTCGTTCCCTTGTCCCCAAAGCCACGCAGATCTGTGCAGAACACACATCACACCCGTGCCCAGCCACCAGCCCCTGTCTCCAGGTCTACACCCGCCCCGGGTGTCTCTACCCTGCACGAGGGAGAGCTCTGTGCAGGGGCCCTGCTGCCTGCCCCCTTCCCTGTCACCTGTGCCCGGTTTCCCCAGCCCCGGCAGCACAGCCCTGCCTCGGCCTTTATACTCCTGTGCTCCCTGCCTGGAACATTCTGCCCCCTGCCCTCCCAGACTACCTCCTGTGACCTTCATCTCAGCCTGAATGTCCCCTCTGGTTGTGGCCCCTGACCCCTGTAGTCATCACCCTATTGGAATTCTCTGCAGAGCAGAGATTGCTATTCCTTGTCCCCTTGTTCTTGATTCCCTGGCCTTGCCCCCACTAGGACGGAAGCCCTGGGGCTCCTCGGGCCCCACCCCATGCTGCAGGACAGCGCTAAAGACATCTTAGAAGCTGCAGAGATACTCACTACATATGTGGGTGCGAATGAAAGCAAATAATACACACAGGCACACTTTGGATCAAATAGAATCATGAGTGCGCGTCCTTCTCCAAATTGCTCCTGGACCCTTTTCTGCCTGCCCTGTGCCCGAGGCTGACTCCCCTACCTGCACTCAGGCCCTCTGGGGGCTGCCTCCTTGCCCAGCAGTCCATGGAGGTCTGGATGGCAGAGGGGGGGCACTTTGCCCCATTCCTGGGACAGCCCCCCACTGGGCTCAGCAGATGCCACTTCCCTGTCCTCCCTCCAGGCCCAGGGGTGGGACCGCCTCCCCCTGTGGCTGGAGGCTGGGAGCCCCCTCCTTGGTCCTGCCCTCTTCCCTGCTGTAGCTGGGGACTGTCCCCCGGCCTCCAACTCCGCACCGTGTGGGAGAAGCGCTCCTGCCTGGGATCTTCCCTGGTCCATCGGACACTCTGCTCTCTGTGCAGAAGATCAAGGAGCCTGTCCTCTCTTTACACATTGCACACACACGTTTTTTCCTTTCAGTAATTTATTTATCTCTAAGCAATTTTTAAAATGGTCAATTCTATTTTTACATTTTCAGGTACTCATAAAACAACTACAGTAGTCTAGATTCTGCATCCTGGGGTGTGTGCGTGTGCACATGCCAACGTGCATGGGAGTGTACGCTTGGTATCAGGAGAAAACTTTGTATTTTGACTGCATACAATTCCTAAATGTTAAACAACAAACAGTATCTTAAACAAAACAACAAAGGCTAAGAAGAAAAAAATTGCAGAACAAGGAAGAAATGGTTGCAAATTCCTAAGTTTTCCTATCTATAAATTTAAGACTAAACTAATGCTATGAATTTAGGACTAAAATATGAATTCAGAACTAAAATATGAACTTAGGACTAAAATGTGAATTTAGGACTAAAATTTGAATTTAAGACTAAAATTTGAATTTAGGACTAAAATTTGAATTTACGACTAAAATATGAGTTTTAGGACTAAAATTTGAATTTAGGACTACACTAACTATTTCATACAGTTTGAGTGAGATGTTGTTTTGTTTAAGTTTTCTCTCTCTCTCTTTTTTTAAGGCAATCACATTTTATTCACATAAATACTGAGTTCTTTCTGCGGAACTGTAACCCTAGTCCTAGAGCACAGAAATGGTCTTGTTTGAAAGTCTCAATCCATGTCCACGATAGAGGATGTCTTCAGTCCCAGTGGCATGAATTTAAATCCGAGCACCGTACCTACAGCAGAGAGTTCTAAAGCGTCCGGCAGGGAAGCTATGTCTTCATGACAATGTGGACGAAGCTCTAGTTACACAGTCCGCGATGGGGTTACACCGCTATCCGGCGGAGAGTCACTGTGGCGTCAGTTCCGAAATAGTAGCCGTTTCACTAGAGAGAGAGAGCCATCAGATGTTCTTCACGGAGCTCCGCGCAGATGCTGAGCCGGGCTGTGGCGGCTCAGAGCCCGGCTGCCCTGAGCCTGGTCACCCCTGCAGGCGACTCCGGGTCCCGGGGCCCTCACGGTGGGCCTTCCCTCCCCCCTGGGGGCCAGATGACCCCGGGGACCCCCCGACACTCCCCAGCCTGCGTGGGCTGTGGGCGGAGCAGCAGGACCCAGAGGGTCCCACAGGACAGGCCGGCAGCTGGACTCCACACCGGCTAGCATCCGCCTCAAGCGATCATTCTCTTTCCTTAGCTCCTGGAACTCCCTCTCTCTGGGCGCAGCTCCCACCCAGCTCTTTGTGGCTCTGTCCTGATGGAAGAGGACCAGCTTGCGATAGTAGGAGGTGGTTCTCTCCAGCTCCTTGCCCAGGTCTTGGACCATCTTCTTGTAGAGGTTGCGTCTCTGGCACGCGAAGTTCATTTCTCTGTGCGCGCTGGCCAGTTTCTTCTTCATTTCCAAGCACTGAGCTTCCGCTTGAAACACTTTTTGGTGAAGTTGCAGGATGTATTGGTCCTGTTCATCCAGGGGGTTCTGACGTTTCAGCTTCAGCGGCTGAATCTCCCTGTCCAGCTGTGAAGTTTCCTTCTGCAAAGAGGCTTCGTGGGTTTGCAGGCTGCGGATTTGTCGTGTCAGCTCCGCCATCTCTCGCCTTTCTGCGCACAGTCGTCTGGCTCTGTGTTGCTGTTCCCCTTCGGGACTTGGAGGAGACCGAGGGCAGCCAGCATCGTCAGGGACGCCCTTCAGATCCACTGCTGCCCGATGGGCGGGCTGATCGCCATTTCCTGCTCCCCTCTCTGGCTGGACTCCCCGGCTCCCGGCACCGGCGTGCTCTGCAGGGAGGTCAGGCGGGGGGACGGCCTGCAGCCCGGGTCCGGCCCTGGACGGGGACTGGCTGGCTTGATCTTTCGGGACCGGCTCCATGCATGCCTTCGACGGCTCCAGCCTTTCTTCCCCCTCCTTCTCCTGCCCTTTCTGCCTCCATCTCGAAACGTCTTGGTTGAGCGGTTCGGGTCCTTCTGGAAAAGGAGTGTTTTCACTCCGATCCTTCGTTCTTTTCCTCAGAAGCTGTTCTCCATCCTTCTCCGATGTTCTGAGGATGGGTTTTTCCCCAGGGACCTGGGGCAGGTCGGGAGGCTGGCTCTTCAGTGCCTTCCTCAGAGAGTTGACAGTGTCCCTAAGCACCAGCCTGCTCGGGTCCGTGTTCATTGCCGTCGAGCACAGGGCTTGTAACGAGGGAGGACTGGCCACCACCGCGGGCGGCCTGAGGGCGGCCTCGGCTTGTGTGCTTGGGCCACTCTCCTCACGGCGGGCTCCACACACTTCGTGGCGGGCAGAGGCCCTGTGGCCCAGCGCCTTCGCGCTTCTTCGAGTGAGTCGTCTCTTCACGAGGAGAACCAGCAGCACAGTCCATACGAGCACCGCCCAGGGCAACACGGGGAGACTCGGGCTGTGTCCCCAGCTTCCAGAAATCAGCAGTGCCCCCAACAGGTGCTCCAACATCAGCTGGCAAGTGGATCCGGCGGCCGAGGGGGGGCCCTCCATGGCTGCGTCGGGCTCCACAGCTCTGTCTCCGAGCGCCAGAGTCCTGTGGCCGCAACTGACCACTCAGAACCATGTGGAGAGTTCCACCCATGAGGTCAACGGTGCCCGGCAACCAGGGCAGAGCAGTTGGGCCGGGGGAGGGGAGGCCAGCCAGGTTCTTTTAAAATTTTTTTTAATTTTAATTCAATTAGCAAACATATAGTACATCATTAGTTTCAGATGTAGAGTTCAGCTATCATCAGTTGCATATAAACCCAGTGCTCATCACATCGGGTGCCCTCCTTAATACCCATCACCCATTTATCTAACCCCCAACCCCACATCCCCTCCAGGATCCCTCAGTTTGTTTCCTATAGTTAAGCATCTCTTGGTTTGTCTCCCTCTCTGATTCCTTTCCTTTCAGTTTTCCCTCCCTTTTATGATCCTCTGCACTGTTTCTTATATTCCACATATGAGTGAAACCATATAATTGTCTTTCTCTGACTGACTTATTTCATTCAGCATAATACCCTCTAGTTGCATCCACGTTGATGTAAATGGTATTCATAATTTATTTAAATTTCTTTTGGAAACTCTTTGTCCCTGGTATACAGAAATACCATATGTATCTCTATATCTACACTCTATATAGAAATATATCCAAAGAAGACATAGGAATGGCTAACAGACACATGAAAAAATGTTCAACATCATTAGCCATCAGGGAAATTCAAGTCAACACCACATTGAGATACCACCTTACACCAGTTCGAATGGCAAGAATTGACAAGGCAAGAAACAACAAATGTTGGAGAGGATGTGGAGAAAGGGGAACCCTCTTACACTGTTGGTGGGAATACGAGTTGGTACAGCCACTGTGGAAAACAGTGTGGAGGTTCCTCAAAAAGTGAAAAATACAGCTACCCTATGACCCAGCAATTGCACTACTGGGTATTAACCCCAAAGATACAGATGTAGTGAAAAGAAGGGCCATATGCACCCCAATGTTCATAGCAGCAATGTCCACAATAGCCAAACTGTGGAAAGAGCTGAGATGCCTTTCAACAGATGAATGGCTAAAGAAGATGTGGTCCATATATACAATGGAATATTACTCAGCCATCAGAAAGGGTGAATACCCACCATTTGCATCAACATGGATGGGACTGGAGGAGAATATGCTGAGTGAAATAAGTCAAGCAGAGAAAGTCAATTATCACATGGTTTCACTTATTTGTGGCACATAAGGAATAGCATGGAGGACATTAGGAGAAGGAATGGAAAAATGAAGCGGGGGAGATCGGAGGGGGAGTCGAACCGTGAGAGACCGTGGACTCTGCGAAACAAGCTGAGGGTTTTAGAGGGGAGGGGCGTGGGGGGATGGGTTAGCCTGGTGATGGGTATGAAGGAGGACACGTACCGCATGGAGCACGGGGTGTTATATGAAAACAATGAATCGTGGAACACTACATCAAAAACTAATGAAGTATGGTGACTAACATAACATAATAAAATAAAATAAAATAAAAAATAAAGATGATAAAGAAATCTGGGAGGAGAGGTGGCTGCATTGGGGATCTGCACAGTGTTCCAAAACCCATGATTCCTCCAAATGGTGCAGATGCACACAGACACCAAGCCATCAGTTGGCTCTTTATGTGACACATCAAGGAGTGAACAGAACGACAGCTGATTTAGAAATCCTAACTGGTGAACAGAGCTTGTTATAAGACAACATGAGGAGAAATACTGTGACCTTGTCCTTCACAGAAGGAAGAAGAACCTTAAATATTAGTCTGATTTAAAGTTGAGACCTAGAGGTTGAGCTCAGCTCTACCACCCACCAGCTGTGGCTTTCCGAAAGGAGCTGGTGGACATCTACACAGATAGCTCACTTTGTAGATGGAGCAAATAGAGAAGGTCTCCCGGCTGGACCACGGTGGGATGGGACCACCCGTGCCGGGACCTGAGCCAGTTCGTTCTCCCGCCCTGCTGATTCCTTTCACCGGATTGGCTGGGGAGGCCATAGAGTGGAGTGGAGTTGAAACTCCTGCTTGATTGTGCCCACTGTGATTTTTAGGGTGAAACAGTAGCAGGGCAGGAGTAAACAAAATGCTTTCCAAGGTTAAAAGTGAAAAATGGAAACAAAGTACTTATTGGATCCCATGGAAACTAACACATAACGATACTGACCCACTAGTTTCTTCCTCTGCCCAATTACCAGACAAAATGAATGTAGTTGTGCTGGCAGCAACCTGTGTTTGAAAAACCAAATTCCAACAGACAAGTGAGCAAGTAGACAGATGATGTTACCTTGATCCTTGAACCAGCCTGGATCTGCTGACTATCCAGCTCTTTCCTCATCTGTGAAATGGGCATAAAAAAGTATTGGCCTCCTATGGCTTTTGTGAGTTACACAAAGAGAGCTCTTAGAGCATCACATGGTGCATAACAAGTGCTCCTTGTGTGGTTGTTGTTATGAAGTGGAAATCTCTTTGTATCTCTCACACGTACCAGAGCCTCTTACTTAAAGGATTTCTATCCACACTTTATTCATTTAGTACATTTGTTTACGTGTCATACTGCAAAAGTAGTATTTGCTCTCAGTGAAAAATTTAGAAAACAGAAACGTAAAAGAATCATGTAGGAGCACTGTTTTTGTTGCATTTTAATCTTTTAAAAATGCATACATTGTTATTTTTATAAAATTGGGATCATACAACTGTTTTGTATGCCTATTTTTCAATTCAATGTAATATGTCATGTCTATTATATACATATATTATATATAATAAAATTTCTCTAGATCATTAGGTATCTTTTGGAAACAAGAATGATTTGAAGCACAGACAGGGAGAGCGCCATGTGAGGATACAGGCAGAGACTGGGGTGATGCTTCTACAAGCCAATAGATGCCAAAGATTGCCACCAAAGCCCCAGAAGTTGGCAGAGACAGTGGAACAGATTCTCCCTCACGGCCCTCAGGAGGAACCAACCCTGACGACACCACACTTTGATCTCGACTTGCAGCCTCCAGAACTATTTCAATTCAAGGATAAGAGGACATCCCGAGATGGCTTGAACTCCATCATGATGGGGCTCGCTGAGGGCGGAATGGATGAGGCATTGTCAGTGACTTCAGCTCTCGTCCGTCACACATTCACTTTCCAAGGCACACCAACCAAGAAGGCAGATATTCAGTTAGCTTGTTCTTTATCTTCTGTCTTCTTGACAACCGAAACTGTTTTTATAACTAGAAGATCAACCAACCAAAGAAGCAAGCAAACAAACAAAACCGAGAATGGCCAGAGATCGGGAAGGTAACATCTGGATAATTTGGAAACCTCGATGGGGTTTTTGTGGCAGGGACCAGTTGCATTTGTTTTTACATGGAAAGGTGAGTGTATTTTAAATTCCATACCCTCCGTCTTTCTGCCTCTTCTGATGTGAATTAATAGCCATGTATGGTGTGTTGTCTTTCTGAACTTTTTAGTGTTTTCCATTGGTCTATCCTATAGAGGTTTTGCATATTTTTGGGCAGATTTCTGAATACTTGATATTTTCATTGATAATTGATTTATTTAAATTATTTTCCTTTGTTTTTTCCTTTTTTAATTTAAATTTAATTAGCCAACATAGAGTACAACATTAGTTTCAGATGTAGAGCTCAATAATTCATCAGTTTCATCTAACACCCAGTGCTCATAACATCACATGCCCTACTTAATGCCCATCCCCCATTTACCCCATCACTCCATCCACCTCCAGCAACCCTCAGTTTATTTCCTATAGTTAAGAGTCTGTGATGGTTTTTCTTCTTCTCTGTGACTTCCCATTCAGTTTTCTCTCCCTTCCCCTATGGTCCTCTGTGCTGTTTCTTACATTCCACATGTGAGTGAAACCATACGACAATTGTCTTTCTCTCGTTGACTTATTTCGCTTAGCATAATACCCTCCAGTTCCATCCCCGGTGATGTAAATGGTAAGCAATCATCCTTTTTGATGGCTGAGTAATATTCCATGGTGTACATATACCACATCTTCTTTATCCATTCATCTGTCGTGGGGCATTCGGGCTCTTTCTACCGTTTGGCTATTGTGGGCATTGCTGCAATAAATATTGGGGTGTATGTGCCCCTTCGGATCACTATCTTTGTATCTTTGGGGTAAATACCTAGTAATGCAATTGCTGAGTCAGAGGGTAGCCCTATTTTTAACTTTTTAAGGAACCTCCCTACTGTTTTCCAGATTGGCTGCACCAGCTTGCATTCCCACCAACAGTGTAGGAGGGTTCCCCTTTCTCTGCATCCTTGCCAACATCTGCCATTTCCTGACTTGTTAATTTTAGCCATTCTGACTGGTGTGAGGTGGTATCTCATTGAGGTTTTGATTTGGATTTCCCTGATTCTGAGTGATGTGGAGCATTTGTTCATGTGTCTGTTGGCCATTTGTAGGTCTTCTTTCGAGAAATGTCTCTTCATGTCTTCTGCTGATTTCTTCACTGGATTATTTGGTTTTTTGGGTGCTGAGTTTGATAAGTTCTTTATAGATTTTGGTTATGAGCCCTTTATCTGATAAGTTATTTGCAAATATCTCCTTCCATCCCATAGGTTGCCTTTTGGTTTTGCTGACTGTTTCCTTTGCCGGGCAAAAGCTTTTTATCTTGATGAAGTCCCAATAGTTCATTTTTGCTTTTGTTTCCCTGCCTTTGGAGATGTGTCTAGCAAGAGTTGCTGCAGCCGAGGTCTAAGAGATTGTTGCTGTGTTCTCCTCTAAGATTTTGATGGATTCCTGTCTCCCATTTAGGTCTCTCGTCCATTTTGAGTTTATCTTTGTGTATGGTGTAAGGAAACGGTCCAGTGTCATTCTTCTCCGTGTGGCTGTCCAATTATCCCAACGTCATTTGTTGAAGAGACTTTTTTTCTTTTGGATTTTCTTTCCTGCTTTGTCGAAAATTAGTTGACAATAGAGTTGAGGGTCCCTTTCTGGGTTCTCTATACTGTTCCATTGATGTCTGTCTGTTTTTGTGTCAGTGCCATGCTGTCTTGATGATTGCAGCTTTGTGATAGAGCTTGAAGTCCAGAATCGTGATGCCACCAGCTTTGGTTTTCTTTTTCAACATTCCTCTGGCTATTCTGGATCTTTTCTGGTCCATACACATTTTGGGATTATTTGCTCCAGCTCTGTGAAAAATGTCAATGGCGTTTTGATAGAGATTGCATTGAATGTGTAGCTTGCTCTGGGTAGCGTAAGACATTTTAACTAATATTTCTTCTTCAAATCCGTGAACATGTCCTATTTTTCCATTTCTTTGTGTCTTCCTCAATTTCTTTCATAAGTGTTCTTTAGTTTTTCGAGTATAGATCCTTTTCCTCTTTGGTTAGGTTTATTCCTAGGTGTCTTATGGGTTTTGGTGCAACTGTAAATGGGATCAATTCCTTAATTTCTCTTTCTTCTCTCTCATTGTTAGTGTATAGAAATGCAACTGATTTTTTAAAAAATCATATTGAGCACTTTATTATTTTTTTTAGGAATTATTTTTTTATTTTTTTAATTAAAAAAATTTTTTTATTGTTATGTTAATCCCCATACATTACATCATTAGTTTTAGATACAGTGTTCCATGATTCATTGTTTGTGCATAACACCCAGTGCTCCATGCAGAACGTGCCCTCCTCAATACCCATCACCAGGCTAACCCATCCTCCCACCCCCGTCCCCTCTAGAACCCTCAGTTTGATTTTCAGAGTCCATCGTCTCTCATGGTTCGTCTCCCCCTCCGATTTGCCCCCCTTCATTCTTCCCCTCCTGCTATCTTCTTCTTCTTCTTTTTTCTTTCTTAAGATATATTGCATGATTTGTTTCGGAGGTACAGATCTGTGATTCAACAGTCTTGCATCCATTTTCATCAGGGATATTGGTCTGAAATTCTTTTCATTGGGGTCTTTGTCTGATTTGGGGATCAAGGTAATGCTGGCCTTATAGAATGAGTTTGGAAGTTTTCCTTCCATTTCTATTTTTTGAAACCACTTCAGAAAAATAGGTATTAATTCTTCTTGAAATATTTGGTAGAATTCCCTTATGAGCCCATCGGCACTGGACTCCAGAAAGCTAACTGCACAAACTCGCCTTGCTCCCTGAGACTAGACTGTTTTCGGCCCTGTGTCTGGCCTGTGCTGTGCCTTCTGCCAGAAAATCCCCTGTATCAACCAACTGCCCCCGCTCCTCTCCGATCGTCATCTAAGGACCCTTGCTACTCCATGTCTGGTCCCAACATAGAGCTCACGTGGAGGCCGTGCTGAGTTTCAGCCCCACAACCTGAGGAGTCGGAATCGTTCTGTGACAAGGTCTCCAAGGACTCCTATGCTCTTTAAACTGTGAAAGCACCATCGGGGACTCCTGCTCATCTCTCAGTATTCAGCTCAGAGGCCTCCTCGTCCGGAGAGGCCCCCTGCCCTGCCACCCCACCCCAGCCTGCAGCAGGGACAGTTAGAGAGGCGGGGTGGCCCAGCAATGAGGGCACATGCCACCTTCAGGAGCACTTCCAGTCCCCGAGCCTCTCTCTCCTGCTGCCTGTGACTCTGTGGGAGGACACGTCGTATTTGTCGTGGTTCCCGCTGGTAGCAGCGTCGGCTCCATCAGGTAGGACGTGCGTCCCCTTGGAAATCCTCCCCCTGCACTCCAGCCCCTCCCGAAGCTGCCCTTGGGGTCCCTGTTGTGGGAGCAGCTGGGAGGTGAGACCACCTGCTCACGAGGGCCTTCAGGGACGGTGGAAACCTGGCGGGAGCCCAAATTGACAGGGCTACTCCACGCCGCACTCCTCAGAAAGTGGGCTCCCCACTGCGTGCAATGGGTCCAAGCCTTGCTGACTCTCCTCAGGGCCCCACGCAGAGATTTCACTAAGGGTTCCTTGAGGACGCCCAGACAACACACAGCGATCTTACAGAAGGTGGGAGTCTTTCTTCCTGCCTCTCCTCTGACCCCCCCAACTGCCCCAACACAGCCCTGATCTGTCCTCCCCCTCCATCTCCATGATGACCACCCCAGTGCCAGCCCCCAGTGCTCCATGCAGACCCCGTGAGCCCTCTCCCAGAATCCAGCCCCGTCTCCCCCTCCCCTCGTTCCCTTGTCCCCAAAGCCACGCAGATCTGTGCAGAACACACATCACACCCGTGCCCAGCCACCAGCCCCTGTCTCCAGGTCTACACCCGCCCCGGGTGTCTCTACCCTGCACGAGGGAGAGCTCTGTGCAGGGGCCCTGCTGCCTGCCCCCTTCCCTGTCACCTGTGCCCGGTTTCCCCAGCCCCGGCAGCACAGCCCTGCCTCGGCCTTTATACTCCTGTGCTCCCTGCCTGGAACATTCTGCCCCCTGCCCTCCCAGACTACCTCCTGTGACCTTCATCTCAGCCTGAATGTCCCCTCTGGTTGTGGCCCCTGACCCCTGTAGTCATCACCCTATTGGAATTCTCTGCAGAGCAGAGATTGCTATTCCTTGTCCCCTTGTTCTTGATTCCCTGGCCTTGCCCCCACTAGGACGGAAGCCCTGGGGCTCCTCGGGCCCCACCCCATGCTGCAGGACAGCGCTAAAGACATCTTAGAAGCTGCAGAGATACTCACTACATATGTGGGTGCGAATGAAAGCAAATAATACACACAGGCACACTTTGGATCAAATAGAATCATGAGTGCGCGTCCTTCTCCAAATTGCTCCTGGACCCTTTTCTGCCTGCCCTGTGCCCGAGGCTGACTCCCCTACCTGCACTCAGGCCCTCTGGGGGCTGCCTCCTTGCCCAGCAGTCCATGGAGGTCTGGATGGCAGAGGGGGGGCACTTTGCCCCATTCCTGGGACAGCCCCCCACTGGGCTCAGCAGATGCCACTTCCCTGTCCTCCCTCCAGGCCCAGGGGTGGGACCGCCTCCCCCTGTGGCTGGAGGCTGGGAGCCCCCTCCTTGGTCCTGCCCTCTTCCCTGCTGTAGCTGGGGACTGTCCCCCGGCCTCCAACTCCGCACCGTGTGGGAGAAGCGCTCCTGCCTGGGATCTTCCCTGGTCCATCGGACACTCTGCTCTCTGTGCAGAAGATCAAGGAGCCTGTCCTCTCTTTACACATTGCACACACACGTTTTTTCCTTTCAGTAATTTATTTATCTCTAAGCAATTTTTAAAATGGTCAATTCTATTTTTACATTTTCAGGTACTCATAAAACAACTACAGTAGTCTAGATTCTGCATCCTGGGGTGTGTGCGTGTGCACATGCCAACGTGCATGGGAGTGTACGCTTGGTATCAGGAGAAAACTTTGTATTTTGACTGCATACAATTCCTAAATGTTAAACAACAAACAGTATCTTAAACAAAACAACAAAGGCTAAGAAGAAAAAAATTGCAGAACAAGGAAGAAATGGTTGCAAATTCCTAAGTTTTCCTATCTATAAATTTAAGACTAAACTAATGCTATGAATTTAGGACTAAAATATGAATTCAGAACTAAAATATGAACTTAGGACTAAAATGTGAATTTAGGACTAAAATTTGAATTTAAGACTAAAATTTGAATTTAGGACTAAAATTTGAATTTACGACTAAAATATGAGTTTTAGGACTAAAATTTGAATTTAGGACTACACTAACTATTTCATACAGTTTGAGTGAGATGTTGTTTTGTTTAAGTTTTCTCTCTCTCTCTTTTTTTAAGGCAATCACATTTTATTCACATAAATACTGAGTTCTTTCTGCGGAACTGTAACCCTAGTCCTAGAGCACAGAAATGGTCTTGTTTGAAAGTCTCAATCCATGTCCACGATAGAGGATGTCTTCAGTCCCAGTGGCATGAATTTAAATCCGAGCACCGTACCTACAGCAGAGAGTTCTAAAGCGTCCGGCAGGGAAGCTATGTCTTCATGACAATGTGGACGAAGCTCTAGTTACACAGTCCGCGATGGGGTTACACCGCTATCCGGCGGAGAGTCACTGTGGCGTCAGTTCCGAAATAGTAGCCGTTTCACTAGAGAGAGAGAGCCATCAGATGTTCTTCACGGAGCTCCGCGCAGATGCTGAGCCGGGCTGTGGCGGCTCAGAGCCCGGCTGCCCTGAGCCTGGTCACCCCTGCAGGCGACTCCGGGTCCCGGGGCCCTCACGGTGGGCCTTCCCTCCCCCCTGGGGGCCAGATGACCCCGGGGACCCCCCGACACTCCCCAGCCTGCGTGGGCTGTGGGCGGAGCAGCAGGACCCAGAGGGTCCCACAGGACAGGCCGGCAGCTGGACTCCACACCGGCTAGCATCCGCCTCAAGCGATCATTCTCTTTCCTTAGCTCCTGGAACTCCCTCTCTCTGGGCGCAGCTCCCACCCAGCTCTTTGTGGCTCTGTCCTGATGGAAGAGGACCAGCTTGCGATAGTAGGAGGTGGTTCTCTCCAGCTCCTTGCCCAGGTCTTGGACCATCTTCTTGTAGAGGTTGCGTCTCTGGCACGCGAAGTTCATTTCTCTGTGCGCGCTGGCCAGTTTCTTCTTCATTTCCAAGCACTGAGCTTCCGCTTGAAACACTTTTTGGTGAAGTTGCAGGATGTATTGGTCCTGTTCATCCAGGGGGTTCTGACGTTTCAGCTTCAGCGGCTGAATCTCCCTGTCCAGCTGTGAAGTTTCCTTCTGCAAAGAGGCTTCGTGGGTTTGCAGGCTGCGGATTTGTCGTGTCAGCTCCGCCATCTCTCGCCTTTCTGCGCACAGTCGTCTGGCTCTGTGTTGCTGTTCCCCTTCGGGACTTGGAGGAGACCGAGGGCAGCCAGCATCGTCAGGGACGCCCTTCAGATCCACTGCTGCCCGATGGGCGGGCTGATCGCCATTTCCTGCTCCCCTCTCTGGCTGGACTCCCCGGCTCCCGGCACCGGCGTGCTCTGCAGGGAGGTCAGGCGGGGGGACGGCCTGCAGCCCGGGTCCGGCCCTGGACGGGGACTGGCTGGCTTGATCTTTCGGGACCGGCTCCATGCATGCCTTCGACGGCTCCAGCCTTTCTTCCCCCTCCTTCTCCTGCCCTTTCTGCCTCCATCTCGAAACGTCTTGGTTGAGCGGTTCGGGTCCTTCTGGAAAAGGAGTGTTTTCACTCCGATCCTTCGTTCTTTTCCTCAGAAGCTGTTCTCCATCCTTCTCCGATGTTCTGAGGATGGGTTTTTCCCCAGGGACCTGGGGCAGGTCGGGAGGCTGGCTCTTCAGTGCCTTCCTCAGAGAGTTGACAGTGTCCCTAAGCACCAGCCTGCTCGGGTCCGTGTTCATTGCCGTCGAGCACAGGGCTTGTAACGAGGGAGGACTGGCCACCACCGCGGGCGGCCTGAGGGCGGCCTCGGCTTGTGTGCTTGGGCCACTCTCCTCACGGCGGGCTCCACACACTTCGTGGCGGGCAGAGGCCCTGTGGCCCAGCGCCTTCGCGCTTCTTCGAGTGAGTCGTCTCTTCACGAGGAGAACCAGCAGCACAGTCCATACGAGCACCGCCCAGGGCAACACGGGGAGACTCGGGCTGTGTCCCCAGCTTCCAGAAATCAGCAGTGCCCCCAACAGGTGCTCCAACATCAGCTGGCAAGTGGATCCGGCGGCCGAGGGGGGGCCCTCCATGGCTGCGTCGGGCTCCACAGCTCTGTCTCCGAGCGCCAGAGTCCTGTGGCCGCAACTGACCACTCAGAACCATGTGGAGAGTTCCACCCATGAGGTCAACGGTGCCCGGCAACCAGGGCAGAGCAGTTGGGCCGGGGGAGGGGAGGCCAGCCAGGTTCTTTTAAAATTTTTTTTAATTTTAATTCAATTAGCAAACATATAGTACATCATTAGTTTCAGATGTAGAGTTCAGCTATCATCAGTTGCATATAAACCCAGTGCTCATCACATCGGGTGCCCTCCTTAATACCCATCACCCATTTATCTAACCCCCAACCCCACATCCCCTCCAGGATCCCTCAGTTTGTTTCCTATAGTTAAGCATCTCTTGGTTTGTCTCCCTCTCTGATTCCTTTCCTTTCAGTTTTCCCTCCCTTTTATGATCCTCTGCACTGTTTCTTATATTCCACATATGAGTGAAACCATATAATTGTCTTTCTCTGACTGACTTATTTCATTCAGCATAATACCCTCTAGTTGCATCCACGTTGATGTAAATGGTATTCATAATTTATTTAAATTTCTTTTGGAAACTCTTTGTCCCTGGTATACAGAAATACCATATGTATCTCTATATCTACACTCTATATAGAAATATATCCAAAGAAGACATAGGAATGGCTAACAGACACATGAAAAAATGTTCAACATCATTAGCCATCAGGGAAATTCAAGTCAACACCACATTGAGATACCACCTTACACCAGTTCGAATGGCAAGAATTGACAAGGCAAGAAACAACAAATGTTGGAGAGGATGTGGAGAAAGGGGAACCCTCTTACACTGTTGGTGGGAATACGAGTTGGTACAGCCACTGTGGAAAACAGTGTGGAGGTTCCTCAAAAAGTGAAAAATACAGCTACCCTATGACCCAGCAATTGCACTACTGGGTATTAACCCCAAAGATACAGATGTAGTGAAAAGAAGGGCCATATGCACCCCAATGTTCATAGCAGCAATGTCCACAATAGCCAAACTGTGGAAAGAGCTGAGATGCCTTTCAACAGATGAATGGCTAAAGAAGATGTGGTCCATATATACAATGGAATATTACTCAGCCATCAGAAAGGGTGAATACCCACCATTTGCATCAACATGGATGGGACTGGAGGAGAATATGCTGAGTGAAATAAGTCAAGCAGAGAAAGTCAATTATCACATGGTTTCACTTATTTGTGGCACATAAGGAATAGCATGGAGGACATTAGGAGAAGGAATGGAAAAATGAAGCGGGGGAGATCGGAGGGGGAGTCGAACCGTGAGAGACCGTGGACTCTGCGAAACAAGCTGAGGGTTTTAGAGGGGAGGGGCGTGGGGGGATGGGTTAGCCTGGTGATGGGTATGAAGGAGGACACGTACCGCATGGAGCACGGGGTGTTATATGAAAACAATGAATCGTGGAACACTACATCAAAAACTAATGAAGTATGGTGACTAACATAACATAATAAAATAAAATAAAATAAAAAATAAAGATGATAAAGAAATCTGGGAGGAGAGGTGGCTGCATTGGGGATCTGCACAGTGTTCCAAAACCCATGATTCCTCCAAATGGTGCAGATGCACACAGACACCAAGCCATCAGTTGGCTCTTTATGTGACACATCAAGGAGTGAACAGAACGACAGCTGATTTAGAAATCCTAACTGGTGAACAGAGCTTGTTATAAGACAACATGAGGAGAAATACTGTGACCTTGTCCTTCACAGAAGGAAGAAGAACCTTAAATATTAGTCTGATTTAAAGTTGAGACCTAGAGGTTGAGCTCAGCTCTACCACCCACCAGCTGTGGCTTTCCGAAAGGAGCTGGTGGACATCTACACAGATAGCTCACTTTGTAGATGGAGCAAATACAGAAGGTCTCCCGGCTGGACCACGGTGGGATGGGACCACCCGTGCCGGGACCTGAGCCAGTTCGTTCTCCCGCCCTGCTGATTCCTTTCACCGGATTGGCTGGGGAGGCCATAGAGTGGAGTGGAGTTGAAACTCCTGCTTGATTGTGCCCACTGTGATTTTTAGGGTGAAACAGTAGCAGGGCAGGAGTAAACAAAATGCTTTCCAAGGTTAAAAGTGAAAAATGGAAACAAAGTACTTATTGGATCCCATGGAAACTAACACATAACGATACTGACCCACTAGTTTCTTCCTCTGCCCAATTACCAGACAAAATGAATGTAGTTGTGCTGGCAGCAACCTGTGTTTGAAAAACCAAATTCCAACAGACAAGTGAGCAAGTAGACAGATGATGTTACCTTGATCCTTGAACCAGCCTGGATCTGCTGACTATCCAGCTCTTTCCTCATCTGTGAAATGGGCATAAAAAAGTATTGGCCTCCTATGGCTTTTGTGAGTTACACAAAGAGAGCTCTTAGAGCATCACATGGTGCATAACAAGTGCTCCTTGTGTGGTTGTTGTTATGAAGTGGAAATCTCTTTGTATCTCTCACACGTACCAGAGCCTCTTACTTAAAGGATTTCTATCCACACTTTATTCATTTAGTACATTTGTTTACGTGTCATACTGCAAAAGTAGTATTTGCTCTCAGTGAAAAATTTAGAAAACAGAAACGTAAAAGAATCATGTAGGAGCACTGTTTTTGTTGCATTTTAATCTTTTAAAAATGCATACATTGTTATTTTTATAAAATTGGGATCATACAACTGTTTTGTATGCCTATTTTTCAATTCAATGTAATATGTCATGTCTATTATATACATATATTATATATAATAAAATTTCTCTAGATCATTAGGTATCTTTTGGAAACAAGAATGATTTGAAGCACAGACAGGGAGAGCGCCATGTGAGGATACAGGCAGAGACTGGGGTGATGCTTCTACAAGCCAATAGATGCCAAAGATTGCCACCAAAGCCCCAGAAGTTGGCAGAGACAGTGGAACAGATTCTCCCTCACGGCCCTCAGGAGGAACCAACCCTGACGACACCACACTTTGATCTCGACTTGCAGCCTCCAGAACTATTTCAATTCAAGGATAAGAGGACATCCCGAGATGGCTTGAACTCCATCATGATGGGGCTCGCTGAGGGCGGAATGGATGAGGCATTGTCAGTGACTTCAGCTCTCGTCCGTCACACATTCACTTTCCAAGGCACACCAACCAAGAAGGCAGATATTCAGTTAGCTTGTTCTTTATCTTCTGTCTTCTTGACAACCGAAACTGTTTTTATAACTAGAAGATCAACCAACCAAAGAAGCAAGCAAACAAACAAAACTGAGAATGGCCAGAGATCGGGAAGGTAACATCTGGATAATTTGGAAACCTCGATGGGGTTTTTGTGGCAGGGACCAGTTGCATTTGTTTTTACATGGAAAGGTGAGTGTATTTTAAATTCCATACCCTCCGTCTTTCTGCCTCTTCTGATGTGAATTAATAGCCATGTATGGTGTGTTGTCTTTCTGAACTTTTTAGTGTTTTCCATTGGTCTATCCTATAGAGGTTTTGCATATTTTTGGGCAGATTTCTGAATACTTGATATTTTCATTGATAATTGATTTATTTAAATTATTTTCCTTTGTTTTTTCCTTTTTTAATTTAAATTTAATTAGCCAACATAGAGTACAACATTAGTTTCAGATGTAGAGCTCAATAATTCATCAGTTTCATCTAACACCCAGTGCTCATAACATCACATGCCCTACTTAATGCCCATCCCCCATTTACCCCATCACTCCATCCACCTCCAGCAACCCTCAGTTTATTTCCTATAGTTAAGAGTCTGTGATGGTTTTTCTTCTTCTCTGTGACTTCCCATTCAGTTTTCTCTCCCTTCCCCTATGGTCCTCTGTGCTGTTTCTTACATTCCACATGTGAGTGAAACCATACGACAATTGTCTTTCTCTCATTGACTTATTTCGCTTAGCATAATACCCTCCAGTTCCATCCCCGGTGATGTAAATGGTAAGCAATCATCCTTTTTGATGGCTGAGTAATATTCCATGGTGTACATATACCACATCTTCTTTATCCATTCATCTGTCGTGGGGCATTTGGGCTCTTTCTACAGTTTGGCTATTGTGGGCATTGCTGCAATAAATATTGGGGTGTATGTGCCCCTTCGGATCACTATCTTTGTATCTTTGGGGTAAATACCTAGTAATGCAATTGCTGAGTCAGAGGGTAGCCCTATTTTTAACTTTTTAAGGAACCTCCCTACTGTTTTCCAGATTGGCTGCACCAGCTTGCATTCCCACCAACAGTGTAGGAGGGTTCCCCTTTCTCTGCATCCTTGCCAACATCTGCCATTTCCTGACTTGTTAATTTTAGCCATTCTGACTGGTGTGAGGTGGTATCTCATTGAGGTTTTGATTTGGATTTCCCTGATTCTGAGTGATGTGGAGCATTTGTTCATGTGTCTGTTGGCCATTTGTAGGTCTTCTTTCGAGAAATGTCTCTTCATGTCTTCTGCTGATTTCTTCACTGGATTATTTGGTTTTTTGGGTGCTGAGTTTGATAAGTTCTTTATAGATTTTGGTTATGAGCCCTTTATCTGATAAGTTATTTGCAAATATCTCCTTCCATCCCATAGGTTGCCTTTTGGTTTTGCTGACTGTTTCCTTTGCCGGGCAAAAGCTTTTTATCTTGATGAAGTCCCAATAGTTCATTTTTGCTTTTGTTTCCCTGCCTTTGGAGATGTGTCTAGCAAGAGTTGCTGCAGCCGAGGTCTAAGAGATTGTTGCTGTGTTCTCCTCTAAGATTTTGATGGATTCCTGTCTCCCATTTAGGTCTCTCGTCCATTTTGAGTTTATCTTTGTGTATGGTGTAAGGAAACGGTCCAGTGTCATTCTTCTCCGTGTGGCTGTCCAATTATCCCAACGTCATTTGTTGAAGAGACTTTTTTTCTTTTGGATTTTCTTTCCTGCTTTGTCGAAAATTAGTTGACAATAGAGTTGAGGGTCCCTTTCTGGGTTCTCTATACTGTTCCATTGATGTCTGTCTGTTTTTGTGTCAGTGCCATGCTGTCTTGATGATTGCAGCTTTGTGATAGAGCTTGAAGTCCAGAATCGTGATGCCACCAGCTTTGGTTTTCTTTTTCAACATTCCTCTGGCTATTCTGGATCTTTTCTGGTCCATACACATTTTGGGATTATTTGCTCCAGCTCTGTGAAAAATGTCAATGGCGTTTTGATAGAGATTGCATTGAATGTGTAGCTTGCTCTGGGTAGCGTAAGACATTTTAACTAATATTTCTTCTTCAAATCCGTGAACATGTCCTATTTTTCCATTTCTTTGTGTCTTCCTCAATTTCTTTCATAAGTGTTCTTTAGTTTTTCGAGTATAGATCCTTTTCCTCTTTGGTTAGGTTTATTCCTAGGTGTCTTATGGGTTTTGGTGCAACTGTAAATGGGATCAATTCCTTAATTTCTCTTTCTTCTCTCTCATTGTTAGTGTATAGAAATGCAACTGATTTTTTAAAAAATCATATTGAGCACTTTATTATTTTTTTTAGGAATTATTTTTTTATTTTTTTAATTTAAAAAATTTTTTTATTGTTATGTTAATCCCCATACATTACATCATTAGTTTTAGATACAGTGTTCCATGATTCATTGTTTGTGCATAACACCCAGTGCTCCATGCAGAACGTGCCCTCCTCAATACCCATCACCAGGCTAACCCATCCTCCCACCCCCGTCCCCTCTAGAACCCTCAGTTTGATTTTCAGAGTCCATCGTCTCTCATGGTTCGTCTCCCCCTCCGATTTGCCCCCCTTCATTCTTCCCCTCCTGCTATCTTCTTCTTCTTCTTTTTTCTTTCTTAAGATATATTGCATGATTTGTTTCGGAGGTACAGATCTGTGATTCAACAGTCTTGCATCCATTTTCATCAGGGATATTGGTCTGAAATTCTTTTCATTGGGGTCTTTGTCTGATTTGGGGATCAAGGTAATGCTGGCCTTATAGAATGAGTTTGGAAGTTTTCCTTCCATTTCTATTTTTTGAAACCACTTCAGAAAAATAGGTATTAATTCTTCTTGAAATATTTGGTAGAATTCCCTTATGAGCCCATCGGCACTGGACTCCAGAAAGCTAACTGCACAAACTCGCCTTGCTCCCTGAGACTAGACTGTTTTCGGCCCTGTGTCTGGCCTGTGCTGTGCCTTCTGCCAGAAAATCCCCTGTATCAACCAACTGCCCCCGCTCCTCTCCGATCATCATCTAAGGATCCTTGCTACTCCATGTCTGGTCCCAACATAGAGCTCACGTGGAGGCCGTGCTGAGTTTCAGCTCCACAACCTGAGGAGTCGGAATCGTTCTGTGACAAGGTCTCCAAGGACTCCTATGCTCTTTAAACTGTGAAAGCACCATCGGGGACTCCTGCTCATCTCTCAGTATTCAGCTCAGAGGCCTCCTCGTCCGGAGAGGCCCCCTGCCCTGCCACCCCACCCCAGCCTGCAGCAGGGACAGTTAGAGAGCCGGAGTGGCCCAGCAATGAGGGCACATGCCACCTTCAGGAGCACTTCCAGTCCCCGAGGCTCTCTCTCCTGCTGCCTGTGACTCTGTGGGAGGACACGTCGTATTTGTCGTGGTTCCCGCTGGTAGCAGCGTCGGCTCCATCAGGTAGGATGTGCGTCCCCTTGGAAATCCTCCCCCTGCACTCCAGCCCCTCCCGAAGCTGCCCTTGGGGTCCCTGTTGTGGGAGCAGCTGGGAGGTGAGACCACCTGCTCACGAGGGCCTTCAGGGACGGTGGAAACCTGGCGGGAGCCCGAATGGACAGGCCTACTCCACGCCGCACTCCTCAGAAAGCGGGCTCCCCACTACGTGCAATGGGTCCATGCCTTGCTGACTCTCCTCAGGGCCCCACGCAGAGATTTTTCTAAGGGTTCCTTGAGGACGCCCAGACAACACACAGCGATCTTACAGAAGGTGGGAGTCTTTCTTCCTGCCTCTCCTCTGACCCCCCCAACTGCCCCAACACAGCCCCGATCTGTCCTCCCCCTCCATCTCCATGATGACCACCCCAGTGCCAGCCCCCAGTGCTCCATGCAGACCCCGTGAGCCCTCTCCCAGAATCCAGCCCCGTCTCCCCCTCCCCTCGTTCCCTTGTCCCCAAAGCCACGCAGATCTGTGCAGAACACACATCACACCCGTGCCCAGCCACCAGCCCCTGTCTCCAGGTCTACACCCGCCCCGGGTGTCTCTACCCTGCACGAGGGAGAGCTCTGTGCAGGGGCCCTGCTGCCTGCCCCCTTCCCTGTCACCTGTGCCCGGTTTCCCCAGCCCCGGCAGCACAGCCCTGCCTCGGCCTTTATACTCCTGTGCTCCCTGCCTGGAACATTCTGCCCCCTGCCCTCCCAGACTACCTCCTGTGACCTTCATCTCAGCCTGAATGTCCCCTCTGGTTGTGGCCCCTGACCCCTGTAGTCATCACCCTATTGGAATTCTCTGCAGAGCAGAGATTGCTATTCCTTGTCCCCTTGTTCTTGATTCCCTGGCCTTGCCCCCACTAGGACGGAAGCCCTGGGGCTCCTCGGGCCCCACCCCATGCTGCAGGACAGCGCTAAAGACATCTTAGAAGCTGCAGAGATACTCACTACATATGTGGGTGCGAATGAAAGCAAATAATACACACAGGCACACTTTGGATCAAATAGAATCATGAGTGCGCGTCCTTCTCCAAATTGCTCCTGGACCCTTTTCTGCCTGCCCTGTGCCCGAGGCTGACTCCCCTACCTGCACTCAGGCCCTCTGGGGGCTGCCTCCTTGCCCAGCAGTCCATGGAGGTCTGGATGGCAGAGGGGGGGCACTTTGCCCCATTCCTGGGACAGCCCCCCACTGGGCTCAGCAGATGCCACTTCCCTGTCCTCCCTCCAGGCCCAGGGGTGGGACCGCCTCCCCCTGTGGCTGGAGGCTGGGAGCCCCCTCCTTGGTCCTGCCCTCTTCCCTGCTGTAGCTGGGGACTGTCCCCCGGCCTCCAACTCCGCACCGTGTGGGAGAAGCGCTCCTGCCTGGGATCTTCCCTGGTCCATCGGACACTCTGCTCTCTGTGCAGAAGATCAAGGAGCCTGTCCTCTCTTTACACATTGCACACACACGTTTTTTCCTTTCAGTAATTTATTTATCTCTAAGCAATTTTTAAAATGGTCAATTCTATTTTTACATTTTCAGGTACTCATAAAACAACTACAGTAGTCTAGATTCTGCATCCTGGGGTGTGTGCGTGTGCACATGCCCACGTGCATGGGAGTGTATGCTTGGTATCAGGAGAAAACTTTGTATTTTGACTGCATACAATTCATAAATGTTAAACAACAAACAGTATCTTAAACAAAACAACAAAGGCTAAGAAGAAAAAAATTGCAGAACAAGGAAGAAATGGTTGCAAATTCCTAAGTTTTCCTATCTATAAATTTAAGACTAAACTAATGCTATGAATTTAGGACTAAAATATGAATTCAGAACTAAAATATGAACTTAGGACTAAAATGTGAATTTAGGACTAAACTTTGAATTTAAGACTAAAATTTGAATTTAGGACTAAAATTTGAATTTACGACTAAAATATGAGTTTTAGGACTAAAATTTGAATTTAGGACTACACTAACTATTTCATACAGTTTGAGTGAGATGTTGTTTTGTTTAAGTTTTCTCTCTCTCTCTTTTTTTAAGGCAATCACATTTTATTCACATAAATACTGAGTTCTTTCTGCGGAACTGTAACCCTAGTCCTAGAGCACAGAAATGGTCTTGTTTGAAAGTCTCAATCCATGTCCACGATAGAGGATGTCTTCAGTCCCAGTGGCATGAATTTAAATCCGAGCACCGTACCTACAGCAGAGAGTTCTAAAGCGTCCGGCAGGGAAGCTATGTCTTCATGACAATGTGGACGAAGCTCTAGTTACACAGTCCGCGATGGGGTTACACCGCTATCCGGCGGAGAGTCACTGTGGCGTCAGTTCCGAAATAGTAGCCGTTTCACTAGAGAGAGAGAGCCATCAGATGTTCTTCACGGAGCTCCGCGCAGATGCTGAGCCGGGCTGTGGCGGCTCAGAGCCCGGCTGCCCTGAGCCTGGTCACCCCTGCAGGCGACTCCGGGTCCCGGGGCCCTCACGGTGGGCCTTCCCTCCCCCCTGGGGGCCAGATGACCCCGGGGACCCCCCGACACTCCCCAGCCTGCGTGGGCTGTGGGCGGAGCAGCAGGACCCAGAGGGTCCCACAGGACAGGCCGGCAGCTGGACTCCACACCGGCTAGCATCCGCCTCAAGCGATCATTCTCTTTCCTTAGCTCCTGGAACTCCCTCTCTCTGGGCGCAGCTCCCACCCAGCTCTTTGTGGCTCTGTCCTGATGGAAGAGGACCAGCTTGCGATAGTAGGAGGTGGTTCTCTCCAGCTCCTTGCCCAGGTCTTGGACCATCTTCTTGTAGAGGTTGCGTCTCTGGCACGCGAAGTTCATTTCTCTGTGCGCGCTGGCCAGTTTCTTCTTCATTTCCAAGCACTGAGCTTCCGCTTGAAACACTTTTTGGTGAAGTTGCAGGATGTATTGGTCCTGTTCATCCAGGGGGTTCTGACGTTTCAGCTTCAGCGGCTGAATCTCCCTGTCCAGCTGTGAAGTTTCCTTCTGCAAAGAGGCTTCGTGGGTTTGCAGGCTGCGGATTTGTCGTGTCAGCTCCGCCATCTCTCGCCTTTCTGCGCACAGTCGTCTGGCTCTGTGTTGCTGTTCCCCTTCGGGACTTGGAGGGGACCGAGGGCAGCCAGCATCGTCAGGGACGCCCTTCAGATCCACTGCTGCCCGATGGGCGGGCTGATCGCCATTTCCTGCTCCCCTCTCTGGCTGGACTCCCCGGCTCCCGGCACCGGCGTGCTCTGCAGGGAGGTCAGGCGGGGGGACGGCCTGCAGCCCGGGTCCGGCCCTGGACGGGGACTGGCTGGCTTGATCTTTCGGGACCGGCTCCATGCATGCCTTCGACGGCTCCAGCCTTTCTTCCCCCTCCTTCTCCTGCCCTTTCTGCCTCCATCTCGAAACGTCTTGGTTGAGCGGTTCGGGTCCTTCTGGAAAAGGAGTGTTTTCACTCCGATCCTTCGTTCTTTTCCTCAGAAGCTGTTCTCCATCCTTCTCCGATGTTCTGAGGATGGGTTTTTCCCCAGGGACCTGGGGCAGGTCGGGAGGCTGGCTCTTCAGTGCCTTCCTCAGAGAGTTGACAGTGTCCCTAAGCACCAGCCTGCTCGGGTCCGTGTTCATTGCCGTCGAGCACAGGGCTTGTAACGAGGGAGGACTGGCCACCACCGCGGGCGGCCTGAGGGCGGCCTCGGCTTGTGTGCTTGGGCCACTCTCCTCACGGCGGGCTCCACACACTTCGTGGCGGGCAGAGGCCCTGTGGCCCAGCGCCTTCGCGCTTCTTCGAGTGAGTCGTCTCTTCACGAGGAGAACCAGCAGCACAGTCCATACGAGCACCGCCCAGGGCAACACGGGGAGACTCGGGCTGTGTCCCCAGCTTCCAGAAATCAGCAGTGCCCCCAACAGGTGCTCCAACATCAGCTGGCAAGTGGATCCGGCGGCCGAGGGGGGGCCCTCCATGGCTGCGTCGGGCTCCACAGCTCTGTCTCCGAGCGCCAGAGTCCTGTGGCCGCAACTGACCACTCAGAACCATGTGGAGAGTTCCACCCATGAGGTCAACGGTGCCCGGCAACCAGGGCAGAGCAGTTGGGCCGGGGGAGGGGAGGCCAGCCAGGTTCTTTTAAAATTTTTTTTAATTTTAATTCAATTAGCAAACATATAGTACATCATTAGTTTCAGATGTAGAGTTCAGCTATCATCAGTTGCATATAAACCCAGTGCTCATCACATCGGGTGCCCTCCTTAATACCCATCACCCATTTATCTAACCCCCAACCCCACATCCCCTCCAGGATCCCTCAGTTTGTTTCCTATAGTTAAGCATCTCTTGGTTTGTCTCCCTCTCTGATTCCTTTCCTTTCAGTTTTCCCTCCCTTTTATGATCCTCTGCACTGTTTCTTATATTCCACGTATGAGTGAAACCATATAATTGTCTTTCTCTGACTGACTTATTTCATTCAGCATAATACCCTCTAGTTGCATCCACGTTGATGTAAATGGTATTCATAATTTATTTAAATTTCTTTTGGAAACTCTTTGTCCCTGGTATACAGAAATACCATATGTATCTCTATATCTACACTCTATATAGAAATATATCCAAAGAAGACATAGGAATGGCTAACAGACACATGAAAAAATGTTCAACATCATCAGCCATCAGGGAAATTCAAGTCAACACCACATTGAGATACCACCTTACACCAGTTCGAATGGCAAGAATTGACAAGGCAAGAAACAACAAATGTTGGAGAGGATGTGGAGAAAGGGGAACCCTCTTACACTGTTGGTGGGAATACGAGTTGGTACAGCCACTTTGGAAAACAGTGTGGAGGTTCCTCAAAAAGTGAAAAATACAGCTACCCTATGACCCAGCAATTGCACTACTGGGTATTAACCCCAAAGATACAGATGTAGTGAAAAGAAGGGCCATATGCACCCCAATGTTCATAGCAGCAATGTCCACAATAGCCAAACTGTGGAAAGAGCTGAGATGCCTTTCAACAGATGAATGGCTAAAGAAGATGTGGTCCATATATACAATGGAATATTACTCAGCCATCAGAAAGGGTGAATACCCACCATTTGCATCAACATGGATGGGACTGGAGGAGAATATGCTGAGTGAAATAAGTCAAGCAGAGAAAGTCAATTATCACATGGTTTCACTTATTTGTGGCACATAAGGAATAGCATGGAGGACATTAGGAGAAGGAATGGAAAAATGAAGCGGGGGAGATCGGAGGGGGAGTCGAACCGTGAGAGACCGTGGACTCTGCGAAACAAGCTGAGGGTTTTAGAGGGGAGGGGCGTGGGGGGATGGGTTAGCCTGGTGATGGGTATGAAGGAGGACACGTACCGCATGGAGCACGGGGTGTTATATGAAAACAATGAATCGTGGAACACTACATCAAAAACTAATGAAGTATGGTGACTAACATAACATAATAAAATAAAATAAAATAAAAAATAAAGATGATAAAGAAATCTGGGAGGAGAGGTGGCTGCATTGGGGATCTGCACAGTGTTCCAAAACCCATGATTCCTCCAAATGGTGCAGATGCACACAGACACCAAGCCATCAGTTGGCTCTTTATGTGACACATCAAGGAGTGAACAGAACGACAGCTGATTTAGAAATCCTAACTGGTGAACAGAGCTTGTTATAGGACAACATGAGGAGAAATACTGTGACCTTGTCCTTCACAGAAGGAAGAAGAACCTTAAATATTAGTCTGATTTAAAGTTGAGACCTAGAGGTTGAGCTCAGCTCTACCACCCACCAGCTGTGGCTTTCCGAAAGGAGCTGGTGGACATCTACACAGATAGCTCACTTTGTAGATGGAGCAAATACAGAAGGTCTCCCGGCTGGACCACGGTGGGATGGCACCACCCGTGCCGGGACCTGAGCCAGTTCGTTCTCCCGCCCTGCTGATTCCTTTCACCGGAATGGCTGGGGAGGCCATAGAGTGGAGTGGAGTTGAAACTCCTGCTTGATTGTGCCCACTGTGATTTTTAGGGTGAAACAGTAGCAGGGCAGGAGTAAACAAAATGCTTTCCAAGGTTAAAAGTGAAAAATGGAAACAAAGTACTTATTGGATCCCATGGAAACTAACACATAACGATACTGACCCACTAGTTTCTTCCTCTGCCCCATTACCAGACAAAATGAATGTAGTTGTGCTGGCAGCAACCTGTGTTTGAAAAACCAAATTCCAACAGACAAGTGAGCAAGTAGACAGATGATGTTACCTTGATCCTTGAACCAGCCTGGATCTGCTGACTATCCAGCTCTTTCCTCATCTGTGAAATGGGCATAAAAAAGTATTGGCCTCCTATGGCTTTTGTGAGTTACACAAAGAGAGCTCTTAGAGCATCACATGGTGCATAACAAGTGCTCCTTGTGTGGTTGTTGTTATGAAGTGGAAATCTCTTTGTATCTCTCACACGTACCAGAGCCTCTTACTTAAAGGATTTCTATCCACACTTTATTCATTTAGTACATTTGTTTACGTGTCATACTGCAAAAGTAGTATTTGCTCTCAGTGAAAAATTTAGAAAACAGAAACGTAAAAGAATCATGTAGGAGCACTGTTTTTGTTGCATTTTAATCTTTTAAAAATGCATACATTGTTATTTTTATAAAATTGGGATCATACAACTGTTTTGTATGCCTATTTTTCAATTCAATGTAATATGTCATGTCTATTATATACATATATTATATATAATAAAATTTCTCTAGATCATTAGGTATCTTTTGGAAACAAGAATGATTTGAAGCACAGACAGGGAGAGCGCCATGGGAGGATACAGGCAGAGACTGGGGTGATGCTTCTACAAGCCAATAGATGCCAAAGATTGCCACCAAAGCCCCAGAAGTTGGCAGAGACAGTGGAACAGATTCTCCCTCACGGCCCTCAGGAGGAACCAACCCTGACGACACCACACTTTGATCTCGACTTGCAGCCTCCAGAACTATTTCAATTCAAGGATAAGAGGACATCCCGAGATGGCTTGAACTCCATCATGATGGGGCTCGCTGAGGGCGGAATGGATGAGGCATTGTCAGTGACTTCAGCTCTCGTCCGTCACACATTCACTTTCCAAGGCACACCAACCAAGAAGGCAGATATTCAGTTAGCTTGTTCTTTATCTTCTGTCTTCTTGACAACCGAAACTGTTTTTATAACTAGAAGATCAACCAACCAAAGAAGCAAGCAAACAAACAAAACCGAGAATGGCCAGAGATCGGGAAGGTAACATCTGGATAATTTGGAAACCTCGATGGGGTTTTTGTGGCAGGGACCAGTTGCATTTGTTTTTACATGGAAAGGTGAGTGTATTTTAAATTCCATACCCTCCGTCTTTCTGCCTCTTCTGATGTGAATTAATAGCCATGTATGGTGTGTTGTCTTTCTGAACTTTTTAGTGTTTTCCATTGGTCTATCCTATAGAGGTTTTGCATATTTTTGGGCAGATTTCTGAATACTTGATATTTTCATTGATAATTGATTTATTTAAATTATTTTCCTTTGTTTTTTCCTTTTTTAATTTAAATTTAATTAGCCAACATAGAGTACAACATTAGTTTCAGATGTAGAGCTCAATAATTCATCAGTTTCATCTAACACCCAGTGCTCATAACATCACATGCCCTACTTAATGCCCATCCCCCATTTACCCCATCACTCCATCCACCTCCAGCAACCCTCAGTTTATTTCCTATAGTTAAGAGTCTGTGATGGTTTTTCTTCTTCTCTGTGACTTCCCATTCAGTTTTCTCTCCCTTCCCCTATGGTCCTCTGTGCTGTTTCTTACATTCCACATGTGAGTGAAACCGTACGACAATTGTCTTTCTCTCGTTGACTTATTTCGCTTAGCATAATACCCTCCAGTTCCATCCCCGGTGATGTAAATGGTAAGCAATCATCCTTTTTGATGGCTGAGTAATATTCCATGGTGTACATATACCACATCTTCTTTATCCATTCATCTGTCGTGGGGCATTCGGGCTCTTTCTACCGTTTGGCTATTGTGGGCATTGCTGCAATAAATATTGGGGTGTATGTGCCCCTTCGGATCACTATCTTTGTATCTTTGGGGTAAATACCTAGTAATGCAATTGCTGAGTCAGAGGGTAGCCCTATTTTTAACTTTTTAAGGAACCTCCCTACTGTTTTCCAGATTGGCTGCACCAGCTTGCATTCCCACCAACAGTGTAGGAGGGTTCCCCTTTCTCTGCATCCTTGCCAACATCTGCCATTTCCTGACTTGTTAATTTTAGCCATTCTGACTGGTGTGAGGTGGTATCTCATTGAGGTTTTGATTTGGATTTCCCTGATTCTGAGTGATGTGGAGCATTTGTTCATGTGTCTGTTGGCCATTTGTAGGTCTTCTTTCGAGAAATGTCTCTTCATGTCTTCTGCTGATTTCTTCACTGGATTATTTGGTTTTTTGGGTGCTGAGTTTGATAAGTTCTTTATAGATTTTGGTTATGAGCCCTTTATCTGATAAGTTATTTGCAAATATCTCCTTCCATCCCATAGGTTGCCTTTTGGTTTTGCTGACTGTTTCCTTTGCCGGGCAAAAGCTTTTTATCTTGATGAAGTCCCAATAGTTCATTTTTGCTTTTGTTTCCCTGCCTTTGGAGATGTGTCTAGCAAGAGTTGCTGCAGCCGAGGTCTAAGAGATTGTTGCTGTGTTCTCCTCTAAGATTTTGATGGATTCCTGTCTCCCATTTAGGTCTCTCGTCCATTTTGAGTTTATCTTTGTGTATGGTGTAAGGAAACGGTCCAGTGTCATTCTTCTCCGTGTGGCTGTCCAATTATCCCAACGTCATTTGTTGAAGAGACTTTTTTTCTTTTGGATTTTCTTTCCTGCTTTGTCGAAAATTAGTTGACAATAGAGTTGAGGGTCCCTTTCTGGGTTCTCTATACTGTTCCATTGATGTCTGTCTGTTTTTGTGTCAGTGCCATGCTGTCTTGATGATTGCAGCTTTGTGATAGAGCTTGAAGTCCAGAATCGTGATGCCACCAGCTTTGGTTTTCTTTTTCAACATTCCTCTGGCTATTCTGGATCTTTTCTGGTCCATACACATTTTGGGATTATTTGCTCCAGCTCTGTGAAAAATGTCAATGGCGTTTTGATAGAGATTGCATTGAATGTGTAGCTTGCTCTGGGTAGCGTAAGACATTTTAACTAATATTTCTTCTTCAAATCCGTGAACATGTCCTATTTTTCCATTTCTTTGTGTCTTCCTCAATTTCTTTCATAAGTGTTCTTTAGTTTTTCGAGTATAGATCCTTTTCCTCTTTGGTTAGGTTTATTCCTAGGTGTCTTATGGGTTTTGGTGCAACTGTAAATGGGATCAATTCCTTAATTTCTCTTTCTTCTCTCTCATTGTTAGTGTATAGAAATGCAACTGATTTTTTAAAAAATCATATTGAGCACTTTATTATTTTTTTTAGGAATTATTTTTTTATTTTTTTAATTTAAAAAATTTTTTTATTGTTATGTTAATCCCCATACATTACATCATTAGTTTTAGATACAGTGTTCCATGATTCATTGTTTGTGCATAACACCCAGTGCTCCATGCAGAACGTGCCCTCCTCAATACCCATCACCAGGCTAACCCATCCTCCCACCCCCGTCCCCTCTAGAACCCTCAGTTTGATTTTCAGAGTCCATCGTCTCTCATGGTTCGTCTCCCCCTCCGATTTGCCCCCCTTCATTCTTCCCCTCCTGCTATCTTCTTCTTCTTCTTTTTTCTTTCTTAAGATATATTGCATGATTTGTTTCGGAGGTACAGATCTGTGATTCAACAGTCTTGCATCCATTTTCATCAGGGATATTGGTCTGAAATTCTTTTCATTGGGGTCTTTGTCTGATTTGGGGATCAAGGTAATGCTGGCCTTATAGAATGAGTTTGGAAGTTTTCCTTCCATTTCTATTTTTTGAAACCACTTCAGAAAAATAGGTATTAATTCTTCTTGAAATATTTGGTAGAATTCCCTTATGAGCCCATCGGCACTGGACTCCAGAAAGCTAACTGCACAAACTCGCCTTGCTCCCTGAGACTAGACTGTTTTCGGCCCTGTGTCTGGCCTGTGCTGTGCCTTCTGCCAGAAAATCCCCTGTATCAACCAACTGCCCCCGCTCCTCTCCGATCATCATCTAAGGATCCTTGCTACTCCATGTCTGGTCCCAACATAGAGCTCACGTGGAGGCCGTGCTGAGTTTCAGCTCCACAACCTGAGGAGTCGGAATCGTTCTGTGACAAGGTCTCCAAGGACTCCTATGCTCTTTAAACTGTGAAAGCACCATCGGGGACTCCTGCTCATCTCTCAGTATTCAGCTCAGAGGCCTCCTCGTCCGGAGAGGCCCCCTGCCCTGCCACCCCACCCCAGCCTGCAGCAGGGACAGTTAGAGAGCCGGAGTGGCCCAGCAATGAGGGCACATGCCACCTTCAGGAGCACTTCCAGTCCCCGAGGCTCTCTCTCCTGCTGCCTGTGACTCTGTGGGAGGACACGTCGTATTTGTCGTGGTTCCCGCTGGTAGCAGCGTCGGCTCCATCAGGTAGGATGTGCGTCCCCTTGGAAATCCTCCCCCTGCACTCCAGCCCCTCCCGAAGCTGCCCTTGGGGTCCCTGTTGTGGGAGCAGCTGGGAGGTGAGACCACCTGCTCACGAGGGCCTTCAGGGACGGTGGAAACCTGGCGGGAGCCCGAATGGACAGGCCTACTCCACGCCGCACTCCTCAGAAAGCGGGCTCCCCACTACGTGCAATGGGTCCATGCCTTGCTGACTCTCCTCAGGGCCCCACGCAGAGATTTTTCTAAGGGTTCCTTGAGGACGCCCAGACAACACACAGCGATCTTACAGAAGGTGGGAGTCTTTCTTCCTGCCTCTCCTCTGACCCCCCCAACTGCCCCAACACAGCCCCGATCTGTCCTCCCCCTCCATCTCCATGATGACCACCCCAGTGCCAGCCCCCAGTGCTCCATGCAGACCCCGTGAGCCCTCTCCCAGAATCCAGCCCCGTCTCCCCCTCCCCTCGTTCCCTTGTCCCCAAAGCCACGCAGATCTGTGCAGAACACACATCACACCCGTGCCCAGCCACCAGCCCCTGTCTCCAGGTCTACACCCGCCCCGGGTGTCTCTACCCTGCACGAGGGAGAGCTCTGTGCAGGGGCCCTGCTGCCTGCCCCCTTCCCTGTCACCTGTGCCCGGTTTCCCCAGCCCCGGCAGCACAGCCCTGCCTCGGCCTTTATACTCCTGTGCTCCCTGCCTGGAACATTCTGCCCCCTGCCCTCCCAGACTACCTCCTGTGACCTTCATCTCAGCCTGAATGTCCCCTCTGGTTGTGGCCCCTGACCCCTGTAGTCATCACCCTATTGGAATTCTCTGCAGAGCAGAGATTGCTATTCCTTGTCCCCTTGTTCTTGATTCCCTGGCCTTGCCCCCACTAGGACGGAAGCCCTGGGGCTCCTCGGGCCCCACCCCATGCTGCAGGACAGCGCTAAAGACATCTTAGAAGCTGCAGAGATACTCACTACATATGTGGGTGCGAATGAAAGCAAATAATACACACAGGCACACTTTGGATCAAATAGAATCATGAGTGCGCGTCCTTCTCCAAATTGCTCCTGGACCCTTTTCTGCCTGCCCTGTGCCCGAGGCTGACTCCCCTACCTGCACTCAGGCCCTCTGGGGGCTGCCTCCTTGCCCAGCAGTCCATGGAGGTCTGGATGGCAGAGGGGGGGCACTTTGCCCCATTCCTGGGACAGCCCCCCACTGGGCTCAGCAGATGCCACTTCCCTGTCCTCCCTCCAGGCCCAGGGGTGGGACCGCCTCCCCCTGTGGCTGGAGGCTGGGAGCCCCCTCCTTGGTCCTGCCCTCTTCCCTGCTGTAGCTGGGGACTGTCCCCCGGCCTCCAACTCCGCACCGTGTGGGAGAAGCGCTCCTGCCTGGGATCTTCCCTGGTCCATCGGACACTCTGCTCTCTGTGCAGAAGATCAAGGAGCCTGTCCTCTCTTTACACATTGCACACACACGTTTTTTCCTTTCAGTAATTTATTTATCTCTAAGCAATTTTTAAAATGGTCAATTCTATTTTTACATTTTCAGGTACTCATAAAACAACTACAGTAGTCTAGATTCTGCATCCTGGGGTGTGTGCGTGTGCACATGCCCACGTGCATGGGAGTGTACGCTTGGTATCAGGAGAAAACTTTGTATTTTGACTGCATACAATTCATAAATGTTAAACAACAAACAGTATCTTAAACAAAACAACAAAGGCTAAGAAGAAAAAAATTGCAGAACAAGGAAGAAATGGTTGCAAATTCCTAAGTTTTCCTATCTATAAATTTAAGACTAAACTAATGCTATGAATTTAGGACTAAAATATGAATTCAGAACTAAAATATGAACTTAGGACTAAAATGTGAATTTAGGACTAAAATTTGAATTTAAGACTAAAATTTGAATTTAGGACTAAAATTTGAATTTACGACTAAAATATGAGTTTTAGGACTAAAATTTGAATTTAGGACTACACTAACTATTTCATACAGTTTGAGTGAGATGTTGTTTTGTTTAAGTTTTCTCTCTCTCTCTTTTTTTAAGGCAATCACATTTTATTCACATAAATACTGAGTTCTTTCTGCGGAACTGTAACCCTAGTCCTAGAGCACAGAAATGGTCTTGTTTGAAAGTCTCAATCCATGTCCACGATAGAGGATGTCTTCAGTCCCAGTGGCATGAATTTAAATCCGAGCACCGTACCTACAGCAGAGAGTTCTAAAGCGTCCGGCAGGGAAGCTATGTCTTCATGACAATGTGGACGAAGCTCTAGTTACACAGTCCGCGATGGGGTTACACCGCTATCCGGCGGAGAGTCACTGTGGCGTCAGTTCCGAAATAGTAGCCGTTTCACTAGAGAGAGAGAGCCATCAGATGTTCTTCACGGAGCTCCGCGCAGATGCTGAGCCGGGCTGTGGCGGCTCAGAGCCCGGCTGCCCTGAGCCTGGTCACCCCTGCAGGCGACTCCGGGTCCCGGGGCCCTCACGGTGGGCCTTCCCTCCCCCCTGGGGGCCAGATGACCCCGGGGACCCCCCGACACTCCCCAGCCTGCGTGGGCTGTGGGCGGAGCAGCAGGACCCAGAGGGTCCCACAGGACAGGCCGGCAGCTGGACTCCACACCGGCTAGCATCCGCCTCAAGCGATCATTCTCTTTCCTTAGCTCCTGGAACTCCCTCTCTCTGGGCGCAGCTCCCACCCAGCTCTTTGTGGCTCTGTCCTGATGGAAGAGGACCAGCTTGCGATAGTAGGAGGTGGTTCTCTCCAGCTCCTTGCCCAGGTCTTGGACCATCTTCTTGTAGAGGTTGCGTCTCTGGCACGCGAAGTTCATTTCTCTGTGCGCGCTGGCCAGTTTCTTCTTCATTTCCAAGCACTGAGCTTCCGCTTGAAACACTTTTTGGTGAAGTTGCAGGATGTATTGGTCCTGTTCATCCAGGGGGTTCTGACGTTTCAGCTTCAGCGGCTGAATCTCCCTGTCCAGCTGTGAAGTTTCCTTCTGCAAAGAGGCTTCGTGGGTTTGCAGGCTGCGGATTTGTCGTGTCAGCTCCGCCATCTCTCGCCTTTCTGCGCACAGTCGTCTGGCTCTGTGTTGCTGTTCCCCTTCGGGACTTGGAGGGGACCGAGGGCAGCCAGCATCGTCAGGGACGCCCTTCAGATCCACTGCTGCCCGATGGGCGGGCTGATCGCCATTTCCTGCTCCCCTCTCTGGCTGGACTCCCCGGCTCCCGGCACCGGCGTGCTCTGCAGGGAGGTCAGGCGGGGGGACGGCCTGCAGCCCGGGTCCGGCCCTGGACGGGGACTGGCTGGCTTGATCTTTCGGGACCGGCTCCATGCATGCCTTCGACGGCTCCAGCCTTTCTTCCCCCTCCTTCTCCTGCCCTTTCTGCCTCCATCTCGAAACGTCTTGGTTGAGCGGTTCGGGTCCTTCTGGAAAAGGAGTGTTTTCACTCCGATCCTTCGTTCTTTTCCTCAGAAGCTGTTCTCCATCCTTCTCCGATGTTCTGAGGATGGGTTTTTCCCCAGGGACCTGGGGCAGGTCGGGAGGCTGGCTCTTCAGTGCCTTCCTCAGAGAGTTGACAGTGTCCCTAAGCACCAGCCTGCTCGGGTCCGTGTTCATTGCCGTCGAGCACAGGGCTTGTAACGAGGGAGGACTGGCCACCACCGCGGGCGGCCTGAGGGCGGCCTCGGCTTGTGTGCTTGGGCCACTCTCCTCACGGCGGGCTCCACACACTTCGTGGCGGGCAGAGGCCCTGTGGCCCAGCGCCTTCGCGCTTCTTCGAGTGAGTCGTCTCTTCACGAGGAGAACCAGCAGCACAGTCCATACGAGCACCGCCCAGGGCAACACGGGGAGACTCGGGCTGTGTCCCCAGCTTCCAGAAATCAGCAGTGCCCCCAACAGGTGCTCCAACATCAGCTGGCAAGTGGATCCGGCGGCCGAGGGGGGGCCCTCCATGGCTGCGTCGGGCTCCACAGCTCTGTCTCCGAGCGCCAGAGTCCTGTGGCCGCAACTGACCACTCAGAACCATGTGGAGAGTTCCACCCATGAGGTCAACGGTGCCCGGCAACCAGGGCAGAGCAGTTGGGCCGGGGGAGGGGAGGCCAGCCAGGTTCTTTTAAAATTTTTTTTAATTTTAATTCAATTAGCAAACATATAGTACATCATTAGTTTCAGATGTAGAGTTCAGCTATCATCAGTTGCATATAAACCCAGTGCTCATCACATCGGGTGCCCTCCTTAATACCCATCACCCATTTATCTAACCCCCAACCCCACATCCCCTCCAGGATCCCTCAGTTTGTTTCCTATAGTTAAGCATCTCTTGGTTTGTCTCCCTCTCTGATTCCTTTCCTTTCAGTTTTCCCTCCCTTTTATGATCCTCTGCACTGTTTCTTATATTCCACATATGAGTGAAACCATATAATTGTCTTTCTCTGACGGACTTATTTCATTCAGCATAATACCCTCTAGTTGCATCCACGTTGATGTAAATGGTATTCATAATTTATTTAAATTTCTTTTGGAAACTCTTTGTCCCTGGTATACAGAAATACCATATGTATCTCTATATCTACACTCTATATAGAAATATATCCAAAGAAGACATAGGAATGGCTAACAGACACATGAAAAAATGTTCAACATCATTAGCCATCAGGGAAATTCAAGTCAACACCGCATTGAGATACCACCTTACACCAGTTAGAATGGCAAGAATTGACAAGGCAAGAAACAACAAATGTTGGAGAGGATGTGGAGAAAGGGGAACCCTCTTACACTGTTGGTGGGAATACGAGTTGGTACAGCCACTTTGGAAAACAGTGTGGAGGTTCCTCAAAAAGTGAAAAATACAGCTACCCTATGACCCAGCAATTGCACTACTGGGTATTAACCCCAAAGATACAGATGTAGTGAAAAGAAGGGCCATATGCACCCCAATGTTCATAGCAGCAATGTCCACAATAGCCAAACTGTGGAAAGAGCTGAGATGCCTTTCAACAGATGAATGGCTAAAGAAGATGTGGTCCATATATACAATGGAATATTACTCAGCCATCAGAAAGGATGAATACCCACCATTTGCATCAACATGGATGGGACTGGAGGAGAATATGCTGAGTGAAATAAGTCAAGCAGAGAAAGTCAATTATCACATGGTTTCACTTATTTGTGGCACATAAGGAATAGCATGGAGGACATTAGGAGAAGGAATGGAAAAATGAAGCGGGGGAGATCGGAGGGGGAGTCGAACCGTGAGAGACCGTGGACTCTGCGAAACAAGCTGAGGGTTTTAGAGGGGAGGGGGGTGGGGGGATGGGTTAGCCTGGTGATGGGTATGAAGGAGGACACGTACCGCATGGAGCACGGGGTGTTATATGAAAACAATGAATCGTGGAACACTACATCAAAAACTAATGAAGTATGGTGACTAACATAACATAATAAAATAAAATAAAATAAAAAATAAAGATGATAAAGAAATCTGGGAGGAGAGGTGGCTGCATTGGGGATCTGCACAGTGTTCCAAAACCCATGATTCCTCCAAATGGTGCAGATGCACACAGACACCAAGCCATCAGTTGGCTCTTTATGTGACACATGAAGGAGTGAACAGAACGACAGCTGATTTAGAAATCCTAACTGGTGAACAGAGCTTGTTATAAGACAACATGAGGAGAAATACTGTGACCTTGTCCTTCACAGAAGGAAGAAGAACCTTAAATATTAGTCTGATTTAAAGGTGAGACCTAGAGGTTGAGCTCAGCTCTACCACCCACCAGCTGTGGCTTTCCGAAAGGAGCTGGTGGAGATCTACACAGATAGCTCACTTTGTAGATGGAGCAAATACAGAAGGTCTCCCGGCTGGACCACGGTGGGATGGGACCACCCGTGCCGGGACCTGAGCCAGTTCGTTCTCCCACCCTGCTGATTCCTTTCACCGGAAGGGCTGGGGAGGCCATAGAGTGGAGTGGAGTTGAAACTCCTGCTTGATTGTGCCCACTGTGATTTTTAGGGTGAAACAGTAGCAGGGCAGGAGTAAACAAAATGCTTTCCAAGGTTAAAAGTGAAAAATGGAAACAAAGTACTTATTGGAGCCCATGGAAACTAACACATAACGATACTGACCCACTAGTTTCTTCCTCTGCCCCATTACCAAACAAAATGAATGTAGTTGTGCTGGCAGCAACCTGTGTTTGAAAAACCAAATTCCAACAGACAAGTGAGCAAGTAGACAGATGATGTTACCTTGATCCTTGAACCAGCCTGGATCTGCTGACTATCCAGCTCTTTCCTCATCTGTGAAATGGGCATAAAAAAGTATTGGCCTCCTATGGCTTTTGTGAGTTACACAAAGAGAGCTCTTAGAGCATCACATGGTGCATAACAAGTGCTCCTTGTGTGGTGGTTGTTATGAAGTGGAAATCTCTTTGTATCTCTCACACGTACCAGAGCCTCTTACTTAAAGGATTTCTATCCACACTTTATTCATTTAGTACATTTGTTTACGTGTCATACTGTAAAAGTAGTATTTGCTCTCAGTGAAAAATTTAGAAAACAGAAACGTAAAAGAATCATGTAGGAGCACTGTTTTTGTTGCATTTTAATCTTTTAAAAATGCATACATTGTTATTTTTATAAAATTGGGATCATACAACTGTTTTGTATGCCTATTTTTCAATTTAATGTAATATGTCATGTCTATTATATACATATATTATATATAATAAAATTTCTCTAGATCATTAGGTATCTTTTGGAAACAAGAATGATTTGAAGCACAGACAGGGAGAGCGCCATGGGAGGATACAGGCAGAGACTGGGGTGATGCTTCTACAAGCCAATAGATGCCAAAGATTGCCACCAAAGCCCCAGAAGTTGGCAGAGACAGTGGAACAGATTCTCCCTCACGGCCCTCAGGAGGAACCAACCCTGACGACACCACACTTTGATCTCGACTTGCAGCCTCCAGAACTATTTCAGTTCAAGGATAAGAGGACATCCCGAGATGGCTTGAACTCCATCATGATGGGGCTCGCTGAGGGCGGAATGGATGAGGCATTGTCAGTGACTTCAGCTCTCGTCCGTCACACATTCACTTTCCAAGGCACACCAACCAAGAAGGCAGATATTCAGTTAGCTTGTTCTTTATCTTCTGTCTTCTTGACAACCGAAACTGTGTTTATAACTAGAAGATCAACCAACCAAAGAAGCAAGCAAACAAACAAAACCGAGAATGGCCAGAGATCGGGAAGGTAACATCTGGATAATTTGGAAACCTCGATGGGGTTTTTGTGGCAGGGACCAGTTGCATTTGTTTTTACATGGAAAGGTGAGTGTATTTTAAATTCCATACCCTCCGTCTTTCTGCCTCTTCTGATGTGAATTAATAGCCATGTATGGTGTGTTGTCTTTCTGAACTTTTTAGTGTTTTCCATTGGTCTATGCTATAGAGGTTTTGCATGTTTTTGGGCAGATTTCTGAATACTTGATATTTTCATTGATAATTGATTTATTTAAATTATTTTCCTTTGTTTTTTCCTTTTTTAATTTAAATTTAATTAGCCAACATAGAGTACAACATTAGTTTCAGATGTAGAGCTCAATAATTCATCAGTTTCATCTAACACCCAGTGCTCATAACATCACATGCCCTACTTAATGCCCATCCCCCATTTACCCCATCACTCCATCCACCTCCAGCAACCCTCAGTTTATTTCCTATAGTTAAGAGTCTGTGATGGTTTTTCTTCTTCTCTGTGACTTCCCATTCAGTTTTCTCTCCCTTCCCCTATGGTCCTCTGTGCTGTTTCTTACATTCCACATGTGAGTGAAACCATACGACAATTGTCTTTCTCTCATTGACTTATTTCGCTTAGCATAATACCCTCCAGTTCCATCCCCGGTGATGTAAATGGTAAGCAATCATCCTTTTTGATGGCTGAGTAATATTCCATGGTGTACATATACCACATCTTCTTTATCCATTCATCTGTCATGGGGCATTCGGGCTCTTTCTACAGTTTGGCTATTGTGGGCATTGCTGCAATAAATATTGGGGTGTATGTGCCCCTTCGGATCACTATCTTTGTATCTTTGGGGTAAATACCTAGTAATGCAATTGCTGAGTCAGAGGGTAGCCCTATTTTTAACTTTTTAAGGAACCTCCCTACTGTTTTCCAGATTGGCTGCACCAGCTTGCATTCCCACCAACAGTGTAGGAGGGTTCCCCTTTCTCTGCATCCTTGCCAACATCTGCCATTTCCTGACTTGTTAATATTAGCCATTCTGACTGGTGTGAGGTGCTATCTCATTGAGGTTTTGATTTGGATTTCCCTGATTCTGAGTGATGTGGAGCATTTGTTCATGTGTCTGCTGGCCATTTGTAGGTCTTCTTTCGAGAAATGTCTCTTCATGTCTTCTGCTGATTTCTTCACTGGATTATTTGGTTTTTTGGGTGCTGAGTTTGATAAGTTCTTTATAGATTTTGGTTATGAGCCCTTTATCTGATAAGTTATTTGCAAATATCTCCTTCCATCCCATAGGTTGCCTTTTGGTTTTGCTGACTGTTTCCTTTGCCGGGCAAAAGCTTTTTATCTTGATGAAGTCCCAATAGTTCATTTTTGCTTTTGTTTCCCTGCCTTTGGAGATGTGTCTAGCAAGAGTTGCTGCAGCCGAGGTCTAAGAGATTGTTGCTGTGTTCTCCTCTAAGATTTTGATGGATTCCTGTCTCCCATTTAGGTCTCTCGTCCATTTTGAGCTTATCTTTGTGTATGGTGTAAGGAAACGGTCCAGTGTCATTCTTCTCCGTGTGGCTGTCCAATTATCCCAACGTCATTTGTTGAAGAGACTTTTTTTCTTTTGGATTTTCTTTCCTGCTTTGTCGAAAATTAGTTGACAATAGAGTTGAGGGTCCCTTTCTGGGTTCTCTATACTGTTCCATTGATGTCTGTCTGTTTTTGTGTCAGTGCCATGCTGTCTTGATGATTGCAGCTTTGTGATAGAGCTTGAAGTCCAGAATCGTGATGCCACCAGCTTTGGTTTTCTTTTTCAACATTCCTCTGGCTATTCTGGATCTTTTCTGGTCCATACAAATTTTGGGATTATTTGCTCCAGCTCTGTGAAAAATGTCAATGGCGTTTTGATAGAGATTGCATTGAATGTGTAGCTTGCTCTGGGTAGCGTAAGACATTTTAACTAATATTTCTTCTTCAAATCCGTGAACATGTCCTATTTTTCCATTTCTTTGTGTCTTCCTCAATTTCTTTCATAAGTGTTCTTTAGTTTTTCGAGTATAGATCCTTTTCCTCTTTGGTTAGGTTTATTCCTAGGTGTCTTATGGGTTTTGGTGCAACTGTAAATGGGATCAATTCCTTAATTTCTCTTTCTTCTCTCTCATTGTTAGTGTATAGAAATGCAACTGATTTTTTAAAAAATCATATTGAGCACTTTATTATTTTTTTTAGGAATTATTTTTTTATTTTTTTAATTAAAAAAATTTTTTTATTGTTATGTTAATCCCCATACATTACATCATTAGTTTTAGATACAGTGTTCCATGATTCATTGTTTGTGCATAACACCCAGTGCTCCATGCAGAACGTGCCCTCCTCAATACCCATCACCAGGCTAACCCATCCTCCCACCCCCGTCCCCTCTAGAACCCTCAGTTTGATTTTCAGAGTCCATCGTCTCTCATGGTTCATCTCCCCCTCCGATTTGCCCCCCTTCATTCTTCCCCTCCTGCTATCTTCTTCTTCTTCTTTTTTCTTTCTTAAGATATATTGCATGATTTGTTTCGGAGGTACAGATCTGTGATTCAACAGTCTTGCATCCATTTTCATCAGGGATATTGGTCTGAAATTCTTTTCATTGGGGTCTTTGTCTGATTTGGGGATCAAGGTAATGCTGGCCTTATAGAATGAGTTTGGAAGTTTTCCTTCCATTTCTATTTTTTGAAACCACTTCAGAAAAATAGGTATTAATTCTTCTTGAAATATTTGGTAGAATTCCCTTATGAGCCCATCGGCACTGGACTCCAGAAAGCTAACTGCACAAACTCGCCTTGCTCCCTGAGACTAGACTGTTTTCGGCCCTGTGTCTGGCCTGTGCTGTGCCTTCTGCCAGAAAATCCCCTGTATCAACCAACTGCCCCCGCTCCTCTCCGATCGTCATCTAAGGACCCTTGCTACTCCATGTCTGGTCCCAACATAGAGCTCACGTGGAGGCCGTGCTGAGTTTCAGCCCCACAACCTGAGGAGTCGGAATCGTTCTGTGACAAGGTCTCCAAGGACTCCTATGCTCTTTAAACTGTGAAAGCACCATCGGGGACTCCTGCTCATCTCTCAGTATTCAGCTCAGAGGCCTCCTCGTCCGGAGAGGCCCCCTGCCCTGCCACCCCACCCCAGCCTGCAGCAGGGACAGTTAGAGAGGCGGGGTGGCCCAGCGATGAGGGCACATGCCACCTTCAGGAGCACTTCCAGTCCCCGAGCCTCTCTCTCCTGCTGCCTGTGACTCTGTGGGAGGACACGTCGTATTTGTCGTGGTTCCCGCTGGTAGCAGCGTCGGCTCCATCAGGTAGGACGTGCGTCCCCTTGGAAATCCTCCCCCTGCACTCCAGCCCCTCCCGAAGCTGCCCTTGGGGTCCCTGTTGTGGGAGCAGCTGGGAGGTGAGACCACCTGCTCACGAGGGCCTTCAGGGACGGTGGAAACCTGGCGGGAGCCCAAATGGACAGGCCTACTCCACGCCGCACTCCTCAGAAAGCGGGCTCCCCACTGCGTGCAATGGGTCCAAGCCTTGCTGACTCTCCTCAGGGCCCCACGCAGAGATTTCACTAAGGGTTCCTTGAGGACGCCCAGACAACACACAGCGATCTTACAGAAGGTGGGAGTCTTTCTTCCTGCCTCTCCTCTGACCCCCCCAACTGCGCCAACACAGCCCCGATCTGTCCTCCCCCTCCATCTCCATGATGACCACCCCAGTGCCAGCCCCCAGTGCTCCATGCAGACCCCGTGAGCCCTCTCCCAGAATCCAGCCCCGTCTCCCCCTCCCCTTGTTCCCTTGTCCCCAAAGCCACGCAGATCTGTGCAGAACACACATCACACCCGTGCCCAGCCACCGGCCCCTGTCTCCAGGTCTACACCCGCCCCGGGTGTCTCTACCCTGCACGAGGGAGAGCTCTGTGCAGGGGCCCTGCTGCCTGCCCCCTTCCCTGTCACCTGTGCCCGGTTTCCCCAGCCCCGGCAGCACAGCCCTGCCTCGGCCTTTATACTCCTGTGCTCCCTGCCTGGAACATTCTGCCCCCTGCCCTCCCAGACTACCTCCTGTGACCTTCATCTCAGCCTGAATGTCCCCTCTGGTTGTGGCCCCTGACCCCTGTAGTCATCACCCTATTGGAATTCTCTGCAGAGCAGAGATTGCTATTCCTTGTCCCCTTGTTCTTGATTCCCTGGCCTTGCCCCCACTAGGACGGAAGCCCTGGGGCTCCTCGGGCCCCACTCCATGCTGCAGGACAGCGCTAAAGACATCTTAGAAGCTGCAGAGATACTCACTACATATGTGGGTGCGAATGAAAGCAAATAATACACACAGGCACACTTTGGATCAAATAGAATCATGAGTGCGCGTCCTTCTCCAAATTGCTCCTGGACCCTTTTCTGCCTGCCCTGTGCCCGAGGCTGACTCCCCTACCTGCACTCAGGCCCTCTGGGGGCTGCCTCCTTGCCCAGCAGTCCATGGAGGTCTGGATGGCAGAGGGGGGGCACTTTGCCCCATTCCTGGGACAGCCCCCCACTGGGCTCAGCAGATGCCACTTCCCTGTCCTCCCTCCAGGCCCAGGGGTGGGACCGCCTCCCCCTGTGGCTGGAGGCTGGGAGCCCCCTCCTTGGTCCTGCCCTCTTCCCTGCTGTAGCTGGGGACTGTCCCCCGGCCTCCAACTCCGCACCGTGTGGGAGAAGCGCTCCTGCCTGGGATCTTCCCTGGTCCATCGGACACTCTGCTCTCTGTGCAGAAGATCAAGGAGCCTGTCCTCTCTTTACACATTGCACACACACGTTTTTTCCTTTCAGTAATTTATTTATCTCTAAGCAATTTTTAAAATGGTCAATTCTATTTTTACATTTTCAGGTACTCATAAAACAACTACAGTAGTCTAGATTCTGCATCCTGGGGTGTGTGCGTGTGCACATGCCCACGTGCATGGGAGTGTACGCTTGGTATCAGGAGAAAACTTTGTATTTTGACTGCATACAATTCCTAAATGTTAAACAACAAACAGTATCTTAAACAAAACAACAAAGGCTAAGAAGAAAAAAATTGCAGAACAAGGAAGAAATGGTTGCAAATTCCTAAGTTTTCCTATCTATAAATTTAAGACTAAACTAATGCTATGAATTTAGGACTAAAATATGAATTCAGAACTAAAATATGAACTTAGGACTAAAATGTGAATTTAGGACTAAAATTTGAATTTAAGACTAAAATTTGAATTTAGGACTAAAATTTGAATTTACGACTAAAATATGAGTTTTAGGACTAAAATTTGAATTTAGGACTACACTAACTATTTCATACAGTTTGAGTGAGATGTTGTTTTGTTTAAGTTTTCTCTCTCTCTCTTTTTTTAAGGCAATCACATTTTATTCACATAAATACTGAGTTCTTTCTGCGGAACTGTAACCCTAGTCCTAGAGCACAGAAATGGTCTTGTTTGAAAGTCTCAATCCATGTCCACGATAGAGGATGTCTTCAGTCCCAGTGGCATGAATTTAAATCCGAGCACCGTACCTACAGCAGAGAGTTCTAAAGCGTCCGGCAGGGAAGCTATGTCTTCATGACAATGTGGACGAAGCTCTAGTTACACAGTCCGCGATGGGGTTACACCGCTATCCGGCGGAGAGTCACTGTGGCGTCAGTTCCGAAATAGTAGCCGTTTCACTAGAGAGAGAGCCATCAGACGTTCTTCACGGAGCTCCGCGCAGATGCTGAGCCGGGCTGTGGCGGCTCAGAGCCCGGCTGCCCTGAGCCTGGTCACCCCTGCAGGCGACTCCGGGTCCCGGGGCCCTCACGGTGGGCCTTCCCTCCCCCCTGGGGGCCAGATGACCCCGGGGACCCCCCGACACTCCCCAGCCTGCGTGGGCTGTGGGCGGAGCAGCAGGACCCAGAGGGTCCCACAGGACAGGCCGGCAGCTGGACTCCACACCGGCTAGCATCCGCCTCAAGCGATCATTCTCTTTCCTTAGCTCCTGGAACTCCCTCTCTCTGGGCGCAGCTCCCACCCAGCTCTTTGTGGCTCTGTCCTGATGGAAGAGGACCAGCTTGCGATAGTAGGAGGTGGTTCTCTCCAGCTCCTTGCCCAGGTCTTGGACCATCTTCTTGTAGAGGTTGCGTCTCTGGCACGCGAAGTTCATTTCTCTGTGCGCGCTGGCCAGTTTCTTCTTCATTTCCAAGCACTGAGCTTCCGCTTGAAACACTTTTTGGTGAAGTTGCAGGATGTATTGGTCCTGTTCATCCAGGGGGTTCTGACGTTTCAGCTTCAGCGGCTGAATCTCCCTGTCCAGCTGTGAAGTTTCCTTCTGCAAAGAGGCTTCGTGGGTTTGCAGGCTGCGGATTTGTCGTGTCAGCTCCGCCATCTCTCGCCTTTCTGCGCACAGTCGTCTGGCTCTGTGTTGCTGTTCCCCTTCGGGACTTGGAGGGGACCGAGGGCAGCCAGCATCGTCAGGGACGCCCTTCAGATCCACTGCTGCCCGATGGGCGGGCTGATCGCCATTTCCTGCTCCCCTCTCTGGCTGGACTCCCCGGCTCCCGGCACCGGCGTGCTCTGCAGGGAGGTCAGGCGGGGGGACGGCCTGCAGCCCGGGTCCGGCCCTGGACGGGGACTGGCTGGCTTGATCTTTCGGGACCGGCTCCATGCATGCCTTCGACGGCTCCAGCCTTTCTTCCCCCTCCTTCTCCTGCCCTTTCTGCCTCCATCTCGAAACGTCTTGGTTGAGCGGTTCGGGTCCTTCTGGAAAAGGAGTGTTTTCACTCCGATCCTTCGTTCTTTTCCTCAGAAGCTGTTCTCCATCCTTCTCCGATGTTCTGAGGATGGGTTTTTCCCCAGGGACCTGGGGCAGGTCGGGAGGCTGGCTCTTCAGTGCCTTCCTCAGAGAGTTGACAGTGTCCCTAAGCACCAGCCTGCTCGGGTCCGTGTTCATTGCCGTCGAGCACAGGGCTTGTAACGAGGGAGGACTGGCCACCACCGCGGGCGGCCTGAGGGCGGCCTCGGCTTGTGTGCTTGGGCCACTCTCCTCACGGCGGGCTCCACACACTTCGTGGCGGGCAGAGGCCCTGTGGCCCAGCGCCTTCGCGCTTCTTCGAGTGAGTCGTCTCTTCACGAGGAGAACCAGCAGCACAGTCCATACGAGCACCGCCCAGGGCAACACGGGGAGACTCGGGCTGTGTCCCCAGCTTCCAGAAATCAGCAGTGCCCCCAACAGGTGCTCCAACATCAGCTGGCAAGTGGATCCGGCGGCCGAGGGGGGGCCCTCCATGGCTGCGTCGGGCTCCACAGCTCTGTCTCCGAGCGCCAGAGTCCTGTGGCCGCAACTGACCACTCAGAACCATGTGGAGAGTTCCACCCATGAGGTCAACGGTGCCCGGCAACCAGGGCAGAGCAGTTGGGCCGGGGGAGGGGAGGCCAGCCAGGTTCTTTTAAAATTTTTTTTAATTTTAATTCAATTAGCAAACATATAGTACATCATTAGTTTCAGATGTAGAGTTCAGCTATCATCAGTTGCATATAAACCCAGTGCTCATCACATCGGGTGCCCTCCTTAATACCCATCACCCATTTATCTAACCCCCAACCCCACATCCCCTCCAGGATCCCTCAGTTTGTTTCCTATAGTTAAGCATCTCTTGGTTTGTCTCCCTCTCTGATTCCTTTCCTTTCAGTTTTCCCTCCCTTTTATGATCCTCTGCACTGTTTCTTATATTCCACGTATGAGTGAAACCATATAATTGTCTTTCTCTGACTGACTTATTTCATTCAGCATAATACCCTCTAGTTGCATCCACGTTGATGTAAATGGTATTCATAATTTATTTAAATTTCTTTTGGAAACTCTTTGTCCCTGGTATACAGAAATACCATATGTATCTCTATATCTACACTCTATATAGAAATATATCCAAAGAAGACATAGGAATGGCTAACAGACACATGAAAAAATGTTCAACATCATTAGCCATCAGGGAAATTCAAGTCAACACCACATTGAGATACCACCTTACACCAGTTCGAATGGCAAGAATTGACAAGGCAAGAAACAACAAATGTTGGAGAGGATGTGGAGAAAGGGGAACCCTCTTACACTGTTGGTGGGAATACGAGTTGGTACAGCCACTTTGGAAAACAGTGTGGAGGTTCCTCAAAAAGTGAAAAATACAGCTACCCTATGACCCAGCAATTGCACTACTGGGTATTAACCCCAAAGATACAGATGTAGTGAAAAGAAGGGCCATATGCACCCCAATGTTCATAGCAGCAATGTCCACAATAGCCAAACTGTGGAAAGAGCTGAGATGCCTTTCAACAGATGAATGGCTAAAGAAGATGTGGTCCATATATACAATGGAATATTACTCAGCCATCAGAAAGGGTGAATACCCACCATTTGCATCAACATGGATGGGACTGGAGGAGAATATGCTGAGTGAAATAAGTCAAGCAGAGAAAGTCAATTATCACATGGTTTCACTTATTTGTGGCACATAAGGAATAGCATGGAGGACATTAGGAGAAGGAATGGAAAAATGAAGCGGGGGAGATCGGAGGGGGAGTCGAACCGTGAGAGACCGTGGACTCTGCGAAACAAGCTGAGGGTTTTAGAGGGGAGGGGGGTGGGGGGATGGGTTAGCCTGGTGATGGGTATGAAGGAGGACACGTACCGCATGGAGCACGGGGTGTTATATGAAAACAATGAATCGTGGAACACTACATCAAAAACTAATGAAGTATGGTGACTAACATAACATAATAAAATAAAATAAAATAAAAAATAAAGATGATAAAGAAATCTGGGAGGAGAGGTGGCTGCATTGGGGATCTGCACAGTGTTCCAAAACCCATGATTCCTCCAAATGGTGCAGATGCACACAGACACCAAGCCATCAGTTGGCTCTTTATGTGACACATCAAGGAGTGAACAGAACGACAGCTGATTTAGAAATCCTAACTGGTGAACAGAGCTTGTTATAAGACAACATGAGGAGAAATACTGTGACCTTGTCCTTCACAGAAGGAAGAAGAACCTTAAATATTAGTCTGACTTAAAGGTGAGACCTAGAGGTTGAGCTCAGCTCTACCACCCACCAGCTGTGGCTTTCCGAAAGGAGCTGGTGGACATCTACACAGATAGCTCACTTTGTAGATGGAGCAAATACAGAAGGTCTCCCGGCTGGACCACGGTGGGATGGGACCACCCGTGCCGGGACCTGAGCCAGGTCGTTCTCCCGCCCTGCTGATTCCTTTCACCGGAAGGGCTGGGGAGGCCATAGAGTGGAGTGGAGTTGAAACTCCTGCTTGATTGTGCCCACTGTGATTTTTAGGGTGAAACAGTAGCAGGGCAGGAGTAAACAAAATGCTTTCCAAGGTTAAAAGTGAAAAATGGAAACAAAGTACTTATTGGATCCCATGGAAACTAACACATAACGATACTGACCCACTAGTTTCTTCCTCTGCCCCATTACCAAACAAAATGAATGTCGTTGTGCTGGCAGCAACCTGTGTTTGAAAAACCAAATTCCAACAGACAAGTGAGCAAGTAGACAGATGATGTTACCTTGATCCTTGAACCAGCCTGGATCTGCTGACTATCCAGCTCTTTCCTCATCTGTGAAATGGGCATAAAAAAGTATTGGCCTCCTATGGCTTTTGTGAGTTACACAAAGAGAGCTCTTAGAGCATCACATGGTGCATAACAAGTGCTCCTTGTGTGGTTGTTGTTATGAAGTGGAAATCTCTTTGTATCTCTCACACGTACCAGAGCCTCTTACTTAAAGGATTTCTATCCACACTTTATTCATTTAGTACATTTGTTTACGTGTCATACTGCAAAAGTAGTATTTGCTCTCAGTGAAAAATTTAGAAAACAGAAACGTAAAAGAATCATGTAGGAGCACTGTTTTTGTTGCATTTTAATCTTTTAAAAATGCATACATTGTTATTTTTATAAAATTGGGATCATACAACTGTTTTGTATGCCTATTTTTCAATTTAATGTAATATGTCATGTCTATTATATACATATATTATATATAATAAAATTTCTCTAGATCATTAGGTATCTTTTGGAAACAAGAATGGTTTGAAGCACAGACAGGGAGAGCGCCATGTGAGGATACAGGCAGAGACTGGGGTGATGCTTCTACAAGCCAATAGATGCCAAAGATTGCCACCAAAGCCCCAGAAGTTGGCAGAGACAGTGGAACAGATTCTCCCTCACGGCCCTCAGGAGGAACCAACCCTGACGACACCACACTTTGATCTCGACTTGCAGCCTCCAGAACTATTTCAATTCAAGGATAAGAGGACATCCCGAGATGGCTTGAACTCCATCATGATGGGGCTCGCTGAGGGCGGAATGGATGAGGCATTGTCAGTGACTTCAGCTCTCGTCCGTCACACATTCACTTTCCAAGGCACACCAACCAAGAAGGCAGATATTCAGTTAGCTTGTTCTTTATCTTCTGTCTTCTTGACAACCGAAACTGTTTTTATAACTAGAAGATCAACCAACCAAAGAAGCAAGCAAACAAACAAAACCGAGAATGGCCAGAGATCGGGAAGGTAACATCTGGATAATTTGGAAACCTCGATGGGGTTTTTGTGGCAGGGACCAGTTGCATTTGTTTTTACATGGAAAGGTGAGTGTATTTTAAATTCCATACCCTCCGTCTTTCTGCCTCTTCTGATGTGAATTAATAGCCATGTATGGTGTGTTGTCTTTCTGAACTTTTTAGTGTTTTCCATTGGTCTATCCTATAGAGGTTTTGCATATTTTTGGGCAGATTTCTGAATACTTGATATTTTCATTGATAATTGATTTATTTAAATTATTTTCCTTTGTTTTTTCCTTTTTTAATTTAAATTTAATTAGCCAACATAGAGTACAACATTAGTTTCAGATGTAGAGCTCAATAATTCATCAGTTTCATCTAACACCCAGTGCTCATAACATCACATGCCCTACTTAATGCCCATCCCCCATTTACCCCATCACTCCATCCACCTCCAGCAACCCTCAGTTTATTTCCTATAGTTAAGAGTCTGTGATGGTTTTTCTTCTTCTCTGTGACTTCCCATTCAGTTTTCTCTCCCTTCCCCTATGGTCCTCTGTGCTGTTTCTTACATTCCACATGTGAGTGAAACCATACGACAATTGTCTTTCTCTCGTTGACTTATTTCGCTTAGCATAATACCCTCCAGTTCCATCCCCGGTGATGTAAATGGTAAGCAATCATCCTTTTTGATGGCTGAGTAATATTCCATGGTGTACATATACCACATCTTCTTTATCCATTCATCTGTCGTGGGGCATTCGGGCTCTTTCTACCGTTTGGCTATTTTGGGCATTGCTGCAATAAATATTGGGGTGTATGTGCCCCTTCGGATCACTATCTTTGTATCTTTGGGGTAAATACCTAGTAATGCAATTGCTGAGTCAGAGGGTAGCCCTATTTTTAACTTTTTAAGGAACCTCCCTACTGTTTTCCAGATTGGCTGCACCAGCTTGCATTCCCACCAACAGTGTAGGAGGGTTCCCCTTTCTCTGCATCCTTGCCAACATCTGCCATTTCCTGACTTGTTAATTTTAGCCATTCTGACTGGTGTGAGGTGGTATCTCATTGAGGTTTTGATTTGGATTTCCCTGATTCTGAGTGATGTGGAGCATTTGTTCATGTGTCTGTTGGCCATTTGTAGGTCTTCTTTCGAGAAATGTCTCTTCATGTCTTCTGCTGATTTCTTCACTGGATTATTTGGTTTTTTGGGTGCTGAGTTTGATAAGTTCTTTATAGATTTTGGTTATGAGCCCTTTATCTGATAAGTTATTTGCAAATATCTCCTTCCATCCCATAGGTTGCCTTTTGGTTTTGCTGACTGTTTCCTTTGCCGGGCAAAAGCTTTTTATCTTGATGAAGTCCCAATAGTTCATTTTTGCTTTTGTTTCCCTGCCTTTGGAGATGTGTCTAGCAAGAGTTGCTGCAGCCGAGGTCTAAGAGATTGTTGCTGTGTTCTCCTCTAAGATTTTGATGGATTCCTGTCTCCCATTTAGGTCTCTCGTCCATTTTGAGCTTATCTTTGTGTATGGTGTAAGGAAACGGTCCAGTGTCATTCTTCTCCGTGTGGCTGTCCAATTATCCCAACGTCATTTGTTGAAGAGACTTTTTTTCTTTTGGATTTTCTTTCCTGCTTTGTCGAAAATTAGTTGACAATAGAGTTGAGGGTCCCTTTCTGGGTTCTCTATACTGTTCCATTGATGTCTGTCTGTTTTTGTGTCAGTGCCATGCTGTCTTGATGATTGCAGCTTTGTGATAGAGCTTGAAGTCCAGAATCGTGATGCCACCAGCTTTGGTTTTCTTTTTCAACATTCCTCTGGCTATTCTGGATCTTTTCTGGTCCATACACATTTTGGGATTATTTGCTCCAGCTCTGTGAAAAATGTCAATGGCGTTTTGATAGAGATTGCATTGAATGTGTAGCTTGCTCTGGGTAGCGTAAGACATTTTAACTAATATTTCTTCTTCAAATCCGTGAACATGTCCTATTTTTCCATTTCTTTGTGTCTTCCTCAATTTCTTTCATAAGTGTTCTTTAGTTTTTCGAGTATAGATCCTTTTCCTCTTTGGTTAGGTTTATTCCTAGGTGTCTTATGGGTTTTGGTGCAACTGTAAATGGGATCAATTCCTTAATTTCTCTTTCTTCTCTCTCATTGTTAGTGTATAGAAATGCAACTGATTTTTTAAAAAATCATATTGAGCACTTTATTATTTTTTTTAGGAATTATTTTTTTATTTTTTTAATTAAAAAAATTTTTTTATTGTTATGTTAATCCCCATACATTACATCATTAGTTTTAGATACAGTGTTCCATGATTCATTGTTTGTGCATAACACCCAGTGCTCCATGCAGAACGTGCCCTCCTCAATACCCATCACCAGGCTAACCCATCCTCCCACCCCCGTCCCCTCTAGAACCCTCAGTTTGATTTTCAGAGTCCATCGTCTCTCATGGTTCGTCTCCCCCTCCGATTTGCCCCCCTTCATTCTTCCCCTCCTGCTATCTTCTTCTTCTTTTTTCTTTCTTAAGATATATTGCATGATTTGTTTCGGAGGTACAGATCTGTGATTCAACAGTCTTGCATCCATTTTCATCAGGGATATTGGTCTGAAATTCTTTTCATTGGGGTCTTTGTCTGATTTGGGGATCAAGGTAATGCTGGCCTTATAGAATGAGTTTGGAAGTTTTCCTTCCATTTCTATTTTTTGAAACCACTTCAGAAAAATAGGTATTAATTCTTCTTGAAATATTTGGTAGAATTCCCTTATGAGCCCATCGGCACTGGACTCCAGAAAGCTAACTGCACAAACTCGCCTTGCTCCCTGAGACTAGACTGTTTTCGGCCCTGTGTCTGGCCTGTGCTGTGCCTTCTGCCAGAAAATCCCCTGTATCAACCAACTGCCCCCGCTCCTCTCCGATCATCATCTAAGGATCCTTGCTACTCCATGTCTGGTCCCAACATAGAGCTCACGTGGAGGCCGTGCTGAGTTTCAGCTCCACAACCTGAGGAGTCGGAATCGTTCTGTGACAAGGTCTCCAAGGACTCCTATGCTCTTTAAACTGTGAAAGCACCATCGGGGACTCCTGCTCATCTCTCAGTATTCAGCTCAGAGGCCTCCTCGTCCGGAGAGGCCCCCTGCCCTGCCACCCCACCCCAGCCTGCAGCAGGGACAGTTAGAGAGCCGGAGTGGCCCAGCAATGAGGGCACATGCCACCTTCAGGAGCACTTCCAGTCCCCGAGGCTCTCTCTCCTGCTGCCTGTGACTCTGTGGGAGGACACGTCGTATTTGTCGTGGTTCCCGCTGGTAGCAGCGTCGGCTCCATCAGGTAGGACGTGCGTCCCCTTGGAAATCCTCCCCCTGCACTCCAGCCCCTCCCGAAGCTGCCCTTGGGGTCCCTGTTGTGGGAGCAGCTGGGAGGTGAGACCACCTGCTCACGAGGGCCTTCAGGGACGGTGGAAACCTGGCGGGAGCCCGAATGGACAGGCCTACTCCACGCCGCACTCCTCAGAAAGCGGGCTCCCCACTACGTGCAATGGGTCCATGCCTTGCTGACTCTCCTCAGGGCCCCACGCAGAGATTTTTCTAAGGGTTCCTTGAGGACGCCCAGACAACACACAGCGATCTTACAGAAGGTGGGAGTCTTTCTTCCTGCCTCTCCTCTGACCCCCCCAACTGCGCCAACACAGCCCCGATCTGTCCTCCCCCTCCATCTCCATGATGACCACCCCAGTGCCAGCCCCCAGTGCTCCATGCAGACCCCGTGAGCCCTCTCCCAGAATCCAGCCCCGTCTCCCCCTCCCCTCGTTCCCTTGTCCCCAAAGCCACGCAGATCTGTGCAGAACACACATCACACCCGTGCCCAGCCACCAGCCCCTGTCTCCAGGTCTACACCCGCCCCGGGTGTCTCTACCCTGCACGAGGGAGAGCTCTGTGCAGGGGCCCTGCTGCCTGCCCCCTTCCCTGTCACCTGTGCCCGGTTTCCCCAGCCCCGGCAGCACAGCCCTGCCTCGGCCTTTATACTCCTGTGCTCCCTGCCTGGAACATTCTGCCCCCTGCCCTCCCAGACTACCTCCTGTGACCTTCATCTCAGCCTGAATGTCCCCTCTGGTTGTGGCCCCTGACCCCTGTAGTCATCACCCTATTGGAATTCTCTGCAGAGCAGAGATTGCTATTCCTTGTCCCCTTGTTCTTGATTCCCTGGCCTTGCCCCCACTAGGACGGAAGCCCTGGGGCTCCTCGGGCCCCACCCCATGCTGCAGGACAGCGCTAAAGACATCTTAGAAGCTGCAGAGATACTCACTACATATGTGGGTGCGAATGAAAGCAAATAATACACACAGGCACACTTTGGATCAAATAGAATCATGAGTGCGCGTCCTTCTCCAAATTGCTCCTGGACCCTTTTCTGCCTGCCCTGTGCCCGAGGCTGACTCCCCTACCTGCACTCAGGCCCTCTGGGGGCTGCCTCCTTGCCCAGCAGTCCATGGAGGTCTGGATGGCAGAGGGGGGGCACTTTGCCCCATTCCTGGGACAGCCCCCCACTGGGCTCAGCAGATGCCACTTCCCTGTCCTCCCTCCAGGCCCAGGGGTGGGACCGCCTCCCCCTGTGGCTGGAGGCTGGGAGCCCCCTCCTTGGTCCTGCCCTCTTCCCTGCTGTAGCTGGGGACTGTCCCCCGGCCTCCAACTCCGCACCGTGTGGGAGAAGCGCTCCTGCCTGGGATCTTCCCTGGTCCATCGGACACTCTGCTCTCTGTGCAGAAGATCAAGGAGCCTGTCCTCTCTTTACACATTGCACACACACGTTTTTTCCTTTCAGTAATTTATTTATCTCTAAGCAATTTTTAAAATGGTCAATTCTATTTTTACATTTTCAGGTACTCATAAAACAACTACAGTAGTCTAGATTCTGCATCCTGGGGTGTGTGCGTGTGCACATGCCCACGTGCATGGGAGTGTACGCTTGGTATCAGGAGAAAACTTTGTATTTTGACTGCATACAATTCCTAAATGTTAAACAACAAACAGTATCTTAAACAAAACAACAAAGGCTAAGAAGAAAAAAATTGCAGAACAAGGAAGAAATGGTTGCAAATTCCTAAGTTTTCCTATCTATAAATTTAAGACTAAACTAATGCTATGAATTTAGGACTAAAATATGAATTCAGAACTAAAATATGAACTTAGGACTAAAATGTGAATTTAGGACTAAACTTTGAATTTAAGACTAAAATTTGAATTTAGGACTAAAATTTGAATTTACGACTAAAATATGAGTTTTAGGACTAAAATTTGAATTTAGGACTACACTAACTATTTCATACAGTTTGAGTGAGATGTTGTTTTGTTTAAGTTTTCTCTCTCTCTCTTTTTTTAAGGCAATCACATTTTATTCACATAAATACTGAGTTCTTTCTGCGGAACTGTAACCCTAGTCCTAGAGCACAGAAATGGTCTTGTTTGAAAGTCTCAATCCATGTCCACGATAGAGGATGTCTTCAGTCCCAGTGGCATGAATTTAAATCCGAGCACCGTACCTACAGCAGAGAGTTCTAAAGCGTCCGGCAGGGAAGCTATGTCTTCATGACAATGTGGACGAAGCTCTAGTTACACAGTCCGCGATGGGGTTACACCGCTATCCGGCGGAGAGTCACTGTGGCGTCAGTTCCGAAATAGTAGCCGTTTCACTAGAGAGAGAGAGCCATCAGATGTTCTTCACGGAGCTCCGCGCAGATGCTGAGCCGGGCTGTGGCGGCTCAGAGCCCGGCTGCCCTGAGCCTGGTCACCCCTGCAGGCGACTCCGGGTCCCGGGGCCCTCACGGTGGGCCTTCCCTCCCCCCTGGGGGCCAGATGACCCCGGGGACCCCCCGACACTCCCCAGCCTGCGTGGGCTGTGGGCGGAGCAGCAGGACCCAGAGGGTCCCACAGGACAGGCCGGCAGCTGGACTCCACACCGGCTAGCATCCGCCTCAAGCGATCATTCTCTTTCCTTAGCTCCTGGAACTCCCTCTCTCTGGGCGCAGCTCCCACCCAGCTCTTTGTGGCTCTGTCCTGATGGAAGAGGACCAGCTTGCGATAGTAGGAGGTGGTTCTCTCCAGCTCCTTGCCCAGGTCTTGGACCATCTTCTTGTAGAGGTTGCGTCTCTGGCACGCGAAGTTCATTTCTCTGTGCGCGCTGGCCAGTTTCTTCTTCATTTCCAAGCACTGAGCTTCCGCTTGAAACACTTTTTGGTGAAGTTGCAGGATGTATTGGTCCTGTTCATCCAGGGGGTTCTGACGTTTCAGCTTCAGCGGCTGAATCTCCCTGTCCAGCTGTGAAGTTTCCTTCTGCAAAGAGGCTTCGTGGGTTTGCAGGCTGCGGATTTGTCGTGTCAGCTCCGCCATCTCTCGCCTTTCTGCGCACAGTCGTCTGGCTCTGTGTTGCTGTTCCCCTTCGGGACTTGGAGGGGACCGAGGGCAGCCAGCATCGTCAGGGACGCCCTTCAGATCCACTGCTGCCCGATGGGCGGGCTGATCGCCATTTCCTGCTCCCCTCTCTGGCTGGACTCCCCGGCTCCCGGCACCGGCGTGCTCTGCAGGGAGGTCAGGCGGGGGGACGGCCTGCAGCCCGGGTCCGGCCCTGGACGGGGACTGGCTGGCTTGATCTTTCGGGACCGGCTCCATGCATGCCTTCGACGGCTCCAGCCTTTCTTCCCCCTCCTTCTCCTGCCCTTTCTGCCTCCATCTCGAAACGTCTTGGTTGAGCGGTTCGGGTCCTTCTGGAAAAGGAGTGTTTTCACTCCGATCCTTCGTTCTTTTCCTCAGAAGCTGTTCTCCATCCTTCTCCGATGTTCTGAGGATGGGTTTTTCCCCAGGGACCTGGGGCAGGTTGGGAGGCTGGCTCTTCAGTGCCTTCCTCAGAGAGTTGACAGTGTCCCTAAGCACCAGCCTGCTCGGGTCCGTGTTCATTGCCGTCGAGCACAGGGCTTGTAACGAGGGAGGACTGGCCACCACCGCGGGCGGCCTGAGGGCGGCCTCGGCTTGTGTGCTTGGGCCACTCTCCTCACGGCGGGCTCCACACACTTCGTGGCGGGCAGAGGCCCTGTGGCCCAGCGCCTTCGCGCTTCTTCGAGTGAGTCGTCTCTTCACGAGGAGAACCAGCAGCACAGTCCATACGAGCACCGCCCAGGGCAACACGGGGAGACTCGGGCTGTGTCCCCAGCTTCCAGAAATCAGCAGTGCCCCCAACAGGTGCTCCAACATCAGCTGGCAAGTGGATCCGGCGGCCGAGGGGGGGCCCTCCATGGCTGCGTCGGGCTCCACAGCTCTGTCTCCGAGCGCCAGAGTCCTGTGGCCGCAACTGACCACTCAGAACCATGTGGAGAGTTCCACCCATGAGGTCAACGGTGCCCGGCAACCAGGGCAGAGCAGTTGGGCCGGGGGAGGGGAGGCCAGCCAGGTTCTTTTAAAATTTTTTTTAATTTTAATTCAATTAGCAAACATATAGTACATCATTAGTTTCAGATGTAGAGTTCAGCTATCATCAGTTGCATATAAACCCAGTGCTCATCACATCGGGTGCCCTCCTTAATACCCATCACCCATTTATCTAACCCCCAACCCCACATCCCCTCCAGGATCCCTCAGTTTGTTTCCTATAGTTAAGCATCTCTTGGTTTGTCTCCCTCTCTGATTCCTTTCCTTTCAGTTTTCCCTCCCTTTTATGATCCTCTGCACTGTTTCTTATATTCCACGTATGAGTGAAACCATATAATTGTCTTTCTCTGACTGACTTATTTCATTCAGCATAATACCCTCTAGTTGCATCCACGTTGATGTAAATGGTATTCATAATTTATTTAAATTTCTTTTGGAAACTCTTTGTCCCTGGTATACAGAAATACCATATGTATCTCTATATCTACACTCTATATAGAAATATATCCAAAGAAGACATAGGAATGGCTAACAGACACATGAAAAAATGTTCAACATCATCAGCCATCAGGGAAATTCAAGTCAACACCACATTGAGATACCACCTTACACCAGTTCGAATGGCAAGAATTGACAAGGCAAGAAACAACAAATGTTGGAGAGGATGTGGAGAAAGGGGAACCCTCTTACACTGTTGGTGGGAATACGAGTTGGTACAGCCACTTTGGAAAACAGTGTGGAGGTTCCTCAAAAAGTGAAAAATACAGCTACCCTATGACCCAGCAATTGCACTACTGGGTATTAACCCCAAAGATACAGATGTAGTGAAAAGAAGGGCCATATGCACCCCAATGTTCATAGCAGCAATGTCCACAATAGCCAAACTGTGGAAAGAGCTGAGATGCCTTTCAACAGATGAATGGCTAAAGAAGATGTGGTCCATATATACAATGGAATATTACTCAGCCATCAGAAAGGGTGAATACCCACCATTTGCATCAACATGGATGGGACTGGAGGAGAATATGCTGAGTGAAATAAGTCAAGCAGAGAAAGTCAATTATCACATGGTTTCACTTATTTGTGGCACATAAGGAATAGCATGGAGGACATTAGGAGAAGGAATGGAAAAATGAAGCGGGGGAGATCGGAGGGGGAGTCGAACCGTGAGAGACCGTGGACTCTGCGAAACAAGCTGAGGGTTTTAGAGGGGAGGGGGGTGGGGGGATGGGTTAGCCTGGTGATGGGTATGAAGGAGGACACGTACCGCATGGAGCACGGGGTGTTATATGAAAACAATGAATCGTGGAACACTACATCAAAAACTAATGAAGTATGGTGACTAACATAACATAATAAAATAAAATAAAATAAAAAATAAAGATGATAAAGAAATCTGGGAGGAGAGGTGGCTGCATTGGGGATCTGCACAGTGTTCCAAAACCCATGATTCCTCCAAATGGTGCAGATGCACACAGACACCAAGCCATCAGTTGGCTCTTTATGTGACACATCAAGGAGTGAACAGAACGACAGCTGATTTAGAAATCCTAACTGGTGAACAGAGCTTGTTATAAGACAACATGAGGAGAAATACTGTGACCTTGTCCTTCACAGAAGGAAGAAGAACCTTAAATATTAGTCTGATTTAAAGTTGAGACCTAGAGGTTGAGCTCAGCTCTACCACCCACCAGCTGTGGCTTTCGGAAAGGAGCTGGTGGAGATCTACACAGATAGCTCACTTTGTAGATGGAGCAAATACAGAAGGTCTCCCGGCTGGACCACGGTGGGATGGGACCACCCGTGCCGGGACCTGAGCCAGTTCGTTCTCCCGCCCTGCTGATTCCTTTCACCGGAAGGGCTGGGGAGGCCATAGAGTGGAGTGGAGTTGAAACTCCTGCTTGATTGTGCCCACTGTGATTTTTAGGGTGAAACAGTAGCAGGGCAGGAGTAAACAAAATGCTTTCCAAGGTTAAAAGTGAAAAATGGAAACAAAGTACTTATTGGATCCCATGGAAACTAACACATAACGATACTGACCCACTAGTTTCTTCCTCTGCCCCATTACCAGACAAAATGAATGTAGTTGTGCTGGCAGCAACCTGTGTTTGAAAAACCAAATTCCAACAGACAAGTGAGCAAGTAGACAGATGATGTTACCTTGATCCTTGAACCAGCCTGGATCTGCTGACTATCCAGCTCTTTCCTCATCTGTGAAATGGGCATAAAAAAGTATTGGCCTCCTATGGCTTTTGTGAGTTACACAAAGAGAGCTCTTAGAGCATCACATGGTGCATAACAAGTGCTCCTTGTGTGGTTGTTGTTATGAAGTGGAAATCTCTTTGTATCTCTCACACGTACCAGAGCCTCTTACTTAAAGGATTTCTATCCACACTTTATTCATTTAGTACATTTGTTTACGTGTCATACTGTAAAAGTAGTATTTGCTCTCAGTGAAAAATTTAGAAAACAGAAACGTAAAAGAATCATGTAGGAGCACTGTTTTTGTTGCATTTTAATCTTTTAAAAATGCATACATTGTTATTTTTATAAAATTGGGATCATACAACTGTTTTGTATGCCTATTTTTCAATTTAATGTAATATGTCATGTATATTATATACATATATTATATATAATAAAATTTCTCTAGATCATTAGGTATCTTTTGGAAACAAGAATGATTTGAAGCACAGACAGGGAGAGCGCCATGTGAGGATACAGGCAGAGACTGGGGTGATGCTTCTACAAGCCAATAGATGCCAAAGATTGCCACCAAAGCCCCAGAAGTTGGCAGAGACAGTGGAACAGATTCTCCCTCACGGCCCTCAGGAGGAACCAACCCTGACGACACCACACTTTGATCTCGACTTGCAGCCTCCAGAACTATTTCAATTCAAGGATAAGAGGACATCCCGAGATGGCTTGAACTCCATCATGATGGGGCTCGCTGAGGGCGGAATGGATGAGGCATTGTCAGTGACTTCAGCTCTCGTCCGTCACACATTCACTTTCCAAGGCACACCAACCAAGAAGGCAGATATTCAGTTAGCTTGTTCTTTATCTTCTGTCTTCTTGACAACCGAAACTGTTTTTATAACTAGAAGATCAACCAACCAAAGAAGCAAGCAAACAAACAAAACCGAGAATGGCCAGAGATCGGGAAGGTAACATCTGGATAATTTGGAAACCTCGATGGGGTTTTTGTGGCAGGGACCAGTTGCATTTGTTTTTACATGGAAAGGTGAGTGTATTTTAAATTCCATACCCTCCGTCTTTCTGCCTCTTCTGATGTGAATTAATAGCCATGTATGGTGTGTTGTCTTTCTGAACTTTTTAGTGTTTTCCATTGGTCTATCCTATAGAGGTTTTGCATATTTTTGGGCAGATTTCTGAATACTTGATATTTTCATTGATAATTGATTTATTTAAATTATTTTCCTTTGTTTTTTCCTTTTTTAATTTAAATTTAATTAGCCAACATAGAGTACAACATTAGTTTCAGATGTAGAGCTCAATAATTCATCAGTTTCATCTAACACCCAGTGCTCATAACATCACATGCCCTACTTAATGCCCATCCCCCATTTACCCCATCACTCCATCCACCTCCAGCAACCCTCAGTTTATTTCCTATAGTTAAGAGTCTGTGATGGTTTTTCTTCTTCTCTGTGACTTCCCATTCAGTTTTCTCTCCCTTCCCCTATGGTCCTCTGTGCTGTTTCTTACATTCCACATGTGAGTGAAACCGTACGACAATTGTCTTTCTCTCGTTGACTTATTTCGCTTAGCATAATACCCTCCAGTTCCATCCCCGGTGATGTAAATGGTAAGCAATCATCCTTTTTGATGGCTGAGTAATATTCCATGGTGTACATATACCACATCTTCTTTATCCATTCATCTGTCGTGGGGCATTCGGGCTCTTTCTACCGTTTGGCTATTGTGGGCATTGCTGCAATAAATATTGGGGTGTATGTGCCCCTTGGGATCACTATCTTTGTATCTTTGGGGTAAATACCTAGTAATGCAATTGCTGAGTCAGAGGGTAGCCCTATTTTGAACTTTTTAAGGGACCTCCCTACTGTTTTCCAGATTGGCTGCACCAGCTTGCATTCCCACCAACAGTGTAGGAGGGTTCCCCTTTCTCTGCATCCTTGCCAACATCTGCCATTTCCTGACTTGTTAATTTTAGCCATTCTGACTGGTGTGAGGTGGTATCTCATTGAGGTTTTGATTTGGATTTCCCTGATTCTGAGTGATGTGGAGCATTTGTTCATGTGTCTGTTGGCCATTTGTAGGTCTTCTTTCGAGAAATGTCTCTTCATGTCTTCTGCTGATTTCTTCACTGGATTATTTGGTTTTTTGGGTGCTGAGTTTGATAAGTTCTTTATAGATTTTGGTTATGAGCCCTTTATCTGATAAGTTATTTGCAAATATCTCCTTCCATCCCATAGGTTGCCTTTTGGTTTTGCTGACTGTTTCCTTTGCCGGGCAAAAGCTTTTTATCTTGATGAAGTCCCAATAGTTCATTTTTGCTTTTGTTTCCCTGCCTTTGGAGATGTGTCTAGCAAGAGTTGCTGCAGCCGAGGTCTAAGAGATTGTTGCTGTGTTCTCCTCTAAGATTTTGATGGATTCCTGTCTCCCATTTAGGTCTCTCGTCCATTTTGAGTTTATCTTTGTGTATGGTGTAAGGAAACGGTCCAGTGTCATTCTTCTCCGTGTGGCTGTCCAATTATCCCAACGTCATTTGTTGAAGAGACTTTTTTTCTTTTGGATTTTCTTTCCTGCTTTGTCGAAAATTAGTTGACAATAGAGTTGAGGGTCCCTTTCTGGGTTCTCTATACTGTTCCATTGATGTCTGTCTGTTTTTGTGTCAGTGCCATGCTGTCTTGATGATTGCAGCTTTGTGATAGAGCTTGAAGTCCAGAATCGTGATGCCACCAGCTTTGGTTTTCTTTTTCAACATTCCTCTGGCTATTCTGGATCTTTTCTGGTCCATACAAATTTTGGGATTATTTGCTCCAGCTCTGTGAAAAATGTCAATGGCGTTTTGATAGAGATTGCATTGAATGTGTAGCTTGCTCTGGGTAGCGTAAGACATTTTAACTAATATTTCTTCTTCAAATCCGTGAACATGTCCTATTTTTCCATTTCTTTGTGTCTTCCTCAATTTCTTTCATAAGTGTTCTTTAGTTTTTCGAGTATAGATCCTTTTCCTCTTTGCTTAGGTTTATTCCTAGGTGTCTTATGGGTTTTGGTGCAACTGTAAATGGGATCAATTCCTTAATTTCTCTTTCTTCTCTCTCATTGTTAGTGTATAGAAATGCAACTGATTTTTTAAAAAATCATATTGAGCACTTTATTATTTTTTTTAGGAATTATTTTTTTATTTTTTTAATTAAAAAAATTTTTTTATTGTTATGTTAATCCCCATACATTACATCATTAGTTTTAGATACAGTGTTCCATGATTCATTGTTTGTGCATAACACCCAGTGCTCCATGCAGAACGTGCCCTCCTCAATACCCATCACCAGGCTAACCCATCCTCCCACCCCCGTCCCCTCTAGAACCCTCAGTTTGATTTTCAGAGTCCATCGTCTCTCATGGTTCGTCTCCCCCTCCGATTTGCCCCCCTTCATTCTTCCCCTCCTGCTATCTTCTTCTTCTTCTTTTTTCTTTCTTAAGATATATTGCATGATTTGTTTCGGAGGTACAGATCTGTGATTCAACAGTCTTGCATCCATTTTCATCAGGGATATTGGTCTGAAATTCTTTTCATTGGGGTCTTTGTCTGATTTGGGGATCAAGGTAATGCTGGCCTTATAGAATGAGTTTGGAAGTTTTCCTTCCATTTCTATTTTTTGAAACCACTTCAGAAAAATAGGTATTAATTCTTCTTGAAATATTTGGTAGAATTCCCTTATGAGCCCATCGGCACTGGACTCCAGAAAGCTAACTGCACAAACTCGCCTTGCTCCCTGAGACTAGACTGTTTTCGGCCCTGTGTCTGGCCTGTGCTGTGCCTTCTGCCAGAAAATCCCCTGTATCAACCAACTGCCCCCGCTCCTCTCCGATCGTCATCTAAGGACCCTTGCTACTCCATGTCTGGTCCCAACATAGAGCTCACGTGGAGGCCGTGCTGAGTTTCAGCTCCACAACCTGAGGAGTCGGAATCGTTCTGTGACAAGGTCTCCCAAGGACTCCTATGCTCTTTAAACTGTGAAAGCACCATCGGGGACTCCTGCTCATCTCTCAGTATTCAGCTCAGAGGCCTCCTCGTCCGGAGAGGCCCCCTGCCCTGCCACCCCACCCCAGCCTGCAGCAGGGACAGTTAGGGAGCCGGAGTGGCCCAGCAATGAGGGCACATGCCACCTTCAGGAGCACTTCCAGTCCCCGAGCCTCTCTCTCCTGCTGCCTGTGACTCTGTGGGAGGACACGTCGTATTTGTCGTGGTTCCCGCTGGTAGCAGCGTCGGCTCCATCAGGTAGGACGTGCGTCCCCTTGGAAATCCTCCCCCTGCACTCCAGCCCCTCCCGAAGCTGCCCTTGGGGTCCCTGTTGTGGGAGCAGCTGGGAGGTGAGACCACCTGCTCACGAGGGCCTTCAGGGACGGTGGAAACCTGGCGGGAGCCCAAATGGACAGGCCTACTCCACGCCGCACTCCTCAGAAAGCGGGCTCCCCACTGCGTGCAATGGGTCCATGCCTTGCTGACTCTCCTCAGGGCCCCACGCAGAGATTTTTCTAAGGGTTCCTTGAGGACGCCCAGAAAACACACAGCGATCTTACAGAAGGTGGGAGTCTTTCTTCCTGCCTCTCCTCTGACCCCCCCAAGTGCCCCAACACAGCCCTGATCTGTCCTCCCCCTCCATCTCCATGATGACCACCCCAGTGCCAGCCCCCAGTGCTCCATGCAGACCCCGTGAGCCCTCTCCCAGAATCCAGCCCCGTCTCCCCCTCCCCTCGTTCCCTTGTCCCCAAAGCCACGCAGATCTGTGCAGAACACACATCACACCCGTGCCCAGCCACCGGCCCCTGTCTCCAGGTCTACACCCGCCCCGGGTGTCTCTACCCTGCACGAGGGAGAGCTCTGTGCAGGGGCCCTGCTGCCTGCCCCCTTCCCTGTCACCTGTGCCCGGTTTCCCCAGCCCCGGCAGCACAGCCCTGCCTCGGCCTTTATACTCCTGTGCTCCCTGCCTGGAACATTCTGCCCCCTGCCCTCCCAGACTACCTCCTGTGACCTTCATCTCAGCCTGAATGTCCCCTCTGGTTGTGGCCCCTGACCCCTGTAGTCATCACCCTATTGGAATTCTCTGCAGAGCAGAGATTGCTATTCCTTGTCCCCTTGTTCTTGATTCCCTGGCCTTGCCCCCACTAGGACGGAAGCCCTGGGGCTCCTCGGGCCCCACCCCATGCTGCAGGACAGCGCTAAAGACATCTTAGAAGCTGCAGAGATACTCACTACATATGTGGGTGCGAATGAAAGCAAATAATACACACAGGCACACTTTGGATCAAATAGAATCATGAGTGCGCGTCCTTCTCCAAATTGCTCCTGGACCCTTTTCTGCCTGCCCTGTGCCCGAGGCTGACTCCCCTACCTGCACTCAGGCCCTCTGGGGGCTGCCTCCTTGCCCAGCAGTCCATGGAGGTCTGGATGGCAGAGGGGGGGCACTTTGCCCCATTCCTGGGACAGCCCCCCACTGGGCTCAGCAGATGCCACTTCCCTGTCCTCCCTCCAGGCCCAGGGGTGGGACCGCCTCCCCCTGTGGCTGGAGGCTGGGAGCCCCCTCCTTGGTCCTGCCCTCTTCCCTGCTGTAGCTGGGGACTGTCCCCCGGCCTCCAACTCCGCACCGTGTGGGAGAAGCGCTCCTGCCTGGGATCTTCCCTGGTCCATCGGACACTCTGCTCTCTGTGCAGAAGATCAAGGAGCCTGTCCTCTCTTTACACATTGCACACACACGTTTTTTCCTTTCAGTAATTTATTTATCTCTAAGCAATTTTTAAAATGGTCAATTCTATTTTTACATTTTCAGGTACTCATAAAACAACTACAGTAGTCTAGATTCTGCATCCTGGGGTGTGTGCGTGTGCACATGCCCACGTGCATGGGAGTGTACGCTTGGTATCAGGAGAAAACTTTGTATTTTGACTGCATACAATTCATAAATGTTAAACAACAAACAGTATCTTAAACAAAACAACAAAGGCTAAGAAGAAAAAAATTGCAGAACAAGGAAGAAATGGTTGCAAATTCCTAAGTTTTCCTATCTATAAATTTAAGACTAAACTAATGCTATGAATTTAGGACTAAAATATGAATTCAGAACTAAAATATGAACTTAGGACTAAAATGTGAATTTAGGACTAAACTTTGAATTTAAGACTAAAATTTGAATTTAGGACTAAAATTTGAATTTACGACTAAAATATGAGTTTTAGGACTAAAATTTGAATTTAGGACTACACTAACTATTTCATACAGTTTGAGTGAGATGTTGTTTTGTTTAAGTTTTCTCTCTCTCTCTTTTTTTAAGGCAATCACATTTTATTCACATAAATACTGAGTTCTTTCTGCGGAACTGTAACCCTAGTCCTAGAGCACAGAAATGGTCTTGTTTGAAAGTCTCAATCCATGTCCACGATAGAGGATGTCTTCAGTCCCAGTGGCATGAATTTAAATCCGAGCACCGTACCTACAGCAGAGAGTTCTAAAGCGTCCGGCAGGGAAGCTATGTCTTCATGACAATGTGGACGAAGCTCTAGTTACACAGTCCGCGATGGGGTTACACCGCTATCCGGCGGAGAGTCACTGTGGCGTCAGTTCCGAAATAGTAGCCGTTTCACTAGAGAGAGAGAGCCATCAGATGTTCTTCACGGAGCTCCGCGCAGATGCTGAGCCGGGCTGTGGCGGCTCAGAGCCCGGCTGCCCTGAGCCTGGTCACCCCTGCAGGCGACTCCGGGTCCCGGGGCCCTCACGGTGGGCCTTCCCTCCCCCCTGGGGGCCAGATGACCCCGGGGACCCCCCGACACTCCCCAGCCTGCGTGGGCTGTGGGCGGAGCAGCAGGACCCAGAGGGTCCCACAGGACAGGCCGGCAGCTGGACTCCACACCGGCTAGCATCCGCCTCAAGCGATCATTCTCTTTCCTTAGCTCCTGGAACTCCCTCTCTCTGGGCGCAGCTCCCACCCAGCTCTTTGTGGCTCTGTCCTGATGGAAGAGGACCAGCTTGCGATAGTAGGAGGTGGTTCTCTCCAGCTCCTTGCCCAGGTCTTGGACCATCTTCTTGTAGAGGTTGCGTCTCTGGCACGCGAAGTTCATTTCTCTGTGCGCGCTGGCCAGTTTCTTCTTCATTTCCAAGCACTGAGCTTCCGCTTGAAACACTTTTTGGTGAAGTTGCAGGATGTATTGGTCCTGTTCATCCAGGGGGTTCTGACGTTTCAGCTTCAGCGGCTGAATCTCCCTGTCCAGCTGTGAAGTTTCCTTCTGCAAAGAGGCTTCGTGGGTTTGCAGGCTGCGGATTTGTCGTGTCAGCTCCGCCATCTCTCGCCTTTCTGCGCACAGTCGTCTGGCTCTGTGTTGCTGTTCCCCTTCGGGACTTGGAGGGGACCGAGGGCAGCCAGCATCGTCAGGGACGCCCTTCAGATCCACTGCTGCCCGATGGGCGGGCTGATCGCCATTTCCTGCTCCCCTCTCTGGCTGGACTCCCCGGCTCCCGGCACCGGCGTGCTCTGCAGGGAGGTCAGGCGGGGGGACGGCCTGCAGCCCGGGTCCGGCCCTGGACGGGGACTGGCTGGCTTGATCTTTCGGGACCGGCTCCATGCATGCCTTCGACGGCTCCAGCCTTTCTTCCCCCTCCTTCTCCTGCCCTTTCTGCCTCCATCTCGAAACGTCTTGGTTGAGCGGTTCGGGTCCTTCTGGAAAAGGAGTGTTTTCACTCCGATCCTTCGTTCTTTTCCTCAGAAGCTGTTCTCCATCCTTCTCCGATGTTCTGAGGATGGGTTTTTCCCCAGGGACCTGGGGCAGGTCGGGAGGCTGGCTCTTCAGTGCCTTCCTCAGAGAGTTGACAGTGTCCCTAAGCACCAGCCTGCTCGGGTCCGTGTTCATTGCCGTCGAGCACAGGGCTTGTAACGAGGGAGGACTGGCCACCACCGCGGGCGGCCTGAGGGCGGCCTCGGCTTGTGTGCTTGGGCCACTCTCCTCACGGCGGGCTCCACACACTTCGTGGCGGGCAGAGGCCCTGTGGCCCAGCGCCTTCGCGCTTCTTCGAGTGAGTCGTCTCTTCACGAGGAGAACCAGCAGCACAGTCCATACGAGCACCGCCCAGGGCAACACGGGGAGACTCGGGCTGTGTCCCCAGCTTCCAGAAATCAGCAGTGCCCCCAACAGGTGCTCCAACATCAGCTGGCAAGTGGATCCGGCGGCCGAGGGGGGGCCCTCCATGGCTGCGTCGGGCTCCACAGCTCTGTCTCCGAGCGCCAGAGTCCTGTGGCCGCAACTGACCACTCAGAACCATGTGGAGAGTTCCACCCATGAGGTCAACGGTGCCCGGCAACCAGGGCAGAGCAGTTGGGCCGGGGGAGGGGAGGCCAGCCAGGTTCTTTTAAAATTTTTTTTAATTTTAATTCAATTAGCAAACATATAGTACATCATTAGTTTCAGATGTAGAGTTCAGCTATCATCAGTTGCATATAAACCCAGTGCTCATCACATCGGGTGCCCTCCTTAATACCCATCACCCATTTATCTAACCCCCAACCCCACATCCCCTCCAGGATCCCTCAGTTTGTTTCCTATAGTTAAGCATCTCTTGGTTTGTCTCCCTCTCTGATTCCTTTCCTTTCAGTTTTCCCTCCCTTTTATGATCCTCTGCACTGTTTCTTATATTCCACGTATGAGTGAAACCATATAATTGTCTTTCTCTGACTGACTTATTTCATTCAGCATAATACCCTCTAGTTGCATCCACGTTGATGTAAATGGTATTCATAATTTATTTAAATTTCTTTTGGAAACTCTTTGTCCCTGGTATACAGAAATACCATATGTATCTCTATATCTACACTCTATATAGAAATATATCCAAAGAAGACATAGGAATGGCTAACAGACACATGAAAAAATGTTCAACATCATCAGCCATCAGGGAAATTCAAGTCAACACCACATTGAGATACCACCTTACACCAGTTCGAATGGCAAGAATTGACAAGGCAAGAAACAACAAATGTTGGAGAGGATGTGGAGAAAGGGGAACCCTCTTACACTGTTGGTGGGAATACGAGTTGGTACAGCCACTTTGGAAAACAGTGTGGAGGTTCCTCAAAAAGTGAAAAATACAGCTACCCTATGACCCAGCAATTGCACTACTGGGTATTAACCCCAAAGATACAGATGTAGTGAAAAGAAGGGCCATATGCACCCCAATGTTCATAGCAGCAATGTCCACAATAGCCAAACTGTGGAAAGAGCTGAGATGCCTTTCAACAGATGAATGGCTAAAGAAGATGTGGTCCATATATACAATGGAATATTACTCAGCCATCAGAAAGGGTGAATACCCACCATTTGCATCAACATGGATGGGACTGGAGGAGAATATGCTGAGTGAAATAAGTCAAGCAGAGAAAGTCAATTATCCCATGGTTTCACTTATTTGTGGCACATAAGGAATAGCATGGAGGACATTAGGAGAAGGAATGGAAAAATGAAGCGGGGGAGATCGGAGGGGGAGTCGAACTGTGAGAGACCGTGGACTCTGCGAAACAAGCTGAGGGTTTTAGAGGGGAGGGGCGTGGGGGGATGGGTTAGCCTGGTGATGGGTATGAAGGAGGACATGTACCGCATGGAGCACGGGGTGTTATATGAAAACAATGAATCGTGGAACACTACATCAAAAACTAATGAAGTATGGTGACTAACATAACATAATAAAATAAAATAAAATAAAAAATAAAGATGATAAAGAAATCTGGGAGGAGAGGTGGCTGCATTGGGGATCTGCACAGTGTTCCAAAACCCATGATTCCTCCAAATGGTGCAGATGCACACAGACACCAAGCCATCAGTTGGCTCTTTATGTGACACATCAAGGAGTGAACAGAACGACAGCTGATTTAGAAATCCTAACTGGTGAACAGAGCTTGTTATAAGACAACATGAGGAGAAATACTGTGACCTTGTCCTTCACAGAAGGAAGAAGAACCTTAAATATTAGTCTGATTTAAAGTTGAGACCTAGAGGTTGAGCTCAGCTCTACCACCCACCAGCTGTGGCTTTCCGAAAGGAGCTGGTGGAGATCTACACAGATAGCTCACTTTGTAGATGGAGCAAATACAGAAGGTCTCCCGGCTGGACCACGGTGGGATGGGACCACCCGTGCCGGGACCTGAGCCAGTTCGTTCTCCCGCCCTGCTGATTCCTTTCACCGGAAGGGCTGGGGAGGCCATAGAGTGGAGTGGAGTTGAAACTCCTGCTTGATTGTGCCCACTGTGATTTTTAGGGTGAAACAGTAGCAGGGCAGGAGTAAACAAAATGCTTTCCAAGGTTAAAAGTGAAAAATGGAAACAAAGTACTTATTGGATCCCATGGAAACTAACACATAACGATACTGACCCACTAGTTTCTTCCTCTGCCCCATGACCAAACAAAATGAATGTCGTTGTGCTGGCAGCAACCTGTGTTTGAAAAACCAAATTCCAACAGACAAGTGAGCAAATAGACAGATGATGTTACCTTGATCCTTGAACCAGCCTGGATCTGCTGACTATCCAGCTCTTTCCTCATCTGTGAAATGGGCATAAAAAAGTATTGGCCTCCTATGGCTTTTGTGAGTTACACAAAGAGAGCTCTTAGAGCATCACATGGTGCATAACAAGTGCTCCTTGTGTGGTTGTTGTTATGAAGTGGAAATCTCTTTGTATCTCTCACACGTACCAGAGCCTCTTACTTAAAGGATTTCTATCCACACTTTATTCATTTAGTACATTTGTTTACGTGTCATACTGTAAAAGTAGTATTTGCTCTCAGTGAAAAATTTAGAAAACAGAAACGTAAAAGAATCATGTAGGAGCACTGTTTTTGTTGCATTTTAATCTTTTAAAAATGCATACATTGTTATTTTTATAAAATTGGGATCATACAACTGTTTTGTATGCCTATTTTTCAATTTAATGTAATATGTCATGTATATTATATACATATATTATATATAATAAAATTTCTCTAGATCATTAGGTATCTTTTGGAAACAAGAATGATTTGAAGCACAGACAGGGAGAGCGCCATGTGAGGATACAGGCAGAGACTGGGGTGATGCTTCTACAAGCCAATAGATGCCAAAGATTGCCACCAAAGCCCCAGAAGTTGGCAGAGACAGTGGAGCAGATTCTCCCTCACGGCCCTCAGGAGGAACCAACCCTGACGACACCACACTTTGATCTCGACTTGCAGCCTCCAGAACTATTTCAATTCAAGGATAAGAGGACATCCCGAGATGGCTTGAACTCCATCATGATGGGGCTCGCTGAGGGCGGAATGGATGAGGCATTGTCAGTGACTTCAGCTCTCGTCCGTCACACATTCACTTTCCAAGGCACACCAACCAAGAAGGCAGATATTCAGTTAGCTTGTTCTTTATCTTCTGTCTTCTTGACAACCGAAACTGTTTTTATAACTAGAAGATCAACCAACCAAAGAAGCAAGCAAACAAACAAAACCGAGAATGGCCAGAGATCGGGAAGGTAACATCTGGATAATTTGGAAACCTCGATGGGGTTTTTGTGGCAGGGACCAGTTGCATTTGTTTTTACATGGAAAGGTGAGTGTATTTTAAATTCCATACCCTCCGTCTTTCTGCCTCTTCTGATGTGAATTAATAGCCATGTATGGTGTGTTGTCTTTCTGAACTTTTTAGTGTTTTCCATTGGTCTATCCTATAGAGGTTTTGCATATTTTTGGGCAGATTTCTGAATACTTGATATTTTCATTGATAATTGATTTATTTAAATTATTTTCCTTTGTTTTTTCCTTTTTTAATTTAAATTTAATTAGCCAACATAGAGTACAACATTAGTTTCAGATGTAGAGCTCAATAATTCATCAGTTTCATCTAACACCCAGTGCTCATAACATCACATGCCCTACTTAATGCCCATCCCCCATTTACCCCATCACTCCATCCACCTCCAGCAACCCTCAGTTTATTTCCTATAGTTAAGAGTCTGTGATGGTTTTTCTTCTTCTCTGTGACTTCCCATTCAGTTTTCTCTCCCTTCCCCTATGGTCCTCTGTGCTGTTTCTTACATTCCACATGTGAGTGAAACCGTACGACAATTGTCTTTCTCTCGTTGACTTATTTCGCTTAGCATAATACCCTCCAGTTCCATCCCCGGTGATGTAAATGGTAAGCAATCATCCTTTTTGATGGCTGAGTAATATTCCATGGTGTACATATACCACATCTTCTTTATCCATTCATCTGTCGTGGGGCATTCGGGCTCTTTCTACCGTTTGGCTATTGTGGGCATTGCTGCAATAAATATTGGGGTGTATGTGCCCCTTCGGATCACTATCTTTGTATCTTTGGGGTAAATACCTAGTAATGCAATTGCTGAGTCAGAGGGTAGCCCTATTTTTAACTTTTTAAGGAACCTCCCTACTGTTTTCCAGATTGGCTGCACCAGCTTGCATTCCCACCAACAGTGTAGGAGGGTTCCCCTTTCTCTGCATCCTTGCCAACATCTGCCATTTCCTGACTTGTTAATTTTAGCCATTCTGACTGGTGTGAGGTGGTATCTCATTGAGGTTTTGATTTGGATTTCCCTGATTCTGAGTGATGTGGAACATTTGTTCATGTGTCTGTTGGCCATTTGTAGGTCTTCTTTCGAGAAATGTCTCTTCATGTCTTCTGCTGATTTCTTCACTGGATTATTTGGTTTTTTGGGTGCTGAGTTTGATAAGTTCTTTATAGATTTTGGTTATGAGCCCTTTATCTGATAAGTTATTTGCAAATATCTCCTTCCATCCCATAGGTTGCCTTTTGGTTTTGCTGACTGTTTCCTTTGCCGGGCAAAAGCTTTTTATCTTGATGAAGTCCCAATAGTTCATTTTTGCTTTTGTTTCCCTGCCTTTGGAGATGTGTCTAGCAAGAGTTGCTGCAGCCGAGGTCTAAGAGATTGTTGCTGTGTTCTCCTCTAAGATTTTGATGGATTCCTGTCTCCCATTTAGGTCTCTCGTCCATTTTGAGTTTATCTTTGTGTATGGTGTAAGGAAACGGTCCAGTGTCATTCTTCTCCGTGTGGCTGTCCAATTATCCCAACGTCATTTGTTGAAGAGACTTTTTTTCTTTTGGATTTTCTTTCCTGCTTTGTCGAAAATTAGTTGACAATAGAGTTGAGGGTCCCTTTCTGGGTTCTCTATACTGTTCCATTGATGTCTGTCTGTTTTTGTGTCAGTGCCATGCTGTCTTGATGATTGCAGCTTTGTGATAGAGCTTGAAGTCCAGAATCGTGATGCCACCAGCTTTGGTTTTCTTTTTCAACATTCCTCTGGCTATTCTGGATCTTTTCTGGTCCATACACATTTTGGGATTATTTGCTCCAGCTCTGTGAAAAATGTCAATGGCGTTTTGATAGAGATTGCATTGAATGTGTAGCTTGCTCTGGGTAGCGTAAGACATTTTAACTAATATTTCTTCTTCAAATCCGTGAACATGTCCTATTTTTCCATTTCTTTGTGTCTTCCTCAATTTCTTTCATAAGTGTTCTTTAGTTTTTCGAGTATAGATCCTTTTCCTCTTTGGTTAGGTTTATTCCTAGGTGTCTTATGGGTTTTGGTGCAACTGTAAATGGGATCAATTCCTTAATTTCTCTTTCTTCTCTCTCATTGTTAGTGTATAGAAATGCAACTGATTTTTTAAAAAATCATATTGAGCACTTTATTATTTTTTTTAGGAATTATTTTTTTATTTTTTTAATTTAAAAAATTTTTTTATTGTTATGTTAATCCCCATACATTACATCATTAGTTTTAGATACAGTGTTCCATGATTCATTGTTTGTGCATAACACCCAGTGCTCCATGCAGAACGTGCCCTCCTCAATACCCATCACCAGGCTAACCCATCCTCCCACCCCCGTCCCCTCTAGAACCCTCAGTTTGATTTTCAGAGTCCATCGTCTCTCATGGTTCGTCTCCCCCTCCGATTTGCCCCCCTTCATTCTTCCCCTCCTGCTATCTTCTTCTTCTTCTTTTTTCTTTCTTAAGATATATTGCATGATTTGTTTCGGAGGTACAGATCTGTGATTCAACAGTCTTGCATCCATTTTCATCAGGGATATTGGTCTGAAATTCTTTTCATTGGGGTCTTTGTCTGATTTGGGGATCAAGGTAATGCTGGCCTTATAGAATGAGTTTGGAAGTTTTCCTTCCATTTCTATTTTTTGAAACCACTTCAGAAAAATAGGTATTAATTCTTCTTGAAATATTTGGTAGAATTCCCTTATGAGCCCATCGGCACTGGACTCCAGAAAGCTAACTGCACAAACTCGCCTTGCTCCCTGAGACTAGACTGTTTTCGGCCCTGTGTCTGGCCTGTGCTGTGCCTTCTGCCAGAAAATCCCCTGTATCAACCAACTGCCCCCGCTCCTCTCCGATCGTCATCTAAGGACCCTTGCTACTCCATGTCTGGTCCCAACATAGAGCTCACGTGGAGGCCGTGCTGAGTTTCAGCCCCACAACCTGAGGAGTCGGAATCGTTCTGTGACAAGGTCTCCAAGGACTCCTATGCTCTTTAAACTGTGAAAGCACCATCGGGGACTCCTGCTCATCTCTCAGTATTCAGCTCAGAGGCCTCCTCGTCCGGAGAGGCCCCCTGCCCTGCCACCCCACCCCAGCCTGCAGCAGGGACAGTTAGAGAGGCGGGGTGGCCCAGCAATGAGGGCACATGCCACCTTCAGGAGCACTTCCAGTCCCCGAGGCTCTCTCTCCTGCTGCCTGTGACTCTGTGGGAGGACACGTCGTATTTGTCGTGGTTCCCGCTGGTAGCAGCGTCGGCTCCATCAGGTAGGACGTGCGTCCCCTTGGAAATCCTCCCCCTGCACTCCAGCCCCTCCCGAAGCTGCCCTTGGGGTCCCTGTTGTGGGAGCAGCTGGGAGGTGAGACCACCTGCTCACGAGGGCCTTCAGGGACGGTGGAAACCTGGCGGGAGCCCAAATTGACAGGGCTACTCCACGCCGCACTCCTCAGAGTGTGGGCTCCCCACTGCGTGCAATGGGTCCAAGCCTTGCTGACTCTCCTCAGGGCCCCACGCAGAGATTTCACTAAGGGTTCCTTGAGGACGCCCAGACAACACACAGCGATCTTACAGAAGGTGGGAGTCTTTCTTCCTGCCTCTCCTCTGACCCCCCCAACTGCCCCAACACAGCCCTGATCTGTCCTCCCCCTCCATCTCCATGATGACCACCCCAGTGCCAGCCCCCAGTGCTCCATGCAGACCCCGTGAGCCCTCTCCCAGAATCCAGCCCCGTCTCCCCCTCCCCTCGTTCCCTTGTCCCCAAAGCCACGCAGATCTGTGCAGAACACACATCACACCCGTGCCCAGCCACCGGCCCCTGTCTCCAGGTCTACACCCGCCCCGGGTGTCTCTACCCTGCACGAGGGAGAGCTCTGTGCAGGGGCCCTGCTGCCTGCCCCCTTCCCTGTCACCTGTGCCCGGTTTCCCCAGCCCCGGCAGCACAGCCCTGCCTCGGCCTTTATACTCCTGTGCTCCCTGCCTGGAACATTCTGCCCCCTGCCCTCCCAGACTACCTCCTGTGACCTTCATCTCAGCCTGAATGTCCCCTCTGGTTGTGGCCCCTGACCCCTGTAGTCATCACCCTATTGGAATTCTCTGCAGAGCAGAGATTGCTATTCCTTGTCCCCTTGTTCTTGATTCCCTGGCCTTGCCCCCACTAGGACGGAAGCCCTGGGGCTCCTCGGGCCCCACCCCATGCTGCAGGACAGCGCTAAAGACATCTTAGAAGCTGCAGAGATACTCACTACATATGTGGGTGCGAATGAAAGCAAATAATACACACAGGCACACTTTGGATCAAATAGAATCATGAGTGCGCGTCCTTCTCCAAATTGCTCCTGGACCCTTTTCTGCCTGCCCTGTGCCCGAGGCTGACTCCCCTACCTGCACTCAGGCCCTCTGGGGGCTGCCTCCTTGCCCAGCAGTCCATGGAGGTCTGGATGGCAGAGGGGGGGCACTTTGCCCCATTCCTGGGACAGCCCCCCACTGGGCTCAGCAGATGCCACTTCCCTGTCCTCCCTCCAGGCCCAGGGGTGGGACCGCCTCCCCCTGTGGCTGGAGGCTGGGAGCCCCCTCCTTGGTCCTGCCCTCTTCCCTGCTGTAGCTGGGGACTGTCCCCCGGCCTCCAACTCCGCACCGTGTGGGAGAAGCGCTCCTGCCTGGGATCTTCCCTGGTCCATCGGACACTCTGCTCTCTGTGCAGAAGATCAAGGAGCCTGTCCTCTCTTTACACATTGCACACACACGTTTTTTCCTTTCAGTAATTTATTTATCTCTAAGCAATTTTTAAAATGGTCAATTCTATTTTTACATTTTCAGGTACTCATAAAACAACTACAGTAGTCTAGATTCTGCATCCTGGGGTGTGTGCGTGTGCACATGCCCACGTGCATGGGAGTGTATGCTTGGTATCAGGAGAAAACTTTGTATTTTGACTGCATACAATTCATAAATGTTAAACAACAAACAGTATCTTAAACAAAACAACAAAGGCTAAGAAGAAAAAAATTGCAGAACAAGGAAGAAATGGTTGCAAATTCCTAAGTTTTCCTATCTATAAATTTAAGACTAAACTAATGCTATGAATTTAGGACTAAAATATGAATTCAGAACTAAAATATGAACTTAGGACTAAAATGTGAATTTAGGACTAAACTTTGAATTTAAGACTAAAATTTGAATTTAGGACTAAAATTTGAATTTACGACTAAAATATGAGTTTTAGGACTAAAATTTGAATTTAGGACTACACTAACTATTTCATACAGTTTGAGTGAGATGTTGTTTTGTTTAAGTTTTCTCTCTCTCTCTTTTTTTAAGGCAATCACATTTTATTCACATAAATACTGAGTTCTTTCTGCGGAACTGTAACCCTAGTCCTAGAGCACAGAAATGGTCTTGTTTGAAAGTCTCAATCCATGTCCACGATAGAGGATGTCTTCAGTCCCAGTGGCATGAATTTAAATCCGAGCACCGTACCTACAGCAGAGAGTTCTAAAGCGTCCGGCAGGGAAGCTATGTCTTCATGACAATGTGGACGAAGCTCTAGTTACACAGTCCGCGATGGGGTTACACCGCTATCCGGCGGAGAGTCACTGTGGCGTCAGTTCCGAAATAGTAGCCGTTTCACTAGAGAGAGAGAGCCATCAGATGTTCTTCACGGAGCTCCGCGCAGATGCTGAGCCGGGCTGTGGCGGCTCAGAGCCCGGCTGCCCTGAGCCTGGTCACCCCTGCAGGCGACTCCGGGTCCCGGGGCCCTCACGGTGGGCCTTCCCTCCCCCCTGGGGGCCAGATGACCCCGGGGACCCCCCGACACTCCCCAGCCTGCGTGGGCTGTGGGCGGAGCAGCAGGACCCAGAGGGTCCCACAGGACAGGCCGGCAGCTGGACTCCACACCGGCTAGCATCCGCCTCAAGCGATCATTCTCTTTCCTTAGCTCCTGGAACTCCCTCTCTCTGGGCGCAGCTCCCACCCAGCTCTTTGTGGCTCTGTCCTGATGGAAGAGGACCAGCTTGCGATAGTAGGAGGTGGTTCTCTCCAGCTCCTTGCCCAGGTCTTGGACCATCTTCTTGTAGAGGTTGCGTCTCTGGCACGCGAAGTTCATTTCTCTGTGCGCGCTGGCCAGTTTCTTCTTCATTTCCAAGCACTGAGCTTCCGCTTGAAACACTTTTTGGTGAAGTTGCAGGATGTATTGGTCCTGTTCATCCAGGGGGTTCTGACGTTTCAGCTTCAGCGGCTGAATCTCCCTGTCCAGCTGTGAAGTTTCCTTCTGCAAAGAGGCTTCGTGGGTTTGCAGGCTGCGGATTTGTCGTGTCAGCTCCGCCATCTCTCGCCTTTCTGCGCACAGTCGTCTGGCTCTGTGTTGCTGTTCCCCTTCGGGACTTGGAGGGGACCGAGGGCAGCCAGCATCGTCAGGGACGCCCTTCAGATCCACTGCTGCCCGATGGGCGGGCTGATCGCCATTTCCTGCTCCCCTCTCTGGCTGGACTCCCCGGCTCCCGGCACCGGCGTGCTCTGCAGGGAGGTCAGGCGGGGGGACGGCCTGCAGCCCGGGTCCGGCCCTGGACGGGGACTGGCTGGCTTGATCTTTCGGGACCGGCTCCATGCATGCCTTCGACGGCTCCAGCCTTTCTTCCCCCTCCTTCTCCTGCCCTTTCTGCCTCCATCTCGAAACGTCTTGGTTGAGCGGTTCGGGTCCTTCTGGAAAAGGAGTGTTTTCACTCCGATCCTTCGTTCTTTTCCTCAGAAGCTGTTCTCCATCCTTCTCCGATGTTCTGAGGATGGGTTTTTCCCCAGGGACCTGGGGCAGGTCGGGAGGCTGGCTCTTCAGTGCCTTCCTCAGAGAGTTGACAGTGTCCCTAAGCACCAGCCTGCTCGGGTCCGTGTTCATTGCCGTCGAGCACAGGGCTTGTAACGAGGGAGGACTGGCCACCACCGCGGGCGGCCTGAGGGCGGCCTCGGCTTGTGTGCTTGGGCCACTCTCCTCACGGCGGGCTCCACACACTTCGTGGCGGGCAGAGGCCCTGTGGCCCAGCGCCTTCGCGCTTCTTCGAGTGAGTCGTCTCTTCACGAGGAGAACCAGCAGCACAGTCCATACGAGCACCGCCCAGGGCAACACGGGGAGACTCGGGCTGTGTCCCCAGCTTCCAGAAATCAGCAGTGCCCCCAACAGGTGCTCCAACATCAGCTGGCAAGTGGATCCGGCGGCCGAGGGGGGGCCCTCCATGGCTGCGTCGGGCTCCACAGCTCTGTCTCCGAGCGCCAGAGTCCTGTGGCCGCAACTGACCACTCAGAACCATGTGGAGAGTTCCACCCATGAGGTCAACGGTGCCCGGCAACCAGGGCAGAGCAGTTGGGCCGGGGGAGGGGAGGCCAGCCAGGTTCTTTTAAAATTTTTTTTAATTTTAATTCAATTAGCAAACATATAGTACATCATTAGTTTCAGATGTAGAGTTCAGCTATCATCAGTTGCATATAAACCCAGTGCTCATCACATCGGGTGCCCTCCTTAATACCCATCACCCATTTATCTAACCCCCAACCCCACATCCCCTCCAGGATCCCTCAGTTTGTTTCCTATAGTTAAGCATCTCTTGGTTTGTCTCCCTCTCTGATTCCTTTCCTTTCAGTTTTCCCTCCCTTTTATGATCCTCTGCACTGTTTCTTATATTCCACGTATGAGTGAAACCATATAATTGTCTTTCTCTGACTGACTTATTTCATTCAGCATAATACCCTCTAGTTGCATCCACGTTGATGTAAATGGTATTCATAATTTATTTAAATTTCTTTTGGAAACTCTTTGTCCCTGGTATACAGAAATACCATATGTATCTCTATATCTACACTCTATATAGAAATATATCCAAAGAAGACATAGGAATGGCTAACAGACACATGAAAAAATGTTCAACATCATCAGCCATCAGGGAAATTCAAGTCAACACCACATTGAGATACCACCTTACACCAGTTCGAATGGCAAGAATTGACAAGGCAAGAAACAACAAATGTTGGAGAGGATGTGGAGAAAGGGGAACCCTCTTACACTGTTGGTGGGAATACGAGTTGGTACAGCCACTTTGGAAAACAGTGTGGAGGTTCCTCAAAAAGTGAAAAATACAGCTACCCTATGACCCAGCAATTGCACTACTGGGTATTAACCCCAAAGATACAGATGTAGTGAAAAGAAGGGCCATATGCACCCCAATGTTCATAGCAGCAATGTCCACAATAGCCAAACTGTGGAAAGAGCTGAGATGCCTTTCAACAGATGAATGGCTAAAGAAGATGTGGTCCATATATACAATGGAATATTACTCAGCCATCAGAAAGGGTGAATACCCACCATTTGCATCAACATGGATGGGACTGGAGGAGAATATGCTGAGTGAAATAAGTCAAGCAGAGAAAGTCAATTATCACATGGTTTCACTTATTTGTGGCACATAAGGAATAGCATGGAGGACATTAGGAGAAGGAATGGAAAAATGAAGCGGGGGAGATCGGAGGGGGAGTCGAACCGTGAGAGACCGTGGACTCTGCGAAACAAGCTGAGGGTTTTAGAGGGGAGGGGCGTGGGGGGATGGGTTAGCCTGGTGATGGGTATGAAGGAGGACACGTACCGCATGGAGCACGGGGTGTTATATGAAAACAATGAATCGTGGAACACTACATCAAAAACTAATGAAGTATGGTGACTAACATAACATAATAAAATAAAATAAAATAAAAAATAAAGATGATAAAGAAATCTGGGAGGAGAGGTGGCTGCATTGGGGATCTGCACAGTGTTCCAAAACCCATGATTCCTCCAAATGGTGCAGATGCACACAGACACCAAGCCATCAGTTGGCTCTTTATGTGACACATCAAGGAGTGAACAGAACGACAGCTGATTTAGAAATCCTAACTGGTGAACAGAGCTTGTTATAGGACAACATGAGGAGAAATACTGTGACCTTGTCCTTCACAGAAGGAAGAAGAACCTTAAATATTAGTCTGATTTAAAGTTGAGACCTAGAGGTTGAGCTCAGCTCTACCACCCACCAGCTGTGGCTTTCCGAAAGGAGCTGGTGGACATCTACACAGATAGCTCACTTTGTAGATGGAGCAAATACAGAAGGTCTCCCGGCTGGACCACGGTGGGATGGGACCACCCGTGCCGGGACCTGAGCCAGTTCGTTCTCCCGCCCTGCTGATTCCTTTCACCGGATTGGCTGGGGAGGCCATAGAGTGGAGTGGAGTTGAAACTCCTGCTTGATTGTGCCCACTGTGATTTTTAGGGTGAAACAGTAGCAGGGCAGGAGTAAACAAAATGCTTTCCAAGGTTAAAAGTGAAAAATGGAAACAAAGTACTTATTGGATCCCATGGAAACTAACACATAACGATACTGACCCACTAGTTTCTTCCTCTGCCCCATTACCAGACAAAATGAATGTAGTTGTGCTGGCAGCAACCTGTGTTTGAAAAACCAAATTCCAACAGACAAGTGAGCAAGTAGACAGATGATGTTACCTTGATCCTTGAACCAGCCTGGATCTGCTGACTATCCAGCTCTTTCCTCATCTGTGAAATGGGCATAAAAAAGTATTGGCCTCCTATGGCTTTTGTGAGTTACACAAAGAGAGCTCTTAGAGCATCACATGGTGCATAACAAGTGCTCCTTGTGTGGTTGTTGTTATGAAGTGGAAATCTCTTTGTATCTCTCACACGTACCAGAGCCTCTTACTTAAAGGATTTCTATCCACACTTTATTCATTTAGTACATTTGTTTACGTGTCATACTGCAAAAGTAGTATTTGCTCTCAGTGAAAAATTTAGAAAACAGAAACGTAAAAGAATCATGTAGGAGCACTGTTTTTGTTGCATTTTAATCTTTTAAAAATGCATACATTGTTATTTTTATAAAATTGGGATCATACAACTGTTTTGTATGCCTATTTTTCAATTCAATGTAATATGTCATGTCTATTATATACATATATTATATATAATAAAATTTCTCTAGATCATTAGGTATCTTTTGGAAACAAGAATGATTTGAAGCACAGACAGGGAGAGCGCCATGTGAGGATACAGGCAGAGACTGGGGTGATGCTTCTACAAGCCAATAGATGCCAAAGATTGCCACCAAAGCCCCAGAAGTTGGCAGAGACAGTGGAACAGATTCTCCCTCACGGCCCTCAGGAGGAACCAACCCTGACGACACCACACTTTGATCTCGACTTGCAGCCTCCAGAACTATTTCAATTCAAGGATAAGAGGACATCCCGAGATGGCTTGAACTCCATCATGATGGGGCTCGCTGAGGGCGGAATGGATGAGGCATTGTCAGTGACTTCAGCTCTCGTCCGTCACACATTCACTTTCCAAGGCACACCAACCAAGAAGGCAGATATTCAGTTAGCTTGTTCTTTATCTTCTGTCTTCTTGACAACCGAAACTGTTTTTATAACTAGAAGATCAACCAACCAAAGAAGCAAGCAAACAAACAAAACCGAGAATGGCCAGAGATGGGGAAGGTAACATCTGGATAATTTGGAAACCTCGATGGGGTTTTTGTGGCAGGGACCAGTTGCATTTGTTTTTACATGGAAAGGTGAGTGTATTTTAAATTCCATACCCTCCGTCTTTCTGCCTCTTCTGATGTGAATTAATAGCCATGTATGGTGTGTTGTCTTTCTGAACTTTTTAGTGTTTTCCATTGGTCTATCCTATAGAGGTTTTGCATATTTTTGGGCAGATTTCTGAATACTTGATATTTTCATTGATAATTGATTTATTTAAATTATTTTCCTTTGTTTTTTCCTTTTTTAATTTAAATTTAATTAGCCAACATAGAGTACAACATTAGTTTCAGATGTAGAGCTCAATAATTCATCAGTTTCATCTAACACCCAGTGCTCATAACATCACATGCCCTACTTAATGCCCATCCCCCATTTACCCCATCACTCCATCCACCTCCAGCAACCCTCAGTTTATTTCCTATAGTTAAGAGTCTGTGATGGTTTTTCTTCTTCTCTGTGACTTCCCATTCAGTTTTCTCTCCCTTCCCCTATGGTCCTCTGTGCTGTTTCTTACATTCCACATGTGAGTGAAACCGTACGACAATTGTCTTTCTCTCGTTGACTTATTTCGCTTAGCATAATACCCTCCAGTTCCATCCCCGGTGATGTAAATGGTAAGCAATCATCCTTTTTGATGGCTGAGTAATATTCCATGGTGTACATATACCACATCTTCTTTATCCATTCATCTGTCGTGGGGCATTCGGGCTCTTTCTACCGTTTGGCTATTGTGGGCATTGCTGCAATAAATATTGGGGTGTATGTGCCCCTTGGGATCACTATCTTTGTATCTTTGGGGTAAATACCTAGTAATGCAATTGCTGAGTCAGAGGGTAGCCCTATTTTGAACTTTTTAAGGGACCTCCCTACTGTTTTCCAGATTGGCTGCACCAGCTTGCATTCCCACCAACAGTGTAGGAGGGTTCCCCTTTCTCTGCATCCTTGCCAACATCTGCCATTTCCTGACTTGTTAATTTTAGCCATTCTGACTGGTGTGAGGTGGTATCTCATTGAGGTTTTGATTTGGATTTCCCTGATTCTGAGTGATGTGGAGCATTTGTTCATGTGTCTGTTGGCCATTTGTAGGTCTTCTTTCGAGAAATGTCTCTTCATGTCTTCTGCTGATTTCTTCACTGGATTATTTGGTTTTTTGGGTGCTGAGTTTGATAAGTTCTTTATAGATTTTGGTTATGAGCCCTTTATCTGATAAGTTATTTGCAAATATCTCCTTCCATCCCATAGGTTGCCTTTTGGTTTTGCTGACTGTTTCCTTTGCCGGGCAAAAGCTTTTTATCTTGATGAAGTCCCAATAGTTCATTTTTGCTTTTGTTTCCCTGCCTTTGGAGATGTGTCTAGCAAGAGTTGCTGCAGCCGAGGTCTAAGAGATTGTTGCTGTGTTCTCCTCTAAGATTTTGATGGATTCCTGTCTCCCATTTAGGTCTCTCGTCCATTTTGAGTTTATCTTTGTGTATGGTGTAAGGAAACGGTCCAGTGTCATTCTTCTCCGTGTGGCTGTCCAATTATCCCAACGTCATTTGTTGAAGAGACTTTTTTTCTTTTGGATTTTCTTTCCTGCTTTGTCGAAAATTAGTTGACAATAGAGTTGAGGGTCCCTTTCTGGGTTCTCTATACTGTTCCATTGATGTCTGTCTGTTTTTGTGTCAGTGCCATGCTGTCTTGATGATTGCAGCTTTGTGATAGAGCTTGAAGTCCAGAATCGTGATGCCACCAGCTTTGGTTTTCTTTTTCAACATTCCTCTGGCTATTCTGGATCTTTTCTGGTCCATACACATTTTGGGATTATTTGCTCCAGCTCTGTGAAAAATGTCAATGGCGTTTTGATAGAGATTGCATTGAATGTGTAGCTTGCTCTGGGTAGCGTAAGACATTTTAACTAATATTTCTTCTTCAAATCCGTGAACATGTCCTATTTTTCCATTTCTTTGTGTCTTCCTCAATTTCTTTCATAAGTGTTCTTTAGTTTTTGGAGTATAGATCCTTTTCCTCTTTGGTTAGGTTTATTCCTAGGTGTCTTATGGGTTTTGGTGCAACTGTAAATGGGATCAATTCCTTAATTTCTCTTTCTTCTCTCTCATTGTTAGTGTATAGAAATGCAACTGATTTTTTAAAAAATCATATTGAGCACTTTATTATTTTTTTTAGGAATTATTTTTTTATTTTTTTAATTTAAAAAATTTTTTTATTGTTATGTTAATCCCCATACATTACATCATTAGTTTTAGATACAGTGTTCCATGATTCATTGTTTGTGCATAACACCCAGTGCTCCATGCAGAACGTGCCCTCCTCAATACCCATCACCAGGCTAACCCATCCTCCCACCCCCGTCCCCTCTAGAACCCTCAGTTTGATTTTCAGAGTCCATCGTCTCTCATGGTTCGTCTCCCCCTCCGATTTGCCCCCCTTCATTCTTCCCCTCCTGCTATCTTCTTCTTCTTCTTTTTTCTTTCTTAAGATATATTGCATGATTTGTTTCGGAGGTACAGATCTGTGATTCAACAGTCTTGCATCCATTTTCATCAGGGATATTGGTCTGAAATTCTTTTCATTGGGGTCTTTGTCTGATTTGGGGATCAAGGTAATGCTGGCCTTATAGAATGAGTTTGGAAGTTTTCCTTCCATTTCTATTTTTTGAAACCACTTCAGAAAAATAGGTATTAATTCTTCTTGAAATATTTGGTAGAATTCCCTTATGAGCCCATCGGCACTGGACTCCAGAAAGCTAACTGCACAAACTCGCCTTGCTCCCTGAGACTAGACTGTTTTCGGCCCTGTGTCTGGCCTGTGCTGTGCCTTCTGCCAGAAAATCCCCTGTATCAACCAACTGCCCCCGCTCCTCTCCGATCGTCATCTAAGGACCCTTGCTACTCCATGTCTGGTCCCAACATAGAGCTCACGTGGAGGCCGTGCTGAGTTTCAGCTCCACAACCTGAGGAGTCGGAATCGTTCTGTGACAAGGTCTCCCAAGGACTCCTATGCTCTTTAAACTGTGAAAGCACCATCGGGGACTCCTGCTCATCTCTCAGTATTCAGCTCAGAGGCCTCCTCGTCCGGAGAGGCCCCCTGCCCTGCCACCCCACCCCAGCCTGCAGCAGGGACAGTTAGGGAGCCGGAGTGGCCCAGCAATGAGGGCACATGCCACCTTCAGGAGCACTTCCAGTCCCCGAGCCTCTCTCTCCTGCTGCCTGTGACTCTGTGGGAGGACACGTCGTATTTGTCGTGGTTCCCGCTGGTAGCAGCGTCGGCTCCATCAGGTAGGACGTGCGTCCCCTTGGAAATCCTCCCCCTGCACTCCAGCCCCTCCCGAAGCTGCCCTTGGGGTCCCTGTTGTGGGAGCAGCTGGGAGGTGAGACCACCTGCTCACGAGGGCCTTCAGGGACGGTGGAAACCTGGCGGGAGCCCAAATGGACAGGCCTACTCCACGCCGCACTCCTCAGAAAGCGGGCTCCCCACTGCGTGCAATGGGTCCATGCCTTGCTGACTCTCCTCAGGGCCCCACGCAGAGATTTTTCTAAGGGTTCCTTGAGGACGCCCAGAAAACACACAGCGATCTTACAGAAGGTGGGAGTCTTTCTTCCTGCCTCTCCTCTGACCCCCCCAACTGCCCCAACACAGCCCCGATCTGTCCTCCCCCTCCATCTCCATGATGACCACCCCAGTGCCAGCCCCCAGTGCTCCATGCAGACCCCGTGAGCCCTCTCCCAGAATCCAGCCCCGTCTCCCCCTCCCCTCGTTCCCTTGTCCCCAAAGCCACGCAGATCTGTGCAGAACACACATCACACCCGTGCCCAGCCACCGGCCCCTGTCTCCAGGTCTACACCCGCCCCGGGTGTCTCTACCCTGCACGAGGGAGAGCTCTGTGCAGGGGCCCTGCTGCCTGCCCCCTTCCCTGTCACCTGTGCCCGGTTTCCCCAGCCCCGGCAGCACAGCCCTGCCTCGGCCTTTATACTCCTGTGCTCCCTGCCTGGAACATTCTGCCCCCTGCCCTCCCAGACTACCTCCTGTGACCTTCATCTCAGCCTGAATGTCCCCTCTGGTTGTGGCCCCTGACCCCTGTAGTCATCACCCTATTGGAATTCTCTGCAGAGCAGAGATTGCTATTCCTTGTCCCCTTGTTCTTGATTCCCTGGCCTTGCCCCCACTAGGACGGAAGCCCTGGGGCTCCTCGGGCCCCACCCCATGCTGCAGGACAGCGCTAAAGACATCTTAGAAGCTGCAGAGATACTCACTACATATGTGGGTGCGAATGAAAGCAAATAATACACACAGGCACACTTTGGATCAAATAGAATCATGAGTGCGCGTCCTTCTCCAAATTGCTCCTGGACCCTTTTCTGCCTGCCCTGTGCCCGAGGCTGACTCCCCTACCTGCACTCAGGCCCTCTGGGGGCTGCCTCCTTGCCCAGCAGTCCATGGAGGTCTGGATGGCAGAGGGGGGGCACTTTGCCCCATTCCTGGGACAGCCCCCCACTGGGCTCAGCAGATGCCACTTCCCTGTCCTCCCTCCAGGCCCAGGGGTGGGACCGCCTCCCCCTGTGGCTGGAGGCTGGGAGCCCCCTCCTTGGTCCTGCCCTCTTCCCTGCTGTAGCTGGGGACTGTCCCCCGGCCTCCAACTCCGCACCGTGTGGGAGAAGCGCTCCTGCCTGGGATCTTCCCTGGTCCATCGGACACTCTGCTCTCTGTGCAGAAGATCAAGGAGCCTGTCCTCTCTTTACACATTGCACACACACGTTTTTTCCTTTCAGTAATTTATTTATCTCTAAGCAATTTTTAAAATGGTCAATTCTATTTTTACATTTTCAGGTACTCATAAAACAACTACAGTAGTCTAGATTCTGCATCCTGGGGTGTGTGCGTGTGCACATGCCCACGTGCATGGGAGTGTACGCTTGGTATCAGGAGAAAACTTTGTATTTTGACTGCATACAATTCCTAAATGTTAAACAACAAACAGTATCTTAAACAAAACAACAAAGGCTAAGAAGAAAAAAATTGCAGAACAAGGAAGAAATGGTTGCAAATTCCTAAGTTTTCCTATCTATAAATTTAAGACTAAACTAATGCTATGAATTTAGGACTAAAATATGAATTCAGAACTAAAATATGAACTTAGGACTAAAATGTGAATTTAGGACTAAACTTTGAATTTAAGACTAAAATTTGAATTTAGGACTAAAATTTGAATTTACGACTAAAATACGAGTTTTAGGACTAAAATTTGAATTTAGGACTACACTAACTATTTCATACAGTTTGAGTGAGATGTTGTTTTGTTTAAGTTTTCTCTCTCTCTCTTTTTTTAAGGCAATCACATTTTATTCACATAAATACTGAGTTCTTTCTGCGGAACTGTAACCCTAGTCCTAGAGCACAGAAATGGTCTTGTTTGAAAGTCTCAATCCATGTCCACGATAGAGGATGTCTTCAGTCCCAGTGGCATGAATTTAAATCCGAGCACCGTACCTACAGCAGAGAGTTCTAAAGCGTCCGGCAGGGAAGCTATGTCTTCATGACAATGTGGACGAAGCTCTAGTTACACAGTCCGCGATGGGGTTACACCGCTATCCGGCGGAGAGTCACTGTGGCGTCAGTTCCGAAATAGTAGCCGTTTCACTAGAGAGAGAGAGCCATCAGATGTTCTTCACGGAGCTCCGCGCAGATGCTGAGCCGGGCTGTGGCGGCTCAGAGCCCGGCTGCCCTGAGCCTGGTCACCCCTGCAGGCGACTCCGGGTCCCGGGGCCCTCACGGTGGGCCTTCCCTCCCCCCTGGGGGCCAGATGACCCCGGGGACCCCCCGACACTCCCCAGCCTGCGTGGGCTGTGGGCGGAGCAGCAGGACCCAGAGGGTCCCACAGGACAGGCCGGCAGCTGGACTCCACACCGGCTAGCATCCGCCTCAAGCGATCATTCTCTTTCCTTAGCTCCTGGAACTCCCTCTCTCTGGGCGCAGCTCCCACCCAGCTCTTTGTGGCTCTGTCCTGATGGAAGAGGACCAGCTTGCGATAGTAGGAGGTGGTTCTCTCCAGCTCCTTGCCCAGGTCTTGGACCATCTTCTTGTAGAGGTTGCGTCTCTGGCACGCGAAGTTCATTTCTCTGTGCGCGCTGGCCAGTTTCTTCTTCATTTCCAAGCACTGAGCTTCCGCTTGAAACACTTTTTGGTGAAGTTGCAGGATGTATTGGTCCTGTTCATCCAGGGGGTTCTGACGTTTCAGCTTCAGCGGCTGAATCTCCCTGTCCAGCTGTGAAGTTTCCTTCTGCAAAGAGGCTTCGTGGGTTTGCAGGCTGCGGATTTGTCGTGTCAGCTCCGCCATCTCTCGCCTTTCTGCGCACAGTCGTCTGGCTCTGTGTTGCTGTTCCCCTTCGGGACTTGGAGGGGACCGAGGGCAGCCAGCATCGTCAGGGACGCCCTTCAGATCCACTGCTGCCCGATGGGCGGGCTGATCGCCATTTCCTGCTCCCCTCTCTGGCTGGACTCCCCGGCTCCCGGCACCGGCGTGCTCTGCAGGGAGGTCAGGCGGGGGGACGGCCTGCAGCCCGGGTCCGGCCCTGGACGGGGACTGGCTGGCTTGATCTTTCGGGACCGGCTCCATGCATGCCTTCGACGGCTCCAGCCTTTCTTCCCCCTCCTTCTCCTGCCCTTTCTGCCTCCATCTCGAAACGTCTTGGTTGAGCGGTTCGGGTCCTTCTGGAAAAGGAGTGTTTTCACTCCGATCCTTCGTTCTTTTCCTCAGAAGCTGTTCTCCATCCTTCTCCGATGTTCTGAGGATGGGTTTTTCCCCAGGGACCTGGGGCAGGTCGGGAGGCTGGCTCTTCAGTGCCTTCCTCAGAGAGTTGACAGTGTCCCTAAGCACCAGCCTGCTCGGGTCCGTGTTCATTGCCGTCGAGCACAGGGCTTGTAACGAGGGAGGACTGGCCACCACCGCGGGCGGCCTGAGGGCGGCCTCGGCTTGTGTGCTTGGGCCACTCTCCTCACGGCGGGCTCCACACACTTCGTGGCGGGCAGAGGCCCTGTGGCCCAGCGCCTTCGCGCTTCTTCGAGTGAGTCGTCTCTTCACGAGGAGAACCAGCAGCACAGTCCATACGAGCACCGCCCAGGGCAACACGGGGAGACTCGGGCTGTGTCCCCAGCTTCCAGAAATCAGCAGTGCCCCCAACAGGTGCTCCAACATCAGCTGGCAAGTGGATCCGGCGGCCGAGGGGGGGCCCTCCATGGCTGCGTCGGGCTCCACAGCTCTGTCTCCGAGCGCCAGAGTCCTGTGGCCGCAACTGACCACTCAGAACCATGTGGAGAGTTCCACCCATGAGGTCAACGGTGCCCGGCAACCAGGGCAGAGCAGTTGGGCCGGGGGAGGGGAGGCCAGCCAGGTTCTTTTAAAATTTTTTTTAATTTTAATTCAATTAGCAAACATATAGTACATCATTAGTTTCAGATGTAGAGTTCAGCTATCATCAGTTGCATATAAACCCAGTGCTCATCACATCGGGTGCCCTCCTTAATACCCATCACCCATTTATCTAACCCCCAACCCCACATCCCCTCCAGGATCCCTCAGTTTGTTTCCTATAGTTAAGCATCTCTTGGTTTGTCTCCCTCTCTGATTCCTTTCCTTTCAGTTTTCCCTCCCTTTTATGATCCTCTGCACTGTTTCTTATATTCCACGTATGAGTGAAACCATATAATTGTCTTTCTCTGACTGACTTATTTCATTCAGCATAATACCCTCTAGTTGCATCCACGTTGATGTAAATGGTATTCATAATTTATTTAAATTTCTTTTGGAAACTCTTTGTCCCTGGTATACAGAAATACCATATGTATCTCTATATCTACACTCTATATAGAAATATATCCAAAGAAGACATAGGAATGGCTAACAGACACATGAAAAAATGTTCAACATCATCAGCCATCAGGGAAATTCAAGTCAACACCACATTGAGATACCACCTTACACCAGTTCGAATGGCAAGAATTGACAAGGCAAGAAACAACAAATGTTGGAGAGGATGTGGAGAAAGGGGAACCCTCTTACACTGTTGGTGGGAATACGAGTTGGTACAGCCACTTTGGAAAACAGTGTGGAGGTTCCTCAAAAAGTGAAAAATACAGCTACCCTATGACCCAGCAATTGCACTACTGGGTATTAACCCCAAAGATACAGATGTAGTGAAAAGAAGGGCCATATGCACCCCAATGTTCATAGCAGCAATGTCCACAATAGCCAAACTGTGGAAAGAGCTGAGATGCCTTTCAACAGATGAATGGCTAAAGAAGATGTGGTCCATATATACAATGGAATATTACTCAGCCATCAGAAAGGGTGAATACCCACCATTTGCATCAACATGGATGGGACTGGAGGAGAATATGCTGAGTGAAATAAGTCAAGCAGAGAAAGTCAATTATCACATGGTTTCACTTATTTGTGGCACATAAGGAATAGCATGGAGGACATTAGGAGAAGGAATGGAAAAATGAAGCGGGGGAGATCGGAGGGGGAGTCGAACCGTGAGAGACCGTGGACTCTGCGAAACAAGCTGAGGGTTTTAGAGGGGAGGGGGGTGGGGGGATGGGTTAGCCTGGTGATGGGTATGAAGGAGGACATGTACCGCATGGAGCACGGGGTGTTATATGAAAACAATGAATCGTGGAACACTACATCAAAAACTAATGAAGTATGGTGACTAACATAACATAATAAAATAAAATAAAATAAAAAATAAAGATGATAAAGAAATCTGGGAGGAGAGGTGGCTGCATTGGGGATCTGCACAGTGTTCCAAAACCCATGATTCCTCCAAATGGTGCAGATGCACACAGACACCAAGCCATCAGTTGGCTCTTTATGTGACACATCAAGGAGTGAACAGAACGACAGCTGATTTAGAAATCCTAACTGGTGAACAGAGCTTGTTATAAGACAACATGAGGAGAAATACTGTGACCTTGTCCTTCACAGAAGGAAGAAGAACCTTAAATATTAGTCTGATTTAAAGTTGAGACCTAGAGGTTGAGCTCAGCTCTACCACCCACCAGCTGTGGCTTTCCGAAAGGAGCTGGTGGAGATCTACACAGATAGCTCACTTTGTAGATGGAGCAAATACAGAAGGTCTCCCGGCTGGACCACGGTGGGATGGGACCACCCGTGCCGGGACCTGAGCCAGTTCGTTCTCCCGCCCTGCTGATTCCTTTCACCGGAAGGGCTGGGGAGGCCATAGAGTGGAGTGGAGTTGAAACTCCTGCTTGATTGTGCCCACTGTGATTTTTAGGGTGAAACAGTAGCAGGGCAGGAGTAAACAAAATGCTTTCCAAGGTTAAAAGTGAAAAATGGAAACAAAGTACTTATTGGATCCCATGGAAACTAACACATAACGATACTGACCCACTAGTTTCTTCCTCTGCCCCATGACCAAACAAAATGAATGTCGTTGTGCTGGCAGCAACCTGTGTTTGAAAAACCAAATTCCAACAGACAAGTGAGCAAATAGACAGATGATGTTACCTTGATCCTTGAACCAGCCTGGATCTGCTGACTATCCAGCTCTTTCCTCATCTGTGAAATGGGCATAAAAAAGTATTGGCCTCCTATGGCTTTTGTGAGTTACACAAAGAGAGCTCTTAGAGCATCACATGGTGCATAACAAGTGCTCCTTGTGTGGTTGTTGTTATGAAGTGGAAATCTCTTTGTATCTCTCACACGTACCAGAGCCTCTTACTTAAAGGATTTCTATCCACACTTTATTCATTTAGTACATTTGTTTACGTGTCATACTGTAAAAGTAGTATTTGCTCTCAGTGAAAAATTTAGAAAACAGAAACGTAAAAGAATCATGTAGGAGCACTGTTTTTGTTGCATTTTAATCTTTTAAAAATGCATACATTGTTATTTTTATAAAATTGGGATCATACAACTGTTTTGTATGCCTATTTTTCAATTTAATGTAATATGTCATGTATATTATATACATATATTATATATAATAAAATTTCTCTAGATCATTAGGTATCTTTTGGAAACAAGAATGATTTGAAGCACAGACAGGGAGAGCGCCATGTGAGGATACAGGCAGAGACTGGGGTGATGCTTCTACAAGCCAATAGATGCCAAAGATTGCCACCAAAGCCCCAGAAGTTGGCAGAGACAGTGGAGCAGATTCTCCCTCACGGCCCTCAGGAGGAACCAACCCTGACGACACCACACTTTGATCTCGACTTGCAGCCTCCAGAACTATTTCAATTCAAGGATAAGAGGACATCCCGAGATGGCTTGAACTCCATCATGATGGGGCTCGCTGAGGGCGGAATGGATGAGGCATTGTCAGTGACTTCAGCTCTCGTCCGTCACACATTCACTTTCCAAGGCACACCAACCAAGAAGGCAGATATTCAGTTAGCTTGTTCTTTATCTTCTGTCTTCTTGACAACCGAAACTGTTTTTATAACTAGAAGATCAACCAACCAAAGAAGCAAGCAAACAAACAAAACCGAGAATGGCCAGAGATCGGGAAGGTAACATCTGGATAATTTGGAAACCTCGATGGGGTTTTTGTGGCAGGGACCAGTTGCATTTGTTTTTACATGGAAAGGTGAGTGTATTTTAAATTCCATACCCTCCGTCTTTCTGCCTCTTCTGATGTGAATTAATAGCCATGTGTGGTGTGTTGTCTTTCTGAACTTTTTAGTGTTTTCCATTGGTCTATCCTATAGAGGTTTTGCATATTTTTGGGCAGATTTCTGAATACTTGATATTTTCATTGATAATTGATTTATTTAAATTATTTTCCTTTGTTTTTTCCTTTTTTAATTTAAATTTAATTAGCCAACATAGAGTACAACATTAGTTTCAGATGTAGAGCTCAATAATTCATCAGTTTCATCTAACACCCAGTGCTCATAACATCACATGCCCTACTTAATGCCCATCCCCCATTTACCCCATCACTCCATCCACCTCCAGCAACCCTCAGTTTATTTCCTATAGTTAAGAGTCTGTGATGGTTTTTCTTCTTCTCTGTGACTTCCCATTCAGTTTTCTCTCCCTTCCCCTATGGTCCTCTGTGCTGTTTCTTACATTCCACATGTGAGTGAAACCGTACGACAATTGTCTTTCTCTCGTTGACTTATTTCGCTTAGCATAATACCCTCCAGTTCCATCCCCGGTGATGTAAATGGTAAGCAATCATCCTTTTTGATGGCTGAGTAATATTCCATGGTGTACATATACCACATCTTCTTTATCCATTCATCTGTCGTGGGGCATTCGGGCTCTTTCTACCGTTTGGCTATTGTGGGCATTGCTACAATAAATATTGGGGTGTATGTGCCCCTTCGGATCACTATCTTTGTATCTTTGGGGTAAATACCTAGTAATGCAATTGCTGAGTCAGAGGGTAGCCCTATTTTTAACTTTTTAAGGAACCTCCCTACTGTTTTCCAGATTGGCTGCACCAGCTTGCATTCCCACCAACAGTGTAGGAGGGTTCCCCTTTCTCTGCATCCTTGCCAACATCTGCCATTTCCTGACTTGTTAATTTTAGCCATTCTGACTGGTGTGAGGTGGTATCTCATTGAGGTTTTGATTTGGATTTCCCTGATTCTGAGTGATGTGGAGCATTTGTTCATGTGTCTGTTGGCCATTTGTAGGTCTTCTTTCGAGAAATGTCTCTTCATGTCTTCTGCTGATTTCTTCACTGGATTATTTGGTTTTTTGGGTGCTGAGTTTGATAAGTTCTTTATAGATTTTGGTTATGAGCCCTTTATCTGATAAGTTATTTGCAAATATCTCCTTCCATCCCATAGGTTGCCTTTTGGTTTTGCTGACTGTTTCCTTTGCCGGGCAAAAGCTTTTTATCTTGATGAAGTCCCAATAGTTCATTTTTGCTTTTGTTTCCCTGCCTTTGGAGATGTGTCTAGCAAGAGTTGCTGCAGCCGAGGTCTAAGAGATTGTTGCTGTGTTCTCCTCTAAGATTTTGATGGATTCCTGTCTCCCATTTAGGTCTCTCGTCCATTTTGAGTTTATCTTTGTGTATGGTGTAAGGAAACGGTCCAGTGTCATTCTTCTCCGTGTGGCTGTCCAATTATCCCAACGTCATTTGTTGAAGAGACTTTTTTTCTTTTGGATTTTCTTTCCTGCTTTGTCGAAAATTAGTTGACAATAGAGTTGAGGGTCCCTTTCTGGGTTCTCTATACTGTTCCATTGATGTCTGTCTGTTTTTGTGTCAGTGCCATGCTGTCTTGATGATTGCAGCTTTGTGATAGAGCTTGAAGTCCAGAATCGTGATGCCACCAGCTTTGGTTTTCTTTTTCAACATTCCTCTGGCTATTCTGGATCTTTTCTGGTCCATACAAATTTTGGGATTATTTGCTCCAGCTCTGTGAAAAATGTCAATGGCGTTTTGATAGAGATTGCATTGAATGTGTAGCTTGCTCTGGGTAGCGTAAGACATTTTAACTAATATTTCTTCTTCAAATCCGTGAACATGTCCTATTTTTCCATTTCTTTGTGTCTTCCTCAATTTCTTTCATAAGTGTTCTTTAGTTTTTCGAGTATAGATCCTTTTCCTCTTTGCTTAGGTTTATTCCTAGGTGTCTTATGGGTTTTGGTGCAACTGTAAATGGGATCAATTCCTTAATTTCTCTTTCTTCTCTCTCATTGTTAGTGTATAGAAATGCAACTGATTTTTTAAAAAATCATATTGAGCACTTTATTATTTTTTTTAGGAATTATTTTTTTATTTTTTTAATTTAAAAAATTTTTTTATTGTTATGTTAATCCCCATACATTACATCATTAGTTTTAGATACAGTGTTCCATGATTCATTGTTTGTGCATAACACCCAGTGCTCCATGCAGAACGTGCCCTCCTCAATACCCATCACCAGGCTAACCCATCCTCCCACCCCCGTCCCCTCTAGAACCCTCAGTTTGATTTTCAGAGTCCATCGTCTCTCATGGTTCGTCTCCCCCTCCGATTTGCCCCCCTTCATTCTTCCCCTCCTGCTATCTTCTTCTTCTTCTTTTTTCTTTCTTAAGATATATTGCATGATTTGTTTCGGAGGTACAGATCTGTGATTCAACAGTCTTGCATCCATTTTCATCAGGGATATTGGTCTGAAATTCTTTTCATTGGGGTCTTTGTCTGATTTGGGGATCAAGGTAATGCTGGCCTTATAGAATGAGTTTGGAAGTTTTCCTTCCATTTCTATTTTTTGAAACCACTTCAGAAAAATAGGTATTAATTCTTCTTGAAATATTTGGTAGAATTCCCTTATGAGCCCATCGGCACTGGACTCCAGAAAGCTAACTGCACAAACTCGCCTTGCTCCCTGAGACTAGACTGTTTTCGGCCCTGTGTCTGGCCTGTGCTGTGCCTTCTGCCAGAAAATCCCCTGTATCAACCAACTGCCCCCGCTCCTCTCCGATCGTCATCTAAGGACCCTTGCTACTCCATGTCTGGTCCCAACATAGAGCTCACGTGGAGGCCGTGCTGAGTTTCAGCCCCACAACCTGAGGAGTCGGAATCGTTCTGTGACAAGGTCTCCAAGGACTCCTATGCTCTTTAAACTGTGAAAGCACCATCGGGGACTCCTGCTCATCTCTCAGTATTCAGCTCAGAGGCCTCCTCGTCCGGAGAGGCCCCCTGCCCTGCCACCCCACCCCAGCCTGCAGCAGGGACAGTTAGAGAGGCGGGGTGGCCCAGCAATGAGGGCACATGCCACCTTCAGGAGCACTTCCAGTCCCCGAGCCTCTCTCTCCTGCTGCCTGTGACTCTGTGGGAGGACACGTCGTATTTGTCGTGGTTCCCGCTGGTAGCAGCGTCGGCTCCATCAGGTAGGACGTGCGTCCCCTTGGAAATCCTCCCCCTGCACTCCAGCCCCTCCCGAAGCTGCCCTTGGGGTCCCTGTTGTGGGAGCAGCTGGGAGGTGAGACCACCTGCTCACGAGGGCCTTCAGGGACGGTGGAAACCTGGCGGGAGCCCAAATTGACAGGGCTACTCCACGCTGCACTCCTCAGAAAGTGGGCTCCCCACTGCGTGCAATGGGTCCAAGCCTTGCTGACTCTCCTCAGGGCCCCACGCAGAGATTTCACTAAGGGTTCCTTGAGGACGCCCAGACAACACACAGCGATCTTACAGAAGGTGGGAGTCTTTCTTCCTGCCTCTCCTCTGACCCCCCCAACTGCCCCAACACAGCCCTGATCTGTCCTCCCCCTCCATCTCCATGATGACCACCCCAGTGCCAGCCCCCAGTGCTCCATGCAGACCCCGTGAGCCCTCTCCCAGAATCCAGCCCCGTCTCCCCCTCCCCTCGTTCCCTTGTCCCCAAAGCCACGCAGATCTGTGCAGAACACACATCACACCCGTGCCCAGCCACCAGCCCCTGTCTCCAGGTCTACACCCGCCCCGGGTGTCTCTACCCTGCACGAGGGAGAGCTCTGTGCAGGGGCCCTGCTGCCTGCCCCCTTCCCTGTCACCTGTGCCCGGTTTCCCCAGCCCCGGCAGCACAGCCCTGCCTCGGCCTTTATACTCCTGTGCTCCCTGCCTGGAACATTCTGCCCCCTGCCCTCCCAGACTACCTCCTGTGACCTTCATCTCAGCCTGAATGTCCCCTCTGGTTGTGGCCCCTGACCCCTGTAGTCATCACCCTATTGGAATTCTCTGCAGAGCAGAGATTGCTATTCCTTGTCCCCTTGTTCTTGATTCCCTGGCCTTGCCCCCACTAGGACGGAAGCCCTGGGGCTCCTCGGGCCCCACCCCATGCTGCAGGACAGCGCTAAAGACATCTTAGAAGCTGCAGAGATACTCACTACATATGTGGGTGCGAATGAAAGCAAATAATACACACAGGCACACTTTGGATCAAATAGAATCATGAGTGCGCGTCCTTCTCCAAATTGCTCCTGGACCCTTTTCTGCCTGCCCTGTGCCCGAGGCTGACTCCCCTACCTGCACTCAGGCCCTCTGGGGGCTGCCTCCTTGCCCAGCAGTCCATGGAGGTCTGGATGGCAGAGGGGGGGCACTTTGCCCCATTCCTGGGACAGCCCCCCACTGGGCTCAGCAGATGCCACTTCCCTGTCCTCCCTCCAGGCCCAGGGGTGGGACCGCCTCCCCCTGTGGCTGGAGGCTGGGAGCCCCCTCCTTGGTCCTGCCCTCTTCCCTGCTGTAGCTGGGGACTGTCCCCCGGCCTCCAACTCCGCACCGTGTGGGAGAAGCGCTCCTGCCTGGGATCTTCCCTGGTCCATCGGACACTCTGCTCTCTGTGCAGAAGATCAAGGAGCCTGTCCTCTCTTTACACATTGCACACACACGTTTTTTCCTTTCAGTAATTTATTTATCTCTAAGCAATTTTTAAAATGGTCAATTCTATTTTTACATTTTCAGGTACTCATAAAACAACTACAGTAGTCTAGATTCTGCATCCTGGGGTGTGTGCGTGTGCACATGCCCACGTGCATGGGAGTGTACGCTTGGTATCAGGAGAAAACTTTGTATTTTGACTGCATACAATTCCTAAATGTTAAACAACAAACAGTATCTTAAACAAAACAACAAAGGCTAAGAAGAAAAAAATTGCAGAACAAGGAAGAAATGGTTGCAAATTCCTAAGTTTTCCTATCTATAAATTTAAGACTAAACTAATGCTATGAATTTAGGACTAAAATATGAATTCAGAACTAAAATATGAACTTAGGACTAAAATGTGAATTTAGGACTAAACTTTGAATTTAAGACTAAAATTTGAATTTAGGACTAAAATTTGAATTTACGACTAAAATATGAGTTTTAGGACTAAAATTTGAATTTAGGACTACACTAACTATTTCATACAGTTTGAGTGAGATGTTGTTTTGTTTAAGTTTTCTCTCTCTCTCTTTTTTTAAGGCAATCACATTTTATTCACATAAATACTGAGTTCTTTCTGCGGAACTGTAACCCTAGTCCTAGAGCACAGAAATGGTCTTGTTTGAAAGTCTCAATCCATGTCCACGATAGAGGATGTCTTCAGTCCCAGTGGCATGAATTTAAATCCGAGCACCGTACCTACAGCAGAGAGTTCTAAAGCGTCCGGCAGGGAAGCTATGTCTTCATGACAATGTGGACGAAGCTCTAGTTACACAGTCCGCGATGGGGTTACACCGCTATCCGGCGGAGAGTCACTGTGGCGTCAGTTCCGAAATAGTAGCCGTTTCACTAGAGAGAGAGAGCCATCAGATGTTCTTCACGGAGCTCCGCGCAGATGCTGAGCCGGGCTGTGGCGGCTCAGAGCCCGGCTGCCCTGAGCCTGGTCACCCCTGCAGGCGACTCCGGGTCCCGGGGCCCTCACGGTGGGCCTTCCCTCCCCCCTGGGGGCCAGATGACCCCGGGGACCCCCCGACACTCCCCAGCCTGCGTGGGCTGTGGGCGGAGCAGCAGGACCCAGAGGGTCCCACAGGACAGGCCGGCAGCTGGACTCCACACCGGCTAGCATCCGCCTCAAGCGATCATTCTCTTTCCTTAGCTCCTGGAACTCCCTCTCTCTGGGCGCAGCTCCCACCCAGCTCTTTGTGGCTCTGTCCTGATGGAAGAGGACCAGCTTGCGATAGTAGGAGGTGGTTCTCTCCAGCTCCTTGCCCAGGTCTTGGACCATCTTCTTGTAGAGGTTGCGTCTCTGGCACGCGAAGTTCATTTCTCTGTGCGCGCTGGCCAGTTTCTTCTTCATTTCCAAGCACTGAGCTTCCGCTTGAAACACTTTTTGGTGAAGTTGCAGGATGTATTGGTCCTGTTCATCCAGGGGGTTCTGACGTTTCAGCTTCAGCGGCTGAATCTCCCTGTCCAGCTGTGAAGTTTCCTTCTGCAAAGAGGCTTCGTGGGTTTGCAGGCTGCGGATTTGTCGTGTCAGCTCCGCCATCTCTCGCCTTTCTGCGCACAGTCGTCTGGCTCTGTGTTGCTGTTCCCCTTCGGGACTTGGAGGGGACCGAGGGCAGCCAGCATCGTCAGGGACGCCCTTCAGATCCACTGCTGCCCGATGGGCGGGCTGATCGCCATTTCCTGCTCCCCTCTCTGGCTGGACTCCCCGGCTCCCGGCACCGGCGTGCTCTGCAGGGAGGTCAGGCGGGGGGACGGCCTGCAGCCCGGGTCCGGCCCTGGACGGGGACTGGCTGGCTTGATCTTTCGGGACCGGCTCCATGCATGCCTTCGACGGCTCCAGCCTTTCTTCCCCCTCCTTCTCCTGCCCTTTCTGCCTCCATCTCGAAACGTCTTGGTTGAGCGGTTCGGGTCCTTCTGGAAAAGGAGTGTTTTCACTCCGATCCTTCGTTCTTTTCCTCAGAAGCTGTTCTCCATCCTTCTCCGATGTTCTGAGGATGGGTTTTTCCCCAGGGACCTGGGGCAGGTCGGGAGGCTGGCTCTTCAGTGCCTTCCTCAGAGAGTTGACAGTGTCCCTAAGCACCAGCCTGCTCGGGTCCGTGTTCATTGCCGTCGAGCACAGGGCTTGTAACGAGGGAGGACTGGCCACCACCGCGGGCGGCCTGAGGGCGGCCTCGGCTTGTGTGCTTGGGCCACTCTCCTCACGGCGGGCTCCACACACTTCGTGGCGGGCAGAGGCCCTGTGGCCCAGCGCCTTCGCGCTTCTTCGAGTGAGTCGTCTCTTCACGAGGAGAACCAGCAGCACAGTCCATACGAGCACCGCCCAGGGCAACACGGGGAGACTCGGGCTGTGTCCCCAGCTTCCAGAAATCAGCAGTGCCCCCAACAGGTGCTCCAACATCAGCTGGCAAGTGGATCCGGCGGCCGAGGGGGGGCCCTCCATGGCTGCGTCGGGCTCCACAGCTCTGTCTCCGAGCGCCAGAGTCCTGTGGCCGCAACTGACCACTCAGAACCATGTGGAGAGTTCCACCCATGAGGTCAACGGTGCCCGGCAACCAGGGCAGAGCAGTTGGGCCGGGGGAGGGGAGGCCAGCCAGGTTCTTTTAAAATTTTTTTTAATTTTAATTCAATTAGCAAACATATAGTACATCATTAGTTTCAGATGTAGAGTTCAGCTATCATCAGTTGCATATAAACCCAGTGCTCATCACATCGGGTGCCCTCCTTAATACCCATCACCCATTTATCTAACCCCCAACCCCACATCCCCTCCAGGATCCCTCAGTTTGTTTCCTATAGTTAAGCATCTCTTGGTTTGTCTCCCTCTCTGATTCCTTTCCTTTCAGTTTTCCCTCCCTTTTATGATCCTCTGCACTGTTTCTTATATTCCACATATGAGTGAAACCATATAATTGTCTTTCTCTGACTGACTTATTTCATTCAGCATAATACCCTCTAGTTGCATCCACGTTGATGTAAATGGTATTCATAATTTATTTAAATTTCTTTTGGAAACTCTTTGTCCCTGGTATACAGAAATACCATATGTATCTCTGTATCTACACTCTATATAGAAATATATCCAAAGAAGACATAGGAATGGCTAACAGACACATGAAAAAATGTTCAACATCATTAGCCATCAGGGAAATTCAAGTCAACACCACATTGAGATACCACCTTACACCAGTTCGAATGGCAAGAATTGACAAGGCAAGAAACAACAAATGTTGGAGAGGATGTGGAGAAAGGGGAACCCTCTTACACTGTTGGTGGGAATACGAGTTGGTACAGCCACTGTGGAAAACAGTGTGGAGGTTCCTCAAAAAGTGAAAAATACAGCTACCCTATGACCCAGCAATTGCACTACTGGGTATTAACCCCAAAGATACAGATGTAGTGAAAAGAAGGGCCATATGCACCCCAATGTTCATAGCAGCAATGTCCACAATAGCCAAACTGTGGAAAGAGCTGAGATGCCTTTCAACAGATGAATGGCTAAAGAAGATGTGGTCCATATATACAATGGAATATTACTCAGCCATCAGAAAGGGTGAATACCCACCATTTGCATCAACATGGATGGGACTGGAGGAGAATATGCTGAGTGAAATAAGTCAAGCAGAGAAAGTCAATTATCACATGGTTTCACTTATTTGTGGCACATAAGGAATAGCATGGAGGACATTAGGAGAAGGAATGGAAAAATGAAGCGGGGGAGATCGGAGGGGGAGTCGAACCGTGAGAGACCGTGGACTCTGCGAAACAAGCTGAGGGTTTTAGAGGGGAGGGGCGTGGGGGGATGGGTTAGCCTGGTGATGGGTATGAAGGAGGACACGTACCGCATGGAGCACGGGGTGTTATATGAAAACAATGAATCGTGGAACACTACATCAAAAACTAATGAAGTATGGTGACTAACATAACATAATAAAATAAAATAAAATAAAAAATAAAGATGATAAAGAAATCTGGGAGGAGAGGTGGCTGCATTGGGGATCTGCACAGTGTTCCAAAACCCATGATTCCTCCAAATGGTGCAGATGCACACAGACACCAAGCCATCAGTTGGCTCTTTATGTGACACATCAAGGAGTGAACAGAACGACAGCTGATTTAGAAATCCTAACTGGTGAACAGAGCTTGTTATAAGACAACATGAGGAGAAATACTGTGACCTTGTCCTTCACAGAAGGAAGAAGAACCTTAAATATTAGTCTGATTTAAAGTTGAGACCTAGAGGTTGAGCTCAGCTCTACCACCCACCAGCTGTGGCTTTCCGAAAGGAGCTGGTGGACATCTACACAGATAGCTCACTTTGTAGATGGAGCAAATACAGAAGGTCTCCCGGCTGGACCACGGTGGGATGGGACCACCCGTGCCGGGACCTGAGCCAGTTCGTTCTCCCGCCCTGCTGATTCCTTTCACCGGAATGGCTGGGGAGGCCATAGAGTGGAGTGGAGTTGAAACTCCTGCTTGATTGTGCCCACTGTGATTTTTAGGGTGAAACAGTAGCAGGGCAGGAGTAAACAAAATGCTTTCCAAGGTTAAAAGTGAAAAATGGAAACAAAGTACTTATTGGATCCCATGGAAACTAACACATAACGATACTGACCCACTAGTTTCTTCCTCTGCCCCATTACCAGACAAAATGAATGTAGTTGTGCTGGCAGCAACCTGTGTTTGAAAAACCAAATTCCAACAGACAAGTGAGCAAGTAGACAGATGATGTTACCTTGATCCTTGAACCAGCCTGGATCTGCTGACTATCCAGCTCTTTCCTCATCTGTGAAATGGGCATAAAAAAGTATTGGCCTCCTATGGCTTTTGTGAGTTACACAAAGAGAGCTCTTAGAGCATCACATGGTGCATAACAAGTGCTCCTTGTGTGGTTGTTGTTATGAAGTGGAAATCTCTTTGTATCTCTCACACGTACCAGAGCCTCTTACTTAAAGGATTTCTATCCACACTTTATTCATTTAGTACATTTGTTTACGTGTCATACTGCAAAAGTAGTATTTGCTCTCAGTGAAAAATTTAGAAAACAGAAACGTAAAAGAATCATGTAGGAGCACTGTTTTTGTTGCATTTTAATCTTTTAAAAATGCATACATTGTTATTTTTATAAAATTGGGATCATACAACTGTTTTGTATGCCTATTTTTCAATTCAATGTAATATGTCATGTCTATTATATACATATATTATATATAATAAAATTTCTCTAGATCATTAGGTATCTTTTGGAAACAAGAATGATTTGAAGCACAGACAGGGAGAGCGCCATGTGAGGATACAGGCAGAGACTGGGGTGATGCTTCTACAAGCCAATAGATGCCAAAGATTGCCACCAAAGCCCCAGAAGTTGGCAGAGACAGTGGAACAGATTCTCCCTCACGGCCCTCAGGAGGAACCAACCCTGACGACACCACACTTTGATCTCGACTTGCAGCCTCCAGAACTATTTCAATTCAAGGATAAGAGGACATCCCGAGATGGCTTGAACTCCATCATGATGGGGCTCGCTGAGGGCGGAATGGATGAGGCATTGTCAGTGACTTCAGCTCTCGTCCGTCACACATTCACTTTCCAAGGCACACCAACCAAGAAGGCAGATATTCAGTTAGCTTGTTCTTTATCTTCTGTCTTCTTGACAACCGAAACTGTTTTTATAACTAGAAGATCAACCAACCAAAGAAGCAAGCAAACAAACAAAACCGAGAATGGCCAGAGATGGGGAAGGTAACATCTGGATAATTTGGAAACCTCGATGGGGTTTTTGTGGCAGGGACCAGTTGCATTTGTTTTTACATGGAAAGGTGAGTGTATTTTAAATTCCATACCCTCCGTCTTTCTGCCTCTTCTAATGTGAATTAATAGCCATGTATGGTGTGTTGTCTTTCTGAACTTTTTAGTGTTTTCCATTGGTCTATCCTATAGAGGTTTTGCATATTTTTGGGCAGATTTCTGAATACTTGATATTTTCATTGATAATTGATTTATTTAAATTATTTTCCTTTGTTTTTTCCTTTTTTAATTTAAATTTAATTAGCCAACATAGAGTACAACATTAGTTTCAGATGTAGAGCTCAATAATTCATCAGTTTCATCTAACACCCAGTGCTCATAACATCACATGCCCTACTTAATGCCCATCCCCCATTTACCCCATCACTCCATCCACCTCCAGCAACCCTCAGTTTATTTCCTATAGTTAAGAGTCTGTGATGGTTTTTCTTCTTCTCTGTGACTTCCCATTCAGTTTTCTCTCCCTTCCCCTATGGTCCTCTGTGCTGTTTCTTACATTCCACATGTGAGTGAAACCATACGACAATTGTCTTTCTCTCGTTGACTTATTTCGCTTAGCATAATACCCTCCAGTTCCATCCCCGGTGATGTAAATGGTAAGCAATCATCCTTTTTGATGGCTGAGTAATATTCCATGGTGTACATATACCACATCTTCTTTATCCATTCATCTGTCGTGGGGCATTCGGGCTCTTTCTACCGTTTGGCTATTGTGGGCATTGCTGCAATAAATATTGGGGTGTATGTGCCCCTTCGGATCACTATCTTTGTATCTTTGGGGTAAATACCTAGTAATGCAATTGCTGAGTCAGAGGGTAGCCCTATTTTTAACTTTTTAAGGAACCTCCCTACTGTTTTCCAGATTGGCTGCACCAGCTTGCATTCCCACCAACAGTGTAGGAGGGTTCCCCTTTCTCTGCATCCTTGCCAACATCTGCCATTTCCTGACTTGTTAATTTTAGCCATTCTGACTGGTGTGAGGTGGTATCTCATTGAGGTTTTGATTTGGATTTCCCTGATTCTGAGTGATGTGGAGCATTTGTTCATGTGTCTGTTGGCCATTTGTAGGTCTTCTTTCGAGAAATGTCTCTTCATGTCTTCTGCTGATTTCTTCACTGGATTATTTGGTTTTTTGGGTGCTGAGTTTGATAAGTTCTTTATAGATTTTGGTTATGAGCCCTTTATCTGATAAGTTATTTGCAAATATCTCCTTCCATCCCATAGGTTGCCTTTTGGTTTTGCTGACTGTTTCCTTTGCCGGGCAAAAGCTTTTTATCTTGATGAAGTCCCAATAGTTCATTTTTGCTTTTGTTTCCCTGCCTTTGGAGATGTGTCTAGCAAGAGTTGCTGCAGCCGAGGTCTAAGAGATTGTTGCTGTGTTCTCCTCTAAGATTTTGATGGATTCCTGTCTCCCATTTAGGTCTCTCGTCCATTTTGAGTTTATCTTTGTGTATGGTGTAAGGAAACGGTCCAGTGTCATTCTTCTCCGTGTGGCTGTCCAATTATCCCAACGTCATTTGTTGAAGAGACTTTTTTTCTTTTGGATTTTCTTTCCTGCTTTGTCGAAAATTAGTTGACAATAGAGTTGAGGGTCCCTTTCTGGGTTCTCTATACTGTTCCATTGATGTCTGTCTGTTTTTGTGTCAGTGCCATGCTGTCTTGATGATTGCAGCTTTGTGATAGAGCTTGAAGTCCAGAATCGTGATGCCACCAGCTTTGGTTTTCTTTTTCAACATTCCTCTGGCTATTCTGGATCTTTTCTGGTCCATACACATTTTGGGATTATTTGCTCCAGCTCTGTGAAAAATGTCAATGGCGTTTTGATAGAGATTGCATTGAATGTGTAGCTTGCTCTGGGTAGCGTAAGACATTTTAACTAATATTTCTTCTTCAAATCCGTGAACATGTCCTATTTTTCCATTTCTTTGTGTCTTCCTCAATTTCTTTCATAAGTGTTCTTTAGTTTTTCGAGTATAGATCCTTTTCCTCTTTGCTTAGGTTTATTCCTAGGTGTCTTATGGGTTTTGGTGCAACTGTAAATGGGATCAATTCCTTAATTTCTCTTTCTTCTCTCTCATTGTTAGTGTATAGAAATGCAACTGATTTTTTAAAAAATCATATTGAGCACTTTATTATTTTTTTTAGGAATTATTTTTTTATTTTTTTAATTAAAAAAATTTTTTTATTGTTATGTTAATCCCCATACATTACATCATTAGTTTTAGATACAGTGTTCCATGATTCATTGTTTGTGCATAACACCCAGTGCTCCATGCAGAACGTGCCCTCCTCAATACCCATCACCAGGCTAACCCATCCTCCCACCCCCGTCCCCTCTAGAACCCTCAGTTTGATTTTCAGAGTCCATCGTCTCTCATGGTTCGTCTCCCCCTCCGATTTGCCCCCCTTCATTCTTCCCCTCCTGCTATCTTCTTCTTCTTCTTTTTTCTTTCTTAAGATATATTGCATGATTTGTTTCGGAGGTACAGATCTGTGATTCAACAGTCTTGCATCCATTTTCATCAGGGATATTGGTCTGAAATTCTTTTCATTGGGGTCTTTGTCTGATTTGGGGATCAAGGTAATGCTGGCCTTATAGAATGAGTTTGGAAGTTTTCCTTCCATTTCTATTTTTTGAAACCACTTCAGAAAAATAGGTATTAATTCTTCTTGAAATATTTGGTAGAATTCCCTTATGAGCCCATCGGCACTGGACTCCAGAAAGCTAACTGCACAAACTCGCCTTGCTCCCTGAGACTAGACTGTTTTCGGCCCTGTGTCTGGCCTGTGCTGTGCCTTCTGCCAGAAAATCCCCTGTATCAACCAACTGCCCCCGCTCCTCTCCGATCGTCATCTAAGGACCCTTGCTACTCCATGTCTGGTCCCAACATAGAGCTCACGTGGAGGCCGTGCTGAGTTTCAGCCCCACAACCTGAGGAGTCGGAATCGTTCTGTGACAAGGTCTCCAAGGACTCCTATGCTCTTTAAACTGTGAAAGCACCATCGGGGACTCCTGCTCATCTCTCAGTATTCAGCTCAGAGGCCTCCTCGTCCGGAGAGGCCCCCTGCCCTGCCACCCCACCCCAGCCTGCAGCAGGGACAGTTAGAGAGGCGGGGTGGCCCAGCGATGAGGGCACATGCCACCCTCAGGAGCACTTCCAGTCCCCGAGCCTCTCTCTCCTGCTGCCTGTGACTCTGTGGGAGGACACGTCGTATTTGTCGTGGTTCCCGCTGGTAGCAGCGTCGGCTCCATCAGGTAGGACGTGCGTCCCCTTGGAAATCCTCCCCCTGCACTCCAGCCCCTCCCGAAGCTGCCCTTGGGGTCCCTGTTGTGGGAGCAGCTGGGAGGTGAGACCACCTGCTCACGAGGGCCTTCAGGGACGGTGGAAACCTGGCGGGAGCCCGAATGGACAGGCCTACTCCACGCCGCACTCCTCAGAAAGCGGGCTCCCCACTACGTGCAATGGGTCCATGCCTTGCTGACTCTCCTCAGGGCCCCACGCAGAGATTTTTCTAAGGGTTCCTTGAGGACGCCCAGACAACACACAGCGATCTTACAGAAGGTGGGAGTCTTTCTTCCTGCCTCTCCTCTGACCCCCCCAACTGCGCCAACACAGCCCCGATCTGTCCTCCCCCTCCATCTCCATGATGACCACCCCAGTGCCAGCCCCCAGTGCTCCATGCAGACCCCGTGAGCCCTCTCCCAGAATCCAGCCCCGTCTCCCCCTCCCCTCGTTCCCTTGTCCCCAAAGCCACGCAGATCTGTGCAGAACACACATCACACCCGTGCCCAGCCACCAGCCCCTGTCTCCAGGTCTACACCCGCCCCGGGTGTCTCTACCCTGCACGAGGGAGAGCTCTGTGCAGGGGCCCTGCTGCCTGCCCCCTTCCCTGTCACCTGTGCCCGGTTTCCCCAGCCCCGGCAGCACAGCCCTGCCTCGGCCTTTATACTCCTGTGCTCCCTGCCTGGAACATTCTGCCCCCTGCCCTCCCAGACTACCTCCTGTGACCTTCATCTCAGCCTGAATGTCCCCTCTGGTTGTGGCCCCTGACCCCTGTAGTCATCACCCTATTGGAATTCTCTGCAGAGCAGAGATTGCTATTCCTTGTCCCCTTGTTCTTGATTCCCTGGCCTTGCCCCCACTAGGACGGAAGCCCTGGGGCTCCTCGGGCCCCACCCCATGCTGCAGGACAGCGCTAAAGACATCTTAGAAGCTGCAGAGATACTCACTACATATGTGGGTGCGAATGAAAGCAAATAATACACACAGGCACACTTTGGATCAAATAGAATCATGAGTGCGCGTCCTTCTCCAAATTGCTCCTGGACCCTTTTCTGCCTGCCCTGTGCCCGAGGCTGACTCCCCTACCTGCACTCAGGCCCTCTGGGGGCTGCCTCCTTGCCCAGCAGTCCATGGAGGTCTGGATGGCAGAGGGGGGGCACTTTGCCCCATTCCTGGGACAGCCCCCCACTGGGCTCAGCAGATGCCACTTCCCTGTCCTCCCTCCAGGCCCAGGGGTGGGACCGCCTCCCCCTGTGGCTGGAGGCTGGGAGCCCCCTCCTTGGTCCTGCCCTCTTCCCTGCTGTAGCTGGGGACTGTCCCCCGGCCTCCAACTCCGCACCGTGTGGGAGAAGCGCTCCTGCCTGGGATCTTCCCTGGTCCATCGGACACTCTGCTCTCTGTGCAGAAGATCAAGGAGCCTGTCTTCTCTTTACACATTGCACACACACGTTTTTTCCTTTCAGTAATTTATTTATCTCTAAGCAATTTTTAAAATGGTCAATTCTATTTTTACATTTTCAGGTACTCATAAAACAACTACAGTAGTCTAGATTCTGCATCCTGGGGTGTGTGCGTGTGCACATGCCCACGTGCATGGGAGTGTACGCTTGGTATCAGGAGAAAACTTTGTATTTTGACTGCATACAATTCATAAATGTTAAACAACAAACAGTATCTTAAACAAAACAACAAAGGCTAAGAAGAAAAAAATTGCAGAACAAGGAAGAAATGGTTGCAAATTCCTAAGTTTTCCTATCTATAAATTTAAGACTAAACTAATGCTATGAATTTAGGACTAAAATATGAATTCAGAACTAAAATATGAACTTAGGACTAAAATGTGAATTTAGGACTAAACTTTGAATTTAAGACTAAAATTTGAATTTAGGACTAAAATTTGAATTTACGACTAAAATATGAGTTTTAGGACTAAAATTTGAATTTAGGACTACACTAACTATTTCATACAGTTTGAGTGAGATGTTGTTTTGTTTAAGTTTTCTCTCTCTCTCTTTTTTTAAGGCAATCACATTTTATTCACATAAATACTGAGTTCTTTCTGCGGAACTGTAACCCTAGTCCTAGAGCACAGAAATGGTCTTGTTTGAAAGTCTCAATCCATGTCCACGATAGAGGATGTCTTCAGTCCCAGTGGCATGAATTTAAATCCGAGCACCGTACCTACAGCAGAGAGTTCTAAAGCGTCCGGCAGGGAAGCTATGTCTTCATGACAATGTGGACGAAGCTCTAGTTACACAGTCCGCGATGGGGTTACACCGCTATCCGGCGGAGAGTCACTGTGGCGTCAGTTCCGAAATAGTAGCCGTTTCACTAGAGAGAGAGAGCCATCAGATGTTCTTCACGGAGCTCCGCGCAGATGCTGAGCCGGGCTGTGGCGGCTCAGAGCCCGGCTGCCCTGAGCCTGGTCACCCCTGCAGGCGACTCCGGGTCCCGGGGCCCTCACGGTGGGCCTTCCCTCCCCCCTGGGGGCCAGATGACCCCGGGGACCCCCCGACACTCCCCAGCCTGCGTGGGCTGTGGGCGGAGCAGCAGGACCCAGAGGGTCCCACAGGACAGGCCGGCAGCTGGACTCCACACCGGCTAGCATCCGCCTCAAGCGATCATTCTCTTTCCTTAGCTCCTGGAACTCCCTCTCTCTGGGCGCAGCTCCCACCCAGCTCTTTGTGGCTCTGTCCTGATGGAAGAGGACCAGCTTGCGATAGTAGGAGGTGGTTCTCTCCAGCTCCTTGCCCAGGTCTTGGACCATCTTCTTGTAGAGGTTGCGTCTCTGGCACGCGAAGTTCATTTCTCTGTGCGCGCTGGCCAGTTTCTTCTTCATTTCCAAGCACTGAGCTTCCGCTTGAAACACTTTTTGGTGAAGTTGCAGGATGTATTGGTCCTGTTCATCCAGGGGGTTCTGACGTTTCAGCTTCAGCGGCTGAATCTCCCTGTCCAGCTGTGAAGTTTCCTTCTGCAAAGAGGCTTCGTGGGTTTGCAGGCTGCGGATTTGTCGTGTCAGCTCCGCCATCTCTCGCCTTTCTGCGCACAGTCGTCTGGCTCTGTGTTGCTGTTCCCCTTCGGGACTTGGAGGGGACCGAGGGCAGCCAGCATCGTCAGGGACGCCCTTCAGATCCACTGCTGCCCGATGGGCGGGCTGATCGCCATTTCCTGCTCCCCTCTCTGGCTGGACTCCCCGGCTCCCGGCACCGGCGTGCTCTGCAGGGAGGTCAGGCGGGGGGACGGCCTGCAGCCCGGGTCCGGCCCTGGACGGGGACTGGCTGGCTTGATCTTTCGGGACCGGCTCCATGCATGCCTTCGACGGCTCCAGCCTTTCTTCCCCCTCCTTCTCCTGCCCTTTCTGCCTCCATCTCGAAACGTCTTGGTTGAGCGGTTCGGGTCCTTCTGGAAAAGGAGTGTTTTCACTCCGATCCTTCGTTCTTTTCCTCAGAAGCTGTTCTCCATCCTTCTCCGATGTTCTGAGGATGGGTTTTTCCCCAGGGACCTGGGGCAGGTCGGGAGGCTGGCTCTTCAGTGCCTTCCTCAGAGAGTTGACAGTGTCCCTAAGCACCAGCCTGCTCGGGTCCGTGTTCATTGCCGTCGAGCACAGGGCTTGTAACGAGGGAGGACTGGCCACCACCGCGGGCGGCCTGAGGGCGGCCTCGGCTTGTGTGCTTGGGCCACTCTCCTCACGGCGGGCTCCACACACTTCGTGGCGGGCAGAGGCCCTGTGGCCCAGCGCCTTCGCGCTTCTTCGAGTGAGTCGTCTCTTCACGAGGAGAACCAGCAGCACAGTCCATACGAGCACCGCCCAGGGCAACACGGGGAGACTCGGGCTGTGTCCCCAGCTTCCAGAAATCAGCAGTGCCCCCAACAGGTGCTCCAACATCAGCTGGCAAGTGGATCCGGCGGCCGAGGGGGGGCCCTCCATGGCTGCGTCGGGCTCCACAGCTCTGTCTCCGAGCGCCAGAGTCCTGTGGCCGCAACTGACCACTCAGAACCATGTGGAGAGTTCCACCCATGAGGTCAACGGTGCCCGGCAACCAGGGCAGAGCAGTTGGGCCGGGGGAGGGGAGGCCAGCCAGGTTCTTTTAAAATTTTTTTTAATTTTAATTCAATTAGCAAACATATAGTACATCATTAGTTTCAGATGTAGAGTTCAGCTATCATCAGTTGCATATAAACCCAGTGCTCATCACATCGGGTGCCCTCCTTAATACCCATCACCCATTTATCTAACCCCCAACCCCACATCCCCTCCAGGATCCCTCAGTTTGTTTCCTATAGTTAAGCATCTCTTGGTTTGTCTCCCTCTCTGATTCCTTTCCTTTCAGTTTTCCCTCCCTTTTATGATCCTCTGCACTGTTTCTTATATTCCACGTATGAGTGAAACCATATAATTGTCTTTCTCTGACTGACTTATTTCATTCAGCATAATACCCTCTAGTTGCATCCACGTTGATGTAAATGGTATTCATAATTTATTTAAATTTCTTTTGGAAACTCTTTGTCCCTGGTATACAGAAATACCATATGTATCTCTATATCTACACTCTATATAGAAATATATCCAAAGAAGACATAGGAATGGCTAACAGACACATGAAAAAATGTTCAACATCATCAGCCATCAGGGAAATTCAAGTCAACACCACATTGAGATACCACCTTACACCAGTTCGAATGGCAAGAATTGACAAGGCAAGAAACAACAAATGTTGGAGAGGATGTGGAGAAAGGGGAACCCTCTTACACTGTTGGTGGGAATACGAGTTGGTACAGCCACTTTGGAAAACAGTGTGGAGGTTCCTCAAAAAGTGAAAAATACAGCTACCCTATGACCCAGCAATTGCACTACTGGGTATTAACCCCAAAGATACAGATGTAGTGAAAAGAAGGGCCATATGCACCCCAATGTTCATAGCAGCAATGTCCACAATAGCCAAACTGTGGAAAGAGCTGAGATGCCTTTCAACAGATGAATGGCTAAAGAAGATGTGGTCCATATATACAATGGAATATTACTCAGCCATCAGAAAGGGTGAATACCCACCATTTGCATCAACATGGATGGGACTGGAGGAGAATATGCTGAGTGAAATAAGTCAAGCAGAGAAAGTCAATTATCACATGGTTTCACTTATTTGTGGCACATAAGGAATAGCATGGAGGACATTAGGAGAAGGAATGGAAAAATGAAGCGGGGGAGATCGGAGGGGGAGTCGAACCGTGAGAGACCGTGGACTCTGCGAAACAAGCTGAGGGTTTTAGAGGGGAGGGGGGTGGGGGGATGGGTTAGCCTGGTGATGGGTATGAAGGAGGACATGTACCGCATGGAGCACGGGGTGTTATATGAAAACAATGAATCGTGGAACACTACATCAAAAACTAATGAAGTATGGTGACTAACATAACATAATAAAATAAAATAAAATAAAAAATAAAGATGATAAAGAAATCTGGGAGGAGAGGTGGCTGCATTGGGGATCTGCACAGTGTTCCAAAACCCATGATTCCTCCAAATGGTGCAGATGCACACAGACACCAAGCCATCAGTTGGCTCTTTATGTGACACATCAAGGAGTGAACAGAACGACAGCTGATTTAGAAATCCTAACTGGTGAACAGAGCTTGTTATAAGACAACATGAGGAGAAATACTGTGACCTTGTCCTTCACAGAAGGAAGAAGAACCTTAAATATTAGTCTGATTTAAAGTTGAGACCTAGAGGTTGAGCTCAGCTCTACCACCCACCAGCTGTGGCTTTCCGAAAGGAGCTGGTGGAGATCTACACAGATAGCTCACTTTGTAGATGGAGCAAATACAGAAGGTCTCCCGGCTGGACCACGGTGGGATGGGACCACCCGTGCCGGGACCTGAGCCAGTTCGTTCTCCCGCCCTGCTGATTCCTTTCACCGGAAGGGCTGGGGAGGCCATAGAGTGGAGTGGAGTTGAAACTCCTGCTTGATTGTGCCCACTGTGATTTTTAGGGTGAAACAGTAGCAGGGCAGGAGTAAACAAAATGCTTTCCAAGGTTAAAAGTGAAAAATGGAAACAAAGTACTTATTGGATCCCATGGAAACTAACACATAACGATACTGACCCACTAGTTTCTTCCTCTGCCCCATGACCAAACAAAATGAATGTCGTTGTGCTGGCAGCAACCTGTGTTTGAAAAACCAAATTCCAACAGACAAGTGAGCAAATAGACAGATGATGTTACCTTGATCCTTGAACCAGCCTGGATCTGCTGACTATCCAGCTCTTTCCTCATCTGTGAAATGGGCATAAAAAAGTATTGGCCTCCTATGGCTTTTGTGAGTTACACAAAGAGAGCTCTTAGAGCATCACATGGTGCATAACAAGTGCTCCTTGTGTGGTTGTTGTTATGAAGTGGAAATCTCTTTGTATCTCTCACACGTACCAGAGCCTCTTACTTAAAGGATTTCTATCCACACTTTATTCATTTAGTACATTTGTTTACGTGTCATACTGTAAAAGTAGTATTTGCTCTCAGTGAAAAATTTAGAAAACAGAAACGTAAAAGAATCATGTAGGAGCACTGTTTTTGTTGCATTTTAATCTTTTAAAAATGCATACATTGTTATTTTTATAAAATTGGGATCATACAACTGTTTTGTATGCCTATTTTTCAATTTAATGTAATATGTCATGTATATTATATACATATATTATATATAATAAAATTTCTCTAGATCATTAGGTATCTTTTGGAAACAAGAATGATTTGAAGCACAGACAGGGAGAGCGCCATGTGAGGATACAGGCAGAGACTGGGGTGATGCTTCTACAAGCCAATAGATGCCAAAGATTGCCACCAAAGCCCCAGAAGTTGGCAGAGACAGTGGAGCAGATTCTCCCTCACGGCCCTCAGGAGGAACCAACCCTGACGACACCACACTTTGATCTCGACTTGCAGCCTCCAGAACTATTTCAATTCAAGGATAAGAGGACATCCCGAGATGGCTTGAACTCCATCATGATGGGGCTCGCTGAGGGCGGAATGGATGAGGCATTGTCAGTGACTTCAGCTCTCGTCCGTCACACATTCACTTTCCAAGGCACACCAACCAAGAAGGCAGATATTCAGTTAGCTTGTTCTTTATCTTCTGTCTTCTTGACAACCGAAACTGTTTTTATAACTAGAAGATCAACCAACCAAAGAAGCAAGCAAACAAACAAAACCGAGAATGGCCAGAGATCGGGAAGGTAACATCTGGATAATTTGGAAACCTCGATGGGGTTTTTGTGGCAGGGACCAGTTGCATTTGTTTTTACATGGAAAGGTGAGTGTATTTTAAATTCCATACCCTCCGTCTTTCTGCCTCTTCTGATGTGAATTAATAGCCATGTGTGGTGTGTTGTCTTTCTGAACTTTTTAGTGTTTTCCATTGGTCTATCCTATAGAGGTTTTGCATATTTTTGGGCAGATTTCTGAATACTTGATATTTTCATTGATAATTGATTTATTTAAATTATTTTCCTTTGTTTTTTCCTTTTTTAATTTAAATTTAATTAGCCAACATAGAGTACAACATTAGTTTCAGATGTAGAGCTCAATAATTCATCAGTTTCATCTAACACCCAGTGCTCATAACATCACATGCCCTACTTAATGCCCATCCCCCATTTACCCCATCACTCCATCCACCTCCAGCAACCCTCAGTTTATTTCCTATAGTTAAGAGTCTGTGATGGTTTTTCTTCTTCTCTGTGACTTCCCATTCAGTTTTCTCTCCCTTCCCCTATGGTCCTCTGTGCTGTTTCTTACATTCCACATGTGAGTGAAACCGTACGACAATTGTCTTTCTCTCGTTGACTTATTTCGCTTAGCATAATACCCTCCAGTTCCATCCCCGGTGATGTAAATGGTAAGCAATCATCCTTTTTGATGGCTGAGTAATATTCCATGGTGTACATATACCACATCTTCTTTATCCATTCATCTGTCGTGGGGCATTCGGGCTCTTTCTACCGTTTGGCTATTGTGGGCATTGCTGCAATAAATATTGGGGTGTATGTGCCCCTTCGGATCACTATCTTTGTATCTTTGGGGTAAATACCTAGTAATGCAATTGCTGAGTCAGAGGGTAGCCCTATTTTTAACTTTTTAAGGAACCTCCCTACTGTTTTCCAGATTGGCTGCACCAGCTTGCATTCCCACCAACAGTGTAGGAGGGTTCCCCTTTCTCTGCATCCTTGCCAACATCTGCCATTTCCTGACTTGTTAATTTTAGCCATTCTGACTGGTGTGAGGTGGTATCTCATTGAGGTTTTGATTTGGATTTCCCTGATTCTGAGTGATGTGGAACATTTGTTCATGTGTCTGTTGGCCATTTGTAGGTCTTCTTTCGAGAAATGTCTCTTCATGTCTTCTGCTGATTTCTTCACTGGATTATTTGGTTTTTTGGGTGCTGAGTTTGATAAGTTCTTTATAGATTTTGGTTATGAGCCCTTTATCTGATAAGTTATTTGCAAATATCTCCTTCCATCCCATAGGTTGCCTTTTGGTTTTGCTGACTGTTTCCTTTGCCGGGCAAAAGCTTTTTATCTTGATGAAGTCCCAATAGTTCATTTTTGCTTTTGTTTCCCTGCCTTTGGAGATGTGTCTAGCAAGAGTTGCTGCAGCCGAGGTCTAAGAGATTGTTGCTGTGTTCTCCTCTAAGATTTTGATGGATTCCTGTCTCCCATTTAGGTCTCTCGTCCATTTTGAGTTTATCTTTGTGTATGGTGTAAGGAAACGGTCCAGTGTCATTCTTCTCCGTGTGGCTGTCCAATTATCCCAACGTCATTTGTTGAAGAGACTTTTTTTCTTTTGGATTTTCTTTCCTGCTTTGTCGAAAATTAGTTGACAATAGAGTTGAGGGTCCCTTTCTGGGTTCTCTATACTGTTCCATTGATGTCTGTCTGTTTTTGTGTCAGTGCCATGCTGTCTTGATGATTGCAGCTTTGTGATAGAGCTTGAAGTCCAGAATCGTGATGCCACCAGCTTTGGTTTTCTTTTTCAACATTCCTCTGGCTATTCTGGATCTTTTCTGGTCCATACAAATTTTGGGATTATTTGCTCCAGCTCTGTGAAAAATGTCAATGGCGTTTTGATAGAGATTGCATTGAATGTGTAGCTTGCTCTGGGTAGCGTAAGACATTTTAACTAATATTTCTTCTTCAAATCCGTGAACATGTCCTATTTTTCCATTTCTTTGTGTCTTCCTCAATTTCTTTCATAAGTGTTCTTTAGTTTTTCGAGTATAGATCCTTTTCCTCTTTGGTTAGGTTTATTCCTAGGTGTCTTATGGGTTTTGGTGCAACTGTAAATGGGATCAATTCCTTAATTTCTCTTTCTTCTCTCTCATTGTTAGTGTATAGAAATGCAACTGATTTTTTAAAAAATCATATTGAGCACTTTATTATTTTTTTTAGGAATTATTTTTTTATTTTTTTAATTAAAAAAATTTTTTTATTGTTATGTTAATCCCCATACATTACATCATTAGTTTTAGATACAGTGTTCCATGATTCATTGTTTGTGCATAACACCCAGTGCTCCATGCAGAACGTGCCCTCCTCAATACCCATCACCAGGCTAACCCATCCTCCCACCCCCGTCCCCTCTAGAACCCTCAGTTTGATTTTCAGAGTCCATCGTCTCTCATGGTTCGTCTCCCCCTCCGATTTGCCCCCCTTCATTCTTCCCCTCCTGCTATCTTCTTCTTCTTTTTTCTTTCTTAAGATATATTGCATGATTTGTTTCGGAGGTACAGATCTGTGATTCAACAGTCTTGCATCCATTTTCATCAGGGATATTGGTCTGAAATTCTTTTCATTGGGGTCTTTGTCTGATTTGGGGATCAAGGTAATGCTGGCCTTATAGAATGAGTTTGGAAGTTTTCCTTCCATTTCTATTTTTTGAAACCACTTCAGAAAAATAGGTATTAATTCTTCTTGAAATATTTGGTAGAATTCCCTTATGAGCCCATCGGCACTGGACTCCAGAAAGCTAACTGCACAAACTCGCCTTGCTCCCTGAGACTAGACTGTTTTCGGCCCTGTGTCTGGCCTGTGCTGTGCCTTCTGCCAGAAAATCCCCTGTATCAACCAACTGCCCCCGCTCCTCTCCGATCATCATCTAAGGATCCTTGCTACTCCATGTCTGGTCCCAACATAGAGCTCACGTGGAGGCCGTGCTGAGTTTCAGCTCCACAACCTGAGGAGTCGGAATCGTTCTGTGACAAGGTCTCCAAGGACTCCTATGCTCTTTAAACTGTGAAAGCACCATCGGGGACTCCTGCTCATCTCTCAGTATTCAGCTCAGAGGCCTCCTCGTCCGGAGAGGCCCCCTGCCCTGCCACCCCACCCCAGCCTGCAGCAGGGACAGTTAGAGAGCCGGAGTGGCCCAGCAATGAGGGCACATGCCACCTTCAGGAGCACTTCCAGTCCCCGAGGCTCTCTCTCCTGCTGCCTGTGACTCTGTGGGAGGACACGTCGTATTTGTCGTGGTTCCCGCTGGTAGCAGCGTCGGCTCCATCAGGTAGGACGTGCGTCCCCTTGGAAATCCTCCCCCTGCACTCCAGCCCCTCCCGAAGCTGCCCTTGGGGTCCCTGTTGTGGGAGCAGCTGGGAGGTGAGACCACCTGCTCACGAGGGCCTTCAGGGACGGTGGAAACCTGGCGGGAGCCCGAATGGACAGGCCTACTCCACGCCGCACTCCTCAGAAAGCGGGCTCCCCACTACGTGCAATGGGTCCATGCCTTGCTGACTCTCCTCAGGGCCCCACGCAGAGATTTTTCTAAGGGTTCCTTGAGGACGCCCAGACAACACACAGCGATCTTACAGAAGGTGGGAGTCTTTCTTCCTGCCTCTCCTCTGACCCCCCCAACTGCGCCAACACAGCCCCGATCTGTCCTCCCCCTCCATCTCCATGATGACCACCCCAGTGCCAGCCCCCAGTGCTCCATGCAGACCCCGTGAGCCCTCTCCCAGAATCCAGCCCCGTCTCCCCCTCCCCTCGTTCCCTTGTCCCCAAAGCCACGCAGATCTGTGCAGAACACACATCACACCCGTGCCCAGCCACCGGCCCCTGTCTCCAGGTCTACACCCGCCCCGGGTGTCTCTACCCTGCACGAGGGAGAGCTCTGTGCAGGGGCCCTGCTGCCTGCCCCCTTCCCTGTCACCTGTGCCCGGTTTCCCCAGCCCCGGCAGCACAGCCCTGCCTCGGCCTTTATACTCCTGTGCTCCCTGCCTGGAACATTCTGCCCCCTGCCCTCCCAGACTACCTCCTGTGACCTTCATCTCAGCCTGAATGTCCCCTCTGGCTGTGGCCCCTGACCCCTGTAGTCATCACCCTATTGGAATTCTCTGCAGAGCAGAGATTGCTATTCCTTGTCCCCTTGTTCTTGATTCCCTGGCCTTGCCCCCACTAGGACGGAAGCCCTGGGGCTCCTCGGGCCCCACCCCATGCTGCAGGACAGCGCTAAAGACATCTTAGAAGCTGCAGAGATACTCACTACATATGTGGGTGCGAATGAAAGCAAATAATACACACAGGCACACTTTGGATCAAATAGAATCATGAGTGCGCGTCCTTCTCCAAATTGCTCCTGGACCCTTTTCTGCCTGCCCTGTGCCCGAGGCTGACTCCCCTACCTGCACTCAGGCCCTCTGGGGGCTGCCTCCTTGCCCAGCAGTCCATGGAGGTCTGGATGGCAGAGGGGGGGCACTTTGCCCCATTCCTGGGACAGCCCCCCACTGGGCTCAGCAGATGCCACTTCCCTGTCCTCCCTCCAGGCCCAGGGGTGGGACCGCCTCCCCCTGTGGCTGGAGGCTGGGAGCCCCCTCCTTGGTCCTGCCCTCTTCCCTGCTGTAGCTGGGGACTGTCCCCCGGCCTCCAACTCCGCACCGTGTGGGAGAAGCGCTCCTGCCTGGGATCTTCCCTGGTCCATCGGACACTCTGCTCTCTGTGCAGAAGATCAAGGAGCCTGTCCTCTCTTTACACATTGCACACACACGTTTTTTCCTTTCAGTAATTTATTTATCTCTAAGCAATTTTTAAAATGGTCAATTCTATTTTTACATTTTCAGGTACTCATAAAACAACTACAGTAGTCTAGATTCTGCATCCTGGGGTGTGTGCGTGTGCACATGCCCACGTGCATGGGAGTGTACGCTTGGTATCAGGAGAAAACTTTGTATTTTGACTGCATACAATTCATAAATGTTAAACAACAAACAGTATCTTAAACAAAACAACAAAGGCTAAGAAGAAAAAAATTGCAGAACAAGGAAGAAATGGTTGCAAATTCCTAAGTTTTCCTATCTATAAATTTAAGACTAAACTAATGCTATGAATTTAGGACTAAAATATGAATTCAGAACTAAAATATGAACTTAGGACTAAAATGTGAATTTAGGACTAAACTTTGAATTTAAGACTAAAATTTGAATTTAGGACTAAAATTTGAATTTACGACTAAAATATGAGTTTTAGGACTAAAATTTGAATTTAGGACTACACTAACTATTTCATACAGTTTGAGTGAGATGTTGTTTTGTTTAAGTTTTCTCTCTCTCTCTTTTTTTAAGGCAATCACATTTTATTCACATAAATACTGAGTTCTTTCTGCGGAACTGTAACCCTAGTCCTAGAGCACAGAAATGGTCTTGTTTGAAAGTCTCAATCCATGTCCACGATAGAGGATGTCTTCAGTCCCAGTGGCATGAATTTAAATCCGAGCACCGTACCTACAGCAGAGAGTTCTAAAGCGTCCGGCAGGGAAGCTACGTCTTCATGACCATGTGGACGAAGCTCTAGTTACACAGTCCGCGATGGGGTTACACCGCTATCCGGCGGAGAGTCACTGTGGCGTCAGTTCCGAAATAGTAGCCGTTTCACTAGAGAGAGAGAGCCATCAGATGTTCTTCACGGAGCTCCGCGCAGATGCTGAGCCGGGCTGTGGCGGCTCAGAGCCCGGCTGCCCTGAGCCTGGTCACCCCTGCAGGCGACTCCGGGTCCCGGGGCCCTCACGGTGGGCCTTCCCTCCCCCCTGGGGGCCAGATGACCCCGGGGACCCCCCGACACTCCCCAGCCTGCGTGGGCTGTGGGCGGAGCAGCAGGACCCAGAGGGTCCCACAGGACAGGCCGGCAGCTGGACTCCACACCGGCTAGCATCCGCCTCAAGCGATCATTCTCTTTCCTTAGCTCCTGGAACTCCCTCTCTCTGGGCGCAGCTCCCACCCAGCTCTTTGTGGCTCTGTCCTGATGGAAGAGGACCAGCTTGCGATAGTAGGAGGTGGTTCTCTCCAGCTCCTTGCCCAGGTCTTGGACCATCTTCTTGTAGAGGTTGCGTCTCTGGCACGCGAAGTTCATTTCTCTGTGCGCGCTGGCCAGTTTCTTCTTCATTTCCAAGCACTGAGCTTCCGCTTGAAACACTTTTTGGTGAAGTTGCAGGATGTATTGGTCCTGTTCATCCAGGGGGTTCTGACGTTTCAGCTTCAGCGGCTGAATCTCCCTGTCCAGCTGTGAAGTTTCCTTCTGCAAAGAGGCTTCGTGGGTTTGCAGGCTGCGGATTTGTCGTGTCAGCTCCGCCATCTCTCGCCTTTCTGCGCACAGTCGTCTGGCTCTGTGTTGCTGTTCCCCTTCGGGACTTGGAGGGGACCGAGGGCAGCCAGCATCGTCAGGGACGCCCTTCAGATCCACTGCTGCCCGATGGGCGGGCTGATCGCCATTTCCTGCTCCCCTCTCTGGCTGGACTCCCCGGCTCCCGGCACCGGCGTGCTCTGCAGGGAGGTCAGGCGGGGGGACGGCCTGCAGCCCGGGTCCGGCCCTGGACGGGGACTGGCTGGCTTGATCTTTCGGGACCGGCTCCATGCATGCCTTCGACGGCTCCAGCCTTTCTTCCCCCTCCTTCTCCTGCCCTTTCTGCCTCCATCTCGAAACGTCTTGGTTGAGCGGTTCGGGTCCTTCTGGAAAAGGAGTGTTTTCACTCCGATCCTTCGTTCTTTTCCTCAGAAGCTGTTCTCCATCCTTCTCCGATGTTCTGAGGATGGGTTTTTCCCCAGGGACCTGGGGCAGGTCGGGAGGCTGGCTCTTCAGTGCCTTCCTCAGAGAGTTGACAGTGTCCCTAAGCACCAGCCTGCTCGGGTCCGTGTTCATTGCCGTCGAGCACAGGGCTTGTAACGAGGGAGGACTGGCCACCACCGCGGGCGGCCTGAGGGCGGCCTCGGCTTGTGTGCTTGGGCCACTCTCCTCACGGCGGGCTCCACACACTTCGTGGCGGGCAGAGGCCCTGTGGCCCAGCGCCTTCGCGCTTCTTCGAGTGAGTCGTCTCTTCACGAGGAGAACCAGCAGCACAGTCCATACGAGCACCGCCCAGGGCAACACGGGGAGACTCGGGCTGTGTCCCCAGCTTCCAGAAATCAGCAGTGCCCCCAACAGGTGCTCCAACATCAGCTGGCAAGTGGATCCGGCGGCCGAGGGGGGGCCCTCCATGGCTGCGTCGGGCTCCACAGCTCTGTCTCCGAGCGCCAGAGTCCTGTGGCCGCAACTGACCACTCAGAACCATGTGGAGAGTTCCACCCATGAGGTCAACGGTGCCCGGCAACCAGGGCAGAGCAGTTGGGCCGGGGGAGGGGAGGCCAGCCAGGTTCTTTTAAAATTTTTTTTAATTTTAATTCAATTAGCAAACATATAGTACATCATTAGTTTCAGATGTAGAGTTCAGCTATCATCAGTTGCATATAAACCCAGTGCTCATCACATCGGGTGCCCTCCTTAATACCCATCACCCATTTATCTAACCCCCAACCCCACATCCCCTCCAGGATCCCTCAGTTTGTTTCCTATAGTTAAGCATCTCTTGGTTTGTCTCCCTCTCTGATTCCTTTCCTTTCAGTTTTCCCTCCCTTTTATGATCCTCTGCACTGTTTCTTATATTCCACGTATGAGTGAAACCATATAATTGTCTTTCTCTGACTGACTTATTTCATTCAGCATAATACCCTCTAGTTGCATCCACGTTGATGTAAATGGTATTCATAATTTATTTAAATTTCTTTTGGAAACTCTTTGTCCCTGGTATACAGAAATACCATATGTATCTCTATATCTACACTCTATATAGAAATATATCCAAAGAAGACATAGGAATGGCTAACAGACACATGAAAAAATGTTCAACATCATTAGCCATCAGGGAAATTCAAGTCAACACCACATTGAGATACCACCTTACACCAGTTCGAATGGCAAGAATTGACAAGGCAAGAAACAACAAATGTTGGAGAGGATGTGGAGAAAGGGGAACCCTCTTACACTGTTGGTGGGAATACGAGTTGGTACAGCCACTGTGGAAAACAGTGTGGAGGTTCCTCAAAAAGTGAAAAATACAGCTACCCTATGACCCAGCAATTGCACTACTGGGTATTAACCCCAAAGATACAGATGTAGTGAAAAGAAGGGCCATATGCACCCCAATGTTCATAGCAGCAATGTCCACAATAGCCAAACTGTGGAAAGAGCTGAGATGCCTTTCAACAGATGAATGGCTAAAGAAGATGTGGTCCATATATACAATGGAATATTACTCAGCCATCAGAAAGGGTGAATACCCACCATTTGCATCAACATGGATGGGACTGGAGGAGAATATGCTGAGTGAAATAAGTCAAGCAGAGAAAGTCAATTATCACATGGTTTCACTTATTTGTGGCACATAAGGAATAGCATGGAGGACATTAGGAGAAGGAATGGAAAAATGAAGCGGGGGAGATCGGAGGGGGAGTCGAACCGTGAGAGACCGTGGACTCTGCGAAACAAGCTGAGGGTTTTAGAGGGGAGGGGCGTGGGGGGATGGGTTAGCCTGGTGATGGGTATGAAGGAGGACACGTACCGCATGGAGCACGGGGTGTTATATGAAAACAATGAATCGTGGAACACTACATCAAAAACTAATGAAGTATGGTGACTAACATAACATAATAAAATAAAATAAAATAAAAAATAAAGATGATAAAGAAATCTGGGAGGAGAGGTGGCTGCATTGGGGATCTGCACAGTGTTCCAAAACCCATGATTCCTCCAAATGGTGCAGATGCACACAGACACCAAGCCATCAGTTGGCTCTTTATGTGACACATCAAGGAGTGAACAGAACGACAGCTGATTTAGAAATCCTAACTGGTGAACAGAGCTTGTTATAAGACAACATGAGGAGAAATACTGTGACCTTGTCCTTCACAGAAGGAAGAAGAACCTTAAATATTAGTCTGATTTAAAGTTGAGACCTAGAGGTTGAGCTCAGCTCTACCACCCACCAGCTGTGGCTTTCCGAAAGGAGCTGGTGGACATCTACACAGATAGCTCACTTTGTAGATGGAGCAAATACAGAAGGTCTCCCGGCTGGACCACGGTGGGATGGGACCACCCGTGCCGGGACCTGAGCCAGTTCGTTCTCCCGCCCTGCTGATTCCTTTCACCGGAAGGGCTGGGGAGGCCATAGAGTGGAGTGGAGTTGAAACTCCTGCTTGATTGTGCCCACTGTGATTTTTAGGGTGAAACAGTAGCAGGGCAGGAGTAAACAAAATGCTTTCCAAGGTTAAAAGTGAAAAATGGAAACAAAGTACTTATTGGATCCCATGGAAACTAACACATAACGATACTGACCCACTAGTTTCTTCCTCTGCCCCATTACCAGACAAAATGAATGTAGTTGTGCTGGCAGCAACCTGTGTTTGAAAAACCAAATTCCAACAGACAAGTGAGCAAGTAGACAGATGATGTTACCTTGATCCTTGAACCAGCCTGGATCTGCTGACTATCCAGCTCTTTCCTCATCTGTGAAATGGGCATAAAAAAGTATTGGCCTCCTATGGCTTTTGTGAGTTACACAAAGAGAGCTCTTAGAGCATCACATGGTGCATAACAAGTGCTCCTTGTGTGGTGGTTGTTATGAAGTGGAAATCTCTTTGTATCTCTCACACGTACCAGAGCCTCTTACTTAAAGGATTTCTATCCACACTTTATTCATTTAGTACATTTGTTTACGTGTCATACTGTAAAAGTAGTATTTGCTCTCAGTGAAAAATTTAGAAAACAGAAACGTAAAAGAATCATGTAGGAGCACTGTTTTTGTTGCATTTTAATCTTTTAAAAATGCATACATTGTTATTTTTATAAAATTGGGATCATACAACTGTTTTGTATGCCTATTTTTCAATTTAATGTAATATGTCATGTCTATTATATACATATATTATATATAATAAAATTTCTCTAGATCATTAGGTATCTTTTGGAAACAAGAATGATTTGAAGCACAGACAGGGAGAGCGCCATGGGAGGATACAGGCAGAGACTGGGGTGATGCTTCTACAAGCCAATAGATGCCAAAGATTGCCACCAAAGCCCCAGAAGTTGGCAGAGACAGTGGAACAGATTCTCCCTCACGGCCCTCAGGAGGAACCAACCCTGACGACACCACACTTTGATCTCGACTTGCAGCCTCCAGAACTATTTCAGTTCAAGGATAAGAGGACATCCCGAGATGGCTTGAACTCCATCATGATGGGGCTCGCTGAGGGCGGAATGGATGAGGCATTGTCAGTGACTTCAGCTCTCGTCCGTCACACATTCACTTTCCAAGGCACACCAACCAAGAAGGCAGATATTCAGTTAGCTTGTTCTTTATCTTCTGTCTTCTTGACAACCGAAACTGTGTTTATAACTAGAAGATCAACCAACCAAAGAAGCAAGCAAACAAACAAAACCGAGAATGGCCAGAGATCGGGAAGGTAACATCTGGATAATTTGGAAACCTCGATGGGGTTTTTGTGGCAGGGACCAGTTGCATTTGTTTTTACATGGAAAGGTGAGTGTATTTTAAATTCCATACCCTCCGTCTTTCTGCCTCTTCTGATGTGAATTAATAGCCATGTATGGTGTGTTGTCTTTCTGAACTTTTTAGTGTTTTCCATTGGTCTATGCTATAGAGGTTTTGCATGTTTTTGGGCAGATTTCTGAATACTTGATATTTTCATTGATAATTGATTTATTTAAATTATTTTCCTTTGTTTTTTCCTTTTTTAATTTAAATTTAATTAGCCAACATAGAGTACAACATTAGTTTCAGATGTAGAGCTCAATAATTCATCAGTTTCATCTAACACCCAGTGCTCATAACATCACATGCCCTACTTAATGCCCATCCCCCATTTACCCCATCACTCCATCCACCTCCAGCAACCCTCAGTTTATTTCCTATAGTTAAGAGTCTGTGATGGTTTTTCTTCTTCTCTGTGACTTCCCATTCAGTTTTCTCTCCCTTCCCCTATGGTCCTCTGTGCTGTTTCTTACATTCCACATGTGAGTGAAACCATACGACAATTGTCTTTCTCTCATTGACTTATTTCGCTTAGCATAATACCCTCCAGTTCCATCCCCGGTGATGTAAATGGTAAGCAATCATCCTTTTTGATGGCTGAGTAATATTCCATGGTGTACATATACCACATCTTCTTTATCCATTCATCTGTCATGGGGCATTCGGGCTCTTTCTACAGTTTGGCTATTGTGGGCATTGCTGCAATAAATATTGGGGTGTATGTGCCCCTTCGGATCACTATCTTTGTATCTTTGGGGTAAATACCTAGTAATGCAATTGCTGAGTCAGAGGGTAGCCCTATTTTTAACTTTTTAAGGAACCTCCCTACTGTTTTCCAGATTGGCTGCACCAGCTTGCATTCCCACCAACAGTGTAGGAGGGTTCCCCTTTCTCTGCATCCTTGCCAACATCTGCCATTTCCTGACTTGTTAATATTAGCCATTCTGACTGGTGTGAGGTGCTATCTCATTGAGGTTTTGATTTGGATTTCCCTGATTCTGAGTGATGTGGAGCATTTGTTCATGTGTCTGCTGGCCATTTGTAGGTCTTCTTTCGAGAAATGTCTCTTCATGTCTTCTGCTGATTTCTTCACTGGATTATTTGGTTTTTTGGGTGCTGAGTTTGATAAGTTCTTTATAGATTTTGGTTATGAGCCCTTTATCTGATAAGTTATTTGCAAATATCTCCTTCCATCCCATAGGTTGCCTTTTGGTTTTGCTGACTGTTTCCTTTGCCGGGCAAAAGCTTTTTATCTTGATGAAGTCCCAATAGTTCATTTTTGCTTTTGTTTCCCTGCCTTTGGAGATGTGTCTAGCAAGAGTTGCTGCAGCCGAGGTCTAAGAGATTGTTGCTGTGTTCTCCTCTAAGATTTTGATGGATTCCTGTCTCCCATTTAGGTCTCTCGTCCATTTTGAGCTTATCTTTGTGTATGGTGTAAGGAAACGGTCCAGTGTCATTCTTCTCCGTGTGGCTGTCCAATTATCCCAACGTCATTTGTTGAAGAGACTTTTTTTCTTTTGGATTTTCTTTCCTGCTTTGTCGAAAATTAGTTGACAATAGAGTTGAGGGTCCCTTTCTGGGTTCTCTATACTGTTCCATTGATGTCTGTCTGTTTTTGTGTCAGTGCCATGCTGTCTTGATGATTGCAGCTTTGTGATAGAGCTTGAAGTCCAGAATCGTGATGCCACCAGCTTTGGTTTTCTTTTTCAACATTCCTCTGGCTATTCTGGATCTTTTCTGGTCCATACAAATTTTGGGATTATTTGCTCCAGCTCTGTGAAAAATGTCAATGGCGTTTTGATAGAGATTGCATTGAATGTGTAGCTTGCTCTGGGTAGCGTAAGACATTTTAACTAATATTTCTTCTTCAAATCCGTGAACATGTCCTATTTTTCCATTTCTTTGTGTCTTCCTCAATTTCTTTCATAAGTGTTCTTTAGTTTTTCGAGTATAGATCCTTTTCCTCTTTGGTTAGGTTTATTCCTAGGTGTCTTATGGGTTTTGGTGCAACTGTAAATGGGATCAATTCCTTAATTTCTCTTTCTTCTCTCTCATTGTTAGTGTATAGAAATGCAACTGATTTTTTAAAAAATCATATTGAGCACTTTATTATTTTTTTTAGGAATTATTTTTTTATTTTTTTAATTTAAAAAATTTTTTTATTGTTATGTTAATCCCCATACATTACATCATTAGTTTTAGATACAGTGTTCCATGATTCATTGTTTGTGCATAACACCCAGTGCTCCATGCAGAACGTGCCCTCCTCAATACCCATCACCAGGCTAACCCATCCTCCCACCCCCGTCCCCTCTAGAACCCTCAGTTTGATTTTCAGAGTCCATCGTCTCTCATGGTTCGTCTCCCCCTCCGATTTGCCCCCCTTCATTCTTCCCCTCCTGCTATCTTCTTCTTCTTCTTTTTTCTTTCTTAAGATATATTGCATGATTTGTTTCGGAGGTACAGATCTGTGATTCAACAGTCTTGCATCCATTTTCATCAGGGATATTGGTCTGAAATTCTTTTCATTGGGGTCTTTGTCTGATTTGGGGATCAAGGTAATGCTGGCCTTATAGAATGAGTTTGGAAGTTTTCCTTCCATTTCTATTTTTTGAAACCACTTCAGAAAAATAGGTATTAATTCTTCTTGAAATATTTGGTAGAATTCCCTTATGAGCCCATCGGCACTGGACTCCAGAAAGCTAACTGCACAAACTCGCCTTGCTCCCTGAGACTAGACTGTTTTCGGCCCTGTGTCTGGCCTGTGCTGTGCCTTCTGCCAGAAAATCCCCTGTATCAACCAACTGCCCCCGCTCCTCTCCGATCGTCATCTAAGGACCCTTGCTACTCCATGTCTGGTCCCAACATAGAGCTCACGTGGAGGCCGTGCTGAGTTTCAGCCCCACAACCTGAGGAGTCGGAATCGTTCTGTGACAAGGTCTCCAAGGACTCCTATGCTCTTTAAACTGTGAAAGCACCATCGGGGACTCCTGCTCATCTCTCAGTATTCAGCTCAGAGGCCTCCTCGTCCGGAGAGGCCCCCTGCCCTGCCACCCCACCCCAGCCTGCAGCAGGGACAGTTAGAGAGGCGGGGTGGCCCAGCGATGAGGGCACATGCCACCTTCAGGAGCACTTCCAGTCCCCGAGCCTCTCTCTCCTGCTGCCTGTGACTCTGTGGGAGGACACGTCGTATTTGTCGTGGTTCCCGCTGGTAGCAGCGTCGGCTCCATCAGGTAGGACGTGCGTCCCCTTGGAAATCCTCCCCCTGCACTCCAGCCCCTCCCGAAGCTGCCCTTGGGGTCCCTGTTGTGGGAGCAGCTGGGAGGTGAGACCACCTGCTCACGAGGGCCTTCAGGGACGGTGGAAACCTGGCGGGAGCCCAAATTGACAGGCCTACTCCACGCTGCACTCCTCAGAAAGCGGGCTCCCCACTGCGTGCAATGGGTCCAAGCCTTGCTGACTCTCCTCAGGGCCCCACGCAGAGATTTCACTAAGGGTTCCTTGAGGACGCCCAGACAACACACAGCGATCTTACAGAAGGTGGGAGTCTTTCTTCCTGCCTCTCCTCTGACCCCCCCAACTGCCCCAACACAGCCCCGATCTGTCCTCCCCCTCCATCTCCATGATGACCACCCCAGTGCCAGCCCCCAGTGCTCCATGCAGACCCCATGAGCCCTCTCCCAGAATCCAGCCCCGTCTCCCCCTCCCCTCGTTCCCTTGTCCCCAAAGCCACGCAGATCTGTGCAGAACACACATCACACCCGTGCCCAGCCACCGGCCCCTGTCTCCAGGTCTACACCCGCCCCGGGTGTCTCTACCCTGCACGAGGGAGAGCTCTGTGCAGGGGCCCTGCTGCCTGCCCCCTTCCCTGTCACCTGTGCCCGGTTTCCCCAGCCCCGGCAGCACAGCCCTGCCTCGGCCTTTATACTCCTGTGCTCCCTGCCTGGAACATTCTGCCCCCTGCCCTCCCAGACTACCTCCTGTGACCTTCATCTCAGCCTGAATGTCCCCTCTGGTTGTGGCCCCTGACCCCTGTAGTCATCACCCTATTGGAATTCTCTGCAGAGCAGAGATTGCTATTCCTTGTCCCCTTGTTCTTGATTCCCTGGCCTTGCCCCCACTAGGACGGAAGCCCTGGGGCTCCTCGGGCCCCACCCCATGCTGCAGGACAGCGCTAAAGACATCTTAGAAGCTGCAGAGATACTCACTACATATGTGGGTGCGAATGAAAGCAAATAATACACACAGGCACACTTTGGATCAAATAGAATCATGAGTGCGCGTCCTTCTCCAAATTGCTCCTGGACCCTTTTCTGCCTGCCCTGTGCCCGAGGCTGACTCCCCTACCTGCACTCAGGCCCTCTGGGGGCTGCCTCCTTGCCCAGCAGTCCATGGAGGTCTGGATGGCAGAGGGGGGGCACTTTGCCCCATTCCTGGGACAGCCCCCCACTGGGCTCAGCAGATGCCACTTCCCTGTCCTCCCTCCAGGCCCAGGGGTGGGACCGCCTCCCCCTGTGGCTGGAGGCTGGGAGCCCCCTCCTTGGTCCTGCCCTCTTCCCTGCTGTAGCTGGGGACTGTCCCCCGGCCTCCAACTCCGCACCGTGTGGGAGAAGCGCTCCTGCCTGGGATCTTCCCTGGTCCATCGGACACTCTGCTCTCTGTGCAGAAGATCAAGGAGCCTGTCTTCTCTTTACACATTGCACACACACGTTTTTTCCTTTCAGTAATTTATTTATCTCTAAGCAATTTTTAAAATGGTCAATTCTATTTTTACATTTTCAGGTACTCATAAAACAACTACAGTAGTCTAGATTCTGCATCCTGGGGTGTGTGCGTGTGCACATGCCCACGTGCATGGGAGTGTACGCTTGGTATCAGGAGAAAACTTTGTATTTTGACTGCATACAATTCGTAAATGTTAAACAACAAACAGTATCTTAAACAAAACAACAAAGGCTAAGAAGAAAAAAATTGCAGAACAAGGAAGAAATGGTTGCAAATTCCTAAGTTTTCCTATCTATAAATTTAAGACTAAACTAATGCTATGAATTTAGGACTAAAATATGAATTCAGAACTAAAATATGAACTTAGGACTAAAATGTGAATTTAGGACTAAACTTTGAATTTAAGACTAAAATTTGAATTTAGGACTAAAATTTGAATTTACGACTAAAATATGAGTTTTAGGACTAAAATTTGAATTTAGGACTACACTAACTATTTCATACAGTTTGAGTGAGATGTTGTTTTGTTTAAGTTTTCTCTCTCTCTCTTTTTTTAAGGCAATCACATTTTATTCACATAAATACTGAGTTCTTTCTGCGGAACTGTAACCCTAGTCCTAGAGCACAGAAATGGTCTTGTTTGAAAGTCTCAATCCATGTCCACGATAGAGGATGTCTTCAGTCCCAGTGGCATGAATTTAAATCCGAGCACCGTACCTACAGCAGAGAGTTCTAAAGCGTCCGGCAGGGAAGCTATGTCTTCATGACAATGTGGACGAAGCTCTAGTTACACAGTCCGCGATGGGGTTACACCGCTATCCGGCGGAGAGTCACTGTGGCGTCAGTTCCGAAATAGTAGCCGTTTCACTAGAGAGAGAGAGCCATCAGATGTTCTTCACGGAGCTCCGCGCAGATGCTGAGCCGGGCTGTGGCGGCTCAGAGCCCGGCTGCCCTGAGCCTGGTCACCCCTGCAGGCGACTCCGGGTCCCGGGGCCCTCACGGTGGGCCTTCCCTCCCCCCTGGGGGCCAGATGACCCCGGGGACCCCCCGACACTCCCCAGCCTGCGTGGGCTGTGGGCGGAGCAGCAGGACCCAGAGGGTCCCACAGGACAGGCCGGCAGCTGGACTCCACACCGGCTAGCATCCGCCTCAAGCGATCATTCTCTTTCCTTAGCTCCTGGAACTCCCTCTCTCTGGGCGCAGCTCCCACCCAGCTCTTTGTGGCTCTGTCCTGATGGAAGAGGACCAGCTTGCGATAGTAGGAGGTGGTTCTCTCCAGCTCCTTGCCCAGGTCTTGGACCATCTTCTTGTAGAGGTTGCGTCTCTGGCACGCGAAGTTCATTTCTCTGTGCGCGCTGGCCAGTTTCTTCTTCATTTCCAAGCACTGAGCTTCCGCTTGAAACACTTTTTGGTGAAGTTGCAGGATGTATTGGTCCTGTTCATCCAGGGGGTTCTGACGTTTCAGCTTCAGCGGCTGAATCTCCCTGTCCAGCTGTGAAGTTTCCTTCTGCAAAGAGGCTTCGTGGGTTTGCAGGCTGCGGATTTGTCGTGTCAGCTCCGCCATCTCTCGCCTTTCTGCGCACAGTCGTCTGGCTCTGTGTTGCTGTTCCCCTTCGGGACTTGGAGGGGACCGAGGGCAGCCAGCATCGTCAGGGACGCCCTTCAGATCCACTGCTGCCCGATGGGCGGGCTGATCGCCATTTCCTGCTCCCCTCTCTGGCTGGACTCCCCGGCTCCCGGCACCGGCGTGCTCTGCAGGGAGGTCAGGCGGGGGGACGGCCTGCAGCCCGGGTCCGGCCCTGGACGGGGACTGGCTGGCTTGATCTTTCGGGACCGGCTCCATGCATGCCTTCGACGGCTCCAGCCTTTCTTCCCCCTCCTTCTCCTGCCCTTTCTGCCTCCATCTCGAAACGTCTTGGTTGAGCGGTTCGGGTCCTTCTGGAAAAGGAGTGTTTTCACTCCGATCCTTCGTTCTTTTCCTCAGAAGCTGTTCTCCATCCTTCTCCGATGTTCTGAGGATGGGTTTTTCCCCAGGGACCTGGGGCAGGTCGGGAGGCTGGCTCTTCAGTGCCTTCCTCAGAGAGTTGACAGTGTCCCTAAGCACCAGCCTGCTCGGGTCCGTGTTCATTGCCGTCGAGCACAGGGCTTGTAACGAGGGAGGACTGGCCACCACCGCGGGCGGCCTGAGGGCGGCCTCGGCTTGTGTGCTTGGGCCACTCTCCTCACGGCGGGCTCCACACACTTCGTGGCGGGCAGAGGCCCTGTGGCCCAGCGCCTTCGCGCTTCTTCGAGTGAGTCGTCTCTTCACGAGGAGAACCAGCAGCACAGTCCATACGAGCACCGCCCAGGGCAACACGGGGAGACTCGGGCTGTGTCCCCAGCTTCCAGAAATCAGCAGTGCCCCCAACAGGTGCTCCAACATCAGCTGGCAAGTGGATCCGGCGGCCGAGGGGGGGCCCTCCATGGCTGCGTCGGGCTCCACAGCTCTGTCTCCGAGCGCCAGAGTCCTGTGGCCGCAACTGACCACTCAGAACCATGTGGAGAGTTCCACCCATGAGGTCAACGGTGCCCGGCAACCAGGGCAGAGCAGTTGGGCCGGGGGAGGGGAGGCCAGCCAGGTTCTTTTAAAATTTTTTTTAATTTTAATTCAATTAGCAAACATATAGTACATCATTAGTTTCAGATGTAGAGTTCAGCTATCATCAGTTGCATATAAACCCAATGCTCATCACATCGGGTGCCCTCCTTAATACCCATCACCCATTTATCTAACCCCCAACCCCACATCCCCTCCAGGATCCCTCAGTTTGTTTCCTATAGTTAAGCATCTCTTGGTTTGTCTCCCTCTCTGATTCCTTTCCTTTCAGTTTTCCCTCCCTTTTATGATCCTCTGCACTGTTTCTTATATTCCACATATGAGTGAAACCATATAATTGTCTTTCTCTGACGGACTTATTTCATTCAGCATAATACCCTCTAGTTGCATCCACGTTGATGTAAATGGTATTCATAATTTATTTAAATTTCTTTTGGAAACTCTTTGTCCCTGGTATACAGAAATACCATATGTATCTCTATATCTACACTCTATATAGAAATATATCCAAAGAAGACATAGGAATGGCTAACAGACACATGAAAAAATGTTCAACATCATTAGCCATCAGGGAAATTCAAGTCAACACCACATTGAGATACCACCTTACACCAGTTCGAATGGCAAGAATTGACAAGGCAAGAAACAACAAATGTTGGAGAGGATGTGGAGAAAGGGGAACCCTCTTACACTGTTGGTGGGAATACGAGTTGGTACAGCCACTTTGGAAAACAGTGTGGAGGTTCCTCAAAAAGTGAAAAATACAGCTACCCTATGACCCAGCAATTGCACTACTGGGTATTAACCCCAAAGATACAGATGTAGTGAAAAGAAGGGCCATATGCACCCCAATGTTCATAGCAGCAATGTCCACAATAGCCAAACTGTGGAAAGAGCTGAGATGCCTTTCAACAGATGAATGGCTAAAGAAGATGTGGTCCATATATACAATGGAATATTACTCAGCCATCAGAAAGGGTGAATACCCACCATTTGCATCAACATGGATGGGACTGGAGGAGAATATGCTGAGTGAAATAAGTCAAGCAGAGAAAGTCAATTATCACATGGTTTCACTTATTTGTGGCACATAAGGAATAGCATGGAGGACATTAGGAGAAGGAATGGAAAAATGAAGCGGGGGAGATCGGAGGGGGAGTCGAACCGTGAGAGACCGTGGACTCTGCGAAACAAGCTGAGGGTTTTAGAGGGGAGGGGGGTGGGGGGATGGGTTAGCCTGGTGATGGGTATGAAGGAGGACACGTACCGCATGGAGCACGGGGTGTTATATGAAAACAATGAATCGTGGAACACTACATCAAAAACTAATGAAGTATGGTGACTAACATAACATAATAAAATAAAATAAAATAAAAAATAAAGATGATAAAGAAATCTGGGAGGAGAGGTGGCTGCATTGGGGATCTGCACAGTGTTCCAAAACCCATGATTCCTCCAAATGGTGCAGATGCACACAGACACCAAGCCATCAGTTGGCTCTTTATGTGACACATGAAGGAGTGAACAGAACGACAGCTGATTTAGAAATCCTAACTGGTGAACAGAGCTTGTTATAAGACAACATGAGGAGAAATACTGTGACCTTGTCCTTCACAGAAGGAAGAAGAACCTTAAATATTAGTCTGATTTAAAGGTGAGACCTAGAGGTTGAGCTCAGCTCTACCACCCACCAGCTGTGGCTTTCCGAAAGGAGCTGGTGGAGATCTACACAGATAGCTCACTTTGTAGATGGAGCAAATACAGAAGGTCTCCCGGCTGGACCACGGTGGGATGGGACCACCCGTGCCGGGACCTGAGCCAGTTCGTTCTCCCACCCTGCTGATTCCTTTCACCGGAAGGGCTGGGGAGGCCATAGAGTGGAGTGGAGTTGAAACTCCTGCTTGATTGTGCCCACTGTGATTTTTAGGGTGAAACAGTAGCAGGGCAGGAGTAAACAAAATGCTTTCCAAGGTTAAAAGTGAAAAATGGAAACAAAGTACTTATTGGATCCCATGGAAACTAACACATAACGATACTGACCCACTAGTTTCTTCCTCTGCCCCATTACCAGACAAAATGAATGTAGTTGTGCTGGCAGCAACCTGTGTTTGAAAAACCAAATTCCAACAGACAAGTGAGCAAGTAGACAGATGATGTTACCTTGATCCTTGAACCAGCCTGGATCTGCTGACTATCCAGCTCTTTCCTCATCTGTGAAATGGGCATAAAAAAGTATTGGCCTCCTATGGCTTTTGTGAGTTACACAAAGAGAGCTCTTAGAGCATCACATGGTGCATAACAAGTGCTCCTTGTGTGGTTGTTGTTATGAAGTGGAAATCTCTTTGTATCTCTCACACGTACCAGAGCCTCTTACTTAAAGGATTTCTATCCACACTTTATTCATTTAGTACATTTGTTTACGTGTCATACTGCAAAAGTAGTATTTGCTCTCAGTGAAAAATTTAGAAAACAGAAACGTAAAAGAATCATGTAGGAGCACTGTTTTTGTTGCATTTTAATCTTTTAAAAATGCATACATTGTTATTTTTATAAAATTGGGATCATACAACTGTTTTGTATGCCTATTTTTCAATTTAATGTAATATGTCATGTCTATTATATACATATATTATATATAATAAAATTTCTCTAGATCATTAGGTATCTTTTGGAAACAAGAATGGTTTGAAGCACAGACAGGGAGAGCGCCATGTGAGGATACAGGCAGAGACTGGGGTGATGCTTCTACAAGCCAATAGATGCCAAAGATTGCCACCAAAGCCCCAGAAGTTGGCAGAGACAGTGGAACAGATTCTCCCTCACGGCCCTCAGGAGGAACCAACCCTGACGACACCACACTTTGATCTCGACCTGCAGCCTCCAGAACTATTTCAATTCAAGGATAAGAGGACATCCCGAGATGGCTTGAACTCCATCATGATGGGGCTCGCTGAGGGCGGAATGGATGAGGCATTGTCAGTGACTTCAGCTCTCGTCCGTCACACATTCACTTTCCAAGGCACACCAACCAAGAAGGCAGATATTCAGTTAGCTTGTTCTTTATCTTCTGTCTTCTTGACAACCGAAACTGTTTTTATAACTAGAAGATCAACCAACCAAAGAAGCAAGCAAACAAACAAAACCGAGAATGGCCAGAGATCGGGAAGGTAACATCTGGATAATTTGGAAACCTCGATGGGGTTTTTGTGGCAGGGACCAGTTGCATTTGTTTTTACATGGAAAGGTGAGTGTATTTTAAATTCCATACCCTCCGTCTTTCTGCCTCTTCTGATGTGAATTAATAGCCATGTATGGTGTGTTGTCTTTCTGAACTTTTTAGTGTTTTCCATTGGTCTATCCTATAGAGGTTTTGCATATTTTTGGGCAGATTTCTGAATACTTGATATTTTCATTGATAATTGATTTATTTAAATTATTTTCCTTTGTTTTTTCCTTTTTTAATTTAAATTTAATTAGCCAACATAGAGTACAACATTAGTTTCAGATGTAGAGCTCAATAATTCATCAGTTTCATCTAACACCCAGTGCTCATAACATCACATGCCCTACTTAATGCCCATCCCCCATTTACCCCATCACTCCATCCACCTCCAGCAACCCTCAGTTTATTTCCTATAGTTAAGAGTCTGTGATGGTTTTTCTTCTTCTCTGTGACTTCCCATTCAGTTTTCTCTCCCTTCCCCTATGGTCCTCTGTGCTGTTTCTTACATTCCACATGTGAGTGAAACCATACGACAATTGTCTTTCTCTCGTTGACTTATTTCGCTTAGCATAATACCCTCCAGTTCCATCCCCGGTGATGTAAATGGTAAGCAATCATCCTTTTTGATGGCTGAGTAATATTCCATGGTGTACATATACCACATCTTCTTTATCCATTCATCTGTCGTGGGGCATTCGGGCTCTTTCTACCGTTTGGCTATTGTGGGCATTGCTGCAATAAATATTGGGGTGTATGTGCCCCTTCGGATCACTATCTTTGTATCTTTGGGGTAAATACCTAGTAATGCAATTGCTGAGTCAGAGGGTAGCCCTATTTTTAACTTTTTAAGGAACCTCCCTACTGTTTTCCAGATTGGCTGCACCAGCTTGCATTCCCACCAACAGTGTAGGAGGGTTCCCCTTTCTCTGCATCCTTGCCAACATCTGCCATTTCCTGACTTGTTAATTTTAGCCATTCTGACTGGTGTGAGGTGGTATCTCATTGAGGTTTTGATTTGGATTTCCCTGATTCTGAGTGATGTGGAGCATTTGTTCATGTGTCTGTTGGCCATTTGTAGGTCTTCTTTCGAGAAATGTCTCTTCATGTCTTCTGCTGATTTCTTCACTGGATTATTTGGTTTTTTGGGTGCTGAGTTTGATAAGTTCTTTATAGATTTTGGTTATGAGCCCTTTATCTGATAAGTTATTTGCAAATATCTCCTTCCATCCCATAGGTTGCCTTTTGGTTTTGCTGACTGTTTCCTTTGCCGGGCAAAAGCTTTTTATCTTGATGAAGTCCCAATAGTTCATTTTTGCTTTTGTTTCCCTGCCTTTGGAGATGTGTCTAGCAAGAGTTGCTGCAGCCGAGGTCTAAGAGATTGTTGCTGTGTTCTCCTCTAAGATTTTGATGGATTCCTGTCTCCCATTTAGGTCTCTCGTCCATTTTGAGTTTATCTTTGTGTATGGTGTAAGGAAACGGTCCAGTGTCATTCTTCTCCGTGTGGCTGTCCAATTATCCCAACGTCATTTGTTGAAGAGACTTTTTTTCTTTTGGATTTTCTTTCCTGCTTTGTCGAAAATTAGTTGACAATAGAGTTGAGGGTCCCTTTCTGGGTTCTCTATACTGTTCCATTGATGTCTGTCTGTTTTTGTGTCAGTGCCATGCTGTCTTGATGATTGCAGCTTTGTGATAGAGCTTGAAGTCCAGAATCGTGATGCCACCAGCTTTGGTTTTCTTTTTCAACATTCCTCTGGCTATTCTGGATCTTTTCTGGTCCATACAAATTTTGGGATTATTTGCTCCAGCTCTGTGAAAAATGTCAATGGCGTTTTGATAGAGATTGCATTGAATGTGTAGCTTGCTCTGGGTAGCGTAAGACATTTTAACTAATATTTCTTCTTCAAATCCGTGAACATGTCCTATTTTTCCATTTCTTTGTGTCTTCCTCAATTTCTTTCATAAGTGTTCTTTAGTTTTTCGAGTATAGATCCTTTTCCTCTTTGGTTAGGTTTATTCCTAGGTGTCTTATGGGTTTTGGTGCAACTGTAAATGGGATCAATTCCTTAATTTCTCTTTCTTCTCTCTCATTGTTAGTGTATAGAAATGCAACTGATTTTTTAAAAAATCATATTGAGCACTTTATTATTTTTTTTAGGAATTATTTTTTTATTTTTTTAATTAAAAAAATTTTTTTATTGTTATGTTAATCCCCATACATTACATCATTAGTTTTAGATACAGTGTTCCATGATTCATTGTTTGTGCATAACACCCAGTGCTCCATGCAGAACGTGCCCTCCTCAATACCCATCACCAGGCTAACCCATCCTCCCACCCCCGTCCCCTCTAGAACCCTCAGTTTGATTTTCAGAGTCCATCGTCTCTCATGGTTCGTCTCCCCCTCCGATTTGCCCCCCTTCATTCTTCCCCTCCTGCTATCTTCTTCTTCTTTTTTCTTTCTTAAGATATATTGCATGATTTGTTTCGGAGGTACAGATCTGTGATTCAACAGTCTTGCATCCATTTTCATCAGGGATATTGGTCTGAAATTCTTTTCATTGGGGTCTTTGTCTGATTTGGGGATCAAGGTAATGCTGGCCTTATAGAATGAGTTTGGAAGTTTTCCTTCCATTTCTATTTTTTGAAACCACTTCAGAAAAATAGGTATTAATTCTTCTTGAAATATTTGGTAGAATTCCCTTATGAGCCCATCGGCACTGGACTCCAGAAAGCTAACTGCACAAACTCGCCTTGCTCCCTGAGACTAGACTGTTTTCGGCCCTGTGTCTGGCCTGTGCTGTGCCTTCTGCCAGAAAATCCCCTGTATCAACCAACTGCCCCCGCTCCTCTCCGATCATCATCTAAGGATCCTTGCTACTCCATGTCTGGTCCCAACATAGAGCTCACGTGGAGGCCGTGCTGAGTTTCAGCTCCACAACCTGAGGAGTCGGAATCGTTCTGTGACAAGGTCTCCAAGGACTCCTATGCTCTTTAAACTGTGAAAGCACCATCGGGGACTCCTGCTCATCTCTCAGTATTCAGCTCAGAGGCCTCCTCGTCCGGAGAGGCCCCCTGCCCTGCCACCCCACCCCAGCCTGCAGCAGGGACAGTTAGAGAGCCGGAGTGGCCCAGCAATGAGGGCACATGCCACCTTCAGGAGCACTTCCAGTCCCCGAGGCTCTCTCTCCTGCTGCCTGTGACTCTGTGGGAGGACACGTCGTATTTGTCGTGGTTCCCGCTGGTAGCAGCGTCGGCTCCATCAGGTAGGACGTGCGTCCCCTTGGAAATCCTCCCCCTGCACTCCAGCCCCTCCCGAAGCTGCCCTTGGGGTCCCTGTTGTGGGAGCAGCTGGGAGGTGAGACCACCTGCTCACGAGGGCCTTCAGGGACGGTGGAAACCTGGCGGGAGCCCGAATGGACAGGCCTACTCCACGCCGCACTCCTCAGAAAGCGGGCTCCCCACTACGTGCAATGGGTCCATGCCTTGCTGACTCTCCTCAGGGCCCCACGCAGAGATTTTTCTAAGGGTTCCTTGAGGACGCCCAGACAACACACAGCGATCTTACAGAAGGTGGGAGTCTTTCTTCCTGCCTCTCCTCTGACCCCCCCAAGTGCCCCAACACAGCCCCGATCTGTCCTCCCCCTCCATCTCCATGATGACCACCCCAGTGCCAGCCCCCAGTGCTCCATGCAGACCCCGTGAGCCCTCTCCCAGAATCCAGCCCCGTCTCCCCCTCCCCTCGTTCCCTTGTCCCCAAAGCCACGCAGATCTGTGCAGAACACACATCACACCCGTGCCCAGCCACCGGCCCCTGTCTCCAGGTCTACACCCGCCCCGGGTGTCTCTACCCTGCACGAGGGAGAGCTCTGTGCAGGGGCCCTGCTGCCTGCCCCCTTCCCTGTCACCTGTGCCCGGTTTCCCCAGCCCCGGCAGCACAGCCCTGCCTCGGCCTTTATACTCCTGTGCTCCCTGCCTGGAACATTCTGCCCCCTGCCCTCCCAGACTACCTCCTGTGACCTTCATCTCAGCCTGAATGTCCCCTCTGGTTGTGGCCCCTGACCCCTGTAGTCATCACCCTATTGGAATTCTCTGCAGAGCAGAGATTGCTATTCCTTGTCCCCTTGTTCTTGATTCCCTGGCCTTGCCCCCACTAGGACGGAAGCCCTGGGGCTCCTCGGGCCCCACCCCATGCTGCAGGACAGCGCTAAAGACATCTTAGAAGCTGCAGAGATACTCACTACATATGTGGGTGCGAATGAAAGCAAATAATACACACAGGCACACTTTGGATCAAATAGAATCATGAGTGCGCGTCCTTCTCCAAATTGCTCCTGGACCCTTTTCTGCCTGCCCTGTGCCCGAGGCTGACTCCCCTACCTGCACTCAGGCCCTCTGGGGGCTGCCTCCTTGCCCAGCAGTCCATGGAGGTCTGGATGGCAGAGGGGGGGCACTTTGCCCCATTCCTGGGACAGCCCCCCACTGGGCTCAGCAGATGCCACTTCCCTGTCCTCCCTCCAGGCCCAGGGGTGGGACCGCCTCCCCCTGTGGCTGGAGGCTGGGAGCCCCCTCCTTGGTCCTGCCCTCTTCCCTGCTGTAGCTGGGGACTGTCCCCCGGCCTCCAACTCCGCACCGTGTGGGAGAAGCGCTCCTGCCTGGGATCTTCCCTGGTCCATCGGACACTCTGCTCTCTGTGCAGAAGATCAAGGAGCCTGTCCTCTCTTTACACATTGCACACACACGTTTTTTCCTTTCAGTAATTTATTTATCTCTAAGCAATTTTTAAAATGGTCAATTCTATTTTTACATTTTCAGGTACTCATAAAACAACTACAGTAGTCTAGATTCTGCATCCTGGGGTGTGTGCGTGTGCACATGCCCACGTGCATGGGAGTGTACGCTTGGTATCAGGAGAAAACTTTGTATTTTGACTGCATACAATTCGTAAATGTTAAACAACAAACAGTATCTTAAACAAAACAACAAAGGCTAAGAAGAAAAAAATTGCAGAACAAGGAAGAAATGGTTGCAAATTCCTAAGTTTTCCTATCTATAAATTTAAGACTAAACTAATGCTATGAATTTAGGACTAAAATATGAATTCAGAACTAAAATATGAACTTAGGACTAAAATGTGAATTTAGGACTAAAATTTGAATTTAAGACTAAAATTTGAATTTAGGACTAAAATTTGAATTTACGACTAAAATATGAGTTTTAGGACTAAAATTTGAATTTAGGACTACACTAACTATTTCATACAGTTTGAGTGAGATGTTGTTTTGTTTAAGTTTTCTCTCTCTCTCTTTTTTTAAGGCAATCACATTTTATTCACATAAATACTGAGTTCTTTCTGCGGAACTGTAACCCTAGTCCTAGAGCACAGAAATGGTCTTGTTTGAAAGTCTCAATCCATGTCCACGATAGAGGATGTCTTCAGTCCCAGTGGCATGAATTTAAATCCGAGCACCGTACCTACAGCAGAGAGTTCTAAAGCGTCCGGCAGGGAAGCTATGTCTTCATGACAATGTGGACGAAGCTCTAGTTACACAGTCCGCGATGGGGTTACACCGCTATCCGGCGGAGAGTCACTGTGGCGTCAGTTCCGAAATAGTAGCCGTTTCACTAGAGAGAGAGAGCCATCAGATGTTCTTCACGGAGCTCCGCGCAGATGCTGAGCCGGGCTGTGGCGGCTCAGAGCCCGGCTGCCCTGAGCCTGGTCACCCCTGCAGGCGACTCCGGGTCCCGGGGCCCTCACGGTGGGCCTTCCCTCCCCCCTGGGGGCCAGATGACCCCGGGGACCCCCCGACACTCCCCAGCCTGCGTGGGCTGTGGGCGGAGCAGCAGGACCCAGAGGGTCCCACAGGACAGGCCGGCAGCTGGACTCCACACCGGCTAGCATCCGCCTCAAGCGATCATTCTCTTTCCTTAGCTCCTGGAACTCCCTCTCTCTGGGCGCAGCTCCCACCCAGCTCTTTGTGGCTCTGTCCTGATGGAAGAGGACCAGCTTGCGATAGTAGGAGGTGGTTCTCTCCAGCTCCTTGCCCAGGTCTTGGACCATCTTCTTGTAGAGGTTGCGTCTCTGGCACGCGAAGTTCATTTCTCTGTGCGCGCTGGCCAGTTTCTTCTTCATTTCCAAGCACTGAGCTTCCGCTTGAAACACTTTTTGGTGAAGTTGCAGGATGTATTGGTCCTGTTCATCCAGGGGGTTCTGACGTTTCAGCTTCAGCGGCTGAATCTCCCTGTCCAGCTGTGAAGTTTCCTTCTGCAAAGAGGCTTCGTGGGTTTGCAGGCTGCGGATTTGTCGTGTCAGCTCCGCCATCTCTCGCCTTTCTGCGCACAGTCGTCTGGCTCTGTGTTGCTGTTCCCCTTCGGGACTTGGAGGGGACCGAGGGCAGCCAGCATCGTCAGGGACGCCCTTCAGATCCACTGCTGCCCGATGGGCGGGCTGATCGCCATTTCCTGCTCCCCTCTCTGGCTGGACTCCCCGGCTCCCGGCACCGGCGTGCTCTGCAGGGAGGTCAGGCGGGGGGACGGCCTGCAGCCCGGGTCCGGCCCTGGACGGGGACTGGCTGGCTTGATCTTTCGGGACCGGCTCCATGCATGCCTTCGACGGCTCCAGCCTTTCTTCCCCCTCCTTCTCCTGCCCTTTCTGCCTCCATCTCGAAACGTCTTGGTTGAGCGGTTCGGGTCCTTCTGGAAAAGGAGTGTTTTCACTCCGATCCTTCGTTCTTTTCCTCAGAAGCTGTTCTCCATCCTTCTCCGATGTTCTGAGGATGGGTTTTTCCCCAGGGACCTGGGGCAGGTCGGGAGGCTGGCTCTTCAGTGCCTTCCTCAGAGAGTTGACAGTGTCCCTAAGCACCAGCCTGCTCGGGTCCGTGTTCATTGCCGTCGAGCACAGGGCTTGTAACGAGGGAGGACTGGCCACCACCGCGGGCGGCCTGAGGGCGGCCTCGGCTTGTGTGCTTGGGCCACTCTCCTCACGGCGGGCTCCACACACTTCGTGGCGGGCAGAGGCCCTGTGGCCCAGCGCCTTCGCGCTTCTTCGAGTGAGTCGTCTCTTCACGAGGAGAACCAGCAGCACAGTCCATACGAGCACCGCCCAGGGCAACACGGGGAGACTCGGGCTGTGTCCCCAGCTTCCAGAAATCAGCAGTGCCCCCAACAGGTGCTCCAACATCAGCTGGCAAGTGGATCCGGCGGCCGAGGGGGGGCCCTCCATGGCTGCGTCGGGCTCCACAGCTCTGTCTCCGAGCGCCAGAGTCCTGTGGCCGCAACTGACCACTCAGAACCATGTGGAGAGTTCCACCCATGAGGTCAACGGTGCCCGGCAACCAGGGCAGAGCAGTTGGGCCGGGGGAGGGGAGGCCAGCCAGGTTCTTTTAAAATTTTTTTTAATTTTAATTCAATTAGCAAACATATAGTACATCATTAGTTTCAGATGTAGAGTTCAGCTATCATCAGTTGCATATAAACCCAGTGCTCATCACATCGGGTGCCCTCCTTAATACCCATCACCCATTTATCTAACCCCCAACCCCACATCCCCTCCAGGATCCCTCAGTTTGTTTCCTATAGTTAAGCATCTCTTGGTTTGTCTCCCTCTCTGATTCCTTTCCTTTCAGTTTTCCCTCCCTTTTATGATCCTCTGCACTGTTTCTTATATTCCACATATGAGTGAAACCATATAATTGTCTTTCTCTGACTGACTTATTTCATTCAGCATAATACCCTCTAGTTGCATCCACGTTGATGTAAATGGTATTCATAATTTATTTAAATTTCTTTTGGAAACTCTTTGTCCCTGGTATACAGAAATACCATATGTATCTCTGTATCTACACTCTATATAGAAATATATCCAAAGAAGACATAGGAATGGCTAACAGACACATGAAAAAATGTTCAACATCATTAGCCATCAGGGAAATTCAAGTCAACACCACATTGAGATACCACCTTACACCAGTTCGAATGGCAAGAATTGACAAGGCAAGAAACAACAAATGTTGGAGAGGATGTGGAGAAAGGGGAACCCTCTTACACTGTTGGTGGGAATACGAGTTGGTACAGCCACTTTGGAAAACAGTGTGGAGGTTCCTCAAAAAGTGAAAAATACAGCTACCCTATGACCCAGCAATTGCACTACTGGGTATTAACCCCAAAGATACAGATGTAGTGAAAAGAAGGGCCATATGCACCCCAATGTTCATAGCAGCAATGTCCACAATAGCCAAACTGTGGAAAGAGCTGAGATGCCTTTCAACAGATGAATGGCTAAAGAAGATGTGGTCCATATATACAATGGAATATTACTCAGCCATCAGAAAGGATGAATACCCACCATTTGCATCAACATGGATGGGACTGGAGGAGAATATGCTGAGTGAAATAAGTCAAGCAGAGAAAGTCAATTATCACATGGTTTCACTTATTTGTGGCACATAAGGAATAGCATGGAGGACATTAGGAGAAGGAATGGAAAAATGAAGCGGGGGAGATCGGAGGGGGAGTCGAACCGTGAGAGACCGTGGACTCTGCGAAACAAGCTGAGGGTTTTAGAGGGGAGGGGGGTGGGGGGATGGGTTAGCCTGGTGATGGGTATGAAGGAGGACACGTACCGCATGGAGCACGGGGTGTTATATGAAAACAATGAATCGTGGAACACTACATCAAAAACTAATGAAGTATGGTGACTAACATAACATAATAAAATAAAATAAAATAAAAAATAAAGATGATAAAGAAATCTGGGAGGAGAGGTGGCTGCATTGGGGATCTGCACAGTGTTCCAAAACCCATGATTCCTCCAAATGGTGCAGATGCACACAGACACCAAGCCATCAGTTGGCTCTTTATGTGACACATCAAGGAGTGAACAGAACGACAGCTGATTTAGAAATCCTAACTGGTGAACAGAGCTTGTTATAAGACAACATGAGGAGAAATACTGTGACCTTGTCCTTCACAGAAGGAAGAAGAACCTTAAATATTAGTCTGATTTAAAGTTGAGACCTAGAGGTTGAGCTCAGCTCTACCACCCACCAGCTGTGGCTTTCCGAAAGGAGCTGGTGGACATCTACACAGATAGCTCACTTTGTAGATGGAGCAAATACAGAAGGTCTCCCGGCTGGACCACGGTGGGATGGGACCACCCGTGCCGGGACCTGAGCCAGGTCGTTCTCCCGCCCTGCTGATTCCTTTCACCGGAAGGGCTGGGGAGGCCATAGAGTGGAGTGGAGTTGAAACTCCTGCTTGATTGTGCCCACTGTGATTTTTAGGGTGAAACAGTAGCAGGGCAGGAGTAAACAAAATGCTTTCCAAGGTTAAAAGTGAAAAATGGAAACAAAGTACTTATTGGATCCCATGGAAACTAACACATAACGATACTGACCCACTAGTTTCTTCCTCTGCCCCATTACCAAACAAAATGAATGTCGTTGTGCTGGCAGCAACCTGTGTTTGAAAAACCAAATTCCAACAGACAAGTGAGCAAGTAGACAGATGATGTTACCTTGATCCTTGAACCAGCCTGGATCTGCTGACTATCCAGCTCTTTCCTCATCTGTGAAATGGGCATAAAAAAGTATTGGCCTCCTATGGCTTTTGTGAGTTACACAAAGAGAGCTCTTAGAGCATCACATGGTGCATAACAAGTGCTCCTTGTGTGGTTGTTGTTATGAAGTGGAAATCTCTTTGTATCTCTCACACGTACCAGAGCCTCTTACTTAAAGGATTTCTATCCACACTTTATTCATTTAGTACATTTGTTTACGTGTCATACTGCAAAAGTAGTATTTGCTCTCAGTGAAAAATTTAGAAAAGAGAAACGTAAAAGAATCATGTAGGAGCACTGTTTTTGTTGCATTTTAATCTTTTAAAAATGCATACATTGTTATTTTTATAAAATTGGGATCATACAACTGTTTTGTATGCCTATTTTTCAATTTAATGTAATATGTCATGTCTATTATATACATATATTATATATAATAAAATTTCTCTAGATCATTAGGTATCTTTTGGAAACAAGAATGGTTTGAAGCACAGACAGGGAGAGCGCCATGTGAGGATACAGGCAGAGACTGGGGTGATGCTTCTACAAGCCAATAGATGCCAAAGATTGCCACCAAAGCCCCAGAAGTTGGCAGAGACAGTGGAACAGATTCTCCCTCACGGCCCTCAGGAGGAACCAACCCTGACGACACCACACTTTGATCTCGACCTGCAGCCTCCAGAACTATTTCAGTTCAAGGATAAGAGGACATCCCGAGATGGCTTGAACTCCATCATGATGGGGCTCGCTGAGGGCGGAATGGATGAGGCATTGTCAGTGACTTCAGCTCTCGTCCGTCACACATTCACTTTCCAAGGCACACCAACCAAGAAGGCAGATATTCAGTTAGCTTGTTCTTTATCTTCTGTCTTCTTGACAACCGAAACTGTTTTTATAACTAGAAGATCAACCAACCAAAGAAGCAAGCAAACAAACAAAACCGAGAATGGCCAGAGATCGGGAAGGTAACATCTGGATAATTTGGAAACCTCGATGGGGTTTTTGTGGCAGGGACCAGTTGCATTTGTTTTTACATGGAAAGGTGAGTGTATTTTAAATTCCATACCCTCCGTCTTTCTGCCTCTTCTGATGTGAATTAATAGCCATGTATGGTGTGTTGTCTTTCTGAACTTTTTAGTGTTTTCCATTGGTCTATCCTATAGAGGTTTTGCATATTTTTGGGCAGATTTCTGAATACTTGATATTTTCATTGATAATTGATTTATTTAAATTATTTTCCTTTGTTTTTTCCTTTTTTAATTTAAATTTAATTAGCCAACATAGAGTACAACATTAGTTTCAGATGTAGAGCTCAATAATTCATCAGTTTCATCTAACACCCAGTGCTCATAACATCACATGCCCTACTTAATGCCCATCCCCCATTTACCCCATCACTCCATCCACCTCCAGCAACCCTCAGTTTATTTCCTATAGTTAAGAGTCTGTGATGGTTTTTCTTCTTCTCTGTGACTTCCCATTCAGTTTTCTCTCCCTTCCCCTATGGTCCTCTGTGCTGTTTCTTACATTCCACATGTGAGTGAAACCATACGACAATTGTCTTTCTCTCGTTGACTTATTTCGCTTAGCATAATACCCTCCAGTTCCATCCCCGGTGATGTAAATGGTAAGCAATCATCCTTTTTGATGGCTGAGTAATATTCCATGGTGTACATATACCACATCTTCTTTATCCATTCATCTGTCGTGGGGCATTCGGGCTCTTTCTACCGTTTGGCTATTGTGGGCATTGCTGCAATAAATATTGGGGTGTATGTGCCCCTTCGGATCACTATCTTTGTATCTTTGGGGTAAATACCTAGTAATGCAATTGCTGAGTCAGAGGGTAGCCCTATTTTTAACTTTTTAAGGAACCTCCCTACTGTTTTCCAGATTGGCTGCACCAGCTTGCATTCCCACCAACAGTGTAGGAGGGTTCCCCTTTCTCTGCATCCTTGCCAACATCTGCCATTTCCTGACTTGTTAATTTTAGCCATTCTGACTGGTGTGAGGTGGTATCTCATTGAGGTTTTGATTTGGATTTCCCTGATTCTGAGTGATGTGGAGCATTTGTTCATGTGTCTGTTGGCCATTTGTAGGTCTTCTTTCGAGAAATGTCTCTTCATGTCTTCTGCTGATTTCTTCACTGGATTATTTGGTTTTTTGGGTGCTGAGTTTGATAAGTTCTTTATAGATTTTGGTTATGAGCCCTTTATCTGATAAGTTATTTGCAAATATCTCCTTCCATCCCATAGGTTGCCTTTTGGTTTTGCTGACTGTTTCCTTTGCCGGGCAAAAGCTTTTTATCTTGATGAAGTCCCAATAGTTCATTTTTGCTTTTGTTTCCCTGCCTTTGGAGATGTGTCTAGCAAGAGTTGCTGCAGCCGAGGTCTAAGAGATTGTTGCTGTGTTCTCCTCTAAGATTTTGATGGATTCCTGTCTCCCATTTAGGTCTCTCGTCCATTTTGAGTTTATCTTTGTGTATGGTGTAAGGAAACGGTCCAGTGTCATTCTTCTCCGTGTGGCTGTCCAATTATCCCAACGTCATTTGTTGAAGAGACTTTTTTTCTTTTGGATTTTCTTTCCTGCTTTGTCGAAAATTAGTTGACAATAGAGTTGAGGGTCCCTTTCTGGGTTCTCTATACTGTTCCATTGATGTCTGTCTGTTTTTGTGTCAGTGCCATGCTGTCTTGATGATTGCAGCTTTGTGATAGAGCTTGAAGTCCAGAATCGTGATGCCACCAGCTTTGGTTTTCTTTTTCAACATTCCTCTGGCTATTCTGGATCTTTTCTGGTCCATACAAATTTTGGGATTATTTGCTCCAGCTCTGTGAAAAATGTCAATGGCGTTTTGATAGAGATTGCATTGAATGTGTAGCTTGCTCTGGGTAGCGTAAGACATTTTAACTAATATTTCTTCTTCAAATCCGTGAACATGTCCTATTTTTCCATTTCTTTGTGTCTTCCTCAATTTCTTTCATAAGTGTTCTTTAGTTTTTCGAGTATAGATCCTTTTCCTCTTTGGTTAGGTTTATTCCTAGGTGTCTTATGGGTTTTGGTGCAACTGTAAATGGGATCAATTCCTTAATTTCTCTTTCTTCTCTCTCATTGTTAGTGTATAGAAATGCAACTGATTTTTTAAAAAATCATATTGAGCACTTTATTATTTTTTTTAGGAATTATTTTTTTATTTTTTTAATTAAAAAAATTTTTTTATTGTTATGTTAATCCCCATACATTACATCATTAGTTTTAGATACAGTGTTCCATGATTCATTGTTTGTGCATAACACCCAGTGCTCCATGCAGAACGTGCCCTCCTCAATACCCATCACCAGGCTAACCCATCCTCCCACCCCCGTCCCCTCTAGAACCCTCAGTTTGATTTTCAGAGTCCATCGTCTCTCATGGTTCGTCTCCCCCTCCGATTTGCCCCCCTTCATTCTTCCCCTCCTGCTATCTTCTTCTTCTTTTTTCTTTCTTAAGATATATTGCATGATTTGTTTCGGAGGTACAGATCTGTGATTCAACAGTCTTGCATCCATTTTCATCAGGGATATTGGTCTGAAATTCTTTTCATTGGGGTCTTTGTCTGATTTGGGGATCAAGGTAATGCTGGCCTTATAGAATGAGTTTGGAAGTTTTCCTTCCATTTCTATTTTTTGAAACCACTTCAGAAAAATAGGTATTAATTCTTCTTGAAATATTTGGTAGAATTCCCTTATGAGCCCATCGGCACTGGACTCCAGAAAGCTAACTGCACAAACTCGCCTTGCTCCCTGAGACTAGACTGTTTTCGGCCCTGTGTCTGGCCTGTGCTGTGCCTTCTGCCAGAAAATCCCCTGTATCAACCAACTGCCCCCGCTCCTCTCCGATCATCATCTAAGGATCCTTGCTACTCCATGTCTGGTCCCAACATAGAGCTCACGTGGAGGCCGTGCTGAGTTTCAGCTCCACAACCTGAGGAGTCGGAATCGTTCTGTGACAAGGTCTCCAAGGACTCCTATGCTCTTTAAACTGTGAAAGCACCATCGGGGACTCCTGCTCATCTCTCAGTATTCAGCTCAGAGGCCTCCTCGTCCGGAGAGGCCCCCTGCCCTGCCACCCCACCCCAGCCTGCAGCAGGGACAGTTAGAGAGCCGGAGTGGCCCAGCAATGAGGGCACATGCCACCTTCAGGAGCACTTCCAGTCCCCGAGGCTCTCTCTCCTGCTGCCTGTGACTCTGTGGGAGGACACGTCGTATTTGTCGTGGTTCCCGCTGGTAGCAGCGTCGGCTCCATCAGGTAGGACGTGCGTCCCCTTGGAAATCCTCCCCCTGCACTCCAGCCCCTCCCGAAGCTGCCCTTGGGGTCCCTGTTGTGGGAGCAGCTGGGAGGTGAGACCACCTGCTCACGAGGGCCTTCAGGGACGGTGGAAACCTGGCGGGAGCCCGAATGGACAGGCCTACTCCACGCCGCACTCCTCAGAAAGCGGGCTCCCCACTACGTGCAATGGGTCCATGCCTTGCTGACTCTCCTCAGGGCCCCACGCAGAGATTTTTCTAAGGGTTCCTTGAGGACGCCCAGACAACACACAGCGATCTTACAGAAGGTGGGAGTCTTTCTTCCTGCCTCTCCTCTGACCCCCCCAACTGCGCCAACACAGCCCCGATCTGTCCTCCCCCTCCATCTCCATGATGACCACCCCAGTGCCAGCCCCCAGTGCTCCATGCAGACCCCGTGAGCCCTCTCCCAGAATCCAGCCCCGTCTCCCCCTCCCCTCGTTCCCTTGTCCCCAAAGCCACGCAGATCTGTGCAGAACACACATCACACCCGTGCCCAGCCACCAGCCCCTGTCTCCAGGTCTACACCCGCCCCGGGTGTCTCTACCCTGCACGAGGGAGAGCTCTGTGCAGGGGCCCTGCTGCCTGCCCCCTTCCCTGTCACCTGTGCCCGGTTTCCCCAGCCCCGGCAGCACAGCCCTGCCTCGGCCTTTATACTCCTGTGCTCCCTGCCTGGAACATTCTGCCCCCTGCCCTCCCAGACTACCTCCTGTGACCTTCATCTCAGCCTGAATGTCCCCTCTGGTTGTGGCCCCTGACCCCTGTAGTCATCACCCTATTGGAATTCTCTGCAGAGCAGAGATTGCTATTCCTTGTCCCCTTGTTCTTGATTCCCTGGCCTTGCCCCCACTAGGACGGAAGCCCTGGGGCTCCTCGGGCCCCACCCCATGCTGCAGGACAGCGCTAAAGACATCTTAGAAGCTGCAGAGATACTCACTACATATGTGGGTGCGAATGAAAGCAAATAATACACACAGGCACACTTTGGATCAAATAGAATCATGAGTGCGCGTCCTTCTCCAAATTGCTCCTGGACCCTTTTCTGCCTGCCCTGTGCCCGAGGCTGACTCCCCTACCTGCACTCAGGCCCTCTGGGGGCTGCCTCCTTGCCCAGCAGTCCATGGAGGTCTGGATGGCAGAGGGGGGGCACTTTGCCCCATTCCTGGGACAGCCCCCCACTGGGCTCAGCAGATGCCACTTCCCTGTCCTCCCTCCAGGCCCAGGGGTGGGACCGCCTCCCCCTGTGGCTGGAGGCTGGGAGCCCCCTCCTTGGTCCTGCCCTCTTCCCTGCTGTAGCTGGGGACTGTCCCCCGGCCTCCAACTCCGCACCGTGTGGGAGAAGCGCTCCTGCCTGGGATCTTCCCTGGTCCATCGGACACTCTGCTCTCTGTGCAGAAGATCAAGGAGCCTGTCCTCTCTTTACACATTGCACACACACGTTTTTTCCTTTCAGTAATTTATTTATCTCTAAGCAATTTTTAAAATGGTCAATTCTATTTTTACATTTTCAGGTACTCATAAAACAACTACAGTAGTCTAGATTCTGCATCCTGGGGTGTGTGCGTGTGCACATGCCCACGTGCATGGGAGTGTACGCTTGGTATCAGGAGAAAACTTTGTATTTTGACTGCATACAATTCGTAAATGTTAAACAACAAACAGTATCTTAAACAAAACAACAAAGGCTAAGAAGAAAAAAATTGCAGAACAAGGAAGAAATGGTTGCAAATTCCTAAGTTTTCCTATCTATAAATTTAAGACTAAACTAATGCTATGAATTTAGGACTAAAATATGAATTCAGAACTAAAATATGAACTTAGGACTAAAATGTGAATTTAGGACTAAACTTTGAATTTAAGACTAAAATTTGAATTTAGGACTAAAATTTGAATTTACGACTAAAATATGAGTTTTAGGACTAAAATTTGAATTTAGGACTACACTAACTATTTCATACAGTTTGAGTGAGATGTTGTTTTGTTTAAGTTTTCTCTCTCTCTCTTTTTTTAAGGCAATCACATTTTATTCACATAAATACTGAGTTCTTTCTGCGGAACTGTAACCCTAGTCCTAGAGCACAGAAATGGTCTTGTTTGAAAGTCTCAATCCATGTCCACGATAGAGGATGTCTTCAGTCCCAGTGGCATGAATTTAAATCCGAGCACCGTACCTACAGCAGAGAGTTCTAAAGCGTCCGGCAGGGAAGCTATGTCTTCATGACAATGTGGACGAAGCTCTAGTTACACAGTCCGCGATGGGGTTACACCGCTATCCGGCGGAGAGTCACTGTGGCGTCAGTTCCGAAATAGTAGCCGTTTCACTAGAGAGAGAGAGCCATCAGATGTTCTTCACGGAGCTCCGCGCAGATGCTGAGCCGGGCTGTGGCGGCTCAGAGCCCGGCTGCCCTGAGCCTGGTCACCCCTGCAGGCGACTCCGGGTCCCGGGGCCCTCACGGTGGGCCTTCCCTCCCCCCTGGGGGCCAGATGACCCCGGGGACCCCCCGACACTCCCCAGCCTGCGTGGGCTGTGGGCAGAGCAGCAGGACCCAGAGGGTCCCACAGGACAGGCCGGCAGCTGGACTCCACACCGGCTAGCATCCGCCTCAAGCGATCATTCTCTTTCCTTAGCTCCTGGAACTCCCTCTCTCTGGGCGCAGCTCCCACCCAGCTCTTTGTGGCTCTGTCCTGATGGAAGAGGACCAGCTTGCGATAGTAGGAGGTGGTTCTCTCCAGCTCCTTGCCCAGGTCTTGGACCATCTTCTTGTAGAGGTTGCGTCTCTGGCACGCGAAGTTCATTTCTCTGTGCGCGCTGGCCAGTTTCTTCTTCATTTCCAAGCACTGAGCTTCCGCTTGAAACACTTTTTGGTGAAGTTGCAGGATGTATTGGTCCTGTTCATCCAGGGGGTTCTGACGTTTCAGCTTCAGCGGCTGAATCTCCCTGTCCAGCTGTGAAGTTTCCTTCTGCAAAGAGGCTTCGTGGGTTTGCAGGCTGCGGATTTGTCGTGTCAGCTCCGCCATCTCTCGCCTTTCTGCGCACAGTCGTCTGGCTCTGTGTTGCTGTTCCCCTTCGGGACTTGGAGGGGACCGAGGGCAGCCAGCATCGTCAGGGACGCCCTTCAGATCCACTGCTGCCCGATGGGCGGGCTGATCGCCATTTCCTGCTCCCCTCTCTGGCTGGACTCCCCGGCTCCCGGCACCGGCGTGCTCTGCAGGGAGGTCAGGCGGGGGGACGGCCTGCAGCCCGGGTCCGGCCCTGGACGGGGACTGGCTGGCTTGATCTTTCGGGACCGGCTCCATGCATGCCTTCGACGGCTCCAGCCTTTCTTCCCCCTCCTTCTCCTGCCCTTTCTGCCTCCATCTCGAAACGTCTTGGTTGAGCGGTTCGGGTCCTTCTGGAAAAGGAGTGTTTTCACTCCGATCCTTCGTTCTTTTCCTCAGAAGCTGTTCTCCATCCTTCTCCGATGTTCTGAGGATGGGTTTTTCCCCAGGGACCTGGGGCAGGTCGGGAGGCTGGCTCTTCAGTGCCTTCCTCAGAGAGTTGACAGTGTCCCTAAGCACCAGCCTGCTCGGGTCCGTGTTCATTGCCGTCGAGCACAGGGCTTGTAACGAGGGAGGACTGGCCACCACCGCGGGCGGCCTGAGGGCGGCCTCGGCTTGTGTGCTTGGGCCACTCTCCTCACGGCGGGCTCCACACACTTCGTGGCGGGCAGAGGCCCTGTGGCCCAGCGCCTTCGCGCTTCTTCGAGTGAGTCGTCTCTTCACGAGGAGAACCAGCAGCACAGTCCATACGAGCACCGCCCAGGGCAACACGGGGAGACTCGGGCTGTGTCCCCAGCTTCCAGAAATCAGCAGTGCCCCCAACAGGTGCTCCAACATCAGCTGGCAAGTGGATCCGGCGGCCGAGGGGGGGCCCTCCATGGCTGCGTCGGGCTCCACAGCTCTGTCTCCGAGCGCCAGAGTCCTGTGGCCGCAACTGACCACTCAGAACCATGTGGAGAGTTCCACCCATGAGGTCAACGGTGCCCGGCAACCAGGGCAGAGCAGTTGGGCCGGGGGAGGGGAGGCCAGCCAGGTTCTTTTAAAATTTTTTTTAATTTTAATTCAATTAGCAAACATATAGTACATCATTAGTTTCAGATGTAGAGTTCAGCTATCATCAGTTGCATATAAACCCAGTGCTCATCACATCGGGTGCCCTCCTTAATACCCATCACCCATTTATCTAACCCCCAACCCCACATCCCCTCCAGGATCCCTCAGTTTGTTTCCTATAGTTAAGCATCTCTTGGTTTGTCTCCCTCTCTGATTCCTTTCCTTTCAGTTTTCCCTCCCTTTTATGATCCTCTGCACTGTTTCTTATATTCCACATATGAGTGAAACCATATAATTGTCTTTCTCTGACGGACTTATTTCATTCAGCATAATACCCTCTAGTTGCATCCACGTTGATGTAAATGGTATTCATAATTTATTTAAATTTCTTTTGGAAACTCTTTGTCCCTGGTATACAGAAATACCATATGTATCTCTGTATCTACACTCTATATAGAAATATATCCAAAGAAGACATAGGAATGGCTAACAGACACATGAAAAAATGTTCAACATCATTAGCCATCAGGGAAATTCAAGTCAACACCACATTGAGATACCACCTTACACCAGTTCGAATGGCAAGAATTGACAAGGCAAGAAACAACAAATGTTGGAGAGGATGTGGAGAAAGGGGAACCCTCTTACACTGTTGGTGGGAATACGAGTTGGTACAGCCACTTTGGAAAACAGTGTGGAGGTTCCTCAAAAAGTGAAAAATACAGCTACCCTATGACCCAGCAATTGCACTACTGGGTATTAACCCCAAAGATACAGATGTAGTGAAAAGAAGGGCCATATGCACCCCAATGTTCATAGCAGCAATGTCCACAATAGCCAAACTGTGGAAAGAGCTGAGATGCCTTTCAACAGATGAATGGCTAAAGAAGATGTGGTCCATATATACAATGGAATATTACTCAGCCATCAGAAAGGGTGAATACCCACCATTTGCATCAACATGGATGGGACTGGAGGAGAATATGCTGAGTGAAATAAGTCAAGCAGAGAAAGTCAATTATCACATGGTTTCACTTATTTGTGGCACATAAGGAATAGCATGGAGGACATTAGGAGAAGGAATGGAAAAATGAAGCGGGGGAGATCGGAGGGGGAGTCGAACCGTGAGAGACCGTGGACTCTGCGAAACAAGCTGAGGGTTTTAGAGGGGAGGGGGGTGGGGGGATGGGTTAGCCTGGTGATGGGTATGAAGGAGGACACGTACCGCATGGAGCACGGGGTGTTATATGAAAACAATGAATCGTGGAACACTACATCAAAAACTAATGAAGTATGGTGACTAACATAACATAATAAAATAAAATAAAATAAAAAATAAAGATGATAAAGAAATCTGGGAGGAGAGGTGGCTGCATTGGGGATCTGCACAGTGTTCCAAAACCCATGATTCCTCCAAATGGTGCAGATGCACACAGACACCAAGCCATCAGTTGGCTCTTTATGTGACACATCAAGGAGTGAACAGAACGACAGCTGATTTAGAAATCCTAACTGGTGAACAGAGCTTGTTATAAGACAACATGAGGAGAAATACTGTGACCTTGTCCTTCACAGAAGGAAGAAGAACCTTAAATATTAGTCTGATTTAAAGTTGAGACCTAGAGGTTGAGCTCAGCTCTACCACCCACCAGCTGTGGCTTTCCGAAAGGAGCTGGTGGACATCTACACAGATAGCTCACTTTGTAGATGGAGCAAATACAGAAGGTCTCCCGGCTGGACCACGGTGGGATGGGACCACCCGTGCCGGGACCTGAGCCAGGTCGTTCTCCCGCCCTGCTGATTCCTTTCACCGGAAGGGCTGGGGAGGCCATAGAGTGGAGTGGAGTTGAAACTCCTGCTTGATTGTGCCCACTGTGATTTTTAGGGTGAAACAGTAGCAGGGCAGGAGTAAACAAAATGCTTTCCAAGGTTAAAAGTGAAAAATGGAAACAAAGTACTTATTGGATCCCATGGAAACTAACACATAACGATACTGACCCACTAGTTTCTTCCTCTGCCCCATTACCAAACAAAATGAATGTCGTTGTGCTGGCAGCAACCTGTGTTTGAAAAACCAAATTCCAACAGACAAGTGAGCAAGTAGACAGATGATGTTACCTTGATCCTTGAACCAGCCTGGATCTGCTGACTATCCAGCTCTTTCCTCATCTGTGAAATGGGCATAAAAAAGTATTGGCCTCCTATGGCTTTTGTGAGTTACACAAAGAGAGCTCTTAGAGCATCACATGGTGCATAACAAGTGCTCCTTGTGTGGTTGTTGTTATGAAGTGGAAATCTCTTTGTATCTCTCACACGTACCAGAGCCTCTTACTTAAAGGATTTCTATCCACACTTTATTCATTTAGTACATTTGTTTACGTGTCATACTGCAAAAGTAGTATTTGCTCTCAGTGAAAAATTTAGAAAAGAGAAACGTAAAAGAATCATGTAGGAGCACTGTTTTTGTTGCATTTTAATCTTTTAAAAATGCATACATTGTTATTTTTATAAAATTGGGATCATACAACTGTTTTGTATGCCTATTTTTCAATTTAATGTAATATGTCATGTCTATTATATACATATATTATATATAATAAAATTTCTCTAGATCATTAGGTATCTTTTGGAAACAAGAATGATTTGAAGCACAGACAGGGAGAGCGCCATGTGAGGATACAGGCAGAGACTGGGGTGATGCTTCTACAAGCCAATAGATGCCAAAGATTGCCACCAAAGCCCCAGAAGTTGGCAGAGACAGTGGAACAGATTCTCCCTCACGGCCCTCAGGAGGAACCAACCCTGACGACACCACACTTTGATCTCGACTTGCAGCCTCCAGAACTATTTCAGTTCAAGGATAAGAGGACATCCCGAGATGGCTTGAACTCCATCATGATGGGGCTCGCTGAGGGCGGAATGGATGAGGCATTGTCAGTGACTTCAGCTCTCGTCCGTCACACATTCACTTTCCAAGGCACACCAACCAAGAAGGCAGATATTCAGTTAGCTTGTTCTTTATCTTCTGTCTTCTTGACAACCGAAACTGTTTTTATAACTAGAAGATCAACCAACCAAAGAAGCAAGCAAACAAACAAAACCGAGAATGGCCAGAGATCGGGAAGGTAACATCTGGATAATTTGGAAACCTCGATGGGGTTTTTGTGGCAGGGACCAGTTGCATTTGTTTTTACATGGAAAGGTGAGTGTATTTTAAATTCCATACCCTCCGTCTTTCTGCCTCTTCTGATGTGAATTAATAGCCATGTATGGTGTGTTGTCTTTCTGAACTTTTTAGTGTTTTCCATTGGTCTATCCTATAGAGGTTTTGCATATTTTTGGGCAGATTTCTGAATACTTGATATTTTCATTGATAATTGATTTATTTAAATTATTTTCCTTTGTTTTTTCCTTTTTTAATTTAAATTTAATTAGCCAACATAGAGTACAACATTAGTTTCAGATGTAGAGCTCAATAATTCATCAGTTTCATCTAACACCCAGTGCTCATAACATCACATGCCCTACTTAATGCCCATCCCCCATTTACCCCATCACTCCATCCACCTCCAGCAACCCTCAGTTTATTTCCTATAGTTAAGAGTCTGTGATGGTTTTTCTTCTTCTCTGTGACTTCCCATTCAGTTTTCTCTCCCTTCCCCTATGGTCCTCTGTGCTGTTTCTTACATTCCACATGTGAGTGAAACCATACGACAATTGTCTTTCTCTCATTGACTTATTTCGCTTAGCATAATACCCTCCAGTTCCATCCCCGGTGATGTAAATGGTAAGCAATCATCCTTTTTGATGGCTGAGTAATATTCCATGGTGTACATATACCACATCTTCTTTATCCATTCATCTGTCGTGGGGCATTCGGGCTCTTTCTACCGTTTGGCTATTGTGGGCATTGCTGCAATAAATATTGGGGTGTATGTGCCCCTTCGGATCACTATCTTTGTATCTTTGGGGTAAATACCTAGTAATGCAATTGCTGAGTCAGAGGGTAGCCCTATTTTTAACTTTTTAAGGAACCTCCCTACTGTTTTCCAGATTGGCTGCACCAGCTTGCATTCCCACCAACAGTGTAGGAGGGTTCCCCTTTCTCTGCATCCTTGCCAACATCTGCCATTTCCTGACTTGTTAATTTTAGCCATTCTGACTGGTGTGAGGTGGTATCTCATTGAGGTTTTGATTTGGATTTCCCTGATTCTGAGTGATGTGGAGCATTTGTTCATGTGTCTGTTGGCCATTTGTAGGTCTTCTTTCGAGAAATGTCTATTCATGTCTTCTGCTGATTTCTTCACTGGATTATTTGGTTTTTTGGGTGCTGAATTTGATAAGTTCTTTATAGATTTTGGATATTAGCCCTTTATGTGATAAGTTATTTGCAAATATCTCCTTCCATCCCATAGGTTGCCTTTTGGTTTTGCTGACTGTTTCCTTTGCCGGGCAAAAGCTTTTTATCTTGATGAAGTCCCAATAGTTCATTTTTGCTTTTGTTTCCCTGCCTTTGGAGATGTGTCTAGCAAGAGTTGCTGCAGCCGAGGTCTAAGAGATTGTTGCTGTGTTCTCCTCTAAGATTATGATGGATTCCTGTCTCACATTTAGGTCTCTCATCCATTTTGAGTTTATCTTTGTGTATGGTGTAAGGAAACGGTCCAGTGTCATTCTTCTCTGTGTGGCTGTCCAATTATCCCAACGTCATTTGTTGAAGAGACTTTTTTTCTTTTGGATTTTCTTTCCTGTTTTGTCGAAAATTAGTTGACAATAGAGTTGAGGGTCCCTTTCTGGGTTCTCTGTACTGTTCCATTGATGTCTGTCTGTTTTTGTGTCAGTACCATGCTGTCTTGATGATTGCAGCTTTGTGATAGAGCTTGAAGTCCAGAATCGTGATGCCACCAGCTTTGGTTTTCTTTTTCAACATTCCTCTGGCTATTCTGGATCTTTTCTGGTCCATACAAATTTTGGGATTATTTGCTCCAGCTCTGTGAAAAATGTCAATGGCGTTTTGATAGAGATTGCATTGAATGTGTAGCTTGCTCTGGGTAGCATAAGACATTTTAACTAATATTTCTTCTTCAAATCCGTGAACATGTCCTATTTTTCCATTTCTTTGTGTCTTCCTCAATTTCTTTCATAAGTGTTCTTTAGTTTTTCGAGTATAGATCCTTTTCCTCTTTGGTTAGGTTTATTCCTAGGTGTCTTATGGGTTTTGGTGCAACTGTAAATGGGATCAATTCCTTAATTTCTCTTTCTTCTCTCTCATTGTTAGTGTATAGAAATGCAACTGATTTTTTAAAAAATCATATTGAGCACTTTATTATTTTTTTTCGGAATTATTTTTTAATTTAAAAAATTTTTTTATTGTTATGTTAATCCCCATACATTACATCATTAGTTTTAGGTAGAGTGTTCCATGATTCATTGTTTGTGCATAACACCCAGTGCTCCATGCAGAACGTGCCCTCCTCAATACCCATCACCAGGCTAACCCATCCTCCCACCCCCCCCAGAACCCTCAGTTTGTTTTTCAGAGTCCATCGTCTCTCATGGTTCGTCTACCCCTCCCACACTCTGCTATTATTAATTGCCCCGGTTTCTCACCAGTGTTTCTGAATGCTTGTCTGCCAGTGGCCTACCTCAGAATCACTGGTGCTTGTTGAAGCTGCCATTCTTGGGCTTCACCCCACACCTAAAAGCCCCGAATCTCTGGGGATGAGGACCTAGAAGGTGCAGTTTTTTTCTTTAAAAATAAAAAAAATTAAAAAAAATTTTTTTAGTAGACTCCACACCCAATGTGGGGCTTGAACTTACGACTCCGAGATTAAGAGTCTCACACTCCCCAGATCGAGCCAGCTAGGCACCCCTAGAAAGTGTAGTTTTAATAAGCACCCAGGGATGCTTTCAGCATTAATACCCTAGGAGCATGACCTTACACCTTGCTGGTTTTCCAACTGTCTTCTCTCCATTCCAGCTAGACTCCCACTCCCATTAGTTATTGAATTCTTATATGCTAACTTCTAATTATGGCTGTTATTATAGTTTCAGAAATGCACCATCTCCAAAATCCTCATGATCTGACTTTAAAACTCTGCAGAACATGGGAGACAGTATGGTGTGGGAGGGGGCTGAGGGGGCGGGTGAGGAGCAGAGAGATATGGAAGGCGTTAGGTTTTGAGGTCCTTCAAACCTGGGTTTGATTTCCAATTCTGCTGCCGAACTAGCTAAATGACCTTGGTTGATTTGACCTTGTGAAACTCAGATTTCCTAGCTCTTGGGGGATGGTAATTTGTCAGGCAGGGCTGTTAAGGAGGACAAAATGAAACCACACATGTGGTGCTGGGAGGTATGACTGTGTGGTAGCTTTTGTTGATCTTTAGTTTATTCCTTTTATCTTCTCCGTTCTTGTTCTTCTGTCTTTGGTTGTCTTAGCTCCTTATCATTGTCCTTATTATCTCCTTGGATATGATGTTTACCTTCTTAAATTCTCTTTTGCATCTTCTTTTTAAGATACTGCTCTCTAAAATGATTTCAGCTTATTCAAACCTTTTATTATTTTTTAACTTTTTTTTCTTTTAAGTAGGCTCCATGCCCGGTGTGGAGCCCAACATGGGGCTTGAACTCATGACCCTGAAACCAAGACCTGAAACCAAGACCTGAGCTGAAACCAAGAGTCAGACACTTAACCGACTGAGCTACCCAGGCACCCCCAAACCTTTTATTTTTGAGGTACAGTCTAGAAATTTCTCAGGCTGACAGTCTGTGGTAGATACCTGCTCTTTAGTCTGCTCAGCACCCCTCCCTCCAGTATCAGCACTTCTCTTCACCTTCACGGTCCTGCCATTCCTCCCCCATCATGGACGGTTAGGGGAGGCCAGCTGGTGGGATAGGCACCTGACTTGGGCGTGCCACTTGCGGCACCATGTCCTTCCCACCGTGGGATTGGTCTCAGGAGTAGCCATGTGACACAAGCAGGGCCAATCAGTGTGATTTTCTGTAGTTTTCTGGGTGGGACTTACAGGGAAGGCTTGCTTTGCTTTTGGAGGCCCAAGTCTCCTGGAGCTTTGAGATTCCTTTAGGCTGCTAACACTTGCTTGAGGGTGGGGAGTAGGAGTGGGGGAAGAAGGCAGTGTCTGTTGCCTCCTGAGGCTTACTCCCACTCTTGCTCGTAGGGAAACACCTTTCTAATCTCTTTTGGAGGGGGACCCTCTGTGGAGATGCTGGGTGCTGGCTCCTCAGGACTTACGACTTTTTTAATTGTCTGTATTCCATACCTCTTCTCTTTTCCAAGTCATGTACACAGTCAATGTGGTCGAGTTTGGGGAAGCATCTAGGCAGAGGCATTTGTCATACCTGGAATCGCCATTCCCCCCATCCCTTAGGTTCTGTTGGTGAGATTGACCCATCAGATCCAACCCTTTTATCTAATACAGTAGACTCTTTCCCAGGGACCCCCACAATCTCCCTATCCCTACCTTATATTGATTCCCCTTACTTGGCCCTATTCTACCTGCCCCCAGGCTCAACAGATATCCAAGTAATTTCTGGGAGGCTTCTGCCCCCATGATACTTGGTGGATGACATGTGTGTGTTGCTGGGCCATCTATCTCTACAGTCCTCATTCATACCCTAGCCAGGACTTTTGTTGTACATATTCTTAGAACCATGAAGAAGTGTGTACATATATCATTGAAGTATGGGAATAGTTAATAATACAGGAGTCAGTAGTGGATGCAAGTTCAATAATACAATTCTATTTAATTGGTGAAAACTTCAGTGGGGTGTGGTGGAAATAGGAGGAGGTGGGAGTCAGGGTATATATATAATATTTTTGCCTCTGCCTTTGGGTAGATGTGAAGTTTGGACTAGTCAGGAAGACCCATCTTCCCACACTTTTCTCATTGACAAAACAAAGGATTTGTTTTACATAAACCTCCCAACTCTATGGATGACTCTGTGACAAAGGTTTTTTTTTTTTTTAAAGACTTTATTTATTAGAGAGAGAAAGTGGGAGAGAGCAAATGAGGATGGGGGAAGGGCAGAGGGAGAAACAGACTCCCTGCTGAGCAGAGAGCCCAATGTGGGGCTCGATCCCAGGACCCCAGGATCATGACCTGAGGTGAAAGCAGACACTTAACTGACTGAGCCACCCCCCCACCCCCCCGTGACACAGGTTTTAAATGGAAATTTAGTGTCACATGGCAGTGGACTTTGAGCTGTGAGCCCAGGGCCCATAGTGTTGAAGGGCAGGGTTCTGGGGTCTAGAGGGGTTGACTCAGAGGATGGGAGAAAGTCAAGTGGATGAATCTCTGAATCTCCATCCTCTTGCTATAAGAAGACCAGCTCTGATCTCATCAATCTTATATATTGAAGACCTATATGTAATTTTATTCATTAAAATTGCACTGCTGCTAAAAAAATGCTGGAACCTGGAACACCCCTCCTGCCCCATTTATTCAAGCAAGTACCACCATTTTTATCTTGGTCTAGCTTGGTATAACCAGACTTACCTTTCAGTACTCCCCAAATGAACTCTCTACATCAATCAGGCAGATAATCTCACAGTCTTTTAAATATGTCATGCCCATTCCCATTTACATGGGAAGTTTACATGTTAACAATGATCTAGCCTTGGAAAATAGGAAATTGCCAAGTGCAAGAATATTTTAGTTTCTCAAGTTACTAAAATTAGTCTCACTTAGCAATATAGTGTGTAGTTGGGCTAATGAGACAAGTGAGGCCACACTGCTGGCTGGAGGGCCATAGGAGTAAAGTAGTTGATAGCTTTGAATCTTTGATGTTTCTGATGTAACACCTCTGGGGACAGGGGCAGCAAGTCATGAGCTTCACTTCTAATGAGATGAGCAGGGGAAAGGCATCATCCTGTCCTGAGCTGTGGCCATAGGGCTGCTGTGGGGTGCACCTGGCTGATTCATAAGATTTGATCAGATGAAATCATTTCTTTGAATGGTCGCCTGGAGAAGGGGGGCAGCAAAAGCATTAGGAGTCACTGACATGCTCACTGTTCACTCTGCTTAGGATTCCCTCCTGGAACACATGGGCTAGAGGCTTGACATCTACTCTCTGGGTCTCTGGGGGCCAGGACAGTGGGTACAGGACAGGCTTTATTCTTCACATTCATCTACAACACCACCCTGCAGGTGTGTGGATTTATCAGGAATTAGTGGAAGGATTGGGGTTTAATTAAGATAAATCACAACATAAAAGGGCAGGGATAATAAAAACTTTCTATATAAAATATAGCCTTTTTTTTTTAAGTTGAAAGGCAAAGTTACCATGAAGTTCAACATGGCCCAGTTCCTGGTATAGCATCTCTGGCCTAAAGTTTCTTTTCTCATATCATTCTGTTTTTGGCATCAAGATTATGTTAGCATAAAAAGTAAGTTGTACTGTTTTCTCTTTTCCTAGTATCTGAAAAAATTTATGAGATACTAGAATCCCTCTTCCTTGAATGTTTGATAAAACTTATCTACAAAAACATTTCTATATGAGAAATTATTGTTATTATTTTTACTTTTGCATATACTTAAAATTTTCCATAATAAAAAGTGGAGGGAATAGTATAATAAACCCCATGTATTTAGTCAGCTGAGAAAGATTTTAAATTAGAGATTAAATTTTGTAAATGCTATAGGACCATTCAGGTTCTATATCTTCCACAGTCATTTTTGACAACTAATATTTTTTCTAGGTAACTAGCTATTTCAATTAAATTCTCAGATTATTGGCAAAAGTTGTTCATAATTTTCTCTTTTTAATTTGTACATCTATATTTCTGTTTCCATTTTTCATTCTTAATCCTTTTTATTTGTGCCTCTCTCTTTTCTTCAATCAGACTTACAGAGGTTTACCAATGTTTATTTCAGAGTCATTTGAGTCTACTTTTTTCTTGCTGTTCCTTTGTTTCAGTGTCTGGACTGAGCTGCATCCCAGGGCTGGAACTGAGGGTGGGCAAGGAGAGACTTTCAAGACCAAGCTAAAGAAGGTCACTTTCAGGAAGATAGTATATATTAAAAGCCATGCCATTGAGAAAGACAACAACAATAATAATTTTAATACTAATATAGGTATAATTATTGTGTGTGGAGGACTAGGTTAGGTATTTTACACACGTTGACTCATTTAAGCAAGATTTCCATTATTAACTTCATTTTCATATGAGGAAACAGGCTCTGTGTGATTAAGTAATTTTCTCAAAATCATATAGTTTATTGATGGTATTTGACTTCAAATGTGTTTCTCCTATTACCTCATTAGCTATGAACAGCGGGAAAACTGGGTGGGTTTCTGGAGATCTTGAAAGCCTGGGACATGAGACATGAAAAGCCAACGGGATAAATAAAGGTTCAGCTTGTCACCTACTTCCTTGGCCATTCTGGCCCACATGATGAGTTCCATTTTAAATGACTTGATCTTTATTTTATTCTGGGAACTCCAGGGAGAAAAAAACTTATCTGATAAAAAGATGCAAATGGAAATAAATGCCTTTTTTCAATACAAGGGAAAAGTATTTCTTCAGAAATGAATTTTTAGTATGAAAAATTTGGGCAAATACTATTAAAAATTAAAGTACAGTGTTAATGTTTGCCAAAAAACTGAGCTGACCTAGAAGCTTTCTTTTTTTTTTTTTTAAGTTTTTCACAGCAAAAATATAAAGATGATAATTTGGCTTTTATTATTGTTTTGCTTCAGTACTTTTCAAAGAAAACTAATATTTAGTATCTCTGAGAAAACAGGTAAGGAGATAATTGGTAACAAAATCAACTTAACAGAATATCTCTAAAATAAAGACTATTATAGAAACACTACATAAACTATAAAAAATGACTATACTTCCTTTACAAAGAAAGCATATATATTCAGAAACTTAAGCATAAAAATCATCTCAGCTTTTAAAGTATATTGGAAAGACTTTATCTGCTAACACTTTTATCTCCTTATAAAATATTTGCTTTCTTTGAGCAATGTAGCAATGAAGAAGTGTGTCATGTAAACTCTGTCCATAATGTCTGGAAACATAGGTGAATGAATATACTGTTGTCAAAGACATCTTTAATCTGTTAAAAGTAAAAATAATATTAGCTATATCCAGATTTTATGGACATCCTGTATTATAATATTTTTGAGTACTGGAATATATCTATGAGATGGCCTGTTAGTTTCTTAAACTCACATTTCTTTTTTCCTTTACATCCTTGGTATCACTGCCCAGAGCACCCTCTCTCTGAGACTTCCTCTTTCTGCTTCTTACTCTCCCATACCTCAGCAGCTGCTGCTGATGTGTTTACTCTAGATGGTTCCACCCTCCCTCCATGATTGGGCCATTGAGAGATAAGCTGGGCCAATCAGTTCTGGGCACACGGAATTGAGTCTCTGAAATTCCAAGTACCAAGGGACATGTGAAATCCAAGAGTCATGAAGTGGCCACATTTGTTCTTTAGAGCTGAGGGGTGGCCCTTTTCCACCCTGTGAGAAGAGAAGCAGAGAATAAAGTTCTAAAGAGAGTGAACAATTATGTATTTGGACAAAGAGAAGCAGAAATGTGAGGCAGAAAGTAATGGTGGAAGTCCTTCACGAGGCCTCATTATCCTCAGACTCCATGAAGTATTCTGGAATCCATCTGACAAATTTCCTTTTCTCATTAAGGTAGCACAGATTGGTTTCTGTTACTGTTATGCAAAGAGCCTTGACTAAAACAATCTCTACTGCTCCAGAGCTAGCATTCAAGGTTGTTATGGTCTTGGAGCAAAGGCTTCTGCTAAGAAAATTGCTGGAAGAAAAAAACAAAAACAAAAACCTAATTTATGATAAGCATTTATGGAAAGAAGAGGGCCAGTAAATATACATGTTCTGAAAGTGGGAAGTGGGATGTTTTCCTGTTCCATTTTAGAAAGATTGAAACTTGTTCCACTAGAAATCAGAAGAATAGATCACCAAAATGAGCATGAGGCCACAAACCAGCCTTTTGTTGAAAGGGTTGCTCTCAGCTTATTTATGACAGTTATAAAAATAATTAACCATGGTGCATATACAATTACTACCTCTTATGGAACAACATTGATCTATGCAGTCCTAGAATCGCATATCAAGTCATCCATGTGTTCATTGTGTTTGAGTACACCTTCAGGAAGCATCAAGAAGGAACACGGTGGATACTTAGGTTTCTGATTTTTTTTTGTGAAAAGAACTCTATTATTTCTTTTTAAACTCCCTTTCCTTCTTCCTTTCTTAGTGTTTAGTCCTGTTCTAATAGAACATTTTGCTCTGATGGAAGTATTCCATATCTGTGCTATTCAATATGGTAGCAACTAACCACGTGTGGCAACTGAGCCCTTGAAATGTGTGGTTAGCTTGACTGAAGAGCTAAATTTTAAATTTTATTTCGTTTTAATTAGTTGAAAATTAAATTTAAATAGCTACATGTCACTAGTGATACTGAATTGGACAGTGCAGATTTAGTCTGTCAATCCATTCTAAAGTTTTCGCTTCTGGATCTAAGACATCATTTGTGATTTTATAGTGGTTTGAATTACCCATCTGATTTCCCTAACTCTCACATTTCCCACTTCAAAACGATCAGTGGCTGAAAGAGGCAGACTGTATCCTTTCAATCAAATTTGATTTTGTTTTTTGGATGGATTCCTCTCCCCCAATTCTAGTTTATTCTAGATGGGAGTTCTGTGGTTGGGTGTGGGTGAATTGTGGCTTTCTACTATATTGTTGGCATTCATGAAACAGGCTGGATGCTGAGGGCAGTCAAATGCAAGCTGGGAGGAAAGGTATTTGCTTATCTTTCAGCTTGTTTGAAGACCAAACCACAGCCATGTTGGGAGAAAGTAGCTTGGTGAGATAGAACCAGCGCACACTAGGGAGACTTCATCTCGGCTCACCACAAAACCTCAATGTTGATACACCTTTCTATTCTTTATGAACCTCAATGATAGACTTTCCTGGGTCTCAGTTGCTGTGAAGAGGTTGCTTGAACTGAGGAGTAGTATGTTTATTACATGTAATTATTTCCATAGTTGCTGTAGTGTTTTAAATAAACTGAGAGCGAACCTTTCTATAAGAGGTGGGTCAACAGCTTTGTGTTCCTTGTAGGTTACCTCTTGGTTCTTGGTAGGATGGGTTCCAGTCTTCCGGTATCAAGTTCAAGCATGCTGGATCCAGAGTGGGGGTCTTTTGAGATACAACTGAATACACTGATTCAAATGACAAAAACTGCAGACTGGTTGCAGAGAAGGGCCCATCTAACAGAGACAGACAAGAGCGTCTTTTCTGCTGTGTCTCATCAGGTTTCTTTATCAGCAACTTAATTGCTACCTGATTTCCTTCCTTAGTGCCCTGCTGAGAAGCAGCCCTGGTCTCAGCAGCTGGGTCATTTTGTTTTGTGTCCAGATCTTGTCCAACTCTATGGCTGTAACCATTCACAGGCTCTGTAAAGTCAGTCAATATGCATATGTTGTCAGCAGAAAAACTTTTTTTCCCCCAACTTTCCTGAAAAGGTATGGGAAAGCATTTCTCTTCCCACTTTGACCATCTGATTCTCGAAATGCCAGAGGTTGGAGGTGTAGGGTGGGTTACCTACTGGTGCAGTGAGTGGTGAATCCACCTCTCTAGAGGGCTAGAGCTCAGAAGCAGGAGAGCAAGCAGGTTGAAATTTGCAACAACTTCCTGCTATTATCCCAGCAGGTATCCCATTGTCAAGAGAATCCAGAAAGACTGGACTGCCCTTCCTGACTAATGAGCATCTGTGTGATACTCATTACTCTTGTCCTTGCATCTCACATGGCCACAGCTTTGAGGAACGCTGGGTAAGGTCTGTGAACCAGGCAGGTGCGCCCAGAGTCCTCTGCCTGTGAATTTCACCTCAACCCAACCTCTTATGGTGAGCCAGGAGCAAGCAGCCACTGGACTGGACTCCAGGTTTTCCCTGAAGCTCCCTCTGCTAAGCAGCATCTTTACCCTGGCTGATTCATCAAGGTGAAGATGAGCACTCAAGGGGGTGCCCATTCTCTCCCTTCACCTCCCATTGACTTTAAACATCCCTTCACTTACTCATTCAATAGTTACTGATCTGGCACCAACTATAGACCTGCAGTCTTCACTGGGAGACACTTGCACAACCTGTTTCCTCCTAATCCACAGAACAGCTTCCAGACACATTTCCTTCCTTAAAAGCTCTCTCTAGGCTTTCTGTACCATCTATGCCCCAGGGACATCAGGAAAAGCATGACATTTCAAATGTGTTTTTCTACTTAAGTCCTCCTTGTGGATGCAAAGTGAACATAATGTGACAAAAATAGGACCAAAGAGGCTGGAGTTAGTAACATAAAAAACCTTTATTATTTACTTACTTATTTATTTTTTTTAGAGAGGGAGAGGGGAAAGGGGCAGAGAGAGAATCCTAAGCAGGCTCCATGCTCAGCCCTCGATCCCACCACCCTGAGATCATGATCTGAGCCAAAATCAAGAGTCGGATGCTTAACTGATTGAGCCACCCACGTGCCCCCCACCTTTTTTTTCCCCACAGAAACCTTTATAGTACAAGATAATTTACAGGAATTTTTTCTTTTTTCCTGCTTCCAGTGTCCAAGGTGAGAGCAGGGCTTTGTGTCCAGGAGACCTGGAGCTGCCCTTGCTCACATGGCAGAAGCAACAGAGGCGGAGGCATTCTGCTTTCAGAAGTATGTGGTCCCGTTAAGAGAGGGTGGGAGGCAGAAATGGAAATGCTGGGACTCCCTGAATGATGCCCTGAGGCTGGGAAGTAGCTGCAGTTCTTGTGTGTAGGCTGGAGGCCATTCCATGAAGTCCCTAGAGAAAAGGGGGCCTCTGATGGGTCTGGAGTATATGAGGGCTGAGGTGTGTGAGGGCTGGGTGTGTGAATATTGGGATATGTAAGGATTTGGTGTGTGGGCTGGGGTATGTAAGGATTGGATATATGAGGGCTGGGGTGTGTTAGGGTAGGGGTGTGTGAGGTTTGGGGTGTGTTAGGGCTGGGGTGTGTGAGGTTTGGTGTTTGTGAGGGCTGGGGTGTGTGAGGATAAGATTTTGTGATCTCTTGGGCCTTGTGGTGGGGACCAGGTATTGTGTGTGGAGGGCACTGAATAGAAAGGGGGGCTTTAGAAGCCACTGAGACTGACCCCTGACCCAAGCTTCAGATGTGACATCACAATACTATAAGTAGACCCTTCTCTGGCAAGTGCAGAATCATTCACAGCCGACAGGTAGAAGCAACCCTGTGTCCACTGACGGCTGACTGGGTAAACACGATGTGATATATCTATGCAATGGAACATTATTGAGCCCTAAAAGGAAGGAAATCCTGAGGCATGCTACAACATGGATGAACCCTAAAGACATTGCGCTCGGTGAAACAAGCCCGACCCCAAAGGACGAACACTGTATGATTGCACTGATATGCTGTCCCTATAGTAGTCTAGCCCACAGAGAGAAGGTAGAATGGTGGGAGCTGTGGGCTGCAGGAGGGGGATGGGGTTAGTGTTTTACAGGGACAACTTTCAGTTTGGGAAGATGGAAAAGTCTGGAGATGGTTGGTGGTGATGTTTGCACAACAATGGGAATGTACCTAATGCCACTGAATTGTACACTTAAAAATGGTTAAGATGGTAAATGTTTTGTTATGTGTGTTTTAGCACAATTTAAAAAAATGGAAAGGACAACAAAATGGGCCTAACCTGGTACAACTTTTACCAGTGGAAGGAGAAACCTGGAATTAACCTCCCGAAGAGTAAGCTGGAGTAAGAAAGAGGGAGGCTAAGCTGTCTCACAGAGCATCAAGTTAGAGCAAATTTCTGGTGTATTGAAATGGAAGAAATATCATCCCAAATCTCATCTAAGTGGGTTGTGTACTGGGCGGCCCCAGTCCCTGGGCCCAAGCTTGTACATGTGTTTTGCATTCCTTGAACAAGATGGACATTCGTTTCTCTCTCCCGGAGCCGTGAGGAGCAGTGAAGTGCTGGAAGCTTGGTGAGGTCTCCCTGGGACCGGCTGGTGGGGTGGATCTCCATTCTCTCCAGCCTCGTGATTTATCTCGGATGCTAACACTTGTGGAGCACACTCTCTGCTCTGCTTAGCGTCCCCCCAGGGGGAGATGCCCCCAAATCCTCTAACGGGAGGAGAAACCCAGTCACATGGGTGCAGCACTGGGGTAGGGGGAGGTCAACCCGCTTCAGCACAACTGAACGGAGCCGAGTGCCCACCTCCCGACTGGCCTCTAGGAGACAGCGCATGGCTCCAGGCGGTGCAGCAGGAAGAAGTAAAGGGTTTCCTCCCGAGAGAGCCCCAAATGCAGCTGTAGGTTGAGCTTCACCACAAACTTAGTTCTCCCAGGGTCACGGCACTAAGCTTTTGGGGGGGGCTGGATTGGCACACCAGCCAGGCCAAGCCCTTTTGTTCCCGGCGGTGACAGGAAAGGGTGCACTCGGAGGGCAGAGTGCTGGGCAGCACCGAGCGCGGGGCCTTCCGCTGCACCGTTCCCTCCCCTCCTTGCTCTCTGCCCCCAAGGCCACCTGCGGAAATCAGGTCTTCAAATTGCAGGGACTCTGAAGCCTGCGGGAGAGCCGCTGCTCGGGCAGCCCCACACTGTGGGGCTCCGCTTGCCCCTCCTGGTGGCCAAGTCAGAAGCAGCCTTGGGTTGGAGTCGTGGACCTGACCTCTTGCTGCCACAGTGGGCCTGGCCTTTGAGATCCAGTGTCTCCGTGTGCGGCTGGGGTCCTATTCCAGAGTCACTTCAAGGTGAGCTGCTCGCCTTCAAAGTCCTTTGATACTTTAGCTTAAGCTGCTCTCCCGTTTGAGGCACAGATTCAAGTAACAGCTGGAGCCCTTTGTTTATAGCTCTCTCATCTCACATTTCTGGGTGGATTTCTTTTTGGAGATAATGTTCTAAGAATCACCTTTGAAATGAGAATTTATCAGCTGAGGGACTGTTCTCTTTGAATTGTCAGAATAAGAATAAAAGTAACTCCCTGAAGTGCAGTTTCCTAGGCCCACCACAAAGATGGGCATGAACCCCAGCATCCCCAGGACTATTCTTTTTGGTTTTTATTTTTTATTTAAATATTTTTTGATTTCAGTATCGACACACAATGTTGCATTAGTTTCAAGTGTACAGCATAGCGATTTGATAAGTCTATGGTTATGCTGTGCTCACTCCAAGTGTAGTTTCCATCTGTCACCGTGCAGTGTGGTTACAGTGCCATTGCCCATAGTCCCTGTGCTGTGCTTTCATCCCCGTGACTTATTCATTCTATAACTGGAAGCCTATACCTCCAACTCCCCTGCACCCATTTCACCCATCCCCCCATTCCCCTTCCCTCTGGCAACCATCAGTTTGTATTCAGTATTTATAGTCTGATTCTGCTATTTGTTTATTCATTTTTTTTTTAGATTCCACATATGAGTGAAATCATATGGTATTTGTCTTTCTCAGTCTGACTTATTTCATTTAGCATAATACCCTGTAGGACCATCTGTGTTGTCACAAATGCCAAGATCTCATCCTTTTTTATGGCTGTGTAATATTCCATTGTGTGTGTGTGTGTGTGTGTGTGTGTGTGTGTGTGTGTGTGTATACCACATCTTCCTTTTCCATCTGTTGATTGATGGATATGTAGATGGCTTCTATATTTTGGCTCTTGTAAATAATGCTGCAATAAACATAGGGGTGCATATATCATTTTGAATTTGTGTTTTTGCTTTCTTTGGGTAAATACCTGGTAGTGGATTATTGGCTCATATGATATTTCCATGTTTAATATTTTGAAGAACCTCCATACTCTTTCCCACAGCGGCTGCACCAATTTACATTTGTACCAACAGTGTATGAGGGTTCCTTTTCCCCCATATCCTGACCAACACTTGTTATTTCTTGTCTTTTTGATTTTAGCCGTTCTGACATGTGTGAAGTGGTATCTCATTGTGGTTTTGATTTGCATTTCCTTGATGATGAGTGATGTTGAACATCTCTTTATGTGTCTCTCAGCCATCTGTATGTCTTTGTTGGAAAAATGTCTACTCAGTTTCTCTGCCCATTTTTTAATCAGATTGTGTTTTTGGTGTTGAGTTGTATAAGCTACTTATATATTTTGAATATTAACCCCTTATTGGATATATCATTTGCAAATATTGTTTCCCATTCAGTAGTTTGCCTTTTTTTTGTTGTTGTTGGGTTTCCTTTGCTGTGCAACGAAATCGATACCAAGAAATTGGTAGCTTTTCTATACACTAAGTAGCAGAAAGAGAAATTAAAAAGACAATTCCACTTATAATTGCATCAAAAAGAATAAAATACCTAGGAATAAACTAAACCAAGGAGGTGAAAGTCCTGTACTCTGAAAACTATAAAACACTGATGAAAGAAATTGAAGATGACACAAATAAATGAAAAAAGATTCCATGCTCATGGATTGGGAGAACCAATACTGTTAAAACGTCCACACTGTCCAATGCCATCTACAGCTTTGATACAGTCCCTATCAGAAGGCCAACACCATTCTTCACAGAACGTAGAGGAAATAATACTAAAATTTTATGTACCACAAAAAACCCCAAATGGCCAAAATGATCTTGAGAATGAACAACAAAGCTGGAGGTATCACAGTCCCAGATATCAGGATATAATACAAAGCTATAGTAATCAAAACAGTATGGCACTGGCACAATAATAGACACATAGATCAATGGACTCGAACAGAGAGCCTAGAAATAGACCCATGTTTATATGGTCAATCAATCTTTGGCAAAGGAGGGAAGAATATACAAGGAGGAAAAGATAGTCTGTTCAATAAATGATGCTGGAGAAACTGGACAGCAAAATGCAAAAGAATGAAACTGGACCACTTTCTTACACTATACACAAAAGTAAAACTCAGAATGGATTAAAGACCTACATGTGAGACCTGAAACCACAGAAATCTTAGAAGATCACACAGGTGATATTTTCTCCGACATTGGCCATGGCAACATTTTTCTAGACATGTCTTCTATGGCAAGGGAAACAAGAGCAAAAATAAACTGTTGGGACTATGCTTTATTTCATTTTCCTCAAAGAATAACACAGCGGTTGTCACCTGCTTCTTCCGTGTCCCTACTGAGCAGCCAACTGGTCCCCCTGTACTCTTGGCTCTGCCACTTCCTGCTGACTATGTCTCTGGGAGTCTTAGCTTCATCATCTGTAAAGTGGGTATAATAGTTCAGGGTTGCTGACACTTTGAGTGTCCATATGTGAAAGTACTTTATTGATTTATAAATGCTATACAAAGGGACATTACTTTTCTGCTAAGAAGTCTGTGAGCGAATGGGTCATTTGGCCCTCTCTGGACTCACTGCCTGGGAGTGGGGAAATAAGTCTTGATCATGCTGCCATTTTAAAACGTTTTAAACCAAGACCATTTCTCTCTCCTCCTCTTGGCTCTCTCCTCCCTGCCACTTTTGTCCAGGAGGTCATGAAGATTACTTTTCATTTCTTTTTCTCTTTCCTGGTAGCCCAGCCTCTCTCTTTAGAGAGGCTCTCAGAGTTGTTTCCCCTTGAATTTCTGCTTTTTACCATTGTGTTTACAACAAGAGTCAACTGCAGGTAATGCTTGGAGCCAGTGAAAGTATTAGAAAGACGCATAGTTCTTGTCTTCTGACCCACAGAGACTGAGGTCAGTGTTAAGGCAGGAATTTTTTTTTTTTTCCCCCGGAGGAGGTCATCAACCAGGAGGATGAAGAACCACAGAGAGTGGGCTGAGCTCGGGGCTGGCGTGGGCAGCTGGTAAACTCACTTCCTGAGAACGCTCTGCAATCCTGATTCGGCTCTGCCCCTATACTCCTGAATCTCTCTTTACATCCAGCCGGGGCTGGATTGTGTTCCTAGGCCTACAGGGAAGTTAATATTTGTTCTATGGTTTGTTTACAATTTGAATCTGATTGTGAGATTCAAGTCAGTAGTGGCTTTTGGGGAGGAGAGGCGAAAGTTATCCAAATATTGTGACATGGGCAACATTTCTGTTGATTTTAATGAACTTTGTACAGTTTTCTGAGGCTCTTGGCAGCTTGGTGCTGGCCTGATTCTTTGTGTAATATGAGGCTGCCACACAGATTTGGCCACATAGTACTTAGGAGTGTGGTTCATCGACTGTGAACCTGGACACGCATGTTCTGGATTTTATTGCCAACCAACCGTCTTGAGGGAATGATTAGCTCACCAATGTAACATTTCTCCCTGACCCTTGGTATTCCAGCTAGTTCTTATTGAAATTACCATGTGACAACTCTTGGTGGTGTCCCTGTGGAGAAGACAGAGGGACATTGTATGAAAATTGCCTTCGTACTTGGCATTTTGGCTGGCTATCTCAGGAGGGTCGCTGTTGTACAGAGTGATCTGCTCTGTCAAGGGTGGAAGGGAAAAAAGGAGGAGCTTCTAGCTCTCCTACAGGATGTCAGATTGTTAGAAGCAGAGCTGGTGAAAGAGAAGACACTGGGGAAATCCAGCAAGCCAAGAGCATTGTATGGTGTGTGGACATGAGGGGAAATGGAAATCCCACTGTTTAGGTGAAATCAAAGGCTTTGAATAATCATAGATTCACAGTAAGTTGCAAAAAAGTATATCTATATACAGGGAATTCCCATATACCTGTCACCCCTGTACCATCTTGCATAACTGTGGCATGGTGACAAAACTAGGAAATGAAGCATAGTGCTTTTGAAACAGGGGACACATTGAAATAAATCATAGCACTATTGTAAAGATAGTGTTGACAATTTTTTGAACCCCTACTATGTGCCAGTCAGGGGACAGAGCAGCTGGAGTGTAAACAAATCAGTCTTGGGTCCTCCCCTGAGGGAGTTACAGAACAACCAGGGAGACTGACATTAAATTGGAAATTATGCTGATAATTCATTAATCACAATTGTGATAAGTACTAAGAAACAAAAATATAGCCAAAAGAAAAAAAAAAAGGAAATTACATGAAAGAAACCTTAACAATTTCCTTGATGTTTAGTAATCTTATTTTAAGACTTGCCTATGATTCTGGAGTAGCTACAGCTTTTTTTTTTTAGACCATATTTTTTTTGTTGTTATGTTAATCCCCATACATTACATCATTAGTTTTAGATGTAGTGTTCCATGATTCATTGTTTGTGCATAACACCCAGTGCTCCATGCAGAACGTGCCCTCCTCAATACCCATCACCAGGCTAACCCATCCACCCACCCCCCTCCCCTCTAGCACCCTCAGTTTGTTTTTCAGAGTCCATCATCTCTCATAGTTCTTCTCCCCCTCCGATTTGCCCCCCTTCATTCTTCCCCTCCTGCTATCTTCTTCTTCTTCTTTTTTTTTTCCTAAACATATATTGCATTATTTGTTTCAGAGGTACAGATCTGAGATTCAACAGTCTTGCACAATTCACAGCGCTTACCAGAGCACATACCCTCCCCAGTGTCTATCACCCAGTCACCCCATCCCTCCCACCCCACCCCCCACTCCAGCAACCCTCAGTTTGTTTCCTGAGCTTAAGAATTCCTCATATCAGTGAGGTCATATGATACATGTCTTTCTCTGTTTGACTGATTTCGCTCAGCATAATACCCTCCATTTCCATCCACGTCGTTGCAAATGGCAAGATCTCATTCCTTTTGATGGCTGCATAATATTCCATTGTATATATATACCACCTCTTCTTTATCCATTCATCTGTCGATGGACATCTTGGCTCTTTCCACAGTTTGGCTATTGTGGGCATTGCTGCTATAAACATCGGGGTGCACGTACCCTTTCGGATCCCTACTTTTGTATCTTTGGGGTAAATACCCAGTAGTGCAATTGCTGGATCATATGGTAGCTCTATTTTCAACTTTTTGAGGAACTTCCATACTGTTTTCCAGAGTGGCTGCACCAGCTTGCATTCCCACCAACAGCGTAGGAGGGTTCCCCTTTCTCCGCATCCCCGCCAACATCTGTCATTTCCTGACTTGTTAATTTTAGCCATTCTGACTGGTGTGAGGTGGTATCTCACTGAGGTTTTGATTTGGATTTCCCTGATGCCGAGCGATGTTGAGCACTTTTTCATGTGTCTGTTGGCCATTTGGACGTCTTCTTTGGAAAAATGTCTGTTCATGTCTTCTGCCCATTTCTTGATTGGATTCTTTGTTCTTTGGGTATTGAGTTTGATAAGTTCTTTATAGATTTTGGATACTAGCCCTTTATCTGATATGTCATTTGCAAATATCTTTTCCCATTTTTTCGGTTGTCTTTTGGTTTTGTTGACTGTTTCCTTTGCTGTGCAAAAGCTTTTTATCTTGATGAAGTCCCAATAGTTCATTTTTGCCCTTGCTTCCCTTGCCTTTGGCGATGTTTCTAGGAAGAAGTTGCTGTGGCTGAGGTCGAAGAGGTTGCTGCCTCTGTTCTCCTCTAGGATTTTGATGGACTCCTGTCTCACACTGAGGTCTTTCAACCATTTGGAGTCTATTTTTGTGTGTGGTGTAAGGAAATGGTCCAGTTTCATTCTTCTGCATGTGGCTGTCCAATTTTCCCAACACCATCTGTTGAAGAGACTGTCTTTTTTCCATTGGACATTCTTTCCTGCTTTGTCAAAGATTAGTTGACCATAGAGTTGAGGGTCCATTCTTGGGCTCTCTATTCTGTTCCATTGATCTATGTGTCTGTTTTTGTGCCAGTACCATACTGTCTTGATGATGACCGCTTTGTAATAGAGCTGGAAGTCCGGAATTGTGATGCCGCCAGCTTTGCTTTTCTTTCTCAACATTCCTCTGGCTATTTGGGGTCTTTTCTGGTTCCATACAAATTTTAGGATTATTTGTTTCATTTCTTTGAAAAAAGTGGATGCTGTTTTGATGGGGATTGCATTGAATGTGTAGATTGCTCTAGGTAGCATTGACATCTTCACAATCCATGAGCATGGAACGTTTTTCCATTTCTTTGTGTCTTCCTCAATTTCTTTCATGAGTATTTTATAGTTTTCTGAGTACAGATCCTTTGCCTCTTTGGTTAGATTTATTCCTAGGTATCTTATGGTTTTGGGTGCAATTGTAAATGGGATTGACTCCTTAATTTCTCTTTCTTCTGTCTTGTTGGTGTATAGGAATGCCACTGACTTCTGTGCATTGATTTTATATCCTGCCACTTTCCTGAATTCCTGTATGAGTTCTAGCAGTTTTGGGGTGGAGTCTTTTGGGTTTTCCGCATAAAATATCATATCATCTGCAAAGAGTGAGAGTTTGACTTCTTCTTTGCCAATTTGGATGCCTTTTATTTCTTTTTGTTGTCTGATTGCTGTGGCTAGGACTTCTAATACTATGTTGAATAGCAGTGGTGATAGTGGACATCCCTGCCGTGTTCCTGACCTTAGGGGGAAAGCTCTCAGTTCTTCCCCATTGAGAATGATATTTGCTGTAGGTTTTTCATAGATGGCTTTTATGATATTGAGGTATGTACCCTCTATGCCTATACTCTGAAGAGTTTTGATCAAGAAAGGATGCTGTACTTTGTCAAATGCTTTTTCTGCATCTATTGAGAGGATCATATGATTCTTGTTCTTTCTTTTGTTAATGTATTGTATCACGTTGATTGATTTGCGGATATTGAACCAACCTTGTAGCCCAGGGATAAATCCCACTTGGTCGTGGGGAATAATCCTTTTAATGTACTGTTGGAGCCTATTGGCTAGTATTTTGGTGAGAATTTTTGCACCCATGTTCATCAGGGATATTGGTCTGTAGTTCTCCTTTTTGATGGGGTCTTTGTCTGGTTTTGGGATCAAGGTAATGCTGGCCTCATAAAATGAGTTTGGAAGTTTTCCTTCCATTTCTATTTTTTGGAACAGTTTCAGAAGAATAGGTATTAATTCTTCTTGAAATGTTTGGTAGAATTCCCCTGGGAAGCCATCTGGCCCTGGGCTTTTGTGTTTTGGGAGATTTTTGATGACTGCTTCAATTTTCTTAGTGGTTATAGGCCTGTTCAGGTTTTCTATTTCTTCCTGGTTCAGTTTTGGTAGTTGATACATCTCTAGGAATGCATCCATTTCTTCCAGGTTATCTAATTTGCTGGCATATAGTTGCTCATAATATGTTCTTATAATTGTTTGCATTTCTTTGGTGTTGGTTGTGATCTCTCCTCTTTCATTCATGATTTTGTTGATTTGGGTCATTTCTCTTTTCTTTTTGATAAGTCTGGTCAGGGGTTTATCAATCTTGTTAATTCTTTCAAAGAACCAGCTCCTAGCTTCGTTGATCTGTTCTACTGTTCTTTTGGTTTCTATTTCATTGATTTCTGCTCTGATCTTTATTATTTCTCTTCTCCTGCTGGGTTTAGGCTTTATTTGCTGTTCTTTCTCCAGCTCCTTTAGGTGTAGGGTTAGGTTGTGTACTTGAGACCTTTCTTGTTTCTTGAGAAAGGCTTGTATTGCTATATACTTTCCTCTTAGGACTGCCTTTGCTGCATCCCAAAGATTTTGAATAGTTGTGTTTTCATTTTCATTGGTTTCCATGAATGTTTTTAATTCTTCTTTAATTTCCTGGTTGACCCATTCATTCTTTAGTAGGATGCTCTTTAGCCTCCATGTATTTGAGTTCTTTCCGACTTTCCTCTTGTGATTGAGTTCTGGTTTCAAAGCATTGTGGTCTGAAAATATGCAGGGAATGATCCCAATCTTTTGGTACCGGTTGAGACCTGATTTATGACCTAGGATGTGATCGATTCTGGAGAATGTTCCATGGGCACTAGAGAAGAATGTGTATTCTGTTGCTTTGGGATGGAATGTTCTGAATATGTCTGTGAAGTCCATTTGGTCCAGTGTGTCATTTAAAGTCTTTATTTCCTTGTTGATCTTTTGCTTAGACGATCTGTCCATTTCAGTGAGGGGGGTGTTAAAGTCCCCCACTATTATTGTATTGTTGTTGATGTGTTTCTTTGCTTTTGTTATTAATTGCCTTATATAATTGGCTGCTCCCATGTTAGAGGCATAGATATTTACAATTGTTAGATCTTCTTGTTGGATAGACCCTTTAAGTAGGATATAGTGTCCTTCCTCATCTCTTATTACAGTCTTTGGTTTAAAATCTAATTTGTCTGATATAAGGCTTGCCACCCCAGCTTTCTTTTGGTGTCCATTAGCATGGTAAATGGTTTTCCACCCCCTCACTTTCAATCTGGGGGTGTCTTTGGGTCTAAAATGAGTCTCTTGCAGACAGCATATCGATGGGTCTTGTTTCTTAATCCAATCTGATAGCCTGTGTCTTTTGATTGGGGCATTTAGCCCATTTACATTCAGGGTAACTATTGAAAGATAGGAATTTAGTGCCATTGTATTGCCTGTAAGGTGACTGTTACTGTATATTGTCTGTGTTCCTTTCTGGTCTATGTTGCTTTCAGGCTCTCTCTTTGCTTAGAGGACCCCTTTCAAGATTTCTTGTAGGGCTGGTTTCGTGTTTGCAAATTCCTTTAGTTTTTTTTTTGTCCTGGAAGCTTTTTATCTCTCCTTCTATTTTCAATGACAGCCTAGCTGGATATAGTATTCTTGGCTGCATATTTTTCTCATTTAGTGCTCTGAATATATCCTGCCATTCCTTTCTGGCCTGCCAGGTCTCTGTGGATAGGTCTGTTGCCAATCTAATGTTTCTACCATTGTAGGTGACATATCTCTTCTCCTTAGGTGCTTTCAGGATTTTCTCTTTGTCTCTGAGACTCATAAGTTTTACTATTAGATGTCGTGGTGTTGACCTATTTTTATTGATTTTGAGAGGGGTTCTCTGTGCCTCCTGGATTTTGATGCCTGTTTCCCTCCCCAAATTAGGGAAGTTCTCTGCTATAATTTGCTCCAATATACCTTCTGCCCCTCTGTCTCTTTCTTCTTCTTCTGGGATCCCAATTATTCTAATGTTGTTTCGTCTTATGGTATCACTTATCTCTCGAATTCTGCCCTCGTGATCCAGTAGTTGTTTATCTCTCTTTTTCTCAGCTTCTTTATTTTCCATCATTTGGTCTTCTATATCACTGATTCTCTCTTCTGCCTCATTTATCCTAGCAGTTAGCGCCCCCATATTTGATTGCACCTCATTAATAGCCTTTTTGATTTCTACTTGGTTAGATTTTAGTTCTTTTACTTCTCCAGAAAGGGTTTCTCTAATAACTTCCATGCTTTTCTCAAGCCCAGCTAGTATCTTTAAAGTGATGATTCTGAACTCTAGATCTGACATTGTACTAATGTCCGTATTGAGTAGGTCCCTGGCAGTCGGTACTGCTTCTTGTTCTTTTTGTTGAGGTGATTTTTTCCATCTTGTCATTTTGTCCAGAGGAGAACAGATTAATGAGAGAACAAAATGCTAACAGGGTAACAATGTTCCCAGAAAATATACTCTAAACAAATCAGAAAAGACCTGAAGCAGTGGGAAAAGAAAGGGAAAGAGAGAAAAAAGAAAAAGAGAAAAAAAAAGGAAAAGAAAAAGATAAAGATAAAAACAAACGAAAACAGAAAACAACAACAACAACAAAAAAAACAGAATGTCATCAAATATGATCAGGCTGGTATATAGATCAGTGCCACACACTAGATTTTGGGTGTATTTGGTCTGTTAGAAGAAAGGGCCTCCCAAAATTTTAAAGAAAGAAAAACATATATGTACAAAAATAAGGGTTGATATGATGAAGGGATGGAATATGACTGTAAAGATGGAAATTATAAAAAATTTTGTAAAAGGAATTGATAAGAAGTTGTTTGAAAAAAGAAAGAAGAGGATTTAAAAAAAAAAGAGAAAAAAAAGGGAGAGAATGTCATCAGGCAGGGGAGTAGAAAAAAACCATACAATAGAGATTTAGGGTATATTTTGATCTGTTAGAAGAAATTATCTCAAAATTTTAAAGAGAGAACAACTTATGTATATATGCCAAAAATACGGGTAACTACTATGAAGGGATAGAATATGACTCTAAAAATGAAAAATAAAAATGAAAAATAAAAATGTTTGTTTTTTTTTAAAAGGGATTGATAAGATGTTGGTTGAAAAAGGGAAAAAGAAAAATTCAAAAAAAAAAAAAGACAGTTAAAAAAAATTAACTTTGAAAGACTAAAGAATCATGGTCAAAAAGCCATGAATTCTATGTGCAGTATTCCCCCAGCGCTGGAGTTCTGCCGTTCTCATTGATCGGTAAACTTGGTCTTGGCTGGCTGTTCTCACTGATCTTCTGGGGGAGGGGCCTGTTGCTGTGGTTCCCAAATGTCTTTGCCGGAGGCAGAATTGCCCCGCCCTTGCCGGTCCGGGCTAAGTCATCTGCTCGGGTTTGCTCTCGGGAGCTTTTGTTCCCTGCAAGCTTTCCGTACAGCTTTGGAGGCGGAGAGTGAAAATGGCGGCCTCCCAGTCTCCGCCCTGGGGGAGCCGAGAACTCGGGGTCCCGCTCCTCAGTGCGCCCCCAGAGAAAAGCCGTCAGTCACTACCGTCTCCCTGGTCTCCGGCCGCACTCCGTGCTCACCCGGCCTGTGACCGAGCGTTCCTATCTCCGGCACCTGACCCCGTGTGGAGTCTCCAAACCCTGCACATCCCTGCCGTGCGCTCCCGTGCCACTCCTCCCGGGGGAAGAAGGTGAGTCTCCCCGGATCTGCCGCTTGTTGGGTCCCTGCTGGAGGAGCAGTGGCCCGACTGTGCTGCGGATCACGGTTTATAGCAACCCCGAGCTGAGAGCCCGCGCCTGGGCTCCGTCTCTGCAGCCGGCTTCCCTGCTCCATACCTGGGAGCTCTGCCGCACTCAGGCACCCCCGGTCTTTCTGTGACCCCGAGGGTCCTGAGACCACACTGTCCCACGAGGGTTCCACCCCCCACTTCGCCACCAGAGTGACGTCCCTCAGCGGAGCAGACTCTAAAAGTTCCGATTTTGTGCTCCGTGGCTCTATCACTTGCCAGAAGCGGCCGACGGAGGCCCCCTCCCCCGCCGTCTATCCTCCCGAATAACGCCTCGGATTCACTTCTCCGCACGTCCTACCTTCCAGAAAGTGGTCGCTTTTCTGTTCAGAGAGTTGTTGCTCTTCTTTTCTTCGATCTCTTGTTGAGTTTGTAGGTGTTCAGATTGGTTTGATCCCCATCCAGCTGAATTCCTGGGACCAGACGAAGTCCAGGTCTCCTACTCCTCCGCCATCTTGCTCCGCCCCTTGGAGTAGCTACAGCTTTAAAGTTTGCTCCTATGTACATTTATAATTATGTCCTTTTCTGGGCTTATTTTTGTCAGATTTCCTCCTTTTTTTTTCTCCCTGGTCTGTGGAAGCCAAGTATGTCCTGGAGTGAATGGGCACCGACAGCTGTGCCCACAAATGGCACTTTATGAGGGTGTTTTTAATGAAAGTCAGCAATTTGGCTGCAGAATGGGAATCAGAACTCAGAGGCCTGCTTGTTGGTATCGTCAGCGAGTAGGAGTGAGAGCACCAAAACGCACGTCTGCCAATGGGGAGAATTCTGGAATGTTGGCCGGGTTTGACAAGACCCCAGCACATCCTGATTGTAAAGCCTGCTGCCTCTGGCTTCAGAGGGCCGCTTTGGCAAGCCACACAGAGAGTTCAAATGTACAAAGTTCATTCATGTGGTTCATAGCTATGACCTACTTTGGGATCCTTATGGTTTAAGTGAGGAGAGGGACAATTAGATTTATGTTCTCTGTTAAATCCAAGAAGTGGTATCTGGGCAACTCAAGCTGAACGCACACAAGAGAGTGACCCTCCCCACCTACTTGGTAAACTTGGTGCAGGTGGCAGAAATAATACCTGGATAAATACCACCGGTCACTTAGGACATTTTCTTTATATCAACATTTGCTGTAGGAGGTTCTCATGTCTCCCGGCTCTTGCCAAGCAAACAGTGTGCTTTAGACAAGAAGTGGGAAACAAAGGTTTGCCAGAAATGGTCAGGAGTAATGGGCCTTAGCAGTGGTGTTTGCAATGGAGTTTCTCCTCTGATGTCAACTCTGGCTTTTGTTAGATGCAGTCCTGAATTAGGATACCAGGAGGCACGTGATATATAGAAGTGCTGACTTTCCATCTGTTCAAGTGGAGTGTCTTTTGTAAGTTTTCATTACTCATTCTGTGTTCTGCATCACCGAGCCTTTCAAAATGCACTCTTGATACAGAAGCAAGATCTCCACTTCAATCTCTGTATTTGGCCACCTGAAAATTCCAGTAATTGGCCTCCATCATTGAATAAGTAGGGGAGGGGAAGGCCCCACGAAAACCATTGCCCCAACCCAATTGCCCCCCCCCCCCCCGCCGTCTATGGGGAAATCACAGGATCTGCTGATGATCCTCCTGATGTTAGTCTTTTTGTTGAATTTCATTTTAATTATAATTTTTAAGAATGATTTTTCCCCTCAGAATGCTGGAGTCGAGTTTGGGAGAATTTGTTATGGTTAAGGAATGCTGGTGAGTGGATGGGTTTGCTCTTGGTCCTGGAAGCCTCAGGTATCGGTCCTTGCAGGCAGATGCTGCTCCAGTTCCTGGGGCAGGGCCGAATCACCCTGTATCCCCTAGGGCCTGGCATTGTGCACCACACATATTAGCCCTTGGTGCATGATGCCTGCTTCGCTGTTGAAAACTTGTAGCCGGATGGTATGGGGCTTAAGAGCTGGGCTTTGGAGAAGATATATGATTTTGAATCCTGCTCCTGCCACTTATTCTCTGAGTCTTTGGGTAAACCACTCTACCTCTCTGAGACCCAGTTTCCTCATGTATGAAATGGGGATAATAAGGTCCACCACACAGAGCTGTGAAAATGAAATGAGATGGTGCCTCACACTTGGTATAGAGCCTGTGGAGTGCCTCTTCCCTCATTAAAGTGTAAGCCCCATGGGGGTAAGGAAGTATCTGTTCCCTACTATAGCCCCATGCCTGGCACATAGTAGGTGCTCAATAAAATATTTGTTAGATTAATGAACATCTGTTATAGATTTTCCTGTGATATTACCATGAAGAGAAAGAAGTTTAAAGATTTGAGGAATGGTGATATGAGACAGTTATATTGGAAACAAAATAAACTAATTGGAGAAATATTTTTTATCAGCATGAGTTATCCATGTGTATCTTAGTATTGGGCATTAATTTCACTTTAAAAAAATGATTTATTTATTTTTTTAGAGAGCGAGAGAATGCGGGGGAGGGGCAGAGGGAGAGAATCTTCAAGCAGTCTCCCCACTGAGCGGGGAGTCCAAGTGGGGGGGCTCAATCTCATGACCCATGAGATCATGACCTGAGCCAAAAGCAAGGGTCAGACCCTTAACCAATTGAGCCAGGAGGCACCCCCATTAATTTCACTTTTAAGTAAATTTATTATTTTAGTTGAGAAGTCATCATTTGTTTTTCTAGATGATGTTTTTCAGGATTCCTGAGAGAAACTGACTTACATAATTTTATATCTTTGGCAAATATACATATATATTTTAAAGATTTATTTATTTATTTTAGAGAGAGAGAGAAAGTGTGGTGGGGAGGGGCAGAGGGAGAGAAAGAAACTCAAGCACACTCCCCACTGAGCGTGGAGCCAGCCCTGGGGCTCTGTCTCACAACCCTGAGATCATGACCTGAGCCGAAATCAAGAGTTGGATGCTTAACCAACTGAGCCACCCAGGTGCTCCTGTATGTATGTATGTATGTATGTGTATATATATATAATATTTAAATATATATATTATAATATTTAATATATATATAATATTTAAATATATATAATATTTAAAAAATATATATATATTTAAAGATTATTTAGAGACAGAGAGAGAGCAGGAGGGGCAGAGGGAGAGGGAGAGAGAATCTCAAGCAGACTCTGTGCTGGGTGTGGAGCCTGATGAGGGGCTCAATCTCATGACCCTAAGATTACAACCCAAGCGAAAACAAAGAGTTGGATGCTTAACTGACTGAGCCACTCAGGCGCCCCCATATATATTTTTAATAGAATTATGGTTTTTGGTTTCCCATGGAATATGGCAAAGATTTCCTCTCTCTTCCATTCCTTCTCTTTCCCCTTCCTTTCTTGCTATCTTTCTCTGCCTCCAAGATGAAATACTACAGTGCATTAAAATATTTCTGAGCATTAAGGATGTAGGGAATACATCCTTCTGGGCCAAATCCACTGGAATGGGCCAAATCTACGTAAGGATGTAGGGTGTTTGAGTATGTTAGCTTCTAAGGGAAAGTTTTAAATAAAGTTGAAACTGTTTTTCTTTAGGAATTACTCAGCTTTGTAATTCCATAGGTAATTAGTAATTTTTCTGTTCTCCAAATTGCCAAAATCTGATATCGACCGGTAGTCAGTTTGGAGCATCACTATGTGTCTGACTCAGTTGGGAATGAGGTGGGCACTCATTCAGAGCACTCATTGCAAAGTACAGGGTGGCTCTAAGTGTTTTAGGGACAGTTCTTTAACCCACCGCCAGATGGAGAAGGTACTCCACTGAAGGTCTGATTCATGTTTGCCTTGTTGAAACAGGTTTTGGCACTTTTCTCCTTTCTGGACAGTTAGCATTTTTTGGATGCAGAAAAGAGAGCAACACATGAGGGCCTATATTTTAACACTTTATGTAGGAATTAAAGTACATGTTGTTATGGACTTTGGCACTTAATGTGCCCGCTTAAAATATCTAAAGGTTTATGTATTTTTAACCTTTAAGAGACTGGTATTGACATATGAGTTTGATTTTTTTTTCTTAAGATAGACTTTGATTTCCCATTTCATGACTTCCAACCACCAGGCTGACATCCCCTTTCTCTGTGGGGTCATAACACAAGGTGAATAATTAAGAGCAAGAGTGTTGGAGATTCATAGCTCTGTGTTCATGTCTAAACTATTCCACTTGGGTGAGCCACTTACCCAGTCCATCCCTCAGTTTCCTCTAATGTGAAATGCTTATTTCACAGAATTGCTGGGGGGTATGAATGGGTTGATCTAGCTGATGGCCCCTGTATAGCACCTATGCCAGGGGTGCCTACAACAGTTGTGTCTATGTTAGCTGTGGAAAGGCGGTTAAGAACAATATTTTCCCCTCAGTTTTACTGAGATATAATAGACTATGAAATATTTTATGTCTCTCCTGAAAGCATTAAAATTTCAGACTATGCTAAATTATCATTTAATTATGGCCCCTTTGCTTGCTCTTCCAATTGTCACCTGCACCCTTGGGATAGGCTACTCCAGTGGTTCTTGGGGGTAGTGATATTGCCTCCCCAGGGAACAGTTGGCCATGTCTGGAGATAGTGTTGGTTGCCACAGTTGGAGAGTGGGTGTTAAGTGGCATCAACTGGGTAGGAGCTAGGGATGTTGCCAAACATCCTACAATGCACAGGACATGCCCCACAACAAAGAATGATCTAGCCCTAAATATCAATAGTACCAAGGTTGAGAAACACTGGGCTATAAGTTACTCAGAAGAAGAAAAGTTTCTTGTCTTTGGTCTTGTCAATTCAACTTGATTAAATTCCAAACATATACTAATCAGGACCTGTGCTAGATTCTGGAACAACTAAGGATGAAAAGACACAGACTCAGTCCAGGATGTGTGAAGGGTCTGGGGTTGTGCTCTATTTACAAGCTAGTACATTAGCCTGTTACTGTTTCATGGATGCCAGCAGAAGACACAAGGCTCCTGGGTCAAAGACAAAGGACTTGTTAATCATGGCATAGCAAATGGAATGAGCATTATGTTGACATAGGTTCCCTTTATCTCCTGTCCTACAGGGCAACATGAGGGTGCCTAGGTGGATATTAAGCATGCAGTGGGTTTGCAGCACAGTGGAGGAACACAGAACTCAGGGATTCCAATGCTCTTAATAATAAGTGGTAAGCAAATCTCTTCTTTGGGGGGAAAACAGTATCTTGTCCCTCAAGTGTATAAAGAATAATATACAAGGCACAGAGGATATGGAGCAAGGTATTTCAGATTGGTAGTGTTTGAGAAGGCTTCATGGAGGAGGAGATATCTGAACTGGGTTTTGAAGGGTGAATAGGACTTTAGCCCACAGACAAGGGGAAAAAAGTTTTCTCTTTTCTTCCTGACAATAAATTAACTTCTGTACATCTCAGCACAGGTTATGTGAGGACAGGGGACACTCTAGCTAAGTTAGATCAAACTCTGGCTAAGTTTGATTAACTAGTGAGCACATGTGGACTGTTGCCAATTATGTTACAATATTATAAACTTAACATCTAACATTAATTTACTACCAGGGTCTCCTCAACACAGGAGAGTATGTTAGGCCAAGGTTGATAGACTGGAAAGCAAGGCCTGCTGGATCACCCATAGAAGGCACTGCAGAGGTGATAAAAGCAAGGAATGCTGAGTCTAATGGGTAAGCATGAGCCATTTGGGTAAGCACCGGAACAGTGTCTTGTTGCTCATGGTAGTATAATCTGGGGACACTGGCTGTATTCAAAGCATCAAAGGCTGCACAGGCAGGGTGTAAAATGGTGCCTAACTGTGGGGAATCCTATGTGATACTATCCTGGAATAGAATATTACACCACAATGAAAATGGTGGGACTGGGCTCCATACACGAACATGGATAAATTCCAGTCTTTTAATCAGAAAACCAGAAACCATTCTACATATTTTCAGCAGGAAGAGTTGAATACAGGAAATCCGGTCCTACAAAATTATTGGAAGGGATAGGGAAGGAGCAAAACCCAAGGGTGGGGGTGCTCCCAGCAGATCAAGAAGTCACAGCAGCCACTATTGCTAATGCAGAGTCCATGTAATTCTGCCACCATCATTGCCTGAGGATGAGGAAATCTGCCTTTGTCCTCCCATCCACCTCTCATTGGTAATAGAATAGAAACCCTGTTTGCAAGGGATTCTGGGAGTTGTTCTCAGGCCTCCACATCCTGTGACAGAGCTGAGAGCAAAGAAGGGGGTGGGATGATGCTGGGGGTCCAGAGACAAGAGTAACATGATACGTGATAAAACAGCTCCCTGAAGATTACATATAGCATGATCCCATTTTCATACAATGGTGTGTTAGAGCTGGCTTGAACTGGCTTATGAGACCCAAAAATTAAATTTTCAGCAACTTTGTAAGACAGTTGTTAAACACAGCCAATATTAAAAATTAAATTATATAAATTTACAGTAAAATAAATTGTACTAAAGACAATGGTAATAAATATGCTAAACTCATCACCTAGTTATCTTACTGAATTTTACTCTTATCTATGCTTTTGAGGTTGTTTATACCTATTCTAGCTGTGTGGTGAAAACCCTATATACTGATGTGCTACTACAATCTATTTCAAACTCTGTGTTTGGTGGCATCACTGTGGTAGCTTGAAATAGGCCACCAGGAGAGAGCTTATAACTTACATGAAAGAGACTAGCTAATGCTACAAACTAGGGCTTGATCATTCTGTATCAACATGCACATCTGGACATAACAAAATGGTGGACAAAATGTTAATAATGTTGAACAGATTAAACTTAAAAGTTGGTATGTCTGTGGCTGTTACATCGTGAATAGCACAAGAATTGAGGAAATAGGGCACCTGGGTGGCTCAGTCGTTAAGCGTCTGCCTTCGGCTCAGGTCATGATCCCAGGGTCCTAGGATCGAGCCCCACATCGGGCTCTCTGCTCCGCGGGAAGCCTGCTTCTCCCTCTCCCACTCCCCCTGCTTGTGTTCCCTCTCGCTGTCTCTCTCTCTGTCAAATAAATAAATAAAATATTAAAAAAAAAAAAAAAAAAGAATTGAGGAAATAGTCTTCCAATATTTGAAAACTACTGTCTGATTCAACAAAGAAATTGCTCACATGATTGATGAGAAATTTACTCTCTACCATATACTTTTGTCATTTTGCTTTCTTCTTACTTACTAATGTAAACAAAAATATCAACCAACATATGTCTTGGAACTACATTGGTTTCTCCATTGCAACCATTGGTTGGCTGCAGTTATGAAGGTGTGGCAAAATTCAACAACAAAAAAATCTGTGTGAATCAACTAACTGTGATTTACAAAGGATGTTATAGGATTTTATGTATTTGATCATTATTTGTAAATTGTGTGCGATATGTCCTTTGTATAAAAAAATGTATAACAAACTTATATAGGGAAACACACATGTGCACACATACACGCACACACACACATTTGATTTTTGGAGAGGTGGTTGTTAAATATTTACCATCACACCTCTGCATATACAACAGCGAGGGGATGATGAGCAACATTCCAGATAGCAGTTACCTTTGGGGGAAGATCTAAACATGGATATATACCTAGGCCCCTTCTGCTTGGACTTTCTCCCCTCATTTGCCATCTACCCTGTCATCCAAGTTCAAAGTTGGGGCATCACTGAGGAATCCTCTCCCCAGCTCACATCTCATCCACCAACTATTGTTGACTCGTCCTCCTGAATGTGTCATGGTGTTCACGATTCCACGTGCTTGGAACCCAACGAGAAACACCTCTTGCCACTGGTTCCTCACCTCTGACATGCAGGGAGCAGCCTGTGGTGGAGGATGTGTTTGCCAGAGATCATGGAGGACAGAGAGGGAGCCAGAGAGTTCTCTGTTTCACCTGGGTTCTTCAGCAAAGTGGCTGTGGGCATTTATCAATCTAGGGGAAGCCAAGCTCTGCAAAAAAACAATCAATGGAGGTATGTAATCAATATAGAGGGAACTTGGGGCAGTTCATAAGAAGACACCGAGTTAGGTCCCTGAAAAAAAGAGAGTGACATCCCAGGGTAGGCCCCGCAGAAATAACACAGGAGAGGATAAGCAGAGTCCAGGAAGAGAGATGCTGCCCGGAGTGCTGGGGCTGCTGTAGGGGTGGAGCAAGAGGAAACTGGCACTCAGGGCTTTGCTCTGGCCCCACGGTGAAAAGGGGCCACCTGCCTGTGTCTGGAGGCAGGACATAGGCCCCAGGAACTACACCCCCCCCCCACAACACAGCTGCTTCTCAATGGAAACTCCTGGAGGAGAAAGTCAGAAAAGAGGGTGGAGTGTGGAGAGCAGCTGGGGAAGTGGGCTCTGTGAGGTTGGGGACCGCAGTTCCCCTGACGAGAGCAGGAACTCATTCCTGAGGCTGCCCTCGTCAACTGTGTGCATAGGACAGTCATCGCCTGTGCTCCAGGCAGACACCCTCTCTGCTTAGATGTGCTTTTCTATACCAATAACACAGCCTCCCCCTGCCTCCCTCTCTTTCGCCCTATGTCTCTCTAGCACACTGTCCTTACTTAGGCTTCAAAGGAGAGAGAGGAGGAGGAGCATGTTGTCGTACCAAGAGTGCCCTGGGTCTTACCCCACTGACATCAGCATCTTGCTGATTACAGTTCTTAGATGTGGATATATCTAATGCCCAAGTTGACTCTGAGGCGAATGAACATACATCTAATTTAGTTTTCAGTTCACAGGCAGGGTCTAATAGTTCTGCTGTTTTCACCAAGTCTTGCATTTGAAAGCCTGGTCAGTGTTCAACGTGGAGGCCCAGACCAGGTGGAACCCACTTTACTCATGTGGTCCAGTCCCGTAGACTGAGCTGGGCACAACCTGGGAGCCACGTACTCTTTCAGGATGTATGTAGCTCAGCTTCCATATGAGTGTGTTCTAGGTCTTATACAGACAGATTGCAAAGAAATGAAAGCGTGTTTGTGTCTGGTAATTTGGAAATTCACAACGTAAAGACACTAACTACCCAGTCAAGGCAACCACAAAGTCTGAGGATACAAAAGGGCTTGATTCCACTTAATGAGGGAACACAAATTGAAGATGTGGCTTCATACTTCTCCCAACAGAGCAAGAAGCTGGGCGGTCCTGTGCCCAAGGAGAAGCTTCTGAGTTCACTGTGCCGACCCTGGAGGATGACTGTGCCCAGGGTCAGACCTCAGGGGGCCTCAGTATTAAAGACCCTCTTCCTTTTTGTCCCTTCCATCAGCTGCCGTGTCCTCTGGGGCATTCGCTGGAAATACAGGTCCCAGCTCCAGCCCCAAGAAACCTCTCTGCTTAGCAAAAGCCCCTGGCCAGCCCTGGTTCCCTGAGAAAAGGAGGAGGCTGCTATGCTTTGTACACATGCATCCACCTCTCCCCACTAGAACATTCCTTAACGGGAGATCGCCACCTGGTTTTTCAACAGTCTGCAGTCTTACAGAAGTCATTCATTCATTCATTCATGCATGCATTCATTCATTCTTCTCACTCCATCTCATCCTGCCTCAGTTCTGGAGGTGGGGTGGGGCACGCACCCTGTTAGCTGTGGGGAACTCTCCTTTGGAGCAGAGGAGAGCATGCTTTCTTGGATGCCAGCTTCTGTGTTTCCTGTGTTTAAGACTGCCCACTTCCCTGGCATCCCTCAGACATGGACACGGAAGGCCTTATCCCTGTGCAGAGACAGGCACAGCAAGAAGGGGCAGGGCAGGAAGGGGAGGCTGCAGAGCGACGAGGTCTACCAGGAAGCCTGTTAGTGTGGCCCACAGCCAGGCCTCCAGCTGTCCTATTATTTCCTGCTTGTGCTGGCGCTGTTCAGGCTTTGTCTGGTTCTAGTCCTGGAAGGGAAACACTGGCTGATGCTCCAGTCCATTAATCATTTTCAGGCTTTGCGACTAACCACGGAGCTGGATGGAACGTTCTCTTAAGACATGGAAGGGCTCTATGGTTAGATCAAAAGGAGCCCCTCTTCGTAATTTGGCAGCTATGTTGAGAGGCTGCTTGGCCTTGGCTGTGGGTGTGGTCACTCTCATCACATTGCACTGAAATTCTCTGCACTGTTTGCCCAGCTGGTGTCTGTTTAGAGAGCTATTTAGATTCTTCTAAAGAAAGGAAAGCTTTCCATTCTCAGAGAAACCACAGTGATTAAGTACATATAAGAGAAAAGCATTATGATGACTAATCAGAACAAAATCAATGATTCCCTTTTTGCATTATACATGATGACGTTTATAGTCCACTGCTTTTAGCAAGAGTGTGGGTGTGACTTTGGGGTCAAGAAGGAGCTGGGAAGAGCCACCCTGATGCCACTGAGCAGGGGACCTGCTGGTGGGGAGAAGGACTGGAAACATTAATGATGTGATTAGGTGCCCAATCAATATCTGACCCGGGAAATTCTTAACCTTGTAATAGGAGGGAGCCAAGAATTTCTGGTTACCTTTGATGTGGTCATTTGAGGCCACCCAACCTAACCTCTCTGTCCTGGGGGACACTTTCCACAAAACCTGACTTGAAGCCTGAAGAATGTCATGTTCCCCCTAAATTTCTACCCAGCCAAGAAAGTGGAAAGACACCTTTGTGTGAATATATCAGTGACAGGATGCTCACCACCTCATGAAACTGTTCCAGTTTTTGAATGGCTTTAATCATTTGAAAGGTCTCCCTCACATTTGGTTGAAAATTGTGTCTCTGTCACTTTTCTCTATCAGTCTTGGCACAGCTTTGGGAACTATATGGTAAAATCTAGCTGGCTTCACACTGGTTCTTGCAGCATTTAAAGATGACACGGTGTTTGTGCTGTCTGTCTCTTGTCTGAATGTCCTCACTGATTCAAAGAACACTGTTCACCACTCTGCCACTTCCTGCAGGTGTCCCCCAGTTCTGACTGAGGAGGGGGGCATATGTTGTTCATATTTGGATATCTGTTGACCTCTTTGCTCATGACACTATACTTTTATTAATTCATCCATCCTAAGATCTTGTTCGTTTTTTTTGGCAGCTGTGTCACACTATTGGCTCATGTTTACCTTAAAGTCTGAAGAGCAATCAACCTCCTATTCATTTAAATTTCCATGTACCAGAGGGTTTGGAAAGAAGCAGAAGCAAAAATGTTGACCTCGTCACTACTGACTTGTTTTGCTTTTATCAGGGCCTTTGAATGTGACATTTGATACTAGAGTTTTAGGCAAGTGGATATGTTATGTTGATAGGCAACTTTGCATGTTTTTTGTACTTAATGTGATAGGATCACATCAAGTTCATGTACTCCTTTGGGAATGGTGGCTGGAGCTTTGTTAGACTGTGTGTACAGACCACAGCGACATGAGCTGTTCAACAGGCTGAAGGTGTTAATGTCAGTAAGGAGCCGGCCCTGCCCCATTTCGAAGTTTGAGAGCATTTGTGGGCAATCTTTACAGGGCCCTGGGATAATCTTCTGACCTCCTGTAAATAGCCTTTGTGTGTCTGGTGCCTGGGTTAGATTCGGGGTAAGCAAAGTGGCACCAGACACAGTCCCAGCCTTCAGCGTCCAGGACAGCCTTTGGGGTAACTACTCCTGTGCTTTATCCAGAGCAGGCCTTCCAAAACTGTTTGTTGGGTGGGCACATTAATTTAAAAGTATGTTTGTTTTGTTTTCCTGAACCAATAGACAGATAGTGCCTAAGAGGTTATCTACTTTGAGTAGACAGAGCTTGTCCAAAAATCTGTCTTCATCTGTCATTGTTGGGACAGTTGGCAATCTGGAGATGAGCATGGACTGGAGAGGGCGCCTGACTGAGCCATGGAGGTCCTGGCCACTGGGAAACAGGAGCAGTTTCTGTCTTCGCCTCCCATGCTGAGTCGTTAGCCTAAATCCCAGGAGCCTAGGCAACTTGCTCCTTCTGTGGGTTTCCTTAGGGCTTTTGCCTAATATTGAACACTGGACATTTACAAATTTTATTTATAACCTGTTAACTTTCCCCCATGAGTACATCTTGCCTCCCTGCCTAGTTTGTCTGATCACTGGTATCCTCCACAGACTTCAGTATGGCATTTTGCCCATCAAAAGGCCTAGATAAATAAATGTGGAATTCAACTGTGAAGATCTGAGAGGAGCCGACTTCTCCCTCAGAAGAAAGGGCAAGAGAAAAAAACCAGACTTTTAGGAAATTCATGCTCTGGGCCAGGCACTGTGCTGGGAACTTTATATTTGTTATTTTCCATAATCTCCATAAGACTTTCAAGTATTAGTATCCTCATTTTGCAGAACAGAAAACTACATCTCAGAGAAGTGAAGGAGCCTATCAAAGTTGATATGAAGAAGAAGAAGAGATAGGTAGGATTTGAACTCAGGATTCTCTGTTGGCAGGAGCAGCAATGCTGTGGAGCCTGTCTGCTTTCTGTGAAGGCTCAGAGGGGCTGGAAGCAAAGACATGGTGTGTGGCCGTTAAGTTGACATACAGCCACCTTTGAGTTATCAACCAGAACCATCTTACTGCTGGAGATAGGAAAAGGCCAGGCCTGAAAGAACAAAGAAGCAAATAAATAAGAAAAGAAGGTGTGGGGGGGGCACTGGGTGGCTCAGTCAGTTAAGCGCCTGCCTTTGGCTCAGGTCATGATCTCAGGGTCCAGGGATCAAGCCCCACATTGGGCTCCCTGCGTGGCAGGGAGTCTGCTTCTCCCTCTGCCCCTCCACCCCACTTGTGCTCTCTCTCTCTCACTGTCTCAAATAAATAAGTAGTCTTAAAAAGAAGGTGGGAGTATGAAGAAGGAGGGAGGAAAATTGCAGATTAAAATTCCCTATGCAGGAAGAACCTCACATCTATTCAGTAGAGCAAAGGGTTCATCAATGAAGTAATTTATAAACCCATGAGAAGGCATACCAATGGCATGAGTTTATCTTAGCCCTTTTCTCCCCAAAGGAGGAAGGAGTATTCTTCGCTATGGAAGACAAGGACTTTTAATAGTGTTGGGGAGCTTTGAAAAGGTGGATCGTGTTTGGAAACTATGAGTCACTAGGTTAGCACTAGGCTGTCCTGTAGCAGTAAATAAGTCTCGAGGTCTCAGTGGCTTACACATAGAGAGTTCTTTCTTGCTTGTGATAATTCCAGTGTGAGTTGGGCGAGCCTTCAGGGCAGCTGCCCCCCATGCAAGGACTTAGTGATACAGGTCGCTTCCACCTTGGGAAGCCACCATTTCAGCACGGGGCTTCCCGGTCAAGCACCAGTGTTTAAATGCTTCAGCATGGAACGTCACAGATCACTTCCACTCACAACCCGTTGGCCAGAACTAGTCCCATGGCACTACCCAACATGATGTGCCCCACTTGGCTGGAAAGTGTGGGGGGATGCTTAGGTATGTATGGATTACTCAATGTCTCTGACACATTTCCCTTACTTTCTTCCGCTCAAAACCCACTTGAAGGCAGTTTATTGGTCTTGAGAAAAAGAACATAGACTCCTGAATATATTATGTTCAGCCCCTTGCCTCGTCCACCATGTTCCAGTCACATTAGACATTTTTCACGTCTTTTAGTTCAACATGCTTTCTCTTACCTACTCTCTTGATTTTCTGCCTCCCTGATAAACTCTCCTCCTTCTGTTTTTCTCTGGATAACTCCTATGATTATTTATGTTGAGACTTAGATAGTGCCTCCTGTAGAAACCTTTCCTGAAGCTCTAAGTTGGGGTTAGAGCTTCTTTGAGCATCCATATCATCCTTTATTTCCCCCATCACATTACACTGTGGAAATTCACTATTTATTAGTCTATAATCTATCAGATCGTGGGTTCTCTGATGCTTGGGACCATTGTAAGAGCCCCTAGCTACCACGTCCAGGACAAAGAAGATGCCTGCTTAGTGGACTCTGGTTGGAAGAGGGAAAGGATTCTTCTAAGGCAGAATGTATATGATGATACTATTGCAGATTTGATTCTAATGTTAATCTGGAAAAGCAAATGTGCTAAAGAGCCAAGAAATTTTTGAAAAAGAGTAATAGGGGAGATTTGTACTTTCCTTAATGTGAAAATGAATTTAATTCATAGTAATTAAAAGAGTGAGATGTGGGGCACCTGGGTGGTGCAGTCGGTTAAGCGTCTGACTCTTGATTTTGGCTCAGGTCATGATCTCATGGGTTGTGGGATCGAGCCCCATGCCGGGCTCCATGCTCAGCAGGGAGTCTGCTTGAGATTTTATCTCCCTTTCCCTCGTCCCCTCTTGCTGCTCATGCTCTCTGTCAAATCAATCAATCAATCAATCAATCCTTAAAAAAAAAAAAAAAAAAAGAGTGAGATGCCTGCCCAGCATTCAGCCAAGAGATTAGCAGAATAAAATAAAGAGTTGATATTGCACACTTGAGTCCAAATTCTGTAGGCAAGCCAGGCCAGCTGGAAACTCAGCCAAGGTTTTTATTTGCAGAATCAAGGCATAATTGTTTCTTCTTTTGAAAACCTCAGTCTTGGCTCTCAAAGCCTTCAACTGTATATGGAAAACTGGTATATGCTAAAGGAGTCATTTTAAATCAGTGACAAGAGGATGAATTAGTGAATAAATTATATTTTACGACTGGCTGTTATTTGGTAAAATTGAAAAACAATAAAACAAAGATTTAAGAAGTTAAAAAATTTTTTAAAAGTTATATTCCTTGCTTGTACCACATACAAAAGTAAATTTGAAATGATTATAGATCTGAACATAAGAAAAATCTGTAAACTACTAGTAAAAACATAGGAAATATTTTCATTATGTTGGAGTGGGCAAGGCCTTTTAAATAATGACATGTGACCTGGGAGTCATACTGTTTTAGAATGATACATTTGATAGCATTGAAAGAAAAACTCTCTTATATAGCAAAAAGCAATAAAATCCCAATTAAAAAAATATCAAGGTGGGGAAAATATTCACTATATATAGTTACAAAAAATTAACATAAGAACTGCCTAAGTGCCTACAAAATCAGTAAGAAGCAATGAACAATCCAGTTTAAAATAGCAAAGGATATGAAAAAGCAATTCACAGGAGAAAAAGTATAAATAGCTTATAAATAGAAGAGGTGCTTAATCTCACTGATAATAAAATTAATACAAATTAGAATGACTAAAAAACATTTCCTCCAGATTACAAGCATTAAGAGAATTAACAGTAGTCAGTATTGATGGTGGTATAATATTTTAGAGAAAAATTTGACAATATCTACTAGAAGAAAGAAGTGCCTATGTTGTGACCTTATAATTCTACTGCTTCATCTACCAGGGATTGGTTAAGTGACTTCTAGAATGTTATTCAGTGTTTAAAGGAGTGAGGTATATTTTCTGTGTATTCTGACATAAAAAAATCTGTAATAGAAATTTAGATTTAAAAAGTGACTTATAGGGACACCCGAGTGGCTCAGTCGGTTAAGCATCCAATTCTTGATATCGGCTCAGGTCATGATCTTGGGATTGTAAGATCGAGCTCCATGTCAGGCTCCATGCTGGGTGTGGAGCTTGCTAAAGATTCTATCTCTCCTTCTCCCTCTTCCCCTCCCCCACTAAAAAATAAAAAAGAAGTGACTTACAGAATAGTTTGCAATACATGATCTCATTTTGTTAAAAACATGCATGTATGTTTCATGTATGCCAGGAAAGCAGCCTGGAAAAACGCACAGCAAGCTCTTAGTGGAGGTAATAGCTAAAGAGTATGATTTGGAGAACTTCATTTCTTATTTTCCACATTTTAGTATTATTATTTTTAAAATAAGGGTGATACTTGTTTATGTTACTTTAAAACAGAGATGAAAAAGACACTGCTTCGTTGATCTTACCAAAGCTCTGACTAGTTAGATGGGATCTTAGATACAGGCAAACGCATGGGGTGTCATGTCATTCATTCATTCCTTCATTCATTCATCATGTATTTTGGTGGATACCTTTGCTGTGTGAGGTTCTTTTTTTCTACATGGCTCTCTCTCATCTGTGTAATATCCTTTCTCATTTTACTCCAAAAAATGAAGAGTTTGGAAAACAGTTAAGAACCTAGAGCAAAGTATGCTTGTGAGGGACCCTTTTGCACGTCTGGCAGTGGGCACCACGATGGCTGACAACCAAACATTGATCAGTTGTTTGCTTGGATGTCTAAGAAAGCCCCTTTCTAATCCAGTCCGAAAGACTCATGTTGGAAGAGAGGATATTTTTATTGGAAAAAAAAAGTCCCCTCTGTATTCATATTGTGGGTTGATAATGTGTTGGCTGTCTCTACTTCAGAGCTGTCAATCTTGTTGCTCCGTAAGCTCTTGGCAGCACTCAAGTCACGTACTCCAAAGATAGTTGGATACAACTAAAATGAAGGGTTACTCTTTGAACTTTGTCCTGTCATGGCATTCAAATGCCATGTGAATGTTGGTTTACTGAATGCAAAACCAGAATGTTATGATAAGTGCCCATTATCTTGGGTTGTAATAGGAGACTTTGTAGGCATGGCAAATGTGCCATTGAATACATTTTTGCTTTTGCTCTTATTTTTGGCCTGTGCTGAATTGTATTGCCTTCTGTTATTCACTTAATACCAAGGTGAAGCATGTTTTGGCTACTAAGTCCTAAATTCAGATGTATGAAATACAAGGATTTTCTGAAAGGGTTTTGGATAGACTTAAACATATAAAACAGATAAAATAAATTATGATTATTCATATTGCAAGATGACACAGCAATAAAAATATTCAATGCAGTATCTTTAAAGACTAATTTTCATCATTCAGATAAAATATGGTGTAGTCAAATTTTATGCCACTTTAAGAGCAGAATCTATAATGAAGTCAGGCATAGTATATTTTACAATCAAAATATCCCAAGTCTCTCAATTCAATTTGGCTTCTAGTAAGTACAAATGGGAAGCACTCTTATTCTTTCGTCTCTCTCTATCTTTTTGTCTTGCATTTTACTCAGTTGTAGTCTCAGACAAGTGGACTCCTGCTCCTAGTGCACAAGCAGAGCTGCTCTGCAGTCAGAGGTGTCCATCAGCTGGAGGGCGGGTGAGGTTGTAAGAAGTTGAAGGAGTTTTGGCTTTAAAGTACAAATGAAGTGCAGAATTTATGCAATTTGTCCAGCTAATTCCAGCAAAACTCCAGAGGATAGAATAGCAGCAGTGGGCTGTAAGAAGGTACCCAATGGGATAGAATTTATAATTTAAAACAATTCTGGTTCCATTTATTGAAGAGACTGTCTTTTTTCCATTGAAAGAGCCAAGATGCCCTTCAACAGATGAATGGATAAAGAAGATGTGGTCCATATATACAATGGAATATTATTCAGCCATCAGAAAGGATGAATACCCAACTTTTACATCAACATGGATGGGACTGGAGGAGATTATGCTAAGTGAAATAAGTCAGGCAGAGAAAGTCAATTATCACATGGTTTCACTTATTTGTGGAACATAAGGAATAGCATGGAGGACATTAGGAGAAGGAAGGGAAAAATGAAGGGGGGAGAAATCGGAGGGAGAGATGAACCATGAGAGAGTATGGACTCTGAGAAACAAACAGGGTTTTAGAGGGGAGGGGGTGGGGGGATTGGTTAGCCCAGTGATGGGTATTAAGGAGGGCACGTACTGCATGGAGCACTGGGTGTTATACGAAAACAATGGATCGTGGATCACTACATCAAAAACTAATGATGTACTGTATGGTGACTAACATAACATAATAAAATTAAAAAACACACACACACACACACAAAACACAAAAAACAATTCTGGTTTTCTAAATTCACCTTATTGGGGGCACTTGGGTGGCTCAGTTGTTAAGCATCTGCCTTCGGCTCAGGTCATGATCCCAGGGTCCTGGGATCGAGCCCCACATCGGGCTCCCTGCTCCGTGGGAAGACTGCTTCTCCCTCTCCCACTCCCCCTGCTTGTGTTCCCTCTCTTGCTGTCTTTCTCTCTCTCACAAATAAATAAATAAAATCTTAAAAAAAAAATAAATTCATCTTATTGGTTAAATAGGTAGAATTCCCTGAAAATTGTGGTTATTTTCTTAGGTTCAGTGACTGCACAAACACAATATCAATATCTTACTTGCTATACAGTTTTCTTTCTTTTAAAAAGGAAACAACAACAACAACAAAAAACTAAGGATGTGAATTCGAGAAAGATGAGAAAAGATTTCACATGATTTTGCAAATCATTGTATCTTGTGCCTGTGCTCATCTTTTTCTTTACATCCAACTCATTGACTTATTTATATCCCAATGCAAGGCTAGTGTTTTAGGGCTTGTGCCAGACCCAGCTTATGGACCCACCCAGATCCGCCCACTGCACTCTGCACATCTACCTAGCCTGGCTTGGACTGCTCCTGCTGCTGCCACCACAACTGCTTCAGGGCAAGCCGCTCTCCATGCAGCCCTGACTGGCAAGAAGAGGCTGATGCACTTGAAGAGGCTGGGGGCTATGTCTTGAAAGTGTAGAGAAATGAAAACCCCATGGGGCTAACTTTGCCCAGTGGGAGGCTGCTGATAGGAAGAGGCTGATCTCAGCAACTGTTCTGAGATGTCATAGTCCCTACAACCTTCCCAAAGACATCCCAACCAGGCTGTTAGGAAGCTTTGGCCAACTTGATGCCCTGCCCCTCTGCATTTAGGTTCCCTCTCCCCTGCCTCGTTGCTCCCCTCACCCTAACCCTGCTTCTCTAGGACCACACTTTGCAGTGAAGTGTTAGCACATAAGTGTATGCTCCGGGATCTCTTGTCTAGAGAACTTGGGCCAAAAGATTTGGAACTTGTACTGACCCCAGGAAGCAGACCCTCTTGTGGGCTTTGTGGTAAGCACATGGCGACAACATCTGGCATCCGGTAGCATCACAGCTACCAAAGCTTTTATCTGTAGCTAATGAGGATAAGGAGGAAGTGGAGGTAAAGTGTGGAGATATCAACTCACTGTGAGACTTGATCCATTTTGGGGCAATGAAAATTATAAGGATCGTGATGTGGGATAATCACTTTGGAAGGCACTGGAAACTTTGCAAAAAGAAAGGAATGGATGGAAGACAGCTAATTGCTATCTTGCAGCTCTCTCTGAAAGCCAGGGTATTCCTGTGGTAGCTTTAAGGGGGTTCTCATCTCCTATAGCAGCAAGACAGAAGGTTCTAAAAGTCAGGATCTGATAAGAAGGGCGGAGGAAATGCAAAAGACTAATTGTATAGTCTTAAAGTCCCTTCAGTGTCAAAGAAAATTCCCTGATGGAGAAAGAGGAGACCTTGAGAATGTGGATGGTGACATTTGCCTGTTGAGACTGAGAATATTGGATCCCAAAGGCCTGAAGCTTCCTGGCTGGCAGAGGCTGCAGAGATCAGCCTCCCCTTCCCAGGGGATTATGCTGTGACCTCACAGAGAAGATGCTTCACAGCTAAGCATTGTTTTCCTTGAGATCTCTTCCCATCATTCATCCTTCTCTCCTGACTAATAACCAGAGTCAGGTCTGAGCACAGCTTTGGTGAGGACATGTACTCCCTGCTCCAGGAGAAATCAGTCTGTGTGTCAGAAGACTTATAGGAATTGGCAAATGTGTCAGCAAAGACATGTAGAAGTGGATCTCAAGGGTATTAGGTTGTCACCATCACTGGAGCTGGTCTTAGTAGTCTGTTGCAGTGACTCCTTGACAGTAGGCAGGATGGCCTACAATTGATAGGACAGAGATGCTGGATTATGTTTGGCATAATTTGAAGGAAAGAGTCAGGCTCAAAGAGTTAGGAATGTTAAAATGGATTTACTATGTAAAACCTGAGTACCCTCCACTTAACTATGTTTCTTGAAAAGAGACCGGAGGGCACTTCCTTCTGAAGGCAATAGGAATACCTAAATTAAGGGCTCACTGGCATCGGTGAGAGGTCGGTGTCTGTCTTCTGTAGGCTGGGGCTAATGATGATAAACACTGCCGTGGAACTGGGCTTCTTAATGTCAATGAGGGTAATGAGATTCCAGAGCAGCTTTTAACCACCAGAGGCAAAGGTGGCCATAATTATCATAATTGGAAGCACTGCAGAGTAGCACTTAGGGTGCCTTAACCTTCAGAGATTTATAGCAATGTCTAATAAATAATGTTCCTCAGCAGGAGACAGATGGACAGCTGACTAGGGTATTGTTAAAATTGAATAATAATAATAATATTAATAATAATAAAGCTGGAGAACACAAGGTCACTGAAATGGGAAATTATGGCCTCTCACTCAGTTTCCAAATGTAAGTCTGTTTTTGCATCTAGACTCCATAGATTCTAGGGAGGCTGGGGCCTCCTTGAAGAAGGACACTACTGCTGTTTCCCACAAGTTTACATGAAAAGTTACTATTCTAATCCTCCCCTTCAAGGGATCTGTAGATATTTCTCCAAGTCACTAGTGCCAGAGAGTGGGAACTAGCCAGACTGAGCTGACACTCATAATAGGGAATTTGAAATGCCACATATTGGTTCTACAGTTAGATTAGCAGGTTTAGGAGACCAGGTGACAAATGAAGTTTTACCCCAAGTCCATTTTGCAATGGGCCCATCGGGTCCACAAGATTATCCTGTGGTTATTTCTCAGGTCCCACCATGGGATAGATAATATTTAGTAGTTGGCAGAACTCCCCAGTAGGTCTCCTGACTTGTCGAGTAAGGGACATCATGGGAGGAAAGGCCAAGTAAGACTATCTGACACTGTTCTTCCCTCATTATCCAAGAGAGTAAATCAGAAATAATATCGCATCCCAGGAGGAACTATAGATATTATTGTCACCATCAAAGACATAAAGGTTGCAAGGTGGTTGTCCTATAATATCACCATTAAATTTATCCATTGTGTAATTATCAGATGAATTATGGCAGAGGTCATCAGGCCACCACAAACTGATTCAGGTGATAATCTCTTTTGAAGCTGTTATACTGGACATGCTGTATTTGCTGGTGAAGATCGACATGTGTTCTCAAACTTGGTATGTGACTATTGATCTGCAAATGCTTCCTTCTCAATCCCCATCAACAGGGAAAATCTATAGTGGTTGCCTTTATATGACAAGAATAGCTGTATATAATTAGTGTCGACATGTCTGCAGGGACCCTGTCATCTTGCCATTGCTCGAACATTACTCTGGTCCACCTACTAATGACATCATGCTACCTGGGCTTGCCGATTAGGAAGTGGAAAGTATCATAAGTGCCCTAAAACATTGGTTCTTTTTTTTAAAATTTTATTATGTTAATCACATATATTACATCATTAGTTTTTGATGTAGTGTTCCATGATTCATTGTTTGCATATAACACCCAGTGCTCCATTCAGTACGTGCCCTCTTTAATACCCCTCACCAGGCTAACCCATCCCCCACCCCCCTCCCCTCTAGAACCCTCAGTTTGTTTCTCAGAGTCCATAGTCTCTCATGGTTTGTCTCCCCCTCCGATTTCCCCCCTTTCATTTTACCCTTCCTACTGTCTTCTTTTTTTAAACATATAATGTATTATTTGTTTCAGAGGTACAGGTCTGTGACTCAACAGTCTTAAACAATTCACAGCGCTCACCATAGCACATACCCTCCCCAATGTCTATCACTCAGCCACCCCATCCCTCCCACCCCCCACCACTCCATTGGTTCTTAGGGGATTTTAACCCTCAGGGGACATTTGAGAATGTCTACAGACATTTTTGGTTGTCACAAGTGGAGGATTGTAATCAACTGGTATTTAGTGGGTAGACTCCAAGGATGCTTCTACATGTTCTAAAATACTTAGGAGACCTCCCCACCCTCCCAATTCTCCACCAAAAAATTATCACATGGCTCCAAATTTCTGTAGTGCCAAGGCTAAGAAACACTGCCCTAGTAAGATACCTGTGTACCAGAAGTAGGAGATGAGCCTCGTAAAAATTCAAGGGTCTGTCACATCAATGAGGTTTCCAAGAATTCAGTAGTCTAGGGGCCTACCAGACATCCTTTTTTTTTTTTTTTTAAGTTAAAGGGTAAATGTTACATATTAGGCACTCAAAATTATTTGCTGAATGCAAGTGAAACAAAAGGCAGAGAGGGAACCAGAGTTCCCTGTGTAAAGAGAAGGGTGCTTGAAAGAGATAGCTTCCCAGAGGAAGGCAGGAGTTTGCTATGGCAAGGGGCCAGGAGAGGGGTGCAGGTGGAGCAGGGAGAGGCTGTGGTTGATATGTTTTGCATGCTTGTATGTAGATACCTGCCCACAGAAGGTGGGGGACAAACAGCTCTAATCAAGGGAGCAACAAGGTGTGGTTTGTATTCTAGAAAGATCACTTCAGGGCTGGTTCAAGAGGTTGTTCTGGACTTTCTCTGGTTCAGCCATGAGATCAGAATCAGGTAGACCAGGCTGGTCTCTTTTTGGAACTGTCCAGTTGAGAAACTATGAACACTTGTACTGGGACAGAATAGAAATTGAATAAAAGAAGAAAGACGTTCCAGAAAGATTTGGGAGGAAAACCTTTCAGGACTTGGTGACTGAATTGGGAATGTTGGGTGGAGGGAGGGGGAGGAGTACAAGGAAACTCAAGTGTTTAAGTCTTTGGATAAGTGTGGAATACAGGAGTGTAAGCCAGTTTTTAGTGGTAGATCATGAGTTTTCTTTGGGTATTTGCAATTTAAAGATGTGTGGCATACAAGAGGAGGTGTTCAGTTGTCAAGTGGAAAAATGAGGGAATTCTCAGCTGAGGATGGATGCTTGGAAATTGCTTGAAGCCACAACACAGGTTGAGAAAGGCTTTCTAACCTGCATTGACATTGCTGATAAATGATAGAGTGAAGGTTCACACATGGGCTTGTCTGGTTCTAAGGCCTAGCCCACCATTTCCTAACTTACTTTTTTTCAAAATTTTAGATTTCCAAGGTGAGACTTTACTTTAAAACACATATGCATGGCAATTTATCAAAATTATGAGTACATTTCCACTTTGACCCAACTATCCCACTTCTGCAGGAATTGACTTTACAGTCAGACCTGGACAAGTATAAAATAACAGGTGCACAATGTTATTCACTGGGGTCTTGTTTCAAAGAGTGAAAGACTAGAGGGGAAACGGCTAAACAAACTATAGTGTATCCATATAAAGCCCTACTGTGGAGTCGTATAAAACAGTAAGGAAGCGCTCAGTGAATTGATTCAGAGAGATCTTTGGAATACGTTGCTAAGTTAAGCAACAGCAACAGCACAAAACCAAGGTGCTAGACAGCGTGTATGGTTTGCTCTCTTTTGTGTAAGAAAGAGTGAAAATAAGTGTATATATTTGTGTTTGCTTGTATTTGTGTAAAGAAACACAAAGGATATAAGATACTAATCAAAGTAGGGTGACTTATAAGGACAGTGAAGAATGGAATAGAAGGATTCAGAGTAGGAATGAATCTTCTCAGTGGGTATTTTTTATTAAAAAAGATTTTATTTATTTGAGAGAGAGAGGGGGAAAAAGGGGGGGAGAGAGAAAGAATGAGCAGAGGGAGGGGCAGAGGGAGAGGGAGAAGCAGACTCCTTGCTGAGCAGGGACCCCCCCCCCCCCCGACTCAGACTCAGGGCTCAATCCCAAAACCCTGGGATCATGACCTGAGCTGAAGGCAGATGCTTAATTAACTGAGCCACCCAGTCACCCCTCTAAGTGGGAATTTTTTAGATTTGAAGCATGTGAATGTATTACCTGTTCAAAATAATTAAAACATCGAAAATGTAGTATACTTACCCTTTAGCATCTGTCTTGATTTAAAACTTATTTCTGTCCCAGAAAGATGTATTTAGTTTATGGATTTACAATATTCCTGTACTTAGGAATCCATCCATCCATCCATCCATCCATCCATCCACCCATCCATCATTCATCTTTGTGTCATTCAACATTCATCTGTGTGTCAGGTGTTGGGCTAGCTGTGAGGGAAATAATTAAAATAACAGACATAGTTTTTGCTCTCACTCTAGGTATAAAGACAGAGATTAGACAGATCACCCCATAAGTACACTAAAACAGCAACCATGCTACAAAAAATGTGAAAAAAGGATGTTAAGTTATTCTGGGATGGGGTAGTTGAGGACATGTCAGGGAAGGCTTTCCTGAGGAAGTGGCTTCTGAACTTTAGGAAATGTAGGAGGTAAGGGGTGGACAGAGGGAGCAAAGGCAGAAGAAATACTATTTGGAAAGTCTCTGTGGCAAGAAAGAGTACAGTGTTTGAAGAACTCAAAGAAGGCAGTGCTGCTGCTGTGTCAGGGGCTGAGGACATGGGTGGACATGTTAGAGAGGGAGGGGGTGCAGACATGTAGGATCTTGGGGGGGCATATTGAGGATGAGGGTCTTTGTAATTAAAGCAGAACTGGAATCCACTGTAGAGGTTGAGACTACAGTGGGGCAACATGATCCCATTTATGTCTTGAGAAGATCAGTGGCTGCTCTTTGGACAATGATGGAGTTGAATTGGACAGTTGGAGTGCTATTGCTGGAGAGTAGGCAAAAAGTGACCTTCATTTGGACCAGGGTGGAAGTTAGGGTTAAGTAGATAGATTCAAGAGAAAGTGAAGCCAAGTGGTCTTGATGATGCGTTGTATAAGGGTGAAGGAGAAAAGTTGTCCAAATGGGTAGGTTTCTGGTGATTGTGACTGAACAGATGGGCTGCCATTTCCTGAAAGAAAACATTAGGGCAGGGTGTTCATTGGGGGACACATTGAACATGGGGATTTTTGGACTTCCTGGTAGGTGACTAATGATCTGGAAAGGCAGTACGCAGATTATGTCACAATTACATTTTTAGAGGACTACAGACTTGGTTAACAATACCAGTAAAATGTTGCTCACTTAGGAGTCTGACGTTCTTTATTTTTCTACATACGACATTAGTTTTTGACAAAGTATTTCTCCACACATCTCCTTCTAAAAAACACATACCATGTATTTTTGGGGCATGGTTTTATTAGATCCTTTCTCTGCCTATTCTTGAAGAGGAAGATTGTTGCTTCCCCCTGATGAGCCCTTTGCAGTCTGCTTTCTCGGTTGGTATTTTGAACAGTCAATAACGAAGTTGTCTTTTTTCTTCTGGTTCCCCCTCTGAGGGCTTAGCTGTTAATCTTCCCTTGTGTTTCATTTTCCATTTGTTTTTTTAAAGAGATGCCCTATCATTGTTGTTCTCATCACTGGTTCTGTATTTACAGGGACCCCTTTTCTTTATTTTCTTTCAGCCTTCAACAGGATGATTTTGGTAACTTGAGACTACCTTGGGGAATACAGCCATTGTACATTCAGTCCTGTTGTGTGGCAACACTGCTGCCGATGTTTTCACAGGCCCTGAGTGTGGTGGTGCTGGGGGTTTTGTCTTCCCAATTTTTAAAATATAACACTGATGCTGTTTCTGATAACCATAGAAGGATCAGTGGGATCATTGGGACTTTCCCAAGGGAAACACTTTTCTGTATAAAAAGGAGAAGATGAGAAATTCCTTTATGTTCCAGAAACTGGTATACAATTGATTAGTTAAAAAAATGCTGTTTGTTTCTGCATAACTTATCTGACCATAGAACCACATTCAGCAAGAGGCACTGTGACCTCCTTGGGGAAATGGAGCAAACTGAACACCTGCCAAATCTTGTGGCCTGAAGGCAACTCTAGTGACTGACATCTGACAGATCTACTGTGACAGCTTGTTTTGAAAATGTGTTTGCTTTAGCAGTGCAAGACCCATTTTTCAGCTAATCTTTTCAGTGTCTCTGAATGGGGTGGTGGACGACCAAACTCTCATGTTATTGGTAGAGACATATAGAAAGATGACAGAGGTTCATCAAGGGAGCAATGTCAAGAAGATGAAGAATGCAACTTTAGTGAGGCTCAGGCAGAGTTTCTAACTGTTGGCCTTCAGGTGTATCTTGTAGGCACTATGGCAGCCATGGGTATGGCCTCAGGTCTCCAATGGTAAGGCTGGAAATTAACCTACAGCCCCAGCTGTTGTGCTCTGAAATCCATCGCTGGATGGCACTGAGGCCATCCTTCCCATGACTGAGCAAGGTGGGATAGAGAGGCAGGTCCATTTCTGGGAGCGATGGGATGCCTCTGACTGTGGCTCCAGCCCTCCCCAGTAGCATTGCCCAATCTTCTGTAGAACTGCTCTACAGTTCAGAAGGCATCCCCTTGAACTTCCTTCCTCCCCTTGGGTCAGACCTGCATCATGATCCAGCATCTCCTATAGCCTCCTGTGGCTTATTCCCATGTCCTCTCATAAGGCAGCTGTCTTAATAAATGACTTGTATATGTCATCCTCTCTTGGTTTTTGCTTTTCAGAAGACCCAGACTGACACAGGCCCCCGCTCAAAAAAAAATCCTCCTTAGAAGAGAGACATGCAACTCCCACTTGCCCACATTTCTTACTGTCTTGTATCCCACCTGATTCACACGTAGGTGTTATGTGTCTGGCCCCTGGAGGTGTTTGATTTTACTTCCCAGGTCTTATATCTCATTTATCTATCTATCTATTTATTTATTTAATTATGTTCAATTAGCCAACATATAGTACATCATTAGTTTTTGATGTAGTGTTCAGCAATTTATTAGTTTTGTATAACACCCAGTGCTCATCATATCATGTGCCCTCCTTAATGCCCATCACTTGGTTACCCCAACCCCCTACCCCCTTCCCCTCTAAAACCCTCAGTTTGTTTCCCAGAGTCCAGAGTCTCTCATAGTTTGTCTCCCTCTCTTAATTCTTCCTATTCGATTTTCCCTCCCTTCCCCTATTGTCCTCTGCACTATTCCCTATATTCCACATATGAGTGAAACCATATGATAATTGTCTTTCTCTGTTTGACTTATTTCACTTAGCATAGTCCCCTCCAGTTCCATCCATGTCGATGCAAACAATGGGTATTCATCCTTTCTGATGGCTAATATTCCATTTTATATATGAACCACATCTTCTTTATCCATTCATCTGTTAAAGGACATCTTGGTTCCTTCCACAGTTTGGCTATTGTAGACATTGCTGCTATGAACATTGGGGTGCATGTGCCCCTTCTTTTCACTACATGTATCTTTGGGGTAAATACCAGGTCTTATATCCTCTAATACAGAATAGTGGAGTTAAAGAAATAGGGGAGGTCTGGCCAATTAGGAAAATATAACACCTTTGGGATTATGGGGTTAAACTATTTGATTTCTTGAAAGTTACCAAACTTGGATGTCATGACAACTTAATTTATGAATGACTCATCTAACTTTTATTTTCAGCAGCTAATTTAAATTTTCTCTATTTTAACTTAACCGGAGCGTTCATAGAGTTTTCTTAAAATTAGAAAGTTGTTGAATTAAAGATACACTTTGCTTCTCATTAATTTGCATAATTGTTGAATGGCTAAATTCTCTCCAGTATTTGAGAAGTCTTGGGTTATGTTTACTAGTCCCCACTCTTCCCCTGGGGAAGAGGTGGATTAAACAGTTCTCATTTAGTACCTGGTGCACTTGTAGTAGATATTGTCCAATGATTTCAGTAAATAACTTTTTGAAGAGTTTCCAAACAATAAAATAGTTTCCAAGCTGCTATTATTAACATTTCCAATAATTACTTTTTAAAAATATTTTATATTTTTTAATTACCATATAATGTATTTGTTTCAGGGGTACAGGTCTGTGATTCACCAGTCTTACACAATTCACAGTGCTCACCATAGCACATACCCTCCCCAATGTCCATCATCCAGCTACCCCATCCCTCCCACCCCTCTCCACTCCAGCAACCTTCACTTTGTTTCCTGAGATTAAGAGTCTCTTATGGTTTGTCTCCCTCTCTGGTTTCATCTTGTTTCATTTTCCCCTCCCTTCCCCTATGATCCTCTGTCTTGTTTCCCAAATTGTTCATATCAGTGAGATCATATGATAATTGTCTTTCTCTGATTGACTTATTTCGCTTAGCACAATACCCTCTAGTTCCATCCATGTCATTGCAAATGGCAAGATTTCATTTTTTTTGATAGCTGCATAATATTCCATTGTATATATATATCACATCTTCTTTGTCCATTCATCTGTCGATGGACATCTTGGTTCTTTCCATAGTTTGGCTATTGTGGACATTGCTGCAATAAACATTGGGGTGCATGTGCCCTTTTGGATCACTACATTTGTATCTTTGGGGTAAATACCCAGTAGTGCAATTGCTGGGTCATAGGGTAGCTCTATTTTCAACTTTTTGAGGAACCTCCATACTGTTTTCCAGAGTGGCTGCACCAGCTTGCATTCCCACCAACAGTGTAGGAGGGTTCCCCTTTCCCCACATCTTCGCTAACATCTGTCGTTTCCTGACTTGTTAATTTTAGCCATTCTGACTGGTGTGAGGGGGCATCCCATTGAGGTTTTGATTTGTATTTCCCTGATGCTATTATTTTATAAAAAATTTTCTCTACTTTTTCTTTCCTTTCTAAAGTAACTCATTGCCTCAATTGTTGTCCTTATTTTCTGTTTTTATGGAATCTGAGCTTTTTGGTGGTGGTGATTGTTAGCCAAAGATATGACCATATTTCTTTCAAGTTGGGAGAACACATAGTAAGATAGAATGTATTTTTGCCACCATAGAAAGTTTTTGTTGCCTTCCAGAAATAACATGGATAAAGTCGGGGCCAACTACCTAATTGTCGGGGTCCTGTGCCCTGCTTGTTGAAAAAGGTAGGCAAAAAGAGCTGTTAAAGGCACTAAAATATGAAGCTTTTCCCTTCATTTCATGATTCTTCTCTGCTCACTTGTACTCTTCATTGTCCTATGGGACTTCACTTATAAAACACAAGTTCAAAGGTGAAATTGTTAAGAATTTCAAGACATTGACAGCAGATCATTAAACCAAACATGGGAGGCCTTCTGAGGGCACTCTCGTGAAGCTGGCCCTGGGAACAACTGACCAGTGACTCAGTAAGCAAGCTGGATACTAGAGGGAACATTTCCTCTCTTCTCTCTAGAGTCTATCAGGTGGAGGTGTGCACAGAGATCAGGGTTGTTGCTGGAGTCAGGGCTCCAAAGTGGAATGGAAGGCACAAGGCTTTGTGTCTGGTGTGCAAGGACCTGAGCAAGGTTTCTTCTCCTATTTTTGTCCTTGGTTCACCTGCACAATGACTTTATCATACTGTCTTCCTTAGTGAAGAGAAGGGTGATGATTACTGTTCATGGTGGGCAATTTTATTTTGACTTTCCATTTTAAACATTTTACATCATTGTATTTACTGAGTGACTGCTCTATGCTGGTTTCTGGTTAGGTGTCATTACTATTCTCCCTGTCCTCATGGTGAAGACTGTCAAATATAGAAGTGCTATGAAGGAAAGCTGAATAGAGAAAGTGGTTGGGTGTGGTGGGGCAGGGGCTCTACAGTTATCAACAGGGTGGTTAGGGAAGTCCTCACCCAGAAGGTGGCATTTGAACGAAGAACTGCAGGAGAGAAAGGAGGCAGCTGAGCTGCCTTCAGGGAAGAGTGTCTGGGAGGGTCATAGCCAGGGCAAAGAATCTGCAGTGGGAGCAGAAAATGTCATCCTTCATTGACCTTGCATGAACTTTTGGGGCAGTTTTAGCTTGTGCAGAGCCACATGAAAGTATCCTTTCCCCCCTTTTAGGTAGAAAAATAGCTTCCTTGTCAATTCAGTTACAAATAAATGAAAAAGAGGTTCTATGCCTTGACTGGATGTGGACACATCTCCCTCAGAAGAGGCACAGCTGGACTCTGATGTGGACTAACTTCTACAGAGAGACCTTTCTTATTAAAGGACATCTCTTATTAATGGCTGAGTTCAAAGCAAACTTTAAAAAATCCAATCGATTTCTCATTTATTACATTTTGTTTTGTGAAAGATTTTCTGTCAGTGATTTCAGAATGAAGGTGCCAATAGTAAAATAATTGGTTTATAAATGGAAAGTTAATCAGGCATTCCCCTTTACACTGTCCCCTCCAAGGTCAGGGATATGACTGAAATGCAAAGAAAACACATTTGTACAGTAGGTAGATGATAGGTCTATGTGAAGGGTTGTCAGTCTTGAGACTCCCACCCAGAGGCAAGTGTTGAAGCAAATGGCTTTGTGAGCTTCAGAGGAACAGGACACAGTTGTACCTGGACACAGAAGAATGGTGTCTGCAGTTACATTAATTGGGATAGCAATTATGAAAGCCTCAAGTTTCAGAGCCCACACTAATCCCCAGGAATACTTTTCCCCTGGTGGATATAATATTGCTGTTTTCCAGGTGCATTCCTCAGATGAATTACATTTCTCAGGCTCACATTGTATAGGTCACTATCAGGAGCAGGATTTGGGGGTTGCCAGAAGGTTCTTTGGTTTTGTCCAGGCAACTCGCTGCCTTCCTGTAGTGTCAGTGAACTTGGTAGAAGGGAGGATCAAAGCCGATTTAACTTTTGTCTGGAAGTATGAGCTCTGTGTCCTGGTTTCAGTGAAACACAAGGCAGGAATACAGAGGCCTGCTTCCTGGAACTATTCCTGTTTACATGATGATAATGTATTTCTTTAAGATGTTGACTCAAACAGCTGCATCCTGGGTCTGCTGTGTTGAATGGCTGCTTTGGAATTTCATGGCCTTCTGTTGAACGTACACTATGTTTTCCTGGAAAACAGAATATGAAAATAGTTGGCAATTCTTCCATAAGCTGAGCTGAATTCCAAGAACAGCATGTAGGTAATCCTACCTGATTCACCTTCAGAGCTCTACTTTGAATTTCTGTTGGTGGCAACAAAGCCGTCATGAAAAACAGCATACTTCACCTTTGTAAATGAAGCCTTCCATTAAGAAAGGCAGACAGGTTTAAAAAAGTTGTTGTTTAAGGTTTTTGTCTGATCCTTACCTGAATGAGAAACCCTTCAATGTAACAAAAATATCTACTGTCAAGCCATTGTTGGTTTATATGACATATTCCAAAATCCTTGTAGGAAATTCGGATGGCATTTGATAGGGTCAGCGTGACAGAGGTATATTCCATAAGTAAGTTCATCTCAACCTGTGACATTTCTGTATTCCCATGGGGGTTGACTCTTGAAGCCTTTAGATAAGTAAGAATTGGCACATGTCGGACACTGCAGGTCTTGCAAGCTTAACATGTCATTTCTCTCTTTCTCTACCATCTTTATGGAAAATGCTAAGGTATTAAGTTCATTGCTATTTCCTGAAATGGTATTGTTATTTCCTGTCTGAAGAGCTGTAAGGGTGGGTCTCTAGGACACTGTGCCTAAGAGTTAATGATTCTATTGCTGATGTTTCCCAGAATATTTCATTCTTTCTTTTCTGTTAGGCAAAGATCCAGGGGGGTTAGGTCTGAAAAGCAACACAAAACATGCACCACTCCCTCCTTGGACCCTTTCTGCGAGTAAGTCATTTTTTTTTCCCTCTAGAAAGCGCTGCCACTTTTGGACAATGTCTCATGCATGTCTGGTGACACAGGGGATGGGGAGGGGACTGGACAGGAATGTACTGGAGCTCTTTGCTATTGCATTCATGCTTGCTTGGCCAGAATTGATTAGGGAGTAGGCAGAGAGCATTTAGGCTGAGTTTGGTATAGAAGATGAAGGGAAGCCAGGCAGGACACTCATTATAGACCCATATGCTTCATATTTAGAGAAAAATGTGTTTTTAGGTTAAATTAACTTCAGAAGCATAAACCAGGATGATTTCCATTAGAGCACTGTTAAGTTCCCTGTCCCTAGCTCTGGTTCCACAAACCTGCCCTTATGCTCATCCTTTCACATTGAGTCCTTCCCTGTTTTGGAGTCCGTGGGCTGGAAATGAGCACATCTGCAGTCTGAGAATATCAACAGTTGCCAGAAGCTCACAGAGAAAAGCATCTGGAAGCTTTTTATCTCTCAGCTGAAATGTCTTCCTGAGGACACACGCATAGTGTCATTGGGACACTTATGATCTTAATTTTAAATCCTTTTCCTATCACAGAGAATAGTTCAAATAATTAACTACCCATTTCTCCAAGAAGCCAGATCCTTTGGAAATCATGCAAAAACACCAACAGCAATAACAAAACCAGCAACACAAAATAGGTTAGAAAGTCTGTGAAGATCTATTTCTATTGGCTTCTTTGGACAGTAGCCAGGAGAGAGCTTTGGCGTGTGATCTCAGTTCAGGGGCATATGGCATAGCATATTAAAGGAGAAGAGGGTGCCTTTCAAAGACCAGTGTGGGTTGTCTGTGCTTCCCAGGCAGTGGCTATCCAGCCAAAAGTCACACTTGTGCTTGCAGTGGACATTCTTCACTCTGAGACAGTTTGTTAGGGCTCAGCATGGTCTCGAGGTTCTTCTCTACCTCTTCTTCTGCCACCCTGACTGGCTCTACACTTGTCTTTTAGAAGACTGACTCAAAGGTCCACCGTGGTCAGTATGGAAACAGAGTGGAAGGATCTGGAATGACTCCTGGCTAACTGAGGAGCTCTAGTCTTCTCTGCTTCTCTGTCCTTGCATGACCAGGCATAGGAGAGGGTCATCTGCAGAATGGCCAGTGGGCATTTTCTCTAGAAGCCTCCCTGGATGGCTTACCAAAGGGAATTTACGGCACTTGGGTTTGGCTTCAGGCAACAGCCTCAGGAAGAGTATTGGGTCAACGCATTTCTGCTGGCTGTTCTCCCTGCCTCCTCTACCCTCACAATCAGAAGTGTGGTCAGTCAGGATTCAGAACTGGAGGTGTTTGTGATAAAGTTTCAGTTAAAGTGATGCGTGCTCTCTGTTGTAGGTTGAATGGTGCCCCCCCCCCCAAAAAAAACATAGGTCCACCTGGAACCTGTGACTGTGACCTTATTTGGTCTTTGCAGATGCAATTAAGTTAACAATCTCAAGATAAAATTATCCTAGATTAGGGTGGACCCTAAATCCAAAGACAAATTACAAATTTTAAGTGTCCTTATAAGAAAAAAGGAGGGGAGAAGACAGACAAAAGAGGGCTCTGTAAAGATGAGACAGAGATTGGAGTTAAGAAATTTCAAGTCAAGGAACGCCAATCCCACAGGGCTAGGCAGTTTCTGTGGCTCACCAGTCTCCTTTATAAGGAGCACATTTTATCTTTAGATGTTAATCTAGTCAGGAGGGAGCTATTCTTTCTCTTGAACCTCCTTTGTGCTCATTATCTGATGGTTTTACAGATCAACTCACAGAGTGGCCACCTTATTCCCCAAAAGTTCTTGGAGACAGTGATGAAAGGGGAAGATCCACTTCCACAGAAACTATACTCTGCAAGGGCAGAGAATATCAAAGTATATTTTTTTGTTTCTGTGTGTGTGCATTTTCTTGTGAGACCTTGCCAGCTCTGACTGGTTCCAAGTCTATTTTCTGAGGCCAGGATGGCAAAATCAACATCGCTTCCATCCTGGTATACCGAGTCCTTTTCCGAAGGAGTTGTGGGTACTGGATGGAAGAAAGAACAGAGCCACAAATTATCTGAGGTTTGGTGTAACTTTCTCTCCAGGGTCAAGACCATCTTTCCTGTCTCCTCCAAAAAAGGCACTGATTCAAATGTCTTTCATAATTAAAAACTGAGTTTTTCTAAGACACACGTTTCAGGGGAGGTGGAATGCTTGCACTGAGTCTTGTAGGATGAGTAGGGGTTGCTTTTCTGGTGACCAGGTAGGGTGAGGGGGGTCCAGGTGGGGGGACTGCACATGTGGAGGTTTCGGTGGGGCTGCAACGCTGGTCTGGCATCCTCACTGAGCAGTGTCAGTGACATGGACCCATTGGGGAGGATTAGGCAGAGGAGTATCATGATCAGATTTGAATTTTTGAAAGAGCCATTTGATGCCCTGATGGAGAATGGGCAGGAGTGGGATGAGGGTGGAGGAGGCAGGGAGAACAGCCAGCAGACAATGGAAGTAAGTAGTAAGTGTCAAGGTGGGATCTGATCTCGAGTTGTATGGTTTTAGAACATTCTACGTCTCAACTCATCTCACATTTCTTCTCCATCCATCTTTCAAAGGTGTTACGAAGCACAAATGAAATAAAAAGCAGCAAGGTATGTGCAAAAGCATTATACATTATTAGAAAGCTCGTAAGAATGACATTCTATTATGCTGAACAGACCAGAAAAACAGACCTCACATGAGGCTGAATGGAGTAGGAGAAAAAGGGATGGATAATGATGGGAAAGGCAGTGCCCTGTGGGCTATATTTCTCATGGTCTAACTTTTCAATATTTATAGGAATTCCTAATCTAAATGCCTTTTCGTTGAAGCCAAAATAGGCATAATACACAATTAAACCACTGTCAATGACAGGTGTTTCTGGAGAAGGAATCATGGCTCTGTAACAGGTACTAAAACCAAACATAGAGAACAGAACATGGTCCATACATGAGAAAGAAGTTGCTAGATTCTTCCTAGGGTGTAGGGCCAGTTACATCTATGTTCCTAACTCTGTTCCTGGCACATTGTAGATGACCATTACATTAAAAAACATAATGTAGGGAGCCCACAAAGCTTATCGAGGGTTTCTTTGCCGTCTGCCGGTGTACAACTTTCTTTTCTCTATATCATACAACTGGAATTATTCAAGCTGAATCAAACTAATCAAACATTTACCTTTACAAATACAAGGGACTTCTAACCCATACTTTGGTTATGTCTGCTTACATCTTTCTTTTTCTTGGTCATATGCAAACACAGGGTGAACCCTGAGCTTAGGAACCTTTCTGTTTTTTTCTCCTTGTTTTTGTTAGCTGAGATTGGATGTAGAATGCTGAATAAATAGAAATTCATTCTGGGCCTCAGGACTCTTTATGAAGGCAATTCTGACCTCCAGCAGCACACATAATATTGGTAATCTGACCTCGGTTTGATTTCCACATAAGCTGTCATTTTGTACACCTACAGAAAGCAAGGGAGGACATTAATGAAGAGGATATATTTCTAGTAGCAAACAGAAACAGAGTCAGGTACCAAAAGCTATCCTTGCTCCAATAACAACTCATGAATTTTCTTTAATTTTTGATTGCAAGTGTGTATTTTGTGCTTCTGGGTGTTCTGGTACACAGTCTGTAATGACTTTTGAGTTTGGTTATAAAATGTTACCTGATGGGCTAACGCCACTTGTATGCAAAAAGTAATCAGTAGTCACATACTTACAAAGTATGTGTGTCATTGATAAATGGTTGGGATAAACTATGACATTTTTCTCTGATGAAAAAAGTAATGCAAACTCATTTTATAGTAAATTTGGAAAATACATAAAGGTGCAGAAATTACCTGGGACCCATTACTCAGCTATAAATGCCATTATTTGAAGTATTTCCTTTTTTTTTCTATGCATATGTTAAATCATTATGTGTGCATATATATACATTACATTATATATAATTCTGAATCCCACATTTTCCCCTTTAACATTGATGTGCAAATATGTCCCTCATGTTATTAAATTCTTTGAATATACTAGGAATGGTTAAGGCTTTAAGTGGCTAATTTAAGATTATTTGATCCTTGGCATGGCTTGATATTTGGTGCTTCCAAGCCAGCATCACATAAAGGATCCTTTCCTCCTTTGTTTATTAAAAATAAGGGCATCTATATTTCATCTACAGGGTGAGAGATGTTTGAAGGGAATCAGGATCTACATATTTTATATTAAAACTCTAGTCAGATATATGATACTGCCTCTTCTATTTCTTATATTCTATGTGTTCTCTTTTTTTTGCAAGTCATAGAAGTGATTAAACTTTAGTAAGAGAGGTGATTCCTCCAAATCTGGAGGGCTCAGCTCAAGCTGGTGTTGAATGTAATGCAGTATTTTCCAGAGCTCAAACCAGCCCCTAACCCCTGTATGTGTCTTCTCTTTCATGGCATGAGACCCAGACCAGGAATCACCAAGGATGCAGAGGGGTTAGGATTGAAGAGTGCAGAGTGGTGTGTCGGTGAGACAGGTGGTCAGAGGCAGCTCAGAGGCTTTGGGGGCACACAGGCCAATATGTAACTTATTAGGCAAGGCTTGAGGTCAAGGACAGAGGCAGACTGGACTTTTGGAGAAGGATTTCTACTTTTACAGGGTAACACCCTTGGGTTCAACGGGCTCCATGTGCTATACATACCTCTGCCATTTAGGTGAAGGCACCTACATTGCCGTATGCCTGTCCCTTCTAGGAGCTGAGGCTGACCCAGATCAGAATCAAGTAGGCATCAAGAGACCTACAGGCCAATCACATAAGGAGACAGGGTTCTACATGCAGTGGCTAGAGCAAGGGGCTTGCCTGCCGTGGGCTGGGGTGCCCAGGGGCTGCTGAGCAGGACGGGGACCGTAGGGAGACCACTCCTGGCTCCGCTGGGCAGGTGATCCTCAGTGCTCAGATCATGTGAACCCTCCCACCCCCCACCACGACCAAGCACAGGAATCTGCTGGCCTCCCTTGGGGGCACTGGCTCCTGTCTCTGCCTCTTGTCTCACTGAACATCTGCTCATACGTGTGTCTCTTGGGTGCCCCTCTGTTCTTCGTCTGAGTTCAGAAACCTGCTACCGAATCTGCCTTAGTTTGCCCAGGCTGCTGTGACAAAGTGCCACACACTGCGTGGCTTCAAGAATAGGAATCTATTCTTTCCCAGTTCTGGAGGCTGGAAGCCCAACATCAAGGTGCCAGCAGGGTTGGTTCCTTCTGAGAGCCATGGGGAAAGCCGCCATTCCAGGCCTCTTTCTGAGGCTTGTAGATGGCCGTCTTCTTCTTGTCTTGTTACATCGTCTTCCCTGGGTGTGTGCCTGTCTGTCCAGATTTGCCCTCTTCATACGGACACTAGTCATATCGCATCCTAACGACTTCATTTTAACTTGACTGCCTCTGTAAAGACCCTATCTTTAAATAAGGTCACACTCTGAGGTGTTGGAGGTTAGGACTCCACCCTATCTTTTTTGGGGGACACAACTCAGCTGCCCTGAGTGAACTCAGGGGCATCAGTAAATGGTGCTTTCCAACTCAATGTAGTAGTGAAAAGAAGGGCCATATGCACCCCAATGTTCATAGCAGCAATGTCCACAATAGCCAAACTGTGGAAAGAGCCAAGATGCCCTTCAACAGATGAATGGATAAAGAAGATGTGGTCCATATATACAATGGAATATTACTCAGCCATCAGAAAAGATGAATACCCAACTTTTACATCAACATGGATGGGACTGGAGGAGATTATGCTAAGTGAAATAAGTCAAGCAGAGAAAGTCAATTATCATATGGTTTCACTTATTTGTGGCACATAAGGAATAGCATGGAGGACATGAGGAGAAGGAAGGGAAAAATGAAGGGGGTGAAATCGGAGGGAGAGATGAACCATGAGAGAGTATGGACTCTGAGAAACAAACAGGGTTCTAGAGGGGAGGGGGGTGGAGAATGGGTTAGCCCAGTGATGGGTATTAAGGAGGGCACATACTGCATGGAGCACTGGGTGTTATAGGAAAACAATGGATCATGGATCACCACATCAAAAACTAATGATGTACTGTATGGTGACTAACATAACATAATAAAATTAAAAAAAAATAAAGTGCAGTTTGAGTGATGTGATCTTTCTAAATATGAGAGCAGCAGAATCCTTTAAAATGCTTCCCTTTTGAAAGAATAACCTGGAGAACCCTGAGCTGTTGGGTTCATCTTCTCCCCCAGGCTGTTCAGACTGGTGCAAAGGAGAAAACAAAGAGTAGGCATTTTCCTCTAAAGTAATAGAAGATGACGCAGGACCCATCTGGGGTTAAGCTAGAATTATCTGGCTATCGAGTATCTCAGCGGGTCACTGTCCTGGTATGTCACGGTGACAGCGACTGTCCTTGTGTCCAAGTGTACATGCCAGATACTACCTGTGGGGCTTCCACCTCGGCCCCACTGAGGCTCAGTGGGCTCTCATGGTTCCATGTGTGGGCCCAACCGATGGAGCCCAATAGAACAGCAGCCTAACACAGCGGTGGAGAAGGTAGACTCTGCAGCCAGACTGACTGGGTGGTGACCAATGGGACCCTGGGCGGGCAACCTAAACTCTCTCTGTCTCAGTTTTCATCTGTAAAGTGGGGATGGTACTAATATCTAGCACCTCTATCAGGGAGTTGTTTTGAAGATTAAATAAATTAATATCTGTAAAGTGCTTAGAACAGGGCCTGGTACTTAATACAACGTGTATTTGTCAGATAAAATTAAGGACTTAAGGCTTACGAGATGCCAGGCACTGCATTCAGCACTTTCGATGCACTCTTATAAGAGTGCTATGGGGCCGTTACTATCACCCCTGCTTCAGAGTAGGAAACATGGTCCAGAGACTCTTCGAAGTCGAAGAGGTTAAAAGGCTGGAGCCAGGTTTCAGAGAGAGGTGTATCTGACAGGCTGCCCGAACTCGCCTCCCCCATGAAGCTGCCTGCAAATGTGGCTGGAGCAATGGGTCCCTCTTCTGTTAATACTTGCTGAGTGTCCACCACATGGTGGCAGGTACCTGTCCACGGTCGGCAGAATAATGATGACATTTATGAATTAGGCTTATTGACATGTACGTGTCAGTTCCAGTGTTCATTTGAACTATGCTCTGCTACCTTCTTGAGAGTCACTAATGATTAGGAGCACATAATGATGGTAGTGAATTTCCTATTTACATTTTGAATGACACCTCTCTGAAAGGTTTCGCAAATTATTACTCATGACTGAGTATCTTCCCTAACTTACAGATAATTACTTTCTAATATGGATCAGTTGATAGGACCTAATATATTAGTTTGTCTCTCCTGTTGAATGGACTTGCATATGAATATCTGATGCGATTACTGTTCATTCTGTTTGAAGGACAAAGGGAGAGAGCAGAAGGCACATGTGAGCCATTTACCTTTTTCAACCAGTGGATGGTCCAGGGGGCGTCCCCATTGGCCCCTGCGAACCATGCAAAGCAGGCCAGGGCACACTCCTGGGAACACACAAGTGCCAACGTCCCATGCTGCAGCTGACTCTGCAAGTGGACAGAGAGGAAAGATGTGTTGGTGGGGAGAAAGGTCCCCCAAAATAAGTGGCCATGAAATTTATTGCCCAAACAAGGACTCTTTTCAGAATTAATGAGGGTGCTAACAATACGTATGCCAGGTCAACAGGTGTAAACCGGGACTGTCCTGGGCCATGGAGGCGACGGCCACCCTTTGACAGCCTGCAAGGCGAGAGGTGTGGGTGCAGGCCTGGGGCAGGGCAACATGACTGTCCTGACTGGAGCCTGTGACCTGGGGGCAAGCTGGGCCTGCCTGATCCTGGTACGGCTGGGCCACTGGTCTGTCCCAACGTGGACATATGTCCGTGGTCGTGAATGGAGGCACGAGGGAAATCCTGTCTGAAGGTAAACTCTAAATCTTCCAATCTGATTAATTACCATGATTCTCTTTGTAATTTCTCTGGGTATTTTTTGTTTGGAAGCACACAGTCCTTTCTTCTGACCTAACACTGTTGACCTGACCTCTTCTTCGGGCAGCCAAGACTTTCTACGTCAGGGGTGAGCAAGCTTGGCTTTATGACACTGGTTGATGCTTATTCATTTATCTCATAAGATGGTCATTATCAAAGACTGTGTGTGTAGTGAGATGGGGAGGTGTACATGTAGGGGTGTGTGTGTGTGCGTGAGCATGCATGGGGTCAAATAGGTCTTGAGCCCAGTTTATCCCCTCTGCAGGCTCAGCCTGGCGTGGTGCTGGTATTCAGAACCATGAGGAAGGAGAGGGTGGCAGGTGAGCTCTTCCAGAGTCCTGACTATAACAGGCTGAGAAGAAAGGGCTGTGATGGGCAGGAAATGTCATGTGCCCCCCACCCTGGCTTTTCTGCAGACGGACACATGCTACAGGGCCGCTGTCGTACAGGTCTGGAAAGAGCTGTTACAGGGTTGCTGGCCTAGAGGAGCAGGGCTGTGAAGCAGGTCATGAAATTTCAGCTGGTTCCATGTATGCCCTGCTGTGGGCTGGAGGGTGGTGGGAGGTTGCATGGAGTGGACCCTGATGACTTGGGAAGGAAATGAGGGAGGACAAGAGGATATCAATAGCAACAGTTTATCATATTTTTTAACTATTTTTTTTTTTTTAGAGAGAGAGCACAGGTGTGAGCCAGGGTGTGGGGACAGGGAGAAGGGGAGGGAGAGAGAGAATCTCAAGCAGGCTCCACGCCCAGCACAGAGCCTGATGCAGGGCTTGATCTCACGACCCTGAGATCATGACCTGAGCTGAAGTCAGAGACAGAAGCTCAACCGACTGAGCCACCACAGTGCCCCAGTTTATTGTATTTTTTAATTAAAATTTTTTTGAAATATTAACTCATCCTTTTAACCTAAAGGGTTGAGATCGTCCCAGAGAAAGGCACGTTGTCTTCAGGGCATGTGGCACACAGTAAGGCCCATGTTCATTTCATATACTCTCTTCCTGACCTCCCATCCCATCACTTCTTTCCCAGAAATGTGCGTAATATAGTACTGAAGCCTATTTTCACTTACTGTATTTGCAGAATAATTTCATGTTTCTTAGTCTTTGCTTTTAAAGTAAATGGCATATCCTATATTTCTTATCCACCAAAAATCCAAAAGATAAACCCTCAGTTGAGTTGTTTTTTGTCATTGGGTCTTAAGATCTGGTGATGTGTATTGTCATCAGCCCTCCCTGGAAGAAAGGTATTGACCCTTTTTTCATGTAAGAGTGCTCCCAAACCTCTCTATTGCTCAGTGTACAAAAATTATTTTCTTCCCTTATAACAGAAAAGGAGCATATGATGGTGTAATTTGCAATGTGTCATTTACATATGCAATACATTATGATATAATTGAAAATAAAATACAGCCCAGAATCTCCAGATATTGATATTTCTTAGTGGTGATAGGTAGTCAAGGATTAAATACACACACACACACACACACACACACACGAACCTTTCTATTCTTTTTTTGGGGGGGGAGGGGAGGGGTAAAGGGAGAGGGAGAGAGAGAATCTCAAGCAGGCTCCACACCTAGCACAGAGCCCCATGTGGGGCTCCATCTCATGACCCTGAGATCATGACCTGAGTGGAAACCAAGAGTTGGACGCTCATCCAACTGAGCCAGCTGGGTGCCCCTACCTTTCCATTCTTAGCATAGAAAAGTTTCTGTACACAAATTATTGATAGTATTACGGGGACTGAAATTTAGAATTTTGCAGTTTATATTTGCTTTTAGTTTGTGAGCCTGATATTTGAACCAATGAACCTAAAGAATGTTATGAAAGTAATTTCTAAAATTACCTGAACAAAACTCATTTAAAATCACCTTAAAAGCACTATTTCTATTTTGCTCAGCCCTCTGGGTTAGGAGAGGGAATATGGGGAAATTGTTACAAAAATCAAAGAAAAAGTCTGTTGCCTGTATTGCAAATTTGGAACTACTGACATAGAATATTCTTCAATTTCTAGAGCTTTTGGAAAATAATTACCTTGAAATAGGAAAGCAAATAACCTGGTTTTCCTCAAAGGGATGTTCTGTTTTGAACGTGGGATTTTGTTTTGTCTTTCATAAACGGAGACAACAAAAGAAGACATTTTCTAATGAGATATTTACAAATTATGAAAAATTCTTCCTTTTTTTGGTCTTGATCCTTGCATTCCCCCAAACTTAGCTTGGTGCCTAGGACACAGTAGATGCTTAGTAATTATTTATCAAATAAAATTCAAATACAGTCGTAGATAGATGACACGTTGCTTCTTTCAGGCAGGCTGTGTTGCCCTGTTTTTCACCAAATCGGCCACTAGATGGCTCTCCATATCCATGCCAGATCTCCACTAATCTGTGTACTCGTTAATGCATGCAGATAACTATGCATGCAGTTCAGGCTAGGAAATCCTGTTGAAAGAACAACTCAATGCTCCCTTTTCACTGGGCACCACTTCCAAGTGCTCTAGACTACTTGTGTGCACAGAGGCATAAGACAAAGCTGGTGACGTTCATGTTGGGGTGGTTGGAAGAAGAAACAGAGGGGCTATTCTCCTTTAGCCAGGATTCGAGATGTGTTCTTCCCTATCGTGGAAATGCTAAATAACTTTATGGTTAGTGACTTTTTAGATTAGCCAGGCACAGACTTTAGTCGTTTGTGTGAACATTCTCCCCCTTTTCTTCCACCCCTCCACTTCCCCCTCTTCTCTCTGTCGCCTATCTCCCCCACATGCTGCACACACACTTGGACAGGGCGCTATGTGTCATCACACAGTGCTGGAACCCTGCAAGTTTTGTTTGGGCGGATGGCGCATTTGTTGAACTGCTTATCTGTGAATATCGGGAGTGGAGGGCGGGATCGTCAGAACTCACTCTGCTTAACACTGCTTTGTGGTCAGACTTTGAACCATCAGTGTAACCATAAAGTTATAGTTGGGCTGGTTCTCTAGAGCGGCTGCAGTAGTGTTTCCCCTGGGGGTGTAGACGCAGGCTTAACCAGGGGGAAGCCTTGCCAGGGGCTTGGGTAGAAACATTTGGAGGGTGTGGTCACTGGAGCCTTCCTTGTATCACTTCTCCATCCATGCTCTGGGTTACTGTAAAAATAGTAGTGCTGGAAAGGGGCAGTTTTCTTTGGGATAAATCCATTTCTTTGAATAATATATTCCCCCCCCCTGGTTATGGAAGTGATACTTTTCCATTGTAGAAAATTTGGAAAAAACAGAAAAGTATCATAAAAATAATAATTCTAACCATTTTAGAGACAAAACTGAAATCAGATAGTATTTATAATTTTATATCCTTCTTTTCATATTATATTATATCATGGGCATACTCCCATAGCATTAATTAAATATTCTTCAAAAACCCTCTTTTTAAAGGCAGTATATTATTCCATCTTTTGCCTGTTCTTCACTTTATTTGATAGTTTTCCTACTGATGGACACTTAGAATATTTCAAATTCTTTACTTTCAGAGTTGATGCTGAAATAAATATAGTTATATATGCATTTTTCGCACATCTCTGATTAATTCCTTAGACTAAATATCTGTAATTGGAATTAAAGGGAGAACAAATGTATACTTGATATGGAAGCAAAATGCAACCTTTCTCAGGAAGAATTCTTTATTCTTTTGGTTATCAATTCAGGGTCAGATTAGGGAACTCTGAAACTAGGGTTGTATCTGAGTTTTGCAAAGTATTTCTCACATAGTACCTCTTCTTATAAGACAATGTCACTGGCAGGAAACCTAGATCATTCTGCTTTGGAAATAAGCTATTTTTCTCCTTGCCTTATACTTGTATCATTTATTTCCTGAAAGCTTAACTATGAAGGTTCTATCAGAAAAGGCTGCTTTTTATAACACTGGGGTATGAAGCTCAATCACTGAGCTTCATAGGGTTTATAGGATCTTCTGTCACTTGGAGAGACTGATGAGCTGTTGTCTATGCATTATTAATGATGCCCATTGCTCAACGAAACTCTTGATTCCAATCTCTGTGGTGGGCTCAACGTAGATGACACAACCATGTGTGTCAGGCTTATCCTGACTTAGAATTTGGAATCTAAAGGGAAGTGTTTTTGGCATGGTTCTTGTAACTCTCCATATTCTTTCACTAGGTGGACACATTTTACCCCATTTTAATAAGAAATCCAAAATGTAGGGGTTTGAAAGCATTCCAGTGACAATTACTACTAGGAAAATCTCTTTAAAAAAAAAAAAACTTTCAAAAGACTGACATTGAATGAAAAGGATATTCATTTAACTTTTTAAAGGCTTTTTGAAATAAAAATCTATTTCTAGAACTCAGCATTTGGTATAACAAGAGCACCTCTTAATGTTTTTCAAATGGTGTTCCTTTTTTAAAAATTAAATTAAGCATGTATTTCCATTTTGAAATCTGGAATATTTCTCTTTTTGGCATTTTGGTATTTGGAAAAAGGCAGAAAGTTTTTTTTAAACCTATGTATGCACAAGTCTTTTAACATTCTTTTTCTGCTTTGGATTCCACGAATTATGAAAGTCGTAGCTCAGAGACAACACTAAACGGGAAACAGGAGTTCTGTTCACTGTTCCTTTCCTTGCCCTCCTGCTCATGTCCTGGCTGTCAGATTTCCCATGTTATTCCAAGTTCACTGGTGTGTCTAACTGCCTCGAAGCAAGTTGACACAATGCTCCTGGAATCTGGCCTGCCGTGAGCCTCGGGCATTGGGCTCGGGCTGGTCTGGGCAACGTGCTAAGGGGAAGTTGGCCTACAGAGTCCTTCTCCTTGATAGTGGATGCTCTGTGACCTCCCAGTCCTCTGATGCTGAGACCTTCATGGGACTGTGGGCTGCTCATTGCTGGGTTCTACCCAAGACTACCCTCTCTGAGCCTAAGCCCCACATCCTGGATCTTACCCTCCTCCATCAAATTTCACCATGTTCTCTTGACTCAAAAATCTGCTTCTGTATGAAAGCTGATGACATGTGGAAAATGACCTTGATGTATTGGTAGCCTCTAATACCTTACCAGGCAAGTTATCCTAGCTGTCATGGAACAGAAATGTTCACAGACCAAATTGAGATGCTCAAATCATATGGTTTATTTAAAAAATTCAAAACTTACCATGAAAATCAACAAGAAATTGATGGGGGTAATGAATGTACCTGGGGTCTGGTGCCTGCGAGATAAAAGGACCATCCTTCCAGGATTCTAGAATCCTGAGCTGAGTTTTGACTATCTGCTGCATCAGCCTTCCCTGCCAGTGATGTAGTTACAAGAACTAGAGCTGAGGTTAAACACGGGCTCAGTAGGTGGAAGGTGCTATAACCAGTACACGCTTGGTCTATTGGGAAGACATCTGGCCAATAGCTGTAAGTCACCAGTTAACATGCTGAGTGGCTGTTTTAGGCAGTATACTGGCCCCCAAAGATGTCCTCATCTTAGTCCTTAGAACTGTGAATATGTAACCTCAGTGGTAAAGGGAACTTTGCAGATGTGATAAAGGAGCTTGAGATGGGAAGATTATCTTGGATTATCTGGTGGGCCCAATGTAATGACAAGGGGCATTTTGGGGGATGTGGGAGGCAGGGAAGTTAGACTTAAGATGTGATAATGGCAGCAGAGTCAGGGAGATAGATGTCTGTTTGAAGATGCTGCACCGCTGGCTCTGAGGATGGAAGAAGGAGCCATGAGCCAAGGAATGCAGGTGGCCTCTGGAATTTGGAGAAGCCAAGTGTTAATGGACTGAATTGTGTCCCTCACCCCTGCTGAATTCATATGTTGAAGTCCTTACCACCAGTACCTCAGAATGTGATCATGTTTGGAGATACGGTCTTTGCAGAGGAAATTAAGTTAAAATGAGGTCACTAGGGTGGCCCCCAATCCCATATGACTGATGTCCTTATAAGAAGAGGAAGATTTGGACACAAACAAGGACAAAGGGAAGACGATGTGAAATACAAAGAGGAGATGGCCATCTACAAACTAGGGAGAGGTCTGGAATAGATCCAGATCCTTTCCTTAAGGCCCACAGAAGGAATCTACACTGTTGACATCTTGATCTTGGACTTCCAGCCTCCAGAACTGTGAGACAATACTTTTCTGTTGTTTAAGTCTCCAGTCTGTGGTATTTTGTTACACAGCCCTAGCAAACTAATACACCAAAGGAATAAATTCTTCCCTGGAGCCACCATAAAGTGATGAAGGCATGTTGACACCTTGGTTTTAGCCCAGTGGGACCTACATTAAACTTCTGACTTCCAGAACTGTAAGGTAATAAATTTAGTTCTTTTAAGTTGCAAGTTTTGTGGTAATTTGTTATAGAAATAATATGGAGGCTGTGGGTTTAATGTGTGTTTTTTGAGGGCAGAGCACATATGGGGCCAGAATGGGACCATAATGGATATCATCAGTGAGTGGCCAATTTAGGGATGAAAAAGCTATTGGCCTGGAGGTTTCACGATCTGGATCTTATGACTTGATCTTTGTGCTCCATTTTATCTACTGGTACCACTTGTTTGTTCTACCACCCTTTTAAGGTAATAAATTCAGCCTATTCTATCTTTTACATGTTCTATGTGGCTTATTATTTCTTTGTAGCTCAGCATGTCTTCTGGATTATGCCATATGCTTACTCACTGCCTGTGGTTAACACATTAGTTTACTTAACACATCAATGCATTTCACCTGCTTTGTACAAGCCACTAGCTTCCTATCTATGTAAGTAATATGTCCTTTGAGTTCCATCCATCCCATCTATTTTCCTCCTATAATTGTACCAAATATTTTAAAATAGTATAGCAAACACATGTTACAGCTCCTGTATTCCCAGGGTGCTAATACATGAACCATATTTGCATTTAGAAATAGAGGGCTCTGTACACAGCACCACTCCTGCCATCATCCTCATATTGGTTTGGGGAAATTCTGTGGCACATGAAAGTTATCAATCTCCTCTTCCTTATTCTTCTTCCCCCCGAGTTAAGATCTTCTTTAAGACCCTGATCACTGTGTATTGTCTATGGTTATTTCCAAGCTACGTTGGCAGAGTTGAACACCTGCGACACAGATCATCTGACCCCAAACATAAAATATTTCCTGTCTTATGGAAGAAGTTTGCTGACCCCTACACTAGAGCCCTATGAAAGAAATATTACTATTTCAATTTCCAATTTGAAGAAGCCAAGACTCTGGAAGGCTATTTACTTTCCTAAGGTCCGCAACAAACTGGAGATGGGCCATGCCAGGGTTCAGCTTCAGAACCTGGCTGTTTCCAGCTCACCATGCTGCTTTGGGGGAACTTGTCTTTAGCTTGTCTGGTCTACTCCTGCCTCAAAAAGGTGATTTTGACCTGTCTTAATGACCTAATTATGTTTCTGATCTCTCTTCCAACTTGGCAAACTTACATCCAATACATCATACTTGTTTGGGTCTTAGCTATCTTCTGATTTATTATGAAGCCAGTAAATAGTTCTTTTATTCTGTCATTTGAAGTTGTTGATGAGAGAGCTAAGGTTGTGTTGGGTAAAAATGTGATCTTCTGTGGCGTGACACTAGTCATGTATCCAGAGTGAATCATTTAAAGAAAAAAAAAACCTTTTTATGTTGAAATAATGAGATTTATAGAAGAGTTGGGAAGGTAGCCCAGGCAGTTCCTATATACCCTTCAACCAGCTACCCTTCCTGTCAGCATCTTATCTAACTATATAGCATACTTATCAAAATTGTGAAATTGATGTTAGTACAGTAGTATTATAGACTTTATTCTGATTTTACTGGCTTTTTCCACTAATGTCCAGGATACCATGTTGCATTTAGTCATGATCTCCTTAGTCTTCTCCAATCTATGGCAGTTTCTCAGTTTTCCCTGGTCTTTCATGACCTTGACTCTGCTGAAGAGTACCAGTCAAGTATTTCATAGAATGTCCCTCAATGGGACTTTGTCTCCTATTTTCTCATGATTAGACTGGGGTGATGGAGTTTGGGGAAGAATACATACCACAGAGATGAAGTACCTTTTTCATCGCATCTTGTCAGGAATACACAACATCACTATGACTTATCACTGGTGATGTTAACTTTGGTCACTTGGTAGGGTGAATAATTTTAAATGATTAATCAACAATACTATGTCACACCCACTTTGTATTCAGCATGATGTTAGGCACTTACTGGGTGAGATAATTGAGAAATAGAATAAAAAAGAATTCACAGAAAGAGCCAAGGAAGAGTTTTATAACGTGTACAAGAAAATTATTAAGACCTCAAAGAGATGACTAGAGAAAGACCAGACAGTTCATAAGGGAAGAAAAGTACACATTTAAAAAAATACATGAAAAAGTGTTTATCTTCATGGGTAAGCACAATAATTATCATATCATTATAATATTCATTATAAATATGGAACACAAACAAAAATACTAATTGAATAGGTGGTATAACCAGTTCTTACCTATTATGATTACAATTATTTAAAAATATGTAGAGTAAAAAAGACCAAATCATAGAATAAATGTTAATAGTGATTGTCTTTGGATGATGAGTTTGTGCATGACTATTTTTTTTCTTTTGGTTTTTGTATATTTTTGGGAAAATTTAACACTAAGCTGTATTAACCAAAAGTCAAGTGGGGTAGTGGAAAGAATGTCTGCGTTAGAGTCAAACCTGTTTTGAGTCCTTGCTCTGCTATTTAAAGGCCTCATGAACTTGGGTAAGTTTGCGTCGCAGTCAACTTAGATCCTTAGATGTCAAATTAGAATCATGAAATAATTTTGCAGGTTGTTTGGGAGAAAATTAAGTGAAATTAAGGAAGCACCTGGCCCTGGTTATATTAAATAATATCTTTCTTAAAAGCCATGGAACCTGCTTTTGGGATTTTTTATAATCCATTTATTTATTTATTTATTTATTTATTTATTTATTTATTTATTTGGGAGGATTTTTATAATCTCTTTAGAGACAAGGTTGAAATACACTCATGGAATGAAGGGCTGGGAGGTGAGAGCCTCACTGTTGTAGGAGCTCGGGGGAGGTGGAGAAAAGGGTGGAAGAAAATCCAGGAATGTTCTCAGGAGTGGGTGGGACTTCAGCTTTCATTCAACAACCAACATGTCATATGTTGCCAGGCCCTGTTCTGATCATTTTGGATGCACATTCATTAAAATATTTATTAAGTGCTCACCACAGGCCAGGCATTGTTCTGGGAACTGGTGATAGAGGGGAGAACAGAATAGATGGAAGTACCTGCTTTCATGGAGCTCATATTCTAGTGGAGGGAGACAGATAATAGACGAACAGGCAGAGTATGTGTGGAGGAAAACACAGCAGGATGTGTGTATGTGTATGCTGTAATTTTAGGCAACGTTTTTCTGCTTATGGGCTTTAAATGCATCATGGCACACCCCCCACCCACCTCCCCTCCGGCAACCCTCAGTTTGTCTCCTAGAGTTGAGTCTCTGATGCTTTGTCTCCCTCTCTGTTTTCATCTTTTTTTATTTTTCCTTCCCTTCACCTATGTTCATCTGTCTTGTTTCTTAAATTCCACATATGAGTGAGATCATATGATAATTGTCTTTCTCTGACTGACTTATTTCACTAATAATAATACCCTTTAGTTCCATCCACATTATTGCAAATGGCAAGATTTCATTCTTTTTGATGGCTGAGTAATATTTGATCATATATATCTATATCTATATCTATATGTATATATATCATATCTTCTTTATCCATTCATCTGTCAATGGATATGTGGGCTCTTTCCATAGTTTGGCTATTGTGGGGTAATTGGGTGATGGGCGTTAAGGAGAGCACTTGAAGTAATGAGCACTGGGTGTTATATGCAACTGACGAATCACTAAATTCTACCTCTGAAACTATAACACAGTATATATAAATTAAATTGAATTTCAATAAAAATTAAAAAATAAATATATCATTACACAAAAGTATTTTTCTGGTTAAGGAAATTAAAGTAGGGGCATAGACTCATAGAAGCCAAGGTCATCCCTTTCTCCCAACTCCATGACCCTCCCCTTTTAGAAACATGTATTTTCTGGACGTTTTTCACGCCTTCAGAAATAACTCTTGGCCATTTTCTTCAGGTTGCAAATCCCCAAGGCGTGCACATTTGAATGTGTGCAGTGTATTATTTCTGCAGGGCCTCATCTCCTTTCCTTCCAAGTCTGCTCCGGCTTCCTTACCCAAGGTGCCTACTGACATTTAGGCTCTTTGTCTCAGGACCCCTGAATCCAGACACTGGCCAATCCTCTTCCAACAACATTTTGACCTAAGTTGTCCATAAGTTTTTTTTTTTTTCTTGATTCCTTTCCTTCTTAAGGATGTCTTTGGCTGCCCTTGTTCTTAAGGGGTTGGTGTAGCCCTCTCTCTTTTACACTCTCTGGCTGGCTGTTGTCGTGCATGGGTGTGTGTGTGTGTGTGTGTCTGTGCGTGTGCGTGTACATGTGGTGTGTAGGCACACATGCACGTGCGCGGTGCAATGACTTTTTCTACAGAGACTGCTGGCTGGAGTGAGCGGGTCCAGCTCCCACAGGGAGGAGGACAGTTTCCTCCCCATGGGGCAGAGTTGCTCTGACCTAGCAGTTAAACTGCCTTGTTAGATGCTCATGTTTTTACTTCCCTTCCTGTTTCAGTTGGAATGAATCACATTTGAAAACATTTCCATCCTTTTAGTGACTACATTGAATAACACACGGTTTTCATTACTATTTACCGTAATCAAACTTAAATTTTTCTTTTTAAAATTAGCACAATTATTTCTATCATTATCTAGCTTTCTTCAGTCTGCATGCTTAGCTCCATAAAATGGATTCCTGCCTAGACTGATGGAGAAAGAGTCTTTTTTAATTTCCAGAGACTCAGAATTCATAAATGGGATAACAAAAACTATGGTGGAAGAGTGTAGATGATTGGCTAATAGATTGCTCCAAACTATTTTCAACTGACTTCCTCCTCAGCTCTCCTCCCCCGAACCATGCTCCTTAGAGGGGGTCTCCAACATTGAGGTTTTAATTAATATTTTACAACATTTCTTTGAAATGAGACAAATGCCCCAGACTCTGTTAAATATGAGCTCTGTAATTCCAAAAGAATATTGTCACCTGAAACTTCTACCCTCCTTGCCCTCACTCACATGCCCTTTGGATGGATAAAGGGAGGATCGTTAAAAAACAGTGGAATTTTGAGACTGCTACAACATTCATGTTCCCGCTTTTTGAGGGGTTGGCGGCCACATGCTGCTGAGAAGCTGTTTCAAAGGGGAACTGGACTTACTTCCCTTTTAAGTGAGAGTTGCAGCATGAATGTAGATCAATCACAGTTTCTAGCACAGTCGTATCCTCTTTATGAGTGCACTTCCTCAAAGACCTCTGGGCATACACTGAATGTGTTAGACAGAGCCCTTTCACAATCCAGACGTGTTTTCTGAACAAATGCCAGACTTCCTGGGACTGCTGGTTACAATCCCTTACTCCACAAATATAGTGCATCTAAGATTGTCTGTCTGGATAATCTTCCCTTTTTAGTGTTTACTTAAAGTGGAAATGATGTTATCCAGGCCCTGGGTACGAATGAGATCATGTCATGAGGTCTCGTTCTGATGTTGTTTTCTCTCAGTTGTGTAGTGACATCAGGATCTAAAGGCAGATGGGCGGCTTTGATGACATTTGGAAGTCCCTGCTGTTTCTAACCTCCCATGATTGTTGGGAAATCATTGGGGAAATGAGGATGCCATGTAAGGTGGTAGGTCAACCTGTGTGGTTACTCACAGGCATGGGAAGATACTGTGGAGCTATTATTAGTGTGCTCTGAAAAGACTTATTTATTCTAAAATAGATTTTATTTTTTAGAGAAGTTTTAATGTGCAGAAACACTGAGCAGAATGTGTAGAGATTTCCCATATGTCTCCTGCCCCCACGCATACACAGCCTCTCCCATTATCGCCATCCCCACCCGTCCCAGAGTGGGACATTTATTATGACTGAGGAACCTACATTGACACATCATAATCATCCAAAGTCCATACTTTACATTAGGGTTCACTTTTAATGTATATTCTATGGGTTTTGACAAATGTATAATTATATGTATCCATCATTATAGTATCCTACAGGGTAGCTTCACTGGGTTTTTTTTTTTTTTTTTTTTTTATGTGTTTTGCCTATCTACAGATTGAGAAGGTCCTATCTAAAAAGGTGAATGGTTGAATGCTACTTTTCTGCTAAGATTTTAGGTAGAAGGATGTTTTTCATGAAAGTCTCATGAATATGGATGTTCTCTGACAAAACGGTTCCATGACCATTTAGGTTTGGGAAATGCTGGGGAAAAATATGATGGAGTCATCAGTGGGGTATTGACACCACTATTCTGGTTCTGACATAAAATATATGTTGTCATCATTTGGCATCAGGGAAATACAAATCAAAACCTCAATGAGATACCACCTCACACCTGTCAGAATGGCTAAAATTAACAAGTCAGGAAACGACAGATGTTGGCGAGGATGTGGAGAAAGGGGAACCCTCCTACACTGTTGGTGCGAATGCAAGCTGGTGTAGCCACTCTGTAAAACAGTATGGAGGTTCCTCAAAAAGTTGAAAATAGAACTGCCCTACGACCCAGCAATTGCACTACTGGGTATTTACCCCAAAGATACAAATGTAGTCATCTGAAGGGGCACGTGCACCCCAATGTTTATAACAACAATGTTCACAATAGCCAAACTATGCAAAGAGCATAGGTGTCCATCAATGGATGAATGGATAAAGAAGATGTGGTATATATATAATGGAATATTATGCAGCCATCAAAAAATGAAATCTTGCCATTTGCAATGACGTGGTTGAAACCAGAGGGTATTATGCTGAGTGAAATAAGTCAATCAGAGAAAGACAAGTATCATATGATCTCACTGATATGAGGAATTTGAGAAACATGACAGAGGATCATAGGGGAAGGGAGGGAAAAATGAAACAAGATGAAACCGGAGGGGGAGACAAGCCATAAGAGACTCTTAATCTCAGGAAACAAACTGAGAGTTGCTGGAGTGGAGGGCGGGGGAGGGATGGATTATGGTGAGTGCTGTGAATTGTGTAAGACTGATGAATCACCGACCTGTACCCCTGAAACAAATAATACATTATGTTAATAAAACAAAACAAAAAACAAATATATGTTATCCAAATCAACTCAATTATCTAACTAAAACTAAATTTCATTTCCGAGAAATTGATGGAAAAAACCAACCAAGGACATCCTAACCATGTGTCCTCATACCTGTTTTTAAATGAGCATCCCCTTAAGAGTTTCATCCACTCATTTGTTTATTTGTTCATTTAATAAATGTCTATTCTGTGTCTTGTCTGTGCCCTTAGGGAGACAAAGCCCCTTAACACGAGGAAGAATGTGGCAGAGGTGGCTAGTAACCATTGCTGTCTGTCCTTTAGTCATGTTGAGTGCGTGGCAATGCAAGACAAAGACTGTTTCCCAGCTTCCCTTGCAGTGAGAAGTGCCATGTGACTACATTCTGGTCCAAGGGATGTGACCTTGAGGTTCTGTGTGCAGAGCTGTCATTTGGCCTTTATGCATTGGCCTAGGTCTACACAAGTCAATAACTGGCAAAACGGAAGCCATGTGTTTGGAATGGCAGATCAACAAGATAGAGTCTGGGACTTTGAGGCTATGGAGGATGACAGCAGCTTTGACATATGTATGATGAGACCATTATGTGAAAGAAAGAAACTTCTATCAGCTGAAGTCCCTGTTACTATGGCCTTCATCATGGCAGCCAAACCAGTCACCCAACTGACCCAGAATGAATTTCTGGTGATCGGACATTGTCATAAGATTGGATAGTTGAGATATTTAGGAGCCTTGTAAGTCAAATGGTATACAATGACCATCTCAGTTTATACAAAAGGCCTGAATATAGGAAGGGAATATTAACAATTTCTTCAACTTGTCATTTCCACACATTGAAGGAAGAAAAGACCCAGGGAACTGAAGTTCCTTTAGGTGATAGTGGAGAGAGGCACAGATTCTTTTTACTATTTTAGCTAACAAACCTAGAGAAATAAGGTCAACTTTTTGTATTACAGTCGAATTTTTCCAGTTAGCTCAGGGTGTGCAGGCACTTGACATGGATCCAAAGGTTTTAAAATATCCCAAATCTATTTTCCCAATTCCTCTATATATCTTTGTGAAACCAATTCTGGCCCTGTAAACTTCTTTTCACCAACACACTACCTCTATCCACATAGTGGGCTTAGGTAAACACACAAGTATATATTTAGATGTGGGTTAAGCATGAAATAGCTTTTACTTCTTAAATAAGGAAAATAAAAACCTCGATTCATTAGTAAATGGGACATTTTAGATCTGAGTAGACAAAAAGGACCATGTGAAAATGTGCTAAGCTTCCACATAGTTAACAAGATGTCACTTTGTGAGAGAATTTTCATAATTAATGAACCAGTTCAATTTGCTCTGCCATTTGACTTTGATTAATACGTCGTGAAGTATTCCCACTGGGACTCTATCCAGTTGGTTTGGGAAGCTCTTATGTCTATATCCTGTGTATGTGCATGGATCAAAGTGCTGGCATCCAATACCTGCCTCATTAGGTCAGGGAACAGCCATGTCCACTCAGTGACAGTGCCTGAGGTCCTGCAGCAAACCACCACATGGCCCAGATGGACAAACCCACAAGCAACAAACACAAAATGCAAGCCAAAACTATTGGGAGAAGGGATTTGACCATTTGCCTATTTTATGGGGTCTTAAAAGGAGAATTTACGTAATTAAACTTTTATTCCTAATTCTGGCATAGATTTGGCAGACCGAGTGAAACGACCTTACTATCATCTTTACACCATCTGATTAAAATTTGCTTCATTGCAAATTTGGTTTATGGGAATAAATTATTTATATGACAAGCTGTAGCAATCAGTGTCTGGTCAGTGCATTTTTCTGTTTAGAAACCACTATTGGCATTTCAAAAAAGGAATTTAATACAGAGAATTTGTAGTACATATGAGAGGGGTGGAGGTGTAAAAATGGGGAGATTAGTAACTGCAGGAAGCCACCATCCTCTTAGGCTTGAAGAAACCAAGGGGAACATGCTGGACTTTCCCCTTAGGCTGGCTGAGCCACAAAAGTTGTTGCTGTAAGACTGAGCTGTCTGAGCAGAAGCTCAGAAGCCACACTTGCCAGCCTGCTGCTGGGGCTAACCATTGCCAGAGGCAACCTAGAAGGTGAAAAAATAGCACCTTCTTCGCTCCCACCTTTCAGTTTGCTACTGGTGCCTCCCACTGGTGGAACCCAACAGAAAGCTGGTTGGCAAGGGAAATGTAGTTTCCAGGCTTTCTGCCCCAGGGTCAGAGAGCAAGATAAAGAAGGGAGGGTGTTGTGGAGTTGAGAACTAAGAGACTCTAGTCAGCATCCAGTTTCCAAGGACATATCCTATATAGATTTTTAAAATCATTTCATATTTTAAAATCATGGTAAGTGTACTCTTTAATCTCCATCCTCTATTTCCCCCTTCCTCCCCACCCACCTCCCCTCTGGTAACCATCAGTTTGTTCCCTATAGTTAAGAGTCTGTTTCTTGGTTTGTCTGTCTCTCTCTTTTTTCCTTCTTGCTCATTTTGTGTCTTAAATTCCACGTATGAGTGAAATCATATGGTATTTGTCTTTCTCTGACTGACTTATTTCACTTAGCATAATACCTGTAGGTCCATCCACATCATTGCAAATGGCAAGATTTCATTCCTTTTTATGGCTGAATAAAAGTTATATATATAAAACCTCTTCTTTATCCATTCAACTATTGATGGACACTTGGGCTGTTTCCATAATTTGGCTATTGTAGATAATGCTGCTATAAACATAGGGGTGCATGTATCCCTTTAAATTAGTGTTTTGGTATTGCCTGGGTAAATACCCAGTAGTGTGATTCCTGGATCATAGGGTAGTTCAATTTTAAATTTTTTGAGGAAACTCCATGCTGTTTTCCATATCCTATACAGATTTAAAGTAGTTGCACAGTACTTGGTTAAGTTAATAAATGAGATAACATTTTATTATTAGCCAAGAGATCACATCTTTAAGTCCATCTCTATAAAATTATATAAAATTACAATCTAGCATATACATACAATTCTGAAGTTGTATGGATGCTAGTGGATATATATTTTAAATTTTCATGTTAGTATTTATTCACATAGTTATCCAATTGGCTTTATTGGTAAGAAACACGACTGAAACTATCATTTACATCCATGCCTTGACCATGCCAATCTTGTCTTTCTACAATGACCAAAAAGGAACACATTTAAACAGAAAAGGTAGTGAAGAAATTAGATGAAACTTGGTTTACACCTCATGTATCTCCCATTGCAGGTAAGAACCCAGGTGGCCCCTTCCCTGGGCAAACAGCTATAACCTCAGACGCAACCCCAGCCCCACAGTACGTTGGAGAGATGTACAATGCTATAGGGACCCATTGCCTCCTGGTGGGCTTCTGGTGGTCAAAGCAAGTCAAGGACATTTGAGGGAACAGACACAAGCTTTTGCCCTCTTTGTGGCCCAGTGGTGTTAGATAGGAGAGCCATTAATAAAAAGGAAAAAAAAAGAAGCACTTGTTGGTCTTGGTGGCATTGTCCAAACAGGACTGGGTAATTTTCTGTTATGAATTCATTCCTAATCTCTTCATGTGGGTCTGGGAAATGTGTCTGGAGGGCATTTTCCTCCCTGGTTGGAGGTGACTTATCAGATTGTCAATTACTGTCATTACAAGCCCAATCACATAGCTGGGAGACCGAGGTGATTGCTCACTCCTAAGCAGCACGGGACAAGCGGGAGCAGTTGAGACCACACTGAGAGGCCAGGGAACTGCAGACAAGTAATCTGCTGGGGAAAAAGCCCCCTTTGATCTTCATACCAGACAGCAATTTCAGCAGAAGCAGAGTCGAGTTGGTATTTTTTTTTATTGCAGTGGGACCGGCACTACCGACTTGCCTGAGTGGGGGTTGCTGGGAGGAAGTAAAGTTATCTTTAGCTTACCTGCATCTTAAGCAGTGCAATGAAAAAACTTCATGATTTTCTTAAATAGAAATGGTCTAAATATTTAATAAAGGCAAATAATTTGTTACTTGATGTTTTGAATCATGTGGCCAATTTCAGCTCATTTGTAATATTGGATGCTTGCCTGGCAACTTAAGTCTGGTAATGGCTACTTTCTTTTTAGTCCTTGTGGTGGACTGCAAAAATTCAATCATTTTCAATAAATTTCACTACAGTGCTTGCCTTCAGATTTCCCTGGAAGCATCCATGGTCAGCCTCCAGGGAGAAAACAGATCTGTATGTGTACTCTCAGAAATGCTTCTGTGTTATTGTTATGCCAATTTGAAAGACCAGAAAGGCTGTTTATATAGAGAGTGGTCCAAGGAAGAAAGTGGGTTTGGACAAAGGGCATTTGCTCGTGTCTTTTGTGCTGATTACAAGACAAGCATCTCATCACAAGGCATTCTGACATGGTCAGAATCTGCAGATGACTCAGTTCCTTTGGAAAAGTTTAACAGAAGCTGCAAGAGGACCCGTCTGTGAATCTTCCTGGTTAAGCACTAACTCGGTTCATCATAATTTACTAGTTTTGGAATCATGGTCTTCTTTTGAACTAAATAAGTTATGGTTTCTCTAACTGGACAGGATGTAGGGTGTTTATGATAGCCACTGTTATTTTGATCTTCAGCATGCACCTTCAGGTTCTCACTAAACAAATATTGAACGAATGAACAAAATGAATTTTTGCTTATGGCTATTGATTTCCTGGTAGAACTCCCTTTTTTCTAGTGTCTACAGGAAATGTCTTCCTCGCTTGTGTGTGTGTCTGCCAGGCTTGCCAGTTCTAAGTCGGCCATGGGAGGGGTTGTGTTCACAGGAACATACCATGTGACATGTCAGGCAGATCAAAGCAGGGATTTCAGGGCTGACTACAAGGGGAAATGGTTAGTAATTAATAAAAGGATGTGGAATTGGTCATGTTGACTGAAAGAGCCCAGAACCTTGGCGAAATGTTTCCAGAGGCTGCCAAGATAAAAAGAGTGGCTGGGCTGAGTTATGTACGGGTGAAACTTGCAGGTGTTAATGCCACTGGGTGAGGGGAGCAGAGGAAGAAGTTTACTTTCACCCAGGCCATGGGATCACAGATTATAAGAGCCTCTTCAGCTTTGGCCTTAGTTTTAGTTTGTTTTTAAATGGAGCTTTTAGGGGCCATAGGGTACGTACAAAAATGTGATAATGATGTTTAATTCTGAGAGTCAAGCTGTGGTTTCTCATTGGCCGTATCTGGCTTTTCGATGTTTCATGTCAGTATGTTTTGTTTCCAGATTTAGGATCAAAGCAACTTTTCCTTTGCACTTGTTCAACACCCCCAACCCCCCCACCTGTGTGCAGTCTAATGCATCGATGAAACCAAATAAAGCCCTGCATGAGTCTGCTGGCTTTCCACCATAGCTGTAGCCACTGTATACTTTTTTGGTGGCTTGGTGGTGAGAAGTAGAATGTGGGAAGGGGAGGCAACCCAGATAATGGGTGTTGGGAAAGAATGTATTAGAGGTGGGTCCCATCTCAGCAAGGGACTGGTGAGTATGCCTAGGCAGGTCTCAGCTGGTAAGGCTGAGAGCTACAAAAGCTCTGGATGCAGCTCTCTGTCTCTGTCTCTGTCTCTGTGTGTGTGTGTGTGTGTGTGTGTGTGTTCTTGGGAGTTGGCAAATCATGGAACCTCCAAAGAAAATTTCCACAGATTGTCTGAGACTTGTGAGCTTATAAATTGCCTCATTGAGTTTTTAAGCCATTTTCCCAAGGGAGTGATGATGTTTGATCCCTTTTGCAATCTTTGCAGATATCTCAGGGCATGAGGTCCCTGCAAGGAATAGATACTATTGATCCTAACCAAGTGGCAGTGCAGTGTCTTAACTTCTGAATGATTTTTTTCCCCTTGTTCTTTGCCCTCCTTCAGGCCCCTTCCAGCTCCTGCCAATCTGCTCCAAAAAGACCAATGCCATGGACAACATGACTAGTTGGGAAAGAGTTGGGGGGCAGCATTGGACTTGGCTGATTCATCTTCAGTGGTTTAGAGTGGAGTCGAGTTCCCAACCTTGCAGCAGACTTCAACTTGATGGGTAAGCTTGCATGTCAAGAATGGTTTGAAGTAAATATGACAGACGGTTAAATAATAAGCAATTATGGGCATTGGGGACAAGGGTGTTGGTAAATTTCTCTTTACTCATCTGTAATTTCAAAACACAAAATGTCTGTTGAGGGACTGGAAGGCCGATGTGGAGAGTGGTAAGAAATGACACCCAAATGTATGCTGGGTGCCTTTAGGTCTTTACAAAGAAATATCCACATCTCCTGTGTGAGATACAGGGGATCATTTATCATTTTCCACAGAATGCCACATAGTAACACCCTAAAACTCAGTGGCTGAAAACTATAAGTAATTGTGATTGCTCGTGTATTTGCAGACATGGCTGGTTGGCTGGGATGGCCCTGCTCCAGCATCTTTCATTCTCCTCTGGGGATGGGAGGATAACCACTGGGTACACCGAGGCATGTTCTTCCCAGTGATGGTGGAGGTGAAAAGGGGAAACAGAAATGCATGAGGTTGCTCAGGCTTAGGCTTGGAAGCAGTGCCCTTGCCTTCCACCCACATGCCACGGCCAATGCAAGTCACATGGCTGAGCCCAAAGTCAACAGGCAAGAAAATACAGTCTGCTCATGACAAGCCTGGGCAGGAGTGTGAATGCAGAGAGACAGGTTAAAATTTGGCCAATTGTAAGAGAGAGAGAGAGAGAGAGAGAGAGGTAGAGACTCCCTTCTACATATAAAATAATATCTTGATAAATATAATTTATAATATAATGATTCCATCTATATATGAGCCTATATCATAGGCATATGTGATTCTAGCGAGAATGTTCATATCTGGCTTTCCCAGAGTTCTTTTTCGTTCTATCACTCTGATATGGTTGAGGTGTTTGTGGCTGCCCTATTGGAATAGGCTCTCCCTTGGAAAAGAAACAACATCCTAAACATTTCATCTGTGATTTTATTTTCAATTCCCCAACTACTGGCATGTCCCAGCCAGATTCCTGGTTGGGAGCCTCAGTGGTTTTCAGGAGCAGTCCTCCTAGGTTGATCTGGAAGAGCTGGGCTATGTTTCAGCCAGAGATGAGAATCTTTCTCTGAAAGTCTTAGAAGTAAGGACATTTTGTTTCCAGATAGGAAATAGTACTACATCTGGGCCAGCCATCTCTATCCCCACCTATTCCTTGAGGTCCTCCCAGCAGGGGTGTGGCTGTCTGCTGCTCTCCTTGCCTAGGCCCCCCCACCCCAACCTGGTAGCATGCAGCAGGAGGCCACTGGATGCACCATGAGGGCAGTATGTAGCAGCCAACGTGGTCTGTCCTCTTCTGTATCAGCTGGGCAATGTCCTGATAACGTAGGGAAAACATTGCACTTCACAGCAGTTTGTTGGCTCTCAGTAAATATTAAGGAATGGAGAGGCACTTTTCAAAGCACTAGGAAAACTCTCTGGGGGTGGGGAGGGCAAAGAACCAGTGCCCACAGGAGAATCAGAGAGTGCTGATGGCAGGGAGGCATGCTGATGTGGCAGCAGGTAAGTAGGAGCCATTTCAGATGGGGTGGTGGGGAGGGAGGGAGGGATAGCTTCTCTGAGGGGATGACGTTTATTTTTTAATTTTAATTTTTGTTGTTTTATTTTAATTCCAGTAGAGTTAACATGCAGTGTTATATTAGTTTCAGGTGTACAGTATAGTGATTCAACACTTCCATCCATACATCACCAGGTGCTCATCACAAGTGCACTCCTGAATCCCCATCACCTATTTCCCCCTGCCCTCCCAGCCCCCTCCTCTCTGATAACCATCAGTTTGCTTCCTATAGTTAAGAGTCGGTTTCTTGGCTTGTCTCTCCCTCAAGGAGATGCCATTTAGTGAGTTCATGTAAAGATCTGGGGGAATAGATTTCCAGGTAGTGAGACCGGCAGGTGTAAACATTCCAAGGGAGTAACAATCAACCCTAAAATCTCCAACTTCCAAAGACAACCTTCTCTGATGCACCCATACCATCTGGTCTTTTCAAAGGAAATATTCTTTTTTTTTAAATTTAATTTAATTTTATTATGTTATGTTAGTCACCATACAATACATCATTAGTTTTTGATGTAGTGATCCATGATTCATTGTCTTTCAAAATACTTTCAGAGCCCATGAATTCACTAGGGCCTACTTCCAAAGGGACTGGTTATTTATTTATTTATTTTTTAAAATAGATTTTACTTCTTAGAGGAGTTTAGGTTCATAGCAAAAGTGAGCAGAAGGTACAGAGATTTCCTGTATGCCTTCTGGCTTCTCCCGCCTTCCCCTTCATGCATAGCCTCCCCCATTAGCAATATCCCTCATCAGAGTGGCACATTTGTTCCAGTTGGTGAGGCTACATTGACACACCATTATCACACAGAGTCCGTAGTTCACCTCAGGGCTCATCCTTGGTGGTGTGCATTCTATGGGGTTTGGACAAATGTATAATGACATGTATCCACCATTATACTGGAGACGGAGTAGTTTCACAGCCCTAAAAATCCTCTGGTTGGTTATTTTCAAGTACAATGAAACCTCACAGATGTCATTTATGTAGCAAAAGAAGAACAAAGGAAAGCGGCAAGTACAGCTTTTTTTTTTTCTCTCTTTCTTTAAGATTATAAAGGTCTTTGACGCGTGGAAGGCAGGCTTTTATTAACTAGGCATTTGTATCATAAACATAATTCCCAGACAAGCAGGAAAGTCCCAGAATTCTGAGTCACTGATGTTTGAATAGATGTTTTGTAAGGCCAAGCATTTGCTTTTACAAATAAAGCATTGATGAACTAAACAGTTGCTTGAAATGAACTGGGCAAGTTTTATAATGTGCACTTGGCCTTCAGAAGACAGTCCTGTGATTTATAACAATTTTTCCCTCTTTAATCTGCATTCACATTACAAGAAAATCTCTCTTTTTTTGCTGCCGGTCTTAGTCAGTGCCCAGTGTGAAGGAGACCTGTATTTGCAAATTACAAAAATTTCATGTGGAAAAACAACAGAGTCACCTGATAGATGCTAAATATCAGCTCTTGGTTTGCGGGATACGCAGCTGCAGTGGTCTTCTCTTGTGGTGGGAGTTATAAGAAAATGAGAAAAGATTCTGTTTGTGAAACACAGTTTTGTCAGGAGTATGGTCAGGATGGTTTATTTCTTATTCCAGGTTGCTGCTAACACAGCTGGGATGTTTTAATGCATTTTGTGCACTTCAATAATAGAAAGGTGTAGAAATAGAACTGGAAAGAGTTCAGAGAGGGGCAGAGAATCAGGTATGTGAGGCTCCAGGCTATGATTTATACCTACAAGACCTAATACCTCATGAGGACTTTGCTTTACCAACAGCAAATGATGGGAAACACTAGCAATCTGCACATAGTTGAAGGGAATGTGAGTCCAAAAAAGAGGGCAATTTAGCTTGATATAAAGGGCTGGAGTTGGGTTGGAGACTCAGTGGGTAGAAGTGGGGGAGGTAAGAGAGCCTCCTTGTGGAACTAAGGTCATAAAATTTCAAATTAAAATACCCACATCATGGGCTTAAATACCTCTTTCCTCCACTGCCTTGCCCCCTGCCTAAACTTCCCATTTTCTTAACCATTCCAAACGGATAATTCTTTGACTCAAACTGTCCATTTGGGTGAAGAAGTCTACTCCAAGAGACCCCCATTATGGAGAGGAGGGGCTCCAGCTGTCTGTCCCAGGAGGCTGGGGAGGAACAGAACCATGGGCTGAACATGTGGGCATAGCTCCTTTAGCAATGAGGAATCTCTGACTCCTTTTCTGTTGTTTGATGGGATTGGATTAACTCTCCACCCTTGAATCTGTAGGTCCGGGAGCGGGTCTTAAAGCTCATCTGCTTTCACCTGATGCAGGACCTCTCTGTAATAGTAATAGTGACTGACAGTCCCTTGCCTCTTGTTTGAGGGCTTCTGGTGATGGGAGAGCCAATGTTTCATGAGTCAGCTCATTCACTGATGTTTGTTCTAGGTCCAATATATACAAGCATGGCAGTCCAGTGTAATCACCTGTTGAATTTTACAAAATCTTTACAGCCTGGGGCCCACCCTCAGTGACTATGATAGAACTGTTCTGGGGAGGGTGTTGGCATCACTATTATTTATTTATTTTTTAAAAATTTTATTTTATTATGTTATGTTAGTCACCATACAGTACATCATTAGTTTTTGATATAGTGTTCCACGATTCATTGTTTTTGTATAACATCCAGTGCTCCATGCGATACGTGCCCTCCTTAATACCCGTCACTGGGCTAACCCATCCCCCCACCTCCCTTCCCTCTAAAACCCTCAGTTTGTTTCCCAGAGTCCATAGTCTCTCATGGTTCCTTTCCCCCTCTGATATCCCCCCCCTTCATTTTAAAACTCTTCACGTAATGCCGATAGACTGAGGTTGAGAGCATGAATGCTGTCCTCTGGAGCTAAGTCCATTTCCTCTTTGACATGACAGTCTTTGAGACATAGGAAGCTGATAACCCGCCCCTCAGTCGATATCACTTCCCTAAGGCTTTCTCGTCTCCAGCTGAAGTCACTCATTTTCTTCAAAGTTACTCCTGTGATGTGGTTTTATTTCCTCACCATGCTGATCATAAGCTACATTGTCTGGATGCCACTTACAGTGTGTGTCTCTTCCTGCTTTTGTTTCATTGTGAGCTTGCTGTCAACTAAATCCCCTCAATTTTCTCCTCTAAAAGGCTTACAGCTTAGTGGAGGAGACTAGCATGCCAGCCCCATCCTGTAATTATAAAATTGATTTCTAAAGTCTAAATGCAGGAATTTTCTTGACTCTTAACAAATTTAATTTTGTTGGGTTACCTATTTAATCCTGTCCTCCAAAATTACTGGTAAGTATCACCTGTTTGGTAAGGCATCTGTATATTTTTACCGATGTTATTAATAGCAGGAAAAATAATAGACTCTACTTATTGACTGTGAGCACTTTATTGACTGTAAACACTTATTGACTGGAAATACTACCAGAATGGATCAAAAGAATCAAAATAGAGCCCTAGCTTCTATGGGATCACCAACTAAGTGTTTTTATGGAAAAGGAAGAATGCTCAGGGGCAGAAACAAGAGCCCACAGGATGGAACTAAGAGACACTGACTGGGTAAGTAATGGGTCCTAGAAAGAACATTACAACATCTATGCAGCTGGAGTGTGGGACTGCTTTGGACCTTTGTTGACTGTGTGCCTCCTCTCTCTCTTGTTTTGAATGGGAGCATCTATTGTGGGTATTCTGTGTGTGGAGTGTGTGTGTGTGTGTGTGTGTGTGTGTGTGTGTGTATGTGGGGGTCTCTATAGTCCACAGTATTCAGATGGTGATGAACAGTACTCCATGAGTTGTGTATGAAGAGCCACACACAGGGAGCTTCAGTTACACTTGGACATGACTTAGAGGGATGAGGCATTTGGCAGATCTGAAAGGGAGAGTATATTTTGCATGGGTGAGGGATGCGAATAATATGTGCCCAGAGACAGATTGAATCTGGGCTCTATAACTGACCAATAGAATATGGTGAAGGAACACTGTGCCAGTTTTCAGGCCAAAGCTTTAACAAACTAGCAGCTTCTACTTCCTACCTCTGGAGATGCTTATTCTTGGAATCCAAGCCACTATGTCGAGAGGAAGCCCAAGCTGCCCCTGGAGAGGCTCTTGTGGGGAAGACCCAACAGCCAGAACATTTGGCAGCCTTGTGAAGAGTCGCCTTGGCAGAACTTCCCCAGCTTACCCCAGGTGGGGCAGAGACGAACTTTCCCTGCTGAAACCTGCTCAGAACCAGATTCATTTATATAGCATATCATTGTTTTAAGCCATTGAGTTTGGAGGGATTCGTTTTCCAGCAGTAAGAACAGCACCAGGCACTGGGCTAGTGACTTTTCATGACAATGACAATGCTATGACATAGGTATTATTTTCTCCTCCTGGTAGATGAGAAGACTGAGTTTCCGTGAGTTTGGTAACAGCCTAAGATCACACAAGTAGTAACTGGCATTATTGGGGTTGAAACTGGGCAATGTATCATTCTTTTAACCTCTAAAATCCCAGGTAAGACAGTCATGCAGGACCGAGGGCAAGACAGTCATGCAGCCACTGGACAGAGCACTCTCTGCGGAGAGCAAAATAAAGAAAACATAGTCTGTTAAAATGAATTCCAGGTGGTTTTTCAGAGTCCATCGTCTCTCATGGTTCTTCTCCCCCTCTGATTTCCCCCCCTTCATTCTTCCCCTCCTGCTACATTCTTCTTCTTCTTTTTTTCTTTCTTAACATATATTGCATTATTTGTTTCAGAGGTACAGATCTGAGATTCAACAGTCCTGCACAATTCACAGCGCTTACCAGAACACATACCCTCCCCAGTGTCCATCACCCAGTCACCCCATCCCTCCCACCCCACCCCCCACTCCAGCAACCCTCAGTTTGTTTCCTGAGATTAAGAATTCCTCATATCAGTGAGGTCATATGATACATGTCTTTCTCTGTTTGACTTATTTCGCTCAGCGTAATACCCTCCAGTTCCATCCACGTCGTTGCAAATGGCAAGATCTTATTCCTTTTGATGGCTCTGAAAAACAAACTGGGGGTTCTAGAGGGGAGGGGGTTGGGAGGATGGGTTAGCCTGGTGATGGGTATTGAGGAGGGCACGTTCTGCATGGAGCACTGGGTGTTATGCACAAACAATGAATCATGGAACACTATATCTAAAACTAATGATGTAATGTATGGGGATTAACATAACAATAAAAAAATTAAAAAAACAAACAAACAAAAAAAAAAATGAATTCCAGGTGGTTTAAGGAACTAAATATAAAAACACTAAACTACAAAAGTATTAGAAGAAAATCTGGAAGGTCTTCAAGTTGTTAATGCTTGTGCATAAGAAATCTACTGGTTTCATATCTGATATTACTTTTAATAGTAGTTCTGCCAATTCTCTTGGGATCACAAGTTGTCTACATATAGGGAAATTTTTATTTATTTTTTGTCCACAATTTATACCTCTTATTTCTTCTACTGTTCTTTCTTTTAAAATAGGACCTATAATGCAGAACAATGATGAATAATAGTTATGATAGTTGTCTTGTTCTCGACCATAATGGAAACTTTCTAATCTTTCATTATTCAATATGACATTTTCTGTGAGTTTCCCCCTCAGTTACATGATTTTACATCCTTTCTTAGTGTAATAAGAGGTTTTTTTAAAATTTGGAAATAGTACAGAATTTTATCAAATAAATTTTTGGTGTGCATTGAGATGAACATAATGTTTTGTCCTTACATCTGTTGTAGTTGACTGCATCATAAATTTCCTAATGCTGAACCACTTTGCATTTCTAGGTGAATTCTGCTTGGCTAGGATTAAAAAATAATATATTACTGAATTTGATTTTCTAATATAATTTTTAGTATTTTAAATCTATGTTCACGTATTCATAGGTAACTTTGGCCTATGGCTTCACTTTATTTCTATATGCTAACCTTGTCTGGTTTTGGAATCACAGTGATGCTACCTGTGTTGAATGAGTCTGGAATCTCTCTATTTTTGTGTACTTTCAGATAGATACGTAATTTAAGGATTATCACTTGCTTCAAGGAATAGAAATCCCTATAAAAGTACTTGTTCAGAGTTCCTTTGTTTTTTAAAAGGATTCCAGGTTTGACTACCTTTTCAATTTTTAAAAGGGTATTAATTTATCTACCTTACTCTCAGTTTTTACCCTTTCTGGGATGAAGTTTGATTAATTCATATTTTTGTAGAAAATCACATACTTACTGAGATCATCAAAATTTTTGTTAGTATTACTTGCTTTTATTTAATAAAGTCTCTTATCTAAAATTATATCCCCTTTCTCATTGTTAAGTTAATGAATATTTGGAATATTAATTCCAAATTAATAATTTAGAATTAATTTATTTCTCATTCCTATCCCAAACACAACTAGAACCTTAGCATATTTTCACTCCCTCCCTTCCTTCCCCTGTAGACATCTTCTCCCATATAGAGATCTTCTGGGATTTTAGTTGCAGATTATTGTTAAAAATTTAAAAACTTATTTCCAAACTATGTTTTATTGGTTTATCCATTTATTGTTGATTCTTGGGTCCATATCTTTCCCTTTCTTTAAAAAGATTTTATTTATTTATATGAGAGAGAGAGAGAGAGGAGGGGCAGAGGGAGAGGGAGAATCCCAAGCAGACTCTGCACTGAGCATGGAGCCCGAGGCAGGGCTGGATCTTACAACCTCGAGACCATGATCTGTGCTAAAATCAAAAGCCAGATGCCCAGCTGACTGAGCTACTTAGGTGCCCCACAACTTTTCTTTTTTGAATTAATTTCCCTTTTTTTCTAATCTACTAAGACCTGTGTGTGATTCTTTTTTTTTTCCCCATGTGTGATTCTTTAAATGTCTGTGAAAATACCTTTATTTTGTTTTTCATTTTCAGTGCTAATATGGATGGGAATCAGATTTTAGCTTCAAAATAATTCCCCTCAGAACTTTTAAGGTATTACTCTATTGTCTTTTAACCTCAAGTATTGTCAAGAAGTTCATTCATTTTAGGTAGCCTCTTTTATTCTCTCATGAAGCATTTAGGATTTTCTCTTATCCTCAGACTTCTGAATTTTATAACAATGTTTCAAGGGAAGGTAGGTCTTTTGGCAGATGATGAATATTTTTAATTCATATGTTTCTGCAGCCTTGGGAAATTTTCTTTTTGTTTCTTGATTACTTGTTCTTCTCCATTTCTAGAATTTTCTCTGTTCTCTATTTCTAGAATTTTCATTAGATGGATATTGGCACTTTATACCTTTAAAAATTTTTTTATTTTCCATTTTTTCCTTTACATGACATATTCTTAAACAATCCCTTGGCTTAGTTTTCCAGGTCAACAAGTCACTATTTAAATGTGAACTTTCTCCAGTTCCATTTATCCAGTGAGTATTTTACTTTCTGAATCACTTTTTAAAAATTTCTAAGATTTCTCAAATTTTCTCATGTAATTATTAATTTATGGATATGATAGTCCCCCTTAACATTTCCAAAACATGAAATTTATGTTAATCCTCTTCTATTTGCTCTATGAACTCTGTACCTTTGTTATTATTTCTTCTTTGTGGTGATCTCATGCTGCTCTTTCCTTAAATCTTTGATTCTTTGTTGTCTACTCATCTCTCTTTTGTTTGTCCCTCTGTGGATGCCAGGTCTGATCACAGGTGCTTATCTCTGGTTACTGGAGGCTGGGCAGGATGAGCTGTTGAGAAGGTATTCTGGCTTTTCTTAATTTGTCTCCCAGATCCATGTTCTGAACTATCAGCCTTGTCTGGGCCCCAGGAGGCTGATCTCTGCATCACTGGGCTCCTTTGCCCACTACCTTCCTGTTGGTTCAGCTAAAGGGAAACTCCAGCTGAGTCTCGAGGATAGGAGGAAAGACTGGGTATTGATCTCCCCTCCCCCAGCCCTTCCCTCTGTCATCTTGATTTTGTCAGTAGTGATTTTTTAAAAATCTATAGTCAACACTCTTGGAGGTACACTCTACTTTTATGGCTACCGCTCTTCCTGCTTTTCAGTGACTGCTCCATCCTTTTCCCCTTCAGGACTGGGGGAGGTCATGGTTTTCCTCTGTTGCTAACCTTTGAGAACTTCTCTATCTCTGGATGGTTCCTTCAGCCCTCTCTTTAACTCTTGAAATAGTCCGTTTGTGAATATCTCTTTGGTCAACCCTTTGAGTGTGCATCCATTTCCTGTCAATGTCCTGATAGAGAGGATGGAGATGCTGGTGAGGTGTTTTCTCTCTGTGGCTGCTCCATATCCTCTGAGGGCTTTTTTGGCTATGGTATTAATTGGGGGAACTCATGTCAGTGGTAAGAAATAACCCAAAACTCTTAGTAGCCCAATAAAGATTTATTTTTCTCTCTATTGATCTTAGGATCCTGGCTCTTTCCATTTTGGAGCATTGTCATCTTCCAGGGGCTCCTCATAGATTTTCACTGTGTTCTTTACTCTTAGAGAGGAAAAAATGGGATGATTGCATGTAACATTTCATGGCCAGGTCTGGAAGGGTACATTTTATTGCTATCCATGGGCTAGAAACTAGTTATATGATCTCAACCTAATTTCAACAGAAGCTGGCAATATAGTCTTCCTGTGTGTCCAGGAAGAGGAGGATGGACTTAGTGAGCATCAAGCCACTTTCTTCCATAGCTTCAGGTGAATGATGCCTCTGAGGTCTAAGTGTCCCAATCCATCACTTTTACCTGTGCTATGTGCTGCTGTTGGTTACCACTCAGTTCAAGGTGAGGGGTGGGGTGTGGAGTGGAGGAGAGGAGCCAGAGATGTGTCTGCTCCAAAGGCAATGGCCCAGTTAATCCCCTGTTGTTTTTGCCCATTCACTCTTGCTTCTTGGGTCCGTTGTCTTGGAGCTTGGAGCATGGTGTAACCATTCCTCTCTGTAGCAGCTTTCTTTTGCACAAGTATTTGCTTGTGGTTTTGTCCAGCAAGTTGATCTTGTCTGATTTTTATCCTTCTGCTTTTTGTTTCAAAATTTCTGGTTAGTGTTGGGTACTGTTTCTTGTTTTGCACAGCTGTTATGGCTCCAGTATTTTAAAAACTATCTCTTCTGTCATTTATAAGGGTGTGGAGAAGGAGGGGAATTAGATGAATATACTATGTTTGCCACTTGGTCTAATGTCTTCATCTTTTTGTGAAAAATGTAGAGTATGGAATGATTGATTTGGGAGCAGTTTTAATGTACAGTGTGAAGAATTTGCTAAAAGAAAAATGAAATCATGATAGACATATATTGATAGCAAAAGGATGATTGATGGTTCTGTGTTCTCATAATATCTGGAATACTATTTCTAGCTCTGGATATTGCAATTTATAACAGATATAGGCAACCTGGAGTTTATCAGGTGGAGGACATCTATGATGGTGATTGTTCTGGAAAACATATCATGGGGTAATTGCTGAGGAAACCAGGGATATTCTGCATGGAGAGTAAAATATAAGGTGGGATGGGGGTGTATGTGTGTCAAAATATGCAGAATTTATCATAGATATTTGTTAATATGCTCTAGATTTTTAAGGAGATTGATATTAAGTATTATAGTATATTCTATGAATCCTCTTCCCTTTAAAAATATTAAGGCATTGTTTGCCAAACTCTGTTCCAAAATACTTCTTTTTGTCCTCTAAGGTGACCAACAGTGGCTGACTATCTTACATGTTTGGATCGTTTTGTAATATTTTCTTCTTGGGGGTTTTGGAAGTTGCAGTCATCAAAATCTACCCTTTTGAAGATATCCTTCTAAATATGCACTGCCAGGGGAAAGAGTATGTAGAGTTTTGCTCAGGAGAACAGGTTACAAAATGGAAGGAGTGAATGCATCCTAACACAAAACAACAAAATGATCTTGTATTGCCCCACTGTGTCTTTCTCTTAATGGTTGGATGAAGGAATGTACAAATAAATTCTTTATTATGCACGATACTGTGGGAAAGGGAATAGTAAATTGCTTTTCTTAGCACATGAATCAATCTATCCATCCATTTATTTAGTCATTTAAGAAATTCATTGTGTTCCTTTCATGACCTAGGCATTATTTCAGATACTAGGAATATAGTAGTGAACAAAATTTGCTGCCATCATGAAGCCTTACATTCAGTTGGGGAATATAATAAATTAACCCATAAATATAGGGATGTGCGTGAAGAAAAATAAGGCTGGGTCCCTCAGTCCAGGGTCAAAAAACCAGCTAGAGCATCTTATTGGTCACGAGAGGTCATGTACCAGCCTTCCTCACTAGGTATAGAAGCAAGTGGGGTGGGGGCATTTTTAGCTTCTGTAGTGATAGACTATTATGATGGGCAGTATATGTGGGTAGAAATCCCCAAACATGGAGAAAGTTTTAAGATCCTGATAGCCAAAACCATGGCAAGACCGTCCAGTACGGTCTCCAAAGGTTTATATAATCTTTCATGTAAATTGGTGTCAGTCCAACTTTCCTCCTGCCCAGGCTTACAGACCAGTTTGCAAAGTGGTTCCCCCCCCATCAACCTCTATTTAGTTAACATTGTGAGAAGAAACCCCTTTTTAACAATGTTGTTTTTAAGAATGTTCTGAGGTTTAGAATGAAAATTTTTTGTTGGGGCGTGTTCTAAGGATCAAAGCTCCTTTTTCTCACCACACATGTAACTTATGAGGTATCTGAAAAATGCACGACAGCATACTTTGGAGAATAAGTCTAGCCTGGATGAGGTGTCAGATGCTGGGGGCATTTTGGAAAGACATGTGGAAGATAAAGGTACTGTCTGTGTGCTCTTAGGTAATCTCATTATGGCGGAAGGCCCAGTGTTCGTGATGCCAATAGATGGGCAAAGCAGTGATATAGTAAAAGAGCAAGGAGACCATTTTTATTTTTATTGTGGAGTGTTGTCTTTTGTGAAATAAGAGTGTATTTCTTTGCTTTTAGGTAGCATTATACTAAACCATTGAATGAGCCAGTGTCTTTGCTCTGAAAGGTGAAACATAAGAAAATCCCAGAACATGCACTTTAATAGGTGAAGGTATCTTAGGACAAAAAAATGCTTAAAAATGTAAGTAGGACCACCATGAATGAATATGTTAATTATTGAGAGGCATAGAACTGAGTGATTAAGAGTTTATAAGCAGAGGCAGAATGCTCCTCAAGGTGATGATGGATGATGCAATTTGCAGCTCATGGACCACTTCAGTTTCTACTCAAAAATGCTGATCTGAGTTGAAGAATACTGCCAAGATTCTCATGATTTTATGTATGTATGTATGTATGTATGTATGTATGTAGGTGTTTATATTGAGATGTAATTGACATATAACATATTAGTTTCAGTGTACAACATAATGATTCAATGTATGTATATATGGTGAAATGAACACGAGAAATCTAGTTAACAACCATCGCCAGACATAGTTACAAATTCTCATGATTTTAAATGGCACCAACATATTTACTAAAGAAGAGTTGGCTGTTATCTGTAATGCCAGCCTTCCTTCAAGAGTTGATGACATAGCACAAATATCTTTAGATTTCCTTTACAGACCTTTTTTTTTTTTTAAATGAGGTATAATTATCATACAGTGTTATATTAGGTTCAGGTATACAATATAACAGTTGTGTACATTACTCAATGCTCATCAGGATAAGTATAACTTTTAAACCCCTTTATCTATTTCACCCATCCCTCTACCCACTTCCCCATCTGGCAACCACCAGCTTGTTCTCTGTATTTAAGAGTTTATTTTTGTTTGTTTTTTTGTTCTTTTGTTTTTTCTTAAATTCCACATATGAATGAAATCATACGGTGTTTGTCTTTCTCAGATTTATTTTACTTAGCATTGTATCTTCTAGGTCTATCCATGTTGCTGTAAATGGCAAGATTTCATTCTCTTTTATGGGCTGAGTAGTATTCCATTGTGTGTGTGTGTGTACATATATATACCACATCTTCTTCATTCATCTATGGATGGACACTTGGGTTGCGTCTATATCTTGGCTATTGTAAATAGTGCTGCAATAAACATAGGGGCGTGTATATCTATTTGAATTAGTGGTTTCATTTTCTTTGGGTAAATACCCAGTAGTGGAATTACTGGATTGTATGGTAGTTCTATTTTTAATTTTGTGAGGAACTTCCATACTGTTTTCTACAGTGGCTCCACCAGCTTGCATTCCCATCAACAGTGCATGAGAATTCTTTTTTCTCCACATCCTTGTCAACACTTGTTATTTCCTGTGTTTTGGTGTCAGCTTTACAGACTTTTTTGGATGTGTCATCTGTAGATTTGTTTGAACTCACTTTTGAACCAGTTTTTAATATTCGGGCAATGAATTTCATTAGGCCCCACCTACTTCTTTTGCTGCCCTTCCCTCCTTATTGCTGCTACAGCTTCCATGTGTTGCGAACATACTACATACCAAGCTGTGGTTGGCAGAATAATGGCCCCCAGCGATGTCCACATGCTAATCCCCAGAACCTGTGGAAAAATGGACTTTGTAAATGTGATTAAAGATTTTGCAGTGGGGAGACTTTCCTGGAGCAGCCATGTGGGCTCAATGTAACTATAGGGGTGCTTTTAAAAAAATGGGAAGAGTAGAGTTGAGGGAGATTGGAAGATGCTACCCTACTGGCTTTGGAGGTGGAGGAAAGGGCCAGGAGCCAAGGAAGGCAGGTGGTCTCTAGAAGCTGGGAAAGTCAAGGAAATAGATTCTCCCCCAGAGCCTCCAAAAGGAATGCAGCCCTGCTGACACCTTGATTTTAACCCAGTGAGACCCATTTTGGACTTTAATTTTCAGAATCATGAGATAATATATGTGTCTTGTTTAAGCCACTAAGTTTGTGGTGATTTGTTACAACAGCTATAGAAAACTAACACACAGGCATTGCATTAAGTTTTTTATACACATTATCTAAAGTTAATCCTCTCTGTGATCTTTTTAGGTAGGTATTATTATCCTCATTCTGTAGAAGAAGAAAGAGATTTGGAGAAATCTAAGTTGGGAATGTTGCCATATATCAGGATTTGATACGAATGTCCTTGTCCCTTCTGTTGATTGCCTCCACAGGAATCCCTTCTCCCTGATTCAGGAGCATCCTGGGACTTATGATGATGAGGTAGCCCTGGGCTCAAGTCTAAACTCCAACATGTTAAACCTGTCTGACCCTCTGTGCCCAATCTTTGTAGATTTGGTAGCATCCAAACCTGTAACTCCTCTTGGCTTTCCAGACTGGAAGTTTATGGTCTCCTTCATTTCTCTCATGGGCACCTCTACATCCTCTGGGGCACTTCCCTTCTATTTCTTTGAACATATCTGTAACATTCTATAACTCATTATGTGTTTCTTGGAGGACAAGAGCTACATTAAACTCTTTTCAAATTATTCCTTGAGCTATGTTAAGTACTTTTCAAATTGTTCCTGCCATCCTGTTAGCATTAGTTTATAAGTAAATTGAGAAGGAAAGGAAAGGAACAGAGCTTCTCAGAGCACTACCTTACGCCAAGTGCTTTCCATATATGATCTCATTTTATCTTTATAGAAATCCTCAGTTGCAGGTATCACAAGCCTATTTTTTAATTCTTTATTCAAATTCAATTTAGTTAACATATACTGTATTATTAGATTCATCATTATACTGATGAATCCAAATGATTCATCAGTTACATACAGCACCCAGTGCTCATTCCATCCAGTGCCCTCCTTAATGCCCATCCCCCAATTATCCCTTCCTACCACCTCCCCTCCAATAATCCTCAGTTTGTTTCTTAGAGTTCAGAACTCTTATGGATGCCTCCCTCTCTATTTTTATCTATTTTTCCTTCCCTCCCCCTATGTTCATCTGCTTTATTTCTTAAATTCCACATATGAGTGAAATCATATGGTATGTGTCTTTCTCTGACTATTTTGCTTAGCATAATACCCTCTAGTTCCATCCACATCATTGCAAATGGCAAGATTTCATTCTTTTTTTTTTTAAAGATTTTATTTATTCATGAGAGAGAGAGAGAGAGAGAGAGAGAGAGGCAGAGGGAGAAGCAGGCTCCCAAGGAGCAGGGAGCCCGATGCGGGACTCGATCCCAGGATGCTGGGATCGTGACCTGAGCCGAAGGCAGACGCTTAACCATCTGAGCCACCCAGGCGCTCTGATGGCTGAGTAATATATATATATATACCGCATCTTCTTTATCCATTCATCTGTTGATGGACATCTGGACTCTTTCCATATTTTGGCTATTGTAGATAATGCTGCTATAAACATAGGGGTGCATGTATCCCTTTAAATTAGTGTTTTGGTATTGCTTGGGTAAATACCCAGTAGTGTGATTCCTGGATCATAGGGTAGCTCTATTTTCAACTTTTTGAGGAACCTCCATACTGTAAGCCCATTTTATAGACAAGAAACTTGAGGGCTTAGAGGGTCAGACAGGTTTAACCTGTTGGAGTTTAGACTTGAGCCCAGGGCTACCTCATCATAAGTCTCAGGATTCTCCTGAACTAGGGAGAAGGGATTCCCATGGAGGCAATCAACAGAAGAGACCAGGGAAGATGGACGGGAGGAAGGAGGAGATTCTGGGCACTGTGCTGGTGTAAGCTGGTGCCGTGAAGCTCGTGTGGGGGCTGATGGAGTAGATATACATTGGGGAAACCAGAGCAGCTGTGGCTTGCCTGGGTCTTCTCCCTGTTTACTGTCATCTGCCCTCCTGGGCCTTTTTGCAGGGGAGATTCCATAAGGTGATACAGGATGGGAAGGAATTGGAGAATGATTCCTGGTCTCTATCAGTGTGTGGGTTTTAAGCCATGAAAATAGACTATTTTATATCTGTATGTGTTTTTGTACATGTTGAGGCATCTTATACATGGTATTGAGGGCCAGATCTAAAATATTCTCTTTTTTAAAAAAAATATTTTATTTATTTATTTGTCAGAGGAAAAGAGAAAGAGAGAGAGCACAAGCAGGGGGAGCGGCAAGCAGAGGGAGAACCAGGCTCCTTGCTGAGCAAGGAGCCCAATGAGGGACTTGATCCCAGGACCTTGGGATCATGACCTGAGCTTAAGGATTAAAAGGCTTTCAAGAAAAGTACAAATACCTTAATCACAGGAACTTCATGTTTCAATTGTTTTACTGGAATTTAAAAATGACCCAAATCTATGTTTTATTGGATTTGAAAACGAAGCTGTTTGGAGTCATTTTTTTTTTTTTTTTGAGTTATCTGGTCCAAGGTCCTGATTTTTTGGGAAGAACTTGATTCAGAGAGGTAAGAACCTTTCACTTGGACTCCAGGTCCAATCTTGTCCTCACTTATCCCTGCCACATTCCTGATATGTGGGCCAGATTTTTGGGTCAAGATGTCCTCCTCATTTCTTTACTGAGATCTTTTATTAAGGTCAGTCTGATTGCCCCAGGGGACATTTATGATTTAATCTCTTGAAAGAAACAGGAGACTGCCAAGTGCTAGCTCCTCTGAAAGACCTCTCTGGGTCGCTCCTCAGCATTCCCCAGTTTCCTGGACTCAGCAGCTGAGGTGGCACAATGCTTTATTCTTTTGGTTAAGAAATTCATCTAAAGGTGCAGATATTCCATCTGAGGCTAACAAAAGCAGACCTAAAATATTCTTTTTTTTAAAAAAATATTTTATTTATTTATCTGTCAGAGAAAAAGAGAAAGAGACCACAACAGGGGGAGCGGAAGGCAGAGGGAGAAGCAGGCTCCCCGCTGAGCAGGGAGCCCAATGAGGGACCTGATCCCAGGACCTTGGGATCATGACCTGAGCTGAAGGCAGACGTTTAACCAACTGAGCCACCCAGGCATCCCAGATCTAAAATATTCTTGCCTTAAAGAAAAACCAAGCATACAATTTTTAAGGCAGCCAATGTAAAGTGAGAAAGTTTTAAAGAATTTGTTGTTCGCACTTGAGGGTTTTGGGCCTTTTAAAAAGCTTAAGATAGGAATTGATGATGTTGAAGCCTTTGTTTGGCTAAGAAGAGATGCACCTTTTCAGTCTTCTCCACTGAAAGAGTGCCTGAGCCAGTATCCTGAAGTTGGAGAGCTGCAGAACGGAAAGCAGCTGCTGGCCTGTGCTGGGCAGGCTTGGAGTAGAGGGAATGAATGGGCTGCAGAGTACTGCGGGAAGCTGTTGGATTCATTTCTTGGCCCTCAATTAGAACTATATGCAGACTATTCAGAATAAGTGAATCGGCACTATGAAAAACAATATCTAAAGAAGGAATGTTCATAACCTCTTGTGGGGACTCCCATGGGTATCTACCAATCCTTGAAGTCAGATTCTTCCTTGGACCTCACAGCAGATCAGTCTCGAATCCTCTGATTTGGTGTGTTTTGGGGGTGCATCTAATTTGATGAATAAGTTTTCTGCAACAGCTCTGGGTCCATGATTAGTTAGGCGTGGGGGGAGCAAGTCCAAGCATTCCTTGGGAATTTTATCCCTTTCCACTTCTTCCTGGGTGTCCTCTCCACGGAATACTCTTTGAGACTGTTCCTGAGCTCTCCCTTATCCTGAGTGCTTCCTTTTCTGCTTATGTTTCTAAGACGAGCTGCACTTTATGTTAACACACCCCGTCTCTGGCCCCTGCTGATTCTCTGCCTCAGTGGTCCTCTTCTGCTGGGATCCTTTGAACCAAAGAGGGATGCTCAACCAAGCTTCCTGGTCTTTCTGTGCTCATAGGGGAAGGAGCTCAGGGTTCTGGCCCCACACTCTGGATGCAGCCAGTCACTCTCCAGGCTCTTAGGTCTGCTTTGTCCCCAAGACTGCCACTGGCTGCCATGCCCTCTCAGGAACCTGATCCCTCTCTTGGGAGCCTGCCCAGTACTCAGTCTCCCACTTGTGTTTGGATCGGCCTCTCCCTTCTGTTTACCCTTGTCAGTCCTCCCCAGGGGCTGGAGTCTTGCCTCTGAGCCATGGTCCATTGGTGGGAGCCCAATTCTCTGCCCTTCTTCTCTGATGCTTCTTGGCTGTCTTTCTGCCTCTTTCCTAGAACAGTTCCTGCTTCTGCTTCCTTCCTGCTCCTGGTTCAGTTTACTTGTTGGAAACTTCATGGCTCACCATGTTGACAGATGTGCTCCCTTCTCTCACCCCATCCCATGCTGTCTGCCTTCCTGGATGACACTTGGTTGGTTGTTGCCAACCCCTGTGGACATTGGGCCCTGCTTGCTGAACTGGATTCTGAGCTGGGTCTGTGCCCAGCTCTCATATATCCTACCCCACCCCCGTGAGTCCTTCAAGTTCCAGGTTGGGTCCCTCTACATCTCTTCCATCCTACTGTGGTAAACCACCCAACACCCAAACATTTCCTATCCCCTAATCTCACCCTTATTTGTATTCAAATTTTCCTACCATATAATTTCTCCTTCCCAGTTTTGTGAATCTGCCTCCTCCATTGTGGTCTCTTTTTACTGGTGCATGCTTAGAGGCACCATGAGGCGTGATTATTGGAGATTGTCTGCACCTGGTTATTGCTCCTGTTCCCACCACTCTGTTACAAACATGCCCCCCAAGATCTCAGTGGTTACCTATTGACAAACCATTGGCTGCATCTCAGTCCTCCTTCCCTCTTATTTAATCTCCTGCCAACTTTGGCACAGTTTACCACCCATTCTTTCTTTTTTTTCTTTTTTATTATGTTATGTTAGTCACCATACAGTACATCATTAATTTTTGATGTAGTGTTCCATGATTCATTGTTTGCATATAACACCCAGTGCTCCATGCAATATGTGCCCTCCTTAATACCCATCACTGGGCTAACCCATTCCCCCACCCCCTCCCCTCTAAAACCCTCAGTTTGTTTCTCGGAGTCCATAGTCTCTCATGGTTCCTCTACCCCTCCAATCCCCCCCTTCATTTTTCCCTTTCTTCTCCTAATGTCCTCCATGCTATTCCTTATGTTCCACAAATAAGTGAAACCATATGATAATTGACTTTCTCTGCTTGACTTATTTCACTTAGCATAATCTCCTCCAGTCCCATCCATGTTGATGCAAATGGTGGGTATTCACCCTTTCTGATGGCTGAGTAATATTCCATTGTATATATGGACCACATCTTCTTTATCCATTCATCTGTTGAAGGGCATCTCAGCTCTTTCCACAGTTTGGCTATTGAGGACATTGCTGCTATGAACATTGGGGTGCATATGGCCCTTCTTTTCACTACATCTGTGTCTTCGGGGTAAATACCCAGTAGTGCAATTGCTGGGTCATAGGGTAGCTCTATTTTTAACTTTTTGAGGAACCTCCATACTGTTTTCCAAAGTGGCTATACCAACTTGCATTCCCACCAACAGTGTAAGAGGGTTCCCCTTTTTCCACAACCTCTCCAACATTTGTTGTTTCTTGCCTTGTCAATTTTTGCCATTCTAACTGGTGTAAGGTGGTATCTCATTGTGGTTTTGATTTGAATTTCCCTGATGGCTAATGATGTTGAACATTTTTTCATGTGTCTGTTAGCCATTTGTATGTCTTTTTTGGAGAAGTGTCTGTTCATGTCTTCTGCCTATTTTTTGACTTGATTATTTGTTTTTTGGGTGTTGAGTTTGAGAAGTTCTTTATAGAACTTGGATATCAGCTCTTTGTCTGTAGTGTCATTTGCAAATATCTTCTCCCATTCCGTGGGTTGCCTCTTTGTTTTGTTGACTGTTTCCTTTGCTGTGCAGAAGCTTTTTATCTTGATGAAGTCCCAAAAGTTCATTTTCGTTTTTGTTTCCCTTGCCTTTGGAGACGTGTCTTGAAAGAAGTTGCTGTGGCCGATGTTGAAGAGGTTACTGGTTATGTTCTCCTCTAGGATTTTGATGGATTCCTGTCTCACATTGAGGTCTTTCATCCATTTTGAGTTTGCCACCCATTCTTTCTTAAATTGCCCTGCTGCCTCATGTTTGTTGGGAATTTTTGCTCCTTATCCTTCCCTTGGCATCCATGACTGACCATCTTTGCTGATTTTTCCTGAGCATCCCTCCCTCTCCTCCCATCTTGGGGCCTCACTGTGTCTTCTAGGATGTCCCTTTACTCCTTTGCTGTTGCATGCTGTTCTATGGTCCCTGCCTCAGGGGCACTTGGTTTTGTATTATGTTAGAACTGGGGTGGAGGGGATGTGAGTGGCTCCTAGTGCCTACAGTTCTTCTTTCTAACTATTACATTCCCCATGTTATTCTTCCATTCCCCCAGACAGGAAACCCTGGATTCTCTCTCAGTGGATTCCTTCAGCTCCTTTATTTTTAAATTTTTATTATTATTATTTTTATTCTTTATTTAAATTCAATTTAGTTAACATATACTGTATTATTAGTTTCAGGGGTAGAATTTAATGATTTATCAGTTGCATATAACATGCAGTGCTCATTCCATCAAGTGCCCTCCTTAATGCGCATCACCTAGTTATCCCTCCCCCCAACTCACCTCACCTCCAGCAACCCTCAGTTTCTTAGAATTCAGCATCTTTCATTATTATTTTTTAAAATAGGTTCCACACCCAGCATGGAGCCTAACCTGGGTCTTGAACTCAGCACCCTCAGATCTAGACCTGAGCTGAGATCAAGAGTCCGATGTTCAACCAACCGAGCCACCCAGGCACCTCCTTTAGATGACAGCATCCTATTAATACATCCCTGAATCTTGCCATCTTCATCCTTTCCTTGTGGGAAAACAGGAAACCTACACATCAGAGTTGTTTCTCTGCAGCAGGAAGTTCAGCCCACTGGCTCTGAGTTGTTGGTGGTCCAGTTTTCCTAAAGCAACCTGTGGAATATGTGTGTGCGCACATGCACACACAAACACAAGTAGATCAAATGAGGAGAGAGAGATGGGTTCCTGGTTCTTTTGGAGTTTTCTCTATACAGTCTGTTGTCCATTTTGGTGCATATTGCTGGGTCTCAAGCTGTAGTTTACTGTGGGGTGCTCTCACCTAAGTGGTATATCTGACACATCAACGCACCCAGATGTGCCAGAGCTAGTGCTGGTGTTTCTGGAAGGCATGGTGGTTGGAAAACACTCTTCAAGAATATATTCAACTTCGAAAAGAAATGTTCTAGCTGTAATCTCTCAAACTAAACAAAAATATAGTACTTTTGGAACTATATTTTTATTGGTTAGTTTACTATTTATAATGAAAGCAACTCTGAAAGTGGTCTGTTTTTAATCAATCACATGAACCGTCCTACCTGAATTGCTAGAACAAAGCAGAGAAATGAAAAATAAGAATGATAACGTATTTGCTGTGTTTGGCATCTCATTTGATTCACATGACACACCCATGAAGTGATTAGTACTCCCTATTTACCCCTTTTGCAGATAAAGAAGTTGAGAAGTGGAAAGATTTCATATTTCACATTAGCAGCACAACAGTACTAGAATACAGATATTCTCTTTCCCAGGCAAGCACTCTTTCTACTATGCTGTTTTACTTCTTATGTTACTTAGCTGTACAGTGTTAATTAAAGACCCCTCCCTGTCAAATAATACTGTTGGAAACCTTATGGAAAAAATAGAAATATAAAAAAGTAAAAAAAGGAAAATATATCAATTTTGTCCTAACACTAAAACACAACCATTATGTATAATTACTATATATTCCTCCAAACAATGTTTTCTACAATAGCTGGTTTTTTTTTTCAAAGTTTATAAAATACTATCAACACAGTTTTTGATTTTCTGCTTTGTCACAGTGATCTCCTCATGTTATATAATCTTACCAATATAATTTTTGAAATTACGTAGTATTTGATTGAGTGAATGTTTTGGTATTTTTGGTGGCAAAATTTAGGATGAAAACGTCAAATGACTATAAATCTGTTGATGGTATTGCCTATTCAGCAAGTATTTAAGAACCTCCTGAGCGTGGGTGCAGAGGGAGAATTCATGGAGCCAGTGAGTGGCCTTGTCACAGGAGATGTGGCATAATGTCCTCCTGAGTGACTTCAGGCAGTGAATTGGAGGTTTGAGGAGTCTTGGTCATTTATCAAAATAACACTTCCTTCTAAGTGTTTACTCCAACTCAGACTGGCCACTGCTCCTATTTCTTGCTATTTGGACTGTCAATGATGGTCATACTATCATGTTCATAATCACCGTGTTTGGTCTGCTTGCCAAGTCAGCTTGCTGTCTTGTAAGATGAGAGCTGGCCATTAGTGAAACAACAGGAATATGAACAGGACACTGAAAACATTCACTGCTATAGTAAGAAAGTCCTCTTAACACAGTATTGATGCCCTGCATTGAGGCAGAAAAAGAAAGACTTCTCTTGTTGTTGTGTAGTGGGGTCCCTGCCAAGCAAAACTGACACCTAACAATGAATTGCCAAATGTGGTAGCCAGCCTCCAATGTGGCCTTCCGTGATCCTCACCTTCTCACTAATTCACGTCCTGGTGTAGGCCTTTCCCACACTGAAGGGGCTGGCCTGTGTGACCATTAGAATATGGTGGAAGTGAGTGATGGGATTTGACTTCAAGCCTGACTCATAGGTAGACTCTATTCTCTGTGGAAATTAATTGAGCCCCAAACATGGAGACTCAGCTACACTCTTTTTAAGATTAAATTTAAAAAGATTCAGAACGATTTGCTCTCTTTTTCTCTCTCTCTCTTTTTTTTTTTACAGTTTGTGCCTCCAATGCTACAACACTACATGTTCTTGCCTTTTAAACAGTAGATTGGAAATAAACATTGTTAGTACCCTGACTACAAAGATGAAGAAATGAAATGTGAGTTCCTCTAATTCTGTTATTCTGCATGACTGCTCAGAACTTTTGTGTTTAAAATTGAAAATGAGAGTTGCAAGGTGAAAATGTTTTTGATTGATAAGTGCAACTTTTAGTTCATGAGTGAAATATTTTCCTGAATTTAGATAAAATCTTTAAAATGAAAATTTCTTATTTTTTAAAGCATTTTGTTTGTCTTAAACTCAAAGAATGAGTCAAAGGAATAGTGTCTGTTATTTATTACTTCATTAATTAATTTCATTAACTATTTCATACTATTATTGAAAATGATTTTGTTGTTCAGAGGCTCTTCTTTGAGTGTCAGTATACAAGATATGCCATTATCCTGAGACTATCCTGTTGGCCGGCCCTTTAGACCCATGATGGGACATAACCAAATTTATCCCATTGTGTTCTGGGCCATCCATTTCCCCAATCCAGGGGTGCTTAACCTCCCACTGTTGACATTTAAACTGGATAATTCTTTATCATGGGAAGCTTTCCTGTGCCTTGTAAGATGTTTAACAGCACCCCTGGCCTCTACTCACTATATGCCAATAGCAACCCCCTTCCCAGTTGTTGCAACCAAAAATATCTCTAAACATTACCAAATGTCTCCTGGGAAGCAAATCGCCCCCAGTTGAGAACCACTATATTACCCCTTCTCTCTTCCACCATTATTGTTTGCTGTGTTTAGTCTATCTATACATTTTCTCTATTAGAAATAGTTGAGGGACGCCTGGGTGGCTCAGTTGGTTAAGTTGGGATTGCTTTTGGTTCAGGTCATGATCTCAGGGGCCTGGGATTGAGCCCCATGTCAGGCTCTGTGCTCAGTGAATAATCTGCTTAAGGATTCTCTCTCTCCCTCTCCCTCAGCCTCTCTCTCTCAAATAAATAATCTTTAAAAAAAAGAAATAGTTGAACTGTGGGATAAATATGTCATCTTGGCAAAGAAACTTAAATGAAATCATCATAAACACTGAGTCCTGTGGGTTGAACTGGTATGTGAAGTCCTGAGACATCAGTGTTATAATTCAGAAGCGTCAACCTGGAGAACAGGCCCAGTAAAAGGAAACCTTATGGTGTCTCAGCTCTGTGTCACATTGGATAATTGGATTAAGGACTCAGAATCTGTGAGTAGATTCTTCTGGAATTTTTTTTCCCAAAGAGATTTTTTTTTTTTTTGGTAAAGAATTTGGCCCTTTGCTGAATATGAAAGCGAGATATTCTTTTTGAAATTCATCTCTAGGTCAGTGAAAAGCTGCGTGACCTCTAATGGATATGAAGTAGAGGCCAGGAATAAAGAGGGTGACATCTAGCAAAGAGCCCCTTGGGGTAAACTCTGAAGCTGGTAGATCTGTTAGATCTTCATAGACACTTATCCAGGGCTCCAGAGGTCAATGCAGGCTATAGATACTTAACTGGAACTACAGGTTGAAAAAAAGAGGTGGATATATCCTTCTCAGGGTCATGGTCTATTGCAGTGGTTTCATGCATTTTTTTGAGTAGCGTTACTCCCAGATATGCAGTGCTTATTTTGGGCTAGTGGTGATACTGGAGTCCTACTTGTTTGGTCTTCTGCTTACCTATGGCAGCCCCCGAGGTGCCTCCCAGGGGCTCAAACCGGCTCAGGAGAGCTGATGGTGTGCAGCTCTTCCCAGCTTTGCATTTGCTGACTACACATTGGTAGTTTGAAATTGGCCATGGTGGGAGTATTTACACCATGGAAATTAGTAAATAGTACATATCAGGTCCCCCTCACCTCCTCCTGAGGCCCACTTATCAAACGTTTATCAGCACATCACTGTTTTCCAGGAGCCCTAGGGCCTTATGGAACAGGATTTAAAAACTACTCGTGTATTGGCATGGTATATTGGGAAGAAGTTGTGCTAGTTTACTAAGGCTGCCTAAGCAAAATACCAAAAACAGAGTGTCTTAAACAATATAAATTTATTGTCTCACAGTTCAGGAGGCCAGAAGTCCAAGATCAAGGCGTTTATAGGGTATTGTTCCTCTGACATCTCCAGGGAAGGACCTGTTCCAGGTTTCTCTCCCAGCTTCTGGTAGTTATGCAGGCTTGTAGTGGCATAACTCCAGCCTCCCATTGGTGCTTTCCCTGTGTGTGTGTCTGTGTCCACATTTCCTTTTTTTAAATAAGGACACCAGTCATATTGGATTAGAGTCCACCCTAATGACCTCATTTCAACTTGATTAACTCTGTTAAGACTCCTGCTCTAAATAAGGCCACATTGGCAGGTACTGGGAGTTAGGACTCTGGCATATCTTATATTGGGGGAACACAATTCAACCCACAACAGTAGCCAAGCATGGAATTTGGTTCTTTTCTGTTCCTCATTACCTGTGTAGCCTTAATTTGACACCTAACAGTGTCATTTCTATGTCCAAAAATAATGGAGTTGGACCATGTAATCTGTGAGATTTTATCTCTCAAATTCTAGGACTTCACAAATACCGTTCTTGACCTTTCCATTAGTGGGCTCAATCTCTGATTTGTTTTTATGCTTTCTTTATGTATAAGGGAAGCTGGTTAGAATTGGCTGGTTAATAGCAGTAGCTACTTTTTTTATAAGATACTTTTTTTTTTTTAAGATTTTATTTATTTATTTGACAGAGAGAGGGAGAGCACAAGCAGGGGAAGCGGCAGTCAGAGGCAGAGGGAGAAGTAGGCTCCCTGCTGAGCAAGGAGCCTGACATGGGGTTTGATCCCAGGACTCTGGGATCATGACCTGAGCCGAAGGCAGACGCTTAACTGACTGAGCCCTCTGAGGGACTCTGGGACACCCTTTGGAGGAATCTGTAGCCCTTCAGTGTGTCTACAATTTCTGCATATCAGAAAAGGTTTGAATTTGTAAACTGTAGTTAAGATCATAGAACTTGTGAAGTTTAAAAGAGGTTCACATTAGTATAGACAACTCATATTTTTCTTGCTTTTATGGGAGCTCAGCCTTCAGAAACCTTTCTCCTAATTACTCATGAGCTTGGTTACCATGTAGCAGTTGCTATTTTATTGTTTGATGCTGAGCAGCTGCCTCCATTGCCACCCAAGACCTCTGAAGAGCCTCTGTACCTCTAGGAGTGAGGGCTGCCTCCCCTTCCAGGTCCACTCTCTCGGGTGCCATCTTTTCTGGCTGAGCTGATGATGTGGTGAGCCCTTCTGGGCCACAGCTCTGTGGTCTGCTGTGGAGAGAATTTCTCTTTTTACTTAGTCTTGTACTTCATGGAAGGTAACTGAAGCAGTGCTGCCCTTACCTTAATGCCTTTGAAATCTTTAGTGAAAGACAGCCCTTATTTCCATTACAGTCTCTGTACATGGCAGGCTGGGCTGGGCTGGGTTGGGTTCAGACTGGGTACCAAGGTCTACTTGCAGTAATTTCTCACTGATGACGACTAAGGGTTGCTTGTTGGGCTGTCTTTTGCCAAGAAGCCCCTCGGTTGCTCATTAACATGGGTTCCTGGTGATCCAGCATCTCTAACCCCCAATACTTAAGTCATACCCAGATGTCCCTCTCAGTGCTGGCATCCAAGGATACCAAAAAGGATACTATTAATTGATTTCTGTTTGGAGGAAGAGGTGAGGTCATATAGTGAGATGGCCATAGCAGTTAGTAATGGTACTAGAGGTTTTGTTTGGCAGTGTATGTAGCTGATTGCCTGGACCATCCTGCTTCTGTTTAACTAAGCTCAACTTCTGTGCAAAGTACTATTACCTGCACATGCGGTGGTGGAAAACTTTTGAGAAGGAGATCACATGAATGTGGAGCTACTAATCAGATAAGTGAGGAGGAGAAGTCCCAGGAAAGAACGCCCTGTTCTATTATAAACAGAATTAGTTTACCTGGAATCTCTGTGTGTTTATTCATGGCATTAGCTCATAATTCGGGTCCAAGTTCTGTTTATTACACTTCTTATAAGTTTGTTTGTCTTCCTCCTCTTACCTGCTGGCAGGAATTGTCCAGCTGGGATGGTAAAGTCCTTGTGGGACAGGCCAACCCCAGTTTCATGAGCTTGGTCAGAAGTCGACATTTTGATCAAGCCTGAAAATCAAACTAACGTGAAAATATAACCTTGGAAGGTCTGAGGTTAAAAACGTGAGTCTTTAGTGAAGCAAGACATAGGGATTGGTCTCTTCCACAAGGGTTCTACATTCAGCATGGTGTCTGGTATCTCAGCCCTCTATCATGGATAATTATTATTTAGTGGAGAAAAAGCCCTTTTCATGGGCACAGCGTATTCTGGGCCATAGAAGACACTTGCACTGATAACCGAGTAGCTGCAGAGTGACCAGCTTGTTGCTGGTCTTTACTACTGTCTTTATTCTGTCAATAAAATGATGGGGAATCTGGAGATTTTTACATTGATTAAGGAAAAGGTTGGGGCCAGGATCTTTTCCTTTTAGGCAGTCTTGTGAATTTTGTCCTCACACACCAGTCAACAAACATTTGTTTGAAATACTACCATCTGAAATCTAACGTCCATCTATTGGTGCCCTCTGGTAGCCAGGAATCAGAGACTGTCCCACATCCTTGCCCTAAGTGCACTTGGGGTTTAGATTGGGGTGGATTTTACCCACTTTCTTCTCTGCTTCCTATCTTTCCTCCTCCTAGACATTTTTTTCCTAAACTTATTTCACTGGTTACTTTTAGAAATATTTTGCACAAAGCAATTTTTCCCCACTGGAAAACCTTTTTCCATTAGGAAGATGCCTTTCAAAGGTTCTGAATGCTGGTTTAACAACTTTTGTCATGCCCCCTTGGAAAGGTGAAATTGATAGTTCCATAAGGTTAAAAAAAAAAGTTGGTTTCCCACTTCCTGTCTGAAAAAGGATTCTTCTGTTGAATAGGTTGGTAGGTCGCATCAAGTAGCCTTCACTGAGGGCGGGCTAACTTCTGCCCCAGGTTGGTCCTGGAATGTTGGCCACTTCTAGGGCATCCCAGGGATATGAATCTGCTCCAGGATTTGCGTGAGTGTGTGTGTGTGTGTGCGCGCACACACACTTTACAGTGCCATGGGTCCCTGGTCAGTTAGTGGTGATGATGATGTTGATATAAATGAGGTTCTATTTGGTTCAGCCAAAGTTGGCTACACTTCTCTGGGAAGCCCCAAGGGAACCCTTTCTCCCTGACTTCTCAGGAGTACCTGTGGTTGAAGACCATAAATGCTTCTCTAGGGTCACAATGGCTTGCATTTATTATCCATTTGGGTCCAGTCTGTCTCTGGGATCTCTGTTGGCCTGGGTTCATGCGTTGATGGACATACAGTCAGTGGGTAATGGGAATGGAAGCCTTAAGCTGTATGCCTTTCTAGGTCTAATCTAAGACCTTTCTTCTGTTGATGAAGAGACCAAGCCCCAGGAAGGAGAAGGAACTTGAATGAAGTGCAGAATCCAGGTGTTCTGACTCATGGTTCAAGTCACTGTCTGCTACTTCAGGGGTCCACAGATGGCAATAATCTTAATCACCTGGGTGTGTATTAACCATGCAGATTCTTGGGGATCCTCTATGAGATTCTGATTTTAATAAATACTCGTGGTCAACACTAAACAATCAAGATATAATGTGAGCCATATGTGTAATTTGAATTTTTCTAGTGGTCACACTGAAAAAGGAAAAGGAAACAAGTGAAATTTTAATAATAAATTTTATTTAATCCAATATAGCTAATTTACTACTGTCACACACACACACACACACACACACACACACACACACACACAGATATTAGTGAGTTATTTGACTGTTTTTGATACTAAATCTTAGAAATTTGGTGTGGGTCTTATACTGTAGCACGTCTTAATTTGGATCAGTCACATTTCAAGTGTCAAAAGCAAGTAGCTAGTGGCTATCATATAGTATAGTGCAGATCTATAACTGTTCCTTACCAAGCATTGAAACTCTTCATAAAAGGCATATCGACATAAATGGCTGAGAAAAAATAAAGAACTCCCCATTGCTAGACTCAAGTGTCTAGTGTTGTAAAGTTCAAAATCCAAGTGCCCCACCACCCAAAACTTGTTAAACTTTTTGGGCTGCAGCATGTTAGTAGACAGGGATGTGTTTTCACAGAAAATATGTAGGAAACCATTGGCTGTCAGATGACAAAGACATCTTGAGGCCACACGCCACTTATGTACCACCGAGCGTGTGTGTTTGCACGTGTAGACTATTGTGCAAGTGCTGGGAACTATATGTACTGAAGGCACAGGCGCCCTGTGAAGTGTTTCAGTGGAATTTTCAACCAGAAGCAGCTGATAGGTTTCCAGTGTAATCTGTGAATGCAGTTGGGGGATTTTTGCTCATGAATCAACTTGTTTGGCTTGACAGAACTTCTCTGTGCTCTGTCCATGTCTCAGCCTCACAAAGGTGCTCTGTGTGTAAATTTGTAGGGGGGTGGAAGGAGGATCATGGAAGTTCAAGGTAAACTTTTCTGAAAAAATGCAACACTGGGGAGCTGGGGTGGAAATGCAGGAAGGTCCCCAATCTGACTTTCCACTCTCCCCACCAGAAGTGCTTTTCTGGGGGTTGAGGGTGGAAAAACGTTTGAATTCTAGCTAATAAGATAGAAGTAATGATGGGACTTACATTTCTGTATATGTATTAATGTAATTAAAGTAATTATTGATTAATTATATCTGAAGAATGGTTATAAAGATGTCAGTTGTTCAAATCTGAGTCTCATCATTCTTTTTCATCTGCCTTATGCTTCATTTTGATAAAAAAAAAAGAAAGAGAAAAAAGTGAGCCATCAGAAGGAAACTGGGTATTTTGTGCATGGTCTGTACTTGGAAGGATGTCATATTGTGTTGTATAGCCACTGTGGTGGCATCTACTTTCAAAGCATCCTGTGATGCTGGAGAGTGAAAGAGGTTGAGAACATAGAATGCACAATAATAATAACAATGTCATAACAAGAACAACCATGAACATTTATCAAGCATTGATTATGTCTTAGACCCTGATACTCATTTAATTTAATCATTTAATTCTCACAGTAACCCTTGAAGAAGGCACTAGTATTTATATCTTCATTTTCCATTGAGGAAACTGGAGCACAGAGATGTTAACTGTTTCGCCCAGGTCATCCAGCTGGTAAGGAGCAGAACTGGGGTTAAACCCAGGTGGATCCTTAGTTCTTACCCAAAAGACCGCGACCTGTTATGCTTGGAAGACTCCTTAAATGTCCTTCCACCAGCTTCCCATCAAGGCAGAAATCCCTCTGACCTTCCAAGCAGGCAGTCTTCCAGCCCCCACTCAAATGCACTGAGGAGTGGGGAGCTCATTACTTTGTTGGAAGTCATGCCTTTTATAAAAAGCCCCAATGGTTGGGAAATTCTTCTTTGTATGAAATCTCCCTCCTATAATTAGGAAAATTTGACTTCCCCCAATGTTCTTAGGGTAGAGACTTCTTGAAGCTACAATAATATGGAATTACACATGATGGGACTTATATCTCTATGTATTAATATAATTGGAGATTAATTACTTTGGAAGAATAGTTGTAAGGATACCAAGTGTTTAAATCTGCTTTTCACCATTCTTTTTCATCTGCCTTATGCTTCAGCCTATGGAACTGCTTACTCCATATCTTGTTATGGATCTCAGGAGGTCCCACCCTCATACCCTTTGCTCAGGCTGCCTGGAAGAGCCTTCCTTCCACCTGTTCAGAGCCAAGCTCTCTGAGCCTGAGCCCTCTCTGCCATTAAGTCTTCTTTGGTAGGGAAGGAATTTGTTGTTACCAATGAGAGCTAAGTGATTGTTTCCCTAAGAAGGATTAAAAAATTGGAGGTGATTTCCTTCCTCTAGACCTAGAGGAAATATGACAGCTGTTTGAGCAACCGTGTTGTGTTGGAGGATGATGAGGCTTCCTTTGGGCAAATCTTTTAACTGGGACTTTGGGCAAATCCTTTAACATTGTGGGCCTGGTTTCCCCATTAGCAAAATGCAGTGCTTGAATCAGGGGATCCCACCAGTCAAGGTGTACATACCTGGAACCCCTGATCAGCTTTAAAAAATGCCCATGATAGGAGTGCTCTGTCAGACCTGTGGATTGGTAAGCCCACTGTGAATGGGATTCTCTGTCTGTGAGTGGAAAATTGAGGGTTGCTGTCCTGATGAGGAAGCAGTATGAATATTTTTGGAAATTGGGAGGGTTGAATCAGCCATTAACGCTCTGTTGATCTGAATGGGAGGTATTTTGGTGGATGGGTGGTGAGAGCATGTTTCTACACTTTGGATAAATACAGCGTTTTGGGTTTGGTGGAACAAGTTTGATTTTAAGAACTAGAGCACGAGTCATCTCCATTGATGCTTAAATGAGCTGCAGGCTGAGCAAAGAAGAAAAAGGCACCAGACAGCCACCAGGGCTATTGGGTACAGGGACTGTTAGAAGGATTTCTAAGATATATGTTGATTGATTTTTTTTTATTTTGTGGTTTTTAAAATAGAAAAATCCCTTTTTTTTTTTTAATGAGGGTATGATGGACACCAAGGCTGGAGTTGTGGGGGGTGGGAGTGATGGGGTGGCTGGGTGATAGACATTGAGGAGGGTATGTGCTATGGTGAGTGCTGTGAATTGTGTAAGACTGTTGAATCACAGATCTGTACCTCTGAAACAAATAATACATTAAATGTTAAAAAAAAGAAGATAATAGGAAGGGAAAAATGAAGGGGGGGAAATTGGAGGGGGAGATGAACCATGAGAGACTATAGACTCTGAGAAACAAACTGAGAGTTCTAGAGGGGAGGGGGTGGGGGCATGGGTTAGCCTGGTGATGGGTATTAAAGAGGGCACGTATTGAATGGAGCACTGGGTGTTATACGCAAACAATGAATCATGGAACACTACATCAAAAACTAATGATGTAATGTATGGTGATTAGCATAACATAATAAAATAAAAAAAAGAATGATAAAAAAAAGGAATAAGGGTTATAGCTGGGAGGGGAAGGTCTGTAACCTCTGCAGAATCCTGAAAAGGGACTGAAATAGTCTGTGTACCATGGAGAAAAGACCCCAGTGCACATGGCTCCCCTCAGATGCCAACAAGAAGAGCTGGGGAGGCAGTTGAGGGCAGATCAGGGGAGATGCTCATGGCAGCTGAGTCCTGTGGAGCTTCAGCAGATGGGTCAGAAACCAACCAGAATGAAGGGGGGGAAATCGGAGGGGTAGATGAACCATGAGAGACTATGGACTCTGAGAAACAAACTGAGGGTTCTAGAGGGGAGGGGGATGGAGGGATGGGTTAGCCTGGTGATGGGTATTAAAGAGGGCACATACTGAATGGAGCACTGGGTATTATACATTGGGTATTAAATACACTGTATTATATTAAATATAATACACTGGGTATTAAACAATGAATCATGGAACACTACATCAAAAACTAATGATGTAATGTATGGTGATTAACATAACATAAAAAAAAAAAAAAGAAAGAAACCAACCAGAAATGCTCTGGACTTCTCACTTTTGAAACTGCTTGGAGTGTCCTACTAATAACGTGGAGGCAGCAGAGAGTCCTGGGCTTCCCTATTTGGGAATTCACATTTTACTAAGTCAAGCACTGTGGTCTGAGCTGCCCCACCCCTGGTGTCTTTCCAAGCATTATCCCACTGCTTCAGTTTTCACCTCTTATAGCTTAAATTCAGTAACTCATAGCAGAGCCTGTGCTCCAGTCTGATCTTGTCCCCAGACCAGGCAGAACAGCCTGAAAGAGAGGGACGGATGGAACAACAGTGGCATAACCTCGGGGGAGGCTCCAGTATATTTCCAAGTAGGGAGTGCCCCACAGCCCATGAGAGGGTCCTGTAGCCAAAATGACTCATCTCCCCTTCTTTCTTGTTGCACTTGTTCTCCCGGCTAGGAGGAGAAAGAGAAGGGAGAAGTGCAGGAAGTAGCCTCTTTTTATTTTATTTATTTATTTATTTATTTATTTATTTATTTATATTTATTTACTAAATTTTTTAAATTAACATATAATGTATTATTTGTTTCAGGGGTTCAGGTCTGTGATTCATCAGTCTTACACAATTCACAGTGCTCACCATAGCACATATCCTCCCCAGTGTCCATCCCCCAGCCACCCCATCCCTCCCACCCCCCTCCACTCCAGCATCCCTCAGTTCGTTTCCTGAGGTTGAGTCTCTTTTAAGAGTAACAATTTGCAAGTTCTCTGCCAATGTTCTCTATTTACCTCCATGAGCCTTTGAATGGCTTGAGTCCCATCTCCTTTGGTGGAAATGAGATGCAGCTTGCGGACATGCTTTGAAAAATTAAGAACATTATAAATGCCCCAAGATTATTATCTTGCCCAGCTGGCATTTGTTTCTTGGGAATTCCTGACTTTTTCCCATTATTGTGAAACTGCCTTTCAAGAACAAGTCAGAGGTTCTCATAATCACTTCACACCTGTGGAGAACTGTCAGGAGCCTTGAAGAAATGCTTGGTAAAGATGATGAGCAAGTGCTTACAGCCGCTGGAAATGCTTCCTATGCCAGGGCTCAGGAAAGGCCAAGGACGAAGAGGGACACTGTGCTCCCCAAGGGGACTGTACCTTCCTAGGAGGAGTGCCCTGCTGTGGGTGTATCATGTTGTAGGGAAGAGTCCATGTTCCAGAGTCTGCCTGCTGGAGCCATAGCCCTGCTTCACCATTAGCTCTGTGACCTTGAGCAAGCTCCTTAATCTCTCTGGTCTTGGGTTCCTGCTCTGTATAGTGGGGAAAGTGATAGTAACTATGAGGTGTGTTGTCAAGATTAAGTGGGGGGACCTGGTGGCATTGTGTAGAATAATTCTCTAAGTACCAGCTCTTTTTGACATTGGTTTATGGTAATCACACATGAAGGTGCAGAGCCCTATGTGATGACTGTGTTACTCCGTTTATTCCTCACAGCTACACTGGAAGGGCTCTTATCCCCATCTTGTATTATCCCCATCTTGTACAAGAGGAAAACAGGGTCCCTGAGAGATGAAGTCTCTTGCTATGCTGGTAAGTTGCAGAACTGGGATTTTTTTTTTAACTCAAGACAACTTATCACCCATAATTCATTATTTACCTTAAAATAGGTTACCAATAATACTTTAAATAACTGATTAATATAATCTGTAGTCCTTGACATTTGCAACATTTCCTCGCAGTGTGAATAAAGGGCACAGGAGGCTTCCTGGGCATCTCGGGCAGTTCTGGAAGGGTCTACCAGGCTTCCATGGGCTAGCTCCTTGCCTGCGTTCCTAACTGCTCACTGGAGAGCTCTGCTTTGGTTCCCCACAGATACCCCAACTTCTGCAGTTTCTGAATGGATCTCATTACCTTCCTCTAAAACCCCTTCCTCCTCCTGCAGTCACTCTTTCAGATTAATGATCTCACAATCCTCCCCTTCGTCCAGACTGGAAATGTTGGTGCCATCTTTGACTCTTCACCCTCACCTGCCCTTAAAATTGGTAGCCAGTTCCTGAGGACTAACCTCCACAATGTCTCTTGACTCTGTCTCTTTCCATCTCCACTGCTACCATCATAGTTGAGGCCCATGTTAGGTAAGGCAGTCATAGCCGGTATAACAAATAGATCTCAGAGCATAAATGGCACAAAACCAAGAGAAGGTTAGTTTTTACTCATGTAGAAGAGAACTGGTTAAGTACGCTGGTTATAGTCCATGCAGCTATGCAGGGACTCAGGCTGATGGAGGCTCCACTGGGCCACCAAGGATACCCTGGGTTCAGCTTCATCACAGCCAGCTGGAAGGAAGGAGGCATTGAAGAAGTACTCAGGAGGTTTGATGGGCAGATTTTGCAGCTGAGCCCATCTCTTCCGCTCATATTCCACATGGCCACACCCACTCACAATGGAGGCTGGGAGGTGCAGTCCAGCGGTTATAAAGCCTTGGTCATTTCTTGCCTAGTTTTTGCAGTGGCCCTCATGCTGGTCTCTCTGCCTAGTCTCTTTCCACATCCAATCCATCCTCCACAATGTTGCCAGAGTTAACTTCGAAATCACCAATCCTGCAGGCCTCCTGTTGCCTTCAGAACAATACCCATAATGTGGCATTCAAAGGGTTCCACAGTGTGGCCTAGGCTAATTTGCCAGCTCACCTCCTACTCTAAACCTCTAATAGCTTCAGGCCAGCCCTGGCAGATTCCATGGTTCTTCTGCACAAAGCCATGTATGCTCACCAACCTGTACCTCTGCTCTGAATAGGTGGCCTTCTCTCATCATTCATGGTCTGAGCCCTCTTCATCCTTTCAGGCATCATTTAGAGGCCACCTTCCTCCTGAAGTCCCATTCAAGTTGGTGGTCCTCAATTGAAAAGGATGCGTCTCTCCCCTCTGTTCTCCTTGAGTACACTTCTACTACAGCCATAGGAGAAACATTAGGATTACACTTTCTATTATAACTCTTTGTTGAGTCCCTTGCCAGACTAAAAGCTTATCTTGTATTTTTCCTTCCTCTTAATGCAGGATAAATCCAACCTCCTTGGCATGACACACCAAAGCTTTCATAATCTATTTCAACAGGTAATTCTAAGCTTCATTTTTGCCATTCTTCCCAGAAGTCTGGTCTGGCCACCTTAAAATTCCCTGTGTCTCTGTTGCCCTATGTCCTTTCATGTTTCTGTACCTTTGCTCTGCTGCTCTCTGCCCGGAAAGCCCACCACAGCATCTCCACCAGCTGGTGAATGAGTGACCCCATCACATGCTTCATTCCTCGGCCTTCCTTCTATCACAGGTGTCCACTCCTCTGGTAGACCCTCACCGCTATTCTAGTCCATCATTCCCAACAGCTGGGAATTCCTTGAGAACCAGAACATCTTGATTGGTTTTTTTGGAGCCTTGATGCAAGCACCATGTTTGGTGCATAGAAAGATTAAATAAGCATTTCTTGAATGAATGTACCCACCATTTAGACAGCCGGGTGCTGTTTATCCTTACCACTGGAGGACTGTTCACAGTGTGAGGACAGTGACTGCCTGAATTTAATCATAGGGCAGTCAGGACATTTTGAACAAACAGTTTCTTTTGTTGCTTAATGCCCCTACTAAGATGGCAGAATGCAAACACATTTCTCATATGTCAAGAAGGACAAGAGTAGGTAAAAATCTGGGGAAAATCCAAAGCACATAATGAAATAAAAAAGAAAGGAAAGAAAAAGAAAAGAAAGGAAAGAAAGAAAAGGAAGAAAGAAAGAAAGCCAGCCAGCCAGCCAGCCAGCCTAGGAAAATATATGTGAGAAATGAAGTTCACATTCTTGAACTGTTTCTTCTTCTTCTTCTTTTTTTTTTTTAAATTGAAACATCTCCAAAGAGTACAGCCTTAAGAAACTTGGCCCAGGTGTATTTAATTTTCCAGAACAATATACTGATGATTATCATCTGGGAGCGTGAATTCTTAACCCTTAGGCCGACACCTACTGTTTGCTAACCACCCTGAAAGCTTTAGGGCTTTTGCCAAGGCATGAAAAGGGCAGGGGGTAAAGATTGAAGTTTAGTAAACAGGAGAAGAGGGTTCTGGGTTGACTTGGAGGTGGTTCAGGCAGAGGGGATAGAGCAATGCAGGTGGGGTCTTCAGAAGAGATAAGAAAAAGTTGGATGGGTGACAACAGCACATGTATATCCCGATACAAGGTCTCAAGCATTTCCTCAATCCTATGAGCTGGGGCAGGAGAAACCAGCCAAGTATTCATGTTTTACTTTTACACAAAGCTAGAGTTTAAAATGCTGTTGTTCTGTTTGAAATGCAAGGTCTGAATATCGTATATATTGCTTTAAAGTCAAAGTTTTGAAACAAAGAAACAAACACTTTCAAGTCTGGTGCTGGAAAGAACTGAGGGATGGCTCTTTGGGGGGCTACTGTCTTTCTGCAGGATGGTCTTGTCCTTGCTTCGTTAGTTCTTCAGTTCCTTCAAGATGCTTTATTTCAAATGTAGGCACCCACATGAGAGAATTGTTCGTTTTCATATCTTTTTTTCCTTTTAGATGAATGAGTAACTATCAAAACAGAAAAGGTGCATGACTGGAGTCCTTTTAGCATTTAGGCAAACATCCTCTGCCAGTTCACAGCCTGGAAGCAGATCTAGTTGCTGCTCTCAGATGAAGAATTCCATGTTGTTGGGCAGAACACATTGCTTCCCATCTTCCTTTGAAAGATGATGTGGCTTTGGTGACATGCCGCAAAATCCCTGTCTAGTCTCACTTCCTCAGACATCTCAGGGAAAGGCTGAGGACTGTATTTCTCCCCATTAGTTGGAAATTCCAACAGTTTTTAAGATGGTGGAGGGGCTATATAATTTGTAAGGGACATAAAACACATGGATATTTTTTAAATTTAAATTCAACTAGCCAACTTATACTACATCATTAGATTCAGATGTAGTGTTCAATCATTTATCAGTTGCATATCACTTCAGTTGCTCATCACATCACATGCCCTCCTTAATGCCCATCACCCAATTACCCTATACCCTTACCCACCTCCCCTCCAGCAACCCTCAATGTGTTTCCTAGAGTTAAGAGTCTATCATGGTTTGTTTCCGTCTCTGATGACTTCCCATTCTGCTTTCCCTCCCTTCCCCTATGGTCCTCTGCCCTGTTTCTTATATTCCACGTATGAGTGAAACCATATGATAATTGTCCTTCTCTGATTGGCTTATTTCGCTCAGCATAATACCCTCCAGTTCCATCCATGTCGATGTAAATGGTAAGCATCCTTTCTGATGGCTGAGTAATATTCCATTGTATATAAAACACATGGATATTTATAACCTCATCTTGTTCATTTTACAAAACGATACATAGGTCCAATTTCTATCTGATATTCTTTGGCACATTTACATCTTGTCCTGAAAGCTCTAGAATGTTTTTCAGTGACATTTTCCTTCTTTCTATTACTCATCTTCAGCGCTGTTGACCCTCCATCTGAAATTCAAGATTCTCAGAGTGGTGAAATGTGAGGAAGGTGCCCAAGTGTTTGTGCCTCTCTTCCTGCAGAGTTTGCTGGTAGCAACAAAGCCAGGATCTTGGGGCACTGCTGTAAGACTCTGACCTGGGACACAGAAGTTCTCTGCCTTCCTCTTGCCATGCCCTGGGATTTTGTTGCACAGATCTCTTTTTAAGGTTACACGTAAATCTCCCCTATTCTCCTATTTGACATGCCTTATACCTTTTCACATTCATTTATTCACTCATTCATTCAACACCTATTTTCCAAGTGCCTACTTTTCACCAGGCACTGGGCTTGGTAGTCAGGATATAATGGTGTACAAACCAGACACAGGCCCTACCCTCATTGAACTCATAGGCTAGTTGAGGGGTGATCATAACAGCCACTGTAATGAGAGGAAGGCAGCCAGAGGAAAGATATGATTCCATGAACATATATACAGAGCCACATGGAACTACATGGAACTAACTAATGGATCTAAGTTTCTCGAGGAGAAATTTTTGAGTGGAGATTTGCAAGGCAAGTACGACTTGTTTAATTGGAGGCAGAGTTAGGGGAAAGAGAGTGTGTGAGAGGGGGAAGAGCATGTGCAAAGACCCTGTGTCAGGACTGGGCATGTAGTTAAAGGAAGGCTCTGGCCAGAGCTCAGAGTAGGGAAACATCTGTGTGGCCCAATCATGGAGTGTTCTAGGCCATGCTCAATGTTTTCTCCCTTACCTGGACAATGGGAAGCCAAGGAAAGATTTAAGGTGGAACTCTGAGTTTTGAGATCATTCTGGAAACTGTGGGGAAGAGATTAGGCCAGGGCCAAGGAGGATGCTTGGAGACTAGTCCATGCAAAAAAAAATAACAGTCTCTTGGGTTTATAGGTTGTTTGCCAAGGAACTGGGGAAAAGTGAAAAAGTCTGATTAGTATTAGAAGAAAAAATGGACAGAAATTGGTGATGGGTTTGCCATGATGTGTGGGCAGGAGGTGAAGACAGTGACACCAACATGGACCCTCAGCTTCTACCTGGCAAAACTGGATGCAGAGAGAACCATTCACAGAGGGGGGAGACACAGGAGGAGGGAAGAAGAGCAGAGATGTTGGGAGAAGATCATAAGGGCAGATTTGGACAAGTAGAACTTGAGATGCTCATTTAAAATGGATGGTTCTGGAATTCACGGGGGAGAGCTGGGCGGCAAAATAGATTTTAAGGTCATTAATGAATGCCCAGTTGGACGTTCAAAATTCTCCATGCAGGTTCCATTTGACTGATTGTGTTAAAGTAGGGAAATTGTCCCAGATGTGCAAGCTTCAAACAGTACTTCACATGTCTAAATTCTCTGCTGCTGAGAGAAGAGTTGTCAGCCTCAATGGTTTCCACTCCTATCTTTACTCATAAAAGTAACTGACATACAATTTTTAGTCTTAAATCAGTATTTCTCTATAGGCCTTTCCGTGTCTTGGAGATATTCCTTCCACAAATGACACCACTTCATCTCAGTCCACACCCAACAAGGAAATACATGGAAGCAAGCATGGTGACGGATTGAAATCGTTTGGGTGGATTTAATGTGGGGCCTCTCCTGCTCCCAGACATCCTTACTCAAGCATCTTGGAAGAGACTTGGCCCAGGCTTTCATGCTACATCATTAATGACTAGTTATTAACTGCAAAGGTTTAAAAAAAAATTTCTAAATTGTTAAAAAATGCAAAATATGTGCTACTTTTCAGTGTCTTCAGGGATTCCCAAGCTGTTTTATATTTTGAAAAGATTTAGTCCTATAACATAACAAATTATATTCTAAAACTTGGGTCACCAATATGGGGCATATTATTACCACTACCACTATGATTACTGGTCATTAGGCTGGACATTAACTCACTTAAACCTATTTGGTAAGTGGTGTTATTTCTCCCATTTTCCAGTGAGAATATCGATGCTTTCAGAGGATAGAGAACTAGTAAATGGCAGGGTAAAGATTTGAAGTGAGATGTGCTTGACTCCAAAGTCAGTGGGCTTTAGCAGACATGGGTCTCACTTTTGGGGACTTGACACATATTTTATTACTTATTTTCTTTGGCCCCATAGATAGTTTGCTCTCTTCTTAGAACTAGTCCCTTCAAATGGGCCTTTGTTCCTTTTCTGCTTTATTTAAACAAAGTGTAGACTAGCCAAAAACAGGGTTTTGAAAGTGATCTGTCAACCTACTCCTTGCTTCCTCTTTCCTGAACTATGTCTATAAAGTATCTTGAAGGTGGAAGTTGCCATATAAATGCTATATATTATCTTCTTCATCCAGAACCATGAAAGAAGCTGCCGGTTGGAGATGAATGAGGTTTTGTTTCTGCAAAGCTGAATTTTTATTTCTTAGCTGATATATTTGGAGCTAGAACTCTTCCATGGTAAGAAAGATAAATTCCTTGATTCTGAAAAATGGCTTTGAGGGCTGGGTGGTTGGAGAGGTTAGCTATTGTGCTGGGTCCTAGCCTTAGAGGTGGCAGAGTGGGAAGAGAGAGACAGGGAGGAGACGTGCTCCTTAGATATTTGTTTCAGTTGGGAAATGGGGACATTTTATATGTGGAATCTGATATTTACCATACATGGTGCTTTTTGCCCAGAAGGCTCTCAGAAGAATGCATTCTTGCTTTCTCCCTTGTCCACACCCACCAGTGATAATCAGCGCCACTTGGGTGATTCTAGAAGCCAGTCTAAACCAGCTACATTACTTAATAGTTGAGGGGATGGGTAGAAAATAGTTTCTCCATTGAAAACTATTAGAGGAATTTATAGGCTGTCGGTGTGTAATTAGCCATGAAAGATACTGGCAGGGGCATGAAACTAACATTCCTCTCTCATCTCTTGACCCTGCCTCCTTCCATAAGTGGGAGATGTTTTCCGTGTCTTGGCATTCTTGCCCTGTTGTTCTGCTCTTTGAATCTCTGCGCCGAATTAGTTTTTCTGAAGCCCACGGCGGTGTCCTCAACCTGTATTTCTGTGAACTCCGTTAATAGCTCCTCCTTTAGCTTGCTCTTCTATTTATTTCTTAAACTGCCTTCAGTTAGATGTGGAGCCACTTGAGCAATTATGCCAGACAGGCTTTCTTGCCATTTTGCATTCATGCGTGCACAGATATGGAAGGCCTAGAAACACATTTTATTAATTAGATGCTATAAAAGGTCAAGTTTGACCTAGTTGGAAGTTATCAGCACTACTTAAAAGAATAGAATTATTTACCCATAACCATTTGAAATGTGTATAGTAACTATTTGTTTTCTTTTAGAAAAATGGTGCTCACAGAAAACTAATTCTCATAGAGACTTCTGGCTCATAGATATTTACACCCCTCATGAAACAGCACCTATACTTAGTAGCACTGCAATGAATGCTTTAGAAATAATAATAGTTTTGCCGTTCCTCAAAAGCTAGACCTAGAATTACCATATGACCCAGCAATTTCATTCCTAGGTTTATACCCAGAAGAATTGAAAACAGGCACTGAAACAAATGCATGTATGTGAATGCTCACAGCAGCACTATTCATGTTAGCCAAAAAGTAGAAATGACCCAAATGTCATCAACAGATTAACAGATAAACAAATTGTGGTCTATACATACAATAGAATATTATTCACCCTTGAGAAGAAATGAAATACTGATACATTACTATAATATGGATGAATTTTGAAAACATGAGGCTGAGAGAAGCCAGACTCAAAAGGTGAGATGTTGTGTGATTCCATTTATATGATGTGTCCAGAATGGGTAAATCCGTGGAAACAGAAAGAACATTAACAGTTGTTAGGGCCAGAAATAAAGGGAAATAGGGAGCTAACTGCTTAATGAACATGGGACTTCCTTTTGGGTAATGAAAATGTTTCAGAACTAAATAGAGGTGGTTGCACAACATAGTGATCATACTAAATGCCACTGAATTATTTGCCTTAAAATGGATAATTTTGTGTTATGTGAATTTCACCTTAATGAAAAAAAAATAACTACAGCAAACACCTCCTGAGCACATGCTATGAACCAGGCACTGTACTGGGCTTCTCACATAATTCTCTCTTGAGACCACATAACCTCTCTGTGAGGCAAGGTGATGTATTCCTTCCATTTTACAGTTAAAGACTCTGACTGAAGCCCAGAGAAGTTAAGCAAGACACTTTTCTTCTGACTAGCTTTCTAAAACCTTGAGTTCTGAGAGCTGAACACAGCAACTTGAAGAAACTTGGTTGGAGGTAGAGTCTTTCAATTGCATCAATTTCTAAAGAGTGCCTCTCTGCTCTGAATTTGGACACTGGCTGGTAAGTGAGTTAGAGGCTGTGGTTCTGTGTTTAAAAGGAATGTTGCAAAGAACTAGTTCTGGATGGATGCAGAGGTGTGCTTCAGAATTCTTTGGCCAGCAAGACTTCTTGGTGGGATCTCCTGATTGGGGCATCCCAGAGGACAGGCAGGATAGTGTTAGGATGGATGCAGGGGATCATTCAAAGTGGTGTTTGGCTCTGAATTCATACTTGACTGGTTTATTATCAAGTTTCCTTGTAAAATTTTCATTTATATAATTTTAGCATAAATCTCATGGAGTCAGTGACTAGGGATTTAAGGTTCTTCAAATATGCAGGTGTGAGGTATCTGGGTTGACCTTTGCATGATCTGTTTTCCCCTGTGGTTTGCTAACATGATTTTATGAAGACTTTACTAGTAAGATCCACCTATCATACTGGGGTATGTTTTTCATTCTTCATTCATTTACTCACTTGGTCATTCATTCATTCATAAAGTCATTCACTCATTCATTCATTCACTTACTCATTCTTTACTCACTCATTCATTAACTCATTCATTCACAAACTCACTAATTTATTCATTCATTCATTCAATTCTTATTCGTTAACTCATTCAGTCACTCATTCATTCATTCACTCACTCATCCACTTATTGTCACTAGCCCACTAGCTTACACATTCATCACTCCTTCATTCCTTGATTGATGGAATCATTTAATCTATATAAATAATACATGAAAAGTTGTTTGCAAATATGCAAACAGTGTAGAAATATATCCAGCAAGAAGTGAGAATCCTTTGGTACTGAGCTTCTGGGCTTCCCCTCCGTCCTGATCTGAGCCCCAGCAGTACGTGCCACTACTCATCATTCATTGTTTGGTATGTAGGCTTCAAGTCTTCTTCCAGACATTTATTTTATATATGGATGCACACTGTAAGGGTTTCCTAATGTTGTATATAATCATAATGGATTCCTGTTTTGGAAGGCTTTTTAAAATAAAAATTGTTTTGTTTTTTGACTTTTAAATCTATTTTTAAACTTTTTTATTGTAATAGAATTTTGCCAGTTATTCTAGAAATTCCCTCACTCCCACAAAAGTAATCACTTTTATAGTTTTCTGGTATTAAATTTGTTGCATCTTTATGGTTTAATTAAAATTATGCAGCCCCACACATCATAGGTTTGCCTATCAAAAAAGTTTTTTTTTTTAAAGATTTTATTTATTTATTTGACAGAGAGAGACACAGCGAGAGAGGGAACACAAGCAGGGGGGAGTGGGAGAGGGAGAAGCAGACTCCCCACGGAGCAGGGAGCCCGATGTGGGGCTCGATCCCAGGACCCTACCTGAGCCGAAGGCAGATGCCCAACAACTGAGCCACCCAGGCGCCCCTTAAAAAAGGTTTTTAAAATTTAATTTAATTTTATTATGCTATGTTAGTAATGATACAATACATCATTAGTTTTTGATGTGGTGATCCATGATTCATTGTTTTCATGTAACATCCAGAGCTCCATGCAGTACGTGCCCTCCTTAATACCCATCACTGGGCTAACCCCTCCCCCCACCCCCTCCCCTCTAAAACCCTCAGTTTGTTTCTCGGAGTCCATAGTCTCTCATGGTTCATCTCCCCCTCCGATTTCCCCCCCTTAATTTTTCCCCATCCTTCTCCAAATGTCCTCCATGCTATTCCTTATGTTCCACAAATAAGTAAAACCATATGATAATTGACTTTCTCTGCTTGACTTATTTCACTTGGCATAATCTCCTCCAGTCCCATCCATGTTGATGTAAAAGTTGGTTATTCATCTTTTTGATGGCTGAGTAGTATTCCATTGTATATATGGACCACATCTTCTTTATCCATTCATCTGTTGAAGGGCATCTCAGCTCTTTCCATGGTTTGGCTATTGTGGATATTGCTGCTATGAACATTGGGGTGCATATGGCCCTTCTTTTCACTATATCTGTGTCTTTGGGGTAAATACCCAGTAGTGCAATTGCTGGGTCATAGGGTAGCTCTGTTTTTAATTTTTTGAGGAACTTCCACACTGTTTTCCAAAGTGGCTGTACCAACATGCATTCTCACCAGCATTGTAAGAGGGTTCCTCTTTCTCCACAACCTCTCCAACATTTGTTGTTTATTGCCTTGTCAATTTTTGCCATTCTAGCTGGTGTAAGGTGGTATCTCATTGTGGTTTTGATTTGTATTTCCCTGATGCCAGGTGATGTGAAGCATTTTTTCATGTGTCTGTTGGCCATTTGTATGTCTTCTTTGGAAAAGTGTCTGTTCATGTCTTCTGCCCATTTTTTGACTTGATTATTTGTTTTTTGGGTGTTGAGTTTGAGAAGTTCTTTATAGATCTTGGAAATCAGTGCATTGTCTGTAGTGTCATTTGCAAATATTTTCTCCCATTCCGTGGGTTGCCTCTTTGTTTTGTTGACTATTTCCTTTGCTGTGCAGAAGCTTTTTATCTTGAAATCCCAAAAGTTCATTTTTGTTTTTGCTTCACTAACCTTTGGAGATGTATCTTGAAAGAAGTTGCTGTGGCTGATGTCGAAGAGGTTACTGCCTATGTTCTCCTCTAGGATTTTGATGGATTCCTGTCTCCCATTGAGCTCTTTCCATCCATTTTGAGTTTATCTTTGTGTATCATGTTAGAGAATGGTCGAGTTTCATTCTTCTGCATGTGGCTGTCCAATTTTCCCAGCACCATTTATTGAAGATTGTCTTTTTTCCATTGCATGTTTTTTCCTTGTTTGTCGAAGATTATTTGACCATAGAGTTAAGGGTCCATATCTGGGCTCTCTATTCTGTTCTCTTGGTCTGTATGTCTGTTTTTGTGCAGGTACCATGTTGTCTTGGTGATCACTGCTTTGTAATATAGCTTGAAATCGGGCAACGTGTTGCTCCCAGCTTTGTTTTTCTTTTTCAACATTTCCTTGGCGATTTGGGGTCTTTTCTGATTCCATACAAATTTTAGGATTGTTTGTTCCAGCACTTTGAAAAATGTCATTGGAATTTTGATCAGGATGGCATTGAAGGTGTAGATTGTTCTGGGTAGCATAGACATGATTCTAGAACTGGGTTGGCCACTGTTTCTAGGCTTTTTCAGTGGACAGAGCTAGGAAAACACACACACATACATGTCTGTCTGTCTGTATCTCATTCTCTCATTACCTGTCATTTGTCTAGAAATAGATAAAATGCCATATCAATTCATACCAATTTCTTTTTTAAAAAATTTTTTATTTAAATTCAATTTAACATATAGTGTATTATTAGTTTCAGAGGTAGAATTTAGTGATTCATCAGTTGCATACAACACCCAGTGCTCATTACATCAAGTGCCCTCCTTAATGCCCATCACCCAGTTAAGAAATGGGCAGAAGACATGAACAGGCAGTTTTCCAAATACATACAAATGACCCATAGACACATGAAAAAAATGTTCAACATCAGTCGGCGTCAGGGAAATACAAATCAAAACCACAACGAGATACCACCTCACACCAGTCAGAATGTCTAAAATTAACAACGCATCCATTTCTAATTCAAATTAAAGACTACAGGGTTTTTACTTTACTTCCTCTATATTACATCTATATCTCCCCTCTTTCACACCAAAAATCTTAGTTCCCAAGCATACAGGATTAGAATATCCCATAATTACTTACTTACTTTATCCCTTGGTATAAACACAACAGTCTCAGAATAACAACATAATACTATTACCATGAATCATGATTCCTGAACACAGTTAACTTTATTACATATGCTATTCCTTGTCCCTCCATTTTTTACGGCTTTTCTACATCCTTACAGTCAGATCGTGTTCACATGTCATATATACTATAAGATTTCCTGTTAACTTTCATTTAGTCTTAGTTCTTTAAGTAACTACATGTTAAGTGCCCACCATCTGTCCTTATGTGTATGCTTTTCTAGTCATTTTTGTTGTTTGAAGCATGGACTTTGTAGATTACTCAGGAAGAACCCAAAGGAACAGTATTTTCTGAGTTTCCGTGTGATGGAAACAGTTTGTCTCTGCTCTTTACACACAAGGTCAATACAGCTGAATGCATGACAAATGAGCGCCATGTGTGATCTGGGATTTTCTTTTGCTCTAAAGGACACTATTTGGACAACTGGCAAAGTTAGAATAAAATCTGTATAATAAGTCTGAACAATAACTTGTTAATTTTCTTACTTTGACATTATGTTGTGGTTGTGTAAGAGAATGCTTTTGTTTTGAGGAGACACAAACTCCAGCAATTAGGGATAAAAGTGCATGATGCATGCAACTTGCATATCTACACATGCGTGTGTGCACACATACATGTGCACACAATAAATGGTAATATTTGGGGAATCTAGGTGAAAGTTATATGGGAATTCTGAATTGTTTACATTATTCTTCAACTTTCCTATAAGTCTAAAATGATGTTAAAATAAAAAACAATTTATATAAACATGCATTTCTCAACAGGCACCTAAGTGTGTATGTATCTCTGTTTATGCTAGCATCCATAATTTTACAGTACAATCTATGGATTTTTTGAGTTGTATTTTTTTCAAAGATAAACATTAGAGACTATGGACTCTGAGAAACAAACAGGGTTTTAGAGGGGAGGGGGGAGGGGGGATTGGTTAGTCTGGTGATGGGTATTAAGGAGGGCATGTACTGCATGGAGCACTGGGTGTTATACGAAAACAATGGATCGTGGATCACCACATCAAAAACTAATGATGTATTGTATGGTGACTAACATAACATAATAAAAATTAAAAAAAAGATAAACATTAGAAACTTCTTATGATGCATAAGGATTTATACTTGGCACAACAAAATATGGGGTACTGAGGATGGATCCAGAAAATATGCAGGAAAGAAAGACATAAATGTCTTTTTTATAAAGAAAAAAAATTCAACAACAATGCAAAAATATAGAGGTTTGATCTTGATTCATTTTGCATAGATGTCAATTTCTGCCATATTTTCTTGATTTTTAACTGAGACCTTGATCCCCTTGTTCTGCTAGTTTTTCCTTTAAAACCAAATAAAAATGAACAGAGCTATTATTATTTTGCAGAGTGTCCCAAGTAGATTTAGATTGGTGGTTTCAAAGCAAACAAACAAGAGGCAGATGCCATGGAATTTCATAACTAGATGGGCTTTAGGGTGTATCAATTTTCTTAGGCAAGTTCATAAAAAAACAAGTTTCTCCCCCTTGTACTCTGTCCTTAGGGACTAATGTTCTAAAAAGGGAGAACAATTTTCCAGTAAAATTAACTCTGTTGAAGATGTGATGGATTTTAAAGACATTCCACTTTTGTGCTTTGTTTTAAGACTTGTGGAGACAAACCCCCATGTAGCTAGTGGGGGGCCTCCCTGGTGGGTTGCATTCTTGTCCAATGTGGTGGGCACAGCTGGTTGTAAATACCCTCATGCTTGGATCTCCTGGTTGTCCGAAATACTTTCCTCCTTTCCACTAGATGACAAGTTCTGCTTGAAAAGGGGAAGCACCCCTTAAAGATATGAAACAAATTTCTGTCATTTGGGAGGGCAGTCCCCAGTTTACAAATGAATTGTCATTGCATATTGTTTCTATCAGTGGCTTAAAATTTAAAATTGCCTTTTTCTATGGACACACCACTGTTAGGTCTCCAGGCCAGATGACTAAAATTTACCCAGCTCACCATGCTAATTTCTGTAGCATTCCTACAGCCCCTAATCACCAGGTGGGACTGGGTTCTAGAGCAGTGGCTCTCAGCTGGGCCATGGAGGGCACTTTTTGAAAGGCCCTGCTGGTTGCTTATCTAACACACTACACAAATACCCTGGAATGTAGATCTTCTCATGCTACTCCTCTGCTCAAGGTGTGCATGCTCCTTGCTGACTACCAAATATATGCCTGCTCTTCAGGAAGTATTCAAGGCCTTCCACCACGTGCTCCATTTTTCCCATCCCACTGTGTGCTATTTCCCCACATGGGCACATGCTACTGAAAGCTTTGCCCGAGCCCCAACCTTTCTCAGTTTCTCACCTTTGCCTATGCTACTCTTGGCACCCAGAACCCAATTCCCATTTGTGTTGGCCTAAGAGATACCTCTTCTTTGCTGGCTCATCTCATATGCCACGTCCTTTCCTGATTTCTCCTAGTTGGCACTTACTTCTCCCTTTTGTATATATTCTTTTCCTACTATTATCTTATCCATTGTATGGCATGTAGTATTGTCTTTATGGGGTAATGTTTGTTCAACTATTAGTGAGCCCTGTGCCTACCTGGGGGGGAGGGATCCTTGTCTTATCCACCTCTGAGGATCCAGCAATGCCTAGCACTGTGCTTTGGAAACAGTGGCTGCACAACAAATTCTGGAGGTGTTGGATTGCCTCCCTGCCCCCATCCCACTGTCACATATACTGAGAGGGGATGGGCAGCATGTGCAGGTGCCAGTAGGAGGCCAGAGAGGGGAGCTGTCTTTGTTGCTCTCCAAACATTAATGTCCACAGACAGCTAAGTGCTGTCTACCTTTGGCTTTGAGTCAGATATAATAAAACAAAATCAGCCATTACGAGTAATGCTTTTTAAATATTGTTGTAAGCCTCACAAGCGATGTTTGCTATCCCTGACTGGTGTCAGATACAATAAATATAATTAATCTCTGGAAACACAGAGATGAAATTACTTAAATCATGGCTTTAGTTTGTTTCCAATCCTCTGAATCTCCTGGGCATAGAGCGAACCACGTGGCCCGTTGCTGCTGGAAGCACCTCAAGCCCTTCTCCTGGGTTTGGCTCTAGGGCTAGTGGTTCTTTCTGGCCATTTTAAACTTGGAAGTGGAAAATGTTGGGCTCTCCATATCCCATCTCTTGAGGACTTACTAAAAGAAAGTTTATTTGTGCAGGAGAGGTGACCTCTCCTTTCTTCTTTGACTGTGTTTTCGTATCTAATAAAGTCAAGAGTGGATGTTGCAGCAGCTTCCCTTAGGACAAATTCAATGAGACCACAGTCCTGGAGGTGAGTGGCACCCAGTGCTTTCCTTCATCTTAGTATCACCAAATTACTCTTGCCGTGGGTCATTATGGCTTTGGAGCTATAATGTAAACACCATTGACCTGATGAGCTAGAGGGAACCTTAGATTTCTTCCAGGCCAATAGCCCCATTTGATAAATAAGAAAACCAGGCTTGGTGAGCTGCCATGTCTTGCTGGGGGCCACATCTTCTCTGAGAGTCAGAGGCTGGGTGAAAACAAGCTCTCTGCTGGGATCCTTTCTACCTCATGGATTTTTCTCAAACATTTTCCCAGGTGGGATTTTTTTTTTTTTTTTTTTTACTATTTCAAAGAACCATGATGGAAAGATTTGGTTAATAAGACCATGTGTTTCTTATATTCATTTAACCAGTATTTATGGAGGGCTCACCATAGGCCAGGCACTTTCTAAGTGCTGGGGATACCATGACAGTTACAATGCCTAGTCTGGGGAACCTTCCAGTTTACTGGGGCAGCCAGGTATTAGGTAGAATAGCTCAATGAATTTGTAAGGTGTTATAATGGGAAAGTGTAGGGTGCCTGGGACCTCTAATTGAAGGGTGGCAGAATTTGTCTGGAGCTAACCTAGCATATTCTAAGCAAAAGCAGTAGCACATACAAAGGCTGAGCATTCAGTAAGTGCTTTCTCTCATGTCCACATGCTTACTCTAGAATTCTTTGTGGCTACACCCTCCTTCCCTCTCCAGCACTATCCAGCCTTATCTCTCCTGCCCCAATTCTTTGTCCAAGCTTTTTAAATTTTCCTTCCTTTGCACATACTGTCCCACTTCTGGAAATGTAAATTACTTCCAGCCCTACTCATGCTTTAGGTTTCAGCTTTCCATTTGACTGGACTGATTTGGCGAATTCTCCTATATGATATCATAGCACCCTGTGTATACCTTCACTGGACTTCATAGACTTTAATGTAATTGTCTGTTTGCTTATCTATATTCCTTGCTGGCCTGTGAGCATCTTGTAGGGGTCACAGTTGTGTCTTATCTTTCTCAGTATGCCTAGCACAATGTCTTGAACTTAATAGTTATTCCCAATACACATTTGTTATGTCAACAGATGGAGAAATAAAGGCTCCTGACTCTAGTCCAGTTCTCTCTGCCTCTTTTTGCCCCTTTCTTTGTCTGGCACTCCATCCATCTATGCTTTTTTCCTTCTTTCCTTCCTTCTTTCCTTCCTTCCTTCCTTCCTTCCTTCCTTCCTTCCTTCCTTCCTTCCTTCCTTCTCTCCCTCCCTCCCTTCCTTCTCTCCCTCCCTCCCTTCCTTCTCTCCCTCCCTCCCTTCCTTCTCTCCCTCCCTCCCTCCTTTCTTTCTTTCTTTCTTTCTTTCTTTCTTTCTTTCTTTCTTTCTTTCTTTCTTTCTTTCTTTCTTTCTTTCTTTCTTTCTTTCTTTCTTTCTTTCTTTCTTTCTTTCTTTCTTTCTTTTCTTTCTTTCTTTCTTCTTTCCTTTTCCTTCCTTCCTTCCTTCCCTCCCTCCTTCCCTCCCTTCTACCCATCTAACAGAGTCTACTATGAGCTTGGCCTTGAGCTGCTCATGGTCTAGCAGAAGAGTTGGATAGGCAATTAGATAAATGTTTAGCGGCATACTTGGTATTACAGGAGTTTAAACAAAGGGCCCCAGAGCACCAAGGGTGGATCTGTATGTTTGTCTGGGATAATCTGAGAAAGCTTCACCAAGGAAGTATTGTCTGAGCTGGGTCTTGAGAGATAAGAGAGATTTGCCAGGTGAGGAAAGGGAGCAGGAAGTCTACTGCTTTGGAGGCTTTAGCGCATGGAGAGAAAGACCCTGAGTGTGGAAAGTCAGAAGATTAATGTCCTTGGAATGGAGGGTGTGTATGATACTGGGGAGTGAGGGTAGGGAAGAGTGGGCAGGAGGAACTGAAGCCCAATGGGAAAATGCTCTTGCTGGCCTCTAAACAATGTGAATTTTATGATATAGGTGCAGGGAACCCTACTAAGGTTTTTAAGCAAGGAAGTTTCCTCTGTTTTGTAGGAAGCTGAAGGTACCACCCTAGGCCCATTATAAGAGAAAATCTTGGACATAGCAAAGGCAGAGCTTGCCAGCAGGTTTTCAGTGCTTCTCTGCCATGTGTTCCCTTGTCTTTCTATTCCCTTTCTCTTCTAGCAAACCCGAGGCTGGAACACAGGCCATTGCTAGCACTCAGTGGGGATCACCATAGGAGGAAAGAAGAGAGGTGAGGGAGGTAACCAGCTTATTTGCAAGAATTTGTCACCTTTGCCTCTGGAGAACTGGGACTTTGAAATGATAGTGTTTACCAGCCCTTTATGTTACTTATGAGACATCTCATTTCCCTTAATAATCTTTATTAGCCAGAGAATTTATTGTTTGGCACTGACTTAAATATATGTTTACTGAATTTTCCAGTGTTAGAGCTGGCGAAAGGACTCATTCTTCCTGGACTCCTCTTGTTGTTATAACAACAATGGTAAATCTTCGCTGACTGATTTGAGGAGGCCATTGAACTTGAGAGTAACAATTACTGAACCAAATGTTTACATTAGGGCACCCGCAATTCATCGAAGTGCTTCAACTGCATAATTAATAGGACCAGCTAAAATTCTACATCATTGTAATAATATTTACTCTGAAAACTCACAGTTGGACTACAGTTTCTATCGCAAGCTCTGCTGACATCAAGGAATTTTAAACTTCCTTTTTGACAGGGAGGTTTATTAGGGCCTTATTTTGGCAGCCAAAACACAACTCCTCTTGCAGATGTGCACTGAATTCATGGACTATTAAGGATTGATGTTGGATTAGAGATGATCTATTCAGTTGTTTCTAAACCTGGCTGAACCACAGAATCTACTGGGGGGGTTCAGAAATCTGGATTCCTGGGCTCCATGTCTGGGAGCCTGATTCAGGAGGAAGGGTGGAACCAGGACATTGTAGACAGATAGTTTTTTAAATGCTCAGGTTATTCTTTCAGTTATGAGAACTGCTGATCTCATTTGAGGATACTAAGGGCTACAAGACTGAAGTCACTGGGAAGATTAAAACAATCCGGCAGCCTCCTGGGTCTCTCTGTGTGGAACAAGAATGAGTATTATGGACCCCTGGAAAAAACTTTTGTTAATAAAATGCTTTTGTTAAAAACTAGCCAATTTCAACTTAAAGAGAGCCACTTTCACAGTGTTTCTGAGAGTGGATTCTCTGACTACCCTTTAGAAACTCTCAGGTTCTTGTTAAAAATGCAGACTCCTAGGATCTCCTATAGCCCCACTGTATTAAAAGCTCTGAGAGTGGGGCCCGGGAACTATATTTAAAAATACCTGTCAGGTGTTTTTGATGCACATTAAAGTTTGAGAGCCATTGTTTTTCTTTTTCTTTTCTTTTCTCTTCTTTTTTAAAATATAATTACCTCCTCCTTGATTGTGGCCCACACTCAGTGCCAATCCTCAAACTCATGGGAACTGAAATTTGCAAACATTGACACATCCATGGCATGTTGTCCTGTCTTCCTTGTGCTATTTGGCACTGTTGACTGCATATTCTTGAAATGCACTATCTGGTGATTTCCATGTACACACCCCCTTCTCTTTACCATCTTCTATGTTGCTATGTCATCCTCAGGCTTACCTTTTCCTGGACTCCTCTTCTTCAACCTGGCCCTCCTGGGCAATCACATGTCCTCTCTTGGTTCCATTATGATCGCAGTAATGATTTCTAAATATCTTTCACCAGCTTAGACTCATTTCCTAAGCTTCAGACCCACCTATAAATAGCCTGTAGAGTACCTGCAGTTTGGATGTCCATGGTGCCTTCAAATCCACATGGCTGAATGCAGCTCATGATGTCCCCCCAACCACATGGTTCTCCTGTCTCCAGTACTTGAGTCAATGGTGCTGCCACTCATCCAATCACTACCCCAGAATCTTGCCTCTCACTTCACCTCCATCCATGAGCAAACCCTACTGATTTGAGCTATTAAATATACCTGAGTCAATTACATCTTAATAAAGTTGGAAAAAATATATGCCTGAAATCTACTGTCTGTTCTCTCTCCCAAATGCCTCTGGCTTATCCCAGACCTTGATCATCTCTCATCTGAACCTTGATATTACCTTCTGGTTAGTCTCTTCCTGCCAGTCACCAGAGAGGTCTTTGTCCCCAGAATGTTCTTTTAAATATCTTAGCACACCACCCCTCCTGCTTGAACTCTCCAGAAATTTGCATTGCCTTCAGGATAAAGCCCAAGATCTTTAGTTTGCGGCTCAAGGTCTTCTAAGATCTGGCTGTTCTTCCACTTAGCTCCTATTCATCACCTCCCTCTCTTTCCTTGGACCTTACATTTTAGCCATTCTGAATTACTCTGCTCCTTGGTGCCTTGAGGCATTTTCAGAGGAAATTTCCAATACCTGGAATGTCTTTCTATCACTATATCCTCTTTCTCCATCTATCATCCAGTGAGTCCTTACTCATTCTTCTAGATGCAGCTCTGCCCCCTGAAACCTTGGTTGACCCTCTGGCAGGGGTTTGGCCCCTACATTGTGCACCATCCCACTGTGCCCACACCTCCATCATAAATCTCTGTGTAAGGACTTCTTGTTCATGTGCCTACTTCCTGTCTTTGACTTGATTCATCTATTACCTCCAGTGCTTAGAATCATGACTGGTTCATAGTACATACTTAATTAACACTCCTTAGATGAATGAATGGATGAATTATTCACACCATCTAACTTTTAGAACCATATATCATGTAAAAATCTATACTTATATTTTAGCTATTCTTCCAACTTATGAAACATATGTCATGAATTAATGTGTTGGCAGTAGAGTTCATAAAAATAACTATGCATTCTGATTAATTGACTCATGTTACCCAATTAACTTACCCATTAAGGGGTTAGCCAGAAGGTGGAAGTGAAGCAAATATACTGTGGCATGGATCAACATTAAACCAAGTCCCTTTTGCAGTTGATAGGAAGGGGTTTTAAAAACAACCAAGGTTACTAGGCATTACCTCATCTTTTACAAAATATTGGGCATTTTTTTTTTTAACCAGAGGAAGTCATATTTCATCTCAGTAAGTAAGAATCATGCTAATAATGGAAAACAAAATTATTCCAACATTTTAACTAAAATTATAGTATTGGCTGTAAGTAAAAGGAAGTTTGAGATGCTCAAGTGGGTCTATCTTTTCTTGGTCCTTCTTTTATTCATTGCAGCATTGGCATGAAGGAAGCTGTGAGTGGTTGGAGCAGGTCCCATAGCCAGTCAGGGAAGAGCATTGGGGGTGAGATGGGTAGTGGTGAGGTGGAGGAGGCAATACATTAGTGATGCATCCTGGGAAATAATTAGGTTTGAGCACAACACATATAGAGTTGTCACTCTAGGCCAGGCATGGTGCTTTCTGTTTTATATAGCCTATGCTGTTCAACCCACTCTGCAACTCTATGAAGCTATTACAGATTTCTTAATTTTACAGATTCAGGAGCTGTTAATTGATTCTCAGGGTGTAGGAAATTGCATCTGAGTGATTCCATCATTTAAGATTCAGGAGGGTGTGGCGATCAGCTTGCCTGAATTCCAAAGGCAAGAAGACACGCCTTGCAATTCTTCTGCCCTCTTGTCCTTCAGTATTCTGTCCCTTGATTCTCTCAGAACTCATGCCTCCTGGGTTCCCACCCCTTGGCCAGATGGCATAGGCAGCTGTATTGGGCTGTGCAGCTGCCCAGACCAGGACAGCTGCACTCCCTTTGCAGAGAGGCTTGTCAGCTGAAACCATCTCTGGTAAGCTCACTGTGGGAGAATGGAGTGTGGTGTCTGACCTTGAAATGCCCCATTCCCTCCAGCCCTGCTGGCTCTGGATAGACGTGACATTCACATCATCAGAGACTGACAGGGTGTTAGAATAGTAAGGACCATAGCATCAGTTCCTTTAATTTCACAGATGAGGACACTGGATCCATGGGAGATTAACTTGCTTGTCCAAAGTCCCAGCAGCACTGGATGTGGAATGTGAGTTTCCTAACCCACCCAGGGCCCTTGCCCCTACACCACTGTGGCTCCCCTACTTGCCAAGTTCATGCCCATGCTCATTGGCACCACTTTTCCTCCCTGTTGAGCAGACAGTAGGAATCATTTGTATCGGTTGGAGCCAAATTCACTTATGTTCTTTCAGCACCCAAGGTCTGTGCTTTTGCCTTGAAGTTGACTCTTGTTTCCCATGCTTCCAGGATGAGGCTCTCAGTCTTCTTCCCTTCTCTTTCTCCTGCTCCTCCCACGCCTTCTGGTCTTTTCCACAGCATGCCTTCCACACCAGTCTTCTGGTGCTCTTCAAACACATCTCATAAATTTTCTCCTTTGCTGAAGCTATTTTCCCAGGCATGATTCTCTCGCCCTCTCCTCGCTCTATGTTTTGAGCCCTAAGATGAATCTTACTACTTTTAACATGCCCTCTCTAACCACCTCAGCCCACGGGGGATCCTTATGTAAATGGTCATGGTGTATCTCCTTTGAAACTCAACATATCATGGCTAGGCCAGTGTTTGCCAGAGTATTTCCTAGAACACATGCTCCTTGAACCCCATTTTCTCCATTACCCCTATAAGATAATTCCATGGTTAAGTCTGTCCATGAGATGCTGAATGTTTAATCTGCCTCATGGACATTCCTGTTGCAAATTAACACACTAAAGGCTCTGAGAAGTTCTGCATTATAGAAACTGGCTTAGCTTTTTAAACCCATGTACCTCCCAGATATATATCCTTGGAACATTTCATTTGTGTGACACTATTAGCATTCTGTTGAATGCATTTTGGGGAATGCTCTTCTAGGAAGTTTATGGCACATGTTTAGAAATCTAGAGGTCTTATCTTCTCAGTAATACTGTAAGTTTTTGTGCTTCTTTATCTCTCCCCCCGTGCCCAATGGAATGTTAATTTCTTTCTTTCTTTTTAAAATTTTAAGTGGTTGCAAAGGGCTAAGGGAGGTTTGCTAATCTGCCACTGTGGGATCCTGGTACAGAAAAGAATTTTTTACATGGAGATATGGCAAAGATGCCGAGTGGTCAGCAGGAAAAGCAGAAATTGTTCAGGGATGGGGACAACTTAGAGTATAGTGTTGTCATGGATCATAAGTGGCGCTGGATCTAGAAAGGCCAAATCCACTGTCAGAAAAATCTCAGTGGAAAAGTTGTAATTTGAGAAACCCTCATCCAAAGAAAGGCAAGTAGCTCTAATATAAGTGAACTTCTCCAAGTCCTGGAGAGTGAAAAACAAATTTAAAGATGTAGAGAGGGAGAGAGAGAGAAAAAAAATGGAACAGAATGGATGGTTATAAAACACTCATTTTATTTCAGTTTCAAAACTTTCCTGGGATGAGCTCCCAGATCTTCACCCTGCTACCAGGAGCTAAGGCTTCAGTTATTAAGGCTCTCTTCTTGCCAAAACTTCCTTCTTTTCCTCTTTTCTTGCTTCATGTTTCAGTAATGACCTTAAGTAACCCGGATCTTTATCAGTTCAAGTTGATTTTGTTCAAGGTGGTTCACAAGCTATTTATTGAGCACTTACTATGTGCCAGGCTATGCTGGGGCTGCAAAGATAAACAAGACAGTCTTTTTGCCTGGGTATCTTCTAGCCAGGGGGTGGGGAGAGGCAATATCAGACATATGACAGGTAGTTTCAATATGGCGCCAAGATAAAGAACAGGGAAGCACATGCCGGAGCCTGGGGAGTCCAGTGACTATATCTACAGGGCCACCTTCTCCATTAGGCTCAGGAGTACAGTGCTGAGGGCCCAAGAAATTTCTAGGGGCTCATGAGGATGCTTTTATTTTTAAAAAAATCAGAAATAAAAATTGAATATGATCCAGCTTGGGTTTTATTTCTCTTTATACCAATATAGTCACAAAGTAATTTTGAATATTTTTTTACAGGCCAAAGTACCCAGGGCCCACGGAAATCATATGTGACTGTGTTAGTTTCCTGGGGCATCTATAACAAAGTACCACAAACTTAAACAGTAGGAATGTATTTTCTCACGGTTCTGGATCTCAGAAGTTTGAGATGATGGTCTGAGCAGGGCTGGGTGGGTTCCTTGTGAGGTTGTGAAGGAGACTATGTTCCAGGCATCTCTCCTAGCTTCCGGTGCCTCAGGTGCTCTTTGACTTGTAGATGGCTGTCTTCTTATGTCTTCCCATCTTCTTCCTTTGTGTGGCTCTCTCTCTTCCCATGACATTCTTTTTTATAAGGACATCAGCCATATTGGATTAGGGGCTTGCCCTATGGCAGTATGACCTCATTTTAACTGAACTAATTACATCTGCAACAACAGTGTTTCCACATAAGGTCACATTTTGAGGTTCTGGGGGTTAGGATTTCAACATATGGATTTGGTGGTGGTGGTGGTGATTGGGGAGGGACACAGTTCTACCCATCACAGTGACCCTGGGTTCCTAGGAGAATCTGTGCTTCCCTCCTGTGTGACCACTAGGCAGTGCTTGAAATGAGTCATATGGCTATCTGTGGTTATAGGTCCCCTCACCTCTTTTCCAGGGAAATGAAACAGGAAGTTTTGTTTTGTTTTTTTGTTGTTGTTGTTGTTCATCATAAGACCACTGTGGAAAAATTATATTGCAGACTTGATTGGGACATTTTTTATTGACTTAACTTCTATTTGAAGATGACCAAATTCAATTATTATTTAGAAAAATAATCTTTACCCTCAGAAATGCTAAACATGACATCTTTAGAAAGTTAAGCCTTCTTCTTAAACTTAAGTTCTGTAGTAAACTCTTCTGCATGCGCCATCCCCAGACTGGCCGGCCTTGGTGGGTCCCAGGATGCTGGGGTGGAGGTCCCCAGGTTGTACTGCTATGAGCTGTTTTTTCCCCATTTCTCAGGGATAGGCTCTAAGTCAGGAAACAAATGCCAGGAAGTGATGATAAGGATTTTGAGGAAATGGTGTTCCTCTAGTTCCCACCCTAGTGTCCAGGGTCGGGGTCTAGAAGGGGCCAGAGCACATTTCTCACAGGTTCCATGTGCTATTTTGGGGAAAGGGCCAGGCAGTCACCCAGGCACAAACCTGGCACAAGCCCACCACAGCCTGTTTTGAATTTGCATTTCAAATTCTGCCTTTTGCCCAGGGAGTTCCAGGGGACACTGTCTCCTTCCTCCTTCACTGTGCAGGCCTGCTCAGCTGGTGGTGGTCTGAGGCAAGCCAATGCTACTTCTCACTCCTGTCCCGCCAACTCTGCAAATACTTCTGGGTGTCTGGTCCTCATTAGGGTTGGCTGAATTGACAGTTTGCAGTCTCTCCCTGAAGTGCCGCCTCACCTGTGGTTGACCAGATGCCCCCATCTTCCTTTTGAAGAAAAGGCCACAAGGGACTGCTCAGGCAGTTGCCAGAGCTTGTCCTGTGGGCTCACATGCCATGCAACTCGGCTGCTGCTGTCACCACCTTCCTGTCTAGGAGGCCAGCTCACCACGGGCCTCTCCTCCTTGCCTGGGCTTTGCCAAACTCTCTGGATAGCAGCCATCTTGAGTTTGTTCCTGGAGCCCATCGACTGTCTGGGTTCTCTCACAAGTTGTAAGAGAAACAAACCGAAAATGTGCTAAGTCCTTCATCACCTCCTTCTTTTTCCAGCCTCTCATTTGAAGTTCTATGCATATTCCCAGACTTGTACTTCTTAGTATTTTTCATAAAAATAACTCTGTGTGGCAACTCTGGGTAAATATCTTAGCTTTAAAGTCTTTACAATCAGACCTCCTATTGCACCCAGAACGGAGCAGCTGTAATTAAGGAAAATATACAGAATAAAGGTTTTAAAGTGTCCCCCCCCCCCTTTTTTTTAGAGTATCTGATCTGTTTTGTTATTAACAGGAGGAAATATTTAGAAAAATTCAGGGCATTTCTAAACATCTGACTGTTCGACTGGGTAAAAATACAATCTAAGTATTTCCTTTCAAATTTGCATCACTTTATGATTAGTCAGGGCTTTTGAAGTATGAATCTCCTTTTCCGAAATGTTTTCTATTACAGCTGTGTCTTTTTTTTTTTTTTCTGTGACCCAATTACATGACTCTTCGGCATGGAAAAATTCACGTTATTAGTTTAAAAATACATTGTTGAATGTCAATAACAGGTTTTGTAAGGTTGTGTTTCAAACTTTTATGGAGTTTAATTTTGTCATTTTGTTCTAGCATGTAGGAAAAGGGGGCCTTGGAGAGGGTGTTTAGGGTCTTTTGAGGCAGGACAGAGGAAGAAACTGGAAAGGGTGGTGAAGACCCCTTTCGAATGGACCCTTTAAACGCATTCATTACTGTAAGGGAGATAGTTGGCAATGGATGAAAACATTCCTGATTATTTGAACCAGAGCTGGTCTGGCTGTGGAGCTTCTTCATCTTGGATATTTAGAGTTCTTCTCATTTTCCTTTACCCCATTAGGGGCAACCATGAGTCCATGATCATCAATTTGCCCCTAATATCTTTTAATAGTGAACTCTTTAAAAGATTATTGAGTTTATTTCATTTCCCAGACATGTTCCAAGAGTTCTGGAAAAATGTTACTTCAGTTAGAATATAATCTGGAAGCTTACATTCCTTAGAATTTGCTACTCAGGATATACTTTAGCACTCGGGTTCTTTAAAAATAAATTGTTTATAGCTCCAATATTTTCTTTCTAATTTGTTCCCACTAGTCCATCATCACTGAAGCAAGGATTTTGAAGCCAAGGTGTTTGCTTCCAAGTGAGAATTTAAAGAAAATTTAGTGTTTGATTTTTTCCCCCTTATCTTTTCTGGGAGTAGATATATTGTGTGAGTGTTCAACACACCTGCCAAAGTCAACTTTTAAAATAGACATAACGTAAGACCAGCACACAGCTCAGCCTTGTTCCCTGGTGGAGCTCTGTCTCTGAGGGTTTGGGTTCTATAGGTTTGGTCTGCCAGCCATGAAGGCTGTAGAGATACATTTGTCAAGAAAGACAAATGATTGCCTCTTGTTTTGAACCACCTCATTCATCAATGGCATCATTTGGTGCAACTTGATAAAGAAGTATCAGAAGTGCCTTTCCTAATGGCAGATGTGCCTGAAAAAGGGCCCTTGCCTGGAGTGTGGTGGGGATGCTGTATGCCATCTGCTGCTACGGAGGTGCTGCTGGCCTCCTTGTGGCCCTGTGTTTCTCTTGAAACAGGCCAGGGGCTCAGTAAACTTAGGGACCTCCCTGGGATTCTTCCAAGGGTCCTTGCCTTCATTGTCAGGGATTTTAAGGCACCGGGAAGTGAAAAGGCAGCTGGGACCAACACGCACCCTCTGAGATAGTGCTTTTGGCAACTTCTAGGCTGTGGATTGGTACCAGAAATCAAAACAAATAATCCTATAGTGTACAGGTAGTGTTCACGATCAGTATTTGAAATTTGGAGGTTGGCTCACTGTCAGTATTTTAGGAAATGAAAAGAGAAAAATTTTAAAAACCTGCTCAACCTTCAAATCAGAGGAGGTTGAATGATCCACAATGGGGATCTACATGTAATTTTATAAAGGAAGGAAATATTTCAGCCTTCGGTGGTCCTTAGTTTGTGTTTTCTTATGTGTTATCTACCAGACTTGAATAACTAGTAGAATTCCACAGTGTTAAAGCTTGCAGTGGGTAGAATTATGTCCCAAAAAAGCTATGTCCAAGTCCTATCTCTTAGTACCTGTGAATGGGAACTTATTTGGAAATAGAGTCTTTATAGACATCATCAAGTTAAGGATCCCAGGATGAGATCATCCTGGATATAGGGTGAGCCCTAGATTCACTCACTAGTGTTCTTATCAGAGAAAAGAGAGGGGGGTTGAGACAGAGATGCACAGAGGGAGAAGAACATGGGAAGACTGAAACAGAGACTGGAGTGATGCCTGTATAAGCCAAGGAACACCAAGGGTTGATGGCAACTGTCAGAATTTAGGAGAAAGGCATGAAAAAGATTCTCCCTCAAAGCCTCCAGAAAGAGCCAAGCTGCTGACACCTTGATTTTCAACTTCGGCCTCTGGAATTGGGAGAGAATAGATTTCTGTTTCAAGTCACCCAGTTTGGGGTAATTTGTTGTAGCAGTATCCTAAGAAACAAATACAGAGCTGTATGGGGTCTTGAAAACATCTGATCCAAGAGCCTCATTTTATTTTTATTTTTTATTTATTTTTTAATTTTTTTATTGTTATGTTAATCCCCATACATTACATCATTAGTTTTAGATATAGTGTTCCATGATTCATTGTTTGTGCATAACACCCAGTGCTCCATGCAGAGCGTGCCCTCCTCAATACCCATCACCAGGCTAACCCATCCTCCCACCCCCCTCCCCTCTAGAACCCTCAGTTTGTTTTTCAGAGTCCATTGTCTCTCATGGTTCTTCTCCCCCTTCGATTTCCCCCCCTTCATTCTTCCCCTCCTGCTACATTCTTCTTCTTCTTTTTTTCTTTCTTAACATATATTGCATTATTTGTTTCAGAGGTACAGATCTGAGATTCAACAGTCTTGCACAATTCACAGCGCTTACCAGAACTCATACCCTCCCCAGTGTCCATCACCCAGTCACCCCATCCCTCCCACCCCACCCCCCACTCCAGCAACCCTCAGTTTGTTTCCTGAGATTAAGAATTCCTCATATCAGTGAGGTCATATGATACATGTCTTTCTCTGTTTGACTTATTTCGCTCAGCATAATACCCTCCAGTTCCATCCATGTCGCTGCAAATGGCAAGATCTTATTCCTTTTGATGGCTGCATAATATTCCATTGTATATATATACCACATCTTCTTTATCCATTCATCTGTTGATGGACATCTTGGCTCTTTCCACAGTTTGGCTATTGTGGACATTGCTGCTATAAACATCGGGGTGCACGTAGCCTTTCGGGTCCCTACTTTTGTATCTTTGGGGTAAATACCCAGGAGTGCAATTGCTGGATCATATGGTAGCTCTATTTTCAACTTTTTGAGGAACCTCCATACTGTTTTCCAGAGTGAGCCTCATTTTATTTTGGGAGACCCAGTGACTCGTCCAGTTTACACGGTAGGTGCACAGCTGAGCTCAGACTAGAATGCTTGATTGCAAACCCTGAGTTCAGTGTCCCCCTACCCACTTATAGCATATCCAACATGTGCGAAGCATGGGGTCAGGTGCTAGAGGGAGTGCAGAGGTAAGTCCCACCAGCTTTGCCATTAAGGAACTTCAAAGAAGTCATGGATTCAATTTTCTATGATACGGGTACAGGATGCTCTGTGATGTCATTAGAAGTTATAAATCTAAATGGGTGGGACAAGTATGCATGATTGAAAAGATCAGAAAAGGCTCATTTTGGAACTGGCCTCTGTGGTTGGGCTTTAAAAGATGAGATTTCAGCATGGAGATTTGGTGGGGAAAGAGGGGCCAGGAGGGGGGCGAGTAGGACGGTGCCTTCTCACTGACAACTTGGAGGAGCGCTCAGGAGTTGGTGGCAGACAACACTGTTGCTGTAGCCCTGCGGAGGCAGGGCCTTCCAGCAAGCTGTGGGGGTATGGTGCTGCCCAGTGGGCCGGAAGGCACAGCAGCATCGAGCCAGAAGGGATTATTCTCCAGGCTTAAGGTTTAATGCTGTTTGCCCTGTTAGATTTTGAACTTACCAAGACCTATCATTTCTTTCTTCTTTCCTGTTTCTCCCTTTTTGGAATGGGAATGTCTATCCAATGCATGTCCCACTGTTGTATTTTGGAAGGACATAACTTGCTTGGTTTCATGGGTTCATGGCTGGAGAGGATTTTTGCTTCCAGATGAATGTACCTGGAGTCTCACCCATACCTGATTCAGCTGGTATGTAGATGAGACTTGGGCTTTAGAGTAGATGCTGGAATGAGTTAAGACTTTTGAGGTTATTGGGTTGGAAGGAATGTATTTTGCATGTCAGAGGACATGAATTTTGGGGGGGTCAGGGGCAGATGTAATGGATTGAATGCTTAGGTCACTCTAAATTCATATGTTAAAATCCTAACCCCCAGTGTGATGGTATTTGGAGGGTGGGGGGGCCTTTGGGAGGTGATTCAGTCAGGTCATGAAGGTGGAGCTCTCATGACTGTGAGGTGTACTCAATAAGGTTAGTGTCCTTATCAAAGGCCCCAGAGATTAGTGTCCTTATTAAAGGCCCCAGAGGGCTCTTCTCCCTTCCACCCCATGAGGACACGGTGAGAGACGCTGTCTGTGAGCCAGGAAGCAGGCCCTCACCAACACTGAATCTGCTGGTTCCTTGATCTTGGACTTCCCAGCCTCCAGAGCTGCTAGAAATTTCCCTTGTTGATAAGCCACCTAGTCTATGGTTCCTGTTCAAATGGACTAAGGCAGCTAGCTGTTAAAGGAACACAGAGTCAAATGTGAAGGAGAGGGAACTCTGGGGGCCTGTTGCTTCTCATTTCCTTCCAAACAGAATCTGGGTTTTGAGCAGGTATCTCCTCTCTGCAGAACCATCTTGTGCCTCGGGGGAGGCTGACCTCACATCCAGGTATGAGAGGTGGCTCAACAGGTAACGGGAGTAATACCATTCCCCTTGCCAATGCTTGGCTGAGTGATGGGCACATGAACTGATTTCGGCCAGTGAAATGTAAAGGGAAGTCTGGTGGGGGTTAGGGAAGGAGGGGATGCTTCTGGAAGGAGAAGAACTCCCTTCTTCCCCTGGACATTAGAGTTTCTGGACGTGGAGTAGAACCAGGGGAAGCATCTGCTGAAGATGAAGCTGCTACTGGGAGTGGCAAAGAAACAAGGAACAGGCTGTTGGGGATGGCATGACACCCCTGAGCTCACCGACACCCTACCTTTGAGTCTCCTGTTAAATGGCATTAATATATTCCTTATCATCTCTGCATGTGGGAATCAGTGTTTCTGCCACCCATTGCTGAAAGCACGGCGGGCCTTCCTGGAGGAAGTGACACTTAGGCCATCTGGAAGATGAGTGGGAGTTAGATGGAAGGAGAGGGGGCTAGAGTGTTACAGGCAGAGAGAACAGCTTCTGTGGGGGCTTTAAGGGGAGACACTATCACCCCTGTATTGGAGACAATGGAAAAAAAAAACGCAGTCTGTCTGGAACAGGGAATGGGGGCGGTGATGTATGTGTAGAGATGGGGAAGCAGGAGGGGGAACAGAGAGGGATATGGCCAGAGGAGGGAAACAGGAGTCAGACTACAAGTAGCACAGAAGTTTACAAAGACCCATGTGGGGGAGACATGAGGGTATTAATTATAGGTGAGGTATTAATTAGGGAATATTAAATTGGCTCCATTGAGACATGATGAGATCCTGGCATCCGGCAGTGACAACGGTAATGAAAACCAGGGATGGATGTTAAAGACACCGGGGATGTAGAATCCATGGTATTTGGCAGTACATGAGCTATGGGGGGAGATGGAGACAGCAAAATCCATGCCAAGAATCTTGAGCGAGTGACTAAGAAGATGCGGTTCTCTGAAAGGCCAGTGAGGAGGGAGGACTGGGTGGGGTGGGCTGAGGTGGGGGGGAGGACAAGAACAGCCATCAGCTGTGGGTTGTCTGAGCCGAGCGCCTAGACTCACACCAGACAGGCGAGGACGGGCTCGAGCTCAGAGCTCTCTGGAACACCCACAAAACTGAATGAGGACGCCCCTTCTGTCCCCTCTCAGCTCCCTGACCAGTGACAGGCAGGCCTTGGGCTCTGACTTGGGCTCTCCCCATGCCGTCCCTCTGGGGCTTGTTCTGTCAGCCTGTCCTTGTCCCGTGTCTGCGTGGGGTCCTTGGACCCTCCTCTGTTCCTGGGCAGGATCCAGGCTTTGCTTGTGAGTTCCAAAGTGCCCGAGCCTTGTAAATCAAAAAAGCCTTAGGTTTCAAGACTATTGGCCCTGCTCTGTTACAGTGTAAAGAACCATCTGGAAATGCCACGCTTTTTGTCTGTACATTCTGCTGGGCTGGTCTTCTCCAAGTGTCTGCTTTCAGTAGGTAGGAAGCTAGAGTTAATATGTCAGACTGTTACTTCAGCCCAGGTAGTAGCCATGGAAGGACGGAAAAAGATGGAAAGGTGACCTGCTGGGGTTGGACCTGGGGAACAAATTGGGTTAACCAGAGACAGAAATGCAGAAATCCACTCTGCCCACATGAGACCCCACAGGGATGGAGCCAGAGCTCCTCATGGTCCATCTGACTGTGCCATTTGACAAAGCTCCATGTTCACTGGGAAGGTAGGAAAAAGGTGGCTGCCTAAACTTCATGGCTGCTATTTTATGGCCTCAAGCCATTTGGGATGTACAAGTTGGGGTACAGGTGGTTTGGGGCCAACATCCCAAATGCAGTGACGACCCCCGTTCCCCAGTTCTGGGAAGATGCGGAGGAAATCCTTTGGCACCAAGCAAGCAAACAAACACACACCCAAACAAAACAACACGAAAAGTCTGCACCGAAAACTTTCCACTTGCAAACATGTTTTTGTCACTGTCAAAGGTTTAGGATTGCAACATTTGGGCGTCTTTGGCCCCAAACCCGAGGACTCTGCAGTTTTCCCAAAGCACCTAAAATAAAGAATTCCTTTTGGCAAAAACAGTATGTTTGTAAACAGAAAGCCTTTATTTTTGAGAAACTCAATTCCCCCTTAGATGTAGAGTATTCTGAATAAAGCCCCCATGGCTATTTTCTGTCTGCTTCTCCCACTCTAGATTGTCACTGGCAGGTAGAAAATATCTCTAGTTTGTGAGTGTGTGTGTGGTTTCCATTAACTGGGTGTGTGTTTGGAATTTGTGATTGTTGGCCAGTTGCTGATTGCCTTCTGATGCTTCTTGAGAGAAAGCTTTGCAGATGAGGTGCTGGATTCTTCCAGACTCCAGGTTTCTTGTGCCCCAGGGTCATGAAGCTGGGCGCTTCCCAGAGATAGGGCCAAACCTCCTTGCTTCTTGTCAGACCTACCCCACCCATCCGAACATTGTAACTTGGTGCAAAGCACAGATCTGAAGTTGGAGTAGCTTGTTTTCTAGCTTCTTTGTAGAACAACTTTGCTGCTAAAGATGAGCTGTTTTTCCCTTAGAGGGGGCATAGGTGACATCTTTCCCCCCTATTTCTTACTAGCAGAACCTTGGCCCACAGAAGGCTGTAATAATTTTCTCGATTTGGAGGATGGTGGCCTCAGGTCCTAGCTAAAACTTAAAAATAATTCTCACTAAATACTCAAAATTTAAAATACCTTGGTCTAAAATCCTAAGATGGAAGATGGAGTTAAAATTTGTGATATTTCTGGGCTTGGCCACAGAAGGAAGTGTATATATATATTATATATGTTTTTATTGAGGTGAAATTTAAATAATATGAAATTAACCATTCTAAAGCAGACAATTCAGTGACAGTCAGCGCACCCACAGTGTAACCAATACCCCTAATTTAGTTCCAGGACATTTTCAATTTTCATCACTCCAGTGTAAACCCTCCTAACCTGTCAAGCAGTTACTTCCCACACTTGCCTCCCCCGGCCCCTGGCAACCACCAATCTGCTTTCTGTCTCTATGGATTCACCTATGCTGGAGACGTCATATATAAATGGAATTATACATACATCTGGCTTCTTTCCCTTAGCATCACGTTTTTCAGGTTCATCCATTTTGTGAGGACATTTGTCTCTAAAACAAATCCTGTTGAAGAGCTGTTATGTCTCCTATTTAAGGCTGAGTAGGAATTTAGGGAGCATTGGGATGAACCCTGATGGTTTCGAGGGCCTGGAAAGACTGTACGAGGCTGCAGAAGCCAGGCTCTGCTCAGGGAAACACCCTTTGTCTTCCAACTGTCTTGTACCCTGGTTCTGCCCCAGATGATGACCCCCGGGGCCCCGATGGCATCTCTTGCTCATGGCCCTTGCCATCTTCTTTCCAGCCCTACTCCTTACATGATGAACTGGCTCCCACTGCGTGAATTCAATGCCATCCTCCCTGGTGCGGTGTGGGTGGGTTCAACAGTTCTTAGAGAAAATAAATCTCTCGGAAACCAAGAAGAAGACAAGTAGTGGGTTCTTAAACTTCCAGCACTTTTCAGCTTGTTAGCAGCCATGAGGTCTCATGGGATAGAGGTGGGAGCAGATGGTGTCTTAACACCCAGACAGGAAGAGGGTGCTGGATTAAGAGAATACCTGGAAAAGATTATTTATTAGTCATGAAAAGGTTTTAGTGTATGCCTGTAATAAATTTATTATAAGGATATGAACTTAAAATAATTTGCCATGTGACCTTTCCTCTTTTATGTTTTGTTACTATTGTCTTTTCACTTAAAAAAAAAAAAAAAAGCAAAAACCCAGGCTGACATCATTCCTATGATGATTGACTTTGCTCATTTTGATGTTTTTCCTTATTTTTATATCCTCCCTATATTTTTAAAACTTTTTCTGGAGGTCAAATAGTCCATCCTTCTGGAATTGGAATTCCTTCATTCTGGAACTGGAAACTTAAGTCTACTAATTTTAATAATTTTTCTGTCCTCCTTAGTTGATCTTGCTGAAACGAAGAGCAGTTACTCTGAGCAGCCTTATTTGGCCACTAGGTGGCGCTCATATGCTATTGTAAATGGGTTCTATCCTTGAAGAATTTGGAAAGCAATTTGTCTTCATTTAAGGTAAATACAGGAATTGGCCACACAACCCGGACGTGCTGCTTTTTGGATTACATGTTTTCTTCCTCCTTCTCTTTTCTTGACTGCCCTTTTCACTATGGCATTATGATCAAGTACAGAGACTAAGTTTCAATACTACCTCCATCATTCACTTGCTGTATGACCTTGAGTAAGTCACTTAACTTCAGTGTTCTTAATAGAAAATGAGGTTAATAATAATACATACTTCATAGGGTGGTTATGAGAAAAAAAAAGTTAATATTTATTAAAGCGTTTGTGTTATATGTGTTTGCTTTTTTTCTTTTTTAAATATTGCTGTGTCTTTTTCTCCCCAGCTTCATGAGAAATAATTGACATTTAACGTGTAATTGTAAGGTGTACAACATGATGATTTGATACACATATATACAGAAAAATGATTACCACAAGAGACTTAGTTATATGCTTGCTGTATTATCAATATTATCAATATTTTTGTTCTTCACCGGGACATTGCTAATCACTTAGACGAATGTTTCCCATATACCAGTTCCAGGACTAGCAATATCAGAATCACTTATGGATCTTACTTAAAATATAGATTTATGAGTATCTATTTTAGTAATTTGGGGGAAGGGCTTAGGGATCTCCATTTAAAAGTTTCTCAAGTAATTCTGATGCTCAGCTAGATTTGGAGACAAGTGGCATAGACTACCCAGGACATCTTGCTGAGGTGTAAGAAGTTAATGCTGCCTGGACCCTGGCAGTTTCTAATTCCCCTTAAACATGGGGTATGTGCCATCCAAAGTTCTATCCCCTGGGATGATTCCCTCTCACTACTGTCTTTCAAGGCTGCCCTGGGAATGAGACTGCACAGCAGCCTTTGGCTAGTTTTGGCTTGTACCCTTATATTCAGCTGACCCCGGGATAAATCAAGCTTGGGCTTTTTCCTCCTCCATTAGCTGTTCAGAACAGACATTCCATGTGGCAATAAGTATGAGCTAAGGAGAGGTAGTGATGCAACGGTGGTGAGTAACGTGGGGGTCTGGGCTGCCTGCTTGTATGGCTTGGTTATGCCCTTGACACGGATGTCTGCTTCACAAGGACTGCAGCTGGGCCTGCCCACCCGTGTGGCTTGATGGGTGTGATGCAACCCATCCCGTCATGGACGACTGGTTACTTGGTGTCCCAGGGTCAGTACTCCATTTCTTCTAGGACCCAATAGCATGGAACTGTTTTCTCTAAAGTGGTGTAGTTATTTGCTGTAGTTGACACGGCCTTTTCCAGAACTCTAAGTGTCTTGAGTTGTGATTTTCCCAATATAGATTGCCAAAAATTCCACAGTGTCTTTTTCCATCACTAATGCTTCTAATGCCATAGGGTCTGCTGGGCCATAAGGCTCAAGGTGTAGGCTACTTGCTGCAGCCGGGACCTTTTTTGGACCCTTTCCCTGTTTGGCTCCTATTCAAAATTTTTGTGTCCTTTGTTAAATGGATGTGAGCAGTATTCCTAACTGCAATCCAAAGAACCCAAAGAAACCCACTGGGTGTTGTGCTGAAGTCTTTGCTTTAGGAAGGGTGAGATAAAATAATTTGTTCTTCCCTTTGGCTAGGATGTCCTGGCATGCCCCAGATCTGGGATATTTATTTATTTATTTATTTATTTATTTATTTATTTATTGAAGAGTTTATTTTATTCATTTGAGAGAGAGCACATGCTCAAGAGAGATAGAGATAGAGAGAGACAGAGATTGAGAATGCACAAGCAGGAAGGGCAGAGGGAGGGAGATGGGGTGGGAGAAGCAGGGTCTCTGCTGAGGAGAGAGCCCAACACAGGGCTCAATTCCCAGGACCCTGAGATCATGACCTGAGCTGAAGGCAGACGCTCAACCAACTGAGCCACCCAGGCGCGATCTGGGACCTTTAAAAAGTGTACGATGTGGCAGGCGCGTGAATCCTCATGGAGTTACTTCCCACTGGGTTGATTGCATGTGTCTGACTTATGAAGGCCCCAGCGTATTTGCCACTTGTTGCTCATCAGGTCTGGTTCACACGATGTCATCACCAGGGTGATGTTCTGCAGATGTCCAGCTGGTCCAGGCCTCCTTAGATTGTGTGATGACAGAGAGGGGAGAGTTCACATAGCCCTGGATCAACACTGAAAGTGAATACCTTTGTCTGTTCTCAGTGAATGCAAACTGTTTCTGATCCTCCTTTTTAATAGGGATGGAAAGGGCACAGTCCCCAGATCAAAGGCTGCATTTTGTGTACCTGAGCCTGTGCTTAAGTTCAGATACCCTGTCTGGCAAGGGAGCCTCAGTGCCCACTGTGGGCTGCTGGTTGTTTAAGTTCACGGGAGTCCATCATCCTCCAGTACCCATCTGGTTTCTGCAGGGACCAGACTGATTAATTAAATGGTGATATGATAGGGGCCACGCCATGCATCCTGTAAATATTTGAGGGTGATTCTCAGCTTAAAATCCACCCCAGGATATGAGATTGTTTTTAATTTGCTATCTTGGCTGGGGTTGGGGGCAGTTTTAGAGTCTTCCCCTTGGACTTCCTCGCTATGGTAGCTCTTATCTGTGTGGGCGTTTGCCACTGCCAAGTAATGCCAACCCTGTGATTCATGTGGGGTCTAGAGTAAGGGGTAGGGAGTGGGTTCCCTCACCCAGTGTCCTGATCCTTCAGCGTGGAGTCCTCTAGGGGGATGGGTGGAGCAATACTTTGGTTATTTGCTCTGCCTGGCCTCTGGGGGCGCTGTTCTCTAACACTCATCTCTTATCTCTGCCCAGGTAGCCCCCAGAACATGCACTTTGACCTTGCTACTCATTAGGACAATTGTCACTCCAGCTTCCGGTAGCTGAGTCTAGTGGCCGGCTTCTCATATTTTGGGTCCTGTCATCCCCATTGTTAAACCAATGGGCTGCTTCTGCTGTCTCCTAGCACCCTGCCCTGCAGAGAAGGGCACCCAGTGAGGTTTTCAGTGATGCTGCCAGCTCTCAGCAGCTCACTCCTCATTGCTTCAGTAGGTGGAATGCCCTCAGGGTCTTCCTACGGACCAGCATCTACTGGGGTTTTCTGGCCTTACAGTCGAGCTGCCCACTCCTCGGAGACTTTCTATTTCTTCCTTCACTGTCCCTCATGGCAGTTCTGGCTCTTCTACTTTCTTAGTATGGCCATCATTTGCTCCAAGCATCCAAGAGCCACTCCAGCAACATGCTAAATTCTGCCTCTTGGAGTTCTTGTTGGGGTGTTGTTATCGTATGAATTGTGTCCCCCCTGCCATAAATTCATACGTTGAAGTTCTAACCTCCAGTACCTCTGAATGTGATTGTATTTGCATACAGGCTCTTCAAAGGAATAATTAAATTAAAATGAGGTCATTAGTGTGATCCCTAATCTAATCTGACTGGTGTCCTTATAAGAAGAGGAGATTAGGAAGCAGACACACACACACAGAAGAAAGAGAGGGACAAGACAGCCATCTACAAACCAAGGAGAGGGGCCCGCAGAAGAAACTAACCCTGCTGACACTTTGACAGCAGTCTTCTAGACTCCAGGACTGTGAGGAAATACATGTCTGTAGTTTAAGTCAGCCGGTCTGTGGCGCTTTGTTACAGCAGCCTGAGCAAACTGATACAGCTATTGCATCCATGGCACAGAATAATGTTCCCTTGTTGATACACTCTTCCTTCTGCAACTTTGTGTTCTGCCCCTGATCCAGAGCCCTGAGAGCCAGCGCCTCCATCCTCTCTGGGCCCCTGCTGGGGGCCCACATATTGCCTGGGGCCTGTAGCTCCTTCAGGGTCCATCCCTTTCCTCCCTTGGAAAGCCCAGCATTTCCCTGGCTCATCATGTGACTTAATGCTAGTGGCCCAAGGTGAGGAGGGGACAGATCCTCTGTGTGTGTGCATCTTGCAGGACAGAGATCTCTGCACAGTGTCCTCAAGCAATAGGGAGGCGCTAGCCCTGACAGCAGGAGTGGCCTTTTCTGGAGACTCAGAGAGTTCAAGGTATTCTAGGATTCAAGCCCGGAGGGCATCATGCTGGACAGTCCCACCCTGTCTCTTAGGATGTCGTTCTTCTGTACAGGAGCTCTGAGTTTTGACCTAGCAAAGTTGCCGGGCTGGGGGATACAGTTCTGTGTAGTTCTGCTATTTTTATGAGTAAGTCCTGGGCCTGATCCTTAGCTTTCTCTGCACTTTTAGTACAAGTGGCAGAGTCCCTTCACAGACTGGCAAGAAGGCCTTCTGGCTGCCATGCTTAGCAGTCAACTGAAGGTTAATGTCCTTAGGCCTTCATGGTGACTCTCCCAAACATCAGTAGCCCCCAGCAATAGCCACTCAATCTCATCTCTTGATAAAGACTCTTTCCCATAGGGATTTCTCAAGCAGCTGATGCTTGGGTGTTTCCTGGCCCATAGGCCGCCCTCGTTCACTATGGTGGAGGTTTCAGCAACTACACTTCCTCTCTGAGCCAGGGGCTGTGTGATGGGGTCTTCATTGCAGGCTGGGCAGTGAGTTATCAAGCTCCAAAATCCTATCAGTGAGCCTCCATTCCCTTGAAGCACTTCTGGTGTGAGGCTGGGTTCCAGGGAGGCAGACATTAGCATGTGGGATGTTTGCTAGGGGGCACTCTTGTGATCCAGAAGGAAAGAAGCAGGAAGAGGCAGAGTAGAGGCTAGAGAATGCTGCTGTTACCCCATGGGAAGCTGGCACGGCCCTCAGAGTTGTGCTGAGTCGGAACAGGAGGGTCAGGCTGTAATGCTCCTGACCCGTCAGTGAGTCCTTGGACTCTAGCTGTCTCAGGAAAGGGGTGTGATCTTGTGTGAGGTGGTTCCCTGCAGCCAAAGGCAGCATCTGTGGAGTACGGACTGCCCTCCCAGCCCTGGGGAAATGCACCCTTCAGTCCTGAAAAAGTTCTGGAAAATGAAGAAGGCATTCAAGACAATAAGCCAAAAGTATTCATTCTATTGGGGTCACTTTGAACTTCACGCTGGTCAAGGCTCAGTGCTGATGCCTCCTTTTGGTGGATGGAGCAGAAGGCTGAGATTGTGCCACAAACTGGAAGCAGCACTTGGACAGGCACGCTGTCATTAAGGGGCTTACTCTTCTTATCCCCTGAGTGGAAGTCATCTCCATGAAGGTGTGTGACCCGAGAAGGCTCAGGTCACACTCGGTTACCTTGGTCTCTTGGACACTGGTTCTCGGGTGTGAATTGGAGCTTCCACCTGCTGCTGGGCTGTCATCAAGCCAGAAGCGGCACTGAGACAGTCCAGCTGCCATCCGCACGTTGGGAGCGGATGAAGGTGAATCGGGGGACTGCCGGCAGGGACCGAGCGGGCTCACGCATGTTTGAGCTGCACATCCCAGAGCTGACCACAACAAAAGCTCCAAAGAGGAAAGGTCAGACCCATGAAGTGCTATTTGTTTTCACTGAAACTTCATCCCTCCCACTTAACACCCATCTAACCAGCAACGGAATCAATTACCACGTGTCAGCCCGAAATCTGACACAAGAAATGAAAGAAGGACACAACCTCCCCAGGGGGGTGGCAGGCGGGCAGAGAGGGCTGGGGAGATAGAGAACTCGGGGAGGGAAGCCGTGAATGAGCCACTCTGTCCTGTAATTAAGGGTTAAAGGCAGCCTGAGACCCTGCTTCCCTTCCCTCGTGCCCTCTCCCACGCTTGGAGGCTGGATCACAGTTACCCGTTTGTACTACTGGGTGTTTCTATCGCAAAGAGTGGTCAGCAAGCCTGTGAGGTGATTCGACTTTGGTTACATAAGTTGCTCCATTTAATAATTGAAGACCAAAAGGTTCTAGACATTTATTATTTTATTGAGCTCTAGGAGCGAGAATTCCTGGCAGATCAAGTTCAGCTGCCATGCCTATTTGAGCTGATTGAGTTCCTGCATTTCTTGGGCTTCTGTTAAATGTGGTGTCAGCTCGTCCAAGAGTGCCCGGTTCAGGTGATGTCATTCACTTTCCACATTTATGCAAGTCTCGGAGAGAGAGCTCCACAGGCCGCTCAGGCAGAACACAGACAAGTTCAGTGGATGAATCCCAGAGAGAGTGCTGTTTCACCATGTCTGTTAAGTAAGATGTTTTTGTTCATAAAGAACACTTGAACTCTTACACTTTCATTAATAGGGTCTTAGGATAAAGAACCCTCTTGTCTTTAGGTAGAGCATTACATGGACATTTTCTAATGTGTTCTGTAAATGGTTTTGTCTCTCAGATTGCCCCACTCTACAGAATGTCCAAAGTGTGAAACACTGATTAAAATGGAACATGGATACAAGAAGCAGGAGGCATTCCTTTAGAGATCCTGGTGGTATAAAAGGTATTTCCATTTATCAGCAGGAATTCACGAAAAGCCAAATTTTTGCTCAACCAGATGATTCAGTAGTCAGTGGAATAGTGCGTGGCATGCTTATGAACGAATCAGTAACTTGTCCGTTGATGTAGTTGTTAATTCCATGTGGTCTTATGGTATCGGTACCTTTTTATGACACTACTTTTGGATTCTTTTCTTCTGACCTGCATGATGCTCAGTCTTTGGTTTTCTCATCTGCAGAGAGAGATATGTATTCTCTCTTTCTCTTTGCTTTTTCAAAGTGATGCCACCTGCAGGCAGGGTTTTCTTTGCTGCGGCAATGTAATGCTCCCTGCGTCTTCATCATCATACAGGCTCCTTGGTTCCCTTGGCTCAGCTCTGCACCTCTCTCCAGGTAGAAACTGTCCTTGCTGGCTCCCTGACACCTTAAACTCAAATGGGTCTAAGTGGAATCAATCATCTTTCCCTGACTTGTCTCCTCCTTCACATCTCTTCTCCTTTTCCAATGTGGGAGCAAAATCCCAGGGGTCACTTAAGCTTGAAACCCGAGATACTTTCTTGATCCTCCCCATCTCCCTTATCCCCTTCATCATCAGATGTTATTGATTTTTACCTCCTAAATATTTCTCACATTTGCCCCTCTGCCATCCTGCCACTTGGCCTCATTTTATGCCACCATGTTCTCTTCCTGCCTATTCTGACAGCCTCAGACTCTCACCTCTGTGGATTTACTCGTATTTTCCCCCTTTTCTAGAGTGTGTTCCTTTTTTTTTTTTTTTCTTTTTCTTTTTAACCAGTGAACCTGAAGACTTTAAGACTCAAATCAGGCATCACTTTTAAAGAAAGGAAGTATCAATTACTTAATTGTTTTCACATCTGTATTTTCTCTTGCGTTCTCCGTCTTCCTTAATTCCCTCCCTGTCCCTCCACCTTTCCCAGTTGGAAAGTATTGAGTCATCTTCTGTCCCCCAGATGGTATCAGTTATCCAATGTTGAGTGACTGCTGAATTGTACCTGCTCTCCTTCCTGTCTCCACCATCGATTTTCAAGTTGAAGCCCACCTGATTTTCGAGTAAGCCATACACTCATCTCCCAGCAAATCTTTCCTCCTCCTTCCAACCTTCGGTTCACTGTGGGATTCATCTTTTTAAAGTCCTTCTTTGTTCAAAGCCTTCTCTGGACCCATTTTCTGCAGAGAAATGTTCTAACTCCCTAGCACATGTTTGGAGCCCTTTACTCTAATTTACCATTTTAAGGGCAGGTGCTGTCTTGTCCCCTGACCCCACCCCTGCCTTGCATTCCCAGTGCCCCCACCCAGCCCCCCAGGCCCCCCAGTATCAGCTGCCTAGAGCTGAGCCATCCTTCTCATGTTCTTGGCCTACAGCTGTGCTATTCTTGACTGGGAACTTCTCTGGGTGTTGAAGTCCTACTTACCTTTTAAGACCTAGTGTAAATGGAACCACCATGTGAAGACCCTCCTGATTCCACACTGAGAACAGATCGCTTTTTCCTTACAGTCTTGATGTCACTTAGAACCCTAGTTTGCCATTTGCCAGTCAGCCCAGCATTATAGACACTTAGGTGTCTGTTTTTTTTGAGCTTGTGGACAACGTCCTAGGGATGTGTTTGATTGGTGTTTGTGCTCCTTAGTACCTCCATTTAGCAACTACTCATTAAATCCATGACAAGAAATGGAAGCCATGTATATATTATGTTTATGAATTTTTTTTATTTGACACACAATTCTACATTAGTTTTAGGTGCACAACATAGTGGTTCAAGGTTTATACATTATGCTGCGCTCATCAGAAGTGTAGCTACCATCTGTCACCATGCAACACTATTACAATATCATTGACTATATTCTTTATGCTGTGCCTTTTATTCCCGTGACTTACTCATTCCATAACTGAAAGCCTGCATATATATAACTGGAAGCCTGTATATAAAGACCATGTACTTTAAATGTATATTTCAAAAAGAAAGTTCTTGTTTTTCCTTGAAGTATAATTGACATACATTATATTAGTTTCAAGTGTACAACAAAATAATTCGATATTTGTATGTATTTAGAAATGATCACTGCACTAAGTCAACATTTATCACCATACATACAGAATTTCTCCCTTGTGATGAGGATTTTTAAGATCTACTAAAAGAATCCTTTATTTTTTATTGTGTTCATTTTTAAATCTGCACTATCATTTTTGAAATCTTTATTAATACTGAACACACACTGAATATCTTGTCTTTTTAAAAACTTAATCCAGTTAAACACTTAATGACTTTGAAAAACATAAAGTAGAATTCATATAAGTACAACAGAAAAGTGTTTCTGAATTGTGATTTAAAAGCAATCATTTGATGGATTTCAAATTTATGTTTCAAACCGGAGCCCGTACACATGAAGCATGAATCAGGTGCCATGCAGTTTGTCTGGTTTTGGTGGGCAGGGCTCCCACTCCAAAGAATTTTCTTTTACAGTGACCTCTGATGTTCAGGGACTGGATCAGTGGAAATGAATAGCCAAAACTATATCTTGCTACATAATAAATGCCTGATGGATGCAATGCACAACGTATATATATGTATATATACACACACACACACACATATATAATGTGAACATGTGGACAACAGATGATTTTTAGATGTGACTAACATACTCATTAGGCATTTTTAGCAAAATTCTCCTCTAGTCTCATTGTTCTGAAGTTGAAATACAAGAAGTTGACTGTGCTTCAGAATCCTGAAGTTTAACTTGGATCTTTTTGAAGTCTTTTATTATGATTGATGAATCATTTCAACATTTTCCTACATTCAAAGGCCCACAGTAAAAGATAAAATCAAGTACCTTACTAATCAAGGATACCACAGAAGACTGGAAATCAGGTGAAAATGTGACATGAGCAGTAATACTAAACTCAAAAACCTGTATCAATCACTACAAATTTCAAAAGAATTTGTAAACATTTAAAGCTCTTAAAAAGTGCACAGGACTGATTTCAGAAACCATTTGGGAAATATTTGGGTGCTATTTCTAATAGAAATAAACCTCACTTTGATACTTTTCTCAAGCAAATATTTTGCAATACAGTTTGGTATCACAAATCAAGGATGGAGAAAGGTTCTGTACCTGCCTGTTTGCAAGGGGATTCCCAGGATGGGGCTGGGTTTCCTCCCCATGTCTATGTCAGCTGCTGATGAGAGAAAACTTGCTTTTTTAAGGGAGGCTACTTTTATGTCCAGATGGGGAGGGTTATTACCCACAGACTAAGGTTTTAGGGTTCTTGGAAAAGAGTGCTAAAGACCTGACTTACTCTTTATTCCGCTTTCAACACTCTGAGACAAGCTCTGAGGATGACTAAGCCTTAAAACTGTTTGCTGAGAGCTTCAGAGGAAACTGCCAGCACCCTGGGAGGAACATCAGAATAGGTTCATGGTGGGAACCCACAAAAGAGGAGCTGCCCAGCCCAGGGAGCCAGTGAGAGCACAGGGATTGTTCAGTGGGCTAGCTGGCGAGCAAAGCAGATGTAGCTATCAAGACTGTCAAGGGCAAGGATCCAGATTGTGCCCTCAAAACAACAAATTCCAAAGAAGTTTTGAAAGCGAAGACCAGCAACTTCTTATAATCTGGCTTCACCCCCATTTTTATTTTTTTAAAGATTTTATTTATTTATTTGACAGAGAGAGAGATAGTGAGAGCAGGAACACAAGCAGGGGGAATGGGAGAGGGAGAGGCAGGCTTCCCGCCGAACAGGGAGCCCGATGTGGGACTCGATCCCAGGACCCTGGGATCATGACCTGAGCCGAAGGCAGACGCTTAACGACTGAGCCACCCAGGCGCCCCTCACCCCCATTTTTAAAAACTAGGAATTGAACCCCCACATAGTTGGGGTCAGACAGCTGTTTGTCCAGCCCAGTCTTGCCATTGTCTTATAGACTTGCTTCATTGTGTTACACCCTGGATCAGAAATCTTCACCCATCCTCCCCTCCTTTAAGGGGCAGCCCAGAGTCTTTAGCTGGTATTTAAAGCCATCTAAAAACTGGGTCAGACTTACTCTTGTAGGCTTATGTTCTCCATAACTATTCTCTATTCTCCAACATTACTAGAATGATTTTCCTTCTTTACTCTCATCCAATAGAAACTGCCCAGACTCCAACACTGTCTCACATTGCACCACCTCCAGAAAAGCCTCCCAGATAACCCAAGATAAATGAGACCATTTCCTCTATTATACCTCTAAGGTGTCTCCTGGCTTGTCACTTTCATGATGCTCAGTCCATGCTGTCTAGTGCTATTGCCCTGTATGTACCCATTGAGAACCCTGGGCTGCTGTAAGCTTATAGACAATAAGGGACACTTTGTTTTTCCTTTTCTATTCACCAGCACTAGGCGCAATGCCTAGCATGCACAGCAGCGGTTCAGCACATATTGTTGAGCTAACCAGGTGAATCAGACTTTATGTAATGCTTGGTACCTAAAGTAGTTTAAGTATAACCCATTCATCCATCCATCCATCCATCCATCCATCCATCCATCCATCCATTTCTACATTGACTACCTACTCCATCCAGCTCTGTGCTTGGTCCTGGAAATACAGCAAGGAACAATAAAATCATGGTGCCTATCTTCACAGAGTTTACAATTTTGTGGGGGAAAATAAATAGTCACACAACTAACAATCATGATACGGTGGATTACTCTTATTGAAGGCTAATTCTGTGCTAGTCATTATGCTAAGTACTTCTTGATATTATCTTATTGAATTTTCATTACCTCCCTTGGATATAAGCATTATTATCCCTTTCTTACAATCAGGGAATAGAAGCTTAGCATGTTTGTTAGCTTAACTGCCCAAAGCCATCTGAGTGAGTGGAAAAGTGGGAATCTGACCCAGACTGACTCCAGAGCTTGTGCTTTTTAACTATCACGTGGTATAAACAATTACTAATATTAGAGGGATGACAGATACTACAAATATCACACATGTTAATTTCCTATGGCTGCTATAACAAATTACCACAAACTTAGTGGCTTAAAACAACCCAAATTTATTATCTTAAAGTTCTGTGGGTCAGAAGTCTAACACGGGTCTCACCAGGCTAAAACCAAGTTGTGGGGAGGACTGCATTCCATCAGAGGCTCTATGGGGAATTCCATTTCCTTGCCTTTTCCAGCTAGAGCTACCCACTTTCCTGGACTCATGGCCCCTTCCTGCATCTTCAAAGCCAGTGATGTCACTTCTCTCTGACCAGTCTTTTATCTTCATGTCTTTCTCTGACTGCCAGGGAGAAAGGCACTCTGCTTTTAAGCACTCACATGATTATATTTGGCCCACTTGGACAATCCAGGACAATCTCTTTATCTCAAGATTCTTTTTTTTTTATGTTATGTTAATCACCATACATTATTACATCATTAGTTTTTGATGTAGTGTTCCATGAGTCATTGTTTGCGTATAACACCCAGTGCTCCATGCAGCACATGCCCTCTTTAATACCCATCACCAGGCTAACCCATCCTCCCACCCCCCTCCCCTCTAGAACCCTCAAGATTCTTAATCACAGCTGCATGGCCTGTTACCATGTAAGGTAACATATTAACAGGTTCCAAAGATTAGGGCCTGATATCTTTGGGGGGCCACTATTCTACTGGCCAAACCATAAGATGATGTAACAGGGGGAGCAGTTTGGAGGTATACGAAGGGTTCAGGCTTCCTGGGAGGTTTAGGCACCCCAGGATGAGGACCAAGGAGGTGCAAAGCCCCTGAAAAGCCACAGACATAGGGCCTTTCCAGGTCTGAGAGTGACCAAATGTGGTGAATTGGGGAGGGGGAGTGGTTCCTGCTGTGGCTGGAGAGGGTGGCTGGGGTCACATCATGAGAAACATGCCTGGCAGGTAGGGGAAGGATTCTGTTGATTCTGGGGACAAAGGGCAGTATGTAAAAGGGTTATATCAGGGACATGATTGATTTGCATGTTCAGATCACTCTGCTGCTGTGTAGAGAATAGGTTGGTGGGGAGCACAAGTGCATGCAATTAGTATTTCAGTAGTTCAGGTGGGAGAGGTTGATGGCCTGGACTAGGATACGGGCACTGCAGGTGAGGAGAGGCCGGTCTGGCCAGCAGAGAGCAGGGTTGGTGATCACCTGGATGTGAGGTAAGGGAGACATATTCAAGTTTCTTAGTGGGATAACCAGAGTGGGTGGGGCCTTTATGTTGACACGGTGGTGGTTAGAGAAGACCAGGCTTTTGGATGAGGGTGAGGATGACCAGAGCCAAGTGGTTGTAGAAGGAGCAAAGACAATTAATAGAGGAAAGAAAATTTATCATGGTGGTAGGAGGTCAGTGAGTAGAAACAGGGCAAAATTTGGCAGAGTCATTCCTTTTAGTTCTTGTGATTGAATATTTGCAGGGGCCATACTGCCTTTTTTTTTTTTTTTCTGCAAAAAGCTTTATTGTTTCCATCTGGTTCAGGGCTTGGGCTAGGTCTCCAGGGTGGTTAAGCTGTCTAGTGGCTGCAGGGACAAGCCCTGGGACCAGAGGGGATGCCAGAGGAGCCCCTCAAAGGCTTCTGGGCTTCAGAGGCTCCTAGTCATACTTGCAAGTGATCATTTTGAAGAACTACTTGCCCAGCCTAGCCTGCAGGCCAGCCAGCCTGCAAAGGTGAGTCAGGTGGCCACCATCTTTTTGATGAGTTTCACCTCCTCATCTAGGTAGGACATGGTTCTCCAGGAAGTCACAGAGATAGGGGTGTGTGCAGGCACAACCCAGGGCACACAGATCCAGAAGGGCCTGGTTCAGGTTCTCCTCCAGAACCAGGGTGGATTCCATGGCATCCATTCATCCTGGGATGCTTCTGCACATCCTGGGAGAGGGTGCAGCCACTGTACTGGTTGTGGATCTTCAAGAGAGGCTCAACACCCTTGCAATTCTCCTAAGCCAGCTCATAGAAGAAGTGGCCTAGCCCTTTAGCACCACATTGTCCTGGTGGAAATGGAAGCCCAGAGAGTGGTAGGTGTAGGAGACCTGCAGATGCATGTTGACCAGGTGGCTGACGGCGGCCTCCACCTCAGCGGGATAATTCTGATGAATCTGGGAACTCATGGTTGATCAGTAATAAGGAGCTAACCTCAAACTAGGGAGTTGGCTGGTCCTGAAGACAGAGTGTGGCTGAGAAGGTGGTTCAACGAATGTTGTGCCAATAAAAAAAATTGGAGGGTGGTCGCAGGATGGTGGAAAGGACATCCCTGGGTTTGTTCCGTCCAAACACCGTTGAAGCAAGAGACTGGAGGTGCATTGCCTGCAGAGGCTATATTGTTTTAGGAGGACCCAGTACACAATCTTAAAATGTCTTCTGGAAAATTATGCAGCCCAAATATTCTGATTGTTGGTTTGGTTTGATTAAGGGCAATAGATCTGTTATCATATTTCAGCCTCTCCATCTTAATAACCAAACATTCTTTTTCTTCCTTGCACATGATACCTTAGGGTGCACTATATATTTCTTCTGATCCTTAGCCTGATGTCAAAATGATTCTTTGGGCACAGTATAATATGACCTTGATTTTTTTTTTTAAAGATTTTATTTATTTATTCATGAGAGACGGAGAGAGGCAGAGGCAGAGGGAGAAGCAGGCTCCCTGCGGAGCAGGAAGCCCGATGTGGGGCTCGATCCCAGGACCCTGGGATCATGACCTGAGCCAAAGGCAGATACTTAACCGACTGAGCCACCCAGGCGTCCCGACCTTGATTTTTAATAAGATTCATTTTGTTCTTCAGTAAATACATATAGAATTGTATATTTCAACAAGATTAACATTTTGCAAAAAGAAGACTTTAGAGAAATATGTTTTAATGTGAGTTAATTATGGGACTTAACAAGGAAAAGCAATCAATCCACCACGCAACATTGAATTAACCAAATTGCATGCATGCACTTGTAACCTAACAAGTTACTTTATATACCTGTCCTAGGATAGGAGTCCGCAATTATCTTGTTTAGAACTCACAACATGACCACATCTACTAACACATGTTAGGTTTAGAAACTCCATACTGGAAGAGAATAGACTAGATTCTCCCAGCAAGCAAGAACACTTTGGAATTCTGTACTGCCCTCCCATTTATCCCCAGGGACTACAGTTGTCTGCGGGGTGGGTTGACTTGGATGCCCAGACTTCTGTGGAGAGACATCCCTTTTGTTCTTTTCTATAGTCTGTTTCAGTGGTTTTCAAACTTCAGTGAGCATAAGAATTACTCTAGAGGGCTGTATAGATAAAGCCATGGATCTCATGCTTGATTTGCAAATAAGACAATTTTAAGGGTACCTTAGTCTTTAATTTTTGCCTTCGGTGTTGATTTTAGAACTTAAACTCCATAGGGTTCTTAAAACCTAGCGCAATCTGGGGCTATGATTTTGGGAGGCATTTCAGCACCTACCTCTGAATAGAAGAGGGCCTGAAGTTAGAGACAGCAAGGGAATACACCATTGTGAAATTGATGAAATAACTAGAAGAGGGTAAGCACCCTGTGGTCATGTGTGTGGTAGAGACGTGCTGGCATAGCAACACAGCAGATATTAACTGTCACATGCCAATGCAAGAACAGAAGTGGACCTAGGATACAGGCAATGAGATTCCTTTCCATGGGAAGGACCAAGGTTGTCACCTAGTGCTGTACAAGCAAAGGCCTATCGTAGTTTCAGTACAGGGAAGTTCTGGGAGCACCACACAGTTCGTGGTGCACATAATAATGCCACAGCCTTAGCACTGACTTTGATAGTCACATTGGCACCTGGCATGTTAAAACAGATTTATTAATTTGAAATTTGTGGCTTTTTATCATTTTGATTACATTTATTTTAAATGTTATTGTAATTTTATAGTGGCAGAAGTGTTCTAAGTAGAGGGAACTTATTCCTAGTTTTGGGCGGGTTCATATTTAAGAAATATTACAATTTAAGCAAGTTACGCAGACTAGGGATGTGATGCATTTGGTGTTGCACAGAAATCACTCCAGGAGTTTAATTACTCCAGTCCATTCTCAAACACTCACTGCACACGTGGGGCCTGAAAGTGAGTAGTTGGTAAATGTGGGAAATGTTTTCCTGTAAAAAGGGTCCATGTCTTGCTCAACTTAGTGGAATATTGCTGTTTACTATTCCTAAGAACAATGAGAAAGCATGTTATGTCCTTCATAGCTGCTATGTGAAAATGGCACCGAGTATTACATAAAGAAGTCCTTATTAATTTTGTAGTTTCCAAAGTGCTAAGTTATAAAAATATCAGACCCTGAAACCTCTGCGTGCCCCTAACACAACCCATATGAAATACAGTATAAAATCCATTTGGTAAAAAAGCCACATGTTAAGTGAATTTAGCAGAAAAGCCTCTTAGAAAAACAGCCACCAAGATAAGACTTGGGAAAAAAAACAAAACAAAGCAAAGCAAAACAAAACAAACAGAAGCCTGGGAAGGCTATTGTCAGTGCAAACCTTGACTTTCAAGCTGAAATCTCCTTGCTAAGTATAAAGTAAGGAAGAAGCTAGCAGAGGGGCCTTCAACTTTCTGTGGTCCCTTAACATGTTATGGGGATTGATGTGTTCACGCTAGCCACCTGCTTGTCTTCAAACTCCAGCATCTTGTACTTGCTCAGTGAGTGTTTGAGGAACAAAGGGCGTTTCAGAGTGCTTCCAGAGTGATTTCTATTCAAGCATCACTTAGTATGTGACTCAGCCCATTGGCAGATGCTGTAAATGAAGTGTTGCTTCTAGACACATGGGATGTGGAGCTTGCATGTTGATTTTAAGAGGGACCGTGCAAGTGCATGCTGCTTTCCTGGGGTGCTGCCTTGCTTCTGTGTACCTGATTCATCAAGACTGTGTTCATCCCAGCTTGGCCCAGCTGTGTATGCTGCAGCGCATCTGACTGCAAGCTCACCCTTGGCCCTTGAGCCTGTTCTGATCAGTGTACTAACCAGCCCATTTCCGTAGGTGAATGGGGCCTGGAATGACTTCCATTTCCTTCTGCCCTGAGTCTGGTAAGCCTCAGGTATCCTTCCTATGCTAGGTGTTCAGGAAAACTGCAGCCTTACTTTACCCTCTCATCTTTTCTGAAAGCTTGAGTGAGTGGTCCATTGATGAGACTTCTTCCCCAGAATGAGTTTGCATACCAATTTTCCACTAGGATTGGAGCTCCGCCCTGGCTAGGCAAGGATTTTGTCATCCCAAGTCCTGCATCTTTCTTTCCCTGCAGACTCTCAGAGCCCCTGGCACTGGTACAGGTCGGATTCCTGGAGAAGTGCATGGTCAAAGCCTTGGCTCTCTGTTTAAGGCTTGGTTTAGATCTGTGTCTCAGCATCCAGCAGAGCTCCTTCCTCTCTGCATAAGTGAGTTGACTTTTTATCTTTATAGATTTTGCTCAAAGCAAAATCTTAATTGCCTATCATTGAAATGGGAACTCTATTACTACTTACTAAAAATGTACATTAGGGGCACCTGGGTGGCTCAGTTGGTAAGCATCCAACTCTTGATTTCAGCTCAGGTCATGATTTCAGGGTTGTGGGATCAAGCCCCGCATCAGGCTCCATGCTGGGCATGGAGCATGCTTGGGATTCTCTCTCCCTCTCTCCCTCTGCCCCTTTCCCACTGCACATGCTCTCTCTCTCTCTCTAAAAAAAAATGTACATTGCCATGCCTGATTTCAACCTATATTACAAAGCTGTGATCACCAAGATAGCATGGTACTGGCACAAAAACAGACACATAGATCAATGGAACAGAATAGAGAGCCCATATATGGACCCTCAACTCTATCTTTGACAAAGCAGGAAAAGATACCAATGGAAAAAAGACAGTCTCTTCAATAAATGGTGCTGGAAAATTGGACAGCTATATACAGAAGAATGAAACTCAACCATTCTCTTACACCATACACAAAGATAAACTCAAAATGGATGAAAGAGCTCAATGGGAGACAGGAATCCATCAAAATCCTAGAGGAGAACATAGGCAGTAACCTCTTCGACATCGGCCACAGCAACTTCTTTCAAGACACATCTCCAAAGGCAAGGGAAAAAAAAGCAAAAATGAACTATTGGGACTTCATCAAGATAAAAAGCTTCTGCACAGCAAAGGAAACAGTCAGCAAAACTCAGAGGCAACCCATGGAATGGGAGAAGATATTTGCAAATGACACTACAGATAAAGGGCTGGTATCCAGGATCTATAAAGAACTTCTTAAACTCAATACCCAAAAAACAAACAATCAAGTCAAAATGGGCAAAAGACATGAACAGACACTTCTCTAAAGAAGACATACAAATGGCTAACAGACACATGAAAAAATGTTCAGTATCATTAGCCATCAGGGAAATTCAAATCAAAACCACATTGAGATACCACCTTACACCAGTTAGAATGGCAAAAATTAACAAGGCAGTAAACAACAAATGTTGGAGAGGATGTGGAGAAAGGGGAACCTTCTTACACTGTTGGTGGGAATGCAAGTTGGTAGAGCCACTTTGGAAAACGATATGGAGGTTCTTCAAAAAGTTGAAAACACAACTACCCTATGACCCAGGAATTGCACTACTGGGTATTTACCCCAAAGATAGAGATGTAATGAAAAGAAGGGGCACCTGCACCCCAATGTTCATAGCAGCAACGTCCACAATAGCCAAACTGTGGAAGGAGCCGAGATGCCCTTCAACAGATGAATGGATAAAGAATATGTGGTCCATGTATACAATGGAATATTACTCAGCCATCAGAAAGGATGAATACCCACCATTTGCTTCGACATGGATGGAACTGGGAGGGGGTTATGCTAAGTGAAATAAGTCAATCAGAGAAAGACAATTGTCATATGGTTTCACTTATATGCAGAACATAAGGAATAGCATGGAGGACATTAGGAGAAGGAAGGGAAAACTGAAGGGGAGGAAATCAGAGGGGGAGATGAACCATGAGAGACTATGGACTCTGGGAAACAAAGTGAGGGTTTCAGAGGGGAGAGTGGTAGGGGGATGGGTTAGCCCAGTAATGGGTATTAAGGAGGGCATGTGTTGCAATGAGCACCGGGTGTTATACGCAAATAATGAATCATGGAACACTACACCAAAAATTAATGAAGTGAAGTAGGGTGACTAACATAACATAATAAAAAAATGTACATTAGGAAGAGTGTTCATATGGATTCAGAAGTAAAATCCAAGTTTAGGGTTGGTATATCTTTGGGATCCCTCTAAGCAATCCCACAACTGTTGTAATCCTGGTTCTTGGCATTTGGTGTAACTGGAAAAGGGAAATCAGAGGCTTTGAGCTGGTTTATCAGTTTATAGTACCTCACCATGAAGGTTTTTTATTAGTTTCTTTGTTGATTTTTTTAACCTATTTTGCAGGAATGGCAGCTATTGAGCTCACCAATTCCCAGTCACTCATCCATTTGTCAGTCCAAGCATGAGATACAAGTCATCCTGCCATCTACACCAAGCAAATGGGGAGCGGCAGTGTTAGCTATTGCCTGGACTTCAGGAGAAAGGAAAGTCTAGGGTGCCCTGAACTATTGGACATTCATTTGGTTTCCAGGTTGACATGGGCAGTAAAAGAAATATTAAGATGTAGAAGAAGTGTAGGAGACAGTGAATTCTTGTTCTTTTATTCTCTCTGAGATATCCTCCATTATTCTTGGGGAGAAGAATCAGGCTCTTTCCCCAGTGAAAAGGATCAAGCTACTAGACAAAGGGCATGGGTGAGAGCATCTATTTGCGGAGACTAAGTATTTGAAACCCACTTTGTGAACTACCACACTACCAGCTCTTGTTCTGGCTCCTTTGCTTTTCCCTGCCCAATCTGTGATTTTCACTGCTCTCCACTCTCTGTGCTGGAACCCAGTGTCCAGATGCATAGTTGGATGTATGTCTTTTTTTTTTTTTTTAAAGATTTATTTTATTTATTTTAGAGAGAGAGAGTGTGCGAGAGCATGAGCAGAGGGAGGGGCAGAGGCCAAGGGAGAGAGAGAATCCTGCTAAGTGTGGAGCCTGATGCGGGACTCGGTCCCAGGACCCTGAGATCATGACCTGAGCCAAAACCAAGAGTCAGCTGCTCAACCAACTGAGCCACCCAGGCTGCCCCTGGATGCATGGTCTTTAGACCAAGCGCCATCCCTTTCACAAGCAAAGCTGTCTTCTTGTGGGCCCCTTGGTGAGATTTTAAGATGTCTCAGAGAATTGGATGTATGACGATGGTTTGTAATTTGAAGATGGATGGCTTATTATAAATACCAAAGGCAATGCTAGCCAAGAAAGTAGGTTTGAGGTTTGGTTGTTGGGGTAGAGGATTACAATAGCTTCCTTTCCAATTTTTATAGGAAAAGCCAAGTTCCAAAACCTGGGAGTGGGGGTTTGAGCACAGGGAGAAGATGAGATGATGATGCAGGGCAGGATGAGACTGCATGCTGTGGATACTTGGAACGATCACAGGCTATACTGAAAACGTGAACTTTCCCAGCATCTTCACTCACTAATGAAAACTTTGTGACATCTGAGATTGCATTTATCTTTTAAATTCCCTTTCTAACCATTGTTTTGGGTAGTCTGGTACTTCATTAGTAATGATTTTACTGACAGTTCCCTTAAACAGTCTCTAGATTCAGGTGGAGGAAGATGGATTTTTAACTAATCTTTTTTGGCATAAACATATATCAAATAGGAGACTAACTATTCTTTCCATTTTTCATTTGTTTTCTTTGGTGTTATCTGACATTAGGTTGTCAGAACAAATTAAAGCAGCAAGTGAGCAATAATTGCTTTGTGATATAAAAAGATGGGTAAAAATTGCTTTTTAACTAAGTAGATGCTCTATTTCCTCCATCTCAAACATTTAAGGCAAGCAACTGTGTATTTAGCAGACAGGCTTATGGATGTATTTATGGATCTGGCCCATCTTTTGAAAGTGGGGATTTGTACTGAATAATTTGGATTTGTGGATTTCATGGCTCAGCTCTCCTTGATCAGTGCCAGCCTCCTCTTCCTTTTGCATGATGCACACATGGTCTGGATGTTAATGCTAGTCTGGTCTGTCTGCTATACCTTTTCTTCAGACCATCCACCAGCATCCTACGCTGCAGCTGACCCCCTTTCCATATAACTGAACTGTTAAGAGCAGCTGGATTCTTTCTAAAAATCCACTTCAAAACCCAATTCGAGAGCAGAGTAACAAACTCCTTAGAACCCTAGGCCCAAGATGCATGGAGACATGCAGAAAACAAACCACCTACCATTGTCATTTTCTTAACTAATTATTTCAGCCAATTCCTTGGCAGATTCCAGGGGTTTTTACCTATGTTATTATTTTCAGTGTGGGAAAAGTGAAGTAGAACAGTCCTTTTTTTCCCTCCAATTAATATGTGCAGTAATTGGAATTCTCAGTCCTTAGAACTCTTTGTGGTCTCATGAAGACTGGCAGGTGGGTTAATGGGTGGGACCTGGGCACGTGAGTCTGGTCTCAGGAGTATAACTTGTACAGAAAATGTGAAAAGATAGAAAGTTGCCTCTTAAAATAGAGGGAAACTCACTCAGGTTTGGCCAAGATAGATGCTCAGGCCATTAGCTGAGTAAGGTAAATTCTCTGGGCAAAAGTTACATTAGAAGATCACCCCTTGAGATGCGGAGAAAGGGGAACCCTCCTATACTGTTGGTGGGAATGCAAGCTGGTGCAGCCACTCTGGAAAACAGTATGGAGGTTCCTCAAAAAGTTGAAAATACAGCTACCATACAATCTAGCAATTGCACTACTGGGTATTTACCCTAAAGATACAAATGTAGGGATCCGAAGGGGTACGTGCACCCCGATGTTTATAGCAGCAATGTCCACAATAGCCAAACTATGGAAAGAGCCAAGATGTCCATCGATAGATGAATGGATAAAGAAGATGTGGTATATATATACAATGGAATATTATGCAGCCATCAAAAAGAATGAGATCTTGCCATTTGCAACGACGTGGATGGAACTGGAGGATATTATGCTCAGCGAAATAAGTCAAACAGAGAAAGACATGTATCATATGACCTCACTGATATGAGGAATTCTTAATCTCAGGAAACAAACTGAGGGTTGCTGGAGTGGGGGGTGGGGTGGGAAGGATGGGCTGACTGGGTGATAGACACTGGGGAGGGTATGTGCTCTGGTAAGCGCTGTGAATTGTGCAAGACTGTTGAATCTCAGATCTGTATCTCTGAAACAAGTAATGCAATATATGTTAAGAAAAAAAAAAAAAGAAGATAGCAGGAGGGGAAGAATGAAGGGGGGGAAATCGGAGGGGGAGATGAACCATGAGAGACGATGGACTCTGAAAAACAAACTGAGGGTTCTGGAGGGGAGCGGGGTGGGAGGATGGGTTAGCCTGGTGATGGGTATTGGGGAGGGCACGTTCTGCATGGAGCACTGGGTGTTATGCACAAACAATGAATCATGGAACACTACATCTAAAACTAATGATGTAATGTATGATGATTAACATAACAATAAAAAAAAAGAAGATCACCCCTTGAGACGAACCATGAGAGACTATGGACTCTGAGAAACAAACTGAGGGTTCTAGAGGGGAGGGGGTGGGAGGATGGGTTAGCCTGGTGATGGGTATTAGGGAGGGCACGTTCTGCATGGAGCACTGGGTGTTATATGCAAACAATGAATCATGGAACACTACATCAAAAACTAATGATGTAATGTATGGTGATTAACATAACATAATAATAAAAAAAAAAGAAGATCACCCCTTATCAGTAGGTTATTAAAATGGGAAACTGGGATTAGCCTCATTGATTTTCTCACTGTCCACTCAGGGGAAGCCAAAACAGGATGAAAAATGACAGCCAACTGCTTTTGAGCTTTTGTTCCATAGATTCATGTGACTAAACCTTAAAGCTTCAAGTGCAAGCAGTGGAGTCCAGAAATGCCTTAAAACTTGCTAGGTGTGTATGTATACCCATGTGTGCATGAGTATTTTAGACCAATTTCTTGGGAGGAGATGTGACTCAGTTATTAACTTAGGATTATTTGGCTACACAGGAATCAATACCAATAGGCACTTGTAAATTTCTGGATTGATTAGGTAAACAAAGAATCAAAACAGATTGAGGGCTTACTCTGTGTTGTGTGGCGGGGTAGTGAAGTTACAGGACACAACCCAGGGCACCAGGAATCTGTGGTCTCAGAGGAAATGGCCAGGAAAATAGTCAGGATGGAGAGTGTGATAGAGCTGGGACCACGAGGGGGGACAGAGCATGTCAGCAGTAACGTTCTGGAGGGGAGGTGGAGGATGAAGAGGGGGTGAAGGGTGTCCAGGGGTAGTGGGACTCGAGCCAAACCATGGAAATGAGATGGACAAGAAATAGATAATCTGACAGAGGGGCAGTGACAATGACAAAGGAGGCCCTGAAAGGCTTTCTTGGACTGGGAGCGTTTCTGTTGCTCCAAATAATGAGAAAATGACTTGTGGCATAATATTTCTCCTTTTCAGAGACTATTCTGTTTGAATGAATGAATATTTAATCCCAGATTGCTAGATAATTTTATTTAGACTTTGATCTTTTTCTTAAGGAATTATCTGGATGTTTGGAAATCTATTTTCACCCTTTTACCTCTAGGTAGTTTGTGAACAGCTGACCTTAGAAACTCTTTGGATAGAGTCAAGAGTGTCCCACTGTTTTCTAATTGGCCCTGATGTGTCATATTATATTAATACAATGCCTGATGTTAAATGGCCTGTGGATTCCTTGTGTAAATCTTATTAGGTGAGTCATTCTTCTAAAATAGAATGAAATTTTCTTTATGGTTTTTTATTTAGAATTTTTGGCCTATAGTTGTGAGATTGGCCTATAGGTCTTTTTTCTTGTTTGTGGGCTTTCCTCTCTTTTCTGGTTTTGGTTTCAGGATCAGAACAGTTATATAAATGATGTTGGCCAGCTTTCTGTACTTTCTGTGCTCTGCAGTGATTTATATATATTATAAAAACAACCTATTCCTTATTTAAAAGAGTATTTAAAAAACCTGTTTGGTCTATAACCCCTTGGAGGTAAATTCTGGGTAACTTTTCTAACTTTTCCATAGTTTCAGTTTATTCAAAGGAGATGTTCTTTTTGTTTTTATAATGAACATTTTCTTAAAAGAATATGCCATTTCTCAAAGATATTCAGTTATTGGCACAGCTCTATACAGAATATTCTTTTATATGTTAAAATCTTTGGATTTGTGGGCATTTCTGTTTTTTCATTTACATAGGTATATTTTTATTTTCTGATTTGATTTTCTGGATTTGAATGATTAGAATTGTGTATTTGTGTATAAGTTTTCCAAAGAATTAGTTCCAGGATTTATCTATTAATTCTACAGCTTGTTCAGTAACACTATATAAAAAATATGTTTTCTACGTCTTATAGATTTGTTTGCTTTTTGCATTGAGGGCTTAGTTCATTTACTATTCTTTTTTTAATATTAAGAGAATTTAAATGTGAACTCTCCTGTGAGAACTATTTGATCCTACCTCAAAAGTTCTGTTAGTTTTAAAATATTATTTTAAAAGTCCACTTGTTGGTTTGTTCAAATATTTTATTCAAGGATTATTTAAGAGGATACATATTCATTTCTACATACTAGTTTTTATGTTTAAATACTATTACTCATTTCTAATTATTTTTGCTTCATATTATTATGTCATACTATTCAGCAAGTATTTATGATTGGTATGTATTCATTTTGGGTTCTATTTTTATTGATATAAAATTACAGTCTTTTAAAAAAAATTTTAAAAATTTTATTATGTTATGTTAGTCACCATACAATACATCATTGGTTTTTGATGTGGTGATCCACGATCCATTGTTTTCGTATAGCACCCAGTGCTCCATGCAGTACGTGCCCTCCTTAATACCCATCACTGGGCTAACCAATCCCCCCTCCCCCCTCCCCTCTAAAACCCTGTTTGTTTCTCAGAGTCCATACTCTCTCATGGTTCATCTCTCCCTCCGATTCCCCCCCCCCTTCATTTTTCCCTTCCTTCTCCTAATGTCCTCCATGCTATTCCTTATGTTCCACAAATAAGTGAAACCATGTGATAATTGACTTTCTCTGCTTGACTTATTTCACTTAGCATAATCTCCTCCAGTCCCATCCATGTTGATGTAAAAGTGGGTATTCATCCTTTCTGATGGCTGAGTAATATTCCATTGTATATAAAGACCACATCTTCTTTATCCATTCATCTGTTGAAGGGCATCTCGGCTCTTTCCACAGTTTGGCTATTGCAGACATTGCTGCTATGAACATTGGGGTGCATATGGCCCTTCTTTTCACTACATCTGTGTCTTTGGGGTAAATACCCAGTAGTGCAATTGCTGGGTCATAGGGTACCTCTATTTTTAATTTTTTGATGAACCTCCACACTGTTTTCCAAAGTGGCTGTACCAACTTGCATTCCCACTAACAGTGTAAGATGGTTCCCCTTTCTCCACAACCTCTCCAACATTTGTTGTTTCTTTCCCTGTCCATTTTTGCCATTCTAACTGGTGTAAGGTGGTATCTCAATGTAGTTTTGATTTGAATTTCCCTGATGGCTAATGATGATGAACATTTTTTCATGTGTCTGTTAGCCATTTGTATGTCTTCTTCAGCGAAGTGTCTTTTCATGTCTTCTGCTCATTTTTTTTTTAAATTTTATTATGCTATGTTAGTCACCATACAATACATCATTGGTTTTTGATGTGGTGATCCACGATCCATTGTTTTCGTATAACACCCAGTGCTCCATGCAGTACGTGCCCTCCTTAATACCCATCACTGGGCTAACCAATCCCCCCTCTCCCCTCCCCTCTAAAACTCTGTTTGTTTCTCAGAGTCCATATTCTCTCATGGTTCATCTTTCCCTCCAATTTCACCCCCCCCCCATTTTCCCCTTCCTTCTCCTAATGTCCTCCATGCTATTCCTTATGTTCCACAAATAAGGGAAACCATATGATAATTGACTTTCTCTGCTTGACTTATTTCACTTAGCATAATCTCCTCCAGTCCCATCCATGTTGATGTAAAAGTTGGGTATTCATCCTTTCTGATGGCTGAATAATATTCCATTGTATATATAGACCACATCTTCTTTATCCATTCATCTGTTGAAGGGCATCTCGGCTCTTTCCACAGTTTGGCTATTGTGGACATTGCTGCTATGTTTTTTGGGTGTTGAGTTTGAGAAGTTCTTTATAGATCTTGGATACCAGCCCTTTATCTGTAGTGTCATTTGCAAATATCTTCTCCCATTCTGTGGGTTGCCTCCTTATTTTGTTGACTGTTTCCTTTGCTGTGCAGAAGCTTTTTATCTTGATGAAGTCCCAAAAGTTCATTTTTGCTTTTGCTTCACTAGCTTTTGGAGATGTATCTTGAAAGAAGTTGCTGTGGCCAATGTCAAAGAGGTTACTGCCTATGTTCTCCTCTAGGGTTTTGATGGATTCCTGTCTCCCATTGAGCTCTTTCATCCATTTTGAGTTTATCTTTGTGTATGGTGTTAGAGAATGGTTGAGTTTCATTTTTCTGCATGTGGCTGTCCAATTTTCCCAGCACCATTTATTGAAGAGACTGTCTTTTTTCCATTGCATATTTTTTCCTGCTTTGTTGAAGATTATTTGACCAGAGTTGAGGGTCCATATCTGGGTTCTCTATTCTGTTCCATTGGTCTATATGTCTGTTTTTGTGCCAGTACCATGCTATCTTGGTAATCACAGCTATGTAATATAGCTTGAAATCGGGCAACGTGATGCCCCCAGCTTTGTTTCTCTTTTTCAACATTTCCTTGGTGATGTGGGGTCTTTTCTGATTCCATACAAATTTTAGGATTGTTTGTTCCAGCACTTTGAAAAATGTCATTGGAATTTTGATCAGGATGGCATTGAAGGTATAGATTGCTCTGGGTAGCATAGACATTTTAACAATCCATGAGCATGGAATATTTTTCCATCTTTTTGTGTCTTCTTCAATTTCTTTCATGAGTGTTCTGTAGTTCCTAGAGTATAGATCCTTTACCTCTTTGGTTAGGTTTATTCCGAGGTATCTTATGGTTTTTGGTGCTATTGTAAATGGAATCGTTTCTCTAATTTCTCTTTCTACAGTTGCCTTGTTAGTGTATAAGAAAGCAACTGATTTCTGTGCATTGATTTTGTATCCTGCCACATTACTGAATTGCTGGATGAGTTCTAGTAATTTGGGGGTGGAGTCTTTTGGGTTTTCCACATAAAGTATCATGTTGCCTGCGAAAAGAGAGAGTTTGACTTCTTCTTTGCCAATTTGAATACCTTTTATTCCTTTTTGTTGTCTGATTGCTGTTGCTAGGACTTCTAGTACTATGTTGAGCAATAGTGGCGAGAGTGGGCATCCTTGTTGTGTTCCTGATCTTAAGGGAAAGGCTCTCAGCTTTTCCCCATTGAGGATGATATTCGCTGTGGTTTTTTCATAGATGGATTTTATGAACTTGAGGAATGTTCCCTCTATCCCTATACTCTGAAGAGTTTTAATCAGGAAAGGATGCTGTATTTTGTCAAATGCTTTTTCTGCATCAATTGAGAGGACCATATGGTTCTTCTCTCTCCTCTTATTAATGTGTTCTATCACATTGATTGATTTGTGAATGTTGAACCACCCTTGCATCCCGGGGATAAATCCCACTTGGTCGTGGTGGATGATCCTTTTAATGTATTGTTGAATCCTATTAGCTAGGATTTTGTTGTTGAGGATTTTGGAATCCATATTCATCAGGGGTATCGGTCTGAAATTCTCCTTTTTGATGGGGTCTTTGCCTGGTTTGGGGATTAAGGTAATGCTGGCCTCATAGAATGAGTTTGGAAGTTTTCCTTCTGTTTCTGTTTTTTGAAACAGCTTCAGTAGAATAGGTATTATTTTTTCTTTGAATGTTTGGTAGAATTCCCCAGGGAATCCATCAGGCCCTGGACTCTTGTTTTTTGGGAGGTTTTGGATCACTGCTTCAATCTCGTTACTGGTTATTGGCCTATTCAGGTTGTCAGTTTCTTCCTGTTTCAGTCTTGGCAGCTTATAGGTTTCCAGGAAGGCATCCATTTCATCCAGATTGCTCAGTTTATTGGCATATAGTTGTTGATAATAATTTCTAATAATTGTTTCTATTTCCTTGGTGTTACTCATGATCTCTCCCCTTTCATTCATGATTTTATTAATTTAGGTCCTTTTTCTTTTGGATAAGTCTGGCCAGTGGTTTATCGATCTTATTAATTCTTTCAAAGAACCAACTTCTAGTTTCATTGATCTGATCTACTGTGTTTCTGGTTTCTAATTCATTGATCTCTGATCTAATCTTAATTATTTCTCTTCTAATCATGGCTTAGGCATCGTTTATTGCTTTTTCTCTAGTTCTTTAAGGTGTAGAGTTAGCTGGTGAATTCAGGATTTTTCTATTTTTTTGAGTGAGGCTTGGATGGCTATGTATTTCCCCCTTAGGACCGCCTTTGCAGTATCCCATAGGTTTTGGACTGATGTGTTTTCGTTCTCATTGATTTCCATGAATTGTTTAAGTTCTTCTTTGATTTCTTGGTCGACCCAAACATTCTTAAGCAGAGTGGGCTTTAGCTTCCAAGTGTTTGAATTTCTGCCAAATTTTTTCCCTATGATTGAGTTCCAGTTTTAAAGCATTGTAGTCTGAGAATATGCAGGGAATAATCTCAATCTTTTGGTATTGGTTGAGACCTGATTTGTGACCCAGTATGCGGTCTATTCTGGAGAAAGTTCCATGTGCACTTGAGAAGAATGAGTATTCTGTTGTTTTAGGGTGGAATGTTCTGTAAATATCTATGAGGTCCATCTGGTCCAGTGTATCATTCAAAGCTCTTGTTTCCTTGTTGATTTTCTGCTTAGATGATCTGTCCATTGCTGAGAGTGGAGTATTGAGGTCTCCTACAATTAACATATTGTTATCAATATGACTCTTTATTTTGGTTAACAGTTGGCTTATGTAGATGGCTGCTCCCATGTTGGGGGCATAGATATTTACAATTGTTAGATCTTCTTGTTGGATAGACCCTTTAAGAATGATATAGTGTCCTTCTGTGTCTCTAACTACAGACTTTAGTTTAAAATCTAATTTGCCTGTTACAAGAATTGCTACCCCAGCTTTCTTTTGAAGTCCGCTGGCATGGAAGATGGATCTCCATCCCTTCACTTTCAGTCTGGATGTATATTTAGGTTCAAAATGAGTCTCTTGTAGACAGCATATGGATGAGTCCTGTCTTTTTATCCAATCTGCAACCCTGGGAGCATTTAAGCCATTCATGTTGAGAGTGATTATTGAAAGATATGAATTAATTGCCATCATGTTGCCTGTGAAGACCTTGTTTTTATAGATTGTCTCTGTAAATTTCTGTTGTATATCACTCTTGGGGTCATTCTCCTTTTATAGAACCCCCCTTAATATTTCTTGCAGGGCCGGCTTAGTGGTCACATATTCTTTCAGTTTCTGCCAGTCTTGGAAGCTCTGCACCTCTCCATCCATTCTAAATGACAGCCTTGCTGGATAAAGTATTCTTGGCTGCATGTTCTTCTTGTTTAGTACTCTGAATATGTCTTGCCAGGCCTTTCTGGCTTGCCAGGTCTCTGTGGATAGGTCTGACGTTATTCTGATGTTCTTCCCTCTGTACGTAAGGAATCTCTTCCCCCTAACTGCCCTTAAGATGGTTTCCTTGGTTCTAAGATTTGCAAGTTTTACTATTACATGCCAGGGTGTTGGCCTGTTTTCCTTGATCTTGGAAGGGGTCCTCTCTGCCTCTAGGATACGAACGTTTGTTTCATTCCCCAGATTAGGGAAGTTCTCAGCTATGATTTGCTCAAATATATCTTCTAGTCCTCTCTCTCTCTCCACTCCCTCCGGGATTCCAATAATTCTGACATTGGAATGCTTCATGGTGTCACTTATTTCTCTGATTCTATTTTCATGGATTCTGAGTTGTTTTTCCCTGGCCTCCTCTTTTCCCTTTTTATCTGTTAAATTGTCTTGCAGGTCACTGATTCATTCTTTTGCCTCGCTTACCCTAGCTGTTAGATTATCTAGATTAGATTGGATCTCATTGATAGCATTTTTAAGTTCTGCCAGTTCAGCTTTAATTTCTGCCCTTAGAGACTCTATGTTGCCATTAATTGATTTCTCCATTCTAGCTATTGTCTTCACAATTGCTAGCCTGAATTCCATCTCCAACATCTTGGTTATATCTGCATCCATTTGTAAATCTGTGGCATAAGTCATAATCTCTGAGTCTTTCCTATTTTGGGGGTTCCTCCTCCTAGTCATTCTGTTGATGGGTGGTTGAGGGGATGTACAGAGTTCAGATTATTGACCAGAACCCAAGCAAGATGCACCTGTTTTCTAGGGACATTAGGGTTGCTGGCCTCTTGTTCTCCCAGCCTATCTTCTGGGGGAGGGGCCTGCTGGGCTGTTACTCAGGCAACCCTGTTTGGGCGGAGTTGCCCTGACCCCTGTGGCGGGGGATGGGCTCAGTGGGAACCAGTTTTTGGGGCTTTTGTTCTCTGGCAGCTTTCCCTGGCAGCTTTCTGTGTCTCTTCCAAGAGTCAGAGCAGAAGAGACCGTTTCCAACTCTCTGCTTCAGAGCAGAGAGATCGCAGTCTGTTCTTCAGTGAGCTCTCCAGGCCACACCGTCTCTGTTTCTGTCTGTGCTGCTATAAACTGCAGCAGCCTGGGTTGTGTGCCCCTCCGCAGCGCCCCCAGTCCTGCCTCCAGGTCAGGGCATGTCTCTGCCCTTTGTGCTTCTAAAACCGCCAGTTGCCCCCAGTTTGCACACGCGACCTGCCGCTCTGGGTTTCTGTCCCAGGGGCTGCCCTAAAGTCCTTTCCCCTCCGCTACCGGTCTGCGAGTCTGTGTCCCCTCCCCAGCGTGTGAGGCTGTCGCTCACCAGCATTGTAGGATCCCCACAGCCAGGCTCCCTTCCGCTGCTGTTTATCCTCCAATATCTGCTCGCAGAATCACGGCTCCCCACTTTGTACCTCGGAACCAACCGCCTGTGATATTCTGTTTGTAGAGATCCAGATCTTCTTACATCTCAGGCTGGTTTTGTGGGTGCTCAGAGTGGTCTGGTAGATATCCAGCTCAATTCCAGGACCAGTTGGGATAGGGTCCCCTACTCCTCTGCCATCTTTTCTCTCTATCTAAAATTACAGTCTTTGTCCTGTTTAATATTCTACCTGGAACTCAACTTCATCAGAAATAAACTGTCATACTTTCCTATTTTTTAAAATCTATTTTTAAAATTTATATAATCTTTGCACATGCTCCTTCTTAACTTTTTCTGGTCATTTTATTTCAATATACCCCTTGAGAGCAGAGTGTGTTTGATTTTAAAAATCCAATCTGATCACCTTTTTAAAAAAATTTAAATCCAATTAGCCAATATATAGTACATCATTAGTTTTTGGTGTAGTGTTCAATGATTCATTTGTTGTGTATAACACCCAGTGCTCATCACATCACCTGCCCTCCTTAATGCCCATCACCCAGTTACCCCATCCCCCCCCCCACATCCCTTTCCACAACCCTCAGTTTGTTTCCTAGAGTCAAGAGTCTCTCATGGTTTGTCTCCCTCTCTGAATTTTTCCCATTCAGTTTTCCCTGCCCTTATGATCCTTTGCGCTATTCCTTATATTCCACATATGAGTGAAGCCATATGATAATTGTCTTTCTCTGACCGACTTATTTCACTTAGCATAATCCCCTCCAGCTCCAACCATGTCGATGCAAATGGTGGGTATTCATCCTTTTTGATGGCTGAGTAATATTCCATTGTATATATGAACCACATCTTCTTTATCTTTTCATCTATTGAAGGGCATCTCAGCTCCTTCCACAGATTGGCTATTGTGAACAATCTGATCACCTTTTAATGTTTTTTATTTGTTTCTGCCATGATTCTTACACTGTTTTTTTGGGTAAGTTTTTTTTCCTTTTCCCCATGTTTTCTGTTCTTTTTTTGTGTACTTATTTTTCACCTTTACACTTTCCTGGGATTTTTGAATCAATGTACTCTAGTTTTAATTTTACTAGTGGCTTTCTAAGTGAAAAAATTTCAAAATGTGTATTTCTATAAACAATCAAAATTAAGAATGAAAAAAATTTTAAACTCTTTACATCAAGTAAGAGATTTAATGCATTTTTATGTCCCTTTCCCATTCTTGAGAGTGAAAAAAAAATCACCTGTGTTTTTACATTCAGATGATTGATATTAAATAATTATTTTTTTACTAGTCTCTATCTGTAAGAGGTATTTTACATTTGTATTTAGTCTGTCGATGTTTTCATAATCTTTATTCAGATCATCTTTCATGAATTTCAGTGTTCACCACCAGTCCTTTTAGATCAAGTTTTATCTTTTTGAGTCCTCTCTTGATTATCGATGTGTGTCCCTTTATAATCTTTTATTTGTTTTATGTTCAGGCAAAACTATTGTTGCATTTTCTTTTAGCTTTCAGTGCCCTGGAAGGGACGTCTGAAGCTGCTTTAAATTTTGTTTTCTTTTGTTTCTTTTTCTTTTGCCTCTTCCCCTCTGCCCGAATTCTTAAATGCCTTTTCCTCCATTCCTTTGATTTAAGAGTTGTCAGAAAGCATCTTGATGTGGCTTCTCTCATCAATTTAGGTTGGAACATGGTGAATGAGTCCTTTCACTTCACATACTCAGGTGTTTTTTTTGTTTGTTTGTTTGCTTGTTTGTTTTTTGTTTTTGTTTTTTTGAATTCTAACATTTTCATAAAATATTTTAAATCAAAATTTTCTTTTCACCTTTTCTGGTGTCTTCCTCAAGAATTCACAGTATGTTGGGGCACCTGGGTGGCTCAGTTGGTTGAGCATCTGACTCTTGATTTGGCTCAGGTTGTAAGATCTCAGGGTCGTAATATGGAACCCCACATGGGAATCTTGCTAGTGCTTGGTGGGAAGTCTGCTTGGGAATCTCTCTCTCCCTCTCCCTCTGTCGTCCCCCCCTCAAATAAATAAATAAATCTTAAAAAAAAAAAGAATTCACAGTATGGAAGTTGGTGGTGTTGGTTCTGGATATCTGCCGTCTTTTTGCATTTCATTTTTTTAAAGATTTTATTTATTTATTTGACAGAGAGAGAGAAAGAGAGAGAGCACAAGCAGGGGGAGTGGCAGGCGGAGGGAGAGGGAGAAGCATGCTTTCCACAGAGCAGGAGGAGTCCAATGGGGGCCTCGATCCCAGTACCCCGGGATCATGACCTGAGTCGAAGGCAGTCGCTTAACCAGCTGAGCCACCCAGGCGCCCCTTGCATTTCATTTTATCTCCTTATCCCTTCTCATTTATTCTGAACACCCAACTTTTCCTTCAAACCATGGGTTCAGTTTTCTACATGATCAAGTCTGCTTTTTGCCAGACATGAAGTGGATATTTGATTTAAGAGGGCAAACGTGTTCTTTTGCCATTCTTCATGGTCTCACCGACAACCCTTTAGATTTTATTCTCCTAATTTGCGTTCTACTTTCTGGTTCTTTCTCCCAGGTCTTTGCTAAGTGGAGCCCTCTCTTTGTTACCTGCTTTCCTGAACTTCTGAATGGATAGAACATGGGAAAAAAACATGACCCCTGCATCTCCTCCTGCTGAAGCTCTTGACACCTTGCACTCGGAACTGCCACTTTCTGTGTGCGATGCACCCTCACTGTTTACCCCCTTTCTCCTTATTTCGAGTCATTTATTTAGTTTCTTTCTTCAGATAAAAGTATAAAGTGAGGCTCTGAAGGGATTATAACTATCAAAATCCTGCGCCTACCCAACATGGGGATGGCTGAGCCATTTTCTGTTGCATACAGACCTTGGTTTCTGAGCATAGAGACAGAATAAGTGTCTGAGCTCCAACGGGGCAGCTATTGGCTTTATTTTGTAATTAGTGACATCTCCTTACATATTCTGGGAATAGTTTTTCTGCCAATAATAGTTTCATTCTCCTTGTAGGGTTTTCCCTCTTTCTGTATCTTCTTCCCTCTATCTTTTTTCTCCTATGTGGAAACTGGGGATAAACTGTATTTTAAACCAGAGGTCAATATCAATAGGATTTTTATTTTAAAGGGTATTTTTACCATCTAGCCATCATTCTCTGGTGATGGATCCCATTTAGTCAGAGTTCTCTTTAAAATGTCTATAAATGCCACAAGACACACAATAGCAAAGACAAGATGACATTCTTGGAAAGAATCAGGGTGAATAGTTGCAGTTTTCTCCCTAAGTCTGTTGTGGAAAACATGTTATGATGTGGATCGTGACTTGTCTTGGTAGAAATAAGCCTGGTTTGGGAATCAGAAATCCAGGTGACCTCTACTGGACTGTGAGACTATGGATTTTTGTTTCTTGACCTGTAAAAGGAAGAGCCTGAGTTAAAAGATTTCTACAGTCCTATTGACTCACATTCTACATATTTTGTAATTATCAAATGAACATTGCATGCCATTTCATCTCTCTGTTGCTGAGCAAAGCCTGGGGCAAGAAGAGGACGCTGCTTTCTGATAGGAACATGGAAAGGTGTATTTGTGGATAGGCAGGATATGACCTTGCCTTTTGGTGCCAGATCTTAATATATATCTTTATTCCTTGCATTGTTCCATTGGGTGAACAAGGGGAGGAGTTGCATGCCAAAGGAGATTTTTCTTTAAAGAAATTAGGGCTGACCAAACAAGGGATTGGTTGCTATTATCAGACACTAATGGCCCCTGATAAGGTGTAATCAGATAGCCCAAATGGCAGAATTTAGAGCTAAGTAACCAGGTTCGCTTTATGTAGGAGATACAGTGTGGCTATGCTTGGAATGGATTCTTTTCTCTGTAAATTTTTAATCAGCTCAAAAATTTTCATGGAACAATTTACTCCTTCCCCTCCCCCATTACTTAGCTTCTTTTGACCTTGATTAAATGGAAATGTGAATATGTATGTTGATAGTAATTATTCCATATATATGTTCCACAATTACTATCAGCCAGGGAGCTTTTTGCACAAATCACACGACTTCTTATCTTTCTCCCCCTGGCCATAATGGTGAGAGTCTGAAGTGCCACTTGAAGGGCATTTCTTAACCAAGCACGTATGTTTTTTGGAACTGGTCCATATTTTTTGAAATATCAAGTTTCAATGTTCTTATCACACACTTCTTTAAAAAATACACTATCTGGCCTTATGGAATTGATGGCACAGACAGCAGAGGGATTCTTTCTGACTCTTTCTGGGGAGATTCCTACTCTGCATTTTGTCTGTGGACCTCTAATCTGTCCATGACCATGGAGGGGGATTTTTATATATACTTTAAAGCCTTTCATCCACACCTCACTGCATTTCCTTCCCTGGACTCAAGTTGCAAATGCATGGATAACAGGATCTTTTCTTTCCCTGGGTATTCAATCAGATTCATATCTGGGTTGATATCACTCCTTGCCAGCCAAAGTTAGATGCAAAACCTGGTGAGTTTTCTGGAAGCAGATGCAGAGGTGGAGTTTGGTGTGCAGCACATTTTTAGGGAACAACACATATTAAAGGAACAGGGGAGAAGTGATTAGGGAGACACCCACGCTTGGAACAGGCCTGATAATACCTCTGCCAACCTGGAGGGGGAGCTATAGAGGGAATAGTATTGTGAGAGGAGCCCACTTTGACCTGATATGGTTGATCCCCTTGCTCAGTCCTTGGGTGTAGGCTGCCTTGAGAAGCCATGAACTTGGGTGGGGTCTTTCTGTAGCTCAGGCAATTCTGAAGGAGTTAACAGCTGGGGGAACCATTTTTGAAGGAGGATATGTGTAGGCAGCACATCTCTATGTCCATCATATATCCATCCTTACCAATTACCTGTCCTTTGGGGGAATTAAGTCATATACAACCTCAAGAAGTCTATGGTTCAAGTGTGCCACCAAAGATGCATGGAATGTGCTTAGAATAGTTTGGTGCACTTCTATTACATATTCCCATGGAAAGACTTTTAAACAACTCTGGCTACTTGATTCCTCTAATGACACTGCTATAGACTGGGCACCCTGGTAACTTAATCATGAATGAGTTAGTGACACACAGTGACCATATCCTAGTGGTTCACCTTGGGCAAGTTTCTTAACCTTCCAAAGCTATAGTTCCCTCATCTACAAAGTGGGTGAGACTGGTAAGTCCCCCTATCTCATAGGGTTATTGTAAGAATTACAAATGAGAACATCTTACAGTGCATACTAGCAGTTCAGTACATGGGAACTGGACTTTAGTTTTTTTATTATTATTTTTAAAGATTTTATTTATTTGACAGAGAGAGACACAGTGAGAGAGGGAACACAAGCAGGGGGAGTGGGAGAGGGAGAAGCAGGCTTCCTGCTGAGCAGGGAGCCCGATGTGGGGCTCGATCCCAGGACCCTGGGATCATGACCTGAGCTGAAGGCAGATGCTTAACGACTGAGCCACCCAGGCACCCCGGGAAGTGGACTTTTAAAAGAACACTTGTTTCTTCTACAAACACATTTGACCATCCATTACAGGTCAGGCATTGAACTACATGCTTTCTTTCCATTATCCTTTTTTTTTTTAATGTTTTAAATTTTTTTTTTAAAAGATTTTATTTATTCATTTGAGACACAGAGATACAGAGAGAGAGAGAGAAAGCATCAGCACGAGGAGAGGCAGAGGGAGAGGGAGAAGTAGGCTCCTCGCTGAGCCAGGAGCCCGATGTGGGGCTCGATCCCAGGACCCTGGGGTCATGACCTGAGCCGAAGGCAGACGCTTAACCATCTGAGCCACCCAGGCGCCCCTAAAATTTTTCATTCATTATTATTTTTACTTAAATTTTGTTAGTTAGGGATGGAGTAACTGGGTGATGAGCATTAAAGAGGGCATGTGATATGATGGGCACTGGGTGATATACTCAACTAATGAATCATTGAACATTATATCAAAAACTAATGATGTACTATACCTTGGCTAATTGAATTTAAATAAAAAAATTTTGTTAACAACAGTGTAGTATTCGTTTCTGGAGTAGAATTCAGTGATTCATCACTTACAACACCCAGTGCTCAACACAACAAGTGCCCTCCTAAATGCCCATCACCCATCTAACCCATCCCCCACCCACCTCCCTCCATCAACCCTCAGTTTAACCCTCATTGTTAAGAGTCTCTTATGGCTTGTTTCTCTCTCTCCTTTTTTTCTTTTCCCCCTTCCCATATGTTCATCTATATTCTTTCCTAAATTCCACATATGAGTGAGATCATATGATATTTGTCTTTCTCTGATGGACTTATTTCACTTAGCATAGTACACTTTAGCTCAATCCATGTTGTTGCAAATGGCAAGATTTCATTCTTTTTTTTTTTTAAAGATTTTATTTATTTATTTGAGAGAGAGAGAATGAGAGAGAGCACATGAGGGGGGGAGGGTCAGAGGGAGAAGCAGTCTCCCTGCAGAGCAGGGAGCCCGATGTGGGACTCGATCCAGGGACTCCAGGATCATGACCTGAGCCGAAGGCAGTCGCCCAACCAACTGAGCCACCCAGGCGCCCAAGATTTCATTCTTTTTGATGGCTAAATAATATTCCATTGTATAGATATACCACATTTCTTTATCCATTCATAAGTTGATGGACATTTGGGCTCTAGTTTGGCTATTGTTGATAATGCTGCTATAAACATCAGGATGCATGCACACTTTGAATCTGTATTTTTCTATCTTTTGGGTAAGTACTTAGTAGTGCAATTGCTGGATCATAGGGTAGTCCTATTTCTAACTTTTTGAGGAACCTCCATCCTGTTTTCCAGAGTGGCTGCACCAGTTTGCATTCCTACCAACAGTGCAAGAAGGTTCCCCTTTCTCCGCATCCTTGCTAACATCTGTTGTTTCCTGAGTTGTTAATTTTAGCCATTCTGACAGGTATGAAGTGGTATCTCATTGTGGTTTTGATTTGTATTTCCCTGATGATGAGTGATGTTGAGCATCTTTTCATGTGTCTGTTAGCCATCTTGATGTCTTCTTTGGAAAAGTGTCTATTCATGTCTTCTCATTTCTTAACTGGATTATCTGTTTTTTGGGTGTTGAGTTTGGTAAGTTCTTTATAGAATTTGATTAATAACCCTTTATCAGGTATGTCATTTGCAAATATCTTCTCCCATGCTGTAAGCTGCTTTTTAGCTTTTAGTTTTGTTGATTGTTTCCTTCGCTGTGCAGAAGCTTTTTATCTTGAAGTCCCAATAGTTCATTTTTGCTTTTGTTTCCCTTTCCTCCGGAGATGTGTCTAGTAAGAAGTTGCTATGGCCGAGGTCAAAGAGGTTTCTGCCTTTGTTCTTCTCTAGATTTCGATGGTTTCCTGTCTCACATCACATTCTCCATCCACTTTCAATTTATTTTTGTGTATGGTGTAAGGAAGTGGTCCAGTTTCATTTTTCTTCATGTTACTGTCCAGTTTTTTGCAACACCATTTGTTGAAGAGACTGTCTTTTTTTCCACAGAATATTCTTTTTTTTTTTTTTAAAGATTTTATTTATTTATTAGAGAGAGCACAAGCGGGTGGGGAGGGGCAAAGGGAGAGAGAGAAGTACTCTCCCCACTGAGCAGGGAGCCCAATTCGGGGTTTCATCCCAGCACTTCGGGATCATGACCTGAGCTGAAGGCAGATCCTTAACTGACTGAGCCACCCATGTGCCCCTCCATTGAATATTCTTTTCTGCTTTGTCAAAGATTAGTTAACCATATAGTTATGGGTCAATTTCTGGGTTCTCTCTTATGTTCCATTGACCTATGTGTCTGTTTTTCTGCCAGTACCATACTGTCTTGATGATTACAGCTTTGTAATATAGCTTGAAATCTGGAATTGTGATGCCTCGAGTTTTGTTTCCCTTTTTCAGAATTGCTTTGGTGATTTGGGATCTTTTGTGATTCCCTGCAAATTTTAGGATTGTTTGTTTTAGCTCTGTGAGAAATGCTGGTGGTATTTTGATGGGGATTGCAATAGATGTGTAGATTGCTTTGGGTAGTGTAGACATTTTAACAATGTTTGTTCTTCCAGTCCATGGGTATGGAATGCTTTTCTGTTTCTTTGTGTCCTCTTCAATTTCTTTGATAAGTATTTTGTAGTTTTCAGAGCACAGATCTTTACCTCTTTAGTTAGGTTTATTTCTAAATATCTTATTGCTGGTGGTGAGCATAGCTGCCTTCTAAATATCTTATTGCTTTTGGTGCAATTGCAGTGGGATCAACTCCTTGATTTCTTTTTCTGCTGCTTTATTATTGGTGTATAGAAATGCAACAAATTTCTGCACATTGATTTTATATCCTGCAACTTTGCTGAATTCATGTATGAGCTCTAGTAATTTTTTGGTGGAGTCTTCTAGGTTTTCTACAGAGTATCATGTCGTCTGCAAATATTGAAAGTTTGACTTCTTCCTTGCCAATTTGAATGCCTTTTATTTCTTTTTGTTGTCTGCTGAGGCTAGGACTTCCAGTACTGGTGAGAGTAGACATCCTTGTCTTGTTCCTAACTGTAGGGAGAGAAGCTCTCAGTTTTTCCCCATTGAGGATGATATTAGCTGTGGGTCTTTCATATATGGCTTTTATGATGTTGAGGTATGTTCCATCTATCTCTACTTTGTTAAGTGTTTTTTATCAAGAAAGGATGCTGTATTTTGTCAAATGCTTTTTCTGCATCTATTGACAGGATCATAGGGTTCTTATCCTTTCTTTTATTAATGTGGTGTATCATGTTGATTGATTTGTGATAGTTGAACCACGCCTGCAGCCAAGGAATAAATCCCTCTTGATCATGGTGGATAATTCTTTAAATGTACTGTTGAATTCAATTGCTAGTATTTTACTGAGACATTTTTCATCCATGTTCATTAGGGATATTGTTCTATAATTCTCCTTTTTAGTGGCATCTTTGTCTGGTTTTGGAGTCAAGGTAATGCTGGCTTCTTAGAATGAGTTTGGAAGTTTTACTTCCATTTCTATTTTTTGGGACAGTTTGAGGAGATTAGATATTAACTTTTCTTTAAATGTCTGGTAGAATTCCCAGGGGAATCCATCCAGCCCTGGACTTTTGTTTGTTAGGAGATTTTGAATTACTGATTCAATTTCTTTGCTAGTTATGGGTCTGTTCAAATTTTCTATTTCTTCCTGTTTCAGTTTTGGTAGTTTGTAGGTTTCTAGGAATTTTTCCATTTCTTCTAGGTTGCCCAGTATGTGGGCATATAATTTTTCATAGTAATCTCTTATAATTATTTGTGTTTCTGTGGTGTTGGTTGTGATCTCTCCCCTTTCATTCATGATTTTATCTATTTGGGTTCTTCCTCTTTTCTTTTTGATAAGTCTGGCTAGGGGTTTATCAATTTATTAATTCTTTCAAGGAACCAGCTCTTAGTTTCATTAATTGGTTCTACTGTTTTGTTTGTTTGTTTTGTTTTGTTTTTTGTTGTTTCTATATCATTTATTTTTGCTTTAATCTTCATTATTTCCCTTCTTCTGCTGGCTTTAGGCTTTATTTGATGTTCCTTTTCTCCATTATCTTGTTGAATCCTCAATGTATTAGTTTGCCAGGGCTACCTTTACAAAGGGTCAAAACCTGGGGGTTTAGAAGAAGCTTATAGTCTCAGAGCTGGAGGCCAGAAGTCCAAAATTAAGGTGTGGGCAGGGCAGTGCTTCCCCTGAAGTCTCCAGGGGAGGATCCTTCGTAGCCTCTTCTAGCTTCTGGAGAGTCCCAGACATTCCTTGGTCTATGAGGGCACAATTCCAATCTCTTCTCCCCTCTCCACATCATCTTCCCGCTATGTGTATCTGTCTTTATGCCCATTTTTTTTTCTTTTTATAAGGGTACCAGTCATATTGGATTAGGACTCACTTAACAACTCCATCCTAACTCAAGTACTTCTGTAAAGACATGTATCCAAAGAAGGTCACATTCACCGGTACTGGGGATTAGGACTTCAACATATCTTTTTCGGGGGGACACAATTCAATTCACAGCACTCACAAATCTCTGTGGGGTAGGTATTATTATCCATATTTCATAGACAAGTGAACTGAGACTCAGAGAGGCCAAATAAATCACACAGCAGGCAAGTAAGGAAGTGGGCACTTGGATGCAAATCCCTCTGGCTCCCCAGGGCTTGCCCTTCCCACTAAAACATTGTTGCCTCCACATATAAAACTTCTAAGTAAACGAGGAAAGATTGAAGTTCAGGGATGAATTAAGAGGCTCAAGTTGCTACAATAAAATTAGTTGTTATTGGGCAAAATAGCCTAAATGGACTAGAAGCTTGTGAGCCATTTTTCTTAAAACAACAACAAATAAAACAGCATGAAAGGCACCCACAACAAGCAGCACCTGGCAAGGGGTTCCAACCCTGCTTTTACCATTTCCTCCACTTACCTGCCATTCCTGGCACTTGAGACTGTTTTTAACCACCTGGACCTCAGTTTCCCTAAAAAGAAAGTTGTCAATTTGTGTTCCATAAACTTTGACATGAAGTGGATTAAAAAGTATCTTGTATCTTGCTTTAGCAACGAGAGTTACAACAACTTCAGTAACAAACACTTTACTAATACAGGCCTCATAATAATAATATCCAGCTTTGTTTGAACATCTCCTCTGTGCCAGGCACTCAGGACCCAATAGTGCTGTCACTGAGTCTTTCCATGTGGAATGGTGTGGTCTCAGAAAAAAACTCCCTGCTTTCCTTTGCTCTCACACTTCTCTGTGGTCACCAAATTTGTGGGTTCTTTTCATACTGACCAATTATCCAGCACTAGCTGGGTGTCCTACAATCAGTTCAGTTCTGACACTGTCTACCTGGAGTCAGATCCCACGGTAAAGGGCTCAGTCCCATAATGCTGCTTCCCACTGCCCATTTTAGATGCAAATCGCTAGTCCTAGGTGTCACCTATTCTCCTAACTGACAGCTATAAATCAGGTTCAATAATTTGCTAGAAAAGCTCACAGAACTCAGGAAAACAGTTTACTTGCTAGATTACTGGTTTATTTTGAAAGGATATGACTTAGAAATGACCGGATGGGAGAGATGCACAGGGCAAGATGTGTGGAAAGGGGTGCAGAGCTTCCATCCTCTCTCCAGGCATGCCACCCTCCTAGCACTTCCAGACATTCGGCAGCCTGGAAGCTCTCTCAACCCCATAGTTCAGTAATTTTTGTGGAGTTTTCATCACATAGGCATCATCAGTTACTAACTCAATCCTGGAGGGGCTCAAATTTCTAAGCTTCTAATCATGGCTTGGTGATTCTGGTGACCAGCCCCCATCCTGAAGCTGTCCAGGAACCCACCAGGAGTCACCTCATTAGAACAAAAGATGCTCCTAACATCCAGGAAATTCTAAGGGATTTAGGAACTTTATGTCAGAAGTCACAGTCAAAGGCCAATTATTAGAATATTAGAATTAGGGGATCACAAAAGTTTTAGGATCTCTGGCCAGGAGCCAGGGATGAAAATATATATTTCTTATTATATAACATCACAGGTGCTGAGAGGGGAACTCTGGTTCTGCTGATCAACTATATCTTCCTTCTAAAATGTTTCCTTACAATTAAGTTGATCATGACATGGCATCTTGCAAATAAAAGACACCATCTCATCCTTTGAGTTTCTAATGTGAGAAAATGAAATAGAACAGGCTGTTCTTTAGAGTGAAGGTTAGCAAGTAAGGGCCTGCAGGCCAAATTTGGCCCACCACCTATTTTTTCGAAAAAGTTTTATTCAAATACAGTGTGTGTTTGTTTATGCTTTGTCTATGGCTGCTTTCATGTTACAAGAACAGAGATGAGTATTTGCAATAGAGACCTTCTGGCCCACAAAACCTAAAACATTGACTGTCTGGCCTCTTCCAGAAAAAGTTTGCAGACTCTTGGTCTAGAGGATATACGCTGGGTAACTAACAATTTGAAGATGAGAAACCTTTGAGACTAAGAATCTAAGACCAAACATTCAGCCAAAACAGAAGCTGATAAATAGGCAGGAAGATGCAGAGGGAGTGTTGCTACCTGAAAAATAAAACTAAAATACAGATGATGATGATGTTAGTATTGCACAAAAGCAGAAATCCAGTATGAAGACTTTTCTGCTAGAATGCATTTAATGGCTAGGGTCAAGTTCAGGCCTTAACTGAATAAAACAAATGAGGTGTCTGTGGGTGCATAGATCACCTCACACAGTAAGGCTCAATCAATTTCAGATGAATGGAAGTTGAAATGGGGTTTTAAAAAACTGGACTTAAAAATACTTTTTTTTTATTATGTTATGTTAATCACCATACATTACATCATTAGTTTTTGATGTAGTGTTCCATGATTCATTGTTTGCATATAACACCCAGTGCTCCATGCAGAACGTGCCCTCCTTAATACCCATCACCAGGTTAACCCATCCCCCTACCCGCCTCCCCTCTAGAACCCTCAGTTTGTTTTTCAGAGTCCATAGTCTCTCATGGTTCATCTCCCCCTCCGATTCCCCCCCCTTCATTCTTCCCCTCCTGATATGTTCTTTTTAACATATAATGTATTATTTGTTTCAGAGGTACAGGTCTGTGATTCATTTTCATTTGCCTAATGAGGATAAGCATTTTTCACATGATTTACTACCACCTGTATATATTTTTTGGGTGAATCCTCTCTTCAAACATTTTGAAATTTTTAAATTAAATAGCTCATTTCCTAATTATTGAATTTTTAAAAAGATTTTATTTATTTGTCAGAGAGAGAGAGAGAGAGAGTACAATCAGGGGGAGTGGCAGACAGAGGGAGAAGCAGGCTCCCCACTGAGCAGGGAGCCCTATGTGGGACTCAATCCCAAGACCCTAGGATCATGACCTGAGCCGCAGGCAGACACTTAAATGACAGCCACCCAGGAGTCCCTGATTATTGATTTTTTTAAAAAATTAGATACAATTTATATACTGGGATGGTTAATTTTATTTATGTGTCATCTTGGCTGGGCTGTGGTGCTCAGTGGTCTGGTCAAATACCAATCTAGATGTTGCTGTGAAGGTAAACACAAAAATCCATGATGAACAAAGTATGAACTTTTTTTTTTTATTTTTTATTTTTTTAATTTAAATTCAATTAGGCAACATATAACTTTTAAAATAAAGGCAGGCTCTACTAGGGAGAGGGAGGGGAGTTGTGTAATCATGGGGTCAATCCTGCAAAGAAGTCACTTATTACAACTGGGATAATTTGACATCACTAACTGAACATTAAAGTAGTGCTTTCTAACCATTTTAACATGATCAGATATTTGCAATATTTAAAATGCACAAGAGCAAATGAATGAAGGGACCTGTATGAACTTGTGGAAGAGAGAGAAATATGAGAACAACAGTGTGAAACACCGTCTTAAAGAGCCAGAGCTTTGTAATAAGTTGGCATCACATTCAGAAGGCTTAATTTCAAGAGATATTTATCCCAACGATAGCTGATAATAATGCTCTAATAAGTCCTATACTTTGTGCTAAGACAAAGTTAATCAGGGTTTTCTTGGGCTGTGTGATGTGCTGGAACCATCATACCATTGAGGCTCTGCCACTTACCAGCAAGAGGGTGTTAGGAAGGTAATTAGCCTCTCTGGGTCCTAATTTCATAATCTTTAAAATAAGGATAATACCTGCTTTGTTAACTTCATAGAGTTCTTGGGAGGATCACATGAGATAATGGTTGCGAAAGCGCTTTATAAAATTGTGATGATCTGCAAAGTTGGCCATTGTTGTTTTGTGGTGGATTCTTTTTTTGAAGCCAAAGTAAGGAGCCAAAACTAATATCCACTGTGTAGACCATGTCTCATAGGGTTTTTCTGTGTGTAGTTATGTTTGGGTGGGCAGAGACCTGATTTGACTCATGGTCTCTCTGAATCTGTGTGTAATTGAGTCAAAGACACAGAAATCAACAAGTTGATGCAACCATGGGCAAAGATTTTAACACTGAGAACTGGCAGATTGTAGATTTTAGGTGTTTTGTAAGGAAAGCTGTCTCAAAATGTGGATGACATTTTTGGGTATGGTTAAAGTTTGATGTGAGTGACAAGAGTTGGATTTACATGTTGGGTAACTGAGAGACAGAGACATTCTTGGTTCAATTGGTTTCTTGTTGAGATGAAACTGGGTAGTGGTGGGGTACATGACCAGAGCTAGACATAGTAAATGGTGGGCAATTTAGTCATTGTCTCAGCAGTCTGGTCATTCACTTGTGTGAGCAAAGATGTATCAATGTATCCTCTATTATGGCCATTTAAAAAGTCCAGGTAACGTGTTTTGAAACAAATGCACTATCTCTACTAATATGTCAGGAAGCTATCTATGTTAAAATGAATATCTAAGAAACTATTCATGCATTTCAAGCCCTTGAAACTTTTAAAAAAACTTTACTTGATGGAAGTATAAGGAAGCTGGTCATTTGTTGAAGGAATAATGTCGAAAGATTTTTAGCAATACTTCTTTGACTTCAAGTCTAAGCCATCCGGCTCGATCTGGAGTTAGTATTTGGCTGCTGGAAAGGCTTGTCAAGGTAGAGTGTTTTGGTTTCATTTGATCTGTCATCATACTAGGCTCCTGAAATTTCACCTGAACTTTAGAACCTTAGATTTGGTGAGCTCCACCCAAATTTCAACACTAACAGAGCTTTTGTATTAAGTTCAGAGTGGGAGATTGTTTGGACAAATAATTCATACCCTTTGATGGGAAGGGAAGATTTGTTTCAGGAAAGAGATTGTTTGTGCATATGCCAGGTTGGGGGCCCTAGCCCTCAATTTGCCAGTGCATTAGCGTGTCCATTAAAGGAATTGCATTTTTATTGGATCCTATCAAGTTGTTGATTGGAAAAATAAAAGTGGCATTTAAATTTTTCACTAGCTATGACAGAATAGTGATGGCATATCCAAAGAATGGGCTGGAAATGGTGAACAATTAATGATACTATTTTTCTTCCAGCCCATCCTATAGGAAGAACTATCCATTTCCTCAGTTGCTCTAAGATTGGCCCTGTGGATTATGTAAGGTGGGGTGAGCCTCCCTGTTAGGATAGAAGGGTTTAAAATATCTCTCTTCTAAATTTTCATTCTATTAACCTTGCAAGTTTCTATAAATAAGATACACTAACATAGTGGTGGAGTGTGAGGGGAGGGCAGCAATGAATCTAGAAACGTGAAGGTTGTATACCTTTACAGTGATATTCCTTAAAGAGGGCCCAAGCACTTTATGGCAAATGAAGACATCAGTTTGGTGGTTGTGGAGGGGTTCTGTAATGGATGAGTATCCATGGAGATGGGGAGGAGTCAGAAATTAAACAAATATTATCTAGTTTGTAAACTACATTCGGCAAGGCCTTGTCACAGTTTTAAACCAGAAGAGCCATCAATGAACTCCCCACAGTCATTAAATTTCTAAGAATAAAGAGCCGGCTGGGCTGTGTAAGAAGTTCACTTTTTCCATGGTGTGTGGTGGATTTCTAGCACTCACATTTCTGCGCCACCTTGGTTAGATTTATATGCAACATGCTCTTTTCTAATTTCTGTCTTTCCATCTTCCTCAGTGCAGCAATTGGTTCATGGAGTAGCTTAGAGAAAATTTTTGCAATAATCATATTTAGCACCTTTTTATAAGTAGAAGCAATCTATTATAAATCTGGCTGCTTTCCAGTTTTTTTTTTTTTTTAATCGGTTCTTTTTCTGTTTAGTCAGTGTGAAGTTTATTTTGACTGGAGGTGGGGGATTGTGAATTGATATTATCCTAACAAAAAACAAAGAATTTATTTCAAGCATATAAAAACATTTTTAAGATATAAAAACAAAGAATTTATATCAACCATGTCTTAATCACAAGGATAAAACTGATAGTTCTTCTTTATCACATTGGGTTTATTTTGATTTGTGGTAAATATAAATTGAATCTGAACTAAAAATTGTGACTTCAATTCTGTCAGCCTGGTCTGTCTAAGAAGTGGTTCTTACACAAAGTGAAATGTCCTTTGGAACTGCGAATGACATAAACACCATTTAAAAGTTCCATAAAATTCAACAGTCAGGCTGTTTGTGCTCTCTTTTTATTCTAGTTTCTTCTACTATTAGTGAAAAATTTGGGGGCTTTTAATGAGCATCAAGTCACCAATGATAGAATCTGTTACAGAGGAGAGAAGGGGGACTTCTTCATCTAGGTAGGATATAGAAGGTCTTGGCCGATGCTTTTGCTGAAACAATAGGAAGAAATAGATAATTTATAAATTTACAAAAAGCCTATTCTTATAGGTACCAGAGAGCTAGGAAAACAATGAAAATTAGATAAACTAAGCTCTCAAGCAGGTAAGCTGCCAGTCATCAGCTACCCCCACCCTCTGTGGTCTTTCACCAATTCTGGATGTGGGGTGAGGAAGGTGGAGAGGGCTTGCATCAGATACTTGGCTAGTCTCACCATCAAGACATTTTCAAATTTTGAGGCTACATTGAAGAAGGTGGAGAGGGCTTGCATCAAATACTTGGCTAGTCTCACCATCAAGACATTTTCAAATTTTGAGGCTACATTAGCTACATTTAGCTAAGTTGAGCTTCAACTTAGCTAAGAGCTAAGTTGAAACCTCCATAGGGTGAGACTATAACTCTTAAAATCTTTCAGGGCCAAGGAGACAGAGGCCCCACCAGTCTCAATAAAAACCTCAAAAATCCATGCCCTAGAAATAAAGGAAAAGTGTAAGTGTTATTTACTAAAACTAAAACCTAGTCCATTTCCAGGTTAACCCATTATTGGCTTGAAATGATTAATCTTTCACCCTATCTGCCTAAGAGAGAAAAGAGAAATTCTCTTTGGTGATAATAGAACCACCTGGAGTCCCTGAAGTTTTGTATGTCTTATATGCAATAGAAAATTATAAGACATGCAAAGAGGCAAGACTATACGACTAACAATCAAGGAAAAAAAATATAATAGAGGAAGACCCACAGATGATTGAATATTAGCAGGAAAGAATTTAAAAATATGATTAGCACATTGAAAAATAAAGAAAAAATGAATAAAAGATACAAAGATGGAGAATTTTACAAAAGAGTTGAAATTTATAAAGAATTAAATGGCTATTCTAAAATGGGAAAATGTAATATCTGAAATTAAGATTTTATTGGGTATTAGTGGTTACTGGACCTAGCAGAACATAGGACTAGTGAACTGAAAGGCAAGTTAATAGCATTCAAGTTCAGATTTTAGAAAAGACAGAGATGTAAGACACATTCAACACATGCTAAAAAAAGTCCGACATACAAGTAATTGCATTGTTTGAATGAATAGAGAAGGAAGTTGGGGGGGGTAGAAGAAATTTTCAAAGTGTTAATGGCTGAGAATTTCACCAAATGGGATCCCTAGATTCAAGAAACTCATGGAATCCTGAGCAATGGAAATACAGAGAAAAGCATATACACATCATAGTAAAACTGTTGAACAAAGTAAAAAATAAAATTTTCAAATCTACCAGAAAAAAGACATATTACCTCTGAAAAAACCATGGTAAGACTGACAGCTGGATGCTTATGAGAAGTAATGGAATCCGGAGAGCAATAGAACATTCTTAAAGTGGTGAAAGAAAATCACTGCCAATTTAGAATGAAGAATATCTAGAATATTTTTCAACAGTGAAGACAAAGTAATAATACTTTTAGACAAAATTAGAGGGAATTCATTGCTAGTATGTTTGTATTAAAAGAAAACTTTTTTCCTGTAGGCTAGAGGAAAATGATTCAACATGGTAATATGGAAATGCAGGAGGAAATGAATACTATGAGGGATAAACATGTGGCTAAATAGAAATAGTTTTTGATTGTGCAAAGCAATAACTGTAATGTCTTATGAAGCTTAAAGTAGATATGGAAAAAATGTATAACAACGCTAAGGCAAAGATGGGAGGGAGGTAGATGGAATTAAACAGTTGTAAAGTTCTAGCAGGATTCAGATAATAAAAATTATAGTATGTATTAGACTGTGATAAATCAAGAAAGCATGTTGTAATCCTTAGGTTAATCACTGAAAGAATAGTAAAAGAACACATAACATGCTGATAGAAAACAAATAGGATAATAAAAGTATTTGATTACTAAAAAATAAGGGAATTAGAACTAACATTTGAGGAATACTTTTTACCTCTGTCCCAGGTGCTGTTACCTGGTTGCTCCAGGTAATGCTCAATATTTTTGTGCTGTACACCTTATCATTGCCATTTGTAAATGCAACAACTAATTTGTTGAGATTCTTAATTGGTAACAGAGGAACATACTCTAATTTGCATAAATATAAATGGAACTTATATTGGATTGTTAGGTAGCTCGCTGACTCTTGCAAGAGTGGGAAGTCTTTGTGAAGACCACTCTAACACCTTCACAGGATATGGATACCACAGTTTTACCACTGATGCGTGAGGCCTTTCTTGTGGCTGATGTTCCCCAAAGCTGGAGGCTTCTATTGCCTCCAGCACAATGACAAAAACTGTAGGACACTCATGCTTCCCTCTGTTGCTCTCTACTTCATTAAAGTCTCTAGAGAGTGCATCTGATTCACAAAGCCTAGATCACATAGCTGCACCTTAGCTTCAATGAAAGCTTGGGAAATGAGTTTCTGGCTTATTTCTAGGAGAGATAGGACCGATAAGGGAGAAATTTCTTTAAACATAGGCAGAATGCTCAAGCAATGTGTTTGTGTGCGTGTGTGTGCGTGCTCATGTGTATGTATACAAAGCATTACAGATATCCACTACAGGAAGTGGAGCTCAAGGATGCTGAGTGCCATTTAGGATTTCAGAACATTAAGTGATGGCCCAGGGTTGGAACCCAGGATTGTTGGTTTCAGAGGATGTGAACAACTCTGAGCCACCATTTATTTGATCCCTTCTGGGTCTTTGTGAGACACACTATGTCTTAGGCTACTGGGAGGATGCCAGCACTTGCTGAATGGCATTTCAGGACCAATGGGCTGGGGCTTGAGATAGACAGTGGGCCAGGAAGGCATTTAGTTCTATGGTGGTAATGTCCTCAGCTTACGCTCCTGCTGACACTGGACATTCCAGGAGTTACAGGTTTAGAAACTTCTGCATCAATTTACTGACAGCTCCTGACATCTCAGGTACCTTGTATTTTCTACCCAAATGACTATGTGAAAAAGAGATTTCAAAGACAAAAAATTTTAGCCATCTAAGAATAACAAGTGAACCAAGGGATAATGGAATTTTTTATGGTCCAATAAGAAAACACCACCTCAGACCAGATAAAAAAACAAAATAAATACTGTGGGTGGTCAGCTATGGGATCTGATTGCATGTATGATTATTTTAACCCACAGCACGTAATTAAAAACACTAATGTGATAAATGAATCTTTTAGATCATACAGATAATACAGAGGCATTTTGGGGGGAGAGATTTTCACATTAATGCATTTATTCCGCCTACCTCTTCAGTAATAAGGACATATGTTTGTGGAGTGCTTGGCTATTTGTAGATGCTTTCCCATTGCATCTCTAACTTGCTCCTCTTAGCCCTGGTGGGTGAGCAGTATAATTCCATTTGACATAGGAGAAAACAGATTGTAGGTGTGAGAGAATTTCTAGAATTTTTCATCAAGGGGACACTTTTAAATTAATTAATTAGTTAATTATTTTTTAATTTACATTTTTAAAATTAACATAATGTATTATTTGTTTCAGTGGTACAGGTCTGTGATTCATCAGTCTTACACAATTCACAGCACTCACCATAGCACATACCCTCCCCAAGGTCCATCACCCAGCCACCCCATCCCTCCCATCCCCCTCCTCTCCAGCAACCCTCCGTGGACACTCTTCTTTCTCATTTTTAAACTTGGTGTATATTATCTTTTATTTTGGTTTCTATGTTTTTTCTAGGGATAGGAAGGAGGATTAGGGGGTATTACCAATGGGCCATTGGTTATTTGTCAGCCTCTTAACAAATATATTTATTATTATAGTGATCAAATTTGCATGTTCCATGTCATATCTGTATACCAGTGTTTTCTTATTTCCATCTGATTGCAAAATGGTCATAATATGCTGCTTTTAATTGGCATCGATACCAAACCAATAGCAGATATCAATTAAAGAAGCTTTCTGAGATTAAGTCATAAAAGAAAGCAGTGGAGGTATAGTTAGTATAATCTGATATTTCTGGTTTATTACATGGCGCCAGTGGCTCTGATCTTAATGGAGTAGGCTATGTTCTCACTGTCAAAGAACTGCTCCAAAACGCCATATGAAAGATGTTTTCTTAAGTCCTCTTTTTTCAATAAATATGTCTTGCTACCCTCAATATTCTCTTATTCATTTTTTGGGTTGATCTAAAGCAAGTGACTAACTGACAGAAATGTGAAACATGGATGGAAAAGAAGGGAAGTGTGAGAAGGATGTGAATGAGGTTGACCCATGACATGACAAGAAGTAACAGGAGGTGGGACCAACCACCTGGCTAAGCATTGGGTTGTTCGTCTACATTTCTAGAGCCCCCAAGGTGTAGCTTGTTTTTAGTCAGTAAAGCTGTTCTGCTAGAGTCCCTTACCTCCAGGAAAATAACAACCCAATGAAATAAAGCATCTGATTCCAGAGGGAAAAATTACATGGCTTAAAGGAAACCAACCGCAAAGGTTTCAGTTATCAAACTGGTTGGAAGACATTTTTGTATTTTATATCATTGGGACCACATTGCTTGGGCAATCTCACCTATACTTTCTGCTGTGCGAGGGTCCAAATGTCAAAATCCTATTTTCTCTCTGGAGCAGGAGAAGTGTTTTCATACCTACCCATACCAAGCTCTAAGGGTGCCTGCCTTTCGGTGACCTCGTTAGTCCTGCTCACATGCGTGTACACTCAGGACCATTCAAGGACAGTGCCAGGGCCAGCAGCTATTAGCAGTGCAACTCTGAAGTACTTTAAGATGAGCAATGGCATTTGATTTAGCACTGAGAATGACAACCTAGTTATTTGAAGTCAGAGGCCAGCAACCAGTGCTTGTGATTGATTCTGGAGAGTTGAAAATGTTTCTCTACATTTGGAATGAGTCTAGAGGCCCATCTCCTTTAAAAGGAGTAATTTTTGTATCATAAGAGCAAGGGGATTGGCACACTGTGGCCAATGGGCCCCACCCAGCCTTCTGCCTGTTCTTGAATATAATTTTGCAAATGATTGTGGATCACAGCCACAATCCCTCATATTTGTATTATCTATGACTACTTTATGCTGCAACAGTGGAACTGAGTAAGTGTTCCTGAGATGGTAGGCACTGCAAAGTCTAAAATATTGACTCTCTGGCCCTTTATAGGAGTTTGCTGCCCCCTGTCCTAGTGTGTCAGGTTGAGAGTACATACAGGCAGGGATAGCCATGTGAGGCTGCCTGTTGCTGGTGCTCTTAACATCCTTCTTCTGTGTTTCTTGCCTCCTTTAGGGTAGCCTTTTAATTTTTTTGTTTTTGTTTTTTATTTTTTTAAAATGCCTCGAATACCCAGGTCCTTTTGCTTTGTTAGGATTCAATAGGACTGACATATCTCTCCACATAAAATGGTCAGTCGATCACAATGCTGAAGAAATTCGTATTGAAGCTCTATCAGAAGTTCAGTATAATGGTCTAGCAATTTTTCCGTAGACCTAGAATTTCTTCAAACCTAAGAGTTTAACAAAAAATTGAGAAATAACTAGAAATTTATCTACACACACGTATTTACAGAGATATATATGTGGAAAAACAGTCATCATAGCACTCTGCAATGAGAAAAGATTAATAGTCATAAATGCCTGCCAGTGTGGGATGAGTTAAATAGTGGCGTATTCACTCATACAATGGTGCTATGGTTTCTTTGGTATAGAAAGAAGGGAATGATAAAGTGGAATATATGGACAGAGCTATAGATTTTTTGAATAAAAAGCCAACCTCGGGGCGCCTGGGTGGCTCAGTCATTAAGCATCTGCCTTTGGCTCAGGTCATGATCCAGGGGTCTTGGGATCGAGCCCCACGTTGGGCTCCCTGCTCAGCAGGGAGCCTGCTTCTCCCTCTCCCACTGCCCCTGCTTGTGTTCCCTCTCTCGCTGTGTCTCTCTCTGTCAAATAAATAAATAAATAAAGTCTTGAAAAAAAAAAAAGCCAATCTCTGGGAAGTCACATAGAATACCAGTCACATTGGTTGCCACCAGGGAGGGGAACTGAAAGGGTATAGGGCTAGGAAGGGGGCATTTTTCTGTTTTCTGTTTCTTTTAAGTTTCTAAACATGTGAGTAAATTACATTTTCAAAAAATAAAAACCAAAATAGAGAACATTTTTTAACAGGAAACAAGTGTAGGTGTGTTGCTCAGATTGAGTTACCTGAGTGACATAACCCCCTTGCTTGTAAAAACCAGCCTGAACCCATGTCTAAGCCAGAGCCCAGAAGCTACTCACAAAGGGGTTCAAGGAAGAATGAAGGCTTTGCTGGTGACAGAGATGAGGTAACATTCATTTTATTTCTTAAATCCATTGACTCTGCTGGCAAAAAAAAAAAAAAAAAAAATAACAAACTCCAATGAGAAGCAAACACCAGCTAATTAATGTGTTTGACTGTTTCCACTTTCCTCCTCTGACAGCTGCTTAACCTGACTGATGAGTAGGTTAATGCAATTACAACCACTGAAAATTCCTATGGAGTTAAGGGATATAGAAATATAGTGCTTACATTTTAATTATTAAAGCTTAGGTTGACTCATGAGCTATGACCACTGGTGGGTTTCTACTGCCCAGTCAGACCCCAGGGACTGTTTCTTTACCCAGATGCAGCCACCCAGGGAAGCTTTCATTGGTACAAGATCTTGCAAGCTTCTTCTCTCTTCTGGGCCATAGTAACAACAGTTCCCCAGAGTCGGATGTTATTTCTGATGCTCTTCTTTATTCTTCTTTAATGTCTTAAACTTTTTCCAATGCAAATATCCTACCTGAAGTAATTTTCACTTATGCAACTTAAAAAGAATTAATTTAATCAAGTTTTTTTAAAAAAACCTTTTTATTGAGGTAGATTCTAGGCATAGAAGAGTACCCGAACTACACGTCTATAATGAATATTACAAGCTCAATGAATTTTCATAAACTGACCACCAGTGTAACCAATGCTAGATCAGGAAACAGAACCTTAATTGCATCCAGAAACCCTCTTCAAGCCCCCCATCCAGGTTCTACCCACTGGTCTCCCAAGCATAATGAGTTGTTTTGTTTTTGTTTTGACTTATAACAAGATCTCACTTAACTTGTTTTGTATTTTATATAAATGGACTCATACAGGATATACTGCCTTGTGTTGGCTTCTTTTGTTCAACATTATGTAAGCGAGGTTCATCTACGTTGTTGCATGAAATTGTAGATTGCTCATCCTCATTGCTGTATGTATTTCTATGAAGTTACTACATCACAGTTTATTTATCTGTTCTAATGATGGATGTTTAGCTAATTTCTGTTTTTTTTTTAATTGTTATAATTAGTGCCACTGTGAATATTCTTGCACACTTTTTGATGAATTCTGTACCTATATTTAAGTGCAGTTTCTGGGATACAGGACATGCATATATTTAGCTGTAGCATGGTGGTTCTCAAGATTTTGCATGACTCAGAATCACCTGGAGGTCTCGTTAAAGTACACATCTCTGGAACACACTTGGAGAGTTTCTGACCCAGGTCTAGGGTGGGTCCCAAGAATTTACACGTCTATAAGTTCCAGGTGAGGCTGATGCTGCTGGTCCCTGCTGGCCCACACTTTGAAGGTTTCTGCTTAGCAGATGCTGCTGTACAGTTCTGCAAAATGTTTGTGCCAATTTACCCTTCCACCAGTAGCATGTGAGAGTGCCAGTTGCTCTGCTTGGTGTTAGCTTCCTTTTAAATTTCAGCCCTACAGATGGAAATGTAAGGTATTTCCTTGTGGTTTTAATTTGCATTTCCCTAACTAATGACGTTGAGCTTCTTTCCATGTTTATTGGCCATTTGGATATCTTCTTCATTATTTATTTATTTATTTATTTTTGGATATCTTCTTATGTGAAGTGCGTGTTAGTCTTTTGCTTATTTCTCTATTGGATTGTCTTTCTCTTTCTTATTGAATTGTAAGAATTCTTTACATATTCTGGGTATTAGTTCTTTGTTGGATTTTTTATTGCAAGCATCTTTTCCCACTCTGTGGGTTGTCTTTTCACTCTCTTAACAGTGATGAACAGAAATTTGTAATTTTAATATAATCTAATTCATCTTTTTTTCTTTTAATGGTAGTGCTTTTTGTGTTATTTAAGGAATCTTTGCCTACTCCAAGGTCATGAGGACATTCTCATATTTTTTTAGAAGATTTATTTTTTCCCCTCTTATATTTAGATTTGAAAATCATCTGGAATTGATTTTTGTGTTTTGTTGAGTTTCAGTAAGAGATTTTCATATACTAAAGTCATCTTCTTTAAGGCTCTGTTTAAAATTCACCTCTTTGTATCCATTTTTAGTACTTTTTAGAAAGATCAATGCCATATACCAACTTTTAGAAAATTCAGGAGATTTTTTTTTTTAACCTACAATTGTTTTGAAAGCAATACCTCAAATAATAAATGCTTTATATTTACTCAGGATAGGCTTATTTTCGATGGAGCCAAATTTAAGGCAGTTATTGAAACTTTTAAGTAACATAAAGCACTTTTTTCATCTTGTGCCAAATATATAATGCCCACAATAATTTATATTTAATTTTTAATACAGTTATCTATCATGAGTAATTATGTGGGCTTCTCCCAGTATTCCATTCTCTGTTATGTGGTTTTTCTGAAGACTGTGGTTTCTTTGTATAGCTACTGGGAATTATTACCTTGCTGATGAATTCTCTTCTGAAGAGATATCAACTACGAGTTTCAGTGTTGCATTTTTTCACTTTAACTTACAAAACAGGCACAGTGTCTGGGTGCTCCCTTTATTTCTCAGAGGTTTAGGAACAAAGCACTCTGTGTTTAAAGAAATATTTTAGCAAGACTGTGGTGCTTTGTGATAAATACCTTTAAAATTGGCTGAAAGAATTGATTAAAATTACTCTACATGTTTTGCCATGTCATTTTGGAGCAGCCGGCTTTCTTTGGCCAACAACATATTTGAGTAGTTAAGAAAGCCTCTTGGTATTTGGTGGTCAGACCGGCCATGCCATTTTGCACTGAAGGAATGAAATTTGGTGTAGACTGGGGACAATTAAGAACGTTTAGAAAGATTGAAAAATATACCCTATGCCAACTGTAAGGTGTGTTATTCAGACTCCTTTTTCTCACTACCAAGAAACAGCTCACTCTAGAATGCAAGCTTCATGAGGGCAGACACTTTGCTGGGTTTGTTCACCAATTTACCTCCATCATCAAAAGCAAAGCAGTGCTTGGCACATTGTAGTTGCTCAGCTAAAATATTTCTGAATTGTAAGTAGGAATGAATCAGCCTTATGGCTCTAAAGGGTGGGATGCAGGCATGTGTGGCATTGGGGGAGCTGATCAAAGATTTTCAACTTTGGTGTCCCTTGTCTTGGGTCCTTTCTAAGGGCCTTCTGTAGGGGTACTGAGGCACAGTCACACTGGATGTTTTCTACCCCAGAGTTTTTGAGCTTGTAAATGTATAGAGGATGCAGATTGCTCCCCACTGCCCCTGAGGACAAGGAAGTGCTGAAGATGAGCCCAAAGCCACAAACTTTCAGAAGCAGGAAGGTTATGGTGTTCTTGCTGGTTATAGGGTGATTTAGGAAAGACGGATGTAAGATAAAAGGACAAATGCATTTGCAGACATGTTTAGGGTGCTTCAACACTATGAAGTTTAAGGAGAAGCACTCAATTTCACTGACCAACTATTCATTCAGAAAACAAATTAAAAACTGGTTATAAGTTACAAATGATTAGGATTTAACTTAATTTTTTTTTAAAATGTGGATGACTACAGGACTTGCTTATGATTGCTTAAGGTCTTTGTAAAATATCCAGAAGGAAATCTCCATTTAATGGAACTGGAATTGGAAGGAGAGACATCAAGCATAAATTTGAGGACCATTCAGAGTTAGGTGCTGGCTGAAAGCAGATGAGTAGATGAATTGTCTGAGACTTAATTTTCTTGTCAGGAGGTCTTGGGAGTAGAAGGAGAATGAATACAAGATGGCATGCCATCCTGCCTCTGATTTTCAGAACCTAGATATATGTGCCAATTTTTATTGATTTTAGATTAATCCAAACCCATTGTAGTTCAGTCATTTAATTGACAGTAATGGCCTGAGGCACTCTGCTATCTTTTCCTCTTCAAGTTTTTATCCATCTGTTCATATTTGGCTATGCATTTTTTTTTTTTTTTATGTTATGTTAGTCACCATACAATACATCATTAGTTTTTGATGTGGTGATCCATGATCCATTGTTTTCGTATAACACCCAGTGCTCCATGCGGTACGTGCCCTCCTTAATACCCATCACCAGGCTAACCCATCCCCCCATCCCCCTCCCCTCTAAAACCCTGAGTTTGTTTCTCAGAGTCCATAGTCTCTCATGGTTCATCTCTCCCTCTGATTTCCTCCGCTTCATTTTTCCCTTCCTTCTCCTAATGTCCTCCATGCTATTCCTTATGTTCCACAAATAAGTGAAACCATATGATAATTGGCTGTGCATTTCTTACATCCTCTTCATGTACATAGCTCTGTGTTTTCTATATTCACCTCTTCTCAAGTTCTTTGAAAGAAACAACCCATTTTCTTTCTAGCCATCCATGATGCCTGAGGCAAAGGACTCTTTGCTGAGCTTCTTAAATTTGTGTGTATCCCTTTAACCATGCCACAAGGCAAAAAGAAGGTATGTGGAACATGGAAGCTTCTAGAAGAGCATCTGACTGTATCTCCCCTCTTCAAGGTAATGGGCAATCCCACATTTATTGCAATGAGGATGTTTATGGAAGTATGTTACTTTATTGTATTTTGTGGCCATTGACAGGCTGTTGACTTTGGGAAAATTAGAGCTAATTTTTGATGGAGGAAAATATGCATATTTTTCTAAAGTATTGTATGAATATTTAAGAAAGCTCTAGAGACATTTTGCATCCAAGAATTGTATACTTTAGTATTTATCCCTGGACATTACAAAAACTAAGGTAACTTTCCTTTGATATTATACACTACAAAAACAGCTTATATGGTTTATGAGCAAGAAAAATTTCTCAATTAGATATGCAATGGTATTTAACTTTTAAAGCATGTTATAGGATTATTCTAAAGTTTCATGTAGATAATAATGATACTACTACTGAATTAGTCACCTTAAGTAGACTTTATTAAGTGTCAGGTGCTTTGCTGTTTTATACATATTATTTTATTTAATCCATAGATAGATTGTGAAATAAGTATCAAAATGCTTTAAGAAAGGGAAAATGAGGCTCAGATAAATTAAGCGACTCACTGAAACACACTAGGCAAGTGACAGAACCACATGGTTGAACATGTCTGACCTCAAAGCCCTTGTTCTCCATTACTAAGATGAACCTTTGGGTATGCAAGAGAAAGCTACTAGATAGAAGAAATATTGCATTGTAAAATTCTGGAAAAAAATCATGGACTCATACCCTTAAAAAGATCTTTGTTAGACTTTGTGTATAGGAAAGTGGCAGAAAAACTGTGAATTACTAACTGGAAAGAGCCATTTAACATACAGCAAAAATTTTTATTAAGCAACTATTATATGCCAGGTAATGAGCTAGATACTCAACATTGACTAGATCACCTGCCTGCTCCCAGATCTTACAGCCTAGAGAGTAAGTATTTATCTGTGCTTTACTACTTTCTTCCCTAAGAACTCAACAGAGAAATAAAGACATTCATTAAAGCAGTGTCTGCTAAACTTTCCAACTTTATAATTAATTGGTTTCATGGGAAGAACGGAAAATTTTTGTCCAGCAGAGGAAATATGTAGGACATGAGCAGATAGGCATCTTTGAAGAAACGTTTCCTTTCTTCTGTTAATATTGGAATATCATACAGTTATTTTCCTAAAATGTTGAAATTGGTATAAAATATTTTTAGACAGCATCCAGTGTAAATGCCTTTTTCTCCCCACCCTGTTTGACTGGAGAAGCCTAAAAACTGGATATGTTTCCTAAGAAAACTGAGAAAGAGCAAAGAGAAAGGGGAAAGTGAGCACAAATTTCAATCAGGCCTTTTCTGATACAAACTGTTCAATAACCCTGAGAGTGCCCTGTCCTGTACCGTCATGGGAAATTAGAGCTGGCAGCTGGAAACTGTTATATATAGATTTTTCTATTTTTCCTGTTAAGTAAACTGTAGTAAGTCACACCAAAATGAGCTGACCTATTTAAAACCCTTGCTGTTGTATCACATTAAATCTGCCTGATTTTTACAACTCCAGGTCAGATGACCTGGAGCTTTGTGGACATATTAGAATTGGCCCCATTCCCCGGGAACATGAGAATGTCTCCATGCTTATCTTGCATTTCATGGTGGAAAGTCATCTTGGCTTTTATTTCTGCTCTTTTCATCACCACACATCAGTGGGCATAGCAACAAGCAATAATGTATTGCTGCTCTTTGGTTTCCCCTGCTTCTATACCAGTCTTGGTGAACACTGACAAGTGGTCCTCAAGAAAGTGAATGGACAAGAAGAGACAACAAATAAGAATATCAATCTCAGAATAATTAAATGCAAGGATTTACCTAAATAACAATAGCCTATATGTCAGTGTTTCTCATATACCCATACTTAAAAAATAAGAGTTGGAATCCTAGTGGAGTCTCTGGAGACAGGGTGGATTTGCCCACAGACAGATGCCTATTTGGAGTTGTCCTTGAATGTCCTCAGTGGCCATTTCCAATGGTATCAATGCCGGTGATGGGGGCATATGGCATTACTCTCTGAAAATCAGTATCTGTGGGGCTACAATAGTACATTTAAAATTTCCATTAGTATTTTTTATAAAGGCATTTCTAAAAAATATTAACTTTATTTTTAAAAGACATTTTGTATCTTTTTTTTCATCATTTTGGCCTGTTTTTCTGGGAGCATTTCCATTTCTTTATCTCTTGTCACAATTTGTATGTTGTGCTAACCACGAAGGAAAAAATGACGAGTAGAAAGAGTAAGCATTTAGCAAATTATCAAATGAATGGATCATTACTCTCTAAGAACCAGTCCTCCTGTAATTTTCTGACCGCATGTGATGTTCTTATAGAAACCACTTGACTCTCGGGAGCAAATGAAGCAACTGGGAACTTAGAGAATGATGAGTATTGCCATGTGTTTAAGTCTGTGCTTTGGAATCAAAGCACATTATCTTTTACTTTGCTTTGTGAATCTGAATCTATATTGAAATGTCTTTGAGGGATGTAATTCTAACTAGATTATATTCAGGTTGAGTTCTGGAAAAGTTAGGTTACATATGGACTCCTAAAAACATGAATGTAACTTCTAAAGTTTCTCTCATTCTCAGAAATGAGAGCTAAAGTTATTTTTAGAGATTACAGTTGAGTGGAGACAGTGATCTATTGGTCTGATGCCTCTTTTTATGACATTAGCCCTGAAATGTTGCATATTTCCATGCTTAGAAATACCCTCTAACTTCGTAATGTACTCTGAGGGTTGTATTGTACCTATTCTTTGCTCCATAAATCTCATAATGGCTGTTTTCCAAAAGCAATAAGATCTGACCTGATGTCTGATCCGTGGAATGGATGTCACACGGTTCATCTTAGGCTGGAGGGGGTTGTTCTTCATAGGTCAGCATTCTGGGCATGAGGCCATGTAGTTTTTATTCCATTGGAAAGGTAGTCTGAGTGGAGCAGTAGCACCAAATCTGCCTGTCCCTTCATGTTTGAGACTTTCTCCAACAGCCAGGGTACAAATCAAAATGCAGTTTTCACATGAAAGTTGAGGTGATTATAGTCACATGGAAATTCAATTTACCAAGCACAGGGCCATGGCATTGCTCAGTTCCAGAGGGTACTAGTCATATAGAAGTAGTGCCATGGTAGGACTGATTAAATAGTGTCATCTTTAAACACAAATGAGGAAACTGTGCTGTTTGAAATTCATCTCTAATCCCATGACTTTTAATATAAAGCAGAGAACTTGCATAAACAGCTTGTGCCTGTCGCCCATTATGCCACTGATATTAGAAAAACTGGCAGCACATTATTTTCCGATCAAAGTCAATGTCCATGGCCAAGGCTGGAGGGGTGTGAGTGAAAGTGAATTCAACAATATTGATTAAAGATGCTTGGAAAATCAAGAACATTGGGCTAAAGTAGAGGTATTGGGGTAAAGGTTAGAGGATGGAGGATGTTCTGAAGAATTGACAACAACTGATTTTATATTTTTTCATTCCCTTCCACCTCCTCTCTCCCCTTCCTCTTTCTCCCAAGTGACAGAGACTGAAAATCTACCCCATTATCTATTTCCCCTTTACTCAGTTGTTACAGATCCCCAGTTTTTAGCTGGGTACATGGACTTCTCCTACCTCTGCTGTGTTTCTCAGTCTCCTTTGTTGTTGGGTGAAAATACATGGGTAATTTCTGGAAAATGAACAGGTGTGGTAAGTATATCTTCTGGCTTGTGCCTTTTAGGGGAAGTGTCCTTTCCCTTTTCTTCTGGTCTCATTGGAATGAGGATGAGGTAATGAACCACCTTAGACCATGCAGTTGAGGGAAAGATTCTAAGGATGGCAGAGCAGCAAGGTGGGAGAATCCCAGGTCCCTGACACCTTGATGCCTCCACATCAGCTCTGGACTATGACCATTCAGACCATTATATGAAATAGAAATAAACTCTTTTTTATTTATTTATTTATTTATTTTTATTTTTTTATTTTTTAAATTTTTTTTATTGTTATGTTAATCCCCATACATTACATCATTAGTTTTAGATATAGTGTTCCATGATTCATTGTTTGTGCATAACACCCAGTGCTCCATGCAGAACGTGCCCTCCTCAATACCCATCACCAGGCTAACCCATCCTCCCAACCCCCTCCCCTCTAGAACCCTCAGTTTGTTTTTCAGAGTCCATTGTCTCTCATGGTTCTTCTCCCCCTCCGATTTCCCCCCCTTCATTCTTCCCCTCCTGCTACATTCTTCTTCTTCTTTTTTTCTTTCTTAACATATATTGCATTATTTGTTTCAGAGGTACAGATCTGAGATTCAACAGTCTTGCACAATTCACAGCGCTTACCAGAACACATACCCTCCCCAGTGTCCATCACCCAGTCACCCCATCCCTCCCACCCCACCCCCCACTCCAGCAACCCTCAGTTTGTTTCCTGAGATTAAGAATTCCTCATATCAGTGAGGTCATATGATACATGTCTTTCTCTGTTTGACTTAAGAAATAAACTCTTTTTGTTTAAACCACTATTGTATTGGCTCTTCTTTTCACAGCAGCTGTTCCTGTATCCTAATTAATGTATTTTCCTCTTTCCCCCTTGGCCTCCTTCATTCCCTTGTCTTTCCACTCCTCCATTCTTTTCTTCCACCTTCCGTGGGACTGTCAAAAGTGTAGACCAATGGCTGTCAAATTTTAGTTTGAATAAATATTGGTAGGGTGGACCTTATTGAAAAGTAGACACTCAGCCTCTGCTTCTAGAAGTTCTGGTTTAGGACATCTTGGGTGAAGTGTAAGAATATGCATTTTTAGGAAGACCCTCAGGTGATATAGATGGAAGTGGTCCATGGGCTACACTTGGAGAAGCATTAATTTAGTACCTATGCCTAGCATGAAGTAGATCCTCGGAAAAGGACTTGAGAGAATGGGTTACAGTAATAAGTGAGATCTGCTGATGCTAAACACAGATGGAACTTATATGATACTTAACTGCTCCATTGATTCAACTGCCTCAAAAGTATCAGATAATATAATGGCTTAAAAAACTGCAGTGAGAACCTAGAAATGGACCCACAACTCTATGGTGAGCTAATCTTCCACAAAGCAGGAAAGAATATCCAGTGGAAAAAAGACAGTCTCTTCAACAAATGGTGTTGGGAAAACTGGACAGCAACATGCAGAGGAATGAAACTGGGCCACTTCATTATACCATACATAAAAATAAATTCAAAATGGATGAAAGACCTTAATGTGAGACAGGAAACTATCAAAGTCATAGAGGAGAACACAGGCAGAAACCTCTTTGACCTTGGCCATAACAACTTCTTACTAGACACATCTCCGGAGGAAAGGGAAACAAAAGCAAAAATGAACTATTGGGACTTCATCAAGATAAAAAGCTTCTGCACAGCGAAGGAAACAATCAACAAAACTAAAAGCTAAAGGGCAGCCTATGGTATGGGAGAAGATATTTGCAAATGACATACCTGATAAAGGGTTATTAATCAAAATCTATAAAGAACTTAAAACTCAACAACCAAAAAACAAATAACCCAGTTAAGAAATGAGCAGAAGACACGAATAGACACTTTTCCAAAGAAGACATCAAGATGGCTAACAGACACATGAAAAGATGCTCAACATCACTCATCATCAGGGAAATACAAATCCAACCATGATGAGATACCATCTCACACCTGTCAGAATGGCTAAAATTAACAACACAAGAAACAACAAGTGTTGGTGAGGATGCAGAGAAAGGGGAACCCTCTTACACTGTTGGTGGGAATGCAAACTGGCGCAGCCACTCTGGAGAACAGTATGGAGGGTCCTCAAAAAGTTAAAAATAGAACTACCCTACAATCTAGCAATTGCACTACTAGGTATTTACCCAAAGGATAGAAAAATACAGATTTGAAGGGATACATGCATCCCGATGTTTATAGCAGCATTGTCAACAATAGCCAAACTATGGAGAGAGCCCAAATGTCCATCACTGATGAATGGATTAAGAAGATGTGGTGTATATATATATATATATATATATATATATATATATATATATGATAGAATATTACTCATCCATCAAACAGAATGAAATTTTGCCATTTGCAATAACATGGATGGAGCTAGAGTGTATTATACTAAGTGAAATAAGTTAGAGAAAGACAAATCCATATGATCTCACTCATATGTGGAATTTAAGAAAGAAAACAGATGAACATATGGGCAAGGGGACAAGAAAAAAGGAGAGAGGGAAGCAAGGCATAAGAGACTCTTAATGATAGAGAACAAACTGAGGGTTGATAGAGGGAGGTGGGTGGGGGATGGGCTAGATGGGTGATGGGTATTAAAGAGGGTACTTGTGATGAGCGCTGGGTGTTTTATCTAAGTGATGAATTACTGAATTTTACTCCAGAAACCAATATTGCACTGTATGTTAACTACCTAAAATTAAAAAACAAAACAAAAAAAACTCACCAACAAACCAGCAACTATCAAATCAGTTATTTGACACAATGTAAAAAGAAACAGCTGGTTGACCCCAATTTTCCATATCCAACCAGTTGTTTTTGTATGGTATTTATATGACTTTAGGATGCACATTTTTATTTTTGATTGTTTTGAAGGAGTAAAGTTTGTTAAATAGTCCTATGCTCTCTGAGGTTTTCAAGTATTTATTCTTGGATGGCAATATTATGCAGCTCAGTGAACGGCATTAGTTAATTAAGATAATCCACAAAGAGTTGAGTTCTTATGTGATGAGCTTTGTGCTAGGCATGAGAGATACAAAGATGAACAGAACACAGTCCTGCCCTCAAGCCTCACACAGTCAGCTTGGGGGAGGCAGACAAATAGTTCAACCAATATCTAACAGGTGAAGGGTGCTCCAATAGAGGCATGCACAGGGAGCTCAGCGCCACAGAGGGGGACCTAACTCAGTCTCAGAATATCAGAGATAGCTTCTCAGAGGAAGAGGTTACTGAGCTGAGCAGAAGTTAGTCAGGTAGAGATGGTGAATAGATGGGAAGAGAAGGATTCTCAGGCCAGAGAAGATAGCATATGTCAAGGAACAGCATAAAGCACATTTGGGCAGAGCTCTGTGTACCTGTTGGGGGCAGTGGGAAAAAGGATGGCAGGATGAAGATACCCAATTCATGAGCAGTTTGGAATTTATCTTGATGTGCTCATGCACCATTGGAAGGTATCAATTATAGAAGCAAAATCACTAGCTATCACTTACAATCCATTCCCCTGGCAAGGCATGGAGGATGAATTGGAAGGAAATAAGACCAGAGATAGGGATATGAAGTAAAACATGGTTAAGAGTATCAACCAAGACTGTGGCTGTGGAAGGAGAGGAGGGTGAGATACCTAAGTGGAAGGGGCAGAACCTAGTGACTAGTGAGGAGAGGGAGAGTCTGGGATTATGTATAATTTTTGTCTTAGGCAATATGTTACATGACTCAGATATAGATGTGTTGGACTTAAGGAGATTTTGGTTCCCCAGAAGGGAGTCTAGCTGTTATTCTGAAACTCAGACGGGAAGTTTTTGTCTCAAGATACAGGCTTGGGAGTCATAAGCACATCGATGGTAGCTGAACTTGTGTACATGAAAGGCTTGCCCAGGAAAAGCTTGCAATGAGAGTCAAGCAGAGGACACAAATTAAAAACTGTGCACTGATGCCTAATGATACCTTCACCCAAAGACTTGCTTGGACCCAAAGTCTGCAAAAACACTCACCTCCTCTGTGAGGCCCTCTTGCTTACAGTCCCCAGGAAGAGTTTATCACACCTTCTTCAGTTTCACTGTGCTGGTATAACACACCTTGGTGACTCATGCCTCATTGTAGAGACAGATGGCTGTCACTTTACAGGTTAGGTAGTGAGTATCTTAAAGACAGGAACTGTATTTTATTTACCCTGTACCCCCAACACAGTTCACTGTATCAGGCCTCAGGGCATTTGAGGTTTACTGAGTGAAGGAAGGATTCCATTCTAGTTCATTTTTTTAATCTATCAATATCAATATCAATATCGATATCAATATCAGTATCAATGCTGGGTATGCTGTTGAGCTGTTTTACTGTTCATTTCTTTGCAAAGTTTTTACATAAAGTTTGCCTTTTCTGAACTAAAAAGAAAACTGGAATTTTAGGGAATATGTTTTTCCTGTTCCTACCCTTACTGCCTGCCCTTCTTATTTCACATAATTCTGGGCTTGTTCCAAGACTTGCTGTCTCTTTCTAAAGTCATTGCTAATCTCTACTCATCAACTGGGGATCTTGGTTCCAGTAGAATTTGTGGCTTTGGAAGTTCCTTTTATTTAACTTGTGACTATTGATAATATTGCTTTTGAGTCAATATGATGTGAAAGAGGAAAAATTTTATTTAGTGAAAATATAGAATTTTTCTAGTTGTCTGTCATTTAAAATGGTAAAAAAAACACAAAAACCCAAAGAATTGATTTGAGGGTAACAATGAAAAACCTCTGTTTTGTCTGTGGTTTAGCAGCTGATTTTATTTCTATCATGAAGTGTTGGCCATATCTAGTTTTTGCTTTAGCATATTTCTTACATTTAGTTATTTATGCATGCTACCTTAAAGAGAGATTTACCAGTCAATATTTTTAAAACTGAACGATAAATGAATAATCTTTTTTTGTTAACCTGGCATTTGTATTGAGATTATATACTAAAATGTCCTTTCAAAGAATTCAAATCTAAGGATTGTGAACTTTGTTCTATTTTGAGAATAGTTTGCCTCTTAGTGTCTCTTGGAGGCAGGAGAAGGTATAATGTGTGAATATTTGTGCATATTTTTGAGACATTCTGAAGTGAATGCAACATATCAATTAAATTATGTTCTTAATTTGTCTGAATAAGAAAAATCAGAATTTTTAGTTCATTCACCTCTAGGTTACAGAGTTTCTCAAGGCAGTTCATATAACTGCTTTAGAACCACTCAGGTGGGTTTTTCTTTTCTTTTTTTTTAAGATTTTACTTATTTATTTATTTATTTGAGAGAGAGAGAGAGTGAGAGAAACAGCATGACAGGGGAGAGGGTCAGAGGGAGAAGCAGGCTCCCCGCTGAGCCGGGAGCCCGATGTGGGGCTCGATCCCAGGACTCCGGGACCATGACCTGAGCTGAAGGCAGTCGCTTAACCAACTGAGCCACCCAGGTGCCCTCAGGTGGGTTTTTCAAATATGGCACAGACTTTTCCCAGCATAGACCTACTGAATGAGAATTTCTGGGTGAAGCCAGGTGTCTGATCTTTAGTCCCCTAGGTTATCTTTATGCTCACCTCAGGCTAAGAAACACGTCTTAGTAGAGTGGTTCCAGGATATAGGCGAGGATTCCATGCTGAGGCAACAGGGCTGTCCACAGAACTGAGACAGGCATTGCAACACCACTCAATATGAGAACAAGAGTCATAATCTTCTTCACTGTAACACCAGATCCTGAAACTGTAGATTGGAAGAGAAAGCACTGTATGGCAGCTGTGTAAGCATTAGTCTTAAATTTGCAACTATACTTGAGCCTACACTAGTCATTATTTGTTTAATGGTCATGTAGACTCTAAGCTCCTAGAGGGCAGGGACTTGTTCTGCATTGTTTGCATCCATGTCCTCATCTTGGAGCTTGACTCACAACAAATACTCAATATGCCTTTATTTACTGACCCACAGGAAAGCTATCTACTTAACCTGAGGCAAGAATCATGTATGCTGCTGCACACACACTTGTCCCCAACCACATGCAAGCATACACCCCTCACATATAGCTCGCAATGCTACAGGACTAGTTTCAAAAGACAATGATGACAGTTTTTGCCTATAGCTATGTCAGACTGATTCCAGTAGGATCACGTGATGAACCTCAGTGTGTTCAGAACCAAGAGAAAAACGAACGCGTTCTCATGGACATGGTTCTCATTTCAAGACAGAAAAATCTGGGGTATATCTATTCTATTTCAAGTGTGACCTCAGAAGGGGCGTGAGTTTATTATGAATGATGTTAGCTTCCTTTGGGAAACTCCTTGAAGCCCACATTCAACTGAGTGTGAGCTTTCCTGTTCTTGACTCCCCCAGCACCTTGCACCTTTCTTTGGTGTTTTCCAGTCCACTGTGATTTGGTTTAACTGTCTTATTTATCTTATTAAATTATGAATTCTTTGAGGGCAAGACCTTCCTTAGGTTAAATAACCATAGCCATGTCTTCGACTCTGGTTGTTTAATTACAAGTCCGTCTTTGCACTAAAATCATAACCAGAGATGATGCTAAACTAAAGTTCATTATTATTACAAAGGGAATGGTATCAGATTTGGAACAGATAGCTAGTCTATATCAGGTCTCTTGAGAATGAGAAGCAGTAAGAATATTTTTATTTGTAAAGAGGGGAAAGAGTTTTGGAAAGCAGGGCTTAGTTAGTGAGGATGGTCTTGGGAAGAGGCTACCTTTTGAGAGGGGCCCCACAGGCAGTAGAGGTGAACGTGCAGACACAGAATATCTTGATGGGGAGTTATCACTGTGTAGTGTGGGCATTATGAAGACATTGGGAACTCAGATTAGGGGGAAGAGAAGGAAGATTCCACTATTTCAAAGTTTGGCTTCTCTTAATATTCTTGTTGCAAAGAAGATATCTGGGCTGATTAAAGACTGTAGAGGTACTAGAGTAATTTTCTAAGACTGGACTTGGGAGGCAGAATTAATAGATGCTGCACAATAAATAGACCAACTACTTTATTTTAAAAAAAATTTAAACATTTTATTTATTTATTTGTTTGTTTAGTTATTTATTTATCAGTTAGAGAGTGAGAGAGTATAAGCAGGGGAGAGCAGCAGGCAGAGGGAGAAGCAGGCTCCCCATTGAGCAAGGAGCCCAATGTGGGACTTGATCCCAGGACCCTGGGATCATGACCTGAGCTGAAGGCAGATGCTTAACCGACTGAGCCACCCAGGCATTCCTAGACCAACTACTTTAAAACAGTCCTTCTCTATACTGGTGTTCATGGCCAACCTTGCTCATACGTGTTGACAAGTGCTTTTTATTGAAAATATGAATAATTAGACAAGTGAGGACAACTTGAAATCTTTTTTGAGGGCCATCTATTTACGTCAAGATGGTGGAATGAAATGCAAAGCAAATTAATATTTTAATATTAAATGTAATTTAATATTTAAATTTAAAAGGTAATATTAAATGTTAATATTGTAATATCTTGGTATTCTGGTATTCTATAGTACTGCTAACTTACATTCATTTATAATCCTTCAAAATTTAGAGGAAATGAGCAAGCACAGTTCAACACAAAATTCTTGATAGTTGAATTGGACTGTGTGTGCCAATTGGTTGCTAAATTAGGCTCTAACTGGATGATAGTACTAAGTTTCTCTGGTTGAGGTTTAACCTGTGACATATGTGGTTTTGTGAACTGGATAAAGTATTGTTTAATATGGAGATTCTCATATGTTATCATGCTTAAGAATCACCTGGATATATATAAGTGAAGAATCACTAAATTCTATACCTGAAACCAATTTTATCATATACGTACATTAGAACTTAAATAAAAAATTAAATTAAGAAAAAAATGAAAAAGAAAAGAAAGAATCACCTGGAGAACTTCTTAAAATGCAAATTCCCAGGCCCCATCCCCACATATTCTGATTTAATAGACCTGGGGTGGGAATAAGTATATGCATTTTAAACTAATGCCTGAGGAATTCTGATGCTGCTGGTCTGTGGAACCCTCCTATAGAAGCAAGGGTCTAAAATAATTAAAAAATGCAGTTTCTTAGTCACAATTCTCAGCACTAAACCAACCAGTATGGTGATCATTAAATTAATCCAATTCTTAATATAGTTTTTCCTAACAAAGAAAAGAAAGAGCATGAAGTCCAATAAAATTTTTTTTTTACAGGACAACTTGGCATTGATTCTGACTTCCTCAAATTATAATTTTATTGATTCTCCTTTTTTTTTTTTTATTAAATAAATGTTCCTTGAGTTTGCTTTAGCTGGGGTTGGGGGGCAGTTTTCAGTGCAGTTTTACTGCCCATCTATTGCCTGCTTGTTGAAGTGCAGAAGAAATATTTAAACCAAATGGATGAAAAGAATCATCACAAAAAAGGGATGAACAGAAAGTTATATTATCATTTGTATTAAGACAAACAGAAAAGAAGAAAAAGTGTATTTGCTTAGTATTTGACAAGGTTACTATGACAGTTAATTTTATGTAAATTTGGGTCATGAGGTGCCCAGATATTTGGTCAAACATTCTGGGTGTTTCCCTGAAGGTGAGGTTAACACTTAAATTGGTAGACTGAGTAAAGCGGATTACCCTCCCTAATGTGGGTGGACCTCATCCAATTGGTTGAAAGCTTTAATAGAACAAAAAAGACTGACCCTCTCTTGAGTAATATAGAGAATTCCTCCTTCCTAAATGACTTTGAACTGGAACATTGGCTTTTTCCTGCCTTTACAATTGAACTGAAACATTGGCTCTTCATGGACCTCAATTGAATATACATATATTTACATCTCCCATCAGTTCTGTTTCTCTGGTGAACCCTGGCTAATAGAGTTATAGCTTTTTCTCTTTTATTTTGTCTCTTTATTAAAAAATGCTATAATTTTCATAGTATTTGGAAACATATAATGTTTGAACCCCTATTTACATCACGTTTTGTGCCTCAGCCACTTTTTTCTTTGTCAGACTACAGGAATGAGATACATCTCATACATATCACAGCAGCTCAGCCCAGTGCAAATTGGAGCCTGGTGTGTAGCCTGGAGCATCATACAAGCTATTCTGTCATCCCCCTTGAGAGCATGTCAACCTAGGGTATCATATCATATCAAGGCATGGGCACTTTCATCAAGGCATGGGCAAGACAGGGAAGGGCAGGGGAGGAGTAAAGACTTGACAGGTGCGCCTGTCACTGCATGTTCATAGCTACATCATGGGCTGTCTGTCTGTTGTGGTGTCTTATGACTCCAAAGTCATCATTTGAGAACACTTCATCAGGACAAAGATGGGCAGTTTCTGCAGCCCACTGAAATCTTGGAGAGCTATCCTGCTCCACTGTATGTATGTATGTATGTATGTATGAATGTATGTATGTCTTTACTTATTTTATTGAAGTAGAATTAACATACAACATTATATTTGTTTCAGGTGTAGAACATATTGATTCAACAATTCCATACATTACTCAGTGCTCACCACTGAGTGGTAATAGTGCCCTTGAGTGACTATAACTTCAGTCTTCTTAAAAAGAGAATTGCCCTTAAGAGGATGTGGCCTCATTATCATCATGACATATAGACATGTGCACATACACTTACACAGAATATTATGTGAAGCACTCATGGGAAAATTCCTATTGCTCCTTAAAAATACTGACTTCATTAGTAAAATGGAGATGTTTACTTAGTTGCAAGAAAAAAATAATCTGTTCAGCTGAAAATGGGAAAGAATTTACTAAGTTTGAAAAACTAAAAATAATTCCTGGCTGGTCTTATTCCTGTCCTCTGTATTTAGAGGAATTTACTCCTGATACTATTATTACAGGAAATTCCAAAAGCATGAACATTTTCTGGTATTTTCACGAAAACAAGTGTTTATGTTTTGTTTAATTTAGGCATGGAGGAAAGCAGGTTTGCTTTGTATGCATTGAAGTGTCTAGTGGATGCCGTGACGATGTGATTTTGTGCAAAATGTAGATAATGAAAGCATTTAAAAATTCATAGGAGAGTAATAGAGTATCACACTTACATAAAATGTCTTTCAGACTCTGTTGAAATCCATTACAAACAGTGGTTCTTAACACTAACACTGTCAACATTATTGTTTTAGGGAAGGGATGTTGATATCTTTCTCCAGGATCAGCTTTTAGGTTATTATGAAAATGATCAGTGGTTAATAATCATGAAGAGATCTGATTACTGTGAGATGTCCAGTTATTGTTGGCAACTAAGTAAGTACAGGGATTGAAGAGTGATAAAATATTCAGATGTTTAAAAAAAAAACATACAGTCCAGTGTTTGGTTAATAGCATCTCGTGCTCGTCTCAGCTCCTCTTTCATCTTATCTATTAATTTTGGAGCATGGAAACACCATACTCAGGTGTGTCAATATAGTACATGTGTAGGACAAAGATAAAGATACGAAAAATGTTGACCTCCAGTTTAAAATGTCCTCAGACCACAACTCTGAATTTCCAAGTTCACTGTGCCCTTCCAAGGTCCTATAAAAATTCCATCTTGATTTATAGGTAGCATTTTTTTACGGCTGTGAGTGGATTTCAGGAAAGGAGAGCTATGCAGTGAAGAAAACTCTTTGCATGCCCGTGAATTCAGTTTTTGTGAGTTTTATACAGTCACCACCACGGGTCATGTCAATAATACACTGAAGAAAGCTGAAAGAAGTTCTGTTCATGGAATACACTGGTGACATTTGCCTGAATATGTTCCTTAACTGTTTTCGCAGTCAGCTGAACATGTGCTTTTATTAGAGCCACCAAGGGCACAGGTAACTGTATAAAAATCTCATCCAACAACTTTGACTTAAATGTGCATTGGACAATACCTTTGTACCAGCAGGCCACATTAATTTTTTTGCATCAAACAAAATCATTATTGAAAAATTTGGTATTGCTTTGCTAAAGTGGGTATCTACTGAATATCTCCAATCCAATTCTTTCCTCTAATATGGTAATCTGTTATCTGTATTCAATTATCTGGAAGGTGAAAGTTGCTGGGCTGCCCAATGGAAAATTTTAAGCCCTTTCACTCTGGGTCTGTTGTCTTTTCAGATCAATCTTTCTGCTAATGACAACCAATACTTTCATATGTGATTACAGGCCTGCTCCATCTTTTCATGAGCCGAGACTCTTTGGAATCATATGTATTGATCTTTTTAATAGAAGTCAGGAAAAATAAAATTACTCTGGCTTCTTGCGGCAAAACGATGATAAATGAGAACTTAGGAACTTATGGGAGAAATTTTTTCTGCCTTGGATTATTTTAATCACTAAAAATGATTGTCTTTTTAATAATATTTGCTTTCCATTATGCACATTTGCAGCAAAGCCAAAAATTGTTTCTGTATTGCTTTATGAAACCACATTGAGGCAGGGGCCTGTTGGTGTTCCCGCACCTGCTGGTGACTCAGGTACAGCGACCCCTAACAGGAGGCAAAGAGCCAAGCTCCAGAGTCTCTGCGGCAACCTCAAGTTGAGTTTCAGCAGAGCACTTCTGATGAAAGAGAACTTGCTGAACTAGGCATTTTTTAAAAAGGACTTTTGTTTAAAAGCTCATTGTGAATACTATTGCCTTAGAAGAAAGCTTATATTTCTTTTATCACTCCTCCTTTTTGTTTTCTCCTTGGTTAAGACTGATTATTTCCCAAGTGGGGTTGCTTTTTTATTTAAGAGCAAGTATATGTAATTCCTTGCCTGTGGTTTGGTTGCTTTCTCTGTGTGTCCAGTAGCTGCTGCTGGTGCCATTGGTGGTAATTGGGAATCAAACATGTGGGGTCACTGTTCTATCACCTTTTCTCTGAAACCTAAAACTATAGGACTCACTTTGGCCCTCATTTTAGAATCTGAGCTCTATGTTTTGTATTTGAATCAAGTTCCCAGTTCCCAGCTGAAGACAGGATTGTTTCCCTGGCTTCAGGGGAACATGTGGCCAACAGAGATGATCAAAGAGAGCCAATGCCACTACACACAGAGATCAGATCTCGGCTGGTATGAGGACATGGATGAGGATCAAAATTTTGCTGATGTCAGGCCAAAGTACAGCCTTGCTTTGCTTTGTTTGGCCCTTGGAGACCTATCTGTAAGAAGGAAAACTTGTCCTACTGGGACGCCACATAAATAGCCCCCATGGCTCAATGGGATTGTTTCACTGTGATGCAGTGAAGAATCCCACTCTACCCACCCCCGCCAATTTCTGTCTCCTTCCTACCTAAACATGACAAAAAGAAAGATCTCATTCAGATACAAATTGTGTTCAATGAACTTGTCATTTAACCTGGTTTAATCCAGTCCCATTTAGGACTTGTCCGGAGTGTACTATGTATGTGCCAGGCAGTGGGGACGTAGAACGGAACAGGGGCGGCAGGTTTCCAGATTGTGTGTATAGGATTGATGGTCATTCAAGGAAGATAGCCAGCAAACCTCATTACAAGGCTGAGGCATGTTGGTAAGCCTCAGGTGCCCAGTGACACTGAGGATAGATAGAGTCTGATGTGGGGGTACATGGAAGGCTACATTTAAGTTGAGAACTGAAGAATAGGAATAAGCCAGAGGAAAATTGGAGAAGATAGGTGGGGAAAGAATATTCTAGGCTGAAGAAACTGCCATGTAGAAGTGGGAATTTGAGGGCCATCGTCTTTGTGAGGAACGGATATTATCCCAGTATCGCTTCGATACAGACGGAAAGTGTCCAGAGATTTGGGCATTGTTTCTAATGTCACCTGGTAGTACAGGTGATCTCTGAGTCTAAATTTACTCACACATGGAGGTAATGATGATTCTCAGGCGGATTTTGGGCTTTAGCTGTGGAATGAGCTGTGTGTGTGGTATTGCCTTTGTCTAGACTGTTCAACTTTGGCCCTTTGCTATCTTTGATTGAAAGGCAGTATTCGTAAAATTGTTTGAATATTTCTAAAATTTTGGTCTTAATTTAAAAAATGAGTGGAAAATATTAGAACCCAAATGCTGATATCTGTGATAAGAAACATAGGCTTTAAAAAATTTATAAAATTGGAAGAAAAATGGAAAGTTTTGTGGTAAATTAACCTGAGACATGCATTACCTTTAAGCCTATCAATCATGTATTCAGATGTGAACTTTTATGCCTGTCAATTGTGTATTCACATGTGAAAAGCAAACAAAATATTAAGAGGCATGCTTGAAATACTAGAAATAAACTAGTGAAGAGTACAAATATGTCTAAAGATGAGGTATAATTAAAGACTTTTTAATATGTATCTCTGGGAGTCCCCTCATCATGAAGAATAGATTATTTAAGTTGTACTCCACTTGCTTTCTGCAATCCACCCCCCTACACAGATTTTTATTTTATACGAAAGTAGAGGACTGTCTTATTTTTTTCTTTCTCTCAGGAGTTTGTTAAAGATGGTTAGAAATTACAGATTCAAAATTTAGTAGCTTACATGATATCAGTTCTTAGTTCTGTGCATTAGATGAAACAGTGGAATAATGTGAAATTAAAAGAAACCATAAACATCTGTTCATACCTACTTTGCTGAGAACTTCTGCAGATGTCATTAACTCTTCAGATTTCCAAAATCTAGATCTTGCTATTAGAAAGTGACAACAGCTCTTGGTAATGGTCAACATAGAAATTGATAACAATTTGGATAAATAGAAATAGCAAAATATGACTATAGAGACAAAAAGGAGAAAGAGTAAGAGAATCTTTAATTCTACTGAATTAAGAATTCTGAAGTTTTATTGAGGTGAATTCTGTAAACAAACTTTGTCATATAGTTACTTAAAGAGTACTAGAGGAATATTGTACTTTGGTCGCATGCTTGAGTGACCACAGGAGGTTTAAATACCTTTAAATACAAGGGTGTCCACTGACACCAAGAGATTTCAGCAACTGACAATTTCAAAAATCCACTTTACATCACACCTTCTTGAGGTTGTTTCAGCTCAAGCCAATCTCTGACTTGATCCTATATAGGCTTTGGTGGTTGCATCAGGAAGAGTCTAGTATCTTGGATAATTTAAAAGTACTTTTGTAGACTGAAGAATCAGCAGGTAGAATATAGACTCTAGGTTATCAAACTTTTAAATTCATAATTAACAAACTAAAATATGCAAGAGGAAAAGTACCTTCTCTCTTTCCCATCTAATATGTGTTAGAGAATCTTCTACTTCCCCACCCCCAGTGAGGTCTGCTGGTAATTTATTTACAGTTGGACATTCTCTTCTCTTTATCTATTGAAAACATTGAGGCCTCTATTGTCATTTTGGTTGCAATTCCATCAATACCCAGTGTACCTTAAAATAGCCTTTAATTTTTTATGACTCAAGCCTGCAGAAAAACAGTGTGGGTCATTTTTTTAGGCTGGTTTTATCCACCACCTCTTTCTTGATACTCTGCCTCACAACCACCTGTCAGTCTTTTGATATCCCAGAGGGTTGAGGAGGTTAAGATATTGATCACAATCCTGTGGGTGATTACTCAAAGCTCTTTCTCAGGAAGATTCTAAAAGCTGGTATGTGCTCAGCCCTCCATCTGGACAACTCTCTAAAGTCTGCAGGTGAGTCATTCCCATCAGCATAAGCATGTGATGTGGCCATTGCATGGCCTGCTTGTGAGAATGTGTTGGCCCTTGACTATGCACCCTTCTTTGCCTTTCTCTCCTGTTTGCTGTTTAGATGTTACACATACTTTAATTGGTAACTTTATTCCTTCCTTCCTGTCCAGAGTTGTTCCTGCTCTGTAACTAGTAATCCCTCTAGCAATACTTATTAATTATCTGGGGATAGCACTTTAAAAAGTCTGTCAATTGAGACGCTGTGGCACGTCTTAGGCTCCAGCCCATTGCTGAGTCACTCTGAGGTGAGCAGATGAACACTTCAGGTCTAAGAGGTCTGTCAGTGCTGACTTCTGAAATCAGAGAGTTCAGTTTATTTAGAGCAACCAAACTAAAAATGCCCCATATTGACAATAGGAGATATAAGGGACCTTATAACTGAAAGTGTTTCTGAATCATCCATAAGGGGCAATCTAGGCAGTATCTACATTAAGCTTTTAAGAATTCAAAGTGCTTATTTATGTATTATTGAGATACAATATCCTATTAGTTTCAGGTGTACATCATAGTGATTTGCTGTTTTTATATATTTCAAAATGGTCCCCACAATAAGTCTAGTACCACCTGTCACCATACAAAGTTACTACAATATTGTTGATTATATTTCCTTTCAAATTCATTAATTCTTTCATTTGTTTACTTTTTCATTTTGTAAGTGCTTACTTAGTACCAATGAGATGCCAGGTATTGATGTAGGCACTGGACCTCCAAAGATTCATTAAGCATTCCCTCCTGAGGGAGCACAAAGTCCAGTGGAGGATCTAGATTCTCAAAAATGATGACAATAATTGGTCCTGAGGCTATGAAGGAGGAATGCTTAGGTGCTAGGAGAGGAAGGAAGTACCCTAATTCTGTCCTAGGGCTCATGGAATGGTGTGGACATTTTTTTCCCTTAGGGATTACAGAACAGGGAAGGCTAGGTATGCAGAGGTGGTGGTATTTAGGTTGAACATTTAGAATTGAGTAGGAGTTTTCCAGATGGATACAGGTTTTTTGTTTTTTGTTTTTTTTGTTTGTTTGTTTTGTTTTGTTTTTCAAATTGAACAGCAATTCTGAAGACCCAGGGAATGGTGGAGACTTGAACATCTACTCAAGACAGTTTATTTTCATATGTGTTATTTATAGTAAGAACACATCTTTCCCTTAAAGATCTATGTTTGTTCAATATTTCCTATTTGTATTAATGCTTGGTTTCCACATTTTAAAACTTGGAGCCATATTTTATATGTTTTAAAATGTAGGTCAGTGGGAAAGAAGATTCAATGACCAATTTTCATTTAACACCACTTTTTAGGGATCCGTTTAATTTGTAAGTTTAGAATGGTTTCTGTCACATCTATTTAAGCATATAAAAATAGCTTATTTTCTGTGGTTCATTCTGGATATTCTTAATATGAAAATATTTAAAGTTGATACGTTGATATGTTTTTTTTTTCTAACTCAGTGGCAGTTGATCACCTGTAAATGTTTGGATTTTCTATGGATGGACATGGATGTGCTAAGGAATTTTCAGTACTCTCATTCCTGAATCTAGGATAACTACACAGAATATTGGAAGTGCAAATTGGATGCTTGACAGCTGGCAAGAGAGAAACAGAATTTGTTTCCCTTTGGGATTTGATAACTGTTAATTCTTCATGAACTTGGCTTCTGCCAAACATATATTATACTTTCCTCTGAATGGAAATTCATATTGTTAAACTCTACGTGAACTCAAGGTATTAATGTAGAGTGCTTACTAGCAAAAATGACTTGCAAATGTCAGATAAAATTAAATAACATGGCTTAATAAAATAAGCTTGTTTCCGAAAATCTGTTTTTCATATTTGTGAAAGAATTATCTGTCCTGTTATTTAAACCAAGATATTGCCAGGACAGGGAAAAGAGATGCTCTCTTATCAATTATCAAGGGAGCCATTGATTTCACAAAGCCAATTAAAGTATTTCTGGAGGAACAAGTAAATATTAGTTTTAGAAGCATTTCTTTTTAAAAGAGACCAGGTGACTAGGATAAAAGTACTAAATAAAAATAAGACATACTATTCATTACTTAAGGCACAGTGAGCAGCTGGGCATGCTTGGAGACCATTGGTTCTCCTATTTAACTACTTAAACAATATGGACAGTTAGCTTTCACTAAGCCACAGACATAACATAGATAGACTTCATGGCCATTTGGAATGAATTTTGACTTGAGCAAATGTCCCATGGTTTGACTAGATATTTTGTGAGCAATGAAGAGTTACCATCAAAAAAGCAAGTCTGAATATAAGGTATTCTCTGGAGATGCTGGGGAGACCCGTTTGCTCTTTGTGATCCTTGTTGGAATTAGGTATGAATCACCATTTGTCCAGCATAGTGATGTGACAGAGAACAGAAACAGGGGCTGCTTCCAGAGCATGTTGGCTTCTGCTTGGAAGACACTTTAGGGAAAGCATGTTAGATTAGTTCATGGAGGAAGTGAGTAGGGGTTTTGTCTTGGAATAATGTTCTTAGGTGATACTGACTTGATCCGTGGTGCTTGAGAAATATTTCTTCTGGTAAAATTGATCTAAGATGAATTTTTAAGTCTGGTGGATCTACATCAAGGAGTCCACCCAGAATCTACTGGATCTCTGTTTCGAACCAACTCTTTTTGAATAAGATATAATTAGAATTATTGCTGTGGATAAAGGTCAAAATCTGTCTTCTTGGAGGATATGCTACCAGTCTCAGGACAAAGACTATCTATCTCAACAAAACCCCTTTCAATAATCCTTTATGATTATGATTCTGTCAGCTGTGAGTGGCCTCACACCTTTTGTCCACCCTGGGAATACTCAATTCCCTGAACCTACTCACCAAATGCACAAACTAGTCTCTGATTCTATTTATTTTAATTTTCAATGGTCCATTTCATGATTCTCTAATTTAAGGAGATACTACCAAGTTAGAGTTCACTGGAATTTGGTAAAGAACCAATAATAGTTGGGAATTGAAGAGCAAATGTCGATGTAATTCAAGAATTTTCCAATTATTTTCTCCTCTGTAGACATTAGCTATCCATTAATCTTTTCATACCCTTATAATAGAGTCAAGGAAAATGTGAGCACCACCTATGAACATAAGAATTCTTCTCTCCTTTTGACTTTTAACTGATATTTGGTTCTTGTCTTAGTCCATTTGAGTTGCTATAACAGATATCATAGACTGGATGGTTTATAAACAACAGAAGTTTGTTTCTCATAGTTCTGGAGACTGGAAGTCTGAGATCAAGTTCCATGTCTGGTGAGGACCTGCTTCATGGTTCATAGACGGCTGTCTTACGGTGTCCTCACATGGCAGGAGGGGAGAGGTAGCTCAGTGGGATCTTTTATAAGAGCACTAATTCTGTTCATGAGGGCTCCACCCTCATACCTAATTACCTCCCAAAGGCTCCACCTCCAAATACTATCACATTGGGCTTTGGGATTTGACATATGAATTTTGGGGGACCACAAAGATTTAGCCTGTAGCAGTCCTTTTTTTAAGTTTTTATTTTAATTCTAGTTAACATATAGCATTCTTTTACTTTCAGGTGTACAATATAGTAATTCAACAGTTCGATATATCACCCTGTGCTCATCACAAGTGCCCTCCCTAATCCCTGTCACCTATTTCACCCATCTCCTCATGTCCCACCCCTCTAGTAACCATCAGATTGTTCTCTATAATTAAAAGTCTGTTTCTTGCTTTCTCTCTTTTTCTCTCTTTATTATATTTTTCCCTTTGCTTGTTTTGTTTCTTAAATTCCATATATGAATGAAATCATATGGTGTTTGTCTTTCTCTGACCGATTTATTTTGCTTATACTCTCTAGCTCCATCCATGTCATTGCAAATGGCAGGGTTTCATTCTTTTTTATGGTTAAATAGTACTCAATTGTATATATACCACATCTTCTTTATCCATTCATCAAACAGTGGACACTTGGGCTGCTTCCGTATCTTGGCTATTATAAACAACACTGCTATAAATGTAGGGGTGCATGTATCCTTTGAATTAGTGTTCTTGTATTCTTTGGGTAGATTCCCAATAGTGAAATTGCTGGATCATAAGGTAGTTCTATTAAATTTTTGAGGAACGGGGGCGCCTGGGTGGCTCAGTCGTTAAGCGGCTGCCTTCGGCTCAGGTCATGATCCCAGGGCCCTGGGATCGAGCCCCGCATCGGGCTCCCTGCTCCACGGGAAGCCTGCTTCTCCCTCTCCCACTCTTACTGCTTGTGTTCCCTCTCTCGTGTCTCTCTCTGTTAAATAAATAAATAAAATCTTTAAAAAAAAAAAAATTTTTTTGAGGAACTTCTATAGTGTTTTCCACAGTGGCTGCCCCAGTTTGCATTCCCACCAATGGTGTATGAGTGTTTCTTGTGTTGTTGATTTTAGCTCTTCTGATAGGTGTGAGGTGATACCTCAGTGTGGTTTTGATTTACATTTCCCTGATGATAAGTGATGAGCATCTTTTCACGTGTTTGTCAGTCATTTGGGTGTCTTCTTTGGAGAAATGTCTGTTCATGTCTTTTGCCCATTTTTTATTTGGATTACTTGTTTTTTGGATGTTGAGTTTTGTAAGTTCTTTATATATTTTGGATACTAGCCCTTTATTGGATATGTCATTTGTAAATATCTTCTCCCATTCTGTAGGTTGCCTTTTGGTTTTGCTGATTGTTTCCTTCACCATGCAGAAGCTTTTTATTTTGATGTAGTCCCAAGAGTTTATTTTTGCTTTTGTTTCCCTTGCCTCAGGAGACATATCTTTTTTTAAAAATTATTATTATGTTATGTTAATCACCATACATTACATCGTTAGTTTTTGATGTAGTGTTCCATGATTCATTGTGCATAACACCCAGTGCTCCATGCAGAACGTACCCTCTTTAATACCCATCACCAGGCTAACCCATCCCCCACCCCCCTCCCCTCTAGAACTCTCAGTTTGTTTTTCAGAGTCCATCGTCTCTCATGGTTTGTCTCCCCCTCCGATTTCCCCCCCTTCATTCTTCCCCTCTTGCTATCTTCTTTTTTTTTTTTCTTAACATATATTGCATTATTTGTTTCAGAGGTACAGATATGAGACTCAACAGTCTTGCACAATTCACAGCGCTTACCAGAGCACATACCCTCCCCAGTGTCTATCACCCAGTCACCGATCCTTCCCACCCCACCCCCCACTCCAGCAACCCTCAGTTTGTTTCCTGAGATTAAGAATTCCTCATATCAGTGAGGTCATATGATACATGTCTTTCTCTTTTTGACTTATTTCACTCAGCATAATACCCTCCAGTTCCATCCACGTCATTGAAAATGGCAAGATCTCATTCCTTTTGATGGCTGCATAATATTCCATTGTATATATATACACCACATCTTCTTTATCCATTCATCTGTTGATGGACATCTTGGCTCTTTCCATAGTTTGGCTATTGTGGACATTGCTGCTATAAACATCAGGGTGCACGTACCCCTTCGGATCCCTACATTTGTATCTTTGGGGTAAATACCCAGTAGTGCAATTGCTGGATCGTATGGTAGTTCTATTTTCAACTTTTTGAGGAACTTCCATACTGTTTTCCAGAGTGGCTGCACCAGCTTGCATTCCCACCAACAGTGTAGAAGGGTTCCCCTCAGGAGACATATCTTGAAAGAGTTTGCTATGGCCAATGTCAAAGAAATTACTGCCTGTGTTCTTTTCTAGGATTTTTATGGTTTCAGGCCTCATATTTAGGTCTTTAATCCATTTTGAGTTTATTTTTATGTATGGTATAAGAATGGTCCAGTGTCATTCTTTTGCATGTTGCTGTCCAGTTTTCCCCAACACCATTTGTTGAAGAGACTGTCTTTCTCCCATTGGATATTCTTTTCTGCTTTGTCAAAGATTAATTGACCATATAATTATGGGTTTTTTGCTGTTTTTCTTTTTCTGCATTTTCTATTATGTTCTATTGATCTATGTGTCTATTTTATGTCAGTATCATACTGTTTTGATTACTACAGCTATGAAATAGAACTTGAAGTCAGAATTTTGATGCCTCCAGCTTTGCTTTTCTTTTTCATGATTGCTTTGGCTATTTGGGGTCTTTTACAAATTGGTTCTATACAAATTTTAGGATTTTTTATTCTAGTTCTGTGAAAAAAATGCTGCTGGGTCTTTTTTAGATTTAAATTTAAGTTAGTTAACATATAGTATAGTATTGGTTTCAGGAGTAAAATTTAGTGATTCATCACATATATAACACCCAGTGCTCATCCCAGTAAGTGCCTTCCTTAATGCCCATCACCCATTTAGTGCAGCTCCCCACCCTGGACCCCCTCCAGCAACCCTCAGTTTGTTCTCTGTAGTTAAAAGTCTCTTATGGTTTGCCCTCCCTCCCTTTCCCTCTCTGTTTCTATCTTGTTTTATTTTTCCTTCCCTTCCCCTATGTTCATTTGTTTTGTTTCTTAAATTCCACATATGAGTGAAAGCATATATTTGTCTTTCTCTGACTGACTCCTTTTGCTTAGTATAACACACTCTAGTTCCATTTATGTTGTTGCAAATGGCAAGATTTCATTCTTTCTGATGTCTGAGTAATATTCCATTGTATGTATACCTGTGTGTGTATACCTTTTTGAGGAACCTCCATCCTGTTTTCCAGAGTGGCTGCACCAGTTTGCATTCCCACCAACAGTGCAAGAGGGTTCACCTTTCTCCACATCCTTGCCAACATCTGTTGTTTCCTGAGTTGTTAATTTTAGCCATTCTGACCAGTGTGAGGTGGTGTCTCATTGTGGTTTTGATTTGTATTTCCCTGTTAATTAGTGATGTTGAGCATCTTTTCATGTGTCTGTTAGCCATTTGTATGTCTTCTTTGGAGGAATGTCTGTTCGTGAATTCTGTCCATTTCTTACCGGTACTATTTATTTTTTGGGTTTTGATTTTGATGAGTTCTTTATAGATTCTGGATACTTGCCCTTTATCTGATATGTCATTTCAAATATCTTCTCCCATTCCATTGGTTGCCTTTTAGTTTTGTTGATTATTTCCTTCATTGTGCAGAAGCTTTTTATCTTGGTGAGGTCCCAATAGTTCATTTTTGCTTTTGTTTCTCTTGCCTCTGGAGATGTAAGAAGTTGCTTACTAGTTGTAAGAAGTTGCTGTGGCTGAGGTCAAAGAGGTTGCTGCCTGTTTTCTCCTCTAGGATTTTAATGGTTTCCTGTCTTATATTTAGGTCTTTCATCCATTTTGAATTTATTTTTGTTTATGGTGTAAGAAAGCGGTCCAGTTTCGTTCTTCTGCATGTTGCTGTCCAGTTTTCCCAATACCATTTATTGAAGAGATTATCTTTTTTAAAAAGATTTTATTTATTTGAGAGAAAGAGAGGGAGAGAGCATGAGTGGGGAGAGAGGCAGAAGGAGAGTGGGGAGCAGACTCCCCTCAGAGCAGGGAGACCAACTCGGAACTCAATCCCAGGACCCTAAGATCATGACCTGAGCCAAAGGTAGATGTTTAACCAACTGAGTCACCCAGGCGCCCTGTCTTTTTTTGATAGGGATTGCATTAAATGTGTAGATTGCTTTAGGTAGCATAAACATTTAACAATATTCTTTTAATCTATGAGCATGGAATGTTTTTCCATTTCTTTGTGTTGTCTTGAATTTCATTCATCCATGTTTTATAGTTTTCTGAGTACAGGTCTTTCACTTTGTTAGTTAGGTTTATTCCTAGGTATCTTATTTATTTTTTTGGGGGGGTGCAATTGTAAATGGGATCAATTTCTTAATTTCTCTTTCTGCTGCTTCATTATTGGTGTATAGAAATGGAACAAATTTCTGTATGTTGATTTTATATCCTGTGACTTTGCTGAATTCGTTGATCAGTTCTAGCAGTTTTTTTTTTTTTTTTTTTTTTTGGTGGAGTTGTCAGGGTTTTCTGTATTTAGTATCATGTTATCTGCAAATAGTGAATTTTACTTCTTACTTACTGATTTGGATTCCTTTTATGTCTTTTTGTTGTCTGATTGCTATAGCTAGGACTTCCATTACTATGTTGAATAAAAGTGGTGAGAGTGGACATCCTTGTTTTGTTCCTGACCTTAGGGGAAAAGCTCTCAGTTTTTCCACATTAAGGATAATGTTAGCTGTGGGTTTTCATAAATGGCCTTTATTATGTTGAGGTATGTTCCCTCCAAATCTATTTTGTTGAGGGTTTTTTTTTTTTATCATGAATGGAAGTTGTACCTGTCAAGTGCTTTTTCTGTGTCTGTTGAAATGATAGTATGGTTCTTATCCTTTCTCTTATTGTGATGTATCATATTGATTGATTTGTGTACATTGAACTACCCTTGCAACCCAAGAATAAATCCCACTTGATTGTGGTGAATGATTTTTTTAAATGTATTGTTGAATTTGGTTTCCTAGTATTTTATTGAGAATTTTTGCATCTGTGTTCATTAGGGTTATTGGCCTGTGGTTCTCTTTTTTAGTGGTGTCTTTATCTGGTTTTAGTATCAGGCTAATGCTGGCCTCATAGAATGAATTTGGAAGTTTCCCTTCCTTTTCTATATTTTGGAATTTTTTAAAAATACGTTATCCTGTGAAGCTATCTGGTTCTAGACTTGTGTTTATTGGGAGTTTTTTGATTACTGACTTTGCTGGTTACCGGTCTGTTCAAATTTTCTATTTCTTCCTGTTTCAGTTTTGGTAGGTTATACGTTTCTAAGAATTTATCAATTTCTTCTAAGTTGTCCAGTTTTTTTTTCATATAGTTTTTCATAATATTCTCTTATGATTGTTTGTATTTCTGTTGTGTTGCTTATTATTTCTCCTCTCTCATTTGCGACTTTATTTATTTGAGTCCTTTCTATTTTTTTCTTGATAAGTCTGGCTAGAGGTTAATTAATTTAATGAATTTTTTCAAAGAACCAGCTCTTGGTTTCATTGGTATGTTCTATTATTTTTATAGTTTCTATATTATTTATTTCTGCTCTAATCTTTATTATTTCCTTCCTTCTTCTGGTTTTAGGTTTTGATTGTTGTTCTTTTTCTAGCTCCTGTAAGTGCAAGGTTAAGTTTTTTATTTGAGATTTTTCTTGCTTCTTGAGGTAGGCTTGTATTGCTATAAACATCCCTCTTAGAACTGCTTTTGCTATATCCCAGAGATTTTGGACTGTTGTGTTTTCATTTGCATTTGTTTCCATGTACTTTTAAATTTCTTCTTTGATTCCTTGTTGACCCATTCATTATTTAGTAGCATGTTATTTAACCTCCATGTATCTGGTCTTTCCAGATTTTTTCTTCTGGTTGACTTTTAGTTTTATAGCATTGTGGTCAGAAAAGATGTGTGGTATGATTTCAATCTTCTTGAATTTGTTGAGGTTTGTTTTCTGTGTTAATATGTGATCTATTCTGGAGAATGTTCTATGTGCACTTGGAAAGAAGTGTAGTCTGCTCTTTTAGGATGGAATGTTCTGAATATATCTGTTAAATCCGTCTGTTCCAGTGTGTCATTCAAAGCCATTTTTTTAAAAAATATTTATTTATTTATTTTAGAGGGGGGAGTAGAGAGACAGAGACAGAATGAGCAGAGGGAGGGACAGAGGGAGAGAGAGAATCTAAAGCAGACTCCCTGCTGAGCATGGAGCCCAATGCAGGGCTCGATATCATGACTCTGAGATCATGACCTGAGCCAAAATTAGGAGTCAGACGCATAATCAACTGAGTCAGCCAGCTGCCCCAAAGTTGTTGTTTTTTTGTTGATGTTCTGTTTAGATGATGTGTCCATTGATGTAAGTGGGATGTTAAGGTCCCCTATTATTATTGTATTATTATCAATCAATTCCTTTATTTTTGTTATTAACTGTTTAATGTATTTGGGTGCTCCTATGTTGGGTGCACAAATATTTACAATTGTTATATCTTCTTGTTAGATTGTTCCCTTTATTATTATATAGTGTTCCTCTTTGTCTCTTGTTACAGTCTTTGTTTTAAAGTCTCTCTCTCTCTCTTTTTTTTTTTTTTTCTGGGATGCCTAGGTGGCTCGGTTGGTTGTGTGTTTGCCTTCAGCTCAGGTCGTAATCCCAGAGTCCTGGGATCAAGTTTTGCCTTGGGCTCCTTGGATGGCAGGGAGTCTGCTTCTCCCTCTGCCTGCCACTCCCCCTGCTTGTGCTCTCTCTCTGACAAGTACATAAATAAAATCTTTAAAAAATCGTCTTTTTTCCCCCAATATAAGTATTGCTACTCAGCTTTCTTTTGACATCCATTTGCATGATAAATGTTTCTCCAGCTTCTCACTTTCAAACTGCATGTGTCTTTAGGTCTAAAATGGGTCTTTTGTAGGCAGCATATAGATGGGTCTTGCTTTTTATCCATTCTGTTACCCTATGTCTTTTGACTGGAGCATTGAATCCATTTACATTCAAAGTAATTGTTGATAGATATGTATCTATTGCCATTTTATTATTTTGTGGTTATTTCTGAAGATTTTCTCTGGTCTTTTCATGTTTTTCTCTCTTTCATGTTTTACTGATTTCTTTGGTGATATATTTGAATTTCTTTCTCTTTATTGTTTGCCTATTTCTTAGTGACTTTTGATTTAATGTTGCCATTAGGTTTGCATACAACCTCTTTTGCATATGGTAGTCTATATTAAATTGATGGTTGTTTAAGTTTGAATGTATTCTTTTCTCCTCTCCTCCCCAAATTTTAGGTATATGTTTTTATATTATATATCCTTTTTTTTTTTGGTGAGTATCTCGACTGATTTTTTACAGAAATATCATTTTTACTGCTTTTGTGTCTCCTACTGTCATTTTTGGTCTCTCCTTTCCACTCAAAGTATCCTTTTTTTAAATTTTATTTTTTATTTTTTATTATTAAGTTATGTTAATCACCATACATTACACCATTAGTTCCTGATGTAGTGTTCCATGATTCATTGTTTGCGCATAACACCCAGTGCTCCATGCAGAACATGCCCTCCTCAATACCCATCACCAGGCTAACTGAAGACATCCAAATGGCCAACAGACTCATGAAAAAGTGCTCAACATCGCTCGGCATCAGGGAAATCCAAATCAAAGTATCCCTTTTAATATTTCTTGCAGAGCTGGTTTAGTGGTCATGAACTCCTTTAGTTTGTGTTTGCCTGGGAAACTCTTTTATCTCTCCTTCTATTCTGTATGATAGCCTTCCTAAATAGAATATTCTTGGCTGCAGATTTTTCCCATTCAGCACTTTGAATATATCATGCCACTGTCTTCTGGCCTGTAAAGTTTCTTGTTGAAAAATCTCCTGCTAGCCTTATGGGTTTTCCCTTGTAAGTTAATGACTTCTTTTGTCTTGCCTTTTTTTTTTTTTTAGATTTTATTTATTTATTTGACAGAGAGAGCATGCATGCATGAGCACAAGTGGGGGAGCTGGAGGTAGAGGGAGAAGCAGGCTCCCCACTGAACAAGGAACCTGATGTGCCGCTTGATCACAGAGCCCTGGGATCATGACCTGAGCTAAAGGCAGACACTTAACTGACTGAGCCACCCAGGAGCCCCTGTCTTGCTGCTTTTAAAATTTTTTCGTTATTACTATATTTTGCAAATTTAATTATAACATGTATTGGTGTTCATCTGCTTTTGTTTGCTCTGTTGTGGGTTCTCTGTGCCCCCTGGATCTGGAAATCTGTTTCCCTCCCCAGATTAGGAATGTTTTCAGCTACTGTTTCTTCAAATAAATTTCCTGCCCCCTTTTCTCTCTCTTCTTCTTCTGGGATTCCTATAATATGAATGTTATTACATTTGATGGAGTCACTGAGTTCTCTAAGTCTATTCTTGTTTTGCATAATTCTTTCCTCTCTCTTTTGTTCAGCTTGATTACTTTCCACTACTTTATCTTCTAGGTCACTAATTCATTCCTCTACTTCTTTCATCTTGCTGTTCCTTCCATTAAGTGTGTTTCTCATTTCATTTATTGAGCCCTTTATCTCTGCTATGTTACTTCTTATCTCTGTGTTAAGGGACTCACTCATGTCTTCCACTTTTTTCTCAAGTCCAGTGAGTATTCTTATGATCATTGCTTTAAATTCTCTATCAGGCAGGTTACTTATATCTGTTTCACTTAGATCTCTGGCTGTGGCCTTGTCCTGTTCTTTCATTTGGGATAAATTTCTCTGTCTCCTCCTTTTGTCTGCCTCTCTCTATCTGTTTCTCTGTGTTAAGAAAGTCAACTGTGCCTTCTCCTCTTGAAAGTAGTGATTTTAGGGGCACCTGGTTGGCTCAGTCGGTTGAGCATCTGCCTTCAGCTCAGGTCATGATCCTGGGCTCTGGGATCAAGCCCTGCATCAGGCTCCTTGCTCATTGGGAAGTCTGCTTCTCCTATTCCTTCTGCCTGCTGCTCCCCTTGCTTGTGCTTTCTCTCTCTGTCAAATAAATAAATAAATAAAATCTTAAAAAAAAAAAAAAAGAAAGAAGTGATTTTATGAAGAGTCCTGGAGTGCCCTGCCGTGCAGTGTCCCCTGTTCATTAGAACCTAGCCCTTCAGGAGAGTATCCTATGTGTGTTTCTTATGCCCTGCTTTACATCTGAGTCAATTTTCCTTTCAGTGCAGTTGTCTGCACTGACTCTGCCTGTTGTGGGCTGTGCTTGCTCTCTGTGGTGCCAGTTGGACTGAGTCAGGACAGCTCTGGGGGGCATGCCTGCTGGGGATCTTGGGAGCAGGGTGGTGGTGTTAGCAAAATTTGCACGGGGCCAGGATCCCCTGAAGCACTGCAGCTTCTGGGGCCTGTGTACCAGGGTGGCTGAGGCTGGGTGCAACGTGGGATGGTGGCTGAGCATGTGTGGCTGGGAGTGGTGTGGTAGATGTGTAGGTTGCAGTGGGAACTGTGCAACTGGAAGTTGGGCAGGGCACCCGGTTGGCTTTAACAAAATTTGCCCTGAGCCCAGGGCTGAGGCCAGCAGGTGTGGGGTGGATGATCCATCAGGAGAACTCATGGGCATGGCACACTGCTAGTGGGTTGGTAGCAAGTGTCAGTGCAGCCCCACCTCCCGCAGGTGTCTCTGTGTTTATGCTGGGAAGTGGAGAAGGAAAAAGGCTCCTGCCAGCTCCCTCATTTTCAGAGAAGTCCCCCAAGATGCTTTAAAATCAGTATGAACAGATCTGTCTCCTGTTTGCCCCCCAGCATTATGATTGCTTCTCTGTGCAGGCTGCTGGCTCTTTAAGGGTGGCAATCCAGCCATCACTTACCCTCCCATTTCACTTAGTTCTGAGTCAGCTGGCTTTTAAAGCTCCAGGTTCCAAGTCCTACTGGTTTTACACACTCACAGAATTCAGTGCCTCTGGTTTTTAAAGCCAAATGCTATGGGCATTAGTCTTCCCTGTGTGAGCTCCCTGGTGTGAGGGCCCATTTTTCTGCCCTCTCTGTGTGCAACTCCCTCCTCTGGCAGGCAGCCTTCCTCTGCCTTTCTGACCTTCCTAAACTTTCAGATGCAGCTGCTTTCTGTATTTAGTTGTGGAGTTTGTTCTGCCAGTCATTGGATTGCTCTCTGGTTATTGATTTGGAGATGGATGATATCTAGTTGTAAACGTGGGGTGGGGTGAACTCAGGGTCCTCCATCTTCCCAAGCTCCCAAGATCTCCATAGCAGTTCTTAATAGTTTTCTGGGGAGATTTTAAAAAGTTTGATTATACTTTTTCTATGGTCCTTTTCTATTAGATCTAGTTTTTAAAAAATTTCATTTGGAGAGTTGAATGAAATTTTAAAAACCTAATTAAATATCACTATTTGATATATATGTTAATGAGAAGACTATATATATTGTAATTTCTTAACAGAATATGGTAAAAACAGAAAAAATATTCCTAAAAGGGACAGCCCTCATGGACTGTGACACCCCTACCCCACCCCAAACTTTGTCCCTGGCTCTCCTGTAGGTGATTCAGTAGCTGTGTTGACCTTTGTGTCTGGCTTTTGTACAGACTGAGAAGCTTTGAAATGGGGTTTCTGGGGCTTCTCTGCAAAAATGACCTTGGTAGTAGATCACACAGAACAAGCAGTGAGGTGTCTTTCCATCCTGATGTTCTCTTTCGTGGACAAACTCTATAGGTTTCCCTACTTAGAAGAGTAAGAGTAATTATTTTCTAGTTTGCCGAATGACTTTCTTTAAATGCCCATTTTACTAGTATGTAGATAATTTCTCCAGTATTTCTAGGTCCTGAACTGTTCTAGTTTTAGGGTATATAGATATATAGATGAGAGAGAGAGAGTTTATTTTTTTAAGTAATCTCTACACCCAATGTAGGGCTTGAACTCATAATCTTGAGATCAAAAGTTGCACCCTGTACTGACTGAGCCAGCCAGGCACTCCTAGAATATTTTTGAAGTTCCTAACTTAAAAAAAGGCACAGTCTTGAAGGAGGGGGGAGGTGTGTAGCAGAAACAAAGTTGAGCTAAAAAAAAAAATCAGTTGTGCAAGAAATGTAACCTACTTGATTTTTCTGTAATTGTTTAATTTCTGTTCAGAGTCTCTAGTCTGCTGAATGGTAGAAACTAAATATCATGAATTTAGAGTCTTTCTCCCTTTTCTTGAGGTATCATGCTTATCCTGGGGGCTCATAGAAAGCCGAGATATCAAGGGCAGGAGGCCACCAGGCAAGGGTCATGTTCAGGTGCTTGATGACTTCTCAGCCCTGTCTGGCCCACTAGGCTTGTTCAGGCTCCAGGACTGCCCCACAATCACTGGTGAGGGTAAAGTCCCACCAGGCCTGTATGTGCTAGGGCACAGGGGCTTACAGGTGTCTTACAGGAATCTGTCTGGACACCCCCATACAGACATTTCTCTAATTGCTGCCATGAGTTGGGCATAAGAAAATTTGGGGTGTTGCTTCTTTTCCATAAACTCTACCCGGGAAAGGAAAGCTCTCAGATTCCCTGACCTACCTGGGGTTCTCTTGTGAACTCAGGACAAGGAACTATCCTTTCAGGACCTCCACTGATGTCTCAGCTCTTTTCTCCACCTTTGAACATTTCCTTCCCTCCTCCTCGCCCAGAGATGCTTTCTCTTGCCTGGGGTTTGACAATACAGCTCATACTTTATTTTTTCTTATCTCTTGTTTACTACATACATTTTAGGTCTTGAACTTTTTTTGTGTGTGGTAGCAGAGGGAAGCTACAAAATAGACATACACATGACATTGTGGACAGATAAGTTATTATTAATAAAATAATTTATTATTAATTTAAAATACACACACATAATGTGATTTTGCATATTTTGAAAGGACAGTGCATACTCAGGGTTAAGCAAACACTTCAGATGGATTACCTACAGAATAGGGGAATGGAGTAGAGATCATGGGCCAAAGGGAAAAATTAACCCAAGAGGGGCTTTGCATGCACTAATGCTCTTAATAAAGTTCTCAGAACTGAGAATCATGATTAACTTGATTTCTGTTTCTGGGACCCATAAAATCAAACCAACTAGCTCTTATTTCCTGAAGCATGTAGGCCATGGGCAATTCGAGCTCAAAACGTATCCTTTGGAAAGGCAAAGGCTGTAGATTCTGAATAAGGAAAACTACATTCAAAGTCATATTCAAAACCCCTCCCTTTTTTCCTTCTTATTCTGTTGTAAGGTCACTTCCTTGACTCGATGGCTGCTTCTTACTGACTCTGAGTTGGGAAAGGCCAGGGGGAACTGTATGGGTACATGAGATGCAAGGGAAAACTTTAGTTAATACAGCAAGTTCTACTCCCCTGCATTTCTCTCCCTAGTGCAGACAGATTTGCTTGGATGGTTTGGGTGGCTGGACATCATCCTGATGTCCTCCCCTTTCATTTGGGAACAAGGCATTACTTGCATGGTTTGGGTGGTTGGAATTCTGTATCTTCTACCATATGGGATATTAACTAATATGACCTCCTGCAGCAGGAGGGATAAAATGTGTCCATCGACTCTTCCCTAAAAGATTCTGTAAGCAAAAGGGAAACACACTTATGGGGCAAAGAGATTAATTGCACATCAAGTCAACATTTTCCATGAATTCCCCTAATAAACAGTTCCATGGAATCTTATGAATGACATATTTCAACCCTTTTGTGAGCCCCTCTAAGCATATCTGGAATCCTGGAACATAACTCCATCCTCACAGAGTTAAGAGGTTTGGAGAATAGGAAGTATCCCATGTTGTACGTGTCAGTCACTAAATAAGGAGTCTACAAGTGTGCACCCTCCTTTCTGCAAAAACCCTGGACTCCCTCCTTTTTGCAAAACCTCTGTACCCCAGGTCCAAATCATTGGTATTTTCATTCCTATCCAAGAATGAGTAAGAGAGTGCAATTATGGGATTCTGGTTTCCATGTCCAGCCTCCCCATGCATGGTCCAAGACTCCACTCAATGGAGTGAAAGTTCCTTTTTGGCTCCACAGAGCTGCCACCTTTTCTTTCTGCTGGCTTCTGCCCTACCATTGTGGTCACTTGGACTAAAATGATGCCTTTACTTCTTGCCACCCAGAAAACCACACGGCAGGCGGCTGCTACATCTGGCTTCTCTGATCTCTACCAGCCCCAATATGGTTACATACCTCTCACCTTGTTAGAGGGGAGGGGGGTTAATTATATTTGCTGATACTTACCATGTTTTTCCTTCTCTCTGGCTTTCCATACCTATTGGGCTCTCAAATAGTCTCTCTGTCCCTTTGATTTCTTTGGCTTTCCTTCTTGATTCCCTTCTAGATTACATTTTTATTACCTAGGGTGGGAATCAGAACTTTCTAAGTGTAGGTGGAGGGACTCATGCAGACTTCTGAAGTTCTCCACGTCAGTACAGGGCTCAGGCTAGACACACAGGAATCCTGGGGACCCTACTGCCTCATCTCCTTGCCCTCTCCAGCTCCCGCCTCTGCCCAAACCTGCACATGATCTCATACACACCCATCACCCAGTCCTGTCCATCCTGCTTCCTGCCCACTTTTACAGCTCCTATTGCCTCACCACACCCCACCACACCTCCTCCCTCTCTGGTGGTGAGCCTTTCCCATCTCCTCCCTTTCTGCTGCCAGAGCCATCTTCAAAACCCTACTCTGGATGATTCCTCCACTTAGAACCACTTAGCAGCTTCCTCCTGCCTTTAGAATAAACATGCAGGCCTAACTGCCTGAGCTGTCCCTCGCTGACCTCTTCCATCTCTTTCTTCATTCCTCAGAGCTCCTGGAAAATGCCACACTCCTTCCCTCTTGGCCCTGGTTGGTGGTGTTTGCTCTGTTCTCATCATTTGTTTTCTCTTCCCCTTGTGGACACCCACTCACCCTTCACATCTCAGCATGACTCCCTAGACCAGGTTGATCCCCACATAATGCATTCCTACAGCACCCCTACTTTTCCTTTGCATGTCTTCTGTAATTTATAATCACTTCGCTTACACCACCTTTCCCTTTAGGCCATCAGTTCCAGAGGGGGAAGTGAGCAGGTTTATTTTGCTTCCCATTGTCCCTTCCATGGTACTTGGAAGATAGAGTGCCTCAATAAATATTTGTTGACTGGCTGATTTTCCTAAGTTGTTTAATTGCTTATCCAAAGTTCAGTGCTTTTGAACAATGCTAGGAAAACTTACCTTTGAAGCACAACTACTGTGTGCCCAAGTTAAATCCTTCCTCTTTGCCCATGATTATAAATACTGTATTCTGGGTGAACTAGGACATTTTCTAGTTCAGCACAAGACTGTCTACTGTTTGTGTTCCAATGATTTCCTTATGTCTTGTGTGTTTCCTTTGGGCCATGTCTGAGTTGCAGTCCTGCAGGAATGATTTCTCATCTGTTTTTGTGCTAGATAACACCATATTAGTCTTGAATAAATGTGACAAAGTTCTAGCCAAATTCATCATCCCAGTGGAAACCAATGCCCAGGATTTCAATCAAATAGAAAAAGGAGAGATAAATAGGCTACCCTGAATTTATTTATGAATTGTGCTTCCAAAATTATAGTCTATAAGGGCTGAAATAAAATAATGAGGCTACCATTTCTCTCTAGCTAGGAATATATCCAAGCCAGTTGTGTCTTCTTTAGGCAGTACAGAGGAAACTCCATAGGCAAAAAAGGTCTTTTCCTCATGTGGATCAGGAGGCAGGAATGTTCTAGTAAATGGCACCACCATCCACTTTAGCTCAAGCCAAAAAGTAAGAGCTCTCTTTCATTCCTTTCTCTCAGAAGCTATGCTCCACCTGTTAGTGGTCTGTTGTCTCAACCTGCAAGACCTTGCAGATCTGTACGTACCTCTCTGTGTCTCCACATCTCTGCCACCATCTCCTCACCCTTCCTTGTAACTCTTGACTTCCACTTTGACCTCCCAAAAATTCATTCTCTTCACAGCAGCTGAAGTGATCCTTCAAATCTACAATCAGTGTATATCATTCCATTGCTTAAAACCTCCCGATAATTTCCGACAACTTAAGGAAAAAAATGGAATTTCTTAGCTTACAAGGTAAATGCCCCCTCTTTGGGGAGAGATTGAGGAGATCCTCTTTTCTGAAGCAGCAGCTCCCACCAGGACCTGTCTCCTCTCTGTTTTTGCTCTTTCTCAGAGCACCTATTGTTACATGACAATGATAGTAGGTACTTACTGGATTATTTGTTTCTTTGTCTTGCCCACCAGAATTTCATCTCCTTTTGGGCAGGGACTTTGAAGATCTTGTTCAGTGTTGCATATGCAACATCCATGAGAGTGTCTGGTGCAAAATCAGTGCTCAATGAATGCTTGTTGAATGAATGAATGAAACACAAAAATAGATACTCAGCCTTCCTTGGGTCCCTTCTTCAGGAAAATTTCCCATAAGTCAAAAGGAGAAGTGGCATAAGGCAGTCACAATTGAGCAATTACTATTGTGAATATGTGGCTTTCTGGTTATCTGCCTTGATGTTTGGAGAACCCAGACATGTGAGGTTTAGCATGTCCTTCTACTGAGTCTGTGGCCTGATAATTAACCAGGCCTCCTTTGGGCTGTACTACCCAGCAATCAATGCACGACTGTGCCTCCTGGCTGGTACCTGCTGGGCACAGAGCTCGTTTCCCTCAGTGGAGCTGCTGACTGGAGCTGTTTGTCCCCCAAAGGGTGCTAAGCCCTCATTAGCAGCTTATAAACATTTTCCTGCTCTTCAAGCCTGGGTCTTTAGTAAACAGTGGGGGCATTTACTAAGTCCTCTGGAGAAATGAGCCAAATTTTTGGAAATGTGCATATTGAGAGGGTTTGGAATAAAAGTTCACTTATAATAATACAAATAGTATGTTTCTTTGTAGACAGAATCACCAGGCTTCAATTAGGTGTTTTGGAAACATTTTTCTTTCTTTCTTTTTGCCCATGAATTATCTTGGTGACTCAATTTCAGAATTGATTTCCTCAAGCCCCTACTTTTACTTGCTCCTCTTTGCATAGGGAGCCAGGGAGGGCTCTTCCTTTCAGTACTGGGGTCAGAGGATACCTGATTAAGGGGTAGAACTCTTGTGCTTAAAAGTTAAAACTTTTACTTTTTTTTATTATTTTTTAAAAAAGATTGTTTATTTGAGAGAGAGAGAGAGAGAGCATGAGAGCAGAGGGGGAGGGGAAAGGGGAGGGACAGAGGGAGAAGCAGGCTCCCTGCTGAGCAGGGAGCCCAACGTGGGCTTGATCCCAGGATCCTGGGATCATGACCTGAGCTGAAGGCAGATGCTTAACCAACTGAGCCACCCAGGTGCCCCCAAAGTTAAAACTTTTAATTGAAGTGTAACATACATACAAAAAAGTACATATTCTAAAGAATACAGCTTGATGAAATTTCAGGTTCAGTTGTTGATGAGCACTTGAGTAACTGTTTCCCATCTGGTAGACATGGGCAGAAAGTCTGCTTCTCTTGCTTACTCTCACTGGATCTCCCTTCCTTCCTTCCTTCCTTCCTTCCTTCCTTCCTTCCTTCCTTCCTTCCTTCCTTCCTTCCTTCTTCCCTTCCTTCCTTCCTTTTTCCTGCCTCCTCCCCTTCCCTTCCCTTCTCCCCCTCACTCCTCCTCCTCTTCTGTTTCTTCTCCTTCTTCAAAATGGAGACTATCTACCAGCACAAGCTCCACAGAGATAGGCATTAGTGTGGGTGTCCCACTTTGAGGATAAATCTGGATCTTGTGGTCATGAAGGTCTTTGCTCAGCATCTGTCCAAACTGCTGATTCTCCTCTGGAACAACCTGGTGCTTTCCTGGGGCTGGACTCAAGTATCTTTTGATACTTCTTCCATCTACCAAGACTTGAAGGAGCACCTGCACCAGACCTGGATAAGAGATGGGACAGCTGGCAGCTGCCCAGGCACTGAACTCTAACGGTGAATTCAATCATCTCTCTAAATGGTGCATCAGTTAACTCATTTCCCTATTCCGTGACTCACGCAACTAAGGAAGTTTAACTTGGGCCACCAAAGATAGTGCCTTCCAGTGCAAAATTTAAAAACCTCAAACCACTCCGCACTTGCCCAGACCTCTATCTGTGGTGTATCTGCTGTAGAAACACTCAAGCTGAAATTCTGACCTCAAACAATGCTTTCTACCAGGAGCAACTGGTTTAATTTGTCTGTAAGTTTTAAACCCTTTATATGCCTCCCAAAGATCTGCCTGGTTAGTAAGACAGAAAAATGAGAGGTGTTTTGTCATTATTTCTCTTATAATGTGGATGCTGCTTTGGACCGGGAAAGTGAATTGGGAAGTGCATTGGTTTCTGTATCTAATTTTTATTAACCTAAACAAATCTTGTCCCCATCAAAAAATGTAGAATAAATGCTTAAAGAATATTGTTAAAAGACCTCAGACTATTGGCTGGCCTGAAGCACCTGAAGCATGTGTTTACTCTGGCCCTCTCTGCTCCAGAAGCCCAGCCAGCCTGAGGGAGTTGGAGTGGGACAGGGTTGGCCCAGCAGCCCAGGGGCTGGCGCTGAGTCCTGGGGCCTATGTGAACTGGCTGTGTGGCCTTGGGTGAATCACATGATTGCCTTGGTCCTTAGTTTCCAAAAGATGACAGGGTTAGACGAGATAATTCTGAGACTCCTTCCAGCGTTGACAGCTGTGAATGATGTGAACTTTGCTGTGCGGGCAGCTGTATCTTGTCCTGAATGAATAAAAGGCTTTATAAAAGCTCTGTGAATGCCCAGTGACTCAGCCCCAGTGAATGGACTGTTGCAACTCAATTTTTCTTTGCTGGTTTTCCCCTGACCTGTGAAAATGCCTGACTGGGTGGAACAAGAAAGCTGGTGTCAACTGCAGAAATTTGATGCGTAATTCTTAATGAAATAGCGATTATTATCAATGTCCTTCTTGTTAATCAGCTGGCCTGCCCAGTGTTGCCAGGAGACTCACTGATCAAAATGAGGAAATCCTGTGGCCCTGTCCTTGGCGCCGGTGGAATTCCCCCCGGGAGAAGCAACCCCATTGCGGGTGTGCGTCTGTCCTCGTCACTTCTGGCTTCAAGTCCAAAGTCCACATTTGACTCCAGCTTGTTTCTTGTTTCGCCTGTTTGTTTTGTTTTTTCCTGTCTGTGAAATCTTAATACATGTGCCTCATCTCTCTTGATTGCCCTGCACAGAAGCTTCTCAGGAGACATCAGAGAGTGATGTCTGTCTTTTTGACAGGCCCCATGTTACTGTGAATTTTACGTTTGTCAGTTGTCTTGATTTGTATTAGTTTTCCATGGCTGCTGTAACAAATTATCACAAACCTAGTGGTTTAAAACCACACGAATCGATTCTCTTATAGTTATGTAGGTCGGAAGTTTATCTGGGTCTCATTGGGCTAAGATCGAGGTGTTGTCAGACCTGCATTTCTTTCTGGAGGGCTTTGGGAAGAATCCATTTCCTTGTCTCTCCTAGTTTCTATCATGTGCCCTCCCTCCTTCCCCTATAGTCCCTTCTTTCCTCTTCAAGCCAGCCATGTCCTATCTCTCTGATCCTTCTTCCATAGCCTTACCAGGAGTGGTTCTCTGCTTTTAAGGGTTCATGTGAAATCAGAAAATCCAAGGTTAATAATATTGAATCTCAAATTCCTTAACTTATTCACACCTGCGAAGTTCCTTTTTGCCATGTATGGTTCACAGGTTCTGTGGATTAGGGCGTGGGTGTCTTTTAGGGGAACATTATTCTGTTGAACATTGTATTTTGTGTCAGACAATTATAAACTTCTCCAAGTCTGGGGTTGTCATGGTTTGGGTTCACTCAGAGGCTGACGGAGCAGTCATTAGCTTGCAAAATATTCACAAAGGAGTGTCCTTGGAAGCAACAGCTATGAGTGGCTGGAGAGGCAGGAATGAGAGGGGCAGAAGTTGAGTTCTAGCCTCAGTCAACCCTACAGGGCACTGTGGAGTTAGAATGGCCCTCAGAGCTGTCCTGCTCAAAGCTGAGATGGTCTTAGAGTAGCTAAGAAATTGTTCATGGTGGCCCCATTAGTAAATGGTAGAGCCAGTATTGCACATCATATTCTTTGAATATGAAACCTATATTCTTACCCATTGCACATGAAGGTAGTCAATCTCCAGAAAAGGGGTAAGCAAACTTTTTCTGTAAAGGGCCTGATAGTATACATTTTTTTTGGCTTTGTTGACCATGTGGTCTCCATCTCAATAACTCAACTCTGCCCTTGTGGTGCCAGAGACAATCCATAAAAGAATGACAGTACTGTGTTTCAGTAGAATTTTATTTACAAAAACAGGTGACTGGCTGGACTTGGTTGCAGGTTACCAACTCCTGCTCTAAGAAGTCATTGGGTTGAACAGGTGCCATGGAATAAGTTAGTGGTTCTCACATTGGTGCATGCATCACAATGACCGAGAGGACTTGTTAAAACACAGGAGGCTCAACCCGATCTTCAGAGTTTTGGTTCAACAGGTTTGGAGTAGAACCCTACAAGTTGGGGTTTCAACATGTTTCCAGATGGAGCTGATGCTGCTGGTGCAGGGACCACACTTTGAGAACCAAGGGCTTAGATTAACACTCATGAATGAGAAACAATGATACTTTCTCAAAGAAAAGTTTTTAAGTCATCCTTCAATAAAACAGCAATGCACACGTGTCTTCTGAATGTGTAACTAAAGTGCATACTACCTATGTGGATTCCTTTCTTCAGGTCTCTGGCAGAGGAGGAGCCAACACTTTCTTAAGTTGTGTAATTTGAGGGATGTCAGAATGGCTTCCCCAAAACGGTTTCTATAATCTACTGAATGAATAAGTGCTCAAATTTTCAGCAGGGCCAGTTCTCTAGGAATGCAAATTCCTTTTTTTTAAAAATGGAAATACCCTGGATAAAGAGAAACAACTTGAAAGGGAGGAGAAGAGTGTAAGATTTGGGGGTGAGAGACCACTTACTGGTTTAGTGGAGTTAGAATGGAGTTAGAATGGAAAAGAGATTTTTCTTTTCTGAGCTACAGTTTCTTAATCTGTAAAATGGGAATGATATTTAATATTTCACAGATTATTATAGAAGCCAAATAAGATCTAATGGGCTAATACATCTAAAAGCTCTCTTCCTGTTCATATATTTATTTAAATTGGTTTTATTAATTTTTTTCTCTTTGGGACAGGAAGGCTAGGGATGGCAGGAGACAGTAGTATTTTAGGGAAAGAAGGTGCTGTGTTAGTGAGGGTGAGGGCAAAAGCAGGATAGACAGGGAAGTTGCTGAGGACAAACAACTTATTTTATAATATTATCTAAAACATAATGCATAATAATATCTAGGGTAAACTTTGTTTAAGATAAACCAGATGTATCAGTTGGGTTTTGCTGTATAACAACCTGCAAATCACCTGGATTAAAACAACAACCATTTATTTAACTCATGATTCTGCTAAGTGGCTCTTTTGGTCTTCTTTGAGCTTGGCTGATCTTGGCTGGGCTTGTGAGTCTGCTCTTTGGTGGGTCAACTAGGTGCTGGCTGGTCCCAGATAGCCCCTTTCATATGATTGGTTGACTAGAGGCTAAAGTGATGGGGTGATTATATCCAAAGTTTCTCAACTTCCAGTAGACTAGTGGGATCTGTTCATGTGGTGGCAAGGTTCTTAAAACCAAGCTAGAGCAACAAGGCCTCTGGAGGATTAAGCTGAGAAATGGCCCAATATCACATCTGCTGCCTTCTATTTGTTAAAGCAAGTCATATGGCCAGATTAAAGGGGTGGGGAAATAGACTCCACCCCTTAATGGGAGAGGCTACAAAGTTTTTGAACCATATTTGAAATCTACTATACTAGGTATAAACTATTCCAATTACTTAGTCTGGTGTTATAATTTACTGCTTCAGGTTTTTGTTATTCAAATTCCAAAATTCAAATGAGCTAAGAATTGCCCATCACATTCCAGGCATCCCAATATTCTTATTCGGATTTATAGAAGAATGTATATAAAAACCACTAAGAGTTTACACAATTCTGAATCAGAAATATGAATGACCCTTTGTACCCCAGGTAGAAGAGAAAAGCATTTCAGGTAATTAGAATTTTGAAGAATATGAAAACAAAAATCATTTTATTTTAGTTTTTGGTATATGTAGAGAAAAGATACAGAAAGTTGCGCCTTAAGATGTGTGGGTGGAAGAAAGGACAAATAAAATGAACCATATGTAAATGTTCCTTGAGCTAATTCTGAAGCCTGAAGAATAAAAACAAAACCTTAATATGAAAATAAAATAAAACCTTAGTATGGATATTTGACTTGAAACTGTTGGGTTAATCCAGAGATTTATCTCTAATCTAGATGATCTTTAGGTAACTTTCTAACTCTGTGACTGTTCTCTATGTGTTGGATCTTTACATGAAAATATCTTTAGGAAATTGTGGCCCAGACAGACTGAAATATCTTGGGAAACCCAGCTAGTTAGTAGTAGAGTTAGGACTAGAACCTACATCACCAAGATGCAAATCCAAGATTTTTCCATTATTTCATACTGTTTCTATCATAGCTGCTGTGTTCAGAGGCTCCTACCTTTAGGGGATATACTCACAGAGCTTAGAAAGGAAATCCGTTGGAAAACTTCAAAATATTAGTCATTCCCATCAGAATGGGAAGTTGAATGGGTGAGGGCATCCCCTGTTCTTCCTATTTGAAAAGGCAGCTGTGTCTTTCAAGGCATTTTGGGGGATGTGTTAATAGTGCCTCTTGCCTAGGTTTTGGTTGGGCATGCCTACATTACCTACTAAGTAGGTGACAACATTTTCCTTGGTGGAAAATGCATTAGGTAATGATATTTTTCCTATGCACTCATCAACAACACTGTCCCTGTCCAAGACATGGCCATGAGTTAGCTCATGTTCTGTCTGGGGGGGTGCACAATCACACCTCTCCCAGTCACCCCTTGTTGATTTTAAGCTACTGAAACTACTCTTTGTGTTGCTGGGTGACTATTAACTATATTTGACAAAAAGAATGTTTTCCATGTTCTGGTAAGGAAATCCTCTGTCAAGATAAACAGCCCTTCCCCTCCTCTCCTCCAACTTGGGTCTTGCCAGGAAGGTCTAAATAGGTTCTCTGTAGTCATTTTCTTTTCAATATTTCACACTAGAGTTCAGTTATAAACTTGAAGCCAGAAAAATTAACTTTTGCTGAAAGACCACAGAACCCACAGAATAGGGAGCTATTTTAGGTTCAGGTATCCAGCCCCAGACCTCTTTTAGACATTTTGTGTCTAGGGAAATGTCCTTTCTCTCTCCTCTCCTTTTCTGTCATTTTCCTATGCAATTAATTTAATAAGTATGCCTCCCTCTTGAATTTTTGTGAATATGATTTTCTGCCTAAACATGCAGCTCCTCCATTTTTCTGTTCCAAACTCCTTTACGAAGGATCTGGTTTGCCAATGAGCTGAAATCTACATTTAATCCTTTATGATGCTGCTGAACGGTGTTTGGAGATGACTGACTTCTCCCAACCAGTTCCTTGGCCCCGATATATCTTCTTGTTACAGCAAATAGATGCTCTTGCCCCTCTGGGGGGTGGGGGTGCCTCATGTTACTGCTGGCAGATAGGCTGTAACTCCACACACAGGTGGTGCCTCAACGAACATGAAAACTAGTTCAGGGCCCATTTACATGCATAGGAGGTACCGTCCTCATTCTAGCTTTCTCTCCCTTCACCCCTTGCAGTCTTTGTGACTTCTTTTCTTCTTCCCAGTGACCATCAATGTGAATTCTTTCTTCGAGGCCCACCATCTAGAAATTGGGGCAGTGGTGAGATGGGGTGAGTGGCAGGGAAGGGGTGCAGATGGTGGTTTGCTTTTGGATTCACACATCGGAAGAGCCATCCTACCCACAGATTCTTGCCTTCTGGAGAGGGCTAAATTCTCTGCTGCCCTTGCTAGGCCTACACAGTGACTTCTGCAGTTGGAATCTGACTTGGATGCTAAGGGTGCCTGCAGGAAGTGATCTGAGCCCAATCAAAAAGTGAGTTGGAAAAAAAAGTGAGTCTGACTTCTGGGTAAGGGGTATCATGAAGCCTTGGGGCCCCCATAGTGCTTCCCTTTATGACTCTGCATATCTCAGGGACGGAGGCTTGAGACTACTGCAGCCCGGGCCTGCTGTCCATCTGGCTATTTCCTCATTGCATCTGACTGAACCATTTTGTGTTTCTCTAAGACCCAGGAAAGCATGGAATTCTGAATTATTGTCCTGGGCTGCCCGCATAACACCTGAATGTGGTTGGCAAGGAGAGGACACTAAGCCATTGAAAATCACTTCAAGTTTTCCTAGACAATAAATGGTAAGGAAATGGAACTCATAATGTTAAGACTGGGAAGAGGAGAAGTGGTTACTGTCTCTCTCCCCATCACATATTTATTCTTCCATTTAATGAATGTTCACTGAGGACTTTCTCTGTAACAAGGACTGTGCTGGGTGGCTGGGCTTCAAGCCTTCCTTTTACATTGTCTCCAATGTACACACACTCACACATATATGCACACCTAATTTATAATTATTGTTATAATTATTTGCATCTCCCCTCTACATCCCCAACATCTTACTTTTAGGCCATTGTCTCATTATTCTTAGTTCTAACTTAGACAATTTAAATAAGTCTCTACTGTCTGTCCCTCCCCCCTTCCCATCACTCTTCCTTTCCACAATGGCATCACTTTAATCTCTCATTAAGAAAGGGATGTATGCTGGGAAGATCATGAGGATGGGAGCAGTGAGAAGTGTTAGGACCCTGGGGTTATAATCGCTGTTCTGTTTCAGTTAGTTTATCTAAAGAATACCGGGTTAGCAGGGTGGGAGGATTAGGTGACCTTTCATTTCCCTTCATGTATTGATTTTCAGTGATTCCATTTCCTGCCTCTCCCCTCCTCCCCCCAGCTTCAACAGCCAACTATGGCCTAGAGGACATGATGCAAACTCATTTGTTGCCTATTCCTGACCCTACCAGTGAGGTCCCTTGCAGAGCCCTACCTGCCTCCTGCACATGGAGCCTCCAGGACAGCACACTCCTGATCTCTTGAATTTCCTCACTTTCCTTCCTGTCTACTTGCTCATAAGGTTCTCCCTATTTACAAAGCCACACCTGTATCCAGATATTCCTCATCTTTCCAAGGCAATGGCCTCCAGAAAGACTTCTCTCTTCTTACTCAATTGACTGAACTGCCCTTTCTCAGTCTCACAGAGATTGAGCCTTTCATGTGGCATACCATACATACAAACACACATGCATACAAACCCAGGCATCATGTACATGTATGATGTATAGGTATGTATGTATATATCCATCTCTCTATCTATATATATCTTTATTGTAAATTCTATTCCCATGTCATTTTGTTTCTGGGATGTATGACATGAAAAATACTCAAGAATGGGCATTCACAACTCTTCCTCACTTAGAAGAATTCACAACATTTTTTCCACCTGGAGGACTTCTGTATATTCTAGGTCAGCACACAAATCTTTATTTGACAGAATCTGAGTGATGGGAGAGGGGAAATATCTGTATTGATTTATTTCAGAAAGCTATGGGTAGAAGAGAATACAGTCAATCAAGAGGATTGGAAGATTCATTTCCCTGCTGTAAAACTTAAGCTCCATGAGAGCAGGGATTTTGTGTGACATGTTCTCCAGTTTATCCCTGTTCTTGAAATTCTTGGTACATAGTAAGTGCAACTACATGTTTGCTGAAAGAATGAGTGACAATGGCCCATACCAGGTGGGCTGTGGGTGATGGAAAGGAGAGATCTTGGAAGTTGAGGGAGGTGGGTGGTGCTGACGTGTGGCTGCTGTGTATGTGAGCTTTTGAGAAAGATGGGAAAAGATTTTAGATTTTGCTGTGAGTTATGAATAAATCCTTCCTTGGCTTTTTTTCTGATGCTAGGAAAGATTCAAAAGATTGACAAAGATTTCTTAGATGTTAGACCAATGTTTCACCGAATGAGGTAGCATCCCATAACCCCTTGCAAGGGAGGAAAATCCCCAGAAAGGAGGCACAGGCCCCCACAGGAGGGGGTGCTGCACTGAGTGGAGAACAGGAGAGGTCCACTTCCTTGTGTGAACTTTCGCCACCACAGGTGAGACCCTGGAGCATGCAGCCTCGGCCATGGGAAGGTGGGTCACCTTCCTGGAGGAATGAGCTAATTCCCAGGTGCTGTGGCTCATTGGCTATTTTGGATACCTCCAGTCACTGGTTCTGTTGTGGTTCAGTGCTGTTCTGCTTGGGATGAATAAACAGAGTGCCAGGAGGTGCATCTACACTCTGTAGGGGACCCTAGGAAGGAAGAAAATCTCAGCAGATAAAAACTTAATGGTCTGCAATTTGAAAAAAATGAGATGTATCGCAGTGGAGTGGCTCTTTTCTTGTGTTTGGGTCAAGGAATCAGAATTTAAGATGTCAAAAATTTTTCTATGACAAAGCAGTGGTTTGGGTGTAAAAAATGGCCAGATATATACAGGAGGGACTGCTCTCTAAATGAAAGAGAGATGTATCTTTTGTCCCTTATTCATTCATGCATTCATTCATTTTGGAAATTTGTACTGAGTATCCACACAGTAGGTGTTGGGGGTACAGTGGTGAATAAAAGCATCCCAGACTCTGCCCCCTGCCCAGGAGTTTAATAGTCTTGTGGGGAATAGACATTAAGACCAGCAGACCCAAGTGTGACGCATACTTTGAACAGGAAAGTAGAGGGAATGTGGGAGCTTCTAATATGACCAGACTGAGGGGTTCTGGTAAGATATGTTTGAGAAAATGACCTTTAATTTGAAGGTTGAATTTGTGAATTGGAGTTCATCAGATAAAACAGAGGAGGGCTCCAGGAAGTGGCAGTAGTGTGTTCTAGCCTCAGAGGGGAGGAGTGTAGTCCCTTTGAGAGTGGAAAGAAGTTCAGTTGGTGGCAGTGGGGACAGGAAGGGAGGGTGGCTGGAAGCAAGGCTATGTGTAAGGATTCTGGGCTCCAACCCAAAGACAGTGGGAAGTTATTGAAGGGTATTGCATTGTTTAGGTGTTATGAATTCTATGACACCGTGACATTAGTTTTCTATGGCTGCTGTGATAAATGACCACACACTTGGTGGTTTAAAATAACACAGTTCTAGAGGTTCAAACTGGGGCTCAGTGGACTAAAATCAAGGTGTTGACAGAGCTGTGCTCCTTCTGAATGCTCTAGGAGAATCCTTTATCTTGCCTTTTCCATCTTTTAAAGGCCACCTACATTCCTTAGCTCATGTCCTCCTCCTATTAGGATATGGACGTGTTTGGGGCCATGACTCTACCGACCACAGATATTAAACCCGGAGGTGACACTATCTTGTTGGTGTGTATTCCATGAGGACAGGAGCCATGGCTCTTTTGCTCACCCCTATATACCCTGTGCTTGGCACCATGCTTGGCACTTCTTTTTTTAAATTAATTTTTTAAATTTTTTTATTGTTATGTTAATCACCATACATTACATCATTAGTTTTAGATGTAGTGTTCCATAATTCATTGTTTGTGCATAACACCCAGTGCTCCATGCAGAACGTGCCCTCTTTAATACCCATCACCAGGCTAACCCATCCTCCCACCCCCCTCCCCTATAGAACCCTCAGTTTGTTTTTCAGAGTCCATCGTCTCTCATGGTTTGTCTCCCCCTCTGATTTCCCCCCTTCATTCTTCCCCTCCTGCTATCTTCTTCTTCTTTTTTTTTTTTTTTAACATATATTGCATTATTTGTTTCAGAGGTACAGATCTGAGATTCAACAATCTTGCACAATTCACAGCACTCACCATACGTGCTTGGCACTTTATAGGTGCTTCATAAATATTTGCTGAAAGAGTGAGGAGAAAGATATTTAAGAAGTTCTGGCTACAGAAGGAAGAATGGGTTGAATTAGGGCAAGAGTGTTTATACATAGACCAGTTAGAAAGTTATTTTTGTTCAGAAGATGGATCAGAGTTGCCTGGAGAAAGTGGTATCTGTGGTTGGATTTGAGAATAGTTTAGGAGACAGTCAACACGACTTGGAGGTTGATTAGATGTGAGGGTGGGTGACAGGCAGATGTGTAGCTTGGGCATGGAGGAAGGTGGTAGTGCCTCTAACATCACAGGGCACCTGAAGGAGTAGCAGGTTCAGATGAGATGATGAGCACCGATTGGGATGGGCTGAGTTTGAGTTGCTTGAGGTTGGGATACCTAAGTGTCAACTTCTAACAGGCAGTGACCTATAGTGAATCTGAGTCTTAGGAATGAGGTCGAGGCTGGAATTTAAGATTTGGAAATCAAATCAGCACTTCAGAGGGGGTTCATGGAAGTCATAGACTCCGATGTGGTCACATAGAGCAGAAGTGTAGATGGGGAAGGAGAGAGAGCCTAGACCAAGCCCTGGAGCACAGTTTCACAAAATCTGTTTCTCATTCCCGTATCACTGCTCTGTGTGTTGAAACTCAGGCTTGGAAAGGGTCATTGTTTGTGTCAAGTGTTTTTGCTGTTGTGTTGTCTTTATGAACATTTCTCATTAGTATGAACCCTGGGGGGTTGGCATGGAATATAGAAATCACTTATTTTTAGAAAACCCACTTGGAGATTGCTTGCACTGAATTTTTTTTGTGTGTGAGATTTGGAATTTGGGTCTAGTTAGGTGCATATTTATCAAGTTTGAGTGGAGAGTGTGGTAGGTGCCTCAAAAATCTGTAATGTCCAAACAGGCACTCCCATGGGCTGGAGGGAGCTAGGACTAGGTCCATCCTTTCTTTCTTTCCTTGTTTACTTTCTTCCCATGAAGGCTGGGACTGAACGGGGAGCCAGCGTCCCAGCCTGGGTATCCTGAGGGCTCAGGCCCAATGAGAGTTTGGGGACCTTAGAGTAATGGTTATGAAGGATGGAAAGAATAAAGACACTACCAGAACCCAGTGATTTCACCCTGGGAAGCTGGAGAAAGCTCCATCACCAAATCTAAATGGGACAAAAGAAGAGAGGGTGTTTAGGGCCTTTGTACTTAAGAATATTCACTGGGAGTAGGCAACCTTAGTATATCCTTCCCAGGATTTTAAAAAAGTTGAGAGAGGCCCAGAATACTTCAAGTTTTTTGAGATCCTAAGTATAAAAAACCCAAACCAACAACAACAATGAAAAAGGGAAAAAATGATGACACAATCCTGCAAATATGCTGGAATATCTAAGTTTACATTTAACAAACAAATTCCTTTAAACTCCTAAACAGACCCTGCAATGCAGTATAATTGTGGTAGGCACGATATTTTATTTATTTATTTATTTATTTATTTATTTATTTATTTATTTATTTATGAGAGCATGCCAGCAGCGGGGAGGGGCAGAGGGAGAGAGAGAAAGAATCTTAAGCAGGCTCCATGCCCAATGCTGAGCCCTATGCAGGGCTTGATTCCATGACCCTGAGGTCATGAATTGATCCAAAATCAAGAGTTGGATGCTTAACCAACTGAGCCACCCAGCCACTCTAGGCATGACATATTTAAAGGGTTTATAAAAGTTAATTCACTGTGTATCTTGTGGTATGGCCTCGTGATACAACATGCGATTAGAGTTGATTGATGAATGTCATCATCTTTCAACCTTGTGTGTCATCTATGTGTCCTATATATATCATGAAAGTCAAAAACTGAGACCCTGTGATTGTGAGGCCAAGGTCAAATGGCCCTTCAGTGATGGTTCTTAGTACATTTTATCCATTACTTAAAACCCCAATAAAGTGTTCTTCCACTCTCTTCAACATTAATCAAGAGCCAGTACATGCCAGGAAATGGGCTGTGCCAGGTATGGGGGGCACAAAGATGAATAACATGCAGCTCTCTGCTGGAAGAGCTCAAATGGCTGAAGAAGCAGCCACAGCTCCAATTCCGGGGGATTTTTCTTGCTCTTCCTCTCTTCTCTTGAGTTCTGAGGATTTAAAGCTTGTCCCATTTCGTTTTGTTCCTCTTGCACTTAAATTCTCTACTACTTTTTGAACAAACCCTAAGCACATTATGTCACTATTTATTTTAACGTGAAAATAAATTTTATTGTCATATTTATATCTTATAAATAATTAATTATAAATTACAGACAATTTTGTTGCAAAATGTAATAATCAAGTGTCATATCCTTTGGTGTAGACTCTGCAGCATACAGCCCTGTGCCTTGCATAATCAACGAAAGCTGTTTCGCTGGTTGATGCTTTTGATGTTATGGTCCCTTTTGGACTCCCACATGACAATGGTTTAAAATGACAGGAGGAGAAACTGCTAACTATTGTCCGGTAGTCAATTCTCTCTGTCTTCCTTTTGGTAATGGGAACTCCACCACTTTAGGGAGTAATGGCTGCTCAGCTAGAGACTACATTTCCCAGCCTCCTTTGCAGTTGGGTGTGGTGATCAGAGTCAGTTCTGACCAATGGGATAGGAGAGAGAGAGCCATTCCTGCGACTTCTGGGTTTTGCTCTTAAACAGAAGCTTCTAGTTAGCTCCGATAACTGCTCTTATCTCTACTTCTGGCACTCTGGGAGAAAAACTTTTACCTCTTCCTGACTGCCAGGCCACGTGCACGGGTACATATTATCATATCACTTACCTTACTCTGTTGTAAGAACCTTCTTTATCTGCCAGGCTCACTGTGGAGATCACTGAACTCTTAGTCATATTTACCTTTCCAGTACTGAGTAGCAGAAGGCATTCCTGCCACGTTAGAGGGCCCCCATCAGTGTTTGCTAAACAGTGAGGGAACCCCCGCACCAGGTTTCCTATGTCAATTCGGGTCAATCTATAAAATGATGCAAGGAGCACAGAAAGCATCTCATTCATGTATGCTAGTCACTCAAAATAGCTGGTAGTAACTGTATTTCAACAACTAACCTCTCCCCTTTTCCCACCCTGTACATCTTACAGAATACATCCATGTCTTCGTGTTTCTACCATCCATAAAATGCCCACATCTAGCCAACAATGACAACCTTTAATTTTCAATAAATGTCTTTTAGGGTGTTAACACATGATTCGGCCAAATGATTAAATGCCACTTTAAGAGAATTTGCTAACTACCCTGTGGGAAATTCAGCTTTAAAAAGAGGCTGATCATCTGTGTCCCTTTAAACAAAGTTGGTTGGTTTGTGACTGGAGGAGGGCCCTTGCCTTGTGGAATTGTCGTGACAATAAAGTTACATTTTGGAGCATCTCTGGGTAATGTGACGTCACGGAGCCACACTGGACACTGCTCATGGCCATCAATGCTGTCATCCACTGCCTAAACTACTCTGGTTTCCTCTGATTTGGGAATCCCAAGCTAGTTTTGCTTGGGCTCTGAAGATGATCTTGGAATACACTCCATCAGTTGCTATTTGTAGGGCAGGCAGGTAAACAGCAAGGCAGGGTAGAAAAAAGAAACAAGTTTATTGTACTTAAGTGGTACCAGCAATAGCAATTGCTAATCACAGTGGAGATAGATTTTATTTTCCTTCCCTCCTGTGCTTTTCTATAAACAGCAAAACACATTGAATCAATTTTTCAAACAAACTTGTAAAATCAGAAAATACAAGGACCTTTAACTGTTGGTAGCATGAATTATCAGGGGCCACAAAGAGGTTTTTAACTATTGAAATACGTTGGCAGTGTGACAAGTGAGTTTTTTCCCCCTTCCAAACCATTAAAAATAGCTTTTATAAACTCTTAACTCCTTCTGATGGTGAGCTCACCATTAATCACCTTTATGACATCTTATATTTAGGCCACGGATAAATCCATGGGTCCTAATCAACCACTTTCCTGAGGAAATTGGCCAAATCCCGACTTGGGGGAGATGAATCACAACAACCCTGCTATTCAGACAAATCTCTTTTCAAGTGCCCTTAAAGCTTTTTTTCGTACACCAGCAAAGACAGCCACACAGGAAACAATCATAGTTTAATCTCTTGAAAAATTTCCTTCCTGCGTTGTGGCGCTTTCAGACAGGTAGTCAGAGCTAGCCAAAGAAAATGAGCAGCGGCCCGTGCCAAGAGCAGGCTGCTACTTGAGCCTCTGAGCTCCCCGCCCCTTCCTGCTCTTCCTGTCCCCAGTGTGGGGGCCTGAAATGGGGTGCTCTTCTGTCCGGTGGTGGCCCTTACTGCCATTGGGAAGGAAGGAACAAGGCGCAGAAGGGCCATTGGTGACTCATTGTATGATGAGGCATTTTTAAAGTCTCTCTTCCCTCTCCTCCTGGAATTCTCTCAAGGTCCTGGTTGGGAGGACGCATGTTGTATGGAGGAGCACATTTAGTTCTCAGGAAGGGCAGTTTCTCTGAGATGGAATCATGACAAATGTGTGTCTGCCCTTTGCTGGTGGAACCTCACTCTTAGTGGTGAGCAACGTGGGCTGGTTCTGAGCCCCCTGGGGAGTACTGCTGTTTTCACAAGGCTCCCATGAATCTGAGCTAGTTCTGAGATTGGTGGGAGGGACAGGCCCTGCTTTCTGTAGGTCTGCTTACTTCACCCTCTGTCACCAGCAACGGCCAGCACTTCACTGCAGATTTTCTGAGGGGCTCTCATGGATGCTTTCCCTTAGGGATTCGGTCACAGGTTTCATGAAAGTCTTAGGCTGGACCTTGCCTCGAAGGAGCAACTTCCAAACATCAGGTTCACGGAAACTGTGGACAAAAAGTGATCCCTTTCCCCACTGACCCCCATAGGCCATCGACCTCTGGCTCAAGTCCCTGGATGGCCTGTCCTCATCTGTTCTCTTGTCCCACTGGGTGCCCACCCACTGCATGCATGCCTCTGCCCACCGCATCATCTCACTCTCTTGCCTCTTGGTGCTACCTACTTACCCAACAGTCTTTTCATTTTCCCTCTTGGCTTGGCAATTTCATGAACAACCTGGACAATATTAGTTGCATTTCCATCTCTTGTACATTTCCCCCTCCTTTGTTTGTGACTTGTAAAAAAAAAATAATAATCTTTATGTGTATAGACCAGAAAGTTGCCCAATCTCTCAGATTAGGAGAGAGAGGACAAAAGGATTCATTGGCCAAACTTGTGATTGGCACAAAAGAAAGTGAACAAAATTAATGATCATAAAAATAGTCCCTCCAGGCCACCCACAGTGTCTAGGAATTCCCTGGATCTGTTCTCACACATTTTCAGGCCAAGCAGAAAGTACTTGAAATAGGGCCTAATGGTTTTCATCTCTTTCTTCCTCCATTGTTCAAGGATAACTGAAAGAGAGCTTTGTAATATTTCCCTGAGACAGATGCATTGGCCAGCTGGGAACTTTGTCTCAGCAGCCCATGTCAGAAAATCGGCAATCCAGGTCCCCACCGTGGCTAAGGAGGGGAACTCGCTCACACTGCTGTGAAGGAATGTCAACAACTCAGTGGCACCTTAGGATGTTCATCATAGAGTTATTTATAATATAAATTATTAATGACTTGTATTTCCAGCAATAAGGGGATGCTTAAATCAATGTTAGTACTGTCCATTCAATAGATACTTGTCTCAGCGATGAAAAGTCATGTTTTCAAAGAAAGCTAAATTAATGGGAATATGCTTATACTATGTTCAATGAAAAAATGTAGCATGCACTGTTTATACTATTCCACTCTAAGTATATTTATTATAGAAAAAAGGACTATTTTTGGTAAATGGAATTATGAGTGGTTTTAATTTCACTCTCACAAATTTCATTATATTTAAAATGTTTTTAATGAAAGCAACGTTGTTTTATAATCCCAAATCCCATTGTCATTATTTCTGATTATATCACTACACTTCATTTTACTTTTTTAGAACCTGAATCTCTCTTGATTTGTCTTCTTTTCGTCTCCCCACAAAGTCTTTGCCCATGGAATTCTATGTAATTATTTTCTGATTTAAAAAATTTTTTTTTGGTGGGGGGGAGTATTTTTCAAATATTATTCTGCTTGGCTACAAAACCCCAAGGACATGCAAAATTTTCTTTGGATTCCCATTCCTTCTCCTCTGCCAGACAGTCTATTTTGGTTAATCAGAACTTGGGCTTGGGTAGGACTAACCATTTTCCCTACCTTCTGATAGATGAAGTTACCACTGAGGTGAGTGAAGAATGTATTAGGTATGCTGCTGTCTAGAAGCTTCTGCAGGTAAGTTCCCTATTCCTTGCATCTTGTTCCTCCTCTGAGCTAAAACAGGCCAGATTCTTCAACTTTCCTCTGGACTTTCATCTATTGACATACTCTCACCATGACATCCCTTCTGCTCATCATTTTTTTTTCTTGTCCACATTAAAATGCCTTCTACTCTTGGGTTAGTGGTTTCCTCCCACATGCCCAGACCCTGTCTCTCTGTCTCTGTCTCCAACATGATTGGAGGTCCAGTGTTCCTCTGTTCTTCCTTCAACCCTGCCCATCCATGGTGTCACATTTATCACCATGCAGGGAAATTACCGGTCTGTCTCCCTCTGTCCCTCTGCAGGGGCAGGGATCATTTCCTCCTTATCTGCCCAACCCCAGTGTGTAACACGACACCCCAATTCCCTAGGTGCTCAGAACAATAATGTGAACTGAATTATGCTGGTTGTAATTTCCATTCCCTCAGCTGCAGGATCAGTTTATTTTAGACATTGCTATGTTCCTGTTGTGATTCCTAGCACATCAGGTTCTCATGGTCTTTTTAAAGTCCTTGAACTAAAACTTCACCTTTCTTTATTGGCTCGTCCAGCTACATTGGTTTCTAGTTGGTTAGCTGGTCCTTTCTGGTTGTGGTTGTCTTCTCTGACTCTGTCAGGTCACACATACGTGATGATATTCATACAGAATTGCACAGATATTATGTCTGATGAATTTGTTTAGTTTTAAATTCTTTTTTCAAATTTTTAAAAAATTTATGTTAGAGATAGAGAGTTGGGGGAAGAACAGAGGGAGAAAGAAAGGGGAAGCAGATTCCCCACTGAGTGTAAAGCCCAACTTGGGGCTTGATCCCATGACCCTGGGATCACGACCTGAGCCAAAATCATTTGATTTTGGCTCAACCAACTGCACCACCCAGGCTCCCTTGCCTGTTTAGTTTTGTTTGGGAACTTTCCTCCTTTCTCAGTTTGTCTTTGAAAGTCTTAGAAGGAAGAAGTGTAGAGGGGAGGAAGGGAGAAAAAGAGAAAGAAAAGGGGCCAAATGATTATTTCTGTATTTTGTCTTTAAAATTTTTGTGCTCTACTTCAGTGAACATTGCAGTGTTTCTTAATTAAATACTGTATTTTTCCTGGAGTTTTGATACTAGGTGGAGTCTAAAGACATTGAGATACCAACTGGGCAGAGAAAAATTATATTGACTCATACATTCTAAGGAAATGTTGGGTCAGTAATGCTATATTACGATGTCTTTGGGTAGTGGCATTACTATATAAACAAACTCTGACATTTGGCAAAGTCAAGATCTTTGACAGATATTTTTAAGGCAACATTAAATTCTTTCTTCCGGGCCAATGAAAGACTGTGAATGTCCAGAATTTGATGTTTGATAGGAAATTTCCCTACTATACAAAATTGAAAAGGAATGCCTTCAAAGACTGGCTGATGAACCAAAATAAAATTCAGAATAAACAGGACATAACTGAATGACAAAGAGGGGGGTCGTCAACCCTCGACAAGCATCTCTGCCTTATCACAATAGCTCTTCCTGGATGCCTGTAACTGTAGCTGGCTAAGCCCTGATTTGTCTGACTTCACTTTGTGAAACTCTTGTGACCTAATAATCAAATAAGGTGTGGTAGGAACCAGAGTGAGATCCAGCCTGGCTGAGCCCAGACTAAGCACTCAGCAACAGGCTCATCCAAAGCAATGCCTTGCCCAGGTCAAGGCCATGTCAATATATTAACACTTTGCTTACTTCAAGTCCAAGTTCAGATGAGTCAGAGAATGTCCATGTGCATCTGGCCTCCACCCCGTGATGCTTCTTTTGTTTAGTTGTTGAGGGAGACCCTGGCCCAGAAGACTCCAAGGATTAATTGTTCTTGAAGGCACAAGAAATCACAATGCGATTTCCTGGCTCCAGAAGACATGTGTGGATGTTGGCTCTCTGCGTGGGGCAAGGTGAAGGAGGGAGCGTAGCATGCCACACTGGATAGGTGGCCAGGGACCAAAGTTCATCTCTTGCTCTCTCTCCTTTGCCCCCCACCTACCCTATGCTTCTGTGATCTTTCCAATCGTGTGCATCAAGATGCTCATTTTCCTTCTGCTTACACGGGAGGCCACATTCTAGGCCTCTTTATTCTCCACCAGCTGGACGTGGTCCAAGGAGAACTCCAAGGGCCAGAGGATAGTGAAATTACCAGAAGGAATGAGCCAGGGTCCCTGAATCCCCTTGTGGTAGGCCGCTGCTGAATGTTTGATCAGATTGTGATATGAGTGGCTCATAAACTTTGATTAGGGTATGCTGCTGAGATATAGGGTTGTTTGTTATGGTAGTTAGACTGATCAGTACAAAGTGGTTGCAGAATCCAAATTTCCAATGGCCAGGATACCTTCCTTATTCTCTGCCTCAGCATCCTCATCTGTAAAATGGGATACTGATAATACTTATAAGGATGTGGGGAGATAGAATCACAGAACAGTGCCTGGTACTCAATGAGACGTTAGCCACTACTACCATTAGGTACCGTGATTACTACTACTAGTACCTCTGCTGGCATACGGCTCCAGTTATTGCTGTGGAGCTTTCTTACGGGAGCAGGAAGCCCATGAAGTAAGTGGTTGCTCATTCCAAGAAAGCCTACCAGAGCTCTCAACCTTCCTGAAAGGAGGAGAATAGGTTTCTTGATGAGAACTCATGTGAAGTACTAGCTAAACTAACAAAACAAGTCTTAGGTCATGTTACTCAGGGATTATGTGCAAGGAAATGATACATTTCCTGTTGTTACTGAAGCTGAATGCCACCTAATGGCTCACAATGGATTTAGAAAGGAGAGATCATTTTGGGTTATGAGAAAATTACTGAAGAGTTCATGGAAAGGCTGTTAACAATTCAATCTTCTCTGCTTCTTTAGGAGTGGTGATCTCACTTACTGAAAAGAACATACAGTGAACTTGGCCCTAGAAATTAAGCAGTGGCCATAGAGTACATTTGAATTTTCAATGGGAGATTTGCTTTATGAAACTTAGGTAATGGGATTTTAAACAAAACAAAAACAAGTGGCATTTATAGTGATGTCCCAACCAGTCAATTAGGATAATTAAAACTGTTTCGACTGCCTAGCAGGTAGATGTCTGAGTCCAAAGAGGGTATAGTTGAGACGTGTGGTGTGGTTATTAAAAATGTGAGCTTTGGAGTCAGACTGCCTGGGTTTAGATTTGTCAGCTTACCAGCTGTGTGACCTTAGGCAACTAACTTAGTTTCTCTGGGCTTTGGTTTCTTCATTTGTAAAGTGGAAATAATCATAATACCTCTCTTATAAGGTTATAATGATTAGACGAGTCAATACATATAAAAGGCTTAGAACAGAATGATATTATTTATCATCATTATCATCATTATTAAGAGAAAATATTATTTAGTAACTTGGCCTGGAACATAGCCATCTCTTTCAAAGGTGTTTTGAGTTTTAGAACATTGAACTTCTATCTTAAGGAGCTCCCCCTAGGGGTGTATCATAGAACTGCACTTGCCTGATTTAATGGACATTTCATCAGCAGCAGGAAGGAGGGGGTTCAGAGCCAAGATGGTGATACACATTGTTTGCACCAAGATGCTTTTTCATACTTTTTGTTTGATGATATTTTTGAGCTAACCTGGATGCTTTTGAATGCTGTTAGCTGATGAGGAGGACTGGAGAGATCAGAATGAGCCCGGTGGACAGAAGTACAAAGAGCATTTATGGCTTCAACCCATCTCTGAAGATGAAGATGGCATCTTCCCATTTTGCGGAGAACTATTTTCCAGGAAATTAATTTTTAACTACGTCTTCCCTTTTGTATCTCAACTTTTCAACTCTTCTTTTTTAAAGCATATGACATCGGGGCGCCTGGGTGGCTCAGTCGTTAAGCGTCTGCCTTCGGCTCAGGTCATGATCCGGGGTCCTGCGATCGAGCCCCACATTGGCCTCCCTGCTCCGCCTGGAGCCTGCTTCTCCCTCTCCCTCTCCCACTCGCCCTGCTTGTGTTCCCTCTCTTGCTGTGTCTCTCTCTGTCAAAAAATAAATAAAATCTTAAAAAAAATTATGACACCTATTTTTTAAACTTTTTGCTTGGAAGTAATTTCAGACTTATAGGAAAATCGCAATAATAATATTTACAAAGAACAACGCATACCTTTACCCAGATGCACCTGTTGCAAACATTTTATTGAGTTTGCTTTATCATACATTCCCTCTCTTTCCATACATATACGCATGTAATATTTTTTTCTGAACACTTTTAAGTGAGTTGCATACGTCATGGCCTGTCATCCCTGAATACTTAGTGTTTATTTCCTAAGAACAAGGATAATTATTCTCTTATATAACCACAATACACTTATCAGCTTTAGTAAATTTAACATCAGTATAATAATTTTATCTAAACCGCTGTCCGTAATAGCCCTTATAACATTTTTCCTTCAATACAGGATCCAGCCTAAGATTGTATTAGTTATATGCATTCTTAGTCTCCAGAAGGCTTATTTTTAAAAAGACAGAACACTTTTAAGCACCAAAAGGTTAATCTTACTTTATTGTTCTTAATAACAGAGGCGAACCAACTTGATCTATTTATGATACTTGATGCTGTAATAAAAAAGAAAATGTTCATCTCTTAGAATGGTTTACTGTTTTGCATGCCATTTAGGGGTGAGTGGTTAATTTTTCTAAGTTATCTCATGGTTCCATTCTGGGGCTTCTGTTCCCATAAACTTCTCAAGGATAAGCACTCTCTGCCTTCCTCAAGTTCAATTTGATAAATGTATGGACATCAACAAAATGAAATTCCAGGGAAATCTCTCAGTAAATAGCTGGGAAATACATCTTTTTGGAATTCAAATTGAATCTGTACTTTTTCAGGTTCAAGTTTGCTCAGACAAATGCAACATATTTTTATACAAGAAAAGTTCTATTAATATTTTTAAGTGCCTCTCAAGTTTCTGGGACAGTAAACACATTACTGGGGTGTGGGGTGGTAAACCAACCCATAAAACCTCTTCCAATGACTTGAACAAAGAAATGAAAAATAGCCTTCAAATTTGAAGTTCCACTCTTCATTAGTTTTGGGCCATTCCTTCTGCTTTTATTAACAGACCTCTGTAGCCAGGACCAATGGCATTTTAGAGTCAGCTTCCTACGTGTCTTTATGAATTCCATGAAAAGAAAGGTGTGTGTGTGGTGATGGTGCTGGGGGGGAAGTAAAAGTAGAGGGAAGAGCTGCAGTTATTTGCTGTCTCATTTTTCAGAAGCTAGTATGTGGTAAATTGGCGTCGTCAAATGCAGTGGTAGGAGAGAAGTAGTTGAGGAAGCAAGGGAGGTGGTGGGTTCTGGAAAGGAGGGTTAATGGATAGATGGGAGATGGCAGAGGGCAAAGAGGGGGTTTCCTTTGCAATCTTTCAAAGTTTAAATGATCCTGGAAGTCATTACCAGGTAATTATTTATAAAAGAGTAGAGCTACCAGAGGACCAAAACAAACAGAAGGCCATGTGGAGAGGGAGCTGCTTGGCTCCCTTTTCAGACTCTGTGGAGTGAATGGTTGGTTGAGTATTCTGGCAGAAAATGTGTTTCTGAGAATAATGAAAAAGCAAAACACCAGGGAAGCTGGTATTTGAATTTTGGATCAAGATGAGAATAATATGAGAAATAAGGAAAGTTCTAGAACCTCAAGTCTAAGGGAGTAGAGAGTGAAAATGAAATTCTAGTCTAGGTGAAGAAGGAGTCACTATTGACCAGTGGCTCGTGGGTGGGGAGGAGGCAAGGATGGAGCAGAGGGAGCTAAGGCATAGCATTTTTTGACTTAGTGAAAAATGCTGAGGTGTTCTAATTCTCTAGCTATAGAATTTAGTCCACTGGGGTTGAATGTGGATGAATTCCTGTCTTTTAGTGCATAAACTCACTTCTATTAGGAAGGGTTGGAAGCTCATAATTACTCCTTGAGAGCAGCCATTTTGTGTGCATAGAAGAGCCCAACTCATGGACAATGGAGACCTTAAATATTTGCCTCAAATGATGGCCACAAAGGAAGGCAGGCTATTATAAGGCCTCTCACCTCCATTTTGTGGGCTCACAGGCTGTTTGGTGTGGGAATATCCTAAGTATGCTCTTTCCGCAGCTTCTCAACCAACAACTCTTGGCAGCTATTTTTTGCTGTGGAAGTTAAGCATGACACTGAATAAATTAAGCACGTGAGGCATAACTCTAGTCGTTCAGTTGTCTTTTCTGTGTGACTTGTACAAATTAGTCTGATTATTTTATAGACTGACTCTATAAGGAATAAGGATCTGGAATACAGTCCAAGTTTTTCTTAATACGTAATATAAGTGGGATTAAAGATTAAACTTTAAATGGTTTTGGTCAACATTTAAGACTTAGATACCACACAACCAGTGATGTTTAGTGATCCCTGGCATTTTTTCAGTGTGTATGTGGGAGGGAACAATGAATAAGATAAAGATAAATAAAATCTACCTGTCATATGATAGCTGACAGTATCCATTCATTTCCAGAACAGCAACTTTTATGTCTTGATTTAAATAATCCATGAAAGAGAAGAGGGTGTAGTTCCTTCAAAGGCAGGTGCAGTGGGCCTCTCTCTGTCCAGCAAGTCTTTTTCCTGTTGTGACTCACAGATTGATGACAATGATGAAACTTCCTTAGTTTCATAAAATATAGTTTGATGTTTAGATAATCATGCTTGTTGTTTTTGACCTTTTTCCTTAGAACTTTTGTATAACAAGTGTTGCACATAGCAAATAAAAGTTAAATTATATTAGCTGTGTGGTCGATCAACACGTAAGGATAAATTACACATGCATACATATATTTAGCTCTATAAAATTGACATTCTTTAGGTAAAAGTGGACAAATATTTCTAATTTCATGAGAGTCAAATTAAAATATATACAGGCATATTGCATTTCTACTTATCAAACAATAATGTAACACCACAATTCCAGTAAAATATGTTGTGAATAATAACCACTATATTAAAATAGTCAGCAGACTAATTTGTAGAGTAGTTGTCAATGGAAGTGATTATACTATTGTGTGCAGGTGGTGTGCTTCATTCTGTGAGGGAATTTGGGGTTCAGGTTAAGGATGAAGCAGTCAGAAAGATCTCAGAGGGTGTAATAGCTGAGCAAGCCCGTAAATAGCTTTTCCTCCAATGAATAATGGGGGAGGGGTGTTGTAGAAGGGTGTGAGAATGTCAGGGAAAGATCTTCCTGCTGGGAGCACATGTACAAAGGCTTGTGGGTATGGAGAGCTAGGAGCAGTCCATTATTGCTGTAAATAGCATTCTGCAGAGGCCACACCTTGGAAAGGCTTCTATGCCACCCTAAGAGATGCAAAACAGCTTCTGGTGTTATCCTAATACCTTCCGTTTATGGAGTTGAGCAGAGAGCCTGGTCTCTAGTGTGGATGGTGAGCTAGAGAGCCAGCTGAGAAGCAACACTGAAAACTTGGGTGCAGTGGTCCCCTGAGCCATCTGTCTAGGCTGGATGTCTTCACGAATTTATGGTATAGACAACAGAGAGGTGGGGAAGGGTTTCAAACAATCCCTGGGTGCAGGTTAAAAGGTGGTCTGGGCGCTGTGATACCATTTCTAGTTGTGCACTGGAGAGGGAATGATGGGGTTGGAGAGGAGAGGACAGATTCAGGGGACTTTAGGTCAGCTCTTCAGCAGGATTTGGATCTGACTTGGAGATGGCAGGGGATGGTGGAAAAGGAGAAGTCCAGATAACTCCCAAATCCCTGCCTGATTTCACCTGCAGAAGGGGCAAGGAAATTCGCCTTGGTGGTGGCATTTGCCTCTTGGATGTCTAAGTGCCTCTGAGGCACCTCGAACGCAACTCAGTCTGGACCTCATGGTCCAAGGCTGGGCTAAACAGATGGATTTAGGGGCAGCTGGTCCTTCAGTTCTCAGTGCTCCATTTTAGCTTGCTTTCTAGCTCAAGATTCTATGGTTGGCAGATTCTATGAGTGGAAGATATTAGGGTAACACCAGAAGCTCACTGTCTTGTCTACCGGGGTCAGGAAACCTCATGATCTTTTCCATAAGACAAAACCAATAGTGTAAGGTGAGAAAGGGGTTTGGGGGGTGAGGGACTATTTACTCACTTAGGAGCACATCAACCGAAAGTGGCGCTCTAGGGGTAGGAATTAAGATGGTGCACCTTTTGTAGCAAGGAGCATTTGTGAGCTTGGAAGAAATGATTTTGATTTAATATACACATATAGAATTAGGATTTAATACATACTTGTAGTGTTATAATTTATCATACTCGAGTGCCACTGGGATTAACAGGAACTCCTGTTCTTAGCATGCAGCCTGAAACTATATACCCCAAATCAGAGCCAGCTCATGGAGGCTGGCCCCCAAAAGTCGTTATTGCTGCAGTCTATTGCAATGCAGGTAGGTCAGGGAGGTTCCTAAATTGGATGAGGAGCACCATGAACGTTGACTGGCAATACTCTGGGGGCCTGAAGATGTTGTTAGGTGGAGTAGGACAGAGCTGGCTCTGTGGGGTGATTGCAAAGGGTCCCTGGAAAGATGGGAAAGTGGAGGGAGCTGGGGGTTTTGAAACAGAGCTATTGATGGGGGAGGTCGGGGAGCAGGGGGATGGATAACATTCAGGTTCAGAGGAAAGTGTCAGGGAGTCCTGGGCCCTGAAGAGGGGAAGGGAATTAGGTTGATGCTAGTTGCATAGAGGGAAACAACACAGCAGGAAAAGAGACCTAACCACCCCCAGTAATTGGGGTTGGACATTCCTGAGAGGTGAGAGGTGAGAAACCTGGTGGGCCATCATCTGAATATCTGAAGGATGAGACAAGTTCAACATACATGAGGTGGTTTTTTGTTTTTTTTTTCTAAGATACGGTGGAAGCTCAGTGAGATTGTAGATCAGGGACAGAAAACGAAGAACGAGTTTACTTTCTCCTTGGGCAGGAAAAGAAGGAAAAAACCCTCATTGGCCTTAGACTTTGTGTATGTTTGTTAAATGAAGTGACAAAGTGGTCTCTGGAAAGAAACCCTGGAGATGTAGCAATTGAAAGCAGGGTGATGGTGAGGTGCTATTCATATTTAAGGGCACCAGGAATATGTGTCAGAGAACATTGGGTTTGCCCCAGCATGGGGGACAGCAAGTTAAAAGTCTGGGGACAAGTGGGTTAAATCCAGCCATTTTTTATGGAAGAGGAGGAAGAAGAGAAAGTGGGGTCCTCAAAATAATAAAAAAGCAGGAGCCCAAAGGGTGAAAGAAAAGACCATGATTCAGTGCAAAGTGAGCCAAGAAGCCTGGATTTGAATCTGGATTCGGCTGTTTCCATCTGTGTCCCTGGGCAAGTACCAGCGCCTCCCCAAGCCTGAGTTGTCAGGTCTTTCCTTTTGAAAACAGGGCCTAACTCACCTTTTCTGAAGGGTTATTGAGCAATTTAAACAACCGAATTTCTCCTTTCTATCTCTATTTTTTATCCTATATGGAACCTGTCTGGAGGTTCACGGAGACAATGTGGTGGTAGGAGCAGGAAGGATGCGAGGCTTGGGTGTGGGACATACGTGGCAAAGGAGCCTCCAAGCTCATCTGGTTTGATAGGAAAAGTTAGAGAACTCTCCTGGACCACAGTTATAGGGCTTGGACTTAGGGACACACATGGTTCCGGAGGAAACACTTGCTTACCATCTTCCCACCTCCGCTGGAGTTCTAGCATTTCAGTTGGTCAAAAGGCAGCAAAGATCCACGAAGCCTGTTCTGAATCCACCCAAAGTCTGTGCGAAGGGCGTCCTTCTCCCGTCTTCCCATGCGAGGTACAGCTATTAATTACACTAAGTGACAAAGATTCTCCTTGTTGCTTGATGGATACAAGGATGAATCTTTGTTACTGACTGCAAATAATAGAAGTCTGGTGCTGATAAAGAGTCAGGCCAGGAAAACATGCTCGGAGACATGCAGGGGGCATATGAAGCCTTCTTCTGAATCAATCCAAGAGGCTGTGGGGAAACAGAGTGGGTATTATTTGGTCAAGTTCCTCCTATGAAAATATAGCCTGCATCCTTTTTTGCTTGTTCAGTTCTGGCACCAGAACAACCTGTCTCTTTACATTAGTTCAGTTCTGTAGAGAAACGGTCATTTAGAAGGAAATACTTGGAAAATCCAGGCACCCGTCCATTTTTAAAGTCACAACTGAATGATTGCTTTCTTATTGTGCTACACAGGGCTGGAAAAATCATTCCTTTCTGTACATATTTTTCTTTTTTGCTTTGTGTTTTCATTCTGCTTAAAACATACATATGTGCCAGAAATGAAAACATTTTCAAAGGGCAAGTTTCAAGGACAACTAAAAATAGGACCTGTTGCCAAATATACATTTCCCCTGTATGTAAACGACTGGATAGGAGCACAATGAAAAGCATATGTTATTCAAATTTTCTTTAGGAAAAAAAAAAAGAGCTGGAGGATTTGACTTCTGGCCCTGAAACTCTTTAAACTAGTAGTTTGCACTTAAATTTTATCCTCGGTCTTCAGACACGATCCTTTGCATAGTTTACGTCTGTCTTCTCATAGACATTGAAAAAAAAAAAAAAAACTACTAAGAACAATTTTATTCTCCAAATGGGAAAATTTTATTTCATTGCATCAGCCTGTGGCTTGACATGAAACATTCAAGTCATTATCGAGGCTGAAAAACGGATAAAACCAGAACATCTAGGCCGCTAGCAGCCCCATCATAGACCCAAGGATGAACCAATGAGTTGAGAAGTAAATGCAGATTTGTTAAGAGAAAGCCTTTGGTTTCTTGTCTTCCGTGGTCTGCAACCAAGAATTACCTCAAATTCTTTCTGGGGGTAGAAAGAGGATAGAACGAAATACATTAATTAAAATCAAAGACATCAACAGTGACAGGGATTTGCTTGGGATTCGGGGGTGTCACCTCATGTGAACGAATTGCCCTCTGTGCTTAAAGCTGCGCCTTGTAACTTAGCAGAATCAACATTCATTACGAAAAATCCCACTGGTGAGCCACTCGAATGCCTTGTTTTATCGTCTGAAAAAAAAAAAGATTTGATCAACAATGAGTCACACTCACAGTTGTTCTACGTTGTGGTGTAGTAGAGTCACAAACCTGAGTCGCAGTCTCCTTCGTGAGGGGGCTCCCGTGGGGCCGGAGTCGGCTGAGCCTGCCTCCCTCTGACAGGGCTGTGCGGGCAGTGCCGGCCCCTGCACTGTGACTGCAGTTCTTGACCTCTACCCTTGGAATTATCCCGCTTTCCCAGAGCTGGTTAAATTTTGCCTTCCATATCTTACTATTTCCATGATAGAACACGGAAAAAGAAACTTAGAAAAGGTTTCACCTTTGCGATGAAGAAGTTATGACCTTTGCTCGCGTTTGCCAGAGAAAGTGGCTTACAGCACCAATTAACATGAATTATTAACTCCCAGATTAATAATTTATTAGAAGCCCAACGGCCCGAGGCACGGCCAGATTGCACTATTGAAAGAAAAACGAAGAAAACAGCATAGCTCTAATTATAACAATTTGTCGACAGTGCTTGGAATAAGTAATGGCATTTACACTTTCTAAAGGATTTTTAAAATTTCCCTTTAATACCATACTGGCTGCAAAGCCAGACGAATTAACTAATAATTCCTATAATAACTTATGTGATGTTATTTAAAAAAAATTAACAAGTACTCACATGCCCCTTCCTTTGTGTCCACTTCTCTTTGAAGCACCTGTGCATGTTAATCTGAACACGCACCTGAGCTGGACACCTGCTATATCATCCACATGTGCCTGAGAGCCACACAGAGATCTGGGGACCGGGCGTATTCATTTGCCACGGCTGCCCTGACAAAGTACCGCACACTGGGGGGTTTAAATCTCCCAAATGTATTCTCTCCCAGTTCTGGAGGCCAGAAGTCGGAGATCAAGGTGTCAGTAGGGTCGGTTCCGTCTGAAGGCCATGAAGGAGAACATGCTCCAGGCCTCTCCCCGAGCTTCTGATGGTTTCTGGCAAGGTGGGGGGGTTCCTTGGCTTGTGGAAGCATCACCCTGATCTCTGCCTGCATCTTCACAAAACCTCTTCCCTGTGTGCGTGTCTGTGTCCACATTTCCCCTTGTCGTAAAGACAGCAGTCATGTTGGGTTGGGGCCCACCCTAATGACCTCGTTTTAACTTGATTACCTCTATAAAGACCTGAGCTCTGAATAAGGGCACTTGCTGAGGTGTTGGGGGATTAGGACTCCAATTTAGGATTTTTGGGGGAGAGGTGGGGGAGCAGACACAGTTCACTGAACCCGGGAATTCTGGCCTGGGTCTGTGCTCTTCACCATCAGGCTAGGACAGCTCCCATTTGTTGGTCTTCTTGAGTACAAAAAGCTCGATAAGGCAAATTCAACTTGGAGCATCTGATTGGGGCCTATCCAAGAATTGTCCTCAGCACGGCCACTCTTGGGGACAGTGTCTCTGTGAGGTCAGGCAGGGATCTGGCTAATTTAGGGGATCAGACTGGTTTATAGCTGGAGGCTCTCTAAATTCCCTTTGAGGCCCAAGCCCACTGTGTTTTGAAATCTCAAAGATCTTTCAGCTCTTTCTCTTTGACTCTGGAGTACATGTTTTCTTAAATCCACCTTTTAAAGGCATTTTAGGAGGGAGAGACCTAATTACTTCCTTTTTTCCTTCCAAATTCCTATTCTTATTTGAGCCACAATTAGGTAATACAGCACTGCTCTATCTTACAAATCGACCTGACCTCATCATCTCTTGAAATGGAAAGAGAGAAACCAAAGGGCCCCCAGTTTTTATTCTTTGGCCTTCTGACTTAGCAAAGAAGCAAAGCTCAAAAATCCCTGTTCTCTAATGGAGGAGGGAAAAGAAAAAAAAAAAAAAGGGCAAGGAAAAGGAGAATCAGGAAAAGGAAAGGAGCAGAGAAAGGAATTTTGAAAATAAAAGTAAAAATTGGGCATGGGATTTAGAAAATTATGCTTTGCTTCATCAAATGCCAATTGTCAAAAGAGAAAAGTGAGAGCTCACCCATGGTTAGTCCACTGGTGAGACCCAGCGTGGAGATTTGCACGGACCACTTCTTATCACCTCGTCCTGCTCCCCGCCGAGCTCACCCCAGGGCCATCTGGGAGATTCATTGCAAAGATCAGATTCCCAAGAACATATGCTACATTTGGCACCCAACCTCAATATTTTTAGGATTTTCTCCTTTCCTTCTTTTTGTTTCTCTGTGAGTGCAAACTTAATAGCATTTTAGTGCCATTTACGTGTCAGACCACTTCCTTGTTTTTCTTCTCTTTTGAAGCAAAGAAGGTGATAAAAATCATGCATGAGGATGCCAGGTAGATTATAGAAATTCGTTCCTATTTTGCTTGAATGAATTATCCACTCCTTTTGGTATGTTTACAAATGTGCTCCCTTTTGAAGGCAGAAGTCATGGAATCATTTCTAAGTTGACTCTAAATGAGGCACGGAGAAGTTGTTTTGGAGGACAGAGTGAGTCCAGGAAAGGTTAGGGCTTTGTGTCTTTGCGTTTCTACTAGAGGGACATCAGATCTTTTTAGGAATTTCTGATTCTTGCCTTGAAACCACTGCCCTAGAAGTTTGATCAGGTGCATACAGCCCTCCCTCTCTTGGGGGCCACTCTTCTTTGGGACCCCACAATTGGTCATTGATACACCATCTAGCAGACAGGTAGATTGCAAGAATGGCCACACTCCTTGACATTTTCCTGTATCCGTGTTCACTGTAATGTGGTTTTGCAACTGTCTCATCAGAGGGTAGAGTCAGTCTGTTTCCCTGACCTTTGAATCTGGGCTGCCCTGGGACTTGAACCTCACTGTCCCTTTCTCCATGCTTGGTGGTGCCATCCTAACAGAATAATCTCCTGGGGTCCTTGCTGAAGAAATTTAAATAAACTCTAAGCAAGGCCAATCTGCTCTGCTAAGGTCAGGGCCCCGGCTGGGAAAGAATGGGACCCCGGCACCTGGTTGCAGGGCAGTGATTAGGAAGAGGTGAAGGAGGTGCCCAGGGTGTGGTTTGAAGAAGCACTCACTCTGCAGTCCATGCAAGGACAGGGGTGAGTGATTTCTGAAATTCTGTACCTTTTTGATGTTCTCGAAAGTCTTGAATGTCCAGATTCTCTTGTACCTGCTGAATCTGCAGAAGTAGCCTACCCCTCCTATGAAGAGCTAGTACCATCTTCATGCTTGCAGGCCATGCAGAGACCTCTCCCCTCCTGGCCCTGAGGTCTGTAACTAGGGTTTCTTCATGGCATGCCCCAGCTGAGGATGGGACAGCCCTGACAACTGAAGGAACGAGCTTTGAGGAAACAGCTGGACCCGGGAGCATCCGTGGGCCTGGTTCCAAGGCCTCTGGGGTCATGGAGCTTGGGATACAAGGTTGGATAAGAGAGAGTTTATTGATTTGGGAGCCCTTCTCCAAAATCGAGGACCCCAGGCTGTTGTGCAAGCTTGCCATGAGGTATACCCAGGCAGCACATCACTGCCCCAGGACTTTCTGTGCCAGTCCCTCCTGAAAGCTGATTAGTGATTGATCTGGGATGAGGATCCGTGGAACAAGGAATTTTAATTCCTTGTACTTGGAGAGCAGGAAGTCTATAATTAAGACTTTAAGTCTGATACTTTTACCCCATCCCTGGTTCTTACTCTACTCACTAATATCAAGAACTTTTTTACTGGCCATATAAGCAAATGATATCCGTACAAGTGGTGTCTGTACTTATTTTCTTGTGCCCTGACTCCTCCTTCAAGTTTTAGCCCACTACTCTGACCCTGCCCTCACTCAGGTCCTCCTTCTGTTCAAAAACCCAATGGACACTTTTCAATCCTTATGTAATGAGATAAACTTATTTGCATAACGTCTGTCATTGGAATTCTTCATAGAAAGAATTTGTCTCTGCTTGGTATACTTGGCAGAATAATGCCATTCCCCGGCCTCCCCTCTCCCAAAGATATCCACATCCAATCCCAGGACCCGCGAATATGTTATATTACATGGCAAGGGGGAACAAAGGTTGCAAATGGAATCAAGTTTGCTAATCAGCGGACCTTGAGGTAGGGAGATTTTCCTGGATTATGTGAGTGGGCCCAATATCATAACATAGGTCCTTATTAAGTGAAAGAAGGAGGTCAGAAAGAGAGATTTGAACACACTGTACTTTTGTCTTTGAAGATGGATGAAGAGGCCACAAGCCAAGGAATACAGGCAGTCACTAGAAGCTGGAAAAAGCAAGGAAACAGATTCTTTCCTAAAGCTTCCAGAAGAAATGCTGCTCTACCCACATTTTAGCCCAGTGAGACACATTTCAGACTTCTGGCCTCCAGAGTGAGAACATAATAAATTTGCATTGTTTGAAATCACTGGGTTTGTAAAAGGCAGCCATAGAAAACGCAGGTGCTGGGGAAAACACTTTAAGAAACAGCTTGGAGCATCAGGTAAGGCTGCATGGTAAATGTGCACAGGCCAGAGGGAGAAGCCTATGTCTGGGGAGAAGGAAAGAAGAGGAAGGGGAGGAGGTCAGTGCCTGGTCCTGTGTCGGGGGCTAGAAGGCTGGAGCTACTGGCTGCTTCAGTCCTGATGCCGTCTGCTCACCTTCTGCACCCTCCTTTTCTCCTGGGTTCATGTCACGCCACACCTGCAGGAGGACACATCATCTCCGAAACTGGCTGGGCAAAGCTGTCAGAGCCGCCCGGTAAATCCAGGGGTCTTCTTGTGCCTTCTGTAGTTTCATCACAATGACCCACCTCTGAGTGCCCAAGGAGCCCCCCCAGCACTGCATTTGTGTGGATTCCTGCTGTTCCTGACTTCCACATTGCACTAGGAGCTCTTTGAGATGGGTCTCCATCAGTTAGCCTCCAGACTGCAGCACAGTGCCTACACATGGCAGATGCTGAGGAATTCTTTGGCGAACGGATGAATGGATGAGTGAATGAATGAAATCTGAGTTTAACTTTGAAAAGTTCCTGTTCCCGTGATCAAAGCCTATCATGGGAGAGCCTCTTCTGAAGCCAAGCACCTGTCCGCATAGGCTTGCCCCTGATGGTTCTGAAGGTGCCACCACTTAGTTGAGCTGTGTTATGGGTTGAATTGAGTGCCCTAAAATTCATACTTTATATCCTAACCCTTAGGACCTCAGAACATGACCTTATTTGGAGAGTGAGTCCTTACAGAGGTGATCAAGCTCAAGTCACATCACTAGGGTGGCCCTCATCCAATGGGAGCAGTCCCTTATTCAAACGGGAAATTTGGACGTAGAGACAGACATGCATAGAAAGAAGGTCCTAGATACACAGGGCGAAGACAGCCATCCACAAGCCAGGGACAGAGGCCTGGGACAGATCCTTCTCTCGAGGCCCTTGGAAGGAGCCGACCCTGCTGACACCTTGAGTTTAGACTTCTGGCCTCCAGAAGGGTGAGACAATACATCCATGCTGTTTCAGCCGTCCAGGCTGTGGTACTGTGTCGTGGCTGCCATAGCAACCTGCAGGTATGTTTTTGTTTCCAGGAACTTGTGCTCATTCCTACGGAAATGCTGAGGGCCCTCAACCACAAACCCTAGATGAGAAGCCCTGTCATCCCTTTCCTGTTCATCTTTAAGGTTTAGAATCAAAGATCCCACCTTTGTTGGTTGTGTTTATAGTGCCCAGGCCAAGAAGAACATGTGAAAATACAGCAGCCTCAACCCAGGCCTGGGGACGTGGAAGGAGGTCAGCGAAGAGCAACCTATTACGATGTCGACCTTCTGGAAGAAGAATTAAAGGCGTGTAATCTCGTTTGCTCTGAAGACAAGTAATGATTATAGGGCCTCAACTTCTGGAAAGTAAGATGCTTCTGCGGATATCTACAAGGATAAACAAAGTTAAAGAACAGGTTATAAATGGGTCCTGTGCTTGGGGACTGTGACTCAGTGACATGGGTTGTGTCTCTAACTAGATTCCCCGGCTCTGCCCTCCCCCTTTGTATGACTTCGCTTCTTCCCAGCATTGCTCTGCCTCAACAGCTCCAAAAAGCAGAGCCTAGGAAAGAAAGTGAAGAGATTTTCTCTTCTTTGTTTCTGATCCGTTTTGAAGAGACATTTCTTAATGAAAGAAAGTTTATAAAATGCATGCTTCAGTGTTTGCAGATGATGACTTCTCCCCTCTGGGGAATGTTTTCATTTATTTACGAGAGTCCTTTACTGATGTCTGATGCTGCTCTGACCTAGGGAGCTTGACCTTTGGATGACTTTCAGAGCTGCCATTTGACCATGACCCTTGTTTAGGGAGAGTCATTCCATTCCAAGTGTCACAGGGAAGTCCGTCTCCACTCACAAAATCCCCCTGTTCCTCTCCTTAGGTCAGTCCCTGGGAATGAGCAAAACTGTCTTAGTTAAGGCTAGAGATAGTAATGTTACTGGGAAATACTGCATCATAAATGCCGTGCCTTCACTGAAAGTGTCTTAGGCCTCCTGGGAATGACTGTGGGGACCACGGGGTGGGGCAGAAAGAAAGATGGAATGAGGTCCAAGTATATGTATTGGGCAGAGGTGGAAGACACGTGCTCTGGTCACTTTGCAGGGAACACGGATCACAGGCAGGGTGTCCCAGGGTCCCAGACAAGAGAAATCATACTGCAGAGCAATGGCCTAGGGGAAGTAAAGTTAAAATGAATAGTAGGGTGTCCCCGAGGGGCAGGAACCGGGCAGCCAGTGCCAGGAGCCATGTGTTTCAAAAGCCCCGAGTTTAGCCTCACCTGTGCAGGTGATAATGTGATGAGGTCTGATCAAGGTGGAGCTTCTATTCCTTGCCCCTAAGACCAGGCAAGCCGGTTTACCCTGACGTGTTCAGAATGATAAAATACACATTTCTGAGTGACGTGACGTTTAGGGAGGGACTCAAGCAGGGAGGGTGAACATAGATTTTTGCCTCGCAACTCCCAGGTGGGCGGCTCCACGCAGGAGTCAGTCTGTGCTCATAGGGATATAGGACGGAGATGCTAATGGTGGGACTGGCAGGAGGAGGCAGGGCTGACTCCTCGCAGAGGAAGGGCTCATCTAGAACTCTGAAAGCTCCACCTGTTTCCCTGGTTTGTTCATTCAGTCACTCTAGAGTGTTGGAGAAGTCACCAAACCTCTGTTTTCATTTGACTTGTCCGTAAATAAGGAAATAATAATGTTCACTCCACTTGTCTCCCAGCAGAAATACGGACATCAAACTTGGAAGTGGTTTAAAGATGATTTAAAAAAAAATATTTTGTAGTTATAGAAGGAAGGAGGAAAGAAAGGAGGGGGGTGGGTAAGGAAAGGACAAATGGAAGGAAGGGAAGGAAGGAAGGGGGGAAGGGTGTCTTAGTCTGTCTGGACTGCTTTAACAGAGATGCTTATAAACTGGTTGCTTGTAAAGGAGAGTTTCTCACAGTTCTGGAGGCTGGGAAGTCCATAGTCACAGGGCCAGCAGATTCATGGTCTGGCAAGGGACTGCTTTCTAGATGGCTGTCTTTTCTCTAGAACATCGCATGGTGGAAGGGAGTAGCCCGCTCTCTGGGGCTCTTTTATAGGCGCACTAATCCCATTCACGTGGGCCCCACCTCCTAACACTATCACGTTGGGGGTTAGGATTCCAGCTTATGAATTTGGAGGGGGTGGGAGGGACACACAAACTTTCAGACCACAGCAAAGGGGAGGGAGGGAAGGAGAGAAAGAATGTGGGAAGGAGGGGAAGGAGGAAGGGAGGGTGAGTGGAAGGAGGGAAAGAAAATAGTTACTTAAATCTCATCTCTGCTCTGTGTTGGGAGACTTCTGAATTAATTCAGTGAAATTTGGGTGCTTTTGGGGAATTGGTATAGAAACTCTCAAAATCTGTCTTTGAACACTTGAGTTAGAAAAATGTTGAGAAGCGCCATCACCAAACTTATATCCTACGTGGAAAACCTGAACTCCCGGTCTCTGGAAACTTGATTGCTTTACACAAGTTCACTTTTGTTGTTGTTGTTGGCCACAGCTGCCCTTAAACTATCAGGATTCTCTTTAAAACTGCAGAACTGTGCAATATACTTTACGCATCCAGTCCTAACCACAAAACCCATCACAAAGCGTGGCAGAGCAGATCAGCAGTAAGAGGATATCTTTGAAAGACTAAGATGAACATTAAATTAATCAACCAATGCTCTGGGGGGAAATGGCCACTAATTTCAAATTTTTCATCTCTGGAAAATCAATTATTATTATGTTTATTGATGTTGTATTTGTCACTATTTTCAGCTATTTCCCCTGATGGCATGGGTTAAAATAAGAACATTGTTATAAAAGAGATTAGACATGTTCGATTTGGTTTCTGGACTTTCCACCTTTTAGCTACCCAGGGTTTGGGGGAGAAATCAACTGCCACCCAGCAGAAGCTGAGCTTGCTTTTCTCCATTCCTTTCTATGGAAGTCCCTTTTGCCTCTATAACATTCTAAATATTTAGTTAAACATCAGCTAATGCTTTGTATTCACTTGGCAGGATTTTGGAGACATGTGTGTATCCAGTGAACACTCCCTGTCCAGCTAGGATGGTTGGGGTTTGGAATTGGTTTCCTTACTCCCCAAAGGTTCTCAAGGTCTCCAGCTCAGGATGGGGTGGAGCTCCCCATTGTCAGTTGCTCAGAAAGAGGCTTCCATGCTGATATGCTTGATCCCCCAAATGGCTCAGACTCACATGTGAGCCAGTTAAGACCAGCCTGTGCTTCTCATTGCAAGTCACAGACCTGATGAGCCATTCTTGGTTGAATGGCTCTTGTCCTTTTTGGAGCACGTGGTGATTTGGAGTTCTCGCAGCAGTGAGGAAGATGGGATGGTCAGTGATGGGGTGCCTGCGTGGCTCAGTCAGTTAAGCATCTGCCTTCAGCTCAGGTAGATCCCAGGGTCCTGGGATCGAGCCCCAAGGGGGCTCCCTGCTCAGTGGGGAGCCTGCTTCTCCCTCACCTCCCTGCTAATGCTCTCTGTCCCTATCTCTGTCTCTCTCGAATAAATAAATAAAATCTTACAAAAAAAGAGATGGGTTTGTCAGTGAAATAACAAAATGCAGATCATTCTCCCATTTGGGGGCATATATTTGCATATGCAAATATGCAAAAACAGAGATATATATGGCCTATGTAGAGCATTAGAAGAATGATTCTAGGACCACAGTCCACAGTTCCAACATGTTCCATTAACAGAGAAATTGGTAGCAAAATATATATCCTCCTAATAAAAGCCAGGCATTATGTAAAGCATTCTGGGGAAATACAAATATGAATTGGACCAGACTTTGCCTTCAATGAGAACACAGTCTAGTGAGTACATTACGTTGTTGAATTTTAGGTTTATACATATATATATATTAATGTACCCCAAATCAGAATACAATGGGAACAATTTCTTCATAAAACCTTCAGTTAACGGATGCATTTATAAACCCTATATTGGCTTTAGGTATTTAAAAATGACATCTGGTGCTGCAAATATATGTAAACATTTAAATAACATGGGAGCTTATGAAATAATAAGGTAAGAAGGAAAGCTCACTTTCTCTCCAGTGGCACCTACAGGTTATCTGTTTGGTATGTGTTCTTCTCCAATTTTTTTTTTTTTTTTTGCCTGTAAATCATAAAATTAAGGCACATATATGGTGGATATCTTTGTATGCCATCATCTCATTTTTTCTTTCTTTTTTTCTTTTTAAAGATTTTTTATTTATTTATTTGACAGAGAGAGACACAGCGAGAGAGGGAACACAAGCAGGGGCAGTGGGAGAGGGAGAAGCAGGCTTCCTGCTGAGCAGGGAGCCCGATGCGGGGCTCAATCCCAGGACCCTGGGATCATGACCTGAGCTGAAGGCAGACGCTTAACGACTGAGCCACTCAGGCGCCCCTCATCTCATTTTTTCAAAGGGCTGCTTATTATTCCATATCTTGGATGTACTAGAATTTCTTTAACATTCCCTTGGTGGACACTGAGGTTATTGGCAGGTTTTTTTGTTTTTTGTTTTTTTTACTCTAAATGGATTATGAATAAGTAAGAACTTGTTACAGCAGGAATATTAGCATTACAAGTGGTATTTAAGGAATGTTGGTAGGTGACCACTGAAGCTTTCAATAGAGGAACAATATGATCAGGGTGTATATTGGAAGGATTCAAGGTGGGGCCTGAATTGGATTGGAGAGTCTTCAAGCAAGGAAGACCAGTAGGCTGTTTATACAATAATCTAGAGGAAAGACGCTGAAGAATAAGGGTTATAGTGATAAAGGAGGAAAATGATTCTAGAATTATAGTTCATATTCCATTAACTGGGAGAAATTGGTAGTAAAGAAGAAGGTATCAGTTTCTAATTATAATGAACTCAAAACTAATGTCAACTTTTAATTTTCTAGGGGTGGGACAAGTATGGCTAAGACATAGAAGACAGCTGGAACAGGACTACAAGTCAGCTGTTGGACGTTGAGTGTGTCCATGCTTGGGGACTCATCTTGGAGGAACGCCACATGAGGTAGAGGCAGGAGGCTGAGATAGGAAGGCCAGATAGAGTTCTGGTCTTTTTTCCCCACTGACATCAAAGGCAGCTCTTCTACATTTTGGGTTCTTTCTTCCCAGCATGGCAGTTGGCCAGCAAAGAGGGTTCTCATTCAGCTGGAGTGGTAAAGGGGTCCCAACCTACTGCTCAGCCTTAACCATGGTTAATTCAACCTCAATAATCAAAATATGACCCCCTATTTGGCCACAGAATTGGTAGGAGCTGGTAACTGATAAGATACAGGAATAAAGGAAAATTCGAGTTGTTCTGAGATCCAAACTCAAAGGAATGGATTTATTATAGTGATAACAACTGAGAGAACTTGGAGACGGTATTTTATATATATATATATATATATATATATATATATTTTTTTTTTTTTTTTTTTGGTGGAATCAGTGGCGAAGGGATGTATTTAAGTTTTTAGAATGCAAGATGGAGAGTGTACCATTGGCAACTGAAAATTTTGTGTTGGAACTCTGTAGAGAGTTCTATGAGAATCATCATGACCTGGGTGATGGTTGGTCCAATGGACGATGAACTTGCCCTGGAAAATCTGGAAGAAAAAGCCACCCCTTGGAGAACAGCTGTATTTTGTTATGAGTAGAAGAAAGAGTGGTCAGAAAGAGTTCTCCCAAAAGCCAGAAGAGGATGCAGTTTCAGAAGGAAGGTGTGTTTTACAGCATTCAGTACTGTGCAGGGACGGATGGGACAACACTGGGAAGGAGCCATCCGATCTACTGGCTGAAGATGATGGGTGCCACTTGGAGTGCAGTTTCGGGGCAGGCCAGGGCGGCAGTCTGGTATGGGTCTCTCCAATTTCTTCATTCTGGTCATAGAACTAAATTTTGTTACACGTGCTGATGGCAATAAAATACTCATTCCTTTCCATTCAAAGAACTTTCCTTGAGATTGTGTTAGATTTGGTCTTTTGGTTCTCTTAGGTTGTTCATAATAATAGAAAGCTGGAATGTCTAAATGCCCAACAACTAATATTTGGCTTAATTAGATATGGCCAGTATTGTACTATTATGTGGTCAGTGTTATAATATTTTCTTTTTTTTCCCCTTTTTTATAGAAAGGCAATAATATACAGATACATAGGAATGGCCAATCACTAGTTCAAATGTACCCTGGGACACCAACCATGTCCATAACTGGGCGCCTTGCAGGGTGGAAAAAGCCACATCCATTTTTTCTACAAACTGTAGGGTTAGAAAAAAAAAGATTGGCTTTCTTGACTTTCCCCACCCAGAGATGGAAAATTTAGTCATGAGTGTGGGATTTTTCCAGATGGGTCTGACTAATAATTAGAAAGGCCTAGGGAAGCTGTACCTGATTTGCAAGATATGAAATGAGCACGATTTCTCATATAGGCCTGCTGAACTGCTGTATGTGCACAAGAGGGAAGGTTAGCCCACAGACATGCTCCTGCCTTTAGATTGTTAGGTATTTGGGCTGATAACAAAACTTGGAGCCAACATGAAGTACTGTAGTTCATCGCTCTCATGAACCTGCAGTATTGTAAAAGTCTAAGAACCATAAAAAATTGAAGGATTCATCTGTTCTGAGTATAACACATAGGAGCCTTGTTAAGTTATGATGTGCACTAGATTTTGAAACCACTTCAGCTGTTTACCAATTAATAGCATTTAAAGGACATATTTTAAAAGAATAATCAGATTCACAAATAAATATTTTCACTTGGTAGTAAATTTCAGTGAAATTCACTTGCTGGGTTCAAAATGTGTTTCTGAGATAGTCTGGTACTATGCAATTCTCTAGGAATATAATTGTCTATTTGAATCATAGGCAGTTAAATGGAAAGGTGTTTTAGAAACTACCTCATAATCATTTTTTTAGAGGAAATTGAGGCTCATAGAGGTGGGAGGTCATATAACCAGTGGTCAATTTTCAGCTCTCTTGACTCTTAGTCCAGTGCTCTTCCCAAAGCACCATAATTCCTCTTACATAAACATAACAGAGTGATTATATACACCTTAGGGCATTTCCAGGGTGTTTTAATAAAGTACCCATGCAAAATTATGTGGTGGCTCTAGGTAATTTGGACTTGCTAGACAGTACCAAGGGCTACTTTAAAAATTATTTTTTTGGGGAAAGAGTATCATATACACACACAGATAAGTTACTGTGGAATAACTTAAGGATATGTCCTTCTCTATTCAGAAAGAACACATGTGCCGTGGGAAAATGACAAGGACTCACAGCCCCTTTACAAACCTGCATCTCTAAGACCTTGGGGCCTCCCTGCCCCATAGCGAGCCCATTTCTTTTCCTCCACCACCGGGGACAATCAGCCCTCTGTCCTGCCCATGGACATCCCATCCTCATGGGTGGTATCACGGAGAGGGTGTGATGTTTGCCTTTGAGAATTCATTCTAAAATGAAGATGTGTAATGGAGTTGATGGGGACTGGGATGGATCTCTGGATGAAGAGATCAGAATCCGCTTGCAAAGGATTCATAACAATGGGGACTTTTAAAAGTTTAACTGGAATAATATTACACAAATTTGTGGAAGTGATAAAAGAGAGCAAGGGAACTCACATGACAAGCAGCAGTTCCTGGCCTGCCCACCGATCCCCTACTCCCAGTTCTGCCCCTCCTCACATCCCAAGGCTTTACCTTTAACTGCTTCTGTTTTGAGTTACTTTTGGTGGTCAAGCCCATATCTCTAAATGCCACTCATTGTTGCCCACCCCTTGCCCACCTCTCCTCCTCCCCCCAGTACGGCTAGATTACAACTTTTTCTTCCATTGCCACTATGAAAACGTCTTCTCTAGATGAGTGGAAATAAAACTGAATCCTAACCTTATTTCATATATAAAGGTGGGCTCCAGATAAATTAGAAACCTAGATAAATGAGTGGGCCATACAGCCCCATGTCTATCACTTGTGTGTGCATGCATGCATGTGTGTGTGTGTGTGTGTGTGTGTGTGTGAACATGCAGATGGGGGAAAACTGCAACTCTCAAGAATTGTTGATGGAAGTGAAGGCTTATGGAGCCATTTTTAAAAAGCAATGAGCAGTCCTTAGGTTAAGTAGGTGTGTCTATTATAATGCAGAAATTCCAGTCCTGTTGATAAATATCAGAAAAATTCTCCTAAGGGCCCATAAATGGACATGCAAAAGAGTTTCCATTGTAGCAGTGTTTGTGTTGGAGTTGAACACATCTGAGGTGTTTGTTACTTGGGGAATGTGTAAATAAATCAAGGAATACTATGCGGATACCAAATGAGGCATACGCATAACAGAATGAATAGACTTTAAAAACAGGGTGAAGAAAATAAAAACAGAATGTTATCTTTAGAACATTACCATTTATGTAGATTAACACTATATACATCTTAAGGATACCTCCAAACTCAATAACACTAGTCAAACACAATGAGGTGACCACCCATGGTGGGAGAGATGATTATGAGACTAAAAGGCAACCAACCCATCAATCAATCCATCATCAATCCAACACAAACTGATGATGGCATGGCCCACCATTAACTAGGAAGACGGCCCACCATTAACTAGTGGTGGCCCACCATTAACTAGGAAGATGATTAACTCAACTCTGTGCATCTGAGGCTGAAAGGGGTAAATCAAACAAAACATAGTGAACCCTTCCTGGTCACAGGTGTGTCCCAGCGTCTGCTGCTGGTGGCAAGGCCCTTTGGTCACTAGTGTCCCTACTTGGCCCTTCTTTGTCCCAACTCTAGGCTGCTGTACTTTGTTGACCTGTTCCAGCACTAGGGCTCTAGGAACTTCTGGATCTTTCTAGGCTTTGCTGCTCAGGCTATAGATCTGGGGTGGGAACTACTTCAGAGCCTCCAGACCGCACTCTGCCATTTCTGCTTTCCTGAGACCACCTCATGTTGCCTTTGGGCATCCCACAGCATGTTTTCCTTTCAGAATTTCAAACAGAAATTGGGGTACAAGACCTTCTCCTTTTCGACCTCAAACTCACTGGCATTTTTATTATTGTTCCTACCTCAAGGCCATCTAGGTAGGAGCTGGACCTATTCTAGGACCTGGGCAGCACCGTGACCTCGGCCTCATTCCCTGTGAACTCCTCCGAGCTCCTTTTGGCAAGCCTGGAACAAACGCATTTATCTTTCTGGTGTAATGGGAGCTGTTCTCACTTCTGAGTTCTGCCCTCAACTTTGCTTTTCACTCTTCCTGGTGCTTCCCAGCTCAGACACCTTCTGGGATGAACCTGTTCAGAAACGTTTTAAGAGTTCTATTTGTGGGTGCCTGGGTGGCTCAGTCAGTTAAGCGTCTGCCTTCAGCTCAGGTCATGATCTCGGGGTCCTGGGATTGAGCCCTGCATCCGGCTCTCTGCTCAGCGAGAAGCCTGCTTCTCCTTCTCCCTCTGCCTGCTGCTCTGCCTACTTGTGCTCTCTCTCTCTCTGTCAAATAAATAAGTAAAATCTTTAAAAAAAGAGTTCTATTTGCATTTAAAGGTAATACATGATTGTTGGGGACAGTTTTTAAAATATAGTAAAGAACATAGAAGAAAATAAACAGATATGTCCTGTCTCAACACTCACAGACCATTGTCAAATTTTGGTGCAATTGTCTTTTAGTTTTCGTTCTGGGAACTGTGTTTATATACTTTCTGGGAACCATGTTTATATACTTGGAAGTGTAGTGTGTACAGCATAGTGTATATGTAACATTCTATAAGCATTTCTTTCTGTGGCTGGGCCATACTTTATTAAATCATGCCCCTCCTGTCAGAAAATTGGTTGGCTGTATCGCTTTTGGCCATTAGAAGCAACAGAGTAATGGACGTTCTTGAGTGCAATGCCTTTTCTGCATTCCAGATGATTTCCCTAGACTGAGAAGTAGGATTATTAGGTCAAAGGATATAAACATTTTTTAAAGGCTTTTTGTTTTACTAAATTACTTTCCTGAAAGGTTAAGTCAGTTTATCTGAGTTATGTATAAGGTTTAGAGTGGATAAGACCCTTTTAGCCCATCCCTCACTAGCGTTTGCCAAACAACTTAGTTGCTACATGAAAGGATTATGAAAATGCTGAACTTGAAAGACTCCAGAATTAAGATGTAAAAGTGTCCAAGTCACAACAGATTTATCTCCTCCTAAGTTTATTATTTTGGGGGCAGTGACACCGTCTGAAGATTGACAGTCCTCTACGTTCCATTTGTTCTGTGGCTGCGCATTGGTGACCAGCCAGCTTGGCAGTAAGTTGGCAATGTTTAATAAGATTGTCCTCCATGATTGAAACAAATGACTCTCTTTTTGTCATCAGAAATGGAACCTTTATGCATTTGTTTTAGTAATACAAGATCTGACATCATTAATAATCTGGGCTTGCAACTTGTGCTTGTTGAATACAATAGATGAATGAAAAATTAAATTTTTTAGTAGATCATAAGAGATGTGCCAATAGATCAAGAATAATTTAGGCAGAGTACCTCTGATGCCCAAGACATTCCATTGTTTCTACTTTTTGTTAGGCTAGCACGTACATGCTGATATCATTCTCTGTGAGTCTTCTGAATGCTACAGTCTAGTGTCCAAAGACTTGCATTAGCTGGTTCTCCCTCTGACTTTCTCCCCCATTACTCTCCACCCTGCTTCACCATCCAGGTCAATCTGCATGATGTCCCCCAAGGATAAGCTGCAAACCTCACCTTCATGTTTCTGCCCCTGCTATACTTCCCTTGAGGGGCACCCTCTCTTCTCTGGCAGCCTGTATAACCCTTCTCTTTCCATGACCCCACTTAAAGCTCACTTCCTGGTTTCATTTCCCAGATTGCTCTTTCAAACCTAGCATTTGCATCGTGAGGCTATAGCTTTTTGCTTTTCATGCGATTCAGTTCTTTGCAGCTTCTCCAGGACCTTTATTGATGCTTGGTATTGGAGAGGTAATCAACTTCGGGAATTTAGAGACCACAAGTTTGATTCTTTGCCTTTGATCCCCACCAACCAGTACAGTTTGAGCTTAATAGAGTCATTTCGGTGTTCCTTCAACTCCCATTTCTCCAGCGTGCGCTTGAGAGGGCACGCTGGGCTTGTGACTTCTGAAGCAAAGTAGCAACCAGCACAGGAACATCTGCCCAAGGACTGTTCAAAAAGATTCCCAGTTCTGCTTTTGTTCACAAGGGAGAGGGGGCTTTGCAGTAACCCCAGCACCAACCCTGTCTGCTCGGCCAGGGACCTGCAGAGGCTGCCCGGTGCTGTGACTGGTTCTTGTATGAGTTGTGTTTAGAGCCACACGGCCAGGAAATGGTGCTGGGGGTGGCACTGGGGTGGGGAGGACAGGCGATGGTGGGCAAGCAGTTGATTTTTGCTTAAAAGAAAGATTCTAGAAAATGTACTGAAGCATCACCTTTGCCCACTGTCCCCGAAGAATGTCTATTTCACGGTGTCAGGTTGAAAATGTAATTCAATAATTGTGAATAATGATAGCAGAAAGGTGGTCACATGACAGCACCATGCTTCCTTTCCTTACTTGTGGGGGAAACTTACTGGCTCCTCAGAATTTTTGTTTTTCTGAAAGGTACATGGAGTTAAAAAACAGTCTTACAGATTTTTCTGTTTTATCTCTTGTAGGCGTGTTGTTGGGTGCAATACAACATATCTGCACCGGGATTTGAGGAACAAACTCCTCCCCGGCTATCAGATCAGAACTGCAGTCTCTAAAAAACAGAAAACAAAAAACAAAAACAAAAACAAAAAAACTATGGATACTGTGATCCTTGCAACCGATTCCTTCTGTGGCCACTAGGAAACTTAGATTAAAGGGTCAGACCACTGCTAACAGCTGCAGAGGGTTTCGGGCAGAGGGTTCCCTTTTGCCATGATATGCTCAGTTCTTGGTATTTTACCTTTTTGATTGTATTTACTTATCTTGAAATTAAACTTGTTATTTTGAGATCATTGTAAAGTCATATGCAGTCATAAGATATAATACAAAGCGATCCAGTGTACCCTTTACCTGGTTGTCCCAGCTATGACACCTTGCGTAACTATTGTAAAATACCACAGGCAGGAAACTGACATTGGTACCATCCGGTAGGCGTGCTCGCCTCGCCTGTTCGTCAATGACACCTGGTCATATCAGGTAGGTGGCATCTCTATATCAAGAGAAAGGAAAGTATTTGTCCCAAGGTATTTTTTTAAGCATTTTGCTTTCTGTGCCCCACATCTGGCCTCTGCTGGCTCCAATCTACTAAGTAGCTGTAGAGATTTCACAGAGAAAGGAAAGAAAAATCCATCTTGTTCTCAAAGTGGCTCAGGGGCTCTCGGTGCAGGCAGTCCTTACTTCGCCCGGTCGTGTGAGACCGTAGTTGAAGACTGTGTGAGCTGAAGCCATGCAAAGGCACTTAATATCAAAGAAAAATGTTACACAGAAAAGGCAGGCATCAATATTCCAGAAGAAAGTTTTGAGATATTTTTAGATAAGAAATCGCAGTATAAAGCAAATGACTTTTTTTTTTTTTTTGCAAATGACTTTTATTTAATCCGTCTGGCACTCCCTTCATGTTTGTTTCTCATACAGAAAGTCTTTTGTGATAGCACATGAATAAAAAAATCTGGGTTTTGGACTCAAGTGTGGGACTCCTGGAGAGGAGGAGAGAGACAGAGAGAGAGACAGACACAGAGACAGACAGAATAATGTAGGTAGAGACAAGAGCAAATGTAAAGGGAATTGTCATACAGGTTCAGAAGGGAATGCTGTTAGAGAGTGACCAGCTCCTTGATGCGCTTGTTCTAGAAAAAGAACTCGTATTGGAAGAAGATAGAAGAATTTCTGGGATTAATGGTACTGACCTTTCTCTTAGGATTTACGTATTTTCCCATCCTTGGCATGTTGTTTCTCCTAGACTCTGTTGGCTGCAAGGAGTGATGGAGAGGTGCTTGGCAGGAAGTCTGCATCTCCCTTAGGCAAGGAGGAATAGGGGAGGGAGAACATACCTGGGGGAGAGGGGCCTCTGGTGGGGGGCTGTGGCTACACGTGGGGGCTGCTACAAGGAGAGGAGTGCAGCCATTGCAAAGCTGCAGCTTGGAAGGAATAAATGCCCTGTACCTGCTTCCCAAACCCCCAGTCTCCTGCTGGCCCCTTCCATGGCACACAGGCTAAGAGAAAGTTGGGGTTGTATTGCGTTAAATTTAAGAGGGTCGGGCCAGGTCCATTGTGGCAGTCATGTGGTTTTTAAGGCATAAGTAATTTATAAATACTTTTTGATTTTAAAATAAACAACTGGCAAATGTCTCAGCTATTCCTTCTAGAAGTCTTGTACATTTTCCCTTTCTATAGATGGCCTCCTTGTATGACTGACTACAAGCTGTGGAATCCTTAGGAAATATACACTTTCTCCGGCTGCTTATTTCTCACTCTCATTTAGTGCAGGCTCTTTACAAACAGGAAAAAAAAAATTATTGACCTCTCCCTTCAGTCATACATTTTAATATAGTTTAGCATACCAAGCTGTCAGGCTTTGATCTCCTGGGTCAGAGTTCAAACTCCTTCTAATCCTAATGTCCATATTTCTAAATTTCTTGGGCAGTTTCAGGCACAAGCCAATCAGTGTCAATAAAAAATCGTAACAGGGTTATACTTGGTGCAGAGCCTGATGGCTTTTTGGATGGGGTCCTCTGGTAGCGTGAAGGTATTTGTCTTTGTTATGTCATCAGGCACTTCTTTTCCTTATATTCTGTATCAGAGAATAGAAGTGCGTACAGATTGTTCTCAGCCCTTGTTCACTTTTGAGATAAAGAAGAATCTCCTTACCCAAAGGAAACTGAATCTATGCAGTAGATGTGTGTGATGATCGATTTTGTATGTCACCTGGCTAAACTATGGCACACAGGTGTTTGGTCAAACTCTAGCTTGATATTGCTGGGAAGATATTTTTAGATGTGAATAACATCTGTAATCAGTTGACTTTAACAAAGTACATTGCTTTCCATAATGTGGGTGGGCTTCACCCAATCAATCAGAGGCCCTCAGAGCAAAGACTAAAGTTTCCCGAAGAAGGAATTCTGCTTTCTGGACTGCAACGTGGGAAAATTAAGGCTGCAATATCAGCTCTGACCTGAATCTCTCGTCTGCCAGCTTGCCCTGTGGACTTTGGACTTCCCAGTCCTAACAATTGTATAAGCCAATTCCTTAAAATATTGTATTGGTTCTGTTTCCCTGGAGAAACCTAATTAATAGAGTGGGGGAAGGGTTTGGACATCAAGGCCGACCACTAGAGATCTGTCTGCCCGGTGACCACAAGTGCCAAGCATGACCGTCCTGAAGATAGTCAGGCTTCTGGTGAGGGGCAGCATCAGGAGGTTCTCCCCATCAGGTTGCTGGCAGGAAACCGATGGCACACTCGGTGGGGTTCACTGAAGAGACCATTTCAGAGGTAAAGGGTAAAGGAATCAAGAGGGTGGTGCACCCAGGGGTGAGCATCAGTGGGGATCTGTTAGTGCCCTTAGGCTTAAAGGAGCAGGGCAGGGAATGAGATCTATGGGGGATGCCTCCCCTGGTGGAGGTTGGGGCCGTGGGCAGGGGAGTGCAGCCATTGGCCAAACTGAGGGTTGGCGGAGAAGGTGTAGAGGGAACAAGTACCCTGGTACTTGCACCCAGTCTCCTGCCAAGACCTCCCATTGTCAGAGCCCAGCCCACAGCCACAGGGTGAGGAGGATCACTGGAACGTTCATAGGGCCAGCCTCTTGGGATACTGAACAGAGGAGGGAAGGGCAGAGAATGGATCTGGGGGAACAGAGAGAGAGTAAACAGATCAGGTAGGAATCAATCTCTGGAGAATTCATAATAACTTACTCACTTTCAATAAATTGTAAGCTTGATCTTATCAATTAAAGAAAAAGAAACAGGTTATTTTGGGGCAATGTAGTTCCTCTATTCAGCAAGGCAGGAGAGGGATATAAATATATATTCCATGATATGGGGGAGGAGAATTCTTAGCCTCCCTGGACTCTGGGGCTCAGGTGACCCCCAATTCTCAGCCATTTGGGATGGGGGCTCCTTGACTTAGATTCTGTTCTCCTTTTTCTTCTCCCACCCCCCACCCCTGAAAAGGCAGACCCCAGTTCCTGCCCATTGTCATGGCAGCACAAGGTGGACAATTCCAGGGTCATGCTTTGGGATAAAAGTCTATCAGTGGTGGGTGGATTGCCTCATGCATAGATATCAGCGTTCAGTTTCCTGTGATAAGACAAGGGTTCAGACTTTTAAGTGAGCATTTGATTATATGCTTATGGGTTCCTAAGAAATAGCTTTCAAGGACTCGGGAGTGATTTATAATGCTAACTGCACGTGACTTGCTTTAAAGCAATTGAAATGATAGCTTTTGAATAGAAAGATTTGTTTAATTTATACTGAATGCCGTGCCCTTAGTGGGGTTCTTACAATCCTTAGCTGTTTTATTGATTTTCTATTAAATTCCAGCACACCATCTGTGTGCATATGAACAAGCTCTTGAGTCAGGATATGTTGGGTACTTATGGATCACTTACCCGATGCCAGGAAATGCACTAAATCCTGGTTATGCAGAGATCACAGTCCTGGCTTTTTCTGGGTGCACATGGTTGGGTCAGGGAGACAAACACACCGTAGCAGCAGCGAGAATGGAGCAGTGTTAGAGGTCTTCATAGAGGAGCAGTGTTGTCCTGGACCCAAGACCTCCGCAAGGTGACCCAGAAGAGGAAACACTTCGAAGCTCTTAACTCCTGACGGAAGACCTAGAGTGAGCCTCGTGGCTGAGCGGGGAGCAGAGGAGTGGCATTCTGGGAAGGACAGGTTGGAGGAGCAGAGGGTGTGTGAGTGGGGGGCGGGGACTCCTCAGGAGATGCTGGTGTCCATGTTACAGCCTGGACCTTATGGTGAGTTCAAGGATGGACCTCAGTGCCTTCCAAGTAGGGAAGCAGTGCAATAAGATTTTAACTGTATAAAGAAAAAATGTGTGTAGAGACGGGTGGAGACTGGATTGGGGCTGGTGGGGCAAGACTGAGGAGCCAGGCCAATGAGGAGATTGTTAGACCAAATCCAGCGAGAAATGCAAGAGCCTGGATTAAAGCTGTGTTTGGGTCACGGGAGGAGGGGTAGAGTATAACGCCGTCTGTGAGTTGCGCTAACAGAACTTTGCATGAAGCATGACTATGTTTACAACTTGGTCGGCAAGACAGAGAATCACCAGTACAAATAGTGAAAGAGGAGAGCAGGTGGGTGGGTGGAAGAGAGGTCAGTGTGGTTGAGCCGCCTGCAGGGCATCCAGGCGCGAGGATGGCTGGAAGTGGGAGGATGCTCAGACCTGCAGAGCAGGACAAAATCCTGGAAAAGACTTTACAGTTAACACTATTCCAGGGGAAGGGGACATAGAACAGTGGATGTGACCACTGGTGGTAGTCTCACCAGGCAGTGAGAAAATGAGAGAATCTGAGATGAACATACTATTCTCTATGCTTTTATGAACGTTTGAAAGAGTTCATCATTAAAAAAATAAAATTTAAAATTACACAAAGAGAATAGACAGAGAAAGAGAAGACTTCCATGGATAAAGATGTAGCAACCATGGGTCTTGGAATCCATGAATTCGTGGAATGAGAATGTTGGGAAAATGGGAACCCTTGGCCACAGGGGATAGAGATAAATAAAGACAGAAATAATTCCGTTGGATTTGGAAATTCATAGGGCATTGGGGAGTTCAGCCAGAGAAGTTTCATGGGGTGGTGGTAGTGGGATTGGGGAATGAGAAGGAGGGGTGGAAGCAGAGAGAAGTGTAAGCTCTTCCTTCAAGAAGTCCCACTGGGAGGGGAAGGAACGAGATAAGTAGCTAGAGAGGCGATTGGGGTCTACATCCAGACAATTGCCTTTCTTCTTTTTTAAGGCAGGCAGAGCTCAGATATCATCAGGATGAGGGCAGAGTCAGAAGGGAGAGGTTCCAGCCCCCTGTGATGATGCAAAGGTGAAGCCTCGGAGAAGAAGAGGTGAGGGTCTGAGGAGCAGAGGGTGTAAGCACAGGATCCCAGAGTTTCTGATTTCAGAGGCAGAGCAGTGCCTAGTGAGGAAAGTCTCACGGATGGTTTGTGGCAGAGTGTGGAGAAGCTCGCCAAACATACCAACCAAAATCACCAGCCCTTCGGGGGGCGGGGGGTGGAAATGGGCACTGCGCAATCCAGTAGGCTCACAGGGGAGGAAGGTTGATCTAGATATCAGGTGAGAATTGTGAATCAGTGAAAGCACGCCAGGGGAGCTGCTTTTTTGGTTCCATGTTTCTCTAAAATTGTGGGTTGCAGAGGGTAGGGCAGACAAGGGAGTGAGAGGGGCACTGGGGAAAAGGACAGCAGACAGAGAAACAATGACAACAAATCTTTGTTATGAATCTGTTTTAAACGTATTTTACCCAGGATGACTGTGGCAAAGAATTCCGTGCATTTGATGACCCTTCTTTCTCACTAGGGCACAGGTGGTGTTCTGATGGGCCTTGCTCGCGGTGAAGGTCTCACTAGCGTAAAGCATTGACAAGAGGAGTGTAAATAGAATCATAATTCATGACCTCCCTAATTTTTATAGCTAACTACACATCTGAAATGTCACCATCATATTGTTCAAAATGCAGAGCGTCCTATTAAAATGGGAGTTTAAAAACAATCATATTGTATTTATATGTATAAATAAATATATATAACCTAATATATTATACTATGCCATACTATATAATATTATGCTATGTTATATTTCGTATAGGAAGTAAAGGAGAGCATTCTAATGAAGTTCATTACAGTCACATTGGTGGATGTGTGTATGGTTATATATCTATACCTACACCTATCTATCAATTTCTACCTCTTTTATCTGCAATTTTTTATACCCTACATTGTGTATTAAAATATTCTGGGCTGACATCTTTAGACTCACCAAAGCTAAATTATTTTGAATTCTGTAATTTTAAAATGGAAGTTTGGGTAAAAGTTCATTTGCGGATAGTTGAGTGTAATCACTCAGCCCGAATTTTTACCTGAATTATAAGACTATGTTGCTGTGCAAAGACCTTGAAAGACCAAGAAACGACATAAATTTATGATATAATTTTCTAAATGACCAGCCGTCGCTTCTTTAAGAAATGCTATCTTCATTTGTAACTCTCAGGATACCCTGAAATTTATAATACAAATAAGATTTCTGTGGTATTGAGTCCACAACCCACACATAACAGCCCAGTATATCTTCATTAACAAGAAACATTTCTATTGATTTCATTTTGCGATGTTTCATATTACATATAACAAATATGTATGGTCACCTAAATGAATTATTACAATCCAATTTGAAATGATTGCATAGGGTTATTGTATTATCTCTAGGATGCTTTAGTCTCTGGGTGTCAAAACTGTTTTTATTTAATGGAATAACATGGAAAAGTTAATCAGAGTAGGTTAACCTCTGTGGAACTGAAGGTCACACGCATTTACTCTCAGTTGGAAATGGAGGAGCTTTCGGTTTTGAACTCTCGCTGGGGGTGGGTGAAGGTGGAGGAGGGAATAAGCAGGAGTGATTTAATGCCTGTGTTTCCTCATGTCTTGCTACTATCAGTTGGCTTATGGGGCTTTTCAATAACTGGATTTTTGATTAAAAAATTTCCTGTAAGGGAAATAAAATTAAACAGGCAATACAAACATAATAAAAAATCAATATGGCAGTTAACATTTCTATTATATGTTATTGAACGGCTCTGCTTCAGCCTCATTCAGCTTTGCATATACGTGCGACTGCTCAGAGTTTCCGACCGGGGTTGGGGTGAGGATGAGGAGTTGCAGAGAGTCTTCTTGTCAAAATTATATTTTCATGGTAAACGGTGCTTTATATAATATGGGTCCTTTCACTTCTGAGCCAGGAGCGCAGGGGTAGAAACTTCTCTTTTTCTTCACTAACCTCTTATATTTGGTGAACACACTGAGGATGCCATGTCAAGTGTTCGGTGAGCCTATCAAAACTCACTAATGCACATGGTGCTTTCCCTTTCAGAAGAGTCTCTGTGAGGTTCAGCTTTTGCCTTAGTGAATGTGTTGGGATTTTTTTTTGTCTTGCTCTAAAGACACTTGCTTGCTCTTGTAGGACTCAGATGCAGAGGTGGAGGCAGAGGTGGATGGTTGGAAAGATATTCAATTAGAGGCTGAGGGTAAAGTGTCCCCATGAGTTAATTCCTCTAAAGTTGCAAAGGTCCTTGAAACTTCTGGTTTAAGATCACCAACTGAGGTAGTTGCAGAAGTCCTCCCTTGTAGTCCAAAAATAACCATAACACGAAAATCCATAGGTGAGTTCAAGAGCTGGAAAGTGAGTTCTCCAGGTGCCAGAAATTAGAAGCCAGATTGCAGCAGAAGGTAGCCTGGGGACACTAGACGTGGGCCTGCCATGAGTCTGGGTTATGTAGCAGGGCACCGGGAGTGAGTCTGGGTGTCAAGATCCTTGGTAGACGAGGTGAGACTGAACTCCCAGTGAGAAGGATCATCCTTACTGAAATAATAATGGTCATTGAACTAGGGATCAAAAGCTCCAGCCACCAGTCCCAGAGATGGACTTTGTGTTCTGGACTTTGGGTAGAAAGAGTTGCTTGAGGGAAATCAGCCAGATCGCAAGTCAAGAAATCCCATTAAAAATAAATCGAGCACAGAAACCAATATAAAAAACAACCTGGAACTCCACAGGGTCTGCAGGAGCCAAATGTGCACTGTCATCAAGGGTCACCTCCATCAGCCGGGGTACACAGGCGGCATTCCCTCAGAGGCCAGCATATGCCAAAGACAAGCCTCCATCTAACACGCTGTGCACACTTGTATGTTCTGATTTCTCCCGAGCAACTAAAAGGGTTACAGAATGCACAGAGACATTTACCCCTGGAGTGAGGGTCAGCAGATGCAAAAATGGAAGCACTCACAAAGAATGGCAGATAAGTGTCTAAAGAATTTGAAAATAAGCCTGATTTAGATGCTCAAAGAGAAAAGTGAGGAATAGATTTTATAATGACCAATGAGAGAAAAGCAGGGTAGATTTGAGAAAAAACCAAGTCTCTTAGAGTCTACCTGAAAGAGAAAATAAAATAATGCAGTACTGAAAAAGGAAAGGAAGCTATAAGGAATCTGTGGGCAGCAAGAAGCAACGGCAAGAAACTGGTAAAAACATTTTGTGAATCTACCATAAGAATAATATGAATGGTATGTGAGGGGCTATTTCAAATGAGAAGGAATTACAATATTGAACAACAATATGATGGGCGATAGGAGGACAGGATTCGGCAGATACTAAAATAGATCCAAATGAATGATCAGCTATTAGAATAAATAAAAGTGGATTAAACCCTTTTCTTAAAACAGCAGAGCCTCAGCTTGGACACAAGTTCCCTCATTCCTTGGATACTCTGAGAGAGCCCCGTGTTGTCCTATTTTCCAGTGTCATCGTGGGAAGAGAGAATTTTTCATGACAAGAGAACTTCATTTCATGCTTTGGAAATGAAGTGATACCCGTTGTGTCTTTCTGCAGATACGATCAGATCCCAGACCCAAAGTCTCCTCTAGTGTCATGACAGTGTGCCTCCAGGAAGCAGGGGCAGAACAGTTGATTTTGATCACTCTACCCAGATCTAGTGAACAGAGGAAGGATGAAGAAGCAGTGAGCCTCCTCCCACGTGGAGCCGACGGAGAGATGTGGAAGCACGGGCCGAGTAGTTAGATTCTGATTCACAACATGGTTGAACAGCTTTACTCAGAGAGTGCTGATAACCGGATCAATGGCCACACACGGAGAGGTTCTCAGTGAAAAAAGACTTTGGGGTTTTAATTGAGTTTTGGCTCAATAGGATGTGGCTGCTAGATCAGCTAATGTGATTTCAGAAGGCAATAATGGAGGTAGAGTGTCCATAATAAGGGGTGTGGTAGACCCTCTCTCCTTGTGCTTATCAGACCACAGCTGGAAGGCTGAATTCAAAGGGAGGTCCAGAGGGCTTCACTCAGGTGTTAAAAGTTATCATATTCTATCACATGGATCCTTAAGGGATAAGGGTGGTGCTTATCTTAGAACAGACATTCCATTTGTCCCTAAATATTCCATGAGCTGTCATGGTGCACAGGGATTGGACCTAATCTTTGTGGGGCCTCAGTAAACACCACTGGAACCACTAAGAACTTTGGAATCAAACAGTTAAAAAATAAATGGACAGTTTCAGAAGGTAGACAGCCTCCTACTACAGGAAGTGTTCAAGCAAAAGCTAGACCACTTTCTGTTGGCAGCATTATGAGGGACTGATATACTGGATCTGGGGTTGCATTTCCTGGCCCCTAATCTTCCCTCTCACCCTTAGATACCGCTTCTGTGTTTCTCCTGGCCACTTTCAGTGAATACCCAGGGTGGGAATAGTTGGCCTTTTATATCCCACTTGTGACTCCCTCTACAAGTCACATATGTATTTGTGATGCTGATACTTTAAGGCAAACCCTGACAATAAACTAAAGGGAAGAAGAGGTCTCTGTGAAAGGGCTCCCTTCATTCCAGCCCAGGACATCACAATCCCTGTGATGTCTTCAGAATTACCTGAGGATATACATGATCCTGGATTCTTATTAAATTAGAGCCTTGGATTTCAGCATTTCTTTTTTTTTTTTTTAAATATTTTATTTATTTGACAGAGAGAGACACAGCGGGAGAGGGAATACAAGCAGGGGGAGTGGGAGAGGGAGAAACAGGCTTCCCACTGAGCAGGGAGCCCGATGTGGGGCTCAATCCCAGGACCCTGAGATCATGACCTGAGCCGAAGGCAGACGCTTAACGACTGAGCCACCCAGACGCCCCTTCAGCATTTCTAACAAGTTTGCCAGGTGGTTTTTGTTCTCACGTAGGCATAAGAACCACTGCTTCAGGTGCAAGGTTGGTTTCACCCCAGCTTCCGGCAAATGACTGAAACTTGTTTTTCTCAAACTTTTTTTGCTGATACTCCCCATAGATGACATTCTTATACACATCCTCTCAGATGTCCTTGGTGCTGGGACAGAAACTAGGCAATAGGTTACATGTAAATCATATTTAATAAGTTGTAACTCCACCCTTGTTCTTGCTCAGAATGCAAGAGATTTAGACATTCATTGTGGACTGATAATGGCTATATGTTCATCCATCCATCCATCCATCCATCCACCCATCTGTTCATCCACCACCCATCATCTATTTTCCATCCATCTATCCACCATGTATTTATTGAACACTATTCTTTGTAACATATGCCAATAGATGATGGGGGAAGCCTTGCTGGGGATGGGTAGGAACTGATTCACCCCAATGATAGTAGTGTTGGCTCAGCCTTATACCAATTTTAGATTTTACCAAGAGACACATTGACCATAAGTGAGCTTTCTGGAATTCTGTCCTTGGTTGTCCCCTCCATTGGGGCAGCACTGTGCCGTGGAAAAATCAAAGGCATTGGAAACAGCTAGAAGTGGTTTTCAGCCTGATATTTGACTCTGGGTGATCTATTTGCTTCTCTAGACTCAGTTCCCTACTTTCTAAAATGAAATAAGAGCAGCAACAAAATTGATGTGAAAAACAAATAATGTAACCAGAGTGTTGTACAATTTAAACCCTTATGTGAATAGTAGTGTGTGTGTGTGCGTGTGTGCGCCTGTGTTCATGCATATGCATGTGTGCGTGCGTGCGTGCGTGCAAGTGTTTGTAACACATACCCAAGTTTAGGTCTCCTTAGAAGCAGATTCTGAGACAAGGATTCAAGTCCAGCAAGTTATTTTTGTGGAAAACTAGCATGTAATACCTTGGGGAACTCTAGGAAACAGTGTTGAACGTCAGACTGCTCCCACCTTGTGGTGCATGTTTCACCAACACACATCAGTCAGTCACTGGGGGGAGGCTTCTCCCGGGGGCATTAATTTTCTGTCCATTTCAACAGGCAATGTCTACGGGGAGGTCAGGCTCTGGTGGCCACAGAAAACCTTCAGGCAAGTAAATGCAGCTGCTGGGAGCTGGAAGTTGGGCTGGAGTGCATTTACAGGGAGGGGCAAAGGGATATGGATGGGCGCCTGTCGTACCTGCCACCGTGTGTGTCGGCTTTGGATGCACAAGGTGGCCTTTCATCACAGAGTCTACGGCAATAGACAGTAGTTGGTCACTAGACAGGATGCAGGCAAACTATGGAATGCTTGAGAGGTGGATGCACATTTGTGGCCACCACTTTGCAACCCGGTGCGCAGAGCCTGCCTTCCTTCCCTGGGGTTTCCAGGCTTTTTGGCCACTGCTTATGCAGCTGTATCCCACTTTCCAGCTCTGTCTTTGCAACCTGGCTTTTCTTCCTGAGCCACTAGGCTCCTGGAGCTTCTGCTAGCACACATCTCCTCTCCTCTCTCTCTTCTCCTTGAGAGCCTTGTTTAGCAGGGGTCTGACGGCCGTTGCCAGACAATGTTGACATAGAGACACATCCCTAGGTGGGTCAGGAATGTTTCTGATACAATCGGCTGCAGACACAGAGTCTCAAATCAAAAGCGCAAAAAAATCTAAGCCTCTTTCATGTGTGCACTCCCGAGATAAATCACTCCCGAAATGAACTTTTCTCTTGGGTTGCAGGGCTGACAGCCATTGGGATCCATACGTGACGGTTGCCCCTACACCTGCCAACAGCGAGGGGGCTGTTCCTTGCAGACCCTTGATTCTGCTGGCAAGCCTCTGTCTCCTCACCACAGTGTTTGAGGTTAGAACGGAGATGGAATTCTGTCCCGTGAGCAAAACTCGCTCGAAGCCTCTGGAATTAAAGTGAAGGGAAGGAGTGGGCCCGTGTCAGTCACAGCATAAAGGATTTCCATTGACCCAAAGACTCGATGGAATTTCAATCCCGGGCTCTGAGTCCATCTTCTCTGCCTCCTCTAGGGACAGGTACTGTGTCCATGGTCAGCAGAACAAAGGCCAGCCTGGTCCATTAATATTTCAAAAAGGTGAACATGGAAATGGCATTGTGAATGATGCATTGCCCCCCCCCCCCCCAGGGCAAGTCGTGTGAGGCTCCGGGTGAAGGGTCCTTCAGGAAGTTACTGAGGCAACTTGGCGTCTGTCTAGTGTCAGGTTCTTCCAGCCTGCTGTCAAAATAAGCCTGGACTGTCCTCCCTCCTTGTCCCAGTTGTGTCCGGACTTCCGTGAGGAGCTGTGGCCCTCGTCTGGTGCCAGTCTTGGTTCACGGTGCTGCTAGCCCCTGGGAGCCCCGCGGCCTCCCTCTCTCACCCTCCCCCGTCCTCTCAGCTAAATCAATAGACGACATCAGACGGGAGGCAGCATAGGTGTGATGCTCTATGTGCTCCAGCAGGGGGGTGCCAGGATGGAGGAAGACACAGTCTCTGATGTCAGAGGCCAGTCCTGTGGCTGGGGAGATGAGGCAATTCATATAAAGTGACAGGAACCAGCTCAAGACGCTGTGACCGCCACACCAGCCCCAGCGTGGAAATGCGTGCGGAAGGAGGAGTGATAGCTGCCGGCACCAAGACTCAGGAAGGTTTGGGAAAGAGAGGACAATGACTTGCTTCTTGAAGGAAGAGCCAAGGCCCTACGGTAGTGATGTCACAGAGCCCCGATGATCACTGGGTCCAACACACACTGAGCTCTCGGGGAGGCACATTAAGTATTTCTTTTTTTTTTAAAGATTTATATTTACTGGGGAGGAGGGGCAGCCGGAGAGGGAGAATCTCAAGCATACTCCCTGCTGAGTGCAGAGCCCAACATGGGGCCTGATCACGACCTGAGCTGAAATCAAGAGTCGGACGCTTCACCAACTGAGCCACCCAGGAGTCGCACATTAAGTATTTCTTAATGAACTTAATGAACTTGGAGGTGGCAGGACTGGGTAATGGTTGGGAAGACAGGCTCTAGAGCCAGATGCTGAGTCTACCACTTAATGAGCGGTCGGGTCCCTGTGCCTCAGTTTCCCCAGCTGTAGAATGGGGATGACGAGAGTGCTCCCTCATGAGGACTGAGGGGGTGGGTGATTCCAGAGCACTCCAACTCATGCCTGGCACACATTAGAGGTGAGGTTGCTATTGCTGTCATTACTAACCCTATAACCCCGTAGGGGGAGCCCTTCTCACTGCCCAGATGGGAGAGCCTGGGTCTGTGCGGGCAAGGTGATATATTTTTAACAATCCCTCAGCTGGTGGCTGGCAGAGGTGGGACTGGAACCCGACTCCCAGGTCCCAGCTGATCATTCCTGTGTGGCAAGCCTGGGAAGCTGTGACCCTTTACCTCCTCTTTGTAGGAGAAAACAAAATTTGGTCTGAAAGTATCTAATATGTAACCATATTGTTCCCAGAAACCAAGATCAATAATTCTGAACTGTATCAAAATGCCACAAGAAAGTAAATGATTCCACAACTTTGACCACAACCCTTGACGCATCTAGCTTCTGCTGAGCACCACACTGAGGGCTTGGGGAAGGAGAATCGTTGGGCTTTTTTCTTTTTCTTTTCTTTTCTTTTTTTTTTTTTCCTGTTCAGAAACTTAAAGTTGAGAGAGAGAAGACAAGGCAGAAAGAGCTACGATAAAACCACAGCAGCAAAACTTGTGGGGTGCTTGCTGTGTTTCAGACCCTGTCCTCAGTGCTTTTCAGGTACCCACTCGGTGAATCTCACCTGAGCACTTTGAGGTAGGTTGTATTATTAAGCCCATTTTATGGATGAAAACACAGGCTCACAGGGATGGTTATTTTGCCAAAGCAACATGGTTAGAAAAGAGGGAAGGTGGGACAGAGCCCAGGCTTTTGCGTGGAGTCTTTGCTCTTGACCCCAGCACGACAGCATTTTCAGCTAGATGTGCTGGAACTCTGCACTCTGGTTTCCTGGTGGTAAAGTTGGCCTCTTGATGAAGTACGCCTTCCATAGAGTCAGCACCTGTTTTACTCTGCTGACAGGCAACTTGGGCTCATTTTTCTAGCACCTTCTTCTAGGGATAATGTGAGTTGTGCATGCTGAGATTTCTTCCCTGAGATCTTTCTCACTGGGAAGGTCCCTGTGGACATGTGACCCTGTGGTGGCTGTAAGTTGATGGCTGTCTGGTTCTCTTAAGAATGTGAAAAGGTTGGGCGTCTGGGTGGCTCAGTTGATTAAGCGTCTGCCTTCAGCTTAGGTCATGATCCCAGGGTTCTGGGATCGAGTCCTGATGTTCAGCAGGGAGTCTGCTTCTCCCTCTGCCCCTCCCCACCTCCCCGGCTCGTGCTCTCTCTCTTTCAAATAAATAAATAAAACCTTTTTTTCTTTTTAAGATTTTATTTATTTATTTGACAGAGAGAGAGAGACAGCAAGAGAGGGAACACAAGCAGGGGAAGTGGGAGAGGGAGAAGCAGGCTTCCTGCGGAGCAGGGAGCCCGATGCGGGGCTCAATCTCATTACCTGAGCTGAAGGCAGACACTTAACAACTGAGCCACCCAGGCGCCCCTAAATAAATAAAATCTTAAAAAAAAAAGAATGTGGAAAGGTGCCACATGCTTCAACAGAAGGCCTGTCAGAGCCGAGTCATCTTACCTCCGTGCCTGAGAGAAAGTCCCAGGGCTTCCCCTGGGGTACCAGGGCTGGTACCAGGGCCTGTCTTTTCATGTTCCTTGTTCAACCCCTGATTCTGTGAGTTCCTTCGGTTTCTTTTTCCTAGGATCCCACACTTCACTGGAGTTGGCCAGAGTCCCTTTCTGGTGAAAGTTGATGGAAGTTTCAGGTTGTAGGAGCCCCACTGGACACAGGCCATCCTGACCGATAGATGAAGAGAAGATGATCAGCGGTCCAGCCGGGTTTGTCCTAAAGGGAAAGACCAAGGGCAGCATGAGTTCAGAAGAACTCTCTGCGAAGCCCTGCAAATGGGGGAGAAAGTAACTATTTGTGCTTTTATTCATTTCCCCCAACCTCAGGAATTTCTGAATGAATTAGTTGGAACATGGATTATTTTAGGTTCCCAGCATTTAAACTAGTCTTGTATTATGATTGATGGTAGGATATATAAGGTATCAATAAGCCTTGATGTATTAATTTTTAAAAGTTGAAAAACTTAACGAGGCACTAAAATATAAAAGCAAGCCTGAGTTCCCATCAGAAATATTGATTATATACTTGTCAGATAGGTTTCTTTTAAATGCCCAAACTCAGATGCTCAGATTAAAGAGATGTCTACTATTCATGGCCGAATGTTTTCAACTATAATGTGTCTTGAGGACCTACTCTCTGCCTGTCACTCTGCTGAGAGGTGCATCTTAGGGAAGAAAATACGTGTGCTTCTTGCCATTGGGCACCTTACACAGTGACGGTGAAGGTATTTCAAAAGTCCCCAAACAATTAAAAAAATTTTTTGTGGGTATTTTTTGTCTCCTGAAGCCATACTTTCATTCTGTAATAGCTAATTATTAGCTACTTTCAGTAGCATTTCTGGGTAACGTATGACCAAATGTTATAGAATGAACGAGATGTCAACATACTAGGAGTGACTGAGAGTTCGTTTGCTATGTTTTTATTTTGATTACTTTTAAAAAATGTACTCATGTGTATCCATTAAAAAGGCAGTATCATATATCAATGTTTGCTAATAAATAGACATCATTTGCAATAAAGTATCTAATTTAAGTGGAATTGGGCCTCAATATTTTCCCCAAGTGATCAAAAAATAGTAAATATAATTTTCATTTTTAATCTTGTATATAATGCATGATTTATTTTGAATAATTAATTTTAGTAGCTACTGACACCTAGAAGGGATTATTTAACAGTTTGGGGGGGAAGGGTATGAACTAAGTTTCAAAAATACTTCTAATGAGAAAATGGCTAGGAATAGCTAAGGTTTTCCTAGCTTAGAAAATCTGGGGGCAGACAAAATGAGAAAGCTGGCTTGACGTGCTATATCTCCCCAAAAATCATATTGTGGAGCTGCAGTTACTTTTCAACTAGAAGAAATAAAATTGTCCATCTTCAGAATATGCAGAGTATCCAACTTGCAACTAATCCTGAATTTCAAATCAATAAGGTTTAATATTTCACCAGTAATCATAGGTTGAAATCAATGCTGTCACGGCTCTTTGGAAGAATAGAAGCTTATGAAACAAAGAATTGAAGGCAATCATCCAAGGCTGAAATAAAGAAATATGCTTTGCAAGGGCTTTTGTGAAAGGAAAACATATAGCAGCTCCACCCATCCCCCCCACCAAGGTTTTTTCCTTTGTTTCAATGTTAGGTCCTGGTGGCCCAAGAAAATGGTTTCAAAACACTCCATGGCAGAAGGAGCAGGGACGTCACCAGCCTCCTGGGTGTTTGAGAATGAGCCAGGAGATGAGTTCTTTCAAACTGGGAATGCTGATGTTTATGCTGATAAACTATGGAACCTGTATCAGTTAGTTTTTACTGCATAACAAACTACCCCAAAATGAAATAGGTGCAAATAATAGCCAATTGTCCCACTCAGGTGTCTGTGGCTTGGTCTGGGCTCTTAGCGGGACAGTTTTTCTTGTGTCTGCTTGGTTCCAGGTTCACTCAGTCTGCAGTCAGTGGCTGGGTTGACCAGGGCCTGGCCAGTCGAAGTTGGTGTCAGATGCGACAACGAGCTTCTCTTGCGAGTTGTCTCTCATCCTCCTGCAGGCTGGCCTGGGCTTGCTCTTTGCAGGATTACAAGACGTGGAATTAATGCAAGGCCTCTTGATGCCTGGGCCCCAGATTTTCAGACTGTCCTTTCCACTTCATTCTTTTGCCTTAATTAAGTCATAACAACAACTCGAATTCAAGGTATGGAGAAGCAGGTTACACTTCTTGAAGGGAAGTGACTCTCTCAAAGATCCAAGGACTGTGGCCATTTTTCACTCTACCACAGAGCCATTCTTAGCACTAGTCAATTCCCGAAAGGGCATCAGACTTACGGCAGTTACGTACCATTGGAAACACCATCTCCCCAAGGAGGGCGCCATGCCTGGATGGAGCAAATGGCTTGGATTGGAAGTGCTTCATGATGATCTCCTACACGGTTTTCATACCACTTGACAGAAGGAGAAAATACCAATCAGTCTTCCTCTGAGATCTCCAGGGGCAGGTCTTAAGAAGAAGAAACAAAGAGAACAGGATCTTCATTGTAGAATGAAACATTATGGCGATCAATTTCTAAATGGTCAGTTCTCAGGGGAGGTGACACCTTCCATCATGAGAAAGCTGAGGGGATGGCTCCAGCACTCCAGCTCCGAGCGCTCTGTGGAGTAAAAACTACTGCAAAGGAAACGTTCCATCTGGGCAGCTGGTAAAGTCTGGGAATTCCCGGATGTAAACACACAGCTTGGGGGATGATGTCACTTAGGCATGGGCGGGGGGCCTGTGTGATGGCCAAGCCCTGTAAATCCAGCTGTGTCAGCCACCACCGCCAGGTGGGTTGGTGCCCTCGAGGGCGCAGGGGCGTCCAGAACTGAGAACGGTAAGAACTCAAGATGGCTGGCTGAGAGCAGCCTCGTCTCATCTGCTGTGTTGGAAATTCGTTCATGCCCTGAAAGTATTTGCTGGCTTTTTAGTTCCCAATAAATAACTAAGTCTTCAGAGGTGACTCCAGAGGTGACCTGGTACCTAAACCGCCCCCAACCCCCCGTTATACTCATAGGATAACAAGCCATTTGTCTGTGCAAGTGTGGAGAGAAAGTAAGGGCTTGCCTGAAGGCTTCCCCAGGGAGCCAGGAGCCCAGCTCTGAACTGCCCGTCCGGCTTTGCCCTTGCCCCGTCTTTTCACCTCCTTGCTCCAGGTGCCTGTTGATTCTTGTTCAGCACTTGCAGCAGACAGACATTTGGGTGGCCCTCACATGCCCACCCGGCGTAACTGCCTCTTCTTGAACCTGGGAGGGACCTCTGACTTACTCCGAACAACAGAATACAAAGATGATGAAAGGACGCTCCTGGGATCAGGTCACCTTACATGGCAAAAGTAGGGGAATGCCACTCCTGATCCAGGATTCTGTCTGATGTGAAAATGGGTGGGAGGCAGGTCCCTCGTAACAGTGAGGTGACGAGGAAGTCAGCAAGTCAAGGAGAACTAAACTGTGAAGTGCCAAGTGTGGGCAAAGAACAACATCTCGTCAAGGAAACTGCACAGAGAAGATGGAATTTCAAAAGGGTCAATATGGGGAAAGTTGCAGGAATGGGAACCTTTAGAATGTCACTGGCATTGTGGCCTGGGCCGGAGCCCCAGCATCCACTGAGATCAAATGCTATCTGTTCTGCAAAGCTTTCTTTGAATGGCCTCCACCCCAACTTAAAGTTAAATGTCACCCTCTCTTCATCCTGTAGTTCTTGCTTTGTGCCTCTATTACAATCGATTTAATTTGCCTCTTACTTAGTCAATTACTTACTTTAGATTTTCAGCTCCTCCAGAGAAAGCCACGTGTCATGCTCAGCTTTATTTTTTAGTCACACCTTCCTGACGTACACAAGGAACCTTGAAGTAATAACTGGCTAGTGCTTACCTGATGGATTTAACCAGCAGGCCATGTGTATGGCAATTCGATCGTCAACACATTGCCACAGACCAAAAATTTTGCCCTGTGGGACCACACAGAGCAATTTCTCACTCTGGAAACGAATAGTTCTTCCACCAGCCCAGCCTATAACTCAACGTTGGGAACTCCATCACTCATGGGACAACGTCCATGCCCTGAAACTCTCTGAGCTTCTGTAACTCCCTTTGTCCTCACGGAGCAGTGGAGACTGTGTTTTCTCGTTCCTTCTGTGTCACTCTCCAGATATTAGGAGATGGCCATCCTTGCCTTGCCTTGGGTAAATATCATTTGTCACCTAGTGTGGTGGCTACATCTGTCACTGGTATTGTCCCCCTCCAGTGAATTGTCTCTTATGTCCTAAAATGCAGTGCTTGACCTGAACCTGGGTCTCTCTCAGCCCACCACGTCGCAGGATCAGAACTACTTTTGGTGGGGACCCCGAGTGTCGACTAAGGCAGTCCAAAATCCCTTGGGTTTGTTTTTGGCTACAGAAAATCATGGAAGCCCAGCATGCGTGGGGCCAGGTCCTCTCTCCCTGAACTGCTCCTAAGCCAAGATTCTTACACTCTCTATTCCTCATTTTGGAATACACTAAATCACTTTACATCCATTCCTATTACATTTCTTCTTGATGGTTTTGGGGCCGTTGGTCTAGCAGGATAACATTTCGGATCCTGATTCTTCTGTTTAATGTATTAGCATCCCTTCCACATTCATGTCAGTCAATGTTCTAATAAGCACGCCTCCTATAATACTGCTCAAGACACTGATGAGCTTGCTGAACACATCAGGGCCAAAAACAAAGCCCTGGGGCGCACGGCCATGGTCCTCTCTCTAGGTGGACATCACTCTGTTAATCAACACTTTGGATACGCTTGTCTGGCCAGCTACAAATTCATTTAGCTGTACTCCAATCCCACTCCCATTTCTCCCTCTTGTCCACAAGAATATCCTGTGCAACTCTGTCAAGTGCCTTGCTGAAATCCAGATCCACTGATCAACCAGCCTAATAACCCTATCAGGAGAGGAAACGAGATTAGATTGGGGTGACTTGTCTTTAGAGCGGCCAGCCTCTTGGCAGTCACTGTTTGTCCCCGAGCTCACAGATCAACCCGTAATGATTAGTTCTCATGTTCTGCCAGGGATCAATATTAAGCTCACTGGTCTGTTTTTCACAGAATATTCCTTCCTCTCCATGCTCTACCTCCTTATCTTGAATCCCTCTGCCAGCCCTTTTGAAAACGGAACCCTTTTCCTATCTTAAGTCTGAGGACTCTTTCCTTTTTTTCCTGATTTCTTGAATAATCTTTACGTCTTCTGTCACATTCAGGTCTCCTGATAATTCCTGGGGATCTCTTACTGTCCCCCAGCCTTGGTTTACTCCTCTGGGGAAAATGATGCCAATCTTATGTAACCCCTGGGTCACTTTGAGCACCAGATAAAGAAATATGTGTGAAAGCTCCTTACACAAGCCCAGCATAGAGTGGATAGTTGTTAATTGAATAAACTACAAAGAACCATATAAAGAATTTAACTATAATTGCATGAGATACTCACAGATACCCACAGAATACATTTCTAGAAAGCCAAATAAACTACTTTGAATTTCACTGTATGCTCTCATAATTTCAGAAAGATGTTCCTCAAAGAATCTAAAAATCTTTGGCCCGATTGTCAATTCAAAATGAGCTTACCCTAAAATCGGATTTAATAGAAACCTAAGGTACACCCCAATTGCTTATTTCTACTTAAGGAAATTTAAGACTGTTGATATAGTTTGCACCACTGTTTTTTGCTGGTTGAAATGGATAAATTGAATGATGACGTTTTGGATCAAATAGATCCAGGTATTTGAAACCTGGAAAAAAAAAAATTCAGCTAGAGAGAGAAAGGGTGAGGGAGATCTATTGGAAAAGCATTTCTCAATGGAAATGGAATTTGCATGATAGGTGTTAATTACAGTGTTGCTACTGTTAATTGGCAAATTGCCCAGAAGTAGCAACAATGTCTGTTATTTCAATCAAACTGACAGTCTTCATCCTTGCTGCACAGAGTACGATCTTTACTCTTCTAGAAGTAAAATAAGTTTTAGGCTGGAAGGGACTCGAGCATTCAACCTAAGTTAACACCCTTCTGCTATAGAAGGGGAAACTGAGACACCTAGAAGCTAAGTGACTTGCTCAAGTGGACCCACTGGGGGATGGCCCAGCTGGAGCTCACAGCAGGGTCTCCCGACTCCAGGCCTGTGCCATTTGCAATGATCTATAGCTGCACTGATAGGTCTGGGATCTTTGAGGTGACCCGTTGTAGGTCCATGCTTCCAATTCCATTGGATGGTGTCCAGAAAAAAAAAATCCCACATGTGGTTGTCATCCATGCTCTTTCTGCCATTTAACTTAGTCCTTGGAAATGTGAAAGCTTCAACTCTGGGCTGTCTGGTGCCCAAGGCAATGTGGATGTGAAGATGACAATGTGCATCTCTGTGATGCACAAATTAAAGCTGATTGATAGAAGGCCACGGATAAGATGTCACATCTTATAGATGTGGATGGGCCACGGGGCCAGTGATAAAGTGAGACTGGTGGGCTCTGACATCCGTGCAGCCCAGCCTTATTATTGACAGTGGGAGATAGTATTGATTGAGCTGCCAAGATGATCCTATTATGCAATTAGAATATTAGATTTGCATTTTTAATTCCTTTAGAAGAAATTGGCCTGAGGCAATTATGGCAGGAAAATATTAAGATGGATCCAGCTTCTTCGAAAATAACTCAGAAGAAGCTTTTAGGAAGATGCAGTCATTATCAGAGAAAAGTTTGACTTATACAAAGGGGTAATAAGGAAGCAATAAAAACACAAGGCTAGGCAAGTCTGAAAGGGCTTGTTTTCCAAGGTTTCCCCTGTGAAGAAGAGTAAAACTACCTGACCCTAGGACACAATTCAGGCCAGTTTGGGTATCGCTTGTATTCCGTGTGAAATCCCCTGCATGCTGCACTTTGGGCTTCTCATTTGGGCAGATTTCCAGAATTCGTCCCACAGCGTCTGGGCAGAGTTGCATTCCCATGCTCCTGCTGCGGACGCATTTCCTCTGTCGGTTTCTCTTTAAAAAACTTTCCACCAGGGTTTTTGTGGTGGCTTGGCTCCATGGACAACTGAAGGCAGTCCTCCTTCCTCTGAGATAATATTTTTTAAATGGTAGACTCAATTTATAATGGTTTATGGAGAAATCTTTAAAATCCGAGGTACTAGCAGATGGTTCTCAAACCCTAAACTGCCTCCTTTTGGAGTGTGGATGGCTCTGGTTCCATTAGGGCTGTCTGGGCTGGATCTGTGGTCCCAACTATTCCTGAGCCCTTGGGAAAATTTCTGGGTAAGCTGAAGCCACAGCTAGGTGATGTCCTTATGTTCAGTGTAGGAGTCAGTAAACTTTTTCTGTTAAGGATCAGATAGTAAATACTTCAGGCTTTGTGGGGCCACCTCCGGTCTCTGTCTCATGTCCTTGTAATCCATTCAGGTCACTTGACAAAATCTGGCTACAGGCTGGATTTGGCCTGCAGGCCACAGTTTGCTGACCTCCGGTTTGGTGGACAGCACACGTAGACCAAATCATTCCCTTGGGATTATTATTTGAATGCCTTCTAAATAGCAGATACTCATGCTTTCAAGGGGAAAAGATGTGGCTTCTGTCGTTTGGAGTTTCTGATATAGTGGGAGAGGCGAGCATGCAAGAAGTTATAATAAAACAGGATAATTGGTATAATGAAGGGAAGGACACAGCAGAGAGTCAGTCATATCGATACCCATCACCTCCTCCACCAACACCAAAAAGAACACAGCAACAATCGAAATCTACTAGGGTTCAATGCTAAGGGTTTTCCATAATGCAATGGAGGAGGAAGGTAAAAGCTGTTTAGGGAAATCCAGAAAAGCTTTCCAGAGGTCATTGCATTTGAGTTAAGATTGGAAGGAATAGGCATTTGAACAAAGAAGGGGCAGCATTATAAGGGCAAAAGGGTAGAGGAGAACATTGGGTGTTTGGTGCCTTTGCTCAATAGCTAAGGGTCTATGTGATGAAGGTTGTTAGCCAAACTGGCCCCGGGAGAAGGTCTGATGCATGGATGCCCTATTGACCATGACAAAGCCCATCCAGTGGCGGTATTGCAGGATGGAGCTAGGATGGAGACACAGGGGCTTGGGGGAGGTCGATTTATGCTCAATATGAAGAGGACATTTAAAGTCACGGGTTGGTTCCATTTGTCCACTCAGCAGACATTTATCAAGTTCCTGTTTGTGATGGACATGGCCTTGGATGCTGGGGCCATAAGGAGCTTGAGAACAAAACCTGCTCTCCAGAGGCTCACGGGGGAGCCCGAAGGTGGATACCTTTGGAGGAGGTGAATTCCCTAGAAGTATGTGGCTGTGAACGGGGAGAGTGACGTCATGAATAAATATGAATAATGTAGCGAGGATACCCGGAGCGACTTAGAGAGGCTTTGAGAAGGTTTAGTCTCTTGGAAAACACAAATTGCTGAGCAGAACTTATGCTCCTCATAGACTTTGCAAAGGTAAACTTGCTCTTAGCCTTTCTGCGCAAACTATCAGATTCATTTAGTCCCCGGGTTCTGTTGAACATTTTTTACCTGATCTATTCGTTTCCCAGGACTGCTGTAACAAATTACCACAAATCGAGTGGCTTAAAACAACAGAAATTTATGCTCTGGCAGTTTTGAAGGCTAGAAGTTCAAAATCAAGCTGTCAATAGGGCTGGTTCCTTCTGGAAGTTCACGATGAGGGAGAATCTCTTGCATGCCTCTCTCCGGGCTTCTGATGGCTGCCTGCAATCCGTGGCGTTCCTTAGCTTGTAGCTGCATTCCTCCAATCTCTGCCTCCACCTCACATGCCTTCTTCCCTGTGTGTCAGCTCCCTCTGCTTTTCTCTTATAAGGATACCTGTCATCCTAAATCCAGGATGATGTCATCTTGAGATCCTGAGCTTAATTATATCTGTAGAGACCCTTTTTCCAAATAAGATCACATTCACAGATTCTGGAGGTTAGGGCTTAGACATATCTTTTTGGGGGCCCCAAAAGGTAGCCCTATTCAACCCATGACACTGGAGAAATAATAACCCTTGTGATTGTTAAAGACCATGCTGGTTGCATCCAGGTTGCTGACTATATGGTGGAGAGATGAGGACAATCTCCAAGTGATGGGGTTTGTCCCTGTCCTCTCTGGGGGGAACGAGGGCACTTCTGTGGGGTGTAGCTTCAGAGTGACTTCAAGGCAAGAGATCAGCATTGTGAATGCAGGGGCTCACGGGAATTGAGGCACAGCAGTGTTCACCCCTGAGGCCAGCTGCTTCAAGCACAGCTGCTCATGGAGCTCAAAGTGGGACTGTGGGCAATGTCACCCTGCAATCCAAAAGACAAAGATGAATGGAGTAAAAATGTAGTACTCTTGATTTATCAAATGATTCTACCTAATGAATCCATGACATTCAATAGAAACCACATTAGCAATTTCTGTTCTGGTCTTATCCTCCCGAAAGCCCCCGAGGTCCACCCCAGTCCCCACATGATCCATTTAGGAGAAAAAGAATGCAAAGTTTAAATAGATTTTTTTTTTTTCTGTAAGTGTGAAATGCTTGGACAAAAGAATGCAAAGCCAAGTGCAGAGATGGCAAAGAGACCTGGCTTCTTTTTACTATTATGGAGCTAGCGAGGTGATTATTACGCAACCCAGTAGAAAAACCGAGGTCCTCATCAGTTAATTAGAGCAACAATACGGTGTTTGGAAAAAGGTTGACTCAGTCTTTCTTAGTTGTTATCGCTGTGGCACGTTCCTGGTAATTTCTGTAACTCTGTTTCTCAATTTCTGGAGCTGTGTCTTTGTTTCCTTGCTATAAACAGCTGACGGGACCCTGGCTCTCAGTTAGTACCAAGCTTTAGTTGCTTAGTTCAGTTCAGCAAATATCCTTAAGCTCTATCCCGGGCTCCATGGCTCAGGACGGGGATTAAGATGCTGAATAAAATTATTTAGATATAAGGTGGAACATGTGAGGTCTTCTCCTCTGAGTATCCTAAAGATTTAATCTCCTGTATATGTGTCAGATTTATTTTTATTTTTTATTTATTTGTGTGTTTCAGAGAGAGGGAGAGATGGAAGGAGGGGCAGAGGGAGAGGGAGAGAGAGAATCTTAAGCAGGCTCCACGCCCAGCACGGAGCCCCACATGGGGCTCGATCTCACAACCCTGAGCCAAAATCAAGAGTTGGATGCTTAAGGGACTCAGCCACCCAAGCACACCCCCCCACCCCATAGGATTTATTTTTGATGTGTGCTTTTGAATGGTAAAGAAATGGAGGAACTGTGGGTGAAGTCAATCCTCTGAAACTTTAACTTGGGGTCCTCACCTTCTTCAGCTTTCAGTCAATAGGAATAATTGCCTTAAGCCCTCCTCTCTCTAGGTCTTTTGAAGGAAGCACAAGATGTTAATGCGATGATGCTCTTTCCAGCAAATAGCACCATTAATTGGGTCTTTGCTATTTTCTGTATAGACTGAAGCTTGATTTGGGTGTCAGCAAGTTGAAACTCCAGCACATCCATCTTTCCTGTAAATTCAGCTATACCTTCCCCCATCAATTGTAGTCAATACGGCTGCTTTTCATCAAGATTCAGTAAGAAAGGGAAACATGGAAGAAGCATCTTTGCATTTCCTTTAACTTCTAGAATCAGTGCGGCCCAGTAGAAATATGAAGCAATGGAAGTTAAAATTGTCTAATGAAGAGATAAAATTAATTTTAATGGTATCTTTTATTTAACACAATATCCAAAATATTATAATTTCAAAATGCAATCAATATAAAAATTATTGAGATATTTTATGTTTTTTTTTCATATTGAGATTTCAAAATCTGGTGTATTCTTTACATTTATGGTGCAAATTGATTTGGACCAGCCACATTTCAAGTGCTCAATAGCCTCGTGTGTTTAGTGGTTATCGCACTGGAAATTGCAACTCATTATAGGTGCATCATATATCAGCATTAGCTTTCGATGAAAAGAATATATCAGTCTTTTTAAAGAAGCACCGAGGAGTTACAGTGGATTACTTTGTGTGAAGTTTAGGACTATGTTTCTATGTTTATTTGACAGAGAGAGACACAGTGAGAGAGGGAACACAAGCAAGGGGAGTGAGAGAGGGAGAAGCAGGCTTCCCGCTGAGCAGGGAGCCTGACGCGGGGCTCGACCCAGGCGCCCTTGGGTCTATGTTTCTTGAGAAGAAAAACTTTGTGAGAGTTTTTACTGTAAAAATATCTTCAAGATTGAGTGTGAGTGTGTGTGTGTGTGTGTGTGTGTGATGTGTAATAGAGACTTATATTTTAATGTTTTATCAATACAGAACATGAATTGATAACTGGCTTCACTATGTACTGGTTGCTACTCGAGCCTAAAACCAATTAAAGGCTAGCAGTGTCAGTGTTACAGCTACTAGTATCTAATAAGAATTATTGCACAGGGGCGCCTGGGTGGCTCAGTCTGTTAAGTGTCTGCCTTTGGCTCAGGTCATGATCTCAGGGTCCTGGGATCAAGTCCCACGTAGGGCTCCGGGCTCAGTGCAGAGTCTGCTCCTCCTTCTCTCCTCCCGCTGCTTGTGTGTGCTCGCTCTCTCTCTCGCTCACTGTCTCTCTCAAATAAATAAATAAAATCTTTTTTTAAAAAAGAATTATTGCATAATTATTAGAAAAAGCAAGACGGGTCAGGCTACAGAGAGCGCACAGGGAGTGTTGTGTGGCTATGCTCATGTGTGGCCCATACATTGTCATGTTGTTGTGAGGGGAAAAAGATTGAGAACTGCCAGTTTGGAGAAGAGAAAGGAAACAAAAATCTGCTTGCTGAGGCCACAAATTTATCACATATTCATGCTTAGTATCTAGTAGCTTGATATTAATTTGGATGGGGTATTAATTTGGATAGTATCATCCTTACTGATCCTCATCCTGTGATGTTCAAGTGCTAAATTCTTTATCATTTTATTTTTGTACTTTTTTTCTTTATAATTTTAAAAGTAAAAGATAAATGGTGGGAACAACAGAGAATCATGTACTGCTGAGTTTCCTAGGGCATCCCACGCTCGTGTAAGACACAAGCTCACGTGTGCCCACCCTCCGCACAGACAGCCCGTCCACCCCAGCCCTCCCTGATTCCTTCTCTCACTTGTGAAACAGCCTGTACCACCTTGATTTAGCTCAGCTGTTAATCTAAAATGGCTTGCCAGCAAATGTGCTTGGAGCAACTCAGGAAGTCCATGCCCCCAGGCCCCACCCCCGCCACATTTTCAAGTGCCAGGGGACAGTGGTGCCAGGTGTCACTGGTCAGAATGTCTAGTCCCAGAACATCATAACTGAAAGTGATCTTAGAGGTCCCCTGGTCCAATATTCTTATGTATTAGGAAACTGAGGCACCGAGAAATGCCCATGTTTATGTCATCAATTAGTGGCAGAGCTGGGACCAGAACTCAGGCTCCGGATTCCTGATTCTTATTTAATGCTTTTCATCCTGAGATAATGGAAGGGAAAATTATATAAATTAGGCAATGGTTTGCCAGTCAGAGTCCCTTGATTCCTAAAATCCAGTCTTAGGTATTTCAGAGGGAACTTAAGAAAGGGAATTGGATACACATGTGATAAAAAACCTAAGAAACCACCGGAAAGCCATTAGACAATCAGTGATTAGCTTTAAGAACATTCCATTCCTACCTCTTGGGCTGGAAGGACACTGGGAGGATGTGATATCAAACTGGGGGGCCCCTGGGTGGGGACTGCTGACTAAAGCTGAGAACCTACCGTGGAGGGCTATCAGATAGGAGACGCAGCTACCATTGGAGACCGTTACAGGAGGAGGAAGAAAGACTCTCTAGTCTTACCACTGCCTCCCATTGGACAAGCCCATTAGATGCCAGTTGGTAAGGGGCGTGGGAAATGCAGATCCCTGTGGCACAAGACAGAGCAGGGCAAAGTTGGGAGGGCATCTGAGAACAGATAGACACCTGACACCACAGCCTTAAAAAATTGTATGGTTTTACAACAGCTTTATCATCTGCTTATGTTTTAGAACTAATTGTAGAAATCATTTGTGCACCAAGTTCCGAATAACTAAGGTGAGTAGAGATGCCAGTTGAGAAGAAACCTTCGGCCGTAAATGTTCATAATGAAGAGCTGGCCATACTCATCATCCCTTTGGCCTTACTTTGGTCCATCCTCACTCATTTTCGTCTGGAGGTGTTGGACTTCCAAGTTTCTTGTCTGAATCTATAGCTTTGTTCTTCTTGGACAATACACGGTTTCTGCTCATGGCTTCCTGGAAATTGCTTCTATTCGTTTCACAGTTTGGAATTCTGAGGGTGGTTCCTCGGGTACGGGATGAACCAGAATTCATGACCGAAGAGGCAGTCTGGTATAGAGAGGGTTTTTTGGTTTTGTGTTTGTTTTTGGGTTTTCGCAGTACAGTACATTTTTAATTATTTTTTTAGCATTAAATGGTGCATGGCAGGAAAGAGTGAATCTACCCAGCCTCACAGAGAAGTAAATGAAGCATTGAAACATTAGCCTTCTTTGAGGATTTTCTATGTTCCAAGAGCTCTCTTAAATACTTTGCATCTATTAACTCACATGAGCCTCACACTCACCATATTATGTGTAAGAAACAACTAGTTTCCCCAGTTTTCAGGTGAGGACACTTGATGATGACAAGAAATGTTTAAGTATCTTGGCCAAGTTGGCAGGTTGATAAGTTGTGGGGCTGTGTTTGGAAGCCACAGAGCTTGGCTGAAGTGTCCATTTGTTAACCACTCATTTGTGCCTGGCTCTGGCCATGTGGGGCTGGTGTGTGGGTCCTCCCCAGGGTCCTTGCCCTGGTGCCCCAGGCTCTGATGCCCAGAGGGCTGGCGGGATGGCGGGAAAGCTGCTGATGCTGTGATGAGGTGGTGAGTGCCACATTGTTGTAAGGCACTTAGTTGCTAATTGCCATTTAATCACAAGATGAATACAGTTACTTCTTTTCTCCCTCTATCCAAGTGCCAGTGAGATGGTAATTACTTTTGAACTAAGTGCTGAAGATGTGGCTTTGCACAGAGCTAGAGCTAAATGCCACATCCTTTGAGCCACCACATTCCTGGCAACACTTGTTTACCCACGTGGCTAATTAAACACATCGCGTTGATAATAGATGCTCATTCCAAGCTTCCCATTTCCCTTAAATGATGATTTTTCTCCCCTGGGAGATTTGATTTAAACACACACACACACACACACACACACAAGTTGGACTTTATATTTGGTAAATTAACTCAAATTTTTGTAGAGGTGACATTACAGTTTGGTCGACAATTGAAAGAGAAAACTTTGGGGGCACCTGGCTGGCTCAGTTGGTAGAACATGTGACTCTTGATCTCAGGTGTGTGAGTTCAAGCTGCACATTGGGTGTAGAGATTACTTAAAAATAAAAAATCTTACGAAAGGGGTGCCTGGGTGGCTCAGTCAGTTAAGGGTCTGCCTTCGGCTCAGGTCATGATCCCTGAGTCCTGGGATCAAGCCCCGCATCGGGCGCCCTGCTCAGTGGGGAGCCTGCTTCTCCCTCTCTCTCTGCCTGCCACTCTGACTACTTGGGCTCTCTCTCTCTGTCTGTCAAATAAATAAGTAAAATTTAAAAAAAAATCTTAGAAAAAAGGAATAGAAAACTTTGCATTTGAATAGTTCTAAACTTACAATGAGTCAATCTAGTTTGTTTCTCCACAATTCCCTGTTTCCAGCTGTTGTGTATGGAGTTTGAAGAGGGGCTGCTTTTTGTTTACTGTTGTTTAAAGTTTGAAGGATATACAAACAGAGCTATATGGAATTTCTCTAAGCATGGGAATACAATCTATTGGCTTATGCTTTTCTAAAGGTATTTCCTCCAGGTGACTTGTAAATGGGTTAGGGTTGATCTACTTTTCACAGAGGGTAATAAAGTGAGCAGATTATGTGACTTGTCCAGAAGAACTCAACAGATGCAGTCCTTGTTTTCTGGCTCCTGGTCAAATGTCACAGGTGATACCTGAGGTTGGGAAGCCTTCAATCTTACAAAGACCTCATCAGTTTTGTCCCGGTTTGGAATAAATGTGCAGATCCAAACTAGGTCATATGAGTAGTAGAGCAGCCAAATGTTTGAAAGCAAGAAATCTGCAACATGAGTGCGACCCCCCAATGGACTTTGTGAGTGATGGAGCCATGTCAAAGGTCCCTAGTGAGGTGGTGGCTAAGTCTTCATTGGTTACGGAGGCCTGGGTTTATGGGTTTTGTGTTAGAACTCCCTGGATTGTTATCTAGGTGCCTTAGCAAACAGCTTCCTAATCTCAGTGTCTTTACACAATAAGGCAGTGGTTCTCAAACTTTAGAGCATTCAGATCTCCTTATTAAGACACAAACTGCTGGGCTACTCTTCCAGGGTCTCTGATTCAGTTTTGACTGGGGCCCAAGAATTTGCATTTTTAACAAGTTTCTGGGTAGTGCTGATGCTGCTTGCCTGGCAAGCGATCACACTGTGGGAATCAGTGCATTACGGGCTTATTTCTTCCTATCATCACGGTCCATTGTGGGTCTTTCTGGCTGAGCAACTCTCTGGGAATGCTCACCTCCAAGTGGTAAGTCAGGGACTTAGGCTCCTTCCCTAGAAGCTCTGCCATTCCCAAAGACCCTGGACTCCTGTTCTGCAGGCAGCTAGTGGGTTGTGGAAGAGAGAGAGCGCAAAGGATTGTGCCAGAAGGTTCTAGGCCAGGCCCAGAAGTGGGACGTATTACTTTTCCTTACATCTCATAGGCTAGGATCAGTCGAGTGGCTCTACCTAATTGCAAAAGGACGCTGGGAACAGAGTTCACCTGGGGCCTCAGGAGGAAAAGGAAACTGAATTTAATGAAAATACAGCCCTTTTTTGCCACACCTAAGTTATGAAAGTCCTCCTCCTTACTTTCTCCGGCACCTAAGACACTGTGAAATTTATCAGGCATTGATTTTGAAATTTTAATGATGTTCCTTGACCCACCTGTACATATTCTTGAGTACTGGCTAATGGAGGTGGTGAAGCATGTTGTCTGTGGTCCTTCATGGATGGAAACACTATGATAACAATTCACCAAGGTGAAGGGTGTGTCTGCCCTGGAAGCCAGGCCAGATCTGGAATGGGGGGGTCTCCATCTGGGCCAAGTTTCAATTTACCGTCTCTCAGCTCTAGAGCTACCCTTCTCTGCCCTGATTTGTGATGCTAGAGCTGGACCCTGTAAACATGCCATTTTTTGCCCACTTGCTGAATATTAACTTCATCACTGGAGGGTTCTAGAGTACAGTGCAAGGTGAAGAAACTTTGTTTCTGAGTTCTGGGCCCCCACTACTGTTGTTCACTGCAGTTAGTCCCCCAGCCCATGGGGCTGGGCCCAGCTGTGCCCTCAGGCCACACTCTCTCCACTGGTGGCCACTTCCCAGAAGCTTTTCCCACCATACCTCCTGCAACGATAGGCTGCTTCTCCAGACCATCTCTGGCCTTTGCCTTCCAGAAAGGTTTATTTTTTTAACCCCACCAGCGGGTTGTGAGTTCCTGTGGTAGCTAAGCTCTCTGATGAGGTCTGAGTCTCAGCCTTGAGGGTCACCAAGCCTAGAGAGAGAGAGAGGCTTCTTTCCTAGTTCTTGGTCCCTTTATCTGTTCTCTCTCAGCCTGGCAGTAAAAGCTACTCTTTGTACATGCTACCTCTTTAGGGTCCATTTTTAGCCATTTTTCATAGTCAAGCAAATGTTAACTTTTATAGTTAACATTTCTTTATATTACATTTTCCTTGTTAAAATAACTAGAGTGATTTCTTTTGACTGGACCCTGACAGATATGACCTCCTTCTGGTAATTTTTTGCTGTAGAAATGCCAAGTTGAATGTCCATCCTTCAAATCACAAAGAGGGACAGCAGAATTATACCTACTCAAAGCTCACTTCCATCGAGTCCCCTTCTTTATTCTTTGCTCTGTGATGTTGATTTCCTGTCCTGAGAAAGGCTGCTGTTCTTATCAAAGATTCAATGGGAACAGAGTGAGGGGGTCTTCAAGTCTCAGACTTCTAGACTCTCTAGTCTTGAGCCTCAATAACCAGGGGCTCTGTGGATAAGGCTCTGGGGAGGATTCCCGGGTTAGCGGAGGGGGGGGGTAGGGGCATGGGAAAGAAAGAGAAAGCACATGTGTCATCAGTAACCAGAAACCTGTCTTGCTGCCTTGGTCTCTGTCTGAGGGTGAGACCAGAAAGTGAACTGTGTGTAACTGCCAGGTCTTTTGCCTTGGCTTAGTTTTGCTGCTACAGCAGTAGGGAATCAATGCAAACTAAAACAAAATGGAACAAACAAACAAAAAAAACCCCACAAAAAACCAAAACAAAACCAAAAAACCCAACACAATCCCCACAAAATCCCAAGAAAAAGTTGAATAAACAGCACACGATCTAATTTTAGGCCACAGAAAATGAAAGGTCAGCATAAAAAAAGGATAATAATAATAATAATTCCAGTCAGCATTAGCTACTTATTATTTCTTTTTCTCCATAGAGGATGGATCCATGCCAATGAAAGGCTGAGGCCAACTCTGCTTCCTTCCTTGCCAGCTAACCTTGGCTTCCCAGACAGGCCACAATAAGGGCTTCCCATCTGAGGAAGGCTCAGTCTCGGACAAAGCAAACAAATTCCTGTGATTTAAGGACCCTGAGAAAGCTCTTTAATAGGAAACCTCTACCCGATTGCTACTACATCTGAATTTTCACCAAGAGACTCATGGACGACCATCTACAGACTCCCTGACCCTTTAAAAAATTGTGCCGAAACTCACATATCATAAAATTAACCATTTTAAAGTGAAGAATTCAGTGGCGTTAAGTACATGCACAACATCATACAACTACCAACTCTATCTAGTTCCAAAATATTTTCATCACCCCAAAAGGAAACCTGCACCCCATAAACAGTCATTCCTTATTTTCCTCCCCTCCAACCCCTGTTAACCACCAGTCTGTTTTCTGTGTCTATGGATTAGCCTATTCTGGGCATTGCATATAAATGGGATCATACAACATGTGGTCTTTTGTGTCTGGCTTCTTTTACTTAGCATAATGCTTTCCAGGTTCATCCATATTGTAGCTTCTTTTTTATGGCTGAACCCAAATGTACATCAGTGGATAGATGGATAAACAGATTGTGGGGTATATGTATCAACTTCCTTTTAAATTATTTTTGCATGATCTCCTCAAATAGAGGAGATAATGCATAGGACCACTGCCACCAATATCTTACTTTGAAGAAGCTTATCTGATACAATTACTTTGGACTAAAAGGACCACGGAAAATTGCAGGGTAGAGGGGACTCTCAAACAAAAGAGAGGTGGCAGAGGGATGGAGGGGGGCAGAACCAACTATAATTTAATGGCGGTCTGACTCTGGTTTGAGTTCTAGGAAATGATTCCTGTGGCTTTCTCTGACATGGCATTGCTGAGTGTAGAACCAGAACATGCACACCCATTATTCTAAAAGATCAGTGCTAAAAGAGGATCTGGGTGAGCGAAGATCTGCCTTCTCTTTATCCAGCACACCTCTGGACCAAGTCTTAACAGCATGAGGACCTCAGTTGCCGAGGACACAACCTCATTAGCTCCAAGTGGGTCCAAGCAATGCTGTGGACCGAAGCTGCTCCCACATGACTGCCTGGTGATCACACTTACCACAGGAGTGTGGTCTATACTGAGCTGAATTGAGTTCCCGCCCCTAAAGTGGGACAATAAAATACCTTTGGAAGGAAATAGTCCAAGAGTCAAGGAGACAGATTTCCCTCTTCATCTTCATTGGGAATTAATTTGCTGACAATTATAGTGTCTTTACCATACACTTAGAGTCTCATTCATTTACACTCCAGGAAGAAGAATGACTCTTTATGACTTTTTTATTTTAATTATTGATGCTTAAAACCATGAGCCATTCATTTCCTGCTTTCTCAACATTCGTAATTGACTAATTCAAGGCAGGTGTGGGTTTGAGAAAGCTGTTTAGTGGGCATGAGGAATGATCGCTGCAGGGACCATGCTGTTAATTTTGCCCACAGATAATTATCAGTCATGTAACACTCTAGTCTCTGCACTGGAGCACACAGGTGGTTCCCTATGTACAGCTGTTCTCTCTAGACAGCACTGCCAGGGTTGGGGCATGGGTTATCTCTGTAGGTCTACATACGGGGTATTTCTAAAGGTTTTTGTTTTTTTGTTTTTTTTATTTGAGAGAGAGAGTGAGAGAGAGAGAGCACAAGAGGGGGGAGTGGGAGAGGGAGAAGCAGACTCCTCGCCGAGCAGGGAGCCCGACGTGGGACTCGATCCCGGGACTCCAGGATCATGACCTGAGCCGAAGGCAGTCGCTTAACCAACTGAGCCACCCAGGCGCCCCGGGGTATTTCTAAAGTAGGGCTGAGGTACACATAGATCTTTCACTGTACCTACTTTTTCCTCTGTACTTCCTCTAGGCATCCAGTTAGGGATAAAATCTTGTACCAAATTCTGCTTGGAAGCAATTTACTCTTAAAAAGACCAAATAGAAACAGCCACAGGGGGAGAGTGAGAAGATGTGCAGCCAGAAAAATCATAAAAGCTTTAATTGGGAATGATCATATTTTGATCAGATGTCAGAGAATGGCATGAGTTCAACAAAAATTTCAAGTGTACCGTGTTTCAGGAGGGCTGCTACACTCCCAGAGACTTGAAAAATAACATGTGGTCACAAACCTGAAGCAATACACATGTTTATCAGAGGACAATGAGTCTTATACATCAAATCATAGTAGAAATGAGATATGTGTTATAATCAGAGAGAAAAAAAATAACAGAGAGAATCTCGAAGGGGAAACTTCATTTTTGAAGAAGGAGGTGGGAGATGATGAGGGTGCAAGGAAGTGTCATTTAGCTCAAGTTGGAAAGGTGAAGGGGACTTGTCAGGTGGAGAAGGCAAGGGGAGAGAGAATTCTAGGAGTGTCCAAATGAGAAGACAGTAGCTGGCTGTCAGATTGGTAGTGAGAACCATTTAGAAGGCAACTGAAATCTTGGGAGACTGATGATAAGGCAAGATTTTGGGACTGTTGAGTGGGGCTGATTCAGGCAGACATTTGGGAGATAAGTGGTAGCTACGGGGAGCCCCATGGATGCAGGGTTCTAGGGAGAGAGAAAGGAGATGTGGATGATGACAGTGTTTCCAGCTTAGATGGACACTAATACCCTTAATGGAGGGAGAGAAGGTTTGGAGCAGGTGATAATGGATTCAGGTCTGGCCATGGTAAGTTGGAGCTGCCCCAGAGATATGTTGGGAGAAGTGGCTGGTTGGTGTTGGGGTTGCACCCTCATGGTCAGCATAGAAGGCAAGCTCCCATGATCTAAAGGTATTAACATATCTAATTCTGATCTTAAGCAATTAACATATTTGGGAATGACATTTGAATTTCTGGCACTTGTGCTTGAACTCCTCATGAGTGCATGCTTCATCATATTTTTTGTTTTCTTTGGTTCAAAGAAATGAAGTTTGCTCATGAATGCCTTAGTACTTTACCTGGTGATGTGTTTTGTTTCTATTTTCTTAGTCTCTGGAAAAAAGACCAACGCATTTTAATAACATACTACTACTACCACATTGTGAATCTCTGGAATGGTATTTATGTTTGCAAAGCCAGTATAAAGGTTACTTAAAAACTCGAAGTGTATTAAAGAGAAACACCTAAAGAATTACTCATCAGTAAATTTCTCCTTTTTCTTCTTTTCCTAATGAAGGACAAAGGAGGTGGTCACTGGCAAAAATAACTAGCAGCCTAATGGTATCATCCACCTGTTTGGCAGTAGGGGAGGGGATGGGTGTTTCCAACTGGACTTTGCCTTTCTTTATCTGCCTCCTCTGGTCATGACACACAATGACTCCCCAGGGAAGGAAGGATAAAGCCCAGAAGTTTCAGCCTGATTTTCAAGTGTCAGGTCTGAACCCCCTTCACTTTTATGTCCCATTCTTTCATAACTATCACTAAAAAATATTCCTTGTTCAAGCCAATTGTGTCTTCTTGCTATCACCCAAACATGACATAGGCACTTCGGCTTCTGTGCCTGCTCAGGCTGGTCTGTGTCATCTCCAGAACTTTCCCAGTCCCCAATGCTGATGACATGGTGGGTTATCTGATCAGTGATGTGAAGCCCACAGCAATTTTCAATATGATTTGACATAATGCACTTTGTTGTTTTCAGAAGGGTCTTTCTGGTAGCAGAGGGTGAGCCAGAGATACTGGTAGGCTTTTAGGGGTTCAGATGAGTGGGGAGGAAGCAGTAACAAGCTGGATTCTAGGGGAAAGGAGTCAAATTAGACATTTTCCAAACAGTGTCAACCAATGCACCTTGGTTGATTTTTGGATTTCTCTTCTAGATGGTGGTGGAGATAGGGAGTCTTGTAGTGGTATGTGGGAAAACAGGAAAAGGGACAGTGACCAAGAACATGAATGTCTGATCCAATTTGGGACAAATAAGTTCATGGTGTCTGGAATATCCAGGTGGACTTGGCCAACTGGGAACTGAGAATACCACTCTCAAGAGAAGGCAGAAGAAAGGGTATAAAATAACTATAAAAAGCACCACAAGTATTCGCATGTTAGTTGTGGCTTCTCAAGTCTTTGAGGGGGTTTGAAAACAGTTTGTTTTTCACATAGTTTCAGCATTATTCTTGCTATCTTCTTTTTTAAGTACTGTTTGCAGAGTCTGTGAAGAAAACGCTTGCTTAGCAGTCTAACCCATATTAATCACAAATTCCAAATTCATGGCATCAGAATTACAAGAAGTTTCATATTATATAATGAGAAGAAGATTCCGGTCCTTGGTTCATTGACTCTGGAGCCATGTTACAGTCTTGTTATATTTGATAATGACACAGTAGACATTCTATCAGAACTTGGCTATATGGAGAGAGATTCCAAAATGCTTTAATCTTGTCACAAATCAGAAGCAGCTGCTCCTTATGAAATGGAAAGTTCAAGTTTGGATGATCCACAGAAAAGCAAATGTGACTTATGGTCTTAAATAGCAGATTCTGGGGTTTTCAATTGGCAGGTGTTCTCCATCAAACAACCCTCTCCCCACATTGATTCTTGTTGCTTTTATTTCTTTAGACTTCTCCCAAACTGAACGTTGCATTTGTGCAATGAGGTTTATCTTAAGAACTTAGGCATTTTGTAGCTAAGACTAAGAATTGTTTTGAGACATTTACACACTGGTGAAAACGGGTACATGGAAAATGTGATTTAAACACAACTTGTGCCCTCTGAGTGAATCACTAAAGAGAGAACTGTGGTTATTGTCAGTCAGTCAAGGACTGGCAGCTTCAAATGCTGAGCCTACAAACCTTCCGTAGGTTCTACGATGACATGAAACTGCTATAGTAGAAACTCTACAACTAACAAGGGTATTAGCTTCATTGATTTTCTGAAAATGGGAAAGAAAAAAAAAGCGCTCAGCTAAGTCCAGGAAAGAGATTTAATACAACTGTCTTTTAATAATATTAAGTTTCCTAGAATCAATATTTTCTCCCCCTCATATTATTCTATGGGTTGCTACACACCAGTTGCTATGTAGGAGAATGGGAATCAATAGCAGGCTTACCTTCTTTGGAGACTATTTCAAAGGCCTGCATAATGGAGCATAGATCAGGAAGAGTGAAATTGAATTTTAAGTACACTGACATTATGCTATCATCTTCAACTCGGGCAATATAGATTGTTCCGGGGCCCATGGGACCCATGAGGCACAGGGTGAGAGGTGCCAGTTACTGATCAGCCCACAGAACTCCAGTGAAGGCAGCTTCCTCTAGCCTGTTTAACAAATGCTAAATACCGGCCTTTGGGCCACACCTCAAAGTATCTTCAAACACTCCAAAGTGAGTAGGGATGATGGTGTGTTCTTTCCAGTTTAGCACAGTGGCTTTTAAGTGAAGCCAGACCCCATGTGTGTTAACTAAATGTCTGATGTTAAGCCCCCTTTCTCGTCAGCCTTATTTTGGAAAATGGAGTGACTATTTCTTAGCCAATAAAGATAACTCTTGACAGAATCACTGAAGTTTTTTTTTTTTTTTTTGCAGTGTTAAAATGACATTTTTAATTAGTATCTATGGAAAACAATGGTTCCACAAAATGTTAAAAACTCAAATTTGTAGAGAGGGTAGAGAACATTAGTTTTTTTGGGTGTCGATCAATAGTGGTAGTCATCTTTTATTTTAAGAGGTTGACTTGAAAAGAAAAGTCTGGAGATTTACGGTGATGTTGACATCGGCAAATCACTGTTTGTTTAAAAAAAAAAAATGGATGACTCACCAAGCCCACAACTGGGTGTTTCCCCTAGAGAACCAAAAACTTATATTCACACAACCACCTATACATGAATGTTTATAGCCTCTTTATTTATAATTACCAAGCTCTGGAAATGAACCAGATGTCCTTCACCAAGTAAATAGTTAAAGAAGTCATGGGATACAATTTAGCAATAAAAAGGAAAGGGCAATAACTTTGATGATTCTCAAAGATGTTACATTGAGTGAAAAAAAAAAGCCAGTTTTAAAGGCTGCATACTGTATAATCCCATGTATATGACATCTTTGGAAAAGATCAGAATAGACCGGGAGAACAGATCCATGGTCTGGGGAATAGAATGTAACTATAATGGGAATTTTTAGGGGGATGGAACTGTTCAGAATCCTGATTGTGATGGTGTTAGGCAAATCCATGCATGTGTTAAAATTCATAGAACTGTACAGCAAACAGGGAAAAAGGTGAAGGTTAACTTTACTGTATAGTGAAAAAAATTTTTTTAAATTGCTCTTATCATGACTTTTTAAAAAAATTGGAAACAGCTGCATTAGTATATCTTTCCCTAAAAACAGACATTAAATATCATAGATCAAATCCCACGTATTAGTAGCTAAAGGCACATGCGTGGTTAGGTTATGGAGGAGATCACGTAGTAGTTTGGCTAGGAGGTCGCTTATGTTTTGGTTTACAGGTGACTCGAACATAACCTGTATGTCTCCCGATGATTACTGTGGACTGGACCAGTCTGTGTTAGCTGCAATCAGAGGGCATATTTGTGTGATTTATAATTCCTAACACTTTCCCTTTCCCTGATTTTAGTGCTGTGAAGTAGGTAGGGCAGGACACCTTGCCAGAGTCTCGTGGGCATGGGAAGTTGAGGCATGGGAAGTGTTAGAAACTCGTCTCAGATCACCAACTGTGGAGTAGCTGGGACTGGTGTCCAGAGTGTTTTATTGCTGGGAAGTTCTAACCCTAGGGTTTCTTTTTAATTAAAACAACTTTTTTTTTTTTTTATTTGCACTAGCCTACATCTAGGTAATTTCCTCTGAAGCTGGAAATCACTGAGACCACTTAAGGAGATTTATATACGTAGCCAAAGAGTCTCTTGTCACAATATGCAAACAATACACTACTTGTTCACTGAACAGTAGAAGAGTATAGAGAATTCTATATCCTTCCTGGTTTTTAAATTTTGGGCTCAGCTAGGGACATTTACTAAATTTCTTGAAACTATTTCATCTTTAACAAAAAGTAATATATTGAGGGTATAGTTCTCTAATAGAAACCCGGGATGTCAATGAAACAGGTACAATGCGGGGAGAGAGTGGACCGCAGCCGTGGCCACACTTTAAAAAGACAGTTGTAGAAAACAAAGGGGTGTCTGCCCGGGGCCAGCATAGTGGGCACTTTGGCGTTAGCCCAGAGAGGGGCAGCACCAGCCAGGAAACGGTCCACTGCTCTGAGCAATAGCCTCCTCTTTCTAGGAGAAAGTCACTGTTTTGAGCACTTAATTTAAGCTGGAGTCCCAGGACACTGTAAGTTGGGCCTTTCTTTATGTTTTCTCCATCCTCACAGTTCCAGAGCTCTGTGTTTCTCACCTCCTGCCTGCAGCCTGTGTCAGGAAGGTTCTAGAAGTTCTTCAGAGGCCCGGGGAAAAGCCAGTGTCCTGTTCACGGTGCAGAGGAAGAAGTCTGATTCCATTCTGAAGAGTCAGTAGCAGACCTGAAAACAAGTGCAAAACAAAATGAAAAGAGAAAAAAATAAAACCAAAACCTAAACAAAACAAAACAAAACCAAAAAAACCACAAAAGAAAAAAACAACAACAAAAAAACCTTTCTCTCTTTTCAAGATGGTTCACTGTATTTCCCACGGTGCTCATACTTAGAAACGTTCGCAGAATATTTGGAAGTTCAGAAATCAGTGAGCGGATGGGAGCGTAAGCAATGCACCCTGGTTGGCCTCCTGGTTTTCCAAGCCCTAGGTAAGCAGGTCAAGCTCATACATCAGCATGGCTGCTGGTGTTCTTCTATGATGACAAAGTACCCTTTTGTGCAATTTATATCACTGGGGCAGGTACGTGACTCTTTGTCTACGAGCACGCTGCATGTTATCACTCATTTTTCCATGCCAACCTCTTACAGTGACGTGCTCGTGTGCTGGCCATACACATGCACCTGTATCATATTGGGGGAAGCCTGTGGGTAAGCCACATGTCAGCTGAGAGGTGGACGACGCCCGAATCTGGGGGCAAAGTGGGAAGCCAATGCATGCACAGTGACCCTTTCCTCATGTGTTGGGTCTCCCATAACTCCATCAGGGCACCTAAGAGTGTACAGAGGTGAAGTGACCATCACTTTGAGGACCCTTCTTGTTCTCGTCTCTGTTCCTCCTATTCCACTCCATCACTTTATCCCATTTCCCCCATGTTGTTTCTCTTTCTCCCGCTCTTTTTCTGGAAATCTGCTTTTTAAATGGGTCTCTTTCTTCCTCTGTAGGTGATGATTTGCAATCCAAATCCAGGCTGTGCAATAAGCCCTCTCCCCAAAAAAAATCCTTAAGAGGCTCATAGTGTAAAAAATAAATTCAAAATGGATGAAAGACCTAAATGTGAGACAGGAAATTATCAAAATCCTAGAGGAGAACACAGGCAGAAACCTCCTTGACCTCAGCTGCAGCAACTTACTAGATACATCTCCAGAGGCAAGGGAAACAAAAGCAAAAAATGAACTATTGGGGGGCACCTGGTTGGCTCTGTCGGTTAAGCGTCTGCCTTCAGCTCAGGTCATGATCCCAGGTTCCTGGGATTGAGCCCTGCATCCGGCTCCCTGCTCAGCGGGGACCCTGCTTCTCTCTCTCCTTCTGCCGATCCCCCTGCTTGTGCACTCTCTCTCTCTGTCAAATAAATAAAATCTTAAAAAAAAATAAACTATCAGGACTTCATCAAGATAAAAAGCTTTTGCACAGCAAAGGAAACAATCAACAAAACTAAAAGGCAGCTTACAGAATGGGAGAAATATGCAAATGACATATCTGATAAAGGGTTAGTATCCAAAATTTATAAAGAACTTATCAAACTCAATACCCAAAAACCAAATAACCCAGTTAAGAAATGGGCGAAGACATGAATAGACACTTTTCCAAAGTAGGCATCAGATGGCTAACAGACACATTAAAAGATGCTCAACATCACTCGGCATCAGGGAAATACAAATCAAAACCACAATGAGATACCTCCTCACACCTCTCAGAATGGCTAAAATTAACAACACAAAAAACAGCAGGTGTTGGCAGGGATGTGGAGAAAGGGGAGCCCTCTTGCACTGTTGGTGGGAAGGCAATCTGATGCAGCCACTCTGGAAAACAGTTTGGAGGTTCCTCAAAAAGTTAAAAATAGAGCTACCCTATGACCCAGAAACTTCACTACTAGGTATTTACACAAAGGATACAAAAATACAGAATCAAAGGGATACATGCACCCTGATGTTTATAGCAGCATTCTCAACAATAGCCAAACTATGGAGAGAACCCAAATGTCCATCAACTGATGAATAGATAAAGAAGGTGTGGGGTGTGTGTGTGTGTGTGTGTGTATAAAATGGAATATTACTCAGCCATCAAAAAGAATGAAAACTTGTCATTTGCTGTGATGTGGATGGAGCTAGAGTAAATTATGCTAAGTGAAATAAGTTAGTCAGAGAAAGACAAATACCATATGATCTCACTCATATGTGGAATTTAAGAAAGAAAACAGATGAACATATGGGAAGGGGGAAAAGAAAAAAAGGAGAGAGGGAAACAAGCCACAAGAGCCTCTTAACGATAGAGAACAAACTGAGGGTTGATGGAGGGAGGTGGGTGGGGGATGGGCTAGGTGGGGGATGGGCATTAAGGAGGGCTCTTGTAACGAGCACTGGGTGTTGTATGTAAGTGATGAATCACTGAATCCTATTCCAGAAACCAATATTGCACTGTATATTAACTAACTAGAATTAAATTAAAAAAGAAGCTCATGGTGTAAAATGTGTATATCTGTGAATATTTCAGAATCATCGATGGTATTTTCATGATAACATTTTCATCAGCATGCTTGAAAGCTAGTGGTCCAGATGAAACTTTTCCAGTCTTTCCTCCAAGTTGAACCTCATACCAACTTGCTGCCACCATAGATAAAAGATTTGTAACTGGACTCAGGCAGCCTGATCCACGGAGCTATTACAGCCTGTTAGTCCACACATTCCAAAACGACATCCTTATAAACATCAAAACAAAATTAATTATTACAGTGCTCCATTCCAACTGTAATTTGAAAATTATGTATTTGTTGGCTGACTCTCCTCTGAGCCTGACAGCAGGAGCACATGCCTTCCCCCTACAGAGCTCTTGGGGTCACCTTGGGTATGCCTTCTGCTGTGGCTCATTAGTTGTCCCTTGTTAGCAAAGTTTTCCTCCCAAATAAAGAGCTTCCCTAACTCAGAGAATTCCCTCTCAGATTGTAACTACTGCTCTGCTCGCTGCCTCTGGCAGATGACCGGCTCTAGTATGGGGGTACTTGCTCACCATGGCTCTCCTCCTGCTCACAGGAAGGTGTCTTTCACTTTTGTCCTCCAACCAACACCGATTTGCCCCCACCTTCCAAGTGGTGAAACTCTCAGCCTTCCCTGCGTGCCGAACTATTACATCAAGAGGGGAGTTTCACGGTGCGTTGAAATTTGCAAAAAGAATGAAAATTGATTCCGATTTCAACATACATGATTTGGGCGTCATTGGCATCCAGTGTCCCCATGGTTCTGGGGTGGGGGGGACTCTGGCTGAAGTGAGTTAGAGTGAGGGTTTATGCAGAAACACCATTTTCGTTGTTATTTTAAGAGCCTGCATGTGTAGGTCAGATCATCTCTGATAACCTCTCCTGTTCTTGGGTATTACTGCTGCCCCAGTGCGTGTTAGCCTTTCCATCTCTAGCCACTTATTGGCACAGTGTCTCTTTTCTGGGCTTTTTATTATTTTCATTGCTCTTTCATTTCTCTATCAGTCACTTTTAATGTGATGGATCCACACTGTACCAGTAATCTACTCAGGGTTTTAGATTCTGAGTGTTAGGTGGGAGTTAGTGCCTGGATTTTGAATGATGTTTTCTGTTAATATGTTTGGATGTCATATTTCTTCATTGTGGTAAATTATGCATAATATAAAATCTACCATCTTAGAAGTGTACAATTGCAAAGTGGACAATTCAGTGCATTGTACATTAAGAATGTTTTGCAACCATCATCATTATTTAGTTCCAGAACTTTCTTATCACCCCAAGTGGAAACTTGTACCCATTAAGTCGTCACCCCACTGTCCATTCTCTCCAGCCCCTGGCAACCCCTAATCTGTTTTCTGTCTCTATGGATTTGCCTATTCTGGACATTTCGTGTAAATAGAATCATATAATATGTGGCTCTTTGTGTCTAGCTTCCTTCACTTAGCGTACTGTTTTCAATGGTATTCATGTCAAAGCACGTATCAGTGCTCCCTTCCCTTTGTCCAGCTGAATAATATTCCTACATTAAGCTTTATTTTATTAAAAAAATTTTTTTGATGTAGTGTTCCATGATTCTATTATTTGCATATAACACCCAGTGCTCATTGCAACACTTGCCCTCCTTAATACCCATCACTGGGCTAACCCATCCCCCCATCCCTCTCCCCTCTGAAACCCTCAGATTGTTTCCCAGAGTCCATAGTCTCTCATGGTTCCTCTCTCCCTCTGATTTCCCTCCCTTCAGTTTTCCCTCCCTTCCCCTAATATCCTCCATGCTACTCCTTATGTTCCACATATGAGTGAAACCATTTGATAATTATCTTTCTCTGACTGACTTTTTTCACTTAGCTTACTCCCCTCCAGTTCCAACCATGTCGATACAAATGGTGGGTATTCATCCTTTCTGATGGCTGAGTAATATTCCATTGTATATATGGACCACATCTTCTTTTTCCATTCATCTGTTGAAGGGCGTCTTGGCTCCTTCCACAGTTTGGTTATTACGGACATTGCCACTATGAACATTGGAGTGCATGTGCCCCTTCTTTTCACTACATCTGTATCTTTGGGGTAAATACCCAGTAGTGCAATTGCTGGGTCATAGGTAGCTCTATTTTTAACTTTTTGAGGAACCTCCATACTGTTTTCCAAAGCAGCTGTACCAACTTGCATTCCCACCAACAGTGTAAGAAGTTTCCCCTTTCTCCACATCCTCTCCAACATTTGTTATTTCCTGCTTTGTTAATTTTTGCCATTCTAACTGGTGTAAGGTGGTATCTCAATGCGGTTTTGATTTGAATTTCCCTGATGGCTAATGATGTTGAACATTTTTTCATGTGTCTGTTAACCACTTTTATGTCTTCTTTATTTATTTTAGAGAGAGAGAGAAAGAGAGAGAGAGCACAAACAGGGGGGAGGGGCAGAGGGAGAGGGAGAAGCAGTTTCTCCGCTGAGCAAGGATCCTGGCTCAAGGCTCGATCCTAGGGCCCTGAGATCATGACTTGAGCCGAAGGCAGATTCTTTTTTTTTTTTTTTAAGATTTTATTTATTTATTTGAGAGAGAGAATGAGATAGAGAGAGAGAGCATGAGAGGGGGGAGGGTCAGAGGGCGAAGCAGGCTCCCCGCCGAGCAGGGAGCCCGATGAGGGACTTGATCCCGGGGCTCCAGGATCATGACCTGAGCCGAAGGCAGTGGCTTAACCAACTGAGCCACCCAGGCGCCCCATCAAAGGCAGATTCTTAACAGACTGAGCCACTCAGGTGACCCTACATTAAGCTTTTAATTGAAGCACATTCTTCTTTTTTATTATTTTTTAATATAGTTTTTAAAGATTTTATTTATTTGAGACAGAGAGAGAGATTGAGAGCATGAGCAGGGGAGGGGCAGAGAGAGAAGCAGGCTCCCTGCTGAGCAGGGAGCCCAATGCGGGGCTCCATCCCAGGACCCTGGGATCATGACCTGAGCAGAAGGCAGATGCTTAACCAACTGAGCCACCCAGGTGCTCCAACTGAAGCACATTCTATTGCTGACTCAGGTCTCATGGGCCCTGTGTTCTCCACAGGTCCCTAGCTTCCTAGTTTATTCCTTTTCAAAGCATAGCTTGGAATTTTCCTTGGAAGCCTTCGTTTTATTAATGAGCTGCTGATGATGATGATAATGGGGGTGGTGATGATGGATGATACATATTTTCTCTTGAGCACCTAACTGGGTAACCATAATAGTGTTTGGAACTTTACACCCACTGTTAAATCTAATTCTCAGAGAAATCATGCTAATTTGAATTTCAGGTCCATTTGACAAAGAGGTAACTTAGGTACAGATGAGTTGAGTAACCTACCCAGTGTCCTCAGCGAGTGAAAACCAGAGTTGCATTGGTGCCCAAGATTGCCTGCTTCAAAGCCTAACCTCTCATGGGCTCTTGACTTGCCTTGCTTCTTTCAAGATGTGCCAGATCAGAGACTGAGAGAAGAACCTAGTTTTCCATCTGGTCTGAAGTCGTCATGAAGTGAGCTGAGTGGGGCTGTCTGTTGGATCATATTGACTTCTCCAGAACGGACTTCAACACTCGATGCTTCTGGAAAGCACTACAGAGTCCCACTGGTCAGGTTTCTTCACTGCACGAGCTCTTGCCCTGAGCATTCCTGCCTCTGCACTTTCTTTGCTTCTTTCCTTTAAGTCAAATCTGTCTTCCCTTCAAAATCAAGCTCAACCCATTTCCCTCCTGAAAGTCTTCTCCTACTTTGACCAAGTCTAATCTCCTTGCTCATCATTCTGATAATGGACTTTACTGTGTTTTGCTTTCAGGCCCTTATACATGGTCATATTATTAATTACGGTTTTGTGTTCATATTTTGCTTCCCCAGGGAGATGAAATGTGACTTCAGATCTGTCTTTTCTTCACAGTTCTTCAGTAGACCCCCATCCCACCCCCAGCTTTTATCTCAGCTTTAGACACAGTATTATCATACTTTGAAATATTATTTGGAAGTAACCAATAAAATAGTGGAATTCAACCCCACACCATCTCCTCTGAACCAAAGCTGACCAAAGGCAGGGATTTAAAAATATGAAGATACAAACACAGGGTGGGTTTGGAAAGGAACTGCACGAGATTCTTATAGAAAGTAGTTTTGGGGGATCAGGAGGATAGTTCAGTGGTTAGTATTGAGACTGGTCAGTAGTGTTTGGCGTGGCCCCTCTGGGCAGTGGGGACATGGGCAGATGTTTGCTCGTCATGGCAAGAATGGAAACCTCCAATTTCCTGCTAAAGAAGACTGAACATATATATTCAGTGTTCCTTTAAACACAATTTGGGGAATGTTGGTTAAAAGTTAAGTAGCCTGGGGGCACCTGGGTGGCTCAGTCGTTAAGCGTCTGCCTTCGGCTCAGGTCATGATCCCCAGGGTCCTGGGATCGAGCCCCGCATCGGGCTCCCTCCTCCGCAGGAAGCTTACTTCTCCCTCTCCCACTCCCCCTGCTTGTGTTCCCTCTCTTGCTGTGTCTTTTCTCTGTCAAATAAATAAATAAAATCTTTAAAAAAAAAGTTAAGTAACCTGATTGCTTTTGAAGCATTCATTTAGTACTGGAGATATACTCCCCCAAAGTAGAAGTCTTTCCTGCTTTGGTCAATATGATATTTAGCGAGGATGCTCATTGACTCTTTAAAGTCTTAAGGAGATATTCTATTTGGGTTGGGCAGGGACAAATGCTATCAATACCTCAGTGGCTTTTCACAGAAAGAGTTTACTATTATTTCACATGGGTTGGTGGAGTGGGGGTTGGGGTGCTCTGCCCCCCACAGTCACTCCACACCATCCATGGTGGTGGTTTTAAAGTGCTCTCTCCAACTCCTGCCATGCACACATATCTTTGACACTGCTTTAATGGAGACGTGGCATCTGTGTCTCCTCTTCTTGAATCTGAGCCAGCTTGTTAACTACTTTAACTACTTTAACATGGCAGTTATGATGTTGTGTGGCTTCCAAGCTGGCTCGAGAAAGACCACGAAGTTTCTGCCTGTTTTGCTGGAACACTCCTGCTTAGAGCCCCAGGGGGCCATGGGTGGGATCCAATGCCTTGATGTCGCCATATTGTGAACAAGTCCTCACCACCTGCAGAGGCTGTACCAGGCTCTCCGGGTGGCAGTCTTAGCCTTTGAGTCATATGTGTGTGAACAAGCCTTCAGATGATTCTAGACCTTAGCCACGGAGTCTTCCTGGTCTCAGACACTGCAGAGCATCAACAAGTCATCCCCTTTTCCCTGTTCAAATGTTTGGCCCACAGAATCCAGGAGCAGAAGTTGATGGTTGGTTTAAGCCATGCAGTTCTTCTGCAGCAATGGTAAGTGGCATGCTCCCTGCGCCACCATCTCCTCCACGATCGGGTCAGGGCTTGCTGCCAGGGTAAGAGATGGCAGGAGAGCTGAGACGCAGCAAGGAAACACTTTGGCCTGGAAGTTAACATGCTTCATATTTCAACAGCCATGACTAATCACATATGCAGCCTTAATTTCAAGAAGGCAGAGAACTATAATTAACAATTCCCTAGAAATAGACCAGAACTAGAAATTGATGAACATCAGTAACATCCACCTCTGAAAACTGATAACCCCACACCTCCTGCTCGGGACTAAGTTGTGCCCCCCACACAATTGTATGTTGAAGCCCTATCCTCCAATGTGATGGTTTTTCAGGTAAGGCCTTTGGGAAGTAATTTGGTTTAGTTGAGGTCATGAGGGTGAGGCCCTCATGATGGGATTTGTGCCCTTGTAAGAAGAGACGCAAGAGAGTTTGCACTCACTCGCTCTCCCCACTGACATGTAAGGACAGTGAGAAATCAGTTGGATGCAAGCCAGAGAGAGAGCTCTCACCAGAAACTGACCATGCTGGCATCTTGATCTTGGACGTCTACATTCCAGAACCATGAGACAGCGAATTTCAGTTGTTTAAGCCCCCCTGGGCATGTTATGGCAGCCTGAGCTGACTGACAAGTCCCACACTGCAAATGCATTCAGATTTATCTTCTAAGTACTCAACTTGCACAGTAAGTTTGCTGGGATCTTACACAGCAAAGGAAATAGAGTCCGTATGGTGTATGCTTTCCTCTCGTTACATTATTTCATCTGGGTGATATGCATCCTATGCCACAGCATGCGTGACTTAGGTAGAACTTAAATACATACTTCATATTGCTCTGACTCCTAGACACATTGATGTCCTTGATGATTTTAGAGGGTCCCAACATTTTGGCAAGTGACGCGGTTCAATAGATTGATAGATATGATATGCAAGAGGCAGCCGCCAGCCCTCTATGGCTCTCTTCTGTGAGAAGCAGAGTCATGCTCAGCTCCTTCTGGAGGTAAGCAGATTTCTATACCACATTCCATTCCCACCTGGTTTCACCTGTCATATCCCTCCAGGTAAGAGAAAAAAATGCCTGTGTGATCAGAAGAACCAGGTTAATGCTGAGACTCTCAGTACTGTTACCATCGATGCTGATTGGGCTGCTAAGTCATAGCTAATGCACGATATTTTGAAGGGAAAAAAAGTCACTTTAAAATGACCCAGCAATCAGGTGCCTGGGTGGCTCAGGTGGTTAATCATCTGCCTCGGCTCAGGTCATGATCCAGGGTCCTGGGATCGAGTCCCGCGTTGGGCTCTCTGCTTAGGGGGGAGTCTGCTTCTCCCTCTTCCTCTGTCCCTCACCCCTGCTCATGCTCTCTCTCTCAAATAAATAAGTAAAAAATCTTAAAAAAAAAAATGACCCAGCAAATCGTGAATTGTACCAAACCGTAATTTTGGGTACTTGTTATTCACCAATGATATTCTGGTTTTGGAACAATATTACAAATTTCTCACAGGCTAATGGACAATTATGAACAAATTTGCTATGCCTTGTTTTATTATAGCTAATAGGCTACATAAATATGATTCTAGTGGATGCTAATGGACTGGGTCCCTTCTGAGGATTCCTGCAATTGTTGCATTTTGGATTGTCTTTAGACAACTACAGTTGTGTGCTAGTGAAGGTGCCATTTTTAAAGGAGAAAATTTTATCATGGAGAAAATATTGACGTCCGGGTAAATCCTGGGGAGGTTTGCCTTGAGCATCATGCCGTGCACACACCAGCTGGTGTTCTCTCCCTGCTCTGCCTACAAGTGCACTGTTACCAAAATCAACGATTAATGGTTGAAAAAGTCTGAAAAATGGATATCCCTTTGACCTTTCTAAGGTTTGTCATTTAGTTGACATACCCATTACCTCAAAAATCAAATGTGTTTGTCTAAACATTATTCTGATGTTTACTTTGGGCACGAAAGGGCAGACAGCTGACCACGGACCCGCTGACAGTGATCAATTCAGCCCCGAATCTTGTCACTTTCCCTGTTTATTCTGCTATCAATCTCCCCTTTGCCTGCCACCACGGCCACTTTCTGCTGCTCAGGCGCTTTTAAAACTAACAATAATCCAATTTAGAATTGATCAATGAGAATGTGTGGTCAGTAAGCAAAATGACAAAGTCTGCATGTAACCGCTGACCACAGTCAGAGGTATATTTTATATGGGCTGAAGGCAAATTTTAATTAATTAATTAATTAATTAATTAAATTCTAACAGCATGTGAGCCTCTTCCCTGGGGTTTTTTAAAAGTCAGATCCTCTAAGTTTTATTGTCTTAGAAATGGGGAAACTAGGCTAGAACCAGTATCTTCTGGAATAGTGTGTCCGGGAGAACGTCCTGTGAGGGTGGGGATGGTCTATACCTGTGCTGTCCAATGTGGAAGCCAGCAGCCTCCTGTGGCTGAACTTGAACTATGGCCTGTGCAACCGAGGAACTATATGCTTAATTTTATTTAATTTAAATTAATTTGAAGTCGCTTTGTATGGGTAGTGGCTCCAATACTGGACAGCTCAATTCTAGAACGTTGAGATTTTTGTGATCAGGTGAGGTTTGCCAATGCTGTTTGGAATGTCATTCTGTCTAGACCCTGTGTATCAGGAGGTCATCGTCTCTGGCCTGATCCAACACGGCCAAAAACCAGGCAAGAGAAGTTCAAGGAGATAGTCAAAGTCTTGCCCACATCCTAAAGACACTCTCATGTCTGACCAAGGCACCCTTCCTGGTCCACAGAAGTGGGGTTCCCTCCATGGTTAGAGGGCCTGGATGCTGGTCTGCAGGGATGTCTTCTGCCCCGCAGAGAGCAAAGCTCCAATATGAGAAGCAGCATGCAGGGCTGGTGCAGGAGAGAAGTGGGTTACTTTTCCTAAAAGCCCCCCAAGGCAAACCCCATTCTGGGTTGCATCCCAGGTCTCATTTCCAAGACAGAATGCTTCTTTGGGTTCCCAGTGCCAAGTGGCTTCTGGCTTCCAGGCATGACCAGACCCCTCTCTGGGTTGTAGGTTTTTGGTTCCTGAATTGACTGGGCTCCTGGACCCTGCTTTTTTTTTTTTTTCTCCTTCCCTCAACCTCAAACTCCATTTTTGCCAAATCCAACAGTGGGGAGTCATTTGATGGATTTCTTAAGATGATTTGAAAAATCACTTCTTATACTGAACACCACATCTGAAACTAATGATGTACTATAAGTTGGCTAATGGAATTTAAATTTTAAAAAGTTTAAAAAAAATTAAAAGAAAAGAAAAATCACTTGTTAAAATGTTACCTTCAATGAGCAAATAGTTTAAAAACTAATTGCTATTAAGGTTAGAACTATATATGGTATTTGGAAGTCTTTTTAAAAAGCATGAAGTCAATTTAGCTTTTATCTCTAGATAGATATAAGTCAAAAGCTAGATTAGAATTTTTTTTTTTAAAAACCACATCACTTATTTGAAATTCAAAGTTTAGGGGGGAAATTAGGAGCAAGTAGAAACATTTTATGAGGGCTGTATTATAATGAATGGAGATTTAGAATGCTGTCCCACATTATTGTCTTAGAAGGAAAGTGGTCTGGGTATTCTCTTGAGGGAAATTCCAAATCTATAAATCTTGTGTTATTTATCTACTAAAAACAACAACAAAATGAAAAACAAAAGCCAGTTCTCATTTTAAAAGAATGGAAAAAGTTTTATTTCCTGAAAATCTTAAGTAGGAAAAAACAATTTAATTTTGGGCATTTAAAAAAATACAGTTTTTAACAAAGCTTTATGTGACATCCTGTAAGAATTTGACAGTGACAACAAAGGGATATCTCATAATGAGAAGGTCCTTGAATTAAAAAATATATATGTATCCCATCCATGGTTCTACTACCCAAAGACAGACACTGTTAATATTTTCTTATATTTCTTTCTAATCCTTATTCTATTTGTTTTCAATTTAAATGTAAAGGCCATGCATATACCATTTTTTATCCCACTTTCCACACTCAACATATAACTATTTTCTATCTTATTATATTATATTATATATAAATTATATTATTTATAAATATAATTTTTTGCAGTTACATAATAATTAGTGAAGTGAGTACGCATATTTGTGTAACATTCTATTTTTTTCTGAATTAGATTATTTTTGAAAAAAAATTTTTTTGCGCTATTGTAAATAATGTGTCTCAATATTCAGGATTATTTTCTTAGACTCCATTCTCAAAAGTGGACTTCCTGAGTTATAGAATATAAACATTATAAGGCTCTTTACCAAATTGCTTTCCAAAAGGCTTATCCCAAAATATCAGCAATATTCGAGAGTACCCTTTCCACAGTCCCCGCATCAGCAATGGATACTATTATTTTTTTAAAAAATCTTTGCTAATTTGATAGGGGTCAAATGTGACTTCATTGTTATTTTAATGCACCATTCCTTGATTACCAGTGAAAGAAAGCATTTTCCACACATTTGTTGATTAGTTATATTTCCTTTCTGGAAATTGCCTATTCACATCCTTTGTCAATTTATCTATTAGAGCTTCAGTATTTTAAAATTTAATTTGATTAACCTCTTTCTATATAAGGATATTAGTACATTGTCTGTAAAGTATTTCCTGTGACTCTTTTTCCCCAGATATGATGCTTGTCTTTTAATTTTGTTTAATTTATTTATTTTGGATGAAGAGGGACTTAAATTTTTAACTTAATAAAATAGATTAATGTTTTTATTCTACACTTAGTAAATTGTATCTCCTCCAGTGATGGTAAATTAAAAAAATTTTTTTTCTTCTTGATTTTTTATATTGATATTTTATATTTAATTTTTAAATTTTCTGGAATTTATTTGGCTGAATAATTTTAGGTGAGCATCTGAATAGATTTTTGTTTCATCAAATAATCAACTGCATGAAGGGAACTTACTCATGAAATGACTTATCCTTCCTCATTCATTTAAAATATTTCTTCTACCATTATATACATACATATTTTTTAGTTTATGAGAGAGTCCATTTCTTGATATTATGTTCTGGTGATTTTCAGTTTAAACTTGTTCCAGAATTTCAATGTTTCACTTACTATCAGTTTATACCATTGGTCATTGGCTGACTGGTCTAGAATCTTCCCAATGTTACTCTTTTTGAAGGTGTTTTGTTTTATTTTAGTGTGTGTGTGTGTGTGTGTGTGTGTGCACGCACCATGGGAGGAGTGAGTATTGATTATGGACTTTTTTACTGACATATTTTGAATTTTACTTTTTCCAAATTCTTCTCATTTCTGCAAACCAGAGTCTTTCCTGACCCTTCCAGGTGGAAAAAACTTTATTCCCTCTCTTTCTCCTGCATGTCATTGTCTGTACCTCTCTTAGAACATCATAGGGCACCTAGGTGGCTCAGTCAGTTAAGCAGCTGCCTTCAGCTCAGGTCATGATCCTGAGGTCCTGGGATAGAGCCCCAAATGGGGCTCCCTGCTAAGCAGGGAGTCTGCTTCTCCCCCTCCTCCCCACTTGGCTCTCTCTCTCTCAGATAAATAAATAAAAGATCTTAAAAAGAAAAAGAACATCATTACTCACTTGTTTCCTTGTACTATAGTTGTTTGTGGACAAATCTCATTTTTATCTAATTACGTATCTATGTATGTAGACAGAATAATGGCCCCCAAAGATGTCCATATCCGAATCTCCAGAACCTGTGAATATCACCTTACATGGCAAGAGGGACTTTGCAGCTGTGATTAAGGATTTTGAGATGGAGAGATTCTCCTGGGTTCTCCAGGTAGCCCTAAATGTATTCATAAGGGTCTTTGTAAAAGGGAGACAAAGAGACAGTTGACCCGGAGAAGGAGATGTGACCATAGAGGAAGGATTGGAGCAATGTCGTCAGGAGCCACTGGAAGATGGAAGAAGCAAGGGACAGATTATCCACTAGAGCTTCAAGAAAGAACCAGCCCAGTTGACATCTTGATTTTCACTACTTAAGACTCATTCTGGACTTCTGACCTCCAGAACTGTGAGAGAATAAAACTATGGGGGCGTTTTTGTTTTTGTTTTTGAGCCACTAAATTTGTGGTAATTTGTTACAACAGCACTCAGAAACTAAGACTGGTCTCCCCCACATCCTAAAGGCAATAACATACTTACCCAGAGCGCCCTTCAGGTCTGGTATGGAGAGCTCTCTTCGGAAGGATGAGGGTGGGAGCTCTCCAAACCCTGCCCGAGGAGTGATGCATAGAGAGCGGCTTCTGGTTTTGTTCTGCTTTTCAGAATTTGGTCCAGTTCTGGATCCAGGAGCAGGACCTCCTACACACATGATCCTTTTTCCTCTGAGGCCACAGCTTCATGCTCTGGTTTTGTCTGCAAATGAAGTTTAGTTTATCATTTATCAGTTTTCAGGAGATGAATTCAAAATCACGGTGGCCAAGAATTAATTCTACTCTATAGGAGTTACTTTCAGGATTACCACTGAAAGCCACAAATTAAAAAGAAATGAGTTCAAGAGAGAAGCGTGAATGACCACATCGATAGAAGTTTTCACTGAACATTCTTATTTGCAGCTTATCTATCGTATCAAGTGAATTTGAACACATATTATTGGAATTTAGCAATACTGTGCTTTATGTGGTGTATATATATGTATTTATTATTTAGTGTGGCATATATTTATTTAAACAAATGCTTTCTTTTAATTCTATTTACCCATCCAATATCTTTGTGGGTAGGAGAAGAACCATTATACACATTTTCCTGAATACAAAAGAGGACTAGAAAAAGGAAGCCATTTATCCAATATCTTACTTATTTATGCATCAAGATTTAGAGGATCGGGAAAAGGCTAGGCATTGTGCTACGTTTCCATTGATTTGAAGATGAACGAGACACAACATTGGCCTTGAAGGGTATCGCAGAAAGCAGGATGAACAAGCCAGGAAGTGCTTTCAGTTCATTTGGAGAGGGTCTCACTTAGTGGGAGGTATGTAAGGGACCATGGAGGGGTGTTGTGGTTTTCAACCTTGGTTGCACATTAGAATAATCCCTAGGAGTTAAAAAAAATACTCAGCTGTAGACCCTAGCCCAGACTATGTGAATCACAGTGTCTGTTTGTGGAACTTGGAATCAGCTGGGTAGAGAGAGGAGGAGAAGGATGAAACACACAAAGGGAACTTCATGCGTATAAAGGAGTTTAGGGAACAGCAAACAGGTCGTTGACCTAATGTAGGCTGCTTCATCCCCACAGTCTCCACTCTGGTTAGCTGAAGGCTTATTGGAGAGAACCCTGGGGAGGAACAGAGATATGTGGAGGCATGGGGTGGGGGGAAGCTACCATTTGCTGAGTACCTCTGGGTGCCATGCACTGTACTGGGCTCACACATTCTCTCATTAGTTGTTGTAAGACTTGCTGAGTAATGTGTCATTATCCAGTCTGACACAGAAGGAACCCAAGGCTTGGGGTGGTTGGGAAGCTTTCTCAGGGTCACAAAGCTGGTTAGTTTCTAGAGAGAGTTGACTTCCATATACTGGGCTGCCTTGCACCATTGAGGTAAGTAGTTGAAGAAATGCCCAGCTCTGGGGGCTTTACTAAGAACATTGATGTTTGAGTTGAGTCTGTTTACCAGGTGGGAATGGGAAAGAGGATGAAATAGCATTTGTGACACATACAACCAATGGATGGGTCAGATGAATGGAGCAATGACACTTTTGCAGAGGGATCCAAGCAATTTGGTATGTCTCAGCTTGGATTGATGTGGAGGAGAGGGACAACAAAAATCCATTTTATGAGTTATTAATCCATTGTTAATAACAGTATGCTACCACTCATAATGAAACTTTTGGGCAGAAACACTACATTTTGACGTTCTAGATGGTCAGTGGAGAGTTCCATGCTACTTACTATGTAGGACTTTCCAGGCTGGTGTCGACACATAACTGGGTGATAGCAGAAGGAATGCTTTAACTTTCCAATACTCTTAGAGACTTGTTTCTTTTACTGCCTTAGGATAGATTAGGGGAAATTGCAAATATGATTACCTTGACAGATGTTTTCTTTAGTTGAGTTTTTATCTGCCATTTTCTTTGCCCAATTTCAATAGTCAGCCTGATGTGGTTCAAAGTTTTTGCTAGGGGAATGTTTTCATATGTTAATATAAGTAAATTCTATATTTCTATGAATAAATATTTACTTTCTCTTAGAAAAATACGAGCAAATCTTAAACTCTCTCTGGTTTCAACCAACTCTAGCACTCATAGTCTCTATAGTCATTTTTGAATCCCCACAAATACACAAGCCTCTACATACATACTTATATCCCACTCAATGGACATCAGTTTGTTATTAAGATAATAATCTCTCAGCAGGATAGTCTCCCCTGATGGCCCAGTCAATACATTTATAGAATGTAATTAAACCATATCACTTCCATGACAGGAAATTGATGACCTTTTAATTATTTCAAGATAACTGAATATGTAATCATTTTCTCCTTTAACTGAGAGAGAACTGTGTATTTTGAATAAATTGAAAGTAGAATATAAATACTTACTTGTTTTGTTTATAAGCTGCAGTTCTGCACTCACGTTGCACAAGACATCATTTTGGGATGCTTTCCACAGGATTTAGGAAAACAATGTAGAAAAGCCAGCATTAAACACAGAGATTAATACTTAGTAAACAGTGGTTCCAAGACTCTTGATGATTATTGGATTTAGGAAAGATCTATCACTACCACCGTGGAATTTCATATTGTGGATGAACTCTCAATTATTTTTAAGACTGCCTGGTGGAAAATTTATAGCAAGGAGCTTTCTAAAAGAGTTAAACTAGATCAAGGTCTGCTTATAAAATCAGAGCTGTGGAGTGGGGTTAATTCCCATGGGGAGGACTGAGTTACAGCACACTTTTATTATGTGTCATTTGGGGTGACCTAGTGTGATGGGACATTACAATAGCCATATTATCCAAATCAAAGACGTGTGATATGTGTAAGTGTTCTTATGGGAATAATGGAACATAATATTTCAAATCACCATTATTTCACACATCGGATGACATAGCTTTTATATCTCTAGTGTGGCAGATCTTCCCCATTTGAAAATATATTTTATAACTCCCTTGAATAAGAAAATTTTCAACTTCTACACTATGTGTATGGGCGATTAAAAAAAAATCTATCCAAATGGGATCATTACTTTGCAATCAGAGACAATAAAATAATTTTGTCTCCCCACATGGACTACAAATGTGAAAAACACTCTTCTCACCATCTTCCATTAAGAGAAGGGAGAATTTGTGCTACCACTTGAAAAATTAACTACTTAATCTTCAGCTGAAATTCCAGTCAGCAAAATTAATGGGGAGTGGGACAATTTTGCTAGAAACACCCCATGGTGATTGCTTTTGATTTATAGCTGGACAGATTCAATGTGTAAGTTATACCTAGAAGCAGCTCTTTACTGGATATATTTTATAAATAAATTAGTATAGTGACTTGCACACATTATATTTAAAATTTTCTTTTTTTTTAAAAAAACGTGGCAGGCATGTTCTGAAACATTTCTTTAATCCAAGCTTCTCTTTAGAAAACCTTTTGGAATGTTATGGATCTTTTCCCTTAACTTTAAAGACAGCATTAGGAATATTCAAATGTTAATTCCAGTGATGTGAAACAATTTTCTGATTTTTAAAATTATTATGACCATGCGTGTTGATTTGGAGTATATCCCCCTTGTGCCAGAAAAAAAAAAAAAAAAAGCCTTAGGGAGGTTGTTCTTATGTTCCTGACAAATTAGGTGGGCGAAGGCAGAGCAATAAATGGAAAGCAAGCCTTCCTTCTCTCGAACTCCACAAGCAGAACATGAAGTACTAGAGGGCAGGGGTAGATCAGAGCGACTATGATCAGCACTTAGTATGTGTAGGAGGACCTCAGTCAAATACTTTTTTACTTTGCTTCACCAATAAGCCTTTCTTGAATGCTGGCCTTGTGCTGGGGGCTGGAGATTTAGGGTTGATGGAAAGAGGATCCCTGTTTTTAACAAGTCGGAAGTTAAGTGGAAGAGACATGTCTTGCATCATGGAGTATGTATAAGAATAGAGATTCATATGTTGGAAAACTGAAGAAAGAATGATAAATCCTGCATGAGAGGGGAAGGCACATGTCCACACAAAAGTGATATTTGAGTTGAGTCCTGAATACTTGCATAGATATTTATAAAGAAAGAGCAAAAGTAGGTGAGGTTCCTCCACACCTTCTTGGCTTGCTCTTCTTAAACAAGTTTGCTTCACGACCTGAGGGATGTGGGTGCTAATGAATCTCTCCTGTGTTATTCTAGCCACTCACATTTTAGCAGATGGCCCATTCCGATTTTTTTTTCCATGAAAATGGGGGTGTGCAATATTCTCAATTTTACCAGCATTAAAATATCAGTAACAATAAAATAAGCACAGAAGTCTTTTAACTTTTCATTGTTGGTAGCTTTTAAGTGATCAATGCAGGGTGATGTTAAGAAACACGGATGTCATGACAACACTGCTTAAAATGGATTGAAACATCATTTTATTCTAAGCTGTGAATTTCTTGATTAAAAAAAATTCTTTTCAGTGACCTAATTTCCTATGTATATATATCAAATGACACCTGAATCATGTTAAAGCCTTAACCTTTTTCCATTTCCTGTTGTAAAACTACCTGAATTTGACATCTTTTTAAGTGGAGTTGAAATTGTTTTCGCTTGTGATGTCAGAATACAGATAATGCTCAAATTGATGCTTGGTGATATTTATCTTAAATACCTCATTTTCTGAGATGTCTTCTTTTATTTTAAGGAAGAATAAAATTCCATTTTGAGTCTCCCGAGAGTTAAAAATTGTACAAATTCCCTATTGATTACTTGAACCCCACAGTTCTAATGACTTAACAGATAAGAAGCAAGTGCATTGCAAGCCTCCAGCCAGTTACTGGATCTTAGTGCAAAGGCTGGAGCAGGAAAGGTTGTTGACTGGGTTTATATTCCAACCTGTCTGACTCTCCCACTGGTGGGCAGGGTTCCCCACGAGTTACCCCCCATCCCTTCAACACTGGCCCTAAGGGGTATGGTCTCTACACTATTCTCTCTAACTGCTTTCTCAAATACCTGCCATGGTCCATCTTGAGTATATTCATGTTCCCGTTCAAACCACTATAGTGAGCACATACTGTGTGCCAAGTACTATCCTAGGCTAAAGCAGTGAAAAATCAGACAGGATTTCTGTCTCTCATGGAAATAAACTATAAGAAAGTAAACCAAGAAGAAATAAGGTCATTTGGGGTTGCAATAAGTACAATGGAATAAAACATAAAATAAAATAAAATAAAGTGGGAGGGGGGAGGAGCAAGATGGTGGAGGACTAAGAGACCTAAATTTCGTCTGGTCCCAGGAATTCAGCTAGATAGGGATCAGACCATTCTGAACCTACAAACTCAACAGGAGATTGAAGAAAAGAATAGCAGCAACATTCTGAACAGAAAAGCGACCACTTTCTGGAAGGTAGGACGTGTGGAGACGTGAATCCGAGGCGGTATTCGGGAATATAAGGCCTCCATCAGCTGCTACCTGCACGTGATAGAGCAGCGGAGCACAAAATCGGAACTTGTAGAAGTCGGCTCCGCTGAGGGACGTCGCTCCAGTGGCTAAGTGGGGGGTGGAACCCTCACGGGACAGTGTGGTCTCAGGACCCTCGGGGTCACAGAAAGACCGGGGGTGCCTGAGTGCGGCAGAGCTCCCAGGTATCGGAGCAGGGAAGCCAGCTGCAGAGATGGAGCCGAGGTGCGGGCTCTCAGCTTGGGGTTACCATAAACCGTGATCCGCAGCACAGTCAGGCCACTGCTCCTCCAGCGGGGACTCAACAAGCGGCAGATCCGGGGAGATGCCCCTTCCTCCCCTGGGAAGAGCTGCGTGGGAGTGCACCGCAGGGATCTGCTGGGTTTGGAGACTCCAAACGGGGTCAGTTGCCAGAGATAGAAATGCTTGGTCACAGGCTGGGTGAGCACGGAGTGTGGCTGGAGATAAGGAGACTGGAGTGAGTGATTGCTTTTCTCCAGGGGCTCACTAAGGAGTGGGGACCCGAGTTCTCGGCTCCTCCGCACGGAGTTTGGGAGGCCGCCATTTCACTCTCGTCCTCCAAAGCTGTATGGAAAGCTTGCAAGGAACAAAAGCTCTTGAGAACAAACACGAGCAGATGACTTAGCCCGGACCTGGCAAGGGCAGGGCAATTCCACCTCCGGCAAAGACATGTGAGAACCACAGCAACAGGTCCCTCCCCCAGAAGATCAGCAAGAACAGCCAGCCAAGACCAAGTTTGGCAGAACTCCAGCACTAGGGGAATACTGCACATAGAATTCATGGCTTTTTCCCCATGATTCTTTAGTCTTTCAAAGTTAATTTTTTAAATTTTCTTTTTTTTTTGAATTTTTCTTTTTCCCTTTTTCAACCAACATCTTATCAATCCCTTTTTTTAAAAAATCTTTTTCATTTTTCATGTTTAGAGTCATATTCTATCCCTTCATAGTAGTTAACCTTATTTTTGGTATATATATAAGTTGTTCTCTCTTTAAAGTTTTGGGATACAGTTTCTTCTAACAGACCAAAATATACCCTAAATCTCTAGTGTATGGTTTTGTTCTAGTTTCCTGCCTGATCACATTCTCTCCTTTTTTTTTTAATTCTTCTTTCTTTTTCAACCAGCTTCCTATCTTATCGATTCCTTTGATAAAATCTTTTATAATTTTCATCTTTACAGTCATATTCCATCCTTTCATCATATTTACCCTTATTTCTTTTTAAGATTTTATTTATTTATTTGAGAGAGAGAATGAGAGAGAGAGCACATGAGAGGGGGGAGGGTCAGAGGGAGAAGCAGACTTCCTGCTGAGCAGGGAGCCTGATGTGGGACTCGATCCCGGGACTCCAAGATCATGACCTGAGCCAAAGGCAGTCGCTTAACCAACTGAGCCACCCAGGCGCCCTACCCTTATTTTTGTACATATATAAGCTTTTCTTTCTTTAAAATTTTGGGAGGCACTTTCTTCTAACAGACCAAAATATGCCCAAAATCTAGTGTGTGGCACTGATCTATGCACTAGCCTGATCATATTTGATCATATTCTTTTTTTTTTTAATCTTTTTCTTTTTCTTTTTTTTTCTTTTTTCTTTCTTTCCCTTTCTATTCCCCTGGTTTCAGGTCTCTTCTGATTTGTTTAGTGTATATTTTTCTGGGGTTGTTGTTACCCTGTTAGCATTTTGTTCTCTCATTCATCTATTGTCCTCTGGACAAAATGGCAAGATGGAAAAAATCACCTCAAAAAAAAGAACAAGAGGCAGTACCAACTGCCAGGGACCTAATCAATAATGGACATTAGTAAGATGTCGGAACTAGAGTTCAGAATGACAATTTTAAAGATACTACCTGGGCTTGAAAAAAGCATGGAAGATACTAGAGAAACCCTCTCTGGAGAAATAAAAGAACTAAAATCTAACCAAGTCGAAATCAAAAAGGCTATTAATGAGGTGCAATAAAAAATGTAGTCTCTAACTGCTAGGATAAATGAGGCAGAAGAGAGAATCAGTGATATAGAAGACCAAATGATGGAAAATAAAGAAGGTGAGTAAAAGAGAGATAAACAGCTACTGGATAATGAGGGCAGAATTCAAGAGATAAGTGATATCATAAGACGAAACAATATTAGCATAATTGGGATCCCAGAAGAAGAAAGAGAGAGAGGGGCAGAAAGTATATTGGAGCAAATTATAGCAGAGAATTTCCTTAATTTGGGGAAGGAAACAGGCATCAAGATCCAGGAGGCACAGAGAACCCCCCTCAAAATCAACAAAAATAGGTCAACACCCTGACATCTAATAGTAAAACTTACAAGTCTCAGAGACAAAGAGAAAATCCTGAAAGCAGCTCGGGACAAGAGATATGTAACCTACAATGGTAGAAACATTAGATTGGCAACAGACCTATCCACAGAGACCTGGCAGGCCAGAAAGGACAGGCATGATATATTCAGAGCACTAAATGAGAAAAATATGCAGCCAAGAATACTATATCCAGCTAGGCTGTCACTGAAAATACAAGAAGAGATAAAAAGCTTCCAGGACAAACAAAAACTAAAGGAATTTGCAAACATGAAACCAGCCCTACAAGAAATATTGAAAGGGGTCCTCTAAGCAAAGAAAGAGCTTAAAAGTAACATAGACCAGAAAGGAACACAGACAATATACAGTAACAGTCACCTTACAGGCAATACAATGACACTATATTCCTATCTTTCAATAGTTACCCTGAATGTAAATGGGTTAAATGCTCCAATCAAAAGACACAGGTTATTAGGTTGGATTAAAAAACAAGAACCATTGATATGCTGTCTGCAAGAGACTCATTTTAGACCCAAAGACACCTCCAGATTGAAAGTGAGGGCGTGGAAAACCATTTACCATGCTAATAGACACCAAAAGAAAGCTGGGGTGGCAATCCTTATATCAGACAAATTAGATTTAAAACAAAGACTGTAATAAGAAATGAGGAAGGACACTATATCCTACTTAAAGGGTCTATCCAACAAGAAGATCTAACAATTGTAAATATCTATGCCCCTAACATGGGAGCGGCCAATTATATAAGCCAATTAATAACAAAAGCAAAGAAACACATTGACAACAATACAGTAATAGTAGGGGGATTTTACACCCCCCTCACTGAAATGAACAGATCATTTAAGCAAAACATCAACAAGGAAATAAAGACTTTAAATGACACACTGGGCCAAATGGACTTCACAGATATATTCAGAACATTCCATCCCAAAGCAACAGAATACACATTCTTCTCTAGTGCCCATGGAACATTCTCCAGACTAGATCACATCCTAGGTCACAAATCAGGTCTCAACCAGTACCAAAAGATTGGGATCACTCCCTGCCTATTTTCAGACCACAGTGCTTTGAAACTAGAACTCAATCACAAGAGGAAAGTCAGAAAGAACTCAAATACATGGAGGCTAAAGAGCATCCTGCTAAAGACTGAATGGGTCAACCAGGAAATTAAAGAAGAAATAAAAAAATTCATGGAAACAAATGAAACTGAAAACACAACTGTTCAAAATCTTTGGGATGCAGCAGAGGCAGTCCTAAGAGGAAAGTGTATAGCAAACAAGCCTTTCTCAAGAAACAAGAAAGGTCTCAAATACACAACCTAACCCTACACCTAAAGGAGCTGGAGAAAGAACAACAAATAAAGCCTAAACCCAGCAGGAGAAGAGAAGTAATAAAGATCAGAGCAGAAATCCCATTTACAATTGTACCCAAAACCATAAGATACCTAGGAATAAATCTAACCAAAGAGGCAAAGGATCTGTACTCAGAAAACTATGAAATACTCATGAAACAAATTGAGGAAGACACAAAGAAATGGAAAAACATTCCATGCTCATGGATTGGAAGAACAAATATTGTGAAGATGTCAACGCTACCTAGAGCAATCTACACATTTAATGCAATCCCTATCAAAATACCATCAACTTTTTTCAAAGAAATGGAACAAATAATCCTAAAATTTGTATGGAACCAGAAAAGACCCTGACTAGCCAGAGGAATGTTGATAAAGAAAAGCAAAGCTGGTGGCATCACAATTCCGGACTTCCAGCTCTATTACAAAGCTGTCATCATCAAGACAGTATGTTACTGGCACAAAAACAGACACATAGATCAATGGAACAGGAATAGAGAGCCCAGAAATGGACCCTCAACTCTATGGTCAACTAATCTTTGACAAAACAGGAAAGAATGTCCAATGGAAAAAAGACAGTCTCTTCAACAGATGGTGTTGGGAAAATTGGACAGCCACATGCAGAAGAATGAAACTGGACTATTTCCTTACATCACACACAAAAATAGACTCAAAATGGTTGAAAGACCTAAATGTGAGACAGGAGTCCATCAAAATCCTAAAGGAGAACACAGGCAGCAAGCTCTTCAACCTCAGCCGCAGCAACTTCTTCCTAGAAACATCACCAAAGGCAAGGGAAGCAATGGCAAAAATGAACTATTGGGACTTCATCAAGATAAAAAGCTTCTGCACAGCAAAAGAAGCAGTCAACAAAACCAAAAGACAACCGACAGAATGGGAGAAGATATTTGCAAATGACATATCAGATAAAGGGCTAGTATCCGAAATCTATCAAGAACTTATCAAACTCAACACCCAAAGAACAAATGATCCAATCAAGAAATGGGCAAAAGACATGAACAGATATTTTTCCAAAGAAGACATCCAAATGGCCAACAGACACATGAAAAAGTGCTCAACATCGCTCGGCATCAGGGAAATCCAAATCAAAACCTCAATGAGATACCACCTCACACCAGTCAGAATGGCTAAAATTAACAAGTCAGGAAACGACAGATGTTGGCAGGGATGCGGAGAAAGGGGACCCCTCCTACACTGTTGGTGGGAATGCAAGCTGGTGCAGCCACTCTGGAAAACAGCATGGAGGTTCCTCAAAAATTTGAAAATAGAGCTGCCCTATGACCCAGCAATTGCACTACTGGGTATTTACCCCAAAGATACAAATGTAGTGATCCAAAGGGGTACGTGCACCCCGATGTTTATAGCAGCAATGTCCACAATAGCCAAACTATGGAAAGAGCCAAGATGCCATTCCACAGAGGAATGGATAAAGAAGAGGTGGTATATATATATATATATATATATATACACAATGGAATATTATGCAGCCATCAAAACGAATGAGATCTTACCATTTGCAAAGACGTGGATGGAACTGGAGGGTATTATGCTGAGCGAAATAAGTCAATCAGAGAAAGACATGTATCATATGATTTCCTGATATGAAGAATTCTTAATCTCAGGAAACAGAGTGTTGCTGGAGTGGTGGGGGGTGGGAGGGATGGGGTGGCTGGGTGATAGACACTGGGGAGGGTATGTGCTATGGTGAGCACTGTGAATTGTGTAAGACTGTTGAATCACAGACCTGTACCTCTGAAACAAATAATACATTATATGTTAAAAAAAAAAGAAGATAGTAAGAAGGGAGAAGTGAAGTCGGGGAAATCGGTGGGGGAGACGAATCACGAGAGACGATGGACTCTGAGAAACAAACTGAGGGTTCTAGAGGGGAGGGGGTTGGGGGGATGGGTTAGCTTGGGTATTAAAGAGGGCATGTACTGAATGGAGCACTGGGTGTTATATGCAAACAATGAATCATGGAACACTACATCAAAAACTAATGATGTAATGTATGGTGATTAACATAACATAATAAAATAAAAAAATTAAAGAAAATAAAATAAAATAGTAGTGATGTAGTAGAGAAAGAGGGCTGCAGGGAAGAGGTTTACTTGAGACAGAGTGGTCAGGGAAGGCTTGTCTGAGATGGTGATGAAGGAGCCATCACAGTTCTGGGAAAAGAGCATTCCAGGTGGAGGGAAAAGTGGGAGCACTGGGAAGATGAGGAAGAAGACCATGAAATCTAAAAAGAAAGGGAAAAGTAATTTTATTCTGAGGGTGATGGGTGACACTCGGATGCTTAGGCAGAGGAGAGATGAGACCTGTTTGATGAGTCTGGATGCTCTGTGCAGAGTGAGTTGTGGGCAGGAAGAGGGGAAGCAGGAGGCCAGCTGGGAGGCCCTGGCAGCGTACTGAGGAAGAAGGGGAAGGAGGGATCGGGACTGAGGAGGACTCCTCCTTTCTGACAACTAGGTGGTTGACAGCAAGGAGTCTGAGGGAAAGTATGTTGTGGGTAGAAATCAAAACTTTGTTTGAAATCCTCCCTCTCTCTCCTGTCTATCTCTCTGATAAATAAATAAATAAATCTTAAAAAAAAGGGGGGGAGCACCTGGGTGGCTCAGTCAGTTAAGCATCTGCCTTCGGCTCAGGTCATGATCCCAGAGTCCTGGGATTGAGCCCCACATCAGGTTCCCTGTTTGGCGGGAGGCTGCTTCTCCCTCTCCTTCTCTCTGCAGTTTCCCCTGCTTGTGTACTCTCTCCCTCTCCCCCCCTCCCAATCTGACAAATAAATAAATAAATCTTAAAAAAAAAAAGGCTGCTTGAAATCAAGTGTGAGAATACTTATTAGATGTTGAGATGCAAATATCAAGTAGGATGGTCAGCTTACAGGTCAGGAGCTGAAGATATATAATTGAAATCATTAATGTGTAGAAAGTGTTTAAAGTCAAGGCAAGTGAAACTTCCCAGGGCCAGAGTGTAGAGGAAAGGATTATAGCAATTAAAAAATATTTAGGACGGGTGCCTGGGTGGCTCAGATGGTTAACGTCTGCCTTTGGCTCAGGTCATGATCTCAGGGTCCTGGGATCTAGCCCCATGTTGGGCTCCCAGCTCAACGGGGAGTCTGCTTGTCCCTCTCCCTCTGCCTCTCCCCTTGCTTTTGCTCTCTGTCTCTCTGTCTCTCTCAAATGAATAAATAAAATCTTAAAAAAAAAAGAAAATGTTTAGGAAAATGTTTAAAAATAAAAAAAATAAAAATATTAGGAAAAAAAGGTATTTAGAAGACAAAAATAGTCCATAATTAAATGTTGAAGAAATGGGAAACCTGAATAATTCTATAAATATGAAAAAAATGTTAAAAAAATTCCCACAAAGAAAATATTCAGATTATTTGTAGAACTTACTGGCAAGTTCTACAAATAATTCTAACTTTATATTGTTTTAAAAATGTGGGTTTTATATTATCTAGGGATGGCAATGTCTGCAGATCTAAAGATAACTGCCATTGAAAAGATGCTTTGTTACACTCACGGATCCCAAGAGGAGGGGCATGCCACACCATGGATGCCCCCACCATAGTGGGGAGGGGAGCTATGGGGAAACCCCAGGGTTGGTCAGGAGACAGAGGGAGGGGAACTTTGGCAAGAAACTTTATTGGGTTTTCTCAGGAAGGAAGGGGTAAGGCAAGGCAAGCAGGTTTAAGATTGGCTAATTTGAATAATTCTGGGGCATAGGAGCTGTCCTTATTGTTTGATCCCTGAGCCTGGAGTGATTAGGGCAGGTGGATAGTGGCCTGGAGTCTGGGAGTCTGTTGAGGGAGAGTGTTAATGGTGTGGGCTGTGGATTGTTGGTTTGCATTGGAAAGGCATGCTCTCAGGGGTGAGTTGTTTGCTGTCTCTGAGATTAGCTAACCCAGCAAAGGAGGGAAGGGCAGTCCCTCCAGGGTCAGCAAGCTCCCCCTGCCCCAGCACCGTGCCCTCCATGTCAAAGCATCAGAAAATAAGAGACATGGCCAGTACATACATAAATTGTTCCAGAATTGAAAAATTCTAGCATAAATTTGACTAAGCCTGACATGAATGGGAAAGATAAGTGACCATGCAAACTTAGCCATGAACGTAGATGCTAAAATCTCATGTATCACTTGTGAATAATGAACGTTTTGTTTAATAACAGTCTTTATGCGTTTAGTTTATGTTTTCTTGCACTTGCTAGAACTTCCAATAAAATGTTGATGGAAACTATAATAACATGCATCTGAATCTTGTTCCTCATTCCCCTAGAAGAGATTTCAGTTTTCAGCTTGAAGTGTGATTATTGCCATAATTTTCTTTATAGCTTAAGGATGTCTCTTCATATTCTTAGTTTACTGGAAGTTTTCTTTTCTTTAAACACAAATGAATGTTGAATTTTATTTAATCATTTTTCTGCATCTATTGGAAGGATCATATGATGATTTCACAAAATCTGTTAATGCATTTAATGACATTAATTGATTTTCTATTATTAATCCAACTTTGCCTTCAAGATAAATCCAAATTTACCATAATGTATTTCCCTTTTCCCTACTTTGCTAGATTCAGTTTGTGAATAATTTGTTCAGGATTTTGTGTCTAATAAGTGAGTTTGCAAATTTTGGTAACATGGTTAAGCTGAAATTTTTCTATTCTCTGAAGGGTTTTGTATATAATGGATGTTATTTCTTCTTTACATATGGAAAAGATATTCAAAGATGAAGCCATCTGGATCTAGAATTTTCTTTGTGGGAAGATTTTTATTTACAGATATAATTTCTAAGATAAATACAGAGCTATTCATATTTTCTCTTTCTTCTTGTGTCAGCTTTGGTAAGATGTGATTGTCAAGGAATGTTCATTTCATCTAAATTGTTGAGTTTATTGGCATAACAGTTCTCATAATATCTTTTTACCATCTTTTTAATGTCTGTTTCCTGGAGGATGAGAGGAGTATTTCATTGGTTTATTTCAGAAAGAAGGAATACTGCATGGTAAAAGGAAGTATAGCATTTGGGGAACTCCAATCTATTGTGTAAATCTAAACACAATACCAAAATAGGTATTATGAGATATTTCCAATAATTAGAACAAGAACAACAGCAACAATGAAAATCATGGTTCTTACCTCCCAAAGAATTTATAGTCAATTTACATTGAGGCAAGGCTTCTACATATTCAGATTTCAAGATGGCAATTCTAAGACTGCATTTATGCCAAGTGCTATATGGTGGATTTCAGGCTGCATGCAAGAATGCCAAAGGAAATGTCATATAAGGGAGAAAATGAGTTAATATTTTTAGGTTGTTTACAATGTGAATATCTATGTTTTATGCATTTTTAGGTCAAATATATCTTTTTTTTAAAAAAAAGATTTGTTTATTTACTTTAGAGAGAATGAGTGAATGTGGGGAGGAAGGAGAGGGAGATGGAGAGGGAGAGAGAGAATCTCAACCAGACTCCATGCTGAATGTGGAGCCTGACATGGGTCTCGATCTTATGACCCTGTGATTATGACCTATGCCAAGGTCAAGAGGTGGACACTTAACCACCTGAGCCACCCAGAGACCCCTAGGTCAATTATATCTTTTGCAAAAAACAAGTAATATCTGCTTCTCTTAAGGAAATTTGATTTAAATTCATACTCTTTCAAGCCTGTATGTTTATGCCTCTCCTTGGCATGTTTTTCTTGGCCTAATGGATCCCTGGTTCCTTTTTAGTTTATTAAAAACATTTTGTTTTTCTCTTTCAAACACTAAATTAATAGTTTTGTGATGAAATAAAACTCAAAACAATTTTCATTTACATTTTTGGCATAAATAAATTAAATTAGCCACAAATATTGGTGGTTTAAAGATGAGACAGAATTACCCAATTTTGCCAAAGTAAGGTACTGGTAATCTAGTGAATAACATACATGTATCTAAGTTTACCAGCTGGAAGCAAAAGAAAAAATTACAAAAATAAGTCAGCCTTAGTGTCCTGAGCATTGAATCTCATGTCTGGCTTTCACATGTGGAATTAAAATGGAAAGTTGAAGATATTTATTTAACTTATGGATTTTTTATAAATTAGGGAAACTAGGCATAACAGTTCTGGCTTTGTTTTAAAGTAAGGCAATGTCCAGGCATGCTCCTAAGCTCTTCTTACTCTATAAAGCTAGACAGGAGTGTGCTCCCATTGCTGGGTTTTTTGGAGGAGCCTTAGTGTAGTCAGAGGTAAGCAAAGGAAAGAAGTTGATTAGAGTTTGTGGAGGAATTTGAAAAAAGGTTCAGTTTTGTGGGTAAGGTTGGTCCCAGACAGAAGTTAGGAAGAAGCCAAGTCTTTTGTTGGGCTCTGCATCATGGGTCCATGTCCTTGCTTGGCCCTCAAAATATGGAGGGATAAAAACTATCAACTTGAATAAACAGTTATTCAAGGATGAAAGCAAAATAAAAATTATTTCATATAAATACTGGATAAATTTCCTGCTTATAAACCCTCACTAGAATAACTCTTGATGAGTATACTGGAGGAAAAGAAAATTGAACCCAATAGGAATGTGTGGAATACAAGACAGGGTAGATAAAGCTGGAAGAGGTACAGGCAGATCATTAAGGGACACCTCATTTGGAATTTTAACTTGATCTTTATAACAAAGGCTACCAGATACATTAAAGCATGGGAGAGACAGCCCCAGTACTTGCTGAATAATGATGGTTGGAAGGCAGCAAGATAAGAGGCAGAAAGACGGATTAAGAGGTTTTCCATGTAGGGAATGATGAGGACATCCCCCAGACAGTGGAGATGGATTCTAGAGGTGTGGAAACAAAAAAGAAGGATTTACAGGTATGTCAGAGTGACTAGATATGAGTAGTGAAGCTGTGGCATTAGTTAAGGATGATTCAAGTCTTTCCCTTAAGTTGTTGTTGGTGCCCTTGACTTTGGTTGGTAAGAAGAAAGGGTTTGGAGGAAAGAGTTTTGTTTTGAATACATTGAATGAGAGGCATCTAAGTGGAGATGGGCCTCATAAAACCACAAAACTTGGTGTTATTATGTTTTAGAATTTTTTCAATCTGATGACTGTATAGTGATCTCTCTTGCCCTCGCCTTCCTCCCTCCCCCCCCACCACTTAAATTGTATTCCTTTGATTACTACTTTTCATTGGTTTATTAGTCGTTCTGGTTTGTTCTTCTGTCAATTGCTTGTGAACTGTCTTTGGCAGATGCTGTAGATTGTTTACCCAACCAACATTTACCTCCTTTCTTTCATGTTAAAAGTGATTTGATTGAGGTGTGAGATTACAATGTCTTAAGAAAGGAAGACATGTCCTCCCTAAGTTCCTGTGGATAAGCAATGATAAGTAATCATCCAACACATTTCTGGCCAATAGGACCTAAAAGAAAATCTCTTTTGTGGGTGTTTGTTTTCTCATGTCTTCTCCAATATTTGCTTTATAGATTTTTATGGTGTCATGCAGAGGTTTTAAATTTTAACACAGTGAAAAATGTATCACTCTTTCCTCTCTTGTCATTTTTGTGCCTTGGTTTAGAAATGATTCTCTACACTGGAGTTCTAAAATTGTTCTGTATTGATTTCTTCTATAAATGCTAAGTTTAAAAAATCTTCAGGTTTTATATCCATCTGGAATTTATTTTTGTATCTGGCATGAAGCAAAGATTTTTTTTTTTTCAAATGGATAGTCAATCAACCCAGAAACATTCTTTGAATAGTCTGGTATTCCTTACTGGTTTATACCATCACCTTCATCATATATTAAGTGCACATGGTCATGTTGGTTTATTGTAAATTTCCCTAATCACTTTGTTTGACTTATTTCTCTACCTCTATTTGTTTTCACTAATAAGTTGTAGTTTGTCTTGAATTTTCCTTTTTTTGAAAAAAGATTTTATTTATTTATTTGAGAGAGAGGGAGGGAGAGAGAGAAAGAGAGAGAGAGTGAGCATACAAGCCAGGGGGAGAGGCAGAGGGAGAAGCAGACTCCATGCTGAGCAGGGAGCCTGATGTGGGGCTAGATCCCAGGACCCTGGGATCATGACCTGAGCCAAAGGCAGGCGCTTACTCACCCAGGCACCCCGTCTTGAATTTTCTATGTAAATAATCCTATAGTCTACAAATAATGACAATTTTATTTGTTCTTTTTCAGTGCTTGCAGCAATTATTTCTTTTTCATGCCTTATTGTGCTGGCTAGGATCTCTGGTACAAGATTAAATAAAAACAGTGAGAGTAGGCATTCTTTCTTGTCCCTGATTGTTCCTTTTAAAAGAATGCCACTGATTCCTCACCATTATGTAGGATTTAGATTGATTCCATTGATCAGATTAAAAGAGTTCCTTCCATTCTTGACTTGTTTGGGTATTTGTTTTGTTATCCTTAAAGGTCTTGAATCTTTGTGTATTTCTACATATTGTGATCTTCATATAGTTTTTCTCCTGTATTGTGTTGTGAATTATATGTATAGATTTTCTAATGTTAACCTAACATAATGTAGTTATTTAATAGTCTGATAGATTTAGGTTACTAATATTTTATTTAGAATTTATTCTAAATTTATGATAATAAATTTATGATCATTTATGATCATAAAATAGATGGCCTATAGCAATTTTTGCTTGTTTTTTTAATTTATGTACATATAGTATATCATTAGTGTCAGAAGTAGAGTTCAGTTTTCACGTCATGTGATGAGCACTGGGTGTTAAATACAACTGATGAATAATAGCAATTTTTGTTTGTAATGTCCCTGCCCAGTTTTGATGTCTAGGTTATACCAGCCTCATAAATTGAAGTGGGATGCTTTCCTTGGAATTATGTATGTAAGAGAGGACAGTTTGTGGAACATATCTGCAAAATCATCTAGGTCTTCACAGTCTGTCTTTAGCATTAAGGACACTTTAGGCAAAGGAGCCCACTTCATTGTTAGCTGAGGCTTGGCCTTCAGTCCTTAGCCGGTCTTCTGTGCTCAGCATCTGGGCTGGGCTACGAGTCTAGACTCCCTCCTTTTACCTCATCTGGAGGTGCTCTTCGCCTTTGCCTTCATTTGCCCCAGCCAAGCCTATTTGCCCCAGCAGACCCAGGATCATCACATTGCCCTTGCTGAAGAAATTTTAAGAAACCAAGCAACTACATTAGAAAGACAGACCCTAAAAGAAGTATATGGAAGTGAGAGTTTTAACATCTTTGCCCTTCTTACTTCAGTGGGGAAAATGGAGGCTCCTACCATAGTTAGAATATATAGGTAACACGCTGAGCAAAACTTGTCTTAATTTCCCCCTTGCTTTCTATTTTGCAGAGAATTTGGAACAAATTCCAATTTGTATAGCCTTTGGGGGAAAAAATAAGTCATGCATTTATTTTTTATCTCGAAAGAAAAATCTGAATTTGAGCTCCGTAAGGGCATCAACTGTGTTCATCCCTCTGAATCCAAGCACCAAGCACAACGCTTGGTATATCACAGGTGTTAAGTAAGCAACTGTGCAGTCCATGTTTGCTCTTCTCCAAATAACTTACAAAATCAGTGTCAAAATTAAATTGGGCAGTGAATGTTCTATTTGCAGTGAAGAAAGCTCATTTTACTTCTGTTTGAAACTAAAATTTCTTAAACAAACAAAATGATGGAAAACTGAAGTGTTTTAGGACACTGTTAATACCTACCATTTTATTACATAAGTATATTCATTTCTAATATTAAAATGCTCTTTAAAAAAAGGAGTTTGCTTGTGTTCACTGCCTGCATTTCTTATCTTGGCCTTTTGGTGTCATTCTTAGATTAATCTGAAAAGCATATTAAGCAAGGGTGAAATTATTTCCCCAGCTTTGGGTCTTTTTGGTGTCTGATTTGAAACGAAGATTATCATACCTATAGTGCAGTTTAACTAATCTAACCTTCTTGATGTTAACTTAATGGTATATTTTATAACTGACATGTGGCTGTAGAAGTTTAAATACAATACAGAGAAGCAGTAATAATTAAGAAAGCCTTTATGTTTATGGGCAGTCTAGAAAGAGCTTTTTCTGAAATGACTATGTCATATGTAATTCTTACACATAATTCTAATGTATATCATTACACAATCATATAACTATATAATCTTATATTATAATTCTTGTATATATATATATGGGTTTTTAAGCCATGACAGGCGTGATTCATTTCCAATGATCTGTAAAAGAAATCTAACTGCTCTCCATGGAGCTGCAGCAAGCTGATAAAGTTCTTAACAGTTCTTCCTTGTGTTCTATATTTGGGGCTACTCACGCCCTTCGTCCACCTATGAATGAATGTGAACACCCTTTGGACTTCAAACATATTGGCAATTCCAGTGTCAGCCTGGTGCTTGCCTTCCCTCTCAACCTGCAAAAATCTTAATGTCTTTTCTTCTTTCCACCATTAATTATATTTTCTCCTCCATTGCCATTTTAATGCATATGCTTAAAGAGATTGACTCTTGGATGCTGTAACAAATAAGTGACCAAACAAACAAATACATATTGACCCACTGTTCCATAAGTAAGAAGCGAAAGTAATGAGTGTTTGATTGTTACCCTGGGAGCTCCTAAGGCTGCAGTCATTCTCAGGGGAGGGAGCTGTACCTGTCGCCTGGATCTTTGAACAACTTCACTATCTGAGAGAATCAGTGTGTTACATCTTATTAAATCTATAGCCCCTCGTATATCTGGCAATAGCTGGGGGCTTGAGGGGTTCAACTTCAAGTTTTGTGGTCTGAAAAATACTGGAGATCTATTTTTCAAAGTATTCCATTTTAATGAGGATCCTATCTGAACAATAGAGCAAAGTTTTAAAATAAACATTATTAGAAAATGATTATTCTAATTTGGGCCAAATTCAAATTCAATCTGCAATTGGTCATTTTCCATGATGTGAGATCAATGGAGTCTAAGATCTCCACCATACTTTCAAGCTAACAGGTTGTCTTGACACAGTTTAATGGGTGCTGGCAGAAGATATGAGACCCCTGTATCAGAAACAAAGGACTTCATTACTTATGGTACAATAAACAGTGTGAGAATTAGTGTGTTGACTCTCCTTGACCCTAGTCCCATGGGTATGGTCCAGATAGGCCTATACTTTGCCTAGATAGGTAGTGGGTTGGAACTCTGTACTTAGGAACCTAAATCTTACATAACGGACAGTAAGCATTCTTGTCCTTTGCTCCTGAGGGAGACTATTTGCTATACAAGGCTATTTGCCCCACCAACATCCTCGAAAATGTGGTCTGGAGCAGAGAGTGATCAGTGCCTCATTTGCAAGATTTGTCTTTGACAGACAGAGTGGAAGATCCCTATAGAGGAGAAGAGTAACTATTTCTCCTCCAATTCCCTTCATTTTGGTCTGAGAGCTGATCCGGGGGCATTCACTGTCTAGCACCTCCAGCCTCCCTTATACTACCAGAGAGAAATCCATGGGAGTGGGAGTTGAGAGCTGCAGGTACTTATAGCGAAAACTGAGTATCATGTATGGACCAGGGTATACATGGGGAGTGCCTGGGGACACTGGTGTGACATTGATAGCATCTGTCACACTCCGCAGTTTTAGTCCTGTTAATGTTAGTCCTTCCTCCTCCTAACATTACCTGTGTTTATTTTGTTTCCTTTCAATCTGCAGTTGAGTTGTCAGGCTCACTAGAAACATCCATAGGCCTTCAATGGCTGGTGGTGATATTTTCAGTTAGATTTCCCTTCTGTCAATTTCCCTTAACCACTGTATTGCTGAGCAGTATACCTGTTATATGGTACGCAGTGGAAAGGAGCAAAACAGAATTCAAAGAAGTCAATTTAGCTACTTATTAACATCTTTGGAAATATCGAGAGGAAAAGGTGGGAAGTAATTGCTCAAATTTGTGCTTTAAAATAACTGTGTCTTTTGTTCCTGATCTCTGTGACCCCAGCCTTGGAAAATCAAGAGTTGGTCCTCAATCAAAGAGTGTGTCAAGGATTATTTTAAGAACAAATTGAGGAAATGTAAGCGCAAGGCTTTCATCACCTTTTCACCACGATTAGATTTATTTGCTCCTGCGTTGACGGCCCCCTTCTCTTTCAAGCTCTCCAAATGCTTTAAAATCAAGGGTGAAAAATGAAACCTAGTTCCTGCTTTTAAGAAAATGAGAGAACGCACATACCATGTTGACAGGTGCATTTCCTGGGAGCATAAAAGTATTGAGGATTTTTAGAAAAGAACAGTATGACCCTGGCCATTGAGAAATCCACTAATTCAGAATCTGGGATAAATTTAAAATGCTGGTGAAGTGCATTGATATATTAGGGCTAGAGGTGGGGGAAGGGTTTGCCAAACAAATGAAAAGTACAAACAAGGGAAATATATAGTCTTCATAAGGCTGAAGGCCTCATGAAGTGCAAAACTAAAGTGTAAAACCACTCAGTATTTAAATGCTTCTGTGAAACAATGAATGTTCTAATTGCTAATGTTTTTTTATCTGTTATTAAAACTCTTAAAAATTCTCTAAGACATTGCACTGTTTTCCTTCCTCGGGGCCCTGTCATCCTTGTTGCCATGTGAACTTGAAATTAGGTTGAATTTTGTGAAAATGTTTCTCTACTTCAGACTTTTCCAAAACTTTCCACCCAATTAGGGAAAATTAATGAGGTTTATTGCACTTTGTGTTGATGTTTAGTCACCAGCAGACAGGCAGGCTTTGTGCCTCCCGAGGAAGTAGGTTTGAAAGGAGAGAGTTGTTTTCTTAACTTTCCTGAAGTTTAGGAAAACACTTTTACGAAAAGATCATTTCTTATTATTCTAAGCATCCACTGCTTTCTGTTTACCAGTGTGCTTTCTTCATGCTTTCCCGATGGGTTTTGGGTGTTCTACTTCATCCTTTATTCTCTTATGGTATTTAGACAATCATTACAGATTATGGAGAATAATGTGAAGTGGGACTTGAGATTTCAGTACAGTGTCTTTATTTGGGAGACGGAGAATGGAGATCCACAGAGGTAAAGAGGTTCAGCAACGTCTTCCTGCTTATTTCAGTCAGATCGAGAACAGGAACCCATGAATGCCTGATTTCTGGACAGGTGCTTTTCCCAGCAAGGCCCATCACCTGGAAAGAGAGAGAGGAAGGGACAGAGACAGACAGAGGGGGAGAGGGAGAGAATGAGGATTTGCTTGAAGGTTAACTCAGCATTTACTGTGCTGTTCTGGAAACTTTTCTCTAGGTTTGAATTTTTTCAAGATGAAAAAGCCCAAAAAAGATGTCTTAGTCATATTTTGAAAGTTTGATACAGTGCAGTTTAATACAGTGAGGCACCGTAATGGCTGGGGGTTCCTATTGTCACCAGAAGACGTATTTGTCAAATAAAGCAGACATTAACTTTCAAATATATGTTGTAGAGGAGCAAGATTTTTCTTTGGTGATGTGCTTTCTTTCTAAAAACTATTCTTATAATCTTTATTTTGAGTCACAGATAATTATTCATGAATATTATGTGTGTGATTTCTCCCCCAATCACATGATTTTGAGGCAGCAAAGTTGACATTATGCATTTCATTCTGACTAGATAATAAGGTTTTCTAAATTACCTTTTCTTTTTTTTTTTACTTTTTATTGTTATGTTAATCACCATACATTACATCATTAGTTTTTGATGTAGTGTTCCATGATTCATTGTTTGTGCATAACACCCAGTGCTCCATGCAGAACGTGCCCTCTTTAATACCCATCACCAGGCTAACCCATCCTCCCACCCGCCTCCCCTCTAGAACCCTCAGTTTGTTTTTCAGCTTCCATCGTCTCTCATGGTTCGTCTCCCCCTCCGATTTCCCCCCTTCATTCTTCCCCTCCTACTATCTTCTTCTTCTTTTTTTTTTCTTAACATATATTGCATTATTTGTTTCAGAGGTACAGATCTGTGATTCAACAGTCTTGCACAATTCACAGTGCTCACCATAGCACATGGGTATGTCTATGTCCCCAATGTCTATCACCCAGCCACCCCATCCCTCCCACCCCACCCCCCACTCCAGCAACCCTCAGTTTGTTTCCTGAGATTAAGAATTCCTCATATCAGTGAGGTCATATGATACATGTCTTTCTCTGACTTATTTCGCTCAGCATAACACCCTCCAGTTCCATCCATGTCATTGCAAATGGCAAGATCTCATTCCTTTTGATGGCTGCATAATATTCCATTGTATATATATACCACCTCTTCTTTATCCATTCATCTGTAGATGGACATCTTGGCTTTTTCCACAGTTTGGCTATTGTGGACATTGTTGCTGTAAACATTGGGGTGCACATACCCCTTTGGATCCCTACATTTGTATCTTTGGGGTAAATACCCAGTAGTGCAATTGCTGGGTAATAGGGTAGCTCTATTTTCAACTTTTGGAGGAACCTCCATGGTGTTTTCCAGAGTGGCTGCACCAGTTTGCATTCCCACCAACAGTGTAGGAGGGTTCCCCTTTCTCCGCATCCCTGCCAACATCTGTCGTTTCCTGACTTGTTAATTTTAGCCATTCTGACTGGTGTGAGGTGGTATCTCATTGAGGTCTTGATTTGGATTTCCCTGATGCCAAGTGATGTTGAGCACTTTTTCATGTGTCTGTTGGCCATTTGGATGTCTTCTTTGGAAAAATATCTGTTCATGTCTTCTGCCCATTTCTTGATTGGATCCTTTGTCCTTTGGGTGTTGAGTTTGATAAGTTCTTTATAGGTTTTGGATACTAGCCCTTTATCTGATATGTCATTTGCAAATATCTTCTCCCATTCTGTCGGTTGTCTTTTGGTTTTGTTGACTGCTTCTTTTGCTGTGCAGAAGCTTTTTATCTTGATGAAGTCCCAATAGTTCATTTTTGCCATTGCTTCCCTTGCCTTTGGCGATGTTTCTAGGAAGAAGTTGCTGCGGCTGAGGTTGAAGAGCTTGCTGCCTGTGTTCTCCTTTAGGATTTTGATGGACTCCTGTCTCACATTGAGGTCTTTCAACCATTTTGAGTCTATTTTTGTGTGTGGTGTAAGGAAATGTCCACTTCCATTCTTCTGCATGTGGCTGTCCAATTTTCCCAACACCATCTGTTGAAGAGACTGTCTTTTTTCCATTGGACATTCTTTCCTGTTTTGTCAAAGATTAGTTGACCATAAAGTTGAGGGTCCATTTCTGGGCTCTCTATTCCCGTTCCATTGATCTATGTGTCTGTTTTTGTGCCAGTAACATACTGTCTTGATGATGACAGCTTTGTAATAGAGCTGGAAGTCCGGAATTGTGGTGCCACCAGCTTTGCTTTTCTTTATCAACATTTCTCTGGCTATTCGGGGTCCTTTCTGGTTCCATACAAATTTTAGGATTATTTGTTTCATTTCTTTGAAAAAAGTGGATGGTATTTTGATGGGTATTACATTGAATGTGTAGATTGCTCTAGGTAGCGTTGACATCTTCACAATATTTGTTCTTCCAATCCATGAGCCTGGAACGTTTTTCCATTTCTTTGTGTCTTCCTCAATTTGTTTCATGAGTATTTCATAGTTTTCTGAGTACAGATCCTTTGCCTCTTTGGTTAGATTTATTCCTAGGTATCTTATGGTTTTGGGTGCAATTGTAAATGGGATCGACTCTTTAATTTCTTTCTTCTGTCTTATTGTTGGTGTATAGGAATGCCACTGATTTCTGTGCATTGATTTTATATCCTGCCACTTTACTGAATTCCTGTATGAGTTCTAGCAGTTTTGGGGTGGAGTCTTTTGAGTTTTCCACATAAAGTATCATATCATCTGCAAACAGTGAGAGTTTGACTTCTTCTTTGCCGATTTGGATGCCTTTGATTTCTTTTTGTTGTCTGATTGCTGTGGCTAGGACTTCTAATACTATGTTGAATAACAGTGGTGATAGTGGACATCCCTGCTGTGTTCCTGACCTTGGGGAAAAGCTCTCAGTTTTTCCCCATTGAGAATGATATTCACTGTAGGTTTTTCATAGATGGCTTTTATGATGTTGAGGTATGTACCCTCTATCCCTATACTCTGAAGAGTTTTGATCAAGAAAGGATGCTGTACTTTGTCAAACACTTTTTCTGCATCTATTGAGAGGATCATATGATTCTTGTCCTTTCTTTTGTTAATGTATTGTATCACGTTGATTGATTTGCAGATGTTGAACCAACCTTGCAGCCCAGGGATAAATCCCACTTGGTCGTGGTGAATAATCCTTTTAATGTACTGTTGGATCCTATTGGCTAGTATTTTGGTGAGAATTTTTGCGTCCATGTTCATCAAGGATATTGGTCTGTAATTCTCCTTTTTGATGGGGTCTTTGGTTTTGGGATCAAGGTAATGGTGGCCTCATAAAACGAGCTTGGAAGTTTTCCTTCCATTTCTATTTTTTGGAACAGTTTCAGAAGAATAGGTATTAATTCTTCTTGAAATGTTTGGTAGAATTCCCCTGGGAAGCCATCTGGCCCTGGGCTCTTGTTTGTTGGGAGATTTTGGATGACTGTTCAGGTTTTCTATTTCTTCCTGGTTCAGTTTTGGTAGTTGATACATCTCCAGGAAAGCATCCATTTCTTCCAGGTTATCTAATTTGCTGGCATAGAGTTGCTCATAATATGTTCTTATAATTGTTTGTATTTCTTTGGTGTTGGTTGTGATCTCTCCTCTTTCATTCATGATTTTGTTGATTTGGGTCATTTCTCTTTTCTTTTTGATAAGTCTGGCCAGGGGTTTATCAATCTTGTTAATTCTTTCAAAGGACCAGCTCCTAGTTTCGTTGATCTGTTCTACTGTTTTTTTGGTTTCTATTTCATTGATTTCTGCTCTGATCTTTATTACTTCTCTTCTCCTGCTGGGTTTAGGCTTTATTTGTTGTTCTTTCTCCAGCTCCTTTAGGTGTAGGGTTAGGTTGTGTACTTGAGACCTTTCTTGTTTCTTGAGAAAGGCTTGCATTGCTATATACTTTCCTCTTAGGACTGCCTCTGCTGCATCCCAAAGATTTTGAACAGTTGTGTTTTCAGTTTCATTTGTTTCCATGAATTTTTTTATTTCTTCTTTAATTTCCTGGTTGACCCATTCAGTCTTTAGCAGGATGCTCTTTAGCCTCCATGTATTTGAGTTCTTTCCGACTTTCCTCTTGTGATTGAGTTCTAGTTTCAAAGCATTGTGGCCTGAAAATAGGCAGGGAGTGATCCCAATCTTTTGGTACCGATTGAGACCTGATTTGTGACCTAGGATGTGATCAAGTCTGGAGAATGTTCCATGGGCACTAGAGAAGAATGTGTATTCTGTTGCTTTGGGATGGAATGTTCTGAATATATCTGTGAAGTCCATTTGGTCCAGTGTGTCATTTAAAATCTTTATTTCCTTGTTGATCTTTTGCTTAGATAATATGTCCATTTCAGTGAGGGGGGTGTAAAATCCCCCAACAATTGTATTGTTGTTGATGTGTTTCTTTGCTTTTGTTATTAATTGCCTTATATAAATGGCTGCTCCCATGTTAGGGGCATAGATATTTACAATTGTTAGATCTTCTTGTTGGATAGACCCTTTAAGTAGGATATAGTGTCCTTCCTCATCTCTTATTACAGTCTTTGCTTTAAAATCTAATTTGTCTGATGCAAGGATTGCCATCCCAGCTTTCTTTTGGTGTCCATTAGCATGGTAAATGGTTTTTCACTCCCTCACTTTCAATCTGGGGGTGTCTTTGGGTCTAAAATGAGTCTCTTGCAGACAGTATATCAATGGTTCTTGTTTTTTAATCCAATCTGATAGCCTGTGTCTTTTGATTGGGGCATTTAACCCATTTACATTCAGGGTAACTATTGAAATATAGGAATTTAGTGCCATTGTATTGCCTGTAAGGTGACTGTTACTGTTTATTGTGTGTGTTCCTTTCTGGTCTATGTTACTTTTAGGCTCTCTCTTTGCTTAGAGGACCCCTTTCAATATTTCTTGTAGGGCTGGTTTCGTGTTTGCAAATTTCTTTAGTTTTTGTTTGTCCTGGAAGCTTTTTATCTCTTCTTCTATTTTCAGTGACAGCCTAGCTGGATATAGTATTCTTGGCTGCATATTTTTCTCGTTTAGTGCTCTGAATATATCATGCCTGTCCTTTCTGGCCTGCCAGGTCTCTGTGGATAGGTCTGTTGCCAATCTAATGTTTCTGCCATTGTAGGTGACAGATCTCTTCTCCCAAGCTGCTTTCAGGATTTTCTCTTTGTCTTTGAGACTTGTAAGTTTTACTATTAGATGTTGGGGTGTTGATCTATTTTTATTGATTTTGAGAGGGGTTCTCTGTGCCTCTTGGATTTTGATGCCTGTTTCCTTCGCCAAGTTAGGGAAGTTTTCTGCTATAATTTGCTCCAATATACTTTCTGCCCCTCTCTCTCTTTCTTCTTCTTCTGGGATCCCAATTATCCTAATATTGTTTTGTCTTATGGTATCGCTTATCTCTTGAATTCTGCCCTTGTGATCCAGTAGTTGTTTATCTCTCTTTTTCTCAGCTTCTTTATTTTCCATCATTTGGTCTTCTATATCACTGATTCTCTCTTCTGCCTCATTTATCCTAGCAGTTAGCACCCACATTTTTGATTGCACCTCATTAATAGCCTTTTTGATTTCTACTTGGTTAGATTTTAGTTCTTTTGTTTCTCCAGAAAGGGTTTCTCTAATAACTTCCATGCTTTTTTCAAGCCCAGCTAGTATCTTTAAAGTCATGATTCTGAACTCTAGATCTGACATCGTACTAATGTCCGTATTGAGTAGGTCCCTGGCAGTCAGTACTACCTCTTGTTCTTTTTGTTGAGGTGATTTTTTCTGTCTTGTTATTTTGTCCAGAGGAGAATAGATGAATGAGAGAACAAAATGCGAACAGGGTAACAAGGTCCCCAGAAAATATACTCTAAAGAAATCCAAAAAGACCTGAAGCCAGGGGAAAAGAAAGGGAAAGAAAGACAAAAGAAAAAGAAAAAGAAGAAAAAGAAAAAGATAAAAACAAACAAAAACAGAACAAAACGAAAAAAAACAGAATATGATCAAATATGATCAGGCTGGTGCATAAATCAGTGCCACACACTAGATTTTGGTTGTATTTTGGTCTGTTAGAAGAAAGTGCCTCCCAAAATTTTAAAGAAAGAAAAACTTATATATGGACAAAAATAAGGGTTGATATGATGAAGGGATGGAATAAGACTGTAAAGATGAAAAGTATAAAAAATTTTATAAAAGGAATTGATAAGAAGTTGTTTGAAAAAAGAAAGAAGAGGATTTAAAAAAAAAAGGGAGAGAATGTGATCAGGCAGGAGAGTAGAACAAAGGCATACACTAGAGATTTAGGGTATGTTTTGATCTGTTAGAAGAAACTGTATCTCAAAATTTTAAAGAGAGAACAACTTATTTATATATGCCAAAAATAAGGGTAACTACTATGAAGGGATAGAATATGACTCTAAAAATGAAAAATAAAAATGTTTTTTAAAAAAGGGATTGATAAGATGTTGGTTGAAAAGGGGAAAAAGAAAAATTAAAAAAAAAAAGACAGAAAAAAATTAACTTTGAAAGACTAAAGAATAATGGTAAAAAAGCCGTGAATTCTATGTGCAGTATTCCCCTAGCGCTGGAGTTCTGCCGTTCTCATTGATCGGTGACCTTGGTCTTGGCTGGCTGTTCTCGCTGATCTTCTGGGGGAGGGGCCTGTTGCCGTGGTTCCCAAATGTCTTTGCCGGAGGCGGAATTGCCCCGCCCTTGCCGGTCCGGGCTAAGTAATCTGCTCGGGTTTGCTCTCCGGAGCTTTTGTTCCCTGCAAGCTTTGGGTGCAGGTTTGGAGGCCAAGAGTGAAAATGGCAGCCTCCCAATCTCCGCCCTGGAGGAGCCAAGAACTCGGGGCCCTGCTCCTCAGTGCGCCCCCAGAGAAAAGCAATCAGTCACTCCTGTCTCCCCGGTCTCCGGCCACACTCTGTGCTCCCCCCGCTGTGACCGAGCATTTCTGTCTCTGGCACCCGACCCCGTGTGGAGTCTCCAAACCCAGCAGATCCCTGCGGTGCGCTCCCGTGCCGCTCCTCCCGGGGGAGGAAGGGGAGTCTCCCCGGATCTGCTGCTTGTTGGGTCCCCGCTGGAGGAGCAGTGGCCCGACTGTGCCCTGGATCACGGTTTATGGCAACCCCGAGCTGAGAGCCCGCGCCTGGGCTCCGTCTCTGCAGCCGGCTTCCCCGCTCCGATACCTGGGAGCTCTGCCGCACTCAGTCACCCCCGGTCTTTCTGTGACCCCGAGGGTCCTGAGACCACACTGTCCTGCGAGGGTTCCACCCCCCACTTAGCCACCGGAGTGACGTCCCTCAGCGGAGCCGACTTCTACAAGTTCCGATTTTGTGCTCCGAGGCTCTATCACTTGCCAGAAGCGGCCGACGGAGGCCCCTCCCCCACCATCTATCCTCCCGAATATCGCCTCGGATTCACTTCTCCGCACGTCCTACCTTCCAGAAAGTGGTCGCTTTTCTGTTCAGAGAGTTGTTGCTCTTCTTTTCTTCGATCTCCTGTTGAGTTTGTAGGTGTTCAGAATGGTTTGATCCCTATCCAGCTGAATTCCTGAGACCAGATGAAATCCAGGTCTCCTACTCCTCCCTCTAAATTGCCTTTTCTTGAAAGATTCATGGCCTGAATGAAATTAAATAACTAAAAATTCAATAGTTCTTAATGGTATTTTACTTAATGCTGTGAAGACTAGCATACCAAACAATTGTGTACAGATTATAATTGCAATATAATCTAATTTCTATATTCTAATTTGCACTGCTACTTAAATTTCTATAAATATTTCTTGATTTTAAAATGTTGTCTAACATTCTCTTAATAGCCATACCATGAGATCTTCTGCTTTCCACCTTAAAGTAACTATTAGTACATTTTTTGGTAATTATTTTAACATAAAATGTAAATTTTAATATCAAATTAATCCTTACTTTTGCTAAAATAAATATTCATATATTCTTAAACTGACTGATAGGGTTTTAAAATGTAAAGCCTATAAGGAAATTATTTTCCTCCTACCTACACTTGAAAGTCAATATTCAGATACTGAATGCAAATGGCATAGTGGATTAGCCAGGGTTTTACACCTTTGGATAAAAACCTCTTACTCCCAGTATCAAACAAATGTCCAATGGAATAAAGATTTAACCATAAAACCATTACATTACTAAAGAATTTTAAATCCATATCTCTTTCTGTGTATCTATGTATGTACGTGTCTACATATGTATTCTTAGAAAGAAAGAGGAATTTGTAAACATGGTACAGCAGTCAGAAGTAGAATAATGGTGGGGTGTCTGGGTGGCTCAGTTGGTTAAGTGTCTGCCTTCAACTCAGGTCATGATCCCAGGGTCCTGGGATTGAGCCCCAATTCAGGCTCCCTGCTCAGTGGGGAGCCTGCTTCTCCCTCTCCTTCTCACTGGTAAAAAATTAAAAAAAGAAGTAGAATAATGGGAAAGTGACGAATTTGACTACTTAAAAGTTGAAAGCTTCTGCATGACAAACATACTATAAATGAAACCAAAGACACATGGTGAGATGGCAAAAGCATTTTCAAATATATAGAACAAGGTCAATTTCATTGCTATATAAAATATTTACAAATCAACCTAAAATTAAAATCAAGGAATCCACAGAAAGAAGAAATGGTAAAAGGCCAATAAACAACAACTATTTAACATTTTTCAATAATAAGAAACTCAAATTAAATCAAGATGCCAGGTTTTCTAATCTACCAGATGGTCAAAGACAAAGATTTGATGTTGCCCAGTGTTGGTGCTTGCAAACACACTGGCCTGACGGGAACACAGTGGGGCAACCTCTTTGCAGGGTGACAGTGAGGATTCCTTTAGGAGGTTAGCAATGCATTTTGCATCCATGCTCAGCTAGGTCCATAAAGAAGTATGTTGAAAGATGCCCATTCCAGAATTGTTTTCTGATAACAAACAGTTGAAACACCTGAAGTGCCCATGGGTGGAAGTTTGTTTAAATAAACCCATGCTAAATCAGACAATGAGGTAGATGACACGTCCAGCTAATGCCATTCAGTGGAGTCCAGTATAAAACCGCAGGTACAATGATTTCAGAGGTGGAAAGATCCAAACACCTGTTTGGGGTGATTGTTTCTGAGCCTCGTGTGGGCAACTGGAGCAAGAAGGGAGAATTGTTTTATTTCTGTATCAGTCAGGTTTCAATTACAGGAGCCGGAGTGACTATAGTTGTTAAGCAGAAATTGATGTAATAGTTATTTCTTTTGTAACCCATTCTATGTTTTCCTGAAAAACCTTGTGTTCGTCAAAATTAACAATGGAGTATACAGGTTCAGTGCAGACCAGTCAAAACCTATGTAATTTTGCATCCACAGCACCAGCACATACAATGATTGGGAGCCTCAGAGCGCTCTCGGACAGGCAACTGAGCATGGCCAGAGTTAGCCTTGGGGATGTTCAAAACGAACAGAAACAGATGAGTGCAAGTATTTGCTTTTGGCCTGAGAAAGTGCAGATGGAAGCTCTGAACCCAGGAGAAAGAGCAACCTATTCTGTGCAAAGCTTGCAAGCCGGGGAGGTGCCTCTGGTCATGAAGGGCATCTTTGTGTAGGCGATCATGTTCATTTTTCTGAGCAGAGAGCGGAGAAGCATCCTGTAGCCGAGTTGAAGATTTTTCTTTCCCCGTTCTTTTCACTGGGAGAAAATCGTATATGAATCAAGACAGTTGTCATCTTACAGTGACATCACCCCCCAACTCCCAATCCTACACAAGCAATATATTTTGGAGTCTTAGAAAGATGCATTGTGGCAGAACAGACTATACTATATGGGGGAACCTACGGAATTTTGGGGGAGGCTGAAGGAGAGGGTGCTAGGCTGGCCACCCAGAGGCTCCGAGGACAAACTGGGGGCACTGGCCCTCTAGGGGAACCACTAACTCAGGCAGGAGGGGACTAGGAGGCCACCAGCAGAACCGCTGAGGTAAAATATGCACTCTCAGATGTAAGGAGTGATGTGTGAAAATAGGGTGGACACGTGATGGAGCAATTCTCACCAAACGTTGACGATTGTAGAATCTAGGTGGTGGATATTTGGGCATTCACTATTTGGTACTTGCAACTATTATGTATGCCTGAAAAGGTTCATAAGAGATAAAATGAAATACACACACACACACAAAAACAGGCTTGCTACATGCATCTCTCTGCAGCGACTACTTCAGACTGTCCCTGGGGATACAAGGGGCTGGTGACTGCCACTGGAATGGTGAGTCTGGCTGCGCCACAGGAACACCTGGCGGGGCCACTGGGGAAGGGCCTGAGCTGCAAGCGGACCCCCCTTCACTGCCCACCACCCCACTTACCTTCTGCAACCTTCAACGTTCAAGCAGGAAGATGGCCTCCACCTCACCTCTGCTTGCCTTCTCCTTTGCAAATCTTGCATGAGTACATCGAATTTCAGGAAGCTTAGGCTGACTCCTCGATTCAAGAAAATCTGAGAAACATGATTCTTAGCTTCCCCGTGTCCGCAGTTTAGGGACAAATATGAGAAAGTAGCTGTGATGGGGTTCCCTTTACCCACTGCAGTCTTATACTCGTTTGGACTGTTTTCTCTCTTTTTTCTTTTTTATGATTTTTAAAATGGAGCATAATTTACATACATTAAAGTGCACAGTTTGATGTTTGATAAATGTGTACGCTTGCCTAGTCACGGCCCCACTCAGGATACAGAACATTTCTGTGACCTCGGAGAGTTCCTTCGTGCCATCCCTAGGGGCGCTGTTCTGATTTCCAGCCCTATAACTGGTTTTGCCTCTTCTTTACCTCAGAGAAATAGGGGTATGTGTTGGGGGGCTTGGGGGGATTCCGCTAAAATGATTTGTACAAGAATGTTGACAGCAGCATTATTCATAATAGCCCCAAACTAGAAACATCCTTAATGTCCATCAGCAGGAAAATAAATAATGAAACCATTATGTTTGTACAATGCAATGCCACTCCTCAATAACACAATATGGATGAAGTTGAAATGTAAGTAAATTAATTTTATAAATATTAAAAGAAGTTTCAGTACATTTTAATGCTGGGGACAACTTTCACTTCTGCTTTATGCATTTCTGTAGTGGTTAAGGTATAATGATTACATATTCATATTAAAAGTTTAAATATGATATGCAGTGAGCCTGTGATTACATGCGAGTAGCTTTTGTAGTAATACTATAATATTGTAAAATTAAGTATTTTAATTATATTTATAATTCAAGTACAAAATATGAGTTATTTATATTTTAAATATAAAAGTAGAATAATAGACATACTATTTATTTGGAAGTGAAGGGGACTAGAGCATGTCACTCCAAAATATGCCACTTTGGTATATTGATAATTTTTAGCTGAAGGCAATTGAGAAACAGCAGATACAGAAAGGCTCTCTACACTTACCCTTTCTGCCTAAAAGCGGGACATAAATTTCCCATGAGGAAGATACCCTCTAGGTATGGGGAAGAAGAGAATGTTTTTACCGTGGGAGATGGGGAGTTGATGCTGAGATTAATTCTGAAACAAACAAGCTTTACTAAAATAACCCTCTTCTTCCATTAGTTTTGTTTATTTCCTAGTCACTTTCCCACAGTTAGCCAGCCCTGAAAGCCAAATCCCTTTTCTTTGCTTGTGCGCTTTTCCACAAATTTATCATCTTTTGTTAAAATGGTATATAAGCTGGGCGCCTGGGTGGCTCAGCCGTTAAGCATCTGCCTTCGGCTCAGGTCATGACCCCGGGGTCCTGGGATCGAGCCCCGCATCGAGCTCCCTGCTTGGTGGGAAGCCTGCTTCTCCCTCTCCCACTCCCCCTGCTTGTGTGCCCTCTCTCGCTGTGTCTCTGTCTGTCAAATAAATAAAATCATTAAAAAAAAAATGGTATATAAGCTCCTGAGTTGAACTGATTTTTTTTTTTTTAAGATTTTATTTATTTATTTGACAGAGAGAGACACAGCAAGAGAGGGAACACAAGCAGGGGGAGTGGGAGAGGGAGAAGCAGGCTTCCCGCTGAGCAGGGAGCCCGATTTGGGGCTCGATCCCAGGACCCTGGGGATCATGACCGGAACTGAAGGCAGACACTTAACCACTGAGCCACCCAGGCGTCCCCTGAGTTGAACTGATTTTTGTGGTTTTTTACTTCTTGCCTGTGACGCCCTCTATGTCACATAAAAAATATTAACATCACATAAACTTTGTGTGCTTCTCTCGTTAGTTAGTCCATTATTTAATTTGCATGTCCCAGTCAGATAAGAGAGCAAAAAAAAGGCTCTTTCTCCCTTACAGAAGAATCATGACTGAGTCAAAACTCCAGGTCATTAACTGTCCTTCTCCTTGACTTTGAGAACTAGAGCCATATTCAGAATAGGTTAACTCATTTAGTCACCGAACAAGCTCAAGTTTCATTTTCAGAATGCATAGAATTGTCTTTTGATTTGACTTCATAACTGTACCAACTGAGATGTATTTGGAGTAATAGGAAACTTATTAACAGTGGCTTAAACCATAAAAACACTTATTTACATTACAAAAACTCTGGAAGTAGGTGGTCCCAGGGTTAGGTTTGATGGCTAAGGATAACTTCAAGCCCCTAAACTTTTTTCTTTCTCACTCTGAAAAACGCCCCACCTTCCACTCATGCTCACAAGATGGCTGCCCCTGCGCAATCTTCGGGTCCTCACATTGCTGACTATGTTGTAACCGGTAGGAGTAGCTGGTACAGCTGGTAGGATGAGCTGGCTTTCTCCTCTGTGTGTCTTATTTGTCAGGGAGGAAAATCTTTTGCAGAAATCCGGAGCAGATTTCTTGTATCTCTTTGGTCAGAACAAGGTCAAATGGCAACCACTAAACCAATCACTGGCTAAATCGGCTGGGATTGCGACCATTCGGTTAGACGAGCTAAATCATCCAGAGTGACACATTGCTGCCTGAACAAAACGAGGGTCTGTGGGCTGGGAAGTGACTGCCTGGGACATTTCCAATGTCTTTGGAGATCAATTGTTACAGGTTATTTCAATAATGTCCTGCCCCATCCCTGCTAAAGTGTAGACCTTTTCTCCTGAGGAGATTGTAGAGCAGAGAAAAAGATGAATTCTGGCTTAAATCACACAAGTTCTTTGTCCTTGAGCAAGTGACTCTTTCCGGAAAGTTAGTTTTTTTATTTGTAAAATGGGAATAATAATAATGGCTGACATGTAGAATTTGGTGAGGAATATCAGAAATAATATGTAGAAAGTACTTGGCCTAGTGTCCAGCACATAGTCAGTGCTTAATAAATAATAGGCATCGTTATTCTCAGGAAGAGTCAGGCTTAACCCATACCTTGTATCAGTATGTCGGGGTGCACATTTCTGTGGTCTTCCCTCTAAAGAATTAGAGGTATGCATTTGAGTGCCTTAGAGGGGTGCTGGAAGGAGTAAAGCATTTCAGTATTTAGCACAGGGCTAGCCCGTAGCTGGTGCTCAATGAATTCTATTTGGAGTCCAGTTGGGAACCACGTGACTGTTCTTTTCCTGACAGTTTTGTGACCTTGGTGATGGTGAGGCTGGGAAGGGGCACCCCTCCCCTCTCATCCCTAGGAACCTGGTGTGCATCTACCCTTATCTATCTGCCTGTTTCTCTGAGTATCTGCAGAATACGAGTGAAGGTCTAGGCTTGCAGGCAAGGAATTAATGCAAAATCCTCTAAAGCCCCAGGATGTTTTTTTCACAAGATTTTAAGGCTTAATTTTGGATTTTTGGACTCTCCCCTTGGTTATGCTTCAGCCTCTGAGGTCACTAAGCAGGCAGGTCCTTGGACCTTTGCGATTTCAGGCTGCGTGTGCCATCCATTAGGAAAGGAGCCAATAATTGGGTGTCATTCTGCATCCTCAGCTTCTCAGGATGCAGAACATGTTCACCCCTGATATTGGAGCCAGTTCATGAAAGATGTAACTCCTTCTCACTTTCTGAAATGATCAAGATGAAGCCTCACAGAGGTTAAACAATTTTGCCGAAGTTGTCTGTTTAGTACTTTATTCAGGATTGGAATTAGAAATCTGATCTGAGGCCCCCAAATATACTCAGGAGACAGTGGTTTGACCATTATGCGCCAAAGACATCTTTTTTTCTTTCTTTCAAGTTTTTATAAACTCATCATTTTGCTCTACTTGATTGTGTATAACTGAAGAATTAAAACAAACCCCTCCCACTTCCCAGCAGTATCCAGGCTCCCAACTTATGGATTATGGGGCAAAAGATTATCCTCAAGTCTTTTTCTTTAAATGGTAAAAGCAATCATTGGTATGTATGGTATGGAGACCTTCTCAAGCTAAGGGACTTCTGGAACCTTGAAAGTTAAAAAGCCAAAGGTGGATTCACTCTACCTTTCTGAATCAAGTGAATATTTCTTTTCATGATGAGTAAATGGGAGAGAGATTAGACCATGGTTTTGGGTTTTGTTTTGTTTTTATTTCCTCTAAAATCCCCTAAGACATTGAAATTACCTTCCCCCAATCCCTGAGCTTTGAAATGAGATTTTTTAAAATTTATTTTATTTTTTTATTATGTTCAGTTGGCCAGCATATAAGTACAGCATCAGTTTTTGATGTAGTGTTCAACGATTCAATAGATTTTTTTTTTTTAAGTTTAAAAGTGATTGGGCAAGACCTTGGGTTGGAGGGGAGACTGAGGAAATAAATGGGAGAAGGGGCTCTGGAGTTTGGGGTTTAACTCAGGCCCAAGTCTTAAAGGGGTGCCATAGCTGGCCTGTGGCCCAGACACTGCTGAGCTAGGCCGGGGAAGACCCTATGAGAGATGCTGAGTGAGGACCCCGAACCTGAGCTGGATGGGATCCAACAGATGAGGTCAAATAGAGGATGGCATGGTGACTTTAGAACAGGCTCTGGGGAACCTGGGGGGGGACATCCCACCCCTGACTTCCCAAGAGCCCATTCCCAGAAGACTTCTAAAAAGTTCAGGTCCAAACACACCCCTATATCATCCAAGGCCTGCTCTTCCTTTTTAGGTGGAGTCAGTGGGTCACATGCAATGCCCAATGCCCCGTGAATTGTTTAGAGTGTCCTCCTCAACTAGTAGCGGCCTGTCCCTACAATTATCTACCGTGAGTCCTTGAGCATCCATCTGGCACAGCTGAATATGCACTCTGAAGGCTGGAGGTTCGCTCTGTTCACTTGGGATCCCCTGGGCCGCTGTTCAAGGCCTGGCACCCAGAGGCTCCTGGCACCCATTGAACAGCTGCAGGAACCATGGCGGCCTGTGACCTCCACCCCTTACCACACTGCTGATATCTTACCTAATGGGTACCACACATTGCTACACCCTAGGTTAGTCGTTTTGGATCGCCTTCCTCCCCTTCTCCTCTCTCAGCTTTAACCTATGGAACATGAATCAGACTAGCAGTTTTATTCCGCACTCTGGTCAGAGCCAGATCCCTGTTTTTCCCTTCATTATTGAAGACACTGGCCCACAGGTCGTTCACATCTGGATACCTGGGAACCAGTATCTGCAGCTTCCCTACTGAAGGGCCCTGCCCGGGTGGGTTTTCTAGGTGGGATCGAAGTCTGCCAGAGAGTTGGGTCCTTCTCTCAGTCCCCGAGGCTGTCGTGAAAAGGGACAAGAAAATGCCCCGGGCACAGCCCTGCACAGTAAGTACACCCACCAGAATGCCCGATCGTCTAGGGAAAATAGAATCCGCCACTGTGATTGTTCAAAATAACAGATCTGATCAGTTCCGCCTCTTGCTGAAAGCCTGGGAAGTTCCCCTCCTGGAGGACGCCATGCTTGCTGAAAGGAAGAGAAGATGCCCTTGACTCTGGGGCCTATGTCTCCAGGCCAGAGTACCCGGTTTGGGGAGGCAGCCCAGGCAGGATTTCAGCTGCAGCCCTCGGGATAACGCATAGATAACCTGGACAGGATTCTGGAGTCCCCACCGATCTGCTCACCCCTCCTCTCCACCCCCCACCCCTGACTCTGCGTGGCCTTCCATAGCACCCTCTACTCTCCCTCATCAGACTGCACAGCAAATGTCTGTTTCTGTGCACATTTCCCCTAGTAGGACAGCAGATACGCCCTACAGCATCCGTGCCATACTGCTTATGAGAACCGTGTCACACGTGTTAGCTCGTTTTATCTCCCCAGTAACCCACAGAGCTAGGTATCTCTACGGTTCCCATTGGATATTTGAGGGCAAGGGCTCTGTGATTCACCCTTCCAACTCCAGAACCCAGGACAGCGTTGGGTGCCGAGTTAGTTCACGAGGTGTGGCGTTGAAGGAATGGATGAGCTGGGTAGCTGGCTGTTTAGAGAAAGGAACAACTCTTGTCCACTCAGCAGTCTCGGGCTTTCTTCCCTCTGCCATCAATCCTCCGTCTTATCCTCCTATTTTCCCAATCCCTCCTCTACCACCTCAAAGACAAAGATTTAAGCCAGCTGAAGTAAAGTATTCATTAAAAAACAAAGTCTCTTAATTGGCTAAAATTGCATTTTTCTGTTTGCTTTCTGTGGTTTGGTACAAGAATGAGATTGGTGTTACTGTCTGTTTGGAAAATGCCCTTTGAGAACAGGGACAGTTAATGACTGTTTCCCACGGAGTCCAACAGCCGGTGCCAAGTACCCTGCGGGCACAGAGAAAATATTAATTGATGTTGATTTCCTTACTTATTATTTAAATATGCTAAATGGCCCCTGAGAAGCTTCCCAAGAGTTAATATGTTACCCCAAATATATGACTTATCCAGGGAGTACTTTAATCACAGGGAGTTCAGCGTCTCTGTTTGTGATGCCTCTTCATTTTGTAAATTCGATGAATTTATACAGGAAGAAGTGGAAAAAGGTTTAGTTATAAAATGGCAGAAAATAATGGCTTATTTCAAGTACAAGTCAACTTGAATATTCAGTATTCAACAGGCATGCATGAATCCACATGGGTTTGAAAATTTAATGACATCTCTTTTTACCGATGCTATTATCATCAAAAATTGTTTACGAGTTGAAATATGACAAGCTTCATTGTTTTTCCTATTTCCCCACTTCTGGAGCACCTCAGCATAAGCCTAAAAAACTAGACTATTTGGCATGTTTGGTGCTTTAGTGATTGGGAAATAATTTTATTTCAAAACCAAATGACAGAAACTTATTTATTTTAAAATAAGGAACAATTTAGAGTTATCCATGACGTATATTGTTGAGCGATTCCAGAATATATAAGGCAGATGAGTTTTTAGAGTGGTATAAATAAGATTTCTGTTGTCATCACTTTTGTGAATTCAGGTCTGCAGAATTTCTGTGGATTTCCTACAAGCCATCAACAACCTCAAAAGATGATTTTCCTGTGCTGATTTTGCTAATACTTTGTCAGGTGATTAGCACTGAGGGCTTGTGAAATCTGGGCCATGTGGGGTTTATGATCATAGAGGGCAGACAGTTCAGCAAAAGGACTTTGATGCCGTTGTTAGAGTGTATTGACATTAAGCAGTAAGATAAGATAGATCACAGGGTCACCATCCATCTGTTGAACCCTTGAGTTGGATGTGTCTTGAAATTTGGAGGTTTTTGGTTTGGGGAAACTAATTTAATATGCGTGGCATAGATTGTGGAACAGTCCTGACAAGGTATACAGCATTATTCCATAATCTAAACTGTTACTAGACTTTTAAAGAGTTATTTATTTTGAGAGAGAGAGAGAGAAAGAGGGGGGGAGAGAGGGAGAGGATCTCAAGTAGACTCCCCACTGACGTGGGGCTCGATCACGACCCTGAGATCATGACCTGAATCAGAATCAAGAGTCAGACATTTAACCGACTGACCACCCAGGCGCCCCTGCTAATACATCTTTAATCAAATATATCAATATTCCCATAGCCACATGTCACTTCAGGACAGGTTGTGCCCCAAATTAGTTGGTGTAAAAGTTTCAGTTTGCAGAAAGTTTTGGATCTTGAAATCGTCGTAAGAGATTGTTGAATGTGCATAATTCAGGTCCAAAATGTTCATGTTACCAGCAGAAACTGTGAAGGAGAGTCAGATCAGATAACCACTGCATATTTGATAAAAAGCCACACAATTCCGTGCCGGGAAGGATTTTGTATTTTTAGACGCCACTTGCTGAAATTATTTGCAGTCTCTATCCAGAATAAACAGTCAGCTTCCACTTATTGTTTTGGAATATGTTCTTAATTATATTAAGTTTTAATTTGTGTTTGAATAAGTAATAAACTGGTAGAAATTTAAAAGATCTGTAAACAAAGCAAATCTTTTTGTGTTTTCCTTTAGACCTTAGATGTACACGTAAGTTACTCAGTGTATACGTCTTTCATCTTTTGTAATTTAAAATTATAACAAACATTTTTCTTTGTATTTTACTTTCTTTATAACTTTCGTGTAAAAGAACACGACATTCCACTGCTATCTTAGAGGGAGGATGCAAAAATACAGAGAATACAACAAATATGAACTATCCTGTCACATGGCTTAAACACAGCTATTAATATTAGACAAAGTAATTGTCAAGATCCTGATCAGCTACACTTTAATAGCATCAAAATAAATACCATTTCGGTAATGTACGTATTTTAACAGATGACTGTGGGACCTAAAGCAAGTCACTTAACTCCATGAGGACTTGACTTTCTCATCTATAAATTAGAAATTTTCTGAAATATCTAAGCCCCTGATTAAATGATGAAGAAATATTTTTGTTATATAGGTAGTGTTGCTGGTGACATTGAACGTGGTTAGCTTGAAGAAATAGAGTATTAAGATTTATCGATGATAATATTATTTGTAAATCAAAAAAAATAATTCCAGGGGTTTGATTTCTATTGGAGCTAAGCTAATAAGTTTGTATTTTGGAGTCTTTGGGTCCATGTCAATTTGTCCATACAGCACTTTGCTGGTGTTTCTGTCATCGTTAGCTACAGAGCTGATCGTGATTGAAGCGATGACAGGAAAATGACAGTTGAGAGGATGTGAAATGAGATATAACGCTGTTCAACGAGGGAGGTCATGTCAGGCTCTCAAATGTTAAAGACTTTTTTTTTTTTTTTTTTGGTCAACAAATATGACATCTTTGGGCTTACACTGAAATTTTAAAAATCCAACCCAGGAAACCTACAGAGTGAAATTTGTATGAATATATGAATCATATCTTTCATAAGCAGGCAAGGAGAACTCTATCAACTAGAACCTATGAACTAAATTCATGTCAAATTAATAAAACTATGTATCTGTTAAATGCCTGAATTTCTTTTTTTTAATTTTAATTTTTTATTTTTTTATTAACATATAATGTATTATTTGTTTCAGGGGTACAGGTCTGTGATTCATCAGTCTTACACAATTCACAGCGCTCACCATAGCACATACCCTCCCCAATGTCCATCACCCAGCCCCCCCATCCCTCCCATCCCCCCACCACTCCAGCAACCCTCAGTTTGTTTCCTGAGATTAAGAGTCTTTTATGGTTTGTCTCCCTCTCTGGATTTCAGAGAACTTGGAAAAGTCTTGCCTATTTCCTTTGGTTCCCCTTTGATTTTATTTCTTGTTCAGAGCTATAGTTTAATTGTCCTTTCCTCATGGTCAATGGAGAAAGACCATCTGCTCCATTCTAGAAGTTGCTTTGATTGGCCTTTTGGGTGAGATGCTTTGGCACTTTGTCCACTTGGCCTTGAGATGAAGTACTGCTCTGAGGTATATTATCCCCATTCCTGTCTACACAGAGTTTCCCACAGTGATGATGGCCACCTTCCTAGTGATGGAGGACCTCCACCTTCTTCCTCACATTTTGGCTGCATAGAAAAAATGGAGGAGACACCAATGTTGAAATGGAAGAACAGTGTTTGCCAAGGCCAACAAGGGCAAGGGTCAGCTTGGCAGTTTTTCTAGAACTTTCTGTCCTTATGGATGCCCTTATTTCTCAACAGATATTTCTCAACAGATATTTACGGAATATATTTTCTTCTGCTGTGGTGGTAGACTCTATGTTAAAGATGTGAAGAAAGTATTTGTCCTCATGTGACTTGGAGTCTACTCAAGAGAAAAGCACAAAACAGATAAATAGATAAAATAAGTAAATTGATAGATAAAAATGTATATAAAATAAACAGATACAACAGATGACTTGATAGATAAACAAAAAGTTAAACATAATTATGATGTGTGCTTTGAAGAAAGAGTACAGATGGAAAGGGCCTGCCTCAAGGAGAAACACTGAACCTGAGATGAGAACCAAGGTCTAGTTGCTCATGGGCTTCTGGAAGCATGGGAGGGGAGTCCTCCCCCTCAATAAACTCTGATCCAGGAAGCACTTCACTTCAGGAATCACATTAACTTTCCTTAGCACTCATCAGGTTCTCTCTGGGAAATTTCTTGAGCAAAACTTATCGAGCAAGATTACCCAGATATTCTTGCCAAGGTCCTTCTTTCATTGCTGTAACTGCTGACTTGAGAGTTACTTGTTCTTGTTTCTGAGGAGTGTAAGATGTTGTGTAGTTTCAGAAGAATTAAATGAGACTGAACCTCTAGGTCCTTGGTTACATCTTTCTCTGCTAAGTTTTTTCCATTGGAAGATTCTCTGTCATAAAGAGTTAATTGTCTTTGACCAAGGGATATTGGGGTTGAGTTGGAAGGGACTCCTGGGAGGTGGTTATCTGAAGCATGGTTCTGGTGGTTTGGACATCGCTTGCTTCTGTGTATACTTTTGTGAAATTTCTTGGAAAAACACTTGAGAACCAAAAAGATTTGTAGGTTAAGATCCTTAACAAATCTGGCCATTCTGGTTCCTCAATTATTATGTGAAACAAAGGAAAAAAACTTTGGGCTGATGTTGTGGGGAGACCTGAGTTATTATTACCATTCTGCCATGGATTACCCTGGAAATCTTGTGTGAGTCATGTTACTGCCTTGGAGAAGAGAATTCCAAATTCACGTATAAAACGTGATGTGATGAGCACTGGGTGTTATACGAAACTGATAAATTATTGAACACTACATCTGAAACTAATGATGTACTATATGTTGGCTAATTGAATTTAAATAAAAAATTAAAAAAAATATGAACCTGGTAGACCAGATAGCCTCCAGGACATTTTACAACTCTTGCATTCTAAGATTCTCATGAACATCTTGAAATATTTTAAGAGCAGGAGATACTTGGAGCTCAAAAGTATCCACTGAAGCCATTGGAAAGCCTACTATTTCTGTTTATTGTTTTATCCTACCCTGAAGTTTGAAGTGCCCTGTAAGGATTGCCCTTTACGCACCCACCTCATTTCAGATGTTTCTCTTCCCTGCTGCCATTTGCAATGGCATTAGATGTTTTATTTTCATAGAAGAGGTCAGAAATACTTCTAAATTTGAAACTTTACTTCAACTGGGAAGCTTATAGGATAAGCAATAGATATTATTTAATGCAATAAAAAATGATTTGGGAAACTACAAATTTTATTTGATAAAGAATGGCAAACTTTGTAATGCATAGAATGAATGAAGAATGATAATGGGAAGAATTAGACAAATTTTTATCTTATCTGCAAAATCAGGATTTCTTCTGAAAATTCAAGAGCAGCAGCTTCATCCTTGAAGCTGAATAATATTCCCCAAAAGCCTTTGTTTGCCCTAATATTCCATAATGTTATGCTTTTACAGTCAATAAGCCATTAGTAATCAAGAGATGTATAATTTATTAATTACACTCCACATTAATATTTAATCTTTTTGGTTGCTGAGCATATTTCTAAATCTACTTTTTAATTACATTTTAGGGATATAAATCTTCCAGGCAACCATTAGAAAAGTAATTTTTCTGCACATTATGATGCCAATTACTTTAAAGCAGCTGGTTGGGAACCCTTGTGATGATACTTGGTAAAGTGGCAATCTTGGTGCATGGGTAATCTTCACTCATTTGAAAGCTAATTGAATAGTAGTGGGAAGGGAGTGTTACAAAGAATTTACAAAGACATAGGATAGCCAGGGGGAGAAAAAGAAAGAAATAACATATATCTGACTGGGTGCTATCCACAATGGCCTCCTTAAACAGGCAACACTGATGGTGACCCTTTTCTGAGTTCTATGCAGATCTTGGTTTTGGGTCTGATACTTACTGTTCTCTGAAATAAGCAGTGCGTTTTCTGTTGTGACTCTTGTCCAAGTAATGGCATTTTTAGAGTCATTAACAGAACTTCCTTACTCTTTTTTTCCCCCAATAGTGATGTCAGATGCCAGTGAAAATGATTTTATCGTCTGCCTTCTTGAAACCCTGATGAGCTGCTTACTAACATTGCTTTGGCTGATTTTTTTTTCTATCAGATGCCCATATTTTGGAAAACTTCAGTGCCAAATATTTTGTTCATTTAGGTTTCTTTTGCCTTCCTGATATTTTTATATGTTCTTTTTTTTTTTTTTATTACCCCTATGCTGGGACAATTTTTGGAAATAAGCTCTAAGTTGTTTCATATACTCAAGCTTTGGTAGTAATGATAGTGGTTTAAGCGGGAGGTAGATTGAGGCACTGAATTATATTTGGGGGAAAAAGTATCTGCTTATTTATAAAAGGCCATCATCTCTGAAAACTCTGCCTTTCCAAAATCATCCCCCATGGAGGGAGACGTTCCTCTATTAGGTCTGAGATTTCCACCATATAAATCATTCCTTATGTTGGACAAAACATGAGAGCTGTTGTTTTGAAAAGACCATTGGTAAAATGCCCGTGGGTCACCTGGGAGAAGCAGGTGCATACCCCACTGCCCTCTTAGCTTATTTGTATGGCTTAATAATGCAGTTCAGCTCCTGCAGCCTTTTGAACTTCTGTTTTCACAAATTCTCACTATTGTAATTCTTTTTAAAAAATCTCTTCATTTACTTGAAGGCGTAATTATCTTTTTTCTTTTTTTTCATTTTTTAAATTTAATTCAATTAATTTATCTTTTCATTTAAATGTATGAAATATAGCACACATACAAGAATGCATAAAAGTTAAATACACTGCAAGTAATTTAAAAAATGTTCTCCTCTTCCCCTACTAGTTTGTAAACTTCATGAAATCAAGGATCATCTCATGGTCGTTGCTGGATCCCCAGGGTTTGACGGTTCCTGGTACATAGTAGGCCTTCCAAAAATATTTGTAAATAAACCACTGCATGGAGGTGTGTTTTTTATTTACAGAATGAGGAGACTTTGGAAATTTCTTGTAAAGAAAATTTGGAGGGAAGACAGGACCTAGTTACCTCCCAAGGAATATATAAAGGAAATTTGAAAGTGAGGATGACATTTCTTTATCCTCATATGAGGTTTAGAAACTGTTTTTGTTTTGTTTTAGGTCTTGTTTTCTTATTGGGAAAATAAAATGACCTGAGTTATAAAGTAAATTTCTTTTCTTTCTCCCTTTCTCCCTCTCTCCCTTCCTTCTTCCCTTTCTCTCCGCCGCCCCCACCGGCCCGCCCCAGCTTCCTATTTAGGTAAGGAAATTTTTGTTGAAATTGAAACTTATAACTCCTTTCTCAGTCTGGAATGCATAATACTCCAAGTACCCTGGGGAGATTTTCCTTTCTACGAAAGTCAATTTTAGTTTTTAATAACCAAAAAGTGATAGCCTAAAAATACTTTTGATAAGCCCAAGTATAGTGTGTACATTTGCCAAGTCCTGCCTTTTAACGTGTGGGGGTGCTTCATGGACAACTTTGTGTACTTAAGAGTCTTCTGGCCAAATGGTCAACAACACTTGAACCAGAAACTGTGAAGTATCTCTAGGGGAGTAATATTTGAGATGATACATGAGCGATTATGTTTAAAAGGATTTTTTAAATTGGTGCAGTAGTCCATACTTAATAGTCCTTTTTGGCTTCAGAAATATCCATCATAGAGCACAAGTTCATAGTTATTTGTCCAGATTCCTTTCTATGGCACTGACTCACTCCCAGTCAGGTCACTGGGTCATTGAGGGGAGGGCTGCAGGGGGTCCAGACCAAAGTAATAGATCTTAGGTTCTGAGCTGCTCTTAGGGAAGAATTAAAATTGAGAAAGAAAGGTGAGAAAAAGGAAGTAGCTGAAGGAAAAAAAAAGGGGTCATGATCCCTGGGAGATAAGAGGGTTAAAAAAAAAAAAAAAGATGACAGATATAAAGAGAAAACTAAGCAGCATTTGACAATTGCTGTAGACAGGCCATTTCTCACTGCATGCACATATGTTAAGAGATGGAGGCAACTTTAAAAATCCTTTCTTAGAGGGGCGCCTGGGTGGCTCAGTCTGTTAGGCATCTGCCTTTGGCTCAGGTCCTGATCCGGGGTCCTGGGATCGAGTCCTGCGTCCCCGCTCCCTGATCAGCGGGGAGCCTGCTTCTCTCTCTGCCTGTGCTCCCCCTGCTTGTGCTCTCTCTCTCTCTGACAAATAAAATCTTAAAAAAATAGTTTAAAAAAATTAAAATCCTTGGACCCGAAAGGCTACGTGCACCCCAATGTTTATAGCAGCAATGTCCACAATAGCCAAACTGTGGAAAGAGCCAAGATGTCCATCAACAGATGAATGGATAAAGAAGATGTGGTATATATATACAATGGAATATTATGCAGCCATCAAAAGGAATAAGATCTTGCCATTTGCAACGACGTGGATGGAACTGGAGGGTATTATGCTGAGCGAAATAAGTCAAACAGAGAAAGACATGTATCATATGACCTCACTGATATGAGGAATTCTTAATCTCAGGAAACAAACTGAGGGTTGCTGGAGTGCGGGGTGGGGTGGGAGGGATGGGGTGACTGGGTGATGGACACTGGGGAGGGTATGTGTTCTGGTAAGCGCTGTGAATTGTGCAAGACTGTTGAATCTCAGATCTGTACCTCTGAAACAAATAATGCAATATATGTTAAGAAAGAAAAAAAGAAGAAGAAGAATGTAGCAGGAGGGGAAGAATGAAGGGGGGGAAATCGGAGGGGGAGAAGAACCATGAGAGACGATGGACTCTGAAAAACAAACTGAGGGTTCTAGAGGGGAGGGGGTTGGGAGGATGGGTTAGCCTGGTGATGGGTATTGAGGAGGGCACGTTCTGCATGGAGCACTGGGTGTTATGCACAAACAATGAATCATGGAACACTATATCTAAAACTAATGATGTAATGTATGGGGATTAACATAACAATAAAAAAATTAAAAAAAAAAATTAAAATCCTTTCTTGGAGAACGATGCCTTCAGGTGCATGAAAATTTATATTTCCATCCCCATCTGGCCGGGTCAGGAGGAGCAGTTGTCAGACCTCACACCCTTGTCTTGCGGCAACTAAATTCCAAATCCGAACAGAGCTTGGAATGTGATGTGCTATTTCATTCACAAAACGGGTGTGTATGTGCTGTAGCAACGGTCCACTTCCATGAGATGGCCCTTTAGTATTTTGAGGGAATTCAGTGTTTGTGGCAGAACCCTTTGTTATTCACGCGACTTTGTATAAGCGGATGCACAAAACGCTGAGTGACCCTGGCTCGGTGTCCATTCTATTTCCACCACCCCTGCTCCTGCAGAAATGTCTGCTATTGATTTCCTTTCTCTCTGGAAGAAACTTTTTCTCCCTCTCACTCCTCTCTCCATTTCTTTTCTCTCTGTTTCCGTCTTCTTTTCCCAAATCATAAGGATGTTGATGTTCTCCCTTCTTTGCTTTCAGTTTGATTCATTGTCTCAAGCCCTTATTTTGCGAGGAGTCGATCGGTCCTTAGGAGACAAGGAATGCTAGCGGTCACGTATCCACCAGTGGAACCACACAGGTGAAAGCCAGCTGTCACCCCTGAAAGGATTTTCCCTGAGTGGAGATGTGTCTGTGGGGAACATCCAACACTCCCTCTGCAATCTCAGTGTCTTTTCCTGAATTTTACAGTGGCTGTTGGACATTAAGCACTCATGTGAATTTAACTCCGTGAGTCCCAATGTAAGTTTGAATGGCAAGAGCAAGGGCAAGGGTAATTAGCTGAAGATCTTAAGGCTTAAGATGACTGAAGGACAGAGTTCTCTGCACTCCTGCAGTGATTCATTCTGAGCTTGGGCTTGTTGAAAGAATAACAATTGATAGGGCAGACACTGATCACAGATACTATGTATCTATCGTATGGATAGATAGCCTATCCAGGATATCTATCGTATCCTAGAAATTTGATGTTATTTTTAATGGTAATGACTACTGTACTAGTGGGTATTACAATCTCAGTTTGGGGATGGAAATCTTCGATCAGAGAGGTTCCGTAATAAGCCCACGACTGCCCAGGTATGAATCGATGCAGCATGGATTCATATCCTAGTTCTCCCCACGGGGTTCTCTTTGTTGTACATTATACTGACCCCGGAGAATGTCAAAGATGGCCACCTCACCATTTGAATGACCCTAGGTATTCAAAGACAAGTCAAGGAATCTCAAACGTAAAATCAGTCCTCATCCTCTTTCATTTCTCATTATTTGAACTTAATTCTTAATGTTCGTCCTTCATAAAGTTAGGTTTTGTTCTCTCAAAGCCTCAAATCACTGGACCTCTTTATTTTTCTGTTTTTACAGAAAAATCTTTGTAGCCAGTGTTCCTGAGCAAAGGACGATAGGAAGAGTGTAATGGTAAGAACATGGATTCTGAAGCCAAACCATTGAAGTTCCTAATTCCAATTCTGCTGCTGATGTTGTCACTCTAGGGCAAATGACTTACTGATTCTGTGCCTCAGTTTCCTCTTTGTATAATAGGCATTAGAATATTTTACAGGTTATTGAGAGAATAAAGTGAGAATATATGGACAGTGTATATCATAAATGTAGAAAGCACAGCGTTAGCTATTCTTATTTATGTTTTCTTCATTTATATCAATTGAGATTTTATTTTTTTATTAACATATAATCTATTATTTGTTTCAGGGGTACAGGTCTGTGATTCATCAGTCTTACACAATTCACAGTGCTCACCATAGCACATACCCTCCCCAATGTCCATCACCCAGCCACCCTATCCCTCCCACCCTCCTCCGCTCCAGCAACTCTCAGTTAGAGAGGGAGTCAATTGAGATTTTAAAATATATAATATAACAGCAGGACAAAGTCATAGTTGGTGAATTCCTTAAAATAGAAATTAAAACATATTAACTTTCATGGAGATTCAAAAAGATACTCAGTTTTTCATGAATCAGTTTCATTGATCAAACTGAAATGAAATAAGGAACTCAGTCTACATCAATTTTCTGTGCAGTAAAGTTGTGGAATTTGGTACTTTGCAAAGTGGGGTTTGGAGCCATCTAACAGGCATTGTATTGAAAGACTACAGATACCACCGACCCCAAAGTTTGCAGAAACCCGATCAAATGTAAATTCCAAGGGAGAGCAATTCAGTCCTATTGTTAACTTCTCATTAGATTGCTTTGAGCTAATGTTTAGTGTTAATGCCTGGCAAATTCCAAACAGGGAAAAACATAGGTACTTATCTTTCATATTATATATGACTAAAATTAAAGTTGATTTGTCCATTAAGCAGTGCAGTAACAGGTCTTCTGACTTTTCATAAGGCATTAAAGGAATGATGCATATCAAGAAGACATTCTATTTCAAAAGAATACTAATCAATGCTGAGAACATTTGCTATAAATTATTCACATTTGTTATAAACTACTCCATCCTTTTAAAAATTAACGGTACGCAACCTATAATCTGGGAACAAAAGTAAGGCTGCCTCACCTTGAAAAGCTTGAGTATGAAGGGTTGCTTATAATAAGAGAGCAAATAGATACTAAGACTTGAGTTCAGTGTATTGAGGAATAAATCACTGAGCAGCCTTACATCTGATAAAACATGATCCCTGCTCCTTGTTGTGTGTTCTTTCACCACACATTAATATTTTATGCAACCATTTCAAAATAAAGTCATAATGTGAGTCATAAATCACGGAACTGTGGTAATAAACCACTTTGGTTTATATTAGCTGTATATGGACGATACTTAAGTATTTCCACCATTAGCATGGACTATTTGAGCTTTCTCTGTACCACATTTGCTCTATTTCTTCCATTTTAAGTGGTGGGAATGTGGAAAACAATGCTAAATCCATTCATTAGTGATAAAACAGTGCTATTTGTTCTCCTAATTGATTTCATTTCAACTTGGACCTGTGAAAATGATAGCACAGTTGAAAATGACAATATTATTGACCTCGTTTTATCAAAGAACATGCCTTCCCAATGAATCCTGCTGATGGGATCAAAGGGCATCATATGGAAATAAAACATTTAAAGAAAAAGTGGAACAATGAGTTGAAGATTGAGATGATTGAATGTATAATATGGTTTATACTTGTTCATGAATGACTTATTCTTTATATTAAGTACCCCCCGAAACAAGGCTATTCTAATGTATCATCTTGGTCTTATTATTATTATTAATTTTCTTTTAGTTTCATTCCAGAAGAATCTGTTCTACCCTATTGTTTGAGTATTCTTGAAATTGTTAGTACTAATCTCTGAAGAGGCTGGATAAGGTTATATCTGAAAAAAGTATGTGTATGTATATCCCAGATGTGAATATATATATTGTGGATGTGAATACAAAGCCCATGAGGTGCAGTATTCTGAACTCATAAAAACGGAGCTCCCACCCATTAGATAAATTGACCAAGACGTTAGACACACACATGTATTAGATACTTGTAAATATTTGAAGGTGATGCTGCTGGTGTTTTTTTTTTTTTAAATAAACCTCACTTCATAATCTTCAGGCTGAGGACACTGTTTATGGATCAACAGTTGGGTTAGTCCATGAGGTTATAGCCCTTGACTCATACATAAGTGTGAGGTTAACATGGAATGCTCGTGATGGGTGCTCATGGTTTCTTTCTGATGCCAGTTATGTGAAGGGACTAACCCCTTTTCATCATTAGAAAAAGGAAATAGGCAGAGTCATTGGATGGGGGTGTGGTTGATGAGGATATAAGGAGGAGGTACACAAAGGTACACTGAAAATTAAAACATTAAACACTATGAGTAGACATGTATTGATTTTTTTTATTCATCAAAACTTTCTTGATTTGAAAAAAGTTTATCGATCAGGGATAGACCACTCAAACCCTTGGGGGTTGCACAGGTTACATACTTGAGAGACATGGGCTGGGCTCCCGAAACCCTGGAAAATGCATGTTGTATCTGAAGGGTATATAGTGACTGTTCCGTCACTATGTAGGAATGTGGTCCCTGTTGTCAGGACATCGGATTTCAATGTATTGGCAACCAAATCATCTTAAAAAGCAAACCAGCCTGTGTGGGCTAAACAAAATGTATTTGCCAGCCTGATATGCCAGTTCCCAGGCTGAGACATCTGGGCTGCTATCTGGGCCAGAACTTGACTGTAAGCATCCATGTTTTTGTTCATGAAAAGAATGTATACTGTGCTTCAGGTTTTCTAATTAGTCCTTTGGAAGTACTCAGGTGCTTGTCCTTAGCTGCGATCTCCAGGTGGCCCTAGAATTTTGTTGAGCATATTTTTTCTTAAAGGACAATTGGGTAGCTGGTGACACTGATGTTGTTTGGATTTTCAGAGAAGGACCACTTAAGAAGTGTGTACACCTGGCGTCTCATGAAGGCTAAGGTAATACTGGAAGAGGGGAAGGTAAAGCCTAGCTAAGCATTTCGGCAGCTTAGGAGCAGGAAAGAGTTATTACAGCACTGTCCACTTTAGCGCATGTGGTATGCTTTTAGGAAGACAGGAGATTGCCGAATAGTGGGTCACCGTGGGCAAGGAGAAAGCTGAGCTTTGACCTCAGAAAGGAATTTGGTCTTGATTTCAAGGAGGCATTTAAGACAATAATCCAACACTGTGGAGTACCTAAATGGATGGTGGAAACTACGAGAAAACCACAGGTAGTGTTTGGTCAAACAGCAAGTGGTGGGAGGTGTGTGGAGGTGAGCAAGCAGAGGGAGAGGGGCTCGGAAGCCGGTGGAAGGGCACACAAGTGCTCCAGAACTGCAATATTTATAACTATGTGAGACCAGCGATAGGAGGAGGGTGACAACGGAGGGAAGGTTGCGGCCAGAGGAGAGCATGTGGAAAGATTCATGCGGGCCAAGATTTGGGAGGATGTCCATATTGCGTCAAGGTAACACCCTCGTTCTTTGGAAGCCAGGTCTCAGAGGCTCAGCCGACTTCCGAAGATGGAATGTTTTCCCCATATTACCCATTTTCTATATACTTAATAGCTGCTCCCCATTTCGTCCCATTGCTGGAGCCCTTGGGTCTGTTAGCTTCGCCAGACAAACCCAGAAAATTCTCCAGGCAAGTCTGTTGCCTTCCAGGCAGCTCGGAGTCTGGGTTGTAGATGGCTTACTGCAGTTTGGGGTAGTTACCATCTGTACCTTTGGAATGGCTGACCCTTTCCAGGGCTCCTGCGACCCCATGGCGGGCAGAGGATGGGCTGAAGCCAGGTAGGCGTGAGTGTGTCTGTATGTCAGGCTCTTCTCACTCAGTGTTGGTGCTATCACTCCCCAGTCCTGGCTCTGCAGGTCATGGCTAATTGCTCATTGGCCTGCTTCAGGGGTCCACCCAGTTCTGGTCCCACCCTGCCATGCATTTTCTTATTGTTTCTCTCTGAAATGAACTGGGATAGAATTTCATGTCATAACAGATACACGGAAGGTTTCCCACTTCTTCTAAAATGAAGCAATCACCAATCAATTGCTGGCATTCTTTCCCCCCCCCCCGAAAATGTGGGTTATCTTGGTTGCTTCCCATTGGAAACTTGGCTTGTAGTGGTTTAATTTCTAGAAATTGTGTACTCCATTTTTAGAAATATAACTAATCCCAGAAATAATGAACATTTCCAAAAGTGTTTTCCATAATCATCTCCTCAGTAAACAATTGCTTTTTTCTTGAACGTAAATAGTATTGAACTGAAGGATTCGTTCCTAGTGAGCATAATTTTTTATAAGTCCCATTTCATGGACCAAATGACGCAACCTATTTAGTATGGGTTTAACTAATGAAGAATTGGTAAACTTGTCAATAAATTTTCACCCAGTGAAGTGGAAACACCATGTCTGCTATATTGAGCTACCAAAGAGCAGTTAAAAAAAAAAAAAAACTGGGTGAAAATCCTGGAATGTCTAGTCACATAATGTCCTTTCTTTTCTTACTTTAATGTAACGTCTCTTTTTGTTTGTTTTAGTTATGGGTGTGACTATAATAGTGTTACTAACAACCTTTAATTTAAAACCTGAATGCAAGTGCTTTCCCCCCAAGTTATTATAGGGAGAGGTCAAGGTCAAGGTCAAAAGCGGGACATTTGTCTCCATTTCAAAGATGGAAAACTAAGGTCACTTTTGATATAGTTTATGAAATACATTGCAATTATTTATTTATTAGATTAGGTAGGTCCTGGAACCATTAACAAAGTTCTTTTAAAATGTAAACAGTGAGGTATTGATTAAATCAACCGTGAGTGCATGTTGACTCCACAAAAAGTCCCGAAGCTTCTTATAACTTGGATCAGCACAGTCCAATTCCTTTTCATCCTCACCTCGTTTTAAAACTGTTTAAGCCACGTTACCACTTAATTGCTAACTCATCTGTAGCAGGAAACAATTATTCTGAATAAGCCCACGTACTGCTCTGGTTTTGCAGCAGATTATTTAAAAACAATATTTCCTCAAGATAACAATTTTGATAATGATGCAGGAAGGAAATATATTTGCAATTAAGCGAACATGCTTTAGCACAACAAGCAATAAAAAGCTTAACACTGAGCCTTTGTGAATTAAATGCCGGAACAGCATTGGACAAAAGTCATGGTTCTGCTGACACATTTATTTCTCAGTAAATGAAGACTGTTTAGGTTTAATGCATTTGTGGTTAGCAATAGTTTAAGAGATCAATGTAAATTCATTCTGAACTAGTAAATAAGACTTTAATGAAACTTCTAACAGCATGCTTTCACACCTTAGATCTCTTTATCATTCTGAGGTGACACAGCAGGATTCTCCTTGAGTTTGATGACACACACATAACATTATGAAGTGTTTGACAGATTTCATTTGATGTTTATTTGATTTATGGGGTTGATGTTGGATTTCAGCATCTCTCTCTCAGCCGTTTGTTCGGGCTTAGTACAGAGTGCTTTTAAAGATAGTTTCTTTTAAATGTACTTATTAATATTATATATATATGTTCATATATATATATGCACTATTAATGAAATGCAGTTTAAGACTGATCATGAAACATTCCCACTCTACTAAATGAGGTAATGTAGGAGAAAGCACTTTGCAAACTGTAAAGCCATATACAGATGTTAGTTATCATAATTATTGTTGTTACAGGAAACCCGGGTTTTCTATATTATTATTCTGTTTTCCTTTAACACTTAATTCAAAGAGTAAATACAGACAACCAATTTCCTTAAAAACCTGCTGCAGCTCTTTAAACAGTTCTGAGCGTTTCATTAAGGTTTTATTGTAAATCATGCATGATGCTATTAATTTAGTTCAGCCTTAAAAAGAATCTACTGACATCATAAACATGACTTGTTGCATTCAACTTCGCCAATGCAAACTTCACATAGAGGATGCTGGAGAATTTCCACCTGGGCCCGGGGAACCTTTAAGGGAAGCACATCCAAAAGTTATTCTTCTAGATGTAAAGATACCTCCTGCTGATTTTGCAGTTGACTCGGCCCTTCGTGGATGATGAACTTCATGAATTATTTTTTGTCAGGAGGAGGCAAAGAAAGGGTTTTTTCCCTTTCCCTGTCTCTCCCTTTTTTGGTTTGGTTTAGGACAGAGTAGGGGCTGCAAGACACTCACATGCAATGAATCACAGTCAAGATAAAATTATTGAGGTAAAAACAATGACTTTTTGGGTTAGAATTTGAACCTCATCCTAGTGATGCGAGGAAAGCTTGGCGCATTTTATGAACAGGCAAGGAATTTACCCATGGAGATAGATGATCAAACTCTTTCTGCACAACCCACCTCGGTGATAAATTTTAAAGTGCAGGTTCCTCTTTACCATATAAACTTCACAACCGATCACATGTATGTCTTTCTTTCTTTTTGTTTAAACACACAAGGAGCACAAATGAATTGTTAATGGTTTATTGGGTATTTAAACAAATGAAACAAAAATGAAGCAAATATTTAAAATAAATAAAGGAACTTGTGACCCAGTTCTGGCGCTTGGGATATCTAATCTGTTTTTGCTTGATGTGTAGTTCAGAAGGAAACATAAATGCTAAGAGGCAAATGAGCAGAAGGTATTTCTTCCCATTGGTAAATGATGCCCCAAAAGTGTTCATCATGTAGAATTTGTTAGTAGATCCTGTGGCATAGTGTATCCATTGGGGAGGAGGGTAAGATAAACATAGTTACATACGCTTGAAAAGTAAGAAAGCACAAATAATTCAGAGGAAAAAAAATACTACAGAAAAATAGGGAAGGCATCCACTAAAGTATCCAGTGTGGGAATTCCAAGAGGAAGTTCATTACAACCAAGTTATCTGCTCCCTGGACTGCACAGAGCTAGTCCATCCTGACTGCAGGCCCCCAAGTTCTGGTGAATTGCCCCGTAATGCACCCCAGGTGCGTCCCTACTAGAGTATGACTGGAAATGAAACTCAGGTAGTCTGCATTTACCTCATTTCAGACCCACTATTTCAGGTAATGCAGCCCACGGAAATATTTGTTTTATTAGTACCCATGCCATCTTAGTATTAGGTGCTCAATGAAAGGTTTAGAATGCCCAAATGAATGAATGAAAAAAAATCAAACTCAGTTCCGTGTTCCATTTAGAAAAGGTCAAAGTGAAAATTATGAAGATAAGAAGTGAGTACAAATCAAAATCATTGAGGTTCAGGGGATTGGCGCATTGTCACATAGAGAATCTGTGAATGTTCTCTTTGGAATGGTCAAGGAGTATCTACTTTTTGTCCCTTCTGCTGGCTGATAATAATTTAAATGTCAATGAAATGTGTTTGTAATTAAAAAATGATGTTCAGCACTCTTGCTTCAGGTATCAAATTGGGTTTTGGTCTAGAGCACCTGCATCTTAGAGCAGAATCTAAAATTAGTGTGTCTCTCTTCTAAAATTCTAGTCAGTGGTGCTTGTTTTTCTGGATTTACAAATAACAATATAACAAACATCGAACCCGGTTATAGTGTTTTGGGGTTTTTTGTTGTTGTTACTCAAGAAATAGTGTCAGTGAATTAACTGAATATCTTATAATTCAATATCACATTTTGTTTGTTTGCCACCTAATGAATTATATATACTGGAGCTCCATTGTCTTGGGCTCAAAATAATAAGTTTGAACTAAACTATCTCTCTAGATTCAAAATTACTTAATTATTAGTAGTATAATCATACAAATATGATTTTCCTATTAAAATCTTCAGGAGATAGAAAGTTTTCTGAAAGAAAAATGAGAAATCCTAATTAGGGTCCAAATAATTTGGGCCTTACATCAGTGATGATCAATCCTGATATTGTGACACATGGAAGTATGCGGAGTTTTCTGAAGGCAGGATGTGAACTTTCAGCTCTGAAAATATGTTTCAATTCTCTTCAGGCACAGGAATAAATATGTTAACAGTAGGGTATAGAAACTGAAATTGTCAGAAATACTGGCAAGTGTGCATAACATACAATGGAAGACAGGGAAGGTAATCCTTAAAAAGTGTATTAAAGCAATTCAGCTATTTTATTTTTATTAGACATTGAAGTAATCCTTTAATATTTAAAATATGTTGGGAGGTGAATTTACTTGCTGACTTGAAACACTAATTGTATAAAATCAATTAAAGTTAAAGCTAATAAGATTGTCATCTTGATTTTAATGCCTCATCTAGGGGTCTTGGGAATAACATCCCTATTTTGCAAAACATTTTTGTGTCATAAGGTAAAGAAGAAGGAAGGTAAGATGGATGCAAGCACCTATTATGGACTCTCTCTCTCTATTTTTGATCAATAGCAAGCATTCCTATACTCTACTTGTTTTAAAAATATTCTCGAAAGGCAAGTATAACTGGTTTACAGTGTGCCAATTCGAATACTGACTTAAGGAGTTTACCTGTGTTTAAATATATAATTGAAGCTAAATTATTACATTTCTCAAAGGCGTACAGATTTTTAGATATTGGCTTTTGAAGTATATATACTACTACAAAGAATTTCTAAAGTAATCATTTGTATAATTCCAAAATACTGACCTTCGGTCACTAAGTTTCATCTCGAGAGTATCAACCAATCTAAGTGAAAGAAACAAAAACAATAAACTTTATTAATACGTGTGGAAGTGCAGAGTAGCTGGTAAACATATCAAGTTAATAAAGCCAGGGAAACAACTGGGTTTTCTTTGTGCCATTTCCCACAGAAGCGCTGAAACTAAATAAGATGAGGAAAGAGAATTGTCCAGTGTGGTTCTAATAAGCTTTGGGCCAAGGCAAATAGCAATCAGTCTTAAATAGCAGTTACTGTAGCTGATTGAGAAGTAGGAAGGTAAAGACAAGCAATAATCGGGGTTTAATAAGTTGGCAGATCTTTGAAAATTTACTTTGATAACTAAGATCAGTTATTAATGACATGTTTTTAAAACTCAGATGGCTTATCTGCCTGCCTCAAAGGTCACATCTGTTTGCAATGAAAACTTAAATCATCCTCCTGAATTTAAAAAAAAAAGTCTTTTAGAAAGAAAAAAATGAACTAATCTTTGTGGTGCTTATTCTGATGCTCACATTCTGGTCAAACCCTGCATGATCTTTCCCCTTTCCAGGTAAAGCCTGAATAATTGCTTTGCTCACGTCTTCCTCTGTTCTGGACAGTGGAAAGAAAAAACGGAACTTGTTGAGGGAAGGTGCTCTTTGCTGCATTGCATACACCCGTTTATTCCCCATTGCAACATGTGCTCAATGCCAGGAAAGCCATGATATCTCCTTAAGGATTTATTGAAGTCTGGGAACTCCAACGAGTGTTAAGGATACCTTATTAACTTGCTGTTGCCTGCTGAGAAAACATTGTTTATATGGAATTGGCTTATTGCTAATGAGAGAATATATTAAGGCATAACAATGGCGAGGCATAATATGGACTCTCTTTTTCTAAATATTTTCTTTCAGATCTCTCTCATTCCAGTTGATGTTAAAGGGTCAGGCATGTCATCACTCAATCCTTTACTTACTGGAAAAGGCAAACGGATTTTATTAAGATTGGATAATTTCCCCCACCCCATCTGTCTCTTCCCCACTAGCATCTCAGCAATAACCCCTTCCAGCTGCAAATGCAAAGTAGTTCCAATGTTTCTCTCTTCCTGTAATAATCATGCATATATGCCCAGCTTGTGTGTCTTCTTGCCTCATGAATTTGCAGAGTGGCCCCGACGAGGCACCCTCTTGTCTTGGGGACAATTGCCAAGGCTGATCCATGGAGAAGCAAATTGTGGAAGAGAAGCCTTGTTTTATTTAGCAGAGTTCTGACCCCTTTAGAGTCTGTACGTTTTGAATATAGCCCTGCACCCCTCCTGCCTTGTTCCCTGCCCTCCACTTTACCCCACACATCCCTGTCCATTGGCTGCTGGGTATTCTGAGGGCAGCCCCTCATTTAGGACTGAAATGTACCTTGCCTTCCGCACAGCTGCAGGGCCCAGCTTTGCTAAAACGGAAATAGATGGTGGTGGGTAATAAGGGAATCTGATCTCAGGTCTCTCTTCTCCATTTCCTAGGAACAAAGTGAATTCTAGTGGGTGAGAAGAAGAGAAGAGAAGAGAAGAGGAATCAAGACATCAGTGTCTTAGAGCAGGGAGCAGCAGGTTATAGACCCCTGCCTGCGATGTGTCAAATGTACTGCGAGCCCCCATGACCCTCTCCACTCCAGCCTGCACACCAGGTGAGCTCTTCAGGATTCCTCTGGATGGCAGTCAGCAGCCCAGAGTCATTTCTTCAGGAGGGAGGCTCTCTCTGGAAAAGCTGATCTACATTTCTGCTGGGACTGATGCTGTGGAGACTGCATAAATTGGTAAGTAGTGAAGCCACTAGTTTTGTCTCAGCTGACGATAATTATGGATTAGGGTGCCCAGAGCAAGAATGAGCAAATGGTCTGGAGGAAAATCGGCAGTGGAACCCTACACTGGGGGTGCGGAAGGTAACATCTAAAGTGACAAAGAAAAAGTGCTGCAGAACAAAGGCTCGGGAGACCGGGAGAACATGGGGAGGGCTCCAGCCAGTTTAAGTACAGCTATTGCCAAGTATCTTCACTCTACATCCGAACTTCTTCTAGGAGACCACGTTGTATTATTCTCTGTCCTTCCTTTCTCCCTGGCCCTGTTTCCTGGTTCTTTTGAGGTTTCCAGCCTCATTTCTGCCTTCACCCCCTGCCCCTCAATGGTCCCTGCTCTGTATTCCAGAATCCCCTTGTCAGGGCACAGTAATGGTGGCCAGAATCTGTTTTGGTGTTTTTTTGTTTTTTTTTTTCAAAGTTCATGATCAGCAACTCATTTATGAAGTTTGATTTCTCCCATGGGCTAAGTAAAAACATAAAAATTAAGAGACTTTGGAAGTTATGGTACCTCAAACACAATCTCTTGGAGTTTCCACGTACCTGCCCTTCCTCAAATGGGCTGCTTGGCCATTCCCTTCTCTAATTCTGTCTTATTACCCTCCCAAATGTTCTTCATGCACCAGTCCCTATTCAAAGAAATGGAAACAGAAAACAAGCAAGAATACAGATAAATACTATCCTACGAACCTTGATCAATGCCAGACACATAATAAGCATTGACTCGTGAATGAGTAATAATTGCTTAATATCCCACTGCCATAGTGTGCTACACCTAGCATTAGCAGCTGACCAACAAATAACTTTGTCTTTGTAAGTGAAAAAAAAATATTTGAGACACTTTTCTTCAAATATTTTTCTCAAATATTTCACCTCAATATTTTGCTACGTTTCAGATTTATTTCAGTCGATTTGTGATAGAACGCTGTGAAATCCTTATATGAGTTGTTAAGGGTTGGAATTCAGAACCAGACATGGCTGGTAAAATGGTCTCTTTGATAATCCGTTCTTCTTGGTTCTTTGGCACTTTTTTTTTTTTTTTTTGGCCTTATCCAGCCAAACCACTCTCCAGGCTATACTTGTTTTACCCCAGGGGAGTAAGTCTGTTCACACAAAAGCCCTCTGTGACGTGGCCCTTTCAATGTCCATCCCGCTTCTACTTTGAACAAGGGGAGTGTTGTTGAGCTTTATGCACGAGTTATCTCAGAAGTGTTGCCATCCCATTTCCAAATAGCACCACGATGGGTCATTTAAGGGCGCTTGAGTTGGATGAGGTTAGCAGTATTCGTCCAGTTGGTGTGGCACATAGAAAAAGAGTCAAAATTGTAGGTTTGATGACTTTGGGGGCCGCGAGTTCTAGTTTTGTTCCATCGATTTGCCAACTGTGGGCATAGGGGCACTTGACGTGAATATGGCTGGAGTGGAATCAGCACAAATGAATCCTTCTTACTTGAAAAACAGAAACAAAAAGCAAGGCAGTGGGACTCTTTGGTGAACATGTAGGCAAAACCTCAATCCCTCCCTCCCTCTCCCTCCTCCTCCCCTGTTCTCTGTATAATCATTATTTTATGAGCTGAATGACAACAGCATCTCTTGCTTCCATCCTGTATGATTCAGGATGGGCGTGCTGTGTGACAATGAATTGGTGTTGTAAAGGAAGGCCAGGATCTCCCTCTCTGTGCTCCCTCCTCAGCTGACCCTCTATCGGTGTCTGGAGGACCATGGCACTCACCCCTTGTTTACGTAGCTGAACTCCATGGTTAACAAGACGCTGTTTTCCATCTAATGAATTTGCCCCACAGGCACAGGAAAGGGGCTGGTTCCACCATTTTCAGAAGCCAGGCAACCGATAAATTTAACAGGATTTTGTTGACATTAATTGGGTTCGCATTGGTGTGGGGCATTCTCACTGCTGGCTCATTTGCCTCCTGGATCATTTGACTCACCCAGGTTCCGGCCAGCCAGTCATTCAGCCATGTGATTCCAGGCTCAACAATATCTCCGAGTCACTGGCGACTCAATCACACTTTAGTTTATTGCTCAATAAAATAATAATAACAATTCATTCAGACATTTCACCAGGCTACATTTCTCCAGGGGCAAAATAAAACTTTCTAGCTTAAAGAAGTGTATGCTTTCACTTCTTTTTCTTTCTTTCTTTTTTTTTTCCCCAAAAAATAAGTCAAAATGCTTTTGGTATGAACAAAAAACTCTTTCCAAAGGTGTGGCTATCGACACCTAGAGCAGATTCTAAGAACTGGTTTTAGGATTGGAAAAAAAAAAAAAAAGCGGAGAAGATAGTGGCCCTCTGACTGTTTCCGTGGTGGAGATACACACACACACACACACACATACACACACACACACACACACACACAAACTGTTTTAGCTTATAAAATAAATTACTTCATAATTCTTATGTTATTATCAAACAGGCTTTGCACATTTGCCCACAGAGAAGTCGTGCTGTTTTGCCAAGTGGCAAACTATGTGAATGCTAAGTTTTTGTTTAGTTTTTCTGGGGGATGCTAACTTATGCAATGTGCCTCTGTCCTTAGGAAGCTTTTATGTTGGCTGTGCATGAGCTAAGGCACTCATGAAGCTGAGGCCTAATTTGCAAATTGGGCCTTTATATCCACGAATTGATGAGTAGACCCACTGTCATCTGGGGGGAAGGGCTGTTTTTTAAAAATTTCAAATTTGTTCGGAGCTGATGCTTTTGTGATTTGCGTTAAAAATGGTCAGAAAGTGCATCATGCTTTTGGGTCTCACGGAGATCTCATATTGCTATAAAAGTCTTTAAGTACTTGACTCCTAAACTCTATGCTTATCTTAGCACAGACTGATTACAAATAATTCCTGACCCACACCCGCCACAGACCCCACTTTCAGCAGCTGCATCCTGGACTGCTCAGAAGCAGAGAAAGATCTACGTTAGGCTTAAAACAAATGAGATCTCATTAAACACACACACACACACACACACACACACACACACACACACACACACATACACTGGGGTAAACAGCAATCAGTTCCAAATTTATAAGATTATTAAATTATCAACTTAAAGGTCTTTTTAAAGTCAGTTTCTTATAACAGCTCACTGTCCTGGAATACAGGTAAAGTGCTTTTAGATTGACTTTATTGTGTGTGTTTTTTTTTTAAGATTTTATTTATTTATTTGACAGAGAGAGACACAGCGAGAGAGGGAACACAAGCAGGGGGAGTGGGAGAGGGAGAAGCAGGCCTCCCACCGAGCAGGGAGCCTGATGCGGGGCTCGATCCCAGGATCCTGGGATCATGACCTGAGCTGAAGGCAGACGCTTAACGACTGAGCCACCCAGGTGCCCCAAATTGACTTTATTGTTTATGCATCCCTAATCTAGCACCTTTTTGAATCCTGTCAATGGTCAGTGTGTAGATGGTTGGAACATTGGCAAAGGGGTTGTTTTCTGTGAACTTGCTTCAACATTTAATACAAAACAAATTAGCAAATGCCTTCAAAACCCCTGAAAAAAATCATATGTTCTTTCATGCTATTTCATTACTAAACATTTTTTTAGCATACATATAATCGTATATTGTTTTTTAAAATATTTTATTTATTTATTTGAGAGAGAACGAGAGCATGAGCAGGGGAAGAGGCAGAGGTAGAAGCAGGCTCCCCACTGAGCCGGGAGCCCGACATGGGGCTCGATCCCAGGACCCCGGTGTCATGACCTGAGCTGAAGGCAGATGCTTAACTGACTGAGCCACCCAGGTGCCCAATCATATATTGTTTTTTATAACCAGGTTGTATCTTTGTGCAATGACTGGCAGAGCACAAGGGTGACATTGGTCTGTCCCCACATGAAGAGGAAGGTGGTAAATTTCTGACTCTGTTCGGGCTAAACCAAACAGAATTACAAACGTGTGTTACCCAAATGTGTAGACATTAGAGTCAAGTTGGACTTGACTTTATATATATAATATTTTACTTTTAAGTAGTATCTACATCCAGTGTGGGGCTTGAACTCACAGCCCCGAGCTCAAGAGTTGCACACTCTGCTGACTGAGCCAGCCAGGCGGCCCCCGGAATTTGATATATTTTTAATACTTGTTTGTGTACTCAGACATCCATATGTGTGGAGATGTTCCAATGAGCAGTCTGGCTCTGAGTCCATGTGTTGGTAAGGACATAGGTTTGTCAATTGTGACGATCTCCTGGGCTAGATAGAAGTGCACAAGTTCAAGCTGGTATGGCAGTTCACTCAGCGAAAGCAATGGGGCTCACACTCCTTCTGTCTTGTGTCTCCATCCCCCTAGCAGGTTGGTCATGTCTGTGTGGTCCCAGGTAGTTCACAGCCCAGCTATAGTCAACAAAGAGGGGGATGTGGAGGATTCAGGGAGAACATGCCCTTTTCCTTTCTTCCTCTCTCATCTTGTTGGACAGTCTGCCCTGAGATGAGGACAGGAATCAGGGATCAAGTGCTTAGGAAGTTTTACAGCAATATGATGTTGTCGTGAAATCCAGATGCACAATCTGTTTCCTTGTCATTAATTTCATTGTATTTTACAAAAGCATCAGTTCTCAACACATTTGAATTTTTCAGGAAAAAAAAAAAAAAAGCGCTTTACTCCAGATAGCAATGGTCTCATAACCAATCTGCAGTATAAAAGCCCATTTGCAAATTAACCACTTTGCTGCAGGGAAGGAAATGTGGTCCAGAGACAATCAGTAACTTCCGGCCACCACAGGCCCCTGTAAATATGGTGATACTGTGGGGAGAGTCCAAGGCCCCATCATGGTTGATTTGGGTTCCCAAACAGAGTTTCAGTTGTTGACCTCGTCATCATTCACTGAGACACAAGGCTGCGATGTATGATGCGGATTTGCCAGGGAGTCTCTCCTACCAGCCTCCGTTCTCTCTCAGTGTCAGCTGTGTGTGCACAGTGCCCAGCCATTTGATCTAAGTGTTGAAGGAAGATATTTACTCAAGATCTAAAGCATGAGGATCTGTGATGGAACACAACAGAAAGTTGAGACTCCCCAAACCAAATGCTTCAAGGTAGAGTGAAGGAGACTTGTCTTTGCATGACCCATGGCCCACGTGCAGGGACTGCCAAGTAGACAGGACAGGGACCGTATGGCAAATGCAAATGTTCACAGTTTTGTTTCATTGAAGTAATTACCCATTGGCTAAAATATGGGTAAAGCTCCCTTTCTGGAAGGAATTCTATGTGTGCCCTGAACAACAAACTCAAAATCACATCTTGTCATTGAACCATTTACTCTTCATCAGTGGAAACAGCCCAAGGATGGGGAGCCAGGCCTTCGTCGGCTTTCTGCAGCCCCCGGGGCTATGGATGGGGCATGAGGCCACCCCTCATGCCAAACCCCATCTGACATGGCCAATCCCAAACCCACTGTGTAGCTCTCTGAAGCCCAGTCCTGTTTCTCCTTTAGTTTCTTCCCCTCCTCTTCTCCTTTGTTGGAGAAAATCTAGGCCGTGGTTGTTGGGACCTAAGCCTTCAACCACAAGTACTGTGCTCACTTGCTCTGTTGAGGTAGTTGCCTGTGACTGCATGTTAGGGAGCATTTTCCTGGCTTATTGGGGTGGAGGCCAGGCTGATGACAGGAGGGAGTCTGAACCAGGCTCTCTGTCTGGGTCTTATTGAAAGTTTGTCTGAGAAACATAGCTAGGTGGAGGGGATGATGGATCGAGGGGGAACAGGCAGTGAGAAACACCTCTTGCTGCTTTCTGGTAGGATGATAATATATAAAGGAAGATCCAAGGCCTTTCTAGAAGTGACCCAATAGAATTCATCACACAGCTTCTATAGGGGAGGTAGACATTGGGCTAATGCTATAAAGTCTTTATTTATTTATTCATTTTATTTTTAAATTCTGACATCTGAATGTCTCTCTGGAAGAAATCTGTCTGTATTTATAAAGTTGCTCTGATACGCTATCCGGAGTTGAGAGATGGGATTAAAAGAGATTGGCTGCAAACAAGAGCACCAAAAAGCTGCAAAAGAAAGAAGCTGAATTCAAGAGAGAGACACAGAGGTGGTGGGGGAGAGGGAAGACAAAGAGCTTGGCAAGAGACTGGAGCCAAGCTCTCAGAACTAATGAAGGAAGTTAAGAAGAAGTGTGTCTCGACATTGTAAATCTATTAAAAACTACCCAGTTGTACTTCTAATAGGTGAATTTTATGGTATATAAATTATATCTCAGTAAAACTTTAAAAAAAGAAAGCATAGGTGTGTCTAGTATTCAGTTTCGAGTTGTTCATGATACTGCTGCAGTAGAATTTCCAAAGGCCTCCCCAGCATTTTGCAAAGCCTACTAGACACAAACAGAACTTGTGAGAGGTCTGTTTATTTGTGTGGTTTTGGTGAAAATCAAGGAAAGGGATGGCATTCCATATTTGGCTAACGTGGGGTGGAAGGAGACAGTGTGCACCAGAGCAGAGACAATCCATTGATTCTCAGTTCAGGGGAACCTGGGGCTCAGGGCCAGAGTAGCCAGAATATGAGGCCCTTATAATTTGCAGAGATCTTGGGAATGGCATCAGATTCTTCTCACAGTGTAGACTGGAGGTTTATCTGGAAATTATGGAGCCTCTCATGACAATAAGTTTCTCTTAAATACAATAGAAATTTTCCATTTTCTTTTTTTTTTTGTTTTGGTCTCCACTTTTATGGAATGCTCACCCCTCTGGCAGCAAATCTATTCTACTACTTCAGCCTTTTCAAAAGCGCATTCCTGGGATTAATAATTCTAAGGGATATGCAGTGAGAAACGAGATTAGAAGGTCAAGTAGATTTTGGGAATTTCTGCAAACTCTATCCCCCTCTCATAGAGTCATAAGACATAATATATTAAGGGCTCTGAGAAGGTCTGCAGTCAGATCCATGTTTCTCTTTAGTCCAGTGTTTTCCACACTTAGTTGACCACTGACTTTTTTTCAAATAGCACACATCATCAGAGAGAGCTGTGGGAAATGTCACTTCACTTGAAGACTGTTTTGTATTTAAGCAAAATCCTTCCACCCGGAGCCAAGATGGAACTTTGCATGAGTGTGCTTGGTGTTCCTCATTCTTCCACCACACGGAGTGTTCTTCTAAAGTAGTTGAAGACTTTTTGGTTTGGTTTCAATGATGTCCGTGCAATCGGCCTTGTCAAAGCTGGGAAGCCTAAGTTGCTACGTATTTGTCAAAGGCAGCAAACTGTTGAACAATAATCATTCAGCAACCACAAAATGCATCCAGGGAATTGGTGTTGTCAGATTTGGATATTAGTCTTCCGTGGCCTGACTGTGGTAATTAATACATAATGATAGTGCAAATGCTAATGAAATTAGCAATGCAATAGCTATTAATATGGTTGAGGCATATCATTACTGGCCTACTGCCGTCAATGAAGAAGTCTTTGCTAAAGCCAGCCTTTCTTCAGGATAGTGGGTAACACCGTGAGTTAACTTTTCTTGTTGGATTCCCTGCCTTGCATTTGGTGATCTCTGATTGCACCTAACTGCTGCACAATACTATAGAATTCTGTTTTTTAACCTCCAAATAATCACAAATATAGCCAAGGTTCCCAACAGATGAGAAGAATGCCAAATATCAGACAGGAGGAAATAAAATGAAAATAGCAGTTTAGAACTCAAGTGTAGCAAATACTTTGGGGTAAGAACAGTGGAAAGCCCAAGCAATGTTAATATGCTAGTCAGTATAATAGATAATTCACTTATATGGCTCCAAAGTACGGATGTGCAGGTCCTCTTAATGGTGTTCTCATAAATATCTGTCCATTTATTTAATTTCTACCTTTCACTAGGACCCGATAGAAATTCATAACACATTAGGAGAATATTGTTTGACACTGGAACTTTTCTGATTCAGAAATCAGGTGGAGGACCGACTGGGGCTGCCCGCAGCGGCTACCCGCATCTCGTCTCGCCTGGTGGCATGAAGGGGGCTCTTCGGGCTCATCCTTCATTTCCCACTTTTGACTGATGTTTTCATTCCCCTAATTTCTCCTCTGGAACATTGTCATTTCACTTCCTGCTTTACAGTTCTCTCCACTTTGCCTTTGTCTTGTGACCCGATCTACATATGTCTCCGTAAGTGAGAGTACACGCAATTTCAGCACAACTTTGGTTGTCTGTTAGTAAATTCCAGAGTGAGGAAAATCGTTTGTCAAAGAAGGCTTTCTGTGAAAATCCTATGTAACGTGACACATCCAATGTTGAAGAATCCTGTCCTCACTGTGGAAGAGAAGAGAAATCGTAGAGTGGGCTCATTAGGTTAGCAGCATAAAGCAGCTAGCCCATAATGGGTTATGTAATGGAGCCATTTAATAAAAAGAGGGACAGAATACTAGTGTAATTAGACAAGAAGGTCAGAGGTATCGTCAATTTAGACAGAGCTGATGTGAGAAATAGGACTTAAAATTTCCAGGAAAAATATCTCCTGGAGATTGTTAGAACCACAAAAAAGGGTCTGCGTTTCCAGCTTAATAGCCAAAGTCACGATATGCCGTGTGCGGTGTGGCTGGGGGAGCACTCTGCTGGGCATCCCTGACCGGAAGTGCTGGGGGCTTGTCCCACACCTTGTCTGATGCTAGGAAAACATCCCTCCATGGGAGGGACTCACCTGCTCCTTGACTCGTCTTAGTGAGTTGTTTTCCAGGACAATTATGGTCAGTTTCTCCAAAGGAAAATTTATGGTCAATTTCTCCAATTTCTTTACTACTAAAGGGAAAAAAGAAATAATTTCATAAGATTTATAAAATTTTACCTCTAAGACGTATTAGTACTGCCTCACGACTCTTGTTTCCTAGCATGTTTCCACATGTGACATTCAATCCCCTTTGTTTGCTTCTCTCTCCCAAACCTGTCTGCATCTAAGGTGAATTAAAGCTGCTTCTTTCTGAAGTGACCCCTGACCTCCATAGGCATCCACCTTTAGCTCTGGTTCTTGCTCTTCGGGTTGTGGCTTGTCTCTCCTGAGAGACTACAGACGACTCTGTGATGGGCTCCTCTCCTGCCCATGCGTGTAGCGTCTTCTCTTCTTCCTCCTAACCTCCTCTGTGCCTGGATGAGCACTTGGCTCCTGGTATGTGCATAGTCAATATTTATGAATAAAATAATGCATGGGAGACAAATGGGGTTGGCTTCTTGAGGGCTGGTAAGAAGGATGGGCATGATTGTTCCCTGTGGTGGCCAAAAGAGAACATGTCTTAAAGAACAGATGGGCTCCTCTGTCTTCAGGGATCCAGCGTTTGGCACAGGCAAGGGCCCCATGACGTGAGACCATCTGCTCTAGTGATCGACACCATTCAGGTCCCAGGGAAGCACTCCTCCACATCTCGTCTTCTGGGGCACTCCAAACACAACATAACCAAGCCTGACCGCATGAAGGAGTATGGGTCTGTTATTGGCAAATCAAAATACAGGACACAGATAAATTTGAATTTCAGATAAACATTGAGTACTTTTAGTATAAGTATGTCCCAAGTGCACTGTCATTTATCTATTAACCCTATGTGGGTCTTGCTACTGTTCCTGGAGATGGACTCAGCTTTGGCGAGACGCCTGGAAAAAGAATAAATTAATGAACTTGTTTATCCTTCTCTTAAATATCCTGGTGATGATGTATTCTCACGTAATGAATGATCACTTTCCAATAGTTCCGAACATTCCTATTCTTGCTTCTCTTTATGTCCCAATATGTAGCTTTAGGGGTACTCATGAATCAGGGAATTAGCATGGTGTTCTCAACAGTTGCTCATAGTAGTTGAGAAATATTTTGCAACATTGAACACTTGCAATTATTCCTGAATTTTTATACATCCAGGTTTGATGTAACATGCATGAAGAATGACACCAATGCTTCAGATATTCTTAGATATATACATACTAATTAACCAATGCTTTAAGAAGTGGTTAAAAAAAAAACCAATGTAAGTGATCATGATCTATAGGATGCAATTAAAATATTTTGTAATATTTTCTATTTGAACACGATATGCAAAATTCATCTGTTGTTTCTAAATTTAAGAACTGCTTTAGGGGCGCCTGGGTGGCTCAGTCGGTTAAGCATCTGCCTTTGGCTCAGGTCATGATCCCAGGGTCCTGGGATCGAGTCCCGCGTCGGGCTCCTTGCTCAGCGGGGAGCCTGCTTCTCCCTCTGTCCCTCCCCCAACTCGTGCTCTCTCTTTCTCTCTCTCTCTCAAATAAATAAATCTTAAAAAAAAGAACTAACATAACATAATAAAATAAAATTTATAAAAAAAGAACTGCTTTAAAACCGTTATTGATAATTTCACTCCCTACTGTCTGAACAGAGCAAAGGTTTTCTTTGACATTTAAATGTTTTAAAAACTATACTGTCTCAGTTGGCTTATGTGCAAACTAAGTGATAGTTTTGAGTGTAATGACATTTGAAATGAAAGTAAAAAAGAAATTTTAAGGAATAAATATATAAGATTTAATCAATTACATACATTTAAATTTTATTACTATGCTAAAAAGGCTGACCCACGAGAACACTAAAATAATTAATTATTGTCTAAGAATGTTAATTATTATATTTTGCTGACATTCAGGCACACAAAAACCATAGCTTCACATTCTCTTCTTATAGTTGTCAAGGTAGAAGGATAAAAACATATTTTATTCCACAGTTTGTTAATCTGGTTTATAACATGTGGATATTTATATATAGGCAAGGGAACTCTCCAGTCTTGGCCTGGGCCACAAATTTGGGGGGACTCACCTGCATGGAGAGGCCAGCAATATTCCTCCTTCCCACTCGGCATCTGGTAAATGCTAGCTTGACCCAGCAGGGGCCCCTGTTACTTTCTTCTCAGTGAGATATGAAGACACGTTGGTTTTCTAGGGCTGCTATAACTAAACACCACAAACTGGGTGGCTTAAATCACAGAAATCTATTGCCTCAGTTCTGGAGGCTAGAAGTTTGAGATCAAGATGGCAGCAGGTTGGTTCCTTCTGTGGGCTGTGAGGGAGACTATGCTCCATCCTCTCCTAGCTTCTAGGGGTCTGGAGGCAATCTTTGGTGTTCCTTGGCTTGCAGACCCATCACTCTGATCTCTGCCTTCACCTTCCCATGTAACTCTCCCTGTGTGTGTGTGTGTGTGTGTGTGTGTGTGTGTGTATGTTCAAGTTTCCCCCTTTTTTATAAGGACACTGGTCCTATTAGATTAAGGACCACCCTAATGGCCCTATCTTAACTAATTATATCTGCAATGATCTTATTTCCAAATAAGGTCACATTCTGAGGTACTGGGGGTTAGGACTTCAACATATGAATTTGGGGGAAGGACACAATTCAACCCATAACAACACCCTGTCTTGCCCAGTGACAGAAACAGGACTTTAAATTCTCTTGGACTTGAGATGGGGATCAGGTATGGGGTTGAGGTTAGAACGTAGTCAGTCATGGATGGAGGCACTTCAATTCACACATACCTGGTAATCGAAAAAAAAAAAAACTCTCCAGGCCAAACTGGAGAGTTCCCTTGCCTATGTATAAATATCCACATGTTATAAACCAGATTTTATTGTTTTATTTTTATTGTTTGGTGGAGTGGAGGGATGGGGTGAGGGTCTGCCAATAAGTCTGTGCATCCAAATATCCCTGGTATCCAATGGTTGCTCAGCCCCACAATGTGGAAAGTTGAGCATACGCTCTACTTGCCACCCTCAGGCAGAAATCCTAATTTTTTCTTTCAGAGGACAAGTTAGAGAAGAGGAAGGTTTAAATGTTTTTTCTATACTAGGTTAATTTAAAACGTAATTACATGTAGCTTAGGTCACATTAACACAAAACATAAAAATAGTACATTCATTAAATGAGCCATTGTTTCCCAGACTAGATGGGTGGGATAAAAGTTTCCAGATTTTGGAAGGTATCATCACCACCGCTTTTAATTATTCTTTGTTAAATATCAAAAACATACAAAGGATTTTAAAAAAAGAAGGCCAAAGTTAAAACATTCAATTATTGGGCGTTTAGAAGTTCTGCGAATGGAAAATGCCCAAGACACAGGCTCAGGCAATGACGTCTTGGCCCTTGGTGGACTGATCCTACACTGGGGGCCAATATTAGTCTTCCCTAATCCTTCCAGGACTAGATACCAGACGACTTTGGACACCCCTATAACCCAGAGCCCACTGAACTCATTCCTAATAGCCAATCCTAAACCGGCTTACCTTGCTTACCCTGCCTTGCCTGTTCCTTCCCGTGAAAACCATGATAAAGGCTCCTGCCCAGGTTCTTCTCCCTCCTTCTGAAGCCTGACCAATCCCAGTGCTTCCCCCTGTGGCCCTGAGGGGGACAGCCCGCCCTCTCCTCTTGGGAACTGTGAGTCACAAACTCTCCCTTCCATAGCGGTGGCCTCCTGATCTGTGCCCTGGTGACACCTGAACAAGACCTAGGCTTTGACTGAGCCCTGCCCTCTGCACTGAACGGAAGAGAAGCTTGCTTTGGCGCTCTGGGGGGAGAAGCTCTCTTGTTCTTTGTGAAAGGAAATATATTTAAGACTTGAGTAAGTGTTCTTTGTTATGATTTCCAGTGGAAAGTTATGGAAAAAGAGCAGGACAGTGTTTCAAGAAGTTTCGCCCATCCAGAGGTGAGTGGCTGGAGAAGGTGGAGCCTTCCACATTCTGGAATAACGCATGCTGTCAGAGACCAGAGTGAGAGCTCTAGGGGTTGCCTGGAGGAATTTTCCTAAGTTCTAATGAGAGAGAAGAGAAAATGCAGAGTCATGAGTAGAAATCAATGACAGAAACGATCTATCTATACGCATAGATGTCTGTGTGTTTGTACACCACTATGTGAGTATAAAGAAGAACATGGAAGGACACAAGCTACGTTATGAATATGAGTTAATGTGGACAGGAGGGCTGACATGAGGGAGCTAGAAGAGGGGGCAGAGAAAAGCCAGAGGAAAAACGGGGTGGGGACGATTCCCCTTAAAACCCCGTGTCTACATATCTACACTTAAATATTTATGTTAAATTATATATGTGTGTGCACACTTCTTAAAGTCCTATAATTTTGTGACTCAGCTTTTTAGCAGAACTTTGTTTTGATATCATTTTTCCGTGACCTCAATCTGTGACTTAAATTTAAAGAGGGGTGAAGAGGCTTTTGCTCGCCATCCGCTTGTTGAGCTCAGGCAAGCGGATCCCTGGGTTTTGATGTCCTACTTCGTGCGGCATAGGTGGGTGGACTTGGCCCATCACTTCCCCGTGCACGTTTCTGATTTGTAACACCAGCACCAGGGAGCCGGGCTCAGCAGACAGAATGAAGCGATCCTGTCCCTCTGCTCCCTGCCTGCCGCACGCTCACCAGCTCATTGCCCTGCGGTCAGCAGGGCCAGACAAAAGCAAGCTCTTTTCTCACAGTGCGGGCCTCCTGCCCTGCAAACATAGCCCCTTCTGCTGGGTGTTACTCAGCTGTGAGTCTAAATATGGCACAAGGCAGTTTGATGGAAATCATTTCCAGTAAAAGAGGATGTTTCTTCAGCAGTTTTCAAGCTGGCGCTGACTCAAGCATCCTCGAGGGAGCCCATTTAACTGGTCATTAGGGAGCCGGCAAAAAGGCATTGAGGAATTCTGTAACAAGATGCGCATCCTGTGTGGGAGATCTCCTGGGACCTTCTGACCATTGGCTCCCTGTGCCTGCTGCTGAGGTTTTATTGACGCTGCTCAAACGACGTTTGCGGCCGCTAATCTGTTATTTGTGCACGGTTTTAAAGATGCTGTTTGTGAGGAACAGCTTGCAGGGGCGGGGGAGGTGAGACCTGGCACCCAAACTGTAATGAAATGTTCAGTGTTGTTTAACACCCCATCACTTCCTCCTTAGAGGCGGAGAGGTGAATTGAGGAGACCCCAAAAGGAGAGATGAAAGTTGAGGCTGAGTTTTTCAGGCAAAATATTTATGCTATCCTAAAGGCAGCAAACACCCTTATTTACATATGTAAAGTTTTGAGAATCAGAATAGAAACAAACGGAGAATTTCTTCACATGGACAATACAGTGCAAAATACAGTTTACTTGAGGGTCTGTCTACTTTATTTTTAGTTGATTTCAGGTCTGTCTGCTATGGAAAAATGTGATCCCTACAAGAGAAGGTATGAATGTCACAAACCTTCAAAGATGGCACTTGCAGACTGCCAGATGGAGCTGCCCAGGATGGCAAGGAGACCGATGATCTGAATTCTAATAGAACCTTCGAGATCTGAGGTCATTCAGCACCTATCAGACCACCCGTGGCGGGTCCGGAAGAGGAGGGGTTAAATTTTAAAAGACAAAGCATGGGTTCATAGAATCTTTAGAGCCGGAACTCTATTCCATTAAGCTTCATTCCTGTTCCCAATCATTCATTTTTTTTTCAACACTATTGATGTAGATCTGGAGGGAAGTGTTTTAAATGATTTGAATGGCGAGAATGAGAAAATATATTTAAAAGATGGAAGATATGCTGAAAACGTATTGTTTTTTTAAAGGACCAGAACAAAACCACAGCACCTTAACTAAGGGACAATGCCACTAACCACAGCTGCTAAGTTCTCAGTGAATGTATGAATGTGTGTTGTCAAGAAATGTGTCTTGGGCATGAACTGAGGGGTCAGAACCTTGTATTTATTTATTTTTTAAGTCTGGAAATCTCTTCCTAGGAAATACATATTTATAAAGTTTGGTAATTTTTTTTTTTTTCCCCAAGAGTCATTTGAAATATTTCTCTTTAAAACAGAACTATTTTTAGGTGAGACCAATTGCCGTTGGCAGCGAAAGTGCTGCTGTGTTCATCTTTGGGCCAGTTGTTCCTTCCACACTTTACTCTTTGGACTGTGTTTTGGTTTTAAATGGATGGACCTTTATCCTTAGGATAACTCTTGATGTCCCTCCCTGGGAGGTCAATGTCAGGGCTCCTTGTAATTAGTGTTTTCTGCACAAGGTCCTGTAGCCCCTAGAGATGTGGGGACCTGTGAGAAGATTTGCACGGAGGAAGGAAAGTCTGGCGAATCAACCCTATTCAAAGGCAGTCTGGTTCTAGAGACCAAGGCTCCAAGCTGAGATGGTGGCCTCAGTGAGGACCTCCCTTGGAATTCCTAGGAATCCGCTCTCCATGGCTGGGTGCCATGGGTTGAGGGGGCTGGCTGCTTCTCTGGCCATGATGGTGCTGGGTGTGGCATTTCATGGAAGCATCATTTTATATAGTGATTCTTATGGACAAGGTGGCAAGGTTGGCAGGAGACCGACATGACCAAATGAGGCTGGACTTGGCTTTTGTGGACTAGAGGTTTGTTGTAAACAGAGTAGGGAAGAGCCGAATTCTGCTCTTTTATGCTGGCACTTCTGTGAATCTGGAATAAAACATTGGAAGCTTGTAAGCAGGAATTGTCTGGTTAAAATTTTTAGCTTTCCTAAGGTGTTAACTATGTGGTGTTAAAATATTGGGGAGAGGGGCACCTGGGGGGCTCAGTCGGTTAAATGTCTGTTTCAGCTCAGGTCATGATCCCAGGATCCTGGGATTGAGCCCCACATCGGGCTCCCCTGCTCAGCTGGGAGCCTGCTTCTCCCTCTCCTTCTCCTGCTCCCCCTGCTTGTGCTCTCTCACTCTCTCTGTCAAATAAATAAATAAAATCTTTAAAAATAAATAAACAAAAATTGGGTAGAAAATACGTAAGTTTAATCTATCATCTGAATACATGATTTTTTGAACTCTCGATTCAAATGTTTTGGAGTAATGGCAGCATAGGGCATGGTCCAGTGTCCCCCTTGATGTCATTCACCCCCTCCTCCTCCCTTCTTCTTCTTGTCCTTCCCCTTCTCCCCTCTTCTTCTTCCCCTTCCCCCTTCCTCCTCCTCCCCTCCTCCTCTCTTCTCTCTCTCTCTCTCAATCTGTTTCTGTCTTTCTCTTGCTTGCTCACTCTTCTTTTAGAAAGACAGATCAGGAAATGGGTCTGCTTGGATGACCCTTTAGCCCACTACAACAGTGGACCCGTGTAATCAGCAGATGCCTCTAGAGTGGTCACTGTTGTGGCACACGCTGGTCCAGGCACTGAGGGTCCAGCCGTGGACACACTAGACAGGTTCTTGCTCTTATGTGATTGGCACTCCAGTGAGGGTCAGGCTTATGAGGTTCGACACATGGAAGATGCTTAGGATATTTGTGATATGAGGCAGTGTAAAGGAAATATCACAAACTATCTTTGATTTTTCAAAAAGCCTAAAGATAGTCCACCACTGGCTTTCAAAAAATGTCAAAATCATTGCTTAAGAATTTTATTTTTTGCTTTTGATACCATCAGACTCTGCCTAATTGCTACTTTGTCCTGTTGCTTCATCACCGCAGGGTGATCTCTCCCTGACTTGGGCGGATATGGTACAGAGTGCTAATTTCCTCAGAATTACGTAACTACAATGAAGAGGTCCAGAAGACAGATGTGTACAGTCCAGACTGTGCTCCTAATGAAACGTGTTAAGACCAAGTGCCCTGAATATTTGGCTTTGGCATAAAGGACAAAGATCCCTTCTAGGTTGTGTTGTAAGCACCTCTATTTCTATCTCAAAGCTAGAGATAGCTGTCCTAGCACCCGATGAGGAAAAATACAAAACCATTGTTTGGAAGAACCAATATTAATATGATATGATATGATATGATATGATATGATATGATATGATATGATGTAATATAATGCTACTATGCTCACTTTTAAACTACTACTATTAGCACATCACACAAACCACTGACCTTATACTGTGTGGTTCAGAGTGCACTCAAGTCTTGAGGGGCACCTGGATGGCTCAGCTGGTTGAACATTTGACTCTTGGTTTTGGCTCAGGTCATGGTCTCGGGGTTGTGGGATCGAGCCCTGCATAGGGCTGCATGCTCAGTGGGGAGTCTGCCTGAGATTCTCTCCCCCTCCCTCTGCACCTCCCCCTGCTTGCATGCACTTTCTCTCTAAAATAAAATAAATAGAATCTTAAAAAAAAGAATGCACTCAAGTCTTTTTTGAGAAAATGCTCAAAAATCTAAGGTTTTTCTTCCTGTTTGTCCATTGATAATGCTCATGCTTTGTAGTTAATGCTGCTCCACGTGACTCGGCAGCAGGGATATGGAGGATGAGATTGCACAGTCTTTAGAGAGAGTAATGGAAGAACCTAAAATAGGAAGAGGACTTCCCAGTCCTATAAAGCCAGGGTGTGAGAGAGATATCAACATGTTGGACCTGGGACTTGCATGGAAGCTGGAAGATTTAGAACCACCTTTGCTTCCTAGATAAGCATCCTCCTTAACTCTCTCTACCTCACTTACTGACCTTGCAGGGCCCTTGTAAACATGGGTAGGGTGATATTGAAAACCACCCTGTGCATAGAACTAATGCAAAATATGGTGATGACGATCAGTAAAAGTAAAATTATATATAAAAATAGATAATATGACTCATTGGTTTCGGGCCACGCTTTTTAAGCTATCTGCATCCACTCACACCTCATGAATTCTGGCTTGGACGTGGGCAAAGGAGCCAAGATGCTGGAGCGCTGATTTATTCCCAAACCCAGATCTTTCCACAAAATCTATCTGCTGCAGAGGTGGGATTTCTTATGATATTTGTCTAAAACACTGGAATTAACCATAAAAGGAAAATTCGATCTTGAGTCTCACCATGGAAACCAACAAACTACATGTGTCTCACAAATGCACCCAGGGGTCCCTGGGTGGCTCAGTCAGTTAGGTGTCTGACTCTTGATTTTGGCTCAGGTCATGATTTTGGGGTCGTGAGATTGAGCCTTGTGTCGGGCTCTGCATTGTGTGTGGAGTCTGCTTAAGATTCTCCCTCTCTCCATCTGCCCCCCCCATGCTCTCTCTCTCTAAAAAGAACCAAAAAAATAAAAAATAAATTAAAAAACCCAGTGCACCCAGAGGTTCTGCAATGAGCACAGCATTATTCAATACAAGGGACGAAGAAAAATGCCAAAGCACCATGTTAGTCTTACTGACTAGAAAAATAAATCTGGCCACATATGGTGTTTGTGGATGTCTGCAATGAGCACCAAACATATTCTCTATACAGAAATTATAGGCTCAATTGTATAAGCACACAATTCCTCCCTCCCTCCCTCCTTCCTTCCTTCCTCCCTCCTTCCCTTCCTTCCTTCCTTCCTTCCTTCCTTCCTTCCTTGTTGTTCTTTTTTTCTATAAATTTCTCTAAAAAGTCACTCACAAGCATAGGAAGGAAAGCAGACGAGCTTAAATGCCAGCTGCTCAGAGGCGTTGCCAGCCTGCACTGAGAACCCCAGCTTTCCAGGGCTCTTTGCACCTGGAGGCCCGTGTAAGGTGGAGACTAGGCTTAGCCCTTCTTACTGGGCAAGAGGAGCCACCAGCAGAGCCAATATCACCAGATTACCCAGAGAGAGACGCCACGGTCATCTGGTAGACCCTCCTGCCCATCTCTCCCTGGTACCCAACTGTGGGGCTATGTGACAGTTACATGAGTAAGGTCCTGGCTTCTTTAGAAGAGAGGGGAATAGTAGCAAGTTGCATATGCAGAGTTTAAACTCTCAGCTGTGCATGCAGCTAGGTTCATAGGGCTTTACTTATACCCTATGGTAAGAAATCGAGGTGATAGAGAAGCCAGTACAGAAGTCACTATGTAAGATCGGCCTGGCTCCCCTCTCACTGTTTTTATACTTTGCAGGTTCTAGGTTTCTTCTAAATATAAGGTTTTGTGCTTTCCGCTAAGTCTTTTAAAATTCCAGGAGATGTGCATTCGCTGCAAGTTACTAACTCAGTGACTGAAGGGTTAATTGCTCACAGGATATGGCATAAATGAAAAAAAAGCTTAAAAGCCTATATTTTCTCTCCACATCTACACGTGTGATGGGAAATACATTTATTTTGTGGTAAGAAAGGGCAATAGGTCCTTCAAATATTTTCTAATATTTGACTTCCTTTTTGATCCGTAAGTTTTTTGTCAGTGTGCTAAATTTCCAAATATTTGGAGTTTTTCTAGATGTCTGGGTGCGATTGCTTTCTAACTTCATCCCATCGTCAGCAGAGAAATATAGTCTCATAAGTTTATTGATCTCTCTTGTACCTGAAAGAATGTCTATTCTGAAGTTTCGTCATTATTACGATGGTCTGGTAAGTCAGATTGTTTGACGATGTCATTCAAAACTTCCAGATACTGGTTTTCCTCCTAACCCCCCCCCCTTTTTTTTGTCTAGTTCTATCACTTACTGCGAGAGGATTAGTAAATCTTCACCTACGACTGTGGATTTCTCTCTCTCCCTCAAATTCTGTCAAATTTAGCTGACAGATTACAGCCTACAGTCACAAAACACCGATCTAGGAGAGCAGAGAGAATGACCCTGACCTCAGTGGGCTCAAGGATGGACAACAAAGGACCAGGTCATGAGTCAGATTAGGGGAGGTCGAAGCCCCAGACAATGCCAAGTGAAGTCCAAGAACAGAATGGGTACGGTGGCTGAGTTAAAAGTCAGAGGGAAGGGGCACCTGGGTGGCTCAGCCGTTAAGCATCTGCCTTAGGCTCAGGTCATGATCCCAGGGTCCTGGGATCGAGCCCCGCATCAGGCTCCCTGCTCTGCGGAAAAGCCTGCTTCTCCCTCTCCCACTCCCCCTGCTTGTGTTCCCTCTCTCCCTCTGTCTCTCTCTGTCAAATAAATAAATAAAATCTTAAAAAAAAAAAAGTCAGAAGGAACCCTCAGGGGGCAACACATAGAGCATCTGGCTGATGCCTCCCCAGCTGGGGACTGGACTGTTAGCAAAGCTGGAGCCCGTGGGAGGATAAAGCTCAGTGTTCAAGCCTTTCCCTCCCCCGGGCCACTGAGAGGGTTGGAGTGCAGGGCATTCTGGAATGTTCTAGCTGCGGTGGGAAGCCAGGCTGAGATAGGAACCGTTTCTGTAAATTGACTTTGATATTTCATCAGAAAGGCCCTGAATCTCCAATCTCTAATAGTTTGTTATGACTTTTTGCCACTCATACCCAAGTCTGTATTTACAATTCTGTATAATTTTTCTTAGAAATTAAATTGTATAAGCTTCACACCCCCCCGCCCCCCGCAAAGCTTGGGTTCACCCCCACCCTCCGGCACTACCTACCAGCTATGCAACCTTGGACAATTTGTTGGACTCTATGGCCTAACTTCCCTCAAAGTACAAGGTTGATAATAGTACCCACTTCATAGGCTTCTAGAGAGACTTAATTCAATGGTCTATTATGTACAAAGACATGTACAATAGTGCTAGGTGCACAGTAACATTGAGTCAAGTGTTTGTTAAATAAAAATAAACAAAAGAAACATGGGTATACCCATTAAGTAGTCAGACTGGGATTCTAGCTTTGACCACTGTGCCCTGAGGCTCAGTGTTCTCATCTGGAAAATAGGGATATGATTTTTAAGGTCTTAAAATTCTGTGCCTCTGGTAAATTTCCACGGTTTGACTCACCCCCAAGCTACTTCTTGTAGCTCTTGAGTTAGCTACTTCTCCACCTGCCCTGAGTGGAAAGTTTTGGTGCAAGTAAATATCTTGCATAATCATCACATTTTGCATTTCAAAGCAATATGTGAGTTTTTTTTTAAAAAGTGTCCATATCTGTGTCTTTTTTAACATGAGTTTTGGAAGATTGGCTATATTTGGTTCTTTATTATTAACTTGGTTTGGAGTTAATTTTTAAAAATACTTGCCTCAGGGCACCTGGGTGACTCAGTCAGTTGAGCATCTGCTTTCGGCTCGGTTCATGGTCTCGGGGTCCAGGGATCGAGCCATGCATCGGGCTCCTGGCTCAGTGGGGAGTCTGCTTTTCCCTCTCCCTCTGTCTCTGTGCATGCTCTCTCTCTCAAATAAATAAACAAAAATCTTTAAAAAATATTTGCCTTTATTTTAAATGAAATATTAATATATATCTATAGGTAGGCATATATAATATACAAATATACCAGTATTTCACTTATGAGCAAGCCAAATATATACACACATAATTATTCTCCTTGTGTATGCACATATGTGTATGTCTTATGGAATTTTGACTAATTTGGACATCTCTGTGTTGGGACTGGCTTGGGTGTCATATTTTATTTTTCATGGGAGTGAAACATCCAATTTTAAAACAATTTCTGAAGTTGAGAAAATTCTAGTTAATAAAATCATTAATCCTTCTAATGATCATTTGTTCTGTTCCATGTTCCAGTGCCATCTTTACAGTATTCCATTTTTTGAAAATATCGCCCTGGGCCTGAGGCGCCATGTGTATGTGGAGAGATTTCAGGTGGGCGATGACGCAAGCCACTTGAATGTCAAGTATGTTCTGCATCTCATGCCTGCACACCTGACCCTTCAAACTGCTAATGGTACTTTAATATGTCAGCCAAAGGTGCCACTAAACAGACTTTAAGATTGTTTTTAATTTATTATAAAGGTGAAGAGCATGAAGGATTTGACAGGCAGGCTTTTAGTTTATTATTGATGACAAATTTGTTCAGTCACAAAGTCTCTTTATAGATCCAAAGTCAAGAACACTATTGAAACTGCATATTTCCTATAGAAAATATATATAGTATAGAACAGCAAAATTCTTAGCTGAGTATTATAAGTGCAGCATTTAAAATGATAGAATGAGAGTCTATGAATCAACACACATGACTTGGATTCATGTGGCATTTACGTGGGCCTCAGTGCTCTGTTCTGAAAAATCATCTCCTTAAACAGTGTTGCGGTAGGGATGCCGGGGTGGCTCAGTCAGTTAAGCATCTGCCTTCAGCTTGGGTTGTAATCTCAGGGTCCTGGGATCACATCCCGCATCGGGCTCCTTGCTCAGCAAGGAGCCTGCTTCTTCCTCGGCTGCTCCCCCTGCTTGTGCTCTCTCTCTCTCTGACAAATAAATGAATTTTAAAAAATCTTTAAAAAAAAACAAAACAGGGTTATGGTATTGGGGATGATGTTTTAGTTTGCACCTGCCAGAGGAAAGTTACAGGTAAAAGTCAGGAGTAGTCACGACGTTGGAGGTGCAGAGATTGAGAATCCCTGGAAATGATTTAAGTCCACTTCTTACAAGCTAGCAAAGACAACCTCAGTAACTGAAGTGTGTTTCATAGAATCAACAACCTGTTTGCCCTATTTGATTCTTGACCAGTAGCACTAGAAGAGAGTCTTCAGGGTCCCATCTTACAGGTGACACACCTGAGGTTTCAGAATGTATCAGTGTGGGAGCTAAAACCCACATCTAGGCTTATAGACTCCAAATCTGGTGCTCTTTGTGCTAAGCTGCTGCAAGCTCATGGGATGCCAAAAGAGGTGATTTCCATGCCTGCCATATGGTTTATCACTCATCATGGCTCATCAGGGAATCCTAGACATTTGCTGTCTTTCAGAGCTTTGACAACCCGTATAACAAATGCGGTGCAATCGCCAACTGATGAGTATCTTCCTTACCTCCAATACATGATGATATAATCTTGATGTAATGAGACGTATGTCGACTGCATCCTCTATGTCAGATAGAGAATGGATAATGGTTATAAACAGACGTTTGGCTGCTTGGATTTGTACCAGGAGCTCACTAGTGATGTGTCTGCTGCGATGCTCAGATAGAGTGAAATTCCCTAGCACTTCTCCAGCCATAATCCAAGTAGCCTGTGGGGCCAGCTAGAGGGGCTCATGGAGAGAAGGGTGTGACGAGACCCCCAGGTGGTGCCTAGGGGGAGAGGGAGATTGACAGAGACAGCATTCAGAGAGATTGGAAAAGGTTCAAGGACATTTTGCTTCATGTGGCTTTTACACGGGCCTCACTGCTCTGACCTGAAAAATCATCTCCTTACACAGAGTCATGGTCCAAGGGATGATGTTTTAGTTTGCAGCTGCCAGAGGAAGGTTACGGGTGAACATGTAAAGCATTTAAAGCATTAGCGTGAGAGACATCTGGCTGTGCGCATCGGTTATATTACTCTCTGTGCATTTGTGTGTATTAGTGTTAATTATTGGACATGAACTGAGATCTGTAAATAAGAATTGGACAGTCCAGCCCTGTTTACACATCTGGTATTGCAGAGCTTGCTAATTCCATTACACACTAATATAGAAACTGAAGGGCAAGGGTGAAGCTAACATTTATTGAGCACGTACTGTGTAACAGGCATTTTATAAGCATTATTTCATTTAATCCTCATGACAGCTCAATGAGATAGTTATTTCTATAGACATTTCACTGGCGAGGAAATGGTTCAGAGAGGTTAAGGAACATATCAATGGTTATGCAGCTGTTAAATGGCAATGCCATTATACTGTAAACTGACTTAAATGAAAGCCCATGCATCCGAGCTACTGCGTGTCGCATTTCCGCCAGTAGGTTTATATGCTGCCTGTCTCTGAGAAGGAGGCTGCTTTTCCTGACAGGAGCTCACCCTTCATCAATGATTTCAGGAAAATAGCAATTTAGGGAAAAGTACAAGTTTGCACATAGATTTAGATATGATCATATCTTAAAACAACATGGCCAAACGTGTAAAGCAGTGATTTCTGTACATCAGTTCAAGTTATTTTTCAGACGGGGCTTCTGTACCCCTTAATGGTTCCACAGATTTCCCCCAACACAAAATAAGATGTGACTTATTGTGCCTGAGCGCAAATTGCTTTTCACTCATGACTTTCTTTAAAAATAGCATCTTATGAGAAGAGGCACTGTTTTTAGTATAAAATATTAAAGTCAGTTCATTTTGCATTGGATTACATTTTAGGGTTTTCCGATAAAGAATCAGTGGTTTTCATACTAGGATTCTCATTTCAAGTAGTCATCATCAATTTTTCTCACTTTAAAAGTTTTTAATGGAAAGTGTCAATCAGGTTGTAGAAAGTTGATAAGATACGAGGGGAGAAGAGGATTTTGTGGGAAAATAAAGTAGGTATATATTATTGATTTTTTTCACTGTGGGAAAATTCTTGGGGGGAAAAAAAGCCCTGGTTGATAACTGCATTTTTTTTTTTTAACACTTTAAGTCTGGGTTATAAAAAAGGAAGTTAGGAAATAAGAGCTCCGAAGAGGAGTGTGTGGAGTTTGTAGCCATATGAGTGTCAATGTAGGTTCATCCCTGGTAAAAAATGTACATTTTAGTGAGTGATGTTGATCTTGAGGAAGGTTCTGTGAATGTGGGGATGGGGTAGATGGGAAATCACTGTACATTCTTCTCAATTTTGTTGTAAACCTAAAACTGTTCTAAAAAACAGTCTTTAGAAAAGGAGTTCGTGAAATAGATGTTTATTATTTGCTTCATCCGAACTGAGGGCTACTCTAGAAAGATGGGCAGCTTCTCCCTGGCTGTCGCTGAGTTCATCGTGATGCTTTTCAGAGCTAGGATGAGGGCGTCTGCCTTGTACGCTGGGTGAATGATGTTCTCTATTTTCAGAGACATGCACTAAATTGCCATGTGGTTGCAAGGAAACAGACTTATTTCTTTAAACAATTTTAAAATATGAATAACCATTAAGCAATAGGGAAGTCATTATCTTTGAATTAGAAAATTAGGACAGTGTGCTTAGTTCCAAAGTTATTCACACAAAGCATGGAAAAGGCAGTGACTTATGGTATATCTTCTGATCAACTCTTCTGTGTTTGCTGGAGGAAATAAAGGATCCTTCACATTCATAGACAGAGGTTCCTACAACAGGTGATGCACATTCATTTATTCTTCCCACACATCATTATCATATGCCTATCCCATGCCTCATCAAGCACTGTTCTAGGCTTTGCGAATAGAGTGGAAAACCTGATGGATGATGCCCCTGCCTCTTCGGGTGACATTTTTGCAAACAACTCACAGTTAAATTTGAATTTCAGATAAACAACAAGTAATATTTTAGTGTAAGTATGTCCCATGAGCTATTTTATCCCATATTTTGTCCGACAACCCTAATCCTGAAGGAACCCGTAGGAGACACTCATTGAAGGTCAAGAGGAAGAACATTTATGCTGCAAGAAGAGGGGGGGAAACTGTGCAGAGGCCCCATGGGGCAAGATGAGGATGGGAACTTCTTTTATGGGGGGGCAGTGTGGCCGGTGGTCAAGAACTGGGGGCGCTGGAGACAGATGGCTTAGACCTAAATTCTGTCCCCACTGCTTACTTGCCACATCACCTCTGGGTCAAATCACGTAATTTCTTTCCCCCAGTTTACACATTTGAAAAATGGGAATAATAATGGTACCTGTAGGGGCCCGTGGGTGGCTCAGTTGGTTGAGCGTCTGACTCTTGATTTTGGCTCAAGTCATGATCTCAGGGTCATGAGATCGAGCCCCGTGTTGGGATCTGCACTCAGCAGGGAGTCTGCTGGAGATTCTCTCTCTCCCTCTCCCTCTGCCCCTCCCCATGCTTGTGTGCTCTCTCTCTCTCCCTAAAATAAATAAATAAATAAATCTTAAAAAAATAGTACCTGTATCATAGAGTCAGTAGGAAGATTAATATAGTTAATACACATAAATAGAATATACCATCTAAGTATTTGTTATTATTATCATTTTTTTGAGTGCCATAGGCAACTCACCATGAAATGTTCCCCTTGGACATCGGGGGTATATCCAGTATAAATTGGTCCGCACTCATCAAACATCCTCTTAGTTTCCAAAATAAATCTCTGACAATATTAAGCCCATTGTTCCTTTCACAAAACAAAATGTGTAGGTACCTCACTGGCAGCCATATGCAGGGTGCCAAGCTGAGCATCTATTTTAAGAGGACTATCTGAAGTTTTTCATAACTATTGTCAGAGCTCCTGGCTTCTCTTAGCAGTTCCAGGATGCATCACATCCCTTAACAAGGAAACCCGCTAAAACTTCTTTCTCTGCAACTGGTCCTAATATTCTGTAGCTATTTACAATATAGAGGTTCCATAATTTTTTTAAACTACTATATGAAGCAGCTCTTTGTTGATACACAAATAAAAAAGGTTACATGAGGTGTAACAAAAGGTGGCACTTATAGTAAGGGCATTTTTTAAAAGATTTTATTCATTTGAGAGAGAGAGAGATAACACAAGCTGGGGGGCAGGGAGAGAGGCAGAGAGAGAAGCAAACTCTCTGTTGAGCAGGAAGCCCGATGTGGGGCTCGATCCCAGGACCCTGAGATCATGACCCGAACCAAAGGCAGACGCCTAACTGACTGAGCCACCCGGGAGCTCTGAAATAGTGTCAACCCAAATGTTCCAGAATCTCTTTTTTAGTATAATTCAGCACTCCCTTATGGACTTCAGCGTGGCCAAGGCCAGGCCCCATTCACTGCAGTGGCATGACCACCATGCTCAGACAACTGTGGAGGGAGGACATGGATGTTGGAGATACCATGTTTTACGGAAGTCATCGTGGTCATTGGCTTCTACCCTTCTTTTTTTTTTTTTAAATGATTTTATTTACTTATTTGACAGAGAGTGAGCACAAGTAGGGGGAGCATCAGGCAGAGGGAGAGGGAGAAACGGGCTCTTCGCTGAGCGGGGAGCCCGATGCAGGGCTTAATCCCAGGACCCTGGGATCATGACCTGAGCCAAAGGCTGATGCTGAATGACTAAGCCACCCAGGCGCCTGGCTTCTACCCTTCTGTGCCAAGCACACCGAGTCTTAGTGCCAACAGCACCAAGGCACAGGAGGGTAGGGTGATGGAGAGAGAGCATGGGCTCTGATTTCTTGCTAGCTGGGTGGAAGCATCCTCTTCTCCATCATTCCATACCTCAGTTCCCTCAACAGTAACATGGGGGTAAGTCTCTCATAGAGTTCTTGTGAAGGCCCCATGAGTACATATATGTAAAACAGCTCTTACGACTATGCCAGACACATAAAAATCCCGCAGAACATATACACATACATTGAACCTCAACGTAAAGTACAATCATTATTATTATTTTGCTGGTGTTCCATTGACCTTGCACCCCAAAGTTCCCAGATGCTGCCCAGACATGATGGGGAGTCTTGCCCTGTGAGTGCACTGGGACATGCGTACTGCCCATGGATAAGTGAATTTTAACACATCTAAGCACTAACTTTATTGTTATAGTTGTTGTTATTATTGTTTTACATAAAAGAGCTAATGACACAGGCTAATTTTTAATCAACAAATTTGATCCTAGTTTTCAAATACTTGTAGGACCCTTCAGAAGAGCTCTCATTGCTCCACACAGCTTTGGCATCTGTTTACTTGCCTGTGGACTCAGGGGCCATCTTGTGAATTTGTGGTTCTTTTGGTGCCAAGACTGTTGGATGAATTGAATGAGCCAACCCCCGAGTCAAAAGCAAAGGTTAACTTCAAAATACTAGAACTGATTTTAGAATTACAAAATTATCTCTAAAGCAACTCTAAAAAGCTACGTTAAAGACTATTTCTTCTGAGCCATGGTTACAAGTTTGGAATACAGTTTCCTCTGACCACTTTGAATGGAGAACAATGATTAACATCCTTGAACTCTACGTTGATATTTTAGTCTTGCTACTCACAGGGTATCCCGATGGACCAGCTGTATGCTAACATATTGGCATGCCGTGATCGCTTGCTAGAAATGGAGACTCTCAGGTCCCACTCCAGAACCGCTGCATTAGAATTTACATTTTAACAAGATCCCCCAAGTAATTTGCATGCATATTAAGGTTTGAGAGGTTCTGTTTTATAGTCTGTCTACGTTAGTGTTACGCCACATTCAGCCCCAATTCTTACCTGTAAAGTTTTGAGGTCACTACACTCATTACAAGGTGATGTAATTCTCAACTGCCCATGCTGACGACAGTGGGATCCTTTGGCACACGCATCGTTGGCCCACATAACTGGAATTTTAACTGGCTCCTCTGGTGTTTATCTTGTATAACTTGTAACACCAAATAGAGCTGACCACAGAGGTTACTACTTCACCACTATGAAAAGCCACTATCGGAATGTCCTAGTTAAGGCACATTGTTGGTATTGATAACAGCCTTTGGGGTTTGGTGATGGCTGCTGGGGTCATAAATGTCCTGCTGGCTTGTGCCAAACCTCAACTAAATGAGAACATTGCTTCTCAGTATTATCACGTCTGTGGGTACTTTTTAGTGTAGCTCATCATACAAAACAATTTTACCAAGAAAAGGCCTCAGCTCATCCACCCAAAACTCATTTCAGTGAAAGTATTTCTCCATGGAAGGAGGGTGGAGAATGTGTCATTGTTGGTATTAACTAATCAAGGTACAAACCATTCTTTGCTCAGTGGCACTGCCACAAAATATTTGGAGATCTGCCTCCACCCACAAACTACTTAATGGGAAAAAAGTCGTTTGCTGCCAACCCGCTGTCTGATTCTGAGTTTTTAATGACTGCATTTCTCTGCATGGTAATCTGGGTCTAAATGTGGACCTTGTTCCCTTCTCTGCTTTTTTTACTCTTCCCAACCAAAACACCCATGAGGTTAGAACCCTCAAGCTCTTGAAACTGGTGTGTCCATTTTGATCGAACAATCTGCATTGTCCCCGTTGCACTCTGTGGATGTTTCTGTTTGGTTCTTGGAAGATGTCTGAGCCCAGTCTCTGAGCACTGGAATGGCTCTTTGCCACCCTGGGAGTGAATTTTTGCCTTTCTTGCTGACATTTTAAGTAGACCACTGGGTGTGGGCTGCTATTCTATTTCCCAACATGCTTGGTGCAATTACACTAAAATATTACAAAGCCTGTTTGTGGAAAGGGTGAGGGTTTTGGCCCCAGAGCCCAAACCTCTCCAGAGGACAGTGTGAGACAGAGCGTGAACAAAGGTGCCGGCCTATTGGAGGGATTGTGGGTAGGTCCTTGGAGGTCTAATCAGCCTGATCAATTCCTGTCAGTGCCTGGAGAGCTCCCTGAGTTTCCAGGATTCGGTCCTCCTGAGGAGATCCATGCCATGTGGACAGAGTTTCCCAGAAAGAGACGGTAGGAGAGGTTGGCTTTTTATTTCACTGCAATGCTTTGGCAAAATTCTCATCCACGATGACTTTTTCTTATTTTGCCACCATGATATTTAGTTGTGGCTACATTTTACAGTGACTTGTTATATATATATATATATATATATATATATATATATATACACACACACACACACACAGACATTGATACATATGTATAGATGATGAGCCTCTGCTCACATCCTTCAGAGACTACCAACCTGGAGCCAAGGCTGAAGTGTTAGATTGTTGATTAGGATAATGTGTTCTATTAGTTTCTGTAATAGTTGAGTATATTCTAGTGGCATATTCTGAATGAGGAAGGAAAAACCAAAGATGCAGTGTGGAAGTCATGACATCCATAATTATCAAAAAACACGTTTCTGGAAAGAGTTGCCAAGAGTTGTATCTGTGGCCCATTACACTGCTTCCTTCCCAGGGTGTTGTCACTCCAGGATAACTGGTTTTGAGCAAGGTTGGTTGCTGTGGAAGGGAGAGAGAACTTGAGTAGCATGGTGAAATTTCACCCCAGGAAGTGAAGAGTTCTGGAGTGGGTGGTGGAATTGACCACCATCAAAGGGAGGTCGGGACTTCTAGGTAATAAGGAAATATCTGTAGATGTGGGTGGAGACATCAAGGGAAGAAAATGATTTGGTTCCAAATTAAAAGGACAACTGGCTAAAATCAAACTACACCAAGATACCATTTTCCAACCATGGGATTGGTCAACATCAAAAAGTTTGACAAGAGACGCCTGCTGGGAGGGCCATGGGGGCAAGCCCCACTTTGTATGAGGCTGGAGGGAATGCAACACAACGCAACACAGCACAGCATAACACTCACAGAGGAGCATTTGGCAATATCTAGAAAGAGGACTTGTAGATGTGCCCTTTGAAGCAACAATACTCCTTCAGGAAAGCAATTGCAAACACACTGGCAAGATGTGAAGGGCTGTTTGCACTAGACTTGTGACTGAAGCATGGTTTGTAAGAGCAAAAGAAACAACCCAGATGCCCGTCAGTGGGTTGACTGGTTGAGTACACTGTAGGACATCTACACAACGAGGCCACGATACAACTAAACAAGGAAGGTAGGCCACTTCTGAATATAGTATTAAGATGAGGAATAGCACAGTTAGTATTTTGTGTAAGAAAGGAGGAGAAATACCAACAGAGGCTCACACACACTTACATTTTTTGAAAGACCCAATGGAATAAGATGGAAAAAAAAGTAGGGACAAGGATGGACACTAACTAGACCTTTCTGAATAGGCCTTGTTATATAGATCTGACTTTGGAACCAAATGAGCATTTTATGTAACTAAATATTACACTGCACAAATAAAACATGGTTCAAGAAACTGAGACACAGTGAAACAAATGATCCCAACTCTGTGTCAAGTGGATAAAAAAGAAAATCACATCGGAAAAAATGGTTTCATATGACAGCATAGAAATTTGACTGTAAACACTTTCCATGAGGGATATACCCTGAGGAGTGAGTACTAAAACAATTTTTAACTGCATTTTACAGTTTTATTTTTAGTAATAATATTGGTGTTGTTAATTAAATTATACAGATATACATATAGATATATTTTCGGGTAAAGAAATAATGTTGGTAATGACATTAGGAAATCAGATTTTTCAGAATAGAGATACAAAATAAAAGCAGTAAGTCAAGTAAAAATTCTTGAATTTTCATTTGAATTAAAAATATAATATGAACCCCATTGTCTATTTTTTCCTCTTTTTAGAAAATATATATTTCCTAGTCCTTTAAACTGGAAACATCCCAATATCTACCCACAGCTGAATGGATAAACAATGTGGTATCTCCATACATTGAAATACTACTGTGTAACAAAAAGAATGAATGGCCAGTCTACACAATGGCATGCATGAATTTCAAAAACGTTACACTGAGTGAAGGAAGTCAGGTACAAAAGGCTACATACTATATGACTTCATTCATAGAATCTTCTAGAAGAAGCAAAACTCCGATGCAAAGTGGATCTGTGGTTGCCTGGGTGGTGAGGTGGAAGGATTGCATGCAAAGAGACAGCAGGGAAGTTTCCGGGACTGTGGAAATGCAAATTTTAGTAAGGGTGTGAGTTACATGAGGGTATAGATCAAATTTTATATATAAAATGTGTATAATTATACTTTAATACATCTGATTTAAACAAAGAGAAGACAAGAAAACCTGAGGGACAGGGGATTGGGCTAGGAGCTGTGTACAGCAATCCTGAGCTCTTGCTACACATCCAGGAAGGGAACTCGCCCAGTACACAAGTAGGCAAGTAAGCAGGAAGTAGGGCCAAGAGTAACACGCACGCCCTGTCTGCCATCAAAGGTCAGGTCTGGAGAGTTCTCCAATTGCTTAAGAATGAGCAATCAGGAAAAAAGCCACACAAAGCAACAAAAGTCCCATTAAAAATATACATAAATAAGAGAAATGGCACATCATGTTATAACACATCTCTGCAAAAGGTTTCCTGCTGGAACTAAAAGGAGATGTGAGAAAGGCATCTGCTCACTGCACAGGTGTTGGGGAAACAAGGCCTCCAGAAACAGGATCGGGGTGCCTTATGGGGAGAACGTGCGGCTGTGCCATTTGGCAGGATGAGACACACCTCAGAGCTTGTCTGGGTAGGACTGTAAAGAGTTTGATGACACATTAAGGAGTGTGCATTTTTGTTTTGTGGGCTTTGGATCTTTTTTTTTTTTCTTTAAGCTCAGGAGAGTAAAGCGATCAGGCTATTTGAGCTTTGTTTGTTTTAATTGAGGAAGATTGTCCTGGCTGTAGAGGGAAGGATGGCTTGGTTACAGGAAAGATGGAGGCAAGCAGGGCTGTTGGGAATCCGCTGGGTGAAAGATGATCTTGTTCCAAACTGAGACAGTGGTGGTGGGGATAGAAAAGACCAGATGGAGGGGCGCCTAGGTGGCTCAGTCAGTTAAGCGTCTGACTCTTGGTTTTAGCTCAGGTCATGATCTCAAGGTTGTGAGATCGAGCCCCACATCAGGCTCTGCACTGAGCATGGAGTCTCCTTCAGATTCTTTCTCCTTCACCCTCTCCCTCCAGCTCTCTCTCTCAAATAAATAAATAAAATCTTAAAAAAAAAAAAAAAAAAGACCAGATGGACTTGAAGGGAGTTCTTGACGTGGCCATGGAAGCAACTACTGACCAATGTGTTCATGTGTGAGACCAGATGGAATGGAAGGCAAGGGGAAGTAAGAGGAATGAGGAAGGCAACGGGTGAAGAAATGATAAGAATTAAGGTTTCTGGCATTGGGACTCTGGGTAAATGATAACTCAATCAACAGAGACCAGAATACAAAGGAGACTCAGGCTGGAAAGGAAAATAATGGGAGCTGGTAGAGAAACTAGAGTTTGATTTGCCCATGGGATATCCAGGAGTTATAACCCAGTTGTATTATATTAGGCTTTTACTAGTAATTCTGTTTAGGGAGATACTGTTAGACCCATGTAAGTCTAAGTCTGCGTGATCATAAGCTATTTCATAACAAGACCTCTGCATGTGTGCCAAAAAGTTCATTTTACTTTTTGGCGTTTCAAGGATCATCTCGGTGTTACATCACTCCAGAAAGGGACTTAACTTTTACATTTCGTAAATCCACACGTTTAAGCTCTCAAATACAGCTTCATGATTTAATCACTCCTAAAAAGTATCAAGTGCTTCCCATATGCAAGACACTGTGCTAAGTGCTCTAAATACAGAGAAGTATACGAACTCTGTCCATGCGTAGAAATTAGCCAGAGGCACCCATGGAGTTCTCTGTTGAAGGGAGCAACTTAGGATGTGTGTCAAGCCTTGAGACTGATGAGCAGTCCAGAAGCTGAGTTTAAGCTTTGCACGGAATCAGAAAGTGCCTGGTGAAGGATGCCTGAGGACTGTTATCTACCACAAAGAGGACTTAGAGCAGTGTGAACGACCCTGTGGAGTTCAGGTTGTTTGTTGAAGAGTTTATTACCTAGACCCATACTGTGAGTGCACCCCCCTCTCTCTGCCCGTCTGCTGAATTCATTCCATTGCTTTGCAAACTATTTGTGCCCCGTCCGCTGGAAGCTTTGCAGCTATGGTAATGAAGTGACTATTGAGGGAGTATCATGTTGGCTTTATGATAGAGGAGTCCTCTCTTAATTGGGAGGTGCTTATTCGGGAAATCTACTCCTTCAGGATGTGATCAGAGAACCGATTTAGCCCTAATGATATTTAATGGCAGTGGCTGGAATTTAATGGGGAGGATAATTTCATGTAACTGGGGGGCCTTCAGGTGAGTTAATGCTCTTGAGTGGCACAGCATTTGGGGCGGTGTGTGAGTCGAATGTGTGCTTCCTGTCTGCATTTCCCCTCCTGCAGCTCTGATGAAAATGAGCAATCCTGGAGAGCCATGGAGTGTTGGCCGTTGTGTTCCGCATCGCGGGGTGGATCTCTTTCTAAGAGAATGGCCCAGGACAGGCGCTGTTTCCTAAGGGAGACACCACTCTGTTTTAGTCTCAGCCAAGTGTTAGTCTAAACTTCTCTTTTTGTTCCTTTCTTTTTTTAAAGCCATAAGCCAGTTTACGTGAGTCATTCTTTAAATGGACCTGTCAAAGACCTGACACGTGAGTGTAAAATGAACCGATTTTAATTGGGGCTGCCACCTCTAGATTAGAACGCTGTTGGTCCACGGTGTTGCTCTGTAAATATCATGTAAACATCACGGTGACAACATGATGTGACGAATCAAAGCTCCTTCTGGGGGTTAAACACAGCCAAAGTGTCATTTCAGAATTCATGGGGGGATCTAACTGACCCTCTGAGTCAAGTAAGCTCAGTAATCATGCCTGTCAACAGGTCGATATTTTTCATTGATGAAACACCCACGGCCGGGTCACGAAAGCTACTATACAGAGGACCGGTCAGCAACTGGCTGGTGTTAATGTCCTTTCACAGGTTAAAGACCTGGATAAGACACTGAATGATGTTAACGTCACTACAAATAATGCCAGGAATTGCTATTCGTCATCATGTGGTTTTGGAGTTTCTTACTTCATGACATCATAACACCAAAGATGAGCAAGACTGACTTGACAATCTAGGCTTTTCTGGGGCATAGTGGAGGCCACAGTATGTTTTCCTGTGTTCCATACAGAAAACACGCTGTGTTTCAACTCAAGTGTTTTGAATTTCCATGGGACTCATCTAGTTTTGATAAATGTGGACACCTGCTATCACTGAGTGCCATAGGCTGAATGTATGTCCCCCAAAATTCATGCATGGAAACCTAATCTTGGCTGTGATGGCATTTGGACATGGGGCCTTTGAAGAGTGATCAGGTCTTGGGGTGGAGCTCGTGAATGACATTAGTGCCCTATAAAGGAGACCCCAGAGAGCCTCCTCACCTTTCCTAGCATGTGGGAACACAGCAAGAAGACCACTGTCTCTGAACCTCACCAAACACTGAATCTGCCAGCACCTTGATCTTGAAATTCCCAGCCTCCAGAACTGTGAGGAAAAATGTTGTTTAAGTCACCGGGCATATGGTATTTTTGTTACAGCAGCCCGAACAGACCAAAACGCCGAGATGATGATGATGATGATGATGATGGTGGTGGTGGCGGAAATGGTGACTTATTATATCATCTGCATGGACATGACAACATTTGGTTTAGCCAGTCTATCTGCCCTTAACCTTAAAGTCGTTTCAGGGAGCCAAGGGAAATGCACCAATGCACAGATCCTCACAGACACGGGTGACTCACGGGTGGAGGACTCTTACCCCCAAAGAGGCAGGACTTGTGAAGAGCTCCAGAGCATCCCCACTGTCCCCCATCTGCCACCCTGTGTCATTGGAATGGCTCAGCTATAGTGACAGCAGACATGCTCATATGAACCTAATCTGCTATCTGGTGGCACTTTAGGTCGCGAGGTTCTCTTCCCATTAACAAGCTAACTGTACTATAGGTTCCCCAAGAATGGATCACAGATCAGGCGCACTTTAATGTTAAGACACATTTCTGGAAAAGGTTTTCAGTAAAGATCAGTATAAATGAATAGTGTGTGGAGAATGTTCTGGAGCCTGGAAATAGGAGAAAGGGGGAGAAAAAGCAGGGATGCAGGACTTACCAGTGGATGATATCTAACACTACCTTAGTGATTTCTGCTCGCCGGCAGCGGCATTGAGCATTTCACGTGGATTCTGCTACTTAGTCCCCATGACAACCTAACGAGATGCGAACTGATCTTAACCTCGTGTTACAGATGAAGAAACGGAGGCACAGTGATTTACTCAAGGTTATACTGGTGTTAAATGATAGAATCTATAACCACTGCACTACCCTGACTTTTCAACGTGAAAATGAGGAATATTTGAAAGGAACTCAGGAGGAGAGTGAAAAGACATAGCAGGGTGACCATGGGAAAGGTGACCTTTACCGAGATGAAGCACATCAAGAAGAGAAGTAGAGAAAACACCCACTAGAGGGAAGATGTAAGGCTGGAGACATGATGCAACAAGAATGAGATCCGCAGAGCAAGGGGCGGGGGCCATGCGGGAACAGAGCTGGACAAGGAGGGAGGGGGATGGAGGAAGGCATGGCCGGGCAGGTGCAGTGTGGGTGGAAAGAAATGGCCAGGAAAGCCTTGATTCCGATGGAATGAAAGAGCCATGATTCTATCCAAAGCGAGGGAAGACTGTGTGAAAATGCCTCCAGCAAAGGATTCATGTGGCAAGACTTCCTGCTCATGCAGCTCTGGGACCCGGGGAACAATTCTGAGATGCGCCCTGAGCAGGGTGGGACCTCCCAGGCCATCTCTCCTCTGGTGTTCCTCTGTACACCTAGGGGTGGAGCCACAGGGCTCAGATCCTTTCCGTTGTCACCTTCTATTCCTGCTTTAAATTTTGATTATTTTTACACTTTTTCTGTCCCTTACGTTTTGTCATTTCCTTCTAAATCCTATGGACCTCATGAAAACAGAACTACATACAATGTCATGATAAAGTCTTTATGGAGTTTTGAGTATCTAACATTTCAGATTTTAACACTTGATACATTAGATTATAAGCATTTTTTTAAAAAGATTTTATTTATTTATTTGAGAGAGCCAGAGCATGAGTGACCGGGGAGGGGGAGGGGCAAAGGGAGAGGGAGAAGCCAGTCTCCCGCTGGACAGGGAGCCCGATGCAAGACTCGATCCCAGGAACCTGGGGATCATGACCTGAACTGAAAGCAGACACTTAACTGACTGAGCCACCTAGGCACCCCAGATTATAAGCATTTTTAGAACATAATGTTAAGTGACACTGAAAGGAAAATGGTACTTCCTTCCTGTGGACATCCAAGAGGCACATTTCAGTGCTGTCTACCAAGTCTGCTAGTTTGCGAAGTCTCCAGTGGGGCTGCTATAAACTGGAACCACCATGGATGCCTTAAGTTATCTTAGTCCTTGGTCTTTGACTCTAGGGTGGGATTTGAGCTCTTCCATCTCTTCCATCTCTCTCTTTCCAGATGAGAAAGCAGTGCATTTGGCTTAGTTAAGAAAACCATGCATGTGATTAGTTAAGCATGGAGCATCTAAGACTGAGGCATTCTGCAGGAATTAATGCCTGGGTGGAAATTCAGTGGTGGCTTATAGAACAGCAGAGGGCCATGCAATCCCTGTTGGCCACTAGCCTCCAGGAAAAGCAAAAGTCTTGGTTCTTATAAACAGCACAAATATGCATGATACTATGCAACAAACAGGGTATAATTTGGGATCTATATCATATTTTTTAATAAGGGATATAACTGAGGGTATTTTTAAACCTCTTTGAGTACTATATTCAGGTAATTCCCTGTAGGGGAAGATAATTTGATCAAGTCTTCTGTAAGAGCAACAATATGCTGTGCAGATTCCAGATGTAGTCATTCTGTATATTGCCAGAGAATTTTGAGTCCCAGGACACCCACGTTTCTGGCCTCTGCTTCCAGGTAGCTCTGGTGGCTTGGTGGTGGATTCTGGACTGGTTTCTCTTGAAAAGCCCCTCAGTGTGGGTGCTCATTCATGAGCTTGCTGGGAATTGGAACTGACTTGAGGGGGAGGGTGGTCCAGAGGTTCCCAGGCTGACCTTGAGCCTGTCAACCCACAGCAGACGGATTGGAAGAGATCTTTCAGGCTAAATCCAGAATGGTTTGGGTCTTTGGAAGGTCATTCAAATGAGAAGCAATCCCCTACTCTTAGAATTCCTGTTACTTAGAATCTTGCTATCTTCAGAGGCTCCTGTGCCATACTTGGAATTTGGGGGACTTCAGGGAGACTCAGGGGAGAAAGCTGAATTACTCCTTGCCTGGATGGAGTGTTTCTCATACAGGAATTCTGGAGACTGTGTTGTGACATGAAAATGCTGGGAAGGGAAAGACAAACAAGCAAATCAGAAAGTGAAAAGGCACGCGGACTGTGTGTTTCGTGCTCATAACTGTGTGAAGTGTGCGCAGATTCTAAGGGTGGAAAGCAATTCTAGAGTGGTTATGTTGAGGTGGGCCCTCTTGACTTTCTTTTCAAATTTCAGTTCATGAAATTACCTCGTTTCTCTTAAATATGAAAGAGCTCTTAGTTCAGGCCTATGTTTCACAATTTTTTTTTTTTTTTTAATACCTCTGAGGAACCTTTACACACATTTTTGTTAAACGAATCTCAGCCCTGGTCTTAGTCCATCTGGCTGCTTAACAAAACACCACAGACTGGGTGGTTTATAGATGGCAGACATTCATTACTTGTAGTTCTGGAGGCTGGAAGTCCAAGATCAAGGTGCCAGAATGGCTGGTGAGGGACCTATTCCTAGTTCATAGAAGACTGTCTTCTGATTGTGGTCTCACATGGTGGGAGGGCCAGCGAGCTCTCTGGGGTCTGTTTTATGAGGCTCTAAGCCCCTTCATGGGGGGTCCACCCTCACGACCTCCTCACCACCTAAAGGCCCCACCTCCTAATACCACCACCTTTGGGGGTCAGGATTTCAACATATGAATTTGGGGGGGACACAAACATTCAGGCCATAGCACGTCTCCATGAAATGTTAATACCACAGATATATTGCATATGGGTTTATGTACTGTATGCATATCTGTGCTTTAGCCATAAAAAGAAAACCATGTTCTTGCTCCCCCCAACCACCAAAGAAGAGGTTCTTGCCTCCTTGGGAGTCTAGAGAGCAGAGTCCAGATGGCCGCTGAGATGCGGGCACACCTGACAGAGGTAAGGTGAAATATAGAGGCGAACATCCCGGGGGTGGAGGAACGGCCACAGGAGATCACCAGAGAAGGGAAAGGAGCAAATTCACTGGGTCAAGTTCAAAGTTTCAGAATTCAGTTCAAAATTCAAATCTAGAACTCACCGAGAAGTATCAGTGGCTTTGATACACATCTTGTGCCAGAAGCAATCCCTCCGCTAAAAATGAAAGGAAGTTCATTTGCCATAAAGCCTTAAAAGATACCGGCGGAAACAACCAGTGAGGTGCTGATGCATCCTCTCCCCTCCACCCCGAGCCTGTGGATGTGATGACGGTACCCCGGGCCATGCATGTAGCCTCTGTGCTTTGATATCTAACAAGGGACTCTCCACCGACAATAATTATTGACCTTTAATGTCTCACTGCAGTATATCCAGACTAATTATGCCGTACATTTGTGAGCTCTTTCATCCTTTCCTTTTTAGCCAGTTTCAAAATGAGGCCCCAAGGGTGTGAGCTGATCCACAAAAGAGGAGGAAATATTAATCTTTCTGACTCTTCAAACACCTACTTCTTTTTCTTAGGGGGAGGATTTTTGTCTTCTTGTTTTCACCGACGTCCTCTTTTCTGCTTGAGAACGGACGAGGTGTAATGGGAGTACTCAGCGAGAATTTGCAAGTCTTGTCTTGTGAGTGTTGACAGAATTTAACAAATTTATTACATGGAACCAACTCCTGTCAGGGGGGAAATCTAATTGGATGACATTGGAATAGAATAGATGTAGTTCTAAATAATGAAGGCACTGTATCTATATTTTTTAAGCAATGAGAACCCTAGGATAGTTCCGTGACAGGGTTTTTGGTTTGGTTTTCCTTATACTTTCTAGTGTTTTCAGAGTTTTAGAGACGCTATCTTCTGCTCCTAAACCATTTGCCAAACATAATCTCCCTTTTGCCAGTCTAATGGCACCAGATCGAATCTCCTCCTCTTTACCTGGGGAGACCATGTATTGAAAGCTGGAATATAATTTTTAATGCTTTAAATAAATTGATCACAGAATTTCCTATTCTGGTTCTATTTCTAGTATCAAATTTTTTTCAAGGTTGGATTTACCTATTTTATCCAAATTGTGGGATACAGAGAAAAGGACACAAGCCATGTCCAAGCCAGTGAAGAATATCTATAACAGGGAAAGAACAGCATGAACAAAATTCTTTCACTTTGAAGCCTAATGAGGATGAAATATGCAAGACCCTTTATAAATGGACTTCATTTTATTTATTTATTTATTTATTTATTTATTTATTTAGCGGGGAAATGAGGTCCCCAAACTGAAACTACAATGACTTTCATGACATCATTCAAAGCACAGTTTTGGAAACTCCTCCTGTCCACTCTGGTCAAGTAGAGACTGTATTAATTAAATCAAACAAAGATGGCATTTTAGGCAGGCATTATATTTCTGCTTGTATTAGAGATTAAGGGTCCATAATCTGTTTTGAAATTTGTCTTTTTTTGGTTTTGTATTTTCGTCAATCAAGATGGCAATTGGTTACAATTATTGGTGACTGAGAGTGATATGGACTGAGATGTATCTAAATGGGTAGTTGGCATCAATTTTGAAGTCTGCTGTAAAGTGACTAGATGACATGCTGGGGACTGTTCAGTGGGAGGGCTGGCCAGGCCCCAGTTAGGGTAGGTAAAGGCTCCCAAGACTTGTAGAGGTAGTTGTGGGAAAAAGTGTCTGCCCTACAAAAAGCCTCCTATTGTAGTCAAAGACTGAAGGCCACCTCTCAGGTCCATTATGTCTAATCTCTTTCCAGGGAGGCTGCAGAGAACTTTCTATGTGTTGGGGTCATCACTCTTGTTTCCCCTGGGTTCTTGTTTCTTTTCCCATGGTTGTGCAAACACGGCAAGCAAAACCCTGCAAAACAGACACTCAAGAATTATTGCCACCATACTCATGGTTTTGCAGTTTCCAAACTGCAATCCCCAACAGGGTTTACTAAAGAGGAATACAATGTCTCTTGAAAGTATTTGGGGGAACTCCCCAAGAAGGAGCACCGTGCAGGCCCTGGGCAGCCCAGTGATTCTCATCAATGGCTGCATTTGGAATCACTTCAGGTCTTCTCACTTGTATGAGTACCTGGGTCCCATCCGCAGGGAGGTTGACCTCATTGGTTTGGGGTATGGCCTGGGCATCAGGAGTTTTAAAAGCTCCCAGGTGATGTTCAAATGCAACCAGGACTGGGAACGATGACTCTAGCCAGTCCTCTCCCTGCTTCCCCCAGTGAAGCCCACACTGTCATCCAGGGTGAGCCCCCACCCCCACCCGAGAACTTTGTGGCACATCTCTTCACAGCTTGGTCCAGTGACATTGCTTTGGTAGCCAGATTGGCCAAGGTTGGGAGTGTTAACACCATGGAACACCACAAACCCTACAAGTCAGCTCCACCACCTGAGAATGTGTTGTTACATATTTATAAGCACCTCCTTGGTTACCTGACTGCTCCTTACTCTAACCTGATTTGGGGTGTATTAAGGGAGCAAAAGTAAACTTCATTTCTCCTTGGCCAAGGTCAAGGTGTCCACATAAAGATAACAGGTGCCCTGAGCCTACATTCCAGGAGCTCCTCGTCACTGACCTACTGGAGTAATTCAGCAAGCAGGAGCAATTCATAAATTGTATTTTTAGATAAAAATTAGAAATCGGACAAAGGATTTCCCTGCCACAGAGATCTCAAAACAAGTCTTTTTTAATAGGTAGCTAAGCCTTCTCTCATTTCTTTTCTTCTTTCATGTCTTTCTTTTAGTTTTCCTGCTTTTGTCCGAAAGACGTCAAAGAGGTGAATGGAAAAGTGTTTGTAGCATATGCAGTCTGCTTTCTTTATGCATGGGACAAAGGAATCATGATCCTGGGGGAGGTGTCAAAGGGCATTCAGAGGTCGTACTGTCTGGGAGGTTGTACGCGTGTTCTGTATGGTCTAGGTTCTACAGAGCTCCCCCCATGCTGCTCCTCAGAGGGGAGCTAACTAAGGAGCCCAGCAGGGCAGATGGTGACAGAACAGTCTGTCTACTTCTCCAGATAGTCTCCAGGAAAATCCTGCACAAACCTGGACAAGGTGGTTGGCGCATAGTCAAATCTCAAGTCAGACAGTTATTTAGAGTAAGAAGCAAGACCCTTCCATTGTACCCATCATTACCACCTCGGTCATTGCTAAATTCTCTGTCTTGTCTTGTAGCGAATATCTGTTGAAATTCCATGCATTGAGTTGCTCTCTTGGCCAATGGGCTTTAGAACTCGAAATGACATCCATGTGATAGAATATATAATTGCTTTGAAAATAGAGAATGTGAGAACAAGGCAAAGGAAAAATAAGCAAACCAATAAGAACAGCCACGAAGCATGGTCTTAGCCCAAAGGCCTAGAAAGGATGACATGAATCTCTAAGTTCCTCTATGGCTGTGATTAATAGTGATAGATCTCCATGATGTGTGCTGTGTTCATTAACGTGAAGGAGAACGAATAAGTCACCACCACGAATACTCCATTTATGAATGATTAAAATATTTTACAGCCATCTATCACTTTAAGCTCAAATACTCAAGAGTAGTTAAAAAATCAATTCTAAGTAAGAGTGAAAGGAGAGGTGGCTGGGAGAGGAATATGCTGTCTCCTGCCTCTGGGTTTGGTTTCTGGGTATTTTGTGTGCGAGGCTGGTTTGGTTCTTCACTCAAGCAGCTTGGTTTAGCTGGGATTCAAAGGCAGCTGTGCAGTGAAAACCCTGACAGGCTTTAATAAAGAGATATATAATGTCTCGGATGTATTGGAGGGAACTCTGATGCTTGTGGTTTTGTATACAGTTATGGTAAATAACTAACCCGCTGACTGTTGTGGTCTGGCCTTTGCTGGGAGCACGGGACCGCTGGAGACCCATCTGACCTATACCCCCTGCACCTACGGGACAGCTTTGCTTGGCGGTGCAAGCCTGCAGCCCACCTCCCGGCTGAAAGGCACTTACTTTGAACCCACAGGAAAAAGTGCCTTTTTTTCCCTTTGTCTGTGAAGTTGACAAGCTGGAGGCAGCTGAGAACTTTCTGCATGTTGGGGTTGTCACTCTGCATTTCCCCTTTCCCCATGACTGATTTTTCGAGATGCTCTCGGTAAATGAGCCCAAGTGGGAGGATGAGATGACTGCTGAGTCCTGAGCAGAGCTCACTGCCCTCGAGGGGGAGAGCAGCCTTCACATCCTGACAGGAGGCGCTCAACCTGAACCAGAGAAACAGTGGCAGGCACCAGCCATCTCTGCCCTGCCTCAAATTAGAGCTTGAGCACTCCTCTCTCTCTCTGTGTATCTCTCTTTCTCTGTCTCTGTTTCTCTCTGTCTCTGTCTCCGTCTCCACCTCTCTCTCTTTCTCTCTCTCTCTCTCTCTATATATATATTTTTTCCTCTTTTCAACTGGTTAGTATCTTATCCTTCTAACCGCTCCTCTGTGTAGAAGCAATTAAGAAGAAAGTGGCATTTTGGACATCAGCATTCACAGAGAGGGAAGAGCTGTAAGGAATGAATGTTTTGGAGCAAATGTGAAAGCTCATGCTTTTGGTCCAGGGTTAGCATAAACAAAAAAAAAAAGTTTCGGTGCTTGGAGCAAGTTGGGATGGGGACTTCTGTGGCTCCCACCTGCCTTGCCTGCCTAAAGGTCTGTGGCTCAAGAGAGAAGATTGGGCTTTTCTTTCATTACACCAAACCTGTTATCAAGTGAAATGTGGAGAAGGTGATGGGACTGTAATCTCCCCAACCTTCAGAAATGAGCAGTTGTTGGATTTTAAAAGGTAAGAGAGGTGTTTTCCTTGAAGCCCTTGGCTACATTTGTATGATCCTTCAAAAAACAAAGGTAGGATGTTTTGATATTAGGAAAGAATGTGATGTCCCCAAAGACTGCTTCCCGTGAGCACCTCCCCCGTCCTTCACCCAGTGTCCACTGAGAGAGATATCTTTCCCCACGTCACAGTAGACTAGGGACACTTTCCTTGCTGACCAAATTCTGCTCTGAAGAGCCATTGTGTCATGCTGTATTCTGCTATCGGATACTAGGTGGGAGAGTTAGGGACTCGCGGAAGTTTCTGGAAACACCAGGCCTTCTCCTCCTTTAGTGCATGTACCACTCACTGGATGCCTGTTCTTGGAGGCTTTGTGGTCTCCCATGCTTCCACGCATCCCCTGGGCACTACGAGCAGGCCTGGGTGGTGATGTCACCATACCAACGCTGCTGGAAGACATAGTTCTCTGCCACCTCTGCCCAAGGACAAGAAAGATGTCTCTGAAGACCAGGATCCCCCCACCCTCCACTTTCTTGAATTATTTTCCCAGTTCCAGCAATGCCACTTTATTTTTTTAGTTTTATTTTTTTAATTCGATCAATTAGCATATAGTGTATTATTAGTTTCTGAGGTAGAATTTAGTGATTCATCAGTTGCATATAACACCCAGTGCTCATTACATCACGTGCCCTCCTTAATTTCCATCACCCGGTTACCCCATCCCCCTTCCACCTCCCCTCCACAACCCTTAGTTTGTTTCCTAGAGTTAAGAGTCTCTTATGGTTAACAATGCCATTTTAAAAGAAATTTTAAAAAAAATATCCTCTTGACTCTGTATATATATATTCCAGGGCACACAATTTTTTCTGTTGGTCAATAGGTCTAAGAGGAACAACACAGACCCCGCCAAGGAGGTCATGGGGAATTTTGTCTCCACTCCAATTCTAAGCACTTAAAACTTCATTGTACCTCTCAGCTTCCCACAGACAGCCCCTTCTTTTTTGTTTCCAGGACTGATCACTATTTGGCCCTTTTGTTTTGTGGGGTGGAAAGGCCCTTGATTTGATGTTCAGTGACACCTGGACAAATCTGCTAACCCTTCAGCCTCCTGGCTCAGCAACCCAGCAGATGTTCCCAGGCTCTGTTCTCAAAGGTCCCATTTTTTCTATCACATCTCGTACACCCCGAGTCCCAGCCTCAGAATTCAGAATCTGTGTCTTTGGACTCTAAGTCCGGGATGGGATGTACTGAGCAAATTGTGTCCTTGGACCTAGACACTTTGGTCTTTACCGCCTTCTTGTGAAACTTTCCCTTGTCTGCCTTCAGCTTTTAGAACACAGGACCCTTCTCCTTAATGTAAGCATTGGTGCAATTGCCCAGAGAGGACAATTGCCCTACACCAATATTACAGACACCCCTCTTTGGATCCAAACTTCAGGGTTCATGATAATTTTTCCTCTCCAGATTGAAAGTCTTTGAGCTGGAGATGTCCCATTATCTCTTTTTGAAACACTACTTGTATTTGTTTGCTGCCATAACAAAGTACCACAGACCGGGGAGCTCAAACAACAGAAATTAATTGTCTCACTGTGTTGGAGGCTAGGCATCCAAGATTAAGGTGTTATCGGGGCTGATTCCTTCTGAGCCTTCTCTCCCTGGTATGTAGTGGCTGCCTTCTGGCTATGTCTTCACATGGTCATCCCCCTGCGTGTGCCTGTATCTTAATCTTTTCTTTGGACATCAGTTATATTGAATCGGAGCCCACCCTATGGGCTCATTTTACCTTAACCCCCTCTTTAAAATCCCCATTTAAAAAAAAAGCCCCATCTCAAATATAGTGACATTCTGAGTTATTGGGGGGTCAGACTCCAACAATTGTGGGGGGACACAATTCAGCCCATACCACCACCTAAGATCAAATATTTATATTTTCATAGAAAAAGGCTTATCTTCTTCTAAGGATTGGCTCCCTATTTAGATTTTCCTTAAAGTAGGGAAAGGATTGGAAAAATATTTTGGAAGCTCTTTTTCTCTGATATTCTTTCTCTAAAAGGTATTTATGCATTGAGGACACAATTATATTAATATCCAGGTCCTGGATCCCTGCAATTCCCAGGCGCCTTGCACGATTCTTTTGCAACTCTTCACTTTATACATGAAGAATATTGACTGTCTGAATGAAACATGTTGAACTTCAAATCTGTTAAAATTGCTACCGCCTATAGTAAGGTACTACTTGTTGTGATACTCTGCGGAGTGAGAGAGACTGACTTTGTACAAAAGAAGGAGATGAAATAATTTGGGGTGGTTCTGTGTTTTCTTTCCTTTTGAGTTTAGATTCGTGGCCGGCTCATCCTCACTTCTGCTTCAGTTCTGAAGCCCCCCCTCCAACATGTACACATCTGAGTGGGGCGTCCATTCTTTTTATTTCATAATGATCAATTACACACTGATGATTGGTTATCTACTTATGCAGTGGGTTCTATCTCTTAACAATGACAGCCTCAAAGGTAAGAATTGTGTCTGCTGATCTTTGATCCTCCACCCCCTAGCACTTAAAATTATGTTAGCAGGATGCTCAATCAATCTGCCGGTGATGGATAATTCAGGTGTAATTGCTAAACCAGGATCCCATGGCTTTGATTCCCTTCTCTCACAGATATGCTTTTTATAGGTAAAAAAAACAAAACCCACAGAGATGAACACAGAGATCAAAATTGACTACTGTGATGGGCTCTTCTTAACTGTTGACCCCTTTCTCTTCCAGGGAAGATGGCCTAAAGGATAACATAATCAATATACAATGATCAACAACAGTCATATCCCTGCCAACAATCGCATCTAAACACTGGCTGCTTCTCTACTTGTATGGTGCTTCTGGTTTCTCAAGGTGAGAGGCTGGAGGGGCTTGGGGGGGGTGCCAATATTGAGTACAGGGACCTGGATACAAACACCTGTGAAGCTTTCTGCCACTTCTGAATTCAATGAACAAGCTCACTGAAGAAGTATTTCCTCTTCTATGTGACTCATACACCAGGAAAATAAATGTGTGCACTGACAAATCAGTTTTTCAGAGGATGTGATTGCAAATGGCAAGACAGAGGATCATGTTAACAATTACACCCAATAGGATTTAAAATCCAAAATTATTTTGACTTGTGCTGCCATGATCACTGGTAATATCCAGGTATATTTAATAGACAGCTAAATATATTTTACTGTGGCATACAATTAACACAAAAACAGCAAAATGACTTAACACAGCATGTGTGACCATCATCCAGAGGGTCTTTCTTTGTGATCAGTTGGAAAATTGTGGCCATCTAATTGTAATATTGTTAAAAATCATATTTGAATGGACTGTGATGAATATCTAGAAATTAAAATGGTAGTTGTACTTTCCCAAGTAACTTTGAAAATGAACAGCCTGGGGTATGGTGTCCTGGGAGTCTGGTTTGACTTGGTTCTTCTTGGGGCAAACCTTCAAGAGTTGTTTGCCTGAACAAGGTGGCAGGACATGCAGCTGAGGAAAGAAAGTTCAGGAAGGAAGGGGCAGCCTCCTGGGGAGATTCCCTATTGGAAACCCAGTATGAGTTTATGGGTTTGGGGAAGCATTGAACGTGCAAACAACAAGGAACCTGGGGCCCCTCGGGACAAAAGACTCCAGGGCGCCTGGGTGGCTCAGTCGTTAAGCATCTGCCTTTGGCTCAGGTCATGATCCCAGGGTCCTGGGATCGAGTCCCACATTGGGCTCCCTGCTCTGTGGGAAGCCTGCTTCTCCCTCTCCCACTCCCCCTGCTTGTGTTCCTGCTCTTGCTGTGTCTCTGTCAAAAAAAAAAAAGACTCCAAGAGGAAGAAATTCACTGAACTGATTCAAACACACCAGCAACAGTATTTTACGTGGTCCCTCCAGTGACTAGGATGGGCACACCCTGTGGGAATTCTGGTATATGCAGGGAATCGGAGCTAATACAAGACATAAAGAGACTCCATAGGAGGATGGGGCTCCTCTGGGAGGTTCCTCTGTTTGGTGGGAGGGAAGGTTACTATGTACAAGTTCTTAGAGTAGCATTTAGGAACACATTGCTTTGAACTAAGTAACAACAACAACAAAAAATCTGTTATTTGCTTTATTTAATCTACAGAGAAATTTTTCCCTTGATAAATGATTGTTTATCAGTGTGCTGGTGTGTTTTGACAAAAAAGGCAAAAGTCTTGACATTTCACAATATCAATGCAGCCAAAAAAGTTGGAACATTAGCTGCATATGTACTCTGCAGCATTTTCTTTTCTTGTGTTTCTGATTTTGGCCATTCTGACAGGTGTGAGGTGATACATCATTGTTGTTTTGATCTGAGGTTTCCTGATGATGAGTGATGTTGAGCATCTTTTCATGTGTCTGTTGCCCATCTGTATGTCTTCTTAGGAGAAATGTCTATTCATGTCTTTTGCCCATTTTTAATTGGTTTGTTTTTTGGTGTTGACTTTATAAGTTCTTTATATATTTTGGATACTAATCCTTTATCAGATATGTCATTTGCAAATATCTTCTCCCATTCAGTAGGTTGTCTTTTAGTTTTGTTGATTGTTTCCTTTGCTGTGCAGAAGCTTATTTTGATGAAGTCCCAATAGTTTATTTTTGCTTTTGTTTCCCTTGCCTCAGGAGACATATCTAGAAAAATGTTGTTATGGCCCAAGTCAGAGATATTACTGCCTGTGCTCTCTTCTAGGATTTTTATGGTTTCAGGTCTCACATTTGGGTCTTAAATCCATTTTGAGCTCTGCAGCATTTTCTCACAAAAAGAATGTTCCATGCCCTGTTCTCACAGAGATACACTAAAAGTAGCCTAAATGGTCAACAAAACAGTTTCAATAAATTTGATAACCTACATACTTACAATGGAATATTACACATTCAGAAAAGGATGTCATAAAAAGTTATGAAATCATATGAAAATTTGTTTTCAGTATAATGAAAAAGAGCAAGTTTAAAAAGTATACGTTGTATAAATCAAATTTATATATAAATACATTCATAGAAAAGGCTAGAAAAGTGTATGCAAATATTAAGTGATTAATCAGCAGATCATTTTAATTTTCTTCCTAATCCAAAGAACCATAAAAATATAAACTTAAAAAAAAAGCAAAGCAACCTTTTCAAGCTCTTAAATGTCTTTTTATAGTGGCTACTGTTAATGACAAATAAATCAGATGTGGAAATTTAGTGTAACCCACACATTCTTAACGGGGCTGATAATAATGGGGAAAAAAGATAGAGAAACACCGGCCTGTCATGGCCTCACATTTTTAGGAATATTATTGGTAAATTGAAGTATACCTGTTTCCCCACCCCCCCCCCCAAGTAGACCAAAGTCATTGGAAGACCAAGTACATGATTTTTTTATAAAAGGCTCCCTTGGGCCAAGTGCCCCAGGCTGAGAAATAGTAGCATGTCAACCTCTGGTGCCCTGCATGGTCTCCAAGGACCCACCCCGGACAGCAAGGTGGGTCCAGTGTGTGGTCTGTAACTGACAGACATCTCATCAACCCTCCCAGGACACACAGACGTGTATTAAAAAGAATGTTCCGTGCCCTGTTGGAAGCATCAAGTTGAAGACTCTCCCCGATAGGTATCTCTGAGCAGAATGTTGTCCTGGGGCCGTGCCAGGGGTGCCTGACTGTCTCATTTCCAAGGCAGCAACCGAGTGATAATTGCAGGATCCTGTTTTGAACAACACTACAGCAGGGCCTGATAAAGTTTGTAACTCTTGAGAGAAATCTGAGAACTCTAAACAATTTATTTACAAAGAAGGACACAGATCGGTTTTAACTACCTCATAAATCAGCTCTCCTTGACCGCAAAGACAATAGATACGAGCTTCTTGGGGGAATCAATTAGCCCCGGACAGGGATTATTCTGCTGGATGGGCCTTCTTCAGTGGAACGGCTCTCGTAATTAACAGACAGGGCCAAGCAGTTACCAGCACTAAGCTGAAGAAGGAAAAGCCCTGGGGCTTCACTTTGAGGTTGGGGGTAGGAGTTCCCTGGGAATGCTCCTGATGAGCCAGTGAAACATCCTGCTTACATAAATTGTAAAAACTGTACCAGCATGGAATCCTTAGACCGAGAATTCTCAATGAGGCACTCTTGACCTTTGGGGCTGGGTCTTTTTTGTTGTGGGGACAGTCCTGCACATTGTGGGATCTTCGGCAGCATCCCTGGTACCCGCTAACCCATTGCATGACCAGCAGCACCCCTCCTGCTCCCAGCTGTGACAACCCAAAATGTCTCCATTGTCAAATGTTCCTTGGGATGGAGTCAAAAGCCACCCCCTCCTTTGAGAACCTTAGACAGAGACATTCCCTGGGTTTTTCAATGTCGTTTTTCAGGGGTTAATTTTTTTTTTTTCCCAAGTGCAGATTGATATTTGGATATCATTGACTTCTCTCCTCTCCGGCCTTTCTGAGTGCTCCACTATACGATTACATGTTGGCTGATTCTTCCATCTTTAACCTGAAGCTTTGAAAGGAAACAGCTTTTATCTTCTCTGTTACATGGAGGGGGGTGGCATGGGTTTGAATATCTATTGCTTTGCATGCAAATTTCAATCCTTTGATCACCTTCCCACAGCTTTCGGGGGAGATGCTGAGAATCCACCAGCCCTGCCAGTCTTGACCTTAGGTCTGTAAACAGACTGGAGGAAGCCTAGAAAGGTCATTTCCTTCTCCCTTGGCCAGAAGATCCAGGTTTTTGTACAAGATAATGTCAGGGTTTTCCCAGTCTTTTAGCTCAGAGGAAGTAAGAGAATGCTCCCAAATACACTTCTGTCCACCCTGCTCGGGGCCATAATGCAGAAGCCAATGCTTTTTCACTCATTAACTATTTGCATATTGTTCTTCATGCTCAAATTTCTCCTTTGTCCTGAAAAAAAAAAAAAAAGGTTTGTGGGAAGACTTCATTTGATACCAATTTTCCTTATTTTTCAGGCAGGGCAAAATTTTTTTAAAAAGCTGAGGATTTTGGCAAATTCTACAACAGAATAAAGCAAAAGTGTTCTTTCATTTTGCACAGCTGTCGTTAGAAAGAACTCAGACATTTGTTTTTCCTCCATGAGCTCCTAATTGTCTAATGACAAAGGAGAATGTGTCTCCATCTCTGTACTGTTATGTCTATGCTCCGTGCAAGGTCCGTCTCCAGAGCAACTTCTTATCGGGCAGAGACGGCTTTGCGTGTAGACTCCGCTCACTGTTAACACAGAGCCATAAATTACATGGCTCCATTTTTTTCTTGTAGTCTAATCATTTCTCTGGGAAAAAACAGTGTCCTGCTGGGTCTTGCCCTTCACAGAATGTGTACAAACTTGTGCCAGACTCCAGCATGTTGGGAGGACAGCAGGCTTTTCCACTCACCCCAGACCAAGCGTCCTGCATCACACAACGTTATTTTCCAGTGTTCGGCCTCTAGCGAAAATATTTCTGTACCTGTTGGAAAGTAAAAGCGAGTCGAGGCTGCCTGGTAAAGCTGCAATCATGGAAAATAAAACCCTGCCGAGGGAAAAATGACAATGACAGCCTTCCTCCACCTTTAGAATTATAAGGTGTAAGAGCTGGCCAGGACCTGAAAGAATCACTTAGCCACCCCCATTGTTCTTCAGATTCAGAAACTGATACTGAAAAATGAGAAGGGAATTGTTCCACTTGAAGCGGCTGGTTAATGGCAGGGTTGGGACAAGAACTCACCACGATACTGACTCCTAAGCTCTTTCCATTGCAATTTACTACCCAGCACTGGCAAGGAGACGGCATGCTACCGCCTCAGGGCCTTTGCATGGCTGCATTCTGGCTTCAGTGATCTTCCCCTGGATATTGCCCTCTCTCTTTCATCCACTTTATTTAGGTCTTTGCTCAGGTGTTGTCTCCCCAGAGACTACCTTTTCTACAATAGCAGCCCCTGCCTGTCCCCTTTCTGCTTATCTTCCTTTTCATCATAGCATTTACTGCTACCTGGCATTACATGTATTTGTCAAACAGGGCCCCAAAGTCATCTGCCACAATTAGATCATAGATATATGGGTCAGAAAAGAAAGGCCCTGCCACATTCCTGCAAAGCTGGAGCTCTAAAGAACTTAGAAATGGTTAATAATTTTGAAAAAAACGGGAATCTCACAAGTGATCAAATAAACCCAAATAAAATGATAATATACCATGTTCTTTTATATCATGACTTAGGTCAAAGTTGCCAATAAACTACCTTTGCCAAGTCAATTTTTTGTTGCTTCCAACCTTTCTCCTCTGAGGTCCTGGGACACCCCATATGACTGGTGTATTGGAGAAAAAAACCAATAAAACATCTATTATCTATCTATCTATCATCTATCTATCTATCTATCTATCTATCTATCTATCTATCATCTATCTATCATCTATCATCTATTATCTATCTATCTATCATCTATCTATCTATCTATCTACTATCTATCTATCATCTATCTATCTGTCTACAGACCGAGAGCGGGGGGAAGAGGAGGAGAGAAAAGAGTGAGAGGAGTTACTTTAAGGAATATGCTCATGTGATTATGGAAGGGACCAGTCCAGAATCTGTCAGGTGGGCTGGCAGGCTGGAGGTCTAAAGAAGAGCCAAAGCTGCAGTTCGAGTCCACAAAGATCCTCTGCTGCAGAATTCCTTCTTGGTGGGTGGAAGTCAGTCTTTATTCTACTCAGGCCTTCACCTAATGAGGCCCACCCACATTATGGAGAACAGGTTGCTTTACTCAGAGTCCATCAATTTCATTGTTAATCTCATCCAAAACAGAAACATCTAGAATAATGTTTGACCAATAACTGGGTACCATAGCCCAAGCAGCTGACACAAAATTAAGTATCACACCTGGTTTTCTTCCTATCATACCAAATGCTCTGTCTCAGTCTTCTTAACAGAATCCTCCTCCACCAAAATTATTGAAATGTCTCATGTTGGGGTCTCATATACAGCAAGTAAAAATACAGGACACCCAGTTAAATTTTGATTTCAAATAAACAAAAAAGGTAAGCATAAGTATGCCCCAAATATTGCATGCGAAATACTTATACTAAGCAATCATACATTGTTGATTTGTATTTCAAATATGGTGGATTTTCTCACCACCTTAACTGCCCTTTATTACTTTCCTGAGCCATGTGATAACCCCCAAGAGACCTCTCTGCCTCCATTCCTGCCCCTCATTGTCCGTTTACTCCTTAGCCAGTAGAGTCATTTTTGTAAATGTAATCTCCTAGTCTAGACCAGATGCCAGAGAAAATGCATGAAAACACACTAGACCATGCTTGCTCTGCTTAACAAAATTCTCTAAAAGTGGCTAATCATAATTAAAATCTCAATTCTCCACAAGTCTCTGTGTGACTCTGCCCCTGCCCTTGGGTCTCATGGGCACACTTTATCTCAAGCTTTCTGTTCCTCAAGTTCACAACTTGTGCTGGCCTCAGGGTGGGTGGCACACCATCTTTCTTCTGCCCAAGAAGCTCTTCCTCTAGATAAGACTGCTCCCTCTGCCAGCCTCAGCTCAGATGCTGTTGTCCCAGCGAGGACCACCCCAGTTTCCTCAGGACCTATACCTTTAACTTTATCTTCTCCAAGGCACCTGCAACACCAAGGCTCTCCCACTGGAGTGCACACCCTCCGCCCAGTTTACTCTTCTGCACATCCCATACCTTTGACTCTTTATTTTTTTAAATTTGTTTTAAAGATTTTATTTATTTATTTCTTTGAGAGAGAGAGAGAGAGAGAGCATGCAGGGGAGTGAGGGGAGAAGCACAGGGAGAGGGACAAGCAGACTGAGCTGAGATCAGAGCCCCCCATGGGGCTCAATCCCATGACCCTGAGATCATGACCTGAGCTGAAATCAAGAGTCAGACACTCAGCCAACTGAGCCACCCAGGGTCCTCTCTTCTCTTTAAATGTGTTGGTTACCTCTTGTTTTTTAACTCTATATTATCAGAAAAAACAACAACAACCCAACAATATTATCAGAAATTAAGTGATTAAGTGTAATAGATACTCTGAAAAACTGTTGGTAAGCCCTTTAACTGCAAAGAACTTCTCAGAAGTGGTTTGCCAATATATTTTAAGAATCTCTAAATGTCCATTTCTTTGTCTCACTGATTAGAAATTTGAAATCTGAAAAAAAAAAGAGAAATTTAGAAGTCTGTTCTTGGGACATAATCTACAATGTGGGCAAGGATTGATTCATAAGGATGTCCTTTGTAAAGAAAATATATAAAGAAACCAAAAGTCTAGCAATAGGGAAATGGATAAAAATCACAAGGTACATCTATATGATGGAACATCTAGCTTTCGTAATGACATTTTCCTTCTAGGATTGATAGCAGTGCCCTATACATCTTTCTCCAGGCACATTCAAATATTTATTAACATATGAAAAGATATGCAAAAAAAGATTTCAACAAGGCCTAGAACAGGACAATGTGTCACTATTTGCCAGATCTAATAAGGAACTTCCACCCTTCCCTCTGTAAAGAACCTCATCACACTGTGAATGTGAGAGCCCCTTCCATGGTCATGGTCAACAGCTCCCTCAGGGTCTCAGGACCTTCAGGAGACAGAAACAGAGAAGCCAGCTCATCCTAATCAGGAACTGTTTTTTGAAAAGTCCTGGGCAGATACCTGGACAGATCCTTTTTTGAAATGTCCTGGACAGAGCCTTTACAGAGATGCACCCTTCCCATCATCTCTAAATTTTAAATGTTCTGAGACTACAGTTCATGGTAATATAACCAGGCTTGGAGCAGATGTGGGAAGTGGTATGTGTGGCACCTGATGTGACTAGCAATAGAAAGGGCATGGGACAGAAACCATCTCAGAAACTCCCTATTCCGAAGTTGTGGTTTTTATATCTGGTGTTAGAAAGAGAATAAAAACAAATTGAACCAAAATATTCAAGAATATCAGCATTTTCAGATAATCAGGCCCCTGAGTAGGTAAAGAACACTCTCAATAAAGTATAGCCAGAAGAGACATGGGGACCACTGGACTCAAGTCTGTGGGGTAAGGACAAGGACATCAACTCATGCTTTGTCTTTAGGTCTGTGAAGAGGGGCAGGATTCAGGGTTGAGATGCAGGCAGACCTGAAAGAAAATGATTAAAATTTGCAAGAAAGCTGAAAAAGGCAGAAGGCCAATTGAAACCCATGTTAGAAATAGTAAAATATGGAATCAACACTGTACAAACCTGAATTGATAATATAAAATTCCAGACACCTTTTATAAACTACTGGGGTAATGTAAAGAGATGAAATAATGAATAGATGTAGATGAATGGATAGCTAGATATAGAAGACAGATTTGTAGATATGAGAGAGACAGACATCAATGGAAGATTATAAGACATAGAAAGATCCATTAACTGAAGACTGATAGGGAAGTTGAACATGGGTAGATATGGAAGACAGAATATATAGGGTGAACATAAAGGAGAGATGAATAGTGATAGAAGAGAGAGGAAAGAGAAGGAGACAAATGTGGAAGAGAATGAGATGGATAGATATTGAGAATAAAAAATTTCTATGTTCCAAATTCCAAAGAGGAGAGGACTGGCAATTCTTTGGTTGCAGGATGGTGTAATCAGCAGAATCAGTTTTAAGCTGCTGATGACACTGTATGAGCTCACCTTCTGAAGGTGGCAGTTCCATGCTTCTAAAATTCAATCAGCAACAGCCACAGTTTGCCAACACTGCTTCCATGGCTAATGGTCAACTGATTTTCCAAATTCTGGTTTCTGAACTTCTGACAATTCCTGAACTCTGTATTTTTCTAAACCTTCTATAAAACCATTTCAAAAATGGTATAAGAAAATGGATGTGAATATCTGACAAACAGATTAGAAAATACTTTTGTAAGCATAAACTAATTTTAAAAATTCCCCAAAAATAGATAGATAACAACAAAAAATCAAAGATATTTGAGTGTCACAAATACCATGGACAACACTATTAGGCAGACAAGCTAGAAACATTATTTGCATCAAATGTAGTAGACAAATCAACTTGTGGTTAGCAATCATCCTATTTAAGAAACTTACACCACTCAGTAAGAAAGACATGAAAAACCTAATGGCCAGAGAGGCAAAAGATATGAAGACAATTCACAGAAGAAATACAAATAAAGAAGTGAAAACAAAGTGTTTCACAGGCACTTGTAAGTCAAAATCAAGGAAATAAAAGAAAAGAAAAGCAAATTAAAATCATAATGGCATTTCACACATCAAATTAGCAGATTGATTATGGTTAAGCCAGTTTTAGCCAGGGGTGTGATGATGTGGACACACTCAGCCATTGCGCAGGGGGTTGTAAGTGGAAGAATCTTCCCAAAACTTCCATTGTGTTCATAGCAAGAGCCTTAAAACAAAACTTACACCCTTTCCTCAGAACTCCCCATGAGGTATCTCTTCCTTGGAAGTAAGGAGAAACTCAATGCAAACATTCAGCCCAGATATTCATTACTGAGATATTTATAATTGTGCAATATTTGGAAAGCCACCCAACAACCATGAACACAATGACGTAAATTCTGGTACAAACACATGATAGAATATTTTGCAGTCATGAAAATGGAGTTTGCAAGAAATTTTTAATCACACATGAAAATGCTTGTTATATGGTGAAATAAAAAGCAGGATATGGATTTGTATAAGCTTTGTATAAGCTGATTTTATTAAAATGTGTTTATGATTCAAATTTCATGAAAATGTATATAGAAAAATACAATGAAAAATACATCTGTTTTTCCCACTAGTTATTTTTAAATAATTTGATTATAATCAGCCATTTGATTATTATTTTCCAAATTCTGAGCATTTTCTCCTACTCGCTGTTTATAAAGTCTCTATTCCAAGACACCTAACCCCTGTCAAATTACATGCTTTCCTTTTTTTTTTTCCCTTAAACACAACTATACCTTTCAATAAATGGGTCACAGAACTGTATCTGTGGTGGGTACGGTAGGAGCACTACATTTTAGTGCTCCAGGAACTCCAGCTTCTTGGCAGGCTGCATGGTTCTTCGAGAATTCCCCTTCATCTTGCAGCTCTAGCTCAGTGACTCCTGAATCCTGATTCAAGCACCATCCCAAGCACAGGCAGGGAAGAGATTCAGAGCCTGGATCTCCTCTAGTTACCCTTTATGCAACCCTTAATACACTTGCCCTATGGCTTCATCAAGAAAGGTGTCCACCATTCCAGTGTGATCATTGTTCCCATGCTGGGGACTGGCTGGGGACTGACCCTTCCTGTTGGCGATGGGCTGGTTTGGGTATTGTAAGTGTTCCTTTTCTTCTCATAAAACAAGAAGGAGGTAATTGGCCAGATTCTAGGCAGTGTGTATTATTTTTATAATCACACATACACACAAACCACAAATATTACAAATAAAAAAACCTAGCAATGGGAAAAAATTGTCATAATAATATGCAAAGAAATTAACATAAAAGAAATAGAGATAATATGAGCCTAAATGTTTAAAAAAAAAAAAAGGTTAAAAAAGTCCTGGAAGAAAATTTTACCGATGTTTCCTTCAGATTACAGGAAGGTAGATTTTTGTTTTCTTCTTCATACGTTTCCTGTATGCTCAAGTTTCTATCATGAGGCAGAATAAGGAAGCCTATTATTTGCAGAAGGGGGTGGAGGGGGGTAGGGGTAACAACAACAGCAAAGAGAATTATAAAGTTGGTCTTGGAAAATAAAAACTTCCCCTAAATGAAGATTGGCTTATACATAACATCCTCTGGAGCCCAAGGCCACCCACCTCAGTGGGCAGCAGCTGTGCCCCTGAAGCGGGCTTTATCGTCCCACTTTGCACATGTGAAAAGCAAGACTTAGGTCGATGCTACAGGGTCCCTGCAGCCACACATCTGGTCCGCGGCAGAGCGGAGATGTTGCTCTTCGCTTACAGACTTGTTATATGGTGGATATACCCTGCAGAGGAGTTCGGTTGGCATCATGGAGTGTTCAAAGTCCCTTCCTGAGCCCGGCTGCCTGGGTCATGAGAGGAACAGACCAACCCTAGGGACCTGCATTTCTCCTACCCTGGAAAATGAATGGAGCCTGCCACGCACATCAAAACATTCTCAAGGGGTTCAATTTTGTTTTTGCCACGTACAATCATAAAATCAGTTGGGATGTGGTTTTCTCCTTCTTGCCTTCCCTGTTGTCAGACACCCTCACTCTTCCTTCCCTGCCCCCCTCGGCTCTTCTGCTCTCCACATGCTGGGATGCAGAGAGAGGGACAGAATGGTCTGGGAGGGAGGAGGTCACAAGGTCTGGTTGATATTTACAGCATTACGACATCATTCCCCAAAGCCGTGTTTCCTGGAAAGATGCGGAATTCGCCTGGCAGCCCCATTGTGGGCAGCATCCCAGTGCCCCTTGGGCAGGACTGCTAGACACCACATTCTGCAGACCCTTCTAGCATCCTTTGTTCTTCTGGAGAATGTAGCTCATTTGGTACTTAAAAGAATATTATAAGAAATCTTGTGTCATTTAAAGTTTAGGAATGCTGTTCCATTTGACTTTTGAGTTCAGCGTTGGGTTGACAAGGAAATACTTCTTTGGGCTTATGCTTTTTTGCCTCTTTTGCATTTCCGACTTTACTCAGATGGCATCGGATGTAACGAGCTGCTGTACACAAGCAAGGTGAAGTGAGAGTTATACTCGATGTGATTCATGCTGAAGTGTACCTTTTGCCTGAAATTATCAGATAACTGGTAGCAGAGGTGTTTTGAGGTTTCCATTCTGTTTGTGCTTGAATTATCTAGGAAATGGTTCATTTCCTAAGTTTGCATAAGGAGAGTGTCTCAGATGAATCCCACAGCTTGATGTTGGCAACAAAGGGCAGATATTTTAATTATCGATAGAGCTACGTTGACTGCTTTGTCCAAAACATGGAAAAGCCTGAGCAAGGCTAGTTCAAGGACAAATTCTGTGAATGTTAGCAGGCTTCTGGAAGTCTGTGAGCGGACACTGACAGGTAGCTGAGCTTGTCAAGGAAGTGTATAGCCCTCTTCTCAAGCACATGCTGTTTGTCCATGCTTGCTCTGACATCCAGGGGGAGGTTTTTGGTAACTGTTTTGAAATAGAGCCACCTGAATCAGTGTCCTTCCAGGAGGTCAGAGCCAAGCTATCTTATGGGTCAACTTGTTAATTCTCACATCGGCATGACGCATGGGAGGTATTACCCCCAGTCTGTGGATGAGGAAGCTGATGTGCCTTCACATTGACCACATTTGCCAAAGTGTCACAGCTGCAAAGTGGCAGCTTTGAACTCAGGAATGATAAAGTCCAAAAACCATATCTTTCGAAGTTGCTACACTGCCTTTTGAGTCCCATCACTGAGATACAATCATCTTTGGGTTCAGTATCTGGTGTAATAGTACTTCGGGCTCAAGTTTTTCTAGTTCTTTACTTCTGGCGGAAGCGAGAGGGTAGATGGGGACCATGATGCAGCCAGCTGTTGCAGATGCCCCCCCCCTTGCCTGCCTACCCCTGTATTGCTCCTCTGGGAGGTCTGGGCAGTGTCTCCACAGACTGCAGTACTGAACCGATAAGTGTGGATGTTAGGAGTACTCTTTGACTTTGAGAAAATACATGCATTTTTGCACATCTGTACACACACACACACACACACACACACACACACACACATCACAGACCACTCCCACCTCCTTTAGGTCTTGGCCAGGACCTCTTGAACAGCTCTTAGAAGGGAGGACGTGACTTAGTTGCCAACGATTTCTGAAATAATGGCGTGAAGAGGAAGCTGGGTATGATGCAAGTGCAGGCGGAAGAAGTGGGAAAATTGCATCTGTGACAATGATTTACATTTTGTAGCAGCTGGGAAAGGAGTCACCAACTTTGTTCGCCCTGTATTTAAGTAGGAGCGCTCTCAAAATAGCTGTTTTGATTTCCATTGCTGCACAGGGTCCCCCCACCACCACCACCATGCCTCAATTCCAAGTTCAGAAGCCTGAAGACTTGTGTTTGAACGATGGGCTCCTGACTCTCAGGGTTGGGAAAGACTTTAATAGCCAGAGAGGCATGCCATGGAGGAGACTGGTTTCAAACCTTCTCTGGAAGTCCGGACCAGACGGTGGAGCAGGCTCAGCTTGAACACCCTTTATAACGAGCCCTCACTGCCGCCCGAGCCCCAGTCTCACCTGTGACGGCTGGCTCTTCCAGAAACATTTTCCTTAGGTTGCGTTGAAATCTGTCTCACTGCTTAACTTGTAAAATGAGTAGCTGGCCTCGGGGCTGACCTACCCATCTGCACAGACTATATAAGGCACAGCTCCAGGGGGCACCATCCATCTAGGCTCTCATGGCAGAGACTGGCAGGTGCCCGGGGTGCAAGGTCATGGCCCTGGTTCTCCACAATGACCTTTGTGTTTCATTCCGACTCCTGATTTCCATGTCTGCCTCATATGGAGATATACCCTGCAGAGGAGTTCGGTTGGCATCATGGAGCGTTCAAAGTCCCTTCCTGAGCCCGGCTGCCTGGGTCATGAGACCTGGCCACCCCTTATTATTTACACATTGTGGAGGAACTTACTGTCCTTCAAGCTCAAACATACAAGTTAGGTTTTTTACCCTGCAGGCAACACATCATCTGTTATTTGACCAACTATTGTTCATTGGGGAGGAGATGGGAGTGTGGTTTTCTTTTTGAATTTTTTCTTGGAAAATCCACTCTGGTTGAAAATATGACTGTGTTCTTTTAAACGTCTTTACATATCGATTTTGCAGCATTATTAGTAATAAAGACATCATTTTATTTATTTTTTTGGGAGGGGGGAACTGAAAAAGAAAAAAAGAGAACCAAATGGGAAATGCTTGCTTTCTGACCCATTTTTCACTTTACAATAAAAATACTGTTCTTTCCTAAGCCACTGACATATAGTTTGTATCACCTGAGCAAAGACGAAAGCTTGGAAAACAAAATCAAGCACACTTAGCACACTTCCAGGAAATGGTCAGCTTTCTTAGTTTCTCCACCTCTTAAAAGAATCTATTTACATCATACGGCTGCTGTAAGTGCCCCTCGTCTTTTTTGTGGAAGGAAATTTGTTGGGAACTGAGTTGGTACACATGTGGTTAATATTTCTCCAAATAAAGAATACACTTATGTAACAATAATAATGTGGCCTTTATGTAAAACGCTATATAATTACCTCCTAATTTAATATTGACTTTCCCCCGGGAAATCTAAATTATTGAAGATTTACCAAAAGCTGAAAATTATGGATTCCCGAGGAAGGCGATTGTTGCTAGAAAGACAATAATTTGTTCCTTTGGCGGTTGGAGTGAGCAGGACTCTCTCTGCCTGGCTGAGATTTTGGTGGAGTCCGATTAAACCGAGCCTTTGGGCACTTTGATGTTGGGTGGAGAGGCCTGGGCACAAAGATCGCTCTGGTTTTGTTCTCAAGGCTTCACATTTGCCACAAGACGCGCTCTTATTAACTAAGGGTTGCGCCCACTTCACTTTTATTATTAAATGTTTACAAACGCCTTCCTGGAAAAAAAAAATAATAATGTGGGCAGAATTTGTACTGGGAGGGTTTCAGCATCTCATAAAACTGACACGAACACTTTTTCCCCAAAGACGCGGGGGCAGGGGTGGGGGTGTTCAAAGAGCAAGAGGAAACTCCCATTCCCCCAGCTATACCCATCTTGTTTAAAAGTGGGTTCCACCTCCTATGAGTTATGGGCTCAAAGAGCAAGCTGGATTCCTAGCCTCTGGACACGCAGTAGCAGAGAGCAATAACGGGCCAGTGTGCGTGCACACGTGCGTGTGTGTTTGCCTGAAATATATTTAAAACACATTTACTCTCCCTTATTTCCAAACACTTAAAAACATACTTTCCTTTACTGGCAAGAGAGATAGGGAGATTGAAGTCTCAGCAGTTTTTATGAATAGCGATACTGAAATGTTAAGACAAAAGAATTCAGGTGTTTCCCCACTCTAGCCCCCTCTTCCCAAGGGATTTCGTGGGTTAATAAAGTAATCAAAACCAAGTGTGGACTGCAGTTGAAACCATAGAGAGCCTGTATCTCCTTGGATCCAGCTGTTCATACCAATGTCAAAACAGTAAAAGCATCCAAAAGTGATCTTGAGCTGAAATGGAACTTGGGTCCATTATTTTTAAAAAAGCTAATGAAGGAAGTGAATTGCAACTTTGGGACAGGCTAGGACAACAGTTATTAAGTCCTGATGTGGGCAAATGTCGCTTGCCATGAGAGATAATAATGAATGGGACAGCCGCTCAGATTCCTGTCTTCAAGATTCCCTCTCCCTACCGTATGCATGTACGGACACGTGTTGCCCTCATCCTGTCCACCCCACACACTGGCCCCCAGCCCCAGACCCAGTGACAAGCCACAGGACATCTATTAGCATGCATTAAAATAAAAAGCATCCCTTGGAATCTCTACTTTAGTTGGGGCCAGTCCAGCATCCTCGGGAAGCCGGAATCTGCCAAGTTTATCTCTCTCTCCTGGAATTCAGACATTTAATCAATGACACTTGCTTTGCCAAGGTTGTAAAAATAAAACAACTCTCAAAGTGCTAAGCCTTTGTTTTGGTCTGCAAAGAAACTCAAGTGCTTCGGCTAGTGATCAAAAATATAAAGAACCAGACTCTAGCAGGGTTGAAAATGATTGCATGCGTGTGTGCGTACGCGACCAAGCATTTCCTGCCACCAAACATGAAAAGTCGGCGCCACGAAAAAGACACGATATGCCCCAAAGTCCAGCTAAATTTACATTCCTGATTATTTTCAAAATCTTATCTTACCTAAAGCTTCTGCTTCCATTTCTACTTCTGATTCCACGTTTATTTCCGAAGAGTAGTTGAATTTTCTACACTTGGTACTTATCTTAAACTGTGAAGTTATTCATGTGTATACATGTACGAAACCTCTTTACCCGGCAATTTAACTCTCATATCCCAACATTTACACCTTATTTAACGTAAAATTCCTAGCATAGACATGCAAGCCATCCACCTCCATCCCCGGAAATGAAAAAGCATTACAATGTCTTATATTTAAAAGCTATCCATCATCATGATTTACCCTTGATGGACGGTGATGACAATTTGCCTATATGTCATGCTCCGTGTGCATAAGTTCTAAAGGACTTTGCCTATGAGACACAGAATCCATTCATTTCCATAGACTAGGTGGACTTTTATCATAATCTTTTATTTTGTGGGATAGGTTGTGCATTTTATTAGAATATGCATGGCTTTATAAAGACAGAAAGAGGAGGCCAGAACTCTTGGGTTCCTGTGCTGTGCAAGCTCCAAATTGGGTTTTGCAGCCTCACTAGATGGAGGAGAGTCCATAGTGAGTTGGATCCAGGGTCCAGAGCTTTGAGCAGGGCTGCTTCGCTGAAAGGCTCAGCCATGCACACTGCCTGTGGGTCTCATGGGTCCCTCAGTCCTGCATTCCCAGCCTCCAGGGCCAGGAGGACAGCTGGACACAGTACTGCACTTCTTTCTCCCACCAATTGAGATTAAATAAAAGCTGGAGGCGCTGATGCATTATTCATGTTTTTCTTTGTAATGGAATCCAGAGTACATCTGAAGCCTCTATACTTCAATACTTGCTCTAGGCAAAAAAAAAAAAAAAAAAAAAAAAGTGAGGGCAGGAGGTGGTGTGGATGATGTGCGTGCCTGCCAGGCTTGCTGCAAAGATTCTGTCTGAGAGCAGGAGACCATGGCTTGCCACCAAAGAAGCTCTGTTGTGATTTATGGAAAAAAAAAAAGTGGAGGTCTATTTGGAAATTCAGGGGGACTCTTCCAGGTTAAAAAAAGGGAGGAGGAGCATATTTTAACTCACACGGATATAAAGGATAGGCTTGTTTTGACGTCTATTGACCTAAGATACAAACTAACTTTTTAGTTTATCATAAGCTTAATGGGAACCCTTAGGGCAATTCCTTTGCAAGAGAAAAGAAAACTGAAGTGCACAGTGCTTGCGTTTTGTCTCTGAATCGACATGCATTTTGCTGTAGCAGGAGCCAGCTGTGGATCCCTGGTCCAGCTTCCCAGATTTCTAGCGCGAACATACCCCGCACCGAGGTGCCACCTGCAAATTGGTCTTTGGCGGACACCTTACCTGTGCAGTGTCACTCAGTCCTTTTGGAAAGAGCCTTCGCAACATGCTAAACTGTAGTTTTGTACCAAAGCTCCCATGAAGACTTGCAAATGGCTGAAAGCTCCATCCCCTTGGTACAGAGGTTTTGCAATGTCTCCATGGAGGGACTTTGTGGCTTCGTGGGAGTGAAATAAAAGGAATGGAGGATGTGTGGGAACTTTGTGTTGGAAGACGCTTGTCTAGCCCGGTAGTGATTAAGAGATTATAAATTGTGTTTTGTCTGAGTGGCTCACATGGTTTTCGATGTTATTCCCGTTTAAGGTTGGCTGCCAACCTTGGAGGTGGGAGGCAATGAGAGACAGGGAAGCCAGCAAAGTTTCTAAGATTACGTGGCAAGTGGCCCCAAATCCGGGTGCAGCTCAGCCCTCCTCACTTGAGAAGGACACATGCCCTGTTTGGGGTTATCCAGGAGAGACTGGAGGGAAGGAGCTTTCAGAAACTGCCGCTTTGGTTGAATTTCAAGGTTTTGGCATTGACAGTGATGCCTGGTGCCCTGTGCTGTGATGATTATAGACAAGATTATTTCAGACTCGCCTGTTACATGTATGTCAACCAAGACATAGAGAAAGGATTCTTCTTGCTTTTGTTCATGTTGTGTCCAGAGCGCTGCGCAGGACACAGACCCCTGTGGTGGCCCTGGAGGAGTCGATTTTACCTAATGTCTCACTGTAACTCAGAAGCCCAGGCTGTGCTCAGGACTGCCCAGCCTGCGGTCGGCAGCCGTCATTTGTCTGTGACATGAGAGCAGCACTGTGTGGTCTGTAACGCGGGGGAGAAAACAGGAAGCTCTCCCTCGAAGCTGGCTAAGCAAGAAGCTCACACTTCTTTCTTTCTTGTTCAGGTGCTCCTCCTTCTTCCCTAACCCTTTGTTTTTGTGGCTCTAACAAGACTGATGTGGGTCGGATTAACTCTCAAACATCATCGTTCCAAAAAAAGGAGGTAAAGTGATAATGGCAATCAGAAAAACGTTTTGTTGCAGTTTGGCATTTCTTATGAAGCTTAATATAATTTTACCCTATGATCTGGCCGTTGGTGCTCGTCGGTGTTTATCCACATGAGCTGGAAACCTATGTCCACAGAAAAACCTGCACACAGATATTTATGGAAGCCAATTTCAAAAGGCTACACATACAGTATGATTCCAACTCTATGACATCCTGGAAAAGGCGAAACTATGGGGATAGCAAAAAGAGCAGTTATTGAGAGGGATTGGTTGTTGGAAAGGAGTGACAGAATACTGTCATTGTGGGACTGTGACTTCATGCATTTGTCAAAGCCATAGAATGTACAACACAAGGAGTCAACCCTAATGTAAACTATGGACTTCGGTTAATAAAACTGTATCAATATTGTTTAATTGTAAAAAATGTAACTGAAGAATCCAAGAGGCTATAGGGGAAATTTGAAGTGGGGGAGTTAGTCTATGGGAATTGTTCATGCTTTATGTTCAGTTTTTCCATAAACCTAAAACTGCTTTAGAAAATAAAGTCTACTAATTAAAAAAAATTGGTAGGTGGGAGATGGTTAGTGCATTGGTCTTTTGATGGGTATGCTGGGGGTAAAGTGTTCTGGGGCTTCAGGATGTGAGTAGCAGGCGTTGTAGAAACCTCACATAATCTCTGCAGTCACCTTTGATAGGCTTTGATTTTGGTTAAAGTGTCACTGGAACGTATTGAAGAAATTCAAATCAAGAATCGAGTGGCCACAGTTTCATTTGTGAGTCCTAGCCCTTTCCTCCCCTTTCTTTTTTGCTTGTATCTAGTTATGGTATCAAAGTGGGAGGGGCACCTAGGTGGCTCAGTTGGTTGAGCGTCCAACTCTTGATTTCCACTCTGGTCATGCTCTTGGGGTCATGGGATCAAGACTTGCATCAGGTTCCATGCTGGGTGTGGAGCCTGCTTGATATTCTTTCTCCCCCTCTCCCTCTGCACCATCTCCTCTTTCTCTCTCTCTCAAAAAATAAAAAAAGATGGGTGAGAAAATAGAAAAATCATCATAATCAACACCTCCAAAATTTTTGCTTATTTATAGTTTATTGAGCATTGTGGGAGAGGAAGAAAGTCTTTTTTTTTCCTCTACCCATCTCAGGCTCATTGGCTGGGGCCCCGTATTTTACACTAACAAAAGACAGATCACCAGGAGAAAAAGAAACAGAAGCTTATTAGCAGGTGCAGGGCAGCACACACACACACAGGAGTTCCCAGTGAGGAGTAACTCAAAGGGGTGGTTAAAACTCGGTCTTATAAAGCATCTTAACCAAAAGAACATTCAATCTTCAGAGAAGTGACAGGACAAAGGAAAAGGATTTTGAGTTTTTAGGGGTAACAAATTGTGGGGAGGTAAATATTTGGGGACACTAATGGCAGACGAGGGCTAGTTTTTATAAGGTTTGTTGTGTAGATTCCTCTGCTGACATCTCTGGGCTGGTATGGATCTAGAGTTATCTCCAGTGATTAATTTCTATTTTTCCTTGTGGAGGGTGGAGACATCTTTATAAATTTAAATTTGCTTATTTACTTTTAGGCAGCTAGGGGGAGGGCAGAGAACTTTTCTTATATCTGCTTCTTCTCAATTGCCTTCAGCTCAAAATAATTCTTATGCCAAAGTGGCATATTTTGGGGTGGCATATTCTGCTACTTTTCAGTGTCTCCTAGTGAATATTGAATTATTTTAGGTGCTGGGAAAGATACAAAGAAGTTTAACCTGAGATCCTCTCTCTTGGATTTTTAAACTCTGATGGAGAGATGAGAAACTAACACATGAAGAGAACTACCATACGATCAGCAATCCCACTTCTGGGTATCTATCCAAAAGAAATAAATCACTATCTCAAGGAGATATCTGCACTCCCATGTTCATTGCAGCTTTACTCACAATAGCTCAGGTAGGGAAACAATCTAAGTGTCTGCTGATAAATGACTGGACAAAGAAAATGTGGAGTAGGGCATATACGCAGAATATTATTCAGCCTTAAAAAAGAAGGAATCCCTGCCATTTGCAACAATATGGATGAACCTGGAGAATATTATGCTAAGTAAAATTAGCCAGACACAGAAAGACAAATACTGCATGATCTCACCTATATGTGGAATCTAAAAAAGTTGAACTCATAGAAACAGAGTAGAAGACTAGTTACCAGGTGCTGATGAGTGGAGGAAATGGAGAGATATTGGTCAAGGGTTACAAACTTCCAGCTGTAAGATGAAAAAAAATCTGGTCACTTAATGTACAACATGGTGACTATAGTTACTAAAACTATAGTGTATACTTCAGTTTTCTAAGACAATAGATCTTACATCAAGAAATATGTATCAGTGCCTCCTTTGGTGAAATCATCACACTTGGTCCTTGCCTTTGTAGAGCTTAAACTTTCTGGAAAAGATAACCATTAAATTACAGGTAATGACACACAAGTGGTTGATCACTGTCTCCATTCCATTTCCAGCTTGTACTTTTACTGGGCTGCCTGGGATGATGCAGAACTGGAAGAAACAGAGATGCCAGAGCAGTGTTTGGAGGGGAAGTGCAGGGATGGGAAAGGAATGGAGGAGAAGTTTCCAAAGACTGACAGGACTGAGTTTGGCAAAAGAGTTCTTTAAAGAATTCTGGTGGAGGGTGATGAGTTGATTTCCTCACCTGGGAGTGAAGGAAGACTTCAAAGACCCCCATTTGGACCTCAAACTTTCTAATTAAGTTCTGCTTTCCAGCTTTTCTCTTAATTCAGGCAAAAGACCCTGCAGGCAAAGCATCCCCTGATGGGAACCAAAACCCCCTCTCCCCACCTCAGGCAACAAGGACTGCCCTGAGCCAGCAACACTCTACCCATGACAGTGATGATGACAATGACCAATTTGACCTTCACTGCCCACCAGCACATACCCACCAACCCTTGTCCCACATTTTCCTTACATAAACCTGGAAGTATTTTTGGCACTTTGGAGACAGACTTTGAGGGGTTAGTCTTCTGTCTTCCTGGTATTGGCCTCACTGAAATAAATTCCTTTCTCATTTCCCCACTACTTGTCTCTCTACCTTTAGGATTTTGTCAGCAGTGAGTGGCTGAACCTGGTCTGTTTGGGACCCCCAGAGCCAAGTGCTCTTGCACCTTTGTGCTCTAGTTACAGGAGGAAACACTGGGAATGAACGGTGGAGAAATAAAATTAAAAAAAAGTCTTATCTTGCACCCCTTCTTGCAACTTCCCTTTTCAAGCCTATTTGGGGGATAGGTTTATTTTTTTCAGATGTGACCCCATCCTGGGAGGGCTATGGAAAGGGAAAAGAAGGCCCAGTTTGGTTCTGTTGACACAAGAAGTAGACTGAGAGGTTCAAAGGGGGAGGGGACATAAATGTGGAGATTGCCTAGTGGGAAAAACTGGTCCAGTGTGGAGGGGACAAAAAGGCTTCCTGGAGGAAGCACGATTTAAGCTGAGACCCACAGTCCTTGGAGTGGGTTGGGTGAGATAGAAGCAGGATGTCATGAGAATGAAAGACTTTTTTTCTTTTTTTTTTGAGAGTGAAAGTCTCTTGACTTTAGAGCAACAGGCAAGAGCCTGGATGGCTTAGGATGGTCTTCAGTTTTATCCTGAGAGTCGGGGCAGGGCAGGGCAGTGGCAGGTTGGGGGTGGAGGACATGATGGAGGACAGAGGACACTGGATCTGAGCTGGGAGTGGATGGATTCAACAGCAAAGAGAAGAAAATATTATTCCAGTTTCAGGGGAGCAGCAGGAATCTGGGGCCTGAGACAGTATGGAATCTTGAGGTATTCATATCAGGCAGTTTTAACTGAACAGCTTCTGTTGGTCTTGCACTCAAGTTGAACACATTCTTTAAGATGCAAAATTTGGCTGGATCATTGGTTTTCCCAGCTTTCCTAATTTCCTTCCAACTTCCATATTGGGAGAGAAGTTCTTTACAGTAACTGTTCCTGCCCTCAACAGGTAAGGCAGAAGTCTAGAAAAAAAAAACTCTGGTGTCTACTTATAGGCACCAATCATTTCTAAAAAATTTCTTGCCAAAAATAGGTGCAAACGGGACAATTAGTGGTGGATCGTTTTGAGGTCTCTGGCTGTGTTAGTTGTGTGGACACAGCAACTATGGGACATTTGAGATGGGACAAGAACCAAATTGAGATATGTTGTAAGGATTTCAAAGACTTTGTGCCCCCCCCAAAAAAAGAATGTAAAATATCTGATTGATAAAAAAAAAAAATCTGATTGATAACTTTTATATTGATGACATGTTAAAATGATAATAATTTTGGGTAGAGGGGGTCAAGAATATATTGCTAAATTAATTTCAACTATTTCTTTTTCCTTTTTTTATTGTGGTGTATTTGTTTGCTAGGACTGCCCTAACAAAACACCAGAAACAAACAAAATGCCAACAACATACATTTATTTTCTCAAAGTTCTGGAGGCTGGAAGTCTGGGATTAAGGTGTCTGCAGTCCCTGGTGGCAGAGGGGCAGGGTGGCTCTCTGAAACTGAGAATACAGCCTCACCCCTGGGGTCCTGGAACATTGGGGTCTGTGGTGAGAGGAACAACCTGCCAATCTCTGTCTGGATCTCCTTCAGGGTCATTCCTCCCTTTTCTTGAAGGATAACACATATTCACAGCTGGATAGCTCTATTGTTCTGTCCCTAGAATCACAGAAGTACCCCTACCTTCCTTCATTTTGTCCCATCCCCATCCCCTTTTGGCCAAGTGGGCAATGTTTCTTCAGTATAATCCCATCTCTGATCCCACTTCTGCTGAGATGGCTGATTGCATGCATGAGTCATACCCGTAATCTCTTTATCAAATGCTTGCCTGGCCACATCCTTGGTGTTCTCTCCAGAACATGCAAACTCATTTTTTTTTGCAATATGGATGGGTTGAGAATTTTCCAGTCCTTTGAGTTTGGGTTCTTTTTTGCTAAATAATTCCTTCTTCAGTATATCCCTCTCTTCTTGTATTTTACCATACACAGTGAGAAGAAACCAGGGCACACCTTCAACACTTTGCTTAGAGATCTCAGCTAAATATCCAAGTTCAACACTTGCAAATTCTACCTTCCACAAAACACTAGAACACAATCAAGCCAAGTTCTTTGCCACTTTATAGCAAGGAAGATCTTTCCTCCAGCATCCAATAACATGTTCCACATTTACATCCAAGTCACACCAGAAGCACCTTTTACATCCATATTTCCACCAACAGTCTCTTCAAGGCAACCTAGACTTTTCTTAGGTGCACTTCAAAACTCTTGCAGCTTCTACCCATTAGCCAGGTCCAAAGCCACCTCTTCCTGTTCAAGTGTTTGTCACAGAAGCATCTCCCTACCTGCTACCACAATCTATATTTGCATGCCAGGGGCCGCCATAACAAAATGCCACACACTGGGCGGCTTAAACAACAGAGATTTATTTTCTCACAAGATCAAGGTGCCAGCATGTCTGGTTTCTCCTGAGGCCTCCCTCTTTGGTTTGCAGACAGCCACTTTCTCCCTGTGTCCTCACATGGCCTTTCCTCTGTGCTCAAACATCCCTGTGTCTCTCAGTGTACCCAGATTCTCTTTTTTTATAAGAACACCAATCAGATTGGATGAGGGCACACCCTAACAGCCTCATTTTTACATAATTACCTCTGAAAAGGCCCTGTCTCCAAATACAGACATATTCTGAGGTAAGGGTGTTAGGGCTTATGAATTTTAAGAAGATAAAATTCATCCCATAACACATGTCTACTGAAAGTTTTAAAATTGCAAATATGGGCTTGCATTCACAGCTTGCATCTTGTTTCTATCAGGATGGCACTGTGGTAGGAGTTACCTGCAAGGGAAGGGCAGTCCCAGTAAATTCCCTCTTCAGCCAGAGTTCAACAATCTAGTTTCCTGTTGGCCCCAGTACAAATGCATTGCCCACTAGGACCTAGTGGTGGGTGAATTTTGGATATTTGAGTGCCTCTCTCTCTCTCTTTTTTTTTTATATATTTTTTTCACATATGACCCAAGTTACTTACTGAACAGGATGAGAACTTATAGACGCTTGGCAATAAGGAGACTGAGCTATTATTGGATGAGCAGCAGGCCTCCATCTGAAGCAACCATTCTGCCCTCCCTGGAGACCGTGTCTGTGCTGATGGCTCTGGTCAGTCATCTCCTTGCTTGCACTGTGCTGACACAGGCTCCCTGTGACCCCAGCTCACACTTGTTAGGTCTTAGTTTTCTTCCTGGGGAAGGGGGCCTCTGCTCACTTCACAAGGACAGGGGAGGCTACATGAAACAAGGCCGGTCACATGCCTATTACCTCATGAGGGACAAGTGTGGCCTAAGGAAATCAGTGCAGTAGAAGCCCATGGTTACACACACAACCTGGCCAGAGGCAAACCATGCTCCCAGAAAGGTAAATGCCCAAGGAGTCTGCCATTCCGTGTTTTAGGTCCTGTCTTCAAACAGCAGTAATTTGAGGGCTTCCACTGCCACCATTCAAAATCTCCTCCAGAGACAGGGAAGAGCTGGGAGGTCTAGGATTCATTTCAATAGCAGCACCATGTGGGAAAGTTCAATCCTTGCAGGTCACAGGAGAAGAGGCTAGGAACTCATGGGCAGCCCATGAGGAGTGTGGCACCTTGCTAGGAATTTCTCTGCCAGGCTTCAAAGACACAGACAGAGGTAGGGAGTGGGCATGTGTTTAGAGAATGTGCCTGGAGAGTAGAGTGTGTGCATGTGTACAGTTCCCTAAGGCTGCTCTAAAAAATTCCTACAAACTGAGTGGCTTGGAACAACAGAAATTCTCTCACAGTTCTGGACACTAGAAATTTGTATACAGGGTGTCTGCAGAGACCTGCTCCCTCTGAAGGCTCTAAGATAGGGTCCTTCCTTGCCTCTTCCTTGGCTTGTAGCTACATCACTCCAATCTCTGTCTCCGTCATCACATGACCTTCTTCCTGGGTCTCCTCTATGTCTCTATATCCAAATCTTCTCTTTCTCTTTTGAAGACAGTCATTGGATTTAAGGCCCAGTCTTCTCAAGTATAACTTCATCTTCACTTGATTATACCTGCAAAGACCCTATTTCCAAATAAGGTCACACTTATAAGTTCTGAAGGTAGGACTTAAACATATCATTTTCGGGGACACAACTCAACTCACTATGGCCTACAAGGCAAGGATAGAAGATTAGGTAAGAAGAAATTGGGGGAGATTCTAATATCAGTCTAATGATCTTGGATATGGAGGGCAGAGGAGCCAAGGAAAAGCTTGAGATGACAACTTCTGTAGTATCCTAGCCCTAGCAGCAGAATGTAGGTTGGGGGGGGGGGTGTCGAGAAATGTGACAGTCTGGTTAGTGTTGAGAGGTTGCTGCATTAGTCTGGCAGATACAGCAAGGCCTGCCAATGGGAATGAAAATGACAAACCCATAAGGGAGGTTTTATGTAGATGGAATCAACCACTTGGCCATTGATAGAATACTCGATGGAAGATGGAGATGAAGAAAAAGAGAAGAGAGGGAGAGAGGGAAAGAGAGAAAGAGAGAGAGAAGTTGGTTTTTGCCATCCAGATAACAGAGATAGGAGAAAAAAGAAAAGTCAGTTTTCCACATTTGGACTTTCAGGTGCCAGAAGTTATTCCACAAAGACAGATTCAACAAAAAGTTGGGGATGTGCATATAAAACTTAAGCAGGAAACATTGATTGCAAGACAGTTTGTAGTGAAACGAACATTATAACTTGTTATTGGTTTAGTGTTTCCTGTTTTTCATTTTGGAGGGAGACAGTGAAGGGAAAGTGGTGGGGGTTAATCACATCATGTTACCTGAAACAAATCTAGGAGATAGAAGCTGATGGGAGAAATTGGGGTCAGAAAGCCTCAGCAGCTTAATAAGACTATTGAAATATTTCCTTAAGAATCACTGCAGTCACAAAAAATGGAGGGTCCAGTTCCATCTTGAATTTACTCACTACTGATTTCATTTGATGTTAAGGAGAAGTAATCCTGGTGAGACTTGGTTTCTTGTTTAGCTCAGTGTGAGCAAGTCAAATAGTGTGCATGAGAGAGAAAGATAGAAAGACCAAGACAGAGAGACAGAGGCAGAGAGAGAGAGAGAGAATACAGAGAGAGAGAGAATTTTCCTTTACATATTTTTTAAAATAGGAAGTTTTAATGGAGCACAATTCATTGGTATTGATCAGCATTTGAGACTGATGGATTCCATGTATTTTGGGGGTAGCTGTGGAATAGTGTAGAGACCATTTCTGGAAACATTGGAAACCTAAGGGTAAAAATGTGAGGGGGACAAATCAGGAGAATGGTCCAACTTGAAAACACAGGTATAAATGATTCTTCCCTCCATTTTCCTCCTGGTGGTCCAATTCAATGACATGTGGAGATCAGCTATACTTGAATTTATTGTGAAATTAATTCTAAAGGAGAACATTCAGCATTTTATACAGTAGACACAATAGAAATAGGGAGTAGTGATGGTGAACTTTGAGGAAAAAATACATTTGAACTTAAAAAGTGACTAAAAATTATATTTGAACTCAAAAAATTATTTGAACTAAAAAAGTCACTTTTGCTTTTTTGTTCTATCTGTATTCATGATTAGCCCCATTATTTATTCTTCATTATTCCAAAGGTTAGGCTCTGTTCTGAATTTCTTAGCTTTTAAAAGAATATTAATGGAGGCTCCATGTTCATCTTTCAAATGCTATTGCACTCATGTGGAATATCAGGTGACTTTTCTCTTTAGTTATTTGTTCTAAATATTTGAACAAATTTTGTTCCTTTCAGTGCATTGCTTTTGGGCTATGAACAGTACTCAACTTACCGAGTAACTAAAATGAATGATTACAAATTAAAATTTATAAACATAAATGAGACACAGTCTCTGTTCTCAGGAAATTAAAGTGTAAAAAAAAATAATAAAATGCCTGACATCTTCATAAATAATTATAATCAAGATCAGTATCTTAGTCCATTCAGATATGTATAACAAAATATCATAGACCAACTAGCTTATACACAACTGAAATTTATTTCTCACAGTCGAAGGGCTGGAAGTCCAAGATCAGGTGTCAGCATGGTCAGGTAAGGGTACCCTTTGTGTTGAAAACTTCCTGTATCCTCATATGGTGGAAGCAGCTAGGGAACTCTCGAGGGTCTGTTTTGTAAGAGTGGTAGTTCTTCACGATGGCTCCACCCTCATGACCTAAGTACCTCCCAAAGCCCCACCTCCTAATACCATCACATCGGGCATTAACATTTCAACATATGAAATTTGGGGGGACACAAACATTCAGACCATAGCAACTGGCTACATAATTTGTAGGCTCCAGGACAAAATGAAAATGTGGGGCACCTTGTTCAGAAATTAAGTATTTCAAGATGGTGACCATAAAACCTTCCTCTAACTGGGGGATATTCTGAATGCTCGGTCCTGTGCATAGGCTGCACATCCATGAAGCTGGCCTTAATCCTAATACGAGCCAGATATTGACATAGAAGATGTCACTTCGGGGGAGGGATGCCTGGGTGACTCAGTTGGTTAAGCATCTGCCTTCTGTTAGGGTCATGATATCAGGGTCCTGGGATGGAGCCCCAAGTCATGCTCCCCACTCAGCAGGGAGTCTGCTTCTCTCTCTCCCTCTGCTCTCCCCATGCTCTCTCTTTCCCTCAAATAAAAAATAAATAAATAAATAAATGAAAGAAGATGGCACTTAGGAAGTGTGTATATAAATTGGGCCCTGGCTGTCTCTATGATTTCATTTCCAGCCATTCCTTGTCTTCACCACTGACTTTTTTTCTACACGTTTCAGGTACAAAGCATGACAACCTAGGGTTTTCACTCTTGCTGTTTCCTCTGCCTGGCACACATTCCCATGGGTCATCACCTGGTTAACATTCTTGCACCATAAATCTTTGCTTAACTATCACTTCTTCAGAAAGACCTTTCTTGAAAACCCTATCTAAATAGCCACTTCCTATCTGTCTTCTTACCTTGTTTTACTTGTCTTAATAATGCACTCCCTGGTTGACCAGATGTCTGTGTGATTAGTATTTCCTAATGGTCTTCCCCAGACAGAGTGGAAACTGTGAACAGGGTCTTTGTTTTATTCATGGCTATATCCTTAGCACATGCAACAAGGGTTGAGACAAATAAGGAACTCCAGAAAGGATTAAGTGAATGAGTAAATGAATGAATGAGGAATGAATGAAGACATGTTGCTGCAGGATCCACTGTTTTTGCTTAGGGGAATAGCACTGTTTCCAGGTGGTTCTAGTCTTTGATGAAAGAACTGACCAGGGTGGCAGATGATGTGTGAAAGGCATCCCACAGTTACGAAAGGACAGGAATGGTAGAGCATGGCATGTTTACAAATGTTCTTATATCTTCTGCTCTCCCAGGACCAGTATTTTGCAAATCCAAGCAACTGTACTGTCTAATTGTATCTCTTGTCTATATATTGTGAGTTTTATTCTGTTCACATACCTTATCCAATGTGCTGACAAATTCATCTTTATTTATATCTGGAGGCATTTTTCAGTGTCTGCTCTACTCAGAGACCTGTTTTCTAAGGACTTCTTTCCATCATCCTTGCTGAAGGGGTAGGTCTAGGAGGCCATGTTTAGTTCTATTATATCACCATGTTTGCCATAGAAGATTGGAGCAGAACTGAACACCTGACCCAGTGTCAACCAACCAGCTTGCTGGCCCATCAGCAAGCTTTGGGTAAATCAGCTTCTCTCACAAAAATTGAAACAGAGACATAGAGACTCTTTCCAACTGGTGATGGGTGTTGCACCTAAGAGACTCAGAGCTAGTGGCTACATTGAGTCCATTAAGAGACAACACAGGCAGAGAGGAAAAAAGATATGAAACACAGAAATAGAGAAAGAAGGAAGACCATGGAGCTGCTGAGAAATAGAGTCTTTTTCTGAGAGTTTCCCATTTACACGGACCAGCTGTATTTTTGGTTCCTCTCTCTGAATGAGATCATTTTCCTATCCTTATAATAACCCACTTTGGGCAACTGACACCCTCACTCTCCAAAATTGAGCCAGAAATTAACCAGAAGAACACAACTACTGGGAAATGCATTCTTCTGTTTATTCTAATATTCATTTCAACAATATTTAATGCACAATCATAGTGACTGTAGGGGATAAAAAGGTAGTAAGTGACAATATTCATTATCTTGAGAGGATATGAACTTTGTTGGGAAAAATACACATGTGACAAAGCATGGTGAAGATCTCATGGAGTGGAGAGATCTATGTAGATGATGTTGGGTGAAGGCTTGGTTCCAGTTCTGGAAGGTTAGTTAAGAGGCAGGAAGGGTTTTTTTTTTTTTTTTTTTTTTCAGATAAAATGAATTGGAGGAAGGTATGAAGAAAGCATCTGCAGGGCCATGAGACTGTCTTTTTTAGAGCAGAGTTCACGTGTGTGAATAAGAAATCTAAGGCCGTTTGGGTACAAATTATGCTGGAATGTTGAAGCCTTTGATATTCTGGCTGAGGAATTTGGGCTTTACTCAGGAGACACTAGAGTGGCTGAAGGGTTTTGAGGAAGGCAGTAACACTGAACACTGTTGCACTGACAGGATTAATTTGGAGCATCAATAGATCAGAGGATGTAACAAGTGCTCCTGGTGCCCTGTGACATGCATCATTGGTCCACATCTGACTTCAGCTGCAGCTGGGATGGACAGCTCCCATGCACACTGATAGGGTCCCACCTCAAGGGCAACAACCTTCTATATCTCTGGGCTTTCCTTCTTCAGAGCATTCTCTGAAGCCAGGAGTACCATGATGCTTCATAGAATTACCCAGAAATGTGGGGGAGATATACGTTCTGGGCTCACTTCAACTGCTGGGGCTTGGGAATCAGGTGATAAATGCCTCAGTCTCCTGTCCTTCAGAAGGACGAGTCATGAACATTCTGGAACGTCTTCAGAAGGTCTCCAATAGGATTGAGTCCTATATACATATAACTACAAAATCACTCAACTATTGCTTCTCAAGTTCCAAAGAATCTTTCCATATCCATCCAGTGCTCCTTTCCTCCTGGGTCACAGATGGGACGATAATGACAATGGCTCTATCTGTCGGGCCTCCATGATTTTACAGGCATAGTTTTAAGCACTTTACATGAATTGATTCATTTATTCTTCACATCAATCCTGGAAAATGGATATAAAGATTAATTCCACTTTGCAGATAAAGAACATTGAAGTAAAGGGAGATTGAGCGTCTAGACTACAGTCACAGTTTGCCAGTGGTGGGGTCTGGATCTGAACCCAGTCCAATCTGACTCACACCACAGAAGCCACATTCTTCACTAGGTGCTCCCATTTCCGAGGAACCTAAGGTTGGAATTAATTCTCCCTGGAGGAGCCATGGGGAGCTCAGGAGAGAAAGATGGGCTCATGTACATGGAGATGCATATTCCAGCTGGGAATTTAACTCCAAATATGAGAAGAACAAAGGAAAAAAGTTGAACCCCCAGCCAAAGAGGTCCCCCGTGAAAGCCGATGCTGATCTCTGCTCTGAGGTCCAGGGCAGGCTGACTGGGATGCACAAGTGGGAAAGCAGCCTGCTCCCAGCCAGGGGCCCATGTGGGTCAGTCCAGAGAGAGACAAGGGTGTTTACAATCCACTGTGATAAAACCCACACTCACTTTTCGAGACTCATGCAGCAGAGGGGATACAATTACATCTTCCATCTCTTACTGCTGCTGGGTTCTAACTCCGGCCTCTACCTCCTCGCCCTCCTAAAGACTAAATGAAATGAAGTGACCTGTAATGTGCCCACCCAGTGCTCATATTTGGAGTGAGCCTGTGTACTCCAAGGCCATAGAGATCCCTTCTCCTGGGCTTCTCTACCTGCTAAGTAACTCACAGAGCAGCACATCCATGGGCTTCTAAAGCACCGTTTGATGCACATCCCTGGCAACATGTCTGTGGGATGTGGTAGTGGCTCAACTGGAAGTGTGTTGGGAGAATAATCCATTAAAGAGGGAAAAAATCAATAGCACAATTAGGGACCATTTCATCCTATAATGACGCCAGCTGCTGGGAGGACCACTGCTACCGGGTGCTGCCTCTAATGGTGTGTGCTGCTCTCATCAGCCCCTCTGCCTTCCCAGGATGTGATGTCCTCTTAGGACACCAAGGATGTTGAAAATACAGCAGATGCAAGGCATAAATATCCTGTCTTCATCAACAGTACAACAGAACAATTTATTACGAGACTAAAGACATCCTTCCCCAATCAGCTAAACTTCATGGACAATGCAGTTTCACTTCCCGGCATATTTTCTCTTTGGTTTTCTTCTTTCCCTCTTCTCCTTTCCCATGGAAAGCATTTAAAGCACCAGGACAGCTTATTTTACCATGTCAAAGAAACACAACATTCCCTGGGAAATTGTGCATGAGAAATGTACAAGCTGTCCTTTTCGTGTCTGCAAAGGAGTTCAAGTTTACCACCTTGGTCCTTGATAATCATCATCTTTCACGATCATTCATTGATTCATTCCAGAAACATGCATTCAGTGCCTACTGTATGTTAGTTACATTGTGTGGGGTCACTGAAAAGTTCATTCAAAATATAGATTATTGACATTTCCCCAAGTAAAAGGCCAACCTCAAGATCAACCATGAGCACATCTTTTTAAAGTCACTTGAAACTAAAGTTATTTTAGTTGTGTTTGGAGCTAAAATAATTAAGACAAAAAAATTTTAAGCTTTTAGCAATAGAAATGTTCCTTATTAGTTTTAGTGTAATTAAAATGTAAGCATTTTATAGTTGAAAAAGAAAAAAACAACAGGATAAAGTGGAAGTGGAAAAGCAATTTGAGAATCCTGGTTTGATTCTTTAATTAAGTGTCCCTGACGCCTTCTTTTGACATGTGGGACGGTCCCGCATGTAGGTCTGGTGTCGGGTTCCGTGTTCCATTGGCTGTTTGACTGTCTTGTTTCCCTAACATCACTCAGATCCCAGGGAGGAGCAATCATCTTTTAAATGTCTCCTGGAGGCTAACCACCTCGGCCCCTGCCCCCAACGCAAGAATACATCTCTCTTCCTCTCCATCTTATGTCCTCCAGGGGAAAAAGCACTTAAAAGTCGATCTTTCAGGGGTTCAATCCACATGCCCCTTTCTCATTTTCCAATGCTCAAGAGGAACGAGAAATGCATACACAGAACATGATGTCAGTGCTCCCTGCTCGCAGCCTCACTTCCTTTTGCCTTTGAGGCTCGTGGGCAGTAGGCCCCTGTGCATCAGCTCTCTGATTAGGACCACAGGTGCCCACCTGTCCACTGTGGTCCCAACTACTGCCTTTTCCCTGACCTCCCCCGAGGAAGACAGGCTGTGGGGTGCATTTTAAAAGCAAGGCTACCCTGTCACGTATCACCATGGCAACATCAGGGCATGTGCCATGTGTGACCGTGCCAAACTGGAGACATCTCCAACTGGGGTTTTGAGTTGCTTTTTCCTAAAAGCTGGTCATCTGCTTGCTTTTGCCGTGTGTTGAGAAGGGGCCATCACACCCAGGAAGGCTGGATCCGTAAATAAATAAGGGTAATTAAATCCAATGCTTGACAAATGACATACGCTCATCACTGAGATCAGGAAAGCATATCAGTTCTCACATCAGAATTACATTATTGCGAGTGGTATGGTTTGGGTTTTCCCCCTCATAGTTCTCATGCATTAACCATCACTAGAGACAGGATACAGGATGCAGTGATTATCCATTATTGGACAGGTCCCTGAATTGCATTTAGCCTAATAGTTGGCTTGCGTTTTCGTAGCTGCTTATTCAACTTGTTACTTTGGGTTCAGTTTTCCTTCCTGCAGAGATCCTGCAAGAAGAGGAATACTTCTATCTGTTGTGTGGTGGGTGGGGAGGGGAGTGAGCACGACACGTCACCATCTTCTAGGCCACTTGTTGGCTAACTTATTTGCACATCCAAGATAATAACTGTGCCCAGATACACATGGCCTCTCATTTCAGGATTTTAAAATATCTCATATTTCAAAGGTAGTGTGATCTGTACATATATAACAAGCAGTTCTAGTAACTACTTACTTTCAGGTCTTCTTATTTTTTTAACTGAAGTTCTACTAATCAATTTGATTTGATAACCACTAGTAATACATGTTTTATAAAAACGTCAACTTGCTGTCCTCTCTCCCCATTCCCCTCCTACCCTGCCCTCTTGAAATCACTGAAAGCTCAAAGAACTCTCCATTTCTGGACATGACTTTGACTGCTCCCAGTATGGTTGAGTTCAGATCTCTCTCCATTGCGATACTTGGGGTGCTTTTCATCAAGAGTGTTGCTGTGATTTTTGGAACCACCTAGGACAACCAGTAACCAACAGGAATAACCAACAGGAAGTGCCGGCTTTCAACAAACTCCAGAATCCTGGTTTGGACACAAAATGTTCTAACTTACTAAATTTAAGCTTTAAAAAGTGCTCTGAAGGGCTTCATCCCATGATGTTTGCCTGGGCATCCCTTGGTTTGGATTAATCATCCTAAATTTGTTTTGTCCTCAATCCAAATGAAGCACAATTAACCTCGAGGGAGGAAGGAGGTACTCTTCTTCTTCTTTTTTTTGTTTTAAAGATTTTATTTATTTATTTGACAGAGAGAGAGAGAGAGAGAACAAGCAGGAGGAGTGGCAGCTGGAGGGAGAGGGAGAAGCAGACTCCTTGTTGAGCAAGGAGCCCGATGCGGGGCTCGATCCCAGGACCCTGGGATCATGACCTGAGCCAAAGGCAGACATTTAACCAACTGAGCCACCCAGGCGCCCCAGAGAGGTACTCTTCTCGAAAGTCCCAGAGAGATGAGCCGTTCAAAAGAGTGTTTAATATTTATTCCCAAGCAGTGCTTGAAGAGCAAAGGGATATGACTAGTTAATAACATTTGTATCTGGCTGCCAAAAATATATATGTTCAAAGTATAAAACAGAAAATTTGAGAAGGAAAAAAAAATAAAATATAGGAAAAAAATCACTTGACACAAGACAGCTTCTCTGTCAAAACTTGTTTGTGTTCTTCTATATCCACACATATTTGCATACTCACTCACAAATCCTAGTTACATGTGTTCTTTTTTTTTTACCAAAGAAGAGGGTTTTACGATACAAATGTTTTTGCCCCGTTCTTTACTCTTTACAATATATTGTGTGCATTTTCTCCTGAGGCTAGTGTAACAGTTTCCTTGTGTCGTCTTATGAATGGGTCATAATTTGCTTTACTGATGTCCTCCTGTTAGAAATGAAGCTGTTTTAGGCATTATGCACATTTCTATCTCATGATTATCTTTGCATTAAGCTTCATGATTTCTTTAAAATAAATTCCCAGAAATGGAACTGCAGGGTCAAATGTTATGCACATTCTTCGAAGCTGTTAATACCTGTAACTTAGTTGCCTAGAAAAAGCAGTACCATTTTGTACTCAAATAAGTGGAGTAACTATTTCTATAGACTTGTGATAAACATGAATAGTATGACATACCGTGGGCCAAGTGCTGTGTTAAGGGTTTTATATGCATTTTTTTCCCACTTAATTCTCATACCACCCTCTAAGGTAGTACAGGTATCATTTGCATTTTACAGATGTGTAGGATGAAGCTTAGAGAGCATTAGTGAATTTGACCAGAATCCCATGACTCTGGACTTGGAAGCCTGACTCTTAGCCACCACTGCATAGACTGATACACATCTGTACACATTTATTGAGTACCTACTAAGTGCAAGGCCCAGTGCTGGGGCACTGCAAGGGGACTTTATAGGTGAATCAAGTTGATCTTTGTTTCCAGGATCTTCTAATCCAGTCCAGAGAAAAAATAGATGTATTCACGAATATAAAATACAGTTGGGCCAAGTAATGGCAGCAGAAGAATGATGTGGGGTGTGAAGGAAGGGGAGGTTACAACCAGCTGAGAGGACCGGGAAACACTTTGAAAGGACAGGAATTATTCAAGCTGACCTTTAAAGACATGAAGGACTTATATATGTAGAAACAGAACATGAGCCTTTCCAGCAGAAGGACTGTGTTGGAGTCATGGTGATGGAGGAACACCCAGGGCCACAAGGAAGAAGAGCTTGATGGTTACGAAGGGGGTTGTGGGAAATGCGATGGGAAGATGTAGTTGGAAGGAAAGTCATGGAAGTCTTTGCTGAATTGAGGAGATTGGATTTGATCCTATAAACAGTTGGGAGTGTCACTGAACATTTTTAGGAAAGAGACATGATACGTGTGCTGAAGTTTAGTCTGAGAGTCATTTGAAATGTGCTCAGAGCAGAACAGACTAGGGATGGCAACCTAAGTGTCAGGAAGAAAATGCATAATCTTTAGGTAGAATCAAGATTTGACATTTGATTGGATATAGGGGCCAAAAGGAAAGAATACAAGATTTCTCTAAGGTTTTGGCCCTGGGTGACTGGGAGGCCAAGATGTTATTACCGAAAAGAGGACAGACATTAAGAGCAGGGGCTGGTTAGGAAAAAGACGGAATTAAGTTTGGAACTGGTTAAACCTGAAGTGCTAGTGAATAGTGGAGACACCAGCTGAAAATCTGCCCTTGGCCTTGGGAGAGGGTTCAAGACTTTGGAAATAGATGTAAGCATTATCCGTAGGGAAGCCGTAACTGAAGCCATGAACTTGAATATTATTTTCGAAGGAAAAGAATAGAGAAAAGAGGAGGCCAGGTGAGGCTCTTGCAAACTTTGAAAATGGAAATGAGAAGACAAATGAGCCAAAGAAAGTGAGGATTAGTGGCCAGAGATAAAAGAGGATGGGTTAGAGTGTTCTGAGCTTAGGAAACCAAAGAAGAAGAGATTTGGAAGAGCAGGATCTGGTGAAGAGCAGGAAACAATGGCTTTGCAACATTGGGAAGAAAGTGTCCTAGAGGTTCCCAGGCAAACAATGGTAGACAATAGATCTTGAAACCTGGCAAGAGCATGTTATAGGTGGTCCCTTAGAGGGTCACCTCAGTAGAATGCTAGGGTAGGGGCCCAAAACAGAAGGGATTTGGATGTTGTTGAAAAATGTGGAAGCAGTCAGAAGAAAAGAAGATTGCTTGAGGGTGTGAATATACACCAATGTGCACATACACATACACATGTCATACATGTAAAATACACATAGAATGTGGAGAAGAGCGACCATGCTTATAAGCTGAAGATAAGGAGCCAGGAGCAGCATCAGGCATAGAATGGAGATACAGGCAAGAGGGAGTAACTTCTGGGAAAAGGCCCAAAGGAGGTGAAAGAAGTAAGCGAAAGGGCCCAGGTGAAAAGGTTATCTACTAACATGATATGTCTTCTGGAGGAAGAGAGGTCATTAAGAGCAATGTAGAGGTGGAGGGAAAAGCAAATGAGGGAATTGCCCTGATGCCCTCTGGGCTTGGTAGAGAGGGAGATGTGTTCCTCTGGGGAGCATAGGGGCAAGGGAGAGAGAGGGTGGAGGAAGGCCTGGGGTGGGTGATGTAGGACAGACACAGTAAGGAACACATCATACTCTGCCTTTTATTTATTCTTGGCAAAACTAGTAATGGGAAATACCCTTCCCCTAAGAATCCTAGTTTAACTTTTTCTATACAGGATATTCTGCTGTGAAGGGTTAAAGAAGACAGAGGAGAAGGGGCAGAGTAACAGATGGGGCACAGGTGTATTCACATACGGAGAATTTGTTCAAGTGTTTAGAATGGATTTAAGGTCTTCCCCCACCTCAATTTCCTTGCAATAAGAAAGTGGCAGGATATCATTTTTCTTTGTAAAATGGTATGTGGGGATATGTAAAAGCTTTGAGGTATTTTACATGCTAAATCTACTACATAAGGTTAGATTTGCATATGGACAGAAACTGGAAGAAACATGCACAATGCAAAATAATCATATGGGAATAATAATTATTTAAGTATTTTATTTTCTATATTACAAACCATGTATAATGTTTCTATAGTTGATTTAAATGTAGATAATGCTTTAAAATTGTTCTTTTCATTATAATGTGTGCTGTCTCTTTCTGGACATTTGAGGTTTAATTGACATATGCACTCAGATACTTGTGAGTCTCATGGTAGCATAGTGACCCTTTTGTATTAGAACTGAGCTAATTCTGTAGAAGCTTTTGACTCAACTACTCATGACCTATTCCAGGAAATGCATTACGAAGGAGCCAGCAGATAACAAATCTCCAACTTAGGAAGAATTGCTTCTGGAAACTGCAAAGCATGAGATAAGGTTTATTCCATGGGAGCTGACTTTATCCAACCCCACACTCGAGTGATGTAGTGGGCTCTGAGTAAGCTGTGTACACAGAACTGATAAACTCTGCACTAAATTAATTAAGAATTCTATTGCTTTAATAGCTTGTCTTCAAAGACCAATGACTAATACCAGGATTTATTATGCAAACAACAAAAAATGGGCTATGTAAATTTTATAATGGGAGATCTAGGGTTGTATTAAATCATCTCCAGATCTGTTGATCTTTCTGATATCTAAGCTACACTACACAGAATTACTAGATTATAGAGATCCAAAGATTCTTTAGTAAGTAGAATAGTAAATTTTGCCACTGAGCTTAGAGTTTGTAAAGTAACAACAATTGCGTCATTTGAGTTTCATGACATCCCTTAAAAGGATATATGATGAATCCCAATTTATGGACATAGATGCTGGTTCATTAAGATTCTGCTTCTTGGAATTCTGTCCAAGGAAGCCCAACTACTTAAGTAGTATGGCTGGGATTGTGCCTCCAGACTTTATACTTCATGTCCAATTCTTTTTCTGCTATGCCCCCAAAGCATTGAGATCTTGCTGGATTTTCCCCCTTTCTTTTCCTCTTTTTTTTTTTTTTTAACAATAAGGGAACTCAGACTCAGAGAGGCTAAGAGATGGCACTGCTAGTTACTGATGAAACCAGAACTGAACCCATCACCCTGGCTAGGGCTCTTTCACTTTGTGCTTTGGAGTAGAGGATAGGTATAAAGCTGGGGCTCCTAAGTGCTATTACATGATGATTCACATGTATGGTGTTATCTGTCTCTCTGTAAAAATGTATGTAAACTGTTAATTTGTACATATGTATGTATGTCCAAGGCCAGGGAAGGGGGGATGCATAAGCACTCTAGGATAGGGCCAACTGCCTATCACCATCAACCTTGTGTTGGCCCCCTCTGTTAGCTCTGTTTCTCATACTGGGTCTTGAAGGCTCTGCTACCATTATATCCCATACTCTTTCTTCTGACAATAGGTGACATTTCTGGTAGAATGCTACATCATGTATGTTTCATTCTGCTACACCCCATATGCTTTTATGGATCAGACTGAATCCTCTATGTATTGGATGATATCCTCCAGTTGGATGATATCCTCAAAATTGGAGGTTCCATGGCTTAGATGCTGGACCAGTGCCTGTGACTATACATTTCTGAACTCTCTGAGCACTCCCAGGTGGTGTCCAATTTTGCAATTAGAAAATGAAGCCATAATAAAAATATGTGCATTTGTCTTCTAATGCATACACGCTGGTTCTTCTATATGTTATGTACCTACAAGTGGAATACGTCAGTTGAATAGTATTGACATCTGCAGGTTAACAAGAGAATTAACAAATGGCTCTCTAAATCATGGCTCTACTGATTTAACTAGAACTGCCTAAGACTTCTGGTTTCCCATCATTGCCAGCATAATAAACAGTGATTCACTGCTTCCCCTGGCAGGCACTGTTCTTCAAATTACATGTATCAAGCCATCCAATTCTCACAACAATCCTAGGCAAAAACCCATTTTGCAGATGAGGAGATTGAGGCACACAAATTTTCTATTATTTGCCCAGGGTCATGCAATTTGTGTATGGAGCTGGAATTGCATACTTAGCTGTCTGGCCCCTGAAACCATCACTGTGGGTTTTTTCTCTCTGCATTTGGTATGGAAAGAATTTTACAAGAGAATTTGACAAAAAGATGGGTGTAAAATGTTTTTACATTGTTGTTTTAATTTGTATACACCTGATTTCTGGGCTATATATGAGGATGAGCATCTTTCTGTGTGCTTGTTGTCTACCCAGGCTTCCTCTTTCATCCGTTGCTTGTTCATAATCTTTGCCCATTTTCCTTTTGGGTTGTCTGTTTCTTTTTGATTTTGGATAGTGTGTCAGTTATGTATTGCCACATAACAAAATGCCCCAAACTTATTAACTTAAAGCACTATCAGTAACTTTCTTATTATCTCTTATAACTTTGTGGATTGACTAGGCTCAATCAGGTCATGCTCACCTGGCATCTTTCATGCAGTTGTAGTTCAGATGGTGGCTGGGGCTGGAGTCAACTAAAGCTCGTTCACTCGCATAAAGTGGATACTGCTGGTTGTTGATTGGGATCTCAGCTGGAAAGTTCAGTGGGGACATCTACCCACAGCCTCCCCATGTGGCCTAGTCTTCCTTGAGACACAACAGTGAGGTTCCAAGCACAAGCCTCAGAAGAGATCAAAGCAGAAGTGCCTGATTTTTTTTCTTTTTTTTAAATGACCTTGCCACAGATTTAACATAGACTCACTTCCAGTGTACTCTTCTGGTCAAGGCAGACACAAAGTCTCACCCAGGTTCAAGGAGAGGGGTTGCAAACTCTGCCACTCTGGGAGAATAGTCAACATCATTGTAAATAGGATGTTTAGGATGGGATATTTCATGGCAGCTGTCTTTGGAAAAGTCCTTCAGGCACAGAGAGCAATAATACTTCCTCCAGGTCTTTGCCTATTGTTTCCAGTTTTTGATACGCAGCAGTTCTAATTATGATAGAGTCAATTTTACCCACCTTTTCCCTTTTGGTTTGTGTTTTCTTGTTGCTTTTCCAAGACATCGTTATTCTATCCCACAATTTTAGTCATGTGCTGTATATAACATAGCATTCTTCTTATATTTAAAACTTTAATTTATAGAGGACATATTTCTATACATAGTGTAAGGTAAGTGTCTCATTTGCTCTCTTTCCATGTGGACAGTTGAAATTTGTAGTGTATATTATACTTTTCCTTTATTATTTTTTTAAATTATGCTTTCTTTACTTCTAGCTGATTGACTTTTTTTAATTTCCTGACCACACCCTCCCTCCAATTTACTTCATTTCCTGCTTTGGAAAGCATGTGTTTTATTTCCATTTTTAGTAGTCACACATATTTTTTAACAAATAAACTTGACATAATGAAGTCCAAATTTTATTTGCATCTCTACCCTTCTTTCTCCAAATATAAGGGCCTTAGAGAAAATAAATAAATATAAATAAATAATAATAAATATAAATATTATAAATAAAAACTAGGCAGTATTGTTTTACTTATAGACCATGTTTATTAGAGATATCTGTATGTTTGCAAATGTCTTCATTAGCTATTGTTTTATTTTTCCCTCACATCCTTCTGGGTTCAATTTCCTTCTCTATACAGAGCATGTTTTAATAGTTCTTTTAGAGCAGATTTAGAAGTATAAACTCTCTCATTTTTTTTTTTTGGTCTGAAAATATCTCTCAGCCATTTAAAGACATTATTCCATTCTCTTCTTGCCTTTATTGTTGCTGATCAGAAGTTCTTCACAATCTAACTGCTGTTAGTTTGTAGGTGTATTATTTGTTTGCTTAATTATACTGTCTTTGTTCTTGATGTTTTCCAGTTTCACTCTGTTTAGTCTAAATGTGGATAATATTTTCGTTTAACTTGAGTTTATTTAATCTAAGGACTCATATTTCTCATCAATTCTGAAAAAGTCTTCATCATTGTCTCCTCAAATATTACATCTCCCTTATTCTATTTGATCTTTCTGGAATTCCTACTAGATTCATTCTAACTGTTCTTATTTTATCTGTCACATCTCTAGCTTACCTTTTTTCTATCTCTTTATCTATCTGTGCTTCATGCTGTATAATTTCCTTAGCACTGATTTTCAGTTCACTAATTCTTTATCAGCTTTGTCTAATTCATTGATTAACTCATCCATTGGGTTTTAATTTTAATGTCTTATTTTATTATTTCTAGAAATTCTATTTGGTTATTCTTCTTATTTATTAATGTTTTGAGAGAAAGAGAGAAAGCACAGTGGTGGGAAGGGGCAGAGGGAAAGGGAGAGAGAGAATCTCAAGCAGGCTCCTTGCTCAGCAGAGTGCCCAACATGGGGCTCAATCTCATGACCCTGAGATCATGATCTGAGCTGAAATCAAGAGTTGAACCCTTAACCGACTGGGCTACCCAGGTGCCCCTCTATTTGGTTATTATTTAAAATTTACAATTTTTCTTTGGTCTATAGAATCTTGTTTTTAACCTATTGAATTTAATTCTATCTTTCATCTCTTTGTTTTAACAACCTGCATTTACACTTCTTTTCAGATGTTTTTTCTGATGTCTTTAGGTATCAAACATTCCTGTTTGTTGAGTTTTCTGCTTTGTTTAGAATGGAGCATTTGTTAGTGTATTTTAAAATTCCTTCCTGTGCACTCATTTTCAGTGAGAATTATATCCCTTGTGGCCTGGGTTAAGGAAGTGCCCTCTGAAGTAATTTTGCCTTTGCTTCTGCTGGGTATCCCAACTACCCACTAGGCTAAGGCAAACATTATGTTAAATTCTCATCCTGAGGATTTGTGTATCACAGAGAGAGCACAATGCAGTCTCTCAATCATGCTGCTTTAGAGTTTCAGTTTTTCATGGGTATCTCTCCCACCCCACCCCCCCAAGAAAAAGATCTCTGACTATAGAAAATCTTCCTTGCAATCTTGACTAACCAGGTAAGGGAGCCTGGGGGTGGGGATATTTGAAAATTCTGACCATATGCAAATGTTTCCGTGTCAACATCCCACCTTGAGTGGGCCATAAACCTGGCTTCTAAGTCCTGGGAGGTGCAAGGTCTAAATCATGAGAATCTCCCTCCTCCAAAAGCTTTTTCTCTCCTTCTGTCACCAGGCCAGCTATGGTTTCAGTTCCAGTGCTTACAGACACTGCTTGCAGTTCCCTCTGCATTTCTGGAAACTGATTTTTTTTTTCTTTCTTGAATATTCAGTTATCTGTTTAACTTATTATTCTGATTTTATCCAGCATTATTGCTTTATAGCATTAAGATTTCTGGGATGGCTTTGTCTGCTTTGTAGCCAGAACTAGACATGTACAGAAGGATGGAGTAAACCCTGGGTGAAGTTTAGGATTAGAGCTTTCCCACAGTCTTGGGGCTCACCCAGCCAGCTAAAAGGTTATTCTCTGGGTTCAACTCACAGGTGATAAAACCTCCTCGAATGGTGTCGACTTTGTATGGTGTCCAAGAGGGTCCTGACTTTCACTGCATTCTGTGCTCTAGGAGACTATTTCCCGGAATGTGTTTGCAGGATATTAATATACACACAGAAAAAGATTTTATGTTTATGTGAGTTTGGAAAATTATGGGTTAAACCAATTTAAACATGTTTCTGTACTGCGGTATTTCTCAGAAAAGAAGAAAGGAGCAGCTGCCTTTACCATCTCTCCTGAATATAGAAGGAAGTAGAAAGGAACATGTCTAAGCATGAGTGGTGGTTGGCAACATGGGATGAAAACCAGGTCAGAGCATCTCTGAGTCCAACCCCAGAAAGCAGCAGAGATTACAGTTTTGGGGGCTGCTTCACTGGTTTTGTTCCAGACACATGACTGTCCGTTTAGCAGGGACTCTTTAAATTTAAATTTAATTTAATTTAATTATTTTATAATTTAGGGAAAACACTCCCATAATTTACATGACAGTGACTTATTGGCATAATCAAACTTTTAAAAAAGATTTTATTTATTTATTTGAGAGAGAGCGAGAGTAAGAGCGAGAGAGATAGAGAGAGCAAGCACGAGTGTGGGGAAAGGGCAGAGGAAGAGGGAGAAGCAGACTCCCCACTGAGCGCAGGGAGCCTGACATAGGGCTTGATCCCAGGGCCCCAGGATCATGACCTGTGCAGAAGGCACATGCTCAACCGACTGAGCCACCCAGGCACCCCATCAATCCACCTTTTTGATTTTGGATTCATCTCAGATCATATATCCTATGTAGAAAGAGAAGCAAAATAAATGTTTCCTATTGTAATTGTGGGGGTCTTGTCATTTGTATGATAGCTAACATCTACTGCGAGTGCTTAAATGCCTTCCAGGTTCAGCGGCCAGCACTCTGCAGGTGTGTAAACCTTGTAAGTCTGTCAAGTTGGGTTCTAGTTAGCCCCATTTTACAGATGAAAAGACTGAATTGTAGAGACATCAAGTACCACCTCCCTATCTACAGCTTGGTTTCAATTGGCTTTTCACTATGTAAATAAATTGTGAGACTCTTGACTCTGGGAAACAAACTGAGGGTTGTGGAAGAGGAGGTGAGGGGGATGGGGTAACTGGGTGATGGGCAATAAAGAGGGCATGTGATCTGAGGAGCACTGGGTGTTATATGCAACTGATGAATCATTGAACACCACATCAGAGACTAATGATGTACTATATGTTGGCTAATTGAATTTAAATAAAAATAAATAAATAGTGGGCAAGATAAATGCTGACTTTCCAGACTTTGAATCTAAGGCATTTTTGGCATTTGTCTTGAGTAAAAAGCAAGACGGAAGCCGTCATCTAACCCAGTCTTCTGGGGTTCAAATGTCCCAGCTTCTAGACTTTTGGCTGCCACAAGCCATTGGGCAGAAGCTTCACCTCCTTCAGTTCATTTTCTTCGTCTATTAAACAGGGGTTAAGAATATTAGGCACCCCTACCTCATAGGATTTTCAGGGTTATTGAGTGAAATAAAATATATAGAAGGTTTTTTTTTACACCGTAAAGTGCTTTGCAACATGTAAGCCACTATTTTTGTTAATGGGGAACAGCTTTGTTTTCTTTTTATTTGTGATGCGAATCCGAGGGAAGGCCATGATCCTGGCAGAGCACAGTTTGGCCTGGTGTCTGAGATAAAGGTGTGGAGTAGCTGCTGATTCTCAGGTGCTCCAGGTGGTCTGGGGTGTCAGTGAAGGACAAGGACCAGAACTATGAGCTTCCTTCAGCTTAAATCCAGCTCCAGCCTGGATTTACTGGTTATACTTTTAAAGTAAATACTAATATTTTATTCCAGAATGTTTTGATGTGAATGTGTGAGTCTTTTGTGACTAGAAAGGTTAATATTCAGGGAATGTTACATATTTTTATTATTTTCCCCCCACCAGATGATCCCAAGATTCTGTACAATTAAAAAAAATAGTTTTAAAAAAGCATACTGTACTTAACTATATTTATAAAAGGGGACCCAAACAAGTCTGCTTGTCCTAAATCTGCCTAACAACTTGAGCAATAAATATTTCTGTATTTGTTTTTGGAGTCCATGTGAGCAGTCAGACATGTTTGATTTAGGCTTAGTTCCCTCCGAGCAGATGCATTTCCTTTTCCTCTTACCACTATCATGTTTTTCCAAGAACACGGACTCCCTCCCTCAAGGCCTCCCAGTCCTTAGGACTAAATGTCTACTTTGCTGGGAAGTGTCATGTTCCATCTTAACAAAATAGATGGGAAAGTCTGGGGTTGTGAGGAAAGACAGATTTTTGCCTTGCCTAGTGTTTTTCCATTCATTCATTCATTCATTCATTCACTCAATGATCCAGTCATTCAAGAAATTTACATTCAGCTTTTAGCTATGGGTCATCTGTGAATGAGACAGGCAGGGCCTCTGCTAACAGGGGTCTTATATTCCAGTGGAAGGGAGATCGTGAAGCAGACCATCGCTCTCTCATTTATTTCTTTATTAGGGGACATTTGCCCTTTTGGTGGACACAGCTCCACGGAAAGAAATGGAGAACCCAGGGAAATATTTGCTGGAGGACTTATATCCTGGGAGGATCCTGTCCTGTTTGGAGGGTTATTTTATGGATAGAGTTCAAAAGAGCTGTAGCTATTTCATGGGGAGAAGAGTAAGTAAGCCAAACTGCCTTGAATCTGGACAAGAGGAGTGGATGTGGCAAGAGCCTGCACTTTTTTGTTCAGAATCAAGTAAGAATGAATTGAGTTATGGTTTCAGAGGAATATCTAGAAACTGTGCAAATCTTAGACCTCATCCAGGGGATGTTGGGTATTCCGCTGCAGAGACGTGGCCTGGATTTGGGGGAGAGCGCTGTGAGGTTGAGGAGTGGGGTCCCGAGCTCTGGGGTTCTCGGGCTGGGTGAGCTGCCCGTCCCCACAGCTCTGCCATCAGAATGTATGTAACCAGGCAACTTGAGTTTCAGAGGGTTGCAACGCTCATTTCCTTTAAAATTCACCGCAGCTGGATCTTGCACTGTGTCTTTCTTAGAAGTATTTGATTTTTTTCACAACATTTTCCATTTTTATCTGTTATGATCTATCTCTTCCTGTCATAGCCGGAAATGTGATACCAGGATTAGGCAACTCTCCCGTCTCTTTCTCTCGGGTAAAGTCTGAAACAGAATAACCCCACCCCATCTGTTATCTGTCCTACCTTTTCTTGCTCAGTTCTACCATCTCTTTCTCATGGTCGTGGGGGCAAAAAAATAATCCATTTACTCTTAAAATTAATGTATTTATCTAAAGTCTCCTTTGCGGTGCACTAATTCCTGTTGGTTTTTATGGGGTGATAAAACCATACACACATCACAAGGCAATCTTGGCTTTCATTCCTGGCTAATTGGGTTGGGTATTTTGTAATTTTGTTTTGGAGGGGGGTACAGTTACCAGTTTTGTTTATACTAAAGTTCTGCTTATTCTAGTAACATTGATTTCCTGTTTAAAGTAGTAAACAAAAGAAAACAAAAAAGTAATGAATTTAGATTTTATTTTTAGGAACCTGAAAAGTATAAGGGATTGTATCAGGAGGGTGAGAAATCAGACCGAAGGGAGATGTTTAATGAAGCTACGTAGGGCAGGACAGCAGGGGCACCGGGCCTGTGTTCTAGTGAAGAAAGACCTGCACGGGGCACTTCCCTTTCAGGAAGCAACAAACAAGACCAGTGCTTTGGGAAGTGTGCCTTTAGGACAGTACAGCTATTGTCACATCCGTGATGCTAATATGGTGACTAAGATCGAGAACGCAGCTACTCATCACATGTCACTTAAATCACTGAGCCGCCCAGCTTCCTCAGAGCTTGGGAAACACTCTTCATTTCAGAAATAAAAACAACTGAAAACAAGCCTTGCCTGGATGTGAAAAGCCAATCCTTGGCATTCACATTGACCCGCCTGGCATCTGTAGCTGGTTCCAGGGCTTTGCAGTATGTAGAGGAGGTTTCTGAGCTACAAATACACTAGACGGTTTTTTGATCACCAGCTACTCAGAGCAATGAAATGAAGCAGAGATCTTGTTCCACTTTAGCATGTTCTGTGCTGTGAATCGGCATTAGAAGTTAATAAACTATTAAATTAATCCATTCGTTAATAAATATAATAACATTTCTGGAAGTTTCAAAAAGGAAATTATTTTAGGGACACAATGTAGAAATAAATCTCTCCTTATGTTGCATTTTATTCCTTTCAGTTATGTTCCTCATGTTTAACTCAGATACTTGCTAGAATAAATACATTGTGTCAAGCTTCCATTCACTGCACCATTCTTTATAATAAATATTTCAGGAAAAACAATCCTAATTTGCATTGGATAACAGACTTGAATTTATAGACATGAATACTGATTTACTAGGCAAACCGTTATATTTGGGTTGTTTCTTTTTGAAAGCCTCGAAGTAGAAAAGTAAAAAAAAAAAAAAAAAATTACATTGGCTGGAATTCTTGCATTGGAGTCATGAAATAGAATATCGGAAAGTAGAAACTACTGTGGTTAATTTCTTCTGCATGAACTTAAAAGTTTCAGGTTTTTTTTTCCCTCTGTAATTCTAAGACTTATCATGGTAAAACAACAGTGCTTAAGGAGAGTTTGGTTAAACAGAGATTCTCCTGCATTCTGAGATCTTTTACATTTCCAGGGAGCCTGGCCATCCTGTAGCTCTTATGGGAAATAGAGACATGAACTTCTGAGGAGATAGCTATCCTGACCCAGAGAGGAGGCCCAGGGTCCTCTTGTGAATCTAAAGACTGGCTAGATTTGTTGAAGAAGAAGTCTGGGGGCGCCTGGGTGGCTCCGTCACTTAAGCGTCTGGCTCTTGATTTCGGCTCAGGTCATGATCTCAGGTCATGAGATTGAGCCCCGAGTTGGGCTCTATGCTCAGTGGGAAGTCTGCTGGGATTCTCTCTCCCTCTCTCCCTCTTTCTCTACCCCCCACCCCCCCACTCACATGCTCTCTCTCTCAAATAAATAAATAAATAAATCTTAAAAAAAAAAAAAAAGAAGTAAAAAGTCCGTTTTAACCACCTGCACAGCTTCAGAAGTTGTGAAATGCAAGAGCCTGTGAACACTGACTTCCCATCCTGGTTTCTAGGAAATGTTTTTGACTCATCAGAAGAAGACTTCATGATCTCAGCCTAAGTCTCTTCTACTTTCTCTTTCCCAACCGCCTTCTCCCCCTAAAAAATTCCACAGGGGCCTAGAGCTAGACTACTCTGCTCTAAGTATCTTTAAACGAGCTCTGAATTACATCCTTGAAAGCTGTTCAGAGAGTGGATCTTATGTGTTATCACCACACAGCAAAAACGGTAGTTGTGTGAGGGAATGGAGGTGTTAACCAACCTGATTTTGGTTTCACAATAGATACGTGCATCAAATTATCATATGTGTTCTATGTCAATAACATCTCACTAAAGCTTAGAAAAAAATAAATGACTTCTCTTGTAGTATTTCTCTTTCTTCCACCATATGCACCTTGGATATTCTGTCTGGATGTGTAAAGCTTCCAGGTACATCCCCAGGTGAAAGGATTTGGGGCTTTCTGACTTTCCTTCTTTATCTGTGAGGGCAACGAACTGAAAGAGCCATGATAGGTGGTGATTATTGGCTTGTCTTACTGCATGTTGGCCCCAAAGTATTTAACAACAATTGGGATGCAGAGAAAACATTGCCTCTCTGTGGGTAAATCTATTTGCTCATTCATTTTCCGGGACATTCAGCCTTATGTGTGTCCGCTACATAGGTAAGTGGGGCCGGGGGGTGGGGGGAAGGAATGAGAGAGTTTCAGGGGTGGGCTGAGGTAAGCAAGTCTGGAGTCATTTACTTTATCAGGGTTGTGTAGTTTCTCAATTCTGTTCACATGGTGGGTGGAGGACCCATAGGAAAGAAGAATGTTTATGTTAGAAAATTAACCAGTTGGGTATTTTTTCCTCGATGTTCTACTTCTGTGTTAAGATGGTGTGCATGCTTGTATGTGTGTCTATATGTGGGTGTGTAAGAGAGACACACACACACACAGACACACACACAGACACAGAGCCGAAGAATGGAGGAGAGAGAGGGTAGGAGACACAGAGAGGAAGACAAACAGAGACAGAAGAAGGAACCCTTGTTTCATTTTAGGGAAAGAAATTGCTCTCAAATTTGTAGCAAAGACTATGGTTAATTAATCGATTCAGGTTTAAAAAGTGCAAGGAGGACAGAGTCTTAGTTCAGACACTGCACATGTGCTCACGCCCTAGGGAGAGGGGGACATGGATGTCACTTAGTGTGGCCAGTGGACAGATGGAACTAACAATCAGTGAGAGCCGTTTCTCACTTAGTGATGTGCAAAAAGACTATTATGATTGTCCACGGAACTGTTGGGGGCATCAATGCTCTGTGAACGTTCTCTTCTTCCGGTGATGGTGATTAATATTTATCGAGCACATGTTACATACCTGATACTAGGCACTTGATATCAGCTGACTCATTTAAACCTCATAGCATCCTTAGCAGTTTCCAGGTCCTTCCTCCCCAGTTCCTGTACTGGAATTTTCTTTGATTTAAAGATGAAGAACCAGAAGCCTGACAGTAGTCAACTGGGGGGTTGGGGGAGGAGCTGAACCAGGACCCCAAGCAGTCAGGCTCCCAGGCTGAGCTCCTGTTACCAAGCTATCCTGCCATGAGCTCTGAGGTCTTATCTTGATTTTGCTAATTGTAGGAAGAGGGGATTTTTATTGTCCTTGGTGATCATTTTTTTTTTTTTTTTTTTGCACTATAACATGACTTGTGTCCTAAAAGAAGTCATACTGAGAGTACTCCAGGTAACCGTGACAAGAACTTGTGGCCATTTAAAGATACAAGCTGCTCGTGTCTGTAGTAAGTAACGAGTGGAAAATTTTATTTGCTATTTTAGGTCACTTCTCTAAGTCACAAGAGAGGAGTGGCACCAAACCTGTTCTCGTGGGTAGTGTTTGAGATAGAAAGACGGCGTTCAAAAGCAAAGGAGAGTTTTGTGGCATTAATGTTTTTTTCTTTTTTTTAAAGATTATTTAGAGTGTGCATGGGAGTGGGGGGAGGCGCAGAGGGAGAGGGACTTTCAGGCCCACTCTGCGCTCAGCCCAGAGCCGGAGGCGGGTCTTTATCTCATGACTTTGAGATCATGACATGAGCTGAAATGAGTCAGACTCTTCACCCACAGGTGCCAGGCAGGCACCCCTCAAGCTCGGCTTTTCTGAATTCACTACCACACCCAGGACCTGGAGAGGGGACGAGAAGGAACTTGGCAGCTCGCTGTACCCTGGGCATCCTGAGATCTATTTTTTTTTCCCCCTCTTCTCTCTGCCCTGAATGGGAGTCCTGTTGAGAGCAGAAATCTGTAAGCCATCCCTGATGTTATCCCTGCAGCCTGGCCCACATCTTTATAGATCTGAGTGGCTTCAAGAGCATACGACACAGTTCTTCAGGATGTGCGAAGTGTGTTCGGAGAAACACCTGGCACTTGGGTCAGGTGGGGGTCAGACGTCTGAAATGCAGGGTCCTAGGCCTTTCCCTGCCTGCCAAATCAGCACAGCAGAGGAATAGGCTCTCGGAGCATTGGCTCTAAATCAAGCACCTCAAAGGATCCTTTGTACAAGACACCTTGCAAACCATCCTTTGACAAGTTTGCTGGTTCAGAGGCACAAACTTCTTGGAGAACAATTATTAAATGTGTTTCTGCTCAAGGACCATTGTGGCGGGGTCAATGCCAGGGCCACGTGCATTGGGTAACTCTCTGCTCTTGTCCTGAGTAGAGTGCAAGCCTATCAAATGAAATTCATACGTGTGTAAAATAAAGCGATGCACAAGACTCAAACACCAGGCAGATGCTCTCATTGCCCTTCTCCAGTTGTACCTCAAAACTCTTGGAGGTGGGATTTTTGAAACAGTTTTTCCCTAGTCAAATAAATTGTCCTTTTGTTCTTTTATGAGAATTTGACTCATATACACTTATTTAAAACCTTTCAAAATAGTCTTTATTGTAAATCTGAGGTTTCCAAGCTTTTAAAGAGATCACAATGTTTACAAAACTTAAATATTTATAATTCCTCACAGACCATATGGCAACTTTTGATAGTGTGAACTAAAGCAGCGCTGACTTTGTGGAAAATTTCCACCGGGATTGATAATAGTTATCTCGCATGGGGACAGAGCGATTAAAAACGTAAATGGAAGTGTTGTTTATTTTATTTATTTGGAAGAAAGAAACATAGCCTTCCTAAATGGCTGGTATTTTAATGAAAAGAATAGGTATTTTGAGACTTAAAAAAAAAACTAAAAACATGTATTTTGGAGATATCCACAGAGTGAGAGATTTTCATTGACACTGCAGGGTAAATGAAAATAGCAGTAACAGTGATGTTTTAGTTTCCCTTTCTTTGATTTGGTGTTTTTTATTTTTTTATTTTTTTTAGAGAGGGTAGGGGGAACAGAGGGAGAGAGAGAATCTTAAGCAGGCTCCATACGGGTGCGGAGCCTGACACAGGGCTCGATCTCATGACCCTGAGATCATGACCTGAGCCGAAATCAAGAGTTGGATGCTTAACTGACTGAGCCACCCAGGTGTCCCTGATTTGGTGTTTTAAGGGCCATCCCTGATCAATCATTCCTGTGACACGAGGACCAATAGTTTCAAACACAGTCACATGTGTGATGGTTACACTAGAGAAAAGGTACATAGAAACCACCATTGCTCAAAGCGAGAGTTACCTAACACGGCATAGGATGTCCTTATGGTACAAATATATTCGTTGTTGATCTACAATTAACATTTAACTGGCCATACTTTATATTCTCATTTTTTATTTGCTAAATCTGTCAACCCTACTCACTAGAAAAAGGAAAGAGTAGCATTTTAAGAAAACCAGGAGTTTGAAGATGCTCATGTCCCCTTGTGATTACTCACATCACCTTCCCTGCTCACTGAAGTGTTCTGGGTTGCCCCCCTCCACTGTCACATGCTGCTTGTTGTCCCTGCTGTTCCTAGGAGCATGGCTTACTCAGGCTCTCCAGCTTGTCAGTGGCTGGGGATTGGCCCTTCAGAAAAAAACCAGGATTACAGCACTTATAAGCGAGTCTGTTTCTCCAGGGTCAAGTCCCCAGCTCAGGGTTCCCGCCTCTCTCCACCATAAGAGCTTTTGCACACATAGGCTCATGGCAGACACCAGGCTGTGTATCCTTCCTCACACACACCAGCAGATGCACACACTCACATCCCTCCATCCAGGTTCAGGGATAACGTATTTATCTACCACATTATTGATGAGATGCAGGGCTAATACACTTTTCCTATATTGTCTCACTTAATCCTACATCAGTTTTTTGAGGACAATACCATTTTCTCTCTATTTTTTGCATGAGACGGTTAAGGCTTAGTATGGGTGAGTAGTAACGTGCCCAAAGTTCATACAGATTTACAGAGAACATCTACTTAGCCCAAGCTCCTACCTCTTCACCCTCCTCCATTCTCCCCACATGTCCTCTCCATCGTGTATCTCATGTCAGTCACAAAGGGCTCATAAGGATTTACTACGAGATGAAGGGACGTGCTGGATTTTGGGGTCATGCTGTTTCGGTGAGCTGTCTTGTCAGGGGGCAAGTTACTGAATCTCTCTGAGACTCAGTTTTCTGATCTTTAAAATTGGGAGACCCACATTGACTGTATAGGTTTGTTGGGTTGTGAGAGGAAGAAAGATCCAAAGGAAGAATAGAAAAAAAAAAAAAAAACATAGAAGAAGGGGCAGAGGTAAATTGTCCTAGGGACTTGGGGTGAGGTGGTGTTAAAGCCAAGCCTGATTTTTCTGCGTGAGTTTCCTTGGAGGCCCAGGCAATGAAGCTGGGTGCGAGGTGTACTGACAGCTCTCGGGAAAATGCATGGCTCTTGAGGAAGTTGTGTGTGCAAAAGCCCCTGAGGCTCTTAATTCACCATGGGAAGAGGGAGGCCAAGGCTCAGTATTCCTGAGAATTACTTGAAATGCTGGTTCATGACTAAGCAATATTTATGTTCTTCGTAGGATATACAGTTTCTTTTCTGGGCTTCCCTTGGGGAAAAACAGTCCCCATCAGTTACTTTACATTTTTTTTCCTGAAAAACAAAACCAAACCAAACCATGTGAAGCAATACTTAAAGGCAGAGATTTCTGGACTCAAGCAAAACGTCCAATTATTACAGTTCTCTGAGCAACCTTGGGTGGATCGTGCCATCTCTCTGGGCCTTTCCCATCTGTACAGAAAATGCATTAACTAAGGAATTCCATGAACCTATGCTGAGCATCTGCCTATGCCTCGTCTGGGACAGCTGAGCCTGTCTCATGACAGGGGGATGGAGAGGGTAAGTGTGGGGACAGGGATCATAGACCCCAGTCTACATTAATAGTGTTTATCAGACATAGAGGTCCAGGCAGTGGAAGAGAGTATGATGGGGGCTGGACATCCAGGAAACAAGGCCGGACATATCACAGGAAGCTTCCAGGAGGAGGTGACATTTAGGGGGCAATTTACATAAAGTGAAGGAACCATTCAGGAGAGTGGGCAAGACTCACATCACAGGTGGCCCTTTAGAGAGTCATCTGAACAGAATGCTAGGGAAGGAAGTTGAGGCAGGGAAGAATTTGAATTTTGATAGAAAATGTGGAAGCAACAAGAAGATGCCTCTATGAGGTCCTTGTCTTCAGTTTATAAGCACCTTTGGACTTCTCCATATTCTATGTGTATTACAGATGCAGCGTGCGTGTGTGTGTGTGTGTGTGTGTGTGTGTGTGGTACTTTTTTATGAGGTGGTCAGTCAGGTGTGGCCTCAAGAGGAGACAGAGGAGAGGCTCAGGAAGACACAACTCAGGAACAAACAAACTACAACATGAGGCTCAGTTTGTTATAGTCACAGGTCTTTGGGGCGGGAGGCAGGGCACGCCATGCAGGGCCATGTGAGGAAGACACCAGGGTGATCTGGAGGCAGGAGACAAGAGGGTCAGGGGCAGCGCTTAGGCCACCTGGGGTTTCCTCAGGAAAAGCAAAGCAGGGCAGGGACAGCAGCTTAGCATTGGCTGGTTTGAGTAATTTCCTCAGGCTTTGGGGGTTGGGAGTGGTGCCCAGTGATTAAGGCAGAGGAACATTATCTCCTAGGGTGGGATGACCAGAGAGAAGCCCTGTGGCTCTGGACAGGTTACTTTGCATATCAGAGACCGGTTCCTGGCTGGGCCCTTTGCTATCCCTAAGAATTGGAGCCAGAAAAGCTTAGTATTATTTTTTTAAGATTTTATTTATTTATTTGACAGAGAGAGAGAGCACAAGCAGGGGGAGGAGCAGAGGGAGAGGGAGAAGCAGACTCCCCGCTGAGCAGGGAGCCCAACGTGGGGCCCGATCCCAGGACTTCGAGATCAGGACGCAGATGCTTAACTGACTGAGCCACCCAGGTGCCCGAAAGGTTTGGTATTTTTTTAGAATATCAGAACAACATAATATACAGAAAATTCAAAAAAAAATTTACAATGCAATGTATATGCACAGCCTTAACTACACGTCAGGTGCATGGAAGAGGGACCTAGCACCTAGGGTTTCCTGCATCAGGGAAGAGCCTCTTATGACTAGTGTTGGGGGGTAAACAGAGGCTGGCTACGTCTGCGTCCCCTGCCAACCCTGCCAGACCCACCAGCGGAGGGCTCAGGGAGCTAGCAGCTGCTGGCTCCAGTGGTCCAGGGCTCCGGGCTTTGTGACTCAGACCAGCAAGGGAAAATGCACCTTGCACCACAGAACAGGGTGGGCATCAAAGGATTTTGGTGTCGTCTAGTCAGAGGAGTGACCATTTTCAGGGGATATTAGAGAACAAATAATGCACATCAGTGGGGCTGGATATGAGAGAGAAGGCAGGACAGGTGTAGAGGGTGGGAGGAGAAGCACGGGGAGCCCAGTGAAGGAGCAGGGCTGACTGGGCTTGGCTGCACAAACGCCAAGGGCGGAGCAGTTTGAAATGGAATCAAGGCTCGAGAGTCCAGGAAGAGTTGGAAACAGGAACGCAAAAGATACTTTCTCAGATGGACACCGTTGTCCCCCTTTCCCGTGGCTTGGCTTTCCTTGGTTCAGTTACTCCTGCCTGGGAGCAGATGACCCTCCTTCTGACATCTCTCAGAAGGTCAGTAGTAGCCGGAGCTAGGTCACTGTGCCCACGTCACCCACCTCCTTCATCTCGTCACGTGGGCATTTTATCCTGCCCTGTCAGTGCAGGAAGGGTGAGGACAGTGCCGTGAGATGTTTTGAGAGTGACAATACTCACAGCACTTTGATTATAGAATATTGTCAAAATTGTCCTATCTTATTATTAGTGATTGTTGTTCATCCTTTCTTGCATAATTTGTAAATTAATTAAACTTTATCACAGACAGGTGCATAGAGGAGAAAAAACATAGTATGGGTGTGGGTGCGGTACTATCTGAAGTTTCAAGGGGCACCTGGGTGGCTCAGTCGGTTAAGCGTCTGCCTTCGGTTCGGGTCATGATCCCAGGGTCCTAGGATCGAGCCCCGCATTGGGCTCCCTGCTCAGTGGGGAGCCTGCTTCTCTGTCTCCCTCTGCTGCTCCCTCTGCTTGTGCTCTCTCTCCTTTCTCTCTCTCTCTCTCTCTCTGACAAATAAATAAATAAATAGATCTTAAAAAAAAATGAAGTTTCAGGCACCCACTGGGGGTCTTGGAAAATGCCTGGAAGAGAAGGGGGACTCCTGTAGCCAGAGTCAGTCCCCCTCTGCCCACGTGGCCCACTCACCTTCCTGGTGCTTTCTGTGCGTGCGGTGACCTGGCACGTGACCTGGGGCAGAAATGGGTACTTTCTGCCCCAGAAAGCAGCAGGCTTGACTTCACGGTGTGCTCTGGGCACAGAGGAGGTGGGGGCAGAGTGCAGAAGGGCTTTCATGAGACAGGGGCTTACCCGAAGCGCACCCCAGCTTTATGCATTTGCAAAAGTCTGCATAGAATACTTGATAGTTAAGAGTTTAGGACAAGTGGTTCACCTGTGAGCATCGTACAGAATACCCCTTTTGATGTGTCCTCGCTAGCAGGATAGAAGTTAAAATGCTAACCATGGGGGAAAGAACAGCAAAAACAACCACACTGACATCGAGACCAAGGGAATGAGTCACTTGTCATAGTTTTGGTGTTCCTGCTCTATTTTATTTTATTTATTTATTTATTTATTTAAATTTTTATTGTTATGTTAATGTTCCCGCTCTATTTTAAATTGAATTCCCCATCGTGTGATAAAAATACCAAACTATTGATATGAGGAGGGTGCAGTTAATTCAAATTAACTGGGACTGACATGATTATTCATGGGAATCCAAGTAATATGGCACAGTGATTTGTCACAAGCCTTGCTGACGAATTTATCATTTCCCTAGTCTCAGTGACCTTTACGTTGGGATTTTCTTTTCAGTTGGGTTTATTTTTCTTTCATCTGTGAAAAGTGTGGTTTCAGTGCAGTTTTGAAGTTATGCGTTATATAGCTACTCCTGTGATCCCGGTCTTATCAAGGGCACCTGTAGTCATTAGCATCCCCTCCCCTCATCAGCACCACACCTGGTCCCTGCAACCAGCTCTCCTGAATTGAACGACCCTGACCACCTAGTGGGTGCATTTGCCTATGTTTTCTGTACTTACATGATGTACTTCATGTACTTACATGATGCAAATATGAAATGATAGGGTCTGCCTATAGAGGAGGGTACACCTTTGCTATGGGATTATCTGGTGCCCTGCAGGATGCTGAGCAGCCTTCCTGGCCTCCACCCACTAGATGCCAGTAGCATCCTTTCCTCAATGGTGACAACCAAAAAAAATATCTCCAGACATTGCCCTATGTCCCATAGCAGGTGGAAATCACTCCTGCTTGGAAACCGCGGATACAGAAGCTCAGTTTTACAACTTATTTTTTTTTCACACAACTAATCATTTTGTACACTTCTCCGCCTCGTGCTTTTCGTAATCAAAAGTCACTTAGATATTTCTTCCAAGTCATCTGGTATAATGCTATTGGATTATTTCTAACGATTGCTTACCATTCTGGGGGGTAGATACAGCACTGTCCCATAGCCCGACTCCACCGGTCTTTTATCAATGGGTATGAACCTGCTTCCCAGTTCTTGGCTCCTAAAAGCAGCACCGCAGTGAGCACCGCTGTGCTTTTATAGATTCCCAGAAATGGAATTATGGCATATGCATTTTTAATTGTAATAGATATTGCCAGATTGCCTGATGATGGCATTTGGAGAAAACTTTAAAAATTATAGGTTGTAGGAGACTGATATTATTCTCAAACCGGATGAATGAGTCCAGATGAAAGTGATTATTTAAGTGATTTTTCGTAACATGAAAAGAAATATGAGTCAATTGGAAAATTGGCCTTTTTCTTGTTTTAAAAGTTACAACTCTTTTTTTTTAGGAGGAAGTTTAATTTTTTTTCACTTCAATTATGGGATCTTTCAAAATGTCTTGCTTGTCAAGGTTTTTGGATGAAGACATCAATTAAAATGAACAATTGTGAAAGAAAGCTTGTATGCCTGGAGTGTGACTCTTTCTGCAACCAATGTAACCCAAGTTAAATATTTCAAGGCCAGAAATGAAAATGGCAGAGGGGGACTAGGTAAAATTGTCTTAAGAAATAGAATAATATAATATACTAGAAGTTTCTTTAGCATTCATGGTTACCTGAAACTCTGAAACTAGCCTCATTAATCAATCAGCCCCGTCTGAAAAATATATCAATATTCAATGACTGATGAAAATAGTTCTCTGTTTGATAGTTTGGATGTTTTAATATACTCCTTTATTCCTTAGTCAACAGGTCAGGAAAGCCTTTAATAAAGCAACATTGTTTTTCGTTTGTTTCACTTTTCCCCCTTTACAGAGTTATCTGGTGAAAGAAAAAAGCTAACCCTGGCTTCTGAACTCCAAGATCTCATTGTCCAGGGGTAAGGAAATTAAGATGTTTCTTTTAAAATACTTGATTCACTCTTTCTGATGGGTAGTGGTTCTGCAGACAGATACTGTCTTCTGGAAGTGGATGCTGCTGGGTCCTTCTCAGTATTTGCAGTGTATGCGGAAGGTAGAATAGTATCTATTTAAAATTAATCAAAGCGTTTCTCTTCTCTTTGTTAAGTTTACTTAAAAAAATAGACAACTATTGAAGGGCATCTTGGCTCTTTGCACAGTTTGGCTATTGTGGACATTGCTGCTATGAACATTGGGGTGTATATGGCCCTTCTTTTCATTACATCTGTGTCTTTGGGGTAAATACCCAGGAGTGCAATTGCTGGGTCATAGGGTAACTCTATTTTTAATTTTTTGAGGAACGAAACATGGAGCACCACATCAAAAACTAATGAGGTATTGTATGGTGACTAACATAACATAATAAAATAAAATGAAAAAAAAAGAAAAAAATAGACAACTAATGCATATATGTTGAAAACTTCCTTTTGTGTTGTGCTTCTCAGTTACAATGTATCAGGGAGTGTTGGATCTGGAGCTTGGAGTCTGTGCTGAGTCTTGGGCTTTTCCTTGAAGACTTGATCTCATAGGAAGGTCTTATTCTGTCAGTTTTGCTCCTGTGGTGTACTTGGACTTCCCTAATTCCTGTTTTCTTTTAGATTGTTTCTCCTAATAAGTAAGGTTCAATTTTTGTCACTCTCATTTTTTTGATCTGTGCCAACTTACGATGGAATAATTGCATTGTTGTATTTTTGTGTGATCCTAAGCATGACATTTGCAAATAGTTCCAACTGAAAAAGATAAGTTATGCCACAAAATTATGGAATATTTAGAGAAAAAGACATTTAAAAAACTATTCTCCAATTATTTATAAATAACAACTGTTATTGTCTTGCTATCAATTTCATATGCTTTCTTTTCATATTACACATTCAATTTGAAATTCTGACTTTAGATAACTTATCCTTTATTAGTGTAATACATGCAAAGTTGAAAAAGCGCTCAAACGATTAAATGGAATGTATGTATCTCTTCCTTTGTCCATTGGCCCATGACAACTATTTCCCTTCCAAGGAGACATCTGGTGTTTCTGGCTTTCTAATTTACTGGGCCTTTTAAATTATTTGCATTGTTTATAATCTGTTTCTATATTAAGCAGCGATTTGTTGATTCTCCTTATGCGTGTGATGTTTCTCATGTGGGTGAGTATTTGGATTGATTGAAAAAGGCTACTATTGAATATCTAAAGCAAGACCTGACTTTATAGCTTGTTACACAGGGGGAAAGAAGGGATGTAGGGCACATTCTATCAAAAGAAAGCACAGCTGATCTAATACAGGTGGGGAAGCACTAAGTCCGGGGACTGACAGACTTTTTGGAGCAGGAGGGCTGAGAGATAGGTGACCCTTAGGTGCAGAATGTTGGCAGTTTGGGTAAGCCTGTTGCTTATGGCTGGCTTTAAGAAGTGCAGTGATGAAATCTGATTTTCACTGATTGATTGGGATGGCTCTGAAAAAGGCTGGAGTGGTGACTTGTTTGTGCCTTGGGGCTAGGCCAAAGAACAGTCATCGCTTTTCTTTCTTTACTTTGGAGTACAGGAACTTTACATTCTCTCTGCATGAGAATTGCATGGGGACTGAATTGCTGGGTCAAACAGTATGTGCGTCCTATATTTTGATTGACTTTCATAGAGGTTTGCCAATTTACAGTCCAATTAGCAATGGATGGCAGAGTTCATTTTCCCACAACATAGCGTGTCATCACGTTTTTGACCTTTGCTAACCTGATGGGTGAAATTCGATATTTTCTTGAAGTCTTGACTTGTCTGTTTCTTAGTATAAGGGAAGTTGAGAAACTTTACACATGATTAAAAGTCATTCTATTTTATTTTCTATAAATTTTCGCCAGCCTCTACCTATTTTCAGTGAAGTTTTTTATACTGATTTTTAAAAAACTCTTTATATATTAATTAGTTCTTTACATTAAGAGTTGTAAATATTTTCCCTATGTGTTCTTTGTATTTTGATTTTGTTCATGATGTTTATTTGGGGGAAAGGGCATATAAAAACATGCCTTTACATAGCTGGATTGACCAATTTTTTTTTATTGTATTTTAGGTTTTATATCATAGTTGGAAAGACTTTCCATTTTGAGACTGTAGTATTTTTCTGTGCTTTCTCCTAATGCTTTTATGATTTAATTTTCCTTCATTCTTCTGTACTTTATATTGGTGTAAGTATGAGGGAGTAATTTACTTTTTCAGGGAGCTACTTAGTTGCCCCAACCCTATTTGTTGGATAATACATTATTTCCCCACTAATTTGAATGATCATCTTTGCTCAAACTAAATTTTCATCAATATGTTGATGTATTTCTGACTTTCATCCTTTGATCCATGTGTTGGCTTTTCCATTTAACACGATGCCACCTGAATTTTTCTGTTATTTGGGCTTCTTGCTTATCATGGTAATATTTAAATTAAGTGAACATTCTATAATTACTCAATGACTCTCCTTCTTGCTGCCCTCCATTTAACATTGTGGGAATTTAGGTTACAAATCAACAAATTGATCTCCAAAACTTTACCTCTGTTTATTCCATAAACAACCACTTCTGAGGGCTCTGCTCTCAGTTTGCCCTTGCCCAGTCGCCATTTTATATCTGCTAATGGATATTTCAAGCACCCAGCATCTTATCTTCTACATCACAGGAGAACATTTTCCCATGACCATGTTCCCAAACAACATTTAGATCTTTTGAGTGAGCTGGTAAGGAAAGGCTGACAAAAATTTGTCAATGCCTAGGTATGTGTCATGAAATGGAAAAGAAAAATCTGTTGGGTCTTTACCTTTTTCCACTGAACTAGGGCATCTAAAACTTAAAGGGAAATATGATACTCTGTTCCAAGTGCTGCTTGAAAATAGCTGACTATATGACTTCATTTTCTTAAGAATGTGCTTGCACTGAAATCTGTTATTTTTTGTGGATGACTCAGAAACACTGAGCCATCATGGCGCCAAATTTATAAGTGTGTGTATAGGTGTGTGTAGGAGTGTGTGTGTGCATACATGCCCTAGAGAATAACACTAACATCTATATGCTTTCCCCAGGGCTGTTCTAACTTATATTCATCATACAAGAGATTCTATTGATTTATATTGAGAAAGAGAAGAGTGTTATTAGCTATTTCTTTCCAGGGACATGAAAGTAAGTTCCAAGGCAGAAACAAATTCCTTTTTTTCTGGACCTCAGTTTGTTTCACTGCTTAGGAACGGACACATCTGCCTATTCCTCTATAGGCATTAAGTAGTTTTCAAGTTTATTTTAAAACACAATGTTTAACACTCTTATTGGTTAACACTCTTATTATTTGTTACTTAAGCAAAATTAGGATTCCTCTTATGATGCCCAAAGTCTCCACTGGCTGTAACTCATTATTCTTATACCAGGATGGATAGGAGCTATTGACCACAGATAGTCGAAGTTACTCACCCAACGTCATATGGCAAGTCATTTGGTGAAAAAATAAGAGATAGGTAAGATAAATGTCATTATCCTAATAAAAAGTCTTATGCTGTGTGAGGTAATTTTTATGAATCATAGCATAGACTCAGTAGACTCCAGCAAGCACAGCTGGTTGTTTAAATTACTTCTCACTGGGGTGCCTGGGTGGCTCAGTCAGTTAAGCGACTGACTTCGGCTTGGGTCATGATCTCAGGGTCCTGGGATCGAGCCCCGCATCGGGCTCCCTGCTCGGTGGGAGGCCTGCTTCTCCCTCTCCCACTCCCCCTGCTTGTGTTCCCTCTCTCGCTGTCTCTCTCTGTCAAATAAATGAATAAAATCTTAAAAAAATGAATTACTTCTCATTATAGAATTAAAAAAAAGAGGAGAATAAAGAATAGAGAATGACTGGTCAGATGATTGGTTACAGACTGAAGAATGACTGGTGTCCCACTTTGTTTCTGCCTTAGGTGAGTATTATCATTCTTGCTAAACTCAGAAAAAAAATCATCGCCTTCCTTAGATGCTATATTCTCCTTCTGAAGAGCTGATAGATGGGGGACAGCAACTGAGGAGTGTGGGGATCCAGAAGACACTCAGACTCTGTATGGGAAATTCCTGGTCTCCACAGCCAATCTTTCTATAATACCAGACTGTCATTTTTATGATGGTCAACGATATCTCAAATTAGAAAATCTTAAATCTCATGAGAGATGATGTTGGCCAAACTCCTCTCAGTGAAATAAAATGTAGTAGTGCTTGAGTAAGGGAAACCTTTCTAGTTTCCTTATGGGGACGGAGAGGAGTGCACAAAGTAGATCCTAAGTAGAGCTACCTTAAAATCCCCATTTTGATCCATCACAGAGAAGACTCCAGTTGGCCTGGTCCTAAATTTAAGATGCCATTTCTGAGGCTGGGATATGAAGGAGAGGGTGTCCAGAGCTGCTATCCAGAACTAGCTTAAGGAGGTCTAGGTGAGAGCTTGTCCTCTTTAGGGACTCTCTGGAATCAACACTAACTTCCCCATAAAAAGTCAAAAATAGAGGTGAAATTCAGGAGCCAGGCTGAACTAGTTCTCCATGGCAATGCTTTCTCAAAGTTTTCTAAAAATTCCGAGCCTCATCTCCAGGGTCTGTGTTGGTAGTTTGGGGGTGCATTTTGGTAATCTCTATTTTAACAAGTGTCCAAGATGATTGCATTGAAGTCTGGTGTTAGGTTCCACACCACTCTTTGGGACTGAATCTGATCACACCACTATAATAGGATAATATGACCCAATTAATAATGACAATTGATTCATTTTCAGGTGATCTTTTAAATTTGGTCAAGGTCACACATTATGGATTTATACGTCAATTCACTGCTATACGTATATAAATACACACAAGCAAATACCATGCATAATGCTGTGGGGGGGGGGTTTATTTGATATAATTTTTTAGGAAAAATCAAGTTCTTGAAATTTGGTGAGAGTCCATTAACAATTCTTAGTTTTCTTAGAGAAATTGGAGGGGGCTACTGAATGGTCTACCTTAAGACCAAAAAGGGTAAAAGTACAGAATGAAGGCCAAACAATGATTTCATTATACAAATGAAATGGGAAAATGCAGTGACATTCTATCCATCCCCGAGGACTGACTCCACTTAGAGGTGAGAAGAGCAGCCTGGAGTGATCTCACACTTAGGGCTCTATAAACATCACTCCGGAGCAGTAGAGGCAGGGTTATGACTAGGGATGAAAGAATCATCCCATAAAATTTTGAGCTTTAACTACACTTCTGTTGGGTACATAAGAAATAAAATAGATAATCAATCCAGATGGCCCATCCCCTGGTGAATAATGGAAAGGGGTAACTCAATAGGTAAAAAATCAGCATTGAAAACCAAATAGAAGTGTCAATAATTGGTTCAGTTTTAGGGACAGACTGTTAGTACATTAGGTGATGTCACAGAATATCTGTGATAAAGATGTCAGAAGAAACTGGCTCAGGAAAGTTTCAAACTCAATAAAGGATAATCCTGTGTGTTTTCCTGGTCCAGGGATTTCCCACTTAGAACAGGCTTCCTGAGTCCAGATTAGGAAACTGGGTCTGGTGGCGGTGAAAGGATGTTTACCGTTGGAGCCTCTCAGACAGCGTCTCATTCCCATCCACTCACCCAGTCACGTTTATGGAGGACTGTCCCCATGGAAGGTGCAGTGTCAGGGGCGTCCAGACAAGTGAAAGGTGTCTGACCGTCAGTTGGGGTGTGGCAGCCTCTTGACCCCTTTCTGTGTGTCAATTGTTCTCGCTCTTCAGCAAGTCTGGGATGAGTGCCGCGGAAAGACTTTGAAATTAACATGAAATTTTCACCATTAAAATTAAGTCACAGCAATAGCTTAGACAGATAACTGGGGAAGCAAACATCTTTTTGCTTTAAAGCAGGGAGCTCTGGATTAGGTTGCTTCATTTCACAGGTTAGCCACACACAACTGATGTAATAGAATTCAGCCAGCAAACCATTGCTGAATGCACAATAGATTGCTAATTACTCTTGGAGACATACTTTTTGAACCAGAACGGTACATTTTAATTGCCTTTTAGTGAGATGCTTTGCCTTTTTTATCTCTCCCACCTAGATCCCATCAGCACTTACCCCAGCGCTGGTCTGAGTTTTAATAGATTCATAATAGAAACATTTATGTATTAATAATAATAAAGATAAATTATGTTTGCAAGTGCTTTCCTCTGAACTTCTTTCTTCTCCCTAACAACTCTGGGGGATATGCAGAACGAGTATTGTTATCCTTGCTTTATTGATGAGGAAACCAGAGCACGGTGAAATCAGGACATTTTCCAAACTTTCCAAACTTTCCAAATCAAGACTCAAGCTCTGGTTTTGTTTATTTGACATCCTGTTGTGCATTTAATAAGCGAAGCTTGTTATAATAGAATGCTCAGTGCTAAGGCAAGGAGACATGGCTACTCACCTGGTCACTTCTGTCCCTGCTAGCCCTGTGCTCTTAAACCCCAGACACTCAGTTTATTCATCTTTAAAATGACAAAAGTAATAGCTCTTCTATTATTAAACTTTGATGAAGGTCTATTGAGATGATGCATGAGGAATTGCTTTGAGATTTGGAGAGTTCGCTTTTTGCCTAGAGTCCTTGAATGGACCTCCATGGGTCTACAAGACCTTTAAACTTTATGCAAAATTCATACTGCAGTTTTCTGGGGGAGAGTTCTGAAGTTTTATAAGATTTTCAGAGATTTCTGCGATTAAAGAAGAATGAGAATTATTGCCACAAAAATCATGCAAGGTACTAGTGCTATGAAAACATGTCTTTTTTGATTGTATAGTGTATTCTTTCTAGAAAATGTGAGAAATACAGAAAAGCAGGAAGAAAAAAATAATAGTCATCTGAAAATATACTATTTAGAGGAAGCCCATCTGTATCCATGATACAATTTTGTCTGATACTACCTTTCAGCTTTTTTTTTTTCAATAAATCAAAAATTTTAAAAAAAGTTCTTGGGGCAGCACAAATATTTATATATACAATGTGCATATACATTTGCAGTTTGGGATCATTCTAACTATGTGAACATGACCTAGTGGTGTAATATTTTCCTACAGGTTTAATGCCTGCCTTGAAATCTCTTTATGCTTTCCCATAATTTCTATACTTAATACTCCTGTACTTTCAGATGATTTGCATTTCTGTCATTTTTTATCATACTGTAATGTACATGCTTTTACATATAACTATAACATATATTCATGAAATAAATACACACATATACACACACACACACACATATATATATATATATGAGATTTATTTATTTGTTTTAAAGAGAGAGTGTGAGCAGGCGAGGGGCAGAGGAAAAGGGAGAGGATCCTCAAGCAGACTCCTCACTGAGCACAGAGCCTGCCATGGGGCTCAATCCCAGGACTCTGAGACCATGACCTGAGCTGAAACCAAGAGTTGGATGCTCAACTGACTGAACCACCCAGACACCCCTGAAATTGATATATTTTTTAAAAAACAACAGGCATGTCCCTTATTTTTTAAAACAGAAAATCAGTAAGTATTAAATTCTTTGAGATGTACTTGAGCTTTTCACTGCCATGTTTTCAAAGACCTTACTAGAATTAAAAATATTAATTATTCCTATTAATTATTTGGGGGAGAATTTTCCTTTTTATGCTTTTATCCCAGAATATGGTTTATGTCTTCCTTGATTCAGGTCTTCTTATCTATCCCTGATGGAGAAGTTTTGTTCTTTTCTTTGCTATTTCTAATCACTTGTCTCTTTCTTTGTAATACATTGTCATTTTGTCTTTGCAAAAATGTTTGCATTGCTGGAACTTTCAGAACAGTGTTTGAAAACACTGGCTACAGGAGGTATTAAGTCTTTTTCAACATCAATATGAATATCCCGAGCATCTCAGCATTGAAGCTGGGGGGCTGAAAGTGGGCGATAGGGATTTTCATCATCTTCAAGAACATTGATGATTATAAGACCTCAAGAAAGTCAGTATTAGATATTTACGACTGTCAAATACATTTCAGCCTCTAACATGCTCATAGCCCTGTGATCCTTTTCTTCCGAACAATGCCTCGAGTTGGTTTGGGATTTCTGTGGCACGTTATTCTTCCATTCTTGGGACAAATTCTTTCTGGTTACAGGGCAATGTTTGTAGAATACATTTCCAAATGATATTGCCAATATTTTATTTAGAATTTTTCATCTAGAATCATAAGGCAGATGGATCTGTACTTTTGTTTTTCTGGGAGGATTGGCATAGAAAAAATGGAAAGTCTTCCATCTTTCTTGGCAGGAAACTTCAGACAATAACAAAATCTTCTACACAATGTTGTCCACCTGAAACTAATATAGTGTTAGATGTTAATTATACCTCAATTAAAAAAGAAACTAAAAAAATTCTCTCCTAGTTATGTGTTCATTCAACTTTTCTATATCTCTTATATTTTCTTTGAAAATCTGACAATTTAGGGGTGCCTGGGTGGCTTAGTCAGTTGAGTCCAACTCTTTGATCTCAGCTCAGGTCATGATATCAGAGTTGTGAGATCGAGTCCTGTGTCAGGCTCCATGCTCAACAAGGAGTCTGCTGGAAATTCTCCCTCTCCCTCCCCCTCAGCCCTTCCCCTCTGCTTGCTCTCTCTCTCTCTCTCTCTCTCTCTCTCTCTCTCAGTAAAATAAAATAAAATAAAATCACATAATTTATGTTGTTTTCTAATTTGTCAGAATAGGATTTTATACAATTTTTACTTATATCTTTGGTTATGTTTCTTTTTATTCTATTTTCTCTCTTTTTATTAGATTAGATCTGCTAACTGCTTGATCAGTAATTTCTTTTTTTTAAATTTTATTTTATTATGTTATGTTAGTCACCATACAATACATCATTAGTTTTTTTTTAATACATCATTAGTTTTTGACATAGAGATCCACGATTCATTCTTCCTGTGCAGAACCAGATCTTCGATGTGTTTGTTCTATTACTTATCTGTTTTCAAATCCATTAATTTTTGCCTTTATTTTTTCTCTCCTTCTGTTTTACTCAAATATGTGTGCGTGTGTGCGTGTGTGTTCTCATTTTTCCGTTCTTTAGTTTGACACCGAGTTTAGGAAGTGTCATTCTTTTTCACGTCCGAACAAAAGGCTTACAGGTTATAGATCGGCTTGAATGTGTCCTTGTCAGCATTCCAGAGGTTTCGACAGAGTAGGTTTTACGCCTGCTATTTTCTAAATAATCCCTAATGCTGGGTTTGACTTCCACCTGCAATCACTTTTCAGAGAATCATTGGTGGTGTGAGAATTTTGGCCTATTTTTTGTTGCCACTTTTTGAGTTTATAAGCATAAATAGCATATCATGTGTACTTACTAGTTGCAAATATTCTTTGTAAACTTGATAGAAATGTATCTTCCTGTTCTCCTTTAGAGGCAACATTTGCTGCACACCCAATACATCATCTTATTGTCACATGGACACTCTCTCCTCCTGCTCCCCCCCCCCCAACCAGGGCATATATATTCACACACCAACTACAAGGTCAGTAAGTCTCTTACTGCCCCAGTGCTTCTGTTAACTTCTCTGTGTGCCTCTGACAGTCCATGGTTACTATGGTTTGAAGACTATTATGTGGTGTAGAAAGATTTATGGCTTTTATATTTTCTGTCTGGATTTTATTTACTATCAAAATGTTATATGTATGTCTTCATTCCAGCAAAGGGCTTTTTCTTTTAATTTTCCATTGCCTCAGAACTATATGCCAGCCCCGTTTTCTTTCATTACATTAATTTTATTTCTTCTTGCCTTTAGCTGCTATGTTTTTGCCTAATCATTTAATAATCTTTACTTGCCAATTTCTTTTAAGTGTCATAGCTTTTCAATAATATTTGGTGTAATTTCATTATTTCACTATTTGAGGGAGGGTGTCTCTCACTGTGGTAGTTTTGGTGAGAAGGGTATATTATTACTGATATAACTGTGCTTATTCCCTTGTCTGGTTTCACCCTTATGTAAAGATTCCTTCTGTCTTTTCCCCTAGCGAGTTAAAAAAAAAATGGACTATGTTTTCTTTGCTTTTTTCACTAGTGATTTTGTTTTAAATTCTACTAATAGTTTACCTTAAGTTGTTAAAATGCTCATATCAATATTTATGAAATTGTCAACATAAAAAATCAAGGACTGTTTACTGATGAGCTTCTGTGTAAAATGAGGATATAAATAATCTTTTGTTCCCATGTTATATTCAAAGCCACTTCCCAGTTTCTGTTGTTGTCATCTGTGAGTTTAGAGTGGTATTCTTATTTTTAATGAGTTGTATTACATTATGTCACGGTGTTCTTCTCTCAGTAAGTTGAAGTATATCCTTAACGAATATGTTTGGAGATGGTTGTGTGCTTTCTGGAAACATCTTTCAGTTACCTCACAGATAAAGGACAGCTTTTGGAGCCAGAGGATTCTTGGCTAACACCTCTTCCCTTCAAAACTTGATGGACTTGGTTTCTAAACTTTGATGATACAGGGGAGAGACTTGAAGCACTTTTGTTTATACGTTGGACAATTTTATAAAAAGGTTTATTTATTTATTTTCCAGAGAAGGGGAGGGGCAGAGGGAGAGAGAGAGTCCTCAAGCAGACTTCCCGCTGAGCACAGAGCCCGACTTGGGGCTTTATCTCATGACCCCGAGATGATGACTTGAGCCAAAATAAAGAATTAGATGCTTAACCTACTGAGCCACCCAGGTGCCCCTCAGAATCTTTTTTAATACTCTGAATGCTGATCAAATTCTTTTTCTATCCTGGAAATTAACAACAGCAAAAAAGTATCTGTCTTTTCCATTGATTTTCCCTGGAACCTATATTTTTTGGCTAGCCAGCTTGGGTCACACAGCAGGTCAGTCCACTCTGTAGAACTAGGGGAGACTCATCACTTTTTGCAGCAGTAATTACAAGGTCCTTCATGAAGGTGGAATGTGATGGAGAGACCACCTCACTGAGAGTAAGATACCGCATTCCAATTCTGGCTTAGTCACTAAATGCCATGTGAATCCCTGGGTCCCAGGTGCTCACCTGTGAAATGGGGGTATCAGAGAAGTTTCTCTTCCAATCCCCAGAATTAGTGAAGGCATTCAACATAAAGAGGTAAATTCATTTGCTGTATGTATTAGTATTAAAATCAATTTTTTAAAATGAAGCTGTTTCTGTTTTCAGTTAAAGAAAAAAAAAACTTTATGGCAGAAAAATACTGGGTAGAACTAAGCAGGTGCTTTACATATTGTGGTGGGCAGAATAATGGCTCCCCAAAGATGTCCACATCCTAATCCCCAGAACCTGTGCGTGTATCACCTTATGTGACAAAGGGGAATAAATGTTGCAGTTAGAATTAATCAGCTGAGGGGCGCCTGGGTGGCTCAGTTGGTTAAGCGGCTGCCTTCGGCTCAGGTCATGATCCTGGAGTCCCTGGATCGAGTCCCGCATCAGGCTCCCTGCTCAGCAGGTAGTCTGCTTCTCCCTCTGACCCTCCCCTGTCTCATGTGCTCTCTCTCTCAAATAAATAAATAAAATTAAAAAAAAAAAAAAGAAACCGTATCATAAATGGTCATTAGGTTTACTGTTCATCCCCAAAGCCTAAAAAAAAAAAAAAAAAAAAAAAGAATTAATCAGCTGACCTTGACAGGGAGATTATACTGAATTATCCTAGTGGGTCCAAAGTGATCAGAAGCATCCTTAAAAGTGGGAGAAAGAGACAGAAGAGGAGGCTAGAGTGATGCACTGGAGATGCACTAGACCTACCATTACTGGCTTTGAAGATGGAGGAAGGGACCACACGCCAGGGAAGCTTCTGGAAGATGGAAAAGTCATGGAGACACATCCAGAAAAGAACACGGCCTTGCCAGACCCTTGGTTTTTGCCTAAAGACACCTATTGCAGACTTCTGCCCTTCAGAATTATAAGATATAAATTTATGTTGTCTTAAGCCACTAAATGTGTGGCAATTTTGTAAGCAGCCATCGGAAACAAATACACATGCATTACTTTTATGGTCCTCGAAACCCTTTGCTATAGGTGGTGTTGCCTCATTTTACAGTTGTAAAAATGAAGGATCAGAAGGTTTTTAAAGGTTTCCCAACAAGGCAGGATTCATTCAAGGTTTAACCACAGAATTAACCAATTCTAAAACCCACTGCAGTGTTTCTACATTATATTCTACGAAATCCTTTGGGGGGAATAAAGATTTAGCAAGAACATCCCTTCATAGCTTCCTCATAAAGGTACATCTTCCTGCACACTTAATCCAGAGTTTAATGCCCTGGTTGTCCTTAGGCATGAGATTAGTTCATTGGCATTAGATATTGGCATGAGATTTATTCATTGCTGTTAGATATTGGAAGGAAGTAGTAAATTGGGGATGTCTTCACTCTGCTCTGCTTCTCAGGCTCAGGAGACCCTCATCTCAGGCCAGAGTGATTGTAAACACGGCCTACTGGCCTCTGATGTGGGTCTTTCACATGGCAGCCAGAGTGATCTCTCTGGAATACAGATCTGATTATTCCTCACCCTTGCCTCCACACCTTAACCTGCTTCCCTGCTCATGTCGTCCCAAGGTCTGGTGCCACTGTGCCTCCCAAGTACAGAACTTCTTGCCCAGCACAGGAATCCCATTTTCCTCTATCCATCCCCCATTAAGTTAGAAGGACTTTCAGGTCACTGATGGGTTCCTGGAGTTCAGCATCCTTCTAGGCAATCAGTAGTTGCTTGATAAAGACCCACTTAATAAGGGGTGCCTGGGTGGCTCAGTTGGTTGAGTATCCAACTTTTAGTTTTGATCAGGTCATGATCTCATGGGTCATGGGATTGAGCCCCCTGTTGGGCTCCACGCTCAGGGCAGAGTCTGCTGGATGTCCTCTCCCTCTACAACACCCCCTGTGTGTTCTTTCTCTCTCTCAAATAAATAAATAAATCTTAAAAAAAAAGTGACCCACTTAATTGGGACATTCACTCTAAGGATCTCTCAGATCCTATTTAAGTAAATTCAAATGTTTGGGATTTCAACTTCTGATTAAGTTTAACTTCGTTTTGCCATCATGCGTCATTTCCCAGAAACAATTTTTTTGTGTATCAAAGGAAGAGTGCCTGGAAGTTTATCGTGAAAGTCAGATGACGTTGATAAGATTATCTCTAACACTGTACTCAAGAATGAGACAAAACTGATGCTCTTTCATTCATGTAAACTACAAAGAAAGAAGCACAATGAGTCTTGCAACATGGAGCAGGTTGGTTTCAGGATTTACGGCGTGACCACCAGGCCCGATGACTCAGTGACTAGGCCTCAGCAGGCTGCTCAGCCTTGCTCAGCTTCACCATCCCTGTTGGAATGTGGGGGCAGCACCCCATTTGGGAGATTGGTTTTCGGATTAGACATTGCGTGTGAAGGTGGGTGGTGTCTGTTCTGGCACCCACAGGCTTCCTTCGCTCTTCAGACTTGGAATCACTTTGGCAGAACCCAGTGGGACTGTTGTTGGCTCTTGGGAGTGAGAAGGCTGGGGGCCCATTGGGGCTGAGGGAAAGAGGAATACCGAGTCCCTAGGAGAGGCACTGACATGTTGAATGTGTTGGGACCTCAGTCTTTTCCATATGGCCTGGGTTGCATCTTTTTCCTGTATCCTTGGAAAAGCTCACTCTCCAGGTGGTCAAATATGGGAAATTTTGTTTCCCTTTTGGCACATAAGTCCCTAAATTCAGAGGTAACAAGAGCACTATTAAAGAGAATTGAATGAATTTTGGTGTGAATTTGGTGTGCATTTCTAAATGGACACATAGTATGCATTTCCAGCTCAGTGTAGGATAGCAGTTAGGTGGTGAGCATGTGGGTGTGAAGACAAATGGCTCTTGTTATGGATTGAATTGTGTCCCCACAGCATTGAAGTCTTAGCCCTCAGTGCCTATGAACGTGACCTTATTTGGCAGTGGGGCCCTTGCAGATGATCAAGTTAAGATGAGGTCACTAGGGTGGGTTCTAATCCACTGTGACTGGTGTCGTTATAAAAAAGGAGGATATTTGGACACAGAGACAGAAAACACGGCAGGAAGATGATGTAAAAACACAAGGAGAAAACCATCTACGAGCCAAGAAGCATCAGAGACCACCGGAAGCTGGGAGAGAGTCCTGGAACAGGTTCTTCCCTGCGTCCCTCAAAAGGACCCAATCCCGCTGATGCCCCGATCCCAGACCTCCAGCCTCCAGGACTGTGAGACAATACATTTCTTTTGGTTCAGTTGTCTAGTTTGGGGTACTTGTCACAACAGCCCCAGGGAACTAAAACAGCCATTTAACACCCAGTTCAGCCATTTGGGTAATTCTTGGTAAGGTTTCACTTCTGCCAATGGGGTCACTTCTCTCTTGTCTCATCAGCTGCTCTAGGGGAATAGGGCCATACTGCACGGCTGAGTTACTCTTAAGCCAAAATAGGAATAAATCTGTTAGGAAGTTCTTATAAAGGTGACTCTCGATCAGGTTGCTTGGGCAAATGTTGGTAGAGACCGGTTAACCAAGTTCTGATTTCCTTCTTCCCTTCTGACACTTTGTTTTTTACAGACTATGCTTTGCCCTACATGCTTCATTATGGAAATCAGCAGTGCTCCCAAGGCCCCACAAACACACGATATCATTTCGACCTTACTGTTTCTATTTTTTCCATAGTATTCTACATCCACAAAAATTTTTTACTTTGTGGTCTTCTTACAAAAGAACAATGTACTGTGTTTAATTATGCTCTGTCCAGACAGGTTTCTCTTTCAAAATAATTTCCCTGAAGCTTATGGAAAAGTCTGCTTTGTTGTGAGCGGGTGGGGGCAGACCAGCAATGCCCCCATGAAAGACTTTCTAAGCCTGGGTTTCCCAGTCGATACGTGTGCTTGGGGATCGCAGGGGAAATCACCCAGCTTCTTTGGTGGTTTGCTGAAGCCCTAGGTATTTTCCAGGAGAGCCAATCAAACACCCAAAAGCAAGAAGGAACAAGGGGAGGAGAAAAGAGGGAAGGAAGGAGGGAGAAAGGAAGAGAAAAAGAAGAGAACGTTTGAAAGGGAGAAGGGGAGAAAGAGAAAAATTGAAAAAGAAACTGATAGCAAGAGTGGAACTCCAGAGGCCACTCGGCAGGTTTTGTGTGTCCGTCGGGGGCCGTGATATCTATCGGAGACCGCACCAAGCACATTCTCTGTACCGAGAGGCTACGATTATACACCTCTGTGGATATGCCAGTTTTAAAAGTGCGATGAGACTGATAGCGATACCGCATTAAACACATCTCCTATTGATTCCTTCTAACCTTGCAAAACTGAGCTGTGCGCGTTAAGTACCTTTTACTGCAGCCTGGCTGATGGGACCACAGATGCTGGCTGTGGGGCTGAATTTCCTCGGAGGTCAGCAGACGGGGCAAGTGGGAGGTGACCCAGGGAGCAGCTTCTGGCTGAGGGACTGCTTACCCTCCCTGCCCTCAACTACAGCTCGAGCACACGTGTCTGGACAAGTCTGCATCGCGGAGATATTAAATCAAGCCAGACTCCCTCGCTACCCATTGTCAGACCAGCCACGTGAATGCGTGGGGCTCAGTGAAAACAGGGAGTCCCAACAGAACAACGTGATTTGTGGTTTGTCGGGCTGACCTGTCTCAACACTTGTTTTCTCTAAGTTAAGGGTTCGTTTCAAATAAAAAATGAAAATCACAGTCATTTCATCTACTCTTCTCAAATAGGTCTGCTTTAACAACTTTGTCCTTAGGATTCTGTGCTCGGTGTGCTGACGCTGGACACAGAGCAGGACGGGGACAGAGACTCTTGCCACCTCTGAAAATAGCATTGATGTGTCCAAGGATCCCACCATCAGGGCAAGTGGAAAACAAGCAGCTGCTAGAGTCAGTCACCAGGCCTGAAACCCCATTTCCCATTTGCAAGACCTCAGGCTAGGGTTTTGGGGGATCTGCTTTTTCATCTGAAAAATGGGGTGATAAAACCTGGCATAAGAATTAGCAGTTAAAATGTCTAGTATATAGGGGTAACCTGGGTGGTTCAGTTGGTTAAGCATCTGACTCTTGTTTTTGGCTCAGGTCATGATCTCAGGGTCCCGAGATTGTGTCCCATGTCAGTCTCCACGGTGGGCATGGAGCCTGCTTGGGATTCTCTCTCTCTCTCTGCCCCTCCCTTCATACTCTCTATCTCTCTGAAAAATAAATAAATAAATAAAATTAAAAAATTAAAAATGTGTAGTATGTAATATGTCCTCATGAAAAGGTAGCTGTGATTTGTTTTTTTCTGCTACTATTCTTGCTAATATCACAATAATTTGAATTTTCACCTGCTGGTGTAGATGGTTCCCCCATTTGTGGAGAACCAGTGGGGGCCAGAATTCACCTCAGGGGAGGCAGGAGGAGGCTGCTGCCCACTCTGGGGCTTTTGGAGAGTGCTGGGAAGCTCCTAATACCTCCTGCCCACGCTCACTTCTCTGCACCCCCAGAATCCTTCCTGCCATCCTTTAGGTCAGCACAGGATACCCTGCTTTACTCCTGGTGAGGGGTCTAAGGAGGGGTCAATACCACTAGATTGTAAAGTGTGAGACTACATGGGGTGTGTCTGTCTTGTATGTTTCTCACCCAACATGTAGCATATGCACTGAATGGATGAATGAATGAGTGGATGAATGAATGAATGCCAAGGTTATCTTCATCATCACTTTTCCTCCCAACATGCTCAGCCTAAGGCTTTGCACAAGAAGTGATCTGGAATGGCTTGCTGCATTTATTTAGGTTGAGTGGAGAATGTTTGCACCAGAATTCAAAGTAGAATTCATAAAAACTTGTTTCATGAAGAGTAGGTAAGTCAGATGGGGGTGGGGAAGAAAATCGAGAGAAGTCTATAACATCGGGGAGTTTTGGATGCACACTTTGGGATTGGGATTTGGGCCGGCCATGAAAGAGAGTGGGATGAGGACACAGGGCCGGGGGGGGGAAAAGAGGAGGAGGTAGGGGAGGTGTCTCGAGGTCAAGGTGGTAGCTGCGGGCAACTTGGAATCTGCAGAAGGGTAGGAGTGGCTCAAACGGACAGCGCCCTCATGCGGGCGGGATGTGTGTGTGTACGCGTGGAAGTGTGCGGTGGTCATGAGGTATGTGTGGAAGAGGTGTGAAGTGTATGTGTTGCAGATGCACAGTGCAGGTGCGTGGTGTGTAGGTGAGTGCCGGGCTGCATATGGGCAGATGGAAGGGTTACGTGGGTTAGAGATGCACAGCGCGGGTGTGCGGTACACACTGTGGTGTGGCCGTGTGTTTGCGTGAGGGTGTGTGCACGCGAGGATGTGGTGCAGACAGGTAATGCTTGCATGCCTGATGTCAGTGTATATTATGAATAGTGCAGGTGTTTAGTATGTTTCTGGTGTGTGTGTGTGTGTGTGTGTGTGTGTGTGTGGTGAGTGTGCACGCGGTGCCTGTGTGAGGTACATGTGCGTGGTGCGGTGCAGGTGTGTCTAGGTGCAGATGTGTGTAGATGTGTCCCGTTTACCACAGGCAGGGGTTGGAAACCTTGTGTACCAGATGCCACGGGCCAGTGGTGCTCAAGTGTGGTCCCTTCACTGGCAGCATCAGCATTGCCTGGGAACTTGCTAGAAATCAGAGGTTCTGGAGGTGGGCTTGCAACCTGGGGTATCACAAGCCCTCTAGGGGATTCCACTGCCAGCTCAAGTATGAGCACCATGGCCATATATCTGTGTCCCACTCGCTTCAAGCCTTCTCTTAATCATTGTAGAGGGTATGTTTCTCCTCTTTCATCCTAGCAATGAGATCCTGGCAGTCACTCCCAACCCGAATCTAGAGGAAGGCTGGAAGTAGGGAGGCTGGAAATCGGGTGCTCTGTGCTAGTCGCAGGGTCGACTGTATCATCCTTTCTTTAAGATGGAACATCCATGCCAACTCAAGGGTTCCTTTGGTCCTGCAGCGCTGGCTTACTGCGACGTGGGGAACTGAGAGTGGGCATTAGAATAAGAGAGGCTTGGTAAAATCGTGGTCCTACCGCTACTAAACGTCAGAACTTGGGAAACTGATTTGTACCTCTGAGCCTCAGGTGCTTTCCCAGCAGAATGGGAAGACTAATCTTATCTTACAGAGTTGTTATGAAGATGAAATTAAATAGTATCTGTAAATCTCCCAGTGCACTGTTATTGGCCAGTTAAGTGTCAATTTCTCTTTTGAGCACCTCTTTTGCTTGGCCAGAAACTTAAAAACAAATGCATGTCTTCTAGCTTTCGGGACTAGATTGATGCCATTATTGTTATGGATTTTGAATTCCTTGTCAGATGGTCATTTGACAGCTTCCCTGGGAGACAATTCAAAGAAAACTAGAAGTTCTCTGGCAAGCCCAGAGGTCCCAGCTTTGTGCAAGATTTAGCTAATAGTGTTCAATCCAAGTTCTGTATCTCCTATGACATGTTATTTTCCCCAGCAATGTAGAACCCACAGATACACAGAATAGTTAGATTATAAGCCCAGCCCTGTTCTGGCTGTGTGATTTGGGACAAGTCACTTAACCTCTCTGAGACCCTGTATCTTCCCTTGAAAAACAGGTTCACAGTGATGATAAGGCACCACGATAAATGGAAATCACCTACAAAATGCCCAGCCTACAATAGGAGCTTGGCTAATTGTTTTTTTTTTTTTTTTTTTTAAAGATTTTATTTATTTATTTGACAGAGAGAGAGATAGCGAGAGCAGGAACACAAGCAGGGGGAGTGGGAGAGGAAGAAGCAGGCTTCCCGCTGAACAGGGAGCCCGATGTGGGACTCGATCCCAGGACCCTGGGATCATGACCTGAGCCGAAGGCAGACGCTTAACGACTGAGCCACCCAGGCGCCCTTGGCTAATTGTTTCTAATGTCTTGAATATTAAATAAATACTCCTTTTTCTTACTCCTCCCTTCTGCCCAACCTGGGCACCAGGTCCCCCGAGTGTTAATGCCTTTAGAAATAATACCCAGTGTGGGAGTTTCTCGGGTTCTGCTGACTTGGGTTTGGCCTAATGTGGAAGAAGGTCTTCCCCACAGCCTTTTCCGCCCTGGTGTCATATCTCCAGTGCAGGATCCTTTAGTCTCATGAATATAGATCAGAGCCCTGGAAGGCAACTGATAACCTCTTACTCAATCCCCTGCTTTTGCAGCACAGGGAACTAAAACCCAGAAAGGCAAGTGACACCTGCTCAGTGGCGGGGCTGAGACAAGGACCATCCAATGGCTCTCGACTTTTTTGCTCTTCTACTGGGCCTCCTGGAAGTATAAAGAAAGAACATTAAAGTAGCTGGATGGCCCTGCCTTGAGCAAGCCCCTGCTTCTCCTGGGGTTTGTAACCTTACCTATGCAGTGGAGATGATACTTGTCCATGGACAGTTGAGGTCCCAGCAAAATGAGTAACAGGCATAACTATTGTAATTGTTGGTTCTGGAGTTCCACAAGCGAAACAGATTTGCCTCGGTCTACTTCTGTCTTTTCAGTTCTGCTACTTCTCCAGGATTTCCCAGTCACTTCTCAGATCCATATGCCTGAGAAGTTTCTATCGAAGACTTTAGCAATATTGGTTGAGGCTCAAATACTGATAGCTTTACTGTTGGCTCCTCAATAAAGACCTTTCTTAGCAGGTACCCTAGTTGGTTTGGAAGCTTGAAAGTATTCTCTGTTGTAGGGGTGTAGGGAAAGAGGCCTTCTTACTTATGGTTGGTAGAAATGCATAAAGGCACAGCCCCTATGGAGGGAATTCAGCAATATTCTGAATCCATACCTTGTAGCTGAACAATCCCACTTCTAGGATAAGGAGAAGCTAGCAAAATATGAAAAAAATGAACACAAGAGCTTATTCATATGGCATTAATTACAGTGGACAAAGACTGGCAATAACCCAAATGTTCATCACAAGGGGTCTGGTTGAATACACCATGCTACATCCACATAATAGAGTATTTATTACATAGCTGCTAAAAGAGATAAAAGACTTTTATACTGATATGGGGAAATCTCTGGGATATATTGTTAAGTGCAAAAAGCAAGGTGAGGATCAGAATGTATGAATGACAGCCTTTATCTAAGAAATGGGAGTATTTATTTAATATTTCATACATTAAAAACAGGACAAAAAGCAAAAGTTAATAAAAATGGGTTAATTATGAGAGAAGTAGGAAACAGAGCAGAAGCAATAGGTTTGGAAGCTAGATTTTTAAAGATGCCCCCTGTTTTATACATTTAGAAACACAAAAAAAACTTTTACAAAATTATAAAACAACAGGTAAAAGAAGCAATTCCTTCATTCAAAAAACAAAATCAAGTTAGATAAATCAGCCTGAGTATGATTTTATTTGGCTTCCTTTATTTGGCTGTAAAACTGCAGTGGGACATATCCTAAGGACAAAAAGAACTGCAAAGAAATCTGAAATTGCTTTGAGTAATTATATTGTTTGTAATATGTTGGTAGGGTTATTCTGAAACTTTTTATACGTAAATTAGGATAAAGCATGTAACATTATATTAATGCTGTAAAGAACCAAGGTCATTGACATCAGAGAAAAAGAGACTCACATAGAAAAATCAAAGAAATTAAATAAAGACCTGTAACCCTAAGCTTGAATTGGAACTATCAGTGTGAACTCCTGATGTACTTCTCTTACAAATATTCTCTGACTTTGTCCACTGGAAAGGCTTAGAACCAATACCCGTTTTAGAAGCAAGTAGTTCCTTAGCACCCCTACCCCAGTCTCCAACTACATTTCCCACCAAAAGCAACCAGGGGGCCTCAGAAAAGTTGGTTGATTTCATGTCGGGGCAGGGAATGTTCAAGAAAAGCCTGTAACATGTTGTCACACTAGAAGCAAGGATGCTACCAAAGGCTCAAAACACACAGGAGCCAAAATGCAAAGGCTCCTGCCAGCCAAAGATGGAACAGCCATATCCAAGGATGGATATAAAAAGAACAGTATCTGCAGTGTATCGAAATGTACAGGATCTGTTAAAATCCACGCATTCATAACAATATTTACAAAACTGTTGTGCTCCCTTTGTAAGATGTTAGGGAACCAACTCATTATTCGGGAAACCCGCACACAAGGGAATAGAATCAAACATTTCACTTCCACTTCTGGATAGGGTTGTACCTTGGGATAATGAGATAGTCGGGGAAGTAAATTTCTTCTTTCTTAGTAGAATTCCAATTCATAAATAAAGAAATGATAAGGAGTTAGTCTACCACCACTTTGCAGTCCTTAATGAAATAATGGATCAATGCACCTGAGTGTGGGATTGTGTTAATGTTAGTGTAACTTTTCTCACGGGTGTTAGTTTTGTGATTGCTATCAGTAATTGTGAAATGAAAAGTTGTTGTCTTCTATTATGGAAATTACAGGGAGCAAGGGGAGGTGGTAGGTTTGGGGCTGGAACACTCACCCATTGCATCAACTCCTGCAACTCTCTGCGAAGTCACGCCAAGTCACGGGTGCGGATGTTCTAAGATGCGCCCCTGGTTTCTGGGAATGCAGCAATCATGGCGGTTGTCTGACTTTCCTTCCTCTGCTCCAGTGCTAATTCCCCAACTTTCCCTCAGATGGTTCAGAGCTGCACCCAGGCCATCGAGAAGGAAGCATTCCAGGGCTGACTGTGGTTTAAATAAAACCACTCTTACGAAATCTTAAAACAGATTAAATTAACGTGGACATATTTTACAACCTCATGTCCCTCACCTGGTATCAAGAAATAGACAGGGTCTTCTTAATATTGTGAACAAACTGTTTTTTTTTTCCTGAAATACTCAATTCCTTTGATGGCACAATTGACCAAACTAAGACAGCACTGGGTTTTCAGTGTTGCTCCATGTACCTTTCCCCCTTCTCTGCCACTTTGCAAAAAAAAAAAAAAAATCTACACAATCATTTTAAGAGGGTGCAGTGCATCAGGAAGATGGGAGCTGACAGTGGCCCAGGACATCTGGCTCCAAGAATGTTATCCCCCACCCCCCCCCACCCCCTGCCAGGCTGTCACCGCCAGCTCAGCGACTCTGTGCTTGGGGCCCGGCTAGCTCCTTTCAGATGAATCAGTGCAAATCTGCTAGTATAATCATCTTGCTTTCTCTCAAAGCTTTGGAAACAAATTGGGTACATGGTTTTCCCACCCATAGTCCTCAATAAGCATCCTTTTTCTGCTTATTTTTATTTTTCAGAGACTTCTAGGAGACTTAAAAGGTGGTTTCTTAAACTTGATCTGAATAGCAGCTGGGAAAAAAAGATGAGTAGATGTTGGTTATGGGTATGGTAACCATTTCATTCTCTGCCAGACTTTGTTTCTGTTGTCGTAACAGAGAAGAAAATTAGCTGTCCACTTGTTTCAGTGATTTCAGAATGTTGCATGCAAACCGTCTGCATGGGTGAGGTTAGGTCTTTCAAGATTTTTTTTTCTTACAGTAAAATATTTCGTTCTGAAGATCATGGTCAGTTGATGGCATTAGCATTGTGCTACTTAATATAAAAATAAACATCAGAAGAAAGATTTTTTTGTGGCTTCATATTCTTTTACATTTTTTCTCAATTTTATTTTATTGCCCTTTGAACACATGCTTGAATTCTTTCCTCTTCTATGAATGTTCTGTGCCTTGCACTGCAGTCATTGGCTTTGGCCATTTATCATCTGTCTTTCCCATTTGAGTGAAATCACTGGGTGTTACAGCTTTTGTTTGTTTTCATTTTGTTCTTACCTCAATTTGAAATTGAGGTAAAAGCTCAATTCGGAACTGCATGGTGCTGTTTATGCTTTATTAATTTACTTTCTTGTAAATGTTATTAAGAATTGAGTTCTTTAGACTACTGGAAGATAGCTACTTGGATATTATCATCTTAGATCGTGCAGGGATAGGTAATGGGTAGAGTCTGCCTTCTTACAGATGTGTTCCCACAATGGTATGCACTGTGGAAAGATGTGTGAAAAAGTCTCACCAGTGGCTGCAATGATGTGCTCCAGGGTGGAGACTGACTTGAGAGAATTCAGAACGATTAGGAAGGGAAGAATCCTGGAACCACTTGAGTGGCTGGGTGAAAGGTTTGTCTGCTGGGATCTGGGTAGGGGGGAGCAGAGCACCATGGAATCAGGGTTCCCTAGGCCATGTCTGTTGCTTGTTGGGTACCCTATCCCCGACAAGCTGCTTCACCTCTCTGGGCCTGTTTCCTCCACAGTAAAATGGGACAATAATAACACCCACCTGATTGGGTTGTTAGACTATTCAATGAGTCAACAGTTAAGCCTCTGCCTATGCTTGGATCATAGTGAGTGTTATCTAAGTGTTAAATAAATTAAAATTAAATATTACATTTCAGAAATGGAATGCCTAGTCATACGAAGACCTTAATTGCTTTGTATTTAAGACATAAAACAAACAAGCAGAAGAATTGCCTTCTTTCTTGGGAAAATTATAATCAAAACTGCCAGGTTGTTAGACTGTCAGGTTGAATAAATTTTATTATTATTATTTTTTTAAAGATTTATTTATTTATTTTGAGAGAGAGGGAGAGAGAGTGGGCGAGTGAGTGGGGGCAGGGGCAGAGGGAGAGAATCTTCAAGCAGACTCCCCGCTGAGCGCAGAGCCCCATGTGGGGCTCGGTATTGCCACCCTGAGATCATGACCTGAGCGGAAACCAAGAGGAGGATGCTTAACCGACTGAGCCACCCAGGCACCCCAAGTTGAATAAATTTTATAAGCCATTTGGTTTCCTCATAGAGCAGCCTGGAGTAAGGACAAAGGTGGGGATGGGGAGCACTACTTGAGATATCCCTGATTCACTGCCCTCGTCTTCAACAGAGGGAAGAGGGGACAGTTAACACACTGGGGATGGGTGGGGCTACAAATTTAGCAGACAGCAATCCCCCCAGTACATCACAATCCTTTCATCTGATTGTGTGAAGCCTCCATGTCACAGGAAGTAGAACTGTTTCGATTTAGCACTGAACTGCCTGAGTTCTGGTAAAAGAAAATAGATCAGCTCTGGTCTCAGGCGCTGTGAAAAATAAGATGAATTTCAGGCACAAGAGAAGAATGGAAGGAAAGAAATTTAAAAAAAGAGAAAGAAGAACAGGAAGGAAGAAAGGAAGGAAGGAAGGAAAGAGAAAAAGAAAGAAAAGGAGAAAAAAACCTCTACATGCAAATCACTAGGGAAAGGAAAAGTTATTTTTTGACTAGCGAGGTGCATCAGAGTCTATTAGAAAACCTGCCATTCAGAAGGGGTATTTCTCTCTTTAAATATTATTTTCCAGGAAGCAGATACAAAGGGGAATAACTACTGGCCACACCTGGCTTTTTGGGGTTGAGATATTTCTTCTTTTTATTTTCAGTTGATGTAAAGAGATAGCTCTGATAAGGAGGCAGAAGGAAAAACTGGAGACAATTCAGTGTGGACCTTGTTTCTGATAAGCAGGAGTTAAGTGTAAATGATGGTTTATCTTCTTGCACAACCTTGAGGCCACAGAACCATAAACTGTGATAGTTCCCAGAAACGGAACCTGCACTCTCTAACCAGCAAGCAAGCTATAAGCTATGCCAGGTAAGGAAAAGATGGAACTCTTGGGGCCAACTTGATGGTCTTTTTTTTTTTTTTTTCTTGCATAGCTTTATTTTTGGCTCAGTTTACAAATAAGCCAGATGGAAGCATTATGCATTTTTTTTTAAATCTAGAGATTCTGCAAAAGCGTTACCAGATAAAATATAGGATGCCCAGTTACATTTGGATTTCTGATAAACAACAAAGAAGTTTTTAGTGTATGTCCAAATGTTACATGAGGCGTACTAAAAAATTATCCATTATTGGTCTGCCATTTAAATTTAACTGAGTGCCCTGTTGCTAAATTTGGCAACCTTTTTCTGGAAAAGTGAAGTGGGATACTAATTATTCAGTCCTTTGGAGAGCACTTGCTCAGTTTAAATTTTTTTTTTTTTTTAATTTGGGTATAGCTGACACACAACGTCACGTTAGTTTCAGGTATATCCCATAGTGAATCAAAAATTCTGTCCATTGTGCTTCACTCACCCCAAGTGTGGTTCCCACCACTTGTCACCATACAACACTATTTATAATATCACTGACTGTATTCCTTATCCTGTGCCTTTTATTCCCATGACTTACTCATTCCATAACTGGAAGCCCGTACCTCCCACTCCCCTTCAATCATTTTGCCCATCCCCTACTCCCTCTTCTCGGGCTGTTTTAATTTACTGTGCTCCCCCCTCTTCCATTAAGCCTGTTTTTGTGATGTGATCACGCTGCAATAACTTCTTTTAGCCTGCTCACTATTCTTGCCTGGGCAGCACATCTGTTTAATGATACTGTTTCTCAAACATCGATGTAGCTACAAATCACTCAGGCATCTTGTTAAAATCCAAATTCTGTTTCAGCAGGTCGGGGGTGGGGCCCGAGACTGTGCATTTTAACAACTCCCATATGGGTGCTGCTGATCTTTGGACCGCACTTGGAGGAAAGTGTTTAGAACTGAGTTCCAATTTCAACTAAACAGAAGTAAAACTATCATTAAGTTTTTTTTTAACACTTACTTCTTCCATTTTTGCAGATTCTTTATGCTATTTTTTTAAGCCAGAGAATGCTAAATGTTATGCATTTTGTTAATGGAAGAAAAATGTATTAGATTGTGAGAAAGTTCTGGAAAAGCACATGTTCCAGGAATTGGTCATTAGACTGTCCATCCGTTCATATTTCTGGAAGAACCAGAAGCGTCATTAGAAAAATCACATGATTGTATTTGGTTAACAGGCCATCCTGGGAGCCAAGTCCCCAAATGTGGCTGTTACTAAGTATGAAAACCTGCTTGAAAGTGATGTTTTTTTGTAACACTGAACTCCGTGAGGGAAGAGCATGTTGAAATGATTTCAACATCTGCATTTAAAGGCTCAAAAGTCCTTTTAAAATGAAAATACCAGATTAACAGCTGAAGATTTGGGTTGCCAGGTATTTTGAGCCTTAGAATGGCAAAACCCAAATTAAGGAGAGGCGGTACTTGTCAATCAGGAGAGCACTTATGACTCTCACCAGCACTCACACCTCATTCCCATCCCTTGCCCGACAAGCCACGGGCTCCGTGCCCTCACTAGACGCAAGCAAGTCGGATTAAATCATCTCCATGCTGGAAGCTCCGTGTCTGCTCCTGACCCCACAACCACTGTGCAGGGAGTCAGGCAGCAAAAGATGTGTTGACAGGCTGTGTGTCTGATGGGGCTTCTGTGTCAGACACAGGGCAGACTGGGAGGGGGAGGGAGCCGGCGGGGAGGGGCAAGGGGGCGGGAAAAACTGCTAGATAACTTCTTGGGCAAAGCTTAACTGTTGAAGCTTTTGCTGTCAGGGAATTTGAAGAGATGGAGTCCACTACAGGATGAGTTGAAAATGGGTTTCCTTTGAGAGAGGTGAATGCCATCTCGTTAGAGATCCTATATTTAGACTGGTTTCCATGGTTGGATTGGCTCTTTTTGGAATCTTCCAAGACCTGGCTAAGAATGAGGGTCTTCTCTTTTTTTAAAAATTTTTTTATTGTTATGTTAATCCCCATACATTACCTCATTAGTTTTAGATATAGTGTTCCATGATTCATTGTTTGTGCATAACACCCAGTGCTCCATGCAGAATGTGCCCTCCTCAATACCCATCACCAAGCTAACCCATCCTCCCACCCCCCTCCCCTCTAGAACCCTCAGTTTGTTTTTCAGAGTCCATCGTCTCTCATGGTTCTTCTCCCCCCCGATTTCCCCCCCTTCATTCTTCCGAATGAGGGTCTTCTCTTGTGTTCTTTTGAACACACAGAAGCCCGTGGAGAAGATGAGATATGCAAAAGAGGCAGTTAAAGAATCATCTCCAGAGCTAGAGAATAGTATTGCATCAATGCTCATTTACTGGTTTTGATAACTGTACTGAGCTTGTGTAAGAGAATATCCTTCTCCTTAGGAAAGACACACTGAAGTGTTTAGTCAAAGGCCATCTTGTTGGCAGTGTATCTCAAATGATTCATAAGATAGAAAATGACAAAGCAAAAATGATAAAATGTAGATAGTTGGGAAATCCGGTGAACGTACAAAGGAGTTTTGTAATTTTTTCTGTAAGTTTCAAATAATTTCAAAATGAAAAGTTTTAATAAGAAATTTTTAATTTTTTAAAAATTTTTAATAAGAAAAGGAATGATCTCCTGAGGACGGTGTTTTCTCCCCACCCCAGTCCCTGGTACTGTATCCTCCCTTGAATCATGGGGCATGAATGCTTCCCATCTTCATAGTTAACACTAAGTCTGGCTGTCCAGTAAGAACGTCCCTAAGGCTTTATGTCACCTTTCCTTTGTTGGCTGGTAAGACCCACGGGATAGGGACTAGTTTTTGGAATCACAGAACTGAGCACAAAGAAAGCAATCAATAAACATTCTTTTTTTTTTTTTTAATTTATTATTTTTTTGGTGATGTTCAACCAACCTTTCTTTTAGTTGTGATCTGCTTATGGAAAGGGAAAATCTCTAGGCAACATATGGTCAATAGCAACTAAATTCATGTGTGAGTGGGTGCAGCCAGGCCAGCAGCCTCCACGTCAGAGCACAGTGAAGTCACGTGTCTCTTTGTGGAGGAGGCTCACTGCTACAACCTATCCAATCTCCCTGCACCCAGAACACAGCCGTGGTTTGCACAAAGCCTAGTTCTGAATCACAGAGAGGGTGAAAGACTTGTTGATATGCAACATAAGGGGGCAGGAGAGGAGTAAGCACTCATTTTTACCAGTTGGATGCCTTTCCATGATCCTAAGCAAGACACCTTGAATCACCTCCTCCCTCAGTATAAGAAAATTCTCAAAACTCCTTGGTTTCAGTCTACACCTTGAATTTATTTTTTTTCAAATGCTAAGGAGGGGCTTAAGGCTTTAAAGTCTATAATATGAATTACCTAAGACAGTCTTTGAAGTGATCTTATTGCCAGAGAATACTTCCCAAGTGCATTCACTCCGATACCCCAAGCAATAAAGAAAGGATTCTTCCTTTCTTGCCAAAACTGAGGGGGTCCAAATCAATCATCTTTGGAAATTTTTAACCTCAAAGATCTCTAAGATCTTACCCTGGATATATAAACTCCAATATCAATGGCTGTCCTTTCTTTGTGGTAGAAAAATTTCATTCGGTTTAGATTTGATTTTTTTCTTTTTTTTTACTAGAGAGTCTGTTCAGAGAATTCACTTTTTCTTTTTACAACTTTTTTTTTTCCTTAAAGAATAGTGGTTCGTAGCTCTGCTTTCGAGCTAGGTAACTCATTGCCATTCATATCTGTACGAAATTATTATTGGTCATCTTTTTTGAAGATGGTCTGCCTCCACTCCTGGAGATTTACCACAAAGTCTTAGTCTTGTTTTTCACTAAGAAAGAGCAGTTTCTGGTCCAGAGCCCCATCTGTAGTTCCCTATCCCCATTCGGGAGATGGGAGGGCAGGGCTGCCTTTATGGTTCCCTGCCTGCATGTAGCCTCCCTATTAGAAGACAGGATGGACAGAGGGAGGGGAGGGCAGAAGGGGGGCTGGAGGACCAGGGAGCACTAAATAGCTCTTTAAGTGAGAACAATTAGTGATGTAAGTGTATTCTTGAAAATGAACTGCTTTGGGGCAAGATTACTTACAAGCACCATCATCCCAGCTAAAATCTCTATAAAGACTTCGATAGTTCTGAGAAGTCATCTTCAGAGACAATACTTATTGGAATTCATAGATAGTGTTTCCTTTTGTACTCTCTGAAATTAGCTAATGTTCTGGTCACTCCAGAGCCTTTAAAAATGGTCCCAGTCCCGAGGGCTTTATAGAGGGGAAGTCTGGTGGTGCTCAAGCTGCAATTGTGTGCTTACTCGGGATTATTTCTTTTCAGTTGGCAGCCATCAGAATCAGAATCTTTTCTTTTTTTTCCCCCTAAACCGAACATAACAATAGCTTTTCCTTCATTTTCAGCAAATAGCAATGCTTTCAATAAAACAGAAGTATTTGCATTTACAAGGCGATGTTTTAGTGCTGATTTTAAAATATGCAATTCAACTTTGGAAAAAGAGCAATTTTTTTCCCATCTGATTTATTTAACTTACAAAATTTCATATTAATGAGGCTGGGGGGTTAGAAAGATGGCTGGTACTTTCTAGTCGCATACTGATAGAGCAGTCATGGAAGTATTGTTGATATTCCTTGTACTTCTTTACAGAGAGGAAATAGATCTTCTAGCCCAAGGAAAAAGAAATTGAGATGGACAGGTTCCTGGGTTTTGAGAAAAAATAATTTTTTGCTGACATACTGACACTTGCAGCTTTTATGTAGTTTTGCCCTTTTATTTTTATTTTATTTGAATTGGGACGCCTGGGCGGCTTGGTTGGTTAAGCATCTGCCCACCTCCCTTCTGGTGACCATCAGTTCTCTACAGTTAAAAGTCTGTTTCTTAGCTTGTCTCTCTCTCTCTCTTTTTTTCCTTTGCTCCTTTGTTTTGTTTCTTTCCTTTGTTTTATTTCTTAATCAAAGCATTTCTAAAGTGCTTTTTTAAACCCTTCCAAGTCATTAATATTATATTTTTGAATATTACTATATTAATTTCATTTTTAATTATTATAGAATTCATATTTAATTCGTTCTTCAATACTTTATTATAAATTGACTGGCAGATGAAAAGGGCATGTGGATACCTGCTTACAGTATTGCATTTTCCAAAATAAGTCTTGGCTCCATGTAGACAAAACTCTGCCAGTTCTTAAACCCATCACTATGGGCATCCCTGAGGCATGGAATACTCTCCAGGTTGCTGTCAGGGGCCTACACGAGAGCCAAGGGGAGTGGGGTCAATCTCAGCCAAGGCGCTTGGTCTGAGAGTGGGCAAAAGGTGGTTTCCAAAGGAAGCTATGTGCATTATAACAGTAACAGGGTAATGAATGCCGCTATGGATTGAAATTTGGTCTCCGTCTAAAATTCATATGTGGAGGCCCTAATCCCCAGTGTGATGGCATTAGGAGGAGAGCCTTTGGGAGGTGATTAGGTCATGAGGATGGAGCCCTCATAAATGAGCTAGTAACCTTATAAGAAGAGACACAAGGGAGATAATCTCTCTCCCCACCATGTGAGGACACAGCAAAAAGGTAGCCCTCTGCAAAGCAGGAAGAGGGAATCTGTTGGCACCTTGATGGACTTCACAGCCTTCAGAACTGTGAGAAAGAAATGTTGCCTCAGCCCCCCAGCCTAATGCTTGTAAGGCAGCCTGAGCAGATGGAGTCAGGTGCTGGGTAGGCAAAGCCAACAGAGGCCCACTTGGGCAGGAAAAGTTTTGTCACCATTGACCTAATATTTGCTGACCACCAAATAAATGCACATGTTTTAAAAATATATTTGGGCATTTCTCATGAGTGCACTTTGGAGTATCGATGACATTTTCCCTTTACTGAACTAGAAACCCAAAGGCGAAAGGACTTGTTTGAGCCAAACTGAATCTCCAGCCAAAACAAGACAGGTTTTGTGAGGTCGCTTTGGGTTCTCTGTCTCCAGGAATCACACGCTTCCTTGGAGTTCTGAGTCTGGAGAAATTCCACACCTCACCTTATTCAGCCATTATTGCTTCTTGTCTGAGATCTCGCCCTGCTTACCAAAAAAGGTCCTTTAGAAAGGAAACTGTGTATTGAGTTTCTTTATTCTCCATTACACACGGCTTGGCATGCAAAAGACACCAAGTAAATTCTTAGTTACATAATTTTTGGAAATTGGAAAAACATTCTCAAATATGCTAGTGAAAGTTACATTGTAAGAGATGGGATTGTACTATTTTCTCACACATCACAAAGTAGCTCATACGGATGTTCTAAGACCAGCAAGTCTTCCGGTGACTAAATGAAAGGTTTTCCTATTTTTATTTGATACCAGGTATATTAAAGGTCTCATTTCAACAAATACTGTACTGAGCTTTGAGTATAAGTTTTATGAATGACTTTGGAAGTTGGGTAAGGAGACAGGAGCACCTTCCAGAGGAAGATGTTAGTACCCCGCCCAGCTCCCACAGGGACGAGTCGATGCCTGAAGACATGGCTAGTCTCAGCATCTCATCAAGATCCTCCATAATACAGTTTTTGAGTGCCTACCGTATAATGATCTTATAAAGAGGGATAAAGCCATGACTAAGAAGTTTATAATTGAAGTAGAAAAGGTACTAGCAAAGAAGCTCTGATTTTTCCCCAAGTAAGTGAAGAATAAAACATGTGCCTCCAGAGGGAACACCCAGCTCAACAGAAAAACAAACAAACAAACAAACCAGCTCTTCAAAACCAGGTTATAGCACCTCTCCTAAAGGAACAGCAGGGCCCTTTTGCTCTGGCAAAACCCCCAAAACTCAGTCCTCCTCCTGGCAGGAATAGCTCGGTTGACTTCTTGCTACTGTATTATGATCAGGCCCTGGTTAAGGGTCTAGAGACCCTTGATTTTCAAAGAGGACTCGTTATTGTAGATGCCGGTTGACCGAGGGCACTCACATCAGCCTGGGGGCACACAGGAGGCTGTTCCGGAGTTGGATTGGTTTCCTAGCACTGCTGTAATTAAGTCCCACAGACTGGGTAATGAAAGTAACTGCAATCTATTGTCCCACAGTCTGGAGGCTGGAAGTCCAAGATCAAGGTGTTGGTGGGATTGACTCCTTCCAAGGCTGTGAGGACGAGTCCGTTCCATGCCTCTCCCCTGGGTTCTGATGATTTGCTGTCAGTCTTTGGCATTCCTTTGGTTTGTAGACATGTCATTTCAGTCTCTCGTGTTCTCCCCGTGGGCATGTTTGTGTCTAAATTTTCCCATTTCATAAGGACCTCGGTCATATTAGATTAGGGCCCACCCTCTTCTAGTATGACCCCATCTTAACTGATTGCATCTGCAGTGACCTTATTTCCAAATAAGGGCACACTCTGAGGTCCTGAGGGGTTAGGACTTCAACATTTGCATTTTGGGGAACACAAGTCAACCCATGACAATAGAAAAAAAACCCCATATTTTGCCATTACCATGCCCCCTACCACAGGTGAGATTTCATAGTGCTCTGGTCCTTAGTCCCCTGCTAATCCTGCTCCGCCAGGCATTTCCGAGTTGAGTGGTGATGTTCTCAGATACACCAGTCACCTGCTGCTTGCTCCGTGCTCTCAGGAACGTGCCTGCCACTTGCCCTGGGTACGGCTAAGTCTTTTAGGCACCAGCATCTGTGCCATGGGACCCTCAGTCCGTGACCACGTGGCTCGCTGGTGCCCCTGCAGCAGCAATGGGTCTTGTGGTGTCAGTTACTCTGCCTTCTGGAGCCCTCTCCACCCCAGAGGCCTCCGGAAGCACAGAGAAGCTCTGTCCCTCTTGGCTCTTACATGTCACATGTTATTAGAAGCTTACTGGAGTGAGAGAGCCTGTCCACGGATTGTGTCACAGGTGTTAGTGAAAGCAGTGTGCTCTGCTCAGACTCATGCCTCGGGCCCCGGGTCCAGCCAGCCTTGTCTTGTGTTCAACTAGCACATGCTCTTTTCCAGAATGTTCCCAGGCCTTGCATACAAATCACCTTTAGACAGCAGGTCCCGAATGTGCCAGATACCCTCAGACAAGTCTGAGCACTGCAGGCTTCATCACTAAGGTGATGAAACTTGTCCTCATAGCAGCCTCCTTCTGTGTTCACCCTGCACCTTTGTGCTCCTCATTCTGGACAGAATGGACAACTAAGTTGATCTGATCCTCTTCTTCAGAGGAACCAAATACACTGATTAGTGCTATAATCTGCTGGGGAGTGCTGGGTATTTGCCCTTTAGAGGAAGACAAGGCAGTGAAGAGCAGACGTGAATCTCTAATGGAGGGCTTTTGATGCCATGGCCGTCCTGGTGGGGAGAGTGTGTGTGCTCATGTACGTGTGTGTGTTTGCAAGTGTGTGTGCAAATGTGTACATGTGTGTGCACACGTGTATGTGTCATGTGTACAGAGTATTGTCTTGGGACTTTTCCTCAATTTCTTAGCCTTAGACTGGGCTTCTAGTCTTCTGGACCCATTTAGTGTAGTTGTTTTCCTATATTTTTAGCCAGTGAGCCCTTCCTTCAGATGTGAGTGGACAGCCCGACATAAGCCCAGGCTCGAAGTGTCCAGTTTTCAATTCTGGATTCTCCATTAATCAGCTATTTGAGCAAGGCCAGCTTATCTGTACCCCAGTTTCCTTATCTTCAAGAAGGGGAAAACATTGTGTTTAACTAAAGGCATTATTCTAAAAGCAAGTGGGTTAGTGCATGTAATGTTTTGGACACTAGAGCTTCTGGTTGGAGGTAGGCGAGGGGTGAGGCCCAGCTCTTCAGATGGGTTCCCTTCCTCCTTCAGAGATGCCCTCGAGTCCCCCTCTAGAAACCCCACAGACTCAACAACGTCTAGTCTGGAAGCTAACAAGCAGTGACTAATTCTATAACTGCTTCCAGCCAATAAAAAAAATGTAGCAAGTATTCTCCATAATAATCTATTTTGAAAGGAGGAACAACGATGGAATGTCCAACTTCAGTTGGATAATTACATGCATTTTTGTGACTTAGGAAGCTTGAGAAAATTAATGCAAACTCTTTTTTCTTATTTGATTTCACATCGATCAAAGGATGTCTGAAGAAAATACCAACCTTTCAATTTCTAGCAGGTGAACAGTGGTGTGTGGTAGCCTCTGGTTGTCATGCTTTGGGGGTGGCAGAATTCCCTGGAGGGCTTGTCAAAGCCCAGATGGCTGGACCCTGCCCCCAGAATTCCTGAATCAGTAGGTCTGGGGTGGGGCCTGTAATTCTCACAAGTTCCTGGAGATGAAGATGCTGTTGGTTTAGCGGCCTTCCTCGGAGAACCACGGCTATTTGCACAGCTGCCCTTTCCAAAGAAAGTTTTGTCCAAGTTCCCCCGGAGCCTGGGTGGAGGAGTGGTTGGGTGTTCATGCATGAAACATAGGCATGCCGAATTTTTACCGATTCAGAGGGACTCTGAGATCTCAGGTAAGAGGTAAAGTCTTTTTTTTTTTTTTTTAAACAAGCATTTAGATAACACATGTATGCAAGAATCAGGAAATTTCCTTTTTTTTTTTTCCTCTTTTAGGCCAGCCTGTTGACCTTTCCTTGACTGGCATTATTATCTTCTTCGCTATCAAGACCAAAAATTCAGTCACCAGGAGGCCAAGCAGCATGAAACACCTGTGCAGAAAAACGCGACTCAGACAGATGCCATTTGAGTAGCTGCTTTCCTTAGATGCTCCTTTGTTCCTTCCGAGATTAAATGTAGAGATACAGATATTGACAGCACACAAGCCTAGGATTTAACCAATTAATGAACACTTCAAATAAAGAAAATAACATCTTTCCTTTCTTTCTTTCTTTCTTTCTTTCTTTCTTTCTTTCTTTCTTTTTTTTTGAGCATAGCTAAGAGCTATTTGGTGGGGAGGAAACACACCTCAACACCTCAACGTTATTTTGCATTATAGAACAGCACAGTTTATCAAGCAAGCCCAGGAGGCAGTTAGGGGGAGGATTGCAAGCTGAGGTGGCATTCCCCTTTGCGAAACTGTCTTTACCTCACTTGACAGATGTTTCAGATAGATGTGAGGAGATGAACACGTGGGCAAGATGAAACCGAGGTAGCATCGCTCCTCAACGCATAAAGATGGTTTGATAAAAAAGAAAGGACACACAGGAAAGGTGACCTGGCACACTCCGCATCACAGAGACGCCTGGAAGGATGACAGAGCTCCTGGTGAGGCTAGTTTATTTATTCGGTGAAGCTCAGAGGTTAGGATTACAGTTCAGATTCGATCCCGGCATCATTAGGAGCCGAGGTGGAATAGAAGGGACCCACAGGGCAATCAGTAGGACAGTTGGAGTGGGCAGATGGGCATAGAGATGCTGCAGGGAAGATGTGCTGGACCCCAGTATGAACTGCCCTGTTGTCAGGGCTGCAGGTGAGGTGTTGGGAGCCACCCCCCCCCACCTCCCGCCCCATGAGGGCATCTTCTGGATAAAGGAACAAGCAGAGAACGTGAGTGTGAGGGATCGACTCCGCTGAGATGCAACTTCACAAACACAAAGAAGAGGTTACAATGTAAAGAAAAGGTTGCTCATAATCACAGGCAGGCAGGGATATTTCTCTTTTCAGTAGAGATTCCCATGCCCATCTCAGACCTTCTGTATCCAATTTTGGGGACTGGGTCCCTGGAAGTTGCATTATGTACAAGCATCCCAGGGATTCTGATACAGCCCATTAGAAGGCAAGGTTTGGAAATCAAAGCGCGGGAGGAGGATTGGAATGTGTCCTGAAACATCAGAAATGATGTGTTAATATACATGTATTTATCTGTAAGGGTACTCAGCGACACATGCTGTGCTATTTTATTGTGGCCGTTTATAGATGAACTCAATTTGCACAAGGATCATTTGCAAGCTCCTTGAAAATAATTTCAGTTCGGAAGACAAGTTGTGAAAATAAAAATAATACAAAGAGCACACAGACACCCTTTTCTACACACCATTTTGTCCCATTTGCTTTATTACTTGTGCTCTCCCCCCACATATACATGCACACACCCATGCACACGTGTGCACGCATTCGTGCACATATACGCATGCTTTTTTTTCTGAACAATTTGAGGGTAAGTTACATACATTTGTGGCCCTTTCCTCCTAAATTCTTCACCGGTGCTATTTCCAAAGAACAGGGATACTGTCTTACATAATCATCATTCAGTTATCAACTTCAGTAATTTTAACATTGATAAAGTGTTTTATCTAATCTGTGTTCCAGTTTTGTCAGTTGGCCCAATAATGTCCTTTAGATCCCTCTCTTTAGCCTCCCTATTTAATCTGAAATATTCCTGCAGTGCTTTTTTTGGTGTGTTTTAGGACATTAACCCTTTGAAGAATGTGGTTGCCCCACACCCCCATTCCTGTGATAGAATGTTTCTCATTTGGGGCTTCTCTGATGTTTCCTTGTGATTGGGTTCAGATCACGCATTTCATGCTGAAATTTTGCATACAGGATGTTATGTCCTTCTCAAGGTATCATATCTGAGGACCCTCAGTGGCCATCTAGCCCCATTGGTGATGTTAATATGGGTCATTTGGTTAAGGGGTTGTTTGATATTTCTACAATTTAATTATTTTTTCTCCCTTGCAACTAACGGTCAGTGAGATGACATTTTAAGACCACACAAATATCTCATTCTTCACCAAAAGTTCTCCCTAGATTTGGCATCCATGGATGATTTTTGCTTGATTGAGTCTTTACTGTGATGATTGCCAAATGCTGATTTTCTGTCCCTTATAGCCCCTCTTCATTTACCAGTCATCCCACTGTGAATAGCTCCATCCCTTCTTCCCCACATATTCACCTCCTTATCATCAGCATGTATCATGAATTTCTACTTAGCAGCTCACGACTTGACCTCATTATTCTGGTGTTCAAATTGTCCCAGATTTGGCCAGTGGGAACCCCCTGCAGGTGATTGTGTCCTTGCAACATGTCACCGTTATGTTTTGAGCACTTTCTTAACTTTCTAGGTCATCTTGACCCTTTCCTACCCCAGCCCTGGAATTAGCTGTTTCTCTGAAAATGCTTGGTTCTTTTTAGGAGATGAATCCAGAGCATGGTATTAGATGTCAAGATCAGAGCACCATGGTGCTGGTTGCTACTGAAGTGTTTGTTTCTGGTCTTTTCAGTGGACCAAGACAGGAAATACATGCATGTATATGAATATGCAAGCAGACAGACATGCAAATATACCTACATGGCACACAAACTTTAGAAATAATCAGTTCACGCCATTACCCCTGATGCTCATCTATCACTGCAGAGTTGTGTCTTGCCTTCTCCCATTACATATTTGTATATTTCTTTTTCCACCGTGAAAACCCGGGCTCCCATCGGCATCTGCACATTGACACATTTGCTCAATCCTTTAATTCATCTGAAATACTTCCAGAATTTCAGAATGACACCCCAAGAAACTAACCTCTTAAAAAGCGGTAGGGATTTGTTTGCGATTCTGCTGCAATCCTCCATCTTAGCCAGAACTGAGGTTCTATAACCAGACTCTGTGCTTCCGTATTATTTGGACTTCCTTCCTCCTTCTTTTTATTCCCTCCTTGTTTTCATTACCAATTTCTCACTTTCTTCTATTTCCTTCTTCATCATGGTGTGGTATCATTTAAAATTATCTTCATTTTTTTTCAGTTTGCTTTTGATTTTAGTTTTTGTTTCCCTCTCCATTGGGACTGATTCTGTTTTATTTTTTGAGTATGCAGACCATCAACAGGCCTTCAAAAATAAAATAAACCAGGAGATGTACCCATAACAGATCACTGCCTCTTGTATGCCTCCTTGCTCCCACCTTCCTCCCTTTGTAAGTAACCCAATTTTACGGTTTCCTGGTTTCTCCTTCCTGTGTTTCTTTTTGTAAAAATAAGCTAGTATACATATGTTTTCCTATTTTCCCTTCTTCCGACACAATAGGTAGCAGACTATCTGTGCTCCTTCGCACTTTGCAGGAATTCACCAGACTTGTATTTTAGCCTGTGTTCCCTCCCAGAGGCGTGTGGGACCTCTGTTTAGGAATTTACATTCCTCGAATCTCAATTTCTTCACCTGCTGAATGTGAGCATTTTAAAAAGTCTCTATTTCTCTTATCTCTCTTTGCTATGAAATAAATGTAATTTCCCTCTTCTTATCCATTATAAATTTAGAAATGGGTCTTGAGAACAAAAAACAAAATAAGATAAAAAGCCAAACAGATACTTGGGAGAAGGGGATGGATAAAGGCAGGACTGAGATGAGCCCTTTTGTAGCACAGAGAGTGTTTCTAACACTTTCCACGTCTGGATACCCCACTCAGTTGTACCATTTTCCCCTACACCGCCCCCCCTTTGAGGTACTTATTTATTTATTAATAAAAACGGTGTATATACATATAAGGTATGCAACGCGATGATTTGATGTCCATATACATGGTGAAATGACTACTATAATGCATTTCTATATAAATACTTGCTATGACAGGAAAAGATAGTGTTTGTTTTCATTTAGGCAAGCTTCTCCGCATGCTGGTGTGGACCAATCCGCTTCTCACCAGTGACTGTTAGAAGCAGCCTTTGATTGGATGCTCCGCTCTTCTCTCGGCTCCGAATATTGCTACAGCTGCTGTAGCAATTAGGACGTGTTGTGGGCAGAGACTAGAGTGTTGACTGAACCAATTAAAAGATCAATTAACGCAGCGCAAGTGCATAGAGAAGTAGTTTTCCATGACACGGAGCAGATTTGCCGCAGCACATGGAGCTACAAGTAAATCCAACATCCAGGAATATGGAGTCTTTGTTCTTAACTTTTTCTTTTAACGTGTTCTGTATATTCCAAACATTCAACGGAAGCTATGGGTTAATGGGTTAATAGGACAAACTGGCTTTTATTGCAATCGTATTTTCCTGGGGAGTAATCAAATGAATTAGTAGTAACTCATAACATGTATAGAAATTAAATGATCCTAATTAAGTAAAAATTGTAAGATAACACAGAATTTATGTGAGTATTTTATTTTTGGCTCTGATAGAGTTCATGCAAGAAAAGTTTTGTCTCCTCATCCATTTTTATAACTAAAAAAAAAAAAAAAATCCCAGTTTTAATTTTTCTTCTTATGTTGGAATCTTGGCATATCCACAAACTACATACAAAACTTTGGGTGTAATAGATCCTGTGACATAGTTCTTACAGGCCATGAGTAAACATTGTAAACACAGACTACATTGAATTTTCAGATTTCTGAATTGCATAACTCTGGGATGGGTCTTCCCGGCAGGTGATAAATAAAAACTGACTCCGGGAGAATTTATCAAGGCATAAAGTCTTACATACCTTTATTCAGCAAGTATTTAGACAATTAGTGGATAGAAGAAGGTGAGATGAGTGAAGCCAGGACATATTTCCTGCCTTTTGGTGGTTTATACTCTAGTTGGAAGGCAAGGGCCAAATATGTTACTTATGACGGTGGGCGACCAGGAGGAGAATATGCAAATGCTTGACTCTTTTCTCTGCTTCTTACAATCCTGTAAGGTCCTCAGAGAGAGAGCTGCACTAAGAAGAGAAGCAGGGGAAATCTCTGGGGATGTGCTATGAGCTTTGGGGGTAAATTCTCCCAGGAAGTTCTATCCATGATGAATTAAACCAGGCTGAAGAGGACCCAGGAGAAGTTCTTTTGTCTTGAGAGAGGCAGATCATATGACCTCCTTAGGTAGCCCCTCACCTGGGTCCTGCCCCATATTCTACGTGACTCTTTTTTATTCTGGAAACCCCTACCGAATGGAAGGCGTCTCGAAATCCTTCTCACTCCCCAGCCACATGGATGGGCAAGGGAGACAATTCAGAAGGGAGTCCAAAGGAGGAAGTAAAAAGGGGATTCCTGAGAGAATACTCCAGGCTGATTCTCTAGTATTTATGCTTTCCCTCTCCAAAATCTCTGCCCAGCCGCTGTGACCCAATAACATACTTGGCATAGGATGATTCTTGTGTTTCTTCTTGTGGATGTGAAGGCAGAAGGAGCTACAACCATCTCCCGGGGACTGGAGTGGTATTTGGCCAAGAAGAGTCTTATGTGAGAGAGTCATGATGTAAGGTAGTGTTTGATGGGGTACCACTATGAAAGCAGCATTGTAGAGTATGCCCCGCATTTCTCAGTTAGGGACACCAGAATTCAGTCCATCTAATTTTATCAACATAAGCTACAAGGTAGTTGGTAGTCTGTGGAAATTTTAAGAGTTTCAGAGAACCATGCTTCTACACATGCCAAGAGAAACCCACCTACCGCCTGGGATGGTTCTAGCAGAAACCTCACTGGTGCCATCACTTCTGCCACAGCCGACCAACAAGATTCCTGTCCCCACCCTGGATACTCCCGAGTGCTCATGCACATGTCACCCCAGGTGCATCTGCTTGGGAGGACAGCTCACCGAGAGAAAGAACCCAAGGTGCTTGCAAGTTTGGGGAATGTAGCTTTTCGCTTTGCAGACAAAAGTACCCTGGAAGGGATGGGAATGGGTGTGGAGTGAGCCCATTTGCATCTGCAGAAATGTTACAGTACTTGGGGGTACCTGGGTAGCTCAGTTGGTTGAGTGGCTGACTACTTGATTTCAGCTCAGGTTGCGCTCTCAGGGTCCTGGGATGGAGACCTGTGCCCAGTTCCGTGGTCAGTGGGGAGTCTGCTTGAGATTCTCCCTCTCCCTCTACCCCTCCCCCCATTCGTGAGTGCATGCTCTCTCTCTCTCTCTCTCAAATAAATAAAGAAATCTTAAAAAAAAAAAAAAGGAATGTTACAGGACTTGGTTGAAGGTGAAAATAAATGGGACTTAGTTGTTGGGTGAGACCTTGGGAGGAAGTGGGCCTTTTGTTGAACTAGGATTAGGCTGTTCAGAGGAGGGACGTGGGCAGTTCAGGCAAAAGGAAAGGAGATGACATTGAGGATGGATGTGACACTTCCTATGGGAAGTGCTCTAAAGTCCGCTGAGGCAGGCATGGATTGAGAATTCATGTTTGAGAGTCAGAATGAATGGGTGAGGCCAAACTTTTAAAAAAATTTGGATACCAGAGGAGATTTTGGACTTCTTCTGTGTGTGGGAAGAGTGACTGGAGGTCTATAACAGAGAGGGGCCTGCTGAGATCAGAGGAGTCTGAAGTTCTAGTGTATAGGATCCCTTGAATGGATACAGCCTAGAGGCAAGGAAACCAGCCTTGGAGTCAATAATCTGGGTGGCAGGTGGTGACAGCCTAGTCTAGGGAGGCAGCAGTGAGGGTGCACGCCCATGCACACACACACACTCACACAGAAGGCACATCGGGGTCTTTTCAAAGGAAGCAGAGGTTTGGGGAAAGGGACCCAAGTTTAAGTGCCAGAGTTTGCCACTTACTAATGGCGTGACCTTCACAAGTCTCTTGACATCACTTAGTTGACTTTTGTAACTGTAAAATAAAGCCAATACTCCTTCACCTGGATAGCTATGAAGTTTTAATAGTGAACGTTTGTAAGAGCACTTTGTAACCCAGGTGGAGGTACACAATGTTAGATATTGTTGGTATGAGAAGGAGAATCATTGTGAGTTGGCAACTGATAGGGAGAGAAGATGACATGAAAATGGCTCTTGGCTTTTTCCTGAGAGCAGGAGGAGAGCCAGTGAACTGCCATGGAAAAGGGACCTAGGGGATGTGGGGAGGGATAGCAGTCTGGATTTGAACATGCTTGGGGCAGATGGAAGTGAAGACAGGCAGAGGAAAGTTGCAGAATCAGGACTGAAGGTCCGGTGGGGTCCAGGTAGGATGAAACTGCAACACTATTTTTGTTCTCTGTTGTTCCAGAAAAATTAAAAGAAAGGAATATCTAGTTAATTTGCTGTGGAGGTCATTAGTTTGTTTGTTTTAGGGACACTATCCATTTACATCCTGCTTTAGCTACAGTCTAGAATAGTTAAGCTCTTGATGGACTAAAATATATCATATGAAGAGCAAATCAGTGGTAGGAGACTGCTGTCCAGGTTTTTGCCTCAGACCGAGGGGGTCCCAGGCATGGGACTTTCAGGGCTGAAACTGGGACAGCCATGGGCAGGTCAGGGTGAGATGGGTGGTCACCCAAACAGGCTGAGAAGAAACAGAAGGAGCAAGATGGTGACTCCTGGATCATCAAATGGTTACTAAAATATACTCAGGTGGCTCATGTCAAGTAGGAAGTACAGCTAGAAGATATTGTTTAGTAAGAGAAACTCTGGAGAGTTCGAAGGTCCTGCTGTGTTCAGATAAGGGCCAGAAAAGTCTCTCCAGGGAAGAAAGAAAGCTGGCATCCTCAACACTGCAAACATAGTAGGGTTTATCCTATCAAATTAAGGAGGATACCTGGGAAAAGATGTGCAGATGATTCACATCACGCCGACAGATAAGGATGCGTGTGTACTTGAGGAATTTCAATTTTCTGTAGAGTTACTCGGAAGAAATATTTTCCCCTGTGCATTTAATGTGAGTTTACATTCACCTGGTTCAAGACAGAGCCATTTTCCCATTTTTAACAGAGACCTGGAAATAAAGAGGTAGACCCTGGCATGGGGCAAGGCTGGCTCGGACATGATGGCCGCCTCCCCACATGAGAGCAAAGCCCCAGGAAGCAGCAGGTCCAAGGACAATGATGTTTGCCTCCTGGACCGTCTGGTTGAAGCAGCTCTGAGAGGTTAAACCTTCTCCCACTGTACATGTCCTTGCCTGGCCCTGAGCTTTCATGAATGACCCAGAGCTAAAAGGGCCTCTAAGACCTGAGTGAGAGCGAGAGTCACAAGGAAGCCAAAACTGCAAGGTTATTCTCTCTCTCTTTTTTAAAATTAGGCGTGCCCTTAAACATAGTTATGTGATTGTTACGGGTTGAATTGTGTTCTGTCGAAATTCATGTGTTGCAGTCCTAACCCCCCGTGCCTCAGAACGTGACCTTATTTGAGGCCATCACAGATGTACGAAATGAGGTCCTTAGGGTGGCCCCTACATCTAATATGCCTGGTGTCCTGATACGAAGGGGGAAATGTGGACACAGACCTGCAAACAGGGAGGACACCATGTGAAGTTGAAGAGCATGAAATTGATGTGCGTACAAGCCAAGGAAAGCCAAGGATTGCCCAAACCACAGGCAGCTAGGAGAGAGGTCTGGAGCAGATTCTCCCTCGAGGCCCTCCGCAGGACCGCCCCTTGCTGAAATGTTGGTCTTGCACCTTCCAGCCTCCAAAACTCCAGACAATCAATTTCTGTTGTTTAAGCCACTCGCTTTGTGGTCCTTTGTTACAGCAGCCCCAGGAAACTTAATACACTGATGAAGTTTTGTTTGCACATTTTCTCACTTAAAAAAATAGAATGTCACTTTACTACTGTGTTGTTTTTTGTTTTCTTTTGTTCTTTTACCTTCAGGTAAAGTAGGGCAAGCAATGGTTTGAGAGATTACTTCTAAACAAACTGAAAACAATCATGCACACTAGGAACACCAGAAATGTTCTTATTGTTTTTGTTAAGTAATATTTTTCAGAAATCATGAGTGACAACCACTCACTTGTTTACAGTAGGATTTTCCAGCCTCTAGCACTCATCATTGATGAAACAAAATATTAGTTGAGGGTCTCAGAAGATTGCCAATAAAACTGCTAAAACATTCTTTTGATCTCAAGGCAGCACTGAGGACAGATTCTTCATTCTTTCTGGAAAATGCTTTGTTCTTTTGACTGCACTTAAGGAGGCAATAGAAAAGCATATAATACATCAGGCTTTCCTTCTTTGTAGAACAAAGTTAATCCAGGTCCTTATCATATGAAACTGCACAGGGATATAATCTTTTAGAAGACATAAATAATTCTCTGTAATACATTTGGAAATACTTTGATCTTTCTATATACTTCTCCATGGCAAAAGTGTAAGGCAAACTTTATTTTACATGTTTAGAAGTTTGTTAAACAAAGGTAGAGTAGTAATATTAGAGTTTTAAAGTTGTGTTTGAAAAAAAAAGACAGCCAAAAAGATAAAGATAATTTTCTTAGATCCTGAAAATTTCTAAAATTACATGCCAGTCTGACCCTCCCATTCCAACGCAGCACCATGGATTTTTCAAGTATTTACTTTTCTTTTGTTTTATTTACTATGTTAATGGGCTTTCAAAGATTCTTTAAAAGCCCATCCTCCCTTGAAAATTTTAATATTCGTTTTCTTTTAGCATTCCTGCTGTATCTGTTGTAATGGTTCTAATCTCCGCCCCCGCACCGTCCCACCACTCCTGTGGCGGATTGGGCTGATAGGGATCGGTGGAAAAGAAAGAACAGTGCCGAGGAAGGTACAATTTTAGAAGGTTATACATTCATTCCATAACAAAGGTAGAAGGTTCTTTTGATAGGGGGTAGGGGCTGCTGAAGAATTTGAAAGAACAGAATGATAAAATCAGATTTGCCACTTGGAAAAACCTCTCTGGAAGCAGTGTGGGGAATGGGTGGGTGGCCTCAGGTGGGGGTATGGGTCTGGAATCAGAGAGACTTGGTCGAGAGGCCACTGAAGTCGTAGCCATGGTGGCACAGTGGGTGGGGACAGAAGGAGGAGGCAGACAGATCCAATAAGATTGTGTCAACTGTCTACAGGTAGCATTGCTTGTGGTCACTTCAGTGCCAAAAATGGATCACTTGACCCATCCCTTTGTGGGAAAATGAAATTTAGTGGTTGATGCTATTTACTAAGTGGAAAAAAGAAAATCTGGAATCATCATTTGTTTCCATCCCAACTACGTTGGTGTCATTCTGAGGAATTCCGATGTTTCCATCCCAAGCGTGTGCGTCTCCTTCTGAGGAATTCGGGAAATTCTAGGTCCAGAGCTTTGTTTGAGGTGAACTCTTGCCCATTCTCAGAATTCCCTGGGTTGGTGCAAGTGCCAGCTAATTTACTTTGCTCTATTTCTTTGCTGTATTTGTGCTCCAGACAACTGGGGTGGCATCTCTTTGATTCGCTCAGGACGGGGACAGGGAGCAAGAGATGAACTCAGCCTGCATTCTCTGTGGTGTCAAGGTGGGTTGACAGGATAATTCCCGATATAGAACAGCCACGGAGACATCTGTTTAGGGGTCCTGTATTGTGAACACTTGTCCCTTTTATAGAAGTTGAGGGAAGTGGTCTGTTACCTCTCAGAACTGGCCGCACTACTGTGGCATCACAGGGAGCGCGATGGGGTGGGGTGCTTGACGTTGGTTAATGGCCCCCAAGAGAACCAGCCAGGATGGCTTGCGGTTTGCCGAGGCGATACCTTCTCCAAGTCGGGGGGCAGGTAAAGCCTTGCTACCAGGTGTGATGGAATCCATTTCACACAGAAGGCCAATAGGTGGCAGAGCAATCTTTCCTACATGCCAGACTGAAAATGTATATCGAAACCACCATTCTCAGAACTCCGTTGCTAAGCTTTAGTGATAAGACATGTGAATCACTCATAACTAGACAATTTCAGGATTTTTACACACTTTATGCATGTTAATGCTGAATGTTGTGCAAAATGATTCCAATTCATTAAGACTTTAAGCCCTAGAACAACTAGCCAAAAATATTTATAGGCACAATTTGTTTACTTGAATCTTATCTTCTGGTGGCTGTACATTTTTTTCTCATTTTATGGGATATTCCCCCCCCCCTTTTTTTTTGGTGTGCAGGAACAAAGGTGAAAACAATGCTCGTTGTAGGCCATTTAAAACAATTATCCTTTGTCGATTAGAAAGCAGAATATCTCTAGTGAGGGTTTGTCTATGTGATTTCAAAAAGTCAAGCCCCTAATAACAAATTTATAGACATACTAACATCTTGGAATCTGAGAAATGGAAAGATTTGCCTTTTTGAAAAATCAAATTTTCGCTCTTGAAATTAAGATACTGGCTTAGAAAGCCTCTCCATTACTATTCTAACTATATGCATTTTGCAAATTTTGTTTGTTAGTTTGTTTCACCTTCCTGGGTTAAAAAGTCAGTATTTAGAGCTAATTCAGGAACACCTAAATGGGCAGATTTTAGAAACTGTCACAGATGTCTCCGTGGCTGTTCTATATCAGGAATTATCCTGTCTTTACTATAAAATGGTCTCTGGGGTTTTGTCTGCCTTGGACACACACCTGTGGGCTTCCCTTAGAATCTCATCTTTGGTTTTATTCCCTTGTAGTCACGTCTGAGCAGGGACTCGGGTGAGCTAAGTGAGGCACTGTTTCCGCCACATCATGTAAGGGGGCGCAGAAAACCTCAACCATCAAGATTAATAATATTTAATGCAATATTTTTAAAAATCAAAATTAATGCAGAAAAACCCATGATGAGCAAAATATCAAAAGTCTAAATAATAACAGGATCAGTCACAGTGCTATCCTGAGCCCTGTTCCAGCCTGAGGCAAAAGGAAACATCAGGGATACTGAATCCTGTCTTTATTGAAACAGTTGGTTATTTTGTTCATCATGATTTTTGGCACTGATTTTGACTTTTTAGAATATCGCAGTGAAAGCTTACTTACCTTGATTCCTGTGTTTTTTTGGGTGCCCCCTTGAATTTTGTATCCTGGGCTAGTGTCTCACTCTGCTCAGGCTAATCCTGAGGTTGCTGGTCATCATGGTGTTTATAAAACGTCTAGCGGCCCCTTCTCAGGAACAGGATTGTGGCCATAATCCGAAAGGAAAACAATACAAAACTGTAAAGTATGAGTAAGGATGTCCAGCAAATTGCTGATGTTTCCCAAGATCACTTCAATTTTTAAAAAATCTGTATTGCATTCTTAAATAATTTCCTTTGTTCCTTTTTTTTTTAAAATCTTCTCCCCGATTTGCCTGTGGTCCATCCACACCCTTAGCCTGCATGTTGGGTAACCCAGCTGTGTTTCGGTAAGATGCTCGGCTATTCCTGAAAGTGTCTCCTTTCCAGTGGGTCTTCAGAGCCCAAACCACTCCGTTGCTTCGATCAGACTTCTAATTGAAGAAATTGCTACAAACTGGAACTTTTAATTTTAACCCATCTGAGTATCTAAGTAACAGTCAAATTGAACCCAAATCCCCATATGGATTCCTTTGAATGACTGCCAATACAGGGGACAGCCTGGCTTGCTAGTGACACCTTTTGCCCCAAGGGGCACCCTTTCCGCGGGAAGGTTTTGTTCTATTTTTCACTCCTGATACGCACAAAAGCAAAATCTTCTTATTCTAATAAAGCTATCCAGTGGAGTTACTCTCTGCTCTATCGCCCCCTGGAAAGCAGTTATGCAGCCTGTGCTAGTTAGCTAGCTAGCTAGCCATGAACCATCTCAACACTTCGCTGTGGAATTTGCTTTGAAGCTAGCGCAAGAAACATTTCTCTATGATTGGAAATAAGTGTCTTTTAAAGAGCAAAGCGAACTTATTCATTCTCTTCTACTCCCTCTTCCTCTCTACCGGCCCATCAAAAGTGTGGCTATCTCAACCCCAGAAGAGCTAAAACTCAGGGAGTGGGGCAGGCATGAGCCACATCTCCAGGGCATCCGACCACGTGCTGCCACGGAGCTCAGGGAGCTCACGGAGCTCACGCGCCGCAGGAGGACAGACGCCCTCGCGGGGAAAGGTACTCTCGCCCGCACAATCGTGCTTTTGCTTATAAGCAGCGAGGAAGGAAAAGCCAGGCGCGAATACAGATCGGAAAAGTACAAGTTTGAGGTCCAGTGTCCTCAGATAGGCGTGAGAGGATAAGGAGACAAAGAAACATCAGTTAGAAAAAGCACAATCCTCTGGGAACATTCTGTGAACGGGTGATTTAAGACGCGCTTGGGGCGGTGGCAGCTCTGCGAATTTGTTTATGGGACCACAGAGCCATCAATGGTATTTAGGATGGGTATTTCCGAAACCAGTCAGATTTCAGAAAGATTTAAGTGAGAGCACTTCGAAGAAAAAAAAAAGATTAGAATCAGACGCTCTTCCTTAAAAATTTTAATTTTACATTGAAACACTCTGAAGAAAAGGAGGCTTTCTGCTTAGAATCAGGTTTTAGGTATTCAAATGTTATTTTTCTCTGTAATAATTCTTTCTCTGAAAATTCCAGACAGAAAATGTCATTCTTACTATGTCAATTCCCAATTAGTTTGCTATTTTTGAAAGAAATAACAGAATGTTTTTACTTTTATGATTATTTTATAGCTTGCATTTTTTAAAATTTTATTTTCCCCATCATTAAGCAATTCTGGAGAATGAGAACAAAACAAAATTGAATATTGAATAATTTATTTGAGTTGTTTTTCTTCTTCCAAACATGTTTAAACTCATGTTGGAAAAAAAAATTGGATGACTTACTTTTAAGGATGTAAATGTATATCCTGTCTTTTCCTGAATACACAAGAAAACTGGGTTAAGCCATATTTTCTTTAAAATTATTCTTGGCAAGTCTTTGGGAAAATCTGTTAGCTTGTCAAGATAAATTTTACAAGCAGTATCCCAGGTTATGGAAACCATTGCAAAATATCTGAGAGATAAAGGACCTTTGCAGAACTAGGGTTACAAATGTGTTTATGTATTTTATATATATTTCAGTACTGTGAGTACTCAAAATATTTGGATGTTGGGTAAGCTAGAGACAGCTTTCATTATTTTGTTTTATTTTTTAAGTAAGAGATACTGTAGTGAAGGAGGATTTACAATTTTAAGGGGGCACCTGGCGAAAACGAATGCTCACTTATTCTCTGAGAAGCGAATTCTTTGCTCTTTTAAGAATATTTTCTGTGGACAACTATCTAGTGTGTTGTTTTTGTTCCCAAATGTTTATTGGGTGTTATCAAAGAGGGCAAGACCTCACATTAACCAAATGAGTCGGGCACTATGATTTTGAATTTGACCATCAGGCTTTTTGTCTTTTGCTCTATCTGAATATGCGTGTGAATGAGTATGCTTTTGTTTTTTTTCTTCAAATTTCTATGGGTTTTCAAGTGCTCGCCTCTGATTACTCCATCTGACACACAGACACCTGCCTTCCCTCTACCCTTGACATAAGTTGAGGTTTCCAGACTTCCAGAAAGAAAGGCCATGTAAAGGAAATATGGCTCACCCACCGTGTCATTCTTTTTCATAGGATTATAACTAAAAAAGGCTTGGGGTGTCCTAAATTGAAAACATAAACCTTGGGGCCAGACAAGCCTGAATTCAAACCCCATAGCCCACTGGCTGTGTGACTACTAATAAGTTATCACCCACTCTGAGCTCTTCGCTCTTCTGTCTCATAAAGCTCCTCTGAGAAGTGAGATCATGTGTGTGAGTGCTAAGCATGGTGTCAACACACTGGGGTGTCCCGTAAAGGATATTGGGTTCTGTTGGTGCCATTATTGTCATTGTGTACTGCTATTATTATCGATAAATTGCAGGGTCCTGTGTAGGAGCAAGACGATGCAAGGGACTGGAGAAGCAAGCAAGAAGCCAAGGGGTTTGGGGGAGGAGGGTTATGGGCACAAGAGATTAGGAAGCTAAGCAAGAACCAACTGGTTGAGCTGGTCAAGACTCTACCTGGACTGCAGCCCAAGGGAATGAAATGGACCTTCCAAGAGCAAATTCAGTTCTTATTCTTATCAGACCATGGCCTGATGAGATAACCCAGTTGGCAGGTGGGGGACGATAAAAGATGCCATGTTTCATCATGCTCTGCAAAGCCCAGGGGAGCCACGTTGTAAAGTTTAAAAAGGCACAGTTGGGAGGATCCTTATGATGCAGTCCCAAGCATCTCAGCCCTCCCCGGCCCCAAGTTAGCTCTGTTCCCAGGGCCTCCCCTCTGCTGGCTTCACTAGGGCCTCTGACAGCTGGGTCAGACCCAGGTGACTGGCCCCCCCCCCAAAAATCTTTTTCCCCTTTGCTTGGCCTTCCCCCTCCTGTGCTTGGTTTGGCTGGCGTTCTCGGTCTCCTATCTCGGTCCTGCCCTCCACTGACCATGCCGTTCTGTTTGTTCTATTTGAGTCTGCTCCAAGAGCCATCGGGCTTGGGTAAAATCCTGGAAGAGTCTCTGGCTTGTCTCATGAAGGCTGCTCCTCTGACCTGACCCACTCTCCTCTTTTCAGGGTATAAAACTCTCTTCCCTTCCTATCTTTTAAATCTCAAGATGATTCATAGAATTTAGGTTGCTTTTCATCCTTCCTAACTTGCATTGACATTGCTAGTGCCCTGATCCGTGAGTCAGCAAGACTCGATACTTATTTGATGGAGAAGTTATTTTTGAATTTTTAAAATATTTTGAAATAAAAAAGATTACTTCTGAATAGAAGGATATTTTGAATTCTTTCCAATTAATTAGAACTAATTTTGAATAGAGCTGAGGTTAAGGATCTGAAAAGAATGTCCTTGGCCATAACCAAAGAAGTAGAGTAATCCAATATTCTTTTTATTTATTTATTTTTTGGTCATCTTTTTTTCCCTTTTTAAAAATTGCGATAAAATATGCATGACATACTATTTGTCATTTTAGCCATTTGTAAGTGTGTAACTCAGTGGCACAAAATACATTCACAATGCCATCACTGCTAACTATGCCCCCAATTTTTCATCATACCCAACACAAATTCTGCTCTCCCTTCTCCCACATCCCTCCCCCAGTCCCTGCTAACATCTATTTATTCATTGTTTTTAACCAACCCAACTGAGCTAGCTAACCCTATGTATTCATTTCTTTTTTTTTAAGATTTTATTTATTTACTTATTTGAGAGAGATAGTGAGCTGGGGGAGGAGCAGAGGGAGAGGGACAAGCAGACTCTGTTGAGCACAGAGCCTGACGTGGTGCTCGATCTCATGACCTTGAGATCATGACCTGAGCCAAAATCAAGAGTCGGACGCTTAACCTACTGAGCCACCCAGGCGCCCCTGCATTTGTTTTATTTTTTTTCTTTATTTAAATTCAATTTAGTTAACATATACTGTGTTACTAGTTACCAGGGTAGAATTCAGTGATTCATCAGCTGTGTACAACGCCCAGTGCTCATTCCATCAAGTGCCCTCCCTAATGCCCTGCATTCATTTTTATTGCCATATAACAGATGATCACAAACAGAGTGACTTAAACACCATAAATTTATTATCTCACAGTTTTTGCAGATAAGAATCCAGGTGTGGTGTGCTGGGGCTCTCTGCTCGGGGTGTCTCAGGCTGCAGTGAAGATGCTGGATGTTCTCACGTGTGGCTCCGGGATCTCCTCGAAGCTCGCTGCTAGTGGAACTCATTTCTTTGTGGTGCATGACTAAGGCCCTCATTTCCTTAATACATGTTGGCTTCGGCTGCTAGGAGCTGCAGACTGTCCCCTGACATCAGGCCCTTGAAGTGATTTGTAGCATGGAAGCTGCTGCTTCCTCCAGGCCAACAGGAACCTGTCCCTGACTTCTTCCTCAGGAGCAACCAGAGACTTTTTCTTTTAAAGACCTCGCCTGATGATGTCAGGCTCACCCTTGATAACCCCCCTCCCTTGTGCCATATAAGAGGACACAATCCCGGGACTGAGACCTCATTATATTCACAGGTTATACGGGGGATGTACACACCAAAGGAGGATATCTTGGGGACCAAGATACAATTCTGCCACCACATCTGAATAGAGCCAGGAGTCCAAATGCTCTCTAATAGTTCTTTCTGTGCTTAATTTCTACCAAACTATTTCTGGTGTTCTGCTTTTTAAGGCTGTGTGAGTTGGAAACCGCCGGGACCTGGAACGGAAGTGCCCAGCTCTAATTCATGTGAACTTGATCAGATACTTTCACTTTCTGGGTTATTTAATCTTTGCCTGCATTCAGGGTTCCTCACTAAGGGCTGTGGATCTCTGATATGATGGATAATCACACATTCACTCAACAAACATTCACTAAGCATCTTCCATGTGCCAGTCCCTGGGAGGGCTGTGAGTACTGCCACTTCTTCATATCTCTTCAGGAGATTCCCTTAGTCATTTGTGTGTGTGTGCATGTGTATGTATTCATTTAATGCCTAGTGCATACCAGACATTGTTGCAGGTGCTGAGGATACATCAACTATCAGATCAGCTAAAATTCCTGCCTTCTTGGAGCTGCCATTGCCATAAAGGAAACAGAAAGTGAGCATCATACATATATAAAATCTAGAACATGCCAGAGTATGGTGAACGTCCTGGATAAAGACTGTTCTGGGTAAGGCTACATGGGAACGCGGGGTGGCAAGGTGGGAGGAGGCATGTAATTTTCAAGGGTGGTCTTTAGTAATACAAAACGTCCTAGGAATACCAGCCAGGTGATATTCTGAAGTTATCCCTTGAAAATAATCATTAACAGAGAGAGGCCTTTATCAAGCATGCAGCTACACGGAATGATGTGCAGTGAGCTGTTGAAAAGGATTCTGTGTCCGTGGCCCCGCCCACAAGGAGCGAAGGGTTCCAGTCTCCTGCACAGCAACGGCTTAATGATAAAATGTGCTGATCTTAGACATGGTGACGGCCAGCTCTCTGCAAACTTTCAAAAGGATGTGGAGTATTTTTGAGCCACCTCCCACTCTCACTGGGGCCTCATCAGCTTTAGCAATGTGCCTGGGATGGGCACAGAGCCAGGGAACGGGAGAGGGAGAGTGACTTCGAGCCGGCCTCCTCCAAACGTTTCAGGTGTTAGTACACAAAACTGTGGTTCTAGCAAGTACGTTGAGTTCTCAAGGGCACCCAGCCCCAGCCCTCTTGACTCCTCATGGAGTGCTCTTCCCACTATACCTCCAGCCACGTCCTCAAGGCCTCCTTCTACTCCCACACACTCCCAGGGTGCCCAGCAGGTGCCTCTCTCTAGCCTGGAAGTGCCCAAGGGACCACACCTTAGTTGATGCTGGATTCATTTTCTAGAGTGACCATAGTGAAGTACCACAAACTGAGTAGCTTTAAGCCTCAGAAATGTATTGCCTGGAAGCTAGAAACCCAAGATTAAGGTGTCAGCAGGGTTGGTTCTTTCTGAGCTGTGAGGGAGAATCTGCTCCATGATTCTCCCAGAGTTTCTGGTGGTTTGCTGGTGATTTTTGGCATTCCTTGCCCCATCTCTGCCTTCATCTTCACTTAATATTCTTCCTATATGCATGTCTGTGTCCAAATTTCCCCTTTTTATAAGGACACCAGTCATATTGTATTGGGGCCCACCCTAAGACCTTGCCTTAACTAATTACACCTGCAAAGGCTCAATTTCCAAAATAAAATCACATTATGACATCCTGAGGGTATTAATAAATGAATTTTGGCAGGACACAATTGAACCCATAACAGATGTTATAGCCCTAGCACATAGCTTAGAAGTGGTACTTAATACAAATATGATAAGTAAGCCAAAGAGTGAACCTTGTCTCCCCCAGATTCTACCAGATTGCCATGATCTGCCCCGTTATGATCTACCTTTTTTATCTCTTAGCACCTCTCAGGCCACTGTCTATCAGCCATGGGATCTAGTCTAGGGATATGTACCAATGAGAAAGGACTAGATCCCCAGAGGTAGTTTCCAAAGGAAAGCTTGACTGGTAGACATTCTGACCATAGGAGGGAAGGCCTGCACTCAGGTGGCTATTTTAGAGGTGGTCTCTGAGATGACATAAAGTAAGGCCAGGACTTACGTATGATTCCATCTTATCCACAAATTCCAAACTCTGGTGGTCTACAAGTGGAGCATTTTGGCCAGATTTCTCCATGCACATTGTTTGAGTGAAATTTCACCATAAATATTTCATAGCTGCAGGGAGATCCTAGGATGTCCATTTCAAGGCTCAGCCTAATTTTAGTACCTCCATGAAATCTTCAAGAATTTTTTCAACCAAGAAGAAAGTCTTCCTTCTCTGAATCCCTGTAGCACTTACTGTCTCCAGCATGCACAAGTATATTATCCTAGAATTGATTATATCATAACTCTTGGCCAAGAGATTGAATATAGAAGCGGATGATTGGGGTAGTCCAGAGATGGCCTTATGTCGCTAGCAGAGTAAGTTTGCAAGTTCAGGTATGCTGGGAAATTCCTCCTCTGTTTTAAATAATTCATTCTACCTTGGTACCAGAAATTCCCTTTAGTGAAGGAAGGTGATGTACAGCACAATGATCAAGGTAAGATACTTACTTCAGTTTATGCTAAGATGTGAGTGACTGATATAACATCCTCAACCAAGGTTAGGTGTTTTGTTGTTTTGTTTTGTTTTTAAGCTAGGTTTTGATAAAAGAAAAGAGAGCAAGGCAATACAGAGGTTGCTTGCAGGGAAGAGGGAAGAGGTAGTAGGGAAAGTGAACCAAAGCATGAGGAAAGGCACAGAAGAAGGAGGGAGGAGCCACTGGAGATTAATTTGACTTACTCTATAATTTTGCCTGTAGCTATGTCTGGAAGAGAAAAGAAGATATGAAACCTTCTTGTTCACTTGGTTCCCAAGAGATTCATTCTATTGCTTCACCTATCAGGCTGCTATGTCTTTCCTTTTCTTTTTTTTATTTTTATTTTTATTTTTTTAAAGATTTTATTTATTTATTTATTTGAGAGAGAGAGTGCACACATGAGAGGGGGGAGGGTCAGAGGGAGAAGCTGACTCCCTGCTGAGCAGGGAGCCCGATGCGGGACTCGATTCCGGGACTCCAGGATCATGATCTGAGCCGAAGGCAGTCGCTTAACCAACTGAGCCACCCAGGCATCCCTGTCTTTCCTTTTCAATATGAAGATTTTCTTTACGAAGGAATGTGAATGCCTAGACGTTAAGGAATATGCTGGAAGCTGAAGATTTTATCCTTCAACTTGATCTCATACTCCAATTGAGAAAATCTTACACGTACCTACCTAATAAGAGAAAGTCCCAATCTAAGCATAAATAAGTTTGTGAAAGAACCATGAGAAAAGTAAATCCGTGTATCGAAACCTCTCTGGGAAGCTGTGAGTTTAGTAAGTTTTATGGTACTTAGGAATCGCATCAAGAACCTCAGAAAAACTCTTATAGATGGGGGTCCCTTGTCTTTTGTAATTTAAAACATGTCCCATCAGGCCAGTAAATGTGCTAGTAAGAGCTGAAACTCCAATGAGCTCCGTCGAGAGGGAAGTTCATTATATCCAACCAACTGATAGTTCAGTTAGGCTCTGATGAGAGATGTGCCTCAAATTATGTCTAAGTATTCATTCTAAAGCATGCCAGAAAGTTTGAGGGGAAAGCTCAGTTGCAGACAAGCCAAAGACCTGTCTTGCATCTATAAGGCAGGTCTTAAGCCCAGTTCTTGGAACATGCACACATTCATAGTATTAAAAAAAAGAGAGAGAGAGAGAAAAGAAAGGAAAAGAAAAAAAGGTCAGCCAGGAAGAAATGCCAGACACTCTGCTGGCTTGGCTCTACCCTGACGTATGTTCATTCATGGGCATGGAGCCGAGACGGGGCTGTTCTCAGCCCAGGCCAGACTTAATGCTTCGTTACCTTGCCCACCTCAACACAGGATGTAATGTTGAGCATTGAGCAGTAATAGCTGGTAATAGAAATCGACATAAATTACTGTATGCTTAAATACTTGGATGTTTTTCCAGTGTAGGTTCACAGTCTATATCCTGAAAATAATTTGGTAGGGTACTTAATAAACCATAGATCTTTGATCTTAAATGAATTGAATCTAGTAAATATTTTCTTATTGTGATGGTCAATTTCTGTACAGCATGCAAAATATGAGGGAAACTAAGCTGCGATTTTCCTTATTGAGCTTGTGTCTTTTCCAGCAACTGGGATTTTAGGAATGAAAAGAAGAGCACAAGACCAATTTTCTTTGCATTTGTTAAGTATTTATGTTATGTGTAGTGTTCCCTGTAGTAGATGATACGATCATCTTACATTTGCTTATATACTTTGAATCTTATGATTATTATAAAATCATGTCAGTTGGAAAATGCTATTAAGATTCCTTCTTTTTAAAAACTTTTAAATTTCTTTTTAGAGAGAGAGAGCATGGGGGAAGGGGAAAAGGGAGAGGGAGAGAGAGAATCCCAAGCAGGCTTCACGCCCAGCACGGAGCCCAACTTGGGGGTGGATCTCACAACCCTGAGATCAGGACCTGAGCTGAAATCAAGAGTCAGACCCTTAACTTACCACCCAGGTGCCCCAAGATTCTTTCTTTTTTAAAACCACTTTTTGGGGTGTGATTGACATGCAAACAGCTATACACATTTAATGTCTACAATTTGATGAGTTTGGTTATAATTACACAACTGTGAGATCATCATCACACTCTCTGCATAAACATATCTATCACCTCCAAAGGTTCATATTATCCTCATTATTATTATTACTATTTTTCTAATAAGAACACTTACCATATGCTATGTGGGTACCACATACCCACTTAGCAAATCTTTAGGTATACAATAGTATTACGTATAGGCTCTATGCTGTAGATAGATCGTGAGGACTTACTCCTCTTGCATACCTGAAACGTGGCACCCTTTGACTAATATACTTTGATAGTTTAAAATTTCAAAAGTGAACCTGTCCATATTACAAAGGCTACTCTAGCTAGAAAGGAAGGAGGGAAGAAATCTGAATACGGTGTGGAAGGAATAGGAGGTTTTGAGCACATAATTTAAAGCTCCAAAGGTAATAAGCATTGACTGACTGATCAAAGCAAAACTCTCTTGCATCAGGCATGGCATTTTGCCTTTTTCTGTCTATTCACAATATCTTTAGGAAGTGTTGAGAAATTTTGACAAAAATCACACACTACTGAATAATTGAATCTATACTTTAACTTTGATCTACCTTCTTTAGGCCAAATAAAATGTGCCAAATGAGATTTTTCAATGGATTTCAATGCAATTTGATTTGATGTTACAGAATGATGTGAACATACTGGATAGTCGTGTTTCATAGACTCCACCACGCCAAATAAATTGTCTCTGTGCAAATTTGTCTATTTGATTGTTAAATAAGTGCTTTCAGTGGTGAGTGATTTTAAGATAATTTGTAAACTGATAAAGTGCATGTGTGTGTGTGTGTGTGTGTGTGTGTGTGTGTGTGTACACTATTCGTTATTCTGACGTTTGGCAAGAAAATAGTGGTTTAAAAGATTTTTTAAAAAAACTTTGAGTTGCTATATTTTTATTGTTATGCTGAATGGGGTCATTATACTTATATAGTGAAAAAGTTGACACAGGGGCATCTGGGTGCCTCAGTCATTAAGCGTCTGCCTTTGGCTCAGGTCATGATCCCAGGGTCCTGGGATCGAGCCCCGCATCGGGCTCCCTGCTCCGCGGGAAGCCTGCTTCTCCCTCTCCCACTCCCCCTGCTTGTGTTCCCTCTCTCGCTGTCTCTCTCTCTGTCAGATAAATAATAAAAATCTTTAAAAAAAAGTTGACACAATTCTGAATGTTAAAATTTAAGAAATCTGAAAGGACATCTTGGCCAATCCCCTCAACACAAAAAAATGGATCTGAAACTCCAAGTTGTCTGTTGTTTGGCTAGAGTCATATCACCAGTAATCTCCTGCTGGAACTCCATGTCCAGTGCTCAGGCACCATCTTTTCTGATGGTGCCTTAGTTGTATGAGCTCAGATTACTAAAATATATCACAGTATTCCAGGAAATCTGGGATTCTTCTGAGAAGCAATGTCCTCCAATATTTGTTCTCAGGACCTCTCAGTCATTCATATTCCTGGTCTATAGTGGGGAGGAGGAGGAATAGTTTTCCTGGACCTCACATCATAAAGCGGCTCAACCTTAGAACTTTGGCAATATCTTTAATTGATGAGATATTATATTTGTATGTACATATTAAAAACATTAATTTGTTTAACATAAAATTTAAAAATATACCACAATATGGGAACCATGTTTTAATGTCTCATTTTTTGGAATACTCAAGAATAGAAATGGCTGAGGTCCATCAACGCTGAGAGGCCCTGTTAATATTTATGACTCAAAGAACCCATGTTTTCCTTCTTTCCTTTAGAATTATTGGAGGAAATATTTGTTTTTTTCTAGCCGAAAAGTGTGATAGAATCCTGGCTCTATCTCCTCCTGTTCAAATTTCACAAATTCTTCAAGAAAATTTTTCTTGATTTCCTGAGATAGGAGTCACTGTGATCTTTTCAACATTCAGGACATTAAAACTTTGTGTTTTAGCTTTCTGTGTTTGTATCTTATCTCCACCCTCTCCTCATGCCCCGCTCCATAAATGGTAAGACCCTTGGTGGCAAAGCCAGGGACTCACTCATCTTTGCATTTTTTGCCCAGAGGAGAAACTTAGTGGTGATGAGTTGTCTAGTCTAATCTCACATGTTGTGGACTGAATGTTTGTGTCCTCCCTCAATTTATATCTTGAAATCCTAGCCCTCAATGTGATGGTTTTAGGAAGGTGAGGTCTCTGGGAGGTAGTTAGGTCATGAGGGTGGAGCCATCACAAACAGGATTAGTGTCTTTATAGGAAGAGACATCAGAGAATTCATCTTCCTTGCTCTCTGCCATGGGAGGATAGAATGAGAAGATGGCTCTCTGCAAACCAGAGAGCGGGCTTTCACCAGACACCGAATCTGCTGGCGCCTTGATCTTGGACTTCCCAGCTTCCAGAACTATGAGAAATATGTGCTTGTTGTCTAAGCCACCTAGTATATGGTAATTTGTTATAGAAACCTGAACTGAGACACCATGATATGCATATGGAGAAGAGTAAGGAGAGGCTAGGGGATGGAGGTTGGGGCTTGATTGTGTATGGCTCTGAGGTTTGAGTTTTATTCCACAGATAATGGGGAACATCAAGAAATTTTGGCTAAGAAGAAATGTCATGAGTAGATCATGCCCCTGGAAACTTAATATGATTGATTCACATGTGGAAGATTGGAGGGAGACCTTTGTAATATTTCAGATAGCTAGGAATATTGGTTTGAGCTTGTTGGTAGTAGAAAGAAGGGTAAAAACTGGAGTTATAATGAGAGTGGTATTGATTTGGAATTGGCTTCCAATTGATTGGATCACAGAACTACATTAAAAATGACCTTGTGGATCAGACTGCCCAGCCATGCCCTGCCCCTGAATCTCCCTGGAATACAGGTGGCTGGTAGGGAACCAAGAACTGATGCCCTAATGGCAATCTCACACCTCCCAATTCATCTGTCACCACCTTTGGACAATATGAATCTTTTTCCTTAGAGTAAGCCAGAAATCTTCTGCATCATTCCAATCCATGGGTCCTGGTTTTGCCCTCTGGGATAGGGCTAAATCTATCCACATGATTGTTCTTTAACTATTTGAAGATAGCTGTTCTGTCCCTTCATGGTAAACCTTCACTAGCTTCTAGTCCAGCCCTTTGTCATGTCACGTTTCTTCACCATCATGGTTGCTTTCCCTTGGATGACCTCCAGTTTGTCTGGGTTCCACATGAAGCACAGCATCAGGACTTACTTTCTTTAGCAGATATTCTTGGATCAGGGCCAAAGCGGCAATATCAAGAGAAATTGGGGAAAAAGAAACAAGTCACACAGCATTACGTGTAGAGAGACTGAAAGGCACTGAGCCCAAGGACGCTGTGGTGGGCAGCTTTTAAATTGGCTTCCAGTGATCCTTACTCCCTGGTATTCATATCCTTGTGGAATCACCTCCCTATAAGTGTACACTGGACCTAGTGATTTGCTTCTAATAAATAGAATGTGGTGAAAGTAATGGGATGTCACTTCTGAGATTAAGTTGTAACAGAATGACTTGTCTCGCTTGTTCTCTGTCTGGTTCTTCTCGCTTGTTCACTCTGAAGAGGCAACCCACTGCGTGGTGAGCCGGCCATTGGAGGGGTCAGTGTGGAAAAGGGCTGCAGGTAGCCTTCCTCCAGCAGCCTGAAAGAAGCTAAAATCTTCAGTCCAAGAGCCCAGGAGAAACCAAATCTTGCCAATAGTCATGTGAGTGAACTTGGAAGTTCATCTTTCCCTGCTCAAGTCTTGACTCAGATAATGTGTGATAAAAACAATTTTAAGCTATTGGGTATGGGGGAAATCTGTTATGCATCAATAGATAACGAAAACAAGAACCTTTTACTTGCCCATTACCGAGAATAATAGAGATGAAGATGTTGGGGCACCTGCGTGGCTCAGTCGGTTAAGCGTCTGCCTTTGACTCAGGTCATGATCTCAGGGTCCTGAGATCGAGACCCTTGTGGAGCCCCACATCGAGCTCCCTGCCCAGTGGGGAGTCTGCTTTTCCCTCTCCCTCTGCCCCTGCCCCTGACTCTTGCTTAGGCACACTCTCTCTCTCTGTCTCTCAAATAAATAAATAAAATCTTTGAAAAAAGATAGATATGGAGATGAGGGTAGATTTTGCAGCTCATATGGGGGTTTTGAAGCAGAATGGAAGAGTGGCTGGGGCCACAGCATTGCAGATGGTAGAGGATTTTGGACAGCCACAGAAAGGCCACAATGCCAACAAGTAACAAGGAAGGAAGGAGGAAAGTGTAGTCTTGATTGTGCACGAGATCACATGAAACTCCCCAGAAACCTCCATGTTATGAGTGATAGATACTTACTCCATGATAGGGATCATCTTTAGGGAGTGTACATAGTACCATGCACTGAGCAGCTTACACAACAGAAATTTATTGTCTCCTAATTCTGGAGGCTAGAAATCCCTATTCTGGTATGATCTCATCCTAACTAATTACATCGGCAATGGCCCTATTTCCAAATAAGGTCACATTCTGAGGTACTGGGGATTAGGACTTCAACATATGAATTTTGGGGAGACATAATTCAACTCATAACAGGAAGGGGGAGAAGTAAATTACACCTGGGAACAATGAATGGAGGGTCTGAGGTGTCTGTGATGATTTTTAGAAAGAGATTTAAAGCAGATATGAGAGCATGATTTGAATTGATAAAGTTGAGTGGAAGATAGGATGTTTTATAGTCTTGTCCAAATGATGGAGTAATTTCACACTTTAAAAAGGTCTTTAAAAATATTAACAAGGTCCCTAAGTGGTTCTTATGTAACTTTGCGAGTTGGGGAACGTTGATGTAAAGGAAAACTCTTCTCTGTGGAAGACTGATTGAAGAAACAGAGCTAGGGAGTATAAGTGAGGAATCCAATTGTGCACAAATATGAATCACTCTCATGTGGGAAGGAGGGTCAGATTTGTGCTGAATTCCTTCCAGCGTTTGAAGCAGACCCAAGAGGTGGAAGCCTTCATGACAGTAGATTTTAGCTTAATAAAAAAAAAAAAAAAATACTTTTCAGTAATAAAATACTTGCTGACTCATCCAAGGTTTCCAAAATAGTTTCAACTCTTCATAAATGAGATGCGTTATTACCAGTCACTGAGTGTCTTACACTAGGGATGAGCAGTAAAGGCAAAGTGATACCTTGGTGAGGATGTTCCATGTGAATTTAAGTGTCCTGAAGTTCCTCACCAATCTGAAATGGCTGTGCCTCTGCCACAGTCTGATTGCCTACTTTGCCAAAGTATGGTAGAGGAAATGAGAATAGAATGAGTCTGACTTAGTCTGTTTGGAAGAACCTGTGTTGCTTCTAGTGCTATCCACTGTTCAAGTTCTCACAAACTATCTGCAGAACAGTTGATTCTTGAGTCATGTTAGAAATGGTCATTTTGCCAGGACTGATCTTGTTCCCCTTTGTAATTGAGACATGTATTCTTCATCGGTCTCAGATCCCCCCCGCCCCCCGCATTCCCTATAGCTCCTTAGAGATTGATGACTCAGTGACCACGCCTGCCAAATGTCCCATCCAAGAGTTGGGTTCGCAGGAATAACAGACTTGGGAAATGGCCCAAAGTAGTGGTTAACTCCATGGCTTTCAGAGCTCGCAATGTACAAAGGTTGGCTCAGACATTTTGTAGCTGAGTGCTACGAGCATCCTGAAGAGTGTCAGTTCCCTCAGCTGTAAACCTAACATCCTAATTCGGAGAGTGGCTGTAAGGAGTCGATGAGAATGCATATGGCACCCGGGGGGGTACTCCGGGAAGGCCAACTCTCCCATCACTAGCTCAGGCATCAGCTTCATCTTCGCACAAAGTCTGTATAGGCAAACCAGCTTTTCAACAAAAAAGATGGATGCCTTGTAGGAACTGAGGTAGTTCTAATTTCTTTCCATTGTCTTAACACACACTGACCTCTTTCTCAGGGCAACATGATACTAAAATCCACTTGCTTTTTGTCCTTGGGAATTTTTAAAAGACTCCGTAGGTTTTGGGACTTCAGGATTTCCAATAATTTCCTTATAAGCTGGTGCTACTGGTCGTGAGTCCACCTTTCCTTCTGCTGTCCAGGTGTCAGAGTTGCCCCAGCTTGCTGGAATACCCCTGGACGGTCCTTCTCATCCCCGTAGACGTTGTTACTTGATTTTCCTCTTAAAGGATATTCCAGTTTGTCATCAGAACTTCATTTTTGCAAGATTCCCTTCCTTCTTGAAATAATACCTTTTCTTTTGTTATATTTGAAAAAAAAAACACCTACTACAATCTTTGGAACACTGTAGGTGTCAAATGAAACTTTTGTTTTCTTTAATTCTTTTGTGGCCATTACATCCCCTAAAATAACATTTTCTTCCAAGATTTCCTTTCTTCTTATTCCAACCATCTGCTTGGATGCAGAGTAACCATGATCTGTATCTTTTCGATAGATGAAATTAACTTTGGGAGTAAATAAGAAGGAGTTGGAGATGGTGCTCAGTTTCATAGCCTGGGCCTGGGAATTGGTAATGGCTTTTGCAGAAAGAAAGGAGAGTAGAATAGGCTTTATAAAAAGAAAGTAAAAAGATGTGTTTCACTTTTAATATGTTAGATTTTATGTGCCGGTGGGATATGCTTGTGTATCATGATCTGTTCAGCAGAAAGTTTATGGTGCAGGCTGACCTGGCTCTCCACATTTGGGAATGACCCACGGACAAGATGGGGACAAGGGGAGTCCTGTTTATGGGGAAATCACAGGGAAAATAATGTAGGAGGCATAGAGATCTCCAGATAGCAGACTCCTGGAGACTACCTCTATCTGGGTGGGGGAGGAACTGGATCCACTAAATACAGAAGAGAAACTATCACAGGTAAAAGCAGAATTAGATGAGTGTTTCACCATAGAATAAAAGCAAGGGGAACATTTGAGTGGTTTAAACAATTTTGAAACAGATGGTGCAGAGAAGTTAAAGTAGGTAAAAATTGAAAAAGTTTCTTAGATTGCGCCACTCAGTGTGATAACAACAACAACCCCCGACATCCAGAACTACTGATCACCAGGATTGGACCACGACAGCGTTAAGCACTTGCTTCCCTTAATCAATACAGTATCTGTACGAGACATTGGCTTTGTTATAACTTGTTTTTAAGATCTTCAGGAAGAAGACATTGTATAGTTGAGTTAAAAAGACTCAATTGCATTAGCCTTTGAAAGAATTGAGTTTCCAAGTCTTGGTAGCAGGAGTTCCTTAACAATTTATGCGTACAGAAAACTTCTCTCTAGTGTAGGGCTGAAGAACAGATTGTAAAAGTCAAGGACATTTTGGGTGATGAGGAAGTAATAGCAGGGGTAGCAACTACTTTTTCAAGAAATTTGGCAGGGATGAGAAGGAGAGAGGGAGGACCAGAGTATGGTTGAGAGAAGTTTAGAGTTTTAGTTTCTAAAGATGGGCAAGACAGGATGTAGGTCGAAGAGATGGAGTTGGCTGACATTAAAAGAGAAGGTGGGGTTCTGTAAACACCTTATCTGGACAGTTGTGGTAAAATGAGTGTTACTAAGGTAATGCAATGATAAGCTAAAAATATAAAAAAACAAACAAATGAAACCAAAGCAAAAGCCCAAATTGTTACCAGGGAGTTCAGGAACAGGTGTCTCGGGGCATGGCGAAGGACGGACACAAGGGCAGGAGAGGAGAGATGAGACTCATTTCAAAAGAGAAGAGAAGGTTGAGAGGGTTCATGGAGAGAGCTCGGTGGAGGCTGCTCCAGGTACAAGAAGCTGAGAGAAAGTGTGCAGTGGGGACCTCAACTCCTGGTGGGACGGAGCTAGTGATGCCTGCCCAATGGCCTTCGTTGGATCAAGTTTCTACCAAAAACAATGTCATCAGGTATGATATTTCAGACTTGCCATTCTAGAATGTGACGGCTCAGGGGGGAGGGAGTTGGTACTTGTGTCTTTGCAATATGTTTACCGGGTTATTGGGCATTTTGTCAGCTAGAAGGTGCCCGGCTTGGTGCTCTACTTGGTGGTATTTTATGGAATAGCAGAGGTCAAACCAATTTCAATTTCAAATATTAGCATAACTAGAAGTTCCTTGTGTCTTAATTAGAAGTCATCAACTTCCTTGTAAAGTGTTCCCTGTCAGGACTGCCTGTGGGTAATTTGGGGAGTTCAGTGAAGCTTAAAATGATAGATCTGATAGTCAGGTTTTTTTTTGTTTTGTTTTTTTGTTTTGGTAAGTCAGATTGTTTTGTTCTTCAGCAAATAATGGGTAGCCCAGACTCCAATTAGAACAATATTCAAATAATTTTAGATTTGCATATTTGAATTGGCCGTCTTTGGGAAGGAGAGGCCAGGCCATGCAGCTCTCCAATTATTTAGAGCAATTAGTGGAGATAATCAGACACTTCTGAGGTCTCATTAGCAGGCATGTTGCCTGCTCTGACATCTCTGAAGATCACAGCGGCGACTAGGGCTGGCCGCCCACACTCCCCTTCTGGAGAGTTCTGCAGACAGTGACTCACTTTGAGTGAAACAAAGGTAGCTATTTTCACAGCCTAATTTTACTTTCCCTCTGAAAGTCATTCATTACTGACATTCTCTAAAATATACATTGTAAATACCAATGTCTTTTTCTACTTCAAAGCTCTCTAAATTTTGTTTTAGTTCTAAACCCATCATCATCTCCGTACTTAATACCAGGCCATAGTAATTTCCCAGCAATAAAACTCAGTGCTTAGAAAACTAAATTTTGGGAAATGAGGTATCCAGCATTCTAAATTTTGGTGCATTCAACTCTAATCCTTTTCACTGATGATAAGCACCTTAAGAACAGAGACGAGTTTTGGTAGGAAAGATCCTTCAGTTGACAGAAGCATGGTCTTAGCTCTCTGTTTATTATTGTACTTGGTATCACAGTTTCCAAATTAGGGATTTCCTCTGTATTGACACCCAAGCCTCCCATCTGACAGAGCCTTCAAGCCACCTTCCAACTGCTGAGCAGAGTCAGAAGGATGGTTTTCCTTTCCCCGGATCCTGCTGCACCAAGCAGAGGCCTGCCTCTGTCCCTGTGTACCCCCAGACTTCAGAACATGCCTGCATTCCAGAATCCAGATTTTAAATTAGAGCAAAGTCACCGCTCTCCGCATTTTCAAGGTTCCACTTTAATTTCCATTTTAAGCATTGGCAGAGTGGAGAGAGAGCTGGTTTCGATTGGAAGGTTTAGTACTTACTAATTTATTAATGTTGGGCCAGTGACACATCACCTTCCTACTCATAATTTCTTCACCCCCAAACATGGTGGTCATCACACTCAATACTTTTCTGCTGCATTCAGTTGCCCTAAGATCCAAATGGGATTATGTTTATAAAACAGTTTTAGAAACAATGATTATATCACACAATTTTTCACAAGTGCAGGGAATTCTTACTGTTTCCAAAATTCTACAAAAGATGGAATTCGAGGTGGCACTGCTTAGTGGTTCAGAATGTGGGTTCTGAGCCAGACTGCCTGGGTTTGAATTCTTGCTGAATTCTCAGCTCACTATCTGTGTGGCCTTGGGATGTTATGTGATCCCTCTCCTCAGTGTCCTCCTGGGTAGTGGTGGGATAATAATAGGATCTGCATTATAGGGTTTTATGAGGATCTGGAGAATAAGAGATACAGAGCCATGCCTACCATCTACAAGAAATATGAATATCAGTTAAACTTCAAAAAAGCACATGTAATATGTGTTTAATCAATAGATATATCTCTTAAACTAAATTAGAAACAATTTTCTAATTACTTGACAACTGTTGGGGGTAAACCATCCTTGATTTTTGCACATGAAAAATAATTAAGCATTCGGTCAAACTTTTTCCCCACTTCTGCAGGTCTTTATACTGAGATTCTGTCTTTCATTCCTTTAAGAATGGTTGTGATTTCATTTCTTTTTTTAAAGATTTTATTTATTTGACAGAGAGAGAGACAGTGAGAGAGGGAACACAAGCAGGGAGAGTGGGAGAGGGAGAAGCAGGCTCTCCGCCGAGCAGGGAGCCCTATGCGGGGCTCGATCCCAGGACCCTGGGATCATGACCTGAGCTGAAGGCAGACGCTTAACGACTGAGCCACCCAGGCGCCCCTGTGATTTCATTTCTATATTTTGTTGAGGATATTTTGGTCAGTTAAAAAGAACCCAATAACCTATGTTAAACTTTGAAGAAACAAACATCCAATCCAAAGCTGTAAGTATTTTTTTTGTTGTTGTTGTTGTTACTGAAAGCATGACTTATTAAATTACTGAAAGATCTCTGTTTTGTAATCAATAGCTTCTACGCTCTCAGTTTCTTCCAGAATGGCATAATCTAGCCTGTCATACCACCAGGTCTACTATAAGAATTGACCCTGAAACCAAATGTTTTGTGAGCAGGAATGGGATCACACAGCGACCCTGAAGTGGTGGTCTTAGCTTGGGTCTACTCTGGGTGCAAACACGGTCATGGATTGGCTTTTCATCAAAAAACTGGTGCCCAAGTGAAAAGATTGAGCAGGTTTTCTACGCTTCTTTGTGAGCCCTAAAAGTCTCATGGAAAATGACCAGGGGCTGCAGTGCCAGTCAAACAGTCAACCCTGCCCTAAAGGAGAGAGTATGTGCCAACGGGCTGGTGACTGCCCTCAGAGGAAAGGGAATGTGTGTCCCTAGACAGGCTAGATCCTTGTCTATTGCATGATTCCATTCTATGCTCAGGGTCATGGTAAAGGAAAATAAACAAGGTCAAGGACAATAGATGTGTCTGCTATGTATTGCCCTGGTCTTCTGGCCCCATGATGAGTTTTTTCCTTGCCCACTGTAATTAACTTGCTGTCATCCCTTCTCACCCATGGGCTCTCTCTTGTTCTCTCTCTCATCCCTCCCTCCCAACCCCATGCAACATACCCAAAAAGAAAGAGTTTCTGCAGTGTAAGGGACTCTTTAGAGAGCAAATTCCAGGAGTCCCTAGGACTCAGTCTCTGCCATATAATACGGTTGCTAATATTAAACAAGCAGCTCCTATAATATCACTTTAATTAAGCTGGCTTTCCATATATCAATTGCAACTTTCAAAGGTTTTCATGGAGATTTAACTGCTCATGCACTGCTTCCCATTACCAAAGACTTTCTTGTGTTTTCAGTCATTTATTCTTTGGGCAGAGAAAAGACAATTTGATAACAACAAGAAAAATCTGATTTTACGTGACTGTGATCTTTTGGAAGAAATTCTAGGGCTTTCTTAAACTTAAAAAAGCATAATAAAAGTTATCAACTTTTAAATCCATAAGTGTCCTGGCCTTTTGTCATTTCTTTTTACTTGTCTGCCTCTAGCTCTTGCAGTGCCCTGCCTTCATTTCCTTCTAGGAAAGATTCTAAAAGCTGTATTTGGCAGCCTGGCAGCAGAGACCATCCAAATTTGTATGCAGGGGACGTGAGTGAGAACACAGCATTTAGAGTCCTAAGTGCATGAGTTCCAGCAGCCTATGGGGAAAATGTGTACCAAGAGTCCTATAAATTGATCAACTTTTCATATTTACGATATTGGGCAATGAGAGGAAGCTCCATGATTAGTGTGCATGTTCTCAATTTTATTTTTATGGGTCCTTAGGCAGACCCTGTGCTTCACTAACCACCTCCGAAATGTTTTCACCCTGTGAGGCAGCACTAGCCTACCGCAAAATGCCTTATGAACCCTTTACTTCCAAACCTCACTCAGTGGTTTTCTATGGGATAAAAATGAGAAATTCATTGTTAAAAGTTGTAGATGTGTCTTTATTGGCATCAGCGGTCAGAGTAGTAATAATTGCAAGCACCCACATCACAGAAGACACGAGGGCCATAAGAAAGACATAGAGGAAGCTCAGAGATCATTCAGGCTGCTCATCACATCTCAAAGGAGGAACTGTCAGCTAAGGAGACACAGCAGGCTGGAGAGGGCAGGCGACTAGGGGCCAGAGCTGGGATTCTGCTTGTTCAGGTCCATGCTTTCCCAACTTTGCTCTGCAGAAATGGATGCGTGTTTCCTGTTTCCAGAGCTCTACATCTGAATGAGCTTTGTTGCATTTGTAAGTAATGCCAAGATCAATATTTAATCCATTTTAAAAATATCAAGAAGTAGGAATTACAGATGTGTGTTGCAGAGAGGGAGACCCTTTTAAGGACATATCTATTAAACAGAATCACAAGAAGGCCTTTAAGGAATTAATGAGTGAATTGCACATGAATCAAACTATCCCACATGATAGAATTATATTTTAAATTTAATATCTTTGGAGCCTCTTTGACATTGGCCACAGCAACTTCTTTCAAGACACGTCTCGAAATGCAAGGGAAACAAAAGCAATATGAACTTTTGGGACTTCATCAAGATAAAAAGTTTCTGCACAGCAAAGGAAACAGTCAACAAAACTAAGAGGCAACCCACAGAATGGGGGAAGATATTTGCAAATGACATTACAGATAAAGAGCTGGTATCCAAGATCAATAAAGAACTTATCAAACTCAACACCCTAATACAAATAATCCAGTCAAGAAATGGGCAGAAGACATGAACAGACACTTCTTCAAAGAAGACATACAAATGGCTAACAGACACATGAAAAAATGTTCAACATCACTAGCCATCAAGGAAATACAAATCAAAACCACAATGAGATACCACCTTACACCAGGTAGAATGGCAAAAATTAACAAGGCAGGAAACAACAGATGTTGGTGAGGATGCGGAGAAAGAGGAACCCTCTTTTTTTTTTTTCAGTTTGTTTTTTTATTATTATGTTATGTTAATCACCATACATTACATCATTAGTTTTTGATGTAGTGTTCCATGATTCATTGTTTGCGTATAACACCCAGTGCTCCATGTAGAACGTGCCCTCTTTAATACCCATCACTGGGCTAACCCATCCCCCCAACCCCCTCCCCTCTAGAACCCTCAGTTTGTTTTTGAGTCCATAGTCTCTCATGGTTCGTCTCCTGCTCCGATTTCCCCCCCTTCATCTTCCCTTCCTGCTATCTTCTTCTTCTTCTTCTTCTTTTTTTTTTTTTAACATATAATGTATTATTTGTTTCAGAGGTACAGGTCTGTGATTCAACAGTCTTACACAATTCACAGTGCTCACCATAGCACATACCCTCCCCAATGTCTATCACCCAGCCACCCCATCCCTCCCACCCCCCACCACTCCAGCAACCCTCAGTTCGTTTCCTGAGATTAAGAATCCTCATATCAGTGAGGTCATATGATACATGTCTTTCTCTGATTAACTTATTTTGCTCAGCATAATACCCTCCAGTTCCATCCACGTCATTGCAAATGGCAAGATTTTGTTCCTTTTGATGGCTGCATAATATTCCATTGTATATATATCTACCACATCTTCTTTATCCATTCATCTGTTGATGGACATCTAGGCTCTTTCCATAGTTTGGCTATTGTGGACATTGCTGCTATAAACACTGGGGTGCACATACCCCTTCGGATCCCTACATTTGTATCTTTGGGGTAAATACCCAGTAGTGCAATTGCTGGATCATATGGTAACTCTATTTTCAACTTTTTGAGGAACCTCCATACTGTTTTCCAGAGTGGCTGCACCAGCTTGCATTCCCACCAACAGTGTAGGAGGGGAAAGGGGAACCCTCTTACTGTTGGTGGGAATGCAAGCTGGTGCAGCCACTCTGGAAAACAATGTGGAGGTTCCTCAAGATGTTAAAAATAGAAGAAGAAGAATGTAGCAGGAGGGGAAGAATGAAGGGGGGGAAATCGGAGGGGGAGAAGAACCATGAGAGACAATGGACTCTGAAAAACAAACTGAGGGTTCTAGAGGGGAGGGGGGTGGGAGGATGGGTTAGCCTGGTGATGGGTATTGAGGAGGGCACGTTCTGCATGGAGCACTGGGTGTTATGCACAAACAATGAATCATGGAACACTATATCTAAAACTAATGATGTAATGTATGGGGATTAACATAACAATAAAAAAATTAAAAAAAAAAAAAGATGTTAAAAATAGAGCTACCCAATGACCCAGCAATTGCACTCCTGGGTATTTACTCCAAAGATACAGATGCCGTGAAAAGAAGGGGCACATGCACCCCAATGTTCATAGCAGCAATGTCCACAATAATTAAACTGTGGAAGGAGCCGAGATGCCCTTCAACAGATGAATGGATAAAGAAGATGTAGTTCATATATACAATGGAATATTACTCAGCCATCAGAAAGGATGAATACCCACCATTTGTATCGACATGGATGGAACTGGAGGGGATTATGCCAAGTGAAATAAGTCAAGGAGAGAAAGACAATTATCATATGGTTTCACTCATATGTGGAACATAAGGAATAGGGTAGAGGACCATAGGGGAAGTGAGGGAAAACTGAATGGGAAAAAAATCAGAGAGAGAGAGACAAACCATGAGAGACTCTGGACTCCAGGAAACAAACTGAGGGTCACAGAAGGGAAGGGGAGGTAGGGGGATGGAGTAACTGGGTGATGGGTATTAAGGAGGGCATGTGTTGTGATGAGCACTGGGTGTTATACACAACTAATGAATTGTTGAATACTACATCAAAAACTAATGATGTACTATATGTTGGCTAATTGAATATAATAATAAAAAAATTTAATATCTATGGAACTCAACTATAGTTTAAGGCACTGATTGTAATCATAAGTAAATATTCCTTCTGACCTTCAAAGGGTTTACTTAGATAAATTTATTGCACTGTGCTAAATCTTGTTTTATTAAAGAATGAATCTTACTTCTGATAAAATTAAATATTCATATCCATATCTGTAAAATGGATATAGTTCACTACTATTCACTACTATTTATTATTCAATAATGGTAAAACCAAAACAATAAAATAAATAAACACTAAAAGTATGGGAATCCCAAACTTGACTTCCTTGTTGTTCTGGAAATCTGTTAGGAAATCCATTGTTTATAAAATGTGGTCTCTTAAATAACTTTCCTTTTGTGACCACTCTGAAGTTCAGTATTAACCTTTCAGGGTTCAGCTGGCATCCTTCACACTGAAGTCACTGCTAGCAGTTTCATAATAATTCCAACTCCATCCATCCACAAAGAAAAAATATATTTATTCACAAAATAGAAATTGTCAAAAAAATACATAAATTGAGTGGCTTTGGAATGGGCTGATGGGGGCTGAAATCTACACCACGTGTAAAGAAATTTGAAGTTAGAAGCAAGTGTTGGAGAAGTCCATGGTGGGATACAGAGAAAAATTAAAAATAGAACTACTATATGACTCAATAATCCCACTTCTGGGTATTTATCCAAAAGAATTGAAATCAGAACCTTGAAGTGACATCTGTACCCCTATGTTTAACTTAGCACTATTCCCATAGCCAAGATGTAGAAAAAACCTAAATATCCATTAGTGGATGAATAGATAAGAAAAAGGTGCTACAATGAAATACCATCTCATACCAGTCAGAATGCCTAAAATTAACAAGTCAGGAAACGACAGGTATTGACAAGGATGCAGAGAAAGGGGAACCCTCCTACACTGTTGGTGGGAATGCAAGCTGGTGCAACCACGCTGGAAAACAGTATGGAGTTTCCTCAAGAAGTTGAAAATAAAGCTACCTTATGACCCAGCAATTGCACTACTGGGTATTTACCCCAAAGATACAAATGTGAAAAGAAGGGGCACATGCACCCCAATGTTCATAGCAGCAATGTCCTCAATAGCCAAACTATGGAAAGAGCCCAGAAGTCCATCAACAGATGAATGGATAAAGAAGATGTGTTATGCAGCCATAAAAAATGAAATCTTGCCATTTGCAACGACGTGGATGGAACTAGAGGGTATTATGTTAAGCGAAGTAAGTCAATCAGAGAAAGACAATTATCATATGATCTCACTGATACATGGAATTTAAGAAAAAAACAGAGGTCATAGGGAAAGAGAGGAAGAAATAAAACAAGATGAAACCAGAGAGGGAGACAAACCATAAGAGACTCTTAATCATAGGAAACAAACTGACGGTTGCTGGAGGGGAAGGGGTAACTGAGTGATGGACATTAAGGAGGGTATGTAATGTAATGAACACTAGGTATTATATAAGACTGATGAATCACAGACCTGTACCTCTGAAACCAATAATACACTATATGTTAATTAAAAAAAAAGAGAGAAAAACGTGGTATACATGCAGTGGACTATTATTCAGCCTTACTTAAACATGAAGGAAATCCTGTCATATGCAACAACATGGATGAACCTTAGGGATATTACGCTAAGTAAAATAAGCCAGTCACAGAAGGACAGACATCATGTGATTCCATATACATAAGGCATCTAGAACATCCGAACTCATAGAAGCAGAGAGTAGAACGGTGGTTGCCAGGAGTGGGGGTTGGAGGGGGAGGGAGAGTGGGGAGTTGTTCAAAGGGTATAAAGTTTCATTTATGCAAGGTGAATAAGCTCTGGAGATCGCTGTACAGCACAGTCCCGAGTTAACAGTACTGAATTGTGCATTGAAACTTCGTTAAGAGGGTAGATCTTATATTAAGTTATCTTACCACAATAAAATTTTTAAAAGAAGAGGTATGGAGGGTTTACCATATATTGGGCACCTATGAGGTATAAGCAAGCCCCTGGAGATGCCAATAACACCTCTCTGTTATAGATGCCAATTACAATAAAGAAGCTGAACCCCAGAAAGGCTGAGTATTTTGCTCCAAATCACGAAACTGGAAGTGTCGGACTTCAACGTGATGGGAGCCCATGATAAGGTCCTCCCCACAGATTAAGTTCATTGTGTGCATTTTCTACTCAATCTCTCAAAGCTAGAAGCCACAGATTAGTGGTTTCCCCAGTCAAAGGCTGCCGCCACTGAAAAGAGAAAGCTCTTAGGTCCAGTCCGTACTAGATGGAGTGATGTCAGAAATAGGACACAACTCACGCAGCGGCTGTGGGGATGGGCAAAGGCCTAGGGACTAGGAGGCACCCAGAAAGTGACAAAATTGCCCAGACGGATCAGTTTTCCCTTACATGGATGTGGATGTGATTTTGTAGAATTTAGCTTTCCCATGGGCATCTGTAACAGGAAGCGAAGCCTTCCCCCAATTCTAAAATAATTAGCAATCACCACCATTAGGAGTTCTGATATGAGTTAATGTGTTCCTGTCATCTGTCTCCTAGACTTGTCTAGAATCAGAAGCCTCAATTGACTAGAAAAAGCCTCCATTGACTTTGTAGAACCTTCTCACTTTCCTTGTATAAACAGTCCTGATCCTTAGAATTTCCATATGGAACACAACATTTTCCCATGTTCAAAGTGACTATCGTGATGCTAACTGCCTCTTCAAAATAAGTTCTGATTTTGAAACTTGATAAACCTCCCAAATAATGATTTGGTTATGTTTACCTAATTCTTCTTCATCGGTGAGTATCTAAAAGAAATCATTATTAAACCTAGCTCACTGATTGCTCTCACTAAGTGTGAGATAATAAATAATGCATTTCTATTTCAATTAATCTACTTAGACATCTCACAGGCCAAATGCTTTGGTGGAAATATTCTAATCTACAGAATCAATCCACAGCACGACTCTGCCTCTTGACATTTTGAGCCCCTAGCAAAGAGCTTTTAATTCCGATTATGAGATAAACAGATAATTTAGATGACCATGGTCTGCCATTGTGCCCAAACTAGTAAGTGATATAAAGCATTGTAACAACAACTCACAAATCTATTTAAGGCAGAATTTGGGATGAATCTGCCCTCTCCCCCTCTAAAATGAGAATTTTTAAATTTTCATATGGTTGTATATTTTTCAATTTAATATGTGGGTCTACAAATACCCAAGACCTTTTTTTTAAGTGGTGTATATATCATCTCATTACCATGAGGTTTATGGAAAGATCCAAATTCTACCAGTGTACAAGCATTGTTAAAATTTATTAACAAAAAATCTGAGGATTCAAGATAACTAAAAACCGTTTCCATTATATCAGCTGTTATTTTCATGCATTCCCTTCTGATTCTTCTTTTTTTTTAAAAAAAAAGATTTTATTTATTCATCTGAGACAGAGGGGGCATGAGAGGGGAAGGGCAGAGGGAGAGGGAGAAGCAGACTCCCCAGTGAGCAGGGAGCCCAATGTGAGCTGAAGGCAGATGCTCAACCAACTGAGCCACCCAGGTGCCACCAGATTCTTCTTTATATATATAAATATTTTCTGTGGTTAAAATCATAGCATACATGTCATTTTCTAACCCTTTTTAGTATTGATTATATTGAAAATGTTTCCTTGTGGCAAGAGGTTCCATAATTATAAATTTTAATACTAATTACAGATGTTACATGTAACCTAGATAAAGAATGAAACATGATTTAACTCTCCCATTAATTTGGGAAATTCAGTTTGCTGCCATATTTTTATTATTATAAATCATGTTGAAGTGAACATTTTTATGCATAGAGGTCTGCTGCCCCCCTTTCTTTGGGGGTCAAGGTTCTAGAGACATATAGTCCCATTGCCATGTGTGAGCATATAAGCTCACCAGAGTCTCCCCAGGTTAAGACATAAAGTGTAAATAGCACTGGGTGTTATACGAAAACAATGAATTGTGGATCACTACATCAAAAACTAATGATGTATTGATGAATGGATAAAGAAGATGTGGTATATATATACAATGGAATATTATGCAGCCATCAAAAGGAATGAGATCTTGCCATTTGCAACGACGTGGATGGAACTGGAGGGTATTATGCTGAGCGAAATAAGTCAAACAGAGAAAGACATGTATCATATGACCTCACTGATATGAGGAATTCTTAATCTCAGGAAACAAACTGAGGGTTGCTGGAGTGGGGGGGTGGGGTGGGAGGGATGGGGTGACTGGGTGATGGACACTGGGGAGGGTATGTGTTCTGGTAAGCGCTGTGAATTGTGCAAGACTGTTGAATCTCAGATCTGTACCTCTGAAACAAATAATGCAATACATGTTAAGAAAGAAAAAAAGAAGAAGAAGAATGTAGCAGGAGGGGAAGAATGAAGGGGGAGAAATCGGAGGGGGAGAAGAACCATGAGAGACCATGGACTCTGAAAAACAAACTGAGGGTTCTAGAGGGGAGGGGGTTGGGAGGATGGGTTAGCCTGGTGATGGGTATTGAGGAGGGCACGTTCTGCATGGAGCACTGGGTGTTATGCACAAACAATGAATCATGGAACACTATATCTAAAACTAATGATGTAATGTATGGGATTAACATAACAATAAAAAAATAAAAAAAAAAACTAATGATGTATTGTATGGTGACTAACATAACATAACAAAATAAAATTAAAAAAAATAATTAAAAAAGTAAAAAAGTAAATAAAGTATAAATAGAAAGTTACTACATTTTAAGTGTACATTTCAAATTACTAGTGAGATTGAGCTTTTTTCCAATGTCTATGCTCATCAACTGAATTTCATCTTGCTCTTCTGCCTATCATTTGACCATGTATCCACATGGATCATTGTTTATCATTTTTAGGAGATTCCTTCCATATTTTGCAGGATTTGTAACCAAATCTACTAGAGTACTAAAAGATTAAAGGCAATAAATTGGAAGTAAGGGCAGTTCGTGTACATTTCACATGCTGTTAATCTCGAGGAGCTAAAAAATATATGCCTTTTGAAGTAAAACATGGAAAGTTCCCTGAAGACAGCACCATCCTTCATTTGTTCCAAACTTTCCACAGAGTTCTTCCTGGAGAGTCCCGCATAAATTGTTGTGAAATTGGCGCAGGTGCCTTTTACCGTGTTCTTTCTGCTCTCTCTGAGCATCCTCCCTGTCCATTCTCAAGAACTTTGCGCATCGCTTTTTCTATGTAGAGTTCATAGGTGCTCATCTGTGCAGCTCCCTTTCCACGCAGACCTCTGCGGGGACTCCAATGGTGGTGGATTTATTTATTTACACCTCAGTCCCCCTGGTGAACTGTGAGCCCCTGGGAGAGGGCTGTGCATTTTCACCTCTGCATCCTTAGTATATGGGATGGTGCCATCTGCTAAGATTAGGTTGGGCTAGTATACATTGGGTGCTCAACAAATGCTTGTAGGTACTCAATGAATGCTGAAGGGATTGTGTTTCATATCAAGATTACTTCCATACTCCCATCACATTACCTTCTTTCTAACTAAAGCAATTCTTTAGTTATAAAGGGCATAGAGGCAGACCCTTCCTCGGCTTTCCAATAGATGCTAGTGCTCCCTGCATCCAGGATCCCCGGGCTACACATCTCCTTGCACGCTCCAGGCTCTGGATGTGCTCCAGGCTCCATTCCACCTAGACATGATGGGGTAACTGACTGTACTGAAATATGAAGTGTTTTAGTGTAAACAAAGTGGCTCCTGCTATACTTTGTATCTCTGTTGTTTTTGTAGCACCTGCTTTTTTAGAAAGTCTTGCTAGTCCCTACACACCACTGTTAGTCTCATAAAATAGTATCACTGTGCTTGGAGTGCTTGGAAATATTTGTGCACATTGCATGTAACTGTCTAGCTTTGGGAAGGAAAGATATATATGTCCACGCCCCTGTGGGAGAACCAAGTTTAGAAATTCAAACACACTCATTCTTTGCCCCAAATAAATACATTTGTCAGACCCAATTAGACATTAGGGAGAATAGAGTCCAGTGTGTTGGTGCAAAGCCTGAGGGAAGTTCATGAGATTCTTGAAGACTAAGCTTTTCCATTCTGTTATTTAGAGAAAGCTAATTTGAATGTTTTGAAAGAAATTAAGTTTTTCTTGTTTACTTTTTTTATTTTGATGTGATGATGGTTGATAAGACAATTGTTTTTGGATAGAATTTTTTTAATAGGCTTTAAATGCCTCGATGGGGCATTTACTTAAACGATGATAGAGATTTGAGGAGTAAAAGCATGTCTGACTTAGTTTTAAGGTTATGTAACAATAGCACCTCTAAGTATTCATCCTGGGGAATTGCTTACAATCTTAGTTTTAAGGTTATGTAACAATAGCACCTCTAAGTATTCATCCTGGGGAACTGCTTACAGTCATGACCTAATGATGTAAATGCGCTTTTGACAGTGAAGTAAATAACAAAGTCAATGTTGTCCCAGACCAGAAATCTGTAGAAGTTAGCCACTTGCCTTGCCCTGTGCAGTAAATAGTGATGTTAAGTCTTGCCCCAGCTTACCTCCCACGGGTATTAGGATACTAGCACTTGGAAATTAAAGATACAATGTAAACACCGTAAATTTTCCCCATACCTTTTAACATCTTCATGGCAGTGGCTATGATTTCCACCTGGCTCTTCATACAAACATCTCAATGAGTAAGGAGAAGAGGTTACTTGAATAGGAGGGTGTTGATTTTACTAGAAATGCAGTATTCTTGAGCTACCAGATTCTTAATAATACACGGTGTATGCGCTTCACTGAAGCCTTGACTTCAACGGCAGGAGGGAGACAGCCTCACTGGGAAAACCACAGGTGGATTGAGTGTACACATGGGACAGTGAGAAAAGCTTTCTGTTCTGTACATTCTGTAATTGTAAACCCAGGGGCCATCACGGACAGATAGAAGTGCTACGGCTTGTGGTGACAGTGGGCAACCACACTGTGGAATTAATAAATAAATAGATAAATAAATAAATAAATAGAGAGATAAGCCTGTCTGCAAAGTAAGCACTTCTTTTTTCAAAAAAAAAAAAAAAAAAGTTGGATTTAAACTCATTTATGAGCGAATCAATGTCAGTTGAGAAGAAACTACCTTTAGTTTTTATTAATTTTTCCTATTACCCAGAGAAGCTCCCTGTGGACCAGGGAGTACTAAACTGCAGCATTCCTGGCATTTTGGTCCTGATCATTCTTGCCGTGGGGCTGTCCTGCGCACTGTACGATGGCCTCCACCCACTGGATGCAGTAGCCCTTGCTTCTAGTCATGGCAATCAAGCTTGTCTCCACACATTGCCCACTGATACCCAGGGGCCCAAATGATCCTTGATTGAGAACCACTGCTCTGAAACAAATACAACAAAATGTGGTGAAGAAATCTGGGAACCTGCCTTTCGTTCTGACGTTGTTGCTTCTTCAAGGGACAGGTCCCTCAGCCTCTCACTGTCCCCTCCACAGCTGTGACGTGCTTCATTCTCCCCACAGAAATATGGCAGAATCCCCGAGGCCAGGCTTCGCACAGATATATGTCAACTGAATGATGAATGAATGAGTGAATGAATGTAAGTGCGTACTTAGCCGATCTCTAAGGAGGAGGGTGTCCTCACTTCACAGATTCTCCCTGCCCCTGGAGCATCTCCCAGCTTTTGTTGATGTCTGTGTTCCCACAGTGTGGATGGAAGGTGGGAACCTTGCCCAAGCGCTATGTGTCTGCTGGTCTTAAGTACTCGATCCGTATTGCACAACTAACAGCTCTAACCCCCCACAGAATAATCCCAGTAGTGTGTGCATGTGTTTTTGTTGTTGTTGGCTTTTTGGTTTTGTTTTTGTTTTTGACTGTCAGGATGTCAAATGTCAAACTAGACTCAAACCGTGGTGAAGCTCCTGTAAAAACAGAAGAATAGAATTTTATGGCTTGGTTTTACAACGCCTTTCTTTAAAAGTTCACATCACTTTCTCCTGATTGTGAGATTCATCCTCTTCCTTTAAGGTTTCTGACTATCTCTCCCAACCCTCTGCCCCAACAAAGGCTTAATGTCCATATGAACACATGTGCATATAGAAAACAAAGAGCCCTCTTTAGACTGTTTAGCTTGTTGTAAATGACAGAGTTAAACCACAAAATAAACCACTGTAAAAAAAGTATATATATATATATATATATATATATATATATACTAACAGCTTTACATACATATCTTCTGCAGGAAAAAAAAATGTCACTCCCAATAAATAATAAAATTAGCTCACACTAGTTTAACAACCAGACCCAGGAAATTATTGACATTGTTTTCTGGACACTTAGAAAGAACATCTTTGAATTATAAAAACTTCTTTACTTCTCCAAACTCTGTCCATAAATCCTTTATAAATACATTCATTTTTAATCTGACTATGGGAAAGCTACCGCAGTTTAGCTTCATCCGTGTATTAGGTACACGGCATCATGAGAAATGATGCACTTGTGGAAGTGAGAAATTTTAAGTTCAACAGAAGTTTTATAGGCTTTCCAAATGGCTTATTTTTAGATTAGCTTTTTTTTTTTTTTGTATTTTGTGAAATCTGGCATCCAGCCCTTTAAAGATAATCATTGGTATAAATAAATAAATACTGTCTTTCCTCATGATTATTTTGATAATCGATACGGTAATTTGTTGCAGAGTTCAGTTATATTACCCTCACATAGCTTAGAATACAGAATAATATTCCTAAAAGTCAAAAGGAAATCTTGTTGGCTGTGACAGCAGTGACTGAAGGTTGGGGGAGTGATAAAAACAGCATAAAATCTAATTTCTACTTCCAAAATGTCATTTAGCATATTGAATATTGACTAAATTAAGTAAGTGAATGAAGCAAAGTTCACAATCTCCAAATACAGACGTCTTAAAGCATTAAAATTCTAGGTCCGGCAGGAGTCTGATACCTGACGTCCTGTTAGGGCAGCAGCCCCCTTCTGTTCTTGGATACACTCTGGTCCCATCAAATCCACTCTCCATTTGAGAACCCAAGTGACTTTTTCTAAGTACAGATGTGACCACATCACCCCCTCTCCACCTCAAAACCAAACCAAACCACTTTTGATGATTTCCCATTGTTCCTAAGATAAAGCCAAAATTCCTGAACATGATCCAGTAGGCCTTCCTATTCTGCCTTTTTCTGTTTCCTGATTCTTCCATTCCTTCGCTCTGACCAGTCATTCGCTGGAATCTTTTCTGTCCTCGACCCTTCATTTGGCTTACTTCTCATCCTACTTTGATCTCGTCTCAAGTGTTTCTTACCCAGGGAAGTTTCTCTGGACTCCAGACTAGGTCAATCTCACAATCCACACACTGTCCCTCCACAGGACTTACTGGAGCTGTGGTCCTCCATTTATGAGTACATTGATCAGAATTCTGTCTGCCACCCACACCAGACTCTCAGATCCAAGATGGCAGATGCCTTGCCTATCGTTTCTCCACATTGTGTCTGCAGCATCTTGTATACCGCTCAATGTAGAGTGAGTGCCTAGTAAACATTTACAGAGTTAATGAATATGTAGTCATGACATCCATGTCTTCTCTTCTTTCTTGTTCCCAACCAGGCAACTCCAATAGGTATCATGACTTTTGCTTTGTCACTGGGAACTGAAAAGTCCCCAAACTGGTGTCCTCATCCTGGAGGCTCTTCCTCTTCAGGATGCTATCATTTTCTGTATGTGGCCCTCTACACAGTGAAAACAGTTGTCATGGCTTCCAGGAGCTCTCTTTTCCTTTTGTCCTTTTTTTTCCCAGTCATTTCTCATACATTTCTTCATTTTCATTCCTACTGGAATGACTAGTAGTAGAATGATTCAGTAGAAGTAGATTTGTCAGCCTGTTCAAGGTTGTCTGTGTCTCTTAAAGGAGAATAAAGAAAATCAGACCTGGGCAGCTCTCTGGGTGAGTTTCCTCACCTATTACTAAACACTTCAATCCTTGGGCAGGGGACACTGGTAGTCACTGTATTGGATGCCAGTGGAGTAGGCATACAAAAAATAAGAATTTCTACAATATTATAGCAGGGTCTGCGATAGTCATCATCTGTCAAAATCGATGAGAAGATACAATAATTTATAAATTGTCATTCTATTTGTATTTCTACTGCCAAAGCTAGATTAAAAAAAAAAAGAGTTTGCTGTTATGCCTGTTTCCTTAAAGACAAATAAAAAGCTCTAGTGATTTTAATTAAGGAATAAACTGTATAGATTTCAGCAAACATGTTTGGATTGTACAAGCCCTGAAACTCTCAGTTCCATAGACACTTCAGGAGAACTAAGGCATAAGAAAGAGTCAGATGGGAAGCATGATCTAGATCGTGCCACCCTCCCTCCTCTTCAGAGGACCTCTTGTCCAGGTCATTTGGATGTATGAAGTATGACATCTGCAGATGGCTGGACAAGCGTGACCAAAGCCATTTCAGTACAATAATGAACATGATGTTGATTTAGAGTCCTCCTGGAAGTAGATACTTCAAGCCCAGGCTGTCAAGGAGCCTGAAGATAATTTAATACATATCTTTTTAGGTCCACTGATGAAAAGTGCTACATAAGTACAACATAGGAATCATAACTGTTATTTATTTATTGTTATTGAAAGTGCAGTTGGTCATCTTGATAGTGAGACCTAATGTGAGATGGGTATTGACAAACCATCATCTGATTTAATAATCTTTCTGGCCATTTTTATTTATAAATGAATCTTCTGTCAACATCAAATTCTCATTAGCATCATTAGCATTCTACGCTCTCCTTGGTAGGATCATGTAAAATTGATGGGATCAAATTTCTATTAAATGCAGTGCATGCTGCTGGGTTGTTATTTATACTGAGCATTCTGGAAGCCTGGGATCATAATATCTTGTAAATAAACATTACATTCAGTGATATCACCTTTCATTTTAAAAGGGTCTTTAGAAAGCTTTTAAAATGGCATGGGGATGGAGTACTTATTATTAAGATTGGAAGGAATGGAGCAATCATTTTATGTGTATGGAATTTCTGGGTAATAAGTGCAAATTAACATTACAGAGAAATTGATGTGAACAGAGTACATCTAAATTGAGATAGGATACTCAGATTAAGAGCAAAAAATTTTTTTTTCATGTATTTCTTTGCCCAGAGGTTTTCCAATCATTATAAAAAGTAGACTTTTCCACTTTGGCCTTCAGTTATAATGGGGCATAACTCTGGATACTGAACACTGGTCAAATGATGAAACATTTTTTTCAAAGACCCAGGAACAGCTGCCGCTTATTGAGTTACCAACACCACTTCCTGAAGAATGTGATTTTGTTTCAAAGATAGCCAAGTACTGACCAGGCTGTCTCAGGCATAGTTTGAACTATGATAACGTGGCATGTTGTTGTCATATTATTATTAGGTACATTTCATAAAGTGATTCCAGATCCCTCTCCCCTTTAGTTGGGGAGGGGGAGGTTTTATTGATTTTGGAGACTATAAATCCAAATGACACTTTCATGATTGAGAGATATACAACAGAGAGAGGATTTGTATGATGTTTTAGGAAAATTAGAGAATTTCACAAACTCGAAAGGAAGCAAGATTCATGGGGTAGAATCTGGATTGCAAAATGCATGGAAGCTTACTGGAATCTGTGAACTTCTTAGGGTTACAAGAAAGATGTTGACTTGCTTGCCAAGCCTCCCTCCTATGGGATTAAGTTTAAGGCCCACGTTCAAAGTATTTCTTGTGCTGCAAGATTTTGGAATGTCTTTTTAGTGAGACAGCTAAAATACTGTTGGGACTTCGAACTCATTCAACTTGTCTCCACCCTGCACTTTCAAACTATTTTTCTGCTAAACCATGTAAATAGAGAGAGAATTTTTGTACTTAACTTAAGATGGAACATCGTCATCACAATCCTCTTTTAGGTAAAGATAAACATTTTGCAACAAGAAGACTTTTGATGGGCAATGCAATCATCTTTCACACTGAATTGTGAAAAGTAGAAAAGAGTCAGATGGATCCATACAAGTCCATACAAGAGGACCATTATGTCAGCAAATAGTTTTCTTGTCTTTAAAGGCTAGAAAAATATATGGAATATTTAAATCAAAATAATTTCAAAGTGTAATTTGACCTGAAAATTCCACTTTTAAGGATTTAGTCTAAAGAGATACATAAGTATATATAAAAATAGTTGGCTGAAATCATATTCCTTGCAGAACTGTCTATAATAATAAAAAGTTATCTGCTCATATAGTAAAATACTAATAAATATTAATAATTCTTGTGGAGGACTACAGTGATATATTACAAAGATGTTCACTATTGACTTAATACAGAGATATTCCACAGTGCTATATAATCATTTCTCAGGAAAGCATTCTTTAAATTATTTTTTTCTACTCAGACGCTATTGATTAAAATGGGGGATTTATAGCAACTTCTGGTATGAAGGCTATACTTTTTTTTAAGATTTGTTTATTTATTTTGAGAGAGAGAGAGAATGTGTGAGCAGGGGCAGAGGGAGAGGGAGAGAGAGAATCTCAAGGAGACTCTGCGCTGAGCACAGAGCTGGATGTGAGGCTCGATTCCAGGACCCTGAGATCATGACCTGAGCCAAAATCAAGAGTCAGAGGCTTAACCGAATGAGCCATCCAAGCACCCCTAAGGCTATACTTAATTTAAAACAACAACAACAGTCAAACAATGTTCAGATGAAGTTCCATTTTCCAAGGACTTGATGAATTTCAAATTTTGACTCTTAGAAAACCACTTTGTTAGTATGCTCAGCAGTCATAGTTACTTTTGATGTATTTGTTAAATAAAGTCGGTATTTCCTAGGATACTTTTATGGTCATGTTCCTCTGGAGTCTTTGGCTCCTTGGTGGTGGATATAAAAGCTGCTGACGGGAACATGGAAGTCCAGGGAGGAGTATTAAGTAAGTGAATGAATGCACAGGTGGCTACATTTACGCAAGGGTGACCCTGAAGAGACTTGACAATTTTCTTACCGTTCATTTATTTAAGAACATGAACTGAGCACCTACTACGTAAGAAGTGCTGGGGATACAGGTGAGAAGAAACAAGGTCCTGAAGGAGCTCCTGGTCTAGTGTGGGTCCAATTAGACCAGATCATCCTGCTATAAATCAGATCATTAGGAAGAAGAATTATAGAAAGAGGTTCAGGGAATTACGGGAACACTGAGAGAGGCAAGTGGCTAACTTGCCTCAATTTGCCCCAGGCTTTCTTGTTTTTAGCACCAAAAGTAGAGGAACCTCTTCAGTCCCAGACAAACGGGGATGGTTGGTCACCTTAAAAAAGGCATCTAAGTCCGCTAAGCTCTCTGGAGGAGATGGCCATGGACTTCTGGGCTGAGTCTCCAAGCCAGGAAGGGACGAGCATGGTGGGTAGGTTGCAGGTGGAGGGCCAGAGCGAAGGGGAGGAGCAGATTTCAGGCAGAGGAGGCTGCCCCAGGAGAGAAACAGCACAGTGTGGGAGGGGCCACGTAGCAGCTCTAACATGCCCAGAGCATTAAGAATGCAGTATTGGGATGGAGCTGGGGAGAGAGGAGTCCTCAGGGGCCAGGGCCTGATCCCAGAGGACTGCGAGGGGCGTCCGTGAGAGTGGTGGTCAGCTGGGGCCGCTGTAACGGAGCACCGGGCTGGGGGGCTTACACAACAGAAAATTCTTGTCTCATAGCTCTGGAGGCCACAAGTCCCACACTGAGGGGAGGGCAGAGCTGGCTGCCTCGGAGGGCATTTCTTGGCTTGTAGATGCATCATCCTGGTCTCCACCTACATTTTCACGTGTCCTCCCTGTGTGCGTGTCCGTATGTGTGCAAGTCTGTGTTCAGATTTCCCTTTTATATCAGTCCTAATGGATTCGGGCCCAACATAATGACCTAGCTTCCTTTTTTTTTTTCCTTTTTGAGAAATAACAATACATTTTAAGTCATTCATGTTCAAGGTGGTTTGTTGCACAACAATATGTTGTAACAGGAGCAGGCAGCAAATTAAGCAAAGACATGAACAGAAAGGTGACACCTCTTCCTATTTTTTAAAGTTGAGGTATAATTGACATATTGCATTATATTAATTTCAGGTCTACAACACAATGATTCAATATTTGTATGTATTGCAATATGAAAACCACAGTAAGTCTAGTTAACATCTTTTCTAATACATAGTATGGTAAAGTTAGAAAAAGTTAGAAATTTTTTTACTCTTATGATGAGAACTTTTAAGGTTTACTCTTTTAGGGGCGCCTGGATTGCTCAGTTGGTTAAGCATTGGACTCCTGATTTCAGTTCTGGTCATGGTCTCAGGGTCGTGAGATCGAGCCCCATGACAGGCTCCGAACTGGGTGTGGAACCTGCTTAAGATTTTCTCTCTCCCTCTGCCCCTCTCCACCTCTTAAAAAAAAAAAAAGATTTATTCTTTTAGGAACTTTCAAATATGCAATACAGTATCACTAACTATAGTCACCATGATGTCCATTGTAGCCCCATGACTTACTTACTTTATAACTCTAAGTTTGGACCTTTTGACCCTTTTCACCCATTTCATACGCTTCCCACCCCCCCAACCACCATCTGTTCTCTGTATCTATGAAATTACTTTCCTTTGTTTTTAGGTTCTACATATAAGTGAGATCTTATGGTAGTTTTCTTTTTCTTTGACTTATTTCCCTTCACCTTATTTCACAAGGTCCATCCATGTTGTCACAAATGGCAAGATTTCATTCATTTTTATGGCTGAATCATATCCCATTGTATGTATGTATCACATTTTCTTTATCCATTCACCAACTGATGGACACTTAGGTTGTTTCCATGTCCTGGCTATTATATGTAACATTTCGATGAACATGGGGGGACAGATATTTTTCAAGTTAGTGTTTTCATTTTCTTTGGATAAATACCCAAAAGTAAAATTGCTGGATCCTATAGTGATTCCTTTTAAATTTTTTTGAGAAACCTCTATTCTGTTTTCCACAGTGGCTTTGCGAATTTATATCCCCACCAATAGCGTGCAAGGGTTCCCTTTTCTCCACACTCGCACCAACACTTGTTGTCTCTTGTCTTTTTGATAATAGCCATCCTAATGTTCTCATCTTATTTTAACTAATTACATCTGCAATGACCTTATTTGTAAATAAGGTCACATTCTAAGGTACCAGGGGTTAGGACTTCACCATATAAATTCCCAGTGGATGCAATTTAACCTATTACAGTGGATGGGGTAAAGGAGGTTAAATGGGGAGACTGAGTCCTGGTGGTCTTGCAGTCCAGGGAGACTGTTTTCCTTCTTGGTTCATGGTGGGAGAGACCCAACCATGTAGGGGAAGACCCCACTTCAGTATACCAGATACAGAAAGAGGGTAAACAGCTGAGCACTGGGGAAGGGCCTGAGAGGGGCTGACCATCCCCATGTGGATGGAGAGAGGAGCAAGGAGTGAGGGCCATATCCTCTGGACAGCCAACACAAGGGCCCCTGAGATCTCTCTTCAGTAAGGAATAAAATGGATAAAACATGACCTATTAATAATTACTCTAGGTCCAGAAGAGAGAAACGTTATCCTAAGGAATGTAGTCAGAGGAAGTCTTCTTAGCTTGGCTTACCAACATAACCAGGAGAAAATAATATGGCAATTAAGATGAAAATATATATGGTCTCCCTCAAACAGCTGTGAAGAGAGGACTGTGACATGAAGAGATGCCTGAGTGGAACAGGAAGGACTGCAAAGAAAGCCAACAGGAAGTGGGATCAAAGGCTTCATCCCTATGAATTGCAGAATTGACAGGGCAGAAAACAGCATCTAGAGATCTCCCAGAACACAGAAGTAAAGGACCCACATGTGAAAAGAACAGAAGGGCCAAAAAGCAGAGATTTCCCAAGCAGTCACGGACATGTATAAAAAAAGGCCCGACTAGGTGGAAAAGAAGACAGTTGAAGAAAACAGTCTTGATCTGAAAAACAAAACAAAACAAAAACATAACTGTAAACACATTTAGGCATGTTTTTTCACATATTATGATTATACATTTAATTTTTATTAAACTGTAATCCTATTTTTCATACATAGCTTTGTCTCTTTTTTCACCTTTAACAGAATACTGGGAGTATTTTCACGTCAATAGATAAATCACACAAGAGATTTTGAATTGCCATAGGTTATTTTATCATAATCATTATACAATAACTTAACTATTCTATGATTTTATTTTGAAATTTTGCTTTTTACAAATAATGCTGAGGCATATATTTTTTGTTTATAAATTGTTTTCTACCGAACGCATTATTTCAGGAGGATCATTTCTTAAAGGTTGGATTACTAGGTCAAAGGGCATGTAAACTCCTGGTTCGCAGACTTTAGGATTCCATTGACCAAGAAATTAAAAAAGTAAATAAAGGACCAAAATAGGTTGTCTGCTTTTTCTTCTGTCAAGTAAGTCCATTAGAGAAGAAAAGCCTAGCATGATCATGCAAAACAGAGAATATATTTTATACCCAAAATCTGAGAGGATGTGATCTCACAATAAAGGGCTATGTTTAAGCTGAATAATTTCATACCGTGAAAAATTCGGGGCATTGTCTTTATTATTTTCTCCTTTAGTCTACACCAGTGCCAATTCTGTCAGGAACGGATGGTGGCCCATCAGAGGGCACTTTGGAGACATCAAGTAGGCCACTCCGCCTCTGCAACAAGGCAGTTCATTGCTATTTTGAAACTATAACTTTCACTTTTCACTTTTGCATTGTTATGCATTCTGTAGATGGGTGGATTCATGCTGAATATGCCATTTTGAGTTCTTTTTAAGAGTCCCGAAGGCACCAATCCTTTTATCAGCAATTCCTAATGCAGATTGTCTCCTTCTGCGTACATTGCCAGAAACACCCGGGTCATTTAAGTGACATGCAGAGGAAGGTTTGTGCTCTGGAACTGAGGTTAAAGGCACAGACTCTTTATCAGAGAGATCTGGAATCAAGTCCTGCTCCTGCCATGCTCCTATGGTTGTATTAAAAAATCAACCTGGACGCCTGGGTGGCTCAGTGGATTCAGTGCCTGCCTTCGGCTCAGGTCATGATCCTGGGGTCCTGGGATCGAGTCCCCAGTTGGGCCTCCTGCTCAGTGGGGAGGGTTAGGTGGTAAATATTTTAGGCTCTGCAGGCCCTGGGGTCTAGGTCTCAACTATTCAGCTCAACCATGGTAGCATGAAAGCAACCACAGTCTTCAGGAAGCAAGTAAGTGTTCCAATAAAACTTTATTTATGAACACTGAAAACTGACTTTCATATAATTTTCATATGTTATGAAAGATCCTTCTGATTTTTTCCCCAATCATTTAGACATAAAAACTATTCTTAGCTCAGGGGCTCTATAAAAACAGCTGGCCTTGGAATTCTTAGTTTGCCAACCCAGGCTATAAACCATAAGGAAATGTTAGAAAAATTGTATCCAGTTGTACTTTTGTGAATCACACATTTTCTTGTAACTAAGATTAAAAATAGTTATTTTGAAAGGAAGGATTTAAAAACATTGCCCTGATGTATGGCAAGAAAAATTGTAGGATTTTTACAGGTATAAAAATTTCGAGTCCCACCTCGTAATCCATGGAGCAGGGAGCTTGAGGGCCAGCCGGCTAAGTGAGCTACGAGTTCTCTCTGGAGAGAAGGAAGGCTGACATGGAACGTTCCTGATTCCCGGCCTGGTGTTCTTTCCATGGCACAGAATCCCATGATTTTATAATGCACACTTCATAGTTAAGTAGACACTGAGATTTTTATTCGTCAATGAAAAGCTTATTCAAAACTTTGTTCCCCTGAGAAGAAAAGATAAACAATAATTTCACGTGGTAATTTTCCAAATTTCTGTACCATATCTACATATCCAAACACAGCTGTATGAAGGCATAAATTGGCTCCAGGCAAATGAGGCTGCCTACCCTTGTTTTCAAAGGCAACGTATGTTATTTGTTCAATGAAATGTACTGCACGGCCCCCACCCCAACTAAAAAGGAAACAAAAACAAAAAACTAAAGAACTGAAAAACAAACAAACAAAAAAGGACAGTTGTTAACAATGTTTCTCATTGGCTCTCCATTTGAATGGTGACCGAGGGAAAGACGGAGAGCAGCAAAGGAAGGAAAGAGAGTGGGGTGGGGGAGAAGGAAAGAAGAGGGAGAGTGATGAAGAGAGAGATTTCAAATTTCAAACAAAAAATTACCCATTTACTATTGCTTAGTGAAGTCCTTTTACCTCACAATAAGAATTTAACTGAATGACATCTTGGGCAGCTTTCTCAGACCTATGAATTTGTGATTAAATTTTATTTCTGTTAAACTTATTCCTGGAGATTCAGAACTGTTACTTGTACCTGTACTAAAACAAAAATAGAATTATAAATGATTTAAAAGTTTTCTTCTCTGTATTTTGTAATTTTTCCATAATGTGTTACTAATATATATATATGTACTCTGTAGCCATGTTCAAAGTAGTAAGAAAAGGAAGAACCATGCATATTGTATGCAAGCTTTAAAAAAAAAACCTCTTCCTTTTTTAAAAAAAGATGCGTATATTTTATGGAACTTTATAGAACTGTGCTGTTCAATATGGTGACTACTTTCCATATGAAATGTGTCTGGTCCAAACTGAGATGTGCTATGAGCATACCTATGCACTGAATTTCAAAGTCTCAGTAGGAAAAAAAGAGTGTAAATATCTCATTAATATTTTTATATTGTGTACAGTTTGAAATAACATTTTGCCTATATTGGGCTAAATAAATACAAAATACTAATATTCATTTCACTAATGTAGCTGCTAGGAAATTTTTAGTCCTATACGTGGGTTGCATTATCCTCCTACGGGTCGATGTCTTAGTGGTTCTTAAGAACTGTTAACAGTAGTGGGACGCCTAGGTGGCTCAGTTGGTTAAGCAACTGCCTTTGGCTCAGGTCATGATCCTGGAGTCCCGGGACTGAGTCCCACATTTGGCTCCCTGCTCAGCGGGGAGTCTGCTTCTCCCTCTGACCCTCCCCCCTCTTGTGCTCTCTCTCTCATTCTCTCTCTCTCAAATAAATAAATAAAATCTTAAAAAAAAAAAAAAAGAACTGTTAACAATAGTTAACTCTGGAGAAGGGGACCAGGAGACCTGAAGAAGTTTGGAGGAAGAGTGTGTCCTCCTCTTGTGTCTTGTATATTTTTTCCACATGCATATATTACCTATTTAAAAGCTAAATAATTTTAAAATAATACAAATTAAAAATAAAATGGGTAAAATGGGTTCTTAAAGAAAACTCTACAGATTATTGTTACTGGTGATCAAAACCTTGGAAGGTCTTGGGGAGGGGTCCTTTACTGTCCGAAAAAGTAACTATTGAGACCTTCTACTTCTTATTACCAGCGCGTGCGTGCGCGCACGCGCCTGTGTGTGTGTGTGTGTGTTTGCACGCAGGGACGGGTGAGTGTAGGCGTGTGCATATTTACAATTTTTCTTATGGACAGAATTAGATCTGATTGGCTCAGGGCTTTATTATCCCAGTATATTAAAGAAAGTAAATTTCATTTAAGGAATGGAATAATATTTTTGTGGGGAAAATTAAAATACATTCTCAAAATATCCTGTATTAAGAGGAAGACAGTAAATAGAGTTAAACCCTGGCTTGGGACCCATTCTCCACAAAGGATGTAACTTAATGATTCTGTGGTCATTTAAAACAACAAATATTTTTTCCACTGATATAAAAATGCAATTGTTTGCTTTTAATATAAATCAGTTTACTTTCCACTTAAAAGAGAAATCAATTACAAGGCAATAATCTTTAAAATTAAACACTTTATCTCAACTAACATTTAATTTTCTTTTATGAGGAATTCTTCCCTGAATTATAGCCAAAGATCAAATTCTGTTAATTTCATAATTATCAGTTTTATTACTAGTCATCTGGTTTATCACACTCTTAGAAACAATTAAATTCTAAAAAGCTACTCAAAGGACTAATTTGTGTTCAATTAATAGCTTATGTTTCTAATACTATAAAATGTGATAAATTACATAAAACTCATACGTTAAGACTCTAATTACAGCAACATCACCATTTAGAATTAGGTTAAACCATATGTGTGATATTGTGATTAATAACAAGAAATATATTTATTTGGTCTTCATCCTCTTTCCTGGTACAGGCTCCTAAAACTTTTGGAATTACCTAAATAAAGAGAGAGATACAAGTGAAAGGAGCATCTTTTTTTAAAAAAGCTTTTATTCAAATTCCAGTTAGTTAACATACAGTGTAATGTTAGTTTCAGGTGTACAATATAGTGATTCAACACTTCCATACATCACCCTGTGCTCATCAGGACAAGTGCACTCCTGAATTCCCATCACCTATTTCCCCCATCTTCCCCACCCACCTCCCCTCTGGTGACTATCAGTTTGGTCTCTATAGCTAAGAGTCTGTTTCTTGGATTACCTCTCTCTCTCTTTTTTCCCCCTTCGCTCCTTTGGTTTGTTTCTTAAATTTCACATATCAGTGAACTCATATGGCATTTGTCTTTTTTCTGACTGACTTATTTCACTCAACATAACACTCTCTACCTCCATCCATGTCTTTGCAAATGGTAAGATTTCATTTTTTCTTTATGGCTGAGTAATTTAATTGTTCATAACAAGGCCCCTTCAACCACACCTGAGTTTATGTTAATGAGGTGACCTTTGGAAAACCCTCAGGTAACCTAATGATGGAAACTAGTTGCTAGGGAAACAAACATGTGATTAGAAGGTTGGAACTTTCAGCCCCCCCACCCCCACCTCCAGGGAGTGGAGAGGGGCTGGAGTTTGGCCAATCACCATTGGCCAAGGACTTAATCATGCTGATGGGATGAAGCCTCATAAAAATCCCTGAACCATAGAATTAAGAGAGCTTCCAGGTTGATGAATTGGAATACATCCATAGATTGGGAGGGTGACATATCCCAAACTCCAGGGGACAGAAGTTCTTATCTTTGGTCTCCTTTGGGGACCTCTCCCTATGTATTTCTTAATCTGGTTGTTGATTTGTATCCTTTAATATCTTTTGTCATAAACCAGTAATCTAGTAAGTAAACTGAGTTCTGTGACCCACTCTAGCAAATTAATTGAACCCAAGGAGGGGTCATGGGAACCTATGATTTGTAGCCAGTAGGTCAGAAGCACAGGTGACAATCTGGACTTGTGACTGGTATCTGAAGTGGGGGGGAGGCACAGTCTGGTAGGCCTGTGGGATCTGATGTTCTCTCTATGTATGTAGTGTCACAGTGGAGTTGAACTGTAGGACACCTAGCTGGTGTCCCAGCTTGATATGTGGAGAACCCATAATCTTGTCTACCAAAATGGCACTTTTATCTGGTTCAACCCAGTACTTACTGAAGTCTCATAACTTCCTATTTACTGGAAAATGACCTGTGGTCTAAGGAATGTGGGTCACTACTACCTTACATATTTCAGTTTATTCGGTCACATTTCTTGTGTCTATTTTATAATTAAACAAAAATTTAGCAAGTTCATTCTTCCTATAAATGGTTTCCATGCTATTAAACAATATGATATTTTATTTTGTGGTCTTCAGTAAAGTCATAGATTCAGCTGTTGCAATATTTTAGCTCTTTAGCAACTTTGCTTCCCAAATCCTCAATATAACATTTTGTATTATCAATCTCAAAATATTATTTTAAAAAAAATAACCCCACTGTCTTAGCTTTCTTAGGCTGCCAGAACAAAATACCATAGACTGGGTGACTAAAAATCCAGACATGTATTTCCCACAGTCCTGGAAGCTGGAAGTCGAAGATGAAGGTGCCAGCCAGTTCAGTTCCTGGTGACGGTTCTTTTTCTGACTTGTAGATGTTCTTGCTGGGTCCTCACATGATGGTGGGGAGGAGGGGAGGGAGAGAGAGCAACGCTCTCGTGTCTCTCTTTATAGGGGCACTAATCCTATCCCAAGACTCCACCCCCATGACTTCATCTAGCCCTAGTTATCTCCCCAAGCCAGCCCCACCTCCAAATACCATCAATGACATTGAGGGGTAGGGCTTTAACATATGAATTTGGGGAGGGGAGAGACACAAACATTCAGTCCCTAACATCCACCAAAATAAGTAAATAAATAAATAAATAAATGCTATCTCTTATACCATTGAACGTTGTTTTCTAAATACTTCAAAGGGATAAAATCTTTTTTTAAGAAAAGTATTCATTCATCCATTCATTTATTTAAGAAATGATTATCAAGCTACAGTCTGGCTCCTATCTGCTTTTCTTGGAATCTGTTGTCTTTCCACTACTCACTACATGCTTAGCTCTCCTCACAGAAGCTTATTTACTCTTCTCCAAGGAGTCTAAGCATTAGATCTCTGGATTTTCCATCAGTATGTATGGAATGTTCTTCATTTCTCTACTCCACCACCTCTTCTAGGATGCTCTTTCCACTTCCCTGGGTAAAACTGGCCCTCCCGGCCTTCCTGTGCATGTTGTTTCTCAATCCCTCCTAACATGTCTTCTTCCCATTAGAATATACACTCTTTGGGGTAAAAGATTTTGTCTCACACAGTGTCTTACACATGTTAGGAGCTAATGAAGGCAGATGGAATAAGCAGTTATACAATTGTTATTGTTACCAGGGACCATGGACTCAGTCACTGAGTTTAGGAGCCCATCATACAGAAGGTAAAATTTCCTTAAATGTATTATGACTCTCATGGGAGAGGTGATGGGAGCTGAGGGCTTGTGGGTTTTCAGAGGACCCCATCCTAAGAATTTGTAACTCTAGATAAGCCCACAGATTTCAGGGAAGAAAGCATGCTCTGACGTAAGGCCAGCCTATGGGCCATTCCGGATTCTGGATTTTTGAAGACATGGTGAGAGATCTGTTTGAGGCTGGGGTCCTGATACCCACAAGTAATACACAGCTTACCTGTGCTTTGGGTTCTGTAAATTTCTCTACCATCTCCCTACCAACACACACACACACACACACACACACCTCTCCATTTGACTTTTTCTTCTCTTGGTCTAATGCCTTCTAGAAGTATATCATTCTTAACAGAATTTCATGAACTTTCTTGGGAAAGAATTCCTACTCAGAACTTAAGGTCTTTCCCCCCACTGTGGGCACATACCTATGAATTTATGAAAGGCAATGGGATCATTGGAATTATTTGATAGTACTTTTTTTAAAGCTAGGCTTGTGTGGTTGCATATATTTATTATGATTAGAGAGGGAACTTTCATGTTCAAAGGGAAAAGAAGACTCCATACTTAATACTGGAAAATGAGCAAATACAGAAACAAAAGACATAAGTTTATCATGGGTAAAGAAAGGAGCATGTGATTGGAGGCAGAAGGAATATGAACTTTTACCAAAATTCAATACTAATGGCAATTCAGGCCTGCTTAACAATTTGAACTTGAAAAGCTTTGAAGGGTACGTTTTAGGGATAAAAAGATTGTGAACTCCCTCCCTTTGCTTAGAGGAAAAAAATCTCATGATTCCTTAATGTTTAGCTTCCAGGATTTGCAGGCTACATCGAAATGATAGTTTTTTATGCATTAATGTTTACATAACTGCTATTTTTGCAGACATTTAAATTATAGAGAACGGCAATTGTTGAGGGAAAAAAGTAGTATAAATAAATAGAAGCTAGAATTTTCCCCCTTCAGAGGTAAGCTTTTGCTATTCCTAGCACAGAATTCTTGTGCTGTTTGTGTGAGGTTGTTTTTCAGGCCCGCAAAAACTAGTTTCCCCGAAATAAAAATGTTGCAAGAAGGAAAACATACAATAGGCTAATAAAACAATGTTTGACTCTTCACGAGTGATATAGTGAAAAATATATTTTTAGCTTTAGGTACATTGGCTCACACCAGTATCTCTGTCATTTTCAGGAAGAAAACGGTAAGCAGGAAGTATAAGGTAAGCAGAGTATGTTTCACATTGTACATCCTGAGCTTGGGCACGATGTATATCCCATGTTATTGGGTAGCTTGGGATTTTATATCACAAAATACATGTTTAGAGGCATTATATCCTGTGACTCCCAGGATGGGCGTAACCAAGATGCTGCAGGTCCTGAGGGCAGAGGGGGAGGGCTTGAGGGGATGGTGTGGCAGTGAGTCTTGGGTGACCACACATCTCTTTGCCTAAATGATCCCCAGTAACTCCTCTTTTACTCCCAAAAGTGTCCCAATTTATTGGATGATAAACTTGATTACCTTTAACTTAGGAGAAACACGAAGGATGGAGTGGAGGACCCAGCTTAAGCTTTCATGAGATCCCCAAGTCACTTAAAAAAAAGGGAGTAATAACATTCCTCAATACGGGCCATTGATGCTTTCTTGGTCTCGTATAAAATGTGAATAGTGGCTCTTTTTATGGGTCTGTAACTTGTGTTCTAAGTGAAAACATGGAGGAAGCTAGCAAACGCAGGACTGACAAAGCCCCCAGCCTCTGCTTCCCTCCCCTCCCCCAACCTCCACCACCCAGTGACTTCTGCCCCCAAGTTCCACTTCAATCTCTCTATGGAAACCCTGTGGTCCTCACTGCCAAGAACTATCCTGAAAAGGGCACTACTGATGGAGAGGGAGCCTGGTGCCAGGACCACTCCAGTTAGAAGGAGGGAAGAGATGAAGAAGTTCAGGAGATGTAATAAAGAAGAAGTATACCATTTTGAGGACAAGGAAATATTTGTGCACCATGTTCATAAGAACATTGTTTGCAAAAGCCAAAAAGTGGAAGCAACCCACGTGTTCATCAGTGGATGAGTGGAAAAACAATGCATATAAACAAAATTATATATATATATAAGATATATAATTTCACTTTAAATAGGAATGAAGTACCCATACATGCTATGCCATGAATGAACCTTGAAGATACTACACTGAATGAAAGAAGCCAGATGCAAAAGGACAAATACTGTAGGATTCCATTTGTATGTGGTCTCTAGAGTAGTCCGATTCAGAGGCAGAAAGTAGAATGGTGCTTGCCAGGAACTGGGGGAGAGAGGAATGGGGAGTTAGTGTTTAATGGGTAGAGTTTCTGTTTGGGAAGATGAAAAAGTTCTGGAGACGGATGGTAGTGATGGTTGCACAATGCTTGCCATATACTTAATGCTACTTAATTGTACAGTTAAAAATGATGAAGATGGAAATCTTATGTTTTATGTGTTGTCCCAAATGTAAATAAAAAGAATACTTTGAGGATGGGACAGTATCAGGACAGGGACACAAGCAGGAGCCAGGGTTTCTTCTTTGGTGTACGAGTTTGCTGGGGTTGCTGTAACAAATCCCTACAAATGTGGTGACTTCAAACAACAGATGTATTTGCTCACAGTTCTGGAAGCCAGAAGTTTGAAGTCAAGGTGCCAGGAAGGTTGGTTCTCTGGGGAGGCCCTGAAGCAGAATCTGTTCCTTGCCTCTTTCTGGCTGTTGGTGGCTGCAGGCCGTCCTTGCTGCTCTTTGGCCTGGAAGGGCACCACTCCAGCCCAGTGTCTCAGGGTCCCGAATCTCCCTCTGCCTTTCTCTTACAAGGATATCTGTCATTAGATTTGTTTGACCCTAAATACAAGATGATCTTATCTTGAGATCCTTCACTTAATTAAATCTGCAAAGTTCCCCTTTCCAAGGTTACATTCACAGGTTCAATGAGGACATATCTTTTTCTGGTGGTGGGTGGTTGGGGGCGCACAGTTTGACTCAGTTCATTTGGAAGAGCTGGCTTGACTCAGAATTATGAAGCAAAGTCAACTTGTCATCGGTGAGCTCTGCCTACCTTTCCAATGGGCTACGGAAACTTCTTGCCTTCCACTTCTCCCCTGAACTTCCTTCACTGCCCTCCCCTATGGGCCTACCCGACCTGTCCTGACAGATGCCTGAGCTCAGAACCAGCACAGATGAATTTTAAATTCATCTGTTGGGTGTCTTGTTTCCATTTCACGTGAGAGAGCAAGCAGGCTGATGTCATGGGAGTGGGGAAAGGTTTTATTTTACCCCATGCAGCCATAGATTTTCATGCAGTGGGGACTTCTTTAAGTAATATATTGACTTCAGAGATGATTCTAATGATGGAAATAGGATGTAAAACAGTCCAGCAGAGCCTTTACACTGTCCTCAAAGTCCTGCCGTATCAACACCCACCCCTCTGCCAAGCCTGCGTGTCTGCCTGTTACTCCCAGTCTATGCCTTTTCCTTGGCCAAACAAACTTCTTCCAGGACCCTTTGATCATTTTCTCTTTCCATGCCAAATATAAACCTTGTTATCCACTGTGTCTGGAACATCCTCCCACTTTCTAAACCATATTGTTTTTCATTTCTGCATTGATTTCAAAGTCTTCCCCCTTCAGGTGGGTTTAAGTGATGTCAAAACATCACAGCCCGTATTCTTCATTAAGATGGTGGTTTTTAAACACAAATGTTTCGTTTTAAAAACATTTAAGAGCCAAGTAATTGCCTGTTTTACTGTAACCTGTGGAGTGTGGACGAGGTAGGCCATGTGGGCACATGAAACTACATCACAAAGCCTAATTCTGGGTAAATAAAAGACATCTCCAGAAATTCCTGGGTCTGCCTTGTTGGAATGGCTTTGAATAAGCCAACCTATCTGGATGAGGACGATTTGTAGTAAAAGTATTTGAGGGACCTGTGCAATATCTATCCCTGGTGAACAAAGCAAGAAAAGTATCATGGGTGGAAGGCCCCAGCATACATAAAGGTATGAAGTCCATTAACATTATTTTTCCTTTCTGCTTTGAGACTCTCATATTTCATTTGAATTACTTTTTTAAAAAAATTCTCAGTTCACTAGACAGTTTGATTACGTAAGCATTCTCTACTTAAATGGTGAAAATAAATATCAAGAGAATAATCGCACATGCCAAGTGTGCTCAGTGAAGCAATATGTGTAGGCAGCATTGAAAACAGTGACACAGTGATTATCTGTGCATAACTTGGTCATAATATCATCACTGTCTAGACTACTAGACAATTAGCATCCAGACATACTATAGCTCAGATTGAGGAAGGTCATTAAAACATGAAAGAGAGAATAGGCCTATTTGGGAAAGAAAGATTCAGTTCATTCTTTTCTAGAAAGGTATATATTGGAATTTAACTTTGGATTGAGACATGCATTTAGGGTCAGTTTTTTTATGGGTCTCTGCTTAGTCCTTATTTCTTTCAACCATATGGCTTAATCATTTTATATACACTTAGGGCAAGGCACATCTCTTTGATGTGATAATGTACCCCAGTTGCTACCTCTTTGCTCTTCTTATATTGCTTTAAGGGACAGATTTCAGCATTTAAGGAAATATCCATGTTATAATGGAAGCCCTTATGCAGAAGATACAGTTTTATATGACATAAAGTCATAGGATAGCAGAGGCTGTTGTGAGTTCACAAATTCCCCATTCGTTCTTCTCCTGCTTCTATGATAGGCGACCACATTTCCTAGCCTCCTTTGCAGTTGGGTAGGGTTATGTGACTGAGTTCTGACCAATGAAATGCGGGCAGAAGTACTACCTGGCCCCAACCTCCCACTAAATTCTCCTTGCGTTCTCTCTTCTCTTGTCCACTAACTAATGTGGATAAGAGCTACACGGCCCTAGACGATGGTAGATTCAGGAAAAGGGAAGGCCAGAGTGGTAAGTCACCGCTGGAAGAAGCACAGCCCCACCCCGAAGTCTCGAGCTTACCTCTGGCATGAGTGATAAATAGAATTTGTTTTCGTTAAGTCACTGAAAATTTTGAGTTGTTTGTTAGAGCAGATAGCCTACACTGAACGATACACATGGCTGGCAATATCGTTATGTATTTGTTATGCTATAATTAGGGAAATTTCAGATGCACCTAAGGTAACTGAAATCTATTTTTCATATGGGTCTAAGGAACGACATCCAGTGTAGTTTACCGTGAGTGAGTCACTCTTGGCATGGGCATGTCCCCTGCAAGGAACACATTCCCTGTAGAGTATCTATTGGTTCCCAATATGCAAACTTCATAGGACATATGTATCTTTCAATGCAGCAGTTATACTTACATCCCCAAAGGTGAATTCAACACCCAGTCTAGTAATGAGAAAAAAAGATCAGACAAAACCAAATTGAGGGATATCCTATAAAATACCTGAGCAATACTTCCCAAAAGGGTCAAGGTCAAGGTCATTGAAAGGGAGGAGAGTCTGAAAAACTATCATGGCCAAGAGGAAGCTAAGAAGACATGATGACCACATGTATTGTGGTATCCTGGATGAGATCCTGAAACATAAAAAGGTCATTAGACAAACACTAGAAAAGTCTGAATAAAGTAAGGATTTCAACTGATAATAATGTGCCAGTGTTGGGTCATTAGCTATGACAAGTGTACATAGTAATGTAAGGTGTTAACAATGGGGAAACTGGGTGTGGGGTATACAGAAACTCTCATTCCAGTTTAGTTGTAAATCTAAAACTATCTCAAAATATAATACATATATATAGATATATTTATTTTTTAGAAAGTAAATACAACATTTTTCGCAGAAGGACTTAACAGGAAAAATCTTGGATTACTTTCCAAGTACAATTGGGTGACTATGGGTGGTGTAAAGCACACTTCAGGGCAAGGAGTGGTGTGTGTACCTTGGACATGGTTGACACACTGAGACGCCAGGCTCTGCACACACAGCGGCTGTTGTTAATAACTGTGGCCATTTCTTTGGTGATCAGGAAGCAAAGATGTAAACCTTTATCATGTTGACCTGACATTGATGAATAAGAGTCAACAGAAGGTTGGAAGGGTCTGATGTTTGGGATAGGGACATGTGGGATTGCCTTGCACCATGACCATCCTCTTGAAATCCATTCAATCATAACTTCCTTGGATTGTGCATTCACTTTTCATGTGTTCGGTCTCATTTCAGCATTGGAAATATAAATTCTTTAAAGGACTGGCTGAGTTTTATTTCTCTTGCCCTTTCCCCATCTCCCATAGCGCACACACACACGTCCGCATGCATATGTACTCACACACAGATGCACGTGGATATGTGCTTCCTATGCACACACAGCCCCTAGCACATAGACCCTCAACAACCCTGGGAGCATGGGGAAGAAACACCACGGCAGGGTAGATGAAGCAAGACAGACATCACAGGCAAAGGGCCTTGAGTCTTCTGAGGAGGACAGATTTCTTCTTTTGATACCTATTTGGGCAGGATGTTTTGTGGAAACTCTGATACAGAACCAAGAGAGTAGGTCATGATGCATTTTCTCCTGACTTAATTCTTTTCTTAAACATAGGTCAGCTCTCAAACCGTTGAAAGAGTTAATGTTTTGTTTTCGTCCACTCCCTTCGCCACCACCCCAGCAATGGAAACACAGCACCAGAGATACAGAAAGCCAGCTTTCAAAGACAGATGCTGAAATAACAAACTTGCTTTTTCAATGAGTACTTAAGAAAATGGCCATTTTCCGTGGCATGACACCAAAACCGTCACGCTGGTATTTACTTTCTCTGCAGAACATGTGTGTATGTTGTGGGTTGCAAGTGGAACTTTGGCCAACCCTGGCCAGGCATAAAGGAATCATTTATGGCCCTTCAAAATCATTAGGGCTATTAGTCCTGACTTGAAATGAGTGAAATGCACAGACTCCTGCCAAAGGGGGAAACGGGTTCTGCTGCTTTCAACGTCTTCAAAGGGAGCTTCTCCAGGATGAACTGGTTCCAAGCAGAGCAGCCTCCAGAGGAGTCAGTGACATGAAACACACATGCCAGGCTGGGGCTTTTGCTGGCCTCACAGCCCTGCACTCAGGCACATGGGGAAGCTCTCATTGGCCACCTTCCCGGTGTCCAGCAAGTGTCCTTCATGAGGCAGCACAGACACCTTGCTTTACCTGGGGGTGGAGGATGCGCCCACACTCATGGCTTTCCCTCCTAAAGGAGTCAGTGTGAGATCCCAAGTAGCTCCCCCTGTATGAGGGGTCACGGCCTCCACTCTCCGCCTCTCTGAAGTTCCCCCCTTCACAGGACAACGAAGACTTTGTTTATTTTACTGATCGTTAAATTGAGGTGTCACCTGACACCTGCACTGCTAAAAACCTTTCAAAACATGCTGATATGCATGTGGTTTGGAAGAGAACATTTGGGTAGATGAAATAAGCTGAGTGTTTTTCTTTTCAATAAGTGTACACACGTACACACCCACATCATTCCAATCACATATATTATAAATTTGGACAGCCCCTTCAGCTCGCAAGGGCTTAGAGATTTGACTTTTTAAATGGAGGGATCGGCCTTGACCAGCGACTTTCAAACTGTGGGTTGTGAAATCAATTTAATGGGTTGTAAGCAGCATTGAAACATAAAGAATAGAACAGAACAGAACAGAGTAAAATGAGTTTTTGTTTGTTTTTTCAGGTGGTAAGGGTAAGTACTAGTTTTAAGAAATGGGTGCTATTAAAAGCACTATGTATCTAGGCATATGGCCACTACGTTATGATGTAAAATGTTTTCTGAATTCTGAAATCCACTGGCAGAGTTGATACTCTAATCTCGTTACTGGGGATCAAGGCTCTTTTTCCATGTGCTGGTTACTTTCCTTTGCCTCTCAATCCTTCACAAGGCCTTATGCTCTTAGAGAATGAGCTCTGAGAATTGCCTCGGTGGACCCTTTTGCTCTCTGGTCTAAGTGGGGTTCAGCTAATAGGGAGCCCAGCAGAGCATGGAGGAAGAGTAGAGAGGTGACATCAAGCTTTCAGCTCCCATTCTGTGGGGTCTCAATGGAGAAACACATCCCGCCCATCCTACTGTATTCTCAGCTCTTTTTTTTTTTTTTTTTGAGAGAGGGAGAGTGTGCATGCACATGTGAGTATGCACGCAAGTGAGAGGTGAGAGGGCAGGGGGAGAGAGAGAGAATCTTAAGCAGGCTCCACACTCAGCGTGGAGCCCAACTCAGATCTCGATGTCATGACCCTGAGATCATGACCTGAGCTGAAATCCAGAGTTGGATATTTAACTGACTGAGCCACCTAGGCTCCCCTGTATCCTCCGCTCATCTTAATTTGAGTGTGCTTTCTGTTTCTTCAGGAATTGGACAAATACAATGAGGTAGCCTTAAATTATACTAGTGTATTGTTTTTTTCCAAAATAGTTTTATATATAAAGTTTAAAGGGAGGAGGTAAGGGATCATTGCGTTCTATAAAGTGAGTGTTCACTTGGTGGTAGGGAGACTACTCTATTAAAAAAATGTAGAAGTTAGCAAGTGAGGTTCTTTGATATAATCAGTGCAAATACATTTTAGAAATAGGCTAAAACTTGTTTTGTTGAGTGCATTTCCCAGATAATTGCTAGACAGTTCAGAAGAAAGATCATAGAAAACAATATCTAAATGAACATGTTTCAGGTGAGCACATTTGATTATAATTTATTGTTCAATTTGATTTTCAACTTAGATGAGAGATTAAATTTTGTTTGAATGCTCTTATTTACCCGACTCTGTTCTAGAGTTTGGGATACATCATAAAACAGAACAAAGACTCCTGCCCTCATGGAACTTATATTCTAGCAGAAGAAGACGGGGATTAAACAATATTTATTAAATAAATGCTTTATATTAAAGGTGCTAAATGCCATGAAGAAAAAGCAGGTCAAGGTAAGGAGGGTAAGGATAGTTGGGGTTTGGGGACAAGTTGCAGGGTTACATAGAGAGGCCAGGTTAAGCCTCATTGAGGAAATCTGAACAAAATCTGAAGGGGAAGAGGTAGTTGGCTAAGAAGATGTCTGAGAGAAGAACATTCCAGTAGAGGAAACACCCCTACCTTGGGGAGGTTGGCTGGTGGGCACAGGATTAACGTAAGACTAATTGTGGTTGGTGCTGATGGGTGAAGGAGGAGAGCAGCAAGAGAGGAGATCATAGAGGCAGTGAGGGACCATCTACAAACTTTGGCTGTACTTCTTTCATGAAATGGGGAACCACCGAAGGGTCTGGGCAGGATAGGAACATGAGCTGTCCAGGGAGATAACTGTTCTAGCTGACGTGTTGGGAAGAGGCCATGGGGAGCAAAGCTGGAAGCTGGGAGGTCTGTAGGAGGGCTGAAAGGGTCATGAAGGAGAGACACTGTTGGCTCAGAATACGGAAATACTAGAAGGTGGTGAGAGGTGGTTGGATTTTGGATATCTTCTGCTGGGAGATCCAAGAAGACTGCAGTGAGCTGAAGAAAATAGTCTAGGATAACTCCAAGATTTTTGGCCTGATTAAACTGAAAAAAAAAAAAAAAAAAAAAAAAGCCACTCATTAAGCTCAGATCACAGCAAACTGTGGCTCTGTGAATAAGCCATAACGCTCTTCTCAAATGATAGGGCACATCTCTTTGCAAATAGTTGTTTCCTAAGGAATTCACAATTAACTGTGATCTGTTGGACACCTCAAACAGAATACAGTTTATAACCCTAACTTTCGGTCTTCCCGTGTTGATTATTTCATGAACTTTTCTGGGAGGTTTTCATTTATATGGGTCAAATTGCGCAAGGTGATTGTGGAAGATTTTTGAATGAGCCAGATTGCAAGTTTGGTGCCAGATTTCAAATCAAGTGTGTTTGGGTGAATAGCATCCTATTAAAATAACATTCTGTAGCTGACTTCCATGCGCACATAGCTGTTGCTCCACATGCAGGCAATTAACCACTGACGTATAGACATTTGTTCCAACTGGTGCTAAAAAAAGACACATTCAGCAAATTATTTTTTAAGATTTGGTTGCTTTATAGTGCTGATTGGGCAGTAACTGTATAAAAGGGAAGGAATGTGAAAAGGCTGCCATGTATTGTTATTAATCCCAGAGATAAGTGCTTTAATATGGTCCAGATAACCAACCAAAAGTCTTCATAAGATGCAGAATTTGTAGCCAGAGGGATTATGTAAATCACAGAACTCAACCACCAGCATGACACGATGAGGAAAATCAGGCACATCATATTAAGTGCCTGAGCCAAGAGCACATAGCTGGTTAGTAGAAGAGACACCCAGACAGGAACCTGGATGAATGGGCTGCTGGCTGGTGTTCTTTTCCCCATCTGATCTATTTCTCTTTTCTCTATCCTATTACAATTGAGATAGAACGGGCTCTTCTTCCAGGGGCAACAGAATGCCCAGAAAGCATGAAGACAGTTTTTCTGGGGCAGGGAGATCCATCTAAAGGGCTCTGGTCAATTTTGCTAGGACTCCTCTCTTAGTTTCTGCTTTGTTTTTCTTGTAAAGCTACAGATGACCCACCTCCAAGCTCTGCTGGCCCTGCTTTGTGAAGAATCCCAGCAAGCCAGTGTCCCCCAGCCCCAACCTGCTCATGGGTCTTCTCCTGGGTTCCATGTTCTCCTGTCTCTCTCCTCCATATTGTGACAACAACAGCAAAGAGTTTGTCTGCGATCAGTCCTAAAGAACCTGTCATTTCTTTTGGTGAAAGAAGCACTGGACCGGGAGTTAGGAGAACACAGTTCTGGGGAAGAGGAATAATATGCCTTGCCATGTGGGCTTGTCTTACAGAGTTGCTATTAGCAGCAAACAAATAATTAATGTGAGTGTAGGCTCTTTGTAAACAGTGAAACACTAAGCAGCTATGGGATGAGATTATGAAAAACCTATACTGCCTTTCACTGATGGATAATTCCATTGAAGTGCCAGATTTTTTTTTTCATTTGTTTTCTCATTCATTCAACATTCAATAAATATTTTTCAGATACTCGTGGTGAGCAGAATCTAAGATGACCCCGGAGATTTCTACCTGCTGGTGTATAGTCAAGCACTAATCTAGGTGAGCTGTGAAGGGATTTTGCAGATGCAATTAAGGTCCAAAAATCAGTCGGCTTTAAGAAAGGGAAATTATCCTTGGTGGGCATGACCTAATCAGGAGAACCTTGAAGCGAGACTGGTCTCTTCCTGGTGAGAGAGATATAAGAGGGAGAGGGATTCCATGTGAGGGAGATTCTTCATCACTGGCTTTGAAAGTGGAATGGCTCACATAATAGGAATGGGAGTGGCCTCTAGGTGCTAAGTGTGGACCCCCAGCTAACGGCCAGAAAGGAAATGGGGAGCTTGGTCTTACAACTTCGAAAGAGTGAATTCTGACAAAAAAAACTGAATACGTGTGGAAGCAGAAATTTCCTCTAGAGTTTCCAAATGAGAGCATAGCCGGCCAACATTTTAATTTCAGTCTTAAGACCCAGAGCAGAGGACCCAGGCATAGACCACCCTATAGAACTATAAGCTAATAATTGAGTACGGGTTAAAGCTGCTAAGTTTGTAGAAGGTTGTTATAGAGCAATAGAAAACTAGTACAAAGTTCCTAAAGGCAAGAGCTATGACATCCAGAGTCATATCTTCCCAGAGTCAACATAGTGGCTTCTAGGTAGTCAAATAATAAATTTGTCTTGAATGAGACAGGTGAAGGCATCCCATGGTTTTCCTAAAGCAGGATGGATATAAACTTCTCTGGAAGCACATTATATCACCAGGACTCAATCAGGACTGATAGGAGGTGCTGGTAACAAGGCCAGTGTTTTCAAGCATCACCTTTGGTCATAGACTGCAAAACCAGCTGGATGACTTGGGGAACCAGGTCCTTGAACTTGGACTCTTTGTGATCTGTCCTGGTCAGCTGGTGTCAGTGACAGAACGTCAATCAGATTTCTAATCTGATAAGATTTCTGCTGGTCTACACTTTCTTGCTAATGACTTTTCAGTTCTATGGAGTTCAGCAATTGGGGGGTTGAGTGAGTGTGTGTGTGTGTGTGTGTGTGTGTGTGTGTGTTTTCTTTAAGCAAACACATTTTCTTCTCTTTCTTCTTAGGCTATTGGATTGTGTTTTTCAAAATTTAAACAGAAGAAGAAACTATAGTTTGGGCTATTATTATACTGCTGTTTTATTTTTATACAACTTTATGTTTTTCTCTTTTTCTGAGTACAGTACATGAAAGCACAAGAATGGACTTTCTCTAATTTCCTCTCATCATTGTAATCCTCTTGAGTTTTGTTTCTTGCTGCTCCTCACCTGTTCTATTTGCTTTATTGATTTATTAAAATGTTCCTTGAATGGATTTCAACTTGGGAGGGAAAGGAACCAGTTAAAGAATGGCAGAGCCATCTAATTCTTCTGAAAAATGAAGTAAATGAGGGCAGTGCATTCAGAAGCTTTTCTGTCTTATTGAAATTGCCCAGGCAGGGGGAGGACTTAGGAAGGAAGGAAAGTAGGAAGGAAGGAAGGAAGGAAGGAAGGAAGGAAGGAAGGAAGGAAGAAAGAAAGGAAGGAAGGAAGGAAAGAAGGAGTGAAGGAAGGAAGGAATTGCCCAAGTGATATCTATACCACTTGCTTTACCCTCCAGTCAAAATGAATCCCTACTTTTCTCTCAGACATGCCTGTTAGAACATAATCTCTCTGTTCCTCAGTTTCCCCCCCGTAAAGAGGCAAAAATTGTGCCTACATCATAGTGGTATCAAGATTACACATATTTATTATGAAGAAGATCAGAATATGCCAACCAAATTTTTGCCACTTTGGCCTAAGGATTACTTGGAAACAAAGGCAATTGAGAATCAGCTGATGTAGAAAGAGTTCTCTGCCCTGCCTTTATCTGCCTAAAAGCAGGACATAAATTTCCCTTTGAGAAAGGTGCCCCCCCACCTCTTCTAGGAAGAAAAGGCCACTCTTATCATTGAACAAGGAGTCAACACTAAGATGAGTTTGCATAAACAGACCTTATGAAAATAGCCCTTATCTTCCATTGGTTCCCCCATATATTTCCTAGCCACTTCCCCACAATTTATCAACCCTTCAAACCCAAGCCCTCTTTCTTTTGTCAAAAGGGTATATAAGCCCCCAAGTCTAACCATTTACTTGAGTTTCACTCCTTTTTGTTGTTGTTGTTGAACTCCCATACACATAAGTATTAGTAAAAATTGTGTGCCCTTTCTCTTGTTCATCCATCTTTTGTTAGTTTAATTCACATACCCCTAGGTACTGAACCTAAGAGGGTAGACAAAAAGATTTTTCTCCCCAACAATTAATTTAAAAAAAAAATATTAGCCCTGTGTCTGGCATTGGATGACATAAATGTTAGCTATCACCATTATCATTTTTCTATCTCCATTGCTTCCAAATTTTCAAACACCTGTCATTCACATTCCATCTTCTCCACACAGCCTCCTGAACCTTGTATGCTCTGTCCCTCAAAGTCAGGTTCTCCCACCTCTATTTCTGGAGGCATTGATTTGTCTCTCCTAACATTGGTTACACAATGATTTTCATCAATACTGTTTATTCATTACTCTTACTGAGGACCAGAAGCCTATTTAAAATGCGTGTGTATCTCCTCCTAGGTTTAACTCAGAAACTGATACAAAAATATGGCCACAGGTGGGGGCTCTCTCTGTTACCTTTCTCTGTTTTTCCGCCTTCTTTTCTTGGAAATGTAACCAGATTCCTCATCTGAAAGGAATCTGAATTGGCCACTTTACCGCTCACCTTTCAGAACTGAGAATAATACTGTCATTCCTGTTTGTAATAGTATGTGTTAGTGTGGGGGCCAAATCTTTTCCCTAGTAGTAGAGGTCTTTCAGAATTTGGGCCCACACTCCACCCATCAGATAGTTACTTTTTCTCTCTCTCTCTTTATATAGATATATATTTTTTCAACTCCTTTTTCGAAGTTAGTAGCACCTGCTGGACATTCTTCTAAGTCATGACAGCCCTGCCTTTGTTTCTGCCATTATGATAAATCCTAATCTCTATTAATATTTAATGCCTGTGTTGAATCACATTTCCCAAGGAGCTCATTCTCATTACTTAAGTCCATCCCCCCTCTTGAATTTTTCCAAATTTCATTATTTTTCTATAATATCTACACTGTATATACTTTCTATACCATCTAATCTCATATTTGGGAAATCAAAAATTAGTATGTCTCTATTTTTACATATATCTTAAGTCTTAAATATTGAATAAAGTTTTTAATACCCTAAAGGACAAAGATGGATTTTATGTTAGTATTTTTTTGTTTGTTTGCTTCTTTTTTTTTTTTTTTGGCTCCTAGGCAAAAATACAAGGTTATATATGAAGTCAGAATTCGTAAGTATTTTGTTTATTTGAATCTAATTGAAATAAATTGCCCTTGTTGACATGATCAGATACTGACTCTAAGAAAAAGCAGAAAAGTCATGAGGAAAGAAAATACCTTTTAATATTTGGGAGGACAGCAGATGAAACAATGTCTCTCCCCACACTGATATCAGGTCCTACTCCCTGTAATGTGTAAATGTTACCTTACAAGGAAAAAGGGACTTTACAGATGAGCTTAATGATTTTGACAGAGAGATTATTTTAGCTTATCTGGCGGGGGGGGGGGGGGGGGGCCCTAAATCCAATCCCAAGGGTCCTAATGAGAGAGAGGCTGAAGGAGATCAGACACACAGAAATGAAGATGTGATGCATGGCAGAGGTTGGAGCCATGTGGCCACAGCCAAGGAAGCCAGCAGCTTCCAGAAGCTGGAAGAGGCAAAGAAGGATCTCTTCGGGAGCCTCTGGACAGAGCCCAGCTCTGCCCACACCTTGATTTTTGCCCTTGATTTAGCCACCGTGTTGGACTTCTGGCCTCTGGAACTGTGAGAGAATAAATTTCTGTTTTTTTAAGCCAGTAGTAATTGGTTACAGCAGCCATAGGAAACTAATATCATGTATAAACTTGAACATATTCCCATTGTCTGTTTATATTTTTAATAAAAATGGTATTACACCATTATACCATGCATATTATTTTTGTAACATGCATTTAAATACCCTACATAACTTCTTGTAGAGAATTTTAATGGCTACTTGGAATTTATTGTCCATTACAATTTATTTTCCCATGTTCCACTGTTGCAGGTTTTTAAAATTGTTACCAGTTCTTTGTCACTATAAGTTATATTAAATAACAATCATATTAATGAAATCTTTGTACACATTTATGGATTGTTTTAGGCTAAAAATGCAAAAAATAGAACTAGTTGGAAGATATAGACCGTTTAGAATGCTTTTAATAGTCATCTGGTATGGAGAAAGACATGTATCATATGACCTCACTGATATGAGGAATTCTTAATCTCAGGAAACAAACAGGGTTGCTGGAGTGGGGGAGGGTGGGAGGGATGTGGTGGCTGGGTGATAGACATTGGGGAGGGTATGTGATAAGGTGAGCACCGTGAATTGTGTAAGACTGTTGAATCACAGACCTGTACCTCTGAAACAAATAATACATTATATGTTAAAAAAAAAAAAAAGAAGATAGCAGGAAGGGAAAAATGAAGGGGGAGAAATCGAAGGGGGAGACGAACCATGAGAGACTATGGACTCTGAGAAACAAACTGAGGGTTCTAGAGGGGAGGGGGGTGGGAGGATGGGTTAGCCTGGTGATGGGTATTAAAGAGGGCACGTACTGCATGGAGCACTGGGTGTTACACGCAAACAATGAATCATGGAACACTACATCAAAAAAAAAAACTAATGATGTAATGTACGATGATTAACATAACATAATAAAATTTTAAAAAATAGTCATCTGGTATGTTCAGGCATTCTCTTTAATATCTATGTCAATAACTTTAGATTCCTGCCTACATGGTAGTTGTCAGATTCCCACTATTCCCAATATATGTGGAGCATTTTCTGTCCTCCCCACGTGAACCCTCTGCCCTGCTCTTCTCTCCATCTGGCTACCATGTGGCGGCATCATCCCCACGACACCACTTTGAGAGGCTCACTCTGCCTCCATTTCATGCACCCATTATAAGTTGGCAGTCCTTATTTCTAAAGTACTGCTTCCAGAAGCTTCCAAATCTATAATGCTCAGAGCACCTGATCCATGCTGGATTCCACACTGGAGTCCATTCTGCGTAGGAAAAACAGTCTCCTCCCCAAGAGCATTCTACATGTGGACACGGAGGTGACCCCCGGTCTGCTCTCATGCAGAGACTGTCCCTTAGGGGCTCCACTTTTCTCTAACACACGAGTCCCAAAGCCAAATATGAACCAGACCAGGCCTGAAGGTGGCAGAGAGGTGGGGCAGAGGCCAGCTGGAGAGGTTACCTTTCCTCCTCCACACCTGTGATTGTTGACTGGTGGGAATGAGGGTCGGGTGTTGCCAGACCTTCAGATTTGTCAAAAGGAGCCTAAACTCTCTAGCTCTGTGTGAAATATCTATATTCTTAAGTGTTGAAAAATTATCTAATATATTTTAATACTGGAGGGTAAAACAAAACACCTCAGCAGCTGAATCTAGCTCAGTGGTCCAGAGTAGGAACGCTGTACCAGCTGAGGACCCAGACCCTGCTGCTTCCCATGAGTTTCCCCCCTGCACCCCCAAGTTATCTCCCTGAAGACCTATTTTTCAGCTTCTTGGAACTAAATCTTCAAATATCTGTATCTTACCAGGGCCTTTTCTTTATCTTTGCATAACCAAAAACCACTTTATATTACTTTCAAGAGCTTTTCCCCCAAATCAGCAACCACCTGCCTTGTAAACACAGAAACGTTTAAAACTTTGAAAGCACTGAGATTTGTTCTAACTTTTATGTTCTAAGACTCCAGAAGCATTTATGCAGAAGGCAAGATCTGTGGGTTCCGTGCTGCTCTTTCCTCCTAAACTCTTTGTAGGGAGGAAGCAGACACTTCCCTGTTCCCCTCACTGTCCTTCCTGCATTTTACACATTTCAGTGTGTGCACAGTAAAATGAGGCCCCCCGTGCAGTCATTTCACTAGCAGGCGGTATTCGTGCTCATCTTCCTTCCCACCATCCCTTCTCTCTGTGAATTATCCGCAACCGCAGCAATGAGCATTGTGCCTTCTGTGGTTTTGCTCATTTTGATCTTCCAGGAGGCACGCTTGTAATGTAGTTGGTGAAGCTTCTCAGCTGCCTGAAGTCTTCACACTTCTTATGTAGTTTTTTTAACATCTGCCTTAGAAAAGAATGCTGAGATTTGTTTACATAATTTCTTTAAAAAGTTTGCTCCTGGAGGGAAGGGGTATGATAGAACAGGAAATTTCCAGAATGCACTCCTTCTTAGCTAGTATCCTAAAGTATTTGATTGTTGGAACCTGCAAATTCCTGAATTGCTTAATCCCCATCATGGCCTGGGATATTATCTCATAGTTGTGTTCTTTAAACACACCCAAAATGTATAGAAGAAACCTCTCAAAACATCAAAGGAATTTGGCTCTATTCCAACTTAAATGATCTTGAAAATTCAATTTAGTGAGGTGTCCTTCATTCCATCCCTCTTTTGTTCTCTACACCCAGCTGGACTTCATGTCTTCAGTGCTAACTTTTTATGATCCTTTGAATCTTGTTTCTTCTCTTGGTTCTTGCTGCCGCTGCCTTGGTCCTGTCCTCAGTCAGTTCTCAAAGCTCCCCCCAACTACCTCTCACTCCCTGGCAGGTTTTATCAACCTCAACCCCATCTCCTCGTGGCCACATAAACCTGGTCGTGTCATCTCCGAGGAGAATCTTTCTCTGGGTCCCCATGGTCACCCATGTAAGGGACAGCCCCTAGAAGTGTTCTGTGAGTGTTGGCTATGTTTTACTCTCACCTCCTCTCTCCTCCCAGAAGAATTAAGTATCCTTGAGGAATTAGAAGTAAGGCCACGCTCTGGGAGTTAGGCTATAAAACAAAAATCAAGGATGAAGCCAGGAATCTTCCAAGTCACCCTAAAACAATGGACTGGGTCACTAGCTAGTGAGTTTCACTTGTGAAATGACTGAACGTAGCAATATGCTAAGAAGTAAGGTGGCCATTTTTACTTAAAACATAAAGATAAAAAGAGGTTTCTAGAGGTAAACAGACTCATAGCCAATGGACTTTCAAATGTTCCAGTTTTGACATCAGCAAGAGTATTTCTATTGGGTTCATGAATGAATCAGTCCATCCTAGCCTAGAGATAAGAACTTTGAGGTTCATCTGTCAGTGCTCTCAGCCAGGGGGCAATTCAGCTCTCTCTAGGGAACAACTGGGAATATGTGGGTGTGTTTTGATTTGTGACAATGACGGGGAAGAGAGGGCAGCATTTACCGGTGTTTTAGCAGCAGGACCAGGGGTGCTAATGGTCCTGCAATACACAAGATGTGTCCCCATCATAAGGAATTGTAGATCCAAGGGGCTAATAGTGCCCCCACTGAGCACATGTAGTTTTGGTTCTGATCTCAGCTTCCCATTGTGTATCTGCCTGCAGGAAGAATATGGTGGTGAGCTCTAGATTCAGACATCAAGTCTAATTCAGAGGCTGGAAAAGAACTCCCCCTTTTACTCCAGTAAAAAAGTTCCAAGGAAGAACTCCAAATGAAGTCAATTATCCCTCCTCCCTCCCTCCCTTTTGCCAGTCAGTATGGCTGCAGGGTTGGACGCTATGACTGGCTCAGTTTGGGTTTGCCTACCTCTGTGACTGTGGCCACGGTCTCTCCCATGGGATAGGGGGTGGGTATAATGCAGATGGATATCAGGTAGACACAAACAGTAGCCACCACAGTCTTTTGCACTCCTAGTAAAATCTATATAAAACCTACATTCTGACCTGAACACTGGAGCACATCTTCCATTGTTCCAAGGAACTCAATGACTCAACAATTAGTCTTTGTCCAATGTCAAAGGTTGACACCAAGTATGTGAGATTCCTAGGGCTGCCTTAACAAACACTACAAACTTGTTGGCTGAAAACAACAGAATTGTACTGTCTCACAGTTTTGGAAGTCAGAAGTCAAGATGTCAGCAAGTTGGCTCCAAGGAGGAATCTGTTCCATGCCTCTTTTTTGCCTTCTCTTGGTGGCTGGCACTCTTGGTGTTCCTTGGCTTGAGACTGAAAGTCTCAGTCTCTGTCTCTGTCTTCACGTGGCCTTTCCCTCCATGTCCCTGTCTCTCAAATATCCCTCTTTTCTGTCTTGAAAGGACACTTGTTATTGGATTTAGGGCTCATCCTAATCCAGAATGATCTGCTCTTGAGATCCTTAATGACATCTGCAAAGGCCATATTTCCAAATAAGGTCACATTCACGGGTAGAGTTAGAACATGAACACATCTTTTTGGGGGACACTATTCAACCCACTCCACTGAATGATATGGTTATATCCCCAGAAAGCCAAGGTAGCTTTTTCTTCTCTGAGTGACCTGGTTCTCCAAATTCATAATCTATACCCATAGAGCATGAATCATTCATGACAAACACACTTTCTAAAAGTAAAGCTTTTGAACAAATGTGTGGATGGAGAAAATGAGCCCCAATTAAGCTCCTCTTTGTGACAAACCTCTCAGAAAAGCATTAACTCTAATCTTCAGTGAAAAGCATTGTAAAATCAAGGTCAGATGGGAAGATGGTGTTTGAAATGGCCTGGGTTTCCTTTAATGGAATGAAGAGAGGTAGAATTTACTGTGATTATGATATGCTTTTAGCCACACAGGAGTCAGGGTCAGAGAATTAAGTGAAACCAACAAAACTGTGGCCAACTGTGGTTTTGTCTTTGGGAGACTTTGTGAATTATCAACAGGCAGGGAGATAGGAATGCTCTCTCCATTCATGATACCTTCAGAGTTTGTGTGAACCGGGCTCTCTCTGGTCTTCAGAATAGCTTTTGCTTTTCCATCTGCATTTTCAGTTTTATTCTTTGGTTGTGAGAAGATTGAGAAAAGGGTAAGAAATTATGCTTTGTTTGGCATTGGTGACGAGAACTCTCTTTGGTTAAGCTAAGAAATTAGCACACAATTTTATTTAAAAAGCAATGTTAATGTCCTCCAGATCTTCAGGGCTTCTGCTACCTGTGAGTCAGGGCTTGGCTCAAAGGTGGCTTCCTCACAGAGCTCTTCCCTCTATCTGAAGCATCCTCCCCACCACCCTCCACCCATGCCGTTCCATCACCTAGTAAAGCTGTCACTCTCAATCTCCTGCTTTATCTCTCTCTAAGGCACTAGTGATGTATCATTGAAGATAGATTAGATATATCGATTTGGCTGAGGTCTGTTTCCTTTCTAGGCTATAAGCTCCAGGAAGGAAGGAACTCTTATCATCTTGTACACTCAGGACCTAGATCAGTGCCCGACACATAAGGAGCCTTCAGTCTACATTGCTTGAACTGATGAACGAGTACATGTGTGGATTCCTTTGCTGTGTGCCCTGTGTACTGACTCATTTCCTCCTCAGAGCAATACTGTGATGCAGATGCTGAATGAGTCAGACGAGTTCTCTGGTGAGAAGCACAGTGGTCTGGAAATTAGGCAGTATAAGACATGTGTGAGAACACCAACACCTGCTCTGCCTGGGTACACCTGGGCACTGGGCCTTTGTTTCCTTATCTGTAGAATGGCGTGACAGTGGCACCTGCCTTGTAGGGTTGTTATTATGACAATTAGATGACACTGCATTTGACAGGAACAGAACTTGACACGTTGCAGGCACTCAGTAAACATAAGCTAATATGTTGCCCTTTTCCACCTGAATGAGGTAACATGAACAAGAATACAGTGTTGCTAGATGGAGAGGCAGAATCGGAACTCAGATCCAACTTCTTCTAGAGGTTGAGTCAGGTCTTGGGCCCACTGTTAATTTTCTTGATGTGTTTGAGGTAGGCCTCAAAGAAATTAGGCAGATATCACTGGAGTACTCTAGCAGCTGGAAGACTGGAACATTCAATACTACAAACAGCACAGCTACCAGTTGGTCACCACGAGGACACTGGTCAATATAGGGAAACAATATTGACCAACATGGGAAAATACTTCATGGCTATGCAAATCAGAATCTGATGGCTATCATCTTGATTTCTTAGAGACGGCGATACAATAGGAGCAGGCCAACCTATGCCAATTTACCAACAAGCATGTTTCATCAGAACCACTCCAAAAGATGAGAGAATAGTTTAGTTCAAGCTGTGGTATTGCATGACAAAAGGCGGAGGTCAACTGGATGACTCACAGCATGGCCAACACTACTCAGCTACAGTTGTGGTAACCCCAGATTCCTACCTTGCCTTTAGCACAACATCAGTGTATCTGCTAAAGCCCTTTGTATAGTTACTTCTTCTTGATTATCTGCTTCTCAGTCCATTGATCAGCAGAATCCAAGGCTAATTCCAAATACAGGCACACTGTTCTATCTCTTCAACCTTACCTTACCTTTCTAGCTATGTTATTATTTTTATAAAATTATTTTATTTTTTTATTGGAATGCAAACCAGTGATATAGTTTTGGAATCTTGCTAGCCATATGCTGGACAAAAGAGATGAGCTTTTGTATTTTTTCCGCGGACAATGTGCAATGCAATTGTGATTCAGAACTAAGAGTTCTCAGCCTCATAGTGGTACTGCACTATTAAATATCCTGGTCATCAGGCTTGAGGATGTTTGGAATATTGCCACCAAGCTCTTGAAATCCAAGCCAAGAGACTGGGTCCTTTTCATCTGTTGACCTTCGTCTCTTACGTGTGGCTTTTGTAAATAAAATCTATTGAAGATAATTGACCAGCTACTTTAGCTATACCAGGAAGAGATAAAAATAATTTTCTTACATATTTATTTATTTAGCTAATCACCAACAGTTCTGAAAACACCAAACTGAAAAATATACCACTTTCTTCTCATTGGTGACACAATTAAATAACTATCTTGCTACAAAGTAGTAATAATAATTGAATGTGTTTGTTTCCCAAGTGCTGATTTCCTGATATTTTGCACAAACCTTAATGGATTTCCAGGCTGATTTATTTTTATTTGATTTCTCTCTGTCTTTGGGGTCTCCAGAGAATATTCACATAGGGTTTTTTTTTTTTTTTTAAGATTTTATTTATTTGACAGAGAGAGACGCAGCGAGAGAGGAAACACAAGCAGGGGGAGTGGGAGAGGGAGAAGCAGGCTTCCGCAGAGCAGGGAGCCCGATGCAGGGCTCGATCCCAGGACCCAGGGATCATGACCTGAGCCGAAGGAAGACACTTAACGGCTGAGCAACCCAGGCACCCCAGAGTTTTTTTTTGTTTTTGTTTTTGTTTTTTTATGAAGTTTGTTCACTATAAAAAGAATCACTAATTCCTTTCTACCTTGGTTGTTGGGGATTAGTATCACACTCTAAAATACAGTGAAATTCAATGTTAATAAAACACCATTTTACATCTTCTTCTAGCTTATACCTCTTTTCCACACATATTGCATGTCCTATGTTATGAATATTTTAAATTACTACAACTTGCACAGTATTTAGAAAAAATTATTTCAAAATAATCCAGTAAATTATCTATTACCCTGTTAGTACTGTATTAGTATGTGTTATGCCTTAAGAATATAGCAGACAGAAATTCTCATGCAAATTCCTACACCTTTGAGAGATACAGAGCCCTCTTCCAGAAAGCATATAATCAGGGCCTCCTACACCAAGTGTTAAGTGCTTAACATCTTTAGAGAGACCTCCTGGGCTTCTGACCAAACCAATGGTGAGCACTGAGCTAGGAGGAACTTCTCTGAAAGAAAGCCTTGTGGTTGCCAGGAATGAGAAAATCTATTGACTATTGCATTCTGCTCTTTTGATATGTTTTGTTATTGTTGAAAGCAAAGTGCAGGAAGCTGCCATTTATTAATTTCCTTCAATCTCCTTCCCAGGATCTGTAGCATGTTCTCACTAGCCAAGAGATTGCTGATTCAGGCAAATCTTTTGTGGGTTGGATTATGTGAGAAAGAAGGTGTCCATTTTTGAGTCTCTGGGAGGAAAAGGAGACTCAGGTTTTAAGGGAATTAAGAGGAGACAAGGTGAAAAATAATTTCTCTCAAAACAATAAATAAAAGGGTAGCTATATCCACATTACTTCAGAATTTTAAGACAACTTTCCAGATTGTTTATTAAGAATTAACTCTTGGGATGCCTGGGTCAAACTCCAATTTCAGCACAGATCATGATCTCAGGGTCATGAGTTCGAGCCCTGAGTGGGGCTCTGCACTCAGTGCAGCATCTGCTTAAGATTCTCTCTCCCTCTGCCCCTCCCCCTGCTCTCTCTCTCAAATAAATAAATAAATAAAGTCTTAAAAAAAAAGAATTAACTCTCTCCAACCCATATAAAATTGCTGAACTAAGGCATTTCCTATCTAAAATGTTTACCTTTTAATAGCTGAATCTGGGTGACCTCAAAACTTTCAAGACCTAGATTATGTCTCTCTAGTGCAGTGTTTCTCAGCTTTGTGCAGTGGCAGTATCGTAGCCAATGAGGTTTATCCGAGGGGTAATTATTGCTAATTGAAAACTTCCTCAGTCTTGGGGCGCCTGGGTGGCTCAGTTGGTTAAGCGACTGCCTTCGGCTCAGGTCATGATCCTGGAGTCCCAGGATCGAGTCCCACATCAGGCTCCCTGCTCAGCAGGGAGTCTGCTTCTCCCTCTGACCCTCCCCCCTCTCATGTGCTCGCTCTCTCTCATTCTCGCTCTCTCAAATAAATAAATAAATCTTTAAAAAAAAAAAAAAAAAAAGAAAACTTCCTCAGTCTTGGTGTAACTGGCTTTTGGGACTAGAAGATTCTTTGCTGAGAGGGGACTGTCCTGTGCACTGTAGAATGTCTAACAGCATCACTGGTTTCTACCATTAGATGCAATAGCGTTTCTGCCTCCACATTTGTGACAATAAAATGCCTCTCAACATCTCCAAATGTCTCCTGGGTGGGGGTTGGGTAGCCATAACCACCCCAATTGAGAACCACTGCTCTAAGTGCAAGAAAGCAAGACTCATAATCTACAACTTACATCCTAATTATCATTAGCTGACCATGGTTATCTGGAGGACTAAGTTGAGGAAGATTCAGAGGGCTCAGCTATAAAGAATGTCTTATCTTGGTTGCTTAGCAAGGTCTTCCATGGGGAGAGGTGCCATGTTAGGGTTCTCTGGAGAAACAGAACCAGTAGGATTTGTGTCTATATATCTACATTACATCTATGTCTATCTATATCTATCATCTAGATACATAGAGAAAGAAAGAGATTAATTTTAAGGAATTCACTCACATGGTTATGGGAGCTAGCAAGTCCAAAATCTGTAGAGTTGGCTGGCAGGCTGGGGACCCAGGGAAGAGTTGGGGTTCAAGTCCAGATGCCATCTGTTGTTGGCAAGATTCCTTCTTGCTCAGGGAGGCCAGTATTTTTTTTATTAAGGCCTTCAACTGATTGTATGAATAATGTTTGACCAAATATCTGGGTACCGTGGCTTAGCCCAGTTGACAGATAAAATTTATGATCATAGGTGCTCACTGTTCTTTTTAGTGAAAGCACTTTAGATTGGACCTTTGATTGTACCAAACTTCACCTGCATGTGTGGTCGACACCAGCTGTATTCCCTGGGTGGGTCCAGGAGGACAGGCATCAGCCTGCACATCCCAGGGGCAGCATGCAGTGCCTTTGCTGCCTAGTCAGAGCAGCAGGTCTGACCTGACAAAGGGAAGAAGTCAGAAGATGGCAATGAACTGTAACACACACATTCGAAGAGAAGAGAAGGAATGCCAGCTAAAAAGATAGAAGTAAATATACCGTAGGCTGGGCACTGGGGATAGATTTTTAAAATGGAAAGATCAGGGGCACCTGGGTGACTCAGTGGGTTAAACAGCTGACTCTTGATTTCAGCTCAGGTCATGATCTCAGGGTCACGAGATTGATCCCCACGTTGGGCTCCCCCCTCAGTGGGAAATCTGCTTGAGATTCTTTCGCCCTCTCTCTCTCTGCCCCTTCCCATACTCGTGCTCTCACTCTCTCTCTTTAAAGTAAATAAATAAATCTCAAAAACCTAAAAAAATAAAAAAATAAAATGGAAAGAATAAATATGCTGCAACAGATAAATCTCACTGACAGGAGCTTGAGTGAAAGAAGCCAGAAACAAAAGCTATATACCAGAAGATTCCATTTCTATTAAAAAATTAAAAAAACAGGCAGACTCCATCTATGATGTTAGAATGGAGGACGGCAGCTACCCACATGGGCTTCTGGGGTATCAGTGCACTCTCCTCTTGAGCTCAGTGCTGGATACACAAGTAGGTTCTGATTGGAAAATTCATCAAGCTATATTTATTCTGTATGCACTTGTCTGAAGGTATATTATATATGAATAAAAATCTAAATTTAAAAGGCACAAGTAGAAAGGAAATGCAAGTGGGAATGAGAAGAGGAGAGAGGATGGAGGCAGAAACAATGATTATGTTGTCAAATCACAGGCACCACACACTGTTTTATCTGCTCTACAATATTTTAATACTAATTATGCTAGTATTATAGACTTACTATGTTTAATTAAAGAAGTAAAGAGACCTTCAAAAAGACTGACAATATCCATTTTTGAAAACCGATTAGGTAACAGGAACTCCGGACCCAGGAGGTCCTGAACTACAAAAGCTGTGACTTTCAAAGTCATTAGCACACCAAATCCCCGTTCTAGGACAGGTGAATAAATGTCCCACAGAATTCCAGAACTCAGCTAAGCTAGATCAATTTCTTTTAGGTGGAAAAGTGCAATACTTCAACACAAGCAGACGCACTATGCTAGCAAGAATAAAAAGTGTGCTGGGCTCTTTGTCAACACTCTTCAGAACGACAACGTTGGCTCCCTCCTGGGGTTGACCAGATGACCTCAAAGGTCTTTTCTGCTCATCATGTTCTATAATTTCTGTATTTGTCACACTGTGTGAAATATCCATTCAAATCATTACTATAATACTCTTTTATGACTTAGGACTTTTCTTCCATTCTTAGCTTCCCCTTTAACAAGGAAAACAGAGACCTCAGTGCTCATAAGCAAATCACTGTTTTGTTTGGTCTGAAGTCAGATGGGAGGCCTCCAAGGAAAACTCCCTTTTAGCATTTTCCAATTAGAAAGTGCTGCACACTGCACTAAGAAACCATGTTCTTTCCCACTTTCCATTTACTTTTATTGCCATTATTTATCTGAGAGGATCATATTTCAAGAAAGACTTTTTCCCTAACCAAAAGGAAAAAATACATTTCTTTATAAAGAAAAAAAAAGTTCAGCAAACTCAAATCCAGTAGAATGTCTATCATTTTCAAGGCATGACATTTTTTAAGGAGTTTTGAATAAGAGGATATTAAGAACAGTGGTAGCTTATAAAAGCAGCTTGCTGGATAAGGACCTATTTGGAAAGGCTTTTTAAAAGTGCATTATTTACCCAGTGGAGCTGTCAGGTTACCATGTTTACTCAAGGGAAGGCAGATTTTCTTTTTTTTTTAAATCTGGCCCATGCTTTTCTTAAAACAGGCTATTGACCGGAATCAATGCAGAGTGGCCTAAAAGACACAGAATGGCCAGGCCTCGCTGGTACCTAAATAAATTGTCAGCCCAAGGTCATGCCTTTCATCAGTATTGGAAGCTATTTTTGAGTGGCTTATATGGAATGTGAATTGCTAAAGACTCAAAGTATAGATAAGACACATTTAGGGATGAGAAAACCACTCCAAAAAGCCCCCTGAATTCATCAGGTTTGCCTCCAACTCTTAAAGAAACAAAAACACATTTTTCATGTCCAGTGTGATACACTTTTATTAGTAAAGCTATGTGTAATGGCATTTTTTGTGTCTGTGACTGATTGTTCATATGATTTAAACAAAATCAAATGAGAAATATAATTGATTTGTCCTCTTCTTTCTCAGTTGGGCAGACTGATGCTATAGTCTGTGATTTGCTCTTTTGCCAGAAGTGTCCAGAAAAGGTTCCAGAGGACTCAGATGCAAATCTGGACCCTATTCCTTAGTGAATGCACCAGTTAGTATCTAGTGCATGATAAGCACAAGCATGGTTAGGCTGCTGTAAGTAACATGCCCCCAAGCTCAGTGGCTTCACACCACAGAGATTTATTTCTTACTCAAGCCAAATGCGCCATGAATTTGGGAAGCTCCTCAAAGCAACTGTCCTCCACGTAGCAACCTGGCAGTCCAGACTGCCTCCACCCTGGCACTTGACCATGTCAACTCAAGGCTTTTTTCACAGCTACCCCAACAAGGCCAACAGAGAGACCTAGCACTCTGCTGGTAACCCATTGAGCAGAACTAGCCACATGAGTCCAACCAAATGGAAGTGCTTGGAAAGTGGAATTTCCCTGTGCCTGGAAGGACAGGAGGGCCAGATAGAGAAGAAGCCCCAGATGTTTTGCTACAGTGGGAAAGAGGAAGCAATCTAATTATTCACCTTTTGGATAGAAAATTGCATGTGTGTGTGTGCATGTGTGTATGTGTGTGTGCGTGTGCGTGTGTATGTGTGTGTGTATGTGGTGTGTGTGGGGGGGGACTGTGTGACAGTGGTAGTTATTCTTCTCATCTGAAAATGAATTCTAAGTGGTCTTGAGCCTAGATAATGTAAACATGGTTGACCATGAGGAAGTGTGGGTTATGCTACTAGACCATAGAAAGTAGCCAATTTAGATTATTATATTCTTATTATTTCAGTTGATTGATTGAACAGGAAGTTTGCAAAGATATTTAAAACTAAAATTTTTAAATGAAAAAAAAAAACCAAAACAACTTTATATAGGTAGAGGAAAACAACATCCGAGAAGGCTCTTCTATACAATTCTACAACTGGTTCTCAATCAAGGACAACTTGCTCCCCAGGGAACTTTTGTCAATGTCTGAAGACAGTTTTTGCTTTCACAGCTGATGGGGGGAGGTGTTATTGACATCTAGTGGGTGCAGGCCAAGGATTGTGCTAACCATCTGACAATTCACAGGAGAACCCTAACAACAGAGAATAATCTGACCCAAAACATCAAGTATTAAGACTGAGGACCCTTAACCTTAAGTTCCAGGTTGTGAATTTAGTTGTGTCATTGTAAGCATGTTCTTCCTGATTTAAGTTTTTCCTTTTAAAGAAAATAACATATTTTCATCTCTTGTATATTTAAAGATTAATAAATAAGAAATTACATTGGGTAACCGGGTAAAGAAAGACACTGGGGCGCTTGGGTGACTAAGGTGGTTAAGCGTCTGCCTTCAGCTCAGATTGGTTCCTGGGATTGAGCCCTGTGTTAGGCTCCCTGCTCAGCAGGCAGTCTGCTCCTCTCTCCCTCTGCCCCTCCCCCCTGCTCATGCTCTCTCTCTCTCTCTCTCAAATAAATAAAATCTTAAAAAAAAGAAATTACAGCCATTGAATGACTATGGGTCCCACAGAGGCAGAATTCCCATACACCTAAAACATCATAAACACTGAGATGTACTTGGTGATGTCACTTATTCATTCAACAGACTTGCAGACATTCCCTGAGCACCTGCCATGCTCCAGGCACCATGTTAAGCACTGGCTGTGTGGAGATGAGCAAGGCACAGAAACCACACCCAGGGACCAAGTCTGAAGCAAATGCATAAACAGATACTCCAGTCATGTTTGGTGGATATTGTGGCGTAGGTTTATCCCATGAGCCATGATCACTTCAGTTAGGCATCTGATGTGTGTCTGTGTGTATAATGTGCACACACGCACATACACACACATACATGAAAACCAATAAATACTGTTTTAATGAAAGAATGGGTGAACAGATAGATCTCAGTCTGAGGAGGTAAGGAGCAACTTTTCAGGCATGGAGACATGCACAGGGCAGGGAGGAGAGGCAGATCATAAGGAATGACTATACTTGCAGGTGGAGTGGACTCAGATTGTTCCCTCATGGAAGAGGGGAAAAAGTAAGGAAGAAGGGACTTTCAAAAGTGCGAGGTACAGAGAGGATGGAAGAGGACAGAGAGAGCTAAGAAGATCACACAGGCTCTGACAAATGGGGTGACCTGTCCGGAGTTAGATCATAGGTCCCAGGAGCCTAAGTAAACTGTGACTGGCTTCAGACTGGGGGCTCTGATGTGTCTCTACCCTCCCCAACTCCACTAAGTGAAGAGCAGGAATTTGAATCTAGCTTTGTAACACCCAAGAATGTGGTTCATGCTCAGGAAAAGGTATTCATTTAAATCTACTTTAATTTGAGAGCGAAATCTCTCATAAAAATGTTAGGAAGTTGTTTGTGAAACTCACTAGACACAGTATTTTGCTGTGACAGTCCCGCAAATGGGCAAAGCAAGACCATCACATTTTCAGATTCACTGTTGAGATTCACTGAGATATCACATGTTTAGATTCACTGAGATATAATTCACATAACATAAGCTCACTCTATTAAAGTATCCAGTTCAGTGGTTTTTAGGATATATTCAAAGTTGTACAACCATCACAACTATCTAATTCCAAAATATTTTTATTGCAGAAAGAAACCCCATACCTGTTAGCAGTCACACTCCATTCTCCCCTCCCCTCAGCCCCTGAAAACTGTTTAAAATCTATTTTATGTCTTTATAGATTTGCCTATTTTGGACATTTCATGTAAATGGAATCATCCAACGTGTGGTCCTCTGTGATTGGCTTCTTTTACTTGGCATAATGTTTTCAAGTTCATCCATGCTGTATCATGTGTCAGTGGCCCGTTTCCTTTTATTGTCAAATAATATTCCTGTGCATAGCTATATCACTGTTATGGACTGGTTGTTTCTCCCCAAATTCATGTGTTGAAGTTCTAACTGCTTGGTACCTTAGAATATAGTCATATTTGGATTTAAGGTCTTTAGGGAAATAATTGAGTTAAAAGGAGGTCTTTATGTTGAGCCTTAATCCAATATGAATGGTGTCCTGATAAGAAGAGGAAATTTGGACACAGACATGTGCATGCACAGAGGAAAGGGCACATAGGGACACAGGGAGAGGGTGGCCATCTGCAAGCCAAGGAGAAAGACCTCAGAAAAAAATTAAATCTGCCAACACCTTGGTTTTGGACTCCTGGCCTCCAGAACTGTGAGAAAATAAATTTCTGTTGTTTAAGCCACCACCAAGCTTGTGGAATTTTGTTATGACAGCTCTAGCAAATTTCAATGACCACATTTTGTTAATCCATTCATCAACTGATGGACATTTGGGGATCAAATGCTTTTTTTAGGCACATTCCATCTGGCTCTGACATGCCAGGTCCATTTCAGTGTCTTGAGGGCCCTGGAAGCTCCCTCCATTGAGCCCATCTGTGGGAGCTCGTAGGGTGTAAGTCAGCATGGCGGACTGGTTTCTCATCTTGCTTTCTCCAGGATGAAGGCTCACAGGCACATATACTCTATGCTGTGAGGCTGGGTACTGTGATTTCAGGGCCCTGGAAATGCCCATTTGCACAAAAGTATTTCTCTCGCTGCTTCAGCAAGGTGTTAGTTACACTCTTGTCTCATTGTATTGACTCCAAAGGAAGGTTCTGGTAGAGATAACACTGAGGTGTGCATGGGTTTATGGAAAGCCTCCATGAAAATGTATATTCTCACCTGCAACAGGACTGTGTGTTGTGGACATCTGGTCTCTCCCCAGCACAGATTACAGTCAAGTCAATTACCATGTGAGAAAGCTTGCCAATCTGGGCCAAGTGGGATAAGAAAGAGGATTATTGATCTTGGGGGAGGTTATGATACTCGGAGGCAGAGACTCAGGCTCAGGGCAATTGAAAGGGCACAGGAGGCTCAGACCAGCCAGGAATGCAGAGCAAGAAATTGCAAAACACTGCACAATTACCTATAGCTTTATAACCTGCTTTTGTGCATTTACTGACTGCATCTCCTTGCATGCAAGAATATAGCTATATATGAACATAAATAGTGAAGTGCATTATGCTCACTCTCAATTTAAAGAGAGATTGAGGATGAAAGGCATTATTCCAGATGTAAAGGAATGTTGTCCTCTGCCCCTTGACCTGAGAAAAAAACAAGTTCCCCGGGCTTCACCATCGATGATGACAGCTGCCTACTTTCCTCATGTTGTTCATTTTCCCTTATTTGGAAACTCTCTCGGGACAGCTGAGTGATGGAGAAAGGGGAAGGATTTCAACCTGGAGGTGAGGCTCTTTGCCTATTGGCACACCAGTCTAAGCTAGAGTGTCATAATGAGGGAGAAAGGTGATGGGCAAAAGGTAAAGAGACCCATTGCACCACTGACGCTTTCTGTGTGAGGGTGCAAATCATACATATATAACTTCTATTGTGCTTCTACCCTAGCCATCCTTTTATGGGATCTTGGATACTCAGGGCTGTTTGTGTAATTGCTTCTTGTAAATGAGCTCCTACTCTGCAACACTTTACAGTAAACCACTTTCCTTTGCCATCTGGTATCCAGTTGTTTTAACCGGGTTTCCAGGATTTGCATCAGTCATTTCCAAGAACCTTTTTAACCTTCATGAAATGAAATAATTGAAGTCTATCCTTTCAACTTCACATTCGCTTGAGAAAGCCTTTGAAATCAAGGAATGGAGAAGGCTGAAGGACGGGATGAAATTAAAACAAAGGGCCCAGCTCTTCTCCCTCTGAGATGGTCAGAAGTGCTGCCTTTGAGGTGTGGGGTCCCAAGGCTGTAATGGGTTATCACCTCTGCTGTGGGATCCTCCGGATCAAAAAGCTCTCTTGTGTTGGTGAAATGGAGAGGTTGGAGAGCTGGGAGAAGGAGTTCCGTTCCCTTGACCCAATCTAGAAATCCTCCCTTGGTAGAAATTGGTGTCTCTCTGCCTCCTGCTTCTCCATTACTCACCCTCCTTCCCCTCCTGCTCGAACTGAGTTCCCTGCCTTGCTCAGAGGGAGAGGGAAATGAAGAGAAATCTGAATGTGTGTACCTTGCTACTTCTCTTCAGCAATTCCAGTTCCACTGACTGGTGCAGGTGGCAGGGGCCTGGAGCACTAGGTAAGATGGGTGCATGTTACCTGCATTCTCCAAGCAGCCAGATAGGAAACACATCAGTTGCAGGAAATCTATGGTTCAAAGCGTTCCCACTACCTGGCCACTTCGTATCTTCCCCATTTCTAGTCCTAATCACAGCAGATGCACAGAAGCCTCCAGAGGCCTAAGTGAAGGGAAGCTTTAATTAAAAATAAACTTTCCACCTTTCCCGAGAAAGACTTTTCTGACATGCCTGTTACTTACATCTTAATCCAATAATGACCTGCTAGCGCCTTGAACAGTAGCACAAATTCATTTCTGACTCAAACGAACCACATTTTGCTTGGGTCATTCTGAGTATTTTCTGATTAATAAAGTTCATAGCCCCCAAATAACTTAATCTGAAAGCTATTTTTTTTTTAAATGTATCAAAAGGTCTTGAGAGTTTCAAATGCTTTCCTAAGGAAAAGTTCCCACTCTCATTTATCTTCCTGTCTTTCACATTCTCATTCTAGCTTCTGATTGTTGAGAACTCAGGGTTTAGGGGGAAAGCATGGAATGCGTTCATGAGAAAGAGCTCAATCTATGGAATCTGAATAAAACTGGATCTTACAGCCCATCTCGAGCAGGGTACACATCCAAAAGAAACGAATTTCCAACCCCACAAGAGAAGTGACCAGTAATGCAGTTACTCATTCTGTCCTTGTTTGGGAAATAAAGGATTATCATCATATCATCCAACCAATCTTCCTGGACATGCACACGCTCTTCTCTCTAAAGCCCCACTCTCTGTAACCTTGGCTTCCCTTACTGCCCACTCCCATATGGGTTCCCTGACCTCTACCCTCTCTACCTCCTCAGTGGTTCTCCCACTTCCCCACCCCCCACGACAGACAACTTGGTGAGCTCTGCAGCGGCCCCCTCCCCACTTCCCATGACAGAGGTCTGGTGGCTGGTCCAGCAGACCCAGAATCCTACCTCCTTAGAAGGCTGGGGTAGGGTTAGTGATGTGGATACTTGTAGCTGAATATTCTCCAACTCAGTGGAGACAAGGAGCACCTGCCCCGCCGGAGGGGGAGGCAGCTCAGTGAGCTGTTTTCAGGACCTCAGGCAGTTTACAGTTTCCTTATAGTCATGTCCTTACCTATTCGAGACTTCATTCAGAGCTGCCCTGTATGTAGGTTGCTCAGTGTGACTTGATGGGCCCTTGGTAACTGCATTGTATTAGGTGAAAGAGGAGGACAGCTTCCTAGAAAATCTACATTTTACATTTCCTTCATTGTATTCATTTTCCTGGCTTCTTTAAGCCACAGGAGAAAATATATCTTTGCACCCAAAAAGAAATCTCAGGGTGCAAAATGTTGATAGGTTTGAGTAAGAGTTTTTATTGTGTTGTTTTCTGTTAATGTAATTAAGCAATGCTTCATTTGCAGTATTTCCTAATAGTGTCTCCTAAACCGGTAGGCAGAGACTGGGTTTTTAAGTTTGAACACATGGCCATCCAGGGGTGGGGCCCTCCTGAGGGTTAAACCCTGCAGCATTTTATTCTAAGGAAACCATGGGATGGGGTTCATGGAGGAAGTGGGTCCTATCATCAAAGCCAACATGGAGAAGATCCACCCAGGAGGACTGGGTCCCCTTAGGGAGTCTGCCGTTCAAGCCAAAGTTCTCTGCTATGGGTATTGAATTTCACCCAGATGAGCTTCTGAACACTCAGACTCATCTGTGATGTTGGCAGTGGAGTTCTGGAGGAAGGGGATGAAGCCGTCATCTGTTCACCAAAGAGGCCTATAAGAATTCCTGCACCAAAGAGCTTCATTCATTCTCAGTTTGATGTGCATCCTCAGAAGGTGGCATCTAGGAACACCAGTATCAGCAGTGGTGACGGCAAAGGCTGGTTTAGAGCAACTGCTCTGTTGAAGGAGTGTCGGAACCCGCCAGTATATTCATCCAGCACTTTTACTGTGTGTGATGTCTTTCTTCAGTCAGGCACCAAGTGTGCCGTAGCCACTCGCTTATTGGCTTCTGCAACTGCCTTCTGTAGGGGAGCTTGGTGGCTTGCCGGCTGGGCACCTTCCTGTGTTTGCCTGAGTGTGATTCCCCTTTAAGGAGGGAATAGATCCATCATGAATCTGAGCCTGTGCTGAAGCCGATGTCCAGTGTAAGCAGAGCAGGCCTGGATTTTTACTGCGTGGTGTTCCAAGTCAACGTTTTGCTGAGAAACATTAAGTGTAACCAAATATTACAGGGAACACACTGTTCCTGCTATATTTCCAGGGCATCTGATCAATGGGAAAAATGAGAAGTAGAAATAAACAGAAAGGACAGAATTGAGCAGGCAACTGGGCTCAAAGGAAAACTGAGTAAAATAGAGGAAATGATTTTCAGAGTAAATACAGATAACTGGGGCGATCCTATACAGAGAAGAAATGTCTGTCTGTCCTGCTCTGGGGCCAGGTTAAGCCAGGGAGTGTGGTGGGGCCACGTGGAGCATTTTCCTCTAGGGCTGAGCATTTTCCTTAATAAGTCCAGTTGTCAGAAGCAATGCCAGGAACCGGCAAGTTGCAATGCAGTCGGGCAAGGATGTCGAATGTCCAGGAGAAAACAATCCAGAAACATGGGAGCTGATGAACTCTGTCCAGCAGGCCAGGCTGCCACAGGGCCCTGGGTTCATGGGGGAAGTGGATCCTATCTTTGAGACACATGTGGAGAAGATCCACCCAGGGGAATTGGGAGTCCTTGGGGACTCTGCTCTTTAAGCCAATGGTGTCCCCTCAGAAGCCTCCCCTACATCAGCTCCTGGCACATCGGAATAGTACATGATATAGGCTGCTTGTGGAAGTCCCGGTGCCTGCTCTGTAGAATTTCATAGTTCTCCTTTGTTGCAAGGCCATCTGTGCATTGTGGGGTGTTGCGTAACACCCTGGCCTCTCATCACGAGATGGTCAGAGCACCTCCCCGCAAAATGTGACAAACCAAAAATATCTTCAGATGTTGCCCTATAGCCTCTGGGGGGACCCAGTCCCTCCATGACTGAGCACCATGCAGCTGCCAGAGTTGCAGAATGAAGACCTAGGAAATCCTTGTAGCATGTCTGGGATTGCACAGGAAATTGAGGCAAAACCAGATGTGGAACCTGTAAACTCAAACCTTTGAAGGCATCCCAGGCTTTGCCATGAGTGGAGCCCCAGCCCAAGCAGAACAGCGTGTAGAGATCCATCCTGGGTTCGAGCTTGGGCTCCACACTTGGCTTACTGTCTATGTGAGCATGGCTACCTTCCCCTATTTTGTTGTCTCAGTGTCTTCATCTGTAGAACAGCTTTGATGAGAACGATGTACCTCACAGGGGGTCGGGTGTGTCCACCAAGATCAGCCAAACCAAGTGTGTAGCATGGGCTTGCTGTGTGGCAGGTGCTCATAAAGGCTGGTCTGCACCTTCTCTACCATCCATCATGTGTTCTAATAAATTGCTTTGAGTTTCCTTTGCTTCAGTGGTCCCCTCTCCCTGAAATCCCCTTCCACCAACTTCTTCACGTGACCAACTCCTTCCTGTCCATTGAGCCACAGTTTAAATGTCATCCCCAAAAAGTAGGTTATGGGGTCTCCCTGCTGCATCCCCAGAGCAGTCCCCAGATCCCTGGGTTTACCATATTAAATATGTTGAAATGTCTGTGTTTGTGTCTGTCTTTCTAACCAGACCTTCTATGAGCAAATAGGTCAGGGAGCCTGTATAATTAATGTGTACACCCTCATGGCACTCGCAGAAGGGGTAGCATTTTGCTGGGCAAGAATGGGAACACTTGGGACCCTGCTGGCTGGAGGCAGCCTTGTGAGGAGAAATGGTTGAGATGTGAGAGAGCAAGGAGAGTGGAAGTCAGCTGGAAGGCATGAGTGCCATGCTGCCCCCACAGAGGCCTCCCATGACACTTCCACATTGGTTTACCAGTCAACGGGAAACTCTCCTATGCCTCTGGGAGGGTGCAGTTGCAGTGGCTCCATCAAAACTCTGCCATGAGCCGATTCAACTGGCAGTGATGTGCAGTATAAATTGGACTAGACAAGGTCTGGACGCAAGGAAAGATTAGTTAACAACTTAAGTAACTGCAGGAGAGAGATCACAGGGGCCAAAAGTCTAAACACAGCTGTGAAACATCTTCAGGTTAGTAGGTGTTACTTTTAAGAGAAGGGTAGCAAATGATAGGCCACTGATTATTTCCGGAGATGAAAGAGGAGGAGCCCTCAGAAACCGTGGGAGTATTTTGGTGTGTGAGAAGGTGGTTCTGCCAGTGAGGATTATCGCGTGGGGGAGTGGAATGTCAAAGAAAGTTCTGGAGTCTTCTCTGGAGATCTTTACATGATCGATATGGCCCTTCCCAGCAAGGGGTGGTTCAGTGCCCTGATGGAAGTCAAGGAATGAAGCCAGTGGAGAGGGAGGATGGTAAGGCTGGTAGAGATTGGACCCAAGCTCCTGTGTCTTTATTCTGGGAATCAGAATAATTTCTCACAATTTGAATTAGAAATCTCAAATTATGTCTCTGACCAGTTAGGTCTTATCTTTAGGGAGAAATATTGAATGTAGCAACCTCTATAACAGGTGTCGGGGGGGAGTATTTGAGGACTGGGTGGAGAACAAACAATACCAGAGCTAAAGCACCTTGAAGATTTTGGAGAGAAGAGGGTGTAAACACCTGCTTGTGTAGGTCCCCACAGCTCTGAGACTTATACCCACCCTGGAGGTAAGGGCCCATCGCGTCTCCTTCTGAACCCCATTTAGAAAGTCTAGCTCAGGCTGTAAGTCGGTTCTCCTCAGTCCCAGTCACATTTTCATCTTTGAGTCTCGTATGAATATTTGTAAAATCAAGAATGAATTCAAAGTCACCTTATCTGGTCTGGTGTAGGAAGCCTGGGTCCGAGCCTGGGATCAGAGCCTTCTGCAGGTAGTTCGCTGCTCCTCGGAAGAGACAGAGAGGCCTCCACCTCAGACATGGCCTCTGACATTCCCATTGAACAAGGAGAGCTAGTAAGTAGCTAAAGAGAGAACACAAAAGCAGATCTCAACTCCAAAGTCAATGCTTACCGTGCTCTCCTCTCTGAATGTAGCCGTGGTCTGGCCAGCTAGGAGCCTTGTGTGATCTCCGTGGAGTCTGGCAGGAGAAAGCAAATGAGCTGCTGGCCTGGGCTAGGCCCTTTGCCCTCACCTGGGCTTTCAGAAAGGGAGACGGTGTCCTGAATTATTCATGCCTGCCTAAGTAAAGGGCTGCAGAAAATAGGAGGAACCCCCTCCCCTCCCATCAGCACGAGGAACAGAGGAGGAGGGAAGCACTTCTTTCAGGGTTGGGAGCAAATTTAAACAGAATACTCATACAAGAGTTGGGTCAAGGGCAGCCCTCACACGGAGCCTCCTTTCCAGCTTCCCTGTGCAGAGACCTCTCATTCTGTTTCCGAAATTAAGACTGTGATAATGAGCTGGAAGGTACCACAAATTAAGACACTCTGAGCTAACACCAAAACAGACATGATGCTAATGTTTGCAAGTGAAATACCTACAAAAAAGCCCTTTAAGAGAGAAAAGAAAGAAGGAAAGGAACAGCCCATGTTTTCCATATCTGGCCTGATCAAATGAGCGAAGGAAGGGGGTTCTTTGCCAGGATCCCTGCCAAATAGAAGGGTGTAGGACATGGGAAGGATGAATGCAGTGGTAGAGAGAATAAGTGGTATGACTCTCAGTGATGGAGGTGACAAATCAGATGGTAAATGGTTGATCGCATTTGCCCTTGCAGTTGCTGCCAGGGGGCCGTTGGGCCAGGGTAGGCAGTGATAATGCAGTGCTACCATCACAGCACGGTGAGGCCACCTCTCCATGGGCTCCCTAACTACAGAGTGAGCTGCCTCCAAGGGGCTTCTCCCTCCACTCAGGCTCCTCAGGAGGCTCCATGATCTTAGGAGTCTGTGCATTGGACCAACGTGTCCAGAGAGCCTACTGTGTGCCGAGCTCATGCTGTCCTGCCTGTGCTAGATGAATAAACCGTGTTTAAGGAGTTCACAGTTGAGTCATAGGAGCAATTGAGAATATATGACTGTTGGCTTAAGCACCTCCATTTACTTTGAGTAACGGGAGTTAATTGAACACATTTCGTGCTTCCCCACAGCCCTTACCAAGCCTTTGGAGGTTTCAGACCATTGTTGCTGCCAAATGCAGCCCACCAGGGACAGATACTACGTGTAAAAGAATAGTTTTGCATCTTCTCCATAGAGATGGTTAGGAAATGACATTGAAATAAGGGAGCTTATGAAATAAAAATAAGATGTTAAATGCGAAGAAAGATCTACATCAGCAAGGACACAATCATTTGTTCTTTAGACAAATACTACTGCACACTCACGTCTAAGATACTGGGCGAGGTGCTAACTCTGAAATAAGGTACGGGAAGATACTGAAGAGGCACCAGTTCATTCCAGTACTTTCTTATGCAGTATGGAAGATCAAACTAAAACAAATCAGAATACAACATAGCGTGCTGAACACTGCATATGTGAGTGGTACAGATAATTTGTGCTGGAATCTTTCCAAGCCATAAAGGGTAAATTCATGGAGGGGAAATATAAATCTGAAGTCTTGAAAGGTTGTTGAAATTTCTAAAGCAAAAATGGAAGGGAAGTGCAGCCCGGACTGAGGAGGGAAGGTGAGGGTGGGGGTGGAAAGCATAGCAGGGAGGAGTCTGAGCAGCCTTGGGAATATTTAGTGCCATCTGGCTGTCAGCTAGCAGGTGTGTCCTCATCTCTCCCTGCCCCCGCTCCCAGGGTGGTCCAACCACCACCTTCATATCTTCTTGCTGGATGTCGCCAGAGGTTCTTTGCTGAATCTCCTGCTTCTACTCTTGCTGCCTGCTCTTCACCAGAACCTAGTCTCCACGGAGTGGCCAGAGTGGTCTTATTTAAAATTAACTTAGATCAGGTCATGCACCCTTAAAAAAGAGGCCCACATACTTCTCAAAATCCTGACTTCCCTCTCTCCTGCCTGCTGATTCTGCCCATGTCTCAATGGGTTTCTTTCTGCTCTTTGCACTGACCATGCTCTTGCCCCCATGAAAGGTTGCAGACTCAATTTGCCCAGAATGGCCTACCTCTGACCCTTTGAATACAGGTTTCTTCTCATTTATCCATCCACTAACGACTTACTGAGTGCTCTTCTGTACCACCACTGTGGCAGATTCTGGGGATATGGATTCAGGGAGTTTCTGGAATGCCACCTCCTCAGAAGAAGCTTCGGCCACTCTCCATAGAGCAGGTGCGTCCTCGTCCTTCCCACCATGTTTGTTTCCTTCACGATATTTCTCACCAGCTGTAATTATTGGGTGCATTTATTTGTTTGCTTGTTTGTTGTCTTCCCTGCTAGAAAGTGAGCTCTGTAAAGACCGGCATTATGTCTTATTTTTTGTCCTCAGCATCTAGTGGAGCACTGGGCACATCAAAGGCCCTTAATAAATATATGTTTAATGAATGGATGAGTAATGAGACATGAAGCCTGGAGAGGTTGATGAGGACCCTATTTTGGAGAGCAATACCTTAGGGGAAATCTCGACTATAGTCAGTTATGTGCTCAGCTCTCTCTACGTGCTTATGGACACAGATGGGAATAAGGCAGAGAAGAGACCTGGTGTCCTGGGGCTTATGTTTTAGACCAGTGTTGTCTGGCAGAACTTTCTGGTGATGACAGAAGTGCTCTATATCTGCTCTGTCCAATATGGTAGCCATTAGCTACACATGGTCATTGAGCACTTGAACTGTGACTGGTGGGACTAAGGACCTGAACCCTCTGTTTCATTTCATTTTATTTAACTTAAATTTAAATTGCCAGGTGCAGCTAGCTCGTGGTTGCCATATTGCACAGTATAATTCAAAGTGACCACCCAGCTGCCTGAGGAGATATACTTCTATGTCTTTCATTTAAAAAAAATAGCATAAGTCTTAGTTTTACTAAGTCTTACTTTGTCTTATTACTAACTCTTATTAGTCTTATTAACAGTGTAAGTGATAGGACAGTGTAAGTAATTAATTCCAAGTCTTTTGGACAGATGGTAACTCTTTTGAGGCTTTGCTTCTGACACTTCCCATCTCCCCTGACCCCTTTAGCCAGCCCAATCCTCCTCTCTCGGGTGGCATCTGGGCACAGAAGGCAGCCTCTGTGTCCTCAGGGCTGCAGTGAGGTGAGGGCCTCACACCTGGATATGGATTATTCTTTTCTTCTTTGGCTCCTCCTGACTTTTCTTACCTGGTCAGGAGATGCCCTGCTGACACTACTCACTGAGGTCCATAGCTGACGATGTCCAAGCATAGACAAGACACATGACCTTTCTTGGAACGACCTGGAAGTCACTGTCACTGCAGGCCTGCTGCTCCTCAACCCCAGCACCCTGCCCTTACCTTGGACTGTCCACCTTGCAGCCTCACCCACAGGGTGCCATTGCTTTAACCTGGTGGCCTCTCCTGAATCCCTCACTGGGAACAGAAGGTATATAATGCAGGAACCAAGGAGCTTGGGTGCTCTGTCTACCCTAGGCCTTAAACTTAAATTTCCACGCCTCTCCTGCTTACTCTCCTACATTTAATCCCACACAGGGTGATGGTGCAGGCCTCTAGCTGACACAGTTGGTTCATGCCCTGAGCAAGTTCCCACTTATAACATGGTGAGTTCTAAGCACCATGTATTCTTGCAAAAGTCTGAATGCTCAGCCTTCCACGTCAGAGCATCATCTCTCTCCTCTTCTTCTTTTGGGAAGCTCGTGAGTGTTTGAACTGCTTGGCCAAGAGTAGGATGTCTGCAGGGACCAATTCACACAGGGCTTGGCAACTCTCCTGGCATGGGTAGGCCTCACTTCTTCTGGAAGACACACACAGGCCCCACAACTCATTCCCAGCGGGCGGGCCTCCCTGGCTGTCCCGGTGTGCTGATATGGCCTTCCTGGTCTGTGCTGCACCATGACTGCTCTGCAGGCATTGGTTGGACTTCCATGTGGGTTTTGGCTGCGTGAGGGAACTGAAGTCCTAAAAAGACAATTTCCTAATAAGATTTGTTAATTGGCGGGGGGGGCGCCTGGGTGGCTCAGGTGGTTGAGCGTCTGTCTTCTGCTTGGGTCATGATCCCAGGATCCTGGGATCGAGTCCCACATCAGGCTCCCTGCTCAGCGGGGAGTCTGCTTCTCCCTCTCCCTCTGCCCCTCCCCCTGCTTGTGCTCTCTCTCTCTCTGACAAATAAATTAATAGAATCTAAAAAAAAAAAAAAAAAGATCTGCTAATTGGTTTGCTTATGACCATCTATTAATTACCCTTGCCGGCTGTTGGCCCTGCTAGAATTTGCTTCCTAAAGCCCATGAAAGCAGGAATGGATTTTCTATAACACATGTTTCACAGACTCCAGTAACTGAAGGAAGAATGGATCAGGAGTGGTCCAGACAGCCAAAGGCACACAAAGTTATCTTCTACAGGGTCTCATGCCACTAAATGACCAGAGGCCAAGAACATTGCACAGAGAGGTGGAAGAGGCTGGGGCCCACAGTGACAATCCCAGGAAGAGGCGGCATCGATCAGGGGCATTTGGGGGTTGGGGACTCCATAATAAAGCTGAGCAGGGGGCCTCATCAACACATGTCCTGTCATCATAGAATCATAATCTCAGATTGGGAAGCGCCCTAATTCTGTCTAATCTACCCTGTCACCCCTCTTAGATGCTTGCTTCTCTGAGTCATCTGGGTAGATAAGATAACAAAATACCCTCCTAGGGAGTCAGCAGCAAATGCTGCTAATATTGCTGCTTCTGCTGAATTTCAAAATGTTGCGGGGGGGTGGGGGGTTGGCCACAGGAGAATTGACATTGCAAAGATACTCCAATGGCACTCTGATGCTCTTCCTGATGTCTTTGCTTCTTTCAGCCCATCGCCCCTTCCCCAACACTGGGCACAGTGAGTATTTGCCCCTAACTGCGTCCCAGGCGTAGGGCCACGGGCAGGCCTTGAGTCTGAAGCCCAAGACCCCAGTCATGCCTCATGCTGCCACATCTGCACCCTCCATGGACCACTCTCACCACTGGGATGGGCCCAGACCTCTAGGCTCCAGGAGAAAGAGCATAAATGAGCTGGACCAGCTCTGATTCTCAGATATTCCTACTCACTGATGCATTGTTGCTACTGCTTACCATGCCCCTGGTCGGGCTTTTCTGGGAGGCTGGAAGAAGCAGAACCGGAGCTCTGCTTGGCCCAGACATAATCCCTCTGACCCAACTTTTAGCAGCACAAGCTCATGCAAAGGACACAAACAAACCAACAGCTATTCATTCTTATACCATGCTAGAACCTTTCATGTAATAAAAGTGGAGTGCACTTCCTTAATTTTCCAGAACACTTGGAAATAGTAGATTTCTATAGTTACAGTCAGGTTCTCAAGTCATCGAAATCAGGAACCACACCCAGCCTCGCCCACACCTGCAGTATCTGAGCCTCGGGTCCCTCGTCTGTAAAGTAACAACCATACTGTCTCCATCCTGGGGCTCAGGTGAGGACATGCACCCTATGGTAGAGTGCTAACAGATGGGCATTATGACTGGTTTTGCTGGTAAGCTTGCCCCTCTTGGCACCCCGGGACTATCTGAAGGATGTAAAAGGCATGGCCCAAAAACCCCCTTCTTTAGCACGCTTTATCACGAGGTTTTCAGAAAAGAAGCTGAAAACAGTAAATACACAATGGACAACCCATACACGGAAATCTGGTCTCTGCCATTTCCTAAATCACTAGACTCCCACTTCTGTGGCTGTCTTCCATCTGCCCCTGTTTGCTGAAATGGTGGAACCATTTGGGTGCAGCTTTCTTACTGGTTTCTGTGGCACATGACACGTGTCCATGGTTCTGACATTCCCCCAGCCTCAGTCATGGCCAATACCTTTAGACCTTCAGAAAGCCCTACTCCCTTTGGCCATGTCCTAGTTTCCTGATTTCATTCTCATCTGCCTCTGGTACTCCCAGCCACAGTCTAAGAGAAGGCAGAAACCCTCAGTCACATTTAGGAGATGCTTTTCTCGTATGTTCTTTCACTCAGTGTCACCCTCCTCCTCCTCGTCTCTTTCTGCATTTCAGAGAGGTAGTTCTGGAGAAATTCCCTCAGAATCTCTCTCTCTCATCAGTTTGTGGTTCTTCCTTTTCTTTGGTGTTGCCTCCATCATCCCTGCTTGTGATAAGCTAGGGATACCCTGCTGGATTTTATATTTCATGGCGGCCATCCTATCCTTGCTATCATCCTCCATTATCTGGCCCCAGAAATTCAAAGGAAATTACTTAATGAAAACGATAGTTAGTTTATGTCCCTGGAAAGGGAGTGCTGAGTGTGTTGGGAATCAACAGCTCATACTCTTCTGAGAGATAAACAGCTTTTGCTGATTGGCCCCGGATGTGGCAAAGCAATTCAGTTGGAGAGCTGGAGGAGATTCCAACTGAGAGCTACAGTATAAAATAATTCAAACAGGGAGCTCCAGAGTAAACCCAGGGGATGTCCGCATGCCGAAGCTTAAAATATGGCATAGTTGAGCATTAAGATAACACCAGGGATTTGCAAACACTACATGATTCCTGTTACCCAGAAGGAATGAGATGGGTGTCTAATGAATTGTTCTTGCTAAGTATCAAGGCCAGCAGGAAATTGCCAACATTTCAACCACTTTGCCTTGTGCCTGAGTAAGTTCAACAGCATATAACTAAAATTTAATGAAAGACAATATAGTGATAAATTTTACCTCATTGACTTAGAATTATTATGTCTTAATAAAGAAGATCAAATTCCAAGGGACCAAAATTTCAAAAATAGTCTTAATTATTATAGATAACTAAGAAGAAGACTCCTGTTAAAAGTACATTTTTTTAAAATCGAGGGGCAAGTTGTAAAAACAATAGACTAATCACAAAAAAAACCCATGAAGCTTTGGTCCCACCAATACTTATCCCAGTGAGTTATGTAAGAGTTCTGTCTAATCCCACTACTGTTCTTGGGGACACCTAATGGTGTCCCCTCCCTTCTATGAGAACTGACCTGTGTGTGCAAAGTATCTTTCCCCTTAGCCACAGCTGATTGGACCAGGGAGTAAATTTGGTCCAGCCTGGGCCAATCAATCTCTCTTAGGGGGTTACTAGGGCAACACAAGGCAGCTGGCTCTGAATTAGGTATAAGGAGAAGCAAAGACAGCCAGTCTGTAGACAAAGAGAAATGAAGGGTATACAGAAATGTGATTTCATGCACTGCCAGGAGAGACGGAAGGAGTAACTTGTGTTGATAGCTTTATAGTTCATGGTTTCCCTCTTTTACAAAACCTGACTATACCTCCATCCTGGGATTCTTGAGATACTTCCATGTGCTTCCAATTATATTGCCTGAATCTTTGGTAATTCAAGTGAATTTTTGTTCCTTCAGAAAAGAATTGAGGAGGAAATGTTCCTTTAAGATTCCCCTTTAATGTCTGTATTAGTTAGGGTATCACTTGCCATCCTAAGAAACAATCCCCAGGGGATTTCACATATATTTCACATAATAAAAATATATTCCTTGCACATAACAACAGATGTGGATGCTCAATGAGTGGTCTTCCACTTGGTCACCCAGGGGCTCAGGCCCCTTCATCTTGTGGTTCACCATCTCTTAGGGTCTCCTCTTTAGGATATTTGATCCTCCTTAGGGTATTTACTTCCAGCTGGCAGACCAAGAAGGAGAGAGTTGTGGAGCATAGTGGAGAAGTTGTTATGGTCAGGCCCACAAATAGCTTGTATCACTTTTGCCTGGATGGTCACATGGTCACATGGTCACACCTAGCTGCATGGGATGAAGAAAAAGGAGTATTTTAGATATAATGAAAAGAATAATAATTCCAAAAATAACAACAACAATAATAATTATAATAGTTATTGGTTTTTGAGAATTTCCATTTGCTGGGCACTGTGTTTAGTAGTGTTTATCTTACTTTTATCATTGTAATAAAGGTTCAGAGTAGTCAAGCTACTGGCCCAAAGCACATACCTTTTTATGACTAGTAGTTGGAATCCAGAGCCCAAGATCATCACCACTGAACAGGACCAAACTCAAAAGTTAACTGCATGTGGGAGGCAAGAAACCCAGGCTAGCTTCCTTAAGGATAAGAGACCACATGGAGAAGGGGGCCTTGCTGACATCCAGAGCCAACCACCAGGCATGTGAATGAGGTAATATTAGGCCACCAGACTCCCCCAAGCTGCCAGTTGACTGTTGCCACATGGCTGAGCCCCAGGGAGACAGGCAGAAGAATTTACTGTCTGAGTCCTGCTCAAATCTCCAACATAAGAATTGTGAGCCAATAAATGATTGTTATTTTCAGTCTTTAAAAAATATATATATAAATCATACATATATGTTAATTATTTTATTACAGTAATTATTTTATTGTATTTACAATATATAACTTATTACATATTGGTAATATATATTATATAGGATACATATGCCATATATTAGTAATATAAGTAATATAGAATAAATTATTATATATAATATTATGCATTATATATCTCATACTTCCTACGTTTTACATTTATTGATTCTTCACCTCCTTAAAGCATTTAGTCCAAATGTTTTGACTTGGCATATAAAATCCTTTTCATTCAAGCCCCAAGGTACATTTCTCTCTGGGGGCAGCTGTCCAGATTGAGACCTCTTCTTCAGTCAGGCAACAGATATCTAACCCCACCCACATGTAAATGCAGATGCTTTGGCTAGAATTTTGTCACTAAAAGATCCAAAATGAGTCATTTGACCAGCTCCTAAATTTTAACAACTCTTATACTCTGTAGTGGAGCTAATGCCTCTTAAAAAAAAAAAAAAATGCAACTCAAATAAACCCATTGTTGATCTCTAACTTAAAAACTGTAAGTGTAGTTGATGTTTTGAGACATATATGCATTTGTTCATTTTTAAGGTAAAGGCAATAATTTTCTTTAATCTTTAAAAACAGATGAAAGGAGGGGCGCCTGGGTAGCTCAGTCCTTAAGCGTCTGCCTTCGGCTCAGGTCATGATCCCAGGGTCCTAGGATGGAGTCCCTCATCCGGCTCCCTGCTCAGCGGGGATCTGCTTCTCCCTCTCTCTCTGCTCCTACCCCCACTAGTGTTCTCTCTCTCTCTTGCTCACTCTCTCTCTCAAATAAATAAATAAAATCTTAAAAAAAAACAGATGAAAGGAAATGAAAGATTCTAGGGCTGGTAGCACACTGTACCAACAGAAAGTAAAGAAGGCTAGAAGAACGCGGGATGAGGGCCATGTAGAAGAGACATAGGCACCAACCTGAATGAATTCCCAATGGCCAAAGCTGGAACAATTTGAGCAAGAAATAAACCACATAGAATTGGATTATATCCCAAAGTATAAAATAAATATCCATGAGTCCATACTGGTAAAAATAAATAATTGAATAAGTAAATTTTATTTTTTTAAGATTTTATTTATTTGAGAGAGAGAGAAAGAGAGAACATGAGTAGGGGGAAGAGCAGAGGGAGAGGGATAGCAGACTCAGCGCTGAGTGCAGAGCCTGACCAGGGGCTGGATTCCACTACCCTGAGATCATGACCCAAGCAGAAATCAAGAGTCTGATGTTCAACTGACTGAGCCACTCAGGCGCCCTGCATAAGTAAATTTTTAAAAATGAGGAGGGAGAGACAGATTTTCCTTAAAGAATTCCAAGTCCTAGACATAGACATTCCCCCTCCAGGAGGTGGAGCCTAATTGCCCCCTAATTGCTCCTGAATGCGGGCTCAGCTTAGTGAATTGCTTCTAAAGAGTAGATTATGGAAAGGTGGGGAGAAGTGACTTCATAGGGGAGAAATCTGCAAACCTCACTGTGGTCAGGGGATCAAGGTGAATATGACCGTGGTAAGTCATGCTGATAGCAGGTATCTCAGACATGGTACAATGAGAAGGGCACTTCATCTCTGATATTCTTCCCCAAGACCCATAACCCCAGTCTAACTGTAAGAAAAACATCAGACAAACCAAGCACAGGGAAGTTCTACAAAACACCGGACCAGTAGTCCTTAAAACTGTCAAGGTCATGAACAATAAAGAATATTTGAGAAAGTAACAGACCAGAGGAGACTAAGGAAAGATGATGACCAAATGTAATGTGAGGAGGGATCCTGGAACAGAAGGAGGATGTTGGGGGGAAGATTAGTGAAATCTGAATAAAATGTAGGGCTCAGTTCATAGGAATGTACCAATGGTGGGTTCTTTTTTTTTTTTTTTTGTAGTTTTTAATTTTATTATATTATGTTAGTCACCATACAATACATCATTAGTTTTTAATGTAGTGATCCATGATCCATTGTTTTCATATAACACCCAGTGCTCCATGCAAGTACGTGCCCTCCTTAATATCCATCACCGGGCTAACCAATCCCCCCTCCCCCCTCCCCTCTAGAACCCTGTTTGTTTCTCAGGTCCATAGTCTCTCATGGTTCATCTCTCCCTCCAATTCCCCCCGCCCATTTTTCCCTTCCTTCTCCTAATGTCCTCCATGTTATTCCTTATGTTCCACAAATAAGTGAAACCATATGATAATTGACTTTCTCTGCTTGACTTATTTCACTTAGCATAATCTCCTCCAGTCCCATCCATGTTGATGTAAAAGTTGGGTATTCATCTTTTCTGATGGCTGAGTAATATTCCATTGTATATATGGACCACATCTTCTTTATCCATTCATCTGTTGAAGGGCATCTCAGCTCTTTCCACAGTTTGGCTATTGTGGACATTGCTGCTATGAACATTGGGGTGCATATGGCCCTTCTTTTCACTACATCTGTGTCTTTGGGGTAAATACCCAGGAGTGCAATTCCTGGGTCATAGGGTAGCTCTATTTTTAAATTTTTGAGGAACCTCCACACTGTTTTCCAAAGTGGCTGTACCAACTTGCATTCCCACCAACAGTGTAAGAGGGTTCCCCTTTCTCCACAACCTCTCCAACATTTGTTGTTTCTTTCCCTGTCCATTTTTGCCATTCTAACTGGTGTAAGGTGGTATCTCAATGTGGTATTGACTTCAATGTCCCTGATGGCTAATGATGATGAACATTTTTTCTTTTTTTTTATTTTTTTTTTAAAGATTTTATTTATTTATTTGAGACAGAGAGAATGAGAGAGAGAGAGCACATGAGAGGGGGGGAGGGTCAGAGGGAGAAGCAGGCTCCCTGCCGAGCAGGGAGCCCGATGCGGGACTCGATCCAGGGACTCCAGGATCATGACCTGAGCCGAAGGCAGTCGCTTAACCAACTGAGCCACCCAGGCGCCCGATGATGAACATTTTTTCATGTGTCTGTTAGCCATTTGTATGTCTTCTTCAGAGAAGTGTCTGTTCATGTCTTCTGCCCACTTTTTGACTTGATTATTTGTTTTTTGGGTGTTGAGTTTGAGAAGTTCTTTATAGATTTTGGATACCAGCCCTTTATCTGTAGTGTCATTTGCAAATATCTTCTCCCATTCTGTGGGTTGCCTCTTTGTTTTGTTGACTGTTTCCTTTGCTGTGCAGAAGCTTTTTATCTTGATGAAGTCCCAAAAGTTCATTTTTGCTTTTGTTTCACTAGCTTTTGGAGATATATCTTGAAAGAAGTTGCTGTGGCCGATGTCAAAGAGGTTATTGCCTATGTTCTCCTCTAGGGTTTTGATGGATTCCTGTCTCACATTGAGGTCTTTCATCCACTTTGAGTTTATCTTTGTGAATGGTGTTAGAGAATGGTCGAGTTTCATTCTTCTGCATGCGGCTGTCCAATTTTCCCAGCACCATTTATTGAAGAGACTGTCTTTTTTCCATTGCATGTTTTTTCCTGCTTTGTCAAAGATTATTTGACCATAGAGTTGAGGGTCCATATCTGGGTTCTCTATTCTGTTCCATTGGTCTGTATGTCTGTATGCCCCCAGCTTTGTTTTTCTTTTTCAATATCTCCTTGGCGATTCGGGGTCTTTTCTGATTCCATACAAATTTTAGGATTGTTTGTTCCAGCACTTTGAAAAATGTCATTGGAATTTTGATCGGGATGGCATTGAAGGTATAGATTGCTCTGGGTGGCATAGACATTTTAACAATGTTTATTCTTCCGATCCATGAGCATGGAATATTTTTCCATCTTTTTGTGTCTTCTTCAATTTCTTTCATGAGTGTTTTGTAGTTCCTAGAGTATAGATCCTTTACCTCTTTGGTTAGGTTTATTCCGAGGTATCTTATGGTTTTTGGTGCTATTGTAAATGGAATCGTTTCTTTAATTTCTCTTTCTACAGTTGCGTTGTTAGTGTATAAGAAAGCAACTGATTTCTGTGCATTGATTTTGTATCCTGACACATTACTGAATTGCTGGATGAGTTCTAGTAATTTGGCGGTGGAGTCTTTTGGGTTTTCCACATAAAGTATCATGTTGTCTGCGAAAAGAGAGAGTTTGACTTCTTCTTTGCCAATTTGAATACCTTTTATTTCTTTTTGTTGTCTGATTGCTGTTGCTAGGACTTCTAGTACTATGTTGAACAACAGTGGTGAGAGTGGGCACCCTTGATGTGTTCCTGATCTTAAGGGAAAGGCTCTCAGCCTTTCCCCATTGAGGATGATATTCGCTGTGGGTTTTTCATAGATGGATTTTATGAGCTTGAGGAATGTTCCCTCTATCCCTATACTCTGGAGAGTTTTAATCAGGAAAGGATGTTGTATTTTGTCAAATGCTTTTTCTGCATCAATTGAGAGGACCATATGGTTCTTCTCCTTCCTCTTATTAACGTGTTCTATCACATTGATTGATTTGCGAATGTTGAACCACCCTTGCATCCCGGGGATAAATCCCACTTGGTCGTGGTGGATTATCCTTTTAATGTATTGTTGGATCCTATTAGCTAGGATTTTGTTGTTGAGGATTTTGGAATCCATATTCATCAGGGATATCGGTCTGAAATTCTCCTTTTTGATGGGGTCTTTGCCTGGTTTGGGGATTAAGGTAATACTGGCCTCATAGAATGAGTTTGGAAGTTTTCCCTCTGTTTCTATTTTTTGAAACAGCTTCAGTAGAATAGGTATTATTTCTTCTTTGAATGTTTGGTAGAATTCCCCAGGGAATCCATCAGGCCCTGGACTCTTGTTTTTTGGGAGGTTTTTGATCACTGCTTCAATCTCGTTACTGGTTATTGGCCTATTCAGGTTGTCAATTTCTTCCTGTTTCAGTCTTGGCAGCTTATAGGTTTCCAGGAAGGCCTCCATTTCATCCAGATTGCTCAGTTTATTGGCATATAGTTGTTGATAATAATTTCTAATAATTGTTTCTATTTCCTTGGTGTTAGTCGTGATCTCTCCCCTTTCATTCATAATTTTATTAATTTGGGTCCTTTCTCTCTTCTTTTGGACAAGTCTGGCCAGTGGTTTATCAATCTTATTAATTCTTTCAAAGAACCAACTTCTAGTTTCGTTGATCTGATCTACTGTGTTTCTGGTTTCTAATTCATTGATCTCTGCTCTAATTTTAATTATTTCTCTTCTAATGCGTGGCTTAGGCGTCGTTTGTTGCTTTTTCTCTAGTTCTTTAAGGTGTAGAGTTAGCTGGTGAATTCGGGATTTTTCTATTTTTTTGAGTGAGGCTTGGATGGCTATGTATTTCCCCCTTAGGACCGCCTTTGCAGTATCCCATAGGTTTTGGACCAATGTGTTTTCATTCTCATTGATTTCCATGAATTGTTTAAGTTCTTCTTTGATTTCTTGGTTGACCCAAACATTCTTTTTTTTTTTTTTAAGATTTTATTTATTTATTTGACAGAGAGAGACACAGTGAGAGAGGGAACACAAGCAGGGGGAGTGGGAGAGGGAGAAGCAGGCTCCCCGCCGAGCAGGGAGCCTGATGCGGGGCTCGATCCCAGGACCCCAGGATCATGACCTGAGCTGAAGGCAGCCGCTTAACGACTGAGCCACCCAGATGCCCCTGACCCAAACATTCTTGAGCAGAGTGGTCTTTAGCTTCCAAGTGTTTGAATTTCTGCCAAATTTTTTCTTGTGATTGAGTTCCAGTTTTAGAGCATTGTGGTCTGAGAATATGCAGGGAATAATCTCAATCTTTTGGTATCGGTTGAGACCTGATTTGTGACCCAGTATATGGTCTATTCTGGAGAAAGTTCCATGTGCGCTTGAGAAGAATGAGTATTCTGTTGTTTTAGGGTGGAATGTTCTGTAAATATCTATGAGGCCCATCTGGTCCAGTGTATCATTCAAAGCTCTTGTTTCCTTGTTGATTTTCTGCTTAGATGATCTGTCCATTGCTGAGAGTGGAGTATTGAGGTCTCCTACAATTAACGTATTGTTATCAATATGACTCTTTATTTTGGTTAACAGTTGGCTTATGTATATGGCTGCTCCCATATTGGGGGCATAGATATTTACAATTGTTAGATCTTCTTGTTGGATAGACCCTTTAAGAATGATATAGTGTCCTTCTGTGTCTCTTATTACAGACTTTAGTTTAAAATCTAATTTGTCTGATATAAGAATTGCTACCCCAGCTTTCTTTTGTGGTCCGCTGGCATGGAAGATGGATCTCCATCCCTTCACTTTCAGTCTGGATGTATCTTTAGGTTCAAAATGAGTCTCTTGTAGACAGCATATGGATGGGTCCTGTCTTTTTATCCAATCTGCAACCCTGTGCTGTTTTATGGGAGCGTTTAGGCCATTCACGTTGAGAGTGATTATTGAAAGATATGAATTAATTGTCATCATGTTGCCCTCCCGCCCCCGTTTATCCTCCGATATCTGCCCGCAGGATCACGGCTCCCCACTTCGTACCTCAAAACCAACCACCTGCGATATTGTTTGTAGAGATCCAGATCTTCTTACATCTCAGGCTGGTTTCGTGGGTGCTCAGAGTGGTCTGGTAGTTATCCAGCTCAATTCCGGGGACCAGTTGAAATAGGGTCCCCTACTCCTCCGCCATCTTTCCCCTCACCACCAATGGTGGGTTCTTCAGTGTACCAAATGTATGATGGTTTGTAAGATGTTTGCTGTGGGGGAAACTTGGGTGAGGGGTATATTGAAATTCTCTCTACTATCTTTGCAACTTTTCTGTAAATCTAAAACTATTCTAAAATAAAAAGTTTATTTATTTTTTAAAAAGCAGGCTCTCATGGTCATTAACAAGCAGAGTGGGCCATTTGAATGCTGTGGGATATTCTAAATTGACATAGTTTAATGGTTTTCTTCTGTCTGATTCTGTTACTCTCCACCTGTCATTGCATATGGTGAATGGTGAATTATTCCCTGTTATTGGGCCATTTGTGCAATTGCATAACTTGAAATTATTTGCAATATCACTTTGAAAGCACTTATATTTGAGTGATCTGTGCTTGAAATTAATATTTATAGCTTCTGCAAGTATTCATGTTGCATATAAAAGATTCTGCTGGATTTTTTTAGATGGTTTGTTTCCTTCCAAATGAGGCAGTAAATATTTCCAGCTTTCACCTAGCATGACCTAAGAATATGTACAGAAAAAATGTAATTTAGAAGATAAATGAAGCCTAACTTTATGTTCATGGATTATTTATTTATTTTTTTAACACTATGATCCATTTTACTTAAGAATAAGAGCATGGTATATGATCTATATGTTTTTTGACGTTGATAAATACTTAGTTTTAATGATTTGTAAAGCAATTCATTGATAATCCATGATAACATGATTACGAACACAGCAAGTTGAATCTCTCTTTTCTGGCTACCCATTTTTTAAAAACTTGGTGTCATACATTAAAAGCTCATAGATCTTCAGCTTTACAAATAGTTTTTAATGTACTTATTAAGTAATTGTGTTAAGTGATGGCAATGATTTTCTTATCTTTAATACAGGGCTTTGAAACAAAATATAAAGCATCTACAAGGTTATTTCATGGATCTTGGGGTTCTTCAAGGTCTGACTGGGTTGATAGGATGAAGAGTATTAATCAGTACTGCCTGAATACAATTCTTATCTCCCAGATTTTCAGATCTAAAGAAAGCTTTACCAATTTAGCAGGATAGAATGTTAAACTAAGCTTATTCCTGCTTTACTCTCAGTGTATTAGTCAGGATTCTCAAGAGAAACAGACTAATAGCTGTGTGTATATAAAGGGATTTATTATAAGGAATTGGCCCATGTGATTACGAATGCTGGAGAGTCCAAAATCAGGATAGGCCAGCAAGCTGGAGACCCAGGAGAGCCAATGTTCCAGATTGAGTCCAAAGGCAGTTTGCTGTACAGTGTTGCAGTTAAGCTCTGAAGGCAGTGTGCTGGAGAATTCACTCTTGCTCAGAGGAAGCTGGTCTTGGTCTATTCAGGCCTTCACCTGATTTGATGAGGCCCACCCACATTAAGGAGTGCAAACTGCTTACCCCAAATCTATCAATTTAAATGTTAAAGTCTCCAAAATAGCCTCATAAAAACACCCAAAATAATGCTTGATCAAATGTCTGGGCACTCTGTGGCCCAGTCAAGTTGACACATAAAATGAACCATCTCACTCAGGATCCCTTTATAAATTTGGAGTAATAAAACAAGGGACTATTGTGTGCTTGGACCTGTACTAGATCAGCTCTGTTCCATGAAATCCTCTCTTCAGCATCCCAAGATAGGTTTATTATCGTATTTCATAGATGAGCAAACAGAAGCTCAGAGTTACTTGCCCATAACCACACACCTAAGAATTGATTGAGCTCTGATTTGGACCCAGACTTATCTGTTTCCAAAGTCCACACTATCTCTTGATGCATGAATTGCTCTCACTGTGCTTCTTAGTGGCCCATGTGTCTTAGATCCCAACACTTGCCCAGAGTCTCAACCAGGATCCTTGGTTTCTTTTATCTCCTATGGACTGCCCAGGTTGGGAGTGAGTTGGGGAAGTGGGACAGGCTGCCAGAGAAATCCTGACCTTTACCCAGCCCAAGAGACAACACTAGTCTTTGATCAAGATCATTCTCTTCACATAAAGAATTGCTTTAAAATGATCTCAGTATCTCAGTTGTCAAGGCTTCTCATTGTTGTTGTTATGTGTTCATTTTTATTTATTTATGTTTCCTTCAGTTCTATTGAACATGTATTGTTATAGGCTCTCTAATTATCTCAAATTATCTTCAAATAATTTCTTACCTGCAAGTGCACATGAATTATATTTGTTGGAATGGAAAATCCAGCCCTTGTAGCTTAAAAAAAATCTTGAACAGATTTTTAACCACCACCATGTTAGTTAGGATGATCACTGCCAGTGGCCACACAGAAAACCTCCCAAATCCCACTGACTTAATGAAAAAAGTTCATGTCTTATCATTCAAAGTCAATAAGGATCATTAATAGCTGCTGTCCATCTGGTGACTTAGGGATCCATGCTCCTGTAAGCTTGTATACCGGCATCTCTCCACTATGGCTTTGTGATGGCAGAATAAGGGTCCCAGTAAATGTCCATACTCTAATCTCAGAACCTGTGCATATTACCGTATACAGCAAAATGGATTTAGTAGACGTGATTGAAGATACAGGCAATGAGATGAGATTACCTTGGATTGTCTGGGTGGACCCAATCTAATCACATGAATCCTTAAGAGGATTCATCTCCCAACTGAATCAGTGAGAAATGTGACCACAGGAGAAGGGCCAGAGACAGGTGTGAAAAGCACTTGATCTGCCATGGCTAACTTTAAAGATGGAGGAAGGGGCCACAAGCCAAGGAATGCAGGAGTCATCTGGAAGCTAAAAAACTCGGGGCGCCTGGGTGGCTCAGTCGTTAAGCGTCTGCCTTCGGCTCAGGTCATGATCCCAGGGTCCTGGGATCGAGCCCCGCATCGGGCTCCCTGCTCAGTGGAAAGCCTGCTTCTCCCTCTCCCACTCCCCCTGCTTGTGTTCTCTCTCTCGCTGTGTCTCTCTCTGTCAGATAAATAAATAAAATCTTTAAAAAAAAAACAAAAACTCAAGGAAACAGATTCTCCCCTGGGACCTCCCGAAGGAATTCAGCCCTGTCAGCACCTTGATTTTAGCTCAGTGAGACCTATGTTGGACTTCTGAGCTCCAGAACTGTGAAATAAGTTTGTATCAAGACACCAAGTTTGTGATCATTTGTTAGAGCAGCAGTAGAAAAGTAATACAGCTTCTGAGTTTCTTTGGCAGGGAAGTTGGGATGGAGGTGGCAAATAGAATTTTCAGTTCCCCAGAACACAAGGGCTCACCTTTCCTTTTGCCAAACCTTGAAGAACTCAACCACTTCAAGTGAAGGTGAGCTCCTGTGAATGGAGGACCCATGGATATTTGGAGAGCACCAATAGTCTTTGCCAAAAGCACATAACACCATTTTTGGTACATGACAAAAACACATTAATACTGAGTAGAAAAGTCAACAGCTATATAATGAACTGATTTCAGTTGCCTAAAGGTGCCCAGAGGAGCTTATCTGGTTTAGAAATAGCATACACATAGCAGGTGGACAACTCCTTTTTGGTGTTGCATTTCTTTATTCTACCCCAGATCTGGGAGTAACTATGGAAGAAATGCATAATTCTCAAACATACTGTTTTCTGGCCCCAAGTATTTCCCATCCTCTTTAGCCGAATGTAAACTATCCATTATTCAAACACTATAATTTAGGTAAATGATAATTCCAGAGTGTGATTATTTGAAACATCTATGTATCTATGTTGCTAGTTAGACCTGGTCTGACAGAGAGCTGATAATTGGTTATACAATTGAATTTCCTTGAAATTGACTTTGCATTCAGTAAAATGGGAAAATGAAAATGTAATTGCCTTAATGGATTAGATTAAAGAAGTCCATTTGAAAGTTTCAGGGGGAGGTATAAGAACCCACTTTGGAAAACTATCTTCCAGCATCTAGGAGGTATTTGGTTAATACACACAAATCCTATAGCCTGTCATCTGCCATAACTAAAGGTTCTAGATCTAGTTATGCAAGCATCTACAAGTTGCTATTTGTTGCTATTCATTTCTTTTTAAAAAAGTTTTAGGTAAATTTTTATTTTTTAAATTTATTTATTTATTTATTTACTTTTTTCAGAGGTAGAATTTAGTGTTCACTAGTTTCATATAACACCCAGTGCTCATTACATCACATGCCTTCCTTAATTCCTGTCACCCAGTTACCCCATCCCCCCACCTACCCTCCTCCAGCCACCCTCAGTTTGTTTCCTATAGTTAAGAGTCTCTTATGGTTTGCTGTTATTCATTTCAAAACATTGAGTGACAAAAAAGCAATATATCTTAGCAAGTTAAAATTAGTTTTTTCTCTTATGTTTTAAATTGGTAAGCTTCACATTTTTCAACTTTCTATCTCAAAAGCTTTACATCATTTAATATTTCTCTTCACTTAACTCTATCAATATTTTGTGTCTGTGTTGGAAGTTGGCCAATGCAGTATCTGATTTGTGTTCATTTCATAGAATCTGTTCCTGTTATACTTGAAATATTGATTTGTTCATCGTTCTAAATTTAAAATCTGTAATGTACCAGTTTGTCTCTGGTGCTTAAACATGTCCCGGGATATTTGCTAAAGATAAAAATAAGATCTTGTCATTAAGGGAAATTTAGTAACAGATCAGGTTTTTTAGAACCCGAAGCTTAAATTGCTAAAGGGCATCATTATTATTTCATAGTCTGGGCAGGAGAAGCGTCTTGCCAACATCAGAATGGGCCTAAGAATGGAGGATTCCATCCTTTGAGCCACATTTAAAATTCTGTGTTCAAGTTCATTTATTCTTGGCAAAAGCCAACTTCCTGTTTTTAACAAAAATGGAATTGAGAGACTCAGAAGTCTTATGAATATCAGTACCTTGCTTACAAAACAGCATTTTTGTAAAGCACAAATAAATCATAAATGCATGGATTTTTGTTAAGGATAAATGAAAATAAGAATATAAGGGAAGCTTTTGTGAAAAGCTTTAGGGATTTAATCAAACACTGGGATATTTGTTTGATGGGGACAACTATTTACTCGTATTTTAATTTTATTCTGATTTTGCTTGTAATCAGATTGGGATAGCCTGGCCTTCAAGTTAATGACATCCTCCAATTTCAAAGTGATAAAAACCTTGCTACAGGGCAGTTTCTTAAACAAAACCAGGCTCTATTACAAGTAACCACTATTCACATGTGCACCATAAACTCCATGCGTATAGTATGAAAAGTTTTGGCCACAGTTAAATATGTTCCCATTGCTGCATTTTTCCACCCAGAAGCAGGATTGCATTAAGTATACAGGGCATAAAATTTATATGGGAATGATTAAATCTATTTACCTATTTAAAATACTGTTAAAAATAAACTAAAATAAAATACTGTGAATAATAGACATGCTGCCACACTGAAAACGTTCTTGCTACTTCCTTCCTTCATTAACTCATCTGTTCAATCAATCCACAAAAATATAGGGAGCATTTGCTGTATGCCCAACCCCGGTCCACAAAATACACTCACATGTTTCTAAAGGGAGAGTTTTTTCCCATGTCCTCCTTATGAGTCTTGTGGTGGATTAAAATGGCCAAAAATTCTCTAACCTATCTCCTTATTGTGTCCCCCAAGCCTCAAATCTGGGTGGGCTGCTGTGACTTGCTTGGCCAAGAGGGGTGGGGAAAGTGTCATGGTGCATTTCTCATGCAATCTCACAAAAACCTTGTAGCTGCTCCCTTGGTCTTTCAGAAAACTTGCTCTTAGAATCCTGAGTCACCATGTAAGAGGTCCCAGTACACACAGATCGAGGCTGCCACGTGTGCCGTGAGGAACCCAAGCTGCAAGGAGAGGCTCTGGAGATGTCACATTTTGAGAGGCCAACGAGCACCAAGGAACCAGATGCGAGTGAAAAAGCTGTCCTGGGAGTGACTCCACTTGCTCCAGTCAATCTACAGCTAGCGCCATGTAGAGCAGAGATGGATCACCCAGTCAAGACCTTCCAGAATTCTTGACACCCAAAATCGTGAAGAAAATAAAAGGGTTGTTTTTAGCTGCTAAACCATGGGATAATTTGTTGCACAGCAATAGATAAGGGAAACAAGACTATGAAAGTAGATTAATAAAGTATTAAGGACTTGCTAGCAAGAAGAAAATCATTTTCCTCTGAAATTTTTTGAAAGCAGTTGGAAAGGGGCGCCTGGGTGGCTCAGTTGGTTAAGCGACTGCCTTCGGCTCAGGTCATGATCCTGGAGTCCCGGGATCGAGTCCCGCATCGGGCTCCCTGCTCAGCGGGGAGTCTGCTTCTCCCTCTGATCCTCCCCCTCTCATGCTCTCTGTCTCCCATTCTCTCTCAGATAAATAAATAAAAAATCTTTAAAAAAAAAAAAAAAAAGAAAGCAGTTGGAAAGTTTTATACCATGATGCCATCCTTCAAAACTCTGGATCTTATATGAAGTCAGTTTTTCATTATTGATAAATCTAGAATCACCCACTTGTTTTTCTTCTAAACACTTGATCCATACTTGTTAGATTCCAGGTACTATGTCAGTGTCTAGGGACTCAACAGTGGAAAAAAAAAAAAAAAATCCCAGTTCCTGCCTTGAAGGAATGAGCAGTTGAAGAAAGAAGACAAATATTCAAAATGGGAGTTGTGGTTCAACATAGTGAGAGCAAATGTAATGGGGTACTGAGGATGTTAGGGGCACCAGACGAGAGAACAGGAGGATGTATAGATGGAGATGTAGGTAAAGGTTCAGATGTAAATGTAGATACAGATATACCCAGTGCTCTTTTAATATAAAACAATAATACATATACATATTGCATATTTTTTATATTGTATACACATACTCAAGTATGTGAGTGTGTATACGGATGTTTTGGCAATCATTCCCTCAAAACTTTCTCTTTGACATTGTATATTATTATTTAAATATATCAGTCATCTAATGTTTAATTCTTAGTTATTCTTTTAAGTTTTTAGATTGTAACATAATAGTTAATGTTTAATAATGAGGATGCCAAATATGTGCTTTTAAAAAATGTCTCAACTCAATGCTTAAATTTTCTGATGAAATGATGTACAGAGCTTTTTTTCCGTAAGAAACTCTACCATATACCTTATTCCCAACCCATTGCATTTGTTCATGATATTCTTTTCAGATTTAGAAAGGAATGGTGAATTTGTCAAGAAGAGAGAAGTAATCACCTCCCACACTTGAGAACAAACCCTGTATTCTTCTTCCACGTATTCGCCTTCTACTTGACTCTTGGAAAAGTGAAAAGTATGATCCAGGAAAGCTACACATAGCTGCAGAATATTCATAGAAACATAATAAAGGCTAAGTCCTCTGGCCTTCTCACCCCATCTCTAGTATTTCCATATGTCAATTGTTCAATGGGTTGACCTCACTTCAGACTTTATTGCATATTGATTTAAGAAATATGTCTAATGAAATTGCCCTTTCTAACAGTATGTAGGAAGATTTCTAAATGATGTGAATGTTAAATTTCATTTGTATATAGTGCATGTTTTATTGTGCTAAAGACGAGATATGTTAAAACTGGGATTCAGACTGCTTTTCCATATGGTGAAATTGTAAGTTTCCAGAATCATCTTCTAGTGCTTTCCCCCACAACATTGTTCTTCTGAATAGCCACACACACCCACACACACACACACACACTCACACACACAGATGTACAATTTTTTTATACGTGTAAGATAATTAAACCAAGTTGTGGCAAAGGGTTCAGAAATAGACAACAGGCAACCCAGAAAGAAGTTGAGTTTTGGGTGAGGAAAGGAATTATGGAAGAGAAATGGTAGGGCTTGTCCCATTACCTGATCAAGTGCTTGAGTTTATTCTAGGGACTAACTCACAAGGAGTCGCATGAAGGGGATGAACTTAAAAACTGGAGGAGACTGTGTTGTGTTCACCTCCCTATGGAATTTTTATGGCTCTTTAGGAGTCCCTTCTGCAGCTACACTAGAAGATCTGGACCCATCACTAACTGATGGCAGTTAGTCATTCATTCCACAAACATTTATTGAGAACCACCTGCTCAATGGACACAGTAGTGGAAGGTGAAGATCCCATCTCTCTCCACATTCTGATGAGATACCAGCTGGGAACAGTGGCTAGCCATGGCCACGTTCTCCAGGTCCAGGCATCTGAAAGCAGTCATTGGACAAGTCAACTTGTCCCCAGTCCCCCTCTGGGACCCTTTCAATGCCCCAAATAGTATTGAAACAGAGGCACATTGGATGGGTCAAGAAGATGACTAGGTTATCAGGGAGGGAATGAAAAATAAATCTATAATAAAAAAGAAGGCACACCTTGGCTGATGGGTTAATATTTGCAGGTGATTATTAACACTTAACTTATCCACAGGGCTGCTTCCTTCACCTCTTTTTAACCACCTGGTTGTTGACATTTACATTCCTTTTTTCCCTGGACTTGGCCCCCACTTGGTTAGGCCTCTTGGTTGAGGAGTCTTGACTTTTCAGTCTAGTTTTGTTTTCCAAAGTCAGCCAAGGGGTAGAGACATTATTTATTCTTTCTTTTTCTCTCTTTGGTGAAGGCAAAAAGAAACTAAGAGTTACCTTTTTGCCTGTCAATTAAATGTAATGACATTGTAGGAATAGTTATGGGAAATATTTTCCAGCAGATCTTTTTTTTTCTTATATCCCAATCCTGTTCTCTGCTCAGACATGGGGATTAAGAAAACAAACACTGCAAGTTCTGAGAAAATTGGGGGAGGATGTGTTCTCAGAACCTGCCTGGGTGGCTGTTACCAGGAGAGCATGGCAAGAGGACACTCATTCTTAGAATCCAAAGTAACAGCAACAGCCAAATCAGCAAGATTTGTATAATATTGTGTGGACACTTTAAAATAGTTACCTGGAAGACTTGAACTACAAATCTGCTTTTTACTTACTTAGATTACCCGATGAATAAATAGTTGGCAATTTTGCCTCTTCTCACAACACATAGATATGGTTCCTGCATGATTTAAATATGATAATGAATTGAGCTAAATGTGTTTTTTATTGTTTTTAATTCAATAAAACTAAACTCACTGGAATCTGTTATAGCTTGACCACCTTTTTCAAAAGTGCTTATGATTCTTATTTACATACGACTGAAATATTTGGCAATTGGAACAATAGTTCTTTCACAACCACATTGTTTCTTTTTTTTTCCCCTTCTAGTTGCAGACATGGGAGAGATGTGAGTTTAAAAATATCAGTGGGCTTTGGCATGCATGCTTTGGTTGGCAAAGCAATTCCCCAGCTGCTACTGCCCGGGAGTTTGCTGTCATTTTCCATGCATCTCTTGATGCTGGGCTTAAAGGTTTGGTCATTCAGCACCATAGCCCTTCTCAACTTATATGGCATCCCACAGACTGAAGATGTCGCCTCCCACGCACCTCCAGATGCTGCCATGGTGGGCCATACACATGCAACCTCACTTTGGTGGAAAGGGCAGTTTTGGAGAGAACTTTCATGGGGACATGGGTTCTAGGAGGGGTGAGTTGAGGACCAGTGTGAGATATTTGTTGGGCGGAAGAAAACATCATCCCCCTCTTAACATAGCACCTAGTTAGTCCTCCACAGAACATAGGAGTTACGGGAAAATCAGAAGAGAATAACAAACTTTTACTTGAAAGTGTGTGTGTGTGTGTGTGTGTGTGTGTGTGTGTAACAAAGAGGAGTATAACTTGGTCATGGCGACCTGGAAGGGTTAATATATAATAAATTACTCCTAAACTGAGTGTCTTAAAACAGCAATGTTTATTATCTCAGAGTTTCTGTAACTTAGGAATCTGGGAGTGGCTTAGTTGGGTGCCTTTGGCTCAGGGTGTCCCACAAGGCTATAATCAAGGCATCAGCTGAGTCTGCAATTACCTGAAGGCTCAGCTAGGGGAGAATGCACTTACAAGCTCACTCACATGGTTGGTAGTAGGACACCCTCAGTTCCTTCTCCGTCTGGCAGCTCACAAGATGGCAGTTGGCTTCCATCAGAACGAGCCAGAGAGGGAGCACAAGATGCAAGCCACAGTCTTCTTGTAACCTACTCTCAGAGTGAACCTCTATCACTTTGGTTGAAGCAAGTCCCTAGGTCCAGCCCAGATCAAGCAGAGAGAAAAGACTGTGAATGCCAGAAGGCAGAGCCTTTGGGCAGCCAAATTGGAAGCTGTCTTCTACATGATTCAATTTTCAAAAATTCATATATCATTACCTCAAGATTGTTACTGTGTTTTCTCTTGCATTTATGGCCATTTATCAAAAATTAATGAGAGATATAAAGGGAGAGAAAACAAGAGGCTAGAAACTTACATCGTGGCAAATCCCTGCAATAGATGTTTATATGATACCTAATCTCCATGAGAAGATTGAGAGGTGGGTCCTTATTACCACATTTTCAAATAATGAAACTGAGGCTCACAAGAACAGACTTTAGACATAGTGTTTTGTAGCATGATCCTATAAATCCTACAAATATACATTAGAAACAAAACTATGATTTTCCCATTATATTTTTCTATCAGTTTCTATTCAATTTGATACTAGAATTGAGTATTAAAAAACTTATTTCATTTATTTTTTCAATTATTAAAATAATACATGCTTCCTTTATAAAGTCAAGAAACCATAGAGAATTAGAAGTATGGGGAAGGGCACACCATGTCGCATCAAGTCAATGTGAGCAAACACTCTAGCGTTGTCAGAGCAAGTTTTAGCCAGTAGCAGCAAGGCAAAAGTCGATCTCCATGGTTACAGAATCCAAAGAAACAGGAATGCCGCAGATCTTACAAAGCTCAAGGGACCAGCCAGGTCTTGCTGATTGAGGAAGATTCTATTTAGCAAATTTCTAGGTAACATGGGGAAGTAGTTCTGGTGAAGGTTATGGCCAACGGCTAAAGGTTAACACCTCATTTTTTTATGATTTGTTTGTTCCTAAAATTTTTTATGGAAAGTTTTATATTAAAGGTTTATGGCCTTAAACTGACAAGTTCATAATTATATCAGTTGTATAGTTAGAAATCTTAGGGAAGACATGTTCTAGACGTGATGGGTATTAAGGAGGGCACGTACTGCATGGAGCACTGGGTGTTATATGAAAACAATGGATCGTGGATCACCACATCAAAAACTAATGATGTATTGTATGGTGACTAACATAACATAATAAAATTTAAAAATATTTAAAAAAAAAAAGAAATGATTGACACACTTAGATTGATGAATCAGAGACCTAAATTGAGGCACCTGGAGGGCAGGAACCACAGCAGCTTATATTTGATAATGGTTGGCATTTGTTAGGAAAACCAACATCTATTGAGCATCTAGTATGTGCCAGACACGATGCAAAGAACGTGACATACATCTGCTCATCAAATCCTCAATAAACTCTAGAGGGAAGTTATTATTAGTATGATTATTCTCATTTCACAGGGATGGAGATAGGGAGGTGTAGAGAGGTCAGAAACCTGGTTAAGGTCACTGCATGTATTTCCTGGGGCTGCCACACTGTGGCACAAACTGGGTATCATGGTACCATGAAGTACCACCAACTGGGTGACTGAAAACACCAAGAATATACTCTCTCACAGTTCTGGAGTTCAGATGTCTGAAACCAAGGTGTCAGTGGGGCGGTGCTTTCTCTGAGATTCTTGGTAGATCATTTACTTGTGTCTTCTAAGCTTCTGGGAGTGGTTGTCAGTCCACAATGTTCTTTGGCTTGTTGCTCCATATATCATGTCTGCGTTGGTGGTCACATAGACTTCTCTGCATGTCTCTGTGTTCATATGGCATTCTTCTCTGTGTGTGTGTGTGCACGCGTGTGTGCACGCGTGCGTGCACGCCCCCAGATTTCCCTCTTCTTATAAGGACATCCATCATATTGGATTAGGGGCCATCCTAATGATTTCGTCTTAACTTGATTACATCTACAAATATCCCATCTTCAAATAAGGACAAATCTACAGGCATTGGGAGTTAGGACTTCGACTTATCTGTGACAGTTAATTTTATGTGTCAAGTTGAGTGCGCCACAAGGTACCCAGATTTCATGCTGTTTCTGGGTGTGTCTGTGAAGGTTTTTAAGATGAGATTAGCATTTGAATTGGTGGACTCCATAAAGTAGATGGCCTTCCCCCATGTGAGTGCGCATAAGCCAATCAAGACTGGGGGAGAATTATTTGCTATTGCACTACTAAAGTATATAAGTATATAAATAAAACTGCCTAATCTGAAAGCTACCATGAATAGCAGTGGAGATCCCAGACAAAAGATAAAGGAACAAAGGGAGAGCTAAAATGTCTTTTCCTGGGTCAAATGGGAATGGAGAATTAAGGATGTGGAGATTGGAGAAGAAAGGAAAAGGAAAGAGGAAAAGCTTGGTGAAGAACATCCCCAAATACCTGAAAGACTTTTATGAAGAAGCACCTAATATTTAATTTAAGTATTTTTTTTAAAGATTTTATTTATTTATTTGACCAGAGAGATACAACAAGAGAGGGAACACAAGCAGGGGGTGTGGGAGAGGGAGAAGCAGGCTGCCCGCCAAGCAGGGAGCCCGATGTGGGGCTCGATCCCAGGACGCCAGGATCATGACCTGAGCTGAAGGCAGATGCTTAATGACTGAGCCACCCAGGCACCCCTAATATTTAAGTATTAAGAGTGTGATATAAAATACCCTTCAACTTCTCCTGAAGCAATATCTGTTGTATACAAGGATGTTATATAAGGTTTTGTGTGTATGAGTGTTTGAGAAGTGGGTATGTGTGTATGAAAGAGAGAAAGATTCTGAATCTGTGTCTGAAAGAGGTGTGAGCATGTGTGTCTCTATGTGTGTGTGAGAGAGTGAATATTTGTTAGAAAGGGAAAGCTGGTGAGCATGTGTGTCCACCTCTGTGTGTGTGTGTGTGTGTGTGTGTATGAATGTGAAAAAGAGAGAATATGTGTCTGAGGTATGTGTGTGTGAGAGAGAGAAAGGGGTGGGGGGCTAAGGGCTAATAACCACTAAGTCTTCTGTCTGGGTTCAGGGTTCATGCAAGGAACAACATGCACAGAATGGCAGGCAGACACATAACCCCAAACTATTTCAGCTGAAACAGGAGATGAGAAGGAGCCAGAGCAGACCTTGTGCCCTCACCACCTGTTCATGGGTCCACATCCCACCTCATCTCTACTTCTCTCAAACCACCAGGGTTTGAAGAACTTGGGAATGGGTCTTTTCTCCTTTCCACAAGTCACAGAAAATGCAGTTGAGCTAAACTCTGGATCTTCAGTAACGTGGGGACCCCAGCTGTCACCAGAGTTGATCACAACACTAGACACTTAGCTCTTAGCAAAAAACAAAAACAAAAACCAAACCCAACCCCCCCCCCCAAAAAAACAGTCATCTATACTTGGAGACGAGCCTATATATTAAGCACAGGTGGTGTTTGAATGTGGGGACAAACACCCTCACATGTTCATATGGTTTGGGGTTTGTGAACAGTGATGGCCAAGCAATCCTACACACTAGATCCCAGAGACCAACTAATCAGCTAAGGACCATGTCTAGCACCTGCAGGCTAATACTATTGTCTAGAAAACTTCTTTCATTGCTCGAAACACTTACTAAAATGGTAGGGACCCCAAAACTCAGTTGATATGCTCAAACGGACAACAAAGCAGTTGAGTAATGACAGTGTTGATTTGGCGAGAGTACCTGGACCATGATCAAAATGCGTTCTGTTCTGAAGTGTTTTTGTTGCTGTTGGGGCCTCAGGTTCCCCTTAAGGAGTCCAGAGGAGGTGAGACCTTCCCATTACAGCAGAGTGGTTGAGAGGTTGAGCTTTGGTATAAAACAGACCTATCTGCTGACACTTCTTAGCTTTAGAACATTGTGCTGTTAATCTCACCAAGCTTCCAGATCTTCTTCTCTAAAATGGATTAAACAGTACTGTCTTTTAAGGTTGTCGGAGGAACTCATGAGATATTGTATGTAATGTGCTTAAGACAATGTCTGGCACACAGAAAATATTTTTAAAAGATTGGTTACAATTGTCAGCGTCAATGACAAAAGCATTTTGGGGATATTATAATCATTTCATAGCAGACACCTGTCCTTCACACAAGAAATAATGGTCAGTAGCCAGAACTTTTTGCCATTCACTTGTGATTTGTTTGTTTTTCCCTAATAAGTCTTGGTTGAGCTAAGGGAGAAAGGCCAGTGGGGAGTTTTTGGATGTGTCACTCAAAGGTAAAAGTCACATCACTGTCCTCATTTTCTAGTCCTGATAATCACCCTCACCTCATGCAAACAAATCAGTGATAAAAAACAATTTGAACTTGGTTGTTGAAATGGAAACTTTTGGGTTTGCAGTTCACTTTTTACTGTAGCTGATTTGCCCTTGCTTTTTAGCATTGATTAGGAGATACAAATATAACCAGACCCTAGGCTGAGAGAGTGAGAGAAAATGGAACCGAAATTCAAAACAAAACTAGATGCCCCATCCTGATACAGGGGCTCAGGGCCGGTGTCTGGCAGCACGACAGGAAAGGCTTTAAAAAAAAGAAAGAAAGAAAATGAAAGGCGAACAGAGCCTGAGCCGTTTACCACGTAGTAATTGGACACAAGGAAACTTACCACTGGCACCTGGCCTTTGAGGTAATTATCCTTCTCCCAGGAGCATAATAGCCCCATTGTTTGCCTAGTGAGTAGCACAGGAGTGCAATCAGAAAGGGAGAGAAGTCAGGGGAAGAGCAGGAAAAGAGGGAAGGTGTGGCCTTTGATGTGCTTCCAGGCCAGGGCTGGGGATCTGCACTGTGAGAAATCAGCATGTCAGTGATCTTTGTCTTCTCACCTGGGAAGACACTTCTAACATTGCAAATCCTCGCCTTTATCTGCACAGAGCCCATTAAATCAACTTGGCCCAGCTGTCATCAGCTGGGGCTGGAAACCAAAGCACACACTTGGGTTTGACTTTATTGACACGCCTCACTAGCTAAAGCAAGATCGGAGAACTTTAGGCTGAGATAATTCAGGTAGATCCAGCGGTAGTGTAATGTTTCTTACCATGTTTCCCAGACAGGTTCTTTTGGTACAAGTGAAACAATACTGAAGTTCAAGAACACTTTTCAGTGTAGAAGGTGCCCAGGATGCTGTGCTCAAAGGCCTGTGTTCCACCAAGCAGCAGCATTCACTCACTCGTTGGTCCCACGAGCATTCCGGTGAGATTCTCGGCACAAGAGTGCTCACGATGCCCTAAAAGTGAACTTGAATGTCAAGAAATGTCTAGTGCAGAAGTGGAATCATGTACCTACAATAATATGATTGTAATAGAAATGGTGCAAGCTATAAAATAAATAAAAGTTAAGTGGGAGAAAACCGTAAAGAAGATTTGATTTTTTTTCTTGGATGGGGTTGGGAAAAGATCAATGAGAAAGGGGCCTTGACATTGAGGAGGGCATACGATGTGATGAGCACTGGGTGGTATATGCAACTGATGAACTGTTGAACACTACATTTGAAACTAATGATGTACTGTACGTTGGCTAATTGAATTGAAGTTAAAAAAAAGAAGGGGGCCTTGAACAATGGGATGGGGTTTGAAATTCTGACTGAGAGGTAAATATCTCTAATGATAAAGGAATACAAGTTGCGTCTGTTTTCCCTTACTTGTATTATAATTCAAGATGTTATTTGCATTATAATGGTACATTCCAAGTTTTGACTGTAGAACACAGAGTATGGAAATACTTAGAGGACAGGAAAAAATTCCTTTTCATTTACCCATCTGGGCATTAGTGCTCATAGTCACAGAAAGCAATATTTAAAATTACTTTTAAATTTTAAAATGATTACATATTTATTATGCTATCAACTGCATAGTAGCAAGCACTGCATTAGGTATTGCAAGAGAGAATAATACGCGAATACGACAGAAAGCATTAGGGAATCAGTAGGTATCTAAAAAAAATAGGTGCTATTTTTGGTGCTCTTCAAAATTAGGTGAAAGAGAGAAAATAATTTTACAATTAAAATGTTCAAGGCCAGGGGCGCCTGGGTGGCTCAGTCGTTAGGCGTCTGCCTTCGGCTCAGGTCATGATCCCAGGGTCCTGGGATCGAGCCCCACATCGGGCTCCCTGCTCTGCGGGAAGCCTGCTTCTCCCTCTCCCACTCCCCCTGCTTGTGTTCCTGCTCTCGCTATGTCTCTCTCTGTCAAATAAATAAATAAAATCTTTAAAAAAAAAAAAAAATGTTCAAGGCCATAAGTGTTCTTCCTTTCCAAGTTGCTTTTGAGTTGTTATATCCTCCATTCTTTGTTTTACACAGAGATGTACTCTAAATTCATTTTCTCCCTGAATAGAGTCTACTTCTCAGGCAGGTTTACTTGTACACCAGTTAAATGTGAAAATTGGAGTATCCTGTCCAGGCTACCCAAATCCACATTACTTTTGTCTTAATTGTTTTGTATTCACATACAATTAAGCTCAGTAGACATCAATGCACCTATTAAAGCTCTCTTTAAAGTCATTATAATATAGCTTTACAATTGATTCTGTAATTTGAATGCAAGCTTTTATGCTCAATCATGTATTAAATACACCCCTCTGGTTTCTTCGCTTTCAAATACTTTGGCTGAACAGGTGGCGAGGAGCAAAGCCCAAATGCTGCCATTTTGGTGACCAATTGGTTACACAAAGAAATGAAATGAGCGCTCCCTGGTGAATATGATGCTACAATAAATATGGAAGTTGAATGAGTCTATTTAACAGATCCTTTTCTAAAGTAAACTTTTAAATTTGAAATAATTTTAATTTTGCAAAAGTTTCAAAGATAGTTCAGAGAATAATTATATACCCTTCACCTAGTTTCTGCAATTATTCACATCCATGCTCCTATGGTATATTTGTCACAACAAAGAAGTCAACATTGGTTTATTACTGTCAACTAAACTCCAGATCTCATTTGGATCTCACCAGTTTTTTCTAAATGTCTTTTTTCTGTTCCAAGATCCAATCCAGGGCACCACACGTGTTTAGTTGTGTCTCTCCAGTCTCCTCTGGTCTGTGACAGCTTCTCAGTTGTTCCTTGTTTCTCCAGGACCTTGAAAGTCTTCAGAAGTATCCAGGTATCCTACAGAATGACCCCTAATCTTAGTTTGTCTCTTGTTTTCTTCATGGGATTATAGGATTTTGGAAAGAATGGGTGAAGTGCCCTTCACATCACATTCTATTAGGAGGTACATGGTATCCACATGACTCACAGGCTTCTTAACCTTCATCACTTGGTTACAGTAGTGTTTCTTAGGTTTCTTTGTTGTAAAGGCAATATTTTCTGTTTCTGTCTACCCTACCCTCAAGAGAGAGGAGAGCAACTGAGCCTCACCTTGTGGAAGAGGAGGTATCTACATATATTACTTTAGTTTTTTCTGAAAATATTTGGTACTTCTTATCTATTTACTCATTCATTCAATCATTTATTTATATCAGTATGGACTCATGAATAACTTCGGGTTATAATTCAATGATATGTTATTTATTTTGTTGCTCAAACTACATCAGATATAGCTAGTGGGAACTCTTTTAAGTTTGCTCTAGTCCCTTTGATATGCCACTATCTGTATGTATGTAAGTATGTAGCTATGTATGTATGTAACTGTGTGTGTGTGTGTGTGTGTGTGTATACACTTCTTTACCTTTGGTATTCCAAGGTGCTCCAGGCACAACTTGCGCATTCCCTTCTTCAGCCCCCAAATTGACAATTTTCCTGAAGAGCTCTAACAGATTCCTTTAACCTATTAATGAAAATAAAAACAAATTCTCCTTTCAAAATATGGTGTCGTCATTTGATAGGCACATTATTTTTAAACTTTCTAGAAGTTAAAGGACTTTCAAAAATTTGTAAAGGATAATCTGCACTTGCTGAGATACTATAAAATTTTATTAATTCCTCTTTTCCTTAGGCCATAATGATTCAAAAATATAAAATATTTCTTAACCTTTAAATAATTTTTTAACAATAAGTACTTCTAAAAAAGTTCTAAAGTAGTGTAAATGAAATATTTGATCACATTTCAGTTTTTATACAATTTCTCTTTAACACATTTACGTCAAAGGTTAACAAATTAGTCAGGATGTGCCAGGTTATGCTGCAGTGACAGAAAACCTTGAATCCCAGTGGTTTGAGACAGCAGTGGTTTATTCACACTCATGATCCATATCCACCGTGGGTGAGTAAGAGGCTCTGCTCCATGGTGTCCAGCCACGTCTCTACTGTCTGGATTGAAATCCGTCATGTTGACAGGAGGAAGAGAACATGCTTGTGACCAGAAGTGAAATAAGTTACTTCTCAAGTATCATTAGCTAAAGCGAGGCACCTGGCCATGCCCATCCTGCCATGTGTCCTGAAGAAAGAGAACTAGAAATATGAACAGACAGTTCTAATGATTACTGCACTTGGGCATGTGTATACTACTAGGTGACCCAGCTCTCCATAAGCTTTCCATACACATAAGATTCATTGGACCTCCCATTCCAGAAAATGGAAGGGAGTCCTATATCTTTCCCTAGTATTTCTAAAGCCCTCTAAGGGGCCTACATTTTCTTGGTGTCACTTGTGACCTCTCATTATAAACTGCTTCTTCAACTCCAAAACCACTGTGTGCTTTTGAAATTATTCTACCACCAACACAATGGTCTTTGAGAAGAGTACAGCTCAGAGAGGGCCTCACTGCCCTCATTAATTTATCCCAGGGACAGACACTGTCCACTACCCTAATTATGAACAATAAATCTAGAACTGAATGAAAGTGACTATTAAGGTTTACTGAGAAACTGTGGCACAAACTTGATAGAAGGTAAAACTAGATATCCATCCTTTTTAATTACCCACAATCTTTTCAGAGATAAACACGATTAACATGCTACTGTATTTCTTTGCTCTATTACCATATATCTTCCATAGGTACCTATTTTAATAATATAATTTTGGATTCTGCTTTATCTCCTAACATTAAAATGTTTTATGTCTTTGTACAACTTTTAAATATCTTGTTTTAACAATTCCATTATATTTTATAATATGGAGATTCCACAATTTATTTAAGTAATTTCTATGGTGGACATATCCCTATATTGTGAACATCTATTTTTATACTGAAATAAAGTACTCTGTGATAGACAATTTTTTAAATACATATTTATGCATATCTCTGGTTAATCTCATACCATAAATTCTTGGAAGAGGAGCTACTGAGTCAGAGGATTAACCATTTTATGCTCTTACTACTTACTGTTAAGTTGTTTATCAAAGACATTGATTTCAGTTTATGTTCTCACCAGCAGAGTGTGTGACTGATCCCCATCAACACTGAATAATCTTGGGAGGATAATTTTGAGTTCTCATTTGAACAAAACACAAACCCTATTAGGAGAAGTGAAACGATATAGAAATGGCCAACGGTAGACTTTAAGTTAACATAGTAACATCTTATATTTTAATTGATGAGCAGTAAGACATCTATTTGGCTGACAAATAACTATGATAAATATTAAACAATACTTTGGTTATAATAGACTTAATGTGAAAATAACAACCTTTATAAACTCCTTGTGATCTCATTACCTGTCTCATTACTGACATGCTGGTTTTAATAACCTGTTTCTTAAACATGAAAAGGCCTTATTTGTATGGTTTTATTTGTTTTTAGAGGAAACTATGCTTTTGTGTAATTAAAAACTGAGAAACATACCGCAAAAGAATATACAAACACCATAAATCAGTAATTTAAAATCTGATAAAAAGTCTTGGACTTGGAAAAATAATAAAGTTCAAGATAATGCAACTGTACTCATCAGTTTCCTAAAAAAAAATAGTCCATATGAATGAACTAAAAACATTAGAATTAATGTAGAAGAGTTAAATTTTACACTTTCTGTAAAGGAGGAGATTTCCATGCTACAATTGCCACCATGGAAATCATCTCTGAAAATTAATAATGATGATTTACTCTCTGTTTATGAGACTTGGAAAAAATTTCAAGTTCCTGCTAAGGGTTATGATTCATAGGACAAGATTGAAACCAGAAGTAGGAGTGACTTACATGATTCCCACATACAGGCCAGTTTCATAGATTTCTGTGGCTTAGTTACAATGCCCTATAACTTGTGTGAAAATCACCTACAAATACACAGAAACGTATACATATACACATAGCTGTTAAAACAAAACTAGACAACATAATTTAACCACAAAATCCACAGTTCCTAAAAACCAAGACAGCTCTAATTATTTAACCACAGAAATACAGAATAATTTAACCACAGTATACAATGCATATAACCAGAAATATTAATTTAATATTCATATCCAGAATAGTTCGTATCATAAAAAGATGATATTTCTTTCTTTTAAAAAATATTTATTTATTTATTTGAGAGAGAGTGTGTGAGCAGGGGGAGGGGTAGAGGGAGATGGAAAGGGAGAGAGAATCTCCAGCAGACACCCCACTGAGTACAGAGCCCTACGTGGGGCTCAATCCCATGACCCTGAGATCATGATCTGAGATGAAACCAAGAGTCAGACACTTAACCGACTGAGCCACTCAGGTGCCCCAGATGATAATATTTCTTACCTTCCCAACCCATCTATCTGAAAGATTGCCTACTACATTGACCCCAGATTTGATGGACAACATTATTTATTTACTGTAGTGGTATGTTTAGCCAGCTTGGTTTGTCCCTGTGCCTGTCCTTCTGTGATTTGATATTTTTCAAGCTTCTTTCAAAAACTTTGAGGAGTCAATAATTCAGTTCAGTGCAATAGCAATGCCAAATAAGTTTGTTTTACCATAAACATTTTATCCTGCCTAAAGGGAAATAGTTGATGGGGAAAACAAATAAGATAAGTAGTACCAATGCAGTGCTATCTCAGACTATCTCTGTGTCATTGTTTTGGTGTCTCTAAAACAAGTGAATATAGAATGTGGGTTGACTTTCAAGCTGGTCATATTTGTGTTGAGTGATAACTACAAAACTTCTTATATCCAGTGCCGTATCTTGTTTAGCAGTATGCTTTTAACAGATGCTAGTTAAATGGATGGCAAAGTGGATGATGTACCAGTGATCTATTGCTGTGGGGCTATTGTACCACAAAATTAATGGCTTTAAAACAACACACATTTATCATCACAGTTTTCTGTGGGTTAGGAAGAGCCTGGGCACAATTTTCCTGGTTCTCTGTTTCAGGGTCTCACAAGGTTTCCCTGGAGGTGTTGGTCGGGGCTGTGCTCTCATCTGAGGCTTGACTGGGGGAGGATCCACTTCCCAGCTTACATTGTTTTTGACAGAATTCAGTTCCTTGGGGTTGTGGGAGTAAGGAGTTTATTTCATTGAGGTGTCAGCTGGAGGTCCTTGCAGGCTGGAGACTGCCTTCAACTCCTAGAGACTGCCCCAAGTTCCTTGCCATGTGGGGTTCCCCAACTTGGTTATTTGCCTCATCATTTTTTAATTAAAGATTTATTTATTTATTTGAGAGAGACAGAGAGCAAGCGGCAGAGGGAGAGAGAAAATCCTCAAGCAAGGGACAGAAGGAGAGAGAATATCCTCAAGCAGACTCCCCGTGAGCACAGAGCCCAATGCAGGGCTCAATCCCAGGAACCTGAGATCATGACCTGAGCTGAAATCAAGTCAGCCACTTAACCAACTGAGCCACTCAGGCACTCTGGTTATTTGCTTCTTCAAAGCCAGCAAGAGAGAGAAAAACTCCAGCAAAGTGGAAGATACAGTTTCATGTAATGTAATCATATAATCACATACATGTAATCCCATTCCCATATGTTCTATCATCTTTAATGTATTCTGTGGGTATTAGCCCACAGGTCCAACCCACACTCAAAAGGAGGGGATCAAACCAGGATGTAAAAACCATGAGGCAGGAACCATGGGGGCCACCTGAAGAGTCTTTCCATTCTTTTCAATACAGGTGGGTATTCAGGTATAAAATGATGACTTTCAACATGAATAACTATAGACTTTTTTGAAAGGAAATTAGAATATATGTACCATTCCAATGGTGTATTGTTGTTTGCTGTGTAAAGTGGCTAATGATGTCCTTTTATTATGAATTTTGTATTTTATAATCTACATATTCCTCACAAATTGACCATGTAGAAATTAGAGACTGATATTCCCAGACTGTGGTTGCTTCTTTATTTGATGGTCTAATGCAGTGTCAATTATGAACTGTGATATCAATCGTAAGAGTAGTAGTAATGGTGGTGACACATAATAGTATTTTGTTTGTTGAGCATCAACTTTATGTCAGGCACTGGGCCAAATACATACATTCCTGCATATAAGCTCAGTCCCACAGTGACCCGCACACACATGGGCTTGGCTTGACCATATGACTCTAACCCACAGCCACTCTTGATTGGCCCAGGGAGTCAATGTGTATCTTCTCACAACACTCTGGGGTTGCCCGGAAAAGGTAGGCTGCCTCCTCACTTCTCCCTGGACTTTTCAGCACCACAAAGAGAATATAGCACTTAATGAGAGCTGATACTTAAAAGCTACTGTGAGATACATGACAAGTCAGGAAACAGAACTTATAAGTAAAATGAAGAAACAGAAACTGAAGGAACAGAATGTAATACTTGTTTCTTCAACAGATATTGACCAAATGCTTAAAAATGTGCCAGGCACTGTGCCGGATATTAAGAGTTTAAAAGTAGACAAGATAGACAGGTCCTAGTCCTCACAGAGCTTAATTCTACTAAGGAAGACATAAACCAAGATCAAAAATTAAAATAGAACTATTGATATAATCTGTGAAAGCAACACATACACCTGCCTTATGACCCAGCAATTCCATATCTAGCTATATACTAACAGCAGAGATAAGTTCTTATGACCACCAAAAGGCATGCACAGTTTTATTCATAATAGTCACAAACTGGAAATAGCCCAAATGTCTGCCAAAGATAGAATGAATAAATAAGCTTTTTTTAAAAAATCACACAATGGAATATATATATATATATAGTCATAAGAAAAAAGAACAAATTATTTTACCCACAACTACATGATGAATCTTAAAGTGTTCTGTTGAATGAAAGTAGCCACACACAACAGAGTACATGTTGTGTGATTACATTTCTATGCAGCTCAAGAACAGGGAAAACTAACCAGTGATTGAGAGAAGGCAGAATAGCAGTTGCCTCTGGAAATGGGAAGAAGACACTGTGGGGATTGACTTGGAAAGGATATAGGGTAATCTGGAATTGTAGTAATGTTCTATTTCTTGATCTGTGTAGTGGTGACATAAGTGGGCTATACTTATCCATCAAGCTATACACTTAAAATTAGTGCACTTTACTATACGTTATAATGCAATAAAAAATGAAGCTGATAAAAAATAATCACAAACTGCTTTCTGAAGGAAATAATAGTAGGCCTGAAATGCGGGAATGCTGTGGAGCAATGGCCTGCTTTTGGTACAGTGGTCTGCATGGGTCTCTGTGGAGGTGCCATTTGAAGGAGCTCGCCATGAGATCAGGTGGGAGAGCAGTCCGGGCAGAGAGCACTGCAAGTGCAAAGGCCCTGAGGCGAGAATGAGTTAAGCAGGAAGTATATAGCTCAAAACTAATGTGTAAGAAGTGACCGATATGAGATGGAGAAGTAGGCAGAGATGGGGGCTCTCAGGGCCATGGAGGCTGCCATAAGGAATGTAGTTTTACCCTAAGTGCACTGGGAAGCCACTGTAGGATTTTCAGCAGGACAGTGAAATGAGCTCATTTACAGTTCAAGAAATAGTCACTCTGAAAAATAAAGAGACCAGTGCTAAAAGGGTGAAAAATAAAGAGAACAAGAGTCATGGGTAGTGGCAGGGAAAGGAGGATGGGGTCCTGACACGGCATCAACAGAACTAGCCAGCGAATTGACTATAGGATGATGGTTCTGGCTGGATTGGCTCCGTGACCATGGGGCCATTTTCTGAAAGGTGGAAGACCAAGGAATGATGGGGGTGGGGCGGGCAAGGAGCTATAAAGCCACTTTGGACATTTTTATTTTGAGACATCTGTGCTCCAAGCGGAGGAGGAGTTAGATGCATTAGCCTGGGGCTCAGCAGAGAGCCATCACCATTAAGTGGTATGTTCATCCTTGGGGATAGATGGGCTCACCCAGGGGCATGTATGGAGGGAGAAAGAGAGGAAAGGGGAACCACAGAAGGAGAAGATGAGCATGATCATGAAAGCATGAACTTGCATCATCTAAAAGGGGCCCAGGGCAAACTTCGCTGTGCCTAATCTGGGAAGGTCCTGGAATCTGACTCCCGATCTGGGATGTCCCCTCATCGCTCTGGGTATAGCCCCACCCACCCCCCATCCCCCTGAAAGTGCTGGTGTGAATATGTCTCCCATTCTTATAAGAGAATAACTTTAAAAAATGCCTCATTCAAAACTTCTTACAGCTCCGAGATATTAACACGCCCATTTGACAGGTGAGAGAACTTAGTTTAGAAGCTAAGAAATATATCCTGTGTCAAAGAGCTATTAAATATCATGGCTAGCACTTCACATCAGGTGACTTCCAAAAGGGGTGTGCACTGAGCCATAGCATGAAAGAAGCATCTGGTTACAGTTTATACTCTAAGAAAGACTGTCTGCCCAAAATGGGAATACAAAAATTACCCTTGCATGGACACAGCTGGCAAAGCAGAAAACCAACTTCTCAGGCTGTGAAGGCCAAGTTTGCTCCAGTTAGAAGGATCAAAAGGACAAGAAAGTCCTTGATTTTGGGTAGAAAACAAAGGCAGGCCTGGTTCCTGAGAGGTTCCTGAGAAACGCAGAGCGACTCCCTGGCCTAAGGATGACAAGGAATGAAAAGCAGAGTCCCCAGACCAGCCCTCCACTAAGGTGGTTCTGAGGGTCACCCCTGAAACGCACCTCTCCCGCTCCTTCCTGGGGATGAAACAGTGACTCATCTCCAAATTGGCCTCATGCCCTATAGAGATCGTTTTATGTAAATCTGTTCGGTGAATAATACACACTTCCTCTTGTGTATCCGGTAACAATTATCCAAGTCTTCTGTGATCATCATAAATTCCCAAGTTGAAGAGCTCTGCGGGCTGTTTTATCCACCCCTGAACTGAAGATGGTATTGTCAATGTGTGAGACCAGGCTGGGGAAAAAAACCCATAAGATATTCCCTAAAACATGTTCTTTCTTAATGAGGCTTACTGCTGTTGAGTGTTCTACATCACACACACACACACACACAAACACACATGCATTATGTGACACGCTTTTTAGTCATTATGATAAATGATGGGTTCCATTTTGTGAACTATATTCTCTGTTTTGACCAAATCTACATCTGTACAGCAAGATTTAGGAGTGGTTTCCCTTGATTATGTCTGTGATGCCCAATTCACATGAACTGTGTTTCCCTGTACTTTGAATTCTAAGAAAATCAAAACAAGAAAGTAGGTGCATCGGAACTTCCCCTTTTTCCAGAACACATCTCCTCTTTCCCATGTCATTGTTATTTCTCTTCCCCTTTCCTCCAGTACAGGATCATCCTTTTCTCTCCACAGAGCCCTCCCTCTCCTACCTACAGCCTGAGCTCCAGGCATCTCTTCCCTGAGGCCGCCATAAGGAAACACCACAAACAACAGAAATGTATTCTCTCATGGTTCTAGAGACCAGAAGTCCAAAATTCAGGGGATGGCAGGGCCATGCTCCCTGTGAGGCTCTGAGTCGAATCGCTCCTTGCCTCTTCCAGCTTCCGACGGTTGATGGTGATTCCTGATGCTCTGTGTCCTCCAGCAGCTTACTCCCATCTCTGCCTGTGTGGTCACATAGAGTCCTCCCTGAGTGTCTGTGTCCAGATCTTCCTCTTCTCATAAGACACCAGTCATACTTGGATAAGAGCCCACTGTAATGATATCGTCTTAATTTGATTACGTCTGTGAAGACCCTATTTCCAAATAAGGTCACGTTCTACAAGTACCAGGGGTTAGGGCTTCAACATATCTTTTGGGGGACACAGTTTAACCCCTGACACCCTGTGCCACTTATGTTTACTTGTAGTATGAGTTCAAGTCCCAAATGAGTTCAAGTCCCAAAGGAAATGTGGCTTACTATTTCCTTAGTAAGCTACATATGGAAGGCCTTATAAATAAAGTTCTCCCAAGGACAATTCATCACAAAAATTACCTTTTCAAAATAAAATGTCAGTACTTTGAAGAAACCTTAGCATTACCATACATCCTCACATGTACAAACACACAGTTCCTCTCTCTCTCTCGCTCTCTTTCTCTCCTCCCCTTTCTCTCTCCCCTTGCTCCCTCTCTCTTATTTACTTCCTTTTTAGGACTTTAATAATAAATTATAATACACATCTTGAATTATCATCCATTCAAGAATAAATTTTATTCTGGTTTTGCTCTTTTCCATTTAAAATAAAAAAAAGAAAGAAACTAAAATGTCAGGCCGATGAGATCACCACCTGATGTGACCCCCCCCTTATTTTCCATGCTGACCTTCATTTCAACCCTCACAATCTTAAGACCAGAAACTTTGTAGGATTCAGTATTTTGTAGGCAGAATGGTGTATTGATTAAGAGCGTGAGCTTTGAAGATATTAGAGTTGGGTTCTCACTGACTCATGGTATGTTTTGGGTTCTGTGACTCAGCCACCTCAAAGGGTGGTTGTAGAGATGACGTGAGGTGATACATGGAATGTACTTAGCCCATGGCCTGGTGCCTAATAGATGCTCAATTAACACTATCTGGTTATCAAGCAACAGATATGTAATGTGCTAATGGACCATTAGCCATAACTTTAGAAATATTATCTATAGGTATTATAGAATGAATTCTGTAATTATGTTTAAAATCTTTTTTTAAAAAAAATGATGTCTTAAATTTTTGACTAGGTAAAGGTTTGGGAACTTGTATTTAAAGATTTTCTGAAAATGAGCACATTTGATTTTGTTTGTTTTATAAGTCCTCAAAAACTATAGACCTTGATTTGGGTGAGACAGTCTACTATATGACCCTTCCTAGAGTTTATGAAAAGCAGCCAGCTTATTAATCTTACTAATCTGCCCATGGCCCAGAACGAGTGCAGGATTTGGAGGCAAATGGATGTGAATTTGCACTGGGCAATCACCGAGCATTTCTAAGTCTCAGTTTCCTCATCTTAAAACTAGAATTGTTAAGAGCTGAGAAGACTGGAGCTTAAATGCTATGACTCAGATTTTCAGAAAAATAGAATGTTCCTTATTTTCCATAACTGATCTCATTGTCTTTTGGAGCTTCCCTATTCCCTCATGAAAGGGGAAGAAGAAAACTCAAACTGGTCAGTATGAATTATCCTAGTCTCTTCAGGTTTAAATCATTCTCTTTCAGATTAACTCAGTTATTTCTTAACCAACTGAGCCACCCAGGCGCCCTAACTCAGTTATTTCTGAATAAATTCAGTCAACTTGGGCTTTCTCCCCATGCCCATCAAAACCCTTGGTGGACTTCCGCATCATCCAGGTATCAGGGTGGAAGAGGCAGATGGTGGGACCACATTGGTTCCTTGGGCTGCCTCATGAGTCCTTTATGGCCTACAAAAGAAGTCTGGCACAAAAAGTCACACACAGTCTGATTCCACTTACACGAAATGCCCAGAATAGGTAAATCCACAGAAAGAAAGTAAATTAATGATTGATAGGGGTTAGGAGAAAGGAAATGGGGAGTCACTGCTAATGGACATGGGATTTCTTTAGGAGGTGATGGACATGTTTTGCAAATCAATACTGGTGATGTTTGCACAACTTCATGAATGTCCTAAATAGCACTGAATTGTATACTTTATAAAAGGGTGGATTTTTTGATATGTGAATTATAACTCAATTTTTTAAAATCACTCATGATCAGAATTACAATTGCTGTCTTTTACTATATTATTGGTTCTTGTGTGCATATTTTATTACATTTGGAATTCACTCTCAATAGAAAAAAAATCAGTTGCTCATATTTGTGTGGGTTTATCTCTGGATTTTCTATGCTGTCACATTGACCTGTATGTCTGACTCTCACTGTCTTGATACCACACTATCTTGATAACTGCAGTTGTATAGTAAGCCTTACTTACCATCAAGTACTGATTCCTCCCACTTTAATTTTCTCTATCATGATTATTTTAGCTATTACAGGGCTTGTGTCTTCCCATGTAAATTTTAGAATAAGCTTGTCTATATCTACAAAAACCTTGCTGGATTTTGATAGGAATTACATTAAATATCTAAATCAATTTGGGGAGAATTGACATCTTTATTATGTTGCATCTTTTAATCCACGGCCACAGTATGTCTCTCCATTAATTTAGGTATCATTTCATTTCTTTTATTAGCATTTTGCAACTTGCATCTCGAGATCCTATGCATGTTTTGTCAGATTTATAGCTAAGTATTTCATTTTCTTTGACACGATTGTAAATGGCGCTGTTTTTAAACTTCAATTTCCACAAGTTCATTTTTAGTATATAAAATATGCAGTTGATTTTTGTATATTGTTTATGTATCCAGCAACCTTGCTTAATTCACTTCTTAGTTCTGGGATTTTTTTCTTTCTTTTCTTTTTTCTTTTACAGATTCCTTGAGCTCTTCTATATAGACATTCACATTATTTGCAAACAGGGCCATCTCTATTTCCTCCTTTGCAATCTGCATGCCTTTTCTTTATTTTCTTTGCCTTATGGCAGTAGCCAGAACTTCCAGCACTATGTTAAATCAGGGTGGTGAGAATGGATATCCTTGCCTTGTTCCCAGTATTAGAGAAAAAAGCATTCAGTCTTTCACCATTCAATATGATATTATGCATGAGCCATTTTTAATCACATATTGGGCAGCACCATTTGCTCTCATGCCATGCTGAATATCAGGCTTTTCTCAGGAAGCTGATATTTTTCTGGAACATGCCCTCAGAATTAGAAAGAAGGCCCCATTCCTTGGGGGAAATTCCCTTAAATTTTTCTGATTGTTTCAAACACCATGTTCCTACCTCATGGCTCCATCCTGAGAAGCAGGAGGACTATGGGCCCACCTACCAGTTATTTTCTCTCTCCTCTTTGTTCCCCACAGAAGAGACCAGAAGACCTTCCCTCCTTCCTGAAAACTATAGGGAAGGGAATGGGGCTTCTTTTACCTCACATCTTTCTGATTACTGTAGGGCAGCAGGATTCAAAGTGTGATATGTAGATACCTCAGGGCTCAGAAACCCTTTCGGCGGGGGGGGGGCGGTCCATGAAGCGTTAAACTATCTTAATAAATACTAAGATATTGTTTCCCTTTAAAAAACATATTGACGTTTTCACTAATGTGGCAAAAACAGTTGTGGATAAAATTGCGAACATTTCAACCACAAACAAGTCAGTGGCACCAAACACCACTAGTGTTCATCGTATTCTTCACCACCATCCACTCACAGTAAAAAAGAAAAAGTCAACTTAATTCAACAGTGTCCTTGATGAAGCAATAAAAATTATTAATGCTATTAAATGCTAACCCTTGAGTACACATGTTTTTAATATTTTATGTAACAAGACAGAAAGTATGTATAAAACACTTCTGCTACTTACTGGACAGCAGTGGTTGTCTCAAGGGCCAGCAACAAACTGTGAGCATCCTGAACGAGCCTCTTCTTTGATGAGACACCACTTTCACTTGAAAGACTGACAGATAAATGATGGTTATTGAGACTTGAGTATTTGGAAGACATTTTCTCAAAAATGAACAAAGTGAGCCTGTCAGTCAAGAAAAACAACTGAGAATATTTGTTGCCAATGATAAAATTTGAGCTTTCAAGTGAAAATTAGAATTTTAGGAATCTTGTATCCACCACTACGAACTTATTTCCCATTACCTTAATACATTTCTGTTGTGATGGGTAATATTAACAAATGTGATTTTTAATTTTTAATTAATTTTTTATTTAATTTTTATTTATTTATTTTTTTTTTTTAAAGATTTTATTTATTTATTTGACAGAGAGAGACACAGTGAGAGAGGAACACAAGCAGGGGGAGTGGAAGAGGGAGAAGCAGGCTTCCCGCCGAGCAGGGAGCCCGATGCGGGGCTCGATCCCAGGACGCTGGGATCATGACCTGAGCCGAAGGCAGACGCTTAATGACTGAGCCACATAGGCGCCCCTTTAATTAATTTTTTAAAAAGGATTGTAGTTTTTTAAATAATCTCTACACCCAGTGTTGGGCTGGAATTTACAACCCCGAGATTAAGACTCACATGCTCTACTGACTAAGACAGCAAGGCGTCCCCCAACAAATGCGATTTCTTAATATTAAGTAAGGAAATGTGTCAATATTTGGAAGATCTGCATAACTTAGGCAACTAATATTTTTCAAATGACCAATTCATGATGTTACAAAAATAGACATGAATAAAATATCTATTCAAAGTGCAAGATGGATCCTTTAATTTTAATATAACAGAGAATAAAAGTTCATTGATACGGTTTCAGATTCCATACTGTAACCAAAGTTTGAGAAACTCTGGAAGTCCACAATAACCTGAAATGGTTATTAACATACTCTTGACTTTTTAAACTGTGTATATATGTGAGGCTACATTTTCTTCATATACTTCAATCAAAACAATGGATTGAAACAGACTGAATGCAGAAGAAGACATGAAAATTCAACTCTTTTATTAAACTAGACATTAAAGGGATTTGCAAAAATGTAAAAAAAATCACTTTTTGTTTTGGACAATATAATTATTTTCATAAAAAATATTTATGTTAACATGTAATGGGTTTAATATTGTTATTTTAAATGAATTAATAAACATTTTTAAAACTTTTCAATTTTAATTTATAAATATGATAAGTATTGACACAGCTGACATGAACAAACCAACAAAGCCCCTTTTTGGAGGTTGCACTGATTTTCAATAGTAAAAAAGGGTTCTGAAACCAAAAGTTTTAAGAACCTACTGGTCATTCCTGCAACATTTCTCATTTCTTTTAAAGGGAAGATTTGAGTATTTACCATATTCTTTTCCTTTCCACAAGACTAGCTTCAAGACTATTGTCTAACCCCAGCTCAACAAGTGTAGTTTGCTCCACAAGCTGAACAAAATTGTCATTGTTTTAGGTAGTATCTGCCTTCACCTAAAGTAATAAATGTCTGATTCACTCTGCGGGGGAGCCACAGGGGAAAATGATTTGCAAAAAAATATTTTAAAAATGCATTGGTTTACTGTATCAAAAATATGACCCTGGTTACATGGGTATTAAATGGGGTTTGTATCTTTAAGAACTGGCAGAGTACCTTGTAGAGGGTAGCTATTCAATTCTTGTGCATCTATTCTCCAGCCATCTTTCCCCAAACAAGAAACACCTCTAAATCCTGGCCCAGCAAAATAACATTGAAATTTTCCCAGTGCACAAACTATTCTATGCACTAAAAGTGGCATTTCCTAAATCACTGCTCAAGAAATAGTGGTTAATTGAAATGTACAAGGTACTTAGCTAGTGAGGTGCTAGCTAGGAACACAAAAGCCATGAGAATGCAAACACTATTTTATATGCCTAAGAACAATTGTTCTCAACTTTGGTTCTACATTGGCAACATCTAGGGAGCTTTTAAAAAGTGCCAATACCTGGGCTCCACTCCAAGAGGTTCTGATTTAAATGGCCTAAGGTGTGGTCTGAACATCAGTATTCCTAAAATTTCCCTGCTGGGATTTAAGGCAGCCAGAGTAGAGGAACATGGGCCCAAACTTGAGGGTTTCAAAAAGACTCCCCTATACTTATTTATTTGTTCGTTTATTCAGTGCACATTTACTGAGCACCTACTATGTTCCTGGTACTTGTCAAGGTGCTAAGGCTATAGCAATAAACAAAACAAAGCATCAGCTCTCCTGAGGCTAATGTTCTAACAGAGGACAGACAGAAACTACATACATAAACACATAAAAAAATATTATGTCATTGGTGGTAACAGTTCTGAAGAGAAGCAAAGCCAGGGAAGGGAATAAAGAGAGTATGTGGGTGAGCTTTTAAAGACAGAACCATTCAGAAGTCCTCTCTGACAAAGTGGCCTGAAGACACCGAAAAAACTGAAGGAAGCAAGGAAGAGATCCATGCAGCTACCCGAGGAGGGCCATGCCAGGCAGAAGAAAAAGTTCCGAGCTCTTAGGTTGGGGAATGCTTGTTACACTCCAGGAATGAGAAGGAGGCATGGCTGGAACAGTGGTCGAAAGCAAAGCAGAGGAGTTGGGCCCAGAGAAGCCTTGGTAAGGACTTCTCATTTCATTTCAAATGATGTGGTAGGGCACTAGGGAGTTCTAAGTGGAGTGGTGACACCTTCTGATAAAGGCTTTAAAAGGTCACTTGGAAGGAGATTGTCGGAAGCAACAGGTGAGGGCAGAAGCAAGGAGATGAGTTAGGAGGATATTGTAGCATTCCAGGTGAGATATGATGGTGACATGAGCCAACGTGGGAGTGCGGGACATGGTGGGATGTGGGCAGTCCAAAATGCAGTGCAGAGGGGAGCTGGCAGCATCAGATTTGGGAATGAGGGATGGTGGAAAGTCAAGGATGACCTGAAGGCTTTCTGCCAGAGCGCACATCTGGTCCTTGCAACAATTCTGTAAGGTAGTTGGAAAAGCGCGTTCTGCAATTTATGAATGAGAAATGGAGGTCAGAAGGAGGGTAAGTGGATAGAACTGATAGCAGATAGCCACAACCTCTCACCACCTGCAGGTCTGGTACTCCTACTTTGACCAGTTGTGAGGCTGCAGTGATGTGGAAGAGCAAATCCCACTTTCTGGAAGTTTATAATGTAGCTGTGGAGTCAGAACGTAGAGATGAATACTGTCGTAACTGACGTGGTGCTAACTACCCTCTCAAGATCTGAGATGATCTCAGGTGAGCTTGGAGAGCTGGGGTAAGAAGAATCTACTAAAAGGAAGTGTCAATGAAATAGTTTCAGTGAAAACCATCATTACTCAGAGTAAAGTGAGGGACCTGAGACACGTACACATCAGGTCCAGACTTCAAAGGAAAAAGCTATTTGGGTGAACCAGAGGGTTTCTAATGTGTGTCGGGGAGAGTAGAGGTAGGGGAATCAAGGAGTTGAACATGAGGTTAAAAAGAGAATTTGGGACCAGATTATAGGAAGCATTAAATGCCCACCTAATGGCGAGTGAGCCCATAGCCTCTTAATAGAGATAATAGAGATTAGAAAAATACGAATGTGATTTCCAGGTGATCATTAAGCTTATTAGGAAAGCAATAATAAAATCTTCAGGAAAACAGGTCAAGAATATAGTTCTAATTTAATAACAAGCTGGATTAATCAGCTAGTCCTTAGAAGAAGTTTCATAATCCTGAGAGCCTTTGAACTTGATGGGTAATTATTGTCAATAAGAACAGACATCCTTTTGAAACTATAAGACGTTAAAATAAGGTGTAAAAGCAGTTGAGTGGCTTTCATTTGTACAAAATAGCAAAACAGTTTCAGGCCAAATGTGTGTCTGACTGGGGAGAAGCTGGAATCCGAGCTGTATTTGCCCACCCGGCTCTAGAACATTTTCATTTGTTTTGTGGGTGTAGCCAAGACGGGAACAACTGGGAAAATATTTGAATGGCAAAACTCTCTCAATAAAGCCTGACTGGTTTGGGGAGTTTGGAGGGTGTGTTCTCAATATAAATTGGGGGTATTTACTTAAGTCTTCAATCCATCATAACATTACGTAGAGTATTGAGCAAAGAGAATGAGCCAGGAATACAATCAAGACATTTCAGAGTATTTTTTGTCCCAAGAGAGAATATTTTAAAATCAAAATTGTGTACTACTCAAGAAAACTGCAGCCACACTCAATATGCTTAAAAGAGAGAAAGGATTAAACTAATTTTCTTTGGCCTCTTAAAATATATGAATCTACTCGATACCTTTTCTGCTACTTTAGAGGAACAGTCAACAGGAGTAATATGGTGTAGAATTGGAAGTATCTTTAGTAGTTTAGAGATGCTCGGAGACAAAGATGAGTTCAATGGGTAAAGAGTCAGTGTAGAATGAAAAAGAACCGGTCCAACAATTTTGACACCTGCTTTTTCCAATACACTTGGGTAATACTATTGTATGTGAAATGTATGTAAATCTTCAGCTATCCAAGGAGAGGCTTAAAAAAAAAACAAACCTGAAATCATATAGGTAAGGTGTAGAAACATCATAAAAGCAAAACAAAAACAGGAGGAACAGAAAAAAAAAATTTTCATTGAACTAAATAAACATAAGATGGCACAGAAATATCTAGATGTCAGTGTGTGAGATGAGGTGAGGGATTGGTTTCCAATTGTCAGAGTGGTTTGGTTACATACTTCTTGTGAATCCAAGCTCTAGGTAAAAGGGAAGTTGCAGGAGTGCTTGGACCCGAGTATGATGTTTGGGATGGGAGTGAATTACTTTGCTCTTTGCCTCAGTGTACGTGGCACAATGCTTCCAGATGGGTTGGAGGAAGAGTGACCGATCCAACGATATGTTTCTCCTCTACAAACACCTTGCATCTGGGGTGGTCATAGAAAAACAGACTAAATTGCAGGCTTGGTGGAGGAGGAAGTGTAAGCAGGAAGGGGAGGGAGGTGCAGACCCACCCCACTCATCTTGTGGCTGCTGTGGAATCTGGAAAGATTTTTTAGATGTGGAAGAGCATCTTCAAATCCAACACTGTGACTCACTTGTGATGTGACTGTGGGCAAATGTCTCAATCCCCCTTTCCCTTTAGCCACATTTCTAAATGTGAGTGATTACTACCTCACGCTTGTTTTGCTTTGTTTTATTTTATTGGCAGAGAAGTGTGTGAGAGTTTTATGTAAGGGAGTGTGAGTTAATCCTATTGAAAATCAAAGCACCACATATGTGGGAGGTACTGTGATTATTTTTATTGGTGGTGGTTTGGGCAGGTAGAAGTGAGGATTGACCATATATCATCCCCGGGACTGGTTTGCCTTTCCTCATGCCTGTACCCTGGCAGTGGCTGTGAGGAGGCAAATAGTTTTTGTCCTCTGATTTTCACTGTGAAGGTCAAGGGGGTGAAGGATGCCAGGGAGATGGAAATCTACGCAGAACGTTTTTAGGTGAGCTGCACATCATCTGGCTTTCTGACCTACTCGCCAGGACTTAAAAATCATTTTTGTTTATGTTCAATGGAGAAAATAGTCTACTTCTAAGTCTCAACCACAAATTGCTGTTATACTTCACATGCTTAAAACTCACAGTGTTGTAATAATATGAGAGAACTCATGTTGCTTCTTTGCATTTATAGCAGAACAAAATGATAATTTTACTTAAACTCCACGTAAAGTATTTTGCTTTGACACGAGGAATAATTTATTGGTGTTTTGGTTGAAGACCCTACGGTGGGTTCCTAAGAAAGGTGGCTTATCTGTCCAGAAAATACTGCAAAATAGGGCAAATTTCTGCCTATTGTTAAGAAAACAGATTCTACCTCACTTACGTTAGCGTATTATGTTTGGTTTATTAATTAGTATAACCAACACTTCTTTTTTCTGACAGAAATGGTACAACATTAAATTGCATCCTCACTAGAACATCACCAGATTCATACTGCAAAGCAGCCGAAGGTCACAACTCATATTTATGGTATGAGGGAATAGACAGGCCACACAAAATGGTTTTGAGGTCACCAGATCTCCATGTGCCTTGGATGAACAATGAAATCCAGCCTGCTCTTCACCAGCCAACATTTGCCAAAAGAAGAATTTGCCCAAAAGCATCAAGTAGGCTAATAGTTTCTCTAGAAGCTTCCACAGATCACCACAAATACCTCTAAATCTTGTGTCAAAATTCTTATTCCTTATCATAACCTATAGTAGTAAAACACAATAATTTTGGGCATAACACATCTTTCTCTCTATAAAAGGGCATTACCTAATTTATATTTGAGGAGGCGATTGGTCATGAGGGATAACAACTTTTTTAAAAAACTTGAAATTATCCTCTTGGCCTCATTTGTCTCCAAGCATTATATGATAGAAACTATGATGATTAACTTTATATGTTAATTTGAAGTGTATTTTTGGATAAGATTAGCACTTAAATTGGTGAACTTTGAGTAAAGCAGATTATTTTCCATGTGGGTGGGCCTCATCCAATCAGTAGAAGGCTTGGGTAGAACAAAAAGTTCAGCCTACCTGAGCAGGAAGAAATTCTTAAACCCCATGCTTTCAGACTTCATCTGCATTATTGACTCTCCTGGATCTCCAGCCTGCTGGCCTTCAGACTAGTACCTGGGGGCACTAAGTGCTCTCAGGAAGCAGGACAGTCTCATTCTGGTCATTATGAGGACATCTGGGCTCCCAATGTTTTGTCAACTCTGATACCCACTGCGTGTCCTGGGGTGACCCGTTCACCTTTCTTGGGGTTATCATCCATGACATGGGGTGAATAGCATTACCTGTCATCTCAGTAATGAGTTGTGAGCATTTATTAGGCAAAGCTTGTAAAGTACTTTGAAGATGAGAAGTGTTGCACCCATGCTGTTTTATTGTTACGTCTTACACTTGATTATATTCCTCCTCAAAGATCTCTGTGGGGACTGATGCATTCTTTGTGTTTTAGTGGCTGATTTCTGTGGTAGATTTTATATCTCAATAAAGAGACTATATAATGTTTTAAATTGTTTGAGATGTTTTTCCTAGGCATCAAAGCCGTGATTTCTAAAACCTCTAAACCAGTTTCTTTTGCTTTCTCTTACATGTTAATGTGGATAGTCAGGGTCAAAGACAAAAGGAAAGAGAAATAGCAGGCCATTTAAAATATCATTTACAGGAGCCAAGATACCACCCCTAGTTCAGAGAAGCTATACACTAACCCACAGAGCCTCCTGGACCAACTAAAAGTGAAGGATATCTGTCTTTTCACTCTGTTGCAGTAGAAAATGATTCAAGGTGATAGGTCTTTTTCAGCTATCCTTGGCTCTTCAGTTTTTTCTAAATCATGAAGAATATTGTTCTTTCTGGAACCTGAGGTGTAGTTGAGAAATATAAAAGGGCATAGATCTAAGACCTTTAAATCTATATGCCAAAATTATTTATTCTTCCAAATATAGTCTAACAATCTGAACATGTATTTGGCAACCTTTGTTTCCCAGATACATATGAATTCTTGTATTTTCTTTCAAAGGGTGCCAGTAAAAAGAAGACGAGCTAAGTGGGTGCTCCTCTTTATGGTGATGAACATGGGAGGGGTATGAAAACATTTGCCAAACCCTTCCCAGATTCCCACATCCCCAGGGACAAGAATCAATGAAATTCTGGATCAGACATTCCCATAGAGTTTCCCTAATCTTGAGCATTAGCCAGAGCCCAACCTATAGCTCAAAGTGCTCATGATCTGTCTATTATTCTTTATTTGACACTGTAAATTCAAATTCTTTGTCTTCCTGATGCTGGAAAATTTGTCAAAAGAAAGATTTACTGGGTTCAACACGCAAACATCAATAAAAATATTAATTATAAAATCATGCCTCTGGACATTGATTTGGCTTCAGATGAAGATAGAATGTCATCTGAGAGGATTTGTTTCTAGGCTGAATTATTTAAAAATGATGGTACTTACACAGCATCTTATTTGACAAAGACTGGTTCCATTTAAATAAGACATACAGAAGGCATAATGTCAGATTTGTTAAAATGACATAGAATCAAAGAGAGAAGTTACTCTGGTAGATGACAGAATCTGGATTTTGGAGTATCTCCATTGGCCATGACGGTAGGCTAAAACCAATGAGAGGAAATCTACCAAGAATCACTAGGAAAGTCTGCATTGAGGTTCAGAAAATGAACCACAGAGATATAAAATGGAATGACCTATTTAAATGGAAATTCCTTGGGTAGAGGGACCCAGTTGATTTCAAACTCAGTTCAGGTCAGTGTGACCAGGTTGGCCAAAAATTAATGCATCAGGGATTACATTGCAAGATTTAGTGTTAATATCAGCAGATGTAATGATATAATTCATTCACCTGTTTTTCCATTTAGCAGTCAGTGGTGTATAAGGAGTGGAGGAGATCGGGGAATCAGCACGTGCCCAGTCTTCACTTAGCTTAAGTCAATGGTGCTATTGTACGAATTCAGGATCTGTGTTCCAAATTTTCATTTTTTTTCAAGAGAATCTGGAAATTTGAATTTTAATGGGAAAAGAAATTTCTAATTTGACAAACATCCTGAAAAAAAAATAGGCTGTATCTAACCAATAGTCCTCCCATTTTTACCTCTGTGTTAGACATATTGTGTGAATCTTAGGAAAGAGATGTAGGGTGGAGACAGAGGTTAAGACTTTGTCATTTTATAGGTCATCTTACAGGTGGCAGTTGAATCAATGAAAGTGAATCACGGGTGTGTATATAGAAGAGGAAGTTAAAGTCTTATGTGTGCCTTATTTTGGGCTAACTATATATTTTTTTAGAATTGATTTTAATTTTTCTGTTGACATTTTAGCTACACTTCTTTGCATTACTTTTATAATTGTTGCTCTAAGTACTACTATTCACATTCTTAAATTTTCAGTATGCTTAGAGTTCATATCCTACCACTTCATATAAATATACAAATTTTCCTATTTATAGGTTCATTCATCTATTTCCCCATCCTTTATGCTATTGTTGTCATATATATAATTACCTCCATGCTTTATAAATCTCATAACACAAGGGCATCATTTTTTGTTTTAAATAGTCTTTATTTTCCCACATTTTTACTATTTGGAATGTTCTTCATTCTCTTCTAAAGATTCAGTTTGCATCTAGTATTAATTTTCCATCAGTCTAAGAACTGATATCTGCTGACAATAAATTATCTTAGTTTTCATTTATCTTAAAATATCTTTATTTTGCCTTCATTCTTGAAGATTATTTTCCTTAGATATAGAATGCTAACTTGAAAGTTCTTTTTTTCTTTTATCACTTCAATGATACTGATCCATTGTCATTTGGCTTTCATGATTTTTGATGAGAAGCTAGCAGGTACTTATATTGTTGTTCCTCTGTATATAGTGTGTTACTTTTCTTTGGCTGCTTTAAGAATTTTTTTCATTATCTTTGATTTTTTTTTTTTAATTAACTATGATGGGTGTCATGGTTTTCTTTGGATCGTGATTGAGTTTATGGAGCCTCTTGAATCTGTAAATGCCTTTTACCAAACTTGGGGAAATTTCAGGTATTACTAATTTAAATATTTTTATGCCCTATTCTCCCTCCCTTTTCTTTGTGGGACTCAAATTATGTATATGTTGGGACTTCTGATATTGTCCCACAGGGCAATCTGTCTCTTACTTATTCTTTAGACTTTATAACTGTATTCATTTACCTTCAACTCCACTGGCTTTTTCTTATGTTGTCTCCTAGTTGCAAAGGCCATCCAGTTAATTTTTCATTTCAGATATTGTAGTTTTCAGTTCCGTGTATTCTATTTTGTTATTGTTTATAGTTTTTAGTTAGCACTTGTTCATTTGTTACACATATTTTCTTTGTATTTTGGATCATGCTTAAAATATCTATTTTAAAATCTGCTAATTCCAATGTCTGGATCATTTGGGGGTCAGATTTCATTAAATCATTTTTCTTGGGTTTGTGTCATATTTTCTCTGTATGCTTAGTAATTTTGCCTTGTATGTCTAGTGCTCCTGGACATTATGGATACTATATTCTAGAGGCACTGGATTCTGCTATATTCCTTCAAAGAGTATTAAGTCTTTGGATTTAAGCAGACAGTAAACTTGATCAAAATTCCAGTTTTGTCATTCTTGTGGTAGGCAGCAGCTGAAATTGATATTCCCTTCCCTTAACCTCAGCTTTACGGCTTGGAGTCTGCCCTGGGCATGGATATTTCAATAGTCATTCAGAGATTTGGGCAGAGTTTATACACAAAAGTTTGTGTATATTTCTCTGGCTATATTCTATCTTTTTCAGTCTCTCCAAGATGTGCCTTCCGGTTCTTCATGTCTGTAAGACTGCTGCTTCCTATTTAAACTTAGTTGCCCAATGTGGCCAAGCTAGGACCTGTTGTCTGGCAAAAAAAACTATAAAAAGCAGAAAACTTGTCAGTGATCTTTCCTCCTTGTAAGTATCCTTTGCCTCCCCATCTCTGCCTGCCTTTGGTCTTTCTCCAATGCCTTCAGTAACTGATTTTTTTATTTTGTCCAAAGTTCATAGTTGTTGCCTGTGATAGTTTGTCTGACAGGAACTACTCTGCTGTTACCAGAAGCAGAAATTCCAGACAATTCCAGCAGAGTGTGAAGTTTAGAGCAAACTCTCAATTCAGGAGCAATAGGCAAGTTGACTACAACTGGGCTAACTATGCAGGATGGTCTAGGATTCCTTCTCTCTAGATCTCAGACTACCTGAAACACTGTGACCTGCATCTAATCTTCTCAACTAGATTGGCAGAACACAAGCACCAGCTTTCTAACTGAGACCCCCTACCTCCAGAGTTTTTTACCCCAAATCCACTTTCTACACTGAAGCGAAAGTGATCTATTAAAAAAAAAAAGATCATAACATGTCACTTCTCTACCAAAGAAATCTTCCATGGCTCCTGATTTGCCTGATATAGAAGAACACACAAACTTCTTAGCAGAGCTTATAAGATCATATGAGACTTTTAATCTGAACATTCTGCCTCCTCTATAGTTTCTCACCCTTTTCTACCCCTACTCCTACCAAGCACCTTGTGCTCTTGGGACAGTCAGATCTTGCTGATTCATGAAATAGTTACCTGTATGTTTAGAGCTCCATATATTTGCAGTTAATATCATCTTACCCTGCATTATTTTTCTTTGTAGACATTTGACATTATGTTATAATTATATGATAGACTTGTTATATTATAGACATTATTTCATAAGGTCTATTTGGCATTATAACACAGATCTTATTTTTTGTTTATTATTATCATTATTACATGTTCTCCGCATTGGAATGTAGGCATCATGAGGTCATACACTTGGTTTGGTTCACATTGGTATCCCCTCCATTCAGAATAAGGCCTGTTTCATGATAGCCACTTCAATAAATACTTGTTGGATAAATATTGCTCTTGTTGGCTGGAATTCCCTCTCACTCCCTGCCCAAGTTGGTGTTGCAAAGGCATACTGAGAACCCAACTCAATTGTTATATTCCCTCTGGAATCTTCTGTCAACATTTTTTCACTCATATAGAATGAATTATTAAGTCTTCTTCCATTTTTCTATAGGACCCATATTTCTTATTTTTCTTTCTTGTTTCTCTATTTCTGTGTTTACCATGGTACCATGGTACTAAGGTAAGCTCACTCATGACTTGATTTGGAATCTCATCCATTGTACATACTCACCACATGAGTCTGAGTTTTCTTTAGGGTAGCTGCCTTTCTGGCTTGGCTTCCCATTTAAAGGAAAGCTCTTTTGTACCCTTTAAGCCCATAGGTAAGGTCTAAGACAGACTTGATTATACCAAATTTGGGATACATCACACTTACACATTAAGTATAATAGTTGATGATAGTTCATTAATTATTCAAACAGTCTTAGATATGAATTGGGAAAAATTATTTAAAAAACTGTTAATTGGTTTTAGGGTCCCAAATCAAAGCATTCTTTTGGATTTATTATTTTCTAATATTTGCAAGCCTCCTCAGGCTTAAAACCTCAGGCTTATTATTATATATTTTTTTCATATTGAGTTTGTGGTCAAATCCCAATCAGTGACTTTAAGATCAATTAAGTATTCTCACTCATTTAATAAATAAGCTCTCTTCAACCCAAATCTACAATGAATTGGAGTAAATAAAGTAGTGAGAAGTAAATTAACTCAAAGTACCAATGGTCATGGAAGAACATTTCTATGCTTACCATTCAGGAAAAAATTTTATAAGTGCTGAGATTATGTTGAAAACTATAAATTATTATTTTTTTTACATTATTATCATTGTAAAAGAAGGTAAGAACCAACCTGTTTGTTGTCTCTTCTGAAATCTCTTTTTAAGAAAAAAAATAATGGGGTAGGGGGAAAACTTTAAAAGTGAAAGAACCCTATTTTTACTCTATTCATCTATTTTTTTTTTTTATCTCTTGCTAAGCCTCTGAAACCTGTATTGCTGTTTGTTTACTGCCCACAAGATGATAGATAAATAATCCCAAGAGAACAAGTGCACGGTTACCTCCTCCGTGACTCTGGTAATACAAGAATTCTTAAAAAATGTATACATGTGTTTATGCACATAACAATGTACGCATAAATCATGGACTTCCCCTGAAATGAAACTGAGGTCATGTGAACATATTTCAGCCTTTAACTTAGACACTTAGGCTGCATGCCCAGCTATGACACATAGCCCATGTTTATAAAGTCAATTTAATTTCAGTTGTTAGTATCAGTTACCATCATTCCAGATTTAAAACCACCAGCCCAGAGCCTTTCTCTGAGTTCTCACAGCCCCTAGTAGCTGTACCAGGCATTTGGCACTTTTATGTACACTCCTTCATATTGTTCCTGGACGATCTATTTAAACAGGCCTTTTCTCTTCATTTTATTACAAATTCTTGAATCCAAGGATCATGTCTGATATTTCTCAGAATCCTTGTTAATGTCTAGTCCAGAAGCCTGTTCTAGCAAATGCTCCAAAAAAGTTGTTGATCGATTCAAAATGGATTTTCAGTTTTATGAAAAATATTTTTAGAGTAAAGGAAATATTCACTTTTGTGTTTGGAAAATAAGATGGATATATTTAAAAACAAGTAGAGATGAGGTGACATCTCAGGGGCTACACACTTCCACATCAGCACATAATCTCAATACAAAATCCCAACTCAACTTCATGAGAAAAATAATAAAGGACAAAATAAAGAGAATATGACAAACTGGGTTTAGTATTTCTTCTTCAAAATTTGTTTCCACCATAATCATTGGAAAAAACCAGAGTTGTCAGTCTTCTGTGAGAGGAGACATATGTGTTTTCTCTCTTTCCTTCTTCTTCCCTTTCCCTCCCCCGTGTCCCCTTCTGAAACTGAGTCAGACCAGGCCATATTTCCAGTTAGAAGTAGACACTGGAGCCAAGCAGCTGTTCAGAAATGTCCAAGTGGACAGCAAATGGTGCTGATGGAGTTAATGGTGGTGACTCACTTGGGACATTCACAGCAGGTCAGCTGAAACCACCCCTTGCTGTAAAGAGAATTTAGTCCCTGTCGGGCAAGCACCCAAGAACATGAGCTGGGGTTGATAACAGGATGGTGCCTCTTAGCTGCCACTGGTTGTCTGCTGTTCTCAGTTTTCACAATTTTTTTAAAGGTGGATTTGTTTCTAACGCAATCATGAACAGTGATGGGAAGAACAGGCTGAGCAGCTGTTGACTGTTTGAAATAACAGAGGGAGGTTTGGTATCTGGAAATGCTCAACACAAGTTGTCTTGCAAGCTTTGATGATGACTTTCACATATAAAACTATGGGTCAGAAGCAGGAAGCTGAGTACGCTTCATGCCAGTATGTCTAGCCTGGCAAATGTAAGATTTTGGGGATTTCAGAAAGATTTCATTCATCTAGGAATACTTGTCTACAAAATATTGTGATGGTTTAAAATTTACTCAACCGAACAACACTAAAAACAAAACAAAGCCACCCAAACAAAAAACATATGAGCAATAGAGCATACTCATATTTTGTGAACCTATACAACTTTCTCTGCAACCCAGAAGGGGATGTATAAAAATATGATGAAAAACTGATGTGTGGTTTTGCATTATAAAATATGATATGAAAGACTACTAAAGACATTTTAGAGAAAAACCATAATTACCAGAAATAATTACAACCTTGACCCAACACCTATTTTTATTTTTGTTTTTTCTTCAAATTACTTTTTAAAAACCCCTTGAAGGCAAATATCTTACATTTGTTCTCTACTGGTTGAATTTTTAACAAATAAGGAATAATAATTACTGATATTAATGGTCATTTGACTTAAACTCCATTTCCCTAAAATTCTGGCATGAGCTCATTGTTTCCACATTTAGACAAGATCTTATTTCCTTTGCACTTATTTGGTAGAAAAATCTGATTTGGCGATTTGTATTCACTAAAATCAAGTTCCCTTTTGTGCCTGGATCTAAAGCTAATTCTGACAGTTTCAGACCAGGCAGGCCAAAGACAGAATGAAAAATAAATTAACTTCCTTTCCCAAGAATAAGTCTTTGCATTAAAAGGGCGTGGTAAAACAAAGGACTATTTATCAATCCGTAGAGTTTGCTAGATACTTTAATGCCTTCAGCAGTTTTAAGGTGTATAGTTTTAAATGCATTCAACAATTTTTTCAGCCCTGCCCCTTTGAGAATATATATTCTAAGTTCAAAGGAGAATAGTTGTGTGTCTATGGTTTTATAGACAACTATATGTGCGTGGGGTGGCTTCCAAGGGCAGGGATTGTGTTGATGTTGCTTGCCTACTATCTACCTCATGGTAGAGGCTTAATAAATATTGGTTGAATTAACTAATTTTGCGCACAGGAACTGGAGGGATGACAAGGAGTGTCTTGTTGGCCAAAGAACAGATTAGTCATTAGGATCAAGTCGAGAAGATGGGATTTAGCATGATTTAAATCAAGAATACTGTAGCCATTTGAAGTTGAGGCTGGGAGCAGCACTGGGGAAGGGGAAGACAGTTGGATGAATAAGTCTGTAGTGGCCTGAGTCGAACACATTTCTTCACATGGCATCAAAGTCCAACCCAAAATTCCACACTTGGAAAAATGAAAATGAAACAGGGAATCAAGGTATCACAGGGGCAAAGAGAGAGGGACGAGAAGAGCATAGTCACAGAAACACATGGGCTTTGAGAATTTATCGCTTTGTTTCCATCCCTTCTGCCCTGGTCTTATTCGCCATCTTGGTGTCTTCTTTTCTCATCTTTCCTCGATTTTCATCTACTCTTCCGGATTCTCGTGAGGATGTGTGTTTTCTCTCCTTGATTCTGTTCATCTTTCAGACACGTTTCTGACAGTGAACCTAATCATCTTCTGATTATGATAGTGAAATGCAGAATGGCATCGCTATTTTCAGGTGAGAAAAAACTGCTCCATATGTATGGAGATATATTTCCTATCTTAAAAAAAATCAGTTCTATTTCTCTGTCTATTGAGAGAAATACAACTCACTTTTTATAAAGACAAGAAAGTAAATTGCTAAAGTTTTTACCTTCCAACTATTCTGTGTATAATTTCATTTTTTCTTCTGGCATATTTTAAATTGCTACCATTTGATACATGCTTTTTAAGATATTCTAATTTGGGCTTAATAATTTAATATTAAATGATAGCTGTGTTAATTCTACTAAGGGCAAATCATACTATTCTATTCATCACAGTGGAGTAGGCACCGACTAAATCTTTTGGGTGGTAGATTGTTGAGAAATCCAAATTCTACACGGATGTGTAGACAGGCATCTTCCGAGAGGTGACAGGTAGGTAGATACACATACATATCCACAGGCACACACACAAATACCAAAGGCATAAAAAAAATGACCCCACCGTGGGGGATATTTATTATAGCATACCAGTACATGTATATTGTTTTAAAAGCTGAAACTGGAGGCTTACCACTCCTTTTGTCTGGTTTTATTACCTTGGTTTCACATAAAACGAGACCAAATCTCCTACATGAAAATCAGGCTGGTATGTGTCACGTCCATATCAAGTGTCTGAGCTCATTTTTATTCGCAGCCTGTTTCCCCATTGTACTTCCTGAGTTTGGTAATGAAAACAAGCAGGACATTGTGTCACTGTGCTGGAGACACTCCCTCTGTAAGCCCAGAGTCTCGAAAGCTGGAACTGGAGTTAATGGGACTCATTAATACAAGGAAAAGAAACTGTTCTAGTACCACGCTCTGATGTGGAGGGCCGGCTAATCCTGAGGTCTGAGATACCTCACCCTCCATGGCACACAGCTTCCTCTCGAGAATGCCCTGCACTTGGCGTCATGTTTTGTCTCATACATAGGCAGAATGTTAAGCAATTTATGAATTGATTTGTGAGATGTTTGCAATATGCTGGAAGAGTTCTCCTTCCATTGCAAGAAGCCAGTGAAATTATGCAATCAGTAAACTGAAAAGGGGAGATCTTCTAATCTGGTTTCAAGTCACTTCTGAAACTGTCCTTATTCCCAAAGTGCGGCCTTGCAGTTGTAAGGTGTATTTTGAAGACCTTGAAATGAATTTGGAGGAAAGAGATCAAAGAGGTTAATCCAAGGCTGAGAGCAACAGTAGAGTGTCGTTTGTGGGTCTATGCACTATACTTTTCATTTTTAGCCTGGACAAAATCTTTCCAGCTATTGTGTTGAGCTTCAGAATCTAGAGTTGTCACTTTCACCAAATACTAGCTTTATCTTTCAACACTGTGCCTCAGTGGTACCAGAAGAGCATTTAAAATGAAGTTCAGGATTCTTTTGTGAAATGCTCCTACATGGTCTTATAAGGAAAATTTTTTATAAAGACCATCTTATTTATTCAATTTTATTATTATTTTTAAGCAGCTGTATTTGGCATTAGAGCCTGCCTAAATGCCTGTCCTTAACACTAGTAAAAATTATCTAAGGTCAGATGGCCGAAATCTGAAAATTTTCAGGGTTTAGAACCCCACACTGAGAATGCCACGGTGCAGGACAAACCAATGGGGACCACTGGGAGCCAAAGTTTACTCCATCAATGAGAGTCATAAAATTAAGTCACAGTGGAGGTTAGGGCTTAAATAACTTAGTGAGACTGTTCACATCAACACTGCTTAAACGGGAGAAGGTAAACCAGCCATTGCTGCGCTGGCTTGAGTATTAGCCTGTCTCTTGGCAGCTGTGATTGGAGGTAATGCCATCTATATTTCAATCCTGGCTCCATTTTCTAACTGGATGTTCTGGGGCTGTGGTTCTCATACTGGATGGTCAGGTGCATCAGAATCATCTGAGGGTCTTATTAAAAATGATTATTGGACCCCATCCCCAGCATTTCTGATTCAGTAGGTCCAGAGTGGGGCGTTATGGTGTGCATTTCTGGTAAGTTCCCAGATAAAATGAATGACCACACTGAGATCACCGACCTAGGGCAACTAACTTAATCTTTCTGTTCTTGAGTTTTTTTCTCTGTCTACCTCACAAAGCACTTTTGAGATTAAATAAAGTGCTCTAGGGAAGGTCATGCAAACCCACAACACTCAACCCTTTTATTGCATTTTTATTGATGTACTGATTTTGGCCCCGCCCCTTTAGTTCTGTTACTTATTGACAATATGGCCTTGAGCAAGTTTCTTCACTGAACTCCAAATTCTTAATCCATAAAAGATAGTAAATAGCTACCTCATTCCTCCGCTATGAGGATTAAATAAGAAAATGTGCAATGCCTGGTTCAGTGGTGGCTTCTTTCGTGACCAGTTCATCATCATCATAGTCTCTCTTAAATGTGTGATATCTAAACTGAACTTTTAGAAGGTCATGGATCACAATCAAATTATGGTTGAAGCCTTGGACATCATATTGATTGAAAAGGGGGCTCTATATGCTTTATATCAATAGTTTTCAACCCTCTCATGCTTCACAATGACCTGGGGAGTTAAATCCTGCCCTCTCCCCCAAATCCTGAGAGCCAGTCAACTGGCCTGGGCAAGACATAGACTTTGAGATCTGCAAAAGCTCCCAGATTATTCCAATGAGCAGCAAGTTTGAGAGCAACTGTTTACGGTGACCCACAAGCAGCAAGAGCAGAGGTTGACCTTTGATGGCAGCCTGATTTGCATCTTCAAAAATTCATCCATGCCCTTTACTCAGAAGTGACCATTGGCAGTACTTTAAGAGAAGTTGGGATGTTGGGGTGAGAACAGAACAAAATCTTCACATATACTCTTGTACATGCACAAAACTGGGCCCTCCACCTCATAAAATGGGAAGATTAACCTGGTCCGAAATTTTTTAGTGCCAAGAGTTTCCAAGTGGCCATCTCAGCCATCAAAGTGTGGCCAATATGAGGCCAGATGTGCCTATGGAGAGAAATCACCTAAAGTCATGTACTGTAGCCAAAAGACTTGAGAAATTGGGTAAGTTAGTTTGCAGTTTCCATTCCATGTTGAAAACTGTCAACCCAATCTAGTGATGTTTTGTTTTGGTATGATTGATGCTAAATGGCTGTTTCTGAGCACAATTACCCAGTAGGTTGGGCTGCTTCTTAGGGATGCTTCTAGTTCTTAATAATAAACCCAAGGGCTCAGCTTCTTGGAGAATAGATGTTTTCTTGTTGGTTATGGTGTCTTTAGAGCCATATCAAATTAGTTAAATATGTTTTTATTTGCCTATGGTACATGACTTGATATTGGAACTTAATCTGTTGAAAGGCAGCTTCAACACACTGTGAATTTGGCAGCTGTATTAAGACACAGGGTTTGGAGCAACATCAGAAGCCTTAGGATGGTTATCACATTTATATAAAATAACCATAGTGTGTCCACAGCTAATAGAAAGTGATGAATGCTTTTAATAAGTCAAACATCATTCTCTACTTTTGTTCATGGGTACTAACAGAACTTGGCACCCTCAACAGACAGTGGAATAAAATCCCACTCTAACATAAAATTGTATTCCCCAAAACTCACTATTCAAATTGTGCGTGCCATCACAAACTAGGAATGTATATGTGAAGACCAGATATAGGACAGGAACATAAGCAAAAATATAACTCTTAAGAAGAGAGATATAAAATATGTCATAAAACATTTATTTCAATTGTGGCAAATAAGAAAGGCTTATTTTCACCTGAACAGTAATTCTGACCCCTTGATAATAATAAGTCAAATTTTACCTACTCTTCTTGAGGGCTATCATATAAGTAGATTATGACAATAAGTAAATTTCGACCAGGCATTTTACTCTCTCTGTGTAGCTGTCCCTTGAGAAGTTACCCACAGGGAAGCACCATTGCCCACCATGGTTTCCTATGATAGGAGCATTATCAATTCTGGCAGTCAAGACTCTTAAAACCAAGATGGCAAATGAATTCTTGCACCCAATAAGAATAGGACACTGGCCAGAGGTTCCAGGAATTCTGGAGCTCAGGATGCAAAATGGTAGAAACATGTGATTCAGCAGTAATGAGGAAAGTGGTTGAGGAAGGGGGGGATTTAATCCTTCTGTGCACCTCTGCAACTTAGAAGATGCCCATTTTCCACCATCCGAGATCAGAGCCCAGCCTGGTTTGCTTGGAGGCTACCTGAAAAAAAAAGACTGGTACTTTGTTTTCTAAAATCCAGGTTTCTGTAGATGGATGAGGTCTAAGTCAATTGCCCCTTAAACACTGATTTGTCATCAAGTTCAGTCCTCTGATCTTTGTTCTCTTCATTCTATTTCTTCTGGTAGATCTCATCTCAGACTATGACCTCACCTCCCCCTTAAATGCGTAAAGTCTTTCCTCCATCCAACCCAGGATTTGGAGTTTCCATATTCACCTGAAACAGGCTTTCGTGAAGTCATCCTGTGCCCTCATTCATCCTTCTCTGCCCCTCCTCCCTCCACTCATGCAACACTGCTGCTCTCTGCAACTCCCCCACATTGCCTGGAATGTTTAGCCCCAGATACCCTCAAAGTTACGTCCACAGTAAGACCTGCACCACCCCGTCTTACAGCTCAGCATCACCTACCCAACATCACCTCCCAGCTCTCCCACTCCCACATACTCTGCCTTGCATTTCCTTTGTGTCATAGATTGGTAGGCTGAGTCATGCTTCCTGTAAAATATAATAATAATAAAATAAAAATAAAAATATCAGTTCCCTAATCCCCTGGAATCTGTGAATATGTTAGCTTATATGGCAAAGAACTTGCAGATGTGATTAAATTACAATTTCTGAGATGGAGAGATTATCCTGGATTATTTAGGTGATATGTTATCGCAAGTACTCTTATGAGAGGGAAGCAGAGGGAGATTTCATACAGACAGAAGAAGATAAGGCAATGTGACCCTGGAGGCAAAGATTGGAGGGATACAGCCAGAAGCCAAGGAACGCCAGGAGCCACCAGAAGCTGGAAGAGGCACGGAATGAATTTTCTCTCAGAGACTCCAGAGGAAGCACAACCCTGCTGACACCTTGATTTGGGTCCAGTGATACCGATTTTGGACTCTGACCTCCAGAACTGCATGAAAATACACTTCTGTTGTTTTCTACCATTGGATTTGAGATAATTTTGTTACAGCAGCCAGAGGTAACTAATACACATAGTAATTGTAACCTCTTATCACACTATAAAAACTACTTCTTCATTATGTTTATGGTTCATATGGTTGGTCTTCCATCATTAAAATGAAAGTTCCACGAATTTTGTCTGTTTTTTTTTTTTTTTTTTTTTCCCCTCATGTATCTCAAGTGCCTAGAAAAGTACCTAAAAAGTACCTGGGAACTAAATTATTTATTGGGTAAATGGTGAATGAGTTGTTTCCACCTGCGCACATCCTCCCATCTTCCCAACCCCTCGCCCAAGCTGTTTTCTCTTAGATTGCCTACTTTATGAATGTCATCCCCTTCTCTTCACGCTCCTCAATCTTCTCTCTTCTTTGCCCCCTGCATCCAGCCTGTGGCCACATCCTGTCTGCTCTACCTCTTAACGGTCTCTCAGTTCTTCTCTCCTCTAGTCAAAGTTCCCAGCCACAACCCTGGTTCAGTCATTTATCATTTCTCCCTGGATTGCAACAGACTCAAGCCTTCATGGTTATTTCTACCCTCTGTTCCTGCTGCCAGGTACCTCATTCAGAACTGCTTACCTCTCCAGTCTCTGCCCCTCCACAGCATGCAGATGCATTCCTGCTGGACTGGACACCAGAGAATCCGTGAAGCTCTGCCTTTGTTCCCCTGTGAGCTTTCGGTGCACAAGCTGATTCTCCCTTGTCCACATGCAGGCCTTACAGTTTACTCAGCTATCAAATGAGTGCAATGATATTACATATATCAGAAGTTTGCTGTGAGGCTTAAATGAATCAATGTGTGCTGTGTTTAACTGATAAAAAAATGTTTCTAATTTTCCACCCTTCCTGTGTCCATATCCCTTTGCATTGTGTCTTGCACTTCTCCCATCAAAAGGTAGAGTCTATGTTCCCTTGAATCTTTTTCTCCTGGTTCCCTTGAATTTTGTGTCTTATTCTACCCAGTAGAAAACAGCAGGAGTAGTGTTATGCTAGTTTGCTGCATCTCAAGGAACCCTGGCAGCTTTCTGTGAACAGGCCTGGGCAAGCATACGGGAGGATACAGTCTATGTGAGGGACACTGAGGCAGATCAGCCTATAGCCAGTTGGCCTCCAACCTGTGAGGGAACCCAGCCTAGATCAATGGAGCTGCCCACCTGAATTGCAGTTGGCCACAGATACATGACTGAGTCCAGCCCCTTCCAGGAGAACCATCTGGATGACCGACAGACTGGTGAGCATGAACACGTGCTTACTATTTTAAGCCATTAAGTTTCAGAGTGTTGTGCAGTAGCAGCTGACTGATACATGGACAAAGAGAAGCTAGCTATCATTATTAACTCACACTAACATAGAATGTTACCATTCCAGCAAGCATTTTTCATCTCTTTCTAAAACGACTATCACTTTGACATTCCATAGCACTCAGTGTATAACATGTCTTCTCTATTGTTTTACTTATCACATTGGCATTTATACTATTTGTATATTATTTGTATGTGAAGCAGTGTGTTGTAATACTCAATATCCCAGGTTTTGGAGCCAGGCCGTGTGGGAGTATATCCTGACTCCACCATTTATTAGCATATGACCTTGGCAAGCTCTTCCTCTATCTGTGTTTCAGTTTTCTCATCAGTAAGATGGGGATATTGATAATATCACTACTTCCTAGAATTGTTGAGGAATAAATTAAATTAATGCTACAAACTTCCAGGTGTGTATGAGGATGAGGAATTTGTTTCTCCCCATGGACAACGACTTCTCATGAGAAGGTTTTCTGTTCTCTTCATCGCTGTGTTGCTGTGTGACATAATATCTAGCACCCAGTAGGTTCTGAAACACAGCAGACATGTTTCTTGAATGAATGATTACAGGCATTGAAGTCAGGTCCAGCTTGACAAGGACATGAGATGTTCTGTGTTTTATATCCGTGAAACTTGCTGAAGAATGGCTAATATTGCTAAAAATTCTATAGAGGTTGTTATAGGTGAAGTACTTGTTTTCTACTGCTGTTGTAACAAGTTGCCATAGACTTAATGGCTTAAACCAGCTCAAATTTATCTTACAGTTCTAGAGGTCAGAATCTAATGCCAGGCATGGACAGGGCTGCATTCCTTCCAGGAGGTTCTAGGAGAGAATCTCTTTTTTTTTTTTTTTGCCTTTTCCAGACTTTAGAGGCTGCCCACATTCTTTAGCCCATGGCTCCTTCCTCCACCTTCAAAACCAGCATGCTGTCTCTCTCTGACCTTTCTTCTTTAGTTACCTCTCCCTCCTATCACCACCAGGAAAAGTTCTCGGCATTTAATGACTCACATGATTGGTATGGACCCACCTGGATAGTCCAGGATTATTTCCCCATCTCTTGGTCCAACACAACCATATGTACAAAGTCCTTTTTGCCATGTTTCAGGTAACATGTTCACACATATTCATAGGTTCTGGAGATTAGGATGTGGAAATCTTTGAGGGGCCATTGTTCTGTCTACCACAAGGGATAATAACGTTGGTCAAATCTGTAAGGATAACCATGGAATCACCAGGGAAACAGTGAATCACCAATGAAGACCATTTCATTCACCACTTTGGGGTACTATGTACAAGGATACAACACGAATGGAGCCCTTTGGAGGTGAGTCAAAGGGCCTCCCAGAAACAGGACGAGAACTCAGAGAGGGCTTACCAGTCATGCATGTCATGATCATAAGCTTCAATTTTGCATTTGTAGTTTTTTTATGCATCACTCTAACTAGAATTTTTTTAAAATTCCATTCAAGAAATCCTCCTAAGTCCTACCTTGCCAGAAGGAAAGTTCAGTTTAATCAGGTGCAGTCCAGAGCACTGATTCTCAAACTGTGTTCCAAAAAAGTACTTCAAGGTTTTCATGTCTAATTCAATTTTCATGTAAAAATATTTCAAACACTTAAAATTTATAAGAAACCTGAGCACCCACATATGTAATCTACTGAACTTTGATGCACTTATTATTACTTTATTCTTTGACATTCACTAGTTTGGAGCTGACCTCAACTGAAGTGTCTCCAGCCACCTGGGTTTAATGGAAAAGGATCCTGATGCCACCAAGCAGGTGGTTTAAAATAAATAAATAAATAAATAAATAAATAAATAAATAGAAAAGAGAGGGGAAAATGATCTTTCGTGACTATTTCTGTGTCATCAGTTAATATGTTTTTTCCATATTGTGTCACCAAACATCAACCAGCAGGGGAAAGAAATAATAGTAATGTCAGTAAGCACTCATGAGGCATTTATTACATATCAAGCACTGTTGTAGACATTTTACTAACACACAAATATCAATTTGTGTAAACTTTGCGATAATCCTATGAGGAAGGAACCATTTTTCAGATGAGGAAATCAAGATATGGGGAGATTAAGTGGTTTTCCTGAGGTCAAATAGCTGATAAATGGCAGATATCACGAGGCTCCATTCTGTGCTTGCAACCACAACATGGCCAATATTTAGTTATAATTCTGACTTATCAGGACAGCCTGTGTTGTTCTCACAAATTGACCTTGTGGTAAGTAAATATAATTGCTTAAGATTGGAGGAGGGTGAGAAAGTATTCTTGTTCTCCCTGCCTAATTAGGTGAGTGATAAGAACAGGCGTCAGACCAGTAGAGATAAAAGCACAGCATCCTTCATTACTGATGGGCAAAAGCTAGATTGAAGGAAGAAGTTAAAGTTTATTGCAATAATAACCAATTTAGTAGCCCAGAATAGGATTTGCCCACCTGTGGGGCAGGGAGTGTGGGGCAGGCCTTCCCTGCTGGGCTGAGTTAATGACAAGGCAGAGAGCAGGTGGATCCCAGAGAGTGGAGAGAGGACAAGGCCCAGTCATGCCTGCCCAGCTTCATCTCCAACTTCCAGCCTCACCCCCTGAATCTGTGAGAAGCTGGAAGAGAGACTCAGCACGGAGGCTTAGGGAACTGAGTCCCCATCAAGATAAGTATGAGAAGAAGATTCTTCCAAACAATTACAAATAAGAAAACTTACTAAATACAGTTTTAATTAAAAAAAAAACCCACTTAGGTATAGTGTATCAGAGTTCTCATGACATTTTTGTTTGAAAGAAAAATAAGGTTCCATTGCTAAATGCCTTTGAAAGCCATATGCAAATTAGTTATATCTTATTTCAAAGGGCTCAATTTTACCTTTTTCAAAAGATCATTTAGAATTTTTTTTCAAGTTTTTATTTAAGTTCCAGTTAGGGATTATTTAGAAATTTTAAGAATATTTTGTTCTTTCCAGAAAATATAACTGCACTGATGAATTCAAGGCACTATCCCTGAAATCTGGCTTTCCACCCGATGTGGACTTCCCAGCCCATGATACTGTCTCTGTTCTCAGGGCCAAAAAGTAATTGATACATATTTATGTTCTCCATAAATATTGGAATTACAAATGACTGATGAAGAAGGCTTGCCCAGTGCCAGAAAATTACATAAGTCAAAGACAAGATCTTCCCATTCCTTGAGATTGAGCTACTCAGTCAGTGGTTATGAAACACGGCTGCCTCTGAGAATCACTCAGGCTGCTTTTTAATTAGTAAGGAAGTCTGGGGCCCAGCCCAGACTCACCTAATCATCAGACTCTCTGGAGGTAGGGTCTATGAATCTGTCATTTTAAATGCTCCTAGAAACCAAAGGAAGTGAAGGAAATTGGGATAAAAGATATTAAGACACAATGAAATGCTTTTTGAAAAACGTTTTTAGATTTTTAAAAAAAGGAAATCACTGAGATTAAAATAGCCTAAAGTAGTTTATCAAAACCTCTTTGCTCTCGAGGCAACAAATACAACAAAGGCAAACACCCTTTAATCCCCAGGGGCTGTGCCAGAGAGAATCCCCTTCTGAGATCCAGATGCTTGAGTTTCTGCTGAGGTCCATCCAAGCTTGGGGTTTCTTGCCTGGGGGGTGAGGCCCATTGTCAAAGGCAAGTCGGAAATGGGGTTCTGCAGCTGATACTCTTGCCAGGCTACTCACTGTCAAAATCCTTTGCCAAGAAACCATCTGGGTTCCTCTGTAGCCCTCTGGTCACCTGCAGGCATCTATTATCTGCTTTTGGATGCTCAGCCTTGTCCTGGGAACCATGTGGATGTGTAGAATTTCTGTTATTCCTGTGGTATCCTAAGTAGAGGATTCCAGGGTTCAGGGCATGAGCTAAGCATTTCAGATTCCAAGGTACCGTCCTAGTCTTTTTACAACTCAGAATACTGTGAACGCTTTTTATCTATCTGGAGAGGAAAAAGATAGGTACTTGAAAAGAGAATACTTACAAAGCTACTTACGTGCAGTGAACTTACCTGATATCGAGAGGGAAAGGGATATATCATTCATCAAGTCTTCTGTAACTACCACATATGAGTTACCTATTAGCAGAGAATTAGAATACAATGCAATTATTTGATGAGCATAATTTAGTCTTTTGATGAATCAGAAGGTATGCATGCTTCTCAGCCATCAGTAAGACGGTCATTACAGTTACAGCAATGAAGTGCTCATAGGCTTATTATTTAGTAAATCAATCTAATGAATCTATTAATCTAATTAATAGACTGACAAAATATGCTTTATCAGCATATGATCTATAGTTTGCATAGTCTCACCATGTGCTGTTGGATATACTGTATAAAATATTTTAGACCAATGAATTTACTAATAAATTGAATCATAGCTCCAATAAGGTATGATAGGGTAAGGAATGAACTTCAAATGAACTCAGCAAATACTGGGAGGAGAAAGAGAAAGAAGGATATTTAGAGAATCACAGGGGAACCATTCCTTGATATTGACTTTATTTTCGGTCTCAAACGCCAGTCTTCTACTGTGAATGACTCACTTGTACTCTGAGCAAACCAGGAATTTGGGTTGGATGATTGGTAGATTGGACACACCAGGTGAGTGCCCTGACAACATGCAGAAAGAAAGTGTCCTCAGATTTTTGGTAAGTTATTCATAGTTCACATAAATCTAGTTTTGGCACATCTTCCTCAATCCATCCCAAAGTAAGACAGCCAAAATCTTATGTGTCAATAGAGTGGAAATACACCCTGAGTCAGCTAATTATCACATGTTGCTGTAGCAAGCAGCACACCCAGACTAAATTTAAGGTAGGAGCTACCCACATGCTTTTGCCCAAACTGGGAACTAGAACCTATTTTTCTCAAAATGAAAATACCTTTACTGTTTTTTTTAGATTGCAAAAATAATAGTGTGACTTACAAAATCCCAAATGATACGTAGACTATATGGAAGGAATAATCTCCTGAAACGTCGCAAGACACAAGAGCCATTAAAAATTTGATAAATAGGGGCGCCTGGGTGGCTCAGTCATTAAGCGTCTGCCTTCGGCTCAGGTCATGATCCCAGCGTCCTGGGATCAAGCCCCGCATCGGGCTCCTTGCTCTGCGGGAAGCCTGCTTCTTCCTCTCCCACTCCCCCTGCTTGTGTTCCCTCTCTCACTGTGTCTCTCTTTGTCAAATAAATAAATAAAATCTTTAAAAAAAAATTTGATAAATATCTGTCCAGACACATCTCTGTGTATATAAAATTTTATATAAATGGAATCAAATCATATAGTTTATTAACTTGCTTTGTTACTTAACAATTTGTGGTCATCTTTCTATGCTAATATGTACAGGTTTAAACCATGGTTTTTGATAACGTCCTAGCATTTCATTTTATGGCTGTATTAAAATGTTTTAACTATCTCCCAATTAATGAATTTAAAAGTTGATGAGATGTGGAATTTAAGAAATGAAACAGATGAACGTAGGAGAAGGGAAGGAAAAATAAATAAGATAAAAATAGAGAGGGAGACAAACCATAAAAGACTCTTAACTATAGGGAACAAACTGAGGGTTGCTGGAGGGGAGGTGGGTGGGGGGATGGGGTAACCGGGTGATAGGCATTAAGGAGAGCACGTGATGTGATGAGCACTGTGTGTTACATGCAACTAATGAAACACTAAATTCTGCCTCTGAAATGAGTATATGTTAACTAAACTGAATTTAAATAAAAAATTTAAAAAAATAAATAAAAGTTGATGAGCACTGGATGTTATATGTAAGTGAGGAATCACTAAATTCTACTCTTGAAACTAATATTACACTGTATGTTAACTAACTAGAATTTAAATAAAAAATTGAAACAAACAAACAAAAAGTTGTCTTCAATGTTATTAACAATGTTTTAATAACCAACCTTATATATATATACATTTTTGTGAATGTATCTGCTTTTATTCTTAGGATCCATTCCTAGAAGTGGACTTGCTGGGTCAAAGGGCATATACATGTTTAAGGCTTTAGTTCCTATTGTTAAATTGTCCACCTCCTGAAAAGTTCATCTCAATTTACTCCTCCACTCGCAGTGTTTGAAAAACATGAGAATATTATTTCTCATAATCAGGCAGAGTCCACCTAACTTGGGTGCTATCTTCACAAGTGGAGAATTGTTGGATGCCAACTTTCATGAAACTAGTAAAGCGTTCTGTTGAGGATGACTGGATTTGAACTCTGGAATGAGATCTATGTGCCCTCCACCATCTATAAGGGGCATAGAGGCCTGAGGATGGGTATTCAATTCATCCTCATTAAGAAGGTGACCATCTTCTTATCTGGTCTGGCCAGGGACTTCCTCTGGTCCCACCTGGGTCTTGCCTGCTCCACCCTGGCATTCCTGCTTCTCAATCCAGGCTCCTATTTCTGGTCCCATGAAATTCCTGGCAATGATCCCTCCACTAATCTGACCTCTACTGCCTTGGTAGTCAGAACCATATGATAATTTCTAAAACTACATAGCTTGAAAATGATTTCTTCTTGTTTGAAGTTCCACACAGACATAGATGTGCCATGTGCATAGAACCGTGGTTCACCTTCTGTAAGTCCTTTATCCATCATGTGTGTAAGATTGGGACTCTCTACCAGACACCTCTTACAACTAGATTTTACACGAGCCATTTACGGCAGTAGACATCTGCCCGCAGCTATGACCTGATAGCATCTTGCCTGGGCTGTAGTAATATCTCTTGTTTTCTGGGTTTAGCTCAATTGCAAACATTTGGATGAGCGTTCCCTCTTTCCACTTTCCTCTCTTCTGTCTCCCACTCCTGGTCCATGGGATCCTTTCCCAAATAAGCTTCATGCAAGCTCTTGTCTCAGGCTCTGCTTTCTGGGAGAAACAAGGCTAAGATAGTGCCCAACACTAACATTTGTAATGAAGTAAAACAGCTTTTATTAGTGGCAAATGTTCCCCTCTTATCTAACCAGTGATATAAGATGTGTCAAGCAGATCTTCTTAAAGCAAAGAATTGGTATTGACTTGCCCTGAAGGCAACGCGTGTTCTAGAGTTAAGAACCCAAATTGAAAAAACCCACTGGCAACATTGGACGAACAGTTATAATCCTGTTTTGAGAAAACAGAGGTGGAATGATGCATCCAAAAATTATTTCAGTGGCCCTATACTAAAGAAATTTGTGTCCTAGAATATATAATGGAGGGTCACATTATCTATATTTATATCTATATCTATATCTATATCTATCTATATAAAATAACTAATTTTCAATGAGCTGCCTGGCTAAGTAAATCTTTTATGCTTTTTAAGAAAGTAAAATTTTATTATAAGTTTTCTGTTTATATTCTTTTTAAGACACTTTCTAAGAAACATAAGTTTTTTTTCTTTTTTACAAAGATATATAGTCTTGAATTAAAAGGCCTCAAAAGGGGCCCTTAGGTGGTGCAGTTGGTTGAGCAACTGACTTTTGGTTTCAGCTCAGGTCCTGATCAGGGTCCTGGGATCCAGCCTTGCTTCCTCCTGCTCAGGCTCCCCGCCCAGCAGGGAGTCTGCTTCTCTCTCTCCCTCTGCTCCTCCTCCTGCTTGTGTTCCTGCACATGCTCTCTCTCTCTCTCAAATAAAATAAAATCTTAAAAAAAATAAAATAAATAAATGTCAGTCTTTTAATACTTGCCAACTCTAATTCATATTAGACAGGTAAAAACCTGTTAATCAAAAACCTTTCTAGAACTATCCAGAACAGGAAAATCCATAGGTTCAGAAAGTAGATTAGTGGTTGCCAGGGGCTGAGGGCAAGGAAGAACTGGGAGTGACTGCTAATGGGCAAAGGGTTTCTTTCTGGGGTGATAAAAATGTTCTAGAATGGGGCAGTGGTGATGGTTAAGCACCTGTGTGAGTATGTTAAAATCACTCGTGTATATTTTAAAAGGGTGAATTTATTGTATGTGAATTATATCTCAATAAAAAAAAAAAAACCCAGAACTTGGGATGCCTGGGTGGCTCAGTCAGTTAAGCATCTGCCTTCGGCTCAGGCCCTGATCCCAAGGTCCTGGAATCAAGTTCCATGTCGGGCTCCTTGCTCAGCTGGGAGCCTGCTTCTCCCTCTGCTGCCGCTCCCTCTGAGTGTGCTCTCTCTCTCTCTCTGACAAATAAATAAATAAAATCTTAAAAAAAAAACAACCCTCAGAACTTAAAAACAAACCCCTTTCAAAAACAAAAAACAAAAATAAAACCCTTTCTAGAAGTAGTTGATATTTTTCCTTGGGAAATAATTTTGAGAACTTGGGTTCACTCTTTTTCTTTTCCTCTTTTTGCTGAAAAAAAAAAAGGAAGACGCAGCAGGAAGCTCCCACCTGACTTCTACCATGGTCTTGGTCAACTCTGGCCATTTGCTGTGTTATTATAGGAGAGCAAAGCATCCTTTGGGCCCCACCGCTGCAGTTTAACCCCCATGATCCCACTCAGTTGGACGCCTCTATGGTACACTGCACATTTTATCAATCTGACTATAAGGGAGCTTGCCCACATTCTCCCCTAGATCAGGACTGTTGATTTGGTGCTGTCCTATATAGCAGGGCTGCAAAGAGGACAGTAGTCACACTCTCTGGGACCTAACCCCCCACCCCACCCCCATGAGCCGCCGCGCAGCACCATGGCAAGTTAATAGTCAGCAGAGGAGTTGTAGAGGCTTGGCTTTTTATTCACAAGAAAAAAAAAAAAATCCCTATTGGCAGTTGAGGAGACAGCTCCTCTGGGGACCAATTATTCTATTTTGTGCTGTACATGCTGCAGGAGTCTGCTGCCAGCCCCCCTGGGAGCCGCTCTGCTGGGCTTCCCTAACGGAGGCCAGGCTGGTGCTCCAGACACAAGTTGCTCTTCATGTCAAAACTGCTGCTAATGACACAATTAAGTAACTGGGGACCACAGAGAAGCTCTTAATTAGGTAAACAAGGCTCTCTGAGAAATGATGGCCCAGTTTTAGGCTAGCCATTACTGTCAGATTGCTAGAAGATGTACGCTCTTGGATACACGAAGAAGCGTTTCAAGGACCCAATTGTGCCCTGATTATTTCTTCTTATTTAATAGTAGAGGATACTTACCATTTTATTAGAAATAGTGAGGGTTCCTCCATCTTAAGAATTTACATCCCTTGGATTTGCAAAACAAAAGACTCCCGTGGAGAGGAAAGAATTACTAAACATCGTCCCAGGTACCAAACAATGTGACCATCCCTGATCATCTTTTGGAATCTCTAAGCAACTGGTGTAATCTTGACATTGGCCAAACTAGATTCACACACATTTAGACTGATTTCCTGTTCAGAACTTCCCCGCCCCACTTGCCCCCACTATGAGTCATACACTTCCATAATTTTTTCCTAATCATCTTTATTTAGATTGTTTTTAATATCAGGTTATATTTAAGGACTGTTGAAGATATACGGCATTTTTTCCATCATTCACCAACTCTATTTTCATGGGCTCCATTCAGCCAAGAAGCTAGAAGAGCTACAGCCCACTGGCAGGTCTAAACAGGAAGATCCTATATGATTTTGCAAATCAGTAGTCACATACACTCCCTTTCTCTCACATTGTTTGGATTTTGGTGTTGTTTTATGTACATTTCATATATTTATATATATAAAAAACTGAGTTTATGCTTCTTAAGGGTTCCACTGGTTGTCAATGATATTTTGTTTCTTTGATCAACAAATCTGGAAGTTCAGTTAATTTATCTTTTCATATTACAAAATGACAGGCCAAAGCAGTGTTTTCTCCCAATTATTTATTGACCCAATTATTTAGCACTCCCACATATTTATTGTTATGTAATAATGTTTATAGCAACAATATGCACACATGTCAATTTTCGTCATTTTTTATCTTGATTCATTCTTCTATCAGGTTAGCTTACTCTATTCTAAAATTGATGGTCGGATGGACATATTGATCATGTGGAAGAATCAGAATAATTAGATTGCTTGTAGATCGGAAGATTTGGTGGTAAAGGAGCACATTAAGTGGTATAGAGTCCAAGTGGCCATCTTACCGTGGTTCTCATTGTATCTTTCTCAACTGCATGCAATCACTTATCCTTCGTGGTAGTTCTTTGTGTTTTTATGAACCTGGCCTTCTGTCTATAAAATTCAGGTCATTGGTGGATGTGAGAAAGAGTACTCTGCCTTCTCTTTGCTTCCTACTGCTCTGTGAACCTCACTCCACTTTCCCTCTAGAGCCCCTGCCATCTGGCAGCTCCCATAGGTCCTCTTCCTCATTGTCACCATCCATAGTGACAACCATAGTGACAACCTTAGTTCTTTGCTACAACCCAGCTGACTCAACTGATACCACCTTTATTCAGTCGCCCAGAAGTTCAGCCACCACCCCTGCTGTTCACACTCTTTGTCCCCAGCGGGGCCTCCAACATCTTCCCCTTCCTGCCTCACTTCGTTTTTCCCACTTGACACTCCCAAGCTCTGTGCAGCTGACATTTTGTGGTCAGACGCTTCAGTTTTGCTCTCACGCTCAGCTGGGAGTCTCAAAGCCCCTTTGACCTACTCGTGGGCCTGCTGAGCCAACCACAATCCCAGGTCACTCCCAAAGTTGGCTCTTCAGTTCTTGATTTTAGCCTTCACAGTCACTGAAGAAAGTCACAGATATTTGCACACCTGACCCATGTATGATGCAGTCCTGGTTCAGATCCATAATCTTTCATTGCTCTGGGCTGTAGGCTTAGGCACTCTCCCCCCAAGGAAGCTGTATAATGCCTTTCCTTGTTTGAAATCCGATCTTAATGTTACCTCCTGTCTTTTTCTTATTTAGCAAACATTTTTTGACCCTTTCCTGCGTGCTGTGAATGAGTGTGTAGGTGCTAAAGATGGCTGGTGTAAAGAAAGCAGGTACTGCACGCCCCTTCAAAGAATTTATGTTGTGGTGGTGGTGGGAGGCTTGTGGGGAGGACAAGTACCCACCTAGGCCATCAGGAGACAGCGATGTGAGAGGACAGAGAGAAGGGGAAACCAGGTGAGCCTTGGGGCCAGAAGAGGATCAGGAGGGTTCTTTATTTGCTGAAATCAACACCATCCAGCATGAGCTCCTTTAGCTCATATCCTCCAAACATCAAAGAATTTCACCCCCTCTGGTTCCCTCTTTAATTCCATTCCAGCTTCAGAGGAAATGCTGTCCATTCTTCATTACTAATCACCTCCTCCGTCTGCTGTCTTAATGCCATTTCCTCCAGCCTACTCAGGGGTCCCACCATGTAAATCATCACTCTTTATAGAATATTAAATCCCTCTCTTCCTACTGGCTTCTTTCCCTTCAAAACTGCACAAGTCACCTCAGTACTGAGCAAATTCTGCTACTCACCTTTACAACAGGCTGATTTCTCTACCAAGTATCTAGAAAGAATCTGTCTCCAGTACTTCACCCCACTGACCACTTTCGTCTAGATTTTTAAATGGATATTAAGTATTTCATAGGTATAAAAAGGAATAAAGGCTGGTATGATAAAATATAGTTTATTGACCGATTAATAAAATTAATTAATTAATCAACCAAAATACTATAATGACTCTTGTGTTTACTGTCCAATAAGGTATTAGTAATTAAAAATTGCCCAGTCAATTATGTCCTCTGGTATTATTGGCCTCCCATTCTCGTGGAAAAAAAACACTCTCTGGAGTTGGTGTTTCTCATCCTTATGCATTCATTTACAACTTCATTACACGCTTATTATAGAACACAGCAGAGGGGCGCCTGGGTGGCTCATTTGGTTAACTGTCTGACTCTTGATTTCGACTCAGGTCATGATCTCAGGGTCGTGGGATCGAGCCCCGTGTTGGGCTCCACACTCGGAATCTGCTTGAGATTCTCTCTCTCCCTTTCCCTCTGCCTCTCCCCTCTGTGGGCTCTTGCTCTCTCTCTAAAATAAATAAATAAATCTTTAAAAAAATGTAAAAAATAAAATAAAACACAACAGAGTATGAATTTGCATATAAACTCCAAATAAATGGTACCATACCTATATGTCCTATTTAAAATTGTTACTTTCATTCAATACTTTGCATCTTGAGATATATGCATGTTGATACATTTCACTCCTGAATTGTATCCCATTGTTTTTGTGTGTATGTCCTCACACCCACAAACAATATACCTACACACATCCCATTTAGAATTCATTCTCCTGGTGTTAGAAATTTAGATTTAAAAAAATGCATACAGTTTTTGGGCATGAATATTTTTATTTGTGTGTTCCTGCACATATGTGCCAGAGTTACTCAGGGTAGAGATTTGGAGTGGAATTTCTGGGCTGTTTGAATGAATGAATCAATGAATGGAAATGATAGTGTCATTGTCACTTGATCACACATTGCCCTGGAAGCGTGGAGCCTGCTCTGTGGCTGTAAAAAAATGAGGCAAAAGGAGGTAACGTGGCATGATGGTGTAATGGTGGTGGGACACAAAACACAAATCTTGATTCCAAGCCTACATGCGATAGTCACTGCGTCTAATTTTCATAGGTAGGTTGAAAGACATTGAAACCCAAAAGCTAGACTTCAAAATTTGGATGTCCAGTTACGGTGTTTTCCATTTGAAAGCATTGCTCATGCTTTAGATTTTTAAATGACTTTAAAAACCAGAGCAGTTTCTTCTTGTTGAGCTAACCAGGACTAGCTTGGCCAAATAATTCCAGAAGGCATGTGTGACTCTCATGATTGGAGTCCAAGTTAGTCTAAATTAACCTGCTGTGGCAGTTTGCAAATTCCTTTCCCTACCCTGAGCAGTTTTTTCCTCTGCTCAAGTGTGGTAACGAACAACTGTATGATGGGTCTGAAACCAAAACCATAATTGCAGTGCTTAAATTTAGGACTTTGCCTTGTGTTGCCAATTTAGAGAAGATGTGGTTAAACCAACAGTCACTTCGACTGCTGACATTTCTGATGTTTTGAATTAAAAATAAAAGTCATTTTCTCTTCTATAACAAAATTAATTTGCCACTGACATGGGAGTTCAGTGGCACATTCATCAAGATATTTCCCACCCATATAATAAATTGAACATCTCAACCCAAAAGCCTCATGGGATACTAATTTGCCAATACTTAATGCTTATTCTATTTCAGTACTTCCCATAAGTATTTAAAAAAAAAAATCTTTTCTTTTTTTAAAATTTGTTGCTTGTGACATTATTTGTATAAGTGGCATTAAAATATTACAGTTTCTACCAGTACTGATGACCTGCTTATCGAGGAGGAAAAGTCAAAACACACTGAGATGATGGGGCAGGGGCAAGATTCCCCACAGAATATGAACAACACTGATTTACCTTCTCCTTCCTAACAGCATATGTTAATGTGCACAGGAAGATGTCAGTGGGAAGGCTAGCACATCCATGGGTGAAGATATAGTGGCTTCTACAGCAGACGGACGGGCATTTGTAATTTCCACCATAGAGCATAGAAACGTTGGAAACATACTTTTTCCTCAAAGTACCTTCTGGTGAGGTTTTCAGAAGAAGACTCCAGTCTGTGTTTGGAGACACACATCTCTCGCACAACGTAAGCCATGTATAGCTGTAACGTATTCTGTATAAGTACCGCGCGCTAACCGATTGCGCCACTGGAGCTCCTGGCTGTAATGTATTCTGGATGTGGGATTATAAAGAGATGATATACATATTAGATAGTTGGAGATGGAAAATAATGCCAATTGATTTGCAAAAAATAAGGGGGTTATTTTTTAGAAGAAATCTTTGCTTTGCATTAAGAAATGTATTCAAACTGTTGAGAAAATATTTTAATAAAGGTCTGTAGAGTCACTTTACATGTCAGTGGACTCGATTCTGATTTGGTTATTAGGGCTACGGCTAGAGTCATAATCCCTCCTATCCAGTGGGAACACTTGCAAAACCGAACCAAAATTTGATGTATCATCATCGGGTTCTAGTCCCAAACTCCATTTCTTCTTACTGGGACCTGAAAATCAGCTATGGATTTTAAGTCCTAACTAGTCTGTCTTTATTCTTTCCATGGTGGCAGATGTTACAACTAGCTATAGCTCTTGAATAATTAGGAGCAGTTATAACAAAACCTATTAAAGACCTTCTCACCCTCCTATATTATCAATAAAAAATGGTTAAATTGGGCCTGCAAGTACTAGCATAAATCTTCACATTACTTTGGTTTTCTGTTTGCTCATTTTTTTTTTTTAACAATAAATGGATGCAATAGAAGACAAATATTTACGAATATTCTCCACAGCAAATTTTCCTTAGAAGCTTAGGTGATAGGAGTGTATTTTTAAAAGGTCTGAAATTAAATGACTGAAAATAAAGGAGATGAATTGAATAAAAATAAATGTGGGTAAATAATGTTTCAGTTTGAGTAGAATACAGAAGCAATAAAAGATTACATTAAAAGAATATAAACTAATTAAAAAAGGTTTTGCTTTTAGATTAAATTATTGAAAAAGACCTAGTTTCCTTTAATGAAAATCATCATCATTTTTTAAGAGCTGACAGACTCCAGAAAGATTAACAAGTTTTAAAAAAGAGTATAAACATACATAAATGGGTAGCTCTCTAACTATTACTGAGCCACTCTGGGCACCAAGACTTTATAAACCCATATTCTAAATAATTGTCTCAGTAAGAAGAGAAGTTGAGTAGGATGGGGCACCTGGATGCCTTAGTTGGTTAAGTGTCTGCCTTTGGCTCAGGTCATGATCTCAGGGTCCTGGGATCGAGCCCCCCACATCTGGCTCCCTGCTTAGTGGAGAGTCTGCTTCTCTTGCTCCTTCTGCCCCCTCCCCACTTGTGTGCTCTCTCTTTCAAATAAATAAATAAAATATTTTAAAAAAAGAAGAGAAGTTGAGTAGGAGAATAATCAATGACTGGGTGCTAATGATTCAGTAGATGCCAATCCCTTTGTCATCGCTGGCCAAGATTCTCGGCTAAATTTTAGGAAGCGTGGCCCTTTGCAGTGGTCTTTCCTCCCACCCCCCCAAACTTAAAAGCATTGCTTTGACCTGGCTGAGTCACTAGAGAAAATGCCCTGAGAGCCCAGATGTGCAGGAGCCCTGACACTGATGTCTTGACCACTTCCTAACTCAGAAAATTACATTCTGATTATCAATGTTCTCTTCTTGTGGCTCTATTTTTTTTTTTTTTTTTAAGATTAATGACTCTGGTTGGAATCTAATTTCCTCTTAGAATTAATGCTGCAAAATTAATGGGCCAGCTGGTCACGTTTTGAAGGGCAAACAAATGGCCCTCCTCACTATGGTCAGGGTCACAGTTAGGACTCCTCGGTGACTCATAGGTCAGGTGTGTACATAGATGACTGGACCCGTGGGCTGAGAAGCTACCAGCAATAGTGAGGGGCCCCGGCAGGAGGAGCGGGACAATGTGCTCATCAGCGTTCTCCTAACTTATTCAATACTCTGATGTTTCCAGGAGTCGCTAGTACTAGTGCTATGGGAAGGAAGCACCACTGGTTCCATGAACCCCTTCACTTTCTCAGGACGCATATGTGCCCACATGCACCCACAGCCCACCATAAGTCCTATCAGGGCAGGGGCTGTATTTACCAAATCTGGCACAATGCCTAGCCCATAGTGTGTGCTCAATACATGAGAAGGAAGGAAGAAGAGAAGGAAGGAAGAAGAGAGGGAAGGAAGGAAGGCATGTGATGTAATGAGCACTGGGTATTGTATGCAACTGATGAATCACTGAATTCTACCTCTGAAACTAATAATATAGTATATGTTAATTAAATTGAATTTAAGTAAAAAAATTTTAAAAAGGAAAGTAAACGTAGCAGCATAAATTGGAAAGCTTCCCCATCCGCCTTTCAGCTCCCTTTCCACCAGTGCAATCCTGAAGATTGTCTTGAGTCTCATGTGCACACTTGCTGTTAAATAACCCATCACCAAGTTCTACACATAGTTGTTTTGGAAAGCGCTGAGGCTGATCTCTGTGTGTGCTCATGCTTGTTGGTGCACGGGCGAACATACACACACTCACATCCTCATAGGCATGGTGATGGCTATCAGGAGCATTTTCTACAAACAGGACAAACACGGATTTCCTCCATTTGGAAGGATTGTCCCCCCCATCTGAAACCTCCATGACATTCTATCATGACCCTCGGCCTTTCCTCATTCTTTTATTTTAAACCAAATAACATTTATAAGTAAATTAGCTTCAATTAAGGCTAGTATTTAAATTCTATAAGATAGTTAATGTAAAACTAGAATTTGCACTTACCCCAGCAAAATGATTACACCTTGTTGTTTGCACTCTGTTTCATTATTTTAAGTTTTAAATATGAACCAAAAAATCTAAGTGGGCATCTAAAACACAAAAATTGGAGCAACTCAAGTTCTTCTTCTACTACTTTATAAGCAGAGTGCTCTCATCATGATTTTGAACCTACTCTTTAAAGGCAAGGATATTTTAGGTGCTGGAGAGACAAGCAGAACCCAACCAGTGACAAACTTATTCTCAAAACAAATGTATGTAGCAGAGTCCTCAAAGATTATATACCTAGGAGTCATAGAATTCACTTCCCTTGTAGAATACAATGTTTACTAAAGAATAAGTAGTAAAAATGTGCTGATTAAAACTGATACATATATTATCAAAAGTCACTAGTAACTGAGGCAATTGTTCCTGCTTAGACCAATGGTTGGCAAACTTCTCCTGTAAAGGCCAGATAATAACTATTTTATCCATTGCATGAAGAAAGACCATCTGGTCTCTGTCACAACTACTCAACTTGACCATTGTAGCATGGAAAGAAAGCAGCCATAGGTAATGCATAGATTAATGAACATGGCTGTGTTCTAATAAAACTTTATTTACAAAAACAGACAGTCGGCTGGATTTAGCCCGTAGGCTATAATCACTCTGCCCTGACTTAAACCAACAAAAGACTTTCTTGAGAGGAGGAGTATTTTATCACTGACTTTGTTTAGAATGGCTGAATTTTAATCAGTTTTATAATCATTTTCAAAATTCTTTTAAGAAAATGCACCCCCTTATTGCCAAAGCTGGGTTGTACCTCACTGCCTGCCCTCGGTGTACCATTCTACTATGGTCCACTTCTAACTATGGTGTGGGCTCCTGAGACTGCATGTCCAGTTCTTCTTGGTGGCCCTGGGATCTACCGCAGGCCCTTGCACATTGAGTGGGCTGAATAATTATTTTTGAAATACACTGATCCAGAAGTTCCTTAAACTTAAATCAAGACTTACCTACTAATTTCATATAGTTAATTCAATGTACTCCTCACAGACTTTTTAAAAATGAAGAGTATTTATTTATATTTATAAATGTATTTATTTGTATTTATAATTTTCTTCCCACAGCTAAACAACCTTCTCCCGCTGTTCCTGAAGAACAGGTCTGTAGTTTTCACAAATAAATTTATATACACTTATGAGTAGCTTTGTTTCAGCAGATGGATTTTACATTTCCACCCTTTTTTCTTCTTTGGCATCTGCCTCATCTTTTACTAGACCCACAGCCTCCCAATCCCTTCCTCTCTGGTTTCACTTGCAAACCTAACAGCTTCAGCTCTTCTCTTGCCGCTACATTGTTTCCCGCCCAATTAGAATCCTTTGTTCTTTCTTATTTGTCTGCCCTTATTTATCATCCTCTGAGGCCAGAGCTGGCCTACTCTCCCGTCCTGTCCTCTTGGCCAACTGCCTCGGAGCCTGTGGTCCTGGCCCATTAAGAGGACAGGTGCTGGCATGTCACCGTCTCCTCTCCCTTCGCGGCCCCCACACAAGCAGGTGCTGCTTCTCCTAAAACAGACACCTGTTGGCTTTTGCCATCAGCTTGTTTTGTCAAATGTCCCAGGTGGCATCTCCCCTAGTCTTACATCTCCCATTTTCTGAAGCCCGTGCCTTTCTTTTCCTTGGAGGTTTTCCTCTCTTCCATCAGTTTCTTTGGCAGTGTGTGTGTAGATGGCCCTTTGCACCTGTTTTCCTCAGACCTACTGGAGTGTCGGTCAGAAGCAGGCCCCCAGGGGCCAGCACAGTGGGACTGGAAGCCAACTTCTCCTTGAAAGGATGGCCTTGAGAAAACGTCCTTTTTAAGCCTCGGTTTACCCTGTATTTAAAATAAGAAGAATAATCACTGTTTCGTAGAGTTGATATGGTACCCGGCCCCAGCAGGAGCTCAGCGTGTGGCATTTTAACATTATTGTTAGGGCCACCATGTCTGGTTGTGTAGTTTGTGCACTGCAGAGAAATGCTTAATCAGCTCTGAGGGGAATAATTCTCCTTGTTTGAATTTGTCTTCCTAGATGTCTGCCTTTGGTTCCATGAATCTGCCAGGAGGGGTGTCCTTTGTGACCTGTGCATGTTATTCACTGGAGGTCTTTCTCCTCTGATATCATTCACAGGCTGCTCCTTTCCATTCTCCCGAGGATCCCTTTTGAGGGCTTTCTCCTCTCCAGCAGGACACAAATCCCATGCCAGTCCCTGGCATGGTGGCTGATGCTCATTCTTGGTTGGGCAGAGAGGAGCTCTCTTAAAGGAGCTGTTCAGTCAGGTAACAGCTGGGCCCGGTGCTAGCCCTGAGCTGGGGAGGGGACCCGGATTCCTCTCCACGGCTTGGGGTTTTGTGGGGGAATGAGCTGTGAAAAGAACCCTGACATGGGGAGTGCAGCCGGGGAGGGTGTAACCCACAGGGTTCTCAGAGCAGGAGATGGGGCCCCTGCCTAGCCTAGCCATGGCTAAACCTCCCCGGAGGAGGCCATACCCATGTTGAATCTTAAAAGACAAACAGCAACTGCCCAGGCGTAGTCAGGTAGACAAAAGCATTCCAGGCTGAAAACATTCTGGATAAAAATTAACATTCATGTTGGCACAGCTGTGCCCCTTGCCAAGGAACAGACCCCAGACGCGGTTTCACTAGAACTTTCGAATCCCCACGCGTTCAGTCTCTGAAGCTCCCTTAGCTTTCAGGGTTCCGGGAAGTGGTGGGACGATGTTGTCAGAGCCCCCTGAGAGGTGAGGAAAGGGCCTGCCGAGGCTTGTCCCACTTGGCCGAGGGCTTTGGGGTGAATTCGTTCCCGGGCAGTCCTCAGGCCTTGCTTGACCCCAGGCCTGACTTTTGCCCCAGGTCTGCCAGGCTGTAACCGGACCTCCGTGGCCGCTTGCAGAGCAGCCAAAACCCTGTTCCCACAAGAAGAGATGCCAGACCCATCGGACAGCCTCCCTCCATCAGCACCTTTGACCCAGTTCACCCAGGAGAACAGCGCGCTGACACCAAGCTGCTCCCGGCTTTCTCCAGGGGCTGGGTGGGAGCCATTGTGTTTGAGCTGGAGAGTTGTTTTGACCGCAGAGAGGAAGCCCAGAGCGGGCCGGGGTGCATTTCTCTGCAGCTTTCCCACAGCTGAGTGCAGGCTCCAGCAGGGGATCAGGTCTGGGGCAGCAGCTGGGGACAGACATACAGCACGGAGGGATACTGTGTTGCTGCGAAGAAGCTCCAGCCCTCTCTGGCTGGGACAAGTCAGATCTGCTGCTGCCCCATTCAGGCCCTTTAATGCCCCCCCACCCCCTTAGACCTCCAGACAGGCCACCCCTGGAGTGGGAGTCCCAGTGAAGTGTAGGTTCATGGATCTCCTGGTCTGGAGCCCACAGTCAGGCCTGCGATCTGCCCTCAGCAACCATTACTTGGGCAAGTAATCTCGTCTCCCTGATTCTCACTCCTCTCCTTTGTAAGATGAGATGATGCTTTACCTACCCCACAGAGACCTTGTGAGTAGCCTGCGAGATCATGCACGTAAGATGTTTAGCATCCCTGCCAGGTAGAGAACAACCTCCCCAGACAGGCCGGCTCTGCCTGCCTTAAATTTCTATTGACATTTGTGCTTATGAAAGTAGTACTTATGCAATGCAAAAACCTTCAAGATACTGGACTCTACAGAAAAGAAGGAAAGGGAAAGAAAGGAAGGGAAGAAAACAGGAAGGGAGAAAAAAGAAAGCAACCTCCCCATTTCCCTCTCCCAAAAGATGAAAACCACTGAACCTTGGGTTATATCTTTCCAGTCTGCTATTCATGTGCGTACAATGTTTCAAAAGTATAGTATGCATTTATGCCTTTTTCTTTTTCTTGTTTACAAGAAACAGAAACCTAATAGACAAACTATCCTGGGATTTGCTTCTTCTGCTTTATGTGGGAGAGAGATAACTTCACAGGAGCACGTGAAGACCTCTCTCTCTTTCTCTATTAACCGAACAGAATTCCGCTGCCTAACTAGGCCACCATTTATCCAACCCATTGCGCATGGACTGACATTCATTGTTATTAGATGTTTAATTTTATAAACAATGCTAAGCTAAGCATCCCTGAGTGGACCTCTGTGCTCCTCTGGCCGTATCTCTTTATGATGACATCCTAGATCAAAAAATAAGCTTATTTAAGCTTTTAGAGAAATTGCTGAATTTTGCTTTCCAAAATATTGAGTTGTTTTCACATGGAACAACAGTGTATGAGAGGACGTGTTCACCATACCTGCATGAAATGAGGTATCAACATTTTATATTTCTTTAGAATCATCACATGGATGGACCACATTTAAAGAGTATTTCCTTAGCAGCTCTAACCAACTAATTTCCCATGTGCCAACTTCTCCGGCCATAGCCCACCCTGGAGGGCAATGCCTTGTTTGCTCTCCCAGAGGACAATGAGCTATTCCAATCAGGCAGACTCTCATCTCATTTCCAAGGAGGGGAATAAAAAATGTGATGCCTTGGGCTTGTAAATTAGGTGTGTGTGTGTGTGTGTGTGAGAGAGAGAGAGAAGGTCACACCCCATCCTCAGAGCCAAACGTGTTCTTATAAATTAAGCATTGAGCTCCCACAAGAGCCCAACCTGCTTCACATTGGCAAGAAGGGGCAAAAGGATCTAGGGTTTCTGGGTCTTGGTTTTGCGTGCGCTGTTGGGTTGACTCTTTCCCTACCTAAATCTGGACAATGTGCCTACCTCTCCAGAACTTGAGCTGCTTCTCTAACTGGTGGAGTGAGTCCATGGAAAGCAGAGACTTGAACTGACTCCCCAAGAGACTATGACAAAACCAATTCCAGGGGCACCTGGGTGGCTCAGTCAGTTAAGCGTCTGCCTTCAGCTCAGGTCATAATCCCAGAGTCCCAGGATCAAGTACCGCATCAGGCTCCCCACTCGGGGGGAGTCTGCTTCTCCCTCTGACCCTCCCCTGTCTTGTGCTTTCTCTCTCTCACTCTCTCTCTCTTGAATAAATAAATAAAATCTTTAAAAAAATTCCTTTCTACAGCAAGTCTTCATAGTTCAAAAATATTCAGAAGACACATTTTCTTTACGTTACAATCCAGAATTTCTCATTTTTTCAAATTTCAGGGATGTCGACCCATCCAACCAATGACCAGTTTTATCAGGAAAGGGAGGGAGCCCTCGGGGGAATGCTGTCGGTGGGAAAATTACCTGTATCCTTGTAGCAGTACCATGGTCAAGTGGATAGTAAGCAGGTGGGACAGAGATATGCCAGCACCAAATTGCTAGTGTGAAAAGAAGCTCCGAATTCTAGTCCCGACTCCTCCACATAATAGCTGGGTGACCTGGAACAAATTACTTAACCTCTCTGAACTTTAGCTTCCCCATATACAATGTGGGCATGACTCCTTGCATAATTCATACAGCGGTGGTAAGGAGAAATACAATAATGAGTGTAGGGCGCCTGGGTGGCTCAGTCGTTAAGAGTCTGCCTTCGGCTCAGGTCATGATCCCAGGGTCCTGGGATCGAGTCCCACATCGGGCTCCCTGCTCAGCAGGAAGCCTGCTTCTCCCTCTCCCACTCCCCCTGCTTGTGTTCCTGCTCTCGCTATCTCTCTCTCTGTCAAGTAAATAAATAAAAATCTTTAAAAAAAAAAAAATAATGAGTGTAAAAAAAAACATGCTGTCCACTGGGAAACACTTAAACATGAAAGGTATGGTTAATATTTGGTTTTAAAATCTAGCCTTCATTTTATGGTGTCTGATTTTCTTGGCATTCACAACATTTAGAAACCAACAATAAAGCCAGGCTGTCAGGAGTACAATTAAGGGCAACTTGGAAAACCGCCCAGTCCCTATGCATTTGATCTCCGTGAAGCATAGCACCAGTGAAGGGCTTTTCATGCAGGAGCCAGAGTTCTGAGGAAGTCCCTCCATGTGGTCCTGTCCTTCCCACCCATGCCACCTCCTTCCTCTTCCCCACTCCTCAGCAGTTTGCCCTGTTCGGGCCCCTCCAACCCTCTGCATCTATGATTCCATGATCAAGGTTTGTCCCAGGGACTCTTGGGCCCAGGCCACTCCAACTTCATTCCCTCCTTTCCCACCCACCTAACTTACTTGTGCTGATAAATGCTCAGAAAGATCTGGAAGGAAGTTTGAAGAGGATACAGGATCTCTGGTCTAGGCAGGTGTGGAGAAGGGAAGGGCTGTTTATGAGAATGTCTGATCCTTCTGGGCCATGATGGGGGTCTACCTTGCCCCACTCGCCATCTTTCCGGAAGGTGGTAGGGAGGGATCTCCTGGACACCCTCAGCATCTATTTCAGGGGACACACTGCTCATGGGCTACCTTGCTGCTGGACTTCCTGTGCGGGTTGTGTGGTCTTTTATGCACTGATCAAATCCCAAGCAACTCAGGAAACACAGCGCATGTGGAGACGCAGTGTCACAGGGAATTGAGCAGCTGAGTCCTGTTCTACCTATAGGCCAACCCATCCTCCAAAAGCCGTGTACACATCTCCACACCCGCTGTGTCCCGGCAGGTAGATGAACTCCCCTGCTGATGGCGACTTGAGAAGGGGGGCACCTGACAGGCTCTGTGAGTGTGAAGCCTGTCCCCTTTTGCTGAGGCCAGATCAGGGGCTTGCTATCCCCGAGGGGGGTGGCAGCACCACCTCCTGTCCGGCCCTGAGGGCAGGAGGCTCAGACCCCATTCCCCCAAGGTACCTGCTGCAGCGGGTTGGCTAGCTCTGAAACAAAGGAACTTAGGTCAGAGTTCTTACCAGAAGCCGTGCACGTAGCCAGGGAAACACAGAGCCGGGAGGTGAGGTGGTTCTGATGAACACAAGGACCTTTTCAGAAATGCTCTCTGATGCTACCCAGCACTCTCTACCTTCGTAGAAATCTGTGACAACCATGCAGAAGGATCCCCAAACTGCCCGCACAGCCCCCGTGTCCTGCCAATCCCCCGTGTCGCTGCTTTCCCACTGGCGGCTACCTCTGCTCACTGTGGCTCATTCAGTTTCAGTGTCTTCTTTTTTATGAGCTCATTTTCTTAGGACCTGGTAACATGTGCAAAATAATTTAAAATATTTCATGTGATACTGTCTTTAACATTCTCAGACGGTGGCATGAAAACACTGTGAGATTTTTGCTTGTAAATGACGCATATGTGGTAAATGTGGTTTGTGTGTGTGTGGTATGTGGTGTGTGTGTGTGCGTGTGATAAGGATTGTGTGGTGTGAGTGTGCATGCGTGTGTATGTGGTGTGGCGTGTATGGTGTGCGGAAGGTATGCAGTGTGCGGTATGTGTGTGCGGTATGTGTGTGCGGTATGTGTGTGTGGTATGTGTGCATATGTGGTGTATGTGTGTGGTATGGTACGTATGTGTGGTGTGTATGGTGTGGTGTGTGGTACGTGTGTGCACGTGCATGGGTGCACACAGGTTCATGAGCATGCACGTGCACACGAGCAGATGTTCTTTTTTTTTGAAGATTTTTTTATTGTTATGTTAATCCCCATACATTACATCATTAGTTTTAGATATAGTGTTCCATGATTCATTGTTTGTGCATAACACCCAGTGCTCCATGCAGAACGTGCCCTCCTCAATACCCATCACCAGGCTAACCCATCCTCCCACCCCCCTCCCCTCTAGAACCCTCTGTTTTTCAGAGTCCATTGTCTCTCATGGTTCGTCTCCCCCTCCGATTTCCCCCTCTTCATTCTTCCCCTCCTGCTATCTTCTTCTTCTTCTTTTTTTTTTTCCTTAACATATATTGCATTATTTGTTTCAGAGGTACAGATCTGAGATTCAACAGTCTTGCACAATTCACAGCGCTCACCATAGCACATACCCTCCCCAATGTCCATCACCCAGCCACCCCATCCCTCCCACCCCACCCCCCACTCCAGCGACCCTCAGTTTGTTTCCTGAGATTAAGAATTCCTCATATCAGTGAGGTCATATGATACATGTCTTTCTCTGTTTGACTTATTTCGCTCAGCGTAATACCCTCCAGTTCCATCCACGTCGTTGCAAATGGCAAGATCTCATTCCTTTTGATGGCTGCATAATATTCCATTGTATATATATACCACATCTTCTTTATCCATTCATCTGTCGATGGACATCTTGACGAGCAGATGTTCTTTACACTGAGCAGCAGTACACAGAGCAAAGAACATGTGTAGCCATCATAGATCTGATGCAAAACAACACATGTATTTACAGATGAATTAATTCATCAGAAAACCATTTAGAAAAAGTTCAAATACGCAAAATACGTCTTGTCTTGGCACAGACGTAGGAGGAAATCTGTAAGGACAGCCAGGATTGCCTGGTCGATCATCCACCACTTTCTCATGCCCCTGGTACATATTTATAGACCTCCTAGCAAGGGGCATGCCCCCACCCCCCTCTGCCGGCACCACTGGCTACATGATGAAGAACCAGGTAGGGAGGCTTGCAGTCTAGGCTTGCAGTCTAGCTGGGAGAGAAAGGTCTTGACAGTGCAGCTGGGGAAGTGCTTTCATAGAGAACATACAGGCAACTCTTTATTTCCCTTTGCCTTGATCCCTTTCCTGGTTTACCTTGACCTGGCTGCAAGTCTACCTTTGCTACCCCAAACTACCAGGTTTTGGGGTGTTGTAAGGAGCCACCAGCTGAGGAAAACAATGTCAGGCCCCTATTGTGAGAAAGCCAGAGCAGCTGAGCACAAACTGGGATTTGAGCTTCCTAAGGGCCACTGCAAAGAAGGAAACACAAAGACCACACATCACCAAATGGTAAAATTTCCCCTATGGAATTTACCTATCATCTAATTACTGATTTCAAGAGATGTTATATAGTACTGTCTTCTCTAATTGCCATGTTCTATTTCGATTCTTGGGCAAATTTTGAATTTTTTTTGTTCAAAGTGTATTATCTGCAATTTCCAAGGTGGATTTTGAGATGATATTTAAGTCTTTTATAATAAGTCATGTTTCAAACATACCAAATAATATGCACTTATATAATTGACATTCAGGTATATAGAATATCAGATAAGCATTCACCTACACACCCCTGAGCTCAACTAGAACATAGAAATATATTGAAGTTCTCTTTCCTTCCTTCCTAAAGCAGGTTAACACCCAGTATCTGAAACTCAATGTTTATCACTGCTAGATTTACTTTATAGATTTGCATTGCATGTGTGAGGCCCACATGTTTTCTTTGCTCATCAATCCTTCATCTGTACCCAACCTTCTTTCTGGGGTCCATTTTCTTCCCACCAGAGCATACTTTGCAAAGAAGTTCCATGATGTGAACATCTGTGGGTAATAGGTTCTCTCATATCATTGTTCATCTGAAAATACCTTTATTTTGCTAAAAGACATTTCCACTGGATACCCAGTTCTGGGTTGACAGTTACTTTCTCCCAGACTCTGAAGATATGTTGTGCTTCATTTTAGCTCCATTGCCCTGTTGAGGAATCAGCTGTCTGTCTAATTGTGACTCCTTTTACATCATTTGTCTTTTCTGGCAACTTCTCAGATATCCTCAGTGTTCAGTTGTTTCAACACAATAAATCTCCAGGAGCTTTCTTTTATCCTGCTCATGATTCCCTGATGTTCCTAAGTCAGAGGACTCATGGATTTCAGGAATTCCTGAGAATTCCCCACCACCAACTCCTGAACACTGTGCTTCCTCTAGCCTCTATATTATCTCTTTCCTCAAGTGACCAAATGTGTGTGATACCTTTTTACTTCACGTACATGTTCTCCACCTTCCTTTAGTGTTTCTACCTCGTTGTCACTCTGCCCTGCGCTCGGCACAATTCTGTAAGAATCACTCACCCTTACCCATTCCCCTCAGCTCTGCCCAACCTGCTGCTAGTCCCTGCCCTGAACTTCCCATTTTATTTATTATAGATTTGTTTCTAGAAGTTATGTTTATCACTTTTCCAAATCTGAGTCATCATTTTTCTGCTTTTCTTCTCTTCTCATGTTTTTAAGACACTCCTTTCTTTCTTAAAACACATAAAATATATTTATTTTATATTTGTTTTCAATAATTTCCATATCTGAGAGTCTCTGTTTCCATTCTGCTGTGTATTGTTTCTGCAGACTCTCACTCACGGTACCCTGTTTACTTATGTATTCTATGATTTTTTTTTTAACTCATGAATTTTGGAACTTTCTTTGAAGTCTGGGTTGAAGGCATTTTACCCTTTAGAGGTTTTCATTTACTCCTGCCAAGTGCCTGGGCCACCACCTGTCTTGCCCCAGAATATCCCATTCTTAACCTGATGTGTTGCAGACCACATGTGTACTCGGAGATGGACCTCAAACCTTCACGAAAGATGGTCAAATATTCTCAAAGAACACTTCTCCCTGTCTTCCCAGAATCAAGGCTGATACCAGATAAGTTCCCTGGCCATTTAAACTCGTGGGAGAATATATTTTGGTTCATCTTTTCGCTGAAGGCACAGGTCTTCAAAGACCCTAGTTTTATATGGGGTCACCTAACCCAGTTCACCACTAAGTTAAACCCACAGCCTAGTTACCTGAATAGCAAGCCACCTAGGACTGCTGACAGTGTTAGCCCTCCCCTCTCTGGATTTGCACTCCTGCTTAACGTTTTGGCTTCTGATCATTTCCCCAAGCCATGCACTTAAAAAACATTTAATGTTAAAAAAAAAAAAAGAAGAAGAACATTTAAGGGGTGCCTGGATAGCTCAGTCAGTTAGGTGTCTGACTCTTGATTTCAGCTCAGGCCATTATTTCAGGGTTATGGGTTTGAACCCCACATAGGCTCTGCCCTGAGCATGGAGCCTGCTTAAGATTCTCTCTCCCTCTCCCTCAGCCCCTCCCCACAGCACATATTTTTCTCTCACTCTAAAAAAAAAAAAAAAAAGGTATTTAATATTTTATCCAACATTGTTACATGTTTGAAGAGGGAGGGGGGAGGGGCTTTAGGGTGCCACAGGCGCCCTGTCTCCAAGTTTAACTGCTCTGTCACAGGCTTTTACGGCTGGCAGTCAGATCTTCAATGTAAGAAGGCTCATTTTCTGTAAATCCAGGGGATTGAAGTCCAGCAAAAGGGCTAATATCTTGGGGAAAGAGCTAACGTTTACAGAGTGTCTACCCCAGGCCATCCATTAGACAGTGTAATCCTCACCCAAACCTTTGGGGTATTTTTATCCTTAGAAACTGAGCCTCTAATAGTTCAGAACCCATCCACAGTTACACAGGGGTGAAGCTGGGACTCAGCCTGATTTTGCTACTTTATAGATTCAGTTCTTCATGGTTCTTCCTCACCCATGGAAGAGTTTTTCTCTGGCACTTAGAGATATCTAGTATCTCCTTAAATAGCATAGGACTAAGACTTCTCTTTTAGCATCTGATGCCAGACAACCTCACGCAAATTCTAGAATTCTCACCAATTTTTTGAAAATTTAATTACCAACATCTTTATAACTTAGGAAAGAGAATATACATAAATATGCATATATATGTGTGTGCATGTATATATGTGTGTGCATATATATTTTTTTTTTCTTTGAAGATAGTGAATAAACCCTTTAAGAAACTTAGGGACAGAGACAGGACTTGCACACCTCCATAGGCTTCACAAGCCCCAGCGCGTGCCATAAAGTGATAGACATTCAATAAATACCTTTTAAGTGAACAATTGCTATTACTCCTTGCAGAATCAGAATGTGTACACAAACATCAATGCTATGGGCGATTCAAAATGTGTCCAGGCGAAGTCTCGCAGCCCTACAAAGGCACATGTCTCCAAGATTAGGATTTGGACATTCCAATCCACCCATGCTGTTCTCGACCACATTTATTCTCCCTGAGTCAGGATGCATCAGCTCCTCATGCTGTGTCATTTGCTTTGGCCCTTCACACCCTCCTCTGGGGTGCAGGAGAGTTTGAGTCACTGATTTCAGGGAACCTCCAATCGGTCCGCTCACATTCTCTTTCTCAGCTGCCATCACTGGTCCAGGTGCGTTCACCTGCCCCTGAAGGCATTGATCACCAGGAACCCTCCCATGCTGGGCTAACACCGTGTCAGTCACTGCTATCTTGCCAACCTGCCCTGCTTCCTGCTGCATTATCATATTTTCTATGAAAGGACCCTTTGGGTTCATTGCTGACCCTCAATTATGTCTCACTCACGAAGGACAACATCTTGCTTCTCTTGCTGGTAGGGTCATCTGGTCTCATTCCAAGGATTACCTTCCATTAGTAGCTTGGAGAGAGCCAGTCTCTTTCTCTGGCTACTTCATTTTGGAAAGAGGTTACTCTTGAAAAAGTGAACCTGCAGAGGCTCCAGCTTTGCTTCTCCATCTTAAAGAGACAAGAAAGCAAGTAACTCTTTCGATCTCACGTAAATCTCAAGCGTACAACTGCCTCTTAGAACTGGAAAATGTTCATTCGCGAACGCATAGCTCCTGGCAGGTTTGCATCAAAAGCCTCTACATAGGGGGAAAGGAGGTGGAGACAGGTTAATTGCCTCAAGAGAAACAGCTTATAACATCAGACTCTTTCCTCCACCAGCAAGTAGGAGGGGAGAGTTCAGCTTGGAACTGTGGGCACTTGCCTGGATGCTTGGGAGCTCTCATTCAATTGCACACCCATGTTCCAGGGAGACTGATCTCTGTGTGTTTTGAATACCAAGAAACAGATTTTCATAGAGCCTGTCCTAGCTTATTAAAAGATTTTTTTAAATGCATTTTTATTTAGCCTCCTTCTCTAGAAGTTTGATACTAACCAGTGTCAAGAGCCAACAGATTTAGTTTTTCAGAACACTAAGCATTCCCTAAAAGGTGGTTTCAGTAAAATGATTCTTTAAAAAAAAAAGATGTAATTATTTATTTGAGGAGGGGAGGGAGAGAGGGAGAGAGGGAGAGAGAATCTTAGGCAGACTCTGAGCTGAGTGTGGAGCCCGATGCGGGACTCGATCCCATGACCCTGAGATCATGACCTGAGCTGAAACCAAGAGTCAGACACTCAACAGACTGTGCCACCCAGGCGACCCTAAAATGATTCTTAATTACAAGAAAAGTTAAGCTTGCATCAGCTGAGCAACAGGCAATTTAAGTAAACTCAGATTAGAAAAGGAAACTGTATTTTTCAAATTGGTAGCAGAGACCATTGAAAAATATCTGACTAAATTAAAAATAGGAAATGCATACTGTGTATCTTCAATGAATGAGCTCTAAATAAATCTGGATGTATTGTGATGAATGAGATCTGCTTTTTATTTTGGGAGGAAGAAAACTTCAACTTTTTGAAATTGTTAGACATGATTTTAGAAGGCTAGCAGAAAAACGAGACACACCAGGATGAAAGCATTGCCTCATTCAACTTTGTGGGATTTTTTTACTGACAAAAAGGCACCCTATTTTCTCCCCATTCCTCAACCTTACCCTTTGCACTGTCATCCTGCTTGAAATTCTATTCTTGAAGTTCTTGTAGGTGAGCATAATTTCTGTTCCCGGGTATCCCTTCCCTCCTGTCCCAGTCCGGGCTGACCTCTCCTTGGTCTCTGAAAATACCTGCTGCTCTTGTCACTCATGAGGCTCCAGTTCCTCACTGTTCAGCCTCCATGGACTTCCCAGCTTTGCTCTGGGTCATGGGGGTATCATGGTGAACATGACCCAGTCCTTGCTACTCCAGAGGAAGAGGTTAGCAAAATACAGGGAGGGTGCTACGTAGCGACATGCTGAGAGGGTCCTGGCAGCCGAGGACTGAGCATTCCTGAGACAGTGAAGCATGAACCCAAAGGAGAACCTGCAGGACCCACTAGCTTAGCTGCTCCGGGCCCCTTTTCTTCATCTGAAAGAACAAGTGGAGTCTTGTCGGGACTAAGGGAGGTGACCCGCCATGGTGGCCAGCGCTGCTGCACATTCAGCACATCCCATCTCTGGGGGCTCCCTTCTAAGGAGCTTCTGCCTCCAGGAAGTAGAAGGAAAGGCAACTTTTGGCTCAAGACAAAAAGTTTCTCAAACCAAAAGTTTTATAATAACAAGATAGTGTTGTTCACATTAAGTAACTTCTGTTCCAAATTATATTTAAAAGTCAGCATAACACCAAAAAAAAACCAAAAAAAAAAAAAAGACCCTAAATAGGTCTGCTCATGAAATGAAGGTTGTCATTTCTATTTCCACCAATTCAAGAGCTAACATCTGCCGCATCTTCCCAGAGGTGCCCATATTGCTTAAATTCTCTCCATTCAGCTCATTTCTTAAAAATGTTTGAGACTGAACTGGAACATAAATAGATTCCTCTGTATACATCCCGCCATTCCAGTGGGGGAAGTTATTTTTATAGAGAAATTTTTGGTTAAGTGATAATGTGGCACCTGGCAGTGAACTCAACAGACATTTCTGTTAAACTGGGTAGAAAATAGTGATTATTTGAGGACATTTATTTGCTATTTGGAAGCCGTCAGCTTATGATTTGGGAACATCTAGTAGTTTTTACTTGATTCAGGATTGTCGAGGGTGCCTTTCAAGTTCAGTGGTGACAAACATCTAAGGGGCACAAAGCCGACCCTCTTCGCCCCTGTAGTTTGAGTGGTGGGGTTGGGTTTGGTGGATGAAGGGCTGGTATACAAGTAGCCAATATTCCTAATTGCCTGAGGTTTGATGGAATTGGAGTTTTACCTCCTGGCTCATCCTCTTCTCCATACCTCCCTGTCCCTGGGGTCCTCCTGTCCTCGCTCTATTTCTCTGGCCCAGTGGATAGAGGGCCAGGACACTGAAGGTGTGGATATAAAATAAATATAACTTAAAAATTGGGCTTGAAGCAATTTTGAAAGATTTTATACATTAGATTGCACGTGGGATCATTCTGATTATAATTATTTTTAAATAAAAACTGATAGTATGCTTGATTTTATCATTCATCTTTTTCACCAGACCATTAGCCATTTACAGAGTTCCAATCTACCTTCTGAGGACACTGGATGCTAGATATATTTTTTTTAATTTTATTTTATTATGTTATGTTAATCACCGTACATCACATCATTAGTTTTTGATGTAGTGTTCCATGATTCATTGTTTGCGTATAACACCCAGTGCTCCATTCAGTATGTGCCCTCTTTAATACCCATCACCAGGCTAACCCATCGTCCCACCCCCCTCCCCTCTAGAACCCTCAGTTTGTTTCTCAGAGTCCATCGTCTCTCATGGTTCGTCTCCCCCTCTGATTTCCCCCCCTTCATTTTTCCCTTCCTACCCTCTCTTTTTTTTTTTAAACATATAATGTATTATTTGTTTCAGAGGTACAGGTCTGTGATTCATTAGTCTTAAACAATTCACAGCGCTCACCATAGCACATACCCACCCCAATGTCTATCACCCAGTCACCCCATCCCTCCCAACCCCCACCACTCCAGCAACCCTCAAGTTTGTTTCCTGAGATTAAGAATTCCTCATATCAGTGAGATCATATGATACATGTCTTTCTCTGATTGACTTATTTCACTTAGCGTAATACCCTCTAGTTCCATCCATGTCATTGCAAATGGCAAGATTTCATTTTTGATGGCTGCATAATATTCCATTGTGTGTGTGTGTGTGTGTGTGTGTGTGTGTGTGTGTGTGTGTGTGTGTATATACACCACATCTTCTTTATCCATTCATCTCTTGATGGACATCTTGGTTCTTTCCATAGTTTGGCTATTGTGGACATTGCTGCTATAAACATTGGGGTACACATACCCCTTCGGGTCCCTACATTTGTATCTTTGGGGTAAATACCCAGTACTGCAACTGCTGGATTGTATGGTAGCTCTATTTTCAACTTTTTGAGGAACCTCCATACTGTTTTCTAGAGTGGCTGCACTAGCTTGCATTCCCACCAACAGTGTAGGAGGGTTCCCCTTTCTCTGCATCCTCGCCAACATCTGTCGTTTCCTGACTTGTTAATTTTAGCCATTCTGACTGGTGTGAGGTGGTATCTCATTGAGGTTTTGATTTGGATTTCTCTGATGCTGAGCGATGTTGAGCGCTTTTTCATGTGTCTGTTGGCCATTTGGATGTCTTCTCTGGGAAAATGTCTGTTCATGTCTTCTGCCCATTTCTTGATTGGATTATTTGTTCTTTGGGTGTTGAGTTTGATAAGTTGTTTATAGATTTTGAATACTAGTCCTTTATCTGATACGTCATTTGCAAATATCTTCTCCCATTTTGTAGGTTGTCTTTTGGTTTTGTTCACTGTTTCTTTTGCTGTGCAAAAGCTTTTTATCTTGATGAAGTCCCAATAGTTCATTTTTGCCCTTGCTTCCCTTGCCTTTGGCGAAGTTTCTAGGAAGAAGTTGCTGTGGCTCAGGTCGAAGAGGTTGCTGCTTTTGTTCTCCTCTAGGATTTTAATGGACTCCTGTCTCACATTTAGGTCTTTCATCCATTGTGTATCTATTTTTGTGTGTGGTGTAAGGAAATGGTCCAGTTTCATTCTTTTGCATGTGGCTGTCCAATTTTCCCAACACCATTTGTTGAAGAGACTTTTTTCCATTGGACATTCTTTCCTGTTTTGTTGAAGATTAATTGACCATAGAGTTGAGGGTTCATCTCTGGGCTCTCTATTCTGTTCCGTTGATCTATGTGTCTGTTTTTGTGCCAGTACCATACTGTCTTGATGATTACAGCTTTGTAATAGAGTTTGAAGTCCGGAATTCTAATGCCACCAGCTTTGCTTTTCTTTTTCAACATTCTTCTGGCTATTTGGCATCTTTTCTGGTTCCATACAATTTTTAGGATGTTTTGTTCCATTTCTTTGAAAGAAGTGGATGGTATTTTGATAGGGATTGCAGTAAATGTGTCGATTGCTCTAGGTAGCATTGACATCTTCACAATATTTGTTCTTCCAATCCATGAGCATGAAATATTTTTCCATTTCTTTGTGTCTTCCTCAATTTCTTTCATGAGTATTTTATAGTTTTCTGAGTACAGATTCTTTCCCTCTTTGGTTAGATTTATTCCTAGGTATCTTATGGTTTTGGGTGCAATTGTAAATGGGATCAGCTCCTTAATTTCTCTTTCTTCTGTCTTGTTGTTGGTGTATAGGAATGCCACTGATTTCTGTGCATTGATTTTATATCCTGCCACTTTACTGAATTCCTGTATGAGTTCTAGCAGTTTTGGGGTGGAGTCTTTTGGGTTTTCCACATAAAGTATCATATCGTCTGCAAAGAGTGAGAGTTTGACTTCTTCTTTGCCGATTCGGATGCCTCTGATTTCTTTTTGTTGTCTGATTGCTGTGGCTAGGACTTCTAGTACTATGTTGAATAGCAGTGGTGATAGTGGACATCCCTGCCATGTTCCTCACCCTAGGGGGGAAGCTCTCAGTTTTTCCCCATTGAGAATGATATTCACTGTGGGTTTTTCATAGATGGCTTTTATGATATTGAGGTATGTACCCTCTATCCCTATACTCTGAAGAGTTTTAATCAAGAAAGGATGCTGTACTTTGTCAAATGCTTTTTCTGCATCTATTGAGAGGATCATGTGGTTCTTGTTCTTTCTTTTGTTAATGTATTGTATCACATTGATTGATTTGTGGATGTTGAACCAATCTTGCAGCCCAGGGATAAATCCCACTTGGTCATGGTGAGTAATCCTTTTAATGTACTTTTGGATCCTATTGGCTAGTATTTTGGTAAGAATTTTTGCATCCATGTTCATCAGGGATATTAGTCTGTAATCCTCCTTTTCGATGGGGTCTTTGTCTGATTTTGGGATCAAGGTAATGGTGGCCTCATAAAATGAGTTTGGAAGTTTTCCTTCCATTTCTTTGTCTTGGAACAGTTTCAGAAGGATAGGTATTAATTCTTCTTTAAATGTTTGGTAGAATTCCCCTGGGAAGCCATCTGGCCCTGGGCTCATGTTTGTTGGGAGATTTTTGATTACTGCTTCAATTTCGTTAGTGGTTATAGGTCTGTTCAGGTTTTCTATTTCTTCCTGTTTCAGTTTTGGTAGTTTATACATCTCTAGAAATGCATCCATTTCTTCCAGATTATCTAATTTGCTGGCATATAGTTGCTCATAATATGTTCTTATAATTGTTTCTATTTCTTTGGTGTTGGTTGTGATCTCTGCTCTTTCATTCATGACTTTACTTGGGTCATTTCTCTTTTCTTTTTGATAAGTCTGGCCAGGGGTTTATCAATCTTGTTAATTCTTTCAAAGAACCAGCTCCTAGTTTCGTTGATCTGTTCTACTGTTCTTTTGGTTTCTATTTCATTGATTTCTGCTCTGATCTTTATTATTTCTCTTCTCCTGCTGGGTTTAGGCTTTATTTGCTGTTCTTTCTTCAGCTCCTTTAGGTGTAGGGTTAGGTTGTATATTTGAGACCTTTCTTGTTTCTTAAGAAAGGTTTGTATTGTTATATACTTTCCTCTTAGGACTGCCTTTGCTGATCCCAAAGATTTTGAACAGTTGTGTTTTCATTTTCATTTGTTTCCATGATTTTTTTAAAATTCTTCTTTAATTTCTTGGTTGACCCATTCATTCTTTAGTAGGATGTTCTTTAGCCTCCATGTATTTGAGTTCTTTCCGACTTTCCTCTTGTGATTGAGTTCTAGTTTCAAAGCATGTGGTCTGAAAATATGCAGGGAATGATCCCAATCTTTTGGTACCCGTTGAGACCTGATTTGTGGCCTAGGATGTGATCTATTCTGGAGAATGTTCCATGGGCACTAGAGAAGAATGTGTATTCTGTTGCTTTGGGATGGAATGTTCTGAATATATCTGTGAAGTCCATTTGGCCCAGTGTGTCATTTAAAGGCTTTATTCCCTTGTTGATCTTTTGCTTAGATGATCTGTCCATTTCAGTGAGGGGGGTGTTAAAGTCCCCCACTATTATTGTATTGTTGTCAATGTGTTTCTTTGCTTTTGTTATTAATTGGCTTATATAATAGGCTGCTCCCATGTTAGGGGCATAGATATTTACAATTGTTAGATCTTCTTGTTGGATAGACCCTTTAAGTAGGATATAGTGTCCTTCCTCATCTCTTATTACAGTCTTTGGTTTAAAATCTAATTTGTCTGATATAAGGATTGCCACCCCAGCTTTCTTTTGGTGTCCATTAGCATGGTAAATGGTTTTCCACTCCCTCATTTTCAATCTGGAGGTGTCTTTGGGTCTAAAATGAGTCTCTTGCAGACAGCATATCGATGGGTCTTGTTTTTAATCCAATCTGATAACCTGTGTCTTTTGATTGGGGCATTTAGCCCATTTACATTCAGGGTAACTACTGAAAGATATGAATTTAGTGCCATTGTATTGCCTGTAAGGTGACTATTACTGTATATTGTCTCTGTTCCTTTCTGGTCTATGTTACTTTTAGGCTCTCTCTTTGCATAGAGGACCCCTTTCAATATTTCTAGTAGAGCTGGTTTTGTGTTCACAAATTCTTTTAGTTTTTGTTTGTCCTGGAAGCTTTTTATCTCTCCTTCTCTTTTCAATGACAGGTTAGCTGGATATAGTATTCTTGGCTGCATATTTTTCTCATTTAGTGCTCAAAATATATCATGCCAGTCCTTTCTGGCCTGCCAAGTCTCTGTGGATAGGTCTGTTGCCAATCTAATGTTTCTACCATTGTAGGATACAGACCTCTTGTCCCGAGCTGCCTTCAGGGTTTTCTCTTTGTCTCTGAGACTTGTAAGTTTTGCTATTAGATGTCGGGGTGTTGACTTATTTTTATTGATTTTGAGGGGGGGTTCTCTGTGTCTCCTGGATTTTGATGACTGTGTCTGCCCCTCTCTCTCTTTCTTCTTCTTCTGGGATCCCAATTATTCTAATATTGTTTCATCTTATGGTATCACTTATCTCTCAAATTCTGCTCTCGTGATCCAGTAGTTGTTTATCTCTTTTTTTCTCAGCTTCTTTATTCTCCATCATTTGGTCTTCTGTATCACTAATTCTCTCTTCTGCCTCATTTATCCCAGCAGTTAGAGCCTCCATTTTTATTGTACCTCATTAACAGCCTTTTTGATTGCGACTTGGTTAGATTTTAGTTCTTTTATTTCTCCAGAAAGGGTTTCTCTAGTATCTTCCACGCTTTTTTCAAGCCCAGCTAGTATCTTTATAATCGTCATTCTGAACTCTAGTTCTGACATCTTACTAATGTCAGTATTGATTAGGTTCATGGCAGTTGGTACTGCCTCTTGTTTTTTTTGAGGTGAGTTTTTCCATCTTGTCATTTTGTCCAGAGAATAGATGAATGAGAGAACAAAATGCTAACAAGGTAACAACGACCCCAGAAAAATATACACTAAACAAAACAGAAGACACCTGAAACCAGGGGAAAAGAAAGGGAAAGAAAGAAAAAAGAAAAAAAAAAGAAAAAAGAATAGGATCAAATATGATCAGGCTGGTGAATAGATCAGTGCCACTCAGTAGATTTTGGGCGTATTTTGGTCTGTTAGAAGAAACCGCCTCCCAAAATTTTAAACAAAGAAAAAGTTACATATGTACCAAAATAAGGGTAAATACGATGAAGGAATGGAATATGATTTTAAAGATGAAAATTATAAAAGATTTTATAAAAGGAATTGATAAGATAAAAAGTTGTTGAAAAAAGAAAGAAGAGCAATTTTAAAAAAAAAGGGAGAGAATGTGATCAGGCAGGAGACTAGAACAAAGCCATACACTACAGATTTAGGGTATATTTTGGTCTGTTAGAAGAAACTGTATCCCAAAATTTTAAAGACAGAACAACTTATATATATACCAAAAATAAGGTTAACTACTATGTAGGGATAGAATATGACTCTAAAAAATGAAAAATGAAAAAGATTTTTTAAAAAGGGATTGATAAGATGTTGATTGAAAAAGGGAAAATGAAAAATTCCAAAAAAAAAATAGAAAAAGAAAAAAAGATAATTAAAAAAATTAACTTTGAAAGACTAAAGAATCATGGTAAAAAAAGCCATGAATTCTATGTGCAGTATTCCCCTAGGGCTGGAGTTCTGCCTTTCTCGTTGATCAGTAAACTTGGTCTTGGCTGGCTGTCCTTGCTGATCTTCTGGGGGAGGGGCCTGTTGCTGTGATTCCCAAATGTCTTTGCCGGAGGCCGAATTGCCCCACCCTTGCTGGGTCCTGCCTAAGTAATCTGCTCAGGTTTGCTCTCAGGAGCTTTTGTTCCCTGCAAGCTTTCTGTACAGCTTTGGAGGATGAGAGTGCAAATGGCGGCCTCCCAATCTCTGCCCTGGAGGAGCCGAGAACTTGGGGCCCCACTCCTCAGTGATGCCCCAGAGAAAAGCAGTCAGTCACTCCCGTCTCCCCGGTCTCCAGCCGCACTCCGTGCTCACTGGCCTGAGACCGACTGTTTCTATCTCTGGCACCTGATTCGGTGTGGAGTCTCCAAACCCAGCAGATCCCTGCGGTGCACTCCCACGCTGCTCCTCCTGGGGGAGGAAGGGGAGTCTCCCTGGCTCTGCCGCTTGTTGGGTCCCTGCTGGAGGAGCAGAGGCCCGATTGTGCCAGGGATCATGGTCTATGGCAACCCCGAGCTGAGAGCCCACTCCTGGGCTCTGTCTCTGCAGCTGGCTTCCCCACTCCAATACCTGGGAGCTCTGCCACACTCAGGGACCCCCGGTCTTCCTGTGACCCCGACAGTCCTGAGACCACACCGTCCCAGCAAGGGTTCCACCCCCACTTAGCCACTGGAGCGACATCCCTCAGCAGAGCAGACTCCTAAAACTTCCGATTTTGTGCTCCGCTGCTCTATGACTTGCCAGTAGAGGCTGACGGAGGCCCCCTCCCCTGCCGTTTATCTTCCCAAATATCGCCTCACTTCTCTGCATGTCCTACCTTCCAGAAAGTGGTCGCTTTTCTGTTCAGAGAGTTGCTGCTATTCTTTTCTTCAATCTCCTGTTGAGTTCGTAGGTGTTCAGAATGGTTTGATACCTATCTAGCTGAATTCCTGGGACCAGATGAAATTTAGGTCTCCTACTCCTCCGTCATCTTCCTCCTCCCTCAGCTATATATAGCTAGATATCTTAAATCGCAGCAGCCTCCAAAGCTAATCTAACTATAAGTGTATTCCTATGCAAAGAAAAAAAGGGCAAAATGAAAAAAAAAATCCATTGAGACAAAAAACAATTTAAATTGGGCTCACATTTGAATGTTTCCCTTCTTATAAACTCAGGAAACCTTTTGCTAAATAATTCCCTTATGGAGTGGCTGGAGGAAAACAGATCTATTGAATGAGGAGAACCAAACAAATATAGAAACATAAGCAATGCTTCAAAATGAGTGAAACGTTGAAATTCTGGCTCATTCTATGAATGGAGAGTATCCCAAAGGAGGATCAGCCAGTGCTCCCTGACAAAATAATCAATTCCCAAACTCTTGTAGTTGTCTACACTCAACTCGAAGGGCCTCCCTGAACTTTGCACGCATTGTTCCTTCAGCCTGAAAGATTCATCCATCCCTGGTCTGTCTGGATGTCTTATTCAAACGAGAGTCCATTCTTCAAAACCCAGAACTGTCACTCACTCTTTGTAGACACTTTCCTGGTCCCCTAAGAAGAATCATTCACTTCTTCCCTGCACAGCTGTGGAATCTCATGACAGCTTCTCTTGTGGCACGTGTCCTGATTTTTTAAATTAATTCTTTTCATATGTGTGTGTATATATATATATGTGTGTGTGTGTATAGATATATCTATATATCTCATAGTAGACTGAGGCTACTATATTCTCCTTTATTTTTACAGTGTTGCACATAGTAACCAGGGCATGGTAGGTGCCTCACAGACATTGCTTAAACTGAATTGTACTGACCTTGAACTCCCATTACTATATAGTTCATTTTCCTTCCATTAACTCTTCCTTACGTTGACCCTAATTCTACCTCCCCTGTCCCTACCACTCACTGCCCCTATTTCATTCCTTTGAGGCAACACAGAATAAGTCTTCTTCTTACTGCAAAATGGAAGGCACCATTCCCGGCACCGGTAATGAAACACCCTTCAATCTTTCCCCACATGATGCTTCTGGGACCATATGCTGCTGCACTACTGACTCAACCAAGTTCCATTTACTCTAAGTCAAAGATAATCTGGCAGTTATGTTACTATAATTTCTCATATGCACATGTTAACAACTTGAGTGATTTTGTTGTTGTCGTTGTTGTTGGGAATCTTAAATGATTCTCCAGATATGAACAGAGGCCATCTGACAACTGGCAAATAGCGATGCCCCTCTGACCTTGAGAAATACCCAGTTGTGGATCATCGTGTAAACAAGGTTGATAAATACCACAAAGATAGATAAACAAGATGGTTATTAAGGTTGAGGCTGAGGATTCTCTACTGCTTCGGTATTCCACAAATATGGAAATATGTCTCATACCAGTTGGCAAATTGTTGCTTTCTCGAGCCCCCAGAGTCTCTGACAAGAAGCCTCGAGGAGCCAGCTCAAGCTTTGTGGCCAGCATCCATTCTGAATGGATCATGCTGCGGCCTTAACAGTTGTTAACTTTTACCAGTTGTTAAGTATTTTGATCACTCGTTTCCCCCTCATCACCCACCCCGAAGTGAGCTGAAAGGGGATTTCACTAATGGCCTCCAAGTACAGAAATGACTGTCCCAGTGAATCATAGCCAGTTAAGTCCCTGAATCCACAGGGAAGGAAGCAAAAGGAAATGAGTACAACTCTAGCAAAAACTCCATGTGGACTCCAGGGTGTGGGGGAGTGACACTGTATGTTCCCATTCTCCCATTTGGTCAGACTTTGTAAAGCAGATGGAGCCCCACGGGTCTTGAGGATAAAAGCCCAGGCCTGCCAGAGAATGGCTCTGCATGGTTTTCTCAGGGTCTGGGATCCTCTAGGCTAAATGCCAGAAGAAAAGGAGTATGTGTGGGAGGAACTATTATCTAATATTAGTCTCCTGATGCTTATAAGAACTGAAACAAATGATCGTTTACTGGTATCTTGCACCAAACCCGCCTGGAGAAGAGAAACTATCAGATGTTTCAACTCAACAGCTGCACAGCAAAAATAGTAGTCTTTTAGACACCAGGAGCTTTGTTACATGAATGCTAGAAACAGGTCCAGTGTGTTGGAGGCTCTGATGTTTCTTCTTCCTGGATTGAAAGGAGACAGTATTGCTGTCGCAGGTCCAATTCAGTGCATTCATGGCTGGGATCACACTACCTTTGTGCATGTGTGCATATGTTTGTGTGTATGTGTACACATTTATGCACATAAGCACTCACTCAAACTCAGGCAAACAATGGTTAAGAAAAGCGTATGCTAAAAGGCTGGTTAATCACCTTCCAAAAATCTATCCAAAAGAATCTATAGGTGACACTTTCTTCTAAACAAACCCATTAGGAAAATCACAGAAAGAAGAGCAATATCCCTGGACCTGGGCATTTTGAGCATTTTGTGAGTATTTCTCTCATATGGTATAGCATGGATTAGACAGAATGTGGTCATGATTTCTGTACAAAGACTGCTATTGGTATCATCAGACTGATACTACATCAGCACTCACCAGGATGGATATACAAGCTGTTCTATAGCCAGCATCTGTTCTGACTGGTCAGGATCCAAACTGTACAGATTGATAAATATTTTGAATATTGTTCCCAGTCATCATTGGCTTGTGATTGAGAAATAGCACCACAAACATAAGAAGAAAGGCTGTTGTGTCCTCTGCTTTGGAAAACACAGCTGCTTTCTGGAGTGACTGGCTGCTCAGTTGACATTATATTCTTTTATTCACCAGTGGCATTTGTGAAAAATTCTGCTATGTGTTTTGAATCTAGAAATCCACTGATTTTGGTCTCATCTCTATAATTTGCTTGGTTATGTTTGGGTTTTAAAAAAAATCTTACATCAATACTTACAATAACTTACATCAATTTAACATCAATACCCCCAAAATTAACATCAATAAATGCATTATTGTTATTAAGATTTCATTATGAAAATTCTTCAGTAAAAATAGCTTGAAATGCTTTAAGTCCTTTCTTTTCCAACTGAAATAATTGTTTTTGTATGTGATTCTTAATAAATGAGGTTTCCTTTAATCCCAGCTGTAATTACCAGAGCATAAAAATAATAATCGCTTAAAGCAAATGAAAAAATCAGAAGGTAAGAAGTCCAGGCTGGTATAGTGGTTATATTCTCTAAAATACTCAGGGATCCAGGTTCCTTCCAGCTATGTACTTTACCAGCCTAAAGTAGAGCCTTGTTCCTCAGGGTCCAGAATGTCAGTCAGAGCTCCAGCCATCACATCTTATTTCCAAGTATCAGAGTGGAGAAAGAGAAAAAAGAACACAACAAAGAGTGCATTCCAACTGTCATTCAAGTAGGCTACACAAAAACAGTTAGTGGATGGCAGAGTCTGGTGGGCCTTGACTACATACTTATAGCTTGGATTTTGTAGAGAATGAATTGAAGATGAGCAACATTTGGCCTACATCTAACTGCAAGAGTGCTGGGAAATGTAAGGTTGTTATCTTGTTTTCTTTTTTAATAAAGGGCCCAACTAAAAACCAAGACTTCTCTTACTCTAGGAGAACAGGGGAGTGCATATTAGGGGACAATTAGTCCTTTTTTTTTTTTTTTTTCCTGCAAAAGCCATTCCTTTAGAGCAGAACAGATTGTATCCTATTCATTTCTTCACTGAATATTCACTTCCCATTCTTATTTCATTCAGAGATCTATTCACTTCTGAATTGAGCCATCTAGAATGAGGGTATTAATAATTTGAGTCCGTGGGGGCACCTGGTGGTTCAGTCAGTTGAGCCTCTGGCTCTTGGTTTCGGCTCAAGTCATGATCTCATGGGTCATGGGATTGTGCTCCACATCGGGCTCCATGCTCAGCAGGGAGTCTGCTTCAAGATTCTCTCCCTCTGCCCTTCCCCCCCCAATTCACTGTCTCTCTCTCTCTCAAATAAATAAATATTTAAAAACAAACAAACACACAAACAAAAAATAATAATAATTTTGAGTCCCCTAAGCAGTTTCATAACCTTATTCATTCCTTCAATAAATATTGATGGCACATCTATTTTAGGATACGAACTCTGCTAGGGCTTAGAGATAGCAAGATAAACAAAACATGGCTGCTGATTTCACAGACCTTATGGTCATATGGAGACCAGTGCAGAACAAGGAACTATAATGGAATGTCCGCTCTGGGAAGCATAGGACAGGGAGACCAAACTTAGTGTTGAAGTGGGGAGGGCATTTAAGCTGATACATGGGTGAGTAAGAGATTTTGATAAAGTATTCCAAGGGAAGGAAACACATGTCCCAAGTCTTGGGAGTTAGAGAGAATGCAGAATTTTTGAGGAACTGAATGATTTTCAACATCTCTAGAGTATTGAATTCAGGGGGGAGAGTATTGAGAGATAAGGCTGTTGAGATGCTGGGCCCCAAATATGGAGGGCATCTCAGCCATGTGAGGCTTCATACTTTTCCTATGGGAGGCGAGAAGCCATTGACAAGACGGCTCATTGAGATTGCTACATGATAGCCATCCCTAGCATCTAGTAAGTGTCGAATATGTGCTTGACATTGTGATGAGTGTATTCCATGACTCATCTTATTGAATGTTCACAACAAACTCTAATGGGCAGATAATATACCATTGTCCCCGTTCCATAAATGAGAAAAATGAAGCATTTAAGAAACTCACTCAAGGTCATTCAGTTGACAAGAGGTTGAGCCAAGATCAACCAAAAATAGTCTGATACCATACTCATTCCACAGTCTGGACTCCACAGAGACTGGATTAGATGGGGTCATGGCTGGAGGTAAAAAATCAGAAGTGACTAGGAGTATAAACACATTTAAAAAACAAAACAAAACAAAACAAAAAGCTATAACCTTCGTTGCTACTGCAAATCAGTTAGGAGGTCCTGGCTCTGAACCTGCTCTTTAGTGGAGGTTGCTGTCTATACTCTACCAGTCAAATAGCCCTCCTGTCAGCCTCTACCCACCTGAGTTGTCTGACCGTGGGTCACAGGTGCCTCTGACTGATTCTAGGACCATGGGAGCACTCTCAGCACCAGCTCCACCTTTGTTACACTGAGCGTGTATGATCCCCAAGAATCTACAAAAGACAGGGGGAACTGGGTATGTGAAGAGGCAGGAGACCCAACGCTAGTACTTTTGTAAAATCCCTCTTGCTCTTGCTTTAGATTTTTTTGGTGTCCATTTGCCTCCTTCAGCACAATTAATGTTACTAACTGCCACAGGTCAAACGTGAGTGCCCCCACCCCCGGGTCAGCTAGAAACTTGGACCAACATGCACTGGTCTTCTTTGCTGCACTGGAAACTGCAACAGCCCTGCCCTTGGTGCACAGTTTGAGTCAAACCTCCAGGGGCTCCCACCCCTCTCTGTGCATGCAGGCAGCCTCATCTCTGTTGGCTACTGTGCAGATAGCTTAGCCAGCTCCAGGCAACATTGGGTCCAGATGCCAGATACTGTTGTTACTATTTTTGACTGCAGCGGTAACTTACCACCAAGCTTTGGAACTGGAGGGCCAGGAAGGCCCATGTTCTCATCCACATCTGGCGCTGCTGCTAAAACCAGCTCTGTTTTGTCTGCATTGACAGCATCCTGAAAATATCCAAGCCTCCGCAAAACAGAAAATCTGACAAGTAAAAATATCTCGGTAATGTACAGGGAGTTGAGGTAATGGGTTTATTCATTGTAAAAGCAGCTGGTCTTCCTTGTTAATGTTTGTTTTGTTTAAAACGAGGGAAGATCCCAGTTGCAGAGGGAATGGATGGGATGCACTACAATTTCTTCTCTTCTAGCTCTCTCACTTCTAATGGAGGCAAATTGCCTATGATTCTGCCAAAAGCCCTAATCTCCTTTGTCTGGATAGTTTTATTAGGTGAAATGTAAAATTCGGTGATATAACCTTTTCTTTATCACATGCTTCTCTTTGTGGGTGAATCATCGTTCCACCTTCACAACGTAAATTCTATGATGGAAAAAAAGAAGTTGAGTTTATTCTGATGAAATACTGTATTATGCTCAATGCTGTCTGCTTCCCAGACGGAATCAGAATATATTTTAAATTTGTTTGACATTCACCAAACCATAAAATAGTCTCAGTGAGAGTGTCCTGTTGACACTTATCTATACTGTAGCACAAGATGAGAATTAGTCATGTAGTGAGGAGGAGAAAAGAGAGTATTAATTTGGTCTGTACCACAAAACTAGTGAGAAATGAGACATTCGGTGACTTTTGTCTTTTACTTTGCAAGTTTTTGTATATGCCACAAAACACAAATCTGTTACTATGAAAATGCACGATGTGGTTTGAGCTCTAAAGAAGGAATCAGATTTACTGGACCATCCAGTCCAGGGTGGTTAGAATATTGTCGTTGGTGTTTGTGATTGGTGATGGGTATTCTGAGAAAGGTGAAGGGAGAGAGAGTGAACACAGGAAGAGAAAAACCCTAAAGGCCCCCAAAAGCAGCAGAGGTGGATCCCACAGGACTAAACTTTGTGATCTGAGACGGCCTGTCCAAATACAGCACAACTTCATTTTTGATCTACATTTTCCATATTTCCCAGAACTGTGGGCTGTTTACAGAGTCAGGAGAATTTTTGCTTTGACATGAAGTAATCCTGTCCTTTGGGAGCCCCCAAAAGTTAGCCAAGGTTTAAGAGAGTTCCAGAAACCACATTTTCAGTCCACTGTGGGTTTGTTTGCTTTACTGTTGTGGGTGCTTATGTTGGAGGAACTAAACAACACTGCTAGCACTTTTAAAGCTCTACAATATGGGAATCTTTTTTTTCCCCCTTCTAAAATCAGTTGTGTTGTGAAAATTATGAAACTACTTCAAAATGTTCTTCACTGTCATCAAAATCAGCTTGACTCAAAATATTATGACATTTAAAATTAATTGTACATCAGCGATTTATTTCAAGATTATCCAGGGCTGAAGAAAACAAATAAGAACCAAAAAAAAAAAATACAAAAAAAAAACTGAAACAATTCCACAAAGCAGATTGTTTTCATTAAATATATCCATTTGCATTCAAATCATTTAAGACTATGTGGTGCAACATTTCTAACAAGCACCCTTACAGTGAAGACTGCATGAACCGAGGACCTTTATTCCTGAGTTCTGTGCCAGGAGCTCAACACCCGTACACGGGTCCAGAATCTTCCAGAAGGTTCTAGCTCTCCAGGTGGAGATACTTCGTGTTTTGACACTTCATGCAGGAAGTGAATGTAGGCGGGCCCCACCAAGTTCTAATGGTCTTCTCAGCATTTCTCTGGGAAGGAAGCTAGTGATGGATCTTCTCCCATGTTAATATGCCAGGCCAATTAACCAAATGAAAGCCATCAGGGGAAGAGGGAACCTAGGGCTGCCTCCCAGATATACTCGCAGGTCCTGGAGACACTTGCTGACAAGAGACGTCAGGCAGCAAACCCCAGTTCCCGACAGGATCGCTTTGAATGGCGAAGCAGGTGGGAGACTGACTGTGTCTCTCTGGGGAACAGCTCTGGGTTTCTAGGCAGTGTATGTGCTGAACGGGGGACAGGGATAGCGGTGGGAAGGGACAGGGCATGCGTGAGCCCGAAGCAGAGCATCCTCGCAGACCTCGCCGTGCGCGCATGAGGACAGGTGACAGCTGCCGTGCTCCATGCTGGGCAGAAGGTGACCCACAGGCATGGGCCCCAGCCCCAGAGGCTCAGGTGGGCAGGAAGACAGACACACAGATGATGGATCACAAAATAGGGCTCCTGGGCACTCTGAGAGCCCAGGGCGGGGACCAGTCTACACATCTGACTCTGTATTTCAGAAGATGTTCTTTTCCTTAGGGTGCTTTGTTCACTTTTCTTGTTTTCAGTTACAGAGCCACACAGTGGCATGAATTATTTTACTCAGAGAAGGAAGAGAAAGTATTTTCACAATTTTAAGCGCACTGTGGTGTGGGTACCAACACCCATGGCAGAAGGACAGCAGCGTCCCTTGTGAACAGTTTTGTCTCCTGTAAGGTTTCCGAGGACCAGGACTTGCTTGCTTCTCTTTGACTTTGCATCACTGGGGTTAGAAGGAGGAAAGGAGGGAGGAGGAAGGAGGGAGACAGGGACCAATGAATAGAGTCACTCTTGTCTCTTCAGGTCGCTGGTCAGTCTGGCCATGTTTCCACCACCTCATGATTACCCTTCCTCCCCTTTCCTCCCTGCACTCATCTGGAATCACCAGGGGCTCTTAGCCGAGGCAGATAATGCAGGGAGGGGTCCTCATGCACATTTCCCCAACACCCTGGAGTTAGATGTGGCGAGATCTCCACACTTCTCCCTCTTCTGACAAATGTCACCCTGGTCCGAGCCGCCCCCCCCACCCTCCTCCCCATCCTCGGGCCCCACCTCTTCTCTGTCCCCAAGGCAAATGGAAAGCCAGGTGTGTGTACGAATTCCAGCAAAGCAAGGAAAACAGAAAGCGAGCAACTGAGATGTTGAGATTAAAAATAGGATAAACAGGAACTGAAAAGTCTGGGTTTCTATTTCTTTTCTGGTTCACTTTGTTTTCATGTTTCCCCCAGTGAACTGTTGTACTTACAGTTTCTCCCAATTAAGCAGTCATTTGTAGTCTGGGATAAGAAAATAAGATTTCTCGGACCCCCCCTCCTGTAGAATTCCCCACCCCTCATCCCCAGAATGTGCTAATTGCCAGCACATATGAGAACAATCGTCTAGAGGGGGAAAAAAATCTACTGTAGGCTTTGCCCAGAAATGCTAACACAGTTCCCTTCATGGCCCCCCAATGGCCTCAAACTGAAAATGTCATAAATGTAAGAATATCCACGCCACATAAACAGCCAGCGAGCCTCACACTTGGAGTTTGCCTCACTGGGGGCTCAGCCCTGAGGATTGCTGGCACCACGGCCCTGGGTCAGGTTTAAACATCCGGGCACCCGCGTCCTCCCTACAGCTCGCCTGGAATCTTCTTTAGACCAACCCAAGGGAAAAAGGTTTGTAGGTCTCGTGTGTGTGTGCAGATCCACGAGGTGGATATCCAGCGCTTCATTTATCATGACTTTGCTTCCCAAAACTTTTTAACTACAGGCACGTAAAGCTCTTTATAAATCAAAAGGTCCCAGAGCCTCCACTAGCCTGGAAGGGTAGAGACAGTGGGAGCCGCCTTTGTTGTCTGAGTGAGCCGCCCACTCGGCCGGCTGTGGGCTATCTAAAGCAAATACCCCCACGGTGGCCACTTGCCATGAAACAGCAGCAGCAAGCGCCGGCCTCCCCGGCAGGAAGGAAGGACAGCCCGGCTCAGAACAGAAAGCCACCGGGGCAAGGGTGGTGGCTGTGGGGAGCTGGCTCGTGGCCCCATTGCCCTGAATCACAGTGGAGTCTGGAAAAGGATACCAAATATGGACCATCCAACTGCTCCCCAAGTTCATTACATTCTTAGGGAGCAGTGACTCCTCTCAACTTCCTGTGATCAAAAAACGCTTGTTAATCGTCCTTATTAAAAGCCAGAATCTCACAATGTACAACTTGGTTGCACGTGGACCAAATTAAGAGCAGGAGATTGTTGGCATCTCCAGAAGGCAGCAAATGCCAAAGCAAAATGGACATTAAAATGATGGAACTTTTTTTCCCCCCTTTATCTCTCCCTTTATTTTCCCCTACAGGAGGCAGGGAAGCATAGGAAAGAAAAATGAGTAAACTAGAACCTGAACCTCAGGATTACTGGCAAGGACCCTGGATTGTGTCTGGGTAGAAGTGTTTGGTCACAACAGGAATCATGACATTATCCTGTTACTTTTACTTTTCCCTGCTGGTTTTCTGGGTGTTGCTCTACAGTATGTGGGTGGGAAAAGCCCGTCCAGAGTACCTATTTTCTTGCTTTTATTAAATACTTGTATATACAAATATAGATTGCAGTCCTTGCAAGAAAATATTCTGAATGTGTTTGTGATAAAATAGTACCTAAGTAAAGTAAAGGTCTCGCATCTCATAGGGTTGCCAGATAAAATCTAGATTACTCAGTTAAGTTTAAATTTCAGACCAACAACGAATAATTTTTTTTAAGGTTCAGGTGAACTAGGAATAAGGAAATGTTGCACGGGTCCAATGTCCATTAAAATGATAATCTGTGTTTATCTGAAATTCAAGATTAACTATGTGCCGTATATTTTTATTTGTTAAATTTGGCAATCCAGAGCAAGCTGGCAACATTCGACTAAAAAGCACATGTGGACATCCTAATCACATTTTCCCTTTACTTTTTTCATGTGTTTCATTCAAGCCCGAATGCAGCCACTTGCTGATAGTAACACATTCTCTGGACCTACAAATTCTGCTATGATTTAGTTTATTCCTTCTTGGTTCCGGGGGTAGCAACTATTTGCTGGAACAACTCGTTCATTTCTATGCTGCTGTTTATACCAGGTACCCAGAAGCAGTTGAGTCAACTAATCTAATATTGCCAATTTGTTATCAGGTCATAGGAGACCATCACTGGTAAGCCCAGTGAGAATCTGGAGAGTATTCCAACCACAGTTTCTAACAAGCGTAAGCCCTTTATACATGATTGGGGGAAAAAATTGAATTTTAGCATGAGTGGAATGGGCTCTCTAGTACTGAATAATTAAAAAGTCTTGGGTATGGAGATGGCCACACTTCCCCTTGTGAAGCTGAGAGCCAAGGCTAGGAAGGCCTGCTATTTGCAGGATAGTTTCAATAGAAGATTTTCCCCCAATCAGTTCCAAATACCCAATTTTCTGGAGTGTAAGGGGCTGAAGAGGATGTAGGTAGTCGAGGACTTCTGACCTTTCTTTCAAAACTCAAGTGCCAAAGTCAGCGGATCCTGCTCTGTATTGGAAAACATTCCCAGGTTCAGCACACAAGATCTAAAATTAAACTTAATTATCATCACTTCATGATGCTCTATTAGAGGAAAGTCTGTGAGTCAACATGAGGCATCCCACTAAACTTCTGATCATCACCTGCAAAGTGGCCCAGCCAAGAACTGCTCGTGATGTCATCACCCACATGTGGTCTAGGACACTGTATATAGGATCAGATAGTCTCGCTTTAGATATATATTTCCTTAAACATCAAAAGCAACAGAATGATTTTCTCAACTTACTTTTGGATGCACCTTTTTGCATTTTAAAAAAAAATGTCCTTACCCCACTAGTAGAGATCCTGCTGCTTGTTCACTCAAAACACCTCCTGGGAAACTCTGAGAAATGCTTTATTTAGAAGCAAATCAGCCTGTGAGTCATGCAACTTTTTGCTTGTGTTTTTCTTCTTCAGTTCTCCTGCTACCATAAACATTTATACGAAGACAGGATATTTTACTGCATTTCAAAAGTCCATCTGCCACAGCTGCTTGTCCCCCACCTGAAGTCATCAACTTTCATGAAAAGAAAATATCTGGTTTTCTTTCAAATGCTGATAAAGCCAAAAAAAGAAAAAAAAAAAGATGAACCTTGAGCAGAATTCCCTCTTCTCTTCACTCAGCGTTTCTCACGCTTCCCCGCGAAGCATTAGAACTTGTTGAACATTGGAATTAGCCTTGCGGTCAGAAGTATAATTTCATAAGATTAACAGTATTCTAAGGCAAAGAAATCACCAAACACATTGTCCCTTTTATGAGATGGTGAAAATATTATTATTCCTTTTCTCCTGGGCAGGAAGAGGGATCGGAAGGGGAGTGGGAGTGGTTGGTGGTGTAAAAAGCCCATGTGGGCTTCCTGATCACATTTTCTTTCTCAATTTCTCACGTGTTTCATTCAAGCTCCAAAGCAGCCACTTAACTGACGGTGAGGCATTCCCCAGATCTAAGAACTGTGATATGATTTAGTTTATTCCTTCTTAGTTCTGGGGTATAGGTTTATGGATTTCTAGACATTTGATTAAAAGGCAAATTTCGTTTGCAATCCAGAATATTTCTCCCTTGTGCCAACATCAATCCTCTTTCAATTACAATTTCCCAATACTTCCTGGCTTTAAAAAAAAACAACAAGAGAATTTTTGTTTTTCTTCCAACACAGAGTTACCCACTTTCTTTTTGGTGTCGTCAAATGTCCCCTGGATGTTGCTTTTTGTTTTTCTTCCAACACAGAGTTACCCACTTTCTTTTTGGTGTCATCAAATGTCCCCTGGATGTTGCTTAGTCACTGACAGAACTAAGAAGTTGCTTTCTTTACTGTGTCAATACAAAGTAGATGTTAAGGATGACATCTCATTTCAGAAAAAAGACCACACACATCATTGCACATTAGCCACTGGGCCTATAACCTGAATCAAGAGAGCCAAGGGAGACAATGTGATGTGGTGATGGAGAGCAGGGGCTCCGGAGGCAGGCCACCTAGCTTCCAATCTCAAGTCCTAGCTCTGTGAGCTTTGGAAAGTAACCTAACTGCTAGGAACCTCATTGTTCCCATCTGTAAAGTGGGGATAAGAATGGTACCTACCACCTTGGGTTGTTGTGAGTACTAAAGAAGTTGGTATTGGTATTTAGTGTACTTGTCACATGTAAGTACTAGGAAAGGTTAGTCCTAGGGAGAGATACTCAAGGGGATGGACATAGAAATTCTGCACATGGTCAATGATAAAGGAATGAATGGATATTAAAATGTATTTGTTTAATAACTATTTTTTGAGCACTTATGCTATGCCAGCTACTGTGGTAGGCGCAAGGAGACAGAAATCCGAAAGATACAAGGTGTGTCCTATGGTAGCTTCGTGTTGGGAGGAAGCTGTGGGACCAGGGACAGAACAAGGCCATTGGGACAGAAAGCTTTGAGTTTGAGTCCAGCTCCATTAGTGGGAAGGGATTGGGCAAGTGAGTTTTCTCACTTGGAAAATGAGGATAATATCACCTCATTCAGTTGTTATGAAAAGTAATGTAGAATACAATGCATGCACTTAGTAAGACTCAATGAATTAGTTACACATTATTATGTATGTGCATGTTTATGTCTGTCTCTGTGTATTTAGAGAGGGAAAGAGAAGAATCATGGTATAAGATAATGCTCAGTCTGGTAGGTTTATTCCAGGTGAAGTTGAAGGCCAAAAGGAGAGTCCTAAGCCTGCCTGGAGGGTCCCAGGAGAGGGATAGGGTGGGCACGGCCAAGACCATAAGGACAACCCAGTGAGCCCTGCAGGAGAGCAGATGTCCTAGGCAAAGTCAACAGTATATGCAAAGGCTCAGAGGCTGGAAGCATGGTGGATTTGGGAACGACCAAGGGTGGGCGCAGAGAAGTGTAGGAAATGACCCTGTTCACAGAGAGAGCAAATGGCTCACACCTTTGGCAAGATATCACCGTCTCATGAGGCTTTCCGTGGTCACCCTATTTAAACAGTCCCCTTCACTGGCATCCCCTAGGATTCTGCCTTGCTTTGATTTTGTCCAAATCAAATTCTACAACTTTCCACCAAGTCACTTCCTAAATATAAATGTACATGTGCCTACGTGTGTGTGTGTGTGTGTGTGGCACACATATATGACTTTGTTTATTATCTGTCTGCGGCAGAAGGGAGGATTCACGAGAACATGGACTTTGTTCACTTCTCTATCCCCAGCATGGAGATCGGCTCCTCTGGTGCAAAGTAGGAGCTCAATAAATATAGGTTGAACTGAAGGCATGTGCAACCTCCTCTGACAGGCAAAAAGGTGAGCTAAGTCTTCGGCCAGAGGAATCGTGAAGAATTCTAAGCAAGGAAAGATGTAGTCACATTCCCCCGTTAGAAAGACTGTTCTGGAAACATGCGGGGGATGGATGGTGAAGAATCCTTTCAATAGTCTGAGCTGGCTGGACAGGAGCCAGACCCATGGAGGGGGGAGAAGAGGGAGAGCAGCTGAGAGGCTTGGAAGGCATGGCAGGCAGAACTGGTGGCAGGCTGGAAGGGGCAAAGGGAGAGTCGACAGTTCAAGTGTCCGGTTTGAGAAAACAAGTGTTATTCACTGAGAAAGAACAAGAATACGAGTCAAGAAGTAAGGGGAAAAAAAACGTTCTTACTCCAAGAAGGATCAAGAACATTGTAACTGCTCAGTGGTTGGTGACTGATTGATTGAAAACAGAAGGGACAAATAGGCTGGTTGGATCCTATTAATTATTAAATGTATAGTTTTTTTTTTTTTTAATTCCATGTGGTCTAAGAAAGGTGATGAGACTTGGGAAAATGTCTTATTTAACAGGAATGGGAAGAATCCAGCAAAAAAAAAAAAAAATCTGTGAAGACTAAATATCTTATCGACAGTATTTCACTTTACATTATCATTATTTGCTTTAAGAGTATGCTCTCTGTTCAGTGATGAGCACCGTATTTCATCTCTAGTGATTTGATTGGCATCCACAAGACGGCTGAAGAACCAGTGAAACACAGAAATAAAATGCAAGATTCTCCTCAAAGGCCTTCAGAGGCAGACATAGCATTCAGGAGTTGCCAAACGTGCACAAAGACCCACCTAACTGACATTTACGGAACATACATTTACTGTACTAAGTTACTGACCAGGTTGTTGAGCTACTTCCATTTCCAAAGAGGGATAGAGTCACAGGAGGTCATGCATGTGGTGTGGCTGGGCGAAGTCCTTCAATGGACTTCAAAACACTGGGGCCCAGTGGTTTTAGGCAATGGCAAGCCCAGCATTGACCGTCTGTAGGCTGGCCTGGCAGACACCAATGGGCTGGTCCAGAGTGTGGCATTGCCAATCAGTGGGTAGGCCATCTTAGTGACCAGCTGGCATCTAGAGCAAGGTGGACCCTCTCCACTGGCGAGGGCAATATGGACATTTCAGCCTTTACTTACCTCATCCATTAAATGACGATGACAACACCCATTCTGCACTGTGTTGGGGGAATTAAATGGAAGAAAGCCATTGAGTGTACAGCACAATGCTTGAATAGGAAGGTGGGCAATCAGTGGCTGTTAGTTGTGCAGTCTTGTTAGCGCCCAGCCCTATCTCTGTCTTGATGGTGCCGAAACATGACCAAGTGCTCAAGGGAGATATGTAGATACAGGTTCTGAAGTGAAAAAGGTGGCAAAAATAAATCATTGTAATGCTGAGCATGAATGAAATTTGAGTTTCATGAAATGATTTGTCATTTTTTTCCAAATTGACATCTTTAGCTGAAATGGTTAAACAACATTTAGTTAATTCAGCATTTTTATGACTTAGTATGTACTATAAGTGTCAATATTTTTAAAATGTTTTGTGAGAAGTGTCTTCCACCCCAACTTGTGCTTTTGTGTGTTTTACTGTGTTTTTCCTGTTTTTGACTTAAATGGAAAAAAAATGTTCCCTAAAAAAATATATCTCTGATTTTGCATTGAGAATCAATGAAAAATCTGGTTATACTTTTCAGAAATTCACTTTGTGGCAAAATTTGAGAAGTTCCAAGTTTAGTGGGAAGTTTCACAAAATAAACTATATCAACATCTAGTGTTACTTTGATTTTTCTCTCAAGTCAACTCTGCCAAGATTCAATATTTTGAAACAACTCATACATATGCATCCTCATTTATCATCTTAAAAGGCCTATCTTATGTTCAGCTTACTAATTTACCACTTCCAAGGCCTATCTTCCCTCCCATCATTTTCTCAAGGCTGTTTTCTTTTATGTCACTTCTCTTTTCCTTTATATTGTAATTTGTCTTTCATAATAATTCAATTCAAAATCAGGCATCGAACACTGGCTATGTACTATGTATTGTCATATCAAGTAAATCCAGAATCTGCTGTGGTCAGAACAACATTTTATTCCTCTCTTTCCCTCTTTTCCCTAATTCCCAAAAGAATTCAGAAGAATCATGCTAGCCAGAAGTTTTTGATTGGAGATCAAGCTGTTGAAAAACCCTCTTCTCCTCTTATTTCATTCCATTTGAATCTATGACTATTGAAGTTTGCCATGTTCTCTTACTGACTCAACAAATGTCCTTTGGGGTAATTCCATCCTCTAACCATTAGTTCACTTTCTTTGCTTATTCATTTCCAGTTGCTTCATGGACTGAGCCAGGGTATCAGTGATTAATGATGCAGGGCTATTTCAGGAATCCCCAGCATTTTCCATATGCTGATTCACCTAACAGTTTTCTATGTTCACCTGTTGGGAGCATGGCTGTGGTATAGCACATGTGGCTTTGGGTGGCCAGAAATCTCCTGAAACTTATATGGAATTGCAAAACTGTGATCTGAACAAAGTCCATCCGCCTGTTTTTTCCTTTGGCATTTTTCCTTTCTTGAGAACAAGAAAGGGATTTGTTGTAGTCATCTTTGAATCACCAGTGACTACCATAACACCTGGGCCACAATCAAACATTCATGCTCAATAAATATTTACTGAATGATGGAATAATGTAATGAATGTTAAAGAACTTAAGAAATGTTAAAAGCTATTCATTTGTGTTTTGTGAATTGTTGTTATTATAAGTATGGAAAAACCATTTTAGGAAGAAAAAGGCTAAGGTCAATTTGAGTGCCTAAATGTTTGGAGTTACCTGTAAGGAACTGGTATGACCATAAAGTGGTAAAAATAGCAAAAAGAGTTAAAGCAGTTGAATAAAAACCTGCCTGGGTTTTCATCACCCTGCAGGCTTTTGGGTGATCATTCTCTTAACCCCATCTTTCCTGTACTCATCCCTTATATCTTCTTGCTTATAGCATTCAACCCAACTCTCTGGTTCATTCTAACCTCTTTCTTCAAATATGTGACATAAATCCCATGAAATAAGTATGCATGTTGTATCAGGGATCCCCAAAACCATCTCCATATGTGATTATTCACCAGAAACACTCACAGGACTCAGCATGTAGTCCTACTCCTGGCTACAATTTATTATAGTGAAAGGATACCAAGAAAAATCAGCAAAGGGAAAAGGCACATGAAGTGAAGTCCAGAAGAAACCAAGCACGAGCTTCTAAGAGACCTCTTCCAGCAGAGTCCCACAGGACATGCATAATTGCTCCAGCACCATATTGTGACAACACATGTGAACTGTTGTCTACCGAGAAAGCTCATTAAAGACTCGGCACCCAGGGTTTTCATTTGTGTTGGTCATGTAGGCACTCTGTCCCCAGCACACACCAATATTTCAGACTCCCAAAAAGAAAGGAGGTGTTCAGCATAAATCCCACTGCGTGTACCAACAGTTTAGGCACAATAACCCAACCTTCTCCATTGCAGAATGGTCACGACATTACCAACATCCAAGAGTCCAGATGTCAGCCAAGGGCCAACCTTGCAAGAGAGCCTTTATGGGGACAACAGTCTCAGGTCTGCTTGTATTTCCTCTTTTCTGGCCACATTTGTACACCAAGCTCATCTTCTTTCCCTATTTTGGAACAGTCCATCCTCCCAACACCAGCTCTCTGCATGGCTGATTTTACTACTCAAACCTTAACCAAAATGACACCTCCTGAGAGAATACTTCCGTGGCTATCCTAATGGAAGTAGCCTCCCACCAAGTCACTCTTTGCCATATTTTTTTAATCTTCTCAGAATTAAAGCTTGCAAGTTCCATGTTGCCAGGGATCTTTTTTTTTTTTTCACTACTCTATGCCCAGGACCCAGAAGAGTGGCTTGCCAGGCCCTTAAGCAGGAGCTGAACAAATGTTTATACAATTATGTGACTAATAGCGCTCTCTGAAATTTTCGTGTTCATTAACGTATTGACTTTGATATTATCAGAATACTTTGCACCCTCTGGAATATAAATTCCATTAAATCAGACTTCTCCTGTCTCTAGCTGCTAGAACAGCACTGGGCATATAGCAAGTTCTCCATAAATATTTCCTGAGTTAAAAGGAGTGTGCACGCACACACACACACACACACACACATACATTCATATCTTTTTCCAAAACATAATTACTATTCCACACATTCTGGTCTGTTTAACTCTGAGATGGGACCATAATTTTTTCCTGAATTATTTCCTTCAGTAAGTATTAAGGAAATACAGAATTTTCATTTAGTCCATGTATCATGGTACTCATGGGAAGTTCATAGATGACTTAACTAGTATTACTGGATTAAGGTGTTCACAGTGAGTAGAGTTAGGCAAACTCACAAACAAACCATTGCAAGTATAATAATATGTAAAGTATATAGGGGTGTGTGTGTGTGTGTGTGTGTGTGTATACATATATATCACAGAAACATATATACTATAAGGCAAATGAAATAATAAATGTGAGCTTAAGGTTTTGTTCACACAGGAGGGAGAGGGCTTGGCTTAGCCTAAGGCGTTATAAGAAGCATTCAGGAAAAGGTAATCCTGAGCTGAAAGACCCTTCAAGGAGAATCTAGGTAAAGACAGGTTGTTGAGAAGCAGGGCATAATCAGAAACCTCATAGTGATGGAGCTCATGAGTCAGGAAAGGTGAGAGAATTTCCAAGGGAAGTAGGCAAAGTCTTGCTAAGGAACTCAGGCTTGACTTCACAGGTGATGGTATCCACTGAATGGTTCAATCAAAGAACATGCCATGTTTGGGTCTGAATTGGGTCTAGGCAAATCTGATGACTCCAGGGAATGGCTTTCAGAGGAATGTTAGTGGCAGGAAGAGTGGTTTAGAGGCTCTTACACTAATCCAGATAGATAGAGTAGTAATGCATGCGGGCAGTAGGAAAAGAGTTGAGAAATGACCAGAAATTAAACAAAAAGAACTTGGAGTCTTATTGATTGAGGGCAAGAAAATGATGTCTGCAAGCTTTATTTCTCTAGGTTATATGAGTCAGCTAATGGGAATGCATAAGAATAAAGAAGCTTAAAGGAAAGATCAAGAGTTCAGTATTGGGCAAATAAAGTTGGAAGGACCTATGGACTGTGTGGTGTAAAATAACCAACTGGATATGTAAATCTGAAGCCCACTGCAATGGACACCAGAGCTAAAACTGCACAGAGGAATCAACGTCCTACCTCAGGCACTAGAACGCGTGAGAGCAGATGAGATCACTCAGGGACAACTTCTGGGCAACAACATTTCATTGGTAAGCAGAAGAGAATGTGCCTAAGAAAGAGATAGAAAGAGCAAAAGGAGAACCAGAAGAGTGAAAAATCATGGAAGGAAAAAGTTTTAAGAGTGAACTTGCCAGACCTCTTCATAACTTCAGTGGAAAAGTCCACGCTCCCCAGCTGAGCACATAAAGTCTTCCATTGGCTTTGGGTGTGCCTCTCCAGTCTCTTCTCCCACTGCTCCTTGAACAGCGAAGTTGAGAGCTTCAAAAAGCCTAGAAATTAAAGACTGAAACTTTTATTAGAATTTTCAATATATTTTCAGGACAAAGATAATTACTCACTGAGAGAACTATCACAGTCGAGTATGATAGAAGCCAGATTGCAAAGACCAAAAAAGAATGAGAGGAAAATACATGTAGGAATATATGTTGCTGTTGTGAAGAGGTGTAGACAAGATTGGAATACACAGAATAAGATGGTGACTAGAAGAAAGCCCAATCCAGGAAGAAATGTTTAAACTGGAAAAATCTTGAACCTATTAAGAGTCTGAAGTTGTGGTAGGAATAACTCAGTTCTCCACCTGTGTGTCTTCTTTATTCTCACACTATTACCACAATCACAATACTTCTGACACCAGATGTGTGGGGTTTTTCCCACCCTGAACAATTCTCTGTGTTGTCAGTTTAGAGTCCTACAATGTAATTCAACTCTGACGCTACCTACCTGGACATTGTATCAGATATCAGAGAACAAGGGCTCAATCCCATGAGACTGTCCCCCATTTCCAATGCCAATCACAGTAATAGGCTCCCAAGTTACCCACAACTTTTGTCTGACTTGGCTACAAATCAGAGGCTCCCATGAACTCCTCCACCTTGGATTTGATTATTTGCTAGAACAGCTCACAGAGCTCAGAAAAACATTTATTTACCAGTTTGTTAAAGGATATGGTAAAGAATATAGATAAATAGTCAGATGCAAAGATTCATAGGGAGAGATCTGGGAGGGTCCCAAGGTCAGAAGCTTCTGTCCCTGTGGAGTTGATGTACATTGCCCTCCTACTCCATGGATGTGTTCACCAACTGGAAACTCTCCAAACCCCAGACTTTGGGGATTTTTATGGAGGCTTCATCACGTAGGCATGATCAAGCACTAACTCTATTTTCAGCCTCTCTCCCCTCTCTGGAGAATGGGGGATGGGACTAAAAATTCCAAGCTTCTAATCTTAGCTTGCTCTTTCTGGTGACCAACCCCCAACCAGGAACCCATCAAGATTGCCTCTCTGGAGCAAAAGACACTGCTATCACCCAGGAAATTCCAAGAGATTTAGGAACTCTGTGTCAGGAGCTGGGGTCAAAGACCAAATATTAGAGCAAAAGATGTTCCTAGTGCTTTTATCACCTAGGAAATTATAAGGATTTTAGAAGTTCTGTGCCAGGAACTGGGGGCAGACTTATTATCTTTTATTATCTTGTTATCTCACAGAAATACATGATTCAACTGGGAAGAGGTTGAAGATATGGGAGAGGACTAGGATGATGAATGAAAAGAACTTGAAAGAGGAAGAAAAAAATGCCACTAAAGACATAAGTTGTGGATTCCAATAGGAGAGAGATGCCTCATGGTCTAAAATGGAAATCAAAGCTCTTGGGGTTGGTACACACAGATTTCCGACATGGAATAAACTGCTTATTTGCCTTGATTTTTTAATTAAAGTGGCAAGTTTGTCTACCATTGCTAAAAAGTTTGTGAGATAAGGTTCTTAAGAAGAGTGATGGAGGTTCTTAATGGACATTGAAGGGTACTTGAAAATTAGTCACCCAGCAGTAAGTAAGAGTCTGAAAAGTGAGGGGTGCCTGTGTGTTACAGTCGGTTAAGCATCTGACTCTTGGTTTCCACTCAGGTTGTGATCTCAGGGTCATGAGATCGAGCCCAGAGTTGGACTCTGAGCTCAGGATGGGGTCTACTTAGGACTCTCTCTCCCTCTCCTTCTGCCCCCCCCCCATGCTCTCTCTCTCTCTAAAATAAATAAATCTTTTTAAAAAAGAGTCTGACAGGCGATGTTGAGAATCTGTTTGAAACATGAAATTAATTTTCTCCAACATTCCTCAACCACCTTGGTACAGGAGCCAAGAAAGTGACTTGAAGCATTAATGCAGTATTATAGTTTTGTGGAGTGGATGTTTTGGAAGGATAGAGGGTTAAGGAGCTGAGGGCCCTAGTGATATTTGTGATAGGGTCCAAGGGAAGAAAAAACATCAGAAGAGGCTAATTCTGAAAGAACAAGAGGTATCAAAGCACAGGGTAAGTTTAAAGACCAGATAGTGTAACAGTAGTGACAAAGCCAAATGAATTGAAATTTTTGATGAGTAGAATATTTGTGTTTAAGAACTTAAGGATGAAGAAATCCCCAGATTTAACCTGGAAACAGTGCCTGAGGGGGAAGAGAGATGAAGGCAGTTGGAGATGTGGAAGTTAAGAAGCAGAGAGGAAAGAAGTCAGAAGGGTCATCTATCTGAAGTGCAAGGTCACTGAAGATAATGGTGGGTCAGTGGAATTTGGGTAAAAAAGCAAACCTTTTATTCAATGAATGTGCAGAATTGGCTTAGAAGATAGCAGGCCACTAAGATAAAAATTGGAAAAAGATAAGGTGAGAAGAAATTAGCTTCAGTGGAGCAATGATATTTAGAGGGCATTGGGGTAATTATTTGGAAGCCTCAATGGGAAGTAAGGAGAGTAATCCCACCCCTCACAAATTCTCTCTAGGGGCTGCAGGGAAGGGCTATAATGTGCAAAGAGAAAATAAGCCACTGAACAAAACTGAAGTCATATTTTACCCTTAAAGTCTTTATCATTGTCTTCATTATCATATGAATTAATCAACTACAGATATCTTGCCCTCTCTTTAGCAGATTTAGTAATGACATCAGAAACTTTCAACAATGATCAGTGCATATTTATATGTAAGCCAACACCACATAGACAAATTCACATTTATGAAATCCACTCATTTCTAAAGGATGAAATATAAGAGTCCTTTACCTAACTGACAATTAATTTCAAATAAATATTCAAGACTGGTTTTTAGTGGAAACATGTATGTCACAGAGTTTTGCCTAAAGTTGTGTCCAGTTGTCATGGTTTTAAGACAAGCCATTCGGTGTGTAAGTAACTTTATTCTGGAAAAATAAATCAGATACTACAAATAGCATAAAGTCTGTTGTCAACAATGGGACACTAATAAATATTAAAATCTGATTGTCACATAAGATTAATGAGTGATTATTTAGGATTGAACACATGTTAAAACAATTTGGCCACAAAGTAGCCCATTAAAATCGTGATGATATGAAACCAGATATAATCCAGAAGCAGTTAAAACGTGGTAATATTTAATCTGTCCATCATTTTAAAAATTACTATTCGATATTCATAATTCAAAATTCTCATGTTTTATGCAGAAATCAGCAATTCGGCAGATCCTATGTGAGAGAGCTAAGCAGTTTCATATGCTCTCCAGGTGTCTTTCCAAAATTACTCCGCGAAACATTTTTTAAATGTATTATTCTAGAAAAGCAATGATTAGCATAAGAAATGTAGTAACTGACAGGTATTTTCCTCCTGCTAGGATTGTTATTTCTATTGAACATATGGAGCTATTTAGGAACTATTTCAACTCCTCCAGAAGCATAGTGTCATACCACCATAGAGTGGCAAGAGACAATAAGAATAATCATAGTAGCTAGAATTCTTTGCTTTTATTATGTCCCTGGCATGTTAAATAGCCTTATTTGCATTATTTTATTTAATCATCATCCCATCCCCCACCAAAAAAAGACCAGAAGACAAATACTATTATTCTTTACATTTTCAAAATGAAGAAACTAGGGGTGCCTGGGTGGCTCAGTCAGTTGAGCGTCTGACTCTTGATTTCGGCTCAAGTCATAATCTCAGTCATGGGATTGTGTTGTGGGATTGAGCCCGACGTCTGGCTCCTCAATCAGCATGGACTCTGCTTTAGTTTCTTTCCCTCTGTCCCTCCCACTGCTCTCTCTCTCTCTCTCAAATAAATAAATAAATCTTTAAAAAAATGAAGAAACTAAAAAGTGTAACACATTTCACAAAGCTATTGCAGTTCAGGCTGGGATTTGAACCAGAGTCCACCTCTTACTTGGTGCCTGTCCATTTATATGATCTCAGAAATCTAACTGCCATGGACAGACCCTCAAGCAAGGAGAGCTGACAGATCTGCTGACCCTTCCTGTCTTTTAAGTACATTAACTCAAGCTGTAGACCAACCTTCCTTAAAAGGCAGAGAGCATGAGGAAGTTTTTAATTCACTAACAGATTACTTTTTTTTGGCATTTCCTGAATGATTTGTCCATGTTTCTAGACATGAGACAATGTAAAAAGTAGAAGGAAACTTATAGTTCTGAAGCCCAGCTTCCCACTCGGGACAGAAATCCCTTTCCTCTTCTTGGCCCTTCTTAAACTTTGAAAGCCTGCCTTTGGATTAAATATTACCTATTATTAAACTAGAGTGTGCTGGTTCCTTTCTTCTATATCCCACCTAGTGTCCTCATTACAATACTGATTCCTGATTCTGCCCCTCTCTTTGAGCCTTCCAGACCTCATAGCAGATCCTGATGCTTTTAGTTCTTAAGAGCTTGTGTGTTCAGTGAGCATTAAGACTGTTGCTATGGATCTGTGAGCACAAGGTGAATGTGAAAGGAATCAAACTTTTTATTCAGTCCTTTCTGTTTCAGTTAAGATAGCTTCACGTACACACTAAATTCACATTATGAGACGTTCACAGGTAGGCATGACTAGTTTCAGTTTGGTGGCACGTTGAAGTCATCAAAGACCAAGTCTTGCTCGTTTTTTCTGTGTACCATCCTCAGGTCACAAAATGGATGAAGCTGTTCCAGAGATCACTTACAGACACAGAAACATCTGGCCAGAAAAGAGGGGCATGTCCTCCTGGGCATTGTTTTGTCATTAGGGAGTAAAAACTTCTTAATAAATCCCTCATATGATTTTCCCTCCAGTCCCAGTCTACAGTCAATGCTCATGACCTAACTATAAGGGATTGATGAATCCAATACCTGATATTTTCAGACACTTTAGTAGAAGTCAGCTCTGGGAGCGTGGAGGAGGGTGGAGGGAAGAAAGAGTTGAGTGTAGACAACCAACTTACACTGCTATTCTACTAGCTACATCATGCTTACGTAGCCTCGTTAACCACAACAAGAACTTCATAAGTACTTACACTTCATGAGCTACAGTTTCTAAGGCAAATAGAGCAAACACTGGGCTCTAGTGTAAATGGACTAAACCAGGACAAACATAGGTATTTATCTGTCTCTAAATGGGAAGTGTCAAAGAATTTTAACTAAGAGATTGATTAAACTAAAAAGTACCTATAGTCAGAGCAAAGGAAAATGCTTCTCATATTTGGCTAAACCAATTGGCATTGAGAAATTTGCCTTAACTACCAGTAAGATTTATTTTCATTACTGTCTCTCTGGTGGTATTGCATTCAGACTCCAAGAGTTACAACCTTACTTACCTTCCTATGGGCCAACCACACCATGGGTGTCTGGTAAAAGTTTACCCTGACATAGATGAACATGTCAGCGATGTTTTTAGGCTCCTCCAAATCAGATGAAATAAAAGAGTCCTTGGTGATGCTGAAAACCCAGCATAGAACATCTTCATGTGAACCAGAACTTCATTTGACCTTGACCAGGTTGAGATAAGCAGCAGCAGCCTGGAGACAGTGACTCATTTCTGAATAAGCAAGGATAATTTTCACACCTGTCTTTGAAAAACGTTGCCCCAGGAGTCTAGAGTTGCAGCAAGAAATCTGCCTAATTCTGAAAGCCCTTCAAAGGACAGGGTCACACTTGCAGTCTGAGTGGTGTTAGTTCCATTGGAAAAAAGGGGAGTTACAGCATTGTACCAGAACTCCACAGCTATCACTGCTGGCAAAAATGTCCATCAGAATCCCAAAACCTCCTCCTGGTAGTAGATGAGGCTATCATGAAACAGATCTTTAAAAATGAAATGTGACCTGAAATACAAATTGAAACATTGAGTGAGTCTGTCTGTCCATCTATCTATCTATCCATCCATCCATCCATCCATCCATCTGTCCTACCTCTATATCTGTACATACCTATACACATAAGCATCACAAGAGCTACTTAGAAAGAGTATTGTATTTATAAAATATTTAATACCCAGAAGTTTAGGGCATGTGTAAATGTACAGACAAGGATTTTAAATTACATGTGTAATGCCAATTTGTCTTTTAGAGAGTGCAATGATGATTCCTTTTAAAGTTGCTTTGGAGACAAACAGCTTAGCTATCTTTGGTTAGCTCTCAGACGTCTCTAACACTCAAGGATGAAACAAAATTTCATTGCGTGTTTGTGAGCAATTTTCCTGAAGCCACCTGTTACTTTTCTTTTTCTTTCTTTCTTTCTTTCTTTCTTTCTTTCTTTCTTTCTTTCTTTCTTTCTTTCTTTCTTGTCCCTTTCTCTATTAGTAAACATTTAAATGTATTCCACCCTATGGAGCTTTCAACTGTGAAATTAACCTATTCCCAGGCTCATTTGAGTAATACCAGGTGTTTCATACTTTTCCCTCCTACCCACAGCAAAAATCCCTTAGGAAAAAGGGAGGAAGTGGGACATTTGACATTGGTGCAGTTAAAAAGTGTCAATTGACAATCTGAAAAGGACCAGAGGCGTTCTATCAAAACCTAGTGAAAAAGATCTAATAAGCCCCAACTTTTAAAATGTAATACAAGATTCCTCTCCTTTTCTTGCTTAAAACAAAAAGTGCTCCTCCTTTTTCATATTTAAACAACAGCTATCAAAGATTTAATGATTGCACCATTGGACACAGTTCAAACAATACAGGCAGGAAAGAATGTACAGCTGTCAAAAAACCAGCCCAGTCAGAAGTGCCCCAGACAAATCACTGTACATCATCGGCTGGTTTTAATTAACAGCAGACTCTGAGCTGCTTTTTCTTCCCCCTCTTTCTTTGGTAACTTTAAACAAAGTGATTTGTAGGGTTCTGTCTTATATAGTATCTACTCCAGTGGAAACGGAGGACGTCCATGGAAAGCACTTGAACCAAAGTTCAAAGCAGATTACAGCATCTGAAGGATACCTTACGATTTTTATCTTGGCCCTCGAAGAAGAGTGAGTGAAGTTCATTCATTTTCCCTCCTGAAGGGCTGAGTCTCTTGTGAAGGGAGTTTACACGGTTATTCGTATAATAGATTTCTGTTAATGCTGATCTGATTCTAAGGACATTTTTATCCTGTAGTTAATGAAAAAATATCTTATGTTGCAAGCAGCGACAGTCAAGAGAGATGTTTAGAGCTTTGTTTAATGGAGGACTTTCTTAGTGAATAAAGACATTCTTCAGCAAAGAAAGGCTTTCTTCCATGTGCAAATACTTGCTGTAGCCATTAAGTAATAAAAATACTACTGATGGAAGATGTCCGAGAGGCCATGCAGTCTGACCCTTTTATTGTGTAGGTGAGATGGCATGGTGCTCTATATAAATCTCTATAGAATAAATGAATGATATTGATGCTCAGAGATGGAACTTTCCCTGAGGTCCCAGGGCCTGGTGTGGGCAACGCCATGGCCGCATGCCTCTGACCCCCATGGAGGAAGGGGGCTTAAGAATGATTAAGAAACATTTAATATATTGACATAAAAGATGATGTTAAGAACTAACAATCCTCTTTTGCGCGATCACATGATTTGTGAGCACAGTGCTCAGTGTCATAGTGACCAACCAGATGGACTGGAAAAAACTGAATCAGAGCCCAGTACCTCCCAATTGCCTTGAACAACTCAAACCACTTAATTTTATCCACTCCATTCATGAATTGAACACTGTTCCTCACACAGCAGGTGTTCCCCCCATAGACCTAACCATTTTTCTGGCCCATGGAAAGATAGTGCAACCACGTGGCCAAGATCTTGGGCTCTTTAGCCAGTCTGCCTGGGTCCAAATCTTGGACCTACCACTTACTTGTTGAGTAAACTCAAACGGAGTATCTAGCTTTCTGTCCCATGGTTTCCCCATTTGAGAAGTGGAGGCAAAATTATTACCTCTCTCCCGAGGTAGCCCTGAGGATTAAATAAATTATGAGTAAAACCTAGAACTGTGCCAGGCACACAGTAAATTCTATAGAAATACTGGCCATTGGGGCGCCTGGGTGGCTCAGTTGGTTAAGTATCTGACTCTTGGTTTCCACTCAGGTCATGACCTCAGGGTCCTGGGATTGAGCCCTGTGTAAGGTTCTGTGTTCAGCGGCAAGTCTGCTTCTCCCTCTGCCCCTCTCCCCTCACTTGTACTTGCTCTCTCTCTCACTCAAATAAATAAATAAAATCTTAAAAAAAAAAAGAAAAGAAAGCTGGCTATTATAATATTGACCTTCATCCTTCCTGATTTGACACACAGTATGACACCAAAGATCCAAGGGATCCTCCATGGCCATGTTATCGCTCTGTAAATTATGTGGCTCCAGGGCTTTCTCTTGTGATTTCTGATGTCTTTTGGGGAAAAAAAGGAGGCTTGGAATTAGTTTTTCAATTCAACAAAACTCACTGGTATTTTTAAATAAGACTGTCAGGAACAAGGACATGCAGATCTATGAAATATCACCTGGTGCCATTTTCAGGAGCAGAATGAGGGCTGAGTCAGGCGCAACCCCATTCCAGAGCAGCTTGTGGACCCTCTTAGAAGCCTGACCCCCACGCAGAGGTTACTCAAGAAAACAAGGGCACGGAGTAGAGATAGTATACATCCAAACCCACCTTCCAGTTTTAGTAGATTCCCAATGCTTGAAAACAGCTGTAAATGAAATATTCTGGTTAATCCCATAATTTGGCAGAGAGATTACATAGATATCATACCCAGTGTATTGAGCTTTGATGAGTTACCAGGGGTTTGCACACTACCGCCTCTGGGCCAAATCTGCCTCATGCCTTGTTTTGAGCTAATAATGTTTCTACATTTTAAAATTCAATTCAATTTACATTCAGTATAACAAAATATAGCAAAGAATATGCAACAGAGGCTGTTTGTAGCAAAGAGTTGACAATATTTACTCTTTGGCCGATATAGATAAAGTGTTGATCGCAGAGTTAAGTTGTAACAAAATACACATAGCATAAAGGCCTCACAGGGCATGATTTCATTTTTTTTATGATTCAGAAGTCACTTCTGACTCTTGTAATATCCCAGGCTCAAGATTAAGAACATTAGTTATGATGGAACTGTATAATGGTTAAAGGTGTGAATTCCAGTGTCAGATTTCCTTGGATCCTATCTAGGCTCCACCACTTAAGTGTGTGATCTTTTTCAAGTTATTTAATCTTTCTAAGCCTTGGTTTCCTCATCTGTAAAAAATGAGCATTACAGCAGCTGCCTCATCCGGCTGATGTGAGGATCAAAGGAGATAATGCATGCAAAGCACTTTGCACGCGGCAGATGTTCATTAAATGTTAGTTGTTGCTGTTATAACTCCCAGCAGAAAGAGTCTGGTTCTTTAAGCTTCCTGGTTATTTACATGTCGTATGATTGGGAACTGACAACACTGTCATCCTGGCCAGAATGATCTATCCAGTTTCCTGACTCTACTTGCTGGTACATCCTTTATAATACGTCGGAATTAGACATGCCATGTGTGGCTGCCACGTGTAACTGGAGTGTGAAGAGGACAATCCCTGCCAGAGTTCCACATTTACACTCACACCCTCCTGTCATGCTTCCACTCAAGCCTTGGTGGTGATGTGTGAGATGCACCAGTTTATGCCCCTTCTCGAGTCCTTATTGCCCTTGGTGGCTTCAAAACCACTGTCTTGCACCTAAAAAATTAGCTTGATTGTGGTGATTATTTCACAAGGTCTATGCACATTAAAGCATCAAGTTGTACACTTTAAACATAATATAATTTTTGTCAGTTACACTTCAAAAAAGCTGAAAAAAAGAAATATGACACGCCATGAAAAAGATACTTAGAAAGAGGTTTTGAAATGATGTTTAGATAATAAATGTAATGTGAAAAAAAAAACAAGAAAATAAAACAATAGTCCCAAGAAAGAAAGAGAGAGAGTGTGTGAAAATAATTAGTTTACAGTCACAGAGGTGGGATGGGTCCAAATTTGCATCCACTGAAATTCTTGGCTAGGGCCATCCTCAGAACCCTACTTCTTGAATTCAGATGCTGGAATGGAAGAGATGCCTGACATATAACATGAGTGAAAAATGAAATTTCATTTTTAGAAGCCTCTCAGATTTGGGAGGTCGTGTATTATTACAACATAACCTTGCAAAATCGCACTTATGCAATGATCTAACAAGAAAAATCTATTTCTGTAAGATTTTCTGTAAGTCTGGATTCTTCAAATGAAGATCATCATTTGCTCCATTTCTAAATACAGAAAAAAAAAAGGGAGGGGGGAGAAAAGGAAAAAAAAAGTAAGCAATGAAAAGAAAGAAAATCCTTGAGATTTGTGACTTGAAAGGCACAAGATCAAAACGTAAGAAAACGTTTACGTAGGAAAACATAAAATTATAAGTTCCTAAATTCTCCTGGAAAGTGTTTCTTTATCCACATTTGAATACTCTTACATGCTCACTTCTATGTTTCTTTAGGGTCCAAAAAGTCTAATTTTCCTTTAGGCTTACATAACAAGTATTTCCTTTTAACACTTCAATAAAAAATTATAGAAATTTTCCATAGATCTAAAAGGCTGACAAGCAAGACAAAATTTCCACCAAATATTGGAAGTCGGCCTCCCAGATGGAACAGAGTCGAGCAAGGAAAGCAGTTTTCTTTTACAAGGTTTGGAAGCGCCATAAAATTTCTCCATCTCTCAAAACAGTTTTTGACCAAGGGTAAAAACAGCCCTGCTCTAGAGGAAAAAAATGCTGCCCGTGACTTAGAGGAAGATTGAAATAAACTCCTTGAGTCTCACGCATCCTCCAATTCAACATCAAAGGTTTTTTATATTTGGGGGAAGATAAAGCCACATTCCCTTCAACTTGGTTTATCAAAGACAATGTTAGTATCTTCTAGAATATTTCATACAACTTTAGTTAAAGTGTAAAACCTTAGTGGGAAATTGCTTTTCAAGATTTTCTCATTCACCAAAAACCTGTCATTTTAATAATTGATTTGAATTGCTCAGATTATCACCTCTGATGGCTGAGAGCCCTAGGATTGAATAATGAATGTAGGCTTTCTCAAGAGTTTGCTCTCCTGTTTCTTTCTTAGCAAGATTCCCCGTGAGCAGTGTTTCTCTTCATGAAGTCCTTAGGAAGATGATACTGGGGGATTTGGTTGTACATTACATGCTGTTTGGTACCTGCCACAACTGCAATGAAACGCTTATTTTCCACTTTTTGTTTTTTTTGCTTGTTTGTTTGTTATGTTCAGTTAGCCAACATAGTACATCGTTAGTGTTCAACAATTCATTAGTTGTGTATAACACCCAGTGCTCATCACCACACATGCCCTCCTTAATACCCATCACCCAGTTACCCCATCCCCCCACCCCCCTCCCTTCTGTAACCCTAAGTTTGTTTCCCGGAGTCCAGCATCTCTCATGGTCTGTCTCCCTCTCTGATTTCTTCCACTTCTTAAGGAAGTCGCTTCATCTTGCAATGCTGCCTTATTACTGACATTAAAAGAGTTCATCTTTGTGTGTGGAAAAAATTAGTAGAATGGGTCCAAATTTGTTCTATTACTAGAAGCAACTCTCCATACTCAACATAGAAAGCACCATTCTTGGAGACATCGTGAGATTTTCACTGGAATGCCAGCCTGCTTGATGGTCTCCATAGATTCCAGCAGAAGCATCTGTTAGCTTTGTTTTTTTTCTGGAAATGCTCTTCTTGGCCCCAGCAGATACATGCATCTGTTACCCTCATCTCTGTTATTTTATCCTCCAGTCAAAATTACAGGTATGAGAAGCAATTCATGATAGAAATGAAAATATTTCTTTAATAATCAGGGCTGGTGTCGTATAAATAATGCCTTCATTGGAAAGAACATTCTTCAGAGAGGCTCCGGAGTCCCTGGTATTCCATCTGTCTCTTGGTGATTACTACTAACCCACAATTTCGTTTGTCTCCATGCTCCCCAGGACCAGGGTCTAGCCTCCTGGAACATCTCTCCTCTGCAAGGTTATTCCCAAGAAATTTCTAGATACAATGGCCAATTCTCTCATCCTCCCACTCCAACACCCTCCTCCACTGCCTTCTGAGGGCCCAACAATGGTGACTTCCTATCCCAACAGGAATTGTTTTTTTTTTTTTTTTTTTTTTAAGATTTTATTTATTTATTTGACAGAGAGAGAGACACAGCGAGAGAGGGAACACAAGCAGGGGGAGTGGGAGAGGGAGAAGCAGGCTTCCCACGGAGCAGGGAGCCCAATGTGGGGCTCGATCCCAGGACCTGGAATCATGACCTGAGCCGAAGGCAGACGCTTAACGACTGAGCCACCCAGGCGCCCCTTTCCCAACAGGAATTGTAATATTTTTCTCCTTTTCAGTTGTAAAGCCATCTAACAGGCCAAGCCAGCGGGTGAAGACTTTCTTATTCATCATCCTTTGTTTCCTTTGGTTCTCATATTACCACCTGCGAGAGAGTTTGCATTTTTTTAAATATATGTAATTCTTACAATGACTCTAAATGTTATCATTGTTATTGTTTTGAACAGATAAGGAAACCGAGATTCACACAGTTTGAGCAGTTGTCCAAATGGGCAACCAGCAGGCAGAGAAGAAGCCGTATTATTCCAAATCATTACTGTACATTGCTCCTTCTTCCAGATCCTTTCTGGATTAATTCTTTTACCCATGTCAATGTCTACCTTTATATTATTTTGATCCCCATTAGATCTTCTGTTTCACAGAATCACATCTCTTCCCTCCCTTCGAAGGGTCTCTGATAAATCTCAATCTCATTCTTGCGTCCATACTTTTTCCTAACCAATGTTTACTAAACATCTACTTCACCCAAGCTACTGTCAACAATGTCGTCCTTTATTACCAAAGCAAAATGTTGACAACAGACTCGTCCTGTTGACAGTCATTCCAAAAATAGTCAAGATGTCAAACTGGCAGAGTCAAGCTGTAGACTCTATACGGAAAGTAAAGAGCTGAAGGGCTCAGATTTGTAACAGGTTATTATGGAGCTGAAAGCATGAGTCTCTGTCATTTTCTCCTCTTTATCTTGCGGGTTTCCCAGCAGCTGCCCATAGCCTGGGAATAGGTGACGCTGTTAAATCATCTGTGACCTCTATGACATCAGTGGTTTGGAGATCAGGGAGGGGGGAGGATAAAAGGTGGGTCTGCCAGAAGTAGGGGCTGAAGCAATCTTTAGCACTGCTGTGCTCTTTTAGAAATACCCTCCTTAAAATCATGCACTTCTTGCAATCTTGCACCTCTCAGGCATCTTCCCACATAATCCCTGTGTATATCTCTCTTGGGACCAGTTTTTATGATGAGATTTAGTTGGGGGGAATTTTATGTTGGATTACCCGTATCGTATTCTATGAGGCATACTGGATTTCTAAAAGCAATATTTTGATAATTTGACTTGATGTCACTTGGGTTGAAATAGCCTCAACCTTATGAGGAATCTTGGGATTTCTCTTTTCAGGTTCTTTTAATTTTTTTCCAACATTTTTTTAAATGGAGTTTGCAATTATATAAAAAACTGGAACGACTATAGAGAAAATGTCCATAGGCACTGCCTATATCCTACAACCAATGGTTCACCACGTTTGCTTTGTTACATATCTACTATTCATCTCTCGAGCCATCAGTCCATATTATATTTGATGCATTTTGAAGCAAGTTGCAGACATCAGTGCACTTTATCTGTAAGCATTACCACATGCATACCCTTAACTAAAGTTCAATATTTGTTTATGTATTTTTTTAAGGAAAAAAAATGGCCTGCAGTGAAATGTGTAAATCTTACTGTCTCTTTCTAAAAGTTTCATCCAATGCAGACAGGTATATAATGTAATCCTTATCAAGATACAGAAAAAGACCAGCGCCCACATATTTCTCTCGTGCCCCTTTCCCACTCAATCCCAGTCAAACTCAGAGGCAACCACTTGTTCCTTTTACTTTCCATTATACATGAAGTCCTATTTTCCAAAAGGAAAGTAATTCAGGGTTTACATCCATACTACTGCTGGAATTTGGAGACAAGTCATCTATTACTACCTAGAGTATAAAATTCTCACCAATAAGAACCTCACACTTGCTTCTGATCACAGCTAAATCCATTTGTCCTTTCCCTAACCAAGTGTTTTCTTCCACCATTGGCTGATGGGTCATCCATCTTTCTGTGATTTCCAAAGCTGCTTGAACAATTTCAAGGGAGATAAGACTGGCATTTTGTGTTTTCCCTGTTTGGCTTTTACAGCTTCCGTTTTGCAATTGAAGCTTCCTGTTTGACTTTGGACATGATCTTATTATTTATTTATTTTTTTTTTTTTTAAGATTTTATTTATTTGCGAGAGAGAGAACGAGAGACAGAGAGCATGAGAGGGAGTGAGAGGGAGGAGGGTCAGAGGGAGAAGCAGACTCCCTGCTGAGCAGGGAGCCCGATGTGGGACTCGATCCTGGGACTCCAGGATCATGACCTGAGCCGAAGGCAGTTGCTTAACCAACTGAGCCACCCAGGCGCCCGGACATGATCTTATTATTGGGTGCTGATTGTGCACCATGCACAAGGATCACTTGTAGCAGGTGGACACTGAAGATTTTTCTGGACTCATTCATGAGGCCTCTTGGCACCACGAGGCATTGCTCATTTGACACGGGGTACTGTAGAGTGATAGGGGCACCTGCTAAGCTATACTGCACAATGTTCAATTCATGTACAGTCATTAGTCATGTGGCACATGCTTCTGACTAAGCTGATTTTGTGCGTGTGTCACAAGATGCCACTCAGTGGAGCGACCTTTTACAACATGAGCTGGTACATTCCATTGTAATCAGTGAGTTTTTGTTGGATTTTCTGCTCTAGGAATCTGCCAAAGAAAATCTGTAGGAGAGAGAAAAGTCAATCCGTAATTGAGTGCTCCCAGCTCAGTGGAGGAGAGAGTTGGCGAGAAGCCACAAGCATGGGTGCAAGTTGTTCAGTTGACTCTGCGATGTCCGTGGGCAAAGGTATGAGAAAGGAGGGGGGTACTAATAACATCTCTCTGGCTTACTTCAAAAGAAGTGGCAAGTATTCCCTCAGCAGATACAGGGGAATTCTTTTAAAAATGAAAAGCCATAACACAAAGCAAGGTGCTCTCAGAATTCTCAGGCTCCTTTGGATTTCCATGTGGTGGTCCACAGACTAAACAGGTTAATCCTATAGTTCTCTCCCAGGTAAAGGTAGGCTCTAGGTCCTCACTGGAGATACCAGAGCATAGATCAAGGGAAGCCTAATAGTAATAACAATAATTGCTAATATTTCTTCGTACTTACTATGACCGTTAGAGTCCTAGCAGGAGGCAGATGGCCCACCACCAAATTGTGGAAAATGGGGAGAATTTAATGAAACTACTTACAGATATGTACACTAGGGAAACTAATAGGGAATGGTGAAGTGCCCAGGGACTAGCGATGTCTAGGTCTGAAAGAGCAAGAGGAAGAGTGGTGTCATCCAGCCTGTTGAGAGCTGGAGCTGCCGAAGAGGGACCATCCAATAGGAGCTATGTCTGGAATTGGCATTGCCCCGTAGAGGGTGACTCTGGGAGACCACCTTTCCATGCTTGTCCTGGTGGGAGCCCCACTGAGAACAGAGATTCTAGGGCTAGCCTCTTGGGGTTGCTGACAACTGGAGGAGCCTCAGGGCAGAAAGGCACCTGAGGCTAGGGTGAGCGGGGTGGGGACCCTCCCTGCCTACATCTGCCCACACAGGCTCAGGAAGGACTCTCATATGCCCAAGGCTACAGCAGCCTATCATTTTGGTGGCGGGGAGGCAAATCCTCCCATGTGGGCTCAAGCTGCTGCCTCTGGCCCAAGGCACTAGGGGTTTTCACACCTCTTTCTTCCAGTGCCCACATACCTTCCACATGTTGTATACACGGGGGGCTAAATCATTTCCTTCTTTTTTACTATACTGATTGGTTGCATATGCCCATTCTGTGGGGGTCTATCCTATCTGAAGCATCTGACACACCCGGAGACCATCTGAGCAAGTTTGGAAAGCTTGAGACCTGGAAGTCAGACATGGGCAGAACCACATGGGTTCAGGGAAGCTGGAATGCCTTCCTGCTCCCCGGGACAGAAACACCCTCAGTTGGCACCCCATTTTCATTGAGGGATGGGCAGTGAAATGAGTAGGAGTCTGAAAGATGTGCTTTTCAATCTTGATATTATGTGATTCAGGGCAAGTTTCCTGTGCGCCCAAGCCTCACCTTCCTCATCTATAAAATGGAACTAATACCAGCACTTACCACAAAGGGTGGTTGTGAGGGCCAAATGAGATGATGAATTTAACATGCTTTGTGTATTGTGCTCTATACTACTTAGTGATCAATTGTTCCATAACTAACAATATGCTTATCATTTTGTTCTACACACATGCTTAGTGATGTGGGCATATCCAGCAAAACACGTTACTGAGCACCTAGGGAAGAAGAGAAGCCAGGAAAGTGGGGGGCTCATGAGCCAGTTGTCCATCTTGCCTGAGGCCCACCTGCACACTCTCCACCTGTTGTACTCCTAACCAGAGTACTTCACATGCTGGGGTGGAAAGAAGGCAACATCTGCTCTTTGGGGCATGTCAAGTTCCTCCACCATGCAAACAACCCCATCCTGAGTTAATTTAGGGAATATCTTTACTGTGGCCTCCAGGATCTCTCAACGCTTTATGAAGCAGATTTCTCACGCCATTGCTCTCAAGCTTCTTTTAACTCCAAGCCAGAGTGTTATTTCTTCCTCTGGACATGCCAGCAGAGCTATGTGATGGGGAAGGAAGCACCTAGTGAAGTGAGCCACGAATGGTATAAAGGGAGTATCTGCTGGTTTACTTCTGTGATACAGTTGGCCCCAAAGCCAGTGTTACTAGAACACAGGGCACAATACTCACCTCATACTTAATTATACTATTGGCATCACTGTTGCCTATGTAGCATTTTGTTATTAAAAGTGTTACTGACATTTCTAATTCATAAGAAAGCTTATACATAGAAAAAAAGATAGGTACCTTTATTTGCTTTTGATGGGTGAGGAAACTGATGCTCATGCAGTTTCAATGACATTGCATCAAGAAAATGAGACTTTGAACACAGCATTCACTTGCCTACTCACTATATGATTTTAACAAGTTCATTATCTTATCTAAACTTCATCTGTTGACCTGGAGATGACAACATATACTTCTTAAGGTCATTACAAAGAAGAAATTAGGTTGCATACACAAACCACAGTGCTTGGTACACAGTGGATGATCTTACATAAAACAGTGAGTAGTGACATTCAACAAGTATTCAGTAAAGGTCCCTGTCTTTCACAATCCCAGGACCTGGACAGGGATTGACAAATTTTTTTCTGAAAGCGTGGTAGTAAGTATTTTCAACCTATAGCCATAAAGACTCAGTCACAACTATTTAACTCTGCTGTTATATCTCATAAGCAGCCATAGTCACTGTTAAATGAATGACCGTGACTGTGTTTCAATAAAACTTTACTTATAAAAAAAAAAAAGACAGCAGACCTGATTTGGTCCATAGCCCAGAGTCCGATGACCCCTGCCTTGGATAAAAAGTTGTGTATAATACTATAAATGACAATGTCTAGAAGATAAACCCCCTATTCATCCTTTAACATTCTAGTTTCAACCCTCCCTCATCTGTGGAAACTGTTCCTGCCCAGCAGTGCTGGGCAGACTTAAGGATTTGCCTTCCTACTGTGAAGAGAATGCAAGGACCATTTCCCAGGGGTCTGTGAGGTCCTAGAAGTCAGCGGCTGTCTCTTCATCTTTCTCAAATTGTTAAAAAGTGAACAACAGTGCTTGTTATCTTCTAAGATTTAAAAAATACTGAAGGGTTTAAACTGAAGTGGGGGGATTTGAGACTAATCAGTTCTTAACTGTGGGTGATTTTTTCCTCGGGAGACATTTGACCACTATTGGAGACCTTTTGGGGTGTCATGACTGGAGGAGGGTGCTATTGTGGCAATCACTGGGTAGAGACGAGATTTGCTGCTAAATATTCTCCAATGTACAAGAAAGAATGATCTGGCCTCAATGTCAGTAGTGCTGAGGTAGAGACACACTGAACTAGTAAAAATGAAGTATTTTGTAAGCTATTAGTGTAAATCATGTACACCACACTTTACAGTTTATACAATGCTACCTCCCCCTTCCTCCAAACCATGCGGAGAATCAAATGAGATTATGTATGTAAAGGAAGTCTGCATAAATCATTAAGCTTATGCAAAAGCAAAGTCTTTTCTGTCAGTCCACCAATCCTGAAGTGCCAACACCAGATAGGTTAATTCTGGAACATTCTTCAGTTTATCCCGCCCAAATCTCCCCCTTCAGTTTAAGCCCTTTTCCCATCATTCTCTTCTCAGCAGGAATAGGAGTGCCTTTGGCCACCTTTCAAATGCGGGGGAACTGGGAAGCCACACCTCAGTCTGCTTTTCTGTAGGCCAAATTATCAAATTCCTTTTAGCCTTTTCTCTGGGTCCTATTTTTGAAGCCTTCAATTATTTTAGTTTTTACAAAGATCCTCCTGTGGATTTTCTCCTAGTTTTTCACATACCTCCTGCAGTAGTCAGTCTTAACCTAAAAGGGCTTCCAATTAATCTTCCCCATGGACAGAATTACTCCACGGTTTTTGTAAGCCACACTGGCTTTCATCTTAACACTCACATATGCATATAACTTTGGTGATAGTCTGTCTTCCTGCCTGAAAGAGTTTGGCCCACCTTTCTCTTTAATGTGAGTGACTGAAGTGGGAAGTTGCAGTCACTGTTGTTTTGGGGGAGCTGATCTAAAATATCTAGGTAGGCAAGGGGCACATTTCCTTGTTAGGTGTTGCCCACTTAGACACGTGGAGTGGGACATTGGGATGCTTTCTCTCATTTGCTCATGTTATGGGTCGAATTATGTTGCCCTAAAAAAGATATGTGGAAGGCTTGACTCCCACTCCCTCAAAAATGTGACCTTATTTGGAGATAAGTCTATACAGAGGTAATCAAGTGAAAATGAGGTCATTAGGGTGGGCCCCATCCATTATGACTGGCATTCTTATAAAAAGGGGAAATTTGGACACAGACAGACAAACATAGAGGAAAGATGATGTAAAGATGCAGAGGGAGAAGATAAGCCAAGGAACAAGTTGAGAGACCTGGAACAGATCTTTCCTTAGAGCCTTCAGAGGGAGTGTGGCCCTACTGACCCCTAGATTTTGGACTTTTGGCCTCCAGAACTCTGAAAGAATTTATTATTTCCTTTTGGTACTTTGTTACGACAGCCCTAAGAAACTAGCTGCCATAGTTTCTGCCACTGATGCCTTAGCTGGAGCTCATGATCATCTCTGAACATTTCTGCCAAAGACTGCTCACCACTATTCCTCTGTGTATCTGACGTCATCAGTGTTCCACCCATTTCCCCTCAGCCTATCCCAGGGGCTACTTGCAGCCATGATGATGGCTTCCCACATCTCCTGGCTAATATTCTCTGACTATGGGCACACATACCCACATACAGAATAGGTTAGAAGTGCCAAAAAGTTTCCAGAGTGACTCTCAGTCAATGACAAGCAGCAGTTGTGAATAAATAGCTCTGTGGGGCTAGTCTTTACCCTGTTAGGATCACTTGGAGTCTGGTTCAACACAACTTTCCAGAAGATCTCCAGCAGACAGAGCCCATTTTCCAAGTAACAGAACCTACTAATTCAGGAACTTCTTTATAGTTACCCATCTTTTACTTTCTTATTTCCCCATTCTTCCCAGTGCAAATAAAATACCTGGCCCAAATCCTTGCCTGGGAAACTACTTTGGAAGAACTGCACCTAAGTCTCCCCACAACAGGAATATGGATGAAGAGCTAGGATCTGAGAGCCAGCACCATCTTTTTGACTAAAACTCAAAGGAAAGTGAGCAGAATTCCATACAAGGTGTCCCACAAAAGACAGCCACATATCAACCAGGGGCAAAGTCAGAAGTCAAAGCCAAAACCTGAACGGACACTTGATAAGATTCAGAAGCCCCACCCAGAGTCACATCTGAGAAAAATAGTTTGGGATTTCTGCCATCCAGCCACGTGGTCATTCTTAATGTTCATTTATGCACCACCCATATGCCAGACACCGGGCTATGAGCTGGAGGTAAAGGAGGAGATAAGACACATCCCCCTGAACTCAAGGAGCTCACCTTCTTGGCGGGAAGAGACCAAGGTGCAAAAAAATGTGATTGAAGTGCCATGTGAAAAAGGCTGATTGGAACTCTGGGAAACCCAGGATGGAAGCTAGAGGGTCATGTTCTAAAGGGCCTTGTACACTGTGTTAAAGAATTTGTAAGTAATAAGCAGGGCTGGGCTCATGAACCTGTGACCTGGGCAGTCAAACAAAGTCTTATGCTTAGAAGGGACCTACATGTGGGTTAATGTTCTCTTACCGCTATCTTCAGTCTTAATAATTTTTAAACAAGGAGCCTTGATTTTGCACTGGGCCCCAAAAATTATGTATCCAGGCCTGACAATAAGGAACCAGGAAATGAATATCTTGAAGAATGGTTTTAAGCCAGACCTAAGGTGTACTGAGTTAGAGATTTCTATGGGAAGGTAGAGTGCTGTTGAGGCAGGGTTAAGAACCAAAGGTGGTTGCTACATTTGACTACAATTGGAAACTCTACTTCCAATTATATTGGGTATGGAGGCACTCAGGCTTTTAATGTTTGCTTCATTCATTCATTCATTCATGAAATATTCATGACTTGTTCCAAATGCTTCGATATAGTAAGACACACTGCACAAAAATATTTTTATAAAGTGGAATCCACGTGTGAGTCATGTCCACTTGGCCTGACAATCAAGGGAATTTAGTCAATGTTTTCTATACCTACCATAAATTAGAGAGCTTTTTTTACCCTCGAGTATAATTCTTTCAACGTCTTCCAACAGAAGATAAATCTGAAGCTCAAAAAGGCTTCGATTTTTCCAGGAGAAATCCAGATTTACTCAAGGTCACCTCCATGGTAGAAGTGGTGCGCCAAGACGCGCATTCAGGTTTTTCTCTCCGAGGGCCCTGTTCACCCGTCCACTACTGCCTCCCTAACTCACCGTGCACTATAAGGACTCCTGTAAAGCTGTCTCCAGATGTAAGGGCTTCTTAAAGTGGTCACTGTTTCTTACAGATTTATAGGACGATATTTTATACCAGTTTTTTTTTTAATCTCCTTCCTGATTGTCCTTTAGATTTGCCAAGTATTTCTGAATCTCTGTGAAGCTCCATGTTTCTCATAGCACGTGTGTAGTTGCAGGTATGAGCTCATCCATATTGACCATGATGCCAGGTCTTATAACAGGGAGCGCTGCTGAGGGTTGCCCAAGCAGTGTCCTTGTATGCCTATCGTGTCCTACAGAACCCCGGTTCTCTGACATTCACACACACACCTGTGCACGCACGCAGGCACGCATGGCCATGGTCTCAGAGGAGGCTGACCCACGTCCAGCTCTCAGGAGCCTGATTGGCCTAAGGATAACCCCTTCCTCCTGCCATGATTGGTTTAAGAATGGGCATGTGACCAGATTCTGGCCAATGAAACATGAGGGGAAATTCAGGGGGCAGGATCCCTTCAGAGAAAAGATTTTCCCTCTCTCAAGAAAAAGTCACTAAAAGTTTCAGACTTCACCTGATGTCTATACATAGCCTTTACCCATACAACTTCCAACCACTTCAGTAACCCTGGGTAAATCACTGGAATTTTTTCATATACATTGCTTCATGTTTGTTTGAGCTGAGGTGAAATTCACCAACATAACATCACTTTAGAAGTGAACATTTCAGTGGCATTTAGCACATTCTCCACATGTGTATCTAACACTTCTAACTTCAAAACACTTTCATCACCTCCCCCCAAGCATTTCCCTCCATTTCTTCTCTTCTCAACCTGTGGCAACAACTAACCTACTTTCTGTTTCTGTGGATTGACCTATTCCGGATATTTATATAAATGGAATTATACTATGTGTGACCTTTTGTGTTTGGCTTCTTTCACTTAATGTTTTTGAGGTACATCCATGTTGTAGCATGTATCAGTACTTTATTCCTTTTTCTTTTTCTTTTTTTTTTGGCTAGATAATATTCCATTGTCTCCACCACAATCTGTTTATCCATCCTTCAGTTGCTGAATATTTGAGTTCTTTCCACCTTTTGGCTATTGTGAATAATGCTGCAATGAACATGCATTTACATGTATTTGTTTGAGTACCTGTTTTTAATTCTTTTGATATATACGTAGGAGTGGAATTGCTGAATCACGTGGTAATTTTAACTTTTTGAGGGACTGCCAAATTGTTTTTCACCGTGGCTATACCATTTTATATTCCCACGACCATAGCACATACACTATCTCATTTTGCGCATGATACCAACCTGATGAAGTCAGGTTATTTTATAAAGGAGGATCCTGAGATTCAAATCTAAAATCATTTGCCCATCTCAGTTTGTCATTTGATTCCATGTCTTTGATGGAGAGTCCCATTCCTTTTTATGTATAAACATCTCAGCTCTTTAGCCTCCTCCTTTGGAGAGAAAACCCACAGATCTATGATATCTATGCTTGTCCAGATACTGATTAAGAATTATGAAAAAATCCCAGCTCAGAGGCCCAGGTGCTTAATACTATGTTAACATAAATATGAATGTTTACTTTGCAAATCCAGTGTCTAGAATAATACCCAGTCCATCGTAAATGTTCAAAAATATTTGTTGAGTGAATGAGTCTTATGTATTCATCTAGGGGTGTCTCTGTCATCTAGGGGTAGCTAGATATCTAGATGCTGCCTTTTCTTTCACATCCTTCTTTGCCAGTAGAGTAAAGCTAGGAGAATAAAGAACTGCATCTACCCAATGTGACATACATCCAACAATGATAGAATGTCTCTCTAACCCTCTAAATTGAAAATATGCCCTTATCAGGTACGTCACTATATTTTAAATTGGGTGGCACTGCCTTTCTCAATTTGACCTAGTATTATTTAATCTATAAACAGATATATCACTGACATATTTTAACCAGCATGTTCACTATTTATTTATAAATCAGTTTTCATCTCTCAGGACTTTGATGTTTTCTTGCCAAGAAGTAACTAGTACCAACTCCAAATAATGAATACATTTTATAGTTAATAAAAGTCTTTTCAGATCAATAAGGTTAATAAGTGATACTGTCACATGGGTATGTTGATAAAGTTAAAAAAAAATAAAAAATAAGGCCAAGCCAACTGAAAAACTGGAACTGAAAATAGATTATAGCATTTTGCCCCAAGGCTTTGGCAGTGATTAAAACAAAGTGTTTTGAAACAGAGCAAATTGGCATTTCTCTGACTTCTAATGTTCAGTCTCTCCAAGCTCAACACCTGGTTCAACTACACAAAACAGCCATTCAGAATTATAGTCTGGGCTTTTGTTATGCAAAAGGTAAATGAGGGCAGCATGAACTCTTCCAGGAAAAGCTGTTTTTACTTTTTCCCTAAGGAAAGCTCTCATCAAAGAAAGAAGAAAGAAAGAAGAAAAGAAAGAAAGAAGAAAGAAGAAAGAAAAGAAAGAAAGAAAAGAAAGAGAAAGAAAGAAAGAAAGAAAGAAAGAAAGAAAGAAAGAAAGAAGAAGGAAAGAAAAAGAAAGAAAGAAATGAAAGAAGAAAAGGAAAAAGAAAAAAGAAAATTGGTGTTGACAGGAAATCAAGAATCTTGACAATGAGTGGGTTCTGAAATTATTTAATAGAAGAAAAGTTCATACAATATTCTAAAATGTCTCTACTATAAATGATTTAAAATGAACCCCAACCTTCTCTGTTTGGGAACATTAAGCTATGGTAGAACATTTTGAACCATTTCTGTCTGGTTCTCCTTTGCCCAGCTTTCAATCTGCAAAGACTTGCCATGATTTCAGTTGCATTTATGTTCTAGTCAAAACAATTTGACCTAAACAGTGGTTGGCCCATTGTAAGAGAACCCACACCTCTATATGATGATAAACCTGTAAACATTTGTACATACTCATTCATAGGCATAGATGTGGTTTATGTAATACCTTGTGAACGATGTCGAGAACTGCACTTGAATTGAGTGTTTGAGGTTGCCAGCCATGCTGCCCAACCTATTATTGTAAAAGCCTAGAATGAAAGTTGAGTGAAGTAAAAGCCATTTCACCAAAGCAGGTGCATCTAAGATGCCTGCCATTTGCCTCCATGACTTGTAACACTTTGGATCCAGTGGCCCCCCCCTTGGTGGGTCCCTCATTATGTTGGGTGAGTGTTAGGTATACGTGGAGCCAGGCAACTTCAAAATTTAATTGAAGAGTTTTCGCCAGATGAGTATTGAGAGAGTAAGGGGATCACACATCACTGTTCCCCAGGAGCATTCTCTACCTCTCGGGGCAGGTTTCATTCCCTCCTAAGCTCATTTGGCAGCTGGCTGTTGAGGTTCAACTGTGTTTTGGGCTTTTGGAGATGGGATACACAGCAGTGAACAGGACCAAGGCCATGCTATCATGGAGGTCACCTCATAGCAACAAAGACAGATGAAAAGAGGCCATTAAGCACTACAATTGCAGATGATCACAAATGTTATGAAGAAAGGAAAGAGAGTGGTGGGAGAGAGGGAGCCTGTTGGTAGGATCAGAGAAAGCCTTAGGAAGGAACAAGCTCTGCAAACATTTAGGGGAAACACCAGAAGGAGCAATAAATGCAGATATCCTCAGGTAGAAGTGCTGTGTCTGAGAAAATCAAGACTGGCCAGAAGAAGAGTGACCCAGGAGGAATACCAGAGACGGTGGGCAGGGTAGGCAGGGCCCCAGCATGAGTACCCTGTAGGACAGGGTCTCTCACCCTCAGCACTAGTGACATTTAGGGCTAGATCGTTCTTTGTCATTATGGAGGGAGGTGGGTCAGAGTCCTGTGCATAATAAGACATTTAGCAGCATCCCTGGCATTTATCCACCAGATGCCATTAGCACTTTCACAAGTTGTGACAACCCCAAAAGTTTCCAGACATCACCAATATGTTCCATGGTGGCAGAGGGAGGGAGGCAAAATCACTCCCATAGGTCATGGCAAGAATAGGTGGTGGCAATGACCCCAGGTTTTATTCTAAGTGTGATGGAGATCTGCTGGAGAGTTTTAGCAGAGGAGTGCTACAGTATAATTTACATTTCAAAGAGAATAGTCTGGCTGGTGGGCAACAAGGGTGACAGCAGACCCAGAAGCTTGGGCTTCTACAGAAGATCTAGCTTAGGCAGAGAGCGCCATCTTCATGTGTGTCCCTGTGTAACTGATCAGGCAATAAAATGACCCTGCTCTGCTGTCCAGCATCAACTCCAACATTGCTGAGTCAGTAAGGGTCGTGGCCAAATGTAGCTCCTAATGGGAGAGGCATCCAGAAACAAACTGTTCAGTAGATGGCTGAGGGTTCAGTGATACATAGCTAAGGCTTTGTGTTGACCAAGTAAATCCACACACACTGTACCTTGGGCACATGTCCCCTCTCTGGCCCAGACTCTCTCATAGCCTCAAGGAGCACCAACTGTCAGTAAGAAAACAGTAGATAACAAACCTTCATACTGGAAGGTCACTTTCTTCACACTGCCCATCCATTGTGGAGAAAATGCAGATGACATCTTACCCTGGTCTGCAAGTCTCTAAAAGTCAGTGATGGGTCTTCTCATCCATGTACTCCTCCAAAAGGTGCATCATTCCTTTTAAATATCTTCTTAGAGAAACCGATTCGCTCCCTGCCTCTGGAGTACCGGGTCTTTGCAACTCCATTTCATGTCACTGTTTCACATCACAGCTCCTGTCACAGACTGAATTGTGCCTCTCTCCATTCATATGTTGAAGCTCTAACCCCCAGTGTGACTGCAATAAATGGTAAGGCCTTCAAGGAGGTAATTAAGGTTAAGTGAGGTCATTAGGAATGGGGCCTATTTCAATAGGGCTGATGCCTTTATAAGAGCAGGAGGAGACCCCAAGAGTGTGCCTGCACAGAGAAAGGCCCTGTGCTTCTCACTGTGAGGACACAGTGAGAAGTTGACCATCTGTAAGCCATGAAGAGACCTCAGGAGAAACCAGATCTAAAGGCACCTTGATCTCAGACTTCCAGCCTCCAGAATGGCAAGGAAAGAAATTTCTGTTGTTGAAGCCCCCCCATCCTACCCCCAAGTCTTTGGTATTCTGCTATGAGCCCAGCAGACTAATGCAGCCCCCTGGATGTCATCCTCATATGGACAATTTCACTTCACCTGCAGGATATTAATCTCGGACCTCAGCCTCTGGAGCTACTTTTGAAATTCTCACTGAAATTCTCACCACCCACCCCTTATCCCAAGTGTTCCTCCTATGGTACTTCTGGATTCTCCGAAGGGTAGTCTGACTTGTCTCCTTTAGTTTCCCTCACTGACTCATCTTTCCTGGCTCCAACCTTACACATTAGTGTTCCCCGGGGTTGTGTCCTCAAAGCTCCTCACATCTCAAGTCTAGACACTCTCTTAGAAAAACACGTTTATTCCCATAGCTTTAACTATCACTTCCATGGGGATGACTCATGAATTTATTTTCCCAGACTCAATATCTCTCATCTTTTTACTTTCTGCCTCTAACTTGACCTTCCCCAATTAAAGATGTCACCACCAAATCTCTCACCTAAGCAAGAAAGTTGAAAGGCACCTTTGATTCTTTTTCTCTTTTTCTCCAAATTCAGATGGGTCACAGGATCCCTTCAATGTCTCATCTCCTGAATCATCTTTCTAATGCTTGTGTCTGATCATGCTATTCCCCTGCTTAAAAGTTATTAATGGTTTTCCATTACCTATTGAGAAATCCCAAGTCCAGTCTCCATGGCATGCTACCTTTCTTGCATCATCTACTCCCATTTTCTCACCCAGATAACTCTTGTTCCAGCCCCATAGACACCAATCGTGGTCCCCAAAACATATGTTCCTTTATCTGTTTTGCTTCCTCTGATTGTAATGGCTCCACCATCAACCCCATTCCTTTGTAACCAATCCTTCTCCTCTGTCCCTTCTCTACTTTGACAACTTTACTTATAGTCATTCTTTAAGACTAGGTTTAAATGTATCTTCACCCACAAAGCCATGTTCTCTAGTGCCAGACAAAGTCCCCTTCTCTGTGTTCTGTGTCCCCAGGGCCTTTTGCATATCTCTCTTCTGCTTGATTATGCTCTTTTACTATTGTAACCATATCACCATCTTTGAAACCCTAAATAATCTGGTACATTCCTGACATTCAACATGGTCTCTGAAAAACATTAGTTGAATGAAGGAACAATGAATAAATACCTTCCGTGATTATCTCTGATGGAAAACTCTTCCTTATTCTGCCATTCCTAAAACTCTGAGATTATTGTAAGGCTCATGATTGGAACGCAACAACAAAGGGTATAATTCTTTCAATAGAACTAAATTCAGTAGAGCACTTGAGGGAGTAGAAATAAGAACGCATACATTTTCATAGATGTCTTATGACTCAGGTCCAAAATAATTTGTGAAAGAGCTGAGTGAAAGGAACAATAAAAATAAAATAGTATTATCAGTGTCATGGAGATTATTAGAGATTGCCTAGCCAAGTAGAAAATACAGAAGATGTTGCCCCATACCAAAATAAGCTATGATGGTGATCAGAGACACAAGACATCCAGTATTTTACTAGTATTGCTTTACTGTGTTAAATGCACTTATATTGAAATATAGTTATGAAAATAGTATTTTAAATAGTTGTAACTAGTAACAATTATGCTTCTTTATTAATTCATTAAATAGCAAGACTTATTGCCAAAACGAATGACAATAATTTTAGGGAAGTGATGAACATACATAATATTTTGATACGTGTGCAACAACTATAATGTGGTTTGGAAATATCCATGATTTCTATTGGTAAGAAAGTCATAAGTACTTATAATACTACTTCCATGGGTTAACTATATTTATGACTGAAGAAAATACTATATTTGAGTTAGTGGTTAGTAAAAATAAAGATGTATTTTGTCCTAACCTAGTTTATAAAATTCTTAACCATGGAAGAATTCCCGAGATGCAGAAAAACTAGTTTACCTCTACTTCTTCCTGAATGAACTACCCTCTGAAAAACTATCTTTAGAAGGACACCAAGAAATATCCAGTAGGCTCTTTGATTTTCAGGATAACCAATACAGGATTCCTGGAAGGATTGCAGAGATTAATGCTACCATCAAGGACTTGAAAAAACACAGAGATGGTGGTTCCCACAACATCCCCATTCAACTCTGCTATTTGTCCTGTGCAGAAGGCAGGTGGATCTTGGAGAATGACAGCAGATCATCACAAGCTTAATCAGGTGGTGACTCCAATTACAGTTGCTGTACCAGATGTGGTTTCACTGCTTGAGCAAATTAATACATATAATGGTACCTGGTATGCAACTCTTGATCTGGCAAATGCTTTTTTCTCAAAATACAGTAGTAAAAATCACCGGAAGCACTTTGCTTTCAGTTGGCAAGGCCAGCAATACACTTTCATGGTCCTACCTCAGGAGTCTATTAACTCTTCACACTACCTCATAATTTAGTCTGTGGGTATCTTGATTGCTTTTCCCTTCCATGAAAGATGATACTTGTCCATTACAGTGGACAGATGATATTGTGCTGATCAGACCTATTGAGCAAGAAGTAGCAACTACTTTAGACTTACTGGTAAGACATTTGCATGTCGATGGGTGGAACAGAAATCCAGCAGAAATTCTGGAGCCTTCTACCTCATTGAAATGTTTACATGTCAAGTGTGAGGCACCTGTTGAGAGACCCCTTCTAGGGTTAAGGGTAAGTTGTTGCATCTGGCGCCTCCTATAACAAAAAGGAAGCGTAATGGCTAGTGGGTCTCTTAGGATTTTGGAAGCAACATATTCTTTATTTGGGTGTGCTCTCTAGCCTATTTACCAAGTGACTCAAAAAGCTGCTAGTTTTGAGTGGGGCCAAGAATAAGAGAAAGCTCTACAACAAGTCCAAGCTGCTCTGCCACTTGGGCCATATAGTCCAGCAGATCCAATGGTGCTTGAAGTATCAGTGGCAGAGAAAAATGCAGTTTGGAGGCTGGGGATGAATTGCAGTGCACTGCCTTAGGATTTTGGAGCAAAGTTCTGCTGTTCTATCTAGATCACTATTCTTTTGAGAAACAACCTGGTCTGCTACTGGGTCTTACTGGAGATTAAATGCTTAACCACAGGCCACCAAGTTACCATGTGATCTGAGCTCCCATCATGAACCAGATAGTTTCTGACCCATTAAGCCATAAAGTTGGGCATGCACAGAAACACTCTGTCATCAAATGGAAGTGATACATATGTAATCAGGCTTACCTGAGTGGCCCTGAAGTACAAGTTACACAAAGAAGTGGCATAAATGCCCATGGTCCCCTCTCCAACTACACTACCTTCTCTCTCCCAGACTGTATCTATGGCCTCATGAAGAATTCCCTACAACCAGTTGACAGAGAAAGGGAAGACTTGTGCCTGGTTTTCAGATGTGTCTGCATGACACACAAGCACCCCCTGAAAGTGGACAGCTATAGCACTTGGCCCCTCTGGGACATCTCTGAAGAACAACAGTGACAGGAAATCCTCCCAGTGGACAGAACTTTGAACATGTACACCTGGCTGTGCACTTTGCTTGGAAGGAATCATGGCCAGATGTATGATTCTATGCTGCTTTATGGGCTGTGGCCAATTATGTGACAGGATGGTCAGGAGCTTAGAAAGAACATGATAAAAAAATTGGTGGCAAGGAAATCTGGGGAAAAGTTATGTGGATAGACCCCTCTGATGGGCAAAAAAATGTGAAGATATTTGGGTCCCATGTGAATGCTCATCAAAAGGATATCTCAGCAGAGGGGTATTTTAATATGGAGAGAATGTTCTATTCTGTGAATACCAGTCAGCCACCCCAGTCACCCCAGTCACCCCATCATTACCCATTCATATCATGAATAAAGTGACCACCATGCAGGGATGGAGGTTATGCATGGGCTCAACAATGTGGACTTCCACTCCCCAAGGCTGACATGGCTCTAGCCACCACTGAGTGGCCAGTCTGCCGGCAGCAGAGACCAATGCAGAGCCCCTGATACAGCATCATCACCAGGGATGATCAGCCAGCTACCGGAGGGCCGGTTGATTACATTAGATCACTTCCATCATGGAGGGGATAGCATTTTGTTCTTACCTGAGCAGACACTCTGAATATAGATTTGCCTACCCTGCATGCAGTACTTCTGCCAAAACTACCATCCATGAACTTACAGATGCCCAATCCATCATCTTAGTATCCACACAGCATGGCTTCTGATTAAGGGTCTCACTTAACAACAAATGAAGTACAGCAATGGGCCCACGTTCATGGAGTTGACTAGAGTTCTAACCATGGTCCCAACCTTCCTGAAGCAGCTGGCCTGTTAGAATAGTGGAATGGCCTCTTGAAGATTCACAGTGCTGGCTGGGTGGAAATACCCCCTGGGCTGGAGCAAGGTTCCCCAGAAAGCTGTATATGTTCTGAATCAGGGTTCACTATATGGGGCAGCTTCTCTGTTAGTCAGGCTTCACGGGTCCAGGAATCAAGGGGTGGAAATGGGAGTGGCACCACTCACTATTACCCCTAATGACCCCCTAGCAAAACTTTTGCTTCCTGTTCCCATGACCTTATGCTCTGCTGGCCTAGCAGTCTAGTTCCAAAGGGCAGAGGGCTTCCAGCAGGAGACAAAACAATGATTCCTTTGAGCTAGAAGCTAAGACTGCTGCATTGCCACTTTGCGCTCCTCATAATCTGAATGAACAGGCAAAGAAGGGAGTTACTGTCCCGGCTGGTGTGCTTGATCCTGACTAGCAAGGAGAAATCAAACTTCACCTGGGTTTCCAGTTTGCTGACTGCAGATCTCAGGACTTATCGACCTCCATAATTGCACACCAATTCCTTATAATAAATCTCTTTATATATAATAAACCATATATATGAATCCTATTAGTTCTGTTTTCCAGGAGAAACCTAGTATCAAAATAGCTATCAATAGGGTTTTTTAAATTATAAATAGAAACAATTATACTTCTTTATTGAGTCATTCAATAACAAGAACTACTGCCAAATGGAATGACTATACTTTCAGGGTAGTGATGAGCATACACAATATTTTGATACATTTGTAACAAATATAATATGGCTTGAGGTTATCATCAAATATCTGTGATTTCTATTGACGAGAAAGTCATATGCCCTTCTAATATTACTGCCGTCTGTTCTCTATATTCATGATTAAAGAAAATACGACATTTGAACTAGAGGTTGGTAAAAATTAGGATATATTTTGTCCTAACCAAGTTCATAAGAATCCTAATCATGGATCCTCAGGGTCATAGACCCCAGAAGAAGACCCGAGGATAAACTACCCTTTGAGAAACTAACTTTAAAGGAACAAAGTATATATCCAGCAGGCTCTTTGATTCTCAGGATACCAAACATTTAAGCAATATCATATCAATAGCAGTACAAAAGGAAACTGAAATGGACCTTGGTTAAAAAAAAAAAAATAGAGCATGAAGTCTCCATTTCCACGATTGATTGGTCTTTCAGACAAAAACTGGATCTCTTCCCCAAACTAATTTTAGCCCCTTGGCCCCTAGCATAGAGCTTCCATATGACAGACATGCAAAAATTATTTGCTGAAAAAATAATCATGGATAGATGTATGGATGCATCTACAAAAGTAGTGCTTGAAGTTGCAAAGGGAGCAGTGGACTCACACAGGTTGTTTCCTTTTGTGTTTTTCTTTCCAATGTCCTCTTTCCTCTCTCTTCCTGCCATCCACGAGGCACAGACACAGTCTTCCCTTAGAGCAACTGCTTTGGCCATTGCTGGGCATCATCCATCAGAAGTGATGGGCCCCTCCACACCAAGGCAACAGGTGCAAGACGAGTGAGTCCAAACTACTTGGTATTCATTGTTGGGTTTTCCCTGGAAGGAAACAAGGCTACGTTCCTTCAGGAACTTTGCCACCTTTGGGTAATTGATCCTTTTCTAAATGCTCTCAAAGAGAGTACAAGTACCCCCTCCTCAGGTAAGAGATTTCACCATTTCAAACTGCCATGTTTGGTGTTAATGATCTAACGCAGGCCCCAAGAAGAACTGGAAAATACTAAAAAAGAGGAACAAATACATGTCTAATCCTACAGCCCAAATATACAGATTACTAATATCTTAGGTATTTGCTTCAAGAGTATATCAGGTTTTGCATAGTTCTCTTTTTCTTTGGGGATTTTTGTCAAGGAGAATGGGAAAGGGGGATTGTATATATCTGTGATTATTCTAGCATATGCTATTTGGTTTCCTTCCCCCATCACTTAATATAATGGTTTTTTGTTACATACATGTAAATGTTGTATGTATATATAATGCTTTTCTTTATCAGTACCCTTTTAATGGCCAAATATTATCTCATCCACTAAACATCATTATTTTTTTTAAGATTATTTTTTTATTTATTAGAGAGAGAGAGATCACAAGTAGGCAGACAGGCAGGCAGGCAGAGGGAGAGGGAGAAGCAGGCTTCCTGACGAACATGGAGCCCAACGGGGCTCGATCCCAGGACGCTGGGATCACTACTTGAGCCAAAGGCAGACGCTTAATGACTGAGCCACCCAGGTACCCCTAAACATCATTATTAATAATACATTTACATTCTTTCATTTTTTTCTCGGTCACAGACAAGACTCCATGAACATCTCTGCCCATCCGTTTTTTCCTTGTACTTAGTCTTTGGGACAATGTCCTAGATGTGGGAGCAAATACTATATCCAAGAATGAAACTTCTTTTTTTTTTTTTGATGTAGTGTTCCATGATTCATTGTTTGCTTATAACACCCAGTGCTCCATTCAATATGTGCCCTCTTTAATACCCATCACTGGGCTGACCCATCCCCTCACCACCCTCCCCTCTAAGAATGAAACTTCTTAAGGCTCTTACTATTAATGGCCACCAAGCTGCTCTCAATATGGTTTTTTATTTTAAGTTTTAATATATTGGTGGCTTCAATTTCTAATTCTGGAGAAATTGCTGAAGTCTCAAATAATTTATTTTCTTTAATGCCAGACAATAAGTCTGGAGCTTTCTCAGTGCTACCACACAAGGAGCAGAATGATATAGCACAATGTGGTGATCAAAAACACAGGCTCAGTAAGAGACTCTTGAATATAGGGAACAAACTGAAGGTTGCTGCAGGGGAAGGAAATGGGATATATGGGTGATGGACATTAAGGAGGGCAATTGTGATGAGCACTGGGTGTTATATGCAAGTGATGAATCACTAAATTCTGCTCTGGAAACCAGTATTGCACTATATGTAACCTAACTTGAATTTAAATTTTAAAAAAGAAGAGACCAAGACATGAGCATGCACAGGGGCAATATTGTGTAAACACACTTAAACAGAAGGCTATTTGCAAACTAAGGGTTCACTGGAACCCAACCATACTGATCTGGAATTTCCAGCTTCCAGAACTGTGAGAAAATAAATTTCTATTGTTTAAGCCAAAAAAACAAAAACAAAAACAAAAAAACACAGGCTTGGAATTAATTGCACAGTTTCAAACCCCAGCTCTGCCCTTACCTGCTGGGTGATCCTGGGCTAGTTATTCAACCTCTCTGTGCCTAAATTTCTTCATTTTTAAAGTGGGAATAAATAATGGTTCTTATGACATATAAATGCCATGAGGATTAAATGAGTCACTACCTGTTAGGTGGTTTAACATATGACTTCCATAAGTTAACTATTATTTTTATTGTCAGTCACTGAGATCACAGTTTACAGTAACAGTAGTGTTAGAAATACTAATATATTTGACGCAGAATTTACCATCATATTATTTGCTTTCTACTTGTCCTACCTGTTTCTAGATTCCTTTTCTCTCCAGCCGTTCATTCCTTTGTGTTTATAGAGTATTTAACATTTGTCCTATTTTCACCCTTCTGTGAGCATGAGGGTTAATACTCTGTTCACTGTTCTTGCACAGCTTACTTAGAGATGCCACTGGCCATGATGCACCCAAGCTTAATCCTTTCCACCCCAGTTATACATACAGAAACTCCTTTTCCCTCCCTCCCAGTTTATTTCCTTTTGCACACATCTTTGCATATTTTATTCAAATATTATTATGGATCTGTGCAGTCAAAATTCATTTTGATATACAGACATAATCACTTTTTCTTGCCCTTCAATCTTTCTTGCATCTTCAAGCCTCCATCTGGGACCATTTTCCTTCCTCCTGAAGAATACCTCCACTATTCCCCTCCATTCAAGTTTACCAGCAACAAATCCTCAGTATTTTTGTCTGAAAATGTCTTTATTCTGTCTTCATCTGTGAAGGGTATTTTTTACCCAATGTAGAATTCTAGGTTGAATATTAATTTTTCTTTCAACATTTTGAAAACTTCCATTTATTATCTTCTAGCTTTTATTTTATTTTATTATCTTTATTTTTTATTTATTTTAAAAATTTTGTTATTTTATTTTACTTTATTTATTTTTGAGGTGAAAACTGTCTGTCTAACGTCCCTCCTTTGAAATTCATGTGACCTTCTTTCTGTGGTCACTTCTCATATTTTCCCATTGTCTTTGATTTTCAGTCCTTTTCTCTGATGGGGTTTTTCTCTGGATTTCTTCTGCTTCTTGAATCTCTGCCAGTTTGGAAAATTGTAAACAATGCCTCTTTATATACTAAGTATGTACCGTTCCCTTTCTTTTGTTCTTCCAGAAGGAACCTCATCACATGTATATTAGAACTTGTTACCCCATTTCCTCTCTTATTCTTTCTTCTGTCTTTTTTCATCCTTTTTTTTCCCCCTGTGTGCCTCCCTCTGGATATTTTCTCTGAATCTGTCTTTCAAGTCACTGATTCTCTTATTAATATCCTTTAGTTCTTTCATTGTTTCTAATGCCAGTTATTGGAGTTTTCTAAGATTTCCCTTTGATTATCCTGATGGTTCCCAAATATTCATCAAAATTCTGCATTTTGGGGGGACGCCTGCGTGGCTCAGTCAGTTAAGCATCTGCCTTCTGCTCAGGTCATGATCCCAGGGTCCTGGAATTGAGTTCTGCCTCAGGCTTCTTGTTCAGCAGGGGAGCCTGTTTCTCCCTCTGCCTGCCACTCCCCCTGCTTGTGCTCTCTTTCTCTCTCTGACAAATAAATGAATAACATCTTTAAAAAACAATTCTGCATTTTTTCTCGTATCTCCTTGACCACTTAAGCACTGTGATTTTAAGTTCTGTTGTTTGGTAAGTCTTAGATCTGGAGCCCTTTAGGGTCTGTTTCTACTGTTTTTCCTTATCACCTCCTATGCCTTGATATGTTTGATTGACTGCCTGATGTATGTGGCAAATCATAAATTTTATTTAAGACCTTATCTTCTTAGAGAGATGATTTACTTTTGTTTGCACCAGCATCCTGGGACCAATTTCAAGAATTGAAGTGACCCTTAAGAAGGCTTCAGTTTCCAAAGGGCTGTTCTGCTTTCTATCCACCCCAGCTTCCAGGATATAGGACTCAATTGTCTCAACCCAAAGCATGAGAGATATACTAGGACTTTTGTCAGGCCCTGAATTCCTGTTTTTCTCCTACTCACCTTATGAAATTGGCAAAAGCTCTCAATATCTTTTCAAGTTCTTCATCTCCTCTTCCAGCTAAAAATTTTTACTTTATGGTGAAAATGACCCAAATGCTGGAAACTTCTCTTTGTGTTTCTGGCTTCTCCTGGATCTTGGCCTTATACTTTTTCACTACATTAACAGCTCTCCAGTGCCTTCAATCAGACAGCATGTGTGTGTGTGTGTGCGCGCGCGTGTGCGCGCATGTGTATGTGATCCAACTTTCTACTTGTCTTCAGCACAGAGTTGAGCCAAATCATCTGGACCACCTAGTCCATTGTTTCAGGAAGTAGAAGTCTGGAGTCTGTTTTTTCAAAGATATGCTTTTTAAAAAATTATTATTATGAAAAGAGATCCAGGAAAAAATATGTTTGATTTCAGTATTTCCAAACTTATTTTACTACAGATTGCTTTGTTTTTGTGAAGCAGCTCATGGAACAAATGTTCCATGGCATCTCAACTTACAAAAGGCTTAGATTTCAAAAAGCTGTCCCTAAGAACTTTGCTTCTAAGTTCAAAGTGGTATTAAACAAGGCACCATTGTATTCACGTTTATGCAAAGTTAAGTTACAAGAGAAGAACCCTGTTTGATGGTTTTGTTGTGACTCATCCCACCCCATGTAACAATTGACATTCTTTCACCACTGTCTTTTTTTCTTTTTTAATTATTTGTACTTTTATTTTCATTGTAATTGTATGCATAGGGAACACCGGATTGGTCAAGAAGGCACCTGGAGACAGATATGTAATGACATTTAAACATGTTTTATTTTGAAATAAGAATAGATTCACAGGAAGTTACAAAAATAACACACAGAGTCCAAGTGTACCCTTCATCAGGCTTTCCCTAGATATGACATCTTATATAACCAAAGTACAATGTCAAGACCCAGACGTTGACGTTAGTGTAATATTGTTAAAAGACCTGCAAACCTGTTCAGTTTTTAACATTTTTTAATATGCGTGTGTGTGTGTGTGTGTGTGTGTAATTCTATACAATTTTATCTAGGGTATGTATTCACTTAACTACCAATACAATCAAGATATAGAATTCGTCTGTCACCAAAGCAATGCTCTTATGCTACTCTTCTATATACTTTTAACTAATACTTTTGAAGGGCAACATTAGCTATAACCATTTTACTCAACCTAACATCTTTTCTACCATATTCTTGGAAGATGACATTTTTCTATTTTCTTTTTTTTTTAACAAAATGAGAAACTAAGACAGAGAGAAAACAAGAATTTGTCTGAAATCATGAATCGAATTAATGACACATTTCTTGACACTCTAGTTCAGAGTTCCTTACAATAGACTTTGTTTCTTCTAAGACCCTTCCTTCTTTCTTCCTGTCTAGTTTGGAACAACAGGTCCCCTGGAGGTCATGGTTGATAATCACAATCCACAGAGTATTTAATCTGAAGTTTGTGATATGAAAATCAAATACTCAACTTTGCCTGTAGCAAATATTGCATTATTCTACTTAGCAAGAATTATAGGGTGGGTAACTTGGAAATCATTCACATAGTTACTTTTGAAAGAATGCCTAAATCTGAATAGAATTTCTAAACTCTTAGCTCAAGAGTTGATTACTTAAAAAACAAGAAATGAATGAATTGACTGTGTCTACAAGTGACATTTCCTAGTTTTCTTCTTTATCATCTCTCATCTTTGGGGGTTTGCCTAAAGGTCACCAAGTTTTGAATGAACCTAATAAGGATTCAATAGCTTTCTGCAGTGGCAGAGAATGTTTCTGGAGAGTGAAAGAATATTTAATGAAGTCCAAGAGCAGAAATTAACAATCTGGGGTTTGTACAATCCCATAAATACTCATCTTTGGGAAAAAGTACTGGGTACAAAGAGGCCTAACAGAATCTGTAGTGACCTCCCAGGGCCATCCAGTGTAGACCAAGGAAGCTTTTCACCCTAGCATTTTCTTGCAGCAGACTATGTGTGCATGAAGCCCAGGAGAACATCTGAGGAGCAAGAGGCCTTTAGAGTCTCCATCTGAGTGCTGATTACTTTGTACAAGTGTAGAAACACCTGGAATGTGTAGAATTTAGGGAAAAGAAAGGAAGACGCATCATTGCACGCTATGTTACATGACTCATTACATGGTATCCCACTGGAGTTATGCTGTTTGGGAGGGTATGAAGCTCTCTTCTTGGCATAGAACATGTAGCAAAGCAGTTGCAACCTGAGGAACCACAGAAGGCTTTTAAAAACATTAATCTCTCTGGCATGTTCTCTCCCAAACCACCTTCATACCCATCTACAAAGATGTGTTGGATTCTCAGACTGGGGCTGTGGTTCAATGAGTGATCTGTGCTATAGATTTTGAATACTACAGATATTCTTATACTTGGACAACTAACTCACATAATTTATTCACATCTGTAGTAACAGGTGAACTGCCCTCCACTTAGGGCTTTTTAAATTCATTTAGTCCTTTTTCTCTGATGTTTTTTCATTATAACTAGACCTTTAAATTTGGGGCTCACAGAAGATCTACCTTAAAGGCATTTCTATCAGTTTTAAACAGAGTAAGCGTCATAGTGCCGTAGGACAGATTTGGAAGTTGGAAGGTATTTATCTAAACAGAGGCAGACTTTGAAGACTTCACCATTCTCTCATTTGTGCTCCCATCAGTGGTGGGTTTCTCCATCAAAGGGAAGACTGTGTTTAATTTCCTAAGCAAGCTGAGGCAGCTACTAGGAAAGGAAGGTCTTCTAACCCCACCAATTTGCTGTTTGGAGAACTGAGACCATTAAAGACGTGGAAAAATTTAAGTTGCAGAAAATAGACTGAAAATGCTGGATATTGAAGATAATGTGCCTTTGGCAAAGGCAACATCCTTTTTCTAGGAAAAGAGCTTAAACAAGCCTTATTAAAAAAAAAAACAAAACAACAACACTGAGTATATTGGACATCAAATACCTCTTAAATAACATTTGGGTGAGTTAACTGAAAAGGTACCAATCATGTATTAGATTTTTTTTTCTAAATAAAAAACTTATGGGTATAAAAAATAAGGGGGAAAATTCACAGCTTTTTCCTCACGCTGTAGGGTAGAGGCCACCCACCCCGTTTGGGGGTCCTGCACACTTCACATTGAAAATAGATCAAAGAGCCTGAGAGCCCAAAGCTGACAATCTAGGGATATTTTTATAACCCAAGGGGGGAAAATCACTTTGCAGTTTCCATCACACATGGAAAAGTGATTAATTATATTGGGGGGGGGAACTTATAATATTCAAAGAAGCCGTATTAAGTGAGTCTATGACTCCTCATTTTATACATGGTATAAAGGCCAAAGAGCTTCATCGCAGTGCATGGGAAGGAAGTTGCATGGAAATGAACATTTCCAAGAATCTATTGTTGAAGTTTACAATTTGTAGATGTTTACTGAATTGTCAATGGTGGCAAAGTCTCTAAAGGTGAGTTAACGTTGTTGTTGTTGTTTGCACCAAATGAACATTCATGGATTTCAGGAAGGCCCCAAGATAAACTATAAAGTGTTACCTTAAAAGACCATCAACAATGAGTCTATTTTGCAAAAACCCCACCCCATCTAACAATGCTATCATTTTATCGACTTTTCCCTTGGACTATGCCTTCCAAAGATGGGGCTGCCCTGACTTGTAGAAACAATAAACAATCTTGAGAGATTAAAATAAATGACTGCAGGCTTCTTTTAATTTTGTGCAAACCTTTTGTGAGAATAAAAGAATCACTATCCTTAAGTAACTGTAGAATTACATCATTGATCAAGTATGTCCCTAGTGGATAAAGAACTCAAGGTGAGACATGGTGTATGAAAGGAATTGCTTCTTTGGTAAAAACCCCTCAGCAATTAAAAACTCCAGACAAAGGGCTTTCTCTCTGCATCCCCTGCACTATGCAACCCCCCCCCTCCCTTCCCCACCCCACTGGTGAAAAAGGCCAGAAGTTTGGTTGTGGGAATGTGACATAGTTCTGGCTATATTTTTGCTCTCTCTAAGGTTAATCATAAAAATACTATGAGCTGTGGGTTGGAAGTGGTTTTGGAGAAAGTGTTTTCAGGCATTGCAAATGTTGAATATTTTGAGAAAAACTAACAGTATTGAACTGAAAATTCATTCGGGTGGCATTTTTTTCTCCTGCTGTTCCACAGTGAGTTTTGGTTCTTCCTGGAGACACTTCTGGGGTTGGTTCTGTGTTGAGTTTCCTGCAAACCACTGCAGAGTCCCTCTTATGGGAAGGAAGGCAAGCTGTTAAAGGTATGTTCTGCTCAATGGATAGTGATCTCCAGGGGACTCAGGTTGGTGGTTGGGAGTCTAGACAGCTTTTCTCTTGATAGTGAACCATGTGCAACAACCAATGAATAGGCTTCTTTAAGATTCGCTTTGAACAGAAAAGCACTTCAAATTGTGCTTCTGGACTAACGTCTTTCATATGTCACTTGGGAGGATGAGATGACTATTTACAAGTCAAAAGGCTTTCACCCTGCTAGCCTGGGAATGAAATGACAGTGATGATGATGCCGATGATGTTAATAATGGCTAAAAGTGAGCAGTTACAAGGCCAAGTCCCTCACCGAGCATTTTAGGTGCAAATTCCCAGTTAAATGTGTCAGTAATTATCTGAGATAAATACAGTTATTCTCACAGAAAAACAGGTTACAAAACCTTATATCACATGCTCATGACCACACAACCAGAAAAAGATACAGCTGAGAAAGGATTCTAGATGTTGCTGAGCCTTTACTCATTCTGTCATGGTTTTTCATATCAGCAGTGCTTTGTTTGTAACTGTTATTTGAAGTTCTTTGTACAGAACCTTTCCATCTGAAAAGCGAGTGACATTCAGACTCTGCCAGCTCTCTCAAACCAAATAGATGATTTCCACTTACATGATCAGTTGTTGCTATGGACTGAATGTGTCCCCCCAAAATCATATGTTGAGGACCTAACCCCCAACATTATCATAATTTGGGGATGGAGCCTATAAGGAGGTAATTAAGGTTGTGAGGTCATAAAGGTGGAGTCTTGATCCAGTAGGGGTAGTGTGCTTATAGCAGACTAGGAGACACCAGAGCACTCTCTCTTTTTCTCTCTCCTTCCCTCTTTCTTTTTCTCTTTTCCTTCCTTCCTCCCTCCTGTTCCCCTCTTCCTCCTCCTCCTTCTCCTCCTCCTCCTCCTTCTCCTCCTCCTCCTTCTCCTCCTCCTCCTCCTCCTCCTCCTCCTTCTTCTTCTTCTTCTTCCTCTTCTTCTTCTTCTTCCTCTTCTTCCTCTTCTTCCTCTTCTTCTCCTTCTTCTCCTCTCTCTCTCTCTCTCTGCCATGTGAGAACACCTCATGAAGGGGGCCATCTGCAAGCCAGGAAGAGAGTCTCACCAGGAACCAAATCAAGTGGCACCTTGATCTTGAACTTCCTAGCCTCCAGAACTGTGAGAAATAAATTTCTGTTGTTTACCAACCCCCTTCCCCCCTCAGTCTGTGGTATTTTGTTATCGAAGTCTGAGCAGATTAATAAAATTGTCTATAAAAAAGAAAGGAAGGAAGAAATATACAGAAAGAATTTAAAAAGAACCAGAAAGGCACCTGGGTGGCTCAGTTGGTTAAGTGGCTGCCTTTGGCTCAGGTCATGATCCCAGGGTCCTGGGATTGAGGCCCACGTCGGGCTCCCGGCTCGGTGAGGAGCCTGCTTCTCCCTCTGCCTCAGCTATGCCCCCTACTTGTGCTCTCTCTCTGTCAAATAAATAAATAAAATCTTAAAAAAAAAGCAGAAGAAAGAAATCAAGTGACTCATAAACATATAAATTGTTAGAAAAGTGACCCTGAAATCCATTATCCACTGTTAGCCACATAGTGGCTGACCTAAGACAGTGATTGAGGTGAGGGTTTAATCAATTTTGATATTTAAAAGCTTTGGTTGAGGAAAGAATTGGTTGGTTCATTTTTGTAATTTTTGTGACATAGCTAGATTTTGACAAACTATGTTAGTAGGACAGTAAAATTAGTTCAAAGCTTTTAGGATATACACAAGCATTCTATTCGGTTCTCTGTTCCCAAACCATTATAATCCCATAGCTGTGTTTAAGGGAGTGACATTGGGATTAGTATGTAATTTTTCAGAGCATCCAGAGAAAATACACACAGTGCTTTTAATTATCCATAGTTGGGAATGCAATTTGTATTTTCATCTTTCTGGGTTAAAAGTGTATTTTAGACAGGAAGAGTCTAGAGCTATGCATTTCCAGGGATAGCTGCATTTCCAGCAAGCCAGCCTGGGATCTGATGCTCCTGGAGTCTAGGCACCTTGCCAACAGGGAGAAGATTGTAAATACGTGGAGAAAAATTTTGCAAACCTTTTCTGCTTAATTAAAATAAATTTGGGGAAATACACTCAGATAAGGAGAAAGGTACTGCAATAGTATTGTTAATTTATCATCCTTCCCACAAAATGATTTGTAAAACTACAGTAGGAATGTTCATGTGAAAACCTGTCAGGAATCCTGGCATGTGAATCAAACCATGCACGCTCATGAAGGAAGTCATCAGGCTTCCTCATCAAAAGCAATGAAGAATGTTTTGGAATCCAGGTGTCGTTTCCAGACACAGAAGGAAGTAAAGGCGTTTTCAAAGGCAGAACTGTCAGTGATTTCGGCACTGCCTTTGTTTTTTCCTGAAATGGAGAACAGAGCACAGAGAAAAAGGAGTTAGGGAGAAGATTTCAAAAGTTAGGACATCAACAAATGTATCCGGTATTCAGGTACTTGGTTTAGGGCCATGATCTGGGGGTCTGCGGGGAAGATGGGTAGTGGGTCTCTGCAGGACACAGCCTCTAATTTCTCTTGCTTTCTTCAGACTCTTCCAAAGTCTGCATCTGTTGCAAGACAGGTGAGAAATTGGCAGGGGCACTTGTTCTAGAGGAAGTCAGGACTTTAGATATGTTAGAGGTACAGAATTAGCTTTCCGTGTCACACATGGCAAAATGTACAATTTGGACATTTCAAGGAAGAGTATGTTTTATTTCTACTCACCTTCTAGGCCACGGTTCTTGCCATGAGGCATGTGGCAACTTTTCTTTCCCCATCACCGTCTCTAACCAAACTAAGCAAATTTACACTTGACCCAAATCTAAGCCTTTTTTTGGGAAAGTTCCTCCTAAGTTTCCCCAAACTTAGGACTGCAAAGGTTAGGACTGACTGCTTCACTTGTCAGTTGGACTCTTCTATTGATAAATTAATATCATCAATACAAGATTCTTTGAAAGGCATCACTATTGAGCCTTATCAAAGCAATGGAAAAAAAATGAATATTGAGGGGTGCCTGGTGGCTCAATAGGTTAAGCATCAGACTCTTGGTTTTGGCTCAAGTCCTGATCTCAGGGTTGTGAGATCGAGCCCTGCATTGGGCTCCGCGCCCAGCTCAGAGCATGCTTGGGTTTCTCTCTCTCCCTCTCCCTCTGCCCCTCCCCATCACCTGCTCCCTCTCTGAAAAAAAATATGAATATCAAAACTTTCAAGGTCAGTGTTTTCAAGCAGCATGTTCTCACTTGGAAAATTGTTCATAAGCTGCACCCTTCTTATTTTGGGAACAAAATAATTAAATCATTCTAGAGCCAAATTGAAAGCACACTGAATCCATACAGGGAGGTTATTGCTATTTCCATACAACAAGGAGTAATTTGTTTTGTTTTGTTTTGTTGTTTTGTTTTGTTTTTTAATTTTATTATGTTATGTTAATCACCATACATTACATCATTAGTTTTTGATGTAGTGTTCCATGATTCATTGTTTGCGTATAACACCCAGTGGTCCATTCAATACGTGCGCTTTTTAATACCCATCACCAGGCTAACCCATCCTCCCACCCCCCTCCCCTCTAGAACCCTCAGTTTGTTTCTTATAGTCCATAGTCTCTCATGGTTCGCCTCCCCCTCTGATTCCCCCCTTCATTTTTCCCTTCCTACTTTTTATTTTTAACATATAAAGTATTATTTGTTTCAGAGCTACAGGTCTGTGATTCAACAGTCTTACACAATTCACAGCGCTCACCATAGCACATACCCTCCCCAGTGTCTATCACCCAGCCACCCCATCCCTCCCACCCCCCACCACTCCAGCAACCCTCGGTTTGTTTCCTGAGATTAAGAATTCCTCATATCAGTGAGATCATATGATACATGTCTTTCTCTGATTGACTTATTTCACTTAGCATAATACCCTCTAGTTCCATCCACGTCATTGCAAATGGCAAGATTTCATTCCTTTTGATGGCTGCATACTATTCCATTGTGTATATATACCACATCTTCTTTATCCATTCATCTGTTGATGGATGTCTTGGCTCTTTCCACAGTTTGGCTATTGTGGACATCGCTGCTATAAACATTGGAGTGCACATACCCCTTCGGATGCCTACATTTGTATCTTTGGGGTAAATATCCAGTAGTGCAATTGCTGGATCATATGGTAGCTCTATTTTCAACTTTCTGAGGAAACTCCATACTGTTTTCCAGAGTGGCTGCACCAGCTTGCATTCCCACCAACAGTGTAAGAGGGTTCCCCAACAAGGAGTAATTTTTATTTATTCCTTTATCATTTCTGGTCTAAGATATTGTGGTATAGAGGGAGAAATTGTCCATTCTGCTCTTTGTTCTTAAATCTCTGGTTTCAGCTTCTGTTTTGTAGTAAATGTCTGTGATTGACATTCTGTGGAAACACTTGTATCATTTTGCCGTTTTCTTGGTACTGAAAATAGACTCTAACTGACCCTGGGGTTATTTTTAATATAAACAACATTTTTGTTTTTCCTATTCTGAAAATTATGGATATGCGCTCTAAGGAAACATTGAAGAAGAAATTTTAAAATGCCTGTAATTTCACCACCCAAATAGAAACATTGTTAATATGGGGGTGAGTACAAATTTTCCAACCACAGCTATTTCAAATCCATTGTGTTAAGAAAGGAATATGCTCTGCAAGCATGAAAAAAACCATGTTCAGAGTCACCTAGCTAGTTAAGGACAAGACCAGAGGATCAGTCATCCTCGTTTGGTCAGGTTGTCCCAGGGTTAAAATGGAAAGTCTCACTTCCTGGAAAACCTCTCAGTCCCTGAGAATCCTGGACTGTAGGCAAGACGAGGACTGGACCTCAAACCTAGGTTTTTGCGGTCCATATGTGGTCCATATGTGGTACATACATACTCACTCATACATGTTAAAAAATGACCTCTTGTGATATATAGTTTGATAACTTTACTCACTTTATACACATAGAATATATTTCTTTTGCAATACATGTAACTCTGCAATATAATTTTTAATCTTTCCATATTATTCCATTGTGTGGATCAACCAAAATGTATTTACCAATCGTGTATGAATGGCTGTTAGTATTACTTCCAAATGTTTGATATCATAAACAATCCTGTGATAAAAAAGATACTTACACATTCATCTTTTTTAAAATTATTTTTTAAAGATTTTATTTATTGATTTGACAGAGAGAGACACAGTGAGAGAGGGAACACAAGCAGGGGGAGTGGGAGAGGGAGAAGCAGGCTTCCCACTGAGAAGGGAGCCCGATGTGGGGCTCGATCCCAGGACCCTGGGATCATGACCTGAGCTGAAGGCAGACGTTTAACAACTGAGCCACCCAGGCGCCCCTACACATTCATCTTAATACATTTCCCTCTTAGGATAATTTGTCTGAAGTAGAATTACCAAGTCAATGAGTACACACATATGTTAAGGCTTTTGGTGTATATTGCCAAATTGCTCTGCAGAAAGATGATGCCAATCCACCCTATCACCAGCTGCCGTAGTCTCCCCAATAATTGAGATTATCAATCATGTAATCATTCATAATTTGATGAGCAGATATTAATAATTCACTGATATTTTAATTTCTACATCTTTAATTATTAAGGAGGTAGATACACTTTTATGTTTTTGTTGGTCACTTGAATTTCTTTTTGTGTCCATTCTCTATTCATGGAATTCCATGGATTATTCATCCTCTTACTGGTTTCTAGAGATTTTTCACAGCACATAGGTTGCAAATATTTCCCCAAGTTTACGTTTGTCTTTGAACTACCTTAGTATTGACGGTAATGGTGATGGGAATCATACGGAAAATTTTGATTTCCATGTAGTCAAATGTTTTATAAATTCCAAATTTTAAATTTTTGAATGTCTTTTTTTTCCTAAGCTAACGTAATTGAGAACTTTTCCTTCACATTTAAAAGAAAACTTACATCAAGGTATTATGGGCATCAGCCTAATGTGGTGGACAAAGCAAGAAGCAGAGCCGGAGGCTGGGGTCCAGCCCTACATTGCTCTCAGTCAGTGCACGGCCTTGGGCATGATTTTTACATCCTTACAAGATTAGCCTCCTTGAACCCATTCTGCACAAGTTCGCTGGCACAATGACAAGAACTTGCTCTAGATCTTGGCTGCCCATAGTAATCACCTGGGGAGATATTAAAACTATGGACATTCGGGACACATCCCAACCCCTGTAAATAAAATCTCTAGAATTGGATCCAGCCATCCCCATTCTTCTAAGGTCCCTGGTAACTTGAGACCACTGATCTGGATGGATGCTGTGTTTTCCAAACTTGCCTGATGATTTCTGTAATTCCTTCCCAAGCTTCTGCCTGGGAGTTTGGATATAGTACATCTGGGCTGAGTCCTAAAAATCTGTGGCATTAGCCAGCATTTCAGCCATTCTTATTCTTGGGCATTTGGGGACACACTGAGCTGGGGCCTTCGAACATAGCATTCGTATATTCCTGATAGTCTTTTTGGATGGTCTTCTTGCAGAAATCTTATTCTGAGGCTGAAGTTATCCATGAAGGCTTGAATTACATCCTGGGAATTAGCACTCTGACACCTGCCCAGTCTCCTTGATACCATCACAGATTGTTCAAACTGCATGGGACACTAGGGACTGTCGACCCCAAACCCCTAAAAGAAACTGAAGGGAAGCCCCCAAAGTCACACAGCTAGCTACTGAGTTCAGAGCCAGAAATAAAATTCAGACGCCTGGCCCCTAATCCCACACCATCCTCACCTCCTCCTGGCTCAGTGACTTCACCTGTGAAATGGGGGCAAGAGTCTCTCCTTAAACCTTCCTTTGAGAAGTGTTCCAAAAATGAGTGGGGTGATGTCTGCAGGGTTTATGAGCAACTTAAATGAAGGACACTGTGATAAGTACAAAGAACTATTTTTCATATGACACTTCAAAGCTCTGCAACGTCAAAAGGCCCTTTTTATATAAATATGCAGAAACAACGGTGGAAAGGAAGTAGCCCCTGTATCCCACGTTTTGTATTCCCAGACTCCTCTTACCATTCATTTTGTTAGTGTTGCCTCAATAGTCCATCGGCCTGACTGGAAGCGGGAGGAAAGAACCAGATGACAAAGCACTATTCTCAATGACCGGCTGGGGTTCAGTCTCCCGTACCACCCTGCACTCTGATGTTCACAGCCCCAATCCCAGCTTACACAAATAATTACCAGCAGAGACATGTGCTTAATGCCTGACTACCCTGCCAAACCGTGAGCTGCCTGAGGTCAGGCGTGACACATGCTTCATGTCCCCAGAGCCTGGTATGGTGTCCACCCCAGGTGTTATTTGAATGAATGAATACACGAGTCCGTGAATGCATGATCCTGGTCAACTGCAAGGGTGACTGCTGAGTGAGGACATCAGGGTCACTTTTATAAGCAAAAGGGATAGTTAGTACCTGAGGTCTGCACCCTTCATTCAAGGAACTTCATGTATTTCTGGGCACTTTATCCCTTTCCCTCCCCACCTCTACTACACAAAATGTGTGTATGACGCTGGCTTTTTTTTTTTTTTTTTTTTTAAGATTTTATTTATTTATTCATTAGAGACAGAGAGAGAGAGAGAGAGGCAGAGGGAGAAGCAGGCTCCCAAGGAGCAGGGAGCCCGACGCGGGACTCGATCCCAGGACCCTGAGATCATGACCCGAGCCGAAGGCAGACGCTTAACCATCTGAGCCACCCAGGCGCCCTGACGCTGGCTTTAATATTGAAATCACTGGGTGTATGGGAGTCATGGTGTATATGGGAAGTAAGGGTTGAGGGCTGGAGTACGCAGCAATTTTAGTTATTTTGACTGAGTTATAAATGTAAGTGATGGATTCCTCCCCCCCCCTTTTTAGTTGAGGGCCTGCTAAGGGATAGATAATATGCATTATCTCATTCATCATCCCTAAAGCCCTGGGAAGTAGGTATGACCAGCCGCATTTTGAAAATCAATAAGCCAAGGCTCAGAGTGGTTAAGTAACTAGCACAAGGTCACACAGCTAAGACTTTAATCAAGTCACCGGATTCCTAAATTCCTGTTCTTTCTTCAATATTGTACTGCCTTCCTGCCTCATGACCTCAAGTTTATTTTTTCTAGACTGTTTCTCATGGTCATACATAAGTAGGCTTTACTTTTAAAGTTTAATCCTGACCCAAGAACGCCACAATCTACAAAGAGATCAGAAAGATGGAGGATGAGGGGCAGTAAGGTTAAAAATGAATCTTCCTCATGAGGAGCAGTTAGTTGCATTCATGGAAAAATGTGCAGTTAAACTCAGAGTGAAAATACCAACGATGGCTCACTGTAGAGTGGAAATGATCAGTCAACCAACCCAGTGTTTTGTCTACATGACATAAATAACTGTTTGGGGTATTTTTTTTTTCCACTCTATTGGCCAATTTAAGTGTACTGTGAACAGAACATTTGATTCATTCAAACTGTTTCCAAAACTCTAATTTACTGCAATGTATGGCTTCAAATTTACCGTTAATATTCATGAACCCCCCGCTGTAAGCGTACCCACGGGAACACACGCGTCACCTTCATCACCGTCCCTTCCCAGTGTGTTCTGCGCTCACGGACCTGACTTAATAAGTGAAACACGGGTGTGTTTACTCTCCCTACAGCCACGTCACATCACAAGGGTGTGTTGTCTTCCCCTTGAGAACATTTGTTTATAAAGGGGTAAGAATTTTTAATATATATGCAAAGAATGATAATGAGACGTGTCTGGCCAGCACATAATGGAGCGAGATTCCATCTAGTTTCAACAATGCAGAGCACCAGGGCTGAGGCCAGTTTTACCATAACTCACATTTTCAGCCCTGTGAAGGTGCCGCCCACACAGGAAATGACTTGGAACAGGTGGTCCACGGAGCTTGCTGGTCTTGTCTGGCTCCACGGGTAATGCTTGTGGGCTACTGAGTCACTGAATAATTATGAGCCTGAACAAAAGGCTCTCAGATAAGCCCGAAGTCAAAACGGAGAGAAAAGCAAGGTGTAGCAAGTGACGGTCTCAGCGTGCTCACTGCTCAAACGGAGTTGATGAATGAGTGTCCCTTAGGAAACAATGCTCCTTTGGTTCTCACTTCTCCTTGCTCCCCAAGCATCTGGGAGCAGCAGGACGAGAAAGAATGGGTGAAGGAAGAGCGGTTGCACACTTCGGGTGTCAATGAATGGAAATACAGTAGAAAATATCTTACTTGGGATCACTGCTCACAGAGACAATGAGCTGTTGTGTCTCAAGTGTATGAGCTGTCCTACACATCTACATATGTGTGTTCTGGACACATACATGCTTTTATCTCTTTGGATCCCTCCTCAGACTGGGAGGCAGCGATGCAATTCTTCCCATTTTACAGATGAAGGAACTGAGGCTTAGGAGGCCACATATGTAGCTTTAGCTTTCAGAAAGGTGCAGATGGGTAGAACTGTGTCCCCTCAGAAAAGATATTTTTGTGTCCAAACCACCGGTACCTTAGAATATGACTTCTTTGGAAATATTTTTGCAGATGTTATTAACCAAGGTGAAGTCATACTGGAGTAAAATGGGCCCCAAATCCCACATGGCTGGTGTCCTTATAAAAAGAGCACCACGTGAACAGACAGAGACAAAGAGGGAAGGCCGTGTGAGGATGGAGGACTGGGGAGAGGCAGCTACAAGCCAGGGAACATCAAAAATGGCCAGCAACCCACCAGAAGCTAAGACGCGGTGAGGAAGGATCCCCCTTCAGGTTTTGGAGGGATCATGGCCCCAGTGACTCTTTGATTTCAAGCTTCTGGCCCCAGAGCTAGGGGATAATGGCTTGCTGTTGTTTTCAGCCACCCAGGTTGCGCTGCTTTCTTGTGGCAGCCCCAGCACACGGATATGGGTGGGAACGAATATTTATTTATTTTATTTTATTATTTTTTTTTTAAAGATTTTATTTATTTATTTGAGAGAGAGAATGAGAGAGAGAGCACATGAGAGGGGGGAGGGTCAGAGGGAGAAGCAGACTCCCTGCCGAGCAGGGAGCCCGATGTGGGACTCGATCCCAGGACTCCAGGATCATGACCTGAGCCAAAGGCAGTCGCTTAACCAACTGAGCCACCCAGGCGCCCCGGGAACGAATATTTATTGAGACCATACCATGTACTCTGGGGTTAACCTTTCGCCATTCCCAGAGAACCTGTACGTCGTGTCAAGTTCAGGAAACGGAGGCTTTCCCATTCTTCAAAGAGTAGAAATTTTCCTTTCACTTGTATATGTAAGTCTTTACAGGATCATTTTTAAAATTTTAACAGTGGATCATAGGAAGCAATCGCTGGTTTGAATGTAAGTATTCCGATGAAGCTAATGCAAGGGGAGTATGTGCAGCTGAGAGGTAAGGAGAGCAAGTGGCTCTGTCAGGAAGTGGAGATGAGACAGAAGAGGCCTTGGATGCAAATCCTGGAATATTCCTTGAGTCAGAGACTCAGGCCTCACTTGAGGAAAAATACCCGGGGTGAGACCCCCTCTACCTGCCACCAACTTCGAAGTTAGTAAACCCAGTGTCCGTAAGACCTCCTTCACTTCTAACTCCAATTACAAGTCAAGGGGTTTTGAAAGTACCTTCAGTTTCCATAATTTGTGGGAATAGAACTCACGGAAAACTGTTATATTCATAGTTGTGGTTTATTACAGGGAAAGAATACAGAGTAAAATCAGCCAAGGGGACAGGAACACAGTGCAAGGTCCAGGGGGTACTAAACACAGAGCTTCCAGTGGTCCTATCTCCACGCCATCCAGACAGCGTTGTCTTCCCGGCACTGAGGTGTGACAGGATGCAGAGAGCATGCCAGCCAAGAAATCTCACCAGAGCTTTGGGGTCCAGAGTCTTTCCTGGGGTTCCATCACGTGGCCAGGGTGGAGTGGCTGATCTAGTTTCCAGCCCCTCAAGAGGCAGAGCTGAGACCTTGGGACTCAAAGCCCCTATCCAAAAGCATGTTGATGTGGCTCACAGTCCCCACCCTAAATCACATTGTTATTATCTGGCTGGTGCAAAGCCCCAAGGCAAACAAAGACACTCCTATCAGGCAGGACATTCCAAGGGCTTAGTGATTACCTCCCAGAAACCAAGGGCAAAGACCAGACCCCTCTTTGGGCAAGTTTAAATTCTTTACTAGATCCTAAATTAGACACAGACTTCCATTTTTCCATAAACCTCGCCCCAGGGAAACATCTCTGCATCCCTAATTCTGGGAGGAAGCCCTCCTCCAAGTAGACCCTCAGGATGGGAAGAGACAGGGTCATTCTGCCCTCCCGCAGGCTCCCTAGTGTTTTTGGAGCAAATCCTGCTCTCAGCTTTCTCACTGGTGGGTGTCTGTGCAGCTGGGTCCCTACAATGATTACTCTGTTGTGCTCACCGGGAATTCTATGTTTAAAACAACATGGGCCTGGGCCTAGGAGGAGTTAGAAAGCCCAGGTCCATGGGAATGGACAAAAGATAGCAGGACTGGGGCATTGGAGAGGGAAAGGAGCCAGCGCCCAGAAGCAGGGGGCGGAGCGGGAAGGTCAGAGCCTGCAAAATTCTCTGCAGCAATACTCTGTCCCCAGAGGGCAAGGGTCCCCTGGCTCAAGTTGGTGATGGGGGTTGAGGATACTCCTCTCTTCCTTATGACATTTTTATGCCAAAATACAAAGCGTGCGACGTTCCTCAGAAGCTGCCTGCATAACCTAGGTAACCAGAAATAGCCAGGGCTGCTCCTTCAGAAGACAAGGACGTTCTTCCTTTTGCTTCTAGCATCACCCTCCTTCCTTTCTGGATGTTCAATGTCTTTTTTTTTTTTTTTTAAGATTTTATTTATTTGACAGAGAGAGACAGTGAGAGAGGGAACACAAGCAGGTGGAGCGGGAGAGGGAGAAGCAAGCTCTCCGTGGAGCAGGGAGCCCAATGCGGGACTCAACCCCAGGACCCTGGGACCATGACCTGAGCCGAAGGCAGACACTTAACGACTGAGCCACCCAGGCGCCCCGATGTTCAGTGTCTTTATAAAGCCGTTGCCCCTCTTCTGCCCATAAGGGCATTCATGCATCTGTCCAATTTCTTAGATTTTATGACCAAACTGTAGACATTATTTCTGTTTTCATTTAGCACGCAAACATTTGTTGGGCTCTGGAAGTATTTTTACAACGTAGACAAGCGGTACAGTGTGAGAGGAAAGTTGCCTGAGTGACAACCCCTATCCCAGCCGCCGCCTTAATGGGGAGCTTTTGTCCCACACACATTTTTGAGGCAAAATGTGCCACAGGCAAAAGGAACGATTTTAAAAGAGGAAAGAAATGGGGGGAAAAATGGGAAATGAGTGTAATCATTTGCAGCCAATTTGAACTTTTTCCCCACGACTTTACAGGGTTTAAAAAGATTCATTGCATGGTAAATAACTGAAAAGAAAATCTTTCTTTGACTAGAACTCCATGAACACCGTACCTACCACGGGAAAGAGAAGTTAAAGTTACTGAAACCATGTCCATGGATGCGTGAGACCTACAGGAGAGACGAAATGTGTTTCGAATCTTGAGTTTTGACCCATCATTTGAAATTCATTTTCTCTGACTTTTCCATAAGCCCTGCCAAAGAAAATAAAGGAGCCAGCCTTGGCCCCCTCACGAAGCTCCCCCCTCGCCCGCCAGGCCCACTAACTCTCTCAGATCGCCATGTGGCAACTCAGAGTCCTGAGGATTCAGATGAATACAGAGCAAGTTGTCCTGATGTCTGTTTTTCATTGACAAGAGCAGAAATTAACATCACCTTCGGCTGGATTCTGCATTGTATTCCATAATGCATTAGGGGCCCCTTTCTGATTTTATTTCATATTCTGGCTTGATAGCACAGTTTCTCTTAACTTCAAAGGTTGTTCTCTGCTTGAATAACTCCTCCAAGCTTGGGGGGGGCAGGTTAAAAAAAAATGGGTCTTTATTCTAAATGGGAATTTACTACCCCTCCAAAAAAAAACCTGTAAGAGAGGCAAAAGGCAAAAAATTCCTTGATAATCAAGTAAAATAAAATAAAACCTTAATAAGAATGTGGATGAGAAATGTTTCCTTTAATTTAGAACAATCCAGATTCTGCCACATCCTTAGACAGTGACTAGTTAATATTATTGTAAACCTCCTGACACAATCCACCACAAACCCTGATACTCAAAGCTAACTGTGAATTTTTGCTTTTAATCCATTAGGAGCATTAGCATGACTCCGACTTTGCAGGGTGTGTTTGTGCTTTTCCAGTTCTACACGGATCCTTTATAGTATATTAATATCATGCGTAATGTCAACATTTGGAAAAGTTTTGTGACTGATGGGGCTGAAAAGACATATTTCTCCAACAGCCTGTTTCCATAACTGAAGTCATTCTTCTTTAAGACACAGCCCACCATATGCTTCCACTTTTTTTTTTCTTTCTGTTTTTATCAGGGGACCTCCGCACATTGGATTTCAGTATAAATTTCAAATATATTAAGACAGTTCCAAAAACTCAAGCCAGCACACCCTCGGCTCCTTGTGGACCCCTCTCCTGAGGATTTATAGAGGCCTTCAAAGCCTCTCATCTGTAGTTGGGGTCAAGCCTATAAATAGTAATAACTGATGTTTATTGAGTATTTACTATATGCCAGGCGCTGTGCTAAATGTTTTATGTGTGTTGGGATGGTTAGGGTTCCCAAGAACTCTATGAAGGACAGACTGAGAGAAGATGGTAGCATGAGACAGTCAAGAACAGCTAGTGTGACGTTGCAGACACCTGAGACCCAAATCCATGCTCTTCATTTTTACCATACTGACTCTGTATGACCAAGATTGGCACCTGCTCACAGTAACACACTCAAACAAGCACAACCACACATCCCTACATAAACACCCCTTCTTGAATACCTCCTTTGGCAGAATTCACTTCTCTTGCTAAGGGAGCAGGGACTTCTTTCCATTCCCTAGTTCACTGTGAGCCTCTGGGGTTGGGGGGGGCGGAATGGGGTCCTTTTCCTGGGACGAGGGCCATTATTGTAAGATGCATCAGACCCACAACTAATTCCTTCCCAGAGCCACCCATCCGCACAGTGGAGAAATAATCTGGTGCAATAAATGTTTAGTAAGCGCATATTATTTATAATACTTGTATTATGATCATGAGGGCAAAAATGTCCACAGATCCCTCCCCTTAAGCCACTCTGCATATCCCACCCCCAACATACACATGCACAGAATTTTGAAGTGTGGTCTTCAGATTCCAGAGACTTCGTGGAGTATTCCCCAGTCATGATGTAGAAGAGGATTAGAAAAAAAACAAAGCTTGGCTGGGAAAGGCTCTGAGTCATTCGCGAGAGAAAAGAACAAGTCTGAAAAAGAACAGGAGGTTGGGGGGAGACTGAGAAGAGAGAAGGTGGGTAGAGGCTGGAGAGCGGAGTGGGTGTTGACAGGGTTTCACTCTGTCTTCCTGTGGAGCGTGAACCCTTCACGCCTCTTCCGGAGACCTCAGAAAGGACTTACCTTCTCCAGAGCCCCTCACATGGGAACTGCACCCCTTCCAGACATGCAACATTGAAGGGGGACGTTGGGGGTTGGGAGGGAGGCAGACTAGGTATATGAGGGGTATAAGGATGACCTCTGACCTCAGACAGCTTACAGCCTAATGTGCTATTTCAAGCAGATGCCAAGCAACTACAATTCAGAATAAACGAATTGCCTGTGCACGATCAAAACAGCAATGGAACGAGATTGATTCACAGGTGGGAAGAAATCAAAACATGGCGATGAGCTTCAGTGTATTCCTGGGGCAGATGGGGGTGGGGCATGAATGGAGCTTGGAGGGGTGCTGCGCATGTGTGAGCAGGGAAAGCCTGACTCCTCATCCGGTGGCAGTCCTACCTAGGAGGATCCATGTCCTGGGAAATCTGCCAGTCTCAGACAAACTGGGACTGCTGGTCAACTGACTCCTACCAGTTCCTAGGAGCTATGGGTCCTGCCTCTGAGACCACCCTCCTATCTGTCCTCATTCCCTCACTGTCACCACCACCCAGGAAGGCTTCCAAAGCTCCCCTTCCTAAATGATACAGTGGAAGATCTAACCCACATAATAGGAATTCCAGAAGGAGAAAACAGTACCTGTTGAGGAAAATTTTTAAAGCAATGCAAAAAATAAGAGAATTAAGACATCTCTCTGCAGCTAAGAAAATGGGTCAGCCTTGTCTGGTACATACTGATTGCTTGTCTGGGTTTGTAAGAGGTTGTAGGGAATTATGATTTTCTCCTTGATCCTTACAAAGGTAAGCTTGCACCCCAGTGGGTAAGAGAGCTTCCCCCAAGCCATCTCTCTTCCTTGGTATGGCAACCCACTGGGGGTGAATCCCTCCCCTGGGTTGCAGTGTAAAGACACAGTAGGTGGACTATGAGCCCACTGAGAAAATACCAGGCAATCTGCACTCCTGTCAGGTCCCATGCAAAGGGACTGGGCCTGCAACTTGCCCAGTCTTGGCATTCACAATTTCTTCATTTGTGATGTTCCCTGTTCACTTTCCTTATTGTCTCAGAGTCTTTAGTAAAACCATTTTGAATATTGCAAACTTATCTCATGTACTTCCAAATATTTCATGGGTGCCAGCAGCCCCTTGGATCAATGTAGACGTGGCAGAAATAATCAAGAACATTCCCATCACCAACCCCAAGCCAAACAGATGAGAAATTACAAGAACTAAATTTTTCTAAAAGATTTTGTTTGTTTGTTTAGAGTCGAAGCGGGTGGTTCCTGATTACATTTTTACTAGGGTAATTGTCATTTCCGTATACATTACTCACTTCTACCAGTTTGGGGATAATATGTCTTTGGATATGTATTTCCTCTGTGGCAGGTGTTTGGCAAATTGGCTTACCCTAAGCCACTGCATTTGGAAAAGGATCTGTGAAGATTACTGTCTAAGGTAGATGTGGGTGACCTATGTATGGCTCATCTACCTCCCCTGGGAGACAGGCCAACATCCCTTTGTATCCTGACCTATTGCTGCCACAACTCTTTTTTGGAGTCAGGCTTCTAATGTTGGTCAGAGCCACCAACAACGGTACCCCCTTGGGTGAAGGTAACTTGAGAAAGGAGAATACAGAAGCTTATCCAAGAAATTAGACTCAGGGGACTGTCTAGTTTGCATGGGCTCTGCCCACATTGAGGCCTGCCCCCTCATGTCCTTCCCAATCAGGCGCCCACAACACAATCACTAGTCTCATGCTAAGGCTCCAGTGTAAGGCAATAAAAAATGCAAAAGTCAGATAATCATTTGGATTTTATCAAGTGGACTGCTCAGTGTTTGATATCATGAGGATGAAAACATTGGTACCCATAAAGCATAAACTGTTTCTGAATTTTTCCACATGGAAGCATCTGAAAACCTTCCTTCAAAGAGGAGGGTGGAATAGTAGTACAGTTCTCATCTTGCGCCTGTGGAACCACAGAATGTTCCAGAACAATCTGACTGGAACTCCTGGTAGAACCACGAGCCACTGCCCTATGCAACAAGACCAACAAAGCATCAACTTCTTCCAAGTCTCTCTTTCCTCACCTTGTTAAGGAATCCTGATGTCTTGACCCAAAGTTTTAAGACGAGTTTGGAAATCTTCAGCCAACATACATATAGAAGTGGCTTTACTTGTGCACTGCTCTGTTGTCTTTGGAAGTCTGAAGGTCTGAATCTCTCACTCATGCTGGTGTGTATAGGCCAAGGAGACATTTTCTTGCCTGGATCAATACGTGTTAGGGAGATGAACTGAGCAGCTTCTAGCATTTGGAATAGTCTTGATCATTCTGTCTTGAATTCAGGGCGCCTATCTTGTGCTATAGAGAACCTTGGAGAATGCCATGTCATGTGTAAATAGCGCTCCTGACTTGTAGTGTCAGGATTCCCATAGAGATGTCAGGGCTGAACGTAAATCACACCAAGAAAATTAGGGTTGAACATTAGGCCAGGGGCCAAATTACCCCCTGAAGACCCTGTCAACTCTAGGACTAGAAGTTTGATAAGTCTAAACAAACAAAAAAACAAGCAAACGAAAACCAAAACTTAGGATAACCATCAATAGAAATAAATCTTCCTGAAATTTTAGAAATCAGATTTCAGCATCTGCAGCTGGTTGGTTTTCACAGCCCTCTGAAGATTTATGCCCACGGTTTTATTGTAATCATTAATCTCCATGATCTAAGATTATGTTATTGCATTCAAGCCTCGTGTGTTGGAAAAGATCAAGGTGCTTAATGAAGTGCAAAATTCATCCCACTTAAGAAAAGTAACGTTTTGCTCCCAAGAGAAAACCAGACAGAAAATGAGATTTTTTTTTCATGAAAGTTATTTGTTTTTGTTTAAAATCCTGGATCGCAGGACAAATTTGTGTCATTTTCACACATAAATAGCAACAAGTGGCAAGGAAGCAATTGAATTCCTTGGCACAGTGCCTCCCTTTCCAGCTAAATACCTCCTCAGTTCCTTGAGATGCATCACCGGAAGTTTCCTTATACATCTGAGGGACAGAGATAAGGAATCTGAAGACCTCCCAGAGTTGGTTTAGGAGGTAAAACACTTAGTGAGGGCTTAGAAATTCGGACCTGCCACAGTTCTGTCTCCACTATCTTTCATCTTAATGGTTTATTGCTTAGCTGCAGCTAAAATTCTATTCATTGTTTTAAAAAATATATCATTTATTTCTTTTGTCCTGGGGTAAAATATACAACCCATAAAGTTTACCATTTTAACTGCATTTAAGCATGCAGTTAAATGGCATTAAGGACATTCACACATTTCTTTCTTCATAGTAAAGATCTGGATGAACATTAAGAAAGGAAGTGAAGAACGAGAATACACAGAGTGTGGATGCTACAGAGAATCTGGCCACATCCATTCCACATGCTTTACCCCTGGGGAGGAATTGTGGTAAAAATCATTGATTCTTGGTTGTCTTCAGTCATTCGAAATGTTCGGAGAAGAAGCAAAACCAAAAGAAGAACAACTGTGTGAAGAAACTGTAGACACCACACATATGAATAATTCTAAATGGAGAAGTTGATGAATATTGGGGCGGGTTCAGAATCTTTCCAAAGTAGGAATCTTGAAATGTTTATTCAGTTTTTTTTTCTTTCTCATATAAACGAAAACCCCACAGACCCAGCTGTGTTAACGACTGGCTCACAGAGTGAGGTCACTCGAGATGGAAAGCACTGATGTGGTGACAGGCAGCTAATGGGAAGACAGTCGACAGCGCGGAACGTGTTCAAGAAACAGTTGTTCATTTAAACAGAAGCCAGTCCGAATATGGGATGGACTCTTCCCCAGGGCATGAAATTCCCCATTTCCTGTGAACGAGCGCCTGAGGCTTCTGGAACTACTTTCAAAACTCTCTGTTACGTTGATAGTGCCATCTTATTCCTTCTTACTCCTTTTCAGATGTGCCGATGTCTTTTCATCTTTCTTGTCTGCTAAGCCCCCTGAAGGCACTCCCTAAAGAAATCATTGACTACCCCCTAAAACTCTGGGGACTTGTAAAAACCACAATGGCATGTTTCTCATAATCAGTTATATGGACAGTTGACAGCAAAGCTGGGAGGAGAAAAGATGGTCACAAAGAAGGTGTGTTGTGTGGGCTCCGCCTGCATCTCCAACTGACTCGTGGACCAGGAGAAGAGGAACCTGAGAATTCATTTTTGTCCTTCTCCCCAAGAGCAGCTGGGAAGCGAAATATCCCCCCCTTTGGGGTTGGCAGTCTTGAAGGTCAACATGGATTGAGGCAGGCATTTGGAAACATTACATGAGGTTTGAGTTAAAGCAAAGTAGGAAATGAAGACTTGCTGGAACGAAGTGAAGGATGACAGTGGGCTCCAGTTTTTAGTGTAATAGATGCTGAAAAATGTCATGTCACTCTTTAGGCACGAATGCTTCTAAGCAGATGTCTGTGCAGGAAGGGACCCACCCAGCATGGGGGAAGGAGCCCAGAAGTAAGAACCAGCAGTTACATGATCAAGGCTTGCCTCTGACACTAATTGGTTGTGGAGGCTCGAACAAGGACATAAATTCAGTGGCTCTCAACTCCCCTGTAAAATGAGGCCATGTGGTCTTCGAAGGTTGACTTCGGCTCTACAGGGCACTGCAATGTAAATCACAAAGAGAAAACCAGCCTGTGACTTTAATGGTCCCTATGAGTTGCAGCCTAAAAACTTTCCAATTGAAAACTTCCTTCCCAAGGCCACAGGGATGAGAGACGTACCTGGGGTCATCTGTCCCTTCACTGCCAGAGCTATCATTTGTCAACAAAGCCCTCGATGTTTGGGAGTGGTCCTGAACGCTCTTTGAATCCCAGTGGGAAGTAAGAAGTTACCTGCAGCTTCCTTAAATGAGCTCTTTATGCTATGCCTGTTCTCTTATACCATATCCACTTACTGAGTGACCAGTTGAACCAGGCCAGGACCCGCAGGGAAGTCACCACACACAATTGGGTGTCTAGCATGCACCTTGGTCAACCAAATTTGCCTTGCCTCTTTGTAAGAAGCAGAATCCCAGTAGAAAAGCTTGAAAAACAAAACAAACAAAACAAAAAGTTTTTCTTATTCTGGCGTGCATTAGTCAGGCAGTTGGTGAAATGTGTAAATACCTCTATGCATATTAAATCCATTTAATAGAAACATTCCCCTGTGCACATTCATCCTTTAGCAGACCTTTAAAAAAGAAATCTCGGCATGTTTTATTTTCTTTTTAGTTTTGCATATGCTGGATCGAGGCTTTAGTGGCATTCCCATATTTTGGGTAGAGAGATGTGCTCTGTGAACATTTTGATAAGACGCCTTGTCCTATACCCTGTACTGTGTTGACACGGTTTACGCTGTTGTAAATACCTTCTCTGGCCTGCACCTTTTAGAATGTTTTGGGAGTGAAACGTTTTATGACAAGTCTCCAAATGTGGTATGGGAAGGCAGACTGGACGTGGGAAATCTGACCTACACAATTTCAGCAGGGTATCTTTATATCCCCGGGGTGGGGTGGAGAACAACAAAAATTATGCCCGACCACAGCCCTCTTTTTGCAGTGCCCTCTGAGAAGATGTGCAACTGAGCCCTACTGTCTCAGCCCCTGGAATCTGGAAGTGGTAAGAAAAGAACAGCAGAGGCGAGGACCTTACTTCTCTCTTGTGTGCTCTTTTCCAGTTTCAATTGCGTGAGAGGGCTTAATTTGGGAAGATGGAAAACAAAAGATTCTCTGTTTTGGGAAGCTGAGAAAGACAATTATCACAGAGAACCCTCAGTTTTACAAATAGCATCTTGTTTAATCCTTATTATCTCTATGCAATCGTGTGCCCATTTTACAAATGAGGAAATAGAAGCACAGAGAGGTTACATAGATCACCTGAAGTCACACAGCCAGCAAGGGGCAGGGATGATAGCCCAGACAGGCTAGCTGGAAAGCACATGCTCTTTACCACCAGTTTGTTCCTCTCCCAGACAGCCTGTATATGGGAGGGGGAGCGGAAAGGAAAGGAGAAAGCCCCTAAAATGTGCCTCCTGGGGAGTTTTCATATGTTGCTCTCTGGACTTTTAGGGATTACTGCCCTTGCCTTGTTACCTTTGCCCTTACCTCCCCTAAATGAGTCCCGTGACTATGCCCCACCCTGAGTCATTCTTGCCTGAAGCTGGAGATATAATTAGGTTCTTCTCCCTCCTTGGAGTCTAGTGGGTATTGATAAAAAACAAAACAGACAACAACAACAATAACAAAAAAAAAAAAAACAAGAAAATAACACCCCAGACCCATGCTCTGATTACAACCTTGTCATCACAGAGGGTTTCTGCCAGTCAATGCTCTTTCTTGCAAATTGGGCCAAGCCTGCAGCCCCCAATCCTGTGTGCTCCCAGGCTGCTCAGCTGCCCTAAGTCACAGCTCTCTCTCTTCCCCCAGTCTTTGCTATCCCGATCTATAAGGCTAAGTACTCCTCATATGTGTGCACGTGTGTGTGTGTGTGTGTGCGTGTGTATCCATATATACATATGCATGGCTGACGTGGGGGGCTGGATCATTCTGTCTTGAGCATTGTAGGATGTTAGCAGCACCCCTGGTCTCTACCCAGTAGATGCCAGGAGCGCCCTCCCGTCACTGTGACACCCCAAAATGTCCCAGACATTGTGAAATAGTCCCCAGTGAAAAACCCCCAGGCTGGATTTAGACTTTAATCCCTGCCCTACTGTCCCTGGGCCCTTCCCCAGCCTGCTGCCCTACCCACCACCCTGGACCTCACTGCCCATGAACACATGTCCCTAGTGGCCACATCCTCACATACTAGTCCTGAGCCCCATTTGTTTCTCCACATCAGTGACATACCCCCAGACTAGAAAACCAGGGCTGAGCAGTTCCAGAGCTGACAAGACTATTGGACCCCTTGGACATGGTCTGTCATGTCTGTTGGCATCTCTGAAGTCCTGTTCCAGAGCTGACTCGCTTCTCCAAGCCCCCGTGTGCAGATGTCATCCCTGGTCTCAATTCTGCCTTGAGGAAGCTGCCATCCTTCAAACCTAGATCTTGAACTAGTATAGAATCTTGTATTTAGGAACCAACCAACTCTGTACCTTGGCAGTTTTTTCTTGGTGCCAAAATTTCCAGGGTGCAGCACTGGGGAGGGGGGTGGGAAACAGGTAAATAACTCTTCCCCTCAGCTTTTGAGAATGTGAATCTGAATGGAACATCTATACGGGGTGGCCAGTCTGATGGTGGCAACAGCTTGCTTTTGTGTGTCCACCCCACAAAACCAGCTGATGACAAAAGAGTGAGAAATTACTTCAGAGGGTCAGGGAAGAATTTAAATAGTAAAGTTTGTAATTTAAATAATTTCTCTCTGATAGAGTCCTTCTGCTGCACAGTTTAATCCAGAGCAAAGACACCCATGTATGTTCCAATAACTAAGTCATGGTCTCATATATCATCAAGGTCTTTTGTGGCCCCACATTGTGGAGTGACTCCAGAAATAAAAGTCAGCCCATGGGGTCTGCCAGACTCATCAGGATAGGTGGAAACAGGGCCTGGGGAGGTTTGGCTCAGCAGTTTTTGCCCACTGAGAGACCTTTGTGTGTTGGACAAAACGATGGTTAGTTTCATGTCAACTTGACGGAGCCATAGGGTGCCCAGATGTTTGGCCAGACATTATTCTGGGTGTGTCTCTGACAGCATTTCTGCATAGGAAGAGCATTTGAATTGGTAGGCCAAGGAAAGCAGATAGCCTCCCCTAACATGGGTGTGCCATAGATCAAATGTTTGTATCACAGTCCCCACCCCCACCAAATTTGTATGTTGAAATCCTAGTCCCAGTGTGATGGTTTTAGGAGGTGGGGCCTTTGGGAGGTGATTAGGTCATGAGAGTGGGGCCCTGATGAATGGGATCAGTGCCCTTATCAAAGAGACCCCAGAGAGCTCCTTCACCTCTTCCACCATGTAAGGATATCATGAGAAGACAACTGTCTGTGAACCAGAAAGTGGGTCTCAGCAGATCTACTGGTGCCTTGATCTTGGACTTCCCAGCCTCCAGAACCACGAGAAATAAATGCTTGTTGTTTAAGCCGCCCATCCATGGAATTCTGCTATAGCAGCTTGAACCGGTTAAGACACAATCAGTTGAAGACCTGAAAAAGAACAAAAAAGCTGAGTAAGACAGAACTCCTGCTGCCTTACTGCTGAGCTAGGTCACTGGTCTTACCCTGCCTTCAGGCTCAAATGGAAAAATCGGCTCTTCTTGGGTCTCAAGCCTGCCTGCCTTCAGACTGAAATGACACCACCGGCTCTCCTGGGCTCCTGCTCGCCCACTGCAGATCTTGGAACTTCTCAGATTCCACAATCACATGAGCCCGTTCTTGATATATAACAAAGGTTCTATTTCCCTGGAGTACTCTGACTAATTCAGACAAAACACACAGTACCGATGCTGTCAATGAATAGTGCGTCAGAGGTCACATTACAGCTTAGTCAAGCCACCGACCATCAGTCCTCTCAGGACATGGTAGAGTGTTAAGTGATATAGTTGTCCAGGCTTCTAAGAACCGGAGATGAAATATTTGTCCCTTCATCTGAACTTGGGTTAAGGCGAACTACATTGAAGAAAGAAAGAGCAACATCTTAGATTAAATAAGACAGTTCTTGGTGTTCTTAGCAAATATTGGTGCTAGATTTCATCATCAAATAACTCAGATTGAAATAAAGATAATGACCATGATGATATTAGAGATCTTAACCTATTCCAGCTTTATGACAAATGCTTATTATTACTAAATTAATAAAGATGTAGCACAGAGATTTTAGAATTTGCATATTATTAGACATACGTGAATGACCCAGATTTCTCCATGTTTGCGTGGTAAGCAGTGCCAGGTCTGGGGGGCCCTCAGTGGTGGCTCCCAGGCTGCTGTGTCACCCCCAAACCCCAGCTCTCCTCCCTACTTCACGCTCCATTCCTGTGCCCTGAGGCAGGCACCTGAGCTGCTGAGAACGTTCTTACACACACTTTCTCCCACCTTTGACTGGACTGTTTCACAGGACGAATTCCCTAAGTAGAATTACAGAGTCAATGGAACCTGTGGAGACATACTGCCAAACTGCTCTCCAGAAGGTTCTACCAACCCGCAACCCTTCTCGAGCCTGTGTGCCCCTCTCCCCGTGAGGGCAGTAAATGCTTGTCTTCATGCAGTAAAGGATGCTCCCTGGAGCTGCACATTTAACAGTTTGTAACCAATTAGGGGTATTTTACTCAGATTTTTTTTTTTTTTTTTTTTTTTTGTCCTGAGAGATCTGTGTCTTCTTTCGTCTTTTGCGGCTTTGGCAGCAATGATCATCTTTTCAGCCAAATTGGGCTAAAGAAGCCAGCAAGTGAGATAGACTGGTAAAGAAGCTGTGCCTATTGTACTTTCTCCATGCACGTATGGTGTCCATAAACTCTGCCCTAAGTCTCTTTGTTCAGACAGGGTTGTGTAAGTTCCCAGGACAGCTACCTTAATTTTTGCTCTCTTTTTTAAAAAGCAGGTATATGAGCTCTGACAAACCCTCACAAGGCAGCAGCATGAAGTAGAAGATAGACCAAGCACCTGGGAAGCGGGCCACACGGTTGTGACCTGGATCTGCCCCACAACCCTGGGTGCCCCACAGCCCTGGGGGACCAGTCAAGCCACGTGTGAGTCTGTCTTTCTTCATCTTCTAGGGACAGTGTAGTGCCTAACCCCTGTGAAAAGAGGAAAATGATTCCTACTTCACATGGTCAATGTCAGGATTCAATAAGATTGCATATATGTAGGGGTGCCTGGGTGACTCAGAGGGTGAAGCCTCTGCCTTCGGCTCAGGTCGTGATCCCAGGGTCCCTCTCCCTCTGCCCTCCCCCCCTCCACTTGAGCTCACTGTCTCTCTCTCTCAAATAAATAAAATCTTAAAAAAAAAGATCACGTATATGTCAACATTTACAAAAACATTTTCCATTAGTATTACATTTGTAATGACTTAATTAAACAGTCGAATGGTAGAACTCGATATTCAGCTGCTAGGGCTGCTATAACAAAGTACCACAGACTGGTGACTGAAACCAGAGAAATGTAATGTCTCACAGTCCAGAGGCTGGGAAGTCCTGGATGAGGTGGCCACAGGGTCTGTTCCTTCTGAGGTCTCTCCCCTTGGCTCATAGATGACCATTTTCTCCCTATGTCTTCACATGATCTTACCTTCATGCATATCTCTGTGTCTAAATTTCCTCTTTTTATGAGGACATGAGTCATACTGGATCAGGACCCACCCTAATGATCTCATTTTATCTTGATCACCTCTATAAAGACCCTATCTCCAAATAAGGTCACATTCTGAGCCGATAGGGGTTAGGACTTTGAAAGAGGAATTTTGAGGGGACACAATTCAGCCCACAACAACCTCTGCAGCTGAAAGGAACCGAGAGCTCCTACTCCATAATAATCCTCATTCATCTGGGAGACAGGGTGAGTGAGGCAGCGTGTTCTCCCAGGGGCTGGGAGGAAAGCAGTAGCAAATCCAGGAATCAATCTTCCTAGGTGAGGACATGAATTGTTGACTCAGTTCCTCACAATTCAGTTCACTTTTATTTCCCCACCCACTCAAGTATACGCAGACAATTTTTTTTTTTTAACACAGATTCTCAAACTTCTCAGTGAATACAGACATGAGGGCTGGGCTGACATCCTTCTCCTCACGCAAATTGCCAGCCCTCAGAGAAGGCAAAGGAAGGTCTCATGGCAGCTCAGCTAGAAGGAGAAAATCATTTCTGGCTCACGTCAGAAAACTATAGTGTCGTGTTATTGTGTTTGAACTCAGGTTATATCAAAGTACCATATCTAAATGTTAATACAACAATCCACACTTGGGTCAAGACTGGGAAGGAAGGAAGTTAAATGTCATAGCTCCTGTTCTATAAGGCAGATATGGCACCCAGTGTTTTCATTAACTTATCTCAATCCACTCTCCATGCATTTTAGATAATTTTACATTTTGAATTCTCTTCCTCCATGCTTGTGTCCACCCACAGGGAAACTGAAGGCTGCCTCTGCATATTAGGGGGTGGAAGGATCAGTAATTTTCCCCCAGACTGGGCATCAGCTATTGCGCAACTCAGTAAGTCTTTAGACTCCTTTGTCCCTTAGCCGTTTTACCTGAAAAGTGGGGATAATTGGTTCTGTGTCCCTTTATCTCCCATCAAATGAGGACACTACTAAGTAAAGGCTTTGAGTCAAGGAGAGAAGTCCCAACATGAACAAGGCCAGTAAAATGGTTAGGATTACTATGCATTATTTCCTACGGCTCAATCCCAAGGAAAACTTTGTAGAAAGTTTAGTGTGGGCAAAAATGTAGGATAAGACTCAGAAGTCAAAAAACATGAAGAAAATGGAGATAAATTGTTTCTCAGTGCTACTATAAAAGCTACAGTATATTTTAAATGAGGAGACTTGGGAAGTTCTTCCTTGAACTTCATGTAAACTGTCATGATGGAGATTTAAGAATAAAATAGATTAAGTACTAATTTACCAAACTTGACTTTCTGGAAATGAACGAGCTGGATTCCAAGGGTGCAAAATCTCCAACTGGGTTACCAGAATCAAAGGGATGACCTCAGCTTCCAACACTGTCCTTGACTCCTTCCAGCTGGAGACCTACCAAGGCAGTGACTAACAGAAACATCCAGCAAGCATGTCTCCACCCCAGCGACGCAGGTAGATGGAGATGGAACCATAGGAATGGTTAAAACACTATGTCCAAATATAGGCAAGATGAAAATGGAACAGTTCCCACTATCATTTCTCAAGCAGTCTTGATGTTCATCCTCCAAACAAGAGCAACTGTGTCATCCGGAAGGCTTCCAGTCTCCATGGCATGTGTTGGGTATTTTCCCAGAGAGCTGCTCTTGCCAGGGATTTGCTGAGGCTGGGAATATGCTTTCCACTTTGGGTTTGATGAGTAGATGAGCCAGTGTGTGGGGCCAGCGATGGGGGGTTACAAGGGAAAAATAAATAGAGCTAGACCTCCATCTGTGCCTGTGTCTCTCCGTAGCTCGGTTTTTGCTCACCTTCTCCAAATACCCTCTACTCACTCACTCCATGTCAAGTTCAGAGTCTCTCATTTCTCAGATTCTGGGTTGCTCTCACCCTTGAGCATGGATTCTCTTGTGTTCGTAATTGTAGTTTCCAAGATATATTGAGTCTACCTCTGCAAATACTGCTCATATATTATGCCTTTCTTTTTTAGTTCAGTCCCTTATGTCATTCCCTTTATGGCAGCTTCCTAATTTTTCTCCCTATGTGGCAGACTCTGGGGCCCATTTAGCAAGCATGCTCCACTCCTCTTCTCCCTTGCTATTTTAACTCTAATTTTTGTTAGATATCAACCAGAAAACTCCTGATAGCCATAGAAGATGTGTGTGCTCCAGGCCAAGGGAATGAGTCTATAGCTCAGAAGATGTGAAGGGATGCCTGTTGGGGACTTCTGAGGAAATTTTTTGGTCCCTGATTATAGTGGATTGAATTGTGTTCCCCAAAAAGATATTTTCAAGCCCAAGCTCCCAGTACCTATGAATTTAACCTTATTTGGAGACACAGTCCACATATATTCAGGTTGAGATAAGGTCGTACTAGATCAGAGTATGTCCTTCAGTCCAATGACTGTTATCTTTGTAAGAGAAAGGAGAGGGGGATTTGGATGTACAGAACCAGAAGAAACACACACGGAATAAAGCCATGTAATGCCAGAGGCAGAAAGTGGAGAGATGTAGCTACAAGCCAAGGAATGCCAGGGATTACAATAACCCTCAGAAGCTAAGAAGAAGTAAGGAAGGATCCTTAGCTGGAGACTTCTGAGGGAGCATGGCCTTAATAAAACTTGTTTTCAGACTTCTAGCCTTCAGAACTGTGAGAGAACATACTTCTGTGATTTTTAAGCACCAGTTTGTGGTACTTTGTTATGGCAGTCTGGCAAACTAACACATTGATTAAAGGTAAGAGCATCCCACATGTCTTCAGCTCTAATTTGTTATTTATTTTTTTTATTTTTTATTATGTTCAGTTACCCACTGTGTAGTACATCATTAGTCTTTGATGTAATGTTCAATGATTCATTAGTTATGTATAACACCCAGTGCTCATCACAACACGTGCCCTCCTTAATAATTTGCTATTTCTATATTCAGCTGCTCTGTAAGGGAAGGAACCATGTTTTTCTTCTTTACTCTCTGCTATGCCCAGAATCCAGGAGGGACTCAAAACCATCTCTTGACTGAATTAGTTTCACATTTGATAGGACATTGAAGCTTAGCAATACCACAGACTTGCCCAACAGCACATATCAAGAACATAAGAGGATAGATTTAGCCCTGGTCTGTCTGATTTTAAGCCTGTGAATGAGGGGCTCCTGGGTGGCTCAGTCAGTTGAGTGTTCAACTGTTGATTTCGGCTGAGGTCATGATCTCAGGGTCGTGAGATTGAGCCCCGAGTCAGGCTCTGTACAGAGTGTGTAGCCTGCTTAACGTTCTCTGTCTCCCTCTCACTCGGCCCCTCCCCACACTCTCTCTCTCTCTCTCTCTCTCAAATAAATAAATAAATAAAGCCTGTGAATGAACGAATGAATGAATGAACAAATAGAAGTAAGAATACTCGGTCCAGAGACTGAAAACAAAAGTCATGACACTTTTGCACAGAGAGCTTTTGTCTTTCTCCATTCTCAAAGTTCATATTTAGCCCCTCAAAAGAACTATATGGACGTCTCCAAGACATCCATGGGAATCATTGTCAGATTACACTCCAGCAATATGTCAGTGGGTGACAATTCAAGTGGTGGCATTTAGCATCTTCCATTCACTTTAACACTTAAATTTTTTTTTTTTTAACACTGACTGCATAGGCATGTTGACTTGGAGAGTCACAGAGAAATTACAGTGGGACCTGTCTTTGTGGAGCTTAAGCTCCATGGTGGAATATTCAATATGGATCAAATTAGAAGCCAACAGACTAGTGTTAGAATATGGCATAGAATTTTTAGGCCCTTTCTGGCTAGTGAAAGGGCCATTCGAATATGGACACTTTAAAGGGGGTAGGCAGAGAATGAAGAAGCAGCAAGCCACACATCCTATATCTTAATTTCTCCCTGGTAGCATCCCACTAGATCTAGTGCACCTCTTTTTCCAAAAGCCTTGGATGATGGCACTTAAGGCCTGACCTATGGGGCAGGGCTGGCCTGGCTCCAGGCAGTGGCTATCTTGGCACAGGGTCCTTCCTGCTGTGCTGACAACAGCTGGAAACTGCTCTGGGAGCCACAACCCCCACTAACAACTGCTGGTCGATCTTGGGGAGAGTTTCTTCCTTGGCAGATAATTCAGGTTAAAAGAACAAACATGTTGACAACTCCATCCAAGGAAAGTTGTTAATAAGTGTGAACAATGCTGATGATAACAGTGCTTTTCTCAGAAGGCCACTTAGAAGAGCATTGTTGTTCACATTTATTTAAGGCTGCTGGGGTCTTATCTTGCACATGTCATGTGCTCCCACTTATCCCCCAGCAGTTACTCCACTGAAGTCTGCAGTGAAGTCCAGTTCGGCACAGCTGACCACATGAAGATCAGGTGGGAGCAAAAAAGTGTTTCTCTCCCATGTTTATTCTCAGCAGACGTGTAGATGTGACTCGGTCATAAGAAAAACACCTTTCTAGAGCTATCGCAGTTATATTTCTACTTAGTTCTCAAATAACATTACGCCCCTATTTGCAGGAGAAGATGAAGATAGGAGATGAGTTATCAAATAGGCTTTGAACCCTAGGATCATGTATAATCTGAATAGTCCCTCCTTCCCATAGCCAGGATTGGTTTCCCCAGAATCATCAATGCTTTTGATCAAATGGCGTCTATAGTCAGTAAGTGTGGCTACCCATTGAGTTGACCCTACAGCGTAAGGCAGGATTGGATTTGCAGTATTAAATCAAAAGGTTCGTTATTTCTAAGTGAAATAACAGAACTCTGTACACACACACAGGCTTCCAGGTTTGTGTTCACACACATGGATCATATGTACACACACATGGACAATATGGGAAGATACATCTGCAGAAAGCCCTAGTGCCATGGTTAAGAGCATTGACTCTAGGGGTACCTGGGTGGCTCAGTCATTAAGCGTTTGTCTTCAGCTCAGGTCATGATCCCAAGGTCCTGGCATCGAGCCCCGCATCAGGCTCCTTGCTCAGCGGGAAGCCTGCTTCTCCCTCTCCCACTCCCCCTGCTTGTGTTCCCTCTCTCACTGTGTCTCTGTCAAATAAAGAAATAAAATCTTAAAAAAAAAAAAAAGCATTGACTCTGAAACCGCACTATCTGAATTTGTATCCCAACTCTTAAAACATGTGTGACCTTGAACTAAATATTCAACTCCTCTCCTCCTTGGGTTCCTCACCTGTAGAAAGAGAGTAATGATAGTACATACCTCCAAGTGCTCTTGAGGAGATCAAAGGAGCTGGTGTGTGTGAGGGACTCGGGAGAGTGGCTGGCTCGGGGAGGGCCGTGGCGGTGCTTCCTAACCGGGAGAATCCCTCTCTACAGGGAGGGGAATGTGGTCTCTGTGTCTCTAGCGGGGCAGTCCTGAGTCCAGCTGCCTCACAAGTTCCACCACCAACAGGTTGTAGATGGTAGTGAGTGACCAGTGATCTCTGCCATGCCTGTGTCACAGGGCTGATTTTTATTTTTGCTCATGTGAATACGTGACTAATATTTACGTCACTCACTAGAAAGCAGGTTCCCTGGGGCCAGGAAAGTTGGAGGACATATCACGGTTTTCTCCCCAGCATATAACATCTTGCTCAGCATATTGTAGGTGCTTAATATTTGTTGAATGAATGGTAACTGCTCTTACTGCTACTACTATTGCTACTAACACATGTAACCACTGCTACTGACATTACTTTCAGAACCGAATTAGATTTTCTCTGTCCTAGAATTATACTGAGATATGTATCCTTGCCTAGAAATTATAACATGAAGATTAACCCAAAACATTCAAATAATAATAATAATAAACTTTATTTTGTAAAAAAGGAAAAAGACTAGAAAATAAAAAGTTAAAATTAAAAAAAAAAACTCAAGAAGAAAAATAATCAAGGCTTTGTTCTGCAACAAGTGTAAAATCAAATAAATACTGGGAAAATTTTGTGTGGAAAACAGAGAAAATAATACTGCTAGGTGGTGCCAGGTAATTCACAATCAGGAATCACTTCCAAGAAGCCTAGAATTAGTGGTATGTCCAGATACCAAATGGGGAAGCATAGAATATAGTTAAGAAACAAAACAATAAAATGTTGGATTTTAACTTGGGAATGTGAGCACCACTACTTACCATCACCAGAATTTTAAGAAGCAGGTGCCTGACTGGCCTAGGACAGCAAGTTCTCAGAAATGTCTTGTTCAAGAGAAGCAGATTCAAGCTGGCCCAGTGAGAGCCATGCACACCTGAAGGAAAGTATGTGGCAGTGATGAGGGGATTGTGCAGGACAGAGTTTGGTTGAAGATTAAAGGAAAAGCAGAGAGGGAATATGCTGGGACCACCCATCCAGATGGAGGAAGCAATGATGTTTTCCAGGCGTGGATCAAACAGCAGGCACAGATGCAGCCAGAGGAGTAGGATATGGCAGGGGAGGGGGTTCTGTGGGGAGAGGCCATGGGGACATCTGCTAGGAATTGACCTAGCTAAAAGCGGAAGCAATGCAGAAGTGTTTCTCTGGATCTATTCTAACCAACAAGGAAGTGGCAGGGCCCTGGGAAAAAAAAAAAATGAGCAGGTTACTCCAGAGTCTGTGATAGCCAACAATGGGTGAGCTGGGTATTGTCAGATGAATGGCCTGGTTCTGAGAAGGCAGAGCTCTAAAAGTTTAGAACGAAGACCAGAGGGACTCCAAGACGAGAATAAAATAACAAGTTGCCTCAAAAGGAATAGAGAGTCCTTGTGAAGAGCATACTTCTGACTGGGAAGAAAATGGGGAAGTATCTAAAGAGGTGGCCAACAGGAAACGATCTGGTGAAGTCAGATGTAAAAACACTTGTACACACAAAACAACTGAATGAAGATGAATACAGATGAGAGTAAGAAATAGTGTTGGGAAGCCTTATGCTTTGAAGAGGTTTGAAAATATGCTAAGGCCTAAAATGGGAGTCCAGAAAAAAGAGTAAAGACAGGATAGACCTTCTGTAAGGGCAGCTGACAACAGAGAGAAAGGATAGCAACTCAACTCAGTTAAATCAAACAAGCATTTATGGACTGTCTTCTCTGTTAGCTACTACTAGGCATGGGGCCATGACTCTGCTCACTAGAAACTCATAGGCCAGATAAAGAAAGTATACAGATAAATAAATTATCCATCAGAATAGTAGGTTTCCGTAGTGTTATATATATTTTAGGAGAAAGTTTAATTTGGGGGTGCGGCTTCAGTTAGGAAACATTTCACCAAGGAAAAGAATGCAGACGTAGTTTTTTTAAAGATTTTATTTATTCATTTGACACAGAGAGAGAGTGAGAGAGAGAGAGCACAAGCAGAGGGAGTAGGAGAGGGAGAATAAGGCTCCCTGCTCAGCAGGGATTGTGGGGCTCAATCCCAGGACCCTGGGATGATGACCTAAGCTGAAGACAGGTGCTTAACCTATTGAGCCACCCAGGTGTCCCACAGAGGTAGGTTTTGAGGAGTGTTGATAGAGGCTCTGGATTGGGAAACATGAATAATTTAGGGGAAAGCAGAGGAAGAGGAACCTGCTGAAGAGGGTGAAAAGAAATGCTCAGGGAAGAAGGCAGAACCTACAGACAATGGTCATATCAGTCTGGGGAGGAGAGAATTTCCAACAGCAAAATCCCCACAGAGGTAGAATGATATGAAACGGTTGTATATGCCGATAGGAAGGTCCTAGTGACCTTAGGATAATTTTGGTGGAGTTGGGGACAGAAACAGGTCCCTAGATGGTCTACAAGACAAGGTGGAGGACACCATTGTTTCCAAATTTTGCCTGTGATGGGAGCAAAAGAGAAGGTGGACACTTCAAGAAGATATAGGGTCAAGGATGAATTTTGTGCGTTTTTTTCTTATTTGTAATTTTTAATTTGTTTATTCATGGGGGAATACTTCAACACAGCTAGATGGTTAGAGGAAAAGGAGAGTAGAACAAAAGTCACTGGAAATGAAAGATAATAAGGAGGTAATTGATAAGGAAAGACCCTGGAGGAAGCAGATAGGGGATAGGAGTTGAAAGCCATGTGAGGACATTAACTGTGAGAAGGAGATGTTGGCTTCTCCATGAAAATTTCAAGGCTCTGAAAACAGATCCACCTATCATCAGCACTTGGGGCAGAATATGAGGGTTTACTTCATGTGGTCTCCCCTTCTTTGGGAATTAAGAAGAGATGGAATCCCCTAAGAGGGAGAAGGGAGGTAGTCCCAAGGGGGATTTGAGGACTAGAGAAACTCTTTCTAGGGAAATGGAAGAGGGAACAGTTGTGGGGTTTGCAGAAGGACAGTTGGGTAGAGTTGAGATCCCAGCTTAGGCTGGAGACCATAGCTGTGTAGGACACCAGTCTGCATGGCATCTGAGTTTCACCAGTGGTCCAGGTGCAGACGAGGCAGATGGTTATATTGGCCCAAGGATACAGTCTGCCAGGCAAGCAGGTGGAAGGATAAGCTTGTTTGGGAATGGAAGATGGATCATGAGATGGAGGCTACTTAATGCTAGAAGTGAGAATAGCAAACAGATCTTCCAAGAGATAAAAGGACACATATAGTAGGCATACAGAAGTAGGAGAGCAAGAATAATACAGTATTGTGGCAGAGAGAGGGATACCCAGGTATAAGTTTTCATAAGAGGAAGAACTCCAGGTTTTATCAATGTCTAAGGTGTAGCTGTGGGAGTGTGTGTCAGGGTGTGGGGATCAATGGAGTTCAGCATGTCAAGAAAAGAGGGTTGAATGGAAATATTTTTAAAAAAAATCACGGCTATGTTTATTTGCTCTCACACAGAGGAACAGCTTAATCCTGCTTCCCTGCTAAGGGGCAGGACCTAGGAGAGAGAGAGATATGAGGATGCAACTGAGAGAAGAAATAGTACAGGAAAGTTCTTGAGGATGTGGGAAAACATGCAATGCCGACCAGCCAGTGGTATCTGCCGCAGAGAGTAGAAACAGGGAGCAGGAATCAAGATGGGTCTGGACATGATACAGTCCTCTGGACACTTGAGGTAAGAACTTGAGGAGCTGGAGGTATTCCAAGGCCAGGCAATGTGTTACCTGTGCCATGAGGCAGTGACGTGGAGGGAAGAGGTGGAGGTCTGGAATAGCCAAGTGCATCTCCTCTGACTGGCTGAAGGATCCTGGTGACTCTCCCCAACTGTGTTCAGAGAACAAAGGAGGCCAATGATGGTTGGTTCCCAGTCGGCATTTCACTGGCTCTGGTTGCTAAGAAGACACAGGGGATTACCAGTGAAAGCAAACATGTCCTGTCAACCAAGGAGCCTGGGGTAGAGAAAGAAGGAAGTAAAGCCAAGCCGATACTGGTGGGTCTGAAACAAAATGGAGGAATGGAGGAATTGGATGATTTGAGCATCAGATTTAACTGGAAACATCTATGAGTCAACGCCGAGATGAAATGGCCATGATAGGAGGTGACCTCATTACAGTCAACCTGAGACATCACAAGCATCTCCATCCCATTTAGCAAAGCTCAAGGGCTAGGCAAGCACTTGGTTCCCTGGCCACTCTGAGTGTCTGTGTAAAACTCCACCTAGCTCACACTCAAGCACACACCAATCAATAAACATGTTTCCTGTAAACTTTTAAATGAACCGTCGACCCCTCAGGGATCTGTGTTTAATTATTTATTATGCTCTGTATGCCATATGTGTATGATGCTCTTTTAGGACAGGTTGCATTTTGGGAAAAGGAGGAGCTAGTCCACGTCATCACTGGCCTTCTGCTGTGAGGCCTATAGGGGAGGAAGGGTCTAAATAAAGGTTTTCCTCAGATGAGTCCTGTGGGGATGAATGGCTGAATCCCTGGAATTAAGTTTTTTGACAGCCCTGGAAAAGGAGGCTGTACAAATAAGGTTTCATTTGTGAGACTGGACTACTTAATTTATAATAATACTACAAGAAAAAAAGAAAAGTGTAATGAGCACAGCTTTCTTTTTTTTTTTACTTAATTTAACCCAAATGTATTGGCCTCATTTTTTTCTTTATATCGTGCTCTTGAATCCAATTTTTACACCCCTCTATATACGAGAGGTTTATTTGTAACCAGAACAATGTGTCTGATGAAAAAAATACCCCAGTGGTATTCTGATTTCTCCCTGAACCTTCATATATTATAATTTAACCTGCAACGAAGCCAAAAATGCAAATTATCTGTAAAAGACCAATTTGAAATAGGACCTCAGTGAGCCCTTGTGACGAGCTGTGAGTAACAAGATGGAGTGTCATAAAGATGAAGTACATAGAACCCCCCACTCCCTTCCTCTCTCTATGGCCACGTGGTGACTGTTGGTGCCAGCATAAACCACAGTTCTCAAAGATCCAAAGTTGCCCTGAGGACTCCAGAGTTAAAACACACCAGAGTTAAAACACACCAGAGAGTTAAAACACACTCAAAGATCCAAAGTCGCCCTGAGGGCTCCAGAGTTAAAACACACCAGAGTTAAAACACACTCAGCTACATCCATGTTAGGAGTTACCCTAAATGAGATAGATGATAGATGGATAGATTATCGGTAGACAGGTAGATAGATGACAAGTAGATAGACAGACAGAGGCTATGGACAAACAAATGAAGGTGACCTGAACAACTCCCCAAGGGCCCAGTCCTTACCCAAAAAATGCAGAATCATGTAAGAATTATAGAAGAGTTTCCATTTGCTGCCCACATTCAGGAATAGCCAACACCTGTTCCCTTTCTTCCTGGGCCTAAAAGCCCTCTGGCAATAGGTAGTCACACCTGAGGCAGTAAGTCTTTATCACTCTGGAGTTGGTGTTTTTAGACCAGACCCAGGTATTGTCAGGTTTGTAAGTAGCAGGAAAGGAGAATATTTCAGAGTCCTACTTTTTATTTGACTGATGATCTTCCTGCCTCCCCCACACCTAGGTATGTTACTATCCCAAAGTGTAGGAAAACAGATTTCCTTAGGTCTAGAGTGGAGTGTTAGGCCAGTGAGAAAATAGCTTAATGGCCCAATACTGAAGCAGTGAAGGAGGTGCTGTCATAGTTTAGTCCACAGAAGAAAGCCTGATAAAAGGGGCTTTATATATACCTGAATAAATAAACAATAAACCAATACAGACTATTCAATTTCCTGCTTCCTAAGAAAACTAGCTCAGAAATACCTTCAAATAAAACTAAACCCCATCTGTTCCAGAAAAAAAAAAAAAAAAAAGAATCTTCTAGAAGAGTCTCAATAACAGGACAGATTCTACCCTCCTGCTTGGGTATCCTTGTTAAGGTCTCAGGGATAAGACTCATGCCACTTACTGAATTGGACAAAATATTTCGAGAGATCATTAAGATGTTTTTATTTTAATGTACCTGGTGGATATAAATGTTGATAAAATATATGATTTAAAATATCAAAGCTATAGGATAAAATACCACACGTTTCTGTCCTTGACTGGAGACTGTTGGACAACCTCTTTAAGTTATGGGTGCTATTGTTCTTAGACCATGGCAAATGGAGCACAGATAAATATATTTAGGCTGTTTCTGTTAACATAATAATTTGTACAGTCACAAACCCAATAACATAGACATTAACACTAGGAAAAATGTATCCCTGGCACTCTGAGACTCAGTCCTTTCTTGCTTCTTTGGGTATGAAATCACTTATGAATATGCTGCCTAAGAATATCAAACTCCCATCACAATGACCCAAGTTGACAAAATGATGTTAGAGGCCAAGTCAGTGTTTCAGTGTATTTTACAAATGTTATAGAAATAATCACTATAGAGTATCCATTTAAGAGAATAAATGGCTTATTTAACTCAACTTAACAGTTGTTCCAGCGGGCCATCCATGGTGAAATTTGCAGATGACCTTGAAATTGTTGTACATAGATTCTGGGGCAGAGAGGGGCAGAGTGAGCAGCCTAAACTTGCCATCTTTTTCAGAAAATGAAAATAAAGATCCTCTTGGTCCTCAACTTGCCCACTGGCATCCCCCAAAGTGTAAGAGAGATAGTACAACAGAGGCGTGAGTCAGGCTCTGTAGCCAGCCTGCCTGGGTTTGAGTTCCAGTCCCTCCTCTTGATAGCTGTGTGAACACAGGTATGTCACTCAACCTTCTTAACCCTGAGTTTCCCCTTCAGTTGAAGGGGGACAATAATAGTGCCTTCTCCATAGGGCTTTAGCAAAGATTAACTGAAGAAATGATAACTGTAGCCATACATTAAGTACTCAAGAAGTGCTTGCAATCATTATAAACCTTTACAAAACACTGTGAGCTTGGACTTTTTCACCAGCACTCAGAAGTTTTCTGGGAGATCTATAATTGGAATCAATGCCATTTCATTGACTTTTCTAAAAATTTGGGGGCCTACAGTATGCCCGTCCTCTGCTAAGTCCAGGGACTCAGAGATGAAGACCATCCTGTGCTCTGGGGGCTGCCAGTCCTGCTGAAGATGCAAGTATAATTCACTGAAACTCAGGGTGACAGCATCTCTCTCTTTCTTTCTGTCTTTCTCCATTCTAATCATGGTGTAAATAAAATGCTATGTTGCAGAGATGAAAATGACTTGGTCTGCCTGGGAAGTCCCTTCAGGGAGACATTTAATAGAGGGGTTGCATTTGGTCTTGACCTTCACAAGGAAACATGAATTAGAAAAGATAGAGGGTAAAAAATGGATTCAGGAGGAGCATTTGTAAGTGGGGAAACCTTTGGGGTGACAAGGTTAGACAATTTGAAAGTACAATGTGTTTCCAGAAAACGGTGAGAAGTCAGATGTGACAAATACTTAAAATGAAGGGGAGGGTGAATAAACCTGAAAGGACCCCACCCCAGCAGCTGGGGATGCTCTTGAACATGCTAAGGAATCTGGCCTTTATGTTTGTGGGTGCAGGCAAAGGGCTAATCAACCAAATCTTCTCACCTACTAGGTAAAAATTTAACCTTTGATTAGCTCTCTTCTCTGGGCACCTGATAAGATTAAAATGTCAACCGTGCTCTGAGGCAGCATTCATAATAGTAAAAATGACCCTGATGGGTAGCTCACATCTGGACTGGGAAAAACCATCAATGAACCAAATTAGGGTACCCTGTTTGGAGGCCTCCCTGGGTGATAACTCTTATAATGAGACATGGCCCTTACGGTAGCCCTGGAAGCTATACCTCTGGAGTTGTTACAAGATATATTGGTGCACTTTGGGGATATGAGGCTTTAAAGCCAGGGCAGAAGCTTGATGTGAATTCATCTTCTTGCTATGCACACAACCGCCACAAGAGTCCTCACTGAGAGAAATGTTGGGCGATGCTTGGCTGGCAAACTATGACTCCTGTCCCATAGCCTCTGAGTAGTTGGGTGCATCCTATAAGCTGTGAATCTGGAGGGTTAGCTCAACCTAAAGACCCGCTGGTGGGTCTTTGCAATGGGTGACAAGGAACCAAGAAAGCAGTTAAGTGAAACTACAAGTTAAGTAAGAAAGACAAATCAGATAACATAATTATTTTTATTATACCTAAAGGGAAGAGTTTTCTAGGATATCAATTTTCTAAATTAAAGCATTTTAGATGACTATATAAAGCTCCATAAAAAATTTCTCAAAATAAAATTTGGAAGGCAGTGATCGTGATGTGTACATATTTCAGGGTGGAGAAGTTAAATGACTAATGGAAACAATAGAAGATGCTGGAAATGACTGCAGAATTATTTTCCTGGTCCAAAAGATGAGTTGAAATGGGCTACTATGACCTAGTTCACCTCGCACTTTTACAGAAATTAGATAATAATCACCACAGAACCAAGGTCAGGTTCTCAGCATTTCTTTCTTTTTTATCATCACAACCTCTCTCTGAAAAGTATATCATACTGAAAGGGATTGCATTCATTGACCCAACAAGCATGTGCTGAGAGTCCTCTGTGCCAGAGGGTCAGCTCTGCAGAAGAAAAGGCATGTGATGTGGTCCCACCCCTAACAAAACTGACCCTCTGTCTGGTGAGGGAGACAGACACACAAATAGCCAATTGCAGCCAACATGTTAAGTGCTTATAAGGAATATGCCCACATTCTTAGAGGAGCCCAGAAGAAGGAACCATTAATTCTATTTGATCCATCTGTAGAAAGCTTCTCAGAGGGGGAGAAAAAAAAAAAAACAAGAGCTGAATTTTTAGGAGTAAATACCATTTTCCAGGCAGAAAAGAGAGATAGCAAGTGTGTGTGTGTGTGTACAGTGTAGGAGTAAGTGGGGAAAATGAGGGAGGATGGTAGATAAAGCAAGAATGGCAAAGACGTTTCACATTCCATTCACATTGCACACCAAACTGCTCTGAGCACTGCAGCTCTGGGTGATGTTCCTGCTAACATCAGTATCCTCCGTGCTCTGGTGAGGGACGACCTTTCTAACCTCCTTGTCTTGGAAGAGCCACTGGCTGACTAAAATCTAGTCTAAAAATGGCTTTTCTCCACTTGGAGCTACCTTGACATTTCTCACATTGTCATCACCCACTCTTTGCTCTGGTGAGCAGTGGTCTTCTGTTGTGTCCGGGAATAAAAACCATGAGTAGCATATGGTCACTGCTCACAGGCTAGAAAAGGAGAGCAAGTATGTAGTCAAAGAACAGTGGGACATGCATGGCACTAAAGGTAGGGGTATTTTTAGCAGGAGAAGGTGCAAAACAGTAATATGTTGGTCTATCAAGAGCCAAATTATTATGAGCCTTTGGCACCTAACAAAAGAATTTAGACAATGTGAAAAAGGCAATAAAAAGGCAATACAAGAGTGTCAAGATAATGCGTGGAACAGCAATGTTGTTTCAGTGAGGATACAGGGAGAAAAACAGCCCACAGTCAGGTACTTTTGAAATGGGGAATTAATTGCAAAAATGTTGGAAGTGGTGAACATTCAAGTTTATGACCAGACTCCCCAGCGAGGAGCAAAAAGAAGCCACTCCTACCCCAAGGTTGGAGGTGGAATTATCAGAGCTAGAGGCTAGAACCCCAGCAGGAGATGTGGGCCCTGCTAGAACTGTCACAGACATGGAAAGAGGGAGAAATACCCTGCATTCTCCAGCCACAATCCTCCTCTCCAATCAAAACTAAAACTTTGGTGCTTAAAAAGTTACCATGATAAAAGCAGAAAGACATGCCACAGCAAATCGAAAGAATGTATTTGCAAGTCCCATACTCTGATAAAAAATCTGTATGCAAAATATTAAGATATCCTTACAATTATAATAAGAAGACAAACAACTCACTCTAAAAATGAACAGGAGTTGGGGCGCATAGTTGGCTCAGTCAGTTAAGCCTCTGACTCTTGGTTTTGGCTCAGGTCATGATCTCAGGATCATGAGGTCAAGCCCAGCATCAGGCTCCATGCTCAACTCAGAGCCTCCTTAAGATTCTCTCTCTCTCCCTCTGCCTCTCCCCCTGTTCTCTCTCTCTCTCTCTCTCTGTCTCTCTTTCTCAAATAAATAAACAAACATAATCTTTAAAAAAAAATGGACAGGAGGTTTAAACAGACATTTCACTGAAGGGGATGTATAAACAGCTAACAAGCACATAAAAAAGATGCTGAACATCATTAGAAAAATGCAAAATAAAACCACACAGTGAAAAACCATGTTAAGTCCCATAGATAGTTATAATAAAAATGACAGACAAATACAAGTGTTGGCAAGGATGTAGAGAAACTCAAATCCTCATATTTATTGCAGGGAATGTCAAATGGAATATCCAGTTTACAAACAGTATGCCATTTTCTTAAATAGGCAAACATAAATCTCTGGTATGACCCAGCAATTCCACTCCTGGTTATGTATCCAAGAGAAATCAAAACATATGTCAACACAGACTTGTTTGTGAATGTTCATAACAGCATTATTTGTAATAGCCCCAAAGTGGAAACTATGTAAATGTCTATCAGCTGGTGGATGGATGAATAAATGGTAGTTTAATCCATAAAATGGACTACTACTCCAGCAATGAAAGCAAACAGCTACTGATAGATGCAAGGATGTGGATGGATATCACAAGCATTAAGCTCGTTGAAAGAAGCTAGAATCAAAAGGCTACTTTCTCTATTATTTCATTAATATCATGTCAGGGAGAAGGCAAAACAATGGGAACAGAGATCAGATTAGTGGTTTCTAAGGGCTAAGGGCATCAAAAGAAGACTGATGCAAAGGAACAAGAGGGGGCAAAGGGAGACCTTTGAGTCTGATAGAAATGTTCTATATCTAGTCTGTGAGGGTGATTTCACAGTTGTTTAGCAAAACGCATTAAGCTGTACACCTAAGAGTGATGACGTTTAGTATAATTGAAATATACCATAGTGAACTTGACTTTAAAAAATAAGAAACATTACCCTGGCAGAGAGGCAGGAACACTGCTGAGTGGGAAGAACAGTGAAGAAAGAGAAAGAATTTGATGAGGGAAAGCCTGCTTAAGAAAAAGGAACATAATAGAGACATGCTTTCTGGAAGCTGAAGAGTTTGGATCATAAATAGGGGAGGCAGAATGATAAAATGCATGACAACAACAGAATTCAAAGTCGCCTCTTCCTAAAGGCAAATACCAGGATAAAGAGGAAGGTTCTGGTAAGGCTCTTATGAATAAGGGAGAAAGGCATGTATACCCTTACTCCATTCATTTATTCCTCTATGTGTGCATTCTTTCATGCATGATGCATGCATGCATTCCACGTCTATTGTGTCCTGACAATGGGCAGTTGTCAGGGCAAATGAGAAAACTAAGAGCTCAACCTACTCTCTACGTTCTAGAGTACCTGGGTTCAAAGCCCCACCTCAGACTGGTTCTTCATGGTTCCATGCTTATCCAATAGTTTGTGCCCTCCCAATTTTGTTTCCAAATGTTCAATAGAGGTATCTTCATCCCCAGGAAGTGCATCCCATCCTGAATTTAGGATGACTCTTGATTGGCCTAAACCAGCCATGGAAATCCCAATTCCCTTCATCAATGATCAATTACAGACAGGAATATGTCTTAATTTCCCACCATGGGACACAAAAGGAAGTACACTGGAGGATCTTCACATTCTGAATAAAAACAAAACAAAACAAACAAAAAAAACAGTTTCTCAAGGAGAATGGCTTTGTGTCATTCCCTTCCTTCCTGCTTGGGTAGCTGGAATTAGAATGTGTCATCTGGAGTTATGTCAGCCATCTTATGACCATGAGGTGACAAGTCTGAAGACAAAAAGGTAACTGGCCAAAATCCCAGAGAAGAAAGAATAGAAAGAGTCTGTGTCCTTAAGGACACAAACCATCCGCTACACCAAGGGTGAAACCATCTACCTTCAAACATGGTGCAAGATAATAAAATGACTGTATTGCTTAAGCCACCATTAATTTCTTCCTGTTCCTTGCCATCATAAATGATACAGGCAGTGACTTTGGCAAAGGCGATTCCAACGTAAGGTCTCAGAACAGGAACCTAACAATGACCTACCTGGTTTGTGTGCAACCCTCAACCTCAAGGCTCATCAAAGAGGTAGAGAGGGCACAGGAACTTACAAGAATATGGAGGAAGTAAAGACCCTGCTGGGTTCCAGGAAAGGATTCCAGTCCCTGAGATGAGAACTGGTGGGGAAATGGAAAGTATCAGAGACAGCAGAAAAGGTCAGTCTGGTTTCCGGAGCAAATGGGTGACAACGAAACCAGAAGCTGGAGATAGGGAGGACTCATTGTGTAAGGAGGGAGGGTAAGAGAGGTCCAACTGGTCAAATTATTCTTTGCACTCATGGATAATTAATTCAAAGTACCTAAAATATGGACCCAAAGTATCCCAATCAGTTCATCTGTGGTCACCAAATCCGTGGATGCAGGGGAGATATGTGATTTACAGTAGTGTCATTTCCTATCCCATCTAAGGGTAGACAGAGATGGAGTGATGGGGAATTGGGAGTTCACATTTCTGCAAGGATTGTGAGTCAAGGCCCTTTGAGAATAGCCACAGGGCTAGACCGTCGAAAGTCTAAAAGGTCTTTTCTGACTCTCTTGGATTTTGATGCAGAGTTGAAGTTTTCTTCACATGATCCCTCTCCTGCTCCTGTTCCCCAGGAAACACAAAATTTCCACAGTGCAGCTCTGCCAGTAATTTCCCAGAAACACAGAACTAGAAGGGAGGTGGGGAGATGTTAGAAGATTATAAGTTTTGGTTTCATGAAACAGTAGAACCTTTTAAGAAATAGATGCATCATTTGGGACTGCGTTCTCAGTATCTTGTTCTACATATTTTTTCACATTCTGGTTTTTGTTAATCAGTGAAAACTATGGTATAATGACTATCTTTTTTCTATGTCTCGGCTTATGATTTGGTCATGCAAGTTGGGGCCCAATTTTGCCTCGATCCGGCTCTTCAGCCACCTCAGTTCAACTGTGCCCAGTGATACAACTTCCCTTTTTGTCACTGGTCCATCTCTGCCAGGCCTGACTTGAAACTGATGATCCTAAATCTTCTTAACTCAAATCAGGGCAGAGAGGAAGAAAAGATGAATTTAGTGGAAAACACCACTACCTGACGATGTTACAACATTTGCATCTGGGCCTTCATCTGCACTTTGCTAGATGTGTGTGTGATCCTGGACAAGTAGGTTAACTTCTCCTGCATCGTGGTTTTCTCGGCTCTAAAAGGAAGTAGAGTCATTGTTTCCAGCCCACTTTACAGAATTATGGTGGAGATGATTCAACATTGAATTGCCTCAGCTTTTTAAAATAAAGTGGGGCAGAATTAAAGTTGAGACCGTGTGCTTTGAGCACTAATATGTTATAGAATTGTAAAGAATTATTATGATGATCATTACATAACAAAGCCACAGAAATGTACCAGAAATGTACAAGCAATAAATTGATTCCATTGTTCAAATGAAAATTTTCCTCTAAAGCCCTCAAATTTATCTTTTTTAGTTTCCATATTTATACCCAGCAAAGAGCCAAGTCAAAATAAAAATGTAAAAGGATCACAAGGTTTTTTTCCTTTTTGCCCCTTATTTTACAGCTTACTTCATTACTTCTGACATGTTACTGGTTGCATCACAGAAGGCATTTAAATAAGCATCTATTACTCCTCTACTTTGCAAAAGGGCTCGATGAGAATAATATTAAAATTGAATCCACATTCAGTATCCAGCACTGTAGATTCGCTGATAAGAATGAAGCTTTTCAGTAACTGGATGCATTTGTCCTATGGAGTTTTTAGTGTTTTTAACTGAACATTTTTATTGAAGTATAACACACTTTCAGATTACAATGGTAAAGCTTGATACATTTTCACAAATGTAACTGCCATACAAATCACGAAATGGAACATTTTTCAGCACCCCAAAACTCCCCCTGCATCCCTCCTAGCCAGCTCCTTCTACTCCCCAAATGTAATAGCTATCTGACTACCATCAGTATGAGTTCAATTTGCCTCTTTTGACCTTGAAATAAATGGAATCATGGAATTTGTGCTTTTTGTAGTATCTGCATCTTTCTTCCAATATTTGATTTGTGAGACTCATTTGTATGTGTGTGTGTGTGTGTGTGTGTACATAGCAGTAATTCATGTATTTATTTTCATTGCTACATAGCATCCTATTGTATGGATACACAATTTATTCATTCTACTGTGGATTGGCATTTGAGCATACGAATATTCTTCTACATGACATTTACTGCCCAATCCACTAATGTACAAAGAAGGAGTGCAATTTCTAGTCAAAGGGTACATGTACCTTTAACTTTACTAATAACCCCCAAACATTTTTCCAAAGTGATAATACTCATTTATACTCCCACTATCTGTGTGGGAAAGTGAGAGTTCTGATGACCCCTCATCCTCAATAACACTTGGTATAGTCAGTTTTGTTTGTTTGTTTAGTCTTAGTGGGTGAGCAGTGCTACTCCCTGTTACTTTAATTTGCATTTTTCCTACTCCACTGAGATGCAGCATCTTGGCATGTCATCCAAGTCGAGAGCTTCTCTCTCTCTCTCTTTTTTTTTAAAGATTTATTTATTTATTTTAGAGAGCGTGAGCTTGTGTGCGAGTGGTGGGGGGAGGCAGAGAGAGTCTTAAGCAGACTTCGCTAAGTGTAGAGCCCAACATGGGGCTCAATCTCATGACCCTGATATCATGACCTGAGCTGAAACCAAGGATCAGATGCTTAACTGACTGCACCACCAGGAGCCCCGAGAGCTTCTTTTTTGAAGCATTTGTTCAATCCTTCCTGTTTTTCTATTTGGTTGTCTAAATTTTAAAAAATTGATTTCTCGAAGGTCCCTCGTCAAATATATGTATTACAGATATCTTCTCCCACTGTGTGGCATGCACTTTCAGCCACTTTGTGGTGTTATGGGAGGAATAGAAGTTCCTTAAGCCATCCTATTTTCAATGGTTTTCTTAATGGTTAATATTTTTAAGTCCTAATTAAGAAATCTTTACCTAGATCACAAAGGTAATTAGCTTATGTTATCCTCCAGAAGCTGTTCACTTTCACCTCTCACATTTAGTACTACAACTCACCTACAGTTAATTTGTGTGTATGGAGTGTGGTAGGAGTTGAAAATTATTTTTCTAATGCAGATGTCCTTATGGATATTTAAAAGACCATCCTTCTTCTACTGGACGTTTTGCTTCCATTTAATCTTTTTTTTTCTCTTCTTTCTCTCTCTTTTTTTTCCATTCATCTATTTTTCCAAAAGAAGTTGTACTAATGTAAACTATATACCTTGGCACTGATACCATATCATTTCAAAAATTATAGCTTTATCATAAATTTGGTCTACAAGTCTTCCAACTCTGTTCTTCTTGAACGTAAACTTGGCTCTTCTTGGCCTTTTGCATTTTTACATACATTTTAATAACAACTTGTCAATTTCCACACACATAAATACAAACTATTTGTGATTTTCATTTAGTAGTATTGACTTGAAAGTTCAATTTAAAGAAGTTGTCATTTTTTATAATATCAAGCCTTCTAATACATCAAAATTATTGTTTGTGTTTATTTTCATTTATTTATCTCCTTTTCAATTTCTCACACACACACGCAAAATTGTAGTTTATAATCTTTTCTTCCTGCTTTTGTTTGGTTATTTTCCACTGACAAATATTCTAGATAACTAATCTGCCCTTCAGCTGTGTAATCTGCTAGCAAACACGTCTATTGCCTAATTAATTTCAGATATTATATATTTTTTTAATTCCCTGATTTTCTATTTAATTCCATTTGCATTGAAGTTATACATTCCAATTCTGTGGTAAAATTCTTTGTTTTGTCATCTGTTTTGTTTAACATATTAATCACAATTTTCTCTAAATATGCATCTGGAAGTTCCAGTATTGTGTGGGGGTTCTGTTTGTTTGTTTCTCTCTCTCTCGGTCCTATTTTTGGTATGCCTGGTAATTTTTACTGAACCTGAAACATTGTTTATGAAAAAAAAATTGTGAAATTTCTGGATGATCTTACCTAACTTCAAAAGAATTCTCTTTGGCCCCTTGGAGTTGGGTAACGTGGAAGCAGAACCCTTAATCCAATGAGGGATTGAGCTGCTTTGAAATTGGATTTTAGTCTTTGCAAGGCTTTCTTTAATTTCTGGCCTGCCCTTACTCCTTAAATATAGTACTTCAGGAGGTCCCAACTGGGTTGCTAACTAGGCTTCATTCCTTTGGAAATCCATGTATTACAATTTCTTTCCACTCCAGCATCATGAGATACCTAATAGTTCTCTATGAGGTTTGTTTTCTCTTAGCAACTGATTTCTATTTAGATTATCTATCTCTCAACCTGAACAATTTAAGAATCAACAAAAACCAATAAGAGAAAAACAGCTCAGGGTATATGTCTCACTTCTCTGAGCTTACATTTTCTCCAAAATTCCAGCCCCTCACATTCTGATTGCCTTAGTGGGACTGAGTATCAATTTTTATCCCCCAAGCCCATGAGACTAGCAAAGACTCCACTCAGATTCTCTTCCTCTTTGTCCTTGAGTTATGCTTGCCTTGTTTTCTCAGCCTCTTTGCCCAGGATATGACTAGGCAGGTACCTTAGGGGGAAATCAGCATAGAATGTCAGGTTCCTCTCAATGAGTGACCTTTCTTTCCAAGATATTAGACCTTCAAATCTAGTCCATTTTAGTAACTCTTAGTGCATATATGTGTATGTGTGTGCATTCAAGTGCATGTGCATGGCCATGCTCTATCTCAAACTAGTCCTTCAGAGCTATTAGCCTAAAGATTGAAAAAATGAAGAATACAGGACTCACAGTCACCTTCCCATTAATTGTTTTTCTCTTTAGGATAGTCTGGAGGAAGGGATTTGAAGAAAAGTCTTGAAATTACCAAATTTCTCAATAGAATTCCATGACACTGATAAAGCACTGACACATGAGAGGCATAAAATGTGTTCTGTTTTTAAGGTTCTTCCACATATTGAACTATGAATTCTTACATTACCATAAATGTGGTCATTAATGCTGGTTTCCAAATATTCTAATTCCTCCCCCTTCTGGTTACTTTCCCCTTCTGTGAGATTGCCTCTCCTGGCTCCCCCCATGGTAGGGAATGACTAGCTCTGGCCAACGCATTGTGAGTATAAGTAAAGGATGCCACTTTATGACTGGAGTATTTCCTTGCCCCACTGAGACCCTCTGGAGATCTCTTTGTTTTCTGCCACTGTGACCATATAAATGTTCTAGATAGTGCTGTCTCCCAGAGTGAAAATGATGACAACATAGAACAGAGTCCCCACCCAAGCCTCAGAGGCTGAACAGCATGGAAGAAATTAACCTTGTTTTAAACCACTGAGATTGTGGGATTGTTTGTTACTGCAACATAACCCAGCATATGCTGATTGATACATTAAGGAAGGTAAGAAATACCTACAGTCCCATTTTACTGATAAAACTAAACAAGACTCAATTCCTTGCCTAGAAAACTCCTGATGCATATAAAGAATGTCCTTTTTTAAATTTTTTTAAGATTTTATGTATTTATTTGACACACAGAGAGAGAGAGCAAAGGGGGAGTGGCAGGCAGAGGGAGAGGGAGAAGGAGGCTCCTCACTGAGCAAGGAGTCTACTGTGGAGCTCAATCCCAAGACCCTGGGATCATGACCTGAGCTGAAGGTGGATGCTTAACCGGCTGAGCCACCCAGGCACCTCAAGAATGTCCTGTTTATTTCTACTGGCCTTTTACCTAGTATGGTTTAACTGAACTATTCAGCATACAAGATGTCTGAAGAACTTTTGAAATCACTATATGAATGACCAAATTAATCCCTTTGTGTGAATTGGTATTAGAAAACAGGAAAGAAGGATATTACGATCTCATGGATTTGAAATAAGATAAATATGGATTCAGGTCCTGGTTCTATCACTATCTGTGTGTCCCTGAGCAGGTATCTGAGTTTCTTTCAGTCTCTGTTTCCTGAACAGTAAAATGAGAAAAATAATACCAATCTCTAGGGATTGTTATGACAGTTAAATGAGATAATATGTTATCTTATTCGCATAGTTGCTGGCACATACTAATATGAAAAAATGGCAGCTATCATTATTATCCCTCAAAAACTAGTGGGAAGAAAGCAAAGTGTAGGAAGCAAAGCAGGTGGGGGATGTCAATATTTCAGAAGTCACTCAGGCATTCCTTCCAGTTTCACATCAAAGTCTAAGAAAATGAATCTAGAGAACAAAGCAAATCTAGCTTCCAGAAAAATAGATCAAAACCTAAAATAATTAATCCGTTAATCCATTCAAGGAACTATCAAATTAAAAAAGGAGGGTTAATACTATATGTGTGTATTAGATAAATGGGAGCTATATTTGAAGTTTGAGATTTGTGATGTTTGAGTAGATGATAGATGATAGATAGATGATAGATAGATGATTGATAGATAGATAGATAGATAGATAGATAGATAGATAGATAATAGATAGATAGACCATAACAGTTAGTAGGTAGATATTAAATATAAAGACCACACACAAAGATATTGGCAAAGTTCTTTTGAATAGGGTCACCTTGGCACAAATGATTGCTACTGGGACATAGGGTCATTAAAAGGAAAAGATTCACAGCCCAGAAGAATGTATATCATTTATACATGCCAACGATGGCATGAAATTTTTAAAGACTCATCTTAAAGTCACCATGGTGTAAGCAAATACTTCTGGCCACTGATGTGAACAAGACTTTTTCAGAAAAGCACCTTTTTTGTTCTTAAAGAAAGAGGGTGATGAAATGTTAATGCAATCTTTATGTCTGAAGGCTAGAATGGGCTGGATGTCCAAGATGGCTACTCAAAGGCTGGCAGCAGATGCTGGCAGTCATCTGGGGCTGCTCACTTGGTACACACCCGGCCTCAGCATGGCAGCTAGGTTCTAGAGGCCAAGGCGGTAGGTACTAGTCCTCTTAAAGGCTAAGTCCAGAGCTGGCATAACGTCATTTCCACCAAACTGCATTGGGCAAAGTAGCTCCATGCCACCTCCGATTCAAGTAGAGAAAACGGGGCCCTCCTGATGGGGAAGGCACCAAAGAATTTGCAACCATCTTTATTTTGCCAGAGTCTGGTACATAGAAAGCACTATACAAATATATTTTTAACAAGTGGATGATTAAGTAGTTGGCTGCCTTAAGCTGTTCCTTAAGCCTGTTTTCTCTTCCTTCACCTCTGAATATATCCATTTCCCACGTGCTCCAAACTTTAAAATTGTTTACTTCTACCCTCCCTTTGTAACTTCCTTCCTTTTTTTCCCTTGTTACCAATTTCTCTCTAAATTATTCTCTCTTCATCCCCTCCCCCACCCCACATACACACACTTTCCCATGACAAGAGACCATGGTAGTAATGAGAGAGACATGGAGACTTAGGCGCAAGCAGTTGGCATAGATGCTTCTGGAAGTCATGTGTTTGCAAGTTGGCAATGCCTCTTTTGAAGCTTGGAAGAGAAAAGAAAGAAAACAGCAGACAAACATTTTTCTTCATTGTACAAATTTGTGGTTTCAAGTCTACACTTTGCAAAATATGATTTTCCTTTTTCAAATTAAAAAAAAAGACTGAAGAGATCTGTAAATCACAAAGGCATCATTGAGTAACATCTTGATGATTTAAGTGTAAATGGATAAGAAACATATGGATTTCATTCCACACAAAGCGCACATATTGGAAATGAGTGGGGGAAGCATCTGGCGAAACGTGTTTTTGGTTTGGTAGAATTCGGACCGCTTGCGAAGTGTAGTTCGGGACATTAGCAACCCAAATGCCAAGTGCGGGTTGAGTTCATTTCATCCTGCTGCCAAGGCAGAGCTGGGGTTTCATTCACGTTCAAACGCACCTCACTTAATTTTTTTTTTTCTTCACATTATAGACTTGGCAAAATTTGAAGATTCCTCCCATTCTGGGTTCATATGAGCTCTATGTCCTGGCATGAGGAAAGTAATCTAATACAAAATGACATAAAGTTTGGAAAAACCGACAATTTGATCTCATGTTCACTTTAATATGGAAAGGTTGAATAACATTCAATTACAATTCACTCCAATTTTCATCTTCTCAATGAAAGGCAAGGGGCTGCGGAAGTGAGGTAAAGCTGGGAAGATTCCAGCATCTGGGAAGGGATGGAGGGGGATGGGGAAGGGGTTCTCCCAAGGGTGAGAGCAACCCTGCAAGGATTGAAGGATATAGAACATTTCACGTTGACATGATTATCTATCTCTCTTCCTTTTTGGTAGTAAGTTAATTCATAAAACAAGCTTTAAAAAAAAAAAAACACAACCACTTTACTCTGAACTAGACGTGAACCATCTGAGAAAAGAAGATCACTAATTCTAATCACAAGAATTAAGAATGGGGAGAGAGAGGAAAGACTGGTAGAAAGATAATCAGAGATGCTAAACTGTGGTAAGGCTGTCAAATTCCATCCCCACATGAGATCACAAATTTAAAAGTGTTTCTGCCTGGTATGCATGGCTGGCACAGTGGGTTAAGTGTCATGATCTCAGGGTCATGAGATAAAGCCCGGCGTGGAGCCCAGTGTAGGGCTCCATGCTCAGAGATGAGTCGGCTTCAGATTCTCTCTCCTTCTTCCTCTGCCCCTCTCTCTCATGCTCACTTGCTCTCTTTTCTCTCAAATAAATAAATACATATTTTTTAAAAAAGTGTTTCTGCCTGATGATCTGCCCAAGCCCAAACAGCCGTCTGTAAATGGAACAAATACCATCTTGGTTGACTTGTACTCTTGTAAATACTTTGTGTGTTCACCTGCTGTCACTACCCTAACTCTGGCCATTCTTACATCTCACGGAGATCCTGCAACAACTGTTGGCCCCAGCCCTGACCCCCACCTCCAACTCACCTAGACAAAACAGCCAGAGCTCTTTTTTCAAAAGGTAAGTCTGACCATATTACTCCCCAGCTCAACAGTCTTCAGTAGCTCCCCAGTACTCTTAATGTAAGGTGTGACTTCTCTAACATCTCAGTGGAGGTGCAAGGGTGGTCAGTCCATCCTCAAGCTCACCCCTCTGACCTCCTCTCTCCATGATCATGAGACTCACATTCTATTTTCCAGCCATAATGACTATTTCAGTTTCTCCAAACTCCATGGTTTTCTTTCACTCTAAGCTTCCTCTCTGCCTGGGATGTTTGTCCTTCTTCCCTCCTCACTTCCCTTGGTTCACACGTATTTTCTTCCAAGTCTGAAGGAAATTCTCTGACTTCCAGGACATCAAGTGAGGCCCCTTGGGTGTTCTCTCAACTGCCTGTCCACACCTCTGGATGTTGTAACTGCCATCTTGGTTTGGTCTAGATTGATGGGTTGACTATAAACTTGGTGACAGTAGGGGCCACAGCTATCCCATCCACTCTCCTATCTCCAGCACATGGCACAATACCGTGCCCTTGCCAGGTGCTCAGAAATGTTTGAAGAACAAGTCTAGATTCCAAGTCCACACTCCAGTGTATAAATGTCCTGGTTCATTTTATGTGTCTATGTGGCTGGGCTATGGTGCACAGTTGTTTGGTCAAACACCAGGCCGGATGTTGCTGTGAAGGCATTTTTTGGATATGATTAGCACTTAAAACAGTAGACTTTGAGTAAAACAGATTTTTCTCCAAAATGTGGGTGAGCTCCATCCAATCAGTTGAAGGCCTTAAGAGCAAAGATTAAGGTTTTCCAAAGAGCACGGATTCTCTCACAACTGTAGCATGGACACCCCGCCTGTTTGCAGCCTGCTGGCTTGTGCAATTAGGACTCAAGACTGTGACCTCAGCTCTCACCTGATTCTCCAGCCTGCTGGCCTGCCCTACAGATTTCCGACATGCTGGGCCCACAGTCACATGAGCCAATTCCTTTTTTTTTTTTTTTTAATTTTTTTATTGTTATGTTAATCCCCATACATTACATCATTAGTTTTAGATATAGTGTTCCATGATTCATTGTTTGTGCATAACACCCAGTGCTCCATGCAGAACGTGCCCTCCTCAATACCCATCACCAGGCTAACCCATCCTCCCACCCCCCTCCCCTCTAGAACCCTCAGTTTGTTTTTCAGAGTCCATCGTCTCTCATGGTTCTTCTCCCCCTCCGATTTCCCCCCCTTCATTCTTCCCCTCCTGCTACATTCTTCTTCTTCTTTCCTTTCTTAACATATATTGCATTATTTGTTTCAGAGGTACAGATCTGAGATTCAACAGTCTTGCACAATTCACAGCGCTTACCAGAGCACATACCCTCCCCAGTGTCCATCACCCAGTCACCCCATCCCTCCCACCCCACCCCCCACTCCAGCAACCCTCAGTTTGTTTCCTGAGATTAAGAATTCCTCATATCAGTGAGGTCATATGATACATGTCTTTCTCTGTTTGACTTATTTCGTTCAGCATAATACCCTCCAGTTCCATCCACGTCGTTGCAAATGGCAAGATCTCATTCCTTTTGATGGCTGCATAATATACCATTGTATATATATACCACATCTTCTTTATCCATTCATCTGTTGATGGACATCTTGGCTCTTTCCACAGTTTGGCTATTGTGGACATTGCTGCTATAAACATCGGGGTGCACGTACCCTTTCGGGTCCCTACTTTTGTATCTTTGGGGTAAATACCGAGTAGTGCAATCGCTGGATCATATGGTAGCTCTATTTTCAACTTTTTGAGGAACCTCCATACTGTTTTCCAGAGTGGCTCCACCAGCTTGCATTCCCACCAACAGTGTAGGAGGGTTCCCCTTTCTCCGCATCCCCGCCAACATCTGTCATTTCCTGACTTGTTAATTTTAGCCATTCTGACTGGTGTGAGGTGGTATCTCATTGAGGTTTTGATTTGGATTTCCCTGATGCCGAGCGATATTGAACACTTTTTCATGTGTCTGTTGGCCGTTTGGATGTCTTCTTTGGAAAAATGTCTGTTCATGTCTTCTGCCCATTTCTTGATTGGATTCTTTGTTCTTTTGGTGTTGAGTTTGATGAGTTCTTTATAGATTTTGGATACTAGCCCTTTATCTGATACGTCATTTGCAAATATCTTCTCCCATTCTGTCAGTTGTCTTTTGGTTTTGTTGACTGTTTCCTTTGCTTTGCAAAAGCCTTTTATCTTGATGAAGTCCCAATAGTTCATTTTTGCCCTTGCTTCCCTTGCCTTTGGCGATGTTTCTAGGAAGAAGTTGCTGCGGCTGAGGTCGAAGAGGTTGCTGCCTGTGTTCTCCTTTAGGATTTTGATGGACTCCTGTCTCACATTGAGGTCTTTCAACCATTTGGAGTCTATTTTTGTGTGTGGTGTAAGGAAATGGTCCAGTTTCATTCTTCTGCATGTGGCTGTCCAATTTTCCCAACACCATTTGTTGAAGAGACTGTCTTTTTTCCATTGGACATTCTTTCCTGCTTTGTCAAAGATTAGTTGACCATATAGTTGAGGGTCCATTTCTGGGCTCTCTATTCTGTTCCATTGATCTATGTGTCTGTTTTTGTGCCAGTACCATGCTGTCTTGATGATGACAGCTTTGTAGTAGAGCTGGAAGTCCGGAATTGTGATGCTGCCAGCTTTGCTTTTCTTTTTCAACATTCCTCTGGCTATGCGGGGTCTTTTCTGGTTCCATACAAATTTTAGGATTATTTGTTCCATTTCTTTGAAGAAAGTGGATGGTATTTTGATGGGGATTGCATTGAATGTGTAGATTGCTCTAGGTAGGATTGACATCTTCACAATATTTGTTCTTCCAATCCATGAGCATGGAATGTTTTTCCATTTCTTTGTGTCTTCCTCAATTTCTTTCATGAGTATTTTATAGTTTTCTGAGTACAGATCCTTTGCCTCTTTGGTTAGATTTATTCCTAGGTATCTGATGGTTTTGGGTGCAATTGTAAATGGGATCGACTCCTTAATTTCTCTTTCTTCTGACTTGTTGTTGGTGTATAAGAATGCCACTGACTTCTGTGCATTGATTTTATATCCTGCCACTTTACTGAATTCCTGTATGAGTTCTAGCAGTTTTGGGGTGGAGTCTTTGGGATTTTCCACATAAAGTATCATATCATCTGCAAAGAGTGAGAGTTTGACTTCTTCTTTGCCAATTTGGATGCCTTTGATTTCTTTTTGTTGTCTGATTGCTGTGGCTAGGACTTCCAATACTATGTTGAATAGCAGTGGTGATAGTGGACATCCCTGCCGCGTTCCTGACCTTAGGGGGAAAGCTCTCAGTTTTTCCCCATTGAGAATGATATTCGCTGTGGGTTTTTCATAGATGGCTTTTATGATATTGAGGTATGTACCCTCTATCCCTATACTCTGAAGAGTTTTGATCAAGAAAGGATGCTGTACTTTGTCAAATGCTTTTTCTGCATCTATTGAGAGGATCATATGATTCTTGTTCTTTCTTTTGTTAATGTATTGTATCACGTTGATTGATTTGCGGATGTTGAACCAACCTTGCAGCCCAGGGATAAATCCGACTTGGTCGTGGTGAATAATCCTTTTAATGTACTGTTGGATCCTATTGGCTAGTATTTTGTTGAGAATTTTTGCATCCATGTTCATCAGGGATATTGGTCTGTAATTCTCCTTTTTGATGGGGTCTTTGTCTGGTTTTGGGATCAAGGTAATGCTGGCCTCATAAAATGAGTTTGGAAGTTTTCCTTCCATTTCTATTTTTTGGAACAGTTTCAGAAGGATAGGTATTAATTCTTCTTGAAATGTTTGGTAGAATTCCCCTGGGAAGCCATCTGGCCCTGGGCTTTTGTGTTTTGGGAGATTTTTGTTGACTGCTTCAATTTCCTTAGTGGTTATAGGTCTGTTCAGGTTTTCTATTTCTTCCTGGTTCAGTTTTGGTAGTTGATACATCTCTAGGAATGCATCCATTACTTCCAGGTTATCTAATTTGCTGGCATAGAGTTGCTCATAATATGTTCTTATAATTGTTTGTATTTCTTTGGTGTTGGTTGTGATTTCTCCTCTTTCATTCATGATTTTGTTGATTTGGGTCATTTCTCTTTTCTTTTTGATAAGTCTGGCCAGGGGCTTATCAATCTTGTTAATTCTTTCAAAGAACCAGCTCCTAGTTTCGTTGATCTGTTCTACTGTTCTTTTGGTTTCTATTTCATTGATTTCTGCTCTGATCTTTATTATTTCTCTTCTCCTGCTGGGTTTAGGCTTTATTTGCTGTTCTTCCTCCAGCTCCTTTAGGTGTAGGGTTAGGTTGTGTACTTGAGACCTTTCTTGTTTCTTGAGAAAGGCTTGTATTGCTATATACTTTCCTCTAAGGACTGCCTCTGCTGCATCCCAAAGATTTTGAATAGTTGTGTTTTCATTTTCATTGGTTTCCATGAATTTTTTTAATTCTTCTTTAATTTCCTGGTTGACCCATTCATTCTTCAGTAGGATGCTCTTTAGCCTCCATGTATTTGAGTTCTTTCTGACTTTCCTCTTGTGATTGAGTTCTAGTTTCAAAGCATTGTGGTCTGAAAATATGCAGGGGATGATCCCAATCTTCTGGTACCGGTTGAGACCTGATTTATGACCTAGGATGTGATCTATTCTGGAGAATGTTCCATGGGCACTAGAGAAGAATGTGTATTCCGTTGCTTTGGGATGGAATGTTCTGAATATGTCTGTGAAGTCCATTTGGTCCAGTGTGTCATTTAAAGTCTTTATTTCCTTGTTGATCTTTTGCTTAGACGATCTGTCCATTTCAGTGAGGGGGGTGTTAAAGTCCCCCACTATTATTGTACTGTTGTCAATGTGTTTCTTTGCTTTTGTTATTAATTGCCTTATATAATTGGCTGCTCCCATGTTAGGGGCATAGATATTTACAATTGTTAGATCTTCTTGTTGGATAGACCCTTTAAGTAGGATATAGTGTCCTTCCTCATCTCTTATTACAGTCTTTGGTTTAAAATCTAACTTGTCTGATATAAGGATTGCCACCCCAGCTTTCTTTTGGTGTCCATTAGCATGGTAAATGGTTTTCCACCCCCTCACTTTAAATCTGGGGGTGTCTTTGGGTCTAAAATGAGTCTCTTGCAGATAGCATATCAATGGGTCTTGTTTTTTAATCCAATCTGATAGCCTGTGTCTTTTGATTGGGGCATTTAGCCCATTTACATTCAGGGTAACTATTGAAAGATAGGAATTTAGTGCCATTGTATTGCCTGTAAAGTGACTGTTACTGTATATTGTCTGTGTTCCTTTCTGGTCTATGTTGCTTTTAGGCTCTCTCTTTGCTTAGAGGACCCCTTTCAATATTTCTTGTAGGGCTGGTTTCGTGTTTGCAAATTCCTTTAGTTTTTGTTTGTCCTGGAAGCTTTTTATCTCTCCTTCAATTTTCAATGACAGCCTAGCTGGATATAGTATTCTTGGCTGCATATTTTTCTCATTTAGTGCTCTGAATATATCATGCCACTCCTTTCTGGCCTGCCAGGTCTCTGTGGATAGGTCTGTTGCCAATCTAATGTTTCTACCATTGTAGGTTACATATCTCTTCTCCCGAGCTGCTTTCAGGATTTTCTCTTTGTCTCTGAGACTCGTAAGTTTTACTATTAGATGTCGGGGTGTTGACCTATTTTTATTGATTTTGAGAGGGGTTCTCTGTGCTTCCTGGATTTTGATGCCTGTTTCCTTCCCCAAATTAGGGAAGTTCTCTGCTATAATTTGCTCCATTATACCTTCTGCCCCTCTCTCTCTTTCTTCTTCTTCTGGGATCCCAATTATTCTGATGTTGTTTCATCTTATGGTATCGTTTATCTCTCGAATTCTGCCCTCGTGATCCAGTAGTTGTTTATCTCTCTTTTTCTCAGCTTCTTTATTTTCCATCATTTGGTCTTCTATCTCACTGATTCTGTCTTCTGCCTCATTAATCTAGCAGTTAGCGCCCCCATATTTGATTGCACCTCATTAATAGCCTTTTTGATTTCTACTTGGTTAGATTTTAGTTCTTTTACTTCTCCAGAAAGGGTTTCTCTAATAACTTCCATGCTTTTTTCAAGCCCAGCTAGTATCTTTAAAGTGATGATTCTGAACTCTAGATCTGACATCGTACTAATGTCCATATTGAGTAGGTCCCTGGCAGTCGGTACTACCTCTTGTTCTTTTTGTTGAGGTGATTTTTTCCGTCTTGTCATTTTGTGCAGAGGAGAATAGATTAATGAGAGAACAAAATGCTAGCAGGGTAACAACGTCCCCAGAAAATATACTCTAAACAAATCAGAAAAGACCTGAAGCAGTGGGAAAAGAAAGGGAAAGAGAGAAAAAAGAAAAAGAAAGAAAAACAGAAAAAAGAAAAAGATAAAGATAAAGATAAAAACAAACAAAAGCAGAACAAAACAAAACAAAACAAAACCAGAATGTGATCAAATATGATCAGGCTGGTTTATAGATCAGTGCCACACACTAGATTTTGGGTGTATTTTGGTCTGTTAAAAGAAAGTCCCTCCCAAAATTTTAAAGAAAGAAAAACTTATATATGTACAAAAATAAGGGTTGATATGATGAAGGGATGGAATATGACTGTAAAGATGGAAATTATAAAAAATTTTATAAAAGGATTTGATAAGTTGTTTGAAAAAAGAAAGAAGAGGATTTAAAAAAAATAAAAGAAAGAAAAAAGGGAGAGAATGTGATCAGGCAGGGGAGTAGAAAAAAACCATACACTAGAGATTTAGAGTATATTTTGATCTGTTAGAAGAAACTATCTCAAAATTTTTTTTTTTTTTTTAAGATTTTATTTATTTATTTGACAGAGAGAGACACAGTGACAGAGGGAACACAAGCAGGGGGAGTGGGAGAGGGAGAAGCAGACTCCCCGCCAAGCAGGGAGCCCGATGTGGGGCTCGATCCCAGGACCCTGGGATCATGACCTGAGCCGAAGGCAGACGCTTAACGACTGAGCCACCCAGGCGCCCTATCTCAAAATTTTAAAGAGAGAACAACTTATATATATATGCCAAAAATACAGGTAACTACTATGAAGGGATAGAATATGACTTTAAAAATGAAAAATAAAAATGTTTTTTTTTTTTAAAAAGGGATTGATAAGATGTTGGTTGAAAAAGGGAAAAAGAAAAATTCAAAAAAAAAGAAAAAAAGAAAAAAGAAAAAAAGACAGTTAAAAAAAATAATTTACTTTGAAAGACTAAAGAATCATGGGGAAAAAAGCAATGAATTCTGTGCTGTATTCCCCCAGCGCTGGAGTTCTGCCGTTCTCACTGATCGGTAAACCTGGTCTTGGCTGGCTGTTCTCGCTGATCTTCTGGGGGAGGGGCCTGTTGCCGTGGTTCCCAAATGTCTTTGCCGGAGGCGGAATTGCCCCGCCCTTGCCGGTCCGGGCTAAGTAATCTGCTCGGGTTTGCTCTCGGGAGCTTTTGTTCCCTGCAAGCTTTCCGTACAGCTTTGGAGGCGGAGAGTGAAGATGGCGGCTTCCCAGTCTCCGCCCCGGAGGAGCCGAGAACTCGGGGTCCCGCTCCTCAGCGAGCTCCCAGAGAAAAGCTGTCAGTCACTCCCGTCTCCCCAGTCTCCGGCCACACTCCGCGCTCACCCGGCCTGTGACCGCGCCTTTCTATCTGGCACCCGACCCCGGGTGGAGTCTCCAAACCCAGCAGATCCCCGCGGTGCGCTCCCGCACCTCTCCTCCCGGGGGAAGAAGGTGAGTCTCCCCGGATCTGCCGCTTGTTGGGTCCCTGCTGGAGGAGCAGGGGCCCGACTGTGCCGCGGATCACGGTTTATGGCAACCCCGAGCTGAGAGCCCGCGCCTGGGCTCCGTCTCTGCAGCCGGCTTCCCTGCTCCGATACCTGGGAGCTCTGCCGCACTCAGGCACCCCCGGTCTTCCTGTGACCCCGAGGGTCCTGAGACCACACTGTCCCGCGAGGGTTCCACCCCCCACTTCGCCACCAGAGTGACGTCCCTCAGCGGAGCAGACTTCTAAAAGTTCCGATTTTGTGCTCCGCGGCTCTATCACTTGCCAGAAGCGGCCGACGGAGGCCCCTCCCCCGCCGTCTATCCTCCCGAATAACGCCTCGGATTCACTTCTCCGCACGTCCTACCTTCCAGAAAGTGGTCGCTTTTCTGTTCAGAGAGTTGTTGCTATTCTCTTCTTCGATCTCCTGTTGAGTTTGTAGGTGTTCAGAATGATTTGATCCCCATCCAGCTGAATTCCTGAGAGGAGACGAAATCCAGGTCTCCTACTCCTCCGCCATCTTGCTCTGCCCCCCTCGAGCCAATTCCTCAAAATCAATCTCTCTCTCTCTCTCTCTCCCTCCACTAATGGTTCTGTTTTTCTATAGAACCCTGTCTAACACAGTAAAAAAAAGTACATCTTCAGTTTCTATTTTGACTGTCTCCTCATTTGGTGGGACAGAAAGCTCACCTTCTCCAGCAGCGCCCTCTTGCCCAGAGTCAAAGTTCAGGGCTGTGCCATCCGTGCCAAGCGGGGACACAGGCTGGGAATGTGGGACCTGGGTCTTTGGTAAGCTTTCATCTCCAGGCCTCAGTCTGCTGAGGTGGTCGTTGCCCGACCTGGCCCTACATTGTATTTGCCACACAGGCCTTTCCCTTCATGCACGGTTTCCCTTCCCTTACCTGTCTCAATGCCCCTCTGGGGCCAGCCTTTTTGCTGAATCTAGAACTTGGGAACTCAAAGACTGCTAGAGAACCTGAACAGCTCTTTGTGGAACCCGAACAGCTCTTTGGCTTTGAACTCTTCCGTCCTTCCCAATACTTTATCCAGGAAAGAAGGCCCTACCCAAAGTCTAAACCCAGGAGGACTCAGTGGCTCTTTCTCAGGGACACATGGACACCTAAGTTTCCCTCGCTGTAGAGGGTTGCATGATGGCCGCCAAAAACATACATCTATGAGCTAAACCCCAGACCCTGTGAATGTGACCTTGTGTGGAACAAGGATCTTTGCAAGGGATCTCCAGATGAGATCATCCTGGATTATCCAGGTGGACCCTAAATCCTGTGACATGTCCCTAAAAGAGACAGAAGAGGAACAGACAAAGAGGAGAAGCCATGTGAAGACAGAGGCAGAGACTAGAGAGAAGCAGCCCCAAGCTGAGGGTACATCTGGGGCCCCCAAGAAGCTGGAAGAGGCAAGAGAAGATTCTCCCCTACAAACTTCAGAGGGAGTGTGGCCCTGCTGACACCTTGATTTTGGACTTCTGGCCTCCAGGACGATGAGGAGAATAAATTTGTCATTCTAAGCCTCCTACTTCGTGGCAACACGTTACAGAAGCCACAGAAAAGTGACACAGCTGCTGATTGTCTTCTCTTTGGGGGGATCCTTTTGTGGTCAAGACACAGGGTAGTAGGCTATTCTTACTCATTCTGAAATTCTTCTGATCTAATAATGTATATGCCAAGAATCTTTTCCATTCCCCTCTGGGACTCAGCTCCTGGAACTGAGAACATCAGTGAGAAACTAGCTGACTAAGCCGGAGGGGGTGAGTGAAAAGGGTAAGCAGTATTACACCAGGGAAATCATTCTCAAGCCATCTCTCCTGAGAACTTTAAAGAACGTCTTTTTTTTTTTTTTTTTTTTTTCTGAAATTGCCCTAAATCCTCACTTCAAGGGTAATCACACAGTCCAATAGACACATGGCTTAGGAATTCATCCTAAATGCTGTTGCCTTAAAGATGGAAATCAACCCGTTCCCGACTCCTGCATTTGCTCTTTATAAGATGCAACCATCTCTGCTAAGTTTAAATTTGACTCTCTGTGACCAAAAGAATTCTCATGAACCAGGAAATAATTTCTGGATTGGTATTTCTTTGGCCCAGAGGTTGCTCTTGATCATTACTTGGCATCTCTACTTGTCTGTGTCACCAGATCCTTCTCTTGGTTCCATGGATTCTCCTAGATGCTGTTTCCTAAAGAAACTGTCACACCTCAAAAATCTCGAAGGCCCTACATGATGTGCTAACCCAAGGACCTTTCTTCAGAATAAAACACTAAACATGTACAGCTGTCATTACACAATGATATAAGTTGTGCATTATATGCCTTCCTGCAGACCTGGGTTCAAATTCCAGCTTTGTTTTAATAGGTATGTGGCCTGTAGCTAATGATTTAAATTATTGGACTCTTGGTTTCTTTATTTATGAAAGTGGACATAGTACCAGCTGGTTTATATGGCAGTTGTGAGGAGTAAAAGAGTTACAGTAGGAGAAGGAATTATCACTGATTGGACCATCTTTCCTCTGTTTACCATTTGTCACTTATTCCTGAATGGATTCTTTACCAACCATGATGGAATACTATATAGCCATGAAGAGTAACTCCTAAGAGGGTTTGATGGTGTAGAAAAAGCCTGTGTCGTATTACTGAATGCAAAAGGTTATGAAGTAGTATGTATGATACGATCCCAATGTAGCTAAGGAAAAATACAAGGCCCTATACAAATTCTTGCATACAGATTCATAAAAAACTAGACTTAGAAGGATGTATACCCAAACTTTCATGGTGGCTATCCAATTGGTGGTATTTTGGGAGTAATAAATATTTTCTGTTCCCCCATATTTCTCAAATCGTCTATACAGTACACCAATAATCAGAAAAAATATGTGGTGTGGCTTTGGATGACTTTTCTTGTTTGCTTATTGGCCGATTAGAGATAATAACTTTTTGAGATCAAAGGAGAAAATCCATGCAAAAGTGCTTTGTAAGTTATAGAAATCTTACCTTCAGAAAGCAGTGTTTTCTTTGCTAATGTATTGGGAATGAGTTATGGGGAATTGGTGTTGAGCTGAAAGGGAAGTTTAGCACAAACTAGAAGTTCAGTTGCTCCATGCACATTCTTTGCTGAGTACTTGAGATGCGCACGTGTTGAATGTGGTTACTAGTATGGTCAAGGCTGGCCTCATGGGCATGAGACCCACATGGTCTTACAGGTTCCCATTCTCAGAAGGGCCTCATACTTGGTTTAATGCTCTGTTGTCACCATTTTAAAATTCTTCTTCTTTTTTTTTTTTTTTTTTTGGAGAGGGAGCTAGAGAGAGAGAGATTGAGGCAGAGGGAGAGGGAGACAGAGAATCTTAAGCTGACTCCACGCCCAGCATGGAGCCCAACATGGGGTTTGATTGCACAACACTGAGATCATGACCTGAGCCAAAATCAAGAGTTGTACGCTTAACTGATTGAGCCACCCAGGCGTCCTCCATCTTGAAATTTTTAATACGTTTTGAACAAGAGACCCACATTTTCATTTTGTACTGGGCTTTGCAAATTACATAGCCTGTCACAAACGTAGATGACTGTGTGCTTGTAAGAGTGTGTGAGGCCTTGCATAAATTTAAGAAATTGGATATTCTACAGTAAGAATGATAGATAGTGGACGAGAGGAAGTATGTATCTTCGGCTGAGCCTGGAAAAAGCTACAGGCAGAAATAGAAGAATCGGAACTCACTCGGAACTAAGCAAGTGGGGATGACAGCTGGTTGCCTTCATGAAATATATAATCTGCTGACAAGCAAAACCAGTTAATTGAACTCTGATTAAGGGGCTTTCTCTTCTCAGTTCATATTAAACATTTGAGAATTTGTTCACACTTTAGATAAGATTCTAAGTAAAATGGAAGAGACGCCTATAAAAATAGAAAATGCTCATTCTAAAATAAATCCGTTGGCTCTGTCTACAAAGGAAAAATATTAGCTAAAAAGATGCCAAAGTTATGCTGTCTATGGGATCCATTTCTGCCACAGAAATCCTTAACATGATCTATTTTTCCGGAGATAAAGGCATCTCAGGGATTTGTGTAAGACTTGGCTGGCTGCCCCTGGCTTTGCTCACCCTGATTCTGAAGGCTGAGGTTACAGGGCTGGACAATGAAGGATGGGTGATAGTGATTGGCTGTGGCCACTTCATTCCAGCCAATGTGATTGGCTATTTTGAAATTGTATTTAGCATACTGCCTTGGACCTTTGGGGTGATGTCATCTTATCTCATTGGGAGGAAGTTTGTTGCTACCACTTTCTGAATTAATCAGTTCCTCTCTTAGTGAAGTAACAGATTTCATACCAACTAATTGAAGAGCTCAACATTTGAAACCCGGGTCACCACCTCAAGCATTACTCAAGCCATCTTTTTTTTGAGCCAAGGAGTGCTCTTCTCACACCTTCTTTTATAAGTACTACCAACATATTTTTTAATCATACTGGTTAATTTTTAATTATGGAAAGTTAATATGGAACATGGAAAACCTTCTGCCACACCTATATTTGTCTTTTTCAAACTACCCCCAGCATTCCAAAAACAATTGTAAATATTTTATCTTTTTTTTAAAGATTTCATTCATTTATGAGACAGAGAGAGAGAGCACCCGCATGAGTGGAGGGAGGGGCAGAGGGAAAGGGAGAAGAAGACTCTCCGCTGATCAAGGAGCCCAACACAGGGCTTGAACCCAGGATGCTAAGATCATGAACTGAGCTGAAGGCAGATGCTTAACAGACTGAGCCACCCAGGCACCCTGCAACTGTAAATATTTTAAATAATGTTATTTGAGATTTTCAACTTGCTTACTTTTAGAAATTGGGTACTTCCGAAGTTCACAGCTAAAAATGGGAATTTGAGAAATAATAGGAAGTTCTATTGGTTATCTATTGCAGACAGAGAAAGTATCAATGTTATGATTTTTAGTCAGATTTCATACATACAAGTGCTCATTTCATTCCCTGGCACAGTGCAAAGGTAAAATCTTTGCTCCCTTGTGGGTGATGTATATCAACTAATTATTCTCCTTAATATGAAGAGTTCAGGAACCCCAGTGTCAGGGTTTTGAGAACCCTAGGATAGATCACTCATTTCCTATAGCTCACAACCGCAGAAAGAATGCAGTGTGTTTATAGATAGAAAGGTGGTTTCTATGCTAGAACTACCATTATAATTTTCTTAAAACCACGTATAGGTACGTTCTGAAAGGCCTTTCTCCAAGTCCTTCTGCACCTTGTTAACTCAGAGCCAGGAAGTGAAGCCCATTCCTTTCTGAGCCTGCTTTGAAAACACCAGTTAGGACTCTGCTTGCCTTCATAAGAAAACAACTATAAAGAAATCCTCTTAATTCACTAAAAAAAAATCTTACATTTTTTCAAGGAGTGAAAGTGCTTTCCCTGCTCCAGTATTCCAATTAATTCCTCGCAAGGTGATGACTGGAGATCAGGGAAATTGTTATTTTAACCCCCCATGCCCGTGAACAGGTCTGTATCACAAACCATAAAGCCAAGAAAGAACCAGAAGTGAGCAAAACCAGCCTGTGGGGTAAGGCTGGATAAATTCACCAAACCAATGGCTTTTCCAAATGCACGTTGGATTTGTAAAACGATGATCTGAGTTCTGTAGCCATCCAAAGAGCCCCATGGAGGAAAGGAAGAGGGACCAGGTGGGTGTTCTCTGGATTTCCCCCCAACAGGCAGGTCAAGCCTACTTCCCTACCTAATCTCCCTTGCCTGCCTTTGTACAGTCATTAGGAGCTTAGAATAGAAATGGTTTTGTCTGTATGCAGTGGAAAACACCAGTTCAAACAGGATGTTGGAGATCACAATGACTGACCCAGAACATGGGCCAGGGCAGACATGAAAGCACGGGGAGTGTTTCATTCACAAAGGTTTTCTGGGACCAGCTCTTTCTCAGCCTAAACAGAGTCACGCACAGGCTGGCCCTGACGCTCCCACACTACTTCCAGAGTACTGCAGCCTCCGTGGACGTGGCCGGCAGCCACGAGCAGGACTGGGAGTAATTACCAGCTGAAGAGCATGTTCCTTGAGAAGCAAGCCCTTCTGCCAACTACTACCCTTGAGAAGCATGAGGGACGGGACACAGGCTGTCCCACGCCCACTTGTTTTCTTTCCCTTCAGTGGGACAGTTTCAACTGATTTTGATTACCCTGGCGCCAAATAAATGAAAACATTTCATAGACATATAATCATCCATCACTGCGAAGAAAGGAAAAATGTTTCATGTTCAGTATGTTTATAAATACACTTAATGAAAAAAGGACAGTGCTGTCTTTCCTCCACGGCATGGTTGCTGCTGTTGGCCAGATAGGCCTGCTCTCAGATCACCCCCAGGGTCCCTCTCCCTTGCCCCCTGACATCCCAGCCCGCCAGCATGATGGCCCCCAAAGTCGGTGAAGATGGAGGACCCATCCCCCCGAGGCCGTCTTCACATCTCTAGCCCCTGTCCCAAGACAGGAGAGGGACATGGGGCCAGGAAACAGGGAGTGCCTTGTGCATCAGGAAGGCAAAAGCCAGTTGGTTTTTCCATCTGGCTTAAGGCAGCCCAAATGAATGAAGCAGCACCATTTCCAAGGAATTAACAATAGTATGTGCAGAATTAGCGCAGCCCTGCCCTGGGTTCGCTTTTAAATAAATGGCAGCTTGAGCTTCATACAGCGTGTGAGTTCCATCAATGCCAAGAAGAAGGGGGAAAATGTCTCTTCTGGTTTTGTATCCCATCAGTGTGCATAAGATGTGTCACGCCATCTAAGGTAATTTGGGGTTTAGGATTTATACATGCAGTGATAAGTCTTTTGGAGAATGAAATCAAAACAACAAATTCTAACCTTTCCCTCTTCTCAGCTAGGTCTTTTCATTTGGGATCCCACATGTTCTCAGGAACCCTAAAAGCCCACGGTTTGTCTCAAGGGCCTTGGGGGGGTGGTGCTGACTACACGTTCTCGAAGTGTGGAAAAACAACATGGGCTGTCCCCCACACATATTAAATCAGTTTTGGTCTTCTCTTCCCTAGATGTCATTTCTCGCAATGTGTTAAATATTTGCATTCACATTTGACTCCTAAACAGAGCCAGACCACTGGGGTATAGAAGAAACTCCTTTCAAGTCACTTATGCAAAATGCATTTCCATTTTAATCACAAGCTGGGGGAAATCTATCCATTCAAATATTCCAAAGTACACGGTTGCCAATATCGTGGAAGACCAGTTCTCACTTCAACAAGCACCATGAAATCATCCCAGGCAGCAGAAGAAAGAAGGCCCCAATCACAGCGACATCACAAAATCTGGAAGAGAAGAAGTTGGGACTTTATTTTAAGAGGTTGTTGATCCCTCAAGCAGAAACAAACGCAGAAGGAGGGGTGCTACGTGCCACCCTCCTTTGGTGTGGGAGCCACCCAGAGCAGGAACAAATGTGTGGTCTTCCAGAAGGCGAGGGGTACGGCTGCATGTTTAAAATGTCTCTGCATTTCGAGTCGGCGCCCATGATGTCTTGTACGCGGATTTCAAAATGCATCAGATCCAGTCTTGGAGCAAAGTGAGAAAAATGTTGTTTATGGGGATTTGCACTTTCTCTGTGGGTGCTATTCAGAATCTGCCAGTAACTGGAATTGCCAGAAGTCTCTCATACTTCAAATGAAATGACAGCAATGTCGGTTCACACGTACATTGAGATTTATCATTTCAAAACAATTCAGTGTGTTTATCCTGTTGGATTCTCCCAACAACCTTAGGAAGACCCCAAACTGTGATGAAGGACGTGACGTGGCATAACATGGCAGGTCTGTGGTCATGTAGCTGTAGAAAGTATAGGGACCCTGAACCAGCTACTCCACCTTTTCCCCTCTTCCCACTTCGTGACACCACCTCTGATTCATCTTTATTTTATTCTAGTTGTGGCAGATCAGTTGGCCTCAATTCTTCACCGCTCCCTCCCCCACTTGTATACTCATGCTTTATAAGGTGACTCTGCAGCCCTTCCCATTAAAAATCCAGCCATTTTCCCCACCCCTTGAATCAGGGCTGGCCTCGTGACTTGCTTTGGCCAATACAATACAGTAGACATGACAATGAGCCAACTCCAAGCTTAGATGTCAGAGGCTGTAGACATTTCTGCTTTCTTTCTTCTCTGCCACCTCCACTCCATAAGAATCTACCTGAGCAGGCAGCCTGGAGGATGAGATACCATATAGAAGAGAGTCCAGCTATCCCAGCTGCAGCTATCCTAGGCTAGCCAACCCCCAACATGTGGGAGCCCAGCCAAGATCTGCAGAGCTGCCTAGCCAACCTGCAGCTGACAGAAGTTGCCTGAGTGAGCCCAACTGAGATCAGAAGAAGTGCCCAGCTGACTTGGAGACCCGAGACCAACAAGAAATGTTCATTGTTAAAAGTACTCGGGATTTTTGGATGTTTTTAATTCAGTAGGATTATGGCAATAAATGACTGATGTAACAGTCAACAAAAAAAGTGATGGGTCCCTACCACATTCTAAGTTCTTAAGGTACCACGGCAATGAATGAGACATGCCTTGTGCTTGGAAATTTACAGTCTGACAGGGAAGATAAGGCTTGGCCACTGAGAGCTATAATCTAGTGTGGTCCACAATACTCATTGCATGAATAGTTAAAAAGTGCCTGGAATATTTGGAGGAAGGAAAAATGCAATGGCCATTTTGAATCACTTCACAAACAATCTAGTTATCTGCTAAATCATTCCCTTCTCTCATTGAATGAGATCTAAAATGACCTAAGTGCATCCTGTCTTTCATAAAGACATGGACAGATACAGGCCTGGTCACAGTCAATTTATAGGATCCCTCAAAAGTACTATTTAAATCTCCAGAGGGAACATATGACCCCTTTGTAGTATAATTGAACACCTTATAAATAATGTGTATTTTAGAGATAAGAAAGACAATAAAATTTGGGTACCACCTCTTACGGACCCTCTGAGCTTTAGTGAAAATATTTCCATTACCCTTTAGCAAATGTGCCCAGTGCTGAGCTACAAAGCATGTGAAAATTGAATTGCTATTGCAACAAATCTCCTCTTTCCTATTTTAGCTGATTTTTAGAATAAGAATAAATACAAACAACTAAAGGTAATGAAGTGGAATATTCTGGGCACTACTGTGTGGTCATTACTTGCACAGAATTTGCAGCTAGCCTGCCTACGCTTAATACCCTGGTTCCACCACTTTCTATCCACATGGCTTGGAAATTACTTAGTCTCTTTATACCTCAGTTTTCTCATCTATATAATGGGGATAAATACAGGTTTGTGAGAATTAAATGAGTATAAGGCACTTAGTGGGGAGGAGTGAACTAATGATAGTTGCTAGTATAATTAGTAAACTTTTAATGAATTCAGTTATTGATGAAGTTAACACCTAGTGTTTTCCTATCATTTTTTTAGTTTTCTATTTAAAAAAGTACTTTTAAGTTATCAAAGATTGTTAATTTTAAAATTGAATAAAATCATTATTTTCTCTTTCTCTTGGATAAAGAAACATCTGTCCAAGTGAAAATACAGTCACCAAAGCAGGAAGAAATATTTCTTGTTATTGTTATTATGTCTTTTTATTTATTTTTTAATTTAAATTCAATAGCCAACATATAGTACATCATTAGTTTTTGATGTAGTCTTCAATGATTCATTATTTTATGGCTTTTTAGTCTAGTTACTTAGTTTGGTCAAGATGCAAAATTCCATCTGTCCATGTCTACCTGAAATATTGGGTTAATTTGTTTTAGAGTGCAGATCTATTATAAGATTTTAGAATGTATTCAAAATGGAGTTGTTTGGCAATTAATAAGATAAGTGATGTTCCCAGGATCCTGGAAAAAGTGATAATGTGTTCAAGTTAAGGAGTTTTACTCCCCTACTCCTTAACCCCAGTGCATATAAAATTCCAAGTGTGAGTGGATGACAAGGGGGAAGAAAAGTAGAATACTAAGTCCACTATCTAGAAAGTTCTGGTCAGATGCTATGTAAATCAGAAATATGTTTGCAGTGCTTATCATCTAGATATTTCTTGGGAGGAAGACACCCAAAAAGCCATTATCTTCCTCTCCAGTGAGATAATAGGATGTCAAACTCTGGAGAGATTTTGATTACTCTAGATATCTGCCTCAATGAGAAAATCTACTGAGGTGTAAGTAGCCAATAAGAGTAACCAGTATTATTAAGGAAACAGAAGGGACATTTGGTGAGAGATGAATTTAATTAAAGGCACATGGTAAGCCTGGAAAGCTAAGGAACAAGGGATATGATATGAGTTCTAACCCTTATAAAGGTAACAAATTAGGGTAACCACTAAGTCAATACTAGCTCATAAAATGCTCTAACTAGAGGCCAGCACTGCTGGTGGTAGAAGTAGAGCACAGTGTTACTTTACACAGCATATTATGGGCCTTAAAACAAAATTTTCCACTCTTCTGATAAGTACCCCCAGGACAGGAACCCTGTCTTACACATGTGGGAACTGCCTCCTGCTTCCCCCAGCACTCAGCCCGGAGAGCAACATAGACTGGGGACTTGTGAAACATCTGTTAAGTGAATAATAAAAGAATGGCAAATTTAGATAAATGCATGTGCGGTGGATCCATAGTAATTTAGTAAGGGAACAAGCGTTGTTCTGGAGGTAACCCTTACTTTCTAGTACGTGAAAATACATATTCCTAAAAAAATCAACCAACTAACAAAGAAGTAATAATTGACATCAGACAAAGAGAAAACAATGAGTTAGTTTGTTTTGGAATACTGGACCCAAAGCATCAGTCAGTATGGGCTCGATTATGGCTACCAACTACCCAAATCTCCATCACTTACAACCACAGAGATTGGGATCTTCTTCCCATTGTTTTCAAGCCACCCTTTGGCCTTCGCTCTGCTCCTTACCATTGAACAAGCAGCCTGAGCCAAGACTTCGCCTGTTCCATGAGAGAAGGAAAAATGAAGCCATGGGAGATGTGATGGGGAGGCACAGGGGAACCTAGAGAATATTCTGGACAATAATTCAGTCCAATCACGCAATAAGATAATTCTGATTTCTAGTTTGATAATAATAAACATGCTTTCCACATGTCTCTAATCATCATTGCTGTTCTGATAATTTTTATAGAATTGCTTAAAGGAAGAAACACTTTTGATATTTTGGGACCAAACTAGAATATGGCAAATAAGAACAATTTCTTAAGTCATTTACTATTTGTGGAAGGGAGCATGAACATAAAATCACATCTGCTCAGTTTTTCCCTGAGAGGGTTGAGAGGTAATCATTTTTTCCTTTCTTCATCATTTATGCAAAAGCTCCCACAGATAACACGTTAATTAGCAACTTTGTGTTAAATAGCAACACAAAGTTCCCATCAAGTAAGAGCTAACATATACTCATTATATGCCAAAAATTTTTCTAAGTCCTTTATAGGCATTAACCAGATTACTATTCACAACAATCTTATGAGGTAGAACATATATATATAATTGGTATTTTGCAACAACCCTATGAAGGAAGTAATGGCATCATCCCCATTTCTCAGGTGAGAACACCAAATCACAGATAAGTTAGGTTGCTTGTCCAAGGACACATAGCTAACGAGTGGCTGAGCTGGTATTCAAACTCAGTTCAGGTTCATAACCTCTATTCTAGATGGCCTTACCCCTAAATGTAAGTTGGCAGGCATTTTGTCTATCTTGCTCACTAAAATGGCACCTGATACACAGAATGTTCTCGATAAACACATAGAATGTGTGCAAAACTCAATCTCTAAGGTATGAAATGGTGGTGGTGTTTTTAAATGTCTCTCCCTACCCCTACCACTCTGGCTTCCCTTTATGTCCCTTTGGGATTTTTCTGCTAAAGCCTTTCCTGGGAGGGAAAAAAAGGAGAGATACACTCTTTCTTTTAACAACTTCTCAATTAAATATTTCATAGATGATTATAAGAAAGCCAAAAATTTTCCCAAAGATTGTACCATTTTATATTCCCCCAGCAATGTGTCAGTGACATTGCTCCACATCCTCACAAACAGTTGGTATTGTCCGTCTTTTTGATAATTACCTACCCTTTACCCCAGAAGTATCACTCCTATATATTTATCCAAGAGAAATGAAAATAAATTCCACAAAAACACTTGTGCAAATGTATTCATAGCAGCATTATTTATAATAGCCCCAAACTGTAAATGACCCAAATGCCCATCACTAGGATGACTAAAGAGATTGTGGTATGTCCATACAGAACAATGCTACTCAGCAAATATAAGGAAAGAACCGATCTACTCAACAAAAGAACCTAGACACAAAAAGTACAAACCGTATGATCCATTTATATCAATTTCTAGAACAATCAAAACTATGGTGAAGGAAAAATAAGAACAATGGTTTCCTCTTGGGGGTAGGATAAGGTAGGGATTTTCTAAGGAACTCTGTGAAGTGGTGGAAACGTACTATATCTTGACAGGGGTGTGGGTTACATAAGTGTATCCATTTGTCCAAAAATGCAGTTTAGGGGCGCTTGGCTGGCTCTGTCAGTAGAACATGAGACTCTTGATCTCAGTGTCATGAGCTCGAGCCTTGTATTGAGTGTAGAAATTACTAAATAAATAAATAAATAAACTTAAAAAAAATGTCTCATAGATGACAAACTTCATTAAGTCTGCCTCTTTCCCTTTATTAAATAGTTTTCCCAGCACCATGCATGACCTGTGCCTGTTATTTGCACAATATAAATCAGGAGAAAAACTTCCTGAGTTCTCTCTCCATCTTTGGCAGCAAGGAAATCAACTGTCCCAAGACAAGAATGGGAGGGAGTCCTAGACTCAGACCTAGAGCCTGGCCACTGACAGGCTTCCCCGGCACCCTGAGGAAAGTCAGGGGCCAGCAGTAGCCCATCCTTGGGTGTTTTGTTGTTGGAGAGTTTGCCTCCTGCCCATGGTGGTTGGTAATTGCTGGGTTCATTGTGTGTCTTTGGTCTCTCAGGTGTATTTCCTAAACCAACATGAAAAGAAAATGATAAGGGGCAAGCGCATGGAGGTGTTTATGTTTTCAGCTCTAGCCAATTGCTTGAGACCCAAAACAAAAGCCAGTGCAGATGGAAGGATGCAAGATTATACAATGGAAACCCCAACCTCTCCTTGCAGAACGTGCTCAGCTCCCAGCTGTCATCCACTTCCAGGAGTGTTGCTGACACCCAGCAATTAGCATGCCCCGGTTCTCCTTTGGAAAAGCAGCGTGGGAGAACAATACCACCACGAGTCCTCCTGGACTAGAAAGCAGGTGAATCCTGCTTGGAAAAAAAGCAAGATAAATGATCCTTTCTGCCATTGCTTCTTACTGTTGGACAAACCAATGGCACCGTTAGCCTGGTATTAAAAATTCCTCAGGGCCTTGAAAGGACTGCAAAAAAAAGGAAGAAAAGAAAAACAAAAACAAGGACCTCCACTGCAGCCTACAGTGAATGAAATCCACTGTCGTACTCTATTATCTTTTCCTGTATACTTAAATTTACCCCAAAGCTTCCTGCTTCTTGGGTGATGTGTGCATATGCATATCTCACATCTTGACTGTCAATGAGGACTGCCAGATAAAATACAGGACACCCAGTTAAGTTTGAATTTCAGTTAAACAGTGAATAATTCTTTACTGTAAGTACCCATCATGGATTAATTGGGACATTCTGAGAACTTAATTCATTTTCTTTTTCCAAAACTCAACATTAATGGTGCATCCTTTTGTTTTGTTTTGTTTTGTTTTGTTTGCTAAATCTGGCATCCCTACCCTCATGGCATTACAGAAGCATATTTTTGGTAGAGATAAACTTGAACTTGACAGGAAGTGATGGACTAAAAATATAGTAGTCCTTCAGGTGATGGCTTGAAGTGCAGTGAAATCATCTAATTGTTCCAAATGTTTCCAATTTACCGTAAAAGAGAGAAATGAGCTGAAGCTCATATACCCATTGGGTGAGTGATATGAATAACGATGAAAATCTTGGAGTTGAAAGATGTGTAGTTTCATTAGGTGAAGGGTTCTGAACCTAAAAGAATTCATCACCTACTTCTTACCACCTTAATAACCAGGTCCTAGGTAGTCCAGGGACAGCACTGTCCCAGAAATAGCACAGCACAGGAGACATTACTGCTAACATGGAGGCATACCCACACCTCTTATTTTGAATCTCCATTGGCATCTCTGTAAAGAGTGCCCTGGGAGGCATGCCATCCTTAAGGGATTAAACACTTTCATCAGCATGACTCCATGGTTTCTTTGATCTGACTGACCTGGGAGCAGGAAGCCTAGAAGGGTATTGGGGAACACTTGAGTAGATACAAGGAAAAGACAGGTATTGGGTAGGATTCGACCCAAATGGTAGCATATTTCCAGTTCAGGCATCAAACTGATAATCCCTACATATTAAGAGGCTGCAGGGAAAGAATTAATCATTTGACTTATGATTAAATCAGTTATCTCTTCTGGGTCTGCCCTTTGTGTGGTCCACTAACTACAGGAAGAGGGAACACAGAAAGGTGGTATGTTTGGGCTTGCTTGCACACTGGTGCCAAGTGAGGGCAGAGCGCAAAGTGAAATCAATATCCTGAATTCAACTGTGTGTGTGAGTATCCGAGTGTGTGGGTCTATATAGTTTTTGAAGTGAAATTTAATACAAGCCAATTTACATGTTGGAAAAAAATCTTGTTAAGTCTCATTTTGCTTATCTTATTAAGATACAACTTTAGATTCTTCTAGAACAAAAGGTATAGACTACCATGTAAGATGTGGCCAGAGTCAGAAGCTTTCCAAAGACTCCTTCTCCTGAGCAATCTTCTGATTGCTTCTTATTATCATAGAAATAATAAAGATATAGTTAATGTCTTTCGGGTAATAACTATTATATTAACTGTATCACACACTGAATTAAACAAGCCTTTTTGAGTCCCAAGCCATAAGGTAGACTATCCTGACCCACTTACTTAAAGGTAAGATCCAGATCTTGGCTGTATCTATTTTAAACTGGCCAGCAGAGTATTGCTAAGGGGAATAAACATTAACAAATAAATAAATCCCACTGCTACTCACCCTGGAACTGTGGGGACCAATATACAAAAAAGCCCCATCATGGATACCATCAGTTATTTTGGTCATAGAGAATTCATGGATCTAATTATAGAAGGCACTTGATTTTTTTATTATAGTAAAATATACCTATTACATTTATCATTTTAATCATTTATAAGTGTACAATTCAGTGGTATTAATAATTACATTCATGATGCACAGTCATCACCACCACCCATCTCCAGAACTTTTTATCACCCCAAACTGAAACTCTGTATCATTACCCAGTGACTTCCCATTCCTCTCTCCCTCCAATCCCTGGGAACCTCTATTTTACCTTCTTTTCTATGAATTCACTCATTCTAGGCACCTCATATAAGTAGAATCACACAATATTTGTTCTGTGTCTAGCATAATGTGTTCAAGGTCCATCCATGTTGTAATACGTATGGAAACTTCATTCCTTTTTATGGCAGAAAAGTACTCCATTGTAAGGACAGACCACATTTTGTTCATCCACTCATCCATTGATGGACACTTTGGGTTGTTTCCATCTTTTGAAAACCTATTTAGTATGAGTGATCCTTTCCTCGTCTCTCACTTAAAGAAGAAAAATTAAATTCACTCTATATCATAAACAGAGTCTCAGATCATCTAAATCGCCAACTTGATTGGACGCCCATCACCACAGTTGGAGCCTGTTGGGCTGCCTACCTGGGTGGGGTTGTGGGGCTCCTTCCTGCCGGCAGTACTTCCATACCCACCCCAAGTCCTTGTTAACTTGGCCTGCACACTGCTGTGCTGGAGAGGATGAAGGGAGACCGTGGGAGGGATTAGGAGCAGCTCACTTGTCAGCCATTATTTTAAGTGGCCTGGCTTTCTCTGGCCTCATGGATGTTTAACATGGATTGTTTCTCTCCTGTGCATTCTCACGAGCTCTCTTACCTGGCTCCGTCTGATGCAACCCCCCACTCCAGGATGGGCCCTTCTCTAGGACTTCAGCCCCTGATCCCATCTCAACTCCTGCTCCCAGTAGTCTACACCACAAGCTCTTCCAGCTGAGATCATGCTTGGGAAGTCCATCCTTGTGGGCAGAATCCCTTTTAAAACAGTGCCAAGCCACCATCTTACTTGGGGATTCCATAGTTGAGGCACCTTGGAGGGGTTGCTGGAGGTTCCTAATGCAGCTCCTATCCTACTGTCCCAGCTTACAAGAGGCCACTCACTGTCACAGAGGTGAGTCAGGCCTCAGATTGAGTGACATATGCTCTCTGCCCCTCTCTCCAGATTTGACACAAGTGGTAGACCCGCCCCTACACCTTGGCCACTTGGACAGGGGGAGAGGAGTAGAGAAGCCACTCTTCAAACACTCTCCTAAGACCTCCTCTTCATTGCCCACTCTTGACCCTTCATGTCCTTACTGGAATCGGTTGCCCAAGTGGCTCTTAAACACCTCTTTGGAAGTTTCCCCATGCTCTTGTCTCACCCCTCACTCTGATATGGAATATCCATTATATATTCGTAGCGCAGGTGGCCACTTGAGCAACTCACTAAGTCTCAACACCTTTGGCTGCTATGGAGAGTGGCCATCCCTCTCTTTGAAGGTCACTTCCTTTTGCCCCACATCAGCCCATCCCAAACATACCCTCAGGATCCAGCTGTTCTGTGGAATGCAATAACAAAGAATACTCACATCTTTCTTTTTGGGGTGTAATTTCTCTCCAATCTATCACAGTAGAAGTTCTATTAATGTTTTTTTAATTGAATTGGGACAGAAAAAGTCACATAACTAACTTAGATACGCTCGGACAAAATGTATATATGCAATAATTAATTTCATATTAAGTTCCTTTTCAAGCGAAGGAGGAGCTGCTTGTCTGCATACCAGCACAATTGGATGTCACTCTTGCATTTAGTCTGAGGAGGCATCATGAAGGAAGAGATCTCAAGTGGCTCTTTCTTGTCAAATCGGTTGACCTTCCCAGAGTCTTTGTTTTTCTCATCTCTATTTTCAGTATCTAACTCGGTTTGTCTCTCATCCCTTGAAATGTCTTCCTTTGGTTTGTGCCACGCTCACTTTTTCTTTGTCCTCTTCCCCTTGCCCCCCGCCCCCTGGCTTTTGTCTCCTCCTGCCCCCTTGTAGGTATTCTCATCTTGAGCTTCTGAATTTCTTTCACTTTGAAAATACCTGATTCTGCCTCACTGCCTCAGCCTGCAGCTCAACACTGGTGCTTTCTGCATCTTTACCTCTTCCTCAGCAATGGTAATGGGATGATACAAACTACCACAAAACGTTACAACTTAAAACAACCACCATTTATTACTGCTCATACCTCATGGGAAGACAGGGCAGTTCTGCTCGTCATGGCCGGGTTTGGTGGTCAGTTCTTCCAGGTTAGGCTGGAGCTCACCTAAGTGTCTGATGGTCAGCTGGCTACTGGCTGATCTAGGATGGCCTCGACTGGGATGACTGGCTCTCTTCCATGCGTCTTGCCTTCCAGCACACCAGCCCAGGCACATTCCAATGAGCAAGCACCTTTCCAGGCCTCTGCTTCCAGCAAGTTTGCAACTGCCCCATTGGTCAAAGCAAGTCCTATGGTGGAGCTCAGTGTCAGAGGGGCGGGGACCACAGTTAGAGGGTAAAGGCTGTGACTGCAGGAGGAGTAAGACACTGAGACTGTTAATGTTGTCAGTCCATCACCGTCCCATTGCCCTCCATTCCCACTGCCCGTATCCTTGTCAGGATGCTTGTTACCTCATTGCTGAAGTATGGCAGCCACACTGGACTCCTCACTAGCGCCCAAGCAGACAGAGCTTATTTCTAATCTGCCCTTGGCCTCAGAGCTCTGCCCATCTTCACTGCTCTCCCTGTCCTTTTTATCTACCAAAAATGCACATGCCTACCGCCAAGGCCCAGTTCAGGACTCCACTATTCCATGTGCTACAGGATTTTCAGCCACATACTTTCTTCCTGACTCAGACCCCACCCTCTGCCCAGCCCATGGTCTCTGTTCAGTTTTGTGAGCCATATGGAGGGTCGGTAGTATGGTGAGGCAAGTAAGGCACATAGGGTACAAAATTTAAGAAAGCACTCACTCTTAGGGTCGCCCAAGTTCAGGGTCGACACTGATGGTCCATGGTTCCCTGAATTGTGTATTCTGGGAGTCTCACTCCTCTCTCCCCAGTCCCAACCCTGGCCATACTTGTCATTTCGATATCAACTTTTCATTTTTTATGTGAATGGTTCATAACATTGTGAGCCTTTTTCTGAGCAGGACCAGGTCTGCCTAGCCCAAGATTAGAAAATAAATACTCAGTGAGGTAAGTAGTTGCAGAGAAAGTGAGGTATTCCTGATATTTAGTAAAGCCTAGGGGAAAACCATTAAAAGAGACAAGAAATGTAGGGATAAAGGAGGGATTGACTAATTCTGCCAAAGACTAAGACTGGCGAATTCATGTCATGATAACAGAATTCAAGAAAAACAAAATCGCTGCGATGTAGAGCATCCTTGAGAGGCATTTGTACATGGGGTATAGAGAAAATTCACGAGTCCTACCAGGGAGTGGTAGAAACCCAGATGTAGATTCATATAGCTAGGGGGACCGAAGAAGAAGGCTCTTAGGCCTGAGTTTTGCAGGGAAGTTAAAGCTAAATACATTCATACATATGTAAATGGCTCTGACCATCACCAAGAAGGGAGGGGTAGAGAAAGGAGGCCCCTGATCATGGAACTGTTGTGATTTTAAAAGGAGGAGAAATTGACAATTAACACCAGTCAAAAGAGGAGTGACAGATTTCTGTTTAAAGACAAGGGCACTAAAAGAAGAGGTTAAAGGTCATCTACAAAATTTGGTGAAGTGTATGTTTCCTGAACATCTTTTCATTGACAAGGATATTCATAGAGATCTAAGAGACAATTTCAGGCTTGTCAACATTCATAAGGTTGATTTTCTGAAACCCCCTAATGTCTGTTGAACAACCACTCTGAGTATGAGGAAATTCCCGAGTCCCAGTTCATACCGTGTGGCCCACATGGGGAGAAACTCATGTCCTTGAGCCTCCATTTTCCATACAAATCTGAGAATTGTCAATGGGTGATGGTAAAATTTTAAAAAGCACAGGGAAACAAACTAAGATGAATACTTCTGTAATAATCAAAGACTGCCAAACTCTCACGTGTCCTGCAAGCCAAGACCACTGTCCTCTGATGACAGAAACCTAAATGAACTCCCCCCATCTTACTCCCATAAGAATCCTTTAGTTCCACTAACGTTGCCATTCCTGCAAATTTTCATATCCTGGAAAGAATGTCGTCTCAGATGTAAGTCCTGTGTGGGAAACAGTATCTTCAATTAAATGTATGTGTATGTATATCGCCAATATATTCCGAGTCCCAGTAAGGATGTTACGTGACTTGCCCCAGAGGCTGAGGGACTCTGCTCTGATAGCTATAGTATGGTTGTAGTGGTGTGGCACATGGTAATATATCTGTTTCTTCTCTCTGCTTTGAATAAACTGAAAACTTGTGAAGAAGATGAAATCAGAACCAGAACGTGGGCAAGATCTTCCTTCCTGATCTCCACCCAGAAATCCAGCCAGCTGCTGAACTGGCAAAGGAAGGGAAAGGAATTTAAAGAAGAGGAAATTAAAATACACACCCACAGTTCTAAGTGCAATATTTTGTTTTCTCAGGACTGTTGATGGTTTCTTTTAATTTTGACATTTTGAGGTTCTGTAAGAATCTGCAGCTTGCATCGGTAGGGCTGAATAATACTCTTCCAAAAGAACATTTAATTTGAAAATTAAGTGATGAACACTAAAGATTCCTCCAACATCGACTACATAGGCTATCTTCAACTTGTTCTTACCCAGATCTCTCACATAGGGTCCTGATGTCATGTGTTTGTGATACCCGGCAAGTCCAAGTATTAAAATTCACCTATTGCACATTTCCATATTGAAGCATCAACCATGGGTCTCTTTTTAATTCCATTCAAAACCACTTTGCATAGTCCAAAAATTACTGATCCTCACAACACCCCAGTGAAAAAGGTAGTGTTATGCTTCAGTTGGTAAGGAGTCATGTGGAAGCTCGTTAATTTGCCTACTACCAGGAAAATGAGTAGCCATTACAAGAAAAATCCAAAGTCCCCGAAGCCAGGTGCTTCGCTCACATTGGGGACACTCATTATTTGCCACCTCAACTGAATTATTGAGTCTTACACTATCTAACCAATGTAAATTCTGGCTTCTCCAACTCAGAATAATTTTAGTTGCTTCATTTCCTTTAGCTTTCCCTGCCTGAATCTCATGCTAAAATTAGCCTCAAGGTTGGAGAAACGGGCTGGAAAGTTCAGTACCAACCCAGAATGTTTTCCGTCGTTTGACCAAACCTCGAATGCTGAACATTTCTAACATTCAAAGAGGGTTTGTTTAAGTTTTCCAGTTTTACCCTCCTGGTTTCAAATGGCACCAAAAGCTGAAGAGCCAAAATTCTGTAAGGAGAAACCATTCCAAACAAGATTCCTGGCCCAGGGCAGACCTGAAAAGATCCAGATGCATTTGAAAGAGGTAGCCAAACTCCTGGATGCCTGTGTAAATGGGTCCTCTGGACTCTGGTTAGGCCAATCCAAGTGGGGACAATGTAAGCCTGGGTCCCTCCTTTTAGAACAAAACACAGGACATGACATCTGCAAGGGCTGGAGAGCAGAGGCAGGTCTCCCGCGGGGAGGACAGCCCATGGGGGACAACGGAGGCCACCTGCAATGCTGCCCCGTGAACACGTGGTGTGCGTCTGGAAGAACTCACAGGATTGATGTGTTTCCAAAATGCAAACTAGGTGCAAACTCAGCATTTGAGGCCCCTGGAGGGGGAAAAAAAGCCTTCTGTTTATATCCATGTGGCCACCAGCTTGATAGATGGAGCGCACGGGAGCCTCCCTACATTGTGTGTCAAACCTCAAACTGTAAACTTGACCCAAACCCAGCACTTGAGAGGAGAGGTCTGGGTGACAATCCGAGAAAACTCCCTCTTGGAGGACATGAGCTGCTCCTCTTGTGGGTTTCTGCTGTCTAGAAACATCCAGGGTTTACAAAATTGTGCCAAGGCAACAAGGTAGAAACATTAGACATTTTAGAAAGCTCTAAGGAAAACAGAAGACTATAGAAAATGATCATCACATATTCTTTACCAAATCCCTACCTGTGCAGGGCTTCCTCAGGGCCATGCCTCCCAGCTCTGATATGTGCAGGAATCACTCGGGGGGCTGGCAACATGGCAGACTCTAGCTCAGTAGGTCTGGGACAGAGCCCAAGATTCTGAGCCCTCCCAAGTTCCAGGGGGATGTCAACGCTGTCCACCCTTGGAGTAGTGAAGCAGTTTACTACGCTCTTCTATTGGAAACAATGGTCATTAAACAGCTTTTCATGTCATTAGACAGCTTTGAGTAGATGGGTTGACAGGTTTCATTGATGGGTTTCAATACCTGCCTTTTTTTTTTTTTTCCTTTAAAGTCCTATTTCTCCAGAGAGCCACACATCTCTTCATCTAGGGACAGTTAAGAAATAAATCCTGAAAGTCCTGTCTGGCCAGACCATAAAGTCTTATGGTGACTTAAATTTGAATTCTACTTTTACCAGGCAGAGTGAGATACCTGTGCGTAAGATAGCCATGCTCTGCTGTGGACGCCATCATGAGGGGCCAAGAAAGATCTGTCACAGCGGGGCCTGCAGAGCCCTCCAGTTATTTCAACCTGCCTCATTTGCCAAGGGCAGGTTATATTCATTCCATGAAGCTCTGACGTCCATGTCTCAGTTTCAAATGCATCGCCGAGGTGATCGTCAGCATGGCACGGAAGTTTCTGGATAGCACCTCTGTTGGATCACAAAGATTGAGAAAACAATGAAAATGTGTTCTACAGAGAGATAAGTGAGCAGCATTGTCTTCTTGGAATTTTAGACTACCTCCTTTTTTGAGGTCCTTCTTTGCCTCTCTTTTCTGGTCAGAGAACCTGTTTTACGATGAACATGCTCAGAGACAGTGTGCAGTATCGTGTAATGCAAAAGCCTAACAGAGAATGCTTTAATTGGGTTGGACTGCATAGAGAAGTTTATACATTAATTACAGGGTTATGCAACTGTGCATCTTTCCACCTTTGGTGGTATTTTTATAGAACCATTAAAAACGACACCTGGGCGCATTCCCCCCCCCACCCCCAGTGGTGGCACGTAGAAGCTTTAGCCGATTTGAGTGAGGTTGAAAACTGCCATCCAATGACTTGGCAAAGCCACAGTCAGTTGTAGCTGCTTGGGTACAGCTCCGAAGCCAGGAGCCCAGGGTCTGAGTCATTTGCAGGAAGTAGGTCACAGGGTGTGGGTCAATGCACAAACTTAAAGAATCCTCAACAGTTCCAGCTAAGATAAGATTGAGTATTCCTCTAGGCAGCTCATTGAGGACCTATGTGTCTTTTCGTCTTGGGCTCCTAGGGAAGTGGTAAGGTCAAGTTCACTAGAGGCCAGCTGAGGCTTTGCTTATTGTCATGACTTGGAGGATGCCCAGAAAACTCCAACTGTTGCCTCACCAAGCTGTAAGGTTCTGCTGTGGTTGGTATGGCAGATAACCCGGAGGAAGGCAAAGCAGCCCGGGGTGCAGGCCTTCAGCTCTGCCCCCTGGTGCCTCGTCGAAACTCCGGCCCCGACGATTACAGGATTACAGCGTAAGGTGAGGCCTCGGCAAATCCCAGCCTTAGAGTCATCTTTAAACTTGACCTGTCCTACAACTACTCTGCTGGGGGAGATACATATTCGTCTCTAGCGAGGCCCACAGAGAGAAGCCAAGAATGCGGGCAGTTCGCTGACACATCCAGAGCCTCCTCTCAAGCATCTGGACACCTAAGGCTGAAAGCATCTGGGGAGTTTCTAAAATGAAATATCAGAATTTATCTGTGTCACCACTTGAATTGCTAAGTCATTAATAAGTCTGAGCCAGCTCTGAGGGGGCAGCTGCATGTTACGGCATTCAGCTCGTAAGACCCTTCCAGGGAATATTACATACAGAAGACAGAAAAGAGACTGACGTGGGGTCAAACCCAGACTTGAGTTTATCAGGGAGCACGGGGACATAGGCTTGATTATCTTCCACAAGGGATTTGCACTGAGAAGCAACAGGAAACATGCATCGTGTTTGGATATTAATAAATATCATAAAAGGAATACATACATTATTATTCTTTTAAATATTAATAAGGTGTCAACACTTGGTAAGCTAACCTCACACCAGTCTGGGAGACAGCAGGCTCTTGAGTTTCAATTCCTGCCTTAGTCAAAACAGGAGTAAGTAAAAATCATGTCTTTTCCTTTTAAAAGACCTGTGCCATTTGCCCTTGAGCACGTTATCACTGTGGGTCTGGGTGAAACCAAGTGGATGAGGGGAAAACCGAGGGCGTATTGTGATAGCACAGACTCTCTAAAGTGTCAGCTGGTTCTGCCCGTGCAGCTTGGAATCCAGGGCTGACACTTCAGACCCATCGCCTCAGTTGCTCTTGACCATGTGCGTTGAAATGTAGTATGTACTCGCGGCCATGGAGGATGTATGTGGAGAATGGCAAAGTTAATAAAGAAATAAATTAGGGAAGGAGATCTTTCTTTGTCTTGGAACTGCACAAAGCACAATACTTTGTTAGCACTTAAAAGCGACAAGCAAGGAAGAGAAATAAGTATGTGTGCCCACGTGCAAGATCACCCTGTTTTTAACACCTCCAAACGGGCATGTCTTCTTCCTAAGGTAGAGGATGAGCTATGGGATATTCTTTGGTCAGTCGCATGAGAAGGGGCTTGCTCCAGAGAAGCATCCCCTCTGGTTCCTCCATCTGCTGTGAAGTCTTCTTACCGAACTCAAAGTGTAGTTAGTGTAGAGCTAGACTGAGCTTTACCTACAGGTCTGAATTAGCTTGTCAATGCCTATTGAAGTAGAGAAAGGCAAGGCACTGAACTTCCACAGGTGAAAACAAAAAATAAACAGTCTCGGGTTAACCACTGCTTTGGCTCAAAATACAGGATGTCTCTTTTCTTTGTTTGCCTTCAGACTCCTAACTTCAGTGTGTGCATAAGAGAGAACTCTGATTTCATCTCTTTACTGAAAAGATGTTCATTTAGGAGGGATAAAACCGCATAATTTTGCTTTTATTATAGCGGTCTTTTCATCACAAAATTCAAATGCTTCCCCTTTTTTCTCGGCTTTACAGTATCAGCAAGTTGCTAGACCCTTTGAGGGGTCAGACACTACGCAAAACATTTCCTTTTATTCTGTTTTTCCTTTTATAGTTTCACTTAGGCTGTTACAGTCTTTACCAAAGGCTGGATTCTCCTGAGCGGATGCCCAGCGTCTTAAGTGATGGGATCCACATCCTGGCTGAACAGCAGCTTGATGCCAGGGTTGAATTACTATTGAATAAGCAGCAATGAAATTGTTATCAAAATAATCAGTAGTTCCAAAAACCACAAATAACAACAACAGGACCCAAGTTGTCCTAAATCAGCAAAGACCATCGATATAATAAGAGACTGAGTCACTTTTCTCTACCATCCCTCTCTTGCAAACTCTCCTCGGCTATTTTCTTGCACAGCCTGGGGGAGGGCAGGTGGGGGGAAGGAAGGGCATTGCTCAGAAAGTAAAAAAAAAAAAAAATAATTGACATCACTTAAGTCACATGATTGGCAAGAACCAATTAAGATGGGCTGTGGAAAGGGGAACAGTTAAATTTGTAATTTGGGTTGTGTGAAAACTTCTTTGGGCCTCATAAACAACCACAGAACCACAAGTTGGGTAGGCTGGCAGTGTCAGAAAACTGCGCCCGGCATAGTGGTCAGCAAGCAGGACGAATCACACTGACTGCAAACCACAGGGTTTCGCAGAGTGGTGAGCATCACCAACCCACAGCCAAGACGCCGCTTTTTTTTTTTTGTAATCTTGAACAATTTGAATATTTGTTTTCGCAAAGGTACATTTTTCAGAGGGCTCAGGGAGCCCCAGAGGTATGGGGAGAAAAAAGAGATGCAGGGAGCCATGGTGGGGCATGAGGTGACAACAGTGACCTTTCTTGGTTTTCACTCCAAAGGTGAAAGAAATCATTGAATCCCCCGCCTTCAGAAGAGGGTGCATTTTCAGGAGGAAGCGATGGCTTCAGACAGCATATTTGAGTCATTTCCTTCATACCCACAGTGCTTCATGAGAGGTGAGTACACTCTGGTCTTTTGATACCTACTTTTGCTCAGCTTTGCAGATAATGAAATGGCAGCCTGTCGTAACCCGGTGCATGTATCTCGGGCCGATTCCCCGTCTGTTTTGTGGAAAGAACTCAAACCCAGGAGTATGATTACAAGGCTATTGGATTACTTATTCATCAGATGGCAGCTCTTCAGAAATGTTTTAATAAATACTTAGCTAAGCTGTTGAAGTGTTCGGTCGGTGTGTGAGAACTTTGTCAAGTGCAAGTAAGTTGGGCTGCTCCTGATTAAAGTTGGAGAGATTAGAAAGCTGGCGAGAAGCTCCCCGGGTTTTCTTTCCTGCCCCTTGCCTGCATGGACTGTGGCTGAGGGTCCTGAGCTCAGCACACCACGGAGCCCACCCTGCAGCCGGCCCCGGGCTTTAGCGGGCACATGCCCAGCCGCCCAGGACGGCGGGTGCCAGTGCGTGGTGGGGGTGGAGGCCGGGCGCCCAGACACACGTTAGACCAGCCTGGGGACTTCAGGGGCAAAGTGACAGGCAGCTCAGTTGTCCCCTAAAGGCAGAGAGTACAGGAGACAGGCGGATTTGTCTGGGTTAAAAACCACCAGGATGGGGCCTCGCTGTGCACAGAGACAGCTAATGTCTTTCAGGGCAGGAAAAAAAAAAAAATGCAAGTTGCCTTGTACAGAGGTCTCTCTCGCAAAGAGCAATGAAGAAATTTCTTAAGCCAAGTGTCGCGGCTCTGGATCATTAGAGTGTGCGCTTCCATTTAATAGGAACAGCCAGTGTGGAAAACCTGTCTGCAGTTTTGCAAGCGGCCTCTTGAAAAATGTGCAAAGCTGTAGTCGGAGGTACGGCTGGGAGGGTGTGAGTATGTGTGTGCATGTGCCTTTTGTGTATCTGTGGTGAGAAAAGAGGGCCGTGCTTAAACAAACAAAAATAATAACATAAAATGTCACGAAGGCATGGCCGTGTGTCGGGGCACGCACTCTGACCAACGCCTGCGAGATGTGGCTGCATGGTTTGGCAGGGCCGGCGTGGAGTGGGACGGGACAGGGGAGTAATTAATTTTCTGGCTACAACCTCTCGCGCGCGCACCCAAATAGTATCTGTGACTCATTATTTATTCATACAGCCAAATGAGCAGGGGAATGCACAGGGCTGCCAGCCACTTTGTCACAACAATGCTATTATGATTGCCGCAGAGCCTCCGTGTTTCCGGGTCCCTGAAATTTAAAAACTTGACAAAGCTGTGTGTGTGTGTGTGTGTGTGCGTGCGTGCGTGCGCGCATGTTGAGGGTGGGGGGGAGGACTTCAGGAGGAGGGGAAGAGAGCAAGTCATTAACTGATTCAAAGCTTCAAATTAGAGGGTTTGCAAGTCTTTCCTGGCGGCTGAGGACATTTTAGTGAAGTTGAATCATGCGATGTGCGTGAGTCACTGTCCCTGCCGCAGCGCTGGGCTCCCGTGGCAGAGAGACCGGCCGCCGGTGAGAAGCTGTGAATGGCTCCCGGCTGCATTTCCTCCAGGCCACCGACAAGCAAAGGAAGCAATAGTTGCAGAATAACAGACAGAAAGATCTTCCTGACTTTGTTCCACTTTCAATACCCTCCAGGCCATTATTGTTTCCTAGTTTATCCACTCAGGAAGGCAGGTTCCGGAAGCTGGAAAATATTCCACCGGGCAATAGATGGGATTTTGTGCGCTGTGCGGGGCTGCCTTCGAAGCGCTCATTACTGGCCGGACAGCAGGGACAGTGAAGGGACACGGGGACCTGCTCAAATGCCAGGAAACAGAAGGAGGCCTGACACAGAGCCACAGTGCCTGTGCTCATGGAGGTCACTGGGCTGCCCCAGGTTAGGAACAAGGGGCAGGTCGCTTTCAGGGGAGCGGTGGGGAGACAGCCCTGACACCGAATCAAGTCTCAGAAGGCCTCATGGAAAAAGGCCTTGTTCACGCCTTGGTCTCAGGAAAAGGAACTTGGGGCTTTTATGATCTCTACCTTAATAATATCATATGGAGATTGCATTTCAAGTGAAATCTTGGCAATTTCCCCAGTTAATTTTATCAAGGTGACCCACCAAGGTGAGGGTTGACACTGTCCGGATTAGCCATCCCCAATCCGTGGCGCCAGACAGGTGGCAAAATGTCATTGTTCTCGGTGCCATCTGGGCACTGCCTGAGAGCGTGCTGCTAGGAGAGTCGCATCTGGTCACCGCCCTCTCAGAGTTTTAACCCCATTCCCGGAGACCGGCCCGTAGCAGTGCTCAGCCCCCTGGTCACTTCGTGCTTTGTATAATTTATGGCGAGTGTTCCCTCCCCAGTTGCAGCTAGGACCTAGAGGGGGAAACGGCGTCCTGTTTTCTTCCTGGGATGGTACTTTATCAGTCCGTGCAATCCTCACAGAAGGAAACCCATAACTCATTTTGGGCGAGGTACGCATGTGAAACGTGGCCGGGAGAGAGAGAGCTGGGGGACCAAGCACAGCCTGGTTCCCTAGTCGGTGAGAGGCAAGCAAGGGTCTGAAAGAGGGCATGCAAAGTGACTGTGGTCTACCACAGAGAGCGCCACGCTCTTCCCACCACACCGTGCCAAGCTCTCGCTTCGTTTGCCTCGGGGACGAGGTAAGACGTGATTAAAATTGCCTGGCATGAACACGCGTGGTTGGCGACATGACTTTCTTGCACAACCCTGACGTGCGTCCTCTCATGAGGTGCGAGGTGCCGGCCCGAAGCGCGGTGGTAGGTGTGGAAAGGAAAAGCGGTGGCACAGACGTACTTTTGCAAAATCCCTCAGGTAGCCTCATTCTTAGAAGTGGCTTAGTGGTCTATGCAAAGCCTGAATGCTAATATGCCTCTGAGTTCCTAGAACCACAGGTAGAAATCTCAGCGAGGCTGACTCACTACTGTCTTCTTGGAGGTGGCTTTCAAAGGGAATGGCAGAATCCGAGCCCAAATGTATAAGGTGCGCTCCACTGTAAGCATCACTTCTGCCTCAACCGAAGGAAGAGTCCAGATCACAGAGAGCCATAGATTAAACTGGGCATCCGTAGTTTGCAATGTGTGAAATCGGTGTGGTTTTTCTAGGGCCACCGTAACAAAGTACCCCAGACCGGGTGGCTTCAACATCAGAAATGCCTGATCTCCTGATGCTGGAGGCGAGAAGTCTCATGGATAATCCTGGTGGAGCTTTATTTGTTGAAGGCTTCAAGGTGTTGGGAGGATTGGTTTCTTCTGAGCCTCTCTCCTTGGCTTGTGGAGGGTGGGCTTCTCCCTGTGTCTTCATGTGGTCTTCCTCCGGGCATGTCTATGTCCCAGTGTCCCCTCCTTTAAGGACACCAGACATATGGCATGAGGGCCCACCCCTAATGATCTCATTTTAACAGCCATCACCTTTGTAAAAAGCCCATCTCCAAATACAGTCACATTCTGAGGTGCTAGGAGTTAGGACTTCAACATAGGAATTTTGGAGGGGACGCGGTTCAGCCCACGACATGCGTCTTAGCAGATCTGACTCCCTCTGGCTCACAAGGAAACTGTGCTCTTCCTTGGGTGCTCTCCCGGATGCTGAAGAACCAGACCCTGGCCCCTCTGCACAAAATGGAGCCTCGCATCTTGAAACTGCCCACACATTTTGAAACTGAGAAAAAAAAAAAAAAAGGTGCTAAAAATCCATTTAAACTCATAATCATACCCTTTGCCGTGTCTTTGCTTTGCACGCTAACAAACCTTTGAAAATGACAAAGCAATTCTGAAATGTTTAAGCTTTAAAAGAGCAGAGAGCTGTCCCCAAAAGGAGCCATGCCTTGGTTCTGCTCCCTCCAGCAGGATTGTCCCGTATTTCAGATCCTTCCAAGACACAGTGCGGGCGGGTGGAGGGGCGGGGAATGGCGGGCCACCAGAGGGCCCACACCTGCTCACACGCCAAGTGCAGGCCTAGTGAGCAACCAGTAACAGAAGCATCTGCAGAAAGGGCTGCTGATGTGGGAGCTAAACAGCAAGAAGCCTTTGAGAGCTTTTGGATTGAAATTAGTAGCCGGGAGAATCCTTTGTTCCCTTGAAATAAACCTGAAATGTGTGCTCAGAAAGGACCCGCCCCATTACTGAGAAAGCGAGGTTGGGTTTGATGTGGGGCAGAGGAAGGTTCCAAGGCCGCCACACACAGATACTTTCAGAGCAACCAGGGCTTGGCTGGGCTCCGTGTAGAGGGGAGAGCCCAGGGGTTTAGAACAAGGAGCACTGGAAGAAGGGAGAGGGCTGAGAAAAAAGGTGCGTGCATGGACAGCCGATGATGATGGACTTCGCTTTTCCCGTTTTCTGACTTTAGCCAAGCAGCTTCTCTAGTGAGCCTCAGTTTCCTAGTCTATAAAACATGGACAGTGGTACCTCTTGCGACAGTCGCTGAATTCAGTGTGGCCTGAATTAAGTAACCTATGTCCAGTGCTGAATTCAGTGTGGCCTGAATTAAGTAACCTATGTCCAGTGCTTAGCACAATCACAGAAATGGGCCGGAAATATTAGCCTTGGCTATCCACATTCGGTTATCTCAGATGACACTCTGGGAAAGGAGAGGTCTCGGCATCCCGGAGGACACTATGGGAGGCTCCCTGGAGGAGGTGATGCAGGAGTTGAGGAAAGGGTGGAGGGTGGGAACCCTGAGGCGAGGGAAGGGTGGTCTAGGTGGGGGGTAGAGGGTGGAGGGTGGGAACCCTGAGGCGAGGGAAGGGTGGTCTAGGTGGGGAGTACAGCGTGGGCAAAGGTCAAGCGGCAGGAACCCCTGTGGAGTATGGGAGGTGCTAAGTAAGTCAGCCTGATGGCTTTTTTTTTTACCAGCATGTCACCCTTGCTTTACTCAGAAGTACCCACAAAGAGGACCAAAGAAGAGCCTGGGCCCTTTATACAATTCAACTGAACAAGCGTAGCTTTTAAGTATCTAGGCCAATCGGGGTGTGTTGCAACATCAATCTTGAGCGATGTTTCTCCTCCTTGAGAGTCCTGGTGCAGCTTTCTTTTCCTCCAGGTCCTTCTTAGTGAAAAAGCCCTTTCGCCCTCGGACCACACGCAAGTCCTCCAGGCCTCTGAGAGGCTGCCTATTTCCGTACCTTTCATGACATTTCTGATCATGTACTTTATCAAAGCCCAGAAAAGCAGGGGCCTGGGCTGCCCCTCTGGTTGGGGGAGGGAGCTGGGGCCTGCACAGGAAGCTCGAGCTCATTTTCAGTTTCTCAGGTAGCTTCCTAGTGACCTAGATGAGTCATTAAATGTCTCTGAGTCTCATTCGAGTTCTACAAAAGGGGCTGGTGATATTCTAGACATGCTTGCCTCCGAGGTACAGAGCTCCTGTTTGAAATCTTCGAACGCATCAGAGAGCCACCATGGAGCACATACACATGTTCTTAGCTTCGCAACATGAAGGGTCTTATTATTATTATTATTATTTTACTACCAGATAGGAAACGGTCATCCTACCATTTCACACACGCAAAGCATCTTCCCACATTGGCTCAAAAAAAATCTTCTCTCTAATTCCTACTCTTTAGAGAATTCTCCAGAAGCTGCTCTGGCACCTGAACAGATATTATAATCTGCAAAACACGTTCCCAGCAATTCTGGTCCCTCCTCCTCCGTGCCACCAGTCCCCGGCGTTAGCCTTTTTGCTGAGTAAAATAAGCCTTCGGCCACATGTCTTCCTTGGCGTGTCTCTTCCCTGCCAAAAAATGTCATAACTGTGATGGCCCAGAGTGGTGGAAAGGGAGCATTTCCTTTAAGAGTTTTGCAGGCCCTGAACATAATCAGGGAGTGCTTTAGGAGAATTATGGGTGGTTCCTGGTACACAAAACAGAACTCAAAAGCCTCAAGTAACCTTTGGCATGCTGGAAAAGTCTTCTTGGTCACTCTTCTGGCTTGCCGCCTCCCCACCCCCGCCATTGTCAGAGAGACACACTCTCATACTCTCTTAGCTTTGTGAATCTCTCGCTCTCCCTTCTTCTCCCCCTCTAGTCTCCTGACAACATGGAATGATGCCCCAGAAGGGAGAGAGGAGCTAAGATAGAGAAATAAACCATGGATCCAAAATATGATTGCAAGGATGCATTTTACCACAGTGACATAAAAAAGTGTAAAGCTCCTGCTGGGGTTTATCAGTGAGAATTCTGTTAGGAAACTCTGACTCCAGTGGCATGAGCAGCCGGGTACTGGCCTGTGTCCTGTGGCAGGCAGTCCAGGAGTACGGCCCCACGGCTGGTTTGGTGGGGCCGGGATGCTCCTGTGTTTTGGCCTGAACCTCAGACCTGTCCAGGCAGGAAGGAGATGTGAGGCCTCAATCCCTTCCCTCATGAGGCTGTCTTTTGCTTCAGGAAAGGAAGCCCGTCTCTGCAAACTTCCCCTTATAGATCTTGTAGGCCAGATCCATGTCACAAGGCCTCTGGCTGGAAGGTGCCTGGGGCAGAGGAGTCCTCTTTGTCCTGCCCTAAGAGCAGAGGAAAGCAGAGGGGAAGGTAGCTGGACCCCCGTGCGGCATCTCCTATGACAGCAAAAACGGTTCCTAGACTGCTTCCCGATGACATCCCGTCACATCTGTCCCAACACTTTCCTTGTCAACAGTGCTTTGAAAATACACATAGAGAAACCCCGAACTCTTTAAGTTGTGGATGCAAGCTGAGACTGGGGCAAGGTGTTGTTTATTCTTGGTTTACTGACAGCAAAAGAGGCAGGAGATGGGATGGGGCGGGGCCGGGAGCTGGTTACATGGAGTCAAGGTCGCGCCTATGTTCTTTGTGGAAAGCAGAATCACACTTGCCTCTCCTGTGAGAGAAGAAATGCAGACAGCCTCAGCCCACGGGTGTGTTGCTTGTCCAAGAGCCACCCCACCTGGCCTTGGGGCTGACGTATCGGTCAGTAACTGGAAATAGGTCGCTTTTCCCTGGCCCTCGCTCTTCTGCATTCTCAAAACCCCACGGTCCAATCCCCCACAACTTTTTTTTTTTTTAAGAGAATTCTTTTCTATGGAATTTCTTGAGCGGAACTTTTTTTTCTTTTTAAGTTGCCATCCTTAACTCTACTGCAAGATATGTTTATCTTTGATGGAAATATGACAGCAGATAATAGCCCTCTATCTAGGAGATAGAGCATTTATTCACACCTTGTATTTCTGCAAGTGATAGATTATTTCTGCTTCGTAATGACGGGCCCTGTCTACTTCCTCAGTCGGGATGCCAAGCTATCTCCCTGCAAGTCAATGCCTCCCTAAGACAAAAAAAAAAAATTCTTTACTCAGTTTTTCCCTGAAATAAGAAAGAATGTAAATCTTTCGTCTTGTTGTGCCATAAGATAGGTGTGCACTTAGAGAATCATTGATTTGGTGTGGGCCAGTGTCCTCACGGCCCATGGTCCTTATGTACCTTTTCACATGGTCTTCCTTCTAAACAGTGAGCAGTTTAGGGAGCCCACATGTAAAAGGTCATCAAAAATAGAAATCCTAGTTGGCTCGTTAGGTTGGCCGATGGTTCTGCTGATTTCAAAACTGATGCTTCTTTGTGTCAACTCGCAGCCCGTGCTAAACTGATTCTGAATCAAGGACATGACTTGCCAAATCTTGAAACCTGGTCCATTGAAAGCAAGAGTTACATGGCTCTGACATTTTGCAAAGCTTCTACTTTACCTTCCTTGCTAACTGTCCAACTTTTACTCCTGGTGTTTGGGATGTCCTCTGCAGAGACCATGACTCCTAAAAAGAACCTTTTCTGATCTCTGATGGCGAATGAAATCATAAGATGGGCAATATATCGACATAGCCTGGGAGCACCAAAAGCAAACCTCTGTCTCTCCCTGTCCTTGAGAGCTATCTTAGTCCTGAGCAGCACTTCAGTTGTTCTGAAAATGTATAGGATTTCAGACATTCTTTTTTGTTGTTGTTTTTTTATTGTTATGTTAATCACCATACATCACATCATTAGTTTTTGATGTAGTGTTCCATGATTCATTGTTTGCGTATAACACCCAGTGCTCCATTCAGTACGTGCCCTCTTTAATACCCATCACCAGGCTAACCCATCCTCCCACCCCCCTTCCCCCCAGAACCCTCAGTTTGTTTTTCAGAGTCCATCATCTCTCATGGTTCGTTCAGACATTCTTTTTTCATGATTAGATCTTAAAGAAATGGCTAGAAACTACTGCAGTGGTCAGTTTGCCAGATAGGGGTGGGTTTAAAAGAGCAAACGAGTCACTTAGAATCCTGAACATACTGCATGATACTCTGTGGTCGCGGCCACCCTGGGGCGAGCCTTCTCAGGGAGGCCAAACAGGTTGCCAGAGCTGCTCTTGCATTGCTCAAAGTAGAAGCGATTTCCTTTTGCTATGCAAAAAATTTTAGCATGCATATCCTTCAATGGTTATTTTTTATGTTAGCCTCAAAATGTGTGAAAGGGAATGGAGATAAACTGAAATACATTGGTTTGGGGGCCTTTTTTTTTCCGGGAGCAGTTTTAGCGCAAACCGCAGTTTGCTGCCCTTTATCACATAGCTTCTGCTGCCCTTTGAACTATGTGCACCAAGCCCCTCATTCCACACCATGTGCAGTAGCATCTGTACTGCCCCTCCCCCTCCCGGCAGTCACAGCTGGACCTGACACTCACCCACTTTGCAAGGGCAAAATCTGTAAAAATCTGAAACTGCAGATATGTATAAAACCCATCCAAGGGTCTGGAGGACCTGTGAGGAAGGAAAAATAGCTCTATGCTTCGGGAGTCTTCTGTCCCGTCCCAGCCCTTTACAGGCTGGTGTACATAATGTGGCAGGAATGGGGGAAAATGACATTGCATAGGCCCTGGCAGGTGTGAACAGAAACTCAAGCTCCAACATCATTATTATTGAACATACTGTTTGTTTATAAAGATCAGAATGGCTATTACTCCCAAAGTTCTAGAGCAGAGGGGCAATTATTAAACAACCTTAAACAAATACTAGGACTGTGAAGGGGGTGGGGTCATGCAAAGATGTACAAATGACAACAATGGAAATTCTGTTCAGCTGTCAATCATCCTACATCATTGCTTCATATTAAAAAAAAAAAAAAAAAGAATCCATGCCTCCATTACACTTCCCACTTCTCTCTGGGTTGTGTTCAAAACAAAGAGATCATTGTATCGGAGAGGTGGGTGAATCTGTTTAAATAACAAATAAACTATGAGACAGGGTCCTATATAATGCTTTCTAGGTTATGTGTGTGTGTGTGTAGTTCTATATAGTTTCAGTTGGCATTTGAAACTAACTAACTGTATAACTCTCTAAATACAACTGTATGTATTACATATGATACATAGTATGTAACATGTAACACATAATATATAATGTATATTTTGGCTGGAGTGACCTTAGACATCACTCAGCCCTAGGGCCCCAGAGACATTCGCTTTTCCAAGGTGTCACAGCTGGTCAGCACCTGAGTTAGAACCAGGAGCTGGATCTGCTGGGCTCCTGTCCCCTAGCGTTTTGCAGACACTGGACATACATAGGTAGCAGATTCCACCTGGGAGTCTCCATGATTAGCAGACACCTCTCTTAATCCTCCTTAATTGCTCTTTTCATTGATCAGCATTTACAGGCTAAATCCCTTTCATTGTGGGGAAACTTTAAGCAGAGCCATTTATATGGAGCCCACAGCTTAGGAGCACATTAGGAATGAAGCTGCAGTCAAAAGAGCCTCCTCTGCCCGCCCTGGTGTGATTTGGATGTTCTCACCCACCCTGTGGTCTGGATGTTCTCTTTTACCCAATAAACCCATCAGTGCCTTAGCTAAGCTACCCACCACATACCCGCCTCCCCCTTAAGCAATTTTAGGGTTAACCAGGTTGGTTTGAATGAGTGTCTCTGGTGAAATCTGAATTATCAGAGGAACTGCAAGTGCGCATATTCACCCAGCGGGCGGAGAGATGGCTTGGGCCTGGGCTGCCAGCCTCCAGCTCTCAAAAGAACCCTTGGAAGTGGGAGAATGCTGTCTTCCCACAAGATTTGAACCCAGGCTACAACTCCATCAAGGATATATGTCCTCACAACACTCCTGATTCAAAGCACTTAGACTCTCCAGTAGCCTCTCTCAAGAAAAATAAAGACTTTTCCTCTCTCCAGCTTTCTCTCTCTCTCTCTCTCTCTCTCTCTCACACACACACACATACACACATGCACACGTGTGCGCACATGAACACTCACAGAGGCTAGCATTAAAAATCTGCATAGCTTAGAGAACCCACTGGGATTTCTCCCCATGATGTACTGAATTGGATAAAGCTTTTTGTAGGGGAACAGGAACTTCTGATAGTCAAGAGTCATTTCCAAACTCTTTTGATCATGTGACATACAAATAAAACTTAATTAGCATGCCTCAAAACCTAGGCATAGTTCTTTACTTATAAATGACATGCTTACTCTACTATACTGGTGTAATTATGGCATATGCATCATAAAACACATCCTAAAAATAGAAATTGAAATAAGAGACACCTGAAAGTGCAAGTTGTGATGCTTTTTCCTCCCCTCCCCCCCCCCCAAGAATACCTCAATTTGACAAAGAAAGTTTCCAGATACCTGCAAATTTCTTATCTTGCTAACCAGGACTCAGCTTCTACAAGCAAACCTTCACCTAGAAGCTTCAATTGATGTTTCCCCATAAACTTCACTCCAGAAGGAACCCTGTGTGCTTAACCATCAGGTCCTTTTCTATGAGCTGTCTTTGATAGGGAGACCAGAAAGACAGGCCTGACCAGAGGGTGTGGGTCATGGCTGGGGAGGGGGGAGGGCAGGGAGCCCAGGGGGTTGGGGTCAGGGGGTTGGTTTCTACCCTGTCACCAGCACTTACCACCTGTTTAAATTGAAGCCATTTCCCCAAACCTGCAAAGCCCAGGTTTCTCATCTGTGAAGTGGGTACAATGGTCCCTACTTTGCATGGTTGGCAAGAGGATTTAAGATAAAATGGATGAAGTGGTGGATACATAGAAGAAGTCAGTAAGTAAAAAGTGTAACTCGGAGAAATGCCACAGAAGGTGTACAGGACAGAGGCTAGGGCAGGAAAGTAACCTCTGCTAAGCCCAGAACATAGCCCTGTGGCTGTGCCAAGAGCTAGGCACGTGCTGGGATGGACAATTGGGTCTACTTCTCTCACCATGGAGCAGCACAGAAATGATCGGTAGCATTTCTTGGCAGATGGCTGAGCTCACCAGTGTTAAACTGATCAGAGTAAAGCTAGTATTTATTGAGCATAAGCTACGTACCTGCACGGCATGGCGCCAAGCATTTTCTTGTGTTACCTCATCAAATCCTTCGCACAAACCTAGGAGAAGGAATTCTTGTTTCTAATCCGGTTTTACTGAGGGAACTGTGGCATGCAGAAGTTAGGTAACCTGCTTGAGGTGAGGCTGCTAGTAAATGCGGGAGCCAGATACAAATGGAGGTGTTCACTGCAAAGCCCACAGTCTGTCCGTAGGGAGGTCACCATTCTCTTGGTTTGACAGGTGATGTGTTAGAGACTGGTTGGGGCCCCTGGGCAGCAGGTAATGCTGTGTGTGTTGGGGGTGAAAGGAGGTTGAACCTCAGGTGGCTTTTAGCTGGGGGCATCATCCACGATCCAGGACTGCTTACATGACACTGGACACAGTCAGTGGCCGGGGGTCCCTCCCATCAGCGTCAGTGCTGCCCTCACCCACTCCTTTTACCCTCCCGGCCCCTCCCCATCAGAGCCGCCCCCAAGGGAGCCGTTCACGTGGCTCCAGGGCAGTCCACAAGAGACACTTCTCTAAGCCAGCGGTGCTCAAACTAGAGGGTGAGCCGGAATAACCTGTTCCCAAGACGATAGTGAAGTGCTGGTGTACGTGGGGAGAGAAGCCACCACTAAGTCTTTCTTCCCAGCCAGTTGTCTTAATCTATCAGTCTGGGAGTCCAGCAGGGGTGACCCTCTCCTGAGGCAACGAGGCACTTTCCAAAAAGTCTTAAGGAGGTGCTCACCCTCGGGATCAGGGAAGGCTGGCCCTGCATGCTGGCATGACTCTGAGAGATGGCACCACCTTAAATTGGTGTCCCAGGCGCCTTTCTTGCCCCATCCTGGTCCATGTCCAGGGACCAGGTACAGAAGAACCTACAGAATGATCTGGCTGGTCATCAGGGGCCTCATTCCTGAATTCATCCTCCGGGAAGCCCCCCAGAGCCTGCACTGCCATGACCCTTAGCCTGGCCAGGGTTTTCAGTGAAGGTCCCAGCAAACACTTGTAGCCAATTATTCCTACAGTTGAGATAAAAATTCGACCCGGAAGCAGTTGATTCACCTCTGACAGCAAGAAGTGGCCTCAGTCCCTCCTGTAAACAGGACCGTCTACACCACCAGGGACCAGTTGCAGAACAAGAGACCCACTCCCTGGTGAGTCTCTGAGAACAGTCTCTCCGTCCTTTGGCAGAAACATTTATCAATTTCAAAAGTCCTCTGACATCACTACAAATCCTGTTTTCAAGTAGGTGGGTTTGAGGTTTTCTTTTTCTCTTTAACCTTATTGGTATAAAAGGCATTTCTCATCTGATTATTCTACGATCAGTCCCACAGAGTCACAGAAAGTTCCTTCCCTTTTTCCTTGGGCTCCACGTGGCAAAGGGTGCAAGAATTAATTACGTTTCCCCCCAAAGCCTGCTCACAGATGGCAAGAGGCCCCTGCTCACGGAGAATGCAGGGAGCCCGCCAGGCTCTAATTGCTGCTATGCAAACATCTTAATGGGAACAAATTAAAAGGCGCTCAAGCTAATTATTCTCCACAATAAAAAAAATAATAATAGTAAACTAATAAATCTTCTTTGGAAAGGTGATTCTGTATTACCTCAAACGAGTTGGCTTTCCTTATGCAGAGTGTGCAATTGACAGGGACATAAAAACTCCACGGTGTACACTAGAGATTATATTTTAGGAATTCTTATGACTCAGAAAATGCTCCTGCATGCTTATTTAGGGCCATCTGCACACATCTCAGGGCCTGGCCCGCCCCGGCCCCACTTCCCTTCCCCCGTCCTCCTCCCCCGTCTTCCCTCCGTGATCTCCACTTGACCTTCAGCCAGGCTCTGGTTCTTGCTGGGGAATCCTGGCCCCCAGGCACACAGTGGCCCCCCTCTGAGGCCCAAGCTGCCCACGTCGGCGATGTCAGGTTAGGCTTGAGCACATAATTCAAACAGAAGAAGCTGGTATCATTTCAAACAGCCTCATCTGTCCCTTCCATGTTCCAATAAAGACCATGTGGCCTGAAGGAGTAGAAGGCAGAGAAGGGCCCTTGGTGCCCATCGCCGTAGATGAGCCTGGACCACTCTTTCTGTGGGGCCCCTGATAGGTTCTGGAGCAGGAGGATGAGAGGGAGGAGCCCCACCTCCAGGCTCCATCAGATCCTGCACCCTCTGCTCTATTGCTAGAAGGACAACCAACATTCACCAGGTGCTTACAATGCATCAGGCACGTTTCCACCATCAACCCTTTTAATAAAAAACCTTATGAGAAAAGTACAGCTTTTAATCCCCATAGGATAACAATAAAAAAAAAAAAACACATGAAGCAAAGCTGGGTTAAGAAAACAGCCCAGGCTATGGGGCTGGCGGGAGGCAGAGCCCAGCCGGAAGGTCTCTGGCTTACCCCCTCCCATCCTATGACGTGGTGGCTGGGCTGGCAAAGGACACATCGTGGAGTGTGGCAGAGGATCCCGGGGCTGACTCAGGGCCTCAGCTCCGGGCTGTGTGCACCTTGCACTGTGATCTTCTGCTCCCCATCCCACCTGCATAATGACAGGGCAGGTGCTCGAGACCCTTCAGTGCTGACGTTGTAAGGGAAAGGCATGAGGCGCGCTGAGAATTTGCCCTCCATTAATTCTGTGCTGAGTCGCTCAACCTCACCACTGTTGACTCTGGGGATCAGACCATTCTTTGTTAAGGAAAAGCGCCTTGTGTGTTGTAGGACATAGAGCAGCATCCCCTGGCCTGCACCCACTCGATGCCAGTGACCCCATCTCCCCCAGTTGTGACCCCCTCCGAAAATGTCTCCAGACATTGCCAAGTGTCCTCTGAGAGATGAAATCACCCCTGTTTGAGAACCACTGCTCCAGAGAAACCTTGGGAACCAAAGCACCAGTATTGCTCCCCATTTACTTATGGGTCGAAGGAAATAAAAAGATGTGATAATTCGGACCCTTTCTAACATGTTTGTATCCATCCCACCTGGTGTGACCCCCTCTCTGCCCGCCTTCCAAGGCTGATTTAGGCGGTCCATAAAAACTGACAGTCCATGAGCAGGGGCCTTGAAATTAGGGTGCTCAGCCATATTCCCCGTAACTAAGAGCAGAAAATAATAGGCACCCAAGATTCCAGTCTGCTGAGGACAAACAAGAAAGAATTGGTAGACTGGGATTACTTTTTGAAGAAGCCAGGCCTGTTAACCTGGCCTTGAGTAGTTTTTCTAAGGCAAGGGAGAGAAAATTAGGTACTCCTGGAACAATGCCTTCAGGCTGCTGGGGCTGGCATACACCATGATGAAAATTCAGGAGAAGGAAGTCATCCCATAAGAAGTGACGAGAGAGTATTATGGGAACGTCAAGTTTTATTGAGCAAGTACTATTATGTAGCATTTTTTAAGGACCAGGCCCTGGGTTAAGTGCCTACAAATAGGAACTCTCATTACTGTTGTCACATATACAGTGGGGACAGTCTCCTCGTTTTACACAGAGGGGACTGGAGCACAGAGTGGCCACACAACTCATCCAAGTTCACATGGCTGGGAAGAGGCATGGCTGGATTCCCCCCTTGTCTGGTTTGGGATCTTGAGTGCTTAACCACTAAACTGGGCATACTTAAGAGATGGTCTTCTAGAGAGGGTATGACCTGGGCACTCGTGTCCTTTGGAATAAATTAAAAATGAATGATCTTGTCCTCTAATTACAAACATCAAGGGAAATAGGATGGTGAATTGACACAAAAAGAGCTCTTCGCTGTTTCAAAACTATTTGAAGTACTTGGGTTGCACTTCTGAATCCTGATTTTGAACAAATCATTTTCTTTCCTTTTCCATATTGGGTTTGTCAGCATGTCTTTGATGAAGACTCTTGATATCTAGAAGAAAGGTAATAAAAAAGACCAGGTGAGGATAGTTTCAAGGGTCCATCCATCCATCCATCCATCCATCCATCTATCCAACATTTATTTAGTGCCTACACCTTGCCAGGGGTTGTGAAAAAAGGGAAAAGGGAGACATGAGATTATTTCTCAAAAAGCTCAGAGTCTCTAGGAGAATACATTTATAAACAGAAAACCTTCAATTACATTTTGGTAAGTACTGCACTGCATATATGAACTGAATAAATAATAGCTGGAACTGGAATGCTCCCTGTTGCATGAGATCCCTATGGGCATCTTAGAAGTCTTAGCCATCACTGCATCACTCTGGTAGCCCCATGGCTTCAGGAAGCAAATGTAGACTGTGTCCATCCAAGTGTGTGATGGGGATGTGGGGATGCCTTTTTCTCTGTTCTTCAGCATTCTCCACAGACACATGTCCCAGGACTTACAACTTGCACGATGACTTCCTTGCACTGAACAATGGGCCCATTGGCTGGCTTTAATAACCCTGCTACCAGAAATTATGGGAGGAATTACAGTTGTGCAGAAGAAGTATTTTCCCAAAGAGGATTTGAAAATTATACGTAGAAAAGTGAAATTGAATATGCTTTGGCATTTCTGAAACTATGTTTGGATGAATGGATGGATGCATGGATGGATGGATGCATAGGTGCATGGATAGGCAGGTAAACAGATAGATGGATAAATCCATCAGCCTTGTGCTTACTGCTGAGGTGTAGAAGCCCCAGTGGTATGAACAGAAGAGGCTGCAGTAGTCTCTCCAGCCACACAACCACAGCAGGGAGCAAGAAATTAAGACCTCTACTCAGAGTTGGTTCCCCCCTTAACTCCTATAATTAGCTAAGGATAGGAAAGAGTATGTGGGGATATTAGGGTAAATAGAAGCAGGCAGCATGGGGCTGGTTCCACCTCTGTCCAAAGGGTGTTGGGTTGGAAAGTCTGGTGGGTGTCCATTGTGGGAAGCTGAGCAAGTAGGCAAGGAGAAGCATGTGAGAAAGTGCTTTATTTTTTAAACGATTTATTTATTTATTTATTTATTTTAGAGAGATAGAGAAAGAGAGAGAGCGGGGTGGGGAGGGGCAGAAGGAGAGGGAGAAAGAATCTTAAGCAGACTCTGTGCTGAGCATGGAGCTCGCTGAGGGGCTTGATCCTACGACCCTGAGATTACAACCTGAGATCATGACCTGAGCAAAACAGAGTCAGAAGCTTAACAGACTGTGCCACCCAGGTGCCCCGACTGGCTTGTGCTTTAAATTGAATACCTATATGGAGAAATAAATGTCTATGACCAAGAGAGTTCCTAATCACAGGACGGATAATGAGGTCCAATCCATTTCCTATTGGGTTATCTCTAAGACACCAAACAAACAAACAAAATCCAGCAGAAGCCTTCTATTCTTCTGTTACCAACTCAAAAAGACCTTTTCTATGGGAAAGCTAAACCATTTGTATCCTGTCCAAAAAAAAGAACTAGTGGAAAACCAGAAGAGGTTTGGTACATAACGTGCAGCAGATTTGTCCTTAGGATCTCTGTTTTGCCTTTCTCGGTAAAGTCTCAGTGAGCTGAGTGGACACACAGACTGTCCCATGGACGGCTAGCCCAGGGCACCCGGCATGCTTTCTCCATACCTCTCAATTTAGGGGAAAATGTTCTTCGGTGAACTGTTGGGCAGGTGGATGTTGCATACACGTGTTCCTAATTCCATTCGGAGATCATCAGTATCTGTTGAACAGCTGTCGTATCTTGCACTCCTGACCACCACTGACCATTCCCCCAAAGCCCATCTGCAGCTAAATCCCCCTCAGCCAGGCCTGGGCCCCGGTCACGTGGACACACTCAGCTTTGCCCACAGCCATGTCTGCGGCTACAACGGATCCTGTCAAGGCCGGGCCTCATTCTTTGTTCCATTCGGGAACGTTCCTTAGTGGATCCTTTGTCCAAATAAATGCCTTCTTATATTTGTCATTTCATTCTTTTCCTTAAGGTTTGTTCTTATGCTTCCTTTCCCATGGATCTGCTCATTCAGTTCCCTTTTTCATTTATTTAGACCATATATCAGGAACTTCTTCCCAGACTAGTCTTTTCTCATTACTTTTCCCATTTTCTTCACCATGTTTTTCACCTTCAGAGATCTTAAATCAGTGGTTCTTAACTAGAGGGGGCAGGTGAGAGGCAAGGGGTACTGTTGCCCCTGGGGCACATATGGCCATGTCTAGAGACATTTTCAGTTGTCACAACTGGTGGGGGGACAGGAGAAGTATACCGGCATCTAGCAGATTGAGGCAAAAATGCTACCACACACCTTACAACTCACAAGACAGTCCTCCCCAGCTACGTAAAGAGCGACGAGCTTGAGAAATCCAACCTTGTATTATCACCAGGGTTATGGTTGCAGAGATGTATTTCTGCCCTTTATTCCTTCTTGGTGTTTTACTTTCTGGAAAGTGCAACCCCTGCCCCTGGAATTGAGGAGGCAGTTGGGCATGTCTTCAGAAGACAACTACCTGTGGAAGGGTAGATGGAAAGGGTCTTAGAAATTATGGTCACAGAGGTCATCTGGGGATCCCAAGGACTTTCACGGTCTGGTATCTCCTATAAGCACCTTGATATTATAAAAGAGGATCCTAATCTCTTTACTATATGGAGGAGGAAGCTATCACCTCAAACAGATGGTGTGAAGACTAGAGTAAGGACTTAGAGTATCAGAGGAAAAGGAAGAAGACAGATAAGAAGACAAGAGAACCAAGCATAAAGAGACAAGGCCAGAGGCAGCATTTAGAGACACCAGATCACAGGCTGGAGAGAAAAGATAAGGAGAATGTTGGAGTCCTAGGAGCAGAGTTGGGGGGCACCTCCACGCCGGTCAGGACAGTGACCAGATGGCCAACAGGGATGTGCCTAAAACGCAAGAAGGAAGGGATTCCTATTGAGGCCAAAGATTGCCTTAAGAGAGAAGTTAAGGATTGGAGGGCAACAGTGGGTATGTGGTTGAGATGCAGCGAAGGTGCCTGAAGCAAGGAATAACCTGGAACACCAGAAAGCATTCCTTCAGGAAGTATACTTGAACTGTGGGGGGGGGCATTATGGGTCACTGGTACCTACTGTATGCCAGGCTGCCAGGTGGTCTCCATACATTATCCCACCTGCCACTCAATGCCTTCTGAGCCAATGTTATGATGCCGAGTTTGTAAGTGAAAACATGGAGGCTCAGAGATAACAAAATAAGAATTTCGAATTTATAAAGGCTAGGAAAGAAAGCCAAGGTTGCAGGAGCAATAATCCTAGCTATGTCGGGATTAGAGCTGAGGTGTGTTTATTGCTAAATCATTAATGCACCACAGTACTTTTGTTCTGTTTAGTTATATGTAACGCATGAAATTTCCTCTAACTTGAGCTTAGAGTAGGCTGTTGAGCTGACCACCAACTGCCAAAAAAGGAAGGAGGGAAGTCAGCTGGAGCCGGGGAGACAGTGGGAAGAGAACACTCAAGAGATCCACCACTGGGGGATGAGTGTGAAAAACAAACATCCATCCTTTGGTTCATAGATTCGATCATCTGGATTTCGAGTAGAGTGGAAACTATATTTAACAAAAAGAAATCCCTTCCCCACTTCATAGGGCAAGCAAATGAGCTGGGGGTCCACACTCCCTTTTCCCCACCCTCTCTGTGTCTTTCATGACTATATAACCAGGTTCTCAACCTTATCTCCACCACTCCCATTCCCCTTCCCAGCCTCTTCTGATCCCAGAGCCACAGTGTGCCTGCTTAATCACACTCTGTAACACACATGTTAACAATGACCCATCAGCAAAGGTACTGAATGGTTGATACATGCATGACCACGTATTATAGAACATGGCCTGGAAGACAAAGACGATATGGCGTGAAATGGCCCCCGAGGAGCTGACTGTCTAGTAAAGGAGGCAAAGCCCAAGCAGGGGAAATAGGGAACAACACGGTAATTGAATAGCGCAGCACAGATGTAAGAAGCATCACAAACTAGGAAGATGAATGACTGGCTGCTAAATAAGAAGCAGTGATCTGAGGAGGGCCCCGAGGAGAAGAAGTCATTTTATCCAGGGCTGGGGAAGACGGAGGAGATGACATGAATGCGGTGGCCAGTCGAGCTGGTTCAAGAGATGCTCATGGGCAATGAAGAGATCACGCCAGTTCACTAGTGAGCAGCAAAATCGAAGCCAGATCTTTGAATGCTGAGGCAAGGAGGCTGGACTTGAACCTGCAATCCAGGGAGTTCTAAACTTGGCCCTACAGAAGAATCCCCTGCAGGGTCTGTTAAAATGCAGATTCCTGGAGCCTCCTGAGAGACCATGAAAGGCCCAAGAATCTGTGTTTTAACAGCCTTGTAACCTTGCAGGACTTTGAGAAACACTCGGTAACAGGAAGCCTTTGACTGGTTTTGACGAAGTCAAAATAGAATCTTCATGATATTTCAGGGTTTGGCAAAATTTAGCAGAACTTATTTCTACATCTGACAGCTAGCACCTCCTCTGGAGGGACTTACTCATTCTAGAAGGCAAGACTTCTCGTGATTTTTCTCACATCCTATGGATTTTTCTAGTCTGGTCTCTCAGATCTGAGATCATACTTTCTGCTTATTACATGTGACTCAAAAACATATATTTTAAAGTGTATGCCATAGCATTCTAAAGTTCATGTGAGATCCAGTTAGGTCTAGAATATTTAAATATGGGCTCCAAATTTTACACTGCTTCTCCAAACTAGACAGCTTCTGGAAAAGCTGTGGACTTGCGGGAATTTTAACTATGAGATGCAAATGTTTTCATCACCAGGAAGACCCTGACTGCCTGGGGTTTTTTTGGGTGAGTTTTTATTTATCTGTCACATCCCACCCCTTCCCCACCATCTTTGGGCTCAGAACATAACCTAGACTCTCCTGAATCCCTGAAGGTGTTCTCAATTGGGATGTTAAAAATCCCTTAACTCATTCAAATTTTTGTTCCCTCTGGAGCAGAGGAATTTCCTTTTCCACCAGCAAGGCGGCTGGTGTTAAACCAGAGCCACCACAGGAATAAATACGGCTTGCCTGAAATACTTGCAGGGCATCCATTAGGATCCACTCTAATGCGGAACCCTCTGCTCGTGGCTGGTAGCCTGTACAGAGAAATTTATGGAGAATGATCGGACAGTAATCTCCCAAAGCCTTGCTATGATTCAAAATGTGGGCTTCGGACCAGCAGCATCAACATCACCTGGAAACTTGGTAGAAGTGCAGAACTCAGGTCCCAGCCCAGACCTGAAGAATCAGTCTGCATTTTCACAAAAGGTCCCAGGGGGTGATTTGTGTACACATTCAAGTTTGAGGAGCGTGGTCCTAAATCTCTAACCTGTCCCCTCCACGGTTGGGCCTGTCTCCGGATTCTTGCAAAGACGGAGCCCTGTAATCAGTTACAGGGCGTAGGGTGGGGAACCGGGTTTCACTACCTCCTGCCTCCTCGTCTTTCTCGACGCTTTCCCAGCAGCTGCACCTGCAGGGGTGTCGCTTCTCTGGGAAGCTTCTTGAAACAGACCCCCCCACTCCCTCCCCACCCCGCCTTGCCTCTAGGGTGGGGCTGAACTACCTCTTTTCTCTCTATGAGCCTGGGATGCTGACAGCCTCAGATGGAGGCATCCTGTTTGTCGAAAAATAAACCGGCAGTTAAAGCAGGGTTGCGAGAGCGAGAAAACCACAGGCCTGCGCGCCGCTGATAACGCGGGCAGGCAGCTTTTGCAGAAGTTCCGTCCCTGCAGCGCACAGCGCACCAGGACCCGCGCCACCGCCTCCCTTCCTGTGTCAGCCACTCGCGTCCCCGCCGTTTCTGGCTGTTGCTTTCTACGCTGCTCTTTCGGTTACTTCACCCATGGCTTTTTCTCAAGGATCGCGGGGCTGCTGCCTTGGGCAGAGGGACCCACTGATGATGCCCTGGGCGGATACGCGCAGATCCCGGGCCTGTGTGGGGCTGAAATTTACGAGCTGTCAGGAAAATGACAGAATTGATGAGGAGGTGAAGCTGCTTTCTCTTCTGCAGTGTAGAGTGCTTTGACCTGGCTTTAAGAAAAAGAAAAAGAAAAGAAAAGAAAAAAGCAACCCAGAGGAGACCAGTCATACCAGAATCTTGTGTAAAAGGAACCCCAAAGTCCAATATCCAGATTGTTTTCTTTCTTGGAGTAAATTGACCTGGCCTGATTCCATGCGGTGAATAACTAATTACCAATCTTCCCCTTTTGGGGGATATTAAAAGCTCTTTCCCCATTTGCCTGTTATCAGATAAGCAAAGCAGATGAGAAGTCAGTGGGTAACCACAGGTACAACCACAATATTCACTGGAAACCAAAAGACTTGACCCTCCAAGGCAAAGGGTGTAATTGAGAATTAACCTGAAAATAGTTTCACACAAGCTATAAAACTCTGTGTTCTCAAATCAGTCATACAGACTTCTCTATGCATAAAAAAAACAACCCCCCCCCCCAAACACACACACAACACAAATCTCTCCAATCACAGAAAATGGTTCTTATTGGCGTTGACTCAGGGCACAGCAGGGAAAGGCCAGGGTGCATCAGAGGGGTCCTGATCATTGCTGGGGCCTGTCTAGCTAGCCATACTAAGGTTCTCTTCCTGAGGTTTCAAACTTGCTTCTGTTCTTCTTCTTTGTCCAAAAACACAGGGTAGAAACAGACCATATGCATCCCTTAATCTTCCTGTGTTCCTGATGACTAACTACCCTGGGGGAATAAGAATTGACCTTATTTTTTAAGGATTTCCAGAGAGTCATATCATTTTCCCATTTCCTCCCTTAGAAACTTCTTCAAATTTGTAAATTCTCCTGTCAAGCAGTTCCTCGTGGGAAATCACTCCTCACATTCTGCTTTGCAAGCCTATCTTCCCATTTCTGTGACCGTTTATTCTTTATCTCGTGCAGGCCTCCTGCTGAATTGCCATGTTCTCCTAATTAAAGCTGCTTTGCTAGAGCCAAATAAATAAAAGGCCCCATACATGTGGGCTAATCCAGGTATAAACTCAAATAATAAATCTCAATTTTATTATGAAATAAAGGAGTAAAAATTCAAGTCAAAAGATGATTCATTCTTAGGGAAGGAGGAGGGGAAGAGCCAAGGCTAGCATGAGCCAGGTATGAACAGTGAAGTTCATGGTCGTTTGGGGCCATGGGCTGCCTTGTAAGACTGGTATAGAGCGCAGGAAGCGCCATGGGAGGACGCGCTTCTCAGCCCGTGGAGGGCCAGGCCACTGAGAGCTTTGAATACACTTAAGAAGGAACTTTCTGTAGTGGACAATTGCTCAAATTGATGCATGATTATTTTCATGACCTTGCAGACCTCATTGAAATGTCCTCTATGAACTTCTTTCTCATTTAGACACGATCATAAACAAACGAATAAAAAGATTGTGAAGAGAAAATAATAAAACTGATTTTAACAATATGTTCCAGAATTTACGCATCTATAATTGTGGTGTCCTTCAAAGTAGTTCTCCGCACAAACCTGCCAGCATTTCAACAGCTCCATAATCACTTTAAACGTTTTTAGAGGTGCTCTTTTGAAACGACTTTAGGGGTCCATTTATGGGCTCAACAAGTAAAACAGCCTCCTGACTTGGAGATACCACTTCATTTTTGACCAAGATAACGTCTTACCAGACTTCATTGTCCTTATTCATCACTAGTCTTGCTCTTAAATGGCTCTAGCTGTTTCTAAAAATCAACTCTATTACTGATGTTCCAGACGTTGTGATTATTTCAGAGACTATGCTCCACCCTATAGTGCTCTTCTGAAAAAGGAATTGCAACTGGATGCTGAGAATTTCAGCATTACTAGAAAATAATGCAAAGTTGCAAATCTGCCTACAACATCTTATACAGGGTTTAAAAAGTCATCATCAAGTTACAGCAGTACCTAGCTAAAAACAAAACAAAACAAACAAACAAACAAACAAAAAACAGCCAGCCTGATGTCATAATGTAACATCTTTACCTTTAAATTAGGTGCACTGGGTAGGAACTGAACTATGTAACTGATCCTCGCTCTTTGAAAAGTTAAAAGAAGAAAGATGCAGAAAATGAATTAAAATTCTGCAAAGTCTTTTGGGAAATGCTAAGAGATCTACTTTTACCTCAGACATGCTCTAATTGTTAGTAGCAGGCAGATAAATACATTGTGTTATATCAGGATACTGGTTTGGCTACTGTAATAGAGAGATTCCAAATTACTGGGGCTTAAACAGATAAAAGTGTGCTCCTCTCTCTTGTAGAGTCTGGGTAGGTTGGTGTGGCATTGTCATAAACACAAGGAACAGAGCGTCTTCTACCCTGATGATCTACCCTCCACAATGCCTGGCTCTTACCTCATGGCTTAAAATGGCTGCTTCAGACCCCAATACCATATCTACCTTCCAGCCAGCCAGAAGAGACAATACAGAATGGGAAGATCTACTCTTTCCCTTTAATGGCAGGCTTTGAAATTTGCCCACAACACTCCTGCTGGAAGGCCATTGACCAGAACATAAACAAACACTAGGGGATGCCTAGCCATAAAGGAAGCTAGGAAATGTAGTCTTTTGCTGTGTGGCCGTGTGCCAAACTAAAAATAAATAAATAAATAAATAAATAAATAAATAAATATATATATATATATATGTTTTTTTAAAGATTTTATTTATTTATTTGAGAGAGAGTGAGAGAGCACAAGAGGGGGGAGTGGGAGAGGGAGAAGCAGACTTCCTGCTGAGCAGGGAGCCCGATGCGGGACTCGATCCTGGGACTCCAGGATCATGACCTGAGCCGAAGGCAGTCGCTTAACCAACTGAGCCACCCAGGCGCCCAATATATATATTTTTTATATTTATATTTATATCTATTTATATTTAATATATTAATTTATATTTAATATAAGTATATATAATATATAATATATATTTAATATAAATATATTTAATACAATCTATAATAAAACATTTGATTTCGTATATAATTATATTAATATATTAAATATAATATATTAATGTTAATTATAATAACACAATAGAGATAGATTAATGCATAAATTATAAATATACTGACATATTCTATTAAAATTATAATTATGCTCACTATTAATATAACATACAATAATATAATATATATCACCTAATGTAGAAATATATGATTAATTTATTAATTATGTGTAAATAATATATATTTTATAAGATATTACATATATAATAGAATATTTTATTTTCTATGTATGTTCTCTCCATGTACAAAAGAATGTGTTATCCCTACGGACACACAGGAGCCTCTGGCTCACACAGATACTCACCTGGTTCTCACTCCTTCCATCCATCCTTAGTCATACGCACTCCTCAGCAGTCCCCTGCGGACCAAGCGGTGCTGACCCTGTTCCTGAGCATGGTCCCCCCACCTTTCCCTCATACTCAGGTTCCCGTCCCATCTGTATCCAGACACATTTGCATGTGGGGAGAGACCAGGAGAGAAAGCAGGGCTGCTGGGCTGGGACACAAAGTGCAGAGGCCCTGCTTGGGCCCCACACCCCGCGGGCCAGCTGGAAACGTGCGAGCGCCCGTGGCCTCTCTGTGGGAAGGGGAGCCGGTCCCTTGCAGCCCACCCTGCTTGCCCAGCAGCCGCTGCCCACCAGCCTGATCTTCCCTGAGAGGGAGAGAGAATTACAGGAGAAGGGGGACCATTTAGGGATGAAGGCCTGCCTCCTCTTCCTCCAGCAAGGGCACAGGAGTTTCAGTGAATTTCACGTTTGCATCATCTCCCAAGAGCCGATGGTTCCCTTGCAGGACTTTTGTAGGTTGGTCGTTAAATACAGCCGTCATTCAAAGTGAGATTATATAAGCTTAGGACTCAACCGATGATTTTACAACAAAGGTAATAAATACCAGAAACCCATCACTGCCTAATTATTCTTCTGTGGTTTACAATGATCTGTGCTCTTGGGGTTATTTACACCTGTTGTCTCTAAATGGTGGAAACACGGTATCACGGAGAGCCACTGTGGTTGGAACTGTATGGGGTCAGTAGCGATCGCTGAAATCTGCAAATGTGACCTCGAGGTCTTTTGTGCAGGAGGGCTGGCTTCGAAACTTCCCTGAGCCCCTGCTGGTGTAAGGCTAAGAAGGAGCCAACTCCTGAGGCTCTGACATCAATTACATTTCAGCCCATCCTACGTGGGGCCAGATGGGGGACTAGCAAGCTCCATCAAAAGCAGGGCCAAGAAGGAGTCCCTCCTGAGCCCCCACTCTATCCCTTGCCACCCCCCTGAGTATACACACCTAATGCAGGCTCTTCAGCTCTGTCTATCCTGTTCAAAGGCAAGCCACGACTCTTTCCATAAAGCCGCTAGTAAACCACAGAGCCACCAATCAGCTCCCTGGAGGAAAGTTACTATTAACTACATTCCCTGCCAGCTACTCAGTTAACCTGTGCCCAGTTTGGATTAGACAATGACCCCCCAGCGAGCTGCTTATGATATATAGGTTGACAGTGTTGCAGAATAATAACAAGGATCTGTCTATGATCTGTGCGTTGGGGCCATTTTTGCCCGCTCCTAGAGTTCTTGCCAGCCTCTTAGGTGGGAACTCCCACTTGTTGGAAACACTGAGGAAATGGCACTGAGCTTCTTCTTACCTCTGCCCCCTCTGTCCTGTGGGAGGAGAAGCACATGCAATGAATGGGAGAGACTGGGAGGAGTATGTTTTCCTCTGCTCCTGTCTCCTCAGAGGATGTGCCAGGCAGGGTCTGCCTTCTGGAGCTCCTGCTCCTTCTCCAACTCAGCCCCATCTCAGGGTTCAGCAGGAGCGAGGCAGTGCGGGCCCCCGTGGGTGGCTGTGGGGTCCCTAGGGTCCTTTCCATGGTCCCCATTCAGGTGGAAACTGGAGGAAACCCGAGTTGTAAACTTCTGGCCTCAGAGTGTTCTCCAACCCATCTCTACAAGCAAAATGCCTACATTTCCCTTTGATTCTAGGATATATTTCTCAGTTGCTTTGGAGTTTGAAGTGGGGAGAACAGTACTATTTGGGTCAGTGTATTTCTATGTTGCTAACACACACAAACACACGTAATACCCACTGTGGTGCCCTGTTTGAGTTGTTATACTTAGAGTCTCTGTGATTGTTGCTCATTCCACAAATAGCAAACAAAATTTGCCCAATAGAGAAAAAAATACATCCATCCCTGGAAAGTTAAGACCACCTCGTTTACTTATAGTTACCTAGTTCACAAACACTTATACAGCACTTGCTGCATGACACACATTGTTCTGAGTACTTTGCAAAGAGTAACTCGTGTAATCCTCAAAACGATCCTTCCGTGCTAGCTGCTATTATTAGCCCCATTTTACAGATGAGGAAACTGAGGCACAGCGTGGTGTCCAGAGTCTCGAGTTCCAACTCAGACCGTCTGGCTCCAGGGTTCAAGTACACTTTACCTAAGCATAGCCCCAAACCCAAGAACGAAGTACCCAGTGGGCTCTGCCATGCATGGAATTTTCTCTTGAGCAAAGACTGTGGCTGCATGAGTCCCAAACTCCCCTGAAGGCGCTCCCCGGGTGCCATGGCCACCTCCAGCATGGAGGGAGAGTGGCAGGCCTCAGGCTCCACGGTGGACTCATTCCCCACACCCATCCAGATCTAAGGAAGCTTTCTGATGAGTCAGAGACCAGACAGATCCCCATTTTGTGGAGGGGATTAGCAGAAGGAGGAATGAGCAGGCCCCACCACCCTCCTCAAAGGCCACCAACAGAGGCTTGCCCTCCGTGAGCTTCATGGAAATAAAGTGCTCTTTTAAAAGTTGTAGATAAATTGTATTTCCAAAAGAGTCACTATTTCAAGGGCATGATTTAAGGCATCCACAGGCTCAATTAATTGGGTTACTTATTTTTTTAAAACCATGATTTCCACCCACACGTCAGCCTAGCCCACAGTCCCAGCTGCAGTCTGAGACAGAGACCGATCATGGGGTGAGAGGAAGAAGTTGGGGTGCTGGTAGGTGACATTGGCAGCTTCCTCTTCTCCAGCCTCAAGACGGTGGCGAGACTAAGAAAGCCACCAAAGCCAAGGGCCTGCATTTTCTCTGTATAACCAAAACCCCCGCAGGCCTGTTGGCTTTAACTTTCTCCCTCCAGTTCTGGCCTCTGCAAAGAGCCCCCCAGTCCATGCTTGCTTTGCCCTCTCGCTAGAGCACCTCAAGAACATCCCTCAGAAACGGGACTCATTCACTCTTTCTTCGGGTGCCACTTTCTAAATGAGGGCAAACCAAACCCAAACACCAAACCACTGTGTTTTCTACCCCGTGCCGTATCAGCCCAGGATCCATCTCTGTGCTGTTAAATATCAGATCTGTGATGACACATGCCCAAGAGATCATTCTGTGTCTCCAGGCTCCGGGAGGGTAGGTCTAGGAGGACAAAAACTTTTTATAGAGAAAGACAAAATTATGCTCATAAAAAACCACTGGCCACCCTTAACGCCTTAGAGAAAAATCTTTTTTTCAGTTTTTTTCTTTGCTCTATCTATAGTATTGAGTCATTTGGGGGAAGGGCATGACTTGCTTCCATGTTTGAAAAGTCTGCAAGTAGGAAACCCTAGGGTCCCGGACAAGCCCTGGTATGCCTGAGACTATGCAAACAGCCCATCATCAGCTCACAGTTCCCTACTTTGCCATGGAAATGACATCTTCCTGGATAGCAGTCTTCCGCTAGAATTCTGGATGCGTGCAGGAGGAAGTTGGTGCTGGATGCCAACAAATGAGCAAATGAGCTTCCCAGTGAGTCCTGTATGCAAAGCACAGCATTAACTGTCTCTTTGTTCTGGCGACGCCCTTGGCTTCCACAGGTTTGGGTTTACGATTAACCAGGCAAGAGGCTGGCTAGTGCTCAATCCTCCTTTCCTGAATGGGTGCTGAGAATAGAATCTTACTCATTTTTCTAGGGTGTGGGGGTGTGCTATGTGATCCCATATGACCTGCCAAGGCCCCGGGGACTCAAGGAATTTTATTGTATTTATTTACTGCAATCCCAGGGGCTCGATCTCATGACCCTGAGATCATGACCTGAGCCAAAATCAAGAGTCAGATGCTTAACCGACTGCACCACCCACGAGCCCCCTGTACGTTGACAATCGTATACTGGGCCTCCTATAGACACAAAAGAGGACTAGGTAGCTTTTGCCCCCATGAGTTACAGGACTGCTGGGGATTAAAGACAGATGTACACGGAATAGCTGGGTAGCATCCTCAAACTGCATGGGACTGAACGATACACACCATAATGCTGTAGCTTTTCAGAAGACTGGCCAGTCACCATGGAGCCGGAGCCATTAGAGAGGTTCTGGTGACATCAGGATTTAAGCAGTAAGAGGAAAGCAGGGAAAAAAATCCAGGAAAGGGGACGGGGACCAGCCTCTCCAAGGCAGGAGGTGCTGAGTGCATGGTTGGGTATGATGAGTTGATCACTTTGACTAAAAGGGGAATATGTGTTGGAAGGTAATGACGGATTGGTGGGACCAGTCTAGATTAGTCTAGGCCAGTCTAAGCCAGGTAGTAGGACTTCATCCCTCAGGCAGTGGTAGTGAACACCTATGGAGACTTTGAGCTAGAGGTGTCCTGATGAAGTTATTCCCTGCTTCTTTTCAAATTCTAAAGCATGTCAAGCTGCCTTTATTCAGACAACAAAAGTTGGCTAAGGGTCCTTGGAAAGCCAGCCCTGGGCTAAGTCTTAGGGCCCCCAAACACTAAGACAAGCCCCTGTCTCTTAGGGGCTCTTGGTCTCATGCAGATTCACTGCAGACAGTGGAACAGGTTGGGCACTGCATAAAGACAACCAGTTGAGATGCCTTCTCCAAAGAAAGGGATCATCCATGCACCAAGCTGTACATCCATCAGCCTACATATGTCTAGAGTGCCTTTATCTGGTCCCCACATTGAATAGTAATTAGGACAATATCAGATCACCCTAATAATCAAATTACTCATCAGGCCTGCAGGGGAGAACTTTTTTCACGATGTAAGTGTTAGCTTGCTAGGGCTGTCCCAGCAAAGTGCCACAGCCTGGGAGACTCAAACAATGGAAACGTATTCTTTCCCACTTCTAGAAGCCGAAACTCCAAAATCAAGGTGTCAGCCAGGGTTGGTTCCTTCCCAGGGCTGTGAGGGAAGCATCTGTTCTAGATTTCTGTCCTTGGCTTACAAATGGCTATCCTTCCCCTGTGTCTGCACACCACCTTCCCTCTACATGTGCCTATGTCCAGATTTCTACTTTTTTTTTTTTAAAGATTTTATTTATTTATTTGACAGAGAAAGACACAGCGAGAGAGGGAACACAAACAGGGGGAGTGGGAAAGAGAGAGAAGCAGGCTTCCTGCGGAACAGGGAGCCCGATGCGGGGCTCGATCCCAGGACCCTGGGATCATGACCTGAGCCGAAGGCAGACGCTTAACGACTGAGCCACCCAGGCGCCCCTGGATTTCTACTTTTTATGAGGACATTAGTCATACCAGATTGAGACCCACCCTAATGACTTCATTTTAACTTGATGACCTCTGCAAAGACCCTATCTCCAATGGAGGTCACATTCTGGGGAACTGGGGGTTGACACACCAATATATGAATTTAGGAGGGGACACAATTCAGCCCATAACAATATACTATACTATCCATATGATTCATTTGACTTAATATAGCTGTTCTATATCTGAGCCTTGTGGGTCACCCCCAGCCCCCGGTCCACTCCTGCAGCCTCCTTTAAAGGGAAGCAGCATCCTAAGTGAGCAAATATGCAGGGCCTGGGCCTCTCACCTGTTTAAGCTCTTAAGGTCTGGGTCTGTATCTTAATCTTTGTGTGAGCATAAACTGCTTGCCAGGGTGTGAATTCAGAGTTCTGGTGTGTCCTTGCTGCCCCCAAAGCCACCAGCCCTCCCAGATCAAATGGACAATTTCACCGTGTGTGTCCTCCATTCTTTAGCCACTTTATTTTTTTTTTTTAAGATTTTATTTATTTATTTGCCAGAGAGAGAGACAGCACAAGCAGGGGGAGTGGCAGGCAGAGGGAGAAGCAGGCTCTCTGCTGAGCAAGGAGCCCGATGCAGGACTTCATCCCAGGACCCTGGGATCGTGACCCGAGCCGAAGGCAGACACTTAACCAACTCAGCCACCCAGGCATCCTAGCCAAAGACTTTAATTCTCTGTCTGGAAGGGTTGTTGGTCATTGGTACTCAGTGTGAAGACCTCGAAGATCCTTTCCTGAGAGCTGGTTGTGATAAAAGTGAGTTGGAGAACATAGAACTATAAGAAAGATTGAGAACACAGACCCTGCTGTGCTTGGGTAATCCCCCCAAATATAGACCCAGAGCGAGTCAGACTTCAAGGATCCACTCGTTCCCTGCCTGTTTTAAAGATGAACACCTTCTGGCCCAGAGAGGTGAAGTAACTTGCCTAAAACCACACAGGACAGGGCGCCTGGGTGGCTCAGTTGGTTAAGTGACTGCCTTTGGCTCAGGTCCTGATCCTGGAGTCCCTGGATCGAGACCCGCATCGGGCTCCCTGCTCGGCAGGGAGTCTGCTTCTCCCTCTGACCCTCCCCCCTCTCGTGCTCTCTCTCTCAAATAAATAAAATCTTAAAAAAAAAAAAAAAAACACAGGACAGCATGAATATTAGACGTGAGTATCTTCATTCTCAATTCAGTCCTCTCCCACCTTTGCGTGCTGGCTTGTACCTTCTTAGATTTTTCCAGCTGGATCTTCTGCTTCGGGTCTGGATGGAAGTGCGTCTGATCCCTCAGCAAGGTGTGGCCTGCTAACATCTGCAAATGGATGATTTCTGGGTCATCCTCCTCCTCTTGCAGGCCCCTTTGCTCGCCCAGGGCTCCCCCACTCGCTCGGCATTCTGTCCTTCATTCCTGTCCAGTGCCTCAGCACACTGAAGCTTTGGCAGATTGAAGGCTGAGATTTCACTGAGGAATAAAAGCCTTCACCCCAACCCAAGGTATTGTTCACCCGAAGCAAGTGGGGAAGCCTTCACCCCAACCCAAGGTATTGTTCACCCGAAGCAAGTCTGGGCCCAGGGAAAGGAAGGCTTGGTACCCAGCCTCTTCAGGCCTCCTAAATCCCAGTGAGCCCCGCTTAGTTCTGGGGAGACCACCTCTGTTACTCCTTCCCACTACTCCCCTCTTTCCACTTAAATCCCTGTCCCCTCCCATCACCTGCCCTCCTGACCATCACTCAACAGTCTCTGAGCTTCACTGCGTCCCTCTCCATCCCAAGGCCACGGGGACACACACATACACACATACAGGGAAAATATGCACAGGCTTTAAGGCCCAGAGTTTCAGATGCGGCAGGCTCATGAGGTTGCTAACTTAGATCCCCGCTCTGGGAGGCCATGAGGGAGAATGTGTGGGCACCTGGGGCAAACACTAGGAGGTCCCGCCAGGACTCCTGTCCTGGCTCCTTTTTATGTCTGGACCCTCCTGTCCCCAGAAAAGGGGTTCTGAGGTGACCACACTGGAAAGATTAAAGCTGCTTTGTTGAGACGGTCCATGTCCCCTTGATAGAAGAACCTGCCCATCCAACCTTAGTGAGATCGATCCCAAGCCCTGGCGTGAAGAGTGTTCGCATCATAGTCCATTAACCTCACGAGAACCCCATGGGGGAGGTGTTATTCTCATCTTAGAGATGGCAAAACCGAGGTTCAGAGAGGTGAACAGATCAGCCAAGGGGGAGAGCTGTTTAATAACACCGCACAGAGTTAAGCCGCGGGCTTCCTGGCCCCAGCGCATGGGCTGCTTCACTCCACACCGTGCAGCACAATAGCAATTACAGAAATCATCATGTGCACATTAGGTTAACTTTGTTGTGAGTTTTATTTGATTACCATAGTATACTCGGTGCATGGTGGTTCAGGCGTCAGAACGGCTCAAGCAGCGCGGTCACCTAATCACAGCACTGGAAACCTGCAAAGAGCCCTCCGGTGGGATGGAGACGGGGCTGGGTCGCTGGGCACCCTGGCTTCTGTTTTGTGACTTTGCCTGGCACAGGCCTTGGGCATGGTTCACTATATTCCCATCACTCTCCCTCTGCAGCACCATGTGGCCTTGTCTTCCCGGGCCTCCCCCTACTTCTTCCACCTCAAGTGGCCGATCTGGAGCAACCGTAGCAGGATGCACACAGCTCCTTGTAAATAGCGTCTCTCCCAAAGAGCACTGATGAGTCAGTTGTTTGGAGCTTAAATAAAGTTTCCTATTAAAATGAGGTTATACGTGGGAATTAGGTTTATGAGACAGCCCCCATCCTATGCCAACTGCAGAAGTAATTGAAGATCTGCATCCTGAGGTAGAGGAGGAAGGAGTGGAAGCCACTCCCTTTCTTGAACACAAGCAAATCGTAAAATGGGTACAGTTTGGTTCTCTTCTCCTCTTTCTTCCTCTGTGGCTTCTCTCACTGGCTGTGCTCCCCTTCCTGGGGCCATCTGGGTGTCCCAATCCCCACCCTGGCCACCCAAAGGAAGCCACATCCCAGAATGTCCTACTGCCCTCACCACGCCCTGTCAAGAGGTTGCCTGCAGCCTCCGTCAGTGGGCCGGTTGGGACAAGCCTGCATGTACACAGGGGTATTTCTCCTTCAAAGTGGTCCCTCTGAAAATGTGCATGTTCCTTCCAGCGAGGAAATCTTTATGGCCAAGGGGAGCGCACCTCGCCGTGGTTTTGCGTTTTGTCTCAGTTCTGCAGCTAACTAGCTTTGTAGATCTGGCTAAGTCCCCTTACCTTCCCAGCATCATGCCTCATCCATGAGCTGAGGGCCTTCACCAAAGCAACTTTTTCTCAAGAACAGTCCCAGAACATTGGTTCTAGAGATGCTTGTTGCAGACATGTCTCTGCTGCTCCTAAAGCTCCCCTCTCCCGGAAGTGTCACAAGGCCCGTTAGGACCTTAAACGCTCTGAGAAGTTCTGCAGCAGTGAAAACTTTCTACTTGTGTTTAACTCTGTTCCTCAAACCTATTTGACAACAAACCTTCCATTATTCTTTCTTAGTAACCCCTGTGACTACTTCATGACACATTCACACTGGGATTTGCTAAACAGATAATAGGGAAGGGCATCTCTTTTGTGATCTTCTCATTTGGAAATAAAGTTCTAGTGAACATCCTCAGACAGGTGGGGAAGAAAATCTTCTTTCAAAAGGTGATTGAATTTTAAAAGGCGTCACAATTCATTTGAATCTGAAAGTGGATAATAAAAGAGTTAAGCAAGGGGCGCCTGGGTGGCTCAGTCCTTTAAGCATCAGCCTTCAGCTCAGGTCATGATATGAGGGTCCTGGGATCGCGCCCTGCATTTGGCTCCCTGCTCCGCGGGAAGCCTGCTTCTCCCTCTGCCACTCCCCCTGCTTGTGTTCCCTCTATCCCGCGGGAAGCCTGCTTCTCCCTCTGCCACTCCCCCTGCTTGTGTTGTCTCTCTATCAAATAAATAAATAAATAATCTTAAAAAAAAAAAGTTAAACAAAATGAGAAATATTGTTCACGCTGTTGACGTCCTGTGTGACACGCCAAGCTACCTCTTGAGGAGCCAGGAGGGAAGTCTCTCAGTGGTTTGAGAGGCCATGATGAGGCTGGGGGCACCGTGGAGCCTCCCCCAAGACTCCCCTGAAGGGAAGGTCACTCAGTGCCCATGCGTCCGAGCACACAGGAGCCCATCAGTCAGCTGGTTGCAGGATCCACCACAGAAGGAAACGGGAGGGACATGGAGGCCATGAGACTCTGGCCTAACGTGGGCAACAGCTCTCAATGAAACAGGGGACTGAAGTGAAGGTCACTCAGGAGGGACAGGTCAGATTGAGCGTCCTTGACTAAGGTTTGGTTTTTGAGGTCTGTGTTCTACCACACATGGAAGGTGGGGACGAGACAGATGTTGGAAGATTCAGATACTTGTTTGTTGTGTTTCCTGATTTTAATAATCCACCTGTGGCACAGACCAGAACTTGGGGTGCTGGGTCTGTCTGTTACCTGCAGACCTTGACCATCCTGCCTTCCACCTGCCTGTCCTTTCCACGACCGTGCCCCCCAGCGCCCCTCCCTGGTTGCTCACCTCCGGGTCGCTCACCCTACTTTGGCTCTAGTCCAGGAGTCCATGCCCTCTGCCCACTCTGTGGATCACTTAGCCACGCTCTTGCTCCTCCAAACTCTCCCTCCATTCCATGAGCATCCCCACCTCCAGCCAGGGGCCACACTACCACCGCCCTTCACCACTTTCACCTCAGAAGCCTGAAGTGTGCTGGCAGAGTTGCCTAATGGGGCCATCATGGGTTGCGGGTTCTTTTTACTTTACCTGGAGGCGGCCTGTTCATTCCCCAGCACAAGCCATGATAGTCTCAAGGGCTGTGAGGGGCCCCCACAGCTCACAGAAGAGCTAATGAGCACGTCTCCTCACCTTGCAGGGAGGGCTGGGGCCCAATCCGTGGTTGGAGGGCAGGGATCCGGGGACCCACCAGGGAGGCTCTAATTTGCTAAAATGGATCGTTGTTAGCAAAAGCATGTATCTTAAAAACTACTGAGCAAGTGTTTTTCCCCCAGCTCTCCAGCCTTAAGGTTTAGGGTTCTGGGTTTTCAACACCACTGATGAGGAAGAAACCAGCCTGACTGGTCTTCAGGACTCCCAGGTGCGGGGCTAGAAGTCAGCTTGAAGTGCAGACAGTAGGAGGAGCATCACAGATGTGATTCCCCCAGACCTGCTGCAGAGGCTGGTCCACATCTGCCCATGCCTTACCACAGCCTGGGGAGGAGGCAGGTCCATTGGCACTAAGGACCTCTCCTCCCATCCTCTGCCATGTCTTACGATGCTCCCTGTGGTGAAATTTTAGGCAGGTTGTAATTACCCAGGCTGGAACGTGGCCAGGAAATGGACTTTAACATTTTCACCTTTGCAGATGGGTTTGAGGACAATTTAACTCAGGTTTCTAGAAAGGAGCCCTGATTTCCGGTTTTCTTCAACATAGTAAAACCTCCATTAAGTGGAAAATTCAGGAAAAGAAGGGGCTAACAAATTGGATCATATGGTTGACTTGAACTTGACCAGAAAACTTCTTTTGATTCTACCTTGTTATTCACTACATCTTGAAAATCTTTAAGTTCAATTTCCTAAGTATAAAATGCTATTACGATTGAGGGCAATGATTTTTTTTCTAAATTCTGTATCTTTTTTCATGTTTACACACATATCATGCTTGACCTTCCCAGCAAATCTTTAAAGGTAAACTGAGCAAAAATGATTAACTCCTTTTATAGATATGGAAACTAAGACCCAGTGACTTATGAAATGTGCCCAAGGCTACAGAGCTGATAAGTACAGATCCTGGACCAGAAGGAAGGTTCTCTGCTTCCTCATCCAGTCTATATGTCCCACGCTGCTTCACCTGAGCATCTTCATCCCCTGAGCAGGATTTACCCCCATAGAATTCAGCAGCTGCAGGAGACTGAAATAGTAGAGTGATTTGTCTGGCACTCAGTGTGAAAACTAGACCCTCAGATACCTGAGGATACAGGGGAAGAGAAGAAAAAAAAATAATATGAAAACAGAGAGGGAGGCAAAACATAAGAGACTCTTAACTCTAGGAAACAAACTGAGGGTTGCTGGAGGGGAGGGTGTTGGGAGTGGGGTAACTAGGTGATGGGTGTTGGAATGAGCACCGGGTGTTATATGCAACTGATGAATCACTAAATTCTACCCCTGAAACTAATAATACACTATATGTTAACTAACTTGAACTTAAATAAAATCTAAAAAAAAAATTATAATAATCTAGTTCATTGAAGTTCAACTGACTGTTTAATCAAGGTATTGATTTTTATTTTTTATTTTTTTATTTTTTTTATTAGTTTCAGAGGTAGAATGTAGTGATTCATCAGTTGCTTATAACACCCAGTGCTCATTACATCAAGTGCTTTCCTTAATACCCATCACCCAATTATCCTTCCCCAAAATGCTCAGCATCATTCAGCATCAAAGTATTGATTTTTAAATAATGTTTACTTTTTTCTTTCTTATTTCAAAAAGTTATTGGAGATGTATTTTTAAAATCAGGAAAGTATAAAGAAGTTTACATCATTCATAATCTTATTAACTATCTCAGTCCCCTGTTAACATTTTGGTGTCTTTTTTTTTTCATACTTTTAAAATGTATTTGTCATTGACGCTGTATTTGAAGTATTGTTTTATAAACTACCTTTTATCTCTTAAAAAATATTGTGGGCATTTCTGTGCCATTAAAAATTCTTCTAAGATGTTATTTTAATTGTTGTATAGATTTTCATAACAGTCATTTATTGAATAGTCTCAAATCTTTGGCAATTTAGATTGTTTTGCTATTTCCCCGTAATGATCAATGCTGCAGTGAACATCTCTGAACGTAATCTTTGGGTGCATTTCTGATTATTTCCTTAGGATAAATTCCTAGGAATGGAATTGTTGGTTCAGAGGCTTCAAACTTTTTTAAGAGTTTTGACCCTGACACATTGTCCTCCAGAATGACTACCCCAATTTATATTTCAACTCACCATGCATGAAGGTGGCTCTTTTCTCCCCAGTCTTTATCATCACTGGACACTACTTCACTTTGCTTTATTCTATTTTGATTATAACCTATCTCCAATTTGAGGATGAAGGTCTTTAATAAACTCACATCTGATAGCCTTCACCTCTCATTTTAGCTTTTCAGAGTTGTTCTTTTATTGTGGTCCCCAATCTTTACTGTTTGTGGATCTATGAAAAAGTATAGAATGAACAAAACAGTTGGTATCCAATTAGAAACTAGATTCATATATATATTTAAAGTGAAATGCGTTAGTCTTATCTAGGTAAGACTTTGTAACAAGCAAGTGCCAACTCTCAAATGTGTTGTCTTAGCCTCGCTCTCCACTCTGCAATACAAGTGTGAAAATTCATCTCTACCTGTAGAGCTCCAGTGCGATCTCATTTACTTACAAGCCCCAGTGGCTTGAAAAAAGGCAGGATGTTTTTAATGTGGATAAATGATGTAGAGGTGTATATTAACATGCACTGGGATAATATGTTTGCAAACATGCCATACTATGGACATACCTATTGTGCAGTCATGACAAAAACTATTATTTACATCAGGGGTCAGCAAACTATAGCCCATGGACCAATTCTGGCCTATCACCTGATTTTGTAAATGAAATTTGATTGAACAAGATGCCCATTTATTTACACATTGTCTATAACCTCTTTATCGCTGCAATAGCAGTGTTGAGTAGTTTTGATGGAGTCTATCCACAAAACCTAAAATATTTATTGTCTGCTCTTTACAGAAAAAGTTTACTGACTCCTGATTTATATTCTGCTTTAGTGTTTGGAAAGGGGTTTCACAAGAACTACCTCCTTTATCCCTTACCTTCCTGTGAGAGAAAGCAGGCGTTATTAGTCATCTCCACAGTATAGGTGTGCAAGTGGATCTGCCCAGAGTCATACTTAGTTTACATGAAGAGGAGCTGAAGCTTGAATTTAGATCTTTACATCTGAAATCCGGGGTTTTACAATTTCTAGATGCAAAAAGTTAACATTATTTTGCCCCTTATTTAGCCTCTCCTTAACAGCAAGTGCACGTCATTTCCTTCCCAAATTCTCCTTATGGGCTCTTTCCCTTTGGTAACAATCGCTGTGATGGTGGTAATGACATATACATGTAGAGTCCAATCCACGTGTATATATGGAACACGTGGATTACCGGCTCTTATTAATTTGAGTACTAGATATATTAGGAGAGAGTTGACACCCCTGAAAGTAACTGCCATGTAAGTTCACAAGTTCCTTCTACAATGATTGGGAAACCTGAAGCATCTTCAGAAATACCTGAGAGTTATGTGAAAATTGATTCATTTATCATGGCCCAGAATCACAGGTGTTGGAGACTATTCTGAACCTCCACAAACCTTGTAATATCCTTTAAAGGTGAGTTTTAAAAAAAAATAATAATTTCCCCTTGTAAGTGTATTAATGTCCCACTTGATTTTCTCTCAAAATTGCAAAAAAAGTAAAAATAATGTAGATGTTTGAGCTTCTGGAATGCTTATATTCTGATAAAGAGGAGTGTACTGGAAACTTCATCATTAACACTAAAATATAACTCTTGGTGCAAAACACAGAGACCTATAGACGCACATGCCAACCAGTTTTTTTAACCTCACTATTAAATTTGAACCTCCTGTTAGATATGGGGATTAAGCTAACGATCATATTTACTTTAGTAAACTATTTTTAAAAACCCTAATTCAAAGTTTGTTTCTGACCAGCTACCTCCTTAATCCCATAGCACCTGCCAGAAGACATCCAATAACCCGCTCTTTAGGTCAGATGAAAACATACAAAAGAGAAAGCTTGACTGGAATGACTCATGTTACAAGCCAGCTGCTTTCCAGAATCCGTTAAGCTTTAGGGTCCAGATCTCCTTTTGTGGCTTTCTACAGACTTTATTTGAACAGAGAAATTACAACAACCCTGCCCACATAAAAGCCGAGGCAAGAAACTAGTTGGAGTAGAGAGGGTGCCCAAAATTTCACCATACTTTAAAACAAAATGGCAAGGTGTCAGCAAAAATTATTTTCTGCTTCATGGTAATAAATAGTCCTCCACTCCATTTACTATTGAAATGATGACACTTGTACATGTTACATTTCCATTTGATAATCAGCAGAGCATTTTTCTCCAGACAGTGACTCTCAGGGGCACTAGAACTTCATCTAGCATCTCTATTCCTCTGTTTTCTTTGGCCAAGTTGTAATGGGTTCTTCTTTTCTACTTCAACCCATTGAGAGATCTACTAATCCTAATACACGAACTATATTCTTTGCCCATGAGAAGTAATGTCTAGTCCAGCCATTGATTTTACCGCGAGTGACAATTCATGAGTCAGTAGTGGCTGTCTCAGTGACTCAGAGCTGGGGGTGGGGGTGGGGGTAGAGAAGGATTCTCAGAAGAAAAGTTGCCAGGGATGGGGGAAGGTCTGAGAAGGTGAAGTCACCCATTCCTTCACCCATTGATTCATTTAACAAACTTTATTGACCATCATTCTCTACCAAGAAGTATTCTAGAAGCTGGGAATAGAAAGAAATTCAAGACACCATCAAATAAAGACATTCTCATAAACAAAGGCTATGCCTTTTTTGACATGTATAGTAGGAATGTTCTAAGTACATGAGTTGTTGGTCCTTTGGGACTCTGCTCATGTAAACATTAAGATGGAAATGATAATGAAAAGGAGATTAATGAACAGATTAAATTTCCAGGAGTGGTTATCATTACCTCCAAATCTACAGTATTGGGTATTTTTTTTTTAACTTTGCTGAAGCTTATGAAGTAATAATGCCTTGCTAGTGGTCTAATTGGGGGAAGAAAACTTGAAATCAAAACATGCAATATGGTTGTCATATGCTTTGAAACCAGAGATGAAACAGAATCCAACTTAATATCACCAAACAATATTTGGGCTATCATAGACCAAAATGCTTTTCCTGAATAATTCTAATGTAGGACTTCATTCTTGACATCATCCCTTTATGCAATTCTGTGTGAACACTCAAAATAGACTCTCATCTAGAATATTGAGACAAGGGTGTGATTTGTCTAACATCGCTTCAACATAAACTGATAGAACTTTTAAGCTTGAAAGCGATATACACTCACATACTCATGTTTTGCAGGTGAAGAAATGAACCATAGCCATGTTAAGCCATTTGGCTCCATTCCACATTTTAGTTCGTGTCAACATTTTAATACAACCTGGAAAATAACCTAAAAAAGAGTCATCCCTGAAGTGTTTGGCTTCCGTTTTTTGTTTGTTTGTTTGTTTTTACTCAGTAAGCTTTATTTCATCTAAGTCACAAGCGTAGTGCGTCCCTGCTATGGGATGCAGGCTGGGGACAGGGATGAGCAGAGCCAACTCTCATCAGCCCACAACATGCTACGTTGAATGTGTGAATGTCCACTGCTCCCCAGCTGGCCTGGCCCGATGGAGCATCTGAACAGTCTTGGTCTCCCTTATTTTTCGTTGTTGTGTGTTCAGGTGTCTGGTATGCTCATATGGAAACTCACCATACCTCAGGAATATAATGAAGTATAATTAACACTAAAATTGCATTGACAAGAGTGTCATTTTCTCTTTGACGAATCAGACCAAACTTCATGGTCTTGCACTTCAAGATCGTCTTGATGAACAACATACTGTTAGTTTGTGCACAAATGTTGCTTCCTCCCTTATGGATAGACTGCTAGATGGCAGAGAAGACATTGAGCGGGATTTATTTCAGTCTTCAAAATCACTCAGCATTTAGCAGTTTAGCCCCATCAAAGCATGTGACCTGGGAGAGAAAGATCCTCACACTGACTTTCACCAACAACTATTTGTAAGATCTCAAGAATAAAATGCATCATGGAGAGGTTCCACCCAGCAGAGTTGGCACAGGGTTAAAAGATGCAGAAGGATTTCCCTTTTGATAGATCATGTTTCCTTTTGACGTGGTTCTAAATTCTTCAGGGCCAACAGGGAGACCACTGATAATTGCCTGTAATTCAACACACACACGACCAGCTCTCCTGAAAGCCCAGCGTCAGCCTCTCCATTACATTTAGGGGCCTCAAGGTCCTTTTCTCCCTTTATTGTCTTTCCCTTTGGATCAGTAGCTCTTTTCATGCAAGGTCCTGTTTGATGTCCTAATAAAAGTGTAATTTTATCTTTCTCCAGAAGCCTTCCTTATTCACGGCCCTAATGATCATTCCGTAATCAGTGTGGTTAGAGGAGCTGAGTCCACCTATAGGCGTCTGTCACATCTGTAACCAAGGGAAAGAGGGGATAAGTGGCAGAATAAGCCAAGTTTGAAGTACATCCTGGGCTCACCATGACTGAAGTTTGATCTTGATATTAAATTTTCTTGAAATGCACATTCAACAAATATTTTGACGTGGCATGATTAGAGAGTCTCCTTACAAAGATGTACACAACCTAATTGTTCCCTTTTTCTTTTCAAATGCTACCTTGGTCTGACTCCTCGTCATCAACCCCCAAAGAATTCTCCCAGTGCAGAGCCAAGACAGCCTGGGCAGCCGTACTTCCAGGGGACAGGCTAAGCTCACATCTGTCATCGACTTAACTTGCCCTCATGTATTAGCACCTTCCGAATGATCGTTGGAAATCAGGGCTAGTTGTTATGAGGAGGGAGGGTTAGAAGATGAATAAGTAGCCACCGAATGCTAAAGAAATCCACCTCCAGGTGCAAAGGAAAATGCTCACATGCATGATGCTAACATGGAACCAAGTAGAATATGCTATCCTGGTGTCATGACCAAAATGCTCTTGATATGGGACGATGGATCAATTCCAGGTAAGGGAGGGCTGGGAAAACTTCCAGAGAATGTGGATTTTAACCACACCCTTGAGTTATATAGAACTCCCATAACAGTTAAAAAAGTGAAGACAAGATTGGTGGCAAGAGGCAATACCAATTAAAAACTCAGGGGTAAAAGGACGCTGAGCATGTCCATATTAAGCAGCGTGATCTGATGGTGGTAGGGAAAGGGGGTGTGGGAAGGGATGCAGCAAGAGCAGGACTGTCCTGGCAGACCGGGAAGGGTGATCTCCTACACAAGGTTCCTTTGTAAGGTCTCTTGCTTCTCTCTTCTGTCATCCCAGCACCTTCAGTCTGGTGGAGAAAGGCCAGGGGCTACGTGTAAGCCCTGGCTGCAGCCTTTCTAAAGCACCAGGCTGGGACCTGGAGTCGAAGGATTTGCTGACACTGCTCCATCTCTATGTTCCTATGCCCACTCTAAAAAAAACAAAGGTTAATAATACAATGTCACTGATGTACAGAATATGTATTTGCCAGGTGAGGGCTGAGTACTTCATATAAGACACCCGTGACGCTACTATTACTCTTACCCTCCTGAGGCTCAGAAAGTTGACCTAACTTGCCCAAAGTCACCCAGCAGAACAGAGACTCAAATCCAGGTCTGTTCATCTGTAGTTGTGAGGGTCTTAGCATCCGAGCCATACAGATAATTTTGTTCCATGTTTCCTAGAGGGAGGGGGTTGCAGGGAATGCTTTGGAAGGCTTGAAAGAGAGAGTGATGTGCCTTACCAGATGGTATGTCCTTCTAGTTGCACTTCCTGAAAAGGATATTGAATTCAGTTTACCTACTTGAGGCTTTTATGGAGGCAAAGCAGATTTTCCAGAAAAACACGGAGGACATTTAATTTTTAAATCTCCAATCTTTTGAGATTGAGATTTTTATTTATTTTTTTCAAAGATTTTATTTATTTATTTGACAGAGAGAGAGACAGCGAGAGAGGGAACACAAGCAGGGGCAGTGGGAGAGGGAGAAGCAGGTTTCCCGCGGAGCAGGGAGCCCGATGCGGGGCTCGATCCCAGGACCCTGGGATCATGACCTGAGCCGAAGGCAGACGCTCAACGACTGAGCCACCCAGGCGCCCCAGATGGAGATTTTTAAATGTCCAGTCTCACAAGTGCATGTGTGTGTGTCCCCATCTCCTTCTGCGTCTCCCCTCTCTCAAACACAACGCACCCAAATATGAAATGCAGCACCTGTCTGCCAAGTGACATTTTAGCTCCTCAACATCTAAAGAACTTGTGGCAAGCAGCGATGAGATTTCTTGCCTACCTTGTCTTAGAGGATGACTTCATATGGGGGTCATTCTGCCAAGGATGATGTGAAAAACTTCCTCAGTGTTGGAGACCCCAGGGAAACTTTTCCCAGCTGTAAGGGTGCTGAGCCAGTAAAACAACACTCCAGGCATTCCGGCAGGGGGGTGGGGGTGCTGCCATGCATTCCACTTGAACAGGGAGTAACTAAACGTATCAAGGCCATGGAGCGATCCTGCTGGCGCAGCAGGAAAATCACATAACAGTGCCACCCCTCCTTTCTGGGTGCTGGCATGAAATGCAAAGGAAGCTGAAGAGACATGAGCTGGGTAGGAGATCCCCACTACGGCCAATGCCTGGCTCTTCCTCTGTGTGCAGCACCCACAGCAGTGAGGAAAGGTGTCCAGCTGGCAAGGGCTCATGGTTTATGTTAGGGTCCCACCCTCTGGAGCTGAGCTTCAAGAAAGAAGCTAAAGGGCAGCTAGAATAGTAAGTGTCCTTTAAGGGGAAAACAATGAGGTGTCAAGGACCAGGCTGGGATCGTGAAGACTGTCTCTTAAGTAGTATGTATGTTTGGAAAACTGTCAGTTCCGAGGCTTAAAAATAGAGACTATATAGTGTAGAGTTTCTCAGTATAGATTAATTAAATAATTAGTAGGGGTAGGCATCAGTATCATCTGACTCTAATTTGACTCAAGTCTGGAATTTAAAATGTGGTGCATTGGAAGACAAGAAGAGACTATTTTCTGGGATATAAAATGAGCCACACAGAATCCTAATGGTGTTTATAAGACTGTAGACAAGCGGGGGGGGGGGGGGGGTGTCTTTAAAAAGTAATATGCAGACTCTCTTTCTGTCTCTGTCTCCCTTCCCCCTGTGTGTGCATTGGTGGGGGGTGGAGATTGTGTGTCTGTCTCTCTCTGTTTCTGTCTCTGTGTGTGTCTCTCCATCTCTCTGTCTCTCCCTCCTTCTCTCTCTCCCTGTCTCTCTCATCTCTATCTTTCCTATTTCCCCATCACTCTATCACAGGCAGAGAGCACATTGGCATAAGGAAGAAATCCTACTCTAATAAAGAACATGATTTCTACCTCTCTATAGATCAGTAAAATCTACCTGCGACCTCTCTTTCAATAACTGGGCAGTCACGGCATGTTTAGAGGTCAATGCTATAGGTGGGGAAAGGCAGGAATGAGGTTGTCTTAAGACACTGAGGCATAGGAGTTTAAAACAAAAAATAAATTTCCCAATACCATCTTAGACAGGACCAAATCAAAGTCCCTCAGTGATGGGAAAGTGATGTGAATTTGAAACATGGACATCATGCCCAAGATGTGCTCTTCGGGGCCCGGTTCTTGGTCTAACTAAGCCCAAGTGACAGTCAGGCCTGGGATCAAAGGACAGTCACCTCTCCAGGAAGCAGGCAACAAGCAAGGGCCTAAACTGTGAGCTGCCTCCTTTGTGAGCTGAAAAATTTAATGTTTCTATTTCCCCCAAATATGATCCCATCATGTGATGATATCTGCAGGTGCAAAAGCAATAGGATGAACTAGATGTGAGGTAGAATCAGAGAAGGCCCCACTTCGAATGATCCTACATCCATTTGGGAAAAATAAATGAGTAATTCTACAATGAACAGGGAGATTAAGAAAACTGGGATCTAGTCTGAGCTTCACTGACTTTACTCATGATGCACCCTCATCTTTGCTCTGAAATCGCCATGCTGTTCTCTATGGAGCATGAGTGGGGAGTAGACTTCCTTCAGGGTCCTTTGAGATTGGCCATGATGCTGAGGTCTGCGATTCAAATGCTGACAGGAGTTACTACTGCGGAACGCTGAAGCTCTTTGTTATTCCATACCAAAGGGGATGTCCCAGTTTGAGCTTCTGGGCCTCCTGTTTTCTAGAATTATTTGATGCAACAAAATTCTGACACAACCAAAGACCCTCTGCCATCCTGTGGGGTGTCACCATCACGAGTATGACTGGCATCAAATCAGTCCCTTGGCCCAAGCTTATACAAGTGGCCATGGAGGCTCAGCCGGGATGGACAGCTTCTGAAGTAGATCTGTCGCGCCAAGTTCTTCCAGCTTCCTAAAAGCAGCTCCCAGAGTTTTCTCATCCCTTAATTTTCTCAACAGCAAATGGTAGTGAAAAAGGTTCCCCACTTCAGAGAAATCTTATATGGGTGGGATTAATGAGTGTCTATGGATTATTTTGAAAAGATGTTGAATACCTAGGTAAACAGAAAGTTGGCAGGTACACATCTATCCTCCACTAGAATAATGTATTTGAAAGAAAAACCCCGAAACATATGTGTTTGATTTTCATTGATTTTACTCCATGGGTATTCTAAAGATACCATTCCAATGAGTGGGATCACGGTGCTCACTGCAATGCATCGGCCTGGTAGGAAGTGCTCATTTCTGATCTCAGGGAGGCAGTGGGCTCCTTTTCCCAAGGGCAGCAGCTTCCCCCTGAGAGTAGAAAGGCAGGAATTGAGCCTGGATGAGGGGCCATCACGATGTTTGACCCTCCAGATGAAGTGTGGCTTTGTGCTGTTCTTCTGGAGATTTCATGGATTCAGGAGGTCAGTGATGTAATTCAGGGGAATGCTCCCAAGATCTATTTAAAATAAGACGTAGATGAGTCATCTTTTAAGAGACAGCTTTTCTCCTCCTTGTTCATTCATCATCATCAAAGTGAAAATCACAAGTTAAGTATGTGAAATTGTAAATTTGCTTGGCACGTAGTTGTGTCTACACGTCCTAAAGTTTCCCACTTGTGGGAGTCTCCCGTTACTGTTCATCCCTTTCGCTCACTTGCCTCTACACCCATTATTTTCCTACCAGCTGTCTGCTCGCTCCCTAGGTATAGAGATTTGCTCTCACCCAGCCAAAGTCAAGTTCTTGGCATCCTGCTGATAGTCATAACTGCATCTCCACTCACTCAGGTCCTTTGCCATCGAAGATTAGGATGGATTAAGATATCCTGATGACTTTTTCAGGCAGGGAGGTGATTTCAAATATACTGGGATTCCAGGGAGTGGGAGATTGAAAAGAGAGTTGATCATTTGAAAACAGCCCAAAGGTAACATGATTTTTTCTAAGATTTTATTTATTTATTTGACAGAGAGAGACACAGTGAGAGAAGTAACATAAGCAGGGGGAGTGGGAGAGGGAGAAGCAGGCTTCCTGCGGAGCAAGGAGCCCGATGTGGGGCTCGATCCCAGGACCCTGGGATCATGACCTGAGCTGAAGGCAGATGCTTAATGACTGAGCCACCCAGGTGCCCCAAGGGAACATGATTTTTAAATAGAAAGAAACACGTGCACTTGCCACATCTGTGAGTGTGCACGAAGCTGCCTTTTTCTTGCACCACCGTGTTTCACCATAAGACTGAGCTCAGTTAACCTCTATTAAAGAGGCAAAAATCCCAGTAGTAGACACTTGCTGGTCTTATTTCATTACAAAAACAATAGACCAAATGTATTCATTTTCCTTATGTCTTACATTCTTCTTGGACTCAATAAATAGCTGTTTTGAATGCCTACTATGTGCCCAATATGTTCTAAGTGCTGGGAGTATAGCAGCGAACAGACACAAGTCCCTGAACTCATGAAACTTATGTTCAGAAAAGGAAGTCAAAAAAAAAATAAATAAAATATACACCCTGGGCAGATGACATTAAGAGCCACGGATTAAAAATAAGGACATACAATGGGACCAGAAATGCAAGGGTGGTGAGGGAGGGTCACAATGAGCTGATGACAGGTGACAGGTGACCGAGGGGGTGACAACCTCGCCGGAAGGAGGTAAGATGGGGAGTCCTGCAGATATGCGGGGCCAGAGCATGCCAGGCATGAGGAACAGCAAATATGAATGCCAACTGGGAACTGAAGATGGCCTTTTCGATTTCTGTATGTTGGGGATGTTGGTAGTGATTGCTTTGAACCTATAGATTGCTTTGGGTAGCGCCGTCACCTTATTGATGGTTAAGCCTCCCAATCCATGTGCCTGGCCCATCTTTCCATTTGTTCTAGGGCCCCTTTCATTTCCTTGAGTAAGTTTTTGTAGTTTTCAGTGTCCAAGTGTGGTGCGTCTTTGGTTCAATTGACTCCTAAGTATTTTGTTGCCTTTGATGCGATGGTAAATGGATTGATTTTTCATTTCTTTTTCAGGTTGTTCGTTGCAAGTGTACAGAGATACAGCTGATTTTTGGGTGTTGGTTTTATCTCCTGCAACTTGGCTAAATCTGTGTATTAGATTTCTCAGGTTTTATGTGGAACCTGTAGGTGTCTCTGTATAAGATCATGTGGTCTATGAACAGAAATGTACATCTTCCTTACCAGTTTGGGTGCCCTGGATTCTTTTCTTTGCCTAACTGCTCTGGCCAGAGTTTCCTGTCCCGTGTTATGAAGAAGTAGCAAAAGTGGGCTTCCTTGTCTTGTTCTTGATCTTAGGAGAAAAGCTTTCAGATTTTCAACGTTGAGTATATTAGTGGAGAGTTTTTCATAGATGGCCTTTATTATGTTCCTTTCTATTCCTAGTTTATTGTTTGCTTGGAGTAATAAAACAGTTTTAATGATAAGTAGCAATAATCATAGTGAATATAATGAATGCCACTGAATTGTATGCTGAAAAATGGGAAAAAATGAGAAATTTTATGTTATGTATATACTACCAAGACTCAACAAGATTATCATGAAATATTTTTTAAAACCATTGAGTTTTACACTTTAAATAGGTGAAATATATGGTACGTGAATTTTATCTCAATAAAGCTGTTGAAAAAAAAACAAACTCAAATAGGAAACTATTACAAATGGAGGTAAGAAAGAAGGGTGCCTTGCAGGAACAATAAAGTAAAGTGGCAGAAGCCAACATTATTTGATGTCAGTTCAGATGGAGGGGGAGGGTATGTGAAAGAAAAGTCTGGAAGGGTCAAATATTCTTTAGCACAAGCAATCTGAAAACTGCAGTCTCCATAGAGGCAGATCTGGGGGAAAGACCAAGAGTTTGGACTTGGACACATTAGGGGCTGCTTTTTGCTTTCTGGGGCCTTATCCTCAGCTCATCCCAGCACTTGGAAGAAGTGGTTCAGCAGCGACCTGGTAACTGTCCCCTCTATGTATGTGCAAGCCTGTCCTCAAGAGTGGCCCCCAGCTCCAGCTCCCTTCAAGTTAGGAAGCAAAGATGTGACAGAAAATTGAGAGAGAGAGAACAAAGAATTTCTAAATATTGAGAGTAGTTGTTCCCTGTGTGCAAGTGCAAACAGCAAGAACCAACTTGGGTCAGGCCACCCACATGGTCAGCTTCGGGGCCACGTGTAAGATAGCCATCTTTGTGCCCTTGCAAGACCTTACACACCGTAGTTATGTGATAGATGTTTGCTGATTGTCTGTTAAACACTGTTCCCAGTGAAATTTGTGGGATCATCTTCCCTGTAGATTCGAAAAAATATCAATATAGACTTGAGTTTCCATTTTGGGAGTTTTGCTTCAGGCTCTACCCTAAAGATCCCTTAGATCTCTTTCAGCCTAGCATGTAGAGATGTTTCAGTGTCTTATATTGCTAATTCTAACTCTGGAAATCATTTGCCCTCATTTGGATTACAATTAAAGACTCATTCGTGAGCTTGGGTGGCTGTCGTTTAAGCATCCGATTCTTAATTTCAGCTCAGGTCTTGATCTCAGGGTCATGAATTCAAGCCTGGTGTTGGGCTCCATGCTGGATATGGAGCCTAATTAAAACAAACAAACAAATAAGAATCATTTGTGTTAGAGTCAGATGTTTTAAGTGTAGCTCTGACACTTTTCTCACTCTGACCAATGTGGATGAAACTCAACCTGGGTAGAGCCAGCTGAAATAATTTGGAACATGGCGTTTAGCATTAGTCCAGCACATTCATCTTTCTGTTTAGTCTAATGGGATGGTCACATTTTTAAAAGCAGAAAGAGCAGGATCGGCATGGTCTTATGCTTAATGGGAGAGAAGATCCAACAGGGAAGAGGGAGCCAGGTTTGCCCTTCATTTTCATGCGCGTCCTAAGGGGAAGGCCTAACCATGTGTGGTCACAAACCCCAGCCCTGAAACAACCATCCCCTTTCATCTATGTCCCCACATGTTGAACACTAGGTCGTGTGTGTGTTTTTAATACGACTCTCTCTTCCAGAGAGTTCAGAACACATGTGTTCCTTTTAACTCTCACCAGACCCTGAGATCTGAACACCAGAAAGATCATTCTGGAAAGAGCTTGGAGAGGTCAGGGGGAAGGCTCTTGTGCACTAGCCTGAGACTCAGGAAGCGCGGGTCTCCCAGGACAGCCCCTAACCACTCATACTCACATGGCGCAGCTCAAAGGCCTTGCTGTATCTTGGTTTTGTTGCCCATAAAACACAGATAGTAACACTTGCAAAACAGACACTAAATGGAATGCATTTTGTGATCTCTGGGGAAAAGGCGGTCCGTTAACATATGCAGACAGTGTGTTATTCTGGGGCAGGCCTCGAGCCACAAGCTCTCGTTGCCACCAGGATCATTTCTGGAACCTCTGCCAAGAGCAGCCCGAGCACTCCAGCCTCCGAGCCCCAGCTCTGGGTCCAGCTGGCAGGAGATTAAGGGCCAACTCTGCCCAGCTGTTTATGCCCTGCTCACCCATGGGCCTAAATTCAAGGCCCCCAATGCTTGACAGCCACTGCAAGTCACCAATTCAACCTCGTAACAGACCTACTTAGTACCATATGGCTGCCTCAGGTCAGGTCTATTAAATCTGCCGTTTGTGGGGCCGAGCAGTAAACACTGGCTCCTTCAAAGAGAACGGTTTTGCTTTGGAACACAGATTTCTTGACTGTACTCCATGGGGGGATATTCAGTGGGACAAGGGGGTTGCGGTTTGTTTTGTCTTGAGAAAAAAGTAGATGAGATGAGGACGGGGCTCCTAGGGCTCTGGCTCCTTCCTTGCCCTGTGAAGCTGAGGCTCCCAGCGCCTGGAACCATAGAGAGATCCTCTGAGGAGGAGGACAGATGATGCAGGGGGAGGGGAGAGGATGTCACAGGAACTGTCCCTGTTATCTCCGAAAGTCACGCAGTGGTCTCTGGACATTGTGTGGTCCTCCTGAGGAAGCCGCAGGGGACGTTCTCCGGGAAATGGGGTTGATCTCTGTGTCCCCACTCAGGTCCCCTTTCCTAAACCCCTTGCTTCTCCTCCCCATCCCCTCTTCTAGCCCATCTTGCTTTCCTAAATATTTCTGGAGAGGAAATCAGGGTAGCAAAGATATTAATTTTGAGGGACTTAACCCCTTCCCGAAGGACTCAGAGTTTGAAAGAGAAACACAGAAGGGGGGCAAAGCTCACCCCAAAGCATAAATCTCCAGGGGCAGATGTTCAGATGCTGTCTGCCAGGGCAAGGCAGGTGGAGAGGGAGGTAAAGGGGGGAGCATCGCAGGTGACCACATGCTCAGCCTAAGTGTGAGGCTGGCCTTGACCCTTCACCCCACCTCACAGAACCCACTTCCCACATGCATCCCAAATGCACAGAGAAGGACAAAATGAAGCCCATATGACAGCCTCCCAGATGAACAGGGAGGGCAAACGATCGTCTCAGATGATAAAAACCATCTTAGAAAGCCCGGAGGAAAAGAGCCGTGCCTTGGCTGCTCCCCATCTGCACTGAGCCCCAAAGCAAGAGGAAATTGATTTAAATATCGGCAGCAGGAGCTCAAGACAGACAGAGGGAAGGAGCTCCAAAAGAAAGACCTCCCCTCTTGTTGCATAAATGCTGCTCTTTGAAGGTCTCAAAAGAAATAAGGGTTCCATCATTGATTAAAGCAGACCATCAGCAAGATCCCCTCCAGTGCTGAGACAACCTCACCCTCTAATTTTAGCAACTCTTCTTGGCAAAGGAAGGGTCCCCCCTTCCTCGGGCTATCTGGTGTTCCACACACCATCTCCTACAGCTTCCTTTGAAGTTGGCGGGGGCTCTGTGGACTCAAGGCCAGAAAGGCTGCAGGAAGAGACATGCTCACAGCCATAACGTGGCCCTATCTGGCTGCAGCAATAGAGGCTGTCTATTTTTAATTTCTTTTTTTTTTTTAATTGTGAAATTGCGGCACTTCGTTTGAAATTAAATATGAGCGATCAGGTTTGGGGTTGATACTCAAAAATGATCATGAGGTCAATTGCCACCTAATATCCTCTCTTTCTGTGCAGGGGAGGCTGTTTAAACCACGACTTTAGTTTAACAAATTTAAAGATTTCATTCATATTTTTAACTCATTATAAATGAATGCAATTTAAGCCTATTGCAGAGTGACAGAAAGTGGCCTAAAGCCATGGGAATGTGTTTCTCATTGTGGAAACTCCAAGTTAGGCATTTTCTTCCCCCAAGTAAATTTCTGCAGTTTGGTGAAGGAAATTTTATTTTGGAAAAAAAAAAGTCATAAGTTCCAAAGTAGTTTTTCAATCTCAAAATTAACCCTATAGAAAATACGGCAACATTTCTAAATTTCGCAAAATATTTTGATAGTATCTCTGTCCTATTGCTCCAGATCTAAAATCTTTTTTTTTTTTTTTTTGCTTGTTTGTTTTGTTTTGGGTTCTTTTGTTTTGTTTTTAACCTCTTGGTCTCACAGTGTAAAGTGAAGCGATGAGCCCGGGGAAATGTAGCACCGTAGGAATGCTCGAGTTTCTAGAGAATGCCCAGCACGCTTTCTGTAAGGAGGATCTTGGCGATACTTTTTCCACCTCCAGTTTTACTAGAGAGAAGACAGGTTAGGAAGTAAAGCAGTGAGGATACGTAGAGGGGAGAGTTTGGTGTTTTCTTTCAAGCTCGCTATTATTTGAGAAGTGTCGACATTGTTCCAGAAGCTCTGCTTTTAGGCCACAGTTTCTGTCTTCCCGGTCCTAGCAGCACGCAGCACCTCCTATGTGTGTGTGATGGGTTGACCCAGTAGGTGGGGGCCCGAGGTCGGAGGAAGACGGGCCATGGGCCAGAGGCAGGAACTAGAGGAGAGCGTCTCTACGGCCTTCCCTCTTCAGCAGGTCCCCCCAGCCTCTGGCCACAGCCCCACATACATAATCTCTCCTGGTCTCTCTTCTTCTGTTTCCTCTCCTGCACCAGATCACAGGCCTTTCTCACTTCCCTGCCATTGAATTCCGCCCCCCCCCCCCCGCCCCGCTCCTCCTCAGCAGAGTGGCACATCTGAGCCCCCAAGTGGGGCTAAGTGGTGGGAGTGGGTATGGAGCCTGGTTGAGTCAGGGGGTGCTCCAAGGTGGTGGTGCTCTGGGGAGAATTCCTGTCTCATAGGTGGAGAGTCCAAGTCCACAGATCACAGCCTTACCAAGTCTGGGTTCCTTTGTTCTACACACCTAGGAGCAGGCTACAGACATATCAAGTTCAAGGTCCAGGTGTTGGGAAACAGACCTGCTGCTTCAAATAATTCTCAGTGTTTGAAATTCTGAAAAGCAGGTCTACACTCAGGGTGGGGCAGGGGATTCTAAAAGGTAGAATGACAGAGAGAGGAAACCAAGTATGGAAAGCCATACCTACATGTAGGTTTATCCCAAGAGGCAGGGAAGAGATGAGAGGGAAACTAAGAGAACGTTACTTCCTAAATGGCCTTCGCTATAAACCACGTCCCGTGGCAATACAGGACAGTGTGGAAATTATAGCATTGGTAAAATTTACATCTCAAATTCCCTCCCAGAAAGTTACAATCTCTCTTCCAAAGAAGTTAAGTTGCAAACAGAATTGTAATGCTTATTTTTCAATTAGGAAAAAGATGATTTTAATGCATTACTCATTCTATCATTTTGAGTTTACCAAAACCAATGCAAAATGAGTTCTCAGGCCATTCAATTCCACCCTTTGTGGTCAGAGCCGAAAGGGCTGGAAAGTCTCTGTTGGAAAGGGTGGAGCTTGGTGCATGGGGGCCCATGGGGACACGCTGGCCGGCCGGGGGCTCAGGAGCCAGCCCCCCGCCCCTCACCTCACCCAGGCTGCCTTCAGAGCATCGCCCACCTTGCTTTGTGCCCCTTGTTGACTTCGGCTACTGGTCAAGTTTCTTTTCGAGCCCCCGCGGCCCGGGTGCCAGTGCTGAGCTGACTCATGCTTTCCCGGACTTCCTGACACCCTGTTCACGGGCCTGTCTGGAACTCGAAGGCACTCTGTGGCAGGGGTGTCGCAATTCCAGCCAGGAAACCAAACTAACCGCCCCACAGTTTGGCTGGGTGTCTGAGGGTGAGCGAGAACAGAGGCTCCTGGGCAGGACCGAGGCTGGAAGTTCATGCCAATGTTTTTTGTTATTTTCTCTTCCTTTCTTTCTTTCTTTCTTTCTTTCTTTCTTTCTTTCTTTCTTTCTTTCTAGTTTTATTGGGTTACAGCTGACATACAGAGCTGGTTTGGTTTGAGGCAGACAGCCTGTGTATGACGTGACTTACATATATTGTGAAATGTTGGCCACAGTTGGTTTAGTGAACACCCAACCTCTCTTATAAATACAAAAAAAAAAAAAAAAAAAAAAAAAACCTCACGCCAGTGCTGATTTCTTTAGGTCAACCTACATCCATTGACCAATTCATCTACAGGCATAAAAATGTCAATATACATGTATAAAAGCTTCAGATACAAAACCATTCATTGTGTCCTCACCAACGGAAGAAGACAATTGATCATTTCATTTAGATAGTTTACATCTTGAGTAGATGTCTTATGCTTCCTCCAAGTTTGTGCATTTCTTCAAAGATTATTTCTAATTTTTTTTAAGAAAAATCTGAATGGGGGAGCCTGGATGGCTCAGTCAGTTAAACGTCTGCCTTCTGCTCGGGTCATGATCTCAGGGTCCTGGGATCAAGCCCCACATCAGGGAGCCTGCTTCTCCCTCTACCCCTCCCCCCTGCTTGCGATCTCTCTCTCTCAAGTAAATAAATAAAATGTGAAAGAAGAAAGAAAGAAAGAAAGAAAGAAAGAAAGAAAGAAAGAAAGAAAGAAAGAAAAGAAAGAAAGAAAGAAAGAAAAGAAAAGAAAGAAAGAAAGAAAGAAAGAAAGAAAGAAAGAAAGAAAGAAAGAAAGAAAGAAAGAAAAAGATCTGAATGGCAATGGTGAAGAAATTTTGTTTTTCCCATTGCTCTGGAACCAGTCAGTGATCTGATGATTGTCAAAATGACAAGTTCCCACGTTTCCTACCATCTCAGCCTTCTGTGTCCTTCCCCACTCACTAAAGGGAGAGGAACTTTCTCCCGGTGCACAGCGAGCTCTTGAGAGCGTTCGGCATATCCCGCCAGGCATCTCAGAGGGAACAGGACTTCCGCCAAAGCCATGTGCTGACTTCAAAGGATATGAGACAAATCAGCTTTTAGGGAAATTAGGAAGTGGGGAATCTCAGTGATGGGTGTGGAAAAAGTTAGAGCACTGCATTTATTCCAGGGCTTTCCCCCCTGCACCCCCCCAATTCCTCAGTCACCATGTGTGTCTAGAGACAAGCAAATAGACCGATCTTCTCCTCCGACCCTGCCGTGGATCAGAGAGGGGGTGATTGACCAGAAAAGGCGTCTCAGGTGGAAAGTTACTGAGGCGCAGTTCTGTTTGATCCCAGAATTGCTCCTCTCTCCAAAATTGTTCTATTTTAAAATAGTGATTTCTATTATCTGTTATATGATTAATAATATCTATTATATGATTAATGGTACCTTGTATTTTTATATTACCTTGTTCTACAGCTGAGTCACTTTGCTTGCATTTAAGACTATCCATGTTTATGGGGGGTGTACTCTAAGGCTTACGTATTAGGTCTTACATACTAGGTCTTACGTATTAGTGGCTCAGTCGGTTGAGTGTCTGCCTTCGGCTCAGGTCCTGATCTCAGGGTCCTGGGATCGAGTCCCACATCAGGCTCCCTGCTCAGCAGGGAGTCTGCTTTTCCCTCTCCCTCTGCTGCTCCCCCTGCTTGTGCTCTCTTTCTATCAAATAAATAAATAAAAACTTAAAAAAAAAGAAAAAAGAAAGAAAGAAAGTTTGCTTTTTGTTCTTCCTGGAAGTTTTGAAAGCTCCTGAAATTGGCTCCACGCCTCTTTCTCAGAGAAGCCACCTGAGAACTCAGGGGTGATGGCATCTGCCAGACCAGAGGCATGTCTGGTGCCCAGCACCTCGCTTGGGTGCTCCCCAAAGGCCCCCCCAGACTCTCTTCCTGGCAGGGCGGGAGAGTGGCCCTTTCGGGGAACTGCCCGCCTCGCTGCCAGCTCAGCCTGGGGAACCGGCCCAGGGGAGTCTCTGCTCTTCCTGAGGTCTGGGCAGACTGCCTGTCCAGTCATCCTTTTCATTGCTGGCCCTGCAATGGAGAAAGTAGACTTGGACAACCAGTCTGGCCCCAAGGTAAGCTGTCCTCTAAAGCCCAGCCCGGCCAGCCAATGACCATCTGAGTCTGAGCCCTGCCTGGACCACCACGCAAACATTCGTGTGGATGTGTGATCCTTGACAAGGACCAAGGACATCACCGTTTAATTTGGCTTTGAGTTTTTATCTATCATGTTTCCTTTCGTGAAACCTCTGTATCTTTTGAGAAGGAGATTTTTCTTCCTATCCCTGACCACTCTCGGAAATCATCACTTGTTTGTTCAGGGGCTGATTCATGGGCTTGTCCCCCAGAATGCTCATTTCCTGGAGACAGAGACTGCGGCCAACCTCTTTGCCTGCTGCAGCCCCAGGCCCTCGAACCGTGCCTGGCTCATGTTCCCGTAGAGGCCCCGTTTGCTAAAAAGGAAAATCGAGGCACTGGGTTGTTACTCTCGGCCTTTCCAAAGTCCAGCTGCCTGGCATGTGCCCCAGGCTCCTGTCTTGTGCCCAACACCGTGTCCCTCCCAAAGTGCCGAATCATGAAGGGACTGGCAGGCCCGTGCCGTGTGTGAGCAGCCTGGGAATCTCCCACCACGCCCATCACCGGGTAGAAATTCCCGTCCTGGGAAAGGGTGGGGACGCCACCGGCCCTGGAGAAAACCACCCCCTCTGCTCTCTGCCAGGTACTTTATTACTTTCCTATGGCTGCCGTCACAAATGACCACAAACCGGGTGGCCGAAAACAACAGAAATCTTTTTTTCTCTCACGGTGCCAGATGCCAGAGACCTGAAATCAAGCAGGGCCACCCCACCTCTGAAGGCTTGAGGGGGACTCCTTGCGTGCCGCCTTCTTGCTTCTGCTGCTTGCCAGTGATGGTATTCTCTGGCTTCGGGCTGCATCACCGCAATCTCTCTGCCCTTGACCGTGGCCGTCTTTCTACCCTCTGTGTGTCCATGTTTTCTCTTCTCGGAAGGACACCAGTCACTGGATTTAGAGCTAGTGTGACCCCATCGTATCTAGAAGGTCATGCTCTGAGTTTCTGCGTGGGCGTGAACTTTGGGAGACAAGACTCAACCCAGTTTGGTCCCTAAGGACACAAGAGCTACTCTCCCATTCACCACTTATCAACTGTGTGACCTCAGGCAAGTCACATAACTCTTGGTGCATCTACTTCCTCGCCTGCAAAATAGGAACGGTAGTAGCCCTGCCTGATTGGGCTAAAGGCACTGATATCGGTGATGCGCTCAGAATGGCGACTGGCACATAATGAGAGCTATGTAGTCGGTAAGATAAAGTAAGTGCCCGTAGATGCTTCACAGAGGTCAGTGGATAGCCCTGTCATCAAGGATCCCACGGGGGGCGGAGGGGTGACAGGCAAGGGAATTGACCCCCAGCACCAACCAGGAAGCATAGGATGGGACACCCAATCCGTCCAAGGAGGTGATGGCAGATGGGACTACTCTTTATCTAGGAGAATTTAGCCAAGGGAAGAGAGAGGAAAAGGAGTTTTGGGTGGAGGTAAGGGCGAGTTCAAAGACCTGGGGGCAGGAAGGGAACTGGCAGATTCAGAAAAGGCCCAGTCGGTCCGGATGGCTAAAGCCCAAGGCAAGGATGCCGCTGAGATATAAGAGGAGAGGCAGGTGAGGCGGAGTCACAGGGGCCAAGCCCCTGGGCTTTCCTAGCCCTGCAGCCAGGGGAAGCATCCAAGGTCACTTCTAGCTCTCAACTGTCTTAGTCCATTTGGTCTTCTGTCACCGAAACACTATAGACTGGGTGGTGTATGAACACCAGAAATTTATTTCTCACCGTTCTGGAAGCTGGGAAGTCCAAGATCACCGTGCTGACAGAGTCAGGGTCTAGTGAGAATCTTCTTCCTGGTTCGTAGCTGACTGTCTTCTCATTGAAACCTCACATGATAGAAGGGGCAAGGGAGCTCTCCGGGGTCTCTTCAGCTCCCTAAACTGGCTGGTCAGAATGCCTCACTGTTGTCCAGCCCTCGGAGCAGATATATGAGTTATCCACGGCGTTCTCATCCTAAATGAAGCACAGTGCTGGTATGTCCTATGACAAAGTTGCTGAGCTTTTGTGCATTTCTATGGAAAATGTCAACAAAAATCCATTATGTCTCTCAGTGTTGTATCCATGAATGGAGGCATCCTGGTTCATGATACAATAGCCACAGGAAACTGAAGCTCACCATCCTGAAAGCTTTTGACTAAAACCCATCCTTCCGATCTACCCTGATGACTAGACCTATCATGTTTGCTGATTTTTCCCCAGTGTAGCCAACACCCACTCATTGTTCTCTTTGATAAGAGGCCTAGACACACAGGTGACCCACTATGACACATGCAGCTCTACCGTTCCAAAGATTCCTGCTCTTACCTGGGGAAGCTTCTGGAAGGAATCACCTTGTCTGCAAGCATCCCCTGGTTAGTAGGGTCCAGGTCTTACTTACATCACAAGCAAACTCATGGTAGAGTTTCTGGTTGAAAAAAGGAACCCCCCTCCCCCAACTGATCTACTGATGCATCACCCTGATGCATTTTCCCATCTGGTCCTTCCAGATGGTCAGGGCTTCTCCAAATGAAAGTGGCATAAAGAGCAACCTCTCAGGAAGGGAGCCGTTCAGTAAAACAGCAAAGGGATAGAATCTCAGAATTTCAAGTTAGTCCTTAAACAGAAAAATAAATCCTAGAGTCATAGCTGAGAACAGGAAATGACCCTAGCAATTGTAAAAAAAATAGCTCATTGACCGCATTTCCACTGCTGAGCTGGGTGTTCTGTGCATGTCATTTCATTTCCTCCTGCTTGCCACCCTCTGAGCAGGACCCCCGACAGATGAGGAGTCATCTGGTGCCTGAAAACATATCCAGTGATCCACCTCTCCCCATTCTGCAGATGTGGTAGGTGGGACCCAGGGAGTCTCCAGGGATCTGCAGAAGGGAATGCAGCCTTGTTACAACCTGAACCCTGAGGTTTCCTTTGCACCACTGTCCATAGCAAGCCAAAGAGCACAGTAAGAACTCTTATTAGACATTTCCATTTTTACAGCACAAAGACATTTAAATTATGCCAGAACAGACAGGCCTGTAGCCCACAGACTTCCATACTTTTCCCTGAAGCCACTTTGGGTGGATTTCATGTCTTTCAAGTTAGGCTGGGGAAGGAGAGTCCAGAGGAAAGGGATCATCCTCAGAGTGGCCTAAACAGTCTGGACTGAGAAAAAGTACATTAATCGAGGGGTACATCATGCCACGCAGCTGCCCAAGCGGGTAATTTCAGAAGTCTGGGAAAGCCTTCATCCAAGACAAGTACCTTCCTCTCTCACTGACCTTCTAGCACAGCTTCAGGCCTTAATCTCCAAGTTTACGTAAGCTCTGAGAAGGCAGCTCTCCCAGGGAAGGATAAACTATTAGTCATTTACACTTTAGTATGAACTAAGTAAGAGGCTGCCCCAAATAAGGTAGAGTACAAAGGTCAGTATAAGGAGAGTTTAGGGCACCAAAGACAGGTGTTCTGGATCTCCCCACTTACTTGAACCCACACCTGTTGGTACCACTCCCTTTTGAGGATCTGGGAGCCCCAGAGCCTGGGTAGACACCCCCTGGTCTCCTTCCCAGGGGCTCAAAGCTGCCCTGCCCACTAGTAGCTACTGTATCAGAATCCACCAACTGTTAACCATCACATGCAGAGTGTTGCATCTGGGACAAGATTAGGGCATGAGAGAAGGCCACCCAAATAATAATCATCCTAAGTGGAATCATTACCCAGCTTTACAGTTAGCGGATGGGCAGGGGAGGACTGATGCAAGCTGTGAGCAGAAATAACAAGGTGTGGTGGCCCAGGGGACATGAAATGCGCTAAGGCAGGCTCAGATCAGGCTTCACGGCAGAGGGAGCATCTAGGAAATTTTGGTGGATGGAAATGAAAAGACAGGCCCTTGCAGCCTAAGGAAGAAATGTGAGTGCTCACGGCACAGTTTTTGCAAGCACTCGGTGATGCGGTAGCTCAGAAAAAAGCATGGGCCAGGGCTGCACACTGGGTGGCTGGGCCTGGGCCATCCCCTCCCCTGGGGTGTGCGCCATGCTGGCCCTTCTGGGCTCATGGCCCAAAGGAGCAGCCCCTGGGACAGCGGAGTGGCACGGGACTGCCCTCTTGATGCTCTGGAAAGGGAGCAACACCAGTCTCTGTCTCTGTGCTTGCCTGTTTCCTCCTGGCTGTGTCGCTGATTCAAGGGAAGAAGGAATAGTCCCAACCCACCGGGGCTCCTGGAGCTGGGCTTCTGTGGAGATCCTTAGCCCCCCACTTAGCTGGTGCCTGACATGGTGCGGGTAAATGGGATACCTAAGGCATCCTGGGACCAGCTTCAGTGGGTACCAGTCCTTACTTTTCTGTATTTATTTACAGGATGCTTAGAAATGTACAGAGTGATTTCACATGCTGTGTCTCCTCCGAGCCCCACACGATCCTGCAAGGGAAGGGAGGGCCAGCGAGAATCGTCTAGATTCCTAGAGTCCCCTAGAGTCTCTGTGACTTGCCCAGGGCCCCCCTGCAGGGTGGGAGCTGGTCCTCTGTCTGGGTCTCCTGGCCTCACACAGGACTTTTCCCCTGGGAGCAAGCCAGCCACCAAGGTAGCACTTTCCAGGCCCTTCAAGAAATCTTGCTTTTTCTTTTCCCTTTCTCTTCCCGAGGGACTTCAGGTTCTGCCCATTCCTGTTTCTGCAGCGAGCTGTAACCGTTTCTCATTTCCATATTCTGTGGTGCACTCCTAGCCAGGATGAGATACTCTTTTTTTCCTTTTCAGTTTTACGAGGATTTTTTCAGTGATGTCAGACTTCAAAGGAAGCCTCCCACCATAAAGATCACGGCCAGACTCACACTGTGATTCTTTGCCATTCCTGCGGTGGAAGGACGGTGGTGCTAACACATGTCTCTTCTCCCCTTGATAGCAGCCTCTCCAGAGTGATTTCCAAGGCCCCTCACTTTCTCTTTCGGGTCCAGAGATAGTGTGTCAGGAATCCACCGCTCCTTTCCAAGCCAGGAAGCTGAGCTCCTGGTGCCTTCATTTGTCACCGCCGTCCTGAGCTCCCTAATCTGTGTCCCCTGCCCTGTGTCAGCACTGGGTCCTCCCCCCCATCACGTCTGGCTTTCCTCAGGAACTCTCTAAATGCCCCTGTTCTCGCTAAGTCACTGAAGCCAGGCCGCAAGGCAGCCGAGCAAGATTTAATTGACTCTTTGGGCGGTGAGTCACAGAACAAAGCCTGACTGTCTGACCTGGAAACCACACAGTGGGGAGTTTAGAAAACGTCGGCATAGTCAAAACAACGTCCCTGGGGCGGCCATTGATTGAAGTTCAAAGGAGCAAAGATGTAAGTCAGAACGTTGTAATGACAAGGGCGGGCCAAAGAAATACATTGACCTGGGCATGGAGCCTTCTGGGACGAGACTTCCCGAGACTTTAAATCACTCCGGTTACATCGGGACAGGCTCCAGGGGCAACATGGCCTCCTGGGAGAAGCTTCCAGCTGGGCAGTGAAAAGCTTAGTCATCAGGGTCAGAAGACTGTATTGGTTTCCTAGGGTTGCTGTAACAAATTTTCACAAACGGGATGGTTTAAAACAGCAGAAATGTGTTGTGTCCGTTCTAGAGGCTAGAAGTCCACAACCAAAGTGTTGGTAGGGCCACGCCCCCATTTGAGGCTCTAGGGAAGAATCCCTCCTTGCTCCTGGTGGCTCCTGGCAATCCTTGATACCCCGTGGATTGTAGCTGCAGCACCCCAAGCTCTGTCCCTGTCTTCCCATGACACTCTCCCTGTGTCTCTGTGTGTCTTCTTACGAAGACACAGTCATTAGATTCAGAGCCCACCTTAATCCGGTACAACTCAAACTAATCACGTCCACAAAGACCTTCTTTCCAAATAGGTCATATTCTGAGATTCCAGGTAGACGGGAATATTCAGGGGACACTCTAGGGACCATGACTCATTTGCTGTTTCTCCCACATCACCTCCTGACCCATCTTGTGGAATTAGTAATTCCTGGCCTTGATTTTGGAACCTCCTCCACACACCGAAATCTTTGTGAATGATGCTGAATCTTGACCTTTCAACTTTCATGGTTTAGAAAACATCTGTGACACATGGCTGGGCAAGAGCGTTAAAGTTAATGTGGAGGGGGCTAGAAAGTGAAACAGTGGGCAGCATCCAAAGACATAAATTATCAGTGTAAAGAGTCTGGTTAAAACTGTTGTATCTCAGAGAGACCACCAAACACATTTCTCTAAATGTGTTTAGAGAAATGCGACCTTTGGAGAAGGGAATCAGGATGGGGGTGAAGCACCATTGGCCTTGAAGTGTTTTAATGCTCGCCATAGGCTGCTGGCTTTCCAAGTGAAAATGGTACCATCTCCACGATCTCACATTCTGGAATGTTCCTCCATTCACAGCTTTTACTCCTTTCAGTCTACCATCCTCACCCCTACTGACTGTACTTGCCACCTTCATGGTGACCCCAGATGCCTCTGGCCACCTCTCCTCTCAGGCAGGCACCCTTGATAATCTTCCCGCCATAATGGGCCTGACCCTAGACTCCATCATACCAATAGCCTGTAACTCCCCACCCACATCAACCCTATGGCAAGGCACTGTGATGGGGCCATGGGGAAATAAAAGGCTTTTGACCTCATATTCATATGAAATACCCTCTGCCTTTCAGCTGAGTTCCAAGTTCCTTGCTGTCACTATTGGGTCACACAGAATGACGGCCGCAAGTCACTTCCCTTGTACACACCCTGCAACTTACTTTCTCTGCTTTTATTCTCAGTATTCTAAGTATTGTTGGAATCACAAAACCACTTTGACACAAATTATTTTATTCTAACCTCTGCATTCAATGCTCAATTTATCCATCCAAAACACCCTATCGAGCTCTATCTTCAGGAGCTGTTCCCAGATAGCCTCTCCTCTGGGAAGACCCTCCATGCTTGTATTCTTGAGAAGAGTAGTGAGTACTGAGGAAAGCAGGTGTTCACTTCTTCCTGAGATGCCGTCTAGCTGTGCCCTTATGTGCCTTCTGTCTGAGGAATATTGTATTTGTTCCACCCCTTTCCAGAGATGCGGCAAGTAATGTGCTCCCCGCTCAAAGCCTCCTGCTTCCTCTGGAACCTGCTACATCAGCTCTTCATCCATCCCTCTTCCTTCTCAGCTCTCCTCTGCTCTTGGTCTCACTCCACCAGCCATGTCTCTTGTCTTAAAATGCCTTTCTTGTTCACTCAGAAATTCCTTCTCCTCTTCCTGTTGCCCCCACTTCCTTTGGAATAGTGGGTTACAAACCATTTCTCCTCCACAGCACACCAAAGAGTTGTAGCCACTGTGACGGTCTCCACCACAGATAAGCTATGTGACAGACTGTGTGTAACTCTGGGATTCTTCGCACTTTCCTCCCTTCTTTCTGCCCTCATTGGGACGCTCTGGTGCACAGTTAGCGTGATTGAGCTAACTTCTTTGCTCCTCTAGGCCAGTAGTCTAGGCCATCTCATCTTTTGAAAAAAGAAAAAAAATCATCCCATCCCTTGGCCCTGTTTTCTCACACTGTGGTGATTTCTTGTCTCATTATTTCTACTCTTTCTACAATTCCTTTTCTGCTATTCTTCCCTCTCCCTTACCCCAGATGAGTCCTAGACACTGTTCTAGAGTTCTAGAGAGTTCTAGACTCTCTTCTCTTTCTGGTCCACCTTTTCTCCTTTGGGAATCTCCCTACTCCTGCCTCGAACACTGTAGGCCAATGATGGGCAATGCTAGCCTTCCAGGCAAGCCCATCTCAGAGCTGTGACGGGTCTTCAACTGGCTCCTGAGCACATCCATCAGGACGTCACCTCAAGAAACCTCAGGGCAAATGTGTCTTATATTGAATTCACCATCTTTTCTCAGACTTTCCACCTTTTGTCTTTCTGGCAATGGCACCACCAGCCCCTTAGTCACCAGGGTTAAACCTTCAGAATTGACTTTGATGACACCACCCTTCACCCCCACATCCAACTGCAGGCTAGGTTCTATGTATCCCACCTCTATCCAGGTTCTAAAACCTGCTAGCTATCCAAGAACCAGGTTTGTTGTAGACCCAGAACACAACACAGATTGTGTGAGTGAGATCAGACAGTTAAAAGATTATGTACGACTGCATTTATTGTATTGAGCATTTATTTTATACCCAGAAGGCCTGTGGCATGCTATTGGATGTTTTGATAAGCAAATAATTCAACATGTTGATAACAGCTTGTCAAAAAATGAAAGTTATTCATTATTAATAGTAGTACATTTATTTTAGTATTTAGTAGTAGTAGTAGTAAATTTTAAGTAACTTTTATTCTACCCCATCTATAAAATTCTGTCAAGAGTTTTAAAGAAATAAATGCCAATGTTTCTGGAAAGAATGACTCATTCAGTATTTTAGCTGCGCACTTCCTATGATTCACACCATCACTAGAGCTTCTAATACTTAACCTTTCTAGAAGCCATATTAAGAGAAAAGACCTATGCGTAAGGTGTGATTTGGGTGTCCAATAAGGGCTTAATCCTCCAAAAATTCTAGCTCATTCACTTGCTGGTTGACAACATCTACATTTAGCACCTTCTCCCTTTGCACCCTGACATCTGTGAGCTGGGAGAAAGAACCGCAAAGGACATAGAAACAGGTGTTTAGAATGTTCCTGAAGAGAATGTTCCTTGGGAAACGGCATAAAGTGTACTAGACTTTGGCAACAGGCCAACCAGTCTTCAAATCTTGGCTCTACCACCTCTTGACTGTGAGATCTTGGGAGAGGACTTAACTTCTCTGAATTCATGTCATATTTTTAAAAATGGAGATATTATCAATTTTTTTCCACGAGTTAGATTCTTTTAGTCATAAAGAAGCAAAACTTGACAATGAGGCTAAGAGTCTAGTGGATGGTAGCTTTCACAACCCAGTCTCTCTCTCTCTCTCTCTCTCACACACACCACACACACACACACAAAAAAAAAAAACACTAGTATATTCTGATTTTATAACTGAGCCTTGGGATGACCTTGGACCCTCGTAAGAGCTACACTTCCATCAATAGTAAACTTCCTTCATCCTAACATCTGATATCAATGTAGTTCCATGAGAACACTGGATTTAAAAGTCGGTCCTGAAAAGAATTCTCTATACCTAAAACATGGCAAAAGATATTTTTTGAATCTTTGATAGGAAAAAGGACAGTGTTTTATAGTTTTAGTGATTCAAGAAGATAAACACAAATATGCATGTGGTAAAGGAAATGGAACAAGGCACTGAATGGTTGCTGGATAAAATGAAGCACCTTCTGTCTGCATGGCTGTCTTCAGCATGGGCACATACTAATGAATGCACCCAGCTAACTGCTGGCAATGAACATTTCAGCCTCGTATTACAGCTATGTGTTCAGCAGCTGTTCTAAGACCCATCCTTTCAGGCTTTTGTTCAAGCAGTAGAAAAGTTTGAGAGGGGGGCTCCCACTGTGCTGATGGCAATGACCTACAGATACCAAAAAAACAGGTCTCGGAACCATTTGGTTGCTAAGGAAATAGAAACAGCCATTGTGAAACTTAAGGCCCTATTTGGTAGCTTGAAATACCTAAATGATCAAACCAAATGGATCAAATGAGTTACCAAGTAAAATCCACTGCAAAAAAATCAGTTATTAATATAGCAGGAAATAATGTTCTTCTGAATTCCATGGCTCATATGGATCCAAAGATTTGTCAAATCTAGTCATTATTAAACCCATCAGTAATGTAATGTTAGATGCCAAACTAACAATGAAATCTTTTCAGACTCTCAAATACACTTCTAGGGAAAAAAAATAATCCATTCCCAGGTGAGCTAAGATGATTCACACAGAATCTATCCATGGGTGCCGGGTCCAAGGGCTCCAGATTTTTACTTGTTTGTTGTTGATTGTTTAATGAGAAGTTTGAATAGTACTGTTAGAGATTTTCACATCCAACTTTCAGTGGAAAATCAGAAGAGTATTACCATGTCTCGATCATCCTAAACAATAACACATTTGTCGTTTGTCACCACCAGATTAAGTGTGTGGACTGGGCTTGTGTAGCCAGAGCAAGGACTGCAAGAGGAGGCGAGTTTCTATTGTTTCACATCAGATTGATGTCGAAGTCAAGGAACTCAAAACCTGCTCCCCAAGGAATGTACAACTTTCTCATATTGAGACCCTCAGCTGCTCCTGATCTTAACAGGGGTCTTTCCACAAACTCTTCATCTTCCTCTTTGATATTTTACCCTCTTAATCATTTTAAATCAACAATCCATGACTGACGGTTTTGCTGATAAAGTACCTTTATAATGATAGACTGGGTACTTAAACTTCCGCCTACATCTTCTCTAAGTTGGTGACCTAATTGTAGCTGATTCTTCCAATAGAAATACTCACTTGTTAACCTCAAGTGATTTCTGGGCATGGCTGAAATAAAACAAATTGCTTTTTAAAGTTACGATTCCAGATACTGTGTCTTATTTTCCATTGCTTCTTGTCCATTTTTCCATGTAGGTTTTATCTGCTACTTATAAACCATGAAAAACAAATTATTCCGTTCAAATCTTTGGAAAGGGCTGCTCACTGGCACAAAATCACCTTGTCTGATACTTTTTCTCGTTTTGGATTTCTGGAAGGGAAATCCTCCTTATGAGGAGACTTAACTTTCCATCAGTAATGGGGAAAACTGCTTCTCTCGGGATAGTGGAGGTAGATTTATAGCAGAAAACTCAGCAGAAATAAAAATCCACATAACTTACGTCTATCCAAGTCTGTTTCTTTAGTGATATTGATCCCTCTTCTGCCTGTGACACAGGAAAAAATGAAGGGCGACTTTGCAAAAAGTGTGAGGCAGAGCAGGAGGGCACACTTCGGAAATTGTTGTTTCAGTCGTGTGCCATTTGAAAGCCACCCTTATACTTTGAAACAATATACCCACCTCCTTGAATTTCCAAAGACAGAATCCCCATCTCTAGTCTACGAATGGCTCACAACATTACCTGCTGTATGCGGATCCAACACACTGGCCTGGCTGACGCCCGGTATCCCAGAGATCTTAATTAATTTTTTTTAAGATTTTATTTATTTATTTGACAGAGAGAAACAGAGAGAAAGAGAGCACAAGCAGTGGGGGAGGGGCAGAGGGAGAAGCAGGCTCCCCGCTGCACAAGGAGCCCGACTGGGGCTCGATCCCAGGACCCCGGGATCATGACCAGAGCCAAAGGCAGATGCTTAACCAACTGAGCCACCCAGGCGTCCCCAGAGATCTTAATTATTAATAGCATCTCCATTCAAGCCGAAAACTGTCCTGTTTTGATGATAAATTATATGATCCCTTACTCTGAGTGACTTCTAGGTGTTTGCAAGGTGACTTATTTAGAAACAAACATAAAGCTACATGGTTTCAGAGAATTTAGTCCGTTGTTCATATGAGACTGACACGCAGAGAGGTTCCCCCTCTTGCTCCTCTGTGAAAAAGCCAGCATGAAAGCCATATCACAGATCTTCATAGAGCACTTACTGTCAAGCCAGACACTCTTCTAAGTTCTTTATGTAAGTTGACTCATTCGACCTGTGGGGTAGTCGTTATCCACATCCCATCTTACAGCAAGTAGCTGCCCCAGGCCATGCGCTAGCGAAATGCAGAGCCGTGCTTGGAGCCAGCAACCCAGTTCTAGAGCCTGGTGAGTTCCACACGCCACACTGCTTGGCACAGCCAGCATTTCTGACTCTTGGTTCTGCTCTTTGTTCTCTATTATGTTGCTTTTGGAGTAAGGAGAGAAGAGCTTGTTAGTGAAAATTTAGCTTTACAAAGCTGGTGTTTTTATAGTACTAGGCACATCATCCAAGCGCTACTAAATGCACTTCAAAACAGATATGACATAAACTTACCAGATAATGTATATGTTTCAGGGAAGGTAACTAAAATATCGAGCAACAGATACAGCCCAGGTAACGACTGTCGGGAAAGAAAGCAGCATAATAAAATGACCAGTATGGCCACCCCCAGACAGACTGACTGAATATCAGTCTGGTTGTTTTTATATTAACATTTGCCTGTCAAGGACTGCCTGAATGATTCCATAGACCCCTCCAAATTATGGGTGTGCCTATATAATTCTCTTTGTGGACCACCTGGTAAAACACCCATGGACAGATTTTTCTTAATAAATATTGCTTGATGGTGATTATAGAGAGTGCTTGCAATGCCCTCTGAGCTTCAAACCTATGCAAAACACACACACACACACACACACACACACACACTCACACAACAAAAACAAAACAAATGCATTGGCCATAAAGACCATGACTTATAGGAAAAACTGAAGAGAGTTTACAACATAGAAAGTTTGGAGCTAAGCCCAGAATTTCTCTCATTCCATGGCCTGTGTGGGTCACAGGTGCTATTCTAGAACCTGGTCATAGGAATATATGCAGCATCCCTGAGACTTCACAGCTCCCAATCAGGCCATGCATGGCTGGAGCCTTTAGTGCTCAGAGCCTACTGGAGAGTAGATATCACCACGGAGCTTTACTCTCTCCAATTCAAAAGAGTCTGTCTCCTAAAAGACGTGAGGAGCCTATCTGGCCCAGGATGAATCAAGGTGCTGTTTTTGCATGAGAACTGGCAGGGAAGACTCCACAATCACCTAAAAAATCCTTTTTGTATTCAGGTGGTTTAGGAAGAGTTGCCTCAATATCAGAAAAAGGAGCCTTCAAGCGTATAGAGGTTTAAATAATAAAGCAGCCCACAGGTTATCAGCAGAACTGGCAGAAACATCAGACAATCCCTTAATGATCCTCTATAGCTGTTCTTAAATATTGCCATTTCCTTAGCCTGATCAGACTCAAAAAACAAAACAAAACAAACAAACAAAAAAACACTTTTCAGTAAAGTAATGTTCTCCCAGTGACATCTTGTTATTCCAGTAAAAAAATAGAATCCTCAAGTTAAACAATACTTTTTTGCTCCTGGGAAACTACAAATAACAACACAATAAAACTAGGCTTTTTTTTTTTTTTTTCTCACATATTCAAGAGTGGTAAAAGGGGAGGAAAGGTATTCATTTCTTTTTCCTTTGTAAAACAGCATCCCCATTCATTTCCCCCACAAAGACCATTGCATTTTGAGCTCTGTAGAAAACCAGCCTAGAAGCAGCACCCTCATACTCATCAATGGAAAGGAAGGCATTGTGGTAGAATTTCTGGAAGGTTGTTCATTGGGCATAAAGACACGGGACATTCTTCAAGCGATAGACACATCCAACAAACAATTTTTTAAAAAACTATATACTCAACCACTCTAATCTTTTAAATTGTTGATGATTATATTTTTAAATCATTGTAATTGAGGTTTCTCCAAACAATATCTATCTAGTTGGATAAAATGAATATTTTCACAGCTATCACATAAAGGAGTATCACCATTATGAGTGAGGGAGGTTGGAGAAACTAATCCCAAGGCTTCAGAAGTACATTATATTGATGATCACCTACATGTTTAGTTTTGTGTGCTCTACATAGAGCAGTCTCTTGACTTTTCTACTGCCATCACCTGGCAGAATGTATAGTAAAAAAATAATAATAATAAAAATTATTTTATAGGAAGAACTGGTAGCTAGAGGGAAATATGATCAACCAACATGTTACTGACCATGATGCTCTGACAAGATTGTCCTTCCTGATAGTTGCTAGGTTTTCTGTGTGATCTCTGCATCCAACCTCCCAGGTGGCATCTCTCGATTGTCAGCCTACTGGGCTTGGAGGCTGTATCTGTCCTCCCTTTCTATGACACAGACTTCACCAGACATTAGAGTTTCCACTGTGTCTATCAAAATAGCAGGGGTGCCTGGGTGTCTCAGTTGGTTGAGCGTTTGCCTTCGGCTCAGGTCATGATCTCAGTGTCCTGGGATCAAGCCCCGCATCAGGAGCCCTGCCCAGTGGGGAGTCTGTTTCTCCCTCTCCCTCTGCCCCTCCCCTGCTTGTGCTCTCTCATTCGCTTGCTTGCTCTCTCTCGAATAAATAAATAAAATCTTAAAAAAAAATAGTATGCCAAAGCAAGCTTAGGTCTACATCATGCATTCCCAATGGGGGCAATATTGTGCCCTAGAGGACAGAAATTGGTTCTCAGGGGGTGAAAAAAATCTTTGATATCACAATGGCTCTTGGCCCTCCCAAACTCAATCCTACTTGACAAAATCTTATCCCTTAGTCTTTCATTTCTGTCTCTGTCATGAAGGAGAATTTAAATTTAATTCGTTTTTTCTCTTGGGTGGGGGGAAGGAGGGAATGATCATGAAAAAAAGAGCCCATATATTTAGGGAAATTTTTCCATTTGGGAAAGTAGGCAGTTGAAAGTATATTTGTGTAAGATATGTGCTAAAAATTCTAACTTCAAAATTCAAGCAAGAGCTTGACATTATTCTGTAATTTCAAGTATATCTCATTGTTGAGCTCAAACAGTATAGGGATGATTAGTTTTTCTTCACTGCTTTTTTTTTTTTTAAGGCCAATTACAGCATTTTTTAAATCCTCATCTGAATTTCCAATGAGACACAACTTTCAGAGTTAAATCCCAGGCTTTTGCCTGCATTTTTCCCTGATTTCTGTCAGTTCTCAACTCAAAAATATTTAATGGCTTCCCTCTGCAGGTAGAATACAACTCATTGGTCATAAAACGAAGACCCTCCAAGGTTTAATCCCAATCTCTCTTTCCAAAGTTATTTTCCTCAAATCTGCTTTATAAACGTCACTCCAACCAACAAAACTCTCATTTTTGTGCTCCTGCCCATCCCGTTTCACCACCATGACTTTTTTCCCTTCCTAGCTACCAACTCCACACCCAACAGCTCTGAAGCATGCCTAATGCTAGTTTTCACAAAGATTTGCTTTGAACTTTATTGATATATAATTGACATACAACATTGTATACGTTTAAAGTGTACAACCCCGTTTGGAAGTGATTTCCACTCTCCTCTGAACTCCTACAACTTGCCATCTGGACAAGCCTTACAGCACTTCACGCTTTCTACTACATACTATGATTCTCCCTACATGCTATATATTTTGGTTCCTTCTCCAAGTTAAAAGCTCTTGAAGGCAGAACTTTGGTCTGATTTCTAGGCAACATCGTATAAAAGAAACACCTAGAAACACCTTCTACCACTTGCTGGTTGTGTCTACCTAGTATTACTCTTGCTTGCCTTCCCTTTTATTATAGGGGCAGGTTATCCAATCACTCTGAGCCTAGTTTCTTCATCTGTAAAATATTATGATATTGAACTCAAATTGGAAGAGGCAAGTCTGGTCTCAAAACGGAGGGCCATGATCCAAAAGAACCAGAGCAATTGAGAAAACTCTTTATTGGTGGTTTAAGCTTTGAAACTACAGAGGATAGTTTAAAAGAACATTTTGAAAAATGGGGACGCACTTATAGATTGTGTGGTGATGAGAGAACCCCAAACAAAACGTTACAGGAGTTTGGGTTTTGTGACTTACTCCTGTGTTGAAGAGGTGAATGCAGCAATGTGTGCTCAAACACACAAGGTTGATGGGCATGTAGTGGAACCACAAAGAGAGCTGTTTGTAAAGAAGACTCTGTAAAGCCTGGTTCCCATCTAACAGTGAAGAAAATTTTTGTCGGTGGTATTAAAGAAAATACAGAAGGATATAATTTAAGAGACTACTTTGAAAAGTATGGCAAGATTGAAACCATAGAAGTTATGGAAGGCAGGCAGAGTGGAAAAAAGAGAGGATTTGCTTTTGTAACTTTTGATGATCATGATACAGTTGATAAAATTGTTGTTTAGGGGCGCCTGGGTGGCTCAGTCAGTTAAGCATCCAACTCTTGATTTTTGGCTCAGGTCATGATCTCAGGGTTGTGAGATCGAACCCCACATCAGGCTCCCCACTGGGGGTGGATCCTGCTTAAGAGTCTCTCTCTCTCCCTCTCTTCTTCCACCCCCCTCCCTTTCCCTCTCTAAAACAAAACAAAATAAAACAAAACTGTTGTTCAGAAATACCACATTATTAATGGGCATAACTGTGAAGTGAAAAAGGCCCTTTCTAAACAAGAAATGCAGTTGCTGGATCACAAAGACGTCATGGAGGTGGATTTGGCAACTTTATAGGTCGTGGAGGAACTTCAGTGGAAAAGGACACTCTGGAGGTGGAGGTGGTGGTAACAGAGGTGGTTACAGGAGAGCTGATAGTGGATATAATAGATTTGGAGGTGATGGTGGCAACCATGATGGTGGTCCCGGTTCTAGTAGTAGAGGAGGCGATGGTGGTGGTGGACCAGGATATGGAAACCAAGGAGACAGAGGAGGACATTTGGACGTAACCATGGTGGTGGTGGGAACTCTAATGATTTTGGAAATTATAGTGGACAACAGCAATCAATAGCAATCAAATTATGGACGCATGAAGGGGGACAGTTTTGGTGGAAGAAGCTCAGGAAGTTCCCATGGTGGTGGTTATGGATCTGGTGGTGGAAGTGGTGGATATGGTAGCAGAAAGTTCTAAAAAATTTTCAGAAGAAAAAAGCTACAGTTCTTAGCAGGAGAGAGAGCAAGGAGTTGTCAGGAAAGCTGCAGGTTACTTTGAGACAGTCATCCCTAATGCATTAGAGAAACTGTAAAAATCTGCCACAGAAGGAAGGATGATCCACTGTCAGAAAAGTTACTGCAGCTTAAACAGGAAACCCTTCTTGTTCAGGACTGTCATAGCTACAGTTTGCAAAACGATCAGCTATTGATTAATGCAATGTAGTGTCAATTACATGTACATTCCCGAGGTCTTTCATCTGTTGTAGCTTTGTCTTTTTCTTTTTTTCTTCATTACATCTGTTATACTGCCCTGTAAATGGTGGTAGCAGTACCAGGAATAAAAAATTAAGGAATTTTTAACTTCTAAAAACATATGATATATTGTGAGATTTAATAAGTTAAAGTATCCAACACAGAGTAGATGTTTAAAGCATGCTAAATAAATCCATGCATATGTAATGTCATAGTTTGTTGCTTAAAATGTTTTCTCCAAAAGTTTCAATGGCTGACATGAAAACACAGATTGGGTAATGGATCTATTAAAAAAAAAAAAGAGCAAAATTGGTTTTGCTATTTTTTTTTGTACAGTGTTAATAATTCTGCTTCTTTAAAGAAAGAAAATCCCAGGGAAATATTTAGTATGCAGACGATCATTTCCAGAAGGAATATTGAAAGAAAACAGGAATAGACAGCAAGCCAGGAGAGTGGTATGGTCCTTATAAAGTGAATGTTGTCTTCATCTGCACCAGATTTCATGCCACCTTCATTTTGTTCATTTTGCACCCTTCATCTGAACCCCAGATTTCAGGTTTGGGAAACAGAACCAAATGGAACATGAAACATAAAACAGGATCCAGTCAAGCACAGTGAGCTCTCTCTGGCTCCAAGTCAAACCTTGGCTGAACCACAAAGCTTCACCTGGTTTTGTGTAAAAACCACACTGAACCACCATTTTTTTTTCATGGTTTCGGTTTGAAAATGGGGTTTCATGCAAAGCTTGCCCTAGTTTCAGATGAGCTTCTGGCAAAACATGGGCAAGTCTTTAGCTCATGTGGACTCTGCCTCATCAACGCCTCTAGCACGGAGGCAAGGACTTCTTGTTCTGCCCTCAGAAGGTCCAAGTTTTGAATAATCTTTTGAATAAATAATCCTGCTCATGTGATCATTAAGAGGACTGAAAACCATCAGGCATACCAATAAGAAATACAGTTAATTAGGGCATCTCTTTTCACTTGGCTTTTACAAAAACAGAACCTTCTGAAAAGCAATGGAACAAAAAACAGGTGGGATGGTAAACATGGTTTAAAGCTCTACACGTGGAAGCAAGAGGAGGTTTGAAGCAATTCTTAAAATAATCCAGGGGCGCCTGGGTGGTTCAGTCTGTTAAGGGTCTGACTCTTGATTTTGGCTCAGGTCATGATCTCAGGGTTGTGAGATCGAGCCCCGCTGAGTGTGGAGCCTAGTTAAGATTCTCTGTCTCTCTGCCCCTCCCGCTGCACGTGCATGTGCTCTCTTTCTCTCTCTTAAAAAACAACAGCAACAACAACAAAACAAAACAAAAACAAAAACACCTTTAAAAAATAATCCAGGCCAAAATTCCACGTTTATTGGAAATACTGAGATAATAAAAGCAAACTTTTATATTTGTATAAAATATATTAGTATATAGAGCAATTAAACCAATCTTCCCCTCCTTAGAAAGGGATTAAAAGCCTCCTTAGAAGCTAGCAGTGTCAGATAAGCCATTTGCCCTGGGTAGTGATGACATTTGAAACTAGGGTCTGATATGAAGGAATTACATCCAAGCTGAGTTTTCCATGACATTAAAGGAAGCCACCATCGTTACCCTGATAAATGAAACAAGCGCTTGAGATTTTTTTTTTTTAATTTTGTTTATTTATTTGACAGAGAGAGACACAGAGAGAGAGGGAACACAAGCAGGGGGAGTGGGAGAGGGAGAAGCAGGCTTCCCGCGGAGCAGGGAGCCCGATGCAGGGCTCGATCCCAGGACCCTGGGATCATGACCCGAGCTGAAGGCAGACGCTCAACGACTGAGCCACCCAGGCACCCGCTTGAGATTTCTAAGAGGATTATAATAATGGACACATGAAGGCTGGATTAGATCTATAGTAAAACATTTATTACATCAATAAATACAAAATTTTAAAGATTAGCAATAAGAGAAAATAGTTTGTTAAAAATAGCTTCTATCTATGGAATACTGTAAGATTCACCGGCAAAAATATCCCACACATGACTACACCAAATCCCACAAAGCCCCGCCATGAAGTAATCTTTGCAGATCCTGTAGAAATGATGTGACTTGTTCAATCCAGACCCAGAAGCCAGTATCCTCTAAGAATTTGACCTCCCTCATTCATCTCCTTCCACAGGAAAAAATAAAAAAATAAAAAAAATATATATATATATATACAAGCATGATTACTGCAAAGCCAGGGAGACGATCCAAAGGCACCAACCCATGCAATCTAATATCAGGAGCCGAGGTAGAATATCTTCTGAGAAGTTAGAGGGCAGGAATGAAAATCCCCACTGCCTCCTCCCTCTGTGACTAATAGAATACAGGACTAAAAACTTAGAGATACTCTCTAGGAGACAGATCCTAAAAGAGGAAAAGACTTAAAATGTGGTGCCTTCCCATAAGCTAGGGAATCCATCCAAGTGATGGGCTCAGTTTGAAGTATACTGGTTTTGAGGGCCCCGGAAATATACATGTAGAGCTCTCAAGGCCCTCCAGAAATTTGGTTGAGAAGTTCAAGGAAAGAGCTCTGGGCTGAAGGCATGGATTAGGGGGTGGCTAATGTAAAGGTAGTAGGTCAATGATGTCACCCAGGGCAAGATGTCTAGGAAGAAGAAGGTCAAAGGGAGCATCAGGGTTTTAGGCCCCCACATTCTGTACATGCAAACTGGATAATGTGGGAGGGCATAGGAGAACAGTCCTAGCAAATGATACTATAGCTAAGGCCACACACCACTGAACTGAAAGAGAGATCCTCATCACTTCGCAGAGCTGGTTAATGCAAAAATCCCACACCACTGTTTAAGTAGAAAGTAACATCTCACTTTTCCACTCTAGGGTAGCCTATATTAAATAAACCTTACATGAAGCAGGACCTCATTTACCCAAAAGAGCAATCCAGGGTGATCGTTTTATGATAGGATCCACAATGGAATTCTATCATATAACAAATATCTTTAGTGATGGTAATACATGACTCACTTCACCAATCACAGAACAAAAATTGCAATTTGCTCACACTTTTCTTGCTTTTGATTATTTTTGTTTGTTTTTTAGGGCAATGCATACTATAAATTTCTTTAAGCAGACTGTAAGCTAGTGGTTAAATGGGATCAGCAATTATAATCAATTTTTGCTTCCAAAGTTTTTTTGGCACAGAACCTAGTAAAAACTTCTATTTATTTACCATGAAATTGGAAGACGTTTTGCTATAGAATACCATGAAATTGGAAGATGTTTTGCTATAGAATATTGATGTGGAGGCAGAACCCGAATGGACATTTCCCTGTATGAAAAGTATTAACTCCAGGCCCCAGAGGTCACTGTTGGGCTCTTTAGTTCAATATTTTATGAATCGCCTAGTAGTTGGAGCAGTGGGCAATGAAATTGTCAGTTTTTCTAGAGAAAATCCAGGTGCCATATGAGTGGAATAAACTACATAAAGGTCTGGGTACTGGATATAAAAATGCCACATAAACATAAATGTTGGCCTGCTCTTGTGTTTGGGAGAAATTCTTCCAAACTGTATTTAGAAAATTATGGCCTCTAAGTGATCAGTTACAACCCTACAAGGGTTATTAAAATTGTCCCAGAGAGTGTTCTTCCAGTGGAGACATCAGAGCGATGCACGGGTCCATCCAGGCAGGCCACGGAAATCTTTTATAAGGAGCTGGCAAACCACACATGTCCTTATCCTTGTTCTGTGAAATATGTGGTGCTTGACATTTGGTTGTTACAATTCATGGGTCTGTTAGAAGAATTATTTCTCCCTCCTCTGAATGCTGGAGTTTACCTCTCTATCATCCTCTCCCTGACATGACTGCTTCCTACCTTCTGGTATGGTTATGCATGAATCTCGTTCTTCATCTCAGTGGAGACAAAATATGTACCTTCCCTTTTTGACAAAGACTTTGTTAATGTACATATACCATATGTAATGGAGGATGGATAAGTGGATGGATGGATGGATGGATAAGTAGATGGATGGATGGATGGATGGTTGGATGAATAGGAGGGTGGATGGATGATAGATGGATGGATAGATGGATAATAGATGGATAGATGGATAGATGGATGAGTGATAGATGGAAGGAAGAAAGTATAACAAAAATTTTAAATGTACCTGGAAGGTTAGGGAGCCTGGGTGGCTCAGTCGGTGAAGGTGGCCAACTCTTGATTTCAGCTCAGGTCATGATCTCAGGGTCCTGGGATCCAGTCCCGCATTGGGTTCCAGGTTCTGTGCTCAGCAGGGAGTCTGCTTGAGGATTCTCTCTCCCTCTCTCTCTCTGCCCCTCCCCCCACTCACATGTACACACATGTGTGCTTCTTTTCTCTCTCTCTCTCTAAAATAAGTAAATAAATCTTTTTTAAAAATGTGCCTGGAAGGTGATTAAAATGATCAAAATAATAAGATATTTTCTTATGATAAGGTACAAAGAATTATCATTCTTCCATCTGTAATGATTATAAGGAAAGGATAAAATTAACAAAGTTCCAAAATGTTAGCCTTTCCTGGATTCCCCTTATTGATCTATTATCTAGAAATTAATTAAGAGAAACTAAGGAATTTCAAGTTACCTGCCATGTCTTTTAAGGTCAGAGTCTTGATCGGAACTTGCTATATGTTCCATAAAATTTTCTTTGGTGAAAGGAACTGACCCAACATTGTATTCCTTCAGAGCTCTAGGGAAGTTAACACTGTGTTAATAATCAATTCAAGCTGGGTGGATGAGCACAGGTTCTTTTCGACATATTCTTGAAATTCTCTGAGCCTCGGTTTGAGTACGGCTGAGATAAATATGTAATACCTCTCTCACCTTATAGGATTATGGTGATCAAATGAGCTAAAATATGGAAATTCTTAGTTTACAAACAACTAGTAAGTGGCCAAGCCAGTATGGAAATCCAGAATTACCTAATTCCTAAGACTGCCTTTTTTTTTTTTTTACTTTTTATTTTGAAATGAGTTGAACATTCAGGAAAGTTGCAAGACCCATACAAAGAACTTCTGTATACTCTTCACCCAGATTACCAGTTGTTCCCTTCTTGCTACATGAGCCCATGGTTTTCATCAGCATGCTATGGGGTTTAGATAGTCTGTAAATGGGCACAATACTGCTGCTACTTCACAGGGCCACTGTGAAGACGGAATGAGTTCACAGATGTGAAAAACAAGACACAAACGAACAGCTGTCACAAAGCCCAACAGAACCTCTGACCAACTTTGGAGCCCAGTATCTGGGGACAAAGTAAGGAAGTGATCCTGTCCTCCAGGGTGAGGGGAAGTGGGAGCTTTTTGAAAAGGCCTGCAGGGGAAGTGACCTCTGAGGCCAGTATTTAAAGATCCAGCCACCCTGGATCAGAGCAAAACTATGATTTCCATGTTCCACCACCCTGTCTTCTCCCAGAGAAAGGGCTGAATTTGAAAAATCTCTGAAGGATATTAGCTTACTTAATTTGGTGAAGTGAGTGTTGCTGTGCCCAACCTAATTCCACCATCATCAGTGCAGCAGAGGTCATCCACACGACCTCCAAAACGTGTTACTGCAAAGAATGGAATGTCCTTCTGTGCCATGTCCTTGTGAACCCCAGCCCCTTATTCTTTTTTTGAAGTTTAAATTTTTTTAAATTTTATTTTATTATGTTATGTTAATCACCATACAGTACATCATTAGTTTTTGATGTAGTGTTCCATGATTCACTGTTTGCATATAACACCCATGCTCCATGCAGAACGTGCCCTCTTTAATACCCATCACCAGGCTAATCCATCCCCCCACCCCCCTCCCCTCTAGAACCCTCAGTTTGTTTCTCAGAGTCCATCGTCTCTCGTGGTTCATCTCCCCCTCCTATTTCCCCACACTTCATTTTTCCCTTCCTTCTCCTAATGTCCTCCATGCTATTCCTTATGTTCCACAAATTAGTGAAACCATATGATAATTGACTTTCTCTGCTTGACTTATTTCACTTAGGATAATCTCCTCCAGTCCCATCCATGTTGATGTGAAAGTTGGGTATTCATCCTTTCTGATGGATGAGTAATATTCCATTGTATATATGGATCACATCTTCTTTATCCATTCATCTGTTGAAGGGCATCTCGGCTCTTTCCACAGTTTGGCTATTGTGGACATTGCTGCTATGAACATTGGGGTGCATATGGCCCTTCTTTTCAATACGTCTGTGTCTTTGGGGTACACACCCAGGATTGCAATTGCTGGGTCATAGGGTAGTTCTATTTTCAACTTTCTGAGGAATCTCCAAACTGTTTTCCAAAGTGGCTGTACCAACTTGCATTCCCACCAATAGTGTAAGAGGGTTCCCCTTTCTCCACAACCTCTCCAACATTTGTTGTTTCTTGCCTTGTCAATCTTTGCCATTTTAACTGGTATAAGGTGGTATCTCAATGTAGTTTTGATTTGAATTTCCCTGATGGCTAATGATGATGAACATTTTTTCATGTGTCTGTTAGCCATTTGTATATCTTCTTTGGAGAAGTGTCTGTTCATGTCTTCTGCCCATTTATTGACTTGATTATTTGTTTTTTGGGTGTTGAGTTTGAGAAGTTCTTTATAGATCTTGGATATTAGCCCTTTGTCTATAGTATCATTTGCAAAAATCTTCTCCCATTCCGTGGGTTGCCTCTTTGTTTTGTTGACTGTTTCCTTTGCTGTGCAGAAGCTTTTTATCTTGATGAAGTCCCAAAAGTTAATATTTGCTTTTGTTTCCCTTGCCTTTGGGGACATGTCTTGAAAGAAGTTGCTGTGGCCAATGTCAAAGAGGTTACTGCCTATGTTCTCCTGTAGGATTTTGATGGATTCCTGTCTCACATTTAAGTATTTCATCCATTTTGAGTTTAGCCGTGTAAGAGAATGGTCGAGTTTCATTCTTCTGTATATAGCTGTCCAATTTTCCCAGCAACATTTATTGAAGAGACTGTCTTTTTTCCATTGAATATTTTTTCCTGCTTTGTCGAATATTATTTGACCATAGAGTTAAGGGTCAAGCCCATTGGTCTATGTGTCTGTTTTTGTGCCAGTACCATGCTGTCTTGGTGATCACAGCTTTGTAATATAGCTTGAAATCAGGCAACATCATGCCCCCAGCTTTGGTTTTTTTTTTCAACATTTCCCTGGCAATTTGGGGTCTTTTCTGATTCCATACAAATTTTAGGATTGTTTGTTCCAGCACTTTGAAAAATGCCATTGGAATTTTGATCAGGATGGCGTTGAAGGTATAATTGCTCTGGGTAGCATAGACATTTTAAAAATGTTTATTCTTCTGATCCATGAGCATGGAATGTTTTTCCATTTTTCTGTGTCTTCAGTTTCTTTCGTGAGTGTTCTGTTCCTAGAGTATAGATCCTTTACCTCTTTGGTTAGGTTTATTCCAAGGTTTCTTATGGTTTTTGGTGCTATTGTAAATGGAATCTATTCTCTAATTTCTCTTTCTACAGTTACATTGTTAGTGTCTAAGAAAGCAACTGATTTCTGTGCATTGATTTTGTATCCTGCCACATTACTGAATTTATGTATGAGTTCTAGTAATTTGGGGGTGGAGTCTTTTGGGTTTTCCACATAAAGCATCATGTCATCTGCAAAGAGAGAGAGTTTGACTTCTTCTTTGCCAATTTGAATATCTTTTATTTATTTTTGTTGTCTGATTGCTGTTGCTAGGACTTCTGGTACTGTGTTGAACAATAGTGGTAAGAGTGGGCATCCTTGTCGTGTTCCTGATCTTAAGGGAAAGGCTCTCAGCTTTTCCCCACTGAGAATGATATTTGCTGTGGGTTTTTCATAGATGGATTTTATGAGATTGAGGAATGTTCCCTCTATCCCTATACTCTGAAGAGTTTTAATCAAGAAAAGATGCTGTATTTTGTCAAATGCTTTTTCTGCATCAATTGAGAGGACCACGTGGTTCTTCTCTCTCCTCTTATTAATGTGTTCTATCACATTGATTGATTTGCGAATGTTGAACCACCCTTGCATCCCGGGGATAAATCCCACTTGGTCGTGGTGGATGATCCTTTTACTGTACTGTTGGATCCTATTAGCTAGGATTTTGTTGAGAATTTTGGCGTCCATATTCATCAGGGATATCCCTCTGAAATTCTCCTTTTTGATGAGGTCTTTGCCTGGTTTGGGGATCCTTATTCTTAAGATAAGAATGCTTATTGCAATTCTCAGAAGCTAGAACTAATCTTTCCAAAGCCTCTATTTCATGTGGCTGCACAAAGCCAAAACCCCGTCCAAGGGCATGAAAACCGCTTCAAGACGGTGCATAGCCCACATAAACCATCTCCATACATAATAAAGTGTGTGCTCTCAGGAGATGAGCCCTGGCGGCCCGAAGAACTTCATGTCTGCCACCCAGGCCTTCCCGGTCGCGGGGAACGCACACGGCTGCCGCCAGCAACATCAAAATACCCAGAACAGATCTGATCCCTACCTTGTAAAAAGTCCTGTATCCCATAAAAACAACCTTGAAGATGATCAGTTTTGCCAAGTAAGCGTGACACGAGCCTTTTGTCCTTCTTTCAGTTCTCATTTGCCTTTTGACTTATTTGTGGAAAGTTATAATTAGATTGTGCTTCGCCTTTTTCCCTTTAACTGATAAAGTGCTGTAAATCCTCACATCATCCACGAGGGCAGGCGCTTATGATTTTTGCTATTTTTTGCACATTGCGCCATATGCAAGCTCGGCGCAGAGGCCTGGTTCCGTATTCCTGGCATGCAGGAGAGCCACTGAGAGATATCATATGGTCTCCTGGCAGAAGTACAAAGTGCCTCTTGCTGTTTGATCTACTGTCTTAAACTTAAATGCAAAATCTGATAATTGGGTCAGGCAGGAGAAGAAACTGAGCAGTGAAGTTCTTTTCATTTCCTTTTGCTATTTCTCCACGTTTCATCTTTTCTTCCTTTTTTTTTCTCTCTCTCTCTCTCTCTTTCTCCCATCTCCCTCCCTCTTTTTTCTCAGTCCCCACGGGGGACAGACTGCCTTGTGAGTAACAGTGGATTCCAAGCGGGTGGTGGGCTTATGGCTGGAGAATGTGTCAGAGGGCCTCCTGTCACCTCCACTTGATTTTTTTGTAGTTGTTGTTCCATTAGCAACGGTCCTGGATAAGCATCTTGAGCTTTGCAAAAGCCCGACTCATGGCTGGGTTTACTTGTTTAGAAATATGACTGCCTTTCCAGACTTGGATTTGTTTAATGTAAAAGGAATTCATCGTTGTCTCTCTGGTTTTGGGCATTAAGCAGACAGAGGCTTGTACTTCAAAGGGCATGAGAGATAAATGAAAACTGAACCTCCTCCTCAGACAGGAGACTGTGGTATGAAATGTCTGACTGAGACCTCTCTGCCCAGCAGTTCCTAAACAGGGAGAAAGAACTTTCCGTGCATGGTTTCACTACTCCGAGGCCCGTTGCAGAATTGCCTGTTCCCTGACTGAGTTGCTTGAGCTGGACTTAAACCTAAATATGGCTTCTGGGTGTATATGAACTTAGCATTTGCCAAGGAGGATACAGAGTTTCAGAAAGGATAGAGCTTTCTGTCAGCGTCACATTTTCAAGTCACAAAGGGCAGGTACTCACCCTCAGGTGAGTTACTCAAGGTCTGTTCGCTGTGGTAGATGCTTCCTGGACAGCCCACAGCAGTGCTGGACTTTTCCAGAGCATTTCCTGGGGTTTGTGGAGGGCGTACCAGGGAGGGACTCACTCTCTGGCTGTCCTCATCTGCAGTCCCATGCCGATATTGTCAGTTGGGCTCAGGATAAAAGAACATTCTAGACAGTCTTCATCTTGAATTGAAAAAGGAGTCACAGGGAAGCCACCTGAAGCAAGAGGGTGAGATCAAGAAAGGATTTGGCTGCTGTGGGGATGTGGAGACTAAGTTTCGCCAGTGGTAGCAGAAGCCCCTCCTTCCACTGGAGGCCTGCCTCTAATGGCTCCCCAAGCCCCTGAGGGTCCCCTCCCCAATGGGGACTCTTTGGAGGGCCATAACCAGCATCCTTTTAACTAGAAGCTCAATGTTTAAAGTTTCCCAGCATCGCTTCTGAGTATCCCATAGTTCCTGGCATGCCTGAAGCCTCTATCGAGGGATGCGTTGCTTTGGAAGGATCACCAGGCCGAAGCAGCAAGCCAGCAGAGAGCTTAGAACCAACTCACTTATTCAGACATAGATGGCCAAACCAGGACGCAGTCCTAGATCTAAGGGGCTCTGAACCTGCCTCCTGTGGACATTCTGGACCCAGGGAAGGCTACAGAGAGCTCGATTCAGGGTCTGGGGCTGGAGAGAGATTCAACAGCCCAGACATGCTGATCAGTACTTTTTCAGACTTCAAGGTACCAGAGAAAAGGGGTACGGTGGGGCATGAGAGGCATCCACTAATTCTCTAGCTTGCTCAGTCTTAGCACCTGCATTTAAGAGGCCTCAAAACTGGATTTGACCTGAAATGGAAAAGAGGCTGTTTCTCTGAAAGAGGCAATTATCTGACACAGAGATTGCAACTCTCTGTGACGGCAGCTCCTTGGAAACAAATACCCACAGCCCTCGGACAATGCAGCCTGGTGTTCTATCTCCACATGGCAACCCTTCGATCAGATATGTAGGGCTCTGCTGAGGGTCTCAGAGGATCCTAGTACTGGCATCAGTTAGCCATCTTAGCTGGCACGGTGACCTCATGCTTCGTCATTCTACTTAATGTGACCGTGCATCACTCCTCACCACCACTGGAGACTCCTTTCGTCTAAAACACTAGATTCGACCTTGTCAAGACAACACCAGAAATGACTCTCAAGCATCTTGTGAACACTTAACAAAAGGTCTGATCTGCAACTGCGCTGGGCCCCGCTGTTCAGGGATCCTTGGATGGAGGTCAGCTCCCCCCTCTTCCTACTCCGCGGCTGGTGCTGACGCTGACACATTTATAAAGGCAGCTGGTGGCTTGCAAGGTGTATACAGTCTAAGTGGCCCATTGAGAGGGCCGTCCAATGATGCCTTCAGTCCAATCTAAAGCTCGGTGGAAAGATAGAACACTATTTTTAAAAACATGTCTGTGAAGTTGTCTTAATTACACCCCTAAGATTTTGCCCCATTCCTGAAGAAATGAGATAATTGTCTGAATAATTCTTTCTTAAATGCCCCCTTACCCTTCAGCTCTGGTCCTGTCATTACTTTGCCTCATCCGGCAGGTTCATGTGACAAGAATGATTTACCGTAATTGTCTTGTTTGCAGGCTCCATCACCACAAAAAGGGAAAATCGAAAACTCTTAGGTGGAAATTAATTTAGAAACAACATCACCACAATTCTTGTATGGTGTATGTAACCATAATAGCAATTTCAGCGGGAAAAGCAAAAATAAATAGCAGAGCAAATGACATTAATTTCCATTTGCAGCAAACTCATAATTGGATCAATGATCTGATCCTTGGGGAGAAAGTGGGTGGCCATCGATTAGTGGGGTGAAGCCCTCTATGGATGTCAGGAAGGGGGGGTGCATGTGATGCTGCTCATTGAAACTCTGCAGGAAGGGGCGGTGACCTCAGGCCTTCCCCTGGGCAGCAGAGTGATTAGTCCAAAGCATTCACTTCTCCATCCATTGGCATGTGGCTTCAGGCAAGTTGCTTGACCCTTTGGGGCTCAATTTCTGCATCTGCTCACTGAGAATGATGAAAGCGCCCACCTTATAGGGATATGAGGATTAAAGAAGCTGACCTATATAATGCACTTCAAATAGCATCAGATGCTTGGTAAACCCTTCAAAAATATCAGATGATGATGATGAATTTTTATTATCATTTATTATCTGTGATACAGTAATAAAAGGACTAGCTCTGGGTTTAGGAGATACAAATCCAACTATAAGCTCTCCTACTTTCTTGCTGTGTCATCTGGGCCATATTAGCCACCTCAAGCCTTAGTTTCTTTATTGATATAACAGGGCTCAGTCTAATTTGCATAAATATGTCAGTGAAACTGAGTAAGCAATGGGAAAGCATTTTGTAACTGAACATGAGACCTCAAAATTTGCACTTCTTCAGAAGATGTTGGAAGTGCAGTAGAGGGGACAGTTCTGATATGGTGCCCTAGGTTTTGGTTGGCCAATCCCTTTCGTGGTGTGCACAGGCAGGGATATTCACCTTCTGCGTGACTTTCCTGAACTGTAATCCCCAGGATGCCCAGGTGGCTCCAGGTATGACCCCCAGAAATGTCCTCCTCGGCATTTCTCTGCAGCTATGGGGACAGGTCAGAGAGTGGCAGGGGGCAAGGTAGACACTTGATCCGGAAATGCCCTAGATCTCAGATAGGAGACCCGGACCCTCAAGATCCTCCTGCCCTAGTGCATGTGTGTGCTTTCTGTGTCTCAGATTTTCATCTGAAGAGCCCCATAACTGGTGAGTATGACCACCAGGAATTCAAGGGAGGAAATGGGGCTCCACTGAAAGTAAACAAGGACATGTAGTTCTTTATACAAATATTCTGAAAGAACACTCCAAACATCCTTCCACTCCCCTGCCCTCCCCATATGAAGATGGAAGGGCTTTTCTCCTTTTTCTTCTATTACACATTTCTTTGCTTTAGCTCTTTTCTCTTAATGCCTTGTTTCCCTGAAAGAGGTGTCTACATAAAAACCAAAGTATCTGGCAGTGGAAAAAGGAACTAAACCAGAGGCAGCAAGATCATCAGAAGCCCATAAAAACCCTCCAGATGATTTTTATTTGCGTTTCCTGACCAGTCTGTTACTGTTTTCTGAAAACTTAGAGATGAAGTGTGGAATATGGATGAAATGTGGAATATATACTCAAGATCTGTGCGCATGAGAGAGCATGTGGGCATGTGTGGGAGTACATGTAAAGAAGTGTGTGTGTGTGTGTGTGTGTGTGTGTGTGCTACATGTGCATGGGAGTGTGTGAGTAGGATATGTGTGTGAGCATATGCACAAGCACATGGGCATGACGGTATGTGTGCAAGCATGTGACAGTGTGTGTGTGCTAAAAGCACTCTGGGTGTTGGTGTTCTTCTAGACATCCATCATGCCCTCCGAGGAAGCCAGAAGAGATTTTATGCATTTGGCCTTCAATTCCTAGATGAGGAACCTAAAGCCCAGAGAGGGACATAACTCACCGGTCACAAAGCTTTTTGTGGCATATGGCAGATCAGAAAGCTGAATTCCCACTTCCATTTCACTCTCCTTCATGCTATTTTTCCTTACTTTTGGCTGACCATTGAGACACTCCCACCTGTAGGGCTGGCTCTCTTCCTACCTCAACTGCTTGTTTCTTCACCCCTTGTTGTAAGGGACACGCACGTGGGTGTAGAAGGGTTCCTATAATTCTAGGTTAGCATTAAAATGCCCTTGTATGCCATAAGGCACACAACTTTCCTACAGAGGTCTTCACTTCTTGAGGAAGACAGCTTCCACGGTGCTCGTGTTAGAATCCCAGGTCCTGCTCACCTGGTTGAGTTAATTGGCTGTTCTCTGTATTACCCCAGTGGTCGGCATCGATCCTAGCATGCCAGAGCCTCTCTAGTCTGCTCTGTGAGAACAGGGATAGGACCTGGAATAAATGTATGAATGAATGATAGAATGGCAGTCCCAGTCTTCCAACCACATACATAAGTTTTATTTACTTGAGGTTGAAAAAAGCAGCCTCATAGAACATTCTGAGCCTGAGAACCCTGCTCAGATGTGCCAGGCTCAGTGCTCCTCATGGCTGAGAGTGAGCCAGCCAAGTCCCTGAAAAGCCCCCCTTACTGAGGAATCTGCTCTCCATGTCTGCTCTATGCTAAGTCTCCCTGTTCTAGCATCATGACAGAAACAGCTGTGCTAAACAATGTCCCATTGATCCACTGTCAAAATCCACATCTTGTCTGGCCTTCAGATCGTTCTCACTCTAATATGTCTTGGGGGTGGTCTGGACCTTGGACAGCACATCATATGGGAAGAAAATCAAGGGCCATCCCTAGTTGTCAAAATTCCCCTATTTCAGGTCTTTTCTTTTACCCCTCCCTCTGGTTGATGGGCCTGGCATTTTAACAAACGGAATGATGGGTTTTTAACAGTACAAAGGGCCTCAGAAATCATCTTACTGCAACTAGCTCACGTATTTGAGGACATTGAGGCCCAGGGAAGTATTGATACTGAGCCAGTCTGTGGCTGAGCTGGTCTCTTGCCCCTTCTAGGTTTTTCTGTCTTCACCTAGCAGCTCCCCCGATCTTACACCAATGCCTCTTCTCTACTGGAGTTTGAAAAACCACTGCTGTCCTGGAAAGCCATGGACACTCCACAGTGCAGGAGTTGAGGGAAGGTGTATCTTCCATGTGGGTACTTAGTGAGTGTTCCTTTCATGCTGTCTATGAGCCAAGTGCAGAGATATGAACACCGTTGTGGCATGGCCCTGCCCTCAAAGGGACCACAGCTTAACCTACAGACACCAAATGCTCTATAACCAAGGTTCTTAACCTTGACTGCACATTGGCATTGCCAAGGAAGCTTTTCAAAAATATGGAGAGCAAAGTGCTGGTGTGGACATGACTTCTATTCCTTTCCTCTGTTTGCTGTGGGCTCTCTTAGGGAGACAATAGGGCAGGCACATGTTTTGTCTGGCAAAGTACAAGAATCTATATTAAAATTCTCTCCCCGCAGCCAGGTTCTCTGAGATTGTCAAGAAAGTGACAACATGGGCCAATTACTCATTTGCTTCACAGAAAAATGACCATGTTCCCTCTCTTCATCACACTTTGCAAAATGGTCACAGTGAGACTGTGCATGTCTGTGGCTGAGGAAGTGAAAAGGTACATGGTTCCTAAATCTAGATTTGGGTCATTTGGTCAAGATCCTTTGGCTTAATTATTTGAACCCAAGCAGAGCCTCAAAACACCAAGTGGAGTGGGAAAGAAACAAGCGTACAAACAAAACCAACAATAACACCAATGGTTGAGAAATCTCGGCTATTAATAAAAGAATGGGGAGAGAGAACTACCTCATTATTGCAAATTTCTGTAAGTCATTTCTTTACTGGCTGTCTCCTGATATTTCTTTCAAATCCCATCAAAAGGGAAGAGTTAACAAGAGCATTAAAAGCAGAGAAAGAAATTTTTTTGGTCAAACAGAACATCCTGTTTTGAGTCCTAAGCAAACTCTTAAGTCACAGAGGGTGTTCAGCCCTTTGCCTTTGGCAAAACACAGACTCTTCTTTCTAAATGTTTTTAAATGTTTGGTGGGAGCAAAAAGTGCAATGAACTTCTCAGACATCAAAAATCTATAAATTAATAAAACACATAAATAGAGCTTCCATTAAACTGGCAAAGAGCTTGGATACTCAAAAGAATGCATTCTTGGAGAAGTACACTGGTCCAGAAACATAATTCACTGAGAAAAGAGCTAATCCTACTTCACCCCATATGCCTGTTCTCCTCCTTTTCTCACAGAAGGTTTACTTGGGAAAGAATATTGTCTGTGCAACATGACTAAATCATTGCTCACTCTAAGAACTACGATAGCAAACTGATTAGGGTCACATATCATTATTAGTAAAATATAGGAGACCCCACTGCTTGCCTTGAAGTCATTCTACTCTGTCCTGTCATCAAGGAAAGTTCCAGGATCAGGGTCTCGGGAGCACTAAATTTTGAAGTCTATCGCTGAAATGTTACCCTGATTTTTCTCTATTCATCACAATTTATCATTCTTTCAAATGGTCAATCAAAACATTTAGGAAACAAATGAATATCCTGTTTCTCAAAACATATTAGGCTTGGTAAAAATTCTGTCATTAAGAAATGGCTTCTCTAGGCTACCGTGTCTTCTTATGCCATAAGAGTATTTTTTTCTCCATCATTGTCTGTCAGTCCAGAAAGAAGTTAGCTGATGATGCAATTCTTGAATCATAGAGGACCTTCACAGGACAGCTCCCCATCTTTCCCTCATCTTCCCATCATCCTTCACCTGAAGACATTTATGATGCCCCTTTGTCCATACTTCACTCAGTATTGCTTCTCCCACTTTCTACAATGTGCCCATAGACATGTCTGTTCATCTGGTTGTGGTGAACAACATAATTGACTCTTGCAGTTAAAAATTATACACAGTCAAGGGAAAATAAACTCCATAGAATTCGGCCATCTTCCAGGGTAATGACTGAGGACAAAAGAGCCTTCCATTGCTGCCCAAGGCTGGGCAGGTCTTAGGATGTCTTGGCCCTTGACCTTAGATTGACTTCATTCATGGGAGTCTCAATTTAATGGATAACATCAGCTGATATAACAACTCACACATCTATTATCATAATAAAGTCCAAAATAGGTGTTCCTGACCTGATTCTGTGACCCAGGTTTCCCCCACCCTGTGGCTCTGCCATCTTGCAGGGTTGCAGTGCTGATTGCATCTAGCTGGCAGGAGGGAAATGGTATGGAGGATTGTGTACGAGAGGCTTTGAGCCTGGCATTAGCCTGGCACTTCTGCTTACATTCCACCTCCCAAACTGAGTCATAAGTGAGCTTCCAACCACCAGGGAGGCTGGGACATTCCTCTGGTCATGGGCCCAGGAAGAGCAGAAAGTGGATTTGGTGAGCACTTGGTTTAATGTCCCACACACACAGAACAGTTCTGCCCCTGGAGATCTCAGATTTTGCCCCAAGTTTCTCCCTTGTACTCAATGCCCCCAATCTGCCACTGACTCCTACCTTCTGTGTCTGTCTGAGGCTTGGGGCCTGTTGTCCTGGTCTGTTTTGCTCTGTATTCCCATGCTTGCTGACCTCCTTGTGTGTGTTAACACCCCTCACTGGGTTTCCCACCTGGTCCTTCAATGCTTAACCTCGCTTGCCCTCCCAGCTCTATGCACACTTGACTGAACCTCCTAGTTCAGAGTGATCCCCTTGCACTGGTTAGTAGGTTGCCCACCTGCATGAGTGTGCCCTCTGAAGTCACTGCTCTTCTGCTTACAACCAATGAGTATTGGGCTGGGAGCAGCCATCCCCCTGGAGGCATTGCCATATCAGATACAGCTGAAACCTTGAGTCGCTCACTGCCCTTGACATTTCTTTTCTGCTTCTGCCTCCAGCTCTAAGTAGAGTTTACTCTCTCTCTCTGGCTCTCAGGTTCATGGAGAAATTAACTCCCCCACCTCACCACTCATCCAAACCTGGACACTTCACCTCCTCAACTTTTCTAAATACTCGTCCTCCTCAGTACAAGTGTTTTTTTATCTTCTCTCTTCTGGTCTTATTAATGTATTTGTGGCTAACTAACAGGTCTTTAGCTCACTCTGTCTCTCTTTAGCTACCTCAGGAATTCATAGTTTAGTTTCTTTATACTTATTGATAAACATCCGCACAGCACTTATTATGTGCTATTCATGGTTCTAAGTACTTTACAGATATGAATTTATGTAATCCTCTGAATTCTAGGAGGTTCTTATGGTGTTATCCTCATTTTGAGGCTGAGGAAACTGAAGCATAGAATGGTTAAGTAATTTGTTCAGGGTCACAGCTAGAAGTTTCTCCCATGCAAGTCATAATAGTCTTTTCTCCCTTCCGCTGGTGATACTATTCCGGACCTAGCTTGAAGGACACTGAGTCTTTAAAGCCAGAAAGGAACTTAACGTCATTTGTCCAGCTACACTTCATCTTACAGGTATTGATGCTGAGTCTCAGAAAGATGAAGGGTCTTGCCCACGACCATGCACCTGGTGGCTGGCAGTTTTCAGACATAGAGCCCAATGTCATCCACTCCCTCAATAAGAAGGTCCCTTCTATTACAGCCACACATCAGCTTGTTAGAAAACTCCTTACCCAATATGAGGTAAATACATCGTAATTCCTATGAGTACCTCAAATTCTTCTCTTTCAAAAAAGATGTATTGGGAAGATTTTTATTTCACCATTATCCTTCTCAAGGATGCGTCTGATGAGAAACCTGAGCAGATAAACCAATGGTAGGATGAATTTCCATTGGCGCCATGACAGACAGTTGATCGTGGCACAGACGTCCTGCCCCAGCACCCCTCAGATGAAGCCACATAGTCACCAGTCCATACGACATGTGCCCTCAGTCAGACACACCGTCAGCCTGATGGCTCTAGATGACCCAGAAAAGGTTGAAGTTTTCTGAGATGAGAAAGGTCAAATTTATAAACATGATCAAATGGCCAAAGGAAGCATTCCTCATTCTGAGAGTTATGAATAGTGGCTATTCTAGAATGTATGAATATCTGAACAACCCAAAGGTCTCTTACCCGATTACTTCCAGATAATAGAGAAAGGATGAAGAAAAATCCCAGCCTAAACCCCAAATGAGGTGTCCCTTTCATAGGACCCGTGTGGCAGCACCATGCTCCAGACACACTTCCTCTCAGGAAGGAAGAAGAGCACAGACATGCTCAGCCCAGGGTCCCATGAGTGCTTTTAAGAAAGCTTCCTTCTCACCTGCCCCCAACATTACTGATTTAACTCAAGGAAGCATTGACTCTCCAAAGACAAGTGAGTTCCTGGCTTGCCGAGGTGAGGACACTCTTCATATTTCACAAGCCACCCTGGCTCCTGGATTCCTGTCACAAACATTAATATTTCCTTCCCATTTGTCACTAATTTTCCAGGGAGTTTTGTGAGGTTTTATAATTGATAATTATTACACTTAGTGTCCCATAATACTTTTCATCTTCAAAGCAGTCGGCAAATAGTAGGAAACACTTACAACACCCGCGTTGGCCAAGTCAGCATTTTCCTCCTTACTTGGCACCTGGATGCTGTGAGACACAGAGGAGGTGACCCAAGCTGGAGGTCAGGGCGAGCAGACTGTCACAAAGCTCAGATGCATGATGCTTGTATGTGCTTCTTTCTGGTGGTCACCTTCCCTTTTGTAGACATCATTATTTCAAACAAGCACAATCCAGGTGCCTTGCCTGGTGGCCCCTGCCATCCTCTGGAATCTGCTGTCCTGCCACTTGGAAGGCATTTGTTTATTTTTGAGCCCATCTTCACATCAAGGTTAATGGGAAAATTCAAAGCTGAGGGAAAAGCAAGTTAATTTCACAAGTAGAAGTAATTTTGTAAACTTGGAGGATTGATGTAGAATGTAGTAATGCACCCTGCATGTGACTGTGGAGATGCGAGCCAATAAGGACGAAGAATACGGGAAAGCAAGGCCAAAGTTCTAGTGACTCAGACCCACCTTGCTCAGTGTCCCCGGCCTTGGAACCACAGCCCATGAGAGAGGCAGTCACCCATCCTAGCAAAAGAACACACAAACTCACCAAGTTGTGTCTTGTGCATAGTGTAAAAAAACATTCCCTGTTGACACTTTGGTGACCAATGGGACTGGCCAAGAATTTGACATCGTGTGGATAAAGTGGCTGAGTAACTGTGTTTCCCCTTAGTAGCTGTGTCTTTATGAGTGTGTAGACATAGAAGGAGCCTTTAGAAAACCCAAGGGCTTGAGATCACATAATGACAACTTCAATCAAAACTGACCTTTTGTCTATTTATATTACTGTTTTGTGTGTTCATCATTTTCCTCCCATTGGATCTTTCAAATGAGAAACTCTTTGGACTTCAGGTTTTCAGGAAAATGCTGCTGAGGGCAACCACCTTAACTAGAACATGTCTCTCTCTGCTTGGATTGTAGCAGAGTGTACAACGACCCTCCTAGCAGTCAAGGCTGGGTGCAGAGCTCCTATCATAGGTCATTGGAGATCCTTCTCATGCCACCTCTGTCGCTACTTATTTCAGGCCTTCCTACTGTATCCAAACCCACACCCTGCCCCCTCCAAAAATGAAAAACAAAAATACCTCTTTCGCTGAATTCTATTTCAGAAACACAGGGCTTATTACAAAGGTACTGTTTTGTTTTGACTCTTAGTTGACTTTATTTTTATACGTATGCTTGCAGATGTATGAGGGGAGAAAATGGGTTATTTGAACTAAAAGAAATTTGAGCCAAACTCCTCTTGACAGTTAACCTGGTTGGAGTACAGTTGACTTCTTGCCCGTTCCAGAAAAGCTACCACAGCTTCCCAATAGCTCCTTAATGCAATTACTTGATGAGACGAAAGCATTTCATTTCCTGACCACTACAGGAATAAGCAATATAGCTGTCAATAATTTTTCAACAGAGCTTCAGGCATGATGGTCACCATCCAACCACCCTTTTGTATCCTCATTAACGCATTTCCATCAATGCTTCAAAATTCACCTTCGTCAAGCCTGGGGGTCTTCGGGGATTTTGCTGATAAGCAAATGACCTACTCCTTCATCTGGTTTCAGGTTGTTACTTTATTGCTGAATATGCACCACATCACAGCAATTTGCCTCCATTTAAGTCAAAGCCGGTTACATTCAGTATGCCTACCCTCCTAGCTTCCTTGGAGGCCAGAGTGATGAGTCTGACAAAGAGCAAAGCCGCCTCCCTTTTGACCCTTCGGGTACTTGCCTGGCTTCCCTGGGCAAATTAGAGTCTGATACCATAGTGTTCTCCATTAATAAACATAATTGCTCCCATTTATTGGGTACTTACAGTGTACCAGATACGATGTTGTGCATTTGTTCATCTTGTCTCATCTAATCCCCACAACCCCAAGAATACTCATTGTCAAACTTGGGTAAGGATAAGAACTACCTGGGGAGCTTGTTTATTTATTTATTTTTTTAGATTTTATTTATTTATTTGAAAGAGAGCAAGAGAGAGAGAACACAAGCAGGGCGGGGGCAGAGGCAGAGGAGAAGCAGACTCCCCACTGAGCAGGGAGCCTGATGCGGGGCTCAATCCCAGGACCCTGGGACCATGACCTGAGCCGAAGGCAGACACTTAACTGACTGAGCCACCCAGGCGCCCCAGGGGAGCTTGTTTAAAATACAGGCTTCTTGGGGCGCCAGGGTGGCTGAGTCAGTTAAGTGTCTGACTCTTGATTTCAGCTCAGGTCATGATCTCTGGGTCCTGGGATGGAGCACTGTGTCGGGCTCCCCGCGCCTCCCTCTCTCTCTGCCCCATCCCTGCTCACACTCTCTCTCTCTCTAAAAAAAATAAATATTTAAAAAAAAATAAAAAAATTATAAAATACAGGCTTCTGAGCATCCCTCACCCTGCAAATATTTGGGCTTACTAGAGTCCAGGTGGGCATCTGATGACTGGCAATTTAACAGTCCTGAAGTTCCCAGGTTTCATTAGCCACTGGTATTGAAACTATGTTCCTTCATCCTTCTGCATTCTGCTCCTTTAGTCTCCTGCCCTCCAGCATGGCCTCTGGAATGGACCTGTCAGGGAATTCCCTCGGCCATAGGTAGTAAGGTACAAAATGCAATCTGTCTAGTCAGCTTAGGCTGCTATAAAAAAATATATAGGCACCATAGACTGGGGACGGTGCGGGGACTAAACAACAGACATTTATTTCTCACAGTCTTACAGGCTGGAAGTCTGAGATCGGGATGCCTGTATGGTCAGGTTCTAGTGAGAACTGTCTTTCTGGCTCACAGACAGCAGCCTTCTTGCCATATCTTCATGTGAAGACTGAGAGAGAGCCAGCTTTCTGGTCTTTTATTATATTGGCACTAATCCCATCACAAGAACCCCACCCTCCTGAGCTCATCTAAACCTAATTGTTTCCCAAACGACCCATCTCCTTATACTTTCATATTGGGGCTTCAGTATATGAATTTAGGGGAACACAAACACCCGTCCATGACAGCATCCCAGGAGGGATACCATATAAATGATATTTCTCCTCTTGTCTTCTTCTCCCACCTTAATCAAAGCCACCTTTTGAAACCCAGACCAAAAAAATGTGAACTGAACCTTCTGAATACCATCTCTACACAAATATAGCCAAGTGTATAACGGTGAACTACTCCTTCTGTAGCTTGAAATATTGCCATTCAAAGTGATGTGTTGAAGAAAGGAACTTGAATGGGCCAGTAGACAATAGCCCAAATGACACATGAGAACTTGCTATTTGCTTTAGATTTGGGTGCATAGGAGCAAGATTCACAACTGGCGGCCAGTGCTTTGCTGAAAACTACAGTTGAATCCTTTCTGAATATACCAAAGCCATTTGTGGCAATGAACTCACCATTACTTAAACTTGGCTTCTCAGTCTCCAGGCTTTTGCTTACAGAATTTTCTCTTCTACTTCTTAACTCCCTTTATCCAAGGAGTAAGAAGCCTTCCTGGATACCCTCCTCTTAGCAGAATTCATTTGTTCTTTGTCTGAGATGCTTCCCCACTGGGTTTCTGTTTCTATTAGATCAAATCGTATTCAAACCATACTTTACTGAGTTTTGCATTTGTCTCTCCCAGAGGCCAATAAATGCGATTTATTCAGCTCTCCTGTACTCCCTCAGGTAGAAATTGCATTCAGAGACCAGAAGAAAGTAGTGGCTTCAACAAGGTAAAAGTTTATTTCTTTCACATTGTAATTCCAGATGTAAGGGGCCCATGGCTGACCTGGCAGCCTTACCATGACACCAGGGGTCTAGGCTCCTTAGATCCTTCTTCCCCATGATCCTTAAACCTGGCTTCCATTCTCAAAGATGCCTCATGATTCAGGTTGATCCTGCCTCAAGTCAGTGCTTTGTGTCTTTCAGATTTTTAAAAATGAAAATAGCAATAACATTATACTCTAGTGGGGAGGGCTGGTTACAGCGGGAAGATCACATGCTCTTGAGCACAGAGACCTGGGATCTAAGCCCAGTGTGATCAGTCCTAGCCTGTGTGACTCGATCAAATTATGTAACTTCATCGAGCCTCTCATCTGAAACATGAGATATAAAGACCACATTCTGGTATAAGGATTTAATTAATGAGGAACAAATGAGGTGACAGAAAGTGTATATAATGCCTGTTGACCCCAGCACCTTGGATGTTCAGTAAACAGAACCTCTGATTAGAAATGAGAATGTGGCCCCTGGGAAATATTACACTTCCCAAACCTCAGTTTCTTTTACTATAAAATGAGGACGTTATTCTTTTAACCCTCCAGAGTGGTGAGGACTCTGAACAAGAGAGCCTAGAAGCCATAAAGCAGTTACAAACATACAATACTTTCCTTCCTTTGGATACTATATACTGACTCTGGTCCATGCCAGGTGTTATGACATATGAACGACCCGTAGCTGTAGTCTCAGGCAGCCAGCATGATGAGCAGCCAATTCCACACCTTTTTTTTTTAAAAAAAGAATTCTTTTCTTCAAGAATTCTAACCCACTAGAAAGACACAAAAGAAATTCCACGTAGCTTCTAGAGATTTAGTGACAGGGCCACTGTTTTTGGCGGGATTGCTGTCACTCTACTCGCTGACTTGTAGAATTCACTGTGGCTTGTCTCCAAAACATCGGAGCCACCTGTGTAGACTGTCCCCGTGGCGAGGTGAGTTGGCGGAGAATCCCCACCTGGGAGGAGGTACCTAACATTTGGCAACACTGTAAAAGATAAATTACTCGTCACTTGATTTCCAGAGGCTGTTGACAAATTGCTAATGTCCTTTCTAACAAACATCATCATGATCTGTTAGGGAGTGGAGTAGCGTGTAGTACTGTAATCATTTACTAAATGTCAATAAAGGATTTATAAACAGAACTTTTAATTACATTCTCTGGGATTCTACAGGATGTTAGTGCTTCCCCTGAACCATGCTGGAAGTTAGCACAAAGACAGACACCTGCAGGGATTAGGGTGGGAAATCCTGGGGAGATGAGAGTGTCTTAAGATCCTGCCTACCACGGATAGTCTATAAAATACAACTAAACCATTGTGTAATTAATGATTAGCTAATCTCATACTTACAAGTGCTTGAATTTTTAATTAATTTATTTATTTTTTGCTTTTAGGCTATTCTCATTATTTATACTTTAGGTATGCAGAACAAAATTGCATTTCAATGTTTCCTCAGTGCAGTTTTTTCCCCACCACTTCTATGTCTCTGTTATTTATAATGTAGTTTTAAAAATGAGATGTTAGGTTTGAATACTAAACAAAACATAAAATGTGAGTTATAACTATTACACAACATGTGTAACGACGTGGCTATTAGACCTTGGACAATCACTTAGCTTTGTGTCAGATTTCTCCTTCATAAACCGAGACCCTTACACCAGATAATAATGTTTGTTCAGCTCTAGGCAGTTTATAAGGAACTACAACAATCATTTAGTTTTATCTCAATTTGCTAAAAGATGTCTAAGGCCCCTTAGAGTTGTAAAATTCTATGATCCTATGATGTCAGTTAAGCAGATTCTCTCTCGGAGTGTGAAATGCCCGCGTGCCTGTGTGGTTCACTGGTGACCGGTTAGTTCAGATGGACGGCTAACTTGGCTCACCTGGTGAAACTATAAGCTCCCTGAAGTAATTCCTCACACTTAATCATCTTTGTGCCCCCAGGACCTAGCTCAATACTTGCCAGAAGGGATATTACCAATAAACATTAGCTATTGGTTGGCTAAACAAAGCTGGATGATGGCACTGAGGTGCTCTCCCTCCCCCTGCCATTTTGTGTAGGACTGTGACAGGCTAAAAATCTTAAGACAGGTCTTATTGGCTTTTGCTCCTTGGTGTGGTCATCTCTGGGCTTGGGGCTGCATTCATGGCTTTGAGCTGAATCAATGAGCACCCCAACCTGGTGGGCAAAATTTTCTTTTCCTCGTCCCATTGGGTTACATTTTCAAAAGGTCCCCTTAACCATTCCCTGGCCAAAGCATTCAATCCAGTCTCATTGGCACATAGGTCACATCTCTGTTTTTATTATAGCAAATTATGTTTTAAAAAAAAAAAAACCCACGATATGGTTGATGGAAATTCACTTGACAGTTCAGCAGCTAGAAAGCATGTATTCAAGAAGACAGAGATTACTGTTCTTAAACCCTGCCATTAGTAAAACCTTCCAGTGAGCCTCAAAAGTGGACTAATGGGCGTATTCAAACGAATCACTGGACTGACATTGGTTGTTTCACAAAAAAAGATTTGGGTACTTCATTTAGTTCATGTGTTCCTCTTATATCAAATTAACTAAAGCATCACAAATATCTCATCATTCCTGTCTTCCAAATCTCCAGATAAGCCCAGTGTGGTTGTTTTTGGGGGATGGGGCAGGAAACTGATGTATAAATAAATGGGCATCACTAGGTAGGAAATTCTGCATGTTCCCTGGTTTCTGCACCATTGAGTCAGACTGGAAGTGGCCTGATCTATACAATCCAGCTGCCCTGGTAGCCCCATCCTTGTCGTTGGTCATTCCCCAGTTAGGGAAGTGCTAATCAGTGAATCTGGGATGCCACCTCAGTTCTCTTCACGTCCCCACACCCAAAATGAAAGTCTGTGCACTGTGGCCCCTTCATGTTGAGTCTGGGCATCGGGTAAGTTAAGTAGAGTCCTTAGAACCTCCTCAGAGAAATGCTCCTATGAGAGCCTATTGCTATCTAGAACAGAGACTTTTCTTACTATTTTGTGGCAGAACACACGGAGAGTTCTCATGAATGAAATGAAAGTCTAGGGTGAGATGGAGCCCAGGTGCACTTGGCCTCTGGCTGGCCTCACGAAGTCACACAAGGTCCACATCAGCACTGTCTGAGGCCATGATTGAAGAGGTCTGATTGCTGTGGCTTTGCTTGGGGTGCCTTTTTCCATTTATATGAAGGAGTGCATTTTTACAATAGATAACCATTCTAAATCTCAAGTCAAAATACCAACCTTTGTTTCAAAAGGGAAACAAAAGAGGATTTCTTTTCAGTTAATGTCTGGGTGGGAGTAGAGATGATGGGGCTACTGACCAGCCTCTAAGTGAAAACTCTCACGAGAAGGTCCTACTGGATGTTGGAGCCGAGGCCTTTGATGTTAGCAAAGGAGGTGAAATGTCCACAGAGCTCCAGGCTCCAAGGTCTGTAGTGCTCCCTGTCATACACACCCCAGTGTGACAATTACCTTCCAAATATGAGCAAAGAGCCATAGTCTCCACAAGAATTTTTATGAAGAGCTCAGAGGAAACACTTCTAAGAAAGGGTTGAGCATGAGTGTGTTTATGGGCAACACAACTGTGAAGTCCCTTCAGACTGTGGATGGACCTCTGACAGGAAGGCAGGGAGAAAAATAAAGATCTCTGCGGAGAAAATGAAGGAGCTGTGTATTATTTACCACAATATATAGGGCTTCTGTGGAAAGTGCTCATACTGCCAGAGAAATAGCTGTGGGTTCCCGTCTTTATGAACACACTAGGGGAGAAAATGACAAAAATAAGACACAGACTGCCCTATAATGACTAGGCTTTCCACTTCCCAGAAATAACTGAAGTTTCAGCATATTTCCTTGGATTTATATAAATAATAGAGTTTGAGATTATTTAGTCATTCATGTGAGAGCTCACATGTGGGTGTGTGTCTTTATTCTAAAAGCTGTCCTACCTAGAAGCCCTATGAAAACTCATCAATCGGAGCAGTAGGTTGAGAAATAGACACATGTTTGTATAGGACACAAGACATCTGAGAGTGATGGTGGCCCCAAAAATCTGAGACTTTGTCCTTCAATATTTTTTCAACTAACATTGATTAAATCCCAGCTCCGGGCAAAAGACTATGTTAGGTACTATCATAATGAATAAAATTCAGTCTCCCACTCAAAAATATCCTAATCTGTTTGGTGAGATAACACACCTGAAATACAGGACTGTAGTAATCAGGCCAATTGAGAAACAGATGTATCACCATGTGTGGTCAGAAAAAGGAGAGAGCATGAGTTCAGGGAACATCATGGAGGAGGTGCCCTTGAGCTGGTCTCTAGAGGATGCACTGGCTTGGCCAAGGTGAGGAGAAGTAGTCAATTACAGACCAGGGAAATATTGAGTGCAGTGCATATGGGTGAATCTGAAGGTAAAAGCTGTCCTCTTCTCTTCTATGTGTGTGATGCCCACATTGTAGTTCCCTGTGGGACTCACCAGTCCCTTCAAGATGACTGGGAGAGTCTGGAGACAGCTGGGATGTCATAGCCCAAACTCATTTATTACTGCCACTCTGTGTCTGCTCATCACCAGATGACCCTGGCCAGGGAGGCTCTTGTACACTCAGCCTGCAGAGCTGGACCCTTTCATAAACAAACCTCTGCTCTCAGCAGCCACTTTCTAAGATGATTTGTCAACCACATGTTGCTATATGATATAAGAGCCCCTACAACCTTTGTATCTATAGTGTATTAATCAAACCAAGCTATGGGAAAGGGCAAGGCCCTGTTCTAATTTTCAGAGCATCACCAGAAGGGGAAGGCTTTGAGGAGAAGGTGACAACAGCGCTGGGCCTGGAGACATGACAAGGGCAGAGATATGTAAAGGAGGGTATTCTAAGCAGCTGGAGAAGCATAGACAGGAGGCAGAAAGGGGAAAGTCATGTGTTATTTGGACCTATCACTAAGTCCATTGGGCTTGAAAGACATGATTACATGTTGGAGGAAGAGCAGAGCAAAGACTAAGAACATGAGTTTAGGGGTCAGAACACAGTAGAGCATTTTTGAAGAAAGCAATGTCACAATGATATCATTTCTCTGGAAACATCAGCCTAGAGAACTTTCAAGACATGATAACATTGGAAAGTGGGAAGAGACTGGGATTAGGAAGACAAGTTCATAGAAAGAATTCATGAGGAGCTTAATGAGGTGGTGGCAGGATGAGCCAAGAGGTGGGACATGTCACTAGATATGGTGAGGGTAGAACTGAGAAAATTAACAACCAGCTGAGAGAGAGAATCCACATCTAAGATCACATGGGTGGCTGGGAGAACAGGGTGCCATGTCCAAAACCAGAAAAGCTGGAAGGGAAGGTCACTGGGGAGGAGTCAATGACTTCATTTGAGGATATGTTGAGTTCCAAAGCTCATCAAGAAATTAGGCATCCAGCTAACAAGTGCGGATGTAGGACTGGAGTTTAAGGTGAAGCCAGGTCTGAAGGAAGAGTTTTGAGAGTCACATTCATAGATACAGTGGTTGAAGCCCAGGGAAATACCTAAGCTCCACAAGAAAGGGTTCACACAGAGAAAAGAAAGTCTTAAGGAATACTTCTGTCTGGAGGTGAGAGCACAGAAGATGGAAGGAACTGTCAGAAAGGTGAAGAAAAGTCGTGGGCTGCTGCTGAGTCAAGGAGGCACTAAGGGTAGAGAACATTTCAATGAGGGTGCTGTCAAGGGCATTGCAGAGAAGTCTAGAAGGGAAGAATTGAATCAGCAACTGTTGACACCAGTGACATTTGAGAAAGCAATTTCAGGAGAGCAGTGGGAGTAAAAAGCAGATTTCTGGGCTGGGAAGTGAGGAGATGGTAAGAAAGTGGAGGTGGAAGGTAGGGGTGCTCTTGGGGGGAGATCTGGCAGAGACGTGGAGTAAGGAAAATATGCTGTCAAGGAGGTATGCAGCAAGGTCTAGGGAAGGTGGCTTACATACCCATTAGGCAAGCCTGAGCATGTGTTTAATCACAGAGAAATGGACCTGTATACATCTGTGAGGTTGTGGAATTGGTTTTTGAAAAAGAAAAACTGAAGAATGTTTTTTTGTGTGTATTTTATGTAATTATACCCACCTGAAAATATATAGATTATACATGTATTACAACTAGTGTCTATGAATAATAGATATTTGCCAGTGTATGGCTGGCATGTAACAGATGCTCAACAAACATATTTTTGGCAAATTACATGTCTTGATAATACCTATATTGGCATGCCTGTTCTCAATGAAATGATTTATTTAACTGTACTCATTATTAATCTTACGTATCAAAATGGTAATTGAGAAAGTAACATTGGAAACAATAGATTATGCTCAAATACAATGCATCGTTTGTCAAGCTCCGTAAGTCATGCTCTGGTGTTGTAACAGTTCCCAAATAAGTCTGAAGCCATCCGTTAAACAATTCATTTGAGAGTGGAAGTGTTACCACTCAAACTACCTATTACATTGCTAATATAGTTGGTTATTAGCTGATTAATGAACACTAGCCAAAGAAGATATTTGAGTTATAGATTTATTCTCAAAATGCTCACTTAGCCACTAGCATCACTGAAAATAAAATAACTTTTTTTATTTATGGCCATAACATGGTTGTGATAGTTAGTGTATTCTCTAATCACACAAATAAGACCCATCTGTCTCCAATTCTAATGTTTCCAGCGCAACATATACCTTCTGATCTGAGAGGAGATGTCAGCCCCTCTTCTGCCTCCATATCATTTGCTTAATCTGTGAGGATCAACTTTGCCAGATGACTTTCATGCTAGAGGAAACACTCATATTAGGCCCAAGACCCAAAACAATATGATATTTAACCACATACTTCATGTGCTGGCATGCCTATGCATCTACATATTAACCAATCCAGAACAATTGTTCAAGGGCGAAGTGTTACACGATCTGAGTCCGCCCCATTTTACCCCCAGTTACTATGTGATTCAGGGAAACTTTCTTTATTCACTAAAGTTGAGATTCTCAAAGAGTAAGAAAATTGTTGGGGGCTGTAGGAAGTACATGATATGATTCCCTAAATCTCCTTTCTTCCTATTTTAGTTAAAAAGGAAAGAAAAGAGATTTGGGGAAAAGAGAAAGGATATTATCACATAAGCAAATGTTCTATTTAGGCAAATCTCCCACAGCCTCTACCACCACCATCCCTATCAAGTAACTATAAGTGAAAACACATGGCTCAATCACAAGTGTATACAATGGACTTGGAAGTTTGGACATCTGTTCCCCCCAGTTTTACCAGACCCAGTTGTCAATGTACAGGTAAATCAATATGTTAATTTTCTCTTGAGTGATTTAGAACAAGCCCAAAGGCACCACCTTATAAATCTCTGAGCCTGTTTTGAGAAGCGAGAACACCCCAACATAAATAATGTGTGGAAGACCATGTGGTCTGATCATTGAACCAACACTGGGATGTGGTTCTATGTTCTCTCCTCATAACTGCATTGGCTTTCTGTAATCATATCTCTCCTTTGCAGTAAGTAAAATAGATTTTGATTAGTTGGTCCTTTTGTCTCTCTTTGGTGTAAGGCCTGGAAAACTGGTGATTCATGGGAAGTACTTTGCCAGGAAGATATTAAAGATGCTTTTTATGCTTTAAGAATGCACATTTGGGGTGTTGTGTGCTGGAATGGGCCTAACGTCCATTGTGCGGTTCTTGTTGGAGCCGGCATGGGGTACATCTGGGAAATACAGCAGAGAAGTCAAGGGGGAAAAATGTTCCTCAAAACAGCTTCTTTTCTGTTTTTAGTTCCAGGGCAGTTCTTTGTATTTTTCCACCCAGTGTGAAAAACATGGTCATAAAACCAAGAACAGTAGAACAGTCAGACTGAAATTAGTCTATTTTCACTCTAACATTTGTGGTTGTTTTCTTCAGAAACTGATCTTGATGACATGATTGATGGTCCCCTGTGGACGTCTTCCATGCATGCTTCCCATATATCCCAATTATGTGGAGATATCCAATATGCCAAGATAAGTGAAAGGCAAGTGGGTTAAAAGCTGACAGAGTTACTTGGGGCTCTGAACCCAGTTCAGAGGAGCAGCTGATAGAGCTTTATAAAACTTCAGGGTTCGCACCTGACATGGCTGTCTGGCTGGGGGAAGAGGAGGAAACTCTCCTTCAACCCGATCCGAGGTTTTCAGCCCACTTGCTCTCTCACCCAGCAGCACAAAGTTGTGCCACTGCTGAAGAGAGCCTCTGGGGTTCAAAACCAATGTGATTTGCTAATCCTCCTTGAGAATAAGCACAGACTTAAGCACACACTGAGTGCAAGCAACAGAGGGGCATCTGATGCCATCTCACCACTGGAAAGGGTCCATTAACCCTGCTAATTGTCCTCACCACTCTGCCTTAAAAACCCTGCTCACCCTCCCATGTGGATGCAGAGGATGCCTCATATTCAATTTGTGGCCAATCCTGTCACTTAATACCAATTATATTCATCAGACTAATGGAAATATCAATTAAGGACAATCAAGAGTAGCTCTCAGAGCAATAATGGACACTTACCTGAACTTGGGGCAGAGTGAAGAAAGCCATGCGTTCCTTTAGGCATTTGGTGAGTGATTGTCAAGTGACTATGGAACCTGCACAGGGCTCCAATACAGTGAGAATATCTGCACAACCACATTTGTATGCATTCTTTCCAGACACAAGTATCAGTGTATACATAAATGAATATGACATTTTTCTTTGAGTGCATTAGAGCAAGTTCAAAGATACAGTTTTGTGTATCTTGGAAAATTGCAATGTAAATAACCTACAGAAGGTCACCTAGCCCAGTAATTGAACTGGCACTAGGACCTGGTTCCATGTTCTATCCCCAGGAATACAGTAGCCGACCCCAACATAGGTGGGCACCTCAAGGGAATGACTTCTAAACATTCCACCACCATAACATCTCTGGTGTTTGAATCCCGTTCATTTAATCCTGGATTAGGTTGCAGAGATTGGAGGGTAGCGGAGGAATGAGGAGCTCATAAAATTTAAAGGTCCTTTTTCTTCCTTGTTTTCTAATTTTCTTTGAGGAATCAGACCATATTTTGCATGGTTCAGAATGCCCTCTGAAAGAAAATCCACAGTTTAAGGAGTTTTCTGTGTTACCGAGATGAAGTAAGCTAGCAAGCTTTTACTTGCTGCATATGTCTCTCATTAAACAATCCTCCAAACTTAAAAAAAAAAAAAAGGAAAGAAAAAGAAATCATCATCTATAGCTAAACATCAAACAATAAAACCGTTATCAGCCTTTCATACCATTAAGAAATTAAATCCCATACATTCATCTTTCAGATATCTGGCTTTAGTAAAATGACCCTCAAAAAGAATGTGGATAAATAGAGCTGAAACATTTTCTGCGGACTATCTGGGCTGACATTTAAGAGAGTTCTTTAGTAAAAGTCTTAACATGTCATACATGAAAAGACAAGAGTTTTGAAAGACTGATTGGTAGATTATGTTAAGAATCACAAAGTAAAGTGTGTTGCTTTGAACTTAAGTGTGGTTAGGTCTTTGTGTCTCATATTCAGACTCTTCTGTGTAGTAATATCAGATACCTTGCTCAGGCTGTGTGGAACTGGACATAAGTCTGAACCTATATGGAAAAGTAGATAGCTATTCCTGTAGAATATTTAGGAAGAGCCCCAGGAATAGCTATAGGAAGAGGGAAGCCGAAATTCTGGGATGAAAGGGGAAGGGAGACTTGGTCAGCGTCAACAGGAAACCAGCAGCTCCCTCTTCTTCCACCACACACACCCTCCACAGCTTTCTCCCTCAGAGAGTGCCAACTATGTTGTTTACTTATTTCCCTTATTCTGAAACAGGTGGGGGTACAAAACAATCCATGCATAAGACTTTACCGAGAGAGAAAAGTGTAGTGGGTGATGGTGCACTGTCCCAGTTCATGGATATCATTGGACAGCCTTCATTTTAAAGGCGTGGAAACTGAGTCCCAAGGAGGAAACTGCCCCATGTCTCACTCCTAGTTAGTGGCAAAGCCAGGAGGAGAAAGTAGGTTTCAACTCCCAATTCAGTGATGTTTCTCTCCCACCTTATTTGTTTAGACCAGGGTTCCATGAGCAGACTTGCTCCTGTAGAGGCAGAGGAATGCATTCTTGAGCAACCTGTCACTCTTGCCTCAGACCCCTGGGGGCACAAAGAGAGCCAGACTGACTTCTGGACACTAGAGTGAACATAGACATTGTCACATTTCTGGATTAAGACTTGTCAGAAGGATACACTGATCAGATGATTAAAGAAAGGGACAGAAGAACTCTCAGCCAAGACTTTCAGAATATAGGGACCCAAGGAAGGACCATTTCATACTCTTGACATCTGGGAGCCACAGTCATCCTTCCATGGTTGTGACAGGATCAGACATTTCCAGCTCTCTGTTCTGCTGTTTGAATAGTGTTGGGTCATTGCTCTCATCAAGAAGGCAAACTAGGTTTGCATTTTTTTTATTTCAAGTTGAAAAGTAAAGATATATTTTGGAGGAGCCAGAAGCACAAATCAGCATTTTCCAAGCCCAGTGAAAAAGACGCCTACTAATTATCACTCTTTTAAAGGCACCAGAAAATTCCTATATTTCCTCATGAAAGTTGCAGGAAAAGCATCATCTCACTTCACTTGAAAAGGAGAGCAGTTCAAGGCTAAATGGGTCTGACTAAAGGTGAGGTTTCTGAAAAGCTCACAGGATCTCTCTCTCCCTAGAACAAAACTAAATGCAGTTGATCTCATTTCTTCCCTCGTCTTTGATTCAGGACTTAGAAACAGATTGGAAGCAAACTGTTCTCTTTAATCTTTATCTGGGTTAGAGGGTGTGTGTGTGTGTGTGTGTGTGTGTGTGTGTGTGTGTGTGTCTGTGTGTGTGTGTAGATATATATGAACATGGTCATTGTGTTATCACAGAACTGATTATTTAGAATCATGAGGATAATTATTCCTTTTAGTGCCATTTATTATTGTCTATGTGTTTAGAACTTGCATTGAGAAATTCTGGATTTTGATGACTAATATAAAACACACAACAAATACTTACTAAGCATAGACCCTAAGCAACCCCTTTCCTTACAGTCCAAGAATTCTGGACTGTGGCTTGTGTGGAAGTTTCCATTATTAAGTGCCTTGTAAGTCATTGATGTTCCTACATCCAATTCCTTCCATTCCACAAGATTCTCAGCCACTTTCTGGCATTATTTCCCAATGCATGCTACCCATCAGATGTATAAAACAAGCAGTAGGAGTTGACTGTGTTCTGGAAGAAGCTAACACCTTTTCTTTTTTTTTTTGACACTGAAAAGAATCCAGAAAATTATAAGGTTGAAACACTCTTGTCTCTTCATTGCAGATCATTAAATGAGCTATGGTTATGGATTTCTCTTTATTTAAAAACAAAAGAAAGTATGAAGGGGAGAAGCATATTTGGTTATATATTGCACAATTCTTGGGCAAACCTGAAAGGTCTTGTCTGAGAGAAAGAAAAGAAACGTGGAAACAAAGTAATACAAAGATCCCAGAATTTGAAATGTTCCAAAGTTTTCCTAACCGCCCACACTGAAGCTGGCTGGGGTCTAGCAACCCCACTAATACATGCTTCCACAGGCTATTATTTTTACAGTTAAGTGTAGACGCTCCCTGGGTGGAAAGTCTTAGGGAGTCTCTAGTTAGCCCTTATCTTGGGGAAAGTATTCTTGGTGCTTATGTTCCATACCTTCCTGGGAGGCTGGACCCTAGGGCCCAAGTGCTGATGTTTGTTTAAGGTCTCAAGTTTCTTCTTTCATTCTGGCAAGACAGATGTACTTTGGCTTGCCAGGGCCAATTCTCTCTTATGTGTTTTCTGCCATGAATGGGTACCCCTGTTATATATCACACATGACCATTATGTTCTTCTCCAATGGAAGAATTCAGTCTATTTTAGCAGTAGAAAAAGTCATATATTCAAGATAGAAGCAAACTAATGCCATCAACAGTCAGTTATACAAGAGAAGTAGCCGTTTCTATTTTGAAACAATCATATTTGTTCATTTTTTGTTGTCTACAGAAGCAGCTGTTAGAATAAGAAGTGTTTCTGTTGAGCCTAGATAATATTAAATTTTCTTTCTTGAACTTTTTTGTTCCTTGAGATAAATTTGTTTTACAAGTTTTTTTGCTAGAAAACCCATCATATGATCCATTAGGATTCTCTGATAGAGAAAGTTGTATTAATCACTTACTTGTTTTTAAAAAAGTAGCAAACACGGATGCAGTATTCTCAATGATTAATCATCCAATTTGTAAATTTCATCTACAAAACCTTTGTGAAGACTTTTATAATATGAAATGCACCATTATATAAGCTGAGTCTAGAAAAACAGTGATAAATATGAGTTTCCCTTAGAATGGTAGTTGCCAGTAGAAGACTTAAGTCCCTTTGGTCTCAACATTTGCCAGATAATCAATAAAACCAAGATTATACTTTACTGTCAGAATATTCTCAGGACCCTATTTGGCTAAAAGTTATCAGAAAGTTATTCCTTTTTGCTACTCTATGTGTAGGCAAAGACATAATGATGGATTATGACAAATGATAATATCAAGCACAAAAATGTGTTGCGAAGAAAGAGAATGGCATTTGTTATAAAGAATTTAATAAAAAGCCAACTTTCCAAACTTTTTTTTACTTATTATTAGTTTTATAATTACCTTTTAAATTAAGACTTCACTTTCTTAGGGCAGTTTTAGGTTCACAGAAAAAATTGAGGGGAAGGTACAAAGATTTCCCACATACTGCCTGCCAGCACACATGCATAACCTCCTACATTTTCAACATCCTCTACCAGGGTAGTACATTTGCTACAATTTGCTACAATTGATGGGCCTACACTGACACATCATAATCACCCAAAAGCCACAGTGTACATTATGGTTCACTCTTGGTGTTGTACATTTTATGGGTTTGTACAAAGGTATATGACATGACATCATAAAGAATATTTTCACTACCCTAAAGATCTTCCATGCTCCACCTATTCATCCCTCCTTTCTGTCCCCAAACCCTGACAAGCACTGATCTTTATTCTGTCTCCATAGTTTTGCCTTTTCCAGAATGTCATATAATTGAAATTATACAATATGTAGCCTTTTCAGATTCACATCACTTAGTAATATGTATTTAAGTTTTCTCCACATCTTTTCATTATTTGATAGCTCACTTCTTTTTAGCACTAAATTATATTCCATTATCTGGACAAACCACAGTTTATTTATCCATTCACCTACTGAAAGGTATCTTGGTTGCTTTTAAGTTTTGGTAATTATGAATAAAGCTGCTATAAACGTCCATGTGCAGGTTTTTGTGTAGACTTAAGTTTTTAACTCCTTTGGTAAATACTGAGTGTGATTGCTGGATCATATGTTAAGAGTATGTTTAGCTCTGTAAGAAACTGCCAAACTGTCTTCCAAACTGGTTATACCATCCTGCATTGCCACCAGTAATGAATGAAAGTTCCTGTTGCTCCACATCCTTGTCAGCGTTTGGCGTTGTCAGTGTTAAGCAATTTAGCTTAAGGTGTCTAGTGATATCTCATTGTTGTTTTAATTTACATTTCCCTGATGATATATGATATGGAACATTTTTTTTCATGTATTTATTTGTCATCTGTGTATTTTCCTTGGGGAGGTGTCAGTTCAGGTCAGTTAAGGTCATTGGCCCATATTTTAATTTAATAAACAGGTTATCTGCGTGTTGTTGAGTTTTAAAAGTTCTTTGTATATTTTGGATCACAGTACTTTATCAGATATATCTTTCACAAATATTTTCTTCCAGTCTGTAGCTTGTCTTTTCATTTTCTTGACATTGTCTTTAAGTTATAATTTTAATAAAGCTTAATGTATCAGTTATTTCTTTCATGAATCATGCCTTTGGTGTTGTAATCTAAAAAGTCATGTCAGACCCAAGATCATCTAGGTTTTTTACTATGTCATATTCTAGGAGTTTTACAGTTTCACATTTTACACTTAGCTCTGGGATCCATTCTGAGGTCATTGTTGTGAAGAGTAGAAGGTCTGTGTCTAGATGCATTTTTTTGCATGTGGATGTCCAGTTCTTCCAGTACCATTTGTTGAATCCACACTTATTTTTAAACAATGTGTATTCAGCATTTTGGCAGATGTGACATTTGGCAGGTCAGAAAGATCTCCACATATAGGAAAAAAAGAAGAAGGGCAAATGCAGAGCAGGAAGAAAAGGGAGAGGAACTAGAAAAATAAAATTTGTCTGCATTGGACTTTGAACAAGATGTGACTAAGAACCTATCCAAGCTTAAGGGAGGAGAAAATCACTCCAATTTTTCATATTAATGAGAACTAACTTACTTCTAAATTAGAATCTGGAATGGTAGAGTCAAATATTAAGTTCTGAGAGAGGATTCACTTACTTTTTATCTTGATCACTCCTCAGTGAAAGAAGAAAAGTATAATACCTTTAGTTCTCCCAGAGACATAACTGGCATGAGACTATTTAGAAAAAAATCACATATAGTATGTAGAGGCATTTCATGTCTCAATCTCTTCTTGGTAACATTGGGTCTTTTTATGGTGAATATTATATAACACATGGTTTATGAATTGCTCCTTTTAATCAAAATGTAAACTTTAGAGACCATAAATTTGCACTCTGCATGTATGAAATGCAAGGTTGCCTGCATAACAAAAGCCCTCAAAACTTTCATCCAAAGACCTGGCATCCTTGGTGAGAATTTTGTTGAAAATAGAGATGGTAAAGTTAATTTCTCATTTCTTTGGAGCCAGCAGGCCTACTATGAAATCCATGCATCAAAGAGAAAGCAATGTTAGAGAAAGGTACGCAACCTCAGCTGGTGTTTTCTGTTGAAAAACCTGGGAAATGTGGGTGAAAAGCGGGGCTCCTGACACATCAGGGGATTTTCCTTTCCACTCTCATACCCAGGAAACAGAAGTATTTTCCTTTTTGTTTTTTTCACTATGAAACTGCCTCACTTTGTGGAATGAGGTATGACATAGAAGATGAACCTCAGAACCCCACACTGAACCTCAAAATGTTTTTTGATCCAATTTTTTTAGATTTTAAACTGAAGAAAACCATTCTTAGAATATTTAGAGTGACTTCAAATAAAACATGACTGCTAGGGGCGCCTGGGTGGCTCAGTCAGTTAAGCGGCTGCCTTCGGCTCAGGTCATGATCCTGGGGTCCTGGGATCGAGCCCCACGTCCGACTCCCTGCTCGGCAGGGAGCCTGCTTCTCCCTCTCCCTCTGCCTGCCACTCTGCCTACTTGTGCTCTCTCTCTCTCTGTCAAATAAATAAATAAAATATTTTTTTAAAAAAAAGTGACTGCTAATGACATCATCTTACAAGGTGCTCGTTGGTTATTTAATTTATTCTGAATTTATTTAATGTGTCATTAATTTATAATTAATTTATTCTGAATTTTATTTGTTAATTTCAAAGGAGATAAGATGTGGAAACTGAGGAATTAAAGCAGAACTAGTTGATTAAGTTATTGGGATGATTTCAGATGTATTACCCCAGAGCCTCTGTGAGTCACGCAAGGCGCTTTAACTCTCAACAATGGATTATTGTCGTTTCTTTGGCTGGCAGCCACGATGTTACAATGGTATCCTACCAGGTCCATCTGTGTTTTAAAATATTACAGTAACAACAACAATAATAATAACAATAACTGTTTGAGTATTAAGAAAAGACTGCATTAAAGAGAGATTGTTGCATTAGTCAGTCCAGCAGAATAAATGATAATCTGGCCTTTGATTCAATGAGTCTTTATTAGGTGACAAAGATTGGACCCATCTGTGCATAATCTTGCGTGCTTTGGGCCAGGCCCTCTGTCTGCACACGGAGGAAAGAGACGTGGCATGCCTAGGTCAGTGGTACAATAGAATCCTTTGTCTCGCTCTGTTCTAGGCAGAGGTTTTTTAAATATTTTTTTTGAAGCCAAACAGAGAATCATTTTTAGTTTTTAAATCAAATCAACCCCTTTACCCACTAAAGAGCCATAAATAGTAGTCTGAATAGGGAGAAAAAAATAGTTCTTCTCAACTCACAAGTATTTATATAGAAATGACAAAAGATAGCATATGTCCTGCTGAAACCAGAAACTAATGCTTCAAGAGCCTTAAAACAGAGTGCTTGCTTTTCCACCCGGGCTGGCAATTATTAGTAAGCAGACTAGACTAACGTGGCAGCCTGCAGGCCAGAGTCCGCCGAGCATCTATCTATCACTATTTCTAGCCACGCTGAGAGTTTTTTTCCCCTGTTCACTCCGGCGTTCTTGTGGCCCCATCTCTGTGCAGTGGGAGAGAGGGGATGCTGCACCTGTGCCGGACTCATGCGTGCTCAGTTACCAGCTTTTTATCACCAATGTCTTCTATGCGGATGGCCATCCTGTTTCCATTTAATTCGTGAACATCTGTTACACAGGAGATGGGTTAGCTACCAAACACTACTGTTAGATTTCTCGCCAGCAAGTCTCATTCCTTCATGTGGTTTCTGTTTTCTTCTTTAAACAGTTAATTATGTTTTATTCTTTCTTCTATAAAAGCTAAATTTAGCCAAGTTTTATACTAATTTAAAACATTTTCTGGAAATGACAGAGTGCTATATTGTTAAAAAAAAAAAAAACAGGCTGGATTCTAAATGGTTATCACAAAAGAATTTAGGGGGAAAATGAACACAGCAGCTTATGTCTTCAAGTCTCAGGTTTTATGTGATGTGTGTGGACAAATAGCATTTGGGTTATAAATCAGTTCACAGGAGGTACTCACATATGCATTCTGATCCAGAAGGGAGCTTCTGGGAGGGAAGTCTAGCTTCTCGTCCCCTCATGTAAGTCGCTTCTTAGTGTGGACAGAAAGGAAACTCGGAATTCTGTACAGCAGTGGCTGGGGCTAAGTAGAGCTCTGTGTTCAGTATAAACATTGGCAAACACACTGTTGTCTACACCAGCTGCATCAGCCCACGTTGTTGTTTCTGGGGCTATGTATTATGTTTGCTTTCTAAGTCTTATTCAAAATGTTAATATAAGGGAGGGAAACTGTTGCTGTCCTAGGCATCCTGTATTTCCGTAGTTCTCAACTGGGAGAGATTTTGCCCGGCAAGGGAATATTTAACAACGTCTGGTGACATTTTTGTTTGTTATACCATGGGTGGAGGGTGCTACTGGAATCTAATAGAGGGAAGCCAGGCATGCTGTTATTTTTCCTACGATTCACAGTACAGCTCTTCTCAAAGAACTATCCAGCCCAAAATGTCAATAGTTTCTAGGTTGAGAAACCTACTTTACACAGTTTACCAAAATATTCAAGCTTATAAGCTGAGGGGTTAACTCAGTGATTATCATGAGTATCAATCACATTATTACGACCAGTACTAAAGTCCCTGAACCCAGAGAACTGTTGATAATGTTTGAAGTCATATTTAGCCATTATTTCTTCTATCTTCCCTAAACTTTCATGGCATGTACCTGAATGTATTATCTACATAACAAATGAGAAACTAAGAAACCAAGTGCTTAACTCAAGGTCATATCGTGTTTGACTATTAGAATCAGGATTTTAAACCCAGGTTTAAGTCCAACCCATTCTAGTTAAAAATCACCAATGACATGACCCCATAAAGGAGAATCATGGCAGCAGAAGGAGAGCCCACAGCTACAGGATCCCTTTCCTGGTTCTCTTTATGTTCCTCAAGAGCACATCAACTAGAAGCAACTAACACACGAGTAACACATTATTTTAATTATGGAAGTACATTTTGGTTTCCTCTCCAATTCCTTTATTAATTTTACTCTTTAAAAAATATATATATTGGTTGGGACACCTGGGTGGCTCAGTTGGTTAAGCGGCTGCCTTCGGCCCGGGTCATGATCCTAGGGTCCTGGGATCGAGTCCCACATCGGGGTCTGCTTCTCCCTCTCTCTCCCTCTGCTTGTGCTCTCTCTGTCAAATAAATAAAATCTTAAAAAAAAATTAAAATAATATATTGGTTTAAGAATTCATTAGATATAAAGAGATCATATTTTGAATCATCAAATGTCAAAGGAAAACACAATCAAAAGTATAAAAAAGGAAGGCTGTGAGGGAGACAGAAAAAGTAAATGAAGGAAAGTCCAAAGAAAAAAGAAAGAGGGGGAAAAATGAAAGGAATGCCTGCCGTTTCCATGTGGGTGGCTTAAAGTCTTTGACTTATGAGATCTCCATGGAATCCCTGGGTCAGCTTCCCGTTCTTCATGCCATCCCCCACCCTGCCTTCATCCTCCTTTCCTGATTCATACCCACACAGCCTCTTTCCAGGACAGTCAAAGTATCACAACTTTGACCTCATGAGTCCATCACGCCCTCCTGTGTCACTGCTAGACCTGCAGGGCTTGTGGTCACATAGATGGCCCTACATCTTCCATTTCTACTTCTCTGGCATGGTTTTCATGGCCCCCGAATCACCAACACACGGGATAGCCCATGTGTTTGTATCTTGGAGTCCTCTTAGTTCTTTAGTGCTTCCAAGACCAAGCTCTCCAACATCTGGCAAGATGTAACTAGCTAGACCAATATAAGGGTGGCGAGTTGAGCATGACATGAAGGTCAAAGCCAAGCTGAACTGAGAGTCTCTGGTGTCCTTGGTTAAGCTCCCTTTGACTGGTCTGCCAGACATTTTTATTCAGCAAACATGGGTGAAATATCTAGACACTGTCAATGGAAAGATGAATTTGACTTATGCCTTCTAGGAACTTAAGTCAAGTAGAAAGGGCAAATAGTGTCTTAGCCTAGTATCCCTAGAAAATAGAAAGTGAGTCAGAAGCTTACATGCTAAAACTTCACTGGGGTGGCGCAACAGGGTGTGCATTCCCAAGGAAATGAAAATGAAAGAAAAAGAGTCATGGGAGGAGGAAGCAAATTCAAGAGGGTACATTGCTGACCTGGCCCAGAGCTTACAAGAAATTTAGCTAGGTGCTTGGCCTATCACAGCATCCAGAAAGGCTGAATGAAACTGCTGTGTCTTGGAACTAAGGTGGACAACTTACGGCTGGATTCTTCCCATTTACTATCTCCCACTGATCAAAAATCCACCCAATAGGGTATTAATCCTCTTGTACTTGCAGGTTATTACCTGGCACCTTCTGCAGACAATGGGGGAGCAGAACATCTCTAAGTCTAGTCCCAAGAGTGCACAGATTTGGCCGACTTCCCTTGTCAGTTGGCATCACATACGGGAATTCTTCGGTCTGTGGTGGCAATAGCAGCAGCCGTGGCTTTATGATGGTGGCCATTGCAAAGCCACCCAGACCCAGGGGCAAGACAAGCTCTGTGGCAAAGAGCCAAGAAGGTCAGGGGTAGCTCATGAACTGGGTCCATCACACCTAGTAAGCATCGTGTGCTGTATTGCAAATCCAGCCAAACCAAAGACAAAGCAATTCATAGGAACTTTTTATTTAAAATGGAACATAGATCTTGACCATTTTCTGCTTTCACCTCCAGTACATGGAACATAGTAAAACAATGGTATGTGTCCAGTTGTCTGGTAATAAATCTTAATGACTCTAACTTGCCAGAAGTCATAAGGAAAAAAAAGTGCATCAAAACTTGATGAAGGACTGGTAATAACCCACCACTCATAAAATGTCAGATGTTGGGGTCATCATTAGTGACTTCAAATGTTAGATTCAATGAAAAGCAGATATAAAGAGCATCAGAGCATCACATCCTAGCTCTGGATGTAATTTGACCTAGTTACGTGGATATTTGGAAAGACCGATTCCTACCTACAGGACTATTTGTAGCAAGTAACAAACACACATCTCACAAGACCCAGGCACTGAGCTCTGTAGAAGGCTAATGAGTACATAGGCTGAAGAAGAGGTGTTTAGTCCTAAACAATTTCATCATTATGATAGCCCTAATCACTAATATCCCAAGACAAATAGTTATGTCCTGTGCATTTGCCTTTACAATCCCTGGTTAAATCCAGCAACTTTCCTTGAACACATGCCACAATGCAGCCAGAGTTGTCCCACATTTTCTTGCACAAATTTTCTCAACTCCAAATGCACTTGATCTTTATGCACATGCACATACGTGTACCCGCGAGAGAAATAGGAATAGAAAGTGAAAACAGGAGACAAGACACAGATGCATTGTGAACACAGATGGGTATGGTGAATGGGAAAGGGGGACTAGTTGGTCAGAGAAACAAGGATGAGAGAAATTGGTGAGTAAGCGGGAAAGAATAGAAAATGTAGTGGATGATGTGGGGGTCCACCAGGCATGATTATTTAACATGAAATCAACAGCCTGGGATGGGCATTTTCTAGAATGTATCATCTAGTAGTGAGAGACAGTGTGCGGAAAAGGAATAGTCGCGGAATTTGGAGGGAGAGAGACTGGGTCTAAATCCCAGCTCTGCTACTTGAGTTAGTAACCATCTATATGGACTTTGGCAAGTTTTTTAACCTCTCCATGGCCCATTTTCTGCTTCTGTAGAATGGGGAAATGATACTCTCCTCAATATTAAAAAGTTGTAAAGGTCAAATGACTCATTGTATCACAAGTAATATCATATAATGGAGTCCTCCATAAATGGTTATTGTTTTAGATAGAAATCACTGGCATGGTTTCCTGAAGGAGTATCTTGGATAAGCTATAGGGAAAGTGCTGTGTAGGAAGTGGTTGTTGAGAGGGAAGAATCTACAATCTATCAATGGTATAATGTTTGGTTTGGAGAGACCCGGGGGCTTCTCCTCTAAAGAGGCTCTACCAACACCCCAAATTCAATGTCTACAGTAAAAATTGTCCTCTTTTCCTCAAAACTACCTCCTTCCCCTAACTTTTATTCACTCATTCACTCCTTCTTTCACATATATATTATTCATTAACCATTTTAATATTGTCTATGTTATACTAAACATTGTATTTGGGAATAGATTAAAGAAATAAATAAATAACGCTCTCTATAAACCAATTAGCCTAAATGGAAATCTCATGGTTATCATCGGCTCCTTGGCAGTTCTAACGTTTCTCACATCCTCCCTGTTCTTGTCCCTTATTTGAACTCCTAGTTCATTGGTTACCCTGCCTCACTTCACTTCATCTTACACGTATGGCCAGGTTGGTTTCCTAAAAGTTCATATCTGATCATAACTTCTATCATGCTCAAGACACTTCCATGACTCTCCACTGCCCAAGGAATGAAGTACAAATTTCAACATGGACCCAATCTTCCTGTGCTGCCTTATCTTCCACTGTCCCTTCCAAATGCTTAATCCTCTAGTCCAGAGATCAGAAATGTCTGGTATGTATATAGCCACATCTTTCCCCCTTGCCTATTGCAAACATCTATAACTGATCACAGGACTCCTTCCTGCTTTGTCCAGTCATGGCCTCAGAACCCTTCCTTCAGCCAGTACCAACCAATCAGAGGTGGAACTCCAGATGAACCTTATTTGGTCATCCCTTCCTCTACTCCCCTCGTCAGAAGAACAAACAAACAAACAAACCAGAATCTAACTCAGGTTCAAACTATTCAATTGCTGTTGTTAGTTGTAAAAAAAAAAAAAAGGCAAGTGAATTAATTTGTTTTCAAATGTAAACAATCCCTAGCAAACAAAGATGCTACCTTCCAGACACTTAGAAAAATAATAATATTATTGGAGGAATTTTAAAAGAGTGACTCACCTGTAGCCACAGGTGTGTGAGGACAACTACCACAAACCACTTCAAATTCCTTTTATACATTCATCAGGATGCTGGGCTCCAAGAATCACATCAACAACTCAGAGATAAATTAGATAATCCTTTTACTAGACAACAAAACCCATCTGATTCCAACCCAAACAAGTGGATGACAAAGATGGGGCTTTTCTCATCAATTCCCAGCCAGCTTTGTTCACTATCACTGAGACTGCATGACGAACTCCGAGGACAGTAAACGTGAATTGCCTGACAGGTTCAGTCATGATAGTTCCAGGGAGAAAAACTATCCTCTTCTTTCTAAAAATCAAGAAAGAAATGGGTAAGACTTCTGAACTGAGTAACTACGTCAACATACAAGGCATCACTTACCCTTAAAGATCGAAAAATTGCATCTTATACTTCTTTGTATCTACTAAAGTGATTAATACTTAATTATTAAGTATTATACTTAATACTTAAAAATACTTAATACTTAAAAGGGGACATATGAATACTTAAATATTAGAAGAGTTTCAGAAGTTTCCAGGATGACAACAGTTTAAAGAATTCCTAGGAAGAACCATCCAGAGCTCTAAAGAACCCACTCTAAAGAGTCTCTCATACGCGTGCGCGCATGTGTGTGTGTGTGTGTGTGTGTGTGTGTGTGTGTGTGTGTGTTTGGTGAAAGGCATAGAAAAGCACAGCAGGAGGGTGACTTGGGTAAAGATTACTAAGGTTGGTCCTTAGCTTCATCTCTTGAGGAACCAGTGTTTGTGTTCATGTCACTTGTTTTTCTCAGACAAATAATATAAATACTCTTTCCTCATTGGTATTTTATTAAAACCAGCACCAGTTCCTCCAATGCTACACATACAATTCAGCCAAATGTCTTTCCGTGGGGAGACTGATAGGGTGCCCTGGGGAACACGAAGCTCAGGGTAGCTCCATAAAAAAAACAAATATTTCAGAATGTGTCATAAGGAGCAGAGAGATCAGCATCCCGTTCAAATGGCCTCTTTCTCGGTTGGCCCCCATACCCACCCCCACAAAAAAAAAAAAATTCCAGAAATAAATCTGTTTCTATGAGTTCAAATGGAGCCAAATGATCAAAGCTGTGCTATTTCCAAGTAAACCACTGAACTCCACTTTGTGTTTTTCCCTCAGATGGTCATCCTATAATGTTGCTCTAAGATTGTTTTAGGATCAAACCCCTAAATAAATACATTATGATGAAGTCAAGCAGCTTATTGAGACCCCTAATTTATATATCTGACTTTTCCAAATAAGGACTACACTTAATAATTTACATTACTAAATTTGAGAAGAAATCTGCTTCTCACCTATTTTTTTGGTGGCAAGTTGCTTCAGGTAGATGCCGAGTTGGGATAAGGAAATGTGCCTAGATGTTTCCTCACAAATGCAAGGATTCAGGACAGAGAATCCTCTTTACTTTCTAAAGAGGATTTGTTCACAAAATGAAATCCCAAAGAGGTCTAGAGAAGTAAACTTTCAAGGATGTCAAGGCGTTTCTGAGCCCCAGAACCCATCAGCACATTCTGAGGGGACTATCCGTTCCAATGAGCTTAGCAACTCCCATGGGTGCAAACCGTAGCCATGGGCTTCAGAAAGCACACTACTGTTTGGGCCAGTACATCAAATTTTTTTTTTTTCTCCCAAGAAGGATGTAGCTTTGGCCAGAAAAATTTAAATGATTTTAATTAGCCTTCTCATTGTAACTTGACCCCTTCAGAGATGGGTGGCAAGATAGAGAAATTATGGCAATGCTCAAGAACATTTTCCTTAAAATCTTACTGACACTGTGGTCATTCATTGTTTATTCGGATTAAAGAACGAGACATAAATCTAGGGCTCCAGATCGTACAGTAATGCTGACCAATGGGAACGTCTGCAGTGACAAAAATGTTCTATAATTCCACACTGCTTAGTATGGTAGCCACATGCGGCTATTGAGTGCTTGAAATTTGGCTATTGCAACTTTATTTAAATTACATTAATTTTCATTTAAATTACCACATAAGACTAGTGGCTACTTATGGATATTATAGCTCTAAGGTAGTGAATGGTTCTCAAACTTGGCTATTTATTGGAATCACCTGGGGAGTTTTTACAAAATACCAGAGGCTGGTATTATCTAAAGGTTCTGAGCTAATTTGGTATGAGAAATAGCCCAGGCATTATGATTTTTAAAAACTCTCCAAGTAATCATAATTTACAGTAAAATTTGAGAATCACTGTTCTAGAAGAGACATTAGCTAGCTGGCAAGTCTATCCATTAACTATGGATGGAGTGTAACCCTGAATATCTTCAATGCAATATCCAGTTGATTGTGTCTCCAAAGCAAGCTCTTTTCAGAAAACATGTTTCAGATACCTACTACATGTCAGGTACTATGTTTAATCTATTCTAATAGCACCCTTAATATCCATGGTATGCTACTGAACTCTTGCCAACTACGATTGGTGTCAAAAAATAAATGGTCAAGTCAAGGCAAGAGAACCTTACTGAATTCAGAGTCTAGATATACAAGCAACTCATCTATAGTCAAAGGAAAAGCTTCAGGAGAAATGAGCTGCCCCATCTTCCCAAGGCACAGAAAATAAGGGGGATCATCTTTGGCACAGGGCATTTGCATGCCACCCACCATCTTTTATCCCAAACAAAGCATCGTCTCTGGAAAACTAACTGCCTCATGGGTAAGAGTCACCAAATGAGAAACTAACAAATGAGTGTGCAGTTCCCTTACGCTTGCGTGCCAAGAGCAAGAAACCACACTTGTGGCTTGGTGTTCATGCCTTCTATGTTACAGGGAGTGTGGCAAGAGAAAACAAAGCTGAAGCCCCACCTCTTGTCATTAATTCTTTAGTGGTGTGTCCCAAGACTGAGTTTTTTTCCTGTGTTGGCATCCTGTAAATTCTGTTTTTTAATGGGCTCACTTTCTTCAAGGACTTTCTCCCTGCTCTGATAAAGTAGGAGTCAAGCTTTCTGAAATGCTCAGATCACACTTTTTCACCCATTCCCGGCTGAGCAACTAAATGTTCATTCCAGCAGCTGAACGTGTGACAGCACTTTAGTCAAAGGGAAAGCCCAGGACCTCTGGGGGAAAGAGATGCAGTGGGAGAAACATGTCCCGTGCTGCTGAACCACCCTTTCCAGACAGTGTCTGCATCTCTCACTACCCTTGTGTTTTTCTTTTGAGTTGCTTTGATTTTCTATGTAAGGTGCTGATGTCTTCAGGGAACATCCGTTTTATCTGGCTGGCTCGTAGTAAAAGCTAAATGCTCTAATACAAAGTATGATAAACAACCACCTGATTCTTCCCTTGCTTAGGAAAGAAATCCTCTATTAAATCTTCACTTCTTATTACATTACATTAAATCCCACTTGGAGAGACTGTTTCACATACCTTAACCTGATATGTTCAAAACATTGGTTAAAAAGCCTGCTTTATGAGAAACCCCAAAGAGCTTTAGAAAAACCCACGTTTGTTTTTGCTGTGGATCAAAACGCTGACAGATTTAATCAATCAAGAATAAATATGGGCTGTCTCTTAATATTGGGCACACAAAACATGTGCCTTTTCCAAAGATATATCTTTTTAAAAAAATAAAAATATGTATCTTTTATTAAAGGAATACATGTGCATTTTATTAAAATTAGAAAATACAACCAAGCAAAAAGTTGATCAAAATTACTCGAAGTATCACACTGTAGAGATAACTTCTGTTAAAAATTGTGTACATGTCCCACCCTAATTTTTGCTTTTAATAACCATAAAAGAGGATAGCTCAGTGGCAGAGAAGTGCAGCTTTTCTACACCAAATGAGGTATACATGTAAAGCCCACTACAGCACTGGCATTTGAGGAACACAGAAGACTCTGCCCTTCTGACTATTGCAAACGCCCATCCCCACTTTAGGTACCTATTTTGCAATCAATCAGTAAATATTTCTTGAACACCTTTCTGAGCTATACTGTAATCATGCTAAAATATTCCATCTATTTTTGATCTCAAAGGAACTGACAATTGAGTGGGATTTTTGGTTTCCTAGGGCTGCCATAACAAAGAACCACAAACTGCATGGCTTCAAGCAACAGAAATTTACTATCTCACATTTTCTAGAGGCTAGAAGTCCAAAATCAATGTGTCAGCAGGGCTATGCTCTCTCCTCTGAGGAGGTGAGAATCCTTCCTTGCCTCTTCCTACTTTCTGATGGTGGGTGGCAATCCTTGGCATTCCTTGGCTTTCAACTGCATCACTCTGATCTCTGCCTCTGACATCATGTAGTTTTTCACTATGCCTGTGTCTTCCCATAACATACCCCCCTTCTCATAAGGACACCATTCATATTTGATTAAGACCCACACTAATGACCTCATCTTATCTTCATTATAGCTGTACTTACCCTATTTCCAAATAAGGTCACATTCACAGATACCAGGGGTTAAGACTTCAACATATCTTTTTGGGAGACAGAATTCAATCCATAATATTGGGGAAGCAAGAGACTCATATTATCCAGTTAGAGAACAATAAAAGATCTGTAGAGTTGGGTTTTCAGATTTGTAACCCAACTATCAATGCTATAATAATTTAAAGAATTATCCTAGAAGGATGAGATAGTTTGGGAAGAGTTTATGAATTTCACTGTGCTTGGATTGGTCTTGGTAGGAAAGGTGGATGGAGGAAGCGGACATCCTAGGAAAAGGAAAAGTGGACATCCTAGGAAAAGGAATGTAAACTCTTGAGCATAATAAATAAGGTACTTCTCCAACTGGCTCCTACCCTCCTCTTTGAGTTCATGTCACAGGAGACTCTCTCGGTGATGCTAAACCACACAAAAGTCCCCAGACACCTTCTTTCACACCACACCTGTGGACATGTTGCTTGCTCTAACTGGACTGTCTCCTCTTCAGTTCCTACACTACCGCTACCTCTGCCACCAATCAGTTTCCTATTCCTCCTTCCAGAAGCCCAACCTTGGCATCATAACTGCAGGATCCTGGGTCCCCCTAGGGAATTAGCTCCCACCCACCCTGTGCCACCACTACACCTGGTAAATATTGACTGTTAGCCTGCTCTGCCTTGGGGACAGGAACTGCACCCCACTCATCTCCATGGTCCCGACACATAGCCTAGCACTGCAAAAGGTCACCAAACATGTACTGAAAAGTAATTGAACTGATTTGAAAGGAGAGGAAGAGATGAGCCTAACTGAGGTGGTGCAAAGGGCCAGGATCTGAAGATGAGTTGATGATTGAAGATGATGTTGTGAAGAGAAGTGAGTCATCACAGGGCAAGGGACAAGACACATCATGGAGAGTCACCATGAGTGAAGGCCCTTCTTGTGAAATGGCCTGACATGTTGAGGAAACACAAAAGAGTCAATACAACAAGAGAATCAGATTCAAGAAGAGGAAGGCAGGAGGCATGGATGGAGACCCCAGTGAGCATGGTCTCCAGGCAGTGGAGACTATAGAAAGATTTCAAGCAGGGAAATAAGTTCAGATTTGAATTTGAGAGATATGGTTTAGAGGCATCATGGAAGATGGAAAGGTGGTGTCAAGTCCAGATGCAGTGAATATCCTAAGTAAAGTTGAGAGATGATATGAGCAGGCAAAAGAAACACAGTGGTAGGAAGAAGATGACAGACATAAACCAACCACAAGGAAGAGATTTTTCCCTCCTTGACAAGGTTGCAATGTTGGGAAAGAAAGAATTGAGATTTCTCCCTTGAGTGATGGGAGACAGAATTGCTGTTCATAGAAATAAGGAATATAGGAAATGGAATCGGGATGGGGCTGGCCACAAGTTCAGGCTTGCACATGAGTACTTTGAATTCCCATGGGACATCTAGGTTTATAAACTTAACAACTAGGTTGTGGGGTTTGGGTTTGTTTTTTGTTTTGTTTTTAGTAACAACTATAATTAGAATTTCATTTTGTGATCAAATTCTGACTCTTTAAAACTTGTCACAGGTTTTCATGACATCACAATTTAAAAATGTATATAACTGACACTCAGGGTGAGCAGGACTCACCAATCAGCTTCTTCAGAAGTCCAGTTGTGAACTGGAAAGAAATGGTAACCACAAAGCTAATGGACAGTGACAGCCCACCTCTTAAAGAACACAATTTAAATATAGATATTTCATCTTTACTGTTGCACAAGATGAAAGGGAATTAACAGCTCCTGGGTGCTTGATAGTCTTTACTTTTCTTTCTGAGCACACTGAACTATACAGCCACCTGTCCTAACGACCGAGGGTAAGAGGTCTCACGGAGGGCAAAACAAGACCCTCACTGCAGCACGCTGAGACAAAGGTGACATTTAGGGTCAGACTCATAGTAGGACATTGATAATGACCATCTACAATTTTTTGGACTTCCATATACTTCAAATCATGGCCCTGCCAATTCCTAGCTATGTTACCATAAACAAATTCTTACCTTCCCCGGGATTCATTTTCCTCCTCTGTAAAATAGAATGATCATGGAATGCCTGGGTGGTTCAGTTGGTAGAGCATGTGATTCTTGACCTCAGGGTCACGAGTTCAAGCCCCATGTTGGGTATAGAGCTTACTGAAAAATTAATTAATTAAATAGAATGATCATGGAACCCACAGCTAAGAGTTGTTGTGAAGAGTTAGAATGTGAATCTATGTGAAGGACTTAGACTAGTGCCTGGTTTACAATAAGATTAAATCAGTGGTAGTTACATATTTATGCAGCAGAAATGATTTTGATGTTTTCCATCTGTTTATGCCAAAATCTTCTGAGCAACAGGGACCCAAACTGGACCCAAACCTGTGGTTTCCTACTGTCCAGTGTCTCTGGATGCCCCAGATGCCGTCTTACTCAGAAGGACGATGAGGAACAGATGGGAAACAGGGAACTCATCTCAGGCTTCACCACTGGAGGAGTCTAGCAGACAACTGTATTAACCCTCTTTTTAAGCCACTTGGAGAGGATGACGTGCAGTTCTCCAAATTCCTCCATGCTTCTTCATCAGTCCATGTGTCCAGCTCGCTACTTCCTCTTCCTGGAATGCCCCACACCACCCCCCACCTTGTCAGTTCCTGTTCCAAATACCAGTAGAATGGAGCAGTTAAGAGCTACAAAGTGGTGTACTGCTTACTAGTTGTGCAACCTTGGACAAATTACTTAATCTCTCCAAGCCTTGATTCCCTATCTATAATTTAGGAATAGTAAAGTACCTACCTCATAAAAACTGTAGAGATAATTGCACAGAGTAGCATGTGTTAAGTACCTAGCCCAGAGATGACACATCTCATGAGTTCCTCCTTTAGCTCTGGTATCACCACTGTTCAAAACCTCCCCTGCCCACCCAGGAATGCTAAAGAAGAACTGCTCTCCCTCCCTTTCTAACCAGTGCACACCTTGCAGAACCCCTCACTTAGAGATCTGTCTCCTTGAAAAGCAGGAACCAATGCTGGTGCATCCTGGTGGTGATGGTTGCATAATGATGTAAATGTACGAAATCTCAGAGACCTGTATACTTAAAAATGGTAAAAGTGGTAAATTTTATGTTATGCATATTTTGCCACATGAAAAAATAGGGGGAAAAAGAATATCTAAATAGCTCCTGGCCTTTATACAGAAAAGCTTTTTTAACAAGTGTGTGACTTGCCCATGTGAACATTATAAAATGACCCCCACCCCAGCATCAGGGGAATTAGGGAGAGCATAGATCCTTGGGTTTTTCATCCTAGGTGTTAGGTGATGAACTGGATAGTGCTTTCATCCTGCAAAGAGTTAAGACTTCTCCAGTTTTCAGTTTTCAGGTGTGCCCAGGAATGTAATTATGTACAGCTTAAATAATAGGAAAGTGGGAAATGCTCATGTAGGCTTTTTACTGACTATTCAATTTGGTCTAAAATTAGCGAATTTCTTCACCTGTTTCTGGTTGAAAGTTTTCCCTTAGCAGGTGGTACAGGAGCCTCAAGTGCTTTCATTTATTTTTTGGATCCTTCAACTTTATTTATCTTGTATCTGAAAGTGTGTACCCTTTCACAAACTCTCCCCATTTCCCCCCACCCCCCAACCCCTGGCAACCACTTTTTCACTCTCTGTTTCTATGAATTTGGTCTTTTTTTAAGTTTTACATATAAATTATACATACAGTATTTGTCTTTTTGTTTCTCTTATTTCATTTAGTATAATGCCTTCAAGGTCCATCCGTGTTGTTGCAAATGGCAAGATTTCTTTCTTTTTCATGGCTGAATAATATTCCATTATATATATATACACATATATATACATATATATATACACACATATATATATATACACCACATCTTCTTTATCATTCATCCATTGACAGTCACTTAGATTGTTTCCTTATCTCAGCTATTATAAATAATGCTGCAATGAACATAGGAGTGCAAATATCTCTTTAATATCTTGTTTTTATTTCCTTTGGACCATGGCCCCTTTTTTTAAGATTTATTTATTTTAGGGGGGAGGGGCACAGGGAAAGAATCTCAAGAAGACCCCCAACTGAGCGCGGACTCCAACGTGGGGCTCAATCTCATGACCCGAGATCATGACCTGAGCTGAAATCAAGAGTCCCACATTTAACCAACTGAGCCACCCAGGTGCCCCAAGACCATGGCCCTTTCTTGATGATATGATTAAAACAGACAAATTTTGGATGATCAACATAATTTAGGTACAAGTGCTTTCATTCTTGCTTCATCTCTTTGGCCAGAACCTGGGGACACTCACCATCCATGATGACTTGGTCATAATTTACATTAGAAGAAGGGAAGACTGGGGTCTTAGGGAAAGCTTTCATTGAGGTCTAATAAAACACTAAAAATAGCAGACATTTATAAAAGAGGCTGGGTATAAGACCATAGAATGTGTTAAGACACTAAGATATATCCATGGAAGGAAAGAGCTGAGAATCCTCAAAATTGGTACAATGGTGTGAAGGCAAGTTTCCAAAGATGAAGAGCATTTTTGTCTTTGACAATGGTCATTTTGCTTTGTCCACATGTGAAACATAGAACTTGAATTCATTTAGATTTTTCCATCTGAATCCAAACCCAGGTCAGCTTCCCCAAAGAAGAGGTTTTTGTTGTTTTGGTCACTGTTCCTATTCAAGTTCCTAAAACAGTGCGGGGCCAGGTGCAGCAGCTCATAACGATGTGTTGAATGAACGAATGCTTAAATCTATTTCTCAAGTTTGTTCCAAAAATATAACACTAATACAGAATGCACACATTCTCTTTACAATTCAATTCATATCTAAAAATGTTCATCTGAAATAGTCTTTCTTAAAGGTAGACAAAACTTGTTCAGGGCCAAAGCACTGAGTCTAATAATACTCCATTATCAAGCATCAGTTTCCAAAATACCTGCCACTTCCTAGATCTAATTTTGTTTTAGTTCTATAGGGAGACCACCCAATCGAAGAAGGAAGTATTTTTATCTCCATGCTAATTTGGTAAATCGTTTTTCCCCCGGAAGAGTCAGGCTGTGCTGGGTGCATGCCAGGTATGTGGTAAAGAATAAGTCCCTGAGGAGTGAGGGCAGCCCACCAGACCCCCTGAAGCCAACAACAGGCCAGTGGTGCAATGGGGGCTTTCATGCAAAGCTGGTAAAATAGTATAATAAGCCAGTAGCTCAAGGAGTCAAAAACACTGGGTAGATCCCTTATCTGGTCTCCAGCAAAAGGGCATAGATGATAAATGCAATCTTAAATGAGTTTACTTCTCTGGGTCTTCATTGGTCACTAGATCAGAGGTCCCTTTGCTCCAGGGTCATCACTTTTCAAAGACTGAACTTGCAAATTCACATAAAGAGTGGGCACTTCAGGAGATTGATTAAGAGTATGTGAATATGTACTCTGGGAACTCCTGGGTGACTCAGTCAGTTAAGGGTCTGCCTTCGGTTCATGTCATGATCTCAGGGTCCTGGAATCGAGCCCTGCATTGGGCTCCATGCCCAGCAGGGAGTCTGTTTGTTCCTCTCCCTCTGCCCTTCCCCCTGCTCACACTCTCTCCGTTTCTCTGTCTCTTTGTCTCAAATAAATAAATAAAATCTTAAAAAAAAAAAAAAAAAAAAAGAGGATGTGCTCTGGAGCCAAAATGTCTAGGTTCAAATCCCAACTCTGCTAGTTGTGTGACTGTAAGCAAGTTAATCAACAGCTCTGTGCCTCAGTTTCCTCATCTATAAAATATGGATGGTTATAATACAGAGCTCATAGTATGGGTGGAAAAGGAATTGACATATTAATTTATAATGAATTGATATATTGCAACACTCTTTGGCATATTCTAAGCATTAGAGTATATCTCAAAATAATTCAAAGTCAATACATTGTAATTTTATGTATATATCTAATGTATCTTATTTCGTGTAATTTATCAAACAGGTGAAAGATTTACAGTATAGCCCTCATGATTATAAAGCCATGATATTTCTTCAACAAAGAATACAAGCAAGACACAATATATAAAATAAGCAATTTTTTAAATAATCCAATAAACATAGATCCTTCCACATACCCCTGATGACTAAGGATAACTGCTTCACTAAGCACACATGTTAATCAAGCAATGCTTGTGATGAGCCAGATTGTTTTCAACTCCTAGGCCAGAGAGGATGGTTGTCGTAAACCTATGTTGAGAAATCTCCCCAAGAGTTTTTCAAGGTGAAAGTTGTCGTCATCCCCTGCGTTTCCCATCTCATGAGCACCCTCAAGGGAAAAACTCCGATTATTTGCACATCAGCCTGACCTTGACATAGCATCATAACTTGTGTCAAAGCCAAGGCCTTTATAACCATCCTTTATTCTTCTGATTATGTGCCTGGAGTCCAGTTGAGCCATCTTACAAATTGACTCCAAGTTCCAGTGATGGTGAGCCAAAGTTTGCCTTTCTTGCCCCGAGCCGGGCTCCACATTCACTCCAGCACTGACATGAGGGTTAAACACTCCAGGCTTTCTCTCTCATTGCCTCTCTGTGTCTGCCCACCTTTGCATCTGTCTTCTTTGAGATATTTCTGCCAAGAAAGGGAGAGTTATCAAGGGATGCCACCATTTCATTATGTTTCTCACCCAGTAGAGGTGTCCTTGGTTTGATTTAGGGCTACAACTCTGCCCAACGGTTTTTACTGCCAAAGAACCAAAGGCTCATACACTCAGAATTAGAATGCAGGATGCTAACATAGAATTCTAATTTTTTTAGTTAAACCGAAGGCCACTTAAGGATTCGCAACGTGGGTTTTGTCCTTCTGCCAGTCCCCCAGACTAAAACCCCGGACATCTGTCCTGGTCCAGTGTCCAGCTCCAAAGTTCTGAGTCTTCTCTCCTACCTCGTCTTCTCCATCTGCCTCCTCTTTCCTGGAGGCCATGGCCTCCTCCCCAAGGTGACTGCCAGATCTCCTACTAGGTTGATAGGCTTCCAACCTCAACCCACTCAAGCTCGTCCTTCTCACTGACCGCTGACATGGTCCCTGAAGCATGGCAGTGCTTAGGACCGTGCTGCCCCCAACAATGCCCACCTGCCTCTGGGTGGCATTGGGTATATTACTGACCTTATAGAAACATGTTTTTTTATGTGTAAAATTAGAAAAATCATGCTGCCTTTCTCGAAGAACTGTTGTGAGTATTCGTTTAGAATAACACACATCTGGGACCAATTCAGGGCCTGGCAGCCCACAGCCAGTACTCTGTAAACACTGCCCCTTACTGAGGCTGGCCTCCCTGCAGCCCCGTGTCCCTCCTGGACCTTCTCCTCCCCGTGCTGGTGAGCACTGCCGCCGCATCCTGCACGCACCATGCCAGAGCATCCTCTGTGCTTCCGGGCTTCTTTTGCTTGGGTCAGAGAACTATCCTAAATTCTCCTCCCAAACCCTCCACTCCCTCCAGATGTAGTCCTCCCATCATCTCCTCCTCAGAGCTCCCCAAGCTTTCCAGATGGAACTCCTCCTTCCACTTTCTTGTGGCTCCTCCCAACACGTGGTTTGTATCTCCATGATCACATTCATTGCATTCTGCATCAAACTGTCAGTATTCGGCGACCAACCCTACAAAACTGGGCACTCATTGAGGATTTGGGGTGGTGCCTTCAACCGTTCCTCCTCTCCAAGAATGGCTGGGATGGGGCTTTGCACAAGGGAAGTGCTTGCATTTCATTACTTGAATCTGGAATTCGTATTTTGTTGACTACTTCAAGAACTTTATAGGCGAGTTTAACTATAAGGCAGCAAAAATCATCACCTCTGCCCCCCCCACCCCCAAGACACAAACTTCTAGCCCCTGAAATGCAGCTCTGCATTTCACAGGGGGTCATGTGTCTGATGTACAATACCAACGGGCCACTTGAGTTTCGTTTCACTTGTGTCAGAAAATCAATCAGTGACTTCAGCAAAATCCTGAGACTTTTCCTCCATCTCTAGAGCCACGGTAAATAATTCATGTCTCCTTCCCCACTCCCCCTACAAAATCTTGTCTATTCTTTATCTAAACAACTTTCAGAATATGCATTATTGAATCTGCCTTGGATCTCTTGTTACCATACTTCTAAAAAGTAAAGAAGACAACCTACACCTCTGGGTAAAAGCTTTTTACTTCCCAAGATTAACAGTGTGAAGAGGCTGTTGGTAGTCAACACTTCAGGCCCCTGAGGACACTTGTCTTCATATTTTTATAATGTTAACGTTTGTTCTCCGTGTCAGCAAAATAACACTGACCTAGAAAAATGGACTTTGCAAGTGTTAAAATTTGAAGATGATTCTAAAATGAGTTACCTAAACAATATTGATCTCTTGTACTTATGTCTCTAGTCTGACAACACCTTCCACTTTGCCAAGAAGCAACAAACAGGGTAGTAGGCACAATGGAAATAGTCATGTGCATATTAATCAGAACACTTTGCATTTGCATATAATGTTTCTTCCATTATTTTAAAATGCTGATCCCCTTTACTGCCTACCCTGACAACCATTCCATGCATTCAAAGCAGGTGCTATGAACAGGAGTCTTTATGCCCACTTGGGTTGGGCTAAGCAAGGAAGAGGGAGTGGTAACTCAAATAATTACCAAAGGAATGTCAAGTACAGCTCTCTGCAGGACCAGATAGGTGATGAGCTTGGACTTTACCTGTGAGGGTTCTCCATCTCCTTCATCTTAAAGGGTTCACTCTCTTCTCTCCATATGGTCTTTCACTTCTTCCCTACAGTCTCCTCCTCAGAAGTGTTAGTCAGAATGTAAGATGTTCTCAAATTAGTAAAAAGTAATGTAGCAAAAATATGGAAATGTTTTAAGGTATTTAAGTACACTTTGATATGTCTTTCTTCTGGTGCTTTGCAATAGAAAATGGTTCAAGTCCCATCGGTTGGCAACAGATAGGCTAAACGTAGCCTTAAGCATTGCCTCATAGCGTATCTCATCTAATCCTCATAACAGAGCTGGAAAGAAGGAATTATCCCCCATTCTATAATCCAGGGAACAGATTAACTGAGCAGCCGAAGGGAAGTAGCAAAGTCAGGAAGCCAGTCTCAGCAATCTGTGTATCAAGTTCAAGTGGGCTTGCTCTCCTGTCACCACGTGTCCCAGCTTTATGCTCAAATCTCTTTGTGGATGCTGAAGATTGAAGCAGGTCCAATAAATGGCAGCCTTTCTGGATTCCAAATCAACAAGGAGATAGACAAAAGGAGGGGGACATACGCAGGTCAAGGGGCCAGCTCTATCACCGCAGTTACAGCCAGATTGCGGGGTGGGGCTCAGACATGCAGCAACAACAGGCTTCCTAACACTGAACTCCAAAAGTAGACAGACTTGCTAGTCCGCCTCAGGCACCACTGAACCAGTGTTGGACTTCAAACATACCACACAATGAAGATACAGGCCAGAATGTGTCTGGGAGAAGGACGTGGTGGTCTGGGAACTTGGCCCCCTCTCTCCCTCCTCCTGAGGGTTCCTGGCTACATCCTTCTCCCAGACTCACCAATGCACCAAGCGAGGGGGAGAAGGGCCAGGAGCAATGCCTCCCCGAGGTCCCCTCCACGTGGCAGGCAGCCTCAGGAGCAGGAAAGAAACACTGCTCCCCTGAACGTTTGCTCTAAGGAGTTCTATCCAGTGGGTACACTAGGTGTTCAAATAAACATGGTGACCCCCTGGCAGGTAAATGCATTAATATTACACCATACTTGCAGCAGAAATTTGTCACATGATTCCGTACAGAGGCCAAGATGTCAGGAAGTCCTTGTTTCCTGCACTTCACTGACTCACTGCATGACCTAGGGCAAGCCACTTAACTAGTCTGTGTCTTAATGTCCCCACTAATAAAGTCTGCCTCATTGATGGCAATCCTCCCTGTGGAGACTCCTTCCATCACAGGCAGCAGTGAATGCATCTTGCAAACTCAGCTACAAAAAGAGCCAACCTTCCAAGAGAGGACCACTCTATGCAGAGTGGTCTGCCTCTTCCAAGAGTCCTTAGCAAACCATGTTTTGATGGAGTTCCTCCTGTTACACACTGACTGAGAATTCTCTGGAAAAGCCACGTTGACTTTTCATGCAGAGTGTTGAGCAGATTGAGTAACAGTTAGGTTATTTCATGCCTCTTGAATGTTCGACGTCTGAGCAGCTAGACACACTCAAACCTATATTTTACCCCATTGACAGGCCCGGAAAGGACATATGGTTTAGATTTTTAGACAACACTCTATGTAAAAAGCTCTTCCTTTTCAGAGGCATATTTTTAGAGTCTCTGAAGCGAAACTCTGGGGTGAATTTAATCCATCCAGTCCTTGGGTCCAACCTAAAGCCTAAACACAACTTTGTGTCAGTATAATACATTGTTAACTGATATGTCAGAAAATCAATTAATTACTTTTAAGAAGCAGTTAAGAGTATCCCTACAATGCTGCCATGTGAATTATTAAAGAATACAACATAAGGGCCTCCACCCCCACCCCAAACCGAAGCCCTATGTCATGGGGTTGTGCAAAATATGCATTCTGCCCTGAAGACTAGTTGAGAATAGTGCAAAGTTGAAGGGGCTCCCCAAAAAAGATAGAGAGAGAGAAAACATGATGAGGCTTCAGGGATGTGGTACTGGGGACAGCGGGAGCTTGCTGGTGCTTCTGGATGCTGCCCCAGCAATAATACTCTCAGTCCTGGGCTCTCGAACAGGTACACCTGTCCCTTCGGAGAACAACTGCAGAAAATCTGCAGCCATCTGCACAGCTCCGTTCATTTGCAGGCGGGCAGCCCTGAGTCAGAGCCCTATAAGCTTTCTTCCTTTCCCAGAGCCCCGCTCATCCCAGCAAAAGCTCATGCCAAGCCCACTGCTCTCTCCTGCACCTGCCAATTCTATGCCTGCCTTCAGCCTAGACTGGGCCAGGCAGGTGTGCCCCGAGGCCAGGGGCTTCTCCTGTCCCCTGTTGCCATCGACTAGCAAGATTTAGCTCAGACCCGGTCACACTCTTCCATATGTGTCCTATGTATCTGGGAACAATTTAAGACTGGCCTGAAATTTCAGAGACACATCAGATGTGGATTCCCCAGATGTAGAGAGAATCCCTTCCTGTTCCACTTAGCCTGCACCCCAAAGACTAGGAGACCTGTGGAAACAGTCGTCTGCAATTGCCAAATGAGGGGGCCGGTGGGGGGCACTGGGACCAGGGGCTCTACAGATGAGTCTTCTTTGCTGTGTTTCTTTGGTTTTGATTTGGCCCGAAATGTTTACCATCTGAGTGAGAAAAGCCATACATTTGCATAACCAAAGCATCCGAAACTCTGTTAGGAAGCAGGCTCCTGCCACTTCAGCCCAGTTGTGGTCATCACTGTGTCTGAAACTCTGAGGTGCCTTCTTAGGTTATTGACCCTGTCAACTTCCAAAGCCCTCTAGGCACCAAGAGTGGCAAAACAGACGGGAGGTTCCCCGGGCTCCGAGACTTACTGGAACCCAGTGATTTAAATAGCAAGTTGCAAAGGGAAGTTTGTTTTTGGTGGGGTTTTTTTTTTTTTTTCATTATTCAACACCTGGAGGCAGTTATCTCCTCATTCTGAGATATCTGGGCTGACTCAGGGTACAACAGACTGGAGAGGAGGTGGCAGCTACAGCCCATTCATTCATTCATTCATTCATCCATAGAAAGTATTTATTGAGAATCTACACAGTTGCAAGCACTTTTCTAGAAACTGGGAGCTCTCCAGCAATAAACAGGACAAAGTTTCTCCCTTGCAGCACCCATTCCCCTGAAGGATAGAAGCAGAAAATAAATAAGTAAACACCAAAATTAAATAGGACAAATGCAACGATGAGAGTAAATCAGTGTGTGGGGATTGATAGGAGGGACGGTGCAGGGGCAGGGAGTAGGGTTACTTTAGCTGTTGCTTTAACAGATGACATTTGGGCAGCCATGGGAAAAACCAGGGGGCGAGTGATCCAGGCAGAGGGAAGGCACATGACAAGGTCTTGAGGCAAGAAGAGCTTAGTGTATCTGGAGGACAAGATGGAGGCCGTGGCAGAGCAGGCTGAGGGACACAAGTGCTGTGTGGACACAGGACGCGGAGTGGTGGCTGGGCCTATTCACCCAGAGCCTGCAGTTCTGAGGATCCTGGAAAGCCCTCAGAGTTTGGTTAGAGGAGAGACACGATCCGATTCACAAGGGTCTCTGCCTACCAGACAGCAGTGGGGCTGGCCAGGGGGGCTACTGCCTATTCTCCCCACTGAAAAGCCCAACACCAACCAGACTGCGTCCTCTCCTCCATCGGAGCATAGATCCAAACGTGACTGCAGGTGCACGACTTTGACAGAAGTCCCCATGTCTCTGTGCCTCGCTGATCTGATCAAGACTAAGTTCTCCCTCCCAGGGTTGCGGTAGGCAAGCTTGTCTGTTTTCGTAGATACTGGTTGCTACGATTGTCAACATTTTATGCTTTTTTTCCCTTTATTCCCTACATCATCCCCAGAAATGTGTTTCTGATGCTGATTTCTACCAACTTTTGTTGAGCAAGCCTTTAGGGAGCACCTACTCTTCATCTCCCTGGGTCCTGTACCACCACGGGAGAAGCTTCATGAGTTAAATCAGGAAGCATCCCCTCCCCCACCACCCCAGTCTGACAGGTCTCCCTCCCCCAGAAAGTCCAACAAGGTTTTCTGTGCCCTCCTCAGAGGTCTTGTATTGCAGTTTTATGCAATATTGAAATAAAACCCTTAACATGAGCAGTAGGCGTCCTGGCCGGTGTGTGACTCACGAGCAAGCACCACCCCGCCCCCGTAGTGCCTGGGGCGGCCAGGGTGGGTGCCGTCCAGTGGGCAGAGGGCTCTGTCCGGTGCCTTCAGAGTAGTTGCTGGGTTCCTGTGGGGGAAGGGGGAGCTTCACTCTCGTGTCAAGGGCTAGCGAGAGAGAGGACAAAGGGGGAGAGGGACCTCTGCGTTTGCATTTAGCTTTCATTATGCAGTTGTTGACTTCAGAAAGACAGTTCATTTGTTCTTAGTTCCCAGAAACCTAAATGAATTCCCCACCAGGAAAAAAAAAAAAAAAGTTTTGAAAATGATCTCCATCGTTGATGATTCGATCAGGAAATTACAAAAAGAAGAAAAATAAGACCTGGGAGAGCCTTGAGCACTCCAGCCAGTGGGGGTAGGGGGGGAAGCAAGAGAAGCATAGCCCTTTGCTTGCTTGCCAGACACTAGGGAGCCACAAGGCATGACTCAGGCCCACAGAGGCCAGCTTTGCTTTCCCGGGATGGCAGGAGGGGAGGGAGTGGGACGGCCAAGCAGCGCCCATGGGGAAGAGAGGGTTAGGCCATGAATAAGGCAGACCTTGGTGCTGGTTTGCAGAAGCTGATCCCAGAGCCAGTTTACGTAAACCTTGATTTATTTAAAACTGAAATCCGTTGCCTCGTTTCAGTGTCCACGCCGACCTGTGGGTTCTCCTCACACCACAGAACACCACAGGCTGGCCCACTCACACCCCGGCGGGTACTAGTTTCCAAAAGGGCGAACAGTAGGATGAAGAAAAAGAGAAAGACTAGGATGAGCCAAGGGAGTTTGGTGAGAGGACCCACCGTACTAAAGACCATGTTTTAATCTTGCGAAGATTTCTCTGCTCCTTTATACTTTCCAGCTACGAAATAAGCTCATCTTCTGTCACAGAGGATGGCTGGGGCCGGAGCCAGAGAGCCCCAGGAGGTCACCCAGGGCGAGCCTTCCTGACCTGGCTGAGGAGTTCACCACTCTCCACACCTTCTTCTGGAGATGGGCAGGACATCAAACAAACATCACCTAGTTTTCTTTCTTTCTTTCTTTCTTTCTTTCTTTCTTTCTTTCTTTCTTTCTTTCTTTTCTTTCTTTCTTTCTTTCTTTTCTTTCTTTCTTTTTTAAGAAAGGTGATGTGGTCCTTATAAGAATGTGCTTGCTGGGCGCCTGGGTGGCTCAGTTGGTTAAGCGACTGCCTTCGGCTCAGGTCATGATCCTGGAGTCCCGGGATCGAGTCCCGCATCGGGCTCCCTGCTCGGCAGGGAGTCTGCTTCGCCCTCTGACCCTATCCCCTCTCATGTGTTCTTTCTCTCTCATTCTCTCTCTCAAATAAATAAATAAAATCTTTAAAAAAATAAAAATAAAAATAAAAAAAAAAGAATGTGCTTGCTACAGCACCTGAGCGGCATGGGGAGGCTGCTTCTGTGCCCAGAGGGAGGAACGCCACCCTCTTCATCTGTCCCTCTCTGTCCTCCTTTCGAGTCTGATCTTCACAGTTGCAGGCTGGGGGTTGACATGAGACGTGCAAAAAATGAAAGGGGAGGGGTGAAGTTATAAACCTATCTGATGGGATCCAAATGGATTCCATCTGTTTTGCACATAAAGGAGAGATAAATAACATGAGCAAGCATGAATTTGTCCTGCAGGGGTTGCTGCTCGGTTCCAGGGAGCACCATAAGAAATGAAAGCAAAGCAAGAGTCTTATGAAGACTCTGGCTGCCGTCTGCCCACAAGCTGCACAAGGAAGGGCGCACAGAGTTGGCCGGGTGTGATGTCAGCCCTGCCCTCAGTGGGCCTTTCTACGATCCAAGACAAGCTGGCCCTTAGCATCTGGGGATTTAATTAGCTCAAAACCAAAAGGCATAAAGTATTTGCCTGGGATAATCTGTTGCATAATGCCTTGAAAATAAATAAGATGACACCTCTTGTCCCCCACCACACACGCATGCAAGTGCGTGCGCGCGCACACACACACACACACACACACACACACACACACACAGAGGCCCTAAGAAATCTATTCCGGCAGAAAGATCAATGACTCTGTTCCTCTTTCTTCAGAATTATAGATAAGCTTTTTACATACCCTGGATCATTGGTCACATTCAATGTATATGCAAAAGAAGTTCAAAGGCCGACCTTGACAAAGGACGTTTGGAGAAAGATGATAAAATGTCTCTGATAAAACACACACAAAAGACTTTAGCAATAAAGACCTACCAATTAGGAAAGCAGGGCTTGGGCAGCGAGTGTGAAACCAACCGTGTTATCTACAGCCTCAGCACTCAAAGATAGTGGCCCCCGAGCAGAAGGCTTTATCTGCTCCACAAGAAGAGAGATTGCACCTCCCCCGAACCATCCTGTCTGCAAAGCCCAGGAAACACCTTGCAGAGGAGTTGGTGCAATGTTTGCCATCCCAGCCCTCAGTGACAGTTAAAATAGTGTCACAACATAGCATTGAGCAACGGCCTGGCCAGATCAGCGAAGCCTATGTTCCAGCCCACTTTTCCCCCTGGAGAGACAAACAGGACATTTGAGTGACATTTTTGGGCTCCCCCTTTGCTTTCAGTTTAGACTATTAAAGAGAGGAAAGAGACATTCTTCCTTTCACCTTTCCAGTAGAGTTTAAAAAATCCCTTCCCGATTGACATTTCAGGCAGGAGATTAGTAATATTTACTGTTTGCATTTCACTGCAGTGTTCTTGAGACTTTCAAAGGATTCCCCGTATCTCTTCTTGGAGATTTATTACTCGGTCCCCGCAACTTCTTGGGGGCTGGAGTTTAATTTATGTGATTGCAATCAGGAAACCGCTTTGAAAGGGAAGAAATCAATTTAGCTCTTCGTGAGTTGTAAATTTTCTGTAAATAAAATTTCACAAGATCCTGCTTTTTTTTTTTTTTCAACAAGTAGCAAGATGGTTATTGGCAACGGTGGCCAGTTTTGGGGACGGACTCTAATGAACAGGTCAGGGGGTCCCAGATCCGCCACTGTTGCAGGACCTTGGAGAAACTACTCAATTTTCCAGAGCTTCCTTTCTCTCTTTTCTCATGAACGGAGCATACAAAGTGTTTGCTGAGGCTGTTTTCTTTTCTTTTCTTTTCTTTTTAAATTTTATCTATTTATTTGACAGAGAGAGGCACAGCGAGAGAGGGAACACAAGCAGGGGGAGTGGGAGAGGGAGAAGCAGGCCTCCCGCCAGGCAGGGAGCCCGAGGTGGGGCTCGATCCCAGGACCCTGAGATCACGACCCGAGCCGAAGGCAGACGCCCAATGACTGAGCCACCCAGGTGCCCCTGCTGAGGCTGTTTTCAACGTCTCGACAGGATCTGATGTTATTCCATGAAAGGGTGGCCTTCAAAACCTCTTCCCCCTGGTTTGTCTTGTAATGATCCTTTGCCCGGGATGACTGTGTTTGGCTTTTCAAAGTGCTTCAGCAGTTATGATTTACTTTGGGCTTCTTGAGAACTTTGACAATGGTGGGGCTCTAGGGCCAGTGAGGATACTGAGGCATGGGGAGGTTAGGAGAGAATCACAGAGAGTCACACACTGAGTCACGTCACAAAATGAGTACCAAGAGAAAAAAAAGCTTTTAGGCCAGAGGCTTTCAAACTTTTTCAAATAGCAAGTGACAGTAAGAAGACAATTGTATGCATGACTCGGGAGTTGGATCTACCAGTCAAAAGATGGGCTTCAGGATATAATCCTTTCTCTCAGTACTTGAAAAATTCTCTGTTTCCCGCTTACTCATTTCTATTTCTTTCTTTTCCCTTTCTTTAATTGTTATTGTAACAATAATAATCTTAATGTTTAGTTTACAACGAATTAGTGGGTCACAGTCTATGGTTTGGAAGTCACTGTTCAGAAACTTCTTACACGGCTGTGTCCTGCCTTTTTCTAAATCAGAAATTGAGATATGCTTCTCCGAGTTCCCAACCCACAGGTGAGTGCCAAGTGGGGTTCTCCTGTCGTGGGCTTCTGGCTCTGTAGCAAGCCCTGCAAGCCTAAGGAAACACTGTCCTGAGAGTCAAGCCTTCCACTGGAGACGGCTCATGACCCTCCTGGCTTTGAACACACCATCAAGTCCTAATAAATAATGAATACTAATGACAATATCAGGACACCTATTTGCATTGTACTCCCAATAAAGTCAGAAGGAGAACTGGGGCTGCTCCCTAAAAATGGCATATGGCTCTCTAAATAAAGGGCTTTAATGCATTTTATATTTAAACTATAAGGCCATGGGCTCAAGCCCAAATTGAGATGGACTCTGCTCCTTAAGTACATTCTGGAAAAGTCACTGAAATATTTATCCATCTATCTGGGTTCAGTGTCTCTAAAGCAGCTCCTTTCCTTGCACCACACATCTAGAGTGGACCTGTTTGCAAGCCCCCCTTGAACTAGGCAGGGGCTACCTGTCAGAAGCAAAGGCAGTCCTTTCGGAAAGTCATTGTCTAGGAAACTTCTTGCAGGAGAGCTACGAAGAACAACATTGTTTCTAACACAAACACACACAATTCAGAGACTGATTTCTGTCTGCACCTGGTCAAACTCTTCCTTTCTGTGCTCTGTCTCAATGAGGCCACATTGTTTAACCCGTGAAGCCTAAGGGGATCAGAGTTCCAAACTTAATAGGATTATTAAGAGGATTATCTGTGATAATGCAGGAGAAGCCCGTGCCACAAGGCCTCTAACTAGAAGTAGCTCGCTCATTGTTAGGGACCATTATTATTTGTCCGCTAACACTTGCTAAGTCATCAGAACCGAATTAGCACTAATAAGGCTTTCCCTTTGGATGAGTCAATTCCACAGCTTTCCCCGTTCTCGTAGGCTAGGATCGCTCAGTGGGTCCCCCAGAGGTCAAACCACCTCATCTCTTGACTTCAGGTAGATGAACCCCCAGAGCTGTTAAAGCCTAGCATAGCCAAAATGCTGACTTAGAGCGCAAGTCACAAGGGCCTTTCTTCCTTCTGTTCAAAGCGAAATAAACAGACCTCCCGCAGAGAGAAGGTTCTTGTTCGCAGGTGGCTGCTGAGGCATTATTTGGGGTATACATACTTTGGAATTCAACGTGCCAAAATCTTAAAGATATTTTGAAGGAGAAGGTATTTTTTTATAGAAGTTTTTATTTTTTTTAACCCGGGGTGGGAGGGGGGCAGCGTTATTTGATAAGCTTCGGGTGATCTAGCAGTTTCTAGATACTTAGCCACTTTGCTTTTTTAGTTCCAGATATCTCGAGCTTAGTAAAAACCAAGAGAACATTCCACCTGTGTGATTGCTGCTTCAGGGTAACTTCTCGGTTGTACCTGAATGTGCATCTAATTTTACTCATAAGAATTCTAGGACACTTTTATATATAAAGACTAGTAACAGAATAACATTCTCATTAAGGAAATTTTTCTTTTGTTGCTTTACCTTCAAGGCAGTATCTATCATGTCTTCACTAAAGAAATGTCTTGTGGGGGGGGGGGGAAGTATGATTAATCAAACCTTCATTTTTTTCATTATCAGGGGAAAAAATACACAAAAGTGAAATTAAGTTTCCATGTAACTTTATTTCCTTCTCATTCCTAGTATCCAAGGGGTTAACCAGAGGTCTTAATCCATTTCCACTCTAATTGGGAAGGGGGGAGGGTGTGGAAATCATTTCAGGAACGAAATGAAAATTGCTAGCTTCTATGTGCCTGAAGCAAAAAGAGAAGAAATGAAATCTCCTGTGGGCTTGGCTAGTGAGGGGGAAGAAAGCTACATCTTGCACTTTGCTTCATGCCCTTGTTGCATTTGCTACCGTTAAATCATGATCTCCAGAACAGTGTGGCACTCAGGAGAAGGGGTCTGCCCAGGTGGCTTAGACAGGGCCCACCGGGCCGTTTCTGAGCAGCGTCTGTCCGTTCAGCTCACCCTAGAGCCGGCTCCCTTTGACCACTCAGCCCTGTGTGTGCTGACAAAAAGTGGAGCCCCTACTGGAATGTTTGCTAAAGTTTTCTTCTTTCCTCCTTAGAAGCCCTCTTCATCATGTAGTGTCTCCAGCAAAAGATTTCTTGGCTAAACAAATCTTTTCTACTTTAGAAGTGGTAAGGAAATACATTTGATCCTGGATCTTCTTCTCTAAAAAGAAAGATGCTCCCTAAATCGAGAACTTGACCATCACAGAACATCTTAAAATTCAATGCTTTTTAAAAACTCGAGTCCACATTTCTTTAAATACTTTCTGCGTGACCTTTTTCAAAACTTACCCTAGAATGTTGTATTAACCACTAATGCTTTGAAATTCTCCTAAAGAGGCGTATCTTCATATGCATTTGAATTGCTTACGGTAACTAGAGAAGCAGGAAAAACGGAAGCACTTTATAGTCACTAAACATCAGCGCACTCATTGGTCCGGAGTTCAACTAGAAATGAACTAGAGTTCATTTGGGGGCTCATTTGTCATCACGATAGACCAGCCATTGTTCCTTTTCTCCTTGTATTTAAAAAAAACTACCTTCTCTGCAAAAATATGTGATAAAAAGTCTTCAAGTGTTGGGGCGCCTGGTGGCTCAGCCGGTTAAGCATCGGACTCTTGGTTTCAGCTCAGGTCCTGATATCAGGGTTGTGAGATCCAGCCCCGCGTCTGGCTCCGAGCTGGGTGTGGAGCTTACTAAAGATTCTCTCTCTGGGGCACCTGGGTGGCTCAGTCATTAAGCGTCTGCCTTCGGCTCAGGTCATGATCCCAGGGTCCTGGGATCGAGCCCCGCATCGGGCTCCACTGCTCTGTGGGAAGCCTGCTTCTCCCTCTCCCACTCCCCCTGCTTGTGTTCCCTCTCTCACTATCTCTCCCTCTGTCAAATAAATATATAAAATCTTTAAAAAAAAAAAAAGATTCTCTCTCTCCCTCCCTCTGTCCCTCCCCCTGCTCTCGTTCTCTCTCTCTAAAAAAAAAAAAAAAGAAAGAAAGAAAGAAAAAGAAGAATGAAAGAATAAATCTTCAAGTGATGTTTGTATGCTTAGTCATTTTTAATAATTTTTGGACGTTAGAAATTAGCGAACAGATGTTCATTTTTCGGATGTTTTGGTTTCATTTTGTTAAAAATAATTTTTGCCCTTCCCCTCTACCTTTCAAGAACAGGGGACCTCTACATTCCAAAAAAAAAAAAAAGTAGCAAAATCTGCTTTGATTTTTTTTGAAAAATAGATTTAAATCATAGCATTTTTCCAAGCAAGCACAAAACAATCATATCAAAGAGTTTAAATCTTACTTAGCCACTTTTTGATTGAGAAATAAACAATGAGGTCCCATAAGAAATCTCCACAAAAGTTTTTAATATCCTCTTTCATCGTGTGTCTGGTACACTATTCATAAAAATGTGATTATTACTAGAACATAGTAGTATAATATTTATGTAACCTGAAAATATGTAACCAACCATTACAATGCAGACCTTAGGATTTTTATAAGACAGAAAATGTAATTATGTAATTAGAGAATTGAATGATCTCTTCTATTATTGCTTTTTTTTTTTTTAACTGTTTTTTATTTCATACTACAAGGTGAAATTTTCAGGCTTTTGTGGAGCGTGGTAATTCCATGGCCCCACAACAAAACAGAGCACTGATAGTATGAGACCACTGTTTCATATAAAATTCTGTTTTTCTACATCTATAGATAGCAGGACTAACGAGAGGATCTGCCTTCTTATCGGAGTGCGTGGAGAACACTCTAAGACCAACATTTGGCAATTTATTATTTAATTGATCAATATAGGTATCTCAGCAATTCCTCATAGAGACCTATACTTCTTACTCCCTCTTGATTCTTGAGCAGATTCCCGTGTCTGGGACAGACGGTTGATTCAGCACCCAAGATTTATCTCGAGCCTGGCTTGGACCTTCAGAGGTTCCCAGCAGCCCCTGAGGATCAATGCAGGGAGGTAGAGCCAGTGGTTTCTATAACATCTGGCCCCATATCTTTTCCTTTGTTATTTTTTCTGAGCACTGGAAGACAGAGAGGTGGATCCACTCCATAACTTAGACCAACAGCTGCCTCACCAGTTTGAACTATTAATGTATTTTAACTGGAAGATTGTCAGCAAATTGACATATTGAGTGATTCTTTGCAAAAAAAAAAATGCTATCTTTCAAAATAAGCCTGTTTATACGAAATGCTATTGGAGAATGAGTATCATTTGGTCACTTTGCCATTCTATTTTAAAGTCACGGCCTATTAAAAATAAAACTTCTTGTTCTAATCCATGTTGCTTACATGAAATTCATAGAAAACCAACTTTGTTGTAAAAGAAAGAGATAAGAGATGCTTCAGTAATCGTCTTTCAGAGCTCATGGAAGCCCGAGCCCTATTGTATAGGCTGAGCCATCAGGGGCTGGTAGATATTAAGTGCAAGTGAACGATGCGTGAGGTTGATCTGTTTCTCCTTCGTGGCTGTGAAGTTGTAGTAGTGGTGTTGACCGTGGTGAGTGGCTTTTGTAGTTCAGTGGCTGTCGTGGTGTGTGTGTCCTCCTGCCTCTTCATCAGTCCAGTGATACTGTGATACGAACTCTGAACTTCGCTTCAGGACAGCCCAGAGGGAATGTATGCGTCAGGAAAAATGCATTATTTAATGGCCTTCCCCGATAGCAAGGTTAAAAACAGGGCTCACTCGAGCACTGGTCCAATAGTAGCAAAATTGCTATGTGGAGGGAATTGTTGTCTCGAGGGGTCACTCTAGAACTGTGCTGTCCAAAACAGAAGCCACGAGCCACAGGTGACTCTTGAGGGCTTGAAATGTGGCCAGACTGAATTGAGATGTGCTATCAATGTAGAATACACCAGGACTTTGAAGGCTTAGTGCAAAAAAAAAAAAAAAAAAGAAAGAAAGAAAGAATGTAAAAATGCATCAATGACTTTTATATTGATTACATGTTGGAATGAAAATGTTTGAGATATACTGAGTGAAATAAAATATATTATTAAAATTAATTTCACCCATTTCTCTTTACTTTTTTAATGTGGCTCCTAGAAAATTTTAAGTTAGGTAGATGCAGCACATTATATTTCTATTGGGCAGTGCTGTTCCAGAATGAGAAAGAACACCCACATAGTTTGAATGAAACTTGTCAGGATCTAGTAAAGAAACTTGACTAGTGATAGGATAATGATATGAACCACCTTGCAACCTGGTTTCGCTGGCTGGTCACAGCTGGGCGCTCCAGAGGCAAACTGCATGGGTTGAAATTGGGCCAATTACTAAATCTCTGTTTCTTCACCGGTAAAGTGAAGGGAAGAATGATGGGTCATTTGTTGCCAGAGGGTTAAAAGGAAGAATACATGTAAAGCATTTGGGGTAAGGTCTGTTAGAGGATGCACTGATAAAAGGAAATTCTATGATCACAGTTGTCTTAGTCGGCTCAGGCTGCTCTCACAAAATCCCATAGGTGGGGTGGCATCCACAATGGAAATTTATATCTCACAGTTCTGGGGCTTTGAAAGTCCAAGATCAGGTGCCCGGCACGACCACGTTCTGGTGAGAGCCCTCTTCCTGGCTTGCGGATGTCTGACTTCTCAGAGAGTGCCCACGTGAGGGGGAGAGAGAAAGCTCTCTGATCTCTTCTCATACGAGCACTAATCCCACCATGAGAACCCCGCCTTTGTGACTTCATCTAAACATAATTACCACCCAAAGGCCACACCTAATACCTTCACATTGGGGGTTAGGGCTTCACTATATGAATATGGGGTGGTGGGGGGACATAAACATTCAGTCCATAACAATAGTTCAAAAAGCCAAATCAGAAATAGCTTTGATGTCAATTTGCATTTGGCGATGTTGTTTAACAAAGCCTTTTGGACAGTGCCGGTTCTTGTGTGCGCACGTGTGCTGGGCACAATGTTTGCTGGATACTGAGCAGGTGCTCTTGCCTTCTCTGAGTGTGGGCCTTCAACCAAGCGGCATTGAGAATTTGCTGGAAAGGCGGGATCTCAGGCCCCACCCAAACCTGTTGAATCAGAATCTGCACTCAACCAGATCCCAAGGGGCTTCCAAAACACGTTTGGTTTATGGTTTATGCAGTGCTGTCTAGAGATTCACGAAGGAGGAAGCAGCCTCACCAGCAAGGTGTTCGAAATCTAGTGGTTATGTGTTTGCGTGGGGGTGAGGGTGAATCAGAAGACAATAAGACAATTATACAGTTGACATTAAGGGAGCCCAATAAAAGATATCCTTGCTCCCCAGTGATCCAGAACCAATTGTGGGGCAGACAAAGTAGTCAGGCAGGCAGGGATTAAAATATCAGCTTTGGGCGCCTGGGTGGCTCAGATGGTTAAGCTTCTGCCTTCGGCTCAGGTCATGATCCCAGGGTCCTGGGATCGAGTCCCACATCAGGCTCCCTGCTGAGTAGGGAGCCTGCTTCTCCCTCTGCCTCTCTCTTGCTCTCTCTCTGTCTCTCATGAATAAATAAATAAAATCTTTAAAAAAAATAAAATAAAATATCAGCTTTATCACCAAGGATTTGGGGAGCCCATGGCTCAGAACATGGCTTCTTGCCATAGAATCCCACAAAAAGAGACTTACTCATTAGCACACAGGCAGTGTTTCCCCAAAACAAAAAGGGGAGGGGAAAGGCATGCTCAGAGTACTAATTTTCTATTGCTGCCACACAACCAAATTACCACAAATTTAGCAGCTTACACCACATCCACTTATTAGCTCATAGCTCTGTGGGTCAGAAGTCCAGTTGGGCTTGAGCGAGTTCCCAGCTCAGACAAAAGGCCAAAAACCAAGGTGTTGGCCAGGCTGAGCTCTTATCTGGAGGCTTTGGGGGGAAATGCACTTCCAGGCTTCTGCAGGTTATTGGCAGAATGCAGTTCCTTAGGACTGCAAGATGGGGTCCTGTTTCCATGCTGGTTGTAGCCAGGGGTCACCTATAGGGACTGCTCTCCATTCTTGCACATGGCTCCCTCCACCATCCAGCCAACAATGCACGCACATCAGATCCTTCTCTACCTCATTTCTGCTCCAGCCTGGGGAAACTCTGCTTTTAAAGATCTCATGTGATTAGATGAGGCCACCAGGATAATTGTTCTTTTGGTTGACTCTGAGCCAACTGATCAGTGACATTCATCACATTAGAAAAATTCCTTTTGCCACATAACATGGCTAGGTCATGACACCTCATCCTATTCATGGTCCTACAGATTAGGGTGGGAAGTCTTGGGGGTCCATTTTAGGATTCTGCCTACTATGCCTGGTTTCTATTCCCAAAGCTACTAAGCAAGCAATTTAGTCTTTCATGGTGGAGGATGAATGAGGCTGTGGCAAGAGGCCAAGAGGTTTACACCAAAGAATGTCACTCCACATAGAAACCTGAAATCATTGCTTCCCTCTTACCCACCCCACTCCTCAATGTATTCAAATAGCTATAACACAAAGTAAAATATAGCTCAAGGGTCACTCAGAGGGTATGGAAAACATGAGGAAGCGTATGTTTGGTCCTTGAGAGAAAATTTCACCTGAGGCACAGGGATCTGAGGCCCCCCCGCCAAGATGGTGATGGAAGGTAGCCCTTAATCCTTCAGGACAGTGCAGAAGATCTTGCTCTGAAGTTAGGGCACATAGGGGATGCATTCTGTGACAGAGTCTGCAGAGCAGTGGTATGGGAGATCCATCTGGAAGTACTATATGAAATTAATAGCTGCTCCTTTGTGGGAGACCTTTGCAGGAGATTTGGTGAAAGGTCATGAGAACCTGAACCAGAATGGTGGCAATAGGGATAGAAAAGGGGGATAAATTATAACAAAGAAACCAGAAAGAGGACTTGGCAGCAGATTGGATGAGGTCAAAGATAAATCCGTGGATCCAACTTTGGAAATGGGGAGGATGATGGTGTAATGGGCAAAGCAAGAAGAGCTAGGTTGGGGTGGGAGCTGATGAGTCTGACCTTCAGTAAAATGCACATGACTAATGTTAATTTTCTGATGTGTCTTCCATCTTCAACACACATACACACACACACACACACACACACACACACACACACACACACACATCTCAACTTTGGGCTTTCCCTTTCCTGGCCACCCCACCTTTTCCCTCCCTCCTCTACCAAGCACCTACCTCCCCCTCCCTACAGCCATTTGCTGCCCCCCATCCTCTGCTCCACTGAATGTCTTCTAACAAAGGTTACCATGGCTCCCCTAGAGACAAATCCAATGTAATTCTTTCAGTCCTCATCCCCAAGGCCCCTCCTTGGCCTTGGCCTTTGAGACATGCCTTTCCTCTCAAAATTCCCCTCCTCTTTTATTTTAAAGACTTTCTTTTAAAGACTGTAGTCTCTCCTCTTTCTTTTCCTAACTCAATCTCCTTGGTGGTTCCATCTTTTTCTAATCAACCTCTTAGATGTTGATGATCTCAGACTCTCTCAATGCTCCCTTCTCCCCAGACACAGTCTCTGTATGGTGTGAAGCCACCGTAGATCTGTGAGGACCTCTGCCCTCAATTCCTGGCTGTTTTCCCCACCAGCACCTACAGCTCAGTTCTGTTCATCCAAAGCCAGATTCTCCTGTCTACCTCCAAGTCCTTCCTCTTCTGGTCTTCTCTACTGCTGGTAATGGCGCCTGGGCCAGAAGCGGGGGAGACTCCTCTCTCCTCCCACCACTGCCCTCTTTTCCATCTCCATTGTTCCACCTTGGTGCAGATGTTCACAGTTCCTTGTGCGACAACCGCAGTAGATCTTCCGCTCCTCATCTCTGCCCCCTCCTACTCACCTACCCACCTCTGACAGATTTACTTCCCTCAAACAGGTATTAATCATGTTGTTCCCAGATTTCAAGGCTCTGATAGAACCCATTGCCCTCGTGTTGAAGTGCAAATTTATTCAGGTTTGTAAGCTGCTTATGACCTGTGTTCACGTCTGCCAGCCTTGTGTCTTTGGTGAGCACCGTGATTCCGAACTGACACGGGGCTCTGTTTCACAAATTCACGTCTTTTCCCACTGATCCTTCGGCCAGGAGTGCCTTCTCCCCTGTCCCCTCCCACCTCCCTAAACCCTTCCTCCAGCCCTGCCAACCACCTGGTAAAAACCTACCCAGCCTCCAGGAGTCACATCAAGTATCACCTCTACTCTGAAAGAAGGCCTTCCCGAGGCCACCAGGTGGTATGCCATTTTCTTTTTCCTGTATCTCCTCCCACCATCTTCCTGGAGCCATGACACTCCATTGCTCTCCTCTATTTGTCCTTTGTTACCAACTAGCCTAGCACTCTGCCTGGCACATAGAAAGCTTTACAGAAATGCTGAGAGAAGGAGATCACATACTTCATATCTGGGAAAGTCCCAAAGATGTCATTTTGAATGAGTGGAAGCAGGAAAGGACTAGAAAGCCATTTAATATTTATTAAGACTTTAAAAGCTAAACGGATCTTGACCGGCTCCTCAAACTCTATGGATGGCCAGAAATAACTTCAGACTGTGGCTCCTAAACATTTGAGATTTGCAATGTAAAGAATTGCAGGGATAGTGTCTAATGGAGACAATGAGACAGGGGAGGATCAAATTGACAGATGAGATCAGAGCTTAATTTTTCAGAGCTCTACCAAGGATACCCATGAAAATACATAGTTGTAGCCAGAAAGAAACATAGCTCATCATGCATTCAGACCCACATGTGGGTGTGTGCGTGTGTGTGTGCACGCATGCTTGCAGAGTGGAGTGACTTTGTCAAAGTTTCCTAACCCCTCTGAGTGTGAGGTTCCTCATCTGTAAAATAGGGATGGTAATGGTGTTGTGGTGAGGATTCGTGGTGCTGTTGCGGCAAGGTATATAAAAGCATTTTGGCCATTACCTGGCACTTAGTAGCATTCCATGAGAGGAAGGGAGAGAGAAAGAAAGGCATGGAGGGAGAGAGCTGGAGTGTAAGTTAGCCAAACTGAGCTCTTGCTGCCATGAACACCAAAGGCGTCTCCTCTCTTGCAGTTTAGGTTCTAGCACCTTTAACAACTTCTCGGGCAAATGACTGCAAACCTCCACAGGGGCCACCTCACCTGCAGACCCCCCCCCCAAGTTTAATGATGTGAGCTGTGGCCTCAAGACTACTGACACAGGACAAACTAAGGCCACTTCCAACAGATAGCATGCACCCCTTTCAAACGTCACTCACTTTTGCACTTGCTTTTAGGTTAAAAAAAAAAAAAATCTTGGGTTTTCTCTCAGAACCACTGGAATATTAGGTGTGTAAGCAAAACGTTTGCTTTTCCACTTTACTCCTCCTGTTTCTCAGCCTCTGACATGGAAAGGCTTCTCAGGGTCTCATGAGAGACTTTCCAGTGTGGGGTTCTACTGAGTCTCTTTAGTTAGTATGAATTTAGCTGTCTGGTTAGTATTACTGTTGTGGATTCCTCCCCCTGCTTATTAAAAGTGAACTTAACTAACTTCAGGGTACATTTGATATTTCTTACCTATCATTCATAATTAGTGCAAATGATTTTTCCCTGCTCTATTTTTTTTAAATCTTTATGGAGTCATTTTATGTATATGCAAAGCACAATCTTGGTGTTTTGTTTTGTTTTGTTTTGTTTTGTTTTAAGGATGCTCCTTGGAGACAGTACCTATTTAATTGCTTTAATCTTTCATCATAGGGCAGTCTTTCAGAACCCTTTATTATTTTAGTTGCTCTTTTTGCTTTGGCAAAAAATATAAGACTGAGGAGCTGTAAATCTTGTTCTCCTGCCTATTTAAACAGCGTCTGGAAATCTGAAATAATTACCTCCTTTCTTTGTTTGAAAATTTTTTTAAGATATATTAATATTGTGGAGTAAAGTTGAAAGCTTTAGGTCTGCAATTTTTGAAATGCTCAAATCCTAAGGCTTTGAAAAATGGTGTATCCTCCATGTTAATCATTCAGGGCTGAGCATTATCAATATACAAGGCTGATCTAGTAATTTCAAGATCAGAACATTGCATGTAGATATTTAAAGGAAAGAGAAGTAGCCTCAAATGACTTTGCTTAATGGTTTTACCTATAACTGTACATGCAGCAGCATATAGTAAGTGATACATATATGAATATTATATGATGGTTATTTTCAATAATAATTGATATCATCTGTTATTTCAAGAATGAGAGGTTTCAGTATAAATAATCTGCACCCTTAGCGAAGGGAAGGAGAGTAAAGCAAGCAAGGAGGAAATATTTCTAAACTGTCCTATTGGAAGTAAATTATGATAATGTTTACCTATCAGTTTGTTTCTTTCAAAAGATGTATTCAAAATTGTTTATCTTCGTGGCTTTAAAAAATTTATGTTTTTACTTCTTGCATTTCACCTCTGCTGTAATACCAATTTTCAAGTGTTTTGGCATTAAGTTAGGGTTTGGTTTTAATTTCACCTTGAATTCTGATTCACTTTTACATTTTCCAAATGTATTTCTGAAGTTCATAAATAAATCACATTGGCATCACATACAGAGCTTTAAAAAGGTGATTCTATGAAAGATAAAGATTCAGGACCAGCTAGCAATGGAAAACATTGGTTAAACTCCCCTAAAAACATGTGCAAATGTAACAGTTCATTTGTTATTTGCTGGTTTACTGTTTTAAGCTATTTTTGTGCCAAAGCTGGACAATATGCTGTAAAACTCCCCAGTGCTAAAAAGTGTGAGGGGCAATCAGCCAACATCAACAACAAAAAATAAGTGGGGGAAATTTAGTTTTTATACTTGCAAGTATTACAATTAGAATGAAATTCACCAACCATCAATAAATTTGGTGTTTGCTGTCAGTATATTTATACAATCGTTTTTATTTTCCTACTTTCTGTTCTTTCAGAGTGTGTACACGGAATGAATCCATCTAGAGATGTTCATGGTATGTTGGATTCCAAATTATATTTTTTATAAAATATGCACATTCATATGTGCATATACATGATTTTTACCTATGTAAATGTATAAATAACTTATGACATAAATTAGCCAAATAATTGAGGCTTTTTTTTTCTTTTTTTTTTTTGCTGATTCAAAACTACTTAAAAGCTGCTCTTCATATTTTAAATATCAAACCATATAAAACATTCCAATGAAACTTTAAATGATACCCTCGGTCCTGCAGAGTAGTTTACCACAGGTGTATTCTGCTGCTATTAAATGACTACATGACTCTCTGAAAAAAAAATAGAGCTTGGCTTCTATCTGTTATAACCTAGTTTATTACCTTTGTTACAGCATGGCAATGCAAAATTTTTATGAGGGTAAAATGTTTACTAAGCACCCTAAATTTGAAAAAAAAATTTAATTTAAATAATTTCTCAGTTTGCTACTTGTGAGCTGCACCATTATGATGTTAGAGTGAACAGTTCACACATCAAGCCCCGCAACCTATGAAAACATGCATATAGAGGAAGGATATAGTGGCAGAACAAAAGAATCCTGTCCCCAAAGTAATTAGATTTCAAAAGTAAAATAATCTCAAAGCCGCTGGTGGGCGGGGGGGGGGGGGGGATGTTTAAATTCCAATGTTGAAAACTGGATAGTGTGTATAACATGTTATTTGCACAGACATTAATATGTTACTCTTCACAAGAATGTTCTCCATCCTTGTGACATTGTATCAGCTGCACCAATTTGGTCCAAAAACGCTAGCAAAATACATTCTCTGGTTTTTATTTCATTGAAATGGTCCACTGAAATAGAAATGATTTTTTCTAGAAATATTACATTTTTAGAAATGTAATTTTAGAAATATGTTACTCACAGAGGAGAATTTTGATTTAAGAGAATGGTTCAGATTCTAATCCTATCTTTAGGCATATTTTATTTTGGAGAGGGTTTTAAAACAGCAAAAGTGTAACATATTTAGATATTTTCTGAGACCACTTAGTTATATATTTACCTAAAGTTGAAGAAAAACGTCAATGAGCTGTTATTTTTCCCAATGAAATGGTTATTTTTCTTCCAACTAACCAAATAGTACCTTTAAAATTCCGTATGTAAACTTACATTTCATTCCTGTTATGAGCATTATTGGAATTTCCCCCACGCAGCAAATTTGGAAAAATCCATCATATAGCATCCGCCCAACACATCGCTTCGTTGTATTTTTTTTTTTATTTTGTATTATGACAAGAGTAAATTTTAGTACTATTCCAGGAGTGAATGTGGTAATGTTTCCTTTCCTTTCTTGGAGAGGCAGAGGAAGGGAAATTCTGTATTGCCGCTAAAATGGGCGCTTTTGGTGGGAAGGAACTCTTCGTTTCGTATGCGATGTTAATGAACTTTGTACGGTCTGTAAAAAGTCTTTCAGACTAAAGGACTCCAGGTATACCTTAGCTGAGCCTCACGCTCCCTGCTTTCCGTTCATTTTAGTTCCTCGACAAGGAAGGTTGCTGCGTTTTGTTTGTTTCTGGTTTTCAAGTGTGCACCGCACACCGCAGAGCCAGCGCAGGTCCCGGGAACCTTAAATGCGCGGCGGCCGGATTGAGAATAAATCAGCAAAAGCTGTTCTTGCTCTTACCGTCCTTGTCGACGTTCACACTCGAGATTTATTGGTTGAAACTCAGCTGAGCAGCGTCCACGGTGCTGCCGTTGAAGGGCTAAACTTGGTGCATCTACTCCTGTACCTCTTTTCTAAGGAAGGGAACCTGACCCCGCCAGGGCGACCGCCGCGGAGAGTCCGCCCGGCAGCCCCTCGCTGGGTTTAGTGTTTCAAACCGCCCGAGCCCCAGAGGAGCTTTCTTCGCTGACCTTTCCGCAGGGCGAATTACCCCCAGTCCACTATCTCCCCCGAATCAGAGCCCATTTTCGCCTCTGCCGCATTCTTGGGCCCCACCCTCTACGTGCGCGGGGGTCCCTGGGGATGCACTTGGAGGCTGTCCCCAGGAGCGCTCGGTGGGCTCTTACAGCGATGTATTTGAGCAAAGGGGCTTCAGTCGCCCCAACTCGTCGCTAGGGCCGGCAGCGTCCGAGCCCGGCAGGGGGGCGGCAGACAGGGAGGCTTGGCCATTGCGCAACATTTGCAATCGCTGGGCCAAGGTGGAGAGAGGACTTTTGGGGGTCTTTACTCCTGAAATGCGGCTTCTTCAAAATCATTTTTAAGGAAAAATAAAAAGGAGTTTTCGGAGACCCCAGACCCATTAAAACAAACAAAATGCAGCTAGTTGCTGGTTGTTCTCGGGAGTGTCCCTGGTGTCCGGGAGAGGAGCGAGTGGACGGCCCACCTGGGGAGAAGCTCGGAAAGGCAGGAGGGAGCTGAGGCTGCGGGCCCGGCAACGGTGCCCCGGACGCCAGGAGCACCGATGGTGGCGAGCTGGCCGACCGCGGTGTGCGTGCATAGGGGTTTCGGGAAAAGACCCTGATGCGGACGGGTCAGGACAGCGGAGACCCCCGCCGGAGGGCTCCCGCGCCACCAGCTCCGCCGCCCGGGTTAGTAGGGGAGGGACGCGGCCGATTCCAGTCGTTTCTCTCCAAACTGGAGTTGCTACAAGAGCGACCCAAAGGCCTGGGGGAGGGCCAGCAGAGTCCCGCTCCAGCGGGGGCGTTCCCGGGCTCCCGGGGCGCAGCGAGGACGGCTGCTGCCCCCTGGCGTCCGCCTCGAGCCCGCGGCCCGCAGCGCCTCCCGCGGGGCAGGCGCCAGCCTCCAGGCTGCTCCGCGCAGCCCGTGCGGCCTCTCTACTCCTGGGGCAAGGGAAGCAGCCTGGGCGCCCGAGAAGGGCCTCCCCGGCTGGCCCGCCCTGGCTGACGCCTCCGTTAGGCCCGAGCAGCAGAGCCCAAGCAGAATCCGGCGCGACGGCGGCCCCAGCACCCTAGCCGCGCGTCCGCAGCGGGGAAGGAGGCTGCGGGCGGGAGGGGCCCCCCGGGGGGGCGCGGGAGGGTCCCCCGCTCCCGGGAGTTGGAAGTGGAGGTCTCCATGTTGGGGGTGGGCGCCCTCCCCCCGGGGGATGAGGGGCTCCACGGCGGGGGGTGGGGGCGGGGTGGGTTCCCCGGGGAGCTAGGGAGCCCCGCGGCTGGGGGCGGGGGAGGAGGAACTGGCCTTGCGCGCCGGGGCGGGGCCCCTCTAAGCTCCGCGAAAATGCCCGCGGCGCCGTGGGGACCGACGCTGGGGAAGTTCCCGCCCGCGCGCAAAGCCAGGGTGGGTTCAGCACCCCCGGCCTCTCGGGCGCGCGGGGGCGGGGAGAGGAGCCAGCGCCGTTTCCGGGGAGCCGGAGGTGGGTGCGGGGCTCGGGCGACCTGGGCCCAGCGGTGGGCTTTCCGTGCCGCCTGCGGGGGAGCCGACGCTCCGAGAACAGGGAACCAGCCCAGCGGATGCTTTCAACTTTCTTTCCCGTAGCTTGTTCTTTGGGGTCTTTTCTGATAAGGACACTCCTTTGCTCGCCGCGAAGCACACTCAGACTGAGTGAGGCGCGCTGCATAATTAAGCCTCAGCCCAGACGCGGTGAAAAACACCAATTAAAGAAAACAAACCAAGAGAGAAAACTAAAAACACAAAACCATGTTGTGGAGACCGAGAACCGTCTGGCCTCATTAAATGAATCAGCGCCGCTTCTCTACTGCTGCCCACCCGGCTATGGTGCCGCGCGGAGCCGCTCTCCAGCCGGGCCCTCGGCCCTCCGGCCCCCGCGCGGCCGAATCCCACCCACGCCGGGGAAGCAGAGGCTCGGCCGTGGGTGGCCGCGCACGGCCGGGGGCCGCCCCGGGGCTCCGGCGCCGGTCCCGGGAGCCTCGCGGCGGCCGCTGCATCTCCAGGGCGCGAGGGGCGCCTCCCTCCGGCTTGGTCTCCGGGCCCGGGCCGCTCCGGGCACAGCGCGCAGCCCAAGCCCTCCCTGGGCCGGCCGGCCTCCTCTCTCTCCACCTCCTCGGTCTCCAGACCGCGGCCGCCGGTGGCGCCGCTGCGCACTGCAGCCCCGGGCGGGCGGCCGCGCGACTGTGCCTGTGTGCAAAGACGCAGGGCCGCGGTCGTGCCGCACCGGGGCGGGGCCTCGGGCGAATGTGTGAGTGTATGCGTGTGTGTGCGTGGATGCGGGTGCGCGGGGAGAGCGGGGAGGCCGCGGTAGCCTCGGTCTCTCCACGGGGGCTGCGTACAGTAGCGCGCGGCGGCGGCGGGGGCGCGCGGGCCAATTCCAGGAGCCCGCGGCCGCGAGCCGCGCCCTGGCTGATACCGGAAAGGCCTGTGATTGGCCGGCGGCCGCCCCTATGCAAAAGAGCTGAGGGAATGGAATTCCTCGGGCCGGGCTTACAGTAAAAGCACGTTCATTTCCAGGCACTCTCATTCATAGAGCCAGCGGGCGCAGGCGGGACGGGCGCCCCGCGGCCAGACCCAGCCAGGGCACCACGCTGCCCGGCCTTGCGCCGGCAGGCACCTCTTCCTGGGGCTCCTGGGGACGCCAGAAGAAAGTCAACCCTTGCTGCTTCTTCTTGACCTGCGTTGGAGCTACGATTTTTTTTTTTTTTTCTTTCTCTCTTTACTTTTGAATGAACTGGTTTCTTGGCTGGACGTTTCAACTTCTTTCCTGCCTGTGAACTTTTCCCCGGTTGTTTCCTTTGACAACTGCAGGAGAAAGTGTGCTGTGCTTCGAGGCGAGCCGTGAAGTTGCGTGTGCGTGGCAGTGTGCGTGGGAGTGTGACTGCGTGTGTAATTCGAGCCACCCCGTCTGTTTCGATCTGCGCTGCGGAGCCTCCTCTCAAGGCCCGCTCCACCTGCTGCGGTTACGCGGTGATCGTAGGTATAGGCGCGCCCGGGCATTTAACCGGCCGGCGCTGGGGCGACGTTGGAGGAAGACCATCTCGCTACTGCCCAAGTCGGGCTGACTCACCGAGTCGATGTAGACAGTGGCTGGCTTCGGAAGAGTGCGTGTCTGCGTGCGTGTGACTCGGCTGCTGCTCAACTCCCACCAACCACAGGATCAGCCACAAACTTAACCAACATCCCCAAAACCGAGTTCTCAGATGTGGAGAGCTGTACTTTGAGTGTCATCGACTTGGACTTTTTTTTTTTTTAAAGATTAGCTTTTCTTTGAAAAGCTGAATTTTCTGAACTGAGCATTTCGCCAGAATTTATTAAGAGAACATGACAAGTATTTCTAGCCCAGCCCTTCTTCAACTACTGAAGCTTATTTTCAAGGCTACTTAAAAAAAAAAAATCAGCAGCGAACATTAATGGATTTCTGTTGTGTTTAAATTCTCTACAGATTGAATTGTAAATATTTTATGAAGTAGAGCGTATGTATATATTTATATATACGTGCACATACATTAGTAGCATGACCTTTGGAAGTCGCAGTTCTTGCTTTTGAGGACCGAAGCCAGTTTTGCATGATGAAAGTGGCTCTGTGTATGGAAGACACTCGTATATTTTGTGTTGTACTGGGACTTTAGACAAAACTCACCTTAAAAAAAAAAAAACTGACAGGCGATTTACTACTGGAACTTCCAAATTATGTATTTGCTGGTCCTTTTGCTCTCTGTATAAATATTTTAGGAAGTGTATGGGAATTTTGCCTCCGGGAATTTTTTTTTTTTTTTAACAGCCAAAAACTGAAGTTAAACTCTCAAAGCAAGACTCAGAAGACAGTCTCCCTCGGCATTTGACTTTGGATTCTAGTCGCCCAATTTTTAAAGCATTAAGCGGTCGGTTGCTAGGAGCCCTGCCGGGTCTGAGGCTGACCGGCATCACAGAACTTTCCCCCTCCTGGACTGTTAGTAACTTAGTCTCCCACCTCCCCCCAGTCCCCCTCCCCCCCGCAGCAATAAAGGCCCCTGAACTTGTATGTTGGTCTCCCTGGAGCTACTCGCCGAAGATCCGCGCCCCTGTCGCCGTCTGGTAGGAGCTGTTTGCAGGGTCCTAACTCAATCGGCTTGTTGTGATGCGTATCCCCGTAGATGCCAGCACGAGCCGCCGCTTCACGCCGCCTTCCACCGCGCTGAGCCCGGGCAAGATGAGCGAGGCGCTGCCGCTGGGCGCCCCGGACGCCGGCGCCGCCCTGGCCGGCAAGCTGAGGAGCGGCGACCGCAGCATGGTGGAGGTGCTGGCCGACCACCCCGGCGAGCTGGTGCGCACCGACAGCCCCAACTTCCTCTGCTCCGTGCTGCCCACGCACTGGCGCTGCAACAAGACCCTGCCCATCGCTTTCAAGGTACTCGGCCCGGAGCGGGTGGCGGGAGGACGGGAGGACCGGCGGAGGCCGGCGGAGGCCGGGGGCGATCCGGGAGGGCAGCGGCCAGGCGGGCGGGGCCGGGTTCTAGAAAGGGGCCGGCGCTGCCCCCCGCGGCCCCTGGTCCATCCTCCTGCTTTCGGGACACGGGGGATGCTGGGTTGCCCTGGCGATCCTCGGTGTGTGCGTGCGGGGGGGGACCCGCAGGGGCTGCCTCTAGGGAGGACTGAAAACAATCTGGATGACCCCAGAGAGGTCCACTGAGGGCCGGTTGGGAGCTCCCCGACAGAGGTCCTTCGCTTTGCTACAAAGTAGAAAAAGTTATAAGCCAGCTCCGGCAAGCCTGTCTGCTCCCATGCTTCCCCCACCCCCACCCCCACCCCACCCCGAACTTGACACCCAAGCCATTCTGCCTCCCTCCGATGGAGGCATCAGGAAATAAAGATACTTTTATACTTTCGGGTCAGTGAAAATAAACTGACAAGGAAAACTGTCAGGGCTTCCTACCCCCACCCCCTCTTTAACAGTCCCATCGAAATTAGCATGTCTAAAGTCCACGGAGGGCGTAGTTAACTTTGCAAAAGTTTTCTGAAGAGTTTTTGCAGCCTCTAGTCTGCTCCTGCCAGAAGCCGCAAGTAGCGAATCCTGTTTCTTTTCCTGGAACCCTCCTGAACCTTATCTCTGGCTCACCTGGATTAAGCCCGGGGCCTGGAAGGGTGACAAGCCTGTCTTCTGCGAGTCGGGGTCTAACCCGCTCGCAGCATTTCTGTCTGAGGAGGCGGGTGGCGTGGATCCCGCAACTTCAGATGAACAGCTCAAGGGGTCTTCGTTCACTTGAGCCCCTAATCTTTCCCTGGCTTTGAGCTGCCTTTAAAACCCTCGGCCTTCAACGGGGATATAGAAACAACACTCGGCGTTTTAAAAAACCACCGCCTCCCCCACCCCCCTCGCACACACCCTGGCCCCAAAGAGTAGAAATGTAATTTCGGCAGTGGGGATTCTATTCTTCTGTCTTGAGGGGGTTTAGGAAGGGGCAACTTGTTAGTACAATCTGTGGTCATTTCCTGTTCATTGAAAGGACTGAGAAAGGCAGGTGGAGGGGGAAGCTGTGAAGATCAGCTACTCTTTCTTTTTAAGGTAATTGTGCCCTCTAAGGGGAGATTAATTTAATATAAGCTTTTTTAATGGTTCCAGGCCTCTACTGGATCTTGATCCAGTTACAATGGACCGTGTTCGCTTTTTTATAAAGTACTGTGGGAGTTCTTTAATTTTAGGCCTTATGCATCTTCCGAACTTACATTATGATTCCTAGAACAAAACAAAATGTGTCATTGGCTGTGTCTCTAGAAGCCCCTCACTGTTCTGAAAGCAGAAGGTTTTGAGGGGGAGGGAATGAGGAATGGGTTGAGCAGCCCAGCTGGACTCTTTCCCTGCTGTCCTTCATCTCTGTAGATTTGGGTTGGGAGTCCATTTCAATTTTAAATCGTTCTAATCTCTTTACCTAAACAGGCTCCTCTAGCTAGAGGATAGGACTGAGTCCCCTCAGTGACAGGGGACTAGACAGGGCTCGGCCCTGGGGCCACTTTCAGATAAGAACAGAGGGAGGAGACAGGCTGATAATCATGATCGGCCAAAGGGTCATTTAAACCCGGTGCCCCTGACACACCAATGGAGTGGGTTCTAAGAGATCTGTGGCTTCCTTTGGGGGTAAATCAGGATCTCTCCTGGATGTCCCCTCCTCTGCCAGGAACCAACGCCCAAACATATCAAAACACTGAGTGATTAATAATCTTCAGGAGGTGAAGTGATGGAGTTTCTCAAGCCACCCCAAGAAAAGCATTATTTTTTTCTAAAAGACTGAAAAAAATCATATAACTTGCTTTTCTGAGCCATCAGGGAATTTTTTTTTCAGTAGAAATCTTAGTAACCAAAGAGATTTCTTTTTCAAAATGACTTTTGACAATGCACTTAAAAAAAAAAAAAATCGAGTTTGTTTCACTGAGTAAGAGTTTGTTGTCTCCTAAATGACCAAAGCATAGTTCTCTTGAAAAAAGTTCAAGTGGGTCTTGAGAACATATGGGGGAAAGGGAAGGACAGCGGAGAAATGAGGCCACTTGAGTAATATCTGTCACCACTCCGTCCCCATCAAGAGAGGCCTCTTCCTGAAGGAAGCCTGCTCCCTGCACCAACTGAAGGAGCTGACAGAATTTTCAGTGAGGGAACGAACCCAAAGGTTAGGCAGAAAAGCAAGTTAGCCTTCAAAACATGACTGTGCCCAGGTTGATTGCTTCCGTATCCCTGGCCCCACTCCTCACTTAGCCACCTACCCGCCTCCCAAACAGTTTCTACAGAAATTATGACTTCAAAATGTGGATTTCAAATAAGCCCCAGACAATCTTTTTAAGTAGTTAATCAGTAAAAATGGTTATATTCCCTGTAATAAGGAGGAGAAAATGTGAAACAGTGATAAAATCTGATGATATGGTTGAACAGAGCATTTAAGTGATTCTTTCCTAGTCTCTGAAATCCTGTGTGTAAATCCCCTGCTTGAATCTTTGAAACTAAATGGAGACTTCAAATTATGAATTTTCCTTCAAATAGATTAAAATCTTCCTATTTGCTTATCCTGGACCCCAAAATATACCCCGCCTTCATTTTTCCCATGGAACACCTTTATTTTTGTAGCGTAGAAAAGAGACCTATTTTACTACTGGGAAAATCTTAAATTTGCTACGTGTTACCCACCATTTCCAGAAGCAACCTAAAGAGCTATGTAGATGACTTAGAACATATTTTTTTTTTTTTTTAAATACTGCAATATTACAGTTTGTTTAGGCCCCGTACACCAGGGTCCAAAGGCATAAACATGCCGTCAGCAAGTTCAGAGGTTTCGGATGCTAATAGTCATATTCTTTCCATAAGAGAGCAGTAAGTAGTGTTTCTATCGGCAAGATTCAGTCCCTAGGTATGCATTAAATGTCATCTTGGCTGAATTCTGGGTTCCACTCCACAGCTTTCTTTGAAACTCTGGAAAATTAAAGGATTTAAAATAAATGAATTGTAACTGTAATTTCAACCTAATTAGAGTTGTTTGAAATGCCATTTTGAACTGGGAACAGCCTAGCCAATAGCAGTGTGGGGAGACCCATGCAGTACATTGGAGGGTTGATGTTTTGCCCAACTTCCTGATACTTTAAAAACAGAGAAGTAAAACAAAATATGAGATATCCTTTGGCCAGCAAGTCCCTTCTTGTCTGTTTGGTCTGTGTTAAAATGTAAATGTTTGTGTTTCCTTACCTATTGTTTATAGCTTTTCATTCCAGTTCCTTCTTTTTTTTCTGTTTGAAGTTAGATTTTTTTATGCTCTTCTTATTGTCTATCAGTGGGACAATCTCTATCAAATTAGCAGACATGTTAGTTTTAATTTTTTTAATTTTTTAATCTATTCTAAGTGTGCTTGTTAACAATTAGATGATATATACGCTATTAGTGTAATTTCATATTCTTCCCTTTCTTCCTGCCAAAAAAAAAAGAAAAGAAAAAAAATCCCTGGGAAATCAATAAAAAAACAATGATCTTCGAGCATACGCATATCTTTGATTTTTGCTGCTTTTTTTTTTTTTTTTGAGAAAGGGAGGGGTAGGAAGGGTTAAACTGCTAATTTTGTTAGTCTTAAATTCCGGCATCAACAACCTTTTCCTATTTAGCCACCATGATCATTTTACTCTATATTTGTTTCTACTTGGTGAAGGTCTCATGAGTTTGCCAAATTACTGACAAGGATAGTTTTGGAAAGATGAGAGAGGAGCAGGCGTGGAGCACCGTGACGGGAGCCAATGGGAGGAAGGTGCTTTAGCATACATTTTGGAAGATAGACAACAAGATTTACTTATTTTAACCTCTTCACAGATTCTGCCCCAACAATGAGTTATTCAGTTTGAAAACCACATAGTTAAGTATACAGCCCCTGTATACTTACTAAATGTTGGATTAAAATAGAAAAGCCAGGCCATCACAGGGAGATGGGGATGAGGAAGTAAAAATATGTGTTTAAGGAGGGCATTTCAACACTGTGAGCTAATTTTACAGAAGGAAGTGAAAATAGTGAGAAAAAAAAAGTGGAAAAATTTTTCAGAGACTGAAAAAAGCAGACTAGAGCAAGCCCATTTTGTGGGAATAGAAAAAAAAAGGTAAAATATGTAAATAACTGATCGGGGAGATTTATTTCAATGATGTTTTCGAAACAAAAGAGAATTGTCGTATTACTGCTCTTAATTAAAAGGCAACAAACACACTTATGATGGGAACTAAATATCTAATTAGAGGGTGCTTGGGGAGTAAATATCTGTGTTTTTAAATCTCCTTCATAGAAAACATGCCCAGCGTTGGGATGGAAAGGATTAGAAAGAAAGATAAAAGGCCCAGACGGTGCTCCACGGAGCAAGGGGGATAAGACAGATGAAGAACATGCCTACTTATTGCTGTGTGGGCTCGTTCTCCTGGTCCCCTAGTCCCTTGTGGTGAGATGGCTGGTCCTCCCTGTCATACTCCTCAGAATCCCAGAGCTGAAGCATCACAAGAAATAAAAGCAGTAGGTGGTCACCTGGATGACACGGGGAGGGGGTAATGGCCAAGCAGGCAATGAAGATGGGCATTTCGAGAAACAATGGCTTTGCTATCATACAAGGGAGCCTATTGCAGCCTTATTTACAGACAGAAAAGGGGGATTGAAAATATAGGTATTACTCCCAAAATTATGTAGTGATGATTAGGTAAAAAGGAAGAATAATCACTGGAGAATTCATTGCTGTTACAACTCAAATACAGAAAGAAGAAAGTGATTATATAATTAGAATGATTAACACAGAATTCACTACTGACTGAGAAAGTACCATGAGGAATATCAGAAATGATAGGAATAGGAACAACTTGGGACATTTTGATTTGAAATCCTATGACCACTTTAAAAAATAGAAACAATGGAAATATAGGTAATAATAATTGTCTAGCTCCCAAAAAAAACATTTCTAGAAGAGTCAAATGATGGCCAAGAAATAGATACAACTGTACAAACCATCTTTATGGCATCCTCCTCAGAGCATTTTACCTTGAAATTATAGCTTTTTTATTGCCTGAATATCAAAAATATTTATCCACCAGTTTTCTCCAGCAGCCCTGTTAGGAAATCCATTCCTATTGAATTACATTAAAGGAATTCTTCTTGAAGATAAGCTGGGTTTGGGGAAAACCTCAGTCATCTATCAGGACATAGTTGACGCATCTAGGGGACCCGCAGATACAAAAATGCCACGTAGTTCGACTCCTGAATTCAGAGCAGCACATAAAAGTGAGTTCCCCTCTTCTCTGAGGTCTGTTGATTTTGCAGTTGGTAATGAGCAAAGGGTAGGTTTCTCATTTTTTTCCTTGCATGCTAGAATTCCCAGCTACTGATAATCAAAATCAGAGAAGCAAGTAGGGGGTCTCAACGATGAACTGCAAAGGGAGAGTCATTCAAGAATCATCAGCAATTCAGTTGTAAAGATCGAATTTAATTTTAGCAGAAATAAGTTTAAACACCTAAAAGCAAAGTGAGCCCTGTGAGGCCTGTCAGTGGACGTCTGGATGAGCAAGAGATGGATCAGGTTATAAACTTACAAAAACAAGACACTGCATTTCTCAGATATTAAGATGATTGCATTCATGAAAAGGCATAGCTTTAAAAGTCCTTGCTGTAGTCAGTCTTGTCCCAACTGCACCATGTAACCTTAGGTGGCTTTATTAGGTGAATGTTTTAGGACTCCAAAATTTGTATTTAGTTCTGCATAATGGAATTCAAAGAGATTCTTCCCATTAATAACTTTCCCGTTGTTTTGCTATTCCTTTGCATCTGGGTGGCACAGTTGGGTTGAGCGTCCGACTCTAGATTTCAGTTCAGGTCGTGATCTCAGGGTCTCGAGATGGAGCCCCCTTATGGGCTTTGCGCTCAGATCAGAATCTGCTTGAGATTCACTCCCTCTTCCTCTCCCTCTGCCCCTCCCCCTGCTCTCTTGTGCACACTCTGTCTCTAAAATAAGTAAATAAATCTTTTTTTAAAAGAAGGATCACTTAATATATATTTAATTTTAAAATAATTAATACACCAATGGCATAAAAGTTTACAACATTTCTGATGTCTGCATCTGTCCCTTGGTTGGTGTTTAGGTGGTGGCTCTGGGGGATGTCCCCGATGGCACTCTGGTCACTGTGATGGCGGGCAATGATGAAAATTACTCAGCTGAACTGAGAAATGCCACCGCAGCCATGAAAAACCAAGTTGCGAGATTCAATGACCTCAGGTTTGTCGGTCGGAGTGGAAGAGGTATGTATCCATCAAAACTAAAATGGGGGTGCAGAGTCTTACACGGCAACAAATCCAGATTTCAGAACTTCTAGAAGTGTCTGTGATGGGATCCCTGGAAGCACAGTCTTTCTTGTTGATATTGCTACTTCAAGCTTTTAAAAAAATACGGATTTAAAATGTAGTATCTTTTCAAGAATCTACCTTCACGTTGTTGCTTTCTATTATTGAATTAGTTTAAGACTGATTTGGAACATGGACTGAATTGTGAATTTCAAGGAAATCCCTCCCATCTTTACTAAAACGTAAAAATATAAAACTCACCATCGTGGAAACTAAGATTATATAACTGGTATTCTCCACTTGCTAATATCATAAATGTAAATCAGGGGAGTCTTTAACTTAGAATCCATGTGCTATCTATGACAAGGGACAGAGTTTCAAATGATCACATTTTAAGGGATATACAGTATATGGTTATTGAAATGTGGTTTCAAGTAAGTTTACCGTTTTATGATAAAATATGAAGAGACAGTGATAGTACCATTCTGGTTTGGCCAGTGTGGTGGCATTTATGACTTTCCTGTCACATGTAATTTGGATGCCTTCTTATTATTTGGGGGAGGGGTCAGACCCAGTTAACATTTTAGTACCGATCTGTTAAAGACTGGATTACCCAAAGGAACTGTTGCGTCAGGGCAGTTCTGTGTGCTTTTATTTTTCTATGCCTGTTACTAAAGCATTAGAGCAGAGAGAGGAATTTTGGCTCGTAATCTCCTCTGGTTTCCAGTTATTTTCAAATATCGTGTTTTTGCTGTATTGTTAAGAACTGAAGTCGTATTTTATAAATAGCAATAAGTACTAGAAGTTTAATGGAAGGAGGAAGGATAGTTTGTTTTGAAAATCTCATTTTCATAATATAGTATTGAATAAGCTAATGAATAAAAGTTATTTTGAATATAATTTAAAAAAGACATGATAAATACATAAACAGCAGTAGATGACTCTTGTATTAAAAAAAAAATTTAAAGGTATAACCAGTGGACAGTTAAACATAAGAGTAATCATACTCTTTATAAAGGCATTCAAAAATACAAGAAAATCTGTGATTAGTCGAAGAGAGGAAGGGGTAAAGGTGTGTTGCTCTTTTGGGCCTTCAGTTTTGCTATCTTAGCTGCCCGAAGCATTTTTAAAATAGAATCCTAGGTGGAGAAAATTTAAAAAACAAAAAAAAAACTTACAACATGATTGAAAATATGTGTTCGTAATACTAACTATGTTAATAATAGGGTAATGCAAAGAAAATTCTATCGACTTATTGAGAGCAGGAGAGATGCTGTAACATATGAAAGCATAAAGTCATTAAATGGGTTCACTTGTTATATTAAAAGTCCCCGCCTTTCCGTAAATGGAATTCACATTATGATTCAGAGATGTGTGTTTGGAAAACATCGTGAAGGCTTCAGATGAGTAGCTGGTAGAGTAGGTGAGAAGCCAATAAAACACAAAGGCCTATTGCCTGGCCCCTGCCTACCAGCCTAGCGAACAACCTCGGTTCAATTCTTGGGGATTTATACCATCAGGGACGATGGTTGAGGCGCCTTGGGTTGCCCTTCCAGGGAAAGCTGTGCATCGATGTGGGTCCCCGTGTCAGGTTTTGGTTTTAAAAGTTTGGGAAACGTGAACGGATCGTGCCTGTGACACTTTCCCATGAGAAGAGCCGTGGTGGCCTTGGGGCCGTGTGCAGTAAGTTGGTGATAATAAAGAATGGGATTTTGAAAGCAGCGTGCTTCCTTTTCTGGCATTGAGGGCTGGTCTCTGGTCCCTCATTGGCCATTTCTGTTTTGAGTGGGTGACTAATAGAGGTGCCTTGTGTTTACTTGGGTAACAGTGAACTGTTTCCCCAAGGTGTGGATTGTTTGCAGTTGGCTGCCTGATTCATGCCAGTATGCCCTAGAGTTTGCATAAAACCCAAAGAGTAAAATAGCTACAACCAAGGCTGGGCTGTCTTCAGATAACCTGGAACAAAAAAAAATCGATGAAAATGCCATAAACGGACAATATCTGTTTTGAACGGGCTCGGCTTCCCAGGAGTGATCATAAGCAATCCCAAATACAGGAACCCTAATTCCGTGTTTGACCCAATTCTGGTTACCCTGTGTATTATTGGTCTTGAGTGGGTTGTTTTTCTGTTTGTTTGTGGGGGTTTTTGTTTGTTTGTTTGGGGTTTTTTTTGGTCAATACTACAAAACAAAATGAGCTGTCAAAAGGCCCCGTTTGACTTTGTCTCGTGATCTCTCTCCAGTCATAAAATACAACTTGATTTTACTCTCTCGAGTGTAAGTGTCAACAGCAAAGCCTGCCAGATTTTTTTTTTCTTTTTGCAATTTGCTTCCCATTATGAAGAGAACAGATGATTCTCACTAATTTTGACAATTAGCCTTAATCTTCCTCACTGAAACTTGCCCTTTAAAAGTTTCATTACGTTTTATGAAGCGATCGTAAGACTATTTACTGTTTCATTTTCTGTTTTTGAAAATGTGCCTAAAAACACGTCATTGGCATAAACATGCCACCGTGGCCGAGAAGGTCCTGGCTGTTGGCTCATCCAAACATTTCAATGCCAGGTTCACATTCTGTCAAACAGCACCGATCCGAGGGTTTCTCAAAAGGGCTTGGTTCTCACTTCTAAATGAAGGGCAGAGAAAGAAAACTCCCTTTTCTTTTACCAGCTGCCAGTCCGTGGGGTTTGGAAAACCTCACAGAAATTGCCAGAGGTTGGACGTGGAAGGGTTTTTCTCTGGTCGACAGAACTGATCTGTCTGAGTGCTGGCTCTTATCCAGGATCACAACTTATAACCTCAAGTTCAGCCTGCAACCGGGAAAACCTGCCCGTCCGGCTTTGAGGGCCTTGCTGACAACATTGGCCCCTAAAAAATATTGGTGAAGCCTTCAGTAATCTGAACCGTCTTCCTTCTTCCCCTTCCCTACTTTTTCTCCTGGCCAATTTAAATCCCGTGCAGGGGATACGTCCCCCTTGGGCTTTGCTCCCTTCGATGCAGGGTCTCCATAGAAATGGACTCTGCCTTTACAGGGGATGAGAGGAGATGTAGAGCACACAGGTGGTTGCTCAGAACCTTTCGCACTTAACCACAGGTTCTGAAGAACCGTCCCTCACTCCCGGAAAATTGAAGTTCAGGATCAAAAGGAGTTTCTCCTTGGCGAGGTTAATTAGCAGTAGCTTACGTCGGTTGACATCAACAGTCGAGACAGGTTATCACTGGTATTTTCAGTGACAAGAAAGCGTATCGTGGCTGCCGCTGAGGGACACTGAAGAAATTTTAGCAGTGAGATCTGTGAGTGCTTCCGCCACTGTTGTAGTACGTAATCAGTTGGAAAGGAATCCATCAATCAGGGAATACGGCTTTAGTTAATTCATTTTAGAACCAAAGAGGAAATCTACCAGACCGTATCATCAACCACATCATAAAGGGGGGGAAGAGAATCCAGTGCAAATTTCCTCCTAATTCCTAAGAATATGATTTTTTAATCTTTTGGGAACATCATAGATAATTGTGAAAATCCTTTGGAAGCCTTCTCCCAAGGGGGGAAGAAATATGCATGTGCTCTTCTACCCAGAGTTTCATGCACAGTTCCAGTTTCCAGGACTGTTGAGGCTCATTTATGGACCTTCTGGGGATCCACGGACCCCCAAGCCAAGCGTCTGTGAATTTGGAACTTTGTCTTGACCATGGAGGGCCAGCCTCACACCGGGCTGCACAGAGTAGATAACTGGAATATGAATAAATGAACAGACGAGGTGGACATTCTTCTTGCACCCTGTGTGTTTTGGTAGCACCTGTTTTTATTATAGCCAGGACCTGGTTTGTATAATTAGGAAAATAGATCCCATTCAAACTGCTGGTCCAAACTTCCCGTAGGTCATCAGGTATGCACACATGTAGTCCCTTAAAAGGGGAAGGGGCCCATTTTATTATAGCCTCTTGCCTAGTGAATGCCTAAGCTCTCCCTTCCCCCCTTTACCTCTCCCTCTCCCCCGACCCCTGCTGCGCTGCAGTGTGAATTCCACACTCAGCCCCTTGAGGTCTGGGAGTTCTCCTGTCTGTTACAATGGGGTTTAATTCCTTGGAGGAATTTCTGTTTATGTTGACCTCCCTGGCAACTTCAGTCTTCCCCCACTTTCAAAATAGTACCCTTTCCCAATGCTTTTATAAAATGAAATTCCTTCATTATATTCTTGCTATGGATGTCTTCTCAGACATAATATTTACCCTGTCACAATCTGGGTTATTGCATATTTGCGTAATGTTTGTTACTTAAGGCAGTTTCATTCTTACGGTATTTTGCATTATTTGGGGAACAGTATGGGGAGGTTGCTTTCAGACGAGTGAAAGACCATGGCTGAGATGAAAGGAAGGTCCATTTAAACTGTCCTGGTATCCTACACGCAAAGAGACGTGTCTTTATGGAGCGGTTGTTACTAAGAAATGGTCGGAATGACTCACAATATTATCATAGGATCCAAGGCATTCTCCCCTCCATCCCAGAGTCCCAGAAAGAGGGGTAGGAAAAATTTATCTGACAACCCCAGAGTTGTTCCATGGGCAACATTCAAGATAATAAGCTGGCAATCAGATCTCCTGGAGAGAATACAAGAAAAAGGCATGATTAAAAACAACAACAACAAAAGACCCAGCTTCTGAGACACCAAGCTCCGGGCAGCCCTAGCAAATAATTCCTTTAGATGGCAGGTCGAAAGCTGGTGTCCTGGATCTGATGGAGAATTCATCTTTAGAGATCAGGTTTCTCATTCTGTTTCCCATTTGCCAATAAAAGGGTAGTAACACGTTCTCAAAGCAAGTTGCTTCCTACCCCCAGCCGCTACCCCTGGCAGTCCTTGTCCCTGCCAACACCATGGCAAGGACCAAGGAGGAAAGCTCTCTTGGAAACTGCTTATGCTTGGAACATAGAATTTCACAATTTATCTCTTCACGGTTTTCTTGCTGATTTTATGAAGTGCCAGACTTCACCGTTGGTGTCAGACAGCTTTTTTTAAAAATGAAGTTAATGGTATGAACAATATTTCAGAGTTGGTGGTCAGATGCTAGGCTTCACCCACCCTCCACCCCTTCTGTGCCGGCCGGCTTGCGTTTGGTCAAGGCGGTTCCTTTTGGTGGGGACCGCGGGCTATCAGTCAGAAAGAGCCTCCGAGAGAAATAATGGTTCAATGATTTTTAGAGCTTCCTGTTTCAGCAGCAAGCATTATAGACATAAACAGTGATCCGGCCAACGGCTGCAACGCTGCTCTGGTTCTAATAAATCAGTTTTGTATTTTCTTTCTGTGCTGGTTGGCGAGGGGCAAGAGAGGGTGGAGAAGATTGGTTATGGAAGAGCATAGTCTGTGTTATTTCTTTTTTTTTAGGAAAAATTGTCGGAAAAGAGAGAGGGTATACTGTCTGCTGACTGTTCTCTTTCTGTTGATTATGAAACGAGTTCAGATCAGTAAGGGGATGTTTATAAATAGTTGTGTCCTGTCAGTATGTAGAGGTTATGTGGTTTTGGAGGATCTGTTGGACTTTCAGTCAGTGGGGTGTGTCTGTGTTCGTGTGTGCACACAGGCATCCGCCCTCCCATTGAGAAGTCTTCTTGGACCAAATTATCTTCGGGACTAAATGCATGCTAATCACATCTTCTCATTGAAGCCTAAATGATGCAATTAACAAAAATTAATAAGTGAGCAGCATGGATTGAATGAGTATTCATGGGAATACTTCCAAATATGCCACTTTTATTGCTCACTCTCGGGGCGTCGGGGACGAATTGCTGTTCTTCGAGATTCTTATTTTATACACACGCATTAGTGGACTCCAGGCAACGTCTGCCGCCCTTCATCAGCTGTGTTGTGAGTCCCGCACTCAAGAGAGGCACGTTTCGGTCTGTGCTCAGAACGGAGCTCTCCTTGTTGTACCCTTTGCCCTGCGCTGATTTGGGACTCAAGCATGTTGCCCAGCCTCTGTTGGCCTATATTGGGCATGGATCCATGTAGGAACTCCATTTGTTGACACTGAACTGTCTCCAGGGAGGATTTCAGGTAGTTGAGGACCCCCAAACCACGAAGCGATCCCAACAAGCTCCTTCGAGAGGCTCATGGCCTTTCAGCTGCCGGATTCAAAATGTGTTGTCTTGTGATTTTTTGGTGAGGACGCATTCGTTTAGAAGCTACTTAACCTGTGTTTTTCTCCAAGAAGATGTAAGTAAATTTCCGGTTTGTTTTTCAATTTGGATTAATCCCTGCTTATACCTGGAGAGTTAAGCCCGTCATTACGAATGTACGGGTGGCGCAAACTGCAGATCCATACCAGCTCCCCGAAGCCTCCCGACTCAAGGAAACGCCTGGGTCTGGTTAATGGGAGGGCTCGGCAGGCATTCTCATGGGTGCTGGTGGCCCTTACTGAGTCACTGTATGCAAACAAAGGAGACTCTCCTTGGCTGAAACAAAGGCAATGCACAGGAATATGGGCGGTTTGAGCACAGTTGGTGATCTGTGTGCTTATCAGATCTGGGCAGACAAGGCGAGGAGGGATGGGCCTGTTCCGAGGTGGAAACATTCCAGTTTGCTCAAGGCAGTGGTTTTGGGTCTTTACAGATGTTTTTCCTTCATTCTTATTTGAGTGGGTCTTTACAGATGTTTTTCCTTCATTCTTATTTGAAACCGTCGTATGGAGTACAATCAGTATCTATTTATCTATTTAGAATTAATGAGGAGCAGACCTCAACTCATCTCATAATAAGGCTTTGTCTGCCCCATTAAATGGTGTGTCTTCAGCACCTGCACCGCTGGGTCTTTCCAGATGCTCTGCCTTCATCGTCCCATTGGAAACCACCCGGCACTTCACAGTTGGTATTTTATCTATCCATCTGCTTGTCGATTTTGATGGTGGTCTCTCTCAGTGGTTCCCACCTAGGGTGATTTTGACCCCCACGGGACACTTGGCAATAGCTAGAGACACGTTTAGCTCTCACAGCTGGGATGGGGGACTGCCGTGATCATCTAGTGGGCGGAGGCCAGGGACGCTGCTATACACCCTGCGGTGCTTAGGACAGTCCCCGACAGCAGCGTTACCCGTCTGAAATGTCAGTCCTGCCGAGATTGAGAACACTCATCCCACATCACACTCATTCATAAGAAGTTGTAAAATGTCTCCCTTGCCCCTCTGCCCTCACTTTCTGCCTCTCTACAAAATGCATGAAACACTTACATTAAAAAGTGCACAGAGAATAAAAAAATAAAATTAGAAAGCATCACTGAATATTAAAGTCTTGTTTTAAGTATGAAAACATACCAGTGTTCCGTATGCATAGAATTGCCCCATCTCCGAACAGGAACATCCCGGGTGGGGGCCAGGAGAGGCTGCGGGTGGGGTGGGCCACATAGCAGGAGAAGCTCTTCCTGGAGGACTCCCCCACTGCAGCTGCTCCCCCAGGAATGTCCCACAGGTGCAGGTCCACAGGGACTGTCAGAAAAAATGAAAGTACCCTGCCGGCTTCTCAGTGCTCAGCACCAACCCCCAGAGGGCTTCAGTCCGGGACCGCAGATCCTCCGACCCAGGAACACAAGTGGATGTGAATGGCCAGTGTCCACTCGAACTAAAAAGTGCGAAAAGCCAAGTCCTGGAATGCATCACTGACAGATACCTTGCAGACGCTGGAAAGGGCTTGGTCTGCACACCTGAAAAAAGGGGGGGGGACATATAGAAGGAGCAGAGAATGGACCCAAGTTGCTGGTCATCTCTGAGATGGCCCTGGGTTTTCAGGTACCACAGACAGACGGGTGGATTCTCCCAGAGCTTTCTCCCACCTGCCCTAACACATCTGCTCTCACCTGTTTCCCATACTGAGATTCAGGCAAAGGTGGTTTGAAAAAAATCCGAAGAGTCCGCTAGGGGTTCTTATCCAGGTAGCGTCTGCTGCGGGTTGAATTTCTTGAGTAAGTTTTGCCGTGAGGGCTTTCTCTGGTTTTTATTTGGTTGCTTGCTTTTACCCTGCATGGAAAGCCCCACGCCTAACTCTCCTGCCCCATGGATACACCTGCTTCTTTTACGCTCCCCTCAGTAAAGCAACCATCTCCCAGATTCGGCATGGAGCTCCAGTGCGTGTCAAATAGGCTGAGACAGCTCGCTATCCGAGTGGGAGCTCACGGGTATCATCTGTCCTGGGGACTGCACAGAGCCCATGTGCTGTCCCTACATGTGCTTGGGAGTGAAGGTCGCCAGGGCCAGAGCTCAAGAACAGCGGGCATGCGTGGGGACACTGTGGTGATAACTGAGACCCAAGCACCCTGAGAGATGTGCCTGCGACTCCTAAGAGGTGGACGCCCAAGAATTTTCAAGACCTAGAAATTCTAGGCACCTTGTGGTATCACCCGTGCCTGGTGCAGAGCGGAGACTCATGAGACGTCTTCGAATGAGTGACTACCCCAGTCCTCTTGCTCTCTGGGCAGTGTAGTCTTGTGGTTCACACGTACGTGGGCTTTACTGGATTCTCTGCTGAGGAGAGCATCTCACCCTCAACACTATCAACACTTAGGGCTGGTGTGTCTTTGCTGTGGGGCTGCCCTGTGTGTTGTTGGATGGTTAGCAGGATCCCTGGCCTCAGCCCAGGGGCCAATAGCATCTCCCTTCCTAGTTGTGACAGCCACAAATGTCCACAGGCGTTGTCAAATGTCCTTGGGGACGGGGGGTGGAGGGATGGCCCCCTGTTGAGAACACTAGCACAGAGCTGCACGTCCGTGGGCAAGTGACTTGACCTTTCTGAGCCTGATTCTGGCTTTGTCCTTGCGGGGATGGGGTGTGCAGGGAGGACTGCCTGACCTAAGACACACTATAAGCACGATTGCTTTACGGGGTTTATCTGCTTCAGGGACACTAACGCGGTAGAGGAGGTGATGGAAACTCTGTGAGCTCGTAACAAACGAGCAATAGGGACCTGCTTTTTTGTTTATCCAAACAGATGAGTTTTCCAGGAAGGGAACCTCAACGCTGGTCCTGGCTCCTCAGCCGCGTGGAGTTCTCAGGTCGTGAAAGAGTTATACGCAGCGGGCACTGAGATTTCAGATTAGCAATGGCAGAGACGAAATTAAATATGTCCTGTAATATGAAGCACTGTTGTTCATGGGAAAAGAAGTTCTCCCAACGTAGCCATTCCAAGTCTTTTGTCCAAACATTAATGGCATGCAAATATTTATGATTCATACATGCCCCTTTAATTCCCAACCGTATTTTAACAATAAACACTGCATTTTCACAATGAAGCAGAATAATCCCTTTGTCCTGTCGCTGGGCTCCGCAGGCTGGCACCCGGCAGCATCACATTCTTCCTGTACGGTAATTGCTGACTCCACCCAAGTTTAGGGAGTTTTATGGTAGTCTCACGACAGCCTGCCTTGGACCGTGCTTAAGGACATCCTGGCTGTCCCACTGGAAGCCATTTTAAGGTTGTATCTCAGCAGTTTCAGAAACTGCAAGTGAACATCCATGCACTTTTTTTTTTTTCTGGCCAGCTATAAATGGGGAATTCATTAATCTGGCTACGGCTTGGAAAGGTCTCTTACTATGCTACCATCTTGCATTCTGTCCAAATCCATGGGTTCTAGATGATACTAAAGCCATTGTCTCCCATTCGAGGGTCCTCTGATTCATAATGACAACATAGAACACATACGTCTAGTTGTGATGATTCTGTGGGTCTTTGGAAAGTAGCGTGACATGTATGAGAAGCGGATGCCCTTGCAGGACTCGCTAAGAGGTGCTGGCCTCAGTCTCCCCTTCTGTGCAGTAGGTGTGATGGTGCCCTTCATACACACTTTGAAGGTTATCAGGATGATTGCAACTAGATGATGTCTGTGTGGCAGGACTCAGGAAGAAGAATTCTCACTCACCTCAGCATGGTCCTTCCCTCTGCAATGAGAAGCACTGGGGGAGGTGGGTTGAGAGCAGGTGGGGTCAGCCCCTGAGTCCCTGAATCAGAACGTTGGGAAGGAGACTGTTTTCCAGTGTCCACTCCTGGATGGAAGGAATTCCTTTATCCTGCAAAGAACCTCGTAAAATGAGCATGCCGGAGACGTAGCAGGAGTTTCATAAATATTCATAAGTAAATACGATGATAATAATAATATGATCATTGCAGACATTTGCTGGATGTTTTGACACAGCCAGGACCTTGTGTTCTCCATTTTAATATTGGTGAGTCTCGCACAGGCTTTGGACCCTTCCAATCAGGGAAGTATAATGTCCATTGCTTTTTTCTGAGAACTGACCCCCACCCCACGAGGTCATTTGGTGAGGGTATCTCATTCATTCTTTATCCAGTCGTTCATCAGATACGCATTGTGCACCTACCAATATCCAGGCACCGGGCTCCCACTGGAGATACAAAAGTCAGCCAAAGAGAAGCCACAGCCTTCAGGGGCTAGCGAGGGGCCAACAGTTAAGCAGGCCATCAGTGTTCTGAGCGGTCAGCACCATGGGCAGGTGCGACAGAGCAAAGGAGCAGCCGTGCAGAACCTAGTGAAGAGAGGAGGGGTCTTCCTGGACAAATTGTCATCTCGGTTGAGACATTTCAGGGTGTGGAAGAGGTTATCGAGGTGAAGAGTGTCCAAGCAGAGAAAATAGGGTGGGGAGAAATGCCTGGCCTGTCCAGGAGCCAGGAGATACTTGGGTGGCCCGCTGGGGAAGGTCTTGGAGCAGGATGAGACCCAGAGAGTTGCTCAGGACCTTGACAACCATCCACACGGGAATTTGGTCTGCTCCCAGGGAAATGGAGAACCGCCGACTTGTTTTCAGCAGGGACTTGACATACCCAGATACAAATTGTAGGAAGATAGTCAGATTGCAGACTGAGGAAGGGAAAGCATGCTGGGGGGTTCAAAGACCAAGAACTCCCAGTTCTCCCTGCAGGCCAGCCTCAGACGTGTGCATACCCGGTTTGCAGATAGCTCATTTGGTAAATGTCGTTGTGCCCAGAGTCCACTCCTGCCAGGCCCTGCCTGCCACACCCCCAGCCTTGCCTGGAGCCTCCCTCTTCTTCCTTCTAAGCCTCCACACCCACCTGCCCCCATGCTTCCTGGAAGCAGCCACTGTGCGGTCTAAAGAGAAGACCCCAGCGCTGCCTTGCCTTCTGAGTGTCCACCCCTGGGAGCTCTGGGTAGCACCAGTGTGGTGTTGGGCTGTGTATTTGAGGCCATGGGCCATCACACAAGCAGAATCAGGGCTAGGACGAGGCCACTTTGATCACCTGTCCTATGTTAGCTTCTAGCTCAACCTCTGCTGAGGAACTTGGGTCACCAACCAGAGGGCTCTCTGGGCGACAGGCGTGGCCTTGGCCTAAAGAGAGCTGTGAATTCAGGGTCTTGGAAGTGTTTGGACTAAAAGGATTAATACTTGATTCTTCCACCAAGATAGTCAGGAACTGTGATACCAAAAGAAAAAGGAAGATCAACAAGGGACCGTGAAATCTAGGGAAAAGAGTGCAAGGTCACATACGCATCATAGCGTCTTGGGTTTGGTAAATACTCTCCCTGGAGAAGAAAGCTTGTCCTCCATTCCTTTGGTAAACCTGAGTTGCTCACACCCAAGCCACAGAAAAAAGGAAAGCGATGCTTTCAAAGTGAAATCAGATATCATAAAGAACCAGCTGTCAAAACTGAAAGTTTATAGAAGAATTCATCGATCCAGTTATCAGACATTTTTTATTGCCTCGGAACAGAAGACACAAAGATTAATAAAATGCTGTCCCTGTCCTCAGCTTGTTTTTATAGAACATCTCCAGAGAAAATGCTTTTCATGTTGGTTTTCTGTAAGTAAAACTCTTTTTCAAGCAATCCCATCATTCCAAAAAAAAAAAAAAAATCTGTTTTTTATGAAAAACTTTGTGTTTTGAACACCTGTCAGTAAACTTTGGGGAAGGGGTGCCACTAGCATGGGCCTCCCACCTGCATTTTGCCTGGGTGGCTGCAGGTACAATTAGATAAACACATCTGCAAACACATGGGGGCCCTTTGCATGCAAGTGGATACGCACCAACATCTTAATTTCCATTCAATTTAGAGAAAGTAGGAAACTCTGTGCCACTTGAAGGGTCTGTACCCTCTTCAGAAATCCCCAAATAAACAGTGATACAGCTCGACTGTCAAACGTCGTGGTGTGTGTTTGGATGACGAAATGGACAGGGAGCAAAAGCATGAATGTTGGCCGTTAGGTTGATCCAGTGGAAAAGTGAGAAATGTAAATTAAAACGATTTTGTGAAAAATACCCCCAATTCAGATTTCCCCTCGGAATCTGAGGGTGCATTAATTTCCATACTCAGTTATCCTTGATGAAAAAGTAGGCCCGACACAATCTATATGGTAAAAGGAGAAATCCTCCGGCGACATTTCAGAATCTGTTGGGATTTCCAGAATTTGCAAAGAGCCAAACTGGAGCCTTCACGGGCTTTCTTGCTTTTCAAAAGCTGCGTTGTTGTGTTTTGTTTTGTTGTGTTGTGTTTCCTTTGATTTTTCCTTACGTGCTGCCTGAAGTGTTTAGAGTGTGAGCCCAACCTGCTTTCCTGCAGCGATGCACGCATGTGTGAAAACCGTGCTGGTGTGTCCCGCGCGCGGTCTGACCCCCCCCCCCCCAGCCCCCCAAGGCAGACGGTCCTCTGTGCCTACGGCCTTCCCTTGCGTGACAAAGGGCAAGTTTCACATCCCACCGAAACTGCCCGAAAAGGAGAAGATGACTCACGGGTCCAAACGGACCCCAAGGAGAGTGAGAGAAACACAGCCCAGCTGGCTGAGGAGCCCCAGCAGGGGGCTTGGCTCGCCAGGAGCCAACCCCGGGAGGGACAGTCACAGTCGGACGGGGGTTAGTCAGAAAGTCGCCCCTGACGCCACTGGCGTAGGGGGACGTTGCTGTGATGGGACAGGGCCCCCCGCTTCCGAACCTGCTGTTTCACTCCTGGACCAGAGATGAGTTTGAGTGGCCTTCACGCCTCGTCTTCCCCCTCCCCCCGCCCCGCGGCCCTTCGGGAAGCAGTTCTGAGGTTTAGCCACTTCCCAGATGCGGTGAGGAAGTGGGGTGGGCGCCCGGGCCGTGCGGAACTGCCGTGTCCAGCCGCGGCTTTATGAGACCACAGCTGGCTGTCCGAGCTCCGCAGGCCCGGGGGCCGCCGTGCCGCGCCCGTCATGGCGGCGAGCGTCCGGGAGGACTCGCCCGTGACCTTCTTCCCAACTAAATAAAGCAGTCAGTATTGCGTCCTGGCACTTGGATGAACAAGCTGGCGTCGAGGGGGAGGACACGGGCTCCACGGGGAGCATTTGGCCCAGCTTGTTTATAAGGCGGCTCAGCGCGGAGGTCGCCAGCTGGCGGGGCCGCAGTGAACTTGACGTTCGAGTTAAACGTGCCGTCTCCCTGATGGGTCTGGAGGCCTCGCTCTGCTGTCCGGCCGGCCGCCCTGGACGCTCTGCCTTGGTTTGCAGGAATTCCTGGGGAAGAGGGGCTGGGCCTGCTGGAGCTCTGTGGGCGCCGCCTGCCCAGCTCTGACGTGCTCACCCACCTCCCCCGTCAGACCCCAGCAGCCCTCCTCACCTGCTCCTCCTCCCCGCATCGCCCACGGCTCAGTCTTTGCGGAATCACGTTTCTCACGTCTCTTAACGATAATTAAACTGGTATTTCCTGACTCATTATTTCATTTCACTTGCATAATGGCACTGTGAGATGGAAGGACTGGTATTACCCCCATTTCACAGATGACAAGGCAGAGGCTCCAGATGGGTTAAGTAACTTGCCCAAGGTCACACAACTAGCAAGTGGGAGAGATTTAAGACACAGGCATTTTGACTTGAGAGTCCCTACTAGGCCTAGCCCTCTGTAGATTCCCAGGGCCCCCAGATTGTATAATCAGTGCCTTATCTTTTGCTGCTTTTGGGCATCAGGCAGCCCTTCTGTCCCTTACTGTGTCCTCCCACCTTATTCGTTCCTCGTGTTTGTGCTTCTAAATAGTTTCCTGCTAGAACCCAACCACTGGCCAGTGCGGAGGCTGCTGTCTGGGCTGGGGTTAGGTCTCCATGAGGGGGAGAAGGAAGGTCTCAGTGCCCCTCCCCGCTTGGTTAGCTCCCTCCACTGTGAAACCCCATGCAGGACACCTGTAACCCTGCAGCTTGCCTCCTGGGGAACCCAGAGCTGCGGCACGCCCAGGGTCACCTGCGCACTGACCAAGGCCCCTGCTTGTCTCCTGGTGCCAAAGCCAGGGCTGCGGGGAGCCTTCAAGGCTCTCTTGGCAAGGACTGGCTCCAGGCTGCAGGGCTGAGCATCAGCTGTCTCTACGGCAGCACCGTGCTCCCACCCCTGCACTTGGTCCTGCATTTGGTCCACTCTTGGAGTGGCTGTTATTTAGCCAGCCCTCGCGCCTTTGCTCTTCTCTGACTTACTGTTCTGGCTACAGCTTGCTGAGAAAAACACTTGAGAGTCTTTCACCCTCCACACCCACGCACTTAAAATACCAGGCCCATAGGTCATTTTAATGAGGGAATTTGGCGAGTAACGCGTGTGATTCTGGGGTGCGGCTACCACTTCCGCAGTTGCTGGCCAAGATGGGCTGCGTCTCAAGAGGGATGGGCCGGGAAGTGGTGGGGGGCAGAGTGTGGGGGGTCCTGAAGCTCAGCGGGTCAGTCCCGTGTGCCCACTGGCCAACTGTCCCCAGTTATCAAGCACAGTGCCAGGGCGGGTCGGAAGAGCACGAGGAAGTGGAAGGCAGAGTTTTCCTGGAGTGGGAAAATGTCACACACACCTGTGAACAAAATGTCATCACTTATTACCTCCGTCTATGAGGTAATAAGCAGATGTCCCGGTGCTCAAGGCTTTAAACAAGAGCCCATTGTGAGGGAAGCGACCAGAATATCTCCACCTTGGTGAACCACGTCACTGGGGCCAAAACGCTCCAGCTAGTAGCTTTTGCTGGGCAGGCACTTTGTATGACTGCACATAAAATGATGGGCATAAAATAATAGAATTATAATTATGAGCAACAATTTCACAAATATTCACTTTGGTTGAATTTCATTCCCGATTAAGTAGGCCAATCTGTGGTTAACCAGGGGGCGGCATTAAACACTCAACTGCCAGGAGTCCAAATTCAGCTCAGTGAGAAGCTGCTTTTGAATTATAACCCACGCTTGCAGTTAGCTGTCAAGCACATTCTGGGTATAGTGAGGCCCCCGGGACTATATTCACTTTTTTTTTTTTTTAAGATTTTATTTATTTATTTATTTGTCAGAGCGAGCGCACAAGCAGGGGAAGGGGCAGAGGGAGAAGCAGGCTTCCCGCTGAGCAAGGAACCTGACGTGGGGCTCGATCCCAGGACCCTGGGATCATGACCTGAACTAAAGGCAGATAGATGCTTAAGCGACTGAGCCATCCAGATGTCCCTATATTCAGTTTTTTGGGCAGTGGTAGAGCAGGGGAAAACTACCAAGAGTCTGGATTCCCGGTGCTGATGTCACCGACTTTGCAAGTAGAGATTTGGGATCCCATGACAATAATGTGAAGAACAGTGGGTGTAAAGCTGAGAGATCTGGGTTCTTTTGTGTATACAAGCTGTGTGACTTTGGGCAAATTGCTTAACGTCTCTGACCCTTAGCTTTGCTACCTATTAACCAGGAACAATAAAATTTATCTTGTTTATTTCACGAGAGCATTATAAGGACCAAATGCAATAGTATATGGGAAAGTGTTTGAAAGTTTGTAAGTTCTCCACAAATCTAGAAATGCCAGTATTATAAAGACGGTAATTCTTTGCTGTCATTTAGGAAACCAAGTATAGGATGGTTATAGCAGGGCTGCCACAGGGATGCGACCCATTTCTGGGGGTAAAATGCGCAGGTGCCCGTGAAGAAGCTGTGACTCAGTGCCAAGACCGGAATTCTTAAGACACTCGGTGTCTGAACTCGAACTAGGTTGAATAATGTTCCCTAAAAATTCATGCTTACCAGGAACCTCGGAATATGTGACCTTATTTCGATAGAGGGGCTTTGCAGATGTAATCAATAAGGCAAGGGCATTCTGGGTTAGGGTGGGCCCTAACTCCAATGACTGGTGTCCTTATAAAGAGAAGTTGATTTGGAGACCAAAGACCCACGGGGAAGAAGGCCATGTGACAACAGAGGCAAAAACTACATAATGCGGCTGCAAACCGATTGCCAGCAACTACCAGCACTGGGGCAAGGCCAGCAGGGATCCTCCCCTAGAGCCTTCAGAGGAAGCATGGCCCTGCGAACACCTTGATTTTGGACTTGTGGCCTCCAGAAGTGTGAGAGAGTGCATTTCTGTGTCTTCAGCCTCTGCTCCGGGTCTGTGCTGGTTTGTTACAGCAGCCCTAGGACGCTGATCCAGTGTTTTTGTGGAATCTGAAAGGCTGAAGCCACAGGCAACCGAGGAAGCACACATGTGTCCGTGAACGAGGGCGCCGGGAGGGCTGCGAACTCAGAAGATACGGTCAGAGTTGCAAGTGACCTTGCAGGTATCCCACAAGCCCGGAACCGCCTGTTTTGCAGACCAGAAGACTGGAGAGGTCAAATCATTAGTTACAAGAACTCCGACCTAACCCTCTTGCAGGAAGAGCCCCCCACCTCCACATCACCGTGCCCACCTCGCTCGCTGGACCTGACCTGCGGCCCCTCCTGCCAGCCCCCCTACTTTGGCCAGATGCCAGGGGAGAGGTGATCTGGGGCGTCTTCCTGCAGCCACACGTGAACCATGTCCTCAAGATGGCAAATCCCTAAAGCCCAAAAGGAATGTTCTCGGGCTTCCAGAAGAGAAGAGCTGCCGATGGGAAGATCAGTCTGAGGGCCAGGCCTCCCGGACTTCTCCAGTGCTCTGGCCCCCATGGGCACCTCTCCCCAGAAAGCAACCTCACCTCGCCTGGCAGATAGGTTGGCCGTGACTTTGGCTGTAAAGCCAGGCCGGACAAAGCCGGTTTCAGCATCCAATCGCAGCTTGTCATTGTTCTTCTTATCGTAGTCTTCCCTGGAGGCACAGTACAGATCCTTGGGGATTGTTCCCTGGTGACTTTTCATGATTAGGAATCGCTGGCTTGCTGCGGCCAAAGATGACACAGTTGACCCTTGAACAACATGGGTTGAACCACGCAGGCCCACTTACATGCAGATTTTTTCCGATAAATACAGTATAGGACTGTATTATAGGACTTTTCTTAATAATGTTTTCTTTTCTCTAGCTTACTGTATTGTAAGAACACAGTATATAATACAAAGGAAATGCAAAATATGTGTTAATTGACTGCTTACATTGTGGGTGAGTCTTCCGGTCAGCAGTAGGCTAATGGTAGTTTTGGGTAGGTCAAAGGTTATACACGAATTTCAACAGTGCAGGGGTCGTCACCCCTAACCTCTGTGCCGTTGGAGGGTCTACTGTATTTTTACTGAACTTTTTTTTGTGGCTTTCTTTTGTATTAAAACATGCATGACAGTTGAAAGTATCCTGCTCTAACCTGAGGAAGGAAGACAAGTTGATTTTTTTTTTTTTTTGGACAAGTTGATTTTTAAACGGTTTCAGAACAGATAGGGGAATGAATGGACCTGTTTTGTTTTCCTTTCATTTCTTTTTGGTTTTGTTTCATTTTACATGACTAAGAGGAGAAACTGTTAAATAGAAACCCACTGCCCTGATGTGGGCGGTCCGAACATCATGCTTAGTCAAACCTTAGAATCCTGTTGGGGAACTCTGAGAAAGAGAAAAAGAAAAATAGTAAAAGTGAGCACAACACACATACACACACACACACACACTCGCACGCATACCTTCGAATATCATGCCCCAGATACTGTTTTAATGGTTTTACTCCTATGAACTCATTTAACTTCCCCCAAAATGCTATAAGGTGCAGCATGCTATGGGAAATGCTGAGGCACAGAGGGGTCTAGGGCCTTGCCAAAGGACAGCTAGCCAGAGTTCAAACCCAGAGTTCATCCTCTGAACCACTTGGCCAAGGAGAAATGTTTTAAATTACTAATATAGGTGCATATTAATACTTATATTATTAATATTAATTGTTGGTCTATTTATATTAATTATTTACTTCCATGTTAGTAATTGTCTTCTAACTTATAAAAATATTTTTAAATAGTTTTTAAAAGTTACCAAAAGCATCGCGGTAGACATCTGTAATGAAAACACGCTCACGTCCCACGTGTTTACGTAAACTGCTTAGGTGGAGATCCACGTGTGTGTATATGTTTATAGTCCTTATTGAATCTCAATCTGTCAGTTACATATCGTTAAGTCAGTTTATTGACTATAAATTTTGTCTGGCCAATCCCTTGAGTGCCTCTAATAACATCTAGCATTTAAAAGTAATATTTAAAGTCAATTAACCAGCAATTAGTGTTTTTGAAATACAGAGAGAATAATTTTAACTTTGCCTATTCACAAACCCAGGAATTCTGTCTTTCCTAACCCTTAGAGGGACAGGCAATGTTAGAAGGGAAAGAGGGATACGGTTTCTTTTACTCCTTGGGGACAGTTACGGGGGAGTGGACAGCTGCCAATCCGATCCCATGTTCCCTGGAGTCTCGACTTGAAAGAAAACAAAACCGAATCTCTCTTGATCCTGTGTTGTTTATTGATGATTTAACGAAAGCCGCATAACCATGCAAAGTGTTAACATCTAGACAAACACCGAAGGTGTGCATTCCAGAATTTAAGGGAAGCCAAAGCTAAGGCAGTGTTGGAAAAACCACTCACTTATGCTGAAGAAGTACCACCTTTCCAGTCTGAGGGCTGGAAAGCATAAATTAATGGTCAACTACCCAGAAGATATATTCAGACCATGCCCTCATTTTTCGGTGTTCTCTTTTGTGTTCCAACAGGGAAAAGCTTCACTCTGACCATCACCGTCTTCACAAATCCACCGCAAGTTGCCACTTACCACAGAGCCATCAAAATCACAGTGGATGGACCCCGAGAACCTCGAAGTAAGTGGGCCCCCCATGGGGCTGGCACACCTTCTGGGCTGGTAAACTGAGGCACCGGGGATGGTATCTCAGAATCCTTGGGTTGAACTGTCACTGCTCAAATGTGGCTAAAACCTCTGTCAGAGAGGACTGTGAGGCCCCTGCAGGGAGAAAGGATTTTATTGTTGACACTCACCCCTCAAAGTTTGTCTCTGAGCCCTGGGCTCCTTTTAAAGCATTCTCTTAGGGGGCAGAGAAGCAAATTGGGCTGAGTCAAGTGCGTGTTCGAAGCATTTGGGGGCCTCAGGAGACTGAGGACTAGTCCCTCAAATACACGGTGAAGTTCAACAGGATCAGAAACAAACAGTAAATGGAAGATTGGCCAGCCACAGGGGAGGCCAAAAAATGCCTCTGAGCTTCAGAGTGGACCACAAGGGGCTGATTACTATCCATGCTGGCCTTTTATTCATTTGTTAAGGCCAGAGATGAAAACTATGAAAATGACCTTTTTCTTTCTGTGGCACAGATCAGAATCTTATTACAGGACTGATGAAAATAGAGAATGGGAGGGCAGAAGAATTCCTGGGGGAAAACCAGTAAATATAGAAAGACGGTACCAAAAAAAGAACTCCTGTGAGGAGAGCTTTTTTAAAAAGCAGTGGGGTTGTTTAGTCTGCAGAAAGATGTCTTCACGGTGACTTAATGACTATCTTTGAGTGAACACAAGAGTAACACTCTTTTCCAGAGCCACACCCTTCCCCAGGACGGAGGCTGGGTTCTGCCCAGCGTCGGCATGCCTCCAAACCGTATCAGGTCCCTGGTGGAAAATGAGTACTCTCTCTTCTGATGGGAGAGCGATTCAAAAACAGGGCTTCCCACTATGCCTGGAGGTTGAGATGCAGGGAGGTCAGGTCGTAAACCGGAGTGGTTAGGAATTTGGGCTCTGGGGGCAAAACAAGTGGAGTTCTGGTTCAGGCACATAAGCCTTCAGCAAGTTACGGAGCCTCCCTGGACCTCAGTCTCCTCGTCTACAATGGAGACAGTCATAAGGGCTTCTTTCTAAGACAGAAGGAGACAGTGCTCTGTGCCTGGCACGGAGAATGAACTCAGCAATGTTCTCCATCCCCAGTAGAGGTTCCCTGGCTGCCTCTGAGGCTGGGGCTCGGCCGGGCAGTCCTCCAGAGGCGCTTCTCACAGTGGGGATGCTGCTGGGGTGGTGGGGCTGCCGCCAGGCGTGGTTCTACAGGTCACCCTGTGCTCACCCCAGCTGTGGCAGGGTCCTGGCTGCAGCCTCAGGGTGTCTCCATCACCTGCTAGAACCATCCATGCACTGCCTCAGCTTTCTCAGTGCCCTAGAGTGGGAAGAACCCCCCCCCCACCCTGCACAAGGAACCACCAGGGACAGCCCCCCCGGGACATGGTATTCCATTCACCATCCCCTTGCTGCCATTTGCCTAGTCCGTGACTCCCTTTATTTCTGACCTCATTTACCCCCTCTCAGCTTTTTCTCTTGAAGTCATGGAGACGATCTGGTCATGCCCAGACTCAGGAAACTCTGGGAGTTGATAGCATCCCCTGATCCCAATTTACATTTGAAAAGCAGGTCACGGGCACGGGACCACACAGTGACAACCAAACGCACCTTCATAGGTTTCCCAAGTAGGAGCGGCAAACTGAAGACTCATAGTGACCCTGTTATGTTAATAACGTGACAGAAACATGGCGCAGGCGCCTTGGCTCTCCACAGAGGACCAGAGAGGAAGCAGGCTTCGGTTCTAGCAAGGCACAGGGCTGGGGGCAGGCAGTTGTGAGGTGTAAGGAAGTTGACTTTGAGGGTAATGAAACTTTGAGAAAGGCCCAGTCAGGTGGCTGTAGAATCTCTCTCTTCAAAAAAATAGAAGCCATTCAATCATTGAACACTATATCAAAAACTAATATGGTGGCTAACTGAACATAATAAAAAAAAAAAATAGAAGTTGTTCAAATGCTGACCCGCCTGGAGGAATAAGCCTAAACCAGTGACCCCTTGGTATACCTCTACCTGTTACTCTCTCGTGAATAAAAAAAAGGGGCGGGTTTTGCCCCACTGCCCATATTTCCCGTAACATTCAAAGACCCACCCAGGCGGCTGAGCTTCAGAAGACAAATGGTGGGTGCTCTGACTTTTAAGAATTGGCAGTCAGAGCAGGAAAATACGGTATTGTAATGACCTGCCTGTATATACAGTTTACTCTCCTGCTGTTTTATAACTTCAGAAAACAGTCATTATTGAGAAGGGCTCTTTGAACAGACAGAAGGGATTTGCTCCAAGGAGACACCCGTTTTTATAGAGTCTTTCCTGCCAAATGGAATTTGGGGTCGTAGGGAAAATTAAATGGAAGGTAGTAGGCATGGTCTAGAGAAGTGTCAGAGTCCCAGGTAGATAGTCCCACACAGCACAAAGGACTTCTAGAAAAAAAATTGAATGCACACAGACTCCCGGGGTGGCTTGAGTAATGCCGACTTTTCTATTCACCCCAAGAAGCAAGGGTGGGCCCTCCATGCTAATTTTCGTGTGCTGTCTTCCTCATTATGTGAAAATCTAGATTCAAGGTGGGAACTACTTTTTGATGAAGCTCTGCTCACAGCCTCCCTCTTTCTTCCTTCCTTTCTTTCTTTCTTTCTTCCTTTCTTTCTTTCTTTCTTTTTTTGTAAAGAGAAAATCAAGAGAGTGTTTTTCAGCTTTACTGAGATATAATTGACATATAACATCGTGTAAGTTTCAGGTTTACAACATGATTTGATATATGTGTATGTTGCACAATGATTGCCACTATAAGATGAGTTAACACATCCATCACCTTCAATAGTTACAGTTTGTGTGTATGTGTGTGTATGTGTGTGATGAGAACTTTTAAGATCTGTTCACCTAGCAACTTTCAAGTATACAATACAGCACTGTTAACTATAGTCATCACGCTATACGTTACATCCCCAGGACTTGTTCATCTTATAACTAGAAGCTTGTACCCTTTGACCACCTTCACCCACGTCCCTGCACTCCCGCTCGGCCCCCGTCTCCTGCCCCTGGCATCCACCAATCTGCTGCTTTCTGTTTCTAAGAGTTCTTTTTTTTTTTTTTTTTTAGATTTTACATGTGAGATCATACAGTACTTGTCTTTCTCTGTTTGACTTATTTCATGTAGCATAATGCCCTCGATGTTCATTCATGTTGTTGCAAATGGCAGAATTTCCTTCCTTATAAGGCTGAATAATATCCCATTGGGTGTGTGTGTGTATTTTTTATCCATTCATTTATTGATGGACACTTAAGTTGTCTCTGGTCTTGGCTATTGTGGATAATTCACTTTCTAATGTCATGTTAAGAGAGGTCATTGCATGTCAATCAGGATGCCCAGACAGTGTCACATCTCTGGATTAATAACACCTCCCAAGTCCCTATTATCATTATGGGGCTATGAATTCTGGTCGATCCTGGCAAAGTGGCTCCGGCATTCTCAGGTCAGTAGTTTTGGAAAGTTCTGTTGTTTCATGAAATCAAAGACTGGGGGAGCTGAAGAGAGAGCCTCTGGGCCTTAATGGCCTCAGATTAGAAAACAGGGAAAAGCCCAGGGAACTGAAATGATGTGCCTTGGTTAAAAAGAAATAGTTGGTGATGAATAGTATGTACTCCTGGTACATTATCCTGCACTCCCGTCCGTCCATCCATCTGTCGGTCCGTCCACTGCACCTCTCCATCCACCTGGGCTGTCTGTACGTTGACCTCTTCTAGACTCTCTGACGTGGCTTTGCAGCCTCGAGTTTGAAATGAGGTGTTGGCTTACAGGACTTCTCACATTCATGCCAGCTGGGAGATGGTCTAGAAGGGGCAAATGGTGGTGCCTCGTGGCAGGCATGGAGGCTTCAGCTTGAAACACTCGAGCAAAAACCCAGCAGGGAACCTTATGTCGCTTGCCCTGACACTGAGGTAAAAAGGACTAAGCACTAGAGAACATGCCACAGCCGGCCGTCAGCCAGCCCAGTGGGATCACTTGATGCTTTCCGCCTCAGTTTCCTGGTTTTCTGAAGGTGCAGCAAAAAGTGCATTCCAAAGAGAATGGAAAATGGTTTTCATCTCAGATGGTTACTTAGAGCAACTGACCTGCCGCCTAGGGAGTCACAACTTGTTTTTTCCCACATTCCACAGGATTTTATTGACATCTCAGACTAATAGAAAAATTACCAATTGATGAAAAATTGAATTTATCGTGGAGAAGAGCCCCATCAGAAGGTATTCTGGGCTGGGCTCTGTTCTCGCAAGCAGCAGTGGGGAACCTGTGTTCAGTTCATAGATAGAACACTTTGAGGCTTGTAATATATTGAGAGATAGTCACGTTTATTTCATTAAATGTGAAAGATAGACTGACAAAGGGATTTTTCAGGACAAGGATATTTGAGAGCTGTTTTTATGTATATTTTTTTATTTGGGGGGGATCCGGTGAAAAACTCTAGCTCTAGAACCCATGCATCTGTAATATGATGGTATTAAGATACTGAAGGATATTCTCTGCAGAGACTATGTAGTACCTCAGTGCCATGGAGGAAGATATTTTGCTAAGGAGAGATTAAGCAGTTGGGACCCTGAGCGACCCGATGGCAGGGGGTGGGGATCCCAGGGATATGAATTGGGTAGTCATTCTGATGTCACAAGCCGTCCCCTGTCTGGCCAGGTATCGGTTACATCTGGAACACTGAGTAACCTAATTAAAACTTGAAAAGATGAATACAGCAAATATTGGCCATTTCTGGGGCAACTCCTGACCTCAGGTTCAAGGAGTCCCTCACAGAAACTGTGTTGTGCTGGCTTGGAATTCACAATCACAGATAGCTAGGTGGAGTCCTTAAAAACTTTGGAAAATGCTTTTTTCTGGGGCACTAGCCTTCTTGCTGACTAACCTTTTTTGAATAGGGAATCATAGTTAAAAAAGGTCCACCGGAGGGCCTAACTCTTTATCACTCAATCGCATCGCTAAGGACTTTGTTGAGATTACATCACACAAATATATTTCCTTCTATGAGTTTGAATGGAAGCAGCAAATCTCTAACAGAGAGACAGAAGAAACAAGATCCTTAAACATGGAGAGCATTTTTGGAGGGAAAAAGAGGAATGCGTGAAAAGTACCTATAAACTATGGCGATAATGGGCCTAAAAATCAAGCTTCTCTAGAAAAGTGCAGGATGAGCAGAAATGTTTACAGATTGCTTTTGTGACTGACTAAGGCACGGGGTTTTTAAAATATTATTTTCTCTTCGTAATAAAAACACATGGGGCGCCTGGGTGGCTCAGTCATTAAGCGTCTGCCTTCAGCTCAGATCATGATCTCGGGGTCCTGGGATCGAGCCAGCATGCTTCTCCCTGCTCAGTGGGGAGCCTGCTTCTCCCTCTCCCACTCCCCCTGCTCGTGCACTCTCTCTTGCTGTCTCTCTCTCTCTCTCTGTCAAATAAATAAATAAAATCTTTAAAAATAATAATAGGGGCGCCTGGGTGGCTCAAATGGTTAAGCGTCTGCCTTCAGCTCAGGTCATGATCCCAGGGTCCTGGGATAGAGCCCCACATCGGGCTCCTGGCTCAGTGGGGAGCCTGCTTCTCCGTCTCCCTCTGCCCCCTGCTCGTGCTTTCTCTATCTGTGTCTCAAATGAATAAATAAAATCTTTAAAAAAAAAAAATTAATTAAATAAAAATAATAATAATAATAATAAAAACACCTAATAATAATAATAGCTAGCACTTAATACCATTGTTCGCCCAACACCGTTCAGAGAGCTTCCCGTAGATTAGTTGATATCATCTTTGCAAGAACAGGTAAGGAAGTCGAAGCAAAGAGAAGTGAGGTCCCTTGCCAAAGGTTACACCATCAGGAAGCCAGAACTGGAAAGAAGCAGTCCAGACACGGCGACCCACAGACGCCAATGTTTGGTTTTAAGAACTGCACCATCTGCTCCTTGGGCTTCATTGTATTGAAATTTCTGTTTCAGATATTTTTTATTAGGAGGGTTTATCAATACAATTCTGGTTCAAATACAGTCTTCAAGAAAGCAGAGCCTCGGAGCCTGGGAAGTCATTGGACAGACAAGGAACCAGCATTTTCTGGTGGATGGGGTTACAGTGCCCTACACCCTGGGGCAGGGGGCACGACCCAACACGCAGCCACGTGGCCCCAGGTACCAATGGTTGGCTCCACATCTGTCCCCAGGGTCTGCTTGGGGGCCAGGCATCAACAGGGACCTGAAGCAGGGACCCCCGGTGTGGGCCTGCAGGAAAGACAGATAATGTGACAAAATGATCACCAGGTGAATATTCCAAGTCCTGGTCCCCCCCTTTGGCAAAGAGCTTCCTTGAGGATCCAGGTGGGGACCAGAGGGTCCAGTCCTCTAGAAGGATAGAAACTTGTGTCCTTTGCTCCTCACTGGCTAGTGGACTGGAAGGGAGTTTTATAGATCTATGAGCTCAGGATTGTAATTATCCATCTACGGTCACTTTGTTTGCTCAGAAATGCTTAAGCATTTCTTCCAGGTAATGAACAGTGATATACTTAATCCCTTGGATTCTTCAAATATCAGATTTGGACCTTAGTTCTTTCTAGATGAAATCCTGATTCACAAAAGAAAAAGGAAATAATGCTTTCTTCCCTCCCACCCAGATATAAAGTAGGAGACAGACAGAAGCTCCAAGAGGCGGAAATATTCTACTTACTTATATTCCTCCTCCCCACTCTGAAAGGCATTTAGGTACTAAGATGGACATTCTGGGTGACTTCCACTGTGCTAAGCTCCCCAACTACCCCAAGACTTGGCAAAAGCAATTTTTAAAGGATTAATAATAATCTGCCTAAATGTGTCTAGTAAACTTTAGAATCTCATTCTGTTTATTATTTTCAGTAGTATCAAACTAGAATAAGAAGAATTTTATATACATAAAGATGTCCCTGACCCTTGAGTTTTCGACAGACTTAATTCGGGCCAAGGTCCGAAAGGTTCCCTTGGACAAGTGGAAATATAAGAGGATCCTGGGGAAAGTATGCTTCTCCCCCTGGGAGCAGTGATAACCCCCCTCCATCAGCTCACCAAGACTGGGGAGGCCTGCAACCTCTTGGTAACTAGCCCTATCTATACCAGTCACTAAGATTTTTATTTGGTATTTGTATTGCTGCAGAAAGGAAGGGGGAGAAATCCTTCCAGGTAGGTACCAGGAAGAACCCCAGGAGAGGATCTAGGTACCCTCTCAGTCTAATAGAGGGGGACAGGGAAGTGAAGAAGCATGCAGTGAAACTTAGATCATTCCCTTGGATTTCTCTTTCCATTGGGGCTATTGCAAACCGAAGCGCTAGTTTGTTTATTTATTTTTTAAGATTTTATTTATTTATTTGAGAGAGAGAGAGAGAACACAAGCAGTGGGGAGGAGCAGAGGGTCAGGAAAAAGCAGACCCCCCTCCCCCCGCTGAGCAGGGAGCCTGACGCGGGGCTCCATCCCAGGACCCTGGGATCATGATCTGAGCCAAAGGCAGATGCTTAACCGACTGAGCCACCCAGGCGCCCCCCCCACCCCAAAGCTTTATTTTAAATGTCATCCCAGTGAGGTCGGGATCTAAGCTAATATATCACAGTCCTTGTTAGAATTTAGTACATGAAGGGCTAAAAGGAAAAAAAAAAAATCTGTCTCTATTCAGGCTTCCATTTCTTAATCTTAAAACATGTAGAAAAGTCTCTGGATCCTGAACGGAGGACCTGGGTTCACACTGGCGCCACCAAGCCAGTGGGTGTGACCTTGGTCAATTATCTTAAGTACTTTCCTCCTGGTCCTCACTTTCCTCTTCCGTCCAACCAGGTGATGGGATGAGATAATCTCCAAGTTAGTTCCCACTTGGAAGGGGTAACAAAATATTGTCAGGAAAACAGAGTCATAGGTTCCCCACAAACAAGGCCCCTTCGAGGCTGAGTCTCCTGGGCCCCCCTTCCCTGGGAGAAGGGGACTTTGTCCTATGTGACATCGGACATACCCACATGTACCCACATGCATAATATGTTAGATATCTTTTTTTTTCCTTTGGCTGTAAATTTTTGAAAGGGCTTTTATCATTTATTTTTGAAATTATCTGGCTATGAGTAACTCATTTCATTACCTTTGGCCCCGATTTCACTGCCCTGAACGATGTAATTACAATCAGGGTTGAGATTCCCCATTCTGATACTTGCTAACTGTGTGGGTGACCATACCTGGTTGGGGGTGACTGGCCTGGCTGAGCCTCCAAGGACAGTGGCTATAGCCCTCACAGGGCTGGGAGGCTGGAGGAGACAGCCTCTGGAGAACATTTAGAACACACTGTGTGGAGCAAGAAAATGGAGCAATTATTTGCATTTAGTCTTGGAATCCTTTGACTATGAGAAAACTCTAAACAACAACAACAAAAAAAAAATGTGAATCCTAAGTTTAAAAATTCATGAAGTTGCCATCATGCTGCATTTTTTAAGACATTTAATTAAACATTTATAAATTTTGATTTTTTTTTTTCAGTTTTCCTTTTGTATTTAGACCCAGTAAAATTTCTTTTCTGGCATTTTTATGGACCCTTGAAACACTCTGGGCACTGTTCCTAAGTCCCTCTTTGGCAAAATGGCCTTACTCCCAAATGGTGAACTTTGTGAAAAATTTGAGGGGAAAAATCCTGTCTGAGTAACTGCGGAAGTGGGTGCTGAGACGTAACATGCAGGCTCTTTTCAATATATGCATGACAGGCTGGAGGAGAGGCTCTTCCACACTGTTCTAGAAAACTGACATGAAGTATGCCAGAGTCTCTTGGAGTCTGAATTCTTGCCCCAGAGGAGAGCTGCTCACCTCCCCGGGGTGCCTGGACCCGTTAGCCACAGACATGCTTTGCAGACTTAGGAAACACCTTCTAAGTTCCCTAAACCAATGTGTCTTGCTAGACTTGTTCTGGGGCTTTTTGGGTATTTTGGTATCTGTTTGGTAGGGCTTTTCTTCATTTCCTCCAAAGACATTCAGTGGCATATTTCGACGACACAGGTGCTCTCCACCGTAGAGTTGGAGACCCTTCTGCGCATGCGCGGCGCCTAGGTTTGCAACCAGCGTGCCCTGTGGCCTGGGGGAGCAGCCCCCCACCTGGGGTGGTTGGGGGGCAGCTCAGCCGAGGTCCACGCGAGTCATCCAGTTGCACTGTCAGGGGACCTAAGCCAGGGCCTTGGTCACCTTGGGTGCTGCAGGACCAGGTGGGCCACCGCCAAGGCTGGGGTGGGGAACCACGCTGGGGAAAGGCTGTTGTTGGCAGCACCACACAGCGTTATCACGGTGGGCTTCTCAACTTTGGGGTGGCTTGAGAATTTTTTCCACGCACTAGCCATTTTCCACTTCTCATTTTGAAAACAAACAAACAAAACTCCCCAAAAGTTCAGCTTAAATAAGTAAAACTACCCCCTTGCACTAGATCTGGGTTTAAGTTCATTTGAGCTAACTTGCAATTGCTGTCTTCTGTTCTTTCTATATTCTTGTCGTTTATAATCATTTGTCTTGAAGGTTTTTTGCTATGGAAAGTTGGCAATAAAGAAGGGATAAATTAGGTATAATCGATTACTGGGCATTACAACTGTATTATCCGACACCACAGAAGACACTGATGTTTGGTTGAATGTGAAATGCCTCTTTCATAACATGACTGGGCATGTACATGTGGTGTACTTGTCTCAAGTTCTATGTGCAAATAAGTTATGCAGTGTTACTGGTTAAGTTGGCTACAGCCCATAGCCAGATATTGTGGATATACACTTACAGGTAAAAATCAAGGTTAAAAAAAAATTTAAGTACCCAAAGCAAATTTCTTTGCTGTTTGCCTTTTTTTTTTTTAAAGAAACACAATCAAATTAATCTGCCAACTCCCTAGACCCCTATAAAGTAAGTTAATGGCAATACATTAGTTTGGTACTTCCATGATTTACATATGCTCAGGTTCCATTAAAGACAGTATTGACTAAAACTCAGGCTGTTATGAAAGTCTTTCAGGATTCTTTCATATACTGAAATGTCGAATATTTGATATGCTATGTGTTTAGTTGGTTTTGTTTTTGTTTTTTGTTCGCCACGGTCTAGAAGTAAGTCTTCTGGTCATCTGAGATAAAAAGCAAATATTTTGAAAATCAGTAAATTTTTAAGGACTGTATGCATCCATGGCCCCTTTTGGATTTGTTCCTGGTATCACCTTATTTTTATTTGGCTTTAAAGTGGTTTTGTGATATTTCCAATTCGTTCATTTTATTTATTTATTTTTAAAGACTTTATTTATTTGAGAGAGAGGAGAGAGAATGAGAGAGAGAACACGAGACGGGGAGGGTCAGAGGGAGAAGCAGACTCCCCGCTGAGCAGGGAGCCCGATGCGGCACTCGATCCAGGGACTCCAGGATCATGACCTGAGCCGAAGGCAGTCACCTAACCAACTGAGCCACCCAGGTGCCCCCCAATTCATTCATTTTAAAGAGCTGAGGAGAAATGCACAGGGTCACCTCTTTTTGTTCATCTTCAGCTTTGCCAACAGGGCAGAGCCCCGGGTTTCAGAAATGAAGCAGAAAGCTCTGAGCCGGAAGGAGGGAGGGAGGGAGAGAGGCAATTGGAACTGGACCAGCCTGGCTTCAAGTGTGATCCCTGCTACTTACTAGCTGCACAGCAGTTTTCCCATCTGTAGAATGGGCTCAGTGACACCTGCCTTGCTGGGAGGGGTTGAGGATAAAATGAGCTAGACTGAGAGGTGGACTGGAGTGGTGGCTGGCCCCTAGAGAGCTGGCTGCCTCATTTAGCCTCCCCTCTTGTCTGAGATCAGATTAGCCTCCCCAAGCTCAGCCTCCTCAAGTGTAAAACCAGGAAGGTGATATCCTTGGTGGGGTGGGCAGGGGCGGGCCAAGGTCTTGTGTAGATTGATGACAACCAGCCTGGAAGAGAGGAGCTTCTTAAATATTAGCACATGCCCTGGACACATAGGTCCCTTTCCCTCCTCCCTTAGCCCTTACCAAGGGAACTACTGAAATTCTGCCCAAGTGAGGGCCAAATATCTGCCATTGGCAAGTTATTTAAAAAAAAAAAAAAAATCCTGGCAGATCGGGCCCCCAGAATACAATACAATAAGGGCTTTTTTCTGTTTTCCTTCTTACCCTATTATTAATTCCAAGTACTGAACCAACTTCAACGACTTATTTCTCAGCGAAGCAAAATCCTGTTAACTGGATGGCCTTGCAGAGGGGTGGTCCTTCTCCAGAGATTTTATGAAAATGTAGTTGTTTCTTAACTGAACGTGAGTTAGCACTCATACTGCTGTGTGCCTGCCAAGTCTCTTAACATCTAGAAGCTTCCACTGGGTCATCTTATAGGATGGGAATAGTCATAGGAGCTGTCTCCTGCATAGAGTTGTTTTGGATGAATTGAGATAATATATATCAAGGTGCTTTGTAAACAGTCTTATCAATTAGCTAGTAGAAATCTAATAGCTATGTAGTAAAATAATAGAAAAATATAATGGAAAAAATTTTTGTTTGTGTATATTATGCAAAAATCTTAGGGATCTTAAAATAATTATTGTTTTTTTTTTTGGAGGTAGATTTCATCTCATGAGGTCTCTTGGAATTGAGGAGAATAAACTTATAGAGAAAAAAATAGAGACATTCAAATCAGCCCCCGCTGTAAATCCATGCTGCTGAGAATTTTATCTTTTGCCATCAGAATATCTTTTTTTTTTTAAGATTTTATTTATTTATTTGACAGAGAAAGACACAGTGAGAGAGGGAACACAAACAGGGGGAGTGGGAGAGGGAGAAGCAGGCTTCCCGCCCGAGCAGGGAGCCCGATATGGGGCTGGATCCCAGGACCCTGGGACCATGACCTGAACCAAAGGCAGATGCTTAACGACTGAGCCACCCAGGCACCCTCCATCAGAATATCTTGATATTTTCTTTACCTACTACTCTGTCCCCTTGAAGAAGATTGAAAACAAAAAGAAGCAACCCAGACCATGGAAGAGAGCTGGTTTTTCTTTTAAGATATATTTGTTTTCCAAAGCCTAATGCAGTTTTTCCTCTGCAACTCTGGAACTCCCTTCTCTCTCAGTGAAAGGCTTGGGAAGGGCAGCTGGAGCATGTGAGGTCCTACTGCAGCCGGAGGAGTCCTTATCCCTTTTTTTTTTTTTTTAGCCCATGGCTCTTTACATATGCTGCTTGCCTGAGATTTCTGGATTAGATTTCAGGGAGGTGAAATGTTACACCCTTGAGCCTCCATGCCAGTTTCCCAGGACGAGAGTCAAATCTGCAGCCGCTCAGAGGTGAGAATCTTTCAAGGCTCCAGAGAGAGGCCGGCTTTCTGTCCTGTTCAGTTGGCTGACTGGCTGCCAGGAGCAGGTGGGGAGAAACTCGTTCTATTCCTTGGGTGATTCAGCCAGGCGCAAAATAAATAGGCAGCTGAGGGCAGGCAGAAAGGACTGGAAACTGCTGAAATTTGAGTCTGCAGGGCTGGGCTCATCTTGGGAGCTGCTCTGTTCAACTGTAAAAGGAATCCTGAGCCCTGGGCAAGGGAGCGGCGGCCGGCCTGGTGGAAAGACCCCTGGCCTGGGAGCCACAGCTTCGGGCCCCCGCTGGCTCTGCGGAGCTCGGCGGGCGCCCCCGTCCCCCTCTCAGAGCCTCCATTTCCCCATCTGCAGAATGAGAGAGGATCCGATGATTTTTAAGATCTTTCATCGGCTTCTCAAAGGACGACTCAATCCGTGTCTGTAGGGACAGTGGCACTTCCAACGCATCGTCTTCCAACCGAGAGAAGGAGAACCCCCCCCCCACCCCGCCCCGGGGCCCTGCGGACCTGCAGCCAGCCCACCAACCTGGGGAGGCAGAGATCTGGGACTGGGAAGATGGGGGAGGGCCGGCAGGGGAAGACAGAGTGTGTGTGGGGGGGTGCATCTATCACTCCCCAAGCCGGAGCAAGAAATGAATAAAGGTGACGTGCCGCAAGCAGAAGAAATCATCCTAACTAGATTTCCCATGGCTTTGGCATCATTTAAGAAAAAAAAAAAGAAAAAAGAAAAAAAAAAGACATCCTTCTACCCACAAAGTGCTCAATTGTGCAAGCCACAGAGTCCCAACATGGCCAGCTTCCTGAAGGTGGCCGGTCAGAGACCTTAGTGTTCATTCCACCGCCGACTGAAAAAGATGGTCTGAGCCCTGTTGACTTCATTGTTCGATGTTTCTGAGCGAGGCCTGCCTCCCTTGTTCGCCTCCTCGCAGAGTTATGAGCTGTTCTTCATTACCTGCCCTACCTATCTGCACAATCTAGCCGCAAACAGCTTTGGTTGACCACACCACTTCCCTATTGAAAGTTAATACTGTTTGACTCATTCTGTGTTACTAACCTGAAGCCAAAGAAAACAAGGCAGAGAATAACCGGCTTGTATGGAGTTTGGAAAGCTCTCAGAGGCCCTGCTTTCAAAATCCTATACAGTAGCTTTACTATAGCTCTCTGCTGCAGCTGCAAAGAAATGAAGGAAGCAGAAGTGGTTAAAAAAAAAAAAGCTGGGGGTGGGGAAGAGCCAGGGCAGGAGTGGGGGGCGGGGGGATGCCCCGCAGACTGCGGGAGGACTCGGCATCATCTGCAGAAGATTATGAGCACCTTCTCCCGGAGCTGCGATTCTGCCTTCATGCACCAGAGTATTCAGACAGAGGAGGGACTGTTTACGGAGTTCAAAGGAGAGAAAGATCAAAACACGCGTGGAGAAGGAGGGTCTCCTATTGCTTGCGGAACGGAGTGGAGCTGGGCAACTGGTCCCAGCAAGCCAGGCTGCGGTAGGCAGAGCCCCAAGGGAAAAAGACAGAGAAAGGGGCAAGTCTGTTCCTTTCAGATCTGGAAAGGATTTGCCGGGAGAAGGTTGCCTGCCTTTGCTAGGGGAGCCTTCTCGTCCTTCATTCCATAACTGGCTCAGATGTATGTGGTCACCAGGGTGAACAGGGGGAGTTTGTGTCTTGGTCCCCTCCAACGTCTCCTGGCAGGCGGTGGGACTCGTATTGTCTTCACTGCATCGTGGCTCTTTGTGGACCCCAGGCAAATAGCCGCTTGCCCATTCAGGTAACGGGTGGAGGAGAACTTTCTCCCCTCCAGATGCTCCTTCTCATCTGGGTGTTGGCAGCAGTGGACAGAAGTTGGCCTCAGTGAGGTCCTCATCCCCCAAACAACCTGAAAGCTTTTTCTCTGGATGGTGTGAGGTGGGGTTGATAGCCCATTAAGAACAACGACTAGTTATTGTTGCTTTTCTGACCAGCAAGTGCTCAGGAACCAGGGTGCCGTGGTCTTCCATTCACCTGCAGGGTCTGCTCGCCCACTCTCTAAAGGATTCGACAGCCCCTCGGTCTCCTGCCTCTGTGAGGACAGCCCCAAAGTCAGTTGGCATTTATGACACGCGAGAGAGAGAGAGAGAGAGAGAGAGAGAGAGATGGAAATCAGATGCTCCCCCCTGCCACCCCCTCCCCCCCCACTGCTAGGAAAATCCCCTGGGGCCCAGTAAGCAGGCCTTTTAGGAATGGGAAGGAATTTCCTTACCCCTCTTCAGAAGTAGAGGACTAGAGAGCATCTTACACACGGCTGGGTGCACATCCCATAATCAGTCTAGCCTACGGAAGGGGAGTTTATTCACTCCTTCCTTCATCCATTTATTCATTCAGCTTACACTGACTGGGGCACCACTGAACCTGGCAGGGGCCCTCAGTGTACCCTCCCCACGCCTCTGCGGGTCGCTCGGGGTGTGTGCCAGGACGGAGGGGAGGAGACCTGCGGGGTGGAGGGGTGGCCTGTGTGGAGAACAGGAATGCCCCCGCAACGCTGTGAAGCAGGTGGAATCTGTGGGCCTCTGCGATCGTGTTCTCCTCATCCCTGGGCCTGGCCCTGGAGCTGGCTCTGCTGAAAACCAGGACTCCAAAGCCAGTTCAGAAGCTCCAGGCAACATTTCGGGCCATACTCACCTCTCAGTACTGCCCCCACCCTGCCACCAAAACGTACCCCCTGAAGGCACCTTCCATTCAGAGCCCGGTGGGGGCAGGAGCTCCTCGGGTTAAATGAATGCACATTACCAGCCCTTAGGCTCTCGGGTTACTTTATAATCACCCTCCAATGGGGTTTTCTGGAGACAGTCCCTTCATTGAGGAGAGTGGGTAATACTTGGAATGACAGGCTGATAGAGAAGAAAGGATCTTGAACTTGTGAGCTGTCTGCACCCCTCCCTCTCTGGGGTTGCCTCCACCACCCCCACAGAGGGCTGCCTCTGGTCAAGAGCAAAAGAAACCAGGCGGGTTCTCCGCCCTAAGCTACAATTACCTCCTGAGTCACCAGACAGAAACAGGAGGTAACCCGTGGCGACCAGCGACTGCAGATTTTGAACTCCTCTGCTTTCAGGGAGGTCCAGGTCTCCAAAAGCTCCTGCAGGCGAGCTAAAAATGCCGCTGTCTGTCACTCTGAAGCTTGAAAATGGCAGCAGCCCTGTCTTGTTTTTGTTTTTGTCCCTGTGAATCTTGGGGGCCTGGTTTGGGAGGGAGTGGGGCAGGCCCCACGTGGGCCTTCCTTCCACCTGGAGGCTGTGCTCGTTGCTCCCCAGCGGCCTTTGCCTCTCCCTGGGACCGTGGCTTTGTATACCTTTCCTTCTCTACTTGTCTCTAGCAGTTAGGTCTTGGCCCGTGGGACGGTGTGTGGGGGCGGGAGGGGGCGTGTCCATGTGTGTGTGTGTGTCCGCGTGCGTTTGTGAAGATACTCCAAAAAACCCCAAGGTTTTTTGCAGCAGTCCTTCTCTCCCACAAGGGTGCAAGGCTCAACTCAGCACAAGGGCCTTTTATCCATTCTCTTTTATTTTTTAGTATGATGAAGAGAACGCTAGAGGGTACAAGCTTTGCAGGCTGTTTGACTTCTCATGAGACCGTTCTCCCTGAAACTTGATAAGCTCAATTATGGCACGTTTCCTCCACAAGTCCTTTTTTCTGAGCCCTCGTCCGTTCCGCGGCAGCAGAAAACTTGAGTTCCAGCTTCCTTCGCCCCAGACACATTCTTCTTTCCTACGTTCTGATGAAGGACAGGTGGACGGCCCCAGTCATGAAGGGTCTGAGCACCCGTTCAGTCAGTGTTTAGTGAGCCTGTCATGTGCTGGATGCTCCCGTTGGTGCTAGGGATACAGCCTTGAAGAACAGAGGCAAAACCCCACATTCTCGTGGAGTTTACAGTCCAGTGGGCATGGACAGACCACAAGTAACATTAATAAGTACCGTGGAGACAACCGAAGCAAAAGGGCTAGGCATTGGCTGGGTCGGGAGAGTTTGCAATTTAAACTAGGGTGTTCAGGAAAGTCTTCAGGGAGAAGATGAAATCGGAGCAAAGACTTGAAGGATAGGGGGGATGTGGTCCACAGATATCTGGGAGAAGGGCATTCTGGGCAGAAGAAACAGTAGGTGCAAAGGTCCTGAGGCAGACGTATAGGAGTAACAGCAAGGTGGCCAGGGTGGCTGGAGCAGAGTGGAGAATTCAGATTGTCTGACTTCTAGTTTCAAAATAGGGGGGTATTGACCTTAGAAAGCAGGCTTAGCAAAAGTAGAGCCTGGCCTCTAAAACACGTGCTTTATGCCGTGTAAGGGGCCACTGCAGGACCATGGTTTGGGAAGACCCAGGAGAGGGAAGCCCCATGCACAGCCAGACTTGTGGTCCCTCGCTTACCTATTGCCACCTGCAAGAGAATCAAAGTGCTCCCCGACCAAAGGCATCACTGTCCCTGTGGCTGATTCTCCTGGGGTAAAGTGTCATGTCTGTGGGATCCTTAAGTAAGTCGAAACACATGACCTAGGAAGAAGCAGCATCCTGATGGACTTTTCTATACTGGCTCAGTGTGATTATCCATGTGTAGAAGGCGGGAGGGCACCTGCCCAAGGCACGTGGGTGAGGGGGAGTGGATAATCGTACAGGTAGGGTGATGAGCATTAACCTCAGACTCACATTCCTCTTGCTGCTGATGAGAGGGGTTTGGCCGGGGACAAAAGATCATCATTTTTTTCTTTTTCTTTTTTTAAGATTTTTATTTACTTATGTATTTATTTGAGAGAGAGAGAGAGTACACATGTGCACAAGCGGGGGGAGGGGCAGAGGGAGAAGGAGAGAGAGAATCTCAAGCAGACTCCGAGCTGAGCGCAGAGCCCGACACGGGGCTCAATCTCACGACCCTGAGGTCATGACCTGAGCCGAAACCAAGAGTCGGAGGCTCAACTGACTGAGCCCCCCAGGCACCCCTAGTGTTACTGTTTTCTATCCAATCAGAAAAGCAGAGAAGTGAGACCCTGGAGAAGGTTCAGCAGACTGGCTTTTTTCCCAGCTGCAAACCCCTGAAACTTGCTAGCAGGTTTTGAGGTGAGTCTAATGGCCCACTGCCTCTGGAAGCAGCTCTTGGATGATAATGCGGAAGGGGCCAAAACCCAGAGTGGGACGCCCCAGTGAGGAGGGTAGTCTGAAAGGCTCAGTGAAGTCTTGAGGGGAGAGAGGAGAGGCTCCAGGAAGACCACTGTCCTGGGTCGCTCATCACTGTCCAAAGGGCCACTGACAACACAGCCAGAGACAGAGGGAGAGTGAATTGTGAGCACGTGTTGTCAGAGCTGCTCTTCACCAGCACATGGGAGAGTAGTGAGGCCGGTAGAAACCTAGCTTCAAGATCGAGCTCCAAGGACCAATTTGACAGCTGAGCTTGGGACTGGCTCCCACAGGCCAGGTGTCTGGCTGAAAAAAAAGACAGAAAGAAACCTTTGAAAGTCCTAACATCATATGAAGTTGTTCAAGAAAGCCTGTGCTTGGAGGCGTCCAACGAGAACCAGTTGAGTAGCTAATTGCTGCAGATATAATTGCTGTGAATGCTTTTAGAGCCCCTCAGAGTAATCCATCTTAGTCCTTTAATTCCAGGCTTTCAGATAAGGAGGCTGGGTGATGAAGAGACTTGCTCTTGTCCGCAGGAAAGTTGGGTGGAAAAGCAGATTTATAATGGAGGTTCTTAACACTCAGACTGGCAATCACGTTTCCCTGGTGCCATGTTGTTTCTCTAGGGGAGAGAAGGATGAGAGCACCTGCGTTCACACCCCCATCCTTGTGGGCACCCGGAAGTCTCAACTGGAATGGAATAGGTTCCTCATAAACCTTTCCTGCTCTTCCTCAAAGTCCTTCCTTAGATGCCTGGAGAGGAGTTACTTTCCACTTGAAAATTCTGGGTCCACCTTACAGATCAGCCCGAGTACAGCCACAGTGACTCACTGACTCAACTCAGTGATGGCCACGGAGAAACGGGCAACACCCACTTACCTATCGGGCAGACTTTTGGCATTTTCAGCTGCTCTGCATACATTGAAGAGTTAAAAGATTAAGAAAAAGACCACCAAATGGTTGTCACCAAAACAAGGCCAGCACTCGGTGCTCATGGACACTTAATCTAAGCACAGTTCTGGTCTATTTGGTGTGGTCCTTTCCAGCCCAGGGCAAATTAGAAGTACACTGAAGGCGCATGCATATAGGGAAGAATCACTCAAATCCCCGGGATAGTCCCGGGACCAGGAACATCAGCATCACTTGGGCCTTAGTAGAAATCTGAATTCTCGGGCCACATCCCAGACCTACCAAGACAGATCTGTGATTCGGATGCTCATTCAGGTGTGTGAGACATTAGCTCTCCACTGTGGGTCACAAGACGGCTCTGGTGCTAAGCACGAGCTGGGAACAGAAGTGGGATGGTAAAGGGCAAATCCTTATGAGGCTCTGCTGGCCCCGGGATCTATAACCACCTAACACTGCGCACACTGGGCACGCACAGAAATTGGCATTTATAGGTGCATTGAGCAAGATTGTGGGCGGCGGGGGGAGTAGGTGTGTTTTCAGACCTGCCCTCTTTTTCTAATCAGCTGTGTGAGATTAGATAAATAACAACCTCTCTGAACTTCACTTCTCCCATGTGGGTTAAAAAACAAGGCTGATTTCTCCAGCTCTTCTCCAGTTGTGAAGTACTCTAACTTTGTATGGATCTCCTAGTTTAATAATATGGGAAGAAGTTGGAGGGAAAAGTTAGGCCACCAAAGTTTATATAGCATTGGGCAATATAGAAACATGTAAATATAATATGCATTCTAATATACAATATGGTATCATATGTTATATTTTCTATTGTGACATACACAATGGTATAATACTGCCCAACATTAAATTAGCCAGCCGACTGGGTGCCTGGGTGGCTCAGTCATTAGGCGTCTGCCTTCGGCTCAGGTCGTGATCCCAGGGTCCTGGCACTGAGCCCCACATCGGGCTCCCTGCTCGGCGGAAAGCCTGCTTCTCCCTCTCATACTCCCCCTACTTGTGTTCCCTCTCTCTCTGTCTCTCTCTCTCTCTCTCTCTGTCAAATAAATAAATAAATAATCTAAAAAAAAAAATTAGCCAGCAGACGGATAGGTTTGCGGTTAAGAAGATTTATTTCATTACCTACAAGGTGCTTTAAGGAAGGATCACATTCACATTCAGTACTATTACTTTCCTGTCCTCGGGACTTTAATGACCCCACTGTTACACCAGGAAAAGTGAGCTGTTCTGTACACACGTCAGTTTCTTTTCCATGGTCATAAAGCAGTAGCAAATTAAGGGGAGGGGGGAAATCCATGTTTTTTATCCAGATCCCTGTGGTTAGTATCAGATTGATTGGCAGGCATGTTTTGAAATACATGTATGCTTTTAGAAGAATCACAGTGTTATGTATAGATACATACAGATGTAGATGGATACACACAGAGAGATGGATCTCTTTTTGGTATTACCATTTTGCATACATTTTCCTCAACTGCTCGTCATGACGATGCTTTGAGTCTACACCTTCCTACTTTTTCTGCTGAGAATCTATCAAGAAAAGTAGTAAGCCCATACCAGAAACATGGACTAACAAACTGCCGTAAAATTACTCTCTCTGGCCAGAATTTTCCAGGAAAAGGTGACAATTTAGCCTTACCTGTTTTCTCTGATAGAAGAGCATATAGCATATTTCACAGTTCGGCAATGGTTTCTTGAAAAAGATAGTTCAGTTATGGATGAGATATGCATACCTCCTCAGTCTCGTTTTTATAGCGGAAAATTGAAAGCTGGTCTCATTATCCATCACAGATATCATAACATTTAGGGATGCCTTGTGGGCAGCCAGCCCAGAAAACTACAGGACATATGTCTTTGGAATGAAGAAGTAAAATTTAGCAGATGGGATTAATTTATTTATTTTTTTTTTTCTTTTGGCTTTTTATGACTCTGCATATATAATAAAATCCTAATCAAAGACTTTTTTTCAAAATCGGGGAATGGTAATAGAGAAACATAATTTAGTATCCTTTTCAACTCTGGTCAAGATTCATTAAGATGTCCTAGTGTGAAATCTCGAGGTAGCCATGATTTTAAGGACCACTGTGTCAACATTTTCAGTGGACTTCCGGTGTGCTCAAAAACCCAGGCTGCCAACATGCAAGTGTTTAGGGCTGCATTGTAATTCTACTAGATCTGATCCAGAGTTGAATTCCCTGCTGCCCTCTGAAGCCCAGTACTCAGCAAGAAAGAAGGAAAGTGATTTTGATAGTGGACATTTCCCATACTCCTGTATTTAAAATTCAGGGGGCAAATTGACATTTTAATTGCACACAGATACAGGAAACCGGAGACATAAAGCATTCATTTCCCCCCCACTTGTAAGTTTAGATCGGAAGCTTCTGTATTTCATACAAAATATTGCTCTTTGGCCCATGAAATCTGATGGCTTCAGAAAAGAAGAATGAGGTGTTCTTTTGATCTAGCTTATAAATGCATCGGAACCACACCTTTAATATGATAATGCTTTTTATTTCCCTTGTTCCTTGGTGTTACAGCCCTCCAGCCCCATGGTGAGGAAGGGGCTCAGGATTCCCTGCAGAGGCAATAACACTCTTTCTGCCAGGACCACATATGGGGAGGGTGTGGAGTGAACGCTCCCCTGCCCCCCAACCCACTACTCCTCCAGCATTAAACTCAGCCTCCCGACTCTCGGGGCTTAGGAAATAGCTCAGAGTGAAGAATTGTTTTCTCTGAAAGTTATGCCTGAACATTCCTGCTAAAGCAGACAGTCATCAGCTAATCTCTGTAAATGACTACGATTTTGGCAGGTGTCAGCTGGTCCAGAAATTGCTCACATGTTAAAACATTTTTTTAAACATAGGGCAATGAGAGGGGACCGATAAAAAAAAGTAATCTCACGTTGTGCCTGGCCACAGGAGCGCGTTACCTAAAATGACTTATTCTCGCTCCGTTTCTTGGTGGTACCTGGTCCCCAAGCTCGGTGGCTGAGACAGACACAACTGACAGCCTTTCTTCAAAGGCCAACCGTGGACTCCACAGTGCCGAATGCTTGTATTTAGAATGATCTCGTACACATCATTCTCCTGGATCACCCACTGTCCTTGACATGGTGTTCTTCAAAAATGCCACTGGGTGCCCAAGGAATGTGAAGTTTTGAAATGGGTACAAAGCCTGCTGGAAGCCTCTGCACTATGACTTCGCCAACCGGCATTCTTTTGGAGGCCGTAGAACTGTCCAGAATCGTTTTTCCTGCCTTTTTCTCTGCTCGACTCCTAATACCAGCCATTAGGTTGCTAGGCATTTAAAAGGCTAAATTACTGTGCTTTGAGTGGCTTTTGAGTTGGAATTGTTTGGGGGCAAGAATATCAGATTTTTCAGTCTGATCACCAGAAAGCTAAGAATCTGTCACAAAGATAAGAGGAGGGAGGAGTCAGGGAGAGATCCATCCAGAGACAGTTACACCATGGTCGACTGAAATAGAACGTTCTAGAAAAAGACATTTTCATACTTCTGAGGGAAAGGGATGACAGGAGTGATTCCGGGACCTGGCCCTATGGCCTTTCGCCCACAAGGCCGGTGCTTAAAATACTCAGCCGGTAAGAGGCCTCTCACATGTGTGCTGGCCCTGTGTGACTCAGGCTGTTTGTGTTCAGGTCGAGGGTTGTGGGCTGTGGGGCTGAATCAGAGTCCAGATTTGCCTTGGTGACATATGAAAAGAGGGAGCATTGCATTTGAACTACACAAATATTATGCTTAAGTCGTTTTCCTCATTTTGGAGCCAAACAGGTCTTGTTCATGATAAAATCACTGCAATATAGTGGGGCCTTTTTTTGGTCTGGAATTTGAAACCATGTCAGCTGTGCCAAGGGGCCTGGCAGCAGGAAGAAACGGCCAGCCACGGAGATTTGGAAGCATAATACAAGTTATAAAATTTAATTTTGTAATTGTAGCGATTGGGAGCTGGGCTAAAATATACTTCTCCCACCCCCCCCTCCCAGCCTGGGCCGGGGTGGGGGTAGGGTGGGGAGTGGAATCCACGGATCCTCTTTCTAAGTGAGGTCTGGGTCAGGACATGTGAACGAGCCCTCGATTATGGCAGCAAGCAGGCCGCTCCTCCAGTGTCGTTTGGAGGCCACCTGATGACAGCGGCAGGTTGGGGGGCGGGTGGTGGTGGTGAAATTGGTCAGTGACTCTTTATTCGAACCCCAGGGGTGAGAAAGGAGCAAGGGCACATCCTCTTTGAAAGGAGAAGGAATTGCCTGGCCCCACGTTGGCTCTATCAGTGCATCCTGAGCCTCGGTTCTGCTTGATAGGCCTGCGTCTCCAGTTTGAGGCCCTCTTGTTGGGGGGATTAAGGAAGGAAACAGGAGGCCCAGCCCTCCTGGCTTGTCCCATGTGAATGGCTTCTGCTCACTGCATCCCGGTGACAGTGATTTGGATGGGGAACAAGGCAAGGATACTGATTGTCTCTATGGACAACAGAGAGGCCCACCTTCCCACCTTGGATTCCTGAGCCCTTGGGGGAAGCCCATCCAGCCTCCTGGCACAACCTCTGGGCTCCAGTAGGCCCAGCCTCCTGGGAGGACTGGCCCGCATGAGGCCCAGGCTCCACCTTCCCGTCAACCCCCTAAAGCTTAGAGGGTACACCTAGGGAAGTCGGTTTCGGGGAAGAAGCATGCTGAAGAAGGCTCGTGAGAAGCTTTCGAGGAGAGGGAGCGGAGAGGGGCCAAGGGGTTGCCCATGCCCTGCATTTAACAGGAAATCTGACCTCCCCAAGGACTGCGGGTTTGCAGCCACACCTCATTTCCTGTTGGAAGGGGCGTGTGCTAAGCTCCAGGGCCCACTTTGCTGCCTCTAAAACCTGCCAGTGGTTGGGTTTGCAGTAAGGAGCGGCGGTCCCAATGCCGCAGGGAGGGCACCTTTCCTGGCTGCCATAGCTCAGCCCGCAGCGCGTGGCCAAGTGCCAACCATTAATGCACCTTCTCTCCCGCCCGACCGTCCACCGCCACCAGTCCCTGTATGCCCACTGCCTTCTGTCCGGTGGAGATGGGCGCAGAGGGTTGGGGAGATGGGGCACAGGCTGGGGGAGCACCCAGTGGCCTGTGATGAAAGGGGCCCCCCCGTCTGCCATGGGGACAATGGCCCCAAATTTCCACGGGAAGCCAGCCCCGTGTGTGCCAATCTCCAGTAAATCCACATTGGGGGTGAGGGGAGAGGGAGGGGAAAGACGAGAAAACCCCCAATCTTAGAAAATCCACAATACATTTTCTGATCTTTTCCCTCCCTCCTTCCTTGCCTCCCTCTCCCCTTCCCACCCCCACTCCCCTCCCCCTCCCCACAATAGGACATCGTCAGAAACTAGATGATCAGACCAAGCCCGGGAGCTTGTCCTTTTCCGAGCGGCTCAGTGAGCTGGAGCAGCTGCGGCGAACGGCCATGAGGGTCAGCCCACACCACCCAGCCCCCACACCCAACCCTCGGGCCTCCTTGAACCACTCCACTGCCTTTAACCCTCAGCCTCAGAGTCAGATGCAGGGTAAGTACCTGGAGGGAGCCCGCTTCCTGCCTCGCCCTCGGGCTGCACCCCCCCAGACCAGTCCTGGCTTCTCCTCCTTGCTCAAAGGGTGGTCCTCACACCCGCAGTCTGGGAGCGCGCTAGACAGCAGAGTCTCTGGCCCGCCCGGGACCTCCTGAGTCAGATCCGCGCTGTCATGAGATCCCCAGATCGAGAGGCACTGTGCCTGGGCTATGGAGAGATGTATCTATATGCAGATAATATCTTGAATTTTTTAAAAGTTAGCTTTGGCTATGTTGTTTTCCTACCTACCCAGCAGGCTTGAACACACACACACACAGCCCAAGCAAGGTGAAAGTCAGGATGGTTCAAGTTCTTGTTGTCTTCAGATTATTTGTGGGGTTTGTATCTAATATATGTTCTTTTAAAAATATAAAGAAATACTAGGAAAGTCTGGATGCCAGCACATCAAAGGTATTATTTACAATAAATAAATGGACCATCAGTAAAGAATGCAGATGAACTGCCCCCCCCACACACACACCATACACACATACCCGGGTTTAGCGAGCAATTGCAAAAACACTGTAAAATACAATAATTGCATAAAACACACTGTGCCAAATTAGATAATACACAGAGTTCATTTGCACTGTAGAAACCACTGACGTCAATGATTATTTGCTCTGTGATACCATTTCGAATTTCCGAAATGTAGTCATTTTCTTTGTGTGCTGCGCAGGACACAGCTGTGTATGATACGGTCACAGTAAGATTCTTTCTCCAAGTAGCAGGCTTGTCTAACTCAAAGGGAGAGATAAGCAACACATCTGGGGGAGAGGGCAGGTGGCCAGCCAGGGACATGCTACTTGCCCTCTGGGACCGCAGAAATTAGCTTCCCCAGGCGTTTTCACTGTGTGACTCCTACCGAGGGATGTGTGCTCGTCATGGGTTTTTTAAGGTTTCCGGACCAGTCGCTCGCTTTGGGGTTAGCACATGTGGGGCTCTCGAAAGGCAAGCATGCTCTCTCGCACAGAGTTTGATGGCTCATCCCACGAGCTCTCCCAGTTATGTGTCTGGGGAGGTTCTGTTATTTGAGTGGAAAGTTCCCAGAGAAGGCTTCCCCTCAGATACTGTGCACCCAGCTGCTAAGTGGCCCATCCGTAGGGTGGCCCCTTTGTCTCCAAACAGAAACCGAAGCTTGATGTTGGCGGGTTCTCTCTCATCTACGGACTCATCTTCGGTGTATTTAGGAGAAAGCCTCCTTGAAATCATCAGTTTTGTGGTGCTTATCAGGAATACTTGTTCAAAATATGCATATTGATTTTTCTTTAAATGCCAAAATGCAAGTGTGTGTGGTAAATCGGATGGAGTTAAGTGAGAAAGATGGGTGAGGGGTGAAATGAAACTTTCCTTCCAAACAGAACACATTCTCGAGGAGATTCCTTGATCTTGTGTTTAGGGCCATTTAAATTAATTTATGCCATCTTCAGGCCTCCATTTGTAACATCAAAGGGAAGCCTTCTGTTTTCTTATTCTCTCATCGTGTAACTGACGATTTAGCCTACTCGGCTGATAAAGAAAGGGACTTGCCTTCTTCTACTGATACTGGAACCCAAACTATGAAGCAGTTTTAAAAGCAATGGAAGATTCAGCCACACGGCGGCAAGATGAAATGGTCACCGTTAAGTCAGCTTTGTTTCGGACAGTTTTGGTGAGGAGTGAATCAGATCTGATTTGCCTCCTTGTCAGATAGCTCTTTTTCCCAAAAAGAAGAGGGGGAGGGTGGTAAGTGAATTCTTGTCCTCAGCCGTCAGCAGCTCTTGGGGGGGGGGGGCGGGGGTGGAGATATTACCGGGGCGAATGGGCATTCTTTAGCTCTTTGGAATACTATATGCTTAGCAAAGGATCAGGTTTAACACAGAGCCTCACCCCCTTCTTGTTCCTTTTAAAAACTTTTTACTTCTGCAACATGTAAGTAGTAATAACTTGCTTTTAGAGTGCCCCAGAGGCTTGGTTGCTGCTCGAAAGAATGTGTTAACTATATTGCTGATGCCCTTTCTTTCCAAAATATGATTTGCCTATTCAATCCTTCACTTGTAAAATCGTAGGAACTTTTTAAAAAAATAACTATCCAGGATATATTCACGTAAAACTACTTTTCCTTTTCTTTCTTTCTTTTTTTTTTTCTGTAAGAAAATGCTTTTTTATCCTAGTCATGTTTTGAGTAGACCCTTGGGATGTTTTCTTCCCTGAAATTAGAAAGTTAACAGGGATAATAGGAAAGTCTCTTTCAGCCAGAACCTTCATTTTGTTCTTGACAAGTAGGAAAATGGTTATTTTCCTGGCTTAGCTCTAGAGACTCCGTATTATATTTAAGAAGATGCTTTATATAAAAATCCAGCCTGTGTTTATGGCTCTCTATGAAACGGCAGCCGTCGTCGTAAGAAAAATATCCCAAAGGTAGTCACAGCAATGCCACAGCGTGCCATACAGATGTGTGAATGTTTCCAGCCTCGGGAAATGTCCGCGACTGGGGGCTTGGAGGGATCGTGGGTCGACAGAGAGGATGGGGCTTCATCCGGAGAGTTAGGCCTGCCCCTTTAACTCTGTCAGTAGGAAATCACAGATCTACAATAACACCTCTATTTAGCTAGAATCAGATGTGCGGAGAATCACTCAAAATAGGCATCTCAAATTATCTGAAGCAGGATAAGGGAAGAGGGGGGCAGGTTGCCATGACACCAAACCGCTGTTTATTTGTTGAGGTTTTAACTATTAAAAGGGCTGAGGTTAACTTCAACTTCCTCCTTCACGAGCTCTTAAAAGTGAATAGAAAGCCATTTTTGTCATGGCTGCACGATTAGTTAAGAAAGACATCGTCACGAACTTCTACAGGCGGGTTTTAGAATTCGTGTTCAGTCATGGGAAGGAACACGGACACGTGTCCTTTTAAAAGATGGGACAGCACGGATTCTGGCGAGAGGAAGTCGCTGATGCTGGATGGGACACACACACTCTCCTAGAGAAGGCTCCAGGCAGCCCCGGCAAGGAATTTTAAGAATTTGACTCCCGATTTACCAAAAATGATGAACCACATTTAAGGCTGCATAAACCCCTCTTTCTGGGAAGATGGAGACAGGCTAGTATCTGCTGGTGCAGAAAACTGGACAAAGAGGCCAGTTTTGTTGTTCTTGCGTGCGTTGCCATCATCGTCAGGGCGTGAGGTTTAACTCTTTAGCTGGACCGGTTATGATAGCTTTTGGCACAGGCCAAGCTTTTTGTATGGGTTACTCCACTCTCACCGCAATCCTGGGGTGTGGTTTAGAGACAGAGCAGCTGAACCTCAGAGGTTAACAATTGCCCAGAGTCTCCAAGAGCATAAGTGACAGACTTGGACTCAAACCCAGACCTTTCTGGGCTACAGAGCCAGTGTGGACAGGGTGGCAGGTTCTCTAGACACAGGGCTGACCAGCGTCAAGAGAATCCCGATCGTCAGAGGGGACACGGGAGAAGTACTGGGCTGGGCATTCCCTTGGCGGGCCTGTGTTGAATGTGGTCTGTTGTTATTAGATATTGCTAATAATGAGAACCTTAGGGCCAGACTCTGTGATGGGCACCTCGATAAGCTGTCTTTTTGGGGGTATGGCCGGGGGGGGGGACATGTACATTTATTTTCCAAGTTGGGGACAAAAGAAAACTTAACTCAGAATAATGCATCTCTAGCGCGAGGGAATGAGGGACAAGGGGGAGGAGGAGGCTTCCCAGCTACCCTCTATCTGCTTTACTGGGGCGACAGCCTGGCCTTCCTGCATGGAAGAGTCTGCCTTGGGGTCCACTGGGACCAAAGCCTCCTTAACGTCCAAATCCAGGCAACCTCTGATCAGCGTTGAGGAGTGTGGGTGCCTCGCTTTGAGGGTTGATAGTATGGTCAGGGAGCAGAGACCCCGACATCTCAGATTCACCTCCTCAGTTTTTGTCTTCCAAATGTTTTTTGTGTGCATAGTGATTTTCCCCAAAGGTTAAAGTTACTTTGGAAAGACTATGTTCTCTGGTACTGTTGTCTGTGACGCTTTTTGAGATATGAATTGCCTTGGTTCCTCCCCTATTATTCAGGCTTACTTATGTCAGTGTTTACCAGATGCATTGACAAAAGGGGGGAAAAAAAGCCTTTCCACTTCCTGTAGAAGGGACAGAGAAATCCCCTTTCCAGCCTTGGGAGTAAAATATCGAACTGCATAGCACTTCTCTTTTCTTCTTCTTCCTTCTCTGTCTCTGTCTCTCTGTCTCTCTGTCTCTCTGTCTCTCTCTCTCCTTCCTTCTTCTTCTAGAAGTTCAAAATCAAAGGGGGGATGGGAGCCCTTTGATTACCTTGGAAGTAGAGACTACCATCAGACACCAGAAATGTGCACATATAGATCTATCAGTGGTCTTTTAATGGTCACACGACAAAGCAAAATAGTCAGGGCGCTAGGAATCAACATAGAAGGCATGCTGTAAACTCAAAAAGTGAATGATTTAAAAATAATTCTTATCTAGGTGTGGTAGAATTTGGGAGCCTTTCAAGGTTGACAACAGAATCTTACACGGTTGACATCAAGCCTAGATCAGGTGTCCCCATGAATAAATCAAAATAAATAAATGCAAGGGGGAAGGAAGGGAGGGAAAAAGAAAATGGTGGAATGGATGCGCGATGAAGGGCTGACACGTGGGGTGGGAGCCAGCTGAGGGGTGCCACGACCCTGTCCTGTCCCCTCTTCTCCCAAGCAGGCAGAGGGGTTAGAGTTAATAGGGCTAGAAGCAGGAATTGAGAACTCAGTTCATGTTTTCTGTGTTCTGGGCTGGTGCAATGTAAACTGTAGGTTTAGGGAAAGTGTGAAAAGCTCATACTAATGAGTGGCGTCGTAGTATTTGGAAAAGGAGAAAGTAGGATGGGAAGAAAGTGAACTCTTTGTTTTCTCCTTTAAAAAAAAAAACAGCCCTAAAGCCTTTGCATCCTAGTCTGCCTGTGCCTTCATGGCTTGAGTCTGATGTGGCCGCCCTGTGTCTGTCACCCCTGCTTTCCACTCACTCCTGTGAGTTACTTAACCGTGCTTGGCGTGGAAGCCAGCCTGACGTTGACTCTCCGCGCTCTGTTTATGGAGAGGCAGAGCTACCAACACAGAACCCCCTTGAACAGCACCGCTCAAATGCCTGCGCTGTATTTACAAGCACCGCACAGCTAAGTACTTAATAAACCGGCCCTTCAAAGGAGCCGCCAACCCGGCCGGGCGTCAGCACCCCAGTCATCATCAACCACATTTTAGCGGGACTGCGTTTTCACACCAAATGTGTTCATGGATGTCGTTCAAGGTGACCGGACCGTGTTTTCCCGAGCATGTTGATAATGCCTTGTGGGCATCTTTTCTAATTACAAGAAAGAAGGGTTCACACACCCCGACAAAGGATTTTGGTTCAGGAGAGTAAATTTTTAATACAACTGCAGTTGGAGCACTTACTTGGTATCAACGGTTAATCAGCAGGAAAGCTAAGCTGGAAACCTAATGTCCAAGAAAGAGAGCGCAGAGGGAAGGCAGGCAGGCCGCTGAGCCCCAAACCTGGCCCGCACCACGTATTGCCATAGTTACTGAAGCTCTTAAAGCCTTGGTCTCTCCATCTGCAAAATGGGAGTAACAGTTAATGCTTGGAGATCCTAGGGCCACTGTGAACCACAAAGCAGCGAGCCATAGCGCCAGCCCGTGGACACCACTTAAAACTGTTAGTTAACTGGTAAGCTCAGCATCACCAAACCAGGTGTATTCGTTTTCAGTGGCCGCTGTAGCTCGATGGCTTAAAACCACAGACATGTATGGTCTCAAGTTCTGAAGGCCAGAGTCCAAAATCAAGGTGCCGGCAGGGCCAGGCTCCCTCTGAAGACCCTAGAGAAGTGTCCTTCCTTGCCTCTTCCAGGCATTCCCTGGCTTGTGGCTGCATCATTCCCATGTCTGCTTTCATCTTTGCCTGGCCTTTGTGTCCGTGTCATCCCCTCTTCTGTCTCTTCTAAGGATACCTGTGGTTGGATTTAGGCCCCACCCAGATAAACCAGAAGAATCTCACTTCATCTCACTCAATCGCCTCTGTAGATTGTTTTTCCAAATAAGGTCACATTCACAGTTCCATGGGTCAGAACACGGACACACCTTTTGGGGGACCACCATCCTAGCAATTATACCAAGGTAGAAAGGAGAGGAGGCAGCAGAGGAGTCTAGAAATAACTTGCCTGGGGTGCCTGGGTGGTTCAGTCGTTCGGCGTCTGCCTTCAGCTTGGGTCGTGATCCGAGGGTCCTGGGATCGAGCCCCGAATCGGGCTCCCTGCTCAGCCGGAAGCCTGCTTCTCCCTCTCCCACTCCCCCTGCTTGTGTTCCCTCTCGATGTGTCTCTCTCTGTCAAATAAATAAATAAAATCTTTAAAAAAGAAAAGAAAGAAAGAAAGAAAGAACTTTCCTATGTCCCCCATGCCAGAACAGATATTATGGGCAGGTAGGTATGGGCTCAGTGGCTCATGCTAAATGCCTCGATCACCTCTTCTGGCTCCCAGCACTTCACCCCACCATTGCCGGAACTCACTATCATGGTACTTTTATTTCCCAGGCAGGAAAATGTATGATTTTTTTTTTTTTTCTTAAATGAGATCAGGTATTTCTTAACATTTTCTAGAGCATCTACGCAGATGGGGCCAGAGGGCCAGCAGAGCTCAATAGGAGAAAAAAACAGGCTCCGCCCTCTGTCACCGGAGCAAAGCAGACCGGCAGACGGGAGGCCCGGGTGCCTTCTGCCCTAGCCCCCCACAGCTCATGACATTGTGCAGGGTCGTAAGCAGGGGCACAGAAGATGGCAGGAATCTTCTGTGCCGGTTGGGATGGATTCAAGAATTTGACTTCCCCAGAGCCAGGCATATCACTGTCGTATTTCGACAAGCTGCCTTTTTAAACATGGCTTTACAGCAAGGCATTGTTGACAGGATACCCATTTGGAAAGGCTGGTGATTCACTTTGCATACCTCATAATCCCAAACTTACAAATCACCCAAAGATAGCCTTTCAAATTTGGATATTGAAAAAAGAAACTTTGACTGCGGCCATGAAGTCCGTGTCAAAGTTTACCAAAAGTTGGTACCAAGGGAGGAACAGACTTCACGTGCTGGTAGGAGCGCAAGGTAGGAATGCTTTCTCATAAGGGGTGGTTCCCCAAACCGAGTTGGTTTTACTCATTTGCATTATTTTTCCTCACAGCAGGGAACGGAAATGCAGGCCCCCTGTAATTCAGTTATTTTAGGGCTCTGTAAAAGTCCACATGTATGATTTAAATAATGCTGAGGAACTGTGGTGACTTCTGCCTTTCCTTTATTTCTCCCTGGCCCTCAGGGCACCACTGCCAGACCTTTGGGGGAAAGTGTACGGAGGCAGAGGGCTTCTCAGAAGGCCACCTCCGTGCATATTTGTCTTGTATCTTTGCATTTTATGTTCAAAGCTTTAGCCCCACAGCAGCTTTCTTACTATTGAACAATGGCCTTCAAAGCAGTAAAACAGCCCAATTGTTATGGAGATTAAAGGTACAGACTGCAAAACGCCTGTAAATAAAATCTTCACTGACAAACCCAGTTTCTTTCCATAGACCTTTCTTCCATAATCTCTTTCTGGCAGAACATTTTATGTTTTCATACCAGAGATTCAGTTACCAACCACAGTAAATAAAACAAAATAATTTTAAAAAATAGTACGGAACTCACCCTAAAAACAAACATTGGCCAATCGTGTTTATTTTCTGTTTCTTTGTGCACACCTGAGGATTGACAGGGGGGAGAAAGGGAGGTAGTACTTCTTATCCAGTTGATTTTTAATTATGGAGCTACGGACAGTCTTCAGATTGAGGTATTAGCCAGTTCTGCCGTCCTACGTGGCATGGAATATTACATTTATGTTTAAAAGAAATCAGCAGTTTCGAGACCAAACGGTCTCATGACACCAAGTCCCTGAATGAGCCGTGAGTACCACAGGTTGGGCAGAAAAGACAGTCATTTCCTCCAGACAGAGGCTCAAGTGCCACAGTCCTGGGCACCATCGTTATTCACGACGCCTTAGGGTCATATTTAGGATCTAGAACATCCCAAATATCTGTTTCAAGATTTTGAAAAACATCTTCCAATTGTGATCCGCAGCAAGAGTTTACTACTCCTTTTGTGAAGGTGATTCTCTGTCAGACGGAACCCCCTGTTCTTCCAGCTGGAGGGAGTGTGAGCGAGAGTGGGGAAGAGGTGGTAGAGGACTGTCCAAGGCGTCTCATGTCACCAGTGACTACCGGGTGGCCACGAACCCTGAGCTTTAAAACGCACACCACAGAGTTCTCGTGGCCGCACACCATCTTGGTTCTTCCGGCTGTCATCGCTGAGTCTACACCTCTGTACGTCAGCGTTAGCAGTGTGGTTTGCTAGGTGTGGGCCACTGTAGTGGTGAGCTCGGTTCTGCTGGGAGGACGGGGAGAGGAGGCATTGTGATCCTTCAGCTCTGGGGTTTGGGCGTGGCCGCCAGTGGTGTCTAAAGGCGGAGCATCCCTAGGGAAGGCCGGTGAGTTGGCACCACCCTGGGTGTGAGCAGCTCACCCATCCAGGACAGTTAAGTCTCCCAGATCTGAAACTTGCTGATTCCCGCAGAGGATGTCTCTTTACTTACAAGCTTTATGTGTTCAATCTGAGTCATCCCAAGGCCAGATCCAAGACCCAGAGAGCTTAGGCTGTGCCAATTCTTCCATCTTTGGGAGAGCTACCCATACACACTTACTGGCAGGAGTATGGCGGGTAAAAGGACATCTCAAGGTAAAAAGGGAGGAGGAAATAATCTGGCCGGCGACTGCGCTTTTTGGAGTCGCAGGTCAGGAAGCGAACATGGTGGTTTTATTAAGTCTCCTGGGGTTACTGCGCTGTGCGGCCACTCGCACTCCATTAGCGCATCTCTCTGCAAGATCAGATGGCAAATTACATGATAAAGTTATTAAAATATCTGTAAAAGTCAGCACAAGCTCAAGGGCTCGACTTGGCATTTCTGCCCATTAAGTGGTTTATTTAGATCGCTTCTCTCGGGGTCTGTTAATCTTCATCCGTATGATGTTGTAAATTGCCGGCTATGTAGACCTGTCATTGCCTGAGTTTTCAGCCGTGCTGCTCTCGCTGGTCCAAGAGGGCTGGTATCGCAGGGGTGAAAGCACGAGTGTTTGAAACATGCAGTTATCCCCCCCCCACCCCGCCCTGCCACCCCCCGCCTGGGTTTTGAACCTGCAGCGTATGTTTGTGATGGTGTCTATAGAACAAAGTAGTTAGAGCTCACAGTTATAGAGGCGACTGATGTTGCTGGTTCCTTTCATCCCCACCGCCTGCCACCCCCATGAGGTGCACGACCTCGTCCTGCGGGTCCTGCCGGCTGCGCCTGCGCGGGCGCGGAGCCGCCCAAGTGACCAGGTCCGCGGTTTCCTTTACCGCCGAGCCAGGTCCCCCCATCTCATATAAGCAATTAGAGACGTGGTCTTAAACGCTAACATTCTGTAATTCTCGACGCTGCAGCTCCTGGAGATTAGCGGTCGCTCCTCACATTCTCAGGGAAGCCAGTAGGGATGTCCGAGAACACCTCTGCTCTATTGCCTATGATTAAAAGGCCACCCCCCCTTTTTTTTTTTTGGTAATATTTTTGCTATGGGATTGGGCTTTCTGAGGCACCATATGTTGCTAAATGAGAGAAGTCATTGCCCAGACGTGGATCTGTTTAATTTAATATGATTTTCCACAAATTACAAAGCATGACTTTAAAATTGAATTTGTGCAAAATTACAGATGGCCAATTCAGGTGGAAGGGAGAGGAAATCTTGTTACTCTTATTCCAGAATCTCTTCCCGAATTCCTCATTTGATTCTTTCACGCCTTGGGGGAGGGGGCAAGTGGGGGGGAGGGGGGATACATTAGAGGGTCTGTAAGGAATTTCTCTTATTTTTCAAACTTTCTCCCTGGTCAGTCATGGCTCCCTCAGAGGGAGACACAGCGGCCTGGACATGTCAAGACAGAACGCCAGTTCTTCTGTCCATCCATCCCATCAGTCAGGATACACCTGTTCCTCCCACCTTATCATCAGAAGGGGACTCGGGAAAAACATGGGAGCCCCCAGAATGCACTTTCTGAGGAAAGCAGAATCTGGATCTATCAATTAACACTAAAATCGATATGGTGGGTAATGGGTATGGACTTTGGAATTCACATCCCAGGTTGGCCGCTCGGGTAGTTATGTGACTTTGGGAAAATCACCGAAATGCTTTGCGCCACTGCTCCCCATCTGTAAAATGGGCATGGTAAGAATAGGACCTGACTCACTGGAGAGTGGTGAGCGTGAGTTCCTACGTGTATGCGCTGGATGCCTGGCACGCAATGAGCATCGCATGGGTTTTTTCCTCTTACCTCAGGAGCCTGCTGTGAGGATGGAGGTATATTCTCCTCAAGTATTTAGCATAGAGCCTGGTACACTTCACCCGCTAAATAAATGGTCGATGTTACTCGTTTTACTCTTACTGTTTGTTTGTACCCGCGTGGGGGACAGTGGAGTCTCACCAGGGTGTTATAATCCGTCCATCCGTCCTGTCAGATGAGCCGCACCTCGTTTTGCAGGAGAACAGTCACCCTGCGGTGGTTTTAGTAGTGTTTTCAGTCAAGTTCCGCTTCCTTGGGGGAACTCCAACAGGCGAGCCCATAACCACTGCTCCGCAAGATCAAATGGGAATGGTAAACTGTTAGAGTTGAAAGGGACCTTACACATCATTGCTCAAAGCATTTTATTTTCCTCATGAGACCCCCCAAGGCCCCGGGGAAGGACAGGGATTGGCCCAGTTGGAGGCAGACCTGAACTCCCAGTTTTGGGCTTGTCCCGCCTCTGCCTGGGAGGTGGCCACAGAATATAGTCTCTCCTGTCAATATGGAACGTACACTAGGATGTGACACCGCGCTCAGCCTTCCATGACCTTTTTCTGGAAGTACGCTGTCTCCTCAAAGAGTAGGCCCCCACGGTTGGATTCTGTATCGTGTGCTTCTTTGTGCCTCCATTTTCAAAATGCTGAATTCCATGCTCCGGGAGGAGGGATTTTTCAAAAAGGCAAGGATAGAATACCCCTCTCAAGGCCACGCTCTGTCCCTCTCAGCCCTGCCCCCTGGGGGACAGCAAACGGCTGCAGAGAGGCTGACAGGACACTCCCTGGCCACAAGGCCCACGTGGGCAGCAGTCAGAGATGAACCCTGACCCGTCCCTTACTTGCATGAATCGGACACATTCAGAGAATGTGAATGGTCAGCCTCTTCGGCATTTTTAATGAACCATCTGCAAAAGGATTTCTTTGAACCGAGTTTCACCTTCCTGTGTGATTTTAAGTAAATACCTCCCTGGGCCGATTCCGCCCCCAGGCCCGGGCCCTGGAAGTCTGCTGGCGGCTGGGGCTGGCGGGCCAAAAGGAGGGCTGCGGACAGGTGTGCGAGTGTGGTGGGCGGGGCCGGGCAGACACAGCTGTGGGAATGCAGCAAAGCTGCGGGGGGGGGGGGGGGGGGTTGTCTGGGGACTGGTGCTGAGTGATGGTCCTGCGTCCCGGTTCGGGACCCCCTGCCAACTTCTGCATTTACTCCCTGAACAGTGTGTGGCCGTGCGGACAGGGGAACTAGGGCCAGAGACAGGCGTCCCTACGACGACCACTGCTGTGATTTCAGAGTCAGGGTCATGGACAGCAAGGCTAAAGCTACCCTGGGACCTTCATGGGCAGAAACCGAATGCCACTCTGTCAGAGGCACCGTATCTGACATGTTTGTGGCTTCTGGGCTCTCTCCGGTGGCTAAGACCCAATGACTCGGTTGTCACCTCTCCTACGTGAAACTTAGTGGTTAATCAAGAGAAGTGGGGACTTGAGACCCTGCACTAACTAGCGATGTGGACCTGTCCTCCGGTCTTCACCTCCCACAGCACACGGTCTTGACGTGTCTTGACCACAGCCCCAGGGGCTTGAGTTCCAGGCCTCGCAGGGCTCTCGAGGCTGGCCTCAGTGGTCTGAGGAGCACAAGTTTCTAAAGAACAGACCACAGGAGGAGGCAATGAAGGAAAGTCTGTGAAATGGCCTTTTCTGGCTCAGAGGAACAGATCCACTCAGAAACACAGCATTCAGCGGTCTTGCGAACTTTCCCCCAAGCGTCTTGATTTCCCCTGATTTGGGCAGTTTTTACAGAGACTCTGAACCTCTAACCATGGAGATGAGTGAATCCTAGAAAGCTGGGCTAGAATGAGATGGCCAGCCCCCTCATTAGATCGAGGAGACACTGGGAGCCCAGAGAGGTTAAGTGACTTGTCGAAGATCACACAGCCAGCTCCTATACGCACGTGCTTAGCTCTCCTGCCCGTCCTCCCCAGCCTGAACACATTCCTAGTATTTGGATACGGCAAAGTGAACCTTCCCAAGCAGTCCCTGCAAAACAGCACTTCTGTGAAAGAGGGGCTGTTGGAACAAGATAGGGCAAACACCAGTGTGCCTATGCACTGCTCCACCCAGTTTCTCATCTTTATATTACCTCCCCCCCAAAAAAGGTCTCAAATAACCCAAACAGGCAGGGTCTGATCTGCAGACGGTGTGCAGGCATCCGCCCAAGAAGCTGCCGGTCGGCTGGTCCATCCTCCACTGATTTATGTTGTGTGTGTTAAGCCTTAAATTGTTGAGACTCTGGCTGGCTGCAGTGGTATTACTGGAGGGCTGGTGCATGTTTTCAGCTCACGGAGCTGGCTCCGGCACTGGAGGTGTTGGCCTCAGATCAAGTCCAATCTCACACCTGTCTGAGACAATGAGGGCCTTGTTACACACATCTCCAGTCAGGGCGGCTCAGGCTGCTTATTTTTCACGTTCAGAACAGGGGGCGGGGGGATCTGGGGGCCAGGCAGAAGCCAAGGCGAGACTGGGAAATGCTGGGGTCAGCTGCCTCCCTTGCCCTCTCCTTCTCCCCCTTCCCTGTCCGTCCCCCCCACCATTTTATAAACTTTTCCTTATTTTTGGAAATTAAAAACAAACAAACAATACCAACAGTAGCCCTCTTATGAAGGAGAATTTCCCACTGCCAAACAAGAAGCTCGGGGCCTGGTGGAGAATAAATCCACAGTTACCAAGGGGTTGAGCCACAGAGTGAAGAGTCAGAGGGGCGCGGGGGGGAGGGGGTAGCCCCCACACCAGTGCCGAAATCCGAGCTTTTTTCCACACCAATGGGGTCTGTGCAAGAAAGGTTTTCTCTTCTTGTTCTTCCCCTTCCATTGCTGACATTTGAGTGGCTGGGGCAGTAAGCAGAGGGGAATGTTTCCCCAGCTCGGAGTTACTCGCTGATGAACCAGCAAACTGTTCTGCCCCGCTCTGTCCCTCCAGTCCCTTGTAACACAGGGCCCACCAGCGCTTATATCTGCAGACCCTTTGCAGATCCAGCTCTCCAGAGACCCCGACCCGAGGCAGCCACTGGGCAGGACCTCTTCTGGGTCCAGGTCAGCAGCCCTCAAGGCTGACGGCTGTGAAGGGTCATTACTCAGTCAAAGCCACCCTGAAATGACTAGCATTGCATGGGACCACACGATGTGCAAGCCCTTGGGATAAAAATCAAGCAAGAGCTTCCCGGAGTTATGAAAGCCACCCTTTTCTGCCGGACCCCACAGTAGGCCCCTCGCTAGCACCTAGTGACTCCTCCCGAGTGGACCTGTCACGTCTCGGAGGCTTGTAACGAATCTCTCCGCTTCCTTCTCGGTAAGCGAGGCTCTCACCTGAGCCGGGACGCACGTGGGTACCACGGTCACTCCGTTCTGCTTGTCCTCCAATGACAAACAGGTAGTCCCCATCCTTTCAGCTGCAAAAACCCGGCTTAAGCGCTAAGTCCCATTGCTGACTCATAGCTTCAGCCTCAGAGACACGGCGGGGAAAATGTGCAGGCTGCTTATTTTATCTGACGCCTGGGACTTCAGAGCAAATCACTTTGAGCTCCACTGCCCTGCTTTCTCTCTGCGCACATCAGCCGGCTTCCCCCAGGACACCTTTTCCGAGGCAGCCAGCAGAGTGAGGCGTGCGTGGGAAGCAGCAAGGAGGGATAGAAAACATGGGGACTTCCGGCTCCCTCCTGCCCGGGGTTCGAACCCCTTCCATGTGACCTTGAGTGACAACTCAGGGGAAGAGCCTGAGCCGTGGGAGGGGGCATCGCTGCTGAGCCCGTGGCCTTCTGGGAGGCCAGGGGTGGCCCTGCGAAGCCTCCTCTTTGAGGCCACTCTGTCTGACCTCGTGGCCTGCGGAGGATGGTGGCGGAGGAAGCAGATGTGGCCCCCTCAAGCCATCTGGTGGCCAAGGAGGACCGGATACAGAAACCGAACCTGCTCCTACTGAGATCACTTTAAGCACAGGCTTCTCATCGACTTCTCTGGTCCTGCCTCGGCCTGTCTCTGGGCCATGAGGTTTCCATCCCTCTCCTGAGCCATCCAGGTTCCGAAATGACCAAACGGAAGCAGACAAGGGGTGGGGGTGGGGGGAGGCTGGAGCACTGAGGTTCCTGTGAGCTGCTGCCTTACCTGCCTCCTCCTCTGACCTCTAAACACCCACCCCTGCCTCCCCCTGACCCTGCCATTCTTCAGGGCACCTCCCTGCCCCCTCTCTTTCCCCTCCAGTGATCGAGCTGGTCCGGCTTCTCTCCTCTGGAGCCCATCCGTTGGGGCCTGAGACTCCACCATCTCCCCATGCCATGCCCCATCGTTACCCGATGGGGTGCACATTGCTGATGCCCTGACTGTCCTGGGCTCCTGGGAACAATGACCCAAGATTTCCCTCTGTGCTTTAAGATCAGCCAGACCTCGAAACCGACTGATGAGATGCTTTCCAAGCATCCCCGAGCCCTGAGCCACTGCACCCTCTCCTCCCCATCTCCAGTCATAGTTCCGAGAGCAACAGGCTCACCTCGAAGGCTCAGGCAGGCAGGAACTGTCTCTCCTACTTCTCCAGACCCCCACGACCCTAGCCCAGATCTCCAGGGTAAGGGGTGAGTGGGAGTCATTGAGGAAGATTTTCCCTGCTCTCGGGACAGCAGGTCAAAACTGGTGATTGACACGTTTTCACCTCAATTCCAAAATTTTCCGCCCGGAATGAGTTCCTTCCTCCCAAAGCACCAATTGTAGGGCAGAGCCTTGCTTCTTGGTTCTGTGACTGACCCTTCTTCCTCCTCCCAGAGCCCAGCTGGGAGCCTGGGGGAGGGAGCCTCAGTGGCCCCACCAGGTGACAACATACCTGCCCCTTTCCCTTCACTTCTGTGACGAGGAAGAAGGTGGGAAGTGTCTCTGCTTCTTGACCTTCTGACCCCATTACCTTCTACAGCCTTCTGTTTTTTAAAGCTACCCTTTTCTTTTGCTGCCCCACCCCCACCCCCAGGCCAGACTCTCTTGAGTCACTGCCTTTCCTTGCCATGTGCCTTGCTCCTCAGACGGCTCACCTGAGGCTGTCTTCCAAATACCTGAACCTGGTTTTACGAATTTAATTAGAGATTTGGACCCCAATGTATGAATAGGTTGTTTACCCACTACTTCCTTGGAACCCCATCCTCCCACCTCACTGCTGCCTCCCAGACACCTGCGCTCTGCCCCCTCCCCCCATGTTCAGGTGTGTCCCTGTGTCGCCTCCTTCCCTAAAAGCATTCCTGATTCTTCCTGGTTACGGCACTTTTCAAATCTATCCTTCCATCCATCCACTCTTGACCTTGGTGGCCCCCCTCCCTGCCCACCTGTAACCAAGCCTCTTTCCCCAACGGACCCGTTGCCCGGCCTTGGGGCCCCAGGCCCCCCAGCACTGAAACATTTCACCGCCACCCCCGCGATGTCTTCACCCTGTGCCTAAGACAGACAACAAAAGCCAAGTCACCCCCTGCCCATCCCCTGTTGTGGTGTCACATTATGATCTTCAGCTGGTGGACAAAGGACCATTCCAACCCACCCATGCTGGCCCGCCCGTCTGTCTGAAAAAATAGCAGAATGTGGGCCATCTGGGGGGGGGCGGGGGAGGCCATTTGTCACCCTCTTTGTCAACCCTCCCTTTCGCTTTCTTCACCTCCTCTTCCCTCAGTTCCTCAGAAGCCTCTTTTGTTCCAGGCCAGGGGAAAGTACTTCGGACGTGTTGTTGAGACTGGTTTGCTGTTTTGTTCAAAGACAGGAAGTTCCTGTTTATTGGAAAGGTTGTTCATTTCCAAAGACGTTCCATAGCCAAGCAGCTATAGGATGATTTCTCACTGCCTTTTCTCGGGGTGGTACACAATACAAAAAAATAATAATAATCATAATAAACCAACGAGAGCGAGAGAGTCAGTGAACACAAAAGGAGATGTTATAATAGGTTTTTGTTGGTACTTGCATTTTCTTGTTGAAAAACAGCAAAGACCCTGAGGTACAGAGGTGTGGACAGAAGCCTGATGTTATCTGGCCCCTAGAAATCCTGCCTGGAGTCCAGTGGCAGCAGGCAGGATCCAGAACTCAAAAAGACGGAGGCAACTGGTCCTGCTCAGTACAAACGGTGCTTTTAGTCTTTGGTAAACAGCCTGTGCCCCAGGGCCCAAATCCTTCAAAAGTTTGCCTAGGTAATTGCGTTTCATTGCTGTCTGGCATGTGCTCATCAGTCTAATCTGGAGGTTCAGACAGCCAGGCCAAAGCCTGCGAGACTGGAGGAGAATGAGACCGTGAATTTAATCCACTTGAAAGACAGACTAATACAAGTGCGGCTAACTCATTATTTTAAGTGATGTGAGCAGAAAAGGGTATGGCACTTTCCATAAAAGGGTTTAAAATCGGCACGTTGCAGCCACTTGGCGGTTGAAGGCCATTAGAAGAAAAGGCGGAACCAGGGCGACGATCGGATCCTTGCAGCCACCTCCTTGTTTCTGGAAGCTTGCCCCCTCCCCACGACCACCCCAATACACAGGGGGCTCGGAGGGAAATGCTGCCGCCCCCCTCCCCCAATTTTGACTTGAGGCATTCATGAATTCACAGCAACAGACACCAAATTTCATTTGAGATTTGGGGGTGTTGGGGCTCAGTTTCAGGGTGGAAAGGGGATATAAATGGAGTAAGGGCTTCCCAGGCAGCCCCGCAGAGCTCAGAATTCCAGGCCTGTACGCAGGAAAAAGGATCCCTTCCCCTGTGTCCACTGGGCGCTGTGCTTAGCAATTACTTCTTTTTTTTTCTTTTTCTTTCTTTCTTTTTTTTCTTTTTGAGAGTCAGACCAGTTTTTTTTTTGTTTTGTCAGTATATGGTAACTAGGCTGGGGGCAGGGGTCTCACAGTAAAGAAACAGCCCTCTGCAAAGAACCAGAAGGTCTGTCCCCTGCCCCGTCGCCAGCCCACCGCAGGGAGCGGAGAGTCACGTCACCTGTCCAGGCTTTGGCCTTCTCCGAGCTGGGGCTGGCTCAGAAAGTCTCCGAGGTCGCTTTCTGCGCTATCATTCCCTGAGACGTTGGAATGAAACCTTAGAAATGTTGACAGTGATTTGCATCATTATCTAGTTACATGTGACTCATGCCCGGGAAGCTCAGGAAAGGCAAGCACTAGCCTGTCCCCTTCCCAGGTGGCAAAGCTGACGGTCAGCTCAGGAGTGATCTTGTTGGTCGTTTACACCTGCATCTCACCCAGGACGCGCATGCCAGCTTCAAGTCTGGGTGCCAGGCCATGAGGCTGTGAGAAAGAGTCATCCCGAATCCTGGCATGGGGAAGGAGTTCTCCCTGGGCACAGCCCAACGGCTGAGGCCACGTGGGCAGACTGTGGCCCCCAGCGCCCCTGGTTCCCACAAGGGCTCCAAAAGGTTCCCAGCACACCCCTTCTCTCCTCAACACCCCTGAGTCTCATGTGCCCCGTGCCTGGGGTGCGTGCCTAGCCTGGCCTGGGTCTTCCTCAGGCACCACTGACATTTGGGGCCAGATCATTCTCTGCCATGGGGGGGGGGCATTCTGTGTGTTGTGGGATGTTTAGCAGCACCACTGGCCTCCACCCACTAGATGCCAGGAGCAGCCTTCACCCTAGTTGTAACGACCAGAAATATTTCCAGACATTGCCCCATGTCCCCTGGAGGAGAAACAGCCCCGATTGAGAACATTCTGGGAAAGTCACAAGGATCTCGTGGTCCACAGAGGCGCTCCATGCCTGCAACAAAGGGGGGTCGCTCAGGCGTCTCTACTTGGTAGTGAACCAGTTTTGACACCTTACTTCGGTTCTCTGTAGATCATCCCTTTTGTGGAGCAAGAGTTTCCTAGTCTGCTATCTCACACACTCCTTTCAATTTTTTTTTTTTTTTAATTCTTCTATGTTAGTCCAAGTCACTGAAAACCTAATGCTTCTCTGAGAAAGCCTTCCTTGACCTTGTAAATCAAAGCAGTCCTCTGGAGGGAGGTTTCCCACCGCTGGGCTCGGTATCATCTTTCTCAGGGTGACCTCATCTATTAAAGTATGAAGGTTGTATTTGAAATGCCATTTACTTTCTCTAAGTCAATAAATGAAGCTGTGGATCTTTAGATCATCAGAGGTCTGCTTATTACCAAGAGTTTTTGTGTGTGTGTCATTTTTTTAAATTGAGACCCGTGCTGGAGTTTAAAAGAATTCCGGCAGATTTCCATTTGCCTTTCTGAATCAGTTTGGGGTGATATTCCTCTGCGAGTGTAGATTGCCCCTAGATGAATCTGACTTTATTAGTTTATGTCCTTTGTTCAGAGCACCAGGGATGAGCTTGTGAAAGCACGCGCGGCTCTTATCTTCAAAGTTCCCCTTTATGCAGCAAAAGTGCACCTCAGCAACCTGTGTTACTAATCTATGGCGGTCCCAATTAGTTCACATCAAGGTCAGTCCTTTGGAGGGTGCAGACCGGCTGCAGACTTAAGGGAACGAGTTCCTCTCGTGCAGAGCTTGCGTGAAGGTGGGGGAGAAGGCAGCCGCAGAGGCGTCAGACAAAAGCGGGGGTTGCCCGCTCCCACTCCCCCGGGAGAGGTTGATAGCGACTCCCCCCCCCCCCACCGGCTCACAAGCCAAAGAAACCCAGTTATTCTAAAGAACCCAAAACTAGCATGGAACCTGCCGCCCCATGAGGAAGCTGTTTTGGGCTCTTCTTTAATGTCTTGCTCCGATGGCAAATATCCTAGTGCTTTTGCAGCTGTTGCAACATAAAAGAGAAGCGTTAAGAGAGCCATTTCTTGGGGACTTTTGACGAATGGAGGAGCCTTGGGCTTAAGAAGTATAACGAACACGACTCCTCTAAGACTTTGTCTGTAAAAAAGAAGCCAGACCCGGTGGGTCGGGAGCATGTTGAGTTTTAGGAATGAAGGATGCTGCTGAGCTCAGGGTGGCCCATCCTGCCGCGTCTCCGAGGCCACGAACGGAAGACAGTAAATCCGTGAATCACAGAGGTCTCAGGTCTCCACTGCAGAGTGGGGGGTGAGACCCCTCTTATGCGAAGAGAATATGCATCCTTGGCCTGCCTCATGTCCGTGGGGGAACGAGAGGGTCCACAGCCAACTAGAATGGCAGTGCCCTTTAAGAGGGAGAAATTCATTGTTCAGTCCGTTCAGAGACATGCCCCATAGTTTTATGGGCGTTCAGAGCATTGGAGGTGAAGGGACGGCGGGATCCACACCGCGCTCGCCCCTCCCTCCAGGCACACGCTGCGTCTTCGTGCCTGGGGCCAAAGGCAGGATGCTCGGTTGCTCGGATGCCCGCGGAGGTGCGGAAGGGGGCGGGCCTCCCCGGGCCCCGGCCTGGTTGCTGCCGCTGGGAATTCCCGGAGCCGGCCGGATGCGTGGGAAAGGAAAACAAGAAGCGGGTGCAGGTCGGGGAAGAAAAGTCGTGGCAGGACAGCACAGCGAGCGTGAGGAAAACCGGAGCATGCTGAAGCAGACACTGAGCCAGTGGTTTATGGAAGGAGGCCAGGCGCTTCAGCTTGGGAAGCTCACCTACTCCCCTTCAAGGGGGGAGCGCCCAGTGGAAGATCCTCAAGAAAGAACAGCTGCCTCTCAGCGTGGGTCCCACCTCGGAAGGTAAAGAACAACAGGGTGTCCTGGGTTGGCGAAGCTCAGCGTCTGGATGTCTGGATTTCGGTGCGCTGGCCAGCAGGGCGCGACACGCGGGCACCCAGCAGCCCCCTTGGGCAGAGCAGCTGTGGGGCTCCCCCTGAGAGAGGCTGGTGCTCAGCGGCAGCAAGGGCTTCGGTCCCCTCTGGGTAACCTGCCGCGAACCGCCTGCCCGAACCTCACACGTGCTCCCCGCGAAACCATGTTTTCCCTGAGGAAGGACTCGGGGGCACTTCGGCGCCTCGCAGGTGGGGAAACTGAGTCTCCAGGGGATTAAGTCCCTTGGCCCCGGCACACCGCGAGTGAAGGGCGAGTCAGGGGCTCGGCCCTAATCTCTTCCCAACTCCCAAACGACAGATAGTCTTGCTCGGCTCTTGCTCCGGCCCTCCTGATTGTCTGAGGGACAGCCCCCGGCCATGGTTCCCAAATCCTGGAAATGTTTGGGGGCTACCCAAACCAAAGGCTAGGGAAGCATCCTTGCGGGTGCCCTGCCAGCGCTCTCTAGATACTGTGTTGTGCTGCGTTCTTGCTCCCCCTTCACGTGACTCCTGATTTTATTAGAATGCCATGCTGCAGGGTGTGCTGCTCAAAACCAGTGTCCGGCCAAAAAATCCAGAAAGAGTGCATTCAGGCCCACGCCGCATGGGAGCAGAGGACACAGAGGCTGCCTGAACGGCTCCAGCCACTCAAAAAATCTGTCAAACAGTCGTTCACTTTTTACAAAACCACCAAAGTGCTAAAGTAAAATCTAGGGTTGCCGCCGGGAGAAAGCCCAGCGGGGAAAGCCATGACGGCACTGCTGGGAGGGTGGCCTCCCACTCTCTCGGCCCCGAGCCACCTCTGTGTCTCCCACGAGAGATGTGCCTGAGGCCAGGTGTTGGCCGGAGGGAGGCGCGTGGACACAGAGGGCTGAGGGCGACAGAGCTGGATGGAGGGGCCTCAGGGGAAGCCAGGTCACAAAATGATATGACGCGTAGCTGTTGTGTCTCTTTCTGAGCTGGGCTCCAGAGCGTCTCTTCCAATACTGACAGCTCACGGGGTAGGGGTCAGTCGTCCTGCGGCCCTTGAGGCCCCAAAGCTAGCATCACTCCTTCTTTTCTGGCCTGCTGCCACCCTGAGGCATTACAAGGGCCCTAGCAAAGCTCGGCCACGTTACTTAACAGGAGCTGCCCAAGGGACAGCTCTTACTGAATCTGCTTAGTCACAGAGATCTCTGGTGTCTCTCTGGGGAGTCCAATGGGCTCCTCCTCAGCAGCACAGGGCCTTCCAGTGACAGTCTGGACCGTGGCTTGGCTCTGACGGTCTCCCGCCCTGTGCCAGGGGCCAACGATGCTCAAACCTGCACGGTCCTCTTTATAGCATGTGCTACCCCCGTGGAATGTTCCTTCATAAGATTCCGTTTCTTTAGCTTCGGGTGATCCCGGGTGATGCTGTGCCACTCCTGCTTGGAGCTTCCCCCTTCGAGGTGTCTGTCATTTGTTTCCTGCGAGTGAGGGTCTTCATTCTATGTCAAGGGCGCGATCCCGAGCTAGGGGCTGCCAGAGATTTCCCCGCAGTTGACACAGTATTTCGTCCCTTTCCAGGAGCTGCAAAGAGGGCAAAGGGGCTAGAGAATGAGGGGATGGGACCAGAAAGCCATCTTTGCCGTCCATGTTTTCAGATGTTCATTGGAGAAGAATGGAAGAAGGGCAGGAAGTTAACAACGCAATCATGGAATCATTCGAACATGGCCAGTGGGCTGGCCTTACAGGAATTTACACAGCCCGCCTATAGAATCAGCGCGGGCCTGGAAAGCGTGTTCGGGGTCAGAGGCGCAGAAAGTGAGAGTGCAGAAAATCTTCACCGGAAGGGTGTCTGCAGTGGATATTTGTTTAACCAAGTGCAGGGCAGTGATCTGTCTGCAAGGGAGGACAGGGGAAAGACCAGAAGATGCCTTCTGTTCCCTCAAAACCATGGTCCCCCCATAGGAACTGAAGGCTACTCTCCCTCTGCCCCGGGGACACGGTGCTGGCAGAGAACAGGAGGTGTTTATCCACACACCCATCTTTTCTAGAAGCCAGTGACTTACCCCCCAGCCCTTCGTCAGAGACGACTGTGCCTGAGTCCAAAACCTTTTTCCAGACGCGCCTCAGACTGATGGGGCTGAGGGGAGAGGCCTCATGGCAAAACTTGAACTGTTTCCCCTGGGAAGTGTCTGGCAACTCTAATGAGGACCAGCACTTTGCATTTATAGAGCGCCTTTCATCTGTGGCTCTCAAAGCTGCTCCACAAACATTAATTAACTCTCACACCTGTGAGGCAGGTGAGGCTGGTTGCCCCCATTTTTAGAGATGAGGAAACAGGTTTGAAAGGAAAAGGGCCGTAGTGAGCCACCAGGGCTGGGGGCGGCTCTGCTGGAAGGAACTGGCTTTCTAGATTCCCAGCGGCCCTGACCCAGTGGCCCTGAGTGCAAACCCAGGGGGCCTCCCCGGGGGCCAGGCTCAGAATATGGGTCCCAGAGGCTGTGCATGGGGGAGACATGGCCACACGGCTCCCTTCTTCCCTCCTGCAGGCAGCCTGCCACCTCCCAGGCCCCGTGATCTGGATGGGACCCCTCAAAACCCTGAAGGCCTTTAAAACGCAGCATCCCCGGGCAGGTCTCTGCCCGGGCTTGGTGCTGGATGCTTCCCTTCAGAGTAATTGCTGGAACAATGACTGCATCTTAGCTGTACATGACTAACCAAGATGTCTGTAGCCGGCAGAGACAACGGTTGGCAAATACCAGAGCTATTTCACAACCTCGCTTTTTCCAGGATCCAAAGCTGGTAGGAGCTGACTCACATTATCATGGGGTTTCACCGATAGCAACAACGTGCGAATCCCGTGTCTGCTACCTGGGCGCACTTCTAGGTGACTGCTAGTCCTCCTTCCTTGTGCCGTGCTGCCTTTTGACTCCCTGCCGCAGAGGCCGGAGGGAACGGCGCTGAAGGACAGTGGGACTTCACCAGGGAAATGCCTCTTTCAGAGCAGAGAAGGACCCAGCGCCTGGGGCCACGACAGCACGGGGTTCTGAACGTAGCAGCAGAGCCCCGGGGGGCAGCCTTTTGTTTGCAGGGGAGCCCAGATCTTCCCTCCCAAGGGTCCCAGATGGGGAGATGCAAGCCACCACCACCAGGGCCCGCCCTGACACATCACCCTGGAAACTGACTCACATCTCTGAGCCCTGAGTCATATCCTGTTGTGCGTTTGGAGGCATCCAAGAGGGCATTACACCAGCTACCCATGACTGAGGTGAATCTGAAGGGCACCCTGGGAACTACCCTGCCGTCTTCCAAACAGAAAGAGGGAAAAAAATCCTCTAGGGAAAAAATACTAGGACGGCCCTGAGGGCTTCTATGTTCACCAAGCAGGTTTGGCTCTTAAAAATAGACGCTGGGGCCCCGTGACATACATAACTGTCTGGTCTCTGTTTTTAAACTGCTCTGAAAGGTTACCAAAAGGTCGCATCTTTTAAAGATATCAGCTGAAGAGCCAAAGGAAGGGCCTTCTAACTATAGTAGCCACGCCACAGAGTCACCAACCTCCTCCTGGCCCAGGGCAGAGAGAAGATGGTGGTGCTGTTGGGAATCCACGTTTTGAGGGTGGGCATTCAAGACCCCAGAGAGGTAGGTGGTCGAGTAGAACCAGAGCGGTCTCTGGCCATGCTCTCCTGTGTGGCCTTGTGGGGGCCTGGGACCAAAGTAGGACCTTTTAAACTTTTCAAAGAACGGCTTTTAGTTTTGTTGATTTTCTTTGTCACTTTCTATTTCATTGATTTCTACTTTTTTATTATGTCTTTTCTTCCGCTTGCTTTTGGTTTATTTTGCTCTTTTTCCCCTACTTTCCTAAGCTGGAAGCTTAGATTATTGATTCTGGATCGTTCTTCTTTTCTAATATATGCATTCAATGCTATAAATATCCCTGTAAGCACTGCTTTTGCTACGTTCCACAAACTGTGATATGTTGGATTTTCATTTAGTTCAAAATGCCTTTTAATTTCTCTTGAGACTTCTTATTTGACCCATGGGTTACTTGGAGGTGTGTTGTTGAAGCTCCAAATATTTGTTCTAGTTAACTTTCTGTTGTTGGTGGGGTTTTTTGTTGTTGTTGTTTTGGTTTTTTGGTTTTTTTGTTTTTAGTTTTAAATCGATAAGGCCTGAGAATATACTTTGTATGATTTCTGATCTTTTAAATTTGTTAAGGTGTGTTTTATGGCCCAGAATGTGGTCTGTCTGGGTAAATGTTCCCTGTAAGCTTGAGAACAAAGTGTATTCTGCTGTTGTTAAATGGAATCTTCTATAAATGTTAATTACATCAAGTTAGTTGGGAGTACTGTTCAGGTCAAAATGCCCTAATTTTCTGCCTGCTTGATGCATCAGTTACTGGAAGAGGGGTGTTGAAGGCTTCAACTAAGTGTATTTTTCTATTTCTTCTTATAATTCGAAATCAGTTTTTGCCTCATGTTTTTTGACACTGTTGTTAAGTGCATACATGTTAAGGATTGTTACATCTCCTTAGAGAACTGACTCTTTCATCATCATGTAATTCCCATCTTTATCCCTGAAATTCTTCCTTCTTCTGAAGTCAGTTTTGCATTAAATTAATATAGCTACTCTGCCTTTCTTTTGGTTAGTGTTAGCATGGTCTTACTGCATCTCTTTACTTTTACCCTGAGTCTTTATATTTCAAGTAGGTTCCTTATAGACAACATATAGTTGGGCCTTCAGTCTGACAATCCCTATCTTTTAATTGGTGCATTTAGAACATTCATACTTAAAGTGATAATTGATATGGTTGAATTCATATCTGTCATGTTTGTAACTGTTTTCTATTTGCTTACTTGTTCTTTTTTCTCCTCTTTTTCTGGCTCCTCTGGTTTTAATGGAACATTTTATATGATTCTGTTTTATCTCCCCTCTTAGCCAATCAATTATACCTTTTTAAAAAATGTTTTTAGTGTTTGCCCTGGAGTTTGCAAAATACATGTATAATGAATCTAAGTCACCATTAAATAACACTATACCACTCCTTCCTTCCCATTCTGTCATTCCTGCTATTCATCTCATTTACCAATATGCTGTGATCACCCAATACATTTTTCCCTCTATTCTCATTTTAAACAGACAGTTTATCTTTTGGATCAACTAAGAATAGGAAAAATAAGACTTTATTTTACTTTCATTTATTTTTTCTCTGAAACTTCCTTTCTTTGTTTCAATTGAATTTTCTGACCTATATTTTCCTTCTCCTTGAAGAATTCCTTTTAACATTTCTTGCATGACAGCGCTGTTGGGTAAATTACTTCAGTTTTTGTTTGTCAGATAATATCTTTATTTCTCCATCACTGTTGAGGTATAATTTTGTAGAATATGGAATTTTAGGCTGGTGGCTTTTTTTCCTTTAAACACTTGAAATATTTACTACACTTTTTGCTTGTATGGTTTTTGAAGACAAATTGGAAGTAATTCTTATCCTTATTGCTCTCGGTAAGGTGTTTCTGTAGATTATTTGGTATTTATCTTCCTTGGTGTTCTCTGAGCTTCTGGGATCTGTGGTTTGGTGTCCATCACTAATTTTAAAAAATTATTGGCCATTAATACTTCAGATATTTCTTCTACTCTGTTTTCTTTTCTTTCTCCTTCTGATATTTCCACTATGCATATGTTACACCTTTTGAAATTGTCCCAAAGTTCATGGATGTTCTGTTTTGGGTTTTTCTGTTTGTTTGCTTTGTTTTTTTCTTTCTTTTTTCTCTTTACCTTTTAGTTTGGGAAGTTTCTATTAACATATTTTAAAGCTCATTGATTCTTTCCTCAGCCATATCCAGTCTATTGATGAGCCCATCAAAGGCATTTCTCATCTATCTGTTACAATGTTTTTCATTTCTAGAATTTCCTTTTGTATCTGAGAGTTTCCATCTCCCTCCTTACATCACCCATCTGTTCCTGCATGCTGTCTCCTTTTTCCATTAGAGCCCTTAACACATTAATCACAATTAAATTCCCTGTCTGGTAACTCCAAAATCTATGTCATATCTGAGTCTGGTTCTGCTTTTTGTTGTATCTCTTCAGACTGCTTTTCTTACCTTTTGGCATGCCTTGTTATTTCTGATTTGAAAGCTGGACATGAGGGGCACCTGGGTGCTCAGTCAGTTAAGCACCGGCTCTTGGTTTTGGTTCAGGTCATGATCTCAGGGTCCTGGGATCAAGCCCCGCATCAGGCTCCATGCTGAGCGTTGAGTCTGCTTGAGGATTCTCTCCCTCCCTCTCCCTCTGCCTCTCTCCCTGCTTGCACACTCCCTCTCTCTCTCTCTAAAATAAATAAGTCTTAAAAAAAAAAAGAAAGCTGGACATGATGTATCAGGTGATGGGAATGGACGTAAATAGGCCTTCAGTGTGAGATTTTATGTTCATCTAGCTAGGAGTTGGGCTGTGCTTCATGTTTACTGTAGCTGTAGATGCCAGAGGCTTCAAATTCCTCTAATGTCCTTGTTTTTGTCTCCCTTGTTGTCTTTGGACTTCCCTAAGAACTCTTCCCTAAATAGTCTCTTTCAGCCGTAACCCACTGTTATTATACTGGATCCCGTGAAAACCTGGAGGAGTTCCTGATGCCAATCTCATGAAAGTGTCCCCACCCAAATCCCCATACATGCACACAAGACTGCAGCCCCTAGAAGTTTCTTATTCTCACAGTAGACTATACTCGGTCTCCAACAGTTAATCAAAATTACCAGTTAAACGTTCTGACCAGTTTATGGCTCTAGCAGCTTCTGCTCCTGGTACGCAGACCTCAGTGATTTTCTAGTCACCTGCCTCTCAAGATTCCAGGGTGGCAGTTTGCCCTACAGTCCCAATTCTCTAACAGATCCAAGAAGAGTCATGGATTATCAGTCTGTGCCGCTCTTTTCTTGTAGAGAGGGGAGTGGTGACCCCCAAGCTCTTTACATTTCAGAGCTGCAGCTGGAAGCAGCAGAACATCTTGACATCAGTTATTTGATAGGGTCATTTTTCACTCTGGAGACTTTTTGTTACTGCTGCATCAAAAGGTGAAAGCACTCTACTTTCTTATTGAGTGATGTATGCCCTGGATCCCTCGGAGTTCACCGCTCGCCTCCGCCCTACCTTATCCCCAACTTCCCCCTTCTCTGACTTCATTTCAAAGGGAAGGGAGAGAGGGAGCTCTGTTTTACCCACTTTTTTGATGATCAGACAGCTGAAAATAACCCATCACAAAATGACTTCAGTAAAGTGGCTGCATCAAAATATTATGTACCCTGAAAAAAACAGGAGGCAGAAAGGCTCAAATTTAAATTTTCTAATCCAGTCGTTTTCTTAATGGACATGTGAACTAGTTGAGGTTGGGTCTTTGCCTCCTCTATCCTTACCTCAAATCTCCAGATTTCTTGAGCTTTACCACTTAATCTCTGGAGCCCAGTTCCTCTCCAGTGCTGAAGACCGGCCGGCAAGCCCTTTATCAGTGAACAGCGTGGCATTACGAGGCTCACCCTGGAGCAGGTGTGTGTGGCCTTACCAATAAATTATCAGATAAATCCCTTGGCATGGGTTCATTTTCCTTTTTAATAATGTAATCATAAAAAATAGTCAGACTTATTGAGCATTTAATACAGCCAAAAACTGTGTTACTTGCTTTACATATGACTTATTGCACTTATTCTTCACTACTACCATTTGAAGTAGGAAAACTACATATCAGAGAAAATAAGTGACTTGCCCAGGGTAAAGGCAGAATTCAGACTGAAATCTATTATTTAAATTAGGTGCTTTCCCTAATCTGTTCCTTGCAGAGGCAGAACATAAGTGCATAATAAATGTCATTAGGGTTATCTCTAACGTGGGAACAGCTGTTTGCAAGTCCAGATTAGGCAGATAACCCATCAGTTCTCCTGAGTACAGGTCCCCCACTAGCTGTGATTCCCTAAAGGCAAGGACTATAATCCATTCACTACTGAGTCCCCAAAGCAGTGACCCTCGTAAAGCAAAAATGCTCATTGGCAACATGAATGAATGAGGATGTGAATAACTTCATGAGCCTATGAATGAATGAGTGAACGAACTAATGAATGTGAATGAATAAATGAAGCAACTCTCAGCATATAATCAGTGCCATAGGAAAAAACCTTTTGAAGCATCATCTACTCCCAGGATCTTCACTGATACCAGACTAGAAGCTCCAATGGGGCAGGGGATTGGTCTTACTCATCAGGCTATTACTAGCTAAGTTAGCACATGCCTAGCACATACTAAAATTCCAATAAACTTTTGTTCTTTTTGATGGACTGACTTATCAGAGGCACCGCCTTCAAGAATAAACAGCCCTGCTCTCTGGAAAATGGCTGACAGTGGTTCTCTTCCTCACCCTACGGCTTCTTTTCTGGATAACTCCCATCTTCTCCCTGCCTACTTCCTCTTCCCGGGATAGGTATATTTATTGTTATAAGCACCATTCTTCACTGCACGCTTCCACCTGATTCTTTCTTAAATCTGATTAGCACATGTTCATCAGAGAAACACTGTAAAGGACCTATTTGAATTAGAATCCTGCACCGTGACTGTTGGAAGGGGCTTTGAGATCATGTGTTTTTAGAGAGGAGAATGAGGACGTGTAAACAAGTGGTCCAGGCTCAAAGACAAACATGGAGGCCACTTCTCCTGCCTCTCAGTCCCATGCTTGGGGTTGCCCACAGCACTGCCATTTCCATACTGCCTTCATGTGTTCGAGTTGGCCCCATCAGAGCAAGAATGGTAACGGAACAGTAAACTCAGCATACACCATATCGTCGGCCCTAGTTTTTTTGTTCTATTTTGTGCTTTTGGTTTTTTTTATTAATAATACACATAGAATTAGAAAACACCCAAAAAACCTGACATGAGAAGCTCGCCATCACCACCTTCTGGCCCACCGCTGGCAATGAATCCAAAGGCAGCTCACTACGGGTCACATGAATGAAAACTGATCACGCAGGGGTTTTAAGCGCTCGCCCTCCTCTAACGCTGGAAAGCTAAGGTTGTGGTGTGAAGCAAGAATGTTGAATCTAAAACCCTGTGTTGAAAAAAAAAACAATCACAGAACTTGGACTTTAATCATAAAGATCATTTTACCAAAGCATATTTTTAAAAGGCTGTGAAACATTATGCAACGTTTGCATGGTTTAATTATGAGTTTAGAAAAGCCTAGCACAACTTTTTCACTACAGTAAAACATGACAGAGCATGAATCATGGCATAATACTTTATGCTTACTGTGGTTTTAGACATGGGGTTAGGGGTGCTGGGCTGTCTACACAGCAAGGCATGAATTACTGAACCACAATTCACACCCCGGAGGGCTTTATGACAATTATAAAACCTCTTTTGTTTGCTTCTTAAATGATTAAAATATTTGAGTACTATATACTCACCTAGCAAATGTGTATATCTAGGACATACGCAAGTCTTACAAAAATATCTGAGTCTATAATTTATTTTTCACTTGGAGGAAAACCCTTGTAGTAAAATGGGAATATTGAACAATCTGCTATTTTGTTCTTTGCTTTCAATTATTGGAAACACTGTCGCCTGGAAGGCTGTGCAGGATCTTTGACTGTAGCTGATCATTCATTTCCACTGAGTTTAAATGGACCAGCTCTTTTATTCCTTGCCTTCTGCTCAATTCCCCAAAATTCAGAATGGAATGAGGACCCTTCTTTAATATTAGATTTCAGAGATTCTAAAATATTTGCCCAGATTTTCCAAACTTAAAAATTGAGTTATTTTTAAAGAAAAGAAAGAAATCGATCCACATGAGGGACAGGGAGAGGGGGCAGGCAGGCAGAAGACCCGGGGATCCAGGTGGATCTCCAAACCCCTGATTCTGTTATCCGCTCTGCCGGCTTCGAACAGATAAACAGAAACAGCAAACTTGAACTTCTGGAAATGAAAAGCCCCTGGAGGAATGAGAACTGAATATTTCACAACAAGTAGGAAGAACTCACTTCTTTACATCCTGGCACATACACAGCCTGCATCCCATATTTTCCTGAGGATCGTTGCTCTTTCTAGATGTACTCCCAGCATCATGCAGCCCTGGCTATGAAGACCCCTGGGAACTAGCGTAGTCCACAGAGAAGGTGGGACACAAAGAGAAAATCAATGTTTAACCCTAAAGAAATGGAGGCTATCTTGGGGGGGGACCATGTCCCATTCAACTTTTCTTACACATATTGCCTGAGATTAGAGAGTTTGTTCATTTTTTTCTTCTCCTTTTCATCTGCAATGGGATGCTTTTGAAAACTAAGACTCCTATGAATGCTGGAGTCAAATTTACAAAATCCTTTTTACCTAAATCTTCTGAAGTCAGAGTTTTGTCTCTTCTCTATCCCAGTCTTCATTTAATGGCCATCTATAAAATACTTGCTCAACATTCTGCCCTTTAAACGTTGCAGACTTGAGGTCTTGAAAAGGTGCGGGACACCTGTCGGTCTGGGGTGGTAGAGCCAGCTCTCTATGCTGGGCTTGTGAACTAATCCTCAGGCCTCATCACCAGCTTCCCAGCCAGACCTTCTTTTCTAAATTCCTTGGGAGACAATTCACCTAAATAGAGGATATTTAAAAGCCCTTGGGATATTTTTGCCAAAGGTACAAAAAAACAAAAAACAAAAAAAAAAACCTCTATGTTCTTTTTCGCTTACTGAGTACAGGTGGATAGGTGATCGCCTGAGTTTATAAAATGTTTCTGAGGATGAGAATTGTAACTCTTGGTAAAGCTGATATTGTCTGGGCAGTTGAAACGTGCTGTAGTTCAACAGGTGAGCATTAACAATTCTACCTGGAAAGCATATTCAACTTCTCCTATCATTATTAGCATGATTAAATCAAACCTCCGGAAGGAACAGTTATCAGAGGAAAATCTTCAAGAATCGCACACAAACTGTATTTCAGTATCTTTGTGGGAGGGATGGAAATCATCAAACAAAAGCAAATACTTGGACTTACTAAACACTGGTCAACAGGCCACAGACATGTATAACATATTTAAGCAAAGGTGACTAGGGGTGCCTGGGTGGCTCAGTCGTTAAGCATCTGCCTTCGGTTCAGGTCATGGTCCCAGGGTCCTGGGATCAAGCCTCATATCGGGCTCCCTGCTGAGCAGGGAGCCTGCTTCTCCCTCTCCCACTCCCCCTGTTTGTGCTCTCTCTCTCTCGCTGTGTCTCTGTCAAATAAATAAATGAAATTTTAAAAGAAAAAAAAGGTGACTAGCTTTTTATTAGAAGTTTTTTTTTTTTTCTTAAACCCCACCCCACTCTACGTATGACTGACATCCCCGATTCTCTGCAGACACAAGGCAGATCCAGCCGTCCCCACCGTGGTCCTATGATCAGTCCTACCAATACCTGGGATCGATCGCCTCACCTTCCGTACACCCAGCAACACCCATCTCACCTGGACGGGCCAGTGGCATGACAACCCTCTCTGCAGAGCTTTCCAGTCGACTCACAAGTAAGTTGCTTGAACACACCCTTTGAAGTCAAGCTAGAGTGGAAGGTTTGAGAGACTGGAGATTCATGAAGGGGTTGGCAGTCATTCTGGGGGGTAAAATGTGGTTTAAAGACAAGGCTGTCTAAGTCCCATGTCCATGCACTGATTTTCCCTGACACCTAGAGACAGAGATTATGAATATGAAGGCAGAAGAGGATTCTTTGGGTATTTTGGGGTTGCTCATATTTGGCAGACAGAGGTAGCAGCTGGTGGGTTAATAACATACAAGGCCAAAGGAATCAGCTTCTAGAACTCAGGTGGGACTATCCGTCTGACGGTGGTGAGCTTTCAAAGGTCATGTGAACAACACTGGGGTACCTGTGGAATGGGAGGCAGCTACACCCCAAATGAGACATTTCAAACTAAGAGCTGTTCATCCCAGATTAGAGGAACAGAATGGAAAGCTCGGGTGTCGTGGTTAGCATAATTGTTGTTAATACGAGCTCATTAAATATTAGTCATTTAACCTATGAGACCTTTGGGCTTGGCACTCACCTTTGCTCGTGGGCAGGGAAATCGGAGGTAGAGAAAAATTCCTTTGTTGAAAGCAAAAGAAGAAACTAACTCCCTGCTTGGAGCTTTGAAATTGGAGCTGGACCAAACTGTGAAAATACTTAAGACAACTTCAGCATTATGAAGCCTGCAAACATACTTCATATGTGTGGGGGGGAGGGTGGTTGTCTTTGCTTTTCAGCTCTTGAGATCAGATTATAGTAGATTAGGGGGCAGGCGAAAGGGGCAAAGGCATCACGTCTGCAATTTTAAATGTCATATAATGTGGTGTTTTCCAGACAGTTGTGATTACTTGAGATTTCACCAAATGCTTTAGCTTCTTCTCGGAGCTTCTCAACAACAGCACCATTTGCATCTGGGGCCAGAGAATTCTTTGTTGTGGGGGGCTGTCCTGTGCACCGCAGAATATTTAGCAACATCTCTGGCTTCTAGATGCAGCAACAGGCCTCCTCCCCCGCATCAAGACAACCAAAAATGTCTCCAGACACTGCCAGATATCCAGAGGGCCCCCAAGCTGCCCCCCAGTTGAGAACCACCACCTTCGAGTATTCTTAGGCGCTGTGGTAAAATGGGAAAGCCAACTTAGTTGTCCACTTTTTGCATTAATGCCAACATTTTCAGGGCACCTGCTGGGCTAAGGAGTTGAGGAAGTAGCATAAGAATGATGACGTCTGTTCAGCTTGTTGTTTCAGAAGTTCTGTTCCCTCAGGACCAGTTTGATTCCAAAGGCACTTGTCAACTTTTATTGATTCTTCTCAGTGGCACTGCTCTGCTCTCTACAGCTAAAACAATTACTGTTTTCCTTGGTAATGTGCCTGCTCTGGGCCCCTTGGAATTTATTACGTAAGACTTTTGACTTGGTCAGCACCCAAGATCTGCACCTTATAGTTTCAAGAGCCCTCAGGGGGCAGCCGCTCCAACTGACCAGTGTTCAGATGTGAGGGTGACTTTTCTTTTTTTTAAAGGGAATCGGTAATGTGCGCTCCCAAGTCCCATGTAGCTGTTACACTTCTGAATAACCAGGACTTCAATTACCCAATGAGTGGGGAAGGACGTTTTATGGCATGAGGGTGTGAGGTACACAAAAACCACGTCCCATTTCAGCGCCCAAGAATGATTCTCCCCTGTCATGGAGGGAGGGCAGGAGAGAATTTCAGATGAGCTTTCCCCAGTGGCTGGGAAAGGCATGGGAGACTGCTCTTCAACTTGGCAGGTCTCCCTCTGAGAAATCAAGCCTGGAGTGCCGGCCTGAGAAGCGTTGTCATATGCCTGGGGGCGGTAGGGGATTGCGACACATAAAAGCCAAGTGGCTGCCTGGCTGCCAGCCTTGAGAACCTGACACTGCTCTGCTCCTGCTTTTCCTTTTAATCCCGCCCCAGAGCTCTGTGTTCGGCCCCTCTCCCCGCCCCCAACCCCACCTGGACTTCCTTCTGCACGGGGGCGGGGGGGGGGGGGGGGGGGAGGGGGGGGGACCTGCACTGTCTCTCTCTCTCTCTCTCCTTTGCAGACAGTCTCCACACCTTGTCTGAAAAGAGATGTCATCTGGAGGTTTTCCTTTATTTTTTTTTCTTTAAAAAAAAATATTAATGTTTAGCTGCCAACCTGGGCGACAGACGGCATGCATTAATCTGAGTCATGCAAAATACCTTTTAAGGCCACCATTATCTGCTCAGGCTGTTTAATCCTTTGGGGGCAGTGGGAGGGGCTGGAGTGGGACAGCTTTCATCCATGTCAAGCTGTAGAACGAACACTTGAGCTGTCATGGCAAATATTTAGCACCACTGGTGGAGAAACATTTCCAACTAAAATACCTGAACCTCCTAATCCCCAGATTTCCTACTCTTTAAAAGCTCCCTGTGACTATCAGGGGTCCCCACCCCCACCCACTATGGAATAAGGGGGCACCAGGTCAGCCCAAAGGACAAATGGGCGACGGACAGGTGGGGTGAATGGTGCGTGACCGTGGGGCTTGGTAGGAAATGTCAGATGGGACATAAAAATGGAAACAAATATTTGAATAGATCATTTGAATTGGAACATATCTAGAGGGCTGAAGCTCTTTTATTATCAAAATATGCGGGAAAAGCTACTTTCACCAAAGAGGTGGTCTTTTGTCCAGTGGCACTGGTGCCATGTAGACAGAAAGAGAATCACGGGCAGTACTGAAGATCTTTCAGATATTCTGCCCACAAGTGAAAGAACTATTTTCCCCTGACAGCTGAGACCATAACATCATTCCATTACTTATGTCCGTGACCAGCCTCGGACTCACTTGGGATTACGGTAACTTGGTACCATCACCACATTACCATGTAGTCGTTGGAACAGTCTGGCAGAGCATGTCCAGACATCGCCATGAAACAGGGTGACCTTTCATTCATTTTCCAGTGGATTCACCTTTTTGTCTCAGGGCAAATGAAGCAAGAGGAATACTGGGCGGAGTCATTAATTTGTGTCCAGAGTCTTGCATCAGATGCCAACAAATTGATTGTATTTGCCTAATGCTCTTCCTCCTACCTCGGCTTCTCCCTAGACTATAGAAATCTAACTGGAAAAATGGAGTCAAGCTTCCTGTCACAGCTCTCTGGGTGAGCAAAAACAAGTGACACAGAGCTTGCTCACAGACAGCCCCAGTAAGCGGGCAGGGACAAACTGTGTGGAATGAGGTGCGGCCTGGCTTCAGGACGAGCTAGAGAGTGGCCGTGGAAGGGCAGCCCCAGAACCACTGTCAGTTTACAACGTTTTCCCTGCCCACATGTCTGACTGGCTTTGAAAAGATTAACAGGAGTGTTTGTTTGAAAGTCAGACTCCTGGTTTCCTCATTAGCAGAGAGATTGGCTGCAGACTTTGGTTGTTTCTATAAACTTTAATTACCTCTCTGATGAGGAGTATATACCTCCTCATCACATTCACCCCAAATTTATAGAGGAGTTCGGAGAGAGGAAAGGAGGAGAAGGGAGGGGGAGAAGGGGGAGAGAGGGAGAGAGAGAGCGAGAGAGAGTGGGAGACAGAGAGACAGGCAGAAAGAGAATGAGAACACTAGCTCTCCCTGCTGGAATAATAGGCTTGAAATATGAGGAAGTTGATCAACCCCGGATGCCTTCCAAAAACAGATTAATCCACCCTGGTAGCTTTCCTTTCAGAGCAAACTCTTGGCTCCATCAAGTTTCTCTATGGGCCTGAACACAAAAGGACACCAACCACATGCCATTCTGAGCTTGAAGTTATTTTGTATGTTGATTTGAGAACTTACAGATTTTAAAACATTTAATTCTTGCCTCTGCTATCTTTTGGGTTTGCTGTTGTAAAGAGTACGGTCCTGGCCCAGTATTTGATGAATAATTCTGAGGAACAGTTACCCCAGGACACCATCCTATATTTACATGGTGGTTCTCGGCGGGGGGGGGGGGGGGGGGGGGGGGAGAATTCTTGCCCCCCTCACCCTACCCCCAGAACATTTGGCAGTATCTCGAGACATTGCTAGTTGTCACAATGCGGGGTGTGGGGGGCACCACAGACATTTGGTAGGCAGAGGCCAAGGATGCTGCCCAATATCCTACAATGCATGGGACAACCCCCCACCTCCCCAACAAATAACTATCTGGCCCAAAATGTCAATAGTACCACTGCTGAGAAACTGATCTACAGGACACAGGGAACGCTTCCTGGCACCCAAAGCCCCTAGTAGTTCCCAAGGGCAGCGTATGCTGAAGAAAAATGCAGAAGGATGCAATAAAGGCCGAAGCCAGTTTCTGAAACCATAAATGCAGAATCCTAACAAAATGAGTTTTACAGACAAAGCTTTGCCATTCCTGGTAAAATTTCAACATGTGCAAAAATGGAGTGGATAAATCAAGGCCCTGTGGCCATTTGCGTTAACAAATCAGTGAAGCACATGTGAGAGAATACCAGGTGACACTGAGGCCATATTTTTCTAAAAATGTAGAAGTAGTTTAAAGGCACATGTGGGAGACAAAGAGTGGTATTGATACTCACTGACATTCACTCAGTCACTGCTATGCCACACATTAGGTCGAATCATAAGAAATTGCCAATTTTTAATTGTTTGAGACCTACAGAAACAGCAGTTTCCTATGATTCAATCTAAATATTATGTATAATGTATTATAATGTTATTATATATTAATATAACACAATATCATATTATGATATATTCTATTAATATTAATCTAGGGATGCATCCATTTCATTAGTATTATATAATTTTATAAGTTACACATTCTTACAATGATATTAATATCACAGATTACATTTATATTAATATTGGCATATTAATATATTGATTACAGAGGGCTGGTAAACTTTTTTCCATAAGCGGCCAGATACTAAATATTTTAGGCTTCCCGGGTCCTGCGGTCTGTGTCATGACGACTCCACTCTGCAGTGGTGGCTCATCAGCAGCTATGGTAATACTGAACAGGAGTGAGGCTCATTCCAGTGAAAGTTTATGCATGGCCACCGATATGGGAATTTCACATAATTTTCACGTCAGGAAATATTATGTCTTTTCACTTTTTTCAACCGTTTAGAAAAGTAACTCATTCTCAGCTTGGGGCCGTACAAAATTGGTGGTGGCCAGACGGTCGGTTTGCCAACCCTGTAATTACATCGATACTATACCTGTTTTAACTATACATAGTATGTGTTACGTTACATTGTATCACATTCTATTATATTGTAATGACAGTGTAGCCTACCCCACCTTACATTCCGTGAAGCCCCGGATTACTACCCTCTCTCATCGCAGAGCATCACACCACCTCCCTGCCCACTAGCATGCTGGGTAGGCGGCCCCCTCGGCTCCCAGGGCAGCAGCATTCTGGGTAATCCTCCTGTGGGCGGGCCGCGGGCGGGAGGGGCGTGGCCTCCCCTGCTCCAGCCTCACGCTCTTTTCTCGCCCGCCCCCGCAGCGGCCCCCGACCTGACGGCCTTCGGCGACCCGCGCCAGTTCCCCGCGCTGCCCTCCATCTCAGACCCTCGCATGCACTACCCCGGCGCCTTCACCTACTCCCCGACGCCCGTCACGTCGGGCATCGGCATCGGCATGTCGGCCATGAGCTCGGCCACGCGCTACCACACATACCTGCCGCCGCCCTACCCCGGCTCATCGCAGGCACAGGGCGGCCCCTTCCAGGCCAGCTCACCCTCCTACCACCTGTACTACGGCGCCTCAGCCGGCTCCTACCAGTTCTCCATGGTGGGCGGCGAGCGCTCGCCGCCGCGCATCCTGCCGCCGTGCACCAACGCCTCCACCGGCTCGGCACTGCTCAACCCCAGCCTCCCGAACCAGAGCGACGTGGTAGAGGCTGAGGGCAGCCACAGCAACTCGCCCACCAACATGGCGCCCGCCGCGCGCCTCGAGGAGGCCGTGTGGCGGCCCTACTGAGGGCCTCGCGGCGGCCGGGCGTCAGGAGCGCCCCTGCCCAGGCCCAGCCTTCGCCGGGGAGAGCCCGCGAACGCGGGGTCCGCGGCCGGCGCTGGGGAGGGGGCGGGCCCCTGCGAACTAGGTTCTGGGATCTAGCTCCGGTCTGCGCCCCCCCCCCCCAAGCCCTAGGGCCGCCTACGCCCCCCGAGGCCGTACGGAGCGCCTGAGCGCCGTCACCGTGGGCCCGGCTCACCTTTTCCGAAGCTTGACCCAATCTGAGGGTGTCCCCCTCGCCACCACGCGGACACCTCGTAAGGCAAACAGGAAGATTCCCAGAGGGAAACTGTGAATGCTTCTGATTTAGCGATGCTGTGAATAAAAGAAAGATTTTATACCCTTGACTTCACTTTTTAACCAAGTTGTTTATTCCAAAGAGTGGAATTTTGGTTTGGGTGGGGGCGGGGAATGCAACTCCTCTTGTTTGGTATCTAATTCATATTTTTTAATTTTCTTTTCCAGCACCTTATGAATTGCAAAATTCGTATTTGCATTTGGGGTGGTCTTATTTTTATATATATATATAAATTTGAGCTTGCTTCTTTCTTGCTTTGACAATTGAAAGAAATATGATTCCTTTTTCTGTAAGTTTTATTTAACTTTTCTTTTGGACTTTCGTGTAGTTGTTTTTTTTGAGAAACAGCTACAGCTTTGGGTCATTTTCAACTACTGTATTCCCACAAGGAATCCCTAGATATTTATGTATCTTGTTGTTTAGACACTTACTTATGTGTTGATACTTTTTTTATTATTTAAATGTACTTATATTAAGAAGAAAAATACCAAGTACTACGTTTTTGTTTTTGATAGTAGCCAAAGTTAAATGTATCACATTGAAGAAGGCTGGAAAAAAAGGATGGGCAATGTGATGACTTGGTTATCTAAATATTGTTTACATTAAACTCCCTTTCATGTTAATCAAACGAGTTGGTAGCTAATGCAGCAATGTTTTTAATATGCTTTTTAGATACTGAGGGTCACTTGAAGGATCTGAAGTATGGAATTTTCTGCCAAGCTCAACAAAGGGTCTCATATCTGACTCCCTCCCTTCAAACAGAGAAGGTCAAATCTGGTTCCAGGAGGTTCAGAGAGATGCCAATGATTGCACCTCTGGAGAGGATTTATTTTCTGCCTAGGGGTTTGCTTCCTCCATGGGCTCTTGATAATTTCAGACATGCTTTGTAACCATTGAATCCAAAGTAAGCTATGTGGAAGAGCAATATCCACATGGGAACCGAATGAACGGATTAATGGGTTCTTTAACTGCTCCCTTCTGGGGGAGTAAGGAGATCATCTGAATCCAGAATTCAGATTTTTTAGCTCCAAGAAAATACTCCTATTTGATACAGTACCTGTTCATTGATGCAGAACAAAACTTGTGGCTGTCCCCCAAGGCTGGGAGTAGAAGAAACTAGACCTGGTGCTTTTGATGCCTGAAAGTCTCCAGCTCAATTTTCATAGGGTGGGCTCAGAAGCAGAGCTGAACAGGACAGTTTACATCTGTGTGCCTCCATGGTGTCACATGGGAAAGTACTGTCCCACCTGTGCTGGACTCCATCCCATGCTGCTCATTCAGCACCCAACTTTGCATTGCTTTCACCAGGCTGAGACCCTACCTAATGGGGTGTGTGCACTTTTATCCGTGCATCTGCATGACAGGAAAGATTCATGTCACTGCTGCCCATGGCTACAATTCAAAAGTATCCAATGTCACTGTAAATTTTATGGCACTATTTTTGTTGGAGAATTTGGTCAGAATGCAGTTGTACAACTCATAAATACTAACTGCTGATTTTGACATATATGTGCTCAAAATGATCTGGTTGTTATTTAATGTACCTCTTAAATTAGTTGAAATGATTTCAGGTCAACTCTGAAGAGTATTTGAAAGCAGGACTTCAGAACAGTGTTTGATTTTTATTTTATAAATTTAAGGATTCAAATTAGAAAGATCTTTGGCTGCAGGCAGCAAAACAGCTGGTCTTATTTAAAGCAACTTGTTTTTGAGTTTTCTTATATATATATATTGATTATTTGTTTTACACAGATGCAGTAGCACTTTGGTAAGAATTAAAATGTAAAACAGTTTGTGTTGTCAGTCAGGTCATTCTTATCTAGAAAAGAGCTAAAATAGATCTTGGAGAAACTCAGAGTATATTCACTTTCATTTTAGACATGATTCTCTCTCCATGATTCAATTTGATGTTTTATTCTATATTACATTTTTGCAGCAAAATTACCCTTAAATGTCAGTAAATTGAAAATTTTTATTTTTGAAAAGGACCTTTGGTCCCTTGACCCCAAATCGAACCTAAGTGTTCTTTTCAGCACATGTTGCCATATCTGACCTGACAAAACGTTGGGGGAAAATGAAGGAAAAAAAATTATATTTTTCAGTTCATTTCTGGTACCTGAAGATATTCCAACTCAAAACCAGCCTAATGCCCTGGAAGGGGATCAGACAGTGCTTCACATTGAATCTTCACTCTCAAAGACATGTATGATGAGGGCTTGTCACTTTGTTGGAGACCCACTGGTTTGGCCAGTCAAGGGTTTCACAGACCCTTACCAGCATATGTAGTACTTAATCATCCCAGAAATAATTAAATAAAACTTCAGTTGTTTTGGAGATAGGCCTCATGTCACACTTAATGCTTTTTTCCTCCCTGGAGAAATAGCATTCATTGCCTTCAGGTAAATTAAGGTGGTCCTTCAATCAAGGAGACCTTTAAGCCAATAATGTAATAACTGGATGTATCTGGGAGCATTGGTCCAAGAGAAGAAAGATTAAATAAGCCATTTCTACTGCTTGTTCATGCCTTTATTTATGTCAACATGGACATGTATCTTAATTCTTTTTGGTTTTCTTGCTATATTTCTTATATGACTTATATTTCTTTCTTTCTCTGACCCCCTAATATCTCCCTCTGTTTCTCTTCCCCTCCCTCCACCAAGCCTCTCCTCCCTCCTCCATTCTCTCGCTTTATATAAGGAGACAGCACACACACACACACAACTTCACACCAAATGTCCAGAACACGAGGAGCTGCAGGTCTCCTCCCTTTACATAAAGGAGCATGGTGAGTCAGCCTTTCTCCTGCTCGTCGTGGGTTTCTTCCAGCAGAACAGAGACATTGCCAACCATTTTGGATCTGCTTGCTGTCCAAGTGCAGCAACAGAAGCCTTCCTGGACAAATTACAATCAGTGAGTTAATAGACAGCCTTTCTGCTGCCTCGCCATTCTGTGCAGATAAACAGAAATGCTCTGATTGGAAAGGAAATGAATGGTTTCACTCAAATGTCCTACAATTTAGGATTGCAGGTTTCTGTCCTGAAAGACCTGCTTCCTTAGGACATTCCGTCCTGGTGATTTTTGTTTCTGGTGGTTTTGTTTTCTGGGGGTACAATGTGTTTGGGGTCTTTTATACATGAAAAATCAGTTAACAATAATCTCAGAAAACATTTTTACATCTGAACAAAATGCCTTTTTGTTTACCTACAGTATACAATTGTTTGGGGTTTTTGTTTGTCTGTTTGTTTGGAGTTTTTCCCCTCCCTTTAGCCAGATCAGAATTGATGAGGCTGATCATTTGGCATTTTTTTTTTTCCTTCCAGAAGAGTTGCATCAACAAAGTTAATTGTATTTATGTATGTAAATAGATTTTAAGCTTCATTATAAAATATTGTTAATACCTGTAATAACTTTTTTCAATTTTTTTGTGTGTGTTTCTAAGGACTTTTTCTTATGTTTGCTAAATACTGTAGACAAAAAATGCTTCTTTCTACTTTGTTTATTTTAGACTTAAAAATGAGCTACTTTTTATTCACTTTTGTAAAGAGCTAATAGCATGGTTCCAATTTTTTTTTAAGTTCACTTTTTGTTCTAGGGGAAATGAATATGCAAAAAAAAAAATAACTGTTGGTTATTTGCGCTATTCTGGATGTATAAAAATCAATGGAAAAAAATAAACTTCCAAATTGAAATGACAGTAAAACACATCTATTGAAAAAGTAACAATGGGAATTGCAGTCCTACTTGGACAGGCCCCACCTAGTGTCTATTTGTGTAGCAGTTACTGGATCTGTTCACAAAGCATCCTGGAAATTTGTGTGTGCTTTCTTTCTCCCTGGTACTGACATATTGAATACTTCCCGAAAGGGAACTGTCAATCTGGAGGTTTAAACCAGATACGGTATGAGAGAACACCCCCCACCCCAAGTCCCTCTCCAAGGTGTTTCCAGACAGTGCAGGAGAGCAGGCACTCCATCGTGTGTGGTCTACTGCTCAGAGTCAGGGTGGCTGCCCCCCCCTCCCCCCCCCCCCCCCCCCCCCCGCCGGGAGCTTTCCCGTGCCCAGCCTGTGCAGGGCAGCTGGACTGCTGCTGCCCAGGAGCCACTGGAGCCTTACTTTCTTTGTACCACAGTTTCTTCTGTAAATCCAATATTATCACTAGTGAATGGCAAATAAACAGTTTGGCAAGTACATACACCATAGCACACTGGTGTGGTCTTTTTCTGAGATGGAGGGGCTAGGAAGCCAAGTGAAACCACTGCAACACACAGGAGAACACCTTCAAGCGAGCTCTTCACGGGCTCGCCAGGCTTCAGGCTGACGTCCGCGCCTTCTCCTTCCCATGCGTCCCGCACCCCCTGGCTTCTGAGGCCAGGACAGCCCAGGTAAAGCCCAGGCTCCCGGTGCTGCCTCTCTCGGTATAAAGGAGCAATGAAGCATGCTTTCATGTCTGTATAAAAAAATAATAATAATAATAATTCAAAAGAATGACGTGAGATTTGCACACACGAAGTGGAAAGGGTGGATGTTCAATAGGAGGCCAGTCACCATCCCTGGCCTCCATTTCTTTAAATCACGGGAGTCAGCCTTGAGCTGTGATGGGGAGTTTTTTTAAAGTTCTTCCCTCACCACCCCCACGGTGCCAAGCGTTATTCGTATCTCGGCCTCGAGACTATGTGAACCAAGTTACCTCCTGGCCAAGAGTCACCAGCTAACCCTCCTTCACAGTTCTTGTCATTGCCTTTTCAGGGTCTCCCATGGTCTTCAGGGTGGCCACAAAGAATGTCAGGAACCCATGCAAGTGGGATCAAAAGAAATGACTGACCGGGAAAGTCATGGTTAATGAGCAGAGGCAGGAAGTGGGTGGGAGGATCAGGTTATATGTGTTCAGAAAGGGAGCCTCGTGGAGCCGCTGAGTGTGTCTTCAGGAGCCAGACTGCCTGGGTTTGAGTTCCAGTTCTACCTCACGCTGGGCAACAAATTAAACCAGTGGCCTCGCTCTTCTCACCTATAAAAGAGAGACACTAATGCTATCAGTTAGGAGATCTAAATAACTTAACGTATGTGAAACGTTGTATAAAGCGTTGGCACATAATACATTCTCAATAAATGGAAATACACAGAACAATACTGCTCATTATTAACAACATAAACAGCTTCAAATAAAAAGCTAAAATGCTTTCTACTTCTCCCAATCCATGCCTTGCTGTTACTACTAACTGGGTGGTGTTTGCCATTCCAGACTTTTCTCTATACCTATAATATACACCACATATTTTATCACATCCATGCAAAAAGACATCATACAATACGTATCATTGCATAGCTTTTGCTTAATATACAATGTGAGTCCTTCAGCACACTTAGATCTACCACATTCTTCTTAATGACTACATTGCATAAAACTGTATGGTTGGACTCATTCGTTTACCCCTTCCTTTACTGAGAGACAGTGAAGGTGCCCCCCATGTCTTGCTATACAACAGTTCTCTGCATATATCTTATGACCTCATGCTTGAATTTTTGTACATTTAAAAGGAACTGCTAGTTCAAAACGATTTTGCATTTTGACAGATACCTCCAGAATGCTCTTTCGAAAGGTTTTATTGAATTAGATTTCCAGGGTCAGGGCCATGTGCTAGGAAGCAGAAAACAGAAACTTGCCAGGTAAATGCTTGATGACCACTGTCTGTAGCAGGTTTTTAGAGCAGATCTTAGTGCCAGAGAGATCTTGTACTTTCTGAAGTGCTTAAAGCACTCCAGAGGAGGAGTGAATTAAAATTAAAATTAAAAATAACAACACACATTTAAGTGCTTACTACAAAGTGAGGTTAAACAATCCACCTATGTCCCATGGCTGTTGGTGGAGGAGCCAGGATTTGAGCCCCAAGTCTGGTGCACGACTCCTTGCCCTTCACCCTTTTCTAGACTGAAACTCTGAGCAACGTTGACATTCACTGATGACCAAAGACTTGAGTAAACACTCATAGGTGGCCTTTCCCTTCAAAGAATGCTAGTCTGAAAAGCAGAAGGGAGAAATGAGTGCATGAGAGTTTCCAGAAAACGGGGAACCCAAGGGGCTTCCAAAGAAATTGTTCACCCTTGCTCAATACCGAAGATCATGGAGAGTTCCAAGTGAAAAGCCTCTTCCCTGCATGACTGAGTGTGTCAGGCAGACCCTGTGAGGTCTAATTGAAAGCCTCAGCCCTAGTCTTCCATACTTTCTCGATTCTACCTTTCATCTATTTATTTATTTTTAATGAAGACACTATGTTTTTTAAGACAGTTTTAGATTTACAGAGAAGTTGAGCAGATACTACCTAGAGTTTCCATCTCCCCTGCACCCTCTGAGAGCCCCTCCACCAGCAACCAATTTCCCCTATGATTAACATCTTAAACATTAGTATGGTGCATTTGCAACAACTAATGAGCCAATATTGATACTTTATTGTTAACTGAAGTCCACAGTTTATTCAGATTTCCTTAGTTTTTGCCTAATGTCCTTTTCCTGTTTTAAGATAGTGCATTACGTTTAGTTGTCATGTCTCCTTAGGCTCCTCTTGGCTGTGACATTTTCTTAGACTTCCCTTGTTTATGAGGATCTTTAAAGATACTAGTCGGGCATATTGTAGGACGCCCCTCCATGGGAATTTTTCTGCCGTTTTTTCCTCATGATTAGACTGGGGTTATGGGTTTTGAGGAGGAAGATCATAGAGGTAACATGCTATTTTTATCATATCTTATCAAGGGTACATACTATCAACATAATTTATGACTGTTGGCATTGACCTTGATCAGCCGGTGGAAGTGTTTGTCAGGTTCTCCTCTGTAAAGTTACCCTTCAATCTCCACTCCCCTTTCCATACTGTGCTCTTTGGAAGGAAATCACTACAAACAGGCCGTGTTTAAGAAAGGAGGAATTATTCTCTCTCCCTTCAGGAGGCAGGAGTCCTTGCTGAGAGCACTAGGATAGCCCCAGCAGCAGTCAGGTTGTTCCTGGCATAAAGCATTCTCTCTGCTACCCTCCTGCTAAGTGCATGAGCACCCTGTCTCTGCCCCCTCCAGCCTAGACAATCCAAAGTTTCAGATTTCTAGAAACCAGCTCCATGTTGCCTAGTCACTTTGGGTCCACTGTCTTTTTTCAAAGCCAAGTTTTCCTTCATCTTTTACTTCCAGATGATGCTAATAAAGTCCTGACCAAAAAGTATCCAAATGTGGCTCAGGATGCCAAAAAGTCACCACCATCTTTTTTTTTTTTTTTTTTTTTTTCGGTTTGTGGATCATTGGTTGAGCTCTATCTTATGACCTGACAGAATTCCCCGTATCTTTGTTCAAAACCAGCCCACTCCACATCCCCTCCCCCCTTAAATGGTGTCTCAGAATCCTAGATCCTAGAATCCTAAGGGAATTCTGAAGTGAGGAAATTTCCCTCTCTCTCTGATGCATAAATACCCTTTTCTACCCCTTACAGTTTCTCAGGGATAACCTTGCCTCCTTCCTGACATGTTCTAGAATTAAGTTCCCTGCTCACATTTTCAAAGGGAGAAAAGATGACACAGAATGTGTTTACTGCCCCAGAAGGAGGAGTGTTCATTGTGTGCCAAATTTTAATATTGGTAATTAAGTTTTGCATACCTCAAATTCTCCCTTGTTTTCATTTCATTGATGCTATTGTAAAGATTAATTAATGTTTTGGAAGTGTTTTGAAGATGAAAAGTCTTACATGCATACAAAGTATGATGATTTGTTATTACAAGTAGTGGTATGGGGCCACTTTCTTCCCTCACTTTAGGGATTATGGGAGGGTTTCGGCAGACAATTCAAAGCTGCAGTGTCTTTCTTACAAAATGGCTGCCTTTCATCAAAAACTTATTCTATAGCAGTGAACAACAGAGTCTTTCCCTCCTACTGGGGGAAGCCAACCCCAAACAAATCAACAATAACATATTGTGCATCAGATGGGATATTCATTTCCAAGGATTGCTGTAACAAAATATCACAACTACATGGCTTGCAACAACAGAAATTTATTGTCTGACTACCCTGGAGGCCAGAAGTCCAAGATCAAGATGTTGGCAAGGTTTATTCTATCAGACAGATGCATATAACACCCAGTGCCCATACAATATGTGCCCTCCTTAATCATGGAACACTACATCAAAAACTAATGATGTACTGTACGGCAACTAACATAACATAATTTAAAAAATTATAAAAAAGAACAGATGCAGCCTTGGAGCAAAGCACACAGTTCAATGAGTAGAGCTCATTTCAGCTCCCATTCACCTACTCAGCTGGGTGCTCCAGGTAGGAGATTATTGCAGAAGAGGAGGTAAGGAATGGTTGGATTCTGAATCTATTTTCAAAGTAGAGCCACCAGGCTATGCTGATAGATTAAATATGATGTGTGGGAGAGAAAGGAATTGAGGATACCTTCCAGGTTTTAGGTCTGAGAAACAAGAATGAAGTAGGCAGTCTGGAAACAGAAGTCTGGGGAGGGGCGAGTTTGTCTAGAGACCCCTGTCTCGTGGTGGGTCAGGGGAAGAGGAGGATGTACTACATGTCTTCAAGATTTCTTCCAACAGTGGAGAATCCACCCAGGTGGAAACAGAAGCTGTGGTAGCCAAAAAAGATTGGCCTCCGTTGCTTGTTAAGAATTCTACTTGAGAGCCACATACATGGTTTACTAAGAAAATAGTATTCCATTTTCCAACAAGTATTCTGTGATCTAGATCTGACTTTTTGCAAAACCGGAGGGGCGGGGACTGGGGGGCCTTGAACTCTCCTCCTACCATGTTCTCATTCTTTACTTTGGTAGGTGAGGAATCTTCCTTCCATGTGGCCTTATTGCCCATGGGCAGGCAAACCCAGAGCAAGGCCTAAGTGTCGGCTTCACCTTCTCCCTACACCAATCAGCTGGCATCCAAGGATGGAGGGAGGATTTCGCTAATTTTGTGTGTGCCTTCATTTTGGTTGTCAAACAAAATGGCCTGCATGTTAAAACCCGCAAAAACAACAGGATTCATATAGCTGAAATACATGTACCTTCCTTTCATTAATGAATTTTAGAGAGCCAAAACCTGCAAGTTGCCTATCCCAATATCTATTTTCCTTAGTAAAGATTCCCTTAGGCACATGACTGCCTGGAAGAAAGACTGTACCTCCCAGACTCCCTTATACCTTGGCATCCCATGTAATAAATTTCTGGCCAATATTATCTAAATGGAGGCAGTTTCCAGAGAAACTACTTAAAGGAGAGTGGGTATGCATATGTTGCCTCTTGTTCTTCATCCATTCCCCAGCCTTGCTGCCTAGAATGGGGAGGTAATGGTCAGTGGAAGAGACCTATACCCCAAGGAGTGGATGGCATTAGGAGCCTGGTCCAATGTCTTCATGGAATCTCCATCCCACCTGAACTGCCTATGTCTGGATGCATCTACATGAAAGAAAACTAAACATTTACCTCTCACTTAAGCCACCTATATGTGGGGTTTTCTGTCACCGCAGACAAACTTAATCTTAAGTAGCATGCACACATAAATGATTACCTTATGCAGAAGCACTGACTGGAGGAAGAAGTGCTTTCTCTTCTCCCAAACTTTGATTCCTTCCAGTTTATTAGGGGCCCTTCTGGGTGTTCAGAGACTGCAAAGTAATGAGGAAGTGAGAGGAGGTAGCGCGGTTGCTCCAGAATCTACCAGGATGAATGGCCCCATGTGTCCACTGCTAGTTCATCCCTAACTCTGCCCTAACATTTGTAATAACCCAAAAATGCCTAGGTCAGTTTGTCAGTAACCACTTTGCCTGTGATCCATTTGCCTGATCATCAAATTGCCTTAAAATTTAATCCAGCTACAGAGTTTTCACCTTCTTTCCATGTCCCATCTTCATCTGCCACATTGTTTTCCTAACTGTTGAATATGTCTGAGGGCATTTCTGACTTTTTAAAAAAGCTTTTGATAGGCAGTCATCAAATTTGCAGTGTTATATGGATAATGTGTTTTTTTAATTTGCATATTCTTTTTTCCTTTGTAAATAAATGGGGGACTTTTTAGCCAGTTTTTCTAAAGATCCTTTTGTCAAATTTTAACCAATATTGTTTTTTATTTTTTACTTAGTTTTATTTAGTTATATTGTTTTGTATTTAGTTTCACATGAAGAGCTTCAAAACAGATGCAAAACCTTCAAAAAAGTGGATTTGAAGAAAACTGGCCATTAGATGACTGGCCATTAGTTCAGTTTTCTATAAATTGGTTTTGAGTGATATGATCTCCTCCTTATACATAAGACATTTCCAAAATCTGTGCTCCTTAAGCCTAATAGAATGACTTGAAATTCCCAAGCCTCAACTTCCACACCTGTGAGATATAAATAAAAATGTCCATTTCATCTATTATAAATAATAAATATATTTGGCAAAAAAATAAAGACAATAGAAAATGTTGGAGAGAATGAGTAACAACTACAACTCTCCTACTTTGCAGGTGGGAGTATAAATTGGCATAACCACTCTGGAAAACAATTTGACATTACCCTCAAAAAACTGAACACATGCTTACTCTTAGTCCCAGCATGTCCACCACTAGAAAAATACTCAATACATTCTTCATACACACCAAGAGATTATTTCAAATGCTTACAGCAGCACAGCATTAATTGTCATAGCAAAAACTAGAAACAACCCAAATGTCCACAATAGAAGATTGATAAATAAGTTGTGTTATATTCTTACAATGGAATAGTATATCAAGATAAAATTGAATGGACTGCAATTTCATGTAGCAAAGTAAATTATGGGTAGAAAAATCAGAAGAGTGTACAGGGTGTAACTCTATTTATATGAAGTTCAATAGCAAGCAAAATATTTTAAGGGATGCATACACAGGTGTTATGAGAAAATTAGGGGAATGCTTAACACAAAATTCAGGCTACTTGGTTACATTTGGTGGATGAGGGAGAAACAAATAGAGATTCTGGGATATTGTTATATTTTTTCTTAGCTTAGGGGGTACATATAGGCATATTTATTTAATCATATACATAGAACTTGGTTCAAGTAGACTGCTAATGAGATCAAAACTCAATTTTGGATCAGTGGTTCTAGTCCCATGAACCAACCTGTCATGTGACAAATATATGGGTGGTCATCATGGGAACTAAGTAAAAGAGTAAGTGGCTGCTATTGGAACCACAGCTCAGATCCCACATTCCAGTGCCTGTGGCTCTTATATAACCAGATCATTTGGTCAGAGGAAGAAAAAACAAGAACATGCTAAGAGGACTGAAAGTATCCATGGGGACAACTGGTATACTTATTTGACTTCCTTTGAATGTCTTTTAACAACAAACCATCCTCAAAGCCCTGATGATGTCCCTGAAGTTATTTATGAACCTTCTCTAGTTGCTCCATGAAACAGAGGAAATAGCTATGTTGTCCAAAGATTAACTCTCCACATGTGGTTAATGATTTCAATACTGAGGGGGATATGTGCACGTGGGTGGCACTTAGAGGTAGGAGATAGTAAAAGTAAAAGAAGGTAGCAATAACCACAAATTTAATTCAGAAACAAAACAGTCTTTCGTTTGGTTTCTGTTGTCTTTTTCTTTCTTCACAAATACCTCATGTCTGTGTAATGATTGGTTCAAGATCCACTTAAAAAACAAGCCCTTAGCAAGATCCCAGCTCATTGGTTAGCAAGGAGGGAAGAAAGCTTGCTTTATGCTGTAAAAGGTTTGATGTAATTGCCCTTCTCCCTGGCCTCTTTGTCTAAACCACAAACTCCTGCAGTCCTGACATTCTGCTTGGATTTTCTCCTAATATTTGAATACATAAATATAGGTCTGCAAGTACACTGCCCCTGTTTATGAGCCTTTTAAAGATCAAAGAGTCATTTTCAGCTCTTGGGCTTGTCACTTTGAAACATGTACTGTACTACCATTTAACGGGTAGTTCTTTCAGAATAACCTATTAGGCTCTTCCCACCTTGTCTTAACAATGAGTCCTACAGTTTGTAAAGAAATACCTTCAATGGAGGATTCACCTCTATTCCCTACATGTTGAAAATCTCAGTTCCTCCCTTTAATGGAGCTGAGTTTTAAAGGGTGCAGGTCTGAGTTTCCGTATGTGTCAATCTGAAGATGCCGTAACTATGATTCAAAATCAAATGGTCACATTGACAAAAGAAAATATCACAAAGTAGGAAAAAAGTAAGAGCTCATAGGATACCACTTCTCTAGGTGCTGCCTGAACTTGAAGTTTAAAGAATGGCTCCAAAAAAAAAGTCTCCAAAGTCATGGAGAGCCTGGGGACCAGGTCACATTGCTTAATAGTCATTGTCCCTACATGTTTATCTTGTATCTTCTTGGCAACATTGTGTTCAAATCTGAACTTTGGGACAGTTTACATATTTCTTACCCAGACTAAGATAAAACAAATAAGAGCAAGAATAAAATGGGAGGGTAAAGATATAAAGTCAGAAAAGGAGTTTAAATTAATACATTTCCTGAAATCATAAACATAATTTAGGGTTTCAAAGACCTGATTCTCAGAAGTTTATTAGACTGCCTATCATGAAGTTAAGAAGAATTATGCATTTGGTATGTGAAAAGTAGGTTTTGAGAGATTTCTGCCTCCAGGAATGGTTGGAGTGCTGTGTTTCAGATCAACACTCCCATAGGAAACAACTAATAAAATTTCAATGTGTGTGTGTCGTGTGTGTGTTTGAAGACATCAAACCAAGGTAAGCAGGGACCCTAAGGGGTCAATATCCTAGAAAGCAAGGGAAGTAGAAAAGAAGTGAGAAGTGATATGAGTCTGACATTTGGCATTAGTTTTGCTTTTCCCTTCCAGTCATTTTCTGTATCTCAGGGATGCTAAGAAGCTAAAAAAATTTTTTTGGTTAGTCTTCAAAGTACAGGGACAAAAATCAGGTTCAGGGTCCTGTAAGAAAGAGACATGAGAGAGGTGCTATAAATTACCCAGGCTTCCCACTGAAATGCTCAAAGAACTATACTTGGGAGTATAGCCTCACAAACACTGAAACACAGACTCTAATCATTTCAGTATCTACATGGATTAAGTTACTCTAAACCCAACTGCTTCCCAAAGCATAACGGATCCTCAAATTATATGAACAATTATTTATACACAATGTTTGCTGTACCATTGGAAATTATTTGGCACACCAAAAGACATGAACACATAACTGAAAACCAAGAGAAATCACAGATAAAAGAAAGAGTCCCACCAGAGTTGTCAGATACAGACTTCAAAATATATGTGACCAATAAATGCAAGAAAGTTAGATGGCTATTTGTAGACCCTCAGCAGAGAACTCGAAACTATAAAAAAAAAAGTAGACATTCTACAACGGAAAATACTTGAATTGAAATTAAGAACTTTACTAATGAATTTAATAGTAAATGAGAGAAGGCTGAAGAGAAGATTAGTAAACTAGAAGATAGGTCAAAAGAAATAGCCAGACTGAAATACAGAGTTAAAAATAAGAAAGCAGTACATAGGGACACCTGGGTGGCTAGGTCAGTTAAACGTCTGCCTTCAGCTCAGCTCATGATCCCAGGGTATTCGATCAAGTCCCGAATTGGGCTCCTTGTTCAGCAGGGAGCCTGCTTCTCCCTCTGCCTGCCACTTCCCCTGTTTGCACTCTCTCTCTCTCTCTCAAATAAATAAATAAATAAATAAATAAATAAATCTTTTTTAAAAAGCAGCACATACAGAACAGAGCATAGGAGACATACAGTACATGGTGAAAGTTCTAATATACATGTAATCAAAATTCCAGGACAGGAATAAGAGAGTAGGTAGGAAAAATACTCAAAGAGATGACAACCAATAAATTTCCACAACTAACGACATCAAGTCACAGATTTAAAAGTGTTTTAAAAAAGCAAGCAGTTTAAATACTAAGAAAACTATACCTAAGTACTTCATATAAAACTCTTTTTTAAAAGATTTTATTTATTTATTTATTTATTTGAAAGAGAGAGAGAGGGAGAGAGAACAGAGGGAGAGGGAGAAGCAGACACCCTGCTGAGCAGGGAGCTTGACATGAGGCTCCATCCCAGGAGCCTGAGATCATGACCTGAACTGAAGACAGCCACTTAACCGACTGAGCCACCCAGGGGCCCCTCATAGTAAAACTCTTGAAAACCAAAAACAAAGAGGAAAAAGCTCCTAAAATCAGTTCAAGAAAAAAAGGGGAAAAACATATTACTTTCAAAAGAGCAACCATAAGATTGACAAATAAACAAAAACAGTAGCAGCCAGGAAGTAATGGGGTAGCACCTTTGTTGTAACACAAGTGCCCACCTTAAGTTTTTGATTCCCAAGACATCCACTTCAAAGATGGCTACTGTGAATAAACAAATTGCCAGGCACAGGACTAGATAAAGAACCAGCTCTCTCCACCCCTGAAGTTTCCCTCTGTTTTGGAGATCTCTTGTAGACTCAGATAAATGACCATTTGGTCACTTGTTTTCCCCTTCCTGCACTTTAATTCCCACTTTTATGTCTTAATCACTCAATAAAGAGTGAACCTGCAAACCTTAGGCCCCCATCCTTGACCCCAATAAAAAACAACCCTAGGGATGCTTCCCCCACCTCCCCTCTTTCTTCCCATGTCCTCACTGTGTGGCCCCAGGAGTGCCATGTGCCCTCCAGGACCTGTAAGTAATAAATCTTGTCTATTTTCTCAAAGTTTCTAAATGGCTATTCCTGAGGTCATCTTGCAATCATAATAAGAACTACAAAGGCCAGTTTATCAACAACTTTGGTTCAAAAAAAAAAAAAAAAAAGATGACTGGGAGGAACTCACCACAGGCCCAGGTGAGTGCCCCCAGGCATTTCCTGCCAATAACATCACTATTAATAAGCTGAGGCCTGCACAAAACAAACCAGAATAAAAGAATATATAACCAACAAATATCTAACAGAGTAAAAGAATAATAAGAAATAATTACTCCAAATAAAGTAAGAAATGTAGCAGCTTAAAGAAAACTTAGCCTCTAAAACAACACAGTAATATTCCACAGTTTCTGTGAGTCTGGAATTTAGAAGCAGCTTGGCTGGTGGTGCTAACTCAGAGCCTCTCATGAGGTTTCCATCAAGATGTCAGCCGGAGCTACATCGTAGGAAGACTTGACTGGGAGTGAAGAACCTACTTTTAAGATGACTCATTTATAAGCCTATTGGCAAGAAGTCTCAATTCTTCACTACATGTGAATGGATGTTTGAGAGTCCCAATAACGTCCCTTTTGTGATCCAGTCTTTTAAATAATTCACTGTCATTTCTGCCTATTCTATTTGATAGAAATGAGTCAGTAAGTCTAGGGCACATTCACAGGAAGATAAAGCTGTACCTCTTGAAGGTTGAAATATCAAAGAATCTGTGGACACATTTTAATGCCATGAAAAAAATGAAATTAAAGGAATTGTAGAAGATGAGACAAAAAGAGAACAAAAGACAAAAAGTAGATTTAAACTACATATATCAGAAACCATTCAGTATAAAAACCAAATATTCCAATGAAATGACAAAAACCATCAGACTGGATAAAAAAATATGCTGCTTATATGAGGCACACCTGAAATGAGTATACAGAAAAATTTTAAATAAAAGAATAGAAATAGATACACCCTCATGCAAACACTAGCCAAAAGAAAGTGTACATAGCCATATTAATATCAAACAAAGTAGCTTTGAAGGCAAGGAGCGTTACTAGATAAAGAGGAACATTTCATAATGATAATGACATTTTGTAATAAAAGGATTAATCCACCAATAAAATACACTACAGATATGAAATAGATAAAAGATATTAAGAACAAAATGCCAATTATTATGAAAACTTAAATGAATGCAAAAATTCTTTAAAAAATATTTCCAAAACTGACACAAGAAGAAATAGAAACTCTAAATAGATCTCATGTCTATTTAAGTAATTGGATCTATGATTTAAAACCTTCCCATAAACAAAACTCCAAGTCTGTATCTTTCACTGGTAAAAAGTTTGTTTACAATTTGTGTTATTAATTCCCCAAATTTAAATCTATTTAAATTTACTTGAATTTAAGTTTAAATTAATTTCTTAAAATTAATAACATTAATTATAAACAAACTTCTTCAGATGATAAAAGAAAAGACATTTCCTACCTCATTTTCTGAAGCCAGCATAACCTTAAACCTGACAAGAACACTGCAAAAAAAAAGAAAGAAAAGTAGAGCCCAGTCTCATCCATAATACCATAGAGGCAAAACAATTGAACAAAATATCATCAAACTGAATTCAGCAATATAAAAAAGGATAAGGCATCACATCAAGTTGGGTTTGTTCCAAGAATTCAAACTGACTTACTATTCAATAATCAATTTATGAGGATGGTATAAACTGTGGTCTATTTATGCAATAGGATACTATGCAGTAATGAAAATTAGTAAATTACTGATTCAGCAACAAGAGCTTTCTCCCAAACATAAGATTTAGTTAAGAAGCTAAACAAAGAATACATACTGTATGATTACATCTATATAAACTTCAAAATAGGCAAAAATAATGTAAGGTTATAGAGGTGAGGATAGTGATTACTTCCTCTAGGAAGGAAGAAGAGGATAGCGACTGGGAGTAAGCATAAGAGAGGCTTCTTGGGTATTGATAATGTTCTATCTCTGATATGAGTTACATAGAAGTATGTTCATTTTGTAGTAATTAATCAAGCTAATCACTAGTTACCATTTGTGCTTTTTATGTATATAAATGGATTTGAATATCAGAACTAAAAACTGACGTTTAAACACCCAAGACCCAAAAAACTAAATTACACCAAATAAAAACTGCATAGCAGTTTACAATTCCAAAAAGTGCATTTATACACTATCTTCCTTGCTCTTCACTCCAGCCATCAGAGGGAGCATAGGGTGTGTAGGTGGATATTGTTATTAACCCCATAAAACAAATGAAGCAACTGAAATATTGACAAGTTCAGTGACTCATCCAAGATGCTATAGCTACTATCACAATGCCAAGTTATCTAATAACAACAGAACATTCTAGGATTATTGGACCATTGACCATATTGTCCCCTTGGAGTCCAATTTAACAAAATCCATTTAAACCACCATAGTGAAATCCATGAACATGGCTATTCAGACTCCATTTTTCCTATTGCTTTACAAAGCCAGATCAGCCTGTGCAGAATGGTGGATGGAGCATAGACTTTGAAGTAAGATTAAATCTGGGAGGAAAAAAATCCAGACCTTGTCACAAATTGACTGTGTAAATTCGGACATGGTACTTCATTGCTCTCAGCATTGCTTTCCTCGTCTACAAAGTGGGATGAATAGCATGCCTTTCAATAAGGTTGTGTGAAGAGTTAATTAAATGACTTGAGAAAACTGCTTGGCATGGTTCCTGAAAGCAACTGGTACCCAGTTATGTTGGTTCTACCCCCTCCTACCAGCCACAAGTTTCATAAAGGAAGTGAGTTGTCTGCCCTGTGGAGATTAACCCAAAAACCCTTCAAATAATTGTGAGAAAAGCATAGAGAGACACCTGAATTTATTCAATCCAGCAGAGGTGCTTGCAAATGAACTGATTTGTAAGGTCATTACTTAGGCACAAGCTCGACTTAAAACCTAGGTCCAAAATCCACCTAGGCTCTACAAATTTGGGTAAATCCGACACCACTACCACTACCAACCTTTCTTTTCCTCTGGGGAGAGAGACTGTTTCTGCTTGCAACCCAGCCAAAAGCAAGAGTGAAACATCCAGCCTTTATTGAAATCCCTCAAGATCAGGCTGTGCAAGTAGAAGGCTAACCCCAGACAGAAGTAATTCCTCCCTCCCCTTTCCTCCCATTACATTTTATATTTAATCTTTCTATAGTGCATATTCACATTTCATTGTGATACTTTACTAGTTTACCCTTGGTCTTCTCTTGGGAACTCAGAAAGGACAGAGTCTGTGTGTCATTTATTTTTATATGTCCAGTGCAAAAAACAAATGTATTAAGCTTCAAAAGATCTGTATAGGAGGAAGGAAGGGAGAAAGGGAAGAAAGGAGAGAGAAAAAAAGGAAATCAAATTAATTTGTGAGCAAAGGAGGCAAGGTTTGTCTTTAAATACCCAGACCTCTTCCTCATTGCCCTTGTCCTCTCCCACTACCTCTCTCACCCCATCAAGCCTTCCAAATTGGTCAGTATTTTCTCCGCCTTTCTAAGGTCCTCTTATCTCAGCCTACTCTCCGAAACAAGCCCCTGGGCCAGTGATTTACCTTGCTAGTGTGATTAAGAATCACTATGTTGCTTTTTTTCCCTGGTGGAGATGCATTTCAAGAATCCCCTAGAATTACAGGAGGCTTGGCCCCTTGTTGAGGGAAAGCAGGTGAGGAAGTCAAGGAGTTAGAACAGGGAGACTTCTCAGTAGCCATGAAGCTGACCCTTGCTTCACTCATGAAGAAAAGTGGACCTGAGGCTGTTACTTAATCTCAAATTCCTTGGACTTCATTCCCTGTTTGTCTTCTCAGACCTTACACCCAGTTTCCCACAGAGCCACCTGTTCCTTAGAGCCTCTGATCAGATGCCTCAGGCTCTTCCCACAGGTGTCAACATGTGTTGGGTTAGCGGCCACCTCACCTGGGTTCCACTGCTAAACACATCTATGTGGCCCAGCCTTCTCAAATATCACAGTTGAGTAAGTCTGGATAGTATGATGTAATAATTGCTGCTTCATGTCTTCTCCAGGTGATTTCTGTTGCATTGTCCTCTGCCACAGAGCCTGGGCTTGAATAATTTCCTGTTACCTGGCTACTACTGAACTTAATGATTACCTCTTTGGTCCCTTTGTGCATGCCTACATCCTTTCCCTTCAGCAAGAGATGAATGTTTCTAGATGTGTCTGGGACCATCTTTCGGCATCTTACTGTTGGGAATGAGGCTGGGGGCACCAGCTGAGGTACAAAAGCAGCTGAAGTCAACCTAGCCAAGGATGGGGACGGCCCACAGACACAGACATATTTAAGGTAGGAGTCACCGGTTCATTCGACATATTGAGAAAGACTCAGATGCCCTCCAGACATGGGTCTACAAGGGAAGGATAAGAGGGGATTAGATCACATTTTCCCTTTAAGACTTGTTCTCTCTCTCTCTCTCAAATAAATAAGAATTAAAAAAAAAAAAAGACTCAAATCTACCTTGCCTGGTCCAAACATCCCTGCCACTAACAGCATGTGTGACCATGGGAACATTATTCACAATTTTGCCATCAGTGAGAAAGAGGATTATAGTTCCTCACTTCTTAGGTTTATTGTGAAGCTCAACAAGTCAATAGATATGAAGCACTTGGCACAAAGTAAATTCTTCACAATGTTGTTGTAATTATTCTTAATAGCTTTTTGTTTTCTGTGCAATTGACTCAAATGCTCATATCTTTAGAATATTTAGAGGAACATAGATTAGCTTCGTCAATCTACCTCAAAAACATATTGGTAAAATATATCTTGCCTTAACATATTTAATGTTAAAACACATGAAAAATCATCCTTAACTTTCAAAAAGTTTGTTGTAGATGTTTTCCCTTTATCATCATCTGAAATTACATAAAATAGTCAATCAGTTTTTCTTAATTACTAGTCACTATGAAAAAAATTCCAATTTCTAAAAATAATAGGTGGTTTATAGCTTACCATGTATGTCCCTGTGCTATTTTCTCTGAATCCTAATTGTTAATGCTAAATGCTAATAGCTAATGCTGATGTTAATACATAATCCTAATGCCAATTCTTCATCAACCTAAAATTAAATTTCTTTCTTAAAAATAAGCAAAAATAATTCTACAAAACAAACAAACAAACAAAACTCAAGTCCACGTGGTAGACACTACCTCCAATGAATGATTTAATTAAAGGGATCACACACACCCTTTTGGTAAGGGAGATATGCACTCTCCAAAAAAGAAGCAACAAAATTTTTCTGTTAAAGGTGCAAGGACAGGGTCATATTCATCCATCCTCCTACTAAATTATGAGACCAAACACAATGATGGAGCTAGTAGTAATCATAATGATAAATAGTAAATGTATCAAGTGTTAACTCTGTGCTTAGCCCTTATGAAGTCTCTACCTGGATTACCTCATTTAATCTTTACAATAACCATATGACAGGTACATTATTGTTTTCATATTACAGATAAAGCACCTGAGTCTTAGAGAAGTTAAGCAGCTTGCTCATGGTCACACAGCCAGTAAGTGGCAGAGCCAGGGTTCCAACCCAAGTAATCCTCTCCAGAGCCCATGCTCTTGGTCTATACACTATACTGTTTCCCTATAGATCATGGTGAATGAATGAATGAATGAATAAATGAATATGTGGGTGAAAGAACATATGAACTGAATGCTTACTACACAGCACACAGCAAACTAGGGGTACTGCCAAGTTTTCTAATTTGCACAGCCAGGTAGGTGTTTCCATTGGGTCTGGAGGTAAGAAACACGAAAGATTGGACATCTATGAAAAGGAAGATAGTGGGTTAAGTTCGAGCTGTGTGGAGTTAGGATATCAATTTGGGACATCCTGGGAGGCTCTGCATAATGATCTCCCTTCATACCTCCCATCCCTAGGTTTCCAGTCCATGCTGAGATGGACAACAAGGGAAATTGCATTTCCCTGGCATTGCTCATGTATCTGTCAATTGAGTGTGTCAGGATCTTCCTAATCAGACTGGTAGCTCTCAGAGAATAGGAAGCTTCCTCAAATGTTTGCAGGTCCTATTTCACTACTCAGTGACTGATTCAACATGACTGTTCTCAAATATGGGCCATAGATGGCTTGGGGGAGCTAAAATTTCAAAAGTGCATTGAACCAACCTGCTTCCTAGTGACATGGTGCATATGTCTTTTGGCCAAGCAAGAAGAATTCTGCTGGCTTTCTGTGAGACACCACTGACAGGCTGTCAAAGTTGAATTATGTGCTTTCAATTAGTTGTTAATGGGCCTATTTTGGAAATAGCATCCTTCAAGCCTCGGTATAAATCCCATCCTCTCCATGAAGCACTCTCTGAGCATCTTGGCCCATAGCAATCTCTCCATCCTCCAGACAACCACTGAAACTCATTGTCTGGACCATAATTTGGCACTGGCCATCTACCACTTTGTTCATTCCATGACTTATACCAACTGTAAGTCCCATGAGGACAAAGACCATGTCTTTTACTCCTTTGAGTAGAAAGATAAGATTTTTAGTTATCTATGAATTCCACAAATCTTTATTGCACATCAACAATATGCCAACCAGGAAGGCAACAGAGACAAAACAAATCAAAACCCCTTCCACAGTGGAGGTACTCTCCCCCATGCTGCCTTGTTCTTTCCATAACTCTCTTCCCTTATTCCTATAGAAACACACACTCACTAATGTGTACAGAGTACACAGAGTACAGAGATCAGAGTCACTTTTTGTAAGGTAATCTCCAAAGAATGGCAAGCCCAGGTCAACCATAATGGGTTTAAAAGAGCATAAATGAGAACAAGATGAACATTTCCCTAGACTGGAGAAGGGCTGCCCAAACAAGGGGATAGAAACCGAAGGGGAAAAAGTTGTGGGTGTCTAAAGAGGACCCCTATGCCCTATCCCAGTGGTAAGCTTGAAACACACACACATGCTAGCAGCCATTTGTTAAATTTTCAGAAATTTTATAGACTGGTTGAGGTTAGCAGCTTAAAATTGGACATGGAGTTAGTTTTCACACTTTTGAAAAAAGCAAAACTACAAATTTGGGCTTTTCTACATCCTTCCCCCTCCCCAGCACCAGAGACAGTTGTTAGACATTTAGCAGCACTGCTGAGCCTGCAGTGTTCTCCCAGCCTCCACCTCAAAAGCAGTTGGGTAGAAAAGGCAGCAGGACTAGAAGGGAGGATGAGATAGCATCAGAGAGGCTCAGAGAGCATCAGAACAAGAAAGAAACAGAGTCACAAGCTGATGACTGGAGACTTTAGTGGGATACAAGCATCTCACAATTATTTTAATCATTATTATAAATAACTAATGCAATAAAAGTGGGTGATAGTGAGAGTGTGGCATGAAGCAAGGGTTATGAATAATCCAATTCTGTGCTCGCAAGATCCACAGAAGAGGAAAAAGAGAAGGAGGAGAAAGACGTAGCCATGCACTGGTTGCCTGGAGACAACCATGATGAGACCACAGCGGAAGCCAAAGACATGCTGCCATGATTGTATGCAGATGTTGCCCTGGAAGGAAGGGGAAGACAAAAACTCTTGAACTTACCAAGCATGTTCCCAAAGCAACTACCCCCCCCCAAAAAAAAGCCCACCAAGATGAGTAAGTTACCCTGGAGTAAATATAATTTTTTTCTACCCATATTAGTCTGTTCAGGCTGCCATAACAAAATACCATAAACTAAGTGTCTTAAACAACACTTATTTTTTATACTTCTAGAGGCTGGAAGTCCAAGATCAAGGTCCATCAGGGTTCAGTTTCTGGTGAGAGCTCTCTTCCTAATTTCTGGATGGCCACTTTGTCCTCACGTGACCTCTTCTTGGTGCACATGTGGGAAGGGAGAGCATGATCTCTCTCTTCCTCTTCTTATAAGACTACTAGTCCTACTGGATCAGAACCCCAATCTTAAGACCTCACTTAACCTTAATTACCTCCTGAAAGTCTTATCTCCAAACGCAGTCACAGTGGGGCTTAGAACTTCAACATTTGAATTTGGGGGGCTACAATTCAGTGATTGGCACTATCACTAGGTAGAAAGGGAACTCCCAACAGGGACTGAGTAGACACTCTGTTGTTGGGGTTGTGGCCAGCAGGCACTCTCTCCAGGGCCGGTGCAAGTCTAAATTGGCACAACTCTATGGACAGGAGTTTAGAAATATTCATAAAACTTACAGAAGCACTTACCCTGTATTTCAGTGATTCCACTTCTGGGAATTTTTCCTATTGACGTACCTTCCTCTGTGCAAATTGATATATGCACACAGTATATTGTACTATAATGTACACTTGAAACTAATATTACACTGTAAACTAACTGGAATTTAAATAAAAACTTAAAAAAAAAAAAGATTGAAAGCAACCAAGTGTCCATCAACAGAAGACAGGTTAAATCAATAATGGAATATTCTATTACTAAAAAATAATGATAAAACTCTCTACATCATGATATGCAAAGGAAAGCATTTCATTTTTATTCCATTTAATGTCAAAGGGGAAGAATAAGAATTTATGCTCACATTTGGTTCTATTTTAAAAGGATTCAGAAGAAACTAATAAAAGGGAAACAAGACATCTTAAGGTATGGCTTTTTAATACTGTTTTGCTTTTATGTAATGATTGTGTGATCTATTGAAAAACAACAAAAAAAGTAAAGTTGCATTTCTGCACATCTGACTTTGAGACTTGTAAAGAATTACTACCTGCTCTTCCTGTATCTACCACAATGAGATGTTCAAAGAGCGTTTTCTGATTGACTGCTTCTGATCCTATTGAGTCATGAGTATGACATTCTTCAACCCAGGAAGAATGTGATAAGAATGGATGTTATGTCTGACCCTGCCAGAAGTAGAGGTTGAGTCTGTTGAGTAGCATATGATTTTAGGCAGGTCACTGTCCCTCTCATAGCTTCAATTCTTACATTATAAGGAAAGGAATCAGCTCAGTTCAGCAAATATTCGCTGGGAGCTGACTCCCATCCTGGAGACTCAAAGCTACATAAGATCCAGCGCCTACCCTCAAGCACTTTGCAGACTGGTTGGAGGAGGCAGTGGAGACAAGGACAAGGGCAACAGAATGTGGTAGGGACCATGCCAGAGGTGTCTCCAGGGAGTGCTGATGCCTGGAAGAGAGCTATCCCCAACTTGTGTGCTCGGGGAAGACTTTCTGCAAGAGAAGGGCGAGGAGGGAAGGTGTCCCAGGCAAAGAGAAGAGCAAGAGCAAAGGCATAACCAGGGAACAGGAGGGAAGCCCGAGCAGCATGGATTATTGAAGCGTCAGCATGGGCCAGGAAGATGCAGCAGATGCAGCTGTACGTGTGCCCTTCCTGAGGTCCAGCCCGCCCTGATTCTCCAGGAGGTGTGTTCCGTCTCATTCTATGGGAGCCTGTGGAAGGAATCCTCAGCCTCCTTGACTGGACCTTGGGTCACACCAAAGGCAGTGAAAGCAAAAGCGGCACCACAGGGACCAGGGCCAAGGGAAGGTTCCCTTGCACCCACTGGAGGCCTAGGCTAAGGTAGACAAGAACACCCCCTCCAGGCCCCAGTTCTGCCAAGCTCTTCAGGAGCTATCTCCATTGCTGCTGAGGAGTTAGGGACATGGTCTCCAGCACTGGCAACCCTCCATCCCCAGCACCGTGGTGCCCCAGGGACCTACAGCTTGTTCTGCTATCAAAGAAATGGACCCACCCTAGATCTCTTCCCCTCTCCCCACCCCAGGATCAGCACTGCTTCTAGCTGCTGCCATGCCCATCTGATCAGTGGCCTTGCAGGGCTGGACTCAGGGCTTGTGTTTCATGCCATCATCCTTATCTTATTTGATTCTCACAACAATCCTGCAGGGTTGTAATCCTATATTCATCACACATATGATACACTGAAATTCAAAGGCGTTAATTGGCCCACTTTCTCGGGGACACTTATGTCAGAGCTAGGATTTGATTTCAGGTCCCTCCTTCCCAAGCCAGGAATCTAAGCCTAGAAGGGAAGGCCTGTTTGTTTCCTTGACCAACAGGTTGGCTGTTCCAAGCTTTGTTGCAACCATCTGGGTTGAGCTCCTCCTACGCCCCAGCCCGCCCCACTCATCCCCCAAATCCAAGGCCAGTGATGCCCCCTCCCCTGAGCATGGCTGGATCAGATTAGCAAAAGCAGCCTCATTCACAAGATTGCCCTACTTGGCTCCAGCAATTAATTAAGAGCCGTCTGAGAGCCTCCAAAGGGCTTGCAAGCTCCAGCAAGATACAGCACACATAGTTTAATCCAAAATATTTGCTGTGTTTTTCCCTTCACTGGAGAACCAGTCCTTACCTGTTACCTGAACCTGATTAAATTTTTAAGCCTCTCATTCTTCGTGCCAACCATGAGCCAACCTGTTGGTCACTGGAAGGTGGGGAGGTGGCTGGAAACCTGACAATGATAATAATTTATCAATACATACATCGTTGTTTACTGGCTGCACCATGGAGCATCCAGGATCCACACCAGGCATGGCTTGTCCTGGTCAACAGTGCTGTTTGCATACATGAGACCTGCAGGCTCAGCCAGGGCATGGTGGGAGTCGGAAAGATCCAGCTTAGACTGATCTATGGACAGGGCTGCCTGTGGCAGAAGAGTAGGGGATCCTCATTTCATCTAGAATTCAGCTAGATAACTATCAACTCATTCTGAACACCTGTGAATTCAACCTGAGATCTAAGAAAAGAATTGCTGCAATTCTACAAATAGAAAAGTGACCACTTCCTAGGGAAGGTAGGAGGTGCAGAGAAGTGAATCCAAGACAATACAAGGGAAGATAAACTGCAGGGGGAGGGAGCCTCCATAAGCCGTCTACCAGAAAGTGATATAGCAATGGAGTGCAAAATCAGAACTTTTAGAAGTGTGCTCCAGTGAGGGCCCTCCCTGCCTGAAAGGCTCTCAGGTGGTGAAGCAGGGCAGAATCCTAGGTGGGACAGCATGGTCTCTGGATCCCCAGGGTCACAGAAAGAACAGTGGTATCTGAGTGCTGCAGAATTCCCAAACACTGGAGCTGGCTACAATTACCGAGGCCCAGAGTGGCCTCTCAGCTAGGTGTTTCCATAAACCGGGAACCACGGCGCCATCACGTGACCACTCTCGGAGCTGGGGTCCAGCAAGATCAAAACCACTGGGAGACCAGAGCAGGTACACCCATGATTGGGCAACCCCTCCAGGAGAAGGGACCCAGCGAGCCCCGGGGCCATGGTGAGACCCCCCACCCCCTGCCCTGGAAGGACTGGTGCCAGTGTGCACCACAGGAGTTTGCAGAGTTGGCACACACAAAGGGGATTGACTGCTTTTCCCTGAGGGTGCACTGAAGAGTGGGGGCTCTGATCATTCAGCTTCAGGGCTGGAGATTGGGGCACCGCCATTTTTACTTTTTTTTTTCATCCACTAAAGCTGTATAAAAAGCCTTCAGGGAACAAAAGTCCACATAGAGCAACCTGAAGCAGCTTACACATCCCAGCCCCCTGGAAAGGGGGGGTGCAACTCTGCCCAGGCAGACACCTGAGAATCAGCACAGCAGGCCCCTCCCCCAGAAGACCAACTGGAACAACAGGCAAACACCAAGTTTACAGAGCACACAGGACTGTGTGGTATCTGAGTGCTGCAGAATTCCCAAACACTGGAGCTGGCTACAATTACCGAGGCCCAGAGTAGGCTCCAGCACTAGGGGAAAATAGTATATAGAATTTGAGGGTTTTTTTCTCTTGATTCTTTAGTATTTCAGTTTAAAATTCTCTTTTACTTTTTTCCCTTTTTTCCTTTTCAACTAGCTTCTATTTTATCAACTCTTTAAGTTTTGTTTTTTTTTTTTTACTTTTCATTTTTACATTTATATTTTATAGATATATTCTTCATTTTTGGCTTTCTTTCACTGTATTCAATTTTATTTTTGTATATATGTAAGTTTTTATTTCTTCACAATTTTGGGATCCAGTGTCTTAAAAAAAAACCAGACCAAAATACACCCAGGACTAAGGGTATCACCCTGTTCTGTCTACCTGTTTGATTATATTCTCTCTTTTTTCCTTTTTTCTTTTTTGGTGTCTGATATCTTCTGATTTGCCTGGTGGATAGTTTGCTGGGGTCATGGTTGATATTTTTATTTATTTTTTGTTCTCTCATTCTTCTATTCTTCTCTGGACAAAATAACCAGAAGGAAAAATTTCCAGAAAAAAAGAACAGGAGGCAGTAATCACTTCCAGAGATGTAATAAATATGATGTTGGTAAAATGCCAGAGCTAGAATTCAGAACAATGACTATAAAGATACTAACTGGGCTTCAAAAAAGCATAGAAGATACTAGAGAATCCCTTTCTGGAGAAATAAAGGAATTAAGATCTAATCAGGTTGAAATCAAAAAGGGTATTGCTGAGATGCAATCAACAATGGAGGCTCTTACTGTTAGGATAAATGAGGCAGAAGAGAAAATAAGTGATATAGAAGATAAAATTATGGAGAATAAAGAAACTGAGCAAAAGAGAGATAAACCATTACTGGACCATGAGGGGAGGATTCAAGAGATCAGTGATAACAATAAAGCAAAATAATATTAGAATTATTGGGGTTCCAGAGGAAGAAGAAAGAGAGAGGGGGGCAAAAGGTATATTTGAGCAAATGATAGCTGAGAACTTCCCTAATTTCCCTAAGGAAATACGCATTCAAATCTAGGAGGCACACAGAACACCCCTCAAAAATCAATAAAAATAGATCAACACCACAACATATAATAGTGAAGTTTGCAAATTTCAGAAATAAAGAGAAAATCCTGAAAGCAGCTTGAGAAAAGAGGTCCTTAACCTATAAGGGTAGAAACATTAGACTGACAGAAGACTTATCCACAGAGAACTGGCAGGCCGGAATGGGCTGGCATGATATATTCAGGGTACTGAGAAAAATATGCAGCCAAGAATACTTTATCCAGCAAGCCTGTCATTTAGAATGGAAGGAGAGATAAAGAGCTTCCAGAACAACCAGAAACAAAAAGAATTTGTGATCACTAAACCAGCCCGGCAAGAAATTTTAAAGGGATCCTGTAAGCAAAGAGAGAACCCAAAAGTAACATAGACCAAAATGGAACAGAGACAATACATAGAAACAGTGATTTTACAGGTAATACGATGGCACTAAATTCATATCTTTCAATAGTTACTCTGAATGTAAATGGGTTAAATGCTCCAATTAAAACACACAGGGTATCAAATTGGATGAAAAAGCAAGACTCATTGATATGCTGTCTACAAGAGACCCATTTTAGACCCAAAGACATCTCCAGACTGAAAGTCAGGGGGTGGAGAACTATTTATCATGCCAATGGACATCAAAAGAAAGCTGGGGTAGCAATGCTTATATCAGACAAATTAGATTTTAAACCAAAGACTATAGCAAGGGATGAAGAGGGACACTATATCATACTTAAAAGGTCTATCCAACAAGATCTAACAATTGTAAATATTTATGCTCCTAACTTGGGAGCAGACAATTACATAAACCAATTAACAACAAAATTAAAGAAACACATTGATAATAATACAATAATAGTAGGGGACTTTAACACTCCACTCACAACAATGGACAGATCATCTAAGCAGAAGATCAACAAGGAAACGAGGACTTTGAACGACACAATGGACCAGATGGATTCACAGATAGATACAGAGCATTCCACCCTAAAGCAACAGAACACACATTCTTCTTGAGTGCACATGGAACATTCTCCAGAATAGACCACATACTGGGGCAAAAATCAAGTCTCAACCAGTACCAAAGGATTGGGATTATTCCTTGCTTATTTTCAGACCACAATGCTTTGAAACTAGAAATCAATCACAAGAGGAAATTTGGAAGGAACTCAAACACTAGAAGGTTAAAGAGCATCGTACCAAAGAATGAATAGGTCAACCAGGAAATAAATAAGAATTTTAAAAATCTTTGGAAACAAATGAAAATGAAAATGCAATGGTTCAAAACCTTTGGGATGCAGCAAAAGCACTCCTGAGAGGGAAGTACATGGCATTACAAGTCTTTCTCAAGAAACTAGAAAAGTCTCAAATACACAATCTAAACTTACACCTAAAGGAGCTGGAGAAATAACAGCAAATAGAGCCTAAACCAAGCAGGAGATGAGAAATAATAAAGATTAGAGGAGAAATCAATGAAATAGAAACCAAAAGAACAGAAGAAGAGATCAATGAAACTAGAAGCTGTTTCTCTGAAAGAACAAATAAGATCGATAAACCCCTAGCCAGACTTATCAAAAAGAAAACAGAAAGGATCCAAATTAATAAAATCATGAATGAAAAGGGAGAGATCATGACCAACACCAAGGAAATACAAACAATTTTAAGAACTTATTATGGGAGGAGCAAGATGGCGGAGGATTAGGAGACCTGGATTTTGTCTGGTCTCAGGAATTCAGCTGGATAGGGATCAAACCATTCTGAACACCTACGAACTCAACAGGAGATCAAAGAAAAGAATAGCAGCAACTCTCTGAACAGAAAAGTGACCACTTTCTGGAAGGTAGGATGTGCGGAGAAGCAAATCTAAGGAGATATTCAGGAAGATAGACAACGGGGGCAGGACCACTGGCAACTGATAGAGCAGCAGAGCACAAAATCGGAACGTTTAGAAGTCAGCTCTGCTGAGGGATGTCGCTCCAGTGGCTAAGCGGGGGATGGAACCCTCAGTGGGACAATGTGGTTGCAGGACCCTAGGGGTCACAGGAAGACTGGGGGTGCCTGAGTGTGGCAGAGCTCCCAGGTATTGGAGCAGGGAAGTCGGCTGCAGACGGAGCCGAGGAGCTGGCTCTCAGCTCGGGGTTGCTATAAACCATGATCCGAGGCACAGTCAGGCCACTGCTCTTCCAGCAGGGACCCAACAAGGAGCAGATCTGGGGAGACTCCCCTTCCTCCCCTGGGAGGAGCGGCGTGGGAGCACACTACAGGAATCTGCTGGCTTTGGAGACTCCACAGAGGGTCATGTGCCAGAGACAGAAATGCTCAGTCACAGGCCAGGTGAGCACGAAGTGCGGCCGGAGACCAGGGAGCTGGGAGTGATTGACTGCTTTTCTCTGGGGGCTCACTGGGGAGTGGGGCCCTGAGTTCCCGGCTCCTCTGGGGTGGAGATTGGGAGGCTGCCATTTCACTCTCATCCTCCAAAGCTGTACAGAAAGCTTGCAGGAAACGAAAGCTCCCGAGAGCAAACCTGAGCAGATTACTTAGCCCGGACCGTCAAGGGCAGGACAATTCCACCTCTGGCAAAGACATTTGAGAACCACAGCAACAGGCCCCTCCCCCAGAAGATCAGCAAGAACAGCCAGCCAAGACCAAGTTTACCAATCAATGAGAACAGCAGAACGCCAACACTAGGGGAATATTGCAAATAGAATTCATGGCTTTTTCCCCATGATTCTTTAGTCTTTCAAAGTTAATTTTTTTAATTTTCTTTTTCTTTTTTTTTTTGAATTTTTCTTTTTCCCTTTTTCAACCAACATCTTATCAATCCCTTTTTTTTTAAATCTTTTTTATTTTTCATTTTTAGAGTCAGAGTCTATCCCTTCATGGTAGTTAACCTTATTTCTGTTATATATATAAGTCATTCTCTCTTTAAAATTTTGGGATACAGTTTCTTCTAACAGACCAAAATATACCCTAAATCTCTAGTGTATGGCTTTGTTCTAGTCTCCTGCCTGATCACATTCTCTCCCTTTTTCTTTTTTTTTTTTAAATCCTCTTCTTTCCTTTTTCAACCAACTTCTTATCATCAATTCTTTTTATAAAATCTTTTACAATTTTCATCTATACAGTCATATTCCATCCCTTCATCGTATTTACCCTTATTTTTGTACATATATAAGTTTTTCTTTCTTTAAAATTTGGGAGGCACTTTCTTCTACCAGACCAAAATATGCCCAAAATCTAGTGTGTGGCAATGATCTATTCACCAGCCTAATCATATTTGATCATATTCTTTCTTTTTCTTTTTCTTTTTTTTTCTTTTTTCTTTCTTTCCCATTCTTTTCCCCTGGTTTCAAGTCTCTTCTGATTTGTTTAGTGTATATTTTTCTGTGTTTATTGTTACCCTGTTAGCATTTTGTTCTCTCATTCATCTATTCTCCTCTGGACAAAATGACAATACGGAAAAACTCACCTCAAAAAAAAAAGAACAAGAGGCAGTACCGACTGACAGGGACCTAATCAACATGGACATTAGTAAGATGTTGGAACTAGAGTTCAGAATAACAATTATAAAGATACTAGCTGGGCTTGAAAAAAGCATGGAAAATACTAGAGAAACCCTTTCCGGAGAAATAAAAGAACTAAAATCTAACCAAGTAGAAATCAAAAAGACTATTAATGAAGTGCAACAAAAAATGGAGGCTCTAATTGCTAGGATAAGTGAAGCAGAAGAGAGAATTATTGATATAGAAGACCAAATGATGGAGAATAAAGAAGCTGAGAAAAAGAGAGATAAACAACTACTGGATCACGAGGACAGAATAAGTGATACCATAAGATGAAACAGTATTAGAATAACTGGGATCCCAGAAGAAGAAGAGAGAGAGAGGCAGAAGGTATATTGGAGCAAATTATAGCAGAGAACTTCTCTAATTTGGGGAAGGAAACAGGCATCAAAATCCAGGAGGCACAGAGAACCCCCCACAAAATCAATAAAAATAGGTCAACACCCCGACATCTAATAGTAAAACTTACAAGTCTCAGACACAAAGAGAAAATCCTGAAAGCAGCTTGGGACAAGAGGTCTGTAACCTACAATGGTAGAAACATTAGATTGGCAACAGACTTATCCACAGAGACCTGGCAGACCAGAAAGGACTGGCATGATATATTCAGAGCACTAAAAGAGAAAAATATGCAGCCAAGAATACTATATCCAGCTAGGCTGTCATTGAAAATAGAAGGAGAGATAATAAGCTTCCAGGACAAACAAAAACTAAAAGAATTTGTACACACGAAACCAGCCCTACAAGAAATATTGAAAGGGGTCCTCTAAGCAAAGAGAGAGCCTAAAAGTAACATAGACCAAAAAGGAACACAGACAATATACAGTAACAGTCACTTTACAGGCAATACAATGGCACTAAATTCATATCTTTCAATAGTTACCCTGAATGTAAATGGGCTAAATGCCCCAGTCAAAAGACACAGGCTATCAGATTGGATTAAAAAACAAGACCCATCGATATGCTGTCTGCAAGAGACTCATTTTAGACCCAAAAACACCTCCACATTGAAAGTGAGGGGGTGGAAAACCATTTACCATGCTAATGGACACCAAAAGAAAGCTGGGGTGGCAATCCTTATATCAGACAAATTAGATTTTAAAGCAAAGACTGTAATAAGAGATGAGGAAGGACACTATATCCTACTTAAAGGGTCTATCCAACAAGAAGATCTAACAATTGTAAATATCTATGCCCCTAACATGGGAGCAGCCAATTATATAAGCCAATTAATAACAAAAGCAAAGAAACACATTGACAAAAATACAATAATAGTGGGGGACTTTAACACCCCCCTCACTGAAATGGACAGATCGTCTAAGCAAAAGATCAACAAGGAAATAAAGACTTTAAATGACACACTGGACCAAATGGACTTCACAGATATATTCAGAACATTCTATCCCAAAGCAACAGAATACACATTCTTCTCTAGTGCCCATGGAAGATTCTCCAGAATAGATCACATCCTAGGTCACAAATCAGGTCTCAACTGGTACCAAAAGATTGGGATCATTCCCTGCCTATTTTCAGACCACAATGCTTTGAAACTAGAACTCAATCACAAGAGGGAAGTTGGAAAGAACTCAAATATATGGAGGCTAAAGAGCATCCTACTAAAGATGAATGGGTCAACCAGGAAATTAAAGAAAAATTGCAGCAGAGGCAGTCCTAAGAGGAAAGTATATAGCAATACAAGCCTTTCTCAAGAAACAAGAAAGGTCTCGAATATACAACTTAACCCTACACCTAAAGGAGCTGGAGAAAGAACAGCAAATAAAGCCTACACCCAGCAGGAGAAGAGAAATAATAAAGATCAGAGCAGAAATCAATGAAATAGAAACCAAAAGAACAGTAGAACAGAGCAATGAAACTAGGAGCTGGTTCTTTGAAAGAATTAATAAGATTGATAAACCCCTGGCCAGACTTATCAAAAAGAAAAGAGAAATGACCCGAATAAATAAAATCATGAATAAAAGAGGAGAGATCACAACCAACACCAAAAAAATACAAACAATTATAAGAACATATTATAACCAACTATATGTCAGCAAATTCGATAATCTGGAAGAAAGGGATGCATTCCTAGAGATGTATAAGCTACCAAAACTGAACCAGGAAGAAATAGAGAACCTGAACAGACCTATAACCACTAAGGAAATTGAAGTAGTCATCAAAAATCTCCCAACAAACAAGAGCCCAGGGTCAAATGGCTTCCCAGGGGAATTCTACCAAGCATTTAAAGAAGAATTAATACCTATTCTTCTGAAACTGTTCCAAAAAATAGAAATGGAAGGAAAACTTCCAAACTCATTTTATGAGGCCAGCAATACCTTGATCCCAAAACCAGACAAAGACCCAATCAAAAAGGAGAATTACAGACCAATACCCTTGATGAACATGGATGCAAAAATTCTTACCAAAATACTAGCCAGTAGGATCCAACAGTACATTAAAAGGATTATTCACCACAACCAAGTGGGATTTATTCCTGGGCTGCAAGGGTGGTTCAACTCTGCAAATCAAGCAGTGTGATACAATACATTAATAAAAGAAAGAACAAGAACCACATGATCCTCTCAAAAGATGCAGAAAAAGCATTTGACAAAGTACAGCATCCTCTCTTGATTAAAACTCTTCAGAGTGTAGGGATAGAGGGTACATACCTCAATATCATAAAAGCCATCTATGAAAAACCCACAGCGAATATCATTCTCAATGGGGAAAAACTGAGAGCTTTTCCCCTAAGGTCAGGAACATGGCAGGGATGTCCACTATCACCACTGCTATTCAACATAGTACTAGAAGTCCTAGCCACGGCAATCAGACAACAAAAAGAAATAAAAGGCATCCAAATCAGCAAAGAAGAAGCCAAGCTCTCACTCTTTGCAGGTGATATGATACTTTATGTGGAAAACCCAAAAGACTCCACCCCAAAATTGCTAGAACTCATACAGGAATTCAGTAAAGTGGCAGGATATAAAGTCAATGCACAGAAATCAGTTGCATTTATATACACCAACAACAAGACGGAAGAAAGAGAAATTAAGGAGTCAATCCCATTTACAATTGCACCCAAAACCATAAGATATCTAGGAATAAATCTAACCAAAGAGGCAAAGAATCTGTATTCAGAAAACTATAAAATACTCATGAAAGAAATTGAGGAAGACAATAAGAAATGGAAAAATGTTCCATGCTCATGGATTGGAAGAAAAAAATATTGTGAAGAGGTCAATGCTACCTAGAGCAATCTACACATTTAATGCAATCCCTATCAAAATACCATCAACATTTTTCACAGAGCTGAACAAATAATCCTAGAATTTTATGGAACCAGAAAAGACCCCAAATAGCCAGAGGAATGTTGAAAAAGAAAACCAAAGCTGGTGCCATCACAATGCCAGACTTCAGGCTCTCTTACAAAGCTGTAAGCATCAAGACAGTATGGTACTGGCACAAAAACAGACACATAGATCAATGGAACAGAGTAGAGAGCCCAGAAATGGACCCTCAACTCTATGGTCAACTAATCTTCGACAAAGCAGGAAAGAATGTCCAATGGAAAAAAGAGAGGTCTCTTCATCAAATGGTGTTGGGAAAATTGAACAGCCACACGCAGAAGAGTGAAACTGGACCATTTCCTTACACCACACACAAAAATAGACTCAAAACGGATGAAAAACCTCAATGTGAGACAGGAGTCCATCAAAATCCTAAAGGAGAACACAGGCAGCAACCTCTTCGACCTCAGCGGCAGCAACTTCTTCTAGAAACATCGCCAAAGACAAGGGAAACAAGGGCAAAAATGAACTATTGGGACTTCATCTAGATAAAAACCTTTTGCACAGTAAAGGAAACAGTCAAAAAAAAAAAAAAAGACAACCAACAGAATGGGAGAAGATATTTGCAAATGACATATCAGATAAAGGGCTAGTATCCAAAATCTATAAAGAACTTATCAAACTCAACACCCAAAGAACAAATGATCCAATCAAGAAATGGGCAGAAGACATGAACAGACATTTTTCCAAAGAAGACATCCAAATGGCCAACGGACACATGCAAAAGTGCTCAACATCACTCAGCATCAGGGAAATACAAATCAAAAGCTCAATGAGATACCACCTCACACCAGTCAGAATGGCTAAAATTAACAAGTCAGGAAATGACAGATGTTGGCGAGGATGCGGAGAAAGGTGAACCCTCCTACACTGTTGGTGGGAATGCAAGCTGGTGCAGGCATTCTAGAAAACAGTATGGAGGTTCCTCAAAAAGTTGAAAATAGAGCTACTGTACGACCCAGCAATTGCACTACTAGGTATTTACCCCAAAGATACAGATGTAGTGATCTGAAGGGATACGTGCACCCCAATATTTATAGCAGCAATGTTCACAATAGCCAAACTATGGAAAGAGCCAAGATGTCCATCAAGAGATGAATGGATAAAGAAGATGTGGTATATATATATATATATATATATATATACACACACACACACACACACACACACACACACACACACACACACAATGGAATATTATGCAGCCATCAAAAAAATGAAATCTTGCCATTTGCAATGACGTGGATGGAACTAGAGGGTATTATGCTAAGTGAAATAAGTCAATCAGAGAAAGACATGTATCATATAACCTCACTGATATGAGGAATTCTTAATCTCAGGAAACAAACTGAGGGTTGCTGGAGTGGTGGGGAGTGGGAAGGATGGGGTGGCTGGGTGATAGACATTGGGGAGGATATGTGCTGTGGTGAGTGCTGTGAATTGTGTAAGACTGATAAATCACAGACCCGTACCTCTGAAACAAATAATACATTATAAGTTAAAAAAAAAAAAAGATAGTAGGAAGGGAAAAATGAAGGGGGGGAAATCCGAGGAGGAGAGGAACCAGGAGAGACTATCGACTCTGAGAAACAAACTGAGGGTTCTAGAGGGGAGGGGGGTGGGGGGATGGGTTAGCCCGGTGTTGGGGGAAAAAAAACAGTTAATAAAAAGAGTATTTTCATCATTAAAAAAAGAACTTATTATGAACAACTCTATGCCAAAAAATTAGGCAATCTCGAAGAAATGGATGCATTCCTAGAGATGTATAAACTACCAAAACTGAAATGAGAAGAAATAGAAAACCTGAACAGACCCATAACCAGCAAGGAAATTAAAGCAGTAATAAAAAAAAAAATCTCCCAACAAACAAGAATCCAGGGACAGATGGCTTCCCAGGGGAATTCTACCAAACATTTAAAGAACTAATACCTATTCTTCTGAAGCAGTTTCAAAAAATAGAAATAGAAGGAAAACTTCCAAACTCATTCTATGAGGCCAGCATTACCTTTATTCCAAAACCAAAGACCCCACCAAAAAGGAGAAATACAGACCAATATCCCTGATGAACATGGATACTGAAATTCTCACCAAGATACCAGCCAATGGGATCCAACAGTACATTAAAAGGATTATTCACCATGACCAAGTGGGATTTATTCCTGGGCTGCAAGGCTCTTTCAACATTTGCAAATCAATCAATGTGATACACTACATTAATTTAAAAAGGACAAGAACCATATGATGCTCTCAGTTGATGCAGGAAAAGCATTTGACAAAATACATCATCCTTTCTTAATTAAAACTCTCCACAGTGTAGGGATAAAGGAAACATACCTCAATATCATAAAAGCCATCTACAAAAAGCTCACAGCAAATATCACTCTCAATGGGGAAAACTGAGAGCTCTTCCCTAAGGTTAAGAACATGACAGGGATGCCCACTACAATCACTGTTTTTCAACATCGTACTAGAAATCCTGGCCTCAGCAATCAGACAACAAAAAGAAATAAAAGGCATTCAAACTGGCAAAGAATAAGTCAAACTCTCACTCTTTGCAGGTGACATGACACTTTATGTGGAAAACCCAAAAAACTCCACCCCAAAATTGCTAGAACTCATACAGAAATTCAGGAATGTGGTAGGATATAAAATCTATGCACAGAAATCAGTTGCATTTCTACACACTAACAATGAGACAGAAGAAAGAGAAATTAAGGAATCAATCCATTTACAATTGCACCAAAAAACTGTAAGATATCTAGGAATAAACCTAGCCAAAGAGGTAAAGGATCTGTAATCTAAAAACTACAGAACATTTATGAAAGAAATTGAAGAAGACACAAAGAAATGGAAAAACATTCCATGCTCATGGGTTGGAAGAACAAATATTGTTAAAATGTGTATGTTACCAAGAGCAATCTACACTTTCAGTCCAATCCCTATCAAAATACCAACAACTTTTTTCAAAGAAATGGAACAAATAATCCTAGAATTTTTATGGAACCAGAAAAGACTCCAAATAGCCAGAGGAATGTTGAAAAAGAAAACCAAAGCTGGTGCCATCACAATGCCAAACTTCAAGCTCTATTACAAAGCTGTAAGCATCAAGACAGTATGGTACTGGCACAAAACAGACCATAGATCCCAGAGATCAATGGAACAAAATAGAGAACCCAGAAATGGACCCTCAACTCTATAGTCAACTAATCTTCAACAAAGTGGGAAAAAATATCCAATGGAAAAAGGACAGTCTCTTCAATTAATTGTGCTGGGAAAATTGGACAGCCACATGTAGAAGAATGAAACTTTTCTTACACCATACACAAAGATAAACTCAAAATGAATGAAAGACCTAAATGTGAGATAGGAATCTATCAAAATCCTAGAGGAGAACACAGGCGGCAACCTCTTCGACCTCGGTTGCAGCAACTTCTTGTTAGACACGTCTCCAAAGGCAAGGGAAACAAAAGCAAAAATGAACTACTGGGACCTCCTCAAGATAATAAGCTTCTGCACAGCAAAGGAAACAGTCAAGAAAACTAAAAGGCAACCTACATAATGGGAGAAGATATTTGCAAATGACATATCAGATAAAGGGCTAGTATCCAAGATCTATAAAGAGTTATCAATCTCAACACCCCAAAACCAATAATCCAGTCAAGAAATGGGCAGAAGACATGAACAGACATTTCTCCAAAAAAGACAGACAAATGGCCAACAGACACCATGTCACTTGGCATCAGAGAAATACAAATCAAAACCACATTGAGAAACCACCTCACACCAGTCAGAATGGCTAAAATGAACAAGTCAGGAAACAACAGATGTTGGTGAGAATATAGCGGAAGAGGAACCCTCTTGCACTGTTGGTGGGAATGCAAACTGGTGCAGCCACTCTGGAAAATAGTACGGAGGTTCCTCAGGACGTTAAAAATAGAGCTACCCTACGGCCCAGCAATTGCACTACTAGGTATTTACCCCAAAGATACAAAAGTAGTGACCCGAAGGGGCACCTGCACCCCAATGTTCATAACAGCAATGTCCACAATATCCAAATTATGGAAAGGGCCAAGATGTCCATCGACAGATGAATGGATAAAAAAGATGTGGTGTATATATACAGTGGAATATTACTCAGCCATCAGAAAGAATGAATATCCACCATTTTCATCGACATGGATGGAACTAGAGGGTATTATGCTAAGCAAAATCAGTCAGTCAGAGAAAGACAATTATCATGTGGTTTCACTCATATGTGGAGTATAAGAAGCAGCACAGAGATTCATAGGGGAAGGGAGAGAAAACTGAATGGGAAGTCATCAGAGACGGAGATGAACCAGGAGACACTCTTAATTATAGGTAACAAACAGTGTTGCTGGGGGGGAGGTGGGAAGGGGGATGGGGTAATTGGGTGATGGGCATTAAGGAGGGCACGTGATATGATGAGCACTGGGTGTTATATGCAACTGATGAATTATTGAACTCTACATCTGAAACTAATGATGTGCTCTATGTTGGCCAATTGAATTTATATAAAAATAAAAAAAAAATAAATAAATACATTTTATTTTATTTTATTAAATACATTTAGACACACTATCCTCAGATTTTAAATATCTATGTGATAAAGAAAGATTGTGCCTATAAATTCTATATTTCATACAATCTAATCTAATGATAAACATATTTATAAACAATTGCTAAGCCCAGAGTTTAGGGCCTCATAAAAGAATTTCATGTCTCTTGAGTTTAAGAGAGCACTACTGAACAACTAGAGACTATAAGAAAGACTCTAAACAATTACAAAGCACTCTACAGTTTGCCGTATATTGTCGTTACCCCTATGCCCACAACAAACTGCAGATTATTATTCCGGTTTTAGAGAGGCTGACACTTTTCCAACATCACAGAACTAATAAATTGCCTATCCAGGATTTGACCCTAGGCTTCCAAACTTTAGACTCAGTGTTTTTTCCATCAGGGAAAGACTTATTTTGAAATTTTTTCAAGAAGAATTAGTTGGACAAGTGTTAATTACTGCAAATTCCAAATTAGTAGAATCCAAATTAATGACATTATAGTTATATCAGTGACTGGCCCATGGAAGATTATAGTTTTTTTAAAAGTTTCCTGTCCCTACCAATTTTTTACTGAGAAAACTTTCCAACTTTCCACTTGCTCAGGGTTATGAAGTTCCTGCTTATTTATACAAGGAAAAGAGAATTTTATAGCTAGATTTCTTTTGACAAATACAGTAAAAGGAAGAATAGCCGCTGGACTGAATTACTTTCCCTTTATCGCCTGAGGACAGAGAGCATGATGTGGGATAACAACACAATTCCACATTCACATCTGTTTGTTAATTCAGCAGACATCTGAGGATTCAAAGCATCGTTCTCTGACAGAGGACTTTCATCATCTTGTCTCCCATAACCATACAAAGCAGAGAGGCCAGAAGACTGGTGTGAGTCCTATAACCAAGGAGGATTCGGTGACAACCATGACAAAATGAGGTTGACCCACCTGGCAGTTGTCAATCCCCACCGTGAGCTTCTCGGGGACTTCTACCTCTGTGAGTTCTGCCTGTTGGCAGGCATTCATCAACACCCAATCCATGTATAGAGTATTGTGTATTGAGAACTGAAGACCATCATGGTCTGATGCTCACGTGGATGAGGCAATTGTTGGAAATGTTTCCAAGGCATCTAGGTTTTATCACAAACAATATCACAGCCTTAATTAATACTTGGTACACCACATGAGACCTGAACCTGCATTCTTTTGTCATGTAGGCTTCCAATCACCCCCGTACCATTCACTTCCCCCATCTCTACCTCTACCCATGCAACCAGTCCACAGAAGGCAAGCCTTCCTCAATGTCCCCATAGGATCCTGGGATCTGCTCCTTACATCCTACTAAAGCATCAGTTCCATACCAGAATAACTTGGGGTGCTTCACAGAATACTGATACCTGGTGACATTCTCAAAGATTCCAGTTTACATGCTCTGGGCTGGCCATCAGGATTTCTAGAAGTTGCTGGGTCATGCTTACAGGCAACCAGGGTCAGAAACTTGGTTCTAAACTTCTCTGAGCCAAAGATTTGTAATTCTGGGAGTTCCAGCTCTACCCAAAGGGAAAGGTTAAGGCTTTAACTGATGCGGGGAGGCAGCAAGTAAGGTAAATGAGTGAGTCTCTATACTTCCAGTTCTCCAGACGATGTCTGATTTTCCAGGGCTCTCCCTAGTTTAGACCACGCCTCAAGTTTCCTGTATAATGTGGTTTTGAGGTGACACATGCACACACACACCCAAGTAATTGAAAAATAATTAAAACTTTTCAACCAAATTTAATGAACAAATATTTTAAAAGCATAATGGTTAGCTTGTTGGCTTGTAGACAATTACCAGGGTTTTGTTTTTTGACACGCACATGTAATTGAGAGGCTGCCTGAAAGTGAGGTACTCATTGCGAATGTACTGAAGAGCTTTAAGCCTTTCAAGTAAATTTTCAATGATTTATGTCTGTATTTGTTTCCTGTGGCTGCTGTAACAAATTATCACAAACTAAGTGGCTTAAAACAACACAGATTTATTCTGGTGGTCATGGAGAGAGCTCGCCCAGCACAAGGCACCATGCTCAGCTCTGCAGTAAATAGAGGGAGGCTGGGGACACAGTGCTTGTGCTCCAAGGCCTGGCATTGAGTTGGGAAGAAAAGAGATGCCCACGTGAAAAGGCAGTGAGACCAGGCAGTGCAGGAGGTGCTCAATCACAGGACCGGCAGAGTTCCAAAGCTGTTGGTAGGTCGGTGTTTTAGAACTTGTACACAATGTAATGCATTTTCTGTAAAAACGATATTCTGAGAAGAAGGTAGGTTGCTTGGCTAGCTCTTAAAAGCCAGTGGAACCAGGAAGCATGTAAGCATGGCACTCCGAACACCTTTTCAGGTGCACCTGCCTATCTAGCATTGAAACCTCAGCAGGAAAATGGCTTCTGGTTCCAACTTGCTACCAAAACATTCCCATTTCCTCACCACCACCACGGGCAGCCTGAGGGCAGGGACTTGGGGGGCAGGGGGGTCGGGTATTCAAGGCACCAGTAACTTGCTTAAGTGCTAAGTGTCCTTCTCCTGGCCAAGCATCTCCCTGATGGTTGGAACTGGGAAACCAACCTGGACTTTGTGGGTTGTTCATAAATTAAACGTTATGAAAGCAGAACTCACCATCTTGATCTAGACGCCAGATGGGTGGGTAGGAAACAGGAGAGGGGACTCCTGGTCAGGGATGCTTCAGAGAAGAGGCAGGGATTGAACGGGGCCCACGGGACAAGGAGGATGAGGTAGAGAGAGGCACAAAGCGGGACAGGCAGCAATGAGCATCGAACCTCAGGAACCACTGACAATGGGGTACTTTGGGGAAATAAAACCAAGAGTTCCTACACGGAGTCCTGAATAAAGGCTGAAGAGACGGTGGGGGCACGTGGCAGGGGGTGGCAAGGAAGACAAGGGCTCTATAAGTGCCATGGATTCAGTGACAGTGCATGGGCTTGGCAGGTCCCCAACTGCCCGAGTCAAGCGCCACCCCCAGGCTGCTGTAGTTCCTAGGATGGTGCTCATGCGAGCGTGTGAGTGTGTGCACATGCGTGTGTGTAAGTGACTGTGTGCATGTGAGCGTGTGTGTGAGTGTGCGTGTGCGTGTTTTGCCAAAAGACTATTTTTCCCAAACTCCCACTGTTCTGTGTTCCATCTTAATTTCTTTTTTCTGATGTTTGAACTTTTAGTTCAAAAATCCTTCAATTTTAAATGCCATACTTCAATAATTAATGTTGTGGAGCGCCTGGGTGGCTCAGTCGGTTAAGCATCTGCCTTTGGCTCAGGGTCATGATCCAGGGTCCTGGAATCAGCCCCACCTCAGGCTCGCTGCTTAACAGGCAGTCAGCTTCTCCTTCTCCCTCTGCCACTACCCCCACTTGTGCTCACTCTCTGTCTCTCAAATAAATAAATAAAAATCTTTTTTTAATCAGTTAAAAAAGTGACATTCTTTATTTGTCTATCAAACCTTATAAAGTGAAAATTTTTTTAATTTTTTAAATTTTATTGTGTCAGTCACCATACAATACATCATTAGTTTTTTTGGGTTTTTTTTAAGATTTTATTTATTTACAGAGAGAGACACAGCGAGAGAGGGAACACAAGCAGGGGGAGGGGGAGAGGGAGAAGCAGGCTTCCTGCCAAGCAGGGAGCCCGATGCAGGGCTCAATCCCAGGACCCCGGGATCATGACCTGAGCAGAAGACAGATGCTTAACGACTGAGCCACCCAGGTGCCCCTACATCATTAGTTTTTGATGTGGTGATCCACGATCCATTGTTTTCGTATAACACCCAGTGCTCCATGCAGTGCGTGCCCTCCTTAAAACCCATCACCGGGCTAACCAATCCCCCCTCCCCTCTCCCCTCTAAAACCATTTGTTTCTCAGAGTCCATAGTCTCTCATGGTTCATCTCTCCCTCAAAAATAATAATTAACTTTATGACTTTCTTTTTTTTTAATTTTTTTATTTATTTGACAGAGAGAGACACAGCGAGAGAGGGAACACAAGCAGCAGGAGAGGGAGAGGGAGAAGCAGGCCCCCCGCGGAGCAGGGAGCCCGATGCGGGGCTTGATCCCAGGACCCTGGGATCATGACCTGAGCCGAAGGCAGATGCTTAACGACTGAGCCACCCAGGCACCCCTAACTTTATGACTTTCTATCAGTGTGCATAGGTAAGTATGACATCCACAGTATGTCTACTACATATGGAAGATACCTGAGCCCCTAGAAGCTATTTTAATCTGAGTTTTGACGAATGGCAAAGAATAGATGCAAACCCAAACTAAGGTTGGATAAACAATGCCACATCTGTCACCTGTTCTAGCTTCTTTATTCATTCAAGGGAGGCAGAAAGAAAACACAGATTATTTTCTTTTCAAACACAGGGTAACTATTGACAACCACCTGGAGATCTGGTTCTTATGTTTAATAGCTTAAAACTCACATCCATACCCCTATTTCTTGTTATCATCATGTCATTTTGCTAAATGCTGTCCCAAAATTAAAGACACGTGTGCTCAAATAGATGCTCTCTCTTTGTAAGATGCCCCTGGCAGGAGGAGCTGATCATGGTTTATTAAGTTTATGTACCAACAACACATCCAAGACGTCACAGGAGACGAGAAGATGGAGTGCTTCCTGCTTCCCACTTCCTGATGTCAAGAAGTATAAAACAAAGATACCCTTTGTACTTTGAGAGAAGGTCAAATGAGCCGGCTTACCTTAGCAGGTAAGCTATTCCTGGGAAGTAAATCCAGTGAAGATGAGTATACTGGGATGAGTGCTGGCCCCCCAAAATTTATGTCCAAGCCCTAATGCCCCACACCTGTGAACGTGACCTTATCTGGGCACAGACAGCCTTCTGGAGTGGTGGAAATGTTCTAGACCTTGATCAGGGCGGTGGTCACATGGGCATCTCTATACATACAAATTCATTGAGTTGTACACTCAAGATCTGTGTGTTTTATATGTTATATCAATTAAAAAGTATTTTAAAAAACTAAAAAAAAAGTTGAGACAGCAATGAGATGTTGCTTTAAAATAGGAAAACATTTTTGAAAATGAATAATACTCAGTGATGGCATCTTACTTAGTGCAGTGGGGAGGACACTTGTGACAACATTTCAGAAGGGTATTTGATCCTACTTACCCAAAAACCTTAGACATCCCCACCTTTAACCTAATATTTTCACTTGTACAAATTTATCCCAAGGAAATAGCCACACAGATGTACAAAAATACTTATTCAAGGATATTTATCACTTCATTGCTTATGACAGCAAAAAACAATTTGAAGCACCCAACTGCCCAATAGTGGAGGACTGAGTAAATATATTTTGCCACAAATGAAGAGAAAGATTACAAAACAACATGCTCATTATAATCATATTTTTATTAAAAGTGATATATACGTTATGTATAGTATCTATCTATCTATCTATCATCTATCTATCTATCTATCTATCTATCTGATGGATATGATCCTAATATGATGATTGTTCTCTCTGAATGGTGGGATTAGGGACAATGTTAATTTTGTTCTTGGTACTTTTCTCAACTTTTAAACTTTCTATTAACAGAAGACCTAGTAACCCTTAAAGAAAGGATACTGTTCTGGTAGGAAATAGGTAGTTAGCCAAAGAAATCCCCAAGAGCAGTGTTCTTTCCTGCTGCATTTAGCATTCATATGAGACAAATGGTGGCCCCTGGCAGGGCTATGGTGGGGTTGGACAGATGATGTATGCAAATACATGACACGAAATGGCCAACTAGACAACTTGGAGAAGTTGTTGGTTCTCTAACATCACACACACTCACACACATGCACACACACACATATACACACATGCACATGCTTGCACTCTGACCCCCTGGCCACATCCCATTGACCTCATCATATCTGGGATCCTGGGGATATGAGGCTGGACCTGCAAGACCTAAACACCAGGAGTTGAGGCCAGGCCACCTGAAAGGCAGCTGTCCTGTGGGCAGCTCAGCATGGAGGGGCCAACTTAGCATGCCCTGGCCCCCCTGAGCCAGTAAAACTCCCATCTCTTTCCAGTACCTTCTCAGCTTCAATTACATTTTGATTCAACTGATAAGCCAGAATCTATCTCTGTGGTTTGTAACCAGAAGGACCTCAGCAACGACCCCAGCTGTTTGGATGAACAGGAGCCCCTTTCCTCCTTCCTCCCCTCCGTTCACCAGCACGTCCATGCTCCGGGGCCAGTGCATGCGGAAGGCAGGCCACAGGCAGACCATGGTGCTCTGTGCTTTTTGGACTTCCAGGGGGTGTGAGTCAAGGACTTGCACTCGAGGTCGTAATAATCCAGCTCAGAGATTTGTACAGGCTCTCAAGACATTAAACAAATCTGCTGCCCCAGCCACGTCAGGCCCTGGGCTCCAGGGGAGAAGGAAGGAAGGAAACACATGCCCAGCACAAGAAAGGAAAGGTCGCACTGGATTCCCTCCCAGCCTTTTATGGTGCATCTAGACTTTCCAGTTTCTTAAATGATTTCTCTTGCCTTCGGTTCAGATGCAAAGGAAATCGAGTTTTCCGTCTACGAGAATTCCTTCACTGAGAGCAGCAGAGGGTGTCCAACACCCCGCTTTATAGGGATTAATTTTAAATTCTATTAAGACGAAGGCTAATATCTTAGGTCCCAGTTGTAGGAAGCTTGCCTTTAGGATTTTGCCTGCTAGCCACTTCAGCACTCACATGTAACGGGGAGGACGGGAGGGAGGGACTCAGCAGCTCTTAGGGAAGCTCTGCTCTCCAGGTCCACTTCCAGCCCCATCACCCCTCTTCCTCCTCCTGCTCTGGGCTCATCCTGCCACCCCTCCCACCCCCTCAGCTTCTTCACGGGAGCCTTCTAGAGGCTCCTGTGAGGTAATGTTGATGTGAAAGTTCTTTATCAACTAGAGCATCAATGCCACATTCCATTATTCTCTGTGACTTTGTTCCATTGGTGCAGGGAGACCCCCTCATCTTCCCTCCTGCTCCTCCATCCCCGGGGATGAAGCTGCAGGCACTAGTCACCCCGGAGCTGGCCTGGCACTTGGAGGTGTTGCTCAGTGATGAGATTGGTACCCTCTGCCCCGGGGAAAGGCCACAAAGCCACCAGAGCACCCACGTCAGTCTATCTCAGCCCAGCAGAGTCCTTAAAGGACCAGCACCCCCTGCAGATTCTCAGCAGCTCTCGGGGGGGGGGGGGGGGCTGTGACTAGATCAGGGTGAGAGGGACGAAAGCTGAGTGTGACCAGCCCCTTTGCTGGGACTCCGTGGGCAACCCTGTGGGGCTTGAGATAGAGGAAGTATTGGCAAGTGGGTTCACCTAGGAGACACTTCTTGACCCACAGGGGTGGGCCGCGTGGTCCGTGTCACCAGAGAAGGTCACCAGAGTGGACCTGATGACTTGGAGAGGTGCTCAGAAGAGCCCCAGGGAAGAGCCTTCCCAGTCTGGAAACAACAGAACTCACCACTCACACACACTTTTCATCTTCAAAGCCCAGAACCTCAATTAAGTAATTAATAGGTCTGGTCATGTTTGCAGCTCTCTAAAAATGAGACTGGGGGAGCTCTGGCTTTCACTGCAGGAGAAGTGCTTTCGTGTCAAGCCCAGAGAAACTCCTGAGAAGGCATGCAGTAATCCAATAATCATTCACCCTCCAGAGGCAAGTTCCGAAGGGCTCTGCCACCCCTGGGGCGGCCCCAGAAACGCGGCCGGCATTGTGGTTTGCTGCCCCCTTGAGGAAGTTCTGACCATAGCAAGCAAATGGGGCGCACAAACAATGCATCCAGTAATGGGAAGAAAACAGCCGGTTTTGTCTGAAAAGGAGTGTCTGGCATGCCCAAGACTTCTTAAAGAGAGGAAAATATTAACCCGGGGCATAATAAATCTTCCCTCCTTTTAGTCAAAACCTAGACGGGACTGTGTTGATATTCCATGGGCTAATACCTTCCGAATGAAATGAGAGGTTTCTTGAATTAATGGATGAAAACTCCCCTTCTCACATCAGAGGACTAAAGGAAGGTAATTGCCCTCAATATTTATTTTCGATTTGGAAAGTCCAAAGCAAGAAAGCTTTGAAGAAGTCAAGATCTGATTATAATTCTAGGCTTGGTGCCAACGGGATAAATCGTCTGGCAACTTTTTGTAGAGTTATCGACGCTGTTCGCATCTGACGCCAGTGGCCCAGCATGGTACAAAGCCTCATAAAGCGCTCAGAAGAGGGTGTCGTTCCTACATCCCTGACAAAATGCAGAGTGCCGGGGCTTCAGGACTGCCCCCCACTGATCATAACCCAGTCACTCCGGGAGGCTGTGGCGCCTCGGTCCACCAGAAGACCAGTAAACTGGATTCTCCCAGGAGGACCCTTCCGTCTCTGCACACCTTAACGGCTGTCTGGCTTCCATGTTCTCATGATTTAGTGCTCTGGGTTGGCGTATCTAGTGACTTCTTGCCCTAGACAAAATTTTTTAAATAAATAAACAAATAAAAAGCCCCTTTTTCACCCACCCACCCACACACCCACCCCCCCACACACACAAGCATGCAGTGTGTGCCCCAAGCTAAGCTGCCTCCATTCAAGCTTTAGATTCACAGAGTTTTCGATCTGGACTGGGCTGGTGTCCCGGGAACTGGCCTTCAGTGGTTCTGGGGGGCATGGAGAGATGGGTCACAGGCAGCACGCTTGAGGAGAGCAGGAGAGCAGCTGAGGACGGGCACACCAGCCCAGCTAACTGAATCCCAGCCCGGGAAGGAGACGTCGTGGTTGGGGTCAGCAGGACGCGTGGCTGGCCGGGGACGTGTCCAGCTGGAGTGACCCACCTCTGCCTCCCCCAAAGCTCAAGTGGGGGAGATGTCAGAGGGGCAGAGAAGGGGCTACGGCCAGGGAGAGCACAGAGATGATCACAAAGGAGCAGCCCAGGCCTGCCCTGGAAACAGCAATTCCAATAGCCTAGCAATGGAGTGACAGCCTTTGGAGCTGGGTGTCGCCCAGACTTTGATGGGCTCAGGAGCTACAGGTCAGAAAGAGGCAGCTCCCAGTACGGGCCAGTGACCTCGTCCAAGAGCAGCCCTTTCCAACTGACGCCTGGAGTGACCCGAACGCTCTCCCGGAAAGTCCAGTCTTAAGACGACGCAGCTGCCTGTCATGGGGAGCAGCGTCCCAAAACCGCAGGGGGAAAAAAATCCAATAACCAAATCCCAGTGACCCCACCCTGTCTGCAGTTACTCAGAGCTCGCTGGCCAAGGCCCAGGGAGCAGACCTAGTCAGGCTGAAGTCTATCCAAATTTAATTTTCAATTGAAAATGGAAACAAGTCAAGCCAAGACAAACCCAGGACCTGAGTTAGCAGCAGCAATGGCCATGGCAGACATTGTCATCTGGGGGCCAAAGATCAGCCTCCACCGCCCCGGGGGCATCACTGACAACGGCATCCAGACCCCGCTGAGGCATCTTTCACACAGAAAGTCATTCACCACATAACCACTGTGTGACATAATCACGGTTAAAGGCTTCATGTTGTAGGTGGGGGAACAGAAGAGGTTGGCTGACCAGCCTCAGCCCTTACGGTGCATGGGAGGCAGGCCTGAATCCACGAGTCTAGCTGCAGACGGGCCTCCCGGGGTGGGCCTACCTGCTCCAGCCCCTCACCCTCTGCAGCTGCAGACGCCAGGGTGGTCAGGTGGGGATTTGGCGCCATAGTGGGCTCCAGGTTCCCACGACCCCTCAGATACTGTTTGGTCGTAGCCTACGTGCTCCTGGGAATGAGGTCTCATGCCCTAAGTCCAGGGTCCTGAGGACATGAGGTGACATCCTGAAGGAGAGGCTCGGACCCCCACTGCCCATGCCAGCTACCCCCAACATGGGCCCCATGAAGCCCCACACCACAAGGGGTTCCCAGGGGCAGGTCGGCACACAGCATGGGCATGTGGAGGCCCCTCAGCCACAGAACATCTGGACGTTTATTTCCTCCTCTAGAAGATGGCCACCATGAGGCCGGTTGCTGGTGTTGGGTGTAATTCTAAATCCTGACGGATTTAGAAAAAATATAATAACAACAAATAATATCTATCTCCTGTGGGAGTTCCCAGCCTTTGACGTCTACAGAGTATCTATCTACCTATTTATCTATCTATCTATCTATCTATCTATCCAACATTACCTGTCATGTGCGTACCTACCTATATGTACACGTCTCAGACATTCAGGCTGCTGTGTGGAATTTTGATTACACACTCTCAACACACCTGGGTTAGAGTCCAAGTTCTGAAAACCATTAGCTAGGTGACCTTGGATAAGTTACGTAACACCTCTGTGCCTCCTTTTGGTTTTTTTTTTTTTTATCTGTAAAATGGGAAGTGTCAAAGTGCTTATCTAATTGGATGGTTGCAAGAACTAAATGAGGAAATCTGGGTAAAAGGTTAGTTTGACAGTCTGGAACTTGTGAGCTTTTGATAAATGGAAGGGAAACTACTCCGGGCTGGAGTACTGTGCCCAGAAAGAGAGAGCAAAGTGATCCTGAAAGCTTTCAGAGCTGTGCTTTTAGGAAGAGCCCCGACCTGAGCCAGCTGACCTGAGCTCATTTTTACAGTTTTCCTGGAGATAAGGCCTGGAGAAAAATCGACTTTCGCTACCAGATAAGAGAAATTCAAAGGGGCCAACACCACGGAGGTCAATAGGAAGCTCAGCACAACAACGAAGGCCCATAAATGGGGCACGGAGAGGACTCCAAGGCCCTCCAGAGAACCAGTCATGAAGATGACTTCAAGGCTGGTCAGCTGTGTGTGTGTGTGTGTGTGTGTGTGTGTGTGTGTGTGTGTGTAAGACCTGACACATATCCTGAGGAGGAGTCTTGCTAGGCCCCAGGTCACTATGAGGAGCCCCTCCATGTGACTCATGGTCCCTGACCCATGCAGGACAACGAGGCCCAAATTTGGAGCATGTCTGGAAAAAACATGCAGAAGTCATAGACCTTCTTGAGGACTCAGGCACCTTGGGACCCTCTGGTTTCCTCCCCACCCTGAGCTGGAGCCCTGGGCATGTCACCGGGTACTGAGTGCTGATGGACAGACAGGACGCCGTGTCTGTGGCCCTGGGTTGGGGCTGCTCTTCAGGTTGGCTCCAGGTTTGCTGGGAGAGACTGAAGTTTGGGAATGTGTCACTTGTAGGGCATAGCAGAGCCCAGCTGCCCTGAAGGGTGGGGGGGGGTCTCCCGAAGTCTGCACCACAGCACGAAACAGGTAAAGGTGGGGGTGGCTTCTGCCTCTCGGGGAGCCCCCTCGGGAGCTGGTACTCACGGTGTTCACTGAACCACCTCACAGAGAGCGCCTGGGTCAGGAACCCAGGAGGAAGAGGCCTCACAGTGTCCCACGACACCTATGCTGGAAGGGTGCAAGATGCTGTGGGTTCCTTCTGAGACCGTGTAGAATCCTTCGTGGCCTTTCGCTAGCTTCTGGGACTGACTGGCTGGGCCTCCCTCGGCAGCTACACCTCTGCACTCTCTCCCCGGGTGTCTCCTGCACTCCCTCCCCGGTGTCTCTGTTTCGTCACATGGCCATCGTGCCCGTGGGTGTCTCTTCTCTTCTTATGGGGACACCAGTCCTATTGCTTTAGGGGACCCACTCTGCTCCAGCAAGACCTCAGCTTTGCGAACTACATCTGCCAATAGGCTCATGTCCTGAAGTCCTGGGGGTTAGGACTTCAACATATCTTTTCGAGGGACCCAATTCAACCCATAACACCTACCAAGAAAAACAGATTCCTGGTTCTCACCCCTAGAATCTGTGTCTTCAACAAGGCCCCATCCCACCCCAAAAGTGGTTCTGGTAAGTTCTGAGAAGCCCAGAGACAACCCTGAGGAAGCCTCACTTGGCAGGTGGAGCTGCCCAGGGGACACAGGTCACATCTCTCCATTCCCCCACCCAGCACAGCCCCAGAGGAGACACATTCTGGGAATTTGAGGCAAGCAGAATCTTGTAACAACTCTGCAAACTGACCCAGTCCAAGGAAACTTAAACAAGACGGAAGATACTACCCATTAGGCCAGTTGTATGTATGCAAAGCTGATATTATGGGTTGCATTGTGTGCCCCCCAAAAAAGATATGTCGACATCCTAACCCCCAGTACCTCCAGTGTGCCCCTATTTGGAAGTAGGCTTGCTGCTGATGTAATTAGTGAAGATGAGGTAATGCTGGAGTAGGGAGGGCCCCTAAGCCAATATGACAGATGTCCTTATAAAAAGAATGTCATGTGAGACATTCACATGATGAGACAGAGACACAGGGAGCCCACGTGGAGACAGAGACAGAGATTGGAGTGCTGCTGCCACCAGCCAAGAAATGCCAAGGATTACTGGCTGTCAGCAGAAGTTAGGACGGAGGCCTGGGACAGATTCTTCCAGGACAGATCCTTCCTCAGAAGGAATCAACCCTGCTGACACCTTGATTTATGACCTCTGGCCATCAGAACTGGGAGACAATACATTTCTGTTGTTTTAAGACACCCAGTTTATAGTACTCTGTTACTACAATCTTAGCAAAAAGAGAGCTGGTGACTGATTTGCCACAGACACCAGACCTGGAGGGGCGCCCAAGGCCTCCCAGGTCGCACACTTGGACTTGGGGCACTCAGGGCAATCCCAAGGGTGGGGTGTGCGTGCTTCTTACGCTCAGCGTGCAAGGAGCAGGGAGCCAGAGCCCTCACGTGTCCCTTATGTGAGCCTCAGGGATGCAGTGGGGGGCAGGGTGACCGTGGGGATACACTCAGCACAGGCTGTTCTCTCTGGGGAACAAGCCAGCAGGGCAAGCTCTGTGGCCTTTTCCCAGAGCTCCATCCTGCATCCAATCGATCCAGCGGAGCCATGGCTCAGAGCTGGGCAAGAACCACGCAGCCTGGGTTCAAATTCCGACCATGCCACCTCCTAGCTGTACCACTGGGAGAAGATCCTTTCTGGTTTCTTCCTCAGTAAGCCAAGGATTCACATGGTGTCACTTCCGTGGGGGTGAAGAGGACCAGATGAGAGCAGGCACTGGACTGGCTTAAAATGACACTGGGCACGTGGAAGGGTCCACAACGCACCTACTGTGTGTCAGTGCCAAGAGCTCTTTCGGGGCTGTGACTGTCTTCTATGTGGACCCACAAGGAGGCGCTGGGGCTTCCTTTCCAAGAGTAGAGCCCCAGAATCCACCCTCATTCTTTGTTCCTGTCCTTCTCAAGTTGCCCTAACAATAGCCCATCTTTGTAAAAATAAAATGGCCTCGTGTTGTCATCATACCTACCCTGTGAAGTCCATGTGATTATGACTCCACTTCTCAAATTTGAAAACTGAGACTCCTGGAGATAAGTGACTTGCCAAGATCACAAGATGAATGTCAGCCGTAATTACTGTGTTTTTAGAAGGTGTGAGAAAGGATTGAGGGAGAATGGATAGTGGGAGCAGGGAGCGTCTAGATGTCTCTGGCTCCTGCTGGTAGGGCTCGGGGCTCCAGCCTGCTACTCTGCCTGGCTCCCAACCCAAACTCCAAGTAAGTGCAAAGTCCAGAATCTCCCTGAGGTCCGTGGCATGCCGGGGCACACCCACCCCTGGAAAGAGACCACAGGCACAGGGACACTGGCGAGACCCAAGACCTTGCTTGGCACACGTCTACTACAAACACACCAGAGCACACAGCATCTCTTCACTCAGAGGGGTTGCAAGGTGTGGGGGTTCATCATGGCATCTGCCTATCTTGGTCACCATGCTTTACGGACACAGTGGAAACCCTGGGTGCTCAGGCACTGTAGGAGTTGTCTTCAAAGCACGTGATGAATATTATCTGATGATCAGCGGGTTTGCTCCCACCTGAAAGAGGAAGCAGTTTCCTGAGATCTCAAAGCAGGCCTATGGCAAAGCTGCAGGGTGGGCCCAAGGGACCCTTGCCTTCTCTATCAGCAGCAACAGCACAGATATAGCCATTCTCATTAATGGGGGTTGGGGAAGGGATAACTGGGTGATGGACATTAAGGAGGGCACGTGATGTAATGAGCACTGGGTGTTATATAAGACTAATGAATACTGACCTTTAGCTCTGAAACCAATAATACATTATATGTTAATTAATTTAATTGAATTTAAATTAAAAAAATAAAAGAAAATAAAGGAAAAAGAAAAGAACTTGATGTCTCACAGTTGAGGATTGGGAAAGCCGTATGCATGCATGAGGAAAAAAGAAAGAGATGGGGAAAAAAAGATGACAAACTCAAGCCACATCTCCATGTTTTCTCTGTTTATCCTCCACACACAGCCAGAGCTGGGCCAGGATCAACAGGTGTGCAAGGCCTCACCCAATCTCTCTTCTGTTTGAAAACAAAAGCAAGCAAAATATGGTGCTGCCACCAGCTCATGATCCCAAGCCTTTTTTTCACCTTCCACCATAGATTGGGACCTCTACAGACTTGAAATCAGAGGTAGCCCCCAAATCTTGAAAAGTCTGGGTCCCACAGCTTAGGACAGCCAAGACCCTGAGGCACCAGCTTGACTTAGGGACCAAATCCCATATGAGCTACCTTGGGAAGTTTCTGAGGCTGTGCCTTTCCTGCTAAGACAGAGCTTCTTACCTGGGTACTTGACAACACTTTCAGGGTTCCGAGTGTATTCGTGCGTGTGTGTGTGTGTGTGTGTTTTAGGAGAGCTTCTCAGTGGGGTTGAAACCTGAAGAGGGGTTAAGAGCCACTGTTCTGAAAACAGCTCATCCTGAAGACCACCACAACCTGGGGATATTGACTACATTCCAGTACCTGAGGTGGTGGTGTTTGTGGCGACATTCAAACACACCAAGTAGGGCTAAATGCAACCTTCACTGGTGATGTGCATAACATGCTACAGGTCTTCCTGCGCGTTAGAGTACCCAACGCCGGGGTGGTGAAGGTATTTTTATTAATCCTTATTTTGCTGGTAAAGTCCCGATGTTCAGGAGCTTTTGTGGCCTCTCTAGGATTGTTCTGGTGGCCTGGTGACCAGTGACTCATAACCTGCCTCTGCCTTCAGATGACACTGGGACCCATGAGCATGGTGAGGGGACTGCTCTGTGACTCACTCAGCTGCTGGGAGAGGCAGAAGGGAGTCCTTGACAAGATGCTCCAGCCTCGACTTCCACCACCATGGCTGGGGGAGCTTCTAGTTTCTTCCAGATGCTTCACTCTTTATTCTCTTGCCTTTCTCTTAGGCCAGATACTGGTATCAGTGACCTATTTAAAAGTTCCTTCTTTTTAATGGACATTCTGGACCCCTGGCCTTCTAGAAGGCAAAGAGTACAAGCTTGGTAATGGCTCAAGTACCTGCCATCCTCCCTTCCATTCTTGAGCCCCCACACCACACATCAGAGCCTCTTCTATATAAGCAGTGATATCGGAACATAATGAGTTTGCTCAAAGAGAGAAAGGGCCTCTGATGTGAAGGGCAATGGGACAAGGAGGACCATAAAAGGAACTCATCTCTGGATGGCCCCAAAGCTAATGTGCATGCAGGGAACAAGATGGAGAAAGGTGAGTTACCAGGGCATGGGGGTAAGAGAAGGGAGAAGAGTGGAGAGAGGCAGAGCTTTAAAAGTGGGTTGTCTCTTCTGGGAGAGCCAGCCGAGCCTGGAGGCACCTGTTCCCCACTGCCTAGACTCTGAACATAAGAGTGCCTTCCTCTGGGAAGCAATGGACAGGCATGTGTTGCTGATCTTGCTCTTCGTGACCTGCATACCCACAACCAAAGTGTTGCTGATGGAATTTGAAAGGCTTCCACTGCAAGAGGCTGAGTGATGGATGACAGAGTTGGGCTATTTCAGGGACAAGGTTGAATTGAGCCTTTTTAAGGAATGGAATCTAGACAGTGCTGGACTGGGAGAGCCTCAGTGGACAGACATCACATTTTATTCTTCTTTGTATTCTCAGAGCCTGGCCCTGGTATGTGGATGGATGGATGGATGGATGGATGGATGGATGGATGGATGGACGGATAGATGGATGGATGGACAGACGGATGGATGGGTGGGTGGGTGGATGAATGGATGGATTGGTAGATGAATGTGTGTGTGGATGGATGGGTGGTTGGAAGTCAAGGGAAATACAAAAGAAATAAAATTCCTTCTATACCCTAGGCCTCCTTCCTCACCTAGCAAATGAGATGGGTCAATTTAATAATCTCTAAAACCCCTCCACACTCTGTCACCCATGTTTTTATGGTGTCATTATTCTAAGCTTCCCAGGACCCCCAGGCTAATCTGTGGGGTGAAAGGGGATTTGTAAGGGGTCCAGGGTTTCTAACCACTATCTGCACCAAGGAGCTAAGATTCCTAGAAAAATCAGATAAAGCAAATTCAGAGGGAAGGAGTACTACCTGCTGGGACCAGAAAGAGACTGGAGGTGATTCTGTGCACACACAGAGAGGTTCCCAGGCCTGAGGTGATCCTCCCACCCACTATAGCCCTTGGGTGGAGAGAGACACTGGCTTTGGGGAGCACAGCTCTGGCAGAGGTAGGAACTCTGCTCTCTTATCTTCGTGTAGGAAAAAGACACATTTTAAAATACCTAGTCCCTGGTCAACAAGAGAAAAAGACCCTGAGATTTTTGTCTGTCTGCATGAGAAGCAGCTCCCCCAAAGGCTGATGCTCAAAGAAGTCCCAGGATTCACAATCTCAGAGGTACTTACAGGAATTTCCACCAGGTTGAGAGAAAATAATTTAAAAATGAATAATTAACGTCTATCATTGTCCCTTTAAATGATTTCTAGATAAGAAATGGTTAAACATGGCCTTAGAGCTATGTATTTGGCAAAGAGGAGTGGGAACTAAAATGTGTCAGGTGTCATGCTAGTTTGGAGTCTCTAAGGAGCAGAGACCAAGATGGATATAGACACCACTGTGGTGGAAAAAGGGAAGGAGCCAGGAGTGGGAGAGCCCTCAGACTAGAGGCAGGTCTGACCCTGTAAAGGAGGGAGAGGGGAGCGGATAGGCAAAGTCTCTCTGTAGCACAGTTCTAAGAAAGTTCCAGTCAAGCCCATAGAGAGTCCTCTGACAGAGGAACCCCACATCCCTCCAGGAATGCATCTGTCATAATACCTCTCTCACACCCAGTCACTGACTGGAAGCAGCCCAGGGCAAGAGTGGCTCTACACAAACTCATGGTGGGTTGAAAGAAGCAGCAAATAGGGTCATCACCAACCCTGAGTGGAATATCTCACGGCCGCCATAAGCGCTTTCCATGGGGCCAGTCACTTTCTAAATGTCTCCTTCAGTCCTTAACCTTTACTGTTGGATATTGCTATTACTAGCCCATTTTACAGATAAAGAAACTGAATTTTGGAAAGGTTAAAGTACTCCAGGACTATAAAGGACCAAGCTGGGACTTGACCCCCTATAATTGTCTCCCAAGGCCTCCCTGGTCACCAGAGCCCTGTGCCAAGAACCGGAGACCAGGGTTCGCTTTGGGAAGATGGCAGAGTGAGGTCAGGGGACTAAATTTAAGGGAGAAGAAGAAGCAGAGGAAGGGCAGGAAATGCTCTCCAGATGAGGGGATGTAGGTGACACACTTAGCCAAAGATGCAGGGAACAGGGGCATCCCCGCCTCACAGCCATCTGGTGTAAAACCTCCATCCCACTCCTGACTCAACACTGAAATAAGGGTCACTGAGGCACAGTGGGAAACGTGGCACGTGGTGGGAAGGAACGCAGGTTCTCCCCTGCACTGTTTGCCGAGACCTCGGCCCCCGCAGGACTCCCCTTCTGCTTGGCCTTTGGCCTGCCTGAGGGCTGAATTTATTTCCCTGAGTTTGAAATGATGGCTGGAAGTTAACTGCCCATTCAGCTGTCCCTCCAGGATGATGAGATGGCGAACACGGCAGCTGACCAAGGGACACGCTCCCGGCCCTGGTGGCCAGTGCCTGTGAAGGCAGAGGAAGAATTCCGTGCCTTGGGGAGGAGATGGGACATGGAGCAGGGAGCAGAGCCGGCTGCTGTGTCCCCACCAAGCGGAGAGAGAGAGAGAGAGAGATCCACACAGAGGCCATGACAGCAAACTGAAAGTATGAGTTTTCAATGGATTCTGTGACTCCTCATTAAGGAGAGAGATAAGATTCCTCAAAGACTAAAGCAACTTGAAAGTCACTTTTTCCAGATACCTTTAAAAAAAATTTTTTATAGGAACAGTCAAAGGGCACGAGGGCCATTATTCCTGCCATTTGCTGTCACGTGGGCCCCAAGGACTAAACCTGGAGGCGGCCAGCCACCCCCCTACACACACTCACTCACACACACACATACAATCTACTGAGATGGGGAAGAGCCAAGAAGGGGCCCCTTCAAACCAAGCCCTCCTCTGCACCCCTACACAGCTTTTATCTCCGTAATTAGAGTTCTCTCCATGCTTTCCAACAAAGGACTGGAGCTCAGGCTTGGAGCTCTGGGAGCAGCTGACTGGCAGAGAGAGGAGCCAATAGTGAGGGAGTGTTGATGGGTTGGACTTCACAGCCTCTGCCTGGGAATGCGGGAAGCATGCTCAGGTTGGAACTGGAAGAAATCTATTCTGAAAATAACAAATTGCTTTGTAACAAAGAGGGTCTCAGATGACCTATGGGCCAGGGAAGCCCACAGAGCCACCCACAGGGGAGGGGTGTGCAGGCTTCCATGGAGTCACTGGAGATGACAAACAGGCCACATTCTTTTCCTTTAAGGAGACAAAAAGAGAATAATTGTTCCTTAAATCCTATTTCTTGGGGCACCTGGGTGGCTCATTGGTTAAGTGTCTTCCTTCAGCTCAGGTCATGATCTCGGGGTCCTGGGATCGGACCCTGCATCAGGCTCCCTGCTCAGCAGGGGAATCTGCTTCTCCCTCTCCCTCTGCCCTTGCTTGTGTTCTCTCTCTTGCTCACTCTCTCTCAAATAAATAAATACAATCTTTAAAAAAAAAAAGAAAAGAAATAAATCCTATTTCTTAAGCATATGAATAGATATTTAAATGAAAACTACACTGGGGTTGGAAAAATTACGGTGGAAGCTGGGAGGCATGTTGCCAGGGAGAGTGTGAATCCACACAACACCTATGGAGGGCTATTGGGCAAGAGTCAACAAAACTGCAATCCACATGTCCTCTGACCCAGCCACAGGGCTTCTGAGAATTTGTGCTGGGGGGACACTTTTGAGATGACATGTGTACAAGATGATTCATTGCAGCTTCATTGGCGATGGCAAACAACTGGAAACAAACCCAGATGTCCATCAAGAAAGGCTTCATTAAATAAAGCATGGAAACTCCAAGCTACTGTGCAGCAACACAAAGAATAAGAAGCTCTCTGTGTACTGATATGTGCAAAGTCCTAGGACATTTTATTAAGTAACTAAAAAACAAGGTCCAGAATATTGTGTATGGAATGTTACCTTTTGTGGGATGAAGGGGGCAGGTGATAATGTATATCATGTTGGCTTATATTGGGATACACGGATTCTTCCAGAATATATACAAATCGACAAAGGCACAGAAGAGAGGAGAGGGGGCGTGGACTGATGGGGGCTGGGATGGAAGAAAGGAAGCCCCTTTAGACATTTCTATATATATTTCCAAACATCCCTCTCAGTCTAGAAAACTGGAGTGCAAACATTTGTTTTTGCTGCAGGCATAAAGCTTTTTCTTGAACCCCTGAGAGACACAAGCTCATGGGAAGCCCTATTTCATGAATTTATCCAGAGCTAAAATTCAGTGGGAGCACCTGGGTAGCGCAGTTGGTTAAGCGTCTGACTCTTGATCTCAGCTCAGGTCTGGACCTCAGGGTTGTGAGTTCAAGCCCCATGTTGGCCTCCATGCTGGGTGTGGAGCTTATTTTTAAAAAAAAGAAGCTAAAATTCAGCAAGTGAGGGTAGCAGTGAGTGGGATGGGAGGTCAGGGGTTTAGTCAGAGGGTACCTGAAATACTGCGTGCTGGAGAAAGTATGGATGTGAATCCCTTTATGCATAAACCACCAGCTACAGGGGCTGCCGGGGGAAGCAGAGGAAAAGATGACTTCCCCAGGGTGGAAGAGTGCCCAGGCAACTGAACACACAGACCCAAAGACAAGACATCTTTATTTTTAGGGATGCTGGCATCCATCCGTCAGACCACAGAGCAGGTCCAAGTCTATGTCAGCATTCCTGGCTCTCCCAAAAGGTCCATGTGAAACCCACAGTTAGTTGACTGCTTACAAAAGTCACCTGGCCAAACAGATGACGATGCCAGGTTAGAAATGGACTTGGCCCATTTGAGTTGGGATCAGGAGATCCTGAGGCTGCATCTATATCCATGACCTTCCAGAGAAACCTAACTTCTGGATCTGATGGCAGAAAAAAGGGATGTAGAGGGGGACTAGTTTATAGAGCAGAACTTTTCAACATATTATCTCATTTTTTTCCCTCGCAACAAAGCTGTGAGGTAGGGATTCCATGTCAGCAAACAGGTAACCAGTACTCTGAGAGTTAAAAGTGGCTTCCCCAAGCTGCTCAGCCTGTCAGAACTCAACTACCACATATTCGCGTGAATCCCTATCTCTCTCTAAGATGTGATATTATCTCCCACCAGGATTATGAGTGCGGGGTGTGTATGGTGTGTGTGCACTTGTGATGTTGTTTACTGCAGAATCTTGAAGATACCCCATCCTCTCTGTGACTCAGTTTGCTCACTCGTGAGCTGGAGACAGTAATAATGCTTACTTCCTAGCATAAGTGTGAGTATGACAGAAAAAATAATGAATTTAAAACAGCAGTACCATGACTGAGCCGATACTAAATCGATGTTAGCTAATGTTATCTTCAAAAATAAGAGTAGTCGTAATTGCAATAAATTCTCTATTATCTAGCATGGTTGGTAACAAAGTTTTCCGATTAATGAAAAAAATCTGATAACTAGATAACTAAATTTATATATATCTCACACCAATGGATTACTACGTTTCCAAAACACAATAAAATACCCTGAAGCTGGATACTCAACTAGACATTTTCTTGGACAATCCAGAAAGCCTTCAGGAACTTAATAGCACCTCATTATAAATACCAATTTAATTTTCATGCAGATGTGCAGCCATACAGGTATATAGACTGATCCAGGGAATGGAAGTGGACCACAGAGAATTTATTGCTGCAATTTGAAAACGCAGATGAATGAAGAACCCAGTCCAACTCTGTAGTCTGCTTCATGCTTGCAAGGCAAGACTGGCCTTGATGAGGTACGCACTCGTGATTCAACCTTCTGTGTCCACTTGCTGTTTGCTGGAGTCTCTTCCAAGTTCAGAATCAGCCCAAAGCTCTTTCTTAAAAAGAACAGCTCAGATGAAGGAGGCTGCTCAAGTGACATGTCAGGCTGTCCTGGGAGCACAGTTGTTTCCCAACCACCGGAGTCATGTCAAATTGCTTGAGGCTTGTACTGTAGAGAAGCCTGAAAGTACCTCCCTACCTCCCAGATAGAAGGTTTCAGAGTCAATCACTGAGCAATGCACCTAAGGCCAACCACCCAGCCCCCTCAGTCATTAAGGTCAGCACTTTTGGGGTCCTCAACTGAATGGAGAAATTCAATCATATAACTTCCAGCACAAGCTCTTTCCTCTAACCTGACCAGTCTCAGGTTACTGTTACTATTTCCAGAACTCATTAGGCCCATTTCCACCACATGATTGCTAATTCTCTCTCCCCGTTGACATTTCCAACCTCATCTGTGCAGCTCAAGGAGTTCCCAAGCTCATAGTACTGCCTTGATGCCTGTAGCATTCAAGGATTCAATCATATTCTGCCTTACATTTCAATAGAAAAGTTCCCCTTGTCTATGCCATGACTCCCCATCAGCTACCTGAAGGAAGGATGTATGCCCAATATGTCCCTCTGATCTATATGGTGCCTAATGTGGGAATGGGCACTCAAAAATGAATGTATGTATAAACCACATCTTCTTTATCCATTCAGCTGTTGAAGGACATCTTGGCTCCTTCCACAGTTTGGCTATTGTGGACATTGCTGCTATGAACATTAGGGTATATGTGTCCCTTCTTTTCACTACATCTGTATCTTTGGGGTAAATACCCAATAGTGCAATTGCTGGATCATAGGGAGCTCTATTTTTAACATCCTGAGGAACCTCCATAGTGTTTTCCAAAGCGGCTGTACCAGCTTGCATTCCCACCAATGGTGTAAGAGGGTTCCCCTTTCTCCACATCCTTGCCAACATTTGTTGTTCCCTGTCTTGTTAATTTTAGCCATTCTCACTGGTGTAAGGTAGATGGAACTGGAGGGTATTATGCTAAGTGAAATAAGTCAATCAAAGAAACACAGTGATCATATGCTTTCACTCTTTGTGGAACATAAGGAATAGTGCAGACGACAATAGGGGTGGGGGGGGTGGGGAAACTGAATGGGAAGAAATCAGAGAGGGAGACAAACCATATGAGACTCATGACTCCAGGAAACAAACTGAGGGTTGCGGAAAGGGAGGTGGGTGGGGAGGGGGTAACTGGGTGGTGGGCATTAAGGAGGGCATGTGGTGCGATGAGCACGGGGTGTTATATGCAACTAATGAATCATTGAACATTGTATCAAAAACTAATGATGTATTATACCTTGGCTAATTGAATTTAAATTAAAAAAAGAAAGAAAATGAATGTATGGATGAATAAAAGAAAGTGTGATAAAAATCACACTTTCAGCACTCAACTCTTCTACCCATGATGAAAAATTTTGAATTGACAACCCCCCCCCCCAAAAGGTTTGCTTTGGCATGCCACGGAAAGTGCTTCTCAAACTGCATGAGAATTCCCTAGAGGACTCGTCAACATTCAGATGGCAGAGCTTCTGATACAGCCATCCCCTGGACATTGGCCGTTGAGTAACCTGCCGCTTTTGCTTCATAAGTAAAGGCAGCACCCTTCGGGACTGGAGCTCCTAACACACTGTGGAACAGCTCTTATTTTCAAATAAACACCCCTGGGAGGTGAGTGTGGTTTAGTTCTCAACTATAAGTGAGCAAGTTAGGGGTACCTGGGTGGCTCAGTCAGTTGGGTGTCTGAATCTTGGTTTTGGCTCAAGTTGTGATCTCATGAGGTCGAGCCCCACATCAGCCTCCTTATTGGGCTCCACGCTAAGCATAGAGCCTGCCTGCGATCCTCTCTCCCTCTCTTTCTGCCCCTCCCCCTGCCTACCCTCCACCTTGCACAGGCTCTCTCTCTCTCTCTCTCAAAACAAATAAATAAGCAAATCAGTGAGCAAGTTAAAGTAGAGTTGTTCATTTGTTGTCAACATTCTCTCTTAGACACCACTCATCTCGCCTCTGGTGCTTTAAAAATTTCTCAAAGTAATTTAGAAAGTGGCTGACCAAATAACTATCGATATAATGAGCATTTGTGTTGCAACTTGCCGTTTTCAAAGTGCTTTCCTATGAGTTCTCTCGTGTAATCCCGGCTGCTCTGTAATGACTGGGTTTCTCTAAAGCTTTGTGGTCATGCCTAATGGCGGCTCACAATCTAGATGACAAAATGGGACCAGCTAAAAGCAGGAAGCCTGAAACACGGCTTATGCCTTACAAGGCGCTTTGCGTGCTTTCTCCACCAGAGGAAGTGAATCAGACTGGATGTGGGTGCCCTCTGCTTGGTTATGGCTTCAGAAACGACCTGGACCCAGAGGTGACCTCCTCCCAGGACTGCATGTCAGAGTCTTCTTGAGGAGGTTTCAGGGACAAAGGGCACCTGGGACCAAGCTAGACAGTTAACAAGAAACGTATTTTGGAGTGATACAGCTCCCCTTACCGCCATTTTTTTAAGACAAAGTCAGACTGATTTCACTGCCATTTCCTCTTGTAGCCTCAAAAAGGCAGGTGTGACTTTCATTGGCCTTGGGGGGGGAAAGGCACTTCATCAAGGCCTCCTGACCAAGAAGAGACTTGACGCCTGGCCCAGCTACCTGGTCACCAGGGTGCTCTACCTTCTGAGGCCCAGCCCAATAGCCAGGAAGAAAGAATAAGAATCTTTGACGTCACCTAGCTTCTCATAGTTTCAGGCACTGTCCTATACTTTCTATAACTGTTCTAAGAGCTGGGAGAAAAAAAAAAAAAAAGCCTTTCACAGATGAGCGACATGAGACTCGGCAAAGTTAGAGGACTTGCCCAAGGCAAGTCCTTTTACTCAGTTATCTGAAGTCCTAGTTAAACAAGGGAGAGGGGCTGGTGTAGGAAGAAACCGCAGACCGAGGATAGGCTGACAGGGAATGGTGTGAGATTGGTCTCACCGAAACATCTACAACTGCTTGGTCATCTCAGTAGCCCGCCACCACCCCCCCTCCCCGCTCGCCGGGTCACATCTATGCTCCTCACCCAAGTACATGGAGTCATTTCTGAAAGCATTTTAAAAAGGGGGAACACTTTGTCCCTGAAAAACTTTTTCTATCTTCTTAAAAGTTCATTGAGGGGCGCCTGGGTGGCTCAGATGGTTGGGCGTCTGCCTTCAGCTCGGGTCATGATCCCAGGGTCCTGGGATTGAATCCCGCATCGGGCTCCCTGCTGGGCAGGGAGCCTGCTTCTCCCTCTGCCTCTGCCTCTCTCTCTCTTTCTGACTTTCATGAATAAATAAATAAAACATTAAAAAAAAAAAAAGTTCATTGAAAACATGAATCTTGGGGTCTCCTGGTTGCAATAATTAATTGTCCAAATTAACCCAAAGTTTTTAGCACTGGCTCCCAGGCCAGCCTAAGAGAGTGCCAAGGGAGGCCCACACAGAGCCGGCACGGAGGCACATCTCCACAGGGTTCAAACAGTCCCTGGGACAAAATCCTCCTTAAAGCACCCTATTGATTGCTCTGTTTATTAAATCTCCACTGGCTTCTGTTTCGCATTTTTATTTTCTGCCCAACAAAGGATATACTGTTCTTTACTAAGATCCCTTGATTAAAAACTCAAGTGTTGAGTAATCATGCTGCTCCCACCCATTCTAAACCCTCGCCCTGTTCCTTGATTCCAGCCACTCCAACTTCCTTCTCTATGCCTCCTCGGAAGATGAGGAGCTGAAATCTGCATTTGCGTGATCTGGCCGTACACACATGAATCCGTCCAAACAGTAGCCCAGGAGGCCTCGGCATGGGGGCTGAGGGAGGAGTGCTGGGGAGCCGGGAACTGCCTTTCTCCTGATATTACTTGGAATATTCCACAGAAAGGAGCCTCGGGCATTAACCATTAATCCTTCTGGGTTCTAGATGCGAACTTCCTTTATTATTTGTTGCACAGCGTGCCAGAGGGCTGGGCCTGGCCAGCCCTCATGGGGCAAACTGGGGAAGGCCTCTTTTGACTCCGGCAGTGGTGGGGAAGGACAGAATTTTCTGGGGTGGCAAATCACTGCTGCGCCACCTGGCCCAGAACCACCAGGCAAACATCACAGGGCCTCTGGGCAGTCTTCCAGGGGCTAAAATTCCCCACAAAGTGTTGTTGAAGGGGTGGTCGCCACAGAATAACACACAAATTTCACCTGTGAATGTCGTTGCATTTCAAAAATGTCTCCTCCTTAGAAATGGAAATGGATCTTCAGACTTCTCAGAAATACCAAGTAGAACCTCTCTCATGGAAAAGTAACACTGTTGAATATTACTCAGCCATCAGAAAAGATGAATACCTACCATTTGCATCGACATGGATGGAACTGGAGGGGATTATGCTGAGTGAAATAAGTCAAGCAGAGAAAGACAATTATATGGTTTCACTCATATGTAAGAAATGTAAGAAAAATAGCACGGAGGACCACAAGGAAAGGGAGGGAAAACTGAAGGGGAAGAAATCAGAGAGGGAGACGAACCAGGAGAGACTCTGGACTCCGGGAAACAAACTAAGGGTTACAGAAGGGAGGGGGGTGGGGGTGGGGTAACCGGGTGATGGGTATTAAGGAGGGCAGGTGTTGGGATGAGCACTGGGTGTTATACGCAACTAATGAATCGTTGAACACTACATCAAAAACTAATAATGTACTATATGTTGGCTAACTGAACATAATAAAAAAATTTTTTAAAATAGAAAAGAAAAATAACATTGCTGAAATCTGGGGTACTTTGATAGATGATCTAGCTGGTTTCCCAGCTGCCAGACGGGGCCACCCAAAGATATCTCCCAGAGAAAAGAAGTTTCCTTTGTCAAGATCTCCTGGGGAGGAGACATCCTGTCTCCTGTAGCCACTTGCATTTCTAGTGATCGTCACTCTCCGGAAAGTTTTACAGAGCAAAATCAAATCCCTCCTGTGCTCATGGATAGTATTCACAGGGTCTGGTCCTGAGGACAAGTAGGGAACATGCTCCTCCCTGAAGATCACATCCTCAGGGAAGCCCAGAGCCCTCCAAAAATGTGCTTCTTAATAGAGATAGAAATCATTTCATCTATGAAGATGCATTGTGGTTGAAACTGTATACTCATTTCTTACCAGGGAAACTGCTTTTATCTCATTTAACATGAGTGAAGAAGGTAGCTGCTGAGAACAAAATCAGCATGCCCTGCTCGTATTTGTCATCCTAAAAAAAAAAAGAAAGAAAGAAAAACATTTGTTCTTAGAACAGAAAAACATGAGACTAAGAAAAGTGAAAAATACTTTTTAAATTTTAATTTAAATTTAAAAACATAACAACCTTATGTCGTTTAGCATCTCTCATGAGGAGAAACAAACCAACCAACCCCAACTGGAAAGCCGGTTGAATTGCAGCTCTTCCAAGGGGTGAGATATCCAGGATTTATTTGGAGGTGGTCTCTTGTAAAAGCTGGGAGGTCAGGCCATAGTTACCAGGCTACGTGAAGGACTGTATGCTGAACAGAATCAGAGATTTTACTGCTAAAAACAACGTTGGAGATTACATAGACTGAATTCCTCTCTTGGCAATAAGAACCCCGGGGCCTAAGGACCAGCATTCCAGCCACTTAACGTTTGCTCTGGTGACCTTCCGTTGAGCCAGGCCTCCCTGGAATCTCATGTGTACACAAGCTCAGAGCGCCATTTTTTCCTCGTCTCCCCAACTCAGCATTCTTGTTTTGGCAGAAAGCTCCCCTTCCCATTCGAGTCCACAGGCCTAGGACTCCTGAGGACCCTGCAACACAAGCAAGAGAAAGCAAATCCATTCCCCTGAAACCCTTGGCCCTTGAAAGGCTGCCTGGTTTGGACAGATAAGCCAGGAGCACCCCTGAGCGAAACAGACAATATACCTGGATTGTGACTTGTAACCATCAGACACCGACAAACAGCAGAGGATGAAACTCAAAAAGAGAATAGAAGAGAATCGGCTGTTTTCTGTTTTGTTTTTCCAAACTCCCTGCAACTGCTCTTAGATTGTTTCTTTTCTTTTTAAGTAGGCTACACACTGAGCATGGAACCCAACATGGGGCTCAAACTCATGACCCTGAGATCAGAACCTGAGCTGAGTTCAAGAGTCAGACCCTTAACCCACTGAGCCACCCAGGAACTCCTATTTGTTTCTTTCTAAAGATAACTCTAACATAGGAGAAACCATGGTCTTTCTTTCTCTTTCTTTCTTTCTTTCTTTCTTTCTTTCTTTCTTTCTTTCTTTCTTTCTTTCTTCTTTCTTTCTTATTTTTAATCTTTACAACTGGCTTTGGAGCTGCATGCAGGGAAGGCCAAGGAGGAGAAATCTGTCTGCTTTGTATGTGGGACACTTGGCCACCTGTGCAACACAGAGCAAAATCATAACAAAGCACGGTATTGACCAATTGCAAAGGATCCTTCCTTCGCCCTCTCTCCCTACCCTTTGGCAAAAGCCTGAGTAAATAGGTACATTTGGTGCCCGAACTTGAAGGTCAACAAAACTCCTGTTTTGTCAGAGGAACCTGGATATCAAGTCCACGGACTTCACTGAAATGCTGTACTTTCTTGCTCCATGGGTGTTTGAGCTTAAGGATTAGAAGTATCTCAGGGAATCCTGCCAAGAACATATGCAGCAGACGTTTAATGCTATGGTTTGGCTTGGGGCCACCTAAGATGTTTTCCAATATCATCTCAGCTGACTCCAACCCGTGTGTTTTGTACCTTGAGGCAGACTTCCTTTGGAATGGCCATTATAGATTCTCCAACTCATCAGTAACAGAAGAATCCTAAAATAGTCCCCAATATCCCCAGACCCCATGTGCCCTGCATAATTCCCCCACCCTCAAGGGGGGCAGGACCTGTGAATACAGTGGACTATCACTCCTCTGACTAGGCTACATTATATGGCAAAGATGAAGGGGGTTTGTATACGTCATTAGAGGCCTCGATCAGTTGACTTTACTTAAGAACATTATCCTGTGTGGGCCTGACTTCATCAGTTACCTTGAATCCAAAAGGAGAGTATCCTGGGTGGGCCTGACCTAACCAGATGAGCCCCTTTAGAGAAGGACTAGAGGTCAGAGTTGGAAGAAGTCAGAGGGATCTCAAGCAGCAGTAACATTCTTCTGTTGGCCTTGCAGAAGCAAACAGCCACATTAAGGAGAGGGCCATGTAGTGGGCCATGGTGGGTGGTCCCTCAAGGCGGATGGCCTTGGTCTTACAATTGCATAGAACTGAATTCTGCCAACAACCAGTGAGTTTAGAAGTGGACCCTGGCCTCAAATAAGCATCACAGCCCTGCCTGACACCTTGATTTCAGCCTGTGAGACCCTGAGCTAAAGACCCTGCTATGGTGTGCCTGGTCTCCTGACCCCCAGAGTCTCTGACATGGTAACCATGTGCTGCGTTAAGCTGCTGAATTTGGGGTAATTTGCTGGCAGCAGAGAAAACAAGCACATTACCCTAGAATTACAGAGAGGAAATGGGACCACATTTTCTCCATCGTTTCTCCATCCCTGTGTTTTCTGTGCCCCCTTTTCCCTGTCAAGGTGAATGTCCAAAGTCAGGGCTTTGGTTTGGATTATAGAAAGTCTGGTTGATGTTGTAGAATGTATTCTGAGAAAAGGTAGCTCATTAGACCCATTGTGGGTGATTAATCCTTCCTTCATCTTACATGATCAGATGATTAGATACTGTTGGTTTAGTCTCAGACTGCAGAGATATTCCTATATGGGGCGAGTGGCTCTGCCAGAAAGCAAACATCTAACAAAAATCCCCAAAGCAGGCTGCTAAAAGGGTCTGAGCTTAGAACCAGCCCTGGGGCGAGGGCTGCGGGAAGTGTGATGCTCATCCGTGCGGGGTGGGGGGAGGGGGGGCTCTTCCCAAGCATTGTTACCAGTGCTTAACTGCCTCCCTGGCTCCAGGTTTACAACTCAGTAGTGGGAAACTACATGGAACTACCTATCATCCCATCCCCACATTGGACAGATAAGGAAACCGAGGCCGGGAAGGTTGGCTGTCTTTCCTGAGACCCCAGCCAGAAGCAGCAGGGCAAGAGCAACACGCAGGGCTCTCAACTATATCCCATCTGGTCCCCCGTCCTCCAGCACAAAATGACCCAAGCGTTGCCTGTTGGCTAAACCACCAACTCCCTCAAATAGATCCTGGCTCAGTCTGCACCTAGCTGTCCTTGCTCTACTGGAAGCATGAAGCCGGCTCTGCTGAGGCTGACTTGCCTCACCCTAGCTGCACAATCAGCTCTGGAATCACCTGCTCCTAAGTGAGGATGAAATGGCTCAGTCACTCCAAGACCCAAACTTCACCAGGTAAAGTTTCCTGGGGCTGCAGCAACACAGAACCCACAGAGTAGGGGGCTTAAAACAACAGAAATTTATTCTTACTGTTCTGGAGGCCAGAAGTCTGAAATCGAGGTGTCAGCAGAAACGTGCTCCCTCTGAAGGCTCTAGGAGAGGACCCTTCTTTGCCCCTTCCAGTTTCTGCTGGCTGTGGACAAGCCTTGGCAATCCTTTGGCTTGTGGCTGCACCACTCCTGTCTCTGCCTTCATCTTCATGTGGGCCCCTTCCCTCTGGTTATGTATGTCTCAGTGTCTTCTGTTCTTATAAAGGCCCTAGTCATGTTGGATTTGGGGTCCACCTTAATTCAATAAGACCCCATCTTAATTAAACTAATTATATCTGCAAAGACTGCGTTTCCAAATACCGTCACACTCTGAGACTGAGTGGGCATGAATCTGGGGGAGACGCGATTCAACCCGGTACATGGTATTATAGGTATGCCCATGGCTGGCTCAACCAACTGCCCTAAAAGTAGAGATAGATTGTATGTGCAACCTTTTCCATCACTCCTCTCCCTCACCCACCCCCACCAGGACTCATAACCCAGACCCAGAAATTAGAGAGAGTTTATGCTGGAAATAGCTCAAGGAGCATCTAGCCACTGGCTGTTAATCCTGACTGTACAAGAGAATTGCCTGGGAAGTTTGTTTGTTTGTTTGTTTGTTTGTTTGTTTGTTTGTTTTGAGAGGGAGAGAGAGAGTGGGAAGGGGCAGAGGGAGAGAGAGAATCCCAATCAGGCTCCACGCTCAGCATGGAACCCAAAGCAGGGCTCCATCTCACAACCCTGAGATCATGACCTGTGCCAAAATCAAGAGTCAGACGCTCAACTGACTGAGCCAGCCAGGTGTCCCATTGCCTGGGAATATTTTTAAAACACCAACGTCCAAGCCTAACCCTAAAGATTCCAATTCAGTTGGTCTGAGGTATGGCTTGTGCATCGATGATTTTTAAAGCTACCCAGATGATGCTAATATGCAGTCAAGATCGAAAACCCACCAATCTAGCCCAACTGCTTAGTTGTCAGGCGAAGACTTGGAGCAGACAAACATTTACCTATGGCCCTCCCCTCCATTTACTGCTATCTCCAAACCTGTAAGCTGCCAGTTCTCTGACTGGAATGTCCCGCCCCCTCTAGATGGTCCAAGGCCCTGAAGTTGACAGAACAAGGTCTCTGTGGTGGCCCACACCCTCCACTCATAGAGAGAAGCAAGTAAGGCTCCTCCAGGGCCTCCAGGCAAGATGGCGGCCACCTCACTGATGTCACAGTTCACACCCATGGCCTACGGGACCACATACACTTGTGTAGGCTTTGTAAACTGTAAAGTGATCTACCAATGTGCCTAATCCCTCCTATTACTTCATTTGTGGTAGCAGCCCCTCAGCAACCTTGTAAAAATCTTTAATTGGATCCCTTGCCCACTTACCCACTTGGTTTCCATTATACGTATTCTTGGGCATTTTTCTGGCCACGATTCTATTTTCTCATTGTAACTACACATTTTTTAAAAACAAGAACCTTTTTTTTTACTTCTTTTTAATCTTTGTGTATTCCAGTATCACATTCAATACAACAAATTCTTCTTTCCTCTGCATGAGCCAACAAAAAATACCAAAGTATGCACCAGAGCCCTCCCAACACCTGAACCACTGTCAAATGACCCTAAGATTTTCTTTCAAACAATATTCTCTTTCAGCAACAGTGAATCATTTGTGAGCTGCACTAAATACATACATACATGCATGCATACATAAAATAAAATAGAAATGGAAAGATTCAGATGAAGGCAAGACCAGTCTTGCTGCTCAGTCTCCTTTAGAATCCTAGATCCCTCCCTAACCCATTTTCTCCTTCCTCTTGGCTCCAAACTTGGGAGAACCCCAGACCACGAGGAAAGGGAACCCCATGACATGACGTAACCAGGCCTCAACACCTCAGCCTGGCACAGACTTAAGAACCAAGAGGCAAAGATCCTTGTCAAAATAACCTACATTTTTCTTTTACTCCTTTAGTTCAGTCCACACTGTGGGGAAAGTATGTGTACATGTTCAAGAAGACCACGATGTGCATACTTTTCAAAAACTCTGATACGTGATGTGACTGGAGAGGGCCTGGCGGCTGGCCGGCTGCCACTGCCCCAAATCCCCAGGCCACACAGTGCCACCCGCCGACCTCAACTCCAGGCAATTTGTAAGTGCGGCTACACTCGACTTTTGTGTCTACTCCATGGGCTTCCTGAAAGGTCCCTCAGGCACCAGAAAGTGCTTGCATACCTGTGGTGTAAGCCACAGTCACCTCCACCCAGGCGGGGAGTCCCCCCCCTCCCCACCCTTCCTCTGCCCCTCCTCCCTCCTCCTCCTCCCTCCCCTTCTTCCTCTTCCTCCTGCCCCTGCCCCTCCTCCTCCACCTGCCTCCTCTCCTCCCCTTCTCCCTTTCTTTGAGGCCTCTTCCAGGAAAATCCAAGGTCTATCTCTATTTTGGCTTTTTAATTTTTTTTCTGAACAGAAAGATGTGGATAGAATCTTCCAGGTCCACTTCTTGTGGGGTCCTGAGGAAGCTGCGTTCTGGGCCGATGAAAGGCTCTCCTTCCTTTACTAAGGAACACACTGGAAAAGTCAGCACTCCAGGATGCAGAAAAAGAACCAGCAAAGAGGTGGGCTTCGGTCAGGGTCGAAGGTGAGCACCACGGGGCTGCTTTTTGATCTAGCTCTATGGTGAAATCAATGGATGGATTTATCAAGTGCTTGGCCCACTGATTGGGGAACAATTAAGTAGGTTGTCAGACTCCATCCCAGCCCTGAGGACATCCAGCAGCGACCTCACAGGAGCAGGACCCTCTTCTCCCTTCCTCTGACCCCACAGTGAGCAGCCCCTCCACCCTCTGGGTCAGGCAAGGGGTCAAAAAGTTTGTGGGGACACAGACACAGGATGGAGGAGAGACAGTGCCTCCCCACCGGCCACGACCACCTTCCTCCAGGCCCGGGGCTTCGAGGAGAGCCCAGGGCAGCTCAGGGAGCTGTGCTGGGCCCAGGAGCCAAGGCTGGTGGGAAGAGGAGGCAGAAATCTCCAGATGCTCCAGGTTTCTCAGGATCCAGGAACTTGCCCTGTCCAGGAAGCCCTCATGCGTCTCCGAGCCATCAGTGTGTTGGGCTCCAGGAGGGTGCGCTGGGCTCATGGGTTCTGAGAGGAAGGGACCAAGGAGTGGCCCAAGGGCTCTTAGCTCCTGAAGTCCACAGGCAGTGCCCGCCCCACCCCCGTCGGGGTTCACAAGCAGGAAGTGGCTGAGTTGGGTTAGGGGTAGTCTTGACCAGGAGCTTCCAGTCCTTGAAGGCACTTCCCACGGCCGGACAGAAAGCCACAGGAGAGAGTGGGAGCCCCACCAGGGACAGCCAGCAGCCCATCAGAAAATACAGCCTGGCTTGGGTGGGGGCCTTCTGGAAGCTGGGCTGAGACCAGCGGGAGCATTTTAGGCTTTGCTTCTCTGGCCCTGAAAAGCCACCCTCTGACAAGTGGGCTGACCTTGAACGACACCAAGGAGGCTGGATTGGGTTTGTATGAAGCCCTGAAGCTGAATCGGCATCAGGCCTGGTGGGGCGGGGGGGGGGGGGGGGGGGTGTTGTTGCCAAGCCAACTGCTACCTGCGGAAGGTGGGATGACGCCCCCGCACCTCAGGGAATGGAAGGAAGGGCCACATAGTGGGGAGAAGGACAGCTGGGCCCCGGGGGGCCCCGGGCTCTGGCTCAAACACCACTCACATTGACGCATCTGCTTTCCCACGTCTCCGAGCCTCAAGTACGTGTCACACAACTGAAAACTGTGTCTCCAAGCCAGATGGGAGGGGTCCCGATGGAGGCATCGGTCCACTGTGGAGCCTGTCCGTTCACAGGATGCGTGACAGATGACTGGCCCCGCCCGCAGAGACCCCACCAGAGGGGACAGCGGAGCACTTAGCGGCCACCATCCCCCAGGAGGTGCTTCATGGCGGGGAAACAGGAGGTCAGGGTTTAACTGCCTTCCACTTCCGCAGAAAAGTTCATGGTCCTGTAAACCTGTCCATTTGGACACGACCCATATAAGAAGTGCAAATACAGGCAAAAACGACGTGTGTACCCAGCCACAGAGAACTGCTAAGTACACTGATTTCTACCTGACCGTGAGATAGTGTTCCCATTTTCCAGATGAGAAGAGCAAGGCTCGGAGGGATTAAATGATTAGATGTGTCAGGCATCGAGGGCAGACTTAGGACCCAGCGTCTGCTGTTGTTTGGTTTTTGGTTTATTTATTTATTTATTTATTTATTCCTGTTTATTTATTTATTTATTTATTTTATTATGTTATGTTAATCACCATACATTACATCATTAGTTTTTGATGTACTGTTCCATGATTCATTGTTTGTGCATAACACCCAGTTCTCCATGCAGAACGTGCCCTCCCCAATACCCATCACCAGGCTAACCCATCCTCCCACCCCCCTCCCCTCTAGAACCCCCAGTTTGTTTTCACATCCCCGCTGTTTCAAAGGTCCTCATAGGGAAGAGGCTAGTAACAGGTTTAACTTGTTAGCACTTAATGCCAGATAAGGGAAAAGCAGGCAAACAAACAAAAACCCTAATGCTATTTGAACTCCCTTTTACAAAACCAAGGAATGTTCTGAGCAATGGCCATTACCCTCTTCCGGGTACGATTATCCTGGACCCTGAAGGGATGTGCACACTTTACCGGCTTCCCAGGACTCCATGTGGTATTGGTGAGGTATGTAGTAGCCGAAGGCTGGGGCTTCAGAAAGGGGCCTGACTCAGGTTCCCAAGCATTAGGCCCTGGAAAGGCAGCTTTGCAGGGGACGGAGTCCAGCAGCAGGTCAGCGGACTCGTGGGTAACGCCAGGCCAGTCACTGATGGCCACTGTCCTTGTCCACCCCCCCAGGAGGACAGCAGGGAACCCATTACAGAAGTGGGGGGAGAAAGAGATGGGAGTGGAGTGTCATCCAGAAACTGGCCTCTCTTCCAGAGGGTTGTCAGGACCGCTAAATGCTCAGGCGCCGCAGGAGAGGCACTGAGACAGGACAATGTGGACAGTGTCCCTGAAAGGGAAGAAATGAACAGCAGGTGGAATAAGATCCCCAATCCCAATCACTGGGCCACGGGTGGCCCATTGCCAGGCCTGACTTCCTAAATAGATGCCTTTCACCCCCAAATCTGCAACTCCCCGCTCTTGAACACAAGTTCCCCTGGACGGTGACAGGGACCCCAAAACCGCAGCTCTGGGGTCACTCCCTGACTCAACGGCCTTCTCCAGGGCAAAGGTCATCAGAGACTCGGCACAAACCCTCCGTGATGGGGAAAATGACATTGTCAGGGCACAGGCTACAGCGGCAAGCAGCTGCCCCACTGGGTCCCTGAGCACACAGGCAGGCAGCAGCAGGGTCCCCCTGACCTGCAAACGCCACCTCGAGTCGCAGTGATCGACAGTCCCTCTGGGAGCAGGGGCCACACGCGCGCATCTGCTCTTATCAAGTGGCCGTGCCCTGAAATGTGGTAACACATTAGACCAAAACGTAAATGTCTGAAGGGAAACCGACCATATCGAAAAACTCAGAATTAAAGCTCTGTGTGGAAAGAGAAATTATTTTGGAATGCAAACAAATGTATCCCAATGTATCCATTGTATGTATCCAGGGTTCTGTGAATTATATATTCTCGGGGTGATGCACGCCTGGGTTCTCTTAACTGTAAAATAAATGGTGGATTTTTCTTATTTAAAAAAAAAAGACATTCTTTTAGAACTCTTCCAAAGCCTAATTATGAACCACCGGAGGTGGGGAGTGAGGCATGGGTGCTAAGAGATGTTATGGTCACTGACTGAAGGACACATGAAAGGGAACCATGTTGGCCTCACCCACAGTGTGTGTATGTACGTGAGTGTGTGCCTATGTGTGAGCATATTGCGTTATATGTATGTCTGTGTGTTTGTGCTTGGAACAGTGTTATATGTGAACATGTTTCTGTGTGTGTGTGATTGTGTGAGTCTCTGTGTGTACGTCCGTGAGTGTGTGTGTCTGTCTGTCTGGAGGGCTTGGGCATACATTCAATGCCTGGAGATGGACCCTGTAGATCAAAAATTACCTCTTGAGACCTCTGGTCTCTAGAATCCCTTTCCTGGACTGAATGTCCTCATTCCATCCCCAATCCCTGGGCAGTACCCAGAAAGTATAATTTTGCGACACTCCTATATCCATTCCAGCCTACAGGTGGAAATTCTGTGTTCAGAAGAAAAGCTGATTTTTTTCTTTTTTTCCTAATTGTAGGGCCTCTTGGGCAACCAGAAGTGAGAATGGGATCCTCTCCACCTGGAGAAAACTTCTCAGCCAGCCTCAAAGCGGGGATTCATTCACTGAGTGTCCGTATTTGCATCCTATACAGTATGTTTTGAAGAACAAACACATTTTGTTTCAAGACCCGTGCTGTAATAAAGACTTCAAGCCAGTGAACAGCCCTGGGATATTTCTTGCCTTCGCCAAAGGAATAGCCTTTTAGGGGCCCGTGAACAGGATGTAAGGGTGGGACCCCAGGGTGAGGCTGGCCAGGGACCACTCACTTTCCTACAACCACACTGAAAACTGAAAAAAACAGTCTGATGACCTCCTACTGTAGCCACCTGGACAAGGACAGGTCACACAAGGACAGGTCTTTTCTGACCTCTTTTAAGTCTCCATTAAAATGTCTTTGTGGCTCACAATTCAAATACGGGTTATTTCTAACTCAATTACCAATAATCCCTGCTTCGACATTGCTCTTGTTGTTTTAAAGGAAGCCATTCCTGTTCATTTTATTCCTTTAAATCTAAGTGAGGAAGGGAATGTGGAAAAAAATTAAAGATCTTGGTTGCGTGTAAACATCTTTATGCATTTAATTTTTATGGCACACAGAGTTTATGTAGATCATGTCAACATCTAAAAATACAAAGTTTGCACTAGTAACAAGTGGTAGTCTATTCATCGACCACGTGTAGATGTACCATTATAACACGAGACTTGAAAATCTGACTCCAAAACAGATGTGAAACATGCATAATGGGGAATGCTAGACATAAACTCCAAAAATGTAAAGAGTTAACAAAGAGAGCAGACTGCTGGGTGGGCAGCCCCTGCATGAAACTGGAGCCTCCAGTAAGAGGGAATACAAAGTAGCCACTATATAGTGGACTTTGTTTCTCTCACTGGACATTTCTCACTAAATCCCAGAAGAGTTGCTGTTAATGCTTTTTATTTTTTTAAGATTTACTTATTTATTTTAGACAGAGAGAGAGAGAGCACAAGCACGAGGGGCAGAGGGAGAAGGAGACAGAATCTCAAGCAGACTCCTTGCTGAGCGCAGAGCCTGATGCGGGGCTCCATCTCACGACCTTGAGATCAGGACTGGAGCGGAAACCAAGAGTCAGATGTTCAACCGATTGAGCCACCCAGGCGCCCCACATCTTATTCTTTTCCAAATAAATGCAATAAATTCTTTTCCAAATAAATGCCCATGGAGCAAATGCATATTTTTTTTAAATGAGCATTTAGCATCAACCACAGGCTACCACCAAATGGACAAGAGGGTTTCTGTAAGATGTATGTAAACGTCAAAGGAACGCAGCCTCGAGAATGCTCGAGAATGCTCAAACCCAGAAGGGTCGTGATGCGCATCTACACAGCCTTCTACACCGTCTCCCGTGCCTTCAGCTGGAGCCCGGCTGCCCAGCCCAGACGCACTACAGATGAGAGGCTGGCTGTAGGGCGAGGTGGCAGGGAAGCCACAGACAAACCAGAAAACTCTCGAGCCTGAGTTTCCACTTCCTCCCCAACTTGACTGGTTACCAGAACCGCCCAAGAGTAGTCACCATGAATTCAGTCCCCCTGGAATTTCCCTGCCTGACCAGAGAAGCAACAAGAACCAGGCTAGTCCCACACCCCATCATCGTTGAAGAAGCGCAGTGCTGGGTCTGAGAGAGGGCAGCCCTTAGAAGGAATCAAAGTGTGCTTGGTTCACATTTCACCACAAGACAGGAGGATCCTCCAACATGCAGCTGATGTTGAGCATCCGCAGGAAGGCATGGTCTCATGAGAGGGGAGGGAGTGATCTCGAGAAGGCATCCAAAAGGAAGCTGGAACAGAAGGCCACGTGCGCTCTCCTCCGCTGCCTGCCCTGGGATCCAGACACAGCTGCCATCACCAAGGTGGTAACGAGGCAGAGAGGGGACCTCCCATAGCTCCCAGCCCCTGTGGTCCCTGCAGGTCCCTGCAGATCTGTGGACTCCAGCTCTCCACCTGTGAAACCTGATCGTAAGCAGCCTCTAGCTCTGCAGTGCCGGATCTTTTTGGATCCTCTATGGATGATCATCAAGGCTTCACCCACAGGCCCCCTCACTGATTTCATAGGAATGGAGCTGTGTGCAGTGTGAACGTCTGTGAGAGACTAAGGAAGGAGAAGATGTTCACCAATAAGTTATTGGCAATTATCTAGGTGGAGTGAAATTTTAGGTAGTGGTTTTTTTTTCTTCCTTATATTCTCTCACATTGTTTTAAAATATTAAAATAGGCATGTAATCATCTTGTGACTATAAAAACGGTATTTTCGTTCTGAAAAAAAAAACTATTTTAGAGGAGAAAAATAAGCTGTATATGATGATTATGAAAACTATCAGAGACAGATGAATTTTTTTTTAATTGAAGGAGGAATTGAACTCAAATCTAATTTGTCTTGAAACTTAAACTGCAAAGCACATGTCCTAATATCATGGTTTACAGGGTCCGTGAATGCCAAAGAAGTAAATTAAGAAGTCAATTGGACGAGTGGTGGGTGTCACAATAGATATTGGTATTATTCAGTTACACAAGTGAGTTGACAAATCACAAGGCCATGTACCATTTGGTGTTGAGTGGCTCTCACTATGATACAGTATTATTAAAATATGGGCATTATGGTTTTTGGAAGGAATACAAAGGACACACTCACAAAGAACACACTCTCATCATAGCCTAGTTCATACAGCCGAGAAATAAGACTGAAAACACTCTGGCTTCACTTCATTCTTTCTGCAACATCTGAATATGCATGTTCAATCTCCTGGTCAGCTGGACATGTATTCGTGAACTCATCCCTAGCATAAGCATTGTTCAAGTATCTCCAGATGCCAGTCATTTCAGAAGGAAATTCAAAATCTCTGTATCTCTTGGCCACGACCTGAAAATCAAGAGGAAATAATCAGCAAAGGAAAAGCCCACTAATGTAGACAATTAGATCAGACAATCCACTCTTTTAAGGTGTGTAATATATTCTCTTTCTCAAGTCCTGAAGTATTCTTCTTACAGCCAGCCAGGCTACCCCAAATTTCACTTCAACTTTGCAACAGGAAAGTTCATGAAAGTACTGGGCTCAAAAGAGTGGCTCCACACAATCCTGCCCACCAATTTATCCTAGATAGATCTTGGGATCCACTGGCATCAATTTGGTCTCTACTTTGGTGGACTTCTCCTTGTCTTGCCAGCAGTTTGGGCTTTGTGTGTTCTGCTGCTGTGTTATTTGGTGCCTAAAGATTCATGAGGATCTTTAGACTGTGCCTGATTCACTGTGAAGTGCTCTCTTTTTCCTACTTGCTGAGCCTCACCTCCTAAAATCCCAGATATCTGTGTATATTATTCCTACAGATTTCCATCATTCTGTCACTGAAGAGATCACCTCATTGTCAACAAAGGAACACAAATCCTTATCCTCATGGAAATGGTAGATGTGAGGACAGGGCAATTGAGAGTGAACTTCATGGGAAACACAACAGTGTGAGATGTTTCCTTTGGCTGGAGGGGCGTCGGTGAGGAATTTGTCAGAAAGGACAGTATATTCTGGTGGGCACTTTATCAGGTTCCTGGGGCTGCTGTAACAAAGTACTATAACCTGGGTGGCTTAGAACAGAAATTTATTTTCTCGCAGTCCTGGAAGCCAGAATTCCAAGATCAAGGTGTCAGCAGGACACATTCCCTCTGGGAGCTCTAGGGAAAGATCTGTTCTCTCCCCAGTTTCTGGGAGTTTCTTGACTTGCAGCAGCATAACAGCAATCCTCACATGGCATTCTCCCTATGTGTGTCTCTGTGTCCAAATTTCCTTTTTTTATAAGGACACCAGTCCTATTGGATTGGGGGCCCACCCTACTCCAATACAACCCATCTTAACTAATTACATTTGCAAAGATCCTATTTCCAAATAAGGTCATGTTCTGAGGTACTGGGGATTTGGACTTCAACATATGAATTTGGGGGGATGCAATTCATCCCCTAACAGGGACCCAGGACTACAAACGTCAGTTCTGCTTTGTGGCCTCCTATTGTATTGGTTTCTGGATGAAGTGAACAAGGGACAACACAAATTAGAAGATCTTTGGGACCTATCACTCAGATCTTGCAGGCCAGAAGCCATTGATGCGGCCAAACAAGACAATACCACTGTCAGAAACCCTCCTAAATTGTTTGACATCTTTTACCTTAATTCAACCTTACTGCTATTGATGTTAAGAATTCTGCTTTCCTTTTGTTTGCAAAAAGTCAAGGTTACGGTTAGAGCATCCTCCACTCTGAGGCTCACAGATTAGGCAAGAGGTCACCATGGCTAAAAATGAAGCCCAAGCAATTTACAGTGTCTCTCTTGACTGGTTCAAGGACTGCTTCTTTTCTCTACTCAGCAGCCACAAAGCAGAATGCCACATCACTTCTCTCCACTTCCCCTCCCTGTTCCTTCAGATTAAGGGACGGGTGCCAGAATACAAAGATGGCGCCTCTGTGTGGTTCCTCCTTCAACTCTCCCTCCCCAGAGATCTCAGCCCAAAAGTGATCTGTGTGGGGCTGTTCCCTGATTCTCCTCTCATGGCCCCAGTCCTCAAAGAAGTTTGGTGTTGGACATTTCAGGACTGTACTATTTACTTTTATAGAAATCTGAACTTTGCTAAACATACAGGGAAGCGTGCATTGGCTCTGTGACACCTCACACCAGACGAAGTTTCTTAGTCTTCAAATTGGTATTCTGTCCTTTTCTGGTTTTATGAAAGATGAAGCTTTACTCTATTTTTTCATATTGTTTTTGGTGGGTTTATAAATTCCTTTACTCTCTCATCTTTTATCATAAATTCCTTTAGACCGAGTCTCATTTCCCTTCCGAAGATGCTCCATTCTGAAAGATTATTAAGTTGTTTGGTATTTTGAGTGCTCAATGGCTTTGAAGAATTTGCTCTCCGGTCTTATATTTGAGCCAGGGACTGCGTTATTTTACTCTGAAGTCTACCCCATCTACTGAAATTTAAAAAACTCTTTTCTTATAGGAGCTAAACAAGTGGCAATCGATGGTGTATGGTTGGGGCATTTCTCTTGCTCTTCCCCAACCTCCATGTACCCCTTCCCCAACCTCCATGACCATATAATGGTCATGGCAATGACTACAACACATCCACTGAAGGGACTAAACCACCCACAGCTACATAAATATCTTGTTGAAAAATGGCTCCCAAACATAGGAGGTTTTGATGAGTTGAAATGCTTTCATTACATTTTAGATGTTGGGAAACTGGCAAAATTATTGAAAACAACATTCACTTGAGGGCTCAGACACATCTTCAAGGCTTGGATTTCAAGTTAGTATCCTTCAAGCACACTGGGGAAGAGAGAAGAGGAGAAATGGGGCAAGGATTAGGAAAGGAATCGGGAAGGAAGATGAAATGCAGAAACGAAAGGCAAGGCGATGATGAGGAGCAACCAGGGGCAGCTGGTAGCCTGTAGGAGTAACAGCAACACAGATTAGGTGAGCCTAATTTGTAAATTTCTAAGTGTCAATGATATGCTTAATTAGACCACCGGGTCCTTGATGTGGACTTCCCTGTGTCTTCTTGCCCATCTCCCCTATCCTTCTACCAAGGACCTAGGTTTGGACTTGGTGGAATTTTAATCATAAAAGTGCCCCAGAACAAGGCTTGGCCTTCTTCTTGGGGCCTTCAAGGCTACTGAGGGCCAAGAACATTGCAGTTGTAATAATGATAACAATTAACACCTGTAAGTGACGTGAAGGCTGGGGGCACCATTGAGAGCAAGCCATAACTCCGGAGGCCAAGTGTAGGGCCATCTACTTTGGAATCCCCCAGGGTCACCCCTGGAAGTTCTGATTTAGGAGACCAGAGGCTGGATGGGGGATTTACAATTCTAAAAAGCTCCCCAAATAATTCTTATGCCTACTAATGCTGGAGAACCAGTGGTCTAGAGAGCCTTTAAACCCTAAAATATATGATGCATGATGCTGACTTCCCATTCAACTATCTGGGAAGACATGATGCCAAACCTGGCAGAGGCCCAGCCAAGGAGCTCCTCCCTAGCTATAGGGGGTCAATACTAAGAGCTGAGAAGACACACCTCTGTCATCCCTACGCAGAGCCATTTCCCCCGCCAATCACCAACAACTGACTGAATTCACACTGCCGTACTCCCAGAGCCTCAAGCATTAAATGCCGGGTATAGTCACTGTCGCCCTCAAGTTGTCTTGCCATAACTTTTCTTTCGGCTGTGGGGGTAAGACTTGGAACAAGAAGCAGTGAGGATGGAGGGGTGAGAGCCAAGCTCCCAAATGTTTCTTGAGACCACCTGAAGAATACCTGGGAATATCCATGTATCTGAGACTGGGGATTCGACTGCCTCAAAGAGGAGAAAAAAAAAAACAACTGACTTTTTAATTCAGGAGTCTGCATTTTAGATTGTTTTGATGTCTGGCCAAAATAAGACAAAGCCCCATTCGTGTATTCAGCACCTGCAGCAGGAGGAACATCAAACCTTTATAATGTGAAGCTTGGGTAAGAGGTTACAGTCAGCTAATGTGAGCTCATCCCCATCCAGGAACTTCCTTCCAGAAACAGTGACGTCCTCAGTGCTGTAAGCATCGATTTCATCAGGCAAAGGGCTATTTAAGTAATTATCCAGCTTCTTCAGGGCCTTCAACAGGTTCTTTTCATAAACTAGAACACAAAGGCAGAAAATGACTAAGATAAGCCATACGAGTTAATGTCACCTTTCTCTAGGGGAGGAGGGTGGGAGGATGGGTTAGCCTGGTGATGGGTATTGAGGAGGGCACGTTCTGCATGGAGCACTGGGTGTTATGCACAAACAATGAATCATGGAACACTATATCTAAAACTAATGATGTAATGTATGGGGATTAACATAACAATAAAAAAATTTTAAAAAAAAAGTCACCTTTCTCTAGATATCAAGGAAGGAGTCAATCACCTTTCCCTCATGGCACATGGCTGGGCAGCACTGGGGAATTGGAGGGAAGGATGTGGATTTCTAAGATCTGCATAAAGGACTCACTCCTCCCTGGAAGATAATTCTGCTGTCTACACAACACTGCTCCTTCTTGAACTCATCCACGTATTCAAAAATATTTATGGGAAGCCCATAAGGAAGTAAGCACTGGCAAGAGCGTCATTGAAACTGATTCCCATGGTGCAGCAGGTGATTCCTGGTGGGGATTCTTTTCCCCTCAAAATGTTCTTTTCTGGGCTCCCAATCTCGATCTCCTGAAACCCACATGCAGATTCAACACTAGAGGTACTTTTTCCTTATTTCTAGATACAGGTCCCTACTCCCAGGGACATTAGTCAGAACTCCCAGGATCTTAGAAGCCACACCAGAGGCTGAGCAAGGGGCAGTCCGAGTGGAGAACACTGAACAGGAAGATGGCAGGTACTCACTCTCATTTGCATCCTTCTTGGTGTTTTTTATAAATGCGGAGAATTTGGCAAACACATCATTTCCGGCAAAGTTAGAGTCAGGGTGTTGGGTCCCCAGCTTAGGGTACCTTGAAAAATTTAGGATTGGAGTATCACAGATAAGCAATGTTTGAGTTGGGCTCATACAAATGGGGCGACGTGGGCGGGGGGAAGACAGGTCTTTCTCTGAGAGGATATAAAAGAAAAAAACTTCCCCCTTGAATGTTTTCCTAATCTTTTTATCTCCAAGCTTTGGAAGCAACAGTCTAGGGAGAAAGCCCTTGCTGTTCTCATCCTGGCACACCTTGGACCCGGCTGGTCTTAGTTTCCTTTCAAGTAAGACAAAGGTGGTGCACTAGAAGGTTCTCTTCCAGGTCCGACACTCTGCAACATCCCATGGTAACATGCACACCTTACCTTCCAGCAGTGGACCTAAGAAATGGCCGACCCATTAGACATCGACCCACCTCCTCCCCACTTCCTGCCATCAAACCGTAATTGCCAACCTGCAGGTGCAAAGCAGAGAGACCCAGGCCTATCATCACTCAAGGCTTCTGATCTTGCTCTGTGTTTTCTGTGGCACACCGCAGTACAGCAAAGGAAGTTAAGTACCGTGGCCACGGAAAACCAAATACATGAATCCAGGAGCTTTCAAATTGTCTGTGAAGGGGGAAAAGTGACAATCAGGTTGTGAGTGCTGGTTTTACGAGGCCTACCTCGGGGGAGCCAGTTTCTCCTCTAAGAACTCCTCGATCTTATTCACATCCGTCTTGACTTCACCATCAAAAGTCATAAAGGGAGGGTTTGTTCCAGGAGCCAGATTTTGTAGGTCTGCGGGTTTCCTAGGGTGGCGGTGGCAGGGGGGGTAGTGAACAGCAGCTTTTGTAAATAGTTGGCAAGGTGTAGACTCATTTCCAAAGCTTAGCCGGGTCCTCCCCAGTTTACAAGGAGCAACCCTTGAGAATGTCAAAAGTGATCGTGGGTTTACAAAATGTCCTACTGACAACGAAAGTGTGGCTCTTCTCTGGATGCAGAGGTGAGAGAAAGTGAACTCTCCCCAGTGTCCTCACAGGAGATCTGCACACACAGGCTTTTGAGAGGTTCTCCGCTGACCAGGAACGGGGTGGGGGGGGAGCAGGTTCCTTATGGTGCCCCCAACTCCTCCCTGATCACGTCTGATCCGATCCTGTCATTACTGATGAGCCCAGACTTGGGCTTCAGTTCAGAGCCCTGACCGAGGATGGATGTGCCATGATATCGCCCGTGGGTCCTAGGAGTGTGTGCGTGTGAGTGTGTGCACATGTGAGTGTGCCCGTTTTGAACGTGTGGGTGTGTTACATGAGTGGGGGGGGTATGAGTGTGGGGTGTGAGTGTGGCTGTGAGTTGGGTGTGGGTATGAATGGGTGTGCCAGGAATCAAGTAGAGTTATTTCAATAGTGCATCTTACCTCTTCAGGTCCACTGTTGTCACATTAAATATAACGCCCTTTAGCCAGAGAATCATAAAGAGGCGCTGGGAAAACGGGCAATTCCCAATACTCTCACCATCATAACCAGCCTAAGTGGAAAAAGGAATCCTTATCAGAGCCAGCCTCACAATTGTAAGTGCCAGATTCCGCACCGCGCCGGCACAAAACCGTTACAGATTTGTGTTAATGGTCATGACGCTGTAAATACCCTTCTGGGGCCATTTCACTGAGCCGCTGAGCTCCGCTGGGGTGAGGGTGGGGGAAACACAGGGACGGGCTGCACCGAGCATTTCCTTCTTCCTTCCCACCACTCACCACTTCCTTCCATGCTGGGCCTCTGCACGGCTTCCGCACAGGGAAAGAGCGGCAAGTGGGAACTCCCTTTGTTACCCAAGACATGCTCTTTCCCTCCCTCTGTCTCGAGATCCTCTACAGAAACAACACACCTCTTTCCAGGATGAGCAGGCTTAGAAACACCCCAGCAGACTCTCCCCCTGAGACACCAGCCCTCATGGTCTCTGTGGTGCCTGTCTGCAGAATGAGAGGGTTGCCTTATCTGCATCCTAGATCCCTGGACACTATAAAACATGGATGTCCCCTCATCTGATTCATGGGGTGGCGGAGAGCTGGGGGGCATTTGTACCGAGAAGGGGGATTATTACACAGTTGGTGTTGAGGGGGGGTGACTCCTCCCCAGTGACCCAAAGCAGGTCACATCCACACACAGCTCCCCCAAACACAGACACACTCATACTAAACACACGTCCTTCTCGTGGGCTCCTGGCAGAGGGGAAAGGCAGGTGATGGGGAAGAGAGGAGGGGGGGGCTACACACTCCCTAGGAAATAGAGCAGTAGAATCAAGGCCAACAAAGGAAGCTCCCAAATGTTTCTTTCTCCTGCCATCTTGCCCCCAAGCCTCATGTCTCTGACAAGCTCGTGGCACAAATAAGATGCTGCTGGAAAGGCAAGAAGGTGGCTTGGACATGCTCTTCACATCTCCAGACTGCAAGCACCACACCCAGCCAGACCTCAGTGACAGAAACAGCCACAATTAATCCAGCCGCACATAGTTAGGAGAAGCCGGAGAGGAAAGCACTGTGTCTGTAACGGGCCTCAGAGGACATGAGGCAGGAAGCGAGCTGCTGGCTTGGGAACTGAAGAAAGGCAAGAAAAGATCCCAAGAAAACTGGACCTTCAGAGAGATAGTGTCCTTAAGTCACCTGAAAGAGTTGTTTTTTCTTGTTTTTTTCTTTTTAAAGATTTTATTTATTTGACAGAGAGAGAGAGCGAGAGCAGGAACACAAGCAGGGGGAGTGGGGGAGGGAGAAGCAGACTCCCCGCCGAGCAGGGAGCCCGATGTGGGGCTCGATCCCAGGACCCTGGGATCATGACCTGAGCCGAAGGCAGATGCTTAACGACTGAGCCACCCAGGCGCCCCTGGAGGGGTTGTTAATAATAAGATGTCCTAGAAATTAAGAGGGTAAGAGACCCCCAGTTTTTAAAAGATTTGATTGGCCTTTTTACAAAAGACACATCCAAATGGCCAATAAGCACATGAAAATGTTCCTAACATCGTTCGGCAGCAGGGCAGTGCAAATTAAAGCCACAAAGAGATCCCACAGCATACCTCCCAAAACGGCTAAAATGAAAAGCTCTGACGATACCAAGTGTGGACAAGAATGCAGAGCAACCGCACTGCCTTTCGCTGCAGTCGGAGGGCAAATGGCACAAGTACTCTGGAGACGTGTTTGGCTGTCATCTACCAAAGTTAAGCATAAACCCTACAGCACGCCACTTCCACGCCCGACGGGAGGGAGCGATGAGGGGCACGAGAGACACAGTTGTTGAGAGAAAGAAACCAAACTCATAGGAGTTCAGACATAGGCAAACTTCTCTGGGTGACTGGAGTCCGAAGAACAGTTGTCCCTGGAAAGTCAAGTATTATCCGGGAAGGATGGGAGGAAGGCTTCTTGGTAGCAGAAATGTTCTAGATCTTGATCTCCGTGGTGGCTACACAGGTATATTCAAGTGGCAGAGTCTTAGGTTTGGGTTATGTTACTGCATGACTTAAGGGAAAAAAAAGGTAAAAATATGAATTAAAACACTGCAGAGAGTTGGATTCAGTAAGTCTTGCCTGGGGCCCAGGAATATGAATTTTTAACAAGCTCTTCCGAGGTGATGTCACACTGGTGGCCAGAGACCCATGAAGGTGGATTTAATGCACATCAAGAGGCACCAACAGAGGAGGAGGAGCCGGGGAACACAGTAGGGCTGCTCAGGAAAGGCGGGGAACGGAAGGAGAAAAGGGGGAAGAACGGTAAAGAGCAACCTGAAAGGAGAACTCATTAGAGGGTGACACAGCTAATGGAAATTACTCACACTATGAAAGGTAGAAGGTATATTGAGATTATATTTGCAGCAATCCAAAATTTCACAAAAAGGAAAAACTTCTACTAGATTTATTTATTTATTTGGGGCTGGGAAGCAGAGGAAGAGGGAGAGAAATCCTCAAGCGGACTCCCTGCGTAGCGTGGAGCCTGCCCCTGGCTGGATCCCAGGACCCTAAGATCAAGACCTGAGCCAAAACCAAGACTTGGGCGCTTAACAGACTGAGCCACCCAGGAACCCCATTCATGAACTATTCTTTTGTGTACAATAAACTCTAAATACTATTCTAAAAAAAAAAAAAAAAAAAAAAGAGGCACCAACAGACTTCGAGAACTGGATTCAGAGTGCTGGAAGCTCCAGGCCCTTGCTGCACACCCGTCCACCCCCTCCAACTCTCCAACCCCCACCCCACCCCCCAGGCAGGCGCTGGCCTGTCAACCCAGCAGGGGGAAGGGGCTGAGGATTCCCCCAGCTGGAGTCTGAAGCTTCCCGGCGGCGCTGGAGGGTTGGGGAGGCGGGCAGGCAGGACCCCCCCTCCCCCCGCACTGAGTGGGCATTACAACCCCCCTGCAGATGGGCCCTGAAAACAGCTCCCTGCTTGGCCGCCTGAGGCCATCCCCTGCCCCAGGGTCCACCCCCTCCCGGCCATTCTGAAGGCCACCAGGGCTCCTCCTCACTCCATTCTGGAGCAAGAAGAGCAGAGCTGAGTTACATAAAACTCCAGGCGGCTGGCTGCAAGGACCCCTCCTAAGCCCCGGTGCTTTCTTAACTGCTGCAGGTTGGGGCAGAATCAAGCCAAGAAGAGGGGGCGGGGCCCCGAAAGCACAGGGACAGAAAGCCACATATTTTGGCCAGTCCTGACTTGCTGGCAGCTTCTAAACCTCTTATTTTTAGAGTGGTTACACTAAGCACAGTCAAGTCTAAGATAAATTCTGCAGAGTGGGGCAAGTGTTTCTCTTTCTCCCTTGTCTCTGCAGCCTTGGGAATCCTGTCATAACTCATTCCGAATGTGGCCAAATCCCCGCAGAGCCCGTGTGTGTCTGCATTGACGGGCATCGACGAAAGCTCATCTTGACAAAGAACTCCAGGTCTGGGAAGGGGCCTGTCCCCCCCACCCCCAAATTGTTCTTCAGGCCGCCTCCTGAACGCTGGAGAAACTACTTCTCCAGGAAGAATAAAGGGGTTAGGAGCAATCCGTCCTTTCAAAGTAAAACCTGCCTTTGCCACCCAGCTCTGCAGACACAGACACTTGGCAACAGGCTCCTTTCTGGAACAGGGACGGAGACAGGTGGCCGGAGGATGGCGCAGCGGCCTGCAGGCCAGGGCGCCAGGAGCTCCCAAGGCAGGGATGAAAGTCACAGCCGCCTTCTGCACGCGCCCCCCCCATGTGGCCCCAAAACAGGACCATTGCAAGCCAGCGGGGCTAGCAGGCTGGAGGCTGTCCGGCCTTTTCGAGAATGAGTCCGTTTTCGAGAATGAGCCAGCCACCCTGGCCGCCAATAAGCAGGATTTACATACTCGGTGTTGCCTCATCTTAAATGGCTCTGAAAACACTTGCCCGTCTCGCGGTCTGTTGTAAATGAGGGGTTCGGGGGAACACATGGAGGGGGTGGAGCGCCGAGGATGCCTCGCTGCAGGGTTTGATTACTTTAATGTGCTTTCAGTGCTAGGACACGCCAGCGAAAATAAAGGCGGAGCTAGGCACTCTCCACAGCCCGGTATTGAGCAACACTGGGAGGGATGGTGTTGGTCATGTTCATTACCCACTCCTACTCATACGGTAGGAGTGAATAACTGACTCCGTCGCCATAATTGAGATGTTTTATGGAACCAAGTTTTATTTTCCGTTGCTGATAATTCTCCCAGGCTAATTACACTCTGGGCTAAAATTTCTCAGCAGAGTTTCTCAGCCCACGGGGGGAAATTTCTGTATGTATACCTTTCTGATAAAAATCAGATGAAGCAGGGTGAGCGATCAGAGTGTCTTGTTTCCAGTGAAGACCCAGATGCTTGGATAACCCAGAATTGCGTGTCTGCCTTTCAAATGCAACTGTTCTGAGGGCCTGTGATGGTAATTCTCGAAAGGAAAACACAAATGCCTCCGACAGGGTCCGAGGCATTCCTTTTGCCACGAAGGGCAGCTGTGGCCTCGAGGGGGCTGTAATTCTGTGGGTCCCGGCCTGCGCCCACCTGCCCCGCACAGAGCCCCCCGGGCCCAAGGCCGAAGGGTCCCCATGTCACCGCAGAGCCTGGCGTCCCTCCTCACCTCAGGCTTCTTCAAACTAGAGCTTCTCCCACTTACCCTCTGCACACTCAAGCCATTCAGAATTTGTGGGGAAAATATATATATATTTTTTTTCAAATTTCCTTTCCCTGCTTTTTGCTTCAGGCAGATGACCTCTCCAGCACTGTACTGGGGTTATAGGGAAGGGGCACGACCCCCACCCCCAGCTTCCACTAAAATGCCTCCTGCACTGCCACTGCCTTTGAGGGACCAAATGGACCCCTGGCATCCCGGCCCAGACCTGACACTGGGGTGACAACCCCCCTCAAGGTATTTTTGGCAGCTCCTCAGCACCGCTCCCTCTCCTTTCCGTCAGAGCAGGCCACACACCCACCACCTTGATTCTCCAACTACTTGGCTCTACCTTCTTTCTAGAAAATTCTATGGGGGCCTAAAGGTTAAACATATTCTATAAAGTAAGCCCTTTTCCCCTCCCCTACCCAGATGTAAAAGGAAAGACAACTGGGGGGGGGGCAGAGGGAAGATAAAGGAAGAGGCAGTAAATCACTAATATTCTCATTGTCCCTTAGCTGATAGCTGGCTTTCACCCAAGGGGGTAGGACAGCATCCCGAGTGCAGGGAAGTATTCCAGACCGACCCCGCAGGAAACCAGGAGGGACGTGGGGGCGAACAGCTCATTTGGCTCGTCACAGGGATTGAGAGAAAATCAGTGAGTCATGACAGGCTGTCCTGTTTCCAGCGTGCTGGAGGCACTCAGGCTGAACACAAACAGTAGCTGACCAGGGTGGGCAGGAGGCAGAAGGCCAAGTGTGACGTGGGAGGCCGCGGGCAGCCCCCTCGCAGGTTCAGTGTGTCTATCCTGACTGGACGTCTCCACAAGGCCGGGGCTCCCTTCCTGACACCTGACTCTGGGGTCTGATGAACACCTCTCACGGTCCCTGAGGACTCAACAGTTATTGACCACCGACGTGGGGCGCCTGGAAGCCCCGGGGCTCGCAACAGAGAAATGTGGGAGCACTGACTGCTCCCCGTGCCGCCCAGCCTGCACCCACCCTGTCTCTGCACCTGCCATTTGGAGAAAGTCAGGACTGGGAGACCGTCCCACCCCAAGGAGAAGGCCTGTGGGGAGCAGTAGAAAGGTGGGGGCACTCCTCCTGGGTCTCTTCCGGCTCCCATTTGGAAGCAGGTCACTCTAACCCTCAACACGGGGGTGTCTGGAGGGAGGGACCCATCTTCGTTCATCGGGGCCACTCCCACCAGCCCTGGCAGAGTTCCTGGCACACAGGAAAATGACCAGAGGCCTGAGTCCAGTGGCTTCCATACACCTGGAGCCTGGCTGGCCTCAGAAAGTGCCTTCCAGCCCCTCCCTGCTCTTTCTTTTCTGGGCCACCTTCCATGAACTTTTCCCTTTCAGAAGCTCCAAATTCTTCCTACTAAGATATCACCCATGGAGAGTGACGGTTAACAGTGGGGAAGAAAATAGAAGGGGCTGGAGGGAGGGAGGTGGGGGGGAGAGGGAGTTGGGGGGGAGGCCTGAGTTACAGGCTTTAAAGTCTTCCCCAAGCCTCTTGAATCTAATGGTTTGACCTAAAATGCAATATTTAAGTAGATCTGAGACTTCCTGATTTTGAAGAATTCTGTAAATTTTTTAAAAAATGTATAATTCTTTCCATCTGCCTGATAAATGGAAGTTTCTATTTTGGGGCAGCGTGGTCAAGGGGAATGAGCGCAGGCCGTGGAGGCCGGGAGAGCCGGTGTGAACTCCGGCCCCACCACCGACCAGTGTGTGACCTTGGGCAATTCACGTGTTCTCCCTGAGCCTCAGTTTCTCCATTTTAAAAACAGGGATAAGGAGAGCCACGCCTTGCAGGATCTTGGTTTGATACCCCTGGGTCTCCCGGGCACTCAATAAAGGCCGGTTATTATTGTCATTATCCCCCATCAGCAGCATCAACATCATTACTCCACCAAACGGGAGGGCACCAGAACGGACAATTATGGAATTGAGGGAACTTTTTAACAAGGCTCAATTAGTGTGATTTTCGTGCCAAACTGTATAGCCCTTAAAAAGCCACAGATCCCCCCCGCCCCGCCCAAAAGTAACGCCTCCTATATCTATTCCAAGTGAAAATTAACAACCGAGGTCGTTTTCTTAATTGCAAAAGCAAACACATCTTCAGCCAGGAGGCAAAAAAGGGCAGGGCCTGGGCTGGCATTCATGTCTGGGAGCTACACCAGCCTCTTGGGGAAGGGTCCAGAGGAAAGAACATCTGGACAGCTTGCGCGCACCTTGACCGATGGCAAGGCTGACAAGCCCCAGGGGACTGCTTTCTTCCCAGGAAATGGCACCAAAGGCCCCTGCTTGTAAAAGTGAAGGGGATCTCCTCTCTGACTTTTGCCATTGGCGCTAAGGGACCCTGACCGGTTGTGGGCTGTCTTGTGTCCACTGTCACTGGGGGATAGTGAATTGCACGTTGTGGAAGAGACCCCATCAGGATTTGAAGGTCTACACGTCAGACCTGCAGATCCACATGAAGAAAGGTTATTATAACCAAGGAGGAGAGAAATTAATTAACCGATCCCTTTCTTGTCGAATGAGAATGTTTTCAAAGGAAATGCCTCCAAAACCAGTGATTTTTCAAAGCAAAGAGTCATTGAATACTTGCTCTGATTTTAAGTATGTTTCTAAACCACTGACAGCCATTAATCAGATTTAATCCTCTCAAACTCTTGTAAGATGCCTTAGAACTACTCCCATTTTACAGATGGAGAAAACTGAGGCTCAGAGAAGCTAAGCAACTTGCCCAAAGACACAGACAGGATTGGGTGAATAAAGATTTCTCTTATTCTCCCAAATGGAATCCAGTTAATGGTCCCAGCTTCTTTCCAGGTCCTCAAGACGGAAACCAGAGTCTTTACCTGAACATCGGTCTGTCCCCAGCACAACAAAGGTCTCAGAGCCTCCCACCCAAATTCCTGCAGCAGCCTCCTGCTGGGTCTCCCAGCCTAGGGTTGCTAGCGCCTCTGATCTTTTCTAAATCCTGGACCATCTAGATAAGATGCCATTTTCCTTATATCTTAGATCATTCAGCTGGAATGTTGTTCAAATGCAAATTCAAATGAGGCTGCTCTCCTTACAGTGTGACCAAGGCAAAGTACCTCCCCTTCAGGGCCCCAATGTCCTCATTTACAATGGAGGGATAACAGTACCTACCTTTCCGCGTTGGACGAGAATTCATTAGATGTTACAAAGAACAACGCCTGACCCCCGGAAACATTTGATCATCTGTTGCACCTTCCCTCCTTCTTTCCTCTCCTTTTGTGAAACTGAATGAAGGAAACCTCATTTAAAGTTCTCCTGCCCAACCAACTCCACGGCGGACCCAACAGAAAGAAGCATCCCCTGCATCTTCCAACAGGAAGAAGCCAGCTTTGCTATCCCAGCAGCAGGAAGGAAGATTTTCTCTTCACCCGGCAATGGCCCGGCCAATGAGAGACAGTCACAGCTCAGCCAATGAGAAACCGTCACCTCCTCAAACTCTCACTTTTCTCCGACAGACTTTCATTCAAAGCAGCCCCTCCAAGTCCCTCCTTTTTCTCTAAAGTAGCATTCCTCTCCTTTGTGCTCTGGACTTACCTACTGTTTTGCCATAGCTTGCACGTCCCAAATTTCAATCCCTCTGCCATTCCCGAATATACCCAGGTTTCCTGGTGAAATAATTGGCTGTTTTGTTTTCAAGGTTGACACTTTATAGGCCAGTTAACCCAGTTATTCTCCTCAAATGCTGTTCTCTCTCTGGCCAACTGCTGTGTCCTTAATTATCCCATGTCACCCTCCTACAAGACCTTCTGTCCACCTCGCTACCATCTAACTGCTGCCTCCAGACCAGTAGGTGAGCACTCCCATTCTAGATCCCTTTCTGTGACTGTCCACTGGGCATTGCTTTTGCCCTTTGCTGAATTCTGCTCGCAATACAGACAGACGGCTCCTCCTGGCTTAGCACCAAAGTGTTGACTAATTGTTTCCTGTTAGTTGCATCCCTTCATGGCAGACCGTGTCAGCCTTCTGAGCCGGACAGGGGGTTGTCTGCTCCCTTGTAGTGTCTGTAACACGTTCATTTCCTGCCTAACCCCCTGACAGCATCCACAGCACTGAGCCAGGCCTGCGCAAGTCACTTTACAAAAACTCCTATGGTGGATCAAATGGCCACGGCCCTGCAAAGTTCTAGCAATTCCTCATCACCTATAGTTCCTTTAAAGCCAGTGAAACCCCGCCTTCTCCCTCAGGAGAACATCCGCCACACCCAGCAGTGTGGCCAGCCTCCTCGGCCCTCAAGCATCTCCCCAGCCTGCCTGTCCTGGGGCACCTTTCCCCACCCGCCCAAAATGACTATCTCTGGGTAACAAACTCATCCTGGTCTGATTTTAAAGCTGGAAATTCTGCATCGCCCTCCCCCAGGCCCTAGGCAAACTGGAACAGCTGGTCACCATACCATCTGCCCAGATGAGAGCCTTATTTTTTTAGGGGAGGAAAAACATAATAAATGTCCTCCTAGATTACCTAGAAGCAGGGCTTTGCTCCTCCCTAACCAGAACATCAGCATAGATTAGTGTAACGACCGATCAGATTAGGTAGCTGATACCTTGAGTGCTCAGAACTATCCGGCGCCCTGGAAGAGCGGACGATAAACAGAGGGTGAGGTCTGCAGGGGTCCAGGAAGGAGGGAGGAGTTACGACCAGCCTGGCAAACGCCCCAAGTTATGCAGCACCAGCTAATAAAAGAACAGCCTTTCCCTTCCTAGCGGCTAGGGGAGCCCTTGGGAAAGAAAAGCAGTTAAAAATCAGTGGTGGGGTTCAGGTGGCAAACTTACCCCAGAATCGCCCAACTCTGGGTGTGATGGATGCTCTAGACCAAAGGGAACCACAGACCCTGGAACCCAGAACCATGGGCCAGGAACCAGGATCTCCAAGGCCACAATTTCTCTCGAATCCGCCCTATTACCCCTGGGATTAAAAGGAACAGCAAGAACCTCCATCCCAGTCAAGTAGGAAAACTTTCCGGATATACCCTACGTCAGAAGCCGCTGGGGAGAAAATCTGCCTCACGGGAATTTGGAGTTGATAGATCAGTACTGATTAGGAAGTGTTACCTTAGAATTTATCTCCCATCTGTCAATCCAACAAGAAGACACATAATTAGATGCATCTTCTCAAAATAATTCACCTGAGTCGTTAAGAGGATCATAGATCTCAGTTCTTTTACAAGTGTCATTGAGAATAGAAGGGCTATGTTGTAAAACAGTGATGATGAGGACAACTAAGAATTAGCATTTACACTCCACCACTCATTGTTCTAAACACTTCACTTGTATCAACTCAGTCCTGACAGCAACCCTATTAGATGTAGGTACTATTACTAGCTCCATTTATAGGTGAGAAAACTAAGACACAGAGAGGGAAAGTAACTTGCCCAAGGTCACCCAGCAGGACTTGAACCCAGGAATCAGCCAGAGTCCATCCTCTTCATCCTACTCTGGACACCAGCTTATGTTTAAATGGAACTCCAGCAAGGTCCTTCCTCAGAGTAAAGGTCTGCCTCTTGGTTTTACCACCATCTCTTTTCAGTAAGGATTGGAGGTGGCTTGGGGAATCCGTAATTATAATAAAATGCATATTACAAGCAGATGCAAAGGACAAACAGTGGTTGGGACAGAAAATGGAGCTGGGTTAAGGCTACCAAAAATGCATGCCCTGTGTGCTGGGGCAGGGATAGAGGCAGAGGGGAGAAGACATTTGACAATCCTGGGAACATCTTGGCGGCCAAGTGGGCTGCGGCGGGGGCGGGGGGGGGGTGCCCTCTGGCCATGTGCTACATATTCTGTTCCCTCTCTAAGAAACTTTTGCTAGAACTCGAGGTGACAATGAGTTTGACATTGCGCCCCCATCCCCACAGCTGGAACACAAACAGTCCTTCTGCCCAGTCAACACCAGAACCTCCCTACCGCATCCAGGGCTGGCATCTGCCGGCAGAAACTAGGGAGTCCTGCAAAGCCATGCACCTTAGCAGATGATCCCGCCTCATCTTCCAGCAGGGCAGGCAAGGCCAAAGTGCTCCTTGAAAAGATCCTGTCGATTCCATTGGAATCCACTCCATCACAGACCATGTAGCATGCCCCATGCCATATGGCCAAAGGAGTTTGGATCTGGAATTTTCTTAAGGCAGATAACAACCAAATGCCTGATCGTGGCCATGAGCAGCCTTCATTAAAAACCTGCAGAGAGCCCTAAGCACGAAGCAAGACCATTTCCTGCTGCAGCCCAAGGACGTTCAGACTTGCTCTTATCACTGGAGAATCTGAGAAGGCGTGGGTTAAGGACCAGGAGGACAACCTCAGAAGCAGACAGGAAAGTACCCACCAACCAACTTTCCAAGTAGGTCTACTCTTGACCACAACTTGCTCTGGCCATGGCTCAGGGCAATGATGACAGAGGGTGAAGCATAAACTCGAAGATGACTTACTGGTGCACATGGACAGAATAATGGCCCCTCGGGGATGCCCACATGCTATGTTACCTTCCGGGGCGGAAAGAGCTCTGCCAGTGTGATCAAGGCTGTGGCTTCGAGATGGACAAGTGATCCTGGATTACCAGGTGGGCCCAATCTGATTACATGGGTCCTTGCAAGATATGGTATGTGACTGGTCTGCAAAGATTTAACAAGGGAACAATGGTCAGAGAGATGAACGCTGCTGGCTTTGAAGATGGAGGAAAGGGGCCGTGAGCCAAGGATGCAGGTGGTCTCTAGCAGCCAGGAAAGGCAGAGACCTGGATTCTCCCCAGAGTCTCCAGAAAGAGACAGAGGCTGGCTCGTGCCTTAGTTTTGGCCCAGGGAGACTCAGGTCAAGCTTCTGACCAATGAAACTCAAGATAATAAATTTGAGTTGTTTGAAATCACCAAGTTTGGGGTGATTGGTTACAACACCAATAGGAACGAACACAGTTAACTGTTCCTTATGAGAATGCTAAACCTCTTTTCAAGACAGTTCAGTGGATCAGACAACTAATCAGTCATGGAGAGGGACAAATCCTGAAGCATTGGCACTCGGCCTATTCCTAGAAACTTCCTGCATGGAGCCACCCCTCTCATCTGCCAGGGATTTGCGTGATGGCCACGGGCACAAGGAGGATAAGTACAGCTACCATCTGAAGAAGGCCCATGTTGAACCCACTAACAGCCAAGCCAAGACCACAGCTCCTCTCTATGGACTTGTGAGACAATAGTGCTTTGACCTGAATGGTGGGGAATCTTGCTTGTTCCTCCATGTCACCTTTGGGGTCACAGCTTATGATGAACCAGCCCCAAGGTAGTTTTCCACTGGGACTCACCCGGCTATATTCTTTGCCCAATTTTTTATTTTATTTTATTTTTTATTTTATTTGGTAAGACCCAAATTGAGGATTCATCCGGCCAAAAATCTAACTGGTCACAGTCACAAATCATCATATCTAGAGGATGAGGGGTCCCCCAAGGACATTTTGCCTCTTATAATCTTGGTTCCTTACTGTAGTTTTTAGAACCTGCCTTTTCAAAAGGCCTTTGGAGCATCAAGCTGTAGAACAACTTCAAGAGGCTGATGGCGCTCCCTAGTGGTCCTGAGATGCACCTTCAGACTTCCCACCTTCACTCTTACCACATCCATCCCTAAGTTCTGGGGGAAAATGTCACAAGTTCATTTTTTAGCCCCTGTAGGGGGCTTTACCTTTCCGATTTTCCAGGGACTCACAGGTTTCCTGCTACCTAGATTTTCGATTTTTAAAACCAGTAAAGTCCTGGATAAACTACAATGCACTGGTCTCCCTGCCCTTGGACTCCCTCTTAGACCCCATGTTAAAACCAACAAAGAGGGCATTGTCTCTCTGTCCTAGGCACTGGGCAAACACAACTGGGACCTGAACAGTATGGCTTTAAAAAGGCCTCTTGATTTGAGATCAGCAGCTGAATTGTGCGTACTTTGCTCATGTTAGGAAAATAGCAATTTATGACTCGTAAATTATTTCTCAATTCTCACTGAAGAACAATGGAAAGAGGAGGGAGGAAGCACAGTGGGTGGGAGAGCAGGGTCACATTTGCTGGGCAGAACAGAACATGAAAAAAAATCTAATTATCTCTAGAAGCGTCCAGATTCAGCTTTCTCAACTTGCTCAGAATTCTGTAGCTCTTTTGCAAAAGTCATTAGAAATCTGTAGCTTCCTGAAAAACAAAAGAGGTACTTGTTTTCTCTTTATTTTTCTTTGTAATGTTTATAAGTTTTAAGGAAGCCAAAGACCTAGAACCATCTATTTACAAAGAAGAAAGTTTACTGCCTCAAAGACACTCAGGTTGGTTTCAATGACCAACAAATCAAAGTTGTATTGATTAGGACAGGGAAGGGGACTAGGAATTACATAGTACTTTTTGTTCAGATTAAACTAGCCAATTAATCAGAAATATCTTAAGGGTTACCGAGGGAATTCTTGAAAGACAGTTTAGGATGAATGTGGATTTTAGGATGCTTTCCTTTTAATATTTGGCAGAAACCAGAAGCTTTGTGGTTACTTTTCAGGTGGAAGGCAAAGATCACCTGGGCTGTATGATTTGTGAGATCTGGAAGAGCCCACCTAGCTAAAGATGCCCATACCAGCCTTCCACGAAAGCCTACATCTCAGAGAATCATCTAGAAAAAAAGCCAGTCTGTTAAGATAAGTGGTCGCGGTTACTCTTCTCTTCCCCAGGAGGACATGGGCCCCAGCAACCGCCAACCTTCCCACAAATTGACACTGTCCATTTCCTCGTACACAACACAAAAATGTCCACTTTGATGACCCTTTCTGCACTTTCCTACAGGTGTTTGCTCCAGTGGCAAAACCAGATCAACACTCTTGTCTCGTCTTATTAAATGTCATTTTGTAAAGTTATGCTTGTCAGATCGCCTTCCAAAAGTTTCGAGGCACTTTTGAGAAGCCATATTCATTACCACAGCTATAGTTCTGAAGGATATTCAAAATTTCAAATTAAGTCATTTGGTATACTATCATGGAATATTACTCAGCCATAAAAGAGTGTAATCTTGCCATTTGCGACAACGTGGATGGACCCAGAGGGTATGATGCTAAGCGAAATAAGTTAGAGAAAGACAAATACCATTTGATTTCACTTATGGGTAGAATCTAAAAAACAAAACAAATGAACAAACAAACAAAACTGACTTTTAAATATAGGGAACTAGTGGGCGAAACAGGTGAAGGGGATGAAGAGGTACAAACTTCCAGTTATGAAATAAATAAGTCACAGAGATGAAAAGCCCAGCGTGGGGAATATAGTAGATAATATTGTAATAAGGTATGGAGACAGGTGGTGACTACACTTAGCGTGGCAAGCATTGCATAATGTATAGACTTGTCGAATCACTGTGTTGTGCACCTGACACTAATATAACATTGGACATCAATTATACTTAAATAATTAAAAAAAAAAACATCTGGTATACTGAAAAACAGCAACCGAGGGTACCAAGTAGGACAAACAGAACAGAGCCATTTCTAGGCATTAGTTAATCAGTGTCTCCTGCAGTTGTCTTGCCTAATGGAATAATGGATTATCCCTGAGTGGCTTTTGCACTTCAACAAGAATAGCAAACAAATGAACAGCTCCCAGCACAAAACACAACTTCTCGGAAGGAGAGAGGTGATTACATAACGCACTATGGGACCCCAGACCAGATCAATGGTATAATGGGATGGTATTTTTACTTAAATGCAAATTTAGTAAACTTTGTCCTGTATCTTCCTGGTTAATAAGAAACCTGAGCCACATCAACTTGCTAATTTTCCCTGACTCACCCTGTTTTCCCACCGAGATCTGAAGGTAAGCCTGCATTACTAAACAGAAATCCCAGGCTTCACAAGCTTTGGACTCAAACCAGCCTATCATTTTGCATCGGTTAAAGGAGACAGAAGAATCAACCAGGAGGTCACAAAATCCTATCAGGTATAAGTTAGGAAGGGTTGGCATTAAGCTTCAAAAGCAAGAAAATCAGAGTCAGAATAAAAAAAAAAAGTGCATTTAGTAAAATGACAAAATGCTAGAGGAACTATGCTTGGGAAGGTAACAGCTCCAGTTGTAACAATTAGATTTTATTTTGCATTTCCTGGCAGGCTCTGATGAGCTCCATACAAGTTCAGGGGTTCCTAGGTCATGGATAATAAGTGTGTTGAACTTTGAAGTTCTTTGTCAGTGAGCAGAGACACACAGTACCGATCTACAGATGTTCATAATTTAAATGGGGAGACTTGGGGGCTCCAGACATTACAGAATTATCTGGAGGCTTTATTAGTCCCTAGGACTATATTCTATGCCCTGGCCTGACCCACACAACAGGGAAGGCAGGTGGCCTAAGGCCAGGGGGATCAGCTGCTCTCCAGACAAGGAGAAATACCAACGGGCTGGCCACGGCTGAGGCTAACGCCCTGGCTTTATTATAAGGAAGTCTTTTCTGTGCCACATGCTTTTTTTGGCAAATATTGTAACTCCCTCCCCACCCTCACCCCTGGGAAAAGAGAAGGAGGGGCCTATACTATTTCAGGATTCCCTAACCCTGACTCTTTAGCTCAAAAAAGACAGTGAGCCAGAGATCAGCTTCCCAGAGTTGTCCACAAACCAGTCAAGGAGCAAACCCTTCCAAGGCTCCTGTTTTTAAAAGGGGCAGTTATGGTAAGCGGCCAGGAAACCGATGTCCCTAATTTGTTGCAAATCATACTGTGGCCTCCGAAACCCAGTGTCGGGGTGATGAGTCACTTCATCCGCCCAATGGAGACAGACACAAGAGGAGAGACTGGGGTTTTCTAAAGATGTTCGCTTATTGTCCTAAATCCAAACCCCACATCGGGCTCCCTGCTCGGCGGGGAGTCTGCTTCTCCTTCTCCCCTCTCCACCAGTTCATGCCCTCTCAATCTCTCTCTCTCAAATAAACAAATAAAATCTTAAAAAAAGAAAAAAAAGAATTGTTGTATTTCGGTTTTATGTTGAGGGCCAAAGTAAGGCTTGGGAAACTGGACTTCAGAAAGGGAGGCAACAAAATACTCCTATTTGCATAGAATAACTTGCAAATATTGCACTCTAGGGTGTCTGTAGCTCATTAACTACACAGAAGAAGACAGGTGCCCTCCCTTTCAGGAAGAATATGGAGTGGGAAGATGATCTGGCTGTGATATGGCGGATGCCACCCATCAACCAGAAGTCGATCCTGGGCCCCTGGATATCCAGGCATGTTCCACCCTCACCCATCATAAGCTTGAGCAGGATCAGAGTAGCCCCTCGCCCTGCTCCAGCCCCCAGGTCTGTCCTTTGGGAGCAAACAAGGGTCCAGATGCCCCCGCTGGAACCCCAAACAAGCTCCCATGATCCATTTATAGGAAAGAAGGGGACAGTCTTCTGTAGGAAGAAGGAAGCAGAAGCTTCTCTCACCCCATGACCACAGAGCCAGAATCAGGGTGGCTGCTCAAAGGGGATATGGGCATCTGTTCGGAGGGTGGGGGGAGACCAAGGAGCATCATTTTACGCTGCACTGCAGGTGAATCAAAAATCAAAAAGCACTAGGGAAACATCGCAGCCAACAAATGGACTGGTCTAAAAGCTTTTGCCAAACCCAGGGAAGTGAACCCAAAAGAAAAATCTCTAGTAGCCACAACCCCCAGAGAAGGCCGTGGACGGCCACATAGCACAGCAGTTATGGACACATTCACACTCCATACTCTATGCTGGGGGTTTAGTGCCCCTGGAGTGGTGCCAACCAACTCTAGGGGACACCAACATCAATCCCCTCCCCAGACAGTTCTCAGAAAAAGGTAGCAGAACTTCAGACCCCTCAATGCCCCAAATGAGAAGCTTGCAAGTGCACCTTCCATAGAAGAAAATGAGCCAGAAATGAGGATTGGCAGAAAAAGATCATACAAAACGATACTCAGAATGGATGGTGCAATGCAAGGCATGTGCTTTGAAACATAAAGACCTCGGAATCGCTCTCTGGTTTTATTTTGCATCCACCTCCCAATCCCCAGAGGAAAACCATTCCTCTTCAGTGAAATCCTTGCTAACACCAATTAATTTGGCCTTCCCTGCGGATAGCCGCCTTCCTTGCAACACACCTGTGTTGGGTTGTGTGCTGAGTATTGACAACTTCTTCCCAAGAGTGTGTCTGACCGTGACCACTAGAGGGGCGGGAAACCAAAGTGGAGGTGGAGAATCCAGAAATGGACACATCTCCAAAGGCAAGCGAAACAAAGGCAAAAATGAACTATTGGGACTTCATCAAGATAAAACGCTTCTGCACAGCAAAGGGAAGAGTCAACAAAACCAAAAGACAACCGACAGAATGGGAGAAGATATTTGCAAATGTCTTATCATTTAAAAGGCTAGTATCCAAAATCTATAAAGCACTTATCAAACTCCACACCCAAAGAACAAATAATCCAATCAAGAAATGGGCAGAACACGTGAACAGACATTTCATCAAAGAAGACATACAAATGGCCAACAGACACATGAAAAAATGCTCCACATCACTCAGCATCAGGGAAATACAAATCAAGACCACAATGAGATACCACCTCACACCAGTCAGAATGGCTAAAATTAACAAGTCAGGAAGTGACAGATTTTGGTTGAGGATGCGGGGAAAGGGGAACCCTCCTACACTGTTGGTGGGAATACAAGCTGGGCAGCTACTCTGGGAAACAGTATGAAGGTTCCTCAAAAAAGTTAAAAATAGAACTACCCTATGACCCAGCAATTGTACTACTAGGTATTTACCCCAAAGATACAAATGTAGTGATCCGAAGGGGCATCTGCACCCCAGTGTTTATAGCAGCAATGTCCACAATAGCCAAACTATGGAAAGAGCCGAGATGTCCATCGACAGATGAATAGATAAAGAAGATGTCATATATATATAAATGAAATATTACGCAGCCATCAAAAGAATGAAATCCTGCCATTTGCAATGACATGGATAGAACTTGAGGGTATTATGCTGAGCAAAGTAAGTCAATCAGAGAAAGACAATTATCATATGATTTCACTCATATGTGGAATTTGGGAAACAAAACAGAGGAGCATAGGGGAAGGGAGGGAAAAATAAAACAAGATGAAATCAGAGAGGGAGACAAACCATAAAAGACTCTTAACTCTAGTAAACAAACTGAGGGTTGCTGGAGGGGCGGGGGTGGGGGGCTGGGGTAACTGGGAGATGCGCATTAAGGGGGGCACATGATGGAATGAGCATTGGGTGTTATATACAACTGATGAATTACTGAACTCTACCTCTGAAACTAATAATACACTATATGTTAATTAATTGAATTTAAATTAAAAAACAAAAATTAAAATAAATACATAAATACATAAAAGTGCCCCAAGTTATCAGAAAGAAAGGTCCTATGGCAATAAAAGCCGATGCCTTATTTTCAGGCCCCTGGGTAGGCTCTCACTTGTTGCTGAAATAATCTACATAGAAACAGAAGAGCATTCGGGGGATTAAAGGTGGGGAAGGATTTGCTGGGTCTTACGTCTGAGACCCAAAGTGGGCTACATGCCCCAGCTTGCCCAGCTCACCCTTGAGCACCATCTAAACTGGACCTGCTCTGGTTCCCTGGACTCCATTTCTCTCCCAGTCCACACTAACTGCCCAGGACCCCGGGCATAGCAACCCTCCAACTCTTGCCAGAAGAAGAGGGACCCACGAGGGGATTGATGTCACATTGGCTTGCCCGTCAGTCTGTTCAGTAAAGGAAAGATCTACTCGACAAAGTAAGGCTCAAGGGTAAAAATGGCACCAAACACTGTGTGCCCTCAACTAGAAAACACAAAACCCCCTTCCAAAAGGTAAAGTTGCAGAAAAAAAAATAGAGGAAGATTTTCTTTTATGGAATTTGGGATGCTTAATGCTTGCTGAGCCAATGAATGAACACAGGAGTCGATCCATAGATCAGTGATCCCCCAAACACACTGACAGCACCCCACCACAGTGCGAACAGAAGCATTCGGTGTCTAATTTGTCAACACATCCTCAAGGTCTAGGGGACAGTGACAATGGGGCGAGAAGAGAGGCCCAACAGGGTAGGGTCAGCTTCTGGAGTGTTGCTTGCTTGACTCCTACTCCTGACCTAGTTCTGGATACCCATTGTGGAGAGAACATTCTGGAATTCCACGTACAATGGCTAGTGTGTGAGAAATTCAGAGCTCTAAACTCATCTCACACATTATTCTCGAGGAATGAATTGAATAATTTCAGGGGGATTTTTAACTCTTTCCATTTTTATTCAGATACTATGGCGCAGGAAGTCACAACTTAATAATACTCTACAAACCTTGAATAGCTAATCAGCCTAATTCGTCAGAATAAGGAATGCCACAGGCTTGTAGTTCTGAAAATCTGGACTACACGTTTAAAAAAAAAAATTCATTACTGAAATAGGGGTCACCAATTCCTTTTAGGGGGAAGGACATTCTTAAAAAGGAAACTTCATTCCTGGGAAAGATGATGTGAGTTGAATTGATATATTGACTGATTTTCCCACGGAAACAATGATACAACAGATTATTTTCTTTGCCAAGAACTAATGGAACAACTTCTACAGAAATGCCCAACCAACCACAAAATTGGGGAAGGAGTATCCTAGGAAAGGTAAAGTATTCTAAAAGATATATAAACCCCTTCAGTGGGCGACGGAGATGACATGAGGGAAAACCAACAGAAATGTGACAGAGAGAGTGCCAGTCCCTAATGCACTAAGCTCTTGCCTCATTTCCCCATTTCTGTAAGGTGCAAGGAAGTAGGTACGCTGCTTTCGTTGGGGGAGATTCTGACCCTGCAGCCATCAGAAATCTGATACCCCAGCTCCAATGCTGGAATTCCTATTTTCGAGCCTCCCTTCAACTAAGGGAAACCAGTCTTACTGCATCTCAGTCACAAGACAAGCCCTTTATGGAGGCCCGATGATTTTGTTGCCTGCACATTCCGTGCAAGCTTTTCTCAGCTCAGCATCACCACCTCCCGTCTTCCTGTACGGCGTGTGCCAGCAAAGGAGAATCCACACTGGTCCTTCCCCCACCTCTTGGTGCAGGATGGAGCCATGCAGCGTGGGGCGGGGGAGCAGGCCACCTGCAGATGGGAGGGAGGAGGGCCCACGGGGAGCGGAGCAGAAAGCCGGATTGTGCCCTGCGGGACTCCTGTTATCACCACCGATTACAGTGCCAAGGTAACTGCCAAGGTCAATAGAAAGGGCTGTATCGGCAGCTTTCAGGCAAGAGGCCAATGACTGTGATGATCCCAGCTCTATCACTGCCATGACTGCTGCGTAGCAGAGACCATCTGCAAGGCTTCTGGTCTTTAACTTTTCCCAAGGCTGAGGGAACGCTAACTGGACGGGAAACAAGCCCTCCGGCCCATTGTCTTGTCTCGTGCCTTCCCTCTTCTGCCATCTAGCGGAGCAGCAAGATGATCAGCGAGGACAGCGACAATCCACAAACCCTAGGACAGAAGTAAGGTTCCTTGGAGAACAGGAGTCAAACGGAGAGATACTCTCTTTCCCCACACCTCTGAGGCCTGAAGAGAAAGACCGTTATGCCCCCCGTTTTCAGATCTTTGTTGGTAGTTTATTTTTATACTAGCATATGACACAAAGATTATGTGTCCCGCTTCTTGTAAGCCTTTCAAGGAAAAAGGTATCATAAGTGCAGCAAAGCCTAGTTTAGAAAAGAAAAATTGAGTGTTTTTTTTTTTCTTAAATAAATACAAGGCTGCACTATTGATAACGCTTTCAAGATTGACTTTGCCCATCCAATGGTTTAGGCTGTCCGTCCCCAGTGGAGTGGAGAGATGGGCCCGTTGTCTGTACTTTATTAATATATTGTGTTTATGAAGTCCCTCACTCCAGGCCACACACACACACACACACACACACACACAAAATATATATATATATGCTCTATTTTGAAACATGCTTCTCACTCTTCCATATACTTAGAACTTAAGAACAATTTAAGTCATCGTTATACCTACTACATCCTAAGAAATATATTTTAGATCTTAAAACTTTGAAACATAGATCTGAACTTTTCAAAAAAATATTCATCCTGAATACATTCCCAACTATGTATAGTATTTATTCTTTCCAACCGTCATGACAATCAATGTATTATTAGATGGATTAGGTGGTTGACCACCCCCCGACCCACGTAGCTTAATCACCGAATCAAACTGCTCTTAGCTTTAAATTCTGGCCAAAGGCTTAGTTGTGTTAGTATTCATTGTCACAGTAGGTGAAATCAAGTCATAAGAAGTACACGGACGAACAAAATGGAACTTACTACTTATCCTCATATATGAATTATGCTTTAAAAACTCCAGGGCTATTTTAATCCTTATTTAATAATATGGCCTGATACCAACTGAAGCTTTTACACGGACATGAAAAGCTTATTTCCTTGTAAAATTCTCAAAAGGAATTATTACAACAAAGGAACATCTTGTTCTGGAAAGCCTGCTTAATAATGCAGCCTGTTTTTATATACCCTGGTGGTTTGCGTTCTTGAAAGGCTGAGAATATTCCAGTCCCTATAGTGACCGCAGAGGGAAAAAATGTATGCAGCAAACAGATGAACCAGCCACAGGGAGCCTTCCTTTCATTTGTATTGCCCACTCCTGGACTGGCCTTAAACCCTTCCGTCCCTCTCACCATGCCCTGTCTTTTGACCCACCCAGATTAGAAGAGACATAAGCCATACCTCCCAGTTACCTACTGCCAAGTAACAAATTACCCCAAATGTAGTAGGGGGTGCTGCTTTTTTATGTCTCGTGATTTCATCAGTCAGGAATCAGGACAAGGCCTTCCACTAGGTGACCCTTCTGTTCCACGTGGCATTGACAAAGGTTCCTCAGTGGTGTTCAGCTGGTGAATGGGCCCATCTGAGGGGTCCAAGGCAACTTCACACACTTGTCTAGGGTCTCGGCAGCATGGCTAGAAGGCTGGGCTCAGCTAGGCTCGTCAGATGGAGCACCTACACGTAGCCCCTCCAGCTGGTGGCCTCAAGAGGGTCAGTGGAACAAGGCAGAGCTGCATAGCCTTTTATAGTGAAAACCACACAGCATCACTCACTCTTACCATATTCTACTGGTGACCAGGCAGTCATGCGGGGTCTGGCCAGATTCGGAGGGAAGAGAGAGACTCAGACCCCATTTCTCAATGGGAGGAGGGTCAAAGAACTTGCAGCCACCTTTAACCCACCACATGATGATGGGATGGCAGGGTGTGCCGAAATGCTCCAATCGTTTGTTTATAGATCCAGTTCTTTACTAACTTGAGCTGGTTTAAGAAAATTTTAGCAGTGCCTCAAAGCAGTGGAGTTATGTTTTTTATATCCAGTGATGGGCAGAGCGATATCTCTGCGGCATTTTCTACAGCAAATATCAATATCTGGAGAGTGACAGAGCAATCTTATTTTATTGCTGATGTTTAGGACGCAGAGTCATAATATATTGCTTAAAGTGGCAGTTAACAAAAAAATGTGCCGCTCATATCTGATGTGTTAATACTTCTGAGTTTTCTTAAGCATTGAATTCTCTGCAGAGTTAAATGACACAAAGAAGCCATTGAGTTGCAACCCAAAACTTCATCCAGTCTGACCATGTATGGGAACAGAGTCAAAGGCATCCCTGCCTGGAGCTCAAACAAAGGGAACAAAGTTGGGGTGGAGAATAAGTCGGTCCAAGAGTCTTCGAACTCACTGCCTCCTTGACCCCAAGGCACCCAAAAAAAGTGTTAATTTCCCTCATTTAGGAAGAAAGCCCCGTGTCCCTGGATCTCCAAACCAATAACACTTTTATTCTGCGTGGCCTTTAAAGCACGTGAGGTCTGTGATGTGCGGAGTGCGTCAGACATGCCTGTGGCTGTTGTCCGAAGGGCCCCATCAGAACCCCCACAATGACCTCCTGCCCTGAGTCCTCTTCCCCCCACCCCCTGGGGCCGGGCTGGGGGCACTCAGGGGGCACTGCTGGGGGTGCATAAGGAGGCTCTTCCTACTGGACCGCAGCATCCTAAGCCCCCAGGAAGGTTAGAAAAACACAAAGACAAAGCCTTGGGCAGAATGGGTCCGGGTTTTCTCCTCCCGCAGTGGCTGGCCACCCCTCCAGGGGAGAGCCCTCCTGGCCAGAAAGCAGAATCACACAGCTTTGTGAAAGGGGACCCAAGTCTCTTGTGACTCTGGGACCGCTCTGGACCCCCACACTCGGAAACAAAAGGGGGCGCCGGGGCGAGTCTCTACTTAATTGGCACAGTGTCTCTTCTCCTTCATAAGAAAAAATGGCTGCTGGGTGCCTGGGTGGCTCAGCTGGTTAGAGACTGCCTTCGGCTCAGGTCATGATCCCGGAGTCCCAGGATCGAGTCCCGCATCGCATCCCGCATTGGGCTCGCTGATCGGCGGGGAGTCTGCCTCTCTCTCTGACCCTATCCCCTCGTGCTCTCTCTCTCACTCTCTCTCTCAAATAAATAAATAAAATCTTGAAGAAGAAGAAAGAAGAAAGAAGAAAGAAGAAAGAAGAAGAAGAAGAAGAAGAAGAAGAAGAAGAAGAAGAAGAAATGGCTGCTTCGTAGAGATGACAGAGAAATGACTCTAGAAAGGGTACATGGAGTGGCCCAGATCTCAGCTCGAGGCCCTCCTTGCCCGTGTGTTGTAATTACGGTAATTATATGGTATTGACATTTGCTGTGGTAAATGCAGCAGAGATGCCGCTCTGCCCATCACTGGATATAAAAAACATAACTCCACTGCTTTGAGGCACTGCTAAAATTTTCTTAAACCAGCTCAAGTTAGTAAAGAACTGGATCTATAAACAAACGATTGGAGCATTTCGGCACACCCTGCCATCCCATCATCATGTGGTGGGTTAAAGGTGGCTGCAAGTTCTTTGACCCTCCTCCCATTGAGAAATGGGGTCTGAGTCTCTCTCTTCCCTCCGAATCTGGCCAGACCCCACATGACTGCCTGGTCACCAGTAGAATATGGTGGGAGTGATGCTGTGTGGTTTTCACTATAAAAGGCTATGCAGCTCTGCCTTGTTCACTGACCCTCTTGAGGCCACCAGCTGGAGGGGCCACGTGTAGGTGCTCCATCTGACGAGCCCAGCCTTGCAGCCATGCTGCCGAGACCCTAGACAAGCGCGTGAAGTTGCCTTGGACCCCTCAGATGGGCCCATCCACCAGCTGAACACCACTCAGTGACCTCTGTCTCTCTCCCCCATTTTTTGTTCTTCTACTATATTCCTTACTACAGTGTCCGCCATAGAAACAGAAAACCAAAGACGACTTGCAACATGCTCAGACCTTTAACAGCTGTTCAATTACTGTGCTCAGACACAAGCCAAGGTCTGTGAATGCAATGTGATGACGCGTGAGGCATTGCTAACTTAGATGGAAAGAATTTATGAGATTATAAAATTTACATTCTGCAAAATACATCATTAAAAACTGACCACCCAATTCTTTTTACCCGATGCAGTAGGCATGCTTGTACATTGCTCATTCACTTTCCCATCCATCGTATATGGCACAATCTTCCAAAGGGAAGGGACTGCAGCAGAAGGCCAGAGCCCAGGCTATCAGAGATCTAGAGGCCAAATCCCCTCCCCCCTTTAAGGCTCACTGCACAGCCTGCCATCGTGCACCCCCCCCATTCTAGCACCCCCGCCCCCGTGCTCCCCGTGCACTCTAGCCATTTCCTTCTGGATCACTCTGTAGGCTGAAAGCTCTAGGAAAGCAGGGGCTGTGTTCATCGCTGTTTGTCACTGTTGTACCCCAGTCCCAAGCACAATGTCTGATACTTGGCAGGCACTTCAAAACTCAATATTGAGTTTTGAAGCCACTTGGGTTCAAAACATCGCTCAGGAGTTTGGAAGACTGAAATGCAGCTTTTACTTCTCCCCACAGCAAAAGACTCAACGTTCATGTGGCCAACCAAGCCCAAAGGGAGAAGAAACAGTGAGTTGAGGGTAGAGTCCATAAACCTAGTAAAAATCTGGAATTAGAGACTATTTCTAATCTGATGATTTCTTACACACACATATCATATTAGACTCACCCCTGCAGACTGAATAAGTATATATCAACTGTTGCCCATAGAACTATCCCCTGAGAAGCTGCCAAAGTATCTCTCCAAATGATCTTTGGTATTTGAGTATTTCAGTTACCCTCCCACTAATTAAATATAAACTCTGGGTAGTCTTCCACAATTCACTGGATGTCTACAATAGGATTTGTCATCATTCTCTATAAATTTTGGTCGATCCTTTCAACAGATGAGGGCATAAGTAGAACATCTGGCTAAGAGACAACCTCAGAAGCAATATTTTGATATCACTGCACCATGTATGGTTACTTTTCACCATAGTTTTAATTTGTGGGACTCAAGTTCATCCCAATAGATGGCACACCAAGATCAAAGTGATATATCTTACCTGTTCAGATGGAGCAGAGTGGCATGAAATGATCCTGCTATCTATATATTTTAAACCTTGTTTTGAGTAGGAATTCTTACGATGTAAGAAAGAATGTAACTCTCCAAGGGCACGCGCTTGATAAAAATGTTACCTGCTAATTAAAAAGGAAAGGAGAAAGGCAAGACTTGAAATACCTAATCCTTCAGGACTCAAGAAGTTATAGAATATAAAGTAAAACAGAGCATTTAAGATTCTAGTAAACGAAGCTTGAGATTCTAAGAGCTCTGTCACAGCCTATGTTTTGTCTTCCCGTGCATCAATTCCAAGAAGTTACTAAGACTAAAAGGATAAATTACTCCAGTACAAATAGTCAAAATAGTCCCATAAAAATATATGCAACCCACATGACAGACAATGGCCTAATTTCCTTAATATAAAAATCAGGGAGAATAAGGCCAAACGTAGATTTGAAAAATGGGTAAAGGACATAAGCAAGTTGCTCATGGAAAAAAGATACCAAAAGTTGTTAGATCTATAAAAGTAAACTCAGTCTCACACACACCAAAAGAGATGTGAATTAAATGACAATGGGCATCATTTTTCACCTCTCAGCTTCAAAAAGTTTGAGAAAACTCTGAGTGGGGAAGGTTGGGGAAATCAACATGGCCTCCATACTGTGTCAGGGGGACATTATGTGGTGGAACCTCTGAAGAGGAAATTTGGTAAAGGTTATCAAAATCTTAAACAGGCATATCCTTTCCCATAGCAATGTCATTTCTAAGAACTGAGCTTCCATATGTGATTATACATCTGTTTGAGGGATATTCACTACAGCATGGTTTAACACCCAAAAGAGGAAACCACCTAAACATCCACCTGTAGGAGACTGACTATAGAGTATACCCATCACTAGAAAACTATGAAATTTTTAACAAGAATTTGATAGAGCTACAGGTACCAATAGGGAATGATTTCTAAGATATACTATTAAATAAAGAAAGCAAGATGTAACCCAGTGTATTTCCAGTGTACTACTTTATATGGAAAAAAAAAAAAAGGTGGGTGTGGTATTTTTAAAAAATATGTCCACAAATCCTTTGACTTTCCCTTTAAAAGGTGGAGTTTAATTTCGATCTCCTTGAGTATTGGACTTAGTGAATAAGACAGAAGTGACAGTGTGTGGTTTCTTCTCTCTTGGATCTGTGCTCTGGGGAAAGCCAGATGTCATGTTGTGAGCACACCAAAGCAGCCCAGGGAGAGAGCCCCAAGTGGTAAAGAACTGAACCTCTTGCCAACAGACATGTGAGTCAGCCACGTTAAAAGTGGACCCCCACCACCACCCTAACCAATCCTTCAGATGAGACCACAGCCCTGCCAACATCTCGATTGCAACCTCATGAGACAGAACTACCCAACCAAGCTGATCCCAAATTCCTAACACAGAGAAACTGTGAATAACAAATGTTTGTTGTTTTAGAGTGCTAAGTCTTAGAGTAATTTATTACACAGTGTTAGATAACTAATACAGTGAGAATATTTACATGTAAGCTTGCATATGCACAGAATATCTCTGGAAAGATATGCAGTGGCTGTCTCCAGGAAGAAAAACTGAGAGGCTGGATGGACCTCAGGGGCAGAAAAAGACTTCCCTTTCATTGCATTGCATTGCATTGCATTGTATCTTTTTATATTTATAATCTCTATTTTACTTCAATCTCACCTAAATCAAGATCAGGGACTGCACAGAAAAATAACATTTCCAACAACATGTATAAGACGTGTAGTGTCTTAAATATTTTTCACTGTGATAGACACTGCTGATTCTTTCCTCAATAGTCATTCCCCTTCTTCCTTGCTAAATAAAACTCCAATTTTGTGCCAGCGGCAATGTATCTAGTCCCAGGTCATGAATCAAAGGAGGTTTAAGCCATAGGTCAGCAAACCTTGTCTTAAAGGGCCCAACAATAAATATTTTAGGTTTGCAGACTCCAGCTGAAAATGGAATTTGATATTGTCTCCCTATGGGGAGGAGAATGGGTTGCCAGAAGACATGTTGACGTCTTTAGAAGTTATCTGTATTGTGAAGAAAGAATCTTCCCCCACCCCCAACTATGCCCAAATACAAAGCCTAGTTTATGAATCAGCATTCTGTCAGGGAAAAAAAAAAAAAAAGCAGAAGTTAATGATGGAAAAGGAGTTTAGGAGATTTAAACATCCACCTCCCCAACTCTCAGAGAAAACTTTTCTTTGCTGAATCTCACAGGATCTCAGAGAGTGGCTAGAGCAAAGGAAACCTATTTTCAAAAATCTTGAAGAATATGTACTAGGGACTCTCAGAGGGTCCCACTCTCTGTGTCTCCGCAAATACAATCAAATTGATAACAATTTAGTGACTACCACTGTATCTGCGGGTCCTTCTGCTAGATACTCCTACAGCCTCCTACTCACCTTCGCTCCCTCCTCCCCTACTATGTGCCAGACCCTGGCTGGGGGTTGGGAGGACAATGGTGGGCAAATCTTTGCAGTCCCTGCTACCACACGCTTTCAGTGCTCAGTCTCCGTCCTCTGCGCTAGATGGTAAACTCTGTAAGGGCCGGGACCCTGTCTGTCTTGCTTCACATTGGGTTCCCAAACTCTAGCACAGCACCTAACACATAGGAGGTGATAAATCCACATGGGCTAAGTTAACAGACTCATCTACAGCCCTGTGACCCACTTGAACCTAAACCATGGCTCAGAGCTTTGTACTTTATACATTCCTTCAAAGTCTAGGTTTTATTTTTCTATGTATATGAAACTAAAGGGTAAATTTACCTGCTTAAAGAATCCAGTGTGGTGTTTCTGAGGGTATCTTACAGATCTCCAGCTAGTCAGGGAGGTAGGATATTTGAGAGGCGGCCTCCTGGAGAACAGCTGCCCTTGAGAAACCAAGGCTATAAAGGAGACCCCCCATGAGGAGGAGGAGCTCATGCTGGGGGTGAAGCATGATCGCTCACTTACTTCCAGGAGTCCAGAGCACACGGCCCATCAGCCCAGTGAGGGGCAGAAGCTGTGGCATATGTGTACCCAGCAAAGCAGAGCCAAAAATTCCCACAGCCCTGAGGGAATTCCAGCATCTTGCAGCCCTGCTGCCAAGACATCTTCATGGAGGAGAATGGCTCAGGCCCTTTCAGAAGGGACGCCGGACTGGGACAGTGGGAAACAGGTTTGTGTCCAGCTTCTCACTAGCTGAGTCACCTTGGACTATGCATCCATTCGGCTATTTACCTATCATTACCAAAAAACACTGACTGAGAGCTTAGAACAAACCCACCGCCATGCTAAAGAAGGAGGACACGATGTGGAGAAGCAATTACGACGTGGATCTCTCTCATCGTGGAGAGAGGGACCATGACCCCCAGTGTGCATGTGCGTATGCATGTACGTCAGAGGTTAGCAGAACATGGTGTTCGACCTCAGTTTCCACCCTGACTAACTCTACTGATTTCATAAATGTGTTTGTAAGATCAGCCATCAGAAAGGATGAATACTTACGATTTAGATCGACCTAGATGGAACTGGAGGGGATTATGCTAAGCGAAATCAGTCAAGCAGAGAAAGACAACTATCATATAGTTTTATTCATACGTGGAATATAAGAAACTGCGGAGGATCATAGAGGAAGGGAGAGAAAACTGAATGGGAAGTCATCAGAGAGGGAGAAAAACCATGAGAGACTCTTAACTCTAGGAAATAAACTGAGGGTTGCTGGAGGGAGGTGGGTGGGGGATGCAGTAATTGGGTGATGGGCATTAAGGAGGGCATGTAATGTGATGAGCACTGGGTGTTATTTGCAACTGATGAATTATTGAACACTACATCTGAAACTAATGATATAGTATATGTTGGCTAATCGAATTCAAATTTAAAAAATGTGTTTGTAAGCAGGTTGTATAAGACACTCAGAAAACAACAAAAAATGTTATTTTGCAGGGAGAGGAAAAGTCATAGAAATGCATCTTTGCTCATTTCCCTTCAGAGCACATGGTCATAGTCCACACATAGTTATGAAAATACCACCTCCCTTACAAGCTCCTCAGACACCAAGCCCCCACAGAATGGTCTCAGCATGCTCTCTCCTGGAGAATGGTGCATGGACTGCTGCAGCCAACTGGTCTACCAGGATTCACTCAGCTGCCGCTCCTGGACACACACCTACCCCTCCCATCCTGCCGTGGCCACGTGGTGTGGCGCTACTTGGCTGGCTCCATTTATGTACTCATTTATGTTGGGGGGCAGTTCTCAGTGACAATGCCTATTCAGAGGTCATGTCTTTCTTGAGTTGGACTTCATTCCATCACCAATTCCACCTGTCTAGAGACCCAAATGTGATGGTAAATGCAAGTTTTTGAGCTCCACAGTAGCTGCATGTTAATAGTTAAATGTGTCCAAAACCTAGTTTAAGAAACTCTTAGACTCTGGCCCAGGATTATTCATTGGTCACACTGAAGTTTTTTAGGTCATGTGAAACTTGCCAGGAAATCCATATCTTAGACTGTCCCACCCCTAGACCTTGCCTCAGAGTATACACAATCACCAGGTACTCTTGGATTAGAAGCACCAAATCTGTAAGCAAGACTTCCTTAGTGACTGAATCCCCACAGCTGGTGAAGTCCCTACCTTATTCTTTGTTGTCAGTATTTTGTCGTTTGTTATTGTTATGTTGGTATGTTATTATGTTGTTACCCCCTGTTATGAGTAAAGAAGAAAAGAATCTTTCTTACTAAATATACTGCAGGGTTACCCTATAATTTGATGACAAATAATTAATACATCTTTGTAAAAAAACAAAAGTAAGAATTAGCATGATTAGCAATTAATTTCCCCATACAGTAATCCAGGGAAGCTCTCCTCGGCACATTCTGTATGTTCTTGGCTTTTTTACAAGAATACATTCTTGCATACTTACAGAATAAAACAAAATGACAAATTAGTAAGATGACAATTTCCACAAAGATGGAGACTATAAACCACCAGGTGGCTAAAAGTAGAAGCAGATTTGATTTGCACCTGTTGCTGGGTCATAGGTTATCACTGTGTGGTATATTTGTAGCCAATGTATTTATTTAAAAAAATAGGGGGGAAATGTAAAAGTTAAAAATTGACAAATAAAATAGGGGCTAATTAGTTACAACTGTGTTTACTAGGCTGTCAGACGAAGGCGAAGGGAACGTTTGGAATGTTTGCAGTACTTCTCCTTACAGAACAAATCTGTGAATTCTGCACTCCAGAGATGGCACAGAAAAATTCGACATGTTTACAAAACCCAGAAGGTCAGATGTCTACTCTGGAGTGTGGTCCAAATAAAGTGGAGCCCAAAGAAGGAACCTCAAGAAAGCTAAATTTGGCAAAGAAATCCTATTTTAAACTAATTTAAGGATTTTAAATCAAGTACGACAAACGCAAAAGATAGAAGCGTCTAAAGGGTTTTTGCCTGATTTTGGCGTTGGGGTCTTTTTGATTTTAAGGGGAATGATTTGTAGGAGAAAAAGAAAGTGAGGTGCCTTAACAATCCGACGAGGCACATCTTAAGTGACCCTCAGACCTTATATCAAGTAGTAGTTGCTTAAAGACCAATCTCCCTGTTTGGAGATCTGTTTTCTTAAAGAAAAAAAAAAAAAGGCGGGGTGGAAGCAGGCAACTGAGCACCAAGCGGATCACGTCAGAAAAGAACAATCTGGATAAGCTGTCCATGACAAGCCCCTTGCCTCTGCCCACACAAACTTCTCCTGAGCAGGAGCTGAGGAAAAAAATTTATTTTTACGTTTCATAACATTCCTATCCCCAGAGAATGGAGGCAATTAGCTACCTAGAGAGATTTTCTCTTAAGAAAAAAGGGGGGTGGGCACCTGGGTGGCTCAGTCAGTTAAGCGTCTGCCTTCAGCTCAGGTCAAGATCCCAGGGTCCTGGGATCGAGCCCCACATCAGGTTCTCTCCTCAGTGGGAAGCCTGCTTCTCCCTCTCCCACTCCCCCTGCTTGTGCCCTCTCTCTCTCTCCTCTCTCACAAATAAATAAATAAAATCTTTTAAAAAAAAAAAGAGGCAGGGATGGAATGGGCAGGGGATTGTTTCTGTGCAAAATCAATGGACGTTTGTGGGAGCTGAGCAGATAAAATGACAAGAATGCGCATTTACACTATGCTTGATTTCAAGCATAGTGTGCTTTCTAAGTGCTTTATGGAATCTAATTTTTGAATCCCCACAACAACCTCGGGGGGTAGGTACTATGATTATCCCCATTTTATCCATAAGCAACAAAGGCACAGAAAGGTCACGTAGCTTGCCCAAGGTCACACTGCAAGAAAGTAGCAGAGCCAGGATTTGATCCCGCTGGTTCTAAGGTCCCTGCTATTGATTACCACGGTATATACCACCTCGTGCCGGCAGCCACCCATTCAAACCTCCATCATGTTCCAAGCCTGGGCTCCACATGGAGGATGGAAGATGAATTTCACACAGTCAAGGGAAGAGATAAAACACGCAATGTGTGAGTGGACCTTCAACAGAGGGACACCCAAGCCGGCCTGGGGTTGACAAAGGCCCCCCAGAGGAGATGATGCCTGTGCTGAGTCTAGACACACAGGAGATAACCAGGCAGGAGGCCGGGAGTGGGGCGAGGGGGGAAGAAACTTGATTCGGGCAGAGGGCAGAGCACCTGCACAATTTCCAGGCAGGCAGGAATGTGGTTCTCTCAAGGAATGATAACTACTTCAGTATGGCTGGCCTGGTGGTACCAGGGGTGACAAAGTCGGGGGGGACACCCAGGCAATACCGCAGAGGCACAAATGCCATCGTGAGTGGCCTGTGGCCTGGCTAAGGAGGGTGGACTCACTTGAAAGTCTACAATAAGCAACTGGTGCAATTTTACTTTCAGAAACAAAGTGATCGGATCTCATTTCCTAGCTCACTGGCTATCACCGAGGGCCTAGCCAGGAGAGCTGGGAAATGGAAGCAAGAAGACAAGGTAGGAAGATGTTACTGTATGTCAAAAACCGTAACGAGAAACTGCAAAGATGTGCTGGAAGCAAGTGGCCATGAGACGAAGCAACGGGGAATTGCTTAAATCAAAAATAAAAAAAATTTATTTTTACGTTTCATAACATTCCTATCCCCAGAGAATGGAGGCAATTAGCTACCTAGAGAGATTTTCTCTTAAGAAAAAAGGGGGGTGGGCAGCACTGTGTTCAGCTCTCCCCTTCCTCCTCCCCTCCCACTCCCCTTGGCCTTCCCTGCAGACGTCCAGCTCCCAGGGGCCTTCCTAGAGGCTGTGCCCTTAGATTATATCCCAACACTTAACCTTAATATGCTCCAGGGGCTTCAGAAATGCTCAGAACAACGCCTTCCCACTAGTGAAGAAACAAACGCATGCCCTCTCTTCCCTAACTCTCTTGCCCCCCAAATGATTCTTGAAATTCTGGTGTTAATCACTTTGGAAACTTTTCTCTTTTTGCTTATTAGAATTTGCTTACATTCCCGTCAAGGAGCTTTAGGTCCTAACTGGCTTTTATAAGCCTGAAAGTATTTTGAAAGGATTATGATTGAACATGCAATGCACATTCTTGACCTTATTATCTGCTGCTCTCCTGGTCTGGCCAAAGGTCCTCAGAAAGCGCTTTTTTTTTTTTAAACAAAGATCCCCGTGTGTGTGAGCTACAGCTGGACCTTGCCCCTTATTTTTGATGCCTTGTAGAAAGGCCTCTTTAAACTCCAAACTTCCTCAGTCGTGTCCTACAGATTCTTTAACAAAATCATTGCTTTCTTCCCATTTGAAGCGAGGTTGAAATATGACATAAAGGCAGATGATGTTCAAGTCACCCAGCATCTTGTGTTCTTCCAAAACCAATGTTAAAATGCTCAACAAATATTATAATATTTAAATAAATTTCCACTTTCCTTCCAAATACTAAGGAGGGATACTTTTTTGGAGCTGAAAACATTGGCCAACTCTGGGCCTCTGAAATTTGAGTCCTGGGGAGACTTCTCACATTACAACCTGTTCGCATTTTTTTTTTCCCACTTCAAGTATTAGAGCTTCCTTTGGCATGAATTGCTTTGAACATCAAGAGGGCGTGTCACTTTTTCTTTTATTTTCTTTTTTTTTTTTCATTGATTCTTCAGTAATCTCCGGACTAGAAGGGCCAGTTAGGATTTTCAGAACAAAGGACAGTGGGATGCTGGACCCGCACCCCCACTTCCCCTACGACCCTTACCCGACCTCTTTGTTTCCAAACCATCCTGTCTCCCCAAAACGCTCCTGAAACTCCCCATGACCCCCAGGCTGTGAATAGAAGCGACAATCAGGACACCTGGAAGACCAAGGCTCAAAAAGCGCTACAAGTTGCGGGGACGGCTCAATTTACCTTCACGAAGAGGGTGATGTCGTGCTCCTGCCGCGGGGCCCCCTCCTCCGACGCCTCGCCGTCCTCCCGGCGGCCGTTCACCCGCGCGGTCTCGTCCCCGCCCTCGACGCTGGCCTCCTCCGCCAGGTGGTTGCTGAGCTCGGCCCCCGGCCCCGCGGGCCCGCTTGCCTCGGCCGCCTCCGCCTCCGCCGGCGCGCTGCTGCTGTCTGGGGGCTCCTCCTCGCCCCCGGCTGCGGCCTGCTCGCCTGGCCCCTCCGGGCCGCGCTCTTGCCTCTCCTCCTCTGCCTCCTCCATCTCCTCCTGGGGTCCACCCTGGTCCCCGTCCTCGACAGCTTCCGCCCTCGCGTCCCCCGGGGCCACTTCCTCCGACTCTTCCGTCCCCGGGGCCCCCGCCTCGTCGGCGGCGGCGCCCGCCGCTGCACCCCGAGGCTCCCCTGCAAGCTCCCCGGGGCCGCACCCCCCAATCTCCGCCGCTGCGGCCTCCGTGGCCTCGGCCTGGAGCTGGGGGCTGGGGTCCCCTCCGTCCCGGGGTTCACCCTCGGCCCCGTGCGCCCCTCCCGCCTGCCCCGCGGCTTCCATGCTGGCCCCCGGCGTGCCGCCTCCGGGTTCCTCCGGCCCTTGCTCCGCTGTCTCCTTCTCCCCGGGGGCCTCGGGCTCCCCGGGCTCCCCCTGAACCTCCCTCGAGGCTTCGCCCTGCGCGCCGCGGCCGGGGCTCGCCTCCTCCACCTGCTCGGCGCCGCTCGCCTCCTCTCCCTGGGGGACCTCGGCGCACCCTGGGGCGCCCTCCTCGGCCTCCGCCTCGCCCTGCGCTGCCCTCGCGCCTTGCGTCTCGGCCCCCGGGCCACTGTCCGCGCCCGGCTCCGGCTCGGCCGCGCGCCCTCCGTCGGGGTCGGTGCCTTCCGCCTGGTTCACCGCGGCCGTCGCGGCTGCGCCCGCCCCCTCACTCCTCGGCGCCTCCGCGGCGCCCTCGCTGGCCTCCTCCCGCTCCGCCTCCTGGCCCGCGGCCCCCAGCTCGCCAGGTTTCTCCGCCGGAGGCGCGGGGCCCTCAGGCGGCGTCTGGGGATCTGGGGAGGCCCCCTCCAGCTCCGCGGCCTCGGCCATGGCCGCAGATCCCTGTCCTCCACTGGAGACCCTTCCTTGACACTGCTGATAGAGCCAGTGGCCCTGGGCGAGGAGCTCGGTGCCAGGGGCCCCCTGCGCCCGCTCCAGGAGGACGCCCCGCTCTGGGCTCGGGGGAAGGGGGCCGCCCGGCGGGGCGGAGCGCTGGACCTGGGGGCAGAATGGGCTCGACCCCAAGACACTGCGCCCGTTCTCCCGGTTTAAGCTTTCTGGTATCTTCCTCCACCGTAACTGTGTCTCCCCGGTTCCACGTCTGCTTCCCACCCGGACTCTAATTCTGACCCGGGTTCCCTGGTGGCGCGGGCCACGGAGGACCAGAGCGTGGCTGGGGAAGGCCTCTTAGCTCCCGCACCCTTTGAAATGCCTGGCCTGCCGTCCTGGGGCTGACCAGAAGTCATCCGTGCCAATGCCATCCCCCTGGGGCTTGGGCGGGGTTTGCACCCCCTCCTCTCTCCCTGTTCGGGTGGCCTGGGAGCCTGGCCAATGACAGCCTTTCTCATGGCCCTTTGGATTTCAGTGAAAAGATCCTGTTCTACTGGCAGCTTGGGTGTTTTCTCTACCAGCATCAAGTTCCAGAGCCATTTAAATCCCCCCCCCCAAACACCCCACACTGGGACACCCAAAGACCTAATCACCACTTTCCCCCAGGGACCCAAGCGTTAAGCTTCTCAGCTGGTACCCAATGCAGATGCCCATGTGCTCCCTCAATGTCCAAGAGCAAGTGGGGTAAATCCTGGAAGAAAGGAGAAAGGGAAACCACCTTCCAATCTTTGCAGGCCCTTCCGCAAGTTCCTGAGGCCCCCATATAGAAGCAAGAGGAGTCAGTTGAGCTGCTCTGACCAGAGATGGGCTCTGTTGTGCATGAGGGGCCCTCTCCTCAAGGTATGACAAGTATGGGGGCCTTATACTGGGGAAAGGTTAGATCCTTCACTCTAAGAGTCTATCTTTCAGATTCTAGGTATTCTAAACCCATGGCTAGTGTTTTAGCCTGAGTTGTGTGTTAAGGGCTTGGGGAGGTGGGGATAGGGAGGTGAAAATACAAGATTTAAAGAAGGGAGCTGTGGAATTCACTGGGTTAGGAACCTCCCGGAATCCCAAACTGGACACCTTTTCCCCAAGAAAAGGAAGTTATGATGAAAATTATGTAGTAAGTTTACTATGAGCTAGGCTGAATCACATGGGTTACAGAGAGGACCCCACTGCCCCAGATGACCCAGTCTAAATGTGATGGAGCAGGGAGCCCAACTCAAGACTGATTTGAGTTGTCAGGCTTTTGATGGCTTTGACGCTGCCCTGAGACACGTTAGTCTATCACGTCCACAGAGGGCTCTGTCATCACTAAAAGATCAGATGGTATCTTCTGATATGGTTTGGAGTCACCCATTTAGCCAACCACCAGGATGCCTCCTTCTAATACTCATTTTCCATCACTGACAGGTGACAAGACAGGAGGCCAGTGTCACCTAGATTCGTGCTCCCTTTCTCCAAGGTTGTGCCCTATCGGGAAAGGAAGGGGCCAGCAGCTTCGTCACCACAAAGCACGGCACGCACACATAGAAACTAGACAGAACTGTCAGGAACAGACCCTGCTTTGCAAATGCTCCAGTCGCCGGGAAAATCCTGCAGCATTTGCAAAGCGAGACAGCCTTATTTCTTAAGGAAGGACAAAGTCAGCGCCATCAGCCCCAGACAGCAAACACAGTCCAGGACGATGATGTGTTTCAGAAAACAGAATTCTTCGAAATAGAAAGATGGCCGGGTGTATATTATACTGTCCAGTGTATATTATGTAACGCGGTACACGACCCTGCGATCAGACACGTTATTATTTCTGCAGTGGCACCTCGAACATTCACACTGGATGCAATATGTGAAAACCATACATGGGGCGCCTGGGTGGCTCAGTTGGTTAAGCCACTGCCTTCGGCTCAGGTCATGGTCCTGGAGTCCCGGGATCGAGTCCCGCATCGGGCTCCCTGCTCAGCGGGGAGTCTGCTTCTCCCTCTGACCCTCCCCCTCTCATGTGCTCTCTCTCTCAAATAAATAAATAAAATCTTTAAAAAAAAAAAAAAAAAAAAAAAAAAAAAAAACCATACATAGCTTCAGGGACCGCAGTTCAAGTTCACCACCAAATGAGTTCTGGTCAGTCTGGCTTTGCTTCCAGATGAGGTCCCCCCAAAAGCTGGCAGTTTTCAGAGTTTTTTGGATTTCGGAATGTAAACATGCAGTGTGGTCCTGTGGCCCACTGCAGGGCTCTAGGTGTATTTGCTCTACTTGGAAACATGCAAGATTAGTTACATCTATACATTGCTTCTTAATAACAAACCATCTCCAGTGCTCTGTTTTCACAAAGAACCAAATTAAAGGCACTTACGTATGTGAGTAACAATACTCCATGAGCCTTAACTCAAGCAAGGTTTATAGAAATGTCCTGGTTATGGGAAGGTTGGCATCTCTAAAAAACCTCCTTTTGAATCAAGCGATAATCAAGAGACGATTAACTCATGGACGCAAACTCAGTACAGTTGACTGGCTGGCTGAAGGCTAGCCCCAGGTAGCGTCCTTGTCGAAAAACAGCAATAAAAAAGTCTGTTCTGTCCTAGCAACTGATCCTGCACATCCAACAAAGCTGTTTTATTCTATAGGATTAGGATTTATTCCTGTATACTGTTTAGATTCATTTACTCACATTGACATTGGCTTTCAAAATAACACCAGGCCATCTGTAGAATGTAGACTCTTTCACATTTTAATCATAATCTTAATAAACAATTGTTAAATGTTTACATCACATAATTCTGCAAATTTCTTTTATTTTCTATAATTAAACAAACGTATTATTTTTAAATACATTAAATACTCCAAGCTAAAGATTGGAAAGACAGAGAATAACAGAGCTCTTTACAATTTTTCTGTAATTCCATTACTCATAATAAATACTTTCTTCATTTTTGAGAGAGAGAGACTATTCTAGACACTGGGCAAACAGCAACGAACAAAGCCTTGCAGGGCTTTGGGATGGAGCAAAAGTAAATAAGCAAGCAATTAAGCCAGACACCTTTGGATAATGTTCAGCTTTATATAGACTTACACTCTTATACTCACACATGCATATTCTGAAAACCTTAACTCCTTTCACTCACACCCTTCATCCAACCTGCCAATAAATCCTATTATCTCTGCTTTTTAAAACATATCCAGACTCTAACCTCTTCTCTCTACGCCCACTGCTCCCCACTGGACCAAGCCACCATTACCTCCCATCTGGTCCTGGTTTCCCCTTGCTTTTCTTGTCTGTTCTCCACCCCACAATCAGATGACCCCCCTCGAAATCACGAGTCCACCAGGCCACTTTTATGCTGGAATCCTTTCTTTTTTTATTTTTTATTTCTTTTTTTAAAGATTTTGTTTTTAAGTAATCTCTACACCCAACATGGGGCTTGAACTCACAACCCTGAAATCAAGAGTCACATGCTCTACCTCTACCGACTGAGCCAGCTGGGCATCCCTATGCTTGAAACCTTTCAAAGGCTTCCTGTCTCACACCAAGAAAAAGTCAAGTCCTTATCCATCAAGTATGTATCCTATAAAATCAGGCACCCCAATCTCTTTCTGGTCTCACTGGCTTCTTACACATCAGTCTTTCTGCTGTTGCCAGAATTTGCTGGGCATTCGTCTGCCTGGTTGCTCCCTACATCTGTGTAGCTCACCCCTTACCTTGTTGAGATTTTCATAAGCTATTTCCTCTAAGCACCCTATTTCACTTTATTATCTTATTTTTGTGGTGATAACATTTAGGATCTACCCTTTTAGCAATATACAATACGATATTAACTATGGTGACATTGTGGTACCTTAGATCTCCAGAACGTATTCATCTTGCATCACTGAAACTTTGTGCCCTTGATCAACATCTACCTACTTCGCCCTCCCCTCCCCAGCCTTTGCTAACCACCATTCTACTCTCTGTTTATATGAGTTTGACCCTTTAGATTCCACATATAAGTGAGGTCATGCAGTATTGTCTTTCTGTATCTGGCTTATTTCACTTAACAGAATGTCCCATAGGTGTCACAAAAGGCAGGTTCCCCTTCTTTTTAAAAACTGAATAATATTCCATCATGTGTATATAGCATGTTTCTTTCTCGGTTCATCCATCAAAAGATATATACATTGTTTCCATATCCTGACTATTGTGAGTAATGGATAAGCATTCTATTTTAAAGCTCAATTCCTACTCCCTGTCAGCCTTTTCGGCCTTATTTTTCCCATAGTTGTTATCTCCCCATGACATATAATGTATTTTGCTTCTTTACTATCTGTCTCCCCAGTCCCACCCCACTAGGATGCTGGTGCATGAAGCCAGGGGTTTTTGTTGTCAGTGCCGAGGACAGGACCGAGCCCGTCATAGCAGAAGCCTAATACCTACTGAGTAATGAATACATGGATGCTTTCAAATACATATGTATCGACTCCAACCAGTTTTCAAAAATACTCACCTCAGTTGGTTTTATACTTTGGGGGACAAGCTAATGTCACAGACACACTGTCCACAGAAATTCTTATCTACTGACTTTGGTGAATACTTCAGCGAATACTTTTAATTATTAGCAAAGGCCAAGTCAGTTCATACACAGAAACACAAAAGGAAATACCAAAGAAACACAATTGTGAAGGTCGAGGTGAAGGTACTTAGAGGTTTGCACATCGTTAACTCAGCAGTAGGCACCAGATTAGCTATTTAAATACCAAGGAGGGTTAGACAGAGGTGACAGATTCGAGGCTGGGATGCAAGAGACAAATGTACAGGTAATTAAGTAGTTCTTAGTAATTACAGAGCTTGCCTACCATATATTACTAGGAATCACGAAGTAGGATAACTCAGGGATTAACGAGGGAAAACTCAAGGGCTTATAACTAAACAATGTAAAGATTTGTCCTTTTGCTGTTTTTCCAGAATGAATGGACTCACTTCCATAGAGATCTCCTCTTTCTCTAGCAGGTGTCTGTTCCATTCAGAAGGATCCTTGGGATTTCAATGTATGTATAACATTCAGATCACAGGATGCATTATGACTGAGCGAAAGTCCCCCTTGCGCTGATTTCTCTTCAAACAACTGTTCCTCCTCACCTTAGAGGGGCCCCAAACCTGCCTTAATTTCCCTGGATTTACCCAGTTAATTGTAAAGGTGTATTTCAGTTAAAAGCAGGCTATCACTGGGGCGCCTGGCTGGCTCAGTCGGTGGAGCATGCGACCCTTGATCTCGGGGTTGTGAGTTCAAGCCCCATGTTGGGTGTAGAGATTACTTAAAGAAATAAAATCTAGAAGACAAGGAAGAAGGAGAAGGAGGAGGAGGAGGAGAAGGTGGAGGAGAAGGAGAAGGAGAAGAAGAAGAGAAAGAAGACAGCTATTGCTGAAAATCAGCCTAAACTAGAAGGCAAGGATTGGAGCACAGATATTATCTAGAACAGAAGATGTTGTAATAGGACCATGGCCATTATAAGTCAGACAATGTTCGTATCGTACTGAGCACAGCATTGTTGTTGACACTGTGACCTTGCTGTTAGTATCATCTCAGAGGACACATCTTGATAGAACAGTGTATTAAAGTGTTGGAAAAACCACAACACTTCATCCCACTTAGCCCATGACAGTCCTGGGTTATCCTGTTGACTCAGGAGCATAATCACAAAAGCACCTCCTGTCACTCACAAACGCATCTTAGTTTGGACAATGAATCATATGGTCACCCTACCATGAACTCACCTAGCTAGTGAGGATTTTTTCTGTTTTCTTTCCACATGATCTTGCACTGTTCTCAAAACAAACGAGATTTGGAATAAATACCTGTTGGATGAGAGAAGAGATTTTTGACAAAAAAGAGGGAGGAAGGAAGGGAAGGAGGAGGGGGAGGGGAAGGAGGGGAGAAGCCTCCAAAATTGTATTACAAACCACTTTCTGAAAGCCCTTCTGGAAAGGCAGCCCACAGTCTGGGAGGGAAAAGACGAAGCCATGTTGCAGGCCTCATGGTAAGTCTGGGGAGAAGGATAGGGGTGGAGGGGTGCGGACCCCTGGGCCAGCCTGGCTCCTGGGAGCGGAGCCTCTTATTCTCACAGCACCTTCCCTTCTGACCCCAGGAGTAGCAGTAACAATCCCACTGCAGATAAAAACAATACTAAAACTCAAGACTGACAGCCAGTTTTAAACCTGCCACTTCTATCTCTAAAGTTTTTTTTTTCCTAAGCATTTTCGCGTTTTCCTCGAACTGTTCAATCTTCCGTATTGTTCTCTACATGTTGTAGAAACTCACTTTTCTTTTAACTCTAAACTCCCAAGTTTTTTCTCTCCTCCCTCCAGTCCTCCAGAACCCTGGAATCTACGGCAATGGATGGAGGTGTGTGTGAACACTGGGTTCAAATAGCAGCAATTATGCCCCTCGTGGGACATCTGGTAATGTCTGGACACACTTTTGGGTTGTCGTGATTGGAGGCTGCTCCTGGCATCTAGGGAACAGAGGCCAGGGATGCTGCTAAACCTCATCCCATGCACAGGACAGCCCCCCAGCCACCAGGAATTAACCAGTTCATAACCTCAATTGTTGGGTGAGAGGCAGACCAGCCTCCCTCCGGCCCCCTAATTACAGGGTTTTCCATAGAAAATTACTTCATCTCTTATATTGACTCTACCAGGAGCTTGGGGGCAGTAGATGAGGTGGTGCTGTGTTGTGTCAGGGGGGGGTGTTCACTCCTCAAAACATCTCCTCACAGATGATTACTAATGAATCCTGATGGAAGCTCTTTGAAAGGATAGAGAGATTATGAGATTTGCATCTAGAAGTCTAGGCTCAACTCTTAATTCTGCTGCTGTGTTGTATTGTGCGAGCCACTTCTTGGTGATAAACTTACCACCCTGGGTTCCTCTGAGCATTGAAAGTGATAATGTGTAAAGTGTTTTGTAAACTTGGATGTTTCTGCACAATCACCAAGTGATATTGATTTGCCTTCAGGTGGTGGTCCAATGGCTGGTCCGATTGTTTTTCATTGTCCAGATATTGGAATGGACTTCTTCTATAACACAGGACATTTATCTAAAATATTAATCCCTTGACACTTGTCAAAAAGCCAGCTTTCCTGGCCCTGGGCATCCATTGACACATAAGGGCTTAGAAATTTCAGTTTCTTAAATTTCCATTCCTTATAGGAAACATTGGGGGAAAAAGTTATCTGTCAGAGTGAAAAAAGATGGAGGTAAAGAGAAAAGATGATACTAAAGCAAGCCTTGTTCCCACATATCCAAAAAATACCTCTCATCTGCTGGGAACCAGGTAAGCTCTGAGTGGCCAGGTAAAGCACAAGCTGGCCATTGTGAGACTTTCAAATCTTTTGTTTTTACCATTTTACCTAACTACAGGTTCATGAAAAAGTGAGCACCACATCTTCTCCCTCTAACCTTCCCCCCCTCATGTACTCTCTCTCTCTCTCTCTCATTCTCGCTCTCTCAAATAAATAAATAAATCTTTAAACAAAAAAAGGGGGGGCGCCTGGGTGGCTCAGTTGGTTAAGCAACTGCCTTCAGCTCAGGTCATGATCCTGGAGTCCCGGGATCGAGTCCTGCATCGGGCTCCCTGCTCAGCGAGGAGCCTGCTTCTCCCTCTGACCCTCCCCCCTCTAATGTACTCTCTCTCTCTCTCATTCTCGCTCTCTCAAATAAATAAATAAATCTTTAAAAAAAAAAAGTGAGCACCACATCACAAAATTAAGTTATCATCTCTGTATAATATAGTCATGAAATTGTCCTTTAGAAAAACCATTTCCATTCTACTCACATTGAGCTTTGAGAAGACCTACCCATCCATCCATCATCCAATCCACCCAATCCACCCATCCATCAATCCATTCATCCATCATCCACCACACCACAATTTTTTTCTGAGGACCTTTCTGTGGCACAGACTCAGCTAGTGTTGGAGAAATAAACACAAATGCAACAAGTGTCCCACCCTGCTGTGGAAAAAACTTACTACACTATAAACCTGCTGATGTTCATGCTGGCTCATTGCTGGTGTTTCATGCCATGCTTCCTCAATAACTTTGATTACGCATTTGTTTATTTTGAAGATATTTATATCTTCAAAATACTTCACACTCTATAAACTCAAATATGCCAAGGCCATGCTTTGTAAAAATATTTTTGCTGCTCATATTTTGAAGCACATTTCTTAAAAACTTGGAGTGAAATGTTTGAAATGTATTTTTGTTCATTTATTCAGCACTCTTAGAATGAGATCATTTAGCTCATGACTGTTACACCCCCCAAATCTTACCAAGATTTGAGCTTTCCTTTTTAATTTGGTTGAGTTTAATCTGATTGGACCAGAAAGAGATAAAGCCTGTGAAGGAGGGTCTACTTGAGCCTCAGCTCTGTGGGCACACTCTCCCCAGAGGTGCATGGGTGTCATCAGGAGAGTGGTGAATTCAGTGACCTTGGGAAGCCCCTTTCACTTGATGGGACATCATCCTGAGTGAGAACCTTGAATCAGATGATTGGGGGGTTACTTCAGTACTCCAATTCTGTAATCTGTAATCTATGATCTAACATCTCACATACTTGGAAATCACTAATCAGAGCAGAACAAAGCTGAGAATCAGGAAGTGAGCAGAAAAGGTCTCCCCGAGCCAAAAACAATATAACTGAGTTTGCCTCTTAAAGTGTGAATGTTTCCCCAAGGATGAGCAACTGAGCTCTCATTCCAAGCCCATGATTCTATCCTAAATTCAATCGAACCTATTTTCTGGTGTCTTGATCCAGAACACATCACAAACAGCAAAATAGGAAGGCTGAAGCAGTCATCTTCATGAAAACAAAATGCTTAAATTAAAAGCAAAACACTGCTTACAGTTTTAAGTCTTAGTTAGCAATGAGGTTTACTTCCTTATTTCAAATGAACCAAGAAAATGACTTATTGATTGAAAGAAAGAAAGGAATGGGCGCCTGGGTGGCTCAGTTGGTTAAGCGACTGCCTTCGGCTCAGGTCATGATCCTGGAGTCCCTGGATCGAGTCCCGCATCGGGCTCCCTGCTCAGCAGGGAGCCTGCTTCTCCCTCTGACCCTCTCCCCTCTCATGTGCTCTCTCTCTCTCATTCTCTCTCTCTCAAATAAATAAATAAAATCTTTAAAAAAAAAAAAAAGAAAGAAAGAAAGAAAGGAAGAACCCAAGGAAGGGGAGGGGGAGGGAAGAGGGAGGGAGGGAGAAAAGAAGGAAGGAAAGAAAGGAAGGAAGAGCCCTATATGCCTAGCACATAGTACAGAATAATGAACCAAAATCTCAAAAGCAGACTGGTGGTTGCGTGTGTTGGGGAAAAACAATATAGTTATTTGGTTCTATTTTATTATATTTATTTATGAAATGGCACAGTATTATTGGAAAAAAGCCCCATATTTAAATATTTCAGGTACAGTGATTTAATATACATACATTATATATAACTACTTATTATATGTTATAATTATCCATCTTGCAAATAAAGCATTATAGTACCAATTCGAAATTTAACTAGAAATTTACATGGCACGGTAATTTCTGCCCTTTATACTTCCTTTATGACTGTCTAAATGAGGTTTAAAATTCTTCCATAATTCTATTGCAAGTATGGTTACTGAGAGCAAGATCAAAGACCTTAAAGATTGTTCTGTCTAGTTCCCTCTTCTAAATAGATTGTTATGCATTCTGCCGCTATACAGAGCATTCTTTATACACGATACATTATTTTAAATCACTTAATAATCTCATCAACCCTGAGAAGTGGTCACTGCCCCGGAGTAGAAATAGGGGATGCCACAGAGTGAAATGACATGGGATTGAACTGGATTAAATTATGAGTTGTGAATTTGACTCTTTAAAATGATTTTTTTTTCTGAAATATTTCCCCTGAGGATAGCTTGATCACTTTCAGGCCCTTGTATAAAAAATATAATCATAATAATCATCCTTGGCAGTCGTGAAATAAGACGTTGTGTTCCACTTTTTTCCCCAGCTTTATTGAGATCTAAGTGACATATCGCATTGTGTAAGATTTAAGATGTACAACATGATGATTTGATGCACATACATATATATGGCAAGACGATCACCACAACAAGGATACTTAATACCTCCACCACTTCACTTAATTAACATTTTATGGTGTGGTGAGCAACATTTAGGATCTATTCTCTTAGCAACTTTCAAGTATACTTCCAAGTATATTTCAGTCTTGTTAACTATAATCGCCCAGCTATACGTTAGCTTGGCAGAACTTACTGATCTCACCACTGTAAGTTTGTACCCTATGATCAGTATCTCCCCATTTCCCCACCCCCAGCCCCTGGGAAGCATCAATGTCTTCTCTGTCTCTATGAGTTCAGCTTTTGTAGATTCTATGTATCAGTCAGGTTGTGCTCCTCCTTAATGTGGAACTCTGTTTTGGGAACCTGCTTCCCTCTCCATGCAGGTGGCTGGCTTCAGGCCACAGCCTCCGTCTTGTAGGCTCGCCATGAAGGTTGCTGCCCAAATCCCACCCCTATTCCTACCAGCCTGCCAACACTGCTGCTAAATCTTGTTCTCTGTTCTCTTGTTTATTTCTTCTTGAAAATAGGGCCAGTTAGTGCCCTGGAATGTGAGGTCCTTCCTGTTCTTTAGCTTGTAAACAATTGCCCCACCAGAAGCAGTGATGAGAGGCACAAGTACCTTCCTCAGACCCTGTACTGTAGCCCCCAAACCCATAAAATATTCTGGAAAGATCCCAGTGCCCAAGGTGTTCTTGGCGGAGTGGAGGGTCTCCGTAGCACCTGGCACTTTTCATATATCCGAAAGCAGCAGGTGGGGCTCTGAGGAGCCCTGGCTTCCTTCTTCCTAGCTGTCTGACTTGGGGCAAGAGAATGGGTCCTTCTACTAGGGGTGTTATGAGTCAATCTGTACAAAGTATAGCCTATCCTTATTATCTGAGGATTCAAATACTTCGTAAAACTTTTTTCTTTATTTGTATACATTCGCAACCCCATTTATACTTGTCAATATTTGTAACCCAAAAATCAAGAGAGTCCAAGATAATTGACCAGCCCTTTCTCTACTGAGACAAGGATGGCAACTTTCTCGCCAAGAAAAAAAAAAGAAAGAAAGAAAGAAAAAGAAATACATCCTTACCATCCAGCTGAAAGATTCCCTCTGGAGGGCTCCCGACTCCATTTGCAAATGGAAGCAGGCTTTCCTTAAAAGCCCATTTCGTATTTAAGTCCCTGGTTTCACAGATGACACTCACGGCATTTATTAACATACAAGATTGTCTTTAAACAAAATTTCAAAATAAGCCAAGGGCAGACCAGCTCTACTTTCTTCCTCTTTTACTTGTGCTTGGTTTCTGGGTGTCTTTGGACAAGTTTCCCAACCTTACTATTGGGAAGTGGTCCCTGCCCTGCCCTTACAAGGTTATTTGGGATGAAACAAGAAGTTTGCGTGAACAAAACCCAGGAACTGTGGCCATAACCAAGGTGAAGCACTGAGAGCAGACCGTCGGTGCTCAAAGGCAGAGGTGCCCAAGCCCAGCTGTGCATCACAATAGGAGGGGTGCCGGGCGTGTGTCAGAATGAAAGGTCCCCTGGCCCTGTCTCCAGAAATGAATTATCCAACTGGTCAGCCTGGAGGCCCTGGTGTCTGTTCCATTCCTTCTGCAGGAATGTCTCGCGTTCTTCCAGGTTTGGGAAGACCGCCTTGAGGATCACACATCTGCTCCTTCGTGTGAACTTGGGTCAATGAGCTACCACACCAAAGAGCATTTACACTTTAAGTCCCTACCTCTATTTGGGAAATAAAAGCTTTGCGCCCATGAACATGTTAAGAGCAAGTGAGAAACTATTTTTCAGGTAGAGAGTCTTTGACAGTTCCCTGAAGTTAACCCACCTGGGACCTTTGATGAAAGAATAAAAGGAAGGTATATGTTGGTCATATGGGTGTTTATAGTGAAGGAGTGAATAAGGGACTTGGTGGGTGTGAAAGCAATGCAGACATACGGCAGTCAAAGGGGGAGGGAATTCTAGATTGTTTGAAGGAGTAAGAAAAAGGGTAAACAGCTAGATTTCAAAGCAACCTTATTTGGAGAAGATTTTGTATTTTTTGGATATAATTATTCTTCCTTGTAAATCTCAGTGGTTTATAAGACATTACTGGTCTCCATGTCTCTGGTGCACTTATGTGCATTACATCTAAAAAAATCCAGTTGGGTGAGTGCCGGAGCATTCGATATACACCAAACTTGAAAGCTGTTTTCTAAGCCTGTCTTTACACCAGGAAGTTGAATTTTCCCAGAATCATACTGGCTCATGTTTCAATAAAAACTCAGAGCTCACAAAATGTGGGTTACGGGTTGTATTTTTCTACTCTTGGCTAACCGATTCTTGCCTTTTTGTTCATTTGTTTTTTGCTTCTGCTTTAAGTGTGTGTATACTGCTATAAATTCAGGTGGCAGGTCTCCTAGGTCGAGATAAAAAGATGTTTCACCTCCCCGAGGACTTTGAGGGCTTTGTTCCAGTTTTCTTTCATGGGATTTAAAGGCATAATGGTTACACTGCTGTAAGCTGAGCAGTTTCTAAAGTCACAGAAGCAAGTCGCGACCAGGCACCTCCCTGAAATAGGTGTTTATGCACCAGTCAACAGCTGGGAGTCAGCAGAGAGAAAGACCCAGGCTCTGTCTCTGGGAATATGGAAGTCTGCAAAAAAAAAAAAAAAAAAGTTGACCCGCCATCTCCCTTTTAGGGTTGTAGCAACAAAATGAGCTAGCTGGATGTTCTAATTACAACAAGGCACCATAATCCAAGTCCCCAAAAGGCACGTGAATAGAATTCTGGAGGTTCCTGGGGAAAAATCGTATTTTATATTCATGAAACTCAAATTTGGCAATTCTTCCAGGGACGAATGTAAGGAACAAACTATTCCAGTAATTGTAGCTGGGGCTTTATCCCCAATAAAAATCAGAGACATTTTTTATCCACTTCCAGAAGTGAGTTATCTTAAAGTGTCATTTCCATTCATCACTACTTGGAAATTTCAGTAGTTATCAGACCCGCCTCTGGAGTTTATGTAATGGGTTCATAAAGAAATACATATATTGTTCCTTCATTTCTTCTTGTATTTCTTCTTAATCACACATTTCTTCTTATTGTCTGCTAATTGCATTTCAGTATAATTGGCTTCCTTTGAGATCCTATGCATTTGATCTTAGGCGTTGAAAGCGTTCAGAGAGGGCTCACCAAGCTAGCAAAGGGATCCGTAGCTCAGAAAGGGTCAAGAAGCCTTGAAGTAGAATTTGTTTCTCAGTGGTATTTTAAATGAAACGTATACGTGTATCTTAAGAGGGGTACCAGTTACACAGGTATATTGATTTGTCAAAATTGTTAATGAAAACAATCTAAATGTCCTCGCACCAAGACATGGATAGACAAACTGTGTTATATCCGTACAAAGGAATACACCTCAGTAATGAAAAGGTCCAGCTATTAATACATGCAACCACATAGATCAATCTCAAATGCATTACGAAAAATGGAGGAAGCTAGACTCAAAAAGCTCCATAACATATCATTCCACTTATCTGACACTCTTTCCAAGCCAAAACCATACAGACAGAAAACAAATCAGTGTTGGCTGGGGGCAGGGAGTGGGGGTGTTCCTGGCACAGGAGCAAGGGGATTTCTGGAGATGGAATTTTTGTATTTTGATGTATGTAGATTTAATAGATTTATAGATTAAAATGCTATAAATACGACCCATTTGCTAGTTGCCTAATATCCCCTATCTTTCAGCTCTCCCTAAAGATGCAAGTGGCTGGCAGCCCCATCCTGAGCATGGAGGGCACCCCTGCATCTCTCCCGTTTCTCCCTCTGTGGCTGGCTCCCCTGGTCCCCTCTGGCCCCCAGCTCCTATGTCTGCCCCACCCCCTGCATCTCTTCTCCTCCTCATCTCCGCCTCTTTTCCTTCATTTTCCAAACACACCACTGCACAGAAGGTAATTGGAGTAGTTAGGACGTAATCTATAGCCCAAACTTGTGCACTTTTAAAAGTGAAGGTGATTATGCTTGGGCTACGGGTGTAAACCACAAGACTGACCCAGCAAACGAGGACCCACAGCTTCACAGCACAGCAGACGTTTACTTCAGAATCAGGGCTAACGATGGGCACTGGGTGAGTAGGTAGGTGACATCAGAGCCAAACAGGTCCAAAAAAATGTCAAAAAATTGACATGTGGCTTCTTAAGGGCATTAGGTCATTCCTGGCCCCAGAAGGTGTCACTAGCCTGCTGTTTATAACAGAACTAACACTCTCTCTCTACACCTCTCCCTGAATGCTCCCCCTTAGCTTGCTCACACTCGTCCCAAAAATGCCCAGCAACAGGCTTCTCAAATCAGCTTTCTCCTGATAGGAGCCGTCTCTCTGCTCCTGAGCTCCAAAACAGAGGCAGTCACACTGCTAACTAACACACCATGAGAGTGGACCATCTCGTTTCAACCTTTGAGACCTCCATGAGGTACCTGAAATGACTAGCCCCATTTGAAAGATGAGCATGTTGAGATTCAGAGGTGTCAAATATCCTCGGTAAGTGGCAGAGCCAGGAGTCCAAACCAGGTCTCTCAGGCAGCACGGGTAACGTGCAAACTCCTACATCCGGCCGTAGTTAAGCTTGCCTCACCCAAGGGCACCTAGTGCCAATGTCAGGCACGTGTTTGCATGTGTCTGCCTACCTTCTTGCTTGATTTAATTGTTTAAACAACCAAACTAACTCAGCAGCTGACAAATAACCTGATGATTTCCATTGCATTCAAACCTCAGGAGCTTAAATAATCAGTAAAGGTCGGTCTGAGCTCACGAACGCAGGCTCAGGAATCAAGAAAACATTCTTGTTCTTGGTTCTCGAGTCGTGATGACCTTGCTCTGAAGTCCAAAGTCATTTCCCTTCTAGATTTTAAAACTCAGTCTTGACACCACACCAGGTTATTTCTCTGTAACTCCAGACCTGTGAATGCAAACTGAAAATGGTGGATGGAAAAATTTAGGTTTTCATTTTCTATCCAGTGGGCATAGGTTGGAGAGTTAGAAATGCCTCCAAGGCAGGTTTTAAATTTTTCTATTTTATCCAGATGCTTGAGAATAGGAAGAAAACATCGTGGTTTTATGTAACAGGCAGTCCCCTCTTTTCTAGTGATTGTGTTGACCGCCAGTAGGTAAGAACGTAAAATGTATGTTTCCACGGAAATGATGTGATAAACTGAGAGTCAGTGTCCAGAGAAGCTTCCTCACATGAGTCCTGGGGAGAGAGCCAAAGAAGGGAGGAAGGAAGAAAGGAAGTTCCATTCTCCTTTCCCAGATCAGAATTAACCTACCACAAATTCTGATAAAATGAATGAGTTTCTAGAATCTTCCCACATCTCCTGCACTCTTCTCCAAGGTCCCAACATTATCCTTGGGAAGTCCAGGCTTTTGGTTTTCTCCTACACCATGAGGACTCCCAGCCCACCCTGTCTCCCTTTCCCTCTTGATCCCAACCACCTACCATCGCCCTCAAACCTCAACTCTTACCTTTTAGTGTAGGTAGGTTCTATCAAGCATTAGGAAGCACCAGGACGCCTGGCTGGCTCAGTCGTTAAGTGTCTGCCTTCGGCTCGGGTCATGATCCCAGGGTCCTGGGATCGAGCCCCGCATCAAGCTCCCTGCTCAGCGGGAAGCCTGCTTCTCCCTCTCCCACTCCCCCTGCTTGTGTTCCCTCTCTCGCTGTCTCTCTCTCTGTCAAATAAATAAATAAAATCTTAAAAAAAAAAAAAAAAGCATTAGGAAGCACCAACAGCAAACTCATATAGTGCTGGCTGAATGCCAAGCACTGTTTTAAGTACGTAACATATATTAACTCGTGTGATTCTTACAACAATCTTCCAGGGAAATGCTGTTATGACGCCTCCATGCTAAAGATGGAGAGACTGGAACAGAGAGGGTAAGTGATTTGCCCAAGGGCACCCAGTTACAAACCAGCAGAGCCCAGAAACATACCCAGACAGCCTGGCTCCAGAGTCTGTGAACTTAACCCTATGAACTTAACCCTTCTTAAAATTTGGGAAGCATGTGCCTAGTGCCAGGCACTGTACAGTGTGGGCGTGTGTTTAGCCCTGAGATATGCCCTGAGACCTGGGCTGTACCAGTCACTGTGCTAGCGCTGGGGACACAGGGGTAGCCAGGCCACATGGCCCATGCCCAAGTGGAGCCACACTCCTGGACGGCCTCAGACAATTAGCCAAGCCATTACAACACAGAGGAAATAAATGTTCTGTTAGGACCATGCAGGAGGGGTGCTCAACCCTGACCTGAGACTGGGAAGGTGTGGAGTGAAGCTTGGTCAGTCTAGGGTACACCTGAAAGAGGAATAGAAATTTAGCTGGTCAAAAAAAAAGGTAGGAGACAACATTCCAGGCAAAGGAGTGAGCATGGAAAACCCAGAGCAGGAAGTACAGTGAGGATGGAGCTAAGCATGGATGGGCCAGTCGGGTGAAGGGCAGAGAGCCGTGCAGAGGTAGACAAGGATCAGGCATTGAAGGGCCCTGTGAGCCCCATCAGAAAGTCTGGGCTTTATCCAAAGAGCATTGCAGCATCCCAAAGCGTTGTTCGCTGGGGGCAATATGAACTGACATGCATCTAGAGAGAGCACTTGCAGGAACGGGTTGGAAGGAGGTGGCCATGGTCCAGGATAGGGTCCACTCTCCGCAGGTCTAATGTAACTGCTTCCTGGTACGTGGAGAGCTCCAACCTGGAAGTCTGGGCCCTGACTGTGGTTCTGGGCTCAACATCAAAGGGTGACCGAATTGGCGATATTTGTAAAGGGCTCACCCAACTGTAGGGCTGTGATTTTCCACCACTAGTTCCCAATGGGGGCAATTGTGTCCCACAGGGGACATTTGGCAAAATCTGGAGGCATTTTTGGTTGTCAGAGCTTGGGGTAGTATACCAGATAGAGACCCGGGTTGCGTGCTATGAGGCCCAACGCAGCCCCCGCACAAAGAATGACCGAGCCCAAAATGCCAGTAGTGCCCACGTTGAGAAGGTCTGCACTACTGCACAGATGACCCAAACAAAGCAACTTGTAAACAATTCAGAACAAGCTTCCCATGGGACAATGAGGGAGTAACAGCACCCTCCCAAGAGGCTAAATTCAAAAAGTCAAAACAAGTAATACAATTCCCTAAAAATATTCCAAGCAGAGAAATAAACACCGTAAAATAAATGAGCCTGCCCCTGTGCTGGACCCCAAGTCCAGTCTTCAGCTTCCTGACTTCCTGCAGCAGGCCAGCCATGGAGGTTCCCTCCTGCTCCCCCCTGCGAGCCTCAGCCGCCTCACCTGACACATGCAACAGGGACAAAGTGAGTTGGTGGCGTGCTGGTCTATCACAGACACTCAGGAAACATCCGTCTCCTTTCCACTCCACCTCCTCCCTGTAGGTCTGGAACACGAGATGAAGGAGTGTCTAGGAAGGTGAACTTTCAGCCAATCTAGAACTCACTTCTGGGATCTGGGGACAGTGGGACAGTGGTCCCCAAAAGAGGAAGGTGTCCACACCCAAGGGGTGAAGGAAGTAAATATAAGCACATATTGAGACATTTTTTATCATCAACACTCTTTAATACATATTTTTGCATATGTTATATAGTATAACATTCTCTTACTAATATATGAAATCTATGAATAAAATATTTATATATACTGTTTTAAAGATTTATTTTTAAGTAATCTCTACACCCAACGTGGGGCTCAAACTTACAACCCCAAGATCAAAAGTCAGGTGCTCCACCCACTGAGCCAGCTGGGCACCCCTGAATAAAATACTTATATAAATAAATGTGGGGTTAACATTTATTAATTAATATATTTACATATATTGGGATATTGGAAATATACATTCAAAAAATTTTTTTGCTCATGGGGTGCTCAGTCAAAAACTGTTGGCATTGACGATAGACCATTAACATGGGCTCTAGATTGGGGTGATTCGGGGAGGGATGGGTCTGGGGGATTGTTCTATTTATCCCAATGCCTTAAAAAGTGTTTTGAGACCAAAGGTTTCTACCCTTCCAAAATTCAACTCCTCTTAAGGAACTGTTTCAGCTTCTGGCAAATGAAACTTGAAATAATCATGCAGATGATTTGGATTTTCAACACTAGGCCTGGTCCATTTCTAGCACAATCCTAGGGCCTCACTCCTCTTTCTTAGGAGAGAGGCTCCGCCCTTCACTGCAAGGTGGGTGACCCTTCCCATCAGGTGGAAAGGGGCCCCAGATTAAAGGTGCTGCCTCCTGGCCAGAGCTGGAAAGGAATGTTGTGTTCATCAACCCCGTCTCTCCCCATTCCCACATTCCCAAAGAGGTGGCAGATACTGCTCACCAGGGCCTCTGGATGGTTCCACACAGAGACAATAACAATACACAGTTACAGGGGAGTGGGTGAGGGTGGGAGTGAGTCATCCCCGTGAATGCCTTTTCAGTATAGCTTTGACTTTTGGATCCTATACATTCATTTTATTACATTAAAATTTTTTAAATATTAAAATTTAAAAATTATTTTGCCAATACAAAAATAATAATTAATTTTTTTAAAGAGGTTAGCAATTCAGGTTTTCAAATCTCTGTCCCCTCTGAACTTTATTTGTAAACTCTGGATTTTTCTGATGACCTTTCTTCTTAATAAGTCAGTGGCATCTTTATCACAGCACCATACTGGCTGGTACCCCTTCCTGTGAAATTTACACAGCTGATGTGCGCCTTGTTTCTTTAAAAAGGCTCAACTTCCCCCTTTAATCTTTCCTGAAGCCAGGAGTGATCTGGTTTCAGTGAACCTTGTTTTGTTCCAAGACTCACCTGTGCGATGCATTTATTCTACAGGGAAGCTTTTGAATGGACCCACCACCTGATCCCTCCCTGGTATCCATAGGCTCTGAGAAGGTCAGAATCCTGTTTTCTTCCACTGTGGCCACTCTCCCTTCAGAAGTCTTTTTGAAGGCTGGCTGGCTCATTAGGAGAGAGGATCATATATCCAAGGTGTGTAAGCCCTCCTTTCAGGACACGTCCACCTGTAAAGGGGTTTTTGGCAGGTGACCAACTTCCAGGAATTTGCTACCTCGATCATGGGGCCCAAACTCCCCAGTCTTGGGGTCAGCCCATGGGACTTATGATGCACCTAGCTGTATCAGGAAGCCTGGCATGCTTCTACTGGGCCCAGATAAATGGAATCAAAACCCTCCCTGTAATTCCAGGGGCTGGCCCTCAGCCGGCTCTCTTGGGAGGTAATGTGAGGCAAAGAGGATCCAGAGTCTTGGCTGGATCCGTGGGAGTGAGTGAAGAGGGGACTCAGTGCAGAAGGAAATTCAACGTCCTGTGCAGGAGGGAGCTTCCCTTCTCTATAGGACTTGAGTGACATGTAATGTCATCAAGGGACACGCTAGCACCAGAAGTCTTCCCCCTGGGGACAGCATGTAATTTTTTCATTGAAATAATTTCAAAATGCAATAGTTTTACTGATGTTGAAGCAGCCAGCCATTAGCACTGGAAATAACGGCATGAGGGCACCTTTGTAAGTGCCTATAATGAAGTAGCCAAATTGGCTTTTATTCATGCACGAATAAAGATTGTCTTACGGACACATTAAATAAACTTGTGATGGGAACCAAAATTTTAGTCTGTCAACATGCTTTTCTCTTGAGTGGGTGTGAGATTATAGAAAAAAATATGTTGGCCGCGCCTGGGTGGCTCCGTCAGTCAAGCGTCTGCCTTCAGCTCAGGTCATGATCCCAGGGTCCTGGGATGGAGCCCCATGTCCAGCTTCCTGCTCGGCGGGGAGTCTGCTTCTCCCTCTCCCTCTGCCTCTCCCCCTGCTTGTGCTCTCTGTCTTTCTCTCTCTCAAGTGAATAAATAAAATCTTTTAAAATATGATAAAAGAAAAATATAGGTTGGCCCCTACCCACGGTTCCCGGTACGGAGATGAAATCTCCTTGTAACTCCCTAAGTGATAAGGGCACTAGGAGCATCTTTTGTTCTGAGATTTGGTCTTTGACTCCAATTCCTGACACAGGGCTCCTGAAACACTTGTAGTTTCCTGGATGATCAGAGTGTCTTTTGTTCTAATGAGGTGACTCTGGGTGGGCTCCTGCCTGGGCTCCTGGATGGGGGCTGGTCACCAGAAAGAACAAGTCATGATTAGAAGCTTGGAATTTCCAGCCCGCCCCTCACTCTCTTGAGAAAGGAGAAGGGCTGAAAATGGAATTAATGATTGACCATACTTACGTGAGGAAGCCTCCATAAAAATCCCAATTGTATGGGGTTCAGAGAGCTTCTGGGTTGGTGACCGTGTAATGTACCTGAAGAGAGCATGGAAACTCGGCCCCTTTCCGACATCCCTTGCCCTGTGCATCACTTCTGTCTGGATGTTCATCTGTGCCTTTTAGCATACCCCTTTATGATAAACTGGTATGCATAAGTAAACTGTTTTCTTTTCTGTGAGCCACTCTAGTAAATTAATCAAACCTAAAGAGGAGGCTATGGGAACCTCTGATTTATAGCTTCTGGGTCAGAAGCACAGGTGACCACCTAGACTTGAAATTGGCATCTGGAGTGAGGAGCAATCTCATGGGACTGAGCCCTTAAATGCTATTTCCAGGTAGGGTAGTCGGGGTCAGAATTGGGTTAAATTGTAGGACCCCCAGCTGGTGTTGCAGAATTGCTTGGTATGGGGAAAACCCCCAGAGATTTGGTGACTAGAAGTGTCAGAATTGAAGTTTTCTGAGTGAAAGTAAAGTAAACACACAGTGGGGGGGAAATGGTCTGTTTCTATTTTCTGACTTAATGGGACACTTTAAATAAGTTAAACATAAGCTCTGGTTTAACAGCATAAGACAGACGTAAAAACTTGTGATGCGGATGGTATAATACTATAGAGGAGGATTTGACATTATCTAGCAAATTTATCTATGTATTTGCCCTCTGACCCAGCAATCCCACTTCTAGAAATCTCTCCCAAAGATATACAGGCAAAATGCGATGGAGCTGTACACACAAGGCTAGTGACAGAAGCTCTGTTTTTAATAGCAAAAGGCAGGAAACCATCCATATGTCCATCAACAGGGAATGGCTTAACAAATTAGAAACTGGTTGAATAAACTCAGGCATAGGTACACAGTAGAATGTAGACATGAATGAGGAATAGTTCCACTCCAGAGTAGTGATTTCCAGGAAATAGCATTAACCAAAAAAAAGCAAGATACAGAAAACAGTAAAACACACACATATTAATAATGTTAAGCTTAAAACTGTCAGTTATTTTACCAGCAAGAAAAAAAAAATGTGTTTATTCTGGAATACAAAGACAATTCAGGACAGGAAACCTACGGCAAAACCATTGGCAATTCTACAGAACAAGGGAAAAAATACGCTCTTTTATAAACGAAAAGAGACTGGGGGAGGGGCTGTTATCAGCAGAAGGTCCATAGGAGCAAACTGTGAGTTTGTAGTGGCTTCTCATTGGCTGAGCTGTGACTGTGTCTCATTGGCTGGGCTGTTGCCGGGGGAGGAGAAAACCTTCCTTCCTCCTGCTGGGGTCGTAAAGTAGCATCCCTAAGCAAGGCACCTCTCTTCCTGTTGGAGTCAGTTAAATGCAAGTGGTAGGGCGTGAGAGCTCCCTCTGCTGGCCTACAACTCCATTGTAGTGAGGTTTCCCTTCATTAATTTTCACGATACCTGTTCCCCACATTGGGGTAGGACTTGCAGGTGAGGAGTTCTAGGATTCCCTGAAAGGTTCCTCTTTTTCTAGGCTATTCCTAAACCCCTGAGTCCCTCAGTGGTAGTCTACTCTGACCACCATCTCCAGGTTCTGGCCCCTAGGGCAACCATCTAATTATTATTGTGGTGATGTGACGCTTTCTTTTGAGTATTATTGAACTATCCAGAGGCGCTCTTCAGAGGAAAGGTTATATAGAGACTCATGGTGTCTTATTATCCAGGCTTGTTCACTTGAGGCATTTTATAAGACCCTAAATGGTAATGGGCTAGGAGGATGAAATAAATGAATATATGTACAATTCTTTGGTTATAACATTTGCAACCTAAAATCAATCTGAACCCCTTACCTTGCATCTGGAAAGAAATGCAGTGTGCTCACTGATATTTCAGTAAATTTCCAGGGGTAACAGTCATTCCTACGGTTATTGTGACCCCCACCCCCAGTCTGAGTCTCATTCATCTAAACTGGTTTAGTCCCATCTCCCCACACCCAGTCAGGCTGGATTCCAGAACTCAAACCTGAGTCAATCAACAGGTGGCATTTTCCCACCAGAGATTAGTTCAACAGTAGACCCATTGGGTGATGGGTGTGAAAGGAGGTTGGGGTGGGGGGGTAGTTCTGGGAAAAAAAAAAAAAAAAAACTTTGCTTTTTAGAGAAAATCGCAGAAGGAAACATTCTTCTCTTCCTTAGGATTTTGTCCTGCCTTGAGGTGAGACCTAGAACACTGCACCCATCTCATTAAAGGGCAGAAAGAAGAGAACCATGGGACGTGGAGCTGAAGTCTGACCTGCCCCAAGACTTACAGTTAGGTGAGTCAGTAAATAAGCCACTTGTTTGAGCCAGTCTGAGTTGGGTTCTCTTATTTATGGCCAACTGTGTCCTGATACAGAGACCTCTGCTTCATATTCCTTTTCCCCCTGAGGTCTTGAACTCATTCATATCTCACCATTGGTGGCTCTTCTCCGCTAACCCGCATGCAGCAGGCATGGAGTACCCCTCTAATACCCTTCACCCCGAATAAGTGAGTGTGTCCATGGACTGCAGGTTTGGTCCATGCAGCTATATTGCAGTGAAAAAAGCCCAAAAGGAAAGCTCTATTTATTTTTTTTTCCTGGGAAGTTCTTCATCTATATTTGCTGCCACCTTCCACCATGTTGTCTGACCCCCTTCCCCTTCTCTATGCCATCCGAACAGTGATTCGCTCTGGGATGGGGAAGTGGGTGTGAGCAGGGAAGGCACACTGGAGCTTCGAAGTTACTGGAACGATCTGTTTCTTAATTTGGGTAGTGAATACATCGATATTTATTTTATTACTCATGAACTTATAGGGATATATTTTATACTCTCTTAGATCTAATATGTATTTCACAACAAAAAGAATTTAAGAAGCAGCTGGGGGATAAGGTGGGGAGAAAGTGGTAGCTCGCCCTTCTTAAAACAACCACAGCAGAATGCTGTGGTTCACAGATGGATGAATCGCACTCCGTCCTGCCCCCTCAGGGATGGTGTACAGCTCGTCAGCCCACAGAACAAATCCCAAAGTCCTCAGCTTCAGCCTCTTGTTGTGCAACCCACTGACCCTTCCAGGACTTCTTCTGTTGCTGGTGCTTTTCCTGAAACTCCTTTAGCCCCCCAACACTGCAAGTCCCAGCCCAGAATGGGTGTGAGAGGCCTGTGCTATCTGCCTTCCTATCCTCTGAACTGTGGTTGGGATGTCATTGCACGATGTGCGTTCCCATAGGCCACAACCATCCTCATGTCCCACTGGGTGCCAGCACCGAGCACCAGGCAGGTCTCTCCCCTGGAGCTCTCCCTGTCCCCCAGCTGGGGATCAACCTGGGAGGCAGTAGGTTTGAGAACCCTTTCTGGTTTGCCAAGGACCCTACACTCCCATGCACAGCAAGCAGGCAGCCATGGCTGGGCAGTGAGGGAGTGAGAACAGGGCAAGATCCAAAGCCAGTGTCCTGCCCACGCTGTGGCTCTAGTGACCACCCTGGACCCCTAGGACTTACAGCGGAGACACATTTTGACTCTGCAGCTTTAATGGGAAGCTCGGTTTTGTGAGTCTTTGGATTCAGTCTGGATTCAGGCCAAGGTTTTGAGACCCGTGGACATTGGGAGGAATCAAAAGACGACCCAACACAGGGCAAGTGGGACTCAAGTCTGTGTATCAAGGGAAGGAAGCCTTCCCTGAATGGCATCACCATGCACGTGATAGTGGCTGAGCAGACAGGTAGCTGATGACTTTGGGTTCCCATCAAGAGCTCTGCCCATTGTGGGCAGACTGTGCTCTCTTGTGAGCCCTATATCTGCCCTCTGGCCCCTCAGAGTGCCTTTTATCTCTAACAGTGAGCCAGCAATGGACTTTTGTCACAACGTCCTGGGGCACTCCGGGCTACCATCCAAGGCGCTGCTTTTCTGCCATGCAAGTATTTGGGACATCAACTGGTAATCAGTAGGTTGCTTGTTGAACATGGACTCAGGACAGAGAAGCATTTATCATGGGTTGTGAGAAACATCGGATGACACAGCATTGGCTGCACCCCTGTGTGTACCAGGATGCTTGTAACTGCGACTTTCTGACCTTCTCCCCCCCCCCCCTTTTTTTTTCTCTAGACTCCTCGCTGGTCACATTGTTTAAATATTCCTGGCCAACCATACCTTTCTATTACATTCAATGGGTCTCCCAAGACTGCCTTCTAAGCACCAAGGTTACCTTGGTCACAAGGGGGAAGCGATCCTGTTCCCTTCGAGGTCCTACAGACAGCCCCGTCTCCTCCGTTCTGTGGTGAGTTTACCAAGTAGACCTCCAAGAGCACATTAGCACCTTCCGCATCCGGGCTGCCTGAGGTAACCACCTTACACAGGCTGAAATAACGAGTGCTCTCAGTGGGGGTGAATCAGACAGAAGGAAAACTCTCTGCTGGGCGGAGTTAGGTAGGCAGAGCAAGGAACTGGATGTGCAGGTCAAGGAAGAAAGAAGGATCAAAAGTGATGGAGAACTTGAGTGCCTGTGACAGTTCATTTTATGTCAGGTTGATTTGCCATGGGGTACCCAAGTTCTTTCTGGGTGTGTCTGGGAGGGGGTTTCTAGAGATTAGCATTTGAATCAGGGAACTCAGTAAACTAGAATCCGCTCCCCAATGAGGCTCATCTAATCCACTGAGCATCTAAATAGAACAAAAGGCAGAGGGAGGGGCGATCCGGCCAATTGCTTCAGTGGAGACATCAATCTTCTCCCGCCCTGGGCTCTACTCAGACTGAATTTCACCACCAGCTTTCCTGAGCCTCCAGCCCACAGACAGCAAGAGGACTCCTCAGCCTCCATAATCCTGTGAGCTAATTTACCGTAACAAATCCCCCTTTCTCTATGTCCTACTGGTTCTGTTTCTCTGAAGAGCCCTGAGGGATACAGTCCCTGCACACCAGATGATCGGTGAACTCCACTCACAAACCTAGTGCTGGGGGAGGAGAGGCTGATTTTGCCCCAAGGTGGGGAGACATTTACCAAATGGGAAAGGCTGCTATCTTTGCCTTCCAGAAGCCAGTCACCGTCTGGTAAGTCAGAACCCTAAAGTGTCTCCAACAAGCTCAGAGTCCATGAGATGAACTCAGACATGGCTGGATGTGGGGGCTGCTGCAGGCGTCTGACCATCACGTAGAGCCTGAGGAAGACGTGCAGGTGGAGGTGGGCAGGCAGGACAGATGGAGCGAGACCAGCAGAGGATCGAGTGAGCCCCCATGTGGGCTCCACCTCAAACTTTTCTGTTACAAAGCCAAACAAATCCTTTTTATTGATTAAACAAAGAGAGAGAAAATGCAAAATGGTGCAGCCACTGTGGAAAACCTCAAAAAATTAAACACAGAGTTATCACATGACCCAGCAATTCCACTTCTCGGTGTAAAACCCTGAAGAATCGAAAGCAGGGACTTGAACACGTATTTGTGCATCAGTGTTCACTGCCACGCTGTTCACAATAGTCAAAAGGTAAAACAACCCCAGTGCCCATCAACAGATGAAAAGAAAACCCAAATGGGGTCTATACCTACAATGGACCCTTGTTCAGCCATAATGAGGGATGATGTTCTGCCACATGATACAACGTGGATGGGTCTTGGGAAACTTTTCGTTCAGTGAAACAAGCCAGACAGGGAAGGACAAACACTGTATGATTCCACTTATAGGGGGCACCTAGAACAGTCCAGTCATAGAGACGAGACAAAATAGAGGTTATCAGGGGCTGGGGACAGGGGCAGAGAGAGATCTGTTGTGTAACGGACACAGAATTTATTTGGGGGCTGATAATGTTTTAGGTGAAGACAGTGGTGGTTATATAACACTGTGAAAGTATTTAATGCCACTGAATTGTATACTTACAAACGGTTAAAATGATAAATATTCCATTACGTATATTATACCGCAAGTAAAAAAAAATAGAAATTTATTCTCTCAGAATTCTGAAGGCCTGAAGTCCAAAATCAAGGTTTTGGGGGAAAAAGAAAAGAGGACCGGAGTTTAGATTTTTTAGTGAAGTTTGCACAATCTACTCTGATCAACCAAACATCTTAAGTTGCTTTAGAATAAGGTGGATGATAAATACATGCATATGTACTTACTCCGAGATCCGGGATGGCATAAGATGGATGAATATTCTTTCAAGCTTGTGGACAGGTGTGTGGTGTGAGACCTGGGGTGGCCCCTACCCCAGGCAGCTGAGCCATCAGATGCCCTGGAGGAAAGAGCCAGTTGAGCCTGTCCCCCTTCTCCTCCCACACTGAGCCAAGCATGCAGAACAACAGCTCAAAGCTTCTCTGCTCAGAAGCTCATTCTTTCGCTCCTCAGATTCCTTGGAAAATATCTTGGGACAGGTATTAAAAGATCTGGTCGTCAGATTATTCTGATGACAAGAGTGCCTAAGACCAGTGACTTCCAGATTTTAATCATCTGAGACTTTTATAAATCGGAGACTTTTATAAATGCACCATTCCCAGAAATTCCAATTCAGCAAGTATAGACTGGGCCCAGATATCAGAATGTTTAGCCCAGGACCCCAGGAAATCAGAAGTATGTGGTCATTGGGTCCATCACAATAAATCCTGCGTGAGACACCAATTTCCTGATGGAAAGAAATTTTGCTTTGTCAAAAGCTATTAGTTCGTTTTTTCAAGCTTGTATCACGACATCGGTTTTATCAACATGAACACTATGATTACTATAGTCTTGGAAATCTCCTGGTGGCCTCAACCACTGTGGCAAATGGCCACATAACAAAATACAGTGTTGTAGGAGGTTACTTTCTCCAATTATCGATACACCATGGAATTCTCTTCTGTCTTACACTCAGGGCCATTTGAGTCCTGTTGCAGATGCAAGTGAGATACCTGGCCTGGGACCATCGGAGGGTGACAAAACTCCTGAGCTTCACCGTCAGGGAAACAATCAAATCCAACTGTTCTCAGGTGTTGCGACTTCCTACATCAGCTCCTGGTTGATGCCGGTGGATTTGAATGTTCTGCTTCAGACTCCATTCTCCGTGTCCTTGAACCTGTGCAGTGAGCTCTGTGAATTCTCCCAAAATCTGGGGAGGGTTTGGTGCTCTCCAGCACAAAGACAGGACTCTGGAAATTTCTAAGCTGTGTGTCTGAAAGACCAGATTCCAGAGGAGTCACCACATCCCTATCCACCAGCTTCTGGGGACTTCAGAAACAGAAAAACAACCAATTTTTGGTAGGTTCTGGAATGCATCAACATTCCACCTGAGTCCCAGAGCCAAAGGCACCAGGCTTCCCACTGAAGCCTGAGGCGCCTACCTGGCCAGTGGGATGCACCTATACCCCAAGCTTCCTTCTGCGCCCTCATGCCTGGGACACTGCCATGCCTCTCGTTCCATCCCTCCTAGGCCAGCTTGCTAAGGGGCACCTGTACTTATGTATTCCCTGGAAGTCTTCTCATCCTGTACTCTTGTTGTCCCTTCACTGAGTGGTCTTCCTACTCTTGCCCTCGGTCGACCGTGTCTGCGGGAACCACAGCACTTTGCAAACACACTCCCTGACACCATCCTGCCTCGTCTTCACTGGGTCATGCACCAGTGGAAGCACTTAGGGCCTCTCCAACCCTGGGTAGCTGTTTGTCTTCTAGGTCTCACTGGGTGTGAGAGTTGCCCTCTGTAAAACCAGGCGGGGTCCGCCTGTGGTTCTAGAAACCAGTCTAGCTATTTTAAGCAGAAATGCATTTAATAACATTTATGTGCTTCTAAAACCTTCAGAAGGGCTGAAAAGGCAGGCTGCAGAGGAGGCTTTCAGAAATGACTCACAGGCCAATACATCAGAATGAACCCGCCAGCGGAGCTGCCGCTTCTAACTAACTCCGTGGAATGTTCTGGAATCAGGAAGCTGCACAGTCCTGGAGTCTCAGTGACAGAAGCTTTGCCTTTGCTTCCGGTAACAGGACACCTTCAGTGGCTCCTCAAACCTGATAAATCTGCATGAGAGGGAAAAAAAAAAATGCCCCCAACTGCTGCCTCTCTGTGCACTTAATCCTGCAAACTCTACGCTCTCTTGGCCACATCCAATCTGCAGCTCCCAAATCCTGTGTGGAGCCCTGTTGGCAATGCAGGCTGGGAAATGCAGTTTCCACTTCTCCAGCCTCTGCAGAAAAGGAAAACCCAGTAGAAGGAGGTTGGAATGAATGAATGAGATGGATCATAACTGGCATGCACCCTCACAGAGGTGTTGGGGGGAATACAGCCAACGCCTCTGCTATCCTTATCATTCGTTCATGCATTTGTTTACTCAGCGAAGATTTATTGCCACTTTTTGTACCAGGAGCTCAGTGGGGAATGAAACACAGTCCCTGCCCCCAAAGAGCTTGCAGTCTATGCTCCGGACTAAATTGTGCCCCCACCCCCACCCAAATTCATATGCTGAAGCCTTTCCCCTTAAGGTGACTGTGTTTGCAGACAGAGCTTCTAGAAGATATTTAAAGAAAAAAGCGATCATAAGAGTAGAGTCCTAACCTGATAGGACTGGTGATCTTCTATAAAAAGGAAGAGGTAGATCTCTCTCTCTCTCTCTCCATGGAGACACACAGAGGAAAGGGCATGTGGGGACACAGCAAGAAGGTAGCCATCTTCAAGCCAGGGAAAGAGCCCTCACTGGGAACCGAACCCATGCTGACACCTTGAGCTCAGACTTTCAGCCTCCAGAGCCGTAAGAAGATACATTTCTGCTGTTTAAGCAGCTCAGTCTATTGTATTTCCTTACAGACGCCCCAAGCAAGCTTAGACAGTCCAGCAGGGGTTTGGTCAAGAGAACAGGCAAGTATAACACAGCACGGTGGGTACCAGGGGACAAGCGCCAAGGACTCTGAGAGCACAGAGGAGGGGGCATCTTGATAAGCCTTGCAGGGTCAACAAAGGCAGTGGGGAATCTGAGGAAACAATACATGGAAAGTTCCAGAAGGAAGAAAAACCCTGGCATGTTCAATAGGGCTAGAAATGCCCTATTTCTAAGAGATTTGAGGAGTTTGAGGGGAGAGGCGAGTGGTCAACCTAGAGCACTGCATCCTTTACCCAGGATCCAGCCATGGAAAACACTCACGGGTGCACCACGAGGTTACTCACATGCGGCTTTGATAAAGGTAGAGATATGGCAACAACCACGGAGAGGTCCCAAAACTTCCAGGCACAGATCCCCCACTGCCCTTTCTCAGTCGCACGGGATGCCCTGATCTTCAAATTCTGAACCGCCAAGATGTGTGTGCACCATCTCTATTTCAAGGGGACTGTGGACCTGGGTGAAGCCAATGTACCCCCACGGATCTCTACATCCATAAACAGTGTCGACAAGCTAGCTCCCAGCACCTCCAGGAGCTGCATACATAAACAGCACTTCTGCATCACTAACTAGCTCATCTCAGCATGACCTTGTCCAAGAGTCGGTAAGCAGAGAGGGTGTCCCGTCTATCTGGGTTTTCCCTGGACTGGGTGCTCGGCGGGGGGGGGGGGGGGGGGGGGGTGCGCGGAGACAGGGAGATTCAGTGCAAAAACCAGGCAAATCCTGGGCAAACTTGCACAAGCTGGTCATCCAAGCGCCTTCAGGAAACTTAAGATCCGCGCAGAGCTCTCCCCGTCTTGCGATAAAACAGCCCCGTCTCACACAAGAAGTAGGCGTCTTCAGACCTGCCTGGCACCCGGAGGCACATAAGGCAGGCACCCCGCCCACTCCCGTCTGTGCTCACAAGCCATCCACATCCTTCCACACACACCTGAAATACCCCTGAAGACTCCTCATCCGCAAGTGCTGGAGAGTCAACACCTCCAGCAACCGTCCTTGCGGGCTTTTGGAAGACTCACACCCCAGCTTCCACATTCTTTGGGAGCACAGCTGAGAGGCATGCTCCACACTTCCTCACAAGGAGCCACCAAGCTGGCCTCGGTCACCTGCCCACCGATGCATCCAACGTAGGCTCCTTCCCCGCCTCCCTCCCCCACTTCCCTCAGAGTTTCCCGGGATCACTTCCCTTGCGATCAAATTTTTATCTTCAGGGCCCATGACTGGGGGGAACATGGGCTGATCCCTGTCTGATCCTACAGGAAGACCATCGGAGATAGTAAAGGAGGACAAGTAAGAAGATGACGTCATCACATTTGTATTTTTACAAGAATATAGATAAAAATTCCTGCTTTCATGAAACCTACATGTGCGGGCAGGAGGCCGCGGTGAGCAGAGTAATGCCCCCACAAAGCGGTTCACGCCCTAATTCCTGCCATCTGTGAATATGTTACATGACGAAGGGGAATTAAGGTTGCTGGTGAAGTGAAAGTCGCCAATCAGCTGACTAGAATAAAGAGATGATATCGGACTAAGTGGGTAGGTCAGTGTCACTCCATGTGCCGCAAAAAGATGGAAGACGGGAGGCAGCAGAGGCACCAGGGGAAGAGAAAGAGATGGAATGACAGAAGCCAAGGGTGGATTGGGAAGACGGAAAAAGACCACAAGCCAAAACTGCACGCAGCTTCTAGAAGCCAAGAAGGCAAGAAAGCTGGTGCTGGCCCCAGGAACGAACGAACGCAGCCCTGCCCTGCAGACACCCTTGATTTTATTGAGACCAGTAACACCTGCCATGGCGTTGACCCCTAGAACTATAGGACAGTAAATCTGTATTTGGTTTAAGCACTATGTTTGTGGTGATTTTTTTTTTCAGCAGCCCTAAGCAACTAATGCCGGAGCATAGACAAAACAAAATAATCAAAAATCTGGATAATATTAGAAATAAAAAATCGACTGCCTAGGATGATGATAAGCCTCATGGAGAAAACAGAGCAGCAGAGTGGGCTAGGCTGATGGACACGGCCTGGTTTTAGCTAGAAATCTTTTGTTTGCTTGCTTCAAGATCATGTAAGATGAAAACTTGTCAGCGTGGGAGGCCCCCGAAGCGATTTGACCACCATCAAGTACCTGCTCGCATTCCAGTGGGGAGAACGTGTTCAAATTTGTTACCAGCCGACTGCTCCGGGGGGTGGGGGTGGGGGGACCGCAGTCCCTTTCCTCCTGAGGTAATGCATTCAGCATTTGGGAGCAGAATGACCCCACTTGCGGGTTTTCCGTTTTGTAGGAATCATTCTGGTTATCAACGATGTTATCAGGCTAGCTGGTTACAGGCTGCAGAAAAGCCGACTTCCGACAGCCGGCCCTTTACAGGGGCAGAGACATCTGAGCGGAGATTCCCCTTGACTCAGAAGAGCCCAAAGTCACAGACACACCACGGGGCCGGAAACACCAACATGGAACCACTGTGCTTTCCTGACATGATGCCACACGCCGGACCATAAGCAGCTCTGGCACCTGGGGAAAGAACGCAGTTCTTGGTGGATAATTCTCCAAAGCAACTCAGGAAGGATATTGTGGGTTGAAAGTGACCCCGAAAAGGTATGTTGGGGTCTTAACTCTCAGCACCTGTGAATATGACCTTATTTGGAAACAGGGTCTTTGCAGATGTGATCGAGTTAATAGGAGGTCACCTTGGGGTGGGGGGCCCTGGAATCCAGTGATGGGTGTCCTTATAGGAGAGGGGGATTTAGAGTCAGAGAGGCCAGAGGGGAGGCCATGTGACCATGGAGCGACGCGGCCACAGGCCAAGGAGGAGCAGGAATCACCCAAAGCTGGAAGAGGCGAGGAAGGATCGTCCCCTGGAGCTTCAGAGCAAGCATGACCCTGCTGACTTCTTGATTTCTGGCCTCCGGGACCGTGAGAAAGCACATTTCCACATTTCCATTGTTTTAAGCCTCCCAGTGAGGAGCAGCCCTCAGAAACTGATACACAGGCTAATCTGGGAAAGAGCTGCGGGGCTGAAACTCTGCTTGGAGCCCCTTCATAATAGGGATGTTCCCCTGTCGAGGCAAAGCCGCCCACAGTCGGTCATGCATTAACCAGCCAAGTGTTCCTTCGGAGGCTGCTGAATCTGCTTGTCCCCACAGACCTGAAGCAGAGCCATAAAGCGGCTCGCCCTCATTCTCACTGCCTCCCTGCCTCTTGCCCCGTGGGTCTCCCACACGTACCTGGCAGTTGGTGTCCCACTAAACATACCTTCTCGGCCAGAAGCCCTAAGTTCTCCCTCCTCCAGCTTTAGAGTCACCCTCCAAGGTGTTCATTCTTGCTCCCCTTTCCTAGTCAAGGGGTCCATCTCTTTGCACCCAGAAAAGAGGGCTAGAAGGCTGGTCATATTTCCAGAAGATGTGGACAGACTTCTGGACATAACATTCCCCCCCAAGCGCCTGTAAGAGTGCCCGGTCCAGAAAGAAGCCCCCAGTAGAGACTCATTGAATGAGGGGTTCCCTCCGCTTTGGCCGGTTGTGTACGGTGGGAATCAACATCAAGCAGTGTGTATGGGCAGTATTACCTGGCAGAGATGTTTTTAAGCAAACAGATCCTTCAAGATCCTTCCGTGCCTTACCTGTGTAGCAACCTTCTGGGCTCTCCTCACCTGACCCTTCTGCCTTGGTCGGTCTGTCGGATGGAACATGTTAGGGACGTGGCCCTTGGACAGCCAAGCTCTCCTTATGCCTCCCATTTACCTCCCTCCTACCCCCACTCCTTTTTTCTCCTAGCTTTTATAAAGGGATGTGGGCATAGCCATAACATCACAAAAAAATGGACCGTGCCAAGCCACGCTTTTGCAAGTCTGCCTTCGACCACTAGGTGGTAGTGTTGCCATGGCTTGCCCTCCTTACCGGGCAATTTGCTAGCAGTGGCCCCCAAGGAGGCATGACTTCATGCTCTCCATTATTTTGACTCGTCTTCACCAATGTTACCCCGGAGAGGTACAGTTTGCAACTAATTTGTTCTGGCAAGTTGACTTCGCTTTCTTGCTTTCCATCAGGTGTTTTGTGGCCATATTATTAGACAACTTAAAAATGAATAGATTCTGTTCTAGAGAAGTTTGGGGATTATAGGGAAAAAATTGAGCACAAAGTACAGGGACTTCTCATCTATCACTTCGCTCCACACACAGCATACAGTCTCCCCTGTTGCTGACATCTTGCATTGGCCAGGTACATCTGTTATTGAGGAGCCAATATTGATACATTATTATTAACTGAAGTCTGTAGGTTACCTTGGGTTTCATTCTTGGTGTTGTATATTCTATAGGTTTGGACCAAACATGTAATGGTACATATACATCAGTACAATGTCATGCAGAGTATTTTCACTGCCCTAAAAGTCCCCTGTGACTCCTATTCATCCCTCCCTGACCCCCCATCCAAGCCCTGGGAACCACAGATCCATAGTTTTTCTTTTTCCAGAATGTCATGTAGTTGGAATCACACAGTATGCAGCCTTTTCAGATTGGCTTCCTTCTTTTAGCAATGTGCATTTTAGATTGTTCCCTATCTTTTTGTGGCTGGAAAGCTAATTTCTTTTTAGCCCTGAATAATATTCCATTTTCTGAATGTACCACAGTTTGTTTATCCATTCACCTGCTCAAGGACATCTTGTTGGCTTCCAATTTTTGGTAATTATGAGTAAAACTGTTATAAACACATGTGTGCAGGTTTCCGTGCGGACATAAGTTTTCAACTCATGTAATATTAGGGAGCACAATTGGTGGATTGTATGGTAGGACTGTTTTATTAGGTGACTTTTATCAAGAGGTTTGACTGATGGTAAGGAATGGTTGGAACATTTTTATCTCAACACCATCTACAACATTGGGGCCCTTGCTGTTTTCTAGGGATAATCTTGGTCCTTCCTGAAATAGACATGAAGTATCACAGGGGTCCAGGGATGGGAGCTTCCAGTGTGTAAAAGGAACCCGACCCCCCCAACACACACGCCCCCCCATCCCTGTTCACTTGATTGATGAGCAAATGGACCTGCCTTTAACACACTAAGTAGAGTTCTACAGTCTAAATAAAAATAGACTGTGATTCTCTTCTGACTAAAACTAAATTCAAATGCTCAGGTGAAGTGGGTTTAGTAGAAGAAAAACTTTTTTTTTTAAGATTTTATTTATTTATTTGACAGAGAGAGACATGGCGAGAGAGGGAACACAAGCAGGGGGAGTGGGAGAGGGAGAAGCAGGCTTCCCGTGGAGCAGGGAGCCCGACGCGGGGCTCGATCCCAGGACCCTGGGATCATGACCTGAGCCGAAGGCAGATGCTCAACGACTGAGCCACCCAGGCACCCTGAACAAAAACTTCTTTAAATAAAATAAGTTGGCGATGATGATTCTGCATTGTAGAGAGATGGCCTTGGTCTCGCAAGTGACTCAGAAACACCCAGATGGGCCCTGAAGAGTAGTTGGGGGTGAGAGACAGGAGGCCCCCTTGGCATGCCTGCAAGGGGGGCTCAGCCTGCCCCCCCAACCCAACTTAGTAAAAGTAAGAAACCCACACAACAAATGCAGCCTTGGAGGGAGTTGAGAATCTCCAAGGAGCCATGTAGCTGAGAGAACAGAGAGCAGCCCAGGGCCAAGATTAGCAGACGATTAGGGTGGAGACAGGGACTACTTGAAGCCTCTGTATAGGGAACAGCATCCCAGTCAACACACGGAGGCATGCACACACTCACGTGCGCACACACACACACACACACACGGGCATATACACATGACGCATACCCATGCATGTATGCATATATGAGCAGGTGTGTATGCACACCCCCCACATAAACACACATGCATGCTGTGTGTGCACACACAGACATGCACACATGCACAGACATGCATAAACATGCACGTTACACATACATACCCACAAGTACACGTGCACACAAATACTCATGCATATATACACGCACATGTACATATACACATACAAATGCACACACATGTGCTTAGGCACGGACACACACAGCACACGGAATATAGCAAAAATCCAGATGCCTCTTCCAATAAATGGAACCAACTGAGGGAAGCTAAATCTATACTGGTTAATACTGGCATCCCAAGTGAAGCCTTTCCCTCTGGCATTTGGAGGCCCCCAGGCTGCTAGCTGGCTCAACGCTACATTACAGACCATCGGTTTCCTCGCCCAGAACCCCTGTCCCTTCTTGCACAGAGCTGTCACTCGGCATCCCCACTGGACCAGAGGCCTCTGGGAGATGTGTCATTCGCCAGCAAAGGAAACGCATGCTGGCCACCTGGTCCTTCTTTCTCCGGGAAGTCAGGCTCACCAGACACAGAGAACAAGCAAGATAAACCATCAAAGTAAAACTGCTTTGGAGTCCACAGAGGCAACTCAGCAGACCGACGAGTGTTCTTAATTGAACTAAAACTCTAGAGAGAGATCAGGTAATAAAGCAATAATTTAAGAGCAGGGAAGGTAGGTAAAGAGAAGACAGAACAAGGAAGCTCTTAAAGATTAAATACAGACTAGCTCAACTCATCTACAGTGGCAGGAGGCAGAGCAGGGGTGACTTAGGGGTGCCGTGGAAAGGAAGTTTGAGGAAACTCAGCAGATGGGTATGTTCACTCTCTTGATTGTGGTTGGTGATGGTTTTGTGTGTGTCAAACTTACCAATTGTACAGTTTAAATATGTTTAGTTTAGAGTACGCCAGTTATACCTCAATAAAGTGGTTTTATTTTATTAAGATTTTATTTATTTATTTTAGAGAGAGACAGAGTATGTGCAGGGAGGAACAGAGAGGGAGAGAGGTGGGGGGGGAAGAATCCCTAGCAGACTCCCCTCTGTGCAAGGAGCCCGATGTGGATCTCGATCCCAGGTCCCAGAGATCACGACCTGAGCAGAAACCAAGAGTCACACGCTTAACCAGCGGAGCCACCCAGGTGCCCCAATAAAGTGGTTTTAAAAATACACTTGCTCCAGGATGAACGCTGAGTAATGTATAGAGCTGTTGAATCATTATGTTCTATACCCAAAACTGATACAACACTGTATGTTAATTATACTTCAATTAAAACCACAAATGCTTGCTCCTCAAAAAGCCATGGGAACAGTGGAAAATGAATGCAAGTTTGAGGAAACTGATTAGAATGAAGAACACACTGACCCCCGTCCCATCTGTGTAGTTACCCTCAATAAAAAATGTGCTCCCGAATTAAGCCAGACTGGGGGCTGCAGTGTTGGCTCCTCACAGAATGGCTTTCATGTACTCAGCAATGCTTCGGTTCATGTCCCCCAACTTGCCTCGATGGAAACTCTGAGAAGCAGTCTGATAAAATATGCTATTCCGATTGTCGGAGGGATATTGTCAATCATCCATCCATTCCCGCAGCAGTCGGTTATCCGGTGCTTGGGGCTGGGATCCACAGTCACTTCCAGGCAGGTTCTATAATTATTGAATATTGAATACCTGTGTGCCTGGAATCATGCAGCAAACAAGGAGAACCCCACTCTCCCTGTTCTCAGGGGGCTCTCAGTAAACAAGGCAGAAGCAAGACAATGAAGTGTTAGAATGCAGCATGATCAGTATATTTGATGAAGGTGATAAAGAGAGCAACTATATAGAGGGGACTGCGTAGGGACACCAGATCTCATCCGAGGGGGTGGTGGAAAAGAGGGAGGAAATTTGATGGCCCTTATTTGGATGCCTAATCCTTGGAAGTTCCTGGTGATTAACTCAACCATGAATGGAGAAGGCTCCTACGTCCTTGGCTCTGCTGCCCAGCTTCGATGACCCAGCTGTGGTCCTGAACTAAGAGACTGGAGATAGAGATAGAGATGAAGACAATGGGGTAACCTCAGCCAATATTATTCCACAGGAAGTGTGGGCAGGATGTAGTGATGGTCACCTGGACTGGGGAACGGGGGAGGGGGGTGTAAGGAAGAGAGAGCAGTCCACAGAGCTCCTGCCTTCGCCCTGGTGACTGGACAGATTGCAGAGTGCAAATTAAAACAGAACAGAGTGGGATGAACACGTTTGATGGGAAAGATGATGACATTCTTGTTGGCTTTTTGATCTGAAGTGTTCTTTGGAAATTAGCCTGTATTTCAGAGGCCAGTAATGGGCTGGGAAGGTGGAAGGGGCAGAGCTTGCTAAAGCCCCAGACGCCCCCCATCCTCAGCCAGAAATCACAGTCCCAGGTCAGAGTGAAACAGTCCAGGTGGAAGAAGCTGCCCCTGATGGAGTTTTGTGCATTCTGTTTATTTGCCCTACTAGGTCAAGGTCACTCACCGGGATGAGTGAAAAATACTAGGACTTTTGTTTATATTGGTTTCTATCTTTAAAAGAAAAGAAAAAGAAAGAAAGGAAGGAAGGAAGGAAGGAAGAAAGAAAGAAAGGAAGGAAGGAAGGAAGGAAGGAAGGAAGGAAGGAAGGAAGGAAAGGAAGGACGGAAGGAAGGAAGAAAGAAAGAAAGAAAGAAAGAAAGAAAGAAAGAAAGAAAGAAAGAAAGAAAGAAAGAAAGAAAGAGGGAGGGAGGGAGGGAGAAAGGAATGCTCTGCTGCTTTGCCATGTGGGTTAACTCTGGTACCCATTCCCCCTGCAGTAGCCAGACTGGCAGGTGTCATGAGGATGCTCACGGCACCCTGAAGGGACAGCTGGAGCTCCAGGTGGCATGGGGTGACACAGCTCTTCACACCTTCTTTGCTTTCCAAATTTTGCTGTTATTGCAGGTCCCAAATTCCCATTAAGAGAAATTGCAAATCACGTTATCCAGTTTTTAACTAAACTCATCCTCATGAAAATGGACAAGTGCCTTACAAAGATGCCTGCTAGACAATGGTGTGAAGAGATTTCCACGGAAGGAAGCAGGGGTGAGCCGAGAGAAAGGGACCAACCGCCAGCCAACTGATGAAGTAGTTTAAGATAAATAAATAACCTGGTCCTTTGGGGTCAAAGCGACATTTAACAGCGAATGAGAAAATAACCACTTTCTGCTGGAAACATGTACTACGGGGAGAAGATTCTGAAAACAGTAGTTTGGAAAGGTTTCTATCATTGGTGATTTTACTGCCAACAAACGACGTGTGACATCTGTCAGAGCTCTTGTATCTCACACTTGAAAACTTGGAAACACAATTTCCTAACCTTTTAAAAAGCCTCCAAGGGATTCTGTGCATTTTAAAACCCATTTGTGAAACATATAAAAATGAATAACTTCCAATTAATTTGCCAGAACAACTCACTGACATCAAGGAGCATGGAAATTTACTAACTGCATCATGTAATAATAATAATAAATAATAACAACCCCTGGCATGTTTGGCAGATGGGATTGAAAAATGAATATCCTGATTTAGTAAGCAGAGTACATAATACCTACCATGTGACTCATTATGATTTCCCAAAAGGATGAAGCACATTTAATCATATCACTCCCAATAAGACATCATTAGTAAGTAACTGAGAGTTACAGAAGATTTTTGAGAAAACAGGGTATTTTTGATGGTTGATAAAGACTTTGCCTTTTTGATCTTCCAAGCTAGAGAAGATGAGGGTAAAAACATGATAAACATTCAGGAGTGCCTGGCTGGCTCAGTCAGTGAGCATTCAACTATTGATTTTGGGGTTGTGAGTTCAAGCCCCACGTTGGACGTAGAGATTACTTTAAAAAAATAAACACTTAAATTTGTATTTATTTCTCTTTTCTTATACTTTTTTTCAAAGATTTTATTTATTTGAGAGAGAGAGTGAGTGAGAGAGAGAGTGAGCACAAGTGGGGGAGGGGCAGAGGCAGAGGGAGAAGCAGACTCCCTGGCTGAGCAGGGATCCCAAGGACATGGGGCTCAATCCCAGGACCCTGGGATCATGACCTGAGCCGAAGGCAGATGCTTAACCGACTGAGCCACCCAGGCACCATTTTATACTTTTAATAAGTTTATTTCTATGTATGTTTTATAATAAGCATCACACACATTATGAATAGAGTGAAAGAGACCTAATTTACAAATAAATGTTTTTAATTATACATAATATAGGTTATTAATATGTTATTACATACATTATCTGCATATATTTCTATATTCATAGATGATGGATGAACATATATTAATATACCATATTACATATATATTAGATACTATTGATTATAATTATTTTTTACTATATTATGCATACTATACATAAATATACTTGCTTACATCTATCAATGCATATGTATATATTATAATCATGTACATATATTTATATAATGTATGCATGTATTATACTCATACCTACATTTGTAATCCTCCTACCTTTCTCTAGTGTATTCACTCTCCCACATTCCTGGAAGACTACTTCACATCTTCTTCTCTTGCCTTAAACTCTCCATGCCACATTCCTCATCCTCACCCTCAGGTGATGGTATCACTTCCTATTTCACTGAGAAGACCAGAGCAACCACAGGGAACTTTCACTTTGCCACCAGCACCAGTGCTGAGCTTGCTACCTGCTCTCGGTGGTGATAAACGGATTCCATTCTTCCCTCTGGACCCGCCTCTCCACACTGATACTAGGTGCCCTCCCTCCTATTGGCACAAAGATGGCTCCAGAAATCCCCCTTGCCCCACCCAGTCATCAAACTTTCTTTGTCTACTGAGTCATCTCCGTTAGTACACAAACCTGGTATTTCTCCTCCCATCTGTAAATACAAACAAAGCCCTTCCCTTACTCTGATTTCTTCCCATTCCTCTGTCCACCTCCATAGCACAGCCTCTTGAAAGAGTTGCTTAGTGGGGGCCTGGGTGGCTCAGTCATTAAGCGCCTGCCTTCAGCTCAGGTCATGATCCCAGCATCCTGGGACCGAGCCCCGCATCGGGCTCCCTGCTCTGCGGGAAGCCTGCTTCTCCCTCTCCCACTCCCCCTGCTTGTGTTCCCTCTCTCGCTGTGTCTCTGTCAAATGAATAAATAAAAAATCTTAAAAAAAAAAAAAAAGAAAGAGTTGCTTAGACTCATTGAATTCAATTCTTCTTCCCCCAGTTGGGCACTTATCTCCCACCATTTCTCCAAAATTTCTCTTGCCAAGACCAGTAATGAAATCCAAAACTCAGTTCCCCATCCTCCTCAAAGCCAACCTTTTGGCGGCATTGGACGTAGAAAACCCCTCTGTCCTCCGTGAAGCACTCTGTCTCTGGTTTCCAGGACACCGCACCTGCCCGGTGGCTCCCTGGCCTCTCAGCCCACCTTCCCAAGCACCACTGCTGACTAATGTCTGAGTTCATACCCCTCTCCTCACTCCGAACAGGATCCTGATGGCCTCATGTCTTTATATTCTATCTAGAGCTGCATCTCCCACAGCATGCCTCCAGCCTTCTCCCTGTAAACTCCAGATTCTTTACCCAACTGTCTCCTGGGCAGCTCCACTTGCAGCCCTAAGTGGTCTCTCGAGCCTAAAGTGCCCCAAAGTGAGCTCCTGATAATGTCCCCTCCTCAACCTGCTCCTCTCAGAGTCTTTATCTAGGTTAGAAGTGGCTCCTTCCCTAAAGCTATGCGGACCTAAGCCTCTGAGTCAGCCTTGACCCCTCTCTTTCTTTAAGTATGGTAGATACAATAATTGTCCCCCCAAAGATTTCAACCTGCTAAAATCCGGAACCTGTGAATATGCTATCTTACAGCCCCGGCTCCTTGTGCGTTTGTGAGCACGAGGTCGTCATTATTTAATACACCAGGCACTTCTGGGTATCACCGGCAAATGAGATGTGGTTCCTATGCTATAGGGTAAAATCAAAGAAGGAACTCATCACATCGGTTAAAAACCATTCCTAGGAGAGGTCCAGTGATATCCTACCCCACTTCCTAAAAGGAACTACCTCCTGTTGGAATGATGACAATGACTTCAGCCTGACCTCAGGACAGTCTAGCTCAGCACACACATGTGCCTTCCAAGGACAGGCTGTGAATAGACTGGGTATGAGGTGGGACTTGTCCTTATGTCTCATCCGTCTTGCGATCTGAAGAGAAGAGCTCATTAGCATAAGAGCTCATTGGTCCCTAGACCCTGTTGGTTCGCAATCCTCTTGGGAACTTCCCAGCAGTAAATCTGAAACTGGCACCCATTCGCAGAGGGCTGGGAGAGACCAAAGAAAGAGGCCAGCCACTCAGGGCCAGTGGGTGCCAGGTTTAATAAGCAAGGGAACTTGCCTACGAGGCTCGTCTCGGGCAGCAGCGAGATGAATGGATCCCTGCATGGGCCCTAACACCAAATCTTAAAAGTGGATAAAGAGGCCCTAACCGGGTTCAGTCACCTGTACCGTACAGGTGTTCTCAACACCGCATTCCCATCTCCAGGTTGTGTCTCCCAGCCTCTGGGAGCAGGAAAGGCCAGTGGAATCCACATTCCAAGGACAAGGAAGGTGGGGAGAAGCCTCCAAGTGCCCAGGTCCAGCTTACAGGTCAGCTGGCAGTCATGTCTTTTCAATGACCTTACCCAACAGGTCCAGACCCTGCCCGGGTATTCATTCCCCTAGAAGCTGGCCAGAGGGGAAGATCCACTTACCTGTATTCTCACTGTTAAAGGACTTTAACATAGAAGAGAGAAGGGAGTTTCCAAGTGGGAGACACAGGACCAGGAATATAAGTATAATCTTCCATTCTGAGCCTCTCCTCTGTGCCAGGCGGAGGTTGGGCACTGTTTCTAGCCCTTCAACACTTCTGACAGGAAGCTACTTACATCACCTTTCTATACAAGAGGATTTGGAGAGTCAAAGAGGGCGAGTGATTCCCCCAAGGCCACGGAGATATAAGGGACAGAACTGAAACTTAGACCACATGTCCCTGGCTTGTGAGGCCACACGGGAGATTGCGTGATACCATGACAGGATTCCTGATTTCAGCTCAGTACGAAGGAAGATATTTTGAACAAGGAGAGCACACTGAAAATGCATGGCTATGAGTTTCCAGAGGTAGATACCTCTTTTCTTATGTACCCATCCTCGACCCCTAATGGCCTCAAGGTGGCTCAAGTGACAACCGGCTTCTGGATAACCATTGAGGTACACTTTCTAGGACTTTCCTGAGGCCCGGCTACATGGCTGCCCTTGGCTACCATAAGGCACCCTACATTAATTTAACATTTTTTTTCCCAAAGATTTTATTTATTTAGTTGACAGAGAGAGAGAGACAGCGAGAGAGGGAACACAAGCAGGGGGAGTGGGAGAGGGAGAAGCGGGCTTCCCACGGAGCAGGGAGCCTGATGCGGGGCTCAATCCTAGGACCCCAGGATCATGACCCGAGCCGAAGGCAGACGCTTCTCTCCTGTTTAAACTGGCTCCAGAGGCTTTGGTTACTTGCAACCAGAAGAATCCCAACTCACCTAAAAACTACACAGGTTTCAGCTACCTTGAAAGACAACTTAGGATGATAGAGAAGCCAGTGAACTCTCTAAACTTGGAAAGGCAAAAGAACCAAATTCCAATATTTCTCTCAAAACCCAGTTTATAACTCAAGCTTTCTGATTTAAGAAGCATCAGAAGACCATAGAAAATAACAGGGATTTTAAAAGTGGAATTTAATTTTTATTTTTTTATTTTTTTAAAGATTTTTATTTATTTATTTATTTGAGAAAGAGAGAATGAGAGAGACAGCACATGAGAGGGGGGAGGGTCAGAGGGAGAAGCAGACTCCCCGCTGAGCAGGGAGCCCGATGCAGCACTCGATCCAGGGACTCCAGGATCATGACCTGAGCTGAAGGCAGTCGCTTAACCAACTGAGCCACCCAGGCGCCCTGGAATTTAATTTTTAAAAATATTTTTATTTTATTATTTATTTGAGAGGGAGAGAGAGAGAGAGTGAGTGAGTAAGAGAGTAAAGTGAGAGAGAAGCAGACTCCCCGCTGAGCAGGGAGCCCAACGAGGGGCTCAATCCTGGGACGCTGGGATCATGACCTGAGCCGAAGGCAGACGCCTAACCCACTGAGCCACCCAGGTGCCCCTAAAATGGATTTTAAGAATGAGACTTGATTAGGCTTGATCAGGGGGAAAAGTTCCTTTCCCTAAAAAAAGAAAAAAGAAAGCCAAAACAGCAGCAACAACAACAAAATAGCATATATTTTTATTCGTTTTATGGAAGGTAACAAAATAGAAATTTTCAAATGACATATTTGAGAGGTTTACTCATTTGAGCAGCCTTTGGAACAGTTAATCCTTTGTAATGGCAAACACTCATAAAGTCAGCTATTTGCCTTTTATCTTAAATAAAATGTTTAAATGTCTATAATTTCTCGAGTGTGCAGAAATGCCGTTGGCTCATTTAATAAGCATTCAGCAAGTGCCTACTGCACGCAGCCCCCTTCAATTTCCACAACAAAATAGAAAGCAATCGGAAGTGTCATCCAATGAAACTTTCCCACCTGGCAAATGAATAGGCTGGCTTTTCTGGGCAGAGGCATGTTTGTATAACTGGGCTGCATTAAATGTAAGAGACAGATGCTAAGAACAAAAATAACCAAATGTGGCTTTCTGGGCACCTCGTCTCTCATATTCAGTAATTACAATGGCCGACGTTGAGGAAGGAGTTAGGGGAGGAAAATGAACGGGAAATGGTAGGATATATTAATTAAAATTTGTGTCCCTTCCCTCATTTAAAAAAAAAAAAAAAGAATCTCTGAGAGCAGCTCTTTACCCACGTTGGTTCCTTTCCCTTTGGGGTATCTGAACATCTGGATCAAATCTATGCCTGCAAGCCAAGGAAAAGGGAAGGCTCTCTACTAGATGCCCAACCAGGAAGCAGGAGTCGGTCTTGGATTCCATCACCACAGTTGGAAAAAGAGGAACAGCTAACAGTTCCCAAAGGACACGTTAGGAATTTTTGTACCTGTTTGATGGTAGAACAGCTCTTAAAAGATTGCCCCCAAGTTTAATGGATTTCACCCTTAGCAAGGTCTGCAATCAAAGTTAAGCAGCATCTTGGGCTTGGTTTCCACCTGTGCTGTTGACAGCACGTTTTCTCTTTTTTTTCCCTCCTTGGGAAAGGCCACTGATCATTAGCGTTAGCGTCAGTGAAGGCATAAGACACAGGGGTCTGCCTTTCTTAAATTTATAAGGCATGACAAAGATGGCAGTTACTATAAAAGTTTATTTTCAAAGTGGAAGGAAGAATCGGACATTTTATGACTAAGTATTCTGCCGGCAATAGGGCAAGAACCCCAGGCATGCCCCTAGATGAGGAAGGGGTGATGTTAATCCTAATTATTGAGAGATTCCGTCATTTAGCTCTGATATTTTTTTTAAAAGATTTTATTTCTTTATTTGACAGAGAGAGAGAGCACAAGCAGGGGGAGTGGCAGGCAGAGGCAGAGAGAGAAGCAGGCTCCCCGCAGAGCAAAGGAAGCCTGATGTGGGACTCGATCCCAGGACCCCAGGATCATGACCTGAGCCGAAGGCAGTCACTTAACCAACTGAGCCACCCAGGCGCCCCGCTCTGATGTTTCGAGAGCTCTCTATCTCTCAAGCATCACGCCCAGCGCTGGTCCTGAGTACCTGAGAGTGAGCCCTTTCTTAGGATCATCACCCTGCCCCCCATTTTGAACCTCAAGCACCTCTTTCCTTTGCTCTCAAATTCCTACCTCTCACATTCCTCCATTTCTTTTCTTCTCTTTTGTTTTTCCCTCTCCTCTCCTTTTCTGCACTGGTTTTCTTTGGTTTCTTCCCATTGTTCTGTGTCCTAGCGTCCCAAGGGGCAGAGGCAGCTCAGGATGAGAGCAGAGTTGGTGCTCTGCTTTGCCATTTGCTACCTCTTTGCTTGTGGGAGGGTCATTCAATCTCTGAGCCTCAGTTCTAAGAACTGGGATTGATAATACCTGTGTGGGGGGACTATGTGAGCTGGTTTATGTGTATACCCTTAAATTAAAAGCTACCCAAATGAAATCGGTATTATTATTGGGATCACATAGACAGCTAGGAAAAAATGTCACCGTCTTTACTTTGCTGCCTAGAGAGGGAGAGGAGAGAGACGGTGGTGGTCCAAAGTCACTGAAGGAATGTGTGACTGTGCGTCTTAGTAATGACTAAGTCAATGACAGGTAACTCTGTCTTTACCACTTGCCTGAGGTTGAACTTGTGCCTTTCTCTTCTTAGCTCAGCAGCTGGCCAGCTGTGATGGCCTGCTCTGTGTGCATTTTAGGTCTCTTTTTCCTGGTGCATTTCCCACTCACATGCATTGTCCCCTGGCCCTCTCTGCTTGCTCTAAGCAGCTTAGGCTAAGCCTGGATTGAAAGAGCATCCTGTCCTAAGGGTGATGACAACAGGGACCCAACCCAGCAACGGGTTGCCTGGGTGTTGTTTTTCCAAAACTGGTGCCTCATCCCCTTTGTTACCCTTTTCGGAATGTCCGGCCAAGTTTACAGAGAGTTTTCGACTCTGCAGTGTCACCCACTCTGCCACAATTCATCTAACCCCTTGTGGCCTTTAGCACATTCTCTGTTTCGTAAAGACTAGCTTCATTTAGATATAATTTACATACCATAAAATGCGCTCTTGAAAGTACAATCCAGTGACTTTTAGTGTATTTACCGAGTTGTGCAAACATCACCACATTCCAATTTTAAGAACATTTTCTTTACCCCCTCCAAAAAAAAAAAAAATTACCTTTTAGCACTTACTGCATCTTCTCTCCTCTCCCAGTCCCTGACAACCACTAATCTACTTTCTGTCCCTGTGGATTTGCCTATCTTGGACATTTCATATAAATGGGATCATATAGTATGTGGCATTTTGTGACTGGCTTCTATCACTTAGCTTGATGTTTTCAAGGTTCATGATGTGGTAGTGTGTATCGGAACATCATCCCTTTTTATGAATGAATAATATTCCACTGTATGGATGTACATCTGGCTTACCCATTCATCTGTTCGTGAATATTTGGGTTATTTCCACTTTGGGGCTATTTTTGTTTTATTTTGTTTTATTTATTTTTAGAGAGAGAAAGAGGAGAGAGAGCACCAGCAGGAGGGCAGGGGGTAGGGGCAAAGGGAGAGAGAGAGAGAAAGAATCCTAAGCAGGCTCCACACTCAGGACGGTGGGGCTATTTTTAATAACAATGCTATGAACATTTGAATATTGGTTTTGTGTGGACATATGTTTTCATTTCTCTTGGGTTCATACCTAGAGAGGAATTACTGAGTCCCGGGGTAACTCTATGTTTAACTTTTTGAGGAGCTGCCAGACTGTTTTTCCAAAGTGGCTGCACCATTTTACATTCCCACCAGCCATGATGGTTCCTACATTTCTTGATTTATCTCTGCATGCATATTACTACTCCACTTGGATTTAAGCTCCTAGTGGCCACAAACCCCTGGGAGATTGTCACAATGGGAACCACAGCACACGGATATGTTCTGAATAAATCTCAGCTATTAGTTGGATATACTTTTTATTATATTCAGTTACAGTTCTTAGCTAAATTGGGTAAGCCCACTTTAGGAGAAACCACAGGTCTGATTTCACACCTTCCAAAGAACCCTACACAGAAACAAGAGTTACCATGTATTGGGTCCTTACTGGACTCAACCATATACAACCTCATTTTTCAGATAAGGAAACTAAGATTCAGGTTACTCATCCAAATAATTAACAGCAAAGCTGAAATTCAGACCCAAGTTTTCACTGCATCACGTTGTCTTTCACGGTGAAGCAATTCTATCTATTCCGCAGGGAGAGAGAGGCTTATTTGAGAACTTGTGCTTTCCCTCTATAAATTTCCCAAAGGTAGGGACCAGTGTTTTGCTCCTTTCGTTAACTCCACTTGCACATAGCGTAGCGGCAACTCAATTTACTTCTGATTATATAAATTTTGAACAATGATATAATGACTAATACGGGGAAATATAAAAGTAAGGTATTGTCACGGTCTAGTTCAATCTTTATTGCGACTATATGTGATGATATACGGTAAGTCTCTAACCCCACCCCCCCACCTTGCCAATGGCCACGGAGCCTTAGCCAAAACTGGATCTCGCTTAAATCCCCCAAAGTTGGCCTTTGTGCCTCAAAGCGTCACCGCCTGGGAACCAGAGAAGCTCTGCCTCTGCAGCTATCATTCGGGCGCCCAAGACACTGACTGGTGCCATTCAGCTGACACCAGCTGTCGGAAAAGCGGAACTGGCTGAAGAGGCCTGTGCCCCTAACCAGCATGGCCACCCTGAGGCTTCGGACTGAGGGCGGCAGAATGGGGATCACGTGAGGAGAATTCCGTTCTTTTATTGGCTTTCTCTCCTGGAAGGGCGGGATACAATAACCCGTGGGGGCCGGCCTTAAAGGGCCCGCCGCTAAGTCCGCCCGAGCTCCGCCCCCGGGGCTGGGCGGGGCCGGCGCGCGGAGGCCGCGTCCGGGGGAGCCGTGGTGACCGCCGCCGGCTGCGACGGGAGCCGGAGGGGGTTAACCGCCGAGTCGGCGGGCGGGAGAGCGCGAAGAGCGCGCGCTCGAGGCCGGCTCAGCCGACGGGGGCGCACGGGGGCGCGCGGGGGCGCGCGGACTCCGGCGCGGGGATGGAGGACGCGGTGGCCGGGCCCCGGCTCCGGGCGGCGGCCGAGGCGGCCGAGTCGCGGGCGCAGCCCGGGGTGACGCTGAGGCCCTTCGCGCCGTTCTCGGGGGCGTCCGAGGCCGACGAGGGCGGCGGCGACTGGAGCTTCATCGACTGCGAGATGGAGGAGGTGGACCTGCAGGACCTGCCCAGCGCCACCATCGCCTGCCACCTGGACCCGCGCGTGTTCGTGGACGGCCTATGCCGGGTGAGGACCGGGCCGGGCGGGCCGTCGGGCGGCGGGCGGACACTTGTTGCCCGGAGGAGGCGACGCGGGTCGCGGCGCCCAGGTCCCGGCCGGCCCGCGGCAGCCTCTCCAGCCCGGGCCGCCGGCGGGGCCGGGAGGCGACGCTCAGCGACGCGGCGACGCCCCCGGCCGCCCTGCCGCGGTCCCCTCCTGGCCCGGCGGGGGCGGGGGCGCGCTCCCGGAGGGTCCCGGGTCCCTGAGCACCTGCCGGGCCGCGCGCGCACCCGGCGCAGGGGTCTCTGCGCCTCGCCTTTGACGGTGGCTGGTCACCGCCTCCCAGGGACGCTCCGGCCCCCGGGTGTCTACTCGGGTGGGAATAGTAGGGGTGGGGGAAATGAAGTAAGGGACAGCCAAGGGATGAATTCGCACCCGGAGTGGCCGGGAGCTCACACTGCCGCCCCTGGGGCATGTACCGTCGCTCTGCACTTCTTTGGGGAAGGGGCTCCCCTCATTCATAGGGAGCAGGAAACAGACGTGGAGCGGCGACGTGACTCACTGCTCATAAATAGGACAACGTCTCTGCATTCTCAATCTGCACTGTTGGAAGAAAAGCCAATGTTTGGGTGAGGATCTGTGGTTGCTCATTATCCTGTGGCTGGCCAGTTTTGGTCGAACGGTGTTGGGAGGAAGGGACCCATTCTCTAGGCCTTCAGGATAGTCAGGAATCTTGCTCCCTGAAGGGGTGACATGCCACCATCAGGACACTCAGTACATGAGGAGCTGATTTTTTTTTTTTTTAATCTACCCAGTTTAGAAACTTAGGAGGCTGAGGGGGCAGGTATGAGTAATTAATGGTGGTGGCGGGGAGGAGTTTATTTCAAATCTGCAATTAGTGTGCAGAATAAAATTTGGACAACATAGGCATTGCAGAACAAAGCCTGTCTTTGGGAGACAGGCCTCATGAGGAGAGCAGCTGATGCTTTCCATGCCTGGCTCTGGGTCTGCATATACTGTCAAGGAACTTGTAGTTGAAGGTTGCTGCCAAGAGGAACACCACTGTGGAACAGAGAATGGTGTGCTTGCGTCCCATTTATTTGTATTTTACGTGCGCATCCACTTTCAGAAAGGATTTACAATGGCTGTGTGCTTAGGTGAGCTGTGCGTGCTTTCTAAAGCAACGATTGTTACAAAGGCAGGGTCTCCCTCATCGTATTCTAAAACCTTTTCTCTTCCTGAGGCCACGGTCTAGCCAGTGCGTCGAGTCTCTTTCCTAGGGGTCTGAGGCGGTCTTTCTAATGGAGCAGGGTCAGGTCGTGTAGGGCTGTGCTTTTTACTTGGGTGTCTAGCAATTCATAGTTTTACAGTCTTCCCAGTAAGTGCTGGGGACATTCCTGAAATTGCCTTGTGTGTGATTTTGTCCACTTTGCGAGCTGTTCATTTTCACAAATGTTTGAGACTCTGCCTGGGCCAGGCACTATTCTAGGCTCTGAGGGGACGGCGGTGAGTGGCATCACAACCCTGCCTGCGGGGCTGACCTTCCTGTTGGGGCAACAGACTGTCAACAAATATTAAATATGTCAGGAGGTGATCTTGCTATAGGAAAAAGTAAGACGGAGAAGATAGGGGAAGAGGGAGTGGGGGTGTGGGAGGGGAGGGAGATTGCTGTTTCTGTTTTATATTAGATGATCAGTGAAGAGCTTACTGACAAAGTGATATTTTGAGCAGAGACCAAGGGCTTAGCATTCAGTCCTTTATTTATTCTTTTGCTGTGTGTGGAATGCTTCTTATGTCCCAGGCACCGGCTTAGGCCCACGGGGTAGAGCGGTGAACATGAGGAGCTTTCTGCTTATGCTCTAGTGGTTGAGGAGGGGTCTGATAACTGAGAAAAATAAGTGAACAAGTACAGTGGAGAAAGTAACATAGGATGATATGCTAGAGAGTGACCAAGGAGAGGACAGGGGCTGAGTCCTACCAGTCCTAAGGGGGACACGGTGGTGGTTCGAGTTAGTAAAGAACAGGTGAATCGGGGCAGGACTGAGGGAGTCAGCCAGGGGTGTTGGATCGAGGGGAGGAGGCGGTATTGCTGGAGTCCTAGGCTGGCGGGCTGGAGCTGCAGAAGTGAAGGGGTGGGATTAGGGTGCAGGGAGTGGCAGGGAGGGGACACCCCCCACTTGCCCTGGCTTTCTGGTCTCCTTGGCGGAACCCAGCTGGCAGCCAGGAGGCCAGGGAGCCCAAGCAGTGCAGTCCATAGGTGGGGTCAGCCTTCCAGAGCCCAGAGAAAGGGTAGAGGGGGCAGCGCATGGCCCTGGGGTCAGTGCAGGCAAAGAGGACATGCAGAGAGGTGTCAGCGTGGGACCACTGTAGAGTGAGTGGCCCCAGAAGATCTCTCGGCACAGCTTGGACTTGGCTGGCAGGAGGAAGCTCCTTGCGTAGATTTTGTGTGGCCAGCGTCCAGGCAGAGGGAACAGGAGGGAACAGCAAAGCCAGAAGTTCTCGGCTAGTGGCGAACTGACTGAGGGCGTGAAGGGAGCCATGGCCGAGTGAGAGATGGTAGGGGGTGGCTAAGGTTGGACACAGCCGGGGGATGGTTCCATGGGGGGCCTTGGCGGCCCTCGGAGGGGTTGGGATGTTATTCTAACAGCAGAGCAGAGTGGAGAATTGTCTCTCGGGGAAGGAGGGTGGGTGGTCAAGAGAGGAGGCAAGGAGACCCCTTAGGCAGCTCTCGCCTCTCGTTGTCTAGGGGAGCTATGAGGGTGTTTGGATTTGGGTGGGTGTGTTGGAGTTGGAGCCTGTCTTCTCCACCTGGAGGGTCCAGAGCTTCAGAAGGGGGCGGGGAGCTTTGTGCAACATTTCTTGCACAACCCTAAGCTCCCGTAAGATGTCAAACAATCAGTGAAGACACAACATTCACTGGGCTAAGGGAGTCACAGGCCCCGAAGGCAAAGAGCTCTGCTATGAGGGGCAGTGAGAGCAGAAATCACTGGGGGGCGGGGGGAAGGGGGGCCTTTGGTGAGCCTTCCAGTAAAAAGAATTTCTCCTTCCGCTGAAACCATCCCTCTAGGTGGGAAGGTATGGCTTCCGGCAGCCTTATTATTTTCAAGGCGGTTCTCCCTCAAGGCCGGCCTGATCCCACCTTTGGGTGGTGTAATGAAAATGTCCTGCTTCGGGTCTGTGTCGTCTGACCCCTGAGTGGGCAGACCACTCACTGTGTTGCTGACAGAGGTCCCTGTGCTGGGGGCTGGCCATCCCCCCTCCTGAACCAGTCCCTTGGAGGGTCACCTGGATGAGTGATGGTTAGCCTGGTAGGGCCGCTAGAACGACATGCCACAGCCTGGGTGGCTTATAAACAACAGACGTTTATTTCTCACCATTCTGGAGGCCAGCGTGGTGGGGTGATGGTCCTCTTCTGGGCTGCAGATTTCTCAATCCATCCTGCTGCGGTGGAAGGGAGGAGGGGGCTGGGGGCGGGGGCGGGGCTTTTTCATCAGGGCACTGGTCCCATCCAGAGGGCTCCACCCTCGTGACCTGAACACCCCTAAAGGCCCCACCTCCTCATACCATTACCTTCAGGGGTTAGGATGTCAACATGTGAATTTGGGGGGGAATATAAACATCCAGACCACGGCAGACGATGTGAAGGAAAAAGACTGTGCCAAACTTCTTTCCCCATGTTCCTATTATTCTCTGACCATAGTCCTGATAGAAAGAAATTGATCTGAACCACCAATTCATTTGGGAATTTATGTCAGAAGTCTTTTTCTAACCGTAACAGTTAGGTGTGATAGGTAAAGTTTGTCAGCCAGGTCATCGTCAGTGCTGTAAATAATTTACAATAAATGTGTTCGTTAAATGCTTGTCTAAAAAACAACTGAAACTGTATCATCATTAATTTCAAGTAGTATTACTAGAGAGATTCACGCCATTACAAATGAGTGACAACTTTTATTAAAAGAGGATCATTTTCGGGGCATCTGGGCAGCTCAGTAGGTTAAGTGTTTGACTCTTGATTTCAGCTCAGACCGTGATCTCAGGGTCCTGAGATCAAGCCCCATGTCGGGCTCTGCGCTGGGCGTGGAACCTGCTTAAGATTCTCTCCCTCTCCCTCTGCCCCTCCCCACCCCTCTCTCTCCCTCTCTAAAAAAAAAAAAGAAAAAGATTATTCTCTCTTGTACAAATATTAGCTTAGCATATCCCATTACTGTTCTGTTTTTGCGAACCTTTTTTTTTTTTCCTGATTAAGCAAAACAGTGCTTTGAACCAGTAATTGCATGCGCTTTGGCTCATTGGCGGTGGTCCGTTGGTTCCCTAGAATAACCCCATTTATTCAGTCCTCATCAAGCTCACCAGAAACTTAGGAGTTCTCGAATAATATTCTGTGAGTTTCCAGACAGCGAGCATAGTTCCATAGGGTAATAGAAACAAACACCACTTTTCCTGTTGTCTGAAACATGAATGCGTATTTGACTGATAGAGCTTTGCCCGAAGGCTAAGTCAGAAAATATTAATCATCAGAACATTTACTCTTCTCTAGTGAATAAACTCACTTTCCCTAAGACAAATGTCCACTTAAGATTTGTGATACTGACATGCTTTTCTTTTAGTAGCAGGAAATATTCTGAGAGTCATAAAAGGAGTTTGAGTGGTGGCTTTGAATTCTTTGTATCAGGGAGGACCCCAAGTCCCATCGCACCTTAGCTGCACATGAGAGTCCCTGGAGAGATTTAAAAATCGTCCAGGCTCCGGGCCACCCTGACCAGCTGCAGTCTCAGGGGCTGGGAACCGCCTGGAAAGAGTTGCCTAAAAATCTCCCCCAGGCGATTCTAATTGCGAGTCAAGGATGAGGACCATTGTTTTACCTGGAAGGGGTTTTGCCTGACCAGAGGCCTTGTTGTGCCGTGAAAATATCATTGAATAATTGGTCATTGGGTTCCATTTTGAGCCAGATCTGTGCCTTGATTTCCTCCGAGTCTAAAATAGAGGCAGGCTCTTGGTCTGGCGCCTCCCTCCTCTGAGTGGTGTTTGACCTTGTAGCTGGAAAGCTGGATGATTGGCTGTCAGCCCTGGAGCCCTCGCCTTTGGGAGGTGACATATGAGATAAGAGCCTGTACTTTAACATGGGGTTGCCTCCCGGGGCCTTCCTACACATCCCCTCCCGCATCCCCTCCCGCTGCTGCTCAGTCTCCAGCCAAATGGCAGATCCTGGGCTGGTCCTCCCTAAACTCCTGCTTTGGTAGACAAGACACCATCCAGCAGTAATTGATGACTGAGATGTTTTTGAGGTCCAGGGTAGCAGGGCTGGTATGCATCGTTTCTGCTCATAAGATTGTAGGTACTTGGCGGTGTTTCTGCCTGTCCCTGTTCCAAGTCAGTCTGTGGCCGCGTGTTGGAAGATGGGACATTCCAGCAGATCCGTAGCAGGCAGGGTCTACGGCGGTATAAACTCCAGGCGCTTGCAGGCCTTTTTACCTTTCGCCCTAGTGTCATGGGCGTGTGGTTTCTCCAACTGAAACTATGCCTAAAGTTGCCCCTGAAGCCCCCTGAAGAGTAGAGAGGCGGTAAACCGATGTGGTATGGTTTGATTTACTTGGAAGAGTCCAGAATGTCGTATGTTAAAAAAAAAAACCCAAAACCTACGTGTTATATACGTGCAAAGTTTATTTGAGAATTTATCCACTATTTCCCTAATTTTAGAATTTCTGACGCTTACATAAGTCATGATTCTTCATATCCGTGAGCTCCCTTTGATCCCTCCCCAGCACTCCCTGCGTGAGCAAGTGTGTGGTTCCCTTTCAGCTCCAGCCACCGCCACCACCACGCATCGCCACAGCATTTTTCCTCAGCAGCAGAAGCTTCAAATGTCATTGCCCGTAGCTGCAGGCTTTCCGAGCCCCAAGACATTACATCAGAGAACAAAAAACAAATCGGCTTTGTGATAGAACAAAAGAGCTAAAGCAGAGGCTGCAGGTTCCCATTCCTGTGTTGATATTTCAGGCTGTAGTCTTCCTCTCTTTCCTTTTAAAAAATGTAATCAGATGGTCGAGTCCCCACTTTGCGTCTGTGTCACTTGAGGGGGGCCCGTTGGCCCTGGTCCGTGACTGCAGGACTCCAGCAGTGGGGAGGGGGGGTGGCAGAGAGAGACCCCCTCGGCATGCATGTTCTACACCCCATTGTCAGGACACACGCCAGGGGCGGTGGGGGAGTGCCAGTCCTTTGAAATACAATTCAGTGGTGAGAATTTTTTTCTTTTGTAAATACTAATCACCACCCAAAATGTGGGGATGCGTAAAAAGAGCTCTTCTGCCCTCATGGGGCAAAACAGATACGCTTTTAGGGGCACCTGGGTGGCTCAGTCGTTAAGCGTCTGCCTCCGGCTCAGGTCATGATCCCAGGATCCTGGGATCGAGCCCCGCATCGGGCTCCCTGCTCGGCGGGAAGCCTGCTTCTCCCTCTCTCGCTCCCCCCTGCTTGTGTTCCCTCTCTCGCTGTGTCTCTCTCTGTCAAATAAATAAATAAAATCTTAAAAAAAAAAAAAAAAAACAGATACGCTTTTAAAACATAACATTAGGAAAATATTAATTACCTTGACTCAAAGTTTGATGTTGGGGGAAGGGTTGGCTTCGTGTATGGATGTCAATCATTGTCGAAACCCTTTGCTCTATTTGATTTAGTTGGCACAGAGTGTTTTAATTAATTTATTTTTAACCTCAGGAGATTTATTTATTTATTTATTTATTTATTTAAAAAGATTTTTATTTATTTATTTGACAGAGAAGGAGATAGTGAGAGCAGGAACACAAGCAGGGGGAGTGGGAGAGGGAGAAGCAGGCTTTCCGCCAAGCGGGGAGCCCAATGCGGGGCTCGATCCCAGGATCCCGGGATCATGACCTGAGCCGAAGGCAGTCGCTTAACCGACTGAGCCACCCAGGCGCCCCTAACCTCAGGAGATTTAATTGGGGTTGATGTGCTCCCATTCTCCGTCCAAGTGTGTCCATGAAGAGGCAGTGAGTATAATAGCTAAGGTGTAGATCTTAAGCATACCTGTCCCACGCATGTATACACTGTGAGGCTGAGGAAGCTATTTGACCCCCTGTGCCTTAGTTTCCCTGCCTGTCAAGTGTGGGGGGTGATAATAGAGCATACATATTATGATGTACATAAAGTGCATATTATTATTACATATTATGATGTACATAATAGTGCATACATATTATGATGTACATAAAGCTCACTGACTGGGACAGAGTAAATGTACGATATACGTTAGTGTACTAGTTATCTACTACTGTGCCCCAAACTAACTCAAAACTTAGTAGTTTAAAACAGGAAATGTTATGATCTCCCAGCATCTGAGAATCAGGAATGCAGGGCTGGCTGAGCCTCGAGGCCTCCCTTGTTTCCCTGCCACAGGGACCTCTCTGTAGGGCAGTTCCCGACCTGGCTGCTGGCTTCCCTCAGAGCGAGTGAGGAAGGACATGTGAGGGGCATGGGATTCACAGTCTTTTTGTACCCCGATCTCAGAGGGAGATCCCGCCCCGTGGGCTCCATTCACGAGAAGTGAGGGGCGGGGGGAAGTGAGGGGCGGGGGGAAGTGAGGGGCGGGGGGCGTACAGCAGGACAGGACCCCGGGAGGTGGTCCCCGGGGCCATCTCAGGCTGCCGGCCGCAGGGGCTATTCATGAGTCCACTTTTTTCTTTATAAATGTTTCTTTATAAACGTTTTTGACTTCCTGGGGCAGCTAACATTCAGAACTGTTCATTAAGGTATTTTCTAATCTGATTTTTTTAGCTTCAGCCCTAGAAAAGTTTTATTCCCCACAGTTTTAGACCCCATCACTGAACCTACAATTCCTCATTGACAGGATTAGAGCTAGGTTATTAAGTTTCTAAAGGAGCAAAAGCTGTTATAGCCACTACGTTTGTGAAGGAGGAGCTTGGGAAACTAGATCCATGTACTTTGGGAAAAGCCTGTATTTTTCCTTTTGGTACTAATTTCAGCAGGTGCAGGATGAAACTCCCAGGTGAGGTCCTGATCAACGCCACAGAATGAGTATTTGAGGTTGGCCTGAATTGAGATTTAAGAGACGAAAATGTTGCTTAATTCAGAGAGCCGAGTCTGGATTCTTTTTTCACTCAACGTAACAGTAGCTTGTTTTCCTTCCCCCCTTGATATTTCTTGTTCAACCTTCTGCTTTATTTTAAAGATAATAAAGTAGTTCCCACCCATTAATGTGAAGGCCTTATGTGTAATCTTCTCTTTTCATCTTCCTATGAGGACTCTATGCAATAGGTATACTCTTACCGTCCCCATTCCATAGATGTGGAAACGGAGGCCAGCAGAGGCCAAGCAGCCTGTCCCGGGCCACAGGGCCAGGAAGTGCCGGCCCTGGGATTCAGACCTCATTTTAGCCAACTCCAGAGCCTGTGCAGTAACCATCTTGCAGTGTGCAGTAATGCACATGAATTTTTCATATCTTTCACATCTTATTGAAACCCCAGGGCAGCTCTGTGAAGAAAGTATTTTTATCCACAGGAAACTGAGGTTCAGATGAGTTACAGCTCTATTCTTCTTTCAGCCATTTATTTATACTTAGCGGATGTAGCTGAGTGCTTGCGGTACATCAGTGACAGCCCTGGCCATATTTTGTGCTCTAGCAGAAGGCAGGGCCAGGGCGCTGGAGCCGGGTAGACCTGGATTGGAATCCTGACTCCATCGCTTCACTCACTCACTCATTCACTCACTCATTCATTCATTTGTTCATTCATTCATTCAACCAGTATTTACTGGGTGCCTTCTCTGAGCACTGTGCTGGCTGCAGGACCAGCCACGGGATCCCAGGTGAGTCTGTCACCCTCCCCAGGCCCGGCCTTCCCAGCTGCAGAAGGAAGACAGTGACCCCTACCCCACAGTCACCGTGAAGTCAGCACAAGGGGGCGCGTGGTGAGTGACAGACACCATCCCTCCCTTCATGGGGCTCACAAGCTAGCAGCAAAGACACGAAATTACATTTTTAAAGTTGTGTGTGTTATGGTACATATAACCAAGGAGCTTGGGAGATCCATAAAAAACCATGTGTCCTTGGGCTGGTTGCTCAGCCCGATCTCCGTTGCTTCATCTCTAAAGTGAGCAGGTTGAGTTGGATCATCCCTGTGAGGGCATTTCTGGCTCTCACAACCATGGGCTCTGCACCGTTCCATCAGCGGAACGCAGCCCGTTTGCCCCTTGCTCCTGGGCACCCCCACATGTTAAATCAGACTTTTCCAAGTAGGAAGTTGCTCCAGAAGAGAATTTCTCTAACGTGAATCCAGTTCTCTTCCGCCCGACTTTCCAGCCTTCCACCTGTAGGGGAGACAGAACTTGACCTCTGCTCATCCTCGGTTTTCAGCTGCAGCTCCCTAACAAAAAGATTAACAAGAGAAAAACAGTTATTAAAGTGTGCAGTGCACATCACAAGGGAGAAACCTCAGGGAGATGTAACTCAGCTTATAAGTCCTCTTGAACAAAGGACAACACTTCTGTCGAGGGACAACAGGGCAGAAAAAAGCCATCTCTGGCTTCCAAGGGCAGCGAAGTGCAGGAAGGTAAATGTGTGGGAGGAAGCTAATGGAGGAAGATTGTTTGCAGGTTCCTCTGGTGCCTTCTCTGGGCTGATAGGAGTCTAGGGTCCTCTCCAGTAAAAGGAGAATTTATATCCTGGCTTTAGGCAGAAAAAGGGGGAGAAGATAGTTTTGTTTTTTGTTTTTTTGTTTTTTGTTTTTTTTCTGCCTGTGCTCTTAATTGCCTTCAGCTCAAAATAACTTTTATATCAACGAGGGGTATTTTGGGGTGGCATATTCTGGTTCCTTCACACCCATACGCCTGCCTCCTGTCCTGCACTGGTCAGCAGGAGGCCTGTCTGCTAGTTTGTAGCTGAAGAGAAAGTATATTTCAGCCCCTTGGAAATTTCTGTAGAACCAACCTGAAAAGAAACCCGTGTCAGAGAGCATTTTACTGACTCCAGCACCGATTCTGTCCCGTTAGCATTTGAGGCTTTGCCGAACATAGCCTCCCAAAGCCAGAACACTCATATGAAATGTGTTTTTAAAAAGTCTCTTGTTTACTGGGGACTTTTCCAAATCCCCTGATGGCTACTACTTATTGATAAGGTGACGGTATATCCCATTTGCATGTCCGATCTATGCCTGTCATCCCAGGAAAGTTATTAGTAGTACCCCCTTTGACCCTTAAGTTTGGATGATAAATTATATAATCAGTAATTTATATAATTAGTGATTAGCCCCCGATTTATTTGGCACCATTAGTGCCAAATATTTTTGTGTACATCATTTAATCCTTCTTACAACCTTCTAAGATAAATACCATATTTGCCTATTTTATAGAAGAAGAAGGCTTCTTCCCCCTTTGCAAAACTACTCATCACATAGAATCCATTGCAACTGGGCCTCTGTGGGCACAGAACCAGGGCACGAAGGGCCCTGGGGCGCACACCTTGCATTTCTCCAAGGAGGAATCAAGGCTCAGCGAGGGGATGATGTGTCCTCAGGGGTGCTCCCTGAATACTGGCTAGCGCTAGAACAGGTCTCCCTGCCCCCTGGTTTTTATGCTGCTCATTTAATTCTCTGCGAAATAATGTCCTCCGCACTCCCACTCCCGCCCCACCTAGAAGAACCCAGAGCGTGCAAATAATGAGGAGGACAGCTAGAGTCAAGTCAGCCAGGACAGGCAAAACTGTCCCCGTGCCACTGTTAGGGGACTGCACAGAGAGAGGCAGAGTGAGCTTGGCCCCAGAGCCGATCCAAAATACCAGCACTGGCCACCAGGGGGCAGTAACCTCGCGTGTGTTGCGTGGTGGAGCCGGACTCTGATCAGACTTTAATTCAGGCATCCACAGAAGGTGCGTTTTCATCAGGAAGCAGTCACGCCTGTGCTGCGAAAGAAGCTATTTGAAGATAAGTTTGTAGTTGAAACTTTCAAGTGGAAAGACACCTCCTCCGCTTCCCATGGAAGACCAAGGTTGTGGGAGAGCCACCTCCGGAGGAGCCCCTTCCTTGCTGCTGGGCGACACCGCCGCCTTTGGAACAGGAAACACTCGGTCCTGTGTTCACCTACAGCCATGGTCTTCCTCCTCCAGCCACGCCTGGCCCCCGTTTGTGACTTCCTCTGTCCCATGCTCCGCTTTGCAGTGTGTTGGGACTGTGACTCCAATTATCAGCATAAAGAAATACAAAGGGAACTCACTCAGATGAAACAAACGCTATTTCAGAGATAGTGGGAGTTTTCTGAGCTGGTTACTACATAGACTATTTTTTTATTTTATTGTTATTTTTTTTTTTTTTTTTGAGAGAGAGAGCGGGAGAGAGAATCTTAAGCAGGCTCCACGCCCAGCACGGAGCCGGACGCGGGGCTCGATCTCATAACCCAGAGATCATGACCTGAGTTTAAATCAAGAGTTGGACACTTAACTGACTGAGCCACCCAGGTGCCCCTACATAGACTACTTGTAAAAGGTAAAGCAGATAGGTCCCCAGACCTGCATGGTGGGAAGTGTTCTCTCACATTGGAGAGCCTGTCCTGGATGAGTCCAGAATTACCCACCGCTCAGGCCATGTGGTGACAGTGTTCTGGGCTGGAGTGGGGACTCCCGGGAACTCGGGCAGATCTTGGCTGTGCCTGCACACCCACCTTTGTGTCCTAAGCTGCAGATCTCGGACAGTGATGGAGACCATCTCAGGTCTGGGTCAGTACTCTGTAAACTCTTTTGCAGCCCCTAAAAACAGACCACCCATCAGAAAAATCTGCGAGGTTATCTACAGTTGAACGGTCTGGAAGACAGTTGCAGACGTCTGGCAACATCAGGCTTGGTTTGTATCTGTATCTCTCTTTCTAGCAGAGCTGAATCTAAGATGTAGCCTTCCAGCTCAACCACCTGTTTATCCCAACACGATATTTGCAGAACATTTTCATTTTTAAAATAAATTCTGAATCTGTGTATTTCTTTGAAGTGGTCAATAAATTTGCAGGACTAACACTTTGACCCTAATTTGCTCTGTTTTGTCAAATATTTATTCTTGATGTATATTGGGAAAGACTGTTACTCAACAAGATGCATTGTAACCTCCACATTTTGAGTATTTCCGTTCCGTAAAGCAAGCTGGGGAAAATGACCTGGTTCTCAGCACAGTGAGTCGGCCCTAGCCTGTGGCGTGAGCGAGGTGGGGTGGCAGGTAGGGAGGTTGTATGCTGGGGGATGACTCCCTGCCCTTGCTGGAGCGGGTTTTTGTGCAGAGGACAGAATGGAGCATCCCATGCTGGAATGAAGCCATACAGCGGGCCACCCCCTAGGCTGTGGCTGAGCTTTTGAACTTCCTCTTCAACCTGTGAACGGAGGATGAGGTGGTGCGTTCACTTTTCCTGGATGCTGTGAGGATTAAACCCAGCAAGGCAGTGTCTGGGGTGGCATCTGATGGCAGGAGATACTCCAAAATATGTGTGTAGTCTTTATTCAGGACCCCGTTTTAACAGCAATGAATATATCATTAGATGATGTTGTATATTGGGTTGCCATTTAGTTTTTGTTTGTTCATTTATTACCTTTTCCTCCTTCCTTTTCTCTGCTGGATAGCATGGGGGCCACCTTGGCAGGATCACCTACTTGCAGGTTCCCCTGCTACTTATCATTCATCTTACTTGTATGGCTCATCCCCATAAGTGCCCACCCTCTTTTATGGACAGATACATACCGTGCTTTGGTGCCGTACATGGTAAAAGGTGGTACGATGGTGAGGTTAGGAGGGTGAGCCCCAAAGCCAAGTCAGCCTGAATTCAAATCCCAGCTCTATCGGCAACTGCCATGTGACCTTGGGCAAGTAACTTTTCTGTGCTTTGGTCTCTTTGTTTTTAAACTGGGTAATCGAAGTACCCACCTCACGGGGTTGTGAACATAGGGAACAAGGGCAGGCCACCCCAAAATGTACCACTTTGGCATGTGGGTTATTTTAAATAGAAGTTATTTAAGAGCCAGCCTGTGCAGGAAGGACACTCCTACTCCCCTCTGTCCCCCTGAAAGCGGGAAATAAGCCTCCCTGCAGAAGGTACCCTCCCTGTACCAGGAGGTGAAGAGACAGCCTTATCACCAGAAATGAATTCAGGGCCAAGAAAGCTATATAAATAACCCTGTTGCTTTTTACTAGCTTACTACCCCAGCCCAAATTCTGATTAGAACTCCTTACTAATTGAAGCCCCCAAACTTAAGTCTTCTTTGTCCTGTCAATTCCTTACGGATTTATTGTCTCTTTGTCTAAAAAGTATAAAAACTGTCTTTTTCCTTGGTCATTTCTTTGGTCAGTTTCATTATCGGGCCTCCGTGCACACATAATAAAACTTCATGGTTTTTAAAATTTTTTCTCCTGTTAATCTATCTCACGTCAGCTTAATTTTTAGTCCTGCTGGAAGACCTTAAAAGGTAGAGGAAGAATTTTTCCTTCCCTAAATAAGGATGAGAGAAGAGCATATAAATTGTTAACCTTAAAAATAAAACTGTCAGTATTATATGTCAACTGTACTTCAATTTAAAAAATAAACAGTAGTCTCTAGGTAACTAAAAATAAATAAAGCAAAATAAAGCTATTAGTTATTTTACCAGCAAAAATGGGTTTATACAGGAATAACAGAATTGCAATCCCAGACAAGCTATGGCAAAACTACAGGCAAGTCTGATAAAGCAGAGGAATCCTCTTTTACAGAAGAAAGGGGGAGTTTGGGAGGGCCGTGTAAACAAAAAAATCCATTGGCCTGAACTGGGAGTTCAAGTGTACTGGCTTCTCATTGGCTGGGCTGTGACTGTCCCTCATTGGCTGGGCTGTGACTGTCCCTCATTGGCTGGGCTGTGACTGTCTCTCATTGGCTGAGCTGTGACTGTCCCTCATTGGCTGGGCTGTGACTGTCCCTCATTGGCTGGGCTGTGACTGTCTCTCATTGGCTGGGCTGTGACTGTCTCTCATTGGCTGAGCTGTTGCTGGGAGAGGAGAAAACCCTTCCTCCTCCTATGGGGTGATCAAGTAGTATCCTTGTGCAAGGTACCTCGCTCCCTGCAACTGACAAGAGGCAGGGTGTTAGCTCCCCGTACTTCTGGCTTCCCGTCTTAGTGAGGTTTTCCTTTATTAATTTTCACAAAATAAGGCGCTAACAATAATACCAGTCTCCAAATAAGTGTTTAGTACTTGTTAGCAATCTCATTAAAATTATTAAAATGCAAATATTAAAGTGTCTGTTGCTCACTGCTGTTTATCCTGTGCCTACAACAGAGCCTGCCACATAGTAGGCACTCAATAAATATTAAGTGCAGCAGTAGAAGTAAAACACATACAAATGTGTTTTAAGTCCATTAAATATTAAGCCTTATTTTCCCAGGAGTTTCCCACACATGTGAGCACATGTATGAAATTAACAGGCTGAGGTGCGGCTGAATGTAGCAAGAGGTGTCATACCAGAATATTACAAATGGCTTGTCAGCACTTGTAAGTGCTTAGATAAAGCATGTTTTCACGTGAAATGAGCGCTGCTACAAAGTTGAAAACAAACCTAAGAAACGAAACACTTTGTAAAAATAATCTCAAAATAAGACAATGGTTGTAAAAACCATTAACTAAAGCATAAAATCATTAATGCTGATGATAAATCCTAGGCTTCCTGGCACAATTAAAAAAAAATTCTGTAATTGAAAAATAAATAGCATATTTGCTGGGGAGGCTTTCTCTCACTCTTGCCATCTATTTCTTCTTTCTTCTTTCCCTTTTCTTCTCTCTCCCTTCTCTTTCATTGTTCTTAGAATGCCCTTGAGGAGACACACACGTCTTTTCAGAAATTCACTGACATCTGCTAGATCTCCATTTACTGCACCAGCCAGCCTCTAGCACCCTTGATAGAAGGTGGCTGGTCATTCCTTGCCAAATCTTGTCCCTAAGAAGGCAAAATCAGCTTGTGATCTTATCTCTGAAGGCTGCCCTGGTTTCCATTAGATGGTGCCAGGAAAGATGACCTTCTGTAATGAAATGCATGCTGTCTGCTTAGTACTCAGTGGCCTGCTGTGCTTTTAATTAAATGAACCAATCTTTGAAAACTTTATTGTTATCCCCATAGCAGCATGTCACCCACCAGTGTGTCCCCAGTTCCAGTAATTCCAGATGATTCCATCATAGGGCCGCAGCAGTGGGGACCCAAGGTTGGGCTTTAGCAGTGTGGGATCTGGGCTCATACTTCTTAGAGCCAGTTCTCTGTGCTTCTGGTCTAGGATAACTCACCCCTTGTCCTTCTAGGCAGAGAGCACTGCTATTATAAGCTGGCTTTAGCAAAGAGTTTACATACCATTGTGTGAGGTCCACAGTGTGCTGGTGGAACGGTATTTAATGGCATTAGGGAGAACTTTCTGAAGAGCACAACTCATAATAAGTACATTTGCTGAGTGCCAACCATGGCTTATTACATTTGCCTAGATTGCTGTTTGATTTGAAGAGTAATTCATTCTAAAAGTAATATTTAGGGGCGCCTGGGTGACTCAGTCGGTTGGGCGTTTGCCTTTTTCTCGGGTCATGATCTCAGGGTCCTGGGATCAAGCCCTGTGTTGGGATCCCTGCTCAGCAGGGAGTCTGCTTCTCCTTCTCCCTCCACCTCTCCCCCTGCTCATGCTCTCTCTTTCTCATAAATAAATAGAATCTTTTAAAATAAATAAATGTAATATTTGGTTGTCAAAATGAATAAAAGCATTTACTAAAAATTCCCCATCCTCTTCTCTCAACCTGTTTGTTAGAAATATCCTCTGTTGAGTTTTATGTGTACTGTTTCATGCATATTCTATGCATGTATAAACATGTATGTGGTGTATATAAAGAGATAAATGCAGCTAAATATATACCATGTATATATATTTATATAGTATCGTACTATATATGCTCTCTTGCCACTTATCTTTTTAAAATATTTTGGACATCTTTCCAATAATTCCGTGCATTTCTTTTGATGACTACATGGCATTTCATTATAAGAATGTAACATTTAACCAGCAATTTCTACTGATAGACATTTAGGTTGTTTTCTGGGGTTTTTTTTTCCCGCATTATAAACATTATTGCAAGCAGCTCCTTATGTATATATATATTGGTTTACTTCTGTAAATACGTATGTGAGTTAGATTTCTAGAAGTAGAATTTCTGAATCAGAGGGTATAGGGATTTTACATATTGATAGATCCTGCCAATTTGCTCTCCAAAATGTTTATACGAATATATATTACCTCCTGCATAAAACTTCCTCTTTCCCCACATTCTTGCCAACAACGGTGATTATAAATCCTTTTGGATCATTGCCAAGATCATTCAGAGGTGAAAAATAGTATCTTTTTGTTTGAATTTGTTTTTCCTTAATTTGGAACAAGGTTGACCATCTTTTATGCTTATTGATCATTTGTTGATTTTGTTGTTTTGTTTTTGTTGTAGTTGTTGTTCCTGTAAATTGATTGTTTATATCTTTTGCTACTTTTCTGGTATGTTTCTGGACTGTACTTATGCATCTGGAAGAATTTCCTGTATATGAAAGGAACTGGTATTTTATCACATATATTGCAGACATTTCCCCCAGTTTGCCATTTGACTTTATGTAGTTTTTATCCCACAGTAATTTTTACTCTTTTTATTTGTAATAGAGATGTAGGAATTTTGCCTTTTGGTCTTCTGGGTTTGTTTCATGCCTACAGAGTCCTTTCCTGGGCCAAGATGTATAGGAGTATGTTTTTTTCTAGTACTTTAATGTTTTATTTTTGATGTTTGCCTTTAATTCTTTTTTTTTTTTTTTTTTTTTTTTTTGCCTTTAATTCATTGGCCATTTTGGTATAAGGAGTAAGATAGGCTTCTGATTTTCTTTTTTGCATGTTACCTGTGAGTTCCAAATCGTATAGATTTGAAATATACCCAGGTGGCCAAATGTACTGGAATCAGGGCTCTGCTGTGAATCTTTTTGTCCATTTCGGAACCAGTTTCGTGCTACTGTGCTGACTGCGGCCTTGCATGGTGGCCCTTGTGTAACAATCCATGCGACTGTTCCCCCCCCCCCCCCCCCGTTCTTCTCTTCCAGTATTTATTTTCCTGGCCAGTTTCATTTGCTTATTCTTCTCCGCAAACTTTAGAAGCATTCACTCTGTCATGTTCAAACTATCCTCCACCCCCTACGAATAACGACATAAGAAATGCAACAACCAAACCTGTTGGTATTTTGTGAGATTGCTTTGGGTTTATAGTTACTTAGGGAATATTGGCATCTTTAAATATTATGTTTCAATAATGTTCTACTTATTTGGGCCATCTTTATGCCACCAATATATGCCAGTGTCTTTGTATAGATCCTGTCTATTGTCTTTAGTTTGTATTCATGTTTTAGATTCTTAGGTATACATATTTTTATGTAAACTTAAGAAATGTGTTAAAATATGAGCTTGCTTTTTCTATTATACTGACTTTTACTTTCATATAAAGAAAATTCTTGTTTCTATGTATTAACTTTGTAACCACCCACCGTACTAAAGTCTCTTACAGTTTCTAAGAGGGGTTCAGTTGATTGTTTTGCATTTGTCAGGTATAAAATCATATCATCTGCAAATAGTGATGATTTGCCATCTTCTTTGCAACACTTTGTGTTTTATTCTCTTAGCCACATGGCACTTGAACAATAATTATATGGTGCCAGATGGCATCCTTATCTTGTATCCACCTTCTAAGGGGAGCGTGCTCGTGTTTTTACCATTGACCGTCACCTTGGTGTGGCGGTATGGCATTTTAACTTACCTGCAGGTATCTAACAAATGGTTGCATACAGAAAACACATCGAGCACTCTTGTTGCTTTTAAGTAGACTCTAATCTCGCACTCAATTCTCCTTTTCAAGAAGTGACCTGAAGGATGTTCTATGAACCGTGTGTCTCCGCCTCCCCAGTCTCGACACTGCCCAGTGGGACTCTGTGTTGATGGAAAGGTTCTTTATCTCTCCTGCTCAGTACAACAGCCACTGAGCCAGTGAGCATTTGAAATATGGTGGATATGAACAAGGAGCTGAATGTTTAATTTCATTTCACTTTAATTACTGTAAATTATCACATGCTGTGGAGCGCTTAAAATGTGGCTGGTGCTACCAAGGAACTGGATTTCTTATTTTAAGTTGAAGTAACTTTAATTGAAATAGCCACATGTGGCTAGTGGCTGCAGAATCGGGCAGCATGGTTCGGCCTTCATATCATGCAAGGATAGGACACGAGCTCTAGAAACCCCCTGGTGGCCCCTTGGTGTGCTCGGAGAGGTTGGGATTGGCCCCAAATCACACAGCAAGTTCACGACTAACCTGTAGTGAGATGCCCAGCCAGGCTCCTTGTTCTCGTCTGCAGCTTGTCCCACTATGCCTGATCCTCCCCTTCCTCCTCACTTCCTGTTTCCCTCCTTGAAGTGACAACCACCTCCGGGTGTGTGCAGACCAATGAGCAGTCACTAAACACGCCTTAGCCCCACCGACTTCATCACCAGGTGGGTTGACCGTGGGGCCTGTGCCGTTGGTGAGTTTTCAGCTGAGCTTCCTTGCTCTGTTCTGCAAGGGGAGCAGGTACTGCAGGGGACCTGGAGCCCGTCCCTGGCTGTCCAGGGCCCATGCCTGGCCTCTCTGCAGGCGGGCTTGAAAGCACCACTAGGCACTGTGTTCTAGCCTCCTCAGGAAGTGCTAGTCCTGTGCCCTTTGGGTCCAAATGTATTTTCTAGTCTTTTTCCTCCAAGAGGGTAAACATCTGCGCCTCCAGCAAGACAGCAGAATGTTGCTTCTACCCCCATGACTAATCTAAACCTGAAGGGAACTCATGTCGGCTGAGTTGGAGAGTTGGAGAGTTGGAGAAGAGTATAAAGAAAGGACAGCCAGGGCGCCTGGGTGGCTCAGTCGGTTAAATGTCTGACTCTTGATTTCGGCTCAGGTCATGATCTCAGGGTTGTGGGATCGACCCCTCTGTGCTCAGCGGGGAGTCTGCTTGAGATTTTTCTCCCTCTTCCCCTCCCCGCACTTGCTCACAGGTGCGCTCTCTCTCTGTCTCTCTCTCTGAAAAAAAAAAAAAAAAAAAAGGCAGAGCCTCCAGGAGGGCCCTGGGCCTGGGGCTCCAGCATCGGGTTGGGTGTCCCGGTGATGAAGAAGCCACGGCAATGCTCACAAGTCATTGGGAACTTTCCGACTCTAACCAACCCTGTCCCTCTTACCCCAGGGCTTTCCTGGGCAGTCCCTTGGGGCCACCGCTGGCATTCTCCTTGACTTTCCCTTACCGCCAGCCAGTCAATCCCATGAAGCAGGAGTGACCGACCCCACAAAGAACACTTTGCTTTGCAGCCAGGCAGTCTTCCGTGAACGTGAAGACCCTGTGAGGTACACACTGTCGCACTGTCATTCGAGGCTCCCCCAAAGGGGTAGTTCTCAGCTCCTCTTCAGGAAACATTCTCTTTTATAGCTGTGTCTCTGACTGCAACATCCTATCTTCCCACATGCTTATTTACTGGTCCTGTTTCCTCTGGACAGGTCATATCCTTTGCCTGATTCAGTGAGCAGACTGTTTATTTTAGGTAGGTCTCATTTCCTACCGAAGGGTCAGGGCAGAAATTCCTCTGATCTTATCAACCAATATGTAACATTTTGGTACCTTTTCAGTGTTGCAGTAATTCTGAAAATAATCACTTGCCCATTATGCTGAATGAGAGCATAAGAATACAGATAGCAGCTATCACCCAGCCCTCCAGCCTCAGAACAAAAAACAGGTATAAACAAGCGGTTCTTTCCTACACATGTTTTAACACTGTAAGTCTGCCTGGGGCAGTGGTCACCCAGGGCATAAGTTACTCTTGTAATCTGTGCACCTGCTCCTTGAAGGCAGGACTATCCCTGGTTCGCCCTGTACCCCGACCTGAGACCTGGTATGCAGGAACCCTCTATCAGTGTCTGCCCAAGGAATGACAGTGGGCAGCTCACGTATATTTGGTGGGAAGGGAGACCCAGGAAGCCAGAACCTACGTAGCCCAGAACTTTCATGAAGAGAATGCCCACAACAGTTTTCTTCTGTTTTTCTAGACCTTCTACTAAACCTATTTGCTGTTCTGGAAACTGTGCATATCCTTTGTCCATGCTTCGCTCAGCAGCCAGAGGGCTCCTCAGCCCCACCGCATAACCCTTGGGGCCCCTTGCCTCCATCTCTTGGAGGCTCGGTGTCCTCACCTAGAAAGCCGGCATGGTTGTTGCATTTCAGGCTTCCTCAGGCTCCCTCCCCAGCCTGAGTGGGCTCATCATCCAGGAACACTTCACGTTCTTAGTACACGCAAAAGATAGCAGACATACTCGCTTGGTTAGTGTCCCTTTGAAACATCTCTCAGGGAAGCTCGTGATTGGGGGTGGCACCTCAGCCCACTCATAAGCCAAATCTTCTTCATAACTATTCAATTATTGTTTAATTTGTGACGAGGCACTTAGAGGGTCAGCCAAGGGACAGTGAGCTTCACATATGCTAAAACTAGGTTGTGCCTTGGCTGGCAGTCATAGGCACTTTGCAAGCTCGTGGTTGATGGGTTGAGAGCTAATTAGTATCATGTCAAAACCTGAAATTGCCAGTATCTGAGCATTTTTCACCTAAAGATATTGGTGCTTCACTGTTATGCCTCTGTCTGTGACCGTGTTTCCCATTTAAGACCATCTCCATAACGAAAGCAAGATTGAGAGCATCCTTTGAGGTCCTAGTGTATACAAACTGGGGTCCAATGTTAGTGTAATCTGGGTGAGGGAAGATCTGGCTCATTTCCCAGTGAAGGCCACCAGCGTTTCTCTGTGACACCGCCCAGTGTTGGCGCATAGCCGTGCGCACGGATGGGTCTTCTGTGCCCTGAAGCCCTCGTGACTGCTCAGCCCCCAGGGCCCCATCCTCTGTGTCTCCATGTTTCCATACACACTTAAGAGAAACGGCACTACGATCCATTCCCACGTTCTCCTGGAGCTCCAGTGAGGTCAAGCCATTGAGGCTTTCCTGTACTTGTAGATTGACATCTCCGCATTAATCACTCGAGTATATACAAGTTATATAGGAAAATCTGGTCGTGGACAGATGGCCTCAGCCACGAAGCGTTTTGTTTTGTTTTGTTTTTTTCATGGAATCAGAAAACACAACTAACAGATGATTGGCTTCTGTTCTCTTTTTAAGGCTGCGTAAATCAACGTGGGCCCTTGATAAATGGTTCTATTCTTAGAGACTTTGAATCCTGGTGTCGAACAGTGACAGGCACCTGGATGGCCCCAGAAAGGTGGCTTGGGTGGGAGAGGGGGTCCGGGATTTGTGTGGGTGTGAGGGGACAACTTGTCCCGTTTTACTGACTTGCTGCCTAATCCTAGTGTTGGGGAAGCGGGACTTCCCGCCTCTCCTTGAACCTAATCACCTCCCGACCAGTGTTTGATTCCGGCAGGGATTTAGCCAATGTTTTCTTAGCCAATCAGAGGACAGTGTCGACAGCGTGTGGGCGTGGTTTCGGGCGCCGCCGTCCTGAAAGCAGGAAGCGGGCGACTGACTGCGGAAGGGCGCTCGTGCGCCGTGAACTGGGGTAGTTTCTCAAGTTTTCGGGCCCCCCATCATTTTTCTTTTGTCTAAATAACCCAGAGGAAGATTTGGTAAAGACGGTGGGATCTGAAACTCTGGCAGGGTGTGGGGGTGGGCGCTGCTTTATGACCCCTGATGGCACTTGGGAGCTGGAACCCGGGGCCTGCTGCAGTTTGCTGTGTGACCGCGAATACTGTAATGGGGGCGGGGGGGGGCGGTCCATGACGGCTCGTTCTGTGCGCACGTGTGAAATAATGGCCGTTTTGGTATCAGCCTGACAATCATAGGATCCGGCTTGTGCGGATCTTGAATCCTTTAGATCAGTTAATCAAATTGGCCTTCAGTGGCGGTTTCAAAGACCCAAGCTCTGTGTTTAGTCTTGGAATAGTCGTGTTTGAAGCTCAGCTTTGATTTGCATCCCCTCTCTTCACACCCTCCAGCGTTTCACGCGGTCCTGGAGTTTGCGGGGTCCCTGCAGTAGCTGGCCAGCCCCCGTCCCCTGCCCGCGTGTTCCGTGAGGTCCCACCCCAGGCCTTTCTGCTTGCTCTTCCCTCCTCCTGGCCTAGATTTTGCCCAGAAGGCTATAATAGCCTCCTTTGGGTCGTGGCTCAGATGTCATCTTCCCAGGGAGACGGTCCCTGGCCATCTTAGTTTGGGTGTACCCCCTCCTCTGCACTTTCTGTCCCACGTGCTACGCTGTCGTCCCCCTGGGGCACTTCTCACCACAGGACACACTGTGTACTTTCATTCATTAATTCTCTTCCCTCTCTTCCTTCCAGACTGCGACCTGCACGCCGGCAGTGGTTGGTTTCATTTTTGTTCCCAGAGCTGTGCCTGGTACACAGGAGGGGCCCAAAGAAACATTTATCAAATGAGGGAACGAATCCACGCTGGCGGCGGCTGGGGAGCGTTCTGGAAGTGAGGACTGGACCCACGTTCTCACTTGATTCCATGCTTTTCACCAGGAAATAGCTTTTCTCTAGCAGGTTTCTTTTCTGAACACTGTACAGGCATCGCCGGGACACAGATTATAAAAGTACAGCTTGATGAGTTATGACTAAGTAAAAAGTCCTTATCATTGCCCCCCCAAGTCAAGACAGAGAATGTTACTGTGCCCAGAATTGTCTAGGCCATCCACCTCCAGTCGTTCTGATGCTTTGATTGGCTGGATACACTTTATCTTTCAGCGAGGGCATAGTTTCACTTCTCCGTGAGGTTCCTGGCTTCTCAAGTGTAGAAAGCATGTCTTCTTGTCTTTTTCTGACCTTCCTTCTGTGGCTTTGCACTCAGGGACAGTCACGCTTGTGACAGATCAGCCCTTAGACCTGGCTCCACCTTAGGACAGGGTGTTGGCTAAAATACAGCATCCTGGCCTGGTGGAACCCCATAGGTTCCTGGGTGCTGGCCATTGCTGGGATGGAGGAGCCTCGTGAACGTGGGGCGATGGGTCAGGAGAACATGGAGAAAGTATCAGCTGAAGAGATGTGATTTAGAAAGGGGATTGAGAACATTTTTTCTTAGGTTTCTAGTTCTTCTTCCCTTCCCGATCAGAGTGCTGAAGTTCATACCCTGTGAGGTGTGCTCATTAGACATTCTTTTCTTTATTCAGTCACTTGTTTATCCATCAAATCTGTCCTCCTGGAATGTGCCTTTTCCTGGGAGAGAGAGATACTAGTTATAGATTGTGATTCCTGCCATGAATAAACCAAACAGGAGCCTGATAAACAATAACAGGAAGCACCCAGTGGGGCCCCAGAGGGTCTCTCTGAGGAGGTGACTTTTAAACTGAGGTCTGAGGGCCGCAAAGAGCCAGGTAAGATCCAGGCAGATATGGGGGCTGGTGCAAAGAGTGTTCAACCAGGAAGCCAGCGTGAACAGACAATAGTGAGCAAATGGGAAATGGGTAAGTATTGGAAAGTGTTTACTGGACATCTGTATGAGTCAGGGTTTTCCAAAGAAACAGAACTAAGAGATATAGATAGATAGATACATAGGTACATTGATATATAGATATACAAAGTGAATCCCCTTTCCTATATATATTATATATGTAATATTATATTACATATGAATATATAAGTATATAATATACATATGATATATATAAATACATAGGCTATCTTAGAATTGGTTTTGCTTGCTTGTAACTTAAATACATGGAAACATGTTTTTCATTATTTGTATCTGGTTTCTTTTGTTCAACATTCTGCTTGTGAAATTCATCCATGCTGCATGTGGTATGGTAATCTTCCAGAGAAACAGAACCAATAGGACGTGTGTATTCATAGAGAGAGATTTACTTTAAGGAATTGGCTCACACGATTATGGAGGCTGGCAAATACAAACTCTTCAGGGTGGGCCGGCGGGCTGCAGACCCAAGGAGGAGCCGATGTCATAGTTCAGGTCCAAAGACAATCAGGCTGAAGACTCAAGAGAGACCCAGTGTTGCAGTTCAAGTCTGAAAGCCTTGTGTTGCAGAATTTACTCTTGCTTGGAGTAGGTCAGTCTTTTTGTTCTACTCAGGCCGTCAGCTAATTGGATGAATCTCACCACATTAGGTTGAGCAATTTGCTTATTCAAAGTTCACCAATTTAAATGTTCATCTCATCCAAAAACACCCTGCAGAAGCATTCAGAATAATGTTTGACCACACATCTGGGCACCATGACCCAGCCAAGTGGACACATAAAATTAACCACCACACCCATAATAATAGTTCATCTTCATTGTTGTTTCTATCCTATGATATGAATATAGCACAATTTATTTATTTTTCTATTGTTGATGCCAGTTGAATATTTTCCTGTTGGGGATATTGTAATAATGCCTCTAAAACATTGTCCTACTTGTCTTTCAACATACACGCATTCACATCTCCTTGATCGTGGTGTTCTTTTTTTGTAACTCTAGCTTTGCTTTACGTTATTTTTGTCTATGTTTGTGAGAGACATAGGTCAATAATTTTTCTTTCTTATAATATCCTTGTCAGTTTTTAGGATCAAAGTTATGGTAAAATCATAAAACACGTGGGAGGAGTTGCCCTTTTGTGTGTCTATTGAAGAGTTTATGTAAAATTGATGTTATTTCTTAAATGTTTGGAAGATTTCATTGATCTGTGAGGGCCTGGAGTCTTTTTTTATTTTAAAGATTTATTTATTTATTTATTTATTTATTTATTTGACAGAGACACAGCGAGAGAGGGAACACAGCAGGGAGAGTGGGAGAGGGAGAAGCAGGCTTCCCGCGGAGCAGGGAGCCCAGTGCGGGGCTGGATCTCAGGACCCTGAGATCATGACCCAAGCAGAAGGCAGATGCTTAATGACTGAGCCACCCAGGCACCCTGAGGGCCTGGAGTCTTATTCTGAGAGGGTTTTTAGGTTAGAGATTCAATTTCTTTAATAGATGTAGACTCAATTGATTTCCTCTTGTCGGTTTTGTGAAGTTGCAATTTTCTAGGAATGTTTCCATTTTATTTGAAATGTCAAATATGTTGTCATAAAAATTTTTATCGCATTTTTATAGGCTTTTAAATATCTGTAGGACCTATGGTGCTGTCTCCTTTTTCAACTCTGACAGTGACAACGTGTGCTTTCTTTCCCTTTTTTTCATCTGTCCCATCAAAGGTGTATTGAATTTATTAATGTTTTTAAAGAACCAACACTTGACTGTTAATTTTTTTCTAGTGTATATTTATTTTCTATTTCAATATTTTCTACTCTTCCCTCCCTTCTTTCTTTGGCTTATATTTGTGTTCTGTTTTCTTGCTTTTTGAGATTAATATGAAATCATTGATTTTTAGTTTTTTTCCAATATATGCCTATAAGGCTATAAATTTCCCTCTATGTATGGCTTTTGGCTTTTGTTGCATCTTACAAGTTTTGGTATATCATATCTTTATTACCTTTCACTTCCAGATATATTCTGATGTCCATTGTAATTTCTTCTTTGACCTATGGATTATTTATAAGTGCATTGCTTTGTTTACAAATACTCGGGGATATTCTAGTTATCCTTTATATCATTGATTCCCAGAATAGTTCCTCTGTGTGATCAGAAAACATTCTGTCTCAGGCCCTTGACATTTTTTTCAGACTTGCTTCATGGCTCCACAAAGGGCCAGTTTCATGTATACTGGAAAAGAATGTTTGGGTTTTGTTTGTTTTTGTTTTTTTTTATGATTTTATTTTTAAGTAACCTCAGCACCCGACGTGGGGCTTCAACTCATAACCCTGAGATCAGGAGTCACACACACTACCAACTGAGCTATCCAGGTGTCCGGAAAAGAATGTATATTTTGTAGCTTGTTAGGTGCACTAAATAACAACTTATAGTCAATTGGGTTAAATTTGTCATTTGCATTGTTCAAATCATCTATTGCCTTACTGAGTTTTGGATTCATGATGCTGAGAGAAGTATATTAAAATTTCCAACTACGATAGGGATGTTTTTCTCCTTTCTTTCCACTTTTGCATGCTCACTCTCTCCTCAAAATATAGAGTTATTTTTAAAATTATTTCATTGTTTCATTATTTCCTTCCCTCCCCTAATTTGTCTATTATACATTCCTTTACTATTCTTTTAGTGTTCTCGTGGTGGTTGTTTTAGAGATTACAGTATGCATCCTTGACTTATTAAGGTCTGATATGAATTAGAAAGTGGAAATAATATCTTAGCATGTGCTACTTCTGTAGCTAATGTATTATTCTGGAGATGCATGTAAATTTGCTTCTTTTTTGTGCGTATCAGTAAGGTTCTTAACCTCTTACAGCTCTTAATGTTATAATTATAACATTATAACAATTAAAAGAGTGAAGTTGAAATCTTACATAATCTTTAGAAATTATTCAACTCTTGAAGTTATAATTTTTCTAGAAAAAGATAAAATTTATTTTTAAACAAGAATGATTTATAAATTATTTTTATAGTAATCCCCAAGTATACAATTTATGTAAAATTTTAGAACATTGCCCTTTGAGCATACAGAACTGGTGTCTGTTAAATGCATATCAAAGCATGACCCTCTGGTAACAGATAATTGTTGTTTGTAGTTCCTAATGCCACACATTTGCATGAAGCTGTGGGGACCAGTGGTTAGTGTGCATTTAATTTTGTCATTTGGATTCAAGATGCTCTTGTGAATCCTCTGGCGAAAGTCAGGCAGAAAATGTTCAGGTTTATTTTCAAAAAGACTGGCACCAGGCGAGCAGGTACATGCTTCTCTGCAAGGTTTGAAGAAATCTAGCCTGTGAGCCCTTTCTAATTTGTAAGCACCTGACCCAGAGTTAAAAGCAACTTAGGATCTTTTCATTATTTACCTCCTTGGGACTGGTGTCCTCTGCATCCTTTGTAATTTTCCCCTGACCTGTCCCTAATTACACCATCTCACCTAGCAATTTGATGCAAACCTCAATAGGTGTTAATATCAACAAGATTATATTTCATAGGGGAATGTAATTTTCCACTGCAGTCAGCAATAGGAGATGAGTAGACTGGTAAAAGAAGCCCTTTTGCGAGAAGGATATATTTGAGGAGTTATTCACGAGAACAAACTATAATTATGAAGCTTTATTTTTACGAAGGACATTTTTTTTTAACCTTGGTAATGTCTATTTTCTTAGATTTGGTAGAAGCATTCGGAAAGAGAGATACTGTCATGTTGGAAGGGCTATTTTTCATTATTATTTTTGCTTTGAAGTTGTTTGCTGAATTCACTCTGAATGAGACCTTTTGGATATTTCTGGCTCACTGAGTTTCCGATTTCCCTTTGGATTCTTAATATCGTCTGAAGGCAGGGAGGGATATTAACAGAGATTATTGGCAATAAGGTGTGAGATGTTTCTGTCTCTAGAATACAGGTAAAAGGTAAAGTCAAATTGTTGCATGACAACAGCCAGTAGTAGGCTGGGGCACCCCAGGTGACTCTTGCAAACTGCCCTTGACAGAGAGAGAGAGAGAGAGAGAGAGCACAAGTAGGCAGAGCAGCAGGGAGAGGGAGAGGGAGAGGGAGAAGCAGGCCCCCCACGGAGCAGGGAGTCCAATGCAGGACTCCATCCCAGGACCCCGGGATCATGACCTGAGCCAAGGGCAGACGCTTAACCGACTGAGCCACCTAGGCATCCATCTTTTTTTTTTTTTTTAAAGTAAGCTCCGTGCCCAACATGGGGCCTGAACTCAGGATCCTGACATCAAGAGTCACAAGCTCTACCATCTGAGCCATCCACACACCCCTCCTACCTTCTTCGTAAGAGCACACCAGTCAGACTGGATTAGAACTCACCCTAAGAGCCTTTTTTAAATTTAATTACCTTTATAAAGGCCCTATCTCCAAATATAGTCACATTCTGAGGTACTGAGGGTTAGAACTTCAACCTGTGAATTTAGGGAGGCTGGGCGCAATTTAACCCATAACACTGTATTAGAGTAATGTGTTGGTTATAGGGCTACGGGGTATGAGCGAAATGAGGAGATGTTGGTCAAGGGTGCACGCTTTGGTAATAAAAGGAGTAAGCTCTGGGGACTAATATACAGCGGGGTAACTATAGTTAATAATACTGTATTGTAGACTTGAAATTTGCTAAGAGGGTAGATCTTAAGTATTCTCATCACATACACAAAGAAGAGGGTAATGATAGTTATGTTAATAATCTTGATTGTAAGAATCATTTCACCATATATATTATATAGCCATCATGTTGTACACCCTAAATATATAAGATTTTTATCAATCAATAAAACTTGCAGGGGGAGAGTATCTGTAGGAACTTATTAGCACTCTTGTTCCTAAAACAAGTATCAGGGTGGGGCACCTGGGTGGCTCAGGCGTTAAGTGTCTGCCTTCAGCTCAGGTCGTGATCCCAGGGTCCTGGGATCGAGCCCCGCATCGGGCTACCTGCTCCGCGGGAAGCCTGCTTCTCCCTCTCCCACTTCCCCTGCTTGTGTTCCCACTCTTGCTGTGTCTCTCTCTGTTAAATAAATAAAATCTTAAAAAAAAAAAAAAGTATCATGTTGTTCTCTGTTTGAAATGAATGACTCTACTGATCAGCACAGGAGACCCAGTTCCAACATGTGTGTGTAGGATTTCCCCACAGCACCAATTGTCAGACGCCAACTGGGTGTCAGACAGTCCAACTCAATTCGGACACTATCTACCTGGAAGTCACATCAAATCGCATAGGTTAAGGGCTCAGTCCTACCAGACAGCCCCATCCCCACATCCATGCACTTCAGATGCCAGTCACAAGTCCAAGTTGTCCCCTGTGTTTCTGACCAATCAGCGATAAATCCGAGGTTCTCACAGCCCCCTCCTTGGGTTTGATTAATTCGCTAGAGCGGCTCCCAGAACTCAGAGAAATATTTTACTGGTTTATTAGAAGAGGCTATCACTCAGGAACAGCCGGATGGAAGGGAGGCATAGGGCAAAGTATGGGGAAAGGGCACGGAGCTTCCATATTCCCTTTCCAAATCTGTCCACCAACCCAGAAGCTCTCTGAAGGCTTTTTGGGTTTTATGGAGGCTTCATTACCTAGGCATGGTTGATTAAATCCTTGGCCTCCAGGCCCCTTCCCCTCCCTAGAGGTCCAGCCCTCTCATCACAACATTGGTGCCCCAGCAACCAGCCCCCATTCTTCGGGGTGGTCCAAAATTCACCTCATTCACATAGCAAAGACACTTTTATGCCCTCAGCACTTTGGAAATCCCAAGAGTTTTAGGAGTTCTGTGCCAGAAACAGGGACGAAGGCAATATATGTATCTGTTTCTTATAAATCACAGTCTTGCAGATACTCTTTCAGGTGGCACCTACCTCCATCTGGCAGCCACATCCAGCCCAGGTGCTAGAGTAAATGCCTCATCTGGCTTGAAAGAGAGCCACCCTGTTGGCCTTTTGATAACAAATTCAGAGCCAGGAGGTCACTGAGGAGGGCAGGCTAATTCTGCGCCCAAAATAGAAAGACACCTGCTTTGCAGGAATGCTGCAGATCCCCTGGGAGGCGCCCTTGCTGTGCACTCTCCCTGGGGCATCAGGCCACTTCCTGATCTTCCTAACTTTTTTAGATTTTTTTTCTTCTCATTAATACTCTGTTGAAGCTGTCATGCTGGGTACTCTGATGGTGTTTAATACTTTTTAGGGCTGTAAACAGTAGAGGCTTTTCATTCTTCGGGATTTCTCTTCCGTTAGATAATGGCACCCGACGCCTGGGAATGACTGCTCCTTTCTCTTTGGGCTTCTTCATCCTCCGTGATCAGAATTTAGCAAATGGAGAGTGGACAGGCCGGGGTTGGGAAGGGTGGCAACTTCCTCTTCCTCCTCCTCTTCTTCCATTCGAGGAAACTTGTCAAATAAGAGGAAAGAGGGGGTGTGAGTAATACTTTCTCAGTTGAAAGGGTCATCAAGGGGACTGTCAGCTCATTTTCTGACTCTTGGGGATGTTCCTCTTTGTTTTGTTCTGGTGTTTTGGAGGGCTTTTTGTTTGTTTTTAGTTTATTTACTTATTTGTTTATTTATTTATTTATTTTAGCAATCTCTGCCCCCCACATGGGGCTTGAACTCATGACCCCAAGACCAGGGGTCGCATGCTCTTCTGACTGAAACAGTCAGGCGTCCCTGTTTTATTCTGTGTTTTCATAAGGACTTTGCCCCTAGCCTTCCTTACTGTACCCAGTTACGGAGCTTTCTGAGAAGAGCAGTCTGGATCCTAGACCAGATCTTCATTTGGTTGAGATGTTAGAATTGGGGTTTATTTGAACCATAAGATAGTCTTTGAAAAAAAAATCATGGGACATGCTGTTGATTATTTAAACTTTCCAGCTTGAAGGCAATTCCAATGGATCTTTCCCACCAGAGCCTAAAACTTCTCTGAGGCAACTGGGCCCATCTCTAGAAGGACCTAGAACTCCGACTCACTGCTCAGTGGTTTTGGTTTTGGTTTTTTTTTGGGGGGGGGAGTGTTTCTAGTGCTTGTCAAAAGATATTTTTGAAGTTCTTTGGCCTAAAACTCTCCTCTCCCTCCAACATACCAGTCCCGTTCACAAACATCCTCCGCAGGGCTTGCCTTCCTATGCTTTTTCTTCACTTGGGGCCAGCTTTTATGCGTCTATCAAGGGACACAAGCCCGGGAAGGCATGCAGATCTTGGGTCTTAGACTCACAGCACCTGGGGTTTGGATGCCCACTCTGTGCAACGTCAGGCAAGTCAGGCAAGTCCGGCAATCTCTGGGGTTGGATTCCGTCATCCATAAAAAAGTGGGATGAATACTGCGTGCCTCTTAGGACCACAAGGTCGCCTGGAGGTGAGGGGCCTAAGAAAAGCATCCAGGGCCCCCAGGGCAATCACCACACCCATCTCATCCTCCCCCCCCCCCCCCCCACTCCCCCACCCCTCCTTTCGCAGGAGTCCAAGCCCAGTCTTTCAGCTGCTCAGGGTAGCCGCACGCATTCCCTGCTGTGCAAAGGACAAAGGACGTGACTGCATGATGGCCTGTCAAGTGAGCCACAGTGATATTTGAACATGAGCCCTGATCTGATTATTCTTCCGTCATTCAACCCCAGGCAAGAATGGATTCATACTTTCCACTGCTGCCTGCGCCAGCCGGTTTCCATATCAGCCGGAGCCTCAGGAAGAGGGAAGGACACACTGTCATTCTTTCCATTCGTGCAGACCCTGCTCGCTATCAGGCCTGAGTGCCAGCACGTTTAGCTCAAGGAAGCTGCGAGCGCGGAGCAGGCTGTGCACACCGGCTTCCGTTTCCAGCGCACGTGAGGGTAGATAAGACGGCTCTTGGCGGGCTAAAGCTGGACTCAGCTTACCTGCGAAAGCAGCATGAACAGGGCCTCCTCCCCTCTCCTCGGGAATCTGTGGCTGGGTTCGCTTTGATTCTGAGCCCTTGAAGTAAATGCAGTGCTGACCCGTTGGGTCTGAGAGTCCTGCGATGTAGCATCCCCCCCCTTCCCTGATGCCTGCTGTTAGCTGTGAAGAGTCAGATTGATAGCAAATCCCGTGTGAATTCTTCCCTGGGGAGAGGTTGGTGGCTGTTATTTCTGTTTGACAGAAGAGAAAACAGTGGCCCAGATGGAGTTGGAGCTCGTGACCCTGAACCTGCCAACCCCCCACCTCCCCTGAGCCCAGGGACGTTGCTGACACTCTGTTTCAGTTTTAGAAAACTCATTCCAGGGAAATGAGAGATGGGTCTATTTTGGGACCCTTGACTAATTCATTTTATTCTGTTTTCTGTAAAGCAAAGAGCGTTATTCATCAGCAAGTATAAGTAAGGTCTAAGTAATGCAACTCCACTGTTAGGTTTGGGGTCATGATTATTGAATCGGTCCTGAGCATTTACCAAGTACATGCATTGACTCGTATATTATTAAAGCTCTGGGAGGGGCTTTGGTAATCATTTTCTCCAGTGGCTCCCAAATCTGGCTGTTTATCAGAATCACCTGGAGGGCTTATTAAAAATTCAGGTGCCCCGGTCACTCCAGGCCCAGGGTCAATGATCTGGACTCTGTCTTCAGCACTGCAATTTTAGCAAGTTCCCTAGGTGGTCCCTAAACAGCCAGCCTAAACATCTCTAAAGGACCCACATTAGGAAATCACTAAGAACAAATCCTTCTTTCTTCATTTCCTTGTTTTTTTGTTTGTCTGCTTGTTTTTGTTGTTCTTCAAGTGAGTGGCCCAAATGCTGGGTGACCTTGCCAGGGGTCATAGGACTGAACGGGTGTTGAGTTGGGACTGGTCACCCAGCCCTGCTCTTCCCAGGGCATCAGTGTGAATGGAACCCGACGGGATGGCCAGCAGAGGCCGGGGGCCAAGGCACCGCATGCAGAACCACACAGACCCCTCGTGGTAACATTTTGTAGTATGCCCAAGACCCCTGCGAAGTCACTCTGGCCAAGATGAACCTCTCAGAGGACCCACTAAGTTCAGGAGATTCTTCTCCAGCCCTTAGGAAGGTTGTTTGTAGGTCTGTCTACAAAGTCTTCTCTCCCTATCTGGGCAGGTCCATCTCCCTAGGGCCCAGAGGGGGGCCCAGCAAGACCAAAGCAGATGCCAGTCTTGGCCCTAGAATAGAGCTGGTCTGTCCAATCACCTGCTCCTTGTGACAGCAACTTGCATTGGAATTCTGCCTAACTTAGACAACCATTCATCTGAGACAACGAACGTCCGCTGTCAGGGTCTTCAGCCAAATGGCCAGTTTAAAAAGGAATGTCCAATAGGGCTTTGGGTGCACACTGGTTATCTTATTACTTACTTGGCTCAGAAAGATGATAAGAATATGTAGTTTGGTCTGTCTCCCGATTTCTAGGGGTTCTGGCTGATTGGGACTCACAGCAGGAGACCTACGAAGCTATGATATAATACTTTTCTTAATTTCCTCCTGCAAGATGATTCTGATGTCTTTTTTCCACACCACCCCTTCCTGGAGTTTTTCAGTGTCATAGTCTAACTTCTTTCCAGATCGAATAAGTAGAAATTCATTTTCCAGACTGTGCCCATCCTTGGTACTCATATAGCATGGAGTCCAACAGGATGGCCTCATTTGCTTACCCAAATTATATATTCTGGGGGTAAAAATCATGAGGGAAGTTGTCAGAGAAATACAAGGGTCTAGGACAATACAGAATCTTATGTTTCTGCATCACACAGCTGACCCTTTCACGTTTCTGAATTATCCCCTCCAGGTTGGTGGCCCCTGGGCTCTGACCTTAGCTGGTCCTCGTCCACTTCAACCCCGTCAGTAGTCTGCAGACTGATGTCCAGACCTCTGTGCAGGCTCCAGACCTGGCTAGTGCCTTCCCAGCGGGACTTCGGCTCCAACGCTCGCCAGCCTCCCAGGCTGTGTGTGTCCAAACCTAGGCCATCATCTCTGCCCCTGAACTTGCCACCCCTCTCTGATTCTCTCCCATCCACTGAGTTGTTTGGGACCAGAAACAGGAGAGATGTTGCTAACACCTTCTTCTCTCATCCTCATTGATTCAGCCAAAAGTTTTGTAGGTTTCACATCTAACCATGCTTTCCCTCTGTTTCCACTTTCCTGTCCTCATTAGACCTGCCTCAGTGCAGTCTCTGAGACCATCCCTTGCCTAGGTGACTACAGCGGCCTCCTACTTAGCTTTGCTGTCCACCCTGGCAACCTCTGATCCACCTCTAGCCTGCTCCCTGAGGGGTCTTTCTAAGATCTATTCAGTCATCTCCCTGCCCTGCTTTGAACAGCTCTTTCACGCTTATTCACTGTCTATAAGATAAAGTTCAAAATCCTTACTTGGCAAATAAGGCCTTTTGTTTGGCTCCTGCTCATGTCTCTGCTTCTCCCCTGCCTTTCTCTAGCATGGCTCATTAATGCAGGGCTGGGGACCCACTGGGGTCCCCAGGATGCAGGCTGCTGGGTGATAAAGCTGGTCGTGGCTCTGCCTGGGATGCCTCACCCCACTCCTGCATCCAGTTGGACCCCACTGGTCCTTCTGGTAGCCTCTTAAAATTGTTTTTGGGGGGTTTTATGTTTTGTTTTGTTCTAAAATTTGTATTTGAGAGAGAGAGAGAGAGAGAACAAGTGGGGGGAGGGACAGAAGGAGAAGCAGACTCCCTACTGAGCAGGGAGCCTGACATGGGGCTCTATCCCAGGACCCTGAAATCATGCCCTGAGCCGAAGGCAGACGCTTAACCGACTGAGCCACCCAGGTGCCCCTACTCTTAAAATTGATTTTAATTTTTTTTTAAGATTTTTTAAAATTTATTTATTTGAGAGGTGGGAGAGGGAGAAGCAGGCTTCCCGAGGAACAGAGATCCTGATGCAGGGCTCAATCCCAGGACCATGGGATCATGACCTGAGCCAAAGGCAGATGCTTACCAACTGAGCCACCCAGGCGCCCCTTAAAATTGCTTTTTAAAGAGACTTCATGTTTTAGGGTAGTTTTATGTTCACAGCAAAATTGTGGGATGATGCAGAGATTTCCCATATGGGCCTGCCCCGCCCCCCACATGCACAGCCCCCCCATCATTATCCACATCCTGCACCAGGGGGTACATTTGCTACCATGGATGCCCCTGCATGGATGCATCATCATCACCATCACACAGAGTCCACAGTGCAATGAGGGCGCTCTCCTGGTGCTGTGCTGTGCGGCCTGGGGGTCTGGACAAAGGTATGATGGCATGTATCCACCATTACAGTATCAGATAGAGTATTTTCACTGCTTTCAGAATCCTCTGAGCACTGCCTGTTGATCCCAGATCATCTCTTCTCAGTAGAGGCTGACTCTTCCCAGTGAACCTCTGCTCTTTTCCAATGAAGAAACTGTCTTGGTCTTGCTCTGCTGGTTCCTCGCACGTGCTGCCTGCTTGCCATGTAATGTGTTGTTAGTAAGTGCGATGAATGAATGAATGAATGAATGAATGAGTTGGCCATACATTTAAAAACCAAGTCATGATGGAACCAAAGGGGAAAGCATGATTCATTAGGTATCTTTGGGTCTTCTCCCAGCTGTTCATTTGTATTATAAAGTTCATTTGACTGCAAAAGATTTCCTGTCAAGCAGCAATTAGACCCCCTGGAAATCTGCCCAGTTTCAAATTTAAAACGTCTTATCTGTTTACCAAAATGTGCGGACTTCTGTGGTACCTTATTCTCAACCTGCTATAACTTCTTTCTTCTAAAGACTGTACTTCCTGGCTGGTTTTGGTTTTATTTTTAATCAAATTCATCATCCTTCCTTAAAAAGAAACGTAGAGCTTGAAAGCATTCAAGGCACTCCTAGGTTGCTTTATTCAAGTAAGAGGAGAACTCCGCCAAGCCCGGAGCTCCTAACAGCCGCCCACCGCGCAGCTTGCTGTGTCTGAGTTGGATGGTGTCCTGGGGGCTCTCTTCTCCTTGTCACAGGCTCCTCTGGAAGCTGTCCAGAGCCCCGTCCTGGGAGAGGCCTCAGTTCTCCCTGCGGGGAAGAATGGGTCAGGGAGAGGGTGTGGCCCCCTGGCTGGGGTGGTGCGGGTGTGTGAGCCTACCGAGCTCACGGCCTCGGTTATTTGCGCTGATCCGACAAAGTGCAAACCTCTGTCCTTGTGTTGGGAGACAGAAGGAAGAACTAAGAGGCCAATTATGGAATCGCGGAATTTTACCATTGGGTGGGAGCTAGGAACCATCTCCGGTAAGCGACATTGTTGAGCTCTTGGACCCAAATCAGAATCTTCCTCAAGCTTCCCTTCATGCTGTACTTCTCCAGCCATCACATCTGGGGTGCAGCATTCTGGAGACTTCGTTGGACCCTGGGTCACTCATTCACTAGAGTCACCGAGAGTTAACCGTCCTGGACAGGCTGATGGAAGGAACCCGAGCTCTGGATCCACATAGGCCTGGGTTGAGTTTGTTTCCTCATCAGTAAAACGACACCCTACCTCCAAGAGCTGGCCTGGGGGTGAAGTAAAATCATGTGTTTGAGGGTCACACACGGGTCCCTCAGCAAACTGCTGCCTCATCTGCTCTCCTTTGCTTCCAGTAAGCAGATTTTTTCCATGCGTCCTTCCAGTTTGTGGGATCCTGCTTTGGAAGTCCTAACCACCGATCTTTCCGAGTGAAATGCCTTTGAAGAAACACTTTTACTCTACACCTTCTGCTTTGTCACCTCCAGGCAGAGATTCCCCAGGCTCTAGGCTTCACTTTCTTTAAGATGGGCTCACCCTGAGAGCAGGACCACCTCAGCCATCATGCTGGGCATACACGAGAAGCTCCATGGTCAGGAGAGGAGAGGGAGGGGGAGTAAGAGTGGAAGGTATCATTAGCAAGTTGAAAGTATCATTAGCAAGTTGAGTGTGGTCATTCCAGGCGGGTCAGGATGAAGAACTGTGTGTTTTCCTGTGGCGTGTTGCTGCCCCTGCTGAGGGTGGGCCTGGGCCACGTGGGACCTCCCAGCCATGGATGGCAGCGAGGGGCCAGGTAGCCATTGCCAGGAGAGGCTCATCCTGACCAGATCTCCGCAAAGCCGCAAGACCAGTTTTGGTAAAGAGGGACCCATGATGCTGCTCAAAAACTCACTTGATCGCAAGGGACTGGTTTTAGCAGATGCCCTCAAATTTTGCTGTTGAGAGTGCCCACCTTTTTTTCTTTCTTTTTTTTTTTCTTTATTTATTTGACAGTCAAAGAGAGAGACAGAGAGCAAGCACAAATGGGGAGCAGCAGAGTGAGAGGGAGAAGCAGGCTCCCCGCTGAGCAGGGAGCCCCAATGTGGGGCTCAATCCCAGGACACTGGGATCATGACCTGAGCCGAAGGCAGATGCTTAACCGACTGAGCCACCCAGGGGCCCCGAGTGCCCACCTTTCTTTGCCACTCATTTCTTCTTGATTCCCTTACATCTGTCCAGTTCACCTTCTAGCGGCCCCGCTTTGGCATTCAGGTGGTTAATATTTACATACTATGCTGTGACCATTATCCATGTTTTATTCATAAGCTGATTCTAAAACCTGAACATAAGTAAGAAGGGTTTACGCTGTTAGAGCTGTAAAAATATTCTTCAGCACTGGGCCAACCAGTTGGTTAGGATTACATTTCCTTCTAAGTAGGTCCAACTTCAAGACCCAGGAGGCACTCGAAGAGAATGTTTTAAAATCAAAGGCAAATGGATGGATACTCCTTTTATACCCTCAAAAATCTGCCAGTTTGAAAATCATGTCATGTTAATGCATTACTTCATATTTGGACCTGACTTAACTGAATAACATTTTTATTTTGCTTAGAGTTTCTATTTGTGTGTGTGTGTGTGTGTGTGTGTGTGTGACGTGCTTTATCATAGACTTATGTTTTTGCATCTTCTCAATGACGGGAAACTTTCTATTATTCACATTTTTGCATTCTGGACTGGCTTTTCTCAAGATCTGAGGCTTCCCAGGCACCTGGGCACTTCTTTTCACTCCTCCCCTGAGCTGGATCCAGTGTTTCCAAGATCCCATGTCTTTGTCTCTTGTGGTTCATGCCTTCATCTTGCTGGACTACATTCACTTTAACTCCCTCCTCATCTCCAAGAGAGAATGAAAAGTAAATTATCTGATTTCTTGAAATATCTTAAAACATGTGTATTCACCGTTCCACTTGATTGCTGGTTTTTCTCTGCATGTGGAACTCTCTAGTGAATACTGTTCTCTCCCAGAACTTTTAGGGAAGCCTCATTTTCTTCTAGGGTCCAGTTTGGCTGATGTGAAAGCTGATGGCAGTCTGACTCGCACACTTTTGTAGGTAACTTGTGGGTTTTTTTTCTCTTAGAACATTTTTATTCATCTTTTATATTTTGAAATGCTTTGCAGGTATGTTAATGTGTGAGTCTTTATTCATTATAGTCTTTGTTTGGTGAGTTATTTCCATCTTAAGACTCATCTCCTTTGGGCACCTGGGTGGCTCAGTCAGTTAAGCATCTGCCTTCGGCTCAGGTCATGATCGCAGGGTCCTGGGATCGAGTCCTACGTCGGGCTCCCTGCTCAGCAGGGAGTCTGATTCTCCCTCTGACCCTACCCCCTCTTGTGCTCTCTCTCTCTCTGAAATAAATAAAATCTTTAAAAAAAAAAAAAGACTCATCTGCTTTAAACCTGAGGATTTTTTTTTTTTTTTTTTTGCATTCCTAATGCATTTATTAGGAATGCAAAAAAGACTTTAGCAGAGACCCTCAAATTTGGGAGACCAAAAGCTTCCAACTTTCATTTATTTCTCTTCTTTCTGGAACCCTAGTACTTGATTGAATGTTGGGCCTCCTAAACTGGTACTCTCTATCTCTTCTTATATTTTCTGTCTTTATGTGTTTTTGTGACACAGGTCATTTTGGCAATATTCTGCTAACTAGAGAGGCAATGTGTTATAATAGCAATAACAGACATTATTAAGTAGGAGTGATTATGAGATACAGGAGGGTCTTGGAGGAGGCTAGAGGGATGGTTCTTATTGACAAGATAGAGAAGGAGCCAAGAATGAGTCAAAATACAGAAAAATGATGTAGTACAAAGGGAGACGTTAATTCAAGTTTCTTGGCTTTGGTGGTCTTAAAAAAGTAGAAGTTGAGATAGCATTGACTCAGGCCAAAGACTCAGGGGTATAAGGAGGTATGAAACCCCTGCAGAAACAGCAAGTGGTGAATGGAAGTTTGACCTGGCAGCCATGAAGATGCGTCTGAAGTTATGTAGGATGTATTTGTAGGGGGATCAGTTGGCCTGGCTCTATGTCCAGTCATTGGAACCTGTGAGCAGGAGTGGGTTGGAAATTGAGCAAGGCAAGCATGGTAACAGGACATTGATGAGAGAACTCAACCAAGGCAAAGTATTTTCATCAGTGATGTTCATATGAGAGATTAGCTACATAATCCTGACTTTATCCAAGTCCGTGACATGATGTTCTCTCTGGGTCCCTCCCTGCTCCCTTAGTCACCATCACTGTGCCAACATTTGTCCCAGGAAGAACTGAGACAGAAAGTTGGAAGCTTTTGGTCTCCCAAATTCGAGGGTCTCTGCTAAAGTCTTTCCATATACATCAAGTCTGTTTTCAGACATTATCCTTGGATCGCCGTCATAAAAGCAAAGTCTCACCCAGGCGAGTCATTTCATCTTGTACCAGAATTTCCAGCTGACATTGGCTTGGATCTAGGGGCAGAGACCAGATAAGCCAGATTTACTCACTTTCATTGACTTTAGAATGTCGCAACTGGAAGGAATCTCAGAGGTCAAGCCAAGTGGTTTTGAAATGGTCTCATTTTTGGGTTTTGTTGTTGTTTTTAATGAAATAAATATTATTCTAAAATGAACTCTTCCACTGAACCCAACACCCGCCGTGGAGTAGCAGGCTGCCCTGGGGCCCCACACCGAGTTCCCCTTCACATCCACGGACTCCTAGGATTTCCCCTTGCTTCATAATCAATGACACGGAGTCCAGGGGAGGCCAGGCGGGGTCAGAACTGTACTCCGGCTCCTGTGTTCTGTTCCCTGCGCTCTTCTTGCTGCCACCACGAGGCGGTGGATCCGGGACAGGAAAGGGCTCTTTATGAAGCCAGGTTTTGACATTCTAGCATGGGGATGAAAGGAGCTGTCTCAGGAGAGTTTTAATCCAAGGCTTTTTTTTTTTTTTTTTTTTACCTTAGCTCTAATAAATCCCTCAGGATCACATAAGGGAGCAAACTGCTTGTGTTCTCACCCCACAGATGCACGTGAGCATCTGTGGGACTAGACAGTGTGCAGGTGGATTCTGCAGAGTTCCCAACCTACATCCTTGGAATCGCCGGGCACTGTGTCTCCCAAGCAATAAACAGGGCTCTTCTTGCCCCGGGATGACCATTCTCTGCCTTTTCTTGGTCACCTATTATGTTAGTGATAATTAAATTATGTCTCTGATAGGCAAGCAACTAAAAGCAGTTTGTTGCAATTTACCACATTAGTCTTAATGACTAATCGTGAAGTCATTTAAATTTTTTATCTGTATTGTCTGTGTCATTTTAAGTTTAAATGAATTAACTGGCATTATTAGGGAAATCTAATTTCATTACTTAAAAGTACATTCATGTTTTGACAGAATACGTCTTTTTGAGAAGTAAACATTTTATTAATTAATTATTTATTTACTTTGAGAGAGAGAGAGAGAGAGCATGCTGGTGAGCAGGGGGAGGGGCAGAGGCAGAGGGAGAGAGAGAATCTCAAGCAGGCTCCACACCCAGGACAGAGCCCTACTTGGGGGCTGGATCTCACGACCCTGAGATCGTGACCTGAGCCAAAATCAAGAATTGGTCGCTAAACCGACTGAGCCACTCAGGTGCCCCTCATCTTTTTTTCTTTTTCAAATTATTATTTCCTTACTTGATTTGTTCTCTTTTATTTTCTCCAGAGCATATTTTAACTGAAACAATTTTTTTTTTTTTAACTCTGAAGTTTTAGAAAGGGTCCTTTTCATTGTTTGGGATCTTCTGGATTGATGGGTTTTCTTTAAAATCTCTACAGGCACTACACTGTTGAAAACTCAACTCAGACAGGAGCCTGGGGTCCTCAGACAGGGTCCTGGCGGCCATGGGCTTCGGTCCTCCCCTTCCCTGTCCCCTGTCCGTCAACTTCAGTCTGTGGCTGGACAATGCTGCGGGCTTCCAGGAGAAGCAATGGGAATGCCTCCGTGTTCACCCCCACTGCTTCCTGCCTCCTCCCGCCCCAAGGGCCTCCACCGGAGGCTCCTTAAATCCTGCCCTGAGCCCAACCAGTGGTCTTTGGCTCCAGAAGGGAATTAACAGGTGACCTCAGGCAAGGTCTTTAACCTCTTTGAGACTGTCTCCCCTCTGTAAATAGAAATAATGTATACCTCTCCTCACCAAGAGGAGAGCTTTTTTTAATACTATTTTTAATTCAAGTATCATTAACATACAGTGTTCTATGAGTTTCAGGTGTACATTATAATAATTCAACAGTTTTATTCATTTCTCGAAGAGGACAAGTTTTAAAGGCTAATATACATGAACACCCACACACAGTTGCTGGCACGTAGGATGTGCTGAAATTGTTCATTGCTTTTGCTTTCCTTTCTTTTCCTTTTCTGTCCAGTAATCCCTCCATCCCCACCCCTCAAACGCTCCATTCTGGAAACTGCCCCGGCTTTTCCACCTGCAGCCGCTCATGCGCCATGTTGCTTTCCAGGAGGGAGACTCCTGCCTTCTCTCTGCAGCTCGGGATAGTGTTTCCCCTTGGATAACAGTCAAAAGTGGGTCTCTATTCTAAGACATGCTAACTTGTAAAGAATCACCACAGAATAAAGGTAACATTCATTCGTTAGTAATTGTATTCAATTATTTTAAATACCTGAAAGGAAATGGCTCAGTCTTTTAGGATTTATGGTGATTCCTACATAGCAGTTCCCCCCCCAACTTCAAAAATAAGATTTATTTCAAAAAATCTCCCTGTGAGCCTGCCATTGAATACTCGAGAGGCACTTTCCCACCTGCCAGTGAAAAGGCAGGTCTGAGTGCATCCTGTTCAGCTGGTTCTGCCCCAGTCGTCCCTGAGCACAGAAACTTAGAGAAACAAAGCTCTCTTCCACTTAGAGCCCCTGGCCCTTAACATAGAATCCACAGGGGACGCCCCCATTGATGTAAGGAGACCCTTCTAAGGAGTCGATCTACTGTAAATGTGAAGGAACCCAGGTGGCCCCAACACACCTCTGCCTCCCAGGCACCACTGCCATGTCTCATCAGCAAACACACTTTTTAGACTCAGTTACAGCTTCACATTATTGCAAAGCTGGAAGCCTGAATTCTCAAAGTTAATCGAAGAGTTAAAACACATTTGACAGGTGCCCGGGTGGCTCATTCCGTTAAGCGTCTGCCTTCAGCTCAGGTCATGATCCCGGGGTCCTGGGATCGAGTCCTGTGTCAGGCTCCCTGCTCAGTGGGGAGTCTGCTTCTCCCTCTGCCTCTGCCTCTCTCCTCTGCTCATGCTCTCTCTCTCTCTCCCTCAAATAAATAAAAATCTTAAAAAAAAAAAAAAAAAACCACGTATTTGAGGTCATCTTAACAGCCAATCTAATTATATTAGCAAGGTCTTTTGATGGGTTTGGTGGGGGAAGAATTGCATCAAATAAAGAGTATCTTCAGTTTGCCCTTTCTCCTGCCCAGCATGAGTGCAAAAAAGTGTGTCCCTTGCAGGTGGAATCTGACTTGAAGGAGCTGATGAGGCATTAGCCACACTCTGAGTAGTCAGCTGCAGTGCTGAAGCAGGAGGTCAGCTTTCAGTGGGTGTGTTGCACTTCCTCTTAATGGGAACGTGGTGGGCTTTCAAAGCTGGAGCTCAGGTCCTGAGTGGAAGGCTCAGATCCCCCCTGGAAGCTGCTTTAACTGCCCTGCCCCACGGATCTGCCAACACCTACCCCTGTCCTCAGAGCTAAGCCCTTTTATGCAAGTGGAATTTGGTCCTGACAGTGAAAACAACCAACCAAATGCATGGGAGACATAGGACAATATCTCTTTCACTCTGATTATCTTCTGTCCACGGAACAGACGGAACTCTGGAGTATAAATGGAAAAAGAGAAGCATATGGTCCCTCCCCGCTTTTTCCTCTTAGGCTACTACTTCATTACACCAGCAGCCACAAGTAGGAAATTCTAATGAAGCCCCGACTTGCTAGAGACTTCCTTGGTTGTAGGTTAAACCTTACAAAGACTTCCCCAAGCACTTTCCTGTCAGTAACAAGGCTGAAGTTTTCCGTTTTGAAGTTGATTTGAGATTCTGAATGGTTGGTTACCTCTTGCTAACAGAGGGATGCCTCTTAGAGCTTGTGTTCTCAATCTTTTAAGTATCCAAGTTTCTTTTTAGTGGAAATGATCTGTACCTGTCTTACTTGAAAGCAGTGGGGTTGTGCCCACACGGCCTCGAACTGCAGAAACACGCAGAACCCCAATGGGTTTGGGGGTGTGGGGATGGGTGGAAGGCAAAGCAGTACCATTTATCAGATAATTAGTTTAGAGCGGTCGGTCAAACAACACTGAAGGGGGAGTGCTAAGCATGATTCTGATCTCCCCTCGGGCCCCTCTGCAGGTGACGTTTGAGTCTTACTGGTCCCGTGTGTCTTCGGGGTCAGCCACTCTCTGTCTGACCTGGGGACCGAGTGATTGGGCCGCAACTACGTTCTGTACGTACTTGCGTGCGCTCCTGTGCGTGCGTGCCCGGGTAAGCACCTGTGCAGGTGTTTGCCAGTGCGTGTGTGCGTGCACTGAGAAGGGAGAAAGAAAAAGGAGCGGGGAACAAAAAGCAAGGAGACTTTAGTTGTTGCCACTGAGAAGCCAGAGGACAAGGGAGCCAGGTTTTTTGAGGGGTGGAGTGCGGATCCTGGCGGTGCTTGTCTTGTTATCAGGATCTCCTGTAGACCCGGGCACTGGGTTTCTCCACCGCAGCCCTCCTCTGGCCACACCCCCAGTTCCCAAAGGGACCCACCACCCTAACCCTGCACCCCTCCATTTATGCCACACTCTGGGTACCCAGGACCCTGCAGCTCCTTCCCCGGATGGTCCAAATCCTCTTCCCAGGTCTGTATGGATCTCTTCCCCAGGTCCGTGGACCAGCCCCTTCTAGGCCACAGGGTGGCTGAGGAGCAGCTGTCTCCTGGGGTTAGGGACAGAGCTTTAGGGTTTTTTTTTTAAGATTTATGTATTTGAGAGAGAGAGAGAGCTGGGGTGGGGGGAGGGTGGCAGAGGGAGAGGGAGACAGAGTACCAAGCTGACCCTGCTGAGCATGGAGCCCAATGCAGGGCTCGATCTCATGACTCTGAGATCATGACTTGAGCCAAAACCAAGAGTCTGTCACTTAACCAACTGAGTTACCCAGGTGCCCCCTGGACAGAGCTTTAATGTGTCAACTCGGGTGCCCACCTGGAGTGAGCAGGGCCCCTTGGAGTGTGACCTCAGGGTATGGGGTGCAGGCAGTGGTAGGAAGAGAAGGGGTTAGTTCTCTATTGTCACATTCCAGCGAGGGACCCCAGGGAGTCTGAGAATCCTAAATTTGTGCCTGGCCTTGCAGGTCACTATGACCATCTGTCAGCTTGAGCTGCTTTAACAAAGTACCATGGACTGGGTAGCTTCTAAACAACAGAAATGTATTTCTCCCAGTTGGTGAGGCTGGAAGTCTGAGACTGGGGTGCTAGCGTGCTTGGGGTTTGGAGACAGCCCTCCTCTGGCCTGCACACGGCTCACCTCTCCTTGTCTCCTCACAAGGCAGAAAGAGTGAGCTAGTTCTAGGCCCTCTTCTTGTAAAAACAGCAACCCATTCATGAAGGCTCCACCCTCATGACCTAGTTACCTCCTAAGGGCCCCACCGTCAGGTACCATCACGTTGGATTAGGGCTTCCACATAGGAATTTGGGGGGTGGGGGGGACACATTCAGTCCATTACAGGAACTATCTTTTTTTCCCAAGGTAGGAAGATAGAACATATTTTATTTAAAACTTATTGTTGATGTATACATTTAACCATTGAGGTACATGGTATGCGGGCCTGCATTTGTTCGGGAAAGGCCGGTGCTGGGATATCGAGCAGGTGTGGAGTTCTCCACACAGGACGTGGAGACCCGGGGCTGGGAAGAGACCACCTCCAGGAGCCAGCTGTGCGGGGCTGCCTGGCCACACCATGCGCATCCATGCCCATGCCACAGGCTTGCCCGGCCTCAGCCTCGGGAAAGGGCACCTTCCCCTGTGCCCAGGCAGCCTGTTCCATCCTTCCATGGCTCTGAAATATTTCCTTCTTCTCTGCAGCCCAAAATACCCCCATTTCCACTAGTCATCCATTCCAGCCCATCCCACTGGGCATCGCCTAGTACAATCCAGAAAGGCCGCAATTTAGGCAGGGAGTCCAAAGTGTTCCTGAGCCAGCACAGCAACCGCCTTCGGGGCAGGAGACCGGGTGCGGCTCCCCCAGACAACAGGCGGGAAATGGCCTTAAACAGTCACACCTGGGGGGGTGGCGCTCCTTCTGGGTCCCTGCTTGGTGCTGAGCAGGCATGCATCCACCAGGTAAATGGAACCACAGCCAGACTTGGGGGCAGGGGACGGGCTGGGCGGCCCTGCTGCTCAGCCTCGGGGAGCAGGTGCTTCTGCGTGGAGCGCGCCAGCCGGAGCCCGGCAGCTATGCGGGCTTCTCAATCACTGCCGCCCAAACTGTCTGTGAGGATGACCTGCTTTGTTTCAATTTCCAACCTCTTGCCAACGAATAAATACAACATAATAAAAATAAATTACGAGAAGAATGCAATGGAACAGAAAGACCTACAATACACAAGCCCTAACTTCTTCTTATTAGATGCAACAGACATGCAATTTTTCTGATAAATTGCTTTAAAAGTTTCTAAATGCCTTCCTCCCTGTTTCTCTTCTGACCTCATTGTGGACTGGCCCCCGTCACAGACCATACTTGGGCAGCACTACCCTAAATGACAAGTAGAGGTCAAAGCCTGGATTTAAAATTATAAATGTGTATATTTATGATGATGAGGTTTTGATAAAATTTTCAGGAAAAAAAAAATCAATGCACATCGTATTCAATTGGCATTACTTTTCATCTATTTTAAAATCTTTTTTGGTGAACAAACACACATTTTACATGGCTATAGTCCTTAACTGTGTTTCTATTCTGCTTTTACTCACTGGCTCTTTTCTCAAGCATACATCCCTAGAGCCCCTTCCTGGGTCTGAGCCTCCTCACCTGCCACCTGGTCACCTGGTGGGTGTCCCAGCTTGCACACTGTTCTCTCACCTCTGTTCCCCGTTCAAGGCAAGCCCTCTGAGGTGCCCGAGTGTCTTCCAGAGTCCTTCTTTCCAGCATCCCACACCTTACAGGACAATGTCTCTGTTCCTCCACGGCCTGATCTGGCCCCCACTTGCCTCTCCGGCTTCATTTCTGATTTGTTTCCTTTGCTGTGACCCTTCCCAATCCACCCCATGTGCATCAGCCTCTGAGTTCCATGCCATTCTGGAAGGTTCCCGCCCTTCCATGCCTCCCTGCCTGGGGCAATGATAAACCACCCTCCTCTCCATCGGCATTCACTGAACAGAAGCTGTTTGTTCTTACGGAGAACTCCACATTTTGCTGCATTTCTCCAGATAGTTTTCTATAACAAACAGCGCCCACTTTAAACACTTTTGTGCCACCTTTTTTTTTTTTTTAAAGATTTTATTTATTTATTTGACAGAGAGAGAGATAGCGAGAGCAGGAACACAAGCAGGGGGAGTGGGAGAGGGAGAAGCAGGCTTCCTGCCGAGCAGGGAGCCCAATGCAGGGCTTGATCCCAGGACCCTGGGATCATGACCTGAGCCGAAGGCAGATGCTCAACGACTGAGCCACGTAGGCGCCCCTATACAACCTTTTTTTTTTAACATAGGAATTGATTCCCCCAAATGCAATTAGAGAGTCCAAGATTATGGACCCATTATAAACATTGTCACATACTGCCGCCTTGTCTTCTAGAAAGGTTGAACCACTTTTCAGTGTCAACATTAGGAAATCCTGAATTTTAACTCAGATATATTGTGCCAACATTGGCCCCAAGATAAGGTTTAAGCTAGAGTGTACAGTGTGTTCTTATGTTTGTAATAGCTAATGTCCAACCGATTGGCTTCCAGCTGTATGTTAGTTCTGCAAAGGCAAAGGCCTGTCTTCCAACATTCTTTTACCCTGAAAACAATGGACACATAATCGATACATGATGACAGTGATGTTGATGATGCCAAGTCTGATGTGAGGCGAGCAGAAATGAAGATAAAAGGTTTGTCTTTGGAAGCTGTCCCTCCTTGTGTGTCCAGCAAAGGGGGAGACGAAGAGTAGCACAGATAGCCAGCTCACAGTATAGGATACATCTAGGCATGTTGGTTTCAGGGGGCTGACACTCATACACCATCAGCAGGGTCTTTGATTATATGCGGTAAGAATAGCCTAGTGAACTTGGGTGCTTATTATAAGTGCCAACGAGAACCACACACAACCCCTTTGAATCCTCACAACTGTATGAGCCAGGAGCGGCGTGCCGTCACCCCTCTTTACAGATGAAAAACTACAGCAATAGGCATTCACTACCTCGCCCAAGGTGGTAAGCGCGCAGCGCACAGGTTGAGGCCAGGATGCGATCCTAGGCAGCCGAGAGCCTCACACCACCCTGTGACAATGCCGGGTTTCACCTCTGCACTTTGCCCAGCTTGATGGAATACTTCTTTTTGCAGTTGTGATTGTGATGGTTATTATTACTATAGAGAAACTGCAAGTTCAATATAAGAAACTTTTTTCCGAACCACTTGAAAATAGTTACCAACCTGATGCCCGAATACGGTATAGTATCTCCTCAAAACAAGGACATGCTTCTAGATGATCACAATGAAACTATGAGGATCCCGAGGTTAACACGGATACATTGCTGCCATGCAACCCTGAGGCTCCATTTACAGTTCCCCGCTTGTCTCAGGGATGGCCTGTGTAGTGAAAGGATCCAGTTGAGGTTTGCAGGTGGCAAAGGGTGTCTTATCTCCTGAGTGTCCTTCAGGCTAGAACAACACCGGTCTTTCCTGCCTCTCCTGACCGGAACACTTGTGAGGGCTGCAGGCCCATCACTTGGTAGAATGTCCTTCCGTCTGGGTTTGTCTGACGTTTCCCCATGATTAGATTGAGATTGTGCATCTTGTTTTTTAATTGTGGCAAAATACCTATGACATAAAATTTACCATCTTAGCCATTTTCAAACAGACGGGTCAGTGGTGTTAAGTTGTTTTGCAAGAGTGTTCTTTGGTGAGTGTCTTAGACACTTCAGGTAGGCGAGAACAGTGTGGGGGGCTCAGCTGGTGCCCCACCCTTCCCTCCTGCCCTCCCCCTGGTGTCACCCCGCGGGCCCTTTGCAGGTGCCCCCCCCAGGGCATTTGTCACGTGATTTCATGTGCCACGTGGGTCTGCACCCCCCGCCCCCGAAAGACACTTTCTTAGGAATGTCTGGCACATAGTAGGTATGCAATCCATGATGACTGAGTGAAGCAGAATACTTGGGGGAAATTAGGGAATATAGAGGAATTTGATTTTCCAGGAGCATAAGAAGGTACCCCAACTAATGTCACTGCAGAATTCATCAGTGCTCCATGAAGTCCTTATTGATTTTTCGCCAAAATGTGACCTTAAGAGATTACCCCCGAGGGACATGGAGCAAGGTGATTATTCTATGTGCTTTCATAATGGAATTCACAAAGCATTTGGTCAGATTTCCTTGAAGTGCTTGTTCTGCATGACCTCAGAGAAAATATGAGGCTGAGCTAGGAGTGTCCCACCTCAGTGAAGGCACTCGCATTAAAGAAAATGTAATTGAGTGCAGCACTAATGCTCGGGAGTGATAAACAACCTGGAATTTTCTGGGAGGATTCCTGAATTGGAAGAGATAGGATCTTGGGCCTTTTAAGGAGTCAAATCCCTGAATCCTCTGTGCCCGTGGAAAATGCAGTCAAGTAAGAGCTGACTGTATGCTTCAGCTCTCCTGAACAGCAGAGCTATTGTGGCCCCTGACATGGGGCCAATAGTGACAATGTTTCTGTGTTAAGATTCAGATTTTATTGGCCTTGACACCGTGTATTAGCTTCTCTTCCTTTCATAAACAGATTACTCAGGTAAGACCTTCTATGTAAAATAATCCAGAAAGAGGTAAACATTTTCCAGAAAGTGCTAATTCTTGCAGTTCTGCTTTCAAGTATTCAAACAGCCAAGTAAAACTAACAACAATATTTTTAACTCTTGGAGGAAGATAAAACTATTCAAATGTATTTTTGTTCACATACAGAGCATTAGGACAGTATTTAAAATAAACGGGGTAGGCAGGCAGATCACTATTTCTGGCATTGCAAAGAGTCCAACCAGGCTTACAAATATACTCTGGGGATTATTTTTCTCTGTACTAAAAATAAAAGTTTTAAAATAGCCGCTTGCCAAAAAGAGTTTCTTGGTGCTGGAGAAAGGGACATAGATTGGGAACTTTTCTCCTGTATTTACATGGATCATGATTTGGACACAGCCTTTAGTTTGTAAAGACAGGGTTTCCCCCACTGTCTGAAAGTAGAGTGTTCCCACGGAAAATTTGTCAGCCGAAATGGTGTAAAGTAAAGAAGCAGTTATCATTAATTTACATGGAAACGTTTTTTGAGTGTTTCCAGACCCCCAAAATCTTAGAATGCATCTTGCGAAAGGATGCGCGCGATCAATCAAGACGGAGCCCAGGTGCTCGCAGACACAGTTCAAGGCGGGGCTGATGGCGGAGATGCTGGATGTAGTTCCTGGGGAAGGCGCTGGGGGGCGCCACCCTTGCCGCTGGCTGAGCACTCCCACCCTATGGCTCACTGCAAAACCAACACTGAATACTGTTTTCGCTTTTTGCCCTTTTTTTTCATAGAAGCAAAAGTCCTCTTCAGATTTCTTTCAGTTAAGAGAAGACGGCTAGTGAAACAGGCCTCTGGTAAAAGCCAAGGGCCACAATGAGAACTTTGGAAAAGTGGGGTATACCTGTATCATCAGAACCTCTCTGCCCGACATTACTCTCCTTCATTTCTTTATTTCACCACTCATTCTCCATTTAGCTTCCCCCAGGCTCTCACGGCAATTCCCAAACAGATGGATCATTCTTCTGATGTCTCTGTAAAATCATGTTCATATTTCCGATTTTTAACACATTATTTTTTTGGTTGCCATTTCAACCCAATGTACTTCTGGTACAGTTCAAATTACTACATTAAGTATTAAAATTATTAAAGAATTGCAAAATAGCTTCCATTATAAAACCCTATTTTCATCATTTAAAACTTTACAACAATCGTCTCGTAACGATGTTTTCCAGTAACTGGATGTCCCACAGAAATCAACAGCCTTGAGATGAATATCAGTCTGGATATTCTTCATTTGCTTCTGTTCTTTTTCTTCAGTTCTCATTTTTATTCTCTATTACCTGTTTGTTCTAAGTGTAGAATATGGAGAAATGATACAGGAAGAGCCTGCTTTTAAATTCTTACAGAAGTCGAGGGCGCCTGGGTGGCTCAGTTGGTTAAGCGACTGCCTTTGGCTCAGGTCATGATCCTGGAGTCCCGGGATCAAGTCCCACATCAGGCTCCCTGCTCAGCAGGGAGTCTGCTTCTCCCTCTGACCCTCCCCCCTCCTCATGTGCTCTCTCTCTCTCTCTCTCATTCTCTCTCTTTCAAATAAATAAATAAAAATCTTAAAAATAAAATAAATTCTTACAGAAGTTGAGGTTGGGGTCCTTAGGTGGAGCAGTTCACAGGAGGAGTTTTAAAATTTGCCTACTCACAGAAACTTGCAGCCCTTTCCAGTGTGGGTTCTTCCTCACTAGCACCTTCATGCGTTACCTGCACCTGTGCCAACATAGACTAGAGCAAGCTTGTTAGAGTCATAAATCCGTGCAACCTCTGTTACTCACTCAAACAGATTCTAGGTTTGTATCAGAGTGCTCAGCAAAGCAGGAAGCAATATCCAATGGAAAAAAAGACAGTCTCTTCAACAAGTGTGTTGGGAAAATTGGACAGCCACATGCAGAAGAATGAAACCGGACCACTTTCTTACACCACACACAAAGATAAACTCAGAATGGATCAAAGACCTAAAGGTGAGACAGGAATCCCTCAAAATCCTAAAAGGAACAGAGGCAGCAACCTCTGTGACCTCGGCAGCAGCTTCTGGCTAGACACCCTTCCAAAGGCAAGGGAAACAAAAGCAAAAACGAACTATTGGGACTTCAACAAGATAAAAAGCTTTTGCACAGCAAAGGAAACATTCAACAAAACTAAAAGGTAACCTATGGAATGGAGAAGATATTCGCAAATGACATATCAAATAAAGGGCTAGTATCCAAAATCTATAAAGAACTTATCAAACTCAACACCCAAAAACCAAATAATCCAGTCAAGAGAAATGGGCAGAAGACGTGAACAGACATTTCTCCAAAGAAGACATTCAAATGGCCAACAGACACATGAGAAATTGCTCCACATCACTCAGCATCAGGGAAATACAAATCAAAACTACAATGAGATACCACCTCACACCAGTCAGAATGGCTAAAATTAACAAGTCAGGAAACGACAGATATTGGTGAGGATGTGGAGAAAGGGGAACCCTCCTACACTGTTGGTGGGAATGCAAGCTGGTGCAGCCACTCTGGAAAACAGTATGGAGGTTCCTCAAAAAGTTGAAAATAGAGCTACCCTATGACCCAGCAATCGTACTACTAGGTATTTATCCAAAGGATACAAACATAGTGATTTGAAGGGGCACCTGCCCCCCAATGTTCATAGCAGCAATGTCCACAACAGCAAACTATGGAAAGAGCCCAGATGTCCATCAACAGATGAGTGAATAAAGAAGATGTGGTGTGTATATACACACAATGGAATATTACTCGGCCATCAAAAAGAATGAAATCTTGCCATTTGCAACGACATGGATGGAACTAGAGGGTATTATGCTAAGCAAAATAAGTCAGTCAGAGAAAGACAAATACCATATGATTTTAGTCATATGTGGAATTTAAGAAACAAAACAGACGAACATAGGGGAAGGGAAGGAAAAATAAAATATAAACAGAGAGGGAGGCAAACCATAAGAGACTCTTAACTATAGCAAACAAAGTGAGGGTTGCTGGAGGGGAGGTGGGTGGGGGGATAGGGTAACTGGGTGATGGGCATCAAGGAGGGCACTTGATGGAATGAGCACTGGGTGTTATATGCAACTGATGAATCATTAAATTCCACCCTTGAAGCTAATAGTACACTATATGTTAGCTAAATTGAATTTAAATAAAAAATTTTAAGAATACCTAGACTCTGACTTCTTATATTAAAAGATAAATCTGGGGGAAAAGTTTTTTTCAGTGATCTTAACCCCATCTCAGTTCAGAGCCCAAGACCTGAAGGAGCTCACCAATATTCCCTTTAAGTAGTGTTTACTGGCTCACCACCATAATCTTGAGGGCATGTCCATGTACCCAAACTGTCTCTTTTTCAGTACTATCTCGGGGATTTACAGGAAGGCATATTTGGATACAGCCATCCTGGGTCACAATGAGAAGGCACCCACATGCTTGTAGATGCCACCAATTATGAGCTACATGACCTTGGGCAAGTTATCTGAGCTTGCAGAGCCTCATTTCTGCTAAGGTAAAGATAAGAATGCCTTCCCTTTGTCCTCTCAAGGGTTTCAGGAAACTCCAGTAAGTTAATACATTTGCAAAGACCATGTAGATTGCAAGGCGTAGGTTGAATGTAACTTAGAATCATCGGTCAGAGCCTGCATAATAAACTGGAAAACGTGAGCCACAGTCTTAGAACATCAGGACCTTCTGTGGGACCCAGTTCCGTATATTTCAAAGGACTTAATCCACTGGAACAAGGGGATATTTGAGAGCTCGTGGCATTTAAAGCAATAGGCTGATTAGACCATTACCAGCAGGACATTTGGGTACCTTACAAACAAGTCCTTTATCTTCTTGCTTGCCTGTGAAACTTAGAGAAACACCTACATAATAGGATTCATCATGGAGCTTGTGCTTGTCTGAACTCATTTATGAGCATGTCGGTCTTTATCCAGAACAAACAGGATTTAATGAAAGTTCTTACAGAAAGAATCCTGTGCCGTGAATCAAACACAGTATTAAACTTCCTGACACTACTTAATTTGTCAGACAAGTTTCTTTTATTTTTTTCCCAGTCCTGGCCTTGTTCTGAATTTTCCAACGATTCCTGGAATAAGTAGGCTACGTTTATCCATCTTAGCCTTCTTAAAATTTCCAGTGACTCGGATGGGAGTTTCAGGCAGCTGGGTTGACAGCAATTTATGATTTTTATTTTATTATTATGATTACTTGGAGGCCTGTTTTTAGTATTCAGGTGAAATGTTTTTATAGTGCTCCATTAGCATAGACACTTGAGTGTCTTTGCACTTTGCACTTGGTTCCGTTATATACACTGAATCAATCATATTATTTGGGATTATAATCTTTCCTATCTCTGCTGTTGGCCTTTTTGAGGCTCTGGATTCAGAGTTTTGGAGCTGAAGGATCCTTTACCATTGACCTTGCAACACGTGAGACCTCACAATCCAGGGAGGTGGAATGTTCTGCCCAGTGCAGCTTGGCTTGTTTTGGCTAAAAAGCCGGGGCTAGAAACCAAACCTGACTCCTGGACCAGCATCCTTTCTAAGATGCCGTGGATCCTTGGAAAGCCATAGTAGAATCTCTGCTATTCAAAAATCCTTAGATAGCCAGGTTTTCTGTAGAGAAGGGTATATAACAGTTTGATTGTTAGAAGTTTAATATCTGACCATTTTGACTAATTGTCCATTAAAATGGACAGTTCAAACCTGCCTTCTTAGATAGGGGTGAAAGGCTTTTTCTTGATAACCTCCTTTCTTGGTAATTTTTGAGAGTGCCTTTTCTAGATCATTCCGGGTCCTCAGTCATCCTGAACCTCAGTCGCTGTGTTTTGCTAGAGGCAGTGTTGGTTGGTGTATAGGGTGGAAAGGCAGCTGGCCTTGCAAACCTTTCGTTCTTTGCCTTTCTCCACTGTGTGACTTTGTTAGTTTGGTGACATCTTCCATAGAGTGGCCAGATGTTTCGCAAATTGTCAGCAGCATTACGAGAACCGTGTGCTTTTTCCATCGGTGGTATGTGGGACCACAGGCACCTCCTTGACAGCTTGAGCTTGTCAACATAGTTTGCCACTGGGCATGATGGATCATTCTTCACTATTTTAAGAATTTGTGTTAGGCTGGGTACAGTTTCACTGTCGCCTTGCTTCAGGTTCTGATGCTGAGTCAAACATCCGAGAGAATTCAGCATGACGCGGAGCCTTAGTTCCTCATCTGTAGAAGAGAAAGCGCGCCCACCTCACCGAGAGGTTGAGGATGAAGAGAGGGGGTGTATGCAGAGTGGCGGCCATAGAACCTGGGGGACTGGGAACTGTCATGTGATAGCTGCTACGTGGACCATCTGCATCATTGTCAGTGTCGTGATTTGCTGCTCAGTCTTTGAGCGTCCCCTTCCGTGAAAAATGGGTACCACCCTTCTCATCCTTTAAGTGCGGTTAAATGTGAAAGTTGTTTGAGTGTTCGTTATTTTTTCGAATTATCTAGAAATTTTAAAACGCACCACATGTCCTCGCTAGCATGCACCTGAATATAGCATTGAGGCTCGCGTCCCCCCCGGGCCTGGGAAGAGTACACCACGATGGTTGAAAGGGCACAACGCGATTTCGCTGGGTTGGGTTGGGTTTTATTTCTGGCCTTCCTCTTGAGCCACTCGCTGCCTCGAACCTTCTTCACGAGACCTGCGCCAGGCTTTTCGTGGCTGAAATGAAAACGCCCAGGTCGCCCCCTCCACCCCTGGGTGGATTGTTGTGGGTCAGGAGTTGCTGCTTCTGCAACAGGTGGCGAGAACGAGCCCCACGCGCGGGGGAGCGAACAAGGCGCGTGAAGTATCCCAGTGTTTCTCCAACAGCGCAGTAAGAGCATCCTTGTGAGCCGGACCCTGAGACCGCTCAGGTCATGCGATTGACCTACCGCAGGTCCGTCCCAGCAGGAAACAAAGACCTCCATACTACTTGGCCCGCCGCTGAAAGGTGTGCTGAGATGTTTCCCTGTTTATGTTTTCCAGCACTTTGAAAAGCGTTCTCTGTATTTTCCCTACTGACCGTATTGCCAATAATGGCGGAAAGAATCCAAGTCCGAGAGAACTCGGTTGTGTACTTGCAGTGTGTGTATGAGACTTTCTATCAGAGACCTCACTCCCTTGAAAAATTGTTAAAAATTAAATTGTGTATTTTCACCTTGCATTAATTATACATTTTATTAAGACCATCTTATACATGTCTATTTAGAATTTATACAGAGAGTGGTGACTTCATTTTAAATCCCTTTCCAATTCTTTACCACTTCTTTTTTTTTTTTTTTTTTGCCTTCTAACTCTCTAAAAAAACCTTTTTATTTATGGAGTTTTCCAAAGAGGTATAAAAGCAGAGAAATGATCTAATGAACCCCATACTCAACTCATCACCCAGTTTCCACAATGATCAACACATGGAATCCCCCCTCCCATCCTCACACCATGGGGTAATTTTAAACCTAATCCCGGGTATCATATCATTTCATTTGTATTCATCTCAAAGAGATAAGGACTCTTTTCTTAAAAAAAAAAAAAAAAGATGAAAGTGCTTTCTTAATATCAAATATTCATTCTGTGTTCAAATTCCCCAATTGCCTCCTGAATCTGTTTTTATAATTGGCGTGTTTGAACCAGAATGCAAGTATGATGCATCTGTCACATTTGGTTGATCTATTTCTTATGTCTCTTAATGTCCAGTTTCCCAACCATAGTCTTTTGTATTTGAAGATATGGGGTGATTTGTCTGGTAGAATGTCCCACAATCCAGGAGCAGTGACTGCCTCCCCTTAGCATTGTTTAGCACATCTCTTTAGCACTGTGTTTGCTAGAAATTCATAGGTTTGGGAACTTGATCAGAATCAGAGTGTTTTGTTTATTTCATTTCTATTTACGCGAGATGTCCTGTTACTGTTACTGCTGTACATGGAGGGGTGCATAATGATTGGCTGTCTCTCGTTTTCTGTGTCAGGTTGATCCTTCCGTGGATTACAGTGTGTAATCCAGTTCATAAAATTCCCCATCAGCTTTTCATCTGATGGTTTCAGCATCCAGTGCATAACTCATTTTGAAAGATTTTTCCAAAATTCCTGAGAAGGTCTTAGAAATACTCAGTGATTTCTAACAAAATAATGAATTCCAGGTGAATATTCAGGCAATTCATTCATTCAGGCGATGGCATGATTCAAAGTGTTTTCACATTTTTATATAGAAACATGTACTTTTCGGGATTCTAACTAGAAAAGTAACAATAATTATAACTCTCAAAGAAAGAAAATAAGTATGAGAAATAATTAGTTAAGGGTTGGCTTATTTACTCTCTTCTCATAAATCCCAACTGGAAATGTGCATAGTTTCCAAGAATTTTTTTAAGAGAACACAGTGATTTTAAAGCCTTTATCTCCCATAAAACACAAGCAATTCAAGGCAATTTAAAGTGCTCCACATTCCTTTTGGTAATAATGTAAAAAAAAAAAAGAAAGTCAGTGATTAAATAGTGAAATACCCCTTTAAGTAAAGCATAATGGTTCGCCATCTCACAGAGCAGGTGCATCTATCCTGCTTCTAATCCCCTTTGTATCCTAATCATACTTCCTGATTTCAGACTTCCCTTTGGTCTGAGAAGATTTTTGCTTTATAGCTTATTTGTTACGTTACATGTAGATCTGATTCTGGAGCTGAATTTACTAAGTTTTGATCCTGAGCCCAGTGCTGCGCTCCAAACTCATCTACTGGAATATATGATGTCCTTCAGAATCCAGAAACATAGGTCCATCTTATGAATTTATGGCCAAAAGTTTATTTAGGACCTACAGCCAAGACTCTAAAATTATACCTAGGTTTCTGGGTTTTACATATCATTCCACTTTTTATGTGGAAGAACCTTCATCGGAATCATTTCAGGAAATGAGAAAAGTAGGATACGGTCATGAGTCAGACCTGGAAAGCTACAGCATGGAATGAATTAGTCAGAAGAAGGGTTTCGGTGGCCAGCATGAGCTGTGTGCTATCAGGAAGTGGCGTGACTTTCCATGATTTTATATACTGTAAATCATGTGGCATAATGCTTCAGACACCCGGGGCCTTTTTTTTTCAATCATAATTTTTGAGATAAAATTGGAAAGTATTAGGGAGCACTCCATTCCTTTCAGCAGTTGGCTGTCCCTGCTGTCAGCTCGAATGGATTTCCAGCTATTCCCACTCCCGTGGGGACAAGGACATTCACCCCACGGCCCTTTGGGATTGCGGGGTCAAGTCCAAAAGGATTGGCCTTGACAGAGCCCCATTACAAAGGGAGGAATCTGTCTCTTTGTTTCTAATACTTTCTCACAAACCGCAGGTCTTGCGCCTTATCCAACCATGCCATTTATGGTCTGCAGCAGGGTTGCTTCACCCTGTGGTGTGCGAGCCTTCAGAAAAGGCACTCTGAAATTCAGAATAACACAGTGCCCCATCGTCCTGTTAGAAAAGAAACACCTGTGGAAATGCGGTGGATTAAAAGCCTGAGTCCCGTAAGGTCTGTGAAAGTACATCGCTAGAGGAAAATGCTGAAAATATATAGTTCCCCGTTAAAACTGCACACAGAGGGAAGTGTGTTGTTTTCTTGGCCACACAAGTCAAGTAATCAAGTCATCTCTTCCCCGTCTCTATGCTCGATTGCTTGATAGGGACATAGAGCATTCAATCATGATGGCTTGGAAGAATATATATATGTATGTATTTTTAACCAGCATATCTAATGGGATAATTCAGTTAAGAGTGGAGCCTCCCTGTGAGCATTGACATTCCCCATTCAGCATCGATGACGTTCTAGGTGACTCTGATGTCCTTGGCAACCCGGCAAACATTCTTTCTGGAAGAATCCTGTACACCGGGTTTGCCTTGTTTGCAATTTGTGGCATACTCTGGCAAGGTTCCTCTGGAGGGTTGTTGGTCTACAAGTTGCCCGAGGATGGTTTGATGTTCTTGTCCCATGGTATCACTTAGCAATCAGATGGTAATCAGCACAGTTCTCTCCCCTACCTAGTCTAGGGTAGAAGCGGAGGGAAACCTTCTCAAACCTCAAACCTTACCGTGTGCCCTGGATGGAATGTTTGTGTCCCCCTGAAATTCATGTGTTGAAATCCCAGCCCCCAATGTGATGGTACTAGGAGGGCGGCCTCTGGGAGGTGATTAAGTTATGAGGGCAGAGACCTCATGACTGAAATTAGTGACCTATATAAGAGACCCCAGAGAGTTCCCTCTCTCCTTCACGAGTGTGATGACACAGTGAGAAGCCAGCTGTCTGTGAACCAGGAAGTGCGCCCCAACAGACACCAGATCTGCTAGCGCCTCGATCTGGGGTGTCCCAGCCTCCAGAGCTGTGCAAAATAAATGTCTGTCGTTTATAAGCTGCCAGGGAGTGTGCATAGGTGACCTGGGAATCTTGTTCAAATGCTGACTGTACTTAAGTAGATCTCAGGTGGGGCCACCTCTCAGCCTTTCTCACAGGCTCACAGTGCTGCTGGCTCAGGGCCACCCTGTGAAAATCCAAGCTGTCCCTGGCCAGGGGTGTATAAATGAGGTGTGTCTGCAGAGTCAGCAAGAAGGCAAACCCTAAAGGGTGTCACTTGCTGCCTGAGGCTAATACATACAGAGCCCGTGTGTCCAGGACCCAAAGTCTCTTTACATCGCGTTCAAGCCACCCCCAGCAGGCATATCTCCAGGATGGAGCATGGGTCCCCTGCTGGCCTTCCCACCCAGCATCTCAAACCTCATTTCATCCTCTGAGTACATGGCCATGTGCTCCTAACTCTGCCAAAGCCTTGGAAAGTTCTGGTGATTCCCTCCCTTTCTCCATTGGCTAGACTCTTTCTTAGTATGAGGATGATTTCTATGACTCTTGGTCATTCAAGTCTCCCCGTGGGACCCACGAGACCTACTCTTAAGCATTCATTCTAAAAATGTTTTACACACCCCTCTTGCCTTTATCCTCTGACATTGAGGGAAAAGGGCCCAGAAAGTTCAGAAAGACAATAAGGGATTTCACCCTCACTGACCAAGGGGGCAATGCTAGACATCCTGTGAAGGAGGTCTCAGAGATTTACGAATTCCTTAAGGCTGATTTAAAGAAAGAGTCAAGAAAGAATGTTCACGAGGGGAGTCTCCCAGCCCAGACATTTGAGCCGATGCTGGATTTCAGAGCCACCCATGGTCAGAACGTGGGTTTGGACTCGCTGAATAATCGGGAAGCCAAAGTGACAGAACTGATTTCCGCCGCCTTTTTTCCCCAACTGCCCCAATGGAAGGAGTTTAAATCTTTAACTGGTTATTTTATTACCATGGAATTTTCAAATAAACCAGCAAATCGACATCATTATTTTAAGATCCTAGGAAATATGATTCAGGATTCGTCATTCATTTTTCCAAGGAAGAAACTGGTATAGATATTTTCTGCGAGGGTAAAATTTCTGTGACTTTTCCAGTTAGAAGCCAGCCGGCCGACCTTTCGTAAACTCTAGTTGAAAAGAAACAGTGTTCAGAATGTAGGAGTAAAAATAGTTACCACTGGCATGCATATATCCTTGATGGTTTCCCGGAGTAAATGGGTGCCTCAGAAAGCCTTTCCATTGTTTTGTTTAGGGGAAAAGAAAAAAAGAAAAAAAGATCCCTTTCCAAATGATTGCCAAGAATGTGGAATTTGAAGAAGTGAGTTTAATCATTGTCATAGAGTGGCTTGTCTTTATCAACATCCCCGTTGTGGTTTTGCATATATGAAGGACTGACTTACAGCTGGGTGTCCCATGGGAGGATGCTGGATGCAAACCCCATCAGATGCGTGATAAAGCTCTGCACACAGCACAAACCTGACGAGGCAGCTGCGTGTGCGTGCGTTCCATCGGTGGCCTGGAGCCCTCCTTACTAATCGTTTTCTTCCAGAGAGTCTTCCTTGAAAACATGAAGGCAATCTGCAGGCAGGAACTGGTGCTCTGCAGAGTCCTTAAATAAATAAGGATGTTGACGGAAGAGTGGTAGTTCGAGATGGGTGCATCTTCTATGGTCACATACTCTTAAAATACTGGTTGTACTCGTTTCCCATGAGGGGTTTAAACAGCAGATATTTTTTCTCTCATAGTACGGAGGCTGGAAGCCCCAGATCAAGGTGTGGGCAGGCTTGGTTTCTTCTGCAGCCCCTCTCTCCCTGGCTTGGAGACGGCTGCTTTCTTTGCTTTCTCACTGTGTCCTCGTGTGGTCTTTAGTCTGTGTGTGCAGGTCTGGAATTAGAGCACAGAAGTACGAACTGCGGGGCGCCTGGGGGGCTCAGTCGGTTAAGCATCGTACTCTTGATCTCAGCGCAGGTCTTGATCTCAGGGTCGTGAGTTCGAGCCCCACGTTGGGCTCCACACCGGGCATGGAGCCTACTTAAAAAAAGAAGTTAAGGATTGCAACAACAGGGGCGCCTGGGGGGCTCAGTCATTAAGCGTCTGCCTTTGGCTCAGGTCATGATCCCGGGGTCCTGGGATCGAGCCCGCATTGGGCTCCCTGCTCGGCAGGAAGCCTGCTTCTCTCTCTTCCACTCCCCCTGCTTGTGTTCCCTCTCTCGCTGTCTCTCTCTCTCTCTATCAAATAAATAAATAAAATCTTTAAAAAAAAAAAAAAGAACTGCAAAACAGTCACAGAACTTTTTAAATGATAGTTTGGGCCACCAGAGATGGTTTTACTCTGTGAGAAGACTTCTGGAGAAGTACAGTGTGGGGTGGCGGGGGGTGGGGGGCGGTTTCTGCAGAGAACAGGGTGGACCTTGGCCACTTAGGAGTCTCGGTTATGCTTCCCCAATTCTGACTTGCTCCTCCTTACCCTCCAGGTGCCCCTGGGGGAGGGGCCTCAGGATTACACCTGGATTCTGGTTTCAGGAGCTCCTGGGTTCAGTTTGGGTGGCCAGGGGTCCCCTGGGGGCCCATCGGCTCCTCAGGGAACTCTGGTGGAATCTCTTCTGGGCCATAGCACCTGGGCCTGTCGTAGATACTTAACGAGTGGATGAATGAGCGAATGAATGAATTGATGTCAACAGCAAACCGGTTCACACCCACCTGCACAGGGCTCAGCCGCCAAGTCCCCCATCATTGGTCTCCCTGTGTGGTCCTTTAGGGAGGGACTGCTGGGGTCGATGCCCCCGGCGGAGTTAAAGCCCGTGTTGCTTTATGTATAGTGGAAATAAGGTAGGTTGGTGCAGCCCCATTTTAGTCTGGACTCGACAGGGCAGCAGCACCACCCTGGCTGTGAGAGAGTATTCATTCTCCAAGTTGACCGCCAGAAATCGTCATTCTGGTGTCTCGGGCAGCCACCCACTAATACCGATTCTGAACGACCACAGCGCATCATCTAGAAGATGCCTTTCCAAACTCAAAAGCAGACGAGAACATCACCTAAACCACCACCAGGTTAGAAAATGAACACGGCTGTAAAGAAGCGAAAATAATAATTCTAGAAAGTCAGAGGCTGTCCTAGAAAGTGCCTTCGTGGCAGATTTCACCTTTTTTGCACACAGGCTGCCACAAGTGTGTCTCCTGACTGCCTGACTCTCTTCTTCGGCCCAGTGCCTTCGAGGGCGGCTGCCAGCATGGGTCGGGGCGTGCTGGGACCCCGACAGCACAGGCTGACACGGTACTTTGGTCACGGCCAGGGACAGGCAGCCGCCCATCCTCACAGGGGATGAGACAGCAGAGAGCAGGAGTAACAGAAGGCAGACGAAGGAGGACTTGAGACATGACCGGTCAGATCTCAGCACGCAGCAAACCTCCCCATTCCTCCCGGGTGGTTGATGGCCAGTGTGTTGGCAGTGCAATTTAGCAAAATCATCCAAACTGCGCAAAATAAGAAACACACAAAACAAGCGCCGACAGGAACAGCATGCATGTCTTTGTAATTGCTTTATACTCTGGTATAGTCCTTCACTTGGATTTACAGTATAACCTAGAAGAAATAGCATTTTATTTAGATGGCGTTAAGACAGAACTCAGCATTCTTCTGCCGGCACATTTTGTACCAGACGTTAGTAGATTTACTGGTGGATATAGAGGTTAATCATAGCTTTTGAAATTATCATGAACAATGTTTTTCAGCCATCACAATATTTCTTATGATGTTAAGCAAATTACCAGTTTGTCACAATATAAAGACAGATTTTCAAAGTATTATAATGATATTTAAATTATATCTCAAATAAGGCTGTTTAAAAAGTACCATACTCATATTCGAAAAATGTTGATATTGCAGAGAATTTAAATCCTGAGCATGTACTGACTTGACATTTTTGATCATTTTTACCCTTTTGAAAACTCTGCTTTCCCTATTTTTTTTTTTTTTAATTTTAATCTTTTTTTAGAGAGAGAGAAAGCAGGGGGCAGGGGCAGAGGGAGAGAGAGAGAAGCTTAAGCAGGCTCCATGCCCAGCACAGAGCCCGATTCGGGGCTCGATCTCACAACCCTGAGATCATGACCTGAGCCGAAATCAAGAGCCAGACACTTAACTGACTGAGCCACCCAGGTGCCCCTGCTTTCCCTGTTTAAATCTGAAAACCCAGCTTTTCCGGTTTAAGAGGTCATCAGGGAGCTTTTGCAGATATCAAAGATATGTCATTTTATTAAGAGAACTAATCTGATTATTTAAGATTTTGTTGAAGTGTAGTTGGCATACAATCGTAATTCATTTCAGGTGCACGACATAGTGATTCCACATTTATATACATCACAAATGCTCACAGTGAGTGTACTTACCATCTATCACCATACAAAGTTAATACATTTCTGACTATACTCCCTATGCTGTACTTTTCATCCCTGTGACTTACTTATTTTACAACTGGAAGTTTGTACCTCATAACCCCTTAAACATTGACAGGCTAATTTCCAAATTCTTATTCATTCAGTACACACCTAATCATAGAAAACAGATTTCATTTGTAACTTTGAAAGCAAAAAGTACACTGAATGTCTTGATTTAGGGCTTCTCAAAAAGTGGTAAAGCACAGTTGTTAAGAACATGGGCTTAGAATCCACAGCCTTTGGTTCAAAATCCTGTTTCTAAAGCTGAGTGGTAGGGGGTATATTAGCTCAGGCTGCTAGAAAAAAATACTGTATAGACTCGGTGGCTTCTCAAGGTCTAGAGTCCGGGAAGTTGGAGATCAGGGAGCTGGGCTGTCTGGTTCTAGTCAGAGTCCTCTGTGCCTCTGGGGAAGCTTGGTGCCTTCGTGCTGTGTACTCACTTGTGGGAGAGGGAGAGAGAGAGAGAGAGCTCCCCGCCTCTCCTCCTCTCCCTGCGAGGACACTAATCCCATCATGGGAGTCCCACCCTCATGACCTCATCTAAACCTAATTACTTCCCAAAGGCCCCACCTCCTAAGACCACCACAGTGGGAGCTAGAGCTTCAACTTAGGAATTTGGGAGGACAGTTCAATCCGTAGCAGTGGGCAAGATACTTAATATTTCTCATTTTCTTGGCCTTTTTACTTTTTCTGTTGGGACTATATTTTCCAAATTCTCTATCTTCTAGGGGCTCTCTGCCTACATGGCAGGGGTAGGTGAGGGGGAACTGAGAGGGGGATGCGTGGCATATCCAGAGCAGTAGGCCTGAGTGACCACCTGCTTGCCCATGAAAGCTCTCCTCTTGGCTCCACTGGAAATGCCCCTGTCTCGAGTGTGCTGGGGCGAGGGGATCCCCTGTACCTGGGCTCAGGTTCCTGATACTCCTGGGCACTGGGGGCCCAAGCCATTCCCTGACTCCACTGCCCCTTGATTCTGGGGGCAACATGGCTGCAGCATGGTGAGAATCTTTCTGTGACCCTTGGGGTTCCAAAGAAAACACCACCCTCCAGAATCCACTATCTTGTTTACTGTGTAGAACTTTCCAAAGTGTGGACACCAAAATAGAGCTTTTGGAAAGTGTTCATTCATGCAGGTTATGTCCCTATTATCAGAAAGTCATTTTTAATAAGTCATGCACTTATGACTAATCATTTTCTCAACCTTTTCCATTTTCCAAATACAACATTGTAACAGGTCAAGCTACTTACACCTTTCCTGTTTCCCCTTCTTATGGGAAAAACATACTGTCTTTCCATATCTCGAATGGAATTGAACATTTCTTGTAAAATATACATCTCCAGGGAAAACCCATGGCTATTCTGAGCCTGCTTCCTCCTATCCTTCAGTTCCTGGTACAGTGGATGTTGCCAGGCCTTGTGACTTCTACTTTCTGATCTGGAGAGCTGTCGTGACTTATTTGCTTGCTTAGTATTTGAGAATGCTGTGTTTATCTGCAAACTACAAAGACAGTTTTGCTCTTCAGCTACGATGATTTTGCCTTCCTGTGTACATTTATGGAGCCTTTGCATCAGCTTCTAGAATAACTAGTAGTTAACACACCTGCTGACAACAGCTTATTAGCGGCATTATTGGGGTTTTTCAAATAACTTAATGCTCAATTATACCAGTCAGTGACTTTAACTTAAAAGCTCTTTAGTTTGAAATGGAGAAAATGGTTTCTACATTTAAAAAAATTAATGGTGAGGAAGAAACAGCAAACAAGTACATAGAGTCAGTATTTTTATGTCATTTCTTAGAGTCAACATTTAGTAAATTGTAAAAGTTCTTAGAGCCAAAGTTGAGTAAGTCTGCTGGTAAATGTTTGGAGCAGGAGGTTGGTAATAGGCAGAATTTTTATTTTTGTGGGTTTTTTTTTATGGAAAAAGATGAACTTTCGCCTCATGTGATTGCTAACCATCTTCTGAGTCACTGAGACATTTGCTGTTAGCCGTGATATTTCTGCAAGTCACTTTCTTTTGCGGTCCTTCAGATGATCAAAGAGCGTGCTGTATCTCTGAGGAATTTCATTTCATTCAGGATCGACCGAAATCCTTCAGCATTTCTGCCTGGGTTTTTCAACCAAGCAGTTGAAAATCAGACGATTCTTTGGACCCCTTTGAAATGATACGTTTTAAAGGTGCCCTGTATGAAAAGAGGCCCTCCTTTGCTTTTGACCAAGAAAGTAGGTGAAAGTACGAATGTGTTGGCGTGCCAGGGCTGTTCTTAGCATGTTGGAACAAGTCTGCTTCATCTTAGATCCCAGAGTTGTCCCCTTGGGGGTGCTTTAAAAGCCAGGGGAGATGTCGGGGTCACAGCAATGGTGGGGAGAGCTGCTGGTACTTGGGGGGGCGGGGGGGAGGTGGGGGACCCACGCGCTGATGAACAGTGTAGAATGGGACACGGGCTCATCTCCCTCGTTCTCCACAAGAGCAAAGGGAGAGCACACATCTGCTTTTCTCAGGGTTTCCTTTTACCCCTGCCCCACATTGCTGCAGTTTGCATCAGAAACCACAAGGAGCCCGAGATCCACTTCCTCATTTCTAAAACGACTTTCTTGGTCACGGCTCACATCGGTTTTCTGTGGGCCACCAGCACTAGGACTCCACCAACACAGGCTTCTGTGCGGAAATGCCAGGCGGGATTGAGATGGAACTCTGGCTGGGTTCTGGAAGCGTGGGTAATGGGTGCTGACCGGCAGGTGCAATGCTCTTACCTCCCATGTGAGCAAGGGACAAACTTGAGGTGATGACCCTGAAACAAGGCTGGGGGTGGGGGGGTTGCTGCTTTTGTGACTTTGCTTTGCTTTAGTTTTCTGATTTGGTTTCTCTGAGGGATCACGTCCCACTGAGAAGTATACGGGGCTGCTGAACCCAGAAGACCAGTCCAGCCTGCCCCACCCCGCCCCATGCCCCTTCCCAGACTGCAGGCACAGGGCTTAGGAGGGGCCCTCCCAGCGGCTGTCACACCAGTGACGGTGGGCCGGAGAATTCCGTTCAGCTTTGTCAGCATAAAGTCACATATAAATTACCTCCATCTATCTGCTTCCCGACCTTGGAGGACTTGCTGCTCCCTGTTCTGCAACACGCGTGGCTCACACCAGTGCTTCCTAACACTGGAGGGTTAGGTCTGTGTCTGGGCCTTTTACTCCGACCTGGGTGGGTGCTTCCCGAGAGCAGGGCCATGTCTCAAAATCCGGATCTCATGGGGGCCAGTGTGGCCCCTCAGACACTGAAGATGCTCAGATAATGCTTGTGGAGTGAATAGGGAAAGGAGTGCTAGATGACCGAAATATCAACCCCCACTCATTTACAAGGTTTTTTTTTAAAAGATTTTATTTATTTATTTAAAGAGAGAGCACACAAGAGCATGAGCCAGGGTGGGGGGCCAGGACGAGGGGCAGAGGGAGAGGGAGAGAATCTCAAGCAGACTCCACAGTGAGTGTGGAGCCCAAAATGGGCTCGATCTTACGACCCTGAGATCATGACCTGAGCTGAAATCAAGAGTCAGACGCTTAACTGACTAAGCCACCCAGGTGCCTCTCATTTACGAGTTTTAAAAGGTGCCAATCACTTTTTTTCCCCTAAATTCCTCTGTCTGGGTCAATATTTTGGAGTTTACAGAGTGCATGATCATTAATTCATTCAGTCACTTGGCCAACAGATAGTGACTGAGCACTCCTGGGTGCCCAGAACTGGGCCAGCTGTGGAAACACAGTGGGTTTTATTATAAGAAACAATGCCATCAGGTAAAAATGCCCCCAAACTGTGCAATTATGGCAAAACATTTCAAAATATCCACACATTGGGGCACCTGGGTGGCTCAGTCAGTTGAGCGGCCAACTCTTGATTTTGGCTCAGGTCATGATTTCAGGGTTGTGAGATCGAGCCCCACATTTGGCTCCACACTGAGTGTGGAGCCTGCTTAAGATACTCTCTCTGCCCCACCCCACCTCAAAAAAAAAAAAAAAAAATCCACACCTTTGTCCCCAAAGGATTACAGCGCTTACTGCTTACCTGAGCACTGAATGCCATCTGAAAATGCTTCACAGAGGGAATCATTCCTTGCAGACCACATGCGCTTTTTCCCATGTGCCAGTGAGATCAGCCTGATGCTCAGGCACCAACTTGGTAGGATAACAAAAGGAAGATGGACAATAAAGAATACAACCACTACTTTCCTGTAACATAGTTACACCAAGTCAAGGTTTCAGTGCTATGTATATTCTTCAACTACAAAAACAAAGTTAAAGTGTAGTTGGCATATGTTAGACCTACATTTTTTTTATTAAAGCATAATTGACATACAATATCCTATTAGTTTCAGGTATAAATCATAGTGATTCGATATTTTTATACATTATGAAATGATCCCCAAGGCAAGTCTAGTTACCACCTGTCCACATACAAAGTTATTACAGTCCTACTGACTGTATTTGCTGTGCCACTGTACGTTACATCCCCATGACTCATTTATTTTAAAACTGGAAGTCTGTACCTCTTTATCCCCTTCACTATTTTGCCTGCTCCCCAACCCCCTCTTCTCTGGAACCAACAGTTTGTTTCCTGTATCTGTAAGTCTGGGTTTGATTTTGCTTTATTTGGTTTTGTTCGTTTGTTTTGTTTTTTAGGTTCCATACATAAGTGCAATCATACAGCATTTGTCTTTCTCTCTGATTTATTTCACTTAGCGTTATACCTTCTAGATCCATCCATGTTGTCCCAGATGGAAAGATTTCATTCTTTTTTATAGCTGACTAATATTCCACTGTAGATACATAGACACAGATGTACACACCACGTGCTTTCCGTATCCAGTCATCCATCGATGGACACTTAGGTTGCTTCCGTATCTTGGAAGCTTGGAAGCCTTGTTGTAAGGCTGCAGTGAACGTAGGGGTGCATATATTTCTTTGAATTGGTGTTTTCATTTTCTTTGGATAAATATCCAGGGGTGAAATTATTGGATTTTATGGTGGTTCTATTTTTGATTTTTTGAGGAACCTCCTTACTGGTTTTCCCCTGCGGCTGCACCAATTACATCCCACCACGGGGGACAAAGCTTTTCTTTTCTCCATATTCTTACCAACACTTGTTATTTTTTGTGTTTTTGATGCTAGCCAATCTCACAGGTGTAAAGTGGTATCTCATTGTGGTTTTGATTTGTTATTTTCCCCGATGATGAGTGATGTTGAGCATCTCTTCATGTGCCTGTTGGCCATCTGTATTTCTCCTTTGGAAAAATGTCCATTCAACTCCTCTGTCCCATTTCTTTAATCAGGTTTTTTTTATATTATATTGTGTAAGTTTTTTATATATTTTGGATACTGGCCCCTTATTGGATATATGATTTGCAAATATCCCCAGTCAGTAGGTTGTCTTTTCATTTTGTTATTGGTTTCCTTCACTGAGCAGAAGCTTTTTCATTTGATGTAGTTCCATTTGTTTATTTTAGCTTCTGTCACCCTTGCCTGAGGAGACTGGCTCCAAAAAATATTGCTAAGGTTGATGTCCAGGAGCTTACTGCCTTTGTTTCCTTCTAGAAGTTTTATGGTTTCAGGTCTTGGAAGTCTTTAATCCATTTTGAAATTATTTTTTTACATAAGAAAGTGATCCAGTTTCATTCTTTAAAAAAAAAAGATTTTATTTATTTATTTGAGAGAGAGGGAGCATGAGTTGGGGGGAGGGGCAAAGGGAGAGGGAGAATCTCAAGCAGACTCCCCACTGAGCAGGGAGCCCAACGTGGGGCTCGATCCGAGGACCCTGAGATCATGACCTGAGCCGAAGGTCCCAGGACCCTGGGACCATGACCTGAGCTGAAGGTCCCAGGACCCCGGGATCATGATCTGAGCTGAAGGCAGATGCTCAACTGACTGAGCCAGTGCCCCCAGTTTCATTCTTTTGCATGTAGCTGTCCAGTTTTTCCAGCACCATTTATTGAAGAGACTGTGTTTTCCCCATTAGATATCCTTGCCTCAATTAATCTATGATGACTATATAGCGCGGCTTTATTTCTGGGTTCCTTTTCTATTCTATTCCATGGATGTGTGCCTGTTTCTGTGCCAGCGCCATACTGTTTGGAATACTATGTTTTGTAATAGAGTTTGAAATCAGAGAGCAGGTACCTCCAGCTTTGTTCTTCTTTCTCAAGATTGCTTTGGCTATTGGGGGTCAGCCCTGTACTTTAACCCTATAGCAACCCTTGTGCCTTTTATTTATATTCTTATCACACTACGCAAATGCACCTTAAACATCTAAACAAATACCCACCTGTAGTCTTGATTTTAGTTTTTTAGGACCTCTTCTTTTTTTTCTTTTTTTTTTTTTTTAAAGATTTTATTTATTTATTTGACAGAGAGATAGCGAGAGCAGGAACACAAGCAGGGGGAGTGGGAGAGGGAGAAGCAGGCTTCCCCGCCGAGCAGGGAGCCCGATGTGGGGCTCGATCCCAGGACCCTGGGATCATGACCTGAGCTGAAGGCAGACGCTTAACGACTGAGCCACCCAGGGGCCCTTTAGGACCTCTTCTGAATTCATTTTAAAAGTGGCAAGATAGCCTAGCTGTGTAATTTAAACAAATCGCTCTTCATACAAAATTCAGTACGTATTCTACTCCCGTAGCAAACTCTAAACCTTGGCTTTGACACACTATACGTAGATTACACCCTCTGTGTAAATTGTTACAGCAAGAGGAACAACTGTGCTGCAGATCATCAGAATAAATGTACTGCAGAATTAAGCCCAGTGTGTCATATTCTGGTACACCAGACATCACATGTAAATTGCTAACTTGATGCTCTATGTCATGTTTTCAAATAATTGAAAACATGGTTAGACCATTGTTTTTCCAACTTCTGAGGAGGGCACAGCAGGGAAAATGGATGTTAAAGAGATCAACCCAGAAGCAATTGCAGGCATCCTAGGTGCTAGGAAGGAATAGGAGTGCTTAACAGAAAAGTTAACCACATCCATGGGCCCTGGGGCAACTTTGGTGCTCCCGGACATGATATTCAAATTATTATTCAAGTGGAACTCGGCCAGGAGAAGATGAGGTGCTCTAGGCAGAGGAAGCAGCTTGGATGAAAGCCCCTGAGCCCTGAGCCCTAAAAGCCTGGGGAGCACTGATGAGCCAGGACAGCGTGGCGGGACCTGTGTGGAGGTCACAGGAGCCTCTCGTGCTCTAGATGCTGGATTTTCTCCTGAGAGCCAATGGAGGCCAAAGCGGGGCTGACAGGAAGAGTGGGACAGGCTGTTTCCTAACGCCCAAGTTAGGAATGTCTCAACGAAGAGGCCGTGGTAGTGCGTTTTCCAAGGCTCACCTTCTAGAATGTTCCCAAGACCTGTCTTCCTCCCTGTGTGCCAGGTCCTGTTGCTGTCAAGTAGCATGCAGAGAACTGGGTAAGGCTTCCAGACATCCGTTCCTATAAACAGGCCTGCCCTAAGCCTATGTAAAGACACCCATGACCACCCACAAGATGGTATCCTCCCTGTCACCCCCATGGCAGCCCCCCCAGTGAAGGCGCCCTCCTAGTAGGGGAAAGGGCAGTGGAGGAACGAACCAGAGAGATAGAAAGAAGGAGGGGGAGAAGAAACAGGCAGGGATTTAAAAAAGAGTCAGAAACTATAACCAACATGGTAGCCATGAATCCAACTACATGAGATCACTTTGAATGTTCAGTGATCTAAATGCACCAATTAAAGACTGAAATTGTCAGAGGCGATCAAAAAATGCAATCCCACAATGTCATCCACAAGAAACTGACTATAAATACAAAGACACGTGTAGATTAAAAGTAAATGGGCAGAGAAGGATAGACCATGCTAACGCTAGTCAGAAAAGGCTGGAAGAAGTGAGTGGAATGCTGAAGGGTGGGATGGAGGGGGGGAGAGGAAGGGGAGTGCGGTCACGGTTCACTCCGACTGCGTATCCACTACTGGCCAGGCCCTGTGCTAAGCCCGAGGGGGGTTCTCTCACACCTCTGCTGAGCCCCAGGTGGGGTTCTCTGACGGCTCACCACTGCCCTAAGAAGTAGGTCCTACCTTTACGGTTTTGGAGACTCAGGTCCACCTCCCCCTGGTGCAGCCTCTCGGAATAGGGCATGCGGTCCACCTTCCCCGCCCTACTTCTGTTAGAACTTTTCTTCCGCAGCTACTTCATCAGAATTAGCCTGGGCTGCCCTTGACCCTTAGGCTGAAGGGGGAAAAGGGAATTTTGCATGGCCCCTTTGTCTGGCATTTGCAGAATGTCCCGTGATCAGTCTGATCTCACACCTGAAGGGCAGGTCAAAAGATTTTTTTTTTTCTTTTGTACTTTTAAAAACTGTTTCAAGTGCAACGAAGTAGCCAGAAGATCCCCAGAATGTATAATGGTAGTACCAGCTACCATTCACCCCAGACTTGGTTGCCCTGAGCTGTGCTGTGTGGGCCCTTTATGTACACCAGAGGTGCTCAAACTTGAGCATGCATCCCATCACTTAGATGACTTACTAAAACATAGAGCTTCTGGGCGCCTGTGTGGCTCAGTTGGTTAAGCGTCTGCCTTCGGCTCAGGTCATGATCCCAGGGTCCTGGGATCGAGCCCCGCATCGGGCTCCCTGCTCAGCAGGGGAGCCTGCTTCTCCCTCTCCCTCTGCCTGCCACTTGCCCTGCTTGTCCTCTCTCGCTCTCTCTGTCAAATAAATAAAAATCTTTTAAAAAAATTTAAAAAAACACAGAGCTTCTGATTCGGGAAATATATTCTGTAACTGCATGATCAATTATCACAAATTTAGTGGCTTCACACAACACCCAACTATTAGCTGACAGGTCTGTCGTCAGAAGCCCGGGCATGGTGTGCCTGGGTTCTCTGGTCAAAGTCCTACAAGGCTGGGGATTCATAGATGATAGTTGAATGAAATGCACAGATGGATGGCTTTTCTTTACACTTGAAAGTCTGTTCTTAATCCCAAACAGCCCACATAAGAATCCGCTCAATAAAGGTGCTCAAAACATATACGTTTCATCTCCAGGTAGGTAGAACCCAGCTCCAGAAAAACCCACCTGTCTAGGGGAGTTTTCCCCTGTAACTTTGCTGCCTGGAATTTTCCTCTTAGCCATGCATTCGCTCCTTCGGGGATGAGACTTTGCTGTCCATAATTTGCGGCTTAAATACATCTGCTCTGGGAGGCCTTATCCTCATCATTAATGCTGTAATGGGCAAACAAGTTCATTAGGTAACATTCCAGTCTTGCTAGAAGGGAGATGCGGAGGGCAGGGCCATCCCAAGGAGAAAGGAAGAGATCTGGAATGTGACTCTGGGACAGCAAGAAGAGTAGAGAAAGCACAGAGGAGGAAGGAGGAGGGGTGAGGAATGGCAGTGACAAAAAAGAATTTGAGAGTTCTGCTCAGAGCAGGCAGCATGCTGGGGGTCGTCTGCAAGGCCTGGGTAGGAGATTTTCCAGAATCAGATATGTTCTGCCAGCCACACCCTGGAGCCTGCAGAATGTACCTCGTGAGACTTGTTCATGCCTGTGCAGAGCTCAGCACTGTGGAGCAGGACAGCCTCGTGACAGTCTCCGGGCAGGCCGTGGCCTTGACTCTAGCGAGAATGGCCCAGTCAACACAACTGATATTTGGCCGCTTCACCAGATAAAAATGGTTGGCAAAAGAGGTTATCAAAGAAAAACATAAGATAAAGAAGATGTGGTCCATATATACAATGGAATATTACTCAGCCATCAGAAAGGATGAATACCCAGCTTTTACATCAACATGGATGGGACTGGAGGAGATTATGCTGAGTGAAATAAGTCAAGCAGAGAAAGTCAATTATTATATGGTTTCACTTATTTGTGGAACATAAGGAATAGCATGGAGGACATTAGGAGAAGGAAGGGAAAAATGAAGGGGGGAGAAATCGGAGGGGGAGATGAACCATGAGAGACGATGGACTCTGAGAAACAAACTGAGGGTGTTAGAGGGGAGGGGGGATGGGGGATGGGTTAGCCTGGTGATGGGTATTAAGGAGGGCACGTACTGCATGGAGCACTGGGTGTTATACGCAAACAATCAATTGTGGATCACTACATCAAAAACTAATGATGTATGGTGACTAACATAACATAATAAAATTAAATTAAAAAAAAGAAAAAGTATTTTCCAGTGAAATCCATTTTTTAAAAAATATGTAGGTAAGAGATGGGATTCTTTCAACAGTTGGCACCCCATAATATTCATGGGTTATAAATACCAGGTTTGGGAATGGTGTGTATCAAATACTCGCAGCACAAAGAAATTAAAGCCACATACCACACCATTATGCAAAAAAAAAAGGAGGTAGATTTCCTCTCCCTAAGTTTAACCTTGAATAGCTTATCTGTTAACCAAGGTTTCTGTGACCATTGATATACAAGAGATAGTGGGGGAGGGGAAAGAGGAGTCTTTTGGTTATTACAAATGTCATAAATGTTCACCACGGAAATACTAGTAAGTCCAAATAGGCAAAAAAGGAAAACATTGCTATCTCATACTAACACGCACACTTTTTCTTTTCACCAAAATGGATCACAGCAATAAACATTGTTTTGTAACCTGCTTTTTTCTCTTAACAGCAAGTTGTGAATATCTTTATTGTGTCATGAGATAGTTTTCACCTCCTTATTGTGAGAGGCTCTGTAGTCAGTGGAGTGGATTCAGCATATTAATTAGCTGGTCACTGGTTGGATGTTGAGGTTGCTTTTGGTATGTGATTTGCATAAGCAGCATTGTGGGGGAATACGTTTGCGTCTAAATCTTTGAGCACAGCTATGTGGATTTCCTTAGAATAAATTCCTAGGAGTAAAATTGTTGAGATTTCAATTGACATGATTAATGCTGAGAGTCTAAAACTGTTGAGTTGGGGCGCCTGGGTGGCTCAGTCATTAAGCGTCTGCCTTCGGCTCAGGTCATGATCCCAGGGTTCTGGGATCGAGCCCCACATCAGGTTCCCTGCTCGGCGGGAAGCCTGCTTCTCCCTCTCCCACTCCCCCTGCTTGTGTTCCCTCTCGCTTTCTCTCTCTCTGTCAAATAAATAAATAAATTCTTTAAAAAAAAAATAAATAAAACTGTTGAGTTTACTGCTTTTTTTTTAACCATATATTTTTTTTGAAGTTCCTTAACATGGATAGGTGAGCTAATGATCTGGAGTGGAATCAATAGTATCTCATGGTGTCCAATTTAAAGTCTGTCCTATTTGTGAGCTATTTCAGATGATTAACTTAGTGTCCAAATCTTTGACCTCGGAACTTACTGGTTCCTTGATCTTGGGAGTGATGGGTGGTTGGTTGGTTGGTTGGCTGGTTGGTTGGTTGGTGGACACAGTAACACACTCCAGGACCCTTCAGTAATAAAGGATTTGCCCCCCAGCTGCCCTTGGCGATTGCCCACTTTGAGGATTACTTCAGCTGAGGAGAGCCACCTCCCTAAGTTCCCCACCTCTTCTCCAGGTAGCTGCTCTCCCAGAGCTGACCAATGTGGGGGTATCAACACCCAGCCCTTCTGCTCCAGTGAGGTTCGGGCCATCTTCAGAACACCCCACAGGACCAGCAAAGCTTCCATTGGAACACTGTAGTCTTGGTCTTCCTCTGCCCAGTCTCCTTTTCTCCTCTTACCACCCCCACCCTCCTTTCCTTGGGTATTGAGCCCAGGAGCACCCCCCCAAATAAACCTCTTGCACAGAACATCTGTCTCAGGGTCTGGAAGCAGCCAGTGCCTATTGAATTTATTCGTTGGTTGAGGGGCTGCAGGGGGTGGGGGCTCAGCAGACCCCAGTGGTTGATTACTATATATGCCACCTAATTCACCTCTACAGAGGGTAGTAATACCACCGTGATCTCCTTCAGGATCGAAGAGCCAGGCCAGCTTAGACTCTTGGGGGGGGTTTCTGTAAAGGATGAAGTCAGGCGCAGTCTCCCTAAGAGTTATTTCAACATAAGAAGATTGATCAAACTGTATTCTAGATTTTTACAAAGGCAGCTTAAATGGTGTTTTTTTTTTTAAGATTTTTTATTTATTTGAGAGAGAGCGCGCGCACAAGCGGGGGGGTGGGAGGGGCAGAGGGCGAGGGAGAAGCAGACTCCCTGCCGCGCAGGGAACCAGAGGCGGGGCTCCATCCCAGGACCCTGAGATCATGAGCTGAGCCAAATGTAGACGCTTAGCCAACTGAGCCACCCAGGTGCCCCTTAAATGGTCTTTTAAAGAACGATCTTAAAAGCCTCACTCTGAAAATACCTGCATCTCTGTCTACTTTGCGATCATCTCTAACCCCGTCTGCTAAGGCCACCCGTGACCAAACCTTCCTGCCTCCATCAAGCACAGGCTCGTTCTGTAGAAGTCTGTAAGTGCGTTATGAGTGCGTTAAGGTTCTGATTCTTGGCTGTGTTGTGCTGTCTGCCTTCCTGGTATGACCCAGTCACGTCCTACGAACAATTTCCAAAGAAACCAACTGTGGTTTGTAGACGTTTGAGCAGAATCTGTGTCATCCCTAACCTAATGTCTCCACCGTTTGCTTGCATTACCATATAATTTCAGGGGTGGAAGAGAACATTCGGCAAATGTCCAGAGAGTCACTTACGGAAATGTTGTGCCAGTGAAGGGGCCAGAAAAAAATAAAGAATTGCCAAGTGAGGGGTGACGACATGCTCTCTGTGTGTATTACTCAAAGTGGATTATGTGACAGAGAACACTGTGAGCCCTGGGGGTGGGGGGGTGGTGAGCAGCTTCATGCGTCCCCTACCCCTCTGGGTCTGGCTCACAGCAAGGGACTAATAATCTAGTTTTGCTGACTACTAAATTAAGCCAGAGGCCAAGAGCTGGAATGCCTTTGGGGTCTGGGGTCGGGAGCGATGGGGACAATTATGTCTGGAGAGCACAGGGTTTAGCCTCCCAGGTCAGCCATAGCCCTGTGGGCCTCTGGGCCCTGAATGGCTACATCTTCCTTTCTTTACCCCCCCAAGAAGCCAGATCCTCTATTTCTATTTGAAACCTCCCAGTTTTTCAATATTGACAGCTAACTTTCTTAAATGTTGGGGAGCTGACAACTCACAACCAGTAAACTGGTTCTAGACCCAAGCGGACAGACAGCCCTTCCCTCCCAGACGCCCGGGGTGCAGCGGAGTGTGGCCAAGTCCTCGTCACTTGACAGCAACACCCTAATCTCCCCAGCAAAGGTGGCACAGTTGTGCTCTTTCCTGAGGGCGAGTGTTAATATCCAAAGTTGTTTGTTCTGTGTGGATAGTTTATTTTTTTTCTAAGTATATTTGAAGTCATTGTGTCATCCTCATGAAGACAGGATATGCTTCCTCCTGGAACTTATTATCAGACTTGTAAATAATCAGCGAAGAAGGCCGCGTAGGTATAAAAGGACAGCATATGCTCTGGCCCCATTGGTAACTTCTCAGCTACAGACGGGACACAGGGCCTGGGGGTGGGGATGCAAAGAGCAGGAAAACACAAACGACGCACTTTTTTCTCCCGCATTTGGCAGAAAACAATTTCCAAGCAGACTCCTGAGTTTTTAAAGTGGGTGTGGATACAAACTGCATAGGAAAGTTCTCGAAAACTGTGTTTTCTATTTGGTCTTACAGACTCAGAAATTGCGATTTTGCTCCACGCTCCTCCCTCCGCCTTACATAGTTGGACGCTTTCCCCCGGGATCCACAGGCTATTGCAGGGCCTCAGCCCTGGGCCAGGTTTCCCCGGGAGAACCTACTAGAAAGACACCTGGCCTCCGCCTCCCGGCAGCACACATCCTGGCCAGGGTTCAGCTGCGTCAGTTTTTCCCAGAGGAGCATGGAATATGGCACCGAAAGGATGAGGGCTCTTCGGTCAGTGTTCACACGAGAAAGGAGAGCTCATGCTTTGGAGGGAAAGGGATTTACTTGATGGGAATGAATGAGTGCAGACTGCCTGCTGGAATGAGAGAGAACCAGGTCCTGGGGAGTGAGGAGCACCAGGTCCAGGGATTTGTCACCTCAGGATCGCGCCCCTGCTGAGGAAGGCACCTGGGCAGAAGTTAAAATCAGTAATTAAACCAAGCTGGGTCTAGAAAGGAATAGACTAAAGAGAGCAAATAAGGGATGATTAATTAGGGTGGCTTTGGCCCCAGTCATCTCTAAATAGACGTTACCTCCCTTAATCCCCATCTGCTGGTCTGCAGGTCATTCGTTAAGTATAGTTCTGATTTGCCTATGGCTGTTTCTCCATCTTAAGCCCTGTAAGCAGTGCGTTTCCAAGAAGTTACAGAGGGGTGGTTAACCTTCATGTACTAAGGAAAGAGTGAGGTAATAAGGAAACAAGAGTTAATGGGATTTTGAGCGCCTGTGGAATTTAACAACTGAGATGAAATCTTGTATGAACCCTGACCTCTTTTTTAAGGTATAAATTTGAACATGCTCTTCCTCCCTGCTTTTTCCTAATCAACTGATTATTTCATTTTATTTCTTCTCTTCTCTTTTCTTTTTTTTTTGCTTTTCCTTTTTTTGATGATAGCAATTTTTTTTTAAATCTCCACCATAAGCTTTAACAGAGCATGCGTGCCCTTCTGCTAAAATACATGGTTAGCAGCTTCACCATTGTTTTAAGATTTTATTTATTTATTTGAGAGAGAGAGAGAGAGAGAGAATGTGAGCAGGGGCAGAGGGAGAGGGAGCTTGATCCCAGGACCCTGAGATCATGACCTGAGCCAAAGGCAGCCACTTAACCCAGAGCCACCCAGGCGCCCCTAGCAGCTTCACCACTGACTGTATCGATCCTTTTTGGCGCTGGCATTAATAAGCCACCCATATTATTTATTTAAGTCCGTGAAAGTTCTGGATTATCCCAGAAATACAAATAATGTGTACACTGTCTTGTATGAATCAGGCTTTTCTATTTTTCAAATTATCAGAAATGTGCCAGGCTGAAGGTTAGTATTAATATCATTTCTTCTGTGTTACCCTACAGATCCAGAAGATTAATGTTTATTAAACATAAAGGTGATCTTCATTTAAGATGGTTTTCTTATTTCAGATTTGGAATTCTTATTTTAGGCATCGTCCCCCGTCCTGGGAGAACCACCACTTGCCTGTTTGTTCTAGGGGGTTCTGGTTAGAACCTTGAAGCCCATCAGCAGAAAGGTTACCTGCTTTGTTTTACATTTTCTTTGAAATGGAGGCCCCTCCCTGTGACTGAGCAGATTTTACCAGTAATAAAGCAATGCTAAAAGCAATAAATTCCTGCGCCCAAATCTGGCCTCTCAGAGCCCAGTTCCCTGATTATTCCTAAAAGAGAACAAGAATGGAAATTCCTTTGGAGATCAAAAAGAAGAACATTTTTCCTGCTGTCTTTCTTAACTTGATCGTTAGGACAAAGCTCAAAGAAAATTGGGACTTCAATCACAATTCCTGTTGGACAAATGGTCTCCATGGGTTTTGATCATGAATCTCATTGGTAAAAGATTTTTGAGTACATCTGCCAGCAAAAGCATTTTTATTCGTAAATGCGACACAACTTCAACTCTACATTGGGCACTTTATAAAACATACCCTAAAAGTAGGCATTTAAAAAGGGACATAAAAAGGCATTGAAAGAGGTGAAAATATATTGAGTTGAATATGTTCTTCCCACATGCAGAGGGTTGTCAAGATGGCTGCCGTGGCCTCTGGTAGTGTCTCGTGGGTGTGGCCTCTGAGTCTGGAGTTGATGGCTCAGTCCCCCATGCCCGGGCGGCCCGCGGGCTCCCACACAGCAAGAACAGAGAAGGTACGCCCAGGAATGAGACTGGCACGCTCCGAACACACACATGCACCTTTAACGATGTTACACCACCTCCTGGGATGAAAAGGAAGGGCGTGGCCTTTGCTCAGACCAAAGACACAGGGCACCTTTAAGTCAGGAACACCAAGGGCCATGGCCCTTGGATGCCCGGTGAATTCTGGCTCTTTACCTGCTTCAGATGGGCCCTCCCTGGGGCAGTCTCTGAATGACACAAACATTTATCTGCATCTCCAGAAGAGTGAGTGGTGTTGCCCCCACGTGGCTTTCACTGCAGTCGGGAGAGTGGCAGATAAGAACAGAAGTAGGAGGCCAGGCAGACTACAGTGAGAGCCCCGGGGCTTGCCAGGGCTAAAGGAGGGAGAGGACATTTAGTCGGGAGGGGCATCTTCTGCTTTGACGCCTTTGTGTATTCTGTTCCCAGAAGTGGAATGCTGTTCCCCAACATCCCACAGTTCACTCCCCTACTTCCTTCAGATCTGATGCATTCACATGCCATCTTCTCAGGAATGCCTTCTCTGGCTAATCTCTCACTCAACATCTCCTTTTCCCAGGTCTTCCTATCCCTGCTCTGTGCCTTTTCCCCAGCACATAGCACTGTCTAAACAGACTGTGTATTTTACCCATTTATCTTGTTTCTCTTCTTTTTCTTTTCTTCCTGTCTAGAATGTAAGCTCCATGAAGGCAGAGAGTTTTGTCTGTTCACCCTTGAATCCCCAACACCTAAAACTCCTTGGGTGAAAGGATGGATGGATGGATGGATGGGCGCATGGATGCATAATTGGATGGGCAAATGGATGGATGGATGGATAGACAGATGGATGCATGGATGCATAATTAGATGGGCAGATGGATGGAGGCATGGATGCATGGATGGATAGGTAGATGGATGAATGGATAGATGGATGCATACATGCCTGGCTGGGTACAGGGATGAATACTAAGTGAAAGTCTTCATCTTCAACCTAAGGAACAATGGGAAGTCACTGAAGTTTTCCCAGTGGGAGAGGAATGTGATCAAGCCCAGCTTCGGGAAGTTTTATGTTGTGGGAATTATGTACAATACTGGAGCAATGAGAAATTGGCCACAGCGAGGCCAGTTAATAGGTATTGCAATTGCAGAAGCTGCCTGAAGTGGTGTGCTGGGAGTGCAAAGTGGAGGGTGGTACAGAGAATCCACAGAACTCTCCATGGACCTGCAGGTGTGGCACTTAGAGGAGGAAGACATCCAGGATGCCCAGCCAGAGGGACTGAGAGAACAGAGATGGGGAAATGAGCTAGAATACCATAAGGCACTGCTGCTAGGTGGGCATGGTTCTGTGGTTCCATGAAACAAGCCTGGAATCTGCAATCGAAAGACCAGGGTGAGTCCTGGCTCTCCTTAACAAAGTGTGCCCTTCTGAACCTCAGCATCATTAGAGGTGAAATAGGAAATTGAAACACAGCTAAGACACAACCACCACCAGTTGTATTTCGGGCGCTGTGCTAGGCAGTCGGCCAACATCACATCATTGGATCTGAATTTGATATTAACCCGGTTTACAAGCTGAGGACAAGGACACTCCCCTTAATTAATAACATCTTAGACTGGGAAATGGTAAGGAAGAGTCAGAGTGAGCCCCTGTGTTCTTCTACTGCATAGTAACTCAGGTTGGAAGAACAAAGCGCCACATTATCGAGAAAAGGGCTACAAATATAAAGTAACAATAAAACAATTCCATTATCTCAGAAGCTAAAAACTCGACTCAATCACAAGTTCCATTAGCATTCAAGATAAATGCTCTTTAAAATGACACCTTTTAGGGACGCCTGGGTGGCTCAGTCGGTTAAGCGTCTGCCTTTGGCTCAGGTCATGATCCCAGGGTCCTGGGATCGAGTGCCGCGTCAGGCTCCCTGCTCAGTGGGGAGCCTGCTTCTCCCTCTGCCTGCCGCTCCCCCTGCTTGTGCTTGTTCTCTCTTGCTCGCTCTCTCTCTCTGACAAATAAATAAAAACTCTTTAAAAAAATAAAGTAAAATGACACCTTTTATCCGAATCAAGTGTGTCATTCCCCCCCCCCCCCACCGCTCCCCCCTCCCTCAATCTTTTGCAGATTGCCTCATTCTTTGCCCTGCTTTGGTTTGCACATCAAAGCCCAAACTCAGTTTCCCTCTCTGGTCCTTTGTAGCAAGTTTCCCCGGTGGCACATTCTTGGCATAGTTGTAAACTCCTTGGGGTTTATAAGGACGTGCTGAGGTCATCCTCACTTTGCCTGAGGAATGCTGTAATGGGAATGGTGGCATTCAACATAAACTTCAGTTTTTCCTCACTGAAAATAGAAAATTTCTTGGTGAAAATATGCGCTAACTGCATGGAGCCAGAGGAAGCAAATGCAAGTTAAAGAGATTCATTTAGGATTTTTATGGTATGAATGGAGGAAATGCAAAACATCTAAAGCTTTCAGTTAACTAAAGTATTTCATTTCTTCTTTAACTTCTGGTGTCAGTATTACTATTTTAAGTACGAGTTTTAGTATGCTTTTCAAGAGCTCTAATGAGACATCTTCAAATCACTTATATCCAACTAGCAAACAAGAATCAAAAATGTACTTGTCTCCCAAATGACGAGGGATATACATGTAGGAAAGTCCACTCTCTTAATACTTGTTTTGGAACAATTTTTATCCTCTATGGGGGAAAATCGCTATTTACAACGTAAGTCTTTTGCACAGGACGTTTAGAAATCCAGGTTCATGTATAATAGACATGCAGTCGAAAAACAGGCATTCCTAAGGAGAGCTGTCACATTAGCAGAGGAAGGGAACCTGAGGTGGGTTTGTAGCAGTGTCACCTCTGGGTACAGGGACAAGTGTCTGTCCCCTTGGCCAGCCAAGTCTGGAGCACCACTCAGGCAGTAGCCGAGGAAGCCTGTGCTGCTGGCCCTGGGCGCCCCTCTCCTGGTCCAAGGCCCCGGTCACTCTGTGACCCAGTGAGGTTTGCCACAGAGCTATCTTTTCAACCTCCCTACAATTGGCCACCATTTTGAGCTCCTCTTCCTGGTGTAAAAATGGGAGCACTCAGGTTCAAAATTGGATTCAAGTGGGGCGCCTGGGTGGCTCAGTCGTTTAGCGTCTGCCTTCGGCTCAGGTCATGATCCCAGGGTCCTGGGATTGAGCCCCACATCGGGCTCCCTGCTCGGCGGGAAGCCTGCTTCTCCCTCTCCCACTCCCCCTGCTTGTGTTCCCTCTCTCGCTGTGTCTCTCTCTGTCAAATAAATAAATAAAATCTTTAAAAAAAAATTGGGTTCAAATGAGCTTGAAATCAATTCAAAGGCAGGTACAGAATTACACATTTTTATTAGGCATTTTGGGCAGCCTGGTGAAAGATCGATCATTTGTCATCTATTTCTATGAGCAAAGACAGATGAACAATATTCCGATACCTCACTATTCCTTTTTTGTTGTTGTTTTCATCCATATAATGAAACAAAAACTGTAAATTTGGATGAGCAGCAGTACTCTTGTCTCAGATGAACAAAAATGTTTCAGATCTGCCCACACAACTGATCTGGAACTTCATGTCATGATTAAAAAAAAAAAAAAAAAGAGGGGCCGCCTGGGTGGCTCAGTTGGTTAAGCGTCTGCCTTCAGCTCAGGTCATGATCGCAGGGTCCTGGGATCAAGTCCTGAGTCAGGCTCCCTGCTCGGGGGGAGCCTCCTTCTCCCTCTCCCTCTGCAGCTCCCTCCGCTTGTGCTGTCAAATAATTAAAATCTTAAAAAAAAATAAAAAATAAAACAAGAAGAAGAAGAAGACAGTGAAATCAGCCTCTTCTTCCTCCTCCGATCGCCTTTTAACTCTGTTTGCTAAGGTGGACTCCAGGAGAAAGAGAAAAGGGGTTGGAGCTTGCAGGGGTGGGGGGGCACCTCAGATCCGTCCCCAGACTCTCTGGAGGAGCGGAGGCAGTTCTGTGTCTCCTCCCTCCCCCTCCCCTTCTTTCCTCCAGCAACACCTCCCCTAGCCACACTGAGGCCACCGGAAACTAAAAAGCCATGTGTCACGGACCCACTGCCGACCACATTGAAAATGCAGCACACCCAAGCACACTCCCCAACACCAAGCATCAGCTCACGTGACCATTTGCCCTTGGTGTTCGATGCAAACCCCCACTATTCACAGTGTTCCAAACTTTGCATTCAGATCTTTTCAGGTTGGGGGTGAGGGGTAATTTGGCGAAGCAAACACCGTAACTGGTTTCTTATATAACCCTACAGTTGGCAGCAAGGCAGCGTGCATCGAAATGAAGCAACGCTCATTCATCCAAGAAGGCTTTGCTTTTCCTTTTTTGGAGGGATAAATGCTCTGGTTTGTTTTTTCTCCGTGGCATATATTCATTTTATTATTGGCTGGCTTTAATGATTCTTTGAAGTTAATCTTTACGTGTGAATGGCAGGGTTCTGTTTAAGTTTTGGAAGCTTCCGGAGGAGGTGTCTCTGTATGCCTCTAGACAAGAGAATGCTTTTATAAGTAACTGGATGCTTTTAGGTGACAGTGAAATTGGGGAGACTGGGCAGGACCTGGGACCCAGGCTGCCATAGGGATCAACGCTGGTCAAGTGCTTAGAATTTCAGAGTTGCAGCCTTTGGAAAGAACTAGCATCCTGCCATCCCAGTAGCTTCTCCACACCAGACATCGCACCTGGAAAAGGGGCCAGCTGAACTAACTTTTCAACGTAGCATACGTTCTTTCCATTTCTTCTTCCTTTCCTATTAAAACAACAACAACAAACTTTGTCTACGTGTCTCAGAGCAAGACAACTGCCCGCAATGTTTCCTTTCTCAACTTCAGAGCTGAGATTCTCTTAAAATGTTTTTGTATCTTTTTCGGAATCCAATAGCCATTAGAAAATGATCAAAGGGTTGCATATTCCTAGTTCCCAAATTACTAATAATAAAGTTTTCCAATGAAAAATCCCAGGATTGCTTGAGGATCTCTTCCCACGTTCCCACTGTGGAATACAAGCGGGAATTGGGACATTCATCCAGTAAAGTTCAATTAGGGGGGAAAAGCCATATTTCAAAATGAATTCCACTTTTTTCTTTAAAAACAAGAGTTCACTGACCAAGAAAGATTTCAAAATGTTTTCTCTAATACCCCAACACGAAACTTTGAGGTTTTCAGGGAATTACAGGGATCAAACGACGAGTCGAGACTTGGGTTTCCAGGTTTCTCAAAGGCTCGAAACTCCCGTAGAGGCTAATTGCTGTTTACTGCGGAGACCTTCCTCATTTTTCCTCGGTAACATTTTCCATCTCAAGAAGGGTCGTCCCATTCAGCCGAGGAGCATGGTGTCTGAGTGGCTGAATGGAATTGCTACCAATGGAAAGTATGCTGCAAGAGGCGTTGATAAAGCAGCTGCAAGGCAAACCTTGGCTGTTTTTTCCATCCTCCCCAAGCAAAGTTAATTAGCATAGGGAAAATGACTAAGGTGTTGACGTCACCTCTTTCCAGTAGAAACTTACACTCTGTCTCCGTCGGCCTGAAAGCATGCAGGACTTGACTCAGGAATTTGCTGTCCAAACAGGATGCTCTGGAAGCTGTGCTTTTTTTTTCCCAGGGGGCTGGACTTCAGTGCTTTATAAAGGGCTGGCTGGAGAAAGGACCTACAGCCTCTTGCAAAGGAATCTCACTTGGGGCTTGACTGCCTGAGCTGCTAGTCTTCTCACTGTAAGAAAGCAAGATGCACTTTAGAAACTTTAACTACAGTTTTAGCTCCCTGATTGCCTGTGTGGCAAACAGTGATCTCTTCAGCGAAAGTGAAACCAGGGTAAGGCTTCTAATGTAATGTGATTTTTGAGAGTTTTCAAAGCATTATGTTAATTGGGACTATTAACTGAAATATTTGCAGGGTGTTATGTGGCTGTCTTGTGGGTTTGGGGGTTTGGAATAAATCCAAAATACTTGGAGCTTTATCAGTCAAAAGCCGTTGCCTGAGGACTTAACCGTGAAGGAATTTTTAAAGCTTTCAATATTTGAAAACATCTAGGTCCCTTGACCAACTGGTAACGCAACTGGTTTTAACAGGGTATTTTTCGTTCTGTGTAGGTCGTAGTAAACTTTTAGAGGGAAGCTTTTTCTGACAGTGAATGGAGCTTTTCACTTTGACATCTAGAGACCAGAATAATTTTATCTTAGGAAATAAATATCATAAAGATGTGTGTATGTTTGTAGTAATTACAAAGGCCTGTCCTCAAGTTTTCAGATTTCTTTAGCTAGGGAAAATGAGGCCATAGCAAGTAATAAAACTGGATAAATAACTTAAGTGGGGGATAAGTGTACCTCCTGGGAAGCAGCTCTCATTGATGGTAATTAGTATAATTAGTAATTTTAATTACTGTGCTTTTCTTCATTTGATTAAGATGTAAGATTTCCATCACTAGCTACCCAGCTGTCTAATTGATCTTGAACAGTACTGTATATGGATGAATTCTGTGTGTTCTGTTTGGGGGATGGTATTCGTGTGATATGCTTTATACTCAATGCCATATTGGAGCCTGTGTTGTTGTTGTTTTTAAATCAAATGTAACTCCATAATTGCGTATGATACTTGTGAGCCAGGACTGGTCTTTTTTTGAACTAGATATCAGAGCACATTCTACGTATGAAAGTACTACAAAATCTGTGTATTTCGTATTAGCCTTATATGAGTCAAAATCAGTATTTAATTAATTAGAGATGCCATCCAACAACTGTAATAACCAGATACCGGTTATTAGAACAATAAGATTACTTTATTGGAGAATGGTATCACAGTAATACGGATTCAACAGATACTGTGCTTCTCTTGTGTTCTGGTCCTGAGCCCTGACTTGTATTCTAAAAATATTCCTCAAAGTCCTCTCCCCCTAAATTCTGAATCATAACTTCAAAACGAAGCAGTTGGTCACAATGCCTATTGATGAGGTCATGCAAAATTCCAAATTTATGCCCATACGCTGTGCCAGAAACTTGCCCGTCCTCATGCTCGAGAGAGGTGGAGAAAAAAACACACGCAGCCAGATAAAATCCTCCGCGAAGCATCTGCTGTGCGTTGTTCTCATTCTTTACCTCTGCAAAACCCCTCAGAACTGTTCGTAAACTAAAGAAAAGCCACGGAATTCAAAGAGAGGAAGTGTTCCCACCCACCACCACCCCCCTAACAACCTGCCCAGTGGAGGCAGGCTGACCACTGGCCCCACGAGCTGGAACACAGGTCCTGTCCTGCCTATGGGGCGCCTTGGCCCCGGACATCCCATTCCCTCCCCTCTGTCTAGCGCCGAAGAAGAGTCTTGAAAATGCTCTCCCCTCTTATACACCATCCTCTCGCCGCCCCTCTGCAGAAGCCGTGCTTTCCATAGGTTTCCGAGGTGCTCGGTGGGCCCCACCCACCTCCCCTTCTACATGGATCCCCTTTTAGAAGGCACGCTGCCCCCACCGGACCCTCAGCCGGCCCTTTTCTGCCTTACACAGAATTCCCACAACCTGTCCTCGGTGTTCAGTCTGGAAAAAAAGACTCGGAAAGCACGACGACTCAAAGTCCATACAATCTTTCTGGAAGTTTCGGCTGTCAACTCCCTCTCTGGTTGGAACCCTGAGGCCTTGCAGTGGCTTCCCAGCTCCCCCCACACCCTCTCGCTGACGCCCCCTCCCCCCCTGGACCCAGCCCAGCAGGGGGCGCTCTCCAAAGAGCTTTCCCAGAAGGCTAATGAGCTCCCTCCTGAATGGAAGCCTAATAACACCCTTGAACTTGGGCATTTCCATTCTAAGAGCTCATGCTGTTTCATAATTTTCACTAGCCTTTATAACACTAGAGCTAGAAATGTACATATATTAAAGCCAGCATGCAGAAGTGGGTCCATTTGCAGCACATTAATTTTTAAACCAGTATTCTTTTAGAGAGTTAAAAAGTAACAGACCAAGTGGGAAAACAATAGGGGGATTTCTTCTTAAACCTCCTCCTTTACACTAAGAAGTGCAAGGTTTCTTTTAACTTCATTGTTTCCCAGTGCAATAAAAAAAAAAATTTTTTTTCAAATGAGCTCCAGTGTTCTTAAGCCCTAAAGAAATATCTGCTGCACACAGCAATACCCAAAACTGAGCAGTGGGATCAGTTAACGGGGCTGGGGAAGGTTGTTGGACGTTAGGAACTGTCCTTTTCCACTTTAAAAGACTGTTTCTGTGACTACAAGAGGTGGTTAAGTATTGGTACTTGTTCTGCTCATTCTGTGAATTTAATAAAATCACCTGTCTTAGGCTTAAAAGGGCAGAAAGAGCAAATCTTCCTCAGGGGGTGGCTCTCCGTCCCCTCTAAGAAAGGAGTTGGGTGTTCTCGAAATGATACGAGTTCACTTCCCCAAGAAGAAACCAGTGGAGTTGTCAAGACTCCTACGCAGGTATGTTCTAACTCCTTTTATTTTTGTTGTTACTTTTCAGGCCAAATTCGAATCCCTCTTTAGGACATACGACAAGGATATCACCTTTCAGTATTTTAAGAGCTTCAAACGAGTCCGAATAAACTTCAGCAACCCCTTATCTGCGGCAGATGCCAGGCTGCAACTGCATAAGACTGACTTTCTCGGAAAGGAAATGAAATTGTATTTTGCCCAGGTGAGTTGAATCCATTGATACGCATGCTTCTCCCTCTCCCCCCTTTTAAAATAGCTTAAACATTGATTATGCTATACCTTGATTTTTTTGAATGCATATACATTTGGACTGTAATATTGGAATTACGAAGTATATCCTATTCCATACCCTTCCTCCATGCATCATTATTCGTGACCATTTTACTGCCACATGAAAATGTGTTTAAAAAGATCATTATATGGGGGCGCCTGGGTGGCTCAGTCGTTAAGCGGCTGCCTTCGGCTCAGGTCATGTGGGATCGAGCCCCACATCGGGCTCCCTGCTCCGCGGGAAGCCTGCTTCTCCCTCTCCCACTCCCCCTGCTTGTGTTCCTGCTCTCGCTCTCTGTCAAATAAATAAATAAAATCTTAAAAAAAAAAAAAGGAAATTTAAAACTCTTAAGTTTTGAGAAAGGCGAAGTTCATACTCTAAATTTTCAGTGCCTCACCTTTCTTAAGAAAACATCAGCATTGGGGCGCCTGGGTGGCTCAGTCGTTAAGCATCTGCCTTCAGCTCAGGTCATGATCCCAGGGTCCTGGGATCGAGCCCCGCATTGGGCTCCCTGCTCAGCAGGAAGCCTGCTTCTCCCTCTCCCACTCCCCCTGCTTGTGTTCCCTCTCTCACTGTGTCTTTCTCTGTCAAATAAATAAATAAAATCTTTAAAAAAAAAGAAAACATCAGCATGTGTTTGAAAGCAGGCAGTCTCAGAAATGGCCCTGACCCTGGTTTGAGGAACTCTGGGAGAACCTTTCCTGCTCCTTTAGGAAGGTGGTCCGTAGAGTGCAAGGTTGTGGCCGTGGCTACTCCAGCTAGGAGGGTTTGTGCAGAGGGTTTCCAGGAAGTTGCTCCAGGGTTAGGGCTAATGATGTGCTCCAGACGGAGAGCAGACCTGAGTGGGTCCCCACTCTGTGCAGTTTCTTAGCATCACCGAGCTCCATGCGATGGAGAGCCCGCAGCCTGCAAATGCGGGCATGCACATGGGCACAGGGCTGCCAGGCCTGGCTTGAAAGGAAACAGGTAGCAAACGCTAAGAAATCCTCCTGGTAGCAGGAGTCCCGGCCCCAGGACATTCACGAAGGGCTGTGCATGGGTTTGCTTTTTCCCTGGCTCACCATCCTTCCAGTTCTCCCCGCTCCCCTCCCTCCAACCTTCAATGATCGGTGACCCATTTTCAAGGCAGCTCACAAAGTTCTATATGATGATGTAACAGGGATCCAACAGGTTAGCGGTGGAAGGAGAAGGAACTTCTTGGATGCTGCTTTCTGGTTCTAGCTGGCCCACACTGGGGCTCTGAGCTCCCCAGGGCGGTAGAGGAGCAGACATTATAGAGAGGCTTCCTGACCTGGGCAGGAGGGCTTGCTGGCCCCTCAAGCGTAAATTAGAGCTGGGATGCCCTGCCCCCTGGTGGCCTGTGGGAGGCACGGGTTTTGACCTTGGATCCTTAGTTGTGAGCACACTCCTTTCTGAGTTTGATCATGTTCTGGATCATTACTTAGTCCTCCCACAGCTTTCTTCTCTCTCTCTTTTTTTTTTTAAAGCTGGTGATTTTATTATTTATTTATTTTCTTTTTTTTTTTTTTTAAAGATTTTATCTATTTATTTGACAGAGAGAGACACAGCGAGAGAGGGAACACAAGCAGGGGGAGTGGGAGAGGGAGAAGCAGGCTTCCCACTCAGGAGGGAGCCCGATGCGGGGCTCGATCCCAGGACACTGGGATCATGACCTGAGCTGAAGGCCATGCTTAACAACTGAGCCACCCAGGCGCCCCCCACAGCTTTCTTCTGATTACGAAAGTAAATATGCGCTCCTTGTGAAAATTAAAATACAAAGAAAACCCAAACTGGTTAGACGTTGATGTAACACCTTTGTGGACAGCCCTATAGCCACTGATAGGACTTCTAAGCCCAAGCTAGCGTCATGGGTTATTGTTTCATATTATTATTATTTTTTAAACTTCCTGGAAGGTGGATCCTTTTTCCCTTCATCGCTTTTGTCATGTGATTTGGAAGCCCAGAGGGAGGGAATTGCGGGGTACCACCGGGTAGACGGGAGCCCTGGGCCCCGTCCCTGCTTTGGCCCCTGAGAAACTCTATCAAATCTTCGAGCTGTAGCTTAGCCTTTTGGAGCTTCCGCTATGCCTCCGTGATATGAGGAGCCGGAAGAAATGGATGCTGAGATCCCTCTGGCCTCAAGCAACAGGGCTTTATTTTTCCCATTTCTACTAAAACGGTACTAGTTTTCCATCAGTCTGGGTCAGTGGTAATTACTTGCCGTCCCTGCGCCTGTGGGTCCCGGTCCTGGGAGGGGGCGCCCCATAACCCCACCGCCTTCTCCAAATAGACCGTATGGCGAGCCGTCCTTGAACAGCATGCGTTCCGCTGCCCAGACATGGGGTCATCCTTTGTCCCCTGTCCCCCGCAAGCTCACTAAGTGCTGTTGCATCGCGTGGCTTCTTTCCTCCAGAAACATCCACCTGTGTTTTCTCTCTCTCCTCAGACTTTACACATAGGAAGTTCCCACCTGGCTCCCCCAAATCCAGACAAGCAGTTTCTGATCTCTCCTCCCGCCTCACCGCCGGTTGGTTGGAAACAAGTGGAAGATGCTACTCCGGTCATAAATTACGATCTGTTATACGCTATCTCCAAGCTGGGGCCAGGTAAGCTGTGCTCTGGGGCGGGAGCAGGGAAAGAGATGGGGAGAAACTGTGCTCGGGGGCCAAGACCGAGATGCACACCTGCCTCAGGGAGCGGCCAGAGCCTTGTGGCCCCTTTCGGCTGTCCTTCGATGGATGCGAGCGGGTTCTGTGAATTGTTCCTATCCGCGTTCATCTGTGTCTGTAACTCAAGTTGTTGGGAGCATACACGCCTGCCTCTGGCCTTAGCCAGTCATGGGGACCAAGCACCGTGACCCCTCGCGGCCGGCATCTTGCGAATCCTTCCCGTCACTGAGCACAGCCGGTGTGGGCAGCTCCAGACCCAGGCCCCAGGCCTGTCACCCCAGGATGAGCGACTGGACTCGGAAAGGGAAAACGGACCATCCCACACTTGAGAAACTTCATTTTTAGTCAAGGTGGTTTCATCCATTGATCCAATTCTCACCTGCCCTTTTGAATGTTCAAGAGAACCACAGAATATAGTGAAGAAAGAGCCCCTGTCATGCATGCCCCCTCTTGGCCCCATTGGGGTGCTCACACCTTTTCAAATGCAGAGAAAGAAGAGGTTCCGGTCCTCTGATGCGAGGAAGGTGTGAGTATGCAGAGAGGTAACAGATACTCTGGCCTCGGTCTTCTTCTCCATACAATGGGTATCACCCAGTGGAGTTAGGAGCAGTAGAGGAGATTGTCTAGAAAGTACCTCAGAAGTGCTTGGCCCACAGGCATTGCCCAATACAAGATTTCTGGAAACAATAAAATGTTGGTGGTTCCTGTCCTACCTGCTAGGGTTTGAGTGAGAGGCATGAAGTGGTTTGAGCCCACCCTCCTTACTTATCCATAGAGCAACCATAATAAATGCTGAGACTCTCAGCTCCTCATTTCTCCTTGCCCAGCAATCTGATGATGTTCCTTTGGCTGGAGTGTTTTATTTCTTGGACCCTCAGCAGTTTCATGCTGAAAAGATTATATTTCTGAACACACCGCCCCAGTGGAAATTCCCTCTGAGGGAGAGAGCAAGAATCACATTACTTACTGGTAATGGTGGCGTGAAGGTCAAGACGGCCAGTCTGAGGAAGCGGGTGCCCCTCCCCACAGCTCCTGGCTCAGGTGCATCAGCAGAGCTGAGGAGTGGAGTCTGCGGGGATGCTAGAGAAGAGAAGAAATGGGACCTCCATCAGGGAGAGGTGACAAACTGCTCTAGAGGCAAGAAGTCCAGCTAAAGACAATTCGTCACACTCCAGAATCTACCACGCCTTTACAGAAGCTGATCTGAGAAGCCTTTTCAGAAACTAGACATAATAAAATCCATTCACCCTTAGTTTATCTCACAGTGAGCTGGAACAACATTCATATTTGGCTGTGCTTTGCAGCCAACAAGATTGCAAAGATTTTGCAAATATGGCCCTATGCAGAAGCTTGCTGGGTTGTGGCCAATTGGTAGGTAGATAAGGATCCTGACCAACGTGATCTTGTGACCCTCCATTTTCATTCCCTCCCTGACATTCCAAATCGAGAAACAACAACTACCTTTTTTCATGAGGAAAAGTGCCTTCCAGGTTCCGAGGAGTCCCCAGAGTAGTGTGAGGCAGGAAGGTCTGGAATCCGGGCTGAGGAAGAGCACACAGAACTTGGAGGAAAACCCACCCCTGGGCACCTGGGGGGAGGGGAGGAGCGAGCTGAAGCAAACCCTCCCCCCACCTGTTTAAATCCTAGCTTCCTACTGCACCCAGCTTCCCACCAGTAATGGTCCATGCTCTATTTGTAAACATTAGTAAAACTAGGTGACACTTATCAGGCCTGCCACCTGGGCACCAGATCCTAAGAACTTGGCTTGCACTTACGTAATCGGCTCAGTGAGGTCAGGGCCATTATGATCCCATTTTACAGAGGAGGAGATGGAGGTTCACAGGGATGCGAAAGAATGTGCCCACGGGCTCCGGGTACTGAATGGCGGGGCTCCCAGCTCACATTTGGCCACCGCCTCCCTCAGCCCTGAAGAGGCAGCCAGAGCAGCACCATAGATTGCTTCTCAGTTACTTCTGGAAGATTCATCCATCCTATCCTTGCTGTGCCAGAGGGCCCTGAACTGGACTGAACCTGGTCAGACTCAGGCCGACCTAGAAATGCAGGACACTCCTGGCTCCCGGGGGTGCAAGTTGTCCAAAGCAAAGGGATGCTGTGGTCAAACATGTTTTGGGAGCCCCTGGTTCAAACCAGCCATAATTGAGTCCTCTCGCGGGGCCCCCGGTGTGTGTTGCCTCCATGCAGGAGCCTTGAGAGGGAGGCTGGCGATGTCCCTTCCTACCGTGTTTTATTCATGCACTGTCTTCTCCTGAATGCACGCTCCTCACACTGTGCTCGGGAGTCATCTGGGAATTTTAGGAGGCCTGGTGAGCATGTTAAGTGTAATTAAAAATGCACCCCTTGGGACACCCGACTGGCTCAGTCTGGTAGGTGTCTGACTCTTTGGCCCAGGTCATCATCTCAAGATCATGAGATCGAGCCCTGCGTTGGGCTCCGCGCTGGGTGTAGAGCCTGCTTGGGATTCTCTCTCCCTCCCTCTCCCTCTGCCCCTCCCCCATATAAATAAATAAATAAATAAATAAGATAAACTCCTTCCATACACCTCAATTCAGTGTTTGAAAGCAGAATAATATATAATGGTGATTATATGTGTGTGTGTGTGTGTGTGTATGTTTTTGTATTATTCTTATATTTATATATATACTTTTATATATAAATTTTTTTTCTGCTAGAGCAAAAAAGAGGTATACCAAAAGAATACCCATCCAGAGCGTATCTGGCCGCGTCCCTCCGTCCCCGCTGACCATCCAGAGAAGCTTGGCCGCGCAGACCCCTCCATGTTTCTTGCCTCAGTGACCCTGCATTTCTCTTCCTTCCCTAGGGGAAAAGTATGAGTTGCACGCCGCGACCGACACCACTCCCAGCGTGGTGGTGCACGTGTGTGAGAGCGATCAGGAGAACGAAGACGACGACGAGCTGGAACGAATGAAGAGACCCAAACCAAAAATCATCCAGACCCGAAGGCCGGAGTACACGCCCCTGCACTTAAGCTGAACTGGCGCCCCCGGGGGGCAGAAGTATTCTGAATCACACTCGCGGGGAGGCATCTTGTACTGGGGAAGTGGCCGCTCACGACCTGGGAGGTGGCAGCCGTGATGGGCGGGGCAGACATTCCAGCGCGCCTGCTCAGAAGGGAATCCGGGCTCCGCCCCCTGGTCCTGATGCTCCGCCTCCGCCAGCGTTCCTGGCTTCCGGGAATGTCCTGGGCCAATCACTGAGCTCCGGGTGATCGCACAAGGACATTTGGGCCCGGCTCGTTGCAAACTGATCACGATAGTGTTTCCTACTTGTCCTTTTCTGGTAGGTTCCGTGTTTGTCGAGGGCAGCTTCATCCCCGGGTGTGGGGAGAGCCTTCTGTTGCCGAGCAGCCTGCGGGGTAGGCTCTCTCTACCGGGAGGAAGAGGCACCACGAAGCCACAAAGTGGTGCAGAAACGTCGTGAAAACGAGAACAACGCAAATGTGGGATTTGTAGTGTTTCATTTTTTTTCCCCCTCATGTTCTAATGTTTGTGCATGTATATTACAGATTTTCAGAACTAAGCTTTGTTCGTGTATAGAGTTACGCCATTGTTGTTTTGCATCTTTTGGGAAGACGGGAAAGCGTTTGGAACATCTGTCACCTTTCCAGATTCATGACTGTCCTTGCAACAGCACTCACACGGGGCATCCCAGCAGGAATACATCCAGCCCGCACCCTATCCGATGCCGCATCTACCTTGTGCTTTGGCAAAAGAAGTCGATCTGAAATTCCTATGTCAAGTTTCGCTTTATAAAATTCAGAGAATAGCAGTTTCACTGCCAACTTTTAGTGGGTGAGAAATTATAGTTTGGGTCTTTTGGGTCATTGTTTCCATTTCCTTCTTTTAGGTGGTGGTTTATACACATGAATCATAGCCCCCCAAAAAAACTTTTGTGGGAGCTGTTGGTTGAGATAGTTTTTTTTTTTTTACCCCACTAAAACGTCACGATAAACTTGTAAATAAAGCTGATAGCATATATTCATACCCATTGTACACCTGGGTGAAAAATACGGCGGTGGAAGAATAGTGTCGGAATATTACCCTACCTGTGACTTGTATGTTGTAGAAAACGCTGTTAAATGTTGGACAGGACTTGAACTCAAAGCATGTGAAGTGGATAGTACATGTGTGGTGGAATGAAAGAGATGCAGTGCCTTCCCCATTAATTCCTGATGGAATCGTTACACTCGATTAGTCTGTAATTTTTTTTTCTAGTTGTAATGTGTATGTCTGGTAAAGAGGTATTCTATTTTGGCCTTACAATACCCGAGCAAAATTGGTCGTTTTGAAATACCTAATGCCAAGTAACAGTGCATGCTTTGGAAGTTTGGAAGGTGGTTTCCTTTTAAGAAGCAAGTACATTTGATCGTTCCTATCAAGAAATTGAATGTTCTCAAACCCCTGTTTACAGTACTTGGTGAGGTGGGGGGCAGGTGAGGGAGAGACCATTGCATAGCTGTTCAAATGTTCCTGGTTAAGTGCTTTTAAACTGGAGAGGCTATAACCTCAAAATATTTTTTTTAACTGCAGTCTATAATAAATCAACACAATATGCTCTTTACGGAAAGGTTAATCTTTGTGCCCTTTTATTTCTGATTGACCGGTCTGTGAACTCTTTGAATCCTGCAGTCTCAAAAGGACACATTCCTTCACCAGTTTCTGTTTAGAAACTCCTAATTCTTTGCTCTGGTTCACGGAGGGGTGACCACACTAACCAGACACCACTTAGCAAAGGGGAGAATAGATAAAACTGAAATCGGGGGTCTGAGTATTTACTTTGTGTAGGGAGATGATACTCTGACGAGAAGCCGACTCACCAACAAAACCAGCAGCTCCACTAAACAGCAATGTTTTTGACTGTTAATGTGAAGAGTCGTCTTTCCTGTTAGAAAAGATGTCCACGAAAGATACTGAATTACAAAGGCCAGTTATGTTCAGAAAAGTCTGTCTCTGAACCTTCTGTTCAAATCTCAAGCAGCCTTTTCCCTGGAGCCCTGATGACACGAGGTGGTGAGCTTCCTGCCCAGGCCAGCCCACAAAAGCCAAAACAAGCCAGGGTTTCTTCGCTGAACTCGCAAAAATGACATTAATCTCGATCAAGATTAACATGAGGCATTCTTCCGTGAAAATTCACATGCTCTTCTTTTTTTTCTCTTACGAAGAGCCTCATCCCATCACGTCCAGGAGAATTTCCATATCTTAAACCCATTAACGTTTGAGGTTTAAACATTGTCGGAAAATCCACTTTTCAATCTGGTGGGCAAATCGGATTATCGGGCAGATTCACTAATTGCCCACCTAGCGAGGGAGGGGGCTGTCCTTTATCATCACGTTGAATAGCAAGGAGCCCACCGGGTGAGTGCAGGTGGATGACACAGCGTGCCGGCCCAGGATCTTTTCTCATCAATAACCCTGGGATAAAATCAGAACGTGGTGTCAGTTCACTTAGATTTCCAGTTGGTCCCCTCGTACACCTGGGAAAATATAAGCAGATGCAGATATGGTCCCACTGCCCATGAAGATGACAAAGCCTAGCGTAGAAATCACAAGTCACTGAACATCTTCACTCGTGAGGACGACGGCTGATGAGTTGTTCTGTGGCAGCCTCGGCTGGAATCCCGAAACCGTGCACTTGCCGCTTCCCAGGCTGGTGGATACCAAGGGCCCCAAATCATGAGCATGCTCAGGACTCATGCGTCTGTTGGTCCCGCCCTGCTCATCAAAGGGCTCTGTAAAATGTGAAACAACAGACACAGAACAGGCGGCACCAGGCAAAACATACCCTTTTGCCATTGACTGAATGCGTTCCTTAAATAGATTTTGATAGAATACATGTCTGATCTGGTGGGAACCAGCATAGAGTCATCCAAGAAAAGAAACCCGGCCCCCCTGAAATGGATGCTAAACCCAAGTGAAGGGTGGTAATCGATGGAGAAGTATTAACATTTCATGCAGCTATTAATACTTGGGTTAGGAAGATTGATTTGCAGTCAGCAAGCATTTAGGATTTTATATTTCCAGAATGCAGTGTGAATTAGTGCCCATGGGGGATGTGGGTTTTCAGAGAGCCTCGGTTTTCAGTGAAATGTACAGAATTCACTACAAAGTAAACAGACAGATTTTCTCAAATATTAAATTGCAACAGATTCAATATACTGTATGGACATGTTATGGCCCAAAATGAATCAGAGCCAGGGTATGTCGTACTCTAAAATGTATGTCGTAGGGTTGCAGAACCCTGTGGAATATTTGCCTCAATCTATTAAATGCCTATCACGCAATAGTCATCTAAAGGTCAACAAGTCAGATGGAGACTATACATAATCTAAAAATTATTTAGGAAGAAGTTAGAACATACAGAAGAAATGTATTCTTTCTTCCCTAAATTCTCTGGTCTTCTGATTCTAAAGACACGTAGGGATTTTTTTTTTCAAGGATGCCACCATGCTTGGCCATCTTTAATTCACATCTGAAATTCCCGTTCTTGTGACGCAGTGGAGTTACATGGCAATCAGGTAGATGGATTGTATCCTCCCATACCTTCTTTTCTTCAGCACTGCCTCTCTGCTGCTCAGGAAAGGTAACATGGCTTTGGTTCTGAAAGGCAGGAGGAAATGATTTGAAAGTGATTGAACTGTAGTGTCTACATTCAACGTTTCTTTGTCTTTCAAGATTCCAGTTAGGGATTCAGTGACCGTTCTACAAGGCCAATGAGAGCCAACCCATTGCTCTAACCACTGCCACAGCTCTGGCCTAGAGTACCACCGGGGGGTCCCCCCTCCTGGCTGACATTCAAGCTCTGGTCACGTGGGATTTCCAGGGTTTCTAACTCACCGTATTGTCTCTTTCCTATGCACCATCACACCTGCCCTCTGTGCCTAGACCATTATCCCAGTGCCCCAGCCTGGCCTGGGCTAACTCCATAATGCTAGGCACCCCATGAGAGCAGGCCCATGTCTGTCCTCTGAATCCCTGGCGGCTACCACTGGCCCCAGCCCACGGCAGCCGATAAATACTGCTGACATAATTAACTGACTCACTGATACTTATCCTACAGTTCTGCATCACTGATGTCTCTTTTCCCGAGAATCATTCCCAGCCAGTCCTGCTGAGTCTCCCATTGTGTGCCATACTTTCCTTTAGAATATGCATTGACTTTTTAGCATAACTGTTAAATTATTTGTCTTCCCTGTTAGAACCTAAGTCAAGTAGAGGCAGGATGTCTGGGAACCTGTGCCTCAGAATAGATATTCAACACAAGTTGGATGAGTGGATGGATGGATGGATAGATGGATGGGTGGATAGATGGATGGGTGGTGGGTGGATGGATGGATGGATGGATGGGTGGATGGATGCGTGGATGGATGGATGGATGGGTGGGTGGGTGGGTGGATGGATGGATGGGTGGGTGGATGGATGGATGGATGGATGGATGGATGGATAGGTGGTGGATGGATGGGTGGTGGGTGGATGGATGGATGGGCGGTGGATGGATGGGTGGGTGGATGGATGGGTGGATGGACGGGTGGATGGGCGGGTGGATGGATGGATGGGCGGGTGGATGGATGGATGGGTGGGTGGGTGGATGGATGGGTGGGTGGGTGGTGGATGGATGGGTGGGTGGGTGGATGGATGGATGGGTGGGTGGTGGATGGGTGGGTGGATGGGTGGGTGGATGGGTGGTGGATGGATGGGTGGGTGGGTGGATGGATGGATGGATGGGTGGATGGATGGGTGGATGGGTGGGTGGATGGATGGATGGATGGGTGGATGGATGGATGGATGGATGGGTGGTGGATGGATGGGTGGGTGGGTGGATGGATGGATGGATGGGTGGGTGGATGGGTGGTGGATGGATGGGTGGGTGGATGGATGGGTGGATGGGTGGGTGGATGGATGGATGGATGGGTGGATGGATGGATGGATGGATGGGTGGTGGATGGATGGGTGGGTGGGTGGATGGATGGATGGATGGGTGGGTGGATGGGTGGTGGATGGATGGGTGGGTGGGTGGATGGGTGGATGGATGGATGGGTGGATGGATGCATGGATGGATGGGTGGTGGATGGATGGGTGGGTGGGTGGATGGATGGATGGGTGGTGGATGGATGGGTGGGTGGGTGGATGGGTGGGTGGGAGGGTGGATGGGTGGGCGGTGATGGATGGGTGGGTGGGTGGATGGATGGGTGCGTGGGTGTTTGGATGGATGGGTGGATGGGTGGTGGATGGATGGGTGGGTGGGTGGATGGGTGGGTGGATGGGTGGATGGGTGGGTGGTGGATGGGTGGGTGGATGGGTGGGTGGATGGGTGGGTGGATGGATGGATGTGTGGATTGGCGGGTGGATAGATGGGTGGGCGGGTGGATGGATGGATGGGTGGGCGGGTGGATGGATGGGTGGATGGATGGGTGGGTGGATGGATGGGTGGGTGGATGGATGGATTCATGGGTGGGTGGATGCATGGATGGATGGATGGGTGGTGGATGGATGGATGGATGGGTGGTGGATGGATGGGTGGTGGATGGATGGGTGGTGGATGGATGGAAGGATGGGTGGTGGATGGATGGGTGGTGGATGGATGGGTGGGTGGGTGGATGGGTGGGTGGATGGGTGGATGGGTGGGTGGTGGATGGGTGGGTGGATGGATGGATGGATGGGTGGGTGGATGCATGGATGGATGGATGGGTGGTGGATGGATGGATGGGTGGTGGATGGTTGGGTGGGTGGGTGGGTGGGTGGATGGATGGGTGGGTGGTGGATGGGTGGGTGGATGGGTGGGTGGATGGATGGGTGGGTGGGTGGATGGGTGAGTGGGTGGATGAATGGATGGGTGGATGGATGGGTGGATGGATGGGTGGGTGGGTGGATGAGTGGATAGATGGATGGATGGATGGGTGGGTGGGTGGATGGATGGATGGATGGATGGGTGGTGGATGGATGGGTGGGTGGATGGATGGATGGATGGGTGGTGGATGGATGGGTGGTGGATGGATGGGTGGGTGGGAGGGTGAATGGGTGGGCAGTGGATGGATGGGTGGGTGGGTAGATGGATGGATGGTGATTTCAGACGCAGAGGAGTGAGAGGTCATTGAGAAAGAATAGGAAAATAATGAGGCATATTCTCTCCTAGTCAATAGAACCAATAATCAGCTCAGTGCTTTAATCCAACAAATTGCCAGGTTTCTGGAACAACAAGAACAAAAGAGGGAGAAAAGGAGACATAATCATGTTGGGGTAGGGCAAAAGATGAGAAAAGAAGAACAATTTTGCTTTTACATTTCTCTTCTCAGAGTGGTTGGCTAAAGGGTGAGTGGGAAGGGCAGGAAAGAACTTTCCAGATGATGGAAATGGTCTGTGCCTTGACTGAGCAACACAGTAACGGCGGCAAGTGTGCATTTGCCCAAAACTCATCCAACTGCACACTTACAGTGGGCGCATTTTGTTATATGTTAAGTGCACCTCAATAAAGTTGGCTTAATTTTAAAAATCAGGATAAAGGAAAAAATGTTCAAATCTTGTTCAATGGACAATAGTTGGGGGAAGGCCTCCATTCTCCATATCCCTAGCAAAAATCTTTTCCAAGTGTATGATGATTTAAAAACATTCTTTTTTTTTTTTTTTAAGATGTTATTTATTTATTTGACAGAGAGAGAGACAGCGAGAGCAGGAACACAAGCAGGGGGAGTGGGAGAGGGAGAAGCAGGCTTCCCGCCGAGCAGGGAGCCCGATGCGGGGCTCGATCCCAAGACCCTGGGACCATGACCTAAACCGAAGGCAGACGCTTAACGACTGAGCCACCCAGGCGCCCCTGATTTAATAACATTCTTAAAACAATATTATACAGCAAGACAAAGCAGCATCCCAAATTAGAGTGTGAACATTCTAATTCTAGAAGAACTCGGTATGTCCATGGCAATTTGTTAATTTGAGAAATAAACTTGGGTCCTACTTACTTCCTTAAAGTTTAATGTATAGGACTAATGTTTTTATATGTTCAGAACCAACACATTGCTAAAACAGGAATAATATACACCCACATATAATCAGTGTAAATGGCATTGACTTTGGTGTGTCTTTAATGTCAACCCACACTCTCATGAGACTTCGGGCAGCAGCGACATGTCAGACTAGGAAATGCATTTGCAGTGATGCATTTGGAATGAATAAATTATTGGAAAAAGAAAGAAATAAAAACCCCACTTTTCTGCAAGGTCAGTTTTATTTTTGAAGCTTCTAAAACACTTTTCTTGGAAATTATGCAAAATGTGCATCATTCTTTTTCTCCTAGAAATAAAAAAAATTTAAGCACCACGAATGTTGGAGAAATAATTTTTAAAAGCCACATAAGATCATCAATAACCATTATAAATAGTGGCTTGTATCACATACACATATTTATGCCCTCCAAATTCTAGTATTTTTCATGTGGTTTTATTACAGGCTCAGTTGCCAAATATCCTCTTTTAACTGAGTTAAATTCACAATTTTTATACAGTAAAAATAGTTCCAGTTTTTGTTCTTTGTAACAAGTCTTTTGTGAAAAAGCAAAAAATTCAGTGGGTGAGCATGGAGAATTTTCTTAAAACATACTCATATCGTAGGGCACCTGGGTGGCTCAGTCGGTTAAGTCTCCATCTCTTGATTTCAGCTCAGTTCATGATCTCAGGGTAGTGAGATTGAGCCCCAAATTGGGCTCCATGCTCAGCAGGGAGTCTGCTTGGGATTTCCTCTCTGCCCCTCCACCCTGCCCCTCTTGCGCGCACGCTCTCGCTCTCTCTCTTTCTCAAATAAATAAATTTAAAAACAAACAAAAAACTACACTCATATCAAATAATCCAGAATGGAGGACATCACATAGATTAAATTGTATATGGCACAATTACCTTGTTTTTATAAACATATTGCACATCCTCAAATGCATCAGTGGGAAATGCTACCAAGGAAGCAGATGTGGTCAGGGGAAACGTGCTCATAGCCTTCACCCCCGACCTGGGTTTGCTGCAGGCTCCTTTGCTGGCCCTGGGAACTAAGGAAGCTGATTTCCTAGGAAGCTCAAGGGACCATTTACCTCCAGGAAAATAGGAGATCACCTGGGAAGAGAGAGTCAAAATGGACTGAGCTGCCTGCCCATCTCCGAAGGTGGGTTCCTGAGCCAGACTTCACTTTATCCTGTGCTTGTTGGTTCGGTTTGTTCCTTTTCATTCATTCAGGCAAAATGTGCCCAAAGCCAAACTCTCTCTCTCTTTTTTTTAATATCTTTATTTCTACACAAGACCCTTAGGCCTGGGTCCCTCCTCCAGTGTCCCTTGCCACCGTGACTGGTGACAGCATTCACCCAGCTCAACTTAGAAACCCTGAGGTCACCCCGACTGTCCTCTTTCTCACTCCCCACTTTGCGATGAGATTCTCCTGGGTTATCTGGGCGGGCCCTACGTGCAACACAAGGGTCCTTATAAGAAGGAAGCAGAGAGATTTGACTACAGAAAAGACAGACCTACACTCCTGGCTTTGAAGATGGAGGGAGGGGCCCTGAGCCCAGGGATGCAAGGAACACGGCTCGTGAAGCTGGAACAGTCAAGGAAAAAGAGTCTTCCCTTGAGCCTCCGGAGGGAGGACGGCTTTGCGGACACCTTGACTTCAGCCCTGTGAAACATCTCCCTCTGGCCTCTGGAACTGGAAGAGAATGAACGTGTATTAAACCCCCAAGTGTGTGATGATCTGTTACTGCAGCAGCAGGAAGCTCATACACCCTTCAATCTAGAATGGAATTTAGAATCCTTACCGGGCACTGCGGCCCCCTCTGTCCTACCCTTTGTCCTTCGTCACCGACCTCCTCGTGTACACGCTCTCCCTGGCTCGGCCCTGCCCAGTGACACCACCGTGCCAAGCACACTCCCTTGGACTCACGTTTGCCAAAGGTAATGCCCTGTGTGCGTTCCCAGGAAAATACTACAGAGGCATGGGTGCTGATTCCAGGCCTTTGCCTGGGAACCCAAATACTAGAAAGGACTGGATTTCTTCGCGGGGAGGAAATTACACCCTAGACGATGGTGCGAGCCATCCAGGGCATGAGATGACCCCCTATTGCCCCCGCCTGGTTATGCCCCATGGGCGAGGCAGCAGGAGGGCCACTGAGCCAGCTTTGGAAATCATGAATTAACTAAAAAAAAAAAAAAAAAAAATCCAGAGTACTTTCTGGAAAGCAACTTTCCTCCCCAGGGAGCAAGGCATCTGAATCTTGCCTGGGATACACTCCTGGGAAGCTCCGAGAACAGTGGTTCTCTGGGAAGCAGAAGCCCTAAATGATGTGGAAAACAAAGGCAGGAGGAAAATTATTAAATCTCCTTACTACCTACAGCCCATTGATAAGTCCTCAAAACAGGCAGAGTGACATTCCTCTAGGGACTCAGCTGCCTCAATGTTAATACTTTGCTAAGGGCAAAAGCCACTCCTAGCCACACACACACACACACACACTCCCCCCCATCCAGGATCCTGTAAGTCTACTTTATCATATAAAAATTCCTTTAGAAATTTTCTTTATCTCTAAACCCCCAAGATACACGTTGGCAGTCATCCCCCAAGCATATGGCCCACCGATATACATCTGCAGGATCTCATGACTCAGGTTTTATTAGATGGTAATGAGTGACCTTTTCCCAACAATAGCTACCCCCCTCAAGGTCCTGGAAACCTTGCTTCCAAAATTCCTTAGAGACTTACGCTCTCCCTAACCCCCTCCCAACTTGGAAATATATAATGGGCCACTCCTTATGACCACCGGTGCACCACTTTCTGCCCACGGGTCCTGTCCCCGGGCTTTAATAAAACCACCTTTTTGCACCAAAGACGTCTTAAGAATTCTTTCTTGGCCGTCGGCTTTGAACCCTAACGTTCTTTCCTACATCATGAGGGCTCAGGTTTGGGGGACATTCCCACTCCCAGGGCTCAGTCTGGGGTGATTGCAGCATAGAAGCCAAGTCGCTCGGAGCAAGGGTTTGGGTGGGTGGGGTGGGGAGCTGTACAAGGCCATAGGGACAGATTCCTGGCAGAGGCACAGACTGGGAGAGGGGAGGCCTCAGACATAAGCACGGCCTGTCCCCTCCTGGTGCCAGGGTCCTGACAACAGGGCAGAACCGCTGAGGATGTAGGAAGCTGAGCTTGGATGGGCCTGGGATCCATGGCTGAGCTTCAGCGCCCCCTGCTGCCTGAACTGAGCTGCACACAGTACTAGGGGGAGAACTAAGCGGGAGGAGGGGACAGAAGTTCTGAGCTGGGGGCTGGAAGGGGAGGCAGAGAGAGGTGACCTGGGCAGATCCTGCAGGGCTGGGTGGGGAATGTAAGGGGGCTCAGCAGCTGGGTGTCTCTGGTCCGAAGAGATAGTCACCAGAAAGTCCCCAAGGCTGTGTCCCAGGGTTGGAGAGGATGGGCTTTGGGTGGAGGGGTGGTGGTAGGCCGCACGGTCAAGATGGCCCCAAGATTCCCAGCCTCGCTCCGGGTGAACAGGGCCTGTGGCTACGATGGGATATCATCCCCCATGGTTATATGACTTTAGGTGGCAAAAGGGATTTTGCAGGTAGAACTCAGTGCCCTACACCTGCACTTTGAGTTAATCAAAAGGAAATTTATCCTGGGTGAGCCTGACCTAATCAGGGGAGCCCTTAAAGTGGACAAGAAGCCGCAGCAAGGCTCTCCTGCTGGCAGGAAGGGGTGAGCTGCCAGGTGATGAGAGGGGAGCCGCATGACAAGGACCTGTGGCAGCTTCTCAAAGCTGAGAGTAGTCCCTGGCCAGCAGCCAGTAAGAAAAAGGGGAGCATGGTCCAAAACCTGCACAGAAATGACTTCTGCTAACGACTGAATGAGTTTGGAAGAGGACCCTGAGCTCAGGTAAGACCCCAGCTCTGCCTAACAGCTTGATTGCAAGGTGGTCTCACCTGGGGAGAGACCCTAAGCAGAGGACCCAGCCAACCCATACCTGGGCTTGTGACCCACAGAAACTGCGAGGGGGTAAATGTGTGTGTGTTATTGGTAATTAGTGGTGCAGCAATAAAGGTGCAAGGTGTCACCTCAGAGGGGGCATGTGACCTCTTCATCAGGGCACTGCTCGTGGCCATGAGGCCAGCCCAAGGCCAGCACCTCGGGGGCAGGCTGTGTGCCCTGGAGCCATCAACCCCAAATGGACCCGAGCTGTCCTCAAACCATCCCTGTAAGACATGCCACAGGCCATGTCCATCTAAGCACTGATCTCTTGCCTCCTTTTTAATGAATACATTTACGCAAATATTTTAGTAAGCTCTTTCTTACACAATTTTGCAAAAAGATATAGCTATGAATTTGGGTGGGTTTCGTTTTTGTTTTTATTGAAAAGGTACGATACACTTGGTATAAAGCATTTTTGTAAGATACGCAAAATTAAAGTGACTATGATTTAAGAAATCAGGCTTCCCGCGATTATTTGAACACTGACACCATACACGGGCCGTTGGGATATTGCAACATTGCATTCCGTGCTCATTCAGAAGGTATCGATTGAGCATCCAGAGGCACCGAAGAGGGGATGAACAGGACAAACATGGCGCCCGGCCTCAGAGCTCAGTCAGAGGAACTAGATGGCAAAATATAAACAAATAATTTCAGGAGAGCCAAGCTGTGAAAATGATCAACAAGATGTATTCGTTTTCTGTTGCCGCTGGTTAACCATTTACCACAAACTTCGTGCCTCGAAACAACGCAGAGTGAATCTCTCCCAGTTCTGGACGTCAGAAGTCGAAAATCAAGGTGTCCGTGTTCCTTCTGGAGGCTCTGGGGAGAACCCGTATCCTTGCATGTTTCTGCTTCCAGAGGCTGCCTGCATTCCTTAGCTCCCCTTCCTGGAAGCACTCCAACACTGGCTTCTGTCATCTCTCGTCCTCACCTCTTCTTCACCCCAGTGGTGAGGGAGGGATTCCTGTCCCAGGGTGACGGGGACGGTGAACACGCCACACCCAACACACGTCAGCGAGGCCAACGGCAGGTTTTTAGTTTCACATACTCACAGCCCGGGCTAGGGGGGACTGCATGCCACGCAGGGCCACCCGGGGTCACGCTCGGGAACAGAGTGAACAGGCGGGGTTGTGAAAGAGGCAGGCTTCGTAGTACTAAGAGGGTGAGGTGGCCCGGCTCCCACGGGAGGGTGTGATGGGCTTGTCTGAATAATGCCACGAGCTGGGAGGGAACTAGAACCCACTACTCAGGGGTCCGTGGGCACTGAGCTTCTGTGTGACAAGAAGGGGTGTTTGGCTGGGGGGCCTTCTCCACAGGAGCGGCGTGGGGGAGGGGAAGCTGCATTAGACCCTTCACAGCCCTCCGATTCCTCCAGATATCAAGGCAGCACATAATATTGAGTCTTGCTTTATGACTGGCACCACACTGTCATATTTCCTACCACAGTAGGAAGTGGACGAGACACAATTTCAGCCCCTATTTGTCTGACTCGGGAGCTATTGCTCCAACTGCCACACCTCACGGCCTCTTCCGTGCTGAGTTGTGACAGCCAGTGTTCCAAGACGGCCCCCAAGGAGCCACATCTGCCCATATGTGTGTTCTGGCGACATGTCCTCCCACAGTGAGTCTGGATTGGCCCTGAGACTCAATTTAGCCAATAGAACATGGCCAGAGGGCCACCATACTTGTTCCGGGGCCTAAGAAGGCCTGGCAGCTTCTGCTTCTGTCGCCTGGGCAACCAGCGGCCACAGAAGGAGTCCAACCACTTCCTGTTGAGAGAGGCCACAGGGAGAGGCATGAGACGCCTCCATGGAAGGAAGGGCCACAGGAAGGTACACCAAGTTATCGGCCACGTAAGCAAAGAAGCCACCATGGAATGTTCTAGCAAAGCAGAGCCCCCAGGGGCTGCAGCCCCAGCCCACCTCACGGAGAAGAGAAATAGCAGCTGAAGCCAGTGGATCCACAGCGCACTGTGAGAGAATACAGTCGTGGTTGTTGACAGCCACCCCTTTGGGGGTGATGTGTTACTCCAACAGATAATCACAACTCTGACTTAAATCTTTTCTTACTGGGGCGCCAGTTGAGCGTCTGCCTTTGGCTCGGGTCATGCTCCCAGGGTCCTGGGATCCAGTCCTGCACTGGGCTCCCTGCTCAGCGGGGAGCCTGCTTCTTTCCCTCTCCCACTCCCCCTGCTTGTGCTCGCTTGCTCTCTCTCTCTGTCAAATAAATAAAATCTTTAAAAGTAAATAAATCTTTTCTTACCTAAGTTTGTACCATTAGTGAAGCATCAATACTTCAAACAAGTGCTATGGTAAATGACCCAACTCGGGGCGACTTTGGCTCAGGTGGTGATCCCAGTGTTCTGGGATTGAGCCCTCCATGTTGGGCTCCCTGCTCAGTGGGGACCCTGTCTCTCCCTCTCCCACTCCCCCCTGCTTGTGAGCTCACTCTCTCTCTCAAATAAATGAAAAAAATCTTTAAAAAAGAAAAAAAAAGAAAAGAAAATGATCCAACTCTCTCTATGTGTGAGAAGAACACTTGGGTGAATATACTTACAGATTAATAAAAAGGGATGAAGAAAGACCTCTAGTTGTATTGCATTTTTTATCATTTCTAGTCCCTTCCGTGGATTTTTTTATAAAGCTGTCTAATGGCTGCTTCCTCACTCTTTGCCAATTTCAGTGTCTTAAAAAACATATTCTGTCTCAACGCTTGGTCATTCTGAAGGCTTTCGAGAGAGTTCCTTCACAGATGTTCTTCCAGAAACACTGAGAGCACGAGTTACACAGATCAGCTAACTTTGACGTGAGGTAATGTCTTGGGCTGTTTGTATGACTCCAAAGAAGGATGGCGTGGAACTCCAGGTGGTGGTGACAGATACTCTAAAAGCCAGAGTGGGTGTCTTTACAATTTTTCAGCCGCATGCTTAGGCTGCTGAGTCACCGGTGGCCCTCCCGCCTCTCACGGGGCTCATGATGTGGTGGAGTTTTGAGGAAGTCCTTGCATTAGGGGGATTAAGTCCTGCTCAAAGCTTCCTCATTGTCACTGACTTAAGTCTTCTCTGGGGCAAGGCAGGTCCTGGGATACTCCACCCCTTGGCCCTCCTTTAATCCCCAAGAAAGATATTCAAGGCTGACACGCAGATGTGTGTTCGTTTCTGTCGCCATTAGAGATGAGCTTCTCTGCCATCAGAGGGAAGTCTTGAAACACTCCTGGGAGCCCAGACCCTTGTTCATCACAACACTGCTGCCCAGCCTGCTCCCAGGGGCTCCACAACTGGGCATCCTCCATGTTTCCACGTCTCAACGATGGGGAGCCCTGCCCCTGGTGACGGAAGGGGGTGCGGTGGGAGGCGTCCTGTCTCCTTGTCCCCCCTTCACTCACCCAGGCCTTCCTCAGGTCTCCCTTCATTATTAGCAAAGCCTCCCCATCCACTCTCACATTACTGCCAGAGGGAACTTTCTAATGCTGACGTCTGATCTTCATACTTCCCCTCACCTTCAGAGTCAGTCCAAACTCAGTCTCCTGACGCACATCCGTCCACCCTGGGAATTCTTTCTCACCTCCGCAGAGACTGAAGACACAGTGGGGCACTGCTCAGACCATGCCTCCCCTCCCTGTCTTCACCCGTAATGCTTTTCTCTGACTTTCCAGCTTCTCGTCATTCTCTGGGACCCTTCTCAAGCATCATGCCCTTTGGGAAGACTTGTCTGAGGCCCACGAGTCCCCCTAAACAGAGCTGTGTGTCCCTGCTCTGGGGTCCTGCAAAGGCATCGTGTCCCCAGCACAGGTCCGACCACCCTGGACTAGACCTCAGGGTTGGCTTCCCTTCTATCCCCTGACCAGCTTGCCAATTACTTCAGTTTATGTGTCTCTGATTTCTCAGCCCAGCAGAACCCTTAGAATGAAGTAGTCATATTTGCTGGATGAATTGCCTCCAATCCTACTTGACTCCTTTGTCTTCAACTCCATAAAGATAAGGATCCTCCCCCAACACTATTGAGCAGGTTGGGTGGTGGAACCTCGGGGAAAGCTGGTGACAAAAATACTTCACAGGGGGTGTTTTCTCAGCCGGGACAACATGTCCGACGTGGAAACTCAGGCCTGACTTTTCCCCAGGTGCTTCCAGGGGAAGCTGGTTCTCGTCTCCATGCCCCCCACCCCCCCTGCAGGCTGTGTCCATATCTGCCCCATCTTTCTGGCCAGTGGAGTTAGCGGAAGCAAGAAACCACTGAGTGATGGGAAAACATTTCAAACATGGTTGTCTGGACCCCTCACAGTTTCCTGAAATGTTGTCCCTTTGGGATCTTTAGGGCCCAGCTTAAAGAGCTGAGGCAGAGAGGACATTCCCGAGTCACTGACCTTGACCTACAGCGTGGAACAGTACAGCCGCTTGGTTCTGAATGCATAGGAACAATTCATTCCTGAGAAATTTCCTATCGGGCCCGAGAACAAAACAATCCCCTAATGTAAGGCGTTTGACATCCGAGTGCTTGCACAACTCAACTAACAAAGATTATAGGGTTGAAATCACTGCTAAACAATGTCTTCTTAAAAAAAAAAAAATACTATAGTTAAGAACTTTTTTCTTTTTTTTTAAGATTATTTATTTATTTGTTTATTTATTTATTTGAGAGAGAGATCAAGCATGAGCGAGATGAGGGGCAGAGAGAGAAGCAGACTCTCTGCTCAGCAGGGAGCCCAATGCGGGGCTCATCCCAGGATTCTGGGGTCATGACCTGAGCCGAAGGCAGACGCTGTACCGAAGGCAGACGCTTAACCAACTGAGCCTCCCAGGCGCCCTATTTTTCTTTTCAGAATCCTCTGTCCTGTCTCACAAAGCAGCTCCATCCATGGGAATTTCCAGCAACTTTGAGGTGGCAAAGTTGGGTCCTGTGGGTCCTGAGAAGCGACAGTGACATTGGCAGACACCCCAGGCCAGGTCCTTTCCGGGGACCTAGGCTGAGCTCCCTGGAGCTGGAGTAGCCAGAGAGGATGTTGGCACTCACTAGGCTGTGCTTTTTGCGGCGAAGTGGGGGATGGAGGAACCTGCATGGTGATAACTCGGTGACACTCAGGACACATGGTCAGAGCAAGAACAGGGAGACAGACACACTCCCAGCTCCCAGGGACTGTGCTAAGGCTTGGAGAAATTTGTGTGCAACCCTAATGCCCGGGTCTTTCTGCCCTGGGGAAGCCCGATCGCTCTGGAAGCCCAAGCCTCCCTCCCGTGATGCCTGCTTACACTTTCCCCACCGGCCTCTGCCACTCTTTCCCCCACCGCCCAGGCCACAGAGTGTGCCTCCGTCACTGATTTCCACACGAAGTCAAAAAGACGGAAAGAAGACCTTTGGTTTCATTTTGCTTGTTTCTTCTTAGACGGCCTTGTTGACATACAATCACATATAATTCGCCCATTTGATGTGTGCAACTCAGCGGTTTGGGTGTATTCACAGATGTGTGCAAACCAGCACCACCATCCATTTTGGGGCATTTCCCCCACCTCACCAAGAAACCCCAAACCCATTCGCTATTATGTGTCATGTTCCCCATCCTTCCCCCACCCCCACCCCCAGCCCTGCCCTCAGCAACCAGGAATCTACTTTGCTTCTCTAGATTCCCCCATCCTGGGCTCTCATGTGAATGGGATCGTATACTATGGGATCTTTTTTGTGACTGGCTGCTCTTATTACAGGATTTCTTTTCCTTTTAGCGCCTGCGCTTGGAAGAATGAAGAGGTAGACCAGACGAAGAGTGGTGGGCAGCAAAGCAAAGTTTATTGAGCGATAGTTCAAAACTCGCAAAGAGGGAGGGGACCTGAGAGGGTTGCCAATTTGGTGTTTAGATCTAGGGGGTTTTATGGGCTGTTTTAATCGGATTAACCCTCCATGTGCCTGTCACCAAATCAGGTGATCTACCAGTCACGTGGGAAAGGGTGCAGGGCTCCTTCCAGGGTGGTGTAAAATCCTTGTAAGGGTTTTCCTCTTGGGGCACCTGGGTGGCTCAGTTGGTTAAGCGTCTGCTTTCGGCTCAGGTCATGATCCTGGAGTCCTGGGATCGAGCCCCCAGTCAGGCTCCCTGCTCAGTGGGGAGCCTGTTTCTCCCTCTGCCCCTCCCCCCGCTCATGTTCTTGCTCTCAAAGTCTTTTAAATTTTTTTTATTTTTTTAAAGATTTTATTTATTTATTTGACCAGAGAGAGAGAGAGACAGTGAGAGAGGGAACACAAGCAGGGGGAGTGGGAGAAGGAGAAGCAGGCTTCCAGCCAAGCAGGGAGCCTGATGTGGGGCTCAATCCCAGGACCCTGGGATCATGACCTGAGCTGAAGGCAGACGCTTAAGACTGAGCCACCCAGGTGCCCTCCACCTGAGGGGGCCCAAGAGAGGTTCCTTCGACAAGGTGATGCTGCTGTTGATTCTGGACAGATGGGAAGGACTCTGGCACAAGGATCAAAAAAGGAAAGGCATTTGAGACCATTGGCACAACAGCAAATACCTGTAGAAATAGAGTTCTTCGCCTATGTCCCCAATTCCCAGGGCATCAACATTCCTATCCTTCCCGAGGCTGGAGACTTCCCAGTCCACAACCACTGGTTAGTGAGGACACCCCATTCAAAGGCCACCTTGAGATCCAGTGATCCCCCAGGGCTTACAGAGGCCTGGGGTTATTATGGGGCTCATTGTTTCTGGAGAGGTGTGCCTGGACCGGGCGTTAGCAGATGCTGTCTTTAGCCTGCAGAAGCTAAGGACTCCCCGGCTGCAGAGTGGGGGGCCTGCTGGGGATGAGATCATGGCTCAGGGTGGGTTCTGGGTCTGGGTTTATTCCTGGGACACTGGCGCTGGCATGGGTACTTAGAGCTTTCCTCTGTCTACCAACCCTTACACCCCTAAGCTCTGCTGGTTCTGTGCTATTCCCATCAGCTCACCAACCATGCCTGTTAGATGCGGAAACTGTAAACCTTCGCATCTACCCCCACCCTGCCCTCAGGAGCCTGAGATGCATTTTGCAGGCCCTGAAACCAACAGGATGAAGTCATTTTCTTTCTCAGACGATTGAGTATCTCCCTCCAGGACAAGCCCTACCTGGGGAGTTGCCCTCATCTTCTGCCTGGAACAGACTGCTTCAGTGGTGAAGAATGTGGGGGCCCCTTTTCCCAGTTTTTCTCTGGGCAGTAACTTATCCTAGCAGATGGACTTGACTTGCCCGGTCCGACTCCCTGCTGTGACTTGCCCCTCACCTCCCCTTCCATGTGACTGGGGATTCCAGAACCTTCCTCGGATCAGCCCCTTTGTGTTCCTTGGGCAGCCAGAAATCCAGTCTCCGGACCAGGATGGCTGACTCTGGAGGGACGTCCCCCCAAACCTCACCTCGCTCATCCAGCCCAGAGCAGAAGCTGGCAGGCAGTTGAAGCACCTAACTTTAAGGAACACTAGTCTTCTCTGGCCTTTTTGAGAAGCAGGAAGTTACAACCGGAAGCAGGTACCTAGGCTAACCTCCCAGAGAAACAGGCAGACAGGGTACCTTTCACCTCCACGTTCATGGTTCAAAGAGGGGGCTCCAAGGCCCCCGAGAAAGATATTCCTGAGAAGCAAAACTGGTAAGGGGCTTAATTCTTCTTTTTTTGAACGATCTGCCCGCATCTCAAAGAGACGGAAAGAATGCTAAAGGAAATACTCTAAGTAAAGGGAGGGAGGGGCTTCTGTTTCCCTTTGACCCCAGGGACAATCCTCTTTCTTTGGACTTGTATTTACCCTGACACTGCCAGGGAGAATGGTCCTAGGCCCACCGCTAGGGGACCCATCCTCCTTTCCCTGCCCACAGTCCGACCCCTGGCCATTCCTGGCACCCGGCCTCCTGAGCTCTCACAAGCACCTCGGGGATGCAGCTACCACATTTCCTTCCCTCGTTCCCACCCCCCACCCCCGTCTCTCTGTCTGAAATCTACTGCGTGCTGCGGTGGGGTGATCTTGGAACCCACAAAAGGCCTACTTCTATCGAAGCCGCTGGAATAGGAATCTGCAAATGGTTCAAGGAGGTGTCCCCAGATCCTGAGACACTGAACTAAAAATCTGGGTACCTGGGACTCCCCCCACCCCCATCATCTGATTAAACCAGAACCACCGGGCTGTTGGTAAAGTTCCCCTGGATTCTGAAGGGTAGCTAAGGGTGAAAACCACTGGCAGGGGGCAGAATGCAGAGGGATCTTTTGCGCATTACTCGGGAGCCCAGACCAGAGCCTTTGAGCAAGGAGAGGCCTTTGAGACCTTGTAGGGGAAAGGGATAGTGAGATTTGGGATTTTGAAAGATCCCCCAGTGGCAGCCTGTGGACAGGAAAGGGGCAAGGCCTGCAGAGGGAGCTCATCCAGTGACGTAGGTGTGGGCCATCTGGGCCAGGCCAAGGCAGGGGCTACAGATCCTGAGAAGGATTAAAGCTTTGACCTCTTTCACCATCACTCAAGGTGATCCTTTTCCACTTTTCCCTGATCTCAGGTTCCTGCAGTCTTGAAGTCAGTTTCCAGAAGAATGGGAGTTAGTGTTCGCACCCAGAAGTGAAGCAAATGTCCGCTCATGAAGGGGCAGAAGCACCTGCTTCTAACACTCATCAAAGATGAATTTAAGTGTAAGGTCACTCTAGCCAGGCTGTGGTAGAGAGGAAAGGCTCTGATACCTTTTATCTACTGTCGATTTTACAAATTCTCATAACACGGTTTTATTGCTTAAGTAAAGAAAAACCAAATTCATGATAATAAAAAGTATCATCAAACAATTTCTGCTCGTGGTTAACGTTCTTGTGGCTGATTCAAAGTTCCCGGGATGGGCTTGCTATCTTCAGTTTTCTGTCCCCTGTTCTCAACAGTCTATGAAGGAAAATGACCCGTTTCCTAATCATCCTGATAACAGAATTACCTAAAATGGAACATCTAGGCCTTTAGTACGTGGTTCAAGGCCTGGGTGTGGGTTTCAGGTTAATCGCAATCTGGGATGTGGTCATCCTACCAATCGTGGAACCCAGCGCTGGGCTGGAAACTCTCCTTCCCAGCAGGGGACAGTGTTCGCTGTGCAGGCCTCAAATGGGATGCAATGTGCCCTCTTCTCTTGCTAGCTCACCCTGTTGGTTCCCATTTCCACTGTTACCACCGGAAAACATTTCTCACGTTGGAGGATTCAGCAAGAAGGATGGTCATGTGTCTTTCTTATCTGGGAAACCTGGACCTGCTTTTGTGTCCTCAGCTTATCAGACATGACAGTGACATTTGCCAGAGTTAACCAACCCCTCCTGTTTGAGACACGTTATTTTCCTGACTTCCAGGACAAGACTCTCTTTTGCCTTTCCTGCCACCTCTCCAGCTGTTCCTTCTTAGTCTCGGTTCCTGCTTTATTCTCCTAGAGACTGAATATGCAAATGGACAATGGCCAGATCATCTCTCGAGATAGAGCCCTGACCCACAGCCTGCAGCAGCCTTCCCAGGAAGCCAGCTTGCTGGAAGCCAGACTGATCTCTGGCCACAGTACAGAAAGATAATCAATAACTTCTGCAACACTTGGCCCCAAACGGCCAGGACTTGACTAATAACTGACAGCTTCCAGAATTTGTGTGCCTGCTTCCAATTTAGGACCAACAAGAGAAAGCCAAATATTCACTCCTAACCAATCACATAGGACACCCCACTTCTAGCTAGCCCACCTACCGTTTCCCTAAGCCATCAACGTCCAATCAGGGCATGCCCAAAGTCTTCTCTTTGGTCCGCTATGAAGTTTTCCCACTCCTCTGTCTGCCTTTGAGTCTCTGCCCAAATGCAAGTGATGGTGGCCAACTCCCTTGCTACCGCAAATTCTGAATCAAAAGCTTTTGCTTGGGGCACCTGGGTGATTCAGTTGGTTAGTGTCTGCCTTTGGCTCAGATCATGATCCCAGAGTCCTGGGATCGAGTCCCATGTCAGGCTCCCTACTCGGTGGGGAGCCTGCTTCTCCTTCTCCCTCTACAGCTCCCCATGCTTGTTCTCTCTCTCTCTGTCAAATAAATTAAAAAAAAAAAAAAAAGCTTTTGCTTATCTCATTTGGCTCCTCTATGAAACTAATCACTGGAGCATCTCAAGACTTGATCCTCAGACCTCTCTTCTCCAAGGGGGGGTCTCAGCAAGTCCCATGCCACGAAGTACCATCAATACACTGATGACACCCAAGTCTATGTCTCTAGCCTGACTCCTCTCCAAGCTTCAGATTCAACATACAGTTGCCCACATCTAGGCTTGGACTTTGAAAGGCATCCCCAACTTCACACTTTTGAAAGACAAACTTCTTAAAACTTTCCCCCTGGTCCCCATCTCAGTTAATGACCCAGCCTCCACATGGTCACTCAAATCAATTCTTGCTGTCCTCCTTGATTCTTCTTCTCACTGCTTGGGCTCAGCCACATCATTTAGAGCCATTCAGGGACTTGGGACAGCTCTGCCTCAAAATGTTTCTCAGAGCTATTTACTTCTATCTCTCCTCTGTAGCCAGCCTCGTTCAAGCCCCGTCATGTCTCACGTGGACCATGTGGGTGCTCGGTTCATGCTTCAGAGTGAATGAATGAGCCACTGGGTTGGTTTCTCATTGCTCATTGACTTCCAACATCTGACTGTTCCCAGTGGTTCTAAAGAGCCTTATCAGCAGATGTAATTTGTCTTCCAGAAAACTTCAAAATTACATTTCATGAAAGATATGATGTTAACAAGGGGCTGGTGAAATGCAAAGGTCATTAGTCTTTGAGTTAGAACTCCTCTTATTAAAAAAGAAGCTAACAGTTTCTGTATTGCCAAGAATCTATGGATCCATTCATCCTCAGCAACATGGAGGCCAAGTGTTGATCATAAAATGCTTGTTAATTCTCCTAGGCTGTTACATGTTCTTTTTTTATTTATTTATTTAAAGATTTTTATTTATTTCAGAGAGAGAGAGTGTGCGTGTACAAGTGTGGGGGAGCAGCAGAGGGAGAGGGAGAAGCAGACTTCCCCACTTAGCAAGGAGCCCGATGTGGGGCTCAATCCCAGAACCCTGGGACCATGACCTGAGCGGAAGGTAGACGCTTAACCGACTGAGCCACCCAGGCGCCCCTAGGCTGTTACATGTTCTTACAGATATATACATACACGCACATATGTATATATTTCAAAACTATAAAAAAAATAGAGAATAATACCATGATTACCCAGGTGGCTGAACCCAGCTGTATCATAACTTAATATTTTGCAATTTGTGCTTCAGATTTTTTATATATATATAAAATATTATAGGTAGAAGTGAGACCCTCTATCCCCTCTTCCTTGATTTTATTTCCCTTCCTCCCTCTGCAGAGGTAACTGCTATCATGAATTTGGTATTTATAATCTCATGTGTGTTTCTATATAGTTAGACTAAATTTTCTAAGTCTGCAAGCGAGATTGTGTGAACCAGACTAATGTCATCTTGGACAAATCCGCCATGCCGGCTGACCGGCCTGTGATCTGAAACATGCTGGCGCACAGCACCCCCCCAAACCCCCCCACCCCCACCCCACCCCCCACCTCCTCCACACCACATTCTTTCCTTTTGTTTAACCACACCTTTAAGTACACCTTCAAGGCATAACATCCTTGATCTGCCCTGGGGACAGGACAATGACACACCTATTTTCCAACATTGCCCTCTAAGGTGGTCCCTCCGCTGTACTCCCAGCCCCGAGGGTTATAAAAGTTAGTCCTAAGGGAGGTGGGACTGGGGAGCTCTCCTGGACTTGTGGCCACGTGCAAGACACGCTTCTGTCCGTAAATCCTCTTAAGAAACCGTTTCTCGTCAAGCCGGATTTGATGGCCTTTTTCTTTTGTCTTAAGGCTCCTTTGGCCTTTGGAGGTCTTTTTATATAAAACTCCCTTTCACAGAACAGAGACATAGTTTGTTCTACCAATGGTAAATTTTAAAAACTGGTGTATTTTAGGTATGATTTGGCCAATTACTTTTTTAAAGTCAACATTTTTTAGTATTCATCCGTGGCGACACACATTCTGATTCATTCCTCGTGTGTTTTTGCTTTCTTCCCCCCGTTCACTTTTGTCCGATTGCACAATGTAGCGCACAGGTGATGAGTGTCGGCTCAACTAATGGGCAGGAAGCGAACATATCCGGGAACCACCAACTGGGCAAGAAAGAAAATGTGAATTACATTCCTGAAGCCCCTCAGGTAAGGTCATCAGCTTACCTGCCGTGACGTCATCGGCTGCTGTACTTTCCCCAAAAGAAACTCTTTCCTAAATTCTCACGCCAGAGTCGCCAGCCTAAGAATCCTATATGTGAGAAATCATACAATATAAGCTTGTCCGGCTTCTTTTTTTCAACTCCCTATTAGAGAGATTGATCTATCTTTGTGTGTATGCCAGTAGTTGGTTCATTTAAATTTTTTTTCCTTTTTGGCACCCCTGGGTGGCTCAGTCGGTGAAGTGTCTGCCTTGGGCTCAGGTCATGATCACGGAGTCCTGGGATCAAGCCCCATGTAGGGTTCCCTGCTCAGCAGGGACCCTGCTTCTCCCTCTCCCTCTGGCCCTCCTCCTGCTTGTGCTCTCTCTCTCTCTCAAATAAGTAAATAAAATCTTTAATTAAAAAAAAAAAGACTGGGTTATAAGTTACTGGGAGGAAGGCACAGAGGTCAAGTGCTATTTTCAGCACGTCACGGCAAGTGTACATTCTGTCAACATGATTGATGACTGGGTGGCTTTGGCCAGCCGCCGGAGGTAGAGTTGGTCAGGTTTCTCCCGTGCAGTTAGTCTTTTCCCCTCCCTTTCTACACTGTACAGTTTAGAAGGAAGTCACTCCCAATATGGGGAGTTAGACTCTCTCTCCTTAGAGGTACGGTAGCTGCATCAATCCTTTGGAATATTTGTGCATGGGAGATTTAGTCTCTTCCTCCTCATTTATAAATTTATCCAATCGCTTACTTATATCCATATGGACTTGTGGATATTTACTTGATACTTTGAGTTATAACCCAATATTACTCTATTTTGCAGCTCAGAAGTTCCAGCGTTGACCACTGGGAACCCTCTGTTGGCTCCTGTGGTCTTCTTTTTTTTTTTTTTTTTTAAGATTTTATTTATTTATTTGACAGAGAGAGAAAGAGCAAGAGCAGGAAAACAAGCAGGGGGAGTGGCAGAGGGAGAAGCAGGCTTCCAGCGGAGCAGGAAGCCTGATGCAGGGTTTGATCCCAGGACCCTGGGACCGTGACCTGAGCCGAAGGCAGACGCTTAACTGACTGAGCCACCCAGGCGCCCCTCCTGTGATCTTTTTGATGAGGAAAATAAAAGCAAAAGAAATGTAGCTTAAATGAAAATCTCCTTCCAGCTTGCAGCCCAGGAGAGATCCCTGAAATATGCAGAGCGTGACCTTCCTCAAGGAATTCATGCCTTCGTGTTTAAAAGTAACCTTAGCATGTTTTTGAAGAGGAAAAGATATATCAGTTTCTGAGAGAAGGTTTTTAAACCTCTCCCACAACCCAATTCCTCTTCATATGGATCTCCCAATTTCTTGTAAATCCACCAGTATTGCCTTTTTTTTAAGTCTGTGTGTTTACACACATACAAAGCCATAACTTTAATATCTTCATTTTATTAAATTATGTGACCTCGGGGAGCCTGGGTGGCTCAGACGTTAAGCATCTGCCTTCGGCTCAGGTCGTGGTCCCGGGGTCCTGGGATCGAGCCCCGCATTGCATCGGGCTCCCTGCTCAGCGGGGAGCCTGCTTCTCCCTCTCACATTCCCCCGGCTAGTGTTCCCTCTCTCGCTCTGTCTCTGTCAAATAAATAAATAAAATTTTTAAAAAAAATTTTTAAAAATTACGTGAACTTGATATCCTACTAATATCCTGAATTTTTACTTTTTTGTATGTTGATATGGATACCTTAGATTTCTGTGGTTTAGTATTTACTGAATATATTTTTTCATTATTTAATTTTCAACTTTTGATTTGGTTTTATTTTATTTTTTTAAAAGATTTTATTTATTTAACAAGAGAGAGAGCACAAGCAGTGGGAGTGGTAAAGGGAGAGGGAGAAGCAGATGCCCCTCTGAGCAGGGAGCCTGATGTGGGGCTCGATCCCAGGACTCAGGACCATGACCTGAGCTGAAAGCAGATGCTCAGCCAACTAAGCCACCCAGGCACCCCACATTTGGTTTTATTTTAGATGAGTATTTTGTAAGCAGCATAGAGTTAGATTCAATTTTGTTATTCAGTGTGATAATCTTAGTCTTTCAGTGTGTACATATCCTGCTTAAGAAATTATGATTGGTATAGTTAGATACATTTCTACTATATTATTTTTTTGACTTCTGTTTAACAGCTTTTTTCTTTTTTCCCTATTTATTTGTTTAATTTATTTTTCATCATGATAAGTGTACTCCTTAATCTCCATCATCTATTTCACCCATCCTTCCACCCACCTCCCCTCTGGTGACCATCAGTTTATTCTCTGTAGTTAAGAGTCTGTTTCTTGGTTTGTCTCTCTCTCCTTTTTCTTTTTCCTTTGCTCATTTGTTTTGTTTCTTAAATTCCACATATGAGTGAAATCATATGGTATTTGTCTTTGTCTGACTTATTTCACTTAGCATTATACTCTCTAACTCCATCCATATTGTTGCAAATGGCAAGATTTCATTCTTTTTTATAGCTGAATAATAGTCCACTGTGCATATATATATAGATATCTATATCTATATCTATCTATCTATCTATCTATCTATCTATATATCTTCTTTATCCATTCATCTATCGATGGACACTTGGGCTGTTTCCATAGTTTGGCTATTGGAGATAATGCTGCAATAATCATCAGGGTGCATGTATCCCTTTGATTTAGTGCTTTCACATTCTTTGGGTAAATACCTAGTAGTATGATTACTGGACCATAGGGTAGTTCTATTTTTAATTTTTTGAGGACCCTCCATACAGTTTTCCACAGTGGCTGCACCAGTTTGCATTCCCACCAATAGTGCATGAGGTTTCCTTTTTCTCCACATCCATATCTACACCTGTTGTTTTTCGTATTGTTGATTTTAGCCATCCTGGTAAGTGTGAGGTGACATCTCGTTGTAGTTTTGATTTGCATTTCCCTGATGATCAATGATGTTGAGCATCTTTTCATGTGTCTGCTGGCCATCTGTAGGTCTTCTTTGGAGAAATGTCTGTTCATGTCATGTCTGTTCATGTCTTCTGCCTATTTTTAAATCAGATTATTTGTTTTTTTGGTGTTGAGTTGTATCAGTTCTTTATATATTTTGGATACTAACCCTTTATCAGATATATCATTTGCAAACATCTTCTCCCATTCAGTAGGTTGCCTTTGAGTTTTGTTGATTGTTTCCTTCATTGTGCAGAAAATTTTAATTTTGATATAGTCCCAATAGTTTATTTTTGCTTTTCTTTCCCTTGCCTTGGGAGACAGATCTAGAAAAATGTTGCTACAGCTGATGTCAGAGAAATTACTGCCTATGCCCTCTTTTAGGACTTTTTATGGTTTCAGGTCTTACATTTAGTTATGTCTTTAATCCATTTTGAGTTTATTTTTGTGTATGGTGTAAGAAAGTGGTCCAGTTTCATTCTTTTGCATGTTGCTGTCAGTTTTCCCAACACTGTTGGTTAAAGAGACTGTCTTTTTCCCATAGTATATTCTTGCCTTCTTTGTCAAAGATTAGTTGACCATATAATTGTGTTTCTGTTTTTTTTTTTACTATATTCCATTGATCTCTGTGTCTGTTTTTATGCCAGTACCATACTGTTTTAATTACTACTGTTTTGTAATATAACTTCAACTCTGGAACTGTGATACCTCCAGCTTTGTTTTTCTTTCAGCAGCTTTTTTTTCTTAAAGAATTTTCCCCTTCTGTTTTCTACCAGTATGATAAAACATTCTATATTCGCTTTTGTTTTTATTTTATTATTTTTAAGATTTTATTTATTTATTTGACAGAGAGAGAGACAGCGAGAGAGGGAACACAAGCAGGGGGAGTGGGAGAGGGAGAAACACGCTTTCCGTGAAGCATGGAGCCCGACGCGGGACTCGATCCCAGGACCCCCGGGATCATGATCTGAGCCGAAGGCAGACGCTTCACCGACTGAGCCCCCCAGGCACCCCTCTTATAAATTTAAGCATACAACTACAACTAGTCCTAAGTATTAACCTGATAAAAATGAAAACATAGGTCCACACAAAGATGTGTAATTGGATGTTTTTATCAATTTTATTTATAAGAACCCTAAGTTAAACCTTAAAGTAACCTAAAGTAAAGTAAAGACCTAAAGTAAATGTTAATGTCTATCAACTAGTGACAGATAAATATCATGGCACATCCATTATGAAATACTAACCAGCAATATTAGGAACAAGCTACTGGTACCTGAAACAACACATATGAATCTCCAAATCCTTAAGCCAAGTGAAGGAAACTAAATGTAAAAGGCTGCATACTATATGATTCCATTTGTATAGCATTCTGGAAAAGGTGAAACTGTATGGACAGAAATCAGCTTAGTGGTTGCTGGGGGCTAAGGTTAGGAGAACAGATAGTTACAAAGGAGCACATTGGAAATTTTGAAGTGAAGGAAAGATTCCATATCTTTATTATGATTATGACTATGTGACTGTACATTTGTCAAAATTCCTCAAATGTTATACCTCAAAGAGATAAATTTTATCGAATATAAATTACACCTTAATAAACACGACTTTAAATACACATGAATATAATCCAGACTCTGACCACTTCACACCATTTCCTGTGATACCCTCTTGGTCCGAACCAACACCATTTCCGTTTGGCCTCCTGACTAGTCTCCTTTCTTCAGCATCTTCCACTAGTTCTCAACATGGTAACCACCATGAGCACATTAAATGTAAGTCATTCCTATTTAACACCATCCCTTTTTTCCTATCTTACAAGGTCTTATGAAAGTACCTACAAGATCTTTCCCCCTCTCTTGAGCACTTCCTTTGTCTTCCCTCCACTTCCTGTTCATTCTTCCCAGCCAGAGTAACTGATTTCTTTCTCCTCCCACCAGACCTTTCCCATCCTAGGGTCCTGGCATTTGTAGCTGCCTCTGCCTCCTCCCAGGTGCCTGAATTACTTGCTCCTCGTTTCCTTAAGACCTTCACTGAAATCTCACTTTTTCAGTGAGAGTTTCCCTGCCACCCTATTTAAAATTACAACCTCCTCCAACCCCGGGCCAACACTCTCTATCCCCCTTCTCTGCTTGATTTTTGCCATAGCACTTCTACATTTTTAACATATTAGGAATGTTATTTATCTTGTTGACCACTGGGGTCCTTCTCCCCCTCTTCCCACCAAACTGAACGTAAGTTCCATCAGAAAAGAGATTTTTGTCCGCTTTGTTGATCCCTCTCTCACTGTGTCTAAAACAGTGTCTGCACACACAGAATAGGTGTTCAATACGTAAATGTTGACTAAATAAAGAAATGAATGCTTATATGGTTTTTCTCCTTTAAAATGAATCACTTAAGTACATTTGATAACACTACCATCTGCATTTCTCTCCAGAGAAACAGTACAAATAGGAGATTATGAAAATATGTATTTTAAGGAATTGGATCACTTGATTATGGAGACTGACAAATAGAAAATCTACAGAGCTGATGTCCCGATTTTGGTCTAAGGGCCAGCAGACTGCTTTAGAACGAGGAAGAGCCTATGTCCCATTTCAAAGGCTCTCAGGCAGGAAAATTCTCTCTTACTTGAGAGAGAGTCAGACTTTTGTTCTATTCAGGTTTGCAACTGATTGGGTAAGGCCCACCTACATTGATGCAATCTGCTCTACTTAATCTATAGATGTCAATGTGAATCTCATCTGAAAACACCTTCACAGAAACACCCAGAATAATGTTTGACTAAATATCTGGGCACCCTGTGGCCCAGTCAAGTTGTAACATAAAATTAATCACTACATCATAATATTAATATTACTACTACTACTATGTTACTTACAGACATCAAATTTCTTGGGCGCCTGGGTGGCTCAGTTGGTTAAGCGACTGCCTTCGGCTCAGGTCATGATCCTGGAGTCCCTGGATCGAGTCCCGCATTGGGCTCCCTGCTCGGCAGGGAGTCTGCTTCTCCCTCTGACCCTCCCCCCTCTCATGTGCTTGCTCTCTCTCATTCTCTCTCTCTCAAATAAATAAATTTAAAAAAAAAAAAAATCTTTAAAAAATTTCTTAAATTACACCACATTAAACCAACCTGGTATTCCTGGGATAAACTTATTATTGTATTTGTTCTGCTATAATGTTGATTTAGGAGTTGTTGAATTTGGTTTGCCAATATTTTTACTTAGAGTCTCTGCAATAGTTTTCAGGGTTGATGCTGATGGGTGATTTTCCTTTTATGTCCTATTGTCATGCAGTTTGGTATCAGAGTGTTCTAACTTCATAAAATGATTTGGGGACTTTTGACTGTCTTTAATATTAGATTTCTTCACATGTTTTAGAATTTTAATCTTAGGCTCATTTCAAGTGGGTTTTGTTTTTTGGCTTCTTTTCATATCTCATTTTCATTTTCACCTGGATCCACCTCACCCAGCCCGCCCTTGCCTGACCAACATTTTGTGACAGCTTCCACCTGGACCCTGGAATGTCATCCTGGACTAGATAACAGCAGTTTGGGGGCATCCTGGCCTTGGTAACAGTAGTGTGGGGTCTCTGTTCCATAGTGATCCTGGTGACAACCATGCAGTCTTGAGGCCAGTATGGAACTAGGCTCAGTTTTTGGTGGGGAGTTGGGTCTCCAGCTCCACATTCCCAGACCCTCATTGTTCTAGAACCGTGGTCTACAGGCAGTGGTTTCTTTCCATAATTTCTTTCTTTCAGGACTCCCACTCAGCTCCTGACTTCAAGTAACTTGGTTCCTGTTTGTCATCTTGGTTGTTTGCCTGTTGGGCTTGCCCAGAGGAGCTAAGCTCCCTGCTGACTTTAGACAAAGAGCCCAGTGGGTCAGAGGCTTCCAGAAAGCTTTCACTGCTTCTCTTGAGCCAGACATCTCTTTTTAGCTTTCTATTTTTATACCTTATCTGTCATGGCTGTGTTCAGAGCTGAAGGCTGGATCAGAGCATGAACTCATTGAGCCATCTTGTCCAGAACACTCTTCCCTATCTTCCTTATTTTCAATTCACTGCCTTGTTGCACAGGGATTTAAAGAAGTTCTTTTCATTCACCACACCGACACAACAAGTCAAATAGAGCAGGTCTTCTTATCACCAGAGTCGCAAATGAGCAAAACAAGAAAGGGAGGGTTCAAGTGTCTCGGCTCAGGGTTAGTGACTAGGTGGTTTACCTGCAGAGCCAGGACCCCACCCAGGGTCGCGGGCTTTCCCATTTTAGTGCCAGGTCACACTCACTGCCAAGGGACATGGAACACTGAAAAATCATGACATTTGTTATAGACAATTCTCTTGTCCAATATTCAATGCTTATGATACCTTGGGCATTTTGTGATTTCCAAATGAGCAACATCAGAGGAGAAAAGGTCTGATCTACTGTCACAACATGGATTTTCATTTAGATACTGTCACTCACACTTACTCCTCCTACTTAACTTTTCTAGTCCAAACTTCTACACTCTGACATTCCATTAAATTCAATTTGACTTGGCAAAGTTCACAGGAGATACAGTCTGGTCTCTGACTGGTCCAGAAACAGGTGTCCCCCAAATCATGGACAAGTAGCCAGTTATCTGCTCAAGAAATACCTGTGAATCCCTGTCTACTTGCTACATTCCTCGCTGGTCCCAGTAGAGGACTAAAGGCACATGAGTTGGTAGAGTTTGTCCTTTGGGGGTTACAGCTGACAGCTCGCGAGGAAGGCCGATGTGATCCTCAGTTACTGACAGGTGAGGCTGAAAATGAAGCATGGTAAAATGGACCTTTCAAGGAGAGAGGAAGAGGGCCAGACTGGGCTAGGAGACCAGCCTGGAACTCTTGTTAGATTCTTGGCGAAAGTCGATACATGCTGGCCTTGGGTGGGGCCTTCAGAAATGAAAAAAGAGGACTAGTCCTGAGGGTTTTGGGGGACAGAGTGCCACGGTCAAAGGTGACACCTCATGCTGTTGGAACCGATTGGTTTTAAAAACAACAAGAGCAACAACAAACGTAAGGGCAATGTTTGCACAGCATCTCTCCAGGAGGGAGAGACCACTTCTGCCAGAAAGACTTCGTGTGTGTTGAGGGCGGGGTAAGACTGGCAGGAGAGGGGGTGGCATCTCAGCTCTACTCTGCAAGGTTGGTAAATTTGGACATACATTTGATTGAATGCTCTCCACCCCTCCCATCTAGAAACTTGGTAAATACTGAATTAAGCTGACCGGTCATCAGGAGATTTATTTATTGAGAAAAATTTTAAGAGATGGGGTCTGGGTTCAGACTTGATATTACTTAGAATAAGGATTCAAAGATCAAGGGTGTCATCAAAATCTTTTCACTGTTTATAGGTTTCAAACTTAAATTTGCTCTTCTGAAGATTTCCTCTGAATATAGTTCCTCCGACCCTCCTCCAAGTTATGCCAGACACCACCTCTGATTTCTTCCTTCAACCCCTGTGGAGGACCTGCAGCAATCCACATTAATCCAGACTGCCAGGCAGAAGGGCCCTGGTTGAAATAGCGCGGAGATCATGACAACGGCTGTGGACAGTCCCATTTCTAAAAAGTGACCTTCGCACACATTCCCAGAAAGGTTGCCTGCACTGGTTTTCAATTCAGGTTGGCCAATGTCCTTCCATTTTGGGGACTTGGGCCACAACAGTGCTTCTGTGTTATCAGGAAGTGGAGGAACACCAAAATAATATCAGACATGCAAGGAACTGAAGAGATGCTAATCTCATTCCTGTGTTACCTTGCTCTTTGACTGACTTGCTAATCTCATTCCTGCGTTACCCTGCTCTTTGGCTGACTACAACACCCAGCACATTGTTACCTTTGAGCTTTTAAATCTACAGCCTTTAAAAGGATTATACATATAATCCTGCATAAATTTGATCTGTTGGGTTTCAAAAAAATAAATAAAACAAAAACATAAGGGCAATATTTGTATTCAAATGTCAAACACTGTATGTGTCGATTGAGTGTGCTTTCCTAGCAATGAATAACATTCCAGAGTATAATTAATTTATCATGTTCCTATCAGCATAGCAGTATTCTGGGACAAAAAGGGGGTGGGGGGAGGGAACAACGATGTTATTTCTTTGGGAAAAGCTTTCTTATTTGGATTTGTGCTCTTTTCATAGCAAGGTGAAGGCTGTGGTTATTTGTCAAAATGAAAGGGCAGCTGTGATCCCTGACTTGGGGGGTCTGGAGCTGGTACATCAGTCATCTTCCTTGGGTGACTCAAGGGTGCCAAGAATTAGAGCTGTGCTCCCAGGAACCTGGGTAGAAGCAGCTTGAACAACTATTTTCATGGACAGTCTTGCTGTCCAACAGTTGGGCAACACTTGGTGGCATTTGTTGAGCAAAGTACACAGTAAAGACCCATAGAATCGGTCCTACAGAGTTGAGTTTGTTTCACAGAAAAGATGGTCCTTGCCCTGAAGTTCCTAACATGGTGGCCACGAATCGCCCAGCATCCCTGGGGTCTCCTGAACTATAGGCAAAATGTTGCACATCTGTGCCTTTGGAGGAATGGGAGGAAAGCCATAGCTTTTCTCAGATTCCCATGAAGATTCCTGAAAAATTAAGAACCCTTGCTCTAAATGGGTAAACAAAGCATCCACCTCTGACACAGCCGAAGAGCACTTGCAACACAGCAAATGAGCCAGGACAAAACACGGGCAGAAATGAGTTCCCAGGCATGCAAAGTGAAGGAACAGCCAGACAAGGGGCTTTGTCCTGGAAGGGAAAGGCCTAGAACAGAAGCGACCAACTCAATACCTATAGACAGGCAGGATAGTGAGTGAGTGGGTCCTGCTCATTGTCCTGCCGGGGAGAACGTGGAGTGGGAGGGCATGTGGTAAACTCTCTAGTGTGTCTTTTTGTGGAAAATGCAGCCCCTACCATTGGTTGCTTTGCCAAAAGTGAGCATAAAGTTTCTAGACCTGTTGAGTTTTATAAGAGAAGCCAGACATCTTGATGTTTAGTATGAGAGATCTCAATTTTTTCATCTTGAAAACGAATTCAGAACTAAAGCAAACAGATAGACTCTATGCCAAGAGGCTCAGAGCTGGTCACCGACCCCACATTTTAGCCCTTTGCTGACGATCTGGGATTTGAAAATGTCCTGGGCCCAAGTTGGAGGATGATCGTCCACCTGTCTGGAGGGGGGAAGGGCAGGTTGTGCACAGACAATGGAGGTGTGTCTTTTGCTGGTCTGGAAGCTTGGTGGAGCAGAACAGTGGGAAATAAGGTCATGGAACTGGAATGACCTGTATACAGTTGTGGGTGGTTTCTTTTCGGAACAAGAGCAATCCTCTAGGGGGTTTTAGGAGAATGCCAGGGACCGTGGCATTTGGGAAGAATGCCCCTTGTGTGCAGGACCCCTAGCCAAAGAGGAGCCCTGGGAGGAAATTGAGGCCAGGCCTCCTACAACCAAGTGAATCAGATGGGGAGATGTTGGCCAGGGGAAGGGGACAGAAGAGATGAGAGCACCATGTGGCCATCAGAGAAGACACAGACATGCCGAGCCACCTGTGTGGGGTGCTGATGGAGCCATGGACAGGGGACGGCACCCCCAGTGACAGGCAGGGGGCAGGGTGGGGCTCTCTTCCATCACTTTGCACCTCATCTGTCACCAGCGGGGCAGAATGAGGACTTCAGTGCCCTTCCTTCTCTTTCTCCTTCTTGGGGGAAGTGTTGTAATGAGCATGTGACCGCACTCAGGATCTGCCCTGCTGCTACTGAAGAAAGGTTGTTTGCCTTGCAGGTGTTTCTCACTGACAAATGAGAGTTTCCCATGGGATAGGAGAAGCTATGAGGTAGAGGGGTGAAAAAGCAGGAAGAAAGAGGGGTCAAAGGGCAGGGGATGTCCTGAGGCTAATGCAGGGGCATCTGGACACCAACTGAATGGCAGCCAGAGGGAACAGCCAAGAACTGTCTACGTATCCTGGTCCAGAGTCCATAAGAGCATCCTGGGTGGGTGGGTTACGCTGCAGACCAGTCCTTTCTGATGGCAGAGCTGTTCTTTCTCCTAGAGCGTGTGAGCAAGGTTAGGAACATAAGCAGGACATCCAAGTTGCAAATTGAGATATAAGATTTTCCTATGAAAGAAAGAAAAGTAGCTGAAGCTCTGGCTTCGGATGTCACCTGCACTGAGGTGGGAACTCACAGAAGAGGAACATAAACCCACTGAGAAGAGCAGGGGGGCTACACTTGCCACCCCTTTCCCAAGACCCAGTTCCAGTGAAGGGACCAAGAAGAATGGAGAAGGTGGAGGAACCAGAGAGAGAAGAGAGTAATGACGGACCCAAGGGCTTTGCGTGCTGTAGCTCTATTGTTATGATTATTTTAAGTTGGATCACACCTGTATGGTGGGGCAAGGTGAGTCTAGAAAGGTAAAAGTAGGAAGAGAAAGAGAAAAGGAGAAACCATTTCAAGAAACAAAATACAGTCAGGGCGCCTGGGTGGCTCAGTTGGTTAAGCAACTGCCTTTGGCTCAGGTCATGATCCTGGAGTCCCAGGATGGAGTCCCAGGATCAAGTCCGGCATCGGGGCTCCCTGCTCAACAGGGAGTCTGCTTCTCCCTCTGACCCTCCCCCCTCTTGGGCTCTTTCATTCCCTCTCTCTCAAATAAATAAATAAAGTCTTAAAAAAAAAAAAAGAAACAAAATACAGTCTTTCTTGCCTATAATCATGTCGTATCATTACAAGTAAGAAATGGTATCATCATAATCAAATAATCCATCATACGGGGGATGGAGAGAACCAGGAAGTGAAATAAGAGCACCACCACTCACACACATTGCACCTTTAGCAAACACCGCCATACACACACAGTAACTGGGTGACGGATGGGCAGGCACTGTTCCCCCGCCAGGGGACATAGTAATCTCACAGCTGGTGTGGGGTGCACCACACGCGGTCACCTGGCCTGTGGGCTGGCACTGAAAGGGCTGCACACAAGTTGGACAGGACAAACATTTTTGCTTCAATCCACTATCCATTTCCCCCCGCGGGGAGTCCTTCGTGGAAAGGTGGGCAAAAAGAGACCACCTCCATACAGCGTGACCTAGGGAATTTCCAGATAAAGTGTATGTATTTTTCCCTAAGTATTAAAGAACCTAGAGTTATTGCAAAATAAAAATAAAAAAAAAAAAAAAAAGGAAAAGGAAAACACAGAATAGTGTAAATAAGAAAATAGATCCCACATAAGCCCACCATCAACAGACAATATTAACATCGTGGTGTGTTTTTTTAGCCTCGAGATGAACTGACGCATAGCATCCTGTGTGTGCAATTTAGAGCCTTGTTATTTTTCATTTAACACCGCAATATAAGGATCCCACGTGTTACGAACTATTTGTAAACATTACCTTACTGACCTCGGGTAATGTTCCAGTATGTAGAGTAATGTTCTATCAGAGGTACCATCATTAACCACTTTTCTGTTTTGAGACATTCAGTTTCTAGCTATTGCAAGTAAAACTACGAAGAACTTTTTCTTTTAAGATTTTATTTATTTATTTGACAGAGAGAGAGAGCACAAGCAGGGCGAGAGGCAGGCAGAGGGAGAGGGAGAAGCAGGCTCCCTGCTGAGTGGGGACCCCGATGCGGGGCTCCATGCGGGGCTCAATCCGAGGACCCCGGGATCATGACCTGAGCCGAAGGCAGACGCTTAACGACTGAGCCACCCAGGCGCCCCTACAAAGAACTTTTCTGTGCATAAAGCTTTTCCCTCCGCGCAGAACAGACTTCACAGTGTACAATTACACATCCACGCTAGCGGCATTTTAGGGCTTTCCCAAGTGTCTGCGGTGGGTTTGTACTGGCTGCCAACTCCGCCTCTACCCGCTGAGCGAGTCCTGGAGTGTCACACGCGGGCGGCGGACCCCTCTGAGGGCCTCCTCCCCGGGAGAGCACCCAGCCCAAGGCCCAAGAAGAAGGAGAGTGAAGGAGGAAGACCAAGCAGTGGGATCTTCGGGCCCTAGGTCAGGAATCTTCTTCCTCCGCTCCCCGCCTGCAGAGGCCTGCAGAGCGTGAGCCTGGACCTCATTCCCCAGAGCTTCCACCGGCCTGTCCTTTGGAAATGGCCCGGGCCCGGTCTCCGCTCCCACGCTTGTGGGCAGCGGCCGTGAAATCTGCTGGCAGGTCACTGGGGCCCTTGTGCGGTTTGCCCCTCGTGGCCGGTCCCACCGCCCCCAAGGACTTTGGAGTGCCTCTGCCAAGGCGTGGGTGGCCCCAGCGACTGACTCCCGCAGGCTGGGACCTCTCCTGTCCAGTGCACAGCTGCACCTGCAGCTGGGAGCTGGACGGACACCCAGTGCTGCATAATTCGGGCGCATAGACGCATGGACACAGCTGGGGTGCGGGATGCAGCTAAAAGGAGTCTGCTGGGGTTGTGAGTCTTTAAGTTATTGTTTGGAGCTGTTGGAAGGGACGTTTGTCCTGGCTCTCCGCCGAGGATGGGGGTCTCCAGGAATGCCTTTCTCTTGCTTCTAGCCTGCCCACTGCAAAGTCCCGCGGGAAGGTAGATCTGGCTGGCTGGCTGGCTGGAACTTGTAGTAATACGGACTCTCTGCCGGCCCGGGGCGCGATCCCAGGCGCTCAGCCGGGCACGCAGGCAGCGGAGGGCCGGGGCTGGTCTGGGGTGGGTCGGAGGGGGGTGCGGGGGGCCAGGGCGCGGCCGGGCCGCGCGGGGTCGGGGCGGGGCGCCCGCGGGCTCCGGGAGGCCCCGCCCGCCTGCCTGCGCCGCCGCACGCCCGGGAGCGCGCCGCCTCGGGCTCGGCCGTGGGTGTCCTGCGCGCGGCCCGGCGGACCCGCTGCGCACCCGGCTGCCTCGGCGCCCCGGACCCGGTAAGTACGGGCTCCCGCCTCCCGGCTCCTCGCCCCGCGCGCCGGCGCCCCAGTCGGGCCACCCTGATGGGGGCTCCAGGGAGCGGGTCTCAGCCCCCGGGGCCGGAGGCCCCACGACCCCGCCTCCGCCCCTCCCACCCCCTACCCCGCACCGGGAGACGGGACGGGATGGAGGATTCGGTCCGTGCCTCCCTTCCCTCTGCCCCGCTTCACTTAGAGACACACGCGTCGGAAACTGTCTCACCACCAAATAGCAACCACTTTTCCCCATTTTTATGAACTCGCATTCTTGTAGAAAACTTGGGAACTACCTCAAAGGACCCAAAGAAAACTAAAACCGCCCACGATCCCAGTCCCGCCTGGGTTTCAAAGACCTCCATCCAGCTCAAGCAATGCTTGCAGATACATTCTGCCTCAAAGGGAGCTTTTTAATTTTTTGAAGGTACTTGGGCCTTGGCATCTCCCTGGGGAAAAGGCGTGGGACATGGAGAACATTGATGAATTGGGGAAAATGTGGAACTTCTGGAAGAAAGTTGACCGAGTAGCAGCCATGTGTATGTTCGGGGTCTGTCACCTGTTACATTGTCCCCGCCTGGATTTTTTAAACTGCTGTATGTGAACAGTTTATTTTGAGTCCACATTTAGGTTAAGAAGGAGCTTCTAGTTCCCTTAAGGAAAGTTCTGGTCAGTAACCACTGTTGTCATTTACGTTCCCGGTGGTGGGAGCTTTGCTGTGACCGCACAGCTGTTTTAATTCATATATGGTGACTTGCGAGAAAGCACCTTGACTCTGACCTATGGATTGCTAAGGAGGGGGCCAAAACCTGCTTTCTGTGGTCTATTTCATATACTCATTAGAGGTGAGGGAAGGGTGGACCTGAGGAAGGCGTTCTCCCTTTTAAGAATATCCCTGGAGGTCTGGCTTTGGCCAGGTTCTTAGAAAGTGGATTGTTTTGAGAATAAAGTACACTGTGAAGACATCAGAGGGACTCAGTCTTGTCATCTTAAGTCTCGGATGGTAGAGCTGGTGGTTCGGGGCTTTCTGGTAGTTGAATGGGGACATTTATTCATTCATGCATTCATGCATGCATGCCTGGGTCCTATGAATATTTATTGCACTCCTACCGTATACAAGATACTCTTCTAGACCTTGAGATACATGCGGAAGAACACACGCAAACATCCCTGCCCTCAAAAGCTTACGTTTTGGTGGAGAAGACAAACAAAACAGTAAGCAATGGACGTAATAAATAAGAAAACCATATTATATTAGCAGGCTTTAAGTAATATGGAAAAAAGAAAGGGAAAGCAGGATAGGGGTTATCAGGAGTCAGAAGAAGGGATAAAAATTCAGCCATACTATCAACAATTACTGACAGCCTTAAACCTTTTTAAGAATAAAGTAGGTTGTGGATATGCATGTAACTATGTTAATAATATCAATTTTAATATACAAAAAAACACTAATAAGATACATAAATATAAATAAAAATAGTTTACATTTTATTATATAAAAACATACTATATTGAAAGAGGTTTTCATTTGGCTACCCACCAATTTCTTTCAAGAGTGTATTATACTTTATTGGTTATTTGCACTCACAAGCACATTGCAGTTGTATTGAATCTAATACTTTGCATCCCCATTTAATTCAGCAATCTCTTATGGAACGGTTCTGGGTGCTGGAGTGGGGACAAGGTGAGCAAGATAGTCTCTGACCTTCCTGAGCTTCTGGAAGGAAATGCTCAGACAAGTCTACAAGTTATTGTGATGCAAATTAGAATATGAGTGGTATAGACATGGCACCATGTGATCAAAGGCAGGGAGGGGCTTTCACACCCAGGTTAGCATAGGACTAGGCATTTGGAGGACCAGTAGAATTTTGACAAGCAAATATGGTGGTCACACCTCTCTTGCAGAGAGAGCAGCAAAATTTAGACGTAGCGAAGTTGTGGGTTTGTTCCGTGCCTCACAGAACCCTGTGGTATAGTTGGAGGAGATTCCATTATGCCCAGTGTTTGGATAAGAAAACTGAGGCTCCTCAAATTTATGTAATTTGCTGAAAGCGATAATCCATCTGCCCTCCTTCTGTGTGACTTCAGGTGCCCTCCAGAGTCTGGGAATCCTCTCGTCCATTCTCCCCACCAAAATGCTCGTCCCTTTTCCCATATTGAGTTTGGCTGGGTCCCTCTCACCAGCTCACTGGTTCACATTCCCATCCTTCACACCCTGGAAGGGTCTGAGGGCCCCTGTTGGCTTTTCTTCTGCTTGGGGGTAAATATGTCTCCAGAACTTGTTGAGATAAAGATGAAAATAATGGGCAGTTGCGTCCAGGAAAAATATGCTTGCAGAATTCTTGACTCCATAAGATCATATTCACCAAAATTAGGCTAGTCCATAATTGGTTTTACCCTAATTCTGCTTCCTAAAGCAAGTAAAGCCTAATGAGGATTTCAGGACTGGCTGCTCTGGAAATGCTTAAGGAATGCTGTTAAGATGACAGGAACCTTATGCCTGTTTACCGAGATAAGTAAACCGAGGCCCAGGGGAGCCCTGTGTTTTATCTAGGCCCGAGCCAGGCCTGGAATTCAGATCTCCAAGCTCTGAATCCGACACCCCTCTTCCTCTCCCCTCCCAGCATCTAACCCGCTCCGCAGAAGTATGGATGGAGTCAGCCCACAAAAGCCTTGGTTGCTCAGTAAATGCTTGAGAAAGAAGGAAAGGTAGCAGGTCTAGGAAATCTGTTCTAAAAGCCCCCAGGCCGTTATCAGTGCTGACAGGCCACATAGCCGAAACATGTGGGAGAAATGCAAAAGGGGGTGATGAGTGCCAGCACCGAGTGACATCACTCCCTGCCCTCTTCTCCTCTGGGTGCAGCTGGGGGCCTTCCAGAATCCCAGGGTGCTGGAGACCCAGTTGGTATGCATTCGCAGCTGTGAGCTTTGGAGAAAAAAGAAAATTGTACTAACCTTGATTGGGGGCAGTATCTGTTCTGCACGAGGAGTCTCAAGCTCACGCCAAAGAAGACACTTCTAGAAGCCCCCTCTTTCTAGGCCCACTAAGGCCAGTTTGAGAATATTCAGCATGGGCTGGGCATAAAACTGTTTGTGTTTAGAGTTGGACCTCCCCGGTTCCCACTGCTTCTGCCTCTCCCAGCCCCCCTTATCACTGTGCAAGCTACAAAAAGTTGTGGCTCTCCCCAGTAGGGGAGGGGGTCTCCTGATGGCATCTTTGGGTCCCAAGCCAGTCCTCATTTGGGTAGACCTGGTTTTACCTGATATCAATGGCCAGGTCCTCAGTTCCTTTGACCTTAAATATAGAATCTGTCTCCTCTCTGCTAAGTCCTGAGAACTCCTTTTTCTGTACTAATGAAATGTGAGTTCATGGCTACAAGATTACATTTTAGATGTATTTGTGATAAAAGACATGACCTTGGGCAGGTCAGCTCAACTCTATGGAGCCCAGTTTCCTGTAAGTTAAGATTGCTGGCTTTGTTGCTCTTCAAATCCCTGTGAGTCCAGTGGTCTGAAACCCTGGCCAGTGGGCAGTGCGTTGGCATTATAATGGAAGTGAACTTGGAGAATGGGACATAAACCCCCAGCTGACATGCAGATGAGTTTGTTTACACCTTGCTGACTATTAAGAGGGCATTGCCAAACTCATTTTGAGACTCATTACAGAGAACACCACGTGACCCAGCAGGCAGGCCTTGGGGGCACAGAGTGCATTTCGCAAAAGCAATACAATAAATTAAGTGTAAAGTAAGAAAAAGACTTTTTTCTTTAAAAATTCAGAGTTGTTACTTGAAAGGAAGTTAATGAACTTGACTTTTCGGGTCTGGCGGAAGGCTCCGACAGGCTCCGCATCATTTAAGGCGACCGCGTGAGTTAGGTGGGAGGCAGCTGGGCTTATAGTGAAGGCTTGAGAACTTCTCTCTGCATCTCCTCTTCAGATTACACCAGGGACGTATAAGACCAAAAAAGAAAATTTAAAAAACAAATGAGATTCGAAAATTATTTTATGAAATCATTTCTCTTATCAAATTCTTCCTGGCACCTTGCAGCATGAAAGATTGGTCAGTTTCCTTTTTTTTTTTTTAAGATTTTTATCTATTTAATTGACAGAGAGAGAGTGCACAAGCAGGGGGAGCAGCAGAGGGAGAGGGAGAAAGAGCCCGATGTGGGACTCGATCCCAGGACCCTGGGATCATGACCTGAGCTGAAGGCAGATGCTTAACTGACTGAGCCACCCAGGCGCCCCAGATTGATCAGTTTCCTAAGGTTCTGTAGCCCCGTGGGTCTCAAGCTTGACTACAAATCAGGATCACCTAGGAAGCTTTATGTCAGAAAGGAACCCAGAGCAAGGACATCACAATCTTTGGAGGGGGGATCCGACCATCAGTATTTTTTTAAAGCTCTCCAGGTGATTCCGATAGGTCACCAAGTGGGGGGGTCCCTGGACCAGAAGCATCAGCAGCACCTGTGAATTTGTTGGAAATGCAAATCTCAGGGCCCACACCAGCCATTCTAGATCAGAAACTCTGGGAGTGGAGCCCAGCACTCTGCATTTTTAGAAGGTGATTCTAAAGCATGCCAGGGGTGCCTGGGTGGCACAGTCCGATAAGCAACTGACTCTTGGTTTCAGCTCAGGTCCTGATCTTAGAGTTGTGAGATCGAGCCCCGAGTTGGGCTCTGCACTCAGCTCAGAGTCCACTTAAGACTCTCTCTCCCTCTCCCTCTCCCTCTGCCCCTTCCCCCTGCCAAATAAATAAATCTTAAAAAAAAAAAGAAAGAAAGAAATTTAAAGCATGCCAAAATTTGAGCACCACTACCTTAAAGCAAGGCTGAGGATGGTTGGCCTGGCAGGTTTTTTAAAGCAGATGTTTCTGGTTGCTTCCTCTGGCCATAGTAAAGTCCGTCTGGTTTTTTAAGTAACAGGTCTTCTTCATGATCCCGCCCAAGTGAATTAGTTGCAGAAGTTACTCTTAAGTTAACTTGCTGTGTGGGGCTATTAGCTCTAAACCAATTAACCTCTGGAGGTTGCCTACCATAATTCTATTTTTTTTAAGATTTTTATTTATTTATTTGAAAGAGAGAGCACAAGTAGGGGAGTGGCAGAGGCAGAGGGAGAAGCAGACACCTTGCTGAGCAGGGAGCCTGACATGGGGCTCGATCCCAGGATCCTGAGATCATGACCTGAGCCAAAGGCAGACTAACTGACTGAGCCACCCAGGCGCCCCGGTTGTCTACCATAATTCTAGTCTCCTGTGGTCATGGAGTGACAAGAATGCTCTAACAGTAAGTGGTAGCAGGATTCCTTGCTTGTGGTCATTCTGCATTTTTAGAAAAAAATTATATTATCTGCTCAAGGGCTCTGTATTTTCTGGGGCAAGTTTCTATGCATTCATAAGTGGTTTGAAGTCATTTAAAAAGAAAATGTCAGGCATGTGTTTGGAAAGCTCAGCTGCCCACAACCTCGTGTTGAGTGATTTCCAGCAGACTAGCAGCTCTGGGTCTAAGCTTCAAAGACAAAAAAAAAAAATGTTACCAAACAATTAGAATGGGGCAAAATGCTGGTTTTGTAGAAGAATCAGTACCTGGGAGTCTCTTGAGCCCGTGCAGCTTAACCCGTTCTAACAGAGCTCAGGGCACAGACTCAAAAGCCCCAGAGATGTCAGGAAAACCCGTTAAACACATTTGTTTCTTATTCATGAGCAGCTTCTCCACAAGGTAAAGAGAGCCACAGTGGTCAGCCATGGAAGAGCCAGACCTAAAACCCCAAACCTCCAAATCCCTGGGCTGCTTTTCTTTTTCCTTTCTTTCTTTCTTTTTTTTTTTTTTTAAGAGTTTGTTTATTCATTGAGAGAGCAGAGAGCGTGTGTGCATAAGCAGAGGGGGGGCAGAGAGAGAACACAGGGCTCGATCCCACGACCCTGAGATCATGACCCGGAGCCAAAACCAAGAGTCAGACGCTTAACTGACTGAGCCCCCAAGCTGATATTTCTTAATGAGCTGGAAAAACCAATCCACTCACACTCGGGACCCTAAGTGCGCACCACTACGTGTCATATGTTATGTCGACCCCTCTGCACGCTGGGTCAGTGTGGTCCAACAGCTGCAGATGTCAGTGATGTTTCTCCCTGTTCCCAAAGGGTAGAAGACTGAACAAGCCTAAGGAACCCGACCAGAGTCATGTAGCCAGAAAGCAGCAGGGCCAGAATCCAAACCTGGAGTGGAGGTGTAATTCCCGACCAATCGCTTTCTCCTTCTCCACTCCTGCTCCCTGAGCCTGTGGCTCTCAGAGGGAGACAGTGGGGGCCTCTGTTAATTAGGTACTCGGGTTATGAAGAATCAGGTATTACACCGTCAAGAGGTATTAAGAAGTTCATGGACAGCTCCTGAGCTGCTGTGTGCCAGGCGCCAGGCTAGGGAAGCTGTGGGGGGACAGGGTGGGGGACAGGGATGATGACTGTGGTGAAGTCAACGGGGAGCACAGCGGCCTTCATGGGCATGCATGCTGGTGCTAAGCAGCCCAGCATCAGAGAAGCTGAACTGGATTAAAAAGCATGAGGAGGGCGCCTGGGTGGCTCAGTTGGTTGGGCGACTGCCTTCGGCTCAGGTCATGATCCTGGAGTCCCTGGATCGAGTCCCGCATCGGGCTCCCTGCTCGGCGAGGAGCCTGCTTCTCCCTCTAACCCTCCCCCCTCTCATGTACTCTCTCTCTCTCATTCTCGCTCTCTCAAATAAATAAATAAATCTTTAAAAAAAAAAAAAAATAAAAATAAAAAATAAAAAGCATGAGGAGGTACCACTTCCTGGTTCCGTGGGCCAAGAAGGAGGGCCTGCCTCTGCTGGAGATGTGGAAAGAGATGGTGATGAGTACAGGGCTTGGCAAGCATGGGGTCTGGGCAAGCGACAACAGTAGAGCAAGAGAGGGAGGCAGGCGGCCCTTGCATCTAGGCCCACATCCATGCTGAAGACAGGGTGTTTCACCCCGAAGGTGGGAGGAACCTGGGAGGGCCTCTGAGCTGGGGACTGACCTATTGGGATTTGCAGTGGGGGCCGCAGGTTTTGTGGTGGGTGGGTGCACGGCCCCTCCGCTCACTGAGGCATGGAGCAGGAGGGATGGGGGCTGAGGTGGAGGGGCCTGGGGATGGCCGAAGGTACATGAATCCTTGGCAGGTCATGGGGCACCCAGCTCTGGCGCTCAGAAGGGTACCTGGGGTCATGGCCATGTGGGTGAACCTGAAGGGACAGGTGCAGCCACACAGGGAGAGGGCAGAGTGAGAAGAAAGGAGGGCCAACGAAGGAATTCTGGAGTGCACTGACATCCCCGGGATGGGTAGAGGGAGAGGGGCCTAGGGCAGGTGCCAAGCATCTTGCCCAGGGCTGCGTTCAGAAGTTTCAAAATTAAGCCCATTCTAAGAAGTAGCTCTAGATTGACATTTGTCCTAGCAAGACAGTGTGATGTCACAGCCCCCACCCTAGCTGGGAGAGGCTGAGCACCCCGCTCCCCCATGTACATTGGAATTTCTCTTGCCACAGGGTTTCTGGCCAGAAACTATGGTCCCAAACCGTCACCCTTAGTTTCAACGGCCACCCCAGGGTGCCTCGAGTGAATGTTACACACAACGGAGAAATGAGTGAGGCCCTCGGAGTCTGGTGAGCCCTCGGTAGCCCTTGTGGGTCGAGTTTCAAGGGTGGCCTCATCCGTTTGGCTCTGGATATTTTGTCTCCCAGCAGGACCTGGGGGGGTGGAAGCCAGCATTTTCTCAAAGATACGAATGAGACCTGTGGAGCTTATCAGTGACCATGAGGTGGGGTGTCAGGACTCATGAACCCTCTGACAGAATTCCAGAGTTTCCTGGAAACGGCTCTCACGGTTCCCAGGCCTGTTCTCTGGGTTTTCAGGGACAGTGTCATCCAGAGTGAAATGGCCCGTGCCAGCCACTCAGCAGAGGACAGGGGGCAGGGAGGGGACAAACACAGTACAAGCTGGAACACTGGTCCCTTCGAGGCCAAAGGCCACAAAGCCACAGTGGATAGAGGAAAAGGAAAGAGAGGCAGACATGTAAACCAGCACCACTTATGCTTGGGCCGCGACGACAAAATCCCACAGCCTGGGGCTTACACAACAGACTATTTTTTCACAGTTTGGGAGCTGTGAGTCCAAGATCAAGGTTCTGGAAGGTTTGGTTCCTGGAGGGAGCTCTCCTCCTGGCTTGTAGGTGTTGCCTTCTCATAGTGTCCTTGCGTAGGAGAGAGAGATTTCTCTCTCTTATTATAAGGCCAGGGTCCTAGCAGGTTAGGGCCCCACCCTACAGCCTCCTGTAACCTTAATTCCCCCCTGAAGCCCCTATCTCCAGGTGCAGTCCCATTGGGGGTTAGGGCTTCCAGATGTGAACTGGGGGACAAAATTCAGCCCATAGCACATGAACTAAAACACACACACACACACACAAAACCCAGGGTGTATATTAGAGGAACTCATTGTGGGGGTCGCCTATGGAGGTGGGCGGTGGGAGTGGTGAGTGGAAATAAGAGGGAATCGGGGCACCTGGGTGGCTCAGTGGGTTGGGTGTCTGCCTTCAGCTCAGGTCATGAGCTCAGGGTCCTGGGATCGAGCCTCGCATCGGGCTCCCTGCTCAGCGGGGAGCCTGCTTCTCCCTCTGCTTCTGCGGCTCCCCCTGTTTGTGCTCTCTCTGAAAACTAAAGAAATAAAATCTTAAAAAAAAAAAAAAAAAGAAAGAGGGAATCAATTGATTTACTGATCAATCAAGAGAGGCGCTGTGTGGATTCAAGGTGGCACATGCCAGGGACGCGGGTGTATGTCCGTCTGGGTGCCCCTCTCCCCCGAGATTTCACAAAACGGGCGAGCGTGTGCCTCTGTGTGGGTCTGGGCCAGGACACACTTTCTGATTTCAGATCGCACTTCTCTTTCAGAAAGTTTTCTCGGCCAGTTCGAACTCCAGCGGTGGAAACTTGAAGCCCGGGATGATTCTGTCCAACACGACGGCGCCGACGCCCTTTCTGACCACGCTGTGGCAGGGGACGGTCGCGCAGGGCGGCAACATGTCCGGCCTGGCCCGCAGGTCGCCCCGCAGTGATGACGGCCAGCTGGCGGCGCTCTACATCCTCATGGTGCTCGGCTTCTTCGGCTTCTTCACCCTGGGCATCATGCTGAGTTACATCCGCTCCAAGAAGCTGGAGCACTCCCACGACCCATTCAACGTGTACATCGAGTCTGACTCCTGGCAGGAGAAGGACAAGGCGTACTTTCAGGCCCGGGTTCTGGAGACCTACCGGGCGGGTTACGTCATCGAAAACCAGTTGGCGGTGGAACGACCCCACACACACCTTCCCGAGATAAAACCTTTGTCATGAACCCACGATTGTTTAAAACTGGGCCAATCCTACCTGGTGATCTGATTTTTCCCATCGTGTGCCTTTTGCATTCTTTATGATTTGGGATGTCATTGGGGTTTTTTGCAATCGTAAGGGGTGAGGGGTGGCTTCATAACCCTGTCTCTCTACAATCACATTCCTTCTCTGATGACGGCCAGACATTCTTACAAGGAATCTGATGATTCCTTCTCTCAGTATCTGTGCCTGCCTTGTTGATTTTAGCAGCTCTGTTTCCCAGACTCCCTGGCAGCTGGCAAGGTCATGTAGAAGTGGGAGCGATTCTTGAGAAGGAAAGGGTGGGTCCTCCATTTCCCTTTGTCCCCACTTCCCAGTGGCTGGGACAGGGATGCGGTAGTGAGCCAGCCTTGACTCTGGAAAAGGACAGCATCCTCACAGAAAGCAGAACATCAAGAGTCTAGGCAATGTCATGGGACAGGGTTTCTCTGCCTTCCTGCTCACCCACCAGCTCAGGCATTGTGGGAAAGAAACTAACTCTGATCTTCCTTGGGCCCCTGATATTTTGGTTCCTGTCAAAATAACAGAGTCACTATCCTAACTAATATCTTATTTTATGGGACTGAGACCAGAGGCATACTATTCCCATATTTGTCACAAGCATGCCCCCTGCCCTTGTCACAGGACAATACCACTCTGCCCTTGTCACTATTGCCCTCGCTATGGGGGCTCCGGCCTCCTCTTCCTCCCTGCCTCCTGCCTCTCCCCTACATCCACCCTTCACACATACCCCCTCCAAACACACCCACACTCACACCCACAGATACACACGTGCACACACAGAGAAACACACACACAGACACTTCCTACTCACACATGTCAATCTCAAAATAACTCATTTCCTACAGGACTGAGATGCCAGAGAAAAAGTTTCTACTTCAGAACATGTACCAAGGGGAGGGTGGGGTGCACCCCCCACCTCAGAACCCAGGAGAAGGAATGGGTCTGGGTAAGTGGCAACACATGGGATCAAGGGGACAGGGCCTCTCGAGGTGATGTGCCCATCGTGGTTGAATTGTGTCCGCCCAGAAGACATGTTCAAGTCCTAACCTTGGTACCTGTGAATGTGACCGTACCTGGAAAGAGGGTCTTTATAGATGTCATCAGGTGAAGATGAGGTCACTGGGGTGGGTCCACATCCAATATGACTGGTGTTCTTATAAGACGTGGGAAATCAGATCATGGACACATGGGGAGAACCCTCATGAAGACAGGGAGAGACTGGAGTGACCCATTTGTGAGCCAAGGATGACCAAGGACTGACAGCCACACCAGACCAGGAGAGGCACGGAGGGGCTCTCCCCTACGGGCTTCACAGGAACATGGCCCTACCACACCATGATTTCAGACTTCTGGACTCCAGAACTTGAGACGAGGAGTTTGTAATGTTTTACTTGGGTCCTGTTAAGTCAGCCACAGGAAACTCGGACAGTGTCCCCCTTCCCCCCTGCCCCCGAGACAGCAGCTTTCCCCTCCACTCTTCTCCTCACTGGACAGAAGATTCTCTGGGAACCTTCCCTCACAGATGGGAGAGGGGAAGGGATTAGGGTGGAGCTGTGTGGTGCTGGGGCCGTTGCTCAGGGTGGTAGAAGAAAACCCCCTTAGCGTTCCCTGACCTTCGAGAATCCCAGAGAACACGCACCTTGGTTTCAGCATGCTTCTCCAGGGGCTACATTAGCGCTCTGGGACATCCTGCTTGCTTGCCCATTCCTGAAAAGGGTGGAATATTTAAGTAAAGCATTAATTGTTGGAAACCTGCATATAGTATAAATGAAAAGCAACACATAAGCATCATTGGCCGTCCTCAGTGCACGAATGGGGCCCAGCTGACTGTAGCCCTTGCTTCGTGGACTAGTCCATGGTGCCTGTAGGCGAGCTTGGAGGCAGGGGTTAGGGCACCTCTGGCATGGACGACTATGTCCCCGCGATGAGTGCTTCTTTGGGTCAGAATCCTTTGAAAATCTAATGAAAGCTATGATTCCTTGTACCTGAAAAATGCACATGGACACATTTTGCCCAGCATCTCAGGGGCTCATGGGCTGCTGGAAACCCTCTCACACCTGCTTGCCCCCCATGGACCCTGTGTGAGCTCTCTGCTTCCGACAGACACACATTGCCCATGGGGAAGGCAGGTGGGCCGGGAGCGCAGATTTGGAGGGGGACCGGGAGCGCATGCGACCCGCGGATGTGAGTCAGGGTGGGCACAGCGGCTGGTACCCCAGGCCCAGCAGCTAGCTGGTGCTTACCCCCACTGGGATTCCTGGGACTTTAAAGGCAGAGGGAGGTCCCATGATCTGTAGTCCTCCCAGTCCTCAAGAGACGAGGGATCCAGCACCCTCCTTGCTGCACCCCTCAAACCTTTTATAAGCCACACAATTTCAGATGACCACACGTTAAAATTTGTTTGAACATGCACGGAGCACTTGGTGTGTCCGGATACTGTCCTGAGCTCTTTAGAAATGGAATCTCAACATTTTGTATGCAATATTTTATGTGTTCCCTGGATAGGGCAACATGCCTTGGAGGAGTTAAGTTCTTTTTAAAAATTAAAGTCATTCATCATGATCTGTGGCGTGCATTTTCTTCAAATCATTAGGACACTTTTAGAAATGGAGGTGGACTCTGGGGGAGGCTCTGGTGTGGCAGCCCCAGGGGATCAGGAATAAGGAAATAAGATCGCCTCTGGGTAGTTAAACTCTGCCATCAACCCCCTGATGTCTACAGATAGAAAGCAGAGGGAGCAAAGAGCCGTCTGGGAATGCAGACGCAGTCTTAATGGACCTGCGGGGTTTTAAGGGAAGCTGGAAATACAGATATCTATTTGAAATCTCTTGATTTTGAAATGTTGGTACCTAATTCCATTTTTTTTAAAAAAGTGCATAAGCCAAACGAAAAATGACCTTGAGTTGAATTCTACCCAGAGACCACTGATTTACAAGCTTGGCTTTGAAGGGACAGAAGAGCTGCCCTCAGGTCCAGGTCACACTTGATAGAGAGCAGCGTTGGGGAGGGGTACGGGCATCTGACAGGCCGGCTGCCTTGCCAGCTGGATTCACTGGCAGCACTCCCCACAGTGTGGTCCCCTGGCCACCGAACCCTGTGTCCCAGCCCCATGATGAGGCTCTGCCTCAGACTGTCTCCATTCATCAGACTCTCGCATTCAGTCCCCTCACCCCGTCACCCCACAAGAATACCTTACAACCCCAATTCTGCTTCTCAGACTCTTGGGACCAGTTGTGAGGGTCCACCCTGGAGAGGTGGACCCACTCTACATGCGGACAAATCAGGCTTCAGAGCCTCTTATGAGACTGAGGGCTAAGCGGGGACCGTGGTGAATTAGCCACACGAGGAATGTCATTTCCACCTCTGCGTCTCCTGGAGCCACCCGGCCTGGCTGGGCAAGTAAGCTTTAGAACTTCTCCGGTATAGACAGGCCGTGTGCAATTCAGTGGACAGTGGTCCTTGAAGAGTTAGCTCCAAGTTTAACTACACCTCCCAGAGGTTCAAGGACACACCAAAGGTCATTGGTTGCTTAAAGGAGGAAGCCCGCAGGAGTGCTGCTTCCCTGACTTTGGACCCTGGCCCTCTGCCCTCCTGCAGCTGCTTTAACAGGCCAAGGGCTCCTAGAAGCCTTGAGGTGGGAAAGGGAATCGCCCTTAGCCACCACAGGAGCAAAGACTTAGTGAACACTGCAGGAGAGGGTGGGGACAATGAATTTACTGATTTTATTCATTTGCACACACTAAGTCCACCTGAGCACTTTTTATAGGATATCATTTAATAACATCAGACAATTTACACTCAAAAAGGATCCTAATATCCCCAGGGATCTGCTTAGAAAGACATAAGGTAGTCCAGTGTATCCATCGGCCAAGCCATTAAACAAAAAGTTGGCGTGGGGGGTGGGGCGCCTGGGTTGCTCAGTCAGTTAAGTATCTGCCTTGGGCTCAGTTCATGATCCCAGCATCCTGGGATTGAGCTCCGCGTCCGGCTTTGTGCTCAGCACTGAGTCTGCTTGTCCCTCTCCCTCTGCCCCTCTCCCCCCAGCTTGTGCTCTCTCGTTCTCTCTCTCTCTCTCTCAAATAAATAAATAAATAAAATCTTTTTTTTTTTAAAGAGCAAACCAAGCCACAAGGAAGGCAAACTGCAAAATATGAGAATATGGTTTGAACTATTGCCTTTGCACTGGCCCCTAACTTCAACCCGCCCCCCCCCCCACCCCCCAGGACGCTGCCAGAATCCAATAGCAGTCACCGCAAGAGTTAGAAATGAGCGGACAGGCAAAGAACATTGCTCTGGATTCCATAACCTTTAAACTCCCAGGCAAGGCTGCGCTGAGTACTGCTAATGCGTGGGGCTCGCTGGAGACTACACCCTGTCTTAAATCCACATCAGCAGATGATGTCTCCGTGGGCACAAATGAGATGTAAATACTAAATCAGACTAAGAGAGATAAACGAAGGCTGCAAGGACTGGCAGACAAAAGAAATGTACAGGAAGCTGTACACTGTCTCAAGTGACATTACCACTGCACATTGATAAGGGCTGCACATTGATAAGGGGTACCACTGCACATTGATAAGGGGTGGCAAATTCTTTAAGTAAGCCGACTGGCTGGATACATAAAAATCTAAATATGGAAAAAGGGAGTCTGGAGATTGAGAGTAATTGGCCCCTCAGGTGCACTGGTGTGTCTACTTGACGTCAGCAGAGCTGGTGCCAGGTATCGAGATTTCTAAAAATACTGGGTATTGTTGGCCAGTCTCTGCGTGTGAAGGCACCGCGGGCGCGGCTGCCCCCTGGCGGTCACGTCGAGGATATGTCTCAATGCACGGGGAGCCCTGAGCACCAGAGGTCAAGTGATGCTTTGCTTGGGGCCGGGCCAGGTGCTCAGAGGCTAAACTTCTTTTCACTTGTCAAGTTCCGCGAGACAGGGCTCACCGTGGGCACCATTATGAAACAGGAAGATGAAAGCCTGGAAAGAGAGAAGCAGTCCCTAGGAAGTGTCTTCTCTGGGCAGGGGCCCTGAGGGCTCTGAATTCTGGGGAAGTCACTAGGACCCCTTCCTTTGTGCTGGAATCTGCTCACCCCCTCCCCATTTCCAGAAACGACTCTTTATCATCCTTTCCAGCTTTGGAAAATGGTCTCTCATTTAGACCTAAACCCCTTTCACTTTCAGGCCTATGACCCCTTATGCTCTGCGTGGAGAAAGGTCTCTACACGGGCAACCTCCGAGCACCTCTGACATTTTTCATCTCCTCCTCACCCCAGTGGTGAGGGAGGGATTCCTGCCCCAGGGTTATGGGGACGGTGAACGCACCACACCCAACCCTGGACAGATGAGACCAACAGCAGGCTATTAGTCTCATATACTGACAGCCAGAGGGAAGGGGGATACCACACGCCACGGAGGGGCCACACGAGAGTCACAATCAGGAACAGAGTGAATAGGCAGGGCTCTGAGAGACAGGCTTCGTAGTACCAAGAGGGTGAGGTGGCCTGGTTCCCACTGGAGGCTGTGATGGGCTTGTCTGAATAATTCCATGAGCTGGGAGGGAACTAGAACCCACTACTCAGGGGTCCACGGGCACAGAGCTTCTGTGTGACAAGAAGGGGTGTTTGGCTGGGGGGCCTTCTCCACAGGAGTGGCGCAGGGGAGGGGAAGCTGCCATTAGACCCTTCACAGCCCTCCGATTCCTCCAGATATCAAGGCAGCACATAATAATGGGCTGTAATTTTAGGGCTTGCACCACCGCTGGGGACGTCTAGGCAGGAGATGCACTGAGTCGGGTGCTGGGCCATGGGGGCGAGTGAAGGCCACACCCAGCCCCTGCTCCTCTAGCCAAGTTCTGGGCTCTGGAGTGGGACCATGGCTGCTGACAGAAGGGGAGTCTTTTGCCAACTGGCTCCAAGGACCCTGTCTGGGCTTGTAGAGCTGTTGACTCTCATTTCCTTGGTAACTTCCACACCTGCCACTGAGTGTGGACTTAGTTTCAAAGATAGGAAGTGGTGGGAGGGCGTGCAGGAGGTGAGCTGGGTGGGCTCACTGCCCCCACCCCCCACCAACGGGTCTGGAAGGCTCCGCCCAGGAGGACGGAGGTGGCTCTGAGGTAACTTAGCAGCAAAAGGTCTTAAAACAGCATGAAGAATGGAGAATGTGCCTGCTTTCAGGAAAACCCAGGAGATCCATAGGAAAGAACCTAGGGTTTCTAGGCTGCTTTTGAAAAATAGCTTGTCTGTGAGAATTCAGTGATTATATTAATTTTCTAAGGCTACCATAACAAGTTCCCACAAAATTAGTGACTTGAAATGATAGAAATTTATTCTCTCACAGTTCTGGAGGCTAGAAATCTAAAATCTAGGTGTCGGCAGGGCCGTACTCACTTCCTCTGAAGGCTCGGCAGTGTGGGTGGGTGGGGGGGTCCTTCCTGTCTATTCTAGCCTCAGATGACCCCAGGCTTTCCTTGGCTAATGGCTGCCTCACTTGGTCTGGCTTCACTTGGTCTTCTCTGCTGTGTGTGTATTTTTCCTCTTCTTCCAAAGACACGAGTCCTTGGATTGAAGACACCATCCTAATCCAGGGTGATCTCATGTAGATCTTTACTTTAATTACATCTGCCATGGCCCTATTTCTAAATGAGTGCCCATTTTGAGATTCTGGGTGGACATGAATTCCATTCAATCCACTACTGTGATTCTAGGCCAAGAGTTTAGAAAGTGCCTGGCCCAGAATGCGTGCAGAATACTCGGTCAGTGTTACTTGTTCTCACCAAATGGAAGTTGCTACTATAAGCCCAATTGTGACTTTTCTCAAGTGACATTACCACTGCACATTCTCATCCCTCAGCAGACGTGCCTTATCACTTACTTTGTAGCTATCAGTCAGGGTCTGCTCAGGAAAACAGAAGCCTCTTTGTTTTGACAGAGAAATTAATATGAAGAGTTCGATGTGAATATGAAGAAACAGATGTGAAAAAACTGAAGAGACAAAAAAGGGAACCAGAGATCCTAACTGAATGGTGCAATCTGCAAACAGGACAACAGGAAAAGGTGGGGGGTCTTGTTACCCTTTCACTGCCATGTAATGGATTGCCCTGTAAATCCTACACCGCTAGCTGAGCAGGGACTGGGAAGTAAGACTGTTTATTTAGTATTGAAGTGTAAACACACCCATGGGAGCTAGTCCTTACAGGCTGGATGCCGCCTTTCAAGGCTGCATGCCGTGCACACGCTAGATTGATGCTTCCTGCCTGTTTTACTTTAAAGGGTGGCTTTTCTTGGGGCACCTGGGCAGCTCAGCTGGTTAAGCATCTGACCCTTGAGTTCCGCTCAGGTCATGATCTCAGGGTCCTAAGATCAAGCCCCCTTGTCAGGCTCCACACTCGCGGGGGGTCTGCTTCCCCTCTCCCTCTGCTTGCTTGTCCATGCTCTCTCTCTCTCCAAAATAAATAAATCTTTTAATAAAATAAAATAAAGGGTGGCTTTTCTGATATTGGGGCAAAAAAAGAAAAGAAAAACTCCACAAAGTTTCAGCTATTAAGGAAGTCCCCAAGAGCTGGCAAGACTGAATGCGGCCCAGTCAAGAATTTGTGAATTAGGGAGCAGCTGAGTCAGGCACTCAAGGGCTGGCCCTGCATTAGGAGAGGAAAGGAAAGGCATCATCATGTGGTCAAGTCAAAGGGAAGGAGCGAGGCCCACATGCAGCTGGGAAAACTAAGAAAGGGAAACCTCATTTAAAATGGAGTCTGGAGGCAGGTAGGGGAACTAGCTTGCCGTACCACTTAGGGTCAACAGCCAACCAACGGGAAGACACATACTTGGCATTCCCAACACAAAGCGTATACTTTACGACCCCAACAGCAGGAAGAAAGATTTCTTTCTCCTCCCCCAGCAACAGTGCTGCCAATGAGAGACAGTCACAGCTCAGCCAATGAGAGACAGTCATAGCCCAGCCAATGAGGGACAGCCATAACCCAGCCAATGAGAGACAGTCACAGCTCAGCCAATGAGGAACAGTCATAGCCCAGCCAATGAGAGACAGTCACAGCTCAGCCAATGAGAAGCCACTACACTTCAACCTTGCAGTTTTCCCCCAAGGACTTTGTGTTTACAACCCCTCCCAAACCCCCTTTTCCCCTATAAAAGACTTCTCTCCTTCATTTTCCAGACTTGCCTATGGTTTTGCAGAAGTTGGCTTGTCCTACATTGCAGTTCTCTGTTATTCCCGAATAAACCCATCTTTTGCTGGTGAAATGAGTCGAGTTTTATCTTTAAGGTTGACGGAGCCATGAAGGAAACGAGGCAGAAGATGTATTTTCTTTGTGCACGTGTGTTCACAGGATCTTTGGGAGAAATTGAAGCAGTTGTGTTTTGATGCAGCCAGATGAGGATGAACACATTTGATGACTACAGTTCTGGAGCCGACTTCTTAAATCGAAGACGTTGGGGCCATCTTCAGCACTGAGGTATTCAAGGTGTCTTCTCCCCAGCTCACAAAGGGTTATAGCTTTACTCAGTCACCAGATGGGACACACTCGAAGTGGACACGCTAACTCAGCAAAGAGCAGCCACTTGTCCCCCTGCTGAACTGCACTCAATTCTGGGACAGCTGACCGCAGAACATCACACTGCCAACAAGGTAGCGTATCATTGGATTTCGAAGACGTGGAGGAACATTCTAGACCAGAGTTTGGCCAACGATGGCCAACAGGCCAACTCTGGCCTGCCACCTGTTTTTATAGCCCTTGTGACGGACATCATATGGATCACAAATCCAAAATTATTGACTATCGGCCCTTTAAAGAAAAAAAAAGTGTGCTGACTCCTGTTCTAGAACCACCCTAAATATACGTTGGCCACGTATGGCCCTGTGGACGCACAGGCTGGAGCATGCCACTGCAGGGGTCGCAGGCGAGAGGCGCCGTGAGCGCTGTCTGAAGTCAAACTGAGGCGGGTCCCGGCTGAACACACCCCACGGATCTTCATAGGAGTTTTGTCTGTTAAGCATAGAATAACAGAATTTGGAATTAAAAAAAAAAATCATTAGGCCCAAAATAATGCACTTCGTAATTTTTTTTTTTTTTGAGTGCTTTTGTGTCTGTTAAAAGCCACATATCTGACTATTGTGCTAAAAAATACACGCCCAGCTCCCGTGCAGAAACATGGCTGTCTTATCAGCGCCCTCCATCGAAAACCCCTGGGCTGGACACCCAGGGAAACATCCCGAGCGGCCTCTGGTTGTCATAGCAGCCGCTTGCCACGCGGGGGCAGAACATCCCCGGCTACCACGGAGCCCTGCCCCGCAAGAAACCCTGAGTCCCAAAGTCTCTGCCTTCAGGGGGCTCTCGGGACCCCTGGGAGAGAGGAGGTCTAGTCGGGTGAGCATCGGGGCAGCGTCCACTGAATTACTGAATCAGTAATTACCTGCGGCACTGAATCAGAGGCAGAATGAACTACTGAATTTCAAAGGGCTTTTTTGGTTAAAGTCAGGGCAGCCTGCCACATACGGTTTCCATTCTTCATTTGATTCTATTGTGAGGCAGGCTATTTCTCTTACACAGGGAAACGTTTCTACGAGAAGATGCAAATGGAGCTTTAGAGGATTGGATTAAAAAATGTTTGACAGCAAGAATTTTAAACATGCTGGCATAGAAACGGCTGATTCCCTGCAAAGAGCTAATATGTTTATTGCAAACTCTTCACTCTTAAATAGATTTGTCTTTTTAATAGATAATAGACACACGGTAAAAAACAAACAAACAAACCCACAAATCATCAAAACGGATACTGCTCAGAAGCAATACAATGATTCTTCGGTCTCCTTTCGGAGATAGTCTGTGTATATACCTTTTTATGTACAAAAGGTATACAACACACACTGATCTGCATCATGCTTATTTTTTCCTACTTAGCACTATATTGAAGATTGTTCCACGTTAGTGCATGGACATCTTGCCTCATTCCTTTGAATGCTTGAATGCTTCAATAAGGATCCCATTGAATGGATTTCCATGCTTTTTTTTTTTTATGAGAGAGATAGAGAGAGGCGGGGGTGGGGGGATTAGTGGGGAGGAACAGAGGGAGAGGGACAAGCAGACTCTGTGCTGAGTGCAGAGCCTGATCTTAAGACCCTGAGATCATGACCTGAGCCATAACCAAGAGTCAGACCCAACCGACTGAGCCACCCGGGTGCCCCTCCAAGCTGTCTTTAACCAGAACTCTCTTGATGGACATTTAGATGACTTCCCAATCTTTTGTTGTTACAATGGGGTGATGACTAGGCTTGCACATCTATCCTGGAAATCTGCTCACAGCTTAGTCCCCCAAATTCCTAGAAGATGACTGAGTGATCAGAAGGGATGTATGTTATAAAATTTTAATGACGCCAATTAATCCTCCAATGATACTAATAACTGACTTCTATGAGCTGTCACTGTATGTCAGACATCATTCTGACTGCTTTGTAAACCGTGGCACTATGGGTAAATTCAACTCACAGGTGATCCTTACTCATTTATTGTAGTAAATGAGATCTCTTTGTAATTTCAGTTTGCATTCATATTATGAATGAGAATGACCATATTTTTATTTCATTTTAATTTTTTTAGAGTGCGAGAGAAAGCCCGTGTTCACAAGTGGGGTGGGAGGGTGGTGATAGAGGAGGGGCAGAGGGAGAGAGAGAATCTTAAGCAGGCTCCACACCCAGTGCAGAGCCAAGGGGGGGCTTGATCTCACCATCCTGAGATCATGACCCTGAGATCACGACCTGAGCCCAAATCAAGAGTCAGATGCTTAACCAATTGAGCCACCCAGGCGCCCCATTTTTTGTTTAAAAGACGATTGTACTTCTTTTACTTTGTGACTACTTGTTTATATCTTTTGACCATCTTTCTGTTGAGTTGCTGACCTGTTTCTTAATGTTAAAAGCCTTTGAATATTAAAAAATGCAAATGCTTCCCCTGGTTTATCATCTCTTGACTCTGCTAATAGTAGTTTGTTTTGGCCCCAAAGAAAATTTTAATTCTTATGTGGCTGGATTTTATTGGTCTTATCTTTTGCGATTTCTGACTTCTGTGTCATGCTTGGAAAGACTGCCACAATCTGGGATTATAAAAATAAATCCCCCATGTTTGTGCTAGCACTTTCATGGCTGTATTTTTAAAAATTATAACTTAGCTCCATCTGGAATTTATTTTGGTGTAAGTATTAAAGCAGAGATCCAATTTTACTCTTTCCCAGATGTCTCCGCAGTTGTCCCATGCCTTCATGAGATAACCCAGCTTTTCTACACTAATTTGAAACATCCTTTTTATTTAATATTATTTTCCTGAATGTTTTTGAGTCTATTTTCGGACTTCATTCCGTTCCATTGATCTGTCTGCTTGTTTGTATGCTGGAATCAAGCCCTTTTAATTTCTGTGGCTTTACAATACATTTTAACAGCTTGCAGGGATATTTCATTACTCCTCCCCCCCCCCCAGAATTTTCTTAGCTATTCCTGCATGTTCCATTTCCCATATAAATTTTCCACTCAACTTGTCTATGTTAATTTGAATGAGGCCAGGCTCTCAAAGTCTTTGTTTAAATAAGAAATCTAACAGATTTATTTACCTCATGCTTCCTATGAAGGAAGAGAGAAGCCAAAGAAAGAAAATTCGTGAATGGAAAGTTCACCTTTGGAAAAACAGAGGCATCTCTTTAAAATATTTCTGTCAGAGCCAACTTCATTAAGTAAGACGACCAGTTGGCATTATAGCCTTTGGGGAAGTTAAGGTTGCCTTTCTCAGGGTAGAGCAGCAACCTTGGAAAACCAGGTGACTTGCCTACTCCTATGTTGGGAGAACGTCTGTAAGGATGGATGATGATGATGCAGGATGCTGTCCGCTCTTCTCTGAAGCTGTTGGGGCAGGGGGGGCGGGAAAGGATCGCTTTCTCCCTTCAATTTTGCTGCAATTCTGCTGTGATTTTTTTTTTCAAGCCTCAAAACCGGAATTCTGTTCATTGGTACTGAAAGAAAAAAAAAAAAGGTCTGAAAAGCATAAAATAGGTTACTGGAAAGGAAAAGAGAGGAATAAGATCATTAACAAATGGAATGTGGGCTGGGATCGTTTGACATTTGGAGTAGTTCTGAAATACAAAACAAAACCAGAACGACAACAAAAACCAAATAAAAATCTCTATCGATGTTTTCATTGAGATTATACTAAACCTACAGATTTATTTGGGAAGAATTTGTCATCTTTACACAAGTGAGCCTTTCTAGCAAAGTGTAGGAAATTGTTGCATTTAGTCAAATCTTCCTTTTTGTCTCTCTGTCTTTTAGATTTTCTTTGTGTATGAATCTTATACATTTATTGTACCCTCGGGTGTTTTATCTGTTTTGGTTCTTAATTCTTTTTTTTTAAGATTTTATTTATTTATTTGAGAGAAAAAGAGCACGAGCAGGGGGAGGAGCAGAGGGAGAAGCAGAGAGAGAATCTCAAGCAGACTCCATGCTGAGCACAGAGCCCGATGCGGGGCTCGATCTCATGACCCTGAGATCATAACCTGAGTCAAAATCAAGAGTCAGACGCTTAACTGATTGAGGCAGCCAGGTGCCCCATTTTTGGTTCTTATTGTAAGTAGAATCTTTTCTTTAATTATATTTACAAAGTGCTGTTAATACAGATCCCTGGATATTGATTTTTTTTTTTTTTTACTATTTATTTTGTACCCACGCAGCTTATTGAATTATTCTACGGTTGCTCATAGTTTTGCCATTAATTCTCTGCATTTTTCCAACCACACAGTCAATAGTAATTTTTTGCTTCCTCCTTTCCAGTTTTTGTACCTCTTGTCTGAGTCAGACAATTCGGCCATGTTAAACGGTAGGGGTGGTGACAGGTGATTTTGTCTCCCCGTCGAGCACAAGTCTTATTTCTGTCTTGAGGTATATTTAATTTGGCATCTTAGAGAATTAGCTATCTTCTTATTTATCAAGACTTTAAAAATCAGGATGAAATTGGAATTTAACAAATACCTATCATCTGTGTAGATGAACACATCTTCTTGGGACTTATTCATGTGGGAAATCACATTCATAGATTTCCTAATATTGGACAACTCCATAACCGGCATCGACTGCATTTGTCTGTCGCATTTATTCTTTTAATGCACTGTTGGATCTGTTGGATAGTATTGTATTTAGAATATTTGCATCTGTCTCCATAAGTGAAGTGGGTCTGTGGTTTCCTTTTATCACGGTGGTTTTGTTGGGTTATCATTGATCTGCTAGCTTCATCAGAAAAACTTGGAAGTTGTTTTCTTTCTCCAGGCTCTACAGCAGTTTAAAAACAGCATTCTCACGGGCTTCCCCGCAAGGCTCAGGCCGGTCCCCAACCGCCCGAGCGTGACACAGAAGGCCCAACAAAAAAAAAAATAAATAAATAAAAATAAAAACAGCATTCTCTAATCAGTAGAGGTTTAGTAGGATTCACCTGTTGAACTGAGCCAGATGCTTCTCTGGGTGGATGACTTTTTTTTTTTTTTTTTTTTAGAGAGAGAGCTTGCGCACAGGTGGGGGGAGTAGGGGGATGGGGAGAGGGAGAGAGAGACTCTCAAGCAGCTCCACCCCCAGCATGGAGCCCATCGCAGGGCTCGATCTCATGACCCTGAGATCATGACCTGAGTCGAAATCAAGAGTCAGATACTTAACCAACTGAGCCACCCAGGCGCCCCTGGATGGATGACTCCTTAGCAAGTTTCTCAGCATCTTCTATGGTAACTGACATTTTCTGATTTTAAAAATCTCTTTTGGGGTCAGTTTCGATTATTTATATTTTCCCAGAAAGCCATTCATTTGCACAGAATTGAGCAGAAGGGCATCATTTCTTTGATTTTCTCTATAGCTATGGTTATTCCATTCACGATCCTTATTTGGTGTGTTTGTGCTTTTTCTTTTATTTCTTTGTTAGGGTAAATAATGGTTTTCCATTTTATTTATTTATTTATTCCTCAAGGAACCAACTCTTAGATGTGTTATGAGCATTATTGTTTTTCTGGTTTCTAAATTCTGCTCTTATCCCTTTTAATCTTTTTTCTCCCTGCTGTCTTTAGGCTCATCTTGTTATTCTTACCCACACATCTGGAATTAGGTACTCAGTTTAAAATTTAAAGCAGCTTTATTGAGAAATAAATTACATACGGTAAAATCTGCCCACTCTAAGGCTAATAACTCGATGGCTCTTCTCGCTCAGGCCTGCAGGGGGCAGAACTGCAGTGGGAAATGGCAGCTGGGCTGGCTTCTTCCGTTCAGCACTACTCGTCTGCTTCCACTCCAGAGACTTGTTAACTGTGCTGTGAATGAGCAACAGGCCAAGCGTCTAGAGCTAACGCTTTGTCTCCTGCGCACGCTGTTGAAGCCTTTGAAGACTTTGCACCAAGCCGGTGTTCAACAGCGGCCCCCCGTGGCACCTGGAGGCAACAGCAGCAGAGGATTGTTGAAGCGCTGGGCCCCTGCGCTGGGCTGCCCTCCCTACCGACTCTGGACCAAATCCCAGACAGTCCTGGTCAACCCGGAGGCCTTAAGAGGGAAAGAAATATAGGATTTCCTGCTAACCAGGCACTGGGAGCTTAGGTAGTTGGTTGGGAGAAGACATGAGGTGTGACTGTATTTGTGCCTTGGATTTGTGGGGTGGTTCATGTCATCACAGTTTATTATTATTTATTGGTTTTAAAGCTGAGGTTTGGGATGAAGAAGTGACTCGACCACAGTCCCACAGTTAGTAAGTGAGAAAGCCCCAGCTAGAACCCAGAACCTCCAATTCCAAAGGCTGGGAGTGTCCCTCTGCACCTCCCTGGAGACAGGATATGACACTAAATGTCCCCAAATGATGGAGACAATGACATTAAAAAGGAAAGGCAAGGGGCACCTGGGTGGGACAGTCGGTTAAGCAACTGACTCTTGGTTTCGTCTCAGGTGGGGATCTCAGGGTCGTGGGATTGATCCTCACCTGGAACTCCATGCTCAGCTCTGAGTCTGCTTAAGACTCTCTTTGCCCCTCCCCACTGTGAGTGCTCTCTCTCTCTCTCTCTTGCAAATAAATAAATTAAAAAAAAAATTTTTTTTTAAAGGAAAGGCAAGAATGACATAAGTTAAAGATTTTTAAAATATGCAAAACATCTTTTAAATGGTCTCTGGAAGTTTGTACCCCCTGCAAAGGCAGAAACATCTGGAATCTGTGCTACTGGTCAGGAGAACCTACAAGCGTCCTTTGTCTGGGGCAGGGCAAGGAAGAAGTTTTGCGGCTTTCCGAAGGACTCCTGAACTGTCATTTTTAATGTCCTTTTGCACTGCAGGGAGTCAGAATTGGTTGTTGAGTTCTGCCTTCCCTAGAAAAATTCCTTCGAAAGAATGTCAAGTGTGGTTATGAGCATGTGTTTATTGACTTTTTTTTTTAAGTGCCCATTCTGACATCCTGAAATGCAAAGGCACTTTGTTTCTTTTCCTTTTTTTTCCTTTTCCTGGCTGGTGAAATCCACATCCTTGCTACCTTGGCCCCCCATTTAGACATCTTCTAAGCTGACTGGTTTTTTAGTAGAGAAAAGAAAAGAAGAGAGATAAGAAAGAAAAAGAAAGAGAAAGAAAGAAAGAAAGAAAGAAAGAAAGAAAGAAAGAAAGAAAGAAAGAAAGAAAGAAGAAAGAAAGAAGAAAGAAAGAAAGAAAGAAAGAAAGAAAGAAAGAAAGAAAGAGGGAGAGAGAAGGGAGGGAGGGAGAGAGAAGGGAGGGAAGGAGGAGGGAGGGAGGGAGACAAGCCATGATCCTCTGGAAGAGTTTGGTCTCTAATGTCATAGGAGCCGGAGGGTATTGGGGTCCCTTTCTCCCAGAACTGTGGCTCAGAGAAATATTTGCCAGGTGAATGGCTTTGCTTGATTGCTCTTTGTCTAGACTGAACCAGAAGGTCTGAAGAGACATACACAAATAGGAGGAAAATTCTTGGCCCTCATAGTGGTACACGTTGTTCCATTTCACTGTTATGTAAGCATTCGGGAATGGCAAATAGTGAGCGTCATCCACACCGCATCATCGGGCAGGCAGCTGCCCAGTCCCTGGGACCGTGATCTCCAACCCCCTCCCAGCCCCAGGCAGGGCACTTTTCATCAGATGGTACCATGTGGCCATAGCCATGACAGAATATAGAATTCTTTTTCTAAAATAACATTTGTATTTTCTATATAAACCTTAAACTTCATTTTCCCATTGTCTATCAGGGCTTTCCATGTGAAAGAAATAGGGTGAGGTTTACCTCGAAGTGAAACATGAACACTGAGAAGTGAACACCGCGCAAGGGCACAGTTCTGTGACCAAACCCATGAGACAGAGTATGACCGGCACCCTAGCATCCTCCTCCCGCCACCTTTCTTTACTTATCTTCAGCTGAAGGCTATCTGTTATCCTGACTTTTACCATCACAGTTTCATTTTGGCCAACAGGCAGGGTTTCAAGGTCATGGATATGCCTCAGCAAGGACGGTCTGCAATTCAAGCTGGAGGGTGAGTGGTTGGGAGAATTCGAGGGACCCCGGGTCCAGCCTGCAGTGACATTCAGGGTGTGGGAGGAGACTGCCTTTGGTTTCAGCCATCCCCGCTCTGGGATCTGGGAGCAGTGTGACACTAGGACACATCACTTCTCTGAGCCTGAAAGAGTGTCTGCCCTCTTTAAGGGGGAATAAGTCCCCTGCGTCCCAGGATTAGAGAGGCAGAAACCAGGCCAAGAGCACCTGGCACAGAACTATGCCCTCACCTTAGTGCCCCTTGTACGGTGGGGATGAGACCAAAGGCCACGTTTCTTTGTTGCCCCCATTTTTCTGGAGCTTCTTGCTCCCCACACCCCATGCCATCGTCCTGCTGGGCTGAATGCTGAAACCTGACCTCACAGATGACACACCGCACCCCCTCCTTCAGCTACCTCCACGGAGCAGGAGTGGCTCCTCCCCACGCCTCCCCAGGCTTCCTTCCTGCCTTCCTGGGACCAGAGGGGATCAGATCCTGCTATCCTCCTCCGCCTTACAGGGGAGGAAACTGGCTCCACGCTGGGGAGGAATTTGCCCAGGGTCACAGGGCGAGGGCACAGCTGGGACCAGAGCCCTGGCTGCTGACCCTGTTCTGCCCTTTGCTCTGTGTCACCTGGCGTCCTCCTTTCTGCCCCTTCTCACCTCAGCTGGTCAGTGTGACAAATCTCTGTCTGTGTGGCAGAGAAGTGTGGGTCCGGCCATCCCCGGACAGAGAGACAGCAGGAGCCTAAATACAGCTTAAATGGAGATTTGCATTTAATGAGTGGATGTAGTCGTTATTGAATAGGGAACACACAGACACGGTTAAATGTCTTTGGATTCATAAAGAACACACAGTGAGAATTCTCCCCCCACTGCTGCCCTCCATCTACTGAATTCTCTTCTCCAAGTAACTCCTGTTCTTACTTTCTCCAGCATCCTTAAAGCAGCTTTCCAATGCCTATACACGCAAACTAGATCTATGTGATTTCCCCCACTCTTTTTTTTTTTTTTAAGATTTTATTTATTTATTTTAGAGAGAGAGAGCTCGAGCCGGGAGATGAGCAGAGGGAGAAGAAGAGAGAGATTCTCAAGCAGACTCCACGCTGAGCACAGAGCCAGACATGGGGCTCGATCCCACGACCCTGAGATCAGGACCTGAGCCGAAATCAAGAGTTGGACGCTTAACCAACTGAGCCAGGTGCCGCTCTCCCCTCCTCTCTTACATGGAGGGTAACATGCTGTCTTCTTTCCTGTTTTCATTGAACCATACATGTGGGGGAGCCCTACACATCAGCACACAAATAGCTTCTGCGTCTCTTGGTCATGGCTCCTCAGCATTCCTTCGCACACCTGTGTTACATTATTGAAACAGAATTCATACCCCATAAAGTTCACCCACTTAAAGTGTACAATTCAATGGCTTTTAATATGTTCAGTAAAGAAGAGTTGTAGAACCAGCACCCCACAATGAATTGTTGAACCCTATATCGTCCCTAAAAGAAACCCTGTACCCCTTAGTTATCACCCCGCAAGCACCACCCCGGCCCTAGGCAACCCCTAATCTACTTTCTGTCCTTATAGATTTGTCCGTTCTGGACATGTCATATACATGCAGTCATGTACTATACTGTTCTTTGTGATTGGCTTCCTTCACTTGGCTTAACGATTTCAACGTCCATCCGTGTTGTAGGGTGTGGGGGCACTCCATTCCTTTTTACCATCAAATAATACTCCATTCTAGGGATCGACTCCATTTTATTTACCCCTTCATCAGTCAGTGGACAGTCGGACTGTTTCCACTTTTTAGCTATTACGAATAATATTGCTGGGAATATCCATATGCAACTTTTTGTCTGGGTGTATGTTGCCATTTCTCCTAGATACATGCCTAAGAGTGGAATGGCTGGATCATATGGCCTATTTGATAATTTACTTATCTAGTCCCATATTGATGAAAATTTGATCAAATTCCAACTTACTTTTTTCATTTTTATTTATTTTTATTTTTATTTTTTTATTTTTTTATTTTTAAAGATTTTATTTATTTATTTGAGAGAGAGAGAGAGAGCATGAGTGGGGTGGGACAAGGAGACTCCCTGCTGAGCAGGGAGCCCAATGCGGGGCTCGATCCCAGGACCCTGGGAACATGACCTGAGCTGAAGGCAGACGCTTAACTGACTGAGCCACCCAGGCGCCCCTATTTTTATTTTTCAATATTTTATTTATTTATTTGACAGAGAGAGAGAGTGTGCACAAGCAGGGGGAGTGGCAGAGGGAGAAGCAGGCCCCTCGGTGAGCAAGGAGCTCGATGTGGGGCTCGATCCCAGGATGCTGGGATCATGACCTGAGCCCAAGGCAGATGCTTAACCAACTGAACCACCCAGGTGCCCCTACAGCTTACTTTTTTAAAGATTTTATTTATTTATTTGAGACAGAGCGCATGCAAGGCGGGGAGGAGGAGAAAGAGAGAGGGACAAGCAGACACCGAACTGAGCACGGAGCCCAATGTGGGACTCGATCTCACAACCCCGAGATCATGAGCTGAGCTGAAATCAAGAGTCAGACGCTCAACCGGCTGCACCACCCAGGCGCCCCTCAAATGACATCTTAAGAGCCAATAACCCTTACGAGTTTGGCAGGTGCTGGTCCTCTTAGTGAGGATTCAGGAGTGGAGCTGCGAACATCGGCTGCTCAGAAACTGCCAAAGCTCCCTGCTTTTCTTTTCTCCCAGACTCTTATTGTTCTAGAACTTTCTGGTTAAATGTACTTAGATTCCAGTGTGGACCGTGACTCAGGAGTGTGGGAAAAGGAAGCCCCACTCTGAACGACCTGGCCTTCTGGCCCACTGCCCACTGATCCCTGAGGGGGTGTCCCCCCCCCCCCCGTCCCACACCTGTGCCTTCCTGTCTGGGGTTCCTCATCCGGGAGACAGTCCAAGAGGAAGCTGGTGACTCCTGACCCTGGAGTTTCCTGACCCTGTGACAACAGGCCTCTGCCACACCTGACCATCTGTCACTCCTAGGACAGGTGCAGAACAGGGGAATTCAGGAACCATCCAGGCTATAAGCTGATGAGCCAGCCTCCGGACCAGCCTCCCACCACTGCAGGCCTGGACGGGACCAGGGAGAGCTGGAGACTCCTTGGTACCGGCATGTTTTTAAAAATTCTTTTGCTTTAGACCTTCTCAACATGCTTAAGCCAGGAAGTACTTTGTATTCCAAGCCAACAGTAGACAGATCGATTGCGATCCCCTAATGAACTAGAGAAAACTAGTCCAGCTCTTCTCAGCAAAGTTTCTATTTGGTACTGCCCTAAAATTCTCTGGGTATCGAGTTACTCCCAGCTCAGGAACCTCAGTGTGGCCCGATTTCAGTAGGACTGTGATCACCTGCAGGGAAGACCTCTCATTTTATCTTCTCCATCCACGGCAGCCGCTTAAACTTGCCTCCCCAAGAGTCAAGGAAAAGACCACCTCATGGAACGTGAGTATTCTGCTTCGATACAGGGATGGGCTATTCTAGAAGGACTGCTGTATTTCCCATCAGTAAATTGTAAGTGCAAAATAGCACAGAGGAAAATGTTTGTCTTTCTACAGGATGTGTTTATCCATTAAGATGCAACCAACTTATTCTTATTTTTTTACAAAGAAAAGTAAAGGACAATGTACTGCAATAATTAATATAGTGAGATTCTCTCATGTGGAAATGGACTAGTTTTAAAATAATGTAATGTCCTGTAGTTCTTGGTTGGGTATATTTTATATGTATTTGAACATATCACATCATTCTATAACAACTCTCAGAAAAGCTCTGAGCTTATATACATGTGTTCTCTTGCTCTAATTGAGATTTATGATGTTCTTGTTGGGTTGACTTTTTTTTTTTTTAATAATGATGGGCATTTTCCCCTTCTATACTTCAAGTTCTCAAACCCTTCCACCAACAGTGGTATAAAATTCCTCATCATTGTATCATTTGTTATGGGTGACCAATTTTATATAATTAAATCGTTCATTTGGGCTTTGTCACATGTGGTTTATAGAGTTATTTTTAAACTGTTTCTCCCTTCATCTAAAAGTAATAAGATCATTCACTTATTCTGGCAATTAACTGTAATAAAAAAAAAAATACCAGCCTCCCTGCATCTTGCATTAGCAAAATGAATTAGCAACAATCAAATATCAGATACACAACATTTGCGGAGCAGCTGTGGTCCACGCAGCAAGCTATGGGATACAGCCAATGACACGTTGGAATACATCTGTGTTTGCAGAGGGCAAGAAATGGGGATTTGAGCCAGTCAAGTTCAACTGGAAAATGTCTCACAGTTTTATGTACTATTTCTGTGGCTTTCATTTCATTGTGGACTGGCTCTTCGAGGAGAGAAAACAGTTTTGAATTAAACAGCAATTAAGATCTTAATCTTCTGGTCTTGGAAGGGCACACGGTGTCATTACCGAGGGGCACTTCACCAAGGAGACCGAGAAAGTGCCCACTTGTACCTTTCCCTTTTTAAATTAACTTCTTTTTGAAGATAAATATACAGGGTATAAATGTAAAAAAGGGCGCCGGTGAAAAGTACATCTCATCCCTTAATTCTCTTCCCCAAGGGCAACCACAGGTACTGACTTCTTGTGTGTTCTCCCAGAGATATTTTATGCATATGAGCTTCGAGCAAATATCACGTCCTTCCTTCTATTATGCATATGATTGCACACTATATCATGGTTAGTTTGCTTTTTCATATATTCATATTTAGTACCCCTCCCCCCAAAAGACCTCTCTTTATATATAAGTTGTTAGACTCCTGCCCACTCAACAGAGAGAGCCCCTTGAAGCAGTCCCCATTTCCCCCACATTTCCCACTGATCATTGGCTTGGCCAGGCAACCCTCAGCCCAGGATGCTGGTCTCATCTGGCTCTCTCTGTTTCTCAGTGACCAAGTGGACTCCTCAGGGAGCCCCCAACCAGACCCAGGACAGCACTGGCTTCAGCTACCTGCTGAGAGACCACATGGAGGGGAGGAGCGGCACCAACTCCACCAGGGCCCTGAAACTTCCAGATGGGACCAGTGCTGCCTGGTACATCCTCACCATCATTGGCATCTATGGAGTGATCTTCCTCTTCCAATTGGCCAGCAACATCCTCAGAAAGAATGATAAATCCTTGGAAGATATTTACTACTCCAATTTGACCTCCGAACTCAAAAAGAAAGGTCTCCAAAGCAAGGTGGCCAAATGCTCTGCATTGACCATTAGCAACAGAGCTGTCCTGCAGCCCAACCAGGCCAGCCTGGGGCCAAAATATAAAAATAGTGAGTGCCAAACTGAAATCCAAGGGATCCCTTGAAAGTCAAGGCAAGAAGACCTCCACAGAAGAGGCCCAAACAACCTTCCTACAAGGGGAAGCAGCTTTGAGTTTACCTGGAACCTTGAGAGAGGAGTCAGGTCCTTGAGTGGGGCTGGATGAGCATCACTGGGCTACTTAGGCCAATGGGAGTGTGACCAAAAGCCAGCATCCTGTTTCCTTCTCAGGCTTTGTGGCACTTTGAGACAGGACAGCAGGGGCAGCAGATTCTGGTCATACCCTTCACTGGGAAAGCTTGTGTTCCAGGGAAGGACTTGAGCATCTTGTGTTCTCAGAGAATCTAGGAGATTCCTGAGGGTATACATGAAAGTAGCCTCTTGTCATGGAAAGAAGGCTGAATTTGGAGTTGAGAGCTCTGGATTCAAGTTCAACTTCCAGGGGGTCACATGAACTTTGAATGACTTGTGGCTGTCACCTGGAACGCATGGCAGTGGGATATATGGTTTCAAAGAGCCATTCATTCTAGACGTACTCACTTGAATATAGAACCAAGGTTGTTAATAGCAGAAGTTAGAAGTTCTTCATTTTCATTGAGGGCATGGGGTCCATTGAAAAAGAGCATTAGTTTTGGAGTCAGAAGAATCAAACTCTCGTCAAGGACCTCACCGTTCTGGACCTTAGTTTCCACACAGATAAAATGAGAATGATAATGTCTGTTCTGCCAATCTTATAAAGTAGATAAGAGCTAATGAGATCATGCATATGAATATATTTTTCAAAGTAAAATAAGTATGTAAAATATAAGCCTTGTGTTCATAGCGGTGATGGTGGTTGATGCTGATGGTGGTATCGGTGTTAGTGGTGATGGTAGTGATGGTTGATGCGTGTGTTGTTGGTAGTGGTTGATGTTGATGGTGGTGTTGGTGGTATTGGTGGTAGTGTTGATGGTGTGGTGGATGGTTGATGTTGATGATGGTCATGGTGGTGGTGGTTGATGTTGATAGTGGTGGTGGTGGTAGTGGTGGTCGATGTTGATGATAGTGGTGGTGGTTGATGATTGATGTTGATGGTGGTAGTGTTGGGTGGTTGATGTTGATAGTGGGGGGTGGTGGTTACACTATTTGGAAAAGGAAATGACTAGTCCACTGGCAATTAGTCTGTAAGCAATGGCTACAGTTCTATAAGAGGACCAATCTGCATAACAGTTGATGACCTGAGCTCTGAATCAAGTCCATGAGATTCAAGTTTTACATGTAGACAAAACAAACAGTCACCTTTAGGTTTTGTTTCTTAGACATCATATGATTTAATAAAATGTTTTATAAATATCTGTTACTTATATACTTGTCTCTGCCTAAAAAGAAAGAAGACCTTGCCTAGATGAGTAATTAATTTCGAGAGGCCATGATTAGCCGAACTTCTGGAAGTGGCTTTCAGCAGGCAAAGTGATAAATTATATGTTGTACCAACTTCTATGAAATTTATCCAGTTCTGTTGTTGGAGACATTCCCTGGACTACAAATGAAATATTTTTTTCCCCTGTCTGCAGATAGTGGTCTGCAACCAGCCCCACAATTTCATAAAAATCAGAATTAAACCACAAGCTTTTGTTTTTAGAGGGTGAGGTCGACTTCCAAGTTTTTTTCTTTTTTAAAAAATATTTTCCACAGGTTATCCAACAAAAGTGGGTATATAGTTTATATAGTTAGGGTCGGGCATCATCTGTATGTTTGAGATGCTTATAGGGCAGGATAAAACAGAAGGGAGAAATATAGACAAAAATGTAATCCACAGCGAATAGGAACATGGAATGTATTTACAATGGGAGTGAAAGGTCAGAACTTAAGTGAATTTGAAGATTCAATCCTCTCCTTTGGTTGCTTCCCCAGCATGCATTGCTGCCTTCTTTAACCCAACCACCCCTAATTTGCATTTGGAGATCCATATGGCTCTAAGGAAGATGAAACTGCTCCCAGTTCAAGGGCTGAAATAAGAGACCTAGATTAATTCAATCAGCACATTCCATTTCCTGGCTTCACTGATTGGGTCCAAAATGGACTCATGACCAAAGAGAGCTGACCCAGTCAGAATGACTGGAAAGATTTTAAAGGGAGATTCTGGGACACTGAAGTTTTGTCTTGCTCAGGATGGTGTTAAATGCAGATCTGAGCCTGTAATTGCTGGAGGCTTTTTGCCAACGTTAGAAAAGCCAATTTGAGGGCAAAAGCCAACATAGAGAGGAGAACTGAGAAAAATCACAGAGACTAGACTCCCAATCAAACTGTGCCCAAAGCCTCAATTTGCCACAGGACTGTTTCAGTTTGTGAGCCAATACATTTCCTTTATTAAGCTTTCTGACCCCCCTCAACCAAAAATATCCTATACGGTACTACTGGATAAATAATTTCCTGAAGGAAGTGGGCCTTGAAGTAGAATTTGAAAAGAGGAGCAATGTGATGTGGTAAGTGGCGATCCCTTCTTTCACCAAGGTTTTGTATTTCTAGGATTTTTGTGTTTTAGGGAAAAGATAGATTTGGTATGCTTCTTATGCCAGCTCAATGATCACTTGTAAGATTTCACATTGCTTGACCTTTCAAGGAGCATTCAATGAGATTCCATTCCATTTAATCCCCAATCCTTGACTCCATCAATAAACCTCCATGAAAACCCCAAAGAGAGCTTGTCACATTAGGCACGTGGTCAGGGATGAGCTCCTATGGTATTTCCTAAGGAGCAAAGCCGCCATCTTCCCATTGACACTCAAGACACAGTTAGTTACGTGAGATCCAAGGACATTTTCCCAGACCACCTGTTTCTTCATCCAAATTCACCTGTTTTCTGGGGAGCTCGTCTGAGAGTTTGCATGGGAGATGTGTTCCTGGATGGAGACAACATCCATGTAGTCTCCATTTTAAGCAAGGCTGGTGGGACACAAGTATTATGAATATTTTATGCAAAATCCCTTAAATTTAAAATGCTCAGGCTCAGAGCAATCCACAACTATCTTGGCAAACCCCACGTAGTTGGACTAGCGGGAAGGGTACCAGCACCACAGTGGGTGGGTGTTCAGTTCAGCAAGTGGGGAAGAGATTTGCACATTCCACCAACCCTGGTGGAGACAAGAATAGAGCAAGCTGATTCCTAACATTCCAGACACTTTTTCTTTATTTGTCCCTATGGTTAAGTGAGCCCCAAGATTAAGGGATGAGGTCAGATAAAGGACTTTCTTTGAAATGGAAATTATTTAAAATCAGTGCAGAATGGATCCGGTTAACAGTTTCCAGGAATGTCTCCTCTGGGGATTTGTGGCTGATGGTGCTATGATTTCTACCAAATCAAATCCAGGTTCCCCGAATTTTCCTGGGTGTTTGGAATACTTCTATTCTAAATGGAATTCTAATTGGCTCAGCTGCATTTTCATGTGTCTGGTGTGATGTAGTTATCACAACATTTTATTTTATTTTATTTTTTAAAGATTTATTTATTTATTTCAGGGGGGAAGGGCGGGGGGGAGAGAATGCCAAGCTGACTCCCTGCTGAGTGTGGAGCCCAGCACGGGGCTCAATCCCAGGGCCCTGAGATCACGACCTGAGGCGAAACCAAGAGTCAGATGTTTAACCAACTACGCCACCCAAGCACCCCATCACAACATTAAAAAAAAAAAGATTAAAAAAAATTAAAGACTAAGCATTTGTTAGTATTTACCCAGATCTTCCTAGAGTGGCTGGTGACTCTGATTCTCATAACTGATTCTGATTGTCTAGATTTCTACTGGACCAGAAGAATATCAACTCACTCTTCAATTAAAATTAAAGTTCTTCTCTTGGCAACAATGGAAACCAACTCTAGCTAACTCATGGCCTCTCCTCCCCCCAAAAAGAGGATTTGTGGGAAGGCAACTGAGGTAGCTCCCAGAATCAAAAGGACAGCAGCTTATCCAGGCCTTGGGAAGGAGAGACATTAGTCTGCTTGAAGACTTCACTCACTCATTCAAAGGCCCCCACTGGAGACCCATATCTCTAGGGTCCTCCCAGAAGATGCTTCACCTTCCATGCTACCTCTCTGTACTTCCGCTCAAGTGTCAAATGTCAGAGTATTGCATTGGATCAGGTATAGCAGGGGCCTACCCCTTGGACCAGTCACTGAGGGTGGGCCCAAGGAATAGAGAACTCTGATAGGCTGAGGCTGAGTCATGTGCTCCCTCCTATGGCCTGAGGGCATTGACGGCTATGGAAGAAATGCCAATAAAAAGACTGTTGCCCAGGTAGTACCTTCTGTGAAACTTTCTTGACCTCTAAGGCAGAATTGGTGGCTCTTCAGGGCTGCTCTCACACTTTGTAAACACTTGGATGAATCAAAGAGAAAATTTTATTTAACAGAATCTCTCCAAAGATGGGAATTGCATTTGTTTGCCAAGTGTTTGGTACAGGAAATGAGACCCCAAGGGCTCACGAATGTGGGTGGAACCGTTCTGCAGGAGACCAAGAGAATTCACTTCTCAAGGGAAGGGGAAAAGAGTAGGTTAGGGACCGAGCAGGATGGCAGAACACATGGAGAAATGTCTTTCCAATGACTTGCCCACCACCAGAGAAGGACAATCATAACTCAAGAATAAGGACAAGAATAATTTTGACATTACCAATTCCTTGCAAAACACACAATAAATATTTGCTGAATGAATGAAGGATGCCTACACTAGTGTGTCAGTTAGTTACTTATAATGAGAGCTATTTCCTTGGGAACAAGAGGTCCTAACAATTTTCAGTGGGTACTTCTTCTGGTGGAAATGTCGTCTCCAGACAAAATATAATAAGCATGGAATTTGAACAAGGAAATTCGTTGTTTGTTCTTAAGGAAGTAGTTCCAGCAAGCAAGGGTAATTGGATTGTTACTGTTTACAATCTCTCTGTGTGTTTACAAAGTACATTTATCTGTCTATCTCACTTGGGTCCTTATAGTGGCCTTAGGAGCTGGGTGAGCTTCCAGGCTTGGCCCCGGGTGGCTGCCTTTCTGCCCATATGCCCCGTTCATTTGTCTGTCTTCAAACCAGCTCAGATATCATTGCTTCCAGAAAGCCTTCTCCCCTTGACCAGCCTCCTAACAGATGTGCTTTAAAAAAAATAACAATACTCATGTGAAAATAATAAAAGTTAAAATAAAAGGACTTGGTATGGACCAGGTACTAAGCGAGTTGTACCTCGATTATTTCTTCTGCCAGTTGCCCGTCCTCTGTATCCCCACGTGCTATGCTGCCTCGATGGTAATACCCACAAATAAAGCGGGAGACAAGCCATATGGTCATGTGAACAGAGGAAGTTTCATATAACGAACTATCCAATTATGATAAGAAACTATAAAAATATAAGAACTCTAAAGCATATCCTAGGGCTGAGGGAGAGTGCCCAGGAAAGGACAAACTTGGAAGGGGGTCCCCTCCCCAAGGCTGGGGTTTAGACCCCATTGGTGAAGCTCTGGTTAAAGCCACTAGATGGTAGAAAAGTTTGTGGGGTTGCCTGGACCTGAGCTGGGCCACAGTCTCTGGGCAGCAAGAAACAATTTCCCAGGGCACAGGGGAGCCAACGCTAGTGGACAGGTGCACAGAGAGAACTGGGGTGTAGGGAGCCCACTCACTGGCAGGAGGGCACCTAGTCACCCATGATGAAAGGCAATGGTAACAGCTGTCCAGGACAGAGACCAGCCGAGGATGGTGGATGCCACATAAGGGAGTCAGGGCATTGATAGTGTTCTCTGGACTGAATGTTTGTTTCCCCCCAAATGTGTATGTTGAAGCCCTAATCCCCATTGTAATGGCATTTAAAGATTTATTTATTTATTTGAGAGAGAGTGAGAGTGTGCGTGTGCACAGGGGGAGGTACAGAGAGAGAGGGAGAGAGAATCTCAAGCAGACTCCACGCTGAGCAGGGAGCCTGATGCGGGTCTCTATCTCAGGACCCTGAGATCACGACCTGAGCTGAAACTAAGAGTCGGACCCTTAACCAACCACACCACCCAGATGCTCCCCCTGCCCATTGTAGTGGTATTTAGAGGTGAGATCTTTGGGGAGTGTTAGGTTTAGATGAGGTCATGAGAGTGGAGCCCCCATGATGGGATTAGTGTCCTTATCTGACGAAAGACCCCAGAGCTCTGTCTTTCCACTGTGTGAAGCAATAAGGTGGCAAACCAGGAAGAGTCCTCACCAGGCCCTCAATCTACTAGCACCTTGATCTTGGACTCCTAGCCTCCAGAACTATGAGAAATAAACGTCTGTTGTCTAAGCTCCCAGCCTATGATATTTTTTTTTTTTTAAAGATTTTATTTATTTATTTGACAGAGAGAGACACAGCGAGAGAGGGAACACAAGCAGGGGGAGTGGGAGAGGGAGAAGCAGGCTTCCCGCGGAGCCGGGAGCCCGATGGGGGGCTCGATCCCAGGACCCTGGGATCATGACCTGAGCCGAAGGCAGACGCTTAACGACTGAGCCACCCAGGCGCCCCCAGTCTATGGTATTTTGTTATGGTTGTCCGAGCTGACTAAGGCACAGTGTCAAAGAAAAACCAGCACTGGACACTTACTAATTTTGGCGGCAAGGCAGATTGCATTCAGATGACTGCAGAAGAGGAAAGAGACTCCAGTGGAGACTGCACTCCACTCCAACTGAGACAAAGGTGAGAACAGATAAGGAACAAAAAGGGACTGGAGCTATGTGGACATGGAAATTCCAGAAGGGGGTAGGTGGAGGATTACTGAAAATGGTTTGGCAAGGCGGGTTGTACACAAGATGCACGTTGTGGGACAATGTACATTTAGTGGTTTGACAGCTTGTGTTTTCTTGAGCGAAGACTCAGCACGGAGCTGGGGTCACCTTTATGGAGACAACCTAGCGTGGGTGGAGGCCAGTTTGGTCAAGTCTCTTAACACAGTATGTGGGTGAGTCCTTTGTGCCAGATGGAGTTCAGGTTCACAGGAGCCCGCTCGCTGGCAGGTGGAGCCTGGCCTGGGCTGTGGGGCACATGGTATCTGCATCAGAAGGGCCACGGGAAACAACCGTCTGGGTCTCACACGGATGGTGGTGCCCAGCTCCCCTGCACCTGCCCACCAGCCTTGGCTCTCCTGCGCCTGGGGAATCGTGTCCTGCTGCTCAGAGACCATGGCCCAGCTCCAGCCCAGGCAGCCCTGCAAACTTCTCCTCTACGCAGTGGCCACAATCTTCCAACAAGTTCTGAACCCCAGCCTTGGGAAGGAGACCCCTCCCCCTTTAAGTTTGTCCTTCCCGGGCACTCTTCTTCAGCCTTAGAACACCTTTAGAGTTCTCTTCGCATCTTTTTAGCTTCTTCCCTGTTTCAGCTTAGTAATTCTGTACATTAAACATCCACAGCTGATCGTGTGGCTTCAGTCTCCTGACTGCCCCCAGAGTGATACAAGGTCTGAGTTAAAGAATGAAAGTTCATGGCCAAGCAAGCTTGAGCAGTGGTAGATGAAATGAAGGCCAACAGGCTTCTGGACCCTGAGGTTACAGGAAGCCTTTAATATAATCTGCAGTGTTACCCAGACAACGGGCCACTTCTTTCGCTGAGCCTGGTGAGGGACTATGGCCCAGTTTGGGATTTGATCCATTATAATGAAACATTCGTCATAGAAAGCAAGAGACGGAGCCCACGTGATCGTGAGCCTTTCACTCGTTCTGCATTTACTCTAACTCGAGTTACATCACCCGATAAGCTAGTATGTACTCAACACCTGCATCGCGTACAACGCTTTGCTACAGAAAGCCCAAGACTGCTTGGGTTTAGGGAGCTCACAGCGGGGAGGATGTAAGTGATGCAAGGTTTACTTTACCCCAATACAAATGTTGAAGCCAAAGATGCCCTGTGACCGTATATAATGAACTATAAAACAGGGGATGGCAAGCGCTCAGAAGTCAGGAGGGGAACAAACCACATATTTATTTGTATTGAGGATGCTTCCCAGGTAACAACCTATAACCCACTTTTTCTTTCCCTCCCTCTCTTTTCTGCTCTCAACCTCATCTTTCTGAGGCAGCCCCATCAAAGTAGCACTTTACACCAGGACAGTGTCCATAATTCTGGTCCTGAGGTCATGTGATTCCCGAGACACGCGGTAAGGGCCCCGAGCTATTTTTTGGCTCACTTGTGACACCAGATGTGTGGGATTTCCACACCAATAACCAGTTCCCCAGTCCTCCAGACCCCAATTGAGTGTCCTATAATTCAGTTCCGTTCTGACACTAACTGCCCAGGGTTAGGGCAGACCCACAGGCTGAAGGCTCAGTCCCCCAGGACTGCCCCCACTCCGGATGCCAGTCCCAAGTTCCCAAGGGTCACCAGTGCATAATAAAGGACACAACTCAGGAACAGCAGGTTAGAAGAGCTTATGGGGTGAGATGTGGGGAAAGGGGTGTGGAGCTTCCAGGCTGAGAGGCACCTTCCACATCCCCCCCAACACCTCTCTGTGTTCACCAACCGAAAAGCTTTCTGAATCCCATTTTTGGGGGTTCTTAGGCAGGCTTCATTATGTAGGCATAGTGAATTAAGTCCGTGGCCACTGGTGATTTAATTCAATCTCCTGCCCCTCTCGCCTCCCTGGAGGTGGGGTGTGGGCCTGAAAGTTCCAACCCTCTAATCACACTATTGATTCCTATGGCAGACAGCACCCACCTTGCTATCTCAGGCCCACCAAGGTCACCTTATTAGCATAAACTCAGGTCCAGTTGAAAGGGGCTTGTTACAAATAATAAAAGATGTTCCTCTCACTCAGGATATTTCCAAGGGTTTTAGAAGCTTTGTGCTAGAGGGGTGTCTGGGTGGCTCAGTCAACGGTTGGGCATTGGACTCTTGGTTTCAGCTCAGGTTAGGATCTCAGGGTCCTGGGATGAGGCTCTGCACTCAGCGTGGAGTCTACTTGAAATTCTTTCCCTCTCCCTCCCTCTGCTCCTCCTCCCCTCCACCCTCTGCTTGCTCACATGGTCTCTTTCTCTTTCTCTAAAATAAATAAATAAATAAAATCTTAAAGAAGAAGGAGGAGGAGGAGGAGAAGCTCTGTGCTAGGAACCAAAGCAAAGACCAAATATATATTTCTTATATGGCATGCGCCCAGGCACTGTGCTAGGACCAGCAAGACAGAAAAACACAGTCTCCTGGAGAAGGTCAAGGGACCACACAGGGCAACACAACAAAAACAAAGCTGGAGGTGAGGCAGGATCTTTGGGAGCAGGGAAGGGGCAGGTAGCTCTGGTCAGAAATAATGTGTGTTGGGGCGGGGGCAAGGGGGGATGATGTAAGGGAGGGCTCCAGGAGAAAGGTTGCCCATCAGGGACCTGGCATGTAATAAATGCCTCTCCAGAGGGACAGATTCTGTGCAGATCACTTTCAGAAGGCATCAGGGTCTCTCTTAGGTTCTGTGAGGCAAATGGACATCCCCCCAGTCAGGCTCCTCCTCCCAGACCTGGCCAGATGACCACATCAGTGTGTGACAGAAGGCGAGTCTTCCACAGGCTGGGAACTCTGTAAGAAAAGCATGGGCAAAGTGTTGATGATTTGGGATGATAGGTTACAACACAATGGAGAAATTGATCCATAAACCTCCAGTTAAGGCCAGACAAAGAGATTTATGTCCTCCTCCATCGGCATTAGCCATATAATTTGACATACTGGAAAACACAATGGAGTGAAGCCAACGAGCAGGATTATGTTGATAAGTCTTCATGTTAAAATGAAGTCGTAATGTTAAATTAAGCCACATCATTTCCATGACATGGATTTCTGGTTGCTTTCCCATGCGCCCAAACGCTAAGGTTCTTTGGAGAGTATTATTATTGTAATTAGTATTTACCAGGGAGATGCTGAGCTGTCTGCCCTCAAGTCATGTCCTTCCTGTGTGGTTTGAAACCTGATTATCTCAAGCCTTCTGCCCCAAGCTGTCACCAAGGCCCAGACAAGCACTTGCACGTGCGTCCCTTTATCCCACATCCCCTCCCTTGCAAACCCACTTGGTGCTGTTCTAATAGGAAGTTTAATTAGCAGAAAAGAAGTGGGGGTCCCAGCTGGAGCCCAGGCCGCATCCCCCGCTGGGGTCGGACATGTTTGAACAAGTGTTGGCGAGGCTTTTTGCACAGAGGACACATCTGTTCCTCGGGAAAGAGAGATGCAGGGAAGCAAGGTTAGTCCTCTCTTGGAGCCTGAGTGTCCAGAAGTCCAAGCAAGAATCCTGAGATTTATTGGGGGGCTGCTTCTGTCACAGCACACCCTGAACCATGTGATGGGGGTGGGGAGCGGAATATGCGGATTGGCTTGAGTCTGGAGCAGGAGTTGGCGTGGCTTCCTCCAGAAGAACCTGAGCTTCATGGAAGATGAGTGAACACCTGAACCAAACTCATGGTACTGTCAGGAAGAGGGGGGTGGGGAAAATGCAAGCAGGGTGTACAATCAGGTGCAAGAGGAAGAGAAGAAGACTAACACTGCATGAATGCTACCAAATGCTAGGTGCTCTGACATAGACCAGCCCAGGCGGTCCCCTTATACATTCCGGAAGGTGGGAACTGAGGCTCTGAGAAGCTCAGAAACCTGTCAGTCATCACACAGCTGGCAAGAAGTTCAAAGCTAGGTCTATCAGATTCAGAAGTCCATGTGATGTTTCTATTAAGTCTTTGTCCAAAAGACACTTCTGTTTTTATTCAAGGTAAGGAGTGGGGAAGCCTACCAGTTTGGTTGAGGTTTATTTTTTTTTTTTTTTTAAAGATTTTATTTATTTATTTGAGAGAGAGAATGAGAGAGTGAGAGCATGAGAGGGGGGAGGGTCAGAAGGAGAAGCAGGCTTCCCACTGAGCAGGGAGCCCGATGCGGAACTCGATCCCAGGACTCCAGGATCATGACCTGAGCCGAAGGCAGTCACTTAACCAACTGAGCCACCCAGGCGCCCCTTGGTTGAGGTTTGTGTCTCTCTCATGCCACAGGTGCACTGCAGGTCAGCTGGGGCTCTGCTCCATGTTATTACTGTCCTTACTCTGAGACCCAGGTTTCCAGAACAGTCCCTCTCTGAAACATGGCTGGTCTCAGTGCTGAAGGGAAGAGCTCTGAAGGGTCTCACCTGGACCATTAAATGCTCCAGGCTGAAGGGACACCCATCACTTCTGCCCACCACTCCTTGGCTAGAATGAACCCATGGCTGTGCCCAACCACAGGGGGGTGGGGAAGTGCTCCTACCTACCATGTGTCTGGAAGGCCAAGAGCCAAAGTCTGGGGAACAGCACTAATGATCACACAGAGTTGAACCAGATACAGAGTTCTCAAACCATGTGCTATGGACTGAATGTTCGTGCCCTCCAAAAAGTCACATTGAAATCCTAACCTCCACTGTGATGGTAATAGGACATGGAGCCTTGGGGAGGGTGATTGGGTCATGATGATGGAGGCTGTGTGATGGGATTAGTGCCCTCCTAAGAAGAGATGGGAGATCTTGCCTCTCTCTACTCTCCCCCATGTGGGGATACAATGAGGACATTGTTGTCTGCAAGCTAGTGGTGGACCTTCACCAGACACGGGATCTGCTGGGACTTTGATCTTGGACTTCCAGCCTCCAGAGCTGTGAGAAATAAATGTCTGCTATTAAACACCACCCGAACCCCCACCCCTACTGCCCCAATCTGCAGTAACTTGTTATAGCAGCTGGAACGGACTAAGACACCATGTTCCATGGGATTCCTCAGGCCACCAAAAGCAGCAAAGAGAAGCTCAAACCCATCCCCTACTTTCTCTCTTCTGCATTTATATAAAACAAATATTTCTATATTAAAAGCTCATTAAAGGGCACCTGGGTGGCTTAGTCAGTTAAGTGTCTGCCTTTGGCTCAGGTCACGATCCCAGGGTCCTGGGATAGAGTCTCACATTTGGCTCCCTGCTCAGCGGGGAGTCTGCTTCTCCCTCTGCCCCTCCCCCCACTTGTGTGCTCGCTGGCTCTCTCTCGCAAAAATAAATAAAATGTTTAAAAAAAATCATTAAAAGTGGTTCTGTTCCTTTCAAAATTAACCCTGCTGGCTCTAACATTCTGCACCCCACAGGCTCTCCACTAGACCCTGATTAAAACTTGTTCTAAGACAGGAGTTCTCACCTTGGCTTCACTTTAGAATCTCATAGACACTTGTAAAAATCTTTCTTTAAAAAAAACTTTTATTTGAGAGAGAGAGTGAGAGCAGGGGGAAGGGCAGAAGGAAAGAGAATCTCAAGCAGACTCCTCACTGAGCGTGGAACCCAATGTGGGGCTTGCTCTCACACCCCATGAAATCAGGACCTGAGCCAAAATCAAGAATCAGATGCTTAACTGACTGGGCCACCCAGGCGCCCCCACTTGTAAAAATCTTGATGATGCCCAGGCTTCATCCTAGACCAATTGCATCAGAACCTCTGAGCTTGGGGCCCAGATCTAAATAATTCCATAGAGCTCCCCAGACAATTCTTCCATGTACCCCATTGAGGGCCAGGCAGACCCCTCAGGAAGCTTTAAACTCTGGGGGCTGGTTCTTCTCTGCTGGGTGAAGGCCCACGGGGAAGCCAGAGTTGGGAGTTTTACCTCAGCCAATGAGGCAGGAGGTGAGCTGAGGAAGGTTGAAGGGAATTTGGTATTTCCCTTGACTAATAGTTCCGCCCCAGCCCAGCAGTGGGAGCTGGGAATAACGTGGGAAGAGGGCCATGGGAGGAGTGTGGAGCAGGAAAGTGTTGTCACTCCAGGCCGGGCCTGAGTAAAGCATTCCCTGTGAGCAGGTCACTCAGCTGCAGAGAAAACAGGAAGCACATCCGGAGGTGGGTGTCCTGCACCAGTTAAAATCCACACACATGTGTATACACACACACACACACACACACATTCATGTAAACACCCCCCCATAAAAACACACACACATACCTATTTTCCACACACATATACACATTCTAGACACACACACACACACACATACATCTACACTCACACACATCTTACTTGTTCCACAAGAAAAAGATCAAATTTTAGGGCAAATGAAACTCAGCCTTTGCCTGGTCCAATTCTCTCATTCTACATGTGAGGAAAAGAAGCCCCAGAGAGGATCCAGGCATATGCCCCCATGGTCCCTCCCTTTCAACTCTCCTTAGCTCTAGAAAGTACACGAAGTGTTTTTATTAAGAGTCCATTTTGTAGGAAAAAAGGCAACTGAGGATCCTTCTTTTGGTTGGCAAGGCAAGGAGAAGGGGTCCCTTTGCCCTCTCTTCCGAAACACTTTGTCCTGAAAATGGAGCAAGAATCCTTCCAACTCCATGGGCTGCATGGAGAGTTCACCAAGGTGCTTCGGGTAGAGGGCCCGGGGCTGTTCCCAACACTAAGTTTGCACATTATTGTTACCCCCAGTCGCTGACTGAGCACGTCAGACGCGTTTCACTGGGAGTATCCTCCCAACCGCAAGTTTGGGGAGGAAGCAAGAAGTCTGACATACACCTGCTCACACGTGTACAGGGGCAGGTCATTTGTGAGTTGTGAAGCTAGGTTCATTCTCTGCCCTTTTCCCTTCCTTCTCTGCCTACTGTAGGGAAGGCCAGGCTCTGGGCCTCAGAGGAGGTTCAAGGTGCCAGGCCAAAGCCCGAGGGCAGCCCCTCCCCCACCTCCGTGTATGGGAGCCCGAGCTACCTGTCCTGCAGTGGGAGCGGGGAGGCCAGGGCCGCCGAAGGGAATGGGGCAGAGCTATCCCCAAGCCCAGCTTTGGACAGAGGCTCTTAGGTGGGGGTACTGGGGGTCTTCGACTTGCTCGTTCTTGGTCCCCCGAATGTGATTGGGCCTCCTGGGCAGTGGCTTTGGGGCACACCTAGAAGTTCTTAACCCCAGCAAAACTCCAGGGCCCAGGTGACAGGACCACAAGAATTGGATCTAAGCGTCTCCTGGGGTGCCCACAGTGAGCAGCGTGGAGGGGTGACCTCAGTGCCCTGCCAGTGTTCTGGCCTTGGGAATGGGGGGTAAGAAGCCTCAACAATGCCTGACTCCAGCGTCATTGACCTAAATAAATGCACACATACACAAATCTATTCATAGGTGTGGCGACTGTTTTAATTTTTTTTGTTTTGTTTTTGGGTTTTTTGGTTTTTTTGGTGCAACCAGTTTCCAAATGTTTCTTTCTTTCTTTTTTTTTAAATGCCAAGCATGATTTGTGTCGGGCAGAACTCAATAAAACTACAGTAATCCTCACCAAGTTTAGGATCCCCCAACAACCCCTCCTCTTGTGAATTCAAGTTAGGACTTCTGTCACTTTTTGTCTTTGAATCAAACAAACTTGATTTTCCAATTATACGAAATTAATTTAAATAAATTAAACACACTACAGTGTTCTACCTTAGAATATCAGTTACCCAGGCCGTAAAGAAGAAAGAACAGAAAAATTTTCTAGAAAAGCAGAGGGTAGTTACTATTAGGACTGAGGGAGAAGGCTGTGATTGGGAAAGGGCATGAGGGTACTTTCGGGGCTGGCAAGGCCTCCTCTCCTGGGAGGTGATTATGGTGTTGCTTAGAAGTCATCATGGACACAGATCCAGACTGCCCCCTGGTGGTCTTTCCATCACCCTCCAAAATCTCCAAAGTGGGAGATAACCCCGAGTTGCCATGTTCTCTCTCCCAAGCCCTCAGGAGCTCCCAGGAGAACCTACAGCCAAGGAGGGGAAGCAGAGGAGGTGCAGAACCAAGGTAAGGAGGAAAAATGAAAGGTTCTCTGAGTTTCTCTGGCTGTGTGTGGTACAATGATTTGCTTGAGTCCAGGCCCCTCTTGGCTGTCATGTCAGGCTACTTCCTGGTCCTGCCCAGACGCTGGCAAGGTCTCCCACTAGCCCAGCAAGGGTGGGGTGCAGAAGGAGTCTCTTCAAGGGCTGCTGTGGGTTGGCATTGCATCCCTCTGTTGATCACTCTGACTCCAGAACCCCCTTTCTGGTCACCTCCAAGGCCTGGTGGGCAGCCCACTGGGAGCCCACCTGGGCCCAGCCCCATGGCTCCTCCTTTGGCTGGTTCTTCCAAACCCATGGCCCCTGTGCCCTCTCTAAAAATAACCCCCAAGGGCATCTAAATGTGTGCATTTTATACCAAATTCCTCTTGTCAATATTTTCAAATTCTATGGCCAGATTTACTTATAATTAATGGAGTTAAAACAGTGAAGTGCCATTTTTGCCTATCAGACTGGCGAAGATTAAAGATTACTAATATCAAGTGGTGGTAGCAATCTGAGGAGTACAAATTGGTACAAACTTTTTAGTGGATGATTTGGCAATATCTACCAATATTTAAACCATTCATGGCTTTTGACCTCTACTTTTCCCTGCATATATCTACATCAGACCTTCGTAACTATGAGGAGATATTCATCATAGCATTATTTGAGATAGCAAAGACCTTGAAACAATCTAAATAACCACAACATAGGGCATTTTTCAAATAGTGTGTGTCACATCCAAACAATGGAATACAATATAACTATTAAAAACAACTAGGTTTTCCGTATTAATGGCATGGAAAAATGTCTGTGATTTATTGTGAGGTTTACAAAAGCAAGTTACAGAATATAGAGTATGATTCATTTTTTGAAAAATTATACGTCTGGGGGCACCTGGGTGGCTCAATCGTTAAGCGTCTGCCTTTGGCTCAGGTCATGATCCCAGGGTCCTGGGATCGAGCCCCGCATCGGGCTCCCTGCTCGGCGGGAAGCCTGCTTCTCCCTCTCCCACTCCTTCTGCTTGTGTTCCCTCTCTTGCTGTGTCTCTCTCTGTCAAATAAATAAATAAAATCTTTAAAAAAAAAAAAGAAAAATTATACGTCTATTCATGGATCTGTATCTATACTCCTAAATCCAGGTAGAATAGTGTCTGAATGACACAGAACAATTCCAACAGCTTTCTGGCTGGTGAGCAAAGCAGGTGTGGATGAACAGTGACTTCTGTAAGGCTGGAAATTATCTACAACACCTATGCATTGTGTTTATAACTTAAAAGGTAATAGAACATTTTTTTTTTAAAAAAGACTCCATGCCCAACATGAAGCCCAATATGGGGCTTGAACTCTCAACCCTGAAATCAAGACCTGAGCTGAGATCAAGAATCAGATGCCCAACTGACTGAGCCACCCAGGTGCCCCCCAATTTTTTTTTAATTTCAATTTTGACGGTTAACAGATCCTCCCCTTTCCCACTGCCCACCCCCTTCCAGCCTTCCAGAGCTTCCCACTTCCTGAAATACCAGGAAGTACTCTCACCTCCCAAGTAGGGGTAAAGATTTAATCAACAGACCACTTAGCAAGCAGGAAGTGCACAGATAAGGTATAAACAAAGTGTCCCTCCTAAATGGCCATTGGTCCCTCCTCCCCTCCCCCGCTTTGCATTCATATCTTTGTGTCTCTCTTCAGCCTAACCATCCCCCTCAATGGAGAAATCTTTGAATTCGGTGGCTGCAGTCCCCCCTACAACCACCATTGGCTGCACATTCTCTGGGCTCTGTGTAGCTCACCCCTTCCTCAGCAATTCTGTGACAGTCCCCATGTCAAGCCGTGAGGAGAGAGGTCAGGAGCTCCTTGAAGATTTATCTCAGCTGAAATACAAGCTTTTCCCCATGGCCACCCCATCCCTAGGTTTCCACACTTGGCCTGCTCCATCTCCTCCTTGGAAGGTGTCCCTCCCGTGGGGCCCCATTTCTAGAGTTTCTTTCCCCAACCAAGACCCATCTCCTTTTACTGAGACTCATTGTTGACTCTTTTCTCCCACAAGATGGCGCCTTCCTTGAGGGGACTTCAGGGAACTCAAATTTTTCCAAGATTTACACAACCTGGAACTTGGAAGCATTCAAGATTTGTTGATGAAGTTGAGAGGGAAAAAGAGGGAAGGAAGGAAGGAAGGAGGGAAGGAAGGAAAGAAGGAAGGAAGAAAGGAAGGAAGGAAGGAAGGAAGGAAGGAAGGAAGGAAAAGAGGAAGGGAACACTTTCCATTTTCGTCTCGGGATAGACAACTTACTTCATTTCAATGTTAGTCCTCAGTCTTGATTTTTCTTTTTAACTTTTCCTTCCTTTTCTCCCCCTTTGCCCTTCCCTCCATGACTTTTTTCTTTTCTCATCAGTCACTGCCAAGCTCTCTGAGGGTCTGTCTTCCCAGCCAGTCTGTCTCAACAATAACAGCCATTTATTAAGCTCCATGCCAGTGAATTATATTTGCTACTTCATAAGTCCTTGCCTCAATACTTTGCCATAGGTATTCTCCCCATTTTATAGAGAGAGAAGTTGAGGCTACTGAGAATGGAGCTAAGATTTGACCCCTAGGTTTATCTGGTACCAGAGCCTCTGCCCACGACCCCAGTGCTCAGATTTACTCTACTTCCCTACACAGCCCAGTGGGGCCACATTCACACCCATCACCTTGGACTGACATCTGCTTGGACTCGCCATCCTGGCATATCCCACTCTGAAATGAAATCCACACAAGAAAAGGCAAGATAAGCATTTGATTCTTCTATTTATTAATTGGCAAAATAGTGCAATGGTGCTCTCCAATGTCACCTCTGAGCAACAACAGATTTTTTTGAGTGTTTTTTTAATTGTGTATTTGATTTGTTGTTTGTTTCAGTACCATTATGAACTCAAAGATTTTTATACATTCATTCTGCTTCAATTTCTTGCAGTCATTATTTATTTCTTTATTGATTGATGCTCAAATTCTTCCATTGTTGGCCATGGGAGCCTTTTTAAATTCTGGGTCCTTCCAACAGAACCTGGTAGTCTTGATGGCTTCCTTGCTTTCAAGCTGGACAAGATGTCCCAAGCTCGTCTTGTACATTTCCTTCCCCTAGAACCAAAGGACCACTGATTCCTCTAATAGGAGACAATATTAGGGACTACAATCTGTGGGGCAGAAGTACACACTGCGGCTGGATTGAGTGTTTTTATTGATGTTGCTATTATTGACATGATAAGCAGGTTCATTAGTTTCAGCGTTATTTGCATATTTTACAGAACTTTTTGTTTTATCTTTCCTTTTTAACTTTTGTTTTTAAAAAATGCAAAATGTTTATATTTTCTAGCTAAAACTATAAAACAAGGTACGTTCAGAAAAGTATATTTCTTGCTTTTTCTGTCCTTCCTGTTCTATTCCTCCACTTGTAGGTAAGGAATTTTAATTCATATTTGGTTCATTCTTCTGTTTTTCCTACTTGAAAATATAAATAAATATGCATATTTATTTATCATTTAGTTATATGTATATATTTACACAAAAGATAACATATGACACATTCTCTTCTATACTTCTGATCATGTTTCTCATATCCATACTTGAACATTGGATGAAAGAAGCAAAGAACTGTTGTCTTAGAATTGACCTCATTGCTTTATATGGTGTTTTCACACTACCACTCCAGAGCACAGGGGACTTTGGGACAGTGGGGAAAGGGAGTGGCTGAAAAGGGTGACTCTGGGGCCACCATTACCACTTCAACCACAGCAGCCACACCTCTGTTCTACATCTTCGGCATTCCTATCAAATTTGGTCTGAAAAATGGTCCCCACTATTAAAAGAAAAATCCTAAGAGAAAATGGCCATAAGCTAATAATCAACCCAAGCTCACTGTTCCTGGCTTCTGAGAGGCTGTTCAGAGAACACATGCTTCATGTTAACTAGGTTGGGGAAATCTTACTGTCAGGGTTGCCTAAACTTGAATCCCAAGAAAACCCTGGTGAGAAGAGAAATACTCATCCATTCAACAGTTGAGCGAAGGACCTGATAAATCACGTTGTCCACATTGTCATTTGAGGGAAACTGCTTTGTACATTTATGAAACATCTTTAGTTCTAAGGACGGGAACAAGAAAACACAAAAGCAATTGAAGAGGCTGCTGGGATTTAAAGAAAACTCTCTTTTGCCTTGAGTATATAAAATTAAAAGTGCTTTGCAGATAGGTTACTGAATTAGCTCAAGAATTGGCAGCCCCAGTAAAAGACAGTCATGCTGGCTGAATTTCTTATACTCTTTGCCTCACCTTTCTCTGCCATCTGTGAACTCCACACATGTGCAAACTTAAACCACACACATGTGCAGGTCTCACTGGACGTGTCGTGGCTCTACCACTTGTGCTTGGCACAATACCAAGTGCTTAGTAGGTGCTCAATAAATCTATCTGGACTGGATGAATGAATGTAAATATTCCTCTTCATCCTCATGAACCAAATGGAAAGAGGTCATAAATGTGGCTCATTGCTGTTAAAAGATTGTTGTGGTGGGTAGGATTGTGTCCCCCTCACCCAGATTTTATGTTGAAGCCCTAACCCTGACCCCAGTACCTCAGAATGTGACTCTATTTGGAAAGAGGGTCTTTCAAGAGGTGATTAAAGTAAAATGAGATCATATGGGTGGGCCCTAATCCAACAGGACTAGTGATCATAAGAAGAGATTAGGCCAGAGCTAGGTGTGCACACAGAAGGAAGGCCATGTGAGGACACAGCAAGAAGGTGGCCATCTACAAGCCCAGGAGAGAGACTTCAGAAGAAGAAACCAAACCTGCCGATGCTTGAATTTTGGACTTCCAGCCTCCAGAAACATGACAGAATAAATTTGTTGTTTGAGCCACCCAGTCTGGTATTTTGTTATGGCAGGCCTAGCAAACTAATATAATTGCCAATCTCTGTCCCAAACCATGGCAGAAGCAACATCAAAGAAACATTTTTATGGTTAGCACTTCCCATATCCTATAAGCCAGAAGAAAATTGTGCTGAGTATGTGTTTCATGGTGCTTCATCCTGTCCTGCTGGAAAGTCAGGCTTTGAAAGTCAAAGTGTATCTATGTGGCTGGCCTAGCTGTAAGAAAGCCCTTTGTGAGGTCATCATGCTACTCTTGCCAGATGTGCACAGAGAGAGACATGCAAGCTTTTAAAAACACTTGAGGAGACACCATGCCTCACTTTGCAAACCCTCTTTTAAGAAACATCATCACCAGAAATCCATTTGATAGCATCAGGAGGAAGCAATGTCTCCAATATTTGAAAACCTTGAGAATGCTACAATATGATGGATTTAAGACTATATATTTAGGAGAAACCTATATCACTGAAAGTCTTGTAACTGGAGAAGATCTTAGTGATGGGTATTTCATGCAAACTCCAACGTGGTGTATTGTGCATGCTGGTAGTAGTCAAGGATGGGTGCCTTGGAAGTATCGGATGTTCCTAAGAGATGAGTTATGCATCAAACAGGAAGACAGCCTCTTCTTTGAGTTCTGTGATATGACAAAGAAGGCCTATGGGAAGTGTGCCATTGTGATCAAAGAGAGAAGGCAGCAGGACAGGATGAAGCGAAATGAAGATGAAGAGCCGGAGGCCCAGGTCCATGCCCCATCAGTCATTAACTTAACGAGCATTGTGTGTTGCCCTGAGGTAGCCAAGTCCTGTGGCCATGAACTACTCTCTCTGCCTTCCCCTTACAATTACCTAAACCCTTTAGACTCAGCCTGGTCTTCTCTGAAATGGTTTATCATCAATAACAAAAAGGAGTTTTGTTTGCACTACATTGACAGTGTCTATTCTTGCCAGTATATACTTCTCAGCGATTTAATTAGCAAAGGGATTGAAAGGATAAACCCAAGCAAATGGAAAACAATAACCAACAAAGTACGGAGATGGGAAAACTACTATCTTGGTAAATTTTCTTAAGGGTGATTCCTCTTACAAGCGGTTGGAACCATGCTATGGGCATAGTCTTTACCAACTCCGCTGAGCTCAACTCTGGACCACTGCAGCCAAAGATGCTCCAACGGTGACCTCGCAGAGATGCTGTGAGGACTGAGGTTTCTAAGGCTGTTGGCAAAGTGCTTTAGGTTTACTGGAGGTTCCATTAAAGCTTGTTGGTAAATTAGGGATCTTGACTCCCATCTTGTTAAGGCCACCTTGAGAGCTATGTTAATGGCAGGATTACAACTAACCCAGCCCGAAAGAGCTCAATGGTGAGCAGGGGTGAACAGAGCTAAAGGTTGTGTAGTAGAAATTTAAGTCAGAACCAAGTGTGTGGTCACAAAAAGTTGAAAATAGTGTACCAACCAGTTTCAGCCGACCAAAATAATCTACAGGGAGACAGTTTGCCATGAGCGGGAGTTGTGGTTCAGATAGTGGCTAAGCAGGCTCTTTGCTTCCCATTGCTTGAAAAAAAGGTGTCAGGGGTTGAGTGAGAGACATCCGAGGTGAAACACCATCCAGATGCTCTAAGGCCAGTTGGTGGTCCCGATAAGGCACCTGGAAAGCTGTAGCAATTGATTGATTCAACTGGGACTTGGTGGGTGAATAGGTGAAGTGAATGGGGGTCTGTGGAGCCCACTTATCTAATATTTCATCCCAAATCCAAGAATCCTACCAGGAGGTCATTAGAGTTTGCCACAGAGTTGCACCTTGTGGCCCCGAGAGCTGAGACACCTATGGCTGGTGCCTCACCTGGCTCAAGTGTACGGCTGTTGCTGATGCAGGTTGTAGGGATTTGTGGTGGTATGTTTCACCTTTATTGAAAAAGATCTGCCTCCAATTAAACATATCAGAAATTTCACTCCCATTTATATATGTTCAGGCAGTAATTTTACAACAGACATAATTATTCCAGAATATGTCAAAAGCAACTCATGAAAATCTCTACCTAACTCCTAACAGAATTATCCACATATAAGATTGTGAGGCCAGGTTCCTGATAGCCAAGTGCAGAAAATATCGGGTGATTTGCCTGTCTTCCTGTTTGTTTCCCTCCAGAACCTCCCTGCTGTGACAAATTACACAAACTTGGTGGCCCCAAACAACAGACATGTACTGTCTCCCAGTTCTAGAAGCCAGAAGTCTGAAATCAGTTCCACTCCGTCATAATCAAGGTGTGGGCAGGGCCACACTCCCTGCACAGGCTCTGAGAATCACTTGTTCCTTGTTCTTCTGGCTTCTGGTGGCTGCTGACATTCCTTGGCTGGTGGCCACACAGGTCTAATCCCTGCTTCTGTGGCCACATTACTTTCTCCTCTTCTAATTTCCTCTGCCTCCCTCTTCTAAGGACACTAGTGATGGCATGTAGGGCCCATCTGTATGGAGACGGGAAAACTACTACCTCAGAATTGTTAACTTAAGTCCATCTGCTGAGATTCTTTTCCCATATAAGGTAACGTTTCACAGGTTCCAGGGATTGGGAGCTGGATACTTTTGGGGACCATTATTCAGCTGACCACAGATGCTAATTCAAGTCTTCTGCCAACTGAAGTATAGCATTCCCATCAGCAACTAACCTGGTGAGACAACTCTTATCGTGCGCTATGTTTCTGGGGTCTTCTTCACTACCTGTTTCACGTTATGTTTTATTTTTTATTTTTTTTAAAGATTTTATTCATTTATTTGACAGAGAGAAACACAGTGGGAGAAGGAACACAAGCAGGGGGAGTGGGAGAGGGAGAAGCAGGCTTCCCGCAGAGCAGCGAAGCCTGATGTGGGGCTCAATCCCAGGACCCTGGGACCATGACCTGAGCCACCCAGGCGCCCCTCACGTTATGTTTTAGAGCAGGTAATAGGACTCAAACCTCCTTGGTGACTTCAGTGAGCTGGCACTTGCAGGCCCCAGTGTAGATGGCCTGGGTTTGGGGGGTATGAGTGTGTTTTGTCCCTATATCACACTTATTACACATCTGCCCAGAGTCCTGTGCAGTCATGAGCACTGACAGCTACATGTCCTTAACTCATTTAGTCCTCCCAACAGACCGTGATGGAGGAACCACTGTTCTCTCTGTGTTTTAGATGGGGTAAACTGAGGCACAGAGAGATCATATAACTTGGTCCAGTGTGGAGGAGCTAAGGTTCACACCCAGTGTTCATGCATACAGCCATTATTCACGCCGCCTCTCTACTCCTGGGCAGTTCATCTAATCCCATAACCATCCCATCATGGAGGTTCTATCATTTCCCTTTACAGGTGAGGAAACCGAGATGTTATGAGGTCAAGCAAGCCAGTCAGACGCTAAAGCCCATGTGCCTAAGCACCATGCTTGGCTTTGTCGTTGGAGCCCAGCATTTTGTTTTTCTCTCTCACAGTTCACGTGGTGAAAGGGTCTCCTCTGACAGCTGACAAAGCGGCCACCTCCAAGTGGATACCGCAACAAAAAGAGATTTCAATGTGGAATTGAGCAAGAGGCAGAATACCTTGCAAATACATTATTTTGCAGGGAGGGGAAAGACATGAAAAGTTTTTAAGGTTCTCAGACAAATAAGATAAACCAACAGGAGCTATTTTTGTTTGAAAACCAAAACGATCTAAAAAGACGAGTTTAGGGTCCTATTCCCTTGGGACCTTGTTTGGTCATTAGGAAGGCAAGGAGGGGAAAGAGACATCAGGACAACCAGAGAGATCAAAAGGACCTCCTCTAATGTGTGATTTAGTTACATAATACTGTATGCATAATTAAGAATGCTGCTTAATACTAAGCATGGAAACCTCCAGCAGAAAAGTAATGGAAAGTATGTTGGGCTTTGGGAATCCAGTAGACCTCGTTGGAATCTCAGGTTTCCAGCTTATTAACTATGAGACTTTGGACAAGTTACTTCACTTCCCTGAGGCTCAGTTAACTCATTAGTAAACTAGGGTTGAGGACTTTATTTTTTTATTTATTCATTTGAGAGAGAGAGAGAGAGCACACGAGGAGGGGGAGGGGCAGAGGGAGAGGGAGAAACAGGCTCCCCACTGAACAGGGAGCCTGACATGGGCAGGGCTCGATGCCAGGACTCTGAGATCATGACCTGAACCAAAGGCAGACATTTAACGACTGAGCCACCAGGTGCCCAGGTTGAGGATTTTAAAACGCTTCACATAAGCCATGCCACTAAACTGCGTCTGGCACTTTCTGAGTGCCCCATACACTCAAGCTTCTGTTGTTATAGTCCAGGCTGGGGGCCAGCAAGTGTGCCCACACTCAGACCTGATGTTGCTGACCTCATCTCCTTTTCACTCTCTGGGGGAAATTCTTGCTGCTTTTTATCACCAGGACATAATGAGAGTAGACACATCTTAAGATACTTCAATCAAAGGAACTTTGTTCTCTGGCATTTCTTTTAAGACCATCTGTGACAGGTCAGGCAGCTAACGATAATCACAAGTTTTGTCTGATGGGGTGGACAGGGAGGATGGTGAGCAGAGCCAAGCCTCTTCGAGAGCAACCTTGTGTTGCGCTTACATGAAACGAACAGCAGGTAATGAGGCATAGCAGTCCTGTGCGTGTGGACAGGTCCTCTGGAAGAGATTTCATGATGTTGGTGGCACTGCTGTCCTTCCAAGTTTGGCTGATGAGACATCCCACCCTCTCTGTCCCTTTACCTTCACTAACAACAGCATCCTCACTCCCTCTCCATGGGCGTGGGGACTCCCAAGTAGGTGGGTGTTGGAATGGTCTGTCCCAAAATGAACCCCAAAGTAAACAGGCAAATGGAGCTGGAGGCCCAATGGATCCCACCTTGTCTACCCGAGAAGGTCCAAGCTCAACTGGGTTGAAGGAGCTGCACCTGGCCAGTCGGGGGGCTCAGTTGCCTACCCAGGCAGTGTGTACTCCTTCAATTTGTGATTGTTTTATACACACAAACCATTTGTACATACTTGACCTCATTCAGTTTAGACATAGGCAGGGCAGTGATCATTAAGCTCATTTATAAATGAAGACAAGTCCAGGCAGTAACTGACTCACCTAGGGGCATGCACAACTGTAGTGACAGGAAGGCCAGAACCAGAATCCACATCTTCTTATCAAGGAGCCCTCGTACCTGTCTCTAGCTGGCTTCATGGGTTGGTTAAGATTAGGTCAAGCTGTGAGTAGTGCAGACCCAAGCACAGACAGAGTTAAGAAGGTAGCCCACCTCCACCGCCAAAAATCAAGAAGTGCCAAGGGGGGGCAGTACAAGGCTAATATGATGGATCCATGGTCATCAAGAATCCAGAGTCCTATCTTTTTACTCCACTGTCCCAACCTGGTTCCATCTTCATAGTCCCAAATGGCTGCTGAACAAGCCATTGCATTAGCACTCCGGGCAGCAAAGGAGAAAGAGAGGAAGAAGTGTTCATCTCTTCCCTTTTTAAGGGGCCTTCCTGGAAGTTCCACATAACACTTCCACTTAAATGTCATTGGCAAGACTTAGTTGCAAGGGAAGCTGGGAAATGTAGTCTTTTATTTGGGGGAGGCAATGTGGATAGCTAAAATCAGGATTCTATTGCTAGGGAGAAGAGGAAGAAGAATGCTGAGGTAGGCAACTGGCAGTCTTGGCCACATTCCCTGCTCCCTTTCCTTTTGGTGTGACAGTCATCTGCTCATCAACATTCCAGCAGCTTCTGTGTGGTGGAAGAGGGAACCAAAGAAAATAAGCTCTGGCCCTCGAGGCAGTCAGAGTCTCATGGTGGGGGTACCTCTCAGTCAGTGAGATGTTAGAGGTTTGGGGAGTGGGGGCTCCGAGTCCTGGGTCTGGCGCCACAGAAGATAGCGTGGAGACCAGAGGAAGCGCGGGGATCTCATCACAGGGAGAAAAGGCCAAGCCAGGCAGGAGCTTGAACAAGTGCACAGAATCTACCCACCTCCCACTCAGGCAGGCAGGGGGTGTGTGAGTGAGTGTGTGTGAGTGAGTGTATGGGTGAGAAATGAGTGTGTGACCGTGAGTGTGACCAGGTGGGAGTTGTGAGTATATGTGTGAGATTGTGTCTGAGAGAGGTGTGTGTGTGTGAGATGTGTGTGCGACCATGAGTGTATGTCATGTGACAGTTGTGTGTGTGACTGTGTGAGAGCTGTATGTGTGTGAGGTGTGAGAGTGTGACCATGAGAATTTTGTGTGTGTGAGATCGCGTGTAAGAGAGGTGTGTGTGTGAGAGACAAGTGTGAGACTCTGTGAGTGTGTAAGACTGTGTGAGAGTTGTATGTATGAGACCTTGTGAGACTTGTGTGTGAGTGTATGTGTGAAATGTGAGTGTGTGTGTGAGACGTGGCTGTGTGAACACGGGGTGTGTGTTGGGTGGAGGGGGCGGAAGGACAGGAAGAATGGGCGGGAGAAGGGCCAGGATGGAGGAGGACAACAGGGCTGAGTGAGAAGTCGTCGGGCCTCATGCAGAGGAAGGACAAGCGCTGGGGGGCAGCGGCATCACTTGGCCCACCGAGGGGACAAAACCCTGCGTGTGACTTTTCAGGCCTGACCGCAGGCAACTGCAAGGCTTTACCCCGCAGGCCGCACGGGGGAAGCTGCCCTCCCCACACCGGGCGTGGGGACAGCCGGGGCCGCGCGATCTCTGACGGGTCACGCATCTGCACCCCCAGCCTGGCACCTTCATTCCTGGGCTCCTTGGCCCGGGTCTTCAGGCTCCTCTGAGGCTGACACATCCTCACGGGGAAGGGGAAGGTTTGGGGACACTTTGCCCTCTGACTCCGTCAGGTGCTCATGGGGGAAACGGAGCAGAGCCAGCTGGTCCTTCCTCAGGTGCCATCTTGTACCCTCAGAGGAAGTGGTTAAAGGCTTAACTCTTCCATTTTGGGCTTGTCACCTGGATCAGCTACTCTGACACCTGACAGCTCAGCTCTCTCCCACCCACAAGCACCCAGAAGCGGGGAGACACCACAGAGGTTACAGGGGAATAGGGAGGAAGGTACCACCGTCTGAGGGGAAAGGCAGAAGGAGAGGATTGCAGAGCCTGGCTCCTCGCGGCTCTGGTCAAGCCACAATGGCTCTCCCCACTGCACCCAGCAGCCCTCCCACATTGGGAACAGAAGGCCTTGGCCAAGCCAGAGGGGAAACTGAAGTCACCCCCATGGCTTCCAAGGCCTTCAGGGCCTGGTCCCCAGATGCCCCCCCCCGGGGTCCCTCCCACTTCCTCCTGCAGCCGGTCCCCCTTCCTCTGTGTCTCCTTCAGCCTTGATCATGCTCCAGCTTCCTCCTTCCAGAAGAGCCTTTCCTTCAATCCTGCCTTCCCCTACGGCTACTGAGGTCTCTCTCCCCTCCCAGGAGGCACACAGCTTGCTGCAAAGTTGGGAGTCACAGAACACTTCTTTCACGGTTTTCAAGTTATCAGCTCCCTATGTTTTCAGGGGAAGTACCTCCAAATTTCATCTGATGGGGCAAACTGTGAATCTGAAAAAAGGACAATCAGTACATTAGAGAGTGTCCCAAACATCTGGAAACACAACGAAAATACTGAGCCAATGATTTGAAAACTAAGCAGTTATTCGTAACTAACACATCGTGCAGAAATGTTTCTGTCCTGGCCAGCTGGGGGCCTTAGATGGGGCTATTAACGGCTCTGTGCCTCTGTTTCCTTATCTGAGGATAATGACAGCTGGTGGAGGTAATAGAAGTAGAGCACGTGGGAGAGTAAGGGCTGAACGAGGAGTCACGCTACCTCGCTGTCTCCGGATCTTCGTCGTCCTACCCTGGATGCTCTTTCCCAGACTCGGCTTCCGGGGCTCATCTCCTTCTGTCTGTTTAAAGCTCAAAAGAAGGTCCAGGGATCACCTCCTTGGGATCCCCTGAGGATCTGTGGTGGGTCTGGAGTCTAGCCCAGGAATCTGCGTGTTAAACGGCCGCTCGTGTGTGCTGATGTTGGAGAACTCAGCCTCAGTTCTCTTTTCCCTCCAGAATCTCTCCATCATCCCCTGGCTTCGCTCCAGCACACTGGTGACCTGCACGGGACAGCTGATGTCAAGGAGCATCCATGTAAGCAGGTCAGGTGTCAAGGCCCAGGCATCTCATTGAACTGAGTCATTTAGACAACTGTGTTTCCCTAGAGATGATCATTTGGATGCTGTCTGGGGAGAGGTGACGCTTTCTAAAGCCCCCGAGACTTTTTGTTTGAATTATTCAGTTCCTGAAACACATTCTGTGTGTCTCTGCCTCGTGAAGCAGAGTATGAGAACACAGCTGAACCTTCCTTTAGAGACTAAGGTCATCACTGGGAACATAATGTCCTAATGTGCGGTGTTCCCGGTGTGGGGTTGTGGCGATCATACAGTGAGTTCTCAGAGACTTGGTGGGCTTCATAAAGACCACCTCTCTTGCTCTAAGGTATTTCAATATGTTGTCAGCTTGAAACCAATAAAAAGGTGTTGGGGTGTGTCTAATAAGATTAAAGAGGATCTGTGTAAGGGGATCCTGGGGCTCCCCTGTGGGAGAGAACACAGATTTCAGCTTATGCTCTCTGAAACATCTTTCAGCTACTCAGGGGCTGTCTCCTCTTTATGGATTTGCTCACGATTGTGATCCAGAGAGGGGCTGGCTAGCTGCAGGCCATATGGGGTCCCGCTTGTGGGCCTTACCAATCTCTCTGTCTGCCTACATTCACCCATGCATGCATGCATCCAACCAACCAATTCTTTAAACTCAAACTATAAATCTACTGACTTCGGGCATATGGAATGGAATGGTTGTCAGTAACTCCAGGAGGTGTTACTCATCTCCCCCTGGTGGTAGAAGAGAGTGTGTAAGAAAGGTGACGGGGAAAAAAACCAACACTGTACAAAAAACCCATGGGTACGGTCAATGGTTTGAGTTCAATCCTTAGGTCCCCCTCTACCAAATTTTCCAAGATGACCCCATGTTCCACTAATTCCAGAGCCGAGTTTTAAGTCCCCCTAGAAAAGCACCTGTGTTTAAAATAAATGTGACCATCCACTGCTTAGGCATATTTAGATTCCCCAGGAAAGCCAACAGCCCCCATCCTTGGATTTCTGAGGAGCACAGCAGGGAATGCACGTGGAGGGAAGATGCCCAGAGGTGATGGGCGTGATGCCGGGTGGGAGGCAGGAATGCCTTAGATCCCCAGAGAGGGAAGGAAGCAGAGGCAGAGTTCCTAGACCACGGTGGGTGGGTGGGTGGCCAGCCAGGCTGCACAGGGCACCCTGACAAATGCAGGAGCGTTGGCCGTGGCCCAGGGTCAGTTCTGGGCCCCACCTGAGCAAGTCATGGAAGCGTTGGGGTCGGAGGGCAGAAATCCTAGGGCATTACACTTCTGTTCCGGCATCTCTTCATGCACCATGAGACCCAGGCCCTATTGACTATTTGGGGATTTGTAGCTTGTTGGGTCAAGCTACAAATGTAAACTCTGCTTTCTAAATTGTGATTAAGAGCATCCAGCAATCACAGTAAAATTCGAGAAAGAAAGAATTCCTTTTTTTTTAAAAGATTTTATTTATTTATTTGACAGAGAGAGAGATAGCTAGAGCAGGAACACAAGCAGGGGGAGTGGGAGAGGGAGAGGCAGGCTTCCCGCCGAGCAGGGAGCCCGATGTGGGACTTGATCCCAGGACCCTGGGATCATGACCTAAGCCGAAGGCAGACGCTTAACGACTGAGCCACCCAGGCGCCCCAAGATAGAATTCCTTTTATACCTCTTGTTTAAAATTCAAAGTTCCACCAACCTGGGCCAGAGTGGGGTGGACATCTATTAATATACAGTTGATCCTTCAACAATGCAGAGATTAGGGGTGCCAAACCCCTGTGTAGTCAAAAACCCACGTGTTTTAACTTTTGACTCCTCAAAACTTAATAGCCTACTGTTGACCAGAAGTCTTACCGACTAACATAAAGTTGATTAACACATGTTCTGTACATGTATTATATAACGTATTCTTCAAGCTAGAGAAAAAATGTTAAGAAAAACATAAGGAGAATACATTTACAGTGCTGTCCTGTATTTATTGAAAAAAACCTGCTTATAAGTGGAGCCCCACAGTTCAAACCCATGGGGTTCAAGGGTCAATCGTACACTCATGCAAATTTTCCCCGTGGCCCCCAGCAAAGGCACCAAACCAAACACTGCACTGTATGTATCCTCATCCCTCACCCACTCTGGTATCCAGAGAAGTGAGACAACAGGAATCTTTTAATAGAGATCTCAGTCTGTTAGGTGCTGAGTCAAAAAAATTCTTAGTATCACTCCTCTCAGATCTGGAAGTCTCCTTGGCTCAGCGCCCTCCTTCATCTCTTACCAGCAAACCCCAACAAGCAAACCGGGGGAGAGGACAGTACAACCACTCTTCTTACTCTCTCATGACAGGACTCAGGGATGTAAGTTCTTCCGAGTCTCCCACCCAGTGTGGCCGGCGGGTCTCACCCTGTAGCCCTCCCCACGGGGACCCTCCTGGGTCGGCAGAGGCGCCAACGCTCCCCAGGCAAACGAGCGTGCAGCTTCCCTCCACCCCAACAGTGAAAACATGGCGGAAGGCGGGCTAGAGAAGAGCGGTGTGTGGGGAGAGCAGCAGAGAGGGCCGGGGAGGGCTGGCAGCCGAGCCTTCCGCCCCTAGAGCAGAAGCCACTTCTCCTGCGGCCTAGTCCTGTGTCAAGAGCACCTGTGACCTGGCACCCAGAGCTGAGACGGGCTGGGAGGGGTGCGGGCTTGCAAGACTCCCTCCCCTCACAACATGGCGGGTGGGTGTCTGTGTGAGACCGAAAGACTTTGGCTTATTCCAGAGACAAGAGACCCCCTTTTTCACAAAGGTATTTTATTTTAGTAAACAAAATACGGGTTCTTTTAAGAGCATAAAAAAGTTCATATAATTTTTAGTTAACCCTATAGGTTGGGAGTTTATCTCTGACACATCATTCAGTAATTGTCTCTTCTTTCTTCTCAGCTGGAATCCACTCAGGCTGACATTTAAATTGCAAATTCTAGAAAGGAAGACCAAAAGGACAAGTATGAAACGTCTGAATGTTGTACTTGCTCGGCATTACCCCTCATGCTCAGCCATTTCAACTTAACAAACAGAAACCACTGAAGTCTATCTATTAAAGAATGTATTTTCAACCTCACGATTTTCTGCCCAGCTAAACATCCCCCCTGGTTAAAACCAGGCTCGAGGCTGGAGGGAAAATGAAGGGCCAGTCCTGCTGCCACCAACGCCCCCCTTCCCTGGAGGCCTCCGTGGATGCCTGTGGGTGGGGAGAAGCATTTATGACCCACACCCCGTCTTTCCCTTCCTCTTCTCGGTCTAACACACAAAAGGAGGACTCTGCCTGGGACAGAACTTCAACCTGCAACATTTCAAGGAGAACGGGCTTCCCTTGCCCCTTTTAACTTTGCTCACCCTTGTGCCAACTCCTGAGTTTCAGTCAGAAAAACACCTTTTCCAAAAAAAGGAAGGGTCCCTGACAGGAACTTCTTTGGCCTGGCAGAACGCCCACCGGACATTCCGCTTGTGTGAAGTCCCAGTACCTCTGGTTTCCCTTTAGTTCTCTTTCTTCTCGGACTGCTGCTTTTTCTCAGCTTCCAGTTTTTGCTGTTTTGCTTCCAACCTTTTCCTTTGGTATATTTTGACTCCGGCAAATGCCAGGCAGAGAATTAAGGTTTTGGCTGCCAAGATATACAATAGCAGGGGCACGTGTTCAAGGACCTTAAAGAAGAAAGCAAGCGTTCTAAATGTTCCATGATTGATAAGAAAGGTTTCCTTCATGTTCCTTCATTTAACAAACCTTTACTGTCTACCTCTTATGTAACAGGCACGAGGCGAGGTGCTGGGGCCACACGGGTGACCAGGACAGACAAGGTCCCCGGGCCCACACCGGTGAGTCGAGGCTTACCTCTGCCCTCCATCACTCCCCTGCTCCTGGCTTCACGAGAGAACCACCCGTGGACCGCTGACCTAACTCTGGTCCCTCACAACCGGACCACGCACTTTGCCTGTCCCCCAGGCCCTCTGCTTCTGAGGCGGCCCCGTGGTCCAGGGAAAGGAGATGGAGCCGGGGGCCCAACGACCACGCGACCGGGGTCAGTCACGGGACCTTCTGAGCTTCTGCCCCTTCGAGGGAGGCGAGACCAGACCTTCCTTCTGGATTCTCCAACCTTAGCATGCTACACTTTCTTCTTGGTTGTGGCTACTCACTAGCACCGGCCTTTGGAAGGTAAAATAAATATAAAAAGACAAAAAAATTCAAAACACAAGGGGCACGTGGGTGGCTCAGTCGGGTGGGCATCTGACTCTTGATCTCAGCTCAGGTCTTGATCTGAGGGTTGCAAGTTCAAGCCCCGTGTTGGGCTCCACACACAGCATGGAGCCTACTTGGAAAAAAAAAAAATTCAGAACACGAAAACTTAGCTACTTATTAACTGTTCTGTAATTTCCTGTTAGAGGGAAGCTTTAACCCATGGGCTAGGGGCACCTGGGTGGCTCAGTTGGTTAAGTGACTGCCTTCGGCTCAGGTCATGATCCTGGAGTCCCGGGATTGAGTCCCGCATTGGGCTCCCTGCTCGGCGGGGAGTCTGCTTCTCCCTCTGACCCTCCCCCCCCTCATGCTCTCTCTCTCTCTCAAATAAATAAATAAAATCTTAAAAAAAAAAAACAACCCATGGGCTAAAATGATACCTGGGGAATAGCTATGGATTTGAATTACTCTCTGTACTAGTAGGTACACTAACTATTATGATAGTCTCCGTAGCACAATAGCATCTCAAGGCAAATACTATACTTGTTTCAGAAACATGATTAATATGACCTGAATAATAGTTACGAGCTTTTTGTGATTAAAAATTCCTTCCCAAATAAAGGTATGCTTTTTTTGAATGATCACCATTCTAGAGGACCAGGTAGGATTTATTCCAATGAAATCATTCAATTGCCAAACATCACTTATTATAGGCAATTCCTATATAATGAGCTTCTACTATGGAAAGAACATTTGTCTCTCCTTGTAACAGTTTAACTCAACCGGTCAGAGAAAACTTCAGTTGGGAACAACATGCTCACAGAGCTGGAGGCCTGGGGGAGATTTCACAGATGACTTAGTCCGCCACCTTGTTTCACAAACAAGGAGAGGGAAGCTCCTGGTGGGGGGCGGGGGAGAGGCCAACCCACGTCACACAGCAAATTCACAAGGAGGCCAGACTCAGAATGAAACGTTCTAACCCCTAGGCCAGTCTTCTTTCCACTGTGTCCCAATTTCTAAGGAAATGGAATTAACGAAATCATAAATTATGTGCATAGGTGTTTGTACAATTTTATTAAAATTCTTTTTTTTTTTAAAGATTTTATTTATTTGACAGAGAGAGACACAGCGAGAGAGGGAACACAAGCAGGGGGAATGGGAGAGGGAGAAGCAGGCTTCCCGCCAAGCAGAGAGCCCGATGCGGGGCTCCATCCCAGGACCCTGGGACCATGACCTGAGCCGAAGGCAGACGCTTAATGACTGAGCCACCCAGGCGCCCTAATTTTATTAAAATTCTTGATGACTCGGACCTAGACGTAGATTTCACACGCAGAAGACGGAGCATTGGTTAGGCCTACTGGAAGCTTACTGTGCACTTAGTGACTCCCTTACATTTTCCCCTGGGACCCTCATCGGATCCCCAGGAGGCAGGCAGACTGTCCTAATTGTGGCTGAGAAAGCATAAACTCTGGAAAGGTTAGGTCTGACCAAGTTCTCGGACTGCTCCAAAGCCCGAACTCTCTTCATCATTACACGACGCTGTAATATCTACCATGTTCTCCCCAACCCTCCCCAGTTTTACAGCTAAATTATGCAAATAAATGATGCCTTGGCTACTGAGTTTCCCTAAGGCAACTGGAGTCACTACCTCTGAAATTATTTAGCTGGTTACTTACGGATATTTGAGGAAGGTTGCCATGTGATGCAGAAGGAATATATCAGATCACAAAAGGAGGAACCCAAATATTTAAATTGTCTGAATTTAACTAAAACGGTTAAGAACACAAGAACACTGAGTAACTGGATAATCGTTTTCAACCACTAACAGGAAAGAATAAATACAACATACACGCTTCAGAAAGATCACTCCAGCAAGAGCACAAAAGGCTTATAAAAAAATTGCAAGAGTGAACCTTTTTCTCCTGACAAATATAAGCAGCTTAGAACACAGATCTTCCTCATAGCTAACCTCTACTACCTCCCCCAAACAATCCCCTAATTCATCTATTTTCTTGAAGGTTCTCAGTCACAATGAGGCTTGACTCCATGTTTACAAACCAGCTTTGAAAGAAAAAAAATGCTAAATGTTCTTTTACTTTATTTCCTTGGAGGCAAAAATCAACAGTTTAGAGGTGGAAACCCCATTTTATGTTCACTAGGTAGATCTAGGCCAACTGAAGCACTAATCCACGTGGGAAAAGTTACTCTTCCAGTTCTCTCCATCTCTACGGCTGGGCCTGTGGGTCCTACTATGATGGAGCCCACATCACAGCCCACGGCTCCCTGTGATGTGAAAAGGGGACAGCTTCAGCAGGGACGGGAATGGAGATCTCAACCGGAAGTTAGAAAATGCACCAAATTGTTAATACATCAACACACGGACAGAGGTAAGTGGTTTCAAGGCTTATTTTCTTCTTAAAGGTAGTGGACACAGGAGGCAACAAGATGCAGAAGTTTCGGGACTGGGAGAGGGCAGAGCGGTGGCAGCAGAGGTCAAGGACACCACACGGGCTTAGAGCAAAGGGTTTCAGGGATCCATTCCTGCCCCGCTAGGGTACCAAGCTTCCGTTGTGCTAGATCCTCCTCTGATTTCTAATGAGCCCCTCATTTTAACTCTCAAAACAAACCAACCTTCAAGAGGGCAAATGAATAAAATATTGTGGGGGTGGATGAGATCTATACCAATTTTAAAAATAAATCCCCAATACTTGTGTAATAAGGACGGCTAATTTTTTCAACAATGAGGTCACACTCTGTTGCTGATGCACGACGTTAACTGTTACTGACGGCCACAGGCCCTCTGAGCCAGAAAGGGAGGCCCGCAGGAGGTACTGTGCGCTACCTGATCCTCCCGCCTTCCAGAGCTCTGTGAGGTCAGGGTGCAAGGGGAGGCCACTTCCTTCTGACATTACAAGGAAAGGCCCCCTTTTAAACATGAGGATGCTCCCTGGCAGCCACAGAGCTGTGTATCTGCTCGAAGTTGGAAAGGTGTGGGCAGATTTTGTCCCTGACATCAGAATGAACTCTTTTTGTCACAAGCAGGATTGGCCTGGGTGCTCAAATGAACACTTTCATCCCCACTGACTGTGGCCACCGCAGAGAGGACAAGCCCTTCCCTAAATCCCACCCCACCTGCTTTCTGCTTCTTCCCCTTATAGCCCCTCACTGCCTCATCTTTCCTTCCCAGCCTTTCTGCTGTGAGCCTGGAACCCCAATATAGGCTAAACAAACACTCCTACATTTTCAACCCCTTCAAGAAACCTTCACTCTGCCTCTTACCTTCAACCAGGCTCGTCCTGGAGAATAGTCCCCATGGTCCTCCTGGGTGGCCCCCAAACCCCTACCCAAAGGAGCTGGGGAAGGAAAGGGGTTCTCTCTCTCCCAGCTCCCTGGTCCTGCTTCCAGATCTTTCCAGTAAGCCTTGCAATGGAAAGCTGGTGGATGTTTTGAACAAGGAAAGGTTCATAATTGAAAAAAAATACACCCAGTGAGATCATAAGTTTGAAAATACACACACTACACTTACATATATGTAAAAAGTACTGGAAGAAAACACACCAAAACTGTTAATAGTAGCCGTCTCTGGAGGGTGAGACAACACGATTTTTACCGGATTTTATACTTTCAAAGAATCTATGATAAAATATATTTCAGTGGCTGCTCTCTTAACCAACCTTTACCACACCCCATGTACTTCAGGGATTAAGTGATGACTCTCCTTTCCCTCTGTGAGACCCGCCCACAAATGCCCAGAGCCCACTGAATGCCCAGAGCCCACTGAATGCCCACAGCCCACTGAATGCCCAGAGCCCACTGAATGCCCACAGCCCACTGAATGCCCAGAGCCCACTGAATGCCCACAGCCCACTGAATGCCCAGAGCCCACTGAATGCCCACAGCTTGCAGGCGCCCGTCTGATTGCCCTGGACCTGGGCTCCCGGAGGCTGAGTCTGCGCTACAGACGTCAGCTATGCTTATTCCCCAACCAGTTGAAGCTGTACTTGATGTTATAATGGATAATTTATCTAAACACAATACTTATGAAATATGGCTATGTTATATAAGGAAAAAATTGTTTCCGGGAAAACTAAATTGAATGCTTTCAATGCATTTTCAAATTTAGGTTGAAAAAAAAAAAGTGCTCTTGGTAACACAAATGTAAAAGATCAGGGAAGAAAAACATAAAAATCTGGAAGTATCTTGTATGTAGATTGTTTCCTAAAATATTAACCCACTTTAAAGAAACCAAAATGTGAAACTGTAGGTAAAACTTTAAAGGCACGATTTTTGCAAGAAGAGTGAGGCAGATCCGAAGTCTGTACACCCAAAGAAAGGGCCTCGCCTTCCTCCAAAAGTCTGGGGAATAAATGTACTTTTTATCTGTTTTAACTGAAAATATTATTTTTAAAGTATTATTAGGATTCCTGCTTTAATCCACTTTTTTCTTTTTAATCAACCTACATCTACAGAACTGTTATTCTGAATTTTTACAATGAGGACAAAGGAAAAAAACCAAGCCATAATGTTGAAAACTATTCTCACCTTCCAGTTCATGCTGGGCCAATGGCGAATTCACTCTGGGTCACTGCGGGCCCACTCAGACAAGCGCATGAGGAGAGGAGCTGGAAGGGCAGGTCTTGCTATTCTGGTAGAGAAGAGAAGAAACAGGTCACTCGGGGTTTTCCGGAGCAGATCACCATAGGAAGACCTCTTTGATGGAGAGAAAGGGCGCATGAGCAAAGAGAGCAAGGGCTGCAGACAGGAGTCAGTGTCCCCAACAAGGTGACCCAGAGCCTGGTGGGAAGCAGATGGCCTGGCTTAGGGCTGACACAGGCTTGGGTCTTGGTGAGCAGAAACGTCTCCCCAGCTGCTCTTTGCCGGGAGTGGGAGCACAGCCCGGAGCAGAGCTAACAGTGCTGCTGCTCCTAAGGGGACACGTGCGCCCATGCCTTTCATCTGTGGACAGAAAAGCCAAGTCCAAAACCTACTTCTCCACCCACGTCCTGCCCTGGGCAAGAGCTGGTTTGTGGATGAGTGTCTTTCTGTTTTTCAGGTCCTCTGAGTGTTAATGAAGCAAAAATTGGTTCTTAAAAAATATCTGGAGGGGAGTAAATGATAGGGAAAAAAATTGTCCTTTGAAAGCAACTGCTATCTAGAATTTCATCTCAACTGTGAGGGAGACCTAGGGGAAGGTGAAGCAGGGAGTGGAGGTCAGGGACGCGGCTGGAGCAAAGCATTTGCCCCAAGGCCTTCTCTGTCGCTATTTTTAGAATATGGCACATACCCCAAGAGTCAGAAGACTTGAGCTCTGGATGAAGAACCTACACACTCTGGTAAGTGATTTCCCTCTTGGGGCCTTGGTCCCATCTGTAAATGAAGAAAGGGGGTATCAACTAAATGGGCTCTAGGGCCCCTGTTTCTTATGAAATTTGGCAACTTAGAGCACAATCATAGCTTCACTTCACGGTGCTGGGCTGCACGAGGGCGCATCAGCTGCATAAACTCATGCAGCCCTAGGAGGGAGAGGTTATTGTTCCATTTCAGAGACGAGGAGACAAAGTTTATGTAACGTATCCAGGGTCACACAGGGACTGGGATTTGAACCCATCCAGTGTGGCACCAGAGTCTTATCCTGATGTAGGCAGAAAGATGTGCATTCAAAAATCATGCAGATGCTTGTCTTCACATGTCCTTAGAATTAAGAAAAGCACAAGAAAATGTCACAGGCCTTTAGAATGGGGATAATAAAATGAACTTCAGGGAAAAATGTTTCACTAAAACTTTTACTTACAAAAACATCTAATTATAGAAAATTCATGCCTCATCTATTCAAGGTCATAGTATCTGGAAAACAGGCTGGTGGTTGGCACAAGATAACCAAGTTTTCCCCATGACTTCTTTCAAAGCCAGATAAGTTAATGATAGGAATGTACACCATAAATCTGTTTAAATGTGATGACGGTGATTGAAGGTGCTTGTTTTCTTCATGGATAAATGGCCAGGTTGTCTTTAAGTAGCAGCAGATTCTGAGTTGCACTGGAGGGGTATGTTCCTAACGGATTATAACCTATTGCTAGAATTTTCACTTTCAGGAATCTCAGATAACCTCAGGGATTAGCCATATTGTAATTTGCAATGTTTAAGGTCACGTAAATTTTATTTTTACTCTAATTGAGTTGTGTACAAATATAGTAGGTGAGTTTGGCTGTTCCTAATTTTCTGAGGTCCTATTAATGTAATTAACATATTAATTACATAAATTAACATACGAATTAATGGATTAATGTCCTATACATTAATGGATTAATGTAAGATATTGATTCCCAAGGTCAAGGACGACAAATAGGTCCAAAAAGCTCAAAGGAGGAAATAAATTAAAAAGAACACCCAGTGGGGCCCTTGGTCGGCTCAGTCGGTAGAGCATGCAACTCTTGATCTTGGGGTGGTGAGTTCGAGCCCCACATTGGGTGTGGAGATTATTTAAGGAAATTTAAAAAAAAATAGTGTTGACTTAATACACAACAACAACACCCAGTGGTCTGGCCCTGTGGCAAGCCAGGACTAAGATTAAGACTAGTGTGACCTTGGACAAGCCATTTGGCCTCTTTGAGCCTCAGGTCCCTCATTTTTAAGTTCTTCAGAGGCTGGATTGTAAACACAAAGCACCATGCTCAGCATATGGAAAACATTAAATAAATATCAACCATTATTGTCACAATAAGTATCTCTCTCTCTGCTAATGGACATGCCAAGCTTAAGAACCATAAACAAGAGGCAAGCAAGGCAAAATGCAGTCAGGGCAAGACAGCAGGGACCAAGAGAGCTGGACTCTATTCTTGGTGGCACCCCTGGGAGGCACGTGACCTAGGGTAAGCCATTCACCTCTCTGAACCAAAATGTTCTCACTTTAAAAACCAGAATCCAAAGAACAACTCTGCAACTCTGGCATTCGTAAGTCACCATTCTCTGGGATACCACAGAATGGGACTACGAAAATTTACTGGCAGTTGCCTGGACTTCATACAGAGAGTGAGGTCATTCAAGCTCTTTAGAAAGAAACATGTTTAAAGTCAACCTGCAAACAAAGTAGCGGAAAGGATGCAGTGAGAGAGTGGGAGACTAGAAGGCTGATCAATCCAGCTCATTCCCACCTGCTGCCTCCAAATGCTAACTTTCCCCTTCCCCCTGCAATTACACGCTCCAACTCAGCCATTTCTGTAGCACCCCAGCAGGACTTTGGCAAATGAGAACAACTGAGAAAGCTAAAAATATCAGCAGGCTATTGGCTGCAGGCCACAGGCACACACACCTGCTGCAGCATCAGACGGGAGGCAGCTCGTATCTGAGGGCCGAACCGCAAAAGCCAAAAGGTGGGAACACTTTTGAGGTATAAAATCTATGAAGTGCAGGAAGGCTTTAGCCTTTCCCTGGAACTATCCACAATCCTAGCTTAAATCTGAAGAATAACAATGGCTTAGATAGAAATGATTCTGTCTCCTTTCCCGTAAAAATAGCCCCATTTTTCCTTTGCCAGTTTTCTCCTAAAAACCAGAAAAGCTATCCGCTTATTTGGGTTAGGCCAGGGAAAGCAATCTGGACAACATACTGTCCACAATCCACGTTTTCTTCTTAGCACACCTAACAAACTCCAGGATCATCTCTCTCTTGGTGTCTACGCTCTTCGAGCCGCTAAGTAGGATAGGTCAGTCTGAACGTTCCGAACCTGTTCGCGTTCCCAGTCTCTACCCTTGTCACCCCAACTCTTCACCCAATCTTTGGAAGTTGGAAGGTGCGGGGAGGAGGGAGTTAGTTGCAGGTGAACCTTGCGCATCACACCGTGGACTGCTGAGCCCCACTCCCCGGTCACCTGGGATTCCCAGGGCCAGAGACACTGGATCTCGGCTCCTCCGTAACCGGGGGACCACGCCAGGGTCCTCTCCGCCCCGACACCTGGGGAACACCACCACCTACCCCGCTCAGACCCGGAGATCAGGGCCACGGGCGGCCGTTGCTTTCCCCACCCATCCACAGAACATGGTGTCCAGAACATTCGCTCATCCGCCCAAACCCTCTGGCCAGAACAACTCTGGGCCCCGCCCGGAACTCGTGCCAGCCTAAACATTGCGCCCCGGGCGCCGGGTCCGCGGATTCCGCGGCGTCTGGACGCCGGAGCCAGGCAGGGGCGCTCCGCGCGTGGGAGCCGCGGCGGCCAGCCCCCTCCCGGTTCCCACCCGGGGAGCTGGCGCCGCGCGGCAGGGGGCCGGCTGGCTGGCAGCCTGGACAGAACGCGCAAACGCGGGGCCGTCCACCCGACTGCCCAGAGCCCCAAAGAGTTGCCGGGCTTCGGGTCAGGGTCCCGCTGACCGGACGCGGACGTCACCCACTTACAGCTCCAGGCCGCGGAGGCTCCAGCGCCGGGACTGCACACGAACCACAACTCCCACAATGCGGCGGGGAAACTACAGGTCCCGAAATGCACCGCACCGCGCGCCGGCGCAGTGGGCCCGGGCTGTTTCCGAGGGCGCTGCACTCGGCGCGCCGGCGCAGTGAGCCGCTGTGGGCCGGGCGTTGGGAGACTGAGCGGGGGTCACGGGTCACGATTGGCCGGGGTGGGCACTGCTGTCCAGGCCACGGTTCTGAATTTACCGGAGCTGGGGGAGGAGGGCGGCCGTAGTGCTGGGCTTCTCGCGTCCACTGCTGTCTGCGACTGAGGATCCTTGGCTCCCCCGAAGTTTCCAAATTCAGCGTTCATCTCCTCTGACAAAATGCTTGCATTTTCTTTTGGGAAAGCGCTAGCCCCCATTCTGGGTTCCCAGACTCCAACAAACGCGCAGCACGCGCATGCAGAGTTTGGGGACGCTCAGTCCCTGCCCCACGGGAGGGCGCAAGCCAGACCCCGAATAAAGACCAATATCACGGAGTTCTTTCTGTAGATTGAGGAAACCAGCGAGGGGAGAATAAGTGGCTGGCGCAAGAAAACGCGCGACTTGGCAGTCACAGGCGGACTGACTCCAAATCCCACTGTGACATTTTGTGGTGATGAAGTACAGATGTTAGGAACGCAGAGGAAGGGACACACAGAGGGTGGAGGGTTTAGATGTGTCGACAAGCGAAGTTTTCCTATAGAAAATAACAAAACTAGCTGTGTCCTGAGCACTGTGAGGCTCTGGTCTCTCTGAAGTCTCACCACCAGCCTATAGAAGGACATAAAATAACCAATTCACGGATGAAGAAGTGGAGACGCTAAGACATTACAGTAATTTGCCCAGGGTTTGAAAGCCAGCAAGTGTCGCAGCTGGGATCTGACTCTCAGTAGTGGATATAGATTCCCATCAGGGCAGCAACTAACATGGGCTCCTTTTGCAACCACTTGTGAACTCTGCTTGTAAGAAGGAAGTGGGATTCAGGTCATATGGAGCCAGTCATCCAAGCAGAGGGAGCTCTAAAAGCAAAACGGGGCGGGGGGCGGGGGGGGTGCGCTGCGGTGTACCCAGCAAGTTGTTTGAATTAGCATCTTAGTTACCTAGTTGAAAGTGGCCAGCCTGGAATTTTGGGAATCCATGCTAAAGTGGCAGACTGGGGCAAGTGGTTTCAACAACTGAATACCCAGCATGCTTCTAAAGATCGGCCATTTCTCCCATCCCCCAAAAGCAAAGTTGGCTGATAATCATCTGCCTTGCCACTATACTTTCAGTGATGATAATAAAATGTACTTTCTTAGAAAAATCTAAATTTCTTTCCTTCCATTTGGTTTTCTGTGTCAAAGATCAAACCGGGCACCAGTGAAAGCCTTAAGGATAGACTTTATTCAGTAACTATTGCAGTAGAGAAGAGGGTCCAGTGTAAACCAAAGTCCACTTTGATTTATGCAGTGGTAACTGGGCATTTTAAGGGGAGAATGAGGGAGTGGGGTCATTGGGGCAGAATCAGGGAAGTGGATATTTATAAAAACCCAAGGATTAGTCAGTCTGATCTGGTTCTGTTAATAGGCACTTATCTGAAAGAGAAACAAATTTCTGTCTTTATGACCAGAGGCAATGGTGCAGGTTAGAGCAAGGTTCCCTCTCTCGGTCAGGAGAGTTACCTCCGTGAATGCTGGCATTCCAGAGACAAGACAGTTCTGGGTAGTAAAAGGTTTATATCCCAAAGGGGGAGAGAAAAGATTTATAATTACAAGTTTTCTAAAGTAACTGCTCTTAGAGGGAATTCAGGGAGCTGATCTGCTTATCTCCAGGTTTTGGCTGGAACCAACAGTAAATTTTCCTGGCAGCTTGTTGAGCTTTCTCAGGCGGGCACTCCAAAGGGGCCTGGTGTCCTCTTAGGGATGAAGCCTTGAGCTGTTAGAAGCTATGCTAGCATTAGTTCAAGTCTCGTAGCATGGAGAAGGGGACAAAATCATTTATACCAAGTGTATGCAGTGTTCATAAGCCAAGGTTGAGGCCTCCTTGAGGGCCCAGAAGAGCCTGACCAGAGGTTAGTGAAGAAGATAGTCTTGGTCACCCGATGGAAACCTTGGATTTCTGTCTGGATCCAGACCCAAAGCTAGGATTTTGTAGCCCGGGTGGCCGCTCTGGGCACACTGGGATAAATGTTCTGTGTGCAATAGCATTTCTGGGTTTCTGATCTGAGGAAGGAGGCCACTCTTGCCACATCTGCTCTGGGAATATAAATGGCTTTCCATAACACTGTATGTAAGGCTTATGTTAGCATAATTGCACATTTGTTACCAAGAAACAGATACCTTGTAGATATCTCACGATAGAATCTTTGTAGTCGATGGAAGACATCCTACAAGCATGACTTAAAGAAGGGCTTCTTTTTTGAATTTTGTCTTAGTACTCTGAGACTTGAGGCCCTACTCACAATGCTGTGCTTTGCCTGAGTAGATGGGGGAGGAGAAAGGTAAGCTGGGAGGCACAAAGTCACAACCCCATACATCTGTCTTCGCTCTGACTTCCTACTCTCAGCGACTCAGAGAGAGTAGACTTTAAACCGAGTTAGGCCTGCCCTCCGTCCCTTCTCTCGCTCTGCCCACTCTGTGTTGATCTCCTTCATAACCTGTCATGTTCTATCATCGTGATGTTTCTGTATGTACCTCATTCTCTCTAATGAGTAGGTGGCTCCAGCTCAGAGTCCCATTCATCTCCACACTCCTGGGGTCTATGCTAGTGGCCCAAGTAGACAGGTGTTAAATATTGCTTGATTTAATTAGCAGGTGAAATCACCTAATCTGTGGAGTGCATCCAAAATGCAATATCTAGATATAATGAACTGTCTAGCTCTTCAACAGACATCAGCAATCACTTTCTGTACCATCAGCCTCTTGAAACATAAGTGAAAATAAATATAAATGGAAGAAGATAAACTGAGTTGAAAAAATATGTTATTTATAAGGCAATGTTACAACTTTTCCTTATTTTTTTCTATAATAACAAGAGCTTTGAAGAGTTAGTTTTCTGGAAAACTTCAGATGTTAATTTTAAAACATGTTTCTGTTGTACTGGGTGATGCTACGTCTCCGTTGGGGACTATTTGCCCTTGTGGAATGTTTGTTCTATCTTCAGACTTCCAAATAAGCAAAATGTTGGGAAAACAATACCCATAAAGTAACCTGGCAATTCTGTTCGTCCATCACTTCGGACTCTGCATTCCTGAATTAATAAATAGACGCTCAGATGTCAAGCTGGCGGAGCAAGTGATACATTTTTGAACCACAGCTTCTGGGTAACACAGCTGGGTTATTTATAAAGTGAATTCGTCACATACAAACCAGTGTTTCATAAGAAAGAAGGTTCCATGATTTATTAGTCCCCCCTCTAACCCCACTGTCAGCACACAGGCACTTCACTTCAAATTTGACTTTATTTTCACTAACTTGACAAAATTTGTCAAAGTGGACATTGATTAAGATGCCATTTATATTGCCCAGAAAGTAAAAGAGGTCTTCCGCATAAAATATTGCTCCGATGAGCAAGTATAAATCACCGAAATTAAAATGTCATCTGTCTAAAGAAGATGTGGTATATATATACAATGGAATATTATGCAGCCATCAAAAAATTGAAATCTTACCATTTGCAATGATGTGGGTGGAACTAAAGGGTATTATGTTAAGCGAAATAAGTCAATCAGGGAAAGACAAGTATCATATGATCTCACTGATATGAGGAATTTGAGAAATAAGACAGAGGATTATAGGGGAAGGGAGGAAAAAATGAAACAAGACGAAACCAGAGAAGGAGACGAACCATAAGAGACTCTTAATCTCAGGAAACAAACTGAGAGTTGCTGGAGTGGAGGGGGGTGAGAGGGACGGGGTGGCTGGGTGATGGATGTTGGGGAGGGTATGTGCTATGGTGAGCACTGTGAATTGTGTAAGACTGATGAATCACAGACCTGTACCTCTGAAAAAATAATACATTATATGTTTAAAAAAAAGAAGAAGATAGTAGGAAGGAAAAAATGAAGGGGGGAAATCGGAGGGGGAGATGAACCGTGAGAGACTATGGACTCTGAGAAACAAACTGAGGGTTTTAGAGGGGAGGGTGGTGGAGGGATGGGTTAGCCCAGTGATGGGTATTAGGGAGGGCATGTATTGCATGGAGCACTGTGTGTTATATGCAAACAATGAATCATGAAACACTACATCAAAAATTAATGATGTAATGTATGGTGACTAACATAATAAAATTAAAAAAAAATAAAGATAAGAGATCATAGTAAAAAAAAAAAATGTCATCTGTCTTGGTTGAGCGGCCACATGATCTCCGTGAAAATTCTCAACAGCAAGCAAGGAACTGAGTATCTTCTAAACAATGACAACTTGGATTTGCTCCATGGCACGGGCATCTCTTCGGATCCGGATATCAGATGTTGGCTTTATGCCTCTTCTGTTTCTCAAGGACCCATTTTGAACCCTGCTGCACCCATGTTCTCATGGATGGTGGTCTTTGATTCTTCTAGATTCAAGATTTGACTCTTGTACTTCTCTTGCCAATCTTCCACGATGTACTGGTGGTAGGGGTCGTTGGAGTGCTCTTGCCTCTTGGATTTCACTGTGCTCACCAGGATAGCTACAATGATGAAAGAGAACATTCCGATCATCACCATGAGGTACAAGATGACATAGTAGAAGTTCTCAGCATCCAGTTTGGCTTGTAGGGCCTCTTGCTCAGCTGTTGTGTTCCTGCGCCAGTTGTCCATATAAGTAATAAAAATCCTTTTGAAGACATCTTCCAGCGTCTGTGTCAGATTGGATAAAGTAGGCATATCTCCCTCCTGCTGCAATTTGAATGATGAAATAGATGAACAAGGTGAAGAACACTGATTCTTTCTGCATTTGGCTACTTTAAGGGATAAAGAGAGGGGAATGCAAAGGGGGAGATAATACAATTTCTTCTTTACCTAGCTGGTGATTGAGTGCATATTTTTTTTTTATTCTTTAAGCTTTGCACATGCATATTTATGGACTTTTTGGATGCAGGATACCTTACAATAAAAATTTGATGGGGGACATAAAACTATATATACTATCCCCATTTACATATGTAAATAAATGTAAACATGCAAATGACAATGGAAAAAAGACAGGAAATCGTTCAAAATGTTAATAGTGGGTGGTATACCTAATGAAAATTTTTTCCTTCTTTATACTCTTCCCACATCCTAAATTTTCATCAATCATCTTGCACTACTCTGTTTTTAAACAGACAGGTCAGCTCACAATAGCTAGCATAATGCCTTGTTCTCAACGGCATTCCCCAAGTGTCAGCGGAATGAATGGGCGACTCATGTCTGACTTGTGTTTTCAGAGAATTATGGGGCAGAAGATTGCAAGGGGCATTGACAGCCTTTGCAGTCTGCTCCATCTCCTTTGTCTACACAGTGCTTTTCTCAAGTATTCCAGAGAGGAATGTGTACATCCACATTTGAAAGAAGCACCTTAGGCAAGTGGCACAATGAAACAACCTGAGAGATGGCTCATATTCTTCAAATCCACCTCTCCTCTCCCTCCTCACTGGCGCTGCCCAGCCACCAACATCCCTCACCTTGATGACACAATGCAGTGCAATGCGACCCTCCCCCAGACTGTCTCCTGGGGGCATATCTGTCCCTCTCTTCCCTCCACAGCAGTCATTGTGCTCTTTTAAAGAAGGAAATGGGATCATATCCCCTTGCTTCTAAAATGATTCAGTCCCTTCCTATAGTGCTTAAAATAAAATCCTACTTCCTTCATGGGGTTCACCTGGCTTGGCCTGAGCTGGTCCCTGACCACCTCCCCAACAACTCTATTCTCATGACAACTGGTCATACTGTCCTTCCTTCCTCCAAGTCAATAAACGTTCTCCTGCTTCAAGACATTTGCACATTCTCTTTCCTCAACCTGGAATAATTTTTCCTTTCTCTTCTCTCTGCTACCTCCTTTACTCTCTTGGGCCCAGCTTAACTGTCACTTCTGAAAAAACTCCCTGGCTCTGTTCTAATCAGTTCTGCCCCCCCCCCTTTACTCCAATAGCTTCTTATTTTTTTTCTTCAAAGCCCTCTTCACAATATGTGCTAATTATGTGTGTGTATCGCTGGTGTGTGTGTGTGTATGATTATTGGTTTACGGTGTCATCTTTCCTACTCATCTGTCATTTCCATGAGGACAGGACTCATATCGCCTTTGCCTACCTTGAGACAGTGAATGTGGGCACAGAGCCCGACACATCGAAGACACACAATGGATGTTGAATGAATGAATGGATGTGCCAGGCACATGAGGGGCATTGGAAATGCAGAGATGATGAATATGAGATTTCTGTCTGTGGAAGCTCAGTGTCACAGGAGAGCTGCAAACAAATGGCAATGAGAAGTAACAAAGAGTCATAAGAGGTCTGAACAAAGCGATAAGGGAGCTCAGAGAATGGAGATGAACATGGTACATAGATGGAGCAAACAGGTGTGAATAGAACTGGAAGGAATGTAGACAGGAAGTGAACCTGGGATTAGCCAGGGCCTACAGGTTTGCCCAGTCAATAAAAGCCCAAACAAACCTAATTTGCCTAATGCCCTTCTGAAAACAATGCCTCTTCTCTTTAACATGTCTTTCATTTCCTCTTATGAGGAGAGAGGTTTCTGATCTCCCCACTTGCAGAAAGGGCACAAGTACATGTCCAGGTCTTTCTCTGACGCCTTCCCAACATTTCATTCATTGAGAATTATGGTAACTAAGTTAATAGATTTTTTCAATCTGATGTTTTAAGTCCTATTATTCAAAGGGCTCTCGGGTCTTCCTCTTGCTCTCCCCTCCACGCAAAGCCTAGAGAATTGAAAAGAAACTGACAAAGAGATAAGATTGCCCCAAAGTACATGCCAAGCACGTTTTCCAAGCAATGTAACAGAGACAGGCTTTCTCCCCCTTAAAATAACACAGTTTGCCGTGAAGAGTATAGCTAAACTGGCTTTAATCCTATGCAAGACATCACCGCTGGCTCCTTAACCCTCCCGGAGATGAGATCTGCTCATTTTGGGGGAGTTCATGCTTGTTTCATCAATCAAAAGACAACCCACCCCTGTGTGCTATGTCAGGGCTGGTCTTACCGGTATGATTCCTTCACCTGTGAGTGTTCTCACCCTCTCTTTCTGCCAACCCTTCTCCACATCTTCATCCAGTAAAGAAACCTGTGATTTGGCCAGCTTGTATACCCCCCCACCTTCTGCACCCTCTAGAGAGACTTCAGTTTCCTTTTGTGAAGCCAAATGGAAAACTGGATAGAACATAGAGACAAGTAAAAAAAAGAACCAGGAGAGCTAAGTGTACAGAACGAAGGGCTGGTGGAGGTGTAGAGAAGTCCCAGGAGTGAGTGACGGGAGAAATTCAGTCTGGGGGATGCTGAGCCAATGCAGGGCAGCAGAAAACTAGCAGGGGGAAGGGGGATCCCCTTCTGGGCAGAGAATCAGCTCCCCTGCAGTGTTTTTTTCTAAGGTGCTCTCAAGATTGGAATTATTCTAGTTATTTTTGCTTATCAGACAGCACTTTTGGATACTACTCCAGTTTGCACTGGGCCACGTGAGGCCCTGCCTTGGATCTGAGTCTCTCCCCGCCGCCCCCCACAGAGGTGATAGCATTGCAAGCTCCTAAGTGCTCTGAGCTCCTCTGCCCACCCTGCCTCCCACGTATCTCCTTTGTGGGCTGTGCCACTGTGCTTGGAATCCCACCAGTGACTCCTCTGAGCAGAGGATGCGCAGGAGGATAGGGTACACTCCTGCCAACACCATTGTGCGAATGTTTTCTTCAAAGCAATGACACCACCTATGAAAAATCTAGGCCAGCGCCTCACTTGTAGGAGTGCTCAATTGTGAGTCCCTGTCTTTTCAGGGCTCTGAGAGAATGCAGACATAGGAGAGCTATGTTTTGACGCTCGGCAAGGCCATCCAGGACAGGGTGCTTCAAGGGAAGCCTCGAGATTCCACAGCTAAAATGGGAATGGGGCTCTTTAAGTAAGTATTGAGGGGGAGGGGAGATGGAGCACAAAAGAGAGAGGAGAGGGCATTGGAGTAACCTCGGTCTTCTGATGTCCCCGAGTCACCCTGCAGAGGAAGAAAGAAATACAGTTTCTATAGGACAAAGGAGCTGAGTCTCTCCAGACTCACACATAAAAATGGCGGTATGTTCTTGTAGTTTAGAAACCACCCCCCCCCACCCCGTCTGGGGTCACCTCATCCACAAGTTTTCCCCCAGACCTCTGTCTGAATTGGAGATCCTTTTCTGTGCTTCAGCAAACTGCCATGTTTGTCTGTTTGCTCATTTTCAATTACCCAGGTATTGTGAGCTCATTCATGTGATACTCAAAACCACTCTCTGACACTGGGATTATTAGCTCCAATTTACAGATAAGGAAACTGATGTTCAGAGAGCTGAAGTCATTTGGATCATAATTACATGGGAGTTTGAGCTGGTCAGGGATCTACTGTTTTACTCATCTTTGAATCCCAGGGCCTTACATCATGGTTGATACATTGAAGATCTTTACTAAATGTTCAGTGAATCAGTGAATGTTCCTCTCTCACGTACTATGGATTTCAGCTGGAAAAGACTAGAACGGTGATTCTCAACCTACTTGCAGGAGAGGAAGGGATTCACAAACTCCTTGAAAAATGAAATTAAACAATCTGATTTTATTCTTCCTCCCCCAAAAGTATATGTATGCACATACAAAGCTCTACATTCAATTTCAGGCGTCTCCCGGGCCCCCTAAAGCCCAACCAAGTATCCCTGCAACAAAATATCTTTGAGTTGAAGGACTTCAGTGCTGGATTCCACTGGAGTTGTTTGGGTTTGTTTCAAGGTATGAGCATGGCAACATTCACCAACCTGCTACTGGAGCTAATACTGATATTTGTTCGGCTCTTCTAACATGGACAAAGGCTCATGGCAAAGCTTCTTGGGGCACCTGGATGGCTCAGTCGGTTGAGCATCTGACTCTTGATTTCATGATCCCATGATCCCATGATCTCAGGATCGTGGGATCGGGCTTTGCGCTCAGCAGGGAGTCTGCTGGAGGTTCTCTCCCTCTGCCCCTCCCCATTCCCTCCCAAAATAATAAATAAATATTTAAGAAAAAAAGCAGATCAGGAGGTGCTTCTTGATAAGACTTAATCATAGAGTGAAAAGGGCTCAGGTAGATTAAGTACCTGGCCCCTGGCCAGGCTGAAAAAATTAAGTCCAAGGGAGATTCATATTTTGAACACTGTTGCATGAGACATGGCTAAGTAGTCTGTTTGTTCCATAACCAAGGAAAAAGCGAATCGGTGTGTGAAAGCAATTTTACTGATGGACATTATGCTAGAACATTCTAACAGGTTTAAATTTATGATACTCAGAATAACTACTTAACTGATAGATCTTGATCACATTTGGCATACATATTATCCCTCTCTAAGTAGAACACCATAATAAGTGTTTAGTAATGTGAAGACTGTTATTTATGTTCTGTTGAGCCATATGAAATTGCCATTTCTATCTGTTAAATATGGCCATTTCGTATGGGTCAACCTAACATAGGTGGACCTATATTTTCAGGCATTTTCAATAAATAGTTCTTGGTCAAAGAACAGGATGGGCCTCTAGAGATTATTTAGGCTAGCCTGCTCATCTGGCAGGTGCAGTAACTATAGCCCACAGAGCTTAAATCACCTGTGCAGCATCACAGGACTTACATGTTGACCACAGTGCTGGGACTAGAAACCCAAGTTACCCAGGCTAGCACCCAGCCCCCACTGGGCCCTAGCAGAGGTCACATGTTCCAATACTGCCCCATTTCCATCACCTGTGACAGGACAGCTCAGCTGGGTAAAAGAAATGAGACCAAGACCATGGTTTCAGCTCACATACACCAAGTAGTTGTGCCCTATCTTCAGGACGCATAATGATCCCCTAATTCCAGCTGTGTTTGTCACAGGTGTGTGTCATTCACAACAGAGACAATCTGGACACTGTAAGGAAAGTAACACCCACTTGATCCCAAACCCCAAAGTTCTGTTTTCCGGAAAGTTGGTAGTGGGGTGCTGGGGTGGTGCAGTTGGTTAAGTGACCAGCTCTTGGTTTCAGCTCAGGTCGTGATCTCAGGGTTGTGAGATCGAGCCCTGTTCAGCCGGGAGTCTGCTTAAGACTCTCTCTCCCTCTCTCTCTCTGCCCCTTCCTCCACTCTTTCTCTCTCAAACAAATAAATAAATCTTCAAAAGAAAAGAAGGAAAGATGGTGGATCATTAGCATCACCTGGGTCTAACAAGGCGGTGAAGTCTTCTGTTGTTGCTGTTGTTGTTGTTGTTGTTGTTGTTGTTGTTGTTTCAGAGTTTTAGAGAGAGTGAGAGTGCACAGTGGCGGGAGGGGGAGAGGGAGAGAGAATCTTAAGCAGGTTCCACACTCAACATGAGCCAGAGACGGGGCTCAATCCCATGACCCTAAGATATGACCTGAACCAAAATCAAGAGTCAGACTCTTAACCGACTGAGCTACCCAGGCGCCCCAAAGTCTTTCCATTTTTATATCAAGAATAGAAAAGGATATGATTATCTGCATTTACCATGAACATTCCATAAAAACACTTTCAAGGGGTGCCTGGGTGGCTCAGATGGTTAAGCCTCTGCCTCGGGCTCAGGTCATGATCTCCAGGTCCTGGGATTGAGCCCCGCAACCCATGTTGGGCTCCCAGCTCAGCAGGAATTCTGCTTCTCCCTCTCCCCCTGCTTGTGCTCTCTCTGTCTCGCTCTGTCTCTCTCAAATGAATAAATAAAATCTTTAAAAAAAAACACTTTCAAAATTTTCATCAGAGTATAAAGAAATGAGGAAGGAAAACAATACTAAGAATTAGAATAAAAATGAGGGGGACAAGGAGAAAAAGAAGAGGAAGGGGAAGAAGATGGAGAGGAAGGAGAAGAAGAACAGAGAGAGAGTGAGAGGAAAGAAAGGAAGAAGGAAAGGCCAACTTATACCAGGAAAATCACTCCTTTTATGAATGTCTGGAAAACAGAAATCGATAGCTTTGTTACTTAATTTCTCAAAAAATAAAGAATTTGCAATCAAAGCTTACCTAGGCAGTGCGTGAGCAGTATGAAATCCCCTGCTACAAAGCCAAGCTGCTCTAAACCTCCTGGTTGTTGTTGGCAAGCTCTCGGGGACTATGCATAAATCTCAGCCTGCCGGGTCCCCCTCAGCTTGCAGCCAACCAAGCCTTTGGTAGCCACGGTCTGCAATCTAGGCTTTTATGAACCCAAATGTTTAATCTAATCTTACATGGAAAATTAAATACCAGCCGGCTGTTGGGAATTAACCTTGGTGCCTGATGGGGTGTTCCTGCTTGGAGGCTGGCATTGGGTAGAGGCAAAGTGATGCCAGCCCCAGCCAGGACACTGCCTGGCCACAGTGAGCCTCCCTCCTCAGGAAAAGGCTCAGTGGACAGCACCGTTCCCTGCAGGACTTGTGCTGAGGGCAAGCATCCCAAGGAGACGAGATGAACACGGCCATCTCTGGGTGGGTGAGGGTTGAGGGGAAGGCCAGTATGCCTCCAGGCAAGTGCCCCTATTCTAACCACCTCTTCATAAACCTAATTTTGTTTAAATACCCCTCTTTGAGACAATTTTCAAGTGGCCTTAGAACAGCATTGTTATCTTGTACAGTAGAAACCAGCCACAATAAAGGTACTATACAAAGGACACGGAGGCAAGTCCAGGGAATTACGTAGAGACCCCGAAAGAGCTAAACACTCTCTGCTTACCAAAAGATCCTTTTCTATCATGGTGGGAGCCCTTAGAATTGGACAGAGCTAACACCTGCTGAGTGTCAGGTCAGGTACCTGGTCCTTCTCAAATGCTTTTATTGTGTTAGTCTCATGCAGTCGTTGCCACAACCCAAAGTAAAGGGACTCTGAGCTTTACAGCTAAGGAATCCAGGCACAGAGAGGTCCAGAAGTCAGGCTGACATAGAGGTAGAGCCAGGATTTGCATCTAACCCTGAAGGGTGGCCACAGTAGCGACACACCACCAAAATCACTTGGAGGTCGTAGGGCTGCCCATCACTCTCATATAGCTGTGCAAAGTAAGATGACCTTTATTTTACAATTGAATTTTCTCATCAAAGGGTGCTCTGGGCAATGTGGCTTGAGGTGCATTGGGTGGCAAGAGGAAGATGGTTAGGATATCAAATTATCTACAACTCCTCGTATGGGTTAACGTAGTGGGCGCGTCTAAAGAAAACAAGGATCTCTGTAATTCCACGCCAGCTTCTCATGACACCATTTGTCCTCATAGATTGTCTTCACTGAACACTATTCGGTAACCTCAACCAGACAAAAAAAAAAAATGGTTTGATGGTCCAATTGGGCTAAAAGTGTCTCCATAAGAACAGAAGCCTTTCAAATGGCTCCCAGGGACATTCCACTGGGGCAACTCTGCCACCTGCTGGTGGAAACAAGGAACAGAGACCAACGTCTCCCTCACTCCTGAAACAGCCTTGACCATTTAATTTGGTGTCTTGCATTCTCCCAGTGGAAAGGTGAGGAGAATCAAAACAGCATGCAAGTCTACACTTCAGCAATTTGAGGTCAAACTGGAAGGCAATACATCATAGAGGCTGAGACTTTGGCTTTGGAGACTGACAAACCAGGTGAGCAAATTACTTACGTTCCTGATCTCTGGATTCTTCATCTGGAAAATGGGAAGATTAAGAGCTCCTACCTCATTGGGTTGTCACCAAAGTTAAATGAGATAATGAATGGAAAGCACTTAGTACAGAACCTGACACATAGTAAGATAGAAAGTGTTTTATAAGTATTAGCTTTTGCTATTATTTTTAAGAGAAGGACGCAAGAAGACATGGCAGCGAGAAGCAGAGCTTGACCAGACTCACCAAGGAAAAGAACATTCTCGCACTGTGTGAAGAGTAGCTCCTTAGTGGTTTATTTTTAGATAGCTCCTACTCATGCCCTGATACTCAATTCACACAGCTGGAACGAGATGAGGATCTGACAGAGTGGATGAAGAAGCAGAGTATAAATACGACCCAAACATCAGCTGTGGGCTGGAGAAGAAAATGGGAGAAGGATAGAGCTATTTCATGTCTCCCCCTGACAGGCTTCAGCCCCCCTGGCCTCTGCAAAAGGCTCTCAGTAGATTCACCCTGCATTGTCCCCAACAGGAGAGTAAAATGGTATCTGCGAGAAAGCAAGGTTCATAAAAGCAAATGTTCTCTTTGAAAATCAAATTGCAACCTACACCTTTACAGAGTTCCTCTGCCTACGTATGGCATATGTTTTTAAAGCCCAGGGAGTTGAGTCTGCTTTTTGATTTAAAATTGGATGTTACTCAGTTCCACATCCAGCACTAAACAAACCCCAAATTCCTTCGAAAGATAAGAACAGTGGAAGACTGTTTAGAATTGAGCCCGCCTTTCAAGCTACTAGTACTGTTTTTAGGGCACCACTATGATACAAACTAAAAGGCTAGCAACTGCTAGTGGCAAGTAATGGGGAAGGCAAGAAGTTGGGTAATTGTCTTTGGAGAATTTCCAATCAGTCAGTGCCTCCCTGCTCAAGGCAATCCTGGTAGGAGATATCCCGTATAGGCTCTACCTACTGACCTCCTGCTACAGTAGGTAACTCTATGTCCACATCCTCTTTCCTCTCCACACCCTCCCAGTAGATCACAATTCACAGTTAAATCCAAATTCAGACTTTACATTTCTATGGTAATGGAAATATTGTTCTTTGATGACCCAGTTACCTCTCTCCTATACAAATTTTGGTTTTCAAGGAGTAAATTATGATTTTGTTGGGTTTTTTTTTTCATTTTCACAAAGCTATACCCCTCAATGGCTCAACATCATTACTCATTAGGGAAATGAACTTACAACCACCATGAGATACCACCACACACCGACTGGAATGGTTAAAATCCTTTTTAAAGAACCAACAACACCAAGTGTTGTTGAGAATATGGAGTAACTGGAACTTTCTTACATTGCTGGTTGGAACATAAAATGGTACCACCACTTGAAAACAGCATGACGCTTTCTTAGAAAGTTACCATGGGACCTTAACAATCCCACTCCTAGATATTTACCCAAAATAAGTGAAAAAAAATTGTGTCCACACAAAGACTCACACGTGAATGTTCCTAGCAGCTTTATTCATAATAGCTAAAAATTGGGAATAACCCAAATATCCCCCAATAGATAAATAGGTAAACAAATTGCAGTATATCTATACAATAGAATATTGCTCAAAAATAAAAAGGAACAAACTAATGATACATGCAACAACGTGGATACATCTCAAAAACATTACCTGAACAAAAGAAGTCGGATACACACAAAAAAAGCTGTACTGTATGATTCTGTTTCTAGAAATTCCAGAAAAGGCAAAAGTAATCTATAGTGATAGAAAGAAAGTCAGTTGTTTCCTGGGGCCAGATAAGGGGAAGACTGACTGCAAAAGATTGAGTTTTATGGGGTGACTGAATTGTTCTAGATCTTGATTGTGGTGGTAGTTACTGGGTGTACACATTTGTCAAGATTCACTGAACTGTACCCTTAAAATGGATACATGTAATTTTATGTAAAGTCTACCACAATAAAGTTGGTTTCTTTTTTTTTTTAAGATTTTATTTATTTGAGAAAGAGAGAGCATAAGCAGGGGGAGGGGCAGAGAGAGAAGCAGACTCTCCCTGAGCAGAGAGCCTTATGTGGGGCCCCATCACAGGACCCTGGGATCATGACCTGGGCTGAAGGCAGACGCTTAACTGACTGAGCCACCCAGGCGCCCAATAAAGTTGATTTCTTAAAAATCCATGTTTATGTAGTTGACTTGTAAATTTATATCCCCAGCCCAGTTATCTCTTCTGAACTTCAGACTCAAATGTCCAAATGCTTGCTTGACATTTCCACGTGGATGTCTAATGCGTATCTCAACTTCAAGGTCCAAACAGAACTTTTAATTCTCCCACCAAATCAGCTCCTCCCTCTGCCCCATCACAGCAAAGTGGCCCCACCATCCTCCCAATTCCTTAAGCCAAAACCCTAAAAATTAGTGTTGATTCCTTTCTTTTCCTGACCTCCCTGTTGCGGAATGTCATCAAAAAGATGTGACCACCCAATGACCTGTGAGCTGAACAGGTGCTCCTGGAGGCTCCTCAAACCCCACCCTGTCCTTGGAATGTGGGTTCTGCTCACCTTTCCTTCTCCCAGAGGCTGCTCCAAGAACGTGGCCTTGAGATAATGATGTGGTATTGAGAACACCTGCACAATATATGTGTCTAGACCCAGTTAAGGCCTCTTTATAAACTTTTAAGAGTTTGCAAGCAGGTGTGGGGATCCATTTGTCTTGATGCTGCCCAAGGTGAGGCTCATATGTATGTTCCCCTTGGAACTTTAAACCTGCCACCTACCAGCTCGAGTGGCCACTTCTCTCTTCAAGCTCTCCCTGCCCTCTGAGTACAGGGGCTAGTTTCAGGTCATACAGGGAAGCTGCTGGGAGGGTTGCAAACCAATGCTCCCACATCCAATCCATTAGCAAATACTGTTGACTGCCTCCCATCAAAGAAAACTCTCTCCAAGCCTTGAGCATGGCTGTATGAATTTGCCTACTGGGTGACATTGAACCCACCAGAACCTTGGCAACCCACCCCAACTTCTTTGAAAAACGTGCTGGGAGCTTTTGTGTGAACTAGTGTAACAGCCAAATGCAAAGAAGAACTACAATCCATTTCATGAGCCAGCCAGATACCTGTTCTCAGAATCTTGCCCTTTTTTGTTGTACTTTCTCCCTGTTACCCTGAGCCTACTTCTTCCCATTTCTGCACAGACTCTTTGACCTTGTCTCCTTTGCCTGGAAAGCAAGAAATTCTACTTTGTTTGTTACTGCTCTGGTGGTCTTGTGTTTTAATTTGACATCTCAAAACACATCCCAAGTCAGTCTACTTTCTTCAAACCACCCTCGGCTCATGGCTGAACTGTGTCATGACTTACTGTCTTCAGCTTTCCACTCTTTGTCCCCATTCATCCACTTCTAAGAGGGACCGCATAAATCAGAACATGCTAGTCCCTGTATGAATCTCTCCACTGGTTTCCCAGCATCTTCAGAATAAAGTCCAGAATGCCTGGTGCCATAGAGCACCTAGCCCCTTGTCCCCTCTCTGACCTCTTCTTCCTCTTGTAGCCTGATCCTGCCTCCCTGCTCTTCTCATTTCTGCCATAGGGTCTGTATTAATTTCCTATTGTTGCTGTAACAAAATACCATAAACTTAGTGACCCAAAGCAACACAAATTTATTATCTTGAAGTCCTGGTGGTCAGAAGTCCGAAGTGTGGGTAGGGTGGTTCCTTCTGGAGGCTCTGGAGGGAGAGCCTGCTCTGGAGGCTGCCCCAATTCCTTGGAAGGGGTGGTGGCCCTTCCTCATATCACGCCAACCTCTGCTTCCACCGTCACATCTTCTGACCTTTAACTGACCCTACTGCCTTCCTTTCTGAGGGCCTTGGTGACTGTATTGGGCCTGAGACAATCCAGGGTAATCTTTCTCATCTCCAGACTATTATTCAATCACAACTGCAATGTCCCTCGATGTCCCTTTTACCACATAAGGGAAATATATTCACAGGTTCCAGGGTTTGGGGTGTGGACGTCTTCGAGGGGCCATTATACAGCTGACCACAGCACCTTTGCATCGGCTGCTCCCTCTGCCTGGAGTGCTCTTCCCCCAGATCTTAGCACAGCTCTCTTCTTCTCCACTTCAAATGACATCTTCTCAGACAGGTGTTTTTCTGCTGTCCCAATCTGTCACCAGTCACCTTACTTTATTTTCCTTGTAGCATTTTTTATGGTCTGAGTTGTGCAGGGCTGCCACATACTGTGGCGTAGGTCGGGCACTGCATAATGGGAGGACGCCCTCACTGAGAGTGGGAATGGAGTCTGTGCACAGCCCACACCCTGTGAGTGTGGCATCTTGGAATTCTGAACTTACCCGATTTTATTGCTTGCTATTTCCTTTTCCTGCCTCAAACTAGACCTTGAGTCCGTGACAGCAAGAACTTTGTCTGTATTGCTTTTCCCGAGTCTGGTTGAACAAAAGCTCCCAATGCTTCCTAAACTCTCGGAAAAGACTGCAATTCCACCCGGCGCTGAGGAAACCAACCACCCCATCTATTTACAAGGTGCTGAGATTATTCTCTCAATCAAAAAGATACTTGGAATAGAAACTTTGCATCATTTTGAGAGCATTAACAATACTTGAAGTTTCCAAATAGGACTCCTAAAACAGGACGTTTTCTTTGATGTTTTTAGCACGAGCATATCAGTTTTGTGAAAAGCTGGAGCTGAATATGCTGAGAAACCACTGGTACTTTCATGCAGCTGCACAACAGCTTCTAATTTCTCTGTCCCCAGCTTCAGAATATTACAAGAGCTGACAATGGTTCTGGAGCAATGACACCACTTGACTAAGGAGTCACTAGAATGGTCTGTCTTCTTTATGTCTAAAAGAAGCTTAACCATTTCCAACAAATATGGCTTTATCAAGGATTCCACTCCCCAAATCTGTGGGGATTTTGCTAAGAATCAGGCCTACTTTTGCTTAGAGCCCAGGTCCTGTTAGTGCATCCAATGAAACTCTTTCCAGGAGGTTCTTTCCAGACGCATCATTGGCAATATCTCCCCTCATTCCCAAGCCCTTCATTTGGGCACTGTGTTGAGTGGGTTTTCTCTGGAGCTTCTGTGTTTAATTCAAAGACAGAAGTCCAGGCTGGAGAGTCTCCAGGGCAAGAAGAGAGCCCCCCAGGCACTTCCCACCCACCCCATTGCCATGGACTCCCAGCCCTCCTGCCCTCCTGACACACTCAGGGTTGGCCCCAGTGGGGGACATCTGTTAAACCCAAGCATCTGCTCCCTTAAGAAATCTTTTCTAAGAACTCTGTTTCCTTGGAAATTTAGAACAAACCCATGACTCCTTGCGTGGACTTGGAGAAAACCATCTCCAGGCCTCTGCTGGGTTCCTCTGCTGGTAGCTTTAGGAATTTGCTTCAACTCAGATCCGTCAGGATGGCCCCTATAAAAAAGCAAAAAGACAGATGTTGGTAAGGATGTGGAGAAACTGGAAGCTTCGTACACCGTTGGTGGGAATTCAAACTGCTAAGTTTGAAGTTTTGCTACACAAAACAGTGCGGAGGTTCCTCCAAAAAATTAAAACTAGAACTACTGTATGATCCAGCAATCCCGGGTCTGGGAATTTATCCCGAAGAATTGAAATCAGGGTTCTCGAAGGGATATCTGTTCATTGCAGCACTATTCACAACAGCCAAGATGTGGAAAAAAACCCTACAAGTCCATCAACAGATAAATGGGTGAAGAACATGTGGTGTACACATATGATGGAATATTAGTCAGCCTTTAAAAAGAGGAAACCTCTGTGTGACAATACGGGGACACCTGGAGGACATCATGCTGAGTGAAATCAGCAGGTCACAGAAAAACACTGTCTGTTTGCACTTCTCTGAAATGTCTAAAATAGTCGATTCAGAGAATCAGAGAGTAGAATGGTGGCTGCCAGGGATTGGAGGGAGGTGGAGATGGGGAGTGACTACGCAAGAGGCACGAAGTTTCAGTCAAGCAAGGTGAGAAAGTTCCAGAGATCTGCTATCTAACATGGTCCCTGGAGTCAGCAATGCGGTATCATGCACATAAAGATCGTTAAGAGGGTAGAGCGTGTGCAAAATATTCTTACTACAGTAAAATAGAATTTAAAATGAAAGACTTCACTTCTCGTTAGCAATCTCAAGGAGAAAGCACAGCTTTACCGAGTATCCAGAAAAGGGATGGCCCAGGGGCACCTGCTGTCCAGTTCTGGAGAATTCCTGATGACCACTTTCTATTGTATGGTCCTTCAAGCTTGATAGGCAGGGTGTTTAGAATAGGTTCCCCTCTACTAGGGCTGGAGAAACAGTCTACACCAGAGGCTGCAGTGTTCAAAACAACCACACTGTGTCCCCACAGCGCTGTCAAGCATGCTTGACTCATAAAGTTACTGAGTCCAGAGGTGTTCAGTTGTGCGTAGCTGATAAAAATGGCCTTGGACTGCTCTGGGTGGGAGAGCCCTCTTCCCTGCCGGCCCTCATTGCCGACAGCCCTTAGCAAGGCTTTGGGTTGATTTCTTTTTTAATTTTTATTTTAGAGAGTGATGAATACAACCATTCTATCTATTTCTTGTTTATTATTTTTATTTTGAAATCAGACTCAGAGGAAATCGCAAAAATGCTGAGTTCCACCTGCCCTTCACCCAGCTTCCCCCAATGGTGACATCATACATAACTAGAATATAATATCAAAACCAGGAAACTGGGGGCGCCTGGGTGGCTCAGGAGTTTAAGCATCTGACTCTTGGATTCTGCTCAGGTTGTGATCTCAGGGTTGTGAGATCGAGCCCCACGAGGGACGCTGCGCTCAGCAGAATCTGCGTAAGACTCTCTCTACCTCTCCTTCTACCTACCCCCAGCAATGAATAAATAAATCTTAAAAACAAAAACAAAAACGGGAAACTGATATTGATACAGTGCTGTTAACTAGCCCACAGACCAAAGTCAGATTTCACCATTTTTACCTGCACTCATCGGTGTGTGTGTGTGTGTGTGTGTGTGTGTAGTTTGATGCAACTTCATCTGATGTATAGATTCGTGGAACCAGCACCACAACCATGGTAAGAACTGTCCATCACCATTAAGGAACTAACCTTTACATGCCCCCCTTTTCCACTTGCACCTCTTTCTCCTATCCCTATCCCCTGGTTGCCCTCTCTATAAATCTGCCACTTCTAGAATGTTCGATAAATAGGATTATACACGATATAACCCTTTGAGACTGGCTTTTTTCCCACTCAGCATGATGCCTTTGAGAACCATGTGAGTTGTGTACGTCCACGGTTAGCTGTTGAATATTACTCCAGTAAACAGATGTTGAACCACTCACCTGCTGAAGGGTATTTGAGTTGTTTTCAGTTTTTTGCTATTGTGAATAGAGCTGCTGTGAGCATTTATATACAGATTTGGGCGTGAATGTAAGTTTTCATTTCTCTGAAGTAAACATTCAAGAGTGCACCTGCTGGATCAGATCACAGATGCATGTTTAGTTTGGTAAGAAACTGCCAAATTAGTTTCCAGAGATGCTGCACCATTTTACATTCTGACCAGGAATGAGTGAAAATTCTAGTTGCTCCGTATCCTCACCAGCAAAGCTCTGGGTTTTGTACCCAGAGTTATGAACCCTTAGGACTCTAGAAGATTAGAACTATATGAGGCCTTCAAGGTTGTGCAGTCCAGTCCATTGGTTCTGCATAGGCAGGAGCCAGATGCAGAGGAGGGACCTGATCATCCCTTGTCCCTTCATCCAAGTCTTCTGTTACTCTTACCACCTTCCCTGTGTCCCAGGCTCAGGCACAGCTGCCTCCGCTTTATGACATCTCTGGAAACTTGTCAAAGTTGGGCGGGACCTGAGAGCCTTGTTCAAGCCTGGGGGGAGGTCTTGCCCAGGAAACTTGACCTTGTGCTTTGCTGCCATTGAAGAAACCGGGCTGCGGCTGCACTTTCCAATGCTCACACGGCTCTCAATGCATTGTCTTCTCTCAGGAAATTACTAACAGCACCAAAGTTCGAATACAATCTGAAGTTACAGCCCACAGCCAACTTTCCCAGGCTCACCCGGCCTCCTGCCCAGCAGTAATGTCGACATCCATCGCCTCTAGCCCAGCTACTTCCATTTATGGAGAGCCTACTGTGTGCTGGGCAATGTGCAAGGCACTTTATGTCCCGTGGCCTCTGGTCTTCACCCCAGTCTGCAAGGCTGGTGCGATGAGTCCCATCTGACAGATGAGGAAAAATGGCTGGGGAAGTCATGATCAAACTCAAAAGTTTCAGAATAAAAGACCAAGGCATAGGTCGTTATTATACACAGCATGCATAAAATACTCTTTGGGGTGATCAAAGTGGCCTTTCCCGTCATATTCTGAGCATAAATGTGCAGAGTGCCTCTCCCTGGGTTTTATACCTGAAACTCGCATAGCGGACACCAGGTGGCGCCAACGCTGAGCTCTTCCCTCCGCCAGGACCAGCCAGACTTTTCACCGAAGCCCTCCGCTCATTCTATCACCGCGCGTGCTTCCAGTCCAACTATAGCATTTCTAGCACATTAAACTCTTTTTTTAAATAGCAGACATCCTTGCCTTCTTAAAAATCAAATAGGAAATATTAACATCTGCACATCTTTCTAAAAGGGTTACACTTTCACAGCAAAAAGCCAGGAAATGCAACATCTAGGTGGAATAGAGAACCTTTCCACTAAACATCAACTGTTTAAAATTGCTGGTTATCCTAACTTCAACTTTCCCATATATGGATGTTCTTGAGAAACAGATAACTGTTCCAGACCCTTCCTGCATTTTGAATGCTTGGAAGCCATGAATTTCTGCGCAGTTCTCTGCGGAGACGGAGCTCAGACATATCTGCAGTTTTGTTTACTACTGAGCTTGTTTGGGGGATATTTTAAGAACTGAAGCCCTCTTGTTTTGCTTGCGATGCCCAACTCCTTATAATCTCCTAATTGCCCTGTTTCTTCCTGTGTGGATGAATTATGCTCTGGTTCTTTGTTCTCCCAAACGAAAACATGAACGCGGAAAGGCAAGTGTTTCTTACATGCCTCTGGTCCCAGCGCCCCCTTATTTCCCTCATTGAGATATTTCCTATTCAGGAATTCTTCTCCCTAATTCTCTTTGCTTTGAGGTTTCAACCAGCTGCCCAACTTGTACTAGTTTGTCTGGGAATTATTTTCCGTCTGCATCCACGGGAATCCCCTTGATCCCAGGCAAAGTGGGACGGTTTGCGATCCTAGCTGTTAAGTTTGAGCCAGAAGTGAACTTGCATTGAATTTTAGATTACGATTTGACTTCAATCCTTGTAGCAGGCTTCCTTCTCCACCGCATTACTCGTTATTCATTCATTCGCTCTGCAAATGTGTACTCGGTAAACCTCAACTCCCTCTGCCATCCCCGATCTCTCCCAATGGGTCTTGACGTTCCACCTTTGCCGGGGTTTGATGCCAACGATTCGTGTCATATCCCTTCTAAGGCTTGCAGATGCCTTATTAATGGTTATTAATGAAAAGGAAAAAAAAAAAAAATGAAAGCCTCTCTCCCCCTCTGGGCTACCGCTTCTCTGTGCTTCCCAGAATGTCATTGCTTTGGAACCTTACAAGCCCCTGCTTGGAGCCAAAGAGGGATATCACGATATCGCTCGGGGTCTCGGCTATGATAGGGACAGCAGCGTCCGGGAGTTTTTAGAACCTGCCTCAAATTCCAAATTCCTGGTTACCCTTCTGGGAATAAAATCTCCCCAAGTTTGTTTTCCAAGGGGTTTAGATTTAGATTTATGAGAAGCTAGCCTTTAGGAGGAACCCATAACTCAAGAGCAGTCTTCATTTTGCACCAGACCTCAGCATTTCAGAAGAGGAGGTAGTGGTTCCAGGAGTGGGAGAAAGGAATTTGCCGGAGAGATTGTCCTCTATTCCCAAATAAGTTCTGTCTCTCTTTCCCAGCCAGACTCTCTATAAAAGGGAAAACTGGACAACAGGCAGTGGGAAAGGAGCGCGTCCTGGCAACTTGCTGCAAGCCTCGTACACCATGCTGTTTACAAATTCCTGCAGCCAGCCCCAGGATCCAAATGTAGACAACTCTGTTTATGTAACTAAAATAGATGCTTATACCGTGTGATTAAGGTGGCTCGAGGAGCTGGGCCACAGTGAGGCAACGTTTGCTGCGGCCCAGGCCAGAGGGGAGCACAGAGCACGGGAGCCCTGGGACCCTGGCAGGTGTGAGGTTGATTAGATTGGTTTTCTGGCCGAGAAATCCCCCAGGGTAGGGACATCGCATGCAGGTGCATGGGAGAGCCAGAGGAATCACAACCCAGCACCCTTTGTTGCTGTCGGTCACAGAGGATGGAGCTTTCCATCCAAGAGGGACCAGCCCAGCACCGTCCCCTCCCGCTGCATTCTCTCCCTGAACAGTGTTTGGAAGGAAGCCCCTCACCCCCCACCCCCCTGCACCACCAGGAGAGGATTTGTTCCAACAAGTGGTTCCACTGCCTGGGTCAATAAAGAAGCTCGAGTGTTCTAGGGTCGGTAGACGTGCAGCTCAGTGAAACAGTCCCTCCACTCACCATGCCCTTCACATCCCTGCACCCCCGCTTCATGACTGGAAGCCATGTTCTTCTAGAAGCAGGGCAAGTTTCCCCTCTCCAGACATTCTCCAACCTCTCCCCAGCGGGAAGTGGTCACGGCTCCCTCCGCTGGGCACTGAGGTCACCCGTCACTGGGTCCACCCACTGCACTCCTGGGTGAGGTCCTTGGGGTCAGGGTCTGCGTCTCATCATCTTTATACCAGCCTTGGCCCCAGCATAGTGTCCAGCAGGGCCAGTCAAGCTGGCCAATGGCTTGTCTTTTTGAGTCATGGGCAGACAACATCCAGGGGCCGTGGGCTGAGAGAGAGCAGGAACAGAGGTGTCGCTCCGCTGCTGATCACCGTACGGACTCCCTGAGTCCCAAAGAAGGACGCCCCCATTCATGTGGCTTCCAGTCTGGGTGTGGCCGCCCGTGCTGGGCTCCTCTTGGATCTTCCTGCTCCAGCCTCCTTGGTCTTCTCAGTTTTGGAAGGAGCCATGTACCTTGGGGCTCTTTACACACTCTTTCTTCTCCTGAGACGTGCTGTCCCGCCCACCCAGATCCACTCTCTGATTCATCCTAATCACCGTTCTGGTCTCCCCTCAAATGCCAAGGAAGGTGAGGACAATAGCCTTGATAGCACCTCTGCTCAGTCTAGATTAAGTCCCCTTCTTACATGTTTGCACCGCACGCGAGGTACTGCTGTAACATCTTATGTGTACCCACCGCCCTCTTGGGGGCAGAGATGGGTTTAATCCCTGGGAGTCCGGCCACAGCTCCTTGTTCATCCCCTCCTAGCATTACTATGATGGTACTCGATCACTGTGCGATTATTTGCTTACTGTCTATTTTCCTTCTTGAGTCTGGAGAATGGGAAACCCATCTTCTTCTTCTCTGTCTTCCCAATGTCCAGCCCAGTTACCTGGCTTCATAGAAGCAAATTAACTAATCAATGGATGAATTAATTAATCAACCAAAGGAGGCCTGGAAAAACTCAGGAGAGACAGCCTGGAGCACTCAGATTCAAGGTCACCTTGAGGCAGGCAAGAGCAAGCTAGAGCTTGATGGTGGCTCACCACAAAAGGAGCCTCCAGGGAACAAAGGGGTGACTGTCCTCTGCCCGAATCAATGGGATCTTATAAGGCAACACGCCCGAGGAGAAAAGGCAACAGAAAAACCCCACAGTTTTAAGCTGAGTGTCTTGTACTCTTTTTCTTTGGAAAAAATCAACAAAAGGGTTCTTCACGGAGTCCTGAAGGGGGAAGCGGGTGGCTGAGGGCTGCAGCAGGAGAAAGAAAAGTTCTGAACCGTCCACATCTCTGATCACAGATGCAGAGTCAAGGAGAAGGAGGCCCCACTGAAGTCACACTTGGATGCCAGGCTCCCAGTGCAAGGGAGGGCACGGAGGCTGCCAGGCCCAGTGTGGGCACACACAGGGGGTATTCACAGCCCATGGCCACAGCCGTTCCCGCCCGCCCTGCGCACCCCCCGGCAGCAAACAGAACTCTCTGTCTCGGTTCCTGAGTCAAGCCTGCACAGAATTAACTGTAATAATTGGCAGGTGTGCTGCTGGCTTCTGGGTTTCAATTCACCGGGGGCTCATGAAAACGGGATGTTCTGCCGCAGCCAGTATTTAGCTTGGGCTCCGAGAAGCTTCAGCTTTCCATGACGAGAGACGAAGTGTGTGGCTGCAGCTGCCCTGGGCCAACAAGAGTTCCAGAACGGCCTTGGAGAAAGAGGCCCCTCTGGCCAGCAATCCAGTTCGCTCCTTGGGGAGAGAGGAGGAAATAGCCCTTGACCTGCTGCCCTTCTCAGGAGCACAAAATAATGGAGAAGAAAGAAGTCTTTCTGGGAATTGCTTTTTTTCCCCCCAGGATGGAAGAGAGTGATCATCACCTCCAGAAATTTTCTAGGGCAAGAATGCCCTTGGACTTCTTTCCGTGAATACCTAGGATGATAAGGATGCTTATCGAAACCCACAGCTGAGCCACCATTCCACGAGAGCCGGCCACCTCCACTGTGGCACCACTATTTGCCCATTGCACACCTCACTAATCAAGAGTGGTTATCTTTTCCACCGAGTCTGAGACAGGAGCTCGGAATCCTCAACCCTGTGCCCCAGGAAACCATTACAATGAATAGGCGTTGGCATGAGAGAGGAAAAGTATTTGCCACTTCTATTTTAGTAACTCAGAAGAGGCCAAAGTTAGAATCTCATCAGAAAGTTTTTTGCAAGGACAGGAGTCCAGGGATGTCCTACCACGGACTGTGGATTTGATGCCAGTTACTGGCCAAACAGAGAATCCTTTTCACTGCCCTCCAAAGTGCCAGCTCTGATGATGATCCTCAGAAGGGGGAACACTGCATGGGATTTCACTGGGGACCCAGGCATGGTGGCCTGGCCTGAGCATCCTTTCTGCTCATCACACCCACACTTGAAGCTTTTTGCCACCAGTCTGTTATAGCAGGGACAGAGCTGGCTGCCATCCGGAAGTCCTTTCAGGGGACAGCTGCCCATGCATGGTGGCCCCCTGCCACGTGTCACCCCACCACTCTTTCTCAGCAGGCCTACTTGGGCCCTTTTTTGTAGGAGCTAATGTGTAGTGCTAGGGAGGGAGGACTCCGGCCTCCAGGGCTGGGAAACACTAAAGAAGCAGCATCCCTTGGGTTGGACCCACATTCTCCATGGAGGAAGCCCTTTGTTCACAATCCAAGTAATACCAGCTACTCCTTCATGGACAATTGTTCTTGTGACCTTGGGCTCCCTTCCAACAGGCTTTGGGAAGGTGTCTCCTTCCAGATGTCCTTTCCCATCCCTGTTTTACCTTTCATCAGAGACCAAAGCCTGAACAGGACCTCCTGCTGCTCAGCCTAGGGACACAGGGAGGATCTCCCTCTGCTATCACAAGTTGCTGCTGTGTCCCAAGCTCTTATCTAATGTCCTAAGGAGGAGGGAGGACTTAGCACCCCCTTGCTCTTTCTTACCTCACTGATTGGGTTCCTGAGTCACACTCCCTGGGATCTGGGCAGTCACGTTAGCTCTGTAGGTCTATGTCCTCCCCTGCAAACAGGAATAATGACACCACCTCCTAGGATTGCTAGGAGGCCCAAAGGAGAGCGTCTATACAAAATGCTAGCATATAGTAAGCACTCAGTGGGTACAAGCTTTAATATGGGGTAGATATTCCAGCTAGCTATGGCACCTCTCCTATGAATTTTTGAATGTTGTAAAATACACATAATACAAAGTTTACTATTTTGAAGCGTATAATTCAGTGGCATTAAGTATCTTTACAATGTGCAGCCATGATCTCATACCAGAACTTTCCACAACCCTAAATGGAAACCCTGTACCCACTAAGCAGTCCCTCTGCTTTTCTCCCTCCCTACCAGCCTGTGGCAAGCACTAATCTGCTTTCTGTGTCTATGGATTTGCCTATTCTCGACATTTCAAATAAATAGAATCATGCAATATGTGGTCTTTTGTGTCTGGTTTCTTCCACTTAGCATCATGTTTTCAATGTTCATCCATGTTGTAACATATATCAGTCCTTCATTCCTTTTTATGGCTAAATAGTACTCCATGGTATGGATAGACCTTATTTCGTTGATCTATTCATCTGTTGATGAACAGTTGGGTTCTTTCAACTTTTGGCTATTGTGAAATTGTGCTCTGAATACTTGTGAACAAGTATGTGTTTGAACACCTGTCCTCAGTTTTGGGGGGTATACACCTAGGAGTGGAACTGTTGGGTCAGATGGACATTCTATGTTTAACTTATTGAGAAATCACAAACACTTTTCCAGAGTGGCTCTGCCATTTTACATTCTCATCAGCAACATAAGAGGGTTCTAATTTTTCCACAGCCTCAACAACACTTGCTGTTTCCCCGTTTTTTTTTAAATCTGACCATCCTAACCCTCTTACACTGTTGATGGGAATGCAAACTGGTGCAGCCACTCTGGAAAACAGTATGGAGGTTTCTCAAAAAGCTTAACATAAAGCTACCCTACAACTCAGCAATTACGAGGTATTTACCCCAAAGATACAAATGTAGTGATCCAAAGGGGCACCTGCACCCCAATGTTTATAGCAGCAATGTCCACAATAGCCAAACTATGGAAAGAGCCCAGATGTCCATTGACAGATGAATGGCTAAAGAAGATGTGGTACACACACACACACACACACACACACACACACACACTGGAATATTATGCAGCCATCAAAAAATGAAATCTTGCTCTTCCTCGGCGCTGCCTGCGGAGGTGGCAGCCATCTGTTACTAGGCATCATGGCTGCCCTCAGACCTCTGGTGAAGCCCAAGATCGTTAAAAAGAGAACCAAGAAGTTCATCCGGCACCAGTCAGACCGTTATGTCAAAATTAAGCGCAACTGGCAGAAACCCAGAGGCATTGACAATAGGGTGCACAGAAGATTCAACATTGGTTACGGGAGCAACAAGAGAACAAAGCACATGTTGCCCAGTGGCTTCCGGAAGTTCCTAGTCCACAACGTCAAGGAGCTTGAAGTGCTGCTGAGGTGCAACAAATCTTACTGTGCAGAGACTGCTCACGATGTCTCCTCCAAGAACTGCAAAGCTGTTGTGGAAAGAGCAGCCCAGCTGGCAATCAGAGTCACCAATCCCAACGCCAGGCTGCGCAGTGAAGAAAATGAATAGACAGCTTGTTGTGCACGTCATATTTGTGTTAATAAAACCATAAAACTACAAAAAAAAGATGAAATCTTGCCATTTGCAACGACATGGATGGAACTAGAGGGCATTATGCTAAGCGAAATAAGTCAATCAGAGAAAGACAAGGATCATATGATCTGGCTGATATGTGGAATTTGAGAAACAAGGCAGAGGATCATTGGGGAAGGGAGGGAAAAATGAAGTGGGATGAAACCAGAGAGGGAGACAAACCATAAGAGACTCTTAATCTCAGGAAACCAACTGAGGGTTGCTGGAGGAGAGGGGGTGGGGGATGGGGTAGCTGGGTGATGGTCATTAAGGAGGGCACGTGATGGAATGAGCACTGGGTATTATATAAGACTGATAAATCACTGAACTCTATCTCTGAAACTAATAATACACTATATGTTAATTAATTTAATTTAAATTAAAAATTTTTTTTTAAAAATCTGGCCATCCTAGTGGGTTTGAAGTGGTAAATCATTGTGGGTTTAATTTGCATTTCTCTGATGATTAATGACACTGGGCATCTTTTCATGTGCTTGTTGGCTGTTTGTGTATCTTCTTTGGAGAAATGTCTATTCAAGTCCTTTACTCATTTTTTAATTGGGTTGTTTGTCTTCTTGTGGTTTCTCCTATAAATTTTAGGTCATCTTCTAACCAATGGGGTCAGAAAAAAGAATCAAAAGACATGAAAGTATATGTGTGTGTGTATGTGTGTGGGGGGGGGGGGTGTCCAAACTCCTTGTATAACCTGGATGAGCAGGGAATAAAGCTAGTTCCTTTATGTTGTCTAGAACTTATTTGTCTTCCTTCTGGTCTTTACTGTTCTGATCTTCTTTATTACCTAGATCCTAAATTTAAAAGGCCCTCCCAATTATGCTCAGTCTTTCTAGAAGAAAAAAAGAAAAACCCAAATTCTAAGTCTCGAGATTTCTTTCCCCTGGCCCCAAGGTTGTCATGGCCTCTGAGAGTATGGGGTCGTGGTGGTTTTGTAACCTCAAGGCAACGGGGACATCTCAGCATTCTTGGTGTGGTGATTTCTGTCTTCTCTCGATTCCTAGGCCATATCCCTTGTCTGCTGGCTGAGCCTCACACACTGGAAATGGTAGCCAAAGGCTGTGGCCATATGGTCAGTCTCCTCGGCTCCATCAGAGGCCACCTGCTCCTGTTTATTGGTCTCCCCTTTGAGGTCTGGTTATGACTTCCCTGGGGGTCTTCCTCTCAGAGGTCCCACCTTATCCCAGCCAGAACTTTGGCTCTTCTTGAGCCTCACCTTCACTATAGACAGGTAAACCAAGGACAGCTCAGGAAAGCTATAGCCTCAGGCCTTCCTGCCAAACTACCCAGCAGCACCGTGTTTGTGTGGATGAGCTGCCCCCTCCCCCCCACCATGGAAGCTGCAGAATCTTCCCAGAGACCCGAAGAGGGAACAGATGGAGTGACATCATCCTGGTGGCTCCTAGGAGAGAAAATTCAGGATGTGGCAATCAAATAGATCCTTGAAGGACAGGGGAGTGTCTTGGGGTGGGAACTCTGCCCTCTGAGTCTCTTTCACTCCTCAGAACACCTGACAGTGTTAGACAAAGAGGAGGTGCTCAAGCCACCAACTGCTTGAGTTGACCGTGACAGATGAAAGCCTTGGGAGGTTGAAGGCAACAGCTCAGTGACTATTTACTTTTGAATTAAAGGAAACATTCAAATGGCCACCCAAGCCCATCTCCATCATTGACCATGAACTCCCCTAACTTTTGTCCACAAAGTGACAAAGGTACAAGGTCTATATTTATTTCCCTTCCCTGCCAGTCTTGTAGGTCAGAAGAAGGAATATTCCCCTCCACTTGGAAGCTAATTCTCCTACCTGTGCTCATAATTCCTAACCCTTCATCTTCTTTAAGATCTAGACCTTAATCCCAGGAGCTCAAAGAGAGGATGCCCTTCTCAGATCTTCAGAGCAGTGGTTGACCAGTTGGTTTACTGCTGACTCCTAAAAGCAGAAACTGCTGAACCTTCCATTACCTGCTTCTTCTGCCACTGCTTGATAAATGTGCTTATCCTGATCTGCCTGCCAGTGGACTACAAAATCAGAAACATTTAAGGTTCTGTGATGAGAAGGAGAAAGATTGAGCCTCCAGCCCAAGAGGCCTCTGTTGGAGCAGGACTGACAAAAGGGGCTTGAACAAACAAGTAATGAGAATGCTCAAGAGGACACAGAGTCTAAGAAAAGGACTTATAGAAACTAAAAGAAAATTATTTTTTATTTTAAAAAGTTGGGAAATAAACTGAAAGAAGGATGATTACTGCTTATCAGTGAATTAAAGGTCTAGGGGATCAAGTAGAAGAAAAGCTCATAATATGAAAACATAAAAATTTGGAAAACAGGAGGAAACAGTAAGAGATTTAGAGGACAAAACAGGAGATATGACGTTCAAATAATAGAAGTTCCAGAAGGAGAGAGAAAGAGTGAAGAACAGATGGAGGAGAAGTAATATTTAAACAAATAACAGAAGGAAATTTCCATGGTCTGATGTGAGATTTAACACTGTAGGTTGAAAGGCCCAAGTTCCAGACAAGGTTATTTTTTTAAAGACACACACCTAAATATAACTTGGTGAAATCTTGGAATTCCAAGGACCAAAAAATATTGCTTACCAAGATGAGAGAGGATGAAGAGATATGAAGGGAGATACAACTTTTTCTTTCTATATCTTTGCATTGTTTCACTAGTAAAAATGAGTACTCGTTATGTTCAAATTGACAAAGAAAAATATTTTAATGGGTTTCTAATGATTCTCATTTTTCTATGGACCCTCTTGACCCAATGTCTCAAGACATGCATGACTTTGGACCCAATGCCTAATTGTCCTATTTTTCTGATTCTGCCTCTCACAACATCTGGCTTCTGGCCAGCCTGAGCTCCTTCAGACCCATAAGCACTTCTCGTGCCTTTATTTTGAGCCTGGAACTGTGCTTGACATTCATATACAAAGATGAAGAAGCATGGTTCCTACACTCAAGGAGCCTAAGTTGGGAGTGAGCTGAATTTGTTCATTGGGGGAGGCCTCTGGGCCTTTGCTCTTGGCTGATGATCAGGGTAAGTGGTGACATATAAAAGTTCATGCCAATTTCTTCCATCAGCCTGCCTAGAACACCCCTTTCGCCCCCTCCCACCAAAGGAAGGCGGCCAGACACTATCGTCCTGTGGTTTCCATGACAACCTCGGGATAACATTAGCTGTGACCCAGCTGGGGTTCTTCTGAGACAAGATGGGTGACTTGGTCTTCCCCCACCCGTCCCAGCTCCTTTTCCTTCTCCCTGCACCTACCTTCCACATCATCCCAGTCACAATGTATGTTGGGATTTCCTTATTTCAGGAACACATTCTACATTTGAAAGTTGACTCACCCCCTGGGTTTGCTTTCCAAAGGCCATGGAAAAGAGTCCCCAAAGGCAGGCCACCTGAAGCAGTGTCACCCAGGGGGGACAAGGGACTTGTTGAGGTTAAGAACCAAAGAGAATTAAAAGAGGAGACTCTCTGAATAGGAGGGCTCCTCCCTTCTTCTCTGGTCAGGGGAGTGAGATGGAGATATAGAAAGCTTAAGGGAAGCCAGCAGGAGAAGCAGCAGGGAGGACTGTAGAGGTGGCCTCTATAGGAAGAACCGTGGGGGACCACCACCCAGGAGATGGACCTGCAGTGCCTCCGGATCTGCCAGGGGCAGCTCAAGAGGGTTGCAAATGATATCCAGTGAGACAGGAACATCGCCACATTGGACAAAGTAGGGTTTCCAATCACCACACGTGGCTATAGAGCTAATGCATTTGCATACCTGGGGGTACCTGGCTAGGTAAAGGAGTACAGCTTCGCAGGTGTTCAGTGACTCCAAGTAACCCCAGATGCATCTTTAGTAGAGTTAGGGAATAAACTCACACTCCCTGCTTGTTTGCCATCACCCCTCCCCTCCTTGCCATTCCAAAGCCCACCTCTCTGACTCCTTCTCCACCTGCCCAGTCAGAAACTGGCCAAGGCCTGGGGGGTTTGGGACTCTTCCTCACCCCAAAGCTTCTTCTCAATCCCAGAGGTCTAAAAACAAGACCATGGTCATCCTCTTTCCTTCTCCCTGAGATATGCAGCTTAGCTGGAGCAAAGACCCCAGAGGCCCAAATGAGGAAATGTCAAGACATCCCAGGGCAGCTCAAGGCCACGTTGCCAACCCTGGCCAAGGTCCGAGCCAAAGGACATAAAGAAACAGGCTTTCCATAGAGAGTATCTTCAAGGATTTGCACTCCTGCCCAGTTGACAAAAGCCCCAAAGTGTTGGCCCAAGGAGGGAGTGCCAGCTTTATGTTTAGTCTGGCACTGATCTTACAGGCCTGCAAGGATCAGCAAGCTGTGAGTGTGGGTTTCAAGGCCCCTGAGTACCCATGTTTATCTTCAGGCTCAGGTCCAAAAGCTCAGAAATGTGTCTGTTTCAAAATAATAATTACAATAGTCTGTCTTCAGTAAGATGCAGACTTTGGAATCCATGTCAAAGTACAGTGGGACAAAACAGCCCAAGAGAACGTGATTTGGGTGCACAAAGAATGGAGTTTAATCTAAGAATTCTCAGAATTCACATGGGCCTCACACACCTCAACAAGAAAAGGATGTGAAGACATTATAATTGGAAGAGATAATTAGGGGGAAAGACTGGAGCATAATGTTTTTTTGGTTTTGGTTTTGGTGTTTTTTTTTTTTTTTTTTGCAAAATTGGGTGTTTCAGCTGGTTCTGGTCATCAGACAATGGAAGGACTAGCATTTGGATATTCAATTACCTCCTGAAGCTGAGGACCAGTTGAATATATTTGGTTCCGGAAATGTCCCAATGAAGCACGAGAAAAATGGAACAAAAGGCTTTTGCGGGGGCCAAGCCATTCTCACAGCTGCAGAAATGGAAGACGAATCCCAGAACACCCTCCACCCTGCCCCAAACCCAGCCCCCACATGGCCTTAGGGGAGTGCATGAGGCAGAGCCTCACCAGAGCTTGGCTCAGTACAGCACGAGCCCCCCAGGAAGGCTGCCTCTGTTGGCCCACCCGATCCCTAGGACACACCATCTCTGTCTCCCTAAGAATGAGAAATACTGAAATAACCTCTCTGACTGTTGGCACCCAGGCACCCTGGCACCCAGGCCCTTACCAATTGGCCTCCCTGCCTCCTTAGAGAAAAATGCCAACTTCCCAACCACACACTGACATTCCTGGCAGAAAGAGCCTTATTATTCCACCTGAACCAACGAGAAACAAAGCCAGTCCAGAAATTTGCCTATTGGGATTGCAAAGCTTTGAATGCCATCAGTCATGTGGAAAATGTTGAGCCGAGCCTGGCAGAGTCCTCCAAGGCCTTCATGCAAAAAACAAAAGGCTGCTGAGAGCGTTCAGGCCCGCATGGAGGAGGGATCGCTAATCACAAAAGCAGGCCCTGGCTTCCTCCGATGGCCCTAATGAGGACCAGGTGACCACCGATGAATGCGACCACACTGCGTTTGCATTTGTCAAATCTGAGATTACTGCAAAGCCTGGAATGAATGAGCCTACAAACAAGAAAATCTATCTGTTCGGGAGCTGGAAAGAATAGGATGTGGAAAAGGCGGGGGGTGTCATCAATTATTTGTGGTTCTCGGAGAGCCAAGAATTATGCTTGGAAGTACAACTTCTGAGCATCTGGAGAAGTCTTTGGTCAGCATCCTAAGTCTTCTGGATAATATCAAAATCATTCCGACCATCCAAGCGAGGCCAGATGGAGGCAATATTGTGTAGTGTGCAAACTCGTCTTGGGCCCCTCTCTGCCCTCCCCCTGCTTCTTGCCCATCTTCCTTGGGGGGAGGTGAGCACATGCCCTCCATCACCATCACCCCCACCACCACCACTACCAAGAACAGCTTAGGGTCTCACCTTCTCACCTGCCAAAATCTGCTCCTAAGAAAGGATTGGATACAACTACTCTTGCACTAATCACGGGATAAGTATTAATATATTTACATTGTAATGGGAGTAAATGACTTCAGATAAGGGGTCACAATTCTCACTGCGCAAACTGAGGAATTAACTGAGAGCAGAGGGGGTGGGGGTCACAGGGACAAAGCCAACGAGGCTTTGGAGGAGGGAGGAGTGACGCTCACCCAGCTCTGCCCTTCAATTCCTGTGGGGCCTTAGATGTGGCCTCTCTCTCTTGGTCTCAGTCTTCTCTCTAAAAGGAGGGGCGTGGCTGTGTTCAGTTTGGCAGCACATACACTAACATTGGAACGATGCAGAGAAGATTAGCATGGTCCCCTGCCCAAGGAGGGACAGGACTTCAGGCACTTGAACATTCCTTCGATCTTGACCAGTTCACGGTCAGCCAGCCAGCGGGAGCTTCTTGTGAGCCCCTGAGAAGTAGTGAGGCATGTTTATGGAGATGGGGAGAGCCGAGAGGAGGTGCTACGGCCCTCCTGTGGAACACTCCAGAAAGGTGGGCCATGGCGTCTGCTGGGCCCAGGGGACAGAGCAGAAGGGGGGACTCTCACCCATAGGAGCATTTGGTGGTCCTACTGATGGTGTGATAAGACTTGGGCTGGGGCTGCTCCCGTGTCCCTGGGGGAGCCCCTGACCCAGGGGTACCTGGATTTTACTCCCCTGCAGGGTTTCCACTCACACTGCGGCTTAGACAAATGGCTCAGCTTTGCCAGGGTAAAGGATGTCCCCTGGAACTGTTCAAGGCCGTGGCCTTGCCTTTTCCTCCAAATCATTCCCAAGCAACATTATATGCGTCAGGAGTTCTACTGTCCCCGAAGACCCTGTCGCCTTCATCATACTTCTCCCTCTTCCCTCACAGCAAGAGCTCATATCCCTTGTCTTCCTCCCTCTCTGCCCATCACTTGGGATGGGCACCCCAAACCCCAAAGCACTCCATAAACCCTGCCGACTTGATTGGACTAGAAGTCCAGGCCACAAATGACCATTCCTGGTTATTCATAAATGTTGTGGGGTTTTTTTTATTTTTATCTTTTTTTATGAGAGGTATTTGGGTGTCTGGGCAAGGGGTTTTTAAATAACTTTTTATAGCTAATGAAGACTTTTTAAATATCCTTTAAAACAAAAGGCCTTCTTGAAGTTGGGTCTGCAGAGCAGCGACACAATGGACACCCTGTTTACTGGCTACAAATTGTTTACTTTGCTACAAATTGAATGCAGAGAGAGGGCTTTTTGTGCTTAGGCTTGCATACATGTCAGCCTCGAAAAGAATTCAAGTAACTTTAGCCCCATTCCACACACTCCACCTCAACTATGTGCTATGGAATGATGTTGTGTTTGGAGCCGTTTGCCATCGATCTGATTTGGCCCTGGAGTGGGGTGGGGGGTGGCCGGGTCTCTTATTACAACTGTACTTTAGACCCTAGGGTGAAGAAAACGAATTCAGCAACTCGGTATCTTTGACCTGCAGAGAAGACTCAAGATCTCACTTGAGAGGGAAGGGAGGGCTTGCAGGAAGGAGGGAGGGAGAGGCGTGCTCTCTCCTCACAGGTTCTTTTGGGGAGATACTCCTCACCCTCTGACCTCCCCACACTCCCCGCCCTCCAGGGTGTGACATGATTAAGAATAGATCTTCCCTGCTTATGGGATGGGAGGGTCCAATAGACTCTACAACCATGCCAATCCCTTTGTTTCCGGTCCTTCACCCTCCTTGCTGTCTGCTTTGGGCAACATTGTGTCCCCCCTCAGATTCATGCATTGAAGCCCTAACTCCCAGTATCTCAGACTGTATTTGGCAATGGGACTTTTAAAGAGGCCATGAAGTCAAAATGCTGCCCTAATTCTATCTGACAGGTGTCCTCATAAGAACAGGAAATTTGGACACACACAGAGATACCAGGGTGCGTGCGCACAAAGGAAGGTCTGTGTGGGGACACAGTGAGGGGATGGCCACCTACAAGGCAAGGAGAGAGGTCTCAGAAGAAACCAACCCTGCTAACACCTTGATCTTGCACGTCTAGCCTCCAGAATGGTGTGAAATACATTTCTGATGTTTAAGCCACCCAGTCTCTGGTAGTTTGTATGGAGCCCTAGCAATTTAATACACTGTCAAAAGGACAAAGACCCTGGAGCTGTTTCCAAGCTTTTGTTCCTCATCTATAAATAGAAATATCTGTCTTGCAGGACTCTTGTAAGTGTTAGGTTTGCAGATGACAAGGCACCTGGAGACATTTGCTACATAATTGCAAATGTTAACAATGTTACTACTTTGAGAGACCAATCAGTGTTTATATGTCCTTCCTAGAATCTCTCTCTATTGATTTGATGATTTACTACAAAAGAATTTAGTGCTGTTGGCAACCCTGGAGATCTCATCCTTGTTGCGCATTTCCAGGGGCTGCAATCACGCTGTTTGTCGTCCCTACACCAATCCCCTCTTCATGACTTTACATCCTCACCAATTTCACGGAAAATCAGTATTTCACAGTAATCATCGGTGAGACAAAGGTTTGTTGAAGGTCTATATAAATTATATCCACAAAGCTATTCACCTTCATGTCAAACTCTAAGAAATAAGTCGGGTGTGATTTTTGCCCTGATATAATCTGTTTTCTTTCGCAAAGAAATACTTTTTTTTTTTTTTTTAAGTATTGGTGATTCTGTCTTCTCTCCTACCTGTGCTTTGTGACATGCTGGAGAGGCAAGGCTTGTACACTGAGCCCTCTGTGATGTAGTAGGGGGCTTCCGGGGACACTGTGGCCACACGTAATGACAGGTTACATCCTTCACCAACAGTCTTGGCAGTTGATCTACATTTAGCTTGCTTGTCTTTGGAAACACTGGACTTTGACCACCTCTGACTTTAAACCTCCAATCTGATACATTAGACTCTCCCCCAGGGCTCTCCCATCCAACACTGGTGTGGATCCTGGCCGCATACCACTTCTCTCCCTTAATATCTCTAAATGAAAAGACCGTCTTAGCCCTCAGTGTCTGATGGCCACAGAGTCTCTGCCTGGCTTTTGGACTAATCTTTCTATAAACACTCCGGCAAAGTTAGCTCACCGCAGGAGCTATGTGAGCTTTCTAAGTGAGATGGGCACAACAAAAAAATTGGTCAATGGCACCAGCAGAGATAAATGTACGGTATTATATTTAATTAATGTTTTTCAACGGTTAAGATGCTCTCACTCCTGGCTGATAACTTCACCCTCAGGAGTGTAGAGAAGGCGATGGCCATGAAAAGAAAGTTGTCTTCTTTTATATTAGCCATAGCTTTCTTCGAGAACTACTTCCCTCCAGATCTGATGCCTTTCCCTCCCTCCACACCAGCTCCTTTCTGACATTACAAAACCATCTTCTCCTGAGCCCCCTGTCTTCCCCAGCGGGCCATTTCTCACAGCCAGCATTCTTTTTTAAACACTTAATTTTTCAATTTGTATTGAGATATAGTAGACATGTCACCTTGTAGAAGTTTGAGGTGTACAGCATGCTTAATTGATACATTTATATATTGCAATATGATTACCACCAGAGCGTTAGCTAGTGCCTCTCTCCTGTCATATAATGATCATTTCTCTTTGTGGTGAGAACAGTTAAGATCTCGTCTCTCAGCAACTTTGAACTTTACTATACAGTATTGCTAACTATAATCTCTATGCTGTGCATTCGATTTCCGGGACTTTTTTATCTGCCAGTTGCAAGTTCATACCCTGAAATAACATTTTCCAGTTCCCTCACCCCTGCCCCCCCAGCCCTTGGTAACCACCATTTTACTCTCTGTTTTTATGAGTTCTGCTGTTTTTCGATTCCGTATGTAAGTGAGATCATACAGTTACGTCTTTCTCTGTTGAGTTTCACTCTGCAGAATGCCCTCAAGATCCAGCCATATCTCAAATGGCAAGATATCCTCCGTTCTCCTGGCTGGGTAACGTCCCACTGTATGTGTCTGCCACGTTTTCGTGGCCAAGGTTCCTGATCACAGGGTCGTTACCCACCACCACACCTCATAGCCGTGCGTTTGTTCCTGAATGTCTGAAGCCTGATTGCCCCATCCTACCACTCACCAAAGGAAACTCTCAGTCCCAAGGCCAAAGGCTGAGCCCCCGGGGGCAAACCTCCCCACCCCCCCCCCAGCCCCTGGGGGAAGGAAACAGAAACACCCGGCTACCAGCAGGAGGATGAGGGGAGAGGCCTGGCTGAGATGTTCATCCTCGTGGGAAATTACAGAATCATGTGCAGTGAGCTTCCAGGCATCCACACCGCAGCTGGGGACAAGCATCTGCCTGCCAGAGGGGTCGCTTCCTCTCCCTCTCTGTGACCCACAGCTTCTGCCACCCCGTATCAGCCCACCCCAATGTGCCAGCCTACCCTCCATCTCCCACCTGCTCTCAGGCTGCCCCAGCCCTCCCCTACACCTTTCCACACCCTTCAGAGATCCCAGAGCCCACTCTACACTGAGCGCCACTGAATACCTAACTTTGGCCAAGCAATTGCATATTATTCTGTCCTCACAGCAAACCTACACGTTAGGTACTGTTGCCACCCTCGTTCCCATTTCACAGGCAAGAAAACAGTCCCTGAGAGAGTCAACTATACTTGCCCAGGGGTCACTCTTTTTAAAAAGTAGCAGAGCTAGAACTCTGTCGCAAGAAGTCTGGCTCCATGGAGCCTGTCTTGCCTCATGTCTGAGTCTGTTTCCCTCTTACTATCTGTGTCTGTTCAGCTGCATGGCCCTTGGGCAAAGAAGACTCCCCAACCCAAGGCAACGTTGGACCAGAGGGGCTGTCCTCCTCCAGGGAGCTCTGAGCAGTCTGGAGAATACCTTGACATTGGCAGCTGACCCCTTACTCTCCCTCCTGAATTCTGTTCCATCCCTACTTCTGCCCTGCCCCCACCCACTTCAAACCAGCTCTGCGGCACCCACTTTTCCTGTTGAGTTGCCACCATGGGAGAGGAACCCAATTTTGTCCCCAAAATGCAGAAAAGAGGAGCAGTTCGAGTGGACTGCCCAGTTTCAATTCTGGCCCCACCACTTATTCACTGTGTGGCTTGGGACAAGTTACTGAACCTCTCTGTCCCTGGGACTCCACGTCTGTAAAACGGGGATGATAATAGCACGTTCCTCTCGAGGAGATTGTGAAGATGAAGCAGCACGGTATGAACGCTGAATAAGCATTTGCTCTCACTGTTTGCATTAGCAGTCCTAAGGAAACATCCCTTCTTTAAGAGGTAATATTTTGGTGGGAGGCTCTCAAAGGGGGAAAACACTCAAAGAGCTGAAGAAATACACCACGCACTGTAGAATTCCAGGCACCCTGGAAGGCCAAGTGTCCTTCCTTGCACGCCCCAAATCATATCACCCCCATGCCCTGACTATGCTCACAGAGCAAGTAATAGCCACCAAGCCAGTTTGCACTAAGGGGCCCATCGCCTCTTGCCAACACTGACTCAAAGTTTGCATTAGTTTGATATGTTCAGGGGAGGTGTCCATGCTGCTAAAAAGAGCTCCATGAAAGACTCACCTCTGTAGTGGTGCAGTGGTGACCATTACCCCAGGAAGTCAATGAGGGAGGGGCAGGGCCCAGCCCCCGGCTAGCTTGCTCGGCCTTGCATGAATTCTGTGGGGAGCAGGGCAGAGTGGGGATCAGGGCAGAGGGGCCTGTGTAGAGAGAGAGAGATCAGCTCTGGAGCTCCCCCCTCCACACTTTTTTTCTGCTGTGCACAGTTGGACCTGTTACTGGTCCCGATCGCGACGCCTTGTTTATTGATTCCATGGGCTCAGGACCAGAGCATGATGAATATCACTTGTCCACTGGGGCTAAAGTCACAGGGCCAAAAGACTGAGGCAGTCATCCAGAAGACAAAATTGTTTTTGTCTGAATGTGCCATTGGACACACTCTGTAAAACAGGCTTTTCAGGTGATTATGGAACTTAAGCAAAGCCAGGCTCTTTCTTGAGTTATCCGCATAATTGCCCTCGTTCTCCAGTGTGTCCATGCAGATGCGACCTCGCAAATCTCCAGCTCATCTAAGGAGCCTCCAAAGTCAGGCAACGATCGTAATGATGCCAATTTAATAAAGGAAGAACTAGGCTCTGCTGAACCCCCAGCTGTAGCAACAGCCTGGTGTTTAAGGACTTGTGTTTAAGGACTTCCTCTGGCAGAGGTTTGATGAATGTTTTTATTGCTGGTTGTCCACAATAATCCTGGAAGGTGTAGTTCCTGCCTTGAGGATCATCTTGGTCCCTGAACAAGCTTGTCATCTGGGATGTCTTTCTCTGCTGGACGATCCCCTTTCTGGTCCCTGCCTTTGGCTAGCTGGGCAGAGTTACCCGCCCCTGGGGCATCCAGACTATCCAAGCACATGACCACCCCCACCAAGGCCGCGGCCAGGACCCCAGCAGGAAACAAGTAGCCTGGCAAGACAAGATCATTCAAGGAGGCGATAATTACAAAGGTGTGGGCTGGCTGACCAGCACCTCAAGGGGTGGTGCGTGAATGCAGCGTTGGCGCTGTCTTGTCTCCTCCATCTACCTGACGGAATGAGGAAAGGAGTGGTCCCTAGAATATGGAACACGAGGGTCATGTGGAGCAGGACAGCTCGAGAAGAGTGATGAGGGACAAAGCCTGCCAAGACCATTTTACAGTGAGGGGCCAGGGAAGTCAGACCAGGTGCCACCCCACTGCCGACTTCTGATCTTAGGTTGAGCACCCTGCTAGCTGAGCGCAGCTGGAAGGTAGAGTCTCTTCCATGCCATCTATGAGCCCGTATAGGTCAGGCCCTCAGGGCAGAGAGCTGGGGTGGAGGAGGGTGGAGGGTGAATGCACCAAGGTGAAGAGAGGGATTTTGCAAACTAGAAATCAAAATTCCATTATAAAGGAACCCAGCTTAGAAGTTCAGAATTGAATTTCCTTGGGTGTTGTAACCACACCCTACATCCCAACAAGGGTCAGTTGGTATAGAACCTAAAACCTGCTGTCTTGATTAGGCTGAGAGGATATTTTGACTTTGGTTCTGGTAAGTTATCATCACCTTGGGAAGGTAGAGAAATTACTATCTTGTATAGTCACTGAAATCTCAGGAATGGATCAAAATAAAAATAAGTAGAAAAATAATAAAGAAACAAAGAGCTCCATGGTACTAGTACTTTTATTAGGCAAATTTGATTAAAGAAGTTTGTAATCAATGTTTAAATATCAGGGAATCTTTTCATTTGGAAATTCCTAAGTTTTACGTTATTGGTTGGGTAAGTGGTGTTTGGATTTTTAGGAGAACAATATTTAATAGGCTTATGAGATTAACAAATTGTGCACTAGATTAAGCACACATAGTATTGAGTATTTCTCTTTATGCTCAAAGCCATTGGACATTCACAAGGCCATTCTCATGTGACTATGGACCTCGCCACGTAAGGTCCAACCCAAGTTCCTTCATGTCTGTGACGCGTTCATGGATTCTTCCAAGGATTTCTCATTTGCTCATTCTTTAGCTACTACACCCTCTTTTTGGTCTCTGATATGTAACCCAGTTCTTGCCCTGTTATTATTTGGGGTATGTATGACTTGACTCCCCAACTAGACTTATAACTTCTGGGAAACAAGTCCTTCTCCAGAAGCAATCTTCATCATTTCTTTTCCTTTTTCCATTTCTCCAAGCCCAGTGCTAGACACATATTAGGTACTCACTACATGTGTGTTATTTGGTTGTTTGTTTTTAGACATGTGTGGAATGAGGCTATTGTGCTACAGATACCCCAATAAAAAAATCAAAGTTTTTTGTCAAAGAAGGAGTTAATATAGAGGACCCAGATATGGCCGGCTTGAGTATTCAGTAATGAGAATGTTTTATGGGTACTTCCATAACTTCCATAAAAATACATTCTCAATTCTAGGGTGGTCTCTGTATGCTTTCCCCACATCACCATCACCATCACACACAAGCCCCCACTCAGCACCATGGATTTTTTAGGTTCTGGGGTTCTCTAAAGGTGTAAGGCACAACTTCTTCTTTTGAGGAGGCTCAAATCTTGTTAACAGAATTCATCTATTAAGAAAATGTCTGATGAATATCTACTGTGTGTCCAGTACTGTGCTAGATCCTGGGAATACAGCCGTGAAAGAGGCAGAGTCCTTGCCCCCTTAGAAGGTCATGATCTAGTCAGTATCTCACAAAATAATACCAAGCAGCCCATGTTCAGTGAGGTGTGGGTGAAGATAAGTGCTCTAGGACTTGAGAAGGAAGCCACTGAGGACTGACAAAGTAGCTGGGAAAGTTCCACAAAAGAGGTGGCAGGGTGGTGGGGTAGCCCTTCGCGGATCAAGTGGGGGTGGAGGCGGGAGATGTCCTCTTACTCTATGGGGGCGAACAAGGTAATAAGAGAGGTAGAAGTGGATTTCTGTTTTGGCCATGCTACATGGGAGGTGCCATCACCTCAAGAGAACTGCTGAGAGTGAAACTCCTCAGAAGTGATAGGAGCACACCAGAGCTGACTGAGAGCCATCTTGGAAAGGATGTCAGGGAGTCAAGTCCCTGTCAAGGGTTGGGAGAAGATCCACGGGGAGCACAAGGACAACGTGATGTTAGAAGTAGTGTTTTTAGTACCAGACATTCCTTTATGCTCACCAGCTCCTTCTTCTATTCTGTAAATTGGAGCATCCCAAAGTAAGGATTTCAAAATCTGACCCAGCCAAGGTGGAGGTGGGTTGTGGAGTGGGATGGGAATGACAGAAATGTCCAAGAGCATGGGGAATCCATGAGCGAGACGCTACTCTTCTTTAGGAAGAATTACTTCTCATGAGCATTCCTGAAAAGGGGCAAGCCAAGGTGGGGGGGGTGTGCCTCCATGCCAAGCATGAGTACTAGAGAAGCAAAAGCTGGGTGGCATGTCACCAGGCAAATGGCCCAGTCACATGTTACAGTTTCCCTGCACCTGCCTCTGTGCTGAGAGTAGCTGGATATCTCCCATGTGTCCCAGAGTAGCACAGAAGTAACAGAGAGAGAGAGAGAGAGAGAGAGAGAGAGAGAGCCAGTTCTGACAAGAGCTCAGGGGCCCCAGGAGGACACTGTGGTGACATACATTGCTGAGGACAGGGACCTGACAGGAATGACAGAAGCCCCAGGGTGTGCCAGTGTGTGAGTGCCTGAGGATGATGATTGGTAACCGAATGCCCCCCCCACCGCCCCTCCCTTCAGCATAAGAATTCCAGGGGAAGGGGCGAACAGGCCAGTGGAAGGATCTGCGATGACCCTGAGTTCACCGAATTTCAGTTTCCACTACCTGGCAAAATGAGAGCTTGAAATAGAAGGCAAAAGCGGTTATTTTGAAAATTAAAATAATGAACATCTCTGAGTTTGTGATCTGAGATCTGTGCCACATATTTAAGACCAAAAGGAAAAGTAGAGACCCTGAAATAAACACCAGAAAGTAGGACAAAAACCAAAAGAGACGGGCGATGTCACAGAAGGCAGGGGAGGGAAGAGCGCCACCAACTGTGGGCGGCAGTGGGGAGCACCTCAGAAGCCAATGCCTGAAGAACCAGGGAGGAGCCCCAATTTCCCTAAGAGAAATGAGGGATGAGCTTTCAGGGCACAGAGGCCACACACAGGACGCTTCTCTCGGCTTTACCAGCTGTCTCCGCGTGCGGCAAGTCATGCATCTCGACCTTGAGATACTGTGGCATGCGCAAGCGATCTCCCGCTCTCTTTCAGGAAGCTGGGCTCTTGCTCAGACCAGTTAGCCCTTATTTGAGCCTGATACAAGTCTCATTGTGTGCAGGTTTGACCAGATTCAGAATATATATTGAAAAGCCACCATGAAGAGGATTGGGTCTGGTTTTAAGGTCATAGAGAACTTTCTAGGCATCATGACTTTTCATGACCAGGATGAGCAGCTGCCTAAATATAATGCTTCACCATGGTAGGAGGCAAGGAGAGTCAGGTAAGCTTGGGACAATTGTTAACTCATTGATCCCACGCTGTGACCAGGATTGGTCACTGTGTTGCAGGCCAGTGACTATGCTCAAGTCCAGTGTCAATGAGACTCCAGCTGTTTATCTGTGTAACAGCAAATCGCTTACTTCTCTCGGTCTCACTTTCCTCCTCTATAAAAGAGCCATTCTATATTCTCAGAGATTTCCTCTGTTCTCCCCACCATTTTCAGTGTCTGGTCCTTGTCTATTGGCATATTATTGTTAAATGCAAAGTACTACAACTCTCGATTGGCCAAACCATAAGGACATGTTTTCCAGGTAGTGTGGATTTGGTGAAGTGAGCACTCCTATACCCCAATGGTGAGAATACAGTTCTAGAGGACAATTTGATGATAATATCAAAAGCCTTGAAAAAACAACTGTACCTGTGACTCAGCGATCCCATTTCTAGACATTTATCCAGCAAATAATCATGGACTTCTGAAAAGATATGCAGGCAAGGACAGATGTTCATAACTAGGAAAAAAATTGGAAACAAATGTCAAACAATAGGAGATGATTAGCTAGATTATAATACATTCACCCAATAGAGTACTAAGTATAAAATCATCCATAAAATTATATTGTGGGTGAATATTTAGTAACAGGAGGAAATGTGTATAATATGACGCAGGACAGGGGGTTACCATAAGATCTGATCTTTGGAACATTATCTGTTCCATTTATAAGAATAAAAAATAAAGAAGTGTATATTCTCTAGATGTGAGGGTAGAGGTGGTTTTGATTTTCTTCTTTGTGCTCCTCTGTGTTTCCTGAGTTTTCTGAAATGAATGTGAACTATATTTGTAATCAGGTTTTTAAATACATCTTTTATAGAAGGCATTTTTCACCCAGCCCCTCTTCATGTTCTGATGCCAATTAATCTCTCAGAAATATGTCAGTAAGTCCTTCATCAACAAAGCATCTTTGTCTCTGCTGGCTCTGAATCTTTTGGAGTGTGGTTTCTCTGGATGTTGGAGAAATTCAGGTGGGTTTTGGTCAGATGGTTGGGATGTTTTTGTAGAGAAAGGTGAGAGGAGCTGGAGGTGGTCCCGTTTGATTGAAGGACAGAGTTGACAGAGTTCAGTAGTAGCTCTTTGTCTTCTCTCCAACCAGTCATGCAAACAGCCTGCTGCCAAGTTCAGCATAAGAAACTCCAGCTCTACAAACAGGGACCAGAGTGGGTGTCTGTCCATCAAGATTATGTAGCCAGTGATAGTTTTGTAAACAGAATTAAAAAGCATTATTTCTACATGCCAACCACAGAAGCAGTTGCCCTCTCGGGCAGACCCCCAGCTTTCCTAGCTTCAGAAATCCTGAAGCTTCTCTCCCACTGCCTTCTCTAGGTTGCAGGCAAATCACCAAGGCCAGTGGAGATTCAGAAGGAGAGGAATTAGACCCTGTCTCTTGGTGGCAGAGCGACAGGGCCACATGACAGAAGAGTATGCTGGAGGTGACTTCTGTCGCATCTGTCTGGTGCAAGGCCTTCTGGAAAGGAACAGCTGATGCCTGTTGACATGGGGACTTATGGGTCTGGCATTGCCAGGCCTTCTCATTTTTCAGGAGTAGCCTGCAAAAATCTCAATTTTTATCTGAAATCTTTTATTTTTTTATTTCCCCCTTATCTCCTCGTGAGAGCGCCTGCCTCTTCTTGAAGTGGTAGCACTTCTCTTTACCCTGATAAAAACAAGTTTTCAAACTTTGGGGAAAAGGGGGGCAGAAAGAGAATGCCACTTAGAAAGGGGATGGTGCTGAGGGTAAGAAGAAGATCAAGAAGAGGATCCTGGGCAGAAAACCAGGGAGGACCAGGCTTCTGGAGGAGAGAGTGATGAGGCAGGTTGAGGTCATCCTTGATGAGGAGAGAGGCCATGTCTTCTTTTCTGGAGGGAAGGAAAGAGGAAAAGAGGAGGAGGATTCTCCCAAGGTGTCACAACACTTTGTGGAGTACAGATGAAGTCCCAGGCATTGCTTGGGCACTTTTCCAGGACTGGGGGCATCAGTGAGCCCAATCATGATCTTCTGCGGCGCTTACCTGCTAGTGGGTGGCCCTGTCTTCTCTGTGGGACCCAGAGATGTGCTGAGAATGTGCTGTGAGGAGGTGAGGCTGCTAAGGGCCCAGGGGAGCCCCAAGGGTAGGAGGAGTCACTGTGGGCAGTGGGCTGGGGGCTCTCTGCTATTGCTCATCAGCCCTGTAGGGATTCTTGTGAGCAGGTACCCATGAACGGGGCAGGTACCCATGAACGGGGACCTTTCTGAGGCTTGGGAGCAGGGACACAGGAACACTTAACATGGTTCTGGGTTGAAGATTAGGGCAGAGGAAGGCCAATGGGGTGAGGTATGAGTGGTTTGTATTATTTTTATCTTATTTTGTTTTTATGTTTATTTTATTATTAGTAGTAATAGTATTTTATGAGTGGCTTTTAAATAGTAGCCCCAGGAGAGAGCCAGTGGAGCCCAGGGTGAGGACATGCCCAGGATACAGGATCTTCTCAGGGGGCTGCAGAAGCAGCTATGACTGAGACCAGAGGCCATGCCAACCTGCCAGTCCTGCCGAAGGCCAGCATTGTGCCTGCACCCTTGGCCGGCTGGGTGATGGAGCTCCCTGGTCAAAAGACCACGTGGGCCTGTCCCTCTGGGAAAAAGCTCAGCTCCACAAGCAGTCAAATCCCACTTTAAGGAAGTGGTACAGAATTGATGATACTAACAAGCTCTCCATTTAGAAAAAGAAATACAATATGTGACTTTTGTATTTATTCCAGTTATTAAGGGCCTGAAGGAAAATTAACAGCCGCAGCTTAACTGAGCAGAATGCATGATTTGATGTTCCGTCGCCATATAACAAGCAAGGGCTTTATGGAAACTCCTGTTTTTTTAAGAGCCTGCTGTGAGAACCAGGCTGTGGCGGGACATGCCAAGATTCACAGGGAAGAATATTAGGATGCATTAGTAAGTGAACAAAACAGGCTAACCATATACTAAAAAGCAGGAGAACAATTTTTCAGAGCCTACAGACACTAGATAATCCAATCAGCTCTCAACTGGATACCTTATGTAAGACTATTCAGGAAGTTGCTTAGTTTCTGTGAAATCAGGCATACCTTCCCAAATTTTATTTCCAAACTTAAATTTGAACCTGGAATCAAATTTAATTCCTCACTCACCATGCTATGCATCTGTTGGAAGAAAATTTGAAACAAATTTTCTATTGTACAGCAAAATCAATGCCAATTCATCCTGGTGTTTCTAATCAACATGTCTCATTTTCTTCTCTGTTCCCATAACTTATAATTATTTGTGGTACACTCCAAATAAACCCTTCTGTTCTTCTCCTTAGTGTCTCCTTCTGGCTTGCAATTTATATATGTGGAAGTCATTCGAGGCTGGAGATCACTGATCTATTACTAAGCCATTTTGGGGGTCTTCAAGACCCCCGCCATTTTAAAATACAGAGCTCTACCTCTTGGCCTTTCATAGTTCAGGTAGAATATCTTAATGATTAAATTTTTAATGAGAAGGTAAACATAGAGCCATACAGTTTCTCTACTTGGACTTTGAGAAAACAGATCATTGTCTTGGTGCCACCGCTGCTCCCTGTTAAAATAATTTCCACAAATGCAGGAGGACTAAAATATTTGATTCTTGCTCAGAAATCTCATCCAATAATTTGACATTGGCACATTCCCACCTGGGCCTTCAGCATGAGGCAGCCTCTTACCCAGCCCTGACATTCTCCCATTCTTAATCCCTTTGGGGTTGTTTAAAATATATAGGCATATTTTCAGCTTGAAAATATTGAAAACATTTCCAATAAGTTTTTATAATTATTGAGGTTTGAGTTTGGGAGAACAAACTTCTCAAGTGGGCATCAGACCAGGGAAGTTCTTGAGAAACCAGCAAGACCTCATGCACCTGAAATGCTGGGGGCAGAGCTGGGACTGACACTAAAGTTTCTGTCCACAACCATCCCAGCCCAGAACCTTCCTGCTTGCTTTCATTTCTTCCTTAATCTAAACGATGTAATTTCAAGGGGGTAGCAGCCCAAGAACTAAGGAGCCAGGCACTCTCCACTGCTTAATTTAGGCAATTATGTGGTTGAATCAAAAGACAACAGAAAGACCCAGAAAAACACTCACAGCAAGTTAATCCACTGCATATTAGTGACTGGGTTGGAATCTCTTTTTCTCTGGCTGTAGTGGACCCAGGTGATGTGAATTGGTAATATACTTTCCCATTACAATTGTTCCCAGTGCTGAGTGGAGAAATGTGATTTTGTGGTCTCTCAAGCCACTCAACACCACTGCCTTTTGGCAAACAGAAAAATGCTTTCCTGCAGCACTCATTTTTATATCCCACTGGACTGAGTTTGCACAACTAAGGGGAAAAGCCCCACAAATTCGTGAGATGCTCATGGTGGTTAGGTTTTCATTCATCTTCAGTCTTTCTCCACTGTATCTCCAAAAATGTCAGTGTTGTGAAATCCTCCAAACAAAACTGATTTTAATTCACTTTAGTCAAAAACAAATAAACATACAGCAATATGTGTGGGGTGGGGGGAAGACAGTAGGGAAATGTTGTGAAATAATTTTTTTCCATTGTAGGTGGTCACAACACCCCCAAAGTTAGGGATGCTGCCTGGGAATCACTATCTGAAGATTTATTTACCCGCTTGGACCATGTCCGGATTAGAAAACAGACTTAACAACTGAAAGGAGGGGCAGATAGAATCTGGTAAGGAGAAAAGGAAGACTGCATGGAGGAAGCTGTATTGGAAATGACTCTGAGGCAACAGGTGGAGATGGGGAGTGGGGTTTTAAGAAGACACCATTCGCCAAAGAGGGAACTATGAGGGTGGGGAGCTATTAAAGAATGCTTACACCCCCTCTTTTAATTCAGGCCATCCAAACACCTTTGAGAAGGATCGACCTTTGTCAGTCATCTCACAACTTAGAAAAATTAAGCCATCCCTTCCCCATTCCATCCTCCTTTATTTTGGTCTGCATTCAATTGAAGGGATTTCTAAAGAGAAGTTTTAAAAAGAAGTGGTTTAACGCATAAAATATAACTTCAGAGAGATCTAATGTGAACTAAAACCGTTCTATAACACTAAGACAATCCAGTTAGCTTTATTAGAACAACACTTCCTGGGTTTCACCTTGGAAAGGGCTTCTTGGCAGAGCATGACTGGTAGAGCTACGGGCGGGCAGATATCCGGCCAGGATGTACCCCTCCCCCCATAAGGCAGAGCAACCATAGTCCATTTTGGTTGGTTGATACCAGCCATTAAATATTTTTATAATTGCTATGAATGCCTTCACTCTCTGAGGGTGGTAAGGTTTAAAACAAAACAAAATGAAGGACATTTGAGTTCCAGGAAGTTGAGTTGAAACCCCTGTTCCATTACTAACAGTGGGAACTTGAGCTTCACTTTCCTTTCTTCTCCCTTCCTTCTACCCACAATGATACATAACATCTCAGGTAACTCGAGCAGCATCAACCAATAGCCTCTCAAACTGGAGTGCCAACAGCCTTTCTTGTCCATTGGTCACTTTTCAAGCTGGTGGAAAAGAAGCTAACCAATAAACATCGATACAGTAGGGTCCATGTCTCCAGAGGCCTTTACCTTTAAGATAAACTTTCCTAAGTCAGTATTTGGATCCCTTTGTTAGCCCACATTGGCACTGAAATTAGCAAGGCATTGCTACTCTCTTATAAAATATACAATGCCATTAATAAGGAGATAACGTAGCTTCCTCTTATGTCTCTTGAGGTATCAGTTCTTAACCAGGCATCCGGTTCCCCTTTGTATCTTTGTCCTTTCAAGTCTGATAAGGATTGTTCATCAATTATGTACTTCTCCCTCCTGGGGTGGAGATGGGGGTGGGGAAGGGGGCTCTTTTGCCTCCAAGCCTAGAGAAAAATTCACTACCTGAGGGGCTGAGCTGAGAGGGGCTGAGCTCTCTGTATTGTCAGGTTAGTTTCTTCCATATTATCAAAGAGAATTTTAAAAGCTCAATTTCACAGCCTGTTAGAGTTTTATGGTGATGTCCCCGTGTGATGCTCACATGTTTGCGTTTGCATAAAAAGCCCTTTATATTTTTAGGTATAAAAACATAAATGCAGGGTAGCTGTCTTCACATTTTGAAAGACATTCCTGTTAAAGGGACATTGGATTTCATTTCTGTTGCTCCAGAAAGAAGAAATGGAACTAAGGGGTGGAGTCCACAGGAACAGATTTCTTCTCAAAATTAGGAAGCATTTTCCTTAATAGTTTGAGCTGCTGAAAAATGAATAGAACCACTTGCTTCAGAACAGGAGGGCTAGTTACTGGTACTGGAAGAAGACACCCTTACCACAATACTTCAAGAGACTGGAGGTCATTCATGAGGGAAGTAGATAAAGGGGGTTCAGCAGCAAATGGTCACTAAGGTTCCACCCAACTCAAAAACCAGTGGGCGCTCCCAACTTTGAGGAGTTGGTTTATGCTATTAGGAAGTTGGCCCACTCTCTAGAACACAGCAAACTTACTATAATACTTTTCTTCTTTTGTTCAAGTTTTCCTTTATTTCTTTTAATAGAGTTTTACAGTTTATTATTTTATTTATATAAATACTAAGTTCTTTGGTTTGGCTTGGTTTCTGCTTTCTGAGATTTAAAAGTTATAGTGAAATAAAGGAATCACTTAAACTTCCTTATTTCTACAATTTAGAATTCACAGATGTTAATTTTTTTTCTTATTTGCTTCTTGTCATTTTTTTGGGAAGAAACAAAGAAGGAAGAAAGGAAGGAAAGTAGGGAAGGAGGGAGGAGAGAGGAGGGGCAAGCCAAGGAGAGATGATGTTCCCTAAACCACCAACCCCCACCCATCCCTCTTCACATCCCCCTAGAGACTCAAATGTTTATGTATTATTCCATTTCTTTGAAAAGTTTTTTTTCTACATATATGTGCATCTGTTAAAACACACACACACACACACACACACTGTATGGTTTGGTTTTTAAAACACAAGTACATTATCTGTATATATCCCATCAATCTGTATCTTGTGTTTACACTTTACCTTATGTTTTTAACATCTACTAATGCTGCCATATATCAATTTTATTTATTATTTTTAATTGTTGTATGGTATTTCATCATGGAGAATACCACATTCTTTTTATTCCTATATTGAAGGATGTTTCAGTCACTTCCTTTTTCCCCTGCCAATACAAAAAATGGTGCACCAGATACTGTTGTGTACAAGATATTCATGACACCATGCAGGAGGCTGTCTAGTGTGATTCCCAAGGCAGAATTTCTAGCACATGGCGTAAACACATTTTCCTGCATGCCACCAATATTTTCTCCAAGATGCCTCTACCAATTCACATTTCCAGCAACGATTTATCATTTCTTCTACAACTTTGCCAATAGTCGTGATAGCCTGACGACTAAATTGTACAAATACAATGAGTGAGAAATGGTCTCCCTTTGTTGTTTCTCTTTGCCTTCTCTGAGTCTGAGCATCTTTTTGTTTGTTTGTTTCCTTATTTGTTGACCATTCCCATTTCTTTTACAGACAGTTAATTCATTTTTTCTACTTTTCTTTATTATGTGTTTTGTTTACTACTTCCTAGCCTATTAAATGTGTCTGCCAGTCTGGTTTTAATCTTTTGCCAGTAGAAGTTTATATGTTTTTCTGTACAGAATTTTAAAATTTGAAATAGTTAAATATATTTATCTTTTTCTTTATTGTTGGGGCTTTGTAAATTCTTTTTTTTAAGGTTTCCTCTACTCTAAGATCATGTAGCTATTGTCCTTTATTTTCTTTACCAGTTTTTGAAGTGTATTTTTCACATGTAGATCTACAACCCATCTGGTGTATGTGTAAAGTATATGGTGTGAAGTAGGGATCTAACCGCATTTATACAGCCCGCAACTTCCCAACCCCATAAGATTTTTCTGGGATTGTTTCCGCCACTCCAGAGCTGGCCTATCCTTATCTTAGTTGAATGGTCTCTGCAACATATTTCCCTGTGGGCCAGAAGGTGACAAAGTGATACAGTTCCAATTGACTCATACCATGGTCCACTTGACTATACCAAAGTAGAAATAACATGGAATTATGGTCAATCATCCTGACATGTCACTTCAGTGGTATGCACAGTTTTATCTGCTTGACTGGCACAGACTCTCTCCTACCTGTACCTAGTGTAGATGTTATGGGTTGAAATGTGTCCCCCCCCACCCCCAATTCATATGTTGAAGCCCTAACCTCCAGGACCTAGGAAAGTGACCAGAAATCGGGCTTTTAAAAAGATAATTAAGTTCAAATTGCCTTTTGGTAATTTTAGGATGGGCCCTAATACAGTATGACTGGTGTCCATATAAGAAGAGGAAATTTGGACTCAGACATGGCAGGTACAGAGGAAAGACCATGTGAGGACACAGCAAGAGGGCAGCTATGTGCCAGCCAAGCAGAGAGGCCTTAGAAGAAACCGACCCTGCCGATACCTTGCTCTTGGACATCCAGCCTTTGGAACTATGAGAAAATAAATTGCTGTTGTTTAAGTTCCCAGTCTGTGGCACTTTGTACGGGCAGGACTAGAAAACTCATATAGTAGGATAATCCCCAACAAAGATGGAGAAAGATGATTGTAGTTAGACAGAGTTAAGCCTCTCAACAGGGATTTTTCACGTAGTGAAAAATATGTAAGCAATCCTACTCTAAGCTCACCTGAACAAAGGAAGGCAGTCAAGGAAACTGTATGAAGATCCACATGGAGCCAAAAAATCATTCCTTTTTTAAGCTAGCAGGCATGACCCGATCACTCACAATAGGTTGCATTAGTTTCTTATTGCTACAGAAACAAATTCACGCAAACTTAGTAGCTTAAAACAAATTTATTATCTTACAGTGGTGGTGGTGGGGTGGGTAAGAAATCCTAAAGTGGAAGTGTTGGCAAGGCTGTGCTCCACACTTCTGGAGGCTACAGAAGAGAACTCATTTCCTTGCCTTTTCCAAGTGTCTAGAGGCCACCTGGGTTCCCCGGCTTGTTGCCCCTTTCTTCATCTTATAGCCACCACTCCAGCCTTTGACCCTGCCCTCATGTCTCCTTTTCACATTCTGACCTTCCTGCCCCCCTCTTAGGAGGACCTTTGGAATTCACTGGGCCCACCTGAATAATCTAGGATAATCTCCTCACTTCAAAACCCTAAACTGAAGCACAGCTGATTTTTGCCACGACGGTACCTTATTCACAGGTTCAAGGGATTAGGATATGAACATCGTTGGGGGCCATTATTCTGGTTACCACCATTGCAAAACCATTCAGTAAAGTAATTTTATAAGGAAATAATTCTATTTTGTTCAAAAGTCGAGAATTTTATTTTTTTTATTTTTTTAGATTTTTACTTATTTATTTGACAGAGAGAGAGCACAAGCAGGGAGAGCAGCAGAGGGAGAGGGAGAAGCAGGCTCCCTGCTGAGTAGGGAGTGTGATGCAGGGGCTCGATCCCAGGACCCCGAGATCATGACCTGAGCCAAAGGCAGCCGCTTAACCGACTGAGCCACTCAGGCGCCCCAAAAGTCAAGAATTTTAAAAGAATGGAAATATTGAAAGTCTCCCGGCTTCTTAACTCAATGGAAGAGTCTTTAAAGTAATTTTTTTTTAATTATCTATGAGTACCAGAAGTTTTTCAAACTCATTTTTCAGTCCTTGCTAAACTTGAAAGGTGTTGTTTTGGTGGATTTTTTGTTTGGTTTGAGCCCTCTGTTGAGCTTTTTTCCACATTCAGTTGGGTTCGTTCTGCCAATGTGCAAATGGGGCTGTTTCTACTTAGGGGATCTTCTTCTATGTGCAGCCCCGAGGCAGACGTGTCCCAAACTCCTGCTAATCTCTCCAGCTTATGCAACCCTGGGAGTCAGGCTCCAAGTCAGAGGGGCCAAGCTTTTGGGGCCGGAGGGGGACCAGTGCTCCTCTGGCCCAACATGACTCAGTCCCTTTACCACTCCTGTCGCTGACCCTCTCAGGCAGCTGCAGGCAGCATGTTCTTGCCCCCACAGCCCTGCAGCGGCACATGAGGGAAGTGAGTGTCATTAGCTGACAGCGCTAAATTACAACCTGCCTGGGGGGCACTGAAGACGCGTGGGTGGGAAAGCCGCCTGCAGGCAGACGGAGATGAACACATGTGTGCACTTGCCAGAAACCATCCTGGGAGTTTCAGATACAGACAGAGCCCCACCACTTGCAGCTGACCGATGGAGGAGGGAGGGCTGATTGTTGTGGAAGGCTGTCTCATTCCCCGGAGACATGCGTTGGAACAATTAACTCCCAGGCTATCAAGAGAACATGTTTATCAGCAGCTACTGCTTGTATTCCAGAATGGCAAGCTGCCTCGATCATCTGGCTGTGTGTATCTATAATAGACCCGATCTCCAAATGTGCACACACACACAATGGTGCAAGTGCATGCCAGGCCTGTGTGCATCAATATATGCCTGTCCATCTGTCTTCATCTGCGCAGTCGATCTTGCACCTGTTAGTGTGTGCCTGTGTGTAGGTCCTGCTTTTCACTAAGAAGCAAGAGAGGCCAGAGGTGGGATCTTCCAACTGCCCAACCAGCCTCTCCCCCCTCATTCTGATGCTCCCAGAGGTACAGATTTCTGCCCAACACACCAGCCTTCCCAGAAAGGCACCGTGGCCGTTCTCGGGAAGGCAGAAAATGCCCGATGGCCCGAGTTCCTTTCTTGTCCTCTCTCATCCTGCACAGAGGCGATGTCCCAGGCTTGTAGGAGAAGATCCTCATTTCATCCCACACTCTCCAAGCCCCGAGATGTCATTGCTAATTCCTCCCTCCCGGGACTTGAGATCATGTCCCCAGCCTGGCAGAGACACACAGAGGAGCAGGCATTCTGGCTGAGGCCCCGTGTGTGGCTTCAGGTGGTTGTTTTTCTCAGGGAGTAACAGCTACACTGAAGAAGCAGCTGAGGTACAAAGGCATTCCATTCTGCAGTCTCTTGTTTATTTTTTTAACTGATAAATTCTATTTTTGTAAAGATGTTATTTATTTATTTGACAGAGAGAGAGAGAGCCAGAGAGGGGACACAAGCAGGGGGAGTGGGAGAGGGAGAAGCAGGCTTCCCGTGGAGCAGGGAGCCCAATGCGGGGCTTGATCCCAGGACCCTGGGATCATGACCTGAGCCGAAGGCAGAAGCTTAATGACTGAGCCACCCAGGCGCCCCTATAAACTCTATTTTTTAGAGCGGTTTTAGGTTCACAGCAAAACTGAGCGGAAAGTTCAGAGAATTTTCATATGTCCCCTGTCCCTGCATAGGCACAGCCCCACCCCCATTATCAAATCTGGCACCAGATGGGACATTTGTTATAATCAATGAACCTACATGGACACATAGTTATCACTCGAAGCCCACAGTCTAAATTAGGGCTCACTCTTGGTGTTGCATACTCTGTGAGTTTTGACAAACATATACGACACGTATCCATCATTATATTATCAAGCAGAGTAGTTTCGCTGCCCTAAAGATCCTCTGTGCTCCCCCAATTCATCCCCCTCCCTGATACAAGCCCTGGCATCCCGTGATCTTTTTCCAGTCTCCATAGTTTTCCTTCTCCAGAATGTCATATATTTGGAATCGTACAGTACATAGCCTTTTCAGACTGGCTTCTTTCACGTAACAATATGCATTTAAGTTTCCTCCGTGCCTTTTCATGGCTTGATAGCTCATTTATTTTTATCGCTGAATAATATTCCATTGTCTGGATGTGCCATACTTTATCCGTTCACCTACTGAAGGACATCTTAGTTGTTTCCAAGTTTGGGCAATTATGCATAAAGTTGCTGTAAACCTTCACATGCAAGTGTGTGTGTGGACTGAAGTTTTCAACTCATTCAGGTAAACACCAAGAAGCTTGGTTGCTGGATCGTATGTTAAGAGTATGTTTCGTTTTGGAAGAAACTGCCAAAGTGTACAGACTCTTTTTAAACTTAGCATTTCTGCTTAACTTTATTTTTCACAAAGCTATTTATTAATATGCAGTAGGCACTTGAAATCCTCATGGGATGGCACTCTTGCTTCTTCCAGAATTCCCCAACTCAAGAATGTGGAAAATTTGTACAGGCTCCTGGCGTCTTCCCGAATCACATTTCCATTGGGAGTTAAGTGTTTCCTGCACATCCAAGCACACTACAATCTAACTGCCTGTCAACTTTTACAAAACTTCTAGCTTTTACTTTGTGACCATTTTTCACATACACAGAAATGATTTATTGTTGCTTGATAACTTCAACAGGCTTACTTTGTAGTGTAAGTCAAGGAAAGGAGATCAATACACTGCCCTGGGATGAGGGGTGAACTAGGCACATTCATGAAGCCAAAAGATTTGTCCCCAGTACAAGCCTCATGGCATCATTGGTTCATATTGATGCCTCAGCAAAAGGACAAATTGCAACCTGATGTGGGCCTTCTGAATCACACAGGAAAGCTCAAACCTACAAATGGCAAGTACGCAAAATCCATACAGTACCTTTTTGAAAAGAAGTCTATGAAATAGATTCATATTATTAACCTGGTCTAATCTGAGAAACATTTCATTAGTCTGTCCTCAGATTGTACAGTAGAATGATGACTGCATAACCCTGAGAATGCAGAGAACAATATAAAAATCACTGATTCATTCATTTAAAAAACATGTATTGTGTCCTGGTTCTGTTGGCCTCTCCACTGAGAGATGAGGAAGTTACCTACTGATGTCCCTGGTAATCTGATGACACCATCCCTAACCAGGCCACATAAAATGCTGGAGATGATATTAATTAAAATAATTATTTTAAAGCACAGCTGAACAAGCATCAGATGGCATTCCTAAGAGATCAGAAACTTTGAGAAAGTGTGAATCCAGAAAGGAGAGCTGATGCTAGAAGCAGCGGTTACCTGTGGGGGCACATCAGTTTCTTGGTGGCCTAGCCCGGGCTTTCATGGGTCATGCAGGCACCAGGGACAAGAAGGGTGAGGAGGTGACTGGAAGACCTCTCACATAAAGCCAGGACCACCAAAGGCGATACCCTGAAGAATTGAACCAGAGCAAGAGGGCCTGCTCCTCTGAGGGGCCTTTTGGGTACAATAGGAAAGAAAAGTGTCTCCTGAGAATTTCTGATGGCGAGCCAAAATTCATACTACTTGACTAGCTCTTAAAGCCAGCACCTTAGTTCACGTGATAACAGGTTGGGACTATCCCCACACACCTGGTAGAAACAAACACAATCCCTCAAAGAATGGTCACAAATAAGGTTTTAAGGACCATGAGCTCAGGATCAAAATTCACCAAACTCATGAAGAAATAAGCCACCGTTAGTGAAAATCAAGAGAAATCTTAAATCACAGAATCAGACCTTCAAAGATCACAGATGTTGGAAATACCAACCGAGAATGTGAAATCAGTTTATGTAAAAATACTTAAAGAAATGAATGAGGGGATTGAATGTATGATGAGGATATAATAGGCAAATACATCAAAATACATTGATAAGGAGCCAAAAAGTATTGTCATAAATGAAAAACAGATGTGGATGCAGCACAGAGAAACAGAGGTAAACAATATAAAGGGGGTTAAGAGGCACGGAGGATGAAAGGAGCAGATCTGACATTACCAGATGAGAGTGGCATGAAGACACAAGAGAAACAATGTGGAAGAGGCAGTATTTAAAAAGGTAATGGCCATGAATTTTACAGAACCAATGAGAGATATCAACCCCTAGACCCAGAAAGCCCAAAGAACACCAAATTAGATAATCTTTTTAAAAAAAATCTTACTTAGGTACCTTGGTAGTAAAAGTGCAGAACAAGGGTCAGCAAATTATGGCTCATGGGCCAAATCCTGCCTGCCACCTACATACAATTTTAATGGGCCACAACCACACCATTTGCTCACACATCATTTGTGTGACAGAGTTGAGCAGCTAAACGAGACTGTGTGGCTGACAGAGCTAGAAATATTTATTATATGGTCCTTGCCTGAAGATGCTTGCCTACCCCTGTTGTAGAACATCAAAGCAAAAAGAAGACTATAAATGGTTATTCATAATTATGGTGAATTAGCAGCATAGCTAGGATTTTTGCTCAGATATCTTGACCAATAGTTCTCAAACTTGGTCCCAGAACAAGGACCAGCAGCCTCAGCATCACCTGAGAACTTATTAAAACTGAACTCCCAGTCTTCCAAACGATTCGGATGCATGATGAAGTTTGAGAACCATCGTTCTTGATACTTGTACTAGACCCGAGTCCCTGGTTGTCTATTAGAAGCATCTGGGGAGCTTGTAAAAAAAATGCCACGGTCTAGCCTCACCCCCCAAAATTCCCACCTAACAGGTCTTTAAGGAGCCTGGGCATTGGTATTTTAAAAATCTCCTCCAGGTGAGAATCACTGTGCCTTGTTTGATCACAGATAAAGTGGAATGGAGAAAATCTGATGAACTCCCAAAGCTTTGTCCATGTTGTATATGGTATTTTTGATTATGCAAACTAAATAAGAACAAGGGCCATTTTGGGTGCGGGGGGGCTGTTCTATTGACTTATCTGAACCACCCAAATAAGCCAAAGCTAAGTCTTACCCTTCCTTTATCCCTCCCCCCACCTCATCCACCACTCTCTCTCTCTCTCTCCTGGAAAAGGAGATTTTTTCCAGGAGAATCTCTCCTGGAAGAGGAGATTATTTCACTACCAAGGAGTGAAATAACCAAATGTCAAGCCATTTAAATGGGTGGAGAAGCAAGTTTTGTGAACAGTCAATTTTGTTGCAAACAATTCTGGGATAATGAGGGTTTTGGTAATGCTCACTACACCAACGGGGGAAGAAGGAACTAAGCAGAAGGAACTGAGACTTGTTGAGTTAAGAAACCTTGACCCAGAGTCCTCTGCACAGCAGGTGCAAGGGACAGGGTCAAGCTGGAACAGAGCATTCATGTCAAAGTTCTCCCAGATATGGGGTGCTAGAAGAAGAGGGCTGACATCTTCCCTATTCACCCCTGATGACATTGACCTTTGCTGAAGGACATACCTTTCGGGCATACCTACTGAAACCCTGCCCCACCTGCACCCTTTACAGTGTAGCTCTCCCAGCAGGCAAGGCCACAACCAGAGACCCAGGTGACATCAAATCACTACTGTCTTCTTAGCCTGTAGATGAAAGGAGCTATTTGGGGCCAAAAGCTTCTTTGGCAGAGGGTGGTAAAATTCAGGGGGAGAGAAAGAAGGGGCCAGGGAAAGGCTGAGAACACCACTTCTCAGGCTGTAAATGTGCACACGAGCCTCCTGGGGAACTTGTTAACCTGCTGATTCAGGCTCTGGGTGAAGCCTGAGATTCTGCATTTCTAACAATCTCCAAGGTGAAACTGATGCAGCTCGCCCTCGGACCACATTTTGAGTAGCAACAATCGAAGGTATGTTCTCAGGGTCAGCACCCCTGAAAATCTTTCCCCACGAAGTGTCTAGACTTCCTGCAGCCCCTATAGCTGCTAGCAACAAGAAGGTGCAGCAGTGGACAGCAAGACGTGCTCAAGAGAGGTTCTCTACAGTTTGCTCAAGCGTAGGGATTGACTGATGTTCCCAAGCTTGACAAAATTCCACTTGCATAAAACAGAATCCTGGGAGTTTATCTAGTTTCTCACCTAAAATTTCAAAATAACATAATGTTGAACCACCAGGAAAACAAGTGGCTTTTATAATAGGAAAGCCCACAAAATGGCCACAGTAATTTACATCTTCATGGTTTATAGGCAAAAAGTCTTCAACTTGAGCTGAGGGAGAAGCAAAATAAATAACGGGTTCTTTTACCACTCACCAAGATACTTATGCACTTAAAAGACTAATGCTGGAAACCACATTCTCATCCACTCTGAGTTTCCACCCATTCCCTTGGAGCTGTATCTGGTGGACGTTATTGTAATGCCACTGCGAATATTTGTTTAAAGCTCACCACACATTTATGGGGACCAGATTTGGTTCCCCGCGGAAACCTTGCATGAGGCAACTGAGAAAAATAATTGTCATGAGCAAGGTTTGAGCAGCAGGGGGGATGAGAGGGTAGTAGACAACCAGAACTGGAAGACAGGCAGCCCCCCCAGGGTCAGGGGACTCCCCACAAAGAGGCAAACTCAGGTCCAGGAAGCCAGGAACTCTGAGTCCAGAGAGCCGATCTGAATCTGAGTCTTTTTGTCTAAGGCAGAGCTCAGGACAGCTGCAGGAGATGTAGGGGTCACGCAGGGTCGCTGGGTCAGGGCTGGGAAATGGTCGGTATGGGAAACAGGATGAAGAGAAAGGGCATTAGGTGGGTAAGGGGGTCCCTTGCACAAGCCTCGTCCGGCAGAAGCTGGGACTGGTCCCCAAGGATCACTGATGCCAGCGAAGGTCAGCTGCCAGGCGACCTGTCCCTGGGAAGCTAGGCATTTCCTTTGACAACTCAACCGGGAGTCCATCGTCTCTCCTGACCATCGTGGAGAGTCTTCTAGGTTATCCTTCTAGGAGTCTTCTAGGTTGTTCCTAGAGCACTGGTACACCCTCAAGGCATTTGATGAAGACCTGATGGAGAAGACACAGAGGCAGACTGGGTGTGTGTCTGCGTGGTGGGTTGGATCAAGCAGTAAGCACCATGGAGAAGTGGCCCCTAGAGACTGGGAATTCAATTCTGGAAGTTCATTCCCTGGGAGGCTGGAAGACAAGGATCAGTGTTCTCACCCTTGGCCAGACATTAAATGATTCCAGGGAGCTTTAAAATAAAATCTCAATGCCCTGGCTCATGCCCAGAGATTCCGGCTTAATTGGTCTGGGGAACGTCCTTGGCACTGTATTTTTTAAACATTCTCTGGGTGATAATAAGGTTGAGTCAAGGCTGGGTTAGAGGAACGTGAAGAGGGGAGATAAGTGACTGTTTCTGCACTTGTCACCCCCCTCTTTCTACGGAAAAGCCATCCTATGAATGTTTAGTGTTTGACAGTCTGAGTTGTAGTCATATTATCTCTTTAAAGAATAATAACCGCTGGGTTTATTTGTTATTTTTTCCACTAAATTACTTCAAAATCCTAATTTTTAAAGAAGTCTTTCAGTTATTTCACAATGACTAATCACTATATACAAAGCACTGCTCTCCAAAGGAGAGGCACGAAGTGACGGGAGCTGACAGGAGGGGGAGAAGAAATGTTCCGAGCCCACGCAAGGATGTGTGTTCTAACCTGCCCACAGCTGGGCCCACCCTCATCCACAATGCCACCCCTCTGCTGGAGGTGGTTGTCTTCCCCGGGGACCAGGCTGCGTGGTAACAAGCCACAAGAAAGGGGCACCATCTGAAATGTTGTGGATCCAGAGCAGAATTGGAACAGCAATGCAAGGAGTGCACACCACGGTCCTGGGCTTGAGCCTCTCCGAGAGACATCACTTCAGACTTCTAGGCTGCAAACCAATGGCTTTTCTTTTCCCAGGCAACAATCCTCCTTTGATGTATTTGCTTTTTCTGAGACCGCCAAACCCAGATGGAAATGTTTGTGAGTTGTGTCCTCCACCAGGAGCTTCACAGTCTTGGTCAGAATATGACAGTGCACCCACCATGACCTCTCCAGCCAGCAAACCTACGCTGGCCATGCCCAAGTCCTTAGGTTCTCTTGAGTCTCCTCTGTTGACCAGAGATAGCCACTGCCTGCTAAATCATGCTAAGTGAGATAAGTCAGACAGAGAAGGACAACTACTGTATGATCTCACTTATATGTGGAATCCAAAAAAGCCAATCCTCCAGAAATGGAGAGTAGAATGGTTGTTACCAGGGGTTGGGAGTAGGGTACATGGGGAGATGTTGATCAAAGTGCATGAGCTTCTAGTTAGAAGATGACCGAGTTCTGGAAATCAAATGTACAGCATGATGGGTAGAGTTAGTATTACCATAATATATACTTGAAAGTTGCTAAGAGAGTAGGTCTTAAGTGGTCTCACCACAAAAATGTTATGTGCCATTTGCAATATACATGTATCAAATCAACTTGTTGTATACCTTAAATTCACGTAATGTTATATGTCAATTATATCTCAAAAAAGCTGGAAATAAATTTTTATTTTTATTTAAGATTTTATTTGTTTTTATTTGAGAGGGAGACAGAGAGAGCAAGCATGAGCAGGGGGAGGGGCAGAGACAGAGGGACAAGCAGACTCCCTGCTGAGCAGGGAGCCTGACATGGGCTCCATCCCAGGACCCTGAGCTCATGACCTGAGCCCAAGGCAGACGCTTAATTGACTGAGCCACCCAGCCACGCCTGGAAATGAATTTTTAAATAAAAAAGTATGTTTTTAAAATACCAGGAAATGTTCTTGGGAATGCTCCTATTGTATGTCCAACCACACTGGGTATATTTGCTATAGTTCTGGCCCAATTGTGCAGTTGGCTAGGCCCTGTCCATTTTTGTGTGCATCTTCTGACTTTTGCGTCAAATGGATATGCATTTTTATTTTTTTATTAGTGTAATTAAAATATAGTAGGGTTGAAGAAGTGGAATTATTTTTTATGCTTGGCATGGTTTTAAAATTTCTCGTGTTTAACAGTTGCGGAAATAAGTATTGGTATTCTGGTTTCAGTAGAAAATCTGGGATCAGGGAAATTAAAAAAGTCACCCAAGGTCACAGCTAGTCAGTGAAAAAGTTGCAGTTCAACCAAAGTTAATTTTGTTATTTATACATTAAGTCAATTTTTCTCTGTTTTGCTCAGAAGTAAGCCAAAATAAATATTTAACTGATTTGTTTTCTTTTATATTGAGGGCTGTATTCATTTTGTTAGTCTGTTCTTCCTTTTTCCTTTACAAAAAAAAAAAAAACTTTCTTGGGGAACTGAAACACAAATTCCTGAACCTACCCCTGTGATTGGCAAAATAATGGTCCCTCAAAGATGTCCACATCCTAATCCCAGGAACCTAAAAAAATGTTATCCATGTGGTAAAGGGAATTTGTGGATGTCATTACATCAAGGATCTTGCAATGGGGAGATTCTCCAAGATAATACTAGTAGGCCCAATATAATCACAGGGGTCCTGATAAGAGAAAGGCAGGAGGATCAGAATGAGAGAGAATATGTAAGGGTAGGAGCAGAGAAGGAGTGATAAAATTTGAAGATCGAGAAGAGGCCATGAGCCAAGGAATGTGAGTGGCCTCTAGACACTGGTAAAGGGAAGCAAATGGATTCTCCCCTGGAGCCTCCAGAAGGAAAAACAGCCCTGCTGACACCTTGAGTTTAGCCTAATGAAACTTATTTCAGAGTCTTGAACTCCAGAACTGGAAGGCAATATATTTATGTTGTGTTAAGCCACTGATTGTGATAATTTGTTACAGCAGCAATAGGAACCTAATACTTCCCACTCCCTGCACCGTTGCTGGTTCTTGCCCACAATATTTTGCTTCAAGAGCAACCAGCTCCCCTCCCCATTCCACCCCATTCCACCAAGTGAGGTGTTACTTGTAGGTATCTAATCAGCTCACTTTTCCCCTGTATTTTTTCCCGGTGTCCTAGATCCTAAACAACAGTCTTGTTGTTTTGTGCTGAAGCCACATAGAGTGGACTAGGATGCTTTCAGGAATTCCTAGCCTTGGGTTGAACTTGATGGATCAGGCCAAGTTGTGGGCGGGGGCCTCAACACTGGTGGATACTTGGGGGAGATCTCTCTCCTCTTCTTCCCCCACTCCAAGACATGCCACACACCCTGGCCGGCTGAATTATATTTGAGTGTCTGGGCAAAGTTCTGGAATGCATAGCCATTCCATCTACAGAGGTGGCCAGGAGACTTCCCAGATTCTTCTATCCCTGCCCCCATTCCATACTTTCTATTCTCTCACTCCTTTATTCATTCATTCATTCATTTAACTGCCACTAATTAACTACCTCTCAGGGCCAGATGCCATGCTAGGCTCTGGGGATGAAACACTGAACAGACCCAGCCTGTCTCTGTATAGCAGGATGGTGGGCAGTGTGTTCTAATAGAGATGTGGGGACACAGAGGAGGGCGGGCCACTCTGCTGAGAGCTGGGTGGAGTCAGGCTCTGGGACAGTCTCCAAGAGGATGGGGCCCTTGAGCTAGGTCTTGAGGATCAAGAGGGTTCAAGAAACAGGCAAGGAAGAAAGTGGAACGTGCTGGAGACAACATGCTGCAGCCATAGAGGCCAGACATTAGGGAGAGGCTTGGCCAGACTCGGCAGTGAAAATAGTTTGGTGTGGCCACAGCCAAGGGTATACAGGGAAATGGGAACAAGTAGGTGGAGAGGGGGGCACAACCCCTTGGGGTCTAATAGGAATGTCAAGGACAGAATTTATAAAACTGAAGCCTGTTTTCCTTCACACTTGAATTGCAAAACTGTGACCTGCAGGTTGGCTGGTAGGGGAGTCTGGAAGCACCTCATCATTGAGGCTCTTTGTTGGCTGATTTAGCTAATATAAGTATTACATGGAGGGTTGGTGTATCATCAAAGAGGAAAGATGGGGTAGTATAGTGTTTAGACTGCGGACTTTGGAGTCCCACAAACATAGGCTATGCGTTTCCAGGTGCGTAACTTTGGGCCAATAGATAACCCTCTCTGCTGAACTTCCCCCAGTGAGGTTCAAAGGTGGAAGTGAGGACTAAATTTAATCACATATGTAAAGTGCTCAGCCTGTGACCTAGAACACAATCGATGCTCATCAATCACAGTTGTTTATTATCATGGCCCTTTATGCCAATTTAATGTGTCACCCTGTTCTCCTACCAGAGAAAGATTAGAGGTAGAGCTGTCAACGGCTTCAGGGTGGGATTTTAATAAGAAGCTGTGAGCAAAATGACAAAAGAGCCAGGAAATACAAATCTCTAGATTTTGAAAAGATTCAGGTTGAGAGTGGATGAGATTAACTGAACTGTCAGAAGATCCTTAGTTAGTTAGGGTAAAGTTTCAAGATTCTAGAATGACACACCCTCCTCTAGCTCCTCCCAGGAAACCAAGAGCACAATGGCAGGAACCGGAAGAATTTCTGGAAGAATCTTCAGTGAGAAAAGGCAGGCAGGGCGGGGTGGGGGGAAACGGGAAGGGGGAAAGATGCTTAGTCAGCAGCATTGTGGCAGGACTGTGGTGTTTGGTCACCAGTGGAACCTGGATTCTGTGTTCTTGGAGGGCAAAGACACCATTGTCTCAGGTATCTTTGTACCTGCAGTGTCCGCCAGGTGGTAGAGAACTAAGAAGTGTCGAATGGTTGAAGGAGACACTGCTGAGTATTTCCCCCTTAGCCAGCTCATCCACCAACCCAGGCATTATTCAAGTGCTGATTCAGCACACGTAAGTCGGTGGTTGGCTGATTTTAAATGACACCTTCTCATCTCGATTTGAGCCCCATCTATCATTCAAATTCCTTAAATTACTCAGAAACTTTGTTATTGCTCTCGACTCTGTGTCACCCGGGGAGTGATGCCAGGAAGATGTGTGGTTGCATCCTTGGAAGAATTTTATAAGCTGAATTAAGCATTGCCCTTGGTCTCCCAACGAATATGGACTGATGATGAAAGGATACTTGAAAATATATCTTTAATGAGAGAGAGGTGGGTAGCATACTTCATTATTTTTGCAAGTCTTAGCTTTATACTTTGTGAAACAACAGAGCCTGTTTTGAGAGACGTAGTGTCACTGGCTGGCATGGCTGAAAAAGTTACTGCCCCAGTATGAGAGAACCAAATGGAAGATGTGCATGTTTGTACTTTACTGTGTCAGGACTCTCACTGTTCCATTCTTTTTACCATCCATGACGTTTTTCTTGAAATGGCACTCGGATGTTTCTTTTTTCTTGATACAACAGAATTTTCTTGCGGTCTAAACAGAAGGTATCGGCCCTTTAATATTTTTAAGCAAGAGGTTAAAAACTCACTGAAATACTTCCTCTAGAAGACTGTGGAACGGGTTAAAAAAAGTTTCCATTATTAAAAAATGTGCAGATATGAGTTTTTATAGGTAACACATCATTTTTGACAACAATACTACGTAGTCGTGGAATATTTCCAAACATCTGTTTTCAAAATGCTTTCTCTGTAGCATGATTTACTCTTGGGAATCCATAACTTTCTTACTCGAAGGTAAAATATCATCTTTACCTTTGTGGATTATGTGGATTTATTACTTCAGAAATCTCTGCCAGCTAGCAAGCCACTGACAGCTACAGGTTGCAGAAAGTGTCTGAATTTTCAACCCTAACCTTACTGTTAAAGCAACCGGATGCCTCCTCTCTAAGTAGGACAAATACTTTTAAGTATTTTATAAAAGATAATCAGTAAATCTCTGCGCAATACCAAATGTGTTCATGATACTTCTCCTTCCTTTATGGAATACTCTAAAGAGTCTTGCATAGTTTACAGGTTTTTTGGTGTTTGTTTTATTGCTGTATTTTGTTTTGAAAATCAGCCTTGGGGCACCTGGGTGGCTCAGTAGGTTAAGTGTCTGTCTTCAGCTCAGGTCATGATCCCAGAGTCCTGGAATGGAGCCTCGCATTGGGCTCTCCACTCTGCAGGTTGCCTGCTTCTACCTCTCCCCCCGCTGCTCCCCCTGGTTGTGCGCTCTCGCTCTCTCTCTCAAATAAATAAATAAAATATTTTAAAAAAAAGAAAGAAAGAAAATCAGCCTCATCAGTGTCGTCCTCTAGAACTCTGTGCCTTCCAGCAAGAACCTCTTCCTAGTGCTAGCTTGCCTGAGAAGGAAGTAGTAAATGAAAATCACCTTTGGATCTGTCTCCGTAGGGCCACCCTGGGATTCCTTTTATATTCGGGTCAAATTGGCTGCCACATCAAGGGTTACATTAATACTCTTGTCTCATAAAACATTGTTCTTGTTACAGAAGTCACTTCACATTAAAAATATCTTCCCCAGGCCACCTTTCTCTAGAGGTTCCCGAAGAAAGTCGTCCTGGACGCATTTCAACAGTACTTCAATCCAACTGCATCGTAAGCCTCCCACACAGTCTAATTTCTCCTCGTACTTGTTTCTTTAAGTCTTCGGTGATGTTTCCAATGCACCTTTGAACAGTGTGTGCCCACAAAGGAACGCATTTTCACTTAGTCGCCAATCTGTGTCCCATGCCTTATTTTCCCCGCTGTCGGACCCACAACAGGAGTAACCGGTGTCTCCTCCAGAGTATGTAGCTTTTCCCATTTACTATTGAATAAGAAACTAACTATTAAATAAGAAATTTAAATAAGCCCTTAAAGGCTTCCAAACATTTATCATCAAATTTATTGTGATTTTTGCAAAACACTGGATTGAGTAAGTGAATAGCTCTAAACGTTCAAAAAATTGTAGACATTTACCTTGATATTCTGAATAATAAGTTTTTTCAATGTTTTGCACATAGTTTTGGCTTCATACCATCTTTATTTGATACGCCAGTTACAATACGCATTTAGCTTGGGTTTTATTGTTAATGGTAGATGACGTAAATCCTATTTCAAGCAGTTTTTGTGGTCATTTCAATTTCTTTTGTTTTCTTTTCTTTCTTTCTTTCTTTCTTTCTTTCTTTTTTTTTTTTTGTTCACTTGTTGCCAGAACTGATTAGGTTATCATTGTTTTGCCCTCTAATGTGGCCAGCAAAAAGTTTGCATCAGAGGGTCAGCCTTGACATTTTTCTAATGGTTCACCACTGCTTTCATTTCTGGTATTGTCTGCAACGAGCAATTTCTCTGTAGGTACATTTAAAGCCGCCTGATCACTTCGCAAGGATTGGTTTTGTTAAAAACAAGATAATAGCAACCATAAACCCACTTACCGAAGCTCACATGATTTGCATTTGCCAAATCTCCCTGAACTGAACTGAATGAATGGATCTGCACACTGGGGATGCCGGCTCTTCCCTCAAGATGACTCACACGTTGGATGAGACATGGGAAGATCTGACATAAGGACCAAATGTAGGCCCCAGGGTCATTTCCTATGGTGAATGCTGGCAACCCTGAAGTTCTTTCTTATTATCTGAGATTTTTAAAAAGATGTTCTAATATACCTTTCCTTGCGCCAGTAGGTCATCTTGTGCACCCTAGAATGTGTGTGTCCTGCTTTGGAGACGACCATTCTTAACCCACTTCCCTGATAAATCAATAGCAATATATTACTTATTCATTTCACAAATATAGACTGTTTAGCTATTCCCCATCTCCATTTCTTCTCCTTTCTAGCACACAATGCCTACATTTCCTATTTTCTTCATGGCTTCTGTGGCCATGAGACTGAGTTCTAGCCAATGGAAATATGTCACTTCCAGGCCTAGGCCCTGAGAGGCCCCATGCCATCTTTCTCCCTTTCTTCTCTGTTACTACATCTGCTGTCTGGCTGTCAGTGCCCAAAGCAAAGTTGGAAGCCACATGTTGGAAATGGAGGAGTCTCTTTCCATTTGGGTCCCTGAATGACTGTGTTGAGCAGAGCACCACCCTCACCCCTCCGTCATCAACTACACTTTACAAGATTTAGAAATAAACGTTCATTGTGTCAAGCCACCAATGTCTGGGGAGTATCTGTCATAGCCGTCAGTGTTCCCTTAATTAATACCCTTCCTTTGTGTGCGACATTTTGACAGATGTTGTAGGGGTTGCAAGAATAAACAGACATATCCCTGACCTCAAGAGTATAATAAGACAGGTATGCAAATCATCATATTATAAATCGGTTCAGAGCACAAGCACCATGAGAGGGGCCCAAATTAAGTGCAAGGGGAGTTTAAGCAAAGAGAACAACTGTTTCAGTTAGTGTGGTCAGCAATGTTCCATGGAGGGATCACATTTGCACTGAACTTGGGAGAACAGAGAAGATTTCAGTAAAAAGAACTGAAAAGGAGAGAAGGAGGGGTGTATAGCTCCATGTGGGGCTGGGACTTTGAATGTCAAGTGAAGGTGTTTGGACTTCATCCCGCAGGCAATGAAGAACCAGTGAGAAATTGTGAGTCAGGGAAGATGCGGTCCCATTGGTACATTTGGGAGATCACTCTGGTAACAGTGAAGAAGGTAGACTAGAGGATGCACAGGAGGCCCTGTGTGTTTGTGAGACCAATGAAGAAGCAACCACAATTCTGAGCCTCGCATCACAGTTTAAAACTTAGGTGGTGGGGTCAGCAGACCTGCCTGTGAATCCTGACTCTTTCACTTGTCAGCTATACTGGCCTTGGGTAAATTACCTAATTAGCTGAGCCTCAGTTTACCCATCTGAAAAAAGTGGATAATAAGAGAAGGTCCTTCATAAGATTGATGTGAAGAGTGAGATAATGTATATAAAGCATGCAGCACAGTGCCTGGCTGATGATAAACACTTAATAAATAGCCATTATTATTTCTATGCCCAGGGTGACATAGTGAGGATCTGAATTGGGTTTGTTGCAGTGATAATGGAAAAGAAGGGCTGAATGCAAAAGATACACAAGGAAGGCAGATGAATCAAAAATGACTCCAAAGTTTGGCCTCAGTTGCTTGGGAGAATCTTCTCCCACTGGAAGGATGGGTTGGTTTTGTGAAATACAAAATAACCACATTTTTAGAAAAACCAAGGTTAAGGTGTGAAGGAAAAGCCAGAGACATTTGTAGACAAAGATGAAGAAGGCAGGGGTGCCTGGGGGCTCAGTCAGTTGAGGATCCAACTCTTGATTTGGTTCAGGTCATGATCTCAGGGGTGATGGGATCAAACCCCACATCAGACTCTGCTCAGCGCAGAGTCTGCTTGAAGGTTCTCTTCCTCTGCTCCTCCCCCCACTCGCATGCTCTCGGTCCCTCTCTCTCTCTCTCTCTCTCTCTCTTAAATAAATAAATAAATAAATAAATAGATAGATAGATAGATAAATAAATCTTTTAAAAAAAGATGAAGAAGGCAGCAGAGAATGAGCATTTAAGAAGTAAAATAAATTGTTGGAGAAAGATTCCAAATAAGAAAGGAGTAGATGTGACTAAGACGGGGCCTAGGGTCTCATCAGCAGAGAGATGAAGATATATACCCTTCTCACCTTCTTCTGAAATGAAAGAGAATGAGGGGCGGGGGGAAGGAAGGAAAGCTTTCGAGAAACCATGATACATGGAACAGAAAATTGAGGTTGCTGGTGGTACATGGCCTAGGCTTTTTCTGAAAAGCTGGGGGCATAGTCTGTTCGAGTGGCAGCGGGGACAGAGATCTCTGCACAGAAGCAATCCCCACTTACCACTCACCATCTACAGATCCTGTTCACTGAAGATCCAAGCACGTAAGACCCTGGGCTCGGTGCTTTGCAGAGAGAATTTTAGAAGGACATTGCTTTTATGAGCACTGTCTAATGACCAGCTTTCCTGGCCCTGTTGGAGGCTTACAAGGTTAGCTGCAAGCTAACAAGAGCAAACGCTCTCGCCATTTTAAAGTTAAATCAATTTTAAAGTTAAAAGTCCAAATCGACTTTCTTTGCTCTGATGTTGTTGGGCAGCGTCAACCGCAAGGGCATGGCACGTTACTGTGCTTGCCAACTGGGGCCATGCTGTAATTTGCTCTCAAGGATCCCAGAGAAGCCACTGGGGGACTGCCAGCTGGTTAGTGCAACTGGTGCTAAAAACAATGGAAGGCTGGTATGGATGCTCACAGAGTAAGCTCCCACCTTCCTACCAACATACTCGACAGGCCAGGGCCTTTAGTGACTCCTCATCTTCCAGGCTACCCAAAGGCTCCCTTTAACCTGATTTCATCTTTAGACAATGTGACTGAGCAGAGAGGGAGATGCCCACTGCACTAGATCCCCTGCAGAGATGGCCCTGCCTGGCTGCTGGAGCCCAGTTTCGGCCAAGTTGAGTCTGAGCAACTGAACTTGGAAGCTTATAATGTTGAAGACCACCAGAAGGTACCGATCACGTGAGAACCTTCCTAATGAAGTGAAGCCTTGTTTATTTTTCCCTGGCGGAGGTAATTGCATATGACATTTCTCTGAATCATTTATTTATATTTTTTTCTTCTTTTTTCAGCATGAGAAACTAAACAGATGGAGAAATCTCACTTAAAGGGTTTTCTTATTACTCCTGGCAGTCTTTGGCTCCAGACAACTGCTTAGCCTCTTTCCCTGGCTAGAAATAATGCCTGGAAGTGTTTCCGCTGCCTTCAGACTCACAGAGGGTGAGCAGGGACCACATTTTTCCCATTTGTTCCCTTCATCATTCCTTCATCAAAGTCTTCTTCTGAGCTCCAGCACAAAGATGTTTTATTGAGGCTCTGGACCCCACTCAGAAGTTTTTTGTTTAATTCAATTCTTCTTGTTACCATTAGGAGTGCATTTAAGCATGTCTCCATCCCCATATTCTAGCCGGAATCCAGAGCTCCTTCTTAGGTTGGACATGGATGAAAACATCCATGATGGTGAACTCAGCCGGGAGCATGGGCAAATGAGGCGAGGATAGATGGGAGGGGGGTGGGCAGCAGAGGGTAGAGTACCCAGTGACAGCACCTCTATAGGTAGGGTATACAGAGAGACAGGCCTAGGGGACTGTCTAAAGGGGTCCAGGAGCCTGTTGCTACTCTCAAAGGATTGGCTTCTTCACTCTGGCCTAAGCCAGACTAAGAGACTGAGCCCCCAGGATCGACCACCGTTGAATATTTGTTCTCCTCTGCTCAGAGCAGAGTTTACACCGAGAAGACAGAGTTAGGAAGAGTAACAAAAGAAGAAGAGGAAAGGGAGTGTAACTGGAGTGAGGAGGATCTGAGAGCTCCAGGCATAGGCTGAAGTTTGGGGGGACCAGGACCTATAATGGGGCACAAGTGACACATCCAGCTCCCTATCCCATGACCTATCTTCTGTCTGCAAAACTGGGGTTCCCCTCTACTTCCCCACTATCTTCTGTCCCCATCGAGAAGGAAAGTAGTAGCTCAGCAGCACATCACTCCTTGGGGCACCCTCTGTCACTCCCGATAACTATCAGAATTCCCTCATCCCACCTCTCATCCCAGCCTGGGTGGAATGCCCCCTTTTCATGTTCCCACTGTACCCAACACTTAACTCACACCGTATTGGAATGGACCTGCATATGGGTCTCTCTCTCTCATTAGACTGCACACTCTGCAATCAAAGACTGTCTCTTGCTGATGGGTTTTTCCAGGAATTAGCACAATGTCAACTCATAGTTCAATAACTTTCAAAGGAATATGTAAGTGAACAAACAAACATAAAGCAAACAAATGAATTTCCTACCCCACTTTAAGACTGCCATTCAACAACACCAAACATACATTGAATGCTTGCTATGCGCCCAGCATTAGGCTGGGTCCGGGACCTACCACTGTGATAAAGATGAGTTGGGACTTCCACGTTGCACTCAGGCATAAAAAATAACAAATAGGAGAGCACTGGTAGCTTTCTTCTGTCCTGCCTTCTTGATCTGGGACGCCAGTGTCTGGCTGGAAGCAGACATGATCCCTTCAGCATGGAGCATGTTACACCCCATTGCTTCTCATCCCTCATCCTGGCAGTTGCTCTCCTTGGGCTATTTGATTCCTCTCTCCTCCCCTGGTTCTCAATGGGTCAGAACCACTAGGAAAATTTGCATGGTATTTTTGTCTCAATGACCAGGGGTGTCCTGCTGATATTTATTTGGTGGAAGCCAAGAATGCTCAACATTCTGCAAAGCCCGGGACAGTCCCCTGTTGTAAAGAGTTATCCCACATCCTGCCGACTTCCAAATGTTCCACCAGAGCTTCCCAGAGATAAAAACTCTGTTTGTTTCACATGCAAATACAAAGTATTTCTTGCAAGGTTTAAAATACGCTGAATTCCCCAGGAATGAGACTCCCATATAAATTGAGGGAAGACTGTACTTTGTAAAGACCCATTCACTATTTGGGACACCATATCACCACTGACAGTGCCTCATGGTGTTGGAGTCGCCTGTGGCAGGCTGCATTCCTCTCTGCTGTTTTCATAGAAAGGCTGCACAGGCCCAAGTATCTGACTTGGGTATTACATTTTCTACCTCGCTCCTGCCTGAGCATTTACCCGTGGAAACATACTATTTTGCTATAAATTACTTTCCATTTCTTTCTAAGTCAGAGCATTACATTGACCATTCAAAATATAATGCACGTACAGAGATTAGATTTATATCCATTATGGGCTGAATTGTGTCACCTCCCCCTACAAGCATCCAAATTCCTATGTTGAAGTTCTAACCTCCAGAACCTCAGAATGCAACCTTATTTGGAAATAGGGTCTTTACAGAAATAATCAAATTATAATTAGGTCATCAGGGTGGGCTCTAATCCAATATGACCAGTGCCCTTATTGAAAGGAGAAATTTGGACACAGTCATGCATAGAGGGAAGACAATATAAAGAGACCCAGGGAGAAGACGACCATCTATAAGCCAAGGAGGAAGGAGCCAATCCTGCTGACATCTCGACCTTTGACTTCCAGCGTCCAGAACCGTGAGACAACACATTTTTGGTATTTAAGCTGCGAGGTCTATGGTATTTTGTTATGGCAACCCTAGGGAACTATACAATTTCATTCCAGACATGTACAGGGGTATGAGAGATATAAAAAGAGGGCATGGGCGCCTGGGTGGCTCAGTCGGTTAAGCATCTGCCTTCAGCTCAGGTCATGATTCCAGGGTCCTGGGATCGAGCCCCGCATCGGGCTCCCTGATCAGCAGGAAGCCTGCTTCTCCCTCTCCCACTCCCCCTACTTGTGTTCCCTCTCTCGCTGTCTCTTTCTCTGTCAAAAAATAAATAAAAATTTTTTTTAAAAAAGGGCATTGGGTGTGATGGGTTGAGAATAACTGTTTGATTCAGACTCTCAAACAGCACTGCTGAATAGGGCCTCAAACAGCAATAATAATACAAAAATTGGGCTTGGTTTGGCAAAGGCAAACCGTGGGTAATTTCAGTGTCAGAAATAATCAAAGTATTAAATATCTAGCAAAAGAAAAGTAAACCTCTAACTATGGAGATTTCCTGCACTTGAGAGAAATTGACCACAGAGCAATTAAAGTAAAGCTAAAAAAGAAAGAAAAACTTCTATTTCATACTTGGAAAAAAGCTCTTGAAACTCTTCCTGCTATAGACAAATAGCCCCACTATTTATATTTGTATAGTTTTTCAGTTTTGTAAGTGCTTCGTGTGTTTTATTCCATTTAACAGTCCTGAGAGATAGGCAGGGCAGATAAAATTATCTTTAATTTATAAATGAGAAATCTGTGGCTCTTAAAGTGATTTGTCCAAGAGAAACACTAAATTCTTTACTGATTAAAATTATTTTGGTTGCAAGAGATAGCCACCAATTTGAATAACTCAGACATAAAATAATTTGGTAGTAGCGATCCCCTAAGCCAAGGAAGCCATGAGCAACCAGCCATGGGAAGGCCAGGGCCCAGTTCCTCCAGGGCCTTCCCTGCAGGGAGTTGAGGGCCTTCATCCACAAGGCTGCCACGAAGATGACTTCACAGCCAACCTCCAAGATTGAGTCTCTGATCTGATTTCAAATTCCCAAATGAGAGGATCTGGTTGACCAGTTGGGTGTCTAATCCTATGTCAACCACTTGGGGCCAGGATGACCTGGTCATGTAGTACCAGCAAGACAAATGGGGCCCCAATCTTATAGATTAGGGGGACATTTTCTAGAAAGAGGGAGATCATCAGGTCCCCAGAAGTTCCACACCTTGGCTGCCCAATGCCAACACATACCAAATTTCCTGTGCATCCAGATACGCCCCCTGGATAGCACAGTGCAGAACACAGACACACAAGCACACTCATCCAGTCCCCAGGAGAAACAACCAAAAGTCATGTCCAGGTAGCAGTTAGTAGATGGAGTAGCAGCTTCTCAAACTGGATTCCTTTCCTTCCTGGACTCACAGACTCACTCCATTCCCCAGCCTCCCTTGAAATTAGATATGGCACGTGACTGAGTTCTAGCCTGTCGACTGTGAGCAGGAGTGTTGGGCATCATTTCCAGGTCCGATCCTCTTTGCTTTTCCCATTCCACTGACTTGATGCAAATACGCAGTGACCTTGGCAAGGTTCTGTAAATTGAATATGGAAAAACCACAACATGGAAGGAGCCTGGGTCCCTGAGTCACTTCTTGGAGAAGAGGTAACAGCAGATCAGGAACATATTTGAGATTTTAGGAGAGCAAGAAAGAAACTTCTATGGTGTTTGTGCCCTAATATATTCTTGTATTGGTTTATAGGAGCTAGTATTATCTCATCTGATGCAGAAAGTGATGTTAAAGGCGCACTGTTCAGAGTGTTCCCAAACTCCAACTGATGTTCATCCTTCCCCTCCATTCCATCATGATCATTTCTCCCAATCCCACACCCTGTGGACTCTGCTACCAACAATATACATTATATAAAGGAAGGGGGAGAAGGAGAGGAGAAATAATATTAGATATGAATCGGAAGACCAAGTTGCACACTTGACTCAGTAACTCTGTCTTTTGCTTGTCGTGAACTCTCTTTTCTCTGGGAACTCCAGGAATGGGCTACTGGCAGCCCTGTTTCTCCTGCATGAACTTGCCTACTCAGGGCTGACTGGGGCAGGGAAACCACCCCTCACCTAAGTGGGCCAATTAGCTTCTTTCCATCTGGGAATCTGGACTTTGAATGAGGGCAACAGATACCAGGAGATGAGAACTAAGCATATAAATAGCAAAGTTCTGGAGGAAAAGGCCTATTAATTCCTGGGGTTGAAATCAGTAGAGCAGCCTAGGTCCCATCTTCCTTGAGTTGAATTTTCAACTCCTCCCTGGATCACACGTTCAAGTAACCTTACAACAAAGCCCCCTTTATGCTTAAACTTAAAAAAAAAAATTTGTAGCTAAAATAACTCTAATGAAGAAGGTAGTTCCAGAAGAAGGGATTTGCTGATCCTCTTGGTACCCAAGGGAGGACTGCTTCAACCAATTATTCATTCACTCTCTTATTCATTTAAAGAACATTTATTGAGCTCCTACTATGTGCCAGGCCTAATGTGCTACCTCCTGAGGATTCAGTGACAAATCCGATATCTGCCCTCTTGATGCTTACAGTCTAGAGGGGATACCTGTTGGGTAATCTCAGTCATGAACATGCAGTTACAGAGATAGGGACCCTTAAGGAAAGATTCGGGTCTATGAAAGGGAATAGCAAAGGATCAAACCTTACTTAGACCTGGGGATTTGAAGAAATGACATTTGGGCCAAGTCCTGAATACCGAGAAGGTATTAGCTTATGGGAGAAAACACTGCTAAACTAAATATTTACAGAACCCTCTGCTGGGGGCTTAACTAGAAGTACACAGGGAGTACGGTAGAAGCTGGGAAAAAAATAGTACTTTAATTTCTCTGAAGGAAATGGAAAAGGATTCTCATAGTAGGTGACATTTCAGTTGAGTGCTCAAGATAAAAAGGGGGAGTTTGCAGAGAAGGAAAAGGAAGAACTCTCCATGCAGACGGAAGGAAGGGTGTGCAGAGGCATGAAGGCAGCAGAAGTTGAGAGCAAGTAGTTCTGAGTGGCTGCAGCATTTAGGGTCACGATATTTCTGAGGGCAATGACCCGTGAAGAAGCCATAAAGGACCTCATCTAGGTCATATTAATGGGGGGAGGACTTTACCAGGAAACCAGTGGGCAGAGAAGAGTCCAAGGAAGACTATTGCAGGGAAGGGTTCCAATAAGATTTTGGCTTCCAAAGTTTATTCGAGATTTTATGAAGAACAGATTGAATCCGGGAGAGAATGGAAGCTGAGAGGATAATTTGGAGCCATGAACTGCTTCTGTGTTACCTGTTATCATCTACTAAATGATCCACGATAGGCCAGAGGCCTACCATAACCTGAGCATTTGTGGGAGAAGAATTAGTTTGAAGTGTCCTTCCAAAGCCCTGCACCGCCACCTGGCTCACTGCTGCCTTCTTGGTTGGCCCTAGTTGCCTCTGTGGGGCTCGTTGCCATAGCAACAACCAGTCTCCCTCTCCCTCTCTCTCCCTCCCTCTCTCTCTCTCTCTCTCTCTCTCTCTTCCTGTAGCCTGCCCCTCTGGTCCCTTCTCTGCTCTGCCAGCTGGTCAACCTCCCACAACTCGAAGTGGATGGCATCCTCCAGCTCAGAGCTACTCTTGGCCTGCAGGGTTACGCCATAGACATCTCTCCACCACCTCTAGCCCCCTCTCTCTTTGCTCATCACAGTGACTGTGTACCTACACTATCCTTCATTCCCCCCACCCCCACCCCAGGGTGAGCATTACCATCCTCCTTTTACACCACAGAGAGGCCAGGTCACAGGGCACGAGACTAATGAATTGTGGAATCACATTTTGAGTCCACGGCTGTCTGACCCCAAAGCCCACAACCCCTCCCTTTCAGGCATATCAACTCAAAACCAGTAGCCTGGGTTAGTTAGGCCCCAAACTATACACCCCAGATTTGCACGACCCCAAGAACGAGACCCAAGTGCTGCTCACGTAACATGGGAAAATGCCAATACTAGTCTTTTCCCAAACCACGGTAAAGAATTGAATTTTCCTAATTTTACATAGGTGCTCTCTATAATTAAAAAAACAAACAAACAAACAAAAAACTTTGGAAAAAAAAATCTCTGGACCCTGCTTCCACTTCTGTAAATTAGAATTTCATAGAGAACGCTGACTCTGCACTAATTACTTAGTTATTTTAATTGATTCTGTCTCTTAAATAAGTTTGAAATCCACTGAGCTAGACTATACCATTAGTGGGGGAAGTGGGAAACGAAGCCAGGAATCTTGTTGGGGCCCATACCCGGGAGGCTTTGAAAGGCTGACCCAGTAGGCTGTGCTCAAGGCAATGGGGGCCTTAGGTGGCTTTGAGCTGAGGAGGGGCCTGATGACAGTTAGGCCACAGGAAGACCTCCCTGACCACAGTGGCCACAAAGGTAAAAGCAGAACTTCTCAAAACGTGGTGCCCTACCAACTGGATCAGAATCCCCCAGGAGCATGTCAGAATGCATGTTAAGATTCCCAGGCCATGTCCCACACCCACAGGTAGACTCTCTAGGAAAGAGGCCCAGGAATCAACACTTGAACAACCTCCAAGATGTTCATGTATACTGAATCCAAGAACCAGCAGATTAGGAGGAGAAATTAGAGATGCGGAAACCAGGGAGGCAGCTGCAGAGAGTCTCCAGAAGAGACAGTAGGGAACCAGCTAGAAGGGAGGAGAGGAAATGGGAGGGTGGGATCTGGAATGGGACAGTGGTTGGATGGGAAGGAGAAGGGAGAGGTGGGAGGGCAGCCCAGGGATTCTGAGCAGGTGGCCAGGAGGTTGGTGGGGTCATTGACAGAAACAGGGAATGCAGGAGAAAAAGCCACTTGGGGGAAGAGAATATATGTTTGAGTTTGGTGACTTTGAAGTTGAGGTGCAGACAGGGCATTGTCACCAGTGTGTGGAGAAACATTCCCCCGCCCCCCCACCCCGCCCCGCAGATCTCTACGTGGCATTGAAAATCTCTGGCTGACTTGCATGTTTGGAAACCACGAGACACTAATGAGGCTCGGGCCAGGGGGACTCGTCTTCTGGGAGTCTAACTTTCGCCGCTCATGGCCACAGACGACACCTCTTGCCCGCCAGCCATCTGCAGATACAGGTAATAGTCAAAGGTGCAGGAATGTGTGGGGGCAGGGGAGAGGAGCATGAACGGATCCCTGCCGATCTGGCCTTGCTGTGTGGAACTAGCTCCAGGATCCCGTGCTGCCAGGGCTGCCTCGTGACAGCATCTTCCCAAATGCACCCCCTTATCCTTCCTCTGGTGCTCTGGTGGGGATCTATATATGTGTCATCATTGAGATCACTCACCAGCAGTGAACTCTCAAAGGCAAGCTTCAAAATCCACACAGCTGTGCTCTAAACTCGGCCAATTATATTTGACTGGAAAGTCAGTTGGGGCCAAAACCTGGGAGTAATTTCAAGGACACCTTTTAAGACCAAAAGAAGGCCTTTTAGAATTGACAGTTTCTGTAGATCCGAGTCACACAGGGCCTTTCATCTGGACATTAACACATGTAGAACTCCGGGCGGGGGCTTGTCTGAAACTCAAATCATCAGGTTTTCTGAAACCCACACATTTTCTTGTTTAGCTTCCAGTCCACCAAGGGGGTCATCTGGGGAATATCAGTGCCGGAAATGCATCTAGAGGTTTCCAATTAAAATAAATTGCCTCCATCTTTGCAACTGCAATCTTTGAAACTCGGTGTTGTCCTAGGGCCACAAACTTCACTCTCAGGTGAGTTCCAGGCTGAGCTCCTACAGAGGCCACCAACAGGAAAGAAATATCAGCAAGACCCACTGCCTCCCCCACCCCCACCCCTGGACCTCATGAAAGGAGTCACAATGCCCAGTTCTGAGCCTCAGGAAGCTCTCAGCAGAAGCCTTGGGAAATCCACCCTGGGGATCAGTCCCCAGGGCTGCTTCACTTCACTTGGGCTGCCCAAGGTTTTCCCGTCTGTGTCAGGGGACTCCTGGCACCGCACGGGGTTCGGTGGCCTCCCAGACGGCTTTCTCCACCATTGGCCAAGTCAGCTCATCTCAAGGACAAAATGGCCCCATGTCCCCAGCACCTGCCAGGTCCAGGCCTCCTGTGGGCTCTGATCTTTGTCCTCGGGCAGGGTCTCCTGGGCACATAGAACAGGGTTGCATTTAGCTTGGTCCCCATACTAGATCAGAAACACTTAGGTGGTAGATTTCCTTTCTAGAATTCCCCTCCTGGCATCACAGCCACCAGGAGGCCAGGAGGAGCACGGGGTTGAGGAGAACGGCACTTATGTTTACAGACGTTTCAGGATGTGATTGTTGAAAACACCTCAGGACTGTTCATGTTGACACATGCGTATGTCACTGTCTCAGTCCTCCAGGGCTGCCATAACAAAGTACTGTGGACAATAATTGAAATATATCGTCATACCGTTCTGGAGGATGGAAGCCCAAGGTCAAGGTGCTGAAAGGGTTGGTTTCTTCTGAGGCCTCTCTCCTGGGCTTGTAGGCTGCTGTCTTCCGATATCTTCACCTGGTCTTCCCTCGCTGTGTCTGGGTCCTAATCTCCTCATATGAGGACCCCAGTCAGATCGGATCAGAGGGTCCCCCGACCTCCTTACCTGAATCACTTCTTTATCGGGCTCATCTCCAATACAGCTACATCCTGAGCTCCTGATGGTTAGGACTTCCACATATGACTTCTGGAGGGGACACGGTTCAGTCTAGAAAGTCACACAGCACAGAGTGCACCCAATACACGTCCGCCCCTCCCGTTCCTTGCCCATTAGCTTGCAAGCTGCTGTGACTGGAGACAACGAAAGTCCAACAAAGGCGGTTGCTTCTGGGTCACAGTTCTAGCAGAAAGGTCATTTGGAGGAAGTGTCTGAAATGAATAATGAAGAGATCCCTGTCCTCACCTATGTAGCCACCCATCCCCCCTTGGTCATGGGCGGTCACCAGGGGCCTTTCACTGTGAGGGCAGATCAGCTACTCTGGCTTGTAGCCATGCCCTTCCCCCCTCCCCGGCCCTCAGAGAAGATTCTTTCCCACAGAATTCACACACCCCAGGCCGCGGACATCGCCTTAGTGCCTGCGCTGCTCCAGTTTCCGGTGGGGTGCAGGTGCGGGGCAGTCCTGAGGGCCTGTGATCTCACAGGAGGGAGATCAGCGGGGGGACCCACACGGAGAAAGGCCAAGGCGCCAGCCAGATCCTACTGGAGGCTTCATACAGCTGTTTGAAGAGAACTGTTTTGATCCTCACCACAGATCAGCCAAAACATCGCCGGAAATCTACTCTAAAAGGACACAGACGCCAACCTCTACCGAAGCACCGCTCTCTGTGACGAGTCCCGCAAGGCGGAGCCGTGTTTAGTCCAGTTCGGAGGAGGGGAAGGCCAGAGGCCTGGAGGGGAAAGGCTTGCGGAGAAGGAGAGCCTGGAAGGGGAAAGCTTGCCCGCCCGGGTGGAGAGCAAGCAGGAGGGCAGCCGCAGACGTGGGGAGCACAGCCTGAAGCAGGCCCAGACAGATGCAGGTGGGAGCCAGCTGTGCCCAGGGCAGACAGAGGGAGGCAGGGCCCCGATCCGACCAGTGCAGAGGGCACGTGTTCGGATCGCAGATATGGGGATGCCTCGTGAACAGGGTCATTTCCAGAAGGAACAGAGAGCTGACAGCAGCGCCTGAGGCCGAAAGGGGCCTGCAGACAGCAGGAGAGGCCAGCCTGTTCTCAGACTCAGCACCTCTTCGGCCTCTAAACCGAAGCTCGGCTCCGCTTTCTGGCAGGCCCTGGACTCGCTCTCCGCTGTCAGCATTATTGCTTTCCAGGAATCTCCTGTTTTTCAAAGTATTTTTGCCAAGATGTGATGTTTTGCAAGCCCCACGGCCCATCTCCCTCCTCCCCTGTCAAACTGATGAAACCGTTCATCTCCCAGCCCCAAAGCCAGCCGCCCCACCCTGCCCGCGCTCCCCAGCTCACCCTGGGATCTGGCTGAGACCCAGGAGTCCCGGAGGCAGAAGACAGGCCCGTCTTGTCTGAACCAGGGTGGCGACACGGAGGGTCTGGGGTACTCTCATTGCCCAGGACAGACAACCGCGTGTTGGCGGACTCTCCCAAAGGGCCTAAATACCTCCGAGGCAGCCCTTGAGTTTCGGCAAGAGACAGGGTGGGAGGGTTTCCCGAATATATTTTGACATGAATTAAGGGTAAGCGGGCCCTTCTAAAATATTTGCTTGAGGACTGGGTTTTAAACTCATTCTACTGCTTCGTGACCCCTGTTGTGGAATACATATACTAATCCATATAGTAATCTATTTATTGAGATTCCCATTTATTGGGCCAGGAGAATGTAAGTTGCCTCTGGAAGAAGTACTTCAAGCTTATCCATTTCTGTACCTGGAAATCTTTTTAACCCAGCCTTGGCAGCGAACACTGAATTCTACCATCCTACTAATATACTTCATCAACCCAGGCAAAACATCTTAAGGTTGGAGAATATGTTATTAACATTCACTGAACTATGGATCACGCCTTGTTCTGGAAGTTTCACTTTGTGTAAATGTACGTAATCTGAAAAAAAAAAAAATCAAAATCTGACATTAAAACCACCTGTGACTCTTTATGCTTCACATCCCTGTGCTATCCCAGGGAAGCACATTTCCGTCAGGAATACTGAAATGATAACAAACTGTACCTTTAATCCCAGGCTTAAGGACTAAATCCAGATTGTTCTACCCCAGGATTCTCAGGAGGCCTGTTGCAAGCTTTCAACTAATTTGGGACTCCGTTTCTCCTCACCTGTATATGATCCTACATACACATGCTATAGAGAATTTCCAGCTGCTGAGGAGCTTTTGGTGACCTTTCTGGAAGTCTAGCCAGGGCCTAGGAGGGCAAGCAGGTGGACAGGCTCTTTTACTCCCTAGCTAGGCCTGGGTCATGGCCTCCCCAGCTCCAAGCACGCGGCTTTAGGAGAACAGAAAAGTAACTCAGGAAGAAAACTCTTCAGGAGTATAGAGGGGTGAAATGGCTGCCACAAGCCATAAATAGCATTAGAGTGCTTTTCAGAGAAGCTACTCCGGCCGCGACGGCTGGTCCGCTGGAGACGCATAGGATTGTAAAGTGATACCACGTCGCAGATGGAAAAAAATTGTAGAGGTTATGGAAGTTTGTGGTTTTAAAACTTTAGACTTGTTTTTACTATGAAAACCTCTCCAAACCAAATCTTGCATGGAAATCCAGTACATCTAACAGCAACTAGAAGGTTCTCTCACCCTCCTCCCCAACCCCAGACATTGCGGGCATAGGATAACAAGCTGGGCCGCCACCTTCCCCGTGGCTTGCCTCCCTGCTGTCCCTCAAGTGCCAGCATTGGAAGGAGAGAGGTGTCACTCAGCCTTCTAATATGGAAGTCCACTGAAGAAAGATGCCATGTGGGCCCCTTGAGGTGGGAGTCTCACAGTGGCACTCAGAGACTAGACGCGAAGCTCACCTGCCTACATCTGGGATTCACAGTGTCTTGAGTAAAGTGACTTTGCATGGTCCCTCCTGCCATTCCCCAGTCAGCCCCTTTGGCCAGAGCTTCCTTGACAGGGTAGCCTGCCCCAAATGGTTGGTACACATAGTGCAGTAAAAATCCCATCTGTTGGGGGAGGAGCAAGATGGCAGAGGAGTAGGAGACCTAAATTTTGTCTGGTCCCAGGAATTCAGCGAGATAGAGATCATACCATTCTGAACACCTACGAACTCAACAGGAGATCGAAGAAAAGAATAGCAGCAACTCTCTGAACAGAAAAGCGACCACTTTCTGGAAGGTAGGATGTGCGGAGAAGTGAATCCGAGGTGATATTCGGGAGGATAGACGGCGGGGGAGGGGCCTCTGTCGGCCGCTTCTGGCAAGTGATGGAGCCGCGGAGCACAAAATCGGAACTTGTAGAAGTCTGCTCCGCTGAGGGACGTCACTCCGGTGGCTAAGTGGGGGGTGGAACCCTCGTGGGACAGTGTGGTCTCAGGACCCTCGGGGTCACAGAAAGACCGGGGGTGCTTGAGTGCGGCAGAGCTCCCAGGTATCGGAGCAGGGAAGCCGGCTGCATAGACGGAGCAGAGGCGCAGGCTCTCAGCTCGGGGTTGTCATAGACCGTGATCCAGGGCACAGTCGGGCCACTGCTCCTCCAGCAGGGACCCAACAAGCGGCAGATCCGGGGAGACTCACCTTCTTCCCCCGGGAGGAGCGGTGCGGGAGCGCACGGCAGGGATCTGCTGGGTATGGAGACTCCACCCGGGGTCGGGTGCCAGATAGAAAGGCGCGGTCACAGGCCGGGTGAGCGTGGAGTGCGGCCGGAGACCGGGGAGACGGGAGTGACTGACTGCTTTTCTCTGGGGGCTCGCTGAGGAGCGGGACCCCGAGTTCTCGGCTCCGCCGGGGCGGAGACTGGGAGGCCGCCACTCTCCGCCTCCAAAGCTGTAGGGAAAGCTTGCAGGGAACAAAAGCTCCGGAGAGCAAACCCGAGCAGATTACTTAGCCCGGACCGGGCAAGGGCGGGGCAATTCCGCCTCCGGCAAAGACATTTGGGAACCACGGCAACAGGCCCCTCCCCCAGAAGATCAGCCAGAACAGCCAGCCAAGACCAGGTTTACCGATCAATGAGAACGGCAGATACTGCACATAGAATTCATGGCTTTTTTACCATGATTCTTTAGTCTTTCAAAGTTAATTTTAACTGTCTTTTTTTTTTTAATTTTTCTTTTCCCCCTTTTCAACCAACATCTTATCAATCTCTTTTTAAAAAAATCTTTATTTTTCATTTTTAGAGTCATATTCTATGCCTTCATAGTAGTTAACCTTATATATATATATAAAGAGAGTTGTATAAGTTGTTCTGTCTTTAAAATTTTGGGATACAGTTTCTTCTAACAGACCAAAATATACCCTAAATCTCTAGTGTATGGCTTTGTTCTTGTTTCCTGCCTGATCACATTCTCTCCCCCCCTTTTTTAAAATCCTCTTCTTTCTTTTTTCAACCAACTTCTTACCTGATCAATTCTGTTTATAAAATCTTTTATAATTTTCATCTTTACAGTCATATTCCATCCCTTCATTGTATTAATCCTTATTTTTGTATATATTTAAGTTTTTCTTTCTTTAAAATTTTGGGAGGCACTTTCTTCTAACAGACCAAAATACGCCCGAAATCTAGTGTGTGGCACTGATCTATGCACCAGCCTGATTATATTTGATCATATTCTGCTTTTTTTGTTTTTCTTTTGTTTGTTTGTTTTTTCTTTTTCTTTTTCTTTTTCTTTTTTCTTTTTTCTTTCTTTCCCTTTCTTTTCCCCCGGTTTCAGGTCTCTTGTGATTTGTTTAATATATATTTTCTGTTGTTATCCTGTTAGCATTTTTTTCTTTCATTCATCTATTCTCTTCTGGACAAAGTGACAAGACAGAAAAAAACACCTCAAAAAAAAGAACAAGAGGCAGTACCGACTGCCAGGGACCTAATCAATACGGAAATTAGTAATATGTCAGAACTAGAGTTCAGAATGATGATTTTAAAGATACTAGCTGGGCTTGAAAAAATCATGGAAGATATTAGAGAAACACTTTCTGGAGAAATAAAAGAACTAAAATCTAACCAAGTCGAAATCAAAAAGGCTATTAATGAGGTGCAATCAAAAATGGAGGCTCTAACTGCTAGGATAAATGAGGCAGAAGAGAGAACTAGTGATATAGAAAACCAAATGATGGAAAATAAAGAAGCTGAGAAAAAGATAAACAACTACTGGATCACGAGGGCAGAATTCGAGAGATAAGCTATACCATAAGACGAAACAACATTAGAATAATTGGGATCCCAGAAGAAGAAGAGAGAGAAGGGCAGAAGGTATGTTGGAGCAAATTATAGCAGAGAACTTCCCTAATTTGGGGAAGGAAACAGGCATCAAAATCCAGGAGGCACAGAGAACCCCCCTCAAAATCAATAAAAATAGGTCAACACCCCAACATCTAATAGTAAAACTTACGAGTCTCAGAGACAAAGAGAGAATCCTGAAAGCATCCCAGGAGAAGAGATCTGTAACCTACAATGGTAGAAACATTAGATCGGCAACGGACCTATCCACAGAGACCTGGCAGGACAGAAAGGACTGGCAGGATATATTCAGAGCACTAAACAAGAAAAATATGCAGCCAAGAATACTATATCCATCTAGAATGTCATTGAAAATAGAAAGAGAGATAAAAAGCTTCCAGGACAAACAAAAACTAAAGGAATTTGCAAACACAAAACCAGCCCTACAAGAAATATTGAAAAGGGTCCTCTAAGCAAAGAGAGAGCCTAAAAGTAACATAGACCAGAAAGGAACACAGACAATATACAGTAACAGTCACCTTATAGGCAATACAATGGCACTAAATTCATATCTCTCAATAGTTACCCTGAAGGTAAATGGGCTAAATGCCCCAATCAAAAGACACAGCTATCAGATTGGATAAAAAAACAAGACCCATCAATATGCTGTCTGCAAAAGACTCATTTTAGACCCAAAGACACCCCCAGATTGAAAGTGAGGGGGTGGAAAACCAATTACCATGCTAATGGACACCAAAAGAAAGCTGGGGTGGCAATCCTTATATCAGACAAATTAGATTTTAAACCAAAGACTGTAATAAGAGATGAGGAAGGACACTATATCATACTTAAAGGGTCTATCCAACAAGAAGATCTAACAATTGTAAATATCTATGCCCCTAACATGGGAGCAGCCAATTATATAAGCCAATTAATAACAAAAGCAAAGAAACACATCAACAACAATACAATAATAGTGGGGGACTTTAACACCCCCCTCACTGAAATGGACAGATCATCTAAGCAAAAGATCAACAAGGAAATAAAGACTTTAAATGGCACACTGGACCAAATGGACTTCACAGATATAGTCAGAACATTCCATCCCAAAGCAACAGAATACACATTCTTCTCTAGTGCCCATGGAACATTCTCCAGAATAGATCACATCCTAGGTCACAAATCAGGTCTCAACTGGTACCAAAAGATTGGGATCATTCCCTGCATATTTTCAGACCACAATGCTTTGAAACTAGAACTCAATCACAAGAGGAAAGTCAGAAAGAACTCAAATACATGGAGGCTAAAGAGCATCCTACTAAAGAATGAATGGGTCAACCAGGAAATTAAAGAAGAATTTTAAAAAATCGTGGAAACAAATGAAAACACAACTGTTCAAAATCTTTGGGATCAGCAAAGGCAGTCCTAAGAGGAAAGTATATAGTAATACAAGCCTTTCTCAAGAAACAAGAAAGGTCTCAAATACACAACCTAACCCTACACCTAAAGGAGCTGGAGAAAGAACAGCAAATAAAGCCTAAACCCAGCAGGAGAAAAGAAATAATAAAGATCAGAGCAGAAATCAATGAAATAGAAACCAAAAGAACAGTAGAACAGACCAAGGAAACTAGGAGTTGGTTCTTTGAAAGAATTAACAAGATTGATAAACCCCTGGCCAGACTTATCAAAAAGAAAAGAGAAATGACCCAAATAAATAAAATCATGAATGAAAGAGGAGAGATCACAACCAACACCAAAGAAATACAAACAATTAGAAGAACATATTATGAGCTGCCAGCAAATTAGATAATCTGGAAGAAATGGATGAATTCCTAGAGATGTATCAACTACCAAAACTGAACCAGGAAGAAATAGAAAACCTGAACAGACCTATAACCACTAAGGAAATTGAAGCAGTCATCAAAAATCTCCCAACAAACAAGAGCCCAGGGCCAGATGGCTTCCCAGGGGAATTCTACCAAACATTTAAAGAAGAATTAATACCTATTCTTCTGAAACTGTTCCAAAAATAGAAATGGAAGGAAAACTTCCAAACTCGTTTTATGAGGCCAGCATTACCTTGATCCCAAAACCAGACAAAGACCCCATCAAAATGGAGAATTACAGACCAATATCTTTGATGAACATGGATGCAAAAATTCTCACCAAAATACTAACCAATAGGATACAATAGTACATTAAAAGCATTTTTCACCACGACCAAGTGGGATTTATCCCTGGGCTGCAAGTTTGGTTCAACATCCGCAAATCAATCAATGTGATACAATACATTAATAAAAGAAGGAACAAGAACCATATGATCCTCTCAATAGATGCAGAAAAAGCATTTGACAAAGTACAGCATCGTTTTTTGATCAAAACTCCTCAGAGTATAGGGATAGAGGGTACATACCTCAATATCATAAAAGCCATCTATGAAAAACCTACAGCGAATATCATTCTCAATGGGGAAAAACTGAGAGCTTTCCCCCTAAGGTCAGGAACATGGCAGGGATGTCCACTATCACCACTGCTATTCAACATAGTATTAGAAGTCCTAGCCATGGCAATCAGACAACAAAAAGAAATAAAAGGCATCCAAATCAGCAAAGAAGAAGTCAAACTCACTCTTTGCAGATGATATGATACTTTATGTGGAAAACCCAAAAGACTCCACCCCAAAACTGCTAGAACTCATACAGGAATTCAGCAAAGGGGCAGGATATAAAATCAATGCACAGAAATCAGTGGCATTTCTATACACCACCAACAAGACAGAAGAAAGATAAATTAAGGAGTCGATCCCATTTACAATTGTACCCAAAACCATAAAGATACCTAGGAATAAATCTAACCAAAGAGGCAAAGAATCTGTACTCAGAAAACTATAAAGTGCTCATGAAAGAAATTGAGGAAGACACAAAGAAATGGAAAAACATTCCATGCTCATGGATTGGAAGAACAAATATTGTGAAGATGTCAATGCTACCTAGACCAATCTACACATTCAATGCAATCCCTATCAAAATACCATCAACTTTTTTCAAAGAAATGGAACAAGTAATCCTGAAATTTGTATGCAACCAGAAAAGACCCTGAATAGCCAGAGGAATGTTGAAAAAGAAAAGCAAAGCTGGTGACATCACAATTCCGGACTTCAAGCTCTATTACAAAGCTGTCATCATCAAGACAGTATGGTACTGGCACAAAAACAGACACATAGTTCAATAAAACAGAATAGAGAGCCCAGAAATGGACCCTCAACTCTATGGTCAACTAATCTTCAACAAAACAGGAAAGAATGTCCAATGGAAAAAAGACAGTCTCTTCAACAGATGGTGTTGGGAAATTGGACAGCCACATGCAGAAGAATGAAACTGGACCATTTCCTTACACCACACACAAAAATAGACTCAAAATGGTTGAAAGACCTAAATGTGAGACAGGAGTCCATCAAAATCCTAAAGGAGAACACAGGCAGCAAGCTCTTCGACCTCAGCTGCAGCAACTTCTTCCTAGAAACATTGCCAAAGGCAAGGGAAGCAAGGGCAAAAATGAACCATTGGAACTTCATCAAGATAAAAAGCTTTTGCACAGCAAAAGAAACAGTCAACAAAACCAAAAGACAACCAACAGAATGGGAGAAGATATTTGCAAATGATATATCAGATAAAGGGCTAGTATCCAAAATCTATAAAGACTTATGAAACTCAACACCCAAAGAACAAATGATCCAATGAAGAAATGGGCAGAAGACATGAACAGACATTTTTCCAAAGAAGACATCCAAATGGCCAACAGACACATGAAAAAGTGCTCAACATCGCTCGGCATCAGGGAAATCCAGATCAAAACCTCAATGAGATACCACCTCACACCAGTCAGAATGGCTAAAATTAACAAGTCAGGAAACGACAGATGTTGGTGGGGATGCGGAGAAAGGGGAACCCTCCTACACTGTTGGTGGGAATGCAAGCTGGTACAGCCACTCTGGAAAATAGTGTGGAGGTTCCTCAAAAAGTTGAAAATAGAGCTACCATACAATCCAGCAATTGCACTACTGGGTATTTACCCCAAAGATACAAGTGTAGGGATCCGAAGGGGTATGTGCAGCCCGGTGTTTATAGCAGCAATGTCCACAATAGCCAAACTATGGAAAGAGCCAAGATGTCCACTGACAGATGAATGGGTAAAGAAGATGTATATATACATATATATATACAAAGAAGGTGTATATATACAATGGAATATTATGCAGCCATCAAAAGGAATGAAATCTTGCCATTTGCAATGAGGTGGATGGAACTGGAGGGTATTATGCTGAGCAAAATAAGTCAATCAGAGAAAGACATGTATCATATAACCTCACTAATATGAGGAATTCTTAATCTCAGGAAACAAACTGAGGGTTGCTGGAGTGGGGGGTGGGGTGGGAGGGATGGGGTGGCTGGGTGATAGACATTGAGGAGGGTATGTGCTATGGTGAGCGCCATGAATTGTGTAAGACTGTTGAATCACAGACCTGTACCTCTGAAACAAATAATACATTATATATTTAAAAAAAGAAGAAGAAGAAGAAGATAGCAGGAAGGGAAGAATGAAGGGGGGGAAATTGGAGGGGGAGATGAACCATGAGAGACTATGGACTCTGAGAAACAAACTGAGGGTTTTGGGGGGGGGGATGGGTTAACCTGGTGATGGGGATTAGAGAGCACGTACTGCATGGAGCACTGGGTGTTATACACAAACAATGAATCATGGAACACTACATCAAAAACTAATGATGTAATATGTGGTGATTAACATAACATAATAATAAAAAAAAGAAAAAAAAGGAAAAAATAATCCCACCTGTTGCTGATGTAGGTTCATCAGTTGTAACAAATGCATCACCACCACCAACATCAAATATGTACTTTTTTTATAACAAGAAATTTTATTTTATTTTTTTATTATGTTATGTTAATACTTTATTCCATTTTTGTATACCTATTATGTGTATAGAAGATATGCTATAATAGAACTCTTCTCTCTTCATTGTGGCTTAGAGAGGGAACGTGCCCTCCATAGGTGAGGTCTCTAGGAAATAGCAAAGTCAAGCTACAAATCAGGGTGCCCCCTCAGCTTTTCCCCTTTCCTCTGTCTTAAGTATTTACCATGACCACCTCCCCCACAGTACTTCCTAACACCTATGTCAGTCCCTCTGTCTCTCAACACATTAATTCAATAATATTTATTGAGTACCAACTGTATGCCTGGCCCTGATCCAGGTACTAGGGATGTAACAACGAACAAGGCACACGGGGATCCTCCCTCATAAACAAATAATGAAGTCACATTTCATGATAATCACAATGAATGAAATAAATAAGATGCTGGGATAGAGAATGACTGACTTCCCTCATATAATTTTAGGGCCATATCCCAAACCTGAGACCATCAGACTCCTGATATTCTCCTGACAGCTGGATCATTTGGCCCTGGTGACTCCTCCTTCCAGCCTCTGAAAAGAGATGTCCCTGCCCCACAGAGGGCCTTGGTCCAACCACCCATCCAGCCGTGTGGAGTGGTACAAAACAGAATGGCAGACCTGCCCAGAGGAAGTGTGGTTGGGAAACAGGAAGTGCCTAGCTGGAAAAGAAGTCCAAGAAACAGGAAGTATAGGTCTTATGGACCCTCAAGTCTTCAGCTGGTAAAGGCTTGACTCTCAGATCCTCTGAGTCCTAACCAAACACATCAGGAAGATGGTAAAAGGGATGGGCAGAAGGGCATAGTCATGGAGGTTTCCTCATTTATGAGCTGGGGGGGAACCTCAGGGCAGTTGTGTGGTAAGTTCTCCTTCTCTTTCACCCTGAGGGAACATGTGACTCTAATAGTAAGAAGTTCATGCACCCTCGATAAACTTTGCCAGCTAGGAGAAAATGGAGGCCTCAAATACAAAACAGTAATCAGGCCATTTCTTCACCTTATCCCAGGACAGTACTAACTATGCATAGAAACACCAGTCAGGTCATTGCGATCTTTCAGAGAAATTTGCAGGAGGCTGGGATCTCTGTCAGAAATATTTGCTGGCGGAGAAAGGATAGAGAAGGCAAATATATTGAGGCCATGAATTTATTCACATTACAACTCAGAGGTTCAAAAAAACGATCCTTTATTTTCTCTATAACTTCATCTGTTATTCCTCATGAGCCTCTACCCTGCTGGGCAGTGGAGGCGACCAAGCCTGGCCATTAACAATAGTTCAGACTTGTCCAATTTAAACAGTCTCCTTTCAGTGTAACTATTTGGTCAGTTTATTCAGCGTTCAATTCCCTGTAAGGCTGGTCTTAACAGTCTCTTCAGGATGGTTCAGATTTCCTCCCCTGTTGCTCCGCTACTTTCCAATATGGCAGCTAAGTGTTTGGAGGAAAGGTGAGGGTTTTCCTGACCTTGAAGAGACAGGGAAAGGCATCTCTGAACCTCCCTACTGGAAAACATTCCCTAGCCAGATTTTTTTGGCCTGGCTTCTGCCTTTCCTTTCAAAGGCATCCAGGCCTATCTGCTGTCCATTCCGCAGTGGAGGTGAAGACAGCCAGGGAGGGCCAATCTCTGGTCATCCCTCCGACCCCACTCTGTTGATGTCTTTCCCAGGCTGGCACAGGAGAAGCCTGTGAAACAGTCTCCTCCCCAAATCCTGAATTGTGTCCCCTCATCTTACTCAGCAGGACCTCTACAACCCCCAACTCTGGGGTTGTGATTATGAGAGCATATCAGGACTAGGCTTTGGTTTCTTGCCTCCCCTCTGTCAGCCTGCTGCCAGTCCTCCCCTGCCATTTTGGAAATGGCCAAGAGCAGGGTTCCTCCTAGAGGTCAGAAGCCTCCCTTTAACACACCCAGGAAAGCATGCCATAAGCCTTGAGGTTTGGGGCTGCCCCATCTATCCGGATGTTTCTGGAAGCCCCATGGGATAGAGGTGTGTGAGCAAGATCCTTGGTACCTGACCCGGTCTTTTTCCTTCTCATTTCTTTTCTGCCCCCACAACACCAGGCCCAGGTAGGGTGGGCTCAAGCTCTCTCTTCTTATCTATCAGATCTTTCCCCCACCCTGGAACAGCAAGCCCCAAGGCCTAGTTGTCACTGGCTGAAGTCCATCTTTACCATAATTATGGGAAAATTTTAGGATATTAGTCCTCTAGCCTTGGTTCCTGGTATGTTAAAAAATGTTGAAAGTCCTCTCCTTTTCTGCAAAGTCCGGTTTTCAAAACTATTGTTTTGCTGTAAAATCTTATTTTGGATATCAGAAACTTCTTTCTCTTTGCATCCTAACAGAGCAATTCTGACTCTTTCCCAACTTCTTCCCCTGAGGGGGAACGGATGGTTCAGACAGCGGAAGAGAACTGGGAGGATTTTCTCCCCACAAAAATGCAAAAGGTAAAAGAACATTAGGAGTTTGCAAAAACAAAACACATTCACAAAAACAAACAAACAAAAAAACACATCCCCATGTCATAAATCTAATACTGGGACTCAATCAAATGCTTGGCCTCAGTCTGATTTGCTCCTATTCTCAGAAGAGTAACACAGATACTTCAGCAGATATGAATGGGCCCCCCCCCGGAAGCCCAAGCCTGTTCCATCCACCTCGTGTCTCCACTGGACATTTACTCACCGCTGCTTCCTACTCTTCAAACTGTCCAGTGAGGGACTGCAACCATCCTATGACCCCACAAAAGAACAGGCCCTGCTAACTCTGACAGGAACTTGAGGGACAAGTTTGTGTCTTTTCAATGTCAGAAAGAGGCAGAAAAGGATAGATGAGGCTTAGTAGTTTCACCAAGTGACCAATCTTATGGCTGATCTCTTTTGTCAAGTGATGGAAAGGTTTCCAGACTAACTGCCACAACTCTTAGAGACTCTGTAAAGAAAGGCAATAGCTAATGATGATGAACATTTTTTCATGTGTCTGTTAGCCATTTGTATGTCCTCTTCTGGAGAAGTGTCTGTTCATATCTTCTGCCCATTTTTTGACTTGATTATTTGTTTTTTGGGTTGAGTTTGAGAAGTTCTTTATAGATCTTGGATACCAACCCTTCATCTGTAGTGTCATTTGCAAATATCTTCTCCCATTCTGTGGGTTGCCTCTTTGTTTTGTTGACTGTTTCCTTTGCTGTGCAGAAGCTTTTTACCTTGATGAAGTCCCAAAAGTTCATTTTTGCTTTTGTTTCACTAGCCTTTGGAGATGTATCTTGAAAGAAGTTGCTGTGGCCGATGTCAAAGAGGTTATTGCCTATGTTCTCCTCTAGGATTTTGATGGATTCCTGTCTCACATTGAGGTCTTTCATCCATTTTGAGTTCATCTTTGTGTATGGTGTTAGAGAATGGTCGAGTTTCATTCTTCTGCATGTGGCTGTCCAATTTTCCCAGCACCATTTATTGAAGAGACTGTCTTTTATCCATTGCACATTTTCTCCTGCTTTGTTGAAGATTATTTGACCATAGAGTTGAGGGTCCATATCTGGGCTCTCTATTCTGCAATAGCCAAACTGTGGAAAGAGCCAAGATGCCCTTCAACAGATGAATGGATAAAGAAGATGTGATCCATATATACAGTGGAATATTACTCAGCCATCAGAAAGGATGAATACCCAACTTTTACATCAACATGGATGGGACTGGAGGAGATTATGCTAAGTGAAATAAGTCAAGCAGAGAAAGTCAGTTATCATATGGTTTCACTTATTTGTGGACCATAAGGATTAGCATGGAGGACATTAGGAGAAGGAAGGGAAAAATGAAGGGGGGGAAATCGGAGGGGGAGATGAACCACGAGAGACTATGGACTCTGAGAAACAAATTGAGGGTTTTAGAGGGGAGGAGGGTGGGGGGGATGGGTGAGCCCAGAGATGGGTATTAAGGAGGGTACGTACTGCATGGAGCACTGGGTGTTATACGAAAACAGTGAATCGTGGATCACTACATCAAAAACTAATGATGTATCGTATGGTGACTAACATAACATAATAAAATAAAATTTAAAAAAAAAGAAAGAAAGAAAATAACTGTATGGATTCCTCAGTGCCTTCTGTATGGAGGATGCAGTCAGGGAAAACCAAAGAGCACAAATGTTGGCACAGGGATGGCTTTCCTTCACCAACTTCTCCAGGAGCCACTTTAAAGAGACAGAACTGTTGTTAAGGTTGATAATGTCCTGATTCGTGCAGCTTTAACTCTCAAAGTGTGATCACACCCACCATCTCCTTCTATCCTCTCAAAGCCCTGTGAGGAGGGTACAATGGGGAGCAGCATGATCACTGCCTGTGACAGATGGCATCAGCCTCCAGGGGCACAAAGACGTTGAGAGGCTCAAAGTGATTTGCTTCAAATAACCCCCTTTAAGCCAACTCCCAGGGCAGTTTCCTTCCCTTGTGTCACAAAGAGACATTGGGCAGAAATATTCATGAAAAGGCACAAAGTTGAGTGGTGCTACTGAACAGCTGAGAGAGATGGGGGGTGCTCATAAATTCATACTAAACTGGGAAACAGGAAATGTGGCTTCTCATCCTGGCTCAGCCACTGAGTGGCCATGTGGCTTTTGGGGAATACCAGAAAATAGGAATCATCAATCATCATCATTGTTATCATCCTGCTCTACTCACTTCACAGGATGGTTGAAAGCATCAAAAATAAGCTGTACCTATATCCTATATGGATGGATCTATGCATTTATGGAGGGACATTTTATGACACCACCAGAACCTTTGGAGATGGTGCCGTGACTACTTGATAACAACAGTGTGCCCATGCTCCTGCTTTTTCTAATCTCATTTTGGACAGCAATCCTGGCATCTCTGCCTCCTTACCTTAGGAAAGAAAGGGGAAAAAATTGTGTGCGATCAGGAAGATACAGATGAATCCTTTTGTTCTTGCTTACAGATGGCTGGAGGAAGGAACATGGCATAAATATGGTAAAGGGTGGGTGGGGGCTGTAAGGGTTCTTGGTCTGCACATTAAAGGAACACTTTGCAAAAGCATTTACATACTTTTCTCTTTTGGTCCTCACAGCTACCAAGTAAGTAGGTAAATAGGACAAATAATATTATCTGGGTACAGAAACTGAACAGTGATGTGACCATGGTCACATGGTCCTGAACTTAAGCCTCCTAAGCACCTCATAATCTCTCCCTCCCCTGATACGAGATTTGGGGCTGTAACTTTCAGCACTTGAAACAAAAGTTTCGAGCAACTTGAGCTACAGCATTTTTTCCTCTGAAATTCAGCAACAGTCGCCATCAATAATCCTTGAACATCTAATACTTATAGAGTGTTGTATCAACTTATAGATCTATGTTGAGCCCTGGTTAGGCTCCGCTTTGTGTTGGACCCAAAAGTGATGTTGAAGTCAAGTGTTGGTGACTTCCAAGGTGCACGAAACTATTAGTGGACAGAAGACGAAGACATGAACTAACAATGAACGAGCCAGGCCAGAAGGAAAACCAGCACAGGGCATGGCACACTAGGCTCTAAAGGAACATGTTGACATAGCAATGACTGAATCAACTAATTAAACCAAATTAATGCAAAACATACTATTAAGTGCTAGGTTGTTTGGTTCAGGATATGAAGAATGTAGGGTGTGGGTGGAAAATAGATCAATGAAAGCAATTATTGTCAGGGGAAGTGTGACAGAGAAGGGGAGATTTAAATGGGTGTTTATAGATCAGTAAAGATTTTGTATTACAGGAAAAAGTGAAGATCTGCTAGATAAAGGGGGGGGGGGATGATGTCCCAGAAGAGGAATATACAAGGGATGAGCACAGTAGAATGCTGGTAATGTTCAACATCCCTCTCTTGGGAAAAGAAACAAACCAATATTTGTGGCATTTACCAATTTCCATGGTGTAAATACCCTGAACATGGCTGAAACCCAGCTACCAGTGTGACTTTACTGAATGCAGAGTTGGGAAGAGATGTGTGTTAGCTCACCATTATATAGCATTTCTGCATGCAACATAAATAATCTCAAAAGCACAGATAAGAGTAAAATAATTAGGAAGTTGTGAGTTTTAAGGATTTATTAACTTTTTAAACATAATTTATTTAAATTTATACAATTTAATTTTTAATAATGGCTGTGTTTAACTGGCTCAAAAACTTCTTGAAAATTTCACATCAGCTCTTGTGAGCCAGTACCAGACAGTTCCAACACACTGTTATATAGATAAAACAAAGAAATCAGTCCCATGAGAATGGTTCGTGTTGGAGGGTAGAGGGAAAGAAAATTTGCTTCTTGGAGCCGGATTATAAAGACCAGGAAAGACACAGAAGGAGGTAGACTGAATGTAGACATAGGGAGGCACTGAGGATACTCAAGCAAGGGAGGAGCTGCCATGATGCTCGAGGAAGTCTGAGAGAGATGGGCAGGATGGAAGGCATGGGAAGAGATGGGTATGGGGGTGTTCAAGTCACAGGTTGTGAAGGTAAGGGGAACACGAAGTAAGGGCAGCAAATCGGACAAAGATGGGGAAACTAATGTGACAGAAATTTTGAGGTACCTCCAAGCACAGCTTGGTGTCTGGATTTGAGGATAAGGCAAAGGGCCAAAGATGCTTAAGGTAGGTCTGGGTGATTGAGAGGAGTTAAAGCTAAGAGAACTGGCTGACTGGAGCATACTGGGGAGGAAGGTGATTTCTTGTGCCTGCTAGATGGAAGGCACAGCAGGGAAGATGTGGTGGTAGAAATGTCTTGTGGACACCTCTAAGGAGATATGGGGCTGGAGCTTGGGGAAGAAGAATGTACTAGAAGAGGCTGATTCAGGAGTCTAAGTCCAGAGATGGCAGAAGAAGCCTTGAGATGGGTGAACTCTCTGGAGAAATGCACACAGAAAAGGCCTGAGTGTTGGTGCATGCTGTCATTTGGAAAGTGGGGGGAACAGGAAGAAGAGTCACAAAAGATTCCAGATAAGAAGTCACCGGAGAGTAGGAGAGCCAGAGAAAAAGGTCAGAGATACGAAGGCGGGGCACTTGATACACAAGGTGGGACATTTGATACACACTTCCCTTTCCAACAGGGAAGTGTGTGTCAAATGCATTAGGGATGTTGAGTAAGCTAAAACAGAGAAAAATAAATTCTCAGAAAGAAAGGAAAACAATAATGAAATTTAATTCCATCCCATCAAGAGAACAAATTTCTCTATTTCAGGCGGAAGCTGTTCTCTTGACTGGGTCATCTGGAACATGCCCCAAGATGGCACCTCACATTGCTTTTGTAGACATGGGCTCTTTATTTCAAAGATGGAGGATCTCAGTCAGCCGGTGTAAATGTGTATTAGGAAATCTCACTGTGTTAAATGAGTTCTAAAAATAACAGATAACTTCTCAGTAGTCAACAACGATGAAAGAGCTGAGATTATAGAAGTTAAAACTTTAATAAGCAGCTAGAGGTAGAGCACAGCACAGGCAGGCTTTAGAGACATTTTTCTCTCGTAAGGATATGACATTGCAATTTGTGAAATAATCTGATGACTGCATTGAATCCAGTTGCTTCCTTTGAGAAGATTCTCCATGAAACTGAAAACACAAGTCATGTCCCTTTAGAGGAAATCGGTTTTAAATGTCCAAAAATAATAAAGTATAAATACAGCCGTCTTCTTAAAGGAATGTGCTGTATATATCCATTGTTTGTTATGAATGCCAGAGATATCCACATGCACCCTGTAGGGACTGCTATGTAAATAATGAGCACTCTTAAAAATGCAAAAACCAATTTAATAGCATTTTCAAAATTGTTCTTATTTTGCATTATGGCTACTGAGAGAGAAAACAGATCTCAAGCCAAGTAGGGAAAAAAGATAATAACCCACGTATTTTGTTGAATTTAATATTTTTAACAGCAATAGCAAAAACAAAGCTACTCTACAGGTTTATTCCCCAAATTTAGTAATTTCAGCAATTCTTCTGCTTCGTAAAGTGCTGAAAATAATAGCAAGAATATTTACCTTTTCGTTTGTTCTACAATGCCCCTCATCATTTGCCCTTGGGTGCTCTCTTTTGTCTCTACCCCCTTAAAAGGGCAGCCCGTGTCCCTACATTTTTTTTTTCATTTTTGTACTTGAATGATAAAAATCTTTCTTAACTCTTTACGATATATACTAAAACCTCCCACGTATAACTGCAGCAGGCTTTAATGAGGGAAAGATTATTTTTTGATCCCATCTCCTTAGCTATGTGGAATTGGGCTGCAACCAGAGCAACAGGAGAAATGGATAAAAATGACAAAATTGTTTGTTGGCAGGGTTTTGGGGGAAGCAGGCACACTAAACTTTGCTGGTGGCACCATAAACTGGAAAAAAAAAAAAAAAAACTCTTCAAGAGCAATTTTGCAATAAGTGACAAGTCATAAAAATTATTCTACTCTTTGACCTGGTGGAGCCTCTTGGGAAAAAATGTCCCCAGGAACAACTCCAAGGAAACAAACACATGTGTAAAAAGATGATTCAAGTCCTGCCGTGTATTAAAACGAATAATTGGAAACAGCCCAAGTACCCAACTGTGAGGAAATGGTTTAGGCAGACTGTGTTCTATTAATATAATGGAATTGTAAATGGTCACCAGGAAGGACAATTGGAGAGATGATTATGAAATCTGGCAAGCATCATGCAAAAGCACCCTAAGTGGGAAAGAGGAGAAATAGACCAGCGCACAGAGTAACACGTGAAGTTGCATGCTTCTATGGGAGGGTGTCTGAAGTAAAGAGCTAGTGATGTAGGGCTTCAGTTGTTGGAGCTTTTATTTCACCTTGCCTTTTTGTTGGGCCTGCTTGACCTCATTGTTCAGAGTACTAACTCCTGGAGCTCTCAGCTGGCAGGTGGCATCCTCCCCTCCCAGGGGAGAGGCAATATGAGAAGATGGGGTCAAGGGGGAGGCACATGTAGTTTATAAAGAGTGGGGAGTTTCATCTCATTGTTTTCATGGGGTGGGGGAGATTATGCTTAATGTGAACCTCAAGTAATATTTTTATTTTTAAGTAGGCTCCACACCCAGCATGGAGCCCAACATGGGGCTTGAACTCACGACACTGAGATCAAGAACTGAGCTGAGATCAAGAGTCAGATGCTTAACCGACTGAGCCACTCAGGTGCCCCTCAAGTAATATTTTTAAAGAGCGTGAATTTTGCACGTTTATCAAAAATCAAAAGCAGGGCTTAAAAAGATCAAGAAATACTAAGTTCCCTCTGGCAACTTGTTCTAGGTATTTAGTTCACCAATTTAAGGATGGCATTTGAATTGGATCTCCAGCGATTCCACCGGAACTGTCCCTACTGAAGCAGTCCATCACACAAAATAACTGTTGTCTAGCAATTTGCCAAGGAAGAGCGTTTATACAAGATAAACAGGCTGATGGTCTGTCACACTGGGTGGGAGTATGGCAGCACACTTAAGACAAATTTTTAAATGCTCAAAGGTGAACTCTAAAAAGAGAAGCAGAATAAATGGAGCACCCAATGGTCTCCTTGGGGATATGGCTGAAAAAGTCTCATTATTTTGTTATACATTTAAATGGAACTTAGGCCACGTTAGTGGACAAGAGGCCCCCCACACACACCCATACCCGGGCTTTGGGACCCAGTCCACCACCTGCTCAGAGTCGTGCTTCATCCGAGCACCATTGTCTCCAGCATCTCCACCACCATCTCCAGTGGCTTCTTACTCCCATGCTCCCTAGTCTAAATGAGACTCACACTGGATCCTTTTTTCCCCCATTTTAAGCAGTGGTGTGCCACTGTGAAGTGAACAGCAAATGTTTAACAACCAACTCTCCAGGGAGAAGAGTCCCACTTTATAGCTTTTGTCAATTGCCATGGTGTAAATACTCCTACTTGGCTGACTTCACGCTACCAACATAGCATCACTGACTGCAAAGCTGAGAAGGGACAGTCACTATCATCCCACTATGTAACATTTAAACCACACAGATACAACAGACACAAATAACCTCAAGAGCACAGACAACGGTAAAATGTAATAAAATAATTAGCAAGTGAAGAGTTTTGAATATTTATTATCTTTGATTTTAATAAAATGTATTTAATGGTGAGCTTTCAAAATCTAATTTTTAAATTTCAATAATAGCTCACAAAATTCCCCAAAAGTCAACAGTTGTCTCTTGCAAGCCAGCTCTAGCACACTGCCTTAGCACCCCAACCCCTCTCTCCATGGAAATTCTTCGAACCATAAAACCACTGTGCTGTTGGGTTTGTCAGTTGACACTGGCCTTCTTGAAGCTTTCTCCTGCCATGGTTCTAGAACAACACACTGTTGGGGCTTTCCTTTGACACTTCCCACACGCCTTCTCATCTCTTGTCTTGGTTCCATGTCTTTCTTTGCATATTAGTATGCCCCAGGTTTTCATTCTTGATCTGTGCCCCTTCTTAACTTCCCTAATGATCTCATTCATCACCACCATGTTAATGACTCCAAAATGATCCCAGCATTTGTGACTTTCTGTAGTCTTGACTTTTCTCGTAGGTTCAAGAGAACCTCAACCAGCTCCACCTGGATCCTAAATTTGAGCCTTCTTTCCAACCTCTTCATCCAAACTTGATATTTTTCCAGCCTTCCTTATCTGATCTATGGCAAAGAGCGTTCTCACTCATTCACTAATTCATTGCAAATACTAACTGGGTCTTCACTATGGGCCAGGCAGTTTTAGGCTATGGAAATACAATAGAGAGCAAAATTGGCAGAGTCCTTAAGAAGCTCTCTTTCTAGTGGGTGACACAGTCCACAAAACAAACAAGCAAACAAAAACCAGATATATTTTATCATAACAGATCATAATAAATGCAGTGAAAGCATTTTAACATCATCCTCAATTCTTTTCTTCTTTACTCTCCACATTGATTTGGATACAAAGATCTGTTCCTTTACTGCCTAAATATCCCTTGAATGGAAACTTTCCCTTCTCTCCAAACTAACTTGGCCTTAATTTGATCATTATCACTTCTGACTTCCACAGTCTCTAACCTGGCCTCCCTGTTACAGGTTCTTGCATGGTCCATCTTCCACATGTTCTCTGGAGCTTGCCAAAACACCCATCTCATCGTGCCCTTCCCCTTGTTAAATACCTCGGGCAGGGGACAACTTTAATAACTGTACAGTAAGTTCCTTAGCATGCTCTACAAGGAAACTAATTTTGTTAGTTATTTACTATGTGTGAAATGCTCAGTGAACACACACACACACACCCTTTATTTATTTCTATATCCCAAATAGTTATAGAAATGATTTTGTTACCCTTCTAACAACTCGGTGAATTCACATTATTTTTCACTTTGTAGTAGACCCTTTCACAGTCCAACCCAATCTTTCTTGATAAGGTTTCCTCTCTTGCTCCTCACCCATCACACCTGAAACATGGCTTCCCTACCCTAACTTTCCCATTTGAAGTTTTTTTTCCCACACATATGAGCTTGTCCCCTCTTCCAGGGATGCATTTGCTTCACTTTCTCTACCCAGTGAGACACTACAGTTTGTGCCCCATTCTTAGGCAAGGCCTCCTCCCTCTGACCCTCACCACCATCTTTTGCTGCAGGTAATCTTGGCATATCCACAGCCTGTGCTCATAACACATTTTTGTTTAGAACCTACTATCAATGAGGCTCTTTTCCAGACACTGGGGATAAGCTGATGAATAAAACTAAGTCCCTGTCTTCATAAGGTTGGTATTCTAGTGGGAAGAAATGGAACCTAAACACGTAATTTCAAATAGAAATGCACACCATATGATGAAGCAGTGGGTAAAGGGAGGGGAGAGGAGTTGCAGGTTTGGTCAGAGAATCTCCTCCCATCCCCGGGGGGGACAGTCACAGCACATACCATCAAAATTAGAGTTGGTATCTGGGTCCACAGTCATCTCCCCCATTAGTCAATGAAGGTAGGGATCATGTCTTCTTTCTCTTTGTCCCATGTCACTTAGTATATATGCAGTAAGTATTTAAGAAAGAGAGAGAGAGGAAGAAAGAGAGAGAGAGAGGGAGGGAGGGAAGAAGGAAGGAAGGAAGGAAGGAAGGAAGGAAGGAAGGAAGGAAGGAAGGAAGGAAGGAAGGAAGGAAGGAAGGATGAACCTTCCGTAGACAATTTGTCTGGACACAGAATCCAATTATCAACATTTCAAACTCCAAAAAATCTTCTGATACCTTAGTAGAAAATCCTGGCATGATAGTTTGCCTCATTTTTAAGCTATTCATATCAAGCCACCTGAGTGGCTCACACTTTTCCTTTTTCCCCCCCATGGTCATTGTACCACATCCAGCCTTTTGACAAGGAGAGTAAAATTGCATCAGACTTCCCAATTTTGAAAGCACAAAGATGATTTCTGTCTTGGATGCAGTTCAGTCCCAGGAGTATCAACACCAGCATCCTTTCTAAAGTTAATCTATTTCTCCATCTGTACCATTCACGAATTTACCCATTTGAATTCACAGGAGAGGGAGGTAGTTGGATGAACACCATGGCTACAGGAGACAGTAAACTGGTGGCCCCCTTTTAGGGAAATGCAAAGAACACCAAAAGGAGAGATAATGGCAAGACATCAGATGTGTTCTTCATGCTCCCACAGACAGCATGTGGCCGGTAGATGGAGGGGGTCCTGAGAATTTTCAGCCTTCTACCTTGATAGTAGAAGAATGACTTTGGCAGATCACAGGCATGGTCCCATTTCACATTATTTGCAGCTCCCTGATTAACATTACTTTTGGCTTGGGTGGGGAAATGGTACATATTCTTTTATTGCTCACACAAGTACAGGAAGGAAGGTACAAGAGGACATATCATTTCAGGTCCTAGTCCTGTGGTTTTAATCCCAGTACCTTATGTCTTCTACGCTTGCTCTCAATGTATTCAGATTTACATATGTGTGTTAGCATATAAATTTTTATACAGCCTGCTGTGTTGCTGAAAGAATTTTAGACAATTTATAAACTCATTGGAAATATAATAAGATTTTATGGCTTAAAAATGGAATACAATTTCTGCATATGATCTTTACTTAAAATGGGATAACTTACTACACTAGATCTTCCTCACTGAGATTTGCTAAAACATAATTAGATCCTTCTGTATAGGTGCATAAGGCTCCAAAGAAAATAATGTTGCTAACAGAAGTCCAGGGCAATATCTCTGGGAATGGGGAAGATTATGTTCCACATTTTGGGCATATTTTTGCACAATAAATGAAAGGGAATCATTTTCTGCATGGTGAGCAGTTGGGAAGTTCTAAATGCTTTAGTTTCCCAACCTTGTTATGATGGGCAAGGGAGGTGGGGCAGAGGACCAAGGGGTTAGAACATTCTCGAAAAAGAAAGTTACTACATTTTTATTTCATATTGGCCTGTAGACAGATTGGAAGAAGGAGGCGGTAGAGAGTAGGGAAAAGGAGAAACAATAGGGGGACTTTGAAGCACTGAATATGGCAACATTGCAGCACTGAATATGGCAACACCAAAACGTTGAGAACCGTGGGTTGACACAGGTATGGACTGGGAAGCAGAGATACTGTGTAGGAGTTAAGAGCATGGGTCTGGCCCACACTGGTCTGGGTTCTAACATCAGCTCTGCTGTTTACCAGCTGTGTGACCTTGGGCAAAGTCACTTAGCTTCTTTGGATCCAAGCATACAAGGTGCTTATTATTCTTAGTTCCCTTGTTGAAGCCAGGGAGCCAAACTAGAAGACCTCTTAAGAAAATTCCCATTCTATTTTCAGAAGCACAGTGCAATGAAGAGGTGCTTGAGCAGCTGGTGAAGAGGCGCCATCCAACTAGGGCAGGCCTGGGAGAAATGTCCTTCTATTTTTCCTAGCTGGGTCTTGGGTGGATTAAGCTCAGAGTTTGGCCTCCAGGGGCCTACCTAGATTCTCCATAAGCATGTATTTGCCCTAAACAGCTCATTACTGAAATGATTAGTGATAAAAGACTTTGTACATCTCTTTGGAATATCTGCTTTTCCCTCCTGAGCGGTTTACAAACCTGCTATCTTAAATTCATAGTATTGTATTTCTTCCCATAAAAAAAAACAGAGGAAAATGGCCTTAATATGTGACCTTTCAGACTTCCTTCAGCATGTGCCAGCAGCACTGGAGCAAACAACCTTCATCCACCTTCACCTTTTTTTTTCTTCTAATTTCCTAGAAATTATTTTCAAACTTAGTAAAGATTTCTTTTACATACAAACTCTCTAGGCCCATGTGAAAACTTGAAAGCAAGTAAATTAAATGCATTACATCTAGGAACAATTAAGCACATTTTATTTTATCTCCCAGAAAAGCAGCCTAAAGTATCTTGATTCCAGCAGTCAGCCTGGGACAAAGGACTTTGTACCCATAGCTGCTGAGAGTTCATGGAGGAAACCCACCATTCCACACACCCTGGGGTCTCCAGAAGTCCAGAAAGAACAGCAGACAAGAGCAGACCTTCATCTCCTTGGAGAATGTGGTTGGGAGTTCCAGGTAGAATGCTTGGAACCACAAACACATAGACTTTGATGAATTAACTGGAGGACTTAGAACAGGACCCAGTGAGAGGACCTAGCTAGGTGGCCACCACACACATTCTTCAGGGTTTTCAGGACACTTGAAAGACTTAAATTCTAAACCAGGTGCACTGGGAAGCCATTGAAGGGTTTGGGGCCGGGCTGTAAAGTGCTTTGGTTTCTACTTAGAAGGGACTACCCTGGCTGTAGGAGAGAAGGCTGCAGATGAACATTGTCACCAGTAGTCATGGGGAGACAGGCAGGAGGAGGCTAATGGGTACTCCAGGGGAGAACTACTGGGGCCGGACCTGGGATGAGACAGTAGAGATGGAGAGAAGTGGACGGACTGCAGACAAAACATTGTGATGGAGGAGAGTGAGTTGCAGGGTCAACTGAGTGAATGGTGGCTCCACTTCCAGAAGGGGTGTACAGTCAAGGAGCAGGTCTGAGGGGGAGGTCAGGAGGTCCACTGGTAAGTACTGAGGTTGAAGAACACGCAAGAGCTCCAAGTAAAGCTGCTAAGGAGGTGGTCAGATATGAGTATCCTGGAGCTCGGAGGGGAGGTTGAGGCTGCTTTCTTCATGCTGCCTAGTCTGGCCCCACATCCACTAGACAAGCCTAACAAATGACTACCACAGGACCTAGAATTTTCAACTGAGTCTGCCATTTACCCCAGGTCCTTTGAGCCCCAGTCTCAGGAAGGCTTAACAGTCACTGCCACGACATTTTGAAAACGTTGAAATCCAACCACAAATACTCCAGTTTAATTGCCAAGAGGGCACCAAAAGAGTTAAATGCATAGTAAGTATCAAAATTACTTTATTTATCCCCAAGCTTCTCCCATATTACAGTTCATATACTCAAGTCCCAGTATAATAAAATCTGGATTAAGCTGTTGTAGAGCTTAATAGAGCCAAGTCATGATGCCAAGTTTCAGTTAATACATTTTAAATGAAAACACACCAGCAAGATTTAGAACAAGGGTCAGGAATCGTAAAATAAATACCACAAAATAATTCTCCATTGTGAAATGATGGGCGTCACGCCCCTGGGAGTCTAAAATCTCTTCTGAATTAAACAGTCTTTTCACTTGAAGACAATTAGCAAACCACTGGCAGGCTCTGCTCTTACCTTTAGACAGGGGAAGAGGAAAAAAAAAAAAAACTCAAAAAGAAAGCCAGAATCCTGCTACCTCTATTTTTAAGCATGGTTCTAGCAATTGTCGAAATACCATTGCTCTGGCTCAAGAAACTGACCAACCAACAACTGGGTTAGTGTCTAGGAAAGAAAAACCTGGTGGTGCAAATTTCGAGAACCTTCTAAAAGCTGAATGAACTCATATTTCTGGGGATATATTTGTTCCCTGAGAGCTACAGGTTGTAAATTAAAACTGTTTCCCATCCATCCCTCTAAAGTCATCCTCATCATGAATCCTGCCATAAAACTCAGTTTTCCTCTCAGAGGAGCAAACTCTACTACAAATATTCTTTGCTGTGGTGATAGTGAAGGCTTGGGGTCACTGTCAACTGCAGGAGCTGCTGAACTGAACAGGCACATTGTGTTCCTAGCTAATGCTGGTCAGTGCCAACCCCTGAAAGGCTGAGTTGGGGCTGGGCCTTCTCTTCAGGAGCTCAGAGCTCTGTGCTCTGACAGGCAAAGACAGGGTCAGGACACCATATTGGAACTCCAAAATACGGAGTCTGCCCAGACTTGGTGGGAGCTTCCTAAGAAGGCCATGTGTGTTTCTCATAGGGAGACATCCCAGCAGGATGATTCTTCATTGGGTGCCACTGTCCCAGGCCTTGCTGACTTTTTGCCTCCCTGCTCAGTTCCTCATGCCAACACCCACAGCATGGTGACTCACTAAAATGCCCTTGTATTTCCAAATGCTCCCCTCAAGGAGGTGGTACCATTCCCCTGGTGAGAACCACTATTGGGAAAAACCTAAGGACAAGAGTTTGAGACCCAGAACTGTGTCTTCTCTCTACCTGAGTCACACCCAGGCCTTGGGTAGTAAATAGAAAACTATTTCCAGCCTCCCTGCCCCCCACATTAAACCAGGATGTGTCCCCCACCAAAGGTCATCTGGATCTTTTGGTGAAACCCAGTGCTTTCCCTGGTAGGCCTCTAAGCTGCCTTCCATGCAGCTCTCCCTAGCCAGCTCTGTCTCTGGGATTGGCCAGCATTCCTGGGTGGCCTGAGTGGCAGGCCATGTTTCCACCTTCCCTGACCTCACATGGGCAGCACGTACCACCCAACCCTCATGTCACAGTTCTCTCCCTTTCTCACACAACAGTTGGGACACCTGTTCCTTTACACTAGGGTCCAGGAAGAGCCATTATCAATAAGAGCTCTAATGGGTTTTTATGTTTCTTGAACGTGAGGACATGAGGATGTACCAACAATTTAATTCTGTGAGTAGAGAGGCTAGGAATAGTTGCTGGTTGATGTGACTGGTAGGTCAACTATTTGTACAGCAGCTACTCTGTACTTTGTACAGACACTCTGCTGCCACTGGGCCGAGGCTGGAATAAATGTGGCCACACATCTGAACTGAATTTTGACAAGACCCTGTTTCCAGACGCTCGTATGTCAAAAGCAGCAATGTTTACCACAAAATGGAGGGTTTTGTCCTTGAAAAAGGTGATATCAAAGAGAGAAGTGATGACCAGTTTGTGAGCTGTATTTATAGTGCTATTAATACATTGGCCCCAAACCACAGATGATCCCTCGTGGTCGAGGTGAATGAGGAAAGAGGATGCTTTTCTGAGGGCTTACACATCCAAGCATTTATGAAATTTAAAGTTACTGATGGGGGCAAAAGAGTGGGGTCATGGCCCAGCATGGATGACTCCCAGAGTCGCCATCAAGCAAATGGACTGTAGCAGTCTCCAGGCCAAAACATTAATATCATTTGCCCTAAGTAAATCTACTCTTAAGGGGGGGCTGCACAGAGCTATAATGCCTTGTGAGAACTTTGGAAAGCCAAACAGCTCGTAGCCACCATGTCTGGCTCAGAGCAAATAAACAACAGTCAACATCTTGGCCCAGAATATAAACCTAGACTTTCAGGGGAGTTATTTTCCAAGGGTTGGATCAGTGTTTTTCTTCATTATTATATACATATATTTCATTTTCATGCGCATTGTTACTACTGGCCTCTAGCCAGGTCTAGTCTGCCAAGAGTAGGAAAACTATGAAAAAAACTTTTTTTTTTTTTAACATTTCTAAACTGACTAGAAACAAAAGGTGTAAGGAATCTAGACAGTGGTTGGTGAGAAGAAAAGAAAAAAAGGAGATGCATGCTTTGGGGGCTGGAGTACAGAGACGTTGCAGACTAGCACTCAAAAATAAATCATGGTAGGATGGGGATGAGGGAATAGGAAAGAACAATCAAGGGAAAATCCACATTCCAAGGCTGGGGTGTAGAAGAATGATAGCTCCCTCAACGTATAAACTTGGGGAGTCTATGCCAGGTTGGTGCTTTTAATGACTCTATGTGCATGTTCAAGTTCAAAGGAACACCATGGTAAGGGTTTAAATCCAGCATTTCACCAGTTCAAAGCTTCCTCCAGGATCTGCTTCCCACCCTCCAAACTCTCTAATCTCTAATCCCACAAAATTTCATCTTGCTGTCTTTTTTTTTTTTGGATGGGTATATGTTTAATATGGCTTTTCTTGTTGTCTCTCTACCGAGATTCTCCCTCCTATCTCACCTCTGTGAATTGGTGACATTTTGGGGTAACCTGGCTGGCTTTGATTTATCATCATCAACCCCCATCTTTTATTTTTGTTTTCAAAACCCATCTTTTATGACCCATCATCCACACCCATCCCATACACATCCACAACCCACCCCATGCCTTGTAGCTTTTGACATGTGGAGTCTAACTTTTTATTTGACATAAGGCTAGGATATGTCACATACCAGGTTGACTTGAGGTTCTAATTGTCTGAGCCGAGAGGGGGAAAAAAAGGAAGCGAGGGGAGATAGAAAGGGAACTTGTCAAGCAGAATACAAGTTTGTTTTCATATCTGGTGGTCTATTTAAGACCAGAGAGCAATTAGAAATTGGGTCTGGAGATCAAAAGTTAGGAGTAGAGATAAAGTATGAGAGTCATGAGCATAAAGGTAAAAGTTGAATCAATGGTGGTGCTCTGTATGGCAATTTCCAACCCCACCTACAAATTGATCTACATTTTCACTCATCCTTAGATTGTTACTTCTCATCGCTGTATTCAAGATGAATTCCCCACCTATGGTCATAATTCCATTCCTTCTCATCACCTTTACTACCAGCTCTTAACCTTCAGTCTACAAACATGTTCAAATCTCCTTTATCTTGGGGTGTCTGGGTGGCTCAGTCAGTTAAGTGTCTGCCTTCGGCTCAGGTCATGATCCAAGGGTCCTGGGATCGAGCCCTGAATCAGGCTCCCCTTGCTCTCTGGGGAGACTGCTTCTCCCTTTCCCTCTGCCTGCCTCTCCCCCTGCTTGTGCTCTCTCTGTCAAATGAATAAATAAAATCTTTAAAAAAAAATCTCCCTTATCTTAAAACAACAACAGATTAACAAACTAAAAAAAAAAAAAAAAAATCCCCTCCTCTGACCCTGACTCTCCCTCCAGCCACTGGATTGTTTTTATATTTTTGGCTTTCCCAAGAGGTAAGGAGGTTTGCCTGAAAGAGGGATAGATATTGCCTTTACTTCCCATTTCTCATCAACTGCTCTCTTCCTGAGGTCACCACTAATCTCTATGTCTCCAAGCACAATGAATTTGTTTCAACACTCATTTTATTAGATACTTCTTCATTTAACATTGTGGTTCCTTGAATTTCTCTGTTCCTTTGGCCTCTGTGGCTCCTCTTTCTTGGTTCTCTTTATTCTCCTTTGACCTTTTCTCATTAGCTTTTTTAAAGAGCTCCTTCTGTGGTACCACCACATTGGTATTTCCCCAAGTTTTAGCCTTGGACCCTAACTCCTCTCTCTCTCTGCATGCTCTCCATGGGTGATCTCTGTCATAGATTTTTAATTTAATCCATTATTATCAAAGAACAAATTCCATATGACTTCATTTATTTTAAATTATTGAGACTTATTTTATGACCCCATGTATGACCTATCTTAATGAATGTTCCATGTGCAAATTTTAAAAATGAGTTTTCTGTTGTTGTCATGGAACATTTTTAAATAAGTGTCAATTTTATCACATTGTTGACATATTGCTCAAGTTCTATATTCTTACTGATTTTCTTCTCCTATAAATTACAGAGAAAGGAGTGTTGTCTTAAACTATAATTATGGATTTGTCTGTTTGTCTTTAGGTTAAGTTTTTGCTTTATGTATTTTGAAGCTTGATTCTTTTTTTTTTTTTTAAGATTTTATTTATTTGACAGAGAGAGAGACAGCAAGAGCAGGAACACAAGCAGGGAGAGTGGGAGAGGGAGAAGCAGGCTTTCCACTGAGCAGGGAGCCCGATGCGGGGCTCAATCCCAGGACCCTGGGACCATGACCTGAGCCAAAGACAGATGCTTAATGACTGAGCCACCCAGGCACTCCTTGAAGCTTGATTCTTGATGAATATACATTTAGAATTGTTATACCTTCTTGAAAAATTGATCACTTTATCATTATGAACTCTCCTTCTTTATCCCTGGTAATATTCCTTGTTCCAAAATCTATTTTGTCTGATGTTAATATAACCAATTCAGCTTTCACTGAATTAATGAAAGTTAGCATGGTATATGTTTAACCATCCTTTTGCTTTTAACCTATTTGTGTCTTTGTACATAAAGAGAGTTTGTTGTAGGAAGCACGTGATGCAGTCTTGCATTTTTAATCCAGTCTGACAATCTCTGCCTTTTAGTTGGAGTGTTTAGACCATTTATATTTAACGCAATTATCCACATGCTAGAATTTCCATTTACCATCTTCCTTTTTGGTTTCTATTTGTCCTATCTGTTCTTTATTCTTTTTCTCTCTTTTACTTTCTTCTTTTGATTAATTGAGACTATTTTATGATTTATTTTATCTCCATTACTGGAGAGCAGTCAAAAAGGTGGGAGTAAATCTGATGAGTATGATCTCATGAAAGCCAACATAAGGAATATTTCAATAAGAAGAATAATCAACTATGTTAAATGCTTCTGAGAGCTTGAATATACACAGGAAAAAAAATGATCACAGAATTTAGCAATGTGGAGATCAAACTGATGACCTTGATAGGAACAACCACAGTGATGTGGTGGGATTGTAAACCCAATCTAAATGAGATGCATAAAGAGTAAAAGATGAAGAAGTAGAGACAGGTATCTGGACAACTGAAAACGTCTTGTTGTAAAAGGGAGTAGAGAGAATGTTGTGTGATTAGAAAAGGATGTAGCATCAACAGGGATTGTTTTTTAAGAAGATAAATATAAGAACATGGTTGGGTGCTGATGAAAATGATCCTGCAAAGAAAGAGATTGATAGATTTACATTAGAGGAGAGAGAAGAAGAAAAACAGAGAGAACACAAGACCTACTGAAGATTTTCTAGCTGAGACATGAAAAGATGGAGCTTTATGATAGGCTACTCATCAGAGTTTGTCTATCACAGGGAGGCCAGGAAGCCAGAAGGCAGAGGGGGCAGGGCCTCATACCCATAAAGGATCTTAAATGGAAACTTCTGATATTATCTCCAGGTAAGCTTATATGGACAGTCGTAGTAATAATACATTGATAGACTTGAGAAAGGACAATGTTTATCCCCCTGATTTTAAATGTTTGCCCTAATATTGGTCCACACAACCTATAATACCTCTCTTTTTATCAATCAATCTTGTGAGTGAGACAATTATATGAAACTTGGAATTTTATATTAAAAACATTAATTCATCAAATGGAAATAGTTAAAATATTCTACCACTTGGAGAACCTGGATAGTGTGTGTGTGTGTGTGATAAATACCAGAATCCTTAAGGAATGGAAGTGATAAAGACTCAACTACTGAGAAGCTCTGCTTGCAAACACAGCATTATTACCTTTCGTAAACTGATAATAGCTTTCTTCTTTCTGTAGCATTTTACAGTAAGCTAAGAAGCATCAGACAATCAAACAGATGGTAAATTATTACAATTCTTTTATTAATGTCAACTTTTGTCTTGTCATATTAGCAATGGTCACATATTGTATCTCATTCTGCCTTTGCAGACACTCTGTGCCAATTAATATTCCCAGTCCATTTACATTTTTTAAAGTTTTTCAAAGAAAACAATTTAATACAATTTAATTTCAATGCTTTGAAATTCAACTAAGATTAATGGAGTTAAAGAACATACAAAATTCTTGACAAACACCAACTGATTACTAATGAAACTGTCATGAAAAATAAAAGATACTTATTTGAGTTTCAGTTAGCACTGGTAAGTGAACCTTGTATAGACAAAATAAGAATATATACTAAGCAATGCTGAGAGTAGGAACAAATGTCCCCCAAAACATATGAATCCATATTCTTCATTGTCTGCCTTCTTCACCAGATTTAACTAATACAGGAACAGAATAGTTGAGTACCTATGCAGTATTTTGTGAAGAGAAATACAAATGTATAAATATTTCCTGACTAAGAAAATCTTCCTTGCTATTCTTCCATTAAAGATTAATACCTTTGGTTAAGTACTACTCTGTTTTTCCTTCTTTCTTAAAATCCAAATCTTCTGGGTATTTGCCTGACCATGAGAAGCTACACTCAAAGCTAAAAATAAATAAATAAAAGAAAAATAAAAGAAAAACACATTATCCAGGGTCCTGGATTTGCAGCTGGATATGGTAATTGTGTGGGCTTTAGCTTGACTTTCTTTTAGGTAAAAAATATATATATATAAATTTTGTTAGAAGGAGGCATATTCTAAACTATAAATATGAAAAGAAGGATCTGTGTGTGTGCTGGGGAACTAAGGAGTGGAATATTGTGGACATCTGTGGTTTTTTATCTGTCCCAGTACCCCCATTTCCTTTGAGGAACTGCTCCTTTTCCATAGAAATGATGTGCTTATAGATAGATGGACAACCCCATCATCCTGATACCATCACTTGGCATAGGAGTAAGCAAATGATATGGACCCTGATGATCAAAGTATCCCATTATTCTAACCAGAAAGACTGGTTCAAGTGTAAGTCTTTCCCTAGTATTTTTCTAGATAAGCTGGAATAAAATATCATTTCAGAGCTCAGGAGATTCCAGATAAAAATGCAGACTGTAGGGGAATAAAGTGCTAACCTAAGTAATTTTGGAACTAGGTAGAGTCTGTAAGATTAAAGGCCAGAGGAATGTAGATAGGCACAGCCCTGCATTCTATCTGATAAAGTTATTTCACATGAGGGTATGAGTTAATGACTTTGAAAACACTATATATGCATATTGGAATTGGACAATTAAGTAAATAGATGCAGGTGGAGAGAGCTGAGTTTCTTACTGTTGGGGCAGGAGGTTACAGATGAGAAAAAAGAGGAGGCTAGAATAATCTATGTAGTAATGCAGTAGAGTTGGAGACATCAGTATGAACTCATATTTAGCTAAAAATAGATACGGATGGTTATGTGTGTATAAATATTTATAGATATGTGTATAGACACAAGTTCGTATACACACATATTCTCCATACTCTGCCAGCTGAGAAGACTAGAAGCAATGGCCATCCAGATCATGGTTTATAATAACATTCTCCAATAAAAGGGACCATGGCTCCTTGGAGAAATGCTAATTTTAAGACCGGGGCAGGAAATACACAAGATGATCCTGGAACATCTTGTAGTGCCAGAAAGTAAGGAAGTACTCAAAACCAAAACAAAACAAAAACAAAAAACAACTCACATTGTTGGGGTTATGTCAAATGGACCCAGGAACAAACTGAAAGAGTTTTCAGTGGCCAAACCTGGAACAATTTGAGCAACAAAATTTAAAACACAGTATTGGGTTATAACTCAATGTATAAAGTAAATATCAATGAGCCCATTCTGTTACAAATAAATGAATGAGTAAATAATAAATGGGGGCGAACAGGCAAATCTCTTGTGAAGAGGAATTTGAAATAATTTATACAGAATGGGGTATACCCTCAAGATGAGGAAGCATAACTCCTCACTCTTTAAGTGTGGACGCTGCACAGCAACTTTCTTCCAAAGAGGACAGTATGGAAAGGGAGACAAAGAGTTAACTTTATGGTGTAGAAATCTGACAAACATTACCTCAGATGATCCGAGTTAACATCAACAGTAATAAGTCATGTTGATAGTAGTGTACCTTTGATATTATGCAATGAGAAGAGATTTTACTTCTGTGATCTTCCTCCCCAAAACCCATAGTGCCAGTGTAATCATGAGGAAAACTTCAGACAAATCCTAATTGAGGGACACTCTACAAAATACCTGAGCAGTACTCCAGAACTGTCAAGGTCATCAAAGACAAAGTCTGAGAAACTGTCACAACCAAGAGGAGCTAAAGAGATATACAGCAACTAAATGTAGATGTAGGATCCCAGATGGGATCCTAGAACATAAAAGGGACATTAGGGAAAACACTGGGGAAATCTGAATAAAGTATGCGTTTCAGTTAAAAATAATGCATCAATATTGGTTCATTAATTGTGACAAATGTACCATATTCATGTTAGATGTTAGTGATAGGGGAAACTGGGTTTGGGGTATACAGGAACTCTTGGTGCTATTTTTTCTTTTTTAAAAGATTTATTTATTTATTTATTTATTTATTTATTTATTTAAGAGCAAGCAGGGGGAGGAGCAGAGGAAGAGAATCTCAAGCAGACTCCTTACTGAGTGCAGAGCCCCACACAGGGCTCCATCTCAAGACCCTGAGATCATGACCTGAGCCGAAATCATGAGTCGGATGCTCAACTGATTGAGACACCCAGGTGCCCCTCTCTGTGCTATCTTTACAATATTTCTACATATCTCAAAATAAGATTTGTTCTAAAATTAAAAGTTTAATAAAATAAAATTCAAGAGTTACTTTAAAAAAAGAAAGACAGAAAAGAAACCTGCATCAGCAAAGCCAGCTCTCCCTCCAGCACTACTTGGAACCGGGAACCGGTTCTGAAGGTTCTGGGACCTCTGCAGTCCTTTTTGATCACCATAGTTTCTACAGACTTCCTGCTTTCTGCCCTGGGTCCCTGAACTCTGATTCTTGGATCGGCCTGGGTTACCCTTCTTGCACCATCTTTGGCACTTCACAAGACCGTGCTGAGAGGTCCTCTTCTCCTTTACATCATCATCTGCTGGTCCCAGCCAGGCATCCCAAGCAAGACACTAGATTAAGGTGAAACTTCACTCAAAGCCAGTAAACATTTAGGAAGACTGCATTATAACACAGATGTTCCCACTCCCCTCTGCTTCTGCTCTACTTCTTCTTCTGCTCTATTCTAGTAGGAGGAGCTATTTGAAGGAGGAGCTACTTTTCTGCATAACACAATAGAAGGACTGACCAAAGAAATAAGACCTAAAGCATTCCCAGACTCTGAAGACCTAGAACATTCTCAGACTCTGATGCCCCAACATACTTGTGCCCTTCTGCTAAGGCAATGCACAAGATCCTTTTTGCAAATAGCTTTCCAAGAGCTGCAAATCATGCATTTGGCCCATAAAACGTGTCCTGGCCCTAGCCTCATATCCTAGGGTTCTCCCTCTCCTTATTCTCTATCCCCACTGCCTTTGCCTCTCTCTACACCTCAATGCATCAACTTAGTACTACAAAGACCCTGGGGAAACAGGTAAAGGAGACATAATCTGAGGGCACAGTAGAGAGATAAACATGTGAAGGGAAAATGTGCACTGCTTCAAGAAGAATGGTCAAAATGAGCAAGAAAATAGCCAGAGTCTTAGATGGGGCCCACAGCTGTGGGTCCGCATCAGGTTGCTGCTGTGGTGGTGCCAGAAGTCCTTAGTCAAGAGAGGATGGAGGGAAATCAGGAAAAGTGTAAACTTTATCTGGAAAACAGCCAAGAGACACCTGGAAAGAGCCAAAGGAAGGGTGAATAAAGAAAAAAGGAAAAAAGAAATAGGACATACTTAATGACTGCCATAACAAATTGCCACAAACTTGGTGACTCAAACTAATAGAAATGTATTCTCTTGTGGTTGTGAAGGGCAGAAGTCTCCAATCAAGGTGTCGGCAAGACTGCGCTGCCTCCAGAGGCCTTAGGAAAGACTTCTTCCTTGCCTCTTCCAACTCCTGGTGGATGACATTGCTTGGCTCGTGGCCATCCCTCCAACCTCTGCCTCCATCTCCAATAGTCATCCCTTCTTCTCTGTGAATTCTTACTCTTACAGAGACATTTCTCATTGAATTTATAGCTCATCTGGGTAATCCAAAATGATCTCATCTCAAGCTGCCTGCCTGTACTTAGTTATATCCTTTCTCCAAATAAGGTAACATTCAAAGGATCTGGGACATGGACATATCTTTTGGGGGGCCACCACTCAAGCTACTACATAGAATGTAGGAGAAAGGGTTGAAATAACTACCTCTCATGAACATGAAAAAACAAATGTCCCAAGTGTGGTTGTTTCATGTTTGATGGTGAACAGATATTTTCATACATTGGACACAGCAAGGATGTGAAGCATTTGTGCTTCATTGGATTTCAGCTTGAAAAAATACAGAAGCCTAGGCTTCAACACAGACTAACTGAATGAGAATCTCTAGGGGATTAGTCCTGGATGTCAGTGTTTTTCAAAGTTTCCCTGGTGATTCTAATGGGTGGCCAGGGCTGAGAGCCACTGGGCTAGGTGAGATATGAAGGGTTGTGAGCACTTACAGTTTTTATGAGACTCCCAGCCCATCCTGAGAGTAAATAGAAGAGAGCCCACTGACCCAAGCAGAAATGCCTCCATGGCTGGTTCATCAGGCCCTTCCCAGCATTCAACTGCAAGAGATGTACTCTGGACCCTGCCCCTCCTGAGCAGAGGTGTCAATGACATAATGGAGTAGACTCTTGGCTTCACTTGTTGCCAGTATCTGTGCAGTCTCCCAGACACACATGCATTCACCCACACACATAATTCCCTGACCACAAGTGACTCACACTTCTTTCTGTATGAGACCCTTTTCCCCAAATGGGGATATTCCAACCAGCATATAGTGATCTCTGTTAAGAACAGCATAGTCTTCTTAGAGGTGCTATCCCAGATGAAAACCACATCTCTATCTAAACTATTTCTTCTCTAGTTGGTTTGTACAAGGAGCTAGATCAGGTGAGAAATACAAGAGCCAACTCATTAGAGTTATCAGATTTATATTGAAAGGAAAATTAGATCTGCATTTACCTGAAACAAACATACTCTCTCAGTCAGATAATAAAAAATACATCAAACAGTATTTAACATGGAGTACAAATATGCTTTGATTGTTTTTAGTAACACTCTTTTACACTGACATCAAAGGAAGCACTGAGTTAATCAGAAACGAAGCCAAATTGGCTTGCCTTTGAAAGGGAGCAAGCAACTCACTATCCTGTAATCACTTCTTGGATCCACTGAAATGATCACTTCAAAGTGACTCTTTGGGCTTCACACCAATTAGTCTCAAAGCTACAGGCAAAATCTGAGAGAACAATGCCCCATTGTTGAGAATGAGGAAAGGATGATTGGACACTTCTCGAGTTTGTCATTCTGACTTAGCAAAAAAGAAAAGTGAAGACAAAGTCAAAAATACTTCCAGGTTAATGCAGATTTTGAGTTGGTGGAAGGAGATGGGAGACCACAGAAGAATTCTATGGGGTAGTGACATGAGTGTCTAATATTCTCAGAGAAGAGCATTAAATAAAGAATATTATGCTTCTTTTTTTTTCAGAATCAGTGCCTCCCATAAAGTGATCAAAGAATAAATAATCCATTTATACAGGAAAAAACACAAATAATAAATCATGACATGGTGGTCATTAATTCTTTCATATTTTTCTGAATCTTCTCTTGGGACCATGATAGAATTGTAGATCCCTTGCCCTTGAAGTAGTGTATGGTCATGTGACTTGCTTTGGCCAATGTAATAATGGGAGAAGTGACATGTGTAACTTCCAGGCCACAGTGTTTAATTACCTACACATGATTTGCTATTCTCTTCCACTTCCTCAGGGACCGACAGCATTTCTGATAGTGGATGCTCTCCTAGTCTGCCTCCTAGAATGAGGAGCAGTATCTTTGATCCATCCACAGTGGAAATGTAGCATGAATAAGAAATAAACCTTTATTACTAAGTCACTAAGATTTTTGTGATGTTATTACCACACCTTTATCTAGCCTAACTAGATTTGTATATATGACATGAAAGAAAAATGTTCAGCTTCATAAAATTCAAGTCAACAGTAAAACAGCATTTTGAATACATAAATTAGCAAAAAAGGAATTAAAAGATAAAAAGCCAATGCTAGCAATACTGAGGTTTTAAAAAAATTATTGATTATGTAATTTGATGCAACATCCCTGGAGCCTTATCTAGAACAATCTAACAAAAGTAAAAAATATTCACATCCTTTAACCCAGTAATTCCCTTCTGGGAATTTATTTTATGGAAATAATTCAAAGAAATTGCTGAAAATTAATTATAGGGGATTGTTTACAGCAACTCTAGTCATAATGGTTAAAATGCCCAACAATTAGGTAAGGTTAAGTAAACTATAACAAAATATTTAATATGTAAATTACTAACACCAATGGAACAGTATATATGGCATAAAGTTCAATGCAAAAGTAGCTCATCTCTGCACATTAATTATAATTAAACATACTTTTAGCTCCTATAGAATAGGCAGATCTTTCCACTAGAATATAAACCCCATGTGGATAGGAATTTTCTGGATCTTGTTTTCCACCACATTCCAAGTACCCAGAATAATGCTTGGCACATGGAAGGCATTCTGTCATATATTTGATGAATTGATTAATCAACTAATTAATTAACCTTCATAAAAACCTTCAAAATCAAGTATAATGTTATTGTCCCCAAATTATAGCTAGGAATTAATTGTGTTTTTGAGAGTTTTTTTGTTTGGTTGGTTTGGGGAGGGTTTTTTTCCCTTTGCATATTTTTCTATGATGTTTAGCATTTTTAAGAATTCTCTCTGAAGGGATGCCTAATTCTTTAGTTCTCCCTCTCCAGTCAACCCCTCCTGAGAACCTCTTCTGTGATCCCCAAGGGTCAGGAGGAGGTTCAGAGGTATACTGGGGCTTAGAAACCAAGCAGGGAGCAGGAGGGAGTTATCTTCAGGTTCTCTTTCTCCCATCTGAGTTCAGGTCCTGGCTCCAGCAGGTTTTTCAACCCTTCTGAGCCCAAATATAAAAACATGATGTCTTGGGTGAGGACATGAATATGAAAGAACTTGTAAACCATACAGGTATACAAGTTTTGGGGACTCAGTTTCCTTATTTATCTGCTTCCTAGGATAATTATAAAAACCCAAAGAGAGAATGTACATGGAAGTGTTGTGTATACTATAAAGCTCTCTGACAGATTCCATTTTTGGTGAGAGAATCAGGGTAAAATTGTGGGAAGAGCATGTAGTAACACTTACTGGAGTGACTGTGGTTCCTATGAGCCTGAATGATCTGTCTCTTGCCCCATGCTCAGCATGTGCAGGCAAGTTGTCCATACCCCACTGGTTAGTCCAAACGCAGCTTTCCTTCATGCCAGCCCTTGGACATCAGGCAACACCTACACATTCAGGGCACATCTAGGACACACCAACGAGGGCTGATGAAAACTCACAGATTGGCCAAGCCTTTTTCCAGCAGAGCTCCTCAGGGACACCTGAGGGAGGAGATGAGTGCCAGATGCTCCTTGTATTAGTTATTGCTGTATAACAAATTATCCCAAAACTTAGTAGCTGAAAACAACAAATGTTTATCATTTTACAACTTCTGTTGGTCAGGAATCCAGATGTGGCTTACCTGAGTGCCTCTGGCTCAAGATCCCTCATGAGGTTTCAGTCAAGCTGTCAGCCAGGGCTGTGGCTTCATCCAAAGGCTTGACTGGAGTAGGGGGGCAGAATCCATTTTGAAGCTCACTTATCTGGTTGTTGAAAGACCTCACTCTTGCCACATGGCACAGAGCTACCTTACAACATGGCAGCTAGATTCCCCAAGGACGAGTGAACACAAGCACCCAAGATGGATGACGCAATCTCTTTATAACTTAATCTCCGCAGTGGTATCCCATCACTTCTGCCCTATTCTATTTGTTAGAAGTCAGTCAATAGGTCCAGCACACACTGAAGGAGAAGGGATTACCAGGAGGCAGGGATCCTGAGGGACATCTTGAAGGCTGCCTACCACCCTCCTTCTTTCTCACATTCACTCCTTAAGGTGGTGCTCATGCCCCCTCCAGAAGCCATGATACCTACCAGGCTCAGTGCACTGCAGATCTAGTCCTATCCCCAGAAAGCTCTACAATGGCTTAGAAAGTTGGAAAGGTCATATCAGATCTACATACATGAAGACTCACCTAGAAAACCCCAACCCGGGCCCCCCTCTAACCTTGTCTTAGTCCATTCAGGCTGCTGTAACAAACATAACACAGACTGGATGACTTAGAAACAACAATTCATTTTTCCAAGTTCTGGAGGCTGGGAAGTCCAAGATCAAGGTACCAGGAGATTTGGTGTCTGGTGAAAGCCTGCTTCCTGGTTCACAGACAACCATCTTCGTGCCATATACTCAAGTGTTTAAAGAGGCAAGGGGACTCTTTGAGGTCTCTTTCATAAGGGCACTAACCCCATTCATGGGGGCTCCATTCTCATGACCTAATCACCTCCCAGAGCCCCACCTCCTAACACGCCACACTGGGCATTAGGTTTCAACATACAAATTTGGGGGCGACATAAACATTCAGTCCATAGCAAACAGACACTGACTTAAAACGATGAATGTATTAAGGAAAAATAAAGAACAGTTGTTAAGGATTCACTGTGGAGCCAGACTATCTGGACTGGAATTTGGATTGTGCCACCTAATTATATGAAACCTTGTCCAAGTTTCTCACCCTCTCTGAGACTCAGTTTCTTCATCTGTAAAATGGGACCTATCTCATAAGACCATACTGAGGATTAAAGGAAACAGTAGGTAAAGTACTGAAAACAGTGTCCAGCACACAGCAAACTCCCAATATATGTGGATAGTCTACTCATGCTATTTTGTTGTTGTTGTTGAAAATAAATAGAGAAGATCTATCCCGGAAAGGGGATAGGAGCTGATCATCTTGCCCAAACTTCCCTCTTAGCAGTCATGGCCTTCTAAATATGGTCTTCAAGCGTTTTTTCAAAAAGAAAAAGATTTTTCCAAGGAAGGCCAAGTTGTATGCTCTGCATGTTAATGCTTGGCCATCGACGCTCTGCTTAGGCCATCATGAACCATGAAAGTGGCAGGAGCACAATCGTGTGTTTTCTGTGTGTCTCTCCTAATCTGCAAAACAGATGCGGCCTGGCCAGTCTCCGCCCCAGGCCGTCTTCAGGAGGAATGAAGCCCTACAACTCTGGCACCAGGTTCTGCATTCCCAGTGAACAGGATCCCCATAAATCAGGCCACTGATTCCAACCTCAAACCCTGAAGCAGAGGGCTTCTTGGCAGAAAGCTCTTATTTTGTTAGCTTATGACTTTTTGTCTAATTACTTAGTCCTGTAGAATCCAATTGGTTGCAACTAGAAAAATGATGATTTTAGCTGTGATGTCTCGTTCACACTGAGCATATGTCTCCTGTCTGCGTCCCTTGGTGGCTTTGAAAGCAAGAATAGCAGATTATGGCAAATTCCTCCCAGCAGACTCCAGTCCTAGAGAGAACGCCAAGCAAAGTAGAATGTCCAAACGAAGAGCATTTAGGAGCTGGGACAGACAAGGGGGCATGAACAGCCTCCGGGCCCTCGCCTGCCATGGTGCCCACTGAGAGCACCAAGCACGGGAAATAGCTCCATGTGGACTCACCTCCTTGGGGGTGAGGAGCCTGACCCCCAGCTCTCCAGCTGCTTCATGTCAGGGGAGCTACACTACATCTGGAGCTTTTGAGAAGCATGTTCACTGCCCCCTGCTTCTCGTTCTCTCTGGGGAATCTGTTCTCCCTTTTGTCCTTGTGTTCCCTGTTCCCCGGCCCTGGGTGTCTGTAAGACAGCTGGATGGCCTGAAAAAAATACCAGTTTGTTGCCCATTCCAGGAGCCGGCTAAGTGAGCTTGGCTGGGCTACTTCACCTCTCTGAACTCCTGTTGTCTTCTCAGTCAGAAGAGGGAGGCTAAGCAGCAGCTGAGCCCTGCAGTCCCCTTCAGCTCTGTTTGCCTTTTCCCGAGGAGGATGGTGGTGGGTCCCAAGCAAAAGCTCACTGCTGCCCACCGATAACCAGAGAGCAAGGCATTCCTTCAGGAAGACGGGCACGCCTCATGGCCTGCTCTAGCCCATCCTCCCTGCCCCCACCCCGCGCCCAGCATGCCAGTGAGGCAGGACGGCCCCTTGAGCCCCTTTCCCAGCATCTGGAGGGATGAGCCTGGTTAGAAGACCCCAGCATGGTGGGGGGAGGCAGTTTGTCAACAAAAAATAAGTAAATACGTTAAGATCCAAGCATACTTGGCAGTGAAGCTTAAATCTGTGTGGTGTGTGTGTGGTATGTGGTGTGTGTGTGGTGTTGTGTGTGTGTAGTATGTGTGGTGTGGTGTGTGTGTGTGATGTATGTGGTGTGTGTAGTGTATGTGTGATGTGTCTGTGTGGTGTGGTGTGTATGTGTTTGTGTGGTGTTGTAAGTGGGGAGTGTGTGTGTGTGTGTGTGTGTGTAGCCAGATCTGCCTTTCCAACAATTGTTGACACTGAGGATAAAATGTTTTTACTTGGGATCAGAAAAGAAAATTACTATAAAGGGCATTTTTGGGGACATTGGTGGAACTTGAATATGGACTATATATTACATTTAGTATTGTATCAGTGTTCAATTTTCTGAACTTCATAAATATACTGTGATTATAAAAATTAGAGTTCTTATTCTTAGCATTCAGAGATGAAGGATCATGGTATCTGCAACTTATTCTCAAATGGTTCAGTAACTAATGGTAATAATATAATAAGTCTACATAAGGAGCAAGCTAAACGTGCATGTGGCAATGCCAACCACTGGTAAATGTAGGTCAAGGGCACACAGACGTCCACTGTGCTCTTCTTACAACTTTTCTGCACACTTGAAAAGTTTCAAAACAAAAGGTTCAAAACTAAAAGTAAGACATTTAAAAAACAAAGTGGGGATTGTGAAAACATCTTAGTTTGGGATTAAAGGCAGCAGGTATGAAGACAGGTTCTAATGAAGTTCACGGCCCTCTTGGGTTTCAGCATATCACAGTGAAGCCCACAGAGCTGAGCAGGCCTTGCACAGCTGTGTTTTGCTGGAGAGAGCCCAGGGAGGGAGACCACTGTCAGTGGGTAAGAAAGGCAGGCCCTGGGCCCCATGGTGATCAAAGGCCACCCAAACACAGTGTGCCACCAAGAGGGGCAGCCCTTAAGCCCTGGAAGTGAGGAGACTTACTTTCCAGGGCATCTGATCTGACTCCTTTGAGTTTCAAATGGGGCTGCCACTCATGAAGATCTTTTTCCTCTCTCCCTGCCAAGCATCAGCACTTTCTTTCTTTCTTGAACCTCCGATTTGCCTTTCTGTGATTGGTAGGGATGAGGCTGGCAGTGGGCCAGGTTGCTCCCGGGGGAGGCAGGAGGGCTGGGCCAGCCCTTGACCACCTGTGCCACGTGACCCCAAGTCAACAGCTCTGCTCAGTAGACTTCAGTTCAACAGACGTCATCGAGATTGAAGACTAGAAGGGGTGACACAACCACGGGTCTTTGGGAGGTCATTGCCTTTTTCAAATCTTTGTGACTATCCCCGTAAAGAAACACCATTATGATCACAAAAGCATGGCCATCTGTCGTCCCACTGCTGCTGGTCATCTCGGATGGGGTGGCGGCTGGGGCTGCCCACAAAAGGAGGACTTGGAGGACAAAAGCACTCCTCTTTCCAAACATGTTGCTCCTCCTGTTACCAAGGCAGCAGCACCGAGTCAGCCTGTGAGGCTCTAGAATCTTCTGCCCCTCTGCCATTGCTTCATTTTCTTCTTCACTTCCCCTGATTTTCAGGCCTCCTGTGAGTCTACTTTGGCTTAAAATAGCCAAGGGCCAAGCTGGACTCCTCTTCCCACTCTTGCTTGGAAGTACCGACAGAACCCTTCCAGCTCCAAAGGTCCCAGGTGTCTGGAGTGGTTTCCCCAAGGGACCACAGAGGGAGCCGGCTTTCTCTGCTGGGATGAACGGCAGGCAAGCCTGTGTACCCAACCCTGGTCCCCACACAAGTGCTTGGAAGAGAGATCGTTTAAGAAGGCATACATGAGGGAAATCAGCAGGCATACCTCCGAAGTCATGATGTCAAGAAAAGATCCCTCCCAACATGTTCTCTCCCATTCCCTGGCTATCTATGAAGTCTCCAGAGTAAATCAACCCTTTGGGTTAATTAATGGATCCATCCCAGATTTCCAACTCCTACCCCTTCCATTTTGAATTTGGACTGACCCCACTCCTAACCCCCTTTTCTGCTTGCCCCTCTCCCTTCCTTGTCCGGTGTATACAGCACCATCCCACTGACATGCTAGCATGGCATCCAATGACGGAAAGAGAATCCCAGCAGACCCCTATTACTTCTCTGTCCTGGTCCTCCCTCCCTTGCACCACATATCTCTCTTCCCTGCCTCCATCTAGTTTGTCTCTACTGGGGCCTCAAGGACCCCATCCACCCACCCACCCTACCGGTGAGCCCCAGGGATTCTTCTCCTCACCCATCCCTGCCCGTAGGAGGACAGGTGTGTCTCTGACCACATGGGCACCTCCTGCCCACTGCTTGACCCCTTGCTGGTGTGCTCTCCACAGCAGTTACTCTCACTTTACACCCTCCACCTTCCACCCACCCCAGAGCATGGTCTTGAGGACAGTCCTTAAAAGGAGAAAATGTTCGTAAAATCACCTTGAATCGTGTGAAGGTGTTAATAAAGGCAGTGCTATTATTATTTTTAATAGGCTTTATTTTTTAGACTTCTTACATCCGTTACAATCGATGAGTCTACACTGACATGTGATTAGCACCCAGAGTCCATAGTTTACATTAGAGTTCACTTTTGGTGGTGTGCATTCTGTGGGCTTGGACAAATGTATAATGACATGTATCTACCATTATAGCACCATATAGAGTAGTTTCACTGTCCTAAAAATCCCCTGTGCTTTGCCTCCATAGCCTTCCCTCCCTTCTTCCAAACCCCCAGCAATCATCCATCTTCTTCCAGTCTCACAGGTTTTGCCTTTTCCAGAATGCCAACAGTTGAAACCATACAGTATCTAGCCTTTTCAGATGGGTGTTTTTATCTAATACTATGCATTTAAGATTCCTCTAAGTCTTTTAATGCTTTGATAGCTCTTTTATTTGTAGTGTTTAATAGTTCATTGTATGGATATACCACAGTTTACTTATCCATTCACCTACTGAACATTGTGGTTGCTTCCAAGGGTTAGCAATTATGAATAAAGTGGTTATAAACATCCGTGTGCAGGTTTTTGTATAGACATAAGTTTTTAACTCATTTGAGTAAATACCAAGGAGCATAACTGGTGGATCATAAGCAGCAGTGCTATTATTAATTGCACTTTTCAAGCAAAGGCTCCTCCTCCTCAGCTCCCAGATCCTCTGTGGTCTGCCCCATGAGGGCTTCAAAAAGTCCATCCTGGTGCCACGGCTCCCTAGTTCTTAGCATCTGATCCACTTGACTTTTTATAACTTTTTTTTAAAACTTATTTTAAAATAATTGTAGATTGGAGTGCCTTGGTGCTCAGTCAGTTAAGCATCTGTCTGCCTTCAGCTCAGGTCATGATTTCAGGGTCCTGGGATCAAGTCCCACATCGGGCTCCTTGCTCATCGGGGAGTCTGCTTCTCCCTCTCCCTCTCCCTCCTCCCACCGATCATGCTCTGTCTCTGTCTCTCTCTCAATCTTAAAAATAAAATAAAATAAAATAAATTAATTGTAGATTTATATGCAGTTGTAAGAAATAATTCAAGAAGACCCCTTCACCTAGTTTCTCTCAATGATAACATCATCTTGCATAACTATAGTATATTATCACAAGCAGGAAATTGACAGATACGGATATACCAGTTGATTTAACCATTCACCCATTGAAGGACTTTTGGGTTGCTTCTAGCTTGAAGCTATTACAAAGAGAGCTGCTATGAACGTTTTTGTAGAGGGTGGTTTTTTTTTTTTTTTTTTTTGGTGAACATAAGTTTTCATTTCTCCGGGATAATGTCCAACAGTATGATTGCTGGGTCATATGGTGAGTGCATGTTTAGTTCTGTAAGAAACTGCCAGACTTTCGCAGAGTGGCTATGCCATTTATATTCCCATCAGCAATGTGTGAGTGATCCAGTTTCTCTCCATCTTTGCCAGCAGTTGGTATTATCACTTGTTTTTATTTTAACCATTCTGATAGGTGATAGTGATATCTCATTTTAATTTTAATTTGCATTTCCCTCATGGCTAATGATGTTGAACATTTTTTTCCAGCACTTATTTGCCTTCTGCATATCTTCTTGAGTAAAATGTCGGTTCGTGTCCTTGCCCATTTGCTAATTGGATTGTTTAGGGCTTTTTTACTATTGAATTTTGAGAGTTCTTTCTATAACCTAGATATAAGTCCTCTGTCGGATATGCAGTTCACAAGTATTTCCTTCCAGGCTGTAACTTGTCTTTCCAGTCTCCTCAAAGGGCAAAAGTTTTAATTTTGAGGATTTTATTAATTTTTCCTTTTACAGATTAGGCTCCTGATGTCAAGTCTAAAAACTCTTTGTCTAGTCCTAGGTCCCTATGATTTTCTCCTTTGTCTTTCCTAGAAGTTCTATTTTTTACATTTTTTTTTTAAAGATTTTATTTATTTATTTGAGAGAGAGAGAGAATGAGTGACAGAGAGCATGAGAGGGGGGAGGATCAGAGGGAGAAGCAGACTCCCTGCCAAGCAGGGAGCCCGATGCGGGACTCGATCCCGGGACTCCAGGATCATGACCTGAGCTGAAGGCAGTCGCTTAACCAACTGAGCCACCCAGGCGCCCTATTTTTTACATTTTAAATTTAAGCCCATGTCCATGTTAGTGAATTTTTGTGTAAATATGTATGAGTAACGATGTGATCATGAGTAACAATATTGAGTACTAACGTGTAAGGTTTAGGTGGAGGTTCGGGGTTTGTGTTTGGGTTTTGGTATTTTTGCCTGTGGCCACCAAGCCCTCCAGCTCCATGTTTTGAAGAATCCATCCTTCCTCCTTGGAACTGCTTTTGCTCCTTTGTCAAAACCCAGTTTGATGTATTTGTGCGGACATTCGCTTGACTTTTGCCTTGCCTTTTTTTTTTTCTTTTTAGAAATTCCCCTGCCCAGCAGAATGCAAATGGCTGCAGACATCCGAAGTCTCGGAGACTCTGGATAAGTAGGTGGTCCTTGCTCTAAGCAGCCTGGACTCAAAACTCTCACTCAGGGGCAATGCTTCAGGGGCCAATGGTATTTGAACTTAAGGACAGCAAGAAGTGAAGATGGTTTGGGGAAAGGGAAGCGTCAATCAGCAACTTACTTAGATTTTATAAAAATGGATACCAGGAGGATAGGTCTCTTTCCAAGAAGGGGGCAAAATGTGAGTGAACTCCAACTTTCCCTTCCCTAAAACACAGAGCTGTTCTGAAGGCCTCGAAGGGCTATATTAGGGGCAGTGTCACCACGGTGTGACCACGTGGGTATGAGACAAAGCCATTCCCAGCCAGCAGTAACAGGAAAGGTGCATCTTTAAAGAGGGTCTTAGGGCTCAGTGAGGCAAGTGTTTTAACTTTAAGGAGGTAAAATTTACCCATTTTTCCTTTTATGGATCATGCTTTTGGTGTCAGGTTTAGAAACTTCATATGGTCCTCTGTCCCTCTGATTTACTTTACTTGTTTACTTTCTGATGTGCTTTCCTTATTCTTTCTGATTCTCCTGCGAAGAGTCAGGATCCAATCTGTCCTTGAGAAAGAAGCTCACTGGGGGCTGGAGGAGCCCAGTGAAGTTCATTCCGAGCCAAGAACCCACAAATCTTCTCTTCTGCTGCCCTGCGCTCTCTCTCACCTTACTACCAAGTCTCTCCCCCCTTCAGGACCCATTTCACCCTACATCCCCACAGGGTGGGGAAGGTGGAGGGAAGGCAAACGTTAGAACCAGAAGCCTGGAGAGGCCAGGCCCCTTTAGAACAGAGCAGATGCCCCTTGCGCGGCAGGCACAAAGCTGGGAATCACAACTCAAGATCTTTTTTTAATGTCAGAATGTAAAAAATTAGAACAAATTTCTCAAAAAGTAGGATATTGGCTCTCCCCAATTCCCTACTCAGGCTGGGTTTCTGCACCACCTTAAAGAAAGGCAGAGCTGCCATCCGTTGTCTCAGAATCTCCTAGAAACAAAGGCTATTCAAGACATTGCACTTGGAGCAGCTTCTCAGGTCCCAAGAGCATATCTTTCTGCCTCTTCCTGGACCCAGAGCAGAAGCAGTGCCCGGCAACCGGGGTTCTTGGGGCAAAAGCTTCAAGAACGTAACAGACCAAAGGGAACTCTTGTCAAAGCCGTCAGCCCTTTTGAGCCCCATCCTTCCCCCAATGTGTTCCAGAAGAACATCCCAGGGTGAACTCTTGTCTCAAAGCAATCTCCTCTTGCCTCTCGCAAGGCAAACGAAGAGGTCAGTCATAATTAGACTGCTACTAACACACTACAGTTAATAAGTGGCAGAAATAACCATGTCAATGTCAAGCTGTGAATCTGAAACTTGACAGAACCTTTCAAATCCAACCCAAGCTTGGCACCAAAAAGCATTCTCTGAATTTGCACAGAATCTGCTTTTTGCAGCTCTTTTGAGAAGGCGCTATTTACCCAGGAGGCATGTTATTCTCCACCGGAGATTATCGTCATTCCAAGTCAATGAACTGCATTCCAAAGAAAACAGGAGGAACTTAGAATACAAGATTTTAAGTTTCGGGGGTGAGATAGAGTAGACATGAAGGGGTCGTGTAAAGTCATGGTTACTAATACGTTGACCTTGGCCTAGAGCTCTGAACAGCAGACAGCACCAAGCCATTTGATTAAAAAAAAAAAAAAAATCCACGTTGTTGTGAGGCTTTTCCCATGGACAGCTTGGTGGGGGCTGTCCAGGCCAATTGCAGAATTGTCATTACCCTGGAAGGTATCACTCATTGCTCCCTCGTGGGGCTGTTTACTCGGAACCGGTGGGTCCCCAGAGTGCCTCCTCAAGCCATTGATGGTTAAGGATCCCCCAAGACTTCCCCTTCTTGCTTTTAATTTTTTTCATTGAGGTAAGTTCATATAACATAAAATTAACCATTTTAAAGTACACCATTCAGTGATTCACAACCTTTTGCAACCATCACCTCTATCTAGTTGCAAAACATGTTCATCAGTATAAAAGAAAACCCCTTCCATTAAGCAACTACTCCCCATTCTCCCCCAACAACACCTGCCCCCAGCCCCTGGCAACAACTAATCTGCTTTCTGCGCTATTCCAGACATTTCATATAAATGGGATCATACAATATGCAACCTTTTGTGTCCAGTTTCTTTACCTCAAAGTAACATTTTCAAATTCATGCATGATAGAAGATGTATCAATACTCCACTCTTGGTTATGGGGGAGTCATATTCATTGTATGGATCGTCCACATTCTGTTTATCCATTCACCAGCTGATGGACATTTGGGTCATTTCCACCTTTTGGCTATTGTGAATAGTGCTATTATAAATACTCACGTGCAAGTTTTTGTTTGAAAACATTTGCAATTCTTTTGGGTATATACTTAGGAGTGGAATAGCTGGGTCATAGGGTTTAACTTTTTGAAAAACCACTAAACTGTTTTCTCCCCTCTTGCTTTTGAATGAAGTTATGCCCTCACTTAAAACTGTCCTTCTTATTATTTCTGAGGTTTGGAAGAAGGGAGAGGCTTGCTGGCAGCTCACTTGGCCATCCTGATGCCAGAAGTCCACCGTTAAACTAATCTTCTGTGGAATTCAAAATGGCGCTCTTCAAGGCCTGGGCTTCTGCACACTCACACCTTCCTTGCTCCCAGTGAGAACTGGGGGTGAACAATCATGGGGAAAAGAGGAGGAGGGACCAAACTGAAGATGAAGACAGATCAGTGTGATGTGTCTACAAACCAAGGAACACCAAAGATTGCGAGCAACCATCAGAAGCTAGGAGAGAGGTTGGGGACAGATTCTCCTTCACAGCCTTCAGCAGGAACCAACCAGCTGACACCTTAACCTCAAACGTCCAGCCTCCAGAGTTGTGACACAACAAAGTTCTATTGTTCAAGCCACTCAATTTGCAGTACTTTGTTACAGCAGCTCGAGCAAGAGAATGTTCTAATATTTAATATAAAGGTGCTCCTAGGTCCCTAACTGAGTCCCTCACGTGCAGGATCTGAGGTCTCTTGAGGGAGGTGCTAGCTCCTGGGCAGTGTGAGGCTAGGAACACTCTGTCTGCCCCCAGTGAAGTGGATTTATAGATTAGATAATCTCATTGTGATGCAATCAATTCTCACAAAATAAACGGGTAGTTTTAGGATTACTACCAAAAAACCTGACTGGAAACAATGCTGAGGCTCCTTGCACAGGGAACGAAAAGGCCAAGTAGAGCTGACTTGTCCCCTACAGGTGGGCCCCCCTCACCCACAGCATGATAAAAACCCTGGGGCGCTGATCAGATCTGACAGGAAGCCAGCCAAAAATGACTCCGACTTAACAAGAAGCCTACTTCAACTGCGTATTTATATCCCTTTTTTATTAACAACAGACCTTAAATCTAGATTCATATTATGCTTTGAGGGAGTAACTAGTGATCATACAAAGCAACTGCAATTAACACTTAAAACGTTGTTTATGTCATCTTGTTCCTTCGTTTAACCTCAACGCCATGTATGTTTTACAATTTACAGAATGTTCAGTTTATAAGTAAACATACGGGGAATATGTACCCCCCTCCAACCCTCCAACCTACATAATCAGAAAAGTTTGGAAACTGTTGATTTAGGGGAGGGGCTGCAGACAGACACGGGGAAACACCCACGCCCAAACCAGGAGGTGCTGGAACCCTGATGTCTGCCCTCAGCCAGAAACAGGTGCTGTGGAGACATCAGAGGGTATTGAACCAGGAAATGCCCCAGGGATCAAGGGGTCTAGTTCCCCAGGTCAGGGAAAGGACTCTGCTTCCTTGGCAGGAGGACCGACACTGGTTCCCAGGAAGGGACACACTGTGCCCGGGGCCGGAGAGGACTTCCCCACGTGCGCAGGCGCACCACACAGCCATACTGACCCACACACTTCCGGAAACAGGAAGGAGACGGTTCTCAACTTCGCAAAGTCACGAAGCTTTCCACCAGGACAAGAACGTGGCAGGATGGCTCCCCCTTACCTGTTGCAGAGAAGGCGGGAAATCCTCAGATAGCGGAAAGAGGCAAGTGAAAGTGAGCTTTTAATGTATTTCAAGGTCAGTGAGGAGACAAACATTCTCGAGCAAGTACAGGCCTCATAAACTCCGCAAATCCCAGCAGATTAACATTGAAGAGCAATGCTTGAAGAGCAAGCATTCAGCACCCACGGTTGTGTGTGTGTCAGGAGGTGGCTGGTGGGGCACCAATCTACTATCTTCCAGAATCCAGAGCCTTCCCTTCTTTCCCCCACCTTCCTAATCTGAAGTCCGCCACGTTCCTCTAACCCAAAAGCAGAAGTGGGTGGGAAACAGCCAGCAAAACAAGAAGCTCTTTAAATTAAAGAGATTAGGGCAAGGTTCTCAGGCAAAGAAAAATAGAGATTTCAGGGAGGGATAAAGTCATGGGACTTGGGGGTAATAGGAGAATGTGGGAGAAATAGGGGATTGGTCACAAATGATGTCCCTGTGGGATGCTCAGGAGGTGTGAGCCCACTCCCCACACAACACTCATTCATGTGCACAGGGATGAATCAGCTGCATGAGAAGCATGACACCCAAGTTCTTGGCCAGCACACATTTAGGTATGTGATACTGTCAGCCTGAAGCCGAGAGCAGATGGAACCTTCTTCACGGTGTTGTGTATAGGTTTACCTGGCAGAGGGAGGGAGAATCCATCCTCTCCAACAGCGGTTTAAGGAAATTTCAGCACTAAGAATGGTTAGCCAAAGGGTATCACACTTGCCAACCACCCAACCAACCAACTAGTAAGGTGGGCTGCCCTGACCATTTTATCCCTGGCCGAGTTAAAATACAGAGTCAGACTTCAGAGCAGTTCTCAGTGGCCCAAGAGAACCTATAATTTGAGGACCTTTCTGTGGAGAGTAGAATATCCACAGTGGCTTGTGTCCCTGGGGATGACACTTACTTCTCCAGCATGCTCTGGGTCTTCCCTGTGCGGCTGCCTGATCCCTGCTGTGGGATGAGAACAGGCAGGTGGATTTTCACCACTCAGACAGCCCCCCATCAGCCCGAGTACGCTTGGGGTCAACTCAGCCTTACCACAGGAGGGGAACCTCAGCTGCTCTTGGAACAGATCCCCCTGGACCACAAGGGGCTGGAGGCCAGTGGGCAGGAGGGGCGACGCTCCTAGGAGGCCAAGGTGGATAAAAATGTACCCAGGTGGGAGGCCGCCCTCAGGCCTCAACTGTCCCTAAAGTACCAAGCGCTGAGATTTGCTCTGGCAAATCTGGAGGTATCCCCAATCAGATGACCTTTGCCAACCTCTCCTGCTGCCCAGCCATGCTTGAGTTTGGGAGGGTGACAATGGTGTCTGCTGCTCCCATGGCGACTGCTAAAGGCTTCCCTCAGGCAGCTTCTCCTTCGCCCTTAGGAGGGTATCCTTTCTGGAAGGGTCTCAGGAGCCTCAGATGCACCTGGCGCTTTCGTGGCCAGCCCCGGACATAGCAGCTCCCAGAGACAGGACAACAGGGTTCGTGTACCTGGCTTCTCCTTTAGGCCCAGTCTCGTCTGAGTTGATTTTGAAAGAAATATTTATACTAAACGGCTGAAGCGGAGGGAAGATTTCACCACCTCTTATCTCTTGTAGTTTAGAAAAACAACCGACATTTCATTGACAAGTGACCCTGTGGCGCCTGTGTTTGTGGCTCGTTTCTCTGGGGAGCCTCCTCTTCCCAGAGCCCTGTCTCAGTTTACATAGCTCTGCTCACTTCCTCTCAGACTCCCGGGGGAAAACAAGATTCTCATGGACATGCCGCGTCTCTGGTAAGGTTCCCTGAGTCTTGCGAGGGCTCGAAACTTGAGACTGGCATTGCTCCATGTTCCATCTATGTGATGGTGACTCCCAAACCTAGACCTCCAGCCAAACATCTTGAGTCTCTCAGCTTTGAGGAGCCCTGGAGACTCTCCCACCACCCCCAGTCCCAGCACCGCCCCCCCAAGTCGTACAGTGCCTTGGCCCAGAGCGATGTGCTCAGCTTGGTCCCACCTGTCCCTCCCCTTACATAGGCTCTTCTGTCCACCGCCCCCCAGGCTGCCCATGCACTCCCCCGAAGACCGCCAGGCAAAGGTTCTCTCGCCCCACACCCCACCAGTGTGCCTCTCTTTCGGGCTGTGGCAAAGTTGGTAGGCTCCAGCACTCACCCTTCTCCAAGGAACCAAGCATAAACCTAGCGTGGAAATCTCTGTGTGCATGCGCCTTCCCCCTCATACCCACTGCCATCTTCCCCCCGCTCAGTCTGCCACCCTATACCCTCAGCCATTTCTTCATGTGTTCCCTCCAACTCTTGGCTTAACTTGGTGATTCTCAACCTTAGACACATCAGAATCCCCTCGGGGGGTTTCTTTCTTTTCTTTCTTTCTTTCTTTCTTTCTTTCTTTCTTTCTTTCTTTCTTTCTTTCTTCTTTCTCTTTCTTTCTTTCAAGGGGGAGATTTTTTTTTTTTAATTTAAATTCAATTTAGTTACCATATACTGTATTATTAGGTTCAGGGGTACAATTCAGTGATTCATCAGTTGCATATAACACCCAGTGCTCATTACATCACGTGGCCTCCTTAATGCCCATCCCCCAGTTACCCCATCCCCTCACCCACCTCCTCTCCAGTAACCCTCAGTTTGTTTCCTAGAGTTTAGCATCTCTTATGATGCCTCCCTCTCTGTTTTCATCTTATTCTCTTTTACCTTCCCTTCCCCTGTGTTCATCTCTTTTGTTTCTTAAATTCCACATTTCAGTGAGATCATATGGTATTTGTTTTTCTCTGACTGACCTATTTCACTTAGCGTAATACCCTCTAGTTCCATCCATGTCATTGCAAATGGCAAGATTTCATTATTTTTGATGGCTGAGTAATATTCCATTTTGTGTGTGTGTGTGTGTGTGTGTGTGTGTGTGTGTGTGTGTGTGTGTGTGTATAAAACATCTTCTTTATCCATTCATCTTTCGATGGATATTTGGGCTCTTTCCATATTTTGGCTATTGTAGACATAGCTGCTATAAACATTGGGGTTCATGTGTCCATTCAAATTACTGTTTGTACCCTTTGGATAAATACCTAGTAGTGCAATTGCTGGGTCATCAGGTAGATCTATTTTTAACTTTTTGAGGAACCTCCATTCTGTTTTCCAGAGTGGCTGCACCAGCTTGCATTCCTACCAACAGTGTATAAGGGTTCCCTTTTCTCCCCATCCACACCAACATCTGTTGTTTCCTGAGTTGTTCATTTTAGCCATCCTGACAGGTATGAGGTGGTATCTCATTGTGGTTTTGATTTGTTGGGAGATTTTATTTTTAAGTTATCTGTACATCCAACGTGGGGTTCGAACTTAGAGCACCAATATCGAGTTGCATCCCTACCAACTGAGCCAGCCAGGCACTCCTCCCTTGGGGAGATTTCTCAGAAGATGCTGCTACCCAAAAAGGCCTGATTACCCAAATTTGTGAGGCCCAGTGTAAAATGAATTTGCAGGGCTCCCTGTTAAAAAATTATTAAGAAGTTCAAGATTGCATTAAACTAAGCATGGGGTCCTTCCAAATGTGGGGCCCAGTGGGACTTGTGCCTATGAAGCCAGCCCTGGGCCCAGGCACTTTTCCTAACCATTCAGATTTAATTAGCCTGGGTGGGGCCCTGGAATCTGCATTATAAAAGCTTCCTAGGAGGTGCTAAGGTGACTAAGCTGGCTGCTGCTGGCTGACCCAGAGAGAGATACTGCATCTGCTTCCCAAGTGGAAACTGTTTACTCTTATGCTCTTGACTTTGGGGCTAGGAATTGGGCTCACATCTTCCTTGTTCTGCACTGTCACTTCCAGAACATTTCTTTCATGGTTTTGCAAATTACATGCTTAATTGAGGCTAAGGTCATTCAGATCTTTTCCTTGCCCTAGTCTAGGTCATTTCTGCACTTTGGTACATTTCTTTATCCAACCAATATTTAGCAAATGGTTCACAACTTTCTCCACCCCCATTCATGTTGCTGCTTCAGAATCCTTACAGCTGGCCCAGCCACGATCTTGGCCTCTTGGATCCTTGCCCTCCCATCTCCAGTGACCTCCCCTTTCCTCCTCCTCAGCCCCCACTCCCATGCCCATATGGACTTGACTGACAGTCCAGGCTCCTCCACCTCTGAATCTCAAACCCAAGTGCTCCCATTCATATCCTAACTTTTCCCTCAATTCCATAACCCCACTATATCTGTCACTCAATTCCATTGGGCCTTTGGACCAATGACCCCTCCAGATATTCCTTGTCCATTGTTTTCACTCTCTTCAGCTTCCATTCTATCTTGCTTAGATTCAATGGTCTAGTCATTTAATTACTCCCTTCCAAATACTGTACAGTCTCTCCCTCCTCTGTCCTCACATCCCACCATTTAGCAAAATTCCAACCCTGGATGAACATCAGCATCCATCTTCCCCACACCTGCCCCCGGCCAGCAGAGTGCTGCCGGAGGCAAATCCCACAGCTGCATGGACTACCTTGCATTCTGTCACACTGAGGAAAGAAAACCAGTTGCCCAACATGCATTCCCAAGTTTGCACTCAGCTCTCTTCGCAGATGCTCTCTACCTTCCTTGCCTCCCATCTTCTCGGGAGCTGTTTGTAGGAATTATCTTCCTGTTTCTTCCATCTCTTCTCTGTTCTGGATCCTTCCCATCCGTAGGTAAGTGCCCTGGATTCTGCAGTTTTTAAAAAGGAAACAAGGGAGAAAAAGAAAGGGAAAAGTGAGGTGAGGTGAAGTAAGGAGAGGAGAGAAGAAAACAGAAGAGAAAAGAAAAGAAGTCTCCTCATCTCCCTCCAGCTCCTAACTTCTTGCTCTTTCCTTCATGGCCACACTTTCTGAGCATGATGTCTCTCTCTCTCTCACCTCCCATTTACTCCTCACTCCCTTCCCCTGGCTCTCATTCCACCATTTCAGTGAAACAGTCCTTGATAAGACCACCAATTACTTCCGTTTTAAACAGAATGGCCATGTTGAGCCTCTTCTTCCTTGACCTTTCAGCATCACTGGAACCGGAACTCTCTCCTTCCTGAAATACACTCTCCCACTGGCCACTCACCACCATTTTCCTTTCCTTGTTCTCTGGCTGCCCCTCTTCAGTTCCCTTAGGGATTCTTCCTCCTCTATATAACTATATGTTGGACTTCTTTAAGGTTTGATTCTAGGACCTCTTATTTCTCCCTCTACTCTCTATGCCTGGATAATCTCATCCATTTTCATATTTGCAAATATCATGTAAATGCTGACTCATTTTATCTGCAGAGACATGAAATGTAAGTGTCCATTTCTCTCACATTAAATAAGCATCTTGGGCTGATTTGGTAATGCTATGGTTTGGGGGCACCCAGGCTCCTTCTGTCTGGTTCTTCTGCCACTCCCAATGCATTGCATTCATCTGCATAGTCCCAGATAACTCCATGCCTATATTCCAGCCTTCAGGAAGAGGTAAAGTAGCAGGGAGCAGACAGGCCCCTTCTTTAAGGACACTACCCAGAAATTGCAGGCATCACTTTTGCAAACATCCCGTTAGCCATAACTTCAACAGCTGGCCACACCTAACTCCAAGGAAAACTGGGAACTGTAGGTTTTATTCTGGGTGGTCGCATGCCCCCTTAAATTTCTCTTCGCGTGCAAGAAGGGGAAAACCAATACTTAGAAAAACTAGCAAAATTGGCCACAAGCATCAGCTGGATTTGCCAATTCTTTATTTTGTCCAACAAGGACGTTTTTTTTTTTTAAACTACCACCTATTGCCATCTCTTCATAAAAGAAAGGACATTTTTAATACCAAAATTGGAGAAGACATAATCTCAAAATAGAAAACAGTCTTTTTAAAATTAAATGAATTTAGATTTATGGAAGACAGCACAGTATCATCCTCATTGTTCTCATTTCCCTTGAAACTGGCACGAGCATCCAGCTCCTGGCCTAAACTGGAAGCCATGACTGAAGCATGGCTTTAGAGCTTCGTCAGTATCATCTTTATTTCTCTACCCTACCTTGATTTAGGGGGATGGCTATGATAGCTGCCACCTGGTAGTACTACGGAAATCGAAGCCTCCACCCCCTCAAGTCCCTTCCCATTTCCAAACGCCCCAGGACAGTTAGCGTTCACTGCTGTGGCTGCAGGACCTAACCCCATTGCAGGACTGTATGTTACATCTGGGGTCTCCAGAAAGCTTGGCCACATCACTCCTGCCACCCCCCAAAAGGGGAATTTCCCCAGCAGAGACAATGCCATCTCCTTTTGGCCAATCTTGAAAGGTCACACCTTTTCTAACAGCGGTTCCTCTTTCTCCCTCCACATCCCTTCCATGTAGAACAAGCCCAGGAGACCAGCCCAGAGGACCCCTAAGGGAGGCTGAGCAGTGTCTCATCCACCAACAGCCACATCTATCACAGAAGGACTCAATGGTTTGTCTTGATTTACATTAAGGTGAGTCCTTCCCCAGACCTCTGCTCTTCTCTGTGGTCAAGAGAGTCATCCTCACACTCAGACCCCTCAACATTTCTCTAGGACGCTTGTGGGTAGATAGTCATTCAGATTAGGTCATGGAATAGAAGTGAAGCTAAAGGGCTGAGAACTCTCCCCTGGCTCAGAGCAATTAAGAAGAGGTGCTCTGTACTCCCTTTCTTTTCCTCCATTTGCAGGGTATATTTTGGGGCATTGGGGCAGGCTTTCAGCTGTGTTGTTGGAAAGGAAGCCTTGGGTGAGTTAGTTTTCTGACTTAGTTCTCTTGTGTTCTACCTTTCGAAAATGAAATGTTTTGCTTTCACATAGGATCCTTCACCGCATGTTCCAGAATCCTAAAAACTAAGATTTTGTTGTTGTTCTTGTTGTTGTCAAGGATCCCCCCTTTTTTCATGTAGACATTGCTGAATTAGAATCTTAAAATTTCAGTGCTAGAAGGGGCTTAGGGATCATAAGATCCTACAGTTTCATTTTATGGGTAAGGAAAGTGAGGGGCAGAGAGGTGAGAGGCCCGCCTGAGGTCCACAGTAGCCAGCCCCAAGGTCCGGGCCCCAAGATTCTGCACCCTTGGCCAGGACATGGCGGGTGGAGGGGGGTGGCTGGGCGGGGAGGGGAGCACCTGGCCTGAGAAACTGGAGCATCGCCTTGAAGGATGAGACGCCGGGTCCTGGCATGTTCTTGACAGCCTCCCCTTGCCCCTGAACTTCATAATAGCTGCTTGCCCTCCATGCCACATGAAGCTGATAAACAGAGGAAATTCTCACGGGAGGGTTCTTCAAGATCTGTTAAGAAAAGTTTCTCTTGTTTACAGCAGAGTGCATCCTAAGATGCAATGCCAACAGGGTTTGCTTCTTTGTTTATTTTAACCAAGAAGGGAAATTAGTGGCAAAAGAATATTTTGATAATGAATGGAAAGTTAGTCATGACATTTTTGAGGGGGGGAAATATAAATAAACTGTTTTTTTAAATGGAGCTGTCTCAACAGATGATAGAGAGGATTCATGGGTTTCAGCCAGTTTGAAGAGACACTTGGGGTGCCTGCAGTGCCCGCTGTGGGTTTCTGCTTCCCCCATGCACGTAGTAGAAGCCTTGGGGGCAGGGGGAGTGAGGTGTGTGTGGATGCGTGTGTATATGTCTGTGTGTGATCTCCTAAAGCAATCCTTGTTAATGGAAACGTTTTTAAATATTTGCAAACGGATCTCAGAACTTGACAGAACACAACGGTATCTATTTCAAAACAACCTGGGAGTATTTGGTGTCTGCTTGGGCCTGGAAATTTCCACTGTGGCCAGTGCTCCCCCGCGTTTTCCTTCCAACCCAACTCACTTCAAGTGGCATGATTTGATTAAGCATTTCTTCACTTTTAATTGCATGCCAAGGCCCCAGGGCATCATTTGTTGGGTGGCCTTGAGTGGGCTGTAGTGGGGGCGGAAAGACATGTCAATCTAGAAAGGTTTGTGCCTGACTTGCTCTCCGGTATAATTCTGTCCTGTACCTGGCAAGCTTTCCCATTATTAGGAACAGGCCTGTCTTGGCTGGTGGTGGTTTTCAACAGTTTCGGGCAAGGAGCATCCAGGGGAGAGCCTGCTCCCAAGGAGCTCCTGGCCTGACGGGAAGGTGGGAGGGCATCACACTGCACTTGGCTGAATTCCAGTCACCACCTGGGAAATTATATCCCTCAGCTGCCCACTCGCAAACTCTCTTACCACAGTATTTTAGAAAAACGTTGTTGAATAATATAAAAAAAAAAAAAGATCTTAACCTCCAAGCACAGTCTACGCCTCTGTAAAATGAGGTAATGCTACAACCTCATGGGGTTGAGGTGGGTGTTAGAAATATCATAGATCAAGTTCTGGAACATGGTGAAACTCTGCAAATCATATTTATAGATGGCACCCTGGACTGTCACAGTATCTATTATTCCCACCCTCCCTCTGCAGAGAACACCCATTGTGTTCAGACATCCGCCCCACTCCCATGTAGCTGTGAGCCCAGGGCAGGGCCTCTTCGGAAAGGGGCCCTCCATTCTCAGTGGCCAGTGATTCCCTCAGGATGACCCTGCAACACACTGATGGCCACTAAGACATGAACAGAACCCGCAGCTGGAGGTACAGTGAAGCAGGAATGGGAGTGTCCTCTCCCCCTGAGAGAAAGCCACAGGAAAATTCTCCCTCATTCCTCAGGATGCTATTTCTCAGGTTGGTGCTGCCATCTTGAAACCAGCTGGAAGATGAGGCCAATTTCCAAGGATGACAGGCATAGAGAAGGAAAGAAACGGTCCTGGAGAGCCATACCATCCATGTTGCCAACCGAATACACTCAATGTGACTGGTCTTTTCCAAATCTTCTCCAGCTGGAAATCTTTGCCCCGCCACTGGTGAGCTGCCCCTCCCACTAGTGAGCCACTCCCCCCAACTATTGAGCCATCCCCCCACTAATGAGTCACTCCCCCACTAGTGAGCGACCACCCCAACTTGTGAGCCATCCTCCCTACTAGTGATCCAACCCTCCCACCAATGAGTCACCCCTCCACTAGCGAGCCATCCTCCTGATAGTGAGCCATCCCCCCAGTAGTGAGCTGGGCCTGACTAGTGAGCAGTGATTCATCCTTCCTCACAAACAGGAGCCTGAAGGGGAGATATGCACACGTTGGAAGGGTCTTCTGGACTTCTCCCAAAGAGCAGGAGCCAGGAAGATGGAAAGAGAGAACCCTAGCAGAGGTAAGAGCACCAGCTCACCAGAGGAGAGGGTAAAGGAAATTTCATCTCAGAGAAGATTTACAAACGAACAACGCTGCTGTGCATTTTCAGATACTGCTCCTGGGACACACCAAGCAGCTGTGGGCTTTACGGGGTTTTGGCATTATAACTACTCCATCCACTGGGAGGTTCTGGCCACAAAGAACAGAAACCCTGACTGGAACGAGCATAATCAATATGGGAATGTATTATTTTATGTCATAAATATTCCCTATAGGGAGCCTCAGGGCCAGTTGAATAAGTGGTTCAAGAATGTCAACAAGGACCCAGTTCTTTTCCTCTCGCTGCTTTTGGTGTGGGCTTCATTCTCTGTCTGGTACCAAGACGGCGGCAGGAATTCTAGGCATTCTAATAATGACCCCCACCAAGAAAACAGCTGCCTTTGCATTCCATGCCACTCAAGTACTGCTGACTAAAGATGAATGGGTTTTGAATGAGGACAACATCCAAGGTCCCAGTGCCCAAAGTGACATTTAGGTCCAGGGAAACATTTGACAAACCATGAAAAGACAGCCTGCTGGCCCTGCATTCACCAAGGACAAAGAAGGAGGCTCAAGATCACGGCAGCCGGCTTGGAATGTGGAAACAACATGCTCCACATCCCAGGGCATTCAGGGCAGCCTCCATCCCAGATCACTCGATTCGAGGGGGATCGCAGCAAGACACTGGTTAAGCAACGCAGGCGGTGGTAAAGCAGTCCGTGCCCAGAGCCCCCATGGCCTTGCGATCCAGGGGAATGATGGTTGTCCATGACCGGACTAGGCTGCCAGAGCCTTGTCCCCAGCACCCCACCAGCATTTCTCAGCCTCTGGGCTTCCAGATCTTCTGCAGAAAGACAGCTGCTAACCTGTAGTTGGCTCACGGGATGAAGAGGGAAGAGACAGACCTGACTCTATGTCAAATCTCTCTTTTAGAAAATAATCAAGAAATTCCCCGGAAAACGGAGGATATTTGCAACACACATGACAATGGTTTGGTTATCCTTATTTTAGTATGAACTCTTACAGACCAATTTATTTAAGTGAACACATACGTAAAAGACACAAAATTTACAACATATAAAAATGCTGCCACTCACTAGTAATAAAAAACTAAAGTTAAAAAATGAGATGCATTTGTTTCTTTCTCTCTTTTTTTTTTCCTGTTCTGTTTGTTTGGCACGGCTATTATGCACTGCTAGGGGCGATATAAATTCATGCAATCTTTCTAGAGGTAAGTTTGGCAAAATAGAGCAAAAAGACTTAAACACGTACATAACCTCTGAACCAGTGATTTCACATTCAAAAATGTATCTTGAGGAAGTAACCAAAGAAGTGTGCAAAGCAGTCCGGCACACTCATGAATATTCACTATGGTGCTGCTTTTGACATTGCAGTGCTGGAAATTACCAAAACGTCTACTGGTATTTGGATTAGCTAAATGGATGATGGCACATTTCTTCCGTACTCTGCAGTCACCAAAAAATAATGCAAAAAATAATAATTTATCAGAGTTAAGTTAGAAGAGAGAGTTAAAGATCATCAAGGCCAGTGTCAATTTTGGTAACCATTTGCATGGAACAACTTTGCATTATCTTTACATTCAAATGTCACGCACATAGAGTATACACAGAAGAAATATTTAAAATTTTTAACAACTGGTTTCCAAGAACGAAGGGCCATGGCCCCAAATCCAGTTTGTCTCGGTGCTAGAATTATTTTCATTACCTACTTTGTATGTCAATTACCCTCCCCCACAAAGTAGTTTTACTTAATTATTTAATGGATTAAATAATTATTTAAATAAATAGCATTATTTATGCCCACACATTCGTAGCTTTATTATAATTTATAATGTGTTTTCACTTTTCCACTTTTTTTTTTAAAGATTTTATTTATTTATTTGTCAGAGAGAGAGCACAAGCAGGGGGCGCGGCAGAGGGAGAGGGAGAAGCAGGCTCCCCACTGAGCAAGGAGCCCAATGTGAGACTCAGTCCCAGGACCCTGGGATCATGACCTGAGCCGAAGGCAGATGCTTAACTGACTGAGCTACCCAGGTGTCCCATTTCCACTTTTTTTTTATAGTAAAATGTATTACTTATCAAAACAGTTGAGGAGTTAAGTGATAAGAACTCTTCATCCACTGTCCTTTATTCTGCCCTCCCGGCCTTTGCTCCATGTCTGCTCTCCAGTTTGGGAATCCCAAAAGCCTCTCAAGCAACCACATTCTTCAAAAAATAAGCATCTGATCTTGATATCAATAATCAGATTTTTGTCCTCGACTGGGGGAAACATCCCTGCACTCTCTGGGGATGCCAAGCAGAGGGTACAAATCTGGAAGCTCCTTAAAGTCTTGCTTACCAGGTGGTTCTCCCACCATTGGTGACAGTTCAAACACCTGCTGCACTTCAGGAAGGCGGTCCAACCCCGTCCATCAAAGGCTTAAATGCACAAAACTTTGGCCCATATTTCCCCTCTAGGTTCTGCTCACACACTTACAAAAAGATGTCTGCACAAGTATACCCCCTGAAGTGTTGTTGGAAATAGCAAAAAATATGGGATATAGACCCACTGTCTATGAAGAGAGGATCATGAATGTATGGGAAATCCATATGGGAAAACATGAGGCACAGCTACATGAGCTCATAGGAAAACACATCCAAAAGGTAGCAATAAGTAAAAAAAACTAAATCTACAGAGCAAGTATACTACGATCCTATTTGTGCTAAAAAAAAAAAAAAAAAAAAAATCTGTGTGCACATAACATTTCTGGAAAGGTCCATGAGAAGCTGTAAGCAATGCGGTCTTTTGGGAATCAGAGGGAGAGGGAGGGGTGAGTGGTTGGGGCTCCTTTTCTTTCCACTTTATAGTCTTTTGAAATGTTATAACTTTTTGTCATGGGTAATAATAATTTTTAAAGATCTGCTTCCTGACCTTGTAGGGCAGACCTAGGCAAAACAATGGATGTGAACCACTGAGCCGAGCAAGTGCTCTCCAGCTTGGGTGTTAATTTACGTGTCAGGGACTTGCCCACAGAGTGATTTCCGTTTTAGCAGTCAAGGTCATCTCAGGGCAGTGCTTCTCAGACTTTTCCACAGAAGTACCCCTGATGACAAAACAGAACAAACACGTAACCTCAAGGGATGAAGGAAATTGGCCCAAATCTCTGCCTCCAGCAAAATTTCTTTAGTGTGCAGACTATCCTAAAAATTCAAGAAAGTTCTGAATTTTATTCCACCATAGAGTTGTCTTTGACTTATTGTAAAAATGAGTTTTCTCCTCAAATTTTATTTGTGGAATTCTAGTCACTATCTTGGTAAACCCCTTACTCCCACTTTAAATGGATAAAAATCTCCAGATAAAACTTAACAAGAAAAAGATTTATTCATAGTCAGGCTCTCAGGCAAGAAAAGTTGAAAGGATAGAGGGAAGTCAAGATGAGAAACTTCTGGAAACCAGGACTTGATACCGGCTGAGAGGTGCAGATTCAATGTCCATGCAGAGGAGGAGCTGATCTAAAACACAGGGCTGGGTTTTGCAGAGTGCTGCTCTTGACATGAAATGAGAACCAAGGATTAGAAACATCCTACCCACCAGTCTGAGAAGTAACAAGAACAATTGCCATCTACTTGGACTTTGGGGAAGATAGAGAAAAATACTAGAAATCAGCCACCCAGGCTGGCACTGTTGATAAATATAAATTCAAACTATCTGCCCAGTGCAGTGGTCCCAAGCCACAGCATCAATGTCAAAAGTAGTTCAGTACTAGAGAAATTCATAAGGGTCCTGGTGGAAGAAAAATCAAAACTGCCCTGTAGGGGTGGTCCTCATACTCAGGGAACTGGGACTTACCATGAAAATATGAGCCACACTGAAGATAAACAGAAATAGTAAAATGCACGAGGCAATGAATCGCCGCCATGAGGGAAAATCACAGATGCAACAGATGGGAAAAAATGAATATCAAGAACCAAAGATAATAGGACAATATAAAAGAGATACCTAACATATTTAAACATATAAAGGAAGAAACATAAACCATAGGCCCAGAATGAAAATAGATGGGGATAGGGCCAAAGGACCAAAGAGAAGTTTGAGAAAGAAAACTTATAAACTTCCTGTGGGAAACTGGAATTGATGTAGTATTTCTGCCACAGATGAGGAGAGTACCAGTGTACTGAAAGATTAGAGGAAATTACCCAACATGCCTCAAAAAAATAAAGAGATGGAAAATGTGAGAGAGAAATCAAGAAACGTGAACATTTGAATGGGAAAAACCAATGTATAACAAGAGGAGTTCCAAAACAGAAAGGAAAGGACTCAGCAATTTTCAAAGACATAAGGGCTTAGATCCTCAATATCGGAGTAAAATATGAACCCTCAGTTAAAGTAGTACACCAAAATCTGAGAACGATCATTAAAATAAACCCATCCCTACACGCATCATAGTGAAACTACAGAATACCAAAGACAAAGAGAAAAATCCATCTTCAAAGCAAGGCAAGTGGGAAAAAAATTAACAAGGCTGAAGAACTAAATCATATAATAAATAAGAGAAATAGAGAACATCTCCTTTTCAAGTGACCACAGAACAAACCTCAAAATTTCCAAAAAACAAAAACAGAACAGAAAACATTCTTTAATGACAATGTAGAAATTAATGTCAAAAATCTGAAGACAAAAACCCTTCCTTGAAAATTTTAAACACTCTTTCAAACAACTGTGGAGTCAAAGGAAAAAATACAAACTGATAGCACAGAACAAGAGAAGAGGGTAATAAGGAAGATATGACTGTGAGCGCTTACAGCGATATAGCAAAAGCAGCACGGAATGAAAATGCATATGCCTTACATAGTTTCATTAACAAACAGAAAAAGTAAAAATAAGCAAAGGAAATAACATAATAAATAAGTTAGAAAAAACCATCAAATAAACTGAAGCATAGGATAGCAAAAGGAATATATTAATAAAAAGTTAAATAAATAAATAAATAAAGTTAAAATATAATGATTATAAAACAGAAGACTATAGAACTAGTTAATAAATTCAAAAGCTGGGTTTTTTTGAAGAACAAAATAATAAAATATACAATTTTATGGCTAATGAAATCAAGAGGAAGGAAGAAAGGGCAAATATATAAAATAAGATTAAATGGATCCAATAACTGGAAAAACCATGGAAATTAAACAAATCACCTAAAAGTAGTTTTCCCAGTGTCATAAAAATAATTTTTCAAACACATTTGGAAACATGGATGAAAAGGACAGTGTTCTAGAGCCGAGGTCTCCAATACAGCAGCAACTAGCCACACATGGAAACTGAACACTGAAAATGTGGCCAGTCTAAGCCTGGATGCATTGTAAGTATAAAATACACACTGGATTTTGAAGACTTATGAAGCAAAAAAAAAGAATATTTCACTAATAATTTTAATTGATCACATGTTGATAATATTGATAATGATAATATTTGAGATATATTTGGTTAAATAAAATATTATTTTAAAATAATTTTACCTGCTTTTTTTCACTTTTTATTTTTTATTTTTTATTTTTTTAAAGATTTTATTTATTTATTTGACAGAGACAGAGATAGCGAGAGCAGGAACACAAGCAGCAGGAGTGGGAGAGGGAGAAGCAGGCTCCCCACCGAGCAGGGACCCCAATGCGGGGCTCGATCCCAGGACCCTGGGATCATGACCTGAGCCAAAGGCTTAACGACTGAGCTGGCTACCAGAAAACTTGATATGTGTGACTTATATTTATATTTGACAGTGCTGTGAAAGAAAAAATAATTTGTTAAAACTGACTCCAGAAGAGAGAGAAAATTGAATAAACTAATAGCTGCAGAGGAGCAAAGAAATTTGTCACACAGTTTCTCCCTGCCACTCTGCAGTAAAAGCTCCAGACCAAGATGATTTTCTGTTACAGAGGAGTAATTCCAATGGTATTTAAACTATGCTAGAGCATTTTTAAGAGAAAGATTTTTAAATGTTCTTCATAGAATAAGCATAATACCAAAGTCTGACAAGGATTGCTCACGAAAAAAAGACCTCATACATTACTTTCACTTAAGGATACTAAAGCAAGAAACCAACAAACAATGACAACAACAAAGACTAAATAAAACAGTGACAAACACGGTACTTGGGCTTCCAGGTAGAATACAATAGGTCAGAAAGATCAACGTTCTCTCTGTAAGGCAGTAATGATGACTGGGTAAGTTTGAAATAATCGTATTTTCAAGACAGTCAAGAACCATGAAAACAAGGACTAGATAAACAGAAAATTCCAGAGAAGTAAGATTCCATAGTACATGAGCTGATACTCACCAGCTGGATGTGGGCTCAAACAGATTACACAGGAGGAGAAAGCGGCAGAATTTGGTTAATGCAATGGATTGGAAATTTAAAAAGTCCAAAACATGGGGTGCCTGGGTGGCTCAGTTGGTCGAGCATCCAACTCTTGATTTCAGCTCAGGTCATGATCTCAAGGTCCTGGGATCAAGCCCCAAGTCTGGCTCTGCACTCGGCAGGGAGTCTGCCTGGGATTCTCTCTCCCTCTCTGACCCTCCCCCAGCTTGCACTCTCTCTCTCTCTCTCACTTCTCGGTCTCTCTCTTTCTCTCAGATAAATAAAGAAATCTTTAAGAAAAAAAAAAAGAGTCCAGGGATACCTGGGTGGCTCAGTCAGTTAAGCGTCTGACTTCGGCTCAGGTCATGATCTCAGGGTCCTGGGATTGAGCCTTGTGCTCAGTGGGGAGTATGCTGGTCCCTCTCCCTCTCCCTCTGTCCCTTCCCTGCCTCGTGCTCTCTCTCTCTCAAATAAGTAAGTAAAATCTTTAAAAAAAAAAAAAAAAGAGTCCAAAACACAAGGCTAATTTTCCTCATGAGACATTTGCTAAGTTCTGGGGTTGGGGGGGTGTCCAAAAGGCTGGGGCTGGGCTAGAAAGGCAGAGAGAAATATCCTGCAGTCTTGTAGGTGCTTAGGAAACAGTCCCATTAAGTGGAGAGGCCTGCCAAACACATGACCAGTCTTTCCCTCAAGACATTTGCCGAATTTTAACTTGCTTGGAGTGGTTTCTTAGCTCAAACCTCCAAAAGGCAGGACTTTCAGGGCAAACCAGAGGTGGAATGCATCTTACTAAACTAGAATCCAGCCCCAACCCGACTCAGTCTCTGATCAGACTACAGCAATCTGCTTTTCACCTCATCTACCTACAAGAAGGAAAAGGCAACTCTCAGAGGTGGACGATACCAGCCCTAGCTTCTATGCTTCTAAAGTAATATGATAAATGTGTTAAAGGAAATAAATGGAATCCGTGAAGATAATCAGGTGGACATTCTACAACCAAAAATACAATAGCTGAAATTAAGAACTTGGCTTTAAAAGAAGACTGTATATAGCAGAAGACAGGATTGGTAAACTCAAAAATAGATCAACAGAAAACTCTAATATAAAGCACAGAGAGAATGGAGCACAAGTGATACATGAGACACAGTCTAAAGATCTAATATATGTATAACTGGAGTCAAGAGAGGAAAGAAATAAGGGCAGAAGCAAAGTTTGAAGAGACAATGGCCAAGAATCTTATAATATTGATGAAAGATGTCAACTCATTGATCCAGAGTCTCAGTGAACCCCAGGGAAGATAAATAAAAAGAAAAATGCGTCTAGACACATCTAAGTGAAGCAATGAAGATCAATGACAAGGAGAAAAATCTTAAAGGCATCCAGAAAAAAAAAAATGCACATGACCTTCAATGAAGCAACAGTAAAACTGATGATTGACTTTTTCAACAGAAACTGTGAAAGCCACAAGACAATGAATGGAATGATAAATTTAAAGCACTGAAAGAAAAAAAAGAACTATCAAAGTAGGATTCTATAACCAGCAAAAGTCCTTTAGATAAAGGCACAATCAAAATTTTTCAGGCATCAAACAAACAAACCCGAAATAACATTTTCGAACCCCGAAATAATTCATCCCCTGTGGAGAAGCCCTACATGAAATACTAAAGGACATTTTTTTGAGTAAAGGAAAAATGTTCCCAGATGGAAGCACAGAACTTCAGAAAGGAACAAAGAACAGTGGAAAGAATAAATACATGGGGAAAGACAAAAGAATAATGTTCTGGTTTGAAGTCAAAAGAATAAGAATGTCTTGTGAGCTTTACAACATATGTAGAGGTAAAATTATACAACAATACCCCAAAGTGCAGGGTGGAGTAAATGGGCTTAAACTGTTGTAAGATTATTGCATTATTAATTAAGAGATAAAAGTACCAATTTAAGGGTGTCTGGGTGGCTCAGTCTGTTAAGCGTCTGACTTTTGATTTCGGCTCAGGTCATGATCTCAGGGTGGTGAGATCAAGCCCCATGCAGGGCTCCATGCTGGGCATGGAGCCTGTTTAAGATTCTCTCTTTGTCCCTCCCTCTGCCCCTCCCCCCACCTCCCTCTCTTAAAAAAAATACCAATTTAAGGTCAAAGATAATAAGTCAGAGATGCATAATGAAATATTTAGGTCAATCACCTCCCAAAGAAGTATAATTAAAAAGCTAATAGACGATGGGGTGCCTGGCTGGCTCAGTTGGAAGAGCATGCGACTCTTGATCTCAGCGGTTGTGAGTTCAAGCCTCACACTGGGCATAGAGATTACTTAAGTGAAAAATTAAAACTTTAAAAAAAAAAGCTAATGGATGAGAAAATGGAATAGGAAAATACATGATTAATTCTCAGCTCTGTTGATTTATTTCTTTAATCCTACTTATTTCTATCTTGAAATCATGTTATCAAGGACAGACAAACTAGATTCTTGGGTTTTTTTGTTGAATTAACCCTTTTATCATAAAGAAACACTTCCTTTTCACTCTAGTAATACTTCTTGCCTTAAAGTATAGTTATTCTGTTACTAAGTCAGTCAAATTTCTTTTTGCTAGTATTGTGTGGTATAACTTTGTAATTCTCTAGTTTCATCCTTAACCTTGTCCTTATGTTTGATTTGTGCTCACTGTAAACAGTCTATGCCTGGGTCTCAACTCTTTTTATTTAGTCTGACTGCTTTATTCTTTTAATTGGAGTGTTTTACATTTACACTTCAACTAATTACCAATATAGTTGCATGAAATCCTACCATGTTGCTATTTGTTTTTTATTTGTTCCATCTGTTTTATTCCTTTGTTCCTCATTTTTCTGCCTTTTTTGAGGATTAATCATATATTTTTTTATTCCATTTTTCTCATCTATTAGCTTTTCATACTTTTATGTGCAGATTCTTATGCATATATTGCAAATATACATATATACCCACATACATATGCACATGCATAAACTCATCCACTTATACACTTAAGTTTTGTGTACTTTTACTATCAATAAAAATGTTAAAAAATACACTACCAAACAGAATTTATCAGCAAGTGAAGATAATAATGCACACCAGGACCAAATGGGGCTTATTCCAAGAATGCAAAGATGATTCAGCATTAGGAAATCCACTTAATTCTACGGAGAAAATTATGTAGTCACCTTCATACATGTTCAAATAGAATTTGACAAAATTTGACAATTCATTCTATTTTTCAAAGAAATAACATGGGAATAAATAGATACCTTTTAAATATATATCTGAACCTCAAAACCAAAAGCACACTCAATCAAGAAATACTAGAAGCTTTTCCCCTTAAGTCAGGAATAAGACAAGTGTTTGCTCACTATCACATGATTATTTAATTTTGTACAAGGGGTACTAGCCAATACAACTAGAAAAAGAACACAAAAGGATAAAAGTATAAAAATTGAGCAAAAAGAGGTAAAACTACCACTATTTTCAGGGGATTTGTTTTATTCTTTGAAACCCCAAGAGAAATAAGTGGAAATTATTACAGTCAACAGAGAATATAGTAGGATAGTAGGATATGTAAAATTAATCTACAGAAATCAATAACTTTTGTTCATACAAACAAATCAGTTAAGCAATATAATGTAAGAAAATAACTCATTTAGAATAAAAAAAGATAAAATCATTAAAAGTAAGGTTAACAGGATATGTGCAAGGCCTACATAATATTTTAAACACTCGTAAGTGAACAAAAAAAGAGAGAGAGGGAGAGAGAGAAAGTACAAGACTTGAATAGATTAAAAGACATACCATGTCCTTAGGAAGATTTTGCCTTATGTCAATTTCCCTCAATTTACAAGTATTAATTTATAAATCTTATCCCAATAAAAATATAAAAAATTTTTATCTATTCAAGGTGATTTTAACTTTCACAGGGAAAAATAAACAAGAATAACCCAAGTAATTTTGATAAAGAAAATAAATGAGGAATAGCTGTATCAAATATTTAAATGTACTTAAAGTCTTCAATAATTAAAACATTGTAACTGTAGAATATGACTAATCAGACTGACACATGGCACAGAATTGAAAAGCCTGAAAAATATCCAAATACATACAGAAATTTTAAGGTAAAGGTGACATCTCAAATACATGGGGGAAAGATGGACCAGTTGATAAGTGGTGTTGATAACAAACATTTTGAAAATTTTATTTATTTATTTGAGAGAGAGAGAGAACGAGTGGAGGTGGAGGGGCGCAGAAGGAGAGTGAGGGGGACAAGCAGACTCCCTGCTATCAGGGAGCCCACATGGGCCTCCATTCCAGGACCCTGATATCATGACCCGAGCTGAAGTCAGATGCTTAACCAACTGAGCCACCCAGGCGCCCTGATAAGAAATATTTTGTATCTAGACTTCACATCTATGGTAGAATAAATTCCAACTGCATAAACTTTAAATATAAAAATTTAAAACATAACAAAAATAGGAGATGAGGAAAGTCTTGCTAACTATGACTCAAAATCTAGAAGCCATGAAACAAATGGTCGACAATTTCAACTACATGAAAATCAAAACCTTCTGCATGGCAGAAAGCAAATTTTGAAAACCACCCAAAGCAGGGGCACCTGGGTGGCTCAGTGGGTTAGGCGCCTGGCTCTTGTTCTCGGCTCAGGTTTTGGTCTCAGGGTCTTGAGTTCAAGCCCCACGTTGGGCTCCACGCTGTGGCACCTACTTAAAAACAGAACAAAACAAAACAAACAAAAAACATCCTAAGCAAAGTCAATAAGTAAATGACAAAGTGAGAAATATGTGTAACTCATACCACAGAGGGTTTACTTCCCCAGTACATAAAGAGCTCCTGCACATGGATGAGGCAAAGACCAACAAACCAATAGGAAAATGGGCATGGATATGAACAATTCGCAGGAAATGCACTTGGTTCCTAAACATATGAAAATAGGCTCAATGTCAATCATAACAAGAATTCTACATATTAAAACCATACTGGGGGCGCCTGGGTGGTTCAGTCATTAAGCGTCTGCCTTCGGCTCAGGTCATGATCCCAGGGTCCTGGGATTGAGACCCCGCGGAGCAGGGAGCCTGCTTCTCCCTCTCCCACTCCCCCTGCTTGTGTTCCCCCTCTCGTTGTGTCTCTCTCTGTCAAATAAATAAATAAAATCTTTAAAAAAAATACTGATTAAAAAAATGATCAGAAATGGCAAAAATCCAAAAGCTTGAAAACAAACTCGGTTGGGGAGCTCGGGAGACACAGGCACTCTCTCTCCTCTGCTGTTCCTGGGAACAGATTTTGGCATACCCCCTGCAGAGGGTAATTTGGCAACATCTGTCCACGTTAGAGATGCATTTACCCTTTGACTCAGCCATTTTACTTCTAGGAATTTACCTTCTGCATAAACATAATCACGCTCTATGTGAGGTGCAAAGTTACCCATGGCAGCTTTGTTTGAAAGCAAAAGATTGCCAACAACTTAAATGTCCATATATAGGAGACTGTTTGGGCACCTTTTGCATAGTAAGTAAGCATCAGTGAAGGAGAAAAATGACAGGCTTTATGTACCATGATGGAAAGATCTCTAAGACACAGTTAACTGAAAAGAACAAGGTATAGAACAGCAGGTTGTATACCACAGAGCAAGTAGAAAGAGTTGGAAGTGGGAGAAGAATATATATTCAATTTGCTTGTATGTGCAAAAAAAAAAAAAGAAAAGAAAAGAAAAAGAAAAAGATCTAGAGATAAATTAGTAACAGTGACTACCTTTTTGAGGTGAGGGATGAGAAATGAGCTGATGGGAAAAGGTGCTTTCCACTGTGTGATGTTTTATAATTGTTGGTTTTTTGAATATATGATATATTACTTACTCAGAAAGTTAAATAAATAAATGTTTAGCTATGAGAAGGAAGCATAGGACAATGCCCCCTCTCCCTCCCTCTCTCGTCCCCAGAGCAACCTGGCTCCCACCCGGTGAGCTGAGGGACAAGCACGTGGCTGTCTTGGCTTCACAGAGGCAGGTGGGGGGGTGTAGCTGAGGCCCTGAAGGTTTTAGGACGTGCTCAGGCCTGTCCAGGGAGGTCAAGGGTGATTCTAGAGCTGGAAGCCCAGGGCTGGGAGCCTCTGCAGTGAGGAGTCCTGTGATTTCAGAATGGAGCCCTTGGTCCCCATGTGAGGAGGCAGGTGCCCGGGGTGGCCTCCGAAGGGCCCCACTACTGCGTTCTAGCGCTGCTGAGAGCTAGCTCTGAGCCAGCCAGCCAGCTCTGCAAAGGGCTGAGTGTCACAGCGTTGTGGCAAACTTCTCTATCCCTGATCACTCTCCTCGCCTGGCGAGACGCCTCAGACAGGATGACAAAAGCAAAGGAGAGTCAGCAACCTGGAAAGGAGGCTGGCCTGTCAGAGGAAGCTGCCTCCCCCCCCACCCCGCCCCCGCCGCCGGCGCTGACCCCAGGACCCTGGAATGGCCCAGTCAGGGAGTGAGGCTGAGGCCCCGACACCTGATTGATTTTGTGGTTTCTCCAGGGGAAACATTCCGTCCAGCAACCAACTTGGTTGCTGGTTGCTGGATGGAATGTTGGTGGTCATTTCCTTCTTCCTGAGGCCTTTCATCACCGTGTGGCTGGAGGACCATCCACAGCAGCCCCAGTGGTGGTCCGGCCACACTGGCCCAGGAGCCTGTGAGGGGCTACCAGCAGCTGCCAGCCTCCCCAACCCGAGAGGAGACGTGAGCCACAGAGCTCTCCCTGCCTCTCAACTTCAGGCACTCCCCTGGTCCACAAGCACCTGCTCTGATATCCTCGCAATCCCGGGGTACCTCTGGGGTTCCCAAAGCTCCCAGGCTCCTCCTCCCTTCGGGGCCCATCTGCAAGTGTTAGAAACTGCTTTGTACTGGTCACGAATTGCTTTTGCAGCTCAGCTGTACTCCCGACAAGACCGTGGCCCCTCTCAGAGCAGGGGTCTGTGTTATATCTCCTTGTGCTCTCCGGAGCCCCCCGCATGCGCGCTCGAACACATAGTGAGGCTTTCAACAAACGTCTGCTGGTTGCTTGCCAGTCTCCAAGCTAGAGATGGAGTTGCATTTCAGTCAGTGAAGCCCCAAGGGGGAATCTTCAGCACCACTGTACCCTGGCTGTCCCAACATTCACCTCGTCCCCATCACCCACTCCCCCTCCAGGGACAGCACCTGCCTTCGGTTTGGCTGGGAGGGCCACAGTCCCACCTCAGGTCCTTTGCACTGGCTGGCTCCCCCCACCCCCACACACACACCTGGAATGTTCTTCCCCTAGAAATCCATAGGGCTTAGCACCTCACCTCTTTGTCAGGTCTCTGCTCAAAGATGATCTTTTCAATGAGCCCTCCCCTACTCAACCATATTCAAAAATGACTTCCCGGGGCGCCTGGGTGGCTCAGTGGGTTAAGCATCTGACTCTGGATTTTGGCTCAGGTCATGATCTCAGGGTCGTGAGACAGAGCCCCGCCGTGGGACTCCGTGTTCAGCGGGGAGTCTGCTTAAGATTCTCTCTCCTTCTCCCTCTACCCCTCCCACCCCTCCCCACCACGTGAGTGTGCGCATGCGCACTCTTTCTCAAAAAAAATAAATAAAATCACTCCCCTACCTTCCATGTCCCTACCCCTCTTTCCTGCTAGCCACTTATCACCACCTCGAATATTCTGTAGCTTTATCTGTTTTATTCCTTGTGTTTCCCACGACAATATGAGCTTCCCAAAAGCGGAGATTGTTGTTTTGTTCAGTGCTGTCTCCCCAGGCATAGAACAATGCCTGGAACATGTTAGGTGCTCAGTAAATATTTACTGAAAACACTAATATATGTACTGATCCATTAATTTAGCCATGGCTCTTTGTCAAAGTTAATTCAACTGAGAAGGCATAGATTATATATTGTTTGCATATGTGGGCAAAATTACTTCCATATATTTCTTTACAAGCAGTTTCATAGATACCATTTCATTTTATTTTAGTTTCAGGAACTGTTACTATCCTGATTTTGCAGAGGTGAAAACGAAGAGTCAGAAAAGTTAGATTTTCCAGGATCTTTAGCTGGTCCCTAGCAGAGCTGGGGCATCCAGCTTTTCTGTCTCCCTATGCTTGGCTTGGCTTGGTTCACCCACCTCAGGCTTTTGGAATGGGGATGGCCCCTTCTTTCTGTTTCCTGTTCTTCTCGAAGCTTCATACTCTCCTTTAAGAAGAAAAGCCTGTATTTTCCCCTTCCCTTCTCCTTCCTTCCTCCCAGATAGCTCCGGGCCCATTGTCCCCCACCCCCTTCCAATTCAAGAAGAAGCCATTGTGATTGTCTTTTGGCAGAACCAGCTCTTGGGCAAGGTTGCAATCTAATTTTTGGACTCTGTTCACTAGGTTCTTTCACACTGCAAGGAGCAGACACAGGCCCGGATCCCCTGAATAACGTGGATTTACTGCGATAATTCACGTGGAGTTAAGAAAGATAGGGATCTGGTAACACAGCCCAGCTTCAGGGAAAAGCAGCCGCCTGCCCAGCAGCCTCGCTCCAGGGCTGGAACACAGGCTCCCCCAGAGGCTCCCCCTTCTCTGTCTGGCTAACTTCTATCCTTGTATCTGGGATCTGCATCCCCTCCTCCTCCGCAATGGCCGGCTGAGCAAGATGTCCCTTCTTTGTGGCCCTGGAATTTTCTGTGTGTCTCTGGATTACGGCACTGATCCTACTGCATGGGGTTTGGTCTCCTCTCCATCTCCCTCCTCACTTTCCTTATAAATCCATCTTTGCTAACTCCTAATCTTTGGCTCTCTAGGACCCACCAGCCACTTCTAAAAAGTCAAGATAGTCCTTGGATGGATAGATCTAGAAAGATGCCCGGTTCATTCATTCTCCCTACACGTACTGAGTTGCAAATCTCTGCCGAGGAACTTGGGGGACAATTCCAGACAGGACTTACAGCTTGCTTGGGCAACACAGGGGCTGAGGACGGTGCTTTCTGTCTCTCTCTCTCTCTCTGTCTGTCACACACACACACACACACACACACACACACACACACACACACACACTGCACCTTAGGTACAGCCCCTCACCCCCGCCCCCACCATGATACGGGCATCGCCAGCTTTTCTTGCATTTGCTGAAAGCTGTCCTCGCAGAGAGGTGGGGAGAACAAGACCAAAAACAACAAAACCAGCTTCTCGCACGGTGACTCGGGAAAAGCGCCTGGAAGCCGGGCGGACCGGCTCGGGGACCCGGCTCCGGGACCGGCTGGGGGAGCGGCTGGGGGACCGCTGCGGAATGCGGAGCGCGCGACGTCGCCAGGGGCCGCCGCAGCCACTGGCGCATGGAATTTTCCACCGGCCAGCCGAGCTTGCACAATCGCGTCTCATTGGCCGAGCAGGGGTGTCTGTCCCGCGTGGGGACGGAGATTAGATTAGCCAGGGAGCCCTCCTCAGTGGGCTTGGCAGGGTTCTGATTAATCAGGCCAGCGGGGCCAGGGACGGGAGGCCAGGGAGGGTGGGAGCCAGGGGGAGCCCAAGCCTGTGACCAAAGCCAGCTCAGCTGAAGCCTTTGGGTGTCACCTTTCTACACAGAAAATGCTCCAGTGAGCCAGGAACAGTCAGGGGTAGACATTAGAATTTGCCTCTTTATAGTAAAATCCCCCCCGGAAACCACAGGAAAATAAGATTCCCAATGCTAAATCCTGCTGCCTCCCCCATCCTCCTCCCACCTTCCCTTTAAAGTCTTTCTTCTAGACGCTGGTATTTAACCCTTTGAGCATGCAATGGCCCATCCCCAGGGTCAATCAAGAAATGCAGAGAGTGAAAGACAATTAGAAATAGGGAGAGCAGGACCTTTTAGGTCTGTTGGAGAATCAGCATGAACTCCCCACACAGAAATTAAAATATGCAGCAAGATGTGAGAAAATATCACTGTGCTCAAATAGATTGTTGGCTTAATGGAATTTATGTGTGAGCTGGTCACGTTGATTTATGATTAAAAATACTACCCTTGTTTTGTTTGCTCCTGAAGTTTCTGGCATTAGGAAGCTCCTTTCTGGAACTTATTGTTAAATCTGCCACAAAGCCTAGCTCTGGCTCTGGAAGAATGTTTGGTGAGTGAATGAATGATGTCCCCTGCAGTCGGCAGGTCCCTCTTTGGAATGACAGCAGTGTGAGCTCCTGGGTCTTAGTGCTGGTTCTGTCATTTCTAGTCACATGACCTTGGGCAACTCATTTCGCTCAGCCTCAGATTCCTTGCTTTTAAAATGGCACGGATACGGGGCGCCTGGGTGGCTCAGTCAGTGAAGCGTCTGCCTTCGGCTCAGGTCATGATCTCAGGGTCCTGGGATCCAGTCCCACGTAGGGCTTTCTGCTCCGCGGGGAATCTCCTTCTCCATTCCCCTCTGTGTGCTCTCTCTCTCTCTCAAGCAAATAAATAAAATCTTTAAAAAAAATAACACTGGGTGTTATTGGGCTCTGTTGGGGGCTGGCCGGGTGAGGAAGACAAGGGGCAAGTTTGAGTATTTAAAACAAAAAGGGAGGCGCCTTGAAGCTGTTTTTGACGTTGCTTTTAAGCAAGGGGCAGCACTGCAGGGTGGGGATCGGGGAAGTTGGGAGACAGAGAACAATGACAAGAAGGGATAGAACTTCAAAGGGGAGGGGCGCCTGGGTGGCTCAGTCGTTAAGCGTCTGCCTTCGGCTCAGGTCATGATCCCAGGGTCCTGGGATCGAGCCCCGCATCGGGCTCCCTGCTCAGTGGAAAGCCTGCTTCTCCCTCTCCCACTCCCCCTGCTTGTGTTCTCTCTCTCGCTGTGTCTCTCTCTCTGTCAGATAAATAAATAAAATCTTTAAAAAAAAAAAAAAAAGAACTTCAAAGGGGATGTTCTGAAAATAAAGGAAAGAGAATGTGTCAGGAACCAGGAGTGGCTCAGACATGGAGATGACACAAATTCGGGAGTTTCCACAGGGCACGCAGGATGAGCCTTCTTTTGTTGTCACAGTGAAAGGGGGACTGAAATTTTGTCCCCTGCAACAGGGCATTTGGAAAGTCCAGCTCTCAAAGCAGAATCCACTGTGCCTGGCGATTCCCTCAGAGGAAAACAGCTAATGAACTGAAGTCAGTGGAGACCCACCGTGCAGGCACCCTTGAACCCCTCGTCTTGTTCCCACCTGAGTTGAAAGTCCCATTATAAGAGGAATCTTTCTGTAAATCATCCTGGAGCCAACAGTCCTTAACAGCAAAAGGGAGGGCTGCAAGCAGATGGTTTACGGTTTCCTATGGTGACCTGATTCAGCTTCTGTATAACCACCTTTGTCATGGTCCCCCTTCCCTCACTGTAACTGGAGCCCCCGCCCCACTCCCTAGCCACGTGCCAGTGTTAATGCCAGGGGTACCCCAAGTGAAGCACTGGCCTCTGGGACACTCCCTGCATTGTCAGCCTGTGTCCCCAAAGCCTAGCTCCCACCAGCTGCAGGGAGCCCCATGAATGGGCATTCTAGAAAGGGCAAGTCGCCACACCCCAGAAGTGTGGGATGTTTGGGCTTTGTTGGAAAGCAGTGTCTTCGGGTCTATGTTATCCAAAATAGAGATAGAGATAACAAGGATATCAAATCAATACCTTGTACATCCTAAACTTACACAATGTTATATGTGAATTAAATCCCCAAAAAGCTGGAAAAAAGATATAGATGCACACCCAATGTTAACTATTAACAGTATATAGATATTGAGATTTTATGAAAAATTGAATATAAAAAAGAGGAAGCGTCTTCTACTAGAAATAACCTGAAACCACAATTCTACATGATTTTTGTCTATGGTCTATCTCCCATTCCCACCACCCACCTTCCTCCCCTCCCAATGCCTGCCTCCACCCCTCTAAAATTGACACAGGTAAAATACTTTGCCTTGGAAGGCAAGAAACTCGCAGCTAAATGTAGTACGTAATTAGGTTAAGTGTATTCAGTGATTACAGTCATAACTGATTTCAAGTGCATCTTCATTTTTTTAATGCAAGTAACACATGTTTATTGTAGAAATTTTAAAAACACAAGAAAAAAATTAGAACACTTAGACACCCTAATCTTGCTATGCACAAATTACAAATGAAATTTTTAATTCTGGGGCGCCTGGGTGGCTCAGACGGTTAAGCATCTGCCTTCGGCTCAAGTCATGATCCCGGGGTCCTGGGAGGGAGACCCTGTTAAGCGGGGAGTCTGCTTCTCCCTCGCCCTCTGCCCCTCCCCCCATTCATGCTCTCTGGCATGCTCTCTCTCTCTAATAAATAAATAAAATCTTTAAAAATTTTTTTAAATTCCTATTCACATTGCTTTAATAATACTCATGTGTACGTGTGTATAGACACACGTACACACATATGCACAAACACACACACGGAACCAGCTCAGGCTGATGAACATGGGGGCCCCCCGTGAACCCATTTGTGGGGGCAGAGAGAACTGGGAGGTCAATGCTAAATGCATGGAGGCATGGGGTCACGGAAGAAAATGAGGAGGTCTACATAATTGCTGACGTGGCCTCTGGTTCCCAGCCTGCCTCTGAGCTGGGGCTCAGCCCCATGGAACAGCCCGGGTTCATCTTCCTCATTCTTTGCAGAAGGCAGCATGAGACGAAGGCAGATGTTTGCAGCGAAGTGGGTGGGAGGTGGACATCTGGGTCAGATCTCCCCGAGGCACCAGCAGCAAAAGTGGGGCTGGGACTGTCCCTACACACCTCTGCAGGTGATGGAAACCAAGAGGCCAGAGAGAGAATATGGGGGGACTGTGGTCCTAACAGTTGGGAAACATCCCTAAGGCTCCTCAGAGATAGCTGGGGGGAAGACTGTGGAGGCAGGTGCTACCCTGTGGAGACTGAAGGCCGCCAGCTAGGGGAACTTGAATAATAATGATTAATGCGACTTCATTTTTTCCAAAAACCGGTAAAGCCTGGGACAATTAGTGATCGATATATCAGTATATATATCTTTTACCTTCTTAATATAAAATTGGATCATACCATAATTTGACTAGTAAACTGTTTTCTTTGCTTAATAAGATCTCACGAGTATATTTTTCACGTGGGTAAAGAGATAATTACAACAACCATTTTCAAACTGTGCTTTAGTGTTTTACCAAATTTTAGAGACCACTGAGGGTGCTTCAAGATCCCCACAGAGGGGAGAACAGCTTTTGCAGGTGGAAGGAGAAGATTATGAGTTCCCACCCTCAGCACACTCAGGATGGTCTACTTTTTTTTTTTTTTTTTAAAGATTTTATTTATTTGACTGAGAGAGACACAGTGAGAGAGGGAACACAAGCAGGGGGAGTGGGAGAGGGAGAAGCAGGCCTCCCGCGGAGCAGAGAGCCCGATATGGGACTCGATCCCAGGACCCTGGGACCATGACCTGAGCTGAAGGCAGACGCTTAACGACTGAGCCACCCAGGCGCCCCAGGATGGTCTACTTTTAACAGTTCTATGTACTAACATTCTATGAAAGGCTGAGTATTAATAAGGGGAGGTGCCCACTACTAGAAATAATTTGAAACCACAGTTCTACACAATTTTTTTTTAAAGATTTTATTTATTAATGAGAGACAGAGAGAGAGGCAGAGGCAGAGGGAGAAGCAGACTCCCCCCTGAGGAGGGAGCCCACCTCGGGGCTCGATCCCAGGACCCTGAGATTGTGACCTGAGCCGAAGGCAGACGTTTAACGACTGAGCCACCCAGGCACCCCTCAATTTTTTAAAAGATTTTTTATGTATTCATTTGAGAGAGAGGGAGTGAGAGCATGAGCAGGGGGAGGGTCAAAGAGAGAGGGAGAAGTAGACTCCCTACGGAGCAGGGAGCCCAACGTGGGGCTCAATCCCAGGAACCCGGGACCACGCCCTGAGCCCGAGCGAAGGCAGAGGCTCAACCAGCTGAGCCACCAAGGCGCCCCTCTATGCAATTTTTAAAATTCCTTTTAACATTTCATTGTGGGGGTAAATGATAACATATTGATCAAGCCTCTATTTTTGGACATTGAGATCGCATAGAAGTTAGGTGTTGTGTTCAACTGCAAATATCACACTCCCGAGAGACAGTGATTTCAATTAGGATTTTGTTTTTCTCATATAATGAAAAGTCTGGAAGGAGGCCGTGCTGACATCAGGTTAGTGAGTGATGGATCGCCAACATCCCGTCAGAGTTCCGGGCAGAATAAAAGCGGGGAGGGGAACAGAAGTCACAGGTCAGAAGGGGCTGGTAACTGAATGGATTCTCTTCGTAAACAGTTCACCTGGAGATGCCGCCCAACGACAGATCCACCCCTGTTCACAAAGAGTCCAGAAAACGTGTTCAGCTGAATTGCTCCCCTTTGCCTCCCCCCAAAACTGGGGTTCTGTTAGTAAGGAAGAAGATTAGAAAAACTAAGCCATTGTCTGAAAAGCCTTTCGCCACATCTTTGAAGCTACAGCTAAATTTTAACTTGAGATCAAGGCATAGAAATGAAACTGTTCCTTCAAAGACCTGTGCCACCGTACTAACTTGCTAATTCCCACCAGCAGTATCAAACCAAAAAGTATCTCTTTAACAAAAATATTACCATCATCTCTTTTTATTTTTACTCTTTGTTACTTTAATCAGCAAGTTCTTTCATGATTGGTTTTCCCTGTTTGAAAATATTTTTAAAATACGGAAGTCTTGTTCTGATTCATATCAATGTGACATGAACGCTCCATAGCAGTGTTTCTTAAATTTTAATGTATGCATAAATAACCTGGGATCTTATTAAAATGCAGCTCAGGTAATGATCTCAGGGTCCTGGGATCGAGCCCCGCATTGGGCTCCTTGCTCAGCGGGGAGCCTGCTTCTCCCTCTCCCTCTGCCTGCAGCTCACCCTGCTTGTGCTCTCTCACTCTCTCTGTCAAATAAATAAATAAAATCTTAAAAAAAAAAAAAAAAGAATATGCCTGGATAGGTGAGTGAGAACGGCTCTCTTCCCAAAGAGGACCTCTGCACACAGAGCAGGGTCAGACCAGCAAACAATCCCAGTGAGGATTTGGTCCAGAAGCCAAATCTCTCACCCATATGCTCTTGCAAAGGGAATAACTCAGTTCTGCTCAATTCAATGCAGGGCTTCTGAGGGAGCCAAGCGGCTCCTGCAAAAAAAATGAGAGCAGCTTTACCCAGGTTAAAGTTGGGGGTCCGGAGGGGAAAGGATCAGAAAGTCAAGCACGTCCGCGGCTCTTGTCCAAACAAGAGACCAAGAGACTGGAGCGGCCCGTGAGCCCCTGGGAAAGGTGGCAGGGCATTTGGGCAGGATCAATTGCTAAAGGACTAATTCGGCTTTGGCTCTGTTATTCCCCACCCACACCAAGTTCCATCCGGCAGCCAAGCTTCACACTTCCTTGCCTTAGGGATTTGAGCCAGCTGAAAGGATTCCTGCTTTTGTAAACCCTAAATCCCTGGATGAGATTATGCCAAGGGCCTAGAAGATGGGGGGAGAAGGGTAAGAAGGGGAGGCAACAAGAGCCCAGAGATGTGCCCAGAGAGGTGCCCCCAAGCACCCCTACCCAGATTGCCATTCCCACGGATGCAGCTGAACCGCAGGGTCTGAGGGCTGGTTGGGTGGGTGGGGAGAAGGGGGATTACTTTCTGGGGTTTGGGGGGTTACCTCTGTTGATACTCCTTATCTTAAGGCCGACTTTGTCTGATCTTAAGGTCACCACACCAGCTTTTTAGGCTTTGAGTTGGCATAGTACATCTTTTCCCGTCCTTTTCCTTTTAGCCTGACTGTGCCCTTATATTTAAAGTATGTCTCTTGTAAGCCTTTTTGTCATCATTGCAGAAGGCCGTGGCCTACCAACAACTAGGGGGTGTGGGCTTTATAGGGCTTAGAAGGTGCCCACGGGTCGTATGAAGAGAAGGTTTCTAACGCTCCTAGTAGAAATTAAGCACCTTTTTAATCAATGGGAAACCAGAATGCAGGTGAGTACAGTTCCGCAGATGAGAAGTTGAGGTCATGAGACTGCAGCTCCCATGGTTACTGGATACCCTGCATGCCCAGCCACGTGACCAGTGTGAGGGCCTCTCAAGCCAGGAAGAAGGTTTGAGAGTGTGTGTGCGTGTGTGTCCACCTGCCCAGTGTGCTTAGCCCGTGCAATGCCCATTTCCCTACCAACGGGGCTCACAACAGTGAAACAATCCCCCCCGGTGCCCCTTAGCGCATGCCTGCCAATGGTGCAGGTCCCCCCACAGAGCCAGACACCCAGAAATCCCCGAAAACACGGCCAAGAGACAGCTTTGCTTCCTCTAGTTCAGGAGGTCCCGCCCTGGCTGTACCTTAGAAGCACCCACCCGAGATTTTTTTGAAATGTTGGCCATGCCCAGGCTCCACCCCCGTGTCATTCTATGACATTGATCTGGTGTGGGGCTAGGCATCTGTGGGTTTTTTTTTTCTTTTTTTTTTTAGGAGATTTCAACTTGAATCAATATTTGTAAAGCCTGCCTTAAGTAAATCTACTGTGCAATCAGATCCTTTTGCAGGCTGGGCGTATTTCAGAGGGGAGCCAGGTAGAAAGCCCCCGGTATCATACAGGCAGGTTTATGTTATTCTGTGGCATTACCAATGACACCGGGCTGGCTGGCGGCTAAGGACAGCTCTGTTGAGATGGAATGTGACCAGGCAGTGCCAGGATCCATCAAATAGCCTCGGCCCGCTGGGGAGCAGCATCCAATACGGGGGGCTCCCCGCGGGGGGAGGACCATGACTACGAAACGCAGAACAGGAGCCCTGCTTGCTCCTCAGCAAATAATTAGGCCTGAACTGTAGCATTACTTGATATCTATGTCCAAGGTCAATGCGAATGAATAGATCTCTTTGCTTGGTTTCGTCCCTCAAAGCAAATGTTTCAACCATCTCCCTTTTCCTCCTCAATTCATAGCACATTGTCCAGCACGTCTGAGCCTCTCTGAAAACAAGCCTGTGTGGGTATAATGGAAATAAAGCCATTTCCATGAGAAATGGCGTTTCTTGTTTAAGCCCACTCTCTAGAGCTTACTCAACCGGAAAGAAAAAAGCAGTGCTTTTCAAAGTATGAAAAACTACCCATTATCCATTAGAGAGAAGCCAGTGGAAATCAGGAGCTTTTGGCTTCAGGAAGAACTAGTGAATTTGAGGCTCTTTTTTTAAATGGAAAATGCTCTTTTTTTTTTTCTTTGCTGCTCACAGCAACTCGTGCATGGTGTGAAACCCAAACCAGACCTTTTGAAAATAATATTGTTCTAGGGCTAGGGGGTTGGGAGAGACAGAGAAGGTTTCCAGTTAAAGGATGAGAATGTTTTTCTCCCCTTGGCCAAACTGAATCCCATCCACGTACCCCAGTCCAAGGATCCCATCCCTGTCTCCACTGTCCCCAGGTGGGAACTTGCCAGATTTCATTAATTAATGAAATTAAGACCAAAACTCCCTGCTCGCAAGCACCAGGTCCCACCTGCTGCCCCATCTTTGCAGGATCAGTCCTGGCCTTTCCTTCCTAACCATCCTTCTCTGCCCCCAGCTTCTCAGCTCCTGCAGAAACAGAGGGAGGTGTGTGTGCACGCGGGGGTGGGGGTGAGGTGTGTGCCTCAAGGGGAGGCACCGGTGCCCCCACCCACTTTCAACATAAAACAGCTCAGGGGGGGAGGCTGGAGAGCGGGGAGGCTCAGAGGATGCTGCAGGGGTCCCGTGGTTGCTGAAGCCCAGCACAGAATTCCCCTCTGCTGCTTGGACACAGCAGTAGAAGTCCACGGCCACCACCTCCTGAGCTTCTGACCACTTGGCAAGAGCAGGTGAAGATGTAAGTGGAGAGAAGCGTTCCTTCACCGACCCCCCTTGGCTTTCAGGGGACAGTCAGGACATGCCTTCAGCGTTTACTAGCTCAGCTGTTGCCCTGGATTGCCATGATGGATAGTGTAAAAGCAAGAGGCAGGGAGTGGGGTGGGGGTAGAGAACGTGACTTCTTCTGAAGGGTGGGGTGGCTTTACCAAAGAGAAAGGCTTGAAAAGTAAACCCCTAGGATAAGTGTCAATAGTCTCAACCCCCTGAATGGCCGTGGCATTTACATGAGATAGATAATGCGATTTTTGCCCTTGCTTGCACACAAATTCTACTAGCCAGAAGTCCCTGTGGCCTGCTCATCACCCAGTTGGTCAGAGGTCATGCTACCCTCAAGGATCCATTCCCTACATTCACTGTTTCCAGGCGGGAACTTGAATGGTCGATTCCTTCCTTACTGCATTGTGTTTTTGTAGCTGGAATTTACAATGTGGAATCTGAAGAACAAACAAAACAGCAGTGGTTCCTCTGTCACCTGATACTCAAGGCAGATTTTTCTGCGAGAAGGTCTGGAGATGAATGACCCTAAAAATAACCTAACGATGTCATCTGTGGCTGCCCTGTGGATGGCTTGGGGAAGCAGCACTGAATAAGGAATGCGTGGGCCTGGATTCTGCTCTTAGTCCTGAAGTCAGGTGTCTATGCAGGTACATGTGCGTATATAAAAGGAACATGTTCTATGTTTTTCCTCATCTGGCAAGCAACGATGATCTATCACCTTCACAGGACTGCCTGACAGATTAAATAAGAAATGGTTGCATCAGGGTTCTCCAGGAAAACAAGGCATAGGATAAATAGAGATAGAGAGAGAGAGAGACAGACAGAGACAGAGATATTGTAAGGAACTGGCTCATGCCACTGTGTAAGCTGGCAAGTCCTAAGATCTGCAGGGTGAGTTGGCCAGCTAGACACTCGAGGGAGCTAATGGTATATTTCCAGTCCAACTCCAAAGGCCTGAGAACCAGGAAAGCCCGTTGTGAAGTTCTAACCCAAGGCCAGTAGGCTTGACAGTAGGCCCAGAAGAGCTGATAGTTCAGTTCAAGTCCAAGCGGGGGAAAGCCAACATCCCAGCTCAATAGGACAGGCAAGAGAAGTATCTCTTACTCAAGGAAGAGCCAGTCTTTTTGTTCTAGTCAAGCCTTCAACTGATTGGATGAGGTTCCCACACACTACAAGGTGGAGGAGAACCTGCTTTACCCAGTCTAACAATTAAAGTGTTAATCTCCTCCCAAAACACCCTCCATGAAAACACTCAGAATAATGTTTGACAAATATCTGGGCAGTCACGTTGACACATTAAAATGAACCATCACAATGGAGTAGGAGGCAGCATCATGTACTGGAAATTTTGGAGAATGTAGCCATTTCTGGGGCCCACCAGCCCAAGGTCAAGGTGCAGCTGACACTAGTTGTGTGATGTGTAGGTTATGCTGTCTCTCTGGGGCTGCCTCAGTTGCCTCTTGGGGAAGGTGAGGGTAACAAAAGAGTCAGCGGATATAAATATATGACACATAGGCACCAAATCATTAGTTGTTTCAGGTGTGAAAAGTACTTTTTTTAAGGTTCAGTGTGCCCTTTGCAGTAAGTGTACATTGTTATTTAAGGCAAAAGAGATACTGGACATAGAAAATAGAAGACGGACAAGAGAGGCATTAATATCAAGAAGGAAAAACAATGGACCAGAGAACGACACAGACCCATCAATCAGCACATCCTTACTCTTCGATTAGAGTAGACCAGGAACTGGGCGTTTCGGAGAGGCATCACAAACTGCCCAACTGTGTGGTTCCTCTCCTTTAAGGAGACTTCTTCTCTATTTCCCCAGGAGGTTTGTGGGCCCATATTTACCTTGGAACCTAATGGTGGGGTGGATGTGGTCTTTGCAGAGTATGGACCTGTTTCACATTATATGCGTGAGAGTTGGATGGTCATGAAACCTAATATATTTGGGGCCTGATACCATCATCCACCATAAAAGCAAAATATTTTCCCATAGAGAAGTCAAGTTGGAAGAAGCTCTCTCACGGTGGGCTGGGGTTTTAAAGACACAGTCATGGCTGCAAAGATGGCCTGTTCGTCCAGATAAGACTAGAGCCAGCCTGACACCTCATTGCAGCCTGGCCCTCTTCCAAGGTTCTGTTACGCATGTGGGTGGTATTAACAGCGTCCTTCTGGCAGCTGAAATGGACCAAGGGAACAGCCTAATGGTTAGAGAAAACCTAGTTGGGACAGAAAGAAATGTAGTGGCGGGGCTGGCCAGATAAGACTGCGGGGTGGGGGGTGGGGGGTGGCAGGGGCAGCAGGACGGTTCTTACCAAGTGTGAGATATTTGGGGTTTGGCAAACCCTAAGAAGCTGCTTGCCAAGCCCTGTTGCCCCTCGTCCCCCTGGTGTATTTCAAAGGAAATTAAATCCACATGTTTCTGATTTGCTGACACTTAAAGCTCATCCAAAGGTGGTTTTGCAAGAGTGGTTTGGACACAAGAAGCCTAGAGAAACTTTAATTATTATTGTTATTTTTCGTTCTGAAACGCAGACCTGTACGCTTACATAATGAATGCCATGCCTACAAAACCAGAGCCCAGTTTTGCCTGACCAAAACTTTTTGTCCTGGGCCCACCAGAGACAGATAATTGAAGTCAACTAGAGAAGACAAACACCCAACCTAGAAATCCATCTCTCAAATGGCACTGTTAACGGCCCCTTTTGATTGGGTTGCACCTGAGAACCTCCAAACCTAGAGTTCAAAACCCTATGCACAGTATGGATTGAGTCTATTGATTTCATTATTGCCTCCGACTCTGGCCAAGGAGACAGAAACCTAAATCCAAGATGGCATCATCTTGGTAGGTCCTGAGAACCAAGGTCTAAGGATATGGGGCTCCGGCACCTCCAGAGCAAGAGGCCATCACAAAGGCTTTCTGTAGAATGTTCGGAAACCTAGACAAGGAGCAATACAAATTCTGCTTCAGGGAAAGAGAATCACATTAGACACTTAGAAAGAATTAGTGCTTCTGGGCAGAACATGTGAACTCTCCAAGTCTGGTCACGTGAAAACTATTGGCCAGAGAACTCAGGGACCAATGGGTCCCCTTCTTCTTGAACCAGGGATAAACATTTTCGGTTTCTCCCATCTCCCCCCTCCCATAGCTACTGCATATAGCTTTTCCTCAAGACTCACCTCAGAGGAATTCTCCGGACAGAAGAGGTGGCTTTGTTCCCTCTGGCTGTTCCTACCTGTTCTCCCAGCCCTGGGCCATCAACTGCTTGATTGGCAGCCTGCCCGTTAGTCTCCACCACTGGAATCCCCCAGCCCCTAGTGCAGGGTCTGGGACATGATGCGTCTTTAAACCTCTCATCAATGAGGTGATGACGGCTGAGATGAAGACCTGGGACTTCATCCGGTTTATCTCTCTGCTCCTGCAGTTGGATTTCTCTGGGTATGCAGCATACACTTCGGGCTCCCTCTTGCCCTAGAGCCTCCACACATGCTCCCCCTAAACCCTCATTTCTTTTCATCCAAGTAACCCTTGCTTATCAGGTCAGCTTAGAAGTCCCTTTCTAGAGGAGACGTTTCCTTTCCAGCCCTGGGATGGGCTTCCCTCCCTCCTCTGCTTAGTCGATACATATTCTCATCTAACTAATTAAATACAAGGTCATCTGCACTGCCTCCCTTCCCACCAAACTGCTGGCTCCTGGAGGCCAGGAACCACGTCTGTCTCCCTCACCAGGAACCACGTCTGTCTCCCTCACCCCATCCCCAGCACTGGCACTGAGAAATCAGTGTCGATTCCCTGACTGACGACTTCTCACGCCAGCCTGGTACCCGTCTTTGCCACCAACACAGCTCATTTCTGTGAACTGTACAAGCTAAGAGCCATAGCGTGTTTTCAGACGCTTGGAAACCAGCACCCACTTGAATGAGTTCACTAGGGCAGCTATAACAAACGCCACAAATGGGCGGCTTAAAACAACAGAAACGTTCTGGGTCATAGTTCTAGAGGCGGGAGTCTTGAGATCAAGGTGTCCACAGTGTTGGTTCCTTCTGAGGGCTGTGAGGAAGGATCTATTCTGGGCCTCTCTTTCAGCTTTTCCTGGTTTGCTGGCAATCCTTGGCACCCCTGGGCTTGTGGAAGCTCCCTGTCCATCTCTGCCCCATCGTCACATGGTGCTCTCCCTATGTGCATTGTGTGCCTCTGTGTCCAGATATTCCAATATCCCTTTTACCAATGACACCAGTCATATTGGATCAGAGGTCACCCTAATAACCTCATCTTAACTTAATCATCTGCAAAGACCCTAATTTCCAAATAAGTTCACTTTCATAGGTATTGAGGGTTAGGACTTTGATACCTTTGGGGGGAATGCAATTCAACCTATAACACCCCTCTTCTGGTAAAGAAAAAAAAAATAGCTTGAAATTGACATTGAAATACAGTAACCATTTAAGTTATTGTCCAAGCAGGGACATTTTTTTTTTTTTTTTGAGAATGGAAAGGGGCACTATTAATAATTTTGCAGGGACAAGAGGCATAAACCAGCACTATCCCAGGCAGGCAGTCTGAGATGTATGGCCACCCTCTGTGGCTAGGCTCACTGCCCAGCCTTTCCTATACAGGGATGCGTCGTACCTTCACTTCCAATCCCTCTGTGTTTGTGTTCCCAGCAAGTTCAGTCTGTTGTATACACAGTCGCGGTGAGACCGAGGGATTAGCTGTATTCCGGTGATAGTTAATTCACTGTTTCCAGTTACCAAATGCAAGCCCAATCTCAGCAATTAATTTGGCCAGATCAAATCAGGCCCTCTTACACCTGTTCCCCCGTTTTAATTAGGCTCTAATCTCCCCAGGAGAGTTGGAGGCACCGAGCACCATCACCTAAGCCTTAGATTAGGAAGGCAGTGTCAGATACCCCGCAGCACCATAATGCACAGGCACTGTCCCTGAAATGGGTTCCGCCCTTCCGTCTCAAAATTTGCCTTGACAACTGTGATCCCCCCAGCATGGCTGGGGAAACGATCCCTTTTTTTTGTTACAGACTTCCTTTCATCTCCTCCCAAGGGAAGGCAATGTTCCCAGTGGTGCTTCTTTCTGAGGTAATTGTTGGACAGGAGTCAGCCAGTTAAGGCTGCCCATCTAATTAACAGAGTCTGTTATGATTTATCAGGATAATGAGGTGGGGAACAAAGACATCGATTTTTTTTTTCCCCTTCCTGATATTTTGGCCTCTTTTCTTCCTTTTGGAAAATGACCCAACGTTAATGAGAAACGAGTCGCTTATTGTTGGGGTGCAAATAGAGAGATAAATGACATCAGTAATTAAGTCTCAAGCCCTCTTTGGTATACAGAGCCATTTGTCAGGCAATATTATTCAATTAATTAATTCCATTAGGGCTACCACATTTCTCTAAATCCAGCCATTCAACCATCAGTGATGATAATTCATATGATACAAAAATAGAATGGTTAATAAATGCATCATGAATCCAGGAAGAAAGGATTTTAGCCACCACAGAAAGCCTAGCTAGAAGCATTTGATTTGAAAACATGTAAAGTGATCATGGCTAGCCATGTACCTCTTCCCATGGCAGACTGAACAAATGCTCTGGGCATTCCTTACTTCGAATGCCTAGGAGGAGGAAGGGGGACATCAGCGTGGTCCAGATCACCTTCTTACGCCACATCAGTGGACACTATCAAGGCCTCTGGTCAGTTGCCCATCTGCAGTCAGAGAGGGGACAAGGGACGGGAAATGTGATTGTCTCAAGGCAATACAATGAGAGAGAAAGTTCTCAAACCATGTGGTCAGGTGTTTTTTGTTTTGTTTTTTTTTCATATAAAACTATTTATTCGTAAATATTTATCAAAATGAAAATCGGTTTACCACTGTGCAGTCAGTTTTTGTCTGCTTTCTTTCCTCTTTTGTCAGGGGGAGAATCCTGACCTCGTCGGTAATTCTGTCTCTGTTGATGATGGCGTTAACAGAAAGCACACCCACATTCTCTTTAATCCCCTTACTCTTTCCGCTCTCCTTTTCAACTCTTGCCAACTTTCTCAGAATTTTTTACACTCTCCTAGTGCGAAACTTGCCTTCAAAAAAAAGGGGGGGTGGGGAACAGTCCAGAACCACATTTAAGTAACTTGAACTAAAGGAATTAGTATCATGACGTTCTAAAGAGAAAGGCCAGCAACTCCTTCAGTCTTGACAAATCCCCATGTATACCTCGTCGTCTGCCTCCAAATCCACCTTTCCTTAACCCACCAATATGAGCAAAAATAAAATACTATCTCTGCGTTTCATTTATCACTTTCTTCTGCTTTGAGTGGTTGCTAATACTACGGAAGCATTGTGATCTGCTCTTTTTCACTGTGACAAAGCAGTATTTCAGCTAGATTCAGGATTAAATATGCCTTGTGTGCTGGCGTGGGAACCTTTCTACCATTCCTAGGAAAACAGCTCACATTCCAAACAGCTGACTTCCAAAGTCCAGAATATGATCTGCTTATAAGCTGGGTAGCTGCCTACACAGTTCTAGCCTCTTTTCTCCTCCTGACTAATCAAGGCGTCTTTTGTTTCCTGGGCTCATTCTCCGGGAAGGAGTGTGAAATCAACATTGAAGGCCCCAAAGCACACAAACCCGGGTGAGAAGGAAAAAGTCCAGGGAAGTGGTTCTCAAACTTAAGCCAGCATCAGAATCACCTGGAAGGTTGTCGGAACAGACTGCTGGAGATCTGGGGAGGGACCCAAGAAATGGCATTTCTAGTTTCCTCCCACCCCCCACCCTGCCCCTAGTGGAAAATTTGCCTTCAGAAAAAGATGGTCTTGCCCAGGGATCACATTTTGAGAACCACTGGCCTAGATGCTACAGTACAAAAAGGCTACAGAGAGGTAAATAGATTTCAGAATCCTGAGCGTCCAGCCAATACCCTAACTGAGCAAAGCAAAGAGGCCCTCCGTGGGTCTCCTCCACCTTTACCTGTAGGCAGAGACCATGCCCTAGAGTCACCAATTTCCTTGGAAGAAGCCAGCATCACTTGCAGTTTTAGGATTAGATCCAGAAATAGTGCAGAAGACTCCCAAGATTGTAGGATCTCTGAATGTTTGCGAAACGTTTGGTTTTGTTTTGCTCTCTGCTTCCCCTGGATGTCATACTTACTCACAGGTGTTGAACAGGCTTGACAAGCCCTGGGGATCTTCTATTGTTCTTCATGGTAGACTCAGACACCCACAAACCTGTTAGAGTGGAATGGGGACCTGACAATTCTCATTTTACATGCTCTGATTCCAACAGACATCTGGTCCAGTGTTTCCCAAACTTCTCTTTGAATGCCACCCATAGAGATATACAACCCAACCAATCCCTTAGCCACCCACATTCATGTCTTAATTCTAGCACATTATTCTAGTGTCCAGCCTGGGTTCCTCACAGAAAGCAGAGCTTGGGACAAGGGCTTTGGTACAGGAAGGTTATTTTGGAGTATGATCCCAGCAAACAGGGGTCAAGGACAGGAGGGAGTGAAGCAAAGAAAGGAGAGAAGGTGGCCACGTGATCCATCTCGTCTCCTGTGAGGATCCGTCTAAGAAGCTGTGCAGAAGGCACACTGGAATTTTCAGCCTGAGGGAAGAAAAAGGAAAGCATTATCCCATGGACTTCAATTGCCTTTTGGAAGGTTGTTTCATGGGGTGTCGACTCCCATTCAACTTCTAGATTGTACAGGCATGTTCAGGAGACCAGGAGACAGTCTCTGAGAAGCCCAGGGCTGAAAGAGAGACACACGGTGCAGCTGAAACAAGGCACTGTCCGGGTCCACCTGTCAGCAATCGCTGGCATCAAAGGGCCAGGAGGTGAGAGACATGCACAGAAGATGTCCAATACAGGGTATTATAAAAAGAAGAGACCTGGAGTAAAAAATATTTTCTATTTCATCCATATATATCATAAATCTCATATTAGTATAAACTCTAATATTCAATATATTTAAAAATTTAATTGAATGTGAGGATTAACATAGAATTTCAGGAGTGTGTGTCTAAAACCCATAAACTTTACAAGGTGCCCACACGCCCTATTTCTAGAAAATTCTACCATTTCTGTGCCCAAAGGTCACTAGGAAACAGTACGAGACAATAAATATCATGATAACAATTCCAAGGCCACCAGATACAGGGAGGAAGTCAATAAAAGAAGTATTTTGTGTTAGCTGTTTGGTGCTCACATTAAAGTACAGGTTGAAATTAATTAGGAATTGGGGCATCAAAAATCACTTTCATGACCTCATGTCTGAAATTCCTTATTTTGTGCTTAGAAAATCGACTTTCTGCTATTTATAATCACTTGTATACAATCATTGGTTCTTTATCAATGAAAACCAAAATTAGACATAACTGTCACTGTCTTTTCTTTCTGTAACACTTAGTTTCTGAAGTCCAGGGGCATCTTCGGAGGGATAGATTTTGATGAGAAAAAGATCATCTTCAGATAAAGAGAAGATTATCATCAGGCAATTTACTGAATTAATAACACGAATTTCAGCATCTGTGTTGCTAATGCTTCTAGTGTCTAACAAATGATCCATTCAAGATATGGACCAAAGAACATATGGCTAAGACTAAAGGCCATTTGAAACTGTAAACAGGTTAGAAGCTTTGGGGGTTCAGCTCAGTTAAATTGACCGAGGCCAATTCACCAGCATGTTCAGTTAAGCCACTGTCCCTGCCACGCATGGATATATGATACCCACTCAGTGCTTCTGGAATCATTCTGGAATGAGAGATAGAAGTATTTAAATACTTTCTTAAAAACTTCCTATCATTAAAATGTTCAAAAACATGCCAAAGTACGGAAACAAGAATAATGAGCCCTCAAATACTTCTCCAGCTCAATTATCATGGCCAATCTTAAATACGTTAAAAAAAATTTTTTTTTAATCTAAACAGGCATCATTTTTGCTCTTAAAGACAAGAAACCCGGGAAGATTTTCATGACCCCCTGAGGGTTTGTGACCTGCTGGTTCTTTGGTTCACTGACCTTGTTCAATCCTCTCTTTATACAAGGGAATGCTATGCTTCTCCCATTCTTTCTGGCTGTCTCTCATGCTTGCAGCAAACTAAGTGAACTCTGTCTATCATTTCAGCAATGGTGACATATAATCCCAGTGTTAAAGGATGGAATTTTCCAACGCAAGATGCAGCAGAAAGCGAACAGAGGAAACGTTGCCATGAGCAAAGGCTCCTCAACACAGTATCTCCAACTGTGCTACAAAGCAGCCCAGCGTTTGGATGAAAAGTGAAAAAAAAAAATCTGACAATGGAGTGATTGTTCTCCCTCCACAAGCAATGCTACTATTTCTAACCCCTCGATGGGCTTTGCTGGCACCAGAGAAACATCGTCTAGGTCTTCCTCCAGTGGCAGGCAAGCCTAAAGGCAAAGGGGAAGGGTCCCATTGTTTTCCAAGAGACCAAGATCCACACACCAGGGCTGCAGCCACCAGAACCCTTCCTCATGGAACAAGGGCAGGAAGATCAGGGTAGCTACTCACCTTGTCTCATTTGTTCACAAAGAGCCCAAAGCCAGCGACATGGATCGGCTCCTTGCTTTTTTGTCCAACTACTTGCCTACTACTCTAGAAAAACAACCAAGGTCTGCCAAGAATCTGCAATCTCCTAAATCTTAAAATAATGACTAGCCTATCCCGAGTTTCCATCCAAGGCATTGTTGGTTCCTATACAAGAAAACCCTCTGGGGTGAGAGTCGGGAGGCCAAGAAAGGCATGTGGTTATTTTTGCCACACTTTGGAAAGAATGGGAAGTCTATTTTTGACATCAGCTGTTCAGCTTTCAAATAACATCAACCCGTAAAACATACCTCATTTAAAAATTGATTACCAATTTTACTGAACTTTAAGTCTTTTTGGTTTCATACTATGTCAAGTGCATGCATACACGCGCACGTGAGCGTGTACACACACATTCTCATACCTATATTCTATTTCCTGGCCATATGTGAGCTAAATAGTTTTGGCAAATAGGTTAAGGAATCAAGGCCCCCATTTCCATATGACAACTTTATCATATTTAAAAAAATAATAATACTGAACAACAGTGATCAGGTGGAGAGTTGGGGGCTTTGTTCAGATGACAGCGCTTCTGAGACTGACCACGGCATTCAGTGCAATGAGCCATTAAAGAAGGAACTATGTGTTTAAGAGATATGAGGCGGATATGAAATGGAGAGGGGCAAGTGGCAAGAAAAGGAATCACACAGCTGAAGGCAGAGATCAAACACGAAGTTCCCTGAGGGCTTGCGAACCCTAATAAGGACGGCAATGTCACTGAGCACCAACCACCACATTTGCTCACAGAAGTGAAAATGGCTTCTCCACGTGGGGGCCCCTTGCTTGAAGGGAAAGCCAAGAATATGTGTTCCATTGGTTCAAAGAGAAAAAAGTATATATTTCATATAGTCATGAAAGCATTTGCAGTCCAGAGTTCAGCCAGTCTTTTAGTTACAAAACAGAAAGCCACACTATGTTACCAAAATGATTCCTAACATGAAAGCATGGCATTGTTTTTGCCCTTAATTCATTTCAAAGGCAAAGGAAATTGCTGTTCTTTGAAGGCTTTGGTGTGTATTGTTCATCTAAAGTAAAAGAAAATTACGAACAGAGGGCAGCTTCCCCTGTCCTCCTCACCTGTGCATCATCAGACACCCACCTCCTCTCAACTCCTAGAGTCCTTGGTGGACGCTCCCTACCTTCCTCCAGCCATCTGTAGACAGGCGCTCTTCCTCCTCGCGGCCACCTCACCCCATCACCGCAGCACCCCCAGGACCTGAGGTAGGAGCTTAAGTCAGTGCTGTCGACTGACTGAATGCCTTTGGGGATTATAAGATTTTAGTCCTATCTATCAAATTAACCTCTTTTTATGAAAATAGAAGAGACGGAAGTGGGAGAAAATAAGTCACAGTTGTACATTTAGTATCAAACTTCACTAGAAATGGAGATAGTAATGCAAATATTAAACCAAAAAGAAACTGAGTTAGAACCCTGTAGGGAGACCAACTGTGCTGGTGTGGCTGGGACTGCCCGTGTCCGGACTACCATTCCCATATCCCAGGAAACCCCTCTGTCCTGGGTAAACCTTGGCAGGCAATCACCCTGCAGGCTCTCAGTGACTCTCAGAGACCAAAATCCAAATGTCCACTCAGTTGGAAATCAGCAGGATTGGAGAGGACTTATCACAAATGCACGACACACCCTGGACCCTACTCTCCCTGAGGCTCTATCCCGGCCCCATCGGTTTCTTTCACTGCACTGAAAACAATGGATTACTTTTCTGGTTATTCATGTATCACATGTTCTCCCTACTCAGTGTGAGCTCCATGCAGTCAAGGAAATTGTCTAGCTGGCTTCCCACTGTAGGCCCAGAAGTTTCCCCGGCAAACAGAGGACATTGAAGAAACACATCTTGGATACAGAACTCTCTCCCAGATCATGGAATCTGACATAATCATTGTATTCTGCTGATTCTAAGATGCACAGTTTTTCACAATGTAACATCTCTGGAATCCAGATGCATCTCAGTCAACAGTGCCTTAGCCGTTGGTCTAAGTGGTGGTGGTCATGATATCGCTGCCTTTGCCTCTGTTTGTGTGTCCACTTGGTCGTAGCTTCTCGCACTGTCCTCACTTCGATTGTGAGGCATGTGCATCTGTTAGTTTAACCCGAGAGCTTAACTGCCATTTAGAAATGTTCTCCAAAAAAAAATTTCACCGTGATTCAGCATTGAAATGACAAGCTATTTTGTACTCAGAAAGGCACAGAAGCCAAACAGCAGGATGTAAATGTGGTATTAGTAATGAATATTTGTCACAGAGGAATGATCATTAAGTCCATGTTTTCTTGCAAAGGAACAACCAAGTGCCTTAGAAACCTCAGAAAGGAAGATACCAACAAAGACAGGCAAGCTGTGTTACTTTCTGTCACTGAGATATCTGTTTCTTGCTAAATTTCTCAGAAGAGATGAAGATTAATTTCAAAAAACTCTGCTGTGATTGATTCATAGGTCAGTCAGGATTGTTGTTAAAGGCACCCATCAGTCTACTGAGTGTTTTTCCTTTCTTATATAAAATAATGGTGGATCTTACATCCAGCAATGTCACTGAGCACCAACCACCACATTTGCTCACAGAAGTGAAAATGGCTTGACTTGACTTAATGAAATAAGATATTAGCCTTTTCCAATCTTTTATTCAGGTCTGGAACAGCCCTGCCAGGGACCACCAAGGAGACTGCTGGTACATGACAGGGTCAGTAAAGTGTAGCAACTCATTAGGTTTGTGCAACTCTTCCAGAACCTTCTGGTGATTGTTCTCACCGGCTCTTACTACTGCTGGGGGTGTGGAGGGCTTCTCTGGTTCTAACACCAACTTTAGTTTATGGGGCCCCATCAATTTCCCATTGATGCCCTCTCATGCAAAGTGCCCTGCTGTGCTTGCCCACTTCTGCTCCTTCACCCTGGACTCCTTGCTAAGCCTGAATGACACCCATTGACAGAATCTCGTTATGGCCTCAGCTCTGCACCTACCAAATCCTGTCCTACAGGGCCTGAGAAATCTCAAACACTAATTGTGATGTGTACCTTTAGGACAGTTATCTATCATCTTTGGTGACAACAAGCTGTATAATTCTTTTTCTTTTTAAGATTTTATTTATTTATTTGAGAGAGAGAGAAGGAGAGAGAGAGAGAGCACATGAGAGGGGGGAGGGTCAGAGGGAGAAGCAGACTCCCCGCCGAGCAGGGAGCCCGATGCGGGACTCGATCCCAGGACTCCAGGATCATGACCTGAGCCGAAGGCAGACTCTTAACCAACTGAGCCGCCCAAGCGCCCCTAGCTGTGTAATTCTGACAAAGGATTTAATTGTGTTCCCTCCACAGGATGGAAACAAGAGATGCTCAGGAACAGTGCAGGCACCACAACACCAGACAAAACTTGGTCAGTGGCCCAACCAGAAAAGTACAGTTAGAGGAGTTATTAGAGACAGTCCAATTCATAATTATGAACAGTGATCATACATTGGGTTAAACAAAATGGGTCCATTTTTCTTCAAGTCTCTGGAGTCTCTCAATATATTGTTATATGTTTGTCCTTTCGAAGATTGTTCATTCATTTATTCTCTTTTTTTTAAAAGACTTTATTTATTTGAGAGAGAAGGAGAGCATAGAGGGAGAAGCAGACTCCCTGCTGAGCAGAGAACCCAACGTGGGGCTCCATCCCAGGACCCTGAGATCATAACCGGAGCCAAAGGCAGATGCTTAACCGACTGAGCCACCCAGGTGCCTCATTTATTCTATTAACCAGATAACTGAGTGCCCTACCATAAGTTGGTCCACTCTACTAGGCACAGGACATAGAAGAACAAACAAAAAAGACAATTTCTATATAATATATAGCATAGGATGGGTTTTTTAACTTGGGGCCCACAGACCCTCTCCCCAAGTGGTGTGTGAACTTGGGTGGGGAAAAAATAACAAAACATTTTCTTCACTAACCTCTCACCCCTGGAAAAGACTGATCTGTCTCTGTCATTATAGTTTTATTTTTTCAAAAAGTTCATATAAATGGAATTATACAGTATATAGAACTTTCAAGATTGGCTTCTTTCAGCATAACACCTTTGAGATTCATTCAAGTTGTTATGTGTGTCAATAGTTCATCCTTTTTATTGCTAAACTGAGTTGTATTCCACTGTAGGGATGTACCCCAGTTTACTTACACATTCACCTATTGAAAGACATTTGGATTGTTTCCAGATATTGATGAATATGAACAGAGCTGCTATAAACATTCAGGTAGATTTTTGTGGAACCTAAGTTTTCAGTTCACTTGGGAAAACACCCAGGAGTAGGACTGCTGGATCATAGGTAAGTCTTTGTTTGGTTTTATAAGAAACCACCAAGTGGTTTTCCAGAGGGGCTGTGCCATTTGGCATTCCCACTGGGAATGTATGAAAGTTCCAATTGCTCTGCATTGTCATGAGCACTTGGTATTGTCAGTATTTTTTTTTTTAATTTTCAGCATCCTATTTTGCCATTCTGGGCATGTAGTTATATCTCATCAGGGTTTAACTTGCATTGCTTTTAATGGTCAATGATGTTGAACAGCTCTTCATGTGCTTATGTATGCTAGATATTTGCCAATATTTTGTTTAGAATTTTTTCATCTGTGTTCATGAGGGGTATTGTTCTGTACTCTGCTTTTGTTGTACCATCTTTGTTTGGCTTCAGTATCAAGCTAATGCTGGCCTTATTATTTGAGAAGTGTTACCTCCCCTTCTATGTTCTGGAAGAGACTGTGTAGAATTTGTTGTATTTTTTCTTTAAATATTTGGTAGAATTTGCTAGTGTGAACCATCACTAGCAGTATTTTGTAGAATTTGCTAGAATGATCTGAGCATGGAGATTTCAGAAAACAGAAGGTTTCTAACTACAAACTCATTTTGAAAAACAGTTTTAGGGCTACTCATCTATATTTCATCTCAGGGGACATTTGGTAGTTTGTGTTTTTTGCAGAATTTGTCCATTTTGTCTCAGTTGTTGAATTTATGAACAGAGCTTGTAGTGATAACTCATTTTTCATCCTTGATATTGGTCATTTGTGTTCTCTCTCTTTCTAGAATTCTCATTTGAGATTTATCAATTTTATTAATCTTCACAAAGAACCAAGTTTTGGTTTTGAAATTGTTTTCAATTTGATTAACTTGTGTTCTTATTTCTATTATTCCTTTTCTTCTGCTTGTTTTGGTTTATTTTGCTCTTCTTTTTCTGATTTCTTAAGCTAGATTATTGGTTTGATAGCTTTCTCATTTCAAGTATGAGCATTTTAATTGTGTAAATTTCCCTCTAAGCACTGCTTTACCTGCATCTCACAAGTTTTGATACATATTTTCATATTCATTCAATTCAAATATTTTCTAATTTCCCTGAGACTTCCTTTTTGACTCATGGATTATTTAGAAGAGTACTGTTTAATTTCCAAGGGTCTGGAATTTTTCCTGTTATCATCCTGTTATTGACTTCCAGTCTAATTCCATTATAGTCAGAGAACATACTTGGCATGATTTCAATTCCCTAAATTTGTTAAAAAATTTTTATTATGACACAGGATATAATTTATCTTGGTGACAGTTCCATGTATACGTGAGAAGAATATGTATTGTGCTGTTTTGGGGTGTAGTATTCTGTAAATGTCAATTCAAACCAGTAATTTATAGTATATACCCTTGTCAGCTTTCTGTCTGCTAGTTCTACTGATGACCAAGAGAGGAATGTTGAAGTCCTAGCTATTATTGTGGATTTGTCTATCTCTTCTTTCAGTTGTTAGTTTTTGCTTCATGTATTTTCAAGCTCTTTTATTTGGTAAACAAATTTAGGATTATGCATCTTCTTGATAAATTACTCTTTTTATCATTAGGTATTGCCCCTTTGTATTCTTTGCTCTGACGTCTGCTTTGTCTGATATTACTGCAGCCACTACAGCTTTCTTCTGATTAGTGATATATATTTTCCATCTTTTGTTTTTACACTACCTAGGTCATTATATTTGAAGTTTTTCTTATAGACAAAATATAATTGAGTCATTTTTAAAAATCTGTTCTGACAACCTGTGCTTTAATTAGTGTCTTTAGTCCATTTACATTTAATGTAATTACTTATATCTTTGGATATAACTACCATTTTATTATTTGTTTTCTGCTTGTCTATTTTTAGTTTCTAGCTGTTCCCTTTTCTTTTAGTTTCTTTTCTCTTTTAAACATTTTTTAGTTTTCTATTTTAATTTATCTATTGCATTTTTACTATGTATCTCTTTGTGTAATGTTTAAGTGTTTGTTCTAGGGATTAAAATATACATATTTAACTTTTCATAGTCTATATAGAGTCAGTATCTACCACTTCCAGTGATATATTAACACCACATACATTCCCTTACCTTCCCTCCCTCATGTTGGGTTGTTGTATTTGTTACATCAACATACACTCAAAATCCCACTAAACAATGTTATAATTTTTGTTTTTAACCAAAATATATCTTAAAAAACTTAAAAGATGAAGAGTATTATATTTACCCAGGTATTCACCATTTCTGTTGTTTTTTCTTAATTCTTGTTGTTTCAGCTTGCCTTCTGGTGTCATTTACCATCTGTCTGAAGAAATTTCTTTAGTAATAGAGTTGGTGATACCAAAGTCTCTTAGTTTCCCTTCACCTGAGAATGTCTTTATTTCATCTTCATTTCTGAAGGGAATTTTTATGGGATATAGAATTATGAGTCAACAGTTCTTTTAAAATGTTCTTTAAAAATGTTCCGTTTCTTTGTTGGAGAAATCTGTGGCTATTTAAATCACACTCCCCTATAAGTTAATGTGTAGTTTTTCTCTGGCTGCTTTAAATAGGGCGCTTGGGTGGCTCAGTTGGTTAAGTGTCTGCCTTTGTCTTAAGTCATGATCCCAGGGTCCTGGGATCGAGTCCCACATTGGGCTCCCACCTTGGTGGGGAGTCTGCTTCTCCCTCTGCCCCTCCCCCACACTCATGCTCACTCTCTCTCTCTCACGAAAATAAATAAATAAAAATCTTTAAATATATTTTTCCTTCAGTTTTCAGCAGTTTGATAATGATGTGTCTGGGTGTGGATTTCTTTGGTTTATCTCATTTGGAGTTTCCTAGACTTCTTGAGTCTGTAGGCTTATGTCTTTCTCCAAATTTGGCAAGTTTTCAGCCATTGTTTCTTCAAACATTTTCTGTACACCACATCTTTTCTTTCTAGGACTCCTATGAAAAGATAGACATTTTGGTGTTTTCCCACAGGTTGAGGTTAAAAATAAAAATATTTATTTTTAATATTTTTTCTCTGTATGATTCAGATTTTATAATTCCTATTGGTCTATATTGAAATTCGCTGCTCTAGGAGTTGGTAGAATGGTGAAGACAGAATCTGAAGTACCCCTGAACTGGTGGTGAGATATCATTTTCCCTTTCCTCTGTCATCCCCATTCTGCTAATGAGCCTATACAGTGAGATTTTTATTTCAGTTATAGTATTTTTTCCATTCTAAAGTCTCCTTTCAGCCCTTCTTTATATCTTACATCTCTTTTCTGAGACTTTTTATCTTTTAATTCATTTTAAGAATACTTGCCCTTACATGTTGGGGTATTTTATAACAGCTGTTTTAAATTCTGTGTCACCTAAGCATTGGCTTCTGTTGACTGTCTTTTCCCATACAAACTGAGATTCCTCCCAATTCTTCATATGTGCTGAGTAATTTTTAACTGTATCCTGGATATTTGATGATTATTTTACAAGACTCTAGGACTCTAGACCAAATCCTATGGAGAACATTGATTTTTTTTTTTTTTTTTTAAACAGAGAATCTTCCAGCTTCAATTCAGGCCACAAGTTCCAACCAGTCTTCTATGGGTTCTGTTTTCCATGACTTCAGATCTGTCTCTGTGCACATTATTAGGTGGCCAGTCCATAACCTGGGCAATGATCTTATTTGTAGTTCAGTTCTCAAAAGCAATGGTATGCTATTTAGGGTCAGGTCTATTCTTGTGAATCTCAGGGGTGAGCCCAAAAGTTCATTAACAACTTCATGAGGTTGCTTTCTCTAACTCTTCCCTCTCTCTGGTACTTTCCAGTTCCCAGAGGCTCAACTTTTTGGTCCTCTGGCCAGAAATCTGGGGCTTTACTTAGCCTGCTCTTCTATGCATGTCCCATAACTATATCTGCACCCAGGGACGAATGGTGGGAGGACACAGAGAAAAAAAAAAAACTCGGGGGGTTTGCTTCCCCATGCTCTTGGGGCCACAGTTCCTCTGATCAGAGGTAAGACTTTCCTCCCTCAGTTTTAGGCTTCTGAGAGCTCTCATGCCCCTGACTCCATAGGATTGCTTGGGGGCTGAGTTGCGAGAGAATGGAGAGGAGAAAAAAACAAAACTATATAGGGGATTTCTCCACTCCTTCTAAATATTAGAAGACCTCCTTTCTGCTCCCTGTAGTGCTTCTCTTGGGGCTCTATTGGCACCAGTGCATACATCTGGGTTTTGGGCTGTGCTGAATCCAGGCTGGATGGTTTTGGAAAGGGAAAATGATATCTCACCACCAGTTCAGGGGTACTTCAGATTCTGTCTTCACCATTCTACCAACTCCTAGAGCAGCATCTGCTTGGAGACAGAGTGGAATGTGCTTATTCCATCTTGCCCTGAAGCAGAACTCAATGTGTTTTAATTTATACATTTAAAAAATGATTCTAAGATATGATTCATAGGCCTCATTAGCTTCCAAAGACATCCATGGCACAGAAAGGACCTTTAGCCAAAAAGGAGGGACAGACATATCAACAGTCACTTCCAAATCAGCATATACATGCTCAGGATCTTTGGAAGCTAGGATCTTTGGAAGCCCTTAGAGAGCATCTAGGCTAGTTTGGGATCAGGGACAGCTTCCCAGTGTCAAGAGAGGAAGAGTGTTCTTAGCAGATGGAAAGTCATGCTCATGAGCCAGAAAAGAACCAGTGTGGAAAGTGTGGGTCACAGCAAGTAGTTTAGAGTGGCCAAGACATGAACTTCCCTTGGCTCTTGAGACCATTCACAGAGAAGAATCACATTGTTTTATTAGATAGCACTGATGGACTATTAAATTCAATGAAATCCTAAGTCCACTGGAAGCTGTCATCCTGATGATATCCATTGTAGAATCCAATTCCAGATCTCGATCTCAGTTCTATACATAGACTCTGTATGTAGGCATTTAACATTTGAATAAGGAACCCATTCATTTTGTATGCTTGGCAACAAACTCTGTTGTGGATACATATACCATTGGATAGCTATTTTAAATTGCTATTTCAGAGATCAAAAACTCAATGAAAAGACTGAAAACAAAATATAAAAATGAAGACTGCAAAAGAATAAAATAGCCAAAGGAAAAAAATTTTAATTCCAGCTTTTCATTATTATAAACTAGAAAGACCACAAATAACTGCCATAATCAGTATAATGCATATCTCTGTGCTTTTTGAAAAATTCAAATTTGTCAGAGCTTGGGGCAGAGCATGGAAATAAATATGATGAGACAGAGAAAGTGCTAAGAAAGAAAAAAGAACTGAATTCCCAAGGCAGGTAAATCCAGTATGCAATAACACAGATTCAAATGCCCACAGACAAACCACACATAGGCCTGTTGCGAGAAATACAGTGCGGAGACTGTGGATCGAATCTGCCCTAAGGCACTGAACTTTTTTCTTTACCATGCAATAGAAGGATATTTGGCGGGGGGGGGGAAGGAAGGACCATGTATTCACGCTACTATAGAGTTACTTACACAAAATATTACTGGCTAAGGATAAAAAAAGACAGTAAAGAGATAGTTCACTTAATTTATCTTAAAAGAGCACATGGTGCCATCCTATGTAACACAACCTGCTTGAAAGTCAAAATGATTAAAGAACAAATTGGGGGACTTTCATTCAGGCTCTCAACTAACCTTTACTTGGTTAGTTGAACATCTATCAACAAAGCCTACACCAAGCTAGTGTGTTACGGACTAAACTGTGTCCCCCAAATTCACCTGTTGAACCCTTAATCTTCAGTACCTCAGAATGTGACTATATTTGAAGATAGGACCTTTAAAAAGTTAATTGAGTTGAAATGAGGTCATTAGGGTGGGCCCTGATCCAATCTGATGGGTGTCCTTAGAAGAAGAGAAAATTTGGACATACAAAGAGACACCAGGAATGTACACACACAAAGGAAAGACCTCGTGGGGACACAGCAAAGAGATGGCTACCTGCAAGCCAAGGAGAGGCCTCAAAAGAAACCAAACCTGATGACACCTTGATCTTGGACTGCCAGCTTCCAGAACTGGGACATAAATTTCTGTTGTTTAAACTCCCCAGCCTGTGGTCCTCTGTTACAGCAGCCTGAGCTGACTGAGGGGGGAAGGTAAATGGAACTCACAGGCTCGTGAGGAAGCTGACCCGGGGACAAATGATAACAATACCCAGGACCCACGTCAGGGTGATGAGAGCAAGTGGGTGGGCCTGTAAACAGGGTACAAAGGGAAAAAAGAAGTGATTCCAGGAAATACCCAACTGGGCCAAAGAATAAACTCAACTTCAAAAACCATCAGCACTGCTACTTCCTTTAGAAGCTGGAATCATCCTGAGATCTGGCAGGCTGAAATGCCATCTGGGGTCAGCCTGGGAGTCTGAAACTAACCCCTGACTGAGGTAGTCTCCCCATCAAGAGGTTTGGGATCCTGCTGCTTTCCAGGTGTAAACCATTCCCAAGCAAACTAGCATAAAAAGTGCAGCATGCGAACAGTCATCCCTCCATCCTGAACTTTCTCATAATGGTGCACAAGTTTATCGGAATGACCAATGACCTGACTGATCTCAGAGCTTGAAAACTCAATGAAATGAAAATCATAAATGAAGCAGAAGAGGTAGGGAGTATAGATTCAAGAATACTGCATACTGGGTGAATATTGGCTATTGAATATTAGGAGTTCGAGAAAAATGACATGGAGACGCAAACTTGAAAAACAAGCAGAATACTCCTTACCTGAATAAAGAACGATTTCTGGACCAGAAGTAAACTCAAGTACCAAGCAAGATTAATGACAATTTGAAAAGCAAAAAAAGAATCACACCTGGATGTAATCTGGTAAATTCCCAAATGCCAGCTACCTGAGAATGAAAACAAATTATTTACATAGGGAAGAGAATTCGAATGACACCAGATTCCTCACTGGAAACACCTGGAACACTGAGGCAGTAGAGCCAGGCTTAAGGCTTTTGAGAGGTAAGGCTGTGATCCAAGATCCCCCTGCCTGGCCAGTATCATGCATTAAAAAAAATGAAAAAGAAAAAAGAAGACCAAGGACATCAGACATCTCAATAAATAGGACTCGATTAAATTCCTCCACTGAACGACACAATCTGAAATAGAGTTTTAAAGAACTATTTGTTACGTGCTATTTATGAAAACAGCCAAATGAAATGACAAAGAAAGCTTGGAAAGAAAGAGATGGGAAACTATATCAGGCAAGAATAAACAAAATGAGTGTGGGGGCAATGCGAAGATCAGACAAAGTGGAATTTAAGACCAATAGCTTTAAATAGGGTGAAGGAGATTAGGAGAGGGCTCCACCCTAACCCCCCCACCAAAGCCCCGCCTCCTCACACCCCCACCTTGGGGATGAGGCTTCAACATCTGCATTTGGGGGGGATGCAAACATTCAGTCCATAACAATTAGGCCACAAAAGAAACAGTAAAAATGTAGACATTCTGGTCAACATGGAAGACTGAGATGATGAGGAAAGATGTCCTGCTCCAAACAAATGGAAATACTGAATAAAATACAACAGAATTTTGTTACACAGCTGAGCTCAAAAGCAAACAGGCCCGAAGAAAAAGAGGTGACACAAAGCATTCAAGCTACTGCTGAAGTGTCAGGAACGGTACAAAGCCTGGCAGAGTCCGACAGGAACAAAGCCTTCAAACAGGCCAGGGACATCGGGGCCAGGACTGGGGTACGTACAGGCAGAGGAACTCAGGCTGCTGTGCCAGGGGAGGCTGGTGGCTGGAAGGAGCCACTGGCATGAACCCAGGACCTACCAGGAGCCACTTGGCTCCTGAAACCGGACTAGAAGAACTCCACCCGTGGACCCAAGAAGCTAGCTTCTGACCCAGACCAAGCCACGGATGGGAAAAGAATTACCCATGCGTAACTGGAATGACTGAACTAATATATTACAAAGTTTCCTTTTATCCGTGAATTCAGGGTTGTCCCCCCATTTATTATTGGGGTGCAGGTGCAAAACTACTGAATCTTTTCTCCGATTGCCGACTAGAAGTGTACTATGAAGAACTATGGAGAACTGCATGTGTCTACGCAGCCTGCTTCTTCACCTGAAGAAATATGTGTTGGAACACACGAAAACCACACTGCAGTGGGTTCTTTCCACCCCTAACCCCAACTTACTCTGCCAGCCTGAGGTCAAGGGCATCACACATTTTAGAAACTATAAGAAGGCCAGACTTGGCACACAGAACGACTGGGAGACTTCAGAAAGTATCACATTTCTTTGAACCTCAGTTTCCTTGTCTGAAAATGGGAATGATAAAAACTATTTTTGGAGGTTATCATGAGATATGCAGATTAGTAACTATAATAAACAAACAAGAATTATTATTATTATTATGTTTAGATATAAATCCTTCCTTGATTTGAAGTAAAAAATTGCCCTAATGATTTATTTTTATTTTTGGTTTAAATATCTTGCTAGAATTCCTCTTTACTGCCAAATAATATTCCACTGTATGGATATAATCATGTTATTTATCCAGTCATTGGTTGATAGACATTTGGGTTGTTTCTACATTTTGACTATTATGAATAATGCTACTATGGACCTTCATGTATAAGTTTTGTGTGGACAAACGTTTTTCAGTTTTCCTGGATTTATATACATATATAGGAGTGGGATTGCTGGGTCACATGGTAACTCTATGTCTAACTTTTTGAGGAACTGCCAGACTGTTTTCCAAAACAGATGCACCATTTTACATTCCTATCAGCAGTATACCAAAGTTCTGACTTCTCCATATCCATAGGATGCTTTCCAAAGCAACTGAGGGGCCAATGAACACAGAAAATTGGGATATTCAGCATTGCCACCTCTTTATTGGAGAGCATCACAAGTTGTTAAAAATCCACTTTCCTTTCATTTGTACAAATTGAGACAGAACAATAGGGTTCGATCAGTCTTTCTCCTAATTTGTGGGGATTTCGAGCATGGCAAACACCTTCCCCTCGGATTCCGTGTTGTCTCCTAGAAACGAAACGACAGAGGTAGAAGCATCTCATTGAAGTACCTACTTGGTCCAACACGATAGAAAACATAGTCAGAAAACATGGTCAAAAATGGTAAGAAACGTGGATTCAAACCTAAGACTTTAGAACATGTGAAAAAGCTTCACGTGAAATACAACCGTATCTTTCACAAGTGCATTTGAGCAATTAAGGAACCTCCTTGGTTCCAAAGAGAGAGATTTTCCTTGTCCTTTTTCCAAGCCTAAGAAAGCAAAGACCAGAGTGATGGAGAAATAAGCTAAGGAGCCAAGGTGACTATAACCAAAGGCTGTCCCAAATTACCTAGAGTTCAGTGATCTTTTCAAATGGTTTGAATAGAAAGACAGAAGAACAAAATAAATAGCATGCTCAAACTTCTCATCAGAAGCCCAAACCATGGTGCTCTGCAGCATATTGCATTCCTGGAGAGAATCATAAACCACAGCTGAAATGGACTTTGGATGTGATGCATGGGGTTGGCCATACTTTGAATCTTATGTCCACATATGTTGAAGAAAAGGGTCCATTTGGAGAGTTCATTCAAGTGTAAAATGTAATTTTGTTGGTCACAGGCAAAAAAATCATCATGGTACAGAATGACTAATAGGATGCTACATCCTTTTTTCCACAATCAACTACACGAGGGGAAAAAAAGAAAACCAACGGAATATTCTTTTATGCATGGCTTCCCCTATGTAATTCAAAGCGCAAGGCAGTAGAGTAATAAAATTAAATATGCCATAATGGAAAAAAAAAAAAACCAGTTCCACTATAAATAAGCTTTACTACTCCATCTGAGAAAGAAAACAGGGAGCTGGATCGTGTGTGACTCTTCCTTTCAAAACCAAACCATAATCAAAGGCAATAGGTTCAAAAACACAAGAGAGAGAAATCTGGAATTTGCAGCTTCGATAGAGCCCGGTGGAGTGAGACCACTCCACACAATGAGTGTGTGGAATTGTGGTGTTGGGTTTTATTTGGGAGATGCCTCTGAGGGGCTCAGACTCCCCAGTTGGGACCAGCAGCGTGAGGTGGCATTTGAGCCTTGAACAGGAGCAGAATAGCAGCCCCAGGGTAGGAGCTAGGGAGTGAGTTTAAGAATATGCAGACTGCCATCCAAGAGTGAAATATAGCCCTGCAGGTCCAAAGGTTCCCAGGGCTGGGTGTTGCTTTCTATGGCTTGGGAAGATGTCCTCAGCTTGCCCCATCTGTGGACCCTTTTGAGACAGAAGGGGCTGTTTTCCAAGAAAGGCCTTGAATGCGATGTCAACACCACAGAGGTTGGCATCCAAGGTTTACCTGTGTCTCTGCGTCTTAGGACAGGATAGGCAGCAACCTCAGGTAGACACTCTGCCCATGTGTCACCCAAATAATTTTCATGATGATTGGGCCTCTCACAGCCGACTTCTCCATTTGTGCCTCTAATCCCCGGAATGGTCTAAACCACTGGCTCCTTTGGTCACCAGGCATCACTGGGCAGGTGGCACTGCTGCCACCACCAGAGTCTGTCACCATGAGCGAGGGGTTCCACATTCCCACAGGTGCCTCCTTTGACTCCCAGCCACTCTCTGCCTTAACTCCTGTACTCCGGTGAGGTTCAGTCACCTTCTCCCATGATGGTGCCAGGGCCTGGACTTCCCCTGAATCCCTCTGCCTCTGAAATCTTGCTCTCCAATGTGACAGGTGCACCCATCAGAATCCTAAGCATTCTATCACTCAGAATCCCTTTTCACTCTGGCGGCGCTGGCTTCACCCATAGCTCTCAGCAAAAACAAAAGCAAAAACAAAAACCACACAAAAAACAATAAACAAAAAAATCAAAAAATCAAAAACAAAAAAAGCCCAACACCTCTGTGAAGGTTAGAAAAAATCCAGTTACCTCTTGCTCACCAAGGGCTGGCTAATCATGGATTACTTGAGAATTAAGGAATCCCTCTCTTTCAAGGAATGACATACAAACCTCTATCCAGATGAGAATCAACGTCGTGCTCTTTAAAGCTACTGTGCTACTGTTATCTCATCTCCTTCCTGTCAAAGCATAATTTTCAAAAAGTTGAACTCATGACTCTCATACAAATATATACATGTGTCCAAAATGTATTTAACTTATTAATGAGCAAACCAGTACGATAGGAAAGATGGTTCCAAGAGCATTTGCAGAATCGACGACCTTTAGACCCAAAACAGAATGTTAGAATCACTGCTCAGTTAGGTACAAAACTGGTTAATGCCTACATGGGAATAAAACCATAACCTTTGTGGTTATTTTTTCTAAGGGGCAGAAATCGACAAGTTAACATGTAACTCTACTGTTTCTGGGCTTAGTCAAACACAAGTATATTCTCAAGAATTAAATAATCCTTGGGTGAGCATGTCAAACAGTGCCTCAGTATGACATTGAGAGGACATGCCCCTTTGCCTTATTTCTAAGTTTTGGATAATTTTTCTTAACAATCCCTAAAGAGAGAAAATTCTAAGCTGGTTATCTCAAAACCTCCACACTTATTCCCTCCAGAACTTAAGAAAAGAAAGAAAAAAAGAAAACCATAAGGGCATCACTCACACTCCATTGGGCTCTTGATGACCAAAGAATGATTGTCACCTGGTAGGATTTCAGACAGCATGACTCAGCGGTAGGAAGGGTATTTTGGCAGCCAGCCCTCCCATCACACAGATGGCTACCAGCTCTCCCAAGACCAGTCCTGGCCAAGAATACAGACACTTCGAGTTCCAGGATAGCTCATTCAGGAACAGATTAGGTGAGTTTATACCTTCATCGAGACATCACAGGATTGGAACTTCAAGGAACCTTCTGGAAAGTCTCCCTGGATCTTCTAGGACAGATGGTGTTTCTTATATTCAGTCCTCCCAGCACTGAGCTAGCCCACTTTCAGCCCATGCCAAGCTATCATCAGCCTCCCTGGCAAGGATCTCTTCTTCAAGCTCTCTTAATCAATTTAAGGCCATTTCTTCTATCCTCTGTGAGAATGGTTCGCAATTGATCAGTGTTTTCATCTAGAACCTCTTAAGACAGTTTTTAAACCCTAATTTCTTTTAGGCTAAATAATCCAAATTGCTATCATCTTCTTAATTCTATTATTAGTTGTGCTTCGCTGAGCCCTCTTGGGTCTCTCCTAAGACCAAGAAGAGCACGACAAAGCCCCCGGGATGATTTCACAAACCAGGTCTGCTGTCTTCCACATCATATGAGCTTTCTCTAAACAAAAGCCTGGCCTCACTCACACGTTTGCTGTAATGACCCATTAGGTTTTTTCTCCTGTTGTTTTCCATGCTCAGTCCTCTCTCCCTTCCTTCCCCCTCCCTCCCTCCCTCTCTCTCTCGCTCCTTTTCTTTCTCTTTCCTTCTTTCCCTCTTCCCTTCCTCCCTTACTCTCTCCCTCACTCTCTCATTCTTTCCTTCTTTTCTTTTTTCTTTCCTTCTTTTTTCCCCTATAATGCTTTAGCTTTCAGGCTTTTTTTTTTTTTTTTAATTCAAGTACCATTAACATACAGTGTTATATTAGTTTCGGGTGCTGCTCAGTCTCTCCTCATTGTTCTTGGAAATATTTCTACCACATTCTTCAGCACAGGGTCATTGTTTTGTTTTGTTTTGTTTTAAATAGCCATTACAGTTAACAAAAAGAAGAAAATAAAAGCTTCATCATCACACTCCTCAGAGACAATGTCTGCTCATAGGTTGGTGCTTTGCATTTCAGGGCTTTTTCCTGATGTATGTATTTTTTTTTCTTCTGATGTAAGTATTTTTAAGAAGCAACCAGACTGCATCGTACTGCTCTTCAGCTCGAGGCCCGGGTCCCACACTGCCTCCTGCTCAGGGCCACCTCCCCCTCAGCCTGCTGGGTGACTGCATTAGACCGTCACCATTGCTACAACTCAATTCAATGCAAAAGTAGGTCCTGGTCTCGGAAGCAGTCCTAGCAGCAGCTCAGATCGGTTTAGGGGGCAGAATAAAATGAACCACCAACACTGATGCATTTAACCAGAGAGAAAGCAGTAGGTGAACACATTGGAAAGCCCTCGGGAGGAGCTCAGAAGGAAGGCGAAGCGGAGATATTCATTCAGACCAAAACCTCTCCTTTGTTCCGTCTTCTGAGTCTACCCAGGTTTCCACCAGGGACCTTCTCCAGGGTGCCCTGGGGACCCAGAGTGGGCTTACCAGGCTGCCTCCATGAGGGCCCTAACATGAGCACGGGCACATCACTGCAGCTAAAGCAGGGGTTGTCATCCCAAGTGAGTTTGCTTAGTGTCTAACCCGGTGCCTTGTGATGACCCTCAGGTTAGGTGGTTTTCTTCCAAATTGGTGCCAACCTAATGATGTTTCTGTGTTCAAGATTATGCCAACATCCAATTGCTGATTTTCTAGTATATTCTATGAACTCCCACTGATACTACTAATCGGACCTGTCTGGTTTTTTTACTATTTTGTAAAGCCAGTTCTCTTTTTTTGATGCACGTTCTGTTTTATTTTCATATTAAGTTTATGTACCTAAAATACCATCAGGCATTGTTTAAATTTCATTTTACTCCCATCGATATGTTATAAATATTTTCTCACGCTATTATATAGGGATTTTTACTGGTGGCATGGTAAATCCATACACAATTTATTTCAATGATCTCCTACTACAGAACATTTAGGTGGTGTTCAACTTTTTGGTTTTATTAAAGAATAATCTGGTGAACATCCTGGTACCTTAACTCTGTGTGTCATCATGACTCAAGGTGAAGGCCAGAAGCGGAACTTGGGTCACAGGGCACGCGTGCATTTTTCTATGGCTTTTGCTACTGACAGCCAACTCGGCCTTGGTCATTCGTGTTTTACATCTACAAGTATATTGCTGTCCTTTTCCTTACTCATCTTCATCCAGTTTTTGACCCATCCGTTCTCCACCTAGAATGCATGGAAGGGCTGTTGGAACTGGCTCTCTTGGAATGAGAGGGTTCACAGCCCAGGACACTTTAATTTGAGATACACCATTTCAGCTTGGAAGATTCATCTTCGTTCATCCAGCTGCAGTGTTCTAGGCAAAATGAGTGCAGTGGTGAACAATCCAGAAAGGGAAGCAAGTGGCAAAGGTAGATAATAAATGTTCTATGCGTGTCTGGCAAACACGAAGATTCAAGGAAGTGTTCAGGTAGAGGGCACTGCCAGAACCAAAGGGGTGGGAGCCAGAGTGGGGGAGGGCTGGGGTGGGAGAGAAGATAGGGGGTGATGAGGGCACCAGATTGAGTAAGGCTTCATAGGCCATTAGGACTTTGACCTTTACCCTGGGTGAAACAGGAGCCTTCACAGGGTTTCCATAGAGAACTGATGTGCTCAGGCTGCTGGGTTGAAGTCAGACCAGGGGGTGCCAGAAGCAAATCAGGGAGCCCTGTGAGGAGATGGGGGTGGGTTGAATAGTGTCCCCCAAAATGCACAGCCTCCCTAGAACCTCAGAATGTGACCTTATTTGGAAATAGAGTCTTTGCAGATGTAATCAGTTAAGGATCTTGAGTTGAAATCATCCTGGACTTGTGGTAGGCTCTAGATCAAAATCTGATAGCCCAAGAAGAGAAGAGGAGACACAGAGAGACACAGGGAGAAGCCACGTGAAGACAGGTGCAGAGACTGGAACGAGGTGGCCACAAGCATAGGAAATGTCAGAAGCCACTTGAAGCTGGAAGAAACAAGGAAGGATCCTGCTCGAGAGCCTTGGGAAGGAATGCAGCCCCGTGGACACCTTGATTTCATACTTCTGGCCTCCAAAACTGGGAGAGAGTAAATTTGTTGTTTTAAGTCCCCTAGTTCATTGAACTTTATGATGACAGCCCCAGGAAACTAACCCAGGAGGTTCTTGTTGTGCTCTAGGAGATGATGTGGTTTGAGCCCCAGTGGTAACAGTGCAGGAGATGAGAATCAGGTAGATTTCAGGTACATTCCGAAGGTGAGAAAACAGGATCTGCTGAGGGGACAAGACAGGGATGTAAAGGGAAGTGGAGTCCAGGATGATTCTAGGGTTTGGGGCTTGAGCCAGCAAAAGGTGAGAAAGACTCAGAAGATTGGGCTTGGGGGGTGGGGAGGGAAGCAGGAGCTCAGTGTTGATGCGTGAAGCCCGAGGTTCCTGTCAGGCTTTCAGGGAAGATGGGGTGTAGGCCATTGGAGATACTATACTAGCATGGCACCCAGGACAGATATCCGTGCTGGAGACACAAACTAGGGGTATATATATGCAAAACCAGAACAGTGGATGAGAGAGTAGACACAGAGGAGGTGGAGCCTGGAGCACCCCAACACTAAGAGTCAGGGAAATGAGAAGGAACCAGCCCGGGAGCCCATGGAGGACACTAGAAGGAAGAGCAGAGCCATGATGCCTAGAAACTGAGTGAAAATGCTATTTACAGCAACTGTGGCTGGGCTGGCAGGAAAGCGAAATGAGAGCCAAGCTTGGAGACCTTGACCTGAGTGATGTGAGCCTGATATGAGCGAGCCCAAGGAGGTGTGTGGGGAATGCACCTCAATACAAGAAGTTCTTTCATTTCTTTCACCACTATGTTCATTAAAGAGACTCAGAAGAGAGGAAATGATGACTACAGATAACTCTTAAAAAGTTTTTCTCGGGCGCCTGGGTGGCTCAGTTGGTTAGGCGGCTGCCTTCGGCTCAGGTCATGATCCTGGAGTCCTGGGATCGAGTCCCGCATCGGGCTCCCTGCTCAGCGGGGAGTCTGCTTCTCCCTCTGACCCTCCCCCCTCTCATTCTATCTCATTCTCTCTCTCAAATAAATAAATAAATAAATAAATAAATAAATAAAAGTTTTTCTCAGAAAGAACTCACAGCCTGTTTTTTGCTGATGGGAATGACCAGAAGACAGGGGAATCTGGTGAGGCCAGACGAAGGGGGTGGATTGCTGGAGTGGTGCCCCCAGCAGGTGTAAGGAGACAGGTGCCCAGGCCCAGGGGAGACCTGACCCCTCTAGCATCACGGGCAGTGCATCTAAGAGGGAAGGTGGAATGCAGTTACACAAAGGAGGGACAGTAAGTATGGTTTGAGCATTTGTGGAACTTTTTTCTGATTGCCTTAATTTTTTCAATAAAATAGGGAGCAAGATCATCTATCAGCTGAGAGTGAAATGGGGGCAAAGATGTACTAGAAGACTGAGGAAAAGGGAAGGAAGGAAATATTTACCTGGGAAAGATGGGAGTCAATGGACTGGAGAAGTCTTGCTGTGCCAACAAGCACCAAAGGCCCACGTGTGGTCTCTTAAAGAGACCAGTCAGCAGAAACGTGTTCTTCTCCTGGCAAAACACATGCAGAACAATGAAAATGCACCCCTACTTCACACCGTTCACAAAAATTAACTTGAAATGCATCAAAGACTTAAACATAAGACCTGATACCATAAAACTCCTTGAAAAAAATATGGGGGGCATGATGCCAAAAGCACAAACAACAAAATTTTGGGGGCATGATGCCAAAAGCACAAACAACAAAAGAAAAAAAATCGACAAATGGAACATCAAACTCAAAAGCTTCTGCATAGTAAAAGAAACAATTAAAAAAGACAACCTATGGAATGGGACAAAATTTTTGCAAACCCATATATCAGATAAGAGGTTAATATCCAGTATCTATAAAGAACTCAGTCAACTCGACAAAACAAACAATTTGATTAAAAAATGGGCAGAAGAACTAAATGACTTTTTTCCAAAGAGGACATCAAAATGGCCAACTGGTACATGAAAAGATGCTCAACATCACTCATTAGCAGAGAACTACAAATCAAAACCACAATGAGATATCACCTCACACCTGTCACACTGGATATCATCAAGAAGACAAGAGACCAACAGGTGCTGGTGAGGATATGGTGAAAAGGGAATCTTTATATACTGTTGATGGGAATTGGTCCAACCACTAAGGAAACCAACATGGAGTTTCCTCAAAAAAATAAAAATAGATCTACTATATGATCCTGCCATTCCAAGGGTGATCCCAGTTTCATGGGATGGGTCAAAAGATGGAATAGACTGAGCAAAATGGAGATTGGGTTGCCAAGGGTGAGGGATGACCTAGAAATCCTGGCCTTCTCGTGGTGACTCTCATAGACAAGAATAAAGGGCATCACTGTATTAGTCCCGAAGTTCTTAAGGGAGACAGCAGAGCCAGACTGTGTGTGCGTGCACAGCTGTGCATGTGTGGGGAAAGCAAAAATGAGAGGGGGTGTTTCCAGAAGCACATAGAATCTGGGTCCCCCTCTTCTGTCCTGCCAGTGGCAGGGTGAGACCTGGGTAGTGGTCTTAGACCCTCATGAACTGCACTTGAATAGAAAGCTTTGCCTATCTGTTTTCTCAGGTTAGAAAAAATGACAATCCAGGAAGGAAATTAGCAAAGTATATATAAAGACAATTAATGGAGAAAAAGCCCAAATGACCATTACCACAAAAATAAGCTCATGCCTAGGGACCTTGGTGGCTCAGTTGGTTGGGCATCTGCCTTTGGCTCAGGTGAGGATCCCAGGGTCCTGGGATTGAGCCCAGCATCTGGCTTCCTGCTAAGTGGGGAGTCTGCTTCCCCCTCTCCCTCTGTCCTTCCTCCCCGCTTGTGTTCTGTCTCTCTCTCAAATAAATAAAATCTTTAAAAACGAAGATAAGCTCATGCCTATTAATATAAGTTTAAAAAAGAGGTAGCCCTTGACGCTTAGACTAGCAAAGTTTGCTTTTTTTTTTTTTAATATAATACCATGTCCCAGGAGGTGTTTGAAACAGGAACTCTCAAATCTTGCCGTTGGGTGTGTAAGTTGGTATGATGACTTTGAGAGAAATCTGGCAATAACTAGTAAAAGTGAAAATGAAAATACCCAATGAGCCAGCAATTCAATGTCTAGTGAAATACACATATGCCCCGGGAGTTACCTGCCAGGAAGTGCCCTATGGCGTTGCTTGCAACACTGCACATCAAACTTGGGCTTGCCCATTAAGAGGCCAGGGGCCAGAGTGTGATGGAGTCCCACATGGCATCCTGTGGCACAAAGGAGATCTGTGAACTAGACCTACACAACAGTTCTCAAAATGATAGTGTTTAATGAAAAAAAAAAAATGGTGCTGAAGAGCTGAAGCTTCCATACCATGAATCCATTTAGTTCGTTAAAGTCCACAAAGTGGTATTATAAATTATAACTCTCTATATATGTAGTAGAACATATATATAAATGAGATAAATGATGCACACGGACTTCAGAATGATGGTCACCTCTTGGAAGAATCGCTAAGAAGAGATACAAAAAAAGGGACTTCAACTGTATCTAACATTTTATTTCTTTAAGAGATCCGAAATAGAGCAAAACTACAGTATCAGTTCAATCTCAGTGATAAGTACCTCAAGTCTGCTCTAGTACCTTCTGTACTTTTATGTATGTTTGGATTTTTTAAAAAGGAGAATGTTTCTAGTTTAATAACCCAGGTGCAAGTTTTAAGAAAGAAAGCAAAGTATGAATAGTGCTGTCAGATGAGGACAATCATTGTTAGGGCATCACATTCGACCAGAATAGAGATTGAACCCAAAACCATTTCATTATGATTAGGAGGGAGGAGGGATTAATTTCCTTAATATTTGGCTGAACCACATTAAATATCTTTTGCCATATTATATTTAGATCAGGTAAGAGGTATGCAGAAGAAAAAACTTTCAAAGCATTGGTTATAACTATTAACTACAAAATCAGTGCCTTTAAAATTCCTTGCGATTTTGCCTTGTGACCAAACTTTTGTTCTTGTTTTAAACGTAATTAAAATGTATTTGAGTTGGAGAATGCTGTGAAAATCACTGAGCTAGCATGGAGCCCTGCCGGGGGGGGGACGGCGGGGGATTGCTAGACTACTTATCTAACCCTTTCCATGGCCTTAGCTAAACCCCACAGGAATCTGCCCGTTCTTAAAGCTGGGATTTAAATGGAGCCCTGTGTCCAGGCTCTTCTCTTATAGTCTTGGCCCTTTCTGGCCACATCACCAAACCCCTCTGCTGAGGTACTTTCTAAGAGAAGGGTTCGTGTAGACATATAGTGGATAGGACTGTGGAAAATAAAGTATGTGTGGATGAGAAGAGGAGGCAGGATGGTGGAAGACAACCAGACAAGCAAAGTTAAGAATGATGGTGGGAATAAAAATCATCTTTATTGCAGATAAAAGTTGGAGAATTATAGAAATATGCCAAAGGAGTCCTCAGCAGAAAAACAAAGCACGAACCCCAGAGTCAAGTGAGAGTTGATTCTTGTTATTCGAGAGAGTATGTCCTATAAAGGTGGGGCTGCGAACACTCCGTTAGAGAATACTAACCCATTGCTCCTAGGAGAAACATGGGGTTAGTTAGGTTCCTCGGAGCCTCTGATCACCCCTATGCCGACCCATCAACACACAGTCTTGCTTTATGTGTGTTTCTTTTTAAAGACACCTTATTTAATCTATACTGATTCATTAACACTGAACAAGGCCAACAATACTGTAACTCGTGCCTCAATGAAGCTAATCTAACACACAGTTTCTCCGTAAGGCACATCACAGCCTTCTCATGCTTAGGAACACCAGACAGCCCTTCAGCACTACGCTTGGGCCATTTTAAACATGGAGATCACCAACAAAGAGCACACAGATGCAAACAACATGACACTAAATAGATAGTAAAAAAAAACACTTGTTTATGGTAGGAGAGCTGAAACAAGGCAGAGTGTCACCTTGGACAACCCCAAGGACTCGACAGGAGACTCAAATGTTCACCTCCCCACCCGCGAATGACTGTGAAAATACTGTACCGATTCGGGGGGCTTACAAATAAATTTTTGCGAGTAGGTAAATACAGAATCTTTGAATAATGAGAATTGAGTCTGACATATAAAAAAAAAAAACAGGGGCACCTGGGGCTCAATCAGTTAAGCATTTGCCTTCAGCTTGGGTCACGATCTCGGGGTCCTGGGATGGAGCCCACATCAGGCTCCCTGCTCAGCGGGGAGCCTGCTTCTTCCTCTCCCTCTGCCCCTCCCCCTGCTCCTACGAGCTCTCTCTCTCTCAAATAAATCAATAAATTCTTAAAAAAAAAAAAAAAGCAGTATCTAGTCCTCCAGAAAGAGGTACTTATATTTTGGGATTCATTTGGACAAAGAATGTTACATTCCAGTCATTTAGCTCAATAGGAGCTTTATGGAAACAATGGTCTCCCACTTACTCAGAATGAAGAGGTTGAGCCCATTTTGCATATTCCTTACTTCTGGCATCGTCCACTGAACAATGCGTCCTTGTCTTTTCCACTCACAATGGAGTCATCTCAGGCAAATCTTCTCCCCAGAGGAGGTACAGCTCAGCTTGTTCTGGGGGAAAAGGGTGCAGATGCAACACGCAGATGCCAATTCGGCAGCACCAGACGCCACTTGCAATAACCCAAAGGTCCCCAGCACTGTGGAGACTCGGTCTGGTTTCAGGCATCTTTTGCTAATTGCCCTGCTGGGCTTGGGGGATCTGGGTTATTTCGGTACTGCTGTTGTCACTATACTTAGGGGTTGATTTTGGGGATCGTGGTGCGCCCCTCCAAAAACAAGACTTTCCCACCACCCAGGGACTTCTTGGCCACCACACCGTGTCTTCCTCCTGTGGAATAATAGAGTGCCCTGGGCCTGTGTTTGGTTTTAAGTCCATGTGCCTTAAAGCTGTGTTCTAAGAATAAAAAGTATGTTGGTAATTTGAGCCCAGCAAATACTTGCGCTGGCCTCCGGGGCTCTCTTTGCTGTTTTCTGGTGATTAGGTACGGCACCTGTTCTGTTTAGGGTAACAGCCCCACGGAACCCACTGGCAGGCCATGGAAAAAACAGAGAGGTTTATTAGAAGATGAAAAGAAGTGTGCAAAGAATAAGCCTCTGAGAAAGTATTTTAACCCTTCCCCACATCCCTGCTAGGTTCCCAAATCACTGATGGAATAACCCTTCAGCAAACCAGGCAGAGGGACCTGAACCGGGGCCTTGTAGACTTGGAAGGCTCTTTAAGACCAGCTGGTTCACTGGCCACATTTTCCCTTCAAGGACTGAAGCCTGAGGCTAAAGGAAAAAAAGAAAGCATGCAAGATCCTGTGGCTGGAGGGTGGAAACACAGGGCCACTGGGTAGGTCTCTGACCCAAAGTTCTATGCTCATAACACTACATTTCCTTCCAGGTGACCAGGGATCCCACAGATTGCTCTGGAAACTTCCCACCACCGACATGATCCTGGCCTGTTCCCAGGGACAGAAGACAGGGCGGGTACTAGCAGGTGGCATTCCAGATCAATCTCAGGTGCAAACATCTCTCTCTCCCTGAGCCCTCCCAATGGAAAGTGGCAACAGCCCAGACCACAAAAGGGGAGCAGGATTTCTACTTTCAAGATGCTCCCACACACAGCATTTCGGAGCACACCCAGTTCAGCCAGGGATCACTGGGCAAGCACTGTCCACCGGCTGGTGGGCATCTGAAAACCTCGCCTCAACCCCCCCTTGTACTTCTCCACAGTGAACGTCTATCATTTCTTTCTGACAAATATGCAGGCAGGGTAGAGGGTTGGTCGGTTCGGATGCACATTTTACAGTGAGCTAATGTGCACAGTACTCATTCTTGGCTCTTCAAAATGATCCTTTCGGTTTAAGAGGCCCTTAGCCATGGAATGTCTCCTCACCCGCACACAGTGACTTGGACCCTCCCCGAATTCCCAACCTCTCTACACGCCAAGCCCAGGCCCACCACCCGACCATACCTGCCTGGCCCCCAGGTGCTCCAAAAACACACCGTGTGGTTTTGCCATCTCCCATCACCTACCACTGGTTCCCATGCCTGTTTAAACACTCTCTCTGCTGGAAAACTACCCCCCACCCAGTCCCAAGTGCTAATGAATCCAGGTCTCTGTTTCCACAGCATTTAGTCTAAATCCGAATTATTATTATTTCCACCTATCTATGAGGGCCCTGAGGTCAGGGTCACTGCCCATTCATCTTTGTATCCTGCCCAGGGCCTCACCTGCCATGTGTGCACTTTATAAACATACCCCTGGAGTATGGACAAAAAAAAAAAAGCTCTGTGGGAAATTACAGGGCAGAGGAAAAAATGTGCAGAAAGGAGGCCTGGTCTCCAGAGTACACGAACATTTTTATTCTGTCGTTCTCATGACTTCTCTTTGAAGACCTGAGATTAAAAACACTTCCAAGTCCCAGATCTGTGCTCTCCCTTCTTATAATGATAAAGCCTGGATCCTTTGGCCCAGGTGTGGGGTAGGAAGGGGGCCCAGGGCAGGACGTTGCTTGGAAGCAGCCCCTCGGAGAATGGCCTACTCTGCAGGGATGGTAGGCACCGACCTGTGGAAGGATGCTGTGAGCCAAAAGCGGGCTTTCAAATCGCCAACCCAACTCCTCCCGTTGCAGCCTTGGACAAGTCACTTATTTTCTCTAAGCCTTGGGTAGCCCCATCTGCAGAATGGGTATACTACTCACGGAGTTGTAAGGAAAGCAAAGAAATACCGTTCATATCGAGCTCTTGCTGAAAGTATCCCCCAGCTGTGTTGGGGTAGACAATGACTCTTCTGGACTCGACTAGAAGTAGGGAAGCCCAGCTCATACTTTCAATCCTCCTAATCTTTCAATCAAATATTTCACCTCAATCAACACAAATGTGGTCTTCCAGCAAAAACCTAAGAGGATCGCCTGGGCCTCACAGTCCTACCTTACTGACATTCCATGGTACGGGGCTTAGTCATCTCCTGATTCAGACACCTGCTGAATGCTTCCATGACTTGTCAACGTCTCCGGAAGCGGCTTCCGAAACACACCTGAGACTGGCTTCTTGGGCCTACAACCTCCATCTCACTCTCCACCTCCCTCCTGAGCCCACCCCATATGAGAAACAAAGTACTTCCAGAAGCTCGCTCCTGTCCAAAGTGAGCCACAAGTAGTCAAGGTAACAAACCCAAGGAAGATGTGTCTTTTCGAGGAAGGGAGCCCAAAGGGAACGCTCTGGAATCCTTGCTTCGCCCTGGGACCTGGCCTCCCGTGCTTCTGCGGCTCGGTGCGCTTCACAGACTCCGACCCTCCAACTTTATCCCTGGCGGGTCTTGTCTCCCAGTTCGCACTGGATTCTTTGCCAGGGCCCTCTCGGCTCCTGCACTCTCTGCTCTCCAGCTCAGGGTGTCAGGGCGGCTGCGTGCACAGGGCAGGCGCACCCTCCAGGCTTCAGCTCACCCGCACCTCCTCTGCAGGACTCCCCTCCCTGGGCACCACACGCTTTCCCGCCTTCTCCCCTACTAGCCCACGAGACCTTTGTTGACTGCTCTGCTTCCCGCACCTTGCTCCGAGACACCCACTGCGGGAGCAGACCACCAAACAGCGCCTCAGGCCACCACCAGCCGGGGCAGGAGCCGACACTCTCGGCTCTGACAGCAAATACCAGTCTGGAAATGACCCCCACACATGCCCTGCTCCAACACCAGGTATTCTGCGAGGGGGGGCAGGGGCCCCGAAGTGGCTGAGGGTCCAGCTAGGCAGCAGCAGCTCAGAGGGAAGAGACCGTGGCTTCATTTTGGAGCTTCGGAGGAGGGCAAGTGGCACACTGCGTGGCTGCCCTACTTAGCCAGCCTCCTTCCTAGCACTCTCGAAACTGTGCCACAGGATTCTGAACACTAGCACGACCTCGAAGGCTCAAGAACGGCTGTCGACTTCTCAGGGACCAGCAAGTGCAGGAAAAGAACGTGCCAGCACCACACTCAGGCCATGAGGACAACTGCTACTAGCTGAGCGGTAAGAATTCACCCCAGACATCCAGGGGCCTTGTTTAACCTGAGAGGACAAGGACAAGCTCACGCTTACTGAAGGGAAAAGACCACGTGGCGTCCGGGTCCCCAGTTCAAGATCCCAGCTGTTATTTGGTAGTTGTGGGGTCAAGGTCAAATCGCTCTGTTTCCTCATCCGAACACCAGGGATGACACAATGCTTCCTCACAAGGCTGCTGGAAGGACTAAACGAGGTCCCCGAGAAAACGTACGCAGCACGCAGACTGCACATCCGCAAACTTAAGGGAAAAACCTACTTCGGGCAGCGCCTGAGTGCAAGTGCACGCGACTGTCCGGGAGAAGTCTGAGCTCTCCCAGGCCCTGGCCGCAAGCCTGCGCTTTCAGGAAATTCCTAATGAAGCAGGAAGTAGCATATTTTCCCAGATAACCTCCACTTTATCCCTTTTATTTCCAGCCTACAGTTTTTAATGACCCTCTTTACTGAACGACTGCTCTTCAAAGAGACTTTTATAGTATTTTGCCTCTGGAGGAAGTTGAAGCTCGGTGCTCTCTGGGCTCTTAAGAAAGGAATAAGGGGCGCCTGGGTGGCTCAGTCGTTAAGCGTCTGCCTTCGGCTCAGGTCATGATCCCAGGGTCCTGGGATCGAGCCCCGCATCAGGCTCCCTGCTCGGCAGGAAGTCTGCTTCTCCCTCTCCCACTCCCCGCTTGTGTTCCCTCTCTCGCTGTGTCTCTCTCTGTCAAATAAAATCTTTAAAAAAAAAAAAAGAAAAAGAATGAAATCCTGCCATCTGCAACGACATGGATGGACCTAGAAGGTACTGGGCTAAGTGAAGTAACTCAGACAAAGATAGTTACTGTGCGATTTCACGTCTATGTGGAATCTAAAAACAAAACAGAAACAGACTCATCAACACAGAGACCAAACTGGTGGTTGTCGGAGAGGAGGAGGATGGGCGTGGGACGGGCAGTTGAAGGGGATTAAGAAGTACAACCTTCCAGTCATGAAGTCAGTCGGTCACTGGGATGTAATGTACGGCAGAGATGGAATATAGTCACTAACACTGTAATAACCGTGGATGGTGACCAGTGAGTAACTAGACCCATCAGAGTGATCATTTTGTACATTTGTAATGTATAAAAGTATCCAAACACTACGTAGGTCAGTTATACGTCAATTAAAAACAAACAAGAATTCAGAGATGGGCAGCATGACAGAGGGAGGAAGCCCTGGGCTGGTTAGGAGCCGGGCTCCTGCTGGTTCCTGGGGCACCTGTCCTGCACATCTGTGTCTCAGGCTCGTCACCATTTATAAGAGGCAGAGCCCCTTCCTGCTTTAACGTGATCTGACTGTATAAATTAACGCAACCAGAGGTTCTACTTAGTAGCTGGTACCTGCCCCAACCATGTGCGCATAGCAGCTCTGTCTCTGGGCCGCTGCTGGAAACCCCGTGCAGAGCACCCCTTCGGGAAGGTGGATCCCTGTCAATTTCTTCGATTCAGCAGCTCTGAGGAGACTGAAGAGGAGATGTGGTGACTGTTCCAGGAGAAAGTCTCCTCCTTACGAGCCTCAGAAGCCATCCAGCTGCCAGAGACGCTGGGTCCTCAGCCCAGGGCAGAGGCCACACATGGACTTTTCTTTTTTTAAAGGCTGGCAGCACTTACTGATTCTAAGAGTGCAGTGTACATCAAGGCTCACAGATGATCTGGAACTGACCAGGAACGAAATTTCGGTCAGTTTCTAGATCACTTCTCTGGCAGGCCGAGGGAATATGAGTTTGAGGCAAACTGGAGCACGCCGGCTGCGTTCTCTCCTATTAACTCCCGATGCTCTTCGAACTCGCCTCAGTGCGATGCAGTTGAAAAGTCAGGATGCCGGAGGATGCTGGCTTCCCTTCCCTGAAGCTTTGGGGAGCAGAGCCGACCCTGTCTCTGGCTAGGTATTATACCAAGGTTACCACATAAAATCCAGAACACCCAGGTACATTTGAATTTCAAATAAACACCACATCATTTTTTGATCTAAGTACGTTCCACGTAATACTTGGAGGATACTTATGGGGAAAAAAAATGCTTCGTTGTTTATCTGAAATTCCAATTTAACTGGGCACCCTGCATTTCTATTTGCTAAATACGCTAACCTTCATTACACCCACTTCAAGCAAAGACTAGTTGGTTCCTAGTCTCCAAAGTATAACAACATCCCCAAACCAACCTCTCCCCAGCCAAAACAAAAACTTGTCTTGTTTGTTCCTCAAAACAAAACTTGTCTTTTTATTTCCAGGACATGTTTTTTAAAAGTAGGTCCGTAAGTATCTAATAAAAAACAGAAAAAAGAGATGTGCCTTCTTGTAAGTCTCCAATTTAAAAGCTCAGCATGCCACTGGCCACAGGCTCTGGGGCCAGGTGGCTCTCTGGGCAACCCCGACTTCAAAGGCAACTGGCTTCCAGCTCATGGGGGTAGGGGGAGAGGGCAGGAAAAGCAGAATTTAAAGGTGGCTCCTTTCTCAAAGAGGCCCATTGGGGCAGAGGGCCAGGGGAGGAGGCCGGTGCTGAGGGCAGGAGAACGAGAGGAAGCAGCATGCCACAGTGGCTCAAGCCACAGGACATACGTGTCCCTCTACCCAGAACACCCCCCACCCACTGACAGGTTTACTGTGAGATACAAGAAACAGTTACTGCTCTTACAGAAGGCCCAGTAGTTGAGGGAGAGATGCGTCCCTGCCCCGTCCCCCCCGGCTTCTCCCCCGTCTCGGCACCTGGCCTGGGCACCCACGGCTAGCGTTCTGGGCGGCCGCAAGCTGCAGGACCTCGGGCCGTTCGCGCTGCTGGGTAGGTGAAGAGACAAAACACCTCCCGAGTTTTTTTTTTTTTGAAATTACATTTACCATTCTGGTCAAAAGTTACTCATATAATGCAGTGGTCTTAAATTTTTATTTTGCACAGTTATACAGTCTGAATGACTAGCTTGCAATCCGAGGCAGTTTTTATAAGCTTTGCTCTGCAAAATGGTGTTAGTGTTGTTGTAGGGCAAAGTCCTCATCGATAAAGAAATTACATTAATGAAAGGAAATCAAGAATGATGTGCTGGCACGTCAGATTACAAAGTGGCTCTAAGCAAGCCAGTCCCCAACTTCTCACAGCAAGGGAGTTCAAGAGCTAGAAACTCCTTAGAAAAATTAAATGGCACCTATAATAACACTCTTATAAGGGTCAAGTTTGTAAATTTTTAATCCATGGTACTCAAAAGTGAGAGAATTAAATACAAAGCTACAACTGGGTAAATCTTCTCACTTCCTCTTCTTCGTGGAATATAGTTTTTCTTCGAGTGGGACAGGGACAATCCCCTCACACTCTTTTACTTCCTGGGTCAGAGGGTGTTTTACAACATTCGGTCTAATCACATCAATGTCTCGAGACAAATGTTCCATTATGCTCTCAACAGCGGTGGCTGGTGCATAAAAATCCACCAAGAAATACCTGCAATAAAATAAAAATTTGTGAATTCCTGCATTCTGAAATACAACACTTCCGCTATTTTGGTCAATGTTTTCACTTTACTCCTCTCCAGATAAGATCGGCTACACAAAAAAACACACACACACTTTGTCAACATAGGAACTACCAACTGACCAGCTAAACAGAAGTGTTTGCCCAACCTCCCCCTTCCCTGTGGCCGGTCCCCTTACACTCTTGTGAAAATCTGAATCCTAACAAACTTTGTGGTAGCAAAAAGCATTCTGACATTACATACAGTGCGAAGTATATAAAGTACAGTAAGATTATGGGTCTAAGGAACAGAATGTACTATTCAACAAGGCTGAATTTCTCAAACCATTTTTTGAGAAAACATCTATTGGGTAAGTCTTCTAATTTTCTAAAGGATTTTACAAGTAACTTAATGCACCCGAGAGGCAGAGTACATACAAACGGCCACACTTCACAAACAACGGAAAAGATTCTGAAAGGCCTGGGACTTGTCTAAGACTATCCTGCATGTTCGAGAACTGACAACAGAAGGAAAATCATGGGAATCTGGGGTATGGGAAAGAACTGAACATTCCTCCACCCACAGCAGACTACTCCAGAAGGGCACCGCAGCCAGCCCACTCTTCTTACCACATCAACAACTTCATCAGCTCAGCCGGATGACGTTACAAAGGAAGAAGCAGCCCTCCTCCCTGCCCGCGCCCCCCTCTCAATTCTAAAAGCGTAAGCCTCCCTTGTACTGTTGGGTTTGAACCACAGTGCTGTGAAAGGCCAGTTTTCAGTGCAGTAATTCAGAATTCTGCAATGTTCCAGCTGGCTGAGATGACCTCTGACATCGCTTACTTTGTTCTAGCCATACTCTCCTCCCCACGCATATTCCCATCCTAGGTCTTTGCGCTCACTGTTCCTTCTGCCGGAATGTTCTTCGCCTGAGTTCCACAGAGCTCACCCCTCACTTCCATCCTGTCTGCGCCCAAACGTCACGTTGTCAGAGGTCCTCTTTGATCACATCTCCTACAGCAACACTAAAGCAACATCCTCCTTGCCTGCCCACCCAACCTCGTTACTCCATCGGCCTTACTCAGTGCTTCATTGCTCCCCAGAGCGCTCATCACCACAGACAGAGTACGTATTTGCTTATCATCTACCTCACGCACTACTACATAACCGCCCTCAGCAGGACTCTGTTGCTCTACCCCCAGCACCCTGAACAGAGGCTAACATACACCAGGCCCACGGTAAATACCTGGCTGCAAGAGTGTTAGCATGAGACGTGAAATTCTCACAGAAAGCAGAAGACACCAAACTGAAAATGGACAGATTCGACACGGGAGTTAGAGAAAAGGGATGACATTTTGTATAATTCCATACAAAGAGAGTTCAAAACATATAAAACAACTTCCCACGTGAACATTCACCCTTAGCTGAGCCTCGTGGGGAAGTTATTCAAGTAAACAAAAATTAAAAGTGAAAGGACAGAAAAACATACACCAGGCAAAAACACTAATCAAAAGAAAGCTCAAGTGGCTATAGTAATATCAAAGTAGATTGCAGATCAAAGGAAATTACCAGGGATAAAAAAAGATAATATATAACGATCAGTTCACCAAGACACAACAATCCTAAATGTGCACGTACCTGACAACAGAACTGCATCATACAGGAAGTAAAAACGAACAGAACTGAAAAGAGAAATAAACAAATCCACAATTATGGCTGGAGACTTTTAATATTCCTCTCAGTAACTGATAAAAATCAGTATACAGAAAATCAGCAAGGATATAGAAGGATATACAGTATACAGAAAATCAGCAAGGATATAGAAAAAGTGAGCACCACCATCAACCAACTGGATCTGACATTTATAGAACCCTCCAAACAAAAAGCAGGATACACATTGTTCACAGTTGCAAACAGAACATTTACCAAAGTCAACCATATTCTGGGCCATAAAATGATACTCAATAAATCTAAAGGGATTCGAATCTCACAGAAGACACTTGGGGAAATCCCCAAATACGTGGAAACTAACATACATCTAAATAGCCTATGGGTCAAAGAACAAATCAAAACGGAATGTGAACTGAATGAAAATGAAAACAACAAATCAAAGTTTGGGGAATGCCACTAAAGCAGGAAATTTATAGCACTAAACACCTATGTAAGAAAAGTGGAAAAGCCTCAAAACTTCCACCTTAAGAACCTAGAAAAAAGAAGAACAGGGTGCCTAGGTGGCTCGATCATCTGCCTTTGGCTCAGGTCATGATCCCAATTCAGTTAGCCAATATATAGTACATCATTAGTTTTTGATGTAGTGTTCAACGATTCATTAGTTGTGTATAACACCCAGTGCTCATCACAACATGTCCCCTCTTTAATACCCATATTATGGTTTTAACCATATGTCAAAACACCAATTTTGACACAAGCTGGTACTGAAAATAGGACACTTCCAATTTGTTCTATGAGGCCAGCATTACCCTGATGCCAATAATGAAAAGAAAAGAAAAGAAAAACCATATGATCATTCCAACAGAAAAAAAAAAAAGCATTTAACAAAATTCCGTATCCAATTCCTGATAAACTCTCAGCAAAGTACAGCTACAAGGGAACTTCTTCAACCGTACAAAGGATATCTTTGCAAAACCTGTAACTAACATCATACCAGCTGGTCAAAGTCTTAATGCTTTTCCCTGAGACTAAGAATAAACAAGGGTGTCTGTTCTCACCATTTCTATTCAACATTTTACTGGAGGTTCTTGCCAGTGCACTAAGGCAAGAAAAAAAGAAAAGGCATCCAGATTGATAAGGAAGTAGTAAAACTGTCTATATCTACAGATGAAATGATTGTATATATAGAAGAATCTAAGAAATTTACAAAAAAGATACTAGAAATAATATGTGAGTTTAGCAAGGTTGCAGTCTACAAAAATCAACTGTATTTCTATATACTAGCAATGAATAATCACACGTTGAAATTAAATATGAAATACTTAAGGATAAATCTGACAAAAGGTGTGCAAGACCTGTACACTAAAAACCCTAAAACATTACTAAAAGAAATTAAAGAAAACCGGCATAAATGGAGATATAACTTGTTCATGGGTAGGAAGATTCAAATTTATTTAGATGTCAATTCTCCAAAATTGATCTATAAATTCCTAAGGATCCTAATCAAAATCCTAAAAGACATTTTTGTTAGAAATTGATGAACTGATTCTAAGCTACACAGGAAAATTCAAAGGACCTACAACAGCCAAAACAACTTTGATATCAAGAATAAAGTTGAAGGATTAATACTACCTGATTTCAAGACTCATTACAAAGTTACGGTAATCAAGGCAGTATGGTATTTGTATAAAGATACACAAACAGATCAATAGAATAGAGTCCAGAAATAGATCCATACATATATGCACAACTGATTTTTGACAAAGGTGCAAAGGCAATTCAAAAGAGAAAGGACAGTCTTTTCAACAAATGGTGCTGAACAATTCCATATTTGTATGCAAAAAATGAACTGTGATCCATACATATACAAAAATTAACTCAAAACAGAACACAGATCTAAATAATAAAACATAAAGCTCGAAAACTAGAAAAAAACACAGGAGAAAACTTTTGTGACCTTGGGTTAAGCAAAGAAACTTTAGACAGCACTAAAAGCAAAATTCATAATCAAAAATTTGATAAACTAGACTTCATCAAAATTAAACACTGTTCTCTGAAAGATACTGTTAAGATAATAAAAAGACAAGCCACAGACTGGGATTTGCAAATCACATGTCCAATAAAGGACTTGTTTCTAGAATATATAAAACTCTCAAAATTTATTTAAAAAAAAAAAACCCAATTTTTAAAAAATGGGCATAAAATTTGAATAGGGATTTCACCAAAGATATATTATGGCAAAGAAGCACCTGAGAAAGATGCTTAATACCATTAGTCATTAGAGAAATGCAAATTAAAACCACAGGGAGATACCTACTAGAATGGCTAAAATTAAAAAGACTGAGCATTCCAAGTGTTAGTGAGGACACAAGGAACTGGCATTCTCATACACTGCTAGTGGAAATGCAAAATGATACAACTGTTTTGGCATTTTCTTAAAAGTTAAACATACACTTGCCATTATGATCAAACCATTCCACTCCTAGGTATTTATCCAAGAAAATTAAAGCATTAGTCCTCACAACAACTTGTTTATGAATGTTCACAGCGGCTCCACTTACAATCCGAAACTGCAAACGACACAAAACTGATAAACTGTGGTATGGCCATACAACAGCATACTACTCAGCCATAAAAAGGAATAAGCTACTGACATATATGAATCTTATAATACTTTTGCTGACTGAAAGAAACTAGTATAAAAAAGGGCAGATGCTGTCTGATTTTATTTAAGATTCTACAAAATATAGACTAATCTACAGGGAAAGAAAGCAGACCACTGGTTGTTAAAGACAGGAACAAGTGGAGGGAATGATCACAGGACACAGAAGGGAAATTGTGGGGTGACCAATTTATTTATTATCTTGATTGTAGTGATTTCACAGGTATATATCCATGTGTCAAACCTTATTAAAGTGTATGCTTCATGTGCAGTTTATTGTGTTGTTAACTGTATCTCTATAAAGCTGTTGATTTAATAATGGTGCATAAAGAGCATTTGAATGGGCAGGACTTGGTGAATGATTTGATATGGGTGATGGTGATGGGGGAGCAATTACAGATAATGAAGACTCCCAGAGTTTCCCAAGAAATAAAATAAAAATGGTGCCAGCTGGGGCGCCTGGTGGCTCGGTCAGTTAAGTGTCCAACTCTGATTTTGGCTCAGGTCATGATCTCAGGGTCATGGGATCGAGCTCCGTGTCAGGCTCCGCACTCAGCAGAGGAGTCTACTTGAGGATTCTCTCTCTCCCTCATCCTTCTGCCCCTTCCCCATTCGCACTTTCTCTAAAATAAATAAATTAATCTTTTTTAAAAAATGGTGTAGGGGCGCCTGGATGTCTCAGTTGGTTAAGCATCTGCCTTCGGCTCAGGTCATGGTCCCAGGATCCCGGAATCGAGCCCCACGTCGGGTTCCCTGCTCTTTGGGGAGTCTGCTTCTTCCTCTGCCCCTCCCCCTGCTCCTTTCTCTCTCTCTAATATATAAATAAAATCTTTTTTAAAAAAAGGTGTAAACTCCCATCATCAGGCCAACTTCTTGAGGAAGTAACTTGTACATTTGCTCACTGATGAGATTACCATTTGGGCTTCCTCTGAACATTACACACCAAATGGCCGAATTTTCCAAGGCACAATTCCATTTGTTTATTTCTACTTCATATAAAAGGGACTAGGTTTGCAATCACCCAACTTAAAAACTGCTCATTTGTTCAAATTTAATTACTGATTACTTACCCTGAGTAAGGCTCTACAATAGAGCCTAAAAAGTCAGTGTGATCAATCTTAAATTACCTTCTCTCTGCCAATCCCCAGCCCTTTATCTAACTCCCCCAGCCCGCAATAACTATGGCCGCCTGGTGGCCAGGGCAGGAACTGTCTCACCCAGCATAGCCCCAGCATCACTTTCTTCCCATTCTATTCATTTGTTCTTTCATTCCGTATTCATCAAAGTGTCCTTCCAAACTACCACTGACAAGTTATGACCTCCACCCTCTGTTTACCAACATTCTCACCATACTTGATTCTATAGCTCCTTCCTCTTCGCTTGCTCTTTTGTCTAGTTTCCCTAAAATAGTCTTCCTCTTTTATTACACTTAAAGCCTGAGGCAGTGTGCTGGTGAAATGCCATGTATTACACATAGGGTAACATGCAGGAACGTGCTTAGCATGGGCCTGACATGCTCTGGGTGCTCGATAACCCAGGCAATCACCACTGCCAGTCCTGGAAGTATTCCAAGTACGCCCCTCCCTCCAGAAAGTCCACAGGGGTCTCCTGCTCTCCAGTTAAGCCTGCCCTAGCAGTCAAGTACTCAAGTTATTCAATAGCCTATCTGGGGTTCGGCAACCATTGTTCCGTTTTCCATTCAACTGTACCAGAGGCATTTTTGTGGGCTAGCCTCGGTGTCTAAACATGTTTTTAAGAGAAAGTGGGTGTTCAGTTGCCAACTGCCCACAAATCAACTCACATGCAATCTTCCTAAACAACACTGTCCACACACTGGCACTCACCAAATCATCTGAAGAAAGACACCCAAAGTTTTTGGGTACCATTTTGTGATAAGGGTAAAAAGAATACCCAAGGATGGAAGCTAGATGCCAGATACTAGCAGAAACCTCTTATTTCAGGACTTAAGAGGAAAGTGTCTTATATAGATAGAACTTTCTAGTTTTCAAAGTGCTTTCACATCTTTTAAACAGCTTCTGAGGAAGAAGCTGAACAGGAAGTGGACGCTCCACTCCATGTGGCAATTCAGAAAGTGGAAGAAGAGAAATGGTGCTGCGTGTTGTTTTGGTCCAGGAGCCCTCTCCTAGCAACACTACTGCTCTAGGAGTTTTTAAAGTGCTCCTCCTACACATTGCCTCCTTTGAGTTTTATAACCATTAAGTCATTAGCTCAAGGTCACTCAGCTACTAAGTGACCACGGCCAGGATTCTAACAAAGCAGGTCTTTTGACTCCAGGATAGAAGCCACACATAGCTTTGGGACCAATGGGTTACAGAATCACAGAATATAAGTGGTGGAGAGGGCCGTGAAGACAGTGCAGTCCAAGCCCTTCGTGTTGCTTATGAGGGAACTGGGGAACTGCTCCAGGTCACAGAGTAAAAGGCAAGTTCCAGACTCCAGACCCCACAGTTCCCCACTCTGTCAACCACATCTCTTGGTATCTACAGCCAGCATTCTAGAGGTTTCTCAAGGATAAGAAGAAGTCCTACCTAGAAAAAGGCCTGGACGTCCTAAGATTAGGCTGTAACTTGGCTTCTGGGAGATCCCTGTTACTATAAAAACGCTTCTAGCCTTTACCTTTTACCCAGTGTGCCTTCCCTCCACCATTCATGACACTCCCTTTAGCAACCAAACCTAAACAAGAGCATGGCCAAAATGCAAACAGGTTTGTGCCCACAACTACAGCTGTGATAGTCATTTCATGCTTATCACCCTGCTGATCTGTGCCTAGGGCTCGTGTGGGCAAAGACTGCTTCTACTCCCATGCTCCTTGTTATACCATGGAAATTTCCACAAAATGAAACACTGCCAAAATAGAGAAGAGGGCAAGTAGCTTCAGAGATGGGTAGATCTTACTGTATTCACCACTCCTGGTTGACAGCTGAAGCTCTTACCCTCCCACTTCCCTCCTAGGGCATTAAGTGGTCTCTCCCCACCATGAGGGAACCAAGCAGAAATCGAGGACAAACTCAATCTCCGCCCACCTTAGTGGCCCAAGCACACAGGTCAATAGTCCATTATGGCTTTCCCGTACAGAAAAGACCATGACCAATTCCTGGCTGCTGCCAATATATATATATATATATTTTTTTTTTTTTTTTTTTTTTCAGGTAAGTGGACAAACTTAACTGGTCAGTGAACATCTATTATGGGCAGACCTCAAAGAGGCTAAAAAGGAGGTACATATGGCCTCGACCTCCCAGAACATTTAGTCCAGATGGAGAGAGTGGTCACAGGGCTACTGTGCTGGCAGAAACCCAGGCTCCCACTATTTAGACAAGTCCCCCGGTCCTGCAGGAGACTGTGGAGATGACAGGAATGGACATCCGACTCCCAGCTGCTGGGCTTTTCTAACTACAGAAGGATGACCCGAGGAATGACACTGACATGACAGCGTGCAGAGTGCAGCCCTGCCTTTCCATTTTCGCACCTGAAGAAAGTGAGGGCTACGAACAGCCTACTTCGAGTAGTGGGTTGGGCAGCTCCTGATGCCTGTAAGGATCCCTTTCCTGTGACCACACAGGTCCATAACAGATCTATACAAATGGGAGTCAGGTTGAAAAAAATGACCTCGAACTCCCCTGATCTCAACTCCTTACATCCTGAAGGCTGCCACGGAGAAGCCATTCTGAAATCCAGATGAGCAGCTGTTCAAGGGAAGGGGGCAAAAGAGGAATGTCTCAGTGTCTCCAGAGGAATCCGAGACCCTTCTGCCCCACCGTCAGTCTGGCCCTAAGAGGGAAGGATCGAGAGGATTCAATAACCACAATTAAATATCAATCTTCACTTCTACCCTAACCAAGGTAGGCAGAACCAAAAACAAGACCAAAGTCACAACACATGTGGACTCTTTCTTATCTCCTTCCTCATAATTTAAGCTGGAATAGTTGAGAATTATGACTACAATTGCAAGTGCCTCGACATATTTCAAAGCTGCCTTTTCAAAAAGGAAAAAAAAAGTTCTCCAGTTTTCCGTTCTCTAATCAACCATTAAATCAGTAAATGGACAAATCATTTTGGAAAACCCAGTTTAGCCAGCTGCAGTCTAATTAGATCATACATTCCCAGCCCCTTCAACCCTGTGCCGCTCAGTGGCACTGTGAAGTGGTCGTGTACGTCAGGTGGCCAGGGCTGATGTCAGCGTCACCCCTGCCTTAAACACAAAGCCCAGCAGTGTTTACATTTAAAGGTGTGGTTACCCACGTGTGGTTCTAATTACAGAATCGCACTTCATCTACAAGGCAGAAACCAGCTTTACCCACGCCTCTCTCTCTTCTACGGAGAGCACCTAACATTTACGCAGCACCGACTCTGCCGAGGCGGAAGCAGAGTGATGGCGGATACCAGGCAAGGAGAGAAAATACAAACAGCGCTTCGATACACGAATGCAGCTCTCACTGCAGAGTCCAGTGTTCAAAAGGCAGAGGGAACTATTTCACAGGTAGAACCTGCCCATGTGGTATTCAAGCTGATGACTTAGGACACTCAACGCTCCAAATCTCTCCACTACCATGACTGAACCCCCGGGGATCTGAGAAGCCCCCGAGAATGGCTTCCCCAGGACAGACAGCCCGGCCCTGGAAAACAAGGCCACCAGCCACGCTGCCTCCCCAGCACTGGCCTGCCGAGGGAACCAGCAGCTCCCACTGGCCTTTCGCTCCTCCTCTCTGCAGTCCTACCCCTAGGCTCACCCAGTCGCCTTCTGCCTAAGCTGTCACCACCCCCTGCCTGCCCCCAGGCCGTGGAGGGAAGATGTGTGTCTTCCTGCGGTGCTCCTACACTTCAAGGTCGTTATTTGTTGCTGATTTCACTTTTGTCTTAACCCTGTTCTTTACAAGTTTACTGTAAAAGCGCTTGCCTGAATTTGAGTTATATTCTTTGTTTCTGTTTCTCTCAGACACAGTCGCACACTCACAGCCTCCCCTTCCCCCTGGCAGACAAGTGGAAATTTCCACTGAATCGCTCGGTGGCTCCCGGTGGGTGGGGGATGGGAGGGATTTGAAACCATGGAGCATCTCCGAGCCTTTTGCAGGCTCGGAAACAGATCCATCTGAATGCCAGTTTCTAGACTGTTTCAGTTAAACCTTGCTGGATTCAGGCTTCACTGAGACAGTGAATTCTTCACCTTAAAACCAAGGAACCCTCTGCATGGAAAAGCCCTATTCTTTTTATATCTGTTGTGTCTCATACATTTTTAAAACCACTAAACCTAGTGCAGAATCCTTACAAATCTCAAGATGCTGCCCCTAAAAAAGAAACCTCCAAGGCCACAGCAGCTCTGCCTTGAAACCCAGTTGTGGAGCACCTTCACACAAGAATGGGGTCAGGATGCTGGCCTGGACTTAATGCTGGCAGGAAAGCACGAGAACATGGAAATGTTAGCTAACAGGAAAACTACAGAGAAGAATCAATCTCCTCTAGAGAGGGTGCCAGCTCTCTTGGAGTAAGCTGCAGACACATTTGGGGAGCGAGTCAGTAAAATTCCACTGATTCACCACAGAGCCGGTTATTTTTATCATTCTGCTTACCCGTAAATAGAAGGGCATCTTATATGTAGGCCAGCAGATCTTATAAGCACCTATTCACATTTTAATACAGATGAGAACGAAGAAAGAAGGGACAAAATAGGCAAGAAAAACCTTCTTCACACGTAAGAGTTCCTTTACACACGCCTTCTGGAGTAAGTCCTATCTCAATGCAGTAAAATCAGACGTGGTTAGAACGGTCAAAGCCCATCGGGGGCATCCTTTTCCAAACAAGCGCCAGCCCAACACTGAAATATGGACCACAGTCTGTCCTACAGTTCTCTCTCCTCCACCAAAAGCCTGCTCAGTCTCAGTCCAGCCCCATCTAGTGGAAAGAGAGCCTTACACTGGCGTGTGCAGCCCCGGCGTCTGACACCAGTGCTTCTGGCAGCCGGCGCCTGACACCACGGCTCAGAAAAGGCCTGACCCTTTTTAGCAACCCCACCATTGCTCCCCTTTGCGTATGTCACATCACCACCTTTTAGACTCTGAGGAATACAGTAAGAATCTTCTACACCAACCTTCCCTTGCTCAGAGTTGATAAAGGTGAGCATCTGAAGGTACAAAGTAGAAAAACTCTATGGGCCCCCAGGAGACCAAAGCAAATGCAGAGCTGAGCATGCATCTCAGAACTCGTAAGACCTACCCCCCAACGGCCTCCCCAACTCTGAGTCAGGCTCCAATCGTTTCCAGACACTGCTGGAGACAACAGGTGGTGAGTAAGCAGAGCCTCCATCTAGAAATGTGGTCCAGAAGACCCAAACTTCCCAACCACCCCAACATGGCCCAAAGAGAACGGGGCATCTGGTTAACTCCTTCCTCGTCTAATTCACATCACCTGGGGACAACTTAACTGATATCTGGAATATAACAAGTGTACTTGAAATTTTGGCATATCTTGGTCATAGACTTGATACAGTAATAAAGACCAGGTACTACCTCCTCCCCCGGGGAGACTCCCCAGGTAACCCTGAGGCAGCAGTGTACCTCTCTTACCTATGCACTTTTCTACCCACACATCTTTCTTTTGGGCCTACCTGGCAGGTGTGTACCAGCGGCAGGGATTTGGGGGAAGGAGGCGAGGATGGAGAATGACAGAGACAATCACCCAAAAGATGGGAAGCAACTGTAGCAGAGACTGGTTGTCAGCCAGGCCAGCTGACACTGCTGTGCTAGGCCCCCGCCCTTGTATCTCCTGGCTGGGCCTAGGTTAGCAATGTGCAGGCAAGTCCCTGATTCAACTGAAAACTCCTTGTGACCAGGAACCGCAACAATCACAAGAACCATCCCGAGACCTAGGAATACCAGCAGGATATACATTTCCTCCCATAAAATGTAAGAGAAACAAACACATAATACCAACAGTACCACAATGTGATGTGGATTCTCGGAGGGCATCTAGGCTCACTCGTTAGCCAGCTAAAAAAACTAGCTCTCACATACCAACCTCAGGATTCAAACCAGCGCCTCACCAAATTACAGATACATGCCATGCCTCCAGGGATGTTCTAAGAGTTAAAAACTTTCAAATGCTAAGTTCGTAACAAACAAGTCCACTATTTCTTCTTAATCACTTGGAAAAATTGAGCCTTTCCAGCACCCAGCACATAATCCTGGCACATAATCCACTTAATACATGTTTGTAACACCCTATGTGACTATGTGCAGCGCACACACAGACCTTACCAAATGAACAAAAAGCCTGGTACAAACATCACTGGGGGTAGTGACCCGAGGGGAGGACTGGTGGAAGTCACGAGAATATCAGACTACCCTTAAGTTCCACACTACACACATATGACACACCACTCAAGTTTAAATCTTTACCCCGGTAACTCCAAAATACATTAGCCCCTCATCTCCTCTTTTACCAAAAGTCACTGTGAAGCATATTAATGAGTGTTACAAAAATAAAAGGTAACAGTCAAATAAAGTTGATAAATGAAGGCAACTTACTGCAGGGCTTCTCACCATTATTACACTCACATATGCTGCGCATCTCTAGAAGGGATCCCACATCTAAATGCTCTCTCTCTCTCTCTCTCTCACACACACACACACCATTTTTTGGTGGAGCGTAACTGTGTAACTAGTATTTCAGAGACCACACTTTGGAAAACACTACCTTAAACAAATACATACGAGACATTGATTAATACCAGAAAAACAAGCGTAAACCATGAACCTCCCCAACTGGGAGGGAGGTTCTGTGTCTATATACAATACACACATACATTACACTCTACAAATGTTGCTCCTCCTTTGCTGAGGGGTCTGAGAGTAACAGAACCAGAGATAAAATCATTAAATGTAAATGAACAAAGTGACAGTGACAGCAAGAGTCCTCGGTGGGGCACATGCACCTTGTCAGGAATCCGGAACGTGGGGCTAAGTCAGCAGTTCAGGCTTAGTTCCGGGGGAGTTCTTCCAGGATCTGAATTTATTCCATCCACAAAAGAAAAACAGCACCACCCAACCCCAGCACTGCACGCAGAGGCCTGACAACTAAAGAGTTGATACAGCGGTTCTCAAAGTGTGGTCCTCGGACAGCAGGATCAGCAATACCCAAGCAGTTGTGAGAAGTGCAAATTCTAGAATGCCGGTCACACCAGCCCTCAACAAATTCTACTTGGAAAGGGGGCAGAAGAAAGCACTCCTAGTGCACATCCCTGAAAGCACATGAATGAGGGAACAGGCTTCCCTCCCTGTTCAGTGCTTTCCAACTGAGAACCTGGCTAATAATCCTTAGCTGAATTTTATACGCTCCTCTCTAAACAAAAAGGCAAAAGGACTCATAGCCTTGCTGTTAAAATGAAACCCCTTTGTGGTTAAGTTTAAAAAAAAAAAATGTTACACACACAATCTCCATCCCTCTCTGTTACGACTGTGGCAGAGGAATCGCCACTATGCATTTCCTGTTGCCTAGCAACGCCGCGGGCACTCTCTTCAGAGGTGTTCTCAAGAAGCTGAACGCTAGCACAAAACAAGGTGAAGCAATCAAAAGATGAAATGTGCAGCATGTGCCGCCCCTCGGCAGAGGCTTAAATGCAGGAAGAACGCCTCAGTGTGAGGCGTGACCGCACGCAGGCCTCTCCTCGTGGGTGAAGCGGCACCATCCACGCTCCGCACTGTCTGGAGAGCACACGGAGAGATGATCTCATCTGATCCCCACGACAAAGTGGGTGGGAGGATGGCCACCTGAGCTCAGTATCCAAGGAAGCAGGAATCGGAGAAGCTAAAGACTGGCTGAAGGCCACACTGCTGGCAAGTACTGGAGGGAGAATGGAGTCTTCAATGCCTGGACTTTCCCACTACTAAAAACTCATTTCCATCTTCTCTATCACTACTTCTAGGAAACTCAACAGTATCAGAAGATTTCTCCTCCAAACCAGAAATCATGAGTGTAAAAATAACATCACCAGGGGTCAGAGAAGCTTCAGATCAACTCAACGAGCAAACCGATATCAAAGAATTTCTACAAGGATAGTTATTACTACAGAGTCAAATCTTCGATATGTTTGAGGAAAGTGCTATATACTTTTGTGAGAAAAAATGTCGTAACAGAGGATTGTGATTATTGTCTGGAGTACATAAAACCATTTCTCTATCGTGGGTCAGGTGCTGGTTACACACAACAGTACTCAAAGTACCTTTTGCTTGTTACCTGCAACCCACATTATTTACAAAGGATGCACGGAGTATGTGGACAGCACCTTGCTCACTGAGGCGTTTTAAAGGCAAAGCTGAAGAAATGTCAAGGGAAAACTGTGCTTAGGTTGACAAGAAATGTTTCCCGCAGGGCACCTGGGTGGCTCAGCTGGTTGAGCGACTGACTGCCTTCGGCTCAGGTCATGATCCTGGAGTCCTGGGATCGAGTCCTGCATTAGGTTCCCCACTCAGTGGGGAGTCTGCTTCACCCTCTGACCTCCCCGCTCTCATGCTCTCTCTCAAATAAATAAATAAAATCTTTGAAAAAAAGAAAGAAAAGAGTTTCCCGCAATCAAAAGCTTACACGCCTGTTGCTCCTCACATGACTTGTTTTTGTGCTCTGATTATGGTTTATTATGGGCCAACTTTACTGGAGTCCATTTAAATCACAACACCACTAGAGTATGTACCCACACACCACCTGGCGCAATGGAGATCTACTGAGAAATTAAAATCATTTCTAAGATGAACTAAACAGTATTCTTTACAGCCTGTCAAAGACATTTGTCGAGGTTCATGAAGAAACTTACCCTCCTCTACTGTGCCGCTGACTGTGGGCGGAAATCTTATAAGGCAGTGTTCGGTCACCCAGATTCTCCAAGCTCCTCACTATCGCCCCTCTGTCCATCAGGGCTTCTACCGTACGTTTCAAGGCAGCAGCAGTCTCTGGCTGTTTTTTTGTTTTCATTTTTAAAGAGAAGAAAAAAACATATCAGAATCAACATAAGAACTAGAATGATTAAGTCTGGTCAGTTCCAATCATAACAGCTCTATTAGCAGGGAAAAAAGCAACAGAAACTGTCTAGCTAACTTAAAATTTAAAGAGAGAGACATTTAGTGTAAGGATACGAGATAGCTCACAGATACGAAGGACAATCTGAAGAACCAGGCCTCGGAGATTTCAGGAACCAGAGCAGCTGCAGGGATCTGGGAAGCAGGAACTAAGAAATGGCTTCTTCAGAGCACCTTGGCCAGGATGAATCCACGCCAATCATTGTCAGTCCTTGTATCCCATGACTCAAAATCCAAATTCCAGGGGAAGAGCATCCCATTCTCTTGGCAGGACACTTTGACTGACCATCCCACCAGAACCACAGCCAGTGGGAAAAGGGGTTGTGCCCAAAGAAAAATAGGGAGATTATAACCAAAAGGGGAAAAGGATGAGTAAGACCCAATCTCTGCTCTCTTGGAGCTTACAATCTAATAAAGGGATTAACACAAAAAGCCACCTCAGAAGACCAGAGGGCAGAACAAAGGAAGTGACACAGAGACCGGAGAGCTTGTGAAGGAAGGCACATTCAGTTGGGAAAATGAATGCCCTGAAGAGTGACAACGGGAGATGCAAAGAACCGATGAAACAAGCTCTGAGTAAAGGAACAAAGGCAAGAAAGTATGAGTGCACCGAGGAAATGAGGAGGAGGAGTTCCACTGGGTGATGATCAGGACACAGGAGGGCTGAGAGGTAAAAGGCTGGGTGCAAGCATATAAATACTAAATACCTGTTAAGAAAACAAAATTCAAACAGTATAAAATCCCACCACCCAGAGATCAAAGACTTTAAACACTTTGGTGAACTTCTTTCCAGATCTCTCTCTTTACATATGTATACACAAAAGAACTTTGGAAACAAAGATACTTTACAGGGTAAACCTGAGAAGATGCAGCTAAGGTAATGTGGAGAACGAGAACGAGGCAGAGATGTGGCAAAGGAGGGGCCCCAAAATATGGAGGCTGGGAAAATGGTATTGTTACTAACAGCTACAGGGAAATCTGCAGAAGCTGGTTGGGAACAATAAAAAGATGAATTTGACATGCTGAGTTGGAGTTGCCCACAGCTCCTCAAGGTTGACCTCTCAGGATGTAAAGCTTAAGTTCAAAGTAACAGGGCGGGTTAGAATTACCCATTTAAGAATCACCTGCACAGGAGGGCTGTCTGAAGCCCCAGGAATAGGGGCGATGGTGGAGGGAGGGTGCAGGGGAGAGAAGAGAGCAACAGAACCTTAGAGAACACAACCATGTGGGGGCTGACAAGGGAACTTGAAGTCAGAGAAGCAAACAGAAAAGGTAGTCAAACAGTACAAGGAAAATCAGGCCCACCTTGTCACAGAAACCCGGGGAAGACGCAGACTCCAGAATGACAGGGTAGAGGATGAAAAGAAAGCAAATGCCACAGTATGGGGGCAGTATGGGTCACACAGCAGGATGGGGCTAGAAGCTACACGGCCACTTTCCGTGGTAGAGGCATGACAGCAATGGAGGGAAAGAAAAAGCACGAGAGCCTGAGGAGCAAACAAGTTTGAGCAGAATGTTTTAGGAGGCAGAGAACGCGAACAGGTTAGTAGTTAAAGGGGAATGAACCAGTCAAGAGGACAAAATGTAAGATGTTGTTTTAAATAACAACAATGGCAAGTCTGATTTTTTGTGTAACTGCTGTGAGCCCACTACTGGTCTAGTGTTTTATTGTTATATATTTAATCTTCACTGGGGAAAAAAAAAAAAAAGAGCAAAGAAGGTTTACCGATTTGGAAATTGGGGCCTCTGAGAGATGCCAGGACTCTGAGAGGACATGGCAGCTAGTAAATGGAAGAGCCTGGTGCAAGGGAAGTAACACCAGTGGAAAAAATCGGGGGACAGGCGGAGGATGCCAGAGGACACCTCGGCAAGGAAAAGGGACAGTTCTCCTCAAAGACATAAATGAAGGGATGCAGGCAGAGAGCACCAAGTGCAGCAGTGAACCTAAGGGTACCTTCCGGTGGCTCATTTCAGATCAAGTGAAAAGAACAATGGAGAATCATTTTAAGCGTGCACTCCAGTAACCAAAGAAAATCCACCATTCCTATAAATTTTCTTTCTGACCCGAATTCTGTTAAAATGCTGTGAATGCACTATTAGTTTAAGGTTGAGAAATAAAATTTTTACTTTCATCTCACACTGCAGCTCACTAGGGATTTTTTAAATTCCTACTCAAAATTGTACTTATGTATTTAACCAGCTTTATGAGAAAACAGACATTTCCTACCTACAATAAAAACAAAGGCCCAAATCACTTCACATTAACACTAACCAGGTAAAAAGTCTATGGCAATTTCTCCTTACAATTTTATACAAACGTATTTTTATATAGTTCTAATCAACATGGAGACTAAATTCTTTTCACATTTCATTAATTCACAGACACTTCCATATTTCTGCAGAACCCTCATTAGTAACAGCAGGGTAATATTTCATTTCATTAACAATGTCATTTCTTGACCTGGTGTTGTACCAATTAACTTATGATAAGGCAGACAAATAGTTTTTCCAAATAAAGATGTGGGTAAGGTTTTTTTAAAAAACCCAAACTTTGATGGATTACAGTCTTCTGATTAGCTACCCAAATCATAAATTTTAATTAAAGGTTTTTTTGTTTTGTTTTGTTTTTTTAAAAGATTTTATTTATTTGACAGAGAGAGATACAGCGAGAGAGGGAACACAAGCAGGGGGAGTGGGAGAGGGAGAAGCAGGCTCCCCGCGGAGCAGGGAGCCCGATGTGGGGCTCGATCCCAGGACCCTAGGATCATGACCTGAGCCGAAGGCAGACGCCCAACGACTGAGCCACCCAGGCGCCCCTAATTTCAGTTTTGCCTGATTAAAAAGGAGTATCTCAGTAACTCGTCTTGTTTAAATTCCAATTGCTTACAGTATGAAACATGGAACAACCCCCTCTGAAGAGCTTCTGAAATAAAAAATTTTCTTCTGTCCCAAAAAAGGGTAAAGCTACCTAACAAGAATGTAACTCTAGGAAAATATCAATACATTTTGTTTGACTTTAGTATGTCAAGGTCAAATTGTAGACTGTGGCAATGGCCACATTCATTTCATGGTAATTTCACAGAACCCAAGTTTTAAAAGAAAGATGGAGGAGCAAAAATATTTCTTGTTAGGGCATCTGGGTGGCTCAGTTGGTTAAGTGTCTGCCTTCGACTCAGGTCATCATCTCAGGGTCCTGGGATAGAGCCCCATGTCGAGCTCCCTGCCCAGTGGGGGGTCTGCTTCTCCCTCTCTCCCTCTGCCCCTCCCTTTGCTTATGTGCACTCTCTCTCTCTCTCTCAGATAAATAAAATCTTTAACAACCAAAAAAAAATATTTCTTGTTTATTAGGAGAGCTCAACTTGTCCCATTACCTTACCTCACCATTCTACAGCAGGGGTCTAGCAAACAAGGGCTCGTGAGCCATCTGCCTCAATACCTGTTTGTGCAAATAAAGTTTTATTGGAACACAGCTAGCTCATGCATTTACATAGTGCCCGTGGCTGCTTTCGTGCTAAAGGTAGATCTGTAATTTTATCAGAAACTGTATGTCCTGCAAAGCCTAAATTATTTACTGTCCGGCCAACCTCTGCTCTACATTGCAATGGACTGAGGAATGCTGGCAAGGCCTCAATCCACTAACCCTAAAATGCACCACAAATAAAAACCATGAGCCTGGGCCACTGAGGTATGCAGACAGAGAATGCCCCCTGGGATGGGTCATCAGGTAGACACACATGGCCCCAACCTAAGTGAACAACATCAGCCTGGCTGTTCACCTCACCACAGGATTCACAGAAGTGAGTACAGATTCACCATTCCAACCACCAAGCTCCTCACCTCCTAATCAACCCAGGGTGCCAACTTCAACTTTCCTCATCTGGTGAAACCTACAGCTCTATTAAAATAAAATTCTTAGGCTTCAAAACAAAATGTTCTCCTCAATCCAACCCAGCACAATGTTCAATTTCTAAGAACATATGGTTTATAGGAAGTAAATGATCTTGCTCATTCTCAAGGTCTCTGAACCATTTAATTCCAACTATTCTAAGAAAGGTTGTGTGTGCTTCTCATAGGCTTCTCCCATCCCATCTGAAAGCAGCTCCTTAAGACTTTCCTCCAATCCACCATATGGCAATGAAACACTATTTTGGCAAGGCACAGACTGAGGGGCTAAAAACATTCACTTGAAAAAAACTATGGAAAAGAAACAATGAATGAATGTGAATGGGAACTAGGAAAACTGGATTCCAGTCCCAGCTCATTCACAAATGAGTTACAACCCTGGATGAATTGTTAAAATTTATCCATTTTTAAACCTGTGCCTCAGTATTCTCGTGTGCAGAGTCAGCAGTTCCCAACAACTTTTCTGCCTCTACAAGCTTCCCACAAACAACATTTATATTGTAATTCTCAAAATATCCTGGGGACACACAGAGTTTGCAAGTGGTCTCCCTCTCTTTTCTTCTGTGCTCCTCATCACCCACAAGCGCCCCGCCCACCCCAGGTACTCTGCCATTCCTGTTATTTCTACACCGCACTTGTGGCAATCTGTAAATATTCTTTCATCACTAGAATGTAAGTTGCAAGAGAGCAAGGACTTTTGTCTGTCATGGACTCATCTGTACTCCCAAAGTCTAAAACACCCCACATACCAGGGGGCAGGCACTAGAAACAGTGGTTAAATAAGTAAATAAATGTATCAATTCCACCTCCTTTGCTTGCTTACTCCCTTTTTTTTCTTGAGGAACCCTAAGTCTCCTCCCATCTCAACTACAATTTGAATCCTCTTTCCATATACAATATAGCTCACTGTCACTTAGTAACTGCAATACTGAAGCAAGCAAAATGACAATACTAGTGTTTTTCTATTTATTTCATGTAGTGCCAAAATGCCGTTAATACTAATACTGTAGTTTAAAAGAATCCAGAATTCATCTAATAGAAGTGAAACTAAACATTCATGTATTTCAGATAGCAAGTCCAAGTACATATACAAATATAAATATTAAACTTAGACTCTTTTAATTATTTCCTGATAAGATAAAGTACTAGCCAAAATATTTATATTAAACAATACTTTAAAAAATTCACACTGGACAAAATAACCAATTTTGGTCTTATTAATTACTAAAACTACTAGTATTCAGCCTGCAAAAGAAGACTCGGGAAACCCAAAACTTCATATATTTGCAGGGCTACTCTGAAAAAAATAGGTATGTCATATTTTGATCAGACCCTGAGGTTTAGACAGGAATCAAAGGATAAAAATTACAGAGAAACAGAGCCTCAATAGGTAAACCACACATTTCTGAAAATTCCAGCTATATCAACGAGACGGGCTGCCATGTGAAGCAGCGAGCCTCCCTCCCATCACCAGAAGTGCAAAGATGCAGGATGACCACTGAATCAAGCTTTTGCATTGGGTGGGAAGCTGGACTGGCTAATTCTAAAGCCCTTGCCAAGATTAAATTCCAATACTATTCTGGCACCACCCATCATTCTGAAGGATATTCTGAAGTGAAACTGGGTTTTTAAAAAAAACTACAATTGCACAGTGGTGAGGAACACACTGACGACTAGTAAGGTTTGGTGCTGTTGCCTGGATTTATATTAAGGCACCGGCTCTTTTACCCACTACTGCTTTTGTAACGATTTCCTGAGAGGGGCCCTAGGAAGCCCAGGCTACATTTTGAAAACTGCAGTTCTAGAGATTCTAATGGACAAAGTTTCTACAATAAAGATGGGAGCAAACAGATAGGAAAAATAAAAGGAAGGATCTCTCTGCTTGCCGGCAAAATTAAAATCCCCCTTCAGTAAGGTTACTTAAGCTAAAAAGTCATGGGAGTACTATAAATACCACTGGTCAATAACCAATGTTTTATCTAATTAAACATATGTTCGTCCCAGAAGAGAAGCTTGTCAACAAAATTATCTTGTGAATTAGACTCTCTGGCAATGATTAAGATTTTAAAGCCGGTGGCCCTCACATGCACTCGGTTTTCACTACAACACCCTCACAGTCCAGCAGGAAGTAAAAGGCACATGGAATGCACACCGAACAGCACGCAGCACCTACCTACACCTCGCCTTTCTCACTTAACAAAGAGGTGTGCAATTCCCGGGAGCACGGAGGATTTATGAAAGGCGGAGCCAAGTCAGAAACTCCCAAAACCTGGGAAAATGTAAATGTGAGAGCCTTTCTCATTCTCTGCTGCATCTTAATTCCGGGATTTATCTCCTTAAAAAAAAAATGTCCTTGAAATTCTGCACTGAGATTCTGACAGCAGTTGAAAAAAGAAAATCTGTGAGCACCTTTCAACAGCAGTACAGGCTTTAAGGGCAGTCTGTCACTAACAGACCTTGGAAGAACACACGGGACCACCATCTACCTCAAGATGTGTCAAGTGCCAGCCCCGCCTCACGACATCTGCAAAGGCCAACCCTGAAAATGGTTCCACAGAAACGGTTTTATAAAATATTTTTATGTTCAGAGAACCCCCTTTTTGCCCCACAATTTGAATCAAGAGTTGCAGTCCTCTAGGTAATTAAGGATTAAAGACTAGTAAGCACAGAAGCTATTCTAAAAATTAGTATAAGATTCAGGACGGACAAATCTAGAACACTAAAAAAAAAAAAGTAAAGCTACATAAATGCATGTTCAAACACGACTACATATTACGTACTATTATACACTGTATAACTTATCGGTTAAGTGACCAGAATAGTAAATTTTATAGGCTTTTTCAAAGGCTAAAGATAGAAAATGCTTCCAGAAGTAGAACTGCACTGCTCTACCACTTTGCCCATGAATCATATTTACAAGACCACTTATAACAAATATGGACTAACTACTGAACAAAGACTTAACAGGCTGTCAAAAGTGGGGAAGGATGGGAAAAGAGAAGGGAACCAACATACATACAGTGTACCAGGAAAGTAACAAATAGGAGAATGCACTGAAAAACGTTTTTATAAGCAACTGTCATGTGCTCTGCAAAAAGTACCTCAAATTTTAAAAATGATTTTAGATTAAAAACTGTACATTTACAGTTCAGACGTATCATGTGACCATTTAACAAAGTTACAGAGCCCCGAAAGTGGTTAAAATGTAGAGCAAGTGAAAAGCACCCATGAATATGGTATTTAATTTACATGATCATCTTTACGAGGCCACCTGGAAATCTTTATTGGGGAACAATTTTAAAATAATGTTAACGACACAAATCAGTTGTAAAGAGGAAGCTTGTTCCTGATGTCTGGAAAAGGAGGGAGAAAACACTGAATGCGCATACCACGTTCTATGGGTACCAGAAATACAGGCTGAACCTGATGAAACTGCCATTTGGGGGATTAAGTATAGACACTGACCATTTCTTAAGGCTCCAACTAATTTTTGTTATCTGGAAACATCCTCCTCAAGGCCTCTTCAAGCCAAGTATTTCTGGGTTGCTTACGGTGAGATCCACCTCCGAAAGGGCAGCCACGGGGACGTGAAACACAAAGTCCCAGCCCTTTAAAAGTCTGTGATATAGACATGAAGACAGACACATGTAGGTAAATTAATTAAAAAAGGAAGTTAAACACAGACAAGACCGAAGCAAAAAGAACTCCAAAGGAGCAGCTACCTGTGACTGGTGGGCTAGGGAGGGCAGACTGCAGGCGGACCCCAACAGCGGAATACCTCCTCTAGCAGCGTGAAGAGGGTCGTTAGGGCGCTCTCTCAGGGCAGGTCTGGACTAACAGCAAGACAGAAGAACAGGAAGATTCGGACGGAATTTATATTCGGAGCAGAATCAACACGGGCACTGTGTTTGGTACACACGGAAGCCATCGCTTTTGTCCACTCAAGGCAATTTTTTTGCTTAGCACGTTGAGTTCAGTTTCCTCAAACCTTCACCTACACTACTGGTAAAAATGTAAACTTTCTGGAGGGCAAATGGCAGGATATAGGAGTTTCAAATGTGTATACCTTCAATCCCACAGCCACTTCTAAGAATTTACTCTGAGAAAACTGCCATACCACCCATGCACAAGAACTTAGCTTTGAAAAGTCTCACCATAAAGTTATTAGGACAGTAAATAGAAAGGCAGTTGTCCCATTAACAGAAGACTGGTTCACTAAATTATTTTTACTGAATGAACCAGTACGATACCACCATTTAGAAAAAGGATGTTGATCCTTATATAAGACATAAGAATATTTTCACAAATTAAAAATAGGCATGTAAGGTCAATCCATATTTTTTTAAAAGAAAAAAAAGTACTTATGTATACATACATGGAGAAAAGGTCTGGATGAATATACAGCAAAATGTTACTATTTTTCCCTAGCATTAAAATGAGAGGACTATTCTGGTTTGTTTCTTTTTTCTACACTTTGCTTTATTATCTGATTTTTCACAATGAGCAATAAAAGTTGTTCTAGAAACAAACTTCCGTTGAGTAAAATTCAGTTTTGTTTTGTTTTTAAAAGGATTTCTTCTAAGGAAAAAATAAAACAAGACAAAATCAGAGAGGGAGACAAACCATAAGAGACTCTTGATCATAGGAAACAAACTGAGGATTGTTGGAGGGGAGGGGGGTTGGTGGATGGGGAAACTGGGTGATGGACATTAAGGAGGGCATGTCATATAATGAGCACTGGGTGTTACATAAGACTGAGTAATCACTGACCTCTACCTCTGAAGCCAATAATACATACGTTAATTAACTGAATTTAAATTAAAAATAATAAATTAATTAAATAAATAAATAAATAAAAGTATTTTTTCCCCTAAATCTATGCCAACTGTTTGCTATCTTACGATGGATGCCATAATTTGCGAATACTGTGTTGAAGTCTTAAACCTATGCCTCAAACATTCAGAATTCATTCGCTGACTCCACATCCATATAGATTTTTAATAATAATCAGAGAGGTATCGATGCATAGCCCAGTGGTTACTGAAAGAGTCTTGCAAGCTGTACTTAAAGCACCATGAGCTGTTACGCTGGCTGCTCCATGTCTTGGAAATCAGAGAAAAACCGGAAATCTGTACGTCACGGGCCTCAAGATCACTGGTTCTAGAATCAGAGCCAACCAAGGAGATGTGACAGGACAAGGCTGAGGCTGGCCCTGAGAACACAGTGGCCAATGAAATCAAGGGGATGAGAAACATCAAAGGAATCTGACAATATTCTATAGCCATGTAGCCAGAACTGGGATTCTTGAAAACTGGGAAATCAGACATAAAAATGTATTCTTTGGGGCATGTGATGAAAATAAAAAGAACCCAGGGAAGAATGGAAGAAAAAAAAAAAAATCAGGAGCAAGAAGAGTCCAATGATTCCTGAGTTCCACGCATACTAATGTGTGCCAGTAACAAAGGGCAAATAATAAAGCAGAGAAGGGAGTCACACTTCATAGCATGGCTGAATTTGCCAATGTAAAGGTAGCAGGATGACCAGTGAAGTAACTTCAGCTGCAAAATGCAGTAGGCATCCAAGGGACCCCTGCAGCTAGCCCACAGGAAGACATCGATACGAGCCTTGGTATCAAAAGGTTAGAAATGAATAAATTTAAAGAACTAACTCACAGAGCAAAAACAAAGTCATGATTACATGAGATCCAACTTTATATGAATTTACTAGTTGTCAGTTACTTATGGGCCTAAGTTAACAGCAATTCTGTGTAGTTCAACTATAATGCAGTGTTGTTCCTAAAATAATCCACTGGTTTCCCAGGTCTCAAGTCAAAGAGTATCAATCAGATGTTATTTAAGGCCAAATCTGGAGGCTTAATTACATACAATCAACTATCCCTTTCACGATTTGGGTAAATCAAAGGAAAGGGGCAGCATCACCAAGGCATTCCTCTAGAGTACCCTGGAATCATCTGAGGAACTTTAAAAACGAGAGGTCTATGTCTCACCTCAGATACTTTGATTCAAGTGGCTTGGGAATTTAAGAATCCCGGGCACTAGCGCTCCAGGTGCAGACAGAGGTAAGAACCACATCGCTTCTCATCATCTCAAAAATGAGTGAGTCGGGCTGAACTGTAGTTTATAAAGAATTTTCAGCAGTGATCTCCTACAACTCTAATAAACATAATAGCTCCGCTTCTTTCACAGTAATAATGGAGCTCTCCCTGAATGTGAAATGGAGAAATGACAACCCCAACAGGTGACTACTTGTGGTTAATACTACTTCAACAGCTGGAAACAATGCCAAAATTAAGATATCTATGCTTGCTATTCTTTAGACATTCCAAAATCCACACCCTTTTACTGGGAGATTTCCACTTCTATCTTCCCCATCCCCCCTCCAGATGCACGTACAGATGAATAAAAGATGGGAAACAGGAAGATTGGCAGGAGTCCTGGTTACTATGGCAGCAAGTAAATGAAATGCCAAAGCTCATGAAACTGATAGTGAGAGCAGGAATCAGGTATACATCATCGAGCTACCTGTCTTGTTGATTGCTCTCCTTCATGCACAATTCAGTTCCCTGCCTTCACCTTACAGTTCAGCCTCTTTAGAGAGTAGGAGGAGGGCAGCACCGCAATGACATGAAGACTAGGGGAGCTAAGAACCGGCAAAAGATGGAGTGAGTGGAGATAAAAGGGTTATAAAAAAAATCATGTTTATATCCTGTAAATCTTCTAAACATCAGTGTACGGTTTTAGCAAAAATGTGTTCGTTGACTGGGTTCAAAGAAATTATTTTTTAAAGTACGCACTGATAGACGCAGAAACCTGGGCTTTGGCAAGAGTCAGATTTGCACACCCTACTGAACAACAGACCAACAGTGTGTCCACCGACCAGGCCGCTGCAGTGGTGCTTAATTCAAGTGATGAGAGGAGGCACTTGAGGGATCACACTCCTCTGAAGAGCAGGGAGGAGCAGGGTATAAAAGCACAGTGGAATTAAAGGAATAAAAACATCCTTCAAGATTCAGCTGCTTCCGAGGAGAACTGTGCCTTTCGTCTGCGATCCCATGTGTTATCCCTCTCATTCCACACACATCTTCCAAGTGTAATTATGTAGGAGTGCGTCCCCTTTCTTAACTAAGCTTCTTCAAGGTTGCATCTTACTCATCTTTAGTAGGTGCTGGAGACGCAAAGAACCTGGCACACAGAACGTGTTCGATAAATGATGAATACGTAAGTCAAAGAATAAATGGAAAGATGAGAGACGAAAGTTGCTAACTGCACTTAATTCACTGAAAAGGAAGAGAAGGTTAAGCCAAGTCATAAAATTCAAGGAGAAATAAGATCTTCAACTACAAGAGGAAAACAGCACCATTTTATTTTCAAAAGACAGAGATGCATTAATAAAGCTAAAGCACATCCTGTTGGTTAAAAAACAGATGCACAGTCAAGGAATGAGGAATAAACAGGTAAAAGAAACAGCCAGGCTCATAAAGGTGCCTCCAAACTTCTCAAGATTCTTGGAACATAATCAAGAATCACTGGACATTCTACTCCTAGCGTATAAAGGGAATATTACACATCCAAACTCACACTTTGAAAAGCTTTGAAAATTTCTGGAAACTGAGTCAGCAAGTCATGCTGTCTCTATGCACTATGAAGAGTCAACAGGATTATACAGAGTCTGCCAGAGGGTATGACAGTGAAATTTCATGTTACAGCTGGAAGGAGAGTGAAGGCAAGGAAATGCCAGTCCTCTTTTGTTGTGTTTACTTCCCATCCCTACAGTCTAACCTCAGTGTGTACCCTGGAGTACTGTATTCAACTAGGAGGCCACATATAAAAAGGGATATCAACTGCCTCAAAGTTGTCCAGAAAAAAATAAGACTGCAGGTAAAGGGTCTGAAACCCAAGTCCTGTGCTGCATACCCAAGAGAATGGAGAAGATGAAGCCTGATTTTGAGACTTAAGAGTGTATTTATCTTCAAATACTTAAAGAGAAGAAAAGGTAACACTGCAGAGGCCAAACCCGAACTATCAAATTAAAGCAGCAGACTGGAGGTAAGAAACCCCTTTCAAAGCAGAACTTTCTGAAAGCAAAATGCACATTCTGGGAGAGGGGACTGATAAAAGTTCTAGCTCCTGTGGGTGGTAGTTACATGGGTGTTTGCTTCACACATACAGCTGATCCCCATCATTTGTGGAACGCATACATGCCAGTTCACCTACTAGCTCAATTTTGTTTGTCACCCCCAAATCAGCACTCCCACCACTTTCACAGTCATTTGAGGACATGCGTGTGTGGAGACTGGTGGAAAATCTGCCACCCAATACACACATTCCCAGCTGAGGTCCAACAACCGAGGAGGCTCTGCCTTGCTTCAGATCTCCCATGGTAAAGCAGGTGCCTTTTTTTGCAGCCTACATAGTGCCATGTTTTTCACATTTTTGTGCTTTTTGTTGGTGCTGTTTAAAATGCCCGAGTGAGGTGAAGTGCTGTCTTAGTGTCCCTAAGTGCAAGAAGGATGTGCTATGCCTTACGGGAAAAAAATGTATTAGATAAGCTTCATTCAGGGCATGAGTTAGGATGCTATTACAGGCTTTGAGCTCAATGATTTCAAATCAAAAATACATATTTAATATGTCTTTATGAGAAAAAAAATGAGGTTATGTATCGATTAGTTAATTAAAATGTGGTGACCAGCCAGAGGCTCACAGGAACCTACCCATGTACTTCCTCAAGGGGCAATGACTCAATATTCACTGACTCAGTGTTAGAGGCAACTTTGCAGAACGTTAACTACCGCAAATAACAGTAACTAACATATTCACTAAGCTGTACACCTGTTCATGTTTCATGGACTGTGTATGTTCAATTTCACAAGCAAAAAGAATGTTTTGATAGGTGGGCTTCATGCATTATACAGAAGAATGAAATATGCAATTTCTCAGGCCCCTTCAAAATGTAAACAATCATTAGCTTTGCACTTACAGAGATAAGCAGAATTTTAAAACTCCAACCGTGCTTCTGGTTGGCAACATGTTCTTTTTGGGAAGGGCAGAAATGGGCTATAGGCTCTGAAATTTCAACTTTCAAATGCTAAGTGAAGAGGGGATACCAGGACTTCCCCGGATGTTGGAAGATTCAACACAAGCATCTAATTATGCTCCCTCCTGAAAACCTACTAAAGCTATAGTAAAGGGATTTTTTTTTTTTAAAGGTACAATTCTGCAAGAATGAGGAAGATGGGAAAACAGCAATTCAATTTTATAAGAAGGCAAGTGGATGGAAGAAAGCAGCAATGTGGAAAACCAAGAATCAACCACACTTACACTGCAGAACTCCTCAAAAGATCCGAGAACTGGCTACGCTGGGTACACCTCTGAAAGTGGGGGTCAAGTGAGAGATTAAAATAAGGCTTGTCAAAAGTGGAAGGATAATTGGATCCTTAGATGCATGTTTGGAAGTTTATTCTCTGGAGTGGACAAAACAGAGAGAAACCTCTGGATTGGAAGAAATACACACACAGCTGTAAGTGGGGGTTCCATACCAAAAAGAAATTGAGAAAAAAATGCATACTGAAAGAGACCCCTGTGTTCTTTCCCCACTTAGCTCCCAGAATAGTGGCCCAAGGCCTTTTATCCTTCAGGCAAGAACTCAAAGAATATTCTCTGGGGAATCTGACCTGTTCAAAAGATACCTCAGGAGTCATCCAACAAACAGCCAGGCCACCAAGGCCAAACAATGAAGCTGACGAGCTCCGCCCACACGTTTGGTAGTCCATCCTGTTCGATGTAAGCCCACAGCCAAAGATCAGCATACATTTGAGAAAAGCCTTTGATATGAGAGCCCAACACGGGAAAAACTGGAGTAAACAAACACTGCAGGAGGAGAAAACATTCAGAGATGAGGAGAGACAGCATCAACGCAACAAGAGACAATAAAAAAAGAAAGATTCGGGGAATAAAGGAGCCCTGAAAAATTAAATATCTGAGAAATTCTTTTTCAACAGAAGGGTTGGAAGATAAAGTTTAGAAACACCCTTAGAAAGAGCAAAAAGACAAAGACAATTAAGAAAATTAAAAAACAAAAGACTGTATGAAATTAACCAGACCATTACATGTGGTCCAAGAATTGAACAAAAGGGGTTCCAGAAAGGAGAAAACAGGGAGAATCAACATCCAAAAATGAAAGACACAGGACTGTCAAATTGAAAGAGCCCACTGAGGGCCAGGACACTGAATGAAAACTTTCAAGGCATATAATAATGAAATTTCCGAACACTGAGACTGGAAGCTAGGAAAATAATGGTCTTATGCTTCCAAATCTCTGAAGAAAAACACTTTCCAATCTACAATTCCATATTCAGCAAAACTTTTAAAGATATTTTTTGACATGCAAAAACTTTAATTCTAAGGATTTGTAGAATTGGAAAAAAAAATGAGTTAATGTGTCAATATTATCCGATTTCTTGCACTTGGAGAAGGGAGATACACAGAATGGGGGAAAGCTAAAAAGAACCCTCTAGTGCTCATTTAGAATTGGGAGGCATCAGTAGGTATGTATGAATTTCCTACCTCGGTATACTGAAAAGAGCCAGGGAGAAGGCATGTTTACCCCTGTAAGAATGAGCACACCCAGACCCTGGTTTCTAAATCCCATTCCCTACCAAATGCCTGATCCTGATGGGGGCAGGGAAAGCACAAGATAACCTATGAAAACACCTCACTGTTCTGGGAAATAAGGAAGTGTGTGTGATGGAAATGTGTCATGAAGGACACAGAAACTGGCCTGCAGAGTGTCACTGGCTAAATCTGGAAACATTTGAGCAAAATAATGACAGTAATGGATTATAACCCAGTAAATGAGTTCATACTGATAAATAATTGGGGAAAGAGGGAAACTCTTCATTTTAGTATAGCAAAACAAAACAAAAACAAAAACAGAATCACTGTTCTGCATTATCATAGTAATAACTGCTCAGGCAACGATTACCTATGGATGCTGAAATCAGGAGTTCAAGCTCGATGAGGAATAAGTTATTTACATAATCTCCAATTATTTCCCCACAAATTACTTATTAGCAAAAGGAAAATCAGTAACTTGACAAGGGAGAAACCTGGCAGACACTATCTTAATCAAGTATCAAAGTTAGTGTCAACAATAATGGGACAACACAACATCACACACCTCCCAATGTGAAGCTCAGAGGACATATTACTGCTTATGCCGTATACCCACCAAAAACGCATAGTGTGAATCTAATCATAAGGAAACAAACCCAAACTGGGTAGGGGCGTTCACAAAATGGCTTCTAAATTTCAATAATGTAAATACCATGGAAGACAAAAAAAAATGAGGAACTGCTGCCAATTAAAAGGGAGAGACATAAAAGCTTCTGAACTTAAAAAAAAAAAAAAATGCTGTAAAAGGACATTATTGGAACAGCAATATTTGAATCAAGACTTCATATTAAAATATTGTACCACTGTTACTTTCCAGATTTTGATGATTATACTGTGATTTTATGAGTGACTGTCTTAAATATACTCCAAGTACTTAAGGAGTAGAGGGGAATGGTGTCTGCAACTTAACACTCAAATGGTTCAGAAAAGTGTATGATTAAGAGAGAATGACAAAGCAAATGCGGCAAAATGCAAACTACTGGTGAACCTGGATGAAAATGATTCCAGAATTCTTTATACTATTCTCACAACTTTCGTGTAATTTGAAATTATTTCAAAATAGGAGCAATAAGAGAAAGAGAAAAGGCAGTGAAGGACAACCTCTTCAACTCTAGCACAGAACTCTGTACATTTTTGAGGGCAGACGTGTTCATACTGAAAATACTCAGTCACAGAAATGTAAATTTTTCATTTTATTCAAAGTTGGTACAGAAGTGCTAATAACATTTCCATAAAATAATTACTATACTTCAGTTACAGGACAAGATACCACAGAAAGGAATATACTTGGCAAGAAATGTAGGTTCATCTGAAGTTTCCAAATACTCTTGAAGGCTAATGCAGCAGCTGGAGAAGTACACACAGTACACACACGACAGTGTATTTTACAGAGTCAGTAATGAAAACTGACAGCTCTTTAAGCAGATTTGTTTTTCCATTTTTTTCAACAATAACACTTTTAAAAAACACATTAAACCAAGATCATACATGTCTACAATTTTTAAAAATCAGATTGTATACAGTAGGTTAGAATAATAGTCAAGTTAGAATTGTCATGTATGGTTAACAATCCTAAATCTACAATTTCAGTTGTATTCCCTTCAATATGGAAATAACCTGGTTTATACCAAATTCTACTTTCTGCTTGCAACTAAAACATTGTACAATGTGAAGATGGACCCCATCAATCAAACCTTAAAAAAAAAAAAAACTGTGGACAATAAAGGGTACACTGGAGATCAGTTTACAATTCCAAAAACTCACCAATAATGCAACAGCTTCATTTATAGTCACATTTGGTCTACAATGCATAACTGACGAAATGATACATGTACACAATACACACCCCAGTGCACAGACTGGTCTCTTACAGAAAATATGAACAAAGCATAATAGGGAGGACACTAGGAAAAACAATTTCAACGAAGACATCTTTTTAAAATGCAATACTTACATATCAAAAGTACTAGATAAAAGCAGCAGTACTCTGCTGACATTTGGCTTAAAAATAAAGAAATGAATGAAGCGATTTCACAGGATATTAGAAAAGGAATTGGTTTTCTTCTTGAAGAAGACTACTAACTTTTGCACAGCAACTATTTTTGATATCCACCTTATCAAAAAAAAAAAAAAGCACTGAGAAGCGTAACGTAGTTCATATGTGATTGCCAACATAGGTCTGGGCAACAGGAAATGGGATGTCCAAGCAAAGAATGGGTAGATCCCTGCTGTATTTCTGAACTCTGTTGGCAATCTATAAACAGAAGCAATATTGGTGGGGGAAAGCAGGGAACAGATTCCATATTATCTGACACTAATGTAATATGTCATTATTAACAAAAATAAAGCTTTTGCATTTTAACAACGCCACAGAAAAGTCCATGAGCAAAAGACTTGTTGATTTGTTTTTGCCACTCAAAAGTTAGAGATCTCAAAGTGAAATTAGAAAATTCTAATTATACATATTTACACTGCTAGGACGACTTTCACCTAGACTAATTAAAGCAATTTTCCATGGAATTATAAATGAAAGATATTCTGCCAAAGGAATCTTCAAAAGCATTAAATTCTTACAAATGATTTTAAATTTAAAAACAACACTTAAAAAGATACAGACACATACTATATAGGACTAACAGGTTGTAACTGCTTTGCCTTAACACACACTGCTAAGCCAAAGACGTTCCTCAAAACTTTCTTTTTTTTTCCTGCATTTCTGGCACTCCTCTGCCCTCGTCCCCCAAACCAGAGGTTTTACATTTCTAAAATACTGAGGGAACACACCTGTTTTTTACTACAGGAGCAATCTCTCCCTCAAGGTGTTCCGGTTAACCCTTCTCAAACATGTGACATTAGTCTACATCAGCTTTAATCTTCATCCCATGTATTACCAGAGTGGACCAAGTCTTTCCTTAAGAAGATAAATACACAAACTAGAGGAGAGTGGGAACAAAGGTAGTCACTTTTCTCCCATTCTGAGAGTTATAGTTTTTGACCTATGGGCAAAATCCAAGACAAAGACTATTTATTCATTCTTGATAAACTGGGACTATTCAGGTAAAGAAGGCAAGGGATAAGACAAGGGCAATACGGAGTGCAAGAAAACACATTTTCTTCTGCACGCACATTCTGATTTCATCTACTCTAACCATGAAGCAGGGAATGGGACAGGTAAAAGAATGCTTTAGACTCTTATAACCCCTGTGAAAAGCAAAGTAGCTCGTTTGGCAGATATGTCTCAGATTTAGTTTGATGCTCAGAACACTTGGATCAAATTCTGCTCTATTAAAATGAAGTGCAGTAAAGCACATGAAAAAATAAAGATACGTTCACCTCTTACAAACCTACACAAAGATTAAGACAAGTAGTATTTGCCCTGTTAAAATGTAAAATTTCTCCATGTTTTCAGGGAACTACTGATAGCAGGTAAAATTGCCTAAAGATTTAAGATAAAAAATAGGAACACCAACGGCTCTACAGCTTAAAGCAAAAGCTTGTCAAACTCTTCCACCCACCAAAAGCCTAGAAGTCTGTCCCTGTTTTAGTTCCAGACTGTAGGAAAGAACCCAGAGACCCCATTTTCGCTAGTAACCCCCAAATATAGCTGCAACATTCTTGATTATTTGTCTCTTCTCCCTCTACCAAAGTAGTACAAACTTATTCAGATTATTACACTTGAATCACTTATCATTTAGGACCCCAACTCAGGATACCTCATTGTCTGGGGCTTCCAATACTGGGGTCCTCCACAGCTCCCAAGACAAACGCCCGGTGGGCTGTACAAGCGGCACTTGTGGGGTACTAAGAAATACTGTCAGTCTTGTGCTTTCTACACGTGGAGACACACACCTGCACGACGTGGTTTGTGCTTTCCGTGGACTTTTACTTTAAGCTTCTTACCTATCATGGAATGTGAAACTGTTGTCAGATGTATGTTCTCAGATATGCCTATCAAACCTGCACTGGAAAAACAATAGTTAAAATATACTCACAGAATTAATAAGTAACCTTACAGTTTTAATTAAGGATATAAAACAAATATAGATGAATAAATAACATTTAAACTGCAACAGGAATTAGAGCTACCTGGTTTCCTTGAACCTAAACAAAGGCTGTGTATAAAGTATGTAAATATAAATGTATTTTTTGTATTTCCTTGACTAGTTGTAACAAAATTTAAAAAGAGGAATTGTTACAAATAAGTATATTCTATCAGGAAAGGGAAATGTGTAAACTAGCAGAGTCAATATTGGCAACCAGAAGGCACTAATAAAAACACATAAATTTCAGAAGCTGATTATATTATGAAATACCCTATATATTGGCCTTTGCCAATTTGGGATTTCAATAACAGCAATGAGCTTAATTTCAGTTTCCAACTATTATAACCAAAAAGTGAGTTAATTAAGGAACATTCATTCCACTTAATAGAAGTCTAGGCTACAATGATATATTGAAAAATTATCCAGACTAATTTGTCCAAAGGCAATTAAAAAAAAAGTAAACACTCCTTCCTCCAGCAGCACTGGGGTACAAGGTGAATTTACCAAGATAAACTAAGTCTCCAATAAGGTTGTGGTTATCTACCGTCAACTTGTGCTGTTGCGGAAATCACTGAAATATGTATTTCCCTTATTGACAGAGTTCACAGACTGTAAACTATCTTAAACTTGGGGTAGGGGTAGGAGAGGATGGAGGGGCTTCATTATCATGGACAACAATTACGATATAGAGCTTTTCTGATAGCAAAGCCACTGCTCCCACACTAAGAAAAATCTGAGACCACTGTGCTTTTGTCCTGACTTGCTCTTAATTTGCTTATTTGTTCTAGCATCCCTCTCTTCAATCATAGTATGAATCCAGATAACCAAACCACACTGAAAAGTCATTACATAAAGTAAGGTTATTGGTTTAAAATCAAAAGCTTCAGATTATGGTCCTCCCCTAAAAAGTAAAGTATGTGAAATCAGTAACGATACAGATACATCAAACCTTTTTCACCTATTTCTGAGTAAGACAATGTATCCATGGTTAAGGCTGTTAGTTACCAGATAAACTGGGTGCTTAACCCAAAACAAAAAACTAAATCCTATCTTTTATATAAAGGATTTGAGATGGATAACAGAAACATAAATTATATCAATTTTCACAACATTCCTTTAAAGGTGAATCAGTAGTTTAAAGCCTTATTCCCAGCACTGGAAAGAAGTTTAAATAAACACATTTATAGGACTCCATGAACAATGGTGTGGGACTCAGTGCTGGCAAAGCCTGTAAGCAGTTTGAACCTTAGCTAAATTCAATTCTAGAAGTGAAAGAAGTTGAATACCTAGTCTTCCAACAGAGGGGGAGAGTTTGATAAAAAGCATACCAAATTAAGAGAAATGACTTAATGGAGGAAAAGGGGTTTGCAGCCCTGAGTTAAGCCAACCAAGTCTAACCAAGTGTAGTAATCAAAGCTTCTTATTTAATTCAGCTTCATACCTAACTAGTACAAAAGGGCTTCTCTATATGCCAACTGACTAGTTCCAATTTTTACCCTTAAGTACTGCAAGAACAAGGCTTTTTGGCATCAAAACAAACTCCATTCCTCTCTGTATTGTGATACCACCATCTCAAAGGGACTGGTATGAATTTTAACTATTGCTGCCTCCCTAATTTTTGAGGAAAAGAGTTTTCGGAATATAATAATGATGAATTACTAGGGCTTTTATTATTGGTGAACACTAGTGAACATTAGTCTGAGAAAGTCATTCTTGAGAATTTAACAGTTTAAGCTAATAGAAATCTAGTATATTTAAACACAACTATGTTTTATATATATAATGAATTATTTGGATCCAAGTCTTCAAAACTGGGGCAAAGCAGCACTTTTGCGCATCACAGCAAGAAGCCTGAACATGAATTAAGCTGATAAAAGATCAAAATAGGAATTTGAGAAGCGTTAAAAGAACGAACAGGTGAAGAATTAAAGCAATGTGAGGGAAGACAAATGGAGGCAAAGACCAGTCTCTCTGAATGGTAGGTAGGTGGGTATACCACAAATAGGAATATACCCTATTTGTAAAGTCTGCTCAAGCTAATGTCAACATCAAAATGTCTTAATGCAATTTAACACTTCATTAATGAGCAATCTTATGAATACAAGCCTAAAAGCATTTTTTTCTACTAAAGTATCACTATCAAATATCAGTCCTTTTAACCTCAAATATGTTTTAAAAACTCCTATTTCACAATATTTAACATCAAACCAGGGTTTAACTGGCTGGATCTTATTCACTGGTATCCTAATCTATAGGGGAAAGGTTTAAACTAGCCGACAGCCAAGATGCTTCCAGTTCTAGAATTCACTGAACAGAATTCTCCATCTGCACATTTTAAGCTAATGTTTGTCCTTTGCCTAACTAACTTGTTAAGTTTGTATCACCCAGGTATTTCTCAGCATCTCATTTAATAGTTTTTCTGACTTCTTAGGAAAATTTTGTCCTGGCAAGTCTCTGTGGTCACATAATGTAACAGGAATGGTCTACATACATCGCTCAATCCAGAACTGGGGAATGGTGGCAAGGTGTCACTCACTACTCCATACCCACGTGGTCCTTTCCAGCCATCATACCACAGATGAAAACAACACAGCGGGGTAAAAACTATAAGGGAAGTAAGTAAGCCAAATACTGCCAAGTGGGAACACTGATGGGTCTAACCTTTTAATAGCTAATGATATAGCCAGTATGTAGGATGGTAAAGTATGAGAATAACCCACAGGCTGCACTGAATGATATTTGAATAGAGAGGGGAAGATCCATGCACCCTGTAAGTATAGGGAAGAAAAAGCAATGGACTGAGAAATGGAGACAGAGACTCTCAGTGCCCTGGACAAGACTTTTCAGTCCCCCCACTCCCAATTAGCCTCGGGTTAGAGACTGAGTGACAGCCTCCCAATCAATTCTTAAAATGTTAAGTTTCACATGTGATAGGTCTCTGCTAATTACTTGAACGTGCTAAGAACTATGATCCTGGCCAGACTCTTTGTGCAAAAAGACAATGAATCCTTTGAGCCAATTGAAAAGGAAGCCTTGCGAGAGGAGATCTGCTGAAAATAGGCCAAAGGACACAGTACCACCACTATTGCTTGATGCTTCCCTAACCTAAAGATAAGAGTGAAAACCTCACCAGGAAGAGAATGGCTGTGGAAAAAGATTGGCTCAGCTATTTCAAAAGCCACTTACTATCTTGGAGCAAAAGGACATATATTTTTGGAGCCAATAATTCTTCTGCGTGCCAGAGTAATAAGCTCTGCTCATCAGATCTTAGGACTGAGATTGCCTGAAAGGATAAAAATCTAAGAACTAGGGATACCACTAACAGCAGATCAGACAGTATTTTTCTCTACCTTTGAAGAACCAGTCTCCTCACTTCATTTTGACTCTTGGGTAACTATTTTAGTCAATATCACTCTTACTCAATTCTGAACCTTAGCTTGAGCCAATATAAAAATATATACATATTAATGTCTACAGATGAAATGTCATCATTTAGTACCCATTTAGTGTAAAGTATGAACATTTTGCTAGCTTAACACAGACCAGGTATCACTCCATGAACAATCATTCTAACGAAACATACTGAACAGTGGTCCCCTGAACGAAGCTGCAATCAGCAATTCACATACTTATTCAAGCACATTACCTACTACTGGAAAGCAATAAGAAGGGCAAGATTCAGGGACTTCAGTCTCAACAGTGATGATTATACTGGCAAGAATAAACATCCTAATGGATATACTAACAGTCATTCCTTATTTACAGACATTAGTACTCTAAACTTGACCTACCGCTATATATACACAAACAGACACAAGATGATGTATTTCGTGTATCGTACTAAGACAGCAGCAAAGAGAAGGTGGGGGAGGCGGGATCCTAATACTTCAAACTATTAGGGCTCAACATTAAATAAAGGGGAAAAAAACTCACATAAACACCACCTATTAATTTATGCTGTAAGAAGAAGGGGTATAAGAAGGCTGCCCAGCCACTGTGTCAATCCTCTTTGCTGAGTTACACAGCAATGTGTTCAAAGTCAAAGAAAATTTTAATTCCTATGACTTAATGCCAATTTAAAAAATCTAAGGTCCTATTATTTTCCCAAATACCAAAAGGTTGTCTCAAAGGAAAAACAGTTCCTTTCAGAAGAGGACAAACCATGAGTCCAGCTTTGCATACATGGTTTTTCTGTTCTTCCTAACAGACTTTTTGTAACCTTGGACGTATCAGAGCCACAGCCTCCGCCAAAGAAAAGGATGGTCCCTATTTATTTGGCCCCCAGCTTATAAACTGTAAGAATGAAATTGAGAAAAAACTCTACAAGGCACTCTAAGCTCTCAGAAATCATGCTATTCATACATGAGTTATTTTTTCATCTACAGACTCAGTCCATCAGAAAGCCTCCTGGAGATGGGAAGACATTATGCTACCTGATAATTTCTAAAATCAACTTTGGACTAATCAAGTCCATCATAATGAAACTCGTTTATAGAATACAAAAAATTTAAAGTCATTAGGACTGAGTTTTGATTCAAAAATCTACAAAAGTATCTAAAAAAGTAATACTTTTCCCTAAAGAATACAAGCTTCATAAAATCATGCAATTTAAAAAGTATCAGAGATTACAGGAAAGTCAAAGAAAGTAGATACACAATTAGTTTCCTTCATATGTCATGGAGGAAAAAGGACCATGTTGAGCACACAGACACAGAACTTTGTAATCTGTAGAGCTTTTCTCTAATGTCTTTTGTATCCTGTCCTCAAGGGGAATCAGCCTGTGAAAAAGATTCCCATCCACGAAGGTTACAACAGAGTGCCAAGCCATGTGAAGACAGAGGATCCTGTAAGTACACAGGTCGTAGGATATCCTCCACAAGACATACTACTAAACCCAGAAGTTCTTATTCATGACACCTCTTTAACATGCTATCCACTCCACAGAAAGACTATACTGACAACCTACCAATGGCAAAGCATGCACTCAGTTTTCTGTTACTGATGCTGAGTTTGCACTGGAACCTCCTCATGCTCTAAGTCAATGTAACTTTTTAAAAATGTAGAGGCCGTGTACAGATGGCAAGTCTTTCCAAAAAAAAAAAGTAAATCAGGAAAACAAACTTATCAAGGATAAAATATGATCTCAGAATTATATTTTCCCTCCAAAAACTCAACTTCAATATATCATGATCTAATCAAGCAGGGCAACCCAGCACAAAGGCACTGACAATTTTCTTCAAATTTCTGGACATATCTTCCAACTGAATCCACTTGGAAAAGTGTGTAGCTAATAAAAAAGGTTACCAAATGACAAGAACAAAGAACAAAGCTAGAGAATTAGTGGAGTATGAGTAGTCGCCTGTTTAGCATAAGCTGATCAAACACTGCTTGAGGACTGCTAATTCCCAAACTATATAAACAACCTTAACTTGGTCAATCAATTTGGGGATCATCAGCAATGTTCACTTCATTTTCTCCCCTAATCATCTGACAATACAATCATGACATAACTTTTTATCAAGACAGAGTTGGTGGTCATTTGAGTATGGTTCACTTAAACTTCGGTCAAAGTAGGAAAAAAAAAAAAAAAAAGGAACTGAAACAAACTTTTTACCAACATTCCATATGTTGGTGGTACAAGAACAGCTACAGGTAAACATTCTTCTTCCTTTCTTTTGGCAATCAGAATCCACAGGCTCATGCTAGCAAAATGAACCTGGCAAACAAACTAACCTGTCCTGATACAAGGACCCCACAAGCACATCAGTTAGGTTTTCAGTACACAACTGATTATACAATGTCCACGAATTCAGTTTTAAATGGTAGTAGGGATTACAGAGACAGAGAAAAAACTCTGAAATGAGCAAGTCCTCTACTTCAGGATAAGAAGGCCTACCAAGATTTGGCAGTGCACACAGTATACCTTATTTGTAATAATCTTAGCATATATTCTGCTCTACATGTTCTATGAGAATAATTGGTCTCTCCTTACTTTGGTATGGAAAATTTTAAACCACATTTGCACAATTCAGTCTGTTAAACAAGTTTACTTCATTTAGGTTGAAAATTTACTTTCATCCATCTCTGGGAAAATAAAGTCTTGCAAATAGATGATTTTCTGCTAAGTAAAATTTGGCTAAAACCTATAGCGTAAACAATGCCTGAGAGATGCAACAGTTACATAAGTTTTGTTTTTGTTTTTTTTCCAAAGACCAGTATTTTCTTAAGTTAGTGTCTCATCATATCCTTAAAAAGTTCATAAGGAGAAATAAACAAACATGAAAATTCCAAGTGAACACACAGCAAAAAGTCCAATATTTAATATTAGTTTAACTTGTGGAGGCTCTTCCAACATTTGTAAACAAACAGCCTCCTCCTCCATCAGGTCTCTGAGACTCCTCTTGCTGAGGCTCTTACTTTTAAAGCCACAGAACCAATCTATGAACTTCCAGTACCGGCCTCCATCCTCTGTTTCCTTCTTCCTCTCTTTCTCACCCATAAGAGCTGCTTGCCCATTGGAATAAGCATCTACTGGTGTTTCTGCCTCTGAATGCCCTAACGAAGCCACCGGATTGCCCTCTTCTCTGCAGGTCACCAAGAGATTAACATCTTCCGGCTGAAGGCCCTTGATACTATCTTCAGATTTCCCATTGGGAATGATGTGGTTGATGGCCTCACTGTTCTCACTGCACCTCAGAATGCTCTTCTCTTGCATTTTGTACGGTTCATCTTTCGGGGAGCAGCTTTCCTTCACCACCAGGCTCTTCTTAGACCAAAAGGTGGTGGTACGAATCTGTTCCTTTGTGGGAGGTGGTGTGAGAAGGCTAACAATTACAGTAATGAGTCCTGTGACCCAAAACAATGCTGTGGCCACATACATGTAATGGATGTCTTTGATGAAGCCTGGCCTGTTATCAGGTTGGTCACATTCTGGGGCACGGTATGCAAAGGCCAGTGTCAAACGGACTGCTCCAAGAACAAAGCCAGCCATTCCACCATAGAAAGCCCCTTGCTCGTTGCAGCGCTTCCAGAAAATTGCCAGAAGGAACAGGGCCGCAACTGGGGGTGTCAGGTAATCTGCTACCTCCTGAATGTAAAGGTACATCTGGCCTCCTTGCATCTCCACGATGATTGGCACCCATGCAATGCTGATCACCACCATAAAAGCCACAAATATCCTCCCCACAATCATTAGTTCCCTGGAGCTTGCGCTCCTGCGGATGAGTTTGTACACATCGAGGGTGAATATGGTACTGGCACTGTTAAAGATAGAGTCCAAGTCGCTCATCAGAGCTGCAATCATCACTGCCATCATTAAGCCACGGAGGCCCACGGGAACCAGCTTCATCACCAGGCGTGGGTAAGCAATATTAGAGCACCCAGCTCTGCTTCCACATACTTGCATGCAGTGCTCTGGGTTGATGCAAGCTATATCATCAGCAAACAGTATTCTGGAAATCATTCCTGGGACAACTATGATAAACATTGGCAGAAGCTTCAAGAAGCCAGCCATAAGAGTAGAGCCTTTGGCATGAGCAATGTTTTTAGCTGCTAAGACTCTCTGCACGATGACTTGGTCAGCACACCAGTACCATACTGAAGCTGGGGTCTGCCCAAGAACGAATCCAGGCCAAGGAACATCTTCATCTGTTGGATTCCGCAACATTTTCAGTGCATCTTTCTTAGGGTGGACATGACAAGAATTTGTGTTGGAAAGGTTGTATGTCAACAAGATGGAAGTAACATTGGGTGAGGCCAACATGTACCTTCTCTTAACTTCCTCAAACCCGCCAATCTCCATCATGCTAATAATCATAAGTGTGAGTGCCCCAACGATCATAAGCAGAGCCTGGAGAGTGTCTGTGTAGATCACTGCAACAAGGCCTCCGGTGACAGTCAGCAAAGCAGTCATGCCAATGAGCAGGATGACAGACACATAGAGGTTCCAACCCAAAGACTCCTGGATAAAGAGGGCACCCGAATACAGATCCACTGAGAGCTTGGTGAAGATATAGAGAATCAGAGACAAGGCTGCGAAATAGACCTGAATCCTATGGCCACCAAATCGCTTGGACAAGTATTCAGGCATGGTGTATACCCCTGACCGGATGTAAATAGGGATGAAAACCCATCCCAGAAGTTGCAAAAGCAGTAAGGCATTGAATTCCCATGCGCCCACTGCAAATCCACTTGCAGCTCCAGATCCTGCCAGCCCAATGAAGTGCTCACTCCCAATATTGCTCACAAACAGAGAGGCACCAATTGCTACCCAGGTCATAGAGCGCCCCGCCAGGAAGTATCCACTCACGGTGCTTCTATTAGATTTCCACATGGCAAAAAAACCAATGCACATGACCAGGATAAAATACAGGGCCACTATGGCAATGTCTGCTGTCTCCAGTACAGCCCTCATTTTGGTAACTTTGTGAATAAAAGTGTCCAATGACAGAAGTGTCCAACTTTATTTACTCATTAGTAACCCCAGACAAGTCTGTAAACCATACGTGAACTGGACTACACAGAGCAACACAGCAGGTCAAAGTCTTTGTCCTTTGGTTTGCTGTCTTGATGGTGGTGGTTGTGATAAACTTTGAAGGAGACAGTTTAAATTTTCCTCCGCTTCTTAATTGGGATTGAGAACTTAGCTCGTACTCTTAATCCACTCTCCACAAGACCATCAGCATTTACTCAGGTGCTGGAGGAGAAATTCTGAGTTGCAGCTAAGTTAGTGAAGCCTACTGTACCAACCCTGCAAGGCAGCAAAGACAAAAGACAAAGATTGAATTAGAGGAGGGTCTCACCAAGTGATGAGGAAACTTTCAGTCTAGCAAAAACGGCGCAATAAGACATTCTTTATAAAAAGAAAAAAAATTTTTTATATACTTCAGTTCCACAGGAAAGAGCAATCTAAACTAGCACATCAGGTAGTTAAAGTCATGAGAATATTTATCATTTTGAACTAAGAACAAAAATTCATTGACCTCGTAACTAAGTGACCTAACTTCTCTAGCAACTAAGAACTGCCTAGCATGACATTGCCCTTTTTTTGTCTTGCTGTGGTCGTCTCAGATTGGAACAGACACCAAGATCTTAAAGCACCTTAAGGGAAAAGGGTGGGGAAAAAACACTAATTATTCATAAGGGCACCAGAATGAATCTTCAAATGCTATGAATCCTGAATAATGCACTCTATCACCAGTTAGGGTACTGTATGGAATAGGCAGGTAGACTCAACTCAGTGTTATCATCTACCCCCCAAACACAAAATCAAGTATCACTTAGTCTATGCAAATTTATTATTGTAAAATTTTCCTAAATTCCTACTACAAATGTGTATGTGGTAATTATACAGTAACGTAGAAATTGTGAAATGACTCCTGCCCTAGAGGGAAACAAGACATTCCAGACAAAAAAAACACAAAAAACTAGGAACATACAACTTATAAAACCCTAACATTTTATTATTTCTCCTAGCTAGACGACATCAGAAGATTTTTGAAAAATGTTCAAAAAGGTAATTTCCTTCCCTTCCTTTTCACCAGGCAGTAATTCTAAGAGAATCTCTGAGAGGATAAAGGCACAGTGACACAAAGTTTGATCTTGTTGAGTAGTTTTCCTTTTAATTATGCTTTCTTATTGAAGGGTACAGAAAGCAAGGAGAGTAGGGAGGAGGAGAACAAAATTTCTGAAAGACTGAAAAATAATGTATTAGCTCTTCCAAACCTCAATGAAACAAACATTTATCAACCATTAGATAACAAGTTATCTTCAATTAAGTCAGTCAGACATTTTTCAGTCCTGGATTAAGGAAAAAAAAAAAATCACTGCAAAACAGACATTTAAATCCATCTAAAATCAAGTTTATGAATCTGATGCTTTTCTCCTGAAAAAGAGACAAATTCTAAATCTACAAAGTTAATTATAATTGTAGCTAAGAGATCAATTTGAAGAACATTTTGTTATTCATCCTATGCCTGCCACACATCGACTTCTAATGTGAGTTTTCCTTTTGTGATAAACCAACCTCAAAGTGAAGTGTTTTTCTATACTCGATTACGTAGATGCTTTTTGATAATCTACGCATTTTCCTTTAAAAAAAGACCTATAAATGATACTAAAGCCACTGCTTTCCAAAACTGTTCAAAACAGACCACAGTATTGGGGCGCCTGGGTGGCTCAGTTGGTTAAGCAACTGCCTTCGGCTCAGGTCATGATCCTGGAGTCCCTGGATCGAGTCCCGCATCGGGCTCCCTGCTCAGCGAGGAGCCTGCTTCTCCCTCTGACCCTCCCCCCTCTCATGTACTCTTTCTCTCTCTCATTCTCGCTCTCTCAAATAAATAAATAAATCTTTAAAAAAAAAAAAAAACAGACCACAGTATTAAAAAAACTTTTAAAAACACACCTCTCACTAACCAGGAAAGGAGTTGGAAATAATGGCTAAAGATAAACATTCTACTGAATTAGGTTATTAGGTCTAATTCATAAGGCTGCCTAGTTGGAAATGTCTTAAACCCATTTTTATGCCTTTTTAAGCATACAGTACTATAATAATTATACTAAGAAAATGGATTACTATCCCTCCTAAGAGGCAGTGTCAATAATGACTGACATGAATAAAACTCCCACACACAAAAGCATCAAATACACTAACAGTTGGGATTTGTATCACTTCAGACTTGCCAAATCTTGAAAGCTGGTCATATTTCTGTGACCACTTTCCCCACCCCAAAAACTTCCTAAAGAAACACTTGGACATTATCCAGAAGGATCACCTAAATTTTTAATAAAATATCAGATGATTAATAAACACTAACTACCTAAAAGGTGCCTTTAATGTTTCAGTATAAGCAGCAGGTCCTTAATTACAAAGAAAATAGCTGCGGGTAGTTGTGAAATCCTGCCTTGGACAAAGCTCACTGCCACTCATGATCGAAGCCACTTCTTTCAACTTACACAGAAAAGCCTAACTCCCCAGGCAGAACAGCCCTTTCAGGTGCTACTCTTCTCCAGGGCAGCTGACCAGCCATGTGTTTCCCCCAAGAAGGGACAAACAAAAGCCCCGGTGTTTCTGCTGGGAGGGGAGGTGGGGAAGGTACGCTACCAGCAGCTTGTTTTTCAGAGAACCAAGTGCTCAGAAACAGAACAAGCACCTTCTTCTTCAATCACTGGTAAGCACTGCTAACAGCAGTAACATTGTTCTTCTTGTCAAATACCATCTATACAAGTCAAATCTCTGAGCCATATTCTGTTCCCTGGTGAACGAAGTTCAGACTGGTCTAACCCCTAACTTTTCTGGAACAGCAGGTAAGCTAGAGAGAAAACGACACTGTGCCCACAAGAGAGGTAGCAGGGAGCGGCCAGACACCAGCTCAAGGCTGACTTTTCTCAATTCTGTCTGCCTATGCTTCCTGAGACCATTCGGAAACCACTGCTGACAGTCCCCATCTCACTGGATACCATACCAGTCTGTGGGCAGGTTTAAGATTTTTCCAATTTAAACAAAAAACATCCAGAGACCAGCACCTGGTAAAGACTGGAAAAGGAAAAACAAATAAAACCAAAAATAGGTCAATTTAGTTTATGGAAAGATATACTATAATACAATGCAGCTAAATTTCACATTCTAGTCATCAACAGATTGTCACAGCCTTGAACTTTATTCTGTTAGGAGATAAATTATGCATTCCTAAAAATGGTTCCAAATAAAATATACAATATAAGTTCTGCATATTTTTTCTCTTTCCTTTAAATAAGTATTTCTAGAACAAAAATACAATGAACACTAACCAGAATTCATTTTCAGAAAAAATATACATGGAAAAATTTTTTCATCAGCTAAAATGAAACTTTTGAATTTATGTTTTTATATTACTAGGACTAAGCTGTTACACAAGTCAGGTAAATCCTGTTAAGGAAGAAATATGAGACAAGTAATAAAATAGGTACAGGAATAATAAAATATACAGGTTGGTTCGTTGGTAGTACATTTTTAAGAAAACAGTATTTCTATAATAAGAGTATTATTTGTGGAATGTATAAAGTGGTCCCCTAGTGGTGATGGGCAGTATAATAAATTTTGCCAAATCTCAAAACACAAGGGCATTCACTGTGAAACAGAGCACAAGCCCCTGCCCCTCCCCCCAAAGGAGAGAGCTTCCTTCTCAGAAAGTGTTGTTGAGTTTTGCACAAAATTAGAATACAATTTTGGTACTGTTTCATGTACCTGGATGAATTAAATTATAACTGAAGAATTAATCCAAATAGAGAAGTATACCTAAGTATTTGCTGTGTTTGAACTAGAAAGAGGAAAATAGGTAACACCAAATTGAATCAGCTATTAATCCCCCCCTTTAGGTAATATAATCAAAATATAATTAGTTATAATAACCAAATCCAACATCTCTTTTCTATTATCTAGGGTGACCATATAATTTATCTTCCAAACTAGGAAATTATTCTGGGACAATCTTTAAAATCCAGGACATATAGTCACTCTAGAAAGAGAGTCACCGTCATAAAAACCCAACCGAGAACAAGAAAAACAATTCCTAAAGCCATCAGGGCTCCAAGTCGTAACAAAATCAATGAGGCAAGGGGGCTAACAAAGGGTAGAAAAGTGACATGAAAAGTGACCAAACAACAATCTTTTTAGCTTTAGAGTCACTTTAAAAACCACACACTCGAAGGACAATCTGAACAGGCCAGCCCAGCACTGTCAGTGGTAGTAGGCTTGCCAGGTCTTGCTTCTATTCCGAGCCAATGAAAAATGTTCACCGTACCAGCTAGTAACTTAAGGATTATGGAACACATGGACACCTTTGAAAACTTACATATATGGGTGGCATGATCAAGAAAGCTGACAAGCTTTGAAGGGCTGGAGCCCAAGCTGTTACTTCCTAAATGCAGGATCTAAGCAAGTAACCATCTATGAGCCTCAACTGTCTCATCTGTAAAATGAAATCATCATCTGGCTACTAATGGCTTAGTAAGGAATAGCTGACATACAGAAAACACGTAAGATTGCCCAGTGCAATGAGCAGGTACTCAGCAAATGTTGCTTTACCTTCTACAACTTGTATGGACTAAAAGTTACGGTATCAGCTCCTTTCAAATTAAACTGTCAACTATATGCCAGACATATGAGGCTCCTTACAAAAGTTATTTACAGATAAAATATTAAATATTCAGTTCCCTCACAAATATTTTAAAGAGGCTCTCAACCATCTCATGAACAATTAGCTCCTATTGATGTCACTTCAAGTAAGATACAAAAAAAAAAACCAAATTTAGACAAAATTCTACTTACGGACTTTCATACACATTTTCACTTTTGTCATCTTGATTTAAGGTTCAGTAAAGCAAATTCCACTAGCAGAGTAGATTAATGGTGCATGATACAAAGTATATGTATGTATAAAGTCCTTCCTCAACCCATTGTTACTTTAAAAATGTAGAAATGGATATTGGTAGCAGTTTATCAGTGACACTTAAAAGCAAAATGAGGGTTTCTAATACAACTCCTATGAATTCCAGCCAGTTTTAAATTACAAGTGGAGCTAAAGTAACACTACATGTAATCATGATACAACAGTCCTTAAAACATGGAAGGAGTTTGCCCTTAAGGGCGCCTGGGTGACTCAGTTGTTAAGTGTCTGCCTTCAGCTCAGGTCATGATCCCAGGGTCCCGGGATTGAGCCCCACGTCGGGCTCCCTGCTCGGTGGGAAGCCTGCTTCTCCCTCTCCCACTCCCCCTGCTTGTGTTCCTGATCTTGCTATCTTTCTCTGTCAAATAAATAAATAAAATCTTCAAAAAAAAAAAAAAGGAGTTTGCCCTTAAATTTTTTTGGCAAAACATTTCTATTATACCTACAACCTCAGGTATTCAAATTTCTAAAAGTATGTAAGAAATGCATGAAACCCTGATTGAACTCAAATGGCATTTAAACCATATTCTGCGGATTTCTAGTCCCAGTGTATCATCACAGGGGTGGGAGGCAAGGCAGAGTCGGCAGGGATTTGAGCCTCCCTCCAGCAACCCTCTACCAACCAGATCAGCTCTACTTTTAGCAAAGTATTGGGGAGAGAAGGGGTTTAGGAGGATGGTTTCCCATGTAAGTAAACTATTTCTTCAAATAAAATTTTATTCACCTAAGAAAAATCATAAACTACCAGATTTATCATTTCATCCACATACACACATCCCTCGAGATCCACTCATTTTAACCTGCTTCTATCAATATATAAGTCTGGCTCACAATGTTCTGTGGTTTTTTGGTTTTTATTTTTTTAAAGTCTCAGAGAATGAAAATCTTTTGGGTATGGGGACAACTTTCAAACTATCACTGGTTTCAACTTTTATGTGGATTATACCAGATCATGTACATGGAACCAACTCCAAAACATTTTTGAGAGAACTGAAAATATGAGCAGAGACAGCAGCAGTGCCTATGTTTGCTTACAGGAGGTTGGTTGTCAAAGATAAGTGAGTTAAATGATGGAGATTAAAAAAACAACTGACACTTACTGACCCAAGTCCTAACACCTTATAGACCCTGTACCGAGAGTGCTGTGTGCCTTACTGTACTGCTCACAGCAATCACAGGATAAGTACAATTACTATGATCATCCTATAGATGAGAAAACAGAAACCAAGGAAGTAGTATAACTTGCCCCAGGACAGTTATTTGTATTTATATCAGGATCTGCACTCACATCTATGGGTCTAAATGGTTTCTGCCCTTGTAATCGCTAGGCAATACTACCTTCAGTGATAGGAACGAATAGAAAAGAAAAATAAACAGTATCAATTAATAAAAGATCATTCCGTATCATCCATGTTTAAAAATCTGTTCTTGTAGAAAAAATACTTGAGATGTATATATAACAAATGCTTACAAAATAGACTACAACAGTACATAGGACAAAATTCAACTGAGGTATTTATGTGTGATCATACGTATATGGATATATGGAAAGAGAAACTGAAGAAATCAAAACAAAAGAAGTCCCAGGCACAGGCTTCTTAGATAAGTAAACAAATAGAGCCGAAAAACCTTGATGAGTCAGCTCTAAGACCAGGGCTTATCCTGGTTCTCACCATCCAAACCCAAGGCTTGTGCCTTCATTCTCTGCCGTGTTAATCAGCTTTCACCAGAGAATAAAAAAATTAAATCTAGTGCCTTCTACACCTGACTCTGTTACCATGGGCTATATGAATCTACCCAAGTCAATCTTCCTTCACTTGCTAACTCCTCCATCCTTAACACATTAGGTTAAAAGAATCAGCAATGTATGATCTACAGATCAAAGAGTTCTCATAGTAAAATCTATGGACCACGGTTCTTATTAAGTGTTTCTAACCACCTACCATTGCTTGGGAATGTGAATAACTTGGCTCATATCCCTTAAACCTGTCTCACTCTCAGTATTCCCATCTCAAGGAAAGGCAACTCCATCCCCACTACTGCTCAAGTCCTGGCATCTGCTGGATCTACCTCAAAAAATATATCTAGAATCAGACCACTTGTCATTTCAACCTCTAGAACTCAGGTCCAAATCACCATCCCATCTCATCTAGTTAACCACTGCCCTCACCTCTTAACCTGTCTGCAAGCTTTGGCTCTTGGCCCACTGCAGGGCATTAATCAACACAGCAAGCAGTCACCCTTTTATTCACAATTCACAACGCACCAAACACACCTCTGGGCTTTGATATTTGCCGTTCCCTATGCAAGGTACACTCAGCACTCCCAGATTTTCACAAAACTTGCTCTCCTCTCATTTACATTTTTGTTCAAAAGGAACTCCCCTAAGCATCTCAGCCCTTCATCCTTTTTTTTTTTTTTTAATTTATTTACTTTATTTTAAAAAGTAATCTCTACACCCAACATGGGGCTTGAACTCAAGACCCCGAGATCAAGTTGGATGCTCTACCAACTGAGCCAGCCAGGAGCCCAATTCTGCTTTATTTTTTTCCCATAGCACTCAATACCTTCTAACATACTATAGAACTTACTTAGGTTTGTTTCCTCACTACCAGAATCTAACCTCCATAAGGGCAGAGATTCTTGTCTGTGCTGTTCAATGATGTGATCTGTGTCTAGAACAGTCTGGCACACAGTGTAGGCAAATGTTTGTTAAATAAAATGTTAATGATGAAGGACCCAACCGAGTGTGTTAAGCTTTCAATATCCTACACAATCCTCAAGAGCAGTTTTTAAGCAATTAAGTGATGGCAGAGTAAAAGGCCAAAAGGAAGTACAGAATTTCCTTCCCTACCAAAGTGATCTGCTACCATAAACAGTTTGGAGGCGGTGTGTGTGGAATGACAAGGCAAATCAAACCAGGCAAGAAGCCCTTTGTTCAGATAAAAATCTCAATGGGCCATTACAGTAAAAATTTATCCAGAGCCACTATCTCATCAGACCCACCCACCAGAAGAGTGGTCTACTTACTTCATTGTACTAACTCCATTTCAGAGTGTGCTCTAGATATTATTACCCCTGCAATTATCAACATCCACCTCACAGTGTGCAATGATACTCCAGCGCTTCTTGTATTATGGTTGTTTCCGTACAAAAGGCAGGTCAGTGTGGGCAAGCAGCACTTTCCTTCAGCCTACTCTATACAAGCCCAGGCCCTTGCTGATCTGAGCTTATGAAGACTCTCTCCCTCCTCCACCTCTCCATTACACTTGAAGCACTAAATGTTTCCACAAAACTGAGCGAGTTACTTTAAGAACCACCATATATCAACACTAGTGCCGGGCACCATTTCTACACTACATGTACCAGCTCATCCAATTTTCACAAAAACTCCAAGAGGCAGGCATGATAATTATCCCATTTATAGATGAGAAAACTGAGGACATATTAGATGATCACTAAGAATTCCAGGAACGTCCTCTGTGAAGGTGAAGAATGTATTCTTTTGACAACACTCCCCAGGAAGATACACATAAAAAAGCAGAAATAAACACAAGTCGGAAAAACATCTCATTGATAAAGAAGGAATAATGTGATTAGAAAAATCACCCTTTGCAGCCCCTAATGAATCAACAAAGTTTAACCCTATCACTCATCATGAGATCATACACAAATCCTAGGCAATGATTACAATGGATGCTAGAATCCTTACGTGAAAGGTTGAAGGGGAACTTTAAAATGCATGGATGAGGCTGACGGTATCTGCGCCCACCAAGAATGAATCTTCTCTAAAAGGCAGACAGATGTGCAACCTGATGTGACACTACACCCAGAATACTTACATGCTCTTGCAAAACAAAATCTGAAAACTATCCACATTTTTACCTGCCAGTTTACAGAAAATACCTGGATTAGATGAACACACAGAACACCAGGAAATGATCAACCAAATTCAGAAAGGAAGAAAGGGTGGGGAATCAATTACCGTAAAGACTCAAGGGGCCATCAAGTAAATGTAGCCCATGGATCTTGTCTAGATTCAGATTCAAGCAAACCAACTGGGGAGAAACATTTAAGACACTTCAGGGATTTGAACATGGGAGATGTTAACTGATTCAGAATCATCAACAGATGCTAAAGCCAGTAGAAGACTGAAGAATACTCAGTCTCAACTTTGTCACTCTATAAATCACTGACAACAAAAGGAAAAAAGGCAGTTTACAATGGAGCAATCCGGTGGGTATCACCTAAACCAAATGACTGCTTAACATCAATAGTGAGACAAACGGACATGCCTCCTGATGGGATACACGGACATCCCTATTTAATAATTATGTCAACAATGTTTAACCTATCTCTAATCATGAGAAAATCAACTAGACAAATCCAAATTGAGGGTTTCTGCAGACCAGTGGGCCTGGACTCTTCAAAGTGCTACTGTCATTAATGACAAAGCCCAGAGAATTGTTCTAGATCAAGGAGACTAAACAACTCAATGCATGATCCTTGACTGAATTCTGGATTAAAAAGCTCAAGAATATTAATGGAATAACGGGATAAATTTGAACATGTATGTATTGAACATTTTATAACAGTGCTGTATCAATGTCAGAATTGGGTAATGGTTATGTTGTGGTTAGGAAGAAAACTGCCCTTATTCCTAAAAAAGGCATGTCAAGATGTCTGCATCTCTCAAACAGTGCAGATAAAAAAAAAAAAAAAAGAACAAATATGGCAAATTCTAACATTCAGTGATCTAGGTGAAAAGTATGCAAGTGTTAACTGAACTGGTCTTGTAACTTTTCTAAAGAAAATAAAAAATACTCCAAGACAAAAACCAAGGGCAGTGGTGGGAGTGTAGATGAAGCAAGACTGGTAAATGCTGATCGGTTGTTGAAGGTGGCTGATGGGCACAGTATGGAGATTCATTAAACTATTTCCTTTAATGTGTGCCCAAGTCTGCATCTTAACTCTCACTTCTACAAAATGGGAAAAACGGGTATCTCAAGGCAACAACTAGATTGCTAAATAAAAAAGCCCTGTGGGAAAAAATGAAGCATTAAACAATTGTTATGCCTGTCAGTTCTTTCAGGGAAGGCTTGAAGATGACCTATAAAACAAACAAAAGCCTGCTGAACTGAATGCAAGCTAACATAACTCCCAAGATCTCTGCGCTTGTTCCTGCTCTTCTGCCCAGGTCAATGGCAATGGCCTCACTTAAGTCCCTCACTTAAGTCTCGGCCTCGCCTGAGCACTCTAACAGAAATGAAATTTGCCACATTGGTCACTCATCATGCTTTCTCTAGCATTTGCTAGTTTGTCTCCCTTACTAGAATGTACGCTCCAGGAAAGCTGGAACTTTGTCTTACAGTTTAGCACTATATTTCCCCCAAACATGGTAATGCTGGTTCTCTGTAGGCACTCAAAATAGATGTGAAATACTTCCGTCAATCTAAAGGGACTTTAACTCTACTACACCACTATGTTGTACACTCTTTTCACAGATATAGTGATGAAAAGTAGAGCTTCTAGGTTGAGACTGCCCTTGGAATGCTGGCCCAGCCATTTACTGAGCTGTGGGACCCTGAACACCTTTCTGCTTCAGTTTTTTCACTTGTAAAATGGAGATCACACTACCTAACCCTTAAGATGGCTGAGTATTCAAGGGGAAAATACATACACACACACACCCTGCTTAAACTACCCACTAAGGCTGAAAGTGTAAAACATAAGGTTTAGAGGTAGAACATGCAATCATGTCAACTCTGTGGTTCACCTTCATGTTTTCTGTACTTATCCTACTTGGTTCCAGTCTTATGTTCCTGGAAAAATCATTCCTAGAAGAACAGATGCCAAAATGTTTCTTGTTTTTCCATGTGACTGGGGCCAGAAAATGTAAACACAAGCCTTCTTGTAGACCAGATTTTAATTCTCCCAGAAGGCCAAGTCATAAATAGAGATCCTAAAAGTGGGATGTTTCCTCAAGCAGATATATTTTGGAAAATTTTTAAACTTTCTAATTTTCCTCAAGGTTTAGGGAATATAAGATTTTCAAGAAGTAAAAAATAAGACAACATGATAACCTGATCTGTATTTGGAAGGACTGGCAGAAATTATGGCCTGAATTGAACGTAAAAAGTAAACATAAAACTGAGGTATGATGTTACAGATTATGAATGCAGCTAGATTTTCCTCTTGCATTTCAACGACAGGACAAATAGACTGGTCTAAAAATCCAGAGAAACAGGATCACAACTGCTTTCCATGAATGTTAGAAGATAGGAAGATCCCGACGTTACAGGTTCCAATTATTTCATCCGAATCAGATAAAATATTGAATAAAGAAAATTCTGTTAGGACTCTTTCTTCACCTCAACCTTCTTAAAATGAATTTGCAAAAGCTCCTGGCCCTCAGTCCACACATGAGAACGGCCTTCCCGAGACCAGCAGCACTACTACAGACTCAAGATCGTCCCTGGTGGAAACCTGGTATCTCAGGTTTTCAAAATAGTATGCTTCACACAATTGCTTTCTCATATAATTGCTAACAAAAGAGAGGCCAAGTAGTATGCCAGCAAAAGAATGAAAATCAAAACAACATACTCCTGGGTCAGATACTTACTTAAGAGGGTCAACCAAATTTTTTAAAAGAACACTTAAGTACATCTTTCTATATGTAACATATGCCTGGCAAAGACCCTACCCTCAAATTTAGCTTTTCATTCAGCAACAGAAACTCACCTTGTATCTGAATCAAACCCAGAACTGAATGTTTTATATTCATAATTTACCCATCTAACCGAAGCAAACACTGCACACGGGTTCCCACACAAGGACCTTCCCAGTACCTGAAATCCAAGTGCAGCTAAGGTCTTGATCACCCCAGTGAGAATTTTCCCATACTGGACTACATCTACAGCAATCTGGCTATGATAGCTGCACTTGGGTTTCTTCAACGGACAAAATTCAAGCATTTTAACAGTAAGGGTAGTTGTCAACAAGAACGTTATAAAAACTAAACAAAGACATACCAGCATTTCTTGATTCTGGGGCAGAAGCAAGCAAATGCCAGTTTACGAGCACAGAGGGCTCCGGGTTGAGGTTTAAAGGTTTGGTTAAGTCCAAACTTTCACTTGCAATTCCATTTTTAAGGTTTCACCCACACCAGCCACTCCTGAAGTGTTCCCAAAGTGGGTAGGGATTCCCTTAACTAGGATGCCACAATCACAGTAAAAATGCTTCGGGGTGTGTGGGGGGGGGGGTGCACAATCAATTATACCCTGGACTTGAAAGGCTGGAAAGAACAAACTGAACCTGAGATTTTTTTCATTTGCAATTTGCTGTTATGTATATGAAGTGAGGATGGGGAAGTGAGAAAGACAAAAAAGGAAAGTCAGTCAAGGCAATAGCTTGGCTTCCACTCTATGGCAACATGAAGCCTAGTCAAAAATAAAAATATTCTATCCCTCCCTTGTTCTATACTCTGACTAGAAGAGCAACTACATTTTTTTCATGGTAATACTATGTTCCAAGGATCATGGGTCATATAAGCTAATGTGAACTTCAAAAAATTTCATTTTGTAGACAAGCAGTCTGCTCAGAACAGTATTTCAAGCCCCTAAGAGGTTAGTAAAATGGGTATAAACGAAATTGCACTAATGCGGGCTTTAAAATTAGCACTCATCCAGACATCAAAAAAAAAAAAAAGTGGACTATGAATACCAATTTCTGACAGTTTATATTACGTCATACTTTAGCCCTTGTGCTACTCTGAAGTCTGTACATACACTTTAGCCTATATGGACATACATAATTCAATAGTCCAAAACTAGAAACTAGTATTACTTTTAAGAATAGAACATGTTTGCCATTTACTAATTAACTATCAGTCCTATTGTAAACCAATGACCAATTAACAAAATGGGTTTTATCAACATATGAGCAGGAATTTCTGAAACCTAAATGCTAAAGAGGTCCAAAAGCAATCATGGACATCTTTAAAAAATGTCTAAAGCCAATTATCTAAATCAGAAATTATAAGGTGGTAGCATATCTGACCAACAGATTTATTTCATTTGGTCCATGATGCTTAAGTAATTTTTAGTTAGTTGCCAACATCTTAAAAATTGGATGTCCTAAAAAATCTGGATTTCTGGCTACGAACAGGAGAGAAAAGGATGAGCTGGTGAACCAGGCCCACCCTCCCAGGCAACAGACTGGGTGGGTAAGCACCAGCACCACCATCACACGTGTGCTTTCCACCCCGCAGCTCTTCCATCTCGCCACGGGCCCACCCAGCCCCTCACAGTCATGAATTAAAACACTCCAAACTATGACAAAGTATAATCTAAACTGAGGACAACCCTTCATACTTACCCAGTTTTAAAACATAATAGTTAAAAGAATTAACACACATCCTGGCTATTTCTCAGGCAACTTTGCTAAATAGCTTTTATTAACTCATGAATACATTTACAATTCACATTGCCATCTCCCAAACAGAATGAAAAGGACTTCAGTTACCAGCATTACTATTCCTCTTGGTCATATTCTTGTTTCTTCCTTTATACGCTCACACACACACATTTCTTAAGTCTGCTCCAAGTGGGGCCCAATACCTTATACAATCCCCAAGCCCATTATGCAACTTCAGGTAAAATAAAATAATCAGGTACCAAGTCACAAATTAAGCCTGAAATAAAGTTGGATTTAGAAGGCTGACAGTTAAGTAAACATCATCTCTTGTAGAAGGTCTTATCTTGGACTTGTTAGATCACAAGTCTTTCTGGCTTACAAAACAATTACTAAAAAAATTAAGCATATTAATGAAATATATACACTCCAGCAACATGTGCTGTAAAATAATACTGTTTTAATTCTTTATAAAAATAAAATCTATTACCAACAGGAATGGAACAAATTCTTAAAATCACCAATTAAAATAAAATATGTAGTTTTATAATCCACTGCTGCATCAAAAATGAAAAGTAGAATGCTAACGGAAAATGTATTCATGTATGTAGTGGCAGAAATCGATTAGGCTACCATCTATCTGCTACACCTGTCTTTCTTACTGAAAAGAGGTCATCCTTACAGCTTTAGCTTTGCCCATTAGGAATCAAACATTTACTAAATAAATTAAAATACTAAGTTTCCCCCTACACTTGCCTCAAATCACCTTAATAATTAACAGCCTATCTTAAGTAATTCTCTTTAGATTTTCCCTATTCTTCACTTTTCCCAACTTCTCACCTAAAACATACATTAAGTCTTACTTAAAGTACTAGTTATAATAAAGCTGGATGGGAGAGATAAACACAAAGACCAGACGCAAATAGTTTAGTTCTTGATGAGGAGTCCCAGTGCACAGCGCCTGGCAAAGGCCAGTAGTTGTTACTAAATGATAGACATCAGTCTAACAAAGAGGTCGTTCTAAGCTGGTGGAGTCCATGGGAACCCTCATATACACACTCTACATCTCTCTAGATGCAAAAACTTGCCCTTGCTTAATTAGCACACAAGCTATTATGTAGTATGACTCATGTTTACGACTTCAAATACTTATTGAGCAACTACTATACTCCAGGTTTGACTAAGGCTCAGATTCTGATAAAACAACTTACATATAAAAAAAATTTACCTTTTGGAGTCTCTTCATCATTAAGGTGGTAATAATGGAAAACTAGGCAATAGATGTTGGATAATTTGCCTGATATTACAAAGCTACTTTGGTGACATACTGAACACCTATAACGTCCAAGGTCATGTTACCACTTTATCTTCAGACTCTCCAATTTAGGGATCGCTCCCATTTTACAGCGAGGAAATGAAGATCCAGAAAAGTTAAGATCCCTAGGAGGTAGGTGCCAGGAACCAAAACCAGGTCGATCTGTCTCTAGCTCTTTCTAGTTTCCCAGTGTCAGTTCTTTTGTTTATTCCGACAATACACAACCAGTATCTTCTTTGAGGATCTTACATTCTTCTATTCATTTAGAAAACAAAAATCAGAGCACTTACTGAAGCAGAAGCTTTCATAACCAAAACAATCATATCCAAAAATAATAGGTAAAAAAATGAATTAAAGCTAAAGTAGGAAATCGAAATATCATACATACGTACCTTAAACATTTTATTTAAGTTTAACACATAAATGTACATTCATTTGCCAATCTTAATATGGGGTGAAAGCACTTGGAGAATGGGATCGATGATGAGGAGCTCCTTGCTGATTGAAGTTCCTTCTGCTTGATCTAAACCACACCTATAAATGCATCATCTACAATTTTCCATTTTCAGTTTCATTAAAGTGGAAAGCTTTAAAAAATCCTTGTAAAGCAGTCTACATACAGAATCCTTTGGGACTAATGCTCTTCTTCCTCCCAAACTTTTAGATATTGCAGCCATCTAATTCTACAGCCATTATTTTAGTAACTCACCTTTATCAAGTCTTTCCAAAGAATCCAACTTGGTTTTCAGGGAAAAAAAGTTTTGCACTCATTTCATCAGTTTACATGATATTTAAATAATTATTATTATTATTATTATTATAAAAACAAGATTACCTGCCATGAAATAGTCTTGGAAACCAGGACAACTTCTGTTAAGCATACACCCCCGCCCAGTGCAAGCCAAGTGCATGGACTTGAAAACAACTTACTAACACAAGAGGTCAGCATGCTATCACCCATAACGTTTCAGAGATGAAAGCAGAAATCCTCATAAGGTAGCTAAGTGAACATGGACATGTGCAATGCAGAGCAGAGGACAGAAATCAAACAGGCCCTCAAGAATTTGTAATCTAGCAAAGGAGATGAACATTCACCAATTAACTACAATACGAAAGTGATCCATGTGATAAGACACAGGAAAACACCATGCAAATCCAAAGGAAAGGTTATAGGTTACAGTCTGTACTCCTAACAGTGTAGGTACTCAATATTTTTTTTAATGTACTAAACGAGATAAAATGGACTTTAGGCAAGTTTTCACGTAGACCATGGGTAATATGGAGAGGAAGGGCATTCCAAGAAAAGCAGTATGACACAAGCACCAAAGAAAATGAAAGGCAATGGTATTTATGGGGATCTGCAACAGGTTGCTTACTCGATATATGGAAAGGAGAATGAAAGAAATTGAGAGATGAAGTTAAAAAAAAAAAAATTGGGGTCCCATCAGAGGTGGCCTTAGATGCCAGACTTCACTCTGAATGGCTTTGTGAAAACAAGAGGTGTGCTGGAATTTGGCAACAGTGTTGACAGGATCAACTATTACAGAAAGGTAATAAAGTAATCAGAAAGTCACCACTATACAATGCTTTGTATTATTTCCTTGCTAAAAATGAATCTCAACTGAAATCTCCATTTAATGGTCTTAAAGTATCTCAAGAACAGCTATTTCTGCATTCCAAGAAGCATCTTCACTACAGTCATTAACTATCCTCCCCTTGGCAGAGCGTTAGACCAGCTAAGAAACTGTAAGAATCAAGCTAGAAATATTAGTGGTTCAACCAGAGCAGAGAAGACTACATGGGATTGGGATAACAGGAATATAAGGAGTGGAATTTGTTCAGCCACAGGTGACAGAAGACAGAGAAGTCATAAACAGAGTAAAGTTAGACAAGTTTTAGGGTAGGCAACTCAAGTTTGAACCATATTGAGTTTGCAGTGCCAAGGGAACATCCAGGAGGCTATAACCAGCACACAGGAGAGAACAAAATGCCAGAGTTCTTAGCTTGTTACCAAAAAACAAAAACAAAAACAAAAACAAAAAACACAAAAAAAGGCAAATCATCCACATGAAGGTGAAAGGTATAATAATACAAGGAAGGAAAGGAAGGAATCAAAGCAGAAATGTCAGAAAACAGCACCATAAGAAGCTTAGAGAAATACTGAACCTACGAAATTATGTGTCTGTATATTCTAAATCAAGGGTCAAATTTCTTCTGTAACGGACAAGAGAACAAATATAAACAAATGAACAAAGTTATGTTCCAATACACCTACATTTATGGACTCTGAAACTTGAATCTCATGGAGTTTTCATGTCATAAATTATCCTCTTGATTTTTTTCTCCTACTACTTAAAAATGTAAAATCCTTTCTTAGCTCAAAAGCCATAAAATACAGGTGGCAGGTTTAAATTGGCCTGTGAGCCACCATTTGCCAACTCCTGCTGTAACACAACAACAAAGATGAGAGAAATGGATTAACTGTCCTTTTCCAAACTTGAGGGCAGTTTTTCCTTTAAATATATTAATAACTTACCAGATGTTCATTAAACTTGAATGATTTCCTTAAATTTGACTAATTCCTTAAATTTGATTCCGCTAAGAGGTAACTACATGTGTTGACAATAATCCCTGTTGGTTAAGAATACTGCCTTCCACTAAAAAGAGGTATTCTTTATCTTTAACAGAAAAATTACACTTGTACTACAAATACAGCAAAAGCACTGGATGAAAATTATTACCTTAGAGCTTGTCCCTCACTGCTTTCAAGCTCTTAGTTTTCTTTAAAGTGATTTTGTAATCTAAAGGTGAGAAGATTCAATAGCAGTCTGCATATAAATTCCTAGATTTAAAAAAAAAAACCTATAAACATCAGTAATGAATGTATGAGTCATGAATAACAATTAAGGGGAAAAAATCAGTGCAGAATGTCAACTTCTGACAAGCAGTCTTAATAAATACAAACCATGTCTGGTGAGGAAGGACTCCTTACCCCCAAGCCACTCCTTGTACCTTAGCTGTAGCTCAGGGGCAGGAACAGGACTCCTTCTTCAATCACTTGCTGCGGCAATGAGCTGTAACCCAAGAAAACTGTAATACCAAATGAGAGTGTAACATTGCCCACAAGGCTCAAGTCTTTCATTACTGGATAACTATTTTAAGTTGTCTGGTTTCAAGCAGACAAAACACAAAGGGTGATTATTAAAGATACAGGCTAAGCTGTTCAAGGAGGGCCCATGAGAAGAAAAGCACTAACTTAGCCATCTGACAGCTAGAACAAAGAGATTTCCTTTTGGACTTTAGTCTGCTACCATCTGAGAGCAAAAATGTCACTACTTCCTTGTTATCAAATGTTGCCAACAAGCGAAGCTACGATGACCTAGGTTTGGCTAGTCCCATACTTGAGTTTATCTACATCTCCAAAAGTTATCTACACTGTAAACATTTTGTAGGTATTACTTCCAGAAGATCCTACCTTGGATACAACTCTAGAACAAATACAAAACTTCTGCCAGTTCTTCCTAATCAAAAAGGCTTGAGTAAAGAAAAATACAAGACTCTTCACTGCACAGTCAGAAAACCTACGGCTTTCTACATTTCAAGAACTTGAATATCACTACACTTCTATTTCTAAACTTACAAAACCCAGGTTATAAATTAAACTCAGATTACAACATAAAACTCTTTACCTACAAAGAACTATTTCGATGAGTGATTTTGAAATTTAAAACATACTGTTTTTCAATGAAATTTAAAATAAGGAATATTAAACATAAAGTAACTGGTGAACTCTTTTAATGAAAAAGAACTCAAGATTTCCAAAGTACCTATCAGCTCTTTTATTCCTCTTAGGAAAATGTAATATACAAGAAGATATATAAATGCTATTTTATCAAACACATATGTATTCATTTAGCAATTAAGCTAGTTATTACTTAAACCATTAATCTTTAATTCCTCATGTAAAAATTCCTGAGTAGCAACTGAGAAAACTTCAGGAAAAAATATTTGCCCAGAGCTTTCACAACTCTAAATATGCCAACTCTGGGCAAACATACTAAGACATGGTAATTAAAATGTTCCTAAACTTAAAAAGTTCCTAAACTAAGTAACCACAGAATATAAATGTTCTGCATAGATCTTTTTTTCACCTCAAAATTCCTCTTCCTGAAGCCATCCTAAGAGTAAAAATTTTATACAGTTTACACAGCTTTTTCTAGGCTTCTCTACACAGTATGTGGCTTTATCATTCGTGTATTGGCAGTTCTGTCTTCTGCCTAACTGAAATTAAGTACCAATCTTTAAAATCTAATTTCAAGGTGAAATGAAGGGACATCAGCCACTTCCTCAGACTCTCCAGAGAAGGGTCCTCAGAAATCAGTGTCAGACCTTAACCACCAATGCATGACCCCTCTTCTCTCTACTTGAATGTTCCCACTACAAGAGGACAAGGTGGAGGTAAACAGAGAACTCTCCTCACAGGCACTTTGTTTGTTTTTCAGTTGTTAAAAAACTCCTCTGATATTATCTGATATAGGTGTAACACGACTCAAATCTTTTTATTCTGGAGACCCTTCTATAAATATGGTCTAAGAGTGGTCTAAGCAACAACCTTTTCAAATGGCTTTAGTCATCACCTCTGAAGGCCTAGTTTCACAACATCCATTACTTTACCATGTCCAATTTCAGAATTTAGCCACACTTTTACCTACTTTTCATACTAAATTAAAAGTTGAGAAGAAACAAAAATGAGACTTTTTGAAATACACACACTAAAACAAAATTCCAGCTAAATGGCACCTGCAAATAAATTTCTTCTTGGGAGGATTGGTAACTACATTCAGAAATGCATAAACTTGGAAATGCGACCAAAGCAGACTCATTTAACTCCCAGTTGCAAACTGAGAAAAACATAGCACTGGAAATTCAAGTGACTAATCAACACAAAATTGTACAGTTCAAGAAGGACTCATTCTGTATACTACACCCTGAAACCTTTCAACAGGAACCCCCACAGGTGACGGTGCTACAGCACAAGGGGTCTCCATATAAGACATGCTGATAGCCTCAATACAGTTTCTGCATTTTCAATTTAAAAATTCTTGCATGCTCCTTTTTAAGGAGCCCAGCTAGGGGTCAAAGGAAATAAAATAGGGAGAAGGGAGTAACACACTCCAAAGAGACCAGGAATGCTCTTCAGGCTTCTAGAGCACTACGAAAAAGAAGCACAAAGGAAGACACCTCTGGGAATCCAAACCAAAAATGCTGGAAAAACTCCCATCAGTTTCAACTTCCATGTCTGCTCTAAGAGTTGTCAACATAAGCCCATTTCCTCAATTCCAAGACACATCAGTGATTGGTTGGGGGTTAAACCATCCCTTTAAAGGGGTGTACACTTTATGATCTAAAAATATGAAAAACATGCCACTCGGAATTGAGGCGTCACTACACGCCTCCTGCAGACGAAACAAACCGCTACAGACTAGAACTGGGGTTCCCCAAGCCTCCCAAAGGTGTAGGAGCTCACAAGTGGGATTCTGCAATCACATAAACCTAATGTGAACTTTTTCATTCATTTTTCCCCCAAGTATTGATCCTATTTTAGAATCCAATTTTCTTAAGTTGAAAGCAAAATTGTTCAAAACCAGAAAGTCTGTTTGTTAGACAGTTACAACCTACTCCAAAACTAGTTTTATGAACAAAAACATAAAAGAGAGATAAGTTTTTGCTGTTGTTTAATCTGACTTTATTCAGGTCAAGAACTCTTCCACACAACTTCACCATTGTTACAATGTCTTATCTGTACCCAAGGAGGCCTCCTTCTCCAAGGAGAAGTTCACCTTGATTATCTGCTAATGGGTTGCCCCCTCCCCCCAGGGATTCCAAGGAAAGCATTGAATTATCATTTTCACCAAACTGCACTATGTGTGTCTTACCTGAACTAAAGTAAAAAATGTTTGCGCCACATACAGAGGCATACAAAAAAACAGGATACAAAGAAATACAAGTAACATGATAAAGCAAATACACTTAATCTGCCCGGAGCCCTGTTAACTAATCAATGTACTTGGCAGCTAGGCTAAAAACAAAGAGTGTGAACTTTTCATTTCAAAGGTTTATGGAATAAACAAATATTATGCCTATACTCTGACTAATGCTACCCGTTTCATCCCTAAAACAAGGTAAAATAAATTTCAATAACCACATTTCCCAGGCTCTATGGTATTGCCTAAAAAGCACAGGTTAAAGGGAGGGCTTAACCAATTTCTACATAATTAAAAATGTTTCCTTTTTAATAATGTGCTTCTGGTTTTTCCTTGTTCCTATTCTCCTTAAGCAGTAATATCTCAGAGTGGAGGGAGAAGAGCCAGAAAGGGGGAATACTCCAGAGGCTAAACAATACAATCTTATCTTCTCCCAAATTCTGGGAGAACAAGCTTGAGGACACAATGGCACGCCTGACCAGCCTCTCTAGACCTTATCAAGAGACACTAGTGTCCTCTCCCACTTTGTAGTGTGTGGTGACTCTAGCCCTTTCCTAACGCTCCGTGATCGCCAGTTTTTCTGTAGAGGCAGGTCCGTGATCCCAGGCTTAAATTTAAGTTCAACCAAACTTCATTGAATAGCTACTCCTCCAAATTGACCCAAACCGTGATTCTAGCGCCGTAGAAAGTTCTGCTTTGCAAAGTTCAGACATGGTGGAGTTATTTTTTTTTATCATACCTGGGCGGGGGAGGGAGGGGAGGGGAAGCACACACCACACTCTACGTTACCGAATTCACGGGAAGAATGGGGATTTCGGCGAAGGCTTGTGGAGTACCTGACCCAGAACAGAGGACGAAGAGCTGCCTCCGGGCCGCGGGGCCCTGTCCTCGGCCACACCATCACTTGCAACGAACGGGCTGCAGGTTCGCTTAGCATCCCTCCAAACCTGAAATCCCCTACCTCAAGATCAATCAAAAGCGGGGGAGAGAAAAGTTTCTTCCGGAAGGCGCAAAAAAGGCCACAACTTGGATGAATGAAACTGGGCTAAGGGCACCCGGAGCAGGATTTTCGCTGAAGTCAGAAAAAGAGAAGTCAAAGATTTTTTTTTAACGTGAGATCGGTTATAAGCGCCCGTGGTCCAGAAAACTGCACAAACACGCTGTGGAGAACGTTTTATTGAGCGCGGACGGCTCCGGGGCGGCCGGCGGGCGCTAGTGTGGAGGCGGAGCGGGCGGCGGCGGCGGCGGCAGCGGCGGGGCCGGCGACGAGGCAGCTTCGCTACGGCAGGCGCGGGGCCGGGCGCTCGCGCGTGTCCTCCCGCGGACCTTCCAGAGACTCCCGCGGCCGCCCCGCCCCCCGCCCGCCCCGCCGGCCGGCCGCGTGCGAGGCACACCCTCCCGCGGCCGCGCTCCCGCGCGGGCACACCCCCGCCTCCCGCGCGCACGCGGCCTCGCCGCGCCGGCCGGCCCACGCGCGCCCCCTCAGCGCGGACGCCCGCCGCCCGCCCGCGGCCCCGGCCTCCCCCCCCGGCCGCGCGGGGAGGGCGGGAGGCGACGGCCTAGCGGCTGGGGGTGAGGAGCGCCCGCGCGGGAAGGCGGGCTCTGGGGGGAAGGTCACTTACCCGCTGCATGGCTTTCAGGATCAAAGCCAGCTCGTAGCGGGGCATGCCCGGTCGCACCGCGCGCGGCTCCGGACCGAGCCAGCTCCCGGGACGCAGGAGGGGCGGGGACCGCGGGGGCCTGACGGACTGCTGGCCCGGAAGGCTCCTGGTCGGCGAAAGCACGCTCCGGCCGAGCGAGCCCGGGCTTTAAGGCTCTGGCAGCTGCGCAGACGGCCCGCCACGCCCCCCGGCGCGCCCCGCCTCCCGCGCGCCCCGCCCCGCTCCCTCTTAAGGCGGCCGCGCCGCGCCCCCTCGACAGTCCCTTTCCCCCAGGCGCGCCACCCCCGCCGGGACCCCTGGCCCCGCAGCCGCTGCGCGGGGGTGGCGCCGCGGGCTCGGCCAGGAGGGGCCAGCGCGGGCCGCACTCCGCCTCCGACCCTGCCGCCGCCGCTCCAGCTACCTACGGTTCTCGAACCAGCTGGAACTTTCCATGCCTCCGTCTCATTCTGGGCGGCGGGCGAGCGTGTGCCCTCGTGTGCGCGTGCGCTAAACAGTGCGGTCTTGTCCGTGCGCGCGCCCCTCGCCCGCGACTTGTCGGCGCGGGGGACCTTCTAAGGCGGCTACGCTCTTCCGGGTGGGGTCGCGGCCGGACCTGGGCTTTCCCCGCCCATGGTTGCGCAGGGGAGTTCCAGAACGTTCCGGCTAAGGACTGCGCTTCCGCGCGCAGGGGTTGCCCGGGACAGCCTGCCCTTCGCGCCCGCTGCCCACAGCCGTCCTCGCGCGGCTGCAGGTGCGGATTCCCGGGGCCCCTTCCCCGGCGAGGTGGGCGCAAGGCGCAGGCTGTGGGCCGCCGCGCGCGTGGTCGGGTCTGGCCCCATCCGTCGCCGGCTGCCTGACCTTGGCAGGCTCCTGAGAAATGGCATGTGAAGGGCACCTACTTCCCAGGGCCGCGATGCCTTTGAGTGAGCTGATGCACGTAAACCTGAGAACGATGCCTGCACACAGGCATCTGTTGTGTGAGCCCGGCCTGCCCCACGTGTAGTTGCCAAGGGCAGGCTAATACTTTGGCTCAAACCGATATCCTTTAAATGTTTGCTCAGCCTTCATTTAGAGGACCAGCTGAGAACTTGGAAAGCCCTTTAGTAATCGTATGGGAGCATGAGCGTGCCCTGGAGGGAGGAGAGTCCCGTGGTACATTCCCTTTACCCCCCAAACAGGCACATAGGGCTCACCTTTCCCTCCAGCCATGGGCTGTACTGTTCCTGGTAGGCGTTGTACAAAATGCATTTTCTCCAGCTCCACTCCTTAGAGACTGAGCCCCTGCAATTGTCGCCCCTGCATACGATGCTTGCCCTGTTAAAAGGGCCTGTAGGTGAAATGTTTGTCCTTTAAAGTGCTTTAACGCTAATAGGTAAAATTTACTGAGCACTTACTGTGTATCAGGCTCCACGCTAAGGCTTTTATATGCCTCTCCTAAAATTCTTACTTTGTGAGGCAAGTACTATTATTAACCCCCGCTTTAGGGATTCAAAAATACAGGCATGCAAAGGTTATGTAACCAGGCCCAGGTCAAACAGTAATAGAGATAAAATTTGGATCCAGACTATAGGAAGGCTGAACCCATACTTAGTCTAGCTTCTGGTTCTCTCCCACACGCAGATTAAAGTGCCAATAATATTATTCAGTAGATTTGCCATGTATCCCATGTAAACCAAGAATAGAGTCCCTTTGTCACCTTATCCGGAGACCTTGGTATTTCTCAGATCTTACTTCCCATCCCCCATCAAAGATAAAGATGATTTTTGAACACATCTATTCTGTGATATTTGGGTTTTAACATTTTCTATTCTTGGACTTCTCCACAACCCCTATTCTTCCAAAGAAAAACTACACAGGTATTGATACAAATTACCTGGTTAGTGTTGACTCATTTCACTTTTGGTTAAAAAAAAAAAAGTAGAATATTATAAATAAATAACAGAAGGAAGCAAAGACTTTCTGAACCTTAAGTGAGTTACAGGTTTTCCAGGATGGTTCCCCACTTCAACAGTCCCTCCTGTTATCAACCACATGTCCCAGTTTGGGAATGAGAAAATATGGACTCCAAAGTAATATGCCAAGCCAAAGACCAGGGCAATACCTCCAGTTGACTTTAACTTTTAGCATGTCCTCTTGGAAGCTCCATAATTTCCCTAATGGCCAGGGATGAGTGAAGGGTCTAGCTTGTTGACAATTAGTATGAGGAAATTAGTCTGACTGCATAATGCCTCAACAGAGCACCCCCAACCCTCCCAATCTGGTGGCTGCCCAGGGCGCTCACTCCATTTCTTCTGAAAGGGAGAGAAAGGGCAGCTACCCTGATTTTCCCCCTTCAACTTTTTTTTTTAAGTACAGCACCAGGATGCTCATGGGTTCACTAACAGATGATAAAATCACAAGGAATGCTGATGCAAATTTAGTGTCCTTCTCTTATAACTACAAACTTAAGTTCACCAGAAAGATATTTTGAATTTTATACTATGTATATAAGTCAGCATTTAAAATTATAAAATATTACTTTAATATTTTATATTAATTTTAATACACTAAAAACTATAATAACACTGATGAAAGAAATTAAAGCAGTCACAGATGAAAAGATATCCGTGTTTGTGGATTAGAAGAAGCAATGTTAAAATGCCCAGACTACCCAAAATGATTTACAGATTCAATGCAATCCCTATCAAAATCCCAATGTCAATTTTTAGAGAAATAGAAAAAAAATCTTAAAATTCATATGGAACCACAAAAGAATAATGAAAGCAGTTTTCCCACAAGAAGAATGAAGCAGGAGGCAATATACATTCTAACTTCAAACTATATTACAAAGCTATAGCAATTAAAACAGTAGGGTACTGGCATAAAAAACAGACATATAAACTCATGGAACAGAATAGAGAATGCAGAAATAAACACGCATATATGGCCAATCAATGGTCAACTGATCTTTGACAAGGGCCTAAGAATACACAATGGGAAAAAGGCAGTCATTTCAATATATGGTGTTGGGAAAACTGGATATTCACATGCAAGAGAATGAAATCTTACCCTTTTCTTACACCAAAATCAACTCAGAATTGGGTGGCTCAGTTGGTTAAGGGTCTGACTCTTGATCTCGGCTCAGGTCATGATCTCAAGGTCGTAATATCGAGCCCTGCTCCAGGCTCCATCCTCAGCAGGGAGGCTGCTTGAAATATCTCTCTCTCCCTCTCCCTCTGCCCCTCCTCCTGCTCCTGCACTCTCTCTCTAAAATAAATAAATCTTTTTTAAAAGATCAACTCAAAACAAACTAGAGACTTAAACATAAGACCTGAAACCATAAAATTCCTTGAATAAAACACAGGGAAAAAAACTTCTTGATGTTGGCCTTGGTAATGATTTCTTGGCTATGACACTAAGAGCACAGGTGACAAATGCAGAAGTAGACAAATGGGATTGCATCAAACTGAAAAGCTTCTGCACAGCAAAGGAAATAATTGACAAAATGAAAAGGCAATCTACAGAATGGGAGAAAATATTTACAAACTATATGTCTGATAAGGGGTTAATATACAAAATATATAAAGGAACTCATACGATTTGATTAAAAAAATAGCAACAAACACAAATAATTACCTGATTTAAAAATAAGCAAAGAAAATAGACTTTTCTACAAAGAGGGCATATAGAGGACCACCAGGTACATGAAAAGGTGCTCAATATCACTAATCATTTGGGAAATGCAAGTCAAAACTACAATGAGGGGACGCCTGGGTGGCTCAGTTGGTTAAGCGTCTGCCTTCAGCTCAGGTCATGATCCCAGGGTCCTGGGATTGAGCCCCACATCGAGCTCCCTGCTCAGCGGGGAGCCTGCTTCTCCCTCTCCCTCTATCCCTCCCCCCTGCTTGTTCTCTCTCTCTCTCTCAAATAAATAAAATCTTTAAAAAAATTAAAAACTGCAATGAGATATCACCTCATACCTGTTAGAATGGTGTCAACAGTTAGCAAGTGTTGGCAAGAATGTGGAAAAAAGAAAACCCTTGTCACTCTTGGTAGGGAAATAAGTTGGTGCAGCCACTGTGGAAGACAGTATGGAAACTCCTCAAGAAGTTAAAAATAGAGCTACCATATGATCCAGCAATCACTCTTATGGTTATATATCTGAAGGATGGAAATCAGATCTTGTAGAGCTATCTGCACTCCCATGTTCATTGCAGCATTATTCACAACCTAAATGTCCCTGCGCAGATAAACAAAATGTGATGCATTGAAATACTAGTCAGACTTTAAAAAGAAGGAAATCTTACCATTTGAGATAACATGGGTGAAACTGGAGGACAAATACTACATATCACTTACATGAGACATCTGAAATATTCAAAGTCATAGAAGCAGAGAGGAGAGTGATGGTTGGCAGGATCTGGGAGAAGGGGTCCATGAGGTTGTATTAGTGAACGAGTCCAAAACTTTGGTTGTACAAGAAAAAAGAATATTCTGTAACCTAGAGTCTCCAAAACATTTAATGTGGTATATATTGGAAGATTTGATTAACCGGAAATCTTGACTCATTTTCAAGTAAGGTTTTATGAGAGGCAATAAAAAAAGAAAAAATAAGTTGAAATCCAGTCCTATTTCAAAAAGTAACATCAGTGTATGCCCTGGGGCAGCTTAATCATCTTTACCTTCTTATTTTATATTACTGTATAATAAAGCTTTACCTTGAGCTCACAGGAGGTCATTAATTCTCAAAGATACATCACAGACAGGCCTTGTGCGTCTAAAGACAACTCTCAAAAAAGTGAAGAAATGGGAATGTTTTCAATGAATGGAGAAAGTAATCCCACAGTCGAACCAAGTCATATTTTCAGCTGTCAATCATCACTCTCCTCAGCCTATCATCTTTCCCCTGAGGAAAGTACACCACCATTTCTCGGCTTGACTGCTCAGCCCAAGGCCCAGACCCAAGTCACAACATTTCAAATTCACTCTGTTTTTAAATGTTTTACCAGTGAACTCGCTGGCATTTCTAAACCCCCTTGCGCACACTATCACCTACCCTTTTATAGACTCACTGGGTCATCTCAAAGTGCTGTTGGCTGTGTGCCTTGCAGAATGAAACACTGTGTGCAACATACATATATTATTAGGTCAGGCATTTGGGGAGCTCTTTTAATCCACTAATTTCCAAAACATTTTTCTAATTTTTTAAAAAGATTTTATTTATTTATTTGACAGAGAGAGACACAGTGAGAGAGGGAACACAAGCAGGGGGAGAGGGAGAAGAAGAAGCAGGCTTCCGCTGAGCAGGGAACCCAATGCGGGGACCGATCCCAGGACCCTGGGATCATGACTTGAGCTGAGGGCAGACGCTTAATGACTGAGCCACCCAGGTGCCCCAGCATTTTTCTAATTTTGATCGAGTATGTTTTTTTGGGGGGGAGGGAGCTCAAATTTGGGTTCCACTTTATAAGAAAAAAAAAAAAGGAAGGCAAAGTTTGCCTAAATGGAATGTTTTCTTACTTTCACCTCTGCCTACCCACCCCTGCAAAATAAAAGAAAAAAATTATGGGATGTTCGTGGGAGAGGTTCTCTTTACCATAATATCTTTTATAGGAAAAAATACTTAATATATTTTTTAACTTAAAAAAAACAAAATCCTCCCTACATCTTCACTTATCGAAGGACTAAGCTTTCCTTCTGACATTGTTAGAAAGTGTCAGGGCGCCTGGGTGGCTCAGTCAGTTAAGCATCTGCCTTCAGCTCAGGTCATGATCTCAGGCTCCTTGCTCAGTGGGAGCCTGCCTCTCCCTCTCCCTCTGTTGCACCCCGCTGCTTGTGCTCTCTCTCTCTCTCTCTCTGTCAAATGAATAAATAAAATCTTTTAAAAAAAAGAAAAGAAAGAAAAAAGAAGTGTCTCCAACAGCCTATTGTGGGACATTCATGTTAAATGTCGGTAATGTTGGAGGTGTTAAACAGCTTTTTTTTTTTTTTTTTTTTTTTTAAAGATTTTATTTATTTATTTGACAGAGAGAGAGGTAGCGAGAGCAGGAACACAAGCAGGGGGAGTGGGAGAGGGAGAAGCAGGCCTCCCGCCGAGCAGGGAGCCCGATGTGGGACTCGATCCCAGGACCCTGGGATCATGACCTGAGCCGAAGGCAGACGCTTAACGACTGAGCCACCCAGGCGCCCGGTGTTAAACAGCTTTATGTTCTTCCTCCACAAGTGCAAAATCCAGAACACACGTGGAAGGATTTTAGATTTAGTAAAAGGAAAGAAGGCCATGAGCTGGAGAGGGTGCAGGAGGATGAAGCACTGTCTGAAGGGGCCTGAAGGGGGCAAGGCGCCAAACCAAAGCCAGTAGGGAGTGCCTGGCAAAATAAACTAGGGGGGCCCTCACTCAGGGTGAGGCCTGAGAGGTACACAAGCCAGGCCTGCACAGCATAGAGCAGCTTTCACGCTGGACGTGAAAGGGCAGAACGTGATCAGGCCTGAATGGATTCAAAGGGGGCAAGTGCACAAGCTGGGTCAAGCTCAGAGAGCATGGCGCAGGCGCTGACGAAAGTTGAAGGAAGGAGTGTGAGGAGATAGAATCTGTAGGATGTGGTGACTGATTGGATATTTGAGGGGAAATTAGTGAGGCAAGTGTCAACAGTGGATCCTGGGTTTCTCTTCAATAAACATTCTGGACTGATTTGCCTTTGTTCTGGTCACGCCCCTATGCGGCATCTCCTCAACTCCTAATTCATAAAGCTTATATTACAATTCAATATATTAGTATTTTTTCTCTCTCTGGATGTCTTATCTTCATAAATCTTCATAGCAAGATTATGATCTTCTGAAGGACTTGAGGTGTTATCTTTTATTTCTCTAAAGAGTCTCCCTCTTCAAGATTTCAACCAAAGGAAAGAAAGTGGCAGACCCACCACCTAAATGATCTGGCCGCCCAAGGACTGTTGAAAGTTGGGGGTCATGACACCACCAGCCAACACATCCTGGTAAGAAGGTCAATATGCCAATATCATCTCAAAGTCCACCCTCTGTGAGGATCATCTCGCCCATGTTGCTAGGGCTCTGTTGATTCATGTCGGGGAGAATGCCCTCATTATAACGAGAAGAGGTTGCGTAGAGTTGGTACGAGGAGCAAAGCCCATAGGCACTAGATTATATCCAGTAGTTACACAGCCCCCCATTGACTCAGGGTCAAAACAGAGTTGTGCCCTTGATCTGAACTTCACCGGACCTTCCTTTTATGAAGGCAGATGACAGGCAGGTAAAGAGCATGTGGGAGGCAGAGGGGATTCCAACGGAGCCCATATTCAGGAAGTAAATGATCCTTTGCAATGGAGACGGTATCTGGTAGGAAGTCAAACCCTCAAAAGCAGCTGTGAGGAAGATTTTATACTTGAGAGTGTATCGCAAATCAGGATATAGTGTTTTAGTATTAGATAATATCTATTTTTTCAAATTGCCCATATTTTTAAAAATCAACTTACTGGCAACAATAACAGCAGCTATTTATGCTGCCAAAAAGAAAAAAATCCTTACGTGCAATTAAAATTACAAGATAATTGGGAGCTATCAGGTGATACCTCCTACAATAAATCATCTTGAACTTTCAGCTTCTGGTTACCAAGACCTTAGGAGAATATGCAGGAAATATCTTGGGGATTTAGCTCCCAACTTGAATATAAAAGTCCACAACTGACCTTAATACTAAATACATAGTTAGTAAGAAAATTTTAAATAACCATGTTAACCAACTGCTCCTCTATATTACTACAAATGGAACAAGTCACTTAAGCGATTACACATAGTGCTATCGTTAAAATACTCCTACTATGGAATTCTTAAGGGGTTAACTTTTGCAGTGATCAGTTATTTACAAGTCCTTTTTTTTTCCTTTCCCCTTCTGCCCCAAAATGTTCAGAATCCAGAAGACAGGGCCTTTGGGAGCGAGGACAGCACTTTATCTTCAATCAATAATATGCCTGGTTGACATTAGAGAGCAGCCAGGTTGGAGAAACTCCTCCTGTTGTTAATGATTCAGTGATTAAGACATGGCCAAGTTCCTCGATGCAGAAAGGAGGGCTGTGGGTCAGCCAGTGGTGAGGAAGGGCAGCTTCAGTCCTGGGAATCAGTGCTATTAAACTTGACTCCAGCTGGAAGCCCACAGCTGCAAGCCCTGGGTAAGTGCCATGGGCAACATGCAAGGATCAGGAACCCTTTCTCTGACCACCTCACCTCCATTCACCTGGGTACTGTGAGGTACCTCCTCACACCGTGGCCATAGGATCTTTCTGAAAACACACATCTGATTCAGTTTCTTCACAGCTTAAATACTTCAATGGTTCCCCTTTGCCCGCAGGGTAAAGTCCCTAACTCTTCAACAGGGGTTTACAAGGCCCTTCCTTCGGCAGTGCGCCCCCACCCCACCCCCATCCCTCTTGCCACTCCTCAGTGGTACTCCATGGTGTTTGCAATCCCTGAGCTCTGCATGCATTTCCCCTCCTGTCCTTTCCCCTCTGCCTGGAACACACTCTACTCCCTTCCCCTAGCCTACTTCTATTTGTCCCCCACCTTTTTCTTTTTTTTAATTATGAGATGTTTCATGGGATTGCATGAAACACATATGGAGAATTATAAGAATTACTTCACAAGGGGTGCCTGAGTGGCTCAGTTGGTTAAGGGTCCGACTTTGGATCTCAGCTCAGGTCTTAATCTCAGGGTCGTGAGTTCAAGCCGCACAATGGGCTCCATGCTGGGCGTGGAGCCGACTTAAAAAAAAAAAAAAATTATTTCACAAGCATCTCAGAAGCCCACATCCCAGAATCTTCTTCCCTGCCTCTCTAGAAGCACAACCCCTCTCGTCCCCACTTTCCTTGGTTTCCTTTCTGGTCTTACCATCTTTGGATGCATTCCCCGAGCAGGAGCCCATTTCTGCCCGCTTCCTGAATGTTGTGTGAGTGCCTCACATTTTCTCCCCTCAAAATCATGTTTAGGAGATTCATCCAGGTCATAGAGTGTAGTTGTCGCTCACTTATTTTTATCCCTGAAACTACTACAGCTAAACCACTGTCTATCTGTTCTGCTAGGAGAACATGGTTGTTTCCTTTGTGGGTGGCTATTACAAAGAGTACCACCAGGAACATTTTGCACACGCAGACCAGTGCATATATGTACACGTGCAAAGAATGGAATGCTCTCTCCCAGGGTATGCAAACCCCAAACTCTTCTATATAATGCCGAGCAGCTCCTCAAAGTGCTGGTACCAGGAGGCACTTCTCCAGTGGTATATGTCAATTTGCTTTCCTCTGCTGGCATCTCAGTTTCGACCACTGCCTGGCAGAAAGCCTACCCTAAACTTGAAAGTCTGGATCAGGTGCACTTCCTCTGTACTCTTCTAGCACCTGTGCTTACTCCATCATCCCATGAACCGTACCTTGTTGCATGCACAGGACAGAAGTGCAAAGATCCTGCTCAGATTCCTAGCTGCTGGCCCTCTGGATCCATTGCGCTGTTATCACTGAGGCCACATGTCCCCCAGGCTGCTCCCAGTCAAGGATGGAGCACAGTGAAGGTACAAATTCAGGTTCATTTCTATTATACCCAGGACTCCTCTGATAGGTGATTTGGGCTCAAGGAGTTCCCAGTGACCTGACCAAACCTTTCCCAGTGACCTGACCAAACCTTTCTTGGAATTGTCCTGCAGTGTGAGACTCTCTCTCCCCTCCCCATCTCCAGCACAGATGTCAGATCTGCAATGCAGTCTTCTCCCCACCTTCTCCACTTCCCTCCTTTTGTCCTTCGCAGGCATTTCCTCCAAGAAGTCTCTTACATGTCTGATCCTGTCTTGGTGTCTGCTTCTTAGAGAGCCGGAACTAATAAAATGTCATCTCCTCTTTACCTTGTGACCTTAACAATGAATACATAAATTCTCAAAAAATAAACCTTTGTACCCCCAGCACCAAACAGAGGGACTGATATGTGATAGATGCTGAGTAAATATCGGAGAATAAATGAATAAATAAATAAATGCAAGGCCCATTCCATATGAATGTGTTTCTGGTGTCATCTTGAAGGCAGAAGAAAACTGCTTGGCCCAACTCTGATACCTCCCTTCTTTCCATGGGCCTACAGGCTCTACTTCCTACTTAAAAGGTATGGCCACTGTACAATGATGGACAAAGAAACTAAGATTTCACTTCCTTTCCATGAGGGAAGAGCAAAGTCTCCCATTAGGTCATTGGCTTAGGAACACGCTCACTGGCTCCTCATTCCTTAGTTCAGAAGCTTCTGACCACAACTCCAACCTACCAGGCTTATGAAAATTCTAGTCACTGCCAGTGGCAAAGAGAAGGGGCCTATGGTAAGTGGCCTCTAAGATGGTCTCCTATGATCCCCTCCTATTGGCATTACACTTTATATAATTCCCTGTCCTCCAGTGTGAGCCAGATTTAAAGACCTCTAAGGAATTGAATACAGAAGAAGTGATAGGATATAACTTCTGAGTTGACATTATAAAAAGATTTGGTCTTCTATTATATAGTCTCAGTGGTAGAGTGGAGAAGACACTGGGTTGAAAGTCAGAAGACCTTAGTGTAATCTTTGTCTTGAGGGCTCTGGCCAAGTCATTTTAATCTCTTTACATTTTAGGTTCTTTATCCATTAAGTGGGTTAGGTAATTCTGAACTAATGACCATGATTGCTTTGTGTAGGAAATAAAAGCCAACTTTTACTAGTGTTGCTCTACATATCTTTTTTGTATCAATGTACTTAATGCTCACAGCAGTTCTTGGGGTGAATACTGTTATCATCCTCATTTCATACAATGGAATACTACTCAGCAATACAAAGAAGTCAACTATTGACATGTTCAGCAATATGGATGAACCTCATTTATGCTGAGTGAAAGCAGCCAGATCACCCCTCAAAAAAAAAAAAACTGAATGATTCCATTCATATGAAATTCTAGAAAATTTGAACTATAGTGACACAAAACAAATCAGTGGTTGCTTGAGGTATAAGTGAAGAAGAGGGATTATAAAGGGGTGTGAAGAAACATTTAGGGATAATGGATATTTTTATTATCTTGATTAGAGCAATAATTTCACGGATGCATACATATGTCAAAACGTATCAAATTATATACTTGAAGTATGTGCAATTTATTAGGTATCAATTATAGCTCAATGAAGCTGTAAAAAATATAAATCACATCATTATTATACTCAAGAAAGTCATTTTCAGTCATTGTTCTAATATACCTCTACTCACATCTTCCCCTGTTTCCCCTTCCTCAAATTCCTGAATAAGAGGTCAAGACCACACTCACCTCTGGTATTCATATCAATTAGGAAAAAAATGTCCATGTGGAAAAAATTTTAAGTTCTGCAGAAGATGCAAAGATGGATAAGAAATAGTCCGTGTCTTTAAGAAGTTATAACCTACATAGGCAGAGATGATATAAGTATGTTTATTTTTTAATGTTTTTTATATGTCCAAAACTAAGTCATCTAACAGGGTTTAAATATCAATTCTAAAAAATAGAAAGTATATAGAAGGAGAGTGATTAACTGCCTGATGAAGAGTACAGGCAAAAATTTCCAAAGACGCATGACTTTGGGCTAGGATGGCTTGGGAATGTTTCATGTAGGTTGTGGGATTTGAGCTGGAATGTGAGGAATGGATAACATTTAGATAGATGGGAGCAGAAAAGAAGATAAACACAAGATGTTTTGGTGGGATCAGAGGATGGTGACATTGAGTGAATAAGTTTGACAGGAGGAAAGGTGTCTGTAGAAGACTCACAGGAACTTAACTTTACAAAAGTGGGACCAGAGTTGGAAGGTCTTGAGTACCAGGTAGAGAGTCTAAACCCTTGGCCTTTATTTCATTTGAACAGCAAGAAGGTAGGGAGCCTTTCATTGTTGGAATCATTTGGCGAAGAGTGTATGAGCATATACGAGGAATGTGGAAAGGAGATAACTTTGCTGAATGGACAAGTCCCTCCCAATCCTGAGACACTGGTCACAGAATTGTGGACTTTGAAAGCATCGTGAGAGGTAGCACTGGAAATTTGTCCCATAGTATCTGGGCTCTTTTTGGAGGTGGTGCCTGACTTCCATGACAGAGTCAACAGGGACAGATTTTCCACTATTCTACTGTGTTCAGCCAGCAAATGGAAAATGATCCCATGTGCAACCATCAGACTCTGTCTCATGATTTTGAGTCCTGAGTGAATGACTCAGTGACATGAGGAACAGTTAGAGGTCATTCATCGTGCTCACCAGACCTTTCTCAATGGCTTTGGTTATGCTTCCTGCTAACCAGCCCTCCAGAGTATTCTTGGTTCCTGGCCAGTACTCTGGACTCTGGTCAATTCTGAGATTCCCCCAAATATTATTCCAACAAATTTCATTTTTGCCTAAGATTTTAGAGTCTGTTTATATTGCTTGAAGCCAACAACCTGGACTGATGTAGAACTCTTTAGATCTTAGTGCTTCGGTTCCCTACATAAACCTATTGGCCTTAGTTCAGCCACCTTGGATCCATATGGAACAAGTCTGTCCTCTCTTCCACATGAACTCTTCCTATGTCCAAAGACAGCTCTCTGGCCTATCCTAACCCTTTCTTTCCCTAGGCTAAATGCCCCGGGTTCCTTTGGGCACTCATCATCTCACGTGGGCTAGATTGCTTCACCAACCTGGACTGTTTTTCCGAGGGTGCTCAGCTGTTCACATTCAGACCTTGGTGACCTGATAAACATTTGTTGAATGATGGCTACAATACCTCTTGTAGGAAACAGTCATTCTTTTTTGTTTTTCCATGCAAAGGCAATGTTACAGTAGGGTTCTGGTTCAGCTACTGAAATAAAAGTCAAAACAACAGTGACTTAAATAAGATGGTTTATTACATGGAAAGTTCTAAATGTAGATAGGGCTGGGGATCCAGGCTCTTTCCAGCTTGTTGCTATCCATTTGTATCCATTTATAACATATGGTTTCCATCTTGTGCTCTCGCATGACCATTCCTGCTTCTAGAACCAGGAGCAGGAAGGAAAGGGAAGATAAAAGTCTTGCAACATTCCTTTTAAAAGGTGTTCCAGAAGTTTTACCCATCACCTCTACTTATTTCCATGAGTTGGAACTTAATCCTATAGCTTTGTCTTTCCTTCCAAGAAGGACTGGGAAATGTAGGTTCAGCTGGGAGAGGATGGTGAACTAGCAGTTTCTACCATAGACCATATAATGCAATTTGGGTATCTTCCAATAGAACACTCCAATACGATGAGATGTTATACTAGTCACAAGTGGTTTATTGACTGTATATATTCAATATTGAGTATTTTACAAGTGATTACCAGGCTAGAGTTACATTAAGAATTGAGTTTTAGGTAAATTCAACTTCATGGATTTATCAGGGCACATGCCTTGGACTAGTCCCTATTCTTATAACCCAGAAGTCAGATCTACAATGAAAAGTTCTTCTAACTGAGACAACCAAGCAGCCATTTCTTTTGAAAACAAAACCAACAAGTTTGCTTCACACGATGAGTTCAATATATTTTTACACATATTAGATAGTATTCTTTTGGTTACAAATAATAGAAACTGACCCTAGTTTGTTTATATGGAAGGGATGAATTATTAGAAGTGTGCCAGCTATATATCAGGACTCAAGGCAATGTGTAGCTGACTGGGCCTCTGGAACAGACTAAAATTAGGATGCTCTCCATCTTTTGTTCCTGTCCTGCCCATCAGCTTAATTCTTCTTTCTCCGAAAGGACCCTTTTTCTCTGTTCTCCAGTCTGCACAGTAGACAATGGCTATTCCTAGATTCTTGGTCTACCCAGAATCCCTCTAGCCACCCAGAGATAGTCTGAGGCTCTCCTTCAATTGGCACATTTATTAGCCTTGGTTGGGTTAGTGGTCCACGTTGACCAACCAGCGAAGTCTAAAGACTAGGTCAAATCTTATCATTATGACAGCGAGGAGCTACCTCTGAGCCCTGCAGATTTGGGGGGTTACAGGTAGAGAGAAATACTTTGCAGCAAAGGGGAGGCTAGACAGGCATCTCAATAGGTATATCCTCCACCCATGCATACATGGAGCGTTGTCATAAGCAGAAGGAAGTTTAAAAATGTGGCTACGAGGTCTATGACACTCAGACTAGAAACATGATACAGTGAGGTTGAGGGAGAAACTATTTCCTCCTCAAGACTGTTTTGGTTATAACTGAAACCCATCCTAAAGTTCTAAAGCATGTCACCTGAGATTTTTAATATGTGAAGAAGGCTTTCATGTGCAGAGGATCACCTGCAGTTACTTGTCTTAATTACTACTCAAGTTGTTAACGTTGTAATGTTTTTTAAATACCTTGTTTTTTTAGTGCAATTTTAAGTTCACAGCAAAAGTGAGGAGAAGGTACAGAGATTTCCCATAAGCCTCTCCTGCCCCCACATTTGCACGGCCTCCACCACTCTCCACATCACATGCCATAGTACATTTGTTACCACTGATGAACCTGCATTGACACATCATGGCCCAAAGTCCATAGTCTACGTGGACATTGCTCACTCCTGGTGTTGTAAGTTCTGTGGGTTTGGACAAATGTATAATGACATGTATCTACTATCAAGTAACATACAGAGTATTTTCACTTCCCTAAAAATCCTCTATGCTCCATTTATTCATCCTTCCCTCCTTCCTAACCCCTGTCAATCATTGGTCTTTTTAGTGTCTCCATGAATTTGCCTTTTCCAGAATGTCATATAATTAGAAAAATACGATATGTAGCCTTTGTAGATACAACACAAAAAGCACAATCCATGAAAGAACAACCTGATTTAAAAATAGGCTAAGGACCTTTTCACAACACGTTTGCCACCAGAACACAGGTGTCGTGAAAACCACCACTAATCTTAACCAAAATGGGAAAGGAAAAGACTCATGTCAACATCATCATCATTGGACATGTAGATTCAGGCAAGTCCACCACTACTGGTCATCTGATCTACAAATGTGGTGGGATCAACCAAAGAACTATCAAAAAGTTTAAGAAGGAGGCTGCTGAGGTGGGAAAGGGCTCCTTCAAGTATGTCTGGGTCTTAGATAAACTGAAAGTTGAACGTGAATGTGGTATCACCACTGATACCTTCCTGAGGAAATTTGAGACCAGCAAGTATTACATGACCATCATTGATGCCCTAGGACACCAAGACTTTATCAAAAACGTGACTACAGGCACATCTTGGGCTGACCGTGCTGTCCCAATTGTTGCTGCTGGTATTGGTGAATTTGAAGCAGGTATCTCCGAGAATGGGCAGGCCCATGAGTATGCCCTTCTGGCTTACACACTGGATGTGAAACAACTAATTGTTGATGTTAACAAAATGGATTCCACTAAGCCACCCTATAGCCAGAAGAGATACCAGGAAATCATTAAGGAAGTCAGCACCTACATTAAGAAAATAGGCTACAACCCTGACAGAGTAGCATTTATGCCAGTTTCTGGTTGGAATGGTGACAACATACTGGAGCCAAGTGCTAATGTGCCTTGGTTTGAGGGATGGAAAGTCACCATAAAGATGGCAAAGCCAGTGGAATCATGCTGCTTGAAGCTCTGGATGGCATTCTGCCATCAACTTGTCCAACTGACAAGCCCTTGTGTCTGCCCCTCTAGGACATCTACAAAATGGGTGGGCTGAGTGGAGACTGGAGTTCTTAAACCTGGCATGGGGGTCACCTTTGCTCCAGTCAATGTTAACAACTGAAGTCAAGTGTGTTAAAATGCACTATGAAGCTTTGAGCGAGGCTCTTCCTGGGGACAATCTGGGCTTCAATGTCAAGAACATATCTGTCAGAGACGGTCAGCATGGCAATGTGGCTCATGACAGCAAAAATGACCCACCCATGGAAGCAGCTGGTTTCATGGCTCAAGTTATTATCCTGAACCATCCAGGCCACATGAGTGGTGTTTATGCACCTGTGCTGGATTGTCACACAGCTCACATTGCTTGCAAATTTGCTCAGCTGAAGGAGATTGATTGTTCTGGAAAAAAGCTGGAAGATGGCCCCACATTCTTGAAATCTGGTGATGCTGCCATCATTGATATGGTTCCTGGCAATTTGAGGGCTTCTCTAACTATCCTCCTTGGGGCTGTTTTGCTGTTTGTGACATGAGACAGACAGTTGCTGTGGGTGTCATCAAAGCAGTGGACAAGAAGGCAGCTGGAGCTGGCAAGGTCACCAAGTCTGCCCAGAAAGCTCAGAAGGCTAAGCAAATATTATCCCAAATACCTGCCACCCCAGTCATAAGCAGTGGTGAGAGAACATCAGAACTGTTTGTGTCAATTGGCCATTTAAGTTTAATAGTAAAAGACTGGCTAATGATAACAGTGCATTGTAAAAGCTTCAGAATGAAAGGAGAATGTTTTGTGGACCATTGTGTGTGTGTGTGTGTGTGTGTGTGTGTGGCAGTTTTAAGTTATTAGTTTTTTTAAATGAGTACAGTTTAATGGAAACAACCTGACCAAAAATCTGTCACCGAATTTTGAGACCCATTAAAACAAAAGTTTAATGAGAAAACTATGTCTTCTTTTGGCCAACATTGTAACCTCATATCATACTATTCAGGTAAAAGATTAAGAGTCGCCCATAACCTATTTCTGGTGTTATCTTATGCTGAAACTCAGAATTTAGGTTAACATTTTTTCTCCTGGTGGGAATTTTTTGTGTTTTTTTCACCTTGCCTAAGGGAAATAAATCATCTGTTTAAGTACATAGTAAAAAGCTATGGGGACACCTTGGTGACTTAGTCTGCCTCTGGCTCAGGTCATGATCCCATGGTCCTAGGGTCGAGCCCCACATCAGGCTCCCTGCTCGGCGGGGAGTCTGCTTCTCCCTCTCCCTCTGCTTGCTGCTTCCCCTGCTTGTACTCTTTCTCTGTCAAATAAATAAATAAAAATCTTAAAAAAAAAAAAAAGCTATGGGGAAAGGGGATCTGTTGGTGCAACACATCATAGCTTAGAACAGATAGGCAAAGAGTAACACCATAAAATAGTTTATAAAAAGGTTAAATTCTGTAATACTAAAGTCAATATGTTGCATGTAAAATTTTGTATTCTACCAACATTGAGTAAATTTGTTGATACAAAAAAAATGGGCCAAACACTTTAACAGATACTTTACCAAAGAAGATATATACATGGCTGAGCATATGAAAAGATTCTCCACATCATGCATCATCAGGGACATGCAAATTAAAACAATAATGAGATATTGCTCCACACTTATTAGAATGCTCAAAATCCAGAACACTGACAACACCAAATGTTGGTGAGGATGTGGAGCAGCAGGAACTCTCATTTAACACTGATGGGAATGCAAAATGGTACAGCCACTTTGAAAGACAGTTTGGCAATTTCTTATAAAACTAAACATACTCTTACCATATGACCCAGCAATCATGCTCCTTGGTATTTACCCAGCACGTGGATGTTAATAACAGCTTTATTCATAATTGCCAAAACGTGGAAGCAATCAAGATGTTCTTCAGCAGGGAATAGATAAAGAAACCATAGTATATCCAAAAACTGGAATATTATACAGCAATGAAAAGAAATGAGCTATCAAGGCATGAATAGACATGAAGGAAATTTAAATGCATATTCCTAAGTAAAAGAGGCCAATCTGAAAAGTTGCAATATTTAAAAACCCGGGTTCTTCCAAAGCCTTTATGTTTAATTCACAAATCTTACCCTTATTTATATCTAGTAATTTTTATGTAAAAATAATATTAATCACTTTCATTTTTTGTCTGATTAACATCAAATTGACAAAGTTTAAGTAGTAAGTCCTCCTAAGTAATTAGCTCTATTTAGGAACTTATTATTTAATTCGCTAAAACACTTTAAGTACATTTAAAATTAAAATATATGTTTCTCTAAAATACTTCAAACATCCAATGTGGCAAACTAAAACTGACAAGTGAAATCTTTCTAAGCCTTTCAGTAATTATTAAAATTTCATAAACCTAGTGAATGAGATTTCTTAAGATACATGGTGGATGACTACCAAATGTTTTCTAGTGTTAATTCTCCCTTCTTTGCCTTTAGTTAAAACCCCTGTGTTTCAGCTGGACATATGTCTGCCCAACAATAGATTACATTTTGCAGCCATCTGTGACCACGTGACTAAGTTAGGGCCAGTGGGATGTGAGTAGATATGATGTATGCTACAACCAGATCATCACCTTTAAGACACTTGCAGTGGACCCACTTCTTTCCCACTTCCTTTGGATGTGGTGGTGAGCCAATATCAACCATGCTGATGAAGATAACACAGGCCATGGCAGAGCCAAAGGAGAGTAGGAACCCATTCCCTGGAAGACCTCACACAGCGAAGCTGCTTGGCCCGCAGCTCTGAACCACTCACTCCTGACTTCTTTCATCTTTGAGTGGTTGTACTTTGGGGTTAGACTGTACCCTAATAAGACAACATTCAAAGACTTCCTACAAACGTAATTGATTATATCTTCTTAAACATTTCCAATTGAAACTGCAAGTCCAATATGCCAGGTTCTCTAACATGTTAGATTTTCTTTAATGTTTCAAGTTCTCTATTTTTATTTATTTTTTTAGAGGCGGGGGTAGAGGGAGAGAGGGAATCTTAAGCAGGCTCCACACCCAGCATGGAGCCCGATGCAGGGCTCGATCTCACAACCCTGAGATCATGACCTGAGCTGAAATCGAGTTGGATGCTCAACCAACTGAGCCACCGAGGCACCCCTGTTTCAAGTTCTTTAAATAACACACAGATTAGAATGATGATTCAACACTTGGTGCTGAAGTTACCATGAAAGGAATGCCATATTTCATGGGCTCTAAGATGCCTTCAATTATAAGATATAACATTATTTTAATGATACCACCATTCATAATTGTTTGATGCCATTGATTGCAGAATGCATTCCAAATTCCAAGATGTTAAAATTGACAAAATGTAGCCATATTCTGATTTTGATTCAGCTCACCATCAATAGTGATCTGCACATTTTCCTAGGGTTGCAAAGTCACTTACCCAACCAAGAGGAGGTGATTTACTCTCATAGGCTAACTGAGTCTAGTAGTGAAAGATTTTAAAGTAGTTACAGATTCAAGTTCTTGGTAGGGAAGTGAAGATGGCACCTGGATGTGGGTGCTTGGTATGTCCAAAATGATTCTACCTGAGCAGTTGTGAAGACCAGTTGGAATATTAGAGTTGGAATCTGTCTGCCCTGTCAAGAGGGAGCTCTGTGTCCACACCTTTCACCTGGAATCTAGTTTCCTAACAGGGGCTCATGTGTTTTCTGGGTGGCTTTCAAGTTTCTCCTTTAACCTATTTTTATTGAAGCTTCTTTCAACTTCTTATCACCTGATTTGAGTAGGCATACCTGTATATACATCCAGGCTCATGCCCATACATACACACAGCAGACTGCAGCCAATCTCTTTGCTGTAAGATTAGGGTTCTTTGAATGCTGTCTATAACTCCCTTTTTATAGTTTATATTTTTGCCTATCTCACTGACCATCATTCCATAATTATTGCAGTGGAAAGGCAAAAACAGGGATTTATTGCAGGACTCCAGACTATATCCTAGAATCCAGGGACAGGATGTGCTCCTGGGGCTCCTGAGGAACTAGATGTGACATTTTTGGTTTCTCTGGGACTACATGGATCTGTCTCTGCTCTGCTCATGAAGTGTCTGATCCTGCCTCCCCCTTCCCCTGCCCCATCTTGTCTCTCAGAGACAAGTGCTCTCTGTTTCCCATGCCCACTGTGGTAGATGGCTGGCCCATAGCATGGAATGCCCTGAGGACAAACATGCTGAGTTCAAGTGACCATCAACACCGACCCTCATGTCTCATTTGAAATCCATCTTGAATCCAAGATAGTGCAGCCATGAAATGCAAACGCTTAGTCCTCAGGAAAGAGCTGTCCTGGGGAGCTGCAGGCTGCTTGGGGTGAAGTAGAGCTCGGTGGTTAAGGATATGGAGCCAAAGCCAGACCACCTGGATCCAAACCCAAGTCCTGCTGCTTAATGGCGATATGATCTTGACCAAGTGACTGAATTCTGAGAGCCTTAGTTTCCCCATCTGTAACGTAATCATACCTAAGGCACAGGGTCATGGCCAGGATTACATGGTGCATGTGGAAAGCAGAGGGAAACCTGCCTGCCACATGGGAAGTGTTCAATAATTATTTGCTGTGCATTCTGGTTATAGAGACAGACAAGCAAACAGATGCAGGTTGCATGAATTTGCTCTCCACCTCAGGTGCTAGAATCATTGCCTTTATTCACTGGTTTGGCTCCCATCTACCAAACCTGACAAGTCATTCCATCTCAGTCATGATTTGCTTCTGGACTGCTCCTTCTCCATCCAGACCAAAGAGATGCATCCAAAGTTTGGGGATTCCATCCCCCCAGACCAACACAAGTGGGAATTCATTGATTCACTCATCGAGGAGTGGTCATGATAGATGCCAAGCACTGGGGACACAATGGTGAGCAGAAGCACACCTCTTTCTGCCTCTTGAAGAAAAACTCCAAAGGCACCATCAGCAAGGCTTGGTGATTGAAAGCACGTGGAGAGTGAGGGTGAGAAAGGGGTCAGCAGCACTTCTGGGCTCTTGTTCTGTCACCAGGTAGATATTGGTGACATGTAGGGAGGCAGTCTGAGAGGGAAATCAGTTTTTGTTTGGAGCAAAAGCCAGGATATTGGAGTGAGAGTGTGGCGTTGGGCATCCAGCTGCCCACACCCCAGCCCAGCTCTGCGCTCACCAGTGTTGCAACATCAGGCAAGTCCCTTAACCTCCTTATTGGTTTTCTTGTCTGAAAATGAGGGAAGTAATAACTCTAGGTCACAGAGCTGTTGTGAAGATAAACACGTTTATATAGGCGTATCTCATTTTATTGTGCTTCACTTTATTATCCCCTGCAGATACTGCGTTTCTGACAAATTAAGGGTTTGTAACAACCTGGCATTGAGCAAGACTACTGGCACCATTCTTCCAACAGCATTTGCCCACTTCCTGTCTCTGTGTCACATTTTGGTAATCTCACAATATTTCAAACTCTTTCATTATATTTGTTATGGTGATGTGATCTGTGATTACAACTTGCTGGAAACTCAGATGATGGTTAGCATTCTTTAGCAATAAAGTATTTTTTCATTAAGGTATATACATTGTTGTTTTTTTTTTTAATTTTTTATTGTTATGTTAATCCCCATACATTACATCATTAGTTTTAGATATAGTGTTCCATGATTCATTGTTTGTGCATAACACCCAGTGCTCTATGCAGAACATGCCCTCCTCAATACCCATCACCAGGCTAACCCATCCTCCCACCCCCCTCCCCTCTAGAACCCTCAGTTTGTTTTTCAGAGTCCATCGTCTCTCATGGTTCTTCTCCCCCTCCGATTTCCCCCCTTCATTCTTCCCCTCCTGCTACATTCTTCTTCTTTTTTTCTTTCTTAACATCTATTGCATTATTTGTTTCAGAGGTACAGATCTGAGATTCAACAGTCTTGCACAATTCACAGCGCTTACCAGAACACATACCCTCCCCAGTGTCCATCACCCAGTCACCCCATCCCTCCCACCCCACCCCCCACTCCAGCAACCCTCAGTTTGTTTCCTGAGATTAAGAATTCCTCATATCAGTGAGGTCATATGATACATGTCTTTCTCTTTTTGACTTATTTCGCTCAGCATAATACCCTCCAGTTCCATCCACGTCGTTGCAAATGGCAAGATTTCATTCCTTTTGATGGCTGCATAATATTCCATTGTATATATATACCACATCTTCTTTATCCATTCATCTGTTGATGGACATCTTGGCTCTTTCCACAGTTTGGCTATCGTGGACATTGCTGCTATAAACATCGGGGTGCATGTACCCTTTCGGGTCCCTACTTTTGTATCTTTGGGGTAAATACCCAGGAGTGCAATTGCTGGATCATATGGTAGCTCTATTTTCAACTTTTTGAGGAACCTCCATACTGTTTTCCAGAGTGGCTGCACCAGCTTGCATTCCCACCAACAGTGTAGGAGGGTTCCCCTTTCTCCGCATCCCCGCCAACATCTGTCATTTCCTGACTTGTTAATTTTAGCCATTCTGACTGGTGTGAGGTGGTATCTCATTGAGGTTTTGATTTGGATTTCCCTGATGCCGAGCGATATTGAACACTTTTTCATGTGTCCAAGGTATATACATTGTTTTTTAAGACATACTGCTATTGCACGCTTAATAGACCACCATGTCATATAAACATGACTTTTGTATGCACTGGAAAACCAAACAATGCATTGACTTGCCTTACTGCAATATTCACTTTATTGTGATGGTCTGGAACTGAAACCACAATATCTCACAAGATGTGCTATACCCGTCAAGTGTCTAAAACCATGCCTGGCTCCGTAAGTGTCAGCCTTCAGCACATGATGGGTGTGAGGTACCTTTGAGACATCAGAATGCAAGCGCCCTTGGTTGAATTACTATTGGATCCTGGCTTGACACATGGAGGGTTCTCAATGACTATTTGTTAGCAGGACAAGGTAAGGATTTTGTCTAGAGGGTGGGCTATGAATATCAACCTGTGAGTCCCTGCATGGGTGGGACCTGAAGCCTTTGGCTGGGGTGAGCCCCTAGGGAGGGAGAGTCAAGGGAAAAGGGGCCTGACCTGGAGGGCTTGAGGAGCCTCGGACTTGGGCCCATGGGTTCCATTTGGGACATGAGTGTCTCCCATTTCTGACCCCCTATCACTTACCCCTTGGGATCCATTCAGCATCATTCCCCTCAGGGCACCTGAAACATACACATTCTAGGGAGAATTTGAAGACAGCTTGACCTTAAGATAGGGATGTTGGCCTTTCCGTCTTAGCATAGGGTGGAAAAAGGTGGCCTTCTCCACACCTGGAGCCACAGCCGTGCAAAACAATAGTATTGCAACACAATTGGGGTTTTTCTCCCTAAGCATTCATCCTGCGGAGAGTCAGCTGTAACCCACACTGGCTATCCTGTTCCTACAGCCAAAGCCCTGTTTTACTATGCCACCCCATGCTCCCTCCCTTTCCTCCCCCTGCTCTTGTTGGAACACCTCTGGGGTGCCAGAGACTGGCCCCTGAGCTCCGTCAGAAAGGAAGGTCACCCCGCCATGGCTCGTATGCCTCCCTGGGCCAGTGATCTGGCAGGTTTCCCCTATCTTTAATGGTGTTATTTCCCCATGGCCTGGAAGTTCACTCTTGGCGGGCCAGGGCTGGGCACTCAGCCAGAGGGGCCCTATAGGAGGCCCCACCCTCCTGAGCCTACCTCCAGGCCTTCATGACTAGTGTCAAGGACAGGCTGTGGGAATGGGCCTCAAGAACTTTCTGTTAGCTTCCCCTGCTCATTGTGTGCTAAGCTTTAAAACCGTATTTAATAGTTTTTGTACATTGTAAATGGCAACACCCCAGGACAGAGCCCTGCCTGCCCCACCCCAGGAAGAGGGTCTCGTTCCTGGTGGAGGCTCTGGCCTTCTTCTGTGAGCTTCCCCAGATCAGTAGACAGAGCCCAGGCCACAGAGGACAGAGCAGGTCAGAGGGAGGACCAGAAGAGCCTCATCCTTGAAAGCCTGAGAAAAGAAGGGAACTGTCAAATTAGGTTTCAGGGTCCTAAAAGGTCATTTTTTATTATGTGCATTTTTTCCACTGTAAGATCAATATAATCTCATTACAGAAAATTTGGGAAATAGGAAAAAAAATGCCCCAAATCCCACAATCCAAACACAGCCACTGTTGACATTTTAGAGGTTTGTTTCTAAACTTCCTATGTGCATTTTTATTTACATAGTTTTAATCATACTGTATATATAATTTTGTATTCTATTTTTTCCTTGGTACCTAATCAGTAGCATTTCCATGTTCTTAACTGACCTTTGTAACTAGTATTAACTGTTGCATTACATTCTACCCAAGGAAATGCTGTGGTCCACTTAATCATCCCCTTTTGGACATTCCAGTTCACACTTTTGCACTCTTCATTCTTATAACTAATTCTAAGACAAACATCTTTATGCATCGGATTTTTCTGCATTTAGGAATGCTTCCTTTGGTTGGCATCCTGAAAGAGGAAGTCTTGAATCACGTATGGTTCCTTAGGTCTATTGCTGCTGTTTTTCCAAAGGGCACACCAGCAATGTGGAGCAGGCCTCAGGTTAGAATCGGGATAAAGGATCAGAATGAGGGGAAACTGAGGTCTAAACAGCAAGGATCCTCTTCTCTCAGTACCCAGGAAACTGGAACAAAACTTCCCCAGGGGCTAGGTTGAGAGGTCAGAGGATCTAGGAAGAGAAACTGGGGATGACTGGAAATACCTGATGTATGTGAAAATCTGTGCCAAAGAATGTAATGAGTAGATGTGTAATTGCCCGCGTGTGGATATTGTGTACCCAGCCCTCCCCGAGCTGCGCCACCCCAAACAGCTGATTGCTCAAGGGCCATATAGCAGTGAATTATAGGAGAAGGACAGACAGGTGAAGGCCAGGATCCCAGGGGCATCACATTTAAAGGAGAAGCTCTAATTACCTGGCAGGTGGCATAGAAAGTTACTGAAAGAAGGAAACTGCCCCGCCCCCACAGTCCCTGGAGGCCACCTTGCCCTGCACCTCACTTAGGGCATCCTATAAAAAGGGATTTCCAACTCCCGCTCCCTGCTTGGTTCCAGGCTGCTTGCCTCAGCCCATTCCTCCCACCTCATGCAATCCTGGATTTTATCCTTCCAACTTGCGATCTTACTGGGCATTCTTTCATGTTTCAATTGTGTTCAGGGGCAATGTACTTGTATATCTCACACTGGTTCCTTCAAACCGTAATTCTGGCTCCACCATCACCTGCTAGCAAGCTTTGTTTGGGTCATTTCTCTGCTTTCACATGCCTTCAGGACCACCACAGCTCCCGCCCTGGAGGGCTCCCTCCCCGCACTCTCTCCTCATACTGTTGGGTTCCATGCACGATTGCTGGCATCTGTATCTTCTTCCAGCCCAGACCTCTCTGCTGGGCTCCAGGACCCCATTCCAGCCTGGAATTCCAAATGCAGCTCAGAGCCAGCAGTCCAGCCGAACCCAGTATCTCCCCTTTGGGTTGCACCTGCTCCAGTCCCTCGTCCTGTGAGTGGTACCACCAAAACCTAGGTCTTATGCCAGAAATGCAACCCTCCTAGGCTTGCCCTTACTTCTTTCCTCCCATCCAATCAGTCACCAAGTAGTTCTCAAATCCATTCTTTCCTTCTGACCCTCCTCCCTCCAGGGTCCTCAAATTCACTCCCACAATCACTCCTCACTGACCTGAGTCTTCTTTCTTTAACTCTCTGGCTCCCAAAGTGGTCCTTCTCAAATGTTAATCTAATCAGGTCACTTCCCTATTTCAAACTCTAACTGGCTCCTGGAGCAAGAGATGCTCCAGGGTGACGTTCCAAATCCATTCATTCATTTACTCGTTCAGCACATACTTACCGAGGTCCTACCATCTGACAGGCACTGGGCTAGCAGTAGGTATACACTGAGAAAGAGAACAGACATAGCGATATAATATCCAATGAAATTCAAGGTCATCTGAGAATGGCCCTTCCGTTCATGTCCAGTTTAATCTCTCAATGCATCCCTGCCTTGCACCATATAGTCCTACCCATGACCTTGTAGTTCCCCAAAAGCATAACACCTCCCTGCTTTTGATTAGTTGCTTCCCAGACTTGTATAGGCTTCCCCATTTCTTTGCATAATTACATTCTCCCTAACTCAGCTGTGCTTTCAGCTCCTCTTGAAAGATTTCACTAACACCTCCCCCTCCAACCCCTCTGGATTGACCTGCCCTTCCTCTATGCCCCAGCACCTGTGTTTACCTCTGTAATTGTATTTACTACACGGTGTGGTGACATAATTTACTGGCCTGTATTCTCTTTCACACACACACACACAAACACACACGTTCCTTAAGATAAGAATAATTTTTATCACCCATGCCCAACCATGTGTGGTACATAGTCAGCATTTGGTAAATGAACTATATAAAAATAACACATCATTCTTGTTGTTGAGTTAGTATCATATTTAATGCATTTATTTATATAATTCATAATAACTTCAGATAACTATCTTGGTTACTTTGGATGCAACATTTAAGAAACCTTCAAGACAGTAGCATTAAGTTAATCTGTTCAGTGCCTATTGAACAAATTATTGTTGAGTGCCTACTATGCACCAGGCATCATGTTAGCACTGAGGATATGGCAGTGAAAAAGTTAGACAAAATCCCTCTCCTCGTGGAGCTTGCATTCTGGTGGGGAGAGGTAGACTATAAACACATAGGCAATTAGAAATCTCAGAAAGTGATACATGCCATGGAGAAAACACAAGAATAATGGAGAAGAGCATTCGTGGAGACAGCAGAGGGACCTTCCATGTTAGCAAGTCTGTTTTGGAAGGACTCTCTTTATCTCAACTTCCTCATGTGGGAGCTGGGAATCATAAAACCAGCTCCAGCATCAGTATGCTTGGAAGATCACATGAGAAAATATGGACACAGCGCTGACATTTCATAGAAATTGTCCTTCTTGCAGGGTGTTAAGCCAGGGAGAGGGGTGACCTAAGTTACACCCTGAAAGGAGCAGGTGGAGAATGGATCACAGAGCCAGGACAGGTAGCAGGGGGATCACCCAGGAGGCTGTTGCATGGAAAGATAAAGGCTTCTGACTTCATGTTTCTGGAAGCAGATCCTACCACGTGCCCTGTGTTTTAAGGACACTCTCAAGGCGAGTTTACATAGCCATCTCCTGGACGTGAAGAGCCCATTTGTGCCTGATGGAATGTATAAGACCATGCTGTGTTTCCTGCAGTTCGCAGGAATCACACACGTGTCCTGTATCAAGTTCTTCCGTGACTGTCACGCTCAGAAGTCATTCATATCTGGATGTGATTGTGTTTCTCTCTTTCTCCTGTTCCTTGCCTGTCTCCTCGGGGTTTCCATCATTACGTTTATTTGATTCCTTAGTATTTCACCAACATTTCTCCTACTGTTTCCCAGAGTTCTTAGAAGCTGCTTGGCCATTGTTATATTTTTAAGAAATGTAAAGATTTGATGAACTGAATAAATAAGAACACATACAATTCTTAGATTATGTAATTAGAAATGCACACAGTTCTTATAAACATGATCTACCTGTCACATGTTAATGGTGAAGCGTTTGAATGTTAACGGGGTGAGATTTTCACGCTATAATCAAATGGTTGTCTACTCAACAGCTGGACGGAAGCATGAAAACTCCAAACAGGTCTACCTCAGGGAACATAATAATATACATGTTTGTTGATGGAAGAAGGAAGGAAGGAAGGAGGGAGAGAAGGAAAGAAGGAAGGAACTAATTCTTGAGACTTAGTGGAACAGTGGAAGTAGGAAAGAAATGTCTAGGAAATATTCCTGGTGAAGCTGCTCTAGACCATCTCCATTGAGATCTTGGGTGGCTTAGCTCCAAATTCTCAGCTTGGTCCTCTCTCTGCCCCTCCCTCCCACACTCCCTTCCTTCCTTCCTTTCTTCTTTTTTGTTTGTTTTAGTTATACAAAATCATACCTGTAGGCTCTCTCAATGGCACCCAGTCCTCTCCCTAGAGGTAACCCCTGTTTTTAGATTTGTACAGATACTTCTGAAATTATTTCTTTGTAAGTCTACACATATACGACTGCATATGGAAAAATATATGGTATTATTTTGTTTTGATATAAATGTATCACATTGTGTACATCATCCTGGGAATTGTTTAGTTTTCTCAAAGGTAACAATATCTTCAAAAACTCCCCAGTGTCACTATGTATAAATCTATTTTATTTTTTAAAACTGCTATTCAGCATCTCGACATGCCATAATTTACATGTATCTTGGTATATTTAATCATCCTGTTTTTTGTAATTAATTAGTTGGTTTTATAATAACTCAGCATCCAGTAGAGCAAATACTTCTGTGTTACTGTTCTTCTTAAGAGTGCTTTGCTAGAAGAATAAATTTTGTTAAAATGTCCATACTACCCAAACCAATCTACAGATTTAAAGCAATCCCTATGAAAATACCAACAGCATTTTTCACAGAACTGGAATAAACAATCCTAAAATTTGTACAGACCACAAAAGACCCTGAATAGCCAAAGCAATCTTGAAAAAGAAAAACAAAGCTGGAGGTATCACAATTCCAGATTTCAATTTATATTACAGAGTTGTTGTAATCAAAACAGTATTATACTGACACAAAAATAGACACATAGATCAATAGAACAGAATAGGAAGCCCAGAAATAAATCCATGATTATATGGTCAATTAATCTATGACAAAGGAGACAAAAATATGCAATGGGAAAAAGACAGTCTCTTCAACAAATGGTGTTGGGAAAACTGGACCACAACATGCAGAAGAATGAAACTGGACCACTTTCTTACACCATACACAAACTCAAAATGAATTAAGGACCTAGAGGTGAGACTTGAAACCATAAAAATCCTAGAAGAGAATGCAGGCAGTAATGTCTCTGACATCAGCCACGACATTTTTCTAGATATGTCTCCTGAGGCAAGGGAAACAAAAGCAAAAATAAACTATTGGGACTATATCAAAATAAAGAGCTCTGCACAGCAAAGGAAATGACCAACAAAACTAAAAGACAACCTACTGAATGAGAGAAGATATTTGCAAATGGCATATCTGATAAAGGGTTAGTATCCAAAATATATAAGGAACTTATAAAACTCAACACCAAAAAAAATTAGTGAAAAAACGGGCAGAAGATGTGAATAGACATTTCTCCAAAGAAGATATGCAGATGGGCAACAGACACATAAAAAGATGCTCAACATCACTCATCATCAGGGAAATGCAAGTCAAAACCACAATGAGATATCCCTTCACACATGTCAGAATGACTAAAATCAAAACAGCAAGAAACAACAAGTGTTGGTGAGACGTGGAGAAAAAGAATCACTCGTGCACTGTTGGTGGGAATGCAAACTGGTTCAGCCTCTGTGGAAGATGGTATGGAGGTTCCTGAAAAAATTAAAAATAGAACTACCGTATGATCCAGTAATCACACTCCTGGATATTTACCCAAAGAATATGAAAACACTAATTTGAAAGGATGTATGCACCCCTATGTTTATTGCAGCATTATTTACCATAGCCAAATTATGGAAGTTGCCCAAGTGTCCATCGATAGACGAATGGATAAAGAAGATGTGATACACACACACACACACACACACACACACACACAGGAACATTATTCAGTCATAAAAAATGAAATCTTGCCATTTGCAACAACATGGATGGATGTAGAGAGTATAGTGATAAGTGAAAAAAGTCAGAGAGAGACAAATACCATATGATTTCACTCATATGTGGAATTTAGGAAACAAAACAAATGAACAAAGGAAAGAAAAGAAACAAACCAAAAAACAGACTCTTAACTATATAAAACAAACTGATGGTCACCAGAGGGGAAGTAGGTAGGGAGATGGGTAAAATCGGTGAAGGGGATTAAGAGTACACTTATCTTTTTTTTTTTTTTAATTTTTTTAATTAACTTATAATGTATTATTTGTTTCAGGGGTACAGGTCTGTGATTCATCAGTCTTACACAATTCACAGCGCTCACCATAGCACATACCCTCCCCAATGTCCATCACCCAGCCACCCCATCCCTCCCACCCCCCTCCACTCTAGCAACCCTCAGTTTGTTTCCTGAGATTACGACTCTCTTATGGTTTGTCTCCCTCTCTGGTTTTGTCTTGTTTTATTTTTCCCTCCCTTCCCCTATGGTCCTGTCTTGTTTCTCAAATTCCTCATATCAGTGAGATTATGATACTTGTCTTTCTCTGATTGACTTATTTCGCTTAGCATAATACCCTCTAGTTCCAAGCCATGTCATTGCAAATGGCAAGATTTCATTTTTCTGATGGCTGCATAATATTCCATTGTATATATATATATACCACATCTTCTTTATCCATTCATCTGCTGATGGACATCTTGGCTCTTTCCATAGTTTGGCTGTTGTGGACATTGCTGCTATAAACATTGGGGTGCATGAAGAGTACACTTATCTTGATGAGCACTGAGTAATATACAGAAGTGTTCAGGTGTACCTGAAACTAATATAACACTGTTAACTACACTGGAATTAAAATTTTTTTAAATTTAATTTAATTTAAAAAGAGTGCATTACTATTCTTGGTCCTTTGCATTTCTATATTTGTAGGTTCTTTTGGATATTTTTACACATAGTATGATATCATTTATGAATAATGAGAGTGTTATATTTTTCTTTCCAATTAGTATATCTTTTATTTCCATGTCTTGCTTTTCTTCATTGGCTAGGAGCTCCAGTACAATGTTAAATAGGAGTAAAAGTGGACATTTTTGTCTTATTCCCACTTTCAAAGGGAAATCTTTCAACATTTCACCAATAAATATATTTGCTATAGTTTTTTTTTCTAGATAAATTTCACCAGATTGAGGAAGTTCTCTTCCATTCCCAATTTTCTAAGAATATTTTTGTATGGATGGTAACACTTTATTAAGTTTTTTATTTTAATTCCTATACTGGAATTACCATTAGCATTATATTAGTTTCAAGTGTACAATATAGTGATTCAACACTTCTGTACACTACTTAGTGCTCATCATGATAAGTATACTCTTTAAATGGATAACAAAATTAATCAAAAGATTTTTCTGCATCTCTGGGATAATCATAGTTTTATTTGTTCATGTGGTAATTTACACTGACTTATTTTCAAATGTTCTTGGAGCTAATTTAATTTGGTCATAAAATTATCTTCTACATAATGCTGAATTTGGTTGGCCAGTGTTTGGGATTTTTGCTTCTGGGTTCTGGAGTATGATTGACTTGAATTTTCCTTCCTTGTAATGTCCTTGTCAGGTTTTGGCATCAAGGTTATGTATGTTTCCTCACATAACAAGTTTGGGATTATTTTTCCTTTTTCTATTTTCTGAGACCATTTGTGTAAGATTGGTGTTGTTCTCTAAATGTTTGTGTGAATTCACCATCAAAGACTTCAGGGTCTAGAGTTTTCCTTGAGAGGAGGTTTTAAATAATAATTCAATTTCTCTAATAGTTATTCAGGTAATATGTCTTTCTTGAGTCCATTTTGATATGTGGAACTTTTTAGGAATTTCCCATTTTGTTTTTGACATAAAGTTTCAAAATCTCCTCTTAAAAAAATCAATCCTCTCTTGCCCTGCCGTGTCAGGTTCCCTGCTCAGTGGGGAAGTCTGCTTCTCCCTCTCCCTCTATCCCTTCCCCTGTTTGTGCTCAATCTCTCTCTCAAATAAATAAATAAAAACTTTTTAAAAATCTCCTCTTTTTGATGCCTATGGGATCTGCAGCGATTAATTTCTGATTCTGTGGTCTACTTGAAATATAATCAAGCCTGGATGTTTACTGTCACACAAACACCATTTCCTTTGTTGTTCCCCTCATCTGGAAAACCAGACTTCCCTTCTTTGCGTTTTCAAATGATGCTCAGCCATTAAAGCTCCATGTAAGTTTCACGGTCTCCATGTAGAATTTGATTAGTGTCTCATCCTGGACTAATTTCTTTCTTCTCTGGACATTTATATATTTTTATCTCTAATCTCTAATTTTTATCTCCAATTTGTTCCTAATCATACACTTCTTCTGTTTTATTGTTTTGTGCCCTCTAATCAAACTGTCTGTTCTGAAGTTCAGAACAAAGACATTTTCAAATTTCCCATAGCACTCAGATGGTGATAATTATACAGAAGGGCTCAGTTTAAAAAAAATATTGATTGAGAGACTAATCCTCTAGTCTTATAAACTCAATACTACAGAAATGTCACAAAAGGAATTTAAGAAAAACTTTTAGTGATAAAACAGTGAGATAGCATACTAAGGATAGGAAAAATAAAAGCACAACTGAAACTGTTCATACGCCAACTCTTGAATAATAAGAGAAGGGCATCGCTCTTCTACACCAGGCTCCACTGTCATCTCTATTTTCATAAAAATTAGTCTGAACTTAATACACCTGCATAGTAAAAGTTAAACAATGAAGTTACAATTCATTTGAAAATGTAGAGAAGCAAATAAGCAAAATAAAACTAAAATAAGGAAGAGAGCTACTTCTAACTGGAACTAAGAATAGCCCCAACCTTTTATTACAAATTCTGATTAATATTATCCAGATATGAGTCAATGTGGATTAAATGGAAAGACAGCTCCAGGAGTCACTACACAATTCCACAGTGCATTATCCTAGTGCAATAGGACAGGTAAACCCGTTTGGAGAGCCATCAGAGAAGAGAGAACACGAAGACATTGTGGATACTACAGAGAACATGAGAACTTTACAAGAAATTCTAGTTTTCATCCTTGTCTTAGTCTGTTCAGGCTCCTATAACAAAAATACCATAGATTGGGTGGCTTATAAACAACAGGAATTATTTCTCACAATTCTTGGGAAGTCCAAGATCAAGGTGCCAACAGATTCAGTGTCTGAGGAGGGTACTCTCCCTGGTTCATTGAAGGCTGACTTCTTGCTGAATTGTCCATGGTAAAAAGTTCTCTGGGGTCTCTTTTACAAGAACACTAATCCCATTCACAGGGGCTCCACCCTCATGATCTAATCATGCTCCAAAGGCCCCACCTGCAAATATCATCACATTGGGGATTAAGTTTCAACATATGAATCATGGGGTGACATACACATTCAGTCTATAGCAATCTTCATTGATATTTGTGAAAATTTTACATCCATAAAGCAAACTACTGTGAAAATGGAGAAGATATTTGGAAGTTAAAAAAAAAAGTACATCAAAATAACTTTAATGGGGATGCTGAATAGCAAAAAGAAACTCAATGTATGCATAACTAAAAAAAAATTCTCCAAAAATGAAAACAAAGAAATGGACATTTTAAGACTAAGATATGAAATATGAGCAGAAATCTACGAGAGTCAGCCACTTATATGAGTTCCAATGGATAATAATTCACTTGGAGGAGAACCCATAATCAAAACAAAACAAAACAAAAAACTTCCCAAAGCTAAAGAAAGACTTGGATCTTTCCATCAAAAGGACCCACCAAGGGACACCTGGGTAGCTCAGTTCATTAAGCTTCTGCCTTCAGCTCAGGTCAAGATTCCAGGGTCCTGGGATCGAGTCCCGCATTGGGCTCCTTGCTCAGAGGGGAGCCTGCTTCTCCCTCTGCCTGCCACTCCCTCTGCTTGTGCTCAAACTCTCTCTCTCTGACAAATAAATAAATAAAATCTTAAAAAAAAAGAACCCACCAAATACAAGGCAAGAATATTAAAGAAAGCAGTCAACTAAACCTGCCATGACGAGATTTCTTTCATTTTCCCATTTATTGAGATACAATTAACAAGTAAAACTCATGTATATTTATGGTACATAACATGATGATTTGATATATGTATACATTGTGAACCGATTACCACAATCAAGCTAATTATCACATCCACTACCTCACAGTTACCTTTTCTGGTTTGCTTGTTTTTGGTGAGAACATTTAAGATCTACTCTCTCAGCACACTTCAGCTATAACAGTACAGTATTATTAACTGTATTAGCTGTTGTTAACCATACAGTCACCATGCTGTACATTAGATCCCCGGGACTTATTCATCTTATAACTGAAATTTTGTACCCTTTGGCCAACATCTCCCGTTTTCCCCACCTCCCAGCTCCTGTCAATCACCATTCTACTCTCTCTGTGAATTTGACTTTTAAAAAACTCCACGTGTGAGACCAGACAGTATTTGTCTTTCTGTGTCTGGCTTATTTCACTTAGCAGAGTGTCCTTCAGTTCCATCTATGTTGTCACTAAGATGAAGATGAAAATCCTGCACACTTCCAAACCAAAACAAAAGACTACTTATTGAAGACTAACATTGAAACTCTCATCTGCAGTTTTCAAATGTTGGAAGAGTGAAACAACACTGATGGAATTCTAGAACTCTCTTCCCAGCCAAACTAAGATTCATGTATGAACATAAAAAGAAGACAGGTTTGGACATAGAAAGGTTCAAATTATACACCACCCCATATTCTTTTTGAAGAAGTTGTCTAATCTAGGGAAAAGAGATCAGAATAAGGATGACAAGAAAGGGAAGATTTTGCATATGCTAAATTTAATAGGTAATATTTATCGAGTACTTAATATGGGTCAAGAGACTTTTGGAATGCAGGAAAATAGAGCAATCACATCCCCTTACTGTTTCTGAGAAAATTACTTAAGGCTATATCAAATAACAAAGAAGAATCCAAATAAAGACATCAAAAAAAAAAAAAGCCTTGTGTGTAATAATAATAAGAGCCAAATTTTATTAAAAGACTTACTCTGATTCCAGTACTATTCTAAACAACTTTACATATAACATCTCATTTAATTTTCTCAATATCATCACAGGTATGAATTATTATTATCCCCATTATACAGATGAAGAGATCAAGACATAAGAATAACTTGCCCAAGGTTGTACAGTCAAAGGGTGGCAAAGCTGATCTTTGGACCCATGAGATTAACTACACAGACACTGCTCTTACCCATCTTTTTACTTTGATGGTAAACAATAAAACCATCTATTGAATTATTCTAGGTGCTATAGATACAGAAGTAAATAAAATGAAGTACCTATCCTTATCATATCTGCACTCTTGCGAGCACAAAGTCAACAAACATATATGTGCTATGAAGAAAGACAATGTAGGGTGAAGAGTGAATGGAAGAAGCTACTCTTATTGATGGTGGTGGTCAGGGAGGGCACCTCTGAGGAGATACTGGAGCAAAGACCAAATGAGGTGAGGAAGGCTGCCATGAGGATGTGTGGGGCAAGTTTTCCAAGCACCAAAAATGCAGAAGCAGTCTTGGGAAACTCAAGAAACAATAGGAGGCAAGTGCAGCTGGAGTCAAGTGAATGGAAGAACAGTGGGAGGTAGAGGGGCAGAGGTGCCAAGAAATCAGATCACCTAAGGTCTATAGACCATGGGAAGGACTTTGGATTATATTCTAGTGTGATGAGAAACAATAGAAAAAATAACTCTGTCTTTGGTTTAGAGATAAGATCGTAGGAAGACAAAAGGAAAAGAATCAAGACAGTTAAGAATCTATTGTGATATGGGGCACCTGGGTGGCACAGTCGGTTAAGTGTCCAACTGCTTGTTTCAGCTCTGGTCCTGATCTCAGGGTCATGGGATTGAGCCCCACATCGGGCTCTGCACTGAGCGAGGAGTCTGCTTAGGTTTCTGTCTCCCTCTCCCTCTGCTCCTCCCCATCCTGCTCTCTCTCTCAAATAAATAAATAAATAAATCTTTAAAAAACAAAAAGGATCTATTGTGATAATCCAGGAGAAATGCGATGTTGCTTTGGACCAGGATGATATAAGTAGAGGGACTGAAGGTTTACTTTGAATATAGAACCAACAGAATTTGCTATTGGATTGAATTTGGGATGTATGAGAGAAAGAGGGGATTCAAGTTTGATTCAAACATTTTTGACCTAAGAGGGCTAATAGGGTGCCATTCATAGAAGAGAATACCAGAGGAAGACCAAATCTGGGGAAAGAATTAAGAGTTTAATTTTGGACATGTTAGATTTGACATGCCTATTGGACATAAAAGTGGAGGTCAAATTGGCGAGTGGAGTTTAGAGGTCAGGATTGGAGATACAAGTTTGAGAATTATCTGGGAAAGATGATGTGTAAAGACATGGGACTGATGAGATCACCTAAGGTATGAGGTAAATGAAGACAGAAGAGACCTGAGGACTCCATCTTGGGGCACTCCAATAAGTAAGAGTCAGGAAGAAGAGAGGAATCAAGCAAAAGAGAATGAGAGGGAGTCTCTTAGAGATAAGAGAACACTGGGATCATGAGGTGTCATAGAAGCCACATAAGAGAAGTAGGGGAGTTATAAATGCTATTCCATTCTTGATGTTGATAGATAAATGTAGGTTAAAATAGGTTTGTTAAAAATTTAAGAATATCTAATGGAATGAATTTTTTTCTTCCATCTCTTTTCAAAAACTCCTTTTTTGTTTTTTAAATTGAGATATAATTTACAAACCATAAAATTCCTCTTCTTAAAATGTACAATGTATTATATTTTAATATATGCATAAAGTCGTGCAACCATCACAACAAAAGAACCTACATATCCATTAACAATCATGCCCCATTTCCCCCTCCCCCACCCCAAGCCTTGACAACCACAATGTACATCGAAATGTACTTTCTATCTCTACAGATTTGCCTATTCTGAACATATCACACTAATGGAATCAAACAATTTGTGGTCTTTAATATCTGACCTCTTTCATTGAGCATGATGTTTTTAAGGTTCATCCATGTCATATCATAAATCAGTACTTCACTCCTTTCAACAGCAGAGTAATATTCCATTATATGGATATACCACATTTTGTTTATCAGTTCATCCATTGATAGACATTTGGGTTGTTTTCACTTTCTGGATACTATAAATAATGCTGCTGTGAACATTCATGTACAAGGTTTTGTGAGAACATATGTTATCATTTCTTGGGTATGTACCTGGGAGAGAAATTTCTGGGTCATACAGATACTCTGTGTTTAACTTTTTGAGGGACTGTCAAACTCTTTTCTAGAGCAACTGTATAATTTTATATTCCGATCAGTAATGTACAAAGGGTCAGTTTTTCCACATCCCTGTCAACACTTCTTGTTGTTTGTCTTAGGTTATACCCATCCTAGTGGATGTAAAGTAGTATTTCATTGTGGTTTTGATTTGCATTTCCCTGATGACTAATGACATTGAGCATATTTTCATGTGCTTGTAAGCCATTTGCATATCTTCATTGGAAAAATGTCTATTCAATTCTTTGCCCATTCTTAAATTGGATTATTTGTCTTTTTATTGTTGAATTCTGATGGTTCTTTATATTTTCTGGATACTATATCTTTATCAAATAAATGGTCTGCAAATATTTTCTCCCATTCTATGGCTCTTCTCACTTTCTTGATAGTGTACAGATCGTCCCCAACTTACAAAGGTTTGACTTCGTAAAGATGGTATGAAAGCAATATGCATCCTATAAAAACCATACTTCAGATTTCTAATTTTGATCTTTTCCTGAGCTAGCAATATGCAGTACGATATTCTCTCATACCTATGTTTTCCGCTAAGAGTTTCATAGTCTTTAGTTCTTACATTTAGGTCTTTGATCCATTGTGAGTTAAATTTTAAATGTGGTGTGAGGTAGGGGGGTCCACTTTCCTTTTTTACACATATGGATATCCAGTTGTTCCAGCACCATTTGTTGAAAAGATTACTTTTCCCCATTGGATTGTCTTCACAGTCTTGTTGAAAATAAATGTATGTCCATAAATGTATGGGTTTATCCTGGGATTCTCAATTCTGTTCCATTGCTTATATCTATCCTTATGCCAGCACCACACAATCTTGATTACACAGCTTAGGTTTTGAAATTGGGAAATGTGAATTCTCAAACTTATTACCTTTTTTTTTCAAAATTGTTTTGGCTATTACTGATCCCTTGCATTTCTTATGAATTTTAGTACCAACTTGTCAATTTCTGCAAAGAACAGCAGCTGGAATTTTCACAGGGATTGTGTTGAACCTGAAATTCAATTTAGGCAGTATTGCCTTTCTCTGATCCACAACACAGGATGTCTTCCTGTTTGTGTAGGTCTACTATTAGTTTCTTCCACCAATGTAGTAGAGTTTTCAGCATGAGAGCCTTGTCCTTTTTTTGTTAAATTTATTCCTAAGTATTTTATGGATGCTGTTGTACATGGAATTATTTTCTTTTTTAAAAGTTTTTGTTTATTTATTTGAAACAGAGAGAGAGAGGGCGTGTGCAAGTGGGGGCTGGGAGGGACAGAGCGGGGAGGGACAAGCAGACTCCCCACTGAGCAAGGAGCCCAACACAGGCTATCCCAGGACCCTGAGATCATGACCTGAGCCGAATGCAGATGCTTAACCGACCAAACCACCCAGGTGTCCTTGGAATTATTTCCTTAATTTCATTTTTGGATTGTTTATTGCTAGTGTATAGAAATATAATTGATTTTTTTTATATTGATCTTTTCTTTTTTTGTGAGTTCCTTAAGATTTTATATATACAAGACTTTTTTCTGACAGTACTTTAGTCATGGTTCCCTTTAGTTTTGTTTTTCTTAAACATATTTAACATAGCTGATATACTTTGTATAAGAAGTTCAATTTTTGTGTCTCCTCAGAGACTATTTTTAAGGACTATTTTTTTCTGGTGTATGGGACCTACTTTCTTGTTTCTTTCTTATTTCTTTGCATGTCTCAATTTTTTGTTGAAGACTAGAAATTTGGAATAATATAATGTAGCAACTCTGGAAATCAGATCTCATCCCAGGTTTGTGGTTTGTTTTGTGTTTGTTTGTTTATTGGATTTTCTGCACTAATTCTGTAAAATGTATATTCCTTATTATATGAGGCCACTGAAGTCTCTTATCGGTTACCTTAGTGGTCAGTTTCAACAGACCACTTCAACAGAGATGATTCCTTAGATGATTGGAACCAATAAGGCTCCCAGTCATTGCCAAGATGTTCTGTGTGTGTTTTAGGAGACACATTCAACCTTTAGCCAAACACCTTACAGCTCCATCTTAGCCAGTGGGGAGAGCTAGGGACTTCTCAGGTCTTTCCTAAACACACATAACAGCCCTGCGCAGGAACAGAGTCCTACACATTTGCATGGCCTTCTGCATTCCCAGGGAAATGTTGGAGATTTTCAAAGCCCCCTATGGACATCCATTCTTCAGCTTTCCTTTAAGTCTTTTGGTTAGCCTATTGTTTGTCCCAACTGTTATCTGCCACTGCAAGCAGCCGTGATGTTCAATAATTGCCTCTGATTCTTTTCAACACACACCCCTGGGGAAAAGGCTATTTGTGCTAGATGAGCTATGAGTCAGATCAAATAAAGACAGCCTTGCAAATGGGGTCTTCCAAGGAACCATCAGACAGGTCAAATAATGACAATTCTCTAAGAATGGGGCTTTGAAGGGGCTCCAACCCCATTCTGCACCCCCCACTCCCCAGTGGCTCCCAGCCTGCTGGTTTTCACTGGGACTGCCTGCAGGCTCTTGGATTTCCAGGCCATTGCAGTGCTGGGGAGGGGATATGGGAACATGGCAAGTTAAAGTGACACAAAGCTCATTGTTCTTATCAAGATTCAGCTGTTTTTCTTGAATAAGTGCTCCCCAGATTGCTGCAAGTCTTTGGTTAATTTCTGGAGTTCTGAAAAAGTCGATTCTGAGATTATTTGCCAAAGTTCTTGTTGCTTTTATGGAAGAGAGAATTTGTGGAGGTCTTTCACCATTTTTGCTAGTGTCCTAGAATATAATTTTGATGGAGATTTTCAAACCTCTAGAAGTGTGTCAGCTACATGTGATTATTGAACCCTTGAAATGTGGCTAGTGCAAATTGAGATGGTCTATACATATAAAATACATACCGGAATTCAAAGACAATACAACAAAAAAATTTTTTTTTACTATTTTCTTCATAATTTTTACTTTGAATATATATTGATATGATAATATTTTGACTAGCTTGGATTAAATAACATATATTGTTAAAATTAATTTCACTTTTCTTTACCCTTTTTAATGTGTGTGGTAGTCAGAATTCTAAGATGATCCCCAATGTCATGGCCTCTGTGGCTGCTAGGAAATTTTAAATTATGTATGTGGCTCTCATTATATTTCTATTGAACAATGTTTTTCTAGAAGGAAAAAAGTACCAAAAAACATATTAATCTAGTAAAATAAAACAAAATAAATTAAAAATTAGAAGGACATAGTAAGAAAGAATAATAAACAGAAAATATAAAACATGGCTCCCAATTATTGGGAGCCTGGGTGGCTCAGTCATCTGCCTTGGGCTCAGGTCATGATCACAGGCCCCCCGCCCCCCTCAAGTTCCCTGCTCAGTGGGGAATCTTCTTCTCCCTCTCCCTCTGCCCCTTCCCTTGCTCATGCTCTCTCTCTCTCTCAAATAAATAAATAAAATCTTAAAAAATATATATAAAATAGGAGTAAATGGAATGAGACAAAACCTATTTGTTTGTTAGATTCTGTCTAACAGAATACTCTGCAGATACTGGGAAAATGGAGCATTGTCCCTGGGAGTGTTAATCTGGGATGGAGGTTTGAAGGCTGGAGCTTTACTGGGAAATGTCCTCAGGTACACCTGTACAGGAGTGAAAGCAGTAGGAGGGGACAGAAGTAGTTAAACTGAGATGTGCTTGGAGCAAGGGTCCCAGCGAATCCCACATGAAACTCTGGAGCTGGGAAGGCTTTTCAGAGGGAAGGTTGAGCCTCTGTACTGATGGGCCCTTGGATGGGAGCTGCCCCCTGGGAGAAGGTGTCACTTTGACCAAGGGCAAAGCCGAGGGAAGGACTTAGCTATGATCTGTCACCAGACAACTTCCTGGCAGCCGGGGAAATGAGTGCCTCGACTCTGAGGCAGGATCTGGGAAGCATACTGTTCCATCCACTAGAGAAGCTGTGTGTTGTACATTAACTGGAAAAAAAAAAAGTGGGTTATAGACCATATGTTTAATATGTTAAACATTAAAATATATGTTTATATAGGGACATTGGAAAGGTTAGGAAAGGTACACATCAAACCATTGAGAGAGACTCTTTCGGGGAAGATGAAAGGAAGGGTTGACAGTGGCTGGAGTGGGGAAAATATGTACTTTGAGGTATTCTAATTTTTTTTACAGTGATTATGTATTACCAAGGAATGGTGGGGGGGATAAACACATGAAAATTGATGAGAGATTTCCAGTATGGGCATGCCTTTGGTGATCAACTGTGATATAGGATTCAAATCTCTGAATTAGAATTGCTTTCTCAATGTAGCCTCCCACATTCCCCAAGACTCTACAAATAGACAACCCCAGGTAGTTCTGACCTTAAAGAGAGTGATCCCACCTTCATTGAATTCCTACTGGGCCAGATGGCATCTGCCTCATTGTATAAACTTCATCTTTTTTTAGGCCACATGTCTGCTTATTTCATCTGGCTGAATTATTCCAGTGACTTTTTTAGTACCAAAAAAAGAAAAAAGCAGCAGACATAAATTCAGGTCCTTGCATCACGAGGATGGAGTTTCTTCTCCAAATTTGATTTTCCCAATCACCTAAACAAAGATAGTGGTTCGGGTCTCTTTTCATCCTGAAAGAACCATGGAGAGTTTTCCAGGCAAGGGAAAGCATGGCACCTTCCACCACCTATGTGGGCAGGGATTTATTTTAATTGCCCTGTAAACCAAAATGACAGCTATTGAACAATTGATGTAATGACAAGCATCTACCAGTTAGAACAGACACAGGCCCTTGGGGAGGTTGGGAAATGTCCAGCTGGTGGTTGGTTGGCAACCAATATGAAAGTAGTTCACTATTTTAACAGACTGAGATGTACCTGCCAAATAGAGACTCTGGCCGCAGGTGCAAATGCAGACACATGGAGGGAGGGCAGGTCACGGAACTTACTGGGTGAATGAATGGCTCCAAATCCAAACTGACTGAATGCTTCTTCTCACTCAAGCTATGGAACATGTTAGGTGGTTATGAAAGCACAAGGCAAAGTCATTCAACTATGACTCGCCCACTTCCTTCCCATGATCCAACCTGAGTCACCAACGTCTGTAGGTTTATCATCACACTTCACTTCAGCAAAGATAGAGGTGCACAAAATAAAGGATGAGCAGCCCCCCTCCTCCTTGATCGAAAGTCCATGTGTGTGCTGCTGTCTCCAAAACAGCAGGAGTGGGAGGCAGGAAGAGAAGGGTGGGTTTTTTATTACACTTTAAAATGCCACCGGACTTGTGGTAAATTGAAACATTGTTTTAAGGAATTGTAGGTATTTCCAGGCAGGAGAAATATGAGATCAGTTTGATCATGGTAATGTTGACTTTAATTTTAACTAGTGTTCCTTGGGCAGAAATCTAAAACCACTGTGGACAAATGGATGTTCTAAAACACCTAACCGTGGGCAGAGCACTAAAGGTTTAGGACGTGCTGTTGCTCTTTATTTCAATACAAATAGGAATAAAGAACTGCACAAACCGCCTCTTTGCATCTCATCTGACCTTGGCCATTAGACCCCTTTATAGGCTAAATCAGGCCACAAGCATCTCCAAGGCCCAGATCTCCCCACCAGGTCCAACCTCCCCCTGGGTACCATGCTCCTCTCTGAGTAACAACTTTCTCATTGGGTATCATCCTTCTGACCAGATACTCTCCTCCCTGATTACTAACCTCCTCCCTGGGTACCACACACCTCTCTGGGTGCTAATCTCTTCACTGGGAGGAGGTGAAAGTGGCATCCTCCATTTTACAGATGGGGACATGAGGACTCAGCAAGAATAAATGACTCCATTCAACCTGAAGAGGACAGGCATGTGCCCGTACCCCATACTGCTCATGCATTCCAGAACCACAGGGTGTGGGTTCTCGGGATGCTTAGCTTGGAAGGAGATGGGAGAATGTAGGCAGCTGGAAGGAGTCGCTCAGCTGTTTCCATCCCTAACTTCCAGGTGGGGTGGAAAGGTAAAGAGACGAGGTATGTCAAGCCTGTAATGACAGGCCTGGCACAACAGATGGCTGATGTTGTTATGAATCTAATATGGAAGATGCTCTGAGCAGAAAGTCTCATCAAAGCCCCACGTAGCACTTTCCATGCCAAGGTGAGTTTACCGAGTGGTTACACCTCTCCCTTGGCATGAAGCCTGGGGGCCTGTCCAAATACCTTCCTTTGCAAGGCTGTGCACCACACCCCCCAGGGGGCCTCTACAAACTCATGCCCATACCACATGCCGGGCTCACATTCCAAAGCTATTACAACCGCATGGCAGGGAGAGGACTTTTACCTCCAGATGCAAAGAGAGCTCCCAGGCCAACATCTAGCCAAGCCTGGCATCATAACCAGTCACTGCCAAAGGACCGTCTCTAAGCTCCAGGACTGACATTTAGGATGCGACCACCCCACTGATAGGATACAAGACTGTCCTGGGCCCCCAAAGGGACACAAATGACAACCAGGGCCTTGAGTTCCCAGCACTCTCAGTACAGCGAGCAGACCAGGATTCATACAGGTGATGGATTTATACACTCATCAGTTCCAGTGACGCACTAGAACACAACACGGGCTCACCTGGAAGGTGTGTGTTTGGAAGTTTATGTGCTATGCAGGTATCACTACATGGGTATTATACATGGGAAGAAATGAGAGAAGTATTTTAGCAAGCTGGTGAACCATTTTTTAAAGATCCATGATCTGAACAAGCGTGAAGATTGCGGGGGATAAACCAGCTGACCCCCAAACTCCAGATCCTCTTTCAAGTGTCAAAACTTGGCTCACCAAGATCACATCTGGAAAACAACCACCTCTTTGTTCTCCAGCCTAACCTCAGAAGTCTTCTGGAATCTAGAAGGATCAGGGTTAGCAGTGACCCTGGCACATTTTCCTTAGGTGAAAAAAAAAACAAAGAAGAAAAATAACAAAATAGCCGCCCCCCCACCCCCGCCGCCCCCATCCCATCCCCAGATAAAACCCAGAAACAGATCCAGCAGGTTTTCCCTCCCCTTCCCTGATCCCTTTTCTTTGAGTGTTTTATCAACTACTGTAGTGGGCGGCATCTGGGCTACCGGTGTTTTTCTACTTACAGGAGTAAGAAAATTCCATTAACTGAAGAATAATATGGTTGAATGCCCCAACGGAAAGGCATTCGGCATGCTGCGTTCTTGTCTCCCGTGTCCCTCTCAGGACGTGAGGTCTAGACTTGCTGGCTCCTGCCCCCCAGGTTGTCCAGGCCTCTGGGGTTGTGACTCCCACCCACAGAGAAAGTACAGTGCGTGCTAATGGGGAGCACAGGGGCAGAGGGAAGAGGATGGGGGCAATTAGGCAGGTGAACTCTTTCCTTTTCAAGAAAAGAAAATAAGGGAAAAAAACACAGGCACAAATCTGCCTTAGAGTTCATGTTGAGGACTCTGGAAATACAATCAGGGTCTGGAACCATCCAGAAAGGACTCAGGAATTGCACCCACCAATGGGGTGGGGTGAATGACTTTAGCCTTCTTATTTGTTTGTTTTAAGAGGATCAGGTCTCGTGCTTCATTGGTGTAAAATGGTACAATCACTTGGAAAAACTGGAAGTTTCTTATAAAGTTAAACTCACAGCTACTCTATGCCCCAGCAATTCCATTCCTAGGTATATTTACCCAAGATAAAGAAAACATATGTCCACACGAGGGCTTATATAAGAATGTTCCTTGCAGCTTTATTCAGAATAGCCCCGAACAACAAACAGCCCAAATGCATCAAGAGGTGAATGGACAAACAAATTGTGGTATATCCATACGATGGAATTACATCAGTTCTCTAGTGTCACTGTAAAAAATTACCACAAACATGGTGGCTTAAAACAGCGCAACCTATCCTTCTACAGTTCTGGAGGGTGGGAGTATGAAATCAGTTCTCCTGGTCTAAAGTCAAGGTGTGGGCAGGGCTGGTTCCTCCTGGAGGCTCCAGGAGAGAGTCTGTTTCCTTGCCTCTTCCATCTTCCGGTGGCCTCCTGCATTCCTTGGCTCGTGGCCCCTTCAAAGTGCCTTCTCCTCCTCTGGGGCTAATTCTTCCTCCTTGTCCCTCTACCTGTGATTATGTTTAGGACCCACTTGGATCATCCAAGCTAATCTTCCCATCTCAAGATCATTAGCTTGATCACACCTGCAAAGTCTCTTCTGCAACATAAAATAAGATTCATGGGTTTCAGGGATTAGGACCTGGATATGGTTGAGGCCATTACTCAGTCTATCACAGGACCATACCACGTAGAAATAAAAAGGGATGAATTGCTGATACACACAACATGGATGGATCTTAAAAACTGTTGAGTGAAAGAAAGAAGAAGAAGAGGAAGAAGAAGAAGAAAAAGGAAGGAAGGGAGGAAGGAAGGAAGAATGAACAAACAAACAAACGAAAGAAAGAAAGAGAGGAAAGAAAGAAAGAAAAGAAAGAAAGAAAGAAAGAAAGAAAGAAAGAAAGAAGAAAGAAAGAAAGAAAGAAAGAAAGAAAGAAAGAAAGAAAGAAAGAAAGAAAGAAAAAGAACATTTGTATGATTCCATTTTATGAAGTTCTAGAACAGGTAAGAACTCATCCATGTTGATAGAAACAGAACAGTGGTCATGGGAAAGCAAGGGGATTTACGAGAAATGGACACAGAGAACTTTCTGGGGTGATGAAAAGGTTCTATATCTTGATTGGAGGATTGATTACATGGATGTATACACTTACCAAATGCATGGAACTGTATGCTTTAGAGCTGTGCATTTAAATGTATCTAAATTTTTCCTCAAAAGAAAAGAGTATTGAAGGAAGGTACATAGCAACAAGGGAAGGAAAAAAAAAAGAGGACAGGGACATACAAGCAAAGCCCAGTCTATGCAGGAAACACATTTCCCTTCCTCATTATCACCAGGACAAGCTCCCTGGCATGAAAAGAGCTGGGACACAGAGGAGGGAGGTCAGCTATCCTTTAGCCCCTTCTAAGCATTTATGGTGCCCAAAGCCATTAGTCTACTTTAGAAAAATTTATAAGACAAGGCACTCAATGGAAAAACGCCGAATCTATTGAACACTTCCTTCCTCTCACAAGAAGTGAGAAAGTAACCATATTTTTTTACATATCAACTGTTTCCACTTTTTTGCACTCCCTACTAGAATTTGTACATATTTCTCTGCATCTTTTACACAGTTGTTTTTGGGGGTTTTTTGTTGTTGTTGTTGTTGTTGTTGTTTACACTGTTGTTACGGAAGAGAGATCATTTACCTTCTGCCTTTTTCATTCGACATCATACAAGAACATGCTTCTGTCTTGCCAGAGAGTCTTCATGAACATCCCTTTTGATCATTGGATGATAATATTTCACTGAGTTGCTTGATTTTTCACCAAATGATTCACTTAGCCTTTTCTTCCTTATTAGACATTTAGGCTATTTCATATTTTTTTTCCTATGGAAAAATAATAGAGCACTGATTGCCTTTGTTCTTCTTTTAAATTATTTAAGAAGTGAATATTGAGATAAGAAATCAAGAAGAGGAGAAAAGAACAGCAAAGAAACCACTGGCCTGGAATTTAAAGCTCAAGGAACCTACAGAATTCTCTGGTCTAAAATCCTAGTTCTACAGAAGAGGAAACCAAGCAAGACCAGAGCAAAGGAAAGGCCAATGGCACACTGGAGCTAAGCCTGAGGTTCAAACTCCGGGCTTCTGACCTCGTGCAGCACTCTTCAGTTCTAACAAAATAAGCACAAGCTATCCTCTGTCTTGCCTACACAGCAAGCACTGACAGGGATGAATTTCTCCTGTCGAAACTTGTCATAAAATTGCCTCCTGGGTCAATTGTGAGAGAAGTAACAAACAAAAAAAGAACAGTTGGTCAAAGCCCATAATGTTAGCATGAGATTAGAGTTTAAGCTACCTTTTAACTCATCGATAAAAGAGAAATACAACTGAAAAATGGAGAGAAGATACTTTTCTTTGCATTTGTGTGCTTGGGAGAGGCTCTGAGCACATGGCAGTTAAAATAAAAGATCGTTGCCTCTCAATTTCTGTACTAATAGCAGGAAACCCTGCCATGATAATATAAAATAGACTAATGCAAAAATAATTTGCAAATGCTTTACATAATTTCCTGACAACAGATTCACCTTCTTAATTATGTTTACCATAAAACTTATTTCTAGAATATTCATCAGTCGGAACATAGAGAGTGACTTGATCGTGCTAGGAGAAAGAGGAAGTAGAGGAGAATGGCTATTTACAATGTGCCTATTTTGTGCCAGGCAATAAACTAGACTTTACATATTCTCCCTCATGGATTTTTATCCCCAGGAAATAGGAATCTGAGGCTCGGCTGGATTAAGTAACTTTCCCAAGGTCACCCAATTAGGCCAAAGTTAAGATCCCATTCCAGCACTGTCCGAAGTGGAAACCCACATGTTTTCAACTCTACCAGGAAAGCCAGATAAAATTTTACTCAACAAATATTTATTTATGTGCCATCTATTTTTCAAACCCTCTTGCTAGGTAAAAAGGGTATCAAAATAAGTAAAAGAAACATCACTTGTGGGTAGTACACAATTCTAGCAGATAGAATCAATCACGCACAGTAGGTCACACATAAATATTTGATAAATGAGAGAATGAAGTCTCTTAGAGAGGTTTGTGAGGCAGTTCACATCCTTACGTCAATGATAGACTGTTTAAATACCAATTGGCATAGTTACATTCTTTTTTTTTTTTTTAAAGATTTTATTTCTTTATTTGAGACAGAGAGAATGAGAGAGAGAGAGAGAGCACATGAGATGGGGGAGGGTCAGAGGGAGAAGCAGGCTCCCTGCCGAGCAGGGAGCCCGATGCGGGACTCGATCCAGGGACTCCAGGATCATGACCTGAGCCGAAGGCAGTCGCTTAACCAACTGAGCCACCCAGGCGCCCCGGCGTAGTTACATTCTTGATTGTTTCTTAGAAAATGTGAATTTCATGCAAAAATATTCAGCCCTACTCTAATTCTGAGACAAAAGGTATTTTGATTCCCATTTCCCAGTGGGGCTGCAAAAAAAGGATTAAATAAGGTGAGTTTCCTGAAACCCAGGCCAGCTTGTTGTGTTCCTCTTATTTGCCTAAAATGAATTATAATAATCTAAGGGTAAGAACTTGTTTAAATAATGTAATTAAATTCATGGTTTCTGAATGGAGTTTTTTTGGTTGTAAGTAACAAAAAACCCATATCAACAATACAAAACAATAGGAAAAGTTTATTATCTCTCATTTAGAAAAATATCCAGAAGAAAGTACTGCCCCTGGCTGATTAAATTGACCTCTGCGTGATGTCATCAAGGACCTAATTTTTTACATATTTCCTCTCTCTTATCCTCAACATGTCAGATTAATAGCCCTCATGGTTGTAGCATGGCTGCTATAATTCTAGGCATCACACACTTGAGCAGAGACTTGCTATGCCCTGACTAGTTCCATTCTTCTATTTGGGCACACATAAAGACTACATTTCCCAGCTTCCCTTGTTGTTAGCTGGGGGCATATGACTGGATTCTGGCCAATGGGATGTGGACCAAAGGGCTGAGCCTAGCCCCATATGCAATTGCCCAGCCCCTTGCTTCCCCTTCTACAAGGACTCGATGTGGCAGCATCAGAGCGTGGAAGGAACCTGGATCCCTGGGTCTGCCCTTGAGGAGAGCCTCTGACTGTTGAACAAGATCTAAAGGAATATGAGGTTAGGCCACTGAACTCTTGGGCTGGCTTGTTCTAGCAGTAAATACCCTAACTCTCTTGCAGACTTAGTAACATCCAGCAGAAGGAGAGAGGCGGCATCTTCCCTGAGTGATGGGTTCCTGACAGAGGGGCTCAGGAGGGAAAGGGGGTGAATGCGAGAAGCAATCACAAACTCTCCTACACCCCACTTCTAGCTGGGCTTTTTATGGTGCCTAACAATCCTCTGTGTCCCTTGTCAGCCCCCTTAGTCTGCCCATTGGCCATTGCCAGCCTTGTTCTCATGTCTAGAACCTCCCATTTGCCCTGCCCTGCCTACCCTCAGGATGGCCCTGCACTCTGGCCCCTAGAGGGTTACCTAGCAGATTAGCTTGGCTTCCTGTATCCAAAACTCCAGGCCCACCCATGTCTTCACTGAGCTCACTGGCCCTTCTACTCTGGATCCCATACCTTCCCCATTTAGAGACCCATCCAAAACCTGCTCCTCACAAATTCTTCCCTTTCCTGTATTTTCAGAAGAGGTTTTCCTCTCTAATGACTCTTTCCATCAGCCCTTTAATATGATCACAATCTCGTATTCAAAATAAAATCTCATGAACACCTTGTAGCCACTGGTGTGGCTTTTTTCTTTCCCTCCCAGCAGATTTTTTTGAAAGAGTTGCCTATGCTGTCTCCACTCCCCACTGTCTTTAGCTCCACTGCCCCCTGCAGCCTAGGGCCCCTCACTGTTATACCCAACCTGCTCTCACCACAGTTTCTTATGACTTCCTTGTCACTAAGTCTGGTGGACACATTCCTTTCTTGTATTAGTTTCTTAGGGCTGCTGTAACAAACTATCACAAATTACAGGCATCTTTTTTTTTTTTTTTTAACTTTTTTTTATTGTTATGTTAATCCCCATACATTACAAATTACAGGCATCTTAAAACAACAGGGATTTAATCTTTCATAGTCCTGGAGGCTAAAGTCCAAAATCAAAGTGTCAGCAGAGGGGGTGTCAGGGTGGCTCAGTTGGTTAAGCGTCTGCCTTCTGCTCAGGTCATGATCTCAGGGTCCTGGGATCAAGCCCCACGTTGGGCTCTCTGCTCAGTGGGGAGCCTGCTTCTCCCTCTCACTTTCCCTCTGTGCTCTCTCTCTCTCTCAAATAAATAAATAAAACCTTAAAAAAAAAAAATGTCAGCAGGGCCATGCTCTTCTGAAGGCTCTAAAAAAAGATTCTTCTTTGCCTCTTCTAGCTTCTGGTGGTTACCAGCACTTTTGGGGGTTGGTTAGTAGTTGCATTACCCCAATCTCTGCCTCTGTCTTCATACAGACTCCCTTGTGTTTCTTGGTGCACAAATTTCCCTCTTCTTATAAGAATACTAGTCATTGGATTAGAGCCCACCCTGAAATCTAGTATGACCTCATCTTAACCTGACTACACCTACAAAGACTCTACTTCCAAATAAGGTCAATTCACAAGGAGGTAAGGCTTCAACATATTTTAGGAGGGTTACAATTCAAGCCCACAACACTTTCATGTCTAACGTGACCTGGCATCATCTCTTTTCTCCTTGAGACACCATTTATTCCTGGTCTTCCTTGGACCTCTCTGAAGTCTGTTTCTCACATTCCTTCTTGGTCTTCTCTTCCTCTGTCCATCCTTCTAATATCAGTGTCTCTCAGGGTTTTCCATGGGCCCCCTCCTTTTCTCACTCACCTGGGAAATCCCAACCACTCCTATGGCTCCAATGACCATGTTGTAGACCTGCCTACACATACAAATGCTCACAAAACCAAAACATGTTCAGTTGAAAGGCCCATCCCAAAAACTCATCATCTTCATCCAAAACCTGCTCCTCACATCATCTCCCCCATCTCGTGACCATGCATGAAGCCTCTTGAATGGACCTCCACTCCTGAGCACTGAGCCTTCCCTCTCCCTCACTCCCCCTGCCATCCAACCATTGAGGCCTATCGATTCTACCTCCCAAATACCTCTCCCTGCACTGCAATGGTCCTGGTTCAGGTCACCGTCATCTTGCTTGCTGACCATCGTAAGAGATTTCTCATAGTCTCCTGTCCCCAGGTCTGATCAATACTCTCACATTAAGTACTTTGATTGTCTTTATCGCCCTCAGAACAAATTCCAAACTCTTTAACTTGGCCTACAAGGCCCTTTATGATCTGGCCCTGCCTACTCCTAGACTCATCTCTATATTCCACCCTCATATATTAATACTGTTAATACTCTAACCCAAACAAATGCCATAGACTGAATATTTTTGTCCCCCCCAATACCAAATTCATATGTATATACCTAATTCCCAAAGTGATGGTGTTTGGAGGTGGGGCCTTTGGGAGGTGATTAGGTCATAAAGCTGGAGCCCTCGTGGATGGGACCGGTGCCCTTATGAAAGGGGCCCCAGAGAGCTCCCTGCTCCCACTGTCATGTGAGGACAGCTATGAACCAGGGCGCAGGGACTCACCATTCGCCAAATGTGCTAGCACCTTGATCTTGGACTTCCAGCCACCAGAACTGTGAGAAATAAGTGTCTGTTTTTTGTTAGTCACCCAGTCTGTGATACTCTCTTATAGCAGCCTGAATGGACCAAGACTTCAAACCACCTGCGCTTTGCATCCTCGTCTTTGCTTATGCTTATTCCTGACCTGGAATATTCTTTCTTGCCCTTTTGGCCGCCCACATCACACTTAACATTTCCTGTTCATTCATTCAGTAATTATCTATTGAGTGCCTACTATGTGCCGTGAGCTATTTTAGGCACTAGGATATAGTAGGAAGAAAAGAGAAAAGAATATAAATTTATGTGTTTATATTTTGGTTGAAGGAAACCGACATGAAGCATAAATAAGCAAACACGGTAGAGTATGTCAAATGGTGACAAGTGCTCTAAAAAAAAAAAACTAAGCAGGAGAAGAGGATAGAGGGTACAAGAGGGTGGCAGTTAGGTTTTTAAATAAGGTGGTCATGAGAGTCCTCACCAAGAAGACGACATTTAAGCTCTGCGTGGACCTCACTTCCTCCAGTAAGCCTTCTGGAAATTTTCCAAGTCCAGGCTAAGTGCCATTTTTCATGAGCTTCCATGCAGTCTCTAGCTCCTCATCACAGCACTTAACACGCTATATTTTCCTGTTGACTTGGGAGTATCAACTGCAAACTGTGGGGGCAGGGAATGAGTCTGTTATTTATTGTATATCACCCGCTCCTTGTGGATGTTCGTTATATGTTTATTGAACCAATAAATGAATTGACAATCACATTATTTACAAGTCATATGAAGAATTCATATCCTATTTATAGTCACGTTGTGTTTGACAAAGCGTTATCTCACCCGCTGACTCATTTCAGACAGGCAGGTATCATTGTCATTGTCCCGTTTTAGCTGACACTCAGAAAGATTACGTTTCTTGCCCAAGGTGGCACAGTAAGAGGAAATGCAGTTGAATCTCACCTCTTCCATCTCTAGAACCAATGTGCTTTGCAGAAAAAAAAAAAAAAACCAAAACCACTGCCTTCCTCAATCACATTCTGCAAAAACACAAACCCCCAATTCAAGTGCATTAACCATCCATGGCCAATGTACATTCGTTTTTTATCATGAAGGGACCTCTGCTCTTCCGTGGGTTCCCATATCTCCATCTCCCCAGAAAACTTTCGCCAAATGCTAACGCCAACACATAACCCCAAAGGTAAAACCTTCTGGGATTCCTTTATGTAGCCACTTGTCGTCACACTATTTTCCAGAACATTTACTGTCTTTCTTACTGTCCTTCTCCAAGTACACATTTAGCAGATCCATATGGACAACCACAGAGCGGGGATCAACTGAAGTACTCTCGTCTCTGGCACTTTTGAGCTGATGTCGCCTTTTCGATGTGTTAATTAAAACATGTGGGGTTCATAAAAGCTGCGGGCAGAATTGCAGGGAGTCAATTAGCAATAATTAATATCCTCTATCCATTGCCTGCCCCCCAACCGATAAAGTGTCACTCCATTTGGACACAAGGAACAGAGAAGGGGATTGGGTGACAACTCACTGTTTTACAAAAACTCTACTCTGAGAAGGGTGGGTCCCCTTAGAGCAGTTGAGTCTCTAAGGATTGAAGGATCATGCATGGTGGGGAAGTGAACCTAAGCTACTTTCACTTCAACGAGGTGACGTGAGTTGTAGGCGGGGTGGGACGGTTCTTGGTAGTTTTCCACTTGCTGCTTACAAGTTCTTACCCTCTTTGGTTCTTTGTCACTTGGCCCCATAAAACCGCCCACTTCGGGGAACTTAAACGCTTGTTCAGGCCACCCACCAACCCAGTGGCATGTGGGGATGAGGGTTAGAAGTTCACATACTCTTCCCCTTTGTTTTCTTCTGCTACTTTCTGCATAAGCACCTCTAAACAAGCCAAATGGTTATCATTGTTTCCACATGATTTTGTATTGGTTTCCTTCCATCCTCCCATTCTCAAGACGAGTGGGGATTGGGGGAGATTTAACTATTTAAGAAACGGTTCACAGAATGAGTAGGCACAGACAAGAGTAAGGCTGGATGCTTTGAAATGAGCTGCTTTGTCATTGAAGGGCTTATTTCCGCCCTGAAATACTTCCTTGCAGTTGAATAGATAGTGCAAAGGATAAACACTCATCTTTCTAGGGGAAAAAAATTGTTCTCTCAAGAAGCTGGAAAATTCTTCTGTAAGTGTAAACATTTAGGGAAAAACAAGAGATAAGTGCCCTAATTCTAGTAACTAGGGAGGCTCGATTGGCTCATTTGTTCTCACCTCCATCCCTCCTCCTCTGGAAGGTTCATGCTGCTTACGTTCCACTCCTGTTCACCCTCAAGGAATAAGATGCAACCCTTCAATCACTCTCCCACTTCCAAAGCAGATCGCTCAAAGAGCTGGACGCCTTTGAAAAAATGACTTTCATTGTGACAAAAACATATTACTTGCAAACAGAGCTGAGAGAAAAGAAAAACATTTTCTGTGATAGTTTTTCCTTTGGGTTTCGGAAAAGTGAGGAAGGTTTTCATTTTAAAAAAGCCATAAAGTTGTCTTAGAATGCACTCAACATAGATGAGAGCGAATAGCCATTAAAATAAATTATGGAATGATAAACCATTATGATCCTCCACTGTTTCTTTTCAGAAGGGTTTTTTCCCCCAGAAAATTTTAAAACATCTAATAAAAGCAAAATGTTTTAAGTTATGAATGGCTTTTCAGGAAAGTGTCCCTTTACCTCAAGTGTGACTAACAAAAAACAAATGAGTGAGATAAATCTGAATAAAAGAAAAGAAGTGGACCAAAGTGAATTACCTTCCTTCTCAGCTAGAGATTAATCTCAAGGGTTGTGCTGAACCATCATTCCTGGTGATCGTGGACCAAAGTCTATGGAAGTGTAAGTGACCTCACCAAGAGAGCAGGCGGCAGAATGCCTTGGAATCGGATGCCGGGTTCAAATCCAGACTAAGTCATTTCCTAGTTGTGTGTTCTGGACAAATTGCTCAGTTTCTCCACCCTGAGATCCCTCATCTATAGAATGGGAATAATAATAATACTGCCTCATCCATCACAGGTTGTAGAGAAGATTAAAAGTTAAAATGCTTAGAGACACAAACTACCTAGTATGGCACCTGGTACATTTTAAGCCATTGTTAAAAGATAACCGCCATTATTACTACCATATGGAACAGTCAGAAAAATGACAAACTGCTGCACAACACACACAATTTTTCCTCCTGTGTGCAAAGACTTGATGCTAAAGCATGGAGTTCAAGGTATTCCCATGTGGCAGCACGTTTAACCTGGGCTAAAAACCAGACTGAACAGTATTCGCAAAATCAGCTCACAAACTTTCAGGGTGTCAGGTCACATGGCATGGTGCTCAGGGATAGGGAGAGAGTACTGTGGACCGGATTTTGTCCCCCCTCCCCGCACCCCCATCCCTGCCAAATTCATATGTGGAATCCCTGCCCCTCCAGTGTGAGTATATCTAGAGACAAGGCTTTTAGGAGGTAAGTAAATGAAGTCAAAGGGTGGGGTCCTAATCTAATAAGGATTAGTGGCCTTCTAAGAAGAGCAGGAGGAAGAGCGATCTCTCTCTCCAAGGGCATGCACCCAAAGAACTTGAACTCGAAAGGCCATGTAAAGATATAGCAAGAAGGCAGCAGTCCGCAAGCCAGGGAGAGAGTTCTCACCAGAAACAGAACTGGCCAGCACCTTAATCTTGGAATCCCCAGCCTCCAGAACTGAGAAATAATTGTTTAAGCCACCAAAACTGTGGTACTTGGTTATGGGGGCCTGCAGTGACTAAGAGAGTAAGATTCCACTTTTTCCTTTCCCTGCAACCAGAAACCTGAAAACACGCCTTCACAGACAGAGAATGCCCCGTCCTAGTCTTGAGAGACGGCCAAGTGTGCATAAAATGTATAATGGTGTCCTCTGATTTTGAAATGCACCCAACCCCATTTTCCAGGTTAAGTAACTTTCACGTGGGGAAAACCCTTCACCTCCCACTGGAGAGCCATACTTTGCACAGCAGTCAGCTGGGGAATATGTTTTGCTGCACAATTCAAACCTGTAGGCAAGTTTGAGTGAGAAATCTACCTCAGTGACTTTTGTCCAAAAATTCCTTGAAACTAGAAGGCTCAGTGCTCTCCTGATGAGCATTTCTGCAAATGATTCACAAGTCTGAAGACAGATGTTATCAGCCGTGATTAACATAGTTTCCCCAAGGGAATGGGCAATGTCCCAAGAGAGATAAAAATGTAGACGGAGGATGAGTAAATCCTGAAACATTCTAGAAATTTCTGCGGAAATGAGGTTGATGGCCATGGATCCCCCTCCTCGCCAGCTCTACGTTAAGCAAAATGCTGCACAGCCCTCAAAGAGGAGGCCGCTGTACGACAGGGGCAAAGGCACTAGGCTGGGATTCAGGAGATCTGGGGCAAATCCATTAGCTCATGACATATTCATTGAGGGCACATTATGCGTTATGGTAAAGTGATGAGGATCAGAGATGAGAGCCAGACTATCAGGTCAAGTCCCGGCCCCACCCTTCACCAGGGCCACGTGGCTTGGGCGAGTCACTCAGTCTCCCCATGCCTCAGTTTCCCCTGAGAACGGTGTCAGCATGTCGTTAAATGTGTGTTTGCAGTTGTCGTTGCTGCTACCGGGGCCAGCTGGTCTACCCCAGTACTGGCATCAACACCCCCCTTCTGATACTTCATAGTTCCATGTGACTTCCAGCAAAACACTGAACTTGTATGTGCTTCAGTTTCCCCATCTGTAAGATGGAGACAGCAGCGCCTGCCTCACGGGATCATATGAGTGAGTGACATAAAATATGCAAAGTGCACAGTATAAAATAATTGCTCAGGGAATGTTTTTCTTGTTAATAATGGTTAATTTTCTTTTTTCTTTGACTTTCATCTCCTCCCCTTGCCCCCACCACCACTTAATTATTTACGATGCAAAATCCTTCTTGGCTCTGGCCACAGACAAACCCTAATAATGCTCGTGGATGAGAAAGGTTGCTCTCTTCTCTCCATGTGGATCTTCAATTTGATCATCTGTGGTCATGGTCTCACACACACAGCACATAGTGGAAGTCAAAATAATCATCTAAATCAGGAATCAGAAAGCTTTCTCTGTAAAGGGCCAGATAGTAAATCCTTTTGGCTTTGCCAGCCATATGGTCTCTGTCACAACTACTCAACTCTGCTGACATAGTGGGAAAGCAGCCGTAGACAATTCGTAAATGAACGAGTATGGCTGTGTTCCAATAAAACTTTATTTACAAAAACAGGCAGGGGGCTGGAACTGTCCCGTGAGCTGTCACTTTGCTGGTCCCTGATCTAAATTCATCCACAACAAATACATATGTGTGCCTCATATCCTGCGTGCTGGACACATAGCTGTCAATGAAATGAAGCCCTTGCCAAACCCGAGCTCCCATCATATTATAAAAGCATGTTACTATTTCCCACAGTGAAGAGACCAAGTGAAGACAGTTTTCCAAAAAGGGAATGATCATTTGTGTGAGATACTGCCAACAGTTTGCGGAAGCTGAGGACTGAGAATTGGCCATTGGCTTTGGCAACAAAGAAGTCATCAGGTGATACGAGCAGTTGCAGGGGAATGGTGGGGACAGAAGTCTGCCTGGAGTGAATTCCAGATGGACAGGAGGCAGGGCGATGGGAACCATGAGGACAGAGCAGGAGGAGAAAAGCACAGAAGCGAAGTGGAAGGTGGAGGGGACTCAGACTCAGGCTCGAGGAAGGGTGTTGTTGCTGGGGCTGTTTTCAGATGAGGAGATCAAAGCATGTTTGCACAAAGAATGATCCAGAAGAGAAGGACATTTGGATGCGATGACACAGGAGAGAAGGAGAAGTGCTGTTCTAGGGGGATGTTCCAGAGTGACGACAGGACGGGGTCCCCAGGGCCCAGGTGAGGGCAGGCCTCTGCAAGGTGCAGGCGCATTTCATCCCCGGTAACAGGAAGGCAGGCAGAGCAAAGGGTACAGACTCAGTTCTGGGAGGATGAGACGGTTCTTTTTTTTTCCCCCACTCAAATCAGAAGTACTATCTTCAGATGAGAATGAGAAGGGAAGTTCTGAGGAGAGAGAAGAACATTCAAAATGGTCAGAGTACATGGATCCGCGGCACAGAAATCAGCTTGCCAGGCAGCACTGAGGGGTGAGCAGCCAGCAGGCTGGTGTTTTTCTCCAGCTACTGCCCCTCACGGGAAGAGCTTTCCTACTAGGATCCTTGCTAGGCTTCTGGCCAGCCTACAGAATGAGTCCCTTCAGCTTGTTTGTCTACTTGTGGTGCAATCAGCAGAGTCCCAGGAGATGGCCTCAGGGACAAGAATCATATAGCCTATTCTCTCCACATAACAGTCTGGCTCTGTAAGGGGCTGATGTGGGGTAGGGGTAGTTCCCCTAGAGTGATCTGTGGGCATCATCCCCCAGAAGGGGGCTGAGGGACCGAATAATAGTCTGTGGTTAGGCCTGGGCAGATTCACTTGGCATCAGGTGACCTTGAATCTGATGTGACAGTGAAGTCCAGAATAATATTCAAAGTGTCCAAGACACAACACTGCCAAATCCTACTCTATTTTCAAAAGTTCTTGCACATGACTGTGTGCCCTGTATCTGTAGTGGGAGGCAACTCTAGTACTACCATCTACTAGTTCTTCGTATGTACAAGGCACTATGCTAAAATGTCTTAGTTCCAAGTAATCCTTAAAACAATCCAGCGGTGGGTATTATGGTTGTATTTAAAGTACGTGAGGCAGTACACCCGAACTCACATAGCAGAAAATACCCCCAGGTCTGCAAACCTCTACCTCTGGGACAGACTGAAAATACCTCTGATTCAGTTAGATGTTGTTTTTGATGGCAAGTAGCAGAAACTCCCAAAATACCAACTTAAACAAATTAAGTGGTTTGTTTTTTTTTTTTCTAGTGTAAAAAACCCAGAGATAAGCAGTTCAGGACTGGTAGGACAACTGCACAACCCCATCTAGAACTGCTGTTTGTTCTCGCTTTCTGCTCGCCTAGCCTTTGTTCATTTTTACCTCATGGTTATAAGATGGCAGCGCCACCTCCAGCATTGCATCAGCATTCCAAGCAAAAAAAAAAAAAAAAAAGTAAGGACAGAGGACAAAGGTGCCATCTTTTAAAGAGCTTTCCTAGAAGCCCCACCCCACCACATCCACTTTTCATCTCGTTAGCCAGGACTGCTGTAGGGCCACCTGTGGCTAAAAATATAGAATTTTAGCTGCATCCATTTCAATCCTAAAAAAAAGTGATGCTACACCTTCCACTGTTTCTCAAGCAGACCTCTTTGCCAATATTGCCAAGGCAAAATGCATTCTTCAAGATTAGAAAAGCCCGCTCCCCAAGTCGTTGGCCACGCAGTCAGGGTGACCTGAGTCGGTGGTCTTGTGCCGAGATGCTTCAAAGTCTTATTTAAAATGGTTGGACCCCCATGAAGCTCTACTACATCCAAGTTTAGGAAGAGATTTGGATAGGAAGGGGGCTGATGGGCTTTGTTGTTTATAAAATCAGGAATGCTGATAAAAGAGGTAAAGCTTTGAAAGCTTTGAGTCCTGCACCTGCTCATGGTCATCATTAACCGGCTTCAGCTGGAGGACACATCTGGTGGAACGTCAGTCTGGCTGTAAATTTCAGCCGGCTCTGTTAGATGGGGAGGAGCATGGCTGTACCCTTGTAGAAGGGCCATTTCCTTCATGGCATGAATACACGTGCCTGTGCGAGGTACTACTGCCTGAGCCCATGTCCCTCTAACAGCTCCCCCATGTGCCCATGTTACTCTGAATAGATCTTTGGAACACAGCATGTACAAGTCAGCATCTCACTCATCCAGCCGTCCCACCCTTAGAAAACTGGAGGAACCCAAGAATAAATATCTCGATTATCATAGGAGTTGGGGATCAAGTCCAGGCACTCACACTTCTGACGTCCAATAAATATTTGTTAAACAGAAAAAAAAATTAGAAGAGCCACATAGTTAATATTACTGGAATGTTTCTATGCATGCAAAGTGTGGTTATGTCACACAGAAGCTTCGACTCATCTTAAGGAAAACACCAAATTTCTTCAGATCAGTTTTTTTTTTTAATTTAAATTCAATTAGCCAACTTATAGTAACATCATTTGTTTCAGATGTAGTGTTAAGTAATTTGTCAGTTGCATATAATAGCCAGTGTTCATCACATCACGTGCCTTCCTTAATGCCCATCACACAATTACCCTATCCCCCTACCCACCTTCCCTCCAGCAACCCTCAGTTTATTTCCTAGAGTTAAGAGTCTCTCATGGTTTCTCTCCCTCTCTGATGACTTCCCATTCAGTTTTCCCTCCCTTCCCCAATGGTCCTCTGCGCTGTTTCTTATATTCCACGTATGAGTGAAGCCACATGATAATTGTCTCTCTCTGACTGACTGATTTTGCTCAGCATAATACCCTCCAGTTCCATTCACGTCAATGTAAATGGTAGGTATTTATCTTTTCTGGTGGCTGAGTAATATTCCATTATGTATATATATCACATCTTCTTTATCCATTCATCTGTTGAAGGACAACTTGGTTCCTTCTACAGTTTGGCTATTGTGGACATTGCTGCTATAACCATTGGGGTGCAGATCACTACATTTGTATCTTTGGGGTAAACATCCACTAGTGCAATTGCTGGGTTGTACGGTAGCTCTATTTTCAACTTTCTGAGGAACCTCCATACTGTTTTCCAGCGTGGCTGTACCAGCTTGCATTCCCACCAACAGTGTAGGAGGGTTCCCCTTTCTCCGCATCCTCGCCAACATCTGTCATTTCCTGACGTGTTAATTTTAGCCATTCTGACTGGTGTGAGGTGGTATCTCATTGAGGTTTTGATTTGGATTTCCCTGATGCTGAGCGATGTTGAGCACTTTTTCATGTGTCTGTTGGCCATTTGGATGTCTTCTTTGGAAAAATGTCTGTTCATGTCTTCTGCCCATTTCTTCATTGGATTATTGGTTCTTTGGGTGTTGAGTTTTATAGATCTTGGATACCAGCCCTTTATCTGATATGTCATTTGCAAATATCTTCTCCCATTCCATAGATTGCCTTTTAGTTTTGTTGACTGTTTCCTTTGCTGTGCAGAAGCTTTTTATCTTGATGAAGTCCCAATAGTTCATTTTGCTTTTGTTTCCCTTGTCTTTGGAGACGTGTCTAGCAAGAAGTTGCTGCAGCTGAGGTCACAGAGGTTGCTGTGGCCAAGGTCACAGAGGTTGCTGCCTGTGTTCTCCTCTAGGATTTTGATGGATTCCTGTCTCACATTTAGGTCTTTCATCCATTTGAGTTTATCTTTGTGTATGGTGTAAGAAAATGCTCCAGTTTCATTCTTCTACATGTGGCTGTCCAATTTTCCCAGCACCATTTATTGAAGAGACTTTCCTGCTTTGTCGAAGGTTGGTTGACCATAGAGTTGAGGGTCATTTCTGGGCTCTCTATTCTGTTTCATTGATCTATGTGTCTGTTTTTGTGCCAGTACCATACTGTCTTGATGATTGCAACTTTGTAATAGAGCTTGAAGTCTGGCATTGTGATGTTTCTTTTTCAACATTCCTCTGGCCATTCAGGGCCTTATCTGGTTCCATACAAATTTTAGGATTTTTGTTCCAGCTCTGTGAAAAATCTCAATGGTATTTTGATAGGTATTGCATTGAATGTGTAGATTGCTCTGGGTAGCATAGATATTTTAACAATATTTATACTTCCAATCCATGAGCACGGAATATTTTTCCATTTCTTTGTGTCTTCCTCAATTTCTTTCATAAGTGTTCTGTAGTTTTTAGAGTACAGATCCTTTACCTCTTTGGTTAGGTTTATTCCCAGGTATCTTATGGGTTTTGGTGCAAATGTAAATGGGATTAATTCCTTAATTTCTCTTTCTTCTGTCTCATTGTTAGTGTATAGAAATGCAACTGATTTCTGTGCATTGATTTTATATCCTGCCAAGGTGCTGAATTCCTATATGAGTTCTAGCAATTTTTGGGTGGAGTCTTTTGGGTTTTCCACATAAAGTATTATGCCATCTGTGAAGAGAAAGAGTTTGACTTCTTCTTTGCCAATTTGAATGCCCTTTATTTCTTTTTGTTGTCTGATTGCTGAGGCTAGGACTTCTAGTACTATGTTGAACAACAGTGGTGAAAGTGGGCATCCCTCTCGTGTTCCTGACCTTAGGGGAAAAGCTCTCAGTTTTTCCCCATTGAGAATGACATTCGATGTGGGCTTTGCATAGATGGCTTTTATGATATTGAGGTATGTTCCCTCTATCCCTACTCTATGGAGAGTTTTAAACCAATACCCCTGATGAACATTGCTGCCAAAATTCTCACCAAGATACCAGCCAATAGGATCCAACAGTACATTAAAAGGATTATTTACCATGACCAAGTGGGATTTACTCCTGGGCTGCAAGTGTGGTTCAACATTCACAAATCAATCAATGTGATACATCACATTAATAAGAGAAAGGACAAGAACCATATGATCTTTCAATTGATGAAGAAAAAACATTTGACAGAATGACTAATTCACCCCACAAGGAGCAGTATCCAAGGCCTTCATCTGCCACACAATCCAACTATCGAAATTTATCCACCAATTTCCCAAGCCATTCCCTGAGGATCTGGAATTTCACAAAGGAGACAGGCACAATTCCATTGAGAGCTCATTGCACCACTACATGTAGGAGCTAGAAAGACCCCTCTTCTTCTGTCTTTTTGGAAAGAAGACCCCTCTTCTTCCAAGAGCTTATGCTTCCAAAGAAACAAGATGCTTTTAAATCAGTTTACTTATGTATCTGATGGGCTAACCCCAATGTGTGGGTTAGTAAGGCTCAGTGGTAGCATCTTGCACTAGGGTGGTACATTTGTTATGGTTGATAAGCCAATATTAATAAAATGATTATTAACTGAAGTCCATAGTTTACCTTAGGACTCATCTTTGTGTAGTATAGTCTATGGGTTTGGACAAATATATAATGACATATACCCACCATTATAGTATTACACAGAGTAGTTTAACTGCCCTAAAAATTCCTTGTGCTCCACCTAACTCCTCCTTCCCCCAAACCCCTGACCACCACTGATCTTCTTCCTGTCTCCATAGCTTTGCCTTTTTCAGAATGTCATAGAGTTGGAGTCATACAACATGTAGTCTTCTCAGATTGACTTTCTTCACTTAGCAATATGCATTTAAGTTTTTTCTATGTCTTTTCATAGCTTGATAGCTAATTTCTTTTTATCACTTAATAATATACTACTGTCTGGATGCACAACAGTCTACTTATCCTCACCTACTGAAGAATATCTTGGTTGCTTCTACTTCTTGGCAAGTATGAGTAAAGCTGCTACAAACATCCGTGTGCAGGTTATTAGGTAGACATAAGTTTTCAGCTCCTCTGGGGAAACATCAAGGAGTACAATTGCTGGGTTTTATGGTAAGAGTATGTTTAGTTTTATAATACACTCTCAAACTGACTTCCAAAATTGCTGTACCATTTTGTATTGCAACCAACAATGAATGAGAGTTTCTATCACACCACACCCTGGCCAGGTGCTGTCACTTGGTGACACTTGGTGATGTCAGTGTCAATATTTTTTAATTCATTCATCCAATAAATATTTAATCTGCGCCTAATTAATGGCATGCACAGAGACAGTCAATCTCTTAAGTTGCTTAGAGTTCAGAATACCTTTAGGTTTAAAGTAGAAAGTTTTGGAAAGTACCGCATCTTTTTGATCAATGATTCTTAAACTTTAGTTGACATCTGAATCACTTGGAGGACTTGTTAAAACATAGACTGTAGTGGGCAGAGGAGAGAGGCAGGGCTCACCTCCAGAGTTCCAGATTCAGTAGACCTGGGATGGGACCCAAGAATTTGTCTTTCTAACAAGTTCCCAGATGCTACTGCTGCTGTTGGTCCAGGGACCACACCTTGAGAATCACTGCTTCTCAGGTGAAAGAAAAACGTCAAATGAGACTGCCACACCCTCCCTCGGGTATCAAAAAACACCAAATTGGACAACCACAACCTCCATATTAGGCTCTGTTTTAGGGCTTCTGAGATACACCTAACCCAAGGGAAAATTCATGACATCTGTGTTTTGTCTGCTCTTAAAAGATCTCAAGTCTCTCTGAAGGGGTTTAGTTTAAATCCCATAGGAAAACAGAACGGAAAACCATTTGTTAGGTACATTGTCCCTGTCTAGGGGAGCAGCTCTGAGGTAGGGAGGCCTAGCATGAGGATCCCTTCTGGAACATCAAGCAGATGTTGTTGTTGGAGGCTGTGCTAATGCATTTTGATGAGCATGAGTCACGGGGTTTTTTTGCAGCAGATGCCCTACCTCCTCATGCTAGAGCTTGTGCTGAGCCACCAAACACCAGATGACCCTAAGACCCTGATTATTTATAGTTTACTTCTCAAAGGCAACATCATCTGCAGGGCAGACCTGACTGTGACCCCAGGAATCAGGCTATTCCACTGCTACTTCTTGGCTTCTACCCTTACAACTTGTATTAATTATAGCCTCGTCTGCATCTCTGTCCTAGGAACCAGCTACCACTCCAACACAATGTTGCCCCAAGAGGGACCCTAGCTGTTATTACAATTTTGTTTGCCAACATTTGCTGTGCCTGACTATGCCAGAGATGTGCCAGGCATGTCACATGTCTTCTCCTTAGTCTTCCCAAAGGCCTCTTCCTGTTGGCATCACAATCCCAAGTCTACAGATGAAGAAATTGAGGTTCAGTGCAGGTAAGCCATTCACCCTAGGTCATTTAGCTAGTAAGTAGCAGGGCCAGAATTCAAATTCAGGTCAGGCTAATATTACAGACTCTCATATGGAAGGGTAGATATGAGCAGAGCAACTAAGATATAGACCTAGAAGATGGGAGGTAAAGTCTAGAATCAAGAACAAAAACTGGGGCACCTGGGTGGCTCAGTCAGTTAAGTGTCTGTCTTGGGCTCAGGTCATGATCCCAGGGTCCTGGGATTGAGACCTGAGTCAGGCTCCCCGCTCAGCAGAGAGTCTGCTTCTCCCTCTCCCTGCCCCCTGCTTGTGCTCTCTCTTGCTATCTCTCTCACTCAAATAAATAAATAAAATCTTTTTTAAAAGAACAAGACTTTTGTAAGACATATGTCCAGTTGGAAGTCTCCTTCCACCTTCCAATTACCATGGAGTTCTATTTGTATCCCATGGAAAACACTTCTCTTGGACTGTGGATTAATAGAATCATTTGTTTTTCATTAGTCTTATCCACTCTGGAGTCTTGTCCAAAGTTAGAGCTGAGAAAAGGTTTAGCCTGACCTGAATTTGAATTCTGGCCCTGCTACTTACTAGCTAAATGACCTAGGGTGAATGGCTTACCTGCACTGAACCTCAATTTCTTCATCTGTAGACTTGGGGTTGTGGGATGTTTAGGAAAAGGGTGGATGGATTAAAAGCAGTCAAACTGATCACATCTAGCACATAGATCTTGGTTTCTTAAACTGTTCTCTAATATAAAGATCCAGTGATTCTTGTAGAAATGGCTGATTCTAGGACTGGAGCAGGAAATACACAAGATGAGCCTGGGACACAGTATAGTGCCAGAAACTAAGGGAGTGCTCCCCCAGAAAAAAAGCCCCCACAATGATGGGGGCTTGTCAAAGGGACATAGGAACCAACTGAAAGAGTCTCCATTGACCAAAGCTGGAGCAGTTTGAGCAACAAAATAAAGTGGTATTGGACTATAATCCAAAAAATAGAGTTAATATCCATGAGTTCACGGTGATATTAATAACTGATTGAATAAATAAGTAGAAAGATTAGACAAATCTCCAATGCAGAAGAATCCCAGATTATTTGTGTAGATATTCCAACTCTCAAGGCGGTAAGGCATACTTTAGTGTTGGCTCCACATCGTGACTTCCTTCCAGAGAGGACAACATGGGAAGAGAGGGAAAAGAATAACATTATAGTGAAATCTGACAAACACTCTCTCAGGCAGGTGATTAAAGTCCACATCAACAATGATAAGTCAGGCTGATAGTATGTGCCCTGGATAAGCCTTGATAAAAATGACACTTTCCCTTTGTGCTCTTCCTCCCCAAAACCCATAACCCCAGTCTAATCATGAGAAAAAACATCAGGCAAATCCCAATTGAGGGACATGCTACAAAATACCTGACCAGTATTCCTCAAAACTGTCAAGGCCATCAAAAAATCAAGGAAGTCTGAGAAACTGTCACAGTTAAGAAGAGCCTAGGGAGACACAGTGACTAAATGTGATATCCTGGATGGAATCCTGGAACAGAAAAAGGACATTCGGGAAAAAAAACCCAGAAAATATTAATAAAGTATAGACTTTAATTAGTAACAAAGTATCAGTATTGGTTTATTAGTTGTAACAATTGTATCATATTAGTAAAAGACGTTAATAATAGAGAAAAGTGAGTGTATGGGAACTCTGTACTATCTTGGCAATTTTTCTATAAATCTAAAACTATTTAAAAATTTTAAAGTTTATGTTTTTAAAAGGTCATATCATGCCTTTAAGTAGGTGGGATTCCAGGTCGATTACTGTATGAATGGGGACAAGGGGAGCAATATAGAAAATGGAAAGGAAAGCAAAGCTATTTACAGTTCTCAACATGAATGGTCTTTCCATTAAGGATGCATTTTATTCATGTATTGTTATTCTAATAAAGATTGCTATATTTTCTTGGCTACATTGGGTCAATCTATTAGCTGCATGATAGAGGTTAGCACAACTATCCAAAAGCATAGATTTTTCCTTGGAAAGAGCCAGGATAGCTTAATAAGGAGTCTCCATCTCAGTTTCACAAGACCATTCCAGAGGATTTCTGAAAGGTCTGGTCCCCTTCTCAGGGGCTCTCAAAGGGCTTCTGGTTCCATTTCTAACCTCTAGCAGAGCCACAACCCTGTCTGTCCCAGCAGCCACAGCAGGTAGATGGCCAAGCACAATGGTTTCTGATAAAGGTCTGCACTTGCCTTATCTGTGTTTTGATGATCATGGCTTATCACACTCAAGCAACTACATGGTTCAGTTGAAAAGACACCCTACAGCAAATGGTTAAGACAATGGGCCAGAGTTTCCATAGTTCCATGAGTTCCATATTTGACAGCAAGGGGTCAGTCCTGCCATATTCCCAAGGAGGCAGTTTGTGGGTCAGATCCATCCCGCCTCATTCCCTGCACTGATCACGGAGAAACTGATCCCTGCAGATTGTGTTTACCAGGCTTCCAGATGAGTTTAGCTAAGGGGCAGCATTGGCAGGAGACTGAAGAGCAGGAAGAAGGGAGAAGCCAGGATATCTCTCCCCTTCTCTCTCTGCCTCATGGGGCATCTCAGCAGGGGCCGCATCTCCTTCATGGCTCCAGCTCCCACCAGACATGCCCACCAGGGTTGCTGGCTGACCCAGGTCCCCACTCTGGTAACATCCATCCTCTCTCTGACTCCCCAGTCTAGGGGACTCATGGCCTCCCACTGTTGCTGACTTCTGGATTCCTTCGCTGCCCTCTGTTTGGCTTCTCAGAGATTTCATCACCTGCGTAACCAATTTCCTCTATTAAATATCCTCTATTTAAAATACTTAGGGTGGATTTTGATTTCCTGATTAAACTCTGCAATATCTTAAGACCAGATTTTTTTCATTCCCATCCAGAACAAGAAAAAGACACACACACACACACACACACATACACACACATATACTTTGAAAGCACTTTGCATCTTTCTTCCTTATTTTATATCATAACAGTTACTGTTTATTAGGAGCAGTTTGCTGAGCAGGTGGATTCCTATCACTGTCATCAAGTAGGGAAGTCGTAGAGGACCTGAGAGAATGATCTAGAGAAACTGGGATGACTTCATATGATCTCCCGGCCCAACAGCACCAGCAAAATCATTATCTGAATCTTCCCTACAATTAACAAATCTTTTGGCTACACACTTTTAAAAGACTCTCCATGCTCACACAGTGAAGGAAGCAATGCTCTTTGCTCGCTGTGATGTCTAAGGGAGTCATCCCAGTATTTCTAGGTTAACTAGATGAACTACAAAGAGCACTTCCTTCATGGCTGAAGAAGAAAGATGTTGTGACTGTGGATTAATATTGGCATCTTCATCTGGTCTAATTGACTTCATGTGGCCCCTAGATGCAGTGGCTTGGGGTGTTTAGAGAGCTAGGGTTGTTTTATAGTAATTAAGGACTATTTGGTTGAAGGTGCATTTGTTACTTTGGGGCGGGTTTGCTTTCATTTGTTTTCATTGCTGTCCAATGTCACAGATTTTGCCTAAGTTAACCAGATAGTTTAAAACTAAAAAGTTCACTTGGGCAGGGCCTGGGGGGCACAGTCAGTTAAGCATCCGACTCTTGGTTTTGATTCAGATCATGATCTCAGGGTTGTGAGATCGAACCCGGCGTCGGGCTCTGCTCTCAGTGCAGGGTCGGCTTAAGATTTTCTCTCTCCCTCTCCCTCTGCCCCTTCTGCTCCTGCTTGCTCTCTCTCCATCTCTCTCTCTCTCTCAAATAAATAATCTTTTTTTAAAAGATTTTATTTATTTATTTGACAGAGAGAGTGTGAGAGAGGGAACACAAGCAGGGGGAGTGGGAGATGGAGAAGCAGGCTTCCCGCCCAGCAGGGAGCCCTATGTGGGGCTCAATCCCAGGACCCCAGGACCATGACCTGAGCTGAAGGCAGACGCTTAATGACTGAGCCACCCAGGTGCCCCTAAAATAAATAAATAAATCTTTTTAAAAAAATTCTCTTGGTCCTAAAATAAAGCAGTTTGGATCCACCCAAATTTATCCAAAAATGATCAGTGCTTTATTGGACTCCTTGCTAAATTGATCTAACATCCATGTCCTTTCAGCAACAAACATCATTCCAGATTTATGCACAGGGTAAATTTCAGAAAGCATTTTCTTTGAGGACCAGGCAACTCTTGAATGATCAAGTACACAGGAATCAGTATATGAATACACAAGTACATATATATTCAGGGAAGATCATGAACAGCTTCACTAAATTACTTTTTTACCACTTAAAAACTGTTTGCTGCAGAAAAATGAGAAGTGCCACCAAATGGGTTTTATTGTTTTTCTTTTGCTTTTATCAACATGCTGCAATCACATGCATTGAAGGACAAATTCTTCTCAGAAGACACTGAGAAGCAACTTCTTAGAAATGCTGTTTGTGGGCAGATGATAACCATAACTGCAAAAGGACAAGATACGTGAATCAATCAGCAAAAGCAAAGGCTTAAAGTAGTCCCCATGTTTGGCAGTTCGAACTTTCCCTGCAATAAATAGACACACAGTGAAACAAGTTTCCATGGCCATTAGCAAAAGGAAACCAATCTTATTCTCTGCTGCCACAATGTGCTGTGATGGATTAAAAATATATGAAGGTTTTTTTTACCTCCAATGGCTCACAACTCTGGGGGTCTATCAGGATTGCCTGGCCGGTTGATACAAAGCAAATTCTTGGCTCTCGTTCACACAGGCTAGGTAGGCGATTAGGAGACCAGAAATCTACAACCGAAACAGGTCCCCTCGACTCTGATGCAGAAGGGTCTCCAGATCATGTTTTGAGACTTGCTGGATGGGGCACCACTCAGGAGAAGACACAGCCCCGACCCTTGAACACAATATGTTTGGCATATTTGATTTTTAACTTGACAAGTGCCACCAGTTGTATTGTAGAGGGATTAGCTGATGGAGGGAAGATGGTACCCAAGGGCTGGGACAAGACGTTCCTCGCTTGGTCCGTGCATGGTGGTGGCTCCTCAGTTCCTTTGCTTGCGTGAACATCTTGTGCGGATCCCTCAAGCACGTCCCGCACTTTCATTCCGTGGGCTCTTTTCCGAGGAGGCAAAGGTCATTCAAAGAACAAATCACTTGTCTTCCTCACCAGCATCCCTGCAGAGGTCCAGTAAATATTCTTTAGAGTGTGGCTGGCACTCTGCAAAGGCCCAGAGGTCTCTTCGAGCTGGTGCCTGGACAAGGTTTGACGTTTGGGCCAAATCTGGAATGGGTTCCTGAAAGCCAACATTGGAGCACTGGGGACTGAGACCTGCCAAATCATGTGTCAGGAATGTCTAGTTCCTTCCCCATGAAGGGTGGCAGTGTTTAATGAAAAAACACAGCTCTGAAAGTTGAGACACTCCATGCGTTATCCATATTCATTAAAACTGGGAAAAAACCCAGGAAACGCAGACATCTCCCATCACCGACACTTCACCTTTCCCCCCCCTGGTTATTTCATACAAATGCCACAGAAGCTGTTCTATAAGGACATACCGCTCTGCAGGCCACTGTCCCCTTTCTTTTTTTTTTTTTTTTTAAAGATTTTTTTATTTATTTATTTGACAGAGAGAGACGCAGCGAGAGAGGGAACACAAGCGGGGGAGTGGGAGAGGGAGAAGCAGGCTCCCCACGGAGCAGGGAGCCCGATGCGGGACTCGATCCCAGGACCCTGGGATCATGACCTGAGCCGAAGGCAGTCGCTTAACCGACTGAGCCACCCAGGCGCCCCACTGTCCCCTTTCTTCTCATCCAGCCTGATGCTAGGCAGTGGAAGGGGAGGTGTGGGGGTGGCAAATTAAACAAAACCTTTAAAAACAAGATTCTGGCTGGGACGTCCACCACACAGATTACCAAGTGGATAGGCATTTTATTTTGTCAAATGAAAGGGCTAGTTTATATCTTCCCTGGATCATTTTCTAACCTAACTGCAGGGGAAACATTCTCAGAAAGAAAGACTTTCTTGTTTGTTTGCCCTTCATAGTGCCACTGGTCCTCCCACATGTCGAAGCTGGGCGGTGATCGGCTTCTGCTGGGCGACCAGGCCAGCTAGCAGACTTCGTGAGGGACTGACCAACACCAGAGTTTCATTATGGTCACAGTTGACTCCGAAGCCCTTGGGAGCATCGTGTTTAAAGGTAGACCACATTCCAAGCCCATCTTCTGTGGATAACAGTTCATTTCGCTGGCTCCTTGCAGCAGGGATCTATAGCTAAATGCCTATAATCTATAGACTGGTCTTTTGTTTGCTTGTTGGTTGGTTTGTCTGAGGTTTTGTTTTTGCTGTTAAGCACCTAGCCATTTTCCTTTGAAAGGAAGCCATGGAAAGATAGCTCCCCAGGAACCACAGGGAATACCCTGCCACTGGTCCATGATTGAGTCTCTAACTTCAGTTCTTTCTCATCAAGTAAAAGAAGGGCCATATGCACCCCAATGTTCATAGCAGCAATGTCCTCAATAGCCAAAGAGCTGAGATGCCTTTCAACAGACGAATGGATAAAGAAGATGTGGTTCATATATACCATGGAATATTACTCAGCCATCAGAAAGGATGAATACCCAACTTTCGCATCAACATGGATGAGACTGGAGGAGATGATGCTGAGTGAAATAAGTCAAGCAGAGAAAGTCAATTATCATATGGTTTCACTTATTTGTGGAACATAAGGAATAGCATGGAGGACATTAGAAGAAGGAAGGGAAAAATAAAGGGGGGGAATCAGAGGGAGAGATGAACCATGAGAGACTATGGACTCCGGAAAACAAAATGAGGGTTCTGGGGGGGGGATGGGTGACCCTGGTGATGGGTATTAAGGAGGGCACGTACTGCATGGAGCACTGGGTGTTATACAAAAACAATGAGTCGTGGATCATTACATCAAAAACTAATGATGTATTGTATGGTGACTAACATAACATAATAAAATTAAATTAAATTTAAAAAAACAAAAAATAAGTAAAGGTAAGGGAGTGGGGGCGTGGCCAGTGTCTGCCTCTCTCTCTCTCCCTCTCTCTCTCTCTCTCTCGATCTGGGTGCTCACTGCACCCCCCTTTCCTTCCTCCAGCAGCCGCTGTGTGCAGACACAGACCAACGCTGGGAAGCATTCGCTTCTCGGTTTGCTTCTCCCCATGTGACTGCTGGCAAGTTTCTGAGCTGTCCTGAGCCTCCTTTTCTCAGCTGATAAAATAGGCAGAGATAATTCCTCCAAGAATATGGAGGTGAACCCGGGGAGGGAGGGAACATAAAAGGGGTCTAAAGGACGGCTCTTCCTTTGGGTTTTGGGTTTTGTCTTTTTTCCATGGGAGGTGACAGAGTCAGGGATGGGAAGGAAGTGTGGTTGTGGGCTTGGTACTCAGAAAGTCTCTTCATTAGTGAAACTTTCAGGTGTCCTCCTTCGACCCACACTTGTAGTGACGCTTCAGCCACCTCACCGTGCAGAGATCTGACCATCTCGATCTGAGCACCCTGCACGCCATCCAGAGCTGACCTTCCATGCAGTCTCTTAGATAGCGGTGATGATGAAACCATTTCCTGCGGAGAAGAATGCAGCCATGGTTCTCACCAAAATGACCTAATTTCCCAGAAACCGTCTTTATACATATTTTGAATGCAAATAAAAAGCAACCTTTAAAATCGTCATAAAGGGAACTTTAAGGGGTCTACAATACCTCTGAAATCAGACGAATGTCTATGTGTACTTGTGTGCAGAATGAAGTTTCCAAAGGGAGCCTCTGCAGCTGCACTTCCTATAAAAATAGAATATGAGCATGTATGCAATTTAAAATTTTCTGGTAGCCGCACTAAGAAAGGAATTAAGTTAATTCTAATAACATATTTTCTTTAACCCAATATATCCAAAATATTATTGTTTGAACGTGACATCAATATAAAAAAATTGTAAATGAGATATTTTACATTTTCTCTTTTTTACTAAGTTCACATTCTAGTGTGTGTCTCAGTTCAGACTAGCCTTATTTCAGGTGCTCAAAGGCCACATGTGGCTAGTGGCTCCTATCTTGGACAGTGCGTATCTATAGCTTTTTGCAGATTTTCACAACCCATTGACAGAAAATAGTGTTACCAATGGCACAGTGAACAGTGAGAGAGATTATCGTTGAAAACTTCCAAAACCAAGTTCTTGGTAGTCCCAGTAACAATCCAAAGGTCTCCTTATGAGCTCAAAAAGACTTTCAGATAAGTTATCTCATCAGACCCTTCCGACAACCCATGATGTGGATAGGGCAGAGGTCATTTTCTAGTATTATAGCTGAGAAAACTAAGGCTTAAAAACATTAAGTAATTGGCCCAAAGTCAAACAGCTAGAGGTTGGTGGGTTGGGGACTTGAACTGGGTCTTGGGACTCTACGTCTCTGGGTTTGGCTGAGAAAGAAGCAGTTGCCTCCCTCCCCCAGCACATTGCTGACAAAGTGGCTCTCGTTTGCATCCCCCACCAAATAATAAGGTCCCCTGCTGCATCGCCCACACCTAACACAGTGCTTGGCATGGAGCAGGCACATGGCTCCTACTTGGTGGATCAAATTCAACTGAACCAAAAGAGTGATCCATACCAGATGCCCTCACAGTCATCGCCAAACCTCTCCGTCTCTGAAACTTTCGGTGAAGCCAAAACCACAAAAACCACTTACATGCTGAGTTGTCTTTTGTCCAACCTTTGAGGCCCTCTCATTCCCCACACACAAAATAGATCTTAGGATTTTTGTCTGGGCAAATAACCTTCATCGTGGCTCTCTTTCAAAGCTCACTGAGGACTTTCTCATGGAAATGCACACCTTCTGTGGCAAATGCACCTTGAAAGTAGATTCAGTCTGACTTGTGATTTGGATGTTAACTGCCACCCACCCAAGACCACCCAGAGGAGCCCAGGGACCACCCCGGGAGCCTGGTGAAGCTGCAGTACCAGGGAAACACCTCATTGCCCCTCTACCTTGCCAGCTGGGGTTGGGGTGAATCACACAGACCTGGGAGAGCGATAAAATCCCTGACAAGTGTTGTCAGAGGATGGCTGGAAATCTTGATGGAGACACAGGCCTGTTCCCAGCTGGCCCTGGGCAGGTCTCTACCCCTCCCCTCCCACCCCATCAGCACGTCTCCTTCACTGAGGCTCTCTTGCCTCCCTGTGTGGCGGCCTGGCATCCCACATCTGGTTACTGTGCCAGGATTTCATGGAGAGCCTGGGCCAGGTGCTGAGAGCTGCTATCTGCTCAGAGGTGTTAGGAGGCTGGAGCAAGGCAGAAATCCAGGACCGATGCTTTCTGCCCCATGCCCTCATCGCCTTCTTCTTGCCAGCTCACCACTGGGCACCAAAGAGGAATTTCATGCAGGGGGTACAAACAAAAGCTTCTTCTGAACGTTTTGTGCATTCCTTAAATCAGCCTGGCAAACCTTCCATAGCTCAGGAGCCCACATGTGCCCCCTACAAATGCAACCTGGGGTCCAACCAAGTCTTAGGCTCTTTTTGTCAAATGTGTCGTGTTTTCGTAATGCTTCTCCATGAATTGGTTTTTTCTGGAGAACACCCAAAATTGCATTCACCTTTTGGTTGAAATAATACTTTTTTAATGAGCAAACTGAGCTAAGTGCTGTGACACATTCAAGATTTGGCCAGTTAATAACCGAGTGCCTCCTGTCCCAACGTGTCAGAGTTCTAGGCACTGGGGATACTAAGATGAGTCAATCATAGAGTCTCTTGTAGAAGTTACAATCTAGTGGTTGGGAGGTGGGGGTGGGTAATGAAGGGACAGAAGATAAACAAGAAGACTAATCAAACAGATCATTCTAATAATCCTAAATGCTATGAAGACATTAAACCAGGATAACAGAGCACAGAATTATGTTGGGATGGGAAGTCCACTTAGAAAGGCGATCTGAGAAGGCTTTTCAGAAGAGATGAACAGGAGCTGTGGAATGAATAACAAGGAGCAGCCCGGCACATGGAGATGCAGGGAAGAATGTGTTAAGCAGAAGGAACAGCCAAGGCAGGAGTGAGCTTGGCGGGATGGGAGGGGCCGACATGGCCGGAGTGTGGTGAGCAAGGGGCAAGTAGGGAGGACTGATGTTGGGGGTCTTTAGGGACCCTACAAGTATGGATTTTATTTGAAGCATCAAGCAAAGCCATCAGAGGGCACAGAGCAGAGGAGTGATGTGAGCTCACTGAGGCTTTTCAAGGTTCATAGAGGCTGCCGCTGGGGATGAGTGGGGGAAGGGGCCAGAAGGAAAGCAGAGGGAGGGTTGTGGTGGCCTCCTTCAAGGACATCCCAGTCCAGAGAAGGAGCAGACACAAAATACCTAGGACCCGGGTCAGGGCGAGCTAACAGAGCTTTGAACGAAGGCTGAGACCCCAGCCAGTGGTTCCCAATGAGGAGATTCTGCTGCGGTAGGGCTGAGGTCAGGCTTCGGGAAGGCCACATCTTGGGTTCGGTCCCTGACGCTAAGGGTTGCTAGACTGCTTATTCTCAGATTGTTCCACAAGAAAGAAAGAAAATTTTATCTTGTTTAAATCTCTTCTTGAAGTGGGTGAGTCCCCTTTGGGTTTGTCTCCCTCATGACCCCCAGCACAGACTGCGTCTGGCATTGAACCAAAGTAGAGCAAGGCCCACCTGACGGACCCCAGGGAGAGAAGACGTTGGTAAGGCCGAAGGATGGGGAACCAGCCTTTGTCTTGCAGCAAAACCTCCACATGCAGGTGGAGGCTTTGAAAGAAGACCTGAATATGGTCAGACTTTTCTGCCAGTCAGTTCTGGGGCATTGATCAGGTATGCGGTGAGGTGCCCTGGCTGCCCTCAGCCCCACAGAGGGGGAAGGGCAGAGAAATAAAGAGACACCAGGGGAGGAAACACAAGTCCGCTCACGTGAAGGGAGGGACAGCTGCTGGCAGAGAAGAGCGGCCGTGACCTTAGAGGAGGCAGGCTCCTTGTACCAGAACTGAACTGGTTTTAAGATTGGGTTAGAGGGAGGAGAGCTCCTCTGTAAAAACAACTCATGTCTGAAGGCAACAGGCCCCCCAGGGGTCAGGAGGCAAGCGTAGGCCACAGTGCAAAACAGATTCCACCGTCAAAAATCGCTGAAGAGGGGCAGACACTAGACTGCGGAGAAATGAAGATGGTGAAGGACAGAGGAGAAAACCCTTCTGTGGTGACCTCTCCCGAGTCAAAGAGCCACCCATCTAGGATGCAGCCCGAGCCTGAATGTCGGTCCGGGGAGCCCCAGCACTCCGCAAGATCCGACAGGAGTCCATGTCAGGTATCCTGGAAGCACACAACACATGGAGTGGAAAAGTACCAGTCCTAAAGGTTGAGCCATAGTTGCTTTCCAGGTATTTCCTCCTCGGGCTGCTCTGCCCCACCCACCACGGGGAAGGGGTGAAGCTGGAGATAAGTGGACTCTGAGGTCCAAGGGCGTGGGCCTGCACGGCAAAGCCACAGCAGCTGAAGGCCTTGCTTCTGGATGCCTCTCTAGATCTTCTTCTCTGCCTTGTCCCCTTCTTCCTTGCCTCAAGGCAGCCAGTGTGGTAACCATGCTCCGAACCCCTTCCAGAACAGTCTTTGAGAGCCTTCCTGTGAATGTCCATACTCCACGCCATAAAGGCACGCCAGTCCTACTGTGTATCTGGAAAGGCAGCCTATTCAAAGCAGTTCACTCAGAGCCATGAAGAGTCCAGAGCAACTCCACCTTCCCAGGGCTATTAACAATTTAAAATAGAACCCCAGGAGCACTGGGTGTTATACACAAACAATGAATCATGGAACACTACATCAAAAACTAATGATGTAATGTATGGTGATTAACATAACATAATAATAAAAAGAAAAAGAAAAGTAAGACCGCTATTTCAAACTAAGTAAGTGATACGGTCCTAAATGCAAAGGAAGCATTAGAAATGCACACAAAAATATACTCAATAGCCTTAGTTCACAGAGTTAATCGGAAGAAGGGAGGCCAAATAACAAATTTTAAGAGATTGTTTCCATTTGTTTTGTGTGTTATTTTGTTTGCTTGTTTTACAAAAATAAAGATCAAGAGAGGGAGTGTGAAAAAAATAAAATAAAATAAAATAGAACCCCAGAGAACACAAATGGGCCTCCATGTCAGTGGCTCAACCCAGGTAAGCCCTCTGAATCCCCTGTGGAACTTTACAAAATGCAGATTTTGTATTTCCACTCCCCATCTAGGTAAACAGAATACTCAGGAAAGGGGGTGGGGTGGGGCCAGGAATGTGCAATTCTCAACCTTTTGTTTGAGGGATTCTGATGCCTGCCAAGGCTGAGAACCGGGGCTCTGAGGCAACGTCCAACGAATGCTTGAGCTCCAAGTTCTCTCAATCACAAGGTGTAAAAAAGTAAAAGTATACCAACACACACAGAATTCACATAAAGATTTCAAACTGCTGTTCCTATCGTATTCCCCCAACTCCCACGGCTCCTGCCTCTCCCTCAGGCCACCTGCGTGTGGAGTCCAGCCCTTCAGATTGGAAAAGGCAATGCGGAGAAGAGAAAGGAGAAAAGGAAGGTATCGCTGATGCCCTTCAAAGCCATCTGAACCTGCACCTCTCTGCAGCTCCCCCCTCCCCAGAGACTGGCAATAAATCACTACAAATAAGTAGCAGCTATTGATAATTTCCTTCCCAATTAGGGCCATGTTTAATCTCTTCCTGTCAACCAGGATGGTCTGTGGACAAAGGATTTCTGATTAATTATAGCCATCGCTGCCTTAGTGTTAGTTCTCTTCAAAAACAGTATTTCATTTCACTTTTATTAATGAGGGGCAGACTTGAATCTCTTGGCAAACCCAAACCCAGTTAATATTTTTATTATACTATTGTTCCCCAACCTCCAAGTCTTCAAAAACCCAACAAGTGTTGGCCCCTTTAAAGGGCCTTAATTAATTTGTTAATAGGCATTCCCTGTTTAAGGACGTGATCCTGAACAAGCACACACAGAAGCCATCGGCCTCATATGTAACTTTCATTGAGTTACTCCCGGAATCTGGCTATGGCCCCTATCATGTCTCAAATTTAAATTAAAACCATATTTCCCATCAAGGCCTCCACCATCAGCTCTCCCCCATCTAAGAGTCTTCTACTTGTGCCTCCTCCCCTGATTTGTGGCTTCTTTGCCTCTTCCTGGAATCCTCCCATCCTCGCTGTGCCATCTGGCACACTCTCATTCATCCTTTAAGATGGAGACCTACACACTCTACCCTTTCCAGAAAGTGTTCTGTACCTTCTCCAGCAGGGTTTACATCTTCTTCCTCTAAGCCTGCCTCTGCCAGAGCTCAGACATATTGTTCTGGAATCTCTGCACCTCCTTTCAATTCCTCAAGTGCCGGAGATGGTCGTTGCTCATGTCTGTACCCCAATTGCCTTGCACAAACCTGCCCATGGTAGGTCGTCAATATACTCTGGGTGAATTGAATGAATGTACAAATGAGAAAAGCCCACTCACACAACCCAATCTCTCCTCCATCTTTCTCAACTTTCCTGCTTTTGGCCTAGAGTAACCTGAAGACCTCATATACCATGAGGGCAGGGGTGGTGTCCATTCTCTTCCCATTGCATCTCCAGGGCCCAGAATGGTGCCCAGCATGTTGTAGATGCTCAATGGATATCTGTTGACTCTATGGATCAATCCTTCAAGCTTATCGCTCTAAATCCACCTCCTCTGCCCAGCTCTCTCCATTTCCCAGAGGACTGTCTTCTCCTCCTGCTTCCACATCCCCATGGCACGACTAAGTCAAACATAACAGAAGAAGTAAGAGGGCACAAAAACCCACGTCTGGATAAATCAATCATTTCAGGAGCTTCCTGTCTAAAAGTAGATATGCTCTGATAATTCATTGGACTACCGCTCAAGAAGACCAACATGGGTGTCAGAATAAAAGCCACTTTCTATAAATCCCCATTCACCAATCATCCTATCTTAACTAGGAATTTTGGTGCAAATGTACTGGTTTGGAGCTTCCATAAATTCTTCCCAATATGATACAGTCCAGAAAGTGACCATGTACTTATTTTTCCCCTAAGTACAAAAAAAAAGGAGTCTGCGGGACAAACTTTATGGGTAACTATTAGTTATTATTATTAATCAAGTAACTATTTGAGTAGGTGGAAGAACAGAGTATTCTGCTCTGTTAAACACTGTGGTTGATAGAGAATTGTTTACATCACTCATCCAGCCGTAAGTTTCCAAGAATTAGAACACAATGAAATGCACTTCACAGTAAAAATCTATTGAACGGGATCCAATCTTTCTTTGATGGTTACATGGCCCCAGGATCATTATCAGCAGCAATATCTTTTTATAAAAGGTATAGAGGCATTGAGGTTAAAAAAATCCATTTGAAAGGGTGTTGTGTGTGTTGGCTGGGCACACACTGCCCCTCCACACACATTGGGTCAGTCTGTATCTCAGTGCCCACCCTGTAATGATTTCATGTCAACTCCAGTGACCCTTCTTAACTGGCCTGTTTACTAATAAAACCAGCCACTGAACCACCCCTCCAGCCCTCCCACTCCCAGACTCCATCTCCTTGCAAATTCCAGTGGGAAACTCAATTGTTTTATTTTATCTTAGCTTTTAGTTTCCTCCCCCTTTTGTTTCTCTTTCTGAAGATTAGAGCCATAAAGGACTTTGGGGACAGCCAACAAGCCCTAGAGGGCCAAATTAATCCTTTTTAAGGCTTAGGTTAGTCCTTTTTAAGGCACCTGCATTTTGAGGGGTCTATCAGGACACAAGTGAAAAAGATGATTTGACCATCTGCATGCAAGGAGCCAGGTGAAAAACTGGAAGGTCAATCTACTTGGACCTTGTAGTTAGGCTTGGAATCCGTGATAGATTTGTCACAACACGACTATCATGGTATTTCCAATAATAACATCAATACTACTACTACTAATAATGACTATCATTTTATGAGGTAGGTGTTATTATCCCCCTTCTACAGATGAGAAAACTGAAGCTCAAACACGTTGTATATTGTTAGGATCCAAAGCTAACAAAGAAGGTTGCTGATACTCAGACCCATCTGTGTGATGCCTAAATTCAATCTCTTAGCTACTCTTCTCCTCTGAGGTCATTTTCAGCCGGGGTCTGTAGGTATTCGTGCACACACACACTTCCCAATGTTAGAGGCCATTTGTGATTATTTTGGCTGCATTTGGGAAATGCTCCATCTTGTAGATGGATCTTGTGGGAGGCAGTCTAGAATGTTCTGGGGCAGAAGCTGAACATGCTGACTCCTTTCTTTCCCAGCCAGTCTTGCTGTTAGGGCTCAAGCATGTGGCCTGGGCTCAGCCCATCCAGAGTCTGACTCGGGAGTGGCAATGGTGGGAAGCAGACCCCACAAGAAGCTGTCCAGCAGCAGCCACTGAGGCCTCCACACTGAGGGCGGAGCCAGCAGGGTCAGTGTCCAGACTGGGTGAGTGGTGGTCTGCTGGGGTCCTGGCTATACTCTTTGCTTCCTTCTGTCCTATCTGAAGACTTCTGTTGACCTTCAGGAGCTTGGCTTACCACAAAAGCCTGATGGATACACCAGCTAAGGGCAACCATCTCAACACAGAGCGTCAATGGCCTAATTGTGTCACACAGGTCCTGTGGGGGTGGAGGGAAGCTGACCAACCAGTGAGCCTCTCCCGCCTCCACCACGGAACTCCTGAACTCCACACGTGGCCCACAGTGGGAACAGTACTCAACGACCTTTCCAAGCAGGACAACCCCTTTGAGTATCTGTAAGTCTTCTCCGGTGGCCATAACAAAATACCACAGACTTGGGGGCTTAAACAATGGACGTTTATGTTCTCACAGTTGTGGAGGCTGAAGTCTGAGATCAAGGTGTCGACATGGTTGGTTTCTCCTGAGGCCTCTCTCCTTGGCTTGGGGATGGCCATCTTCTGGCCTTGTCCTCATATTGTTTCCTCTGTGCCTCTGTGTTAGAGTCGCCTTTTTTTTTTTTTAAGATTTTTTATTTATTTGAGAGAGAGAGAGAGAGCAAGCAGGAAGCAAAGGCAGAGGGAGAGGGAGAAGCAAGCTCCCCACTGAGCAGGGAGCCCGATGTGGGACTTGATTCCAGAACCCTGAGATCATGACCTGAGCTAAAGGCAGACGCTTAACCAACTGAGCCACCCAGGCGCCCCTGAATCACCTCTTCTCATAAGGACACCAGTCAGAATGAATTAAGGCCCACTGCTACAGCTTTATTTTTTAACATAATCACTGCTTTAAGGGCCCTGTCCCCAAATATAGTCACCTTCTGCGCTCCCAGGGGTTAGGGCTTTAACATATGGATTTGGAGAGGGAACACAGTTCAACCTGCAATAGTTTCTAATCATTTTGTGTGTCCTCATTATACTTGCGTATATGCCCAATGTTAGCATATGTTAAGTGAGGATTATGGAATGAAGATTTATTAATAAAACATGAAAATCGGTATTTCATTCATCCCAACACTCACATGCATTTGAGACTTGCACTTGAGGAAGTGGGAGGCACATCAGTGTGTGGACAACAGCTGGTACACAGCCTGGGTCAGCCCCTCACAATGCCCCTTGGCTCCCCAGGGTCTGGCACCCGGTGGCTAGGACCTCGTGTCTGGTCCGGGTGCTGCTCCAGAGTCCAAGCTGGCTGCTATGCAGGGAGGTGTCAGAGAGAAGAGCAGCACTTCTTCTCAGCCTGCCTGGCTGAGTCCCCAGCTCCTCACAGATCACTTGGACCTGTGGGCTTGGACGCCATGCTCTCAGCCCAAGGTCATCGTGAAGTCAGTGGCTGCTTGGCGCCAGACTCCATCTTGCTCCCCTGTAGAGGCCGTGTGGCCGACACACTCATCTGTCAGCAGGCTGACCCCTCAGCCACCTCAAGGGTTTGCCTGCCACCTGAGCCCATGCTTACGTGGAAAGAAGTGATGCCAAAGGGGCTTTGCTTTAAACAGGAGAAACAATACACGTGTTTAAGCAAAGGCCTAGAGGAGAGTTGTTAAATGTCCCCATAACCTAATCCTCGGTGGAATCAATTACCTATTTCCAGGAGCCTTGTCCTTCTTCTTAGTTTTAAATATAAGACACAATCCTCTCATCTGAGGTTAAACAGCAGACATCACCTTTTTCCCCAGAAAAATTACTCATGGGAGAATTGCAGATCCCCACCCTCCTGGGAACTCTGATGCTCCTAGCAGGGCCAACCCTCTCCCTATCTTTTGGCAAATCAAGCAGCCTCCATGGAGGGTTCTTCTGGAAGGACATCAGAAGCATAATCGCTTGAGAAGTTGCCTCCATCCAGAGGCCGCAGCAGGCTGGGAAATGAGACATGAGCTGGAATGCAGGAGAGCTGCATTTGGTCTCACTCAAGCTTGCCAACTGTGGGGCCTTGGGTAAGTCATGAAGGCTTCTTTCCATGACTCTGCAATGGCAACAATGGGATCTGCCCAGTCCTACAAAGAAGTTCTTCTCAGAAGCAGATGAGATCAGGCGTGGGAAAGCAAGTGGGAGCAGCATCAAGCTCCCCAGATGTCTGCAGCCTCCCCTCTCCTTCCACAAGGTGCATCTTATGGATTTTGCCAAGGTCCCACCTGTCCTACAAGGCCCATCTTAGCCTAGGGTGGTGGGCAGTGGAGAACTGGGGTCCTGGGCTGTGCGCAGGGAAGAGCCTGGCTTGCTCTGCTGTGGGAAGTGTCCTCAAGGCCAGACAGAGCCTGCCTGACCTGCAGACACAGCTGCAGGTCACTTTCCTCCAAGGGGTTGGAGGGATACATTTGGGAACCCTGCTCAGATACATCAGGATTCAGAAGGGGGTTGAGCCATGGCAGGAGGCGAGGGTGTCCTAATAGAACCCAAACTAGATTGAGTCCAGCTTGGTGTCATCCACTGCGTGTATTTGCGTTAATGGATACACGCCAAGGCTGTGGGGAGAATTTTGTTGAGGGAGGAGAGTTTACAGAAGGATTGGTTCTCTTGGTCTCAAGGCCTGGATTTGAGCCCCAGTGGAGAGAAAGCTGCAAGAGTTTCTATTTTTGAATAGAGGATGGGAAGCTGGAGAAAATGAGTGAGATATAGGTGATGATGGGTATATCTTAATCCATTTGGGCTACTGGAACAAAATACCAGCCTGGGTGGCTCATAAACAATAGACATTGCTTTCTCATGGTTATGGAGGATGGAAGTCCAAGAACAGGGTGCTAACATGGTCAGCCGAGGGCTCTTTTGTGGGCTGCAGACTTCTCAGTGGAAGGGGCAAGGGAGCTCACTGGGGTCTCTTGTATAAGGGCACTAATCCCATTCACAAGGGCTCCACCCTCCTGACCTAATCACCTGCCTGAGGCCATGCCATCAAACTGGCCAATAGAATTTGAATATATGGATTTGGGGGCAGCACAAACATTCAGACACAGATCTGGTGAGAAAACCATGTCACCCAAGGACTGTGCAGCTTTGGTGCACCCTGGGCTCAGGGACACTTTAGTTAACAGCCCTCTGCACATCATTTTGTCACTGCAACTAGAAAGCTCCCAACTCCCTCAGATGTCACATCCTTCATGAAGTCTTTCTGGATCCCCCAAAGATGAACTTCCATGAGCACCTTCACCCCCATGTGCTTGGTTCCACCTCCTGAGAAGGCCAAGCACAGAGTCTGAGGACCCAACTTCTGATTCCAGCCAACACCATGATTTTTGCACAAGTTACTTCTTTTTGGACATGGAGATAACAACTCTTGCCAGACTTGCCTCTCAGAGTGGTTAGTTGTGAGGCTCGAGTGGATAATAAGCATACAAATGCTCTGCTAGCTACCATGCCTTGGGCAATTGTCAAGTTGTGTTACGACCAGGCTATATGTTTCTTGAGGGCCCAGAGACACACAGGTTTGTGCTTATCTTTGCATTCTTCATAATAATGAGCACCTAACCTGCTCGAAATCCTGAGCATCTTGTTTGGTTCCCAAGGCCTGTGGTCCAAAAGCCCTAAGTCTTGACTCTCGAGCCCAAAGCCCCAGAGAACAGTGAGCCCTATTTGCCAGGTGAGCGCTTGTCTACCTCGTGTTACAGGCTGAATGGGGTCCCCCCCAAATTCATGTGTTGGAGTTCTAACCCCCAGGACCTCAGAACGTGACCTTGTTTGAGAATAAGGTCATTGCAGATGTAGTTGGTTAGATGAACACCTTGGAGTAGGGTAGACCCGAATCCAATATGGCTGGTGTCTGTATATAAAAAGGGGGAGTTTGGACACAGACTCACACGCTGGGAGAAAGGTATGTGGCAATGTGGGCAGAACTGGGGTGATGCGTCTACAAGGCGAGGGGCTCCAAGGAATGCCAGCAAGGCGCCAGAAGCCAGGAGAGAGGCCTGGAACAGACTCCGCCTCACAGCCTCAGAAGGAACCAACCTGCCGACACCTTGATCTCAGACATCTAGCCTCCAGAGCTGTGAGAGAATCAGCTTCTGTTTTTTTAGCCACTCACTCTGTGGTACTTTGTTACATAGCCCTAGCAAACTGATGAGGCCTGGAAATCCTGCTCCAGGATTCACCATATTTGCCAGACCTGTCACTGGCGGCAGGGTGAGGGGAAGCCTGGAAAACAGGTATCCAGGCTGTTCTTCCAGGAGTGTGAGCTCTCCTCAAGTACTCCCTACACAACCCCACAGCATACGTGGTGTGTGGGTGTGACAGTATGTTATGTGTGGTGTGTGGTATGTGGTGTGTGGTGTATGCGGTGTGGTGTGTGTGTGTGTGGTGTGTGTATGATGTGGTGTGTGTGTGTGTGTGTGGTATGTGGTATGAGGTGTGTGGTATATGCGGGGTGGTGTGTGTGTGATGTGTGTGGTTTGGTGTGTGGTGTGTGTGTGGTGTGTGTGGTTTGGTGTGTGGTGTGTGATGTGTGTGGTATATGTGGTGTGGTACGTATGTGGTGTGGTGTGTGGTGTGTGTATGGGATGTGTTTGTGTACATGATGGTGTGTGTTTGTGTGTATGTGCAGTGCGGTGTGTGGTGTGGTGTGAGATAAGGGGGTGGGGGGGGGCGGTGCTGGGAGTCAGGGGCAGGAGCAGGGGAGGGGGCCTTGTAGCCAGGACAAGCTCAGAGACAAAAGACGTCCCCTCAGGCCACCTCTCCACCCCACCTGCCTTCCACCCAGCCCCATCAAGGCCTCAGGCCAACTCCTTTTATTTGCCTTCGCATTGGCCTAGAGCAGAGAACTCAGGAGCCAGAAGGAAAGAAATATTAATCCTTCCTAGCTCCTCTCCATTTCCTTTGCCTCTCCCTCCTGGCCCTAAATTCCAATGCCAAATGTCAACCTTGAGGTCGAGGTGAGCTGACATATTCTTAGCAAGTACTTGAGTTCTGGGCCAGGCAACAAACAGACATCTATCTTCTTCATTGGCTGAAAAAAAAAGTTGGCAAGACAAGACCACACACACAAAAAGTAAAAACAGAATATTATGCTGACCCTTCCACTATTTATGCCTCTTCCCTTCCCCAGATTAGTATCTTTAGATGTAAAACACTGTGTGGCCTCCCAGCCGAGCCCACAGCACAGCTTCAGAGATGGAAACAGAATTGGCAGGAAAATGAAGAGCACACATTTTGGGGATCTGAGGGGCACCAGCAATGTGTCCTTTGCCTCTGGAATCTTGAGCTCAGCATAGACCCCCCAGGTGATGAAAAAGCCAAAAGCCAGGCCTAGAGGCTGCTTCGGAAACAGACAGCCAGGCTCTCACCTGAACTTCTAGGTAAGGGCCTGCGAAAATTATGCAGACTCACGTGCTGAGTAGTATCGCTCATGCACCTGCATATTTTGGGGCCTTCCCTCAGCCCACAGGGACTGTTTCCATGGAATGAACTGGTGCCACTGGGCCGGGGACAACTTTGTTTTTGAAAACATCATTTCCTGTAATAGTTTGTGAAGAATGAAAAACCAGAAATGGAATGCATCCAGGCACCAGAAACCCTCTCCTGCCATGTTCCCCAGTCCGAGATGATTCTAGTCATGCATCACTGTCTTCTCAGCCTCTTCCTGAGGCAGGCACCGGCCCCAAAGGTGCTTTGGGTCAGACCTCCACTTCCGGAATGGATGGCGTTCTTCAAAAGACATCCCACCATGAAGGGCAGTGAGTGGGTTGTTTGCTCATCCAAGGCAGCTGTGGTAAGGATGCTCCATTCTTTCCCCGGGGATAAAAATGCTGCCATGTTCAAGAAGGCACCCAGGTACGTACTGTCGCTGACTCCCTGATGGTGATCTAGACGTGCACTTAAATCCCCAGGTAAGAGGGGAGGAAATGCAGATGACGGCCCAAGGTCAACCAACAGACTGAGGGATCCTTTGACCTCACATTCTTTCCATAACTCTAGAACGTTGAGAAGAAATAAGAGATTTACTTAGATGACTCAATCCAGTTAGCTGCATATAAATGACTTACTGTGGGTTGCATGTCAGTTACGAATTCATGGCCGATTGTCTGACTATACGCTGCGGGGCCTCTTCCTCTCCCCTAAGGGACAGTGGAAGGTTCTTTAAAAACCAAAGAGCTATAAGAGCCAGACCACCGTGCACAGGGAGAGTAAGGGGGAGCGGGGGAGGGAGTCTAGGACAGGCCCATCACAGCATAGTACAGTCACCAGAAGATGTGGGCAGGAGCAAACAGAGCCCCAACTTGACTCCTCAACCAGCAGGGCCAGGCAGGAGGCAGGGAAAAAGGACACTTGATTCAGATCAAGTCCAGGAACCATGGGGACTGTCACCACCCAGGCCACAGTTGCCCTCTGCCCCCATGACTGCCCCAGAGGTTCTGGTCAACTGTACCCAGTGTCCTTACTGCCAAGGTCAGACCTATGGTTCTGGAAGACCTTTCTGAATAAGTGGCCATGAGTGACCCACCAGGAAAAGTCAACAAGGGGATCAGAGTAGGTAGCCCACTGCCTTCTCCTAGGGTCTCTGGCCACAGCAAAAAAGACAGACAGCAAGCAGCCAGCTGGCCCAGGCCACCCCGGACCTGACCCAGGAGGGGTGATTGCACCTAATAAACCAAGTGTGAAAACATTATCCAGGACAAAGTGAAAGCCCCATCCATTGCTGATAGGGATGCAAAATGGTGCAGCTGCTGTGGAAAACAGTTTGGCAGTTCATCAGCAAGTTAAACATAGAATTACCACATGACCTAGCAATTCCATTCCAAGGTGTACACCCAAAAGAATTGAAAGCAGGTGTTCTGACAAAAATTCATCCAGGATTGTTCATAGTAGCACTATTCACAGTAGCCAAAAGGGGAAAATAACCCATAGGTCCATCAACAAATGCATAGATAGATAAAATGTGGCATATACACACAATGGAATATTGCTTGGCCATTAAAAGGAATGAAGTACTAATATGTGCTATGACATGAATGAAACTTGCAAACATGATGCTAAGTGAAAGAAGCCAGACACAAAAGGTTGCATGATTCCATGTATATGCAATGTCCAAAATAGGCAAATCCAAAAAGACAGAAAACAGATTTGTGGTGGCCTGAGGCTGTGGGTGGCAGAAATGGTGAGTTACCACTTGATGGGTATAGCACTTCTGTTGGATGTGACGGAAACTTCTGGAAATAGAGGGTGCTTAATGCCACTGAATTATACACCTTGAAGTGGTTAAAATAACAAAGTTCATGTTGTGTGTATTTCACCATAACTGGGGGGGAAAAAGGAGACAAAAAAGTTATCCAGCAATTTTTCAAATTCACAAAATTTGATCCACAACAGATTAAATGTTAAGTTTCAACCTGTGAGTCATTCTGTGATGTCAGGCTTGCCTCATCTGGAAACAACATCACGTTTTCAGGCTCCACTCTAGAGAGACTGGTGCCAAAGCAGGACAGTCCTCGTGAGCCTCATCTGAATTGCAATCCAGTAAAATCCTTTAGCTTGCCAGGTACAAGTCCTCAGATTTTCCCTCATGCTCTGTAGGAGATGGGGCCATGGCTCTTTCCCTCCTATATGAGAAGAAACCAAGACTCATTGGGACAAGGGGCCCTGACTTGTCAAGGCATCTTGGTCCCCAAGACTTGAAATCCCTAGCAAAGAGTCTCTGCCCTAAACACACTATACTCCACAGCAGGTTGCCTGAGCTCAGTGGTGACATCAGAGACACTGGTTGTTACTCTTTCTTCAAACCTGCCTATGGTGAGGGAGCTAGCATGCCCCACGGCAGTGGGGGTATGGTAGTAAATGAAGTGCCACTCGGGATCTTAAAACCAATACTGGGGATTTTATTTCTTTTTTCTTTCCCCAAGATTACTCACTTGATTGTGTCCTTTCAAAATAAATCTCAAGAACCCAAGCACTCTTAGATTGAACCATGTGATATCTGTGTGTGCCAGTGTATGGATAGAATTTTGTCTCCCCTAAAAATATGTTACAGTCCTAGACCCTGGAAGCAGTGAATGTGACAGGTTATTTGGAAATAGGGTCTTTGCAGATGTCATCACATTAAAATGGTGTCATACTGAATTAGGGTGGGCCCTTTTCAATGACTGGTGTCCTTAGAAGGAGAAGGAAATTTAGACACAGAAGGAAGGCAGGTGCTGATAGACACAGAGGTTGGAGGATACAGTTCATGAGCTAAAGAACACCAGGGATTGCAACCAGCCATCAGAAGCTGATAGCTTCAATCTAGGATCCTTCCCTAGAGTCTTTGTCAGGAGCATAACTCTGCTGACTTCAGACTTACATCCTCTAGACCAATGAAAGAATAAATATCCATTGTTTTATACCCAGTCGATGGTAATTTGCTATAGCAGCCCTAGGAAATGAAGATGGTAAGGAACACATGATTGAAAGTCAGCCATTTTACATGGTTCCATCTAATGGACGTGCCTCTTATGGGTCACTCTGACTGCACCATCCACAAGATGCTAAGCTGGCCTGAGGACAGGAGGCAAGCTGTCCTGGCCTACTGGGTCCCTGGACCTTGTTGCTCGTGGAGCAGGCACCATCTTGGCACACTTGATAGGCCTTGCCCAGGCCTCAATCCTGGCACCTCTTCTCTTTCTTCCCTCCCTCCCTTCCTCACTGCTTAGAACAAGAAAGTGACCATAAAATACATAAAAGAATGAGCATAGCTGGGTTCTTATAAAACTTTATTTGTGGACACTGAAATTTGAATTTCATATAATTTTCATATGTCACAAAATATTATTCTTTAAAAAATTTTTCCAACATTCAAACATGTGAAAAACTATTCTTATCTGGCCAAAAATATAAAAATACATACAAAACTAGGCAGAAGGCTAGATTTGGCCTGTTAGCCATAGTTTGCTGACCCCTAGGCAATCTCATTGGGTCCCCATGGCTGAACATGCTAAGTATATATAATGACCCACAAATCCCCAACTCCAGCCCAGCTTTCTCTCTCTGAGTTTCAGATACCTCAGTCTACATCCACTTGAATCTCTAATGTGTGGCTTTACAAATGCAACATATTCTAAATACAAGTTTTGATTTCCTTCCCTACTTGAAACCTATCCCATCCCACTAGTCCCCATCTCAGCTAAAGGAGTCACCATTCCTTATCCGGACCAAAATCTATAGTCATCCTTGACTCCTCTCTTTTTCTCAAACTTCACATCCAATCCATTTTTAAAACTTGTCAACTCTACCTTCAAAGTGCAGACCTGACAACTCCCTACCTCCTCTGCTCTCATCCTCATCCAAGCTACCAGCTGCTCCCACTCTGTCTCGGGGTCTCTCACCATCTATTCTTCATGAGGCAAACAATGGGATCCTTTTGAGTCTGAACACACTGCCGCCACCCCCAATCCTACCTCTAATCCTCTCAGTGCTCCCTACTGTTCTTAGAATAACATCCAACACCTATAAATCAAAGCTACGTGAGAAGCCACCTCACACCCACTAGGATGGCTCCTACCAAAAAATCAGAAAATGACAAGTGCTGGAAAGCACATAAAGTGATCGGAACCCTTGTTCACTGCTGGTGGGAATGTAAAATGTTACAACAATTATGGAAAACAGTATGGTGGTTTTTCAAAAAAAATTTTTTAAAGAATTACCATATCACCCAGCAATTCTACCTTCTGGGTAAATACCCAAAAGATTTAAAGCAGGGCCTCAAAGAGATATTTGCATGCCCATGTTCAGAGCAGCATTGTTCAAAATAGCCAAGGGATGGAAGCAACAACCCAAGTGTCCATCAACGGATGAATGGATAAACAAAATGTGGCATGCGCATACAGTGAAATAGTATTCAGTCTTGAAAAGGAAGGAAATTCAGGCATGTGCTACAACATGGTTGGATGTTGAGGACATTATGCTAAGTGAAAAGGAGCCAGACACCAAAGGACATACAAATACAGCATGATTCCATGTGTATGAGGTACCTGACTCTAGGGGATTCAAATCCATAGAGACGGAAAGTAGAATGCTGATTCCCAGCGGCTGGGGGAGGGAGGATGGGAGTTGCTGTTTAATGGGGACTGGGTTTTAGTTTTGTAAGACAAAAAGAGTTCTGGAGATTGGTTGCACAACAGTGTGGATATACTTAACACTACTGAACTGTACACTTAGAAATGGTTAAGATGGTAAGTGTTATGTTATTTATGTTTCAAGTCCAACCCCTTGCATGTTTTCTGCACACCAGCTTGATCTGGCCCAACCCTACCTCTGACCTCATTCCCTACCGCCCTCCCCCTCCTCCCTCAACTCTAGTCCTTCTGAACTTCCAGCTGACACTCCTCCCTCCACCTGGAATGTTCTTCCTCCAGATGTGCTCATGACTTACCCACCTAACCCCTCTGCCTGGGGGGCCTCCTGCATTTGATTTTTCTTTGTGGTTCTTCCTACACTTTGCATTGTTACAAGTATGTTTGTTTGCTTGTTCACTGTTTCTCTCCCCTTTTGTGAGGGCGGGGACTTTTTATGCTTTGCTCACCACCCTATCTCCAGCTCTTGGCACATAGTAGGCACTCAATAAATACGATGTCTGTGGAATGACTTGAGAGAATGAATGGGAGCCCTACAATACATCACAAGATGAGGGCAGGGTCCCCAGGAGCCTTGAACCACCCACTTATTGCTCAATACATCCCATTTCCTCCCTGGACAATGGGATCCCTTCAGATGCCTCCAAGACCAAGATGGCAAATAATGGAATCCTATGTGTAAAATACTGTGAGCTCCTAGAGGAAATAATTATGAAACATGTCACAACATACACGCAGCAATGCTAGATGTTCGTAGAATAAAGATCTTTGTCCTGGCATGATACAGAAATGCAAACACAAGCTATTTTTCCATTTTCTCCAACCACAAGTGAGGCTGCTGATCTGAGGTCAGGACACCTGGACTCTAGCACCATGGCCTCCATTTACCTGCTGTGTGACCTTGGGCAAACCACTTTCCCTCTCTGGGTCTCAGTTTTCTTTCTGGTCCTACAAAAGGACCAGGCTGATGTCCCACAGGTTCCTTCCTACTTGAATATTCAAGCAACTGTGAATGGTTGTAGTTCATCCTGTCTTCAAGATTTTTGAGATTTTAAGATCATGTCAAACTGCTAATTAATCAAATTCCTTTTTATTTCTTTCATCAGTTGGCAATGCAGTAACAGAAAAAAAAAAAAAAGCCAATTCTACCCAGGAGTAAAACCACAATGATTCATGACTTGTTAAACCTAAATTTAACAAGGGAGGGGAGGGGAGGAAATACAGAAGACTAGGGAAATTTACTGATTCTTGGAATAAGGAGTTTTGATTCAAAACTGCATTATTCACGGGAACATCCTTCATCATGACAAGCTGCTGTGTTTTTCATAGGGTGTAAAATGTAATCCCTCAGACATGCAGATGATATTAGAATGATGGAGTCCCATCCTATCAATAAAAAAGGAATAACCTCCATCTTTAGGGAGGCCAGGCATGGGTCTCAAGGGAAGGGCACGGAGAATGGAACTCTTCTGGGAGCACTTCCTGAGACTGGGGCATAAAGCGCCCAGGGTTTATGTGACAGGTAGAGTCCCACATCGGGCTCCCTGCTCAGCGGGGAGTCTGCTTCTCCCTCTCCCACTCCCCCTGCTTGTGTTCCCTCTCTCGCTGTCTCTCTCTGTCAAATAAATTTAAAAAAAAAAAAAGCGCCCAGGGTTGGGAAGTGGTGCTGTGGGTGCCTCTGAGCTCTTATTCCACAAGCTCACAGCTGACGCACGGTCCACTGAGGTGAAACAGGAAGCAGAGCAGGCAGGCCTGGGGCACCACACGCTCAGAGACTGGGAGGAGGGCAGCGGGGACCTTCAGAGTGTAGCTATAGGAAAGTTACCAAGCGAAACCTGAGGACTCGAAAGAGTTCATGTGCTTTCCTGAAAAAGAGCCTGAAGGCACATAGACCAAAAATAGATGAGTGTGTGTGTGAGTGTGAGTGAATGCGAGCGTGTACGTGTATGTGTGTCGCAGGTTCCTGGTGATTTATAAAGACAAGCTGTGGCTCTCCCCAACTCAAATCCTCCCACTCCCACCCCTACACCTCCTCCCCTGTCCCTGCATGTCTGAATATATCTGGCAGAGTATGAAGTGAGGCCCCAGAAGCTGATGTGCATGGACCAAGGAGCTCAGGTGAGCACCTTAAAGGAAGGGAAAGTTAGGCCGACAAGCTTGGCCACCCCTTAAAAAATATATAAATAATTCCTATCGTCAAAGGGGAGGGGCCATTATATTTACAATCTACTCTGATCCTTGTGACCAGAATTTGTCCCTATGGGATAAAGCCACAGGAACTACAAGTGAAAATAAAAGGAGTTGTTTTCATCCAAAATATAAAATACTGGTCCAAGCAGCTTAGAGACCCATTGTCACTGCCACCTCTACCTCTACCTGTCACTCTTACACAGATGGCTGTGTGATCTCAGTTTTCTGAGAACCTCAGAGGATGCAGAATCATTCTGGCCCTCTCAGAACTCCTCAGCATTTTGATACAACCAACAGGAGTGGTCTTGGTTGTCTGAGGAAGTGGCAATGACCTGTAGGAAGCAACTTTCATTGAAGGCAAAAATCAGATGATTTCACACAGTTCTGTAGATAACAGAGGGCTTTCCTTGAACGTGACTAAGGGCTACGAGGACAAGAGAGGAAAACCATGGTGGACAACTGGAAAGGTTATGCTCATGAACCCATGTCATGTGTTCTCTGGGCATGCCCAGAAATAACTGGAGTTGGCCATATTTAGAGACAACCAGATGTATAAGAAAACATGATACCATGAGTGGAGCTAAGAGACAAAAGAAATATCCACAAAGATTTTAGGTATTTGAATTACTAGACACAGACTAAAACAATTCTGGCTACTGCATTCAAAGAAATAATCAAAAAGCTTGAAAATTTTTGCAAGGAACTAGAAACTATTAAGAGGGTCACAATTGATATTTTTAAAAAAAGAACTCAGAAAATTGTCTAGATGTGAAAAATACATTAGTTAAAATTAAGGACCTAGTGGGTAGTTTAACTGCACATTAGACATAGCTGAAGAGAGAATTTGTATGCTAAAACTAAAGCAGAAGAAACTATCAAGATTATAGTATGGGAAGACAAAAAGATTACAAAGATAGAAGAGAGGAAAATAGAGTATATAGTGAGTAAACTTAATATACATTTAATTGAAGTATCAGAAGGAGTAAACAGACAGAAAGTCACAGGAAAAAAAATGTTTGAATATATAAAATGATAGTTATCCAGAACTGATGAGAGACACTCAATCCACAGAGTCAAGAAGACCAATGAATCCCAACCAAGCAGGACAATGAAAAAGAAATCCTCATTTTCAGAAAAGAAAAAGAAGAAAAGAAAGAGAGAGAGAGAGAGAAAGGAAGGAAGGAAGGAAGGAAAGAATGGAGGGAGGGAAGAGAAGGAGGAATGGAGGGAGGGTGGGAAAGCAAGAGATTGCCTTAGTGATCCAAAGGGGCACCTGCACCCCAATGTTTATAGCAGCAGTGTCCACAATAGCCAAACTATGGAAAGAGCCCAGATGTCCATCGACAGATGAATGGATAAAGAAGATGTGGTGTGTATATATATACAATGGAATATTACTCAACCATCAAAAAAATGAAACCTTACCATTTGCAATGACATGGATGGAACTAGAGGGTATTATGCTAAGTGAAATAAGTCAATCAGAAGAAGACAATTATCCTATAATCTCACTCATATGTGGAATTTAAGAAACAAAACAGAGGATCATAGGGGAAGGGGGGGATAAAATAAGACAAAATCAGAGAGGGAGCCAAACCATAAGAGACTCTTAACTCTAGGAAACAAGCTGAGGGGCTGGAGAGGAGGTGGGGGCGGGGATGGGGTAACTGGGTGATGGGCATTAAGGAGGGCACGTGATGGAATGAGCACTGGGTGTTATATGCAACGGATGAATCATTGAACTCTACCTCCAAAACTAATAATACATGATGTTAATTAATTAAATTTAAATAAGATAAAATTAAAAAAGAAAGAGATTGCCTCTAAAGAAGCCCTAGATAACAATCGACTGGCTTCTCCAAAGCCACAATGGAAGCCAGGCGATTGTGTAATGATCAGTTTGCCAGAAGAAAAACCTAGATCCTCTACCCATGGAAAATATTCTTCCAAACTGACAGTGAAATACAGATATTTGGGGACATGAAAGAAAAACAAACAAAAAGGAAGAGCATTCACTTCCAGCAGATCAGTATCAAAAAGCAAAAGAAAAATAACCCCAGCTGGAAGAAGTGCAGGAAGGAAATGAGAATTGGAGAAGGATGAATAACTTCACGTGAAACCCGCGACTGGGTTTTCATCACGTCAGAAGTGTGTTTGGAGCCACCTAAGCTCAGGCTCCCTCACGCATGAGCAATCGACTTGTAGGAGCCCTGGGCAGATCTCGAAGAGATGATGCAAGCAGCCATCCTCCGCGGCAGCTGGAGCTGAGCCAGCGAAGTCCACACGGTGACTGATTGGGACAGGTGGGCCATTTCCGGTGAGGTCCACAGAAAGCAAACTGGGTTCCCAGATATGAACCAAAAAAGAAAAGTCACAAGGACATTTGCCATTGCAGGCACCAGTTTGCAAAGAAAGTAATGCTCTCACGACACCATCCAGGGTGCCCCAGGGGGGAAATCTTGGGGATCTGTTTACTCAACATTGTTAATAATCACCTAATCTCCCAGTAATCAATGAAGAAAACTCGGCCCAAAGGGGGAAAAAAGTCTGTAAGTTCATGCAAGTGGGAGAGGACATCGGCACTCAGCAGGGTGGTGGCAGCCCATGTTGGGTGCGGCAGCGACGTGCATTTTGGAGGGAAACATAGATCAGCTACAAACGGATAGAAAATCGTGGGGAGAAGGTAGGGGTCAAGGATTACTCAAAAAAATCTAACTTGAGAGATTTGAGGTGACTTTTACTGAGATGAAAAATACAAAGAGAGAGCACTTTTTAAGTTTTTTGGACAAGAGTGGGAGAACGCAGATTCAAGATTTCCATTTTAGACTTTTAAATCAACGATGCCTGGGGGACCTCGAAGTGCAGATACTATGCCTGTAACCAGAGCCCAGAAATGAGGTTTAGGCTGTAGACATAAACACGGGGATTACTGGCACATTAGAGATCGTATTTAAAGGCACCGTTATGGATGAGATCATCTAATGAACATGTGTAGAATTTTAAAATATAGCTAATTAAAAAGAAGAAAATAAGAATCATCCATAATCTATCAACAGAGATCCTCACTTATAATTAGATGTTTAGGCCTTCTAGAATTTTGATTATCCATATATAGATATAAATATAGATATTTATCAGATGGCAGGACAACATTACTGAAATTAGAGACAATGGCTTACCCACAATTTTCTCATACCTTTGGCCGTCTCTTCTTCCCTTCAAACTTTAGAGGTAGCATTCGAGGCCCATTTCTCAGGGAAGGTATACAATAAAAGAACATCTTCTGGTTTGGGGGTGCCTAGGTGGCTCAGAGGGTTAAGCAACCAGAACCAGCTCTTGATTTTGGCTTGGATTGTGATCTCAGGGTCATGATCTCAGGGTCGTGAGATCCAGCCCCGCGTGGGGTTCTGTGCTCAGTGGGGAGTCTCCTTCCCCCCTCCCTCTGCCCCTCACCCCTGCTCGCGCTTGCACGCTCTCTCAAATAAATAAATAAATAAATATTTAAAGAAAGAAAGAAAGAAAATCTTCTAGTTTTGGTTTCCAAGAAACATGGAAAGGGCCAATCCAAGAACACCCAGTGAACAAGTGTGTGCATCTAGGTAAATCCCACTGGAATGGGAAGAGAAAAAGGACAAAGGGAAGCAAAGGTCTTAGATGTTCGTGGGTCCCGATGAGAAGGGCTCTACTCCCCCATCCCAGAACAAACATCCTTGTGGAATCTGATAGCAGGGAAGTCCTAGGCCTCTTTGCCCAGATAGCACCCAAGAAGGGGAAACCCAGGCCCAGAGGAGGACAAACTGCCAGGTGAAGGGGTCTCGGCCCCCACTGCGGGGCACAAGTGGTAACAGGATCCTGCACACCTACATGTGGACAGGAAACATGGAGCAATGGACTGCACGGAGCTTCCAGCAGGGGAGAGAGCCCTGGCAACCCATGTGGACCAGCGACCATGGACATGCCCATGGACAACTGCAAGAAACTGACGGACCCCCACCCATATTTTGGCACATCAAAGCCCCCACAACATATATAATCCTGGGGAAAACATGGGAACCCTAAAATGACGTGGAAAGATGGGGGCTCGAAGTAGGAGCTAAATTCAGCTAAGGAAGAATGACATGAGCTATACTTGTTGCGATGTATGAATAAACAACTGGAGGTGAGCTTTGCAAAAGGCTTGGGGATTCTGCAAGAGCAGGGTGCAGGCAGAGGTAGTGGAAGAGATTCCGTCATTACTATTCACAGCATGGAGGTGTCCCTCCCGGGTGGTGGGGCTTGAGAATCAAGGAAGGTGGTGGGGAAAGAACGAAGGCAGAGGGACACGCCCTCTCCGTGCCCACTCCAGTTCCTGGTACCCAGATGGTAATATTGGAGAGAACACCCACCATGCCTGCCTCACTCAATATTAAGCATCTAATAAACATTTATGGAATGACTGAATGGTAGGAACACACATATTATGTGCATTATATTACATAGTCTGTTAAGGCAACATAATGTTACTGGAGAACAAAATAGAAGAATAATTTAAATTCTCAATCCCACCATCCCACGAAATCAAAGCACTGAGTTTTCCGGTGTTTCCTCCTGTTGTCATTCTGGATAAAGGGGGAAGCAGACCATCCAACCATATTTGTTTTCCTGAGAACTCGTTCCTTCCCTTGCAATAAACATTTGCAGTGACGGCCATTAGCCTCCTAGGGCCAGGCGTCTTGCGCCGGTGTCCCCTCTGCTGCCAGTGGAGGGCTGGGTCTGGCTCACTCCATCAGTGCCCAGGCAGTGGGACCATGGCCTCCTGTCCCCTGCGGACCTCAGGGCAGAGGCAGCCTGCGGCAGAAGGACCCTTGCTGGTCCCGTCACTGGCCCCACCATCCCTCCGGCCGCAGTCCGGGCTTCCGTTGCCCCTCTGCACAGATGAACTTGGAGACGCCTTCCAGCTTCCATGTCTGATGATTCTGAGCTGCTTTGATGGAAGTGCTGATTGACTGATTGATGGATGGATTCCAAACGCGCATGTCAGCAATGAAGCTGACGTAGGAAGAAGTCCTCTCTCTCCCCCAGGACAGGAAGCCCAGGTGTTAGAAAGCTCTCCAGCCCGGCCAATGAGCCAGCCTTAACTTACAGTCCACACCCCCTGGACCTTCCTGAAAAAAAGAAGAGAAAATCCTGGTAGGAGATCAGAGGGCGAGAGGTAGGGAGAAGCCAATGCGTTTCCTGCCCTGTGCCCAGCGACGGTGACCCCACCAGTGCCGGGGCTCTTTTGTGGCTCCAGCTTCCACAGGTCAGGCCTCTGGTGGCTCCGGCTCTGACGGTGACCTCAACCCCTGGGTCCGGCAGCTCCACCTCCTTCCTTTGTCCCGGCAGCCCAGGGGTGGTCACAGTGGCTAATCTTGGAGTTGTGTGATGGTCCCTATTTGGCTTCTCAGTCTCCCCACCAGTTCCCGGCATGATATTCTGCCGGTTTTAAATACTTAGGGGGCCTTCTCTTTTCCCAAATGGACCTTGACAGGACACAGGGCTGTGCGCTAGCAAAACCGAGACACAGCCACCCTGCCCCAAGTCCCCTCTGGCCAGGTGACTCTGTGCCAGTGGGAGGCCTTCCATAAGACGACCAGCTTGTCCTAATTTGTCCAGGACATTCCCAGGTCTAGAACTGGAAATCCGGGGATCCTGGGTGGCTCAGTCGGTTAAGCGCCTGCCCTCAGCACAGGTCATGATCCTGGAGTCCCGGGATCAAGTCCCACATCGGGACCCCCACTCAGCGAGGAGTCTGCTTCTCCCTCTCCCTCTGCTCCCCCCCCACCGCCCCGATCATGCTCTCTCTCTCTCTCATGCTCTCTCTCAAATAAATAAATAAAATCTTTTTTTTAAGATTTTATTTATTTATTTATTTGAGAGAGCACATGAGAGGGGGGAAGGTCAGAGGGAGAAACAGACTCCCTGCTGAGTGGGGAGCCCGATGCGGGACTCGATCCCGGGACTCCGGAATCATGACCTGTGCCGAAGGCAGTCACTTAACCAACTGAACCACCCAGGCGCCCCTAAATAAATAAAATCTTAAAAAAAAAAAAACTGGAAATCCCCAGCCCAGGAGACCCCTCAGTCCTGAGCAAAATGGGGTGGCTGGTCACCAAATACCTCAACAAGATGGCTCTGAGGAATGGAAAAAAAATGGTCTTCAGAAGGAATAAACCCACAAGAGAGGGTCAGAAGCCAGCAAGTTCCTGGTGCTTGGTGTTGTGAACAGAGCCCTGGATGCAGGCTGGCTACCTGTGCCTATGACTGAGCAGTCACTTGACCTCTCTGGGTCCCGTTCCTGTAGAGCACAGTAAGTACTCTTACGCTCCACTTCAGCCACCCCCCCAACCCCACCCCTGCCGCGTTACTGAGTCAGAAGAGGGACGTCTCAGAAAGCACCTGGAAAGGCAAGGAGAGGTGGAGTGTGACCGTTGCCTACTCTTACTCTCCCACGGTGACCCAAAGAGTATCCGTCGAGCTCAAGCAATTCTACAAATAATGAATGCATCGTGCTCCTTCAGTACGAACGCACAGGTGCATCCGAACAGATGCCCAATGGCCATTCCTTAGCTCCTGGCTGGACTTGGAGGACCTGCAGCATTCCTTGGGGGAGCCCTTCTCTAGGCTGTGCCCCTCTCCTGGCTTCCCCTTCAGGAGCACATCTTCACCTCTGCGCCCAGGTAGCTCTCCCCCAGAGGCCAGAGGGATGGTGATACCCCAGGCTGCATACACTGGCCCCAACCCCCTGCCCCAGGGATGCTGGGGAGTAATCTCATCTTCCAGGATAATAAAACTTATGGGGAAAAGAGATGAAGTAAAGATCAATAGCCCACTGAGCATGTAACCTTATCACCTTCGTAAAACAAAAAAATGTCTGTGTGTCTTCTCTTCCTGTGTAATGTCACAACTGCCTGATGATCATCCAGCTCCAGCAAAAGGAAGATGATGTTTGCAGCTGTGGCTGTGGCTTGGGCCCCAAATGCATTAAAACTCTTGATGGGGGAGTTTGGCCTGCCACATCCTGGCGTTATGGGGTAACCAGTGGCTATCTGGTCTCTCAGCAGTAAAAATAATAAGCTTCCCACTCATGCTCCAAGGGAAGTCATAAAGTCCTGTCTTCCCTGGTTATGAGCATCTGGGTCCCTTTCTGGAAGCACCTTCTGCCTTCCTCTGAGCCTGCTCCTAGAGTCATCCTATGTCCAAGGCCACCGGTCCCTACAGCCTCAGCCGCCCCCCCGGCCCTGCACCCCCTTGAGCATGCCCCAGCCCACATCAATCCAGGCTCTGTCGTTCTCTGTCAGGTCCATCCGGGGTAGACACCTGCCAATGGGAGGTCAACTCCTCCCTTTTCCAGACTCAGTGACATTTATTGACTTCCACTCTGTGTACTTCCACAAATGTTACCTTTTTCAACTTTTGTGTCCTTTAGAAGAGGGATTACTATCTTCACTTAACAGATGAATATGGCAGGCTGAAAAATGGGCCCCAAAGATGTCCATGCCCTAATCCCTGGGACATGCAAATATTACTTTATATGCCAAAACAGACTTTGCAGATGTGATTACAGATATGGAAATGAATCCTTAATCTGAAGTATCTGGATGGGCTCTGAATGCAATCACAAATGTTCCTACAAGAGGGAGGCAGAGGGAAGGATGGCAATGTGACCAGTGAAGCAAGATGGAAGAGGCCAAAAACCAAGAAATAGAAGGAGTGCAGCATTTGAAGCTGGAAAAACCAAAGAAACGGATTCACCCCACGGCCCCCAGGGGGATCATGGCTTTGCCGACGCATGATTTCAGCCCAGTGAAGTTGATTTCGGACTTCTGACCTCTAGAATTATAGGAGAAGAAATGTGCATTGTTTTAAGGCAAGTTCATGGTAATATATTCCCGTGGCAACAGGAAACATAAAATGAGCAAACAGAGATTTTCTCTGACTTGTTTCAAGCCACTCAGCAGGTGAGTGGGGCCGGAGTTCACACTCCGGCCGGCTCTAAACCTCACAATGTTTCTGCTACACTTTGCTGCTTCTGAGATGGTCACAGTTCAGGACGTAATCATTCCCCATTTAAAATTAGTAGAAGGATGGGGTGTTACACGCAACTAATGAATCACTGAACACTGCATCAAAAACCAATGATGTACTGTATGTTGGCTAATTGAACTTAAATTTAAAAAATTAAAAAATAAAAACACTTCTATCTTCATGAAAAATAACATAAAATAAAATTAGTAGAAGGAGAGAGAAGTGTGAGAAAGAGACATATCCTTGAACTGTATTCATTCCTCAAACTATCCATCGGAAAATTGAGAAGCACCAAATAAAAATTGGACTAAGGTCATTTTTTTTAAGATTTTATTTATCTCAAATAAATAAAATCTTAAATAAATAAATATTAAACAAATAAATAAATAATAAATCTTAAATAAATAAATCTTAAAGAGAGAATATGAGTGGGGAGAAGGGCAGAGGGAGAAGCAGGCCCCCCACTGAGCAGAGAGCCCAACGCAGGGCTCGATTCCAGGACCCTGAGATCATGACCTGAGCTGAAGTCAGACGCTTAAACCACTGAGTCACAGGTCATTCTTAAAGACATCATGAAACTCAATTTTATGCTTTGTTTTCTCTGGTCACATTACGGTCTTCATACTGCAGTATAAAGTGCTGATCCTCCTTATGCCCACCTGCTCCCCTAACGCACGGACTTACAGAAAATTGTGAAAGAAAACAAGCATATTGTCCCTTGGGAGCCCTTGAGGACTAAATAACAATGTGAATGGACTAATCCAGGGCTTTAAAACCCAGAGCTCTAGTCTTGAAGTTCGGTGGATGCCTTTTCTTTCTTTTCTTTTCTTTTCTTTTTTTTTTAAAGATTTTACTTATTTATTTATTTGAGAGAGAGAGAGAGCATGAGCAAGGGGAGGGGGAGGGGGAGAAGCAGACTCCCCGCAGAGCAGGGAGCCCGACGCAGGGCTCCATCCAAGGACCCTGGGATCATGACCTGAGCTGAAGGCAGATGCTTAACTGACTGAGCCACCCGGGCGCCCCAGTGGATGCCTTTTCTAAAGGAGACCCGAAGGCCAGCACATCACTAAGAGATATTGCTCCGCAGGTGCTAGAACCCATGCTTGAGACTCCCTAGCCAGAAGTTGACAGCATGTCAAAGCTTAATGTTGGGGACCTTTCTGGTTTTGACACCCTTACCTTAGGAAAAGTTCCTATGCCACAAACACCGGGAAATGTAAGTTGGGAAGGTCCCTCTAGTTGATTAAAACTCCCTCATTCTTTTCCAAGGCTCCCCCGCCCCAAAACTCTGAAATCCCCTTATCAGCTCTCTTAACAACAACTGAAGGAAGCAAGCATTTCTAAGCCCTGAATTCTACTCCTACCTAACCTTTCTCGCTGTGTCAGGCTTCCTGTTTCTTTAACTCAAACTTCACCCCTGGTTGAAAAGCCACCAACACCTCCACTGATGCCAGGAATTCTCTGGGGCTGGGACTCACCTGGCTTAGTTTTAGGGGGTTGGGGAAGAGGGCCATCTGAAGCCCACCTTGGGGTACCAGTGAGAAATCAGAGTAAAGGATTACTTATGGCACAGGTGGACACCCTCCAGCCAGGCAGGGTCCTGCCGATGCAGCTGTATGCCTCGGCTCACCAAGCCTCAAGGACAAGATGTTCTTGTGAAATCTTTGCTCAGGGCTTGCACCTTTCACTTGGCAAGTCCTTGCAGATGCTGATCGCATGCCCAACAGACAAGAAGGTAGGAGTTTAAATAGTATGGCAGAGGAAATCTGGAGCCATCTATAAACTCGAATTCCCTGAACCAGGAGACTCTGCCGAGGGAAACCTGCTTATTTCATCACTGACATCTCCTGGCAGAGAACTCTCAGCCCAGGGAAGCAGTGGGAGTCCCTATAGGCAAGAGAAGTCACCGGTTACTTTAGCATCCCCTGGTTTCTTTTCGCAGGTGACAGTTGGATGACATTCGACATCGTCTTCTACAACTTCTTCTACATCCTTGCCTCTCTGTTTCAAGTTGTTCTCTTGGGAAACTCTGATCAAATTTTGATGAGCTCAAAGTACACACCACCTTAAACCCAGCTAAAATGCAGAGATTCCCAGGTTTGCTTTGAGGAATCCACTGGACTAATGGTAACTTGTTTAAAATTCAGCAGCTATTCTATTTGGTTAAATTCAACAAATGGGTTGCCAAGGGGCACTGTGGCCAGGCTGTGCAGAGCCCAGAGTCTATGGTTGTCTCTGACCTCTTGGAACTCCCAGTCTAGCTGGGAAGACATTGCATGTGTGACGAGCTTTACAGGGTGCACTATAAATAGCAAGGGGATTTAAGCTAATCTAAAGGGTCAGCTGCTGGTGCAGTTGCTGCCACCCCAGCAAACCAAAGCCAGAAAGAGAACCAGAGAAAACGCAGGAAATGTGCCTGAAAAAAAATAAATAATAGCATGGTGGCCACACACAATGGTGACCAAGTTTTTTTCCCAAGTTCCAATGAAGCATCCATTCATGTTTATTTTGCGAGATTGAAGCAGTAATAGCTGGGTGTACAAAGAATTTCCTGTAGATTAATATGAAGCTGGAAGGAGTTGATAGACTGCAGGCAGCGATTTGGGCTATTAATCCAGCCAGTCATTCATTAACCCTCAGGAAGTTTTCTGTGCCAAAGTCATTATTATTATTATAAACTAAACCCCAAGCCCCAAATGGGTGTATGGCTACTTTTCTCTCCAGGATGCTCAGTGTCTGAGTCAGCCAGGGAGCCTGAATCATTTCCTAAACTCCCCTCTGGTTCATGGGGAGTTGGCTTCGTACAAAGCCTTGCTGCTGTGGGCATCCAGCAAAGAGCCCTTTCGAGAGGTAACTCCTACTGTTGTGTTTTTTATGAGGCCCTGAGTGGCCATGGCAGGTTGCTGGTTGTCCCCGAATTTCTGTCCTTCTACCCAGATCTAGTGTAACATTTCCCCCAGCGACATGGCTGCCTTGCTGAAGACTACATTTCCCAGACCCCTTTGCAGTAGATGTGGTCATGTGACTACGTAACCTTAACAGAAGTGATGGGGGGTGGGGGTGTCACACCTTGATCTTGCTCTTAAAAAAGTGGAAGTATAATTCGCTCCCTTGCCACCCCCAGTCCCTTTCCCCCATACCACGGCTGGCTGGCGGTGACAAGAACTGGAGCAGTCTCCTCAAACACAGAGATGGAAAGCACTTCCTGAGGATGCAGAGCTGACCTAGCCGTCTTGAACCGTTGACCTCTGCACTGTTACCTGGGGAAGAGATCAACTTCTATTTTGGTCAGTCTTCTGCCTTGGTACTTGGGGACGTCTTTGTTACTGCAGCTAAGCCTGGACTCCTACAAATACAGTGACTACTGAGCACACCGTGTGGCCTCAGATCAGACCCCTTCCCACAGCCTAAATCGTGTTCTCATACTTCCAGGCAGTGGTTTTTATTCTAGCAGATGTAATGTGGGGCATGTACGATGTAATGAGTTGTGTTTTCTGGGTTTTGGTTTTTGTTTTGTTTTGTTTTGTTTTTGCATCATCTCATTTAATTCTCTTAACAGCCTGATGTGGTTGGCATCACTGCTGCCCCATTTTAAACATGAGGAAACCGAGGGTGCAAATATATCAAGAAACTTGCCTCAAGTTTTCACAAGCAAGTAGGTAGTGGAGTCAGGATTCAAGCCCAAGCATGTACCTCTGCCTCTTCCCTGTGCCGGGTGTCTAACCAGTGAGATGGCATGTTCACATAAACAGTCCCTCTGGGGTCCAGATAAACATGTATCCCAGGCTAAACAAGTCCAGAAAACAGTGGAACTTTTGCTGTGTGCGTGGAACCCACACACCGCTTGCTTTTCTAAAGGCACCATTGATCAGTCACATTTAAAAGCTCTTCCTGGTGGTTCTGCTGCTCTGCTGATTGAATTCCTGTTGTGTCCCAGGCATTGAATTTGACACTGGGAACATAAAAATGGATCATATGATCCAGGTTTCAAGGAAATTATCCTTCAGTGGAAAAGAAAAAGACTTGAATGGGTTATTTCAGTACAATGAATGTGGCAAATAAGAGTATGCATAGAGTGTCCCTGCGGACTATCACGTTTTGCTTTTCCAGGGCCTCTCAAGGGGTAAAGAATTATGCGGTTGGTACTTGGAGGGGAAGGTAAATAAAAGAACATCTGCTGAAACCCTGTGCTATTTCCTAATATGTGTTATCTGATTCTTACCCTGAAACTAAGGGGTGTAATTTTATCCCCATTTTACAGGTGAGAAAAGTGAGGCCAACAGAATCTAAGTAATGTTCCCAAGTTCCTACACTCTGCAGCAGAGGCAGGATTTAAATCTACGTTTGTCTGACTCCAGAGCCCACAGGTTGTTTTGTTTGGTTGGCTTTTACTTTATTTTGTTTTGTCTTTAATTGAAGTATCATTGACATATAACATTATAGTTTCAGGTGTACAACATGATGACTCGGTATTTGTATGTATTATGAAATGATCACCATAGCAAGTCTAGTTAACATCGATCACCACACATAGTCATAAATTCTTTTTCCTTGCAACGAGAACTTTTAAGATCCACTCTCTTAGCAACTTTCAAATATGCGTTATAGTCTTATTAACTATAGTCGTCATGCTGTAGATTATATCCCCATGACTTACTTATTTTACAAATGGAAGTTTGTCCATTTTGACCCCCTTCCCCCATCTCGCCCTCCCCGCACCCCTTGCTCCTGACAACCACCAGCCTGTTCTCTGTATCTATGACCTTGGTTTTTTTGTTTCTTTGTTTTGCTTTTTAGATCCCACAAATCAGTGAGATCTTACAATATTTGTTTTTCTCCGCCTGACTTATTTCACTTAAGGTAATACCCTCAAGGTCCCGTCCATATTGTCACAAATGGCAAGACTCCTTTTTTATGGCTGAGTAACGTTCCATTGCATATCTATGCCATGTTTCTTTACCCACTCACCTGTCGGGAGACACTTGCGTTGTTTCCATACCTTAGTGATCGTAAATAATGCTGCAGTGAACATGGGGGTACATATATCTTTTTGAATTAGTGTTTTCATTTTCTTCAGGTAAGTGCCCAGAAGTGGAATTGCTGGATCATCTGGTAGTTGAATTTGTCATTTTCTGAGGACCCCCCATACTGTTTTCCATAGCGGCTGCACTAATTTACATTCCCACCCACGGCGCACAAGGGTTCCCTTTCCTCCACGTCCTCACCAAGTCTTGTTATTTCTTGTCTTTTTGATAAATAGCCATTCTGACAGGTATGAGGTGATATCTCACTGTGGTTTTGATTTGCATTTCCCTGATGATGAGTGATGTTTCGCACCTTTTATGTACCTCTTGGCCATCTGTATAGCTCCTATGGAAAAATGTCTCTTGAGATCCTCTGGCCATTTTTTCTTTCTTTCTCTCTCTCCTCATCCCTACCACCTCCCCTCACCCACTGGCTTTATTCAGATACAGTTGACATCTAATATTGTGTACGTTGAAGGTGTGCAATGTGTTATCTGATACACTTAATAGATTGTGAAATGATTGCCTCCATAGTTTTAGCTAACACCTGCTTCCCAGCACATAACCTCTGGCCATTTTTTAATCAGATTGTTTTTTGCAATTGAGTTGGCTGAGTTCTTTATGTATTTTGGATGTTAGCCCCTTATCAGATATATAATATAATTTGCAAATATGTTCTCCCATTCGGTCGGCTGTCTTCTCATTTTGTTGATGGTTTCCTTTGCTGCATAGAATCTTTGTAGTTTGATGTTAGAGCCCCTGTTTTATCACATGCTCCCGGAATAAGAAACACGTTGCTCCTCAGATTGGGGAATTTTTCTTCTCTCCAGTCTTCTGACTGGAACACAAAATGCCCAGAATATGGAAACAGCTAGGAGAAAGAGCTTTATAAAACATTCTTTATAAAATGGCGCTTTGTATCAGTCCCAGAGAGAAAACGTCTCTTGTTAGCCTGAGGAAAAAAGCCAAGATTATGGGCGATTGTTGTTTGCCCTCCCTGTTCCTTTGAGGAGCTGCTTCTCCCCAAGCTGATGTGGTTCTGGGGGGCTGAGGAAGTGACAATGGCACAGGCCTTGGCCAGTCGCAGTACCCCATCCCTCCTGCCAGCCTGGAAGGCTGAGGGGCATGTGACCAAGCAGGGCCACCCAGCTCACCCATGGATCAGACACGATGCTGCTAGGAGAAGAGAAGCTCCCTCTGCCAGTCTGGGCATCAAGCCATGGAGGCCTGGGGGTGAGGCAGCGCGTTCCTCTGGCAGGAGGATGGGAGTCTGCAGCCGGAGCTGGAATGAAGGATGCCTGGGGGAGCCAACCTGTGGTAACAGAGGAGAGGTGGAGAGACTCCCGGCCGCTCATTCCTGAACCCACTCCCTGACTTCTCTAATGAGAGAAGTAAAAAATAAAAAAATCAATTTCTCCCATGTCCTAAGTTGTGCTGGGTTTGGTTTCTTTTACTTGCCAACAAAAGCTTTCTTTTTTTTTTTTTAAGATTTTATTTATTTATTTGAGAGAGAGCAAGAGTGAGAGAGATCACAGAGGGAGAGGGAGAAGCAGACTCCCTGGTGAGCAGGGAGCCCGACATGGGGCTCCATCCCAGGACCCTGAGATCACAACCTGAGCCGAAGGCACATGCTTAACCAACTGAATCACCCAGGCTCCCCCAAAAGTGTTCTAATACAATAGGGAAGGTGGGGCTGGGTGCCAAAAGAAAGCTCACAGTAGAATTCAAATACTTATTTATTTTATTTATTTCTTTTTTGATGTGTTATATTCTTACATTATATATTTATTATTACTTGTAATTATTTTTACCTTATATATAAAATATATGTTGGATATATGTTTATTATTATCATATTATATTATATATTATACTCTTATGTTATATATATTTCTTATATTTCTAATTTTAATATGTAGTTTTATAAATTCTGAAAATTTCAGGCCCCCATACACACACACCCATGCCATTTTTAAAGACAAATGTCAAGGTCAAATATTTGGAACTTCCATCTTTTTATCTGGCTCCTATAGAATCACTCTTTCCTCTATTTCCAAGGTCTGGCCCCCGTTTTTAGCATGTCACTTCCGGAGGATGCAAACAGTAACTTCTGACTTAATCCACCAGCCCCAGCCCCCTGAAATGTCAGCGGTGTGTACTTAAGAGTTTGACATCTGTGTTTCCAGCTGAATTGCCATTTTTGTCTAAGAAAAATGATTAAAGTGATTAAAGACTTTTATTTTTTTAATAAAGTATAGTTGACATATAATATATTCGTTTCAGGCGTACAACATAGTGATTCGACAATTACATACATTACGCACTGCGCACCATGATAAATGTAGTTACCGTCTGTCACCATACGGATTACTACAGCATTAGCAACTGTATTACCTATGCTGTCTGAGGAACTGCTTTGATGTTCCTCTTCCTTCATAGAAAAGGTGTGACTCAAAATGGATTTCCTCAGCACGTCACAGCTCTGTAGAATCTGTGACCGGAGGTGGGACTATTTTTCCATTTCTATACCGGGGGCCTGTCTTGCCGCGGGCACAGATTTGGGGGGCACCGACCTGGGATGATTTCAGGGCTTTGCAACACTTACTTCCTGGTGTCTGAGAGTCCTTCTCAGTGGGCACTGCCTCTTGTTCCTCAGAGAGGCCAGAAACACGCAGCTCCACTTGGCAGGGGTGACGCAAGGGAGCCCCCACGGTAAGAAATATCTGAGAGCAGGTTCTTTCCAATTCTGCAAGGCAGATGGGTGACGTGAGAAAAAGTGGGCAAGGTTGATTCTGGGAGGCGTAGTGCATGAATGGGGAGCAATGGTGAGGAGAGCCTGAGGACAGAGAAGCTGTCCCTACCACGCAGTCTGGCCAGCAGCAGGGCCCCGGGCTCTCTATGGCTTTCCCCGGCCACGTGACCTCAGGCAATGTCTTAACGTTTCAGTCTCCGGGAGGCCTGAGTGGCTCAGTCGGCTAAGCGTCTGCCTTCGGCTCAGGTCATGATCCCAGGGTCCTGGGATCCAGCCCCACATCGGGCTCTTTGCTCAGTGCAGAGCCTGCTTCTCCCTCTACCCCTCCCCCCGCTCATGCTCTCCCTCTCTCTCTGTCTCTCTCTCTCTGACAAATAAATAAATAAAATCTTCAAAAAAAAAAAAAACACAAACATTTCAATTTCCTCCTCTGTAAAAGGGGACTGCCAAACTCAACATCACATGATGTTGTGATTCTCAAAATACATGGAGTCTGTGGAGGGTGAGTGAGCACGATACATGAGGCCCGCTACCAGTGTGCAAAAATCTTAATTCCAACCTCTTCAGATAATTTTTTGAAATGCTGAAATGACACATGGGGTGAATGAATGAAGAAGTGAACGAGTGACCAACCCCCACGCCAATCAATCACTCAGTCAATCAACAACCATTTACATTACCATCTGCTTTGTGAGCCACCACATTCAACATTCCCTGAGCTATTAATTGAGTGCCAACTATGTGCCTGGCAGTCAGGATCAGCTCCATAGTTGGGGGGGGGTCCCAGTGTAAAATGAAAATGGGGGGAGAGGCTTCCTCAAAAGTTATTAAGGATTTCAAGATAGCAAGAGCATTAAACCAAGTGCAGGGCCCTCTGAACACAGGGCCCAAGGTGACTGCCCAGGTTGTCCCTGAAGCTGGGCCAGGAGCTGAGGACACAAGGGTGACAAAATCAACAAACACTCCTACCCTCACAGAGTTTACATTCTAGAAAGAAAAGATAGACAATAAGCAAAATAAATAAGAAAACGCTATAGGGAATAGATCATCAGTGCTATGGGGAGAAATGACTGAGGAAGGTGGGAAGGGGGTCAGGAAAAGGGGTTCTTTGCCATGTTAATTAGGATGATCCTGCAGGAGTGTGGTGAGGGAGGGCAGAGCAGCCAGAAGTAACAGCAGAGATGAAGTACCCTGGAGGATTCCATCTGAGGCTATTGTGATTATCCGAGTGAGGGGCCGTGGTGGCTTGAGGCAGGTGGGACGGGGAGATGGGGAGAAATGGTCAGATTCCAGATCTATTTAAAAGGCAGAGCCCAAAAGACTTGCTGACAGACTCAATCTGGGATGTGAGAGTGGAATCAGGAATGACACCAAACCTTTGGCCTGAATCATGAGAATAAAGTTGCCATCAACTGGGAGGCGAGACTGTGGGAAGGAGCAGTTGGGGGAAGGAGAGGAGAAGTGAGGAGCTTAGTCTTGGACAAGTTACATCTGAGATGCCTGTTAGTTGTTCCCACAGAAGTACTGAGTGGACAGTTAGAGATACAAATTTTGGGGTCAGGGGGCGGGTCCAAGTAGGAGATACCAGCTTGGGTGTCTTCAGAAGTGATGTTGCACATAAGAGGAAAGGACCCTCCAAGAGCTTCAGGCCACTTGGACAGGTAAGACACACACAGAAGCTTCTACCAGTACTGGAGGGCATACAACAAGAGCAGGAAAGGGGCAAGACAATAATACAAAAGGAATGAGGGCAAGGGCCATGCCTGCCATTGCTGTATGCTAAGCTTCCCTACACTGGTGCTTGGCAAAATAACACGTGATATACAGTTGATTGTCATTTTCCACGGATTCCATATTTGCAAATTCTCCTACTTTCTAAAATGTATTTGTAACCCCCAAATCAGTACTCGCAAGTGCCTTTATAGTCATTCAGGGATGTGCATGTGGTCCAAGCACAGTGAAAAATTTGAATCTCCTATACACACATTCCCAGGTGAGTTTGAACGAGGTGACATTTTCTTGTTTCAACTCTCATACCATAAACCATGTCCTTTCCCGGGGCTATTCAGTCCACATTTTTCCCATTTTGAGATTTTTTGTTGACCATCTCACTGTTTAAAATGGTCCCAAGCACAGTGCTGATATGCTGTCTTGTGTCCCTAAGTGCAAGAAGACTGGGATGTGCCTATGGAGAAAATATGAGGTTAGAGGAGCTTCCTTCAGGCTTGTGTTACTCTGTTGACTGTGAGGTCGATGTTAATGAATCAACAATATATATTAAATCAAATCTCTTTAAACAGAAACACACATAAAACAAAGTTACATATTGGGTTGACAAAAATGTGGCCAGAGGCTCTCAGGAACCTAACCCTGTTTTTCTTCCGGGGCCATGATTCAGTATTCACTAATTCCATGTTTGCAAATAATGAGAATGACTGGTATGTGGGTTGAATGCTTACAACAAAGGACTGAATGGATGTCCTGGGCACTTGTTCTAGGGAAGCGAGGCAAAGACCAACCTTAATATGGCCAATATGGGAGTGAGCAGGAAGGAACTAACTTTGCATTAATTCTTTGGTGGCTATGTTAGTGCTCTGAGAGACTCCTACCCACCCATGCTGGACCCTGAGAGTCTATAATGCCTGTTACTAGAGTCAAAGCACAAGATGGGGGCTGATCACAGATATAAGGCAGAAACCTAGCTAGGAAATCTGGAACACAAGGCCCAAGGTTTACTCCATGTCCCTAGAACTGTTCTGCAGCATTTCTGAAACTACCCCACAGTGAAGACAGGTTTGATCCTAGTCAGAACTGACAGCCCATAGCAACGAGGATCACGTGAAAACATCTCAAAAGAAGCTGGTGTTAAATAAGGCCCCGATAATCCAGTGGAGAGGGGCAGAGAGCTCACTATCCCAGGCCAAAGGAATCATGGAAACTAGTGTTTCTCAAGCCTCTTTAGGCCAAAACCCACAGGAAGAACTACATTTTAATACCCAGACACTGAAACAATACTTAACCTAACTACACACAATTCACTTTTTAAAAATTCTATTCTGTTCCATTCAGTTTCATAACATTCCATCCCATTCTATTCTATTCTATATCATTTTATTCCAGTTTTTAAAAAACGCTGGTCATTGGGGCGCCTGGGTGGCTCAGTCATTAAGCATCTGCCTTCGGTTCTGGTTATGATCCCAGGGTCCTAGGGTCAAGCCCCGCATCAGACTCCCTGCTCGGCAGGAAGTCTGCTTCTCCCTCTCCCACTCCTCCTGTTTGTGTTCCCTCTCTCGTTATCTCTGTCTGTCAAATAAATAAATAAAACCTTTAAAAAAAAAGTGCTGATAATAATCAACTCAACTGATTTTACCACTCATTAATAGGTGGCAAGCTGCAGTTTGGTAGTAAGAAAAGGCAGGGAAATAAGATGACGTACAGTCTATTTTTGAACACCAGGTAAATCAATGTGGTCAATAATGGCTAATATTTACTGAATAATTCCTATGTGCCAAGCATTATGCCAAGTACTTTGGTACAATATTACCTTTATTCCTCAAAATAAATTCCTACAGTTAGGTAATGTTTTATCCATTTTACAGTTGAAGCCTTCTGAGATTTAAAAGAGTTAAGTTCTTTGTCCATGCTCAGCAGGTAGGAAGTGGAATTTGAGGTCTGGCTGCTCTTGGCCCCTACACTGGTCTAGTTATATAGGGAGCTAGAGGGAAATAAGATGGGACAGTCAGATGGGGGCCAGACATCTTAAGATCTTTTATGAATTTAACTGAGGCAAAAGGGAGGTTATAGAGAAAATGTATTTTTCCAACTTCCTTTTATATTATAAATACATCAAACATATAGAGTGTAATAGCAAGTAATATAATTAAGTCATAGGTACCTACCATCTGATTCTATCATGTTATCATATTTGCTTTATATCATTTCCGTTTTTTGAACCTATGTCATTATATTTAAACTGGGTTTTTTGTAAACAGCTTATATTTGGGTCTTCTTTTTATCCAATCTGACAATCTCTGTTTTTTTTTTTTTTTTTTAAAGATTTTATTTATTTGTGAGAGAGAGAATGAGAGATAGAGAGCATGAGAAGGAGGAGGGTCAGAGGGAGAAGCAGACTCCCTGCTGAGCAGGGAGCCCGATGTGGGACTCAATCCTGGGACTCCAGGATCATGACCTGAGCCGAAGGCAGTCGCTTAACCAACTGAGCCACCCAGGCGCCCCAATCTCTGTTTTTTTAATTGGTATGTTTAGATCATTTACATTAATTGTAATTATCAGTATGGTTGGATTGAACACTCTCATGGTAGTATTTGTTTTTCTTTTGTCCCCTCTGTTTTTTGTTCTGTTCCTTCTTTCCTGTCTTCTTTTAGATTATTTGCATCTTTTAGTATTCCACTTTAATTTGTATAGCTTTTTTAGCTATATCTCTTCATATTAATTTTTTAAAGATTTAATTTATTTATTTGAGAGAAAGAGAAAGAAAGCATGAGCAGGGGAGGGGCAGAGAGGGAGGGACAGAGAGAGAGGGGGGCAGAGAGAGAGGGAGAAGCAGACTCTCCACTGAGCAGGGAGCCCCACACGGGACTTGATCCCAGGACCCTGGGATCATAACCTGAGCCCAAAGCAGACGCTTAGCCGACCCCTCTTCATATTAATTTTTTTTTAGTGGCTGTTCTAGAGACCACATTATACAACCCTAAACTTTCAAAGTCTACTTCAATTTACTATTTCATAGGAAAATGTAGAAGCCTTACAATCATATACATCTTGTTTTTCTCCCCCCTTTCTATTATAATTGTTAAGTGTATTATTTCTAAATATATTAAGAACCCCACTAATGTTATAATTTTTGCTTTATAGCATATTTAAAGAACTTAGAAAGAGTAAAACAGTCTATCATACTCACTCAGATATTTACCATTTCTGTTGCTCTTCCTTGGTTCCTGAAGTTCCAAGTTTCCCTCCAGTATCACTTACCTTAAGCCTAAAGGACACCTTTCAGCATTTTAGAGCACAGAGACACATTTTAGAGCAGGTCTGATGGCAAACAATTCTCTTACTTTTTCTTAATCTGAGAATGTCTTTATTTTACCATCATTCCTAAAGAATATTTTCTCTAGATACAGAATTCTGTTTTAACAGTTCTTTAAGCACTTTGAAGATGTTATTCTACTATCTTCTGGCCTCCATAGTTTCTGGTGAGAAATCCTCAGTCATGTGAGTCATTGTTCCCTTATATAATGTGTTACTTATCTCTGGCTGCTTTCAAGATTTTTCTACCATATTCGTTTTTCAGCAGTTTGATTAGATGTGTCTAGGTGTGGTTCCCTCCTAGTTTATCCTGTTTAAGGTTTGCAGAGCTTCTTGAATCTACAAATAAATGTTTTTCACCGAGTTTTAGATGTTTCAGTGATTAATTCTTCAAACACTTTGTTTCTATTCTAATCGCTTGCCTCTCTCCATCTGGTGCTCTAACAACAGGATGTTAGGCCTTTTGATCTTGTCCCACAGTCCCCTGAGACACTGCTAATTTTTTTTTCAATTACTTTTCTCTCCTTCAGATTGGGTCATTTTTATTGATCTGACTTCAAGTTCACTGACTCCATTCTGCTGTTAAACTCATTCAATGAGCTTTTTCATTTCAGATACTATCATTTTCCTTTCTAAAATTTCCATTGCATTCTTACTTTTATAGTTTCTATTTCTCTGCTGACCAATTCTATCTTTCCATTTGAAGGTGTTTACCTTTATCTTATGGGCATGATTCTATTAGCCACCTTGAAGCATTTGTCTGTTGATTCCAACACTTGGGCCATCTCGGGATTTACATCATTGATTGCCTTTTCCCTTGAGAAATGGTCACATTTTCCGGTTCTTTGTGTGTCAAGTAAGTTTGCTTTGTATAATGTATATTTTGAATATTATGCTGTAAGATTCAAAATCCTGTTTAAAAAAAACTCTGGGGGCACCTGTGTGGCTCAGTCATTAAGCGTCTGCCTTCAGCTCAGGTCATGATCCCAGGGTCCTGGGATGGAGCCCCACGTCTGGCTCCCTGCTCAACAGGGAGCCTGCTTCTCCCTCTCCCACTCCTCCTGCTTGTGCTCTCTCTCTCTCTCTCTCTGTCAAATAAATAAAATCTTAAAAAAAAACACAACTCTGCAGAATGTTGATTTTGTTTTGTTTTGCTTTTGTTTTGTTTTAGCAGACAATCAACCCAGTTGAGTTCAGATCATAATTGCTGTCTTATTTTCTGTTTATGAGGTTCCAGGGTCAGGTCAGTTGTCAAAGCCTTTATAGTACTACATTTAGGTCTGTCCTGTGCATATGCAACTCTGGCCAAGCCCAGGGTTGGTGTTGGTTCACACACAGAACTGGAGGGTCTCCTTCTCCAGCTCTCACTTCTCCAGAATTTGTCCACTTGCTCACTCCTGGGTCTCCTTTTCTTAGTCTTCTAGCCAGGAGGCATAGTTTCTGTCAGAGTTTTTGTCCACAACAAGACTTCGTTCAGGTCAAAGTTGGGACATAAAAAGGAGGGGAGATGAGAAACTCACCCCTGAATGGATCATTCTTCAAGTTTTGACTTCCCTCCTCAATCTGCCTGCTATTACTTTTCTTTTCTTTTTTTTTAAGATTTCATCTCTTCACCTGAGAGAGAGAGAGAGAGAATGAGAGAGAGAGAACACAAGAGGGGGGAGGGTCAGAGGGAGAAGCAGACTCCCTGCTGAGCAGGGAGCCCGATGTGGGGCTCAATCCTGGGACTCCAGAATCATGACCTGAGCCGAAGGCAGTCGCTTAACCAACTGAGCCACCCAGGATCCCCTGAACTATGGAAAAGAGCCCAAACGTCCATCGACAGATGAATGGATAAAGAAGATGTGGTATATATATATATATATATATATATATATATATATATATATATATACAATGGCATATTATTCAGCCATTAAAAAAATGAAATCTTACTGTTTGCAATGATGTGGATGGAATTAGAGGGTCTTATGCTAAGCAAATAAGTCAATCAGAGAAAGACAATTGCATGATTTCATTCATATGTGGAATTTAAGAAACAGAACAGATGAACATAAGGGAAGGGAAGGATAAATAAAATAAGACAAAATCAGAGAGGGAGACAAACCATAAGAGACTCTTAACTCTAGGAAACAAACCGAGGGTTGCTGGAGGGGAGGTGGATGAGGGGATAGGGTAATTGGTAATTGGGTGATGGACATTAAGGAGTGCACTTGATGTAATGAGCATTGGGCATTATATGCAACTGATGAATCACTAAATTCTACCCTTGAAACTAATAATACACCATACGTTAATTGATTTTAAATAAAATTAAATTTTTTTAAAAACGAACTGCTGCTTTTATCGTATGTAGTGACTATGCTTCTTCCTAATTGTAGTTTTATAATTAAAGACTATTTTGTCTGATATTGTTAGAGCATACTAGCTTTCTTTTAATTAGCATTGTCCTTTTGTGTATTTCCTCATTATTTTATTTGCTGAGAGGTTGGGTCTGGGAAAGTTGCGCCCATCTTTGGCTCAGCCCCAGGATCTCATGTGGGCTCCCCTTCAGAGTCACACCTCTCTGATGGAAGGACCAGTATAATCATGGGATGCAGCTTGCACTTTTTGTGTCCTAATTTTCAAATAGCCCATGAGGGCCCAGTGCTGTGCTCAGGGCCACCTGAAGAAAGGAATTTGTCATTGGCAGCCTGGGAGAGCAGTAGTTTTTTTCCAGGGAACTGGACTGGGCCCTGAGGCCATGCTGGTAAGTTTTCTGCAGACCACTTCTCTGTGGTTGAGTGAAAAGGCTTTCAGGTTTTGGGGTAGAATTGGGGCTTCTTTAAACTGTGACTAAAGAGCAAGTGTGAATGAATGGTTTTCTCTTCCTGAGAGATGTTCAGGCCATAACAACAAAACCAGTTAATTGTTCTGGACTTTTCTGCATGTCAGGCATTGTACATGGTGTTTTATGTAGATTATCTCATTTATTCTGAAAACAACCCTAAAGCATATATTCTTATCCCCATTTTTCTGATGAAGAAACTGAGGTTCCATGGGTATATGGAAGTGACACAGCTTGAAGTGACACAGCTGGGTGATAAAGCCAGGACTGAAACCCAGTAAGTCTGACTCATGTCCTTGACCCAACTTTCTAGATGTGAGTATTTTGTCACTGATCCTAGACATTGAGTCACCTCTAGTGCTTCCCACCTCTTCATGGTTTGGTGCCCCTATGGACCGTTCAGGGGGGAGAGGAGTCAGAGAGGGATTGACAGAGAGTCTCCTTGGTAGGATCTCCTGAGAGCCCTTCCTCACTCACTTCCCTCTTCTTGGCTGCTGATGCATCCCTCCCACACCTTGTAGCCAGGGTTTCCCGAGTACACTGGCCTGTCTGTCTCCTTTGAATTTACTTTGCTCATTGGTCTTCTCCCCCCACCTTTAACCTAGAATAAACCTAGACCGATCCCTTGTTCCTCTTCCCAGGCTCCTAAAAAGGAGTGAACCAACATGGCTTGCTTGGGCTCAAGCTGAGGGCTGCCTGCTTGGCTCTTCCTGCACTGGGAATAGACCAGGAAGGCCTCAGCTTTCCTTCAGGGGAGATGGTTTCTCTAAGAGAAAAGGGTATAGATTTGGGGTGAGAGGGAGGGTACTTTAAATGTATAAAGTCGCATTTTTGGTAATAACTGAGGAGATACAGTTCTTGCTTCACAGCTTTAGAGCAGAGGTAGCATAAAGCATGATAGAGTTGTTGGTAAAGTCATCCTCCCGGGCTCCTGGGGCACTTCCTTCATCTTCGCCAGGCCTCCAGTCAAATTCCAGGTTTTGATTACCACCCAAATCCTATAGTTGGTCAAAAGTTCCTGCCAGTAAGCTCTGAAGAAGTTATAAGGGAGGGACATCAGTCCACTGTAAGGCACCAAGATGACTTTAAGGAAGGCAATAGGTATCATAATGAACCCAGAAGAAAGACCACTGGGGCCAGGAGTCTGAGAACTTATAACCCAACCCTATCACCAAGGGTCAACTCGGTGTAGCCTTTGGCAATCCAGCTGCAGCCTGCCCTACTTATCCACTGGGAGAACTGGGGGAATTAGAATCTCTTACTGCACCACATGACATCTTAAACGCCCTTCCAACTGGGAATCATCTGTGATTCACTCAATCCTTGTAATATCTGCCATTTCATAAACACTGTGGGCCAGGCGTATTGCTGCATTATCACACTCAGCCCTCCCCCAACAACCCAGTGAGGTCGTTTTCATTATCATCCTTTCCAGAAATGGGGAGAGTAACTTGCCAAGATGCCAGAGCTGGTTGGGGAGGAGGAAGGATTTGGGTCTAGGTCTGTCCAACCCCAAAGCGGATACTCTTTCTTGTCCATCACTCGGCCTCTGACACTCTACCAGTTTACTCAGCCTGCTGCCCCTCGAAAGAAAGTAAAAGGCACAGAGAGCTGTGCCCAGGTGGAAACCCTGCCCAGAAAATAGGCACTTCCAGAGCAAAATGGCCATAACCAGTAAGTACAGGCCCTCTCCCATCTAGAAAGAGGCTCCCTTTTGTCCACAAAGCCCTACACACAAACAATTACTGGATCACCCAGGAGACCACAGAACAAAGGGAGGGAGATAGATATGGACAGAACAGGGTATAAATAAGATGCTGTATGGGCAGAGAGGGAAAATGATTTAAAGGCAGAACACACCCGATATTTGACGTGCAGGCTTTTAAATTATGCCCACACTCCTTATATGAGGTGTGTACACAAATGAGTCTGTATTTTCAACTACGTCACATGTCCTGTTTTGCAACCAAAAACAATATTTGTGCTTCATGTGCTGCACTGTGGTGTTTTATACACAGAATCACCTGGCACCGCTCCTGTCCCCAAGATGCAAATTAACGTTTTCACGGGGAGTGGGGGGGATTGCAAAGGGGAGGCTGGGGGAGGGGAGCAAGTGTGCTCTGCAGGCCACACTCGGGTGCTGACATTGCTGGGCATGATGGATGCTGCCAGAGCTGTTGCCTAGCAACCCAATACCCTTCAAGAAAATCCAGCAGTCTTGCTGGCTCGCAGAAGCAAGCAGGGCTGGTTCAGCATGGCATTGGGCATGGAAAGATAATAATGGTTTTGTTCCAGTTATTAATAATCATTCCTCTTGATTTCCTGTATAGATCAACATACCTAAGGGTACCCAGAGCCGTCTACCAGGTTGGGGCTGGAAAAAGCCCAGGGTTTTTAAATTGCCTCCAAATGGGCTTCAGAGAGTAGTGGAATTTTACTGGCTGGTCCCATGATACTCCTTCAATCCCGGGCCTTTCCACAACATAAAGGCAGATCTCCACAGCGTGACTCACCAGCATACCTCCAGATAGTTGTTTGTCAGCCCTGTCATGAGTCATGCTTTCTTCAGCTTTCTTTTTTCTCAAAACTGAAACACTTGACATTTTAGAATGGGGTTGGGGGAAGGTTTTTTAAAAAATTTTTGTCACTCTGTGGCTTTGTGTGCAAGCGTGGGGGTGTGTGGGAAGAGGTGAGTAATGGTTGCCCGAACAGGTAAATATGAGTGAGGTTCTCCACACCGTCAGTTGCCTGGAGAGCGATCAGAGTCTGAGGATGCAGTCTTCTGTGTCACGGAGGAATGGAAACGCCCCTGAGCTACATCCTAGGAGGGACGATGCCCTGGTCATCGTTCTGCCTTTCAGCAGCAACCTGCTCCTCCCTGCATCCCCCAAGAAGAAAGAGGTCTGCTTCATTTTGTGCGGTTTTAGATAACAGGACCATTGTAAGGCTTTAAGAAAAATCCTGCAGGAGTTAACAAGCAACAAGGAAAATTGGGATTTCAGATGAAAAAGGAGAAGTACAATACCAACACAGAAATTGTGTCAGACCAGGCAGATGGCAAGATCCCCGGGTTTGGGTTAATTGGTGAATTCCCTGATTCTGACGTTAATTGGGTGTGTGATGAACTTCTGCTTCTTTTGCATGGCCCAGTAAAGTCTCATCCTCTCTATGAAGTCCTCAACCTCTTAGACTTATTCACTTAGCACACTGTTTTCTCTCCTAAAATGTGAGTTCCCAAAGTCAGGCACCCTTTCATGCATCTCTGTATCACGTCAACCCGGCCCCACATCAAATCTATAGTAGATGCTCAATGCATGCTGCCTGTTTGTAGCTGAGACAGATAAATGAAAGAATTCATTAACCAGTCCAATAACTACATACAGTTAACCTCTTGGAGTCCCTATTTGCTCACATGCTTAACGATATGCACTATCTACTCACAGGAAAGTAACAAGAGCCTAGGAAAAGTTTTGAATGTCATAAATGCCAAGTCACTACAAAGCATTATTAGAAAAGAAAAGGTAGGGGTGCCTGGGTGGCTCAGCCTGTTAAATGTCTGCCTTCAGCTCAGGTCATGATCCCGGGATCCTGGGATTGAGCCCCGAATCAGGCTCCCTGCTCTGTGGGGAGCCTGCTTCTCCCTCTCCCTTTGCCTGCCCCTCCCCCTGCGTGTGTGCTTGCTCTCTCTCTCTCTGTCAAATAAATAAATAAAAATCTGAACAACAAAAAAAAGAAAAGGTAGTGATTACCAAAAGTGTCCCCAAAGTCAGGAATCAGGACCAATTCTACACACAGGTAAACTAGGGAAGGAGAAAGTTTGAGATGATACAAAATACTTCCCCCATCAGGCTGGGGTAATGCTTGAAATTTCCAAAACATTTGCTTTTTTGGATTAAGACATCGCCGATCCTTGTTAAAAATGTAAACGCTCTCTTGCAGCAACCGTGTATTAATCCATTATTAACCTCAAGTGCTTCAGCTAAACTTATTAAGTCCACTTGCAGAGTGAAAGGGACATGAGACAGGTAATTACTTTTTACTCTTTTATTAGGAAAATGTTTAAACATACAAAACCAGAGGCAATCATATAATAAGCCCTTATGTGTTCATAGCCAGCTTCAACAATTATCATCCTAAAACCAATCTTGTTTCATCTACCGCCCTCCCCAAACCAGATTATTTTGAAGCAAATCCAAAACCTCTTCATATTTCATGTGTGCATATTTCAATACAAAGCTCTAAAATAGAAGCACTGTTAACATTACCACAATATCAGTATCATACAAAAAAAAAAAACAACCAACAACAACAACAAAAAACAGAAAGAAACAATAATTCCTTAACATCATCAAATATCCGGTCAATAGTTAGTGTTCAACTAACCCCAAGAGAACAGTTCAGTTTTGAGGTAAAAGTAGCATTAGGTCCAGAATATGGCAGGGGCTGGTTCTAGGGTTCCCAGGGGAAGAAGGGGCCATGACGTGACTATCATCTGTTTCACTGTTTTGTTTTGTTTTCCAGTTTCACAACTGCCAAGAGCGATCCACGTAAGGGAAAGGACATGAATGTGTAAGCCAAAATATGAATTACTTTCCCTATTAGTCAATGACACTCACCAGCTTCCTCCAGCTGTTATAAAAATAATTGAGTTAGGTTTCCTTAACCTGGCAGTACTAGGACTTGAGTAGTTAATCCCATTGTCAATTTCACCTGATTATAGATAAGCCAGCTGTACTTGTCTGAGCCTCAGTTTCCTTGTACAATGGAGGCAATAACAGGGCATACCCCACAGGGCTCCTCAGAGAATTAAAGAAGATAATGTATGTAAAGCACTTAGAAAAGCTCCTGGCACAGTAAACCCATAAGGAACACGAACTATTATATTGTTATCCCCCAGTCACCTTGGAAACGAAAGCTTGGGCAAGCCGATGCTTGATGAAGATCTTAATGGCCTTATCATGGCCGCCTTCTCTGCTTGACAAAACACAATCTGAAATATTTTAAGCTAGTGTGCCTCAGAGTGTGCTCTTCAGACCACCTGCATCAACATCACCCCAAAATGATTATTTCAATGTGGATTGCTAAGACCTTGACAACTCTTAGGGACACTAAAGTTTGAGAACTTCTGCCTTAAGTTTGCCTGAATGCTTGTACAGTAACTTTTCCAACCAGAGGAAAAATGGTGTGCCTGAAAGACAGTGCAGTGTGGCAGAAGGGACCAGGGGCCTGGAATTAGGAGGCCAGCAGTAGAACTTGGCCATCCAATTACCTGCAGAATGGAACTGGTAACATCTTCCTACCGGGGCCACAAAAAGAGCCAAATGGGATCCTGAGGATGGGAAAATACTTCCCATTAATCAATCAATGTGTGGTGTTACTTACTTATATTATTATCCCAATTCTGAGAACCTAAATATAGAATTCCTATTTGGTGCTCCCAAAAGCAGACCATGTGGTCTAATGATGTTCATGACAAAGGACATCATTCATGGCCGCCTCATTCATTCATTCATTAATAAATATTTATTGAGTGACAGTTCTTTGCCAGGCTCTGTGCTGGCATAAACCAGGGGAAAAACAGTCACATTCCCTGCGTCCTAAGCACGTAGAGGGCTCTGAAGTACCCAAGGACAAAGAACAAACAGGGAGACACTTAAAGCTCATGAAAGTCAAGAGCTAGAAAAGGACCTTCATGGACACAGTTCCTTCACAGAACTGGTGGGAAGACAGAGACCCAGAGAGGGCAAGTGAGAAGGTAGCTAGAAAGGCACTCACTTCTTAGTTCTCGGAACTGTCCCTCCTCTGTTTTACCCTTTCCTGCACCAAGAAAAGCAAAGAAGCAAAACAAATATTGAGTTGTTCTTTCTCCATGTCATCAGAATGAATCATCTGAGTTGACAGCAACAAAATTCTTCCCACTTAATGGAGGACTATTACATTTTCATTTTTCATTTAATTTAAAAGCAGGTTACAAACAGCATGCAGAATGGGGTCTCATTTTTGTAAACAAGGTATCTATGGCATATGCAGAAAAATGGCTATACAGATAAAAGATTATCAATAGATATTCCCTAGGGGCTAAGATTATGAGAACTTTTTATTTGATTCTTTATATTCCTGGAACTTTCTCAGAATTTTCTTAAATCCTCTACAAGGAACACAAATTACTTCTGTAACAAATAAAAATGTTATTTCAAAAATAACACTGGGTTCTTTTTTTTCTTTTTTAAGTCCGTGTGTTTTGCCTTTTTGAAACTAAATCTCATCTCATGAGAGGTTTCTAGAATCTTTTTGTCCAGATTACCTCCAAAAATTAAATGCAGTCTTCGTTCTCCAACAAAAGAGATGTGGCATAAAACAGTCACCTGTCGGCAGACCTCCTCTAAGATATGCCTTGGATTTATCCAGGCAAAAACTCGCTGTAGTCTTGAATTTGGAATCAACTGATCTACAAATATTTCCTGAACCCTACCAAGTTCAAGGAACTGCATTGTGCCCTGTTCTCAGAGGTCAAAGATGCACAAAACATGATCTGAGTCTTCAAGAAATTTGGGATTTCGCTGTGGATGGAAGACATAAAAATATACAAAGTTTAGTAACAAAATGTGATATTGAACAAAGGCATGATATTGAAAAGCACACTGTGTATTGGAACAGCAGACAGTCCATCTAGGGAGCTGTGGGAGCCAAGTGGCAGACAGAAGATGGAGGGCAATGGGGAGCCATTGAAGGGTTTGTTTTTTTTTAAGCAGGGAGGTGACCTAAGATCTGTGTTTCAAGAAGATTAAGGTCTGTAGAATGTACAATAGTATTTGAGCAGAGAGGGAGGAAAACAGCTGTAATATACGTCAAGTGGAAAGAATGCAAGGTTTTAGGTCCGGTTCAGCCACTAACAATGCAACTTTGAACCTGTCGTTTCTACTGCCTATGACTAGTTCCCTCACCTGACAAGTGGGAGAATGGATTAGAATCTCTAAGGTCCTTCCCAGCTGTCCAAATTCTTTAGTTCCATGATTCAGGCAAGAGTTGCAGTGACAAGGACAGGAATGGTCTTATTCTAGCAGATGCCTCTTGGACAGAGCTGCTAAGTCATCTTAGGCACCAACAAAATAAGGCCAGACGTTCCCCTCTTACTCTTATTTTTAACCCCTTGGGTGGCTGTGCAGCAAATATTTTCTTCTTACATTTTTTTAATGAGATATAACTTACATACCATAAAATTCACCCTTTTAAAATAGACAATTTAGCAGTTTTTTGCATATTCACAAAGTCATGCAAACATCACCACTACCTAAGGCCAGAACATTTTCATCACCTCGAAAAAGAAATCCTGTGTCCATTAGCAGTCACTCCCCACCCCACCCCCATCCCTTGGCGACCACCACTCTACTTTCTGGCTCTGTCGATTTGCCTTTTTGCGGACATTTCATATAAATGGAATCTGGCCTTTTGTGTCTGGCTTTGTTCACTTCTTTCATTCTGTTATCAAGGTCTATCCAAGTGGTAGCGTGTATCAGTACTTCCTTTTTATGGCTGAGTAATATTCCATTGTATGGATAAACCACATCTGTTCATCCATCAATGGACATCTGGGTTTTCTCCACTTTTCAGCAGTGCATTAGTGTTATGCTCTTGTTTTTCAAAGGAAATGCTGTAACAGGAGCTGCCACTATTTGAATTTAAAAAGAAGTGGACATTTGGGACGGAGGGAGGGTGGTCACTTCTGGACAGCGACAAAACCATTTTCATCTGCAGTAACTATTGTAGACATTTGTTCCGACACCTTTTTCCATAGATACTGCAGGGATAAACAAAATAATTGTATTTCCAAAGAGTGTGTGACCTTAAGTGAAAATTTTTGAGCAGCAAAGCCCATTCCATGGATTAAAAAATGCCACAGGATTAGGGGATAATCTTTAGCTTTCATGTTCTGCCAATGAGAGAGAATTGAGTTTGTAGATTCCCAGGCATGACGGAAGTAGCATCTCAGCCTATGTGTGACCTGCTTTTCACTCTGTAAACAACCAATTCAGACCCAGGCATTTCAAAGTTTCAGCATTTCTTCTCCTTTTCCCACAGTCCAGGCTGTGAATTTCCTCACTGTATTTTTAGGAGCAGGAAAAACATGAAATATCACTGACTTGTCGATATTCATGTTACAATGTAAGACTCAAGATGACCTTGCCTTCTCCTAAATCAAACTGAATGAAAAATAAGGCCAATAAAACGTTTATCCCATTGACATGAGACCTCTGAGTTCAGGCCTTCCTAAGTGCGGGGCGCTGGGGAATGGGAAAAAAATAAAACTCAGCTGTATGTTTTCTTCTTGTGGTCCTTTAATATAATTTCAAAATTATCATACTGATCAGAAAGAGAGTAGAGAGTTTGAGAGCTTTATCACCAAGGAAAAACACTTACTAAGCACCTGTTTTGTGCCAAGAAGAGTGAGGAGTTCCATGGTCTCTTGTAATCTAATCAAAAGAGAGAAGATCTAGCCATTAAAAATCATCACAATTTGCCAGGGGCTGGGGGGAGGAGAGAATGGGGAGTAACTGCTAATGGGCATGGCATTTCTTGTTGGCCAGATGAAATGTTCTTGAATTAGACAGTGGTAATAGTAGCACAAACTCCCGCAGATAATAACCACTGAAATGTACATTTTAAAAGGGTATGCAAATATACAGTATGTGAATTATATCTCAATAAAATAAAAAATTGAAATCATAATAATGACACATGATACTATTAACAAAAAGAGTGAAGAAAACATGTCTGGCAGTAGGGTACAAGATAGGTCTTCTTTCAATCTTGGGTTTGGCTACCGAGTAAAAACTGTAGCAAATTTCCCTGCATTCGTCAAAGCCCTCCCCAGGCTGTTCCCACAGGGCCCAGGCCTCCCCCAATCCCCAGCTTGTCCTGGCTCAACGGATGCCCCTGTCCACTGACTCAGTGGAAGTTCTCTTAACTACTTTGCCCCCAAGATGTGTTTCAAGCGAATGCTGCCTGGCTTACAACGTGATTTGGAAATACGCTGCTGGCTGTGTTTTATGCATTTTATCAAGTGTTTTTAACTTTGTACTAGCTGCAACCATGAAGGGCACAGTTTTAGAAGGTTGAAGTTAAATAATAATTTCACACCAGGAAACATTCAGCTGGGGCCACCTAGCACAAGTTGCCTGGGGGGTCAATATTCTGGAGCCCTGGAGGCAGCTTCACATCAGGAGGTTGCTTAGTGGCCACTTGAAGAGTTGGGGGCTGGATAATATAGCAGTTGAGCCCATGGACTCTTGGGAACAAGCCAACTGACTGGCCACGTAAACTTGTACATGTTAATTAACCTCGCTAAGCCTCAGTTTCCTCTTCTGTAAAACAGGGGTGATCGTATTTATAGGTAACCCATGGGTTTTTGAGTAAATGAGTCTACAGTGCTTGGAGGCGTGGCTGGCATGCACTCGCCACTTAATAAATGGTGGTTGCTATTAGGATTATTACTACCTGTGCTATTGCTCTCTTGACTGTCCTTAAGGAAGGAAGGTGTTTGCCACATCTAACGTCCTTCAAGGAGGCTGGCAACCTGATTGGGTACATTTTGATTGTCATCCCGCTTAAACTGTTGCATTCTAAAATAAGACAGGGCGGATAAGGAGTCTGGGTCCCGGGACATCCTGGGGGAACTTAAGTTGAATTCCCTGATGGAACCAACAAACCAGATTTTTGCATTCTGACAGTTTTCATCAGCTTTAGACTTTAAACTGTTTAAGCCCAATTGCCCATTCCTCACAGGTCCTCAAAGGCCGGTACGGGATCCTCTGTGTCAGAACCATGTGGGGCACACTTGTTTAAAATAGGAAATTCCCAGGCCCCACCTAGAACTACTCCCCCAGAAGGCTCAGGGGAAGAACTTTGCATTTGAAGGAGCTCCTCACAGCCTTCTGGGCGCGCTGGAGGGTAAATGAGAGCCACAGCACTGGACTTGCCTCTGCAGCCCAAGTGCTTACTATCAATGCCAGGCACCCAGCAGATGCTTAAGGCATCTTTGTCCTAATAAATAGAAAAAAAAAAAGACAAAATAAAATTAATGAAAAAATTCTAAGACTAAATAAAAATCATGAAAAAATAAATGGATGGATAATGGATGATTGAATGGATGGATGGATGGATAGATGGATGGATGGATGGATGAATGGATGAATGCATAGAAGGATGAATGGATAATGGATGAAGGAATAGGTGGATAAATGGATGGATGGATAGATGGATAATGGATGAATGAATAGATGGATGGATGATGGGTGGATGATGGATGCATGGAGGCATGGATGCATGGATGGACAGATGAAGCAGCCATGTGTATCTAGTTTCTTTGCTCCTCTTCATCATGTTTTTCCTGAAGAGGAAACCATTAAGATTTATTGAAAGAATTTTTCTCAGTGTAAAAGCAACATATGACTGGTGCTTAACTTAGAAGACACAGAAAAGCAAAGGAAAAGGCAAACAAAAATCACCACGCAGAGGTTACCACCCTCAACATGTTTGTGTAGTTCCTTCTGGTCTTCTGTATGATGCATATAAACATAGGACTGCTTAGCAAAAATATCCTATTATACACCCAATCCTCTTTGAGCCTGCTTTGTTTTAACTTAACAATGCATTATGAATATTTTCTCAACTCAGGAAATTCTTCCTCACCATAATTTTAGATGGCAGCATAGTATTCCATCATAGATATGCTATGATTTATTTCCTCCCCCTCCAGTCATTGAATGTTCAAGCTCAGTAATTAAAAATCAAATGCACATGTAGATTCTAATTCATGTCTTCGGTGGACATCTGTATTTTTCTGAGTTCCACAATTGATTTCAATCAGTAGCCAGGATTGATGGCTACTGCCAGCAAAAGTCTACTTCTAGAATGTTCTCAGGAAACTTTTGGAGTTAAAACACAAATAAGGGAAATTCCCATGCCTCAAGAATGTCAGCAGACCTGGATTATATAAACTCTGTTGATTCCAGCGTGCACAGCGTTGTCGCAGACGACAAGAGCAAAGTGCGAGTACTATTGTCATCGTCACAAGAGGACCAATGCGATTCAGTGCCGCCAAGGTGGTACCAACTTCATTTTTGATGAACAACCGCTTGGAGAACCACACAGCGATGCTCTGCCAACTGGAATGATTTATTTTTATCATTTCTTTCCCTTTCATTGCTTCAATTAGTTGCCAAGATATGACAGGAGGAGCTTGCTGTCTCTTTGGGGCTCGGATGTAGAAGAAACTCCTACAAATCTAAAGACTCAAAGATTAAAGAAAGCCCAGAGTTTATAAAATTATGTGCAATTTCGTGCTTTTGATTTTTAAACAAATACCCGTACCAGTTTCTTCTGAAATATAACAAAGGTGATTTTTAAAAGTTAAGAACTGATTCAAAGGGAGTTGGCAACACACCCCTGAAGGCGGGATCCATCTTGGTTGCCCTCATTCCCTGCAGCATCTGTCATGATACAGAGCACAGTGAATGGTTGTTAAATGAATTAATGCTTGAGTGAATGAATGAATGAAGGGATGGTCCTCTATCCCATTTTAAGCCATACAATATAGATGGTCTGAACTACTCGGTTTTCCTGCAGATTTGGTGTTAGTCTCCAAAGACCAACCCACTAATAACTCCCTTATTGCCTAAAAACTCAAAAGAAGTAGTGCTTTTGTACAGCTGTCGCAATCCTATGCACAGGATCAAAATCCACCGAAATACGTCACCAGCCCCATCTCCCCCCAGGGAGGTGCTCAGTTAGCAAAATGAAAATCTTCAGGATCCCTTACCACGTCTGAGTCAAGGGGCCATCTGCAAGTCGTACTAATTCATTTGCTACAGAAACTGTGGCTGCCTTTAAACCCGGGGGTAGAAAAAGCTTCCTTTATACTCAAATCCCCTCACCTGTGCAGTTCCCAGCCCCGTGGGGTTGGCTGCGGCCACTGGGCCCGCTGGTGTTCCTCTCCATCTTCCTTGCACTAAACTGCATGGCCCCAAACAGAACCCCAGCCTAACTTACCAGGGACCTCAAAGCAAGCATTCCTCTCTGGGTGCTTTTTCACTGAGAAAAACAACAAATGACCGCTCTGGCACCAAGTTTGATCTACACTCTCTTGGGCAGTACATCCCACTGTGGGATCCAGAAAGATCACAGCTCTCCCCTGGGCAGTTCAGAATCCCACTGCACCACATACCCCGTCCCCGTTCTGCGAGCACGTCCCCTCCAGTGCGCGTGCATTCCTAGCCCTGACTTTCACTTTCGCTTGTACTACAGCCAAATAATTGTGCAAAGAAAAAAAAAAGGTTAATTTCCCCTTTTTTTAATCATATAATTTCCTGTTTCCCACCAAGCTCCAACAAAGCCTCTACTGTTTCCACATTTTTATTTGCACCAAATATACATATACGCTTTTTTTTTTCTTTTTAAGTAAACAGTGTTCAATGCTTTCTCGTTTACCAGTATGTCCTGAGAGCTGATTGTTGCTGCAGGAAGGGTGAGGGCTGAGGGGGCCCGGTGAGGAGTTGAAGGAACATTAATTAGAGGGGCGAGCTTCTATGGGTTCTAAGACTGGCTTCCACACTGAGGTTGTGCGGTGGGAACAAGAAACGGTACCTGCTTGAGCCCCGAAACACACGCAGCCTGCAGGAGAGCATCTCTCAGGGACTGTTTTGTTGGTCAGCCTCACAATACCGTGATTCTTGCTTGCTGTGTGAGCACCGACACTGAAGTTTGAACAGAGAAAGCTCTAGAAAGAAACTGATTCTGAGGCCAGGGGCTGCATCTGCAATATGAGGAGATGGCTCCCCCCAGTGTCAGGATGATTCTTCGGAAACCCAGCCCAGGCTAAGCCAGAGCAGTGACCTTGAATGCTGAGTTGGTGACCGCTTCAAGGTGGCAGACCCACAGGCCTGGAGGAGAAGGGGAAGGAAGAGGCCGGTGCCCAGCATGGGGGGCCGGTTCCGCTAGAGCCGGTCCTCCCTCTGTCGCCTTCAGATCCTGGCAGTCAAGGCTGCAGACCCCCCAAAACAGCTTTCTCCAAAGATTCAAAAAAGCCACCAAGCCTTTTTTTTTAAATGTGTTTTATTTCCTCTTTTCCTCTGTAGCAGATGCACCAAACCCTAAAGATAAACAGTTAAAGTCATATGGTCACAGTACCTGGAATCCCATTGTCTATTTTCCTCAACATCTTTTCTTGTTCAGAGCCTGATCTTTTCCAGCCCAGGGGACTCCTGCTGAATGCCAGGACCTCCCTAAAACCCCCTTTAAGGGGAAATGCCATAGACCTGTGTAGAAAGCTGCCAGTCATTTTCCTGTTCTTAGGTTTAAATGGAAAGCTAGGCTACCTATGAAGTTCGAAACAGGGCCTGCCAGCCTGTGGCCCTGAGAAAGTAAGTGGCTCTGGTCTGCTACAAGGGATCCGTCCACAGTTCTCAAAATAAATTCACAGGAGAAGAGAACAGAAGGAAAGAGAAAACTGATGCAGAATTCAGTCTAAGATAAATATTGCAATATTTCCCAATATTTGGGAATAATGCAAATATTTCCCAAGTCCTTTCAATGTAACAAAATGTGTGGGGAAAATCGTATTACCATCCTTTGCCCTGAAGATACCAGCCTCAGAATGCATTCTGCAAAGCTAAAGAAAATGGCCCGAGGCTGGTGGAGTCAATCCTGAAGCGAATCTTGGAAAGAAACCTTGGAAGTGCCCTGGTCCAAATTTGGAGGCTGGTCCTTCTTGGAATGTGTCCACTTCAAGCCATTCCCCGTCATGTCAGAAGCTGAGTGTTACCAGAAACGAGAACAGATGTATCTCTCCTTTATGGGGCACATAGGTATGTGACAAGATCATGGCATCTCTTTTTTTTTTTTTCTGATTATAGTAGTGACACATGCTCATAATAGAAAAATACAAAATGTAGTTTGTAATTTTTTTCCTCAGTGTCATTAAATATTTTCCTATGTCGTGAAATGCTTTTTGAAAATCTCATTGTAATGGCTGCATAACATTCCACTTTTAAAACCATTCTTTTATGCTAAGACATGTGTTTCCTTTTTTTTTTTTTTTTTCCGTTTTAAAGTGAAACAAAATAGATGAACATAGGGGAAAGGAAAAAAAGAGAGAGGGAAGGAAGCAAACCATAAGAGACTCTTAACTCTAGGAAACAAACTGAGGGTTGCTGGAGGGGGTCGGGGAGATGGGGTAACAGGGTGATGGGCATTACAGAGGACACGTGATGTAATCAACACAGGGTGTTGTATGTCACTGATGAATCACTGAATTCTCCTAAAACTAATATTACACTATGTGTTAAGTAATTCAAATTTAAATAAAAACTTGAAATATTTTTTAAACAGTGAGTATAGTGAACATTTTGCACATTAACCCTCATTCAGATTTCTGAGTTTCTGGGTCAAGGGGAAAGTCACTTCATTTGTTGAAACATGCAGTTGAGGGGCTCATGACCCCATGCCGCCGTTTTCCATGCCAGCATACGGTACTTTTGTAGAGGAGATAAAATGGTGACAGATATTTGTTTTGAACTGAAAGCGTAAAATTAAAAAAGTTGAGATTTGACATTTAGCTTTTGCTACTGCCATGGCCCGGGCCTATAGCCTTGGGCAAGTCCCTTTGACTCTATGGGCCACACCATTTTTAAACAATTCAAGCTTATACAGAGGGAACGTACTATAAAAGCAGTATGCTAAGTCTTTTCCCTTCTTCTATGGAATAACAATTTTTTTCCTTTCCATATTCTCTATTCTTGCGTAGCAGAAAGTATGGCAGTCACACAGCTGGGAAACTGCTGATTGCTCGCCAGGGTTTGCATCTGGGACCCTGGCCTGTCACTGCAGTGTTTTGCCAGTGGTGAGAATCCAGCAGACGCCCACCAGTCCAAGAGCAGGTGGAAGGGAGGTTTAAATGCAGAGACATCAGGTTTCAGGGCTCCTTCTGTGTTTCTCCCTTATTCCAAATCACCAAGATGTAAGCAGTATACACTGACATCAGAATCCCATGCTCAGAAATACATCCTGAGACCCAGAATGGTCATTTCCTCCATGAGCTACCTGAACAGGATCCGAGAAGTTTCCACACCTACAAAGTGGGGGAGTACCAGACTACCTACATCTTAGAGTTGTCCTGAGACTCAACATAAAAATGAAACCATATATGTGGCTTAAATAAACCCTAAAACTCAAATAGTCGCATTAAATAACGCATTAAATAAATTAACCGTTAAATAAACCCTAAACCCCAAATAATCACAAACTATTATTATGGCCACTACCAAGGGGCTGGAGTGCATTGGGAGTAAATACAAAGAAAATAGAGGGCATCTCCCTGCTGTTATGCAACCTTGTGGTTTACTTATAATGATCAATACAACAGAGAGTCTAGAATTTTCCAAGTATATTTGGCCCCAGAACTTTTGATTTGTATTACATCTAATAACACCCACACATTAGGAAACATGGGTTTTGTGGTTTGATTTCACATAGAATGTAAGGTCTACAAAGGCAAGCACTTTGTTTTGTACCCTGCTGTATTTTCAGGGCATAGAAGAGCTGCCTGCACATAATAGGGACTCAATAAAATTTATATTCATTGCATAATGAATATACTTGCCATTAAGCTAGTTTGAAAATAGCCTCTGAAAATAGTTTGCATAGTGAAGTGAAACATGGGTTTTTATGCTCTGCTAGTAAAAGTGTAAATAGGTTAAAACTTTTGAAAAGCAGGAAGTATGGTGAAAATGTAGCCTGGTAGAGAACTTCTAAAGTGCTCCTACCCTCTCACCAACTTGTGGGGCTTCTGGAAATCTATTTGGATGTCATTCTAAGTATGAAAAAAAAAGTTTGCATTTAAGATACTCAGGAGATGTAGTACTGTTTAAAATGGGGGAAAAAAAACACCTGAGAACCATTTGAATTATGTTCAAAAATCATTGAATAATTAAGATACAGAATATCCACTTGATGGGTTATCCTGCAGTCATAACATGCTTATGAAAATTATATAACTTAGAAATATTCTTATATTGTGAGCAAATATTCACAAACCATATATAATTTAGTATCTTTTTTTTCTTGTATTAAGGGAAAAGGCAAGAAACTAAATTATATACGAATTGTAATCCATATATGTAATAAAAATAAATGCAAAATAAAGAACTAACACTGGGGGCGCCTGGGGGGCTCAGCCCTTAAGCGTCTGCCTTTGGCTCAGGTCATGATCCCAGGGTCCTGGAATCGAGCCCCCCAACCGGCTCCCTGCTCAGCGGGAAGCCTGCTTCTCCCTCTCCCTCTGCCGCTCCCCATGCTTGTGTTCCCTCTCTCATTGTGTCTCTGTCAAATGACTAAATTAAAAAAATCTTAAAAAAAAAAAAAAACTAACACTGAGTGTTACTCCGTCAGGCAATTGTTCTAAATACTTTACATATATTTAATTTCTTTATTTTCCTAATAATCTATAAGGCAGGTACTATTATAATACTCGTTATAATACTGAAAAAACGCTGGGAGATAACACACCCAAATATTGACAACAGCTGTCTCTGAGTGATCGAGAAGACAGCAATCACGTTCCTTGCATTTTTCTGCATTTTTACAAGTTTTTCGTAATGATGAGAAAACTGCACTCTAAAAGGGTAAATTAATGAATTAAACTGTGTTCTTATAATATATCTGAACAGGAAAAAGGTTTTTAATTGACCACAGGACCCCTTTATTTCAACCAGGGAACTCCAACCCGTGCTCTGCTCGCCAGTTCTCTCCTATACAGAAGAGAAAAATAAGAGCAAGCTCCATTAGGGTGAAATAGGTTGAAAATCGGCTGTTTTTATGAATGCAGAGAAACTGGCCAAGGCTAGTGTTGGGTTTTCAGTTTCAATGTCACACTTGCTCAGACCCCAAGATAATCTCGGATAATCACTCTGCCCTACCCAGAATCAAGAATTTAGGAAACAAACTGAGGGTTGCTGGAGTGGTGGGGGGTGGGAGGGATGGGGTAGCTGGACGATAGACATTGGGGAGGGTATGTGCTATGGTGAGCGCTGCGAATTGTGTGGGACTGTTGAATCACAGACCTTTACCTCTGAAACAAATAATACATTATACGTTTAAAAAAAGAAGAAGAAGATAGCAGGAAGGGAAAAATGAAGGCGGGGGGAATCGGAGGGGGAGACGAACCATGAGAGACTATGGACTCTGGGAAACAAACTGAGGGTTCTAGAGGGGAGGGGGGTGGGGGGATGGGTTAGCCTGGTGATGGGTATTGGGGAGGGCGCGCATTGAATGGAGCACTGGGTGTGGTGCGCAATTAATCATGGAACACTACATCGGAAAACTAATGATGTAATGCATGGTGATTAACATAACATAATAAAATTAAATTTAAAAAAAAAGAATTTAGGCACTAGAATCTCACATGCCCTCACAAACAAACGAGTCAGTGGTGAGATGAGGGAAGAGGGGGGATGGAGGTAGTGGAGTAGTCAGGGCCCAGGTATTGGGCAAGAAGAGTCGGCAGCTGGAGCCGGAGGGTTCGATTCTTTTTATACAGCGCGAGGAACTGCCCTTGATACACCCTTTGGCGCGGTAGAAAGAAGGGGTAAAGATGCTAATAAAGCTAGTAATGAATGTGAAATTGACCATATGCCACCTATTTATCGAAACGGAAATCTAAAAACTAGGGACAATAACATCCTACAGTAAGGACCATTTAGCAACTCAAGGATTTCATCTTAGGGCGCCGGGCGAGCCCACTAGCTCAATGGGTTCAACCCTTAACACGCACTTCTAAAGACCACAAATCCCAGCCTCACGGCGATCCGTGCGCATGCGGCCTGACGACCTACGCCTACATTTCCCAGCGGGCCGAGCGGCTACGCTGACGCACGCGTGCGCCCTTGCGTTTCTCCCCCTAACTCAAGTTTGACCTACAGCCACCCGGAGAAGATGGCCGTCCCAGCAGTGTCCGGGCTGTCCCGGCAGGTGAGAGAACGGAGGTCCTGAAAACTAGCGAGAGGATCCCTCCTAGGGTGAAACGTACCAGGTCGCTAAGGGCCACCGGGTGAGGCCACAGCTGGGGAAGCGTGGCCGCCGTTCAGCGTTGTGGGGCCCCGCGAGTCGGGGCGACACAAAGCGGCTCAGGCGGCCGTGCCTCCCCTCTGTGGACGCCCGCGGGGCAGGGGGCGCAGGGTGACACCCTTGGGTGGTGCCTGACCTCGTCCCCCGAGCACAGCCTCGGGAAGCAGGTAGCTTGAAGAGCCCGGAGGGGGCGGGCAGGACGGGCTTCCCTGGACCACGAAGAAAGGACACGGCCCACCCCCAAGTCACTTAACTTTTGTCGTTGTGGTCAAACCTGTCAGGGGTCACCAATAATGCTAAGGATTATTTGTAAAGCCCATTTCACATAAAGAAAATGAGATGGAAAGGTTTAAATGACTCGTCCTTGGCAGCTCAGCAGTAAGGGGTAGGTAGAGCTGAGATTCGAACCCACACAGTCACACAGAAGATGGATTTGGAAGGAAAATTCGTGCTCTTTATACTACATATCAACACTATGCTTTGCATGTCATGACACCTTGCAACTTAGGTAAGTTTTCTCTAAGTAATAAAGTCTTTCAATCCCCACAACCAGTTGGTATAGTACACAACAGAACTGAAATTATTTAAAGGTGACCTGTGCCCTTGCAGGTTTTTTAAACAGTGGGTTCCAGCTCTGTTCCTTGGTAGACAAGATGCCGTTTCTCAGAGCCAGGGCCTGTGCTCACATCAGAGTGCTGCAACACTCTGGGTTAATCTTTATTTTCCTATAGCATTTGGAGTCTAAGAAAATACATCTCTTGCACATCATGATTGGAATCTTCCCACTTTTTATTAAAATCCTTGCTCACGGGTGGTAATATAAATGCCAAAAGTCTTGCGTTGGTTTTTTTTTGAAACCTGTATTTCAGCCAGATTTGTGTTTTCTCTCTTACACTGGTGTGCTAGCCTCACCCTGTTCCTAGTAAACGAAGGAGTTGGTGGGAAAGCAAATTTCCCAGGCAACTAGGGATGATTCTCAGTGGGGAAATTTACTCCTAGGTAATAAAGAGCATCATGTAACCTGTGTGATGATAACTCAGAAACTAATAATTTAAAATGTTTTATTATTGTTTTAAAGGTGCGATGCTTTAGTATGACTGTCGTCAGGCCGTTTTCCAAGCTCGTGCGGGTATGTCAGCTTTTGTAATTAATTCTAAAATAGATGAAAGTGTGTGAGTCAAACAGCAATACAGTTAGGGCATAGACTTTTGTATAAGTACTACCTAAACCTTTCTGCATGGTTTGTGGTTTCCAAAATGTGATGTGTGCATGGGGGTAGAGAATGGGGTAAGTTGAATGCCTGGTGTGCGACAGGCCCCTGCATAACCTTTGTGAGAATTTCTTAAAACCCCATTACAGTGATGGAAAGTAGCTGGTCTTCCCGTTTACAAAAAAGGAAACAGACTCTGGGAAAACCTGCCCAAGGTTACTCAGCTTGATCCTAGAGCTGGACTGGAATTAAATCTTTCTCATTCAAAGCCTAAGCTTTCCCACTTCGACCATATAGCACCGTCAAGCTTATGTAGTCATATGTTGATGATAGTGTGTACAAAAAAATCTACAGTCTTTTGTGAAAAATAATTCAAGCATCAGACACTCAGTAAGTTGCTAAAGAGCTCTATTAAACTGAACATTGAGGAGGAGGCACCATAGGGGAAATTTATGATGTTACTATGAAGTATATAAATATATACTTGTATATGTTTCATAAATACCTGTTTTCTTGGCTCTAAGGTGCAACACTGCCTTCTGTCAGTGTTTAAAATCTCCAGTACTTGGAACTGATTAGTTACGGAGTTCAAAGGAAGCATAAGCGCATCTCAGAATTAACGTAACTGATTTATATAGTTAGAGCTGAAAGGGACACCCTGTTTCCTCAGCATCTCGTTTTAAGATGAGAAATTGATAGCCTAAAGATGGAGTGACCTGGCCAAGGAAACAGCCCTGACTTGTTTGAGAATTGCCATTCAGAATTGCTCTTTATGACATATTTAAACTGTTTTGTGCTATAAATGATGTCATTTTTTAAATATAAATATTTAATCCTCCAATTGGCAGTATGATCTTGTCTTAAGTGATTTTCCTTTTCTCTTCCTCCCCTACCCCATCCTTTCTTTAAAGCCACCTGTTCAGGTATATGGTATCGAAGGTCGCTATGCTACTGCTCTTTATTCTGCTGCATCTAAACAGAATAAACTGGAACAAGTAGAGAAAGAATTGTTGAGAGTAGCAGTAAGTAGCTTTTCTGTTCATTACTTACTAATTTCCTTCATATGTTTTTTGCTTTAGTTATTTGGCCATGTATCCCTAATGAGGTATATTATATCCTAAGAGAAAATGGACTACAAAAAACAAAGGAGAGAAAGAAAAAAAAAGACCTGTTTTCTGTAATCATGTTGATAGTGATAGTAGTGGGTATCATTATTCTGAACCTATTGTGTAATAGGTACAGATGGATACATATCAGGATATTAATATTAGGAACCAAGACTTGGGGCTAAGAGAAGAAATAGAAGTCACCTTTGAAAATCTGTTTGTTTTCAGGTATTTCCAAAATAGTCTTTAGAATGTATTCTAACTTGCTTTACTAGGAATTTATGAAGCCTTTTCTCCGTTTCAATTTTTAGTTTATTCCCAAGATGTGAGGGGAAAATGACCAAGCAGAGCACACTGAGCAGCAAAATTAGGAAAGCTGTATGGGCTCCATAATGATATTGGAGAACTGACAAAGATCATGAAGCTTACAGGGGAAAGTTTATTTTTACATTTTTCAACATAAAAAGAGAAAATTAATTGAATTAACAGAAGCCTACTGTGTAACTTAAAGAGGAGAATCTCTGCTGTAATTTTAACTCCGTTTTGTTGCTTCCCCTTCTCTTTTTGCTTTGTGGTTGCCACCTCCAACAGTAAGTTCTGGATTAAAGAAGGAGAGGCTAGTATATATCTCCAGAAAGAGTTTTGCTTTTTTTGGTTTTATGTTTTAAGATGTTCTTGTATTTTTAATCCACTTATTTGTAAAGATTTTTTTTAATCTTATTATTTGGAAGAAAAAACCCTCACAGGCTAGTCACATAGGATAATACGTATTTTGTTCATTTTTCATTTTAAGCTTTTTATCGAACTTTTGTCCTAGCAGGCAGTAATGTTGGCTCTCTATTCCTCTCTTTGTCCAGTTATCTCTACAGATAATGCTTGCGGTCTTAGTTGGTGTGATTATGACCCACACAGAGCCAACGGCCTTACTGTTGGAGACGCTTGGGAGAAGGGTAGCAAGGGAAGGCAGGATCACACATGGGGAATTTGGGAGGTGATAATTACTGCCCGCCAGTTGTCATTTATGCCCATTGTAAACCTGAACAGTGGTGTTCACGGTGGAGAGCGAGGCCTGGGTTGTGGTCATTAGAATGGGATTTGACTAAAACCTGGAAATCAATTAAGACACAGAACATAGAAAGGAGGCAGTTACCTTAAGACGCTATAAAGCGTTAGCAGTGTTCTGGTGCTGAGAGGGACGTGTGACGCTATACAGATGCCACGAGCTGCGGCAGGAAAAGATGAGAAACATGAAGAACGGCATTCCCCTAACACCCGAATGCTTTTCATTTGTGTAAGTCCGCAGTTTTTAGGGGGAAATACTGTTTCTATGGAGTCACTCAAATTGAAGTGTTAGCCTGATAAGCAGCTTGGATTAGAGACAGAATTCTGGCCAGGAGCCGGGGACAAGGGGCTACCGGAGCTGTTTGACCGAAAGGTATCCAGATGGAAACAGCCGTTGGATCGTTGAACTCTGGCCTGATACTAAGGGGAGCAAGGTGCCGGAAGCTACCCTGGGTCACTGAAAACAGACATTTATGAATTAATAAAATGGAGACGCGTGGTGTCTCTCCTGGTAGCTGCACTCACACTGTTTGTCCACTCTCCCTCCCGGACTGACGGAGGCTGCTCTGGAAACACCAGAGGTCTCTCTCGGGGCTCTGTAAGAGGCAGGACAGCGTCAGGATCAGTCTGAGACAGGCCACTGGAAAGGGCATGACAGGGACGCCTCCTTTGCTGTCAGAGCACCTTTTTAGGTCCGCACGTGAGCATTGGCATCACTGGCCTCCTCGTAGTATGTGAAAATCTAGAGTATTACCCATATTAAATGCATTAACGTATGCAGTTCATTGAATCTTTTGGCTGTTTAATTTTTTCTAATCTCTCTTAAAAAGCAAATATAAATTTAAGAACTTTTTAAAGTGTTTTTAAATTCTTTCAAGAAATACCATTATATCCTGTGTAAAATCAAGGTACGGTGTATTCTCAAAGGCAATGAAAATTACTTGATTGTAAATTTCTCTTCATGTGTGCTTGAGTGCTGATTTAATTAATGGAATACATGATGGATAAGAAACTATGTTGTGGCAGTTAGGATCATTTATGCTTTAAAGAGTTTAAGAAATTATTTTTTGGTACTTTTAGCAAATCTTGAAGGAACCCAAAATGGCTGCTTCCATTATGGATCCCTATATAAAGCGTTCCGTGAAAATGAAAAACCTAAATGACGTGAGCACAAAAGAGAGGTTCTCTCCTATCACATCCAACCTGATCAGTAAGTATTAGATGTTTTCCACTGAAGTCCCTGAAAATCTTGTGACTGAAAATGTGGTCCATGGACCAGGAGCATCAGCATCCCCTGCCTTTTGGCAGTGAAGCATCTCAGGACTTAGCCAGCCTGCTAAATCAGAATCTGCATCTTAACTAACTCCCCAAGTGAATTGTTTGTGCGTTAAAGTTTGAGGAGCACTGTCTGAAGGATGTTAAGATGTAAGAAAGCAATTGCAGTCAGTACTTTCCGTCTATGGAGAAGACCAGTGGGATTCACACCAAGAAAATGGTTTGTAGCCAGTGGTTGTACCTCGGTCCTTGAAGACATTTGCATTGTTTGGTGCATTTGGCTTGCTTTTGAAGTCTCTTGGTCAACCAGAATACGAGCTCCAAAGAAAATGTGTTCATGTCGTCATCTTTGAATATAGATGTATGTTAATTTGAGGTTAGATTCCAACCAGAAATAGGAGAATCAGATTGCAGGCTGCGATGAAGATTGCTGCTGCAGACCTGTGAGACCTCCCCCCACGCCCACCTTACTAATTTAGATGTGAATCAGTGCTGGTTCTTTCAAATGCTGAATATACTTTTTAAATAACAAGTTGCGTCGTCTTTATTCACATTCTTGAAGGATGTTGAATATGGCATTTTAAGGCCACAAATCTAAGTTTGCTTTTGAGGTGAATATAATACCTCATGAATAACGTGTTTTGAGTTTCATATTACTAAGACACTTTACCTTTCCCAGATTTGCTTGCTGAGAATGGTCGCTTGAACAATACCCCTGGAGTCATTTCTGCCTTTTCAACCATGATGAGCGTCCACCGTGGAGAAGTACCGTGCACAGTGACCACTGCATCTGTAAGTGACACCCTGTTGCCGCTAGATTTGCTTTGACATGCCATGCATCACATTTTGCATAACGAAAAGAAAAAAACAGGCTGAAATCCAGGAGTTGGTAAAGGTGACTTGTTGCTTAGGAGGTTCGCTTCAGGTCTTAAACAGTTGTGCTCTGGAAGGGCCAGTGTGTATCTTCTTAGTGCCTCCCTAACCAGTGACTACTCAGAAGGACCAAACTAGGTTAGAATATGTTAGGAAGTAGTGGTTATTTTCCTTTTACAGGTTTCAGTTATTTTGTAAATACCTTAGTAAGTAGGCTTCTGGAACTAGAGTGTCTCATCTTCTGTGGTGGTGAATGGGAGGGTGGGGCACATAGGCCCTTTGATCTTGTTGGCGTTGCTGGGAGTGAGCTATAATAATGGACACCATTTTTTGAAACCTACTGTATGCTAGGTACTTTATAATTTATTATTTTAATATCAGGGTTCTAGGTGAGGTAGAATTATCCTTGTTTTATAGATGAGGAAACCCAAGGAAATTAAGTTGCTTGCCCAAGGTGACAAAACATGGAATCAGGATTTGAACATAGGCCTGTCTTTCAGAAGTGCATGTTCCTTAAGCAACACTTATGTCCCCAGAATTAATTTTGTTGATGTCTTAAATACATGTTTCCTTCCTACTGCAGTTGAGTTGGTGCAGGAAAACAGCCTGTGGGGCTTAATTATCAGTAGAGGATGGTAGGTTGGCTTGGAAAATACACAGCACCTGACCTCGTCTAGATTAATATTTCTGGTGTTTAATAGATATTCTGACTCTCCGAAAAAGCACAATTTCAAAGAGACAGTTTAGCACATAGTAACATTTGCACACTTGTAGCTCAGTAGTTGGTGCCACCGAAGCATGTAACTGGCCGAGAATCATTGCCGCTCAGGCCTTCGTCCGAGCCCACTGGGACCGCAGCAGCTCCCCCTGACAGGGGAGCCTGGACGAGGCTTCACCCGGCACATGGTCACACCGTCCCCGTGGCTAAGCCCTGGTACAGGTCACTCAGATTACAAGGACATGATTTTTTTTAAAGGGTGCATATTTGGGGCGCCTGGGTGGCTCAGTCATTAAGCGTCTGTCTTCAGCTCAGGTCATGATCCCAGGGTCCTGGGATGGAGCCCCACATCGGGCTGTCTGCTCAGCGGGAAGCCTGCTTCTCCCTCTGCCACTCCCCCTGTTTGTGTTCCCTTTCTCGCTGTCTCTCTCTCTGTCAAATAAATAAAATTAAAAAAAAAAAATTTCAAAAAAAAAGGGTGCATATTTTTGTAAAAGTTTTTTAGAACCAGCTGTTGCTAATGCTTTTGATGTTGAAACTCCTTGGGTAAATAAGTTTCCACTGTTTAAAAACAAAACAAAACAAAATTACTCCTTGATTAATGACTTAGGGCATAGACTATGGAAATAGACTGATGGCGAATATTGGAGCAAGTGGGACCTTCGGTGAGTTTCTTAACCACTCCGAACATCCTTTCTCTCATACGGAAAATGAGAGTAAGAACTGCTAGCTGCCCAGAGTCATCTAGATTCCAGGAGATGGTGGGTGTAAAATGCCCGGCACCTAGTATGCATCTCAGTGGAAGGTGTGCACATACTTCCAATTTCTCTAACCTTGGAGGCTCAGCAAATAATGTTTTGATTAAACACTGATAGACTTGGGACTCCTGGGTGGCTCAGTTAAGCATCCGACTCTTGATTTTGGCTCAGGTCATGGTCTCAGCCTTGTACAAGCCCCTGCTTCGGGCTCCACGCTCAGTGGGGAGGCTGCTTGTCCCTCTTCCTCTGCTCCTCCCCCCCCCCACATGCACTCTCTCAAGTAAATAAATAAAATCTTAAAAAGCAAAACACTGATAGATTTTTACAGCACCACCCCCCCACAAGAGACATTGTTAGATCTTTGCAAAGACAACACTTTCCTGCTAGCTTTTGGACTCCTGGATGGGGGCCCCCTCGGATTTGTGACAGGTGAGAGGCCTCTCCTTCAGCCAGACTCATCCTCACCTCACCAGGAGTAAGAGCGGGGGGCGGGAGGAGCGAACGCAAGCCGGACGCTCGCTCTGTCAGAGTAGAGTCCTGAGCTGGCCCCGCCAGGCGCTCCGAGAGGTGGGGCGCGCCTCCAGAGTTCTGCTAACTCTGGGTCTTAAAGGTTCTAGGACCAGGTTCAGCTGCAGCTTTCCATCCAGGGAACCCGTACCTCGTGCCAGGCCCTCAGGGCTGCGCAGAGAAGAGGCCTGTGTCCGCGGGCATCGTTCGCTTCAGGGTCTTCCCCCTTCCCTGCATCTAGCTGCACTGCTGGCACCAGGCAGCAGGGACGGGGAGGGGGTGGTGCTGCCGGGCGTCGGCGCTGGGTTGGCGTGGGCCGGGGCCCTGACTGCCTCCCAAGGGCCCCCCAGTGGCTCCACGCAGGCTTCACCGGCCGGTCTTGCCGGTGTGTGCCAGGGAGATTCTCTTCTTTTTCTTTTACTGTGGAAATTTTCTGTTGTGCTTTGTCTAAATTTAAAGGATGGTTTTGTCCCCTTTTAGCCTTTAGATGAAGCCACTCTTACTGAATTAAAAACAGTCCTGAAGAGCTTCCTAAGTAAAGGCCAAGTCTTGAAATTGGAAGTTAAGGTAGGTTTTTAATTATGTCTCGTATGTCTCCTCAGCTTGTCTGACACTATCGAATGGCTATAGGAAGTGAAAAATTAAATCTGATGATATACCCGATTGCTTATAGTAGGAATTTTACATTTTTGACTTAAATGATTACAGATTCCATTCACAATTTGACTTCTGCTTTTTTCTAGACGTAATTGTAACACCTTAATTTGTGCAGCATGTAGACTTTTCAAAGCACTTTTCATCTTTCCATTTGATCAAGAAATGTCAGTGCTTTTTCACATTTCCAACCTGTTTTCTTTTCTAGACTGACCCGTCAATCATGGGTGGAATGATTGTCCGTATTGGAGAGAGATACGCTGATATGTCTGCAAAAACCAAGATTCAGAAGCTCAGCAGGGCCATGCGGGAAGTTTTCTGAAAGTGTTGATTTTGTCAGTGAAAATTCCTAAACTTGGAGCAACAATAAAATGCTTCCTGAACAGAACATACTGTTTACCGTCTTTTTTGAAGTGGAAATACAGGGAGCCTTATTTTTATATCTTTTTTTCAGAATCCCCCTAGTTGAAAGGTTAAAAGGCCCATTGTTTGGAGATTTTAGTTTGTGTAGATTATTCTTAGGAATTTATGAAATCTTGTGTCATTAGGAAAAACAGTTAAGGGGTGCCTGGGTGGCTCCGTTAGTTAAGCGTCTGCCTTCAGCTCAGGCTGTGATCTCAGGGTCCTGGGATCAAGCCCCACATTGGGCTCCTGGCTCGGTGGGGAGTCTGTTTCTCCCTCTTCTTCTGCCTCTCACCCCTGCTTGTGCTCTGTCTCTCTCTCTCAAATGAATAAATAAAATCTTAACAAAAAAAAAGAAAAAATGGTTAACATTTTTTGAGGCCTTTTATGCCAGGCACTGTTAGGTTCTTAAGTTATCTTACCTCATGTCCTTGGCCTCTGAGCCCAGAGCCTGGGGAGGGGCTGACCCTGCAGGTAGAGTTAAGACACCAGCAAACCAGGCCAGTTACTGTCCTGGAGTTTCCACTGTCCGTGCCCATGTCCAGTCAAAGATACCGGAAGTGGTCTCTGAGCCCCCAGATTCTGTGCGGGTCAGGACATGGGCACCATGCTCTCCTTCATGCTGCTTACTGGCTTCTGCCGAGCATGGACCAACACCTGTTGCTGTGTCCTCAGGTCCTGCGTCTGTCCAGCGGATTGGGTCTGTGTTAGGTACTTGAGACAGGGCCAGCTTGTGCTCATCTGATGATTCTAACAAGTACTTAAGTCCTATGTATCTTGTTTGGACCCCAAAGTGATTTATCTGTAAGACATAGTAGTCTATTAAATGTAAGGCATTAATGCTTTCTGTAAAGGCTTTCAGATTCTGGCCAAAAAGATGTCTTCATTCTAGAATCTACTAGAAGTATGCCGTTAATCTGCTAACAGGCATTCCTTCCCTCAATCGCACTGGGGGCAGAGGGCCAGATGAGAGAGCTGGGCACTCCGCAAAAGAAGCCCACAGAACAGCAATCCCAACCCCCATGAATGTCCTCGACCAAGGAATGGCCAGGAGGCTCGGCCCGGAGTAGGGAATCGGGACGTCCTCTCCCGCTGGAAGCGGCTGTTCAGTGACAGCGACACTGGTCACTGAGGTCACTTCTGCCCGTCGGTCCTGCCGATTCGCAGAGGCCCTTCCAGCCAACCAGCAGGCCGGCACGACCAGTGTTAAGAGTCCTGTTCCCACCAGCTGGGACCCGGCACACAGGCAGTAACACTTGTCCTTCTCTGATGCCAGTTAACCTGTGATTGGATTCCTCCGAGACTTACCTGTGCCCCAGGCAGCCCTCGCACTTCGGGGTGTGAAGTACGTCCTGACGGACGAGAACCTTTAGAGTACCTGGTACGGGCCAGGCACAGCAATTTTCACTGCCCACACCACCAGAAAGTTCCATAAGTAAGGGGATAGGACACTATCTGCAGTAAAGCTCACGATGTAGACTTCGCGGCTCTGCACCCTGGGACAGGCGCCGGGTGGCTAGGAACATGTCCCGGGGCCACCGAGTGGGTGTGCGAGCAAGCCTGCGCTGCTGCTCCCAACCTGGGGGGCACCCCAGCTTCTCCAAGCCTCGGTCTCCCCTGTAGATGGGAGCGACAACGCCCACTTCCAGAGTAGCTGCAAGAGGGAAGCCAGGTGACGAAGAACTTAGTAGAGGGCCTCAGAGATGTAAAGATGTCAGTAAACATTAATTACTGGCTCCATCACCTCCAACTTCCCTGGGTCATCTGACCGCAAGGATCGATTGATGAAACACAGCACTCACCTGACTCGTGGTCACGTGACAAAGCCCGTCTGGTACTGCCCGTCAACGTCTCAGGGCCTCAAGGGCTTGTCCAGCGCTCCTGGTTCCTAATAGAGCTCCATCGGTCCTCCGGGGAGACCTCTCCCCAGTAAAATACCCTTGATCCTGGCAGAACCCCCCCCCCCAATAGAAGATGCAGCTTTGGAGACCACATCTTACAATTTATCACAACCTTGTGATACAGGTGGGATAGACATCACCCTACGTTCAAATGAGGAAAGAGGTTGAGGGGCCCTGGGGTGTGCCCAGTGTCCCGGGCTTGACCGGCTGGTGGATCAAGTCCCCGAGCCCCGGTCTTTCGCGCCCCATTTCATGCTGGTCCACCACGTCTCTGACCATAACCCTGGCACGTGGCTTCCGTCGCTGGAGCCAACAGGCAAAGCAAATCTTAGTTGAGTCCCTATGTCCCTTCCCTCTCTGTACCTAAGATGCTCTTGATTCACCCCTTCATCCAGGTCAGATCTTCCCTACATTTTCCCTCCTGGCCTTCCAGAGAAAAGTGCTCCAGACACCAGTTGTTTCAGGTGCCGGTTCCAAGGTCAGCCTCCAAGAGAGTTTGGACAGCAAACTGATTCCCTTCCTAGAGCTACCCCCGGATGGGCAGAGGCAGGTCAACTGCAGCTCGGAAGTCCTGCAGGACATGACGTGGCCTGGGGCCATCCTGCACCCTCGTGCTGGGACCAACGTGCCCTCCAGCTGGCATGACACTGCCCTCCTGCCGATCATGCTCGTCTGAAACTCTGGCTTCCTCCCGGCCAACCAGCTACATAATCACCTGACAACTGACAGACACCTCGTTGGGGCCTGTTGGTACTTTCCCAGAAGCCAGGAGTGCCTAGACTGCCGGTTGGCCCCCGCATCTAGTCACCAAACTTTTAGCTGGGCATAGGGCCACCCAGCTAGGGACTGCATTTACCAGTGTCCCTTGCAGTACCCGACCAGGGAATGATGTTCCAGCAGATAAGCAAGGGGAGGAAATGATGTGTGGGTCTTCCTGGATCGACCTCAAGAGGAACCAGCTTGCAATCCTCTCAGGAGATCCCCTTTCCCTCTGGCTACATGCAGACGACAAGGTGAGAGGGGGAGCAACCACACCCCAAGATAGAGCCTAGTGATTTCAGGGGCGGGGCCACCCTGCCCAGCCAGACCTTGGACCTCTGGGCCGTTAACGAGAAGGAGAAAAACAAACCTCCCTTGTTGAAGCCATGGGATGTTGGGTCTAAGTGCCAGCAGCTGAGTCTGTGACCTGACCAGTATCCCAAGTCCCCAAGCCCTGTCTGCCTTCGTCCTAGCTTGCCTCCTGACTGCAGCCAGCCCCACACGGCTCTAGACAGAGCGTGACACACGTAAGTCACTGTAAAGCCACAAGCTTCTAAGACACGTGGCGGCTGATGGACAAAATATCTTTGGGAGAACCTTTCGCTGTAACACTGCCCAAATCCTTCAGATCAAACCCAACAACCTTCCTGTTGGTTAAGCACATAGCAACAGGGGAAATGATGAAATGCTTCAAATACTGCCCTATGTGATCATCAGATCATCGGCGGGTTACTCTACCCACAGATCTGTGTACAACGGTATTCATGCAAGGGGAAAATTGTAAAGCAACCTAAAGATGTCTAACTATTCGGGATTGTTTAAATAAATTAGGATACATTCAGACAATGACATACTATGCAGGCCTTAAAAATCAAGTTGTGGAAGAATATATATATATATGTATATATATGACTTGAAAGCAATCAATAAAATAGTGAAAAGATTTATATAAATTATGCAATTGAACATTGCCTTGCATAAGGGAAGTGCTCAATGAATATTAGCTATTAAGTAGTATAAGAGCATCTTGGGGCACCTGGGTGGCTCAGTTGGTTAAGCATCCAACCCTTGATCTCAGCCCAGGTCTTGATCTCAGGGTTGTGAGTTTGAGCCCTGTGTTGGGCTCAACACTGGGCATGGAGTCTACTTTAAAAACAAAAACAAAAATAGCATCTAGCACACACACACACACACACACACACACACACACACAGAGCAAGAAAATACAGGAATGATGAGCATCCAAATGTTAACATTTATTTTTGTGTGGAAGAATATCTCCATTAAATGATTTTAATTCCTTTGTACTTTTATGTGTTTGCTGAATTTTCAGCATTAACAAATATTTCTATAATTAGGAAAAAACAATAAATATTCTAGAATAAAACATTTCCTTGATTATGCTGGCTCCTAAATTGGGTTAATAGGTATCTATTCAACACATTTTACACCGGTGATTCCTTCCACCTTCTGAGCTGTGCAAGGGGGACCTTGTCAATCTCAGAGAGAAGTAGGTGTAGTTTGGAAAAGAAATGCAGTATTTTCTCTGTTTATGATGAGATTTAATTGATTTTTTAAACCTCAAGAAACCAAGGGAAGGGCATAGGATTTTTATGTTTATCAAAAACAGGGCCTCCTGGTTTAAAAAGGGTGAAGACAAGCTATTTTAGTGTGCAAATTTTTTTTAACGTGCTGTAACAATTCAACTGGTGTTCAAGCCAACCAGAGAGCTTACAGGACTGGTTCATATTCAGAGAAATCAGTGATGAAATAGGGAAGAATTACCTAAAAACCAGATTACAAGAAAATGCTATAAATCGTCCCCTAAAATTCAGATAACAACAAAATTCAGTGTTGGGTTTGCTAATGGCACCCAGAGTTAAAACTCAAGGTTCTGAACACAGAGTTGTTTGTGTAGGAAACTTCTCGGAAAGCCAAAGTAATCCTCTGAATGTCTTTGTAAGACAATCTTAGCTTTATGTCCCCCTGTCAGCACCCCTTGTGTTTCTTCCCCTACACCTCACAGACTTCTCAAATTCTCAGAAGTAGTCAGTACTGGGAAATCGAGTTCTACCTGGTACTAACATGTGTCTGAAGAAAGCGTGGGAAGGGTTGTTGGTTTGGTTTGGTTTTGCATAGTTTTCCTTCCACGACTACAACCTTACCCGTGGGAGAAGGAAGTGCAGGAAGAGAAGCCATTTACAGAGCTATCTGCTTCCTGTCTGCTCAGAAGGGAGGTGGGGCAGAAAGAACCCAAAATAATCCACCGTAACAGGGTTGGCTTTCTCATTTTATTCATGAACCATGTGAATTTAAACCATCCAGGTCAAAATGAACACAGAGCTGTTTTGAAGAGATTGTTCTTTTTTAGGTTCAAGATACACAGGAATAGCAATCTGTATTGATGTCGCTACTGGTTTAAGAAAAAAGAAAAAATCAGTTACCATAGTCTGAATCAGTAAAATTTAAAACATTTCATACATAATAAGGTGCCAAAGGAACACTCAAACAACAGAACTAACCTCATCTTCCTTTAAACAAACAAAAAAAAGCAACCTCATGTTTTGGCCCTGCTTCATCAAACCTTAGACAGATACATAATTCTACAGTTTATAATAGAGTCTAATAATGTTTAGAACTCCATGGACATTACATATCAGACAATAGAGTCTCCCTTCCATGGAAAATTAAGCAGTACCATTATTTGGCAACAGAAGTATATTACAGTCAACAGGACATCCATGGCTGGGTGGGGGTTGGGGGTGGCCTGGTCTCAGCCCCGCCCCCACCCCCCACCGGGGAAGGGTTGTGAGGAGAGCAATATGCCACCAGCACTGTGACCCACTTGTTACTAGGAACACAAGGGACTCGTGTCCGACTGATACATTCTTTTCCAAACAGGTAAAGGCGAACCGGAGTGGCTTGTAAGCTCTGCTGGGCAGGACCCTCACGCTCTGGCTTTTCCTGTCCCCCAAATTTTCAAGACAACTAGGGCCCAAGAAGCAGCTGACTGGATGACTCATTCCCACGCACAGCCCTATTGCTGCCCCAGCCAAGAGGGGATGGTGCTGAGAAAGGGCAGCACCTGTGCTGGACGGATGGACTAGAGCTCGTCTGGTTCTGCTGGCTGGCCTGGGATGGTCTCCCCAGGCCGAGCTTGAACAAGGAGATCTCTGAACGGCTCCATCTGTGGGAACAGAGTCGGTTACATCCATATAGTTCCTCAAGGTGATTTGCAGGTTCCTTGTATGACTCAACAGATTCCAGGAAGCTTCCAGAAATCACAGCTTCCCGCCCCCTGAAGTCCAGGAAATCACGTGGACTCCAGTGTTCCCCAATCTCAGGCTTATCAAAAAGGGACTCCAACTATTGGTTAGCAGCATCAAGAAGCACACAGCTAACTGTCAAAAGACATGCTGACAACCCAAGGCTCACACTCCCCGCAAATCCCCGCAAGCCATCGGCCCTACGCTCTCCCTGGCAGGGACCCAGACGCAGGGCCCCCGTCTTCCCAGAAACTGGCTATTTTCTCCACTGCGTCACTTCTGGTCTGTCAGGGGAGGCCAGACCCCCAACTTGCCACCTCCTGAAATGACTCCCGAATGCATCTCTCAGCTGAGGGCTTAGATGTTGAGTTTCATAGGACTGTGCATTCCATCTCTGCACAGGGAGCCTGCAGGGACATTCCTGGTGGCCAGTCTGTCCCCTAGAAGCAGCCTGGACTTCTCACCCTTTTCTGGGAAGGAGAAGAGGAGGAAGGCCTCTTACCCCTGGGATCTCCACAAGGGCATCTGAGGAGGCTGCTCGGCACTGCCTGTGTTGTGTGCCCAGAAACAGCTTAACCCAGACGCTCCACACTTCGTTCTTCAAAACCCGGCCCCCCCCCCCCCCAGCTATGCGACAGGTGGGGATGGTGAAGATGCTCCAGGAAATTTCATTAAAAACGCGAACACCAAAGGGATATGCCGAATCTATCCAGGAAGAGAGCTGTGTGTAAAGGGTGATCTGGAAGTCAGGGGCGGGGCACCTCCCTTTATGTTCTGAAATCTCTAGAAGGGTGTTTGGTTCAGTCTTGAATTCCTGACCAATCTGCCAGAACTTCTGGAAGCTTCTGTGGCACATGGATCTGATGGGAAACAGGCTCTCAATCCTCTTGTCCTTCCTGACACAACCACCCTCCAGAATGTGACCTATTCAAACCAAGGTCCCATCTGAGGTCATAGCTACAGGATGCTTGTCATTTTTTCACACCACCCATTTCACTTCCATTAATCGTATTCTCTGCCCCCCCAAAAATTACTTCTTTGAATTTCTAACATACGCAACTCGGATTTTCTTTTGAATATAAGAAATTTAGTTGGGCTGAGCCCAAGTAATCTGATTAAGCATTTTCTACTCCTGGTTTTTAAATTTTTTTTTCTATAGTTCTATGCACTTAAATTAGATTCCTAAAATACTCTCATATACATACAGAAAAATAATCTCTCAATGACAAATCACATTTTACAATAACAAGTTAAATATTTCGCCTACAGAATCTGTGTTAGTTTATGCAACATTGACCAGCATAGCCTCTTGCATACCATATATACATTTAGTCAGGGACATTCCCATGAACACACAGCAGAGATTTCAAGACAAACCTTTTGAAGAGCATAGCTTTTTCAGGTTATGTAGTGGAATTCTGCATTTTTCTTAGCTGGAAACTGTATCAAATGCAGAAAACCAGATGCCAAGAGCCGATTATCATACACAGGACATTTTTTGTTGTTGTTGTAGATTTCTCATCTATATACATGTATTTACACGTATGTTGACCACCTACAGATGTGAGGGTACAAAGCTAATGTAGCTAAGGCAATACAACATGAATTACAGGATCGCCAACTTCCCTATCTACACAGGGTTACAAAGTTAGGAAGAAGGGGGCTGGGAGGGTACAGACTTCAGCTAGCTGGGTTTCAGCTGACATCATCTGAAGTTGGATTCACAGTTCAAAGACACTTGGGCTATTGGCAATGTGTGTTTCAAACGCACGTGTAAAAGTAAATATCATCACCAAAGATCTTGCCAGAATATCTGCTTTCCGACACAGTGACTATTCAGCAGATGACGTTTGAAGGATGCTGATTTATAAAATGCCCATCAAAATATTCGTTCGTGAAAAATAATGCCAGCACGATGTTAATTAAATGCCTGCAGAAAATATTTTCTGAGCTTTCAGTAGTGTGGAAGATTGCATTACTCGGAAAATCAAAGCTCTAATTTGCCATTTCATTCAAAGTGAGGCAGTCACGTCCACAAAGATGAATTTGCAATGTCTGTGCAACTTTCTGTCAACATTCTTACTTAGCAAGCTTTATAATCCCAGACGGAACTGGGGAACAGAGAGGATTATTGCTCTGTGTGTGTAGACATGAGACTGATTTGCCAAGAGCCAGCAGAACTGCAAAGGTTTTGGAGCATCCGGCCCAGCGCAAGAAAAGGAAACAAGAAGCTGCTTTGTGAAAGAAAGCGACAGCCAGCGCATGGAAGGAGGATCAATTCCAAGATCATCTGCCTCCAGGAGGTTCTACAACTGGAAGCTACTCCCACCGTGGGTTTTTTCCTCTTTCCTGACCTCGCCCGGCTCCAAGGCCATCCATGCCACCCTACAGAGAGAGCCCAGCTGGGAAGCCCTGCCTCACAGCCGCCTGCGGACCCCGCAGCTCTCTCTCCAGCGAGTGGCCTTGGACCAAGCAGCGTCCAGACCCCGGGGAAGGGACATGAGCATGTCCCCCAGCCTCCCTGTCACCTGGATGGTCCCTTGAAGGCAGAGGCTCAAAAAGCCTCTCTGTCCTACCAAGAAAGGGGAGAAAAGTCCTCAGTGGCCAACTGATGATCAAAAGGAAGGGTTTTATTTCGAATTAATGGGTTAAAGGCTCAAAGGCCTCTGGACACCTTGCGGCACGCCCTCGCGGCGGGGCCAAGAGATAGGCGGGTGAGTCCCTCTCTGGCCCTGGGGCACAGCTGTTGCCTAGGGGCTCGGGGCTTGTACCCTCTGATTAGTCTAGACCATTTGAGCTTCTGTGAAATAAAAGCAGACATTTTACAAAGTACCTCAGCCCAGCTCCCCACAGCCTGCCAGGGGGCTTACCAAAGACAGACGCCAAAGCCCCACCCGCTGCAAGGACCCCCGGAAACCCCGGCGGGCCCAGGGCCAGCCCCCTGGGCGTAGGAGCCGTGCGGTCACACGGGGCCGTGGCCTTAGAAAGGGCCACGCTGAGCTTAATTCTCCACTGTCACCGCCTCCCAATTCTTAATAATTTTCAACAAGGGGCCTCGAATTTTCATTTCGTAGTGGGGCCTGAGAGCAACAATGGGAGTGTCAGACCCATCTGTCTCCTTGTGCAATCCACGTATCTTCATTTCTCCTGGTGACACACAAACACACACATATCACATGAACACACACTCGTGCACACCACACACACATACCACACGCACCGCACACAGTCTCACACACCAGACCACAGACACACTCACACACACCACAGTCTCACACTCCTACTCTCCTCTCACACACCACACACTCACACACCACACACACACACACCACACACTCTTACACACTCTCAACAAACCACACACACCCTCTCACATACACACCGTACACATTTACACACACACCACGCAGTCACACTCACACTCATACTTCCCTCTCGCAGACCACACACACACTCTCAAACACACACCACACACCTTGTCACACACCACACACACACACACACACACCACAGATACTGTCACACACTCACGCTCTTACTCTCCTCACACACAGCACACACACCACAGACCACACACACTCTCACACACCCCATACTCAACACCACACACACTGCCACACACCACATTCGCATACACCACACTCACACTCTCACACGCACCATATACATACACACTCACACCACACACACCCATCCGCTCACACACACCCCCCACGCCCCCCACACAATGAGCTTCTGTGTCCCCCACCAGTTCTCCGCATCTGAAATCTGGGAAGTCCCCGTAGAGAAGACCTGACTTCAAGAACCCTAGTGGGAGAGGGCGCCTCCCAGTGGGGGACACCTCCAACTTACACCCGAGACCCCCAGGGGGCTGAATCTCAGGGAGGGGCTTTCACAGAGCAGATGCTGGAACGGTGGGAAGGCCGAAGACCCCCTCCCCCGCCCCCCGGACCAGCCCCAGCCCCAGCAGCAGAGAGCGGCAAAGGGTCCCTAGGTACCCCGGGAGCGCTGAGTTCCCGGCCCACGCCGGCGCCAACGTCCTGCCCTCTCCCGCCCCCAGTCTCACCACCCTCGGGCTGGCCCCGGGATTTACTCGAGAGCCGCAGTAGGGGGAGCCAGCACCCCGGGATCCGCCCCGGGGGACCCGCAGGTTTCCAGCAGGGAGATCGCCCCCTGGTGGCGACAGTGGGTAGAAGGGCAGCCGCGGGCTCCTCCACCGGACGCTGCCAAGCCACCGCCCCCCTTTCTCTGGGTCCCCGATCACCCTGTGCCCGAAGGCCCCTCTTCTTTTTAGACAGAAAAACAGGAGGAAGTAAGCTATTTGAGCATAAGAGGAGAAATGCAGAGGAACAGGGTTTTAGAAACACAGCCACACGGGAATGTTTTTTTTTTTAAATGATAAAAGTACAAAACCAGTGTTCCTAGAAGAAAAAAATCTCTATTCCTCCCACTGCGTAAAAAGAAACCCTGGTTACTGGTTAGTTCTCAGGAAATATCAGAGAAACGCTCCATTTTTTTTTTCAAGGTTGACCAAATGAGCCCACTTCTGAGCACAGTTTTACTTGGTGGGCTTTCAATACTAAAATAGTCACACAATTCAGATGATAGTAACAATAGAAGCTGGTATAGAAAGTAGAAGAGAATCCTATTAAAAACAACTCACAAAATCCCTGACATACAGTAGGGGCAAATTTACCCTGAAATACGACAATTACATATAGTGTCCAAAAAAAATCACTCTATTATGTGTGTGTTATCTGGTTCCCCAAGGCCAGAGTAATGAGGGTTCCTCTTCACGGAGGAACTCATCTGCCTGTCACTGATATAATTATTTAGAGGTGGAGATGAATTTTTACAAGCATTGGGTGTTATTTAAATAACGTAAAATCAGATCCACAACTAGGCCACGAAAACCACAGAGGCAGGCCACCTCCCAGTCCCTAGGACAGTGGCCTGGAGCAGGATGGGGACTCCCTGAATCAGAACAGTATACTATTAGCATTACTGACTCTGATACTAAGAGATCACAACCCAGAAATAAGACTTCCCAACGTGGTGGCATCTGGGTTTTAATGCTCTCGAGAGAAAGAGCTGATAGACGTTTCTAGCCTTGCGGTGGAGTAAGATTTCCATGCTTATCAGGAATAGATTCTGGCTCCTACAGATATCAGGTGATGTACCTTAATCGAGCTGGATGACCTACAAACACATCCTGGATCTGACACCAGGCAAGGTGAGGAAAGAGGAGTTCTAGAACTTTCCTTTCCTCTCGCTCAAATAAACAGCTGTTTTCCAAGTACGATCAACACGCCAACTTGATTTACAGGATATGAAGCGGCCCCCACCAAACATGCTCAGGGCACTGCCAGGAGAGTCCCGGCAGGAAGGGGCATGTCAGCACCTCAGGGTAGGAACAGAAGGAGGTGTGACTTTGACCAAATACCTCATAGGGCAGCTCTGACACAGCGTCTGAGGGCTTCACCACGTCACTGGTTTCTGGTGCTGCCAACTATGCTTTTCCCTGGTAGGAACTCAGGTTCCTATACCGGAAAGCAAAGAAGGAATATCCAGGATCCTTTGTTTTCCTCACCTCACCTTCCAGCACAGGAGGCTCTAAATTAGAGAGCAGGTCCACCTGGAGTAAGCAGACCCTCTGCCAACCTCACATTCACCTCAAGTCGGAAATGACCCCGCTACCTCTAAAGTATGCCGATGTCCATTTCCAAGTGCTCCTGTCTGCAGGAAGGTTCATCTCCAACCTCGAAAAGAGAAGGCAGTCAAAATAAAATAAAAGGAAAGAAAGCACGGGAAATAAAATTTTAAAAACCTACTAGCTGTTTCCAGTGGAAATTCTTCAAGTTGTTACACGCAAAAACAAATTTTCTTCTTATGAATCAAAAAGTCCACCCAATTCAAAAAAGCTATTTGGAGTAGAGATAGAGAAGGCTTTTTCTCCTTCTACAAAGTAGTGGCAAGCTCTAAAATATACTCCCAAATCTCCAACCTTTCTAATAAAACCAGAAGCACCTCATCCATTCCTCCCTTGTTCTCTAACCCCACTGGATTCTAGAACACTCCCAGTCTGTGTGGTCACTGGCTTATGATGGCACCAGCCAGCTCCCGGAGAGACAGCCCACCTGCCTGGCCTTGGACGGCAGCCCTGCAATCACCCTTCTCCGGCAGCTCCAGCACCTCATCCCCTGGCCCCAGTTTCTCAGGCATCCCTGGTGACCCTCGCCTAGAAGAGTCCCCCTTCCAGAGTCAGGCGAGCCTGGGGTCTGAATGGACAACACCCTCCAGGCTCTCCCGGTTACAGCAGACCTGGTTCCAGGAGATGCTGTTGCCTGCCTATCTGCCAGGTGACACATTATCAGCCAGAGACACCCTGCCCCGGAGGGACTGGATATGGTCTGTCCCTTCAGGGGAGCTAGCCTACAAAAGGCCCCAGTCCGAGGGCTCCTGAGCTCCGCACACAGCCTGTGAGCAGAAAAGCCCCTTGCTGGGCTGGAGGTCAGTGCGGCTCAGAGAAGGAAGCTTGCAGGGGCGTCCGGGGGGCTGGGATCAGGATGCCAGGATACTGTGGCCTACAGACACCCTGCATTTAGAAGCACAGAGCTGGGAAACAGATCGCTTACTGGAAAGAGATGTTTCATCTCTTTGAAAGGTAGCCCAGGCAGCCAAAAAGGCAGAAGTGGAAGAATAGAGGTCAAAGAGATCCCAGGTGCTTGGCTACATATCTCTATCCCCCCAACATGACTCCTGAGTCACAGCTGGATCTGAGGGCCGGATTAACTCATCCATATGTAGGCTCAGTTGCAGTCCAGATTACACCAGTGAGGACAAGGACACCAAGCCAGAACTACTACCCTGGAGGAACATCTCAGGGATGCTCAATAGTCACTTGGGAAAAAGACACACGCTGCTTTCTCATGCTACATGAATTCTGATCATGGGACGCTGGGAGTGGGTGACCTCGCAGACCTGAAAGGGTTACAAGATGCTTGTCACTGTTCACATCACATCCTACCTGCGTAAATAGTGATGACCAGCACGACACACGAAGAAAGCCAATGAAGAAAAGGTCTCCCTCCCAGAAGGAAAGGGATTGGAATGGTGATCCAATACTACCCCATTTACCCATCGCATACATTTTGTCTCTACCATAGACCATGTCTTTCATAAATACACTGAACAAACTGGATTGGTTATAGAAAGAGGAAAGCGTGAGTTGTATGTCTATTTATAGATTTAATTTCACACAGTTTCTTAACAACGTCAGAAAATATAAACTTAAAGTATTCTAACTATATTTTCTTCTGGGGAGTGGTAAACAAACGCATGCCTGAAGTAAAACTGGGTCTGTAACAGTGTTCAGTTGAAAGTTTCTAACTAAAGGGTGTATCTGTTTGTCTTAAAAAATACTTGTCTGTTGTTCTTGATACAAAATTCTACCGCTATCTTCAATAAATAAATAATAAAGTGTTTCTTAAAAGTATGAAATGTAAACTTTGTTGCCCTTTCTAACACACACACTTTTAAAAATTGCTTGAAATATGACAGGGCTCCTATGGGAAATTATGACACTATGCATTCGGTTCCCAGCAAAGTGGAGACTCGGCCACTATGTTGATGCTACCCTTTATAAAGCACTTCTACAACCCTAGTTAAATTCTAAGGACCTACAATCAAAGAGAACACCGTCTAACACAGGAAAGCTAGACTCCAGTACCAAGAGAACATGCAAAGAACGTTTCATGACCACAACAAATTGGGATTAGGAGGACATTCACATGCGAACAAAATATGACCCACACTTTTCATTAGCAAATCAAGTTATTATCTAGTTAACCAGCCTATCTTCTGGTGTTGAAGGGGGAAAAAAAATCAAAGAACTCAAACCAAACAGCTTGGCACATGGTCATACACTCCGGACTCTGGCAACAAGCACATGTATTTCCATTACTGAGGGGTTGGTTGTGTGTGGAAGAGGATGGGAGAGAGTCTTAGGTCTTCCTCCCCTGATTTGTGAGGCTTGGATACTCCTAGAGCCTTTTCCCCACCACATAATGGAGTTCCTTCACCTCTTTCCACCCCACTTCCAGACTGTCACTTTTCTTTTCACGTCTTGGGGACGTCTTTCTTGGGAACATAGCAAAGACAGCTGCTGGAATTTCCCATGACATTCAGGATCCGGCACATTCAAGCGAAAACAGGCTCAGAGCTGGTCACCAGCAATTACTCCTGTTGGGAAACATCATAGGACCTCCAAGCCAAAGAGAATTTTCCAACTGGGCTGGCAACCAGGACCCAATGACATTGTAAAGTAGCCTTTCAGGTGACCTGTGATGATCTAATCCAGCAGAATCTAACTTTGTAGATAACAAGCTTCCTTAGCCATCTTCCAAGCATGCTGGAAATCAAAACTGAATCACCTGATAGTAGCTAGTGATAGTTTTCACTGGCTTCTATCAATAAAAGACCTGGAGGGACTGGAATGGCTCTAACAATGTACCTGCTAGAATCTTCCACAGACCAGCTCTTCAAAGAGCTAGCGCACTGGCTGATCAGGAGACCATCCATCTCCCCGAGTGATCATATCCAGGGCATCATTTCAAACAAGGTCCCAGTGGGGGAATGAGATTCTGGAGCAGCGGCAGGACCTTCATAATTATTTCTAAACACACGAAGGACTAGGCATTATAGATCAAGGGGCCTATTCGGGGACTGGTGGAGATAAGAAATAGGAGTGTTACATGAGTTCTCCAAAAATACAGACATTGCATTTATAAATCTAGTTTACAGTAACCAGACCCACGCCTCAGGCCCAGGGATGGACCAGACTCCCAACTGAATCTAGCTGGGGGCTCTGGGATTTCAAAGCCCCTAGAAGCCATGATGAGACCAGCAGTGAGGACAAAGGAAGACACAGTTTTGTTTCATAAAATGGGAAGTTGATTGGGGGTGGGGGAAGGATTGTCGAGAATTATTCCTAGAAGTTTTGAGGGGCCTGTCTTCACGGTCCCATTGCCCTGTGGCTGAACGTCAAACAGTGGTCTTAGGTAAGCCACACCATTTCCAGATTGCACCTGCCGCCGCGGGCTGGAACTCGGCCAAACACACCCACTCCCTATGGCTCATCAAACAACTGCAGGTCCAAGCGGACCACAATCTCTCCTGTGGGAACTTCGTGTAGCAGGAGACACTTTGTAACTGGACCCTTGGAACCCTGGTCCTTCTTGATGTCGGCCACACGGATCTCTGTCCGACCCAAAAAATCTGCAAGGAGAAAAAAACACCCTGCTCAAAGAGAGAATTCCTTTACTTCAAGGCACGTGTTTGGCATATTGGGAATTTCTCAGCGAATTGAGAAATTCGCTTCTTCCAAAAGGGAGTTAGGTCCGTTTACAGGAATCCATGAACTACAATGACAGAGCGTAATTTTTAAATGGAGTACAAGGCAAAAAAGAAAAAAGGACACCAGGGTGGGGACAAAGGTGAGTCTAGAAGAACGTAGGCAAAAACGCAGACTATGACTTTCCCTACACCTGGGGACTTCCGAGTCCCGGGAGGCAAGGCAACCCCAGACGTCCTATCAGCTGCACAAAGATTGGAAAGTAATATCTCCCTGGGTTCGGAGGCCACTTCGTGGTGTCACATCCTTTTCAGAAAAGTCAGGGACGGTGAGCGAGGGCTGCTCTTTCCTATGCCCTCTGCATGAGCCAGAGAGCAAATTCGAGGTGTGGGAGAGGAGGCTGCACGCCCGGCGCTCTCGACACCACTTTTCATCAGATACTGAGCATCAGTAGAAGAGCAGATGTAAATATATTTGAACATGTTTTAAATGCTAGGCAATTATAGGACGGTGTTAAATGGGCCTCCAGACCATAATTCCTTCATTTATTCATTTAGGAATTATTGACTGGAATATACTATGTATGCTCCTGTACAGGAAATAGCCTTCTTTCAGGGGCCCATTTAAAATGTGAGAATTAGGGGCGCCTGGGTGGCTCAGTCGTTAAGCGTCTGCCTTCAGCTCAGGTCATGATCTCAGGGTCCTGGGATCAAGCCCCGCGTCGGGCTCCCTGCTCCACAGGAAGCCTGCTTCTCCCTCTCTCTCTGTTGCTCCCCCTGCTTGTGCTCCCCCACCCACTCTCTCTCTCTCAAATAAATACATTTAAAAAATCTTTAAAAAATAAAATAAAATAAAATGTGGGAATTGGGGGTGCCTGGCTGGCTCAGTCGGAAGAGCATGCAACTCTTGATCTTGGGGTCATGAGTTCGAGCCCTACGCTGGGTGTAGAGATTGCTAAAAATAAATAAATAAGCTTTAAAAAATAATCAAAAAATAAGATGTGGGAATTTTTCTGGTGGACAAATACAGCTTAATTTTGTCCCTATGCTCATTGCGTGGAAATAATCTCTGATATAAGAACAACATTAGGATTTTCGATTTATACCCTAGTGGAGTTAACACTGTGTCATGATATTTCACTATTTAAAACAACCATAACAACCATCCAGTCTCTAACCTTCACTTATCAGAATAAAAACTGACAGTGAAACACAGTAGGAGCCCAGGCGTGAGAGATTGTTCTGGGCAATGCTCTAACATTTAGCCAGCTACGTGCCTGTCTTCAGACCATAAAGGTGCCTAACTCACAATGAGATAATTCATATAAAGGTATTAAGAGCCAAAAGCCACGTGGAGCAATTTAAGCCTCGCCCAGATCATGCTAGCAGTAACCCCTCACTCCAACCACTTAACTATACTCTTTGACTATAACTGAGACTGTCATCTTTAAATGTACTGTCTGATTTTTATTGGGTGAGGAAGAGAGAGTTTCTTAGAATCATTGGCCAGACCCCTTCTTTTCCAGGCTCACAGCAGAAACGGGAAGCTGGTTGGAGGAATATGCTTCTAACATGATTCCATCCCTTCGATTAAACCAGACACATCACCAATGCCATACCCGTGTGGGCTGATGTTCTTCTCGCTCAACTGGCTTATCCATTATCACCGTGGCTTTTGGCCAAGAACTCAAGGCCTGGACTGAGACTTTGGGGGATAGCCTTTGTTGTAGTCGCTTGCTTTGGGGAAGCATGGGACCATGATGGTCTTTATCTAGGGTAGCTGGACCACTCTGGACCAAGCACACTTTGTCCACCTTCTCCGAGATGCCACAGCATCAGTGAAGGCCTCTGTCTAGGAGAGGCTGAGTCTTGTCTTATGCCAACCTCATCTCTCTGGAGGGAAGCCAAAAAATTCTGGGCACCAAGTTCCCAGATAGGAAGCAATTTACCCACGAAAGCTGAGTGACAGGGAAGGAGGAAGGACACCTCAGGGGGCCATTCTCTACTCACCATCTGGAGAGAACTGGTCCCTCTCGAACACGGTGATGCACAGGACCTCCTGCTCCAGGTCTTTGATGAAGAACTGGCAGTTGGAATTCCACTTGGGATTCAGAGTGTCCTGGATGGTCTTGGTGATGTGACACTGGGAGCCCATGGTCACCTCACAGTATGGGTTACTCTTTCCTAGAGTGGATAGAGTCTGCTGGACTCACGCCTGGCTGCAGGCTCTCCTCGGCATGGCATGGCAGGGTCTTCTCTACGGTGGGCAGCAATTTCCCTCCATACCCCTCATTTTTACCTCCCCCCATTGCCACATCTGATAAATGGCATAAAATGGAGAATGTAGAGGCACCTGGTGGCTCAGTTGGTTAAGCGTCTGCCTTTGGCTCAGGTCATGGTCCCAGAGTCCTGGGATCGAGCCCCGCGTTGGGCTCCCTGCTCGGTGGGGGGCCTGCTTCTCCCTCTCCCTCTCCCTCTGCCCCTCCCCCTGCTTATATGCTGGCTCTCGCTCTCTCTCAAATAAATAAATTAAGTCTTTTTTATAAAAAATGGAGAATCTGAGAGAAAACTCCCACCATTCAGCCTCACACACTTAAACTATGATACTTAAATATTTATAACACTTAAATCATTAGATTAACGGACTTTAAAACTAGGCCTCTCCAGTCTCCTTGCTAGAGGCTTAGATTGCATCACATCCACCATGAAATGGCAACCACTCAGATCTCTCTGAAAAGCAAAATGGTGGGAAGGATTAAATTAAGAAAGAAAAAAAAAATACTCTGGGTTTTTAACAAGTGTTAGAAAGACCAATTCTGGAAGGAAATTTAGGGTCATGGAAATAGCACGTTTGACATAAAGCTGGCTGGAGGCTTACAGAATAGACTTCCGCCACTACCCCGTGCTGGAGGGAATTTGGGGTCCTTACCATGTGACCGACAGGGTTTGAGCTCAATGCCTTCAACAACGTTCACCATCAACCTTCCGATACCTGTTGCCCTTTGGGAGCGGACTGTGATGGCAGGAAGAAGAACACAAGATGCCTTCACTGAAACACCTTTCCCACCCTTGCTGGCTTCAGATCAATTTCATGTAGCTGCCCCCCCCACCCCCCCCACCCCCCCCCCCCCCCCCCCCCCCCCCCCCGTCTCCCTCTTACATGCTGGCTTCCTGGTTCCTGGAATTTACGCTCCACCCTCATCCTGCACCCCACTCTCCCTCTCCCCAACTTCCATCCCTTCTCAGGCCCCGCCTCCCCCTCCAGGCCCGGCCCATCTTTCCAGCTCCAAGGACTCTGGGCCCAAACTTCACTGCCCCAGCTTGGCAGGACACACGGGCCATGCCGCTGAGCGATGCATACCCAGGTACGCCTTCTCCCGTTTCTTTTTCTCAGTCTCTATATAGAGTTCTGAAGCAGCTTTGATTTTCTGCACCCAGGCAGTCCTTGGGAAGAAAAAAGACAGAAAGGTGCCAAACAGAACTCAGGAAACAGCTTTCAGGGCTTCGAACTCAGCCTCCAGGATCCTACCCGCTTTGTTCCTTTGCTCTTAACAACAAAGGCTGGGAAAGAAAGTCCGGTTTTGTGTCAAACGGTGCCAGTGATTTTTCCTACCATTAATAAGGAAGGGATGAGTGACATTTTTATTGATGTACTCGAGACCTGCCTTGGCCTTGGTGTCCCCGTGGCAGAGAGATGCTGTCCTGGAGATATTGGCGTGCAACTCCCTCCTCCCTTATGGAAAAGCATCTCGTATTTGTCTCCCCGAAGAAGGCCAGAAGGATCTCTCTCACTAAACCATCCAAGGGAAGGACAAAACCATTTCCCAGAGAGGGAAGCTCTTTACATAGCAAAGCAAACACACTCCGGGAGAAGCACTTTGGCATAATGCTTTCTCCTTCATTTTCAGAGACCCATCTGCATGATAACTTTGGCCAATTTTCTTGCTTGGCATGAATGTTCTTTGGAATGTTGTTGGCCTTGTGTCAAGTTCACCCTTCAGAAAAGATCTATTTCATTTGGCTCTAAGGCAGAGTCTTGAATACACGATTGAAGCAAAATACCCCCCTGCTTTGAGATCCAGAACGCCTGTCCAAGTGAGCCAGCTGAGGACGGGGTCGGGCTTGGGGGGGTCTCATTAATCCCCAAATTGCCTTCCTATTGGCTTCTGCCACCTGGGAAACCTTAGGAAACGTGATCTCAAAGAATGATGAAAATGTCTTTTAAAGAAATTCTCAAGCAAAATTAGTTTCAATTCCTTTTATTTTGAAAAATTCACGCCATGTGTTAAACTTTTGAGAGGCTCTAGAAAAGTATTAAGACCTTTCTCCTACCCGCTCCAGCCATAGGTCATGGTACTGCAACTCAAGAAATCTTGGGACCTGCTGATTAATTAAATGTCCTACGTGCGTCCAGCACCCGGTGGGGCCCCGGGCACTGGAGGTGGGGCCCTGGGCCCAGGGAGGTGGCAGGTCTTACCTTTCATTTATGCTTTCGGCTCGGAGGGTGTAGACTCGGTCAATGTGGGAGATGTGGAAGATGGGCTCATCTCCAGAAGGGTCGGTGGGTAATTTTACTAGAACCTCATTTAGGAAAATAGGCTGAAAAACAATGCATTATAAAACCATTATAAAACCAGACTGGGACTCTGCGTGTTTCAGTGAACAATGAATGTGTGTGAGCTAATGTTCCAGTAAACTAAACTGAGTGTGTGTGTGTGTGTGTGTGCATGTGTGTGTGCGTTCCAGTAAATTCTACTGGAATAATGATTTTGTGTTAGTATCAATATCATGTATTACAAACTATAAATAGGGATTTTTGCCTCCTCCATTTTGCCGGTGTTTTTTAGGTCCTTCAGAAAAAGCCTTGACCAGTCTGTTTTGGCCATAGCAAATCCTAATCAGCAAACAGTCTCCCTAACTTCACCTCCAGCCAATTCCCTCCAAAGATTTTCCTACAAAGTTGCTAGTGACAATCCGCATTAAGTACGTTGTTCTTTTCCCCACAATCAGGCTAACTGCCGCTTCAGAGAAAACTCTGTAAAAACACCCCCACACAGGCAAATTTAGGAAAATAGCACCCCATGACACGAAGACACACGAACACAGCTGTGTACATCGGAGCAGACCAAATAAACAGCAGAGGGAAATTCCCCACACATTGACTGTTTAGATTGGCTTTTGTTGGCCAAGGTAAGGGGCACAGATGTTTCAAGCTACCCTGAGGAGCTTAGAGGCGGATCTGGGAATGTTTGGAAGGCGGGGCGCTGGAGCTCTAGTTTGGAGCTTTCCCATGCCTGCCTCATCTGTAACCCTAGGCCTTGAGCCCCGCCAGCCCAGGGCGGCCTGCCTTCACCTGGTGACCCACGGCGGCCATTTGGAAGCTAATAGATGTTTCATCAATCGAACTGAACGTTGTTCGTCTTCTGAGAATGCTGGAACTGCATTGCCTCAGTTACCCTAAATCCTGGCTCACCCCTTTGCCTTCTCCTCCATGCCACGGCCCCCAAACCCTGCTAAGACTGACTCCTTTTGGGAACTTTCTACTCCCCAACCCTGAGATTGCCATCTGGAATCAAACTTACAGTTTTGTACATTTTATACTGCAGGTTAGATTTGGGACTGAAGACTTTGTCGGTGCCGGAAGAGCCCAAGGGTTTTATGATTTGGGTCAGCAGGAGGAAGTCATTGAAGAGGAAGCCATACAGCTCCTTGTTGCTCTTGGCCTTGTAGAGTTTCCCACTGTGCAGAAACTTGCGCGGCCCCAAGCAATTGGTCACTGAATTGAACACGAGTTGCTGAGAAAGGAAAAACAAAACCCAAAGAAGACACAATGAGGTGAGGTCATTTTTTTGATTTCTGTTTTTCTGCATTTGAAAGCCCGAGCTCCGTCAGAATCTGAGGCTTGCCCCCAGTGGGCCTGAGTCTGAGGCTCAAGTCAAGGACTGCTTTGCAGACATCAGCCAATGCCTTTCAGAGCCAAGGAGTCAATGTCAGTCAAGGACCCAGTTCCGGGGATTCCGAGTGTCCAGATGAGTCTTGAGTATAATTCCTACTGCTTTCTCCCTAGGGGTCTACTAGTGTCTCAGGGTGACTGGTGGCCCTCTCCCTCTTATTGGCTAGGAAATGGGAAGCAGGAAGAAAGTTCTGAGCCCTCTCCCGCCGCCTCGATGAGTATGTGCTGTGTCCTAGCGGGGGCATGAACCTGCTCCAGTGACGACCCCACACAGGCTCCCACAGTCCCTTGAGCTTCTGGAAAGCAGCAACTACTCTGTGTACAATTCTATAGGACACACGTTACTTTCCCAGGTGTGGCTAGAGTCCAGGCCCCTAGCACGTGGGCGACTGCAAGACTCAGGGGTGCTGAGTGACGTTTCAAAGCCAATCAGAGTGCACACAGCGTGGTGCGCATGGAATCTTAACCAACTCCCTCGTCCTGAAAATGGGAAGGGGACACTTTTCCTGCCACTTCCCAAACCTTGGAGATGGCTCCAAAGGCTGCTGAAAGCCAGCTCTATCATCCCACTGGGCTCTATCATCCATGTGAGCAGTTTCTGAAGGGGCAGAGGGAGACTGAGGCAGAAAAATGACCCCATAAAGACTCACTTTCTTGGTAGCCGGAGGAGAGACTGAGGGAGGGCCCCAGGGGGAAAGCTCCACCAGCAACCTTCAAGGCCAATACTCCCCAGAGCTATGAACCCTGTAGATCTCCCTGAGGAGGGTATTTGTGAAGAGGTGACAGGGTTCACACCATGGGTCCCCCAAGAGATGTTGGTGGCCACGCATCTCCCTCCATCGTGGGGGAAAGAATCAGCAGTGCCTCTGTGACTGGAGACCTATAAGCATAAGGAAGAGTGACCACTCCACTCCACTCTTGGGTACAAGGAGGGGTGAGGGCTCTGAGAGAGCCCCAAAGACTGAAGGTGACACCCACATGGGAGCCTTCAGAGGGTATTCTTTACCCTTTTACACTCTGAACAGGAATCTGGAGATCCATGTTGCTCGCCAAGAGAGAGTTCAAGCCATGTGGGGACAGACTATGAATCCAGAGAAGGCCGCCTGGATCACATAAAGATGACGTCATTTATTCATCCTCCTCCAAGTGTGGGGCCACCACAAGGCCAGGCTAACAATGAATATAAATGAATTGGGAACGTTTCTCTATCTTAGGACAAGGATGCTAAAGACAGCATGTATTTGAAACTTAATCACGGGGATGAGTCCAGATCTGGGCCAGCAGACAGAAGCCAGCATGCCCCCTCTCCCTGATTGTATGGTGAACACCACACAGACAAGACGAAAGCTGGTGTACAAAGCTAGGTAAGACTGATCAGTAGGAAGGAAAACAGTCTATCTCAAAGAGGGTACGGAAGCCACAAAACTCAAAGGTTAAGAGCTTTTTTTTTATGCTTAATGTTTTTTGTTTGTTTTTTAAAGATTTTATTTATTTGCGAGAGAGAGAGAGCACAAGCAGGGGGAGTTGCAGGCAGAGGGAGAAGCAGGCTCCCCACCAAGCAGGGAGCCCAATATGGGGCTTGATCCCAAGACCCCGGGATCATGACCTGAGCCAAAGGCAGACGAAGACTGAGCCACCCAGGCGTCCCTATACTTAATGTTTTAAGAAGACCCAGGCTTCGCTGAGTCCTCCTGAGGGCAGCTGCGAGACTCGGGGAAGGGCCCCTTTCCAAAGAGCAGGTCACCATGTCCTGCTGCCCGGATTCAGGAGCTGTTCAGGTGCGCTGTCTGCAGGATCGAGTTAACCTCCTCTGCGCTTGCTCCCCTGGCTTCCACTTGCCATAAAGCCATATCATCTATTGCTCTATAGATGCCCGGCTCAGGACATGCCCTCCACTGGGAGGCCCACCCCCTGGATGCCTTCCAGGACAGATATCTTCATCCTTCAACACGCAGCCACCTGTCTCCATCTCCGATGCTTCCCCGAATCCCCCTGTGACTGTCCCTTCCTCCCCACCCTGTGTTCCCACAGCACCCGAACCTCGTTCCGCCTTCCCACTCCTTATATTTTGTTGTAAACACTGGGTTAGCCCCGCCCACCACCACTTCATCCAGAACTGTAGAACCTGAGGGACGGCAGAGGTCACATTTTACTGATTTTCGTTGTCCTTAGTGTCTAGTACTAGGCCATGGCACTCGAGAATTGTTTAATGTTTACTGAGTGGACGAACGGATGAAAGCATCAGTGAGCCAACCGACCAATGAATGCCCCTGGATTGCATATCAACACAGAGTTCCAAAACGCATTTCCACAGGGCTGTTCCCACAGCTCTGTTTATCGCACACCTAACCCTGAAGACGGACAAGGAGGTGAGGCAGGCGAGGAATCTGTGGTGGTGACTTCCTCAGCTAGTGATTGCCTTCAAAGCATTGGAAGAAGGGAGCAGCCACAGGGAGAGTGGACGAGGGGGACACATTCTGCCTGGGCATTTTGGTAAACCCTAGTGAATGGTGTGTGTGTGTGCGCGCACACACGCACATGCATGCAGAGGCAGAGAGAGGGAAAAACAGACAGAAAGAATCAATGAAACTATAGGAAGGGAAAGTGACAAGAAAAGAAATACTAGAAGAGAAACTTCTGTTCCTGGCAGTATGGTGGACTAGATACTCTGACACATCCAGTGAAAAATTTAAAAACTCAGTAAAATATAAAAATGCACTTTTTAAATGCAAGCAAATTGATAAAAAATATATAAAAAGTAAAAAATGTGCAGAGGCCAAAAACAGAATGAAAAGGTGCACCCCAGAAGATAAGCCAACCCCAAAGCCGGCTTCAACCCTGAGAGTCTCTCTTGAATCTAGTTGACCTTGGGCTTCCATTTCAAAGGTCACGTGGGGTGCGAGCCGAGCAATGTATGGAGGGCCCACGTGAGCGGAAGGATCTAACAGGAGACAGCCACAAAAAACTTTCTCGTAGAGGAAGAATGACAAGTAAACTCAAGCACAGAAGGGAGGAACAAGAAGACTTGCTTGCTATTGACCTTGGACTAAGTGCAATGAAAAAAAATGCCCCTGAGAATTTGCAACCGCAAGGCAGCCCTCGCCCAAGTCCACAATGACAATTCACACAGCAGTGTGATCCCCAGACCCCTCTACATTTAATCTGGGGTGATGCTGGTAGCAATTCTCTCGGGAGGAATGCAACTCCAGACCCCTCAGGCAAAGCTCCAAGGAACACGGACCTCACAATCAAAAATCACAGCACAGACAGAGAAGCGGGCATGCGCAGTGACGGCTAGCAGAACCGACAGACAAGAGCGAGCTCCAGGCCTGTAGATGGTGGAATGTCCTGATTGGGACTATGTTTAAAATGTTAGAAAAAAAAATGAAAAGCGTGGCCACTTGTGCAAGAGCAAGACACGAGAGAGAAGCCAGCAGATCTGACAACATGAACGGAACTTCGGAAAATGGAAATAAAGAAGTCAGTGGACAGGTGAAGGGGCGGCGGATAAGAAGCAGGGGGAAGAGAGAACGATCCTGCCCGCCTCCTCCTCCAGGCTGGCGGCCAAGACTCAGCTTGGCGGGGGCGGCCCGGGTCCCAGCCCGCGGGCAGCTACCTCAGACAGGCCTTCACACTGCACGTGCGCTTGGATCCACTCCAGCCGGTCCGAGTTCTCCTTCTCCCGCACCCCTTCGTTCACCTGCGAGCACAGCTCCTCCGCTTTCTCCAGGGCGTGCTTCAAGTGGCTGTGGTCAGGGTGGTTTTCGGGGGTGTTTTCCAGGATCTACGGAAGAGGACACAAGACAGCAGCGTCAGGTGGTGCAGGTGGGCCCTGGGGGTGGGGGGAGCGCAGTCCTGGAGGGCCCAACAGAGGCAGGGCACGGCACCCACCTTTCCTGATGGGTGCCCACCTGGGAAGCTGCCGCTCTGAGCGCCCAGCTGCAGCCATGACATGAGCAAGATGGCCACCCGTTGTTGGCCGGGTCCCCTGGGGAGGGAGGGGATGCCACATTATTTACGCTTGGGGTTTGAGGAGGGCAGTGGCTGCAGCCAGGGTAACAATGCATCCTCAGGGATTTTCCCCTAGAAAACGGCTCTTTTCCTAGGTCCGCGCGAGCTGCAGGCATCGGCGCAGCTCTGGAACAGCGTGCCAAGGGTGCATCTGAGCACATGTGTGGTTTTCTGCGTAGAACACTCCAAGCCAGCCAGCAGCTAGGCCTCCTGCATTAACATCTGGGCTCTGCCAGTGACCAGCCATACATGGGCCAGTCCCCCAAATGTTCTGAGCCTCAGTTTCCTTATATGAAAAGTGGGGATGCTCCACAGCACCTCCTTTTTAAGGTTACCTGGAGGACTAAATGATTTGATAGAGTGAAGCACTTCGAAAAGTACCTGGCCCTTAGAAGGTGCTCAGTGAATGAGAGCCATGACCATCAGATTCTCAAAGGACTTAGAGTGCATTAAAAGCAGTCATGAAGAAAGGCCCTGAGCCAGTTTTGGAATGCACCAGGGGATGTGGAAGGTGTACCTGCTTAGGACTTGTCCACACACAAATAATTCACATGGACCTAACCTTGAATAGTATCTCACCTCAAAGGTACCCTTTGGCTTAAAGTCCTAGGGAAGCACCTAAATTGAGAAAAATGCACATTCTGGGTCCTGCCTTCTCCAATCATCAACAACATCCCCAGCCTCCGGGCCAATCCTGGCTGTAGCTAGGATCCTTGTGGAAACTCCTGATGCCTCATCCCTGACCAAATCCCTGGGGGAGGGACTCCACCTGCAGGTATTTTCTAGAGCTCTCTGGGTGATTCTAATGTGCAGCCAAGTCTAAGGACTACAGCCCTAGACTGGGAGCCCACACAGCTGGCTTGTGCAAATTCATTTGTTTTGGTTTTGGTTTGGTTTTGCTTTCTTTTTTTTTTTCTTCAATTTATTTAAACTAAGAACCAAAAAGAAAACAAAAATAGTTCACCCATTTATGCCACTCTCGACCCTTGCCTCTGGCAACCACTAATCTGTTTTCCGTATCTATGAGCTTGGGGGTTTTCTTTAATTAATTGTTTTTAAGATGCCAAACATAAGAAAGATCATATGGTATTTGTCTTTCTGAGTTATATCACTTAGCATAATGCCCCCAAGGTCCATCCATGTTGACACAAAAGGCAAGATTTCACTGTTTTTTTATGTCTGAACAATATTCTATTATATATTATATTACATATATATGGTGTGTGTGTGTGTGTGTGTATATATATATATATATATATATATATATATATATATATATAATTTCTATCCATCAATGGACAGTTAGGTTGTTTCCATGTCTTGGCTATTATAAATAATGCTGCAATGAACATGGGGGTGCATGTATCTTTTTGAATTAGTGTTCTTATTTTCTTCAGGTAAATACCAAGAGGTGGAATAGCTGGGTTGTATATGGTAGTTCTATTTTTAATTTTTGAGGAATCTACTTACTGTTTTCCATTGTGGCTGCACCAATTTATATTCCTACCAACAGTGGACAAGTATTCCTTTTTCTCCACATCCTTATCAACACTTGTTATTTCTAGCCTTTTTTTTAAAAAAGATTTTATTTATTTATTTGAGAGAGCGAGAAATATCAAGAGAGAGCATGAGTGGGGGGGGTTCGGTGTGCAGAGGGAGAGGGAGAAGAAGGCTCCCTGCTGAACACGGAGCCTGATGCTGGGCTTGATCCCAGGACCCTGAGACCATGACCTGAGCCAAAGGCAGACATTCAAACAACTGAGCCACCCAGGTGCCCCTCTAGTCTTTTTTATAATAGTTATTCTAACAATGTGAGGTGATACTTTATTACGGTTTTGATTTGCATTTCCCCGATGATTAATTACATAGAGCATCTTTTCATGTACCTCTTAAGCACTATGTATTTTCAGAAAAATGCTTAGTCAGATCCTCAGCCATTTTTAAATCAGGTTGTTGGGTTTTTTTGCTATTGTATGGGTTATATGAGTTCTTTATATATTTTGGATGTTAGCCCCTTATCAGATATATGATAGATACATAGATATAGATAAGTAATCTATGTATATTTCAGTACCTACTTACCTGAGTATAAAATGTGTTTACCCAGTTTACATCTATCATTTGTCTTTCATTGTTGTTCATTATATTTTGTCACACAGAAAACTTTAAGAAAAATCTTTATGCAAATAGTATATTGACACATTCTTGATCTGCAAGATCCAAACAATACAGAAGTACATAGAGCAAATGTGAAAGTTCCCTTTCACTATCCTCCCCAGGGGTAACCATGCCAACAGACCAAAGGGCATCCCTTGAACTCCTTTTAGATGCTCTGCATACATTTAATAATCACACATAGTTTTTCCTCTGTTTTATAAAATGAACTACACTGTAAGATTGCTCATGAAGGGTTTTTTTTTTTTACTTAATGGTATTTTCTGGATGCCATTCCATGCTAATACATAGAAGTCTCTGTTGTTTTTTTTTTTTTAAGATTTTATTTATTTATTTGAGAGAGAGAGTGAGGGAGACAGAGTGAGCACAAGTGGGGGAGGGGCAGAGGGAGAGGGAGAAGCAGGCTCCGTGCTGAGCAGGGAGCCCGATGTGGGGCTCAACCCCAGGTCCCTGGGGCGAAGGCAGACAATTAACCGACTGAGCCACTCAGGTGCCCCTGAAGTCTCTGTTTTTAAAAATATTTTCCGAGTACAGGTCTACCACAATTCATTTGCTCTATTTAATATCTAGGTTGTTTCCAGAATAAAATATTTTTTTAAGTTGCTACAACTCTAAATCTTTTAAATCTCTGTCCTTACTGCCATGCTAAGAATTTCTCCACCTCAGCATCATATACAATATTTCATTTTAGTACTTTTATAGTTTTTCACATGTATCTTGTAACTGGCCACCTTTTAAAATTTCTCTTCTTGGTTCCACTATTTTTCAGTTCACTCTCGGGTCCTCTAAAGGGCAGCAATCATGTTTGTGCAAATAACAATAATTTGTTTTTTCCTTTTAAAATTTATGACTCTCGGTTCTTTCCTTGTTTTTGCCCCCACCCCCACCCCACCCCCACCGCCATTGCCTAGATCTAGAACACCTATTTTAAAAGCTCATTTCCAGCTCCAATGTGCAATTAAATTTGGGGGGAAAAAAGAGAAGTACCGCACCAGTTAAATAACAACTGTCAAGTTGGAAGAGAGGAAACAGTAGGTTGAGAGCCTGATTCAAAACTAATTATTTAATTCAGCCAAGGTGGCCACAGTGTACTTTGTGGGGCCAAGCTGGGGTTGGACGGAGGAGATGGCTTATGTGGAGGGAGATGGGTTACTATAAGGGGTCTGAGCAAATCAGTAAATGTATTGATGATGAGAGGGAGGTTTCTCATAGAAAAGAAGTTATAAGTATAGAAAGGGGGAAGGCTAGAATCAATTCTGTGGTATAAGATTAGAACAGGACGTATCAGTGTGAGCTCATGGGTTTTAACATGCATTATTATCTACATGGATTGATCTAGAAATAAATATAAAGGTATGTGTGTACACTTACATATAAGCATGTATGTATGAATATACATATGTGTATTTCCTGACTCAGCCACTGAGAGACCCAAAAGGCAGTAACACCCTAACAGCAATGAGCACACCGGCGCCCAGATCTGGGTTGCTAAAGTCTCCACAAAAGGGAACCAGATCTAAAACCTCTCTCCGGGAGCCATCCCCCTTATGGTTATATAATCACAGGTTCAGAGGATGTCTGGGTCTGCTCACTCATATTACAGATAGAAACACTGAAACCCTATTTTTTTTTCTTTTGGTATTGGCTTCATGATGGATTTTTGAGGATGGGTGGTAGGCATGACATTTCTTTCTCTTTCCTGCTGGGAAAATTGAGGCATGAAGGCGTTATACCTCTATTAAGAAAAGAACCAAAGAACTGAGCTTTCATTTTCCAACTTACGAGGTAAAAGCCACTTGGTCACACAGCTGAAGACTGTATATTATTAGCTCTTTTCACAATAAACAGCTTTTCTTTCTGAGTTACCAAGCAGATACTTCCAACATCCCCTTGGTGTATGATTCTACACAACAGATACCAGGTACGTTGGCTGGGGGATCTTGCCCGTGACCCTGGATCCCTGAAATGCTGAGAAAGCGTTCCTCTGCTTGAAAAGGCAAGATGGGTACTTACATTTTTAATGATCAGTGGGTATCTTGTTACCCGTTGCATAGGCTTCAGTATAAAACTGGAGAGAGGCATCCCTTTACATCGAGGGTCCATTGCCAGCCTCTGAAATGAGAGAGTTTTTTAAATGTCCTTAAGAAATCTGCAAAGTCCATTCAGGGACATCCGCTCCCCCCGCGCCATCACATTGTCTCATTTATCTGGACGAGAACAGAGGAGCCTGGCGTTGGAAGGGCCTGACTCGATATCCCGGTCCAGGACGATGGCGACTGGAGACCCAGCCCCTCCCTGGGACACACAGTCCCTCCCTTACAGAGATGAGATTCTGGCTCTACAGAGAATATTTCTTCTGTATATCTGCCAGACCTTTTGAACAGCCCCAAGAGGAAGAAGAAACACGAGGCTGTAGAGTTAGAATAGAAACTCCCCTTAAGTCCCAGAGATGCCAGAGGGGCTGAATCTCGTTGTCTCATTCGGATGGAGCCCACACACACCCGTGGGAGCCCCAGGCAGGTGGGGACAGTGGTGCTGAGACAGGAGGGGGGGAAAGGACTACAACCTCAAGTCTTGCGGGTTGTCCCCACCCTAGACCACCTGTCCCTTTTGTCAATTCAGCCAGAGGAAAGGGTCCTATCCCAAAAGATGATCCCGTCTGTAAGTCACAGGGATTATGTGGTGACTCAGCTCTCAAAGGCACTGGCCAGGTTTAACACCTTAGAAACGGGCAGTTGCTATGACCTAGGCCCCAGGTCCCGGGAGGTGTCAGCTTTCCAACCTGCTCCTGCCATGGACATCATCATTCCAGGAACACCTCATACCTGGCAAAGGCGTGTCAAACCCCCACAGGGGTGAGGCGAGGAGAGGTGATGAGGGAGGGGAAACAGGCCCCCTGTCCTGGGTGGTGTCAGCATTTCCCTCAAGCTCAAGTGCATCCAGTGATGAATTCATCCTGCCTTGTGTCCGGGGAGGACCGGCCCTTGGCTGAAAGCCCAGGTGGCCCAGCATCTGCTCTCCAGTCTCTAGACCACCCTGGGCCTACTTTTTACCAATATTTCTCCCCTTCGAATGACTTTAGAATGCCCCCCCATTCATCGGCTAGCAAATCAAAGCATTTAATGTTGAGAAACACCAGGGGAAAAGGAAAGAACAAGCATGTGGGATGCTGCGGTCAAGGAGAGATCTCACAATGATGATTCCACAAACGTGCTTAGTGGTGGGGGAGGGAATGGCCTGCCCCCAAGTGCACGAGGTACAAAGAGAAGCCTGCTGTTAGTATTATTGGTCTACTCACCAAAATGTAACTGAGGTTCCGCAAAAGTTATTTGATTCTTTCTCTGGGAGACACGGAGGCTGAGTGGACCAGTGGGGCCAGCGGGGACCTGCCCTGGCCAAGGCCAAGTCCCAAGGCCTGCAGCCCCCAGCAGCACGGGGCCCACCTCCTCAGATGTCCCTTGGGGGACATATGGCTCTTGAGACCCCTATTATCCCCCGAGGCAGAGGTCCTGGCATCCCACACTCACCCCACACGCTTTTTAGAGCTCGAGGCCAACCACAAAAACCAACTGGAAAAGGAACAAAGGGTCCCTTGAGATTCCCGGCCATTCCCTCTGCAGCAAAGAACGGGGGGTGCTCAGACCAAACAGAATGGGGCACCTCAGATGCACCAGCCCCGCTGGGCCTGACAAATGAGATCGAAGATTTGAACCTGCATCCAAATAACACCGCTAACACGGGGACCACAGGTCAGAGTTTCCGGGTGCAGGCTGGCCCCTCCTCTCCAAGCCCAGCCCTTTGGTCAAAGCCCCACCTGCCAGCCCGCGGCGGGCCCCTAGTGCTCGGCCAAGACCTCGGTCCCACTGGCTGTTTTTAGCAGGAATATGCTGGCAGGCTTGAATTCGCTCCTCGCACACCCCGCTGCCCTGCGTCAGCCACTGAGGGGCCGGGGCTTGGCTGAGCCTGGACTCCTTACTTTGACAAACTCCTTGAAGTCCGGGGCCTCGTCTGTCTTCTGCTGGATCAGGGCAGCTCCGTTGAGCTGACAACTGCAGAAGCGGATGTAGGGCTGCATATGCGGCAGCTGGGCGGTCAGGATGTCGCCGATCATCTTCACGGGCATTTTCTCCCCTGACATCTTCTTGCGGACCCGCAGCGCTCTGCACGGGGACACGGGAAGTGAGCCCCCTGCCTTCACGCTAGCCGCGGGTGACGGGGCACACTTTGAGGCCATACAGAAACAGAACGTGTGGGAGGGGCACAAACCCAGGGCCACTAAAGGATCTACTGGGGGAGACAAGGAACAGAAAAGAAGCACATCCGGTGCTACAGAGAGGTATCACCAGGGCAGTTTTCTTTGGCCTGATGGCTGTCTGCTGGTTCTTAGGAATAACTTTTCAGAGACATCTTTGCTGAACAAGTCAGCATGAAAAATATATTTTTCTTTCTTATGGAGAAATGGGGGATCATTTCTCTCGTAACTCAGACAGGATCCTTGTGTCGACGTCTCACTTTATGGATTATCTGTGGTCTTAAGTCCCAGGCTAGTATGGCCCAGCACTGAGTCTGTTCCCGGCCAATGTCACCCGAGGGAAGCTACCGTTGCCAAGGGACATAGAGGCTCATTTTCAGACTAAACAGAACATAATTAAGATGGTAAATCAACTGCCACAGAGAAATAATCCCATTATGTTCACCAAAGCCCGGGATAAATGGTTATCTGAACTATCTGTGCTGTTCACTGCTTCATCTCTGTGGCTAATTTGAAATTGACTGGGTTAGGAAGTTCTGAAGAGAAGCCTATTTATATGATAATGGACCAGTGAAACCAAACAATTCATCTCCTGGAAGTTGAGAAGAGACTGAAGGGGCTGGGAGGTGTTTGTTCTGAGATCCAGCTGCAGTCGGAGTGTTGAGGGCCATGAGAGCCAAGACTGTGCAACCCACCCAACTCCAGTATGTGAGCTCCTAACACCAGCCTCTAGAGGGCACATCACTGAGCCTCTCTACACAGCAAGGAGAGCGATGCGCTAGGAGGGCAGGACCACAACACCGGAGGCCATGAGTGTGTTCTGCCTCCCCCAGTGATGGTGGATGGATGGATGGATGGTTGCATGGATGGATGGATGGATGGATGGATGGATGGATGGGTGGATGGATGGATGGGTGGATGGAACAGAATGGTATGATATATGATTTTAACATAAAGTTGGGAAGTTGTTACTCTAAATTCCTTTGGCTACTTTCATGGCCATGCTGGAGAAGCCCTGAGGTAAGGATATGGCTCTGTAAGAATTCCAAGGAAGCTCTGCAATATTAGCATTAGGCTTTAAAAACTTGAGACCACTTTACCTTCTCTCTCCTACATTTTTGGCTAAAGAAAAATCTTTGGGCTGGGCAAACAAGTCCAGGAGAGAAATCTGAAGGGCAGGAAGTTAGGTGGTCTGAACAATTAGTAATTCCACCTCAAGCAGATGCCCTCATATGGAGAAGCACTGGTCAGCACTGGCTGCTTGGTGTGGGGGGTGGGGGGCCACTGGATGCCCTCAGGATGGCCAAATGGCCACCGCTCATTGCGGGGGTTGGTATGGAATGTCTCCCACCATGTAGAAATTTGCTCAAGGGTGATGTCACCCCCAATTACCCAATTATGGGGGACCAGAGCCCTGCATAACCATGTTATAAACTTGCTATGGATGGAAACAGGAAGAAATTCCATCGTTCCATCATTTTCGTATTAGGAGCAGCAAAACAATCTTTCTCTAAGGGAATAAAAGTACCCCACCCTGCTGCCCCACTTTTAAAAAAATCACGGAGGAGACAAGGAAAAGAAGAAAGAGCACACGCAGTTGGCCATTGTCTTGAAGAGGTTAAACCAGCGCCTGGGTTCTGGAAGAACTCATCCAGAACACACTCAACTTATCCAACCAGGGGACAGGCTTACAGTCAGGCCCCGACTATGGACCAGGCACCTGTCAGGTTCCGGGGTGGGTCTCCTCCTGGGATGTTCTGCACAGGCAGGACTTACGATGACTGGGCCCGAATGGGTTTGAAAGGAGGGTGTCACTGGGCTCGGGGGTCACGTGACTCAGTCGCCACAGCTCTGCCCTTTGGTGAGCTGGTTCATAATCTCATCTAAAGGTTTACTGGGTTGGGCGCCTGGGTGGCTCTGTCAGTTAAGCAGCTGCCTTGGGCTCAGGTCATGATCCTGGGGTCCTGGGATTGAGCCCCATGTCAGGCTCTCCGCTCAGTAGGGAGCGTGCTTCTCCCTCTCCCTCTGCCCCTCCTCCTGCTGGTGCTCTCTCTCTCTCTCTCAAATAAATAAAAAATAATATCTTTAAAAAAATAAAGGTTTACTGGGTCAAGGCCTTGAACTGCCATGGTAATCGATCAGCTAATGAACATTTCCAAGAGTCCTCAGCTGTTTGTTGGATGAATGAACGCTCCTGACCCTCTGGAGTCCAAGAGCTAGCATGTATTCATACGTCCTAGGTGTCAAACCCTTTTCTGCATACATTGCTTATTCTCCCTCCTGGCTGTTGGCACACCTGAGGCGCGTGGAAACTGAATCACCCGACCGAACTCACACAGCTGATACGACAGAGGCGGTTCTCGAACCCAGGCGGTGTGACCCGGGAGCTCGGGGTCTGTAAGCACTGAGCCTGGGACAACAGGCCCAGCACCCAGACCTGCCTCCACGCCTGAGCTGCTCCACGCAGGCCCTGTCCTTCGTCCAGAAGGAGGCCATCTCGACTTCTCTCTGTGCGTCCCGCGGCCCTCTTCTCCTCTCCCTGCCGCCACTCCTGGCATCTCCTCCAGGCCCGGCCTTTCCCTCCCGCTCCCTGACAAAGTTCCCTCCTGTCTCCCCACCCTGTCTCTACCCCCGAGATGGATTTGTTACTCTTTATTTTTGTTTTCTGCTCAAAATAAAAGTATATCTATCTTAAGTTAAAAAGGTCAAATACTTTATGTTTAAGGAAAACTGTTTTTTTCTTTTTTGAGAAGCTCCTTCATTTTCCTCCAAGCAAGGAGGCAGGAAAGGATGTTGATTAAACACAAACAGTTCCCAGCACCTGGGTTTGCGCGGCCCTACGTCTCATCTGCGTCCCTTCTGCTGTCACTCCTGATGGCTGTGTATGAGGGGCCTGTGCCCGCTCTTAATGTGAAAAGGTTCTAGATCTTTCTGCCCTACTCTTCTTCTTAAAAGCAAATTTCACAGCTCTCCACTCACCAGGAAGAGCGAATCATCTGTTCTAACCCCCAACCATAGTAGGAAGTCCCTATGCCCAGTTAGCACCCCTTTATTTTCATTTATTTTATTTCTTCTTTATCTGTTTCCTAAATCCCAGGTCCTCCCCATTCCCACCCCAAGTACAAGTCACTGGCCCTTGGATCAGGAGTGACAGACAGGCGTCGGCTCACTAGTGACCTTCCAGGGAGTGCTGCCTTCAATCCTCTTTATCCGAAAATGCCTTCCTCTTCCAGCCTGCAAGGATCCCTAAAATCTCCCTATCACTGGGGTGATTCCTTTGCACGAGGAAGTTAAGTCTGTGTAACAAAGGGATGTAGCAAAACGTTCCCTGTGCAGTCTACAAGATGGGTGCTCACCCTATAATCCTTCTCCTTTTTCTGTATGTTTAAAAATTTTCATAATAGCATATTGACAAGAAAAAAAAAGAAATCAGGTCCCCAGGTAGCTACTATTAAATATTTCATCTAGAATAGGAAGACATTGGTTCACCCAGACGAACTCTCAGGTCATCAGAGGAAGGGGCCGGAGCGCAGGGGCACCGAGCTGGAAGGCGGGGCTGTCCCCCCCAGTAGGTGTGACGGGACTGCCAGTGCGCCCGGACCACGGCCAGCCCCCTCGCTCCTCAGAGCCCTGCGCGCTCGACCAGGCGGGCACCATGACTGCAGTTTTACAGGCCCCGAAACAAGGGCTCCAAGAGTTCATCTGCCCAAGGAAACTGCCCAGAACAAGTCAGAAGGTGCTGGAACCCCGGACAAAAACTTAGGACATTTGCCTCCTGGTTCCACGTTCTTTCCATCGGGGGCAGGACTGGCGGGAACCCCCAGTGGGTGATCCACAGAGCAGCCCGGGGCACAAGCTTGCCTGCTGTGTGACTTCAACAAGTCACTTGCCCTCTCTGAGCCTGGCTTCCCCAGCTGAAAACAGCACTCCAGGCTCCACCTCCGGGGCTGGGGAGCACATCCGCGCTAACAGGAGGAAGGAGCGCGCGAGCCTGGCCGTGACAGAGCTCGAGGAGGGGGCTTCTGCTTCCCTGCCAGGACAGGGGGGAGGGTGAGATGGGGGGAGAGCAGGAAGGTATGGGGAGCAGTGCGGCAGCACATTCCCGATGGGCAGCAGGGGCCACTTGGGAACATCAGACACACCTGCCACTGCCCCGCCCCCCACTGATGGCCACCCAAGGAGGGGGGGGTTCACCTGTAGGTATATTTCCAACAGAAAACTCTTGGGTCTATTTTGAAACAACTTGTCTCCAGCCCTTTAGGTTCAGCACGTGTAGGTTCCGGCCTTAACCAGCCCGCTTGCCCCAGGTGATAGGACAGCCCCTCTCCAAGGCCGGGGGGCTGAGCCCAGCACTTACAATGGCTAGGTGCATGTCATCTAAAGACCCTGCAATAATCACCCTACACAGGAGGTACGCTTATCATCCCCATTTTACAGATGAGGACACCGAGGCCCGGAGAACGTAAGTGACTCGCCCAAAGACACAGCCAGCAGGGCAAAGAGCAAGGTGTGAGCCCAAGCGTCTGACCCATAGCCACGCTCAGAAGCTTCCACAGCACCGTGCTCGAGGAGGAGGATGGAAATGCTTTCTCAAAGCACCCCTGGGGGTCGTCTCTGAGTATTTGCTTTCCAGAACATAGAGAAAGCAGATGTCGTATTTTTACTTTACCTCCACTGCTCTCTCCATCCCCCAACCGCTCCCGAACACACACTCAGGAGAAGTGGAGACCTGAAATTACTCTATAAAAACAAGGGTTCACACTTAGGAAATCGCCCCTTCCTAATCACATGAAGGTAGAGCTCAGGAAGGGGCGCCAGCTACCCGGGGCTGCGCTGCACTCTTGGGCCCGGCAGAGGGTGGCCCGTCCTCCCCACCGGCTGGACCACCATGGACCTACTCTGCGTTCTTAGCAAGTCATGTTCCAAAGTATGGCCTGCTGGGCCCAGATCTGGGAGGTTCATTTTAGAACTGGAAGGGGCCGGGCACCTGGGTGGCTCAGTTGGTTAAGAGACTGCCTTCAGCTCAGGTCATGATCCTGGAGTCCCGGGATCGAGTCCCGCATCGGGCTCCCTGCTCAGCAGGGAGTCTGCTTCTCCCTCTGACCCTCCCCCGTCTCATGCTCTCTCTCTCTATCTCATTCTCTCTCTCAAATAAATAAATAAAATCTTAAAAAAAAAAAAAAAAGAACTGGAAGGGGCCTTTGTGATGACATAATCCAGGCCCCTCACTGGACAGCAGGGGACACGGAGGCTCAAAGAGGCAGGGCAGGGAGCTGGGCTCCAAACCCAGGGCTCCTGACTCCCAGCCCAGGGCCTCCTCCCTGCAGCCGCCTCTGGAAACTGCAATGGGAATAAAATATCAACAGCTCCAGGCAGGCTTCTCGGAGCGTGAGCCCGAGGAAATGCTGACCATGGGCAGCAAATGCTCCAACCCTTTTCCATCCACAGGAGCCAAGAATGTCCCAAGAGAACAACATGCGCCCTGGGGACCCTGGGTCTGCAGGCGGGCAAGTGGGGAGCTGGCCCAGGCCCCCCAGGAGGGAGCCAGGGCCGGCGGGGGTCCCCCGCTCTGCAGACTCTAGACCTGCCGTGAAAGCAGGAACTTGGTGATTGACTCTGCAATGCCAGACTGGGGGTGTTTCCGGAAAGCATCAGGGCGACAAGGAGCCACGGTGCTTGTGAGTGGAAAGGAGCAGAAGAGGCAGAAAGAAACATGGGGTGGCATGCACAGGGGACACGTGGACGAAGCCACACAGAGGTGCTAGTGTGTGAGAGCCGGGGGGCAGGGGGCGCGAAGCAAGGCCAGGGTTAGGGGAGAGAGGCTTACTTCAGTAGTTTGATATTACACATAATCAGCTCCTTCCAGTTAACAAAAATCATAGCACCCTCTTTCTCCGTCAGCAGCTCACACTCCATCAGGGGTTTCTGAAAGATCTACAGGTGCAGAAAACGAAGCGGTTCAGAAAGCAAACAGTTAGCTCACAACTCGAGCACAACGCACGCAGCTCTGTTCCACGCATGGAAGGGCCCGTGGGCAGCTGCGCCTTCCAGCAGCATCTGCAGCAGATGGCCCCTCCTCTGCCTGAGCCGCTGGGGGGCCCCCATCAGGTCTGCCCTGTTTGAGGGGGGAGGCCAGCTGAACTCTCCAGGCTGGGCCTTCCCTCCCCCAGGACAAAGCCGAGAGGCCTGTGCAAGGTCCCGAACACTCTTCCCTGCCCACGGTGGGGGATGGGCACGGCCGGGAAAAGTCGGGGCTTCAAGATGCACGTGGGTGTGCATGCTCGCTTCATGCTCGCCTGCAGCATGGGCATCCCGAGGGGAGCAGCCGTAAGCAGCGGGGCCTCCAACAGGGAGCCTGGGTGGGGGCTCCTGGCCCCGGCTGGGCCGGTGTAGGGACTGGCTGCAGGAAAGAAAGGAGCCTGCCCAGCCTCCAAGCTCCGTGTGGCTGGGTGACTCAGGGTAAATCACAGCTCTCTGCCCAGCCCCACGTGGGGAGCCCGGGCCTCCAAAGAGGTCATTATCTAGCACCGGAGGCACGGGGCACTTCGGAAGATTCTTTAGAGATAGGACAGCCTATCGTTGACATAAACGTGGCCGGGCTCAGGCTGATCCCTGGGAGGCCTACTCTTCGTGAGTTCTTAAGCCGACGTGGAACCCGGCATATACCAGACCACTGCACAAAAGTGCCACGTCTAAGGGGGCGACACTCACATCCTAGACATCCGAGATTGTATATTTAGGGACGCTCATGTGTCTTGAGGAGCGGGCACCTTTTTTGAGTGTGCATCAACACTTCCTAGGCACGAATGGTGGCCTCCTGGAGCTGAAATCTATCCTGCCTTCTGTACTCATTCAACACGGGGCAGCTGAGCGGTGACTTCCTGGGTGTAAGACTGTCCAAGGAGATGGTTGCACAACTGTTAGGTGGTGGGAGGTGGGGAGGGGGCAGGAGTTTCAAAACTATTACAGTACTTTTCAAACTGTACAGTGACCCTGACATCCGGCTCTGCAAACACCTGTTTGCCAATATGGCCACCTCCCATGAGTATGGACCAAAGGCTTCTGGAAAAGCAGGGGTCCCCAACTCTGCATCTCCCCAGCCTTCTAGACCAAGTGGCCCAGGCCTTTCGACAGCTACCTGGGAGGAGAGACAAAACGAGGAGTCATCCAGGACATGGGGGGTGGGGCATGGGGACCTGCAAGGAAACATCTTCGTTCTCAGCAACAGATTTTCCTCAGGGGTAATATGTACCGCTAGGAATAACTTGAGATATCGGCCGGATTGGCGGCGATTTTCAGATGCCAACCCTGAGGGCCGGGAGACCACGGGACCTGCTCGACAGCATCAGCTGGCTGGTGGCTGAGCCATTGCTTCTCTAGACTCTCAGTCCCTGCCCATGTGTCTCCTTCCGTACACCTCTTCACGGACTCATTCATCCCTTGGCACGAGCCATCTCTGCCCACATATAGGGATGACTCAGAGGGCCACGGATGACAGTCCAGCCGTCGTCTCTTGGGTATGAATCTCCTATGTGATTTACCATCCAGATGCTCCCCACGCATCAGAAAATTTCTCAGGCTGAGAATCAGGAGGCCATCCTCCTTCACTGAGCAGCAGCCCCTACCCTCTCCCAGTGCCCCCCAGCACTCCCAGCACCCACCGCTGCCATTACCTCTGTGACCAACTGCAGGTCATTGACATAGTTCTCCTCTGTGACAATGAGTTCGTGGATGTATCCTTGTCGCTTTCTCTCGGTTGGGGTCAACATATCCAAGAGGTGTAAGTCTGAACACCCTGGAAAACACAACCGTCGGGACATTTCAGTCCAAGTCTGGGGAAGCCCATACAGCTTCTCAGTGAAGAGACCCAGGGCCCCATGCCTGCTGGCCCCTGTGGTCTCACTCTAGCTGGGCACTGTTAGGGGTTGAAGTGTGTCCCCCAAAAATACACATGAAAGTTCTAACCCTCAGTACCTGTGAATGTGACCTTATTTGGAAATAGGGTTTCTGCAGATATAATCAAATTAAGATGAAGTCACACTCAATTAGGGTGGGCCCTAATCCAATATGACTGGTGTCCTTAGAAGGAGATATCCAGGGGCGCCTGGGTGGCTCAGTCGGTTAAGCGTCCAACTGTTGGTTTTCGGCTCAGGTCATGATCTCAGGGCAGTGAGATCAAGTCCCACGTCAGGCTCCGCACTCAGCGCAGAATCTGCTTAAGATTCTCTCTCCCTCTGCCCCTCCCCCTGCTTGCTCTCTTTCTCTCTCAAATAAAATAAATAAATAAAATCTTTTAAAAAAAGAGGAAGAAGAAGACATACAGAGACAGACAGAAAGAAGGCCATGTGGCGACACAGGCAAGGACTGGGGTGAAGCAGCTACAAGCCAAGGAACGCCAAGGTTGCTAGCAGCCATCAGAAGCTACGAGAAACGCATGGAAAAAAAATCGCCCCTAAAATCCTCCAGAGGAATGTGGCTCTACCCAACACCTTGATTTTGCGCTCATCTCCAAAAATGTGAGAAAATAAATCTCCATTGTTGTAAGCCACCCCGCTGTGGCCGTTTGTTGCAGTAACCCCAGCAAACTCATACGGGTGGCACGTTCCTGCTTCCTCCAGGCCACTAAAAGAACGTCGAGAGGAGAGTAAGTAGCAGCTGGCCGGTATGTCCTGAGGGCTCTCACCATGCCAGGCGCTGTCCAAGTACGTGGACGGCTGTGCTTAAGGCTCACACAGATACTGTAATCATCGCCATTTTACACACAGGGACACGGAGGTTTAGACAGGTTGACCCGCCCAAGGTGTCTCAGCTGGTGGTGGCCGAGAGTCGAACCTGACACCTTGAGACCAGAAACTGGGCTTGACCCCAGACCACTACTGTTGGGTCCAAGCTACAGGAGGGCATCAGGTTACCCTGAGGCTGGATTTTGGAGGATGAAGGGGCTGTGCTGAGGCTCCTGATGGGCGTGGGGACAGGGCAGATCGGTGTGGAGCGCATTCAGACAGCGCCGCGTAAACTTGGAGCCAGGCTGCCGCCCTGCGCCCCTAAGAGCCGAGCAGCAAGCCTGCAGGCGGACAGGGAAACCCCTCCAGCGGCAGGCAGCTGGGCCATCTGTGGCCCCAGGTGCCCAAGGGAAGGGGCTCTGTTGACCTTGCAGGGGGCACACACACGAGACGGTGCCCGCCCTCGCCTCTGCTCACCTGGCTGGTCATTTCGGGTTTTGTTTGCATCGAATGTTCTCAGGTTATCAGCAGAAGCTGCCTGGTGACACAGATACACGGGGATGAAGCGCGGGAAGCTCCGTTCCCGGGGGGGCGCCCCTCATACAGGCCTGGACCCCCCTGTTCAGGCCAGTGGGCTCTCCTCTCCTTTTTATGAGGGGTTCTTCATTTAATCACAAAAAACCCAGATTTGTCAAACAGACTGAGAGGTGTCCTGGATGTCGGTGGGAGTGGGAGCACAGAGTGCCAGCCACTTGCTGTTCGCATACCATCTGCCCACAAGGGGGCGCGACGGAGTACGATGTGAAAACCCGGCGGCCGCCAGGGGTTCTCAGAGTTCCCAGACCAGTGGTAGCAGCACCAGGGAACTTGTCAGAAATCAAATTACCAGGCCCCTGCGGAACAGACGACCTGGAGTTGGGGCCCAGGAATCTGACGTAACAAGCTCTCCAGGTGATTTTTTTTGTTTTAGGCAAACTAAAACTTGGGAAGCTTGCTCTGGGCTGTCAGGGGTTTCTCTGAGTTTCCATCTTCCCCGTTGGTAGTCAATATGCTGGAAGCTTCTGCCAATAGAATGATCCCTCTGGGGGCGAATGACATCACTGACTTCTCACCGAATGTTTGCACCAGAGATTAACTCCAAGTCTGGGTGCTTCCAGTGTTCAGTCTTGTCCCCTACCCTGGCCAAAGGCCCTTTCTAGAATGCCGTTGCTTCTCTTCCTGGAACAGGACAATTCTGGGATGAGCAGGCAGATGGATGCTGGCAAAGCAGCACGGATGAGCCATCCTAACATTAATACTCTCCATGCCCATCCATCTAAGACCTCACTGAAAGCCACGGCAGCCAGGCCAAGCTGTCATTCCACGGGGGCCATGGCAGCCGGGCCACGCTGTCATTCCATGGGGGCCACGAGCGGAGCATAAACCACAGGGCGGGTCTGCAAATGAATCTGGAACCTGGACCCTCTCCTCAGCCCCCAGCCTGGCCCAGCTGTTCTTGGGGCATTGGCTATGCTTTATTAGAACAACTGCTTCCACAGCGAACTCTCGGGAGGCAAGCAAGTCCTGATCGCTCACTCTTGTCCCTTCGGCCACCCTCTGCCCAGCTGTGTGAGCTTCGGCTTCTGGGAAGTAGCGCGATGCCCCCAATTTCTTTGGCTTTCGTGAGGAAAGCCCCCCGGGAAACACCCTTCAGCTCGGGAGGAAACATCTCATGCCTGCCCTGTTCTCACCAGACCTTCCTGTTAGTGAGTCAAGGAGCCCAGGGGCAAGGCCATTTCTTGTTACAGGACAGAATACTGTCCTTGCATGGCAGGGACTTGGGTGATGAGCTGCTCACCGAGCAGAGTCTCCCCTCGACTGTGCAGGACATTGTTTTCTGCGGGAATATTAGAATATTGTTTAGAGCTGGGGTTTTAAGACTCATCCCACAAACACTGTGCAATGAGGTGTGCAGGGATACAAACATCAGGCTCGCGGTGGACCCCGGTTGGACAGTCTGCCGAATGTCCCCTTAGGTCACAATTTCCCTTGGAAGCTATCACGGATGCTATAAACTCTGACCCCTGAAAACCCATGTGTATGACACACACAACATACACACACATTTTGCACACAATTTTACAAGGTTCACAGGCCCTCTTGAAGCTTGTTCAGGGATCTCATTCATTCATTCATTCAACAAATATTTACTGAGGTCCCATCATGAGTCTGGCACTAGCTGATGGGTGCTGAGGATTCGCCATGAAAGAGGAGAAATGCCTGCCCTCCAGAGCACACGGCTAAGAACCTTGGGGTCCTCAGCTGGGGGTGGTACTACTCCCCAAAGGCTGAAGATGGTACTGACCCCCCCCAAATTGAGGCTCCTACTGCATTCACCCCCCCCCAGGCTGAAAATGCATTCTTGGTTGTCGTAATGACCGGAGGTGATGGCTGGGATTGGGTGGGCTGGACCAGAGCTGCTAGATGTCCTGCATAATATACAGGACAGAGAATTGCCTGCCCCAATGTCAACAGCCCCCCCTGAGAAACGCTGACATTACTGGAAACTGACCACGGGACCAGGACTACCCTCGGCAAGCAACCAGCAGGCACATTTAGAACGACTGAGGAATCGGAAACGAGGATCCAGGAAGACACCTAACAGGAAATGGCTTGCTCTGGATTTCAGAAGTTCTTCGGAGTCTTCAAGTTTTACATGGTTTTGAAGAAGCTCAGAGCCAAAGCAACAGCAAAAGGTCTAGGGGGGGAATGAGGCCATCAGTCCAAGAATTCCAGGTGCTGGGGCCAGTTTGGGGTGCACTGGAGGTCTGTTACACATGGGAGGGTGGTGGGCATGAGGAGGCCGCATGGCGTCCTACTCCAGGCAGCTCCGGCCTTCTGGTCATCCACCCAGCAGACCCGCGTCAGAGCTGATGGAGCTGAGAGATGCTGTGTGACTCTGCGCTGCTTGTCCCAAGTTCCACCCCACGCTGCCCACCGACCAGCGTGCCTGGAGACAAGAGGAGGGCTCAGGTGGCCTCTCCAGGCCCCAGCATGCAAAGAAAAGCAAAGATATTTCAGGCAGATTTGCCTCAGCATTATAAGCCAACACTGTTGGCTTTGAATCATCTTTTTAGCTACTGAACTGACCCGTAGGATGCTGTTTTGAAAATTCTTGCTGGTGGGTGCCAGACCAAGAGAACCATTACAGGCCTAAAATAGGCACTTTGAACTAAAAAACATCCTTTCTTTGAAAATGTAATATTTAGAAAAACAAACGAGTTTAAAAACTCCATTATTCAGAGCAGGGTAAATGGAAAAGACATTTCAAAATAAAGAGTTTTCTTTAAGGGTGGAGGGACATGGTCCTTCTCTCCTTTGGGAACCAGGATAAACATGGTTCGCTGGCTCCCTTTCCCGGTGAAAAATGAGAGGATAAAGTACAGCAAATAACTTTTCACGGACATCTCGGTGTGATGAAGGGATTCTTAGAACTAACCATAATCCACTCACAGCTGAAATAATATTGCAAGTGACTCCAGGCAGTTAAAAATGATCCCCAATTACAGCCCACATAAAATTCCTAATCTATGTGCTGTCCCTTATAATCTTGTGGAGTGAGACACATTTACAAAATGGAGAGAGCCATGATACCCCTTTGGAAGGATTTGAGTCTGGGGTACTGGAACGAATACGGGAAAATCTTACCCAAAAAGGTCATCTTGTCCCCTCAATTGGAAAATGTTCCTATGAACAGCATTGTCTAAATAAATTGCTTTATTACCAAAGTAATACATAAACACAGGCTTAATGTAAACAGTTCAAAGGATACAGAAGTACTTAGAGTAAAACCTGAGACTCACCCCTCTCCACATCCCCCCACCATTCTACTTCCTTTCCCAACAAGGTCCATAATTTAAAAAAACCAAACCAGCCCCCACAGCAAGCTGGCCCCTGGGCAAAGCAAATAAACAGGCTTTGTTCCTGTTATGAACGGGCCAAGATATACTATAAGATGGTCAATAAATATTTATTAAGTTCCTATGAAGTCCAAGAGACACAGAAATGAGCAAGATAATGTCCTTGTCCTCAAGGAAACTCACAGCCCGGAGGGAGACTCGACATGAAAACTAAACTTAAAATAGGAGGCAACAGAGACCGGGCCTGTAGGCTGCGGGGATGGTGGAGTCTGTAGGACTCAGAGAAGTAGACGCTCCTCGCTCCTCATCCCGAGGGAGGAAGGCTCCTCAAGGAGGGGGTGGGGGGGGCCCGTATCAGGGAGGATGGGGCCATTATGTTGGGGGTGTCAGGCCAGCATGCCAGGTAAATGCAGAGACACTGTGGGAGATAAGGTGGGAAGTGGGAAGAGGATAAGGCGGGAGGTGAGGTCATGATGCCAGAGGGCCCAGGTGAGAAATCTGGGTACCACTCAGCCATATGGAAACTCAGGCAATGGTTTTTCATCTTTAAGGGAAAGGCTATACACCAATGTCTCTGGGGACATGCCGCCCAAATCCTCTGGCTACATGGCCCCGCTCCCCAGGATACACACTGGAGCTGGAGATCCCATCTCTCCTGAAGGCTTCTCCAGGCTTGGCCTGAAGGTAGGACACGGGAGCCTCATGGGTCCTGGTGTCTCCTGCCAGGTGAGCCCACGCCCCCCAAGGCTACACTGGATTTTTTCTGGGAAAATGAATCTACCTGTGCTGCCTTCAACCCCCTGGCCAGAATGGCACACGTGGGTGGCTCATCCCATAGGAAAGGCCACAGCGGATGTGCCATAGAGGAGGGCTCTCTGGTCAGAGCACTTCGTCCTCCACCTGCAGCTGACCGCCCCCCGCCACCCCCCACCCCATTCTCTCAGCTGTGAACTTGTCTGTCCCCGCTGTGTGCTGTGCCTGGAGCTGGGACTTGGGGATGAATGAGGCGAGCGGGGTCCTTGTCCTCGGGGAGCCTCGGTCTACTAGAGGCTCGGGCAGCCCATCCAGGCGCTGTTCTTGCCGAAGCACAGCTTCCTTGCAGAGGCGCCCCTGGAAGCTGCCGGCCCTCGAGACCTCGGAGCTGAAGTCCCTGAGACTAGATTTCCATGGGGGTCTAGAGAAGCTGGGGGGGCATGGGAATCTGTGGGGAGGACGTTGGGGGGGTGCCCCCTGATGGCACCAAAGCCCAGGCCGCCCTGTCCAACCTGTCTTGGGGACCCACCAGCTCCCTCTGGGGGTTTCCACCCGGCCACACTCAGTATAACCCAGCAGCTTCAAAAGTACCAACGTGGCTTCCAGATAAAGCGTTCTCCCAAGAAGGGGGCTCCGGTCTACGTGGGCTGCCAGGCAGTTTCGTGACGACTGAGAATTTGCAAAAATCAAATTACTCTCGGGGTTCAGGTCTCTCTTAATTTGCCATAAAGGAGAATATTGGTAGCTTTGTAACAAAAGGCAGAACACTCGTGGCTTTAGAGCCGATGCCGGAATCCCTGGCGTGGCGTCAAGTGCCCCACGGTATGCGCTTGTCAGCTCATTCCTGGCCCCGGTTCTGTTACCCCCAGCCTTTGTTGTCCCTCCTTCCTGAGCTCCTGCTTTCTCTTTTGTTTGTTTGTTTTGTTCTGGTTTTTTAGAAGATTTTATTTTTAAGTAATCTCCATGCCCACATGGGGGGCTCGAACCCACAACCCCGGGATCGAGTCGCACGCTCCACTGAGCCAGCCGCCCGCCCCCTGAGCTCCTGCTTTTGATGTGTGCTAGCCCGCAGTATCCCAGGGGCCCTGAGCAGCGGCCATAAACAAATCCCTTGGATACACAAGGCAAATTGGGGCATTAGAAGTACAGACACATTTTTATTGGAATGTGAGGCAGTAGTTTGGATCAGAGGGACCGGGGAATACATTCCAGAGGAGCAGGAATTTGAGCTGGACTCCGTCAGGGTGGGAAGGAGGGAGGGAGCCAAGCAGAGGGAGTGGGCAGAGAAAAGGGGAGGAAGAGTAGGATGCCTGGAGCCCCGGACCCGGGGGAGGGAGGGGGGGACACAGATGCGGGGGTAACAGGGAGGAAGGAAAGTCACGCTGAATGCTCCCACGGGCCACACGCTTCCAAGCACCATTATGTTCGTGACCTCACTGAGTCCTCACCAACCATCCCGTGTGGTAGGTACTGCTGTTAGTTTCCCATTGAACAGACAGGACGACTGAGGCACAGAGAAGTTAAGTGACTTGCCAAAGCCTCGGTTAATCAACGGCAGAGGGAGTCGTACCCGGGAGCTCCCGCTCTGGGCCACCATGCCTCCCGCCTTGCTGGGAAGGTGACATATTCGTCAGCTGGAGCTGCTGTAACAAAGTTCCAGGGACGGGGGGGGGGGGGGGCCTCAGATGAGAGAAATGGAGTCTCCCAGCTCCAGAGGCAGCAAGTCCAAGGTCGAGGTGCCCGCAGGGCTGGTTTCTTCTGAGGCCTCTCTCCTTCGCGGGCAGATGGCCACGTTCTCCTCACATGGCCTTTCCTCGGTACAAAATCGTCCCCCTGGTGACTCTCTGTGTCCAAATCTCCTCTTCTCGTTAAGGACACCAGTCGGATTGGCATGGGGCCCCCGAAACAGCCTCATCTTAGCTTGATGACCTCAGAAAGGGTCCATCTCCACATACAGTCATATTCTGGGGGCCTGGGGGTAAGGGGCTTCACCTTTTCAGTCTGGAGGACGGTGGGAGGACAGTCTGGGGGACACAGGTCAGCCCAGGTGGGGAAGTACAGTCAAGGAGTCTGAACAGCAGGGCGAGATGGTCTTTGGTGGTGGAGCCGGGAGAGGCTTGGGCTGTGTTGCAGAAGGGTCCCGAGGCAGATGCATGGAGGTGGGGTGCGGGCTGTGGCCCCGGAGTCCAGATGCACGTGGGAATCACCTGAGGGGCTTTTATAAAGCCCCGCATCCCCGCGGTCCCCTGGACCAGTCAAATCCACCTGGCCGGGGCGCGGCCTGGGCGTCCCTAAGTCGTGAAGCTTCCCAATAGCTCCGACGTGCAGCCAAGAGTGAGGACCGCTGCATCAGAGGGAAGCCTGCCCAGAAAGCAAGAAAGGGAGCAAGGCTCAGAAACCAGATCCGTCCAGGCTCCCGTAGCAGGAGAGTTGTCACAACGGCTGAACCGATTCCAGACCGAGGCGGGTCACTATCCAAACGGAAATGAAGGCTGTGACCCGGAATGCCGTCCCTCCGTCCAGGGCCCGGAGCCCGGACGGCCTCCGACGCCGTGTTCCCGGAGGCCACGCTGCCCCCACCGGACCCCCCACGCTCGGGCCAGAGCTCGGGAGGTCACTCTGCTCAGTGCCCCCGTCGTGTTGACGGGACAGCGGTGGCCAGAGAGGCACGGCGACTTCTGCTAGCAGGAATACAGCCTGCGCTCTTGCTGCCTTGGGAGACGGAGACTCGCCAGGAAACCACCAGCTTCTCAAAGAGTGGGCCCAGGGTGGCCCATCCCCACGCCCCGCTGCGAGGACGCTCTTGTCCTTGGCGCCCAGGGCTGGCAGGGGTGGGCGGCGGCCAGGCTGGGGTCCCGGCAGCTGCATGTCGTCTGAAGAGGACCCTCGGCTGACCAGTCCCAGGACCCACCTCTGGCGGTGCGGAGGCGCAGGCGTGCTCCTCCTCCCAACGGAACTTTCTTCTCGAGGCTCTAAGAAGAGCCTGGTCCCCTGCAGTCTCTCCTAACTTGGCAAACTGACCCCGTGGAACACAAGAGACCACCTGAGCCCGGGACATTTCCTGCTCATTGTCAGCAACTGCATAGATGCGCGCGGGTCCCTGCTTTCATGGAGCTTCCATTCTAGTGGGGGAGACAGAAAACCAGATACACGCATAAATACATCGTAGTTAGGGCGGTTACAAGAACGATGAATGACAATTCTTACGCCTAATAAGCTCACGGCCGGGCCTAGGGTCTCCTCGTGGGAATTGATCTTGTAAGCCACGGTGCCTTCCCAAGCACGGCTTAGGGCAGCGTTCAAGGCCACACGCAGCCCAGGGACTGAAGGGGACTGAAGGCCAGGGGGTCGTCTCCTTGCGGCCTAGCTGGGGAGGAAGGCGCGAGTCCGCGGGACGAGGGGCCTGTCCGCCACGGCTCCTGAGCGACCCCCGTGGGCTCGGCACCCCGGGGGCCATGCACGTGTTCGTGGCACACACTGCCCTCTGGCTGGGAAGCCGTGGGGGGGGGATGGGGTGTCCCACAAACTAAACTGTAGAAGGGGAGCTAGAATCGCTACGTATTAGTGCTGTTCCTGTGTAGATCTTTGTGGGGCGCGGCCTGGCCCCCAGGGGCGCACAGTCTCGTGCGGGGGCTGAGTATCCGTGTGTCTGGGCACCGGCCTCCACCCACTCCGCTTCGCGTGTGGTGAGTAACTAGCGGTTCAGCAAAGGGCTGAGTCGTGGCAAGTCGGTGGTGCCAGGCTGGGCGGTGGGGAAAGGAGGAGGGTGGAGGTGGGAGGACGGAGGTGGGGGAGGCGGGGCAGGCTGGGGCCCCCCCATGGCTTCACCGTGACCAAGGCCCCTGCAAGGTGGTGAGGAGATGGCAGTGATGGAGGGGAGGTGTTGGTTGGGTAAGACAAGACAGGCGGTGTGGGGCCGGACAATGGGGGGGTCCACAGACCCAAGCCCACGTGCCCCCGAGCCCTGGGGATGGGGGGGTGGGGGGAGAAGAGGCTCTGGGAGGTTGAGTCTTGCAATCTCTAAGGTGGGGACCAGTGACGAAAGTGGGCATTTCCACCGTCAGAGCAGAGAGTTCTCAAGAGGACCGCTTGGAACCCCACTGGACCTCTGTTGGGGGCCATCACGATTACTTGAAGGTGGCCAAAAGAATGATAGATCGGGATGCTAGCAACCAGCTCTGTAAGGGGCTCAGCCCAGGGCTTCACCTCGTCAAGCATCGGTGTCACCTCCTGCAAGCTAGAGGCCCATGTCCCCTGCACCTGCCACACATTCAGGTGCTAGAATCCCTCGGATGAGAGCAGCCATCTGTGGGTGTTCCATCAGCAACTCAGAGAGGAAGGCGCTGACCAGGGAAGGCCTCCTTGAGCAAGTGACAACCGAGCTACGCTAAAAATCGAGCACCGGAGAAGGGAGCAGCTCAGGCAGGGCCTCGGAGCCCAACTACAAGATGTGGGGCCTTAGCACCCGAGGACCGGGAACCCCGGGGTGATGGTGAGCAGAGCAGTTCCACTTTTAAAATAGCTCTCTGCCCACGGGGTGGAGAAGAGGCTGGAAGACAGGGAGCGTGGAGCAGGGACCGGTTAGAAGGCTAGTGGTCCTAATGGGAGGGCAGGAGAAACTCGGTCAACCTCAGGGCCTTTGCACTTGCTATTCCTCAGGCTTAGGACACTTTTCCCCCTGACCTTGGCAGACCTCCACCCCCATGTCACCTCTCCAGAGAGGCCTTCGCATCTGCGATAGCCCTGGCCCTCAGCCCCGCTCTGGCCAGTGTCATCCAGCACTAGCTGAAATGACTGCTTATTTGTCTGCTGATGGTTTCCTCTAGCTCCTACAAGCTGCGTGAGAGCAGGCACCTCGTCTGCTTGTGTTTCCCTGAGCACAGCCCTGTCACCTGGTTCCATGTTCCTTGGCCTCATCAAGGAGTCACCAGGAGATGCAGGTGGGCTGGGCCCCTCCTGGTCTCCCAGGAGCTGTTCTGGCCCTTGACACACAGGGTGGTGGGAGGGGCAGGGGAGAGAGGGGGAGAGGATGGGCAGAGGTACTTCTGCCCCTTGAGGATGCGGTGGGGTGAGGGTTCCCACCACGAGGGAGACCGTGACAGTGGAGGGTTGTGCCGATGACTCGGACGTGTGGGATCTCCCCACAGCGGCCTGGGAACAAGGTCATGCCCCACAGAGGAGAGGGGCATCCTGGCTTCACCTTTTCTGCTGCGGCAGATTATAGGGTTCGAGGCGTGCTGGAGGCCTGGCACACGGAGCAGGCGTATCCCAGACAGAAAGCTCTGGATCCTGAGAGGCACCTCAGGGCGTCCGCGATGGGGCAGGAGAGAACTAATCTCCCAGTCTTCAAGCATGCTGGGGGTGGCTACTCTGGAGACGGCGCTTTGGGGTGGCACCCCCTCGTGACACATGTCCCTTATCCAAGCTGTATGGTTGCTTAAAAACAAAACAAAAAAACAAAACCAAAAAGAACGCGCTCCTGGCATGTTTTGGGGCTGAACGTTCCAGGCTTTGCTGGCGAGAGAACACAAGGCCCCGAAATGCAGTGACGAGAAAGAAAGGACCCAGTGGCCCAAGGCATCTGCGGCAGGTTTACTGTGGGGCGCTGCGTGGGCCTGCCAACACCGTCCCCAGACGTGACATTTAGAAGCCTTGCACATTCCATTTGCTCTGTCAGCCTCCCTGGCCTCCCTGCCACCAGCCGTGAAACACGGGGCGGCTTTTCCCATTTGCCAAGAGTCTGCTGATGAGGCCGTGTGCACGGCGCACTTAGGGAACGGAAGGAAGGTGTGTAGAAAGCTGTTTGCTTCAACCCAGGTGGGCCTCCCACTGGTGGAGGAAAGGGGCCTGGATGTGTGCACGAGTGAACGAGATGTCTGATGGTTTTAAGGAAGCCGTCCAATCTTTTCTCTCTGAAATCCCTAACCTGCAAAAGCACGTTTTCTGTAATGTCTTAAAATGCACACACCCCTCAGTCTTAAAAAATGCACATAACCCTCCACTGTCTGGGTTCATTGCAAATAAGCAGGAAGCCAATAAAACGGATTCCTTCATGCTTGGGGACCAGGTGCAGATGCCCTTTCTCTCCAAGGCTATTACCTGGTGGGGACTTACTGTCTGCTTGGAGCTATCATTGGCCCTCCGTACGTAAATGAAGAGCCTGACGCACAATTGGGTTAAGTAACTTGCCCGCAATCACACAACTAGTAAGGAGCAGCGCTGGGATTTGAACCCACGCTCTGAATCACCACCCTGCATCCCTTCCTAGCGTCTCTAAAAAGCCCAGGATATAGTTATGTCGACCCCTCCACCCCCCACTATCTGCCCGCAGAAGAATATTCCAAAGTCTTAAGAGAAACGGACAGAAATATCCCACTGAACTTGTAGATAAGCTGTCGGTGAATCTGGCGCCAGGTTTTTTTGGCAGAGGCCAGGAATGGAGGTGGAGACGCGATGGCAACCGTTCTTGGGGAGGCACGAAGGGCGTCTCTGGCAAGCCCGTGTCTTCAGCGAATCCCGCAGTCGGGCTGAGAGGACCAGAAAGGCGGAGGAGGCTGCGCACTGAGCAGGTGCCACAATGTGCTGGAGTCTGGCACCGGCCCCCACCCCCAGCTGGGAGCAAACCACACGCGGGAAGAGGAAGCCACTCTCCGTCTTTCCACAGCGGTAGCAGTGACTGTGCGAGGCGCCTGGCTCAGAGGGGCTGCTGGCCTCACGCGGTACAAGCCAGGGGGTCTGGGAGCCGCCTTGGAGAACGTCACCGTAGCTCCCAAAGCCTCGGCGAGTGCCTACCCTTCTCCAAGATCCGGACTTCATGGAACCATCCGTGGGGAGCACCTTGCATGCACACACACACACTTCACGCAACAATCCACGGGGAGCATCACTGCACACACACTCTTCATGGAACAATCCACGGGGAGCACCCCTGCACGCACACACACTTCAGGGAACAATCCACGGGGAGCATCTCTGTGCACACACACACACACATGCACATACACACACACTTCACGCAACAATCCATGGGGAGCATCGCTGCACACACACACACACACACACACACACTCTTCATGGAACAATCCACGGGGAGCAGCTCTGTGCACATGCACACATACATACATACTTCATGGAACAATCCGTGGGGAGCATCTCTACACACACACACGCTTCAAGGAACAATCCATGGGGAGCATCTCTACACGCACACACACTTCACGGAACAATCCGTGGGGAGCATCTCTACACACACACACGCTTCAAGGAACAATCCATGGGGAGCATCTCTACACGCACACACACTTCACGGAACAATCCACAGGGAGCATCTCTACACACACACACGCTTCATGGAATAATCCACAGGGAGCATCTCTGCACACACACACTTCATGGAACAATCCACGGGGAGCATCTCTGCACACACACACACACACCACCACGACCACCACCACCACCACCACCACGGGGCCTGGAGTGCGACGAGTGGACCCAGTGTGCCTGCGTGTGAGTCACAGGGACCAAGAGGGGAAGGGACAGCACAAGACAAAGAAGGGGACACCAGGGGAATCGAGTTGTTCAACTCTGACTGAGAACGGGCTCCTTGATGAGAAAGGGCAGATAGAGCACCTCCCCCCCCAACTCACTCAGGAGAAACCACGTGAAGAGGAGGACCTGCCCAACTTTAAAAAACGAGGGGCCGGGGCACCTGGGTGGCTCAGTCGGTTAAGCGGCTGCCTTTGGCTCAGGTCATGATCCCGGGGTCCTGGGATCAAGCCCCACATCGGGCTCCCTGCTCAACGGGAAGCCTGCTTCTCCCTTTCCCACTCCCCCTGCTTGTGTTCCCTCTCTCGCTGTTTCTCTGTCAAATAAATAAATAAAAATTAAAAAAAAAAAAATGAGGGGCCGAGTAAAAGGAAGGGACACTTCCTCTTTCGAGGCTTGCACCATCACTCTGACCCTCGGGGCCCTGCAGGTGTGGGGACGGCAGCTGTCGGCCGCGGCCAGAATCTTCTACAGCATGATGTGTCTGCTTTCGGACTGCACCCCGACCTCACCATCCACCCAGTGTTACCAAGCTAAAGACGGAGGCATTTAAGTCCCCTGGAAATTACTGTCCCCGTCAGTGTCTGCACGTGTGCACGCGCACACACACACACACATAATCTGTGGACAGCTTAAAACAATAACCTGGTAGTTCCTGAGAGGTCGTGTGCTTAACCCCACATCGCCCTGATAGAGTCTTATAGTGGATTCTCACTTTTTATAAATAAAATCTTTACGCATTTTTTTGTGAATCAAGTCCTATCACTTAAAAATGCCTGCGAAGGGGCACCTGGGTGGCTCAGCTCAGGTCAGGATCTCAGGGTCCTGGGATCGAGCCCCGCGTCAGGCTCCCTGCTTAGCAGGGAGCCTGCTTCTCCCTCTCCCTCTGCCTCTCCCCCTGCTCGGGCTCTCACGCTCTCACTCTCTCACATAAATAAATGAAATCTTTAAAAAAAAAAAAATGCCTGGGGAGTGTTTAATTTAAAGGATCAAACTTTCTCCCGAGAGATAATGGAATAGCTACACACCAGGAAACATTCTGGAAATCTAGTTTTTCGTGAGTGGAGTTTGCTTAAAGAAAGGCCCAAGAGAACTCTGGTTGACGTGAAATAGTCTCATAAAGCTACGATGAACTTTGACCTTATTACGTTCCCCTATCCCACCAGATCCAAAATATCAGACATTTCGAAGAAGACGCTTTTTTTTTTTCTTTCCCTGTGCATTCTAGGACTGCTAGCAGTCAATGTAGTTCCCATAAAAATTCTCTTGGGTATTTTTGGAACTAAAAAGAATGAATAGGATTAACTTATAAATTTGCTAGAAGAAAAAAAATGAATATTCACTCTCAGAAAGAATTTTCAATTGGCCAGGAAGCAGAGCCGTGATTGGGTAGGCCCGTCCGCAGCTGTGATCTGGCTGGGTGCCTCCCTACACCCCATTTCGGGGGTAGACCCGGCCGGGACGAAGATTGCCACACGCTGACATCCCCCATCCTTAGCCTTCTTCACAGACCAGATGAGCAAGACCCAGGAGCAACCCCCTTGCAAGGACACCATTGCTTTTGGGAAGCTCACAGCTAAAGGGAAGGAACTGCAGATACACCCTGGTGTCCTCTCTGGGGGTGACGTGGTGTACCAAGAACAGAATCCCAGTGCTTCCTTCTTGTTCATTCATTGCTCAACCCACTCATCCAAACAATATTTCTGAGAACCTAACCTACTCTATGCCAAGGTGATTGTGTATTGTATTGAGCAACAGGAACTGCTGTTTTATGGGTGAGAAACAGGAATACTGGCGATTTCATACGCGTCAACCTACTGTTTAGAGGGTTTTCTTACGCTGGTATTACCAGGTTTTTTTTTCTCTTCAGATGGGATCAAAGAAGGCGTAGAGAGCCCAGTCACCATCTGCTCCGGGAGTCTGGATCTGCCTGATTCCCTTCCAGAAACGGGGCAGACACCAGTTTCCACCATAGGTGTAATGGTGTAATATTTTTTTACTTTACAAAGGAATGAATCCTTGTTTTATTTTTATTTATTTTTTTAAGATTTTATTTATTTATTTGACAGAGAGAGATACAGCGAGAGAGGGAACATAAGCAGGGAGAGTGGGAGAGGGAGAAGCAGGCTTCCCGCCGAGCAGGGAGCCCGATGTGGGGCTCGATACCAGGACCCCAGGATCATGACCTGAGCCGAAGGCAGATGCTTAACCAACCAAGCCACCCAGGCGCCCCTGAATCCTTGCTTTAGATCAGCTTCTCCCTGACACCCTTTTGTGCAGAGGGGGTCTGGGCTATGGCCCATTGGCCACCACTCTGTTCCTACAGCTCCCGGGGCCCTGCTCTGCGGTGTGGATAGGCAGCTGGCCTTAGGAAGGCAACTCAAAACCGCAAGAGAAAGGTGGTCTCATCTGTGCTCTCCTCGTCCATATGCCACTGTACCGAACGTTCACTCACATGACAAATCAACACCAACTATGAAATTAAAATGATTTAAGGACCAGTTATTTTTAACAAACAACTCAAAAAAAAAAAAAAAAATCTGACATCTTTAAACTCTGGGGCCAAAGGAGACACCCGGCATGACTTCGCTAATTTAATTAAAAGATGCTTTCCCTCTCTTTTATCCAACAAATTTTTGTTAACCAGATTCTCTGAGAACAGGATTTATACCAAATTGCACCATTTGGGGAATAACCAAGAGTAAGATCAATTGTAAAATACAGAACCAAGATTCCGGGGTATTTTTTATGCTACGGAGACAGCGCAGCAACTGATTAAATGAGTACGTTTACTCAACAGCAGTTACTGGAACGAACTCAGCCGCCAGCAACGAGGCAACCTTTTGGGCCGTGAACAACCAGGTGAACTCTAACCTCTCAACCTCGGTACTGGTGACATCTGGGGCCAGATAATCCTCTGGTGTCTGGGGCGGCACTCTGCGTCCTAGCACAGGTAACAGCACCCCCCGCCTCCATCCGCCAGATACCAGCAGCATTCCCCCTGGGTGAGAAGCGCTGGGTCGGACGGATCCCCTCCGATCAAATGCAAACTGAATGATTTGTGAGGGGAAAGAGCAGTGTCCTGGGGAACAACGTATGTCAGCTCTGCCAACCAGCAAGAAGCCTACAGAATGATCGACAGAGAGGGATTGTGGAGAGAGCTCCCACCTTGACAATGAGTCACTTCCAGCCAAACTCAAGGCTGGAGAAGAAACATTGGCTTACATGGGTGAAGGGGTCCTGGGCAAGAGATGGGGCTCGCTGCCTTGATCCTTGCTCCACAAGTGGGGAGGCGGGAGGAAGTTGGAGACGGAGATTTCTCCACCCACCTCTTGACCTTTGTATGTCCTGACATCTGTGCCCAGAAGAGCCATTTCTCTTCCCGGCTGCATCTGGCCCCTACTGCTTATAGGTCTCAGCTTAAGTATCACTTCCTCCCAGAGGGGTTCTCTGCCCCTCTCCCTGCTGCCGCCCTCCCTGCCCCGTCTGCTCTGGGCGTCCTTGCATCCATTCCTCCGGCACAGAACTTAGCACCTGACCACACTCACCCCCCCAACGTTTACACGGACTGCGGTAGTTTGGTTTCTGCTTGTTCTTCCCGTTAGAACACGGACTCCAAGAAGACAGGGACCCTGTCTCTACTGAGAACCCAGTGGGGCACCTCCCCCCCAATTATTTGCTGAGCTGATGAAGGAAATCACTCAACTGAATGGCTCACAATTGGCCTCAAGCGCGTGATCATCATCACAAAGCGTTCCGTCGCCGTGTACGCTGGTTTGTTTCCGCTAAGACGACCAGACTGGCGTGTGCGGGGCAGAAACGGATGGGGACAGCGGTATGGAAGGCGTGAAAGTTCCCACCCCCACCCACACGTTCTGTTGGCTGTTCGACAGACCCAGATTACGATCCATCTTTCGGAAAAATGTTTTGTGCCCCGAGTCCCCTCACACACCTTGTCAAGGGGTCAATGACACATGCCGAAAGCCCGAGGAGACAGCCACATCCGCTGCGTGGCCGTTCTAGTCTTCAAAACCCATCTTGTAAGGGGCAATCCTCTACTCCTTGATCGAGGCTGGGGGGGGGGGGCGGGTAGCAAGGCGAGAGGGAGGGCTGTTCAGAGAAGACTCAGTGAGGAGCGGAACGGGGTCTGTATCTCCAAGCCCGAGCGTCCTAAGGGACCCGCAGGGCCGCTGGCCCCCTGCTGACATCTAGTCTGCCTGGCCCCCCGTCACCACGGCCAGGTTCCAACACCAAAACACAGAGACATTTCCGTCTAACTTTTATATGAAGAATTTAATTATCTATACACGTCACTAATTCAAAAGGGCGTATTACAGTTGTTAAAGCCGCAGGTTTATATATTTATATATCTTACATTCAGATCCATGAAAACACTGAAGGGCGAGGGGAGGAGGCGGCGCGCCCAGGACTGGAGGAGGGCCTCACAACGCACCCCCCAGCACAGGTAGCTGCTCCCGAGGGAGATGTGACTGCGGGTTACAAAGGCATCAGTGGAAATTGGGAGACTGGGCTCGAGGCTTCCCCTACCCGGTCTCCTGTGCTGTCAGCAACGGGCATTTTTATTGAGAGCTTCCAACTAGTGTTTAAAAAAGACACACACGGCTTCAGCTAGCACGCATCGGACACATACACAGACCAGGAGCTCCGTTTCGTTATTAAGCTGCAGAAATCCCACAGTCTAGTTAAAAAATGTAAACATTGGAAATTAATCGCAGGGAGGCTTCTATACATTCTTTCTTGTCAAGAAAATGACTTGTTCGAAATAGGTCATTCCATGAAAAGGAACTGCAGTAAAAACTTCACGTAACAGAGACCGAGAAGAGATTGTGGGTATTGTGGATCGTCACCACCGCAACGGTGTCGTCTACTGCTTTTATGGTATGAAAACACGCCAAATTAAAAACCCAAAACAGAAAACACCAACTCCACCAGATAAATCTGAGACGGAACAAAAACACAGGTGCTTTCTCACGGGGCTACAGGGTCACTGTGCAAAATCCAATTAATGCAATGTGATTAGCGCATCGTACAAGGTAGTAGCTTTTGCCATGGGAAAGAACTAATTTCTTATGCACAGGATGTATTATTACATGCTCAGCAAGATACATCTGGTACACACAAACAAGCACAAAACACCTTCTGTTTAATTGGGGTCATTCTACACGTCTTTAAGAACAGATATACTGAATTCCTCTGTACGTCTACAGCAGGGGGGAAACCCAAACTACACAATTTAGTTGATAACACTGGACAAAATGAAAAAAAAAATACATCAAGTCTCAGATTTATGGACATTTGGAACATTTCTTTAATAGCACATGCAGCATTCCTTGATAGTGGGTCTTTTTGCAAAACGGAAATAGCAAAGGAGTAATTTATTGATTTTTATTAAAAGGCTAAAATATATTTTTTTAAAAAAACACTTTTAAAACTATTGAAAGCACCTGTGCAAAGGTGGGGGGGACATCAATTTGAGTCACTAGGAAAGCCACAAAAGGACCCACTACCCTGTGTATTTTTTGTAAGGTTCGCTTCTATCTCTGTAAGTAATAGCTTGACATTGTCATCACATGCAACTAAAGTAAAATGAGGTAAACTGCTCTGCAGTGAGTTCTTCTACTCAGAAGGCAGTAGGTGATCATGCTGGAAGTCACATGATCAAGGCTGCATCTCCCATCATCCCTCTGGGCAGTGATATGGGATAGTGGGTCTCTTTGAGGACTTTCAAGCCTGAGGGGGGGATGGACAACATATGATTCCTAGAAAAAGGAGGAAAACAACACATAAGCAAAACAAAACAATGAGCAAAATTCAAGCTAGGAAAATGAGTCAGGCATGTCAACAGCATGGTGCCAAAATGATTTAAAAAAAAGAAAAAAAAAAAGGAAAAAAGTGGGGAGGGGAGGGAGGGGTCATGCTACAGAAGGAATGAAAATAAAACAAAACCAAACCAAAAAAACCAAAAACAACCCCACAAGACAGAGTCTTGCATTACAGAAGGTCTTCAAAGAGACTGTCGTGAATGCAGCAATGGTCTGGCTTTCCGCTCTGCAACCAAAGCTCAGCCGAATCGGAGCAATGCCGCGTGTGACCGTGAGAAACCAGAGGGGAGAGGCAGGGCTGCCGCCAGGAGCACTTACATTGCTGGCTTGGGTCCGTGTCCGCCGTCAGCTTCACGTAGTTGGAGGGGAAGAGCCCCACCTGGCCGTTGACTTCTCCTCTCCACCAGTCGGGGTCGTCCTTGTTGAGGACGTTGATGATCTGGCCCTTGCTGAAGGCCAGTTCGTCGTCGTTCTGGGCGCTGTAGTCGTACACGCCGATCACCTGGCACACTGCGGGAGACAGGGCCGGGTGAGGGCCGCGGGGCGCGCACAAGGGGTTGGTGTGGGCTCCTGGCCCCCCCACTCCCGCGCGGGACCGCCGCTCTCCGCGGACGGGACGCGGTTAAGCGGGTCAGCTCTTACGGGCTTTGCAAAACGCGAGGGCATAAAAACCAAGGCGACAGCAGAATCTCACACTAACTCTGTAGCTGGTGTGATACCTTCCTCTTTCTCGTGTTTACACGGCAGCAGAAAATCTCCGCTGATGACTGAATGAGTTCGGAACCGCTTCTGAGAGAGTGGAGGGACGCACCCCTGGAATGCTGACCGCACAGGACGGCGGTGCATCCTGGGGACTCAGCCACACTGCTCTGCCTCCTTCTTTCTCCCCTCCCCCCACCTTTTTTTAAAAAGTGGGAGGTAATTAATCAGCTGACCCACCCCCCCCCAAATCCAAATCTTACTGAAAAGCAGAATCAGTGTTTTCTTCTGCTACGATCTTTGTGGCTCAAAATCTGGTCTCAAAGGAAGAAATCGCCCCGCTCATGAACGATTCTTCCTCTTCTCGCTTTCCCTCAAACCTGTGGGAGGTTGAACTGCTTTTGTTTCCTGGCCTGAGCACACTTTTCGGTAAGTCCGCACAGTTAGGTTGGGCCGCTCGTTAATCTTCCTCAACCAGGCTATCTATGGGTTTAGGTTCTGCAAGTTAATTGAATCACTTTGGCAAATTATTTCTTTGGGTTTCAACCAAACTGATGAAGGGGCTCCCGCCAGGCCTCCCGGAGGGAGAGGGGGTCCAGCTGGCCCCACCCCCTCCGCCCACGGCAGGCCACAGCGCAGGCAGAGAGGCCCAGCTGGGGCTGGGAACAGTCCCACTTTGCCAATCCCTGCATTTCTTGCAAAGGCTGCCAAGTTTTCATCGTATTTCACTGGGCATGTATAGCACAGACACAACCGAAAATTCTGCATTTTCCAGAAATGCCACCCAAGGACTGGTGGCTTGAAGACCTGAGGGCAGATTCCTGCTCCCCTAACCTCACCCATCTCAAATATTACCAAAGCATCTAATTTGGTCTCCTCGGTCAGAAAATAGCCAACAGGCTCAGCCGCGGGGCCCTCTGTTCTTTTGAGTCCTTTAGGGGAACGTGTGCAACATCCTGTCCATTAAGCGAAGCCCCCTCTGTTCACAGGAAATGTCACGGGGCAGTTATTTTAGTCTTCAGCGAGCAGCACATTACAACCAACAGACCCCCGTGGCCTCCAGCTCCATCTCCTGACCTATTTAGACCCCGGCCATTTATATTTAGTAGTCCCTTTTTTGTCCCCTCACCCCCTAGCCCAAATCCCAATTTAAATAGCTGGAAGGAAATCAAGAGAAAAATCTGGCTTTAATGCCATAGCATTCATGACTCCTTTAAGGAAGAGAGTTCCAACAAGGGCTCTGTTGTACCCAGAACAGCAAAGCTGCTTAGATACTTGGTCCTTTTGAAAAACATATTCCATATCACGTTAGTCGGGGATCGGTCCCAGCAAGTACAATATCACGTTAGTCGGGGATCGGTCCCAGCAAGTACAATATCACGTTAGTCGGGGATCGGTCCCAGCAAGTACAATATCACGTTAGTCGGGGATCGGTCCCAGCAAGTACAATATCACGTTAGTCGGGGATCGGTCCCAGCAAGTACAATATCACGTTAGTCGGGGATCGGTCCCAGCAAGTACAATATCACGTTAGTCGGGGATCGGTCCCAGCAAGTACAATATCACGTTAGTCGGGGATCGGTCCCAGCAAGTACAAGAAGTGTTTACAGCAGATGCGAGAACCACTCTGAGACACTCCATGAGGAAACCAAGTGGAGGGACTACAGTGACCCGCGGACCGTTTTCCAAGGAGAGACCGTATGCTGCCTACCTGCTGGGAACGCCGTCGGCTTCGGGGGCTCCGTTGGAGTGATTTTGCTTGTCCCGGGGCTTAAAAGTTTTACGTAATTAGCAGGGAACCAGCCTATCTGGCGCTTCTTCCCACGTGCCTAGTAAGACAACAATGACATCAAAATGCTTAAAAGGGTCCTGATCATTTGGGAGACAGCCTACTTGGCAACACATAGCACCTGTAGGTTTATGTAAAACTGCAAACCATCTGGTATGAACAGCAGAATCTCTGAGTTCCTATATTTCACAACGAAAACACTGCAGCTAAAATTCAAACCGAGGTAGTCACTGGAATGAGTCTGCAGGGGCTGGACTGGGTGGATCCCAATTTGCTGGCACGTATGTCCAGCAGAGAGCGGCCACTCCGGTGGCGCTGGCTCTTGCATGTGACTTCCAGGGGATGCAGAGATGACCGCGAATGCCAACATTACGTATGGATTTGAGGATAATAGTGACGATGCTGATAATAGAATACCATTAGTAATAGCAGGCAACCCTTCTCGGGTGCTTTTGATGAGTCAGGGCCTGCGCTGAGCATCCCACGTGCATTTACCTGCACACTTATGGAGGGAGAATACTATGACTATTCCCGTTTCCCAGATAAAGGAAGTGAGGCCCAGAAAGTCCAGTGACAGCTTCCGGGTCACAAGCCCATTAGTGGTAAGCCAAGAGTCACACTCGCGTCTGCGCTCTTCTTATGGATAACACGAGATGCCATGCACGCAGCAGGTACAGGACATGGGGGGTCTAAACCTGACCTCGTTTTCCAAGGGGGTGAGCTGAGACCTGCGATTCTCTGAGGTGGAAGGGTCTAGCTGGGAATCAGGGGAAGCCCTACAAGCAGCCAACTATGCCAACGGGAGAAGTCAAATGGTTCACACACGCGTGCGCACACGCACACGCACACACACATACACACAGTGGTTCCAGAAGCAAGACTCTGGTAAAAACAGTGGCCTTTGGGACGCCTGGGTGGCTCAGTCGTTAAGCCTCTGCCTTCAGCTCAGGTCATGATCCCAGGGTCCTGGCATCGAGCCCCGCATTGGGCTCCTTGCTCAGCGGGAAGCCTGCTTCTCCCTCTCCCACTCCCCCTGCTTGTGTTCCCTCTCTCGCTGTGTCTCCCTCTGTCAAATAAATAAAAAATCTTAAAAAAAACAAAACAAAAACAAATAGTTGCCTTCGAGGACAGGGGTGGGAGGGAGACCTTTTCATATCCCCCTTTGCTCACTTTTGAATTTTAAACCCTGGGACTATATTCCCTATCCCCAAAATAAGAAAATAAATCCAAAAGAAAAGAAAACTTCCTCTACCTTAACTCTGCCCTCCCATCTGCCAAATCACGGAGAAGGATCCATCTGGGTTACTTTTAGAGCACGGATCAAGTTTCCCTTTCCTTGTGGTCTGATAGACTTCGTGCCCTTGGCTGAAGGACTAAAGCTTTTATTTTTACATGAATCTGCCCACGACTGCAGCCTCTCATTTGCAAGTCCCCACGTGTTCCTCTACCCAGTAGGCCGCCATATGGCTTGCAGTGACTCCGCCATGCCCCATGCCTGCACTTTCACTAGGGCAGAACACGGAGCTCACTGGCAATGTCTTCGCTTCTGTGTCCACGATAAGAGAGCCTCTGGTGCCTGGCAATTCACCCACTTTCTTGGGGATTGCGAGAACTGTTCAAAACTCTCTTTTGAGGGAAGCCCGAGTGGCTCAGTCGTTAAGCGTCTGCCTTCGGCTGAGGTCATGATCCCAGGGTCCTGGGATCGAGCCCCGCATTGGGCTCCCTGCTCCGCGGGAAGCCTGCTTCTCCCTCTCCCACTCCCCCTGCTTGTGTTCCCTCTCTCGCTCTCTGTCAAATAAATAAATAAAATCTTTAAAATTCTGAGCAAGGTGCTAGGAGGGTGAGGACAAAAAAATACGGTTACCGCCTTCAAAAAGCTGATAACCTGCATGCAGACATAAGAAATATGGGTGAAAAGCTAGTAATATCAGCCTCACTATTAAAACCATGAGTGGGGTGGGCAGTGGGACCACCACAGCTCAGGGGAGGGGTGGGAGAGCGCCATTCAATGAGGCTCCAGAGTCTGGGGAGGGCTTGTCTTCAAGCGAGAGCAAATCACCAAATGCGATGAAGCTGGAGCGGAGATGTCACGGACGGCAGCTCAGACTAGCGAGCTCGTGGCTGGGAAGGGAAGGGGGATCTGTGGGCAGCCTCAGGGGGTGTCAGCACAGCAGGACCAAGGGGAAGTGGGTCCCAGGTGCCCAGATGGGCAGATTCCTGAGCCCTGCAGGTGAATGTGGTCAGCCCTGCTGGACAGGTGTTATGGCTGCCCAAGACAAGTTGAATCTCCAACTACACTCTAGAATGTGCGGTCCATTCTGGCCAAGACACATTCTCTAGTCTTTTATTTTTTAACTAACTGCGCCACATGCACAGAGAGGTACTTATTCTTCAGCTCACCACAACAGCAATCTTCCCCTCCTTGCCCAAGGTTTGCCTCGACAAAATGGCCAAATGAGGACACGGGGACACACACGCGCACACACACACACCCCATGCGCGGGAACGAAGCATGCTGTGACGCAAAGATGTGGCTTCCGTACCACACCTTATAATTAACGATGGCAAGCTCGGCTTCCATAATGTCATGACACGTGAGGAGGACCCTGCGGGCGCCCCTCATCATGACTTCTCACTCTCCCAACACTCTCTCTCAGAATTCAGGAGTCAAGCAAATCTGGATTCATCTTTCAGGGACTCCTCAGCTCTCACAGCTCTGCTACAGGCCGCCCGAAGCTTAGAAAGCAAACACACGGACTCAGACGATGGGGCATCTCTTGGTATCCAAGCACAGGACTAGGTGGTGCGGGACTGTGCTGTACTTTGCAATGACATCATAGCCCTTTGGAGATTTTACACATTCAAATCTGGACAGAGAATTTTAAACAAACGGAAAGGACACTAACTTGCAGCTCTCCTTCCCACCAACCGCCTGGGTTCTTTTTTCGGATCAAAATCAGCTGACCAGGGGCCAGAGTCAGCTGCTCGGGACCTGTGGCAGCGTAGCAGGCAATAACCTGCGCGATTTCTGGAAAACAAGATCAAACATCGCGGCGCGGTGTTACGGTCAGGAGAAGAAATTCTAGAAGATGCAGCCACCTCCCGGGTTCATAGATTATCGGCACCAAAGCCAATGCCCTGGGCTGGTTTTCTGCTCAATGAATGAAGATGGCTCACTCAGTGGCCCCCGTTCCACGACCTACGATCCAGAGGCAGCATTCAAGGGCTCAGCTGAACTTTTGGTTCTGCTCTAGGACCTCCTCATCATCTCTCAGAACTTCTTTACCAAACTTCCCTCCACGAACCCCATTCTTGCCCCCCAATTCCCACACCTTCTGTCCCAGCCCCTCCCACAATTGCTGCAAACGCCCTGCTGCCCACAGCGGGGGCCTCGTCCCTCCGCACCCCGCCCTCCGCCCCGCAGTGCGAGCACCCAGCACACTCACGGGTGGGTACGTGAATAAAGGAATTCAAGTGGAGCTTCCCCCCCCGACAAGGAAGTAGAAAGAGGAATTCTATTTTCTCCAGAAACTTTTGGGAGCGTGGCGCTGGCTGATTTAGACGTTGTAGCTTTAGACGCTCAGCCCCACCCACATGACCATTTTCTCTGTGGCTCACATTTTGAGGAGGATCCTTGAATATCAGGTGGGAATCATGTCAATGCATGTTTACTTTTACTTCAAGTTAAAAAAAAGAATTGGGAGTTAAGAGAATTTTAGGCAAAAACAGTTCAGCACAGGGGGAAAAAAAAAAAACCACATAAACAGTTCTGTATTTTCCCTAAATGTTAAAAATCTCATGGGAAAAATTCCAGCAGTACCACAGACCAGACTCTGAAAAGTACATTTCTACTGGCACAGGAGGTCGGGTACGAAAAAACAAAATCCCTCTCTGACTGAATTCTGGCATTTCTGCAGTGACTGCTTTCGGAACTTCTAGAAGCAATACGGAACAAACTGTTCTGCTCCTCCACACTCTCTCCCCATCCTAACAGATCTTGAAAGAAAGAAGGAATGAGGGAAAGCAAGTAAGAAAGAAAAGAGGTAAAAAGACCCCCCTGTCCTCTGACGGTACTTCCTCCTGCTCAAAAAGCACATTAGCAACCCCCTCTGACCCTGTTCTGCCATCGGCCGCCGGCCACCAAGCCCGGCGCACCAGGCTGTCAGGGGGCAGGCCCGGCCCTGCCAGATGCTTTGGGCTGACCAGGGGAAGCAAGAAAGAGGCCAGCTTACATACACCTCGGCCCCACTGAGAGTCCTCGCTGGGAAATCTGTGCTGGGGGTAAGAATTCTCCCCTCACACGCCAAGGACTAGCTCTAGATTCCAAGAGTTTCTGGTCTGGAGAGAGTCCAAATGAGTGTCCTATTTGGCCTCAGATTTTCCTGCTCCTCAAAGGACCTGGCATTCACAGCCAGCAATCTGCCCCCAGCATTCTTTTCTGTCTTTTGTGTGCCTGAGGAGCTCCCTGGTTTCAGTACAAAGTTAAGCCCATCTGGACCCTTTGGAATGACAACTCAAAATGTAAAACACTCACAGTTAAAACAGAGATGGGGACCCAGGTGTTCCAGTGTCTGGAGGCTGACTAAAATCCTACAACAACCCGAGAACCCACTTTTCCTTGTCAGGTAAGCCCATCTGGAGCTGAGCACCAGACCCAGAAACACCAGACCCCCCTGGGAGCCTGCCAGGGATGCCCCATCTACATCTCCTCCAGACACAATAGCAAAAACGCTCAAATGACCTAGAGGTGGAGGACATGCCATACAAACTTATTGTTTCACATCTGCTTCTTTCCCCTCGCGTTCATGGTACTATTTGTAGAACACGTGATTTTGTTTCCATTAACTACAGCACTGAATTCAGAGGGATGACTGTAATTTCGTACCTTCAGTGTGTACCTGAGGAAAACCACCCCATGGCTTCTAAATTAATGGGACCTCTACTTTGCTCTTTGAACCCTGGCCACTATTTGTCCTGGGACTGAACTGTGCTGTCAGGAGAGGAAATGAGCCCCCTGGACCTCACACGAGGATGAGGACATGGCGGCTACGCCCATATCTTAAAGCTCCATGCGTTACAACTTGCCACCACCTTGCCTGACTTACTTCTTCGCAACCCACGAGGACATTCTGTCTAGCGACGTCCCCTCTCCCCATGTGCAAAGCAACAGCTAGAGTGCATCACCATGTACACATTATGAATGGATTCCGAGAAAAGGATAAACTCCAACCCCTCTTAAGAAAGATTCTGTTGTCTTCCCTTCTAGGCTTCCGGCCCTCCTGAACAAAGATTGGGAGCAACTATCAATTACATTCAAAACATTGAAAAATAAGCATCAGGGTTTGTAACTTACCAGGTTTTTTTCCTAAACTCCCTGTTTTCCCAGCAGTTCCAGAGCCCTTAAAACAGAGCAAAAGGTCTCATTTGCATACTGCAGAGTTTTGGTCATGCAACTTAAAACACGATCAATGATGACACAAGCCCGCTCAAGCCCCCGGCGCCCCCTGCTCATTCTGGGGAAACACAGCAGCACTGTATCTGCTGCCATCAGATGGGTATCGGGAAAACATGGGATAAAATAAGTACTTTCAACACACAGCTTTCACCCTCTTCTTTAGAGAAAAGTGAGCACAGGATGTGGTACTGTAGCATCCCAGGGTGCTCGGGAGCTGCCTATGGGTAGCACAGGTGTATCCTGTCCCTGGGTCAACCCCAACAGGGGGTGCCGGGCGAGGACGACTATTAGTCTAGGTCCTAAACACTGAGCTCCTGCTTATGTTCAAATGGTTATTAAATTATTTCACACATAAAAACTACAGAGACTCTGACATCCAGGAGCCTAACACCCAGATTTACTACGTAAAATATTAATATTTTGCTACACTTGCTTTAGAGCTTTTTTTTTTTTTTTAAATAACGGAAACAGCATAGTGGCAATTCAAACACGCCTCCCCCCATCCCATTCACCTCTTTATCCACAGAGGAAGCCACTCTCCTGTGTATCCTTTCCGCCCAAATCTTACACTGAAATTCCTCTATCAATGCTGGATGCACAATCCATAGAAGCAGATCATAGTTTTTTTTTGTTTTTGGCAACTATTAATTGTTCCAAAAGTGCTCTGGGGTTGAATTCCTTTATGGATACTCATGGAATTTTAAACTAGCTGAACAAGCCAACAGGGACTTCGAGTCAGGACAGGGGCCAGACTGTAATCTGTCATTACTGAGTGCTTTATTCTGAACTGATTTTCATTCTTGAGTCCCTATCTGGCAGTAAATTAAGTATTCCAATCAAGACAAAACAAAAAAGGCTTAATAGAGTAAATGACAGTTACTGGAAGAATTAAAACATGCATTTATCTAACTTATCATAGTCCCTTCATTTTGGTTATTGAAACTTAATAAGCATTTCCCAGGGAAAGCTTGAGTTACAATTTTTTACTCTGATTACGATTTCTGTATTAACAAAATATGTAATACCAATCTCCCTTGCTATTTTTATAGGCTGCATATCAAAATGAAGGAATACTAATGAAACAAGATTCCAAATGACCAGTTAACTTTCCCAGTATGGACTTATAATATACTCCCTATAGTCCATAAAAGGAACAAGGCATTTTTGGCAACACCCAATGATAGAGTCCAAATAGCTTCAGTGTGTTCCCCGCTTTTTTTTAAGTAGGCTCTGTGCCCAACCTGGGGCTTGAACTCACGACCCCGAGATCAAGAGTCACATACTCTACCGACTGAGCCAGCCAGGCGCCCCGGTGTGCTCCCTCTTTAACACCACAGCCAGCACATAAACTAAGACATAATCAGAGGGCCAGGTCCTGTCCTGGCAGCCCTCAGGAATGCAGCAGAAAAGCATGGGTATGGGTCACGGCCTTTCTCCTACAGAGAAGGGAAGCCAGGATAGCACAACCTCCCCCATGCCCAGAGGGGCAATTCTGGTATCTGAGGCTGGGTCTAAGAAATTTTCCTTAGACACTGAACTCTGTATCCAAGGAGAAGGAAAGAGCTGACTTTTTAGGTTTTTTCATCATTGTGGAATAATGTAGCTAAATGTTTGTCCAAAATCTCTAGCACTGTTGGTTCTTCTGTGGCTCATATTTTAAGACCATGGTTAAAAAGCACCTTATAACTCAGCTTACCTTTAAAAAATGTCAGGTTGTTTTTCAACTTACTGATTTCAGATGTGTGTGTGTATGTGTGTATGTGTTTTATAGAAAACTAATTTATCAAAATACAATATAAGTAATGGCTTTGGTCTTTTACTTGATCCAAAAGGTAGTCACTCTAAGAGTCTTCATGCCTAGTGGTAGAAATTGCGTTTAGTTTTAGTTTTCCCCCTGCACTCCTGAAATATCATCTGTATGATTCTTACTGGATCCGACTGGATTCCTGGCGAGAAGCCCAGTTCTCCCCTCTCCGGGTCTGCAGAGGACAATTCGCCGGCTGTCCTACCCGAGAGAAGCACTTTCTTTCTACCAGGATTCTGCCAAATCCTCTAAGGGTAAGCAGACTCATGCAAATCCCTCCCTGGGCGTCTCAGTAAGCTGCTCTCAAGACCACAGCAAGGGAAAACAAAACAAAACAAAACAAAAACAAAACAAAAAAACCCCCAAAGAGCTAAAATGACACTCCCTGAAAAAACAAAACCTAAGCAAAATAAAAACTACTCCTGGGCACCGCAGGGAAGGCGAAGGACTGCAGCGTGGGGCCAGGCTCCAGGCTCCCAGAGCAGCTGCAGGTACTGGGGCCCATGGACCAGCTCAAGGTCCACCCTCGTGCTGGCATGCCGATGACAGAGGAGCTTTGTCCCCCTGGCTTACACCTGAGAAAGCCGGTGTTAAAACAAAACAAAAAAAAAAAAAAGAAAGAAAAAGAAAAAGAAAGAAAGAAAGAAAAAAAAAGCCAATTCTTGTTGGTTTATTTATGTGCAATGGATCTGTTAAATGACTACACTGATTTACCTTGAAATTCTCCACTAACTTGAAACTGGCCACTACGGGACAGGCTCCCCATACTCTGGCGGTGGGCCCGCCCCACCGTCTCATTAAACTCGCACCACCTCAACACCACTTGGTATGTAACTGGATTTTTAGGGCCCCATGTAACAACAATGGGAGCCATTTCTGATTTATAAGCATAATAGCACTTAGAATAAATTCAGGCCCTGATCAATGGGCCTGAGATACTAAGGCCCAGCCCAAAGTGTTATCGATCTCTTAAATCTTACGTCTTCCTAATGTGTAGGTAAAAATATAACTTTTAGAAACTCTCTACTGCCCAATGTTCTGGGGCCCGAATCACCAAAATCCTTTTGTTTACATGGGTGAAATACTGCTGTGTGCCCTTCTGTGAGTATCCCAGATCGGTGACCCCGAATACCTAATCAAGCACGTTCCCTCCAAATCCTAAGTCAGTCACATGCAGGACAGAGATGGATACTGGACATTAATGCAGCTGGTGCAGACCGGCCTCCGCTCGGCCCCAGGGAGACCTTCTGCCTGTGGGGAGCCAAGCCTAGCCTGCAGCACCAAATGGCAAGTTCAAACAATTACGGGTCACTCTGGTACTTGCTGTCAAGTTCCCGGAACTTAGCCAGACCCATCAAAGCGTTCCACCGTCAAATATCGTGACTCTGCAAAGAGAATCACCACACAGAAAGGGAGAGGAAACAGTTAATGTGGGTTTACCTCTGAGTCCTTAAGCCTCACATAGTTAGAAGGGAAGACTCCGGACTTGTCGCCCACTGTTCCTGTCCACCAGTCACCATCTTTCTTGGTAACCAAAATCACATCCCCTTGCTGAAAGGTTAAATCGCCTTGCTCAGAACTCTCGTAAGTGTACATGGCAATAAATTCTGGTGGGGAGAAATATTGAGATACGGAGAGAGCTTGATTGTTTACAGAAATCCCAGACAGCTTTGCAAACGCAAGTTTATGAATAAGGAGGTTAGGATAAGATCCATTCAAGAGAAAGGCTTGTCACAGATAAAACAGAATTGCAGAACACCCTGGGCTCCAAATTCCCCAATTGCACATAAACATTCAGTAACTGCAGACAGGGGACAATTCCTGTGAAGACCCAGCCATGTGAACAAAAAAGGCCAACTGCATGTCTACCAACCCTGAGTGCCAGGAGTGAGCTATAATTTTAAGTGGAAATGGCTTTTACATTTACTTTTAACTAACATTTACTGAGTAGTCGTGCTGAGCACTGATTTAGATGCACGACACACAGCCTCTTGTACACACATAGGTATCTGTATTTCCATCTGAAGGGTACCAAGTCACAATTCTGAAAAAGTTTTAGATGCAGTATAACCTTTATGTAAATTAAATAAGACACGCTGTTCATCATTCAAGCGCCTGAGTGAAAACTTAGGCCCTTTTGTGCCATATACACAGATGGTCGGAAGCTGTTAAAACACAAAATAAAAGATATATGCTATTTAGTTAAAAACGGGCATCTACTTGTCATTCAGGTGCACAAACAGGTAGGTGGACTGATAACAAAAGTAATGTCTACTCAATCCCAGAAAATAAGCAAATCTTTCTGAACAAGTTGAAAAGAAATCTCAGTTTCTTACATTTTATTATTCACATCTTAAAGGATAAGAACTAATGTTCCTTACGTCTTGCATGTGAAGGGTGTGCATTCCAGAGGAAAATTTTCTTCTGAATTACAAAGAGTTGATTTTGCTAAGGCTCAGAAACCAAATCACGCTCTCCGAAAGATCATTAGACACAAAATTCTAGACACTACACTAGGTGCTGGATAAAAGATTTACAGAAAGCTGAACCTAGGTTTCTTGCTTCCACTTTTTCTCCATTTTATCCTAGGCCTTTGGGTATTTTAAAAAAAGTAATTAAAAAATATCACCATTTACCTACTCAGAAAGTTCATTTTTATGATGGATGATACCTGTTTCTGGCTAAAACTTCAGAGGGAGCCCTTAAATTCAGAGCCTAACGTTAATTAATAGGCAGAAATTTAGTTTGGAGGAATCCTTTTGGCTCATTTTAAGAGCCTCTGCAGGGGGTACTAATGAAAGCTAAAACAAACACAAAAAAACACAAAGCCCCCTAATGCGAGTGCTAATGTGGGCAGCTCTCCATCGTGGGAGAGCCCTCCAAGGGCTGAGTCAGCTTCAGCAGCTCAGCCTGCAGGCTGGTGCCAGCAGTGACTACTGGGGAGTGCGGACCCCACGGCAGACACAAGATCACCCAAATGTTCGAGGGAGAACAGAAGCCTCTCTGTCTTGAGTCCTCCGGCACGGCAAAAGCACACCTCCACAGTTAAAACTGGAAAAATGATTTCCCGCACGTGGAAATCAAAGTCTGGCGGTCTTGCTAAGGACATTCTTTTTTTCATTAATATCATTCCTTCTCCTGATTTCTCAGTACTCTGATCCTTCCCTTTTGGTGTTGCTCTGTTAATTGCCCCTTCGCTCGTGTTCGGCCAGTTAAGATAGGATCCTTGGCAGATCAATACTTTTCCCAGTGATTCCTGCACTGAGAAGTCACTTGCTCAAAAAAGGATCCAAATTTTGAAGTTACTTTCAAAATGCTTACGAAACTTCAGAAGCATGAACTCTGGCTGAACCTACGGCTGCACCATAAGGTACCAAGGAGACTGGAAAAGACTGTGGCTTTGCTCGCCCCGCGATGCACACTGGTATCGGGGACGCTGCTGCCGGGCTCAGTGGGGACCGCCTCCGGAGACATTTACCACAGGGCACTGGCCATTCCCAAGCCAGCATTCTAAGAGCTACCCAAACCGACAAATCTACTTAATCTGGTGTATGGTTTACTTTAAATGTGACTGCCTTTAATGCACTATGAATAAGGGGCTCATTAATATATACAGCTTTTCTCTGAACGTCAACTGCCAAGTTCTTCCACGCCACTCCGGAAGGCCAGCGATCTCTCTCCTAGTGTTTCCTAATATTCCTAAATCATCTGACAGTGGATGTAATAAATGTCAGTGGGGATTAGAATCTCTCTCTGTTACCCAACTTTAAACATGTGTGTGGTTCACCTGTGACCTCTATAGCGAGGCCTCAAGGGATGAGGCCTCTGTACATGTCTCAAAACAAATCAGCATTCATCACTCATCGGCACTGCTCCTAGACGAGGATGCTCACTGCGTTGAGTGGCTCTCCATCAACAATCCAGGAAACGGGGCAAAAAGGCAAGAACACTAGCGGACGCTCACTGACTTCTCCTAATTGCTTGACACAGATGATCTCATAATCCTTTGTAATAACTTCCTACCTGAAGGGGTGGTCAGTATGCCCACTTTACAGATGAGGAAGTGAAGGCATGATCAAGAGTACCTGGCTACTAGGCGAGAGCCAGGGTATAAACTTCAGCCCTCCGAGGAGACTTAATTGGAGAGAATACACTGAATTTGGGCAGAATCGTAAAATTTGCTTTATACAAAATTGACCACACACGCTGTGTTTAAAAGAGCTTTTTTGTGCCTCGTTCTGCTAACAGTGGATAAACACTCATTCAGATGACTGATAAGAGTGTATAAACAGAACTCTGCTAATGATCGTTTTGGTGGGAACAGCAAAAACGGGATCCAATAAAATGCTGGATTTGTTTGGCAGTGATGAGGTTTATAGCTGTATCTATAAACCACAAAAATTTTGCTTCTTGAATTCCTTTTGGAAAAGTTAACTGTGTTACCGTGAGTCTGAAAGGCCACTGAACAACCTTAATCCTTGCTGTCTCCACTCAAACAACTGGTTTCATAATTCTGTCTTTCACCAGGCACACTTTCTGAGGAATGCAACAACCCCACGATGGCGAAGAAACTAAATCAAACACGCTATATTCATAGAATTTATTTGAGGAACCCATGAAAAATTAGTATACAACTGGGTAGACCTCTGTTAACTCGGAGCACTGATCAGACTTATGGTGGAAAGCCCGTCAGCTTCAGGTAGCACTCTACAATTAGATGAGAACGGCTACACTGAATGCAGGGAAGACGGGAGATTTTTACCATGAGAGCCCAGGTTATGTGGGTTTCGTTCATTTTAAACCCCTTGCCGTGTATAGGCATGGGCAATCCTCAGAATTATGTTCATGAGGTAGACCAGGAAATAAAGCAATTAATTATTTGTGTCAGAAACACTCAAAATGACATCTTTAGGCCTAAGTCATCTGGTGTGGTTATTTCCCAGGAACCGAAAAACGGAGCTTCTCTGCTTCCTTTGAGGTGGCAGAGTTTGCTGGGACAGCTTTACTTGACCGTGTCATTACAGTTTTAAAACAACACACTGATGTACGGGTCAGTGGGGAATGGGCTCTATTCGGGGAAGCAGCGACCACAATTTGGCCACAGAGATGCTCACAAAACGGGATCCCGAGCGACGCCGATGGGCCTCTTTCAAAGGTCAAAGGGCTCATGACCAAGTATCATGACAAGATTCAGTGTTTATGATCAATATTATCGGATACTATTCTGAAAGTCTCCATGAAGTACTCTGCTTCTGTGAAGATCTAACCTTGCATTTTACCTCAGACTGGAACACACCGAGCATCAATCAATGTAGCCTATTTTAAAGGGAAATTCCATCTCATTTCAAACATTTACTGTTTCTATGACGTTGAGCCCCTCGACCCTCCTGAAGAGCATCATTAGCCTCAGGTTCTCTCACCTTCTCCTGAGACGGTCGGCTTGGCTGCTGGCGAAGCTACTCTCTTCAGACTAGCAGGACTTTCTGAAGAACCAGAATCCATGCTGGAAGAGGTGGGAAGAGAAAGTATTTTAATTTTTATCTTCAAAGAAATCAATACAAATGACATTGATTTTCCTTTTTCTTTTTTTCTTTTTAAAACTGCTTAATGTTTAAAACTCTGGACCATCTACATCAGAAACAGGTGCACTTGGCTAAGTGAAAACACGGAACGTGCAGCAGAGGCAGGATTCTGAGCCTGCGTTCTTGTTTTTCAGCGCTTGCTACGCTGGGTGCGCAGCCCACGTACTGGTCTATTTCCAAGAATGAAGGATAGATGCTCGTCCAAGATTTTTTGCTATTTTTATCTCCTTGAAGCTCATAATTTGTTTCGAGCACCTTCATGACTCCAATAATTGATCTACAACCTTTATGTTAAATTAGGATCCATGCTCTAAGGTTCCTAACAAAAAAGAGAGAATTCATTCTTTCCATTATTTCCCCAAAAGCTTTGGGCCTCTAAGTCTTCGTGTGTATCTGGCAAAAGTACTGGGTACCAGGCACGAAGAGAGGCTTACTCTCCGACAAAGCCACACGAATGCTCCAGGTCTCAGAGTAGAATTTCCTCTTACAGAAGTCACTGAAAAACAAGATACGCAGCCTTCCACAAGTGAAAGGGAAAACATGACCCCTTATTTGTCAGAGGCTGCCTTCTGCTGGCACGTCCCCTAACTTCTGGCGCTAGAGGATCTGGAAGACAAAATTATCCTGCAATCCCATCTGTGAATCTTAACCAATGCAAGCAATACTTTAATGCCTAACATTATTTTCATCTAACAGAAGCAGATAAACACAAACATACCTTGTAGATTTCCTTATGGGCCCTGAAATGAGTTTCACGTAAGACTTGGGGAACCAACCCTTCTGACCTTGAACTTCTCCAAACCACCACATGTCTTGCTGTTCCAGGACGGTGATGACATCATTTTTGTTAAAATTTAAGTGGTTGTCTTTTTTGGCTCTCCAAGGATACAGGGCTTGGGCTTGTAGTCCCTCCACCTTCTCGCCCTTGTACGGAAACACATAAAGGACATCTCGTTACTCCGTGATCGGTCACCGACTCAGGACGCTCCTTCCCAGCAAGCGCGCGTGCACACACACACACACACATGCACGCACGCACACGCACGCGCCTGGCCACAAAGGACCCTGCTTCGGTGTAGCATGGATGCTGAATGCGTCCCTGCGTCTTAGGAATCGCTTCTCTTCAAAAGGAGAGGCGCAAACCTGCCAGCCTAATCACAAGGCCATTGTCTGGCCATCTCAAACGCCCCCTTTCAACAAGCCAGGAGGTCGTATTTATTTTGTGGCACCTGGCTGTGTGCCTTTTCTATTTGGTTCCATTTTAACCCCCGAGGGGCCCAGGGTACCCCTCCCCCGGATTCAGGCGTTTGGTGGAAGATTGATAGGGGAGCAGAAATCTTATGGAACCTCAAGGGATAACAAACTGATATCTGAGTTTAGGTGGACACAGGAAAATATGCCCTGCGTTGGATTGCGCTTGTTTTAGTTCCTTTTTAGGGACACGGGGCGTAAACGCATTGTGATCCATGCCAACATCTACATGCAAAGGCAACGTGGGGTTATTACAAAGAGGAATGAAATGCCACCTGCCTCCTCAAAATAATTTAGGTTAAAAGACTTTATTAACCATAAAAAGAGACAGTACTCTATTCTTAGCAAAGACTTCACAATTAATGGGGAAGAAAGAGATACACGCAATGATCTAGACCACCTGGTAGAATGAAATCTACCACAAAGAGGCTCCAACTATTCACTGTGGGAAGAGAGAGGAAAGAGGACTGAATTCTGCCCACGGGCAACAGGGACAATTCCACGGAGGCTGAGGCACTGGAGTTGGGCCTTGAAGGGCGAGAAGGACTGGGCGAGCTAGGGCTTCGGAAGAAGGGCACTCCAGGCCGAGGGCACGGCACAGGCCAAGGCCTCGAGGTGGCGCACAGCAAAGGGTCCAGGGAGAGGAGCATAGTCCCGGGGTGCGTGGAGCCTAGTTTCCTGGAGGGGTGTAGTAGGAGATGAGGCTGGAAAGGCAGGGTGAGCCATTTATTATCTTTTTAAAAACTGTAACGTAAAACCATTACAATATCTTAAGATAATACTAAAAAAATACAACGTCAACTTTCAAGCATATGTGAAAACGGACAGACACAAAAGATGATGCCCAAAGACAGTTCCTTCAGGACCAACGCGTACTTGCCTTTAGAGGACACTGTCCTATCCACGCTCGATGGTGAGTATTTACATGTCAAATAGCCCCAGCAGCCATGCTGACAACCTCTCCACCCCTGGTCTTCCTGGGTCCTCACCTTCTCAAACCTACCACGTCCCTCCTCCCTCCCATCTCGGCTGCACACCTCCTTCAAGTCTCACAGATTCTCTGCCTCCCATTTTCTTCCCTCGGCTTGCGGGAGCCCCCCGTCCCCATAGTCCTCTGGCTTGTGGCTCTTTTGTGCTGTCTAATCCTCCCAGTTGCTTCCATTCATTCCTCTGCCAAGCCTGGGCCCCCAGGTCAGCCATTTCGACTGCGTGGGCCCTCCCTGGCGTCTCATAAGCTCTTCCCCCGAGACGCCCTCCCTGTGCCTGCCTTGTCAACCCTTCCCCACGGACACAAGCGAATAACCCAGCCTGGACTCAGGGTTGGAACCCTATCTGTGTCACTTAGTAATTTCGTGACTCTGGACAACCGCTTCATCTCCCTAGGCCTCAGTTTCCACCTTATAAAACAGAAACACTTCCTCTAAAAGGTTAAGGAAGTTTAATGAATCTATCCCTAGTATTGCTGTGGTAGTAACAATTACCGTAGTAGCAGCTTCTCTTTCTACTGCTATTTCTAGTCCAGACTAGACCGCAGTATGGCTGCAGGGAGCCGAGATAAAGTCCAGGGACGACCAGTTAGAGATTCAGGTTAAATCCCGCCCAGAAATCCTTCACTCTTCTTGGCTGATTTTGTGCACTCCGCAGCCCTCAGGATCCCCTCCCGAGAAGGTGGCCACACTGTGCCACCTGAATTCCTTTTTCTCCTTTACCTTTCTCCAGTCTCTCCTCACCCTCCCTCTCCCAGAAGAAGAATCCTGTCTTCTTTCTGCACCCTGCATGTGCTTCCCACCCCCCACCATGGCGTTCTTGGGGCCTGACTTGCGGTCCCTTTCTCCCCGGTGCCCTCCCTGCGCTCTGCTCCCGTGATTCCGGGGTCACAAACCTCTTCACTCGCTCACCCTCTCTGCCTCCCCCACTCTTCGCCATCGGTTTATCCTACTCCGTCCCAGGTCCCAGGTCACTCTTCTAGCCACACTGACTGCTCTCTTGGCCTGGTCACCACCCCCCTTTCTGCAAACAGTCAAGCCGGGACAGAAGCAAAGGGAAGGAACCCCTCCGGGCAGGAGCTCCTCCTCCTCTCCTGGGTTGCAGAACACACACACTCTGCCTATTTTCCACTTTCTCGCTCTGTTCTTTTTTGAAGAGCTCATACGTGGCCTCAGAGCAGATCTACGTTCCCATTGCCCGCTGGACGGGCCCACCTGGTGCCCCACGTTCACCTTAAACTAAACACATCTACAACCCGGCTCCTCCAACTAAAAATCACTTTCTCTTTGTGCCCCCGTTTCTCTCTGAGGTCAAATCCTTCCCTCAATCCCCCACTGCTCTCCTTTCCTTTGGCTCCAATAGGAGGGTGACTTGGTCCTGCTTAGCGGTCGCTCCTGCCCAATGTCCTCTGCTTGTACCTCCCCACGAACCTGCTCCAGGTCAGAAGCTGTTCCCCCACCCCCAAATGCCTGCCCAATGGGCACTTGCTCTGTTTGATCATTTATAGACATTCCTTTATCTTTACTGTTTTAAGTCAATGACTGCTTTATTGTATGGAATAGTAATATTCAGAATTAACTACTTTATCCTGTTCACCTATAATCAGCCAATCTTTTCCGATATATACTCACTGGTCTCCCCAAATCGACTGGCCCAAGCTTTTCCCCAAACACTCTGATCTCCTACCTTAAAGCCTCTCCTCACAGTATTTGCTGGCTGTGAGGCCAGCCCACTCCACTTGCGAATAAAATCTACCCACGGCAAGATGCTGTTCAAATGCCCCTTCTTCAGGGAAGCTTTTCTGGTCAACCTGTGCAGGAGATTACCCTCCTCCGAACTCTCCAGGCTCCTGAACGCTATTGGGAAAACGTGACCTGAATCCACACGGCCACCTGACCCAGATACATACAAATAACACTGTCCAGAAGCACTTGCCAAACGTGCTGGTACTGGGTACAGCAGGCCGGGTCTTCACACTCCCCCTGACTGCCTTTACCTGGCCTAAGACAGGAGACGGAGAAGAGCCAGTGGTTGTGGCTGGAGTAAATGCTGATCTCTGCCTTAGCTGGCCGGCGCTGGGGACAGTGAGCGAGGGCTGGGCAGCCCACGCGTCCCAGTTGTCTGTCTCCGGCTTCTCACTCGTGCTGGTGGGCCACCTGGAAGGAAACATATGCCACCATGAGAAGTGAGTCCTTCCTATGCACCAGCTTTCACCCACAGCACACGGAGACTTATGGGGCTTTATTTATTTTTTTTTAAAGATTTTATTTATTTATTTGACAGAGACACACACAGCGAGAGAGGGAACACAAGCAGGGGGAGTGGGAGAGGGAGAAGCAGGCTTCCTGCCGAGTAGGGAGCCCGATGTGGGGCTCGATCCCAGGACCCTGGGATCATGACCCGAGCCGAAGGCAGACGCTTAACGACTGAGCCACCCAGGCACCCCTTATGGGACTTCCTAAAGTTCAAAAACAAGACGGGGAGGAAAGAGCTTCAGACGTGGTTAAGTCCGAGCTTCACACCCTAGCGACGAACCTCAGGCACATGACAGTAGTCTCTCTGAATCTTCATTTCCTCATTGATAAAATGGCAACAATATTCTGCCACTTTGTCATTTGTAAAAACAACAGCGAGGCCAGCAAGAAGGAAGCTAGGCGGCACCTATGAAAACATGCCAGCTTCGCAGCTAGCGCTCAACGCCGTCTCTCTGTCCCATCGGTGCCACAGCGAGCACCAGGCCATGTGCCCAGCCACCGGGGTAACGACAGGTGGCACCTTACAGCAACCAGTCATGCTGGAGCTCAGGGACGGTTTTAATTTTGTGATCTTTATAATGTTAAATAACTACATCGGTGCGAGCGCAAACCAAATGTAATTTACTTTTTACGTCTTTATGAGACATAAACACATTTGAAAAGCAAAATAATTCCTTTGAGGGGCGCCTGGGTGGCTCAGTCGGTGAAGCGTCCGACTCTTGATTTCGGCTCAGGTCATGGTCTCACAGCCGTGGGATCGAGCCCCACGCTGGGCTCTGTGCTGGGCGTGGAGCCTGCTTAAGATTCTCTCCCTCTCTCTCTGCCCCTCCCTCTCTCTCTCTCTTAAAAAAAAAAAAATTCCTTTGTTAGACTGTACACCGATTCTGAGTTTGGCAAATAAGACGCCCATAATTACAGCAGCAGAACTGCACACCACACGTGTATTGCAGAAGAGTCACAATGACTGAATCCACAGCAAAACGAAATCCTAGAAAACACGGTATTTGTCTTCTATGTTAGCCTAAGCTTTAGTTTAAAAAAAGTCAGAACTTTTCAATCAAGATCAAGACAGAATGGGAGAGTTTCAACTTGGAATCATGCTAATGGAAGGCTACTTTTTAGCAGAGGCTAGATAGGGAGGACCTTTTGTAGCAACTGCAACCTTTTACATGAAAATAGGAGTATGAAAAACTTGTTATTCCTTCCATCCTTCCCTCCACTTCCTCTGCCCTTGGTTACCACGTTCTTTTCTCCCCTCTATTTGAGCCATCTGATCTTTCTCCAGCACTACATCTCGATTCCTGGCCTTCCATCTGTTTCTTTTGAAAGATGATCAGACTTGAAAAAAGAAAAATTAAGGTATTTCTTACTCAAATCACTCCTACTTGACTGCCTGTCTAAAATACTTTTACGGGGCACCTGGGTGGCTCAGTCGGTTTAGCATCTGCCTTCAGCTCAGGTCATGATCCCAGGATCCTGGGATCAAGCCCTGCGTCAGGCTCCCTGCCGCTCTGCCTACTTGTGCTATCTCTCTGTTAAATAAACAAATAAAATCTTAAAAAAAATACTTTTCGACAACTGCACACATAGATCACGGTCCTCTAACCAAAAGTGTGGACAGCGGTTACCTCCATCATTTCAAATCTCTGCTTACACACAGTTTTTAATGCCATTTCCTGCTGACCAAGGGCGCCGCCCCAACATATGTGTACCAGACCGATGACAGAGGACAGAGGAAAGCTTTAAAGGAAACAGCTTTCTAGCTTGTTCAAAACCATGTGACTGAATTCAATTTCTGACTCTGACCAGCAAGAAAGGGCTGGTTACATGCCGGAAATGACTCTCTGTGCTGACTGACCTGGGTGTGAGATCATTAGGAAACGGCATTTCTCCATTTCTTCCACAAGAAGGAGAGATACAGACCAATCCCGAGCGCAGTAAGAGGACAGGCTTTGTTTGGCGGGTGCCAGGACAAACCACTGCGGAGCGATGAGATCGCCAGAGCCAGGTCAGAGACCGTCCTCCACAGTTTGCTAGCACAGTGGTCAGAGAAACGGGTAATGGAAATAAGCCCGCTCCTTTCCGCAGATGTACGGCCCAAAACCATAGCAATACTTTAGAAAGATTACTGAGCGAGGAGACGAGAAGTCCTCAGAAAGAGCGTGGCTACACGTACGTGGAGCTGAAGTCAGCCCAGTTGTTGGGGGTCGTGGAGGGCTCTGGAGCGGTCACCGCCACAGGAGTGGGGGGCTCGCGCACGGCCAGTTTGGGTGCCGGTGCAGAGGCTGGGTCAGGCCCGGGTTTGACTGGAGCGGGAGCCTCGTTTTCTGGGATTTTCTCGGCATAGTTTGCAGGGAACCAGCCCGTCTTTCCTTTTAATTCTCCTCCAAGCCAGCCTGGTTCTCCAGTTTGGCTTTCGTCCACCTGCAGGAAAAGTCACAGACTTTAAATCAACCTGTAAAGACACCAAGCGCTCTCCCAGGACCAAGCCCCAAGCCTCCGACCCTGTCGGATGGACACACCACACGGACGCCTCTTCTCCCTGTTCTCATCTGCATGTCTGGGAAAACCATCTCTAAACATTAACTCTGAACAAACAGTATGTGTTGTAATGCAAGGTCTCGTTCTTTCTGCTTTTTTTTTAGCTTCTCCCCCCCTTTTCTAGCAATGGCAGTTAAGATAAAGTGCCTAAAGTCCTCAGGTCCATACTTGAAATTTTTAGAGTTACCTTGAATTGGAAAGTGATGTGACAGACTTCATCACTTGGGAGGTCATGGAATTATTAAAAAATAATTTGACTTGGGTTTATGATTTAAAGCTGAAAGCAAAGGGTGCAATCAACATTAATCAGTACTCAAAATCTCTAATAACTAAGCGGTATTTGTTCAGCACAGGGATAGGAAAGATAAAAACACGGTCTTAGATGGTTTCCACGGGAAGCAAAGCTGATGTTAAGCCATTTAAAAGCTCTTCTTTAATTTTCTCATCATATATCTAATTTAAATTAAAGAAGAGATTATTCATGGCAACGGTCAATTTTATTAAGGTCCTATGTTTTTCTTTTTTATAGATTTAACTTTAATATTATAAAAGTACACATGAGAATACAGATTTCTGCTGTTTAAAACTCTCACAGAGGCTATTATATCAAGTGCTTTTATGTTTGCATTTTAATTCTAATTTAAAAGCATCATTCAAAATCACCAGGATGGTTCTACCTATCTTTATGAGTTACCCCCCCTATTTTATGAGCAACAGGAGAATGACTTTGGAGGAAAATTATTTCACTATTATTGGAGGAAAATTATTTCACTATTAGAAAACTATTTTCATTACTGAATCAAATCAGAGACCTTATCTTATTTTTATCCCTTAACATATACTGCCCAAGGAGGTAAAACATTGGACACTTCATCAGACGTTAATGTTGCTTTTTAGAAATCACAGAAATGAGTAGGGAGGACCTTAACAATGATTTTGGAAAAACAGAAAAAATACCAGTTTTCTAACTCATTCAAACATACAGTAAAAAATAATAATAATAAAAATAAAAAAATAAAGCTCCAGACTATGGAACCGAACATCTACTACCTATATTCAGTCCAGAGTAAGTGTAAATGTTTATTAGCATACTTGAATTTTCAACATGCTTGGGACGGGGTGGAAAAAGTAGAATTACACGGCTTACGACTTAACTCGAGATCTTATTTACAAAACTTTCAGTGAGTAGAAGATACTGGCACTCTGCTCCACCTTAAGGCACCCTTACTGTCAGGGGTAAAAGCAATTTTTAAAAACTGAGAATGCTCCAAAAAGGAGTTCCCCAAGATAAAGAGCAATATTGCTTCGGAGATTCTATTTTTTGCTTTACAGTTCTGATACTCCTGCTAACGCTTACATCAGATGTGAACACATTAGCCACTTTTCATTCAACTCCCCCACACTGTTTTGTGCTTACATTCCTTTTTCTGGGCAGCCCCAACTGTTTCTCTAGATGAGGATTTAAGAGGACATTTTTTCCCACTTGGATTTTATGCAAAATGCAAATGGCTAAATGATTTTCCTTCTTCATTTATATTTACTGGTGATACTGTGACACATTTAAACATCGGCACAGCTTTGCAATGGAAACAGCTGTTTTTAGGCCAGATTGTGCTGGGGGCTCCCCAACTCCTGGGCAGGTTCAACGACAGTCAAGCTTCCACCCCCCTCCACCTCTCTAGGACCGAGGTGATGTCAGGCAGGAGTGAGTAAGGAAGGAACTGGAGCCTGACACAGTGACCTGGCCTCCAGAAGGCGAAGGGTAATGATCAAGAGTAGAGCTCAGGAGACTGCCCCAATTTAAATACCAGTTCTACCATTTATTAACTGGGTGACTTTGGGCAACTTTCATCGCTCGGTGCCTCAAGTTCTTCATCTGTCACATGGTGATGATAGTACCTGTCTCATTATTGGTGGCTATGAGAATTGTGAAATATTTAAAACACTGCCTGGCATCTGAGAAGTGTTTAATGATAGAGTTTTAAAAGCCACCTCTCCTGCTGTCCCGCTCTAAATCTGTACTGAAGCTCTCTCATGTGGGCTTTTGTCCCGTTCTAAGAGCCTGGTCTTCACCGCCACTTTACGGAACCATCCCTCGTTTTCTGTATGGGGCGCTCTCTGTCTAGGAACCTGCCTGGGACCCCGGGCCCTCTGCGTTTGCCTTCCGCCAGCAGCAATGCTTTAAGGGGCTGGAGTTCAATCATGCATCATGGCCTGTCTGGAACTGCTACTCGTCTGTCCAAGTAGGACCTCCTCAAATGTCCTCTGCTTGACTCAATTATGTCCTGGGTTTTACTGTCATTCCCTTGACACAAGGGGTCTTCTCTGGTTAACAGGACTTTTGGGACTGACATCTGGAATTGGATCTGAAGCCCTTTGGGCAGGTCTAGCTTGTATCCCAGGTAGCTGATCACACCCAGCCCTGTTCCCCTCATAAGACAGAAAGTGTGCTTCACCGCTGAAAGGCGTTTTGTATACTTAGGAAGCAGAGAAGGTATCATATAAGCCTCTCATCTGTGCGAACAAGAGTTTCCCCATCCTTCAGGGTAATAGATCAGTTCTTCCCTTTTAACCAAGGAAATTCACTGGTCAACTCTGACCAACCAATAGTCTCAATAAGCCTGATTTGTTCTTACAGGAATCCCTTAATTTTAATGAATAACTTCATTTTAAGATTCAGAGGATGTAAGAAAAATTCACTCTCAACATTAAATTAACCACTTAGAAAAAGCACAAAGGTTCTCATATGAAAAGGAGAAATATTTCTTCCTGGATTTGGGAAACTTGACCCAAAATGCCAATCCAAAGGTGGAAAAACAGTACATAAGGTTAGAACAGAAAAAGAGTTCGGCATACAGGGCTGGCTACAATGTGGAGCTTAACGTACATAAAGTAGATTCATCTCCTGGTGGCTCTAAGTCAGGGGGACCTGAAATATTAAAAATAGTGGTCTTACTACACTTTCATTTAACTAGCCCCACTGCAACACCTCAAAGCATTTGGGGATCATTCTAGTGGAACATCAACAAAAAGGGAAACACAAACCCCAGACGCTGTGCACGTGTCTCGAACGTCACTGATCTATTCTACCGAATGTTAATATACACTGTGGGCTGCAGGGCTTGGATTCCACAGTCGAATGCACACAGCAGCTATGAGGTTCAAGTACATATGGCTGAAGCCCGATAATACGGTCTCCTTTCTCACTGTTTATATGCTTCATGGCTGCCAAATTCCTCCGGTAGCATGAATATTTCTGAAATCTCTGACCTTGTTGCAAAGAAGGAAAGAGAAAGTCCCTCTCCCCTCGCAAGCATGACACAGAACAAGGACAGCAAAGAGATTTAAACTGTACCAACTCAGAGCAGCTGGGGGGGCTGCCTGGGATGTGCTGAGTACGGGGGGCGCAGCACATGGTTTCTGCATCTGCCAGCTTGGGAATACAATGTTTTCCCAAAAACTTTTGGGTTGGAATATGAAAATTGTTTTCTAAAGCTCTAATTTAGAGGTCATCAAATTTCTCCTCCGTTGTAACTACTCAACTCTACCCTTGCAGTGCAAAAGCAGCTGAAAGCAGTATGCAAATGATGGGTCCAGCTGCGTTCCAATAAAACTTTATTATAATAAACAGGCTGGGGGCTGCGTATGGCCCACTCCTGGAATCGGATGTGTACCTGTCCCTCCAAACAGTGATGATACTATGGCCACTTGTTACTAAACAAGCCAACCTCAGATGTTAAGGCTATGGAAATCGAAGGAAGGCAGGAAAGAAAAGATACTAACTATACTAAAAAAAATCTCCATCCAGAGAAAACAAGGAAAAACAATGAGTTTAATGTTACATGAATAACACCAAATTAGAAGATAAACAATTTTCAGAATGAATGGAACTGGTAGATTGGCTGATAACTGATAAAGAAGTGTCCTTTTTTGGGAAATTTCTAAGAGGATATGTTTCAGAAATGATTTAGAATTAGTCTTGACAGGAAAAAGGCATTAGGTTAGATAGGTGATTCCCAAAAGTGACTGCCTAAGAGGTCTACCTGGAGAAGATTCTGAATCCTGTATATGGAGTAAAGTGCCCAGAGTCTCTGGGGGTGAGCCCTAGAACGCTTATTTCTTCTAAGCTCCATGAACAGTTCTAACGTCCTCAGTCCTGCACCACCCAGACCTGCTGAGTTAGATGATCAGCCTGTGCTCTTAAGACAAACTTCAACAAAATGGCAGTGAGCAAAGGTCTTCTAAAAAAAAATTTTTTTTTTTTTAAGTAGGCTCTACACCCAACATGGGGCTTGAACTCATGATCCCGAGATCAAGAGTCGCATGCTCTTCCGACTGAGCTAGCCAGGCACCCCTCTTCTGATTTCTTATGCTATTCCAATACTTCATGGATGTCAAATTTGATCTATTCACTCTCCAAATTTTGGGACCTCTGGATCAGAAGATAGGCCATCAATGTTCACAGTATTTAAGTACTAGCTGTCAAACTCAAGGTCAAACTCAATTAAGAAGTTTCCATTAAGAAGTTCTTCCCTGGGGCACCTGGGTGGCTCAGTCAGTTAAGCAGCTGCCTTCGGCTCAGGTCATGATCCCAGAGTCCTGGGATCGAGCCCCGCATCAGGCTCCCTGCTCAGTGGGAGGCCTGCTTCTCCCTCTCCCACTCCCCCTGCTTGTGTTCCTGCTCTCGCTGTGTCTCTCTCTGTCAAATAAATAAATAAAATCTTTAAAAAAAAAAAAACAAGTTCCTCCCTGAGCATATCGGTCCATTCTGATTCCTTTCCTCTTAAATTCCTAGGAGAGTTAGTAAGCATTCATTGAGAACTTCATCAGACATTGGCTTTTTCATGCGTTTCTCCCTACTTTTCTAAAGACTTTAAATATATGAATGGCAGACATCATCTTATATTTCTTTATATTATAAGCAATATTTAAAACAGGACTATATACAAGATACCACTTTTATTTTTGTCAACCGTGGAAAAAAATATTTTTTGGAGAAAACTGGACTGATAGTTTTTTTTCAAAAACAAAAGACTTTTTAAAGCTCCCTCCAAGGCTGCCAATGTTAAAAAAGGAAATATTAGACTTCTGAAATCTAACCAGGAATAGTCCACTAATTTACAAAGAAGTTTGAGAAATCAGAATCTGATGGTTATTGTGCCCACAAAAATAAGTGAAATCCTGATGATTCAACCAAGAGATCGACAGTAATGTTCTACTACATATTTTCATGATCATGTAAAATGATCACCTCAAACTCCAGGGAATAAAAAATGTTACTATCACATGTCAATTTTGGTGGGGTTGTGTGTGTGTGTGTGTGTGTGTGTGTGTGCGCCGACTGTTACCTCATGAAGATAATACAGCTGAATGCCATTTGGGGTGTAATGCTGTACTGTGTAGTAGAAGAAGACACTGCTCTGTCCCCTCAGCAAGCCAGTAAATTATGTCTAGCCGTACGTTCCATCCTTCATGACATATTTGGGATGTCTGAGATAAAGCAAACACCATTCCAGAACTGGGTATTCATTCTGTTATACTTAGTCAAAGTTGGATCTATTTTTAGTGTTTCATTAAAAATTACAAATGTTGGTACATTTGTAAATACGAAAATAACATAAAAGTACAAAAAAATTAAACATGAAAGCCCCCTCTTTACTGCCCAGCAGTAACCAATGTTAATGGTTTCATGTCTATATTTCAAGAATTTAACCACACACATAAAAACATTCACATATACACACACATAGATTTTTATTTAACCAAAATGCAATTATACTGTACCTACTGTTCCTTTTTTTTTTTTTTTTACTGGCGAGCTTATCTGTATGTGTAGATCTATACAGTTTTTTTTTCACATCTTAAATCTTCCTGCTTAGCTGTATCATAATTTATTTAAACCATTCCCTTACTTATATGGGGCTATTCTTTTTTCGTTTTTACCAACAACGCTGCAGTGAACCTTCATCAACAAATGTATTTGTGCATCTGCCAAAATACAGTCTAGAGGAGGGAAAATAACAGAATTTCTGGGTCAAGGGGAATAAGAATTTTAAATTTGAATAGGTATTGTCAAATTGCTTTTCAAATAACTTAGCCAATTCATATAAGCATGCTGACAGCGTGTATTTGATCTACTTTCCTGCATTCTTGACAGAGCTGGGTATTACCAAACCTTTAAACTTGCTCAGGTGAGAAATGAAAAATGCTATCTGGGGTTTTTTAACTTGCATTTCCTGATCACCAATGAGATAAAGCCTCTTTCTGTATATTTTTAAAATCACATACTTTTCTTCATATGTGAATATCTCTTCATATCCTTGGACAAGTTTTGTAATTTTTGGGTTTCTTTCATATTAACTTTTAGGAGTCTTTATATAATATGGATGTATTTTGCAATATACAAGTTTTAATTATTTTCTATTGTCAAATCTGTCCATTTTTACCATTTATGGCTTCTGGTTTTAACTCAGGAAGGTATTTCTTTGCCAGGAAATTATTCCCATATTTTCCTTTTTCAAAAAAAAAAATTTCTTTTAAAGAAATTTAACTTTTATGTTTAAACTACTTGGAACTTATTTTTGTCTGTAGCCTGAGATGGAGACTTAACCTTATAATTTGCCAAATACACAGCCTTCCAGTTAGGCCTTAAATGGAATCTGGCAAAGAGAAATCCGGTACACAAACTTTTATACCTCTTTTTTTTTTTTTTTAAGCAAAACCTACTACACAAACTCAAAACGTATTTTTACTGCCACGACAACACCCGAAGATATGTGTACTTACACAGAATTAAAGTGATTTAAAAGAAGAAAACATTTAATAAGATGCAGACTTCCTGACAGTTACACAGACTTACCCATTCCCCTTTAACCTCCACCAGGAAAGCAAAGGTTTGAAAGCAAGGCAAAATATGTTTAATGAAATGTTTTATTTTTACAGCACATCTAAACTCTATTCATCTAGTCAAGCTGGTGGTTAGCCAGTTTGAGGAACAATATCATTGTAACAAGACTATGTTTCCAAAATACAGCAATATCTTCTCATTAAAGTACAGATCATCTAGAACACTTCCTTATTGTAACATTTGTAACACTTCCTGATCTCAAGAAGAGAGCGCTACTTTTCTGGACCTTGTGTTGCAACAAAATCCAGTTTCAAAAACTTTTAAGCTCTTTTTTTTGTTTCAGTGTAAAGAAACAACTTTGTAATGAAGCCCTCTCTGATGTCACATTGTACTTTCATAAGTTTTAGAGTCCCAGCATGGTATTTTTATATATTGTAACAATTCACAGGTTTTAAAAGCTGCGATATTTCAAAGATGAGGCAGTATGAGTAAAGCTGCTTCAGGCCATCAGAAAACACAGTGTGGGAAAGAGTTGGTGGTGAAGCAGACGCCTTGCAACACCGTCCCTGTGTACGGAGCGCTGTGCCCGCCCACAGAGAACCCAGCCGTTCTTTCTGTAAAGACTGAGTGAGGCCAGCACGCACGCCTTCACGCACTGTTTGCCGAACGAAGGCTGGACTCTATTTGGAGAGGGTGTGTTATTGTTACGGAGATTTTGACTTCTAAAGAATCTGATATTTGGCCTTGACTCCCTTATTTCAAGCCCATGATAATTTGAGATAAGACTGTCAGAAATAAAGGGGAGAAAGGCCTGAGATCTCTGAAGACCAAACATTGTTCTTTCTATATATTTTGGCTCACTAAGGATCACAGCGTCTCCACGCAGAGATCTGATGTAAACATGCAAGATGCATGCATGAGCAATAGTGCAATGATCTGTGCATTACCCTTTAACTTCAAAGACACCTACTACCAGAACCACAGGCACGTTTGTCTCACTCAGAGTTCTTTTACAATTTGGAACCATTCCAATATCTTTAAACAAACAAAAAATGCCAACAGGAATGCAAAGTTTGACCACTTGTATGACTCTTAATTCTGAGGTTATTAACTAGATGGAAGAACTACTGTTTTCTTTCAGAAAATAATTTAGGTTAACCACATGGCTTTATCCTTTCTTAAAGTGGTTACTATAGTTTGAGTCTATTTAACTATTAGTATAATTCAAGGAACTACGACAAAGCAAAATTCTGAACTCTTTTATCTGCTCATTTACAGAGTAAGAAGGCAGATTAACTGTATGTAATTCACACAATTCAAAGATCACACAGTTAAAGGGGAAAAAAAGATGCACTGACCCAAAGATACAAAAGTTATCATTGGCAATTGTGAAAGTGATGATAAAGCATTCTGCATTTAAAACTATTTCTTAAAGACTATTCATAGTATTTAAGCAATCTAAACTCTGAAATTACCAGACCTTTACAAAGTTAAAAACACGCCAAGGCTGTGATAAGAACCCATTTTCTTTAACACCTCTATCTTAAAGTGCTGCTAGGATACATTTCTAAATATCATCTTTCATTCTAATAGGAAAGGAAGATTGAGCCCATACTTCAAAAACCCTGGATTTCACACTCGGCGACAATTTCACTCTGTCAAATAAAGTGCAAGAGGAGGACAGATGCTAATCATCGACAGAAAATTACACTTTGACTGGAGTCTTTCTTACCATGACTATGTCTCCGGGCTGGATCGTGATCTCATCGTGACTTCTGGATTCAAAGGGATAGAGCGCTCGGTAATACACCACCTTTACATTCTCCTGTGCAGAAATTGTAAGTGGGCCTTTTTCTATTTACAAAGACAGTGGGAAGAAGGGAACAAAAATAAAGCATTACACAGAACACGTATGCATGACAACAAGCCAAACAAATGACCTCTCCCCTGCTGTTGACCTTAACATCTGAACTCTTCCCATCTATTCAAGGAATTTCTGAAGCACATACTTCGTGCCAAAGGAGAGCCAAACCTGGTGTCAGCAACTCAAATCCATCGGAGTTCACTGGCTGCCACTCCCCCAACAAAGACCATCCCAATGCTGATTGCAGCGAGGCTGTCTTACGTCCTGGCTGAGGCTTCGGTAGCACACATCTGTAAAGCATCAGGACCTCTATCTCCCCTCCCCGCCAGGGTGCCGAGTTCAATGCAGCAGTTAGAATGTGACCCCCGATCTGAATCAGCCAAGAAAACTCCTTTGGCAGGAAGCAAAGAAGCACAACTTTCCACATTTTTGAAAGATTTGGAAATGCTGGTATCTTTGGCCGCTAAAGCAATCACATAAAACGTTAAGTGCTGACTTCACCAACAATGATTATTATTGATAATCCCCAGTGAAGTAAGTCTTCCTCCACATCTCCCAGGGGTGGGGGAAATGAGCCTAATGACAGACCTTATATGAAAATAGAGTTTAAGTAAAATTTTTTTTAAGAATGCATGCAAACAGAAGACAGTCTGACTTCTGATTCACTTAATAGTACCTAATCACGGCCCTCTGAACTGTTTTACCCTAGAAATGTAGGTATTTAGCCACACATCTATTTTCTCTGAAAAGCAGTGAGGGGAAGGTATTATCTTCATGCAGTCTGGAACTGGATGAGGTGCCACATTTCCCACTGACCACAGGAAGAAGAAATCCTCATTCTATACTAGGAGGAAACATAAGGAATTTAAACTAATGGCCTAAGATTGAGTACTGGTGAAATTATTATTCATATCAAAGGCAGCATTAAAACATAATTTTGCTTGCCAGACTTTCTCCCTGGACTGCAGGCATCTGGATGTGGGGCCCAGCTCTGAACCCCACCCCCATCCCTGCCCACTATAAACAGGAAACAAGTAAACCCTATGGAATAGTGTGCTTCTTTCTTTCCTTTCTGTATACCAATAAAAAGCACACTGATAATCGAACAAATAAAATCGATATAATTTGCCATACAAAGGAAAAGGCAATCCCTTTCTTCAGCTGAGTATTATCTGCAAAGCTGCACAGTACCATAGACCCACACAAGAATCTCAAAAATACATGCTAGGTTGCATCTGATACAAGAGATAACGTTTTCTAGCAATTTCAAAGGCTTTCATTTATCATGATTTAAAGAGTCAACTTACGATCGAAGGGCAAAAAACAGTCAGTTTTCAAAAGGTCAAAAACACGCTTTCATGTAGCATCGGCTGAAGACAGATCAGTGTAGGCAAGGGTGCCCGAAACCGCTCAGTAATTCCCAGAGAAAAGAGCAAACTGGAGAAGCAACAGGTTCTTTCCAAATCTGGAATACAGGTTTCTGGATGGGGCTTGGTAAGGAAACTCATGCCATTTTTGTCTGCAAAGGCCCTGGATGCCAGTGTGAGAGGGACCAAAGGCTGGCTGGGTGGTGGAAGATTAAACTGGCATGTCAGGAGCCTAGAGAATGAACATCTGCACTGTCTGAAAAAAAGGACCCTGGCATTCACACCTAGCTCTATGAAAGGAGCCAAGACAGGGCCTGCCTTAGATATGGGTCTTCCTCAGGACGATCTGGCAGAGAAAACCTATTTGCTAGAATGACTTGTGGCCCCTACTACCTGTGGTGGACCAGGGTGCCTGGACAGCTGGCTTGGCTGGTTCCTGATGCTGATGGAAAAGCCGGCTCATCTTGTCTTGCGGGTCCAGTTTGCTTTTCTCCTCACTGTCCTTCTTCTTGCCACTCTCCTCCCTTCTGAGTTTTTCTTCATCGTGGAGCTTCCTTGGCCGCTGATGCTCATCGTCCTGCTGCGCATGCTCAATCCACTGCTTGTCCCTCTCCTGAGCTCGTCTGTCAACAAAATGCTTGATTACAGCCAGGAAGCAACTCCAGTTTCATAATGCTGTGGGCTCTTTTCACAGAAAAGGCTCCAGCTAGCAAATGGGATGCTCCATGCAGAGAGGATACTGTCCCTCCGACGGAGCTATCGGAGTCAATAAGACAAAGGCTCTCAGGGCTCCAATTCTGAGGGAGATGATGAAAGCACAGGACTCAGAAAAATACAGGAAGAAAGTTCCTGATGTATTTTACCAGGTGTTTAGAAGACTAACAAAGAGACTTCTCGATGATAAAACTGGTATTTCACTGCAAAAAGCCATAACACACACAGGCACGAACGAGACGAGAGCGCGTACCCCGACGAACACACATGTAGCTCCCCAAAACTGAAGGCGGAAGCAACAGATTCGTTTGAACCCTTTAAGTGGTGGCCATCCTGTTACTAAACTAAACTAAAATGCTCTGGGCATTTGCCTGAACCCGAAAACTTCGTGTTTGTCAAAGTAACTGACATGAAGGGACAAGTGCAATGAAATCTAGGCCCTGACATCTAAGACGACCGCAACCTGAAGCCCACAGGACAGGACCGGGGACGATTTTTCTCTCACTGTACGATCGTCTTCAAGATCAGAAAACACTTTAGAGAAACTCACGTGCAAAAGTAAGCGATACGATGACAGTCATAACTAGTCCTCCCCCTACACGAACTCCATTACCCTTCACACCAGGGGAGTAGGTCCTATTAATGTCCCGATTTTTATGCGGGAGAAAAACGAGGCAGAGATATTAAAAGGCTTGTCCAAGGTCACACGGCCAATCCCAGGGGCTCAATCCCAGGCAGCCCGGTTCTAGGCTCCACACCCTGAACATGCTATCCTGTGACATGGCCAACACACAGTCATCTCCTGGAATTAGGAAACTGCCAAAGGAATATAATATAAACAAAGAAAGCTTGTATTCACCATTTAAAAAATATGATATTTATTTCTACCCTGTATGCATGTGAAAATTTAATGCAGGAAAATTCTTAACTTAAATCTTTAATGTTTTACTTGCTTTTAAAACATCTTTTAAGCACAAAAAAGTTTTTTGGAAGGGGTCCCATATCTATGTTGTCATTTGTAACAATAACAAAAACACACAATAGGATTTGCTTAATATTTGCTACTTATTAATAAAAGTCTTCATGTATAGTGTATAACCATGTAATTTCTGAAATTAATTTTTGGGTACTACTTATATGAGTAAAGCAGGAAATTTACCTTTTTTGTATTATATTTTGTGCTGACTTCTACTCCGTAGAAATGTTAAAGCTCAGTACAGTATGCTGTGAATAATCAAAGCGTTTTATCAACTTTGAAGATAAGGAAAGGATGGAGTTAGGGTTAATCAGCACATCCAAGAAATGAATCCTTGAACCATACCCCAAGAAAACCATAAAACAGTCCTCTAAATTGGTTAGAGACCCGACCCACCTGTCCACTGGTGAACTGTGCAGGTCCACTTAAACGGGGATATTTGACAGTACAGTGCTCTGAATATATTTTCTCTCCCTTATGATTTTAACATTTTCTTTCTCTAGCTCACCTTATCATAAGAACACAGTATATAACACACATAACATACAAAATATGTGTTAATTGACTGTTTATGTTATCTATAGGCTTCTTTCCAGTCGAGGAGAGTAGGCTGTTAGCAGTTAAGTTTTGGGGGAGTCAAAAGCTATACTCAGATTTCCAACTGAGCAGGGGGGTCTGTGCCCCTAACCCCCTTGTTGTTCAAGGGTCAACTGTACTACACATGCCCACAAACTGTGTACCCCTCTGGATAGTTTAACTGAGCTTAGCCCACTAAAGTCAATGATTTGCCTCAAGTTATGTTTCTTCATCTTTTTTTTTTTAATATATTAGGTATTTTTTTTAAGATTTTATTTATTTGTGAGAGAAAGAGAGCATGAGCAGGGGGAGCAGCAGGGCAGAAGGAGAAGCAGGCTCCCCGTTGAGCAGGGAGCCCGATGTGGGGCTCGATCCCAGGACCCTGGGATCATGACCTGAGCTGAAGGCAGACACTTAACCAACTGAGCCACCCAGGCACCCCTGTATCTTCATCTTTTTATTCTAATTTCAATAACCAATTTTTACAATTTATACTGCATCACTGAAATAGTCATTTTTGTTTCCTGGAGTCAAAAATTAACTGAACTTTAAAAAGCAAATATCCGGTAACAAAATCAGACACACCGAAAGTTAACAAATAAATTTCTACGACTCATGACAGAAAGTTACCAGTAAAAGTAACAAACCACAAACACAAATATTCAGACAAAGACGAACAAAAAAATGTGTCTGGATCCTAAGCAGCAGCAAATTTTCTCCTTTTGTACTCAACTTTAATTTGCAGTTGAAGAAAAGAGGAAAGAAGTCGGAGTGGCACGCTGTCAGTCCTACTGGAGAAAGCCTGTGTGGCGAGCGCTCAGGGGCTTTGATTTCAAACCAGCACTCCGGACAGCCACTCTTATTAAAAGGCTGTGAACTGGAAACGTATTTTGGTCATTGGCATGCAAATGAGCGTACCAAGTGTCCTAATTTCCTTGTATAATTCCATTTATCTACATAGTAGTAGCTTGGGAGAGCTCTGGAAACTAACCAAAAACTTCAGGGGGTACTTATATATGCAAAGATTTATATACACACGTATTTGTGCTTGCACACACACACACACACACACAAAGACTGAAGGCTCTTTCTGATCAGTAGGTACTTGCAGAAGCCCCACAAAGAATAATAAATACTCAAAGTTCCTTCCAGATGGGTCCACGATCCACAGGAAAAGACTCACCTTTGGGCTTCTTCTTTTTGTTTTTCTAATTCTATGATCTTTCGCTCTTGTTCTTTCTGTTTCAGACGTTCAGCCTCTATGGACTTCTGTTTCTGGAGTTGCTGCTTATTATGTATTTCTCTTAGTTCCTATAAACAATCAGGAAACAGTTCACATAATGACACGAGGTGATAGGCATCAACACTGTTTATCAGCATGCAACATTTTCATAGTGAGGACGTCTAGCCGTTTAGGAGACTAACATCTCAGATTTGAAAAACGTTAACCTGGAAAACTGAAATCACGCTACATTTTGACATGACTATCTCCAAGAGCTGTTCCAGATTATATTTTAGTGAGCCATAAAACATTACACCATTTTCCATTACATGCTTTAGAAGGAACTTGCTAGTGATGGGTATTAGAGAAGCTACATTGTTCAAGACTCGGCAACAGTAACGGACTTAACCAGTTTTAAGGTATGATGATGATCATCAATAAAACCCTGAGGTACTTCCGATAATGAATCAACACCAGCCTCTACTGGCTTGGAAAATACACACACCTCTTCACACACACACCTCTTCACACACCGCCTCCATTAAAACCTCACGTTCTTATGCTATGTTGCCTTCGAACAAATGGACATCCCTCTATTCCACAACCTTGACTGCCCCCACCAAATCACACCCTTCCAGAGCATCTTCTCTTGCTAAATCCAAGTGTGAAGCTGTCGACTTCCCCAGACTAACCCATCAGTCAGGTTGAAAGTAAATGTGATAATATGACGGTCACCATGTTGGACCCAGCTTCCTCATTTGGTATCAGCCCTCAGGAAAAACAGGGATTTCCTTAGCAAACTACTGGAAAAAAAAAATCGTTTTATGATATTTAAAGTACTCAAGTCAGAAGTTTAAACACCCCAAAGTGTGAAGAATAAAGAAATGCCTGTTGAGGGAGAACCCATATAGGTTCCATAGAGGATCCCAATGGTCACCAATAGATTCAGTCACCGAGACTCCTCTTGCGTGTGTCAACAATAAATCAGGTGAGTCAGTATCCAGTAGAGCCAAGGATGCATTTCATTTTTTTTTCCTTCTGTCTCTAAGGGTGCACTTCCAGTTGACTTCTTCATCTGGGTAACTCGGGCTAGTCCCCCGAGGTAGCAGCCCTGGGGTCTTTTTGGTAAGCTGCAAGAACTAAAGTAAGGTCTGCCCTGTCTTCTTCATCTTGTCCACCGGCTAAGTTCAAATGGGTAGGTTTCCTCCCGCCTTAAACTCCTACCTTTAGATTCATTCAGAGACAGAACAAGGGTAGAGCACTGTCTATAGAACATCAGTGTTAAAATGCACTTATTCCTAGAGAAAAGCCCTAAGGGTTAGACTAACCTTCTTCTGCTGGCTGGACTGCTGTCAGGATAAAGTAAGAACACATGGACGAGTGTTTTATAAACCAGAAGTGACTTTGAGAGATCCTAAAAGGGATCAGTGAGATAGTGTTTGGAGATCAGGGGGTTAGGGGGAGATGGTACTGAGGCAGGTGCTGGGGGAACAGCTGGAGGGAAGTGGGCACGGGGAAGGAAGGAAGGGACTTTGGAGGGGAACCCGCAGACGAGACTGGCAATATCAAGGCAGGATGCGGCAGAGAAAGCAACTCTGTGAGGTACACATTGGTGGACTATGCCCTATGGCAGATGCCCTGGGCATGTGGCTTGGATTTGATATTTTAGAGACAAATGGAAAAAAGGGGCCACTTCCTAGTGTTAGAGTAATCTGTACTCTTGGCTCCAGTTAATCTCTCTATGTGGAAAGGAAAACCAGTGGGGTGATATTAAATCAATCTCTAAAGTCCTAAGAGAGGGACCCAAAAGTTGGGTCCTGCAGAGACAGCGATGGCCCGCTCCATCATTAGCCCAATGGCTGAGACCCTTTAAAAGGAAGGGGGGGAAAGTGACTGAAACACTTAACTTTTTTTCTTATTTTAAAATTTCATCTTCAGTTGCATAAAATTCTTAGGTTCAGAAAGAATAATTTACGGCAATAGACAATATTCAAAAGTACTGAACCGGGAACAAAGAAACCTGGATTCTGATCTCGGGTCCCGGACATAGGCCAACAGCTGAATCAGAGTGGATGACCCTTGGGTTTTCTTTCAGCTTTAAGATCTGTTAAATTCTTCGACACTGTTGATCACATAAAAAAAATTAGTCCTTGTTTATTTCAGTGTCTCTTATATTTAGGGTTTTATTCTTCTTACAGAAATAAACCAAAAAGGCATAACTAGTAAGCAAAATAACTGAGCTGAAATTAAATACAAAGAAGTAAGAAATGGCAGGGGTAGAGTAACATTTTAGTTTGATGTTTAGGAGCCTGATTATATATTAAAATAGAAAAGCTGTTACTTTACCCAGGAAAAATGTATTTCTAGGCGGAGTGATATTCAAAATATTGAACAACAGGTACCGCACAAGCACCGGCCAATTGGAATGAACGCTGCCTGTGATGTACCAAGGCACCTGTGAAAAATGGTTTTCCACTTTACCAAAGAATTACAATGCACATTTCCTTTCTATACGGGGCTCTAGTGATTGAATGTTAACTTACAGATCATTAATTACCAGATACAAAGTCAAGACAGATAGCAGTAAAGCTAGGAATGTTTTAGGTGGCACTATAAAATAAAAAGCAATAGAAAGTGAATATAAAGAATTTACAGAAAGAAAATCATGTTATTAGTAAGATAGTTTTAAAACCAATTTTTAGATTTATCAAATATACAAGAAGGAAGATATTTTGAAATTTTAAAAGCACATTTATTCTTGAGGATAGCCGCATGACAGGCGAGGCTGAACCCATCCTTGAACTGTATAAATAAGCTGCAGCTTCAAGTATCTCCAAGGAACTGGAACTTGCAAGAGTCATAAAATCACAGATGTCACATAAGGTAACAGAAGGCCCCGGCATCTCATGATCTAGATGTGAGGACTGCAAAGTGTTTCTATCGTTTCCTTCATCCAATTCAAATACTGCTGAGCACACCACTCTAAGAAAATTAAGATGCTGCAAATAGGCAGACAATCCAGGTCTTCCTCTCTTTCCTTGGACTTGGGAGCTTAAGGCAAGGCAGAAAATTCATGATTCCGAAGCTTGATAACTTTTTTCTAAAAGTTGAACTTCTAGGAAGGCCATCTACAGAATGAAGGAATATTTCTGAGCATGACAATGGCCTTGTGGGACAGAGTCCCTTCATGTGGGGGACGGAGGGCTTTGTACTGCTCTGTCATTCCCTTTCAGCACTACTGTTTAAGAGGCTCGAGTGCAGTCACAGTTATTTAAAAGTACCCTTTTAATTCCTTCAGGGAAAAATTTCTAAGGTGACAAATAAATCTGGTATAATTAAATTATTTATTTAGGAAATGACAGAACCACTGGGAGAAGTAGCTACAAAAAGCTTCATGACATGAATTGTATCACCTGAGGTCAACCTCATCGAAGTGACCCTGCATGTTCTATTAAGTCTTGTCACAGTTAGTTCTCTATTATAATGAAGATAAAAATAGAACAAATAAGAAATTACTGAGACCCGGGGCGCCTGGGTGGCTTAGTCGTTAAGCGTCTGCCTTTGGCTCGGTTCACGATCCCAGGGTCCTGGGATCGAGCCCCACATCGGGCTCCCTGCTTGGCGGGAAGCCTGCTTCTCCCTCTCCCACTCCCCGTGCTTGTGTTCCCTCTCTCGCTGTATCTCTCTCTGTCGAATAAATAAATAAAATCTTCAATTAAAAAAAATTACTGAGACCCCAAATTCATGATCTCACTCATGGCTCTTACTAAAATTATTTTTTCTATAATCAATAACCCTACTACAGTCACATATTTATTGGCTGGATATTCATCTAGCAATATGGTATTGAGTACACAACCTTGTTGATTTTTCTTCTGTGAGTTCTATTCAAGGGTATGAGATGTTTTACATAGGTACAGTGCATGGTAATTTGATATTATCTCTTAATAGAGTATAATGCCTTTCTTAGTAAAGAAGAAATAATTAAACATGCATTGAAGAAGTTTGAGCTACGTGTTACAAATGCATAAGTAAAACAAAACTATAGAACGTGTAGTGTATGTAAATTAAAAGGTAAGATCTTTATCACCAATAATATCTCTAGAATTCTAAGATGTAACAGTTTCTTCGCCAGGGTCTATGAATAAGCTTTGGCTCTGGGAACACTATGAGACAGCATGAAAACTGGACTACACAGGCATTTTTCTTGCAGAGAAGGCTCAGCGCTTTTACTGGATTCTGAAAGGGGTCTCTGATCAAACACAGATTATGAACCACCGTAGGAGGATAACCGGCAAATAAAGATTCTATCATGTATTAGCAAAGATAAATGAAAATAAGCTTGCTTTTAACTTTCTTCCTTCAACTCGGGGGGAAAAAAATCACTTATTTCCCTTAAAGAATTAAGATATTTGTACCATAAAACATCTTTGGACATCCTATGGCGTACAGCCAAAGTATTTCAAAAGCAATATGCTGGACAAATTGAATACTCCAGAAGATTCAACCTTTTTTTTGCCCTGAGAAACATGGCTCACTTTCAAATTTACTAATGACAGTTGTTTTATTGCTTGACTTAAAAACTGTGACTGTTTCTCCTTTATTTGGACTTAGAGACACTCAAAAATAGGTGTATTATGTGAAGCGGTACTACTGGAATACTGAGAAGTATCCAGCAGAACAGTATGTATGTGATTCCTTTTCATAAACATTACTTTATGTACATGCTTGTGAAGAGACAAAAAAATTAACCAGCAATAGGGGCCTGGAAAAGCTAGTAGTTAATGGAAATTTATTGCTAATTTGATCATTTAATTTTTTTGAAGGATTATTCTGCCCCTCGATTTTACCTCAGGCTGTCTCTTGGAAACATGAGACAAAACAAACACATCTACATTACTTGAAATTCATGAACTCAACATTGTAAATCAAAATAAAACTGTTTAGGACACATCTCTCATGTTTATAATAATCTTCAGACTATTAATATGAAATGGACCTAGGAAATTGATCTAGGGGTCAGCATCAAAAATCTCAAGGGTTTTATCTCAACCTAATACCTACAGGAAGTCAAAAGCAGAAGTGTTTTTATATAAATAAATGTCACTTTATTTCTCACCCAGGGATATTATGTAGCACACTACATCAGAATTTTTAAAAAAGCTTTTTGAGTTTTAAAATACCCCAAGTAAATTGTTGTAAAACAGACTGAAAGCCATTAAAGAAAGCCAATCAACAAACCCAGTGAGGACAGGGAAACTTGTACCTGCCTGAAAAAATCTGAAAAGTAAGTATTTCAAAACACAGAAACTGTACCCAAATCAAAGTAAACTGATAGTCCATTCATCACAAAATTATAAAATGTATTTACTCTTGATGCATGAAAATGGGTGGAATACCAAAAAAAAAAATATTGGTCAGTTTTTAAATTCTGAGAGGGGTATATTAATGTTTAAAAACATTATTTAAGTATTATTCTAAATCTGAAGTCATTATTCAATCAAATAGGAATTCCAGTTCCCCATGGAACAATTGGTAGTCAATCTATCCTAAGTGCTAGAGGAGAACCAGAGAGCAATGTGTGGGGGTGAGTGTGCATTCATGTGTGTGTGTGTGTGTGTGTGTGAGAAGGGGTGAGGAGACAGGTGGACAGAAGAGGGGAGAAGAGCTAGAAAATCCTGCCCTCTCTGTAGGAAGAGCTAATTAAGAATCTTCACCCACGTCTCCCAAGAGTATCTACCCTGCTGTTACAAAGAAGAGAAAATGGACTCCATTTTGTCCTGAAAATCTGAGTTTTCCCAAAATGTCTCAGCTTCATCTTATAAATCAATAACCCATTATTTTAAATACAAGTTTTCTAAAGGATAAAACGGTCAAAGGCTCTGGCTAAACATGAGAATAAAAAAAAGAAAGTGTTTTTTCAGAAGACTGAATTCTGCTTTCTTCCCTTTCCCAAATCACCTTTTGTTAAATTTTTTAAAGACCTCAAAAGAAAAACCCACACTATAAAAAAAGCCTCAACCAACCAACCAAGCCTATGCGTGCAGCGTAGAGTCTGGTATATACAACACCTGTTAATTATTTTGAGTCTCGGGCATGTTCTAATTATCTTTCTATATTCAAGGAATCTACATAAAGTTTCCACAATCACAAGGACATTGAATGAGAGAGTTTTATTACTTCTGTGCTGAACAGGTCTTTTCAAAAGGATCATACAGGTAAAAAGAAAATTTAATCATGAACAAAACCATGTAGCAAACCATGAAACAGCCAAACATTATTCTACTAATATGAGAAAGCAATGTTGTTATTTTATTTGAGTTTATACTGATTTCTCTTGCTGTCTCTGTATCTCCTCTTTCTGGGTCTTTTTCTTTCCTTCATTGTTTCCCTTCACATGCATTTTTTTTCCTGACTTCTCATTCTGTTCTGCAGTTCGTTCTCCAGCTCTTTTCTTTTTCTCCCTGGTTGCTAAACATTTTGCCTTTCACTGCCTTCATAATGAATGAGGCTGCCATGAAAGCAAGGGTCTGAAACCAAGAGCATAAAAGCCTCAGTTAAATCAAAAACCTTATTTACTATAACTGGCATTCTCATTTCAACATCAATTCAGTTCTTAGGAGCAATTTTAAGACAGGTATCATATGGGCAGAATTTATATCTCTTAAGAGCCTCTTGTGTCTAATTTAATAAGCCTGGATTTCCCAAGTATATTTAAAAAATACAATTCGTAATTCTGAATTAGTCCAAAATACTCAATTTTGCTAAGAAACAAAATACTGTCCATTTTTAGAATAGTACTACTGACCATAATACTGTCTCCCATATGATGGAAATATGCACGCAGAACCAAATCATGACTGAGTGTTGTCTTTCAAAATTTTGCAGCCAAGTGGCCAATTCAGTGACCTATTAAAATACTTGCTATAAAGACAAGACTAAGGTATACAGTACCTTATCCAGCTCATAGTTCAGGGCTTCCACCAGCACACACACAATTTGTCAAGCGGCAAGATTCACCCATACTCCACGATTTATAGTAACTGATCACTGACTTTGACAAAGAAGGTTTAGCACTTCATGGGAAACTCTGTCTTAGACACTGAGCACTCATCTGCGTGCGGGAAACTTAAGCACAGAGCTGGGGATGGTCCATCACTCTCAGTCTGAGAGGGATGTGCACTGCCTGAGTAGGGCATGGAGACCTTAGAAAGGAGTCTAAGAGGATGATGCAGCCCAGGAGAACGCCAGGCCCGGCACCACTACCTCCTCATTGCCACGGACTGGAAGAAAGAAATGCCCTAATGTAAAGGCCATTCACATTAGGACTTGTCCAGCACACAGTGACTAGACGGGAACCAACAAGGACTCAGACTTTTCAACATGAAACACAACGTCTAGCCTCTCTGAGTGCTGGATTCTCTTATTTGGCACACACTTGAAGCCTTGAAAACTGTTGCTATACATTATGTTGCTGCCCTGCATCATAGTTAAGATACGAAAATATGGAATATTAGGCTGTCTGTACCAAAGAAAACTGGTACAGCGACTGTTAACATTGCCAAGGGGAAGTCAAGTGCTTCTATCTGAAAAGTCCCTGTCGGTAATGTTATTTGACACTTGCTAAAACCATAATTTTATACCTACAGGTAAGGCATTGTATGTAAGAAAAACAAGATCAGAATGTCTCTATGTGCCTTTTAGGCACAGAGCTTCTTCAAAAAATGTTAAAGAGTTTTTGATTTTCATGTAAAATGAAGTAAAAAGAGAAATTCATAGAGAATAATGTTTAAATTGATGTTTCTAGAAAATGAGTATGAGAGGACTACTGATTTCTTAGTATGAGAAAATATTTGTTGTATACACAGTGCATTTTAAAAGCAGAAAACTATGGTAAACAAATCTGATCCACTGAATTAAAAGTACTTCAAGAAGTATTAATTGTCGCTAGCAATAATTACAAACAAAATCAATTATTCGTGATTCAATCCCTGGTCAAATATTTCATTTGATCATCAGAAAGGTGAAATTTACTGCTCATATAAAAGGCAGCATAAATACAAAGGCTGCCAATCAGGGGATTTCTAGCACAAGAGAGTCAATATCTCAGGGTGCTACCATTTCTACCCACCCCCCACCGCCAGCCCCTAGTCCTTTTCTATGGCCTTAAAAAAGCAAAGTGTATTTGCTACATTGAGATTCCTCTGCTTCTTTTCTCAAGTAATTCTTGGTTTGGGGTGATAAATTAGAAAAAGGAAAATAGTTATGTCTTGGGATTATTTTTCAAATATATAAATGTCACATCTATTAGGTAAAGGTCTATAAAAATACATGGAAAAAGAGCCTTGTCTGAAAGGAAAGAATGAGCCCTCAATTTCTATGAGATCAGGTAAAAGACTCTAGAGACCTTACGTTTCGTATCCCTGAATCTGGAGCTGTTTAAAACACGACTGTAATTGTAAACATGCTTTATGTTTTCAATATGTTGGGGTCTATATGAAACATTTACCTGGTTAACCTGACTGCAAAAGTAATTTTTTTTTCCTCTTTAATTAATGACTTGAGAATTTCCATCCTTGGTGAACAGGTCTTGGGTGAGGAAGCAGGAATGTAACTCTTCCTCAAGTGAAGAAAAAGGAGAGACTCCTAAAAGAAGAATGAATCTGAACTAGCCCCTTGGTAGAAAGGACTAAATCAGATTGTATGTTTTTTTTTTTTTTTAAAAAAGGGGAAAAATGATAAAACATACCTACTCTCTAAACTCTTCTATGTTCAAGAAACTAAATACATTTAAGACATCCTGGGGCACCTGGGGGGCTCAGCTGGTTGGGCAGCAGCCTTTGGCTCAGGTCATGATCCTGCGGTCCTGGGATCCAGCCCCACGTTGAGCTCCCTGCTCAGGAGGGGAGACTGCTTCTCCCTCTCCCTCTGACCCTTACCCTGCTTGTGCTCTCTCTCTCACTCACTCACTCTCTCTCTCTCTTTCAAGTAAATAAATAAAATCTTAAGGGAAAAAAGAAAGAACATCCTGATCACAGTCTTGTACCAACAGAATCTGGGTGAAAGCAGAATGCTAGGATTCCCTACATGACCTTCTAAGTAAGAGACTAGACATGACTTTGAGTTTGCTTCAAAAGAAGTGAGTAACTTATTGCAAGTAGTTGCCTACTAAAGAAACATGGAAATTGATTTTTGTTAACTGGAATCCTCATTTGTGGAGCCAGCCACGGAATACAGGTTTAATGCCCTGATCGACTAATTTTAAAATTCTGCATGCCATAAGGTACTTCTCCAGTGTCACCATATTAGCCGGTAATGAGTGAATTACACTTTCTCTAGGGGAACAATCTACACGAATATAAAAACTGCTAAGTCCTACTTTTTCTTCTAGCTGGTTTCCTTCTGGGAGGGGGGTTTCGGATGTAGCGAGTTCACACCGTCAGGTAAGATGTGTGAAATGACTGGACGATCGCCAAGGTTTCACTCCCAGCAAGGCAGAAGTAATTTTTGCATCATTAGTGTGAATGCTGTTAAGGCACTGCTATTATGAAGAGAGGCACCAAGGAAACCCCAGGGGCCGGGATGCTGGCTCTCCTGGTCTGTCTCATCATGCAAGAACGACAGGTACTGATGAATACGTGCTCCCAAGTCAGGGGAAAAATGCTTCCTATTTTCCAACGTGACTACAACAAAGAAAAGGAGGCAGGACACACTCAAGATGAAATCTTAAATCTGCCTCTAGAGTTGTCTCGATCAAATTATAAATCTTCTGATGCTTCGATTCAACCGTTTCTGTTTTTGTTTCACCAGACAGGAGAGAAATACGAGAAATAATAATCATAAGGCAATAAGGTGTATTTGTTAAGGCCTCCAAATTGGTTGCTAAATAAAATAATAAAGCTATACCGGCTCGTCATTTTTAACTCTCTACATTAAATTTAAAGTTGATAATGGAGAGCCAAAATAAAAATGAAGACAGCAATATTCGTATTTAAAAATGAGTGTATGTGGGGAAAGGAATAAAGTGGAAGGAAGGGCTGACATCAGCCTTTGTGTCGGCAGCTCTAAGTCAAGGCAGCTTCGGTCAATGACACACAGTAAGAGGGACTCACGTCACCTCGGCAGGGTGTTCTCTTCGGCAACGGCAACTGCATTCCAACAGGCCAAAACGCTCCATAAATAGGCTAGGCATTTGGGAAAAATCACCCACTGCAGTGTCATCCTCTAATACATGAGCTTTGCTTGGGGAGTCATATTGCAAGAAAAAGGAATCTTAAGATTAAGGCACAAGTCTGGACTACTGCCTGGGTTCAGAAGAGACCCGAGTATTTAACCGTTTGTGCTCCAAGAGACTTTTAAAAAGCACTGTGATCATATTCTTTTTCCTGAAATAGTGACAAGTCACAGTGAGAGTTAATGCGAGCATTTTTACTGTGTTTATTCTCGAGATAGACAGGCTCTACTTCCGGTACTTACGTATCTAATATAATCATGTATGTACAAGTGTGGAACGTACCTAGAGTACACACACACACACACACACACACACACATTCTGTGTAAGAATGAAAGCAAAGAAAAACACTAAGTTGGCTCAAATAATATGTCCCCTAGGATCACTTGCTTGGCATTGTACAATTGAGAGAATTTCATTACCTATTACTCTGGGGGGAAAAAAAGCAAAAATCCCTTAACCTCAGATGTCTGAACAAGCTGGCCTAGGATTTCAATTCAAAGGCCAACTAAATATCACAAATATGCTTTCTAATTTTTTCCTATTTTTACTAACAAAGGAGTTTTCCTCTTTCCAGTGCCAAAAGCAAAATTAGCCAGAGTTAAGTATAAAGGATTTTGAGATGGAAAATGAAACTGAGTATCTGAAAAAAAAGTGGGAAATTCATTTCTTATAAGAACATAATTGGGGCGCCTGGGTGGCTCAGTCGGTTAAGCGACTGCCTTCGGCTCAGGTCATGATCCCAGGGTCCTGGGATCGAGTCCCACATTGGGCTCCCTGCTCTGCGGGGAGCCTGCTTCTCCCTCTCCCACTCCCCCTGCTTGTGTTCCCTCTCTCGCTGTGTCTCTCTCTGTCAAATAAATAAATAAAATCTTAAAAAAAAAAAAAAAAAAAGAACATAATTGATTAAAAACTCCAATATCTACTTAAATCTAAAGTATATGTGCTCATTGTTGGTAGGACATTAAGTGCTTGCATTCGGGTTTTATTATAAGATAAGAGTTAATGGTCTTAAGATGATGAAGTTGTGAAGTTAAATCAAAGGCACCAAATCCAAAGGAGGTTGTCATAACCACTTTCACATTCCTTAAAAGCTTTGGCATCTTCCTGAATTTTACCATGTAAATGTGACAAAACCTTATACTACTTTTGCCACAGAGACAAAAGCAATTACTCCATTAAACAGTAACGTTTTAAAATGTGAGGTAACAAAGATTTAGGACAATCTTGAAGGTAAGAAGTGGCAGAAAAATTCTTACTTTTAAAAAAGAGAGAACAATCCCTTTTTAGCAGTCTCCAAAGAACAAAAGACAGACTCTTTTGGAGCCTTGCTTTTGGACTTCAACTTGATGTAGTTATCAACAGACAAAAGGATGGAAATATAGAAAAATGTAATTCCGGTTAAAGACAGATGTCGTGTGGGGGCCACTCACTCAGCTTTAATTTACAAATGCCAAATTCATCTTTATATGTTAAAGAGAAAATTGCAATTTGGATTGTATAATACTCATCTATAAGTATGAAGGTTTGCAGGAAGGCTGACAAACCAGCATCATAAATTTTTCTCCCTGGAATTAAGTATCAACTCATCTGGCCAGTTAGAAAAGTTAAAGGGTAGGACATATATGTAGGGACGCAGAGAATAGTTACCTTCAGCTGATTATTGAAAATATCAATCTCCTGTAGTTTTGATCTGGTTTCTTTCTCAACTTCATCCAGTTGGTCTCGTAGCTGCTGCCGAGCTAGCTCTTTTGCTTCTAAGGCTCTTTTGAGTGTAAGAAGTGAATCTCCTATTTTAGAAAAACATTGCAAGATAAGAAAAGCAAACTGGCAGTGAGGAAAATGGTTTTTAATGTTCTCATTTCACGGAGGGCAAGTCATGCCAGTAGAAGAGGAAAAGGGCCACTTTAAAAAGCAAACACCTACTGTGCAAACTGTTCTGCTGAACTTGTTTGAGTTGGTCATTGAGTATCTGTTTTTCTGGAATAAGTCTTCCGAGCATTTGCTGAGCCTCCTAGGAGAGAAGGAGGAAAACAACAATGAGCTGACAGGGAAAACTACCATGTCTACATTCCACATCCAGGCAGACGTAAGTCCGTTTTCTCGTCCGTCAAAGACTCATCTAATCTCACCCCAAATCCTCTATGTAGAAACTGCATTTAATCACTTGTCAGGGCAACATTTGCTTTTTTGCCAAGCAATTAACTATTTGCCAAATGCTTTTCACTGAAATAAAGTTAAGACAGTTATAGCTCTCTTGAGATTTCTTAAATTTTTGTTGACTTACTGCCTATTTATAAGCTTTCAAAAATGTACTTTAAGTACAACTCAGCAGAGAAAACCGGAAGTATTGATCTTTCCCTTGCACTGGGATCAAACATAAATGCAGTTGATTCTATTGTTTGCAAACTGACTGAGTAATTTGAACAGGAACTACTCTACTCTGAACTTCGATACTTAATAGGGCAAATTAAAGTTTACCATACACCTGAAGATGGAAATAGAAATCAAGAAGAGATTTCTAGGGGCACCTGGGTGGCTAAGTCGTTAAGCCTTTGGCTCAGGTCACGATCCCAGGGTCCTGGGATCGAGCCCCACATCGGGCTCCCTGCTCAGCGGGAAGCCTGCTTCTCCCTCTCCCACTCCCCACCCCCCGCGGCTTGTGTTCCCTCTCTTGCTGTCAAAAAAGATATAAAATCTTTAATAAAAAAAAAGAAAAGAAGAAGAGACTTCTAACAATAGAATCTTGGCCGCCATATGTTTTTCCACCACTGAGGATGGACCTATAATTTTAATCAGGTACATAAAAGTCTTGAACCAACTATTTTTTACCTGATATAAGAAAAAAGCTAACCCACACTGTGAAAGGCTATTTGGAGTTTTCATGGATGACCTGTCAAGCACCGTATTTGCTTAAGTTCAGCTGAGAGTATCCTATATAGTTTCTACACATTTCAGTAAAATGACAGCCTTTCTGGGGCAGAATAACAAATACTTGATTTTCATTTTTATCTTGATTTTAAAAAGTCTCATTAAGGGGGCACCTGTGATGAGCACTGGGTGTTGTATGTAAGTGATGAATCAATAAATTCTACACCTGAAACTAATAGGCATTGTATGTTAACTAAGTGGAATTTAAATAAAAACTTGAAAAAAATCTCTATGTATTGATTTTTGGTTTGAGAAAATAAAAATGCCTTAATTGAAAATTTTTATCAGAGGCTAAGAAGCAGTCCTTTTTGGAACAACCATCCTTAGATACAGACTGGCTTATATGCAATAAATCTTTGTGTGCCACAATTCTGAATAGGAGAGAGATATAGTTCAACAGAAAGGATCTGGAAGCATCATCTCATATGAATAATCCACACCCGTTTCCCCAAATCTGGACAAAACAGAATATACAATTCAGATTGTTTCCCCAGAAAGGCCCAGCCAACTGAGCTTCTCCTATTCTCCTGCCTAAATTAAGGAAAGGCCTCTTACCCAATGCAAAAGTTTCTTTCCTGTACCAAGACAAACAATGACACATCAAGATAAAACCTAGCTCAGATCACTGAGACTACTTAACTTATATAAACATCACTTTTAAATGCCAACCTAAGTTTCTAAAATAAGTCATAAACCAACATGAAGGGCTACCTGACTCATCTGCACAGCAAGTACCTGCTAGTAACAGTAAGGAAAAGGAACCAATATCTCATAGCCTATGATGTACCCGGCCTTCTTCAAGCCATGTATTATTTTTCACTTCACTACTTTTTCAGGAACCCTAATTTGTATTTTATTATCAATAAGTGAACATAATGTCAATCTTAAATAATAAAAAATGTGTTTGGTCACAGGGCATTCAGTGAGATAATAAATAAACATGTGGCCTTCACTCCTAAATTTTCTAAGAGAATATTTTATGAAACTTCTCATAGTTAATGAAAGACATATAAAAAAAGTTACCATATAGAAGAATATACTTTTAAAAGGTACATGCACTTTTTAATATGTTCAAACAATTTCTAGCTGTGAACATCTGACACTATTTACAGTATAGGTCATAACTTAATATCTCAAATTGACTAGGACTTCAAAGTACATGAAACAATAACTGACAGAACTGGAAGAAAAAAAGAAAAATTTACAATGATAGGGCTTTCAACATCCTCTGGCAGCAGCTGGAAGAGGTCACAAAATCAGTAAGGACATAGAAAACACAAAAAACACCATGAATCAATTTTCTGTGATTGATGTTTATGAGATACTCCACCCAACTACAACAGAGTACATATTATTTACAAGTACACATAAAATATTCACCAACACAATCATATGCTAAGCCATAAAATAAGTCTCAGTAAACTTAAGAAGATTAAAAAGAATTGAAATCATACAGAGTATGCTTACAGCTTATAACATAAATAAATCAGAAATCAGCAAGATATCTGAAAAGCAATCGAAATATTTGGAAACTAAATGGCATAATTCTAAATAACCCATCAAAGAAGAAATGGCCAAGAAAATCAAAAAAGATTTTGAACTGAATGGATACAAAAACACATTAAAAAGTTGTGTAATATGGCTATGACAATGCTTAGAAGGAAATTTATACCTTAAGAAAATGTTTACATCAGAAATGAAAATAGGTCCAAATTCAATAATCTAAGCTTCCTTTTTATGAAGCTAGAAAAAAGCAAATTAAATACAAAATAAGTAAGTGGAAGGAAATAATAAAAAGCATAAGTAAATGAAACAGAAAACAGATACAGCATAGAGAAAAATCGATACAATCAAAAGCTTATTTAAAAAAAAATCAATGAAATCAATAAACTTCTAGCTAGACTGATGGAGAAAAGGAGGAGGGGGAAGGAGAGGAAGGTAAAGAAGAGGAAATGTTGAAGGGGGAAGGAGATATGAAGTCCCATGATCAGGAATGAAAGAAGTGACATCACTACAGATACTACAGACTTGCAAAGAACTAACAGAATATTGTAAACAATTCTATACAAATAAATCTGACAATTTAGATGAAACGAAAAAATTCACTGTAAGATACAAATCATCAGACTCAGGAAGAAACAGAAAATCTGAACAACCCTATATCTACTAACTACATTTTGCTATTAAAATCCTACCACAAGAAAGACTCCAGGCCCAGATGGCTTCACTGATGAATGAAAATTTAAAGGAAAAATACCATTTCAACACATTTTTAGAAAATGGAGGAGGAAGGAATACTCTCCCACTATTTTCTTATTTATTACCCTGATACCAAAACAGGATAAGGACATTAAAAGAAAACTATAAACCAGTATCTTTCAAGAATTTAAATTAAAAGACATTTAATAATAGCATATTGAATCAAGTAAAATATTTTTTTAAATGGTAAGACACCATGATCAAGTATGGCTTATCTCAGGAATGGAAGGTTGGCTTAACATTCAAATTTCAGTCAATGTAAATCACCATATGAACAAAATAAAGAGAAAAAACATGTAAATATCTCAGTAGATGCAGAAAAAAAAAATCATGACCCAACTCAATATCCATTCATGATTTAAAAAACCCTCAGCAAAAAAGGAACAGGAGGAAAATCCCTAACTAAGAGCATCTAAAAAAAAGAAATCTATAGTTAACATCATACTTAATGGTCAGAAATTGAATGCTTTCCCCTTAAGATCAAGACTCTTACCACTTCTAGTCAACATAGTACTGAAGCACTCACACACTGCTGGGGAGAATGTAAAATGGTACAACCACCTTGGAAACAGTTTTGACAGTTTCCTATAGGGTTAACCATCTATTTATATGACACATTAATGCCACTCCTAAAATTAAACCAAGAGAAATAAAACATATTTCCACATCAAGACTTGTAATTAAATACTCATTGCAGTCTTATACACAAAAGTCCCAAACTGGAAAGAACCTAAATGTCAATCAACAGGTGAATGGCTAAACAGGGAAATACTACTCAGTGATAAAAAGAAACAAACTACTGATTTGCTCAGAAATATGGATAAATCTCAACATCATCAGGCTGAGAAAAATCACAAACTTCAAAAATGGTCATCTTTCATGATGATATGCAGAATAGTACCTACATGAATTTGATGCTCCCCACCTCCCAGCTCAACAAGTGAAACTAAGCCAGGTGATATTATGGCAACTTGGTGGTCAACTCTGGATACATAATAAAATGAAAGCAGAACTGCGTATAACATTCCATTATGTTCCCAACTATTCACCATCCATCTCTGATACTCCCCCTAGAATACTGAACTGCACCTCTTTATTGCGACGATCAGAGTAAAGCCAGTCTCATGAGTGAACTATAGGTCCTCCACAATCCAGTCCCCGCCAACTGCAACCACATTGGTCTCCTTGCTATATCCACATCCCAAACACAGGGTACAACGTCACAATATTCACACTGCTGTCTCCCCATCCTCACCTTGCTCTGCCAGACAGCCACACCACTTAGCTGCTTCTCTTTCAAGTCTTTGCTCAGCTGGGACCTCACCACTTAATTTAAAATACTGTGCTCCATGGGATGCCTGGGGGGCTCAGTCGGTTGAGCGTCCGTAACTCTTGGTTTCACCTCAGGTCATAATCTCGGGGTCATGAGATCGAGCCCTGTGTCAGGAACCATGCTCAGTGGGGAGTCTGCCTGAGAGTCTTTCCCTCTGTCCCCACCCCTAAATGAATGAAGGAACAAATAAATGAATCTTAAAAAAAAAAATAAAAGCAAAAATACTGCCCTCGGGGCACTTGGCTGGCTTAGTCAGTGGAGTGTGCAACTCTCGATCTCAAGCCCTACACTGGGTGTCGAGATTACTTAAAAAAAACAAAACAAAACAAAAAAAACCTACCACCCTCCTTCTCCCCAGGACTCTTTTCCTATTCACTCTCCGGAGCACTTTTCATACTCTAATAGAGGGCGCACTTGACCTTTTTTGTTAAGTGTCTGTCTGCCCGCAAATAGAAGGTAAGCTCCATGAAGGCGGGGTTCTTGTATCTCCTGTTCACCGCTGGACCCTCAGTGCCTCCGAGAGCCCCTGGCTGGTACACAGCAATGCTCAGCAAACATGTGTTGAGTTTGTTTACTCGACAGCCTACTTTTCAGACTTTTGTCTACTTCATCTTCCCTTCCCAGCATCGAGTACATGGTAGATGCTGGGTGCTTGTAGGAATAAATGAGTGAAATGAATGAGAGGAAGAGCAGGGCTTGTAACCCTAAAAGCATTTAAGGGATGCATTTTCTCACCTGTAATTGTTGCTGTAGGTGGGTGATTTCAGCAATTCTCAACTCTCTGGATTTGTTTGTACTCTCAATTTCTTGCCTTTGTGTGGTCAATCGACACCTGATATCTTGAAGTTTTCCTTCTAGTTGATGCTTTTTATCATTCTTTAACAGGTGAAAAATAATTATTATTATTACCATTTTTAATGGTTCAGAGTTAGTAAACAGTTGACCCTTGACCAACATGAGTTAGAACTACACGGGTCCAGCTACACATGGATTTTTGTCAATAAGTAACAGTACACTACTGTAAATGTATGTTCGCTTCTTTATGACTTTATTCACATTTTCTTACTTCTAACTTTATGGTAAGAATACAGTATATAATACATATAACATATGAAATATGTGTCAATTCACTTTTTATGTTATCAGTAAGGCTTCTGGTCCACAGTAGGCTACTAGCAGTTAAGTTTTAGGGGAGTCAAAAGTTACACAAAGCATTCTGACTGCATAGGATCTGCGCCCGTAAGCCCCATTGTTGTTCAAGGTTCAACTGGAGTCCCAAAGCATAATCAAACTTGACTCACTAGAGCTTCTAATTCAAATTCCAGAGTCTTTTTCTTTGCTTTCAGTACAACTATGTCTTCTTGTTCTTTGTTTCTTTGATTGAGTAGTTCTTGTCTTCGATTCCGTTCCCATTCAAGCTGTCGTTGCCTTTCAAGTTCTCGCTTTGCAGCCTGGGGCATTTACAAACAGACAACTTATTAATTTTTTTATTCCTGACATGATACAATGTCTCTTAATAAATGTAACATCCAGGAAGTCTTTTGTTTTAGGGATAAAATGTTACACATTGCAAAAGCTTCTATTACAAAATAGCAAAACAAAATTTACACAAACATAGTATTCCTTCTATGGCAAAAAGAGAATATTTAGAAAAGCTATTATAGTTAGATAAGATGAGGACAGACAGGGTTCATTTCATCATTGGAATTCGATTGTTTATGCCTTTAAGAATGTTTGAAGTGATAAAAAGAAAACTGTTCTTCCTCATTTACTGACTTATAAGGAGCAAGAAAAATGTCTTTAATCTAGTCCACCAGAACCCCAGAACAAAAAAGCAAAAATAAAAAATACCCCCAAAATAAAAACTTTCTTCTATCAAATGAGAAATTACTCATCTCAAGTTTTAAAAGTTTATTGATCCCCCACTCCCCCAATCGTTCATTTTCTTTTTACCACAGAAGCTTCCATAATTTCTGTGGCAATGACCACTCTCTTTTAAGCTGACTCTGATGGCTGCTGGGAAAAGTACACGTCCAGAGCACCTGGCACTCTTTTTTCCTTTCTTTTTTTTTTTTAAAGATTTTTTTATTTTTGAGAGAGAGAGAGCATGAGCAGGGGGAGGGGCAGAGGGAGAAGCAGGCTCCCCGACTCGGGGCTTGATCCCAGGACCCCGAAATCATGACCTGAGCGGGAGGCAGATGCTTAACCAACTGAGCTACCCAGTGCCCCCACCTGGCACTCTTTATTGTAATTACTTCTTATGTACCTGTCCTCCAACTACCCTTTGGGCCTGAGGACAGTGAAGTACCTATCTACAACTACTCTATGGACTATGGATGCCTGGCACATGGTAAATGACTATTAAGTAATTCTGAATAAATACTCCGAAGTGTCTTCAAAAAATCAAAACAGAGCAAAACATTGAGAAAGGGAAAGTGGTCTATCTTTTGGCTGTCCATTCTGGGAATTAAAACCCTGTTAGTATCTGTGTGTGTCTCCCTGAATACGAAGGCTTACTCCTCTAAGTTTTCTGAAGCAACAACAGGAGATGAAACCAAAGTATTGTGTTTTTATAAAGAAAAATCTCTCATATGTAAAATATATTTCATTCACACAAAAGAATCATGGCACTGATTCTGCAGCAATATTCTAAAGTTGGAAATTCAGACGAAAGATTGGCTTAGTCCCTATGCAGGGATGGTACCAAATTTATGAGGTCTTCCCTCAAATATACTGAAGATTTTCTATACATATTTTTTTTAAAGTGGAAAAAAGGGGGCAGGGAACAATATAATTAGTACAATCCCGTTACAGGGGTTAAGAAAAAACTGCACTAAACCCCCAACATCTCCACCAGATAACCTTTAATATTTCTACATATATAGATAAATGTAGAGAAAAAAAGTCTGAAAAATTCTTTTTTTTTTAAATTTTATTATTATTTTTGTATTTGACAGAGATAGAGAGAGCAGGAACACAAGCAGGGGGAGTGCAAGAGGGAGAAGCAGGCTTCCCGCTGAGCAGGGAGCCCGATGCGGGGCTTGATCCCAGGACCCCAGGACCATGACCCGAGCCAAAGGCAGACGCTTAACGACTGGGCCACCCAGGCGCCCCTGAAAAACTCTTAACTAGTATCAGTGGTTTGGTACGAGACTGTATTCTCAAAAGCCTGACCCTGAATGTTCTTAGCAACATCATCCATAATAGTCAACAAAGTCGAAAACAACTCAAACGTCCATCAACTGATGAATGGATGACTATAATGTGGTCTGTCTGTGTCATGGAATATTCTTCAGTCATAAAAAGGAATGAAGTACTGATAACATGCTAAGTGGAAACGAGCCACAAAAGGTCACACGTCGTATGATTCCATTTCTATGAAATGTCCGCAAGAGGCAAACCGTAGAGACAGGAAGTCAGTCAGTGGCTGCTGAGGGCTGGGGAGTAACTGCTTTATGCGTAAGACATTTCTTCTTGGGGTGAGGACAATGCTCTGGAATTAGACAGTGGCGATGGTCGCACAACTCTGTGAATAAACTAAAACTAGCGAACTATAAAAAGAAAAAAGAGGACCGTGATGATCGATTACTCGAATACTTAGGGAAGAAGGGCGGCAAGAGCACACGCGCCCATCGTGGGCCCCACAGCGGCTTACCTCGCGCCTCTCGATTTCCTTCCTCCTCTCCTCCTCTCTCTGGCGTTCCAGTTCCCGCTGCTTTTCCAGCTGCTTCTCCAACTCCAGCTGCCGCTTGCGCTCCTGCTCGTGGCGCTCCCGCTCCTTCCGCTCCTGCTCGGCGCGCTCCAGCTGCGCCAGGCGCTCGTGCTCCTTCCGCTGCTGCTCCAACAGCGCTTGTCTCCGCTTCTCCAGCTCCAGACTGCCGCGCTCGAAATTCTCACGCTTCTTATCCTCAAATGTTACTTGAAAACGAGAAGCAGGAAGATGCTGGAAAGTCATGATTTGCAACATACTCTTTTCAAAGGAAAATGCAGGCACCTTGGAAAGGTGGAGTATAAACGCAAAGCAGAGCTCCCGAAGCTTCCGACCTGCCCGTGCCTCACGCAGAAGCGCCACGACACCAAAAAACTTTTATTTTTTTTTTTTGACACCAGAAAACGTTTAGAACAAATAATTGAGTAAAACTGCAGAATACAAAATCAATATACAGAAATTGGTTGCATTTCTATATACCAATAATGAAGGATCGGAAGGAGAAATTAAGAAAACAATCCCACATACGATGGCATCAAAGAATACAAATTAAAACCACAATGAGATACCACCTCACACCAGTCAGAATGGCTAAAATTAACAAGTCAAGAAACGACAAATGTTGGCGGGGATGCGGAGAAAGGGGAACCCTCTTACACTGTTGGTGGGAATGTAAGCTGGTGCAGCCACTCTGGAAAACAGTATGGAGGTTCCTCAAAAAGTTGAAAATAGAGCTACCATATGATCCAGCAATTGCACTACTGGGTATTTACCCCAAAGATACAAATGTAGTGATCCGAAGGGGCACGTGCACCCCCAATGTTTATTGCAGCAATGTCCACAATAGCCAAACTATGGAAAGAACCAAGATGTCCATGGGCAGATGAAAGGATAAGGAAGATGTGGTATATATATACAATGGAATATTATGCAGCCATCAGAAAAATGAAATATTGCCATTCGCAACGACGTGGATGGAACTAGAGGATATTATGCTAAGTGAAATAAGTCAATCAGAGAAAGACAATTATCATATGATCTAGCTGATATGTGGAATTTGAGAAACAAGGCAGAGGATCATAGGGAAAGGGAGGGAAAAATGAAACAGGACGAAATCAGAGAGGGAGACAAACCATAAGAGACTCTTAATCTCAGGAAACAAACTGAGGATTGCTGGAGTGGAGGAGAGTGGGAGGGATGGGGTGGCTGGGTGATGGGCATTGGGGAGGGTATGTGCTATGGTGAACGCTGCGAATTGTATAAGACTGATGAATCACAGATAATACATTATATGTTAGTAAATAAAATAAAAATCACAAATAATACATTATATGTTAATAAAAATAAATTAATTTAAAAAAAAAGAATACCTAGGAATAAATTTAACCAAGATGGGGAAAGACCTGTATACTGAAACCTCTAAGATGCTGGGGATGAAAGAAACTGAGACATAATTAAACGGAAAAGTATTCCATGATCAGAATCAGACTGGAAGAAATAATATCGTTAAAATGTCCACACTAACCAAAGCAAGCTATAAATTCAATGCAGTTCCTATCATTCCAATGGCATTTTTCACAGAACTAAAATAATTGTAAAATTTATATGGAACCACAAAAGACCACAAATAGCCAAAGCAGTCTTGAGAGAAAGAAGACCAAATCTAGAGCTATCATGCTCCCTGATTTCAAACTACACTGCAAAGCTATAGTAATCAAAACAGTATTATTGGCATAAAAACAGATACAGATCAATGGAACAGAATAGAGAGCCCAGAAACAAACCCATGCTTAAATGGTCAATTAATTTACAACAAATAAGGCAAGAATATACAATGGGGAAAGAAAAGTCTTTGCAATAAGTGGTGCTAGACACCTACCACATGCAAAAGAATGACCCTGGACCACTTTCTTCTCACACCAGGCACAAAAATTAGCTCAAAACAGATTAAAGACGTGAATGTTAGATCTAAAGCATAAAACTCCTAAAAGAAAACATACGCAGTAAACTCACTGACAGTGCTGATGGAACACTGCTTTTTGGAACGGACTCCAAAGGCAGTAACAATAAAAGTAAAAACAAACACATGGGATTATGTCAAACTATAAAGCTTCTTCACAGCAAAGGAAACCATCAACAAAATAAAAAGCCAACCTTCTGAACGGGAAAAGAAATTTGCAAATCATATATCTGATAACAGGCTAATATCCAAAATAAATTAAAAAAAAAAAACTCATACAACTCAACAAAAAACAATCTGATTTAAAAAAAACTGGGGGCACCCGGCTGGCTCAGAGGAGCATGCGATTCTTGATCTCGGGGTCATGAGTTCAAGCCCCACACTGGATGAGAGATTATGTAAATAAATTTTAAAAACAGATAAATAAATAAATGGGAAGAGGATCTGAATAGACATTTTTGCAGAGGCCACACAGATGGCCAATAGGCACAGGAAAACATGCTCATCACTCATCATCAGGCAAATGCAAATCAAAACCACAATGAGATGTCATCTCACACTTGTCAGAATGACTATTATCAAAAAGCCAAGAAATAACAAGTATTGGAGAGACTGGAGAAAAGGGAACCCTCCCAGTTAGGAATGTGAACTGGTGCAGCCCCTACAGAAAAACAGTATAGAAGTCCCTCAAAAAATTAAACAGACAAACAAAAACTGCCATATGACCCACCTACCACCTATTCTACTTCTGGGTATTTACCCGAAGAAAATAAACCCATTAATTCGAAAAGATCATTACAGCATTGTTTCCAATAGCCAAGACATGGAAACAACCTTAGTGTGAATCGATGGATGACTGGATAAAGAAAATGTGGTACATGCACACATGCATTATTACTCAGCCATAAAAAAGAAGGAAATCTTGCCATTTGCAACAACATGGATGGACCCTGAGGGTATTATGCTAAGTAAAATAAGTCAAACAGACAAAGCCATACAACATATGATTTCACTTACATATGGAATCTAAAAACCAAACTCAGATACGGAAACAGAATGGTGGTTATCAGAGGGAAAGGGAGTTTGAGGGTGGGCGGAGAGGGTGAAGGGGATCAACTGTATAATGACAGATGGTAAAACTACACTTAAGTGTAGTAATCACTGTGCAGTGTTCGCAATATTGAATTATGCTGTACACCTGAAACTATTACTATATACCAATTTTACCTCAGTTTTAAAAAATCCTAAATTATTTGCTAACATACTCTCCCCTCCCCCACTTATAATCTTCCTAAAACAACAGCTCTGCATCACCACCAACCTCCTTTCCCTCCCTATTACTCTATGCTTTTCCTTCTCCATCACCTTGATTGAGCAACTGACCCCCATCTCCCCTGCACCATGAATCTCCCCCACCCTACCTTTCTCCTCTTAGTTGGTAACTGTGCTGATGTGTCTTCTATTTAAACAAATAAGACAATTTCTGAAAGCAGAGGTAGGAAGGTGAGTATCCTGTGTTTCAAACTATGTCCTAATCAGTATGGAGATCACATTCAATAAACAATTTTTTCTACTCCATTTTTCAGTTTCCTTCTTTGAGAACACCAATTATGAATTTTAGCCTTATTTCTCAGGCCGATCATTTTTTCTCTAATCCTAGTTGCTAGCATTCTGTTTACAACCACTTAATTTTCCTTTTAAAAGAAAAAAAAAATCCCGGGGCTCTTGTGTGGCACGGTCGGTTGAGCATCTGACTCTTCATTTCGGCTCAGGTCATGATCTCAGGTTCGTGGGGTCAAGACCCATGTCGGGCTCCACACTCAGCCTGAGTCTCCTTGAGATTCTCTCTCTCCCTCTGCACCACCCCCACCCCAGCTCATGCATGCACCCGCTCACTCTCTTTCTCTTTCTCCTTCCCTCTCAAAATAAATAAATAAAATATTAAAAAAAAAAAATCCCAACCTCCACGTCCCTTATGTTTTCAGCGGTGTCCCTTCAATTTCGTGTTTGCCTCACATGCTTCTCCCTCAGAACCACCCTGGGCAAGAGAAGCTCGCATCACCTGCCTGTGTAGCACGCCATTCCCATTGTTCTCTATTACAAGAACTGTCACTTCATACTTTGTCTTGAGATCGGTAGCTGTGAGCATCCTTTCTTGGCTTCTCCCCACATTCCCCATTTGGCCTTCACTGCTTTAGAAAGACATTCCTCACACATTACAGTTATGGATTAGACATGAAACACGGCGAGTGTGTTTTGGTTTTCTTTTCCTTCTTGCTACTTTCGTGATTGCAGAAGGCAGCATCCGTTTCACTAGGTGACCTTAAAACTGAAAGTCCCCTCAAGCACAGAAAGGAATGAAGTAATGATACATGGTACAGTGTGGATGAGTCTCAAAAAGAGGAAGAGAGAACTACCTCTACTTCTCTCTTCCCATGTGTTCATATCAAGGAAAAGTGATATGAGGATATAAAAGAAGGCCACCATCTGCATGCCAGAAAGAGAGCCTCACCAGGAACCAAATTGGATGGCACCCTGATCTCAGACTTAATGGCCTCCAGAACGGTGAGAAATTCACCCTGCTATTCAAGCCACCCAGACTGCTGTATTTTATTATGGCAGCCCAAACTAAGCCACTGAACTGTGTATTTTTTAATGATCAATTTTCTGTTATGTGAATTTTACCTCAATTAAAAAATACCTGAAAGTCCCTACACATCTTAGTTCCAATATCTGGCCCTATTTCTGCTACATAGGAGGCAAATAATAAATGGCTACTGAAGGAAGGAATGAATGAACACAAATCTCTGATGATGTCACTTCCTGTTCAGAACTCTAAATGAATGTCTACCACCAAGAGGAAAAGAAAATTGCAAATTCAAAGGATTCCTGTCCTTATTTGCCTTTGAGACTTCATTCCCATTCATTCCCATTATTATCATCCTGAAATGTTATTCCTTTCCACTTGTAATGACCCTATTCAATCTTCAGTCTCAACACCACTGTGACTCCTCCAGAGATCCAGCCTTTCCAGCCTATGCCAACCAGCATAAGTAAGCTCTGCTGTGCATCTGTGATACTGTCTTTAGGGATTTATTGCACTTATATACTGCTTTGATGATTGTTTATATGGACGCCCTAAATCCTCAATCATATTATAACCTTCTAGAAGGTAGGGACCACATTTTTAATATTTAAATTATTCACTGTACTCAACACATAGCTTTGCATAAAGAACATTTTCTTTTTTGGTTTTTTTTTTAAGATTTTTTTTTTTTTTTGAGAGAGAGAGAGAGAGAGCAGTGGGAGGGGCAGAGGGAGAGAATCTCAAGCAGACTCCCTACTGAGTGCAGAGGCTGATGCGGGTCTCACTCCCACGACTCGTGAGATCATGACCCGAGCCAAAACCAAGAGTTGGATGCTCAACCGACTGAGCCACCCAGGCACCCCAAGAACATTTTCTTTCTTTCTTTTCTTTCTTTCTTTCTTTTTCTTTTTAAGATTTTATTTATTTATTTAAAATGGACAGAGAGGGGGCATAAGCAGGGGGGAGTGGCAGAGGGAGAGGGAGAAGCAGACTCTGCTAAGCAGGGAGCCCAATGCAGGGCTCGATCCCAGACTCCAGGATCATGACCTGAGCCGAAGGCAGATTCTTAACCAACTGGGCCAGGCGCCCCCAAGAACATTTTTAATAATAAGTTTATCAGTGAACAAAAACTAATTTAGTTTAAAGAGGAAACTGGAAGAGCTAGTGTCCTGAGCAGATCAGTTAACCACTGAGCACTTTAAATGCAGCTACATGACACGGACAAAGTATTTAATATAAAGAGACTCCATAATAAATTTCATTAGCTTCACAGTATCAATTATCATCTCATCATTAATAATCCATAGCCACCTTAGAATATTTTAATAGTGTGATGGGTTTATCATTGCAAATGAGGATTTTTAAAAATAGGTTCATATTAAATTTAAAATAGCTTTCTGTCATTAAGGAGTTTCCAATTCTCTTATAACAACATCAGAAAATAACAGTAGGGAATTTCACATTCTATTTCTACACTGCTGGTATTGAGCAAACACCATAAAGGTTTACCAATTTTGACTGTTTTATAAATAACATTTATGAAATTTTTGTATAGTGGTAAATAATCAGATTTCAATTTAAAAGTTAGAACAAGGGCGCATTAGCAAAGTACATAATGTTCTTATTTCTCTACATATATGCAAATCCAAAAGCATATTAAGAGTGTGTCCTTTCGGACTAAGGTCAGTTAAAGGAACACAGCAAGAATGCCAGAAGCTAAATTTAGTTTTACCTCCATCGTTGCCTGAGAGGTAGAACATCTCTAATATGATGTCAAATATAAAGACTGCCTTAAGAACCATGAGAGACAATGGACTCTGAAAAACAAACTGAGGGTTCTAGAGGGGAGGGGGGTGGGAGGATGGGTTAGTCTGGTGATGGGTATTGAGAAGGGCACGTTCTGCATGGAGCACTGGGTGTTATGCACAAACAATGAATCATGGAACACTATATCTAAAACTAATGATGTCATGTATGGGGATTAACATAACAATAAAAAAATTTATTAAAAAAAAAAAAAAAAGACTGCCTTACCAGGTAATTTCTTCTCTAGTTGTTGCTGTTCCTCTTCTAAAACCGGTTCCTCTGGTAACCTCTGATCGACTGCCGTTGAGCTGATGATAGATACACCGCTGCCGGATCGAACGCGTCTGCAATTGTGGGAAAAAAGATTCACTAAAGCTGTCTAGGTAGAACTGAGCAAATTATGGAAAAGAATTGTTAAAGAGTATGCCACATCATGGAGTACATTTCATTTATAGCGAGGAAAAGATAAAGATTTGGTCCTCTTTATTTACAAAGAGTTTTTTAAAAATGAGTATGTGAATATCATCAGACTCTAGAGTGCCCAGCTCGTTCAAATGTGTAGAGCCATCCCCCAAATCAGGGCAATTCCAAAGGACTGAATTAGTGAATCATCATCACCTGGTCTAGAACAGTGCCTGGGTCACAGTCAAGTGCTCACTGTTGTTACCACTACCCTTTTACAGAACATTAAATCCGCCAAGGGAAGATGAGCAGCTCAGCTGAATGGGAGCACCTCTTTTCCCTTTACACAGTCTTTCTATCCATTTTATCTTATAATAAACACATGAAATAGTACACATCACAGGCCCTAAAACAAATCATTTAGGTTACTGATTAGTTTCACCTTAAGCCGTTAACCTTGCTCTTTTAAAGCAATCTACCTTTTCGTCAATGCTTTTCTATCAGCTTCCAGTCTTGCATCTCTTATAGTGATCCATGCAGCTGTCAGACCGCAGAAACACTGCCCAGCTACGGTTTCTTCCAACAGCCACAGATTTCTCGGCTCGCTCCATGTACGCACTGACAGCCATGGCACCCTTTCTCTTACTTTTATGGGGATCTCTGCACACAAGCCACCCCCCCCACCCCAGTCTTTGAAGAATCAGGACAGAAATTCTTACTTTTCTTTCTTTTTCTGTTCTCTGTGCTTGTAAGATTTCATATTTGTCTTTTAAAGTTAAAGCCATGAGACGTCGTTGTCTGAGAGGGGAGGTGTGCGGTGTGTGAAGGCAGACCAGTCACTGCACATTCCTCCCAACTGGACCTTGGTCTACTCTCTTGACAACTCCACTGAAACTGTGTTTCAGACCAGGATAATTTTCTTTAATTAGCTTCCTGATTATAATTTCTACATTGCCCGTATTTTGTTACCTAACCAGTGTGTAGAATTCACAGGCAGAATCTCCCTGCCTTAGTTTCTATGCACAGGTTAATATGGTTTTACTTTGTTAAAATTTTTGGTGAACTTTGATGAGATAGATGGGTACAAAAATCGACAACCTTTTGATGTTTTACTAATAGACTCGAACTATTTTAAAGAACGGAACAGGCCCGGGGTGCCTGGGTGGCTCAGTCGTTAAGCTTCTGCCTTCGGCTAAGGTCATGATCCCAGAGTCCTGGGATCAAGCCCCGCATCGGGCTCCCTGCTGAGTGGGAAGCCTGCTTCTCCCTCTCCCACTCTCCCTGCTTGTGTTCTCTCTCTCGCTGTGTCTCTCTCTCTTTGTCAAATAAATGAATAAATAAATAAATCTTAAAAAAAACGAGAACAGAATAGGCCCAAGATTAACACAGGACCTAGATAAGAACACTTTCTTGAATTCATGGATGTTTCATTTACTTGACAGGAATAAAAGTGACTAAGAGAGACAAAGCCAACAAAACCCAGTTTGAAATTCACATAGCAAATCCACAATTTCTTGTAAGAGTCAAAGGTTCCTTACCTAAAGGAAGGTGGAATGTACTCTGGAGGCAGGATAGGTGGCAGCGGCTGGCCAGACATAGCGACATCAATTAGGTGCATAGCCAAGATAAATTCTTCTGCTGTGAGTTTTCCATCTTGATCAATGTCAGAAAGATTCCTATTCAACAAAAAGTTAACCATATTCTAGTTTCATGAAAATGCATGTGTGTTACTATTCACAAGTGATTGAAATGTTCTGTTTCCTTATTCTGACTCTAGGCCAGTTGAGTCTCTCTGTGCCTCGGTTTATAAAAATAGTACCTATTTCATAGTACTGCTGCAAAGATAAAATGAAACAATCCAAATCGTTGGGATGGTGTTCAACATTCAGCAAATGTTAACTATGATTGTAATTATACTCTTCTCAAGCCTTGCCAGCCCATTTAAAACGTATCATACTCACATTCTGTGTGTCTTTAAACACTATGCTCGGCAAACTATCGGGTCAGATAGTAAACATTTAAGCTTTACAAGACATGGTCTCTATCACACTGAATTCTGCCCTTTTGGCAAGAAAGCAGCCATAGATACATAAGTAAATGGGCATAAAACCTCATTTACAAACCCAGGTGCAGGCCAAGTTCTACTCATTTAGGTTAGCTTGCCAACTGCTGATCTAGACCTACAAGGGTGGATCTTTATGGCCTTCAGCCGGAGTCAAGATGTTTGCTGCTCCTTAGTCTCAAGATTCAGTGGCTACCATTCCTCATAATCAACTTGCCCTGGTAGTTAATGAGAATAAAAAGATTTTTCCAGCAAGTCTAAGAACGGGATTTTACTTAATCACTTCTGGACACCAAAAAAGGACGCAAGACAACAAAGACGTTCACCAGAATGCCAACAAGACAGATGCTACATTGGGAAACTGGCTTTGCTGATGCCATAAAATCAAGAAATTCCTCTTAAATCTGAAATTTCCTTGGGTGGCATAAACCAGTTTTTATTAAAGGTATAATGTCCATACAGTGACATTTGCCCTTTCTAGAGTACCGTTCTGCAAGTTTTGACAGATTCAGTTGCATAACTGAATTCAGTTGTGTATCACAATATATAGAAGAGTTCCATCACCACGCAAAATTCTCCTGCATTTCTTAGTCACCCCCTTGCCTTGCCCACAGACCCTGGCAATGATTTCTTTTCTGTCCCTTGAGCTTTGTATTTTCCAGATGCCAGAATCCTGCCTGTTCTTCCTCATCGTCTCCTCCTTCCCATCCCCCACTACAGCAACTCCCCGGCAAATTCAATTAGAAGGCAGGTGGGATTCTTTTCCCCCCATACTTGCCTAAATAATGGCTGTAAACACTTAATTAAAATATCTTTCTATTGTATAGAAAGGGAATATGATACCATTCTAGTAGGAGAAGACTTAAGTATTTTTTTCAAAGAAGGCAGGTTATAAATGAGATACTGAAGCATTTCAATATACTCTAGTGTCACGAGAACACCTAATAAACTACCAATCAACCTCCATAAATGTTAGATCTCAAGTTTACATTTCAGAAGGTCCTAGGATACTGGTACATACCCAGACTTAAGAGATCTGGATGTGTCATATTAACTGGTCTATTATGTTTATTACCTGGTCTATTATTATTATATTTCAAAGGAAGACCCTTTAATACAAAGCAGAATGAACCAGGATGGGTGAAGGAACTAGAACTAGAGTATGACCACTTATGAAGCAACCATATCAATGGGCCCTATGGCAAAATCATGAACCTCGATTCATGCAATTAAAGTAATCAAAAGCTATGAAAAATCCTTACAAAATAGGGGCACCTGGGTGGCTCAGTCAGTCAAACCTCTGACTCTTGATTTTGGCTCAGGTCATGATCTCAGCGTTGTGAGATCAAGCCCTGCGATGGGCTCCATGCTGGGTGTGGAGCCTGCTTAGGATTCCCCCTCTCCCTCTGTCCCTCCCTCACCCTCCCTTCCTCCCTAAAAGAAAAAAAAAAAAAATCACTGCAAAATAGACATTTATGTGCCTTCTGATGAAAGTACACTGCAGTATCTCCGATGTAGTCTTGCCGAAAAAAAAAAAAATCAAACTTGAATCTGATGAGTGGTTCTCATGAGTGGGATGATTTTGTACCCCAAGGGACATCTGTCAATACATGGAGACATCTTTGATTGTCAAAACGGGAGATGGGGGGTCATGTTACTGGCATCTAGTAGGTGGAGACCAAAGATGCTACTAAACAATCTACAATACACAGAACAGCCCCCCACAATGAAAAATTATCAGGCCCAAAGGGTCAGTCGTGTTGAAGTGTAGAAACATTGCTCTAGACCCAATTACCCATACACAGGAAACCCCGGAATAAATTAACACAAGGAAGCAACCACCAAAAGATAGACTAGAAGAAACTACAGGATAAACAATCTGGGTTTTTCTGCTTTGGGGGGGATCAGAGAACATGGGGGAGTTTACAGAACACTTAAACCAACTGATGCAAAATATAGACTTATTTGCATGATTTGAACAAGTCAACTACAAAAAATTATGAGCCAATCTAACGAATCTGATCACTATCTGATTAACTTAATGATAAGATTTACTATTAAACATTTTTGGTGGACTACTGATAGGACAGTCTTCTTGAAAAAAATCCCTATCTCTTTTGGAAATACAAGCTAAAATATTTGCAGATGAAAACGATATAATCACTGAGATCTGGCTTAAAATAATCGGGAAGGAGGAGGGGAGAACCAGGACTAGTCACAAACTGAGACTTACCATAAACTGTGTGTTAGAGAATTCATTAATCTCTCTGCTTTTGTATTTTTCAAAATCAAAAAGGGGAAAGAGTAAGAGAGGTAATCTTCACAGATCATTGGAACATTAAGCATAATTCCTACATCCCCACCTATAAATATTGGTATTAATCTAAAGACCCATGAAGCCATACCAATTTAAGCCACTTTATACAAACCAAGGAACTTTTTATTCCTTACCATATTGAAGCCAGCTGGGCCTGTGGCAAACTTGATTGCATAAGAATAGTTCTTGCTTGGGGACCTAAACAGAAACCGGGGGAAAAAATATAAAGATGAATCAGCAAATCTTCACTGTCCAGGAAGACCAGTGTTGTGCACATAAAGCACTGTGCAACCTCACGCAATCACAATGCTTTAAACAATATTTGCTATTACCCAAGGGGCTTTTTCAACAGGAAATTAAGCCCCAATGAAAAGGAAAAAACAAAACAAAACAAAGCACACCACAGCATCTGGCACATACTCAATAAATTCTTGTTAAATGGATGGTTAATGAAAAAAGAGTATGTAAAAGATTAGAGTTTCAAAATGTAACCTGCCCTTTTATCCAGATTATCATCTCTATTTGTATCAGGCTTTTATTGACAAAGCTGAAACTTCTTGTCTCTAAACTCAGCATCTTCTGCCACTGTGTGCTGTCTCTACCAGGACCACTATCGGAGAAGATTCAGAGACTCTTAGAGGAGGAAGGACCTTAAGAGAGGACAACTCTTGTAACTGTTTCATACAGGCTTGAAAAAAAAAAAAAAAGGTCTTGTTCAAGGTTGCACAGATAGCTAATATCACAGCCATTTCTTATGTTAGCAATAAAGAATGCCTGGAATTCCAACTCTGCTCTCCAAATCACCTCTCATTTCTTAAAGTACTTGTAAATATCTTCACCTCTGGCATGAAACTGGGCTTAGATATCAGATAAAGTCTACAGTGGGAAATTCTGAGTGTTGAAATAAACCAGTGCTGGGAGAGAGACAACTATGTCTTCTATCCATCACTGACTCTCAAGGTGTGGTCCCAGGACGACCGATGGACCAAGGAATGGAGAGTTGTAGCAATTTGGTTGGGAAGATTGCCATGTATAAATTTTTGCTTTTAGCTATTTCATTTTTCAAATGGCACCTCATCAAAAAAAAAAAAAAAAAAAAACCACAAAAGTGGATGTGTTTTTGCAGAGCAAGCAGTAGCAGTTAGGGACCTCTGAGAATCGCCCCCAAAGTGTCAGCACAGGAAGTGCCCGAGAACTCGCCACGAGACTCAGGCAGGCAGTTTCCTCATTAGTTGGACCCAGTTTTCTCATTTCAGATGTCCTTTCCAGATTTACCAGTCTGTGCTCCATCAAATAAGGAACTATAACATGGAGCTTAATATAGTGCTAGCACATAAAAAATGCTAAATTAATGGTAGTTAATATTATAGACAATATTCGAACTTTGATTTACATATAAAATGTGGGCAGAAAAGCACACATGAACATATACATACGTATTTTCACATGCATACAGGTATACAGCTGAATTTTCCAAACTGAAAATGGTCAAGTAAATCATACCTAGATTATGAAACAGCACCCCAGAAACCCTATCCAGTTCCCCCCTTTTTTTAAGAGAAGGGGAGGTGGGGGGTAGAGAGGGAGTGGGATAGAGAGAATCTGAAGCAGGCTCCACGCCCAGAGCAGAGCCCAATGAAGGACTCCGTCTTACCACCCTGAGATCATGACCTGAGAGTCAGAAGCTAAACCAACTGAGCCACCCAGGCGCCCCAGCTCCAGCTCCCTTCTAATCATCCCCCCGACCAAGTGCTGCCCAACTTCTAACAGCACAGTGTGCCCTTGGTAAGTCCGGCTTATTCTGTTCCACAAACTGTATGCAATTGTAGGACATTAACCCTAACTGTTGTGTGGTATATCATTTTGTGAATATGTAACAATCTATGTATCCATTCTGTTGATGGGCATTCAGATAGTTCTCAGTTTGAGGCTATTATGAACAGCGAACCTTCTTGGTTTTGGCAAACATATGTACACATTCCTGTTGGACGAGTGAGTGTGTGTGTGTGTGTGTGTGTGTGTGTGTGTGTGTTGGTGTCTATGTACTGGGAGTCTCTGAGAAGCAATCTTTTTAAAATTAATGTGAAAAGCTCTAGAAGTTCTGTGGTACACTGGAATGAGGAAAGTACACTGATCATTTTGTGTAGTCTCTAATATTGTACTTAGCATGTTGGAACATAAAAATAGAATTAGCCAAACTTTAGTGAATGCTTTAATTGATACTTGTAACAATTCTCTCCACTTCAGAACTACATAAAAGGAAGATAGTATTTCACCTACTACCAATAAAAAGTGTAATAATAAACAAACAAAAAGAACTAGTTCTGGACCTAGATGGGTAGCAGGAGATTTGGATTCCAGTCCTAACTCTTCCTACTCCCTATGACATTAACAAAAGTACTTTCACTCTCTAAGAGTAAGTTCCTTCCTCTCTAAGTGGGGGAAATGATCTGGAACAGCGATTGGTAAGACACAGCCCACAGGCCATATCTGGTCCCCCCTCTGTGTCTGTAAATAAAGTTTTCTTGAAACACCCCCATGCCCATTCACTGGAGCGTGACACATGGCTGCTTTTGAACTAGAATGGCACAGTTGAGTAGCTGTGACAGACAAAATGTAAGCCTAATACGTTTATGGTTTTGTTCTTTATAGAAAAATTTTATTACCTACCACACTAGAAGACCACAGCTTTTTGCAATTCTAATACTTGACTCTGTACGTCCTAAGACAAGGAGTTGTGAAACATCAAAATAATCACCAACACCTAAGACAGCCTCCTAGCATAATAGAACAGCATAAAATTGAACTCTTGAGTACGGAGAACTATCCTGTGGAAGCCCACATCCATAAAAAAGATATCAGTTTTGGGGTACTGGCTTCTATGGAAACATTATGGGGATAAACAGAAATCCCAAGTTCATAAGCCCTACTATGGGCACCCATGTTTGTGTAGGGAAGCACGCACGGGAAAGACAGAAATAATTAAATGAAGTTAATACTTTATCTCACACAATGCCTATCACTTCAGCTTTTGTGATTAATATAAATAACCAAAGGGCATATTCATCATTTCATAAGGCAAGATTAATAAAATCCCTCTTTGAGGAGAGGCTAGCATTGCTAAGATTGCCAGAATTCTACAGCTACTTACATTATCTTGATTAAAGAATGGGCTCTCTCTATTTTTTAAGACTGTCTCTTTTAAGAGCATATAATAGCATACACATCAAGTTGTGAAGGAACGAGGGGGTACCCACCTAAACAGGTGTATCAGCTAAATTAACCCAGGTAATCACTGGGGTAAAATCTGCCACTGCTAGATTAGCTTTACTGCCCACAGTGGACAAGCCTGGATCACAAGCTCAGAGATTAAGTATGCAGAGAAACATGAGCAAAATCTGCTCTTTCAGGTATATTTCAAATTTTACTGTCTACCTCATATATTAAAAGTTCTAAATATTTAAGTGCTTGCGTCATTATCTTTGGGATGAAGACACTGCACTTCATTCATAAAACACAGATCCTACACCAAGAAAGAGGACTGCTACATCAATGTCTCATCTGGATACTATTTTAATTAATTCACAGCAAACACCAACAATGCTTGGAAGAATTGTTCTCAGATTCACTGACAACATAGTTCTGGGTCTGTATGGAGCGCTGGTGTGAAACAGACCATGTCGAATTATACTTAAAACTATCCTACTGAATATTCCTTCAGTGCCTGTGTAAGCTGGACTGGTTTCCCACAGTATGTATAAAAATGACAGCGATGTTTTAGCAGAGTGAGCGTGGCATTTAGAAAATTTGTGTATAATTACAATTTGCCCCCTCGGATATAAATATATACTTATTTGAGAAGACTGCTGAGATCCTTTTTTAGGGATAAGGCTCAAGATTAGATCAGACCCTTCCAAATCTCACCCAACGCTGATATTTTTTAACAGGCGAACTTTTCTTTTGTAAGTAAAAACTGCAATTGTTAGGTCAAAGCAGCGCAAAAAAAGATAGTAAGAGTCAGAAATTTAAAATACCTTTCTCCACGTCAGGAAAATTCACTCTTTCTCCTGCCTTCTGTACTGTTAAAGGGCAGTCACATTCTTTCCCTTCTCAATGTTCAGATCAGAGGTATCTATTCTCCTTATTAAAATTACACTTTTCTTTAGAATTCTCTCATCAATTTTGAGAAACGCTTCTGGATTGTACCCTAAAATCCTTTCTACTGATATAGATAACAGAATCTTTTTGTTTTTTCTTTAAATCCATGGAGGTCATATAACTTAACTCTGACCTCTTGTACAAGAAATAATCTAACTAGGTAAAGTGACCTCCAGCTAGTTAGGGGCAGAGGCAGGTTCCAAGCTCCCCAACCAATTACCTTCACCCTGCAAACTGCCTTAAACACAGGCTCTTTGAGAGACACTTTCAAGTTCAAGTACAAAGCTGGACTTCAGAACCAGCTTGGGTTTCTAGCAGTGTTTCTGTGCCAGTGCTCTGATGGGCATACTAGTGCTGTCCGCTGTGCAGCAGGATCCTGGGTCTATGTTCCATTTACCAAGAAGCACCAGGGTCAAAGCCTGAGGCACTGGAGAAGAAAGTGTAAGTGTGCTGTTATCAGGAGATGAGAACTCAAGATAAGAACGACAATGAAAACCATGTTTCGGAAAAAAAGCAAATAGAGAAAGGCATTTGGAGACCATCTACGGTCCAACACCTGGAAGCAATCTGCATTTGGAATCAAAATCATATTTCACTAAATTAATTCTCATTTGTAAAATACCTGTTAAGTGTCCACTCATAGTTTTGTCATGACTATTGAATAACTGTCTGTATTTCAGTCTGGATGACTGAGGGACAGCCCACTCTGCCACGGGAGGGACACTGTGGGGAAAGAGGATGAACAATGAGGAACATATTTAAATTCTTTAACAACAGTAAACTAAGAACTTCCCTAGAAAACAGCTTTAACATTTCATTCACTTTCTAATCACTACTTCTGGATTTTCTGTAATGAGTATTTCTGAATTTTAAGGTTAGAAACATTTCTCTCAAAACAGACACGCTCGTTATTTTTCCAGAATCAAGGGAAAACACAACAGACCAAGTGACTGTTCCCAAGTTACAGATACAATTCATAATTTAAAGGTTCTACAAAACACGGAAAAATCTCCTTGTCACTGAAGTGATACACTAATGCCCAGGCTTTTCCAAACTTCTAGAAGTTTTCTTTCAGCTTAAAAAGCAATACTGATAGCAAACAGATAACTGCCTTTAAAGGTATTCATTCTCTAATATTTACAACTTTCTATTTAGCAAAACACATTAACTTCTTAATGAAGGGAAATCACTTCATTCTGGGAAGTTTCAATTCCCACAAATGCTGAGAGAACAGAACCTGTCCAGGGTCACGGTGAATCAGGGGAGCGGTAATGGAAGGAGCTTTGCCTTCTTGCCGGCAATCCAGTGCTGACCTTTCCCTGCCCAAGTGCATCAACTCTGACCCAAGGAAACCGCTACCAGCAGTCAGAGGGGTCTACGCCTCCTTAGTGATCAGGTCTCAGGGTAGTTCCTCACAACTATCACACTGGTACCTACGGCTTATCGGAGCCTGGTGTCTAAATAGGGCAATTTAAACACAACGGCTAAGCTCTCAGTAAAAATAGCATTCCACTTCCAGGACAGATTATAACTAATGTCCCATTTGCAATTTCCTTTGATTTCAACAAAAATATCTACTTCTCATACATAAAAGCAAAATTTTAATCATAAATTAATTAAACCTTAGTCATCATTTATATTATACTTAAAAATACACACTTCATAAAGTATAGGAAACAGATCCCAAATACTTGAAAAGTATCTAATTATATTCACCTTTTCAATTATTATAAATTTCTTAGTAAAAAATACTTACCAAGATCGATTCTGCTGTGAGTAATTCTGCAACAACCTTCTCATTTTAAACTAACTAATATTTTGCTGATTCCCACTTTTGCCTACTTGTAAAAGCTAATTATCTTTCTCTTGCACCCCAGGAATATGGGGTGTTACACACAGAAGCTGCCCCAGATTATACTTATCAAGTCATAGTTTTCTGCTGAGACTTTCCTGAAAATTTAAATGCACGAAAAACTTCATTAACAGGTAACCAAAAACTACATGCCACATTCTAAAAATTTGCCGGAAATTTAAATTATTGAAAAGATGACTACCAAAAAAACCCCCAAACCAGTTGTCTTAATAGCATTAATGTTTGCTAATACTGATTATTTGTTCATTCTTATGTCACACATCAATTTTAAGGCAGGCTTAAAAATCTCTTGTGGAGAGGCACAGAAAACTCAAAACTTCAGCATGGTAAAGGAGAAAGACTAACAAAGAAGGAATTCAGTGTTAGTTTACATCTCAGCTCTGCCTTGCGGTAAAATGCAAACCGTCAGTGAGGATTCTAACCTCTCGGGGTTTTCTTCCTCATTCACAATTCTGAGAGTATCTACTGCAGGTGACTGGGGGCTGAGTGGGATGAATGAGGTGTTTGGCAAATAGATGCTCAACAATATTCCTGAGTCACAGGAGTAAAACCTTAATTGAGTGGAACGCAAATATCTGTATACCACCATTAACTCAAGTTTCCAGAGCAAACTTCCATGGTTAGGAACTCATGCCTTAAAATTAGAAAGAACTCAGTTCAACTCCTGTCTGTCACTTCTGAGTTAGGCTATTTTGGGCAAATTACTAATGTCTCTGAGCTTCCTCCTTATCTACAACATAGAGAGAAGAGGGAGGATCCATCTTATAGGGAGGATGGTGAGCATTCCAAGAGCTAATGTGCATAAATCAGCATTCGGCATGGTACTTTTCAGTTTATGAATTTCCTTTAAATCATTTTATAAAGGGTTATAAATTGTTCAATTATATTCAACACGCTCTTCTCTTGAAAGTGGGAAAATGACTTGATTCACTTAGGAAAGGTTTCTAATGAGGACTAAAACAAGAAAAGATGGAAACATCTTCACTTACATCCCCTTTTAACTGCAAAAGTTTGGAGATGGCTTACAAAGAGACTTAACGTTTCCTCTTAGTTCAGCAGTATGCAAGGGGGAAATTAAAGGTAAAAGGAAATAAAAATAAGAAAGATAATATGAAACTAAGATTGGTCAAAATATAAGCAGTAAGGTCGTATCAGCTTTGCCAAAACTGGGCCACATATTTGATCAGTAACGACTGTCCGCTAATCTGAATAATTCATTTCATAAAAGGTGGTTTTAAATAATTGAGTGGAACAATTAGGTTTTAAATAAGGTTTCAGTAACAATCCACACAGATTCCATGAGATTATCTGAGATAGAATAAAAAGAAGGTGGACTGTGGCTCTAATCTTCACCTAAAAAATTTTATACATAAATTCTTAAATGATTAATACAAAATAGTTAATTTTCCCCTCCTACCTGGAGTTCGATTTCAATATTTTTAAACATTAGTAAAACTGGTACCTATTTGTTTTCCTTGCTAAAAAAACAACACCCAAAGCTTTTTGAGGAAATGTCATGTTCTTTATTTATCATCTCTGCAATACATAAGTGATAAAACCTGGTAACATTATCCAGAACTAATTATTGGCATCCTACAAAACAGAAGATAATAAAGAAGTAGCTAACTCATTTTCAGTTTTAGGAGTTAATCAGATAATGGCTTTAACTCAACTGCCCAATTAAAAACAAGCACACTTACCTAGCCACATCGAATGACTGTGCCTTCTGTAATTTAGTGTTTAATTGTGACCCGGGACCAGATCTACTAAAGGAAGAGCTCTTTGGCAATGTGGCTGCTGTAAAAATAAATAAATGTTGAATAATTTTAATCCTACAAAGAAAAGAAACATTTCCTTACTAACGAAAATGAGAATACACAGTCACCAAACCTGAGGCAGAAATTAGTCTTCCCTTATCACCCAGGACTCAAAAAAGAGTTATTCCCTCCTCGCTCCCTGCCCCTTGCCAAAAAATTTTCCAGATTTACTCATTCATTCCTGCTGAAAATCACCTTCCTAAGTAGAAATGTTTACAGTCCATGGATTTAACTCTTTGTTAAATGTTTTGTATCACATTTTATGGGATCTATACAGATAGGTAAAGAAACAACAGCTTGAATACATAGGATATGGCAGTTCCTTAACTGTGCTGAAAGTATGAGTTCCAGACAGAAGAGCCAGGAAGTCCCAGCCTTGCAGTCCTGGCCACACAACATGGGATGCTAGGGAGGATCAGCAGCTTTTGTGTCTGATTCTCATTTGGGCTGGTGGTTAGCGGTGAGCCAGGGAAAAACTCTGAGCCTTAGCCTCATCCCCCTCATCCCTGCCTACTATCTTGCAACATTTGCCATCAGCCACAAATGAAAGAAGACAGAGCACATGGATTCACAGATACTACTGGAAAAGCAACTGCAATAACTTTCTCAGCTGTCATTATCTGCGGACATGGTCACAAATGAAAGGTGAAATACATGGGACAAGAAAATCTTTTTAAAAAAAAAAAAAGGAAAGGAGAAAAGGTGGAACATTTAGATTCTTTGGCAGACAGATCTTGACAGATGTAAGAAACCCAAGAAGCTGGGCAGAGAAATAATGATTCAAATATAATCATTACCCATGGCTAAAACCCAGGCCATCCTCACTACTGAATTACGCAGACACATCCAAAGTACTTAAAAAAAAAAAAAAAAACTTCCCCCAGGGGCTTCTGGGTGGCTCAGTCAGTTAAGCATCCGACTCTTGGTTTGGGCTCAGGTCATGATCTCGGGGTCGTGGGATCAAGCCCCGAATCAGGCTCCACACTCAGCAGAGTCTGCTTGTGCCTCTCCCTCTGCTCCTCCCTCTGCTCTCTCTCAAATAAATAAAATCTTTTTTTTTTAAAGATTTTATTTATTTATTTGACAGAGAGGGAGAGCGAGCAAGCACACAAGCAGGGGGAGCAGCAGAGGGAGAGAGAGAAGCAGGCTTTCCGCTGAGCAGGGAGCCCGATGCGGGGCTCGATCCCAGGACCCTGGGATCGTGACCTGAGCTGAAGGCAGACGCTTAACCCACTGAGCCACCCAGGTGCCCCTAAATAAATAAAATCTGTAAAAAAAAATACTTCCCACATTGGATAAGAATCTACTAACATCTGTAGACCACATCTACAGTTTATGCTTTCTTTTCATTAACGGGAAAAGACTTTTAAGTCTCAAAATGAAATTAACTACACCAGGAACTTTTTAATCCTTTCCTTCAATGAAGAGCAGGTAATACTCCACCCTTAATGTATCTAGCCATTTAATAAATGTCCTTCTCCCTTCCACCTCATTCACTACACCTCCTCAAAAAAAAAAAAAAAAAAAAGGAATATGCAGTTTTCCTTTTTCTCCCCCCACATAATCCTACTCCTAAGGGAATGGCTTATTTATCAGCAATTCATAGCAGCTGAAGAAAAGTAGTCGCTTACTTATGGAAATAGTAAATGTTCGATTACTACCCAAACTTGACTTGCTCTTGTCAAGCCCTGGAAAGGAAGTTAGGCTCTTGGTTTTAGCTGTTGAGTTGACCTTCGCCCATAATGGTACCAGAGCTCCATCATTTCATTCTCCTTTACTTCTCCCTGGCCTAGCAGAGCCCACTTACTATGTCAGAAAAAAAATGAGATATTAAATTTGCAAAAGGAAGATACTTTCCTCTGGAACCAAATGCCACTCACATATAATCCGAAAGTGAAGACAGAAGATTTAGCTAGAAGGAAGAGTTAAGATACACGTTGTAAAAATTCCGTCTGCGGGTGCATCAGGTCACGTACCAGGATGAGCAAATGCAGGGAGAGGCTGTATGACAGGGGGAGCCCCGTTAGCCAGGGGAGGCACTGCTGCTGTAGGAACAGAAGATACTAGAGGTGGAGACATCCCCACAACTGGAACGGGTCCCATTGGCACTGAAGCGACGGCTGCGAGCGGCGGCATGCCGGCCATACCTCCTATACCTAGGAAGGAAGAATTCCGACAAAACTCACGCGGAATCACTGGTCCACATTCAACGATAATTAAGCCAAGAGTGTTTGAAGAAACAAATCACTTCCCAGTTGTAATACAGTCCCATTTAAAATATAAATTCAGAAAAAAATACATATATAAATTCAGATTAATCATTTTGGTGAATACCAAAAATTATGTCAAGGATCACATCGTAAGGGCACAAGACCCAACTTGAAGAGGGACCTACGGGCCAAAGTTGAGGATCAATAAGAATAGTAACTGTAATGGAATGAGAATTAAATTTACGAATTCATAATGATATTTAAAAACAAACAAAAAAAATCCTAATTGGCCATCATAGGTAATAAATGTATTCTGAAAACTAGTATAAATAAACGAGGAAAAGAAATGAAGCATCCACCCTGCCTTTCCTTTACATACTGAACCTCAGAGTAACCAAACATTTGACAGGGAAGTTTCTCTTTATAGAAGTATTCTAACCAGAGTGAAGAAATGATAGAATGAAATAAATGTTTCCTTCCTTTTTTGTTTCTTTGCCTGAGCTTGTGATACTGTGACATAGTAAGAAATACATATCTGGTCTTGGTCCCCGGTTCCTGGTTCCTGGTTCCTGGTCCCTGGCAGAGCTCCTAAAACCCTTGTGATTTCCTGACTCACAGGAACATCTTTTGTTACAACATTTGGTCTTTGCCCCTGGTTCCTGACACAGGAGCTTCTAAGACCCCTGGAATCTCTGGAGTGGTAAGAGTGTCTTTTTGTATTCGGATAGGGTGACTTGGTGGCTGGGGGCCCCTAAGCAGATGCAGGACAGAAGCTGGTCATGGGCAAGACCACAGCATGGTTAGTGGGGTGCAACTTTCGATCCTATCCCAGCCCCCCCACCTCCACACAGACCTCAGGGGAGGGTAGAGGGGCTGGAGACTGAGCTAATCAATGGCCAAGGAAGGATGTAATCAATCACACCTATGTAATGAAGCTTCCATAAAAACTCCTACACTATAGGGTTTGGAGAACTGCCACGCTGGAAAACACAAGCACATGCTGGGAGGGTGGCACACCTCGACTCCATGGGGACAGAAGCTCTTCCACTCAGGACCCTTTGGGGCCTCGCTCTGATATACCTCTTCATGCGCCTACACATCTGTATGTATCCTTCATCAGATCCTTTACAACAAACGTTGAGTTTTGTGAGCTGTTCTAGCAAATTACAGAAAGGGGAAGCAGGGTGTGTGGGAGCCTCTGACTTTGTAGTCAGGTTGGACAGAAGTATGGGTACCCTGGGGACCCAGCGCTTGTGACTCATGTGTGAAGTAAGGGCAGTGTCGTGGGACCGGGCCCTTGCACCCGTGGAATCTGACATTAACTCCAGCAGTTAGTCAGAGTTGAGTTTAATTATAAGATAATAAGTTAGTGTCCAGAGAGTTGGAAAATCGGGTGGCGTGGTTCTTCTGGACACAAAATTCTTGGCTTAGTCTTTCCTTGATAATCCTAAATATGTCACTCCATTTTCTTCTGAGATAAAGCACTGCTGTAGGGAAGTCTGAAGATATTCTAATTTTCTTTCCCTTGTAAGTCATGTGCTTCCTTTTTCTACATACCCAAGTAATTTTTTGTTTTACTAACATTTATCTTAGTGCTGGTTTCTCCAGGCTGATATTCTCGAGCACATGATAATCCTCTTTCAAACACAGTTTCAAATCCTTTATTTCCAGGAAGTTGTCTTCAACTAGTCTTTACCGTTTGTTCTCTTCCCTTGCTTTGGTTCCCTTCTTTAGGGACTCCAACTATATTCAATTTCCTTTGCCTTCAATATTGGTCACTTTTTCTCAAATCCTTATTATCTCTTGTTAATTTTGTTTTCATTCTTGAAATCTTCCTCTTTACACCTTCTGTTTCTCTTGCAATAGCATCTCTTGTGCTGCTTCTAGTTTCGTCTCCATTTCTGAAATGACTTTTTTTTTCTTTCTCCTTCTTTCCTGAGTTCTGGCGCCTTGTTTCCGAGGCTTTAAAATTCTGACTGTGTTGGTCTTCCATGACTTGTGTCATCTTCTTAGTATTTTTTTAGCTTGTTTTGAAATCGCAGGTTACCGGGGCACCATCATTCTTCACAGGGGTGTTATTCAGCTCTTTCTTCTCCTTTTTCTAATAATAACTTTGTGTGGGATTTGACCTTGCCTGATACTTCCTGTAGCTCATTTTTATGTGAGTCTTGCTTCCTGGGATTTCCAGCCTCTATTCTCCACCCCCACGTTGGTCTGGACCTTCTCCTTCTTTCGTGTCTGTGTCGCTGCCCTGCTCAATTTGGATTCCACTCCCAGTCATTTCTCCTCAGTGTGGGGATTTGTCACAAGTGGAAGCCTTGCTGGGCCAGCTTTTAAATAGCTGCTACGAAGATCATCATCCTCTTACCAACTGACTACCTTTCCTGAATATTTTCTAAATATTTCTAAAGAAATGCATCTAACGGAGGCTGTGTTTTGGATACATCTCTCTTGAGTATGCTAAATCTTAATTCCTGAAATTTTCCCACCTCTCCTCAACCATTGGGTTTTCCCTCTCTTCTCTAAAAATGCAGGGGCACTTCCCATCCTAAACACAGCCTTCAGCTGACATGCTCCTCCAGGTTTCTCTCCCCTTCACAGTAAAACTCTCCCCTCTTCTAAGCCTCCAATCAGGATTTTGTCTCTACCACTCCAATGAAACTGCTTTTCAAGGTCATCTTTGTCAAATCCAATCACTTTTCTGTCCTAGTCTTCCTCAGTCTCTCAGAAGCAGCTCCAACAATAGAATGCTCCCTCCTTGAAAAATGTTTTCTTGGCTATTAGGACACCAACCTCCTCTTGCTTCTTCCCTTTTACTACACCTTTAAATGTCACAGCATGGCAAGGCTTGGTCCCAGGTCTTCTGCCTGCTCTAGCTACACATTCTAAGTATTTCATCCAGCCCCAGGGCTTTCAATGCTATCTATATTCAAATTCTCCCAGAGCTGATGGATCCCTCCTCTGAGATCCAGACCCATGGATTCATCTGCCTCCTTGGAAATCCACTAAACCCCTCACACTTAACAAGACCAAAACCTGATTTACTTTTCCTCCAAAAATCCCTGCTGAGTGGGGAGCCTGCTTCTCCCTCTCCCTCTGCCTGCCTCTCTGCCTACTTGTGTTCTCTCTCTCTGTCAAATAAATAAATAAAATCTTAAAAAAAAAAAGGAATTACTCTGTGTGTAATATTCTTACCTCCACTGAAGGAAGAAGATACCAGGCACACTCACAGAATTTCCTGGAATACAGCTGGCTGCCCTTGGGGAAGTCACACTATCACTCACTACATCCCCTCTCCTCTCAACAGAGGAAAGTTGAAGAAAATGGTTGCTCAACCCCCAGCTAGCCTTAATTCCACGTGTTAACATGTGCCTCAGCTCCCATGCAGACCACAAACCGTGGAACAGTGACGCTCCATGCCACCCATATGGTTTGGTGAGAATGAAGGTGGGAAGAGAGAAGGTAGTAAGGAAACCAAGAGCCTTTGAAAAACTGTATGTCTGGACAGGCTCTATCTCCCTCTTTAGGAATATGCAAATGTTCACCTTCTTGGAATCTTGGTTCTCTCATTCATGTAAGAGGGCTAATAATTTCTGCGGATTTTAGGGTTATTGTTGTGACCAAATAAAATACGATTCGTGAAGGTATAAGATGTCAAACGGCCAGGAAATGCATGGTCAGGGAATTTTTACTATTAACTAGAAAGTAATGATCCTAGTAACAAATGATTTTCTTCTCAAGTAGCCACATAAGAAGTGTAAAAAAAAAAAATCATCTTGGGTTGAGCTGAGAGGTGGTAACTAGAAATACTAGCAAAGGTCAGATGTTTGAGCAAAGCTAAGCAAACCTGGTTAGGACACAATGTACTTTTAAGTTCTCTCATGTTCAGATATTGTCTGGTGATTAGCCTCTTGAAAATAATTTACTGAGGATGTCAGTGTGACGAAAAGGAGGGGGAGGAAAGGCAGTAGAGAAGCCCCACAGAGGAGCTCAGGACTGACTGGCAGAATGGCGGCTCAGAAATCCCAGGTTCCCTTGGAGGCAGGGGCAGCTCACTTAAACAGCAGTAAAACCCCCTGGGGCAAGCGAGGCTGCAACCTCATGGAAATAAATCAGCAGTGACTCTAGAGCGGAAAGTGCTGCTGCAGAATGGAATAAGAGAAGACATATTAAATGTTAGGGGAAGAATCTCTGACCCCCCGGGTTTGAGGGGAAAAGAGGAAATGGGATGCCTCTGGTTATTTGACTCTCTGTCCCCCCTGAGGTATCTTTTTGCAGCACCGGAAGGGAAGCCAAAAGAAAACCCAATACCCTTTAGCTGTTTTATTTTTTTATTTTATTTTTTTTAAGATTTTATTTATTTATTTGAGAGAGAGAGAATGAGAGACAGAGAGCACGAGAGGGAAGAGGGTCAGAGGGAGAAGCAGACCCCCCGCTGAGCGGGGAGCCCGATGTGGGACTCGATCCCGGGACTCCAGGATCATATCCTGGGCGGAAGGCAGTCGCTTAACCAACTGAGCCACCCAGGCGCCCCCTTTAGCTGTTTTAACCCATGGGTCCTGACCAAAGGTTGGCTACAGGGACCTTCAGGGATTCAGAGCCACCTGCACTTAAATAAGCTGGCTAATTAAGGACTGAGGACTGTGAACACACTATGGACAAGGCCGACAAGGGCCCTGGTCACGTGGAACGGTCTGTATGTACTCCTCACCTCTGCTCTTCCTAGCCTTTGCTCATGTGTGATCTCCTGAGTTTCTTTCTTTCTCTTGGATCACGATCCTTCTTGCCTGAACCCAAACCTGCACCCTTCCCTTTATGACCACAAGTCTTGTGGCTAAACCTCACCAAAAGAAAGGCAATGCATAGTTTTTAACTGTAAATCTATTAAGTAAAACTACAGCATTTATTTATCTCAGCTTATCATTAATTGTATCAGAGACAACCTCCCTTACTCTTGACTGCCCCCTCCCAAACCTACTTCATATCACGTGTCATCAGATCTATCAGGAGGAAGGGAAACTCTAGCCACAATTTCTGTGTTTTGTTAAAACCGTCTAAGAATTTTCTGATGAATCAGATATTAGATCTGATTACTGTAATCTTTAAATCAACCTAAATCATTAAAGTCTAGGGTGAGAACAGAGAAGAAATCAGAACTCTTGGTGACCTTAGTCAATTAATTACTGATTACTTTTTAAGAAAAATATCTGGCTAAAAGGTATCTTTTTACCGAATTGTGTTTTAAACTGAGATACCATTTATTTTGTCCTGCTTCATTTTGTTCCAAGAAAGCATTTAATGTAGCCAGTGTCTCAATACTATGAATTTAAAAATATGTTGCTAGATACCATTATCCAGAGGAGCTGTGTAGGCGCAGGGGAAACCAGAGGCTATGCAACAGAAAGCCCAAGGGAAGCACAGGGCATTGTGAAGGGTCAAGGACGCAGTAAAAGCAATGAAAAGACCCAAGATGCAGTAGCAGACTGCAAGTGTATTCCTTTTACCCTGACCGTCTGGACCTTTGCTTTCATTCTGATTACTAGCATCTGTTAAAAAGAAAACCACAGGACCCAAATGGGGTCACTCGGGCCAAGTCACCAAACCTGGGGCTTAATACCCAAGCTAACGGCAGAGTCAACCTCCCCCAGCAACACTGCCTTAAGCAGTCGGTCAGGAATTTTCAGATCAGCACCAGGGAGGTCATCTGTCCCAGGGGCCCTCTCCATCGCCCAAAGGAAGACGAGGTAATTGACCTGATAAAACCCCCTGGCCTTCCACTCCAGGGAAAGTGATCTTGCCAGGTACAATCCTTTCTTTTCTTTTGCTAACAACTTTCTTGCCCCACCCTCCTTCCTGTAAAAACCTTCCATTTCAGACAACTGTGAGCTCCTCTCTACTTGCTCCAAGGGATGCTGCCCGATTCAGGAACCACTTAGTAAAGTCAATTACAACTTCAAATTTACTCAGGTGAACTTTTGCTCTTTAACACATGCTAGGGTTCGAATGTGAACATGGTCTTCTCCTCCAGCATTATCCGCCTGCAGAGGACCAGGACCATCATTTTTTGGACAGAACTGCCTCCTAGAGTATCACAAGGCTACAAACTGCAGAGGGGAAAAGGGGAAAAATTATTTTTAAGATCTACAAAGAAATATAGGAACCAAGTCCTTTTCAGACTTACCAAAGGCTGGTGCACTAGAAATAGCAACGGGCTGCTGTTTCATGACAGGGGGAAGTGCAGAAGGGAGCTGATATCCTTGCAGCTTGAGTTTGATGAGTTTCATAGCTATGGAAAACTCCACTTGATCCATTCGTCCATCATTGTTCATATCAGCTAGTGCCCTGCAAACCAACATCGAGGGCGAGGAATGACTCTGACCATAAAAGAAACTTTCCTAAACCACCCTTCCCACCCACGCTTGTCAGCCCTGGGGCAAACAGAAGAGAGGAAAACCAAACAGACCAAACCAAACCAAAACTTGTTTACCAAGCTATAGGGAGTAACCTGGGAATACTGACAAGGTTTTGTATAAAAGTAAAATACTTTCTATTGTGTTATTCTTTACTTATAGGATACACGAAGTAATTTTTAGTCTGAATGCCAGGATATGTACTTTGGATATCAAATGGGATTCTTTCTGAGGTGGGGAAAAATGTTCTAAAGCCGGATAGTGGCCATGACTGCATGGCTCTGTGAACACACTAAAAACCAGTGAATTAGACATTTAAAAAGGGTGAATTTTATTGTGTGAATTATGTCACAATAAAGATGTTAGGGAAAGGGGCACCTGGCTGGCTCAGGGTCAGGAGTTCAAGCCCCATGTTTCCCCTAGAAAGTTATTAGGGGGAAAGGGTAGGAAAAGAGAGTTTATTTCTATGGATACTTGACTAGACAGCACCAACTCCTCTGTGGGGTTACACGAACCTCACCTTGGAGACTATGCTACGATATAGTTCTACTACCTTTAAAGATGTGAACATTAATTAAATGAGCTTACACATGTAAAAATGGTACTCAGGCATAAATGATCAAGTATAACTTGCAATGAGTGTTTTCTTCCCCAGGTTTTAATTTTTATTTTTTCTTTCTTTCCTTTCTTTCTTTTTTTTTTTTAACTGAAGTAGATTTGACAATGTTATGTTAGTTTCAGGTGCAATGAGCTTTAAGCATAGTCTCTCAAAGAAACTTAATAAGCAAAAGAAAAGGTTTTTACAAGTGGAAATGACTTTATGCAAACTACAACTGTACATATTCACAATTAACCTCTTTTTACGACTGAGCCACTCAGGTGTCCCTCCCACAATTAACCTCTTTTTAAATTTTTTTCTTTCTTTTTTTTTTTTTTAATTTTATTTATTTGACAGGGAGACAGAGAGAGAGGGAACACAAGCAGGAGGAGTAGGAGAGGGAGAAGCAGGCTTCCAGCTGAGCAGGGAGCCTGATGCGGGGCTCGATCCCAGGATGCTGGGATCATGACCTGAGCTGAAGGCAGACGCTTAACCGTCTGAGCCACCCAGGCGCCCCCTTTTTTAATTTTTTTAATTAACATGTATTGTTTCAGGGGTACAGGTCTGTGATTCATCAGTCTTACACAAAACCCAGTGCTCACCACAACACACACCCTCCCCAATGTCCATCACCTGGCCACCCCCCTCCCCTCCAGCAGCCCTCACTTTGTTTCCTAAGATTAGGAGTCTCCTATGGTTTGTCTCCCTCTCTGGTTTTGTTTTGTTTCATTTTTCAACTCTTCTGCATGAAAAATGTTCATCCCTTGGGGCGCCTGGGTGGCTCAGTCAGTTAAGTGTCTGCCTTTGGCTCAAGTCATGAAACCAGGGCCCTGAGATCAAGCGTCACACTGGGCTCCCTGCTCAGCAGGAAGCCTGCTTCTCCCTCTCCTCCCTGTTCATGCTCTCTCTCGCTATCTCTGTCTCTCTCTCTCAAATAAATAAATAAAATCTTAAAAAAAAATGTTCATCCAGATTTCATTTTTTAGTCTAGATATTAAAAATGTTAAAATGATTTTTTTTAAACCGATCTACTTTATTTGAAACAACAAGTGATAAGACCAGCTACTCCAATTAAATTACCATGACTAGCCATCTTTTAAATGAGCCATATCTAGGTAGTGTCCAAAAAAGACAATTAAGTTTGATAGAAAATTATCCTATATTGCCGGAGTTAACTCAAGGAAAGAAAACATAAAACACAATGAAAAGCATGACATACAACAAATATTAAAAATCTCTATAAGTTGTAAGAGTCAACACTATTCTTTTAAAAAGTAAAAAAAAGGGGCGCCTAGGTGGCTCAGTCGGTTAAGCACCTGCCTTCAGCTCAGATCATGATCCCAGGGTCCTGGGATCAAGCACCAAGGCATTCTCCCTCTCCCTCTGCCTCTGCCTGACACTCCCCCTACTTGTGCTCTCTCTGTCAAATAAATAAACAAATAAAATCTTAAAAAAAAAAAAAAAAAGGTAAGAAAAAGTCATCAAGTGGGAGATGGGCTACAGAAACCACATTTGTGCCTCAGGTAGGTGCAGACCTCGGCTCTCCTGCAGTCAATGATCCCCTTCGGCAAACCCCACCAGTGGAGTCCAAATTCCATTCACCAGTAAGTGAGCCTGAGGGTCATTCCGCATATGGACCTTGGTCACTTGAATTCGTACATGAACTGCTCATTCACATCCTTTGTTAATAAGTTTTCTGAGGACTACGTGTCTTTTTCTTGTCAGTTTATAAAAGATCATTGTATGTTATATATCCACTGTTTATCTGTCAATTGTTGATTTTTTAAAATTTATCATTGGTCCGTTTGTGTATAATATCTTAACTGTAAGAAATTCTACATTTTTTTTTTTTAAAGATTTTATTTATTTATTTGAGAGAGAGAGAATGAGAGAGAGAGCACATGAGAGGGGGGAGGGTCAGAGGGAGAAGCAGACTCCCCGCCGAGCAGGGAGCCCGATGCGGGACTCGATCCAGGGACTCCAGGATCATGACCTGAGCCGAAGGCAGTCGCTTAACCAACTGAGCCACCCAGGCGCCCAGAAATTCTACATTTTTATACCATATGATTTCGCTTACACGTGGAATCCAAAAAAACAAAACGAACAAACAAAATGGAAACAGACTCATAAATGTCAAGGCACTGTTACACACTTGAAATTAATATAATACAACTTTTATTAACTAATCCAGCCTCTTCTCACGGAACTAAAAAATACTTTTGCTGTATATTATGTTCATGTGAAGTGATACCTATTTCTGGATTATCTACTCTGAACAATTCCCAGTTCAATAAGACAGTGATCTGATCATACTGACTCCATGGTACAGTCTAGTATCTGGCAAGACTTTTCTTTTCTTGGGGCGCCTGGGTGGCTCAGTCGGTTAAGCGTCTGACTCTTGATTTTGGCTCAGGTCATGATCTCAGAGTCCTGAGATGACACGTCATGTCGGCCAGCTCCCTGCTCAGTGCGGAGTCTGCTTGTCCTTCTCCCTCTGCTCCTCCCCCCACTCGCTCTCTCACTCTCTGTCTCTCTCAAATAAATAAATAAATAAAATCTAAAAAATAACTTATTTTCTTAAATTTTGTTCAGCTATTCACAGATGTTAGTTTTCTTCCCTATGAATTTTTAAAGATCATTTATCTATTCTACAAACAACCCTACTGGGATCCAAGCTGCAACTGCATTAAAGAGCCCACCAAAGACAACAGTATGTCTGTCTATCTGTTCAAATTTACAAATATTTCCTTTAATAAGATTAGATAACTTTGGGGGCACCTGGGTGGCTAAGTCGCTTAAGAGTCGGTTAAGCACCAGACTCTTGATTTCGTCTCAGGTCGCGATCTCAGGGTCATGGGATCAAGCCCCCATGTGGGGCTCCCCACTTAGCAGGGAGTCTGCTTGAGATTCTCTCTCTCAATCTCCTTCTGCCTCTGCCACCCCACTCTCTCTCTTTCTCTAAAATAAATGAAAAATAAATCTGTTTTTAAGAAGGATTGATCACTTTTTTTACGTAAGTACTTTTTTAAATTTTTTAAAAGATTTTATTTTATTGATTGATTGAGAGATAGAGAGAGAAAGAGAATGCAAACAGGGGACGGGGCAGAGACAGGAGGAGAGCAGTCTCCACACTGAGCCCGGAGCCCGATGTAGGGCTCAATCCCATGACCCTGAGATCATGAACTGATCTGAAATCAAGAGTCGGACGCTTATAACCGACCGAGCCACCCAGGCACCCCAGTCACTTTTCTTATTAAATGTATTCTTGGGAGTTTTATCATTTCCATCACTATTTTATTTTATTTTTTTATTTTTTTTTCCATCACTATTTTAAATGGAACATTTCCCCGTTTCCGTATTTCGGTGCTTACTTCCAGCATAGAGAAAAATTTGCTTTTAACAATCATTTATGCTATATTCAGCTATCTCACCAAACTTCTATAAATATTATTTTTTTAACCTAAAATCTCTTAAGTTTGTTAAATATATTATTACATAACTAGCAAAAAAGAGTTAACTTTCGTTTCCATTATTTATACATTTCCTCTTTTTTATTGGTCTTACTGCCTCTAAGACATCATTGAATGTGTGAGCATCCTGCTAAGTTCTGGATTTCAATGAAAGGGCTGCAGTGTTTCACTGTTTAGAGTAACATTTGGTAGTGATCTTTAGAAAGTAACCTAACATATTTAAAAAGTTTCCTTTCTACATATTAGAAATGGTTACTCTATATATATATATATATATATTTTTTTTTTTTAATCAAATGCCTACTCAGCATCTGCTGATCTGATCACACTTCCTTTTATCTGTTGCTATAATATTAAGAGAATGCCTTGATTCTGAACCAAACTTGCATCCCTGGCATAAACTCAAGTTGGTCATAATTTTGAATATATTGTGGAATTCTATTTGCTAAGATTTTGTTTTGATTTTTGTATCTATATTCATAATTGAGACTGGTCTCTGGTTGTTTTATTTTTGTAACTATCTTTCAGGTTTTATAAAGGAAGTTAAATAAGTAAAACGAGAGGTCAACTTTCCTTCTTTTCCTAAGTTTTTCTAAAAAGATATTCAGCTGTATCAGATGGTTCTCAGGGAAGAAAAAACTTGCCAACAATCAACATCAACATGCATACTTAAAAAAAAAAAAATCAAGCAGAGAGATTCTCACTCCCTATTCCCAACATCACAGCCCCCCCAAAACATATTTTCTAATGAGAAACAAATATCCAATGTGGGATAATGACTAGTTGGGGGAGAAGAGACTTGCTAGTACCGTAAGAGTTTAATTAGAACAATTTCATGTCTCTAAAAACCTTCCACTGAAGTGCCTCAGTGGGAGAGGAGATGAGACATATAATTCTCAAGTTCCAGGTGCTTGACTTTAAGCCACCCACCACAATCCCACATTTTCTCTGAAAATTTTGCGTGATCTTTCTTAAAACCTGTTTCCCTCAACTAACAGAACATTAAGTGTTGGGACTCATTGATAGTGGTAACTCAAAGGACTTTATGCAAATACAGTAGTTACTGCTACAAAGCTCAGCTTTCTCCCCACTCCCCTCTCCCAATGAAAAAGCTGGAACTCTGGAAGAGCTGAAATTCTATTTCTCTAGGTTTCTCTGCAAAAAAAAACCTCAGCTCTGCCATCCACTTTCATCTCCCATCTATAGTTTACTCATGTCTAATAATCCCCCTGAAAGATGAACTAAAAGGCTAGGAATCCTAAAATTAAATTCACAAAACTTCCAAAGTAAAAAAATACATATGCAAAAAACAAGCTTAAGTCAAACAATTACTGTATATGACTCTTAAAAACGAACTAATCTTAAATACATAGCACACATACATAGCAACAGGCAGGGCTGAGATGAGAAGGGGACCACAGGGATGCCAAAATCTTAAGGGACAAATAAACCATGTATCCCTCTCATGCACTTTAGGTTACAACTCCAAATGAAGGGAAATCTGGCAACATCTACAGAACTACCTATGCATTTACTCTTTGACCTAGCAAATCCATTCATAGGAATTTACCCTGAAGATACACCAACAATATAAAAATGTTTATGATTTAGTTCATTCATTGCTACATTATTCGAAATAACTGTAACACGCACACACACAGGAGACTGGCTGAATATACTAAGGTGTATTTTCTACAATGAGTACTATGTAACTGTAGGAAAAAAAGAGAGAAAGAAAGACATCTCTATGGAATGATACCAGTGATTTCCAGAATGTGGTAAGTGAGAAAAGCAAAGAACACAGGAACATTTAAAGGTGGTAACCTTTAAATAAGAAGGAAGAGGAAATAATTAAAATTTAGATACACACACATGATATATTATGAAGCTGTTTTTTCCACAAAAATAAACAAAGATGATAAGAAACTAATTCAGTAGATGAGCAGAGGGACGAAGTGATATATATAGAGAGAGAATACAGAGTTACAGAGTGAGGATACAGTCTCTCTGCATTCCTTTTGGTACAGTGTTGGCTTTTGGAACCTTGTTAATGTATGACGTATTCAGAAATAAAATTAAGTCCACAAACAAAGGAGATCCCTAAACTGAATAAAAACAAAAACAGATCAACCCAACCCTATTTTAAGTAAATCGCATACCCAAAGAGGAGGAGTAACAGAGGACTTCACGTATCCTCAGTCTATAACCAACAAGAAGTATGAAGTACTTCTGAACTCCAGGGACTGTTTGGGCAGCAGACCTGAGTGTGGCAATGCTGAAGGTACTCTTTATTCTAAGACTAAAGGACAAGACCAGCCTCCGCTCACGCACCTCATTCCCTGCGCCGGAGCTGAAAGCCTGTGGGTCCTTAGGGCCCATCTCACCCACAGAGGATGCTCACGGATACCCACCTCTCACTGTGCAGATCAATCCAGCCTACTCGCTCATTCATTCATTTGATTTTTTATTCAGCCAACAAATAATTCTTGAGGGCGGAACCTACTAAAGTCTAGGCCCTTTCTAGGAATTGGAGTTAGTACTGTGAAAAAGACAGGAGAAGGTTCCTGCCCTCACAGAGCTGATATCTTAGGACAAGCAGACACTAAATGAGAAAACTAATCAAATTCTTCCCCGTGATGTTAGTGCTGTTCAGAAATAAAACGAGGTAGTGGGAAAGAGAAGACGGTGGGTAGGAGCAGGTGGGCAGAAGGAACTACTCTAGATGAGTGGTCAGGAAGTACTTCTCTGAAACGAGACGAGTACTCAGCCAGCCAGCTGTGTGAGGATCTCGAAGAACCGCATTACAGATTACAACAAGAGGAAATAACAAGCGCAATGCCCCAGAGGCAAGGAGGAGCCTGGCCCATATCAACAGAGAAAAGGTCAGATGAAAAAAGGCCAGAGCCAGCTCCAGTTGGGAGCCTAGACAGGACTTTTGGGTTTTCTTCTCAATGGGGAGTTTAAAATGGATTTACTTTTTCCAAAGACAGTGTGGGCACTGTATTGAGAATGAAATCTAAAGGGGCAAGTGTGAGAAAGACTCCAGGAGAAATGCTGACCGGTGGGCCCAGGTGGGATGACAAATGAGGACAGTAGCAACGGAGACAGAAAGAAATGGCCAAATGGGGGGAAAGTCTGTAAATGGAACCAAAGGAATGCGCTGATGGACTGAATGTGTAGGGTGAGGAAAAAAGAGGAGACAAGCGTGGCCCCAGCAGCCAGACAGATGGCTCGATTCCGTGAACTGAGGACAGAGGGGATGAGGGATGCAGGAGCGGGGAACAAGAGTCCAGGATGCCTTTCTTTCTTTCTTTTTTTTTTTTTTGGTGAGTTTGGCAAATTGATCTTGTTGAGGGCTGAAGGTTCCTTTGACATATACACAGAAGTGTCCTAAGGAACTAGTTGTTACACAGCTGTCGGCCCTGCCTCCACGCCCCGCCCTTGAACAGACCACCAAGCTGTTCTCGTATTTGCGATCATATCTCTGGCTCCTGCCTTCTCTCTCAGGGCCCACACCCAGGTGGGCCTCCCTTCCCCTCATTTCTCGCCTCAGAAGCCTCCAATCTCCATTTCTGTGGCCCCGCCTGCCTCTGATGCCAAAGCCTCCTTGATTCAGCCTCTTTATTTCCTGGACCATCAAGGCTCCTGTCCATCCCCCTCTGCTTTCTTCTCTTCCCTCTGCACACTAGGCCAAGGTTGGAACAACTTTAAGTATCCGAAATTGCCAAAAGAATACAAGATATTTGCCAGTTTCCTTCCAGTTCCTTATTAGCAAGACAATTTCTAGGAAGCTATACCATCTTTGGCCACTGTTCTACTTTGGCATTACACACATGGACTTGACTCCATCCTCTGAGAATTCAGGTTTTCTTGTATTATTAATTGGAAATTGGACTGGAAAGATAAGTAGCCCCAAAGTATCAGTAGGTTACAGTTTAAAAGTTCACAAACTAGGGGAGCCTGGGTGGATTAGTTGGTTAAGAGTCCGACTCGTGATCTCTGTGTTGTGAGTTCAAGCCCTGCACTGGGCTCCCTGCTGGGCATGGAGCCTACTTAAAAAAATAGATAGGGCGCCTGGGTGGCTCAGTCGTTAAGCGTCTGCCCTCGGCTCAGGTCATGATCCCAGGGTCCCGGGATCGAGTCCCACATCGGGCTCCCTGCTCGGCAAGAAGCCTGCTTCTCCCTCTCCCACTCCCCCTGCTTGTGTTCCTGCTCTCACTATCTCTCTCTGTCAAATAAATAAAATCTTTAAAAAAAAAAGATAAATAAGGGCGCCTGGGTGGCTCAGATGGTTAAGCGTCTGCCTTCAGCTCAGGTCATGATCCCAGGGTCCTGGGATCGAGTCCCACATCGGGCTCCCTGCTCCTTGGGAGCCTGTTTCTCTCTCCCTCTCTCTCTCTCTCTCTCTGTCTCTCATGAATAAATAAAATCTTTAAAAAAAAATTTAAAAAATAGATAAATAAATGAATGAATGAATGAATAAACAAATGTTCACAAACTAGTTAACTGGAATATAGTTTCCACCTGGAACAAAAACTGTACAAGTGTGTAACACAGTCCCCAGGGGTCCACACTCATGCACTCACACTGAGGTCCACAGCAAAGAAATTAATGCCCAGAGAGAGAGACTATTATAGTTTCTTTTTTTTTTTTTTTAAAGATTTTACTTATTTATTTGACAGAGACAGAGATAGTGAGAGCAGGAACACAAGCAGCGGGAGTCGGAGAGGGAGAAGCAGGCTTCCCCCTGAGGAGGGAACCTGATGTGGGACTCGATCCCAGGACCCTGGGATCATGACCCGAGCAGAAGGCAGACACTTAACGACCGAGCCACCCAGGCGCCCACTATTATAGTTTCTAACTCTCAATCCCAAATTTTCTCCTACCCCACATGACTGACAAAGGGACTCCCCAAACCTTCAGACTCAAACCCACTCCTCTTTCTACCAAAAGCGGCACTGGCCTTTCCTGGGACCCCAGCAGAAAAACCGTAAGAGAACACAAGATTAGCACAGAGACAGGGAGTGAAAACCATTTCACTGGATCAGCTGTTATTATTTATACATTTAAAAAAGGTTCTTCTCACAAACAATGAATGATGGAACACTACATCAAAAACTAATGATGTAATGTATGGTGATTAACATAACAATAAAAATTTTTTTAAAAAAGGTTCTTCTGGCATATACACAGAAGTGTCCTAAGGAACTAGCTGTTACACAGCTGTCGGCCCTGCCCTCCACGCCCCACCCTTGAACAGACCACCAAGCTGTTCTCGTATTTGCGATCATATCTCTGGCTCCTGCCTTCTCTCTCAGGGCTAACTCTGAAGAAGTCAGGTATTGCTCAGGGTACTAAGTGAGTAAGTATCAGAGGTAGTGCTGAAAGACAGATCTTACTCATAATTTGCACTACACTATTCCATCATCTTAGCAGGACATCTGTGGTTCATGAAATCTATGACTCCTCAAAGATATTTCTTTTGGGAAAAGATACTTAGAGGTGTGCTTCCCTCCCCGCAATAACAATTCTTGATAAAAGGAAAACACGCCATCACAAATTTATTTAAGAAAATGTCAGAAAAAATTAAAGATAAAGAACAGTTTTGACTCAAGCAAGACTGCCAATTCCTCATCTTTGTTGTTAATAAAAATTTTCACTATAAAAATAATAAGTTGGAAAAATGACCTTAATATGCTTAGCTAAAAACAGTTTGGAAAGCTGACAACTGTCTTAACTGAAACAAAGTGAAATTTACTAGATGATACTTTATTTTTCTTCACTATGCTTACTATCATGTGACAATTTTTATACTATTAACTATATCCTTTCACCAGACTGCAATTTCTATGAAAGCATGGATTTTGTCTATTCTGTTCACTGCTGCATCCCAAGCACCTACAATAGTCACTGACCCATAGAAGACATGCAATAAATATTTTTCCACTGTTGCATGAATAAATGTAATGAGAGATTTTCCTGCAGCACATACACATCATAAAACTGCTTCCTGAATGAACATTCATAAATTGGGAATATGACCTAAAAGAATTCAATGGAAGAAGTTATGCCTGAGAAAGGAAGGTTGTAGTAAGCAACCTTGACTGCTGGTGTGAAGTACAATCATATACCAGAACACAAAGCAAAAGAAATCTTCTTACACTTAACACAGATGTCACATGTCTCTCGAATTTAAACTCAGGCACTTAACTGCCAGGTCAGTACCCCTGTGCTCACATGAGCATGAGTTCTTGCTCTCTCCTCCACCTCCCCACCCCTTGGCAAAACTTCTACTTTATTTATTTTTTTTTTTTTAAGATTTTATTTATTTGATAGAGAGAGACATAGTGAGAGAGGGAACAAAAGTAGGGGGAGTGGGAGAGGGAGAAGCAGGCTTCCCACGGAGCAGGGAGCCCGATGCGGGGCTCGATCCCAGGACCCTGGGATCACGACCTGAGCCGAAGGCAGACACTTAACGACTGAGCCACCCAGGCGCCCCTACCTTTTACTTTATTTTAAAAGCCATTCCAAAAACCTTGGTTATGTGACTTTCGCAGCTCAAAGTGGATCAGAAGTAAGAGCTAGAAGGGCATCATAGGAGGAGGCTCACCAATCGGAAGAGATGGTCTGGCAGCCAATATGCTGACAACCAGGAAAAAGAACAAAAGCAGACACCAAAAAAAGCGCAGGAATCTGGTATCATTTAGTTTCAATTCAAATTTATCCATATACAAATATACACATATATTTCCCATGAGAGTTTTGCTATTCAGAACACGGTAAATGATTTTCATACTGACATTGGTAATCAAGCTTGGACTACATTCTGTAGACTCTGCTTGAAGGCCACAGGGACTATGTCAATCTTTATTAATTTCCATTAAATTGTTAAGAAAGGTCATTCATTTCGGAGGACAAGCAATTAGCTGGACAATTTAGTTATGGGGACTACCCAGTCCCTGATGATGACAGCAGGCACCGTTTTGGGTTTTGTTTTGAGGGCCTATTGGCCTATTACATGCTGGGCCCCACACTAAGTCATTTATATACAGTTTTTTACACAGTCCTTTATATACGGCCAATTTTTTCAACAAACTTGTCAGGAAAATACATCTGCCCATTTTCTAGATTAAAAAACAGAGGTTAGAGAGGATGAATACATGTTCAAATCATAAAGACCGAATGTAGTGCAGCTGGGATTCAAACACAGGTGTGTGACCACAAATCCTGTCCTCCTTCTACTACACAGCGAGCCGCCCGCACAACACTAATAAACCCTGGAAATGAAGTATTAATTGCAAGAAACGCACGGTGCGAGGAAAATGTGACTTCTTGGCAAGAGACCTCAGCGTGGCATGACCGAAGTCATAAACCTAAAATCCAAAATATTTGCCACTCTTTTTTATTGTCCCTTTCTCTCCTGTAGGTTCAAAAGACTGAATGCTTATTTGTGATCAAGGAATCAAGTTAATCAAGAAATTCAACATTATTTATTATGCATTTGCCTTATACAACACTATAATAAATACAAGTTAATTTCACTATTCTGCTGGCTGTTTCACTACTAGCCCTCAAATATTTTCCTTACCTTGTGGTCAAAGATACAGAACCACTGCATTATAGAGCAAGAAATGTGGGACATTCAGATGAGTATGGGTGATGTAGATGAAGCTAAAATAAACTAATGAGAAAATATCAAAATTTAGATTTCTCCACTGGAAATTCAGGTTTTTGACAGTGTTACCCTACAAATGTCACCACTTTTTCTTTTTTTCTTTAATGTTCCACATTGAAAGCAACCTTGACTGCTGGTGTGAAGTACAATCATATACCAGAACACTGTGATTCATTTTGAAACATTGAAAGATACTTTTCACAAGTATTCTCTGGTAAGAAGTAGTAGAGTATTTCAGACTAGAGATTTATGTTCACCTTCAAGATCTTAAGAAATCATATTACTGGAATATTTTATTTTACCTCCTTCTGCTTATGTGAAGTTCCAACTTACCATATCTGTGCTAAAACAGGCTGAGGTAACCCAGATTGAAAAAAAAAGTTTCTAGCTTGATCACCTGTAAATTAAATAGAAAAAGTTTCAGAAAAGAAACAGCTGACAGATATAGTCTTACAGCAAAATTGCAAAAATAAGAGGCTAGTAATTCTGCAAATACAGACTTAAATATACGATAAGAGCCAAATGGTAAGTAAGCAACAGTAAAATGAATCCATCAGATTCACTGACGAATTCACTGACTTTAGAACACTTTAAAAATTCAAAAAAAGGGCCTATCAAGTGCAGGGGTAGACTGTCCACTTTAATTAACCTGCTATTAAGTAACATGGGAACAGCTATACATATGACAAAGCACATCTATAGGAATCCTCAAGAAACTGATGACCCACACTTCTACTTTTTTAAGTTCTCTGCAACTCTTAATATCTACACTTCAAATTGTCAGTGCTTCTGCTATATTTATGGGGTAAAAGTAACAATGTTTACAAGATTCACAGCAACAATTAAGAATTGGGTGCCTGGGTGGCTCAGTTGGTTAGGCATCTGCCCTCGGCTCAGGTCATGATCCTAGGGTCCTGGGATCCAGTTCCGCGTCAGGCTCCCTGCTTAGCAGGGAGCCTGCTTCTCCCTCTCCCACTCCCCCTGCTTGTGCTCTCTCTCTCTCTCTGTCAAAATAAATTTAAAAAATCTTTAAAAAAAAAAATTAAGAATTAATAATGTAAAGAGAACTGTGATACACACACACACAAACAAGTCCCCGGGAAATCTAGATCCCATTTTTCCTAAAGCTATCTCCTGAAGGATAACCCAACAGAAAAGATAATAGAAAAGGCAGGGGCACCTGGGGGCCTCAGTCAGTTCAGCAACCGACTCTTGCTTTCAGCTGGAGTCACGATCTCGGGGTCCTGGGATCAGCCCTCACGTCAGGCTCCGTGCTCAGCACAGAGTCTATTTGTCCCACTCCCTCCTCCTGTCCCCCGTCCCTCCCTCATGCGCATGCTCTCTCTCTCTCTCTCAAATGAATAAATAAATAAATAAATCTTAAAAAAGAAAAGAAAATGCAAAGTACAAAAGGAACAATAATTCTGTTGTTTTAAGTATTCAGAATCTGTTCATTTATTCATATTTCCCAAACCAGTTCAAGATCAGAATTAAACAAGCATTTTAGCTCAAGGACCATAGTCCATCGCTTTACTACTTAAAGAATATGGTCCACTGACCTTTACCAACTCCCATAAGTGTTATGCCCACAACAAGTGGCTTGACATCCATAAAGGGATGCAAACAGGTTTGAATGCAGTACAGGAAAAGCAACTGAAAAAATACAGGCCCAGATGTCCACCTGGGTCATATGTGCCCACCTTAGCTTTGCAAAATGGATTTTCCACAGATATATGCACCACTGATAAGTAAAAATATAAAAATACTGATTCCAATTACCAGTAATAAATCCAGATATCGGCTTTAAACTATGGAACTGTTGATCATGCTTCGCTCTTTCTTCTACAGTTATGGCCCAGATATCCAGGCTGCCTATAAACCAAAGAAAAGAAAAATTATTCAATGCAAAAAGAGTAACAAAGTGCTCACATGCACTATCTCCCTAGTACTTCCAGATTCTTTCAATATGTTATCAATTATTTGATTAATTAACATCTGTTTGTCCTTGGAAGTTATGCATATAAGTTAGAAAATTAAAAGTAAAACAGGCCAAAATAAGAAAGATACTGGCACAAATTCTTTTTTTAGAAAAACTTATCCCGTAATCTTGTAGCTAGCAGGACTATATAGAGACATAAGTTAACAGCCATTTATTTACATAAACTCAAGCAACAATCCAATTTAAAACTACATTCTCAGGTGTTTTAAATGTCACAGGAGAGGGCGCCTGGGTGGCTCAGTCGTTAAGCGTCTGCCTTCGGCTCAGGTCATATCCCAGGGTCTTGGGATCGAGGCCCACATCAGGCTCCCTGCTCAGCGGGAAGCCTGCTTCTCCCTCTCCCACTCTGCCTGCTTGTGTTCCCTCTCTCACTGTCTCTCTCTGTCAAATAAATAAAAATAAATAAATCTTTAAATGTCACAGGAGAAAGTCAGGAATGAAGCAGAGTTTCACAATTCGTATCGCAAGTGATTCCATGAAAATCTTTTTGGAGTGACAAAAATATTGAAATACTGGATTGTAGTGGTGATTACTCAACTCTGTAAAGTTACTAAAAGTCACTGAATTGTACAGTTAAAACTGGTGAATTTTATGGTATGTAAACTATACCTCAATAAAGATGTGTTTAAAAATGGGTATCCTGGAAAAAGATAAAGGCAAACTGAAGAGAATGGGATTTGGGTTCTCCTTCAGTTTCAGCTCTAAGACTGACCAGATGCCCCTTCACTTCTGAGATCTTCCTCGCTTTCGTCCTAGGTCTCTTCAGTGTCATCCAAAATAATTTTAGATTACATAGATGAAAGACCTTCAAAAGTTCAGATACTCTCCAAAAAGGTGGGAACAGGCAATATGTATGTTTCATACAAAATACGAATGTGACCGGCACAAAAGCAAAATGTCTGAATGTCGTGCTTCCCCTCTCCATGTTGTCCAGTCGGACAGTGACAGGAAGAGTGAGATCCAGTCAGTCGCTGGAAACATAGTTCCTGGCTGCCTCCTACATGCCAGTCACTGTGTGAGACATCGGAGACACCATAGTGACCGAAGAAAGAGATGACCCCTTCTCAGAGGCCTCATAATCCTGCAACTTCTACTGCCCTGTTGAAATCCGTCCCCAGAATTATAAACCAAAGCAACAGCAAAAACACAACAGAACACAAACCTGCTCAGTAACTAAGAAGAGGGACAAAAATAAAACAATAATGCTAATGGTGGTGAAAAGTTTGCAGGGCTCTGTGCTGGAATTCCACAGGGACTTTGACAGATGTGATCAGAGGGGTAGTGATTTGTGCCTCACTCTCCTCATGACTGGATCAGACAGTTGCCAAAAGGCAGCCATAATAATGGCGTCCTCTCTTTAAACAAAACAAAACAAAACAAAAACCTGGCCAGTAAGCAAAACTAGTATTTTAACACTTTCATCATAATATTAGGAAAAATTACCTGAAAAAAACCATTTTATGCAGATTCATATGTTTTAAGCAGATAAAGTAAAACAAATGTCCTGCTTCCAATTCAGGCTTTGGGAAAAGTACAGAATAAATGACTCAGTCACTTTAACAAATACAATGTGAAGAGAAAACAGTGAAAGGCACAGGAGACACATGAACTGAGAGCAATGTCTGGACCCTGAATTGAACCGACAAACCATAACAAAAAAAAGGTCTGAAGACTGTCAGGGAAATTCTAACACTGACTTGATAGTTGAGGATATTAAGGAATGACTGTGAATTTTATAGGTATGATAATGGTATCATAGTTATGTCTTTAAGAGTGTTCACATCTTTCAGAAACACACGCTAAAATATTTGTGGGTGAAATGAAATGATGCCTGGGAGTTGCTTCCAAGGAATCCAGATGAAACAATATTAAAAATAGGGTTCAGAGGGGCGCCTGGCTGGCTCAGTCAGTTAAGCGTCTGCCTTGGGCTCAGATCATGATCCAGGGGGTCCTGGGATGGAGCCCTGAGTCAGGCTCCTTGCTCAGCAGGGAGTCTGCTTCTCTCTCTGCCCCTCCCTCCTGCTCTGCTCTCTCTCAAATAAATAAATAAAATCTTTAAAAAAAAAAAAAAAAAAGGATCTCAGGGCACCTGGCTGGCTCAGTCGGTAGAGCATGTGACTCTTGATCTCAGGGTCACTGGGCATGGAGCCTACTTTAAAGAAAAGAAAAAAGAAAAAGGTCTCGAATACATTAAAAAAGGAAAATCTTTGAAAACTTACCTCCAAAAGGTGTTAGAAACTGAGCCATGGTTCTGTCACTTTTACCTTGCTAATCGACGCCTGTAATTAAAATACAAGATTTAAGTTTCTGAAAACTTCATTTCCTATATACATATAAACACACTAACACGCTGTCTTTAGTGATCAGAAACTGAGAGCAGTACCAGCGCTCGGGAACAGCACTACAAATCAAAGTTACAACCAAGGGGTTCATTCATTCATTGTCTGCAGTGTCCTAGCGCCAGGTACAATGACAGGCACTGGGGAACGCTGACACAAGACTCTCCGGAAACAAGAGGCTTTCAGTCTGGTGAGTGACACTATTAGCTCAGGACAGCCTGTTACATCACGACTGTTCTGTTTGTTACTCTTTAAATATATGCTTTTCTTCGCCATCTACATATACCAGCCCATCTGCTTGGTGGTTTTAACAGCGGCTTCTTTTAATGAGCACATAGTACACGCTGCACACTGTTGTAGGTACTTTATAGCTCTTACCCCTTCATCGTCACAGCCCTATGATACAGGTGAGACACACAGGTATTTCCATCCTCTTACTACAGAAGAGGAAAACGAGAATCAGAGAGATGAAGTGATTGGAGCAATACCACACATCTGGTGGCAGGGCTGGATTTGAGCAGGGCCAGCAAACCCCACAGCCTGGGTTCTACCCACGAAAAACATTGCCAATTTTGCGAAAGGTTGTAACCATGTATACTGTATTAATGTCCAGAATACCAAACACAAACCCAACGCTCCAAAATCCAATCATGAACAGCCGATGTGAAACCAACCCTGTCTTCTTCCCCAACAAAAATAATCCATAATGAGTATCATCCTTATGCTTACCAACATGGCAGATGCATATAGTTAAAAACGAGTACTAAATATTCATACATTAAACAATTTAGATACGTTCAGATTTTTAAAATGATAGTCCCCTGCCCTAATACTCTTCAATTTTATATTCCAATCTGTCCGTGGATTTTTTTCCCCCAACTATCATATTTTTAAACTTCCAAAAGCTCTTTCTTGTTCTCAACTCTTTATTCCTACTGCCCTGTCTTTTCTTTTAATGGACACAACGTCTTTTACTCTCCTGATTTTTTTTACTGGGGGAAGGGGGTGAGAAGGGAGTATTTTGCTCTTTCATTTTCTTCTGTCTCTCATTTGATTTCTTTTTTGTTTGTTGGCTGATTGTTTGTTTTGGGTCTCTCTCACTTTTGAGGCTTTCCTCAGATATCTGGTGACCCCTGGCTGCTTCTTCATATTTAAGAGTAAGGCACTAAAAAAATGGGCATGGGTGCCAGGTCTGTTGACAGATGGGCTTCTGCATACAATGGTCAGATGTGCCCAGTCACATTTCAGTAAGAGAACTCCAAACGTCAGTATGCAGAGGTCTCTTTGCTGAAGTCGTTCGGTTTTACCAGACAGAAGTGTACAGGAGGGTGTTGGCTTTGGGGGAGGAACGGAAAAGAAAGGAAGACGTGAAGGGGCCTACACTTCCAAACATATGCTAACACATATGCCCTTTATCTTCAGCCCCAAGCTTCACCCTTCTGGTCAGCAGCCTCTCTGGTTCTAGGAAAAAAAGGACTGAAGACGTCACCTGTCTGCTGGGGATGCAGGACAAGACATCCCAAAAGATCTGGATACAGATTTTTAAAGAACTTCCATTTCAGCTGCAGAACTGACCTCTGTCTTAGGCAGCCACCAAACACTCTGAAGCCTGTCAAGACATTCCTGGGGCCAGCTGACTTGTCCTCCATCTTTATCCGCCCTCTGTAGGCACTAGGTTGCACCTTTCTCTGAACTCAGTTACCATTCTGTTCACTCTCTGGTTCTAGAAAATTCTTAAAAGCTTTTGCTCACTGTCTTATCCATTGTTATCTTTCTCCCTGTGAGTTAACATCTGCTATGCTTCTGGTGTGACCACTGCAGACTTTATGGAAGAAGAAGAGAAAACACATGTGGTCAAGCAGCCATATTTAAGTGTCGGGGGGGGGGGTGTTCTGGCTCCAGTTCTGAAGCAGGCTCCTTCTTCCTGCCAGTTCTCTTTAGAAACTATGACTGCTATTCTCTTCTTCCACTATTTCTCACTCAATACACTGTGTAGGGAAGCTTGATAATTTTCCAAAAAAAATTTTTTTAAGATTTTATTTATTTGAGAGAGAGAAGGAAAGAGAGTGGGAGGAGGAATAGAGGAAGAGGGACAAGCAGACAGCCCACTGAGCAGGGAGTCTGACGCGGGGCTCAATCCCAGGACCCTGAGATCATGACCTGAGCCAAAATCAAGAGTCAGACGCTCAGGGCGCCTGGGTGGCTCAGTCAGTTAAGCGGCTGCCTTCGGCTCAGGTTATGATCCTGGAGTCCTGGGATTGAGTCCCGCATCGGGCTCCCTGCTCAGCAGAGTCTGCTTCTCCCTCTGACCCTCCCCCATCTTGTGCTCTCTCTCACTTTCTCTCTCTCAAATAAATGAATAAAATCTTTAAAAAAAAAAAAAGAGTCAGATGCTCAACTGACTGAGCCACCCAGGCGCCCCGATAATTTTCCAGAAAATTTTAATGTGTTTCATCTCACTTAATCTTCATAATGCTCTTTAAACTGACAGATCATACCTGTTTTTTGTTGAGCTTTACAAAAGCAGTAAGCTCTTATTTTTAAAACCATAGTAAGGCAATTATTTCATATATATATATAACATGAGAAAAACATTCTGTTCTGTTCTACTTCCCTTCTTTACTATTTATTGCAAAATAAAGAAAAGTAATTGATTTGTCGATCTTCTTGGTACCCAGCCACTTTACCACATTTTCTTATTGGTGCTAAGTCTCTCAGATGAGTCTTTCCGGTTTTCTAGATCTACATCCTCTGGGAATAAAGAATTTAAGCTTACATTATGTGCCCAAACCAATAAAGCGAAGCTATATAATAGCCGGGACAGCAGGAACTTTTATATTGCCCTTGACTGTCATGCTGATGGTTTTGGTATTTCATAACCCATGAAATAGGTTATGAATAGTTATATTTGCTGTTTTGTTTTGGTAAATAGCTTTTACCACATTTAGGCAGTTTCCTATTATTCTTATTTGACTTAAAATTTTCATTTAGAAATGGCTGCTAAATCTGTTCAGAGGTTTTTTTTTTTTTTTGAGTATTTAATAAGATGACCATGTATTTCTTTCTTAAGTAGCATACTAAATTATAGTGATAGATTTCCTAATACAAATTATCCTGGAATTTATGTAATAAACCCAACTCAGATATGCATGCTACTCTTTTACTACATAACTAGGTCCAATTTGCTCATATTTTCTTCAGAATTTTTGCTTAAGAAAATGTTATGCATAATTCTATGCAACAGAGAATCGAGAGAAAATAGATGTATTTCTACCTTACTATAAATTTCCACAATGATCTTTTAAAAAGGTATATAATACACTTAACAGACCAAGAAATAAATGGAAATGTAAAAATTTAACAGTAAAAAGATCCCAAGAAAAAATAATTTTAGGGGTGTGTTTGAAGGAACAAATAATTCCTTTTACTAAAACCATTCCACAGAGAAAGATCAAATATTCCTCAATTCGGGTTATGAAATTAGCATCATCAATACTAAACCATAATAACGAAAGCACAGACTATTGTCACTTTTCTGTAGATATAGTAATTATATACCTCACTTTAAATATTTTACAGCTATTTTGAGAGAGTCACAGTCTGGCAAAGTAGAACAACTCCTATGGTCCAAAGTATATTGTAACATCATCAGCAGCTCCTTGCAAAACATTTACAAGTATTAGCTGTTCACCATCCTTCCTAGAATTCAGGAAATAATTCCCCACCCTCTGTGAACCTCTTCTGCAAAAGCGTTCACCTATTACAAGCAACGTTAGACAAAATTTGTCTCCTGACCCTTCTAACCTCCCTCTCTGCTTCCCCTTCATCTCACATCCATTAGTGACAAGGGAATGCACTGCAACCCCAACCTGTGCCCTACACTTAAAAACTAATGCCCTTCTGTCTCTTTCTTCCCCTGTTCCTTAATTGTCACTGGTCTCAGCTGGATATTGGTAAGGAATGGACCTAATAAAAACTAAGCCGCTTTGAGGTATGAAGAAGATGTACCTTCCAGATTTATTTACTAACACAAAAGTCCAAATGCTGGTTTAAGGATAAGATTGAAATAGTCCCACATACATTTCTTTTAACCACAGGGCCTTCAAATGCCATTCACAAATAGGTTCTTCTCAGTTCCTAGGGAACCCCAGACACAGGTAGTAACACATAGATGAAGCAAATGGACCAAACTTTGCAATCCCACCTGCTTTTCAGTTCTATGCTACATAGACAAACCATGGTGATAACATCTTGGTTCAAGGTATTTTGTTCCTACTTTTATATATATTGGTTGTATGTATTACTATAATTTGAAAAAATAAAATAATTTATAAAAAAAATATACCACATATCCAAGATTTCTAAATGTCAAAAACCAGAGTTCTAGTTTGGCTAAAATAGTATCTGCCCACTACAGGCCCTCTGTCCCACTTAAAACTAAAAACTGGGCAAAAACTTTAAAAAGCAACTCCCTGAGGACAGTAAAAAGAAAAGTAGACAGATTTTAGAAGAGAGTCAAAAGCTCCCCCCATTTTTGTTCACTCTTCCCTAGCAGCTCTGCCCAAGGGTGGGCCCAGACATGGAGTTACACAGTGAGGCAGAGGAGCAAACAGTAACTAACTCTGATCTCAGAAACCCAGTCTCTGGCCAAAGGAAGTAATAAAAATGGCCGCTATGGGCAGGAGAATGTAAGGATCACGTGATTCTATAAATGAACTCCCACAAGACTCAGGTTCACACCTGAGCTGCAGGACAAAACAAAAGTAGCACAGCAAAAGTCTTGAAAACTGATCTAACAATGGAACCTCTGTGTGCACACAGCACACAGAACTTGTAGTTTGAACCTAATCAGGATGAAGACCTGCTTAAACAAACACCGGCATTGCACAGGGGATTAATACAGTGCACAGAACCTAACATGAAATTCACAATATCCAGGATGTAATCCAAAATTACTCGACATACAAAGAACTAGGAAAATCTCACAAATTCTCAAAGAAAGGAAAGCCCATAATCAACAGATCCCAAATCCTAGACGATACAAACACTGAAATTATCACAAAGACTTTTTAGAACAGCTATTATCCCTATGTTCCATGAAGCAAAGGTAAACACAAATGAAATGACTGAAAATACACAAGGTCTCAGCAGAGAAGAAAAAAACCAGTTTAAAAAGAATGAAATGGAAATTTTAGAGAGAAACTTAGACCTTCAAGAATGAAGGAAGAGGAACAGAAATGGTAAATAGCTGGGTAAATATAAAATTATATTTTTCCTATAAATCTCCTTAAGGTATGTAGACTGTTGAGGCAAATATTGTAATACTGTCCAGGAGGGCTTTCAATGTATATAAATGTAATATTTATGACAACTTTAATAGAAAAGTCTGTGTGGTAAGAGTAAGGGACTTACGTGGTTGCAAGCCTTCTGCATTTTATCTGAAGTAGTATAATATTACCTGTAAGCAGACTATGAAAGTTAGATAAATACATTTAATCCCCGGAATGACTACTTAGAAAAATAAAAATAAAAAACAAAGGAGAATAGCCATAAAGTCAATAGATAAGTGAAAACAGAATGTTAAAAACTACTCACTTTTTTTAAAAGGCAGGAAAAGAGAAGAATAAAAAACACAGAGGGCAACAAAACAAACAATAAAATGGCAGATCTAATTCTAACATACCAATAATTACATTAAATTTTAAGGGTCTAAATACTAAAGAAGATAACAGCTGAGGGGAAAAAAGCAATGTAAACAAATAGAAGGAAGGAAATAATAAAAGATATGAGCAGATATAAAAGAAATTTTTTAAAAGACAGACAATAGAGAAAATTAATGAAACCAAAATCTGGTTCCTTGGGGAAAAAAAAAAATGACAAACCCTTTCTGAGACTGATTAAAAGAGACAGAGAACACAAATCAGCTCAGAATTACCTCTAATCCTAAACATATTAAAATGGTAAGAAATACTAAAAACAACTTTATGCCCACAAATTTGACAATGTGGATGAACAAATTTCTTGGAAAATAAAATTTACTAAAATTGATTCAACGAAAAATAGAGTATCCATATATTCCTATGATTAAAGGAACTGATTTTATTAATAGAACCCTTCCCAAAAAAGAAAACTGCATTCTCAGATGGTTTAACTGGTGAATTCTATCAAACATTCAAGGACACTATGCAAATTTTTTCAAATAACAGAGGGATCAGTGCCCAACTCATGTTTTGAAGCCAGAATAATGCTGATAACTGACAGATATTAGCCCCCCAAAATTATAAGACCCGAAGGAATATAGATGCCAAAATCCTTCAGAAGATATTAAAAATTTAATCTTAATAATATACAAAAAGGGTAATAAAATATGACCAAGTAGGGTTTATCCCAGAAGGGATATCTATCATATCCCTTTTGATATGATAGATTATCATATCAAAAGAATAAAGAAAGAAACCCCAATATGATCATTTCAATAAATGTGGGGAAAAAAGTTTTTGACAAAAACTCAAACCCAATAATGATAAAAACTCACAGATAATTAGGATTAGTAGGAAACTTCCTCAGATACAGGGCATCTATGAAAACCTACAGCTAACATCATAGTTAATGGTTTAAGACTGAATTTCTCCCCATGAGATAGGAAGAAAGCAGAGAAATATGCTCTTACCACTCCCATTCAACACTGTTCTAGAGGTTCTGGCCACTGAAATAAGGTAAGAAAAACAGCAAAATAGTAGCTAAAAGATTAGAAAAGAACAAAACCCTCCCTACTTACAGAAAAACCCAAGGAATCTACTAAATATAGTAAGTAAATTTACCAAATTCTGATTTTGCAAAGCGATGTAGCAAAATTGCAAGATAAAAGGTTAATAACATATTAAAAATCAACTGAATTCTCATATACTGGAAACAAATAATTGGAAAGTGAAATTAGACAAACAATTCCATTTACAGTAGTGCCAAAAAAATGTAAAAGTCCTAGGTATTAATTTAACAAAGGCATCCAGGGGGGCGCCTGGGTGGCTCAGTCGGTTAAGCGTCTGCCTTCAGCTCAGGTCATGATCCCAGATTCCTGGGATTGAGTCCCGCATTGGGCTCCTTTCTCAGCAAAGAGCCTGCTTCTCCCTCTGCCTGCTGCTCCCCCTGATTGTGCTCTCTCTCTCTAATAAATAAAAAAAAAAATCTTAAAAAAAAAAAAGACATCCAGGGGTGCCTGCCTGGCTCAGTCTGTAAAGTTTGCAACTCTTGATCTCAGGATCCTGAGTTCAAGCCCCACGTTGGGCACAGAGCTTACTTAAAAAACAAAAAAAACCAAAAGACATCCAAGGCCTCTAACACTGAACACTATAAAATACTCGGGGGGAAATTAAAGAAGACCTACATAAATGGAGAGATATACTAAGTTCATGGATTAGAAAATTCAATATTCTTAAAATTGCAATTCTCTCCAAATGGATCTGTATATTCAATGCAATTCTAATCAAAACTGCAGCAGGCTTTTTAGTAGAAACTAAATAAGCTCATATTAAATTTACATGGAAATGCAAAGGACCTAGAATAACCAGAGCAGTTTTTAAAAAGAACAAAATTGGAGGACTTACCCTACCTGATTTCAAGATTTACTATGAAGCAACAGTAATCAAGACCTTTGGAACTGGTGTAAAGGGAGACATACCAGATCAATGGAGCAGAAAACAAGAGTTCAGAAATAGACTTATACATGCTTGGTGAATTCATTTTTAGTAAAGTAACAAAGGCAAATCACTGGAGGGAAAAAAGGGCTTTTCGACAAACAGAAGTGGATCAACTGAATACCCATGTGGAAAAAAAGAAAAAAAACATTGATCCTAACTTCGTATCATACACAAAAATTAACTCAAAATGGGTCAAAATTTTAAAATTTAAATTTGAACTAATTTAAAACCATATAGTTTAACATTAAAATTCTAAAAGATGGGAGAATACCTTCATGACCCTGGGCTAGACAATAATTTCTTAGGACACAAATAAGCATGATTTATTTATCAAAAGGGGGGGGGGTTGGGTTTCATCAAAATGAAAAGTTAGCTCTTCAAAAGTCCCATTACAGGGCGCCTGGGTGGCTCAGTTGGTTAAGCGACTGCCTTTGGCTCAGGTCATGATCCCGGAGTCCTGGGATCGAGTCCCACATCGGGCTCCCCCTTCTCTGTGGGGAGCCTGCTTCTCCCTCTGCCTCTGCCTGCCACTCCCCCTGCTTGTGCTCGTTCTCTCTCTCTCTCTGTCAAATAAATAAATAAAATCTTAAAAAAAAAAAAAAGTCCCATTACAAAGACGAAAAGGAAAGCTATAAAGCAGGAAAAAAACATCTGCAACACAATCATCAGACAAAGAAACTATATTCAGAATATATAAGGAACTCTTACAACTTAAAAATAATAAGACATATTTGCCTAATGTTCACCATAGCCTGCTTATCCTGAATTGCAATTTTGCTATTCCCAAATAGGCACTTTTTTCAACTTTAAAAAAAAAAAAAAGTCAGACAACTCAGTGAGGAAATGGTCAAAAGATATGAACAGACACTTCACAAATTAACTTATAGAAATGGCCAATAAACACATGGAAAGATGCTCAACATTATGAGCCATTAGGGAAATTAAATTGCAATGATATGCCTCCGTATTTCCACTGGGATGGCAAACATGAAAAAGACTGACCATACCAAGTCCTAGCAAGGATTCTCATGTACTGCCCACAGGAATGTAAGATGCTACAACTGCACAGAAAAAAATGTACTTTTCTTAGAAACTTGTACAGCAGTGCCTGGGTGGCTCAGTTGGTTAAATGTCCGACTCTCTTTTTTTTAAAGGTTTTATTTATTTATTTGACAGAGAGAGACACAGCGAGAGAGGGAACACAAGCAGGAGGAGTGGGAGAGGGAGAAGCAGGCTCCCCGCTGAGCAGGAAGCCCGATGCGGGGCTCGATCCCAGGACCCTGGGGTCATGAGCTGAGCCGAAGGCAGACGCTTAACGACTGAGCCACCCAGGCGCCCCTAAATGTCTGACTCTTGATCTCAGCTCGGGTCTTGATCTCAGGGCCATAAGTTCAAGCCCGGTGTTGGGCTCCACGCTGCGTGTGGAGCCTACTTAAGAAAGAAAGAAAAAGTTGTACAGATCCCATTGGATCTGGCCACTCTTAAGTATTTAGCTAAAAGAAATGAAAATTTATGTCCACACAAATATTTCCTTTTTTTTTTTTTTTTTAAGATTTTATTTATTTGACAGAGAGAGATACAGCGAGAGAGGGAACACAAGCAGGGGGAGTGGGAGAGGGAGAAGCAGGCTTCCCACCTAGCAGGGAGCCCGATGCGGGACTCGATCCCAGGACCCTGGGACCATGACCTGAGCTGAAGGCAGACGCTTAACGACTAAGCCACCCAGGCACCCCCACACAAATATTTCTATACAAGCATTCATATCAGCATGATTTTTAAGAGCCAGAACTAGAAACCCAAAAGTCAATCAACAGATGAATGAATAAGCAGTGACATATCTGTTATACTACTTAGAAATAAAAAGGAACCAACTGGTGCTACAAGCCCTAACATGCATGAACGTCAAATTTTTATGCTATGCAAAAAAAGCCAGGGGGTATATATATACTGTATGACTCCATTTTTGTAAAAATTCTAGAAAATATAAACTAATCTATAGTGACAGAAAACCAACCAGTACTTGCCAGGAAACAGGAGTAGAAGAAGGGACAGATTACAAAGGTGCAAAGAGGCACAAGGAAACTTTGGGGAAAGGTGATGGTTTCACAGGTACATGCGTATATCAAAACTGACCAAACAGCACACTTTAAACATATGAAGTTTAGTGCAGTTCAATTATATCGCGATGAAGTTGAAAAAACTCATAAGCCACACGTACAATAAAAGTAAAGAGTTTTGCAATCCTAGCAGTTCAATACAAATCAGAATATCTACGCTGGACTATCATGTGAGAAAAGTACTTATGTCCAATAACTCCCAACGAGTATTTTATAATTAAAACAACAACAAAAAGGCAACTTTAAGCCCAATTTAAAAACTTAATTGAAGAGACAGAACAAATGATGAACAATAAGGCTTTTGAGCAAGAATGTTTAATCTAATTAAGTGGCAGGTCTAAGATTGTGATTCTGAATCCTTAATAACATTATTAGTAAGGGTGACAGAGAAAATTTATTTTTAAAAAGTTTTTTTTTTTTTTAACAGAAGTGCGGTTGGATGGGGTATAGTCTATGTTGAATGAAACCAAAATGCCTTATTAGAAAATAGAAAATACTCATCTTAATTTCACTATGTCTAGTGTATTTTGGAATGAATGCCCTTTACTAAATACACAAAGACTAGTGAGTTTTCCAAATACCTTTATGACTAAGTAATAAATGCACGTAACAGCTATATTCTGATTTTCAGTTTCACTGAAGTGGGGATAAAAGCCTAGGAAGTACAGAATAAAAACCAGGTATTCTTAAAAATGCCACCAATTAAAAGCTGTTCCATCTCTGTAAACACAGATCAAATTCTGCATATATCCTAATGCCGATTAAGTGAAAAAATATGAACATCAAAGTATCCTTAAGTATATAAACAAAATTTGAATACAATGTAAGAGTAGATATGAAGCCTCACAGAATCAGCATTTGGTTTGTGTGAGAAAGATATACATACCCCTAGAGGCGAATTATAAAGGCTTTTCAGAAAAAAATTAAAACTGCATTCACTGCCATAACTATAAAAATAAACTAAAATATATAGTTAAAACACAAATTTAGAGTAACGTGAGAGATGTAAACTTCAGCCCCTCCATCTCTAAAGTAACAGCATTTGGCTAGATATTTTATTAAGGCCTTTTCATTCAAATTTCCAGATTATAAATCCTTTCTAGATGTAGCCAAATTTTCAAATGTTAAAATAACTGGAAAAAAAAAGCAGGTTTTTTTACTGTCATGTCTGAGCATTAGCATATTTAGTATTTTCATATTCTTATTTATGATCAGATAATCATTCCTATTTAGATCTTACTTGAAAATAAGCCTTTATACCTTTCAAATACATCCTCTCTCCAAAGTCTTACTCATTTACTCAAGAAACATTTTTCTTCCCATGGACAATATAAAGCTATACTGATCCAACACATAAAGAAGAGGCTTGTGTCAATAATTTTTATGCCCTCATTGAAGCATTTCAAGATTGTCTTAAAAGAGGTGATTTCTAAATCCTCATCTCATTCAAATGACATCATGAAGCTCCACTCCCAGAATCAGAGATAATGGTCTACACACTATGCCAAAATTATGGAGTTGGCTTAGGTGAGGAATTATTAGCATGATCCTTGCTATTAAGAAGTTTACAAGGGTGCCTGAGTGGCTCAGTCATTTAAGCATCTGACTCTTGGTTTTGCTCAGGTCCTGGTCTCAAGGTCATGGGACTGATTCCCACATCAGGCTCTGCACTCAGCATTGGAATCTGCTTTGGATTCTTTCTCCCTCTCCCTCTGCCCCTCCTCACTAGCTCTCTCTCTCTAAAATAAATAAATAAAATCTTTAAAAAAAAAAAAAAAGTAGTTTACAATTGGGGCGCCTGGGTGCTCAGTTGGTTGAATGTCCAACTCTTGATTTTGCCTCAGGTCATTATCTCAGGGTCCTGGGATCGAGCCCGATGTTGCGCTCTGTGTTCAGTGGGGAGTCTGCTTGAGGAGTCTCTCTCCCTCTGCCCCTAGCCCCACTCACACATGCGCACACACTCTCTAATAAATAAATAAATCTTTAAAAAAGTTTACAATTAACTCATACAACTCAATAGCAAAAACACAAATAACTCAATTAAAAAATTAAGCAATCTACAGATTCAACACAAGTTTTCATAGAACTAGAACAAATAATACTAAAATTTGTATGGAACCAGGAGAGAACCCAAAGAGCCAAAACAAGCTTAAGAAAAAAAGGAGAAAACTGGAGGTATCACAATCCCCGATTTCAAGATATACTACAAAGCTGTAGTAATCAAAAAAGTATGGTACTAACAAAAAAACACATAGATCAATAGAACAGAATGGAGAGCCCAGAAATAACCTCATGCTTATATGGTTGATTAATCTATAACAAAAGGAGGCAAGACTGGGGAAAAGACAGTCTCTTTAATAAATGGTGCTGAGAAAACTGGACAGCTACATGCAAAAGAATGAAACTGGACCACTTTCTCACACCATACCCAAAAATATATTCAAAATGGATTAAAGACCTACATGTAACATCTGAAACCACAGAACTCCTAGAAAAAAACATAGGTAGTAATCTCTTTGATGTCAGCCTCAGCAACATTTTTTTAGATGTGTCTCCTCAGGCAAGGGAAACAAAAGCAAGAATAAACTATTGGGACTACACCAAAATAAAAAGCTTTTGCACGGCAAAGCAAACCAACAAAATGAACAGGCAACCTACTGAATGGGAAAAGATATTAGCAAATGACATATCCAATAAGGGGTGAATATCCAAAATACATAAAAAAAACTTATACAACTCAACACCAAAAAAAACTGATTAAAAAATGGGGAGAGGGGCGCCTGGGTGGCTCAGATGGTTAAGCGTCTGCCTTCAGCTCAGGTCATGATCCCAGGGTCCTGGGATCGAGCCCCACATCGGGCTCCTGGCTCAGCAGGGAGCCTGCTTCTCCCTCTCCCTCTGCCTCTCCCCTGCTCATGCTCTCTCTCTGTATCCCTGTGCCTCAAATGAATAAATAAAATCTTTAAAAAATAAAAAAAATAAAAAAAAATAAAAAAATAAAAAATGGGAAGAGGGCCCAAATACATATTTTTCTAAAGACATAAAGATGGCCAACAGACACATGAAAAGATGTTCAACATTACTCATCATCAGAGAAATGCAAATCAAAAAAATGAGATATAACTTTATACCTGTCAGAATGACTGGAATCAAAAAGACAAATAACAAGTGCTGGTGAATATGCAGATAAAAAGGAACCCTTCTGTTCTGTTGGTAGGAATATAAATTGGCACAGCCACTACATACTTTCTGTATGAAAACAGTAAGGAGGTGCCGCAAAAAATTAAAAACAGAAATACCGCATGATCTGTTAATTCCACTACTGGGTATTGACCCAGAGAAACTGAAAATACTAATTTCAAAAGACATACACACCCCTGTATTTACAGCAGCTTTACAACTGCCAAGATATGGAAGCAACCCAAATGTCCATCCACAGATTAATGGATAAAGAAGATGTGGGGTGTGTACACAACACACACACACTCTGAAATATTACTCAGCCATAAAAAGGAATGAGATCTTGCCATTTGAGGACATTATGATAAGTGAACTAAGTCAGACAAAGAAGGACAAATACCATATGACTTTCCCTGCACATGGAATCTAAAAAAAACAAATGAACAAACAAACTCTTAAATACAGAGAATAAACGGGTGGCTGCCAGAGGGCAGGTGGGGGGGGGGACGGTGAAACAGATATAGGGGATTGAAGAGACAAAAACTTCCAGTTATAAAATAAATACATCGCAAAGATGAAAAGTACAGCATAGTGAATACAATCAACAATGCTGTAATAAAATTGTATGACGACAGATGGTAACGACACTTATTGTAGAAAGCAATGAGTAATGTATAGAGTTGTTGAATTAATATATTGTACACCTGAGACTAATATGACAGTGTATGTTAAAAAAAAAAAAATGGGCAAAGGAACCTGAATAGGCATTTTCCATAGAACATACACAGATGACAAACAGACATAAGAAAAGATGCTCAACCTCACTAATCATCAGGGAAATGCAAATCAAAACCACAATGAGATAGGATAGCTATTACCAAAAAGAGAAGAGAGAGCACATATTAGCAAGGATGTGGAGAAAAGGGAACCTTAGTGCACTGGCAGGAGGAACGTGAATTTGTACACCCACTATGGCAAACAGTATGGAGGATCCTCAAAAAATTGAAAATAGAACTAGTGTTATAATCCAGCAATCCCACTGCTAAGTATATATCCAGAGGAATGAAATCAGTATCTCAAAGAGATGTATGAACTCCTGTGTTTACTGCAACATTATTCACAATAAGCAAGATATGGGAAACAATCCAAATGTCAGTCAGTGGATAAATAAATAAACTGTGGTATATATATGTACATATGAGTGTGTTATATACACACACAGACACACAATGCAAAATTATTCAGCCATTTAAAAAAGGGAGGAAATCCTGCTATTTGCAACATGGATAATCCGGAGGACATTTTGCTAAGTGAAATAAGCCAGGCACGGAAAGACAAATACCATATAATCTCACTTATATGTGGAATCTAAAAAAGCCAACTTCACAGAACCAGAAAGTAAAATGGTGCTTGCCAGAAGGGAATGAGAAGATGCTTGTCAAAGGAGAGAAACTTTCAGTTATCAAGTGAGTTAAGTTCTGGGGATCTAATACATAGTATGGTGACTATAGTTAATAATACTGTATTCTACACTTGAAATTTGCTGAGAGAATAGATCTTAAGTGTTCTCAGCACACACACACACACACACACACACACACAGTTAACTGTGAGGTGTGGATGTGTTTAATTAGCTCAATTGTGGTAATCACTTCACAATGTACATGCTTATTAAATCATCACATTTATACCCAAAAGATATACTACACCTCAATAAAGTTGGGGGAAAAAGAGTTTACAATTAAATAGGGGATGGAAAATACACATTGAAAATCAGTGTGTGTGTGTGTGTGTGTGTGTGTGTCTCTGTATACAAAGAGATATAAGCAACACGTAATAATTAACTAAAGCTTCGTTAAATGCTTACTAATACATCTGCTGTATTAGCCAACTTCCTCTTATGAACAGCTCTATGGGTTAAATAACATTGCTCTCCCATCTTACAGATGTAGAAACTAAGGCAACAGTTTATACAATTATTAAATGGTAGAAGAGGGAGTCAGTTTGGTTTTAGGGCACATGATCATAACCTCATTCCTTCAGGATTATGAACTTATTGGAACAACCATGAAGTAGTTAGCCTGGTAAACCAAACAGGGTGGAGCTGGGAGGTGGGGAGTAAGGGGATACTGTTCCAAGCAATAAAAGCACTAGAAAACAAAAAGTAGGCAGAAAGGGAAACCAACTGTTTGGTTTTTTTTTAAGTGTCAGAGTAGACCACAAAGGAAACTGAATGGGAGAAATACGTCTGATAGAATTTTGCCATGAAAGTCCAAGGAGTTTTTACTTCTTATATAAAAAGGCAAAGCTTCCTGAAGCGTAAACACTTCTCACACAGAAACCCGAAGTTATATATATATATATATATATATAAATAAAATATAACAGAAAGCCCAGAGCAGCACCAACAACGGAAAAAAGAAAGAAAGAAAGAGAGAGAGAGAGAGAGAGAGAGAGAAAGAAAGAAAGAAAGAAAGAAAGAAAGAAAGAAAGAAAGAAAAAAGAGAAAGGGAGGAAGAAAGGAAGGAAGGAAGAAAGAAAAAGGCAAAAAAAAGGAAAGGCAAGGTGAAAACGAACAGTGAGCGAAGGCAGTAGCTCTATCCATAGGACAGGACTTCGGTGGAGTTATTAAACAAGCAGAAAAGCAGGCACCTACTGAGGGCAAAGCAGAGAAGGACGTGCTTCTAAGGTGCGTCTGGCCCACTGCCTGGGAAGCAACAGGCAGGACAGTTGGCCTCGGAGCGCACAAAGCTCACCAGCACGTGCTAAAGGCAGGGGGTAAAGCATCTGCACTTCTTACGGGCAGAGAGAAGACCACTACTTAGACAAATATGGCCTGTACTGTCCTACATTATTAACAGGCTCGATTTATATTTCCTTTTAGTCTTTTCCCTATATACAATTATTTCCTTCTTTTCCCGCTTTACATTATAATATATGCCTTTCCCAAGTTATTTTAAAGCCTTTCATAAACATGTTGCTGGAATTAGTAATTTTCAGAGTGAGGCAAACACTCCTATATTTACATATAAAAAAATAGAAAAACACACAAACTAAACACTGAACAATCAAGAAATAGGTAAAAAGTTTTTAAAAGTTCGGATGAATGTTAGGATGTTTAAGCCAACAGCTAGAATATGTTTGAGCAGAGTCTTTAACCTTTCTTCATTTCAGCTTCAGAAACGAGAGCGAATTACTGAAAGCTAAAGGAATACTGATCCTTAATTTCAATATTTACATTAAAATCTCAAATGTTGACATAATTTAAAGTAGAAGACCCCTATAACTGTGTATTTATAAAACAGGAAGACCATTCTTAAAACAGTATTTATTAAATGTCATTTCACATGGAAAAGAAAATTATATTGAAAGAGGTTTGTTATTTGAAGAGATTTCCAATGTTTTACTATCATAAAGGGAGATTATTCAGAAAATATGAAATGATTTCAAAAAACAAAATAAAAAAACAAAACATGTACTAATACTAAATTTAGCAGTTTAAAAAAGGCTAAATTTAACATGAAAAATAAATTTTTGAGAAATAAAACTTCTAAACTCTAAATCATTGGCATAATTTAAAATGTTACTTTATATTAAATAATTTAACTATCTGAAACATCTTTAAAAATAGGTTTGTTATACAATTCCTTCAGATTTCCTGAAGGTTTGAAAATATTTTAAGGGTTTTTTTTTTTTTTAATGTTCTAAGGTTTTTTAAAATCAAAGAGGGGAAGGGCATGAATGAAAAGAAGTATGGGAGATGAAATGAGGCAATTAAAATAGACACTCATTCACAGAAACAGGAATTTTCACAATTATGTAATTCAAATAATCAGCAGATTTCTAATATACCAAGACAGGGCTAATTTAGGATTTAATGACCTAAAGAGCAAAAGGAGATTATGAACATACATTATCAGTTTTTCACTTAATTACTGACCATTGCCTCAAAAAAATCTTGTAATCCTCTTACTTAAATAGGGAAAGGTTACAGGAGGGGCGAGGGAGGGGGCGAGGGAGGGGCGAGGCAGAGGCCCGGCTGGTGCCACAAACACTCCACTGACCTAAGTTACTGGATTCATAACCAAAAAAACACCTGGTCTCAGTGTTTTAAAATGTAGTCTTGGTAGAGAAGGTATTTTATATAATGGAACATTTTTAAGTCAATCAGGCTCACCCCTCCTATTCTCCTTAAATTTACAACACTCCAGCAGTCCTAGATCGTGGATAGCTACATTTGTGCTGCCAGAGAAAGGCAAGTTGGCTGGAAGGTATCAGAAGCCAGAGACTTAAGGCAACAAGAGACCTATTCTTTCTCATATTTAAAATTTTTGGCTTGCATTTTAACAGGTCTATTGTCTACATTCAGTTCAAGGAGTCCTTTCCCAATATTCAGGCTAATTTACTTGAAATAGATTTTCGTGGTACTAAAGAAATGAACTTTAAATTCATTTCTTATAAAGAATTTTTTTTTTACATTTTGTTTGAAAGCTGCTCAAAAGGGGGCGCCTGGCTGGCTCAGTCAGTGGGGCATCCTACTCTTGATCTCGGGATCATGAGTTCAAACTCCAAGGTAGGTGTAGAGATTACTTTAAAAAAAATTAAAATAAATAAAAATTTTAAAAAAGAAAGTTGCTCAAAAGGTTTAGTTTTAGGTTAAAGGGCTACAGGATGGAAAGGTACAGAATAGAAATTTTAAATTTCTAGAAATTTGGCATCAAGGAAATATTGAAAAGGAAAAAACGTCAAAATGTAAGAAAAGAGGGACGCCTGGGTGGCTCAGATGGCTAAGCATCTGCCTTCGGCTCAGGTCATGATCCCAGGGTCCTGGGATCGAGCCCCACATCGGGCTCTGTGCTCAGCAGGGAGCCTGCTTCTCCCTCTCCCTCTGCCTGCCTGCCTGCCTACTTGTGATCTCTCTCTCTCTCTGTCAAATAAATAAATAAAATCTTTAAAAAAAAAAAAAATGTAAGAAAAGAATGAAAAAATAACTGTATTTTAAACATCCTTAAAGGGTATAAAAATATCCTCAGGAACATAAAAAAAAATATGTAACTTACACTCTACTCATATTATGATACTATCTAGTATTTGAGTTATGAACAATCTGGTTTTAGGTATTTTTCTATGCACATTTATCCCTAACCTAGAATAATAAAAATTAAAAGGATTCACTAAAAACTACTGTCCCCACATCTCTTCCTTTAGGAGGTTTTTATATCTCCAAAACTTCAAAATTTAGAAAACCTTAAAGAAAAAAAAAAAATCAAAGGAAATCTTTCTCTTATTTAAAAAAAAAAGTCTGCAATGAATGGAAACTAGAAGAGCCTACACCCATGTTTTATAGGGAGTCTTACAACAAACCCCACTCCTGTGAAAAGTGTTTGAGCAGGAGATGAACACAAAGCAGAAGTTGCCCTGTAAGATTACACATAAATGCAGGATGTACACAAAGCCCTTTTGAAACACAGAGAAAAGGTACTGAAAGCCAAACGATAAATGGACAAAGGAACTGACAAATCCCAAACATACAGCCAACCTGATCAATGCCAAACTGTCATGTCTCAAGTCATGGGCCTCAAATGTGGCTTCTACATGCGCTGCCATTCCAAGTAGCACAAGATGACCCATAAGGGACGGGCGGCTGGTTCACGAGTAAGATTTTAGACTGCAAGAAGGGTAAAGAACCTGACAAAAAGGCGAACCTTATTACGGAGTTCAAAGAGACATTGTCAACATTCTGTCGGAAAAGCTGTAGTGAATATTCAAGCCGTTCTCTAAAAAGGGAATAGGCATTCATCCCAGATTTGTGTTGTTGGGGGAGGGGCTGGTGGCAGGGGACAGAGGTGAGAAGGGGACAGGTCAGGAGTGACCAGTGGTGAGGAATCACTCTCAGGCCCAGCTGTCAGCACATTACTTGGCAACACTCACTGGCATTTAAGACTATTTGTCCATTTATTCCCGCTTACTTTCCACAAAGAGAAACGCCCCTGGTAGCTGGTCTACAGAGCTTCAATAAACAGATTTTAACCTCTATTCTTCTAAATTATCCTTATGTTAATATTGGCAATGGGAGAGAATTCATCCCGGAGTAATAAAACCAAGACCTAGCTACAAAGTTAAAAAACGAAGGGCAGGAGACAAAAAAACTGGGGAAAGGAATTTAAGAGATAAATGGAAATTAACCCATCCCTCTTTGACGCTTATTTCCACCTTTAGACCACCAACTAACTGCAGAGTAACCTTTGAAAAGTCATTAACCATAGTTTGTCTTTTTAAAGAAATCAGATTCTAGAGCACTACAGCTGCAGATAGAATAACCATTCATAAGGCTTCAATACAGTAAGTGAGGGACTTCATTTATTCTAGAAGGTTCTACTTTCAAGAGGGATCATTAAGAAAAAAAAATATTTCAAGGTACTAAAAGCTGAAAAAGTAATTCCTGGAAGAAGCATATAATGTAAAACTAAACAACAAACAATAATGTTAAGAATCACAGAGTGGGAGAAAATCATTTCAAATCAGTTTTATTTTTTTATTTTTTTAAAGACTTTATTTATTTATTTGACAGAGAGAGGCTCGATCCGAGGACCCTGGGATCATGACCCAAGCCGAAGGCAGACGCCTAACAACGGAGCCACCCAGGCACCCCAAAACTTTTATTTTAAATACAAAACATGGAATTACAAGATTATCAGCCAAATAAATGAGATATGTAAATTTAACCTATTTTGAACTCATACTTTTCAGTACCCTCTCAAACAGAAATTAATAAGTGACCCCAAAAAAGGAAATTTAACAGGTAATTATAAACATTTATTTTGTCACATTAAAAAAATGTAATAATCCAGGTTAAAGGGAGAACAAAATGTTGTCATCTGCGTCATGTGGATATATACTGTCACTCAAAAAGAGACAATCTAAAGTTTTCTTCCAAATACTTTAGCTTCCACACGTTACAAGGCACATGCACCCTTAAAAGAAAACATTAAAATGTTTCCATTATTTTATTTCTTCCACACTGCAGCACAGGAACTGATACCACACTTGTCTTAAGTCAACACAGTGTACTGTTTACTACTCTCACCCTCATCTCTAGGTAATTAACTTGTACACCTCTAAACACAGCCAGCAACCAAGCCTTGGTATTATCAGTTCACCTGCGGGAACAGTGGAAGGCTAAGCAGAGAAAAGTTTTAGAGAAAGCCTTCAGCTTTAGGAAAAAAGTCCAGAAACCACCCAGAAAGCGCCAATGGTGCAAAAGAACACTGCAACACTGAAAAGAGCAAGAAAGCAGGAAGGCCTCTTGCCAGATTTTTAAGCCTGCTTCAACAAAAATAGTGCACCAGCTGCATCTGGATAAATTAAATATGGGTTTATAGATCATAGTAAAAGAAGAAATGAAACATATGCATGCTGTGTTTAAAAAAAAAACAACCAGGTGCTAGTACTTATAAAATGCTCTACATTTGAATGTATTCATCAACAGTGAATTGGCTACATGTAAGCCTTGAAAATGAGAACAACTGAGAACCCAGCAAACATTTCACATCTTTGACATCTTCACAGATGTAGTGCCACAATGGATGGCAGTATCAATTAGACCCTCCAGTCCAACACAACCAACTCCCGATGCCAGCAAGTGGAAAACTCAATGGAGATGTGTTTTAATCCCTTCGAGTTCAGGACAGTTAAGTGTTTGCCCAATCAGGAGATAAAGGAAATCTACATAGGTACATATTGCTAATCTGATCCACACAGAGATGCTAGCTGCCTCCTGCTACAGCTGAAGCTTATTTACCAGTGTGTAAAGAATGGGCAAAGTCCAAGGGAAAAAGCCTTACTGCAACATCAATGAAAAGTCACTGAGTGTCATGAATGAGAGCAAAGGACAATGCGGTCATTAATAAAACCAACTGCGCCCTGCTAGGTGACCCAGGACTTGTATGCAGGATAAGATTTATCACCACTAGAAGTTTTAGGACTAAAAAACCGTTCAATAACATTAGCATCACTAAAACACTAAATAGACTGTAGCAAACAGAAAACCAGACCGTTTTAGAAGGCAACAGATCCATGATTCAAATCTTTAATTTCACTTCACTTGACTGAGATACACTGAAATATATTTAAGCCTGAGGAAACTGAGAAAAGCTGAAAAGAATCGTGGTCATCATTTGCTGAAGATTTCACTAATTTCTTTAAGTAGATCCAGCTGTACCACTGAAGTACAGAAAGGACGTCTGGAAGTTTCTGTTAGAAAGAATCACAAATACAATGGGATCTGGAATAAAACTGCAAAAGAAGAAAATCCCAGATTTTCTCAGTTTCATAGTCCCTTTAAAAAGGTTCAACTTCTATTTATAATATGAAAAACTTGTTAGAAGCCAATTTTATACTCAAAATGTGGATTACAGTTCATCTAGAATTCCAATTTAGGCACGTTTGCGCACTTAAAGTTGACTGTATTTAATTTCAATGTTGCGAAACCCAGTAGAGCTATTAAACTTTATAATTCCAAACAACATTCAAAAGATTTTGAAAAGATAACTATTGTTACTGAAGGGAAGAAAAGTTAATTCATTCAATATGTACTTCACTGAAAAACATTCATCTAGATGTGGACATTATAAAACTAACCCTTCATTCCCTCTCTGACAAAGCTTTTCTTATTTTCTTGACATCTCAACTTTTAAATGGATCTTATACAGTTTTTGTCTAAGGGAAATTTTACTTGAGAATTTGAGCCAATTTACTTAAGGTCAACTCAGCTTGGAAATTCACCACAAAAGAATGAAGAAAAGCCTCAAAATAAATAAGTATATTATTGCAGACTTCCAATATTATTAGCCATATAGCAAAGAGAGCCCTCTCTCACACTGCTGGTGGGAGGCTGAACTGTTACAACTCCTTTGGAAAGCAATGTGACAAGATACGTATCAAGAGGGGGAAAAAGGGGCGCCTGGGTGGCTCAGTTGGTTAAGCAACTGCCTTCGGCTCAGGTCATGATCCTGGAGTCCCGGGATCGAGTCCTGCATTGGGCTCCCTGCTCAGCAGGGAGTCTGCTTCTCCCTCTGACCCTCTCATGCTCTATCTCATTCTCTCTCTCAAATAAATAAATAAAATTAAAAAAAAAAAAAAGAGGGGGAAAAAATGTTCTTACCCCTGTACCCAATAATTCAATTTCTAGGAATCCGCCCTAAGAAAATAACCCAAAATGCAAAGATATATGTCCAAATGGTGTTCATTGTGACTTTATTTTGAACAATTAAAAACTGAAATAATCTTCAATGTTTGATAGTATAGGAACATTATTAATAGTACAGGTAAATTATAACACATTTATACAATGAAATATGTAACTATTAAAACAATTAAAAATGCTCATCAAAAAAAAGTTTAGAACTTTATACACATTATTATGTCCACCATGTTGTTCTTTTTCAAAAATGCTCTGATAGAAGAAAATATACCAAAAATTTTAAAGTTGCATTAGAAGTTGTAAATAGGGGAGCCTGGGTGGCTCAGTAGGTTAAGCGTCTGCCTTCGGCTGGGGTCATGATCTCGGGATCCTGGGATCAAGACCCACATCGGGCTCCAGGCTCAGCAGGAAGCCTGCTTCTCCCTCTCCCTCTGCCCCTCCCCCCTGCTCATGCTCTCACTGGCTCTCTCTCTAATGAATAAATAAAAAAATCTTAAAAAAAAAAAGAAAACTAAATGAAATCACAAAAATGGTCATGTTTCGCTCAACAGCATTTTGAAAGCAGCTGATTCATAAAGCTAACAGGATAACTCACCCATTTTTTACGAGCTTTGCAGAGAAATACTTGCCTGATTAATGTTTAAAATCACCTTTTATGTTCAGAACATCTAAAATCCTAATTTTTATATTTTCTTCCTTTGTGGCTATGTTTCAATAGGTAAGATCCAGAAATCTAACTGAAATGGTTACTCTGCTGAACCGACTAGAAAAGAGAAATGTATATAGTCACCCCATCTATCTGAAATTCTAATAAAGCTGCTCACCCTTAAATGTCACTCTGTATTACAAGCTGAGTGTGTTGTTCCAGTGCAAATCACGGGCTTCGCAACAGCACTGGCTGCAGCCAGACCACGAGTCATTCTAAAATAAAAGCAAACTTCGACTGATTCTCACGATAGGTTAGCAAAAATTCACTGAGCTGTCACCAGGCAGGGCACAGAGGCCAGAAGATGATCAACAGTTTAAAAGTCATCAGATGCAAAGTAGCCAGTAAGCATCCAGCTCTGGTACTTACTGCCCCTGGGCCTTGTGTGAGTTGCTCTGGCTACTTCTGAGTTTTAGATTCTTTATCTGTAAAATGCACGGAATTAATAGTCCCTAACTGAAAAGGCTCATAATGACACTCTCTCCCTGACCACATTTTAATCAGGTTCCTCTAAGCCCTCCTCCTCGTGACTAGGCCTTGGCTTTGGCCTGGCCTGTCTTCAGTCTGCCTAGCTCAATTTTAGCAAGAATCCTGCTAAGCCAGTTTCATGAGAACCCCTCTCCCCTGATATCTGATCACACTCAGTATGTGATCAAGTTCCTCATCCCCAACCTTTGACGGGTGAGTTCTTGGCCTGTCTTTAGCCAGAATCCGCGCCCCCTCTCCGGCCCTTGATGTCTCTTCTTAGTAATTTTCCCTCCACTGACCCTCTTCACCCCTCTCCCTGGCTATAAACCCCCACTTGTCCCTGTGTTCAGAGGTGAACCCAATCTCTCTCCTCTATTACAACAGTCTGGAATAAAATCTTCCTTACAATTTTAGTAAGTGTCAGAATAATTCTTTCTTTAACAATAAGGAGGATTAAAGGAGTTTTAATGTAAGTAAAAGGCTTAAAACAGTGCCTTACGCACTTTTGTTCAGTCACAATTATTAGTAAATATAGCACAATAACTACATGTTTAAATGTTAAACTGCTCCGCTTAAATAAAATAATGACTATTTATTACATGACAGTTACTGTGAGAAACATAAAAATCCAAAGACAGAAAGATATAGGTCCTGCCTCAAAGAGCTCAAATTTCGAGCAGGAACAGAGAGTAAGCAAATAATTCTGGCACCGCATGCTTCATACAACAACGGACAGCAGGTCAGGGTACAAAGGCAGTAGAGAAGAGAAAATGGTGAACGGAGCATGGTAGAAAGGTCACCCCTCAGCAGATAGGCTTTGGAGAATGGAGATACATTTGCAGAATCGCTGCCTCCGATAAGAGTGAACACTCCGGAAGGAAGCCATCCCAAGGACAAGGGTTAAGGGTGGAGCTGGGACTAGACCATGTCCCACTGACAGACCTGGACAAGAGAGCTACTTAAAGATTTCACAGGAATGTGTCAGGACCAGATTTACCTTTTCCAGTAACTTTGCCCCCCTGAGGCAACAAAGCTACTGAATATGGGGAGCGGGCAGCTAAAGCCCAAACAGGCACACATTACAGAATTGGCAAGAGAAATGTAGACACTGCCCATCAACAAGTACAAAATTTAAAAGGAAAAAAAATTGAGCCTAGACAGTGTGTAGAAACACATCAAGAAAAGCCATCCAAAATTAATACGTCAACATTAGACAACCATGAGTATTTTATTTATTGCACAACTACTACAGATTGGTAACTATTTACTAGTGAACTATTCTTACAAAAGAACTGAATTTACCTACCATTTGCAGATTTATGCCCACGCTCCCTCTCTGTCCTCCCTTACCCTGGTTAACTCTTCTGGCCATTCTAAACTTGGACCCCCTGTCTTGTTTAGACCCTAGAATGGTTTAACCTGTGTCTTCTGCCTGCTCTTAGCTTAGTATGGAGATGCATGTAAATTACTGGGTCTGTTTCTCACATCTATTACATGGTATGGCTTACATAAAAGGCATACAAACAATGTCCAGTGAATGAATGGGTTTTAGAATGAATGAATGAAGTAAATACTGAGAATTCCACGTGATCACCCTTCTATCTTCAGGGGTCACCTGCATAGCTTGAAAACTAAACAAGGAGTCTTTCCCCAGGGAGCTTCCTGCTAGAGTGTAGTACTCCAAATGTTCAGGAACCAATTTCAATTCTCCAAACAGATTAACAAAGCAAAAAAAATAAAAAAAAATACACACACAAAGAACAAAAACAAAAAATGGTAATTTTATTTTATTTATTTTTTTTCTTTTTTTTAAAGATCTTTTTTATTTATTTATTTGACAGAGAGAGACACAGCGAGAGAGGGAATACAAGCAGGGGGAGCGGGAGAGGGAGAAGCAGGCTTCCCGCGGAGCAGGGAGCCCGATGCGGGGCTCGATCCCAGGACCCTGGGATCATGACCTGAGCCGAAGGCAGACGCTTAACGACTGAGCCACCCAGGCGCCCCAAAAAATGGTAATTTTAAAAGTTGACTCTGGGGCGCCTGGGTGGCTCAGATGATTGGGCGTCTGCCTTTGGCTCAGGTCATGATCCCAGGGTCCCGGGATCGAGTCCCGCATCGGGCTCCCTGCTCCTTGGGAGCCTGCTTCTCCCTCTGCCTCTCTCTCTCTCTCTGTCTCTCATGAATAAATAAATAAAATCTTTAAAAAAAAAAAAAAAAAAATTTAAAAAAATAAAAATAAAAATAAAAGTTGACTCTGACTCCAAATGACGTTTCAAGGAATTCAACAGAAATGAACTACTATTTTCCTAAACTTCACAGGATTATATTAGTCATGTAATTTTCAAGTCAGTGATCTGGAGTTCTGACAGAAATATGTAAAATATAGTCCAACTAATGAAGCAGATGCTTAAACATATGTCTTTTTGAGGAAAAAAAATAGTATGAATTAGAACACTGAATGACTTTTTTTTACCTTAATACCTTAACATAGGCAAGGTGGTTTTTTTTTGTTTTTTTTTTATAGATAAACTAGGTAATCATATTCTAGAAATGTGCTGTTTTGGGGGCAACAATAAAAATGCTTAGGAGTTGTTTTTTATCTGCACACAGCACAAATTTTTCTTAGAAACAGTCTTCACTTCTTTGGCCTTAAAATCAAACAAGTTCGGTTTAACATCAGAGGCTTCCCTGTTTATTTACTCAGTACCAAAGTACGTTATCACTGTTTCTAAAAAACCTTTTAAAGGCAAGGTGGTTGTCACAGCATGCCAATTCAAGTTGTATGATATAATGAGGACTACTGAAAAACATTTCATAATCCACTGACAACTGTCCCCATCTACGAATCTGGAATGCTGTCCTGAGCAAGTCATCTCATTTGTTCTTAAAAGTTAACTCATTTCCAATTGGAACTCATACTAACCCTTTGAGTTGCTCAACATAACAATGTAACAAAGGAGACCACCCTGTGAGAAAGAACCAGTCCTGTTCCCCAAAACTACCACCCCTACTTCAAGTTCTACAAATTAGTAACATCAAAACCTAAATATATCACAGATTATCTCCTACTAAAAAGGAAGCAGTGTCTATAAGCATCCCAATGAAAGTGGGAAATTGTTTAATTACTAAGGTTAAAATTCTTTAAACTTAACTAAGTGTAAGACTGACCAGCTAGGGGCGCCTGGGTGGCTCAGTAGTTGGGCGTCTGCCCTCGGCTCAGGTCATGATCCCAGGGTTCTGGGTCCGAGCCCCACATCAGGCTCCCTGCTCAGCGGGAAGCCTGCTTCTCCCTCTCCCACTCCCCCTGCTTGTGTTCCCTCTCTCGCTGTGTCTCTCTCTGTCAAATAAATAAATAAAATCTTTCAAAAAAAAAAGACTGACCAGCTATTGTTAAAAGAAAGTGAATATTCTGTAAAATATACATGAAGCGTGTCCAAATGGTGTTGGAAAATCAACCATTTTGGCCACTGACAAACAAAACAACCCAGACCAGCTAAAGAGAAAAACTTTACCCATAAACACACAATTAGAGTCCAGGAAAACTGCAGAGTCTGGTGGCTGGCTCTAGGATCAGATCTGCTCACTTACTAGTTCTAGGACTCTCTAATTCATGACCCCTATGGGAAGAATCTCATTCTGATTTTATTAGACAGCATTCATCTTCCCTCCAGTAGTTAACCAACCAGATCATCCATCCTGAAATTTAAGATACAAAATAGAAAGAGGGAAATAAAACAAAATTTGAGTTCAAGGCAATGAGGCAAAAGGCAAATGGATTCAAGACTTTGCAGTCCCAGAGAGCAAAACGTGTCACTGTAAACAGTAACTCTACCCTGAAAGTGGAGAGGCCAGAAAGACAGGCAGGCGAGCACTTAGCACAGTTCAATTGCCTTGCCATTAACTTTGCCATCTATCCAGACTCATCGCTGTGTATTAAAAATAGGACACAAGAATGCTTTTATAGCATCTCAGCTGCTAAGAACATTAAGAGAACAAATTTCAAAACATGTATCAGAACCTGTACCCCAAAAGAGAAAAAGCAATATATGTTTCTAGCGTCAAAAGCACAAACCAAGAAAAATGAGATGTTAATAACACCTTGCTTTTATATAGCACCTACCTGTGAAGCAACTCAAATATTTTTGCAAATTAAAAAAAAAAATCTAATTATAGTATTTCTAACAACATCTCTGCGAAATAGGTAAAATGTAAATATAATTACTTCTGTTTAGCTACTGAAGAAAAGTAGAGGCATATTTAATCACACTGCAAATTAGATTCCTCATCTAGCTCAGTCCAGTACTTCCAGCATGCAATATGCCAAGTCACCAAGTACTCTGTAATTGTTAACAATGTAAAATATAAAAGTGAACCCCACAGTTACCTGTGTTCAAGAACTCAACTCTAAGAATCAACAGTTAAGGCAAAATTGGCTTTAGTTTTAGAAAGAAAACACTTCATTCTATTTAATCTGTTGAGTCTACTTTTTTTTTTAGGAGTAAATTGAGAAACTATGATTATTATTATTAAAGCCACTTGACATTTTTCAGAAATCACAGAAAAAGTTAAAGTTCTATTTTTCACCCTAAACCAATATACACTGAAGCTTTATGCCTCATTCAAAGGACAAAAGGAATTCAGTTTTAAGTGCAAGGTCAACATATACGGAAAAACACACTGGCCCGGGAAACTAATAGGTTTAAAAACAAAGGATGAGTCAACCAATACTTGCAGATCTCAGGTACTTGAAAGAAAATTTTATTTTGCCTCAGAAAAGGAATTAAATTGTCCCACTATCTGGCAAGGACAAAAGATCACCTTTAAGTGTTTTATTTGTACTTTTTAAGAGCCATTATCATGAGGTACCTTTAAAAGCCAGGATATGATTACAACATTAAGGGGCACTTCCTTAATATACTGAATATCTCTAACTCGTCTCAAAGCCCACTCTTGGTGAAATAATTCCTTCTTCCCTTCAATACTATTTAGATACGGCACAGCCAAAACAGTACAGGGTGACTAAACCTGAACTTGCTACAGGAATTTCCAAACAGATAAGAACTTAAGAACTTTGCAAATACACCTCTATTTGAAAGACAAGAGAAACTTGAAGAAAGCATCCCGTGAAAATATGAGCTCCTTTCTTAAAAGGTAAACTCTTCAATGCAAAGTCTGTCTTATAAATTCTATTCAGCCTTTGGCATCTGTGCTAATGCCAAAAAGGAAAGTGGCTTCGACTGTCACTATCAAAAGCAACTCGCTTTAATGAAATGATATGTCCAGAATTTGCTTCAAAATAATCTGGAGTGGGGCCAGGAGGGAGAGATGGAACAAGATGGGCCAAGATTCAACAGCTACCACAGCTGGGTAATGGATATGGTTCATGGGGTTTATACTCCCCCCACTTCTGTAGGTGTTGGAATTTTTCATAATGAAAGGTTAATTGGAAAAAGAGAAGAAAGCTAGTTTTTTTATAAAGTGTCTCTGAACCAGCCTATTTTTATAAGCCACCAGCTCAGGACTTATTTACCTGAGAATTCAAAAGGAAGAGAATATAACTAGCATGTAAAAATTCTTTATAGAGTTATAAAACAATCAAAATGACCCTGTGGTTTTCTGTTCACACCAGAGTAAAAAGCGGACTTAAGAAATCACCTGTCTCTAAGGTTGGGGTTACTCCTGTTTATGTCATTGCAATTAAGCCTGATTTAAAAGAATGATTATTTTTTTATTCCATTCTAACAGACACTCTTTCTGAAATTTAATCAAAGGGAATTATGGGATACCCTAGGGAAACTGTTTCTACCCACAAATCCAGACTTTAAATAAAGCTTAGCTTTATTTTAAACCATCCTTTTCATCAGTTTCTAAGAGCTCACCTTAGACCAAACTACATAAACCTAATTTTTAACATATTACCTATATCTTAATAAATACTCTCATAAATCATGCTATTCCATCTTTGGAAAACTTCATTCTTTTGGATCCTGCTAAGAACTGCAACACAAAAGAGACCAAAGCCCTGACTGTCTTTTATTCAACAGACTCAGTACTCAGATGAGTGCCATCAAGAACTCTTTAGTCTCCATAAATGATTGGAGGCACTTGACAATCAAGATTAATGTCTGACCTGTGAGTTGACCTTAACAATGGACACTTTTCTTAAAGGAGATACATGTCAGATTACAAAAGTAGTCACATGGAAACGCAAAGTTATTACTGAATCACATTTCTTTACGAAGTTAGCGTGCTACCAACACAGAACTAATCAAAATCCTTTATTAGAACAGAGAAAACTAAAATCTAGGATAGGAAACAAAGAATAACTTGAAGGGCTCCCATTAGTCTCTAACAGATACTACATGGAGACTCTTTCTCTCTTTGATCCAGGCAGCTTTACTTAGAGGCATCTGCTTCAACAGCAAACACGCACATTATTTAAGCTGTCATTCTGCACACACTGCTAAACTATTTGGCAGAGTGAATGTTTCTAAAATGGATAGCAACCAGAACAACTAAAATAGAGAAATTCATCAAAACTCAAAAACTGGCCATTGAGCTGAGTCTACACTTGGTATTTCAAAATATTCAGAAATTACATTAAGTACCAGGAGTAATTCCAAAGAGTTTAATAGGTTAATTCATGTCATCTGCACAGTAATTTTACAGTCCCGATCAGAGCTCTTTATAAACGGATACAAAAGGTACCTTTTAGTAACATAGAAGGAATGCAATCTGTGCATTATTGGAGACAAACCAGTTCTCCAATCTATACTGAGACAAGAAATATTTCATGCATTCACCTCAGCGGGGAGGATTTCCCCACATTGTGAAGGGCCAAATGGCTCAAGATCCAGCCCCATTGCCAGAGCTCAGAGGGAAGATGATTAATGATTCAAAAGAACAAGGAATGGTGAACGTGTTCAGTGGCCTGCCTACAAAAGATCAGTTGCCGCCTAAAAAATGCTTCAACCTTAGATAAAGTAGGCACTCAAGACAGGTTCAGGCAGGGGCCAAGTTCTTGAATGACTCACATTAAACTTCTCTAAGGTATCAGTAACAAAAAGATGATAGGACTAAAACCAATTTATTATCAAGTTCTTGACTTTCAGGTCATTCAAAAGACTGTGCAAACTCCAAGATAGGAACAAGTGATCTCTGAGCAACAGAAAAAGAAAAAAGAAAAAGGGGGGAGGGGAGGAAAAGAGCTTGATTCTCTAGGAGCTGATTGTCTAGTCTGAAAATCACCTTGGTCCCTTAATTTTCAGGCCTACACCTTTCATCATTCTTCTGCTTGCTTCCATTCTTGCTATGGTCAGAGAGGGGACAGAAATAGGAGGTAACTTTTGTGACTGAGTGAACAGCTCATATGGAGGAGTCCAGACTTGAGAAAAGAGAACGAGAACAAGGAAAGTTACGTGCCCCTTAGAATTGCTAATTCACAAGTGAAGCAAGAGATACTGCAAAAAGGAGAAAAATAAGTGATCACAGTAGGACTATCAACATGGCAATGTTCAAAAACTATATGGAGAAAAAGAAGAGGAAAAGGAATTACAGTAGGGTATATAATAAACATGATCAGTAGTGGTCCTGAGTTGCCAGATAGAAGATGATCCTTGCCTTGCTTGTATTTAATACACATTTTTCAAATTTTCTAGAAAGATCATTTAAAAAAATTTTTTACAACAAAAATGATCTCCCAAAAAGCATTTTTTCATTTAATATTTGAAAGGTGCTATTTATAGGAACTACTCCATAAAAGAGTCTCAAGCGAAGCTACAGGAAGCAGTACAATGAAAAGAACTACTTTCTTATTGTTAGACTTCTTTGCCCACTAATTCAATAAACGTTTGTTAAGAAGCTATCATGTATTAGATCCACCATCAGCTGAGGTCCCAAAAATGGTAATAAAGACATTCACTAGTCAGTTCTCATTGTCAAGGGGCTTCAGAGCATAGGCTGCAAACCTTCCTGCCCTCACTTCCAACTCTGAACACCCCTCAAAGTAGGAAACCTTTCCGTAACGTCACTATATCCAAAATATACTCCAACAGACAATATTATTGTCAAAATATTTGTTGCTCTTCCCTTAACCAATCCTTCCCTACCTGCCATCCCCTCATGGGATTACCCCTCTTGTCCACTGAGGCCATGCTTGACCATGTGACTTGCTCTGGCCAATGAAGTATGAGTAGCAACGGCATATGGCACTTTTGAGCAGAAGAGTTAGGAACCAAGGGGAGGTTCTATCATGGCTCTTTTCACTCTTCCACACTGAGTCTTGGAATGAAGCCCACAAAAGCATTAATGTGAAAAGTAAAGTTTTGTTGTTGCAGTTTACGGAGATTCGGGATTGTTACCGTAGAGTAATTTAGCCAAAGCTGACTAATTCATATGCTCCTGACAAAATTTCTGATATAGAGAAGAACACCACACCCCAATGGGCAGGAGTAGAAGAAAATAACCTTCTCCCTAGCTGTGCCGCTCCAGAGTTTACAACTTAATCTTGTAACAGACAGATGATAACACTGTGGCCCCTAAACCAAGAAGTCACTTGCCCATTGCTTGTTTTGTTTTGCTTCATTTTCTCCCCCAAAAGTCTGGGCAGGCCAACCTGCTGCACTTCAAGCATGTGGAGACAACCTCTCATTCAACCCTTGGACACATGAAATTCCCTTCCTTGAAAGAACCCTCAAAATATGGCGCCGATGAAAATACTCCACAGGATACAAGCTAACAAGAAATGTCCAGAGGAATGAAATCTACCCATTTCCTTTGAAATAAATGAACTGTAAGAATCATTATGTCCTACACCTGAACCTAATATAACATTATATGCCATTATATCTCACTTTATTTTTTTAAAAAAAGATTTTATTTCTTTGTCAGACAGAGAGAGAGAGCGAGCTCACAAGCAGGAGGAGTGGCAGGTAGTGGGAGAGGGAGAAGCAGACTCCCCACGGAGCAGAGAGCCCGATGTGGGACTCGATCCCAGAACCTTGGGATCATGACTGGAGCCGAAAGCAGATGCTTAACTCACTGGGCCACCCAGGCATCCCTATATCTCACGTTTTAAAAATGAACTATAAGTTATTTTTTTAAACTCGGAGATATCTGCTTTAGAAGCAATAAAATGCAAAAGAACAGTATATCTATTAAACAACAGGCTGCTGTAAGGAGAGCAGGCCAAGCTACCTAGAATGCACCTAAAATAAGAAATTCAAGTATGAATAAAGATCCACCAAAAAACACAAAAAGCAAGGAAGAGTCACTAAATTAATAAAGCACCATTTCAAGGAAAAAGTTACATGTGATTAAAAAAAAATTTATTTTCATAAGATACATAATCCATAATGAAAACAACAGTTGTAATCTTCATACTCCCCATACTATAAGATGAAAACACATAAAGCAAAAACAAAAGGCAATCTCCTTGTACTTACTGGTTAAAATGCAGAAAGTAATAACACAACTAAGAGGAGTTCCTAATTAACACAGTAGCCGAACTAAACTACTTGAACTATCATAGGACAAGTGTCACAGAAAACAACTCGTTTAGGGAGCAGCAACCTGGTACACATCAGAATTCCAGTGCAGTGCAGAGTTGAAAAGGAAGCATAAGAAAAAAAAAAAAAAAAAAAAGGAAGCATAGAAGTCATAAATTCGAGTGTTTACAATTTAATGGGGAAAAAGAAAACACAAAAATAATATGCATCTACGTATAGATCAAGGGGAACATACATTTATATGAATAACACCTGGAACACAAATATTTACACAATAAAGCTATATAAATGCTTTGGCTTGGGATTCAGGAAGCACTCTAAAAAGGGTAAACATAGGAGTATATAATCTCATAATCTTCCTAATTATAGGATAAAAATAATCTATGGTCTGCAATTTGGTAGGTAAAGAAAAAGTACTCTTGGGCAGGAAATGTTTAAAATCATATGCTGTTCTCATGTTCGCCCCTTCAGGTTAAAAAGTCAGGAATCATACACCAACATATTTAAGAAGCAAATGGAATACTCTGACAAACATCAAATTAAAATCTTTTTTTTACTTTAAATTTAATTAACATATAGTATATTATTAGTTTGAGAGGTAGAATTTAGTGATTCATCAGTTGGCACATAACACCCAATGCTCATTCTATGGAGTGCCGTCCTTAATGCCCATCCCCCCATGACCCCATCCCCCACCCTCTTCCCCTCCAGCAACCCTCTTAGTTTGTTTCCTAGAGTTAAGAGTCTGTTATGGTTTGTCTCCCTCTCTGTTTTCATCTTATTTTTCCTTCCCTTCCCCTATGTTCATCTCTCGTTTCTTAAATTCCATAAAATCTTTTCTTTCTCATATATCCTTAAATTCCCACCTTCTAAGTAAATTATCTTCAAACTTTTGTTAACCTAGAAAATGTTCTGCAAACAAAACTTCGCACAAGCTCAAGATATAAAAGCTGAGCTGCTCTTAAGTGTGGGTTGGGCCACAAGAAGGGAGCAGTTGCACAAATGGTTACCCAGTACCGATTACCAGTACCATGAGCCAGACATGGGGCTAAGGGGAGGGAATTTGAGAAGGGAACAAAACAGAGTCCATGCTCTTAGGGAGTTTGTATTCTAGAATGAGGAGACAGCTAATAAATAAGTAAACAAATAAATATGATCATTTCACATACAGAGAACCACTCCAAAGAAAATGAGGTAGGTGATGACCGGAGGTGGTACCTGGGGCTTCTTCGCGAGCCTGGGTAGAAGGAAAGCCTCTCTAACAAGACACTGGGTATTTTCTGGGTGGCTCCAGAGAAGTTTCAGCCAATGCAAAGATCCGAAGAAAGAAAGAAAAGAAGCTGTTCAAGGAATAGAAAGAGGCCAGGTTAGCTGGTACAAAGTAAATAAATGAGGGCAGTGTAGAAAGGAAATTGGAAGCAAGAGATCCAGACCACAAGTAACTCTTAAAGTGAGGTCTGGATTTTAAGTGTGGGAAGTCTCTGAAAGGTTTAAGCAAGAGAAGGACATGATCTGATTTATGCTGTGGAAGTTACTGTGGGGAACAGATTCCAGGTAAACAGAGTGGAATCAAGAAAACCTGCGAGGAGTTCATGGCAGATACTCATGTGAGACAGTGGTGGCCAGGACTAATGTTTTAACCGTGGAAATGATGAGGAGGGGTCAGATTCAGGATATATTTTGGACACAAAGCCTGCAGAACCTAACAATGGAGTAGACAGGAAGTGAGAAGAGAGGGATAAAGGACAGCTGCGACACTTTCTCGTGCTGCACACATGCATGGCTAATGGCACCATTTACTAAGGTGAGAAAGGTTTGGGGTATACAGATGACGGTAGGGATGGTATTAAGATTTCTGTTTTGGGGGCGCCTGGGTGGCTCAGTTGGTTAAGCGACTGCCTTCGGCTCAGGTCATGATCCTGGAGTCCCTGGATCGAGTCCCGCATCGGGCTCCCTGCTCGGCAGGGAGCCTGCTTCTCCCTCTGACCCTCCCCCCTCTCATGTGCTCTGTCTCTCTCATTCTCTCTGTCTCAAATAAATAAATAAAATATTTAAAAAAAAAAAAAAAAGATTTCTGTTTTGGGGCGCCTGACTGGCTCAGTTAGTGGAGTATGCCACTACTGATCTTGGGATTGAAGGTTTCAGCCCCACCTTGGGTGTAGAGATGACCTAAAAATAAAATCTTTAAAAAAAAAAACAAACCGTTTTGACCATGTTAATTTTGAACAGCCTATTATTAGCTACCCAAGATCTGCCTAGCAGGTGCCCAGCTGACCATCTAAGTCTAGTTCTTAGAAGAAGTTGGAGCTGTAAACGCCCACACACTTGCCCAGCTCTTCCCTGCTCTCCCACTTCTATATCCCCATGGCAAACCCTTTCAAAGGCTTCTCGGAATTCCCAGTGCTCCTCAGAGCAGTGTGAAAACTTAATGCTTATCTCCAACTTGCTACCTAAATTTGCCTGTTTGCATAGTGTGACCAGAATAATTAAATGTTAAGAAAATGTATTACCTAACAAAACAGTAAAAATGAAAAAAAGATGTAAATCACATTTGCTCACAATAGAATAAATTTATTTGCTCACACCAAAATAAATTACAGATGGTTTAAAGATTCCAGTGAAAAAACGAAACCATGAAAGTGTACCAGGAGAAAATCAGGGTTAACATTTATAAAATCGTGGAGAGAATTTTCTTGCTTAACATCATGGGAAAGAAAGCTTTAAAAATGGGAAACAGTGATGGATGAGGGGGTTTAAACGCTTCTAAAAAAGAACAATCCCACAAGTTTTAAAAGCAAATAAGAAATTGGTCAAAAGTATCTGAAGCATATGACAAAAGGAATTAAAATCCCTAAGTATAAGGAGCTCACATAAATTAATAAAAAAGATTAACTCAAGAAGAAAATGTGACAAGGACAAGGGCAGAAATTCAAAAGATAAGAAATATAAATGAGCAATTAACACATGAAAAAAAGTGCTAAGCTTCTTATCCTCAAAAGAATGGAATTAAAACAAGGAGATACTATATTTCGCCTATCAAGCTGGCAAATATTAAAATGGCAATGAGTGTAGACTTGGAGCCTGGGCAGTAATTAGTAAGCCCTTTCTGAAGATAATTTGGTAAAGTGTATCAAGAGCCTTACATTTTACTTGCTCTTTGACCTACCAATTCCACTTCAGGGAATTCATCCTAAGGATGGGAGGTTTCAGGGGCTGTCCGAAAAGATTGAGGTATAAATCATGCTTATCAGATTAGGATTCTCTGTACCTAAAAAAAGTTGCTTCAGAATTACATCTAATGACACAAAAAGATACTGCATAAAAAATTTAGGTAATAAAACCCTATGGTCAGGGGGGCACCTGGGTGGCTCAGTCGGTTAAGCATCTGCCTTTGGCTCAGGTCGCCCTGGGATCGAGCCTGGCATCGGGCTCCCTGCTCAGCGGGGAGCCAGCTTCTCCTTGTCCCCTGCCCCTCCCCCCACTCGTTCTCTCTCTCTCTCTCTCTCTCTCTCTCTCTCAAATAAATAAAATCTTAAAAAAAAAAACCCTATGGTCAGGATAATATGTATCAAAAGGTATCTTCATATCAAGAGATCTCTAATGGTAAAATTGCAGGAAGCTAAAGCGGTTGTGTCTGGAAAGATTAAGTATTCTTTATGATCTTTTTCTTTTGTTATAATGAGCATATATTGTTAGAGCATATATTGTTAGCTAATCAAAATTTTGAGGAGAAAAATAAAATCGAAAGTCCTAGGCATAAAAGAGATACTGAATGGAAATTACCAAAAAATTAACAGAGTATCTTCATATGATAAAATTATAATGTAAGGAAATTTCTCTTCTAGAATAGAAAATTTTCTGTATATATATAATTTCCATTGTGAACATGCATTACATTATTCTTATTTTTTTACTCTTATTTTTTAAAAGGTAAAACAAACTTTTAAAAACTAAGTTATTCCCAATCCTCTTTTGCTATCTTAATTTTAACAACCATTACAACTACCACAGGGTATTTTTAAGGATTTATGACCATGTTTTCCTTCTGTTCCAAAACCAGTTTTTCTTTATTATTCTAGTATCTTCAGGGAACACAAACACGCTGGGCCCCATCACCTCCCTCCATATTCTCACCTTTAGTTGACTTAAAACACTTCAGCCCAGTGGTTCCCAAAGTCTGGTCCCTGACCTGCCTCATAGGCATATATCGCAAGCTAGTTGGACATGCAAATTCTTGCCCCAGACCTAGTGAATAAGAAACCAGGTGGGCACCAGCAACCTGTTTTATTACAGTTCTCCAGGTAATTCGGATGCATGCTAAAGGCTGAGAACCACTGTTTCTGCCTCTATGCTTTGGGCCCTTCAGAATCCAGAAACTTTAAGAACAGTCAATTCATTTTTCAAATTAAATTATTCAGAATTCCAATAGTAACACATTAAAACATTCAAGGGGACTGAACTGTTAAATCTCATATCTTAATGGCTGAAAACAAAATTTTTGAAAGGAAAAAAAAAAAAGATCCACAATGGAAGAAAATCATACCTGTAAAGATGTCTTAAAGGTACCAACGAGTCCTAAAGACATGGCTTCAAGGCTTCAACAGCCTCTGAGGTAAACACACCTGGCTTAAGGAACACACTAAATGCAAACTCATTTAATTACACCTGTCAAAGGCAGGGCGGCATAATCAAACAATTAACCCAAAATACTGAGTAATAACAACATTCAAGCCATATCTAGACATAAATACAACAATCAGGTGTGCCCAGAACTTCAGAAACATCTTTTTCTTTTTAAAAGATTTTATTTATTTATTTGACAGAGAGAGAGCGTGCACAAGCGGGGGACCGGCAGAGGGAGAGAGAGAAGCAGGCTCTCTGCTGAGCAGGGAGCCCGACACTGGGCTCGATCCCAGGAACCGGGGAATCATGACCCAAGCCGGAGGCAGACGCTTAACGACTGAGCCACCTAGGTGCCCCTCAGAAACATCTTTATCCTGAACTAATGAATGACCCCATTTGGGGCAAGATCTATTGAGGTTTGAGATGGTAATTAATACAGTCATTTTCCTGTGATGGAGGTATAAGCATAAGCATGATAGAAAACAAAGCTTATTCACAGTCAGACGCAGTAACAAATTTTTGCCACATCCATTAGTTGGATGGATCGATGAGTCAAGTACTGAGCTAATGCTAGAGACAAAAAGGGTAAGATACCCATCCTGCCCTCCAGAAGCCTGCAGTCCACTTGGATCAGCAAGGGCCAAAGACCAGACAGGGATCTCCCTCTACCCTGGGGCAGGAACTTTACAGACATTATCTCTAATTCCTGTTAAAGACAAGAAAACTGGGAGTTTGAGAGGTAAGTCACTTTTCAAGGCCACCCAACTCCCTACAAATCCAGGCTCTGTTCTGACCCCTCCACACTTTGTCCTAATGTTAGCACCACTTTTAATGTCAGAAGGAGACAAGAGTATGCATTGTTCGCACCTTACAAGAGATTATGCTAATTTTACGATCAAATCAAGAATAAACATGATGTTATGATTTTAAAAGAGAAGTATGAATTACATAAAATCAAGTAGCATCAGACAAGTGAAAAAAACAGTTTCTAAATGATCCTATTTTGAATGGGAAAAATTACCTATAGAAAAATCAAAAAAGGCAAGACAAAAATGGAACAAAATATTAATACCGGTTATATTAGGTGGTGAGATTACAGGCACTTATTCTCCCTTTTTGAAATTCTTTTATAATGTCATTTTTAAAATAATGACCCAACATTAAAAAAAAAATTTTTTTTTTTTTAAAGATTTTATTTATTTGACAGAGAGAGACACAGCAAGAGAGGGAACACAAGCAGGGAGAGTGGGAGAGGGAGAAGCAGGCTTCCCGCCGAGCAGGGAACCTGATGCGGGGCTCGATCCCAGGACGCTGGGATCATGACCTGAGCCGAAGGCAGACGCTTAACCATCTGAGCCACCCAGGCGCCCCTAAAAAAAAATTGTTTAAACCTAGCCAAGATTCCATTAACCAGTGGTTCTCAACAGGTGTGTATCATTCCGCAGTGGATGTTGGGAAATGTGTAGTATTTTTGGTTGTCACATTCACTGGAAGGCACCACTGGCATTTAACAGGCTGCTCAGTGGCGTCTGGGTGGCTCAGTCGGTTAAGTGTCTGCCTTCGGCTCTGGTCTTGATCCCGGGGTCCTAGGATTGAGCACCACCCCACCCCCCTGCTCAGGGGTAGTCTGCTTCTCCCTCTCCCTCTGCCCCTCCCCCCTACTCATGCTTTTTTTCCTCTCTCTCTCAAATAAATAAATAACTTCTTAAAAAAAAAAAAAGTAACAGGTTGCTCAGAACAGTCCCATACAATGAATCATCCCATGTAACTTACTAATGTCTCTAGACATTCCCGTAGAGGGGGAAATAATCCATTTATAATTATCTGATCCTAGAACCAAATTCCATTTTACATATAAACCCACAAGACTTTGTGCAAGGTTTTACCATACATTCAATTTGCTAAGAGTATAATTCAAGAGAACACCGTTTTGAGTTTTGCCATTGTTCGCAATTCCAGCAAAGTCGAGTCATTAACTATGATGCCTTTCTGCATGTCTGAATCACCTCACTCAGCGGGCATCTGCAGTAAGCATCCCACCCTCTGTGTCTTCTGGTGTAGTCACGCCTGAGCGCTGACACACTCAAATAGTATAAATTACTTTGATTTCTCTTTATAAAAAAGTTAGGGCGGGGTGCCTGGGTGGCTCAGTCCATTAATCTGTTAAGTGCGATTAAGCAGCTAAGTGTGGGATTCTTGGTTTTGGCTCAGGTCACAGCCTCGGGTTGTGAGATCAGCCCTGCATGGGACTCTGCACTCAGCGGGGAGTTTGCTTGAGACTCTCTCTTTCCCTCTCTCTCTCTGCCCGCCCCCCCCCTCAAAAAGTAGTTACGGCATTACACTGATGTTTTTGAAACTGTGTGTATTTAACTTTATGAGAATAACGGAGGCATCAGAAAAAGGGTGTGCTGGGTCTAACAAGGTTGAGAGTTTGCTGCAATAAACACAGGAATGTACGCAGTGGATGAGAATCCGGGGGACTTCTACTAGGTCAGGCATTAAAGAGAGCTGCTAAACTGCAAAAACAATTCCACTTTTCTCACGATGAGTCTTTGTTTTGGAAAAAGAAAGTTACTGCCATTAAAAATTTATGCTAACTTGTAATGAGTTTATTCATTTTAAGTGAATTCATGAATGGAAAAGTTTAAAAATGAGTAATTTCTCAGGTTTAATTTTAACGTGGTAAATATCAATAAACAGAAGCTACGTAAACAAAAGCTCCTTGGGGATCCTCAGTTGTACGAAGTGGTCCTAAGAAGAAAAAACTTGAAAGCTACTGTTCTAGAGGAAAAAGATGTGGGAAGGAGGGCAAACTGGCTGGAGGGAGCCAGGTCCAAGGCGGGGGTGGGAGGGGTGGGGGGTGGAGGGGGTGGGGCAGGATCTGGTGAAGCAAGTACTAAGCCGGATCAGTAGTGCGTGATTACAAGGGGTTTAAGGAATTCAGGATGAGGGATAAGCTTTTGACTCGGGCAGCCGAGTAACTAGGAAGCCACTCTGATTTTAATACCATAAACATGTTATCTTGTGTAATAAAAAAAATTAAAAGGTAGAAAATAAATACAAGAACATGAAAGCTTAAATGAAAATACTGGCACAAACCACCCTTTTCCAGGCAGATACAATAATAGTTCAAAATACCTCCTTCTCTCCCTGCTTCTGATCTATACAAACAACCCACAATGTTGGGACAGTGGTCATGAACACAACTGGATTACACTCCGTGGCCACCAAGGATTGAAAAGGAACCTTGACAGGGAACATGGGCTCTCCTCCCTCCCAGTACTGGGCCCCCTCCAATCTGCATCTTTAGGATTCCATGCAGTATTATTTTTAAGGATTCAGCTTCAAAAACTTTTTCAATCAAGTGTTCCAAGAAGCAGGAAGAAGGAACCATGTACTGCCCCCTCCCGCATTTCTGCTGAACTCCAGCGCAGGCTCAGGCCCAGGCTCTCTAGGCTCCACAGGGAAGATCCGGGCCTGCCACCCGCAGAGCTAGGCTTTCCCGCACCAGGCGTTCAGGACAGAGTAACGGATATGGCTACAGAGCGAAGAAAATCTTTTACTGGAAGTACAACTGGAAAGGGAAAGTACTGTTAATGCCCGATTTTTAACACTAACGGAGCCTCCCCTTCATACAAACTATGTGCAACATCCCCAGGCCCCATCCCTGCGCTCAACTTCATCCCAGTACGGGTCTTGGTGCCAGAAAGGGATCCTGTGGTATTAAGGCTGACAGTAGGAGGTAGGAGGGCAGGCACATCCTCCCTTCCCAATGCAGATTCTTGTCAACATTCTCGCCTTCTAGCGCAGGGCTAGAGGCCTGGCTTATTCCGCCTGGCAGAGAGCCTACCCTAGCCCGAGGCCCACACCAAGGCTAAGTAACCATCTTAGAGAGGTACCTTGATTATTTGAATCCCAAAGACCCCTGTCAGCACCGACATTTGTTCCTATTTAGTTCTAAGTTCCTTAAAAAAAAAAAAAAAAAAGATTTGAGAGAGAAGACGCATGTGTGCATGCAAGAGCAGGGGGAGGGGCAGAGAGAGAGGGAGAAGCAGACTCCCTGCTGAGCATGGAGCCTGATGCGGGGCTCTATCCCAGGAACCTGGGATCATGACCACAGCTGAAGGTAGATGCTTAGCTGACTGAGCCACCCAGGCGCCCCTAAGTTACTTTTCTAAAGGTTATCTTTTAATACCCTCCCCACTTCTTTTTTCTCATTTCTAGTTGGTAGTAAAAACCCTCAGAGAAGTTCAAATGTAAGTGTTTGCCTCAAAGACAGAGACTAGGAGAAAACTATAAAAATCTATTTTGTTCCCAAGGGCCGCAGAATAGGGAAGAGATGATCTAAGAGGCCATAAGCTGAGCCAGTCTCTAAGAAAAGAAACGTCCAACGAGCAACTGGGACCAGAAGCACTCTGGGCATGACTTTGGCCCCCACAGCTCCTCACCTCTCCTCCAACTACCTCTTTGCTGGAGCCCTGCCTTAGGCACCAGACCCAGGACCCTCCCAATTCCATCACCACCATCATGCAATACAGTTGACCCATCAACAACAGGGTTGGAACTGCGTGGTTCCACTTATGTGTGGATTTTTTTCCCATACAGTACAGTACCATAAATGTATTTTCTCCTCTTTATGATTTTCTCAGTAACATTTTGTTTCCTCTAGCTAACTTAAGAATACAGTATATAGAGCTTGGCCGCCATCATGAACGACACAGTAACTATCCGGACCAGGAAGTTCATGACTAACCGACTACTTCTGCGGAAACAGATAGTCATTGATGTTCTTCACCCCGGAAAGGCAACAGTACCTAAGACAGAAATTCGGGAAAAACTAGCCAAAATGTACAAGACCACACCAGATGTCATATTTGTGTTTGGATTCAGAACCCATTTTGGTGGTGGCAAGACAACCGGCTTTGGCATGATATATGATTCCTTGAATTATGCAAAGAAAAATGAACCCAAACACAGACTTGCAAGACATGGCCTGTATGAGAAGAAAAAGACATCAAGAAAACAGCGAAAGGAACGCAAGAACAGAATGAAGAAAGTCAGGGGGACTGCAAAAGCCAATGTTGGTGCTGGCAAAAAGAAGTGAGCTGGAGACTGGACAACAGAAGGAGTAAAGATGCTGCGGTGGCTTTATCTGGTTGTGCAGATTTTTCATGAGAGGATCAATAAACTAAGAATGTTAACGTGAAAAAAAAAAAAGAATACAGTATATAATATATATAACACACAAAACATATGTTACTAATCTGTTTATAGTTTCAGTAAGACTTCCAGTCAACAACAGGCTACTTCTAGTTAAGTTTTCGGGGAGTCAGAAATCACATGTGGAGGGCGCCTGGGTGGCTCAGTCGTTAAGCGTCTGCCTTCGGCTCAGGTCATGATCCCAGGGTCCTGGGATCGAGTCCCACATCGGGCTCCCTGCTCGGCAGGAAGCCTGCTTCTCCCTCTCCCACTCCCCCTGCTTGTGTTCCCTCTCTCTCTGTGTCTCTGTCAAATAAATAAATAAAATCTTAAAAAAAAAAAAAAAAGAAATCATATGTGGATCTTCGACTGTGCAGGGATTGGCACCCCTAACCCCCTCTTTGTTCATGTTGGGTCAACTGTACTACAAAGAGGTAGAACTGTGAGCCTTCCAAATGGGAGCCTCTTATACGTATTCCCATTGAGCTAGTACTATACACACACGGAGGCTGAGATAGCACACAGCATAGTGGTTAACAGTGCAGACTCCAGCCAGACTGTGTGGGTCCTAATACCAGATCCGCCACTTTCAGGCTGTGGAATCACAGGTAAGCTAACTAACCATTATAACAGTACCCACCTATTCTGCAGGGTCGTTGGGAGGATTAGGTGAGTCATTACATGGGAAAACACCTAGAACACTGCCTGCACATAGTAAGCACTCAGTAAAAATTATTTATTATACTTCGAATGCATCACAGATTATAAAAGTTTGAGGGGGCACATCTGGGTGGCTCAGTTGGTTGGGCGTCTGCCTTCGGCTCAGGTCATGATCCCGGGGTCCTGGATCGAGCCCCACATCGGGCACCCTGCTCATCGGGGAGCCTGCTTCTCCTTCTGCCCCTCCCCCTGCTCGTGCTCTCTCAAATAAATAAATAAAATCTTTAAAAAAAAAAGTTTGAGGGAACCAAATATGCTAAAGTGTAATCACCATATCGGATATCATTCCTACTGTAAAAGGTGTTCAAAACCATAAACTTAACCAGTAACTGAGATCCTTTTCCTAAACTGGAGACTTACAGTGTCCTGAAAAGAACACCCTTATTCCAAATCTAATAATCTCTGAGCAATGAAGACATAAAACCACCACACACTCAAAAAAGGTCATTTGGCTGACAATTTATTTTCTATTTTCAAAAATGTGTAACACAGGCACTTCATACGTAATTTTTTGTTATTAGCATGTAACATTTTCACTAAGACATTGGTTCTCTAAATTTCTGGCTTCAGGACTCTTTTATACTCTTTAAAAATTGAGGATCCCTAAGAGCTTACCTTAGAAAGTTTTAAGAAACAGAAATCTACAAGCCCATAACCCATTAGCCATCAAAGGGATAATGTCATAAACACTGTACAGCCACTGGAAATCTACGCTGTACACTTACAGAGAAGAATAAAAAGGAGAAATAATATCTTAACTATCACTGTGAAAAAACCTGAACTGGCAGACCCTCTAAAAGTGTCTCAGTGAGCGCCAGGAACTCCAGACTACACTCTAAGAACCTCTGCAGTAAGGAAAGAATGGGTATCAAAAGTCTCATGGCTTTCGTCTTCTACCTCTTCTAGATCTACACAAGAATAATTATGATACATTTCACTGAACTATATATGAACTGAGTATGATCGTATTCTAAAATTACAAAAAAATGGTTTGGAAGTATTTTGACAAAATTGCCACCAAGGTAAACTAAATGTTACCTCTAATTTCTTTCCATTTTTAAAATTATAAATACAGGGGCACCTGGCTGGCATGCAATTCTTCATCTCAGGGTTGTGAGTTCAAGCCCCACACTGGACAGAGAGCTTACTTAAAAATAAATTAAATTAAAATAGTGAATACATATAACAAAAATTACCATCTTAACCATTTTGAAGTGTATAATTCAGTGCATTTAGTACATTCACCATTTAATATATTAATACCATCACCAACATCTAGTTCCGGAACATTTTCATCATCCCAAAAGAGAACCACATATTCTGCCCCCAGCAACTACCAATCTGCTTTCTGTACCTATAGATTTGCCTATTCTGAGTATTTCATCTAAACGGAATCATACAGTACATGGTCTTTCGTGTCTAGTTTCTTTCACTTGCCATGTTTTCAAGGTTCATCCATTTTGTTGAAGGTATCATTCATTCCTTTTTATGACCGAATAATACTGTTGTATGCATATACCACAATTTGTCCACTGATAAAAGTTGATCGACATTTGGGAGTGTTTCCACCTTTTGGCTATTGTGAATGATGAATGAACATTCTTCTGCAAGTTTCTGTTTGACAGTGTTTCCTTTCTCTGGGGTATATACTTAAGAATGGAATTGCCAGGCCATATGATAACTCTATGTTTAGCTTATTGAGGAGCTACAGAACTGTTTCCAGTGCAGCAGCACCATTCCTGCCAATCACATGTAAGGCTTCCAGTTTCTCCAATACGTATTCTTGACAGCACTTGTCATTTTCCATTTTTTCATTTTTTTAAAGATTTTATTCATTTATTTGATAGAGAGGGACAGCAAGAGAGGGAACACAAGCAAGGGGAGTGGGAGAGGGAGAAGCAGGCTTCCCGCAGAGCAGGGAGCCCAATGCGGGGCTCGATCCCAGGACCCTGGGATCATGATCTGAACCGAAGGCAGATGCTTAACACCTGAGCCACCCATGCGCCCCTTTCCTTTTTTCATGACAGCCATCCAAATACGTGTTAGGTGGCACTTTTGATTTCTATTTCCCTAATGACTAAACGCATTGTTGGCCATTTGTGTATCTTCTTTGGAGAAATGCCTATTCATGTATTTTGCCCATTTTAAAAATTGAGTTTTCTTTTTGTTGTTGGATTTTAAGAATTCTTACATTTAATTATGTTTTTTAAGTACATGAAAGCACTTTAAACCGGCCACACGTCTGGTCCTCTCCTTTCTACCAAGCTGTAAGACAAATGCCAACCTTACACATGACAAAAAGAGCAACTAAGAAATTAAAAGAGGTCACAGAACCAACTGGCCAAAAAAAGCAAAAAAAAAAAAAAAGCAAAAAAAAAAGAACCAACTGGCAATAAGACTATATAACACCTTCATTTTTGTCTTAAATTATAAATCCAGGACTGGATCACAGATGATGATAAAATAATGATGGTGGGACACCTGGGTGGCTCAGTAGGTTAAGTGTCTGCCTTTAGCTCAGGTCATGATCTCTGGGTCCTGGGATCGAGTCCCGCATCGGGCTCCTTGCTCAGTGGGGAGCCTGCTTCTCCCTCTCTTTCGGCCTGCTGCTCCCCCTGCTTGTGCTCTCTATGTCAGATAAATAAATCTTTTTTAAAAACTGATGATGGTAATAGTCATTTCCTATAAAGTGCTTACTATTTAGCAAGACACTGTGCTAGATGCTTTCACATCCTCACAACAACGCTACGAGGCAAGAACTGTAATCCACCCCATTTTACAGATGAGGAAACAAGAGATACAGAAAAGTGAAATCGCTGGCTTATGGTTATGCAGTCAATAGCTGAGCAGGCTTGCTCTAGAATCTGTGCTCTTAACTGGTTTGCTTTACTGCCTCTCAATCTTGAAATAACAATAAATCTTGCTCAATTACCTAACTCAGGACTTTAAAAAAACACCAGTAGCTACACTTTGATATGTCACTTTCAAGTTCCAATCCCCACTGTCTGCACAAATCTTTTAGGTAACGGGGCGCCTGGGTGGCTCAGTCGTTAAGCGTCTGCCTTCGGCTCAGGTCATGATCCCAGGGTCCTGGGATCGAGCCCCGCATCGGGCTCCCTGCTCAGCGGGAAGCCTGCTTCTCCCTCTCCCACTCCCCCTGCTTGTGTTCCCTCTCTCGCTGTGTCTCTCTCTGTCAAATAAATAAATAAAATCTTTAAAAAAAAAAAAAAAAACAAATCTTTTAGGTAACTCTTGGTTCTAAAACTTGCCTCTTAATCAGGTATGAATGGCACAAAGAAGTAAACCCAAAAACAGATGGGTGAATGCCATCTTATCATTCCCACTTAGATCTTTTCTAAGATTTTTGAATCTGACAAAGACTATTCAGGATATTGTGACTCAGGTGACTATTTCCAAGAGCGTCCAGAATGCATCTTGACCAGAGTTACAAGAGGTTACCATTACCAGCAAAGGCAGGGCTTAAAGGCCCGTCTAATTCAAACCCATAATTTACAATATAATTGTATATCAGTTAATGGTTTTGTAAACTAAATCTCAAACTTGAGAAGAAGTCCAGAAGGTAATGTATTTCATAACAAAACCAATATGAACACAATTACAGGCAAAACTGCCTGGTATATCCAGCATTGCTACAACTGTCTAGAGCTAGGGACCTCACAATATGAAAGAATTTTAGGCCGTATCTAAACAATCCTTTACAGACAATTCCTGCTCCTTCTAGAATTAGAAGGCAAACTAAAGCCCTGAAATGTGCCTATATGATAAATGCTCATGTATACCAAATTTCATTTCATAATGTTTTAATACTCCTATCTATTTTTGTGGTAATTCAAGAATTTCTTATTTAAGTTCAGCTACCCAATATGTCATCTGTAATGTTCTTACCACAAATGACAGCAAAATCTGGGGGCACCTGGGTGGCTTAGTCAGGTAAGTGTCTGCCTTCGGCTCAGGTGATGATACCAGCGTCCTAGGATCGAGACTCCCATAGGGCTCTCTGCTCAGCGGGGAGCGTGTTTTCCTTCTCCCTCTGCCTGCAGCACCCCCCCCTGCTTGTGCTTGTTCTCTCTCTCTGTCAAATAAAATCTTAAAAAAAAAAAAAAAAATAGAGGAAATCCGTTTACTCCTCGGGCTAGACCTAATGTCATTTCTTTTTTTTTTTTTAAAGAAATTTCTTTTTTTTTTAAGATCTTATTTATTTATTTGACAGAGAGAGACACAGCGAGAGAGGGAACACAAGCAGGGGGAGTGGGAGAGGGAGAAGCAGGCTTCCCGCTGAGCAGGGAGCCCGATGTGGGACTCGATCCCAGGACCCCGGGATCATGACCTGAGCCGAAGGCAGACGCTTAACGACTGAGCCACCCAGGCGCCCCCCCAATGTCATTTCTGATAGCAGAAGACTCTGGAGGCTCTCTCTATATATCCTACCACCTATGCACTGAAATGTTGCACTGAATTAGGCCTATGAAGGTTCAACATACAAAACATTAATATGAATACACTTAAGTCACAAAGAAAATGTGAAATGCTTTCCTCTTAGGATGGGATTGTGTAATTGAGAATTATATACCAGAGAGATCTAGAAAAGGGATGGGAAGGGGTACAGTCAAAAGTCTGGGAGCAGGGTGGGACTCAAAGGGAAAAAGGGAAAATGACTAATAGCTGGGGCAGCAGCTCCCACCTCCATGAGACCCAGTCTGGCCCAGAAGGATAAGCCAGCGACAAATGGCAAGAGGCAGAAGGAAGAGGGACAGCAATATGCTAGGCTGAGGGAAATGAAATGTGAAGCAAGGGAAGTGCATGTGACAAAAGGACCACACGTGGAGGTGCAGGTGGCCAATGTCAGGAAAGCGGAGGTATAGACGGAAAAGATGAGCAAGACACTAGAAAGGTCAACAGGGACGGAGCATGAAGCAAGCCCTCATCAGACTGGGCGCAAAAGGTTTAGATGTTTCCCTATAAGCGAGCAATTCTCATGTGGCCGCTGGATCCCTGGAGTTCCCAAGACCCTTTCAAAGGGACCGGAAGGTCAAAACTACTCTCATAATAGTGCCCAGACGTTATTTTCCCTTTTCATGGTGTTTATATTTGTGGTGATACAAAAACAAGGCTGGGTAAGGGGCTGCCATCTTACCAGTGGCACAAAACTGTCCTGGTGGGTCATGTTGTCCTCAATGCCACACACTCACATTAAAAAAAAAAAAATCAGGTTTCACTTCAGAATGTCCTTGGGAGGTCATCAGAAATTATGACGTAGGGATCGAGCCCTACGTTGGGCTACTTGCTCAGCGGGAGCCTGCTTCTCCCTCTCTTCCCCGCTATCTCTGTCACTATCTCTCTCAAGTAAATAAAATAAATAAATAAAATCTTTAAAAAAAAAACTATACTTATTATACTTATATAATTATACTTATGCAGACTTAAGTGTTTGGCAGATGATTTCTCAAAAATGAAGTGAGCCTACAGTACTTATTGCTAATGATAAAAGTTGAGCTTCTGGGCAAAAATTTTTAATTTGGAAAACTAGTATTGGGCATTGTGAGTTAGAATGCTTGCTGACATTTAGAGAATTTTCTAATAAGATGGGTGCTATTATTTTTTTTTAAAGATTTTTATTTATTTCTGCATTTGAGAGAGAGAGAGAATGAGTGCTGGGGAGGGGCAGAAGTAGAGAGAGAGAGGAGGAGACTCCCTGCTGAGCAGGAAGCCCCATGGGGGGGTGGCGGGGGTCTTGACCCCAGGACCCAGAGATCATGACCTGAGCCAAAGGCAGACACTTAACCGACTGAGCCACCCAGGCGCCCCAAGATGGGTGCTAATATTAACAAATGGGATGTTGTGGTATTGTTTAGAGAAACATATCAACGTTTGGAAGATCTACATAACTCGGTGAACTAATATTTTCCAAATGACCAACACATGATATTACAAAATCACATAGGAGTAAAATATCCATTCAAACTGCAAGATGAACTAATAGATTTTATTGTAAGGCAGTATGAAAAGTTCACTAACATAATTTCAGGTTCCACAATGCAACTAACCCTGAAGAAACTAGCAGTGTCAAATGTTGGTATAGTATCAAAGAATAACCACAATTTTCTGAAAATGCCATCAAAAGGCTCCTCGTTTTTCAACTACATATCTGTGTGAGGCCAGATTTCTTTCAACTACTTCAACCAAAACATTTCGCAACCGACTGACTGCGGGAACAGATATGAGAACCCAGCTGTCTTCTATTAAGTCAGACATTCAAAGAGGTTTAAAAAATGTAAAACGATGCACTCTTCTCACTAAATGTTTTTGTTTTGTAAAACAGTTTTCATAAGTCTGTTATTCATGTAGACATGTAATGGGTTTATTACAGATATTTTCAATAAATTAATACAATACTTTGTAAATTTCTGTTTATTTCCTAATCTGGCAAATAGTGATAGACTGAAAAAAAAAAAAATCCCACAAAAAGAAAAGCTCCTTGAGGTCCTCGATAACTCGTCAGAGTATACAAAGGTCTTCATACCAAAGTGTGAAACCTACCACCACAGGAGATGAACACACAGGGAAAGATTTTATTTTGAGGCAGCAGATGTACAAATACGCTCCATACACTCCTCTGGCAACAATGGGCAGGTAACACTGAACAGATTAGGCCTAGACCAATCAGTACGAGCAAAGTGGTAACATGAAAAATAATGAAGTTTAGGGCTAAGACAACAGCAATGGACACCGAGGGAAAGAGATGAATTCAAAAGATGTTTCGGAGGGGGCGCCTGGGTGGCTCAGTCGGTTGGGCGGCTGCCTTCAGTTTAGGTCCTAGTCCTGAGGTCCTGGGATTGAGCCCAGCGTGGGGCTCCCTGCTCAGCAGGGAGTCTGCTTCTCTCTCTCCCTTCCCCTCCCCGCCAGCTCGTGCTCTCTCTCAAATAAATAAATAAATAAAATCTTTAAAAAAAAATAAAAAAAGATGTTTCGGGGGCAGGAGAATTGACAGAATCCAGCAACCAACTTCAGAATCAGACAGAAAAAGTCCAGGCTGCTGGCTAACTTGCAACTGCCTGTCCATGTATCTGTCTTACAGATAGGCACTGAGTCTATGCCATAGAGAGATCTAGATACTCTATAGTGTGACCATCAGTTCTAACAACGGCTCTCGGACACCAACTGAGTGTCTTACAATTCAATTCTGACACTATCTCCCTGGAGTTAGTACAGACCCCACAAGTGAAGGGCTCAGCCCCCCTTCAGAAACCAGACACAAGTCTTGAGTACCCCCCGAAACTACCAGCACTTCCGCTGGCAGACTATAAATTCGGGGGTTCCCACAACCGTCACCCTCCCCCAGGTTCAGTAATTCATTGGAACTACTCACCAAACTCAGGAAAGCACTACACTTGTAATCAGTTTTATTATAAAGGATACAACTCTGGAACAACTGAATTGGAGACTCACAGGCAAAGCATGGGGGAGGGGAGTTGTAGGGCATCCATGCCCTCTCTTCCTCAGTGAACTAAGGCACCCCCCTGGAGTTGTTTTGGAATGTTGGTGAGGCTAGGGTCCGGAGCCAACGGCCAAGAAAGAATTCGTGAGGCGTCTTTGGTGCAAAAAGGTGATTTTACTAAAGCACCGGGACAGGACCCTGTGGGCAGAAAGAGCTGTGGCACAGGGGTTGTGAGGAATGGCTGATTATATACTTGGGAGTTGGGGGTGGTAAGGACAAAAGGAGGTGTCCAAAAGGACTTTCATATGCTCAAGGAGACTCTCAGGATGTTGGAGGGCTTGCCATTATCAAGATAAGGTTGTTTCTCCCTTTAGCAAAGCATTAACATTAAGACAGCTGGGAGTTTCCAGGAGGAAGGTTATATACTCTGCCTACCTCAAGTATTTGTCAATGGGCTGCAGGTTATAAGGAAATTTTATTTTATTTACATTCCCTTCTTTGTTTCCCACATCACTATGGAGGGAAGGGTGATAGTAGGGCTCCAGGAGTCTTTGGGTTTCTGGAAGTTAGGTTACTGCTAAGAATGCTTTTTCTTGTATATCACGAAGACATTGGTAAACTGAGGGAGACTCATGTCCTGCAAGACTGTGATTACTCTCTTAGATAACCATTTGTATTTTCCTTCCCTTAGTTTTGGGGAAGCCAGGAGTGCCTGAGGAATGTCCCACATATCCCACGGGGGGGGGGGTGTGTGATTTGTGGGGTGTCAGCCTGTGCATTGTCCTCAGCTTGCCTTCTGCTCCCTCATCACACCCACCTACACTTCTAAATGTTCACCAAACCAGAAGATGTCCAAACCTCACCATTCTAGGATTTTTATATGGGGCTTCATCAGACATGTCTGATTAAATCACTGCCCACATGATGAAACTCAATCTCCAGTCCCCCCTCCCCTTTGTGGGGATGGGAGGGGCTAGAAGTCACTTCATTAGCATAAACTCAGGCAAGGTCTAAAGGGACTCATTTTGAATAACAAAAGACCCTCCTACCACTCAGGAAATTCCAAAGGTTTCAAGAGCTCTGTGTCGGGAACCCGGCATAAAAACCAAGTACACTTTTTTTTAATTATACTATAGAATACCTGACATAGTTACTGATATTTAGTAGGTATTCAATAAATAACTGCTGTAGATAAAGGGTTAGAACTCAGAAGAAAAGACAGAACTCCAGGTATACACAGAAAACGGGATTTATTCGTGGTAGCTAAAAGTCTTAAGAATGGAGATGACTGTCTTAAAGAGGGTAGAAGTAACAGCTCTAGAGACGGCAACATAACAAGACAAGGAGCCCTCAAAGGAGAGCAAGAAGTCCTAGATGTAAGAGAGAGGAAAATACACAGAGCATAAGGCAGGGAAAACCGAAGTAGAAGAGTGTTTCTAAAGAAGAAATGTGTGGAGGGGCGCCTGGCTGGCTGGGTCAAAAGAGCATGCGACTCTTGATCTTGGGGTTGTGAGCTCGAGCCCCATGTTGGGTGTGGAGATTATGTAAATAAATAAAACTTAAAAAAAAAAGGTATGTCAAAAGTCAGAGGAAGGTCAAGAAACGCATGGACGGAAACTTGGGCACAGGATTCAACAATGGAGGGGCAGAGGCAGAAGCCTGTTCTGAAGAGTAATGGGAACGAAGTAAAGACACCCAACATAAAACTACTCTTCCAAGAACCGTGGCTGTCAGAGGACGGCATGAGACGCCAACAGGTGGACAGGGTACAGCATCAGGGGGAAGAACCTGAGCGCCAGGTGAAGGATGGGGCAGAGGAGGCAGAGAACAAGCTTAACTCAGACGGGAGGTTTGGGATTGACACCAAACCCTGTTGTACAGCACAGCCTTCAAGGCCCTGCCCAGGCTGGCCTCACCTCCTGTCCACGTTCCTCCTAGAGGCCACGGTGGTCTTCTTCTCAAATGTGCTGTGCTCCTTCATGGCGTGGGCCCTGCTCCCATGCTGGGTCCTCGGCCTGGGAAACTTCTTTTCCCTTCCCTGACTAACTCCAGTGTGTAACTCAGACCCCAAGTACACGTCAGATCTTCCCTGGACTTTGGACTGGATTAGGTCTTGCTGAACCTTTCTTTATAGCACTTACAAAAGCTGGAAATCATTTATTTATGCAGGGTGGGGTTTTGTTTTTTTTTTTGGTATGTATGTCTGTCCCAGTAAAAGATAAATAGCTTGAGGCCAGGCAGCGGCCACTGGTGTCCTCCTCGCTCCCACCTGGCACCAGCAGTCAAGGAGGACTAGCTGTGAAGGAACAAGTGCAAGAGAATGGCACTAAGTCTCAGAGGAAACAGAAAAGAACAGCACCTAGAACCCGGGAAGGGAAGGAGACACCCACCTCTTCCTCCTCCCCTTATCGCAAGAAGCAAAGAGTAAGCGTGAGTCAGACAGATTTACAAGAGCTGCCGGGGAAGTGGGCAGCAGGCCCAAACGGGAGGCAGAATTACTCCTGAAAGTGAAGGTTCGGAAGCCTTGGGGGAAGCTTGAGGAAAAGGGCAGATCTGGTGAGGAAGGGAGAGAAAGCTGAGAAAGACTACTTAGCAGGTCACCGCTAAGTGGGGAAGGAAGTCCACAAGTTTGTTCACTTCTCTTCAGCCAACTGTCAGCAGCACAAACACAGGAAACAGAGCACAGATAGTTGGGTTGGTCTAGCGATGGGGGTCTGCAGGGTAGAAATGACAGAAGGACAGCAGGACTAGGGAATCGCTGACGTGACACGCTCAGAGTTCCCAGGTGCACAGAGAAGGAAATGAAACCAGGAGGAAATGAACAACCTGAGGTAAAGGGAAGAAGGACCAGGAACTAGAGTTTCTGGATGGAACTGTTGTAATCGGGAGCGTGTGAAATAAATTACAATACAGAAGCTTAAAAATACATGCAACGTATTTTTTGAGATATCATAAGCTCTTGCCACCTACTGTCATCAGTCTCTTAGAACAACAACAACAAAAAAGAAATCTCAAAAATAGGCCCATCCCATTCTGAAAAAGGTCAAGTTGCTATCTTTCCTGGAGTCTAATGAAAAAAAAAAAAAAAGCAGATGACTGAAGAAAGGATATCCCTTTCCAGCTCCAACTTTTCCATAGCAGATACATGTTTTTCCAGCAGTTCCAGATGAGCAGAAGTTAAAAAAGCCTCCAAGTACGAGCCAAGACAGAACGCCAACACACCTTAGGCCCTGAGAAAATCTGCAATTATAGAAGCAGCCAAACTGGTGACAATAATGCCCACAGTTCTAAATTTAACTTGATCTAACCAGATTACAGATGAGTCTCCCAAAGTTCATTCCATTCAGAGAAATCAGAGAATAGTAAAATATATTTAGTTCTAAAATGAGTGAGAAACAACACAAATTCTGCAGGCAGTACATTGACCATTTAAATTTAAAAAGCAAACTTTATTGAGAAGAATGCTCATATATACTTTTGGTTGCTTTGATGTCTTTGCATCGTTTTATTAAAGGCTTTTATTAAAGGCTATCATTTAAGAAGAAAAGGGGTCACCACCAGCCCCCTTCCATATGTTCACGGTTTATGAGGAGTGTGTTGGGCATGTGTTTGCCTGCTCAGCACTCTCTTCTCCCAACTGATCCCATTTTCCCTCCTGTTAATTCCAGGAGTTTAGGTACCAACCTCACCAACTGGTACAAAAGATGGACCCAAAAGCCCAGGACAGCCAATGAGAGTCCTGCACTCCCCTGGCCAAGAGGACGGGCTCAGGCATGTGATCAAGCCAGGCCAATCAGAACCCTTGAACTTGACAGGTATGTGAGTCAACACATTTTCCTTTTTTCTTTTTTTTTTTTTAAGATTTTATTTATTTATTTGAGAGAGAGAGAGAGAATGAGAGAGAGAGAGAGCATGGGAAGGGAGGGTCAGAGGGAGAAGCAGACTCCCCGCCGAGCAGGGAGCCCGACGTGGGACTTGATCCCGGGACTCCAGGATCATGACCTGAGCCGAAAGCAGTCGCTTAACCAACTGAGCCACCCAGGCGCCCTTTTCCTTTTTTTCTTAAGACAGTCTGCAAAGAAAAAAGTTCAGACAAATACAGTTATAAAGGACTATTGTAGCACTGAATTTTGTCTTCCTTCTACTACAATCCTTTCCTTCTCTTCCCTTCATTTTTCTGTTTTCCCTCCCCACCCAACTCCTTAGGATAATGGACTAGGTAAACTAAGCATTGAGTTTTTAGGACATCACCATGAGGCAGAAAGTTAATCTAAGGGAATAAGACTAGTCCCAGGTAAATTAAGCTGTGACTCAATTTCTTGGTATTTAGATATTAAAGTTGAGTCTTGTTTCAGTGGCTTGAACAGAACACATTTGAACAGACTTCAAACTTGTCCCCTACATGGACACACACAATACTGGATGTACACTGTGAGTATCTCTAGTATCATTTTTTTGCATGAGGCCACAATGTTACAGGTATGTGAAGGGAAATAACACCATGAAATTCTAGGACATTTGGAAGTACATTCCAAATCTCTTCCTTCCCATTTTCCCTCAGCTAGAGATCTGAACTGGTTTAAAAGAGGTGAAAGTGGTGTCCACATTTGCAAAATGGCCTTTCCAATAAAATCATGATTACCAGAATTAAATTGTGTACTTCTGTGTTTCTTGCAGTCCTTAATTTTCAATGTTATTATTACATGGAAAAAATAATGAAAAATTCACAACTTCCTCAGAAGAAATATAAGAGACAAGGTAGTATTATAAAAAGAATACAGTGCTGAGAAGGAGGAGAACCGTCAATCACCATAACAGTTACCACCTCAACTGGCTTAAACCAAAAGGAACAGGAACAGGAATGCAGCCAGCCCCAGAAACGAATGAAGAGAAGGTTCAAAGCTATCAGAGACTCGGGTAGTGTTCTCTCTTTCAGCTTCTCTCCAGATCCGTGCTTTATGCTCTCCATCTACAAACCACCTTTCTCTGTCCCCAGACACAACAGCGGAACGTAACTGCCTTGAAGTCCCAAGTGTTTACCCTATGGCCGTGGGCATGTGAAGCTCCAACCCCTCTGTCCTGGGCCCAATTTCAAATTTCCAGGAAAGGAACACTCACTGGGCTAGCTTGGGTCAGGTCCCCAAACCTGGTTCAATCCTCTGTGTCTCCTATGGGGAGGAAGAAGTTGGCGGCGAGTGGATGTGTGGGTTAAAGGACAGTTAAAGGCTTTGTGTTGGGTCAGACACTCCAAACATTCCCATCACACAGTCCCAGCTTTGTACTTGTTTTCTTCATCATCAAAATAAGGTCTACCTTAGACTTTTGCTAGGAGTCTAGAGCTTAGAAGAACTTAAGAGAATTAAAATTGAATTTAAGAGATTAGAGGGTAAGGAGCATTCACCACTGTTTTGGGAGTTCACATCAATAAGAAATACAAGCTAAAAATAACTTATACATTCGAGAAATAAAAACTGTCTTTTACAAATATGATGGGCTACGTGAAAAACCCAAGAGAAATGAAAAAAGCCATAGGGTCTTAGAGGGCTGAGATTCTGTCTTGGTTCAAGGCTGTGCCCAGATGTAGAGCGCATGCGCATGTTCACTGAACCACTGACCAAACTCAGAACTTCCCAAGTACTGTACTTTCAAATGGGTCACAGGCATGCTCAAAGCACTGCTGCCCTCAGGTTTGGGGGATGATACCTGCCATTAATGATAATTACCAGGAATAATGTCGTACTAATTGTATAGGACATTAAAAAGGTTGAGAAGCACTGAATAAATAACCAAAAGACTCTGGAACTAAGAGTTCTAGCAAGGTGGCTGGTTACCAAATAAATCTGTATAAGGCCAAGACGCATTTAATAAATGTTCAAACTCATTGGTAGTAGCAAAAAATCCAAGTTAAAACAAATAAAACTTAAGAAAAAGATTTTTCTTAAATGGTTTTACCCAGTCGTGGTGAGGGGCACATACAAAGGCAGCGGTGGGCTATTGAGGCTTGGAATATGTTCCAATATATTAAGTGAAAAACACAGGCTACACAACTGTATGTACTGAGATTATAAACTGGCAAGGCAACGAAGATTGAATTCAGCCCTTGGGTATGCTCTGTTTGAATCCCAGTGTGTTTATAAAAAATTGTAGCCCCCATAAAAATTGGGAGATTTCATATTGAATCCGTATTTCCAGACTTCCAGCTTCTCTTGAAGAACTAGAAGGTATAGTAACACCAACATGCATCCTCCCAGGGCCACGAATGAGTAGGCTGACTGGCCGCAGGTTGCCCCATCTATGGACCATCTTCAGTGCCCAGGTCCCTAGCATGCCCTCATGTCTCCCAGACTGAGAAGCTCACATACCCAACCTGCTGAGAAATTTGAGCAGGCTGACCTCTCACAGCGTATGAACGGTCATTATCCCCGGATAGTGAGATTCTAGCTCCACTTTTTTCTTCCCTTATCTATATTTTCAAAAGTTTCCTTCGATAAACACATACTGCTTTTGGAGTGAGAAAAAAACATGTTATTTTTTAAATTACCAAATCACAACTGCAATATCACTTCATCTAATGGGACTAAAATAACTAAAGATAACAGATAATGACTGTGGTTTAAAACTAATTGAACTAAGGAAGTAATGTAAGGTTACAATTACAGCAGTATTTCCCTCCCTTTGATACTAATTAAAACACCAGCTTGGACAGACAATAGCAGCATTTTACAGATTACATCTTCCTCAAAGTGAACAGCTCCTATAGACACTCATAAAACACCTATTTTAAGGATTCACTTCCCTATATTTAAAAGTTTCTTTCACCAAGAAACATAAACAATCTTTATCAGAAATCTGTTAATCAATTGACTTAATGCTTAAAAAGTTAAATAATTCCTGATCTTTATTTTACATTGTTTGGTTTGGTTTGGTCAATATTAAGAGTAGTTTTACAAGAACTTCAAAAAGTTTCTACCAATCACCATTCATCTCACCCCATCTCTGAAACCTCAGAGTATCTTCATGGTAAAGAAAAACTACAAGGCTAGGTAGAAACGTCAACATCCACAGATGACAGAAAGTAGAGCCAATTCAACATTTCTCTCTTGCTCTCCTAGAAGTCTCCACTCTCATGACATCCAGAGTGATGTTTTCAGACAAAAGCAAATCATGGGATTCCCCTGCTTAAAACTTACCTTAGCTTCCTACTTCTACTGCTTGAATAAAATCCAAACCAGCCTGTCTCTTTATTCCTCGCCTGTCTCTCCAGTACTCACGGAACTTAGGTGACTCTGGTCGCTAGACAATCAGGTCCCCAAACACTAATCTACTCAACACGCCAACAAGCAACTGCTAAGCATCCAGGTCCTGGGGATAAAGCAGTGAGCAACACAGACAAAACTCCCTGCCCTCCTGAAGCTTACATTCTAGCAACCTCTCTACCACCTTCACTTGCTCCTCAATTTTTGTAATCAATTAAAGGTTTTTAAAACAATTCTAATGACTGTGTTGAAGGTATCTGGAAATAAGCAGTACTACCTATAATAATTTTATTATCATTTACTGACTTTCTTTAATAGTAATTATTTATCATAAGCAAAGGAGAGAAGAGAAATAAAAGAGGGGACCTTTACTCAGTGAAACCTGGTATATACCAGGAAGGCCACTGATCGGTATTTTTAAAGCTTTCTCTCATACTCACCATACAGCTATACTAGCTTGTTATATGTCAGTGACCAAAAGGTGAATATTTCAATTCTGCCAGAATGGAGCAGTTGAATTTAAATAATTCCAGAAACTGAAAGATTACTTGTTTTCAAAATCTATTATCTTAAGTTTACAGCAGAAATGGATTTTTATAAAACACTGGATCCACAATGAACAGACTCTTATTATTATAGATAACATACAGGAATGGTGCGTGTGTTTATACAACGGCTTACAATACAAAACACTGCCCTTGCTAGAACAATATAACTGCTCAGGAAATTTGCCTCAAAGAAAAATAATTAGCCCTACATACATGCGTGCACACAAAGACAAAACAAATGGATCCCACAGCAACTTGTTTCCAATGCTTTTATCATAAGAATCAGTGTCCTTCTTGGGGCACCTGAGAGGCTCAGTTGGTCGAGCGTTTGATTCTTGGTTTCAGCTCTAGGTCATGGTCTCAGGGTCCTGAGATGGAGCCTACGTCGGGCTCCCCACTCAGCATGGAGTCTGCTTGGGATTCTCTCTCCCTCTTCCTCTGCCCCTCCACCCATGCATGCACATGCAAGCGCGCCCTCTCTCTCGCTCTCTCTCAAATAAGTAAATAAAATCTTTAAAGAATCAGTGTCCTCCTTAACTAGGTTGGTTAAAGCATGGGACTAAAAGCCACTTGGCTGCATTCATTTCCATGAGCTGTATCCATGTCTTGCAAATCCTTACCACCAGTCACCAGGCGGACTTGCAGGCAAGATGCAAGGATGAACAAGACCACCACCAACAAAAAAACAAGGCAAAATGCCCATTAAAGCAAGAGGATCAGGGGCGCCTGGGTGGCTCAGTCATTAAGCATCTGCCTTCGGCTCAGGTCATGGTCCCAGGGTCCTGGGATCCAGCCCCACATCCGGCTCCCTACTCAGCAGGAAGCCTGCTTCTACCCACTCCCCCTGCTTGTGTTGCCTCTCTTGCTGTCTCTCTCTGTCAAATAAAATCTTAAAAAAAAAAAAAAAAAAAAAAAAGCAGGAGGATCAAAAGCACTGCCCTCCTGTATTAAGGAGAGGATATCAATTTTAACCACCAAGGATAAAAAACAACAACAACTACTGACCAACTGCTATGACCTTGTTATTTTCACAGTCCTATTCGGCTGAATCCAAAACTCCATAACACCCCTCAGTTCAACTCCTGGCTCTACCACTCCACCAAGAGTGAAGGGTACTCAGTACACACACAACCTTGGTGGAGCCCCACACCATGCAACAGTGAGAATGGGTTTTAGCGACCAGCTTAAAACTGAGCTGTGGCAGTCCTACCTCAGCAGAAGCAAACTCAGGCCAGAGAGCTTAAGCCCAAACAATGTCACCAATGCTCTCTCTGGGCAATAAGCTAGTAAAATAAGCAGCCGATTATTAATTCTACTAGAAAAAGGTCAAAAGAGCACTGATGAATTCAAATAGATTAACCTGTTTCAAATTCACCTTGTTAAGAGGGCAACAAAATGTTAATGATATTGTACCATCACATTTATTAATAGAAGGTTTTGGGTTTTTGGTTTTTTTTTTTTTTAACAATCTCCCAATGGATCGGTGACATCTCTCTCCAGTGAGGCCTTCACATTCCTGCAGTGAGCTTCCACAGGCCGCTTCAAATCTCCAAACTGGCCAATGTGGGAATGTTTGGACAGACTCCCAGCCGTCTCGCTCATCATACATCCACATGTAGTCCTTTCCAAGGCAAGGCCACACATTACAAGTGAGCCGCCTTTTCAAATTTCACTAGTCTTCTCTGGGACTCTAACCCTGCTTTTCATGCAGAGGCACTTTAGGAAAACCACCACATTGGAAAGGATAACTAGCTGCTTTGAGAGATGAATGCTAGACAGCAGACAAGGCTTATTTGTGAGCTAACTTACACAATTCACTTCTCAATGAGAGGGACTCAAATCTGTAAATTAATACACATCAGGGAACCTCTAGGTTACTCCAAAACTGAAATCAGGAATGTAAAAATGCCCTAATGCCTATAAATCGTGTCCAGGGAATGGGCAGGCCAGCCACATTGTAGCTGAAAATTCGGCCTCTGGAGGTACACAGCTGGGCAGCCACTTGCTGGTGAAGTTCCTTCACTGCTGGTACCTCAGTTTCCAAAGCATATTCATCTAAAAAAGGACAGTTTTATGAAGACTGAGTGAGTTAGTGTTTATCAAAGGGTGCAAAAGGACTTGCTAAATGTTAGCTATCGCTATTACTGGTGTACGAATTTTGACTTTACAGATCACACTCCTGAACACATCACATTAACATCTCTTTCTTCTTCCTAAAAATAATAATAATTCACTAGGTTTGTCACTGGTTAAGTCATTCCAAAAAAAGGAAGGAGGGAAGAAAACAGAAATCTCAGCCAGGACTGTAAGGATGTAAATTGCTACAACCTTTCTAAATGGCAATATGTATCAAAAATCTTACACTTAGCATGTACTGTACTTTGATCCTGCAAATCCACTTCTAGAAACTTACCCTACAGAAATAAAAAAATCTCACAAGTATACACAGATGTGTACATAGGAAAATACTCACTGCAGAGTTATAACAGTGGGGGAAAAGGAAACAAACTAATGTCTGATAAAAATTAATTGGTTAAATTATCACAGACATATAAAATGGAATCTTAGGGGCGCCTGGGTGGCTCAGTCGTCAAGCGTCTGCCTTCGGCTCAGGTCATGATCCCAGAGTCCTCGGATCGAGCCCCAAATCGGGCTCCCTGCTCGGCCAGGAAGCCTGTTTCTCCCTCTCCCACTCCCCCTGCTTGTGTTCCCTCTCTCGCTATGTCTCTCTCTGTCAAATAAATAAATAAAATCTTAAAAAAAAAAAAAAGGAATCTTATTCAGTTATTAAACTATTATAACTGACAATATAGACATGGAAAGATTCATGGTAACATGTTAAGCCAAAAAAGAAGTTACAAAATAATCATGTATAGCAAGTCCCATATTTGTTACAAAAATTGTATATAAAAAGCCACATGCACACACAAAAGAGGGTTTGGAGAGATATGTACTGAGGTAGTGGATTTATGAGTATTTTATAGTTTTTACTTTTCTGTATTTCAATTTTTCTATCATAAAGATGCAATTCTTTAAAATACAAGGGATATGAACTGATAAGCAGTTTGGTTCTGAAATGTACAATGAAGCTAAAAGTGATGACAAGATTTATCTTTATTTAGAAAAAAACTTTTATTTACATAATACTTGATGGTCTATTAGATACGTTTAATGGTTAGCTATCCAATTAAAAATTATACATATTTAGGAGCGCCTGGGTGGCTCAGTCGTTAAGCATCTGCCTTCGGCTCAGGTCATGATCCCAGGGTCCTAGGATCGAGCCCCGCATCGGGCTCCCTTCTCCGTGGGAAGCCTGGTTCTCCCTCTCCCACTCCCCCTGCTTGTGTTCCCTCTCTCGCTGTCTCTCTCTCTCTGTCAAATAAATAAAAAAATCTTTAAAAAAAAATTATACATATTTAGTATCAAGAAATAGAGACTTTGGGTGATGGATTTCTACCATCAAGTGCAGCAGTACAAGAATTAAATGGGTTAGTTTTTGAGTTTGATATATCTTTATATACCCCAATTCCTTATCATCATAATTACCATTTATTGAATGAACATATCTCAAAAACTTATGTAAGCACTTTGAAGTATTTAAACTTAACCTACTATTATTATTCCCATTCAGCTGGAAAAACTGAGACATTGAAATGTTAAGGGACTAGATCAAAGTCACAGACTGTGGGGTCAAACCCAATATCCTCTAGAAATTTTACTCCTAACTGTTCAGCACCCTCAACTATATAACAGAAACTGTTATTTATGGGGCCCTACACTGGATTCTGACAGAAAGGAATGAAGGTCATATTTTATTAGGATGAAAAATGAAACTGGAAAACATACCAATTTTCTGTTATTTTTTTGTAAACCAATTTTTACAGCATTATTTGGGCTTATCATAGCTTAAAAAATGGCATTTTGAGATCGTGATAACATAGTAATTTACCACTACACTGTGACTTAAATTTACATTTTGAGTCTCTAAGTAGTATTTTTTTTTTCTAAGCAGTATTTTGATAGGAGCCTTCTTTCCAGCTTAATCACCTTGAGCAGGCTATGCTTGGGAAAGGTTCTCTCTTTTTCAGAGCCAACCAAACTTACAGAAATGACCGGGCATAGTACATGTGGCTCCTAATTTATAAAATCAGTGACTAAGTAATAAGATTAATTTTACAAGAAAAGGTTTTAAAATGTGGCCTCATTGCCATGTTACTCACTTACAAATATTTAATGGAGTTCCTCCAGGCACTATTCTAGGCACTGGAGATAGAAAGATGAGCCAAAATCTCTGCTCTTCTGAAACCTTTATTATAGGTGCATTATATATCTGAAGGTTATAGTCAGATTTTTATTAGCAGCCTAAGGTATAAAACTTAGTCTGTTACTTAAAATATCTGCTGTCCATTTCAGGAGATGGTCTGAGGAGATGCTCAGCGAGAAGGAGGCACAGCGTCCTCTAACTTGACTATCCCAGGAGAAATTCCTGGAGAACTTGTTTAAAAAACCGATTCCAGGGCCCCACCTCCAGGAGTCTGATTCTGAGGTGAGGTGACAAAAACCCTCTATTTTTATTTATTTATTTTAAAGATTTTATTTATTTATTTGACAGAGAGACAGACAGGAGAGAGGGAACACAAGCAGGGGGAGTGAGACAGGGAGAAGCAGGCTTCCCACGGAGCAGGGAGCCCTATGCGGGGCTTGATCCCAGGACCCTGGGATCATGACCTGAGCCAAAGGCAGAGGCTTAACCGACTGAGCCCCCCAGGTGCCCCCAAAACCCTCTATTTTTAACATGAACCTCACTTAATGCTGATCTAAGTGATCTGAGGTCCAAACTTTGAGAAACCCACCAGTAAGTGGAGCCATTCAGAATAAAATGATTATTCAGAAGAGAATAGCTCTATGGCAGTGGAATTTGAACTGAGTAACATAAACCCAACCCTCCTGTAATTAGCTCTGTATAATTCACAAATCTAGCAAATTTAAAAAGATGAGTAAGAATGGAGCAATTTACCAGCACCTCCTCCTTTACGTCTTATGGGAGATTTGAATTTGCCTCAACCTAGGCATTTGGTTAAAAGATGAACCTGAGTTCTACCAACAGAAGAGATAATCATTAAGAAAAAGGAAATTTCTACTCAACTGCAAAAAAAAAAAAAAAAAAAAAAAAATGCTAAGAGGGACAAACATTTCACAGAACTAACTTGCTACCACTCATTTTATGCCCTATTTCACAATGCTTAGTATCTGAACAATCCACAGGGTTCCAAAGTACATCAAAAATTTGTTCATTTCCTCTCCTACTCAGGCAGAATAATAATAATAGAGTATTGTGAAGGTGCCATGTGCCTCAGCAATTTCAACAGATACATTCTTAGATAAAGAAATACCATTTTAAAAAAAATCTATCAGAAATGCTCCTTAGTGGAGCTACTTCAATTAGTTTTAAATTGTTTTAATGCCACCACTAAATTAGTATCCCTCATTTCCAATTTAGATTACTTAAAAGTTCCTGGGTTCTTTACCAACCTCCTACAGAAAAAATTCCCTTCCATATTATAATTCTGTGCATTTTTAGTTATAATAAGCAAACACCCACCAGTACAACATAACTGTGTCATGTAAACTAGAAAAAAAATTTTAAGGAAAAACATAGCATTTTGTTCTCAGAGATAGACAGGTAGAAATCCTAACTTTAAGGGAGGGTTTTAAGTTTCTGCACCTTAAATCATCTAAAAATTAAGGTATGCAACAAACACATCCCTCCCATTTTAGAGGTTAAGAGTAGCACTTCACAAACCAGCTGGCCTGCTGGTCCTGGCCCCAGTTCCTAACCTCAGATCCTGTCCACTACCTAATCCATGAGATCTCTGAACCTGTTCTTCATGCGTTCAAAGGGATTAGTAACATTGCCTCTCCGTTAACGGAATTGAGGTTTTCCAGATGCATCTGTCTGTATGGTATCTGTTTTTATTATCTGTTCTTCTTATTGTACTTGCTTATATTATTTGTACGTTTGACCACGGAAATAGCAAGAGTAGGATCCAGGAGATAAGCACAAAGAAACACATCTGTCCGGAGTGCGCATATATTTAAAATTTCAGGCTGGTGCTGCCTCCAGAATAGCACTGATGATGACAAAGTTCTAAAGGAAACTTTCATATTAAGAGGCTATCAAAAATCTCCATAGCCGCCCACTCAACAGAAAAAGACGCTAATTTATTTCTTCAAAAGCAAAGCCTTCTTTAGTCTGAATCACAACAAAAGATGCCCATAGGAAGTGTTATCTGCGAAGTTGTTTTCTAATCCAAAGGAAAACAGAAGTAAAGGAAGGTGCAACCCATTCCTCGTCAGTTTCCTTTTCCTGGGGATTCTGATTACATTTCCTCATTGAAGCAAGAAGAGACCGCAATTGTGCGCTGGGTCCACACCATAAGACCGCGTCTGTGCGTAAAGAAGGGAAGGAGAAGCGGCAGACCCCGGGGACGCGCTCCCACCGAAAGGAAAGCCGCTTGCTGTTAAATACCATCAGAGTCAGCCCCGGCGGGACGAAACGGCATTGACTGCCCTTCACTGACAGGGATTTTGCAGGCACACGACAGAGAAAAAAAGATGAGCCGGGGACTCGAGGCCCGAGGGAGAGGCGGGCGGCGCGATGCCGCTCCCCGCGAGCTCCGGATCCCCGAGAGGCTGGCGGGGAGGCGAGGCTTGGCCAGCCCGCCACGGTCAGGCGGCCGAGGGCAGCGAGGTCAGCCCTGGAAGGGCCGACCGCCCCCACGCCCCCTGGGGAGGGAGGGACCCCACTGGGCCAGCCAGGGCTGCGGACGCCCATTCAGCCCGAAGCCCGTCCAGCGGCCGCCACCCCCTCGGCCGGCCGCGGCGTCCCGGCCTCCCGGCGCGGATCAGCCGGCCAAGCGGCCGCCCCGCCGCCACCCCCGGGAGGATGGGGAAGGACGAGGCGCAGGGGTGGCCGGTGCCGCGCCTCCTGGGCGCGCGGCAAAGGCTGAAGGGCGGCCCGAGGGACGCGCGCTGGCCCGGGGGACGGGCGCCCCGGGCGGCCATCGCGCCGACCCCCGCGCCGACCCCCGCCCCCCGCCGCCTCCCCGTCCTGGCCGCCGCCGTCCAGCCCGCCCCTCACCTCATCTCCAGGCGGGTCCGCGCTGCCGCCCCAGGGACAAATCAGTGCAGCTCACTCGCCGCGGGGAGGGACGCAGGAGCCGCAGCCCCGCACACCATCCCCGCCCGCCTGCCCGCCTGCCCGTGCGTCCCGGAGCCCGCTCGGGATTCTCCCTCGCGAGCCGCCGTACTACGGAGCAACCAAGCTGCGCTCCCTCCCCTCTCCTCCGCTCTTCTCTACCTCCTTCGCTCCCTCCCTCGCTCCCTCGCTCCCACCTATCTCCTCTTCTCCCTCCGCTGCCTCTCCCGCCCTCATCCACCCCTCCATCTCCGCCCACAGATGGGTGGGAACCAACTGTCGGCCAATCGGAAGAAGAGGCCCGCACCCCCTCACCGCCCCCTACCGCTAAGCCCGCCCATCGCAGGAACGAGGGAGGGGGCAATTAAAAAAATGGAAAAGGACGGAGTGACAGCCAAATTAACCAATCAGCAAGCGCAAAGGGGGTGGGAGTAGGACGGCCTTTTCTCCCCGCCCCCTTCCCAGAAGGCGTAACCAAAAGCTTCTGGTCTTAGATTTCCCTGACGGGGCTTATGGAGATTTTGTTCCATGGTTTTGGTGCATCTGTCCGTTGTCGTGCGAGGCACTAGTTAGGATGCCCTCAGCTACATTAATTACAAAAGGTTTTAAAGGAGAGAACAACGTAGAGGCGAAAAAGACGCGGGTTACAGTCCAGGGAAGGCGGTAGGGCAAACGGTTGGAATGAGGAAGGGTGTGGTTTTTACTAGAAATTTGCATAAAACGGAACCTATCCGGGAGACTACAATTTCGCCCATTTATTGGTAGCCCCTGGCGCGACGCTTCTCCTCCAGGCGGTGCATTCCGGGAGATGTAGTTCCGAGTTCGGTTGCTATGGCGTTCTCCACAGCCTCCGGTCCAGGAGTGACGAGCAGCCTGACCAATGGGAGCAGCGCTTGGGCCAGTGGGGGCGGGCCCTCTGCAAAAGGACTCCAAGGTGGCGGTGGGGAAGACGCAGGCCGTTGGGGCGGCTCGGAGGCAGGTGAGCCCCCAGACCCGGGTTCTGTGTCTTAGGAAGCGGGGCTTTGGGCTTTGGGCGCCTCGCGGAACCGTGCAACCCTAGGATGAATGGTGGTTGGTGTTGCACCCCAACCCCAGACCCCCTCAGGCCCGGGCCTAGCTTAGCTGAGGGGCGGGAAGGACTTGACTGACGATTTCCTGGTCCTTACAGGTTTTGATTGTAGGTTTTAGCTCAGTTTGCATCTCCCTCTACATTTATAGAAGCAAAAGTCGAAGTTCCCTTCCACTGAATTTTTGTCCCCAGCTTTTGTTGTTGTTGTTGTTCCTATAATCTGAGTTTCTTTTCTTTCTCCCGTACTCCTCTGCCACCGCTTTTCCCCCCCTTCACTTTCCTTTTTCGGTGAACAATTACCTAAAGCAAGGGTATTCTCATTTACATGATTATACGGCCAGGTTTGCCCTCTTAAGATAAACAGCGAGAAACTCTGGAGCTATGCGTGACAATCACCTCAGAATCATGTTGAAGTGCAGATGCTGAATTTGTAGGGCTGGGCGGAGCCCGAGACTGCATTTCTCACAACCTCCCGGTGACTGCTAGTCCACGAGCTGAGTAGCAGGGTGTTCTACATCAGCGCCGCTCAATACAAATATAATGCGGGGCACTTAATTTTAAGTTTTCTGGTAGCCACATTAAAAAACATGAAAAGAGGTGCGCCTGGGTGGCTCAGTCGTTAAGCGTCTGCCTTCGGCTCAGGTCATGATCCCAGGGTCCTGGGATCGAGCCCCACATCGGGCTCTCTGCTCCGCGGGAAGCCTGCTTCTCCCTCTCCCACTCCCCCTGCTTGTGTTCCCTCTCTCGCTGTGTCTCTCACTGTCAAATAAATAAATAAAATCTTAAAAAAAAAATGAAAAGAAACACGGGAAATAAATTTTCACAATGTTTCGTTTAACCCAATATATCCAAAATTTATCATTTCAACCCATAATCAAATACTTTAAAATTGAAATATTATAAATTCGTGTATTTATTAGTTTTGTTTTGTTTTTTAAAGTAAGCTCTACGCCCAACATGGAGCTTGAACTCACAATCCCGAGATCAAGAATCGACTGCTCTACTGAGACTGAGCCAGCCAGACGCCCCAGTTCTTTTTTTTCTTCTTATAGCGTCTTTGAAATCGAGTGTGTGTTTTACCTTGACAACACGTCTCAGTTATATCTAGACCCAGTTCAAATGTTCCTTAGCCACCTGTGGACTAGTCGCTGCTGTTACTGGCCAGTGCAGGTCCAGATGATCTCGGTGCCCCCTGCAGAAATTAAAAGGTGTTAAAGCTCGAACAGTTGCATGTGATCAAACCCTTCGCTGCTCTGTGAGATGGGCCTGGGAATTACTTTAGAGAGGTTCTCTGCCCAGTTGGCAGAAATAATAGCAAAAATATCCAACACTTACTGAACGGTTATTTTGTGCTGGGTGTTGTACTGAGTGCTTTGCTTGTATTGCTTCATCTTTACAACAACCCTTGGAGGTAACTACTATTATATTTTGTAGATATGGAACCTAAGGTCTAGAAGGTTAAAATTTAGTAGCCTAAAGCCATACAGCCGGTAAGTAGGAGAACCAGGATTCAAACTCAGGTCAGTTTTGACTTCTAAATCCTGTCAACCACTGCAGTGTATGATTATTATTTTTTAATCAATAATTTCACTTCATTGATGCCTCTGCTCCAGTTTATGGCAGATGAAATGTTCTGACTTGAAACAGAGAGGGTTTCCTCAAGGTCAATTTGCCTATCAGTTGGAGTGACATATTTTGGTAGTATTATAAATATTCCATGCTATATATATATATTTTTAAAGTAAGCTCTAGCCCTATATAGGGTGTGAATTCAGGACCCCGAGATCAAGAGTCTCATGCTCTAGGGGCACCTGGGGGGCTCAGCTGGTTAAGTGTCCGACTCTTGATTTTGGCTCGGGTTGTGGTCTCAGAAGGGTGGGATGGAGCCTCGCGTTGGGCTCTGCGCTCAGCACAGAGTCAGCTTGTCCCTCTCCCCCTGCTCCTGCTCTCTATCTAGATCTAAAATAAGTAAAGTCTTAAAAAAAAAAAAAATTTGCATGCTCTACTGACTGAGCCATCTCTATGCTATATTATAAATCTTTCTTTTTAAAAAAATTTTTTTTTAATTTATTTGAGAGAGAGAGCAAGCACACAGGTAGAAGCAGAAGAAGAGGGACAAGCGGACTCTGCACTGAGCTCGGAGCCCAACTTGGGGCTCCATCTCACGACCCCAAGATCATGACCTGAGCTGAAACCAAGAGTTGGAGGCTTAATGGACTGAGCCACCCACGTGCCCTTCCGTGCTGTATTATAAATAATAAAAGTTATTAATTCCCCTGTACTATATCCTGGGCAGTAATGTGTCTTGATGCATTTGTGTACCTCCCTGAAGAAAGAGAAATAGGAAAGCTTGGAAATTCTTAAAATATTTCACTGTGGAGTCACAGTGTTTTTTTGGTTTTGTTTGTGGTTACATCTTTTTATTATTACTACTGTTCTTAAAAATAATACTTGCTCCTGTGAACTTTACATTGAATATTTCAAAGACAACATTATGATGTTTCTAGGCCCACTGAACGGTACTATGCTGAGCTAAGATGAGTTTTATGATTAGAAGAGCAAAAATACACATATCTACACATGCTAAAATATGATATTTTGCAAAATATTTACATTGTAAGAAATACATTTCTATTTTCTATTTCTACATTGTAAGAAATACACATCTTGTGAATTATTTTCTCTTCATTGTGGATTGACTAGTAAATATTTAATCAAAATTACAAATCCTTTTTTGCTTCTGGAGCAAGAAATGGTTTCTTAAGATCCTATAGTGGATTGGAAAATTAAATAAGCATTTACAAACTGCAATAATGTTAGTTAAAAAATGATTGTTAAATCAGTTGGAGAAGGGAGAGTGTGGTAGAGATTTAGAAAGGATTCTTCAATTGCTTATTTCCCTCATCACCACCTGCATTGTCCCAGTGCTAAGCTAGCATAAAGGGGAAAAGGTCATTCATCACATCACACCATTGCATAATCAGAAGAGGCTGATATGGTCATCATATCCCCCATCCTCTCCAACTGATGCTTGAATCGCGTTTATGAAACCATTGTAAATGTGTATCCAGCCTCTGTTTAAATCAGGCTCCATGCTCAGCGGGTCTGTTTCTCCCTTTCACTCCCCCTGATCATGCTTTCTTTCACTGTCTTTCTCTCTCAAATAAATAAATAAAATCTTTAAAAAAAAAAAAAAGAAGAAGAAGAAGCAGAGGAAGCTTATCTAGTTAGGACTACCATTCTCCACAACCCACAACATAATGCCATTTGACCCAAACCTCCAGCTAGTTGCTTTGATTATGCTAACCAAATTTTTTAACCAAATAATTGAGCATGTGGTTTGACATATTTCTTTATCTGATATGTGGATATGTATGAAAATTCTCACAGATTAAGAACATTGCTAAAACTTAATATTAAGTCACTTCTTCAATATAACAGAAGAGTTACCCCCTCACAGTCCAGCCGGCTAGTATAATAATGTTGTGCACCAATCCTGGCGTGATGATGAACATATGGGACCACATTTTAGTGCTGACTTCATGTTTTTTTCTGTAGCCTACTGCTTGACAATATATCCTTGATTTCCTTAAAAAGAGGGTGGGCTAGAACTATTATAACTGAATCCTGACCCCATGTGGCCACAGTATTGCAAAGTTGGCACTGGGGACTAATAGAAATGTGAGCATATAAGAGTTTGGACTTGCAGGAATTAAGTTTTCCGTAGATGGATTGGATGAGGGGAGGAAATGAAGCCACTCAGCAGTGTGTGGCCATAGCTGAGGCCTGAGGCATAGCAATATTAGCACATCACTTGTGCTAACACCCATCAAAACCAAAAGTAAACAGGTGAGCCAGGACATCATAAAGAAAAAGGAAACTTGGGTCAATAACTTAATACAGAGGAAGGAATGATGATAGGCTCTAAAATATCCTTGATGACTGAAGAGTAGTACCACAAAATCTTGTTTTGGGAAAAGGTGAATCCAGTTTTGTTTTCTGGGTTTTGTTTTGTTTTGTTAAGATTTTATTTATTGTGTACCTGGGGGCTCAGTCAGTTAAGCATCTGCCTTTGGTTCAGGTCATGATCCTAGGGTCCTGGGATCAAGTCCCATGTCAGGTTCCCAGCTCAGTGGGGAGCCTGCTTCTCCTTCTGCCTCTCCTCCCTGCTCAGGCTCTCTTTCCCTTTCAAATAAATAAAAATCTTAAACAACAAAAAAAAAGATTTCATTTATTTTTAGAGGGAGAGAGACAGTGGGGGGAGGAGCAGAGGGAGAGGGACAAGCAGACTCTGCAGAGTGCAGAGCCGGATGCAGGGCTCTATCCCACAACCCCAGATAATGACCTGAACTGAAATCAAGAGTTGGTTGCCTGAGTACCTAAGTGCCCCAAGATGACTCCAGTTTTACGTCTGTTGAATTTGAGCTAGATCTGATACTCTCAGAACACTTTTGGTCTGAAAGTGTAGATAAGGAATAATCTGTAGAGGTTTTATTTACAATTATTAATAGATGAGAGATTAAGTAGCAGAAGAGCAAATGGCATTTACATTGCTGTTATAACGAAAATGAAACCATTCAAAGTTTCTTCGCATTGGTTTTTTAGAAATCCCTTTAAAGATCAGTATTTTTATTGGGGTGCCTGGGTGGCTCAGTCGTTAAGCGTCTGCCTTCGGCTCAGGTCATGGTCCCAGGGTCCTGGGATTGAGCCCCGCATCGGGCTCCCTGCTCAGCGGGAAGCCTGCTTCTCCTTCTCCCACTCCCCCTGCTTGTGTTCCCTCTCTCGCTGTCTCTCTGTCAAATAAATAAATAAAATCTTTAAATAAAAAAAAAGATCAGTATTGGGCGCCTGGGTGGCTCAGTCGTTAAGCGTCTGCCTTCGGCTCAGGTCATGATCCCAGGGTCCTGGGATCGAGTCCCACATCGGGCTCTCTGCTCGGCAGGAAGCCTGCTTCTCCCTCTCCCACTCCCCCTGCTTGTGTTCCTGCTCTCGCTGTGTCTCTCTCTGTCAAATAAATAAATAAAATCTTTAAAAAAAAAAAAAAAAAAAAGATCAGTATTTTTATTAACTGCTTTCTTGAAGCGTTATATTCAAGTGTTTCTTCTTTGCACCAAAAATTATTTAAAACAGGTGTCTGGGTCCCTAGGTGGCTCAGTCAGTTAAGCTTCTGCCTTTGGCTCAGGTCATGATCCCAGGGTCCTGGGATGGAGCCCTGCATGGGGCTCCCTGCTCAGCCAGGAGTCCACTTCACCCTCTGTCCCTCCCCACCATTCATGCGCTCTCTCTCTCTCTCTTTCTCAAATAAATAAATAAATCTTAAAAAAAAAAAAAAAAAAAAAAAAAGGTGTCTTTTAAGATTTTTTTTTTAAGATTTTATTTTTAAGTAATCTCTACACCCAACATGGGGCTTGAACTCACAATCCGAGATCAGGAGTCGCATGCTCCACTGACTGAGCCAGCCAGGCACCCCTAAATTAGGTGTCTTGATACTTGTTTCTCCAGATTTTTTAATAGGTCTAATGTGTGACCATTGTAAAAATTTAAAGTATTAAAGACATAATTCTCAAGTTGTGGACTTCTGTCAAATATATTTAAAATCTGATGTACTGGAGGGGCACCTGGGTGGCTCAGTCGGTTGGGCCGCTGCCTTCGGCTCAGGTCATGATCCCAGGGTCCTGGGATCGAGCCCCGCATCAGGCTCCCTGCTCAATGGGGAGTCTGCTTCTCCCATTCCCTCTGCCTGCCTCTCTGCCTACTTGTTCTCTCTCTCTCTGTCAAATAAATAAATAAAATCTTTAAAAAAAAAAAAATAAAATAAAATAAAATAAAATCTGATGTACTGGAAAAAAATATAAAACCTATTCTTTTTATAGGACATATTAGCCTTCGTTTTTATTTTTTTTTAAGATTTTATTTATTTATTTGACAGAGAGAGACACAGCAAGAGAGGGGATACAAGCAGGGGGAATGGGAGAGGGAGAAGCCGGCTTCCCGCTGAGCAAGGAGCCCAACGCGGGGCTCGATCCCAGGACCCTGGAATCATGACCTGAGCTGAAGGCAGAGGCTTAATGACTGAGCCACCCAGGCGCCCCTAGCCTTCGTTTTTAAACAGGTTTATTTTCTTTTTTAAAAAAAAATTTATTTATTTATTTGACAGAGAGACAGCGAGAGAGGGAACATAAGCAGGGCGAGTGGGAGAGGGAGAAGCAGGCTTCCCGCTGAGCAGGGAGCCGGATGCGGGGCTTGATGCGGGCCTAGATCCCAGGACCCCGGGATCATGACCTGGGCCAAAGGCAGACGCTCAACCAACTGAGCCACCCAGGCACCCCTAAACAGGTTTATTTTCATTTAAAAGTTTTATGTAGCACTTTTCACAAAGTTTACAGTGAACATATAATTTTGAAGTTTTAGATGACATTCATTCTTGGAAATGTCATGGAAAGTATTATATATCTTAATTTATATTTTTATTTTATAAAATATTAAATATTAAGCTATTTTGGGACACTGGATGACTCAGTCAGTTAAGCGTCTTGATTTCAGCTCAGATCATGATCTCAGGGTTGTCAAATTGAGCCCAGTGTTTCTGCTAAAGATGCTCCCTCTCTCTCTCTCTCTCTCTGCCCCTCCCCCTCCCTCTCTCTCCCTCTGTAAAAAAAAAAAAAAAGAAGATACTCGGCTATTTTATTTTCTGTGTGCAAATATCTTTACATTCAATAAAAATTTTATTAAATAGTGGACTAAGTGTTTCATTTAATCTAGACCAGTGCCTGAGAAACTGTACTAACCATTCTACCATTTTCTTAGTGTTAAGAACTCAGTATTCCTTTTGGTGGTCTGCAAAAGAAGTAAATAACATTTCCTCAATTTTCTTCTGGCCACTTCTCTGAAAACACTTTTCTTTCTTCACTTTGTAACTTTGAGGATATTTTTGTTCCCACATGGTTTTTTGTTTTGTTTTGTTTTGTTTTTTTAAAGGTTTTATTTATTTATTTGACAGAGAGAGAGACAGCGAGAGAGGGAACACAAGCAGGGGGAGTGGGAGAGGGAGAAGCAGGCTTCCCGCAGATCAGGGAGCCCAATGCGGGGCTTGATTCCAGGACCCTGGGATCATGACCTGACCCGAAGGCAGACGCCTAATGACTGAGTCACCCACGTGGGGTTTTTTTGGACCAACTAAACTACTTTTTTTTCTACTAATCAGGCCAGTTTTAACTTAATTTGGAAGAACCATTTAGGACAATCTGACTAAAAATGTTGACATTATTATGTATATAATATTTACTTTAGGGGACACTGGGGATACAAACAAGCACTAATCTTCCAGAATCTTTGAAATTGGGGTACATGCAGTATGACGCCCATCTGACTGCTGATCTGGGAAACAGGCCATATGTTTTTTTGTTTTTTTTTCTTAAAGATTTTATTTATTTATTTGACAGAGAGAGACAGCGAGAGAGGGAACACAAGCAGGGGGAGTGGGAGAGGGAGAAGCAGGCTTCCCTCGGAGCAGGGAGCCTGACGCGGGGCTCGATCCCAGGACCCTGGGATCATGACCTGAGCTGAAGGCAGACGCTTAATGATTGAGCCACCCAGGCGCCCCCAGGCCATATGTTTTAAGAAGCATTGCACAGGGTTGCCTGGCGGGCTCAGTCAGAGGAGCATGCGACTCTTGATCTCCAGGTTGTGAGTTCGAGCCCCATGTTCAGTATAGAAATTACTAAAAAAAGTAAATAATCTTTAAAAAAAAATGCAACGGGCAGAGAAGACAGTGGCTTCTGGAATTACAACAGGAGCGCTTTGAAATCAAGGTGTTGATGCAATTGTTTCATTTCTCAAAAAGGAACTACTAGTAGTTCCAGACTGAGTAGGAGCAGTGATTTCTTTCTTTAATAATAATAGATATTGATTCGTCCAAGTAATAGCATGGGAAAACCTGCTAGTTAGTAAGTGAGTAAAACACGGTTTTGTTTGTTGGTATGTAACGAAATCTGGAAGTATGGAACAGATAGGGTAGATTGAGTGTCACTGGGGGTGATTTCAGAGAAGGAGTAGGACTTGAGTTGTATTCACTTGACAGAATCTGTAGAGTAAGTTTGGCACAGTCTCAGAGAACAAGCGATGCCTGGAAGTCCTGAGAGAGGGATGACCAGATGGTGTAAGGTCACACTGACTAGCTCAGAAAGAGAATGTGTGTTAGGAAAACAGGGGAGTAAAGTAGATTAGAGACAGTGAGTATGCATTTTAGACAGCCTTGAAAGACAGGCAGAAGAGGCTGGATTTAAAGTTGTAGGGATGGGGCACCTGGGTGGCTCAGTCAGTTAAGCGTCTGCCTTCAGCTCAGATCATGATCCTGGGATTGAGCCCCACGTCGGCCTCCTGCTCAACGGAGAGTCTGCCTCTCCCTCTCTCTCTCTGCCCCTCACCCCGCTCGAGTCTGCTTCTCCCTCTGCTCCTTACCCCGCTTGTGCTCTCTCTCAAATAAAGAAAATCTTTAGAAAAAAATAAAAATAAGGTAGGGGGGGCGACAGGCTCACTCAAGTTGGTAGAGTGTGATTTTTGATCTCGGAGTTGTGAGTTCAAGCCCCACACTGGGTGTGGAGATTACTTAGAAAAATAAAATAAAATCTTTAAAAAATTATAGGGACTACATAGCTACTCTGTCTATGCTTAGGTCTTTCCCCTCTCCCCTGCCACCACAGCCAACACACTGACATACACACACCTGCAACCAAACGGTTAGAATTAACATCTCACCTACCTCTACCTCTGAAGCAAAGAATATATCATATGTTAATTAATTGAATTTAAATAAAATAACATTTTTTTAAAAATGTTCTTAATAAGATAGTTTGTAAAAGACCCAAAATGGAAACAATCAAATATCTGTCTGGAGTGGAATAGATAAATAATAATTTAATCACCCAATAATAATTTAATCACCCAATTGCATAACAAGGGTAATGAATGAACCACAATACAGGAAACAGCATAGATGATGCTCACAGATGTGATATTGAGAGAAAGAAACCAGACATGATGGAGTATGATTTCGCTTCTATAAAGTCAAAAACGTACAAAACTAATCTGTGCTGTTAAAACTTGGAAGTTGAGTATCTCTCAGAGGGGAAGGTGGTGACTAGAAGGGGAACGAGGAAGCTTCTGGAGTTCTAGTGATGCCGTGTTTCTTTGCTGTGACATGGCCATATTCACTTTGCAAGATTCAGTAAGCAGTACATTTAGGATCTGTGAACTTGGCTGTGTGTATCTTATATTTTTAAAAAATAGTCTTGCCATAGAATTATAGTTGACCCCTGAACAAATCTGAGATTAGGAGAACCAACCTTCCAAGTGGTTGAAAACCTGCATGTAACTTTTGACTCCCCAAAAACTTAACTCCTAATATAGCCTACAGTTGACTGGAAGCCTTACTGGTAACAGTCAACATATATTTTCTATGTTATATGTATTATATTCTGTACTCTTACAATAAAGTAAGCTACTGAAAAGAAAATTTTAACAGAATCATAAGGAAGAGAAAATACATTTAACAGTACTGTACTATAAAAAATAAAAATCCATGTATAAGTGGACCTGTGCAGATCAAACTCATATTGTTCAAGAGTCAACTATATGATGAAAATTAAACAATTGTGGAATCCTTAGAGATGCTCTTGATTTCCACTCAGGTCCTGATCTCAGAGTCTTGATCTCAGGGTCATGAGGTCCAGCCCCTGTAGGGCTCTGTGCTCAGCAGGGCGTCTGCTTGAGATCCTCTTCCTCTGCCCCCCCCACCCGCTTGTGAGTGTGTGCATCCCTGCGTGCTCACTCACTCTCTCTCCCTCCCAAATAAATAAATCTTAAAAAAAAAAAAAAAGGCCTTGAAATCCCTTTGAATGCCACCTTTGGTAATGAAAATTGAGATCTGTGGCCCTCGTAAAAGTTTTTTTAAGTACATCTAATAATTTTTATTGAAGAGCAAAGTGAAATTAAGCACCAGCTCACCTTGGTGTGGAAGGTTGAACTGTCAGCCCATTCTTAGTAAAACATGTACTCAGAGATTATTGCATATTCTCTTGTTTGACCACTTCCAAGAGTTATTATCTAAATTTTTTGTTTGGAAACTACATTTATAGTTGTCATTTTATCCTTTGCCAGCATTATTTTTCAAGTTTTGCTTTCATTTTAGTCTGGAAGAACATTTTATTTCATGTTTATATATATATGTATGAATTTTTTTTAGGTGACTATGAAAGGCTTATATTTTCAAAAGAGTTCTACAAATGAAGAAATAACATTTGTATTTCAAGAAAGGGTAAGAAAAATGGTTTAATTATTAAATGAAAAAGGTAGTTTATTTTCTATATATAATAGAACCAGTTTTAAATGACCTTTTATAAGTTATTTTGAGTGGAACCGAGTAAAAAATTACTTAAAGGAAACTTACAAACTCCTTTAATCTTATGTGAAAATGGTGCTCCATATTATAGTATAACTGTATTTTTTAAAGAGTTGCTTCAGAAGAGTTTTTAGTTCCTCAGGGTGGTGGTATAAAGCATATTAGGAAAACAGAACAGCCTTGATAGTCTTATAAGTTGCAAAATTAACCCAACATATTCAGAATACCACAATAAAGTGACTATTCAGATTATAGCCATATTTCAGAAAATATTTCTCCCATGTTGTAAAATAAAAGCAGTAGAAAGGCATTGTTTTCCATACTAAATTCTGAGCTTTGCAAAATTACCTCATTTGCTAAACTCTAAATTGTCTCTTGTTTTTGCCCACTTTAAAACAGGTAGTGGAATTTTCATATACTGGTGATTGTTTGAAAGGTTTGTAGCAAGCCAAAATCATTCTACTGTCAACTTAGGGCCCAAAACTACGTGCTTTATTTATTTCATGGTAGTAATAAGGATTTCTGGATCATGAACACAATCCAATTTTTCTGTTATCTTTTACTAACTCCAAAATTAGTTAGGTCAGGAATCAAAATCTTAGACAGCTTGTTTTCTACCATTGAGTCAGGATGAAGGTCTCAGGTTTGATTGGCTCTTGGGAAGAATCATTTACAGGTTCATACAATCATGAGTAAAATCTACACATTTATCGATAATATTGAAGATCTTCATAATATCACCAAATAACTATCAAATCTGAAACTTAAAAAGAGATACTCCCAGAGTATTGTATTCAAGTCAAATAAAACAGTGATCTCTTTGATAGGTTGTAGGAGGGGCTACAAAAGTAGCTATTCTTACCCAGCTTTTGATCTCATTTTTGGGCATATCACGAGTTGAGGGGAATATTTTAATTATTGGTACCAGGATATGGTTATTTGGCAGAAGTGATAATATATTTCATAAATAATACAGGTGGGTGACATTGAGTGCCTGAGTGTGAATGATTCTTTGCCTTTGAAGTATACCTAGCTGTGGAATAGTGGGGTAATTAAGATCCTTTAAGTTTGTATTTTGACCCCAAAATCCCTTGGGGCATGCTGAAATGTCTAAGACAGATGTTAAATAAGGTAAGTTAAATAAAAGATACACAAGTAACACCAAGCAACTTCATTTATAGCATTAAGAAAATTCCAAAATCAGTGAAGGCTATATGTCATGCATATAAGGATATCCCTGTATGTGTGAAGATTTGATGCTTTGAGATTAGATTGAAATAAAGTACAGTATTTGTTGCTCTCCTTTTTACCCTAAAAATTTACTACCTACACATATATCCATGTTGGTATCTATACATTTTTTAAATAACTATGGCTTTTTAAACATTTTACCCCAAAATTCCCCTTCTATTGTTTTTATTATATACTATGTGATAATTGCTTATGGCTTTTTCAGTTAAGTTAGCTATAACATTTGGGGTCTGTTTAATTTTGTTCAATTATTATGACATTTTTCATAACAGAAAGGCATGTTCTCAAAGGAATGTGTTATTTGGTTCTAGGAAAATCTTCCTGTTATAGAGGATTACTATGTGAAAGTTCAAGTTAAAGCTTGTGCTCTGAGCCAGATAAATACAAAGGTATGATGCTTTTATTTTGACCAAAAGTCAAATGAGAGTTTCCTGGTATATTTAGTGTACAAATATATAACGATAACTGACTTCTGAGTGCCAAAAAATTAATACCCTTAGAAGACTAAAACAGCTAGGGAAAAAATGTAATGTCAATTTGTGTTTCTGTATTAAATTATTATCTAACTAAAGTCAGACATTTTATATTATTATAGGAAAATATTTTATAAACTCCTTTACATTGTGAAAGGGTGAGAATTTATAATTCCTAAGGCCTATTAGGGAAGAAATTACTTTTTTTTTTAAGATTTTATTTATTTATTTGAGAGAGAGAGACAGAGAGCACAAGCAGGGAAGGGGCAGAAGGAGAGAGAGAAGCAGATTCCCCACTAAGCAGGGAGCCTGACATGGGGCTCAATCCCAGACCCTGGGATCATGACCTGAGCCAAAGGCAGACGCTTAACCAACTGAGCCACCCAGGCGCCCCAAGGAAGAAATTACTTTTATAAATATAGTAAAAATAAAACTACAAATCTGATCAGTGATTTATTAACTATTCTGTAGCTATTTCTAGTCTTTAGAAAGGGTTCATATTCTTCTTGTCATGTCTCTTTTTCTTTCTCTTGCTCATACTTACACATCCCCAACCTCATACCACCCCAAAGTAATCATCCTTTATTGACAGGAAGTCTTCAAATAGTAAATGAAGTGTGGTTAAATGTGCCATGATAAATAAAGCAGGTCCACTTACTCAGTTTTGTAAAGATTAATACTATAGTTTTATTGGACCCTTAACTTACTGGATTATAATGCCATCATAATTTCTAGGAATCTAAAAGTTTTCTGCAATAGTCACATTTAGGAAAATTACAGAACGAGGTCAGAGGTTTCCACTGGACGACATGAACATGACTTGCAAAGCAAATTAGTCAGATGCCTAGAAATCCTTTCACCAGAAGTGCTAGTACTTACTACTCCTTGTCTGCCAGGTTCTATCTTCAGACCATCCAAGTGTTCTTTCTAAAACTATGAAAAATTCATTGAAATCCCCAGTCTCGGAAAATTATCTCCATGTCTAACAGAAAGAAATAGTAAATTAGAGTAAAATCAGTTTAATGAAATATTGCCCACCAACATAGTAATGTAAGAAAATGCTGTGGTGGGTGAAGGACCCAGGATGCAATTGTTTTGTTGTTGGTTTCTTTTTAAGATTTTATTTATTTATTTGACAGAGAGCAAGAGAGCACAAGCGGGGGAGGGGCAGAGGGAGGGGGGAAGCAGGCTCACCACTGAGCAGAGAGCCCGATATGGGGCTCGATCCCAGGACCCTGAGATCATGAACGACAGGATGCAGTTGTGACATGATTAAAGCTCTGTAAAAGTCTGCATGAAAGAAATATTGTAGAACACCCAGTATTTCTATAAGCATGTCATAGGAACATCTTAGGAAAAGCATAAAGTTCCACATTGAAAAAGAGCCTTTTCTGGCAATCAGCTGTATACAGGAGATCAGAAAATTTTAAAATAAAGGAAATATACAGAAGAATTATTTCAATTTATTTTTCTTGTGGTTCCTACAATCCTATATCTTTAAATATGCCTAGCATCTCTAGTATTATTATAAAAGCATAAATTGCAGGAACTTAAACTACAGGTTTATGTACACTCTGCCACTTTAAAAGTCAAGTACCTAAATGGTTCAGAACCCAACAAAATACTTACCTCTTAAAAAATAATTTATCCTTGGGGCACCTGGGCAGCACAGTCGGGTGGGCATCTGACTCGGTTTCAGCTCAGGTCGTGATCTCAGGGTTGTGAGATCAAGCCCCTCGTTGGGCTCCATGCTCAGCACAGAGTCTGCTTGAGATTCTTTTCCTCTCCCTCTGCCCCCCCCCAAAAAAATAAATAAATCTTTAAAAAATAATAACCTATTCTTTAAAAAAAGAAACTCCAATCTGAAATTATATGGCAGTTTCCCTTATGTTATATCCATCCCTTTTTCCCACCCGCCCCTTACCTAAGACTTGTGAGAAATGCTCAGATGGTGTCCAAAGATGTTGGAATGGAGAACCTTTTCTTCTCACTGGCTACATCTCCTTTATTCAACAGTGTCCTCTCCAAATTCCCTTCGCCCCACCAGAATGAAGTGACTGGTAAAAAGTATTTAGTCAACCAAGAAGAGTTTTGGCCATAATTTCCCTTCATACTTGGCAAGTAAAAATGCTAAACAAAGGATGTTAATGGTGATTTGAATAATAATATCCATACATAAATTCTACAGATCAACTAATTACTTAGCAAACTCTTGGTTTCCTACTATAGAGAGAAACTTATTTTGTGAAGTTGTTTGGTTTCCTACTATAGAGAGAAACTTATTTTGTGAAGTTATTTGCTTTGTCTTTATTATTTCCTACAATAGAGAGAAACTTATTTTGTGAAGTTATTAACTCCAAAAATTAAGTCATATTTGCTTTTTCTGTGGTCTGATTTTTGCTCTTGCTTTCCTTATGTATGAGAAAAGGCCAGGATTTATTCTTAACAATAAACAGTCTTTGTCATGATTTAGCTTCTGGCAGAAATGAAGATGGAGAAAGATTTCTTTCCTGTTGGGAGAGAAATTGCTGGAATTGTGTTAGATGGTAAGTTTATAGATGTAAATATCTGCACTTATTTTCAAAGATGAATGAATTAAATGGTAGCTAATTGGTTTACCAGTACATAAAATTATGTACATAATTATAAAGAAATGTTTCCCTTTTTTACTTAAAAAGAAAAGTGGAACTTAATTGGTATTTTTTTAATTTTTATTTATGTATTTTTTAATTGGTGTTTTATAATTAAAAAAGAAGCTTATTAGAGTTTAATAAATATTTGGGGATTATATGTTTAAATCCATGAATAATCATATTCAATGGAATGACCAATGTTGTTCTTTTTATAATGTTTACAAACCATAAATTACTTGTGTAGGTTGGCTTTGGGCCAAAATATATAATAGTAACTACATTCACATTCAGTTTTTTAAGTTTGCCTAAAATTGAGCATTTAAAAGCAGTCTGCTCATGCAAAAATGGGTTCTGGAGAGAAATAAGCAGTAAAGATTTTATGATTGCCTTAAATCAAAAAAAAATTTATAAGTTTTATTTAGTAAATAGTGGTCTTAACTTGCAAGACAGTAATCCTAAGTATTTGAGATAATTTGTTTCTAAATAGACCTACTTTTCATATTCATTGCTAATAGGTAGTTCATGATCAATCAGTACGTTTGCTCTTTCTGCGTATGTGAATGAATGAGTATGTAATATAAGTTAGACTGAGTTTTACCTGTGATTTTAATCTGTAATATATTTGACTCTTAATTTCATTTCTTCTTTCTTCTGCTCAGACTGTAGGAAAATAAAAATAAGGATTCTAATCTCCAGAACATGATCATTGTCCTGTCATTTAATTCATTCATTCATTTATACCACATTTAGTGAGCATTTGCTAAGTGCTTGGAATATTAAATGAGACAAGAGTCCCTGCCCTCAATGAATTTACTATCTAGGGGAAAGACAGATACATCCACATGAGCAGATAATTATGAAAGCTCAGAAAAGAGCTACCCAGCCCGGCCAGAAGAAACAGGAAAGACTTCTTGGGTACATTAACCAGACACTAAGGAGGAGAATCATACTCAGCACAGAGGATATCATGAACAAAGACAGGAGCAAGTAATAATGTGATATATTATAAGAATTACAGAGTTTGGTGTTGCCAGAGCAAAAGGAAGGTTCTGGGCAGGAGTCAGGGGCAAGATACTTGACAGCAGAGAAACATTTTGACAAGAAAATTCTCCTTTAAAAATAGCAGAATAAAAGGTAACAAACAAAATATTTTAATAATATGAACACTGATTCCTTACCTCCAAAATATGAGGCAGGAGGGTAGACAAGGGCCAGAGCCATATGAGCCTCATATGTCATATTGTGTTTTAGGGAAGATTATTGGTGTGGCCATATGAAGGGTACTTTTGAGGCTGTAGGCAAGAGGACTGGTTGAGTCATAGACTAACAGGCAAGAGATGACAAAGTCCATAACCTAGATAGTGATGGCAGAGGTGTGTGTGGAGGAAATACTGGGGAAGTAAAGTCAGCAGGACTGAATAATTAACGAACAGGAGAATAAAAGCAGGTTTAAGAGCCAGGAGTGATTTACCCGATTCTGGTTAAGATATGAATTGGTGCCACTATTTGAGAAGGGAAAAGGATCTGATTCGGAGGAAGATGGTGAGTTTAGATTTATACTTGTTGAGTTCAAGGTACTTAAGTGACATCTCACTGGAGACGTCTATCAAGCAATTGTGTGAGTTTAAACTCAAAGGTAAGAGAGTTCCTGCTAGAAATGTATATATTTGAGAGTTGTCCGCATGTCATTTGTATTTGAAATCAGAGTTGATGAGCCCACTCAGGGAGAGAGTAGAAATGGAGGAGGCCACTCTTTGGAGGACAACTGAAAGGAGTGTGAAGGTAGCCAACTGAAAAGGATCAGAATGATCCCAGGAAGACCGGGATCAACAGCTGAAGGGAAAAGGAAAAGTACAGTGCATCAGAAGCCAAAAATATTGGGGGATGATGGCGCAGGAGGGATCCCAAGAAAGAGCAAACTGTGAAAAGAAGATTTGAAAGTAGGAATATCAAACTTAGAGTTGCTTACAGAGTACCAACAAGCTCTGGAACCATCTTGCCCATCGCCAGCCAAAGAGGCCACTTCCAGATTCACAGCTTCCTTCTTCCTTATTGTGTTACCTTAGTTTCATTGTCTGTTAACTAGGAATAATAATACCTACGTCATGGGTTAAATGTGATGAAGATCAAATGTGATACTGCAAGTAGGCATTCAGCAATGTTTGGGTTTTTCCTTTCCTTTCTTCTTGTTACTATTTAAACAAAAATATTCTAAAGAATTGGCTGATGGTAGAGGCTCTTTCTCTGTGTGTGCAGAGAAAATGTAACTATCATTTCTGTCTAGTTCCAAGATCTTGACACCGGTCTGAATTTATTTCTAATAATCTCAAATCAAAGTAATTCTATGCATGACTCATACCAGAATCTGCCATTGTATGTCTGAGATTCTGTACCTAAAATAATGATAGGAGATTGGGCTCGCCACAGGAGGGGTGGAAAGCAGTGTAATTATCATAAGAGCTGCAGAGTGGATTATTTTCCTTTATTCTTTCATTCCTAGCTAAATAGACATACTCCTCTGTGGTGTCAACAGCCACATGGCCCAGATTTTCTGGAGAATTGTGTGCAGAATCCAGATTTGAAGTGTCCTACAGTCTTTATTATTGACCATCAAAACATCCTAAAAGTTCTTGGCCTTTTCTCTGAGTTAGTGACTTTTTTTATAAACCCATGGATTTATTTTAATAGTTAAGTAAGGGTGGTATTTGATAACCTCACAATACAAATTGTTAATTTTCTCCCCTCTTTAAGTTGGAAGCAAGGTATCGTTCTTTCAACCAGATGATGAAGTCGTCGGTAAGTTATGATTTACAATCCTATTGCAAGTAATCCGTTTTACTGTCATCTCTTCTTTTTCTAAGACAACTATTAATGTTTATTGTATTATTGTATGCTTTGTATAGGATACATGTATCCTGATTTTTAAAATTTGCTCACAAATATCCACTGATGAAGAAAATTGGGAGTTTAATCTCAATAGCAGAATATTTAAAACTTTCATAGATAGAAGGATGACCATAGTTGTTACTGTGGTTGGTGCAGCCCTTTCCTGACAGGACCCCAGTCTCTGACTAGACTGCAGATTCTGGAAAACACAGTCACAGGTCACCTGCTTGAAGACCACCGACTGACTTGGCTATGTGGAGTCTCCGCTCTCCGTATCCAGCTTGCATTTCACGGAGCTGTTCCCTCACTACACTCATAAAACCAAAAGTTTACTGGAAACCCTTAGTTTATTGGTTATTTTAAAAATCCATAGTGAATACTATTCTGCAAATACATATACTTATACTATCATATCCTAAACAGTCACACGAACATAAAATATGACTTTAGTAGTAGTCTTGAAAATTACCATTTCTATATGGAAAATACTCATAGGAAGATACTCACTTAAATTTAGAAAATATTTAACTTTGTGGAATACTTGAAGTCATTAAGAACAGATTTGTAAGAAGGTTTTCACCAGTTTTTTATGGGATTGCCTTCGACTCATGTGTTTTTTGGGGGGAATTTATTATTTCTTTCTTTTTTATTCATCCAAGAAGTCAATGACACTGTGTTACTCAAGAGACCGAAAATAAAATCAGACCAGCATAGAGGAAAATGGGATTTTACTGGAAACATCTTATAGAACCAAACTGTGGGAAGGTAGCTGTGCATCAGGGACAATTTACTGAGGAGCCCAGGTGCCCCCAAGACTCTGACTTGACTCTCTACATTGGACACCATCTTTACCATCACTGAGAAGTGACAGAAGAGGGAGAAAAAGAAATACAATACAGGCGATAGAGCATTCATGACAGAAAATGAACAGTCCACTTCCCTTCCATACTTCTGAGGTCTCTCCGTTCCCCACACTAGTAATTACTGCAATCCTCCTCAAAACTCTAGTGAACAAAATGTAGACCAATACTTACCGACATCTCATTAGGAATGAATTCATTATGGGATTGTTTCTCTTAAGTTTCTCCTGTTAATTTCCAGGAATTCTGCCCCTGGATTCTGAAGACCCTGGACTTTGTGAAGTTGTTAGAGTGCACGAGCATTACTTGGGTACGTGCCAGTCTTTTGCAGCTCATGTAAGTCTTGCATCATTGATGTGTGTGGTGTTTAGTAACATCGCAATGTTTTTGCATCTACCTTATGTAATAAATAACTGTTGGCTGGTCACCTGAACACTGCTAGCTTATATTTAGTATCCATAAAATTAATATTCAGACCAAACAGCATATAGACCTTTAAGTTTCACTTATACTGAAGTGGTAAGAGGTTTAAAAAGTGGTTTCTTTCTTGGCTCTGAGATCATATCCCTAATAGAATTTTTTTAAAATTGAAGGATAGTTGGCATACAATGTTACATTAGTTTCAGGTGGAGAATTTTCTTTTTTACTTCTTATTCTTGGTTATTAGTTGAAACTAAAAATATAAAATCTAGATAAAATGTGTAGAGTCTGAGACAGGAAAGAGTCAAGAACACTTGTCTTTGGTTTCTTTTTTTTTTTTTTTTTTTTTTCAAGATTTTTTTTATTTATTTATTTGAGAGAGAGAGAATGAGAGAGAGCACATGAGAGGGGGGAGGGTCAGAGGGAGAAGCAGACTCCCTGCCGAGCAGGGAGCCCGATGCGGGACTCGATCCAGGGACTCCAGGATCATGACCCGAGCCGAAGGCAGTCGCTTAACCAACTGAGCCACCCAGGCGCCCTTGTCTTTGGTTTCTATTGCTAGTATATTTTGACCAGTTTAGTTTAACTGAAATATTATTTTTTTAATTTTTCCTACAGTAATTCACTTCTTGACTATTTAAAATAAAATAAACACACACACACACACTTTAGGAAACCATAGTGAAAAGATGCTGCATCTCCTTAGTAATCAGGGAAAGGCAAATTAAAACCACTTCAGGATACTGTTAAGCATCCACATGATTGACAAAATTTTATAAAGTCTAACCATCCCAAGTGTCGGCAAGGATGTGAAGCAATGGAACCTTTTATGCACCAGGAGTGTAAATTGATACAAATGCTTTAGAAAAGGGGGCACCTGGTTGGCTCAGTCCATACAGCATTTGACTCTTGATCTCAGGATTGTAAGTTCGAGCCCCAGGTTGGGTGTAGAGATTACTTAAAGATAAATAAATAGGGGCACCTGGGTGTTTCATTCATTAAGCATCTGCCTTCAGCTCAGGTCATGATCCCAGGGTCCTGGGATTGAATCCTGCATCAGGCTCCCTGCTCAGCAGGAAGCCTGCTTCTCCCTCTTCCACTCCCCCTGCTTGTGTTCCCTCTCTTGCTGTGTCTCTTTCTGTCAAATAAATAAATAAATAAATCTTTTTTTTAAAAAGATAAATAAATAAAATCTTAAAAAAATAAAAAGATAATTTAGCATTATCTAAATAAAGGTAATGATGTATATACCCCAGACCTAATAATTCTACTGGTAATTTTGTACTTCCCATAAACTCAATGTGGACCAGTAGATAAGCACAAGAGTTCCTAATACCATGGTTTATAACTGTGGAATAATAATGGAAACAACCTAAATAAATGTTCTTCACCAGGAAAATGGATAACTAAAGACATTCCTAGATTGTAATTCAACTGGCAGTGAAAATCAATAAATAACAGCCAAACATATCAAGATGGACGAATCTCATAAACTATTGAGTAAAGAAAGCAAGCTGCAGAATACAATGTGATACCATGTATTTCTATAAAGTTCAAAAACATACAAAATTAAGCATATCTTATTTAAGGATATAAAGAGAACAGGGATGAAAAGTCAGGTGTAGGCTTACCTTTGAGGGGCAGAAGAAGAGGATGTGATCAGAGTGGATCCACAGGACTCTGGTGGTGGTACTAGTCAGCTGTTTCTTATGCTAGGATTGATGTTATTCTTCATACCTTATCAATAGGTCAACAGGTACTTTTTTGTATTCTTGAACTGTTTCATTAAAATTTTTCCTGAGGGGCGCCTGGGTGGCTCAGTCATTAAGCGTCTGCCTTCGGCTCAGGTCATGACCCCAGGGTCCTGGGATCGAGCCCCGCATCGGGCTCCCTGCTCTGCGGGAAGCCTACTTCTCCCTCTCCCACTCCCCCTGCTTGTGTTCCCTCTCTCGCTGTGTCTGTCTCTGTCAAATAAATAAAATCTTTAATAAAATAAAATAAAATAAAATTTTTCCTGAGTTTATTCTTAAATGATACAATCCCTAATCAGATTTTGTGGTAACAGAAAACCAAATTGGATTTTGGACTATTAAAAATAGTTAAGTTATACATTTGAGTCTATACAGTAATTTGAACTAGGCTAGCAAATCTGTGGCATTTTATTTCTAAAATTGCAAACTGTAAATAGTTTTATTTAACTTAATGACTATGTCTAATATTCCCAAGTAATACTATATTATCCTATTAAAAATTAATTTCAGGGGCGTCTGGCTGGCTCAGTCGGTAGAGCATGCAACTCTTGATCTTGGGGTAATGAGTTTGAGGCCCATGTTGGGGCTAGAGTTTACTTAAAATTAATTTCAAAAGGCATTTTTCTGGAAATCTGAGGCCTGTGTATATTAAACCTAGATACAGAGCCAAGTATGTGTCTTCTTTTGAAAGATAAAGCTCATTTTCAAATACAATGCTATAAAAGTCTTTTATCCATAGCTGTTTTGATATTATATATACAGTTTGAAAATTGAGGACTACCACTGGCTTTTTTACACGCAACTATACTATTTTTGACCCCAGAATTTCCTTGAGCCTTATTTCACCTATTCTTTTGAGAACCTTACAACTATGGAGTCAATTAAAACCTTTCATTTGGATTCCCAGGCTTGAGTTGTGACTAAGTCCCCTAAACTAAATTGTTGTAGAAAGTTAACTATTGAAAAAACAATAAAAACAACAAAACAACAAAAAAAGGCCCATTCTTCTTTTCTCTCTTTTTTTCCTCCAAGATTTGGCATGATTTATACATATTTCCATCATGTATTTATATTTATACACATTTATTTAATAAAATAAATACCTCAGCTTCATTGAGATATAATTTACATACCACAGAGCTCACCTTTGTAAACCACACAATTCAGTCAGTTTTAGTATATTCACAAAGTTGATTGACTCTTATCACTAATTTTAGAACATTTCATCACTCCAAAAAGAACTTCCATTCCCACTGACAATTATTCTCCATTTTCCCTCCCAACTTCTCAAAATGAATATACTTTCTATTGATTTGCTTATTCTGGACATTTCATATACATTAATCTTGTAACATGTGTTCTTTTGTAATTGTCTTAATTCATTTAGGTCATGTTTTCAAAGTTCATGCATTGTGTAGCATCTATCTATATTTCATTCCTTTCAATGGTTGAATAATACTCTATTGTATGAGCATACCACATTTTGTTTATCCATTCATCTATGATTAAATAGCAAGGTTGTTTCCACTTTTTTTGGCTATTATGAATAATGCTAATCGGAACATTTGTGTATAAATTTTTGTGTGGATATATGTTTTCATTTCTCTTGGGTATAGACCTAGGAATAGAATTATTGAATCATATAATAACTCTACATTTAATAGTTTGAGAACCTGACAAACCATTTTCAAAATGGCTGCAACATTTTATAATTCCACTAACAATGAATGAGGGTCCCAATTGCTCCTCATCCTCACTACCACTTGTTATTTTTCTGCCTTTTTAATTTTAAGTATGCTAGAAGTGATATCGTGTTGTGGTTTTGATTTGTATTTCCCTAATGACTAATGATGCTGAAAAATTTTCATACTTATTGGACATTTGAATATCTTCTTTGGAGAAATTTCTATTCAGATCCTGTGCCCAGTTTTTAAATTGGGTTTTCTTTTTTATTGGTAAATTGTAAGAGTTCCTTATATATTCTAGATAGAAGTTGCTTTTCAGTTATAATGACTGTAAATATTTTCTACCATTCTAAAGGTTGCCATTTCATTTTCTTATGGTGTCCTTTAAAGCCGTTTTTAAAATATTGGTGGAATCCAGGTTATTCATATTTTCTTTTGCCCGTTGTGCTTTTAGTATTATTTCTAAGAACCCATTGCCTAAGCTGAGTTTCCAAATATTTACACCTATGATTTCTTCTAAGAATTTTATATATTTAGCTCTTACGTTTACTTCTGTGATCCACTTTGAGTTAATTTTTGTGTATGGTATGAAATAAAGGTCTAACTTTGTTCTTTTTTTGCATGTAGATATCTAGTGTCCCAGAAACATTTGTTGAAAAGACTCTTCTATACACACTGAATTGTTTTAACACTGTTGTTCAAAATCACTGACCAGGGATGCCTGGGCGGCTCAGTTGGTTAAGCAACTGCCTCCGGCTCAGGTCATGATCCCAGGGTCCTGGGATCGAGCCCCGCATCAGGCTCCCTGCTTGGCGAGAACCTGCTTCTCCCTCCCTCTGCCTGTCACTCGGCCTGCTTGTGCTCTCTGTCTCTCTGTCAAATAAATAAATAAAATCTTAAAAACAAAAAAAAACAAAATCAACTGACCATAGATGTATAGATTTATTTTTGGACTCAATCCTATTCGACTGATCTATATATCTATTTTTATGCCAGTCAAAATGGCCTTGATTACGGTAGCTTTGGAATAAGTTTGTTTTTCTTTTTTTAACATTTAAATTCAATTAATTAACATATGATTATTATTAGTTTCAGAGGAAGAGTTCAGTGATTCATCAGTCTTATATAATACCCAGTGCTCAGTACATCACATGCCCTCCTTAATGTCCATCACCCAGTTACCCTACGTCCCCTCCCCTCCCTGCCAGCAACCCTCAATTTGTTTCCTATGATTAAGAGTCTCTTATGGTTTGTCTCCTTCTCTGATTTCGTCTTGTTTTATTTTTCCCTCCCTTCCCCTATGATCCTATTTTGTTTCTTAAATTCCACATATGAGTGAGATCACATGATAATTGTCTTTCCCTGATTGACTTATTTTGCTTAGCATAATACCCTCTAGTTCCATCCACATTGTTGAAAATGGCAAAATTTCATTTTTTGATTGCTGAATAGTATTCCATTGTGTATATATATACCACATCTTCTTTATCCATTCATCTGTCAGTGGACATCTGGGCTCTTTCCATAGTTTGGCTATTGTAGACATTGCTGCTGTAAACATTGGGGTGCAGGTACCCCTTTGGGATCACTACATTTGTATCTTTGGGGTATATACCTATAAAGAACTTATCAAACTCAACACCCAAAGAACAAATAATCCCATCAAGAAATGGGCAGAAGGTATAAACAGACATTTCTCCAGAGAAGACATACAAATGGCCAACAGACACATGAAAAAATACTCAACATCACTCGGCATCAGAGAAATACAAATCAAAACCACACTGAGATACCACGTCACACCAGTCAGAATGGCTAAAATTAACAAGTCAGGAAACGACAGATGTTGGCAAGGATGTAGAGACAGATGTTGGCAAGGATGGTGGGAATGCAAGCTGGTACAGCCACTCTGGAAAACATGGAGATTCCTTAAAATGTTGAAAATAGGGGCACCTAGGTGGCTCAGCTGGCTAAGCGTCTGCCTTCAGCTCAGGTCATGATCTCAGAGTCCTGGGACTGAGCCCTGTGTTGGGCTCCCTGCTCAGTGGCGAGCCTGCTTCTCCCTCTCCCTCTGCCCCTCCACCTGCCCACTTGTGCTCTCTTTCTCTCAAATAAATAAATAAAATCTTAAAAAAAAAAAAAAAAGTTGAAAAAAGAGCTACCCTACAACCCAACAAAAAAGACCCATTCTTTCAGGTGTTACTGAATACTGGAGATTTATGAATTGGACCAGAAGGAAAAAAGCAAATTGGAACATCAGTTTCCTAGCTATAAAGGTTAAGCTAAGACAAGCAAACCACACAAATGACTTTTTATTTTCCTACAAATCAGGAGGATTGTAGTCCAAAATCCATTAACATATAGAAAGAAAACAATTCCAGATACTCCTTGAGAAAAAAAAAATACCGTAAAATGTTTCTTTAAAAGAGGAACTTGAAGAATGGCCACTTACTGTGACCACTTGCCTTTGGGCAAGACACTGGGCACATTCAAACTAGATAGCCTCTGTTGCAGCTCCAGCATTTTGTAAATGAGGAAATGATTTCAGTATGTTCCCTGAAGATTTGCAGAAGGAAATATTCAGTTTAGCACAACTATATTTTAGTTTATTTAATTTATTAATTCTTCAGTGATTTTTTTTAAATGAAAATTGAACACTCAGTCACCTTCAGATAAGTCTGTTCTTTTACCAAACCAAAGAATTAGGTTCCAGACAACTTCCCCAAAAATGTCTTATTAATCCTGCTACAGTATATTAAAGATAAAGTTAAGAAGTTGAGTAAATTGGTTCTTTTGTGCTTTCAGTTCTTAAGCCATTTAGGTCAAACATAAAAATAATTTTTTCATTCAAAATTTCATACACATTTCAGCATTATTTTTTTGAACCTAAGGTAGAAAGAATTAAAATTCTAATTCTTGGGTTTGATATGCTGTTATTATGATCCCTACCGGCCCTTTTATTTATATTTTTAGTTTTTTATAACATAATAAACACTTGTTGACCACCTAACATAAAAGCAGGGATCTCAACATTAAACCACATGTTACCATGCAGTGTTAGAACCTTTGATATCTAAATGTAGTTTTACTACTTTTAGCTTTTTTTAAAGGACTATATGTTTGTTTTTTTTCTTTTCTTTTTAAGATTGATTGATTTATTTTAGAGAGGGGGGAGGGGCAGAGGGAACAAGAAAATCCTGAAGCAGACTCTGCTGAGCATGGACCCAAATGCAGGCCTCGATCTCACGACCCCAAGATCACCACCTGAGCCGAAACCAAGAGTTGGACGCTTAACCAACTGTGCCACCCGGGCGCCCCTACGTGTTGATTTCTTAATGAAAATATAGGTAGTCCCAATTCTTACAACGGAAGATGTTTCCGCCAAAATATAAGTAAACTGTAGGTAACTTGAGTGTGCACTGCTAGAGTAGATGTGCTTTAGAATCAGACATTCAAATTTATTAGCTATGTGACCCCAGACTGATTACCCTGAGCTGCATTTTATAATCAAGAAAATTGGGAGAAGAGGTATCTTAAAGAATTTGGTAAGGAATAAAGTACCATGTGTGAGTGATCACCTGGTGCTCTATTTTAAAGGCCTTGCTTGTCTGAACCTTTTCACCATCTGTGCATGGGAGCTCTCTCCCCCTCTAGATGGCGCTAGTTAGTTGGTATGTGCAACGACTGTGCTGCACCGTCTCAGCTTCAGAGGGAAAATATTTGAAAGAGCTGGTCAAGACTACGAAAGTGTTATAAAGTTGGTTTTAGGTAAAACGAGAAAGGATCGCTTTTACTGGGAAAAAAATCACATTTGGTGTACAAAATAAAAACCTAAAAATTAAAGAATTAAACGTATTAAGGAATAGCTTAATGGTCAGATAGAGCTCTTTAAGCTATATTAGGAGTTTGCATTTTGTTTCAAGTGCAGTGGAAAGCCATTGATGAACTGAGCCAACATCAAGAGTCAGACAGTCGACTGGGACACCCAGGCGCCCCGCCATTGAACCTTAAACAGAGAAGTGTTAGCATGTTTATATATGTTTTTAAAGATCATTCTGGGGGCACCTGGGTGGCTCCGTCGATTAAATGTCCGACTCTTGATCTCAACTCAGGTCTCGATCTCAGGGACGTAAGTTCAAACCCCGCATTGGGCTCCATCCGGGGCATGGCACCTACGTAAAGAAAGATCATTCCAAGACTTCCGTTTTCAAAAAACACCATTAGAGAGATTGAAAAGAGATGACATAAAGTTGAAAATAATATATATAACACATAAACAAGTAATTCATCTAGAATATATTTTTTAATTCCTATAAATCAATAAGAAAAAGACAACAGAAAAATTGATAAAGACTTGAACATTCATTTCACAAAAGGAATTCCAGATGGCCAGCAAACACAGAAAGGTGCTCAACATTAGCAGTCGTGAGGGAAAAGCGAGTTAAAATCATAGTAAGAAACCATTACACACCCAAATGATTGATAAGAATGTATAATCGTGCCAGGGGTTGACAAGGATGTTCACAGTAAAAGGAGCTCTGTTACACAGCTATGGGAGAGTGAATTCAGACAGCCACTTCGGGAACATGTAGTCAAGTCAAAGGTTGCATACCTGCGACCTGGGATTTCCATTCACAAGTACTGTCCTAGAGAAAACCTATGTGACAGCATAACACCATCTTTCATATATAAGAGAGCATTTTTAGCAGCATTGTTTATAACTGCCACAAACTGAACACAACACCCATCCTCCTCAACTGGAGAGTGCCTCACCAAACGGAAGTGTTCTCACATAGTGGAATGCCATGAAACACCTGAAAAAGGAAAGCACTACAGTCACGTTTCCAAAAACGGGTGTGTCTTAAAAACAATGTTGAAGGAAAAAAAGCAAGATAGAAAAGAGTGCATATGGTATGACTCCATTTAGATAAAGTTCCAAAACAGGCAAAACTCAATTACATTGTTTAGGAATGCATCCGTGGGTCATAAACGATGAAGGTGAACAGGAACTGAAGTTAGCGTGGTGGCGACCTCTGGTGGCAGAGACGAGGCTGGGGGGGTGTGGGCCGTGCGCTCTCCGTCTTGACCAGGATGGAGATTACTTGTCTATTTGCTTTGTATTTATCCACCCATCTGTACTTATGTTCCATGTACTTTTCTGCATGTGCTTTATTTCACAGTATAAAGTTTAAAAAATGCACACACGCAGCCGGCTCCTATGCTGAGGGTGCATTATGCGTGGGCGAGAATGGAACTAGGGAAACCAAAATATAGGCGAAAGATGTAATAGGAGTAGTGGCTTGGACCAGGGCCACGGTGGGAGCAGAGACGGTGAGAGAGACAGATCCAGGAGGCAGGACTAACAGGACTTGCTAATTGGTTGCTCCCTCTTGTTCTTTGTGACAGTTCACAAACCAGAAAAAGTTACATGGACCGAAGCCTCTGGAACCATTCGGGATGGAGTACGAGCCTATACAGCTCTGCATTATCTTTCTCATCTCTCTCCTGGAAAATCAGTCCTGATCATGGATGGAGCAAGTGTAGGTGCTAATAGTGCTGCTAAGACACGGATCAAAATCCAGTAAACTTAGGAAATAGGCCATCCATTTGCTAATGTAATTCTTTACCAATAGCTTGTTCACTGCCCATTTTGTTAAAATATAAAATGGGCAGCTTTTATTAATAGGAGATAAAAATTAGACATAAGTGTATTTAGTTTCTATTACTTTGAATCTGCTAGTACATTAAAAAAGCAGACAAGCCGTGTTTTTATGCCTGATACACAAAGCCTGAAATAGCTCATGAAATCTTTGAGGCAATGCCCCAAAACTCCCTACCAATTTTGTGTATCCCTCACACTTACACCTACATTGATAAGATGTACATTTATAGACAGGTCACATAAGATTAAAAATGTGCTGTTGTCAACACATTACATGTATCAGCAAAAAAATAGTTCAAGACACTAAAAATATGTAAAAATAGATTATAATCTAAAAATGTTAAAAAACTTGGGGTGAATTTTTGTACCTTTATTTTCTATCTGGCTGTTGATGAAAATGCTTTTATCCCCTGTTTTTCTTTGCAAAAAAGGCAGAACTGTCTTTGGCATTGGCTTCAACCTGATATCCAGCATCACGATAGAAGTGTTTCCCAAATTTACCCCTCAGGTCAGCAGAAGGATGGAGCTTTTGAGAGTGCTTTGATCTTTAAAAAGAGATAGCTAGACTCATACATGTACGTGAAATTAGCTTAGAACATCATGCTGACAAGGCCCTTAAAAGCCCATTTTTCTCTTACTGAGGCCAAGTTTCTGAATGCGGCCCTCCATCTTGAAATTATGTGCAATGCTCAGACTGGGTGAGAGCATGTGGCACACACACCTTTTCTGCCACCGCTTCTGAAGAAGAAAGTCAGTCAAATGTCTCAACCTTGTCCATATTTTTTTTCCTTTTCTATCAGATAGTATTTAAAAATATGCTAAAGTAGCAAGTTAGACATGGCCTCTGCCTTCTATCTGTGAACGCATTGTGTATTTTTTTCTACACAGGCACTTGGTATGATAGCTATTCAGTTAGCACACCACAGAGGAGCCAAAGTGATTTCAACAGCAGGTAGCCTCGAAGACAAGCAAAGCCTCGAAAGACTTAGGCCTTCTATAGGTGGGTAATACTACTCAACACAGACTTTACAACAGAAAATTTTGAAGAGATTTCACCTTAAAGACTATACTCGTAAAAGTGCAAAATCCCAAATGAAAGTCACTGTTAAAATGCACTTAGTATCCATGCTAAGTCCAAGTTTACCTAAGTGATAGTTTTAATTTTTATTCTTTTTAAACCTACATCTCTCAATGTTTTTTCTTTTTTGCCCCGCTGTCATCAACTTACCCAAGTTTGAATTAGCTGTACTTTGACATAGTTTAACAATACCTCTTTGGTTTTATTTTATTACCTTTTTGGTTTTATTCAATAAATCAATATATGTTTGCATTACTCTGTAGGTCTCTCAACATCTTTTATTCAGTGATATACCTCTAAAGTTGTCTGTTTTCTGTGATATGCTAGGAAGGAAGATGATCCACTTAAAAAACACAGGTCAGATATATGATGAACAGGATATGGTGGAGACTGGGGAGCTCTTGAAAAGATTGAACCTAAGGACCTAAATGTGAGACCTGAAGCTATAAAAATCCTAGAAGAGAGCATAGGCAGTAATTTCTCTGACATCAGCTCTAGCAACTTTTTCTAGGTGTGTCTCCTGAGGCAAGGGAAATAAAAGCAAAAATAAACTATTGGGCCTACATCAAAATAAAAAATTTCTGCACAGCAGAGGAGACAATCAACAAAACTAAAAGACAGCCTACTGAATAAGAGAAGATACTTGCAAATGACATCTCTGATAAAGGGTTAGTATCCAGAATACATAAAGAACTTATACAACTCAACACTCAGAAAACAAATAATCCAACTAAAAATGGGTAGAAGACATGAACAGGTATTTCTCCAAAGAAGAAATACAGATGGCCAACAGACACATGAAAAGATGCTCGACATCACTCATCATCAAGGAAATGCAAATCAAAACTACAGTGAGATATCCTCTCACACCTGTCATATGGCTAAAATAAAAAAGACAAGAAGCAACAAGTGTTGGAGAGGATGTGGAGAAATAGGAACCCTCATACACTATTGGTGGGAATGCAGCCACTGTGGAAAACAGTATGGAGATTCCTCAAAAAGTTAAAAATGGAACTACCCTATGATTGAGTAATCACACTACTGGGTATTTACCCAAAAAATATAAAACAGTAATTCAGAGGGATACATGCACCCCTTTGTTTATTGCAGCATTAATATTTACAATAGCCAAGTAACAGAAGGAGCCCAAATGTCCATCAACTGATGAATGGATAAAGAAGATGTGGCACATATATACAATGGAGTATTATTCAACCATAAAAAAGAATGAAATCTTGCCATTTGCAACAACATGGATGGAGCTAGAGAGTATAAAGCTAAGCAAAATAAGTCAGAGAAAGAAATACCACATGATTTCACTCATGTGGAATTTAAGAAACAAATGCACAAAGGAAAAAAAAGACAAACCAAGAAACAGACTTTTTTTTTTTAAAGATTTTATTTATTTGACAGAAACACAGCGAGAGAGGGAACACAAGCAGGGGGAGTGGGAGAGGGAGAAGCAGGCTTCCCGCTGAGCAGGGAGCCCAATGCGGGGCTCGATCCCAGGACCCTGGGACCATGACCTGAGCCGAAGGCAGACGCTTAACAACTGAGCCACCCAGGCGCCCCAAGAAACAGACTCTTAACTGTAGAGAACAAACTGATGGTCACTGGGGCGGGGGGAAATAGGTGGGTATAACACTACGTTAACTATACTGGAATTTTTTTAATTAATAAATGCACAACAAAAAATGAAAAGATTGAACCTATCTGAACAACAACACAAGTGGAAAGGAAAAAGAAAACAGACTGAAAAAAATGACCAAGAATTGGAGAAAGAGGAATGGAGAAACTAACAGATGAAGAGAGGAGGCTGCGCCGTAGTGTAAGTGAGGGGCAGGCAGTAAGGGGAGGCAGGTTGATTGAGTGTTAGTATGAATGATCTATCCTGAAGTCCTCAGCAATCCTGTGTCAGCGAACCATGGAGCAGTATCTAGGGGCTGTAACCAGCCTGTCCAAGGAGCTACAATGAGATTGGAGTGGGATTTGAACCCAGGCCTAACATTAAAGCCCCTGTTACGTCCATTGTTACCTTATGCCTCTGGCAGAGATAACCAAAACACGAAAGAAAGGTTAAGGCAGGGACTGGAGAAAGGAAAAAAAGGAAGAGATTGGAAATGGAATGGAGGAGCGTGGAAAGCATGAACAGTATTGTTGAAGGAAGAGGTTTCTTATTGGTTAACCCTGCCCTTCCGAGGTGCTGCAGTCCCCTTTCCCTTGTGTCCTCCCCACTCCCACCCCCGCCCCCCACATCTTAGATCACTGTCGCTCTACACCACCAGTCGGAGCTGTGCTGAGAGGAATTCTCTTTTACAAGAAGATGCTAAAGCTATGAAAATGAATTATAAACATGAGTCTTCATTTGCCAGTTCAAATGCTGAGATTTTTTTTTTTTTTAATCTCATCGGCTTGTTCTATTGAGATAACACTCTAAAAGTAGTTTAGTTTTCACTAACTGCTCAAAATAATCATGTTTTTTCCTTAACCTTCAGGACTTTTCTTCATTTGGGGGAGCAAGTGGGGAAGGGAGCAGGGGGATTTCTATGACTGAAAAGGGATAAAACGGTCTGTAATAGAGAAGTACCATATCGAACAAATACATTTTTTACGTTTTAGCTCTAAACTCTATTAAATCTAAACATACTTAAGAATTTGCTTAATCTTTCAATTTATGCCTTAATATATGTGTATCTCTGTAGTTCACAGATTCTCTGTTCTGACTGTATATCTTTTACTGAAAACAGTCCTCTTTTTCAGTAGACCAGCCTTGGAATGCATCATCCACAAAATAATATTTTTATTTTATTGAATATACCAGTCCCTTCCTTTAAATTGATCCTTACCTACTATTGGGTTAGAAGAGAAAAAGTAAAATTTGGATCCAGTAATGGTTTGAACCACTCCATACGTTTCAGAGAACAGATATTTATTTGCTTTTCTTTTTCTTTTTCTCTGATTTGTTTGTGTTGATCGCATAGAGAACTATACACTTGCCTGACTTCCTGTCCTTTACAGCCCGAGTCATCGATGTATCTAATGGGAAAGCCCATGTTGCTGAAAGCTGTTTAGAAGAAACAGGAGGCCTGGGAGTAGATATTGTCCTAGATGCTGGAGGTGGGTACTTTACTAGATCAGTAGTATGTGTCATTTTTGTAGTGTGATGGGTGCATTTCAAAGAAAAAAATATATATATGTGTGTGTGTGTGTGTGTATAAAACCAGGTAATAATTATTAACATATTTATTAAATTGATGTCACGTTTTGTTTTTAACTTTTCTCTTTAAACTGGAGCTTCTTGAATCCCACTGTAAACACTGTCTGGAAGAGAGAGCATGCTTGCCTTTAAGATACAGGCATTGGAGTTGAAGTGTTTCTACACAAATGAACAAACATCATCTTCTCAGTAGGTTCCCAGATGATACACATTCGGTCAGCTCTCAGCCAGATGCTTAGTTCTGCCGTGTCTGGCTGCCCTCTATTGGATGGCTGACTTCTGCAATCTCTATTTGGAAAAAGCACAGAATTTTGTTCCATTTTTACCTTCCTTGACCTTTTGTTATTTAACCAGTATCTATTTAACACCTAATCTGTACCCCGCTAGATTGTGCCATTGCACAGAAAGCACAGGATTCACAAGCCTGCAAAGGGATTCTATTCGTACTTTGTTAAGAAATATCTTCTGTGATGGGAATCATTCCTATGAATGGTGCTGTGACCATCTTAATGTGTTTCTTTTTAACCAGTATTTTCAGGACTTGAAATTAACTCAGAAGATCACTTCTTGGCCTTTCGGCTAAGATCAACTATGAAAATTAACACAGAAAAATCTTTCAGTGGAAGTGAATGAGTATTTCATTAACTTTTCAAATGTACATTTCAATAATGATGTCAGTGTATGACTATCTTGAGTCTATGAGTTCCTTAATCAGAAGTCAACTTTTCCCAACGAATTAAGCTATCAATATTATGATTAAAACTATCAATCTTAGTTATGTGTTAGGTTACCTTGCCTGGTTTTCAAATGAAAATAAACTTTTTGTCCTTGTTATTACACTAACAATTGAATCTAGGGTAAATTTTATGACCAGTTTTAATGCAAAAAGTACATTTTAAGGTGTCTGAATACATTGTGTGTTATTTTTTCTAAGAAAAATGCTTCCTCATTCCTACATTAAAAAGTAAAGACTAGTTTGAAGAATCAATTTTTGCCAGATTACTATAAAATATATTTCTTGTCTCTCTCTCTCTCTCTTTTTTTAAACTATTCCCTTGTAAGTGAGATTATATAGTAAAGATGACGAACCAGCTGTAAAATTACAACTACTACCACATAAACATGACATCATCACACTTCTTGGTGTTGGAGGCCATTGGGTAACAACAGAAGAAAACCTTCAGGTATTATCAGAAACAATAAAACATTACTGTTACACCAAAAGGATGTACTTAACAAAGAATAATGCCTAAGTCTTTTGAGGCAAGATGTGAAGAAATTATAAATTCTGAATTATACCTGTTTCTAAAGAAATGTAGCTTTCTTTTTTAGTTTAGATACATGTTGGCCAAAATGTAGAAATAGTGCCTAATAGAGAAGTTCATTGAACTTTTATTTAGTGGTTTGGAAGAAGTGACTTCTGTATTTTTAAGTAGTATTTCCAGTAAGATTTTTTTTTTCTTGTTGTTGACATATTGTTGATATATACTTAGCAAAATATTTCTGTACAAAATTATGACAATTTCCCATTCACATTGGAATTTACTACAAATGTGTGTATATACATTGTCTCCCAAAGTTACATTTCTCAACAGTATTCAAATTTTCTTATCATGGTTGATATGCAAATACCATAATCCTCATATATCAATAATCTTCACTAATTTTCTGACATCCTCATGAAGATAACTGATAAGTAGCAGCCAGAAATCTCACTCTCATACACATGCACACACTCATGCACACACATATACACACACGTGCATGCACACAGGCTACCACTCCATCATCTCTGCATAGGCCTTGCATCTGACCTTGCTGTTTTGTCATTTTGGACAATGAATTAGAAAAGAAAACATTAACAGTTTACATATTGTTATTAAAGTTTGTATACTGTTTATTTGTGATTTGGGTATTTAATTTGCATAGAAGTTTTTCTGGCTCAAGATTACCAGTCGTCTGTCTACTATTAAACTCACAGTCATTGATTAGTCTCTGTACATTCTATCCAAGTTGGATCCTCCAGATAGCCATTGCCTTTTCCTCAAGGGAGCAACGGTGGCTTTCCTTAATGACGAAGTTTGGAATTTGTCAAATGTGCAACAAGGAAAATATCTTTATATCCTTTTTATCTACTGACCTGAGTTTCTGGCTTGAAATTTACCATGTACTCTCATTAAGTTCTTTAATAATGAAAATTGATAATAATAAGAGCTAACTTTCATTGAGCATGCCAAACAGTGTTCCAAGTGCTTTTGTAGGTTTTAATGTATTTAAACATTAAAACAGCCCTATGAGGTGTAAGTACTATCATTATCCCTGTCTCACAGGTGAAGAAACTGAAGCATAAAAAAAGTTAATACATGTTCCAGAATGCAGCTAAAAAGTGGTGGGACAGGAATCATCCAGGTAGTCATGCTCGTTTGTGAATGGGAGATAAACCACAAGATACACGTAAAATTTTATTTCATTTTCAACTTGGCATTATGGAAATTACACATCCCCTTGAAAGGCTGCATCGTTAATCTAAGCTCTGATGGTGCTATTACATAAGACATTGCAGAATGCTTATCTGCACTGAAGAGTTTGTGGGCTGTTTTAAGATTAACAGTGCTAGAAAATCTTCATCAAATGAAGATGGGTTTGATTTTTTTTTTTAATGGAATTCATTCAGAGAAAAAATCTGGCGAATGAAGCCAAATCATTCTAGTTTTGGTGAAAGTAATGAAATCTTGTCTTGAGAATGTGAAAGCAGTTCCAAAAGAATGGTCCAAACCTCTTTAGAGCAGGGTCAAACTTATGAATAAAACTTTTTTTTTCTAAGATAACTGTTTTAAAGGTAGTTGCACCTGCTAAAAATTTTAATATATTGGATAAAACATAAGTTCTTGTTATTTAATAGAGTATATCTGTGCGAAGAAAGAAACTTGCAAGCCTTAAGTTTGTCTCCACTGAATATCATACTTTGCTTTTGTTAAATGTGTGTAGTTATATACACGTCATACTTATAAAGGCCCACCTCCTCTAAGAGCAGTGACAGAATTAATTCAGAGCTTTCAATGTAAAGACTACATTGCAGAACCAGAACATCCCCTATGTAGTGAATGTGTGAGTTGAACGTATTTCTGAATAAATATTTTTCTTTAAATTTGGAAAATAGACTTAAATTTTGACTTTCTAGAAGAGTTCTTTAAATTTCAATTTTAAGCAATTTTAAGCAACTGAATTGTCCACTAACATTGTAATTATCAAGAATCTCATGGGACGTTAACAGCAGAGAACAAACACCATGTGTTAAGAGTAACACTAGGTAGTACGTTTTGAATCTTACATGTCAGGAGCTAGGCTGGCTCCTTTGCCTGTGTTATTTAATTCCCTCCATACACACACACTCTTAGAGTTACTGTTGGCATTTTCACTTAACAGAAGTAGTAAGAGAATTTGCAATATGGGGGAAATTCTTTAGGTCCTCTTTAAGAAAATCTTTAAAATGGCTTATGTTCGTACTTTCTAATTTACATTTTCTAAAGTCCTGAATTTTCAAGTCCCAAATCAGACTCTAGTCCTCACTTGTGCTAAACCCCCCCTCAATCAGTTCACATGTGAGCAGGCTGCTGCTTGTGATTTCACAGACCTCCTTCCGACTGTGTGATTATATGCCATATGTCATTCTCTAGTACTAGCAATTCCATAGATTCTCAATCCTAAAACTGTCATTGCAATTTTTAAATGATTCCATTTTTTTCTTAATTTTACACTTATTTTTTGATTCTCATAGTGACAAATTACAGTTTGTTAACTTTTCTGCACGCAAATTTTGAGCCAATGAGCAGCCAGTTTAGTAAATAAATGTGCACCTAACATAAGAAATATAAGTGCTAACATTGTTTTTAACTAAAAATACCATACATAGTGCTAAAAGGAAAACCTGACACCACTACACTCCTACCCGGTTGGGATAACACTAGTCGTCACTTAGTACAAGGCATGAGGCTTACTGCTTCTGCCACTTGTCCTAACTTAGAAGTGTAGGCTCCATTATGTTTCCACTTCTCTCACATCAGTTCCCCATTTCCCTGTTTTCAGGGTAAACTTCACAGCTTACAGAATTTTTGTAAATTAAATTCTCAATTTCTGAGAGTGCTGAACTTAAATAGGTGACCTGCCTAACATCTTCTATTTACTGACTGGTTTTGTTCAATTCTCTCTCTGTTACATTGCTACCTTAATAATCTTTCCAGCTACGTATCTTAAAAGATGTGATGGAGAAGTTATCAAGTGGAGTCTTTAGGTATGCTAAATAACCAAATCATTGTTTATTTTTTCTATTCTCGAGGTAAGGCAAGCATTTCCACTTCCGTTTCAGTTTTCACAGCATACCTATTGCCACCATATTTTATTTTGTTTGGATAAAGAGCTGCTCTTTAATATTTCTCAAAGTGTATCTTGTGATACACCAATAAGTATTCCCTAAGTTAGAAGTGGCTCATGAGTTCTCCTTAATCCGTTCCATACCACACCACACAACCTTTGCTTTTCTCATCACCCTTCCCAAAGTAACATAAAATAACCCATAGCTTCAGAAGAAGGAAAAGTACAGTTTTGGTTTTTTAAGTTGGATCTGGGAGTGGATAAAGTAGGCATTTCCCCCATCAAAACTTAACCACTTTTAACAGTGGAAATACTAATGGACACGTTTATTTGGATTATTTAAAATAATAGAATTGGGGTGCCCGGGTGGCTCAGTCGGTTGGGGATCTGACTTCAGCTCAGGTCATGATCTCCAGGTCCTGGGATAGAGTCCCAGGCCGGCCTCCCCGCTCAGTGGGGAGTCTGCTTCTCCTTTTCCTTCTCTGTTTGCCCTTCCCCCTGCTCCTGCACTCTTCAAATAAGTAAATAAAATCTTAAAAAAATAATAGAATTGAACTATAGCAATTGTCAACTACCATCCTATTGTTCTACTCATCTTTACCTTGACCTAACTTTATAATTTCATTCTTCCTCAGGCCTCAGTTGGATGAACCCATTCCACTGTATGAGGCGAAAGTTTCAATGGAAGTTGTTCAGAAAAATCAAGGAAGAAAAAAGCAAGTTGTTCAATTTTAATTTTGTTCTTTCTCAGACCTCAGTTGGATAAACCCCTTCCAGTACTTGAAGCCAGAGTTTCCTTGGGAATTGTTCAGAAAAGTCAAGGAAGATAAAAGCAAATTGTTCAGTTTTCCTGCTATGAGTCAAGACGCTCAAAGTTATTTAAAGTTTTTGAAAAGTATTTGAAAAATTATTGTACAAATGGATAAGAAAATCCCATAATTAACATCTAAAGGGAATATTCTGGAATTCTTTTTGGCTTGTTTCTATACATTTGCCTGTTATAAAATTCTTTCCATGAAGAAAATTGCTTTCAGGAAAAGCCACGCTACTCTACTGATAAAGTTGTTGGTCTTTTGGTATGTCAAAATAACGTTATTACTTTTGCATCTACTCCGTTCTCAGTACCTTCCTTTTCTTAACAAGGCTTTACTGTCGTAATCATTTGAGTATATTTTCAAGTCTCAGTGGATTTAGTCCATAGACACTTTAAAATTTTTTCAAGCATTCATTTATTTCAGGGTTTCCTCAGGATCAAACAGGACCATCACCGTCACTTGCCAGTGGCAGCCGCAGCGGTGCGGGTGGAGGGGACTGGGGAGCAGCCGCGGCGATGCGGGGGTCGGGGGCTAGGAGGCTGCGCTTGCCGACTTCCGGCCGGGGCTCTCTATTTTCGGTCAGGGGGATGGAGGCGCAGGCCCCTCTCGCCAGCTCTAGACGTCGCCACTGCCTTCTGTAAGCTCAGGCGGTGGCTCAAGTGTGACGTCTCCTTTTCATCCGAGCGCCATGTCCTGGGCTCATTACATCTCTGCTACAGATTTAAAGAGCGGTTAGCTATTTCGGCGAGTGCACATCGGTGCCCCGGACCGGGGGTTTCCCAGCTACTCGGCACCCACGACCCGACTAAGGCCGAGGGCCCAGAAGGAGCGCCGGGCAGCGGACGGGACGGGACAGGACCGGATCGGACCGAGGAGTAGGGGCGGGGCCTCGCGGGCGGCCGACGTCCCTCGCGCTTGCCGCGCCTTGGGGGCGGGGCCACGTCGGGGGCGGGGCCGGCGCGCGCGGGAAGCGCCAGCGGGGAGGCCGGCCGGCCCCTCTGCGTGAGCCGCGCGTTATGGCCCTTTCGGTGCCTGGCTACTCGCCCAGTTTCAGGAAGCCTCCCGAGACTTTGCGGCTCCGACGGAAAAGGGCCCGGAGCCGGGGGGCGGCCGCTTCACCCGGCGAGCAGCCCGAGCCGGCGCCCCGCCGCGCCGCTCTGGCGGCCGGGCTGCTCCTCCGCCCCTTCCCGGCGGCGGCGGCGGCGGCGGTGGGCAGAGGCGGCGGCGGCCCGGCCGCGGCCCGCAGGAACCCCTTCGCCCGCCTGGACAACCGGCCTTCGGCCGCCGCGGAGCCCCCCGACGGGCCGCCCCGCGGCCAGCAGGAGGCGCAGGGCCCGGTGAGTGTCTTCGGGCCTGGCCGGCGACGGGCTCTCGTAGTGCGGGAACTCGGCTGTGAACTAGGGCAAGTTCTCGCGGTCGAGGGGAAATGGGCGCGGAGAGTGGTACCCGCCGCGGTCGCCGGGCCGTGAGCATTGGGAGGGGCGGCTCTGAAAGGTGGGCTTTGTGTGGAGTGCGCCCCGCGAGCGGCTCCGTCGGCCGGCCTGAGGGAAGCGTAGGACACGGGGGCGCGCCCCCCCTCGCCCCGCGGTCCAGCCCGGGGGCCCGGGTCGGAGGAGCTTGAGCCGCAGCGTCCTGGGGGTTAGAGATCCCTGGGAGGACGGCTCGAAAAATCCTGGAACAACTCATCCAGGAAGGCCACTGCTCGATGGGAAGATTACAGGAGACCCTCCTTCCCTGCGTGATTCAGAGCCTCCCTTCTCACGCGCTCGAAAATAATTCTGGAGATGGAGGAGTGTTGAGTCCTGGGGTCCGAATTTCCTAGCATTTTCTTACCCCAAAGCCTTTCGGAACTTTTGATTTGAGATTTCTACATCAATTATTAGACGCACATATCACCGGCCTCCCCCCACACACACACCCAATTTTGATAGTAAAGTTCAGACACAAAACTGGAACACTGATCTAGTGATTTGCATGTGAATTCCCGCACTTGGCATTTATTGGGAACTTGTATGCCGGGTGAGGCTCTGTACGTACTAACGCAAACTCAGCATCACTTAGGATTAAAAAGGACCGTTGTTTTCCCCTCAGTTTCTGGATTCTAATCAGGAAAATGATTTGCTGTGGGAAGAGAAGTTTCCTGAAAGAACAACCGTTACTGAATTACTCCAGGTAATAGTTTTTAAATGTTAATAGAATGTATGTCCTTATAACCTAAATTCATACCTCTCAGAAACGTTTACTTGGAAAATAGTTTTGCGCAGAGTGTTGAGGGAGTGATCATCTGCCAGGGATGAAAAGATGGCATCAGCACCCTAATGGACTTTGTCTGATGTAAAAATGTTGTTTCTAACGGTACCAACCTGAAGTTGCTGTAGATACAGGTTCTACCTCCAGCTGTTGTTATGCTGTTCCTCTGTGGGTGGTGACAGCTCCAGCTCGTCACTCCACACTCAGCTGCTATTTGAACTTAGTCCTTAACTGAAGCTTCAAACAAAATCCCCAAATTACCTCCACAGGTTGTGGCGTATCACCGAACCTTGCTGACACCACCACAACGCACACACTCCTGATACCATGCCCCGGGGATTCCTGCTGTGATAGTTTAGCAGATACATTGTTTATCCTGATAGGAGCAGGCTAGAAGAGCTAAGACCCACTCTCCCTTTCATGTAAATAGGTGACCTTCACAGGGTCTGTTAGAAATAGTACCCCCGCCCCCAGGGGCGCCTGGGTGGCTCACTTGGTTAAGTGACTGCCTTCCGCACCTGTCATGATCCCCGGGGTCCTGGGATCGAGTCCCGCATTGGGCTCCCTGCTCAACAGGGAGCCTGCTTCTCCCTCTTCCACTCCCCCTGCTTGTGTGCGCGCTCTCTCTCTCTGTCAAATAAATAAATAAATAAAATTTTTCAAAAAAGAAAAAAAATAGTTCCCCCTTACCTGTTATTTTTTTGTGATGCCACCTCAAAGAATCATTGTAAAGTGGAGAAAATTGACTTGAAAGGACAGCAGAACAGTTTGGAAGGAAATTTTGAGATCAGGAAATGTTTTTTTACATATGGCCTCTTAAGAGCCCTGAGTTTCCTACAGGAGCCGCTTAGCCCTGGTTCCAGAGTTTTAGAGGCTTAAAAGGTGCTTTTTAAATACTTGGGGGGGCCCCTGAGTGGCTCAGTGTGTTAAGTGTTTAACTCCTGATTTCGGTTCAGATCATGATCTCAGGGTTGAAAGATTGAGCCCCGAGTTAGGCCCCACACTCAGCAGGGAGTCTGCTTGAGGTTCTCTCCCTCTCCCTCTGCTCCTCCCTGCCCCCTAAAATAAATAAATAAATAAATCGTTTAAAAAATAATAAAACATTTGGAAGGTTTTTGCTTTGACAGCAAGATCAATAGTAGATTTTTTTTAAATTATGATTATGGAAATAGTACATACCTCTTGTAACTAAACTATATACAACTATGTATAAACTAAAAGGTAAAATGTGCCCCTCCACCACTACCACCCATAACAACAATAAATCCCCGCTTCCCAGAGAAAACCACTGTCAACAGTTTAGTGTAGCTCTTTCCAGAGTGTTTCATAGTGTGTAGTGTATTTTCAGGGTTACTTAAACAGTTTATAAAATTTTGACATTTCAGTGACCATGCTAGTCGATAAAATCTGTAGATTAAAGGGGTTTTTTGGTGTTTTGTTGTTTTTTTGGTACTCTAGTAATTTTTGTGTTCTTTGTTTTCTAAAAGACTCCACAAGGATCAGTCTCCAAATCTGATATTCCATCCTCAGAAAGTACTGAGTTACCTGCAGACTGGAGCATTAAAACTCGACTCCTTTTCACCTCTTCTCAACCCTTTACCTGGGCAGATCATTTGAAAGCACAGGAAGAGGCTCACGGTGTCATCCAGCATTGTAGGGCAACAGAAGTTACTTTGCCTCAAAGTATACAGGTAATTCTGAAGGAAAATAGGTATGTTTTAAAGTAACCAATTAATTGTAAAACATACTTCTCTGCAAAATGTCACAGATATTTCCTTCTATTAAGTTTTTCTTCTGACATTTAGACACACAAAGACTTGGGAAATTTTGTATTTCCTAAATGGTGCTTTCATGCAGTTTTTTCTGTCAGATTCAGTAATTGCCCATTGAATTTAGAGACCTGTCCTGAGAATTAATGTTATAGGCAGAAATTGTTTGAACTAAACCATTCTTTTCTGAGGCCTTTTGGGAAAGAAAATATAAGGGAAAGAAATGAAAAGCAATTGAGTAGGATTGCTAAGGCAGGTTGGTTATTCTGATTTTCTGATATGATGTATATTCTTTCTTTATACATACTAATCTTGCTACCTGGTTGATAGTCTGTTGTAAATATTGTAGTAGAGTTAATGAGTTCTAGAATGGTTTTGGAGGAATGTGATTGCTCAAACAGCTCATCGACTCAAACTAGGTTAAAAGTGATTACCTAAAAGAGGCCTTGGTACATCTTTTTTTAATACAGATCAGGATGATTTTTGATTTCCATTACCCATTTTTACTGGCTACTGTTGAAACAGTTGTGAGAGGAGAGGGGTTGAACATAGTATTACCTACATACAATATCAATCCCTACCCATACCACCCCACCCCCCATGATAACAGATAGCCGTTGTTCTCGGGAGAGCTGAGAGAATGTTCCCATCTGTATTTAAGTCTTCTTTCTGATACAGTTTAACAGACAATAAATGCTGGCAAGAATAAACTACATTTTAGCCCCTGTAACAGTTATTAATACTTTCCTATAGGAAACAGTGTCAAGATTCTGAGAATAAGTGGTATATATAGTGCTTTTTAATGAAATTTTATACTTCTAATGTGGCAAAAGCTGTCCGATATCATCTCTGGATTTTAGGATCCCAAGCTCTCCACTGAGCTCCGTTGTGCCTTCCAGCAGAGCCTTATCTATTGGCTCCAGCCTGCCTTTCCTTGGCTACCACTGTTCCCTCGCATTGGAGCTGATAGAAAAATGTCTGGAAAGATAAGCCCTTGGTCAAATGATGAAACCTTGCAACACATTTTAATGAGTGACTGGTAAGATTAAAAACTTGTGCATCCTAATAGTGAATTCTCATTTTATCAGTGTTCTCTCCTTATCTTCTTTACGATGTAGAAATGTGTAGTGGTAAAAAGATCTCTGTGTCCTTCTGAATTATTTTTTCTAAACTGTTAATAACTAACATTTAAACTGTTCACTTTTTTTTTTTTTTAACTCTTATTCACTCTTCATGCAATTGTGGAATTACGTATAAGTGTTACATAAATATATACGGGCATTCTTTTATGTTATTTCTTCTCAGTGGTTGCCTCCTTTCTCATCAGCAGAAGCTGCTCAGAAAAGTCAGCAACCAGTTACCGATTGTGTTTTGTTTAAAGAAAAAATGTTGAGTGTTTAAGCGGTAAACACTATTTATTAAAGTATTTAGAAGTCATCAGTGAGTCCCATGACCAGTTTTAGTCCTGTAAAAGCCAAGTTATGTATGTAGTAGCAAAAATTCAAACCATTGTATGTAATATTTGTATTGTGTTTTCAATCAGGTATCAAACTGAATTATAAAAAACTAAATTTTCGATGTTAAGCTAAATATGTAAAAAATCTAAAGAAAATTTTGCTGCTTTATAGGTCTGTGAGCTTCACTTCTCTCTATAATCTGCTGAAGACAAAACTTTGCCCATATTTCTACGTTTGTACCTATCAGTTTACTATCCTGTTCCGCGCAGCAGGATTAGCAGGAAATGATGTAATCACAGCTCTCATATCTCCTACAACTAGAGGCATAAGAGAAGCTATGAAAAATGAAGGTAAAACTATTGGCTTAAAATGAGACTACCCCCACTATATATTAATTACTTTCCCTAAAAGCTAAAATTTGAATTGTCTTTTTACCAATTGAATTGTCTTTTACCAGTTATACCTATATTTTTTAAGAAACATTGTCTTTATTTCTGATTTTTTTTTTTTTTTTCAGAAAAGATTTAAGCTGTCCCTTATGCATAGCTTTAAGTTAATGGTATTCCCGTCTATATGACCAACACATATTGAGCTGGGAAGTTCCCATCTGAATATACTCCTCTAGAAATTCCTTGATGGTACAAATTACCTACCCCCTTTTTAACAACAATTTTCCAACTGGGTCAGTCATTAATGATCATGAAATCTATTTAGTAGGCTCAATCAGCACTTTAGGAAAGAGTACCGCATGTAGTGAGAGTATGTATTGTTGAAAGAGGGTGTGTGTGTGTGTGTTGTGGGCTACTGTCAAGAAAGCTTGAAAGTTATGCCTTAATAGATCAAGTGTAGGGGTGCCTGGGTGGCTCAATCGTTAAGCGTCTGCCTTCAGCTCAGGTCATGATCCCAGGGTCCTGGGATCAAGCCCCGCATCGGGCTCCCTGCTCGGTGGGAAGCCTGCTTCTCCCTTTCCCACTGCCCCTGCTTGTGTTCCCTCTCTCGCTGTGTCTCTCTCTGTCAAATAAATAAATAAAATCTTTAAAAAAAAAAAAAAGATCAAGTGTAAAAGCTCAAATCTTCAGATTTCATACTCTCTAAAAGTAGGGCACACCTGTTAAGTTCTTTGAGATTATATTAAAGAAAACTTAGTTACATTTTTCTTTTCTCATGTAGGTATTGAATTTTCTCTGCCGTTAATAAAAGAAAATGGCCATGGGAAGAAAAAGGCATCTGGAACAAGCCTGGGACAGGGGGAGTATGTGATTAAAATCACCTTTTACGTCACCTAAGGACTTATGGACTCAGTGTAGTTGTTTTGTAGAGGGAACAGTTTTATGAAATGGAAACTCTTAACTCTAACAATTTTCTAGGGAACAAGTAATCAGTGATGAGGATGAAGATGAAAGTTTTTCCTGGCTGGAAGAGATGGGTGTGCAAGATAAAATTAAAAAACCAGACATACTCTCTATCAAGCTGTATCCTTCAGTTGTGTTAACTACAGTTGGTTTTCATTGAATTAAGTTAGTGAACTATATATGTAATACTGATTGACAGCTTTATTTGACTGTAATCTTAAATTATCTTAAGATCATATTTAAACTAATTCTCCATCATGATATTAAATAACAGACTCCCTAAGTACCAGTAAATTGTGAACAATTATTACTAAACTGTTTTTTTTTTTAATGAAAACATTCCATATAGAGCATGTTTTTGACTAGAGAAGAAATTAGTTTTTGTTAGGTGTCAACTTCTAGCAAATTCAAATGGTCAAAGAGAAATTTTGATGTAAACAGGTGCGTTATAATTGCAGCAGAGTTGGGGGTAGCAAGAGTATTTCCAGTTCCGAATGGAAAGAAAGGGTCCAAGGTTATTCAGGATCAAGATGACTGTTTTTTCCATTGGTATGGGATTTAAATTTGCAAGTTCCTTGATTGTCATCTTCAGACGTAAAGAGAAACATGAAGTGCAAATGGATCACAGACCTGAGTCTGTTGTGTTGGTGAAGGGAATGAATACCCTTACGTTGCTGAATTTTTTGATCAACTCTAAGAGTTTAATTGCTAGCTCAGGTCCACAGGCAGGACTTCCACCAACCCTCTTATCGCCTGTAGCTTTCCGAGGTGCCACAATGCAAATGCTTAAGGTAATGAAAAGGGGGGAAAAAAATCCACACTAATCCTCATAAACTAGCCTTTTAAGAAGAAATCAAGAACAAATTCTTGTATGGTGCAGATTTTGTCTTTGCTTTCCTCCCAGTAAAAAAAATTCATTGATATAAAGGTATATCAAAGGAATTACATGAAAATACAGTAATTATATGAAATGTTTTATTTGAATTACATGAAAATCGTTTTTTCTGACTGAATAAATATGATTGGCAACAAAAGAATTTTGCCATATGGAAAAGTTGCTTAATCTCATTTTGTCTCATTTCTTAACCAATTAAAGAACCTAGCCAAGATTGTTAGGTTACATTATTAATGTCAAAACCTGAATCATGGGTAAGTGAAAAGAATAGCTGTATATTGATAGTGATGAAAAAAATGACGCGTGTAAATACAAAATACATAGTGAATGTTACTAGCAATAGAATTATTTACTTTTAAAAACAGAATTTATTCTTATATTTATTTGCCCAATATTCTGCATTGAAAACATATTACCAAATTGGGATGGGAGGTGGGCAAAAAGGGGTAAAGGGGAGTGGGAGTTGAGTGCTTCCAGCTATGGAATAGAGTAAGTCAGGGAAATGAAAGTCACCGCATAGGAAATATAGTCAGCGGTACTGTAATAGCACTGCATGGTGACAGATGGGAGCTACACTTAATGAGCATAGCATAATGTGTATAGTTGTAGAATCACTGTTGTACACCTGAAACTAATGTAACATTGTGTGTCAACTGTACTTCCATTAGAAAAAATTGTAATAGGGGAACCTGGGTGGCTCAGTCATTAAGCAACTGATTCTTAGCTCAGGTCTTGATCTCAGGGTCATGAGTTCAAGCCCCAAATTGGGCTCCATGCTGGGTATGGATCCTACTTAAAAAAAATTTTTTTTGATAAAAAAGTGTATTACTAAATCAGATACCATATGAAAAATCATAGTCTCTAAAACATGCATAAACCGAGTCATAATTTGGAGAAGATGTGCTACAGATGGAGAATTAAAACTTTTACTCCCATAGCGTTCTTGGGCGGTCTTGTGCACTACTGTATGCTATGATCACAAGCGTAGTAGCTACTGTCACCATACAGTGCTATTAAAATACCACTGACTATATTCCCTCTATGCTGTACCTTTTAGTCCGTAACTAATAAAAAGGAAAACCCAAATGAAGTTACTGAACAAGTCTTTAGCTAGGGACAAAAAAGCTTGAGAGATGGTGACCATAATTTTTTCTTTAAATTTTCTTGAAGGCACGAAGTGTAAATGTGAAGACACAAGCTGTTTCTGGATACAAAGATCAATTTAGTTTGGAGATTACAGGTCCTGTCATGCCTCATTCTCTACATTCTGTAACCATGCTACTCAGATCTTCACAAAAGGGGTCATTTTCTGCTGGACTGTATACACATGAGCCAACTGCTGTATTTAATACCTGCCTGCCAGTGAATAAAGTACTGGATAAGGTAAGTAGACAGCTGTATGCGTATTTTATTGTAGCTCGTTTCCTCAGATGCAAGAAATCAGTGATTTACAATGAGCCAAACTTGTATCTCAGCTTATTAAACTATACTATTTATCAGTGCTAATTACTAAGATGAAGGGATAAGATTTGGTTTTTTTAAGGTAAATTTTATGAATTTAGGTGGTTGTACTCAACGACTAAAGAACTTCCCAAACAAAAAGGCAAGTTATGTTCATGACCATCTCAGATCCACAAATTAATAGTACCTGATTCTTTTATTATAAACAACTATGGGTATTTAACCAGTATTTGCTTTTAATTTTGGACATAGTTAGGTTTTTATTTACAGGTATTAAGACCTTTAAAATTGCCTCATGCTTTTATCATTTGCCAGACTTCTGAAAATAACCAAAATTATTTGTGGATGCTATTGTATGTGAAAATTTTTAGGGTCAACTTCTATTGATAATGAACTGCCTTTATCTTATAAGCAAATGATTAAGGCAGGTTATTTGTCAAAGTTCCCATGGTGATTACTAAAATGAGTGTCCAGGGGCACCCAGCGGACTCAGTTGGTAGAGCATGTGACTCTTGATATCAGGGTTCTGGGTTCAAGCCCCACATTGGGCATGCAGGCTACTCTAAAATAGAAAGGGGAACCTAAGCTGGTTCAGCCGGAAGAGCATGCAACGCTTGCCAGGGTCATGAATTCAAGCCCCACACAGAGATTACTAAAAAATATAAAAATAAAAGTAATGAGTGTTCAAAGACTGATGTGCTTTTTAACTAACTAGAGTACAAATTTCCACAGGAGACTGTTCATGAGGAGCTTGCTAACTGTGGGTTGCATCCTAAGACTCTGGACCAACTCAGTCAAACACCAATACTGGGAAAATCATCTTTAAGGCATGTGGAAATGAGTGACTACGTTTATAATTGGAGATCCTGAACACCAAAGTAAGCCTAAAAGGAATCTTTGAGGAAAAAGCCTTCTAGCAAGGAAATTCAAGATTGTTATCCCTTTGGCTCTAAAGTTCATTTTGAAGTTAAAGGAATATAACTATCTTTAAAATATTCAAATATTTATAAATGTTAACCTTTTAATTTTTATTACATGCGTTAAGCAATAGGATTAAGATTTTTAAATCAGCCTATTTTTTAGTATTCTGATTAGATCATTCAGATATGAAGACAACTCCCAACTTTTTAAAAACATCAGTAACTTGAGACTTCCAGACCCTTACAACCTAATTATAAACTGAGTAGAAAACTGAATGTCATGAATGTCAGTGTTTCCTTGCAACTGGGAAATTGAAGCTAAATTACTATCCGTTATCTCCTGGCATTGTGACTGATGGCATCAGGGCAGAACTGTACTTGATAAATCACCTGCAATTATACGCAGGTTCTAGCTTTATAAAGATACACAACAAATGTAGAAATTTATCTGCTGAGCTGATTGTTGATGTGTCTACTTAGTTGCTGCTTTCCTTCTGATTTATAATTCCTTTATTCTCAAATATATTAAATTTGGCTTTTTAATGCATGTTAATTCAGATAAGGGTATTTTGTATTCCACATAGAATAGTGTTAATTGTAATGTATGCTCAGCTGTCATGGTAAAGTAGTATTTATTGCTCTGGGGTGTGTGGGTGGATGGGTGGGGGTGTGAGTGTGTGTGTGTGTGTGTGTGTATAATTCAGATTTTCTTAAAAATAAAAGTACTTAGAAATCAAAAGCACTGGGTAAAGAAATAACAGTATTTAGTGAAGAAGTATGTGTTCACTTTATGATCCAGAAAATAAAACACCACATTTATTCCAGAGAAGTTTATATTTGGGCCTTAAGCTTTTGAAAATAAAGTTTAGAGACATAGCATTATGAATACCACTGTAATACACATGAAATATTCTATCAGACCCTAAAAATTAACATAAACTTAAACTTTCTCATAGTCAACAAAATAGTGGCTGGGTGCCGATTTTATTAGATAAGTTGGTTACAGCATTTTAATTATCATTTAACGTCTATCTAGGTGTAGCTGAAATTCAAAATGCACATCAAAGTAAAACTATATCACAACTCAATGCCATACTAAATGTACTTGGCCTCTGCAGAATTCTAATCGGACTTCATTTTGACTCCCTTCTCATGGCCCAAGTGGCTTTGATGGGAATGCAGGACTTAGTGCAGATCATCACACAACATACCACTTTCTTTTTATAACCTCTACAAAATTTTAAGGGGAGATGGTGGCTATTAGCCCTGTGGAACAGATCTTGCTTGATTACCTCAGTAACACTGGCCCAGTATCTGTCCAGCAGAACCCATTGTGAACTAGTACAAGGTGCACAGCCCTTCACTGATTACAGGCAAGTGTTACAGCAGCCTAGCCATAAGGAAGGGAGGTTACATCATAGTACAAAATACAGTATAAAAGCGTTATTTAACATTCCACACTGAAGATTACGGATGCCTTCAAACAATCGTTTGGATGTTAGCCACTTAAACAAATACATCACTAAGGTAAACAATATAAACATACCAAAACCCTGTATGGTTAAATACAATTTCCATGGTACAAAAATCAAAGCCTGGAGATGTTTGTACAGATTGCTTTTTACACAATGTCTTAAATTGCCAAATATTTACAACATTAAAGAGGAAATACATTTTGATGCAGAGTAAAATTATCTGAAATGATTAATATAAAACCTCAATCTATCTACGTGAGGCACTCCTGAAGCAAGTGGCATTAGCCATGAGGTCCTTTGGTACAAGGCCCATTGCTTGAAGAACCACAGTAGCTGCTGTGGCTTTAGCATGCTTCTTATTAGGGCTGGCAAAGCTGGGCTGGTAAGCGCTTCCATTTATCAATACCTATTCAAGAAAAACATACAATTGGGCTGGTAAGGGCTTCCATTTCTCAATACCTATTCAAGAAAAACATACAATAAGAACAGCATCAAACTTTAATATCTATTAGCTTTGTATTTTTTCACTAAATGCTAGAAAAATAATTTACAAAAATATAAACCCCACACTATGTAAGTCAAATTAATCTCAACCCAGAAGCAGCAAATCATTTGGGAAAAGGGACTGCAAATTAAAAGCAGGTCTCCAAACGGGGGGGAGGGGGGTGGAGAAAACCCTGATAAAACTATAAATTAATTCCCCATGTTCCATTAGAAAATGTCAACAAACTGTTCACCAGATTTTTGCCCACATCTTTCCCTCCAACATTTTTGAAAACCAGGATATTAACAGGTCATATTAAAGTATACTTAAATATTTAAGAACCCAAAAAACCTACCACTTCTACCCACACATACATATTCACTCCCAACCCACAATGTATCATCCTGTGACCATTCAATGCCTATCCCTCACCCACTAAGTCATCAAATTAATAGGGGTATACAATTAATGCAGAAATTCATATTTACCCTAAAGAGAAAATGTTTGCGATGATCTGGGCCACTATCATGGACCAAGAGAAATTCTGGTGGTTGCCACCTTCTCTTATTACAGATTTCCATCAAAGCAGACACAGGATGTTTGCCTGCAGAGGAAAAAATAACCATTTGTTAATTATTTTCACTATCTGTGGCAAAGAATTATGAATTCAAGGTGGGGATGGGACAAGAGGAAATTAAAACGTACTCTCACCTGACAGATCTTTCATTGCAGCAGAGAAGTTTCCGGACCTCTTTTGTGCTCTTTCTCCTACTGCAACAAGACCTTTAAAATAAAAAGCCAGTGTTCACTGAATAAACTCCAAAGCATCATTTTAAAATTATAATATACAATGATTCCCTCTACAGGAATCTGAATCTCAACCTATGCCTTCTAATAAAATATTCAACTCCCACTACCCTTGATTTTTATATAATTTGACTTGTTTTCCTCTATTTCAATATGTAAACCTATATACTTTATGTTCATATACCTTGGTACTAGAAGTTGTATAAAAAAAATCAAATGTTCAGAGAACACAAAAACTTAGTATATGAATAGTGCCATATTTAACATCTCCAGGACTGTTCCTTTGTAAGTTGAAAAAGTAGTGGCTGTTTATTACAAGTGATTTCTAAAGGCTTCCCATCCCTTAAAACACAATGCTCAGTTAATTAAGTTACCCAAAAGGTGAGGATTTCAGGCCACACATCCCAAACAATTAAAAGTGAGAAGGTGTCTCTATAAATGGGTCTATATTTTTCTCAGCAAACAACCCCTTTCTGACTTATCAAATGAACATGTTCACAGAAGACAGACGATCTCACTGCATGACCTCCCTTCCCAATGGGATCTCACTGTATTACTAGCCAAAATCCATGCTTTCCTGCTTCCATTTTTCCTAGAACTTTCAATCAGTTCTTCACTAATTCTGCTAGTATGCTTCTCCAAACCCAACACCTATTACACAATTCCAACGAGGATGTTCCCTGGAATTACATAATGCATTCACAGATGTTTTCTTCCAATCACCTTTTATGACACAAAAAAATCTATTCAACTTGTGTAAGTAAGACAGTGTCAATGTGACATCAGTACAATATCCTTTTCTAATTTAGAGTTTGAATTAATGCTACAGCACAGAATGATTCTCATGCTATTTTCAGCCTACTGGAGAATCATTACATTAAATCCCTCCAATTTGGGGGGGGGGGGAATGGCATCACAGTATTCTATGTGGATGACAATATAGAAATTCTGATGCAAAACATTTTATAAGACACACAATTTGGTCTGAGCTAATTGGTTTCTAAATTCACTGACACAGAATAATTTAATTGCATTAACTTCAACTTACCTTTCTGACTGCAAAGATAAGGAAAATTAATTCCACTTTTGAACTTTCCAGTTCTTAAAAATCAGGCTTATACAAGCTATTGAAATCACACTGAGCTGACAGCCCAGCCCCATCTGATTCTATGTAAGACGTTAATCCAAGGGAAGAAATTACTTAAAAGGTACCAATTGGCTGTTATCAATGAGCACTAAACGTATATATATATACATGTATATCTGTATTTTTTTTAATGGGGGGGGGACAGAGAGAGAGAGAATCCCAAGCGGGCTCCACACCTAGTGTGGAAACCTAATGCAGGGCTCAATCTCAAGACCCTGAAGATCATGACCTGAGCCGAAATCAAGAGTCAAATGCTTAACTGACTGAGCCACCCAGCTGCCCCCCAAGTATATTTTTAATACTTAGCAACTGCATGCAGGCTGTGTAAACAGATCTACATCTGAGTAGCATAATAAAGATTTTTAAAAGTTCCAAGGTTCCCCAAGCACAAGGCAAAATGAAGAGCTGACACTGCTATCAGCAACTGGTCTACTATTCTCCAGCGCCAACCCCAGAAAACTCAATTACAGAGCTTTAAAAAAGGGACATGCCAAAGGGGTATATAGGATGAAGACAAAACAGCACTCTAAAAGGAAATAAGGAGAATATGTGGGATAAAATATCTGAGAAAGGAAAAAAACACAGCCCAGAAACAAAGACAAGTATATGTTCCCTGTCGAGAGAAAACAAAATGGGGATACCGTTTACTAAAACTATTGGAATTTCTAGTTGAAATTTCAATCACACTGATATATGCACATTTCCATAATATTTAAAACTAACATTAAGACCATCTTTTAGCTCAAAATAGTGACTCCCATCTATATCTATACAAGCTGCCACAAATGGGTAAAACTTTCGTTTCCTAAACAAACAGCTGTAGATATGCTACAGTTAAGCATCACGGACATCAAAATCTAGGAAGGTTATGTTGGAAAAAAAAAAATTTTTTTTTAAAAGAGGCGCCCAGCTGGCTCTGTCAGTAGAGCATGACTCATGATCTCAGGATTGTAAGTTCAAGCTCATATTGGGCACAAAAGAAGTAGGACAGTTAATGATCAAAGGAGGTATAATCAACATTCCCAAAACAATGTGTTACCTTTTCGGTCTGTCTTAAAATCAACTAGGATAGGTTCCTTATTTCCTTCTTTGTTTTTTCCTAATCCTTCTCCTTCTCTCCAGCCCATTTTTCTCATCAAAACGGCTCCCATTCCTCCAGTTACTGGGGCTGCTCTTAAGAACTGATCCTATCCAAAGAAAGAAAGGTAAAATGTCCCCATTTCACAGTTAGAATTTGACTACAAACTCAGTGTTAACTTAAAAAAAAAAAATCTTATTTTACTTCTAGATCTGATATAGCAATTAAATTTTAATTTCTATACTTAATATACATACTGTAGTGTGGATGTTCTAAGTATTTTCACATTAACATAATAATATTTTGAAAGTCAAATGAGGCAAATAAATGGCAGTTTAAAACAGTGGCCCTCATGCCCCCCTCCAAAAAAAAAAAAAAAAAAATTAGAACACTCCTGTTTTCGTCCACTATTTAGGTTCACTGGTATCTCTTCTTAGCTTGCAAAATAAAAAGAAGGCAATGTTAAAACAGTCAAATATTAATTGTCCCAGGTGTACCTAGTTAATGAATAAAGCCCAGAAATCATTTAGAAATAGTTTGGACACTGAAGAAGCATACTGTTAACATCCCAAGTTTTCTTCCCCATTCTACCATAAAGCAAGTATAAATATTTTACTTAGAAAATCCCTATGAAGCAAAAAGATAACTCTTTATATTTACACAGTAAGAAATGGACAGTCACATAAAATACCCTGTCATTATACCAAACTGAAACTGAATTCTTTTAAAACCTAGCGTGATGTTAAAAGACTTGTAAAAAACTCCTTAAGCGTTTACATACCTAGGCCTCGGTGGCAGCAGTGTTGTGAATAGTAGGGCTGGCACTGACCGGGGCAAGAAGACAGCTACAAGGATTTGGCCCTGAAACAAGTTTCCATACAGAGGGGTGAAAGTTCACAGGTTATTCTGTGAACAGTCATCTCTCTTGTATCCAACCCACTGAACCATAATTTCCATCAAAGCAGCAAACCACTTAATGTCATAAGATGCACAACTATATACATTAGCATGGTCAACAGTCATTTTCATACATTAATAAATAAATAGGCGATGCCTCTATTTTAAAGGACATCCATGTACACAAAACAAATTCTACTGTTGATTTTTATGGTCGTTTTTTTTTTAAATTTGTAACATCTCCAAATCCTGCTTTACCTCCCCTTGTTATTAAATTTTTGAGTTACGTTCTCTAGCAAATATATAGCAAAAGTCATTAACTTATCAACAGAGGGAGTCAAAACTTTTGGTAGCTCTGGAAAGAGTATGCATTGTTTCCTGTATTGATAAGTTAATACTAAATTTTTTAAATCTTGTTTTTACACAGTAGTAAAACTGTATCATCTTATTTTTTTTTTTCCCCAGCTTTGTAAATTATATGCTGGGGAGAAAGCATGCCAATGATGTGTGACTAGACATTAAGTTCAACAAGGTGCTCTGATGGAAGGAGGCAGCTGTGGAGGTAAAAACATACCCCTGGTTCAGTTCCTTATGTGGTGCAGGCCATGCAGTGTTGATGTATAAAGAGAAAAGTTAGCTGATGCTTGGATATCAACTGCCTTGTTGCTACACACCTACAGTGACTTTTACTTACTTCCAGGTTCATCCGCCCCTCTTTTCCAGGCAACACTCCTAAAAAAAAGGGCAACTGTGCAGAGTATAACGCAAATTCCCAAATAACCCAGGCTTCCAACTCGGCTTCCATTCTCTACTATCTTCATGTTTCTTTAACCCCTGTGTGTATACAGTTCACCAAAAAGCTGCTTACTCTAATGAAACTATTAATAGTAAACAAAACCCATCGGGTCATGTCCAAATCATTTAATTCCAAAAAATCAAGGTTCTTTTAAATCAATTACCAGTTAAAAATGTTTTACTGACAAAGAGTAGTAACAGTAAAACTCTCATTCTTTTTCATCTAAGAATATACTACCACAAACTAAAAAGAATATGGAGAATGTTGGCATTCCAAGGGGTTTTTAGCATAGAAGAGGGTGTTGGGCTATAGCAAGGCAAGAAAAGCTATATGATCACTGAAAAAGTTTGCTAAACGCAATAAACATTTTGTGGTATTTGACAGTGAAGATAAATGCTAAATTTTCAGCTAAGGACTTTTCCACATTTTTATAAATGTTCCTTCCTTCGTATCAGTAACAAATGTTCTTCTGTAAACATATAAATGGGAGTTTTTCTGAAAGCACAGCTTTCTTATTATTATTTTAAAAACTTCTCTGATGAACACATATCATTTATCGAAATGACTTACATAACATTTAACATAATGTGAACTATTTAAAACCTGTCAACTGCCTACAAGACTGGAAGTCAAAAAAAAAATTAAGGGAAAGTTTGCAGGAAGCCAATTTAATCATTAAGAGATTCATTTTTGCAAGTTATGTTAACATGATTTTTAGAACTATATAAGCATTATGGATCAGTACTTCATTATACAAATGAAGTCCAAAATTTTGCAATGGAATAGCATTCAGAAGTTTCTACCTAATAATGTTCAAGACTATTTAATTTTTATGTGCCTAACCACCCACATAAGCTTCAAGTCTAACCTTCTGAAATACTGAGCACCCAAGCTTCAAGATTAAATAGTATTAAAGAATTAAAACTATTCAAAAGGTGTATAATTATAATTCTTCCCAATGAGATGAGAGCCATTTTCAAATACTACACAAATCACTATATTTTTAAACACTGTAATATAGTTAAGTCCAAAATGAACTCAAAACTTAAAATATTTTGCTAGATTTTCATTTTTTCTAACACCAATCCCTAGTAAATTGCAATTTATAATTACCTAGTAAAAGTTGTAAATTTTTCATAAATCTGACCATATACTCACTATACACCTATTAGTGCAACTACCCCCCCCCCAAAATGGCAGGCAAACTGAGGATACCATGTCTTATATTAATTTGTTAATAAGAGGGTCATTAGAGATAATGCTATCAAAATTGAAATATTATGAGATTAAAAGAGCCGAAGCAACCAAAATCTCATTTTGCCGAAATTCAGTTCATTCCCTGGGCATCACTGCAATTCTTCATAGGTGCCCGTCACGCTATTAATTACCACCCTGTGAAGCAGTAATAAGGACTTGTCTTCTCATGACACTTGGAGACTGAAATTCCAAGTGATTACTTGCCCATGATCACAAAAGCAGTCAGGAGTACAGCGGGATAAAGAAACCTTCCCAATCCTTTAGACCACGCAGCCTCCCAGTTTCAGCACTGCCATGCTGCCAGTACTCCTGAAACAAATTTCCCATCACCCATCCAACCAAACCACATCCCTTCACCAGAAGGCATTTCTTTAGAAAGCCCTTCTTAACCACCTAAGACTCCCCCAACAATGAGGCAGCCGTAGGTGGAGTTCACAGGTCTCACTGCAGGAATCTGAAACCAGGAGCACCTACATCTTCACATCACGAGGCGTCCGTCCTCTCCCTTGAATTTAGGTCTTATTTTATCCTGTTTTGTTCATGAGATCAGTGGTTCTCAAATTGAGCCTGTGGATCACCAGAGGCCACCAGGGCCTAAATGGTGGTCCACAGATAGTATCCTCCGTCCCCACCCCGCCCCCTTCACCACCCCTTCAGCACTGCCCACCCCCCCCACACACACACACACTCCAGCCCTCCTCCCCAGCCTTCCAGTCCCATGGCAAAATCACCACATGCAGTGCTAATACTGGGGCCTCCCAACCAACTTGCTGTAACCGGCAGCTGACAACCATAGGGATCGGGGGCTGGAGGTCACCAGAGGGGTGAGGAATAAGGGCCAAGAGAGCTTACAAGAGGGCACAGGCACTAAGGAAGGGGAAAGAAGGACAGAGGAATAGAGAAATGGAAAAATTGGGATGGTAAGAGGGCTCTTGGGGGCAGTGATCCACCAAAAATAAACCTGTAATAAAGTATCCCATGATGAGAAAAAATTTGAGAACCACTGCTTTGAAATCATTAGATTAGTAGTCCAACAGGAACTGTGGAACATTCTGAACAGCACCTGAGATACACTGTTAGCTTTCAAAACAGTTTTAAAAAACCACCCCCAAAAAACCAGCAGCAGCAATACAGAAATAACTTGAGGATATAAACGGAGCGGCTCTTAAGCCATATTTATACATTTGCCAGTCTCACAAATCAGGTCCATCTTCAGTGTCCATCCTAGAGTATACACACATAGCAAATCTACTCATGAACTTTGGTTAAAGTCACTGGCCTCTTCGTGCATTTTTAATAAAACATTTTCTAAAAAAAAAAAATCTTAACTTTGTACTTGGCCACTTTCGTATGTGCAGATGTTGTGTACCTTTTTAATCCAGGCTTGGGCACCAGTATTAGCCAACTGTTCTTGTGTTAGAACCTGTACTCCCGTACTTCCGGTGAACTGACCAGGAATGGAGTTCAGCTGAGCCCAGGCATCAATCTGAAGGAAAAAAAGATGCCTCAATTAACTATGTAAAATTACTTATCTAATCAAAATCCCACTGGTTTATTTCACCACACGAAATGGTTTATTTTGTTCTTGAAAAGGCTAAGTAAGACTTAAAACTTCAACTTTTAAAACAGTATGCTGAATTTATACATATTTAAAATTGTTTTCTTAAACACTCCAGAGAAGCACTTTGGTAACATTCAGTGGGTCCCATTAATAACAAGATTTGAGATGTATTTCTAACAACTAAAAAGTATAACTATAATACTCATTCTTCAAAATATCACATGGATACATGAACACGGAAGAGAGTTCATACAGCAAAGGATCCCCGCCCTCTGCTTATGTACGTATAGAAATGTCATAATCACCTGAGTTTTTAACTACCTTCTTTGTGGTATTAGAAATCCAGAATAAATTCAAGAGACATGTTTAAGGAGTAATAAATACAGGAAATTGTTCAAACACATAAAACAGTTTTTTAAAACTGAGCACTACGTTAATCACCATCATTTACTGCGATGGTTAAAGAATCAGTTGTCCGTCCTCCACACATTCACTGCACACTGGTCTCGTCAGGCAGTGGTATTTCCTTATCTGTCTTAAAGTGTATTTACTGTTTCTGTACAGATCTACCAAAGGAATGTAGAAGACAAATGGAAAAGCTTCCACTGTTAAAAATATAGACTCTGGACTCAGACTGCCTAATCACTTTTTTTTTTTTACTTTTAATTCCAGTATAGTTAACATACAGCATCATCTTCATTTCAAGCTGACCAACCAGTTTTCCTCCGCTGGAAACTGGGAAATCATAATAGTACCCACATCTCACAGGGCTACTATGGGTGCATAGCTACTTTTAGACACCAACTTACGAACTCTGTAAGGGCATGGAATTTTCTCTATTTTACTTTCCTAAAGAGTTCCTGCCACACAGCACACAATAAATACTTACTAAATGAATGATCATGCCCCAAATCACTTTCATTTAAAATACGCTAATAATGCCAAATTATTTCCTTGGATTTTTAACATTTCAACAGCATGCCACAGACTTAGCTTATCTCACAACTATCTAATTAAATTCTCACTCAGACATTAGAACTGCTACATACCCGTTCCTGAGCTCGATTTAACATGCTCATGGCTTCAAGGTCAAATGCATTCTCACTGAGTCTTTTCTGAGCAAGTGCCCGCTCACTCATTGCTGTTGAGATGTCCACAGGCTAAGAAAGAAAACATAGATAATTATCTCAACTTACGATAGACCCCCTAAATTCTAAAAAGTGCTCTTATCTTTAGCTGCTGCATGTCAAAAATAAAATAGTCTTACAAATTAATAATCTTGAAAAGTACAGAGAAGATGCCAAAAAGTAAAGGAACCTTGGAAAGTAGACGAGGATTTAAGGTAAGTTACAAAGTATCAGAGGCAGTTGAACTCAACCCAAAATGCGATTTCATATTTTCTACTTTATCAAATTACAATCATAGAAAACTGCAAAGAACTTAAAACTCTCTAGCTTTCACTAACAAGTCATTTACAAAAAACTGAGAAATTTTGAACTATTTTTGAACTGTTATATGCATTAGCAGTTTTCATTTTACCTTACTTATTAGCATAACATTCAGAAGTAATAAGCAAGGTTCTTGAATAAGCAAGCAGAAAACCACTATCCTATCAGTGGCCTCTCCTTCACTCATCCACACATCTTTCCACCTTCTTGCAGATGCTCAGGGATAATTTGGTCTTAAGAACTCCACTTCTTCAAAAAATATTAAATAAATGATTTTTTGTTTTCAGTTTATATATATCAATGACCCAAATTAAAATAGTTCTGTGGGGGTACAGAACAACATGAACAAAAATACTTAAAATGAGGTATGTCTGAATAGACTTAGGTTTTCCTTTTCAAAGCTCATACCCTACCTGTAAAAACTTTGTGTTAAGCAGAGGTGACTTTATGGTTTAACTTTTTTAAATGCTTCATAATGTCCCAGGAAAATTCTTAAAGGTAATCTTTAGAACAAATTCCCAATTTATCAGTTTTGTGGAAGGCTCAACCATAAAAGGAAAATCAAGTATTTGATGTTCTTTTGTCTAATGTTAAGAGCTCATGTTGACTTATATCAACTTACCAATTCTTAATACTTTTCTTCTGACACAACTTAACCCATTAATATTTCCCAGTGATTGCACCCAAGAAAATTCATTTTCGGAAAATGTTTATTTGACATGGGAAGGTTTTCCTATATTCATTTACAAAGAATGATTAATGGGTACTGCTTGGATATGACAAACGTAAGAAGTCAGGACGATAAGTTAACAGCTAAGGATTTTTCTTAAAAAGCTAAGTAAAGGCTATCTGTAATTTAACTGTGTACTGCATATGAAATACTACTTCTAAAATAAAGACCTATATAGTAGAGAAGGGTATGTGACCACTTGAGAGTAATTCTATCTCATGCGTAAGAATTACTGATCTTCCTTTTCCTACCTTCAGAACCCCTTATTTTTCTATCATTCTTAGTTATCTTGCTGAATCATCTCATAATATTCTTCTAGCAAAATTAAATTTTTTCTTCCACACAGATTCTTATGTATTACCTTCTCAAAACGAAAGCAAAATGAATCGAACTCATTCTGTAATTGTACGGTTTATAGATCTCATGAATGAAAGATCTTAATTTCTTAGTTAATACAGTAAATTATCCATACTAATTAGAATATATCTGGGGCCTATAAAAAATAATCTAAGAAAAGTCACAATTAAACACTAAAAACTTTAGTGTCTTCACTTTTTACTTCTATTATAATTCTGATCAACTGCTAGCACTTTAAATGGGAACCCAGGTATCTTAGGCCGAAATTTACATTCCTTTGGCCTTAGATGTTTCCTAAAACTGTTAGGTGGGATTATCTATGTAATCTGAAGGTCCACCAAAAACATCTCAAATACTGTTCATTAACCTTACCCAAACTACTTTGGGTAGCAGTCTATACGTCTTTGAGGATGTTTAGGTATAAATGGGTTTTTATTCCAGAAAGTCTACGCTTATAGGAGATAATGAGGAAAATCTATCTACCCACCACCCCAGGCCCTAATTCCCAATTTCCCAACTATGAATTTAGCCATGAAAATGTAGTTAAGATGGCTCTGAAAGCTCCCAACTTTTCCAGAATAAAATTCTTCCCAACTGGAAAGCAAATCAATACACCTATCTTTGAATCCCTCCTTCTGAAAACATTTCTTCATACTTTTTTAAGTCTTTACTGACTAAGCAGATAACCTAAAGCTCTCGTCATTTATCCCCAGGATGAAACTTCATTCCAATCTCAGTAATACTTTGTTAAATTCACATCTCACGCTGAAAGAAATTTTAATATAGCAACCTTGATGTTTAATATAAATTTACTTTAGATAAAATTACAACTATTTTTTTCCTGAAGTAACACAATTTCATTTTTTCAACAGGCTTACCAAGTGAGCTGCAAGTTCATGTCAAAACCTTATTACCAGAGAGTAATTAATTTTATATTCGTATTTTTAAATGTGAAGAAATATACTCAAAATAAAATGAACCAGGATTATCTTAACCTCTTAAGGATCCTCAAGAGTTTGAATCAAAAAGCATGTTTCCAGGTTTTCAAGGTAATTCAAGATATGCAATAATGCACAAAAAGCCAAATATAATCCCCAAAGCATTAATACTCAAGGACTAGACCAAATGTTACATATCATTATTAAAATTCTTATAAAATATCAGAACTATTCTTTAGAACACTGGCCAGTATTATTCTCTACGATGACAGCTAAAGGGCACTTGAAATGTGGCTAGGGCAATTAAGGAACTGATTTTTCAGTGGCCAGTGACTACGACATTGGACTATATGGTGTGCGTGTTATGTGTATATGTATACAGTGGATTATACTACACAGTGAACTTTAGAGCCTTAACCATCTTTTAACGTTCCTCAGAAATAGGAATATGTGAAAGGTACCAAAGTCATGCTTTTTAGAAAGCCCTTCTAAAAACGAGGGGGGGGAAATCTTAAATCTCATAGAATACTACTGTCAAGTTGTCATCAACAAGCCTTTTTTGTTTCCCGATAGACTACAGATTTTCTAAGTCTAATTATGATACTATAGTAATATTTTAAGTATTATAATGGGGGGAAATGTTTAATTCCTTTAGGCCAGGACTTACTCTAAGAAGTAAAATCTACATAAAAGAGTATTCTGAATTATAATTCCAGTTCTCATACTAATAAAAACCTATCCAAGTTATTTCATCTCTCTACTACAGCAACACAGCAGATCACTTCTTCCATAATCTGAAAGTGTCAGGAATAATGAAATCCATAGTGTAACATGCATTTCATAACCCAAGTTATAACTGTGTACCTTCTGTATCTTCCTCATTTAAAAAACCCTAAGTCAAAAAAAAAAAAATCCTATGTCATTTACTTCCCCCTTTTGTCAACCCAACTATTTACATAAATATAACAATTACCTTAGGTATTTCTTAGAAAGTCAATGAAAGGATAGAAAAGGGCTAAAAAGAATTATTAGGAAGGGGTCAGTCAGATAAGGAAAATAAGCCCTGTAATATGAAAATTATTTTCTACAAAGATAATTGCAGGTATCTTAAAAGACAGTATAAAAGGAAACTTTTAATTGTAAGAACATGGAACTAAGAAAATGCATCTGACCTGTATGTAAAATAGGATTTTAAAATACTTAGCAAAAATTAACAAGTTACAAAGAGGTTCATATAGAAAAGAAGAGCACAACTACAAAAACAAAAACCACAAATACAGAATATCTCAGTTGTCATGTGTTGGTTTTTAAACCATGTATTATGAATCTTTTTATTACATTATATAGACTTCTCTAGTATAACTCTTATACATTTAATCTAAATAAACTACAATAACAAAACAAATAGATAACCTACTAAATGGTTCAAAGAAATTCAGTGTTAATCACCGAGGAAAATCTAAGGGAAGAATGAATAACAAGGCTGTATTTAACCATTCTACACTGCCAGGACCCGTGTGATTAATTTTCAATTAAAATTTACATCTTACCCCAAGCACTGAGCTTTCCTAAACTATAAATTTAAAACTTCTACACTTAAGAGAACTGTAGCTCCACTGGAATGTGGAAATATTTTTCAATAAAACAAACCAGGCACACTGCCTACCTCTGGATCTCTAAACATTTATGATTAATAGTAAACCCAAGGAAATTTTATGTCAAAGATTACATTTAAATCTTCTACCCAATAAGCCTCTAACTTGATTACCAAGAATGAGTGCCCCCAAGGACAATTTTTTAAATATTAGTTTTCCAACATTTTTGATTTCACTGTTTATGAATCAAATTCACACAAATATGGTCAAAGTTCTGTAGTCACTCCTTACTGAGGATGCTGCTGGCTGGCTTCTGGGTAGGAAGACGATGCTATGGCAGTAAGGCACAGTCTGATGAGCTGATATTCCATAAGATACGGATTTATGTTGATCCATCCACATCTATCCACTCATGCTTATGTCAAAGAGCACTCATGTGCAAGACAATTAGTGGGGTTAAGGATTACAGCAAAGCTGAGATCAAATCTGTGATCTTTGCTTAAATGTTTTATGCTTAAAACTAAAAAACCACAAACTCCATTTATATTTATTAAAATGAAGATTGATAAATTAAAAAAAAAAATACTTAACAGTGACCATTTGAAAGAACTTTCCTTTTACTCTATAAAAGCCTTTATTTCAACTCCTCACAGGGAATCAAAAGGGTCAATGCTCCCATAAAATGTCACCAATAGTATTCCACAAACATTGGTATACAGAACATAATCTTACAAATGTATTTGCAAGATACAGCTAAATAACTAGAACTAAACATTTTATACTGTGACCATTTCCTCGAGGTGTTTACTACTATTGTTGGGTAAAAGTACAGAGACCTAAAAAGCAAAACAAAACCCTACCCTTTTTCCTCTTCTAAAATTTTGGGATTTGTTTCTGCTTAAAGTTAACCTACATATTTTTTCAGTCTGATCTTCTACGAAACTAGCTCAAAGCGTTCTGGTATCAAATACTTGTATATACCCTCCCATAGGAGAAATCCGCTTTTCTTTAGCCCTCTGAACTTTTTTTCCTGCTTTCATGAAAGACTGCTTAATATAAAATTCGAATACCCAACTTTTCCCCCTGGGATTTCTTTGGAATAATTCCCCCCAACTTTTAAAATCTGACAACCGCTTTTGATGACAGACAAGGCTAAGGCACCACACTGTCAGTGTTAAGACTGAAAATGGCAGAGTACTAAACTTCAAATATATAAATAAATATATATACATAAAGTCTCAATCAAAAAGAAACATTCATCAGGATTCACTAAGCACTTTCCCCATGTTCAACTAAGGTTAAAATAGTTATGATCACTTATTTTCTCAGGATAGTCCCTTGGAATTTTTCAATATTCTCGGCTGGAAATGTTTTCTCACATAAATAATCTCCGTATGTCTTTCCCAACTCTGTTAAATGCTTAATCTGCAAATTACTAAAAGCGTATGTATCAGAATTTCTAAGTCTGTTTGGCCCTCTTATCATGATCTATATTCAGCTATTACAAGATTTAAGTCAATTGCAAATGTCAGTTAACCCTTCCCTCTTGAGATGTGCAGGTAGCCTGATTTGGGGATTAGCAACTGAGCTACTCAACTGGTTTTATTAAAATAATGTCCAAACCAACTATCCCTTCCTCACTGGTGATAGTATAACTTGCTTCAATTGCTGAATCCCATGTAAATATAAATCATCACTGGGGACTGTAAGTTGCACTAGCTAATTATCATGTCCGGCTTCATCATACAGAACTTGCTCTCTCTTAAAACGCCACAGGTCAAAAAAAACTGTGAAAATGTCACCTGTGAATAGCTCAGGGGAAAAAATATACTATCAAAAGATTTCTGATTTGGGTTCTGTTCACTTTCTGATTTTATAAACAACAGGATTTGTTTACTTGTAATAATGGAGGTGTTTAGTTTAAGATGATATGGCCAATGAAGGGAATCTGAGTTGGAGAGAACAGGTCTCTCTGACCCATGTATCCCAGAACTGAAGAAAAGAAGTGGGGAAGAAGTCCCACATTGTAAGGGCCTCATATTATCTAGTCCAGTCCTTGGACAAATGTCTGAGCTTTGGAACCAAGGGCAAGAGGTGATAACTAGTCTATAGTATCATTCAAAACTCCCACCCCCGCCCCTAATAATTCTCCACCCTCCCAGATCCCCCAAGCGTGATTTTGCACAACAAGTTAAATAAAAGTAAACTGTTTATTAAAAGATACAGCAAAGGTACAGATACAGAGATACATACAAAGATACAGATATATATATATATATATTTACATATATATACAGTCTTGCTGTTTTCATGTGCACTATACTTAGCAGCACATTATTTAATCAGGCAGCATTTTAATGGGGTTGTTTTGACACTTGGCATTATTACTGCGTCATTTTGACAAGATACAACTATAGCCTCATGGAAATTTCAAGGTGTGAATTCCACTTCTCCAACTTTTAATAGTAGCAAAGAGGGGAAGGAGAAGGGAAATGGGAGTACCAAGGCTGAGCATTAGGTTAAACACAAGAATTCCAAAGGGCCAAGGTAGCACAGGGAAGGGAAAATGATTAAAATTAAAGGCTATCTGACAAACCACCCAGAGAAACCATTATTTAAGGGCAATGGGCTATGTATCCAAGATGCTCACACATTAGCCTACAATGACCTTTTCCAATCCAGTTCTTGTGTTGAACCTGAGGATCTGCCTCTCTCTGCTCAATCCCTCCACCCAGTAAATTTGCTACCACCAAAATCTAGAGCTATAGAGCCTTGAAGCAAAACGGGAAGCTAAATAGTTGTACCTTGGGCTACCTTCCCATAAGTGCAAGGAGGGCCCAATGTTGGGTAGGGATGTGATAACACTGTTCTCTGCAATTCGATGCTTTTCACTTTGTGGCTTGGTTCCACAAAGTGAATTGCATCGAGTTACTGTCAAATGAGAAGCTGCGGGTTGTTTCATCTGTCGTCTAACCCGGCCCTGCCGTTTAACCCGGCCCTAAGAAGAGTGAAACAGAATCCAAATCAGATATAAAGTAACAATAAAATGGGAGATTCAGGTATTAAAAAACAAAAAACAAAAACACAATATTCCTCTTACTTACCTCAGAGGGCAAATTGCTGCTGAAAACATTATCATCATCTTTGTTTTCTTCACCATTTTTCTCTACAGGAACCCATTCTCCATAAACACTATCTGCTTCTTTTTTTCGATGTTGAGATCCAGATGACACAGGAAACTCTTTTGTTAACGTTACCTGGCTTTTTGGTGGAGTTGGCTTTGCTGCAGCAATCTAAAAAATAATGTATTTCCTTAATTAAAACTCCAAAGACTTTCAACATAATCTGAAAATAGTTTTGTTCATTATTTCTCATGGTAATCCAAAAATTAAAACGTTAAATTCCATTTGAGTTTTATTTAAATAGTCCCTATGCTGTTTCATCAAACCATAAACACTAATACTCACATTCAGATTGAAAAAAATGGGTTTGGGTTCACTGAGTTTAAAGGGATGATGATAAAAAGGAGGTTCTTCTTCCTCTTCGTCCGAAACATGAGGCTTATTCACTATTACATCATCATCTTCTTTACTTTGTGCGATCTGTTTGCATTTCTTAAAAAATAAAAACAAAAAATAAATCTTACACTTTATATGGAATAACATGCAATTTTTTTAAAAAAATCGAAACCACATAAAATCAACTTTCAGAAATAAAACAAGATTAACAACAGGTTGTAGGTAAGTAACTTAGCGTACTAGCTATTATTTAAACACACTCTAGCTGGTCAGTCAGTCAACAACATTTATTGAGCACCTACTATGTGCAGAGCACTGTACTGGGCACTGTCCAGGGAATACAAAAAAAAAAAAAGAAAGAAAAGTAGAAGACGTGGTCCCTGCTCCCAAAGAGCTTACAATCTAGGTCAAGAAACAGAATTACATACACATGAAATAACTGAGGAACGCTTTTACAGAGCAACACAATTAACAAGTGCAAACTGATATAATACAAACTGAGTACATAAGTGCTGAAAGAACAAAAGCTTAAGAGAAAACAGAATCAGGCAGAATTTGATAATCAAGGGCTATTCCTTGAGTTCTAAGCCAGATTTTCATAGTTAAGAACAAGGATTGGCAGAAAAGAAAAATAGAGTCATCCTAGTTAGATGGTGGTAAAAAGGTGAGAAACTTATTGGAAGAACAAGAGGGCTGAAAATGAGGCTTAAAAACATATAGGGAAACACTAAGTGTTCACGAGGCTTTAGATAAGGAGCTTAGATTTGATAAGCAAGTAATAGAAGCCTTCACTAAGTCCTTAAATTAAAAAAGTTATAATTCATATTGCAATAAATCTAAGTGAGAAAACAGATTAAGAAACTATATGAACCCCCAAATGCATGGCAAAATAAAAAATTTTAAACTTCTGCAACTGGGTTAGATGGTAATTGTCTCTCCATAAATGTTTTGTAGGTTTGAGTCTCTAAAGGAACAAAACTCAAGAATGAAAAATAAGGCATGATGGAGAGAGTGTTAACTGATGAGGTCTGACACATAAAGCAAAGTCCATTCCTTCCTAAGAAGCTAAGGAATAGACTCTATTACCTGGCTTTATAAAAAGGTCAGAATAAATTTGGGTGGACTTGTCTATACAAGCAGTAGAATTTGTCACATCCATCATCAATTGAAAATGTTACAATAGGATAAAAAGCTCAATTGGCCAAAAAAACACAGAGTATATACCAAGCTTGTAACCAAGGGGAACAGAATATATTGACAGTGGCAGGCTGGCATAAGGCTAGCCAATAACAAGTTTCAATATATGAAACAGTGTGATATTTCTGGATCCTAGCAGCAATATTTCAGCATCCTCCCAAAAAAAATAATAATAATAAAAATAATATTAACAAAACAAAGCCAAAAAAGCCTCAATTGAAAAGATCAAATTCTTAAAAACAAAAATAAGTGTGTTTAAAATATATGTTACTGCCAAAACCCGAACCGCAGGAAGAACTGATAATGGCCGGCCATTATCACCAATGGCTGGTACCAAACAGCCAAAACCCGAAATGTTGATGCGTAAGAAGTTCCTTTCAGGCAATGGCCAGCTATTCTCATTAATTTCCAAGCTCCGGTGGCAAAAGATCATTTCTGAAGATTGTCTGTGTCTTTACGTATATGCAGTACACTCGTGGCGATCAGTGAACACGTCGTGAATGGAAACGAAACTGTAGGCGAGCTTCTGCGTGTTGCTCACTCAACACCTCCTCCATTCAAACGAACCGTCCCACTCCTCAGTCAGTTTGGCTTCTAAAACTGGAAAGCAAAAGTAATGGGAAGTAACTTTTAGCTAGCGGAGCTTAGCCATCCCGGATAATGGCCTGCTAAACAGAGCTTCTGCCGCTGCCACATCTGTATTTCGGGTTTTGGCCACTCGGTGCCAGCCATTATCAGTTCAGCCCACAATTCGGGTTTTGGCACGCTCCAGAGTCAACATCACTGAAATAATCCATTTAAGAATGTAAACAAATTCTGTCTAGCTTACCTCAGTTAGTTCTTCTATAGTAGCTCCTCCTGACTTTTTAGCAACTTTCTCTTCTATTGTAGGTGGAGGTGCAGGCTTTAGGTTTGGCGGTAAAGGAACACCAGCCTTAGCACACATGGCAGCTGCATTAGCTTTGGCTATTTCAAGTAATTGAGCCTTATCTGGAAGAAGAAAAATATAAGGAATTTTCCTATAGGCTTAACACTTTGTATTATCTAAAATCTTATATGGTAACAAAATTAAAGGCATCAGTTTTCTGCCCTAACATATAACTGTGATCAAATCATTCCTTGGCTGAGTAAATGACCCGAGTAAGTTGACATTTAGCTTCCCATTCAAATACTATACAAAATAGCATACAACATTCTACCACACACTCTGACACACATACACGGCAGAGCCCTCTTTATTTTCCAAAATTATGATGCCCTTAAAATTACTTTCCTTTTAATGTCATTTTAAATCACTCTTTAAGCCCAAGTTCAAGTGCCAACTCTTCTAATAGGCCTTAAGTCAGAATTTAACACTTCTCCAATGTGCTCCCCAAAGTGCCTTACCTACACCAGTACTTACAGTAATCATCACATTCTACTTTTTTTGGCAGGTTACTATTAATAAGAGAGACATATATGCATTTTATCCATGTCTCTTCTACCAACTTGTAATCACTTCAAAGATGTAATTCTATGAATAAAAACAGAACTCAACTTTTGTTGAACTGAATGCATTTTCCCTTATTGTTCTATTAAGGGCCTACTTTAGACAACCCTGACCTAGAAATGTCCAATCTACTAAGATAATGATAAATCATCCAGCAGGTAGTCATGCACTATCCATCAAGTTTTAATCATCCCTGCACAGTTCTTAAATCAAGAGGAACTAGAGCATTTTACTTTTAAAGGCAGATTATTAAAATACTAAAATCACTTTAATGAATTTAACTTGTTTTGCTAGTATCAGCCACCCAGCTAAAAAATAACTCCCCACATGCAAAATTCCCTACTCACTTCCATTCTTTATCCATTATACCAATCAGAATTACCTTCACACAGATTTAACAGCCCTGTGTTGCCATTTTCAGATATGTAACTTATTTTAAAAAAAGACTAATTTTAGGCTTATATGCAAGATTCTGTATTGGAATACATACAACAAAACAATCAAGCATATACCAGCCTTGTCGTTAACTAGACTTGTACTTTCCATCTTTAGTTATGGAAGATAGTTGAAGCAAACTAAAACTTTCAAGTATGAAAACATCTTGGTTCTAATACACTCCAAAACAGGTCTTTTTAACTCCAATTATAAATGTACTTATCACTACACAATTTTCAAACACAAGCAAATCTAATTACCGCTGACCCTTGAACAACAAGGGTTAAAGGCGCTGGCTGACCCCTATGTAACTTGAAAACTGCATATAACTTTTGATTACCCAAAAACTTAACTACTGATAGTCTACTGATAACTACTGATAACATAAACAGCGGATTAACACCTATTTTGTATATGTATTTACATGCTTCGTGCTAAAGAAAAAATTTTAAACCATAAAGAAAATACATTTATACTACTACTATGTTATTTATCAAAAAAATCCACACATAAGTAGACCCATCCAGTTCAAACCCATGTTGCCCAGGAGTCAACTACAGAAACTTAAAGACAGAAATACTTATCCTAAACCAATAACCCAAAGGATTCCACTTGACTTAAAGATCAGAAAAAAATTACTTAAGTCATTCTCTATTACAATGCCATTAAATTTTAAAAAGACTTACTTAAATCTGTCAGACGTTTAGGTGATCTGCCTCTTTCAGAAGACCTGGATCGTTTACGACGGATGGGAGATCTGCTAAACCTTCTTCTCAAGGGTGTTCGTGATCTCCTTAATCTTACTGGTGAGATACTAAAGCTTCGTCTCCTTACCACAGACCTTGATCTTCTCCGGCGGCTAGGGGTGCGGCTCCGGCGGCTAGGGGTACGGCTCCGGCGGCTTGGGGTGCGGCTGCGGCGGCTTGGGGTACGGCTGCGACGGCTTGGGGTGCGGCTGCGGCGGCTTGGGGTGCGGCTGCGGCGGCTTGGGGAAATACTAAAGCTCCTCCTCCCCACAGATCTAGATCTTCTTCGACGACTTGGAGTGTGACTCCGACTCCGACGACTTGGGGTGCGACTGCGAGCTCTAACTGTTTTCCGGTTATCCCTGGAACTTGATCTTTTTCTTTTTCTTTCCCTGGACTTCGACCTGTGCTTTGGAGATCTTTTACGCTTCTCTTTTGATACAGATCGCCTTCCTCTGGACTTTGACCTTGACCTGCTGCTCCTCCTCCTGCGCCTTGAACGGGACCTTGAACGTGTTTGAGAGCGATGAGACTTGGACTTAGATGATCTCTTCCTTGCCCTAGAACGAGATTCACTGGTACGCTTGCGTGATTTGTGTTCAGAAGACTTGGAACGCTTACTTCGAGATCTTAACGAAGAGTCTCTTTTCTTCTCTTTCTCACCTTTGTCTCGGTTTTTGTTTTTCTTGCTTTTCTCATGTGTATCCTTAACTTTTACAAAAATTTCATAATCATCTTTTTCCTCTGAAGACGACTCTGAAGCTCTTTCTGGTATACTGATTACAACTGGACTGGCAGCAGATTTGTCACGTTCAACCTCACTTGCAAGTAAAGGTCCTTCAATACCAGCTCTAAGGCTTGTAAGGCGTTCCATGTCCTTAGGAAGTAACGGTCTCACTAAATCTGCTTCATTAATATCATCAATATTGGCAGAAAATCCCGAATCAGACAGTATCTCTTTAGTAGGGAGAGGTACTTCTTTATCTTCTCCACTACTTTCTTTAGGACTGAGAGCAACTGCTAATGTCTGGTCACAGTCTTTTATAGATAATGGTCCTTCCGCATCCTTACTAATAAAGTTATTAGATGGTAAATCAAGATGAATGTCTTTAGCAGGCAAAGGTCCCTCTATGTCAGCTTCACTACCACCACTAGGGCTAGTGGAAATTATCATGTCATGTTCAGTATCTTGAGTAGTTAATGATACTTCAACGTCATAATTACTAACTGAACCAAGAGCAGATACTGTGGCAAATTCAATACCCTTACTAGTTCCCATTGCATCAGGTTCAAGAGCAGGGGGACCAGCAGAAGACAGAGTTCCTCCATCAGCTTCACTAACACTAGAACAGGTATCCAATACTGGGCATTGTTTAGTCTCACTGATGGACAAAATATTCCCTTCACCAATTTCACCAACAGCACCAGTGCTGGCAGCAGACACTAATGTATTATGCTCCACCTCTTTAGCAACTAAATGATTATTTATATTAAGGTCTATATTTGTACCATGTTCACTTTCGTAAGGGTCGTTCTTCAGGTGTCCTTCAGCATGTGGCTCTTCATCTGAATTCATGGGAATCTCCTGTATGCCAAACTCTGGAGCAAGATTTTGATCACCAGAGAGTAAATTCACTCCTTTTATAACACTAGACTCCAGTATCATTGGTGTAGACTCTAAAACCATCTTAGTTGGTATTACTTGGGTCTGCTCTGAGACAGTAACAGCAGGCTCTGAAATTATCACAGTGGATTCTTGGACAGAAACAGATGGTTCTGAAACAACTGCATTAGGCTGAGGGACCGACACTGCTGGTTCCAGGCCAGGCACAGCGGGCTCCAGGGTAGAAACAACTGGCACAGGAGTGGTAACATGCTCTGACTCGGCCAAGGCCAGGGTCTCAGGGACAGCCTCAGCAGGTGGGTCTGGAACAGCCACAGCTGTTGGGTCTGCGATAGCCACGGCTGGGGTCTCCAGGACTGCCACAGCTGGGGGCTCTGGAACAGTCCCAGTTGGTGGCTCTGGGACAGCCACAGCTGGAAGCTCTGAAACAGCCATGGCTGGCAGCTCTAGAGTGCTCTGTGATGGCTCTGGATTAGTTGCAGCTGGCTCTAAGAGAGACAGAGACACCTCTGGGGCAACATGTCCTGAAGCTTTCATGGAATCAAAGGTCTCTGCCGTCTCAGGCGTAACTGAAGACTCTGATGTTAATACAGTTGGTTCAGCTGACATTATGGGAGTTTCAGATACCATGTAAGTCACTGCTCTCTCTGGAACAACTTGATGTTCTTCTGCTACTACAGCAGACTCTACAGGTGTTGTTGTAACTGAAGACTCTGGCTCTAATGGTGGTTCTGGAACAGTCACAGCAGCCTCTGATGCTAACACCGAAGGATCTGATGCTGACACCGAATAATTAGCAGGCAATGCCGAAGGCTCTGAAATCTCATTTTGACTCACAGAAGGTTCAGAGAGCGACACAGACTCTTCAGGAGGTAATGCTGGCACCTCAGTAGGCCAAGTGTTTTCAGCTGTTAATGCTGACTGCTCAGTAGGTAATGCCGGACCCTCTGGTGGTTCCTCAGGAGGCAATGGTGGTGTCATTGGCGGCTCCTCAGGTGGCAATGGTGGCATTGTTGGAGGCTCTTCAGGAGGCAAAGGTGGCACCATATATGCCTCCGTATATGTATCAGTATAAGAATCGGTGTAAGAATCAGCTGCCATAGACATCATTGAACGATCAGCAGTGTAAGATGACATCATAGATCGGTCAGCTGCAGAGTACGATGACATCATAGACCGGTCAGCAGCAGAGTAGGACGACATCATAGACCGGTCGGCACCCATGGACATCATAGATCGGTCAGCCATTGGGGACATCATGGAGCGCTCGTAAGCTGACATCATAGAGCGTTCATAAGCTGACATCATAGAGCGCTCAGCCATAGGGGACATCATAGAGCGCTCATAGGCTGACATCATAGAGCGCTCATAGGCTGACATCATAGAGCGCTCAGCCATAGGGGACATCATAGACCGCTCATAGGACATCATAGAGCGTTCGTAAGATGACATCATGGAACGTTCTGCAGCATAGGACATCATCATAGAACGTCTAGATGCTAACATCAGGGGTCTTGGTGCTAACCTATATGGCCTGGGGGCTATTCTGTAAGACCTGGGTGCTATCCTATAGGGTCTAGGTGACATCCTATAGGGATCAGGAGTTAGTCTGTAGGGATCATGGCCTAATCTATAGGGGTCTTGCCCTAACCTGTAGGCATCATGACCTAACCTATAAGGGTCATGACCTAACCTATAGGGATCCTGAGCTAACCTGTAAGGATCCTGAGCTAACCTGTAGGGATCAGGAGATTTTGAACCCAACATAGCAGAATCTTGGGTACTAGATGCTAACATCTGGGCATCCATGGTACCAGATGCCAACATCTGAGCATCCATGGTGCCGGAGGCTAACATCTGAGAGTCCATAGTGCCTGATGCTAACATCTGAGAATCCATAGAGCTAGTAGCTAACATCTGGGAATCCATGGTGCTGGTTGCTAACATCTGGGAGTCCATGGTGCTGGTTGCTAACATCTGGGAGTCCATGGAGCTGGTTGCTAACATCTGGGAGTCCATGGAACTGGTTGCTAACATCTGAGAGTCCATGGAACTGGTTGCTAACATCTGGGAGTCCATGGAGCTGGTTGCTAACATCTGAGAGTCCATGGAGCTGGTTGCTAACATCTGGGAGTCCATGGAGCTGGTTGCTAACATCTGGGAGTCCATGGAGCTGGTTGCTAACATCTGGGAGTCCATGGTGCTAGAGGCTAACATCTGGGAATCCATGGTGTTGGACGCTAGCATCTGGGAATCCATGGTGTTGGACGCTAGCATTTGGGAGTCCATGGTGTTGGACGCTAACATATGGGTCTCCATGGTGTTAGAAGCTAACATATGGGATTCCTGGGCCATCAAGGGATCCACTCCTACTGTTACAGAAGTCTCCCCCACTAATGTAGTAGGCAGCTCCTGTGCTACCGTATTATAGGATTCCAGCGCTGTCGTCGAGGGCACCTCCAGGGACTGCGACACGGTCATCGTTGACAGCTCCGTTGTCACCACAGACTGAACAGAGATCTCCAGCGCCACAGTTGCCACAGGCTGCCCAGGCAACTCTGGTGCCCCAGGCTGCCCTGGCAACTCCAGCACCCCTGTTGCCAGAGGCTGCCCCAAAAGCTCCAGTGCTCCAGCTGCCCCAGACTGCCCCGAGAACTCCAGTGCCCCAGTTGCCATGAGCTGCCCAGGCAACTCCAGTGCCCCAGTTGCCACAGGCTGCCCTGACAACTCCAGTGCCCTAGTTGCCGAAGGCAGCCCTGGCAACTCTGGCACCCCAGTCACCGAAGGCTGCCCCGGCAACTCCAGCGCTGTCGTTGCCACTGGCTGTCCTGGCAACTCCAGCACCATCGCTGCCTCAGGCTGCCCCAGCAACCCGGTTGCCGTTGTCACCTCAGGCTGCCCAGGATGTTCCACCGTTGTCATCCCCATAGGCTGCTCCAACTCTGACGTCGTCACAGGTTGTTCGGTCAACTCCATTGCTACTGTTACCGCAGGCTGCCCTGGCAACTCTACCGCTGCTGTCACCGCAGGCAGCCCTGGCAACTCCTGTGCCATCACAGGTGGCTCTGGTACCTCCTGTGGTGGCTCCAACCCCACGGATGGTGCTGGAAGCCCTGGCAATTCCTGCGACAACTGTGGCACTGATGTCGCAGAGGGCCCCGGCAACTCAGGCACTGCCGTTGCAGGGGGCCCTAGCAACTCAGGCACTGGGGTAGAAAGGGGGCCTGGCAACTCTGGCAATGGGGTAGCAGAGGGCCCAGGTAACTCCAGCACTGGAGTCACAGGGGGCCCCTGCAACTCCGGCTTGGAGGTCGCAGGTGGCCCCGGCAACTCCATCACTGAGGCCACCGACGACTCCGGCAGCTCCAACGCTGTGGTCTTGGGCAGCTCCAGCAACTCCTGTGGTCTTGTCATGGATGAATCTGCAATCTCCGATGGTACTTCTACAGGCTGCTCTGGCAATCTGAGCCCTTCAGTTGCGGATGACTCTGGAAAATCCATTGTTGTTGATGTGCTTGGCTCAGGGTGTACCTCAGTAGGTATCTCGGATGATACCACAAGGGTTTCTGATGGCTCTAGCCCTTTTGCTACTGGAGGTTCTAACATGATCTTTGATTGCTCTGGAGGTGTGGTCTCCAAAGATTTCAGCACAGGCTTCATCTGATACTCTGTTGACATTGTTACAACTGGCTCAGGTGACTTTAGCACTACTGATGTAGTAGGCACTGGTGCCGTTGTAAAGGAATCCAGAATCTTTGTCATGGATGGTTCCAGCATGACTGCCACAGACTGCTCTGACTGCACTGAAATTACTGATGTTGATGCAACGGACAGTTCTGCAGTTTTTGTAGCTGGCTTCAGAGTTTCTAAAGTGTGTGGCTCTGATATCTCCATTGATACCACAGGAGGTTCTAACATAACCTCAGGAGATTCACTGGTCTCAGAAAGGCCAAACGCTCTTACAGGATGCTCCAGTGCCATCGTTGAAGGTTCAGAATCAAACTTCAAAAAGGAATCCGATTCTAAATCTATGTTCCCATCATGATGTGATTTCGCCTTTGATTCAGATTCTTCTGGCTGTCTTTTATACTTTTTTTCCTTTTCTTTCTTCTTTTTCTTCTTTTTATTTTTGTGCTTTTTATGCTTCTTTGACTTTTTGGTGGGAATTTCATCAGTAGGATCTGTTTGTACAGACACACATCTACTTTTTCTGGAGGCCTCCTTCAGGTCTGAAATTAAAGAAAATTAATTTTGTCAAGCATTCCCCAAAATAAACTTAGATAATAAATCACATAAAATTTACATTTCATGTTAAGACACCATAGTGTAATGCTTCTTGTTAAGTTAAATAAAGTTACCAAATAAACTATGTTCTCTACAAACCAATTATCTAAAGATTGAAACTTTTCCAATATTTCTTTCTACGACTAAAGTCTGGGTTAAAAACAAATTCTCAGTTTATCACGGAAACTTGAAAGTCACATTAAAATGTATTTAGTTTACTAAACTTATTTACAACTATTTTCTCCAGCTCTCAAATTACAGCAAACTACTTTCAAACTACACTTACAGAGGAAAATCTCCCATTACCAATTGTTAAAATTCCTATAAAAATATACACATTAAATCACTTTATGACTATTTAATAAACCCTATTTATACAGGAAACAACACTGGCTCTGGAACAGACGGGTCTGCTTCTGGATCCTGAATCAATTACCACTCACTAGGTGAATGGACTTGGCGAAATTACTGACACTGTGTCTCCTAGAGTTAGAGGACAAAGTGAGTTAAAAACACACAAAGTACACTGAACAATGCCTGGCACATAGTAAGCCCTCAGCAAACGCTAGTGATTGCTTTTATATAATACACAAAGGGCCGAACAACTAACGTAAAGCAGCAACACGAAACTTGAATTTTATCTCATCACACCCATGTCACATTCTAATAAAAAAACCTTTTCCTTCAACACTCTTCTAAAATTACTAAAATAATCTTAATGTTTCCACTTAAAAAACACGTCACTTCAGGAAAAAAATTCTTATACCCCTTTACATTTAACTTAAGAACACTGCATATCTGAAAGAAAAAATAGCTTTCGACTTTATAACTAGGCTAATTTACTGTAATGCCATTATCAAAATAGATAAATTTTAGTGATCCCAGAAAAGCTGATCAGATATCCAGGCCACTAAGATCATGGGAAAAATGAATTAATACATGACAAGATCCACTCCAAAGCGAAACTATTTTCTACCTCTTATTTATTATGCACCTAATGCTAGTTAGCTAAGTTATAATTCAAGAAAAAGCTGCTACAGCCATGCATCCAAATATAGCTGAAATCTATGTTTTTTTTTACCATATCCTAGATTAAAAATAATACAAATAAAAAATAAAAAACCATACCACCCCATTTCCAAAACTGAAGATAGTTATTTTTGTGGTTGATCATAAATCTTTCATTTCTAAGCTTCAATTATTTAATTAATTCCCCAAACACTAAATATCAAAGCAATGATTTCTCTCCATTCACTGCACTTTTAAGAGGAATAGATGCAAAAACAAGGCAATCTCTGAGCTTGGGCTTTAAAATAAAATTTCCCAGGGTTTTAAAATCATTACAAATTTGGTGGGGCGCCTGGGTGGCTCAGTTGGTTAAGCGACTGCCTTCGGCTTAGGTCATGGTCCCGGAGTCCTGGGACCGAGTCCCACATCGGGCTCCCGGCTCAGCGGGGAGCCTGCTTCTCTCTCTGACCTCCCCTCTCATGCTGTTTCTCTCTCTCTCTCTCAAATAAATAAATAAAATCTTAAAAAAAAAAATCATTACAAATTTGGTCCAGGCTCCTGTATCTTCCAAAACAGACATTTACACAATTGTTCCATGAAAACCCACATTCAAAATCCTGGTAGAGAGTCACTACAAAACTGAATAAAATAAAGTTATAATCCACCAACAAAGCAATCAAGTATCAATGCTCATGTTTCACGTACAACGGTATTTTCAGAGAAGACTTTAAACAAAGTCTTCAATAAATAAACTCAAACTTACTGAGTTTTAGAACTAACAAAATTTTTAAATACCCTGTAGTAAAAAAATAATACTGTTAACTATTTAAAAATCTTAAAGTTTTTGAGACCGCTGATTATCTCCAGCTTACCTGGCTTATATCGTAGTTCTGTATCTAAGACCCCAGAAAGTACTTCCTCTATCTTCTGAACTATTTCTTCATTTGGGAGGCTCCTGGCAGAGGCAGCTGCATCACCTGCCTGGTTTCCTTCATTAGGTGTATTTGTTTCACCATTGAGCTGGCCTTCACTTCTTCCACTTGACAAGAAAAGTTATCAAAATTCATTAATACTTTTACCACACCATATAATATTTATAACTCAACTGATTAGAATAATCTTACATTGTTCACACATTTCAACATTTTGTATTTCTTTCAGATGATATTCAACAGTGCTTCCTTCACCCTATCTACTTAAAGTTGGTACATTTTCACTTTTACACAATCACTTAATTTTCAGAACTATGAAAGCTAAGAAAAAAAGTCTTTAAAACAGCTAAGCTTTTTAAAAAAATAATAAAATATTCCCAGAAATTTAAACTGATTTAGATGTGAGTTACTTGTATATTTATCTCAGGGAAGAAAAACTATAAAGATCACAATCACAAATCCAAAGAAAGATATACTACCTAACATACATGGTATAATATACCATTCTAACATTATGATAGAAACTACAACCACAATAAAACCACACCTGTGCATGGATCACAATCAACATCAACAGTATCAAAGAACGGTTACCACTGACACATTTGAGTAAAAAGGGTAAACTGTAGCCTCTGATCAGGTTTAGACTGATCAAAGTTACTGAAATACCATAAAGTTTAAAAAGAAAAATACATTTATACAATTTTTACCCACTGATCAAGAATCCTGATATTTTCTGTTCAAAAAAACTCATGGAAAACAAATGACATTTATAATAACAGTAAATTAACATAGATGGTTTAATGCGTTTTCAATTAACAGGACCAGAAATCTTGACGTGAGAGGCATGTCATTTACCTAGTAATTTTTACTATTTTTGTGTAAGTAAATAAAATTGTTTTGAAAAATAATTTCAACACATTCAATTTAATTAAAATTAGCTAACAAAACAGATCAATTATGATCCACTACCTGATAAAAGTCTCAATGGTCAAAAATCAAAAAAAAATTTTCAGTAGTTGTTATTTGGGAACACTTGATTTTCTAACACGAGTCACGTAACATTAACATTTACTACTAATAAGAATCATTGGGTTTACATTTCTTAACTCAATTAATCCTAACACAACTCTGGGATTAGCAGTATCATTCTGATTTTACAAATGAGGAAAATGACACACAGAAAAAACCTAACTAAAGTTCACGTAACTATTATTAGGTGAAGCTGTATTCAAAACCAGAGCTCCTACTCTTAACCACCACATATATGTAATAGGTATCTTAACTACTTAAACATCAGCGTCCTTACCCAAACTGATATATATAAAAACAGATGGGGAAATATGGCAAATAAAGCTCACTGAAATGACAAATAAGCCAAAATTTTGTTTTTAGACCACTAATGTATTACATATTAGTTGACAAACTAAATATTCTTCTAATAAGTTTATCTAATACTCTTTTTAGACTTTTGTTTCTGGATCTCTTTTACACTCTTCCTAAGCACTTACACATACATGATCACATTATTAGGGCATTTTAAAACTCAAAGAAGCACAACTTTAAAATCTGTTAAAATAATCATCTTACAGCTATCAGATATTTATCTCAGTTACTGAAAAGGGATGAAAATTTCAAACCACCTAAATATCCAACAATACATTCCTACAACAGAAGTCTATGAAGGCATTAAAAAAAGTCCTAAAAGACAACCGAGAATGTGAAAAAGGTAAGCTTGTTCATGATCAGGTGAAAAAACAACACAAAACAAGATCACACTTCACAAAATATTTTTGTGCATCTGTACACACAAGGAAAAAAATGAAAGAACATAAAAAACATTATGTGGTGGCTTTTCAACTTTCTCATTTTTTCTAAAATTTTTACAATAAAACACTTGTTTTTCAAATACAGGAACTGATTTTTAAAGGTATAAAAGACATTACAATAAACACAATCCTCGCTTGAAACTATCAAAGGTTGCAGAAAAATCATATTCCTTTACCTCTGGACTTTTCTCATCATCTAAAATCACTAACATAGAACAAAATTTTAAACAGCCTTGAAATGAGTGAGCGGATATATTTCCTACTTAAACAATATATCCTGCAAAAGTAGTAATTTTGGCGATACTACATACCATTGCCCCAATAACGCTATGTTAATTTCAGCGCTTAATTTACAATTGCGCTTTCGAATTCACGTATTGCTCTTACTCTCAACTTTTAAAATATAACTAGCAAAAACATTTGAACCCGGAAAAAATATTTACGTTACATAAAGCAAAAATACTCAAAGACAACCACGAAACAACGAGACCAACACCATTTTCCTTTCTCGGTAAACAGCTCTTTGGAAATCTCTTCCTGTTCAAATTTTGTGGAACCAAGGGTAAACTACGTAAAGTCTAAGAGCAACGGCAAAAGTAGCGTGTTGGTCATACATGTCAATTGGGGCGGGAGTAGCAAAAAAAAGAAAAAAGAAAAAAAGACCTAAACACAAAGCCTACTATCTACTTGCCAAATTGAAAGATTACTAGTAATTCGAAGTTCCCTTCCATCCTCACCTCAAACATCTCGTCAAAGTACCTTAACATTAATTTGTTAGCAGCTTTAACTTCAATTTCTAATCCATTAGAATGCTGCCTGGTGGAAGCCACAGGACACCAGGGCCCAAATAATCTAATTAAAGGATCCCGACCCCCCAAATGGTCCGAAGCGTGCAATAATAAAGCGGATTTAAGATTACTCAAGAAACGGCCGTTAGAGACCCTTTCCGGTCATAGGCACCGGCCGGCGAAATCCGCGGAGGCGGAGAGGGGGGAGGGGAAACGCGGCGGCGGCGGAGGAGGAGCTGAGGAAGGAACTAGGCCCGTCTCTGGTGCACAACCAGGCCTACAAGTAACTAAAAAGGAAGAGATGACCAAACGGGAAAAAAGAGTAAGCATCCTAACTCGGTTCTAGAAGAGAGAGTCTGGGGCTACCTCGGAAAAGGCGAAGTTCCTCGCTGGAAAGGGAGGGAGCGGATGGGGGGAGGGGGGGAGGGCCCGGAAAATGGATCCCAGGCCCAGGCGGGGCTGTAGCGGGGCCTGAGGCGAGGAACGACAGCGTCTCTGTAGAAAGGTGCTGTGGAAAGCTACACGGGGCCCTATCGGTCCCTTAGGAGCAGAAGAGTCTGGGAAGCGTTTACCTGGAAAGCTCCTGTTGAATTTCCCGGAATTTACTGACCACGAAAGACCTAAAAATCTGCTCGATGTTGGTCGCCATGGCGTCCGCTCCGTTCTCTCAACTCCTCCTCGCTAGTCCTCCAGGCTCCCAGCATGCCTCGGGAGGAGGCGCAGCGGCCAATTCCGTCTTTCGGCGTCCTGATTGGCTTCTGTGGGAGCGTCCAGACCGGCACGCTCCGCCGCTGGGCCAATCAGTGAGCACGGCCCAGTTCTCCTCCGCTGTTTCTGAGCGGCTGGGGTAGAGGTGCTGACGTTTGCGCCGCGCACGACTATGTCCGCCATGTTAGTGACTGACGCAGGCGCCATTACAGGAGAAGTCTCTTCTGAGACGACTGTGTCAGCTTGTCAGTCTCCCAACAGTGTTTGGGGAGCTTTAAGAGGGTTACTAAATGCTCAAGATTACATAGCATGACAAAAGGAAGCAAGAAGGGCTACGTAGTTTGATACGGGGCCTCCGCCGTTTCTGGGTGGCGCCAAGTTGTGTTTTGGCAGGGAGATGCATCCGGAAAAGCATTAATCAGCGCCCGCCTCCACAGTGATGCGAATAAGAACACGTTTTTACCCCCATCTTTTCCCCATGGCACCCCATAATCGCTTCCCCCCACCCTTTTTTTAAGCACTAGGCCAGAGGTCCTAGGCAGCGTGCGGTTCAAAGTCTGCGCATTCTGGTCTCGTAGGGATACTAAGCGGGTCGGAGACTTTCCGCAGTAGCTGGTCAGCTCTGACTCGTTACCAACAATTAGCTAATCGTGGGTTTAGCATTTTGGCCCTCCCCTTTCACAGAGCTCTAAAGGCTCCTGAGGAGGAATAGAGACGTTACGTGGCTCCGAATACTACAGTGATAAACGCGCAAGGTCCTAGTAGCTTTACTGTGGAGTAAGCGAAGGCCGCGCGCAAGAGCCAAAGGCAATCACACTTGATTACCTCGCTGCGGACATCACGGGCCGCGCGCTGACCAATGGGGTGGCGCACCCGGCCGCGGGGCGGGGCGGGCCGGGGCGGGGCGGGGCGGGCGAGGAGAGGCGCGCGCCGGATTGCGCTGGGCCGACTTCCGGCGCGCGACGGGCGCGCGGGCTGCGAGCGCGCCGACGAGCGTGCCAAGTGCGAGCGGCGGAATCGCCCTGTGCAGGTGCAGAACCCTTCTCCGGTTTTAAGTAAAGTACATTTATGCTTTGATTTGGGGATTTAATATCAGGAATTGGATGAAACTGTAGAAACTGGTTTGGCTGTAGGAATTCTCGTCTTGTTTTTAAATGCCGTGGGTGGGGGTTGGCCATGTGCTTTTCACCTCTTTTAACTGAGGTTTACATTGGATCTTCCACTTTCCCTGCCTTATAAAATGTCGGGCCTTTTTGTATCTTTATGCCTTTTTAAGGTCCTAACCCTGAATTGCATATTTTCTCTTTATGCACCCAGTCTGTAGTCTACTTAGTCCACTTTTGTGATTGGTTTCTGCTGCATATTATTCCCCAAGTCCTTTGCAGTGGCTTTACCTGGCTTTTATTCTCGTTTTTAGTTACCCATTTAGATGACTGAGGCCCACGAAGGTTAAGTTCCTCAGGGTATCCCAGCTAGTAAGGGACAGTCCCAATCCAAACCAAAGCACTTTGGAGGCCAGGGCTCCTAACCACTCCTGGTGTGGATTCCTTCAGGCTGAGGGCTAACGCTATTTCTGTGATCCACGGTAGTAACTAGGACAGTTTCCCTTCAGTGCCTCTCCTATTCAAATTAAGTGTATTTTTTCCCTAGATTTCAGAAAAAAAACTCTGCTTATTTCAGGTATTTCAATACACGTGGCAAGTCTTTTCCGTTAAAATAGCTTTGCCTCTCTGAGACAATAGGTTAGCAAATTTTTTTTTCTTCAAGTTTTCAGTGATCATAATCTCATTTGTTAAGAGTATCTGAAGCACAGTTGCACACATTGGAATCCAGGCTTTACTTCCTGTTAGATATGTGACCTACAGCAAGTTATTTAACCTGATTGGACCTCAGTTTCTTCTCTGTAAAATGAGGTGGTTATAGTATCTGCCTCACAAAATTCTTAAGATTAAGTGAAGTAATTCGTGAAAAGTATTTAGAATAGCATCTGGCACAAAGTAAATGCTCAAAAATTGTTTTTTGTATTATCATCTTAGATTTAAGTATAATCCTAGCATCACACAAGAAGTTACTGATTTCAGTTTGCCTTCTACATCATGGAATGCCTTCTAGAGATTAGTAAATTAGTGTGACAAAGTATTCCTTTGGCTTTTCATTCCTGTTAGTATTTCTTCCTGTCCCTAATGTATGAATTTATGTAAAAGTAACAAAATATGAAAACATTTACTACTGCTGAGTGTCAGAAATTATATTAGCTGTTTATAAATGTCATTTCAGTTAACCCTTAGGTAGCCTCTTAAGGCAAGTTCTCCTATTTCCATCTTTTAAGATGTAAAGAAATTGAATTAGAGATTGTAAGAGCTTAGCCAAGGTCACAGTGCTCACTTGAGTTAAGTGTTGCATCCATCCTGCTAAGAATCAAATGCCAGAGCCAAAGTGAGACATGTTCAAGTTTGATTTTGCCTTCTCTACCAACTTCCTAACATATTACACTGACTTCTTAAATCAGGAGTCAGCAAACTATGCCCCGCCCCCCCCACCTGTTTTTGTACATTTCACCAAATAACAATTTTTGCATTGTTAAATGGTTGGAAAAAAGGATATTTTTTATGACATGTGAAAATTATATTAAAATTACAGTGTCCATAAAGTTTTATTGAAACACACTCATGCTTATTTTATGTAAGCTTCTGGTAGCTTCTTATCGCTTGGAGCAGAACATAGGCAAACTATGACCTACCGCCCACTGCCTATTTATGTAAGGTTTTACTGGACATTGCCATGTTAATCCATTTCTATATTGTCTATTGCTGCTTTTATGACACAGCAGCAGAGTTGACTTGTTACTTATAGAGATTGTATGACTCTCAAAGGTGAAAATATTTACTATGTGGTCCTTTTACAGGTCCCAGTCTTAAATATTTCTTTCAACTTATAATGTTAAAGTCTATTATTTATAGTATCACAAGGCTTAAAAGCAGGTACTTTAAATTTGGGGTCTAAATTTGCAATATTAGGATTCATGTTTAACTGAGGCTTGATGATTATAAATCTTTTAAAAGTGGAAAAGTGAAGCCTAAAGAAGGATGATTATTCATAGGAGATTTTTTTTCCCCCCCAAAATCAGGTTAAGTCACCATCTCATTCCTTAACCTAGCTCTAGGCGGGTCTGCCTCATTTTTAAAATACCTCCCTTGGGGCCCCTGGCTGGCTCAGTTGGTAGAGATGCGACTCTTGATCTCAGGGTCGTGAGTTCAGGACCCACGTTGGGTGTAGAGATTACATACATGCATACCTCCCTAATCCTTATGAAGTATAGTCGTCTCAAATTAGGAGTCCTAATTTTTCACAAATGAATCTTTGGAATATTTATATTTAAATATTTAGAAATTGTGATTTCTAAAGTATGTGCATTCTGAAATAACAACTGTGGCTTTCTTTTTGCAGCTTTTATTTTCCTTTTGAATTCCTGCTTTGCAAACAGAGCAATGGCAGCCCAAGTACTTGTAATTGGCAGTGGAGGAAGGGAGCACACACTGGCCTGGAAACTTGCACAGTCTAATCATGTCAAACATGTGTTGGTTGCCCCAGGAAATGCAGGCACTGCCTGCTTGGAAAAGATTTCAAATACTGGTAATCCTCTTTTAAAGTGGAGAGTAATTGTTAATAATTGTAAATGATAAACTGTCAACTATATCTGTTCTTTATAAGGTCGATAGCTATTCAGATCTGAATGTTTTTCTTAACCTTAAAATTTATGTGGTAATTTGAATACTTGCCTTATGTTGTAAATTTTAGGTATCTTGTTCAGAGTGTGGCATTTCTTTATCTTAAATTACTTTAAACCTTACAAAATACACCCATTGAAAAGGTCACAAGTGCCTGAGGTTAAAGCAATTTGATGTGTATTTTGGAAATGAAAAGTTGAGCAGTGCTAGTAAATGTAAGTTTTGGCAATTCTGAGTCCATAATAGACCTCAACCTTTATCTCTTTCACTGGCAAAAGTGAAAAAATGATCAGTTCTTACGCTACATTAAATTCTTTAGTGGCTTCCTGTAGTACTTAGTAAAACTCAAACTCCTTAACATTCCTTTCAAAGCCTTTGCAATCTGGCTTCTGCCTGACTTTCCAGCCTAATATTTTATATCCTTTGTTTTCTTTTCACTATGTTCTGTCCATGCAGTCCTGCCAGTTTCCCAAACAGAGCTGCCTTGAATTTGGTATTTGTTTGTTTCCACCCCTAGCATGACTGGCTCCTCATCATTCAGGTCTTAGTTTATGTGTTATCTCCTCAAAGAGGTCTTTCCTATAGTTTCTACGTAAAGCATGCCCCCTCCATTTCATTTGTTTCCAATCATGAACAATTATATGTATTTACTTTTATTATTTGTGTATCTTTTCTATTGTGTATTTCCTATCTTCATTTCCTTGCTAGAGCAAGCTCTAGAATGTAAGCTACATGAGGGCAAGGAACACTTCTGTCTTGTTTTTGCATCGTGTGCATCATGCCTGGTACCCTATATGGCACTTTATGGAGAAAACATAGACCCAACAAGCCACAAATTGGAAGAAAATAATTGCATATATAGGACCAAAATAATAAAGAAAAAGATAAATAATAAAGTATCTGCTTCCCTGGGATCTTAGCTCTGTGGGTGAGGTATTATATGCATTTATTGAAGAATTGGTACATTCTATCTAGATGTAGTTGATGTTATACAGGCCAGCCCATGAAAATCTCCCAGGATTGCCATGAGACTGCTACCACTTGCAGCAACAGGTTAGGTGTGTCCTCTTTTCTCTTGCCACTCTCTGTTGTACAGAGGTTGTTGGCTCTGCTCAGCCCAGTTGTATTTGCAGGTACTAACCCAGAGTGCATGGTACTCCATCCTTAGCCTACTCAGGCAGTTCCTATAGATTGAGAACTCTACTCTTTCTGCACTTATCCCCAACACATCACAAATGTCACAGAGTAGTTTAAGACTTCGGACAACTTAAGAATGGTGGTCCAGGTACAGTGAAGCAGGAGGGTGCCTATAGAACCAACACATCAGTATATGGTTGATCCTGCTGCTAGTTATTTAGAATTCCATTGAGAACATTTTCCTGGCTTATAGATTGAAGTAAGCTAGGTTACTTCATTCAGGGGGCGCCTGGGTGACTGAGTAGGTTGAGCATCGAACTCTTGGTTTCCGCCCAGGTCATGATCTCAGGGTCATGAGATCTAGCTGTGCTTTGGGCTCTGCGGGGAGTTGAATTCCCCTCTCCCTCTGCCCTCCATGCCCCCCCACTCCCACCCCCCCACCCCCCGTGCTCCGAGCGTGCACGCTCTCTCTCTGAAATAAATCTTTAAAAATAAATAAAATTGTCATTCAGTTCTTAGCTTACCCATCTCTGCACAAAGACCCTTCCAGCTCAACCAGAAATAGCCTCTCAGTTCACCTGATATCATGAGATTTGCCTAATTTGTTCACACTTGGTTTGTTTTTGTTTGTTTTGTTGTTTTTTTGTTTGTGCTTGCATATTTATTACCAAACATTCCCATATAAGCATCCTAAGCATAGGGACTCTATCTTAACATCTTAACTCAGTATCTACCACATAGTGGTTCTCAATAAATCTTGAGTAAATGACATTAAAAGGCAGTTTCTTAGTATATTCTGTGGGACATTTTTTGTTTACAATCAGTGTGACATGAATACCATAGTCAAGATACTTTAATACCTCTTTGGGAAACTTCCTGGTATTTTCATCTAACTAGCAATAGTAATCAAGGACTGAGCTTTGTTGGTTAGCCTAATGTAGTATGCTCTGAATTTCCCATGGTAAAACTATCATCTGTCCCCATAAAAGAAAACAATAGTTAGTAAGCATTTCAAAGTATAGTACTTATTTTTCAGCATGACTGTTCTATTTAAAGAATGTTTGTATCAAGTGAGGTGGGATGTTTTTTCTATTCACAGCCATCTCAATCAATGACCACACTGCCCTTGCTCAGTTCTGCAAAGATGAGAAAATTGAATTCATAGTTGTTGGACCAGAGGCACCTCTGGCTGCTGGTAAAGTTCGTTTCTATTTATTGTTACAGTATATGAAATGCCAACAGGAGCTTAGAGATCCTCTAAGCCAATTCATTTTGCAGATGAGGATTTCTACTTTCATACCACATTGGAAAAAGAGCTTTCACCTTCTTGAAATTTATGGATTCTACATTTTTTCCCTGACACAATAATGTGATGAATGAAAGAGCACATTTGCAACTGTGGAAAATATTTTAAATTTTTATATTCTGCTCTGTTTTGGTGTCTTTGACTCTAACAAATAACTTTTGCTGGATTTGAATCACATGTTAGTAACGTTTTTGTTTATATCCAGTACACAACATGAAAAACTTATTCTCTGCCACTACTCATCTGCCTTATGTCAGTGTAGATTTAGTCTAATCCTGATTCTTCAGAGTCAAAAAACACCTTGGTTCACCTAAAGCTGCTCATTTCCATCAATAGGAATTGTTGGGAACCTGACATCTGCAGGAGTCCGATGCTTTGGTCCCACTGCAGAAGCAGCTCAGTTAGAGTCCAGCAAGAGATTTGCCAAAGAGTTTATGGACCGACATGGAATCCCAACTGCACGGTGGAGAGCTTTCACCAAACCTGAAGAAGCCTGCAGCTTTATAATGAGGTAGCTAGAAGACTGCCTGTGAGGGGCAGTTGTTTTGTTAGAATATTTAAATATACAGGTCACTTTTGTGTCACAGGTTTATAGTAAGATAATCATGGGGGGAAAACTCATGCTGTGTAGGTTGCCTTTTTCCAACATCAAAATAAAATGGGACTCTATGCATGTATAGTTGTACAATCTTGTGGCCTTGCAGAAAGAAGAATATTTTTAATACTGAAGTGTTTCTAGGGGAAAAGATGTATTTGGTTTAGCAGTCTTGCACTCCTCTTATGGTCAAACTAACAAACACAGTGGCATCTTACAACATAAAGGATACTGATTCTTTCATAAATAATTAACTGGGTTGAAGAATCATCACTTGGCCTTCTGCCATTGCCATGTAGATCTAAATCTTAAGACTAAACATTCTTGTTCTCTGTTATATCAAAAATATGAAGCAATTAATGAATGATGATAGACACATGCCTTTGCCCTTTTTTGTTAACTTCTCCCTTTTACCTGGTATGTTTTCCTTTTAGTTGAGTCAATTTCATTCTTTATTTATTCATTCTTCATCCTACAGGGTTTCTTAGACAATGAATGTTATTATTTCCTTGTAGCCAGATGCCTTGGGTAAGTAACAATTTTGTTACTTACTTTGGGTAAGTCTCCTTCTAGATCTCCAGTCCCACCCGACAGAAGAAATTACCAAGGACAGTTTCTTCTGTGTACTTCCAAAAATGACTTGTGTATCCATGCTTATGATGGTCTTATAGTCACATCTTCTACTGGAATGAGTATAATCCACTGCTTTGTTCTTAAGGATCCTTCCATACTTACTGCTTTTTTCTTCCAAAGATGTTGCCTGTATGATCTCATGATAAGTGAGAAAAGCAAAATTGTATGTACCATATGATCATAACTATAAAGGAATACATAGAAAAAAAGTCCCGGTGGGAAGTATATCAAAATGGTGTTGGTATAAGTAATTTTTTTTCTGCTTTTTGGTGGTTGCTATAGCACATCATTACATCTCAGAGCACTTTAAGCTTTTGAATTTAAGGATTTATTGGATGTTGAAGATTACTCTGTCTTCACAGTGCAGACTTCCCTGCTTTGGTTGTGAAGGCCAGTGGTCTTGCGGCTGGAAAAGGGGTGATTGTTGCCAAGAGCACAGAAGAGGCCTGCAGGGCTGTGCAGGAGATCATGCAGGTAGGTGGTTCCTCTGGAAAAGTCACACTGTGTTGGATACTCCTTAAGTTTATGAAATGTTGCTCAAGATAAGGAGAACCTGTCTAGCAAACACACAGGTAAGTTGTTTTTTTATAATACCATGTATTAAAATCCATCTCTATAAAAGGGTTTTTGCAGATCTACACTGATGGCTAAACCACCATGCTATTCTTTGGAAGTAAGTTCTAGCATGCTTTGTTGTCTGCTACGGAAAGGTAGAAAATCCTCAGACTACGGAAATTCAAATTCTCAACCGTCCATGGAGACAAAAGTATTTGTCCTTAGTGTCCCAGGTCTAAGAGAAGTGAAGCAATGAATTAAGATACTTTTCTTTTACCATCCATCTTGGTGGTTTTTCACCCTTACAGAAATCTATTTTCAAAGGCATTCTCTAGTATAAAGGTAGCAGGCAAGCATATCATAATTATAATCAGACATAAGAATTAAGTAGTAAGGGTGAAAATATCTTTTTCTATTACATGATTGGAAACTGGAAAGCCAGATCCCCAGAAAAGTGTTAATGATATGTTCATTTCATCTGTACCAGTGTTGGCTCTGCATTATTGCCACTTGTCAAAGTAAGAAACATTCATATGGGGCACCTGGCTAGAGATTACTAAATAAATAAATAAACTTTTAAAAAATTAAAGTTTATTTAAGTAATCTCTACACCTGATGTGGGGCTCGAACTCCTGACCCCAAGATCAAGAGTCACATGTTCTTCCAACTGAGCCAGCCAGGCGCCACAAATAAATAAACTTTAAGGAAAAAAAAAAAACATTCATATGTTCCTTTGAGGCTCTCAGAAAAGGAAGAGGAAATCACAATACTAGTGAATTGGTTCATAATACAAATGGTGAAAAATGACAACAGCCCATTGAGTAAATATTAAAAGCTTTTTTTTTTTTTTTAATGTACAACAAGGATAGAGCTTATGGAGCAGCTGGAGAAACAATTGTCATTGAAGAACTTCTTGAAGGAGAAGAGGTGTCTGTATGTATATCCATCTTTTTGGCTTTTATAGAGTAGGGGAAGCTGTATTATATACTCCAGTGATAATGGAGTGAGCCCCAGAAAGACTTGATTTATTCTGGTTCCTTCATCTGAAAGCATAAACCCAGCACTTACAAAGGAATTTGTATATGTTTAGTATTTTGGATGCAAGTGAAAAAAGGAATTTATCATCTTTTAATCATGCCCTGTGTATCAGTAGAGGACTTGGATTTTTATCCCGTATTATTTAAGGGGGGTAAGGTTGAAATACTTCACTTAGAGAGCAGCCTGACTTTTTTTCCTAATTGGCTCAAGAATTACAGATCCTTCAGAAGTTAGAATGTTCTGATTCTTGATGTAGATAGCTTAGGCTTATTTATGTTTCAACTCACTTTAAAAAAAATTTTTTTTTCCCGAGAAGAGTTAAGGTACATATGGTTCCCCTCATTAAATTTTTTTTTTTTTTACTTTTTTGTCATTTAAGATAAGTGGACTATTTTCTTTCCTCTACAGTGTCTGTGCTTCACTGATGGAAGGACCGTGGCACCCATGCCCCCAGCACAAGACCATAAGCGATTGCTGGAGGGAGATCATGGCCCCAACACAGGGGGAATGGGAGCCTATTGTCCAGCACCTCAGGTACTTCCCGCAGGCCCAGCTGAAGTTCAGTAGTCATTGTTTAAGTCTTCGCGAAGAGCTCTTGGACCATACTTTTCTGTCTGTTTTCTGTACATGATATTACTAATCAGCAATTTGGATTTCCTGTTAAATGAAAAGTATCTCTTCTAGCCTCACTCTAAAACAAACCTTTTCTAAAGTCTGAAGAATTAAGTATGGATTGAACAGATCCTTCTAGGTCTTGCTCTCTACACGCTGTATTTAACCCATGAGAGCCAATTACAGTATAAAATTATTTTTTATTCATCTTTGGATATCCAAGGTCCAACACATAAGTGCTTAATAAGTGTGTGTGTGTCTGTGTGTATGAGACAGAGATGAATTGAGAACCAAGTCAGACTATAATTTGTTTTTATGGTCTCTGTACTTCATGGCGGGTACATAAAGTATGTTTCCAAACAATTTCTGGATAGTTTTTTATAAGAAATCTGCATCGGGTGTCTTATAAGTAGAACTAGTACTTCAGAAACTCACCCATTCTTTTCATTTATGATAGTCAGTGGTTGTTTATGCTGATAATATAGTGCCTTGTACACATTTTTCTTAATTAAGAGATTAAAAACTGGATTTACTTTAAGCTGTAAGTATTAAAACTACTATTTGGTAAAAGTGATTTTAGTTTAAGAACCATCTCTAGGGGCACCTGGCTGGCTTAGTCGGTGGGGCATGTGACTCTTGGTCAGGGGGTTTTGAGTTCAAGCCCCACTTTGGGTGTAGAGATTACTTAAAAATAAAATCTTTGAAAAATAAAATATATTTTTTTTAAATTATCTCTAAGTCTCATTTTTACAATTAAATTTATAAACTCTCAGATTCTTTATCAGCTTATGAAATAGGCATAGATATACCAGAAGGATACAAAAGGGCCTCAAAGTGGTAGAGGAACTTTTTTCATTTTTATTATTATGTTTTAGGAAACTATTTTTAGTGAGTTTTAAGTGTGTACATGTTTGAGAATCTATAGGTTTAGTAGTAAAAGGTGATTTAACATTTAGTCCTGAAATGGCAGTGGACACTGATCAGTAAATATATAATCTAACTTCTGCTTATGATAATTTTTTTCCCTCAGAAGTCGTCTTTCCTATTTTATAAGAATAAGACTACTTACTTGATAGAGTCAATGTGAGGATTTAAAAGCTTATGAATTTAAAGTGCTCAGCCTAGCTGAGGTAGTAAAAAATAATCGTTCTCACTATCTCCTTTCATTGTCCCATATAGTACTGCTTACAAGATTTTTTTTTTAAGGATTTTATTTATTTATTTGACAGAGAGAGACAACGAGAGAAGGAACATAAGCAGGGGGAGTGGGAGAGGGAGAAGCAGGCTTCCCACGGAGCAGGGAGCCCGATGGCGGGGCTCGATCCCAGGACCCTGGGATCATGACCTGAGCCGAAGGCAGACACTTCACCGACTAAGCCACCCAGGCACCCCATGATTTTTTTTTTTTTTAATACCCAGTTACATTTAAATGTTTCTGTATGTTCCCCAGGTTTCTAAGGATTTGTTCCTGAAAATAAAAAATACCATTCTTCAGAGGACAGTGGATGGCATGCAGCAGGAGGGTATGCCATACACAGGTGAGCACATCGATGTCATTGTGGACATTATTCTTAGAGTGACTTTACACCTTGACAAAACTTCCCCAGTTTCTCTTTTTTCACCACCTTTTAATTGACGACTCTTGTAACTTTTGCCATAGTTAGTGCAGAACCTCGAGTATTAGTAACTTATATTCTAATTTTCAGTCACAGTACAGTGTTTTCATTATAGTTTGGTTTTGTTTTTGTTTCCTTTTCAATGAAGGTGTTCTCTATGCTGGTATAATGCTGACCAAGGATGGCCCAAAAGTTCTGGAGTTTAATTGCCGTTTCGGTGATCCAGAGTGCCAAGTGGGTAATACTTAAAGATAATATACTTTGTAGATGTGTGTTTTTTTGTTTTGTTTTTTTTTAAGATTTTATTTATTTATTTGACAGAGAGAGACACAGCGAGAGAGGGAACACAAGCAGGGGGAGTGGGAGAGGGAGAAGCAGGCCTCCCGCGGAGCAGGGAGCCCGATGCGGGGCTCGATCCCAGGACCCTGGGACCATGACCTGAGCTGAAGGCAGATGCTTAACGATTGAGCCACCCAGGCGCCCTAGATGTGTGTTTTTTAATCTCGGGATTTATCAGCCTCGAAATAATTACCTTTAAGGAATATATGCAAGTTCTGCTGGTGTCTCAGTGAATACGTTGTCTAGGGAGAACTAAAATTTCTCTCAGTTGCCATGTTGATTATGTTTTTCCAGGTGATCCTCCCACTTCTTAAAAGTGATCTTTATGAAGTAATCCAGTCTACCTTGGACGGCCTGCTCTGCACATCTCTGCCTGTTTGGCATGAACACCGCACTGCCATAACTGTCGTGATGGCAAGTAAAGGCTATCCAGGAGACTACACCAAGGGTGTGGAGATAACAGGTGAGGATCTGAGAACAAAAGGGGGAATTACAGTGTGACAAGTGACCAGCGTTACAATAGGCCTTCCTCCCATGCTATGCTTTGCTCCTTTTAGGGGGCATAAGGCCATCAGAAACCTTCCAGGGTTTTTTTAACCATGTTGGATGATAGTGTGCAAATGTCCAAAATGACATTTTGGACTGTCATCCATTTCCCTTCCTGCACAAGGAAGACCTGTATGGGCCTAGCCAAGTTTCCAGAGTATCACTCAGTGTACCTTTCTCTTCCATCCTCCAAGAGCCATAAAATAAAGGGAACTCATGAGAGTCAAAGTACCATTAGTAGAAACTACATCAGATAAATTTCAGAGGCATGATCACAACTAGACACCCCACCCCCACCTCCTGTGTGCAGCGTACCCCATAGTCACTTGGATGGAAGAATTAAAACAGTAAACTATAGCCTTCTCTTCTGTTTCTCTTTATAGGAAGTGAGGCAGTTCTTGTTAAATGATATTAAATAAAACAATGTCTTAAAATGCCAAATAAGTTCTAGTGCCATAAGCCCAAAGGCAGACCTCCAAGGTCCCCAGCAGGCTATAGTTTGGTCTCCCTCAGGACCCTAACAGTGTGTTTGGTTCAAACACCCTAGTTCCTGCCTTGCCCAGACAATAAGTCCTTTGCCCTGTGAAGCCCAGTCGTGGCACCTATGCAGTTAGGAACTGATTGTCTTTTATTTTTATTTTTTTAAGATTTTATTTATTTTTTTGAGAGTGTTGTGTGTGTGCGCACACACACGCACACTCGCATGCAAGGCGAGCAGGGAGGGGGCGGAGGGGGAGGAGGAGAGAAAGGGAGAGAATCTCAAGTAAACTCCACACTGAGCATGGAGCCGGATGCAGGGCTTGATTTCACGGACCCTGATACTGTGACCTTAGCTGAAATCAGGAGTGGGATGCTCAACCGACTAAGCTACCCAGGCGCTCCTGATTGCCTTTTAAAATGAACAAAGAGAAGGGGTAGAATCAAGATCACTTATAGTGGTGAAATTTCCCTAAGATTGAGGTGACAAGTGTAATAGTCATTTCTGAGACAGCAATATTAGATATTCCCAATACCAGTAGGTAGTTGGGTACCTATGACTAATGCCCCTGTGTTAGAAAAACATATAGGGAAGACCTGTGTTAACAAATTACCAACTGTGATGCTAAAAGAGAAGTGGTGACCAAAAAAGACAGACAATATATGAGTGGGGTTTTGTGTTTTTTTAATTAAGAGATTATCTTTGTATAAACTGCCCGTGTTGGTCACTTGAGAATATAGAAAATATGGTCTAATTATATCTTAAGTGTAAAATTATATATGAGAGCTTAAAAATAATTCAAAAGAAAATTAAGCTAGGTATTTTAGATTGGGCTTAAAATCAAATTTAAATCAAATTGTTTTAAGATTTTATAATTGTTATATTAGGGAAAAGATTATGTTTTGCATTACAGTTATCCTATTGGTTATTTAAAGAAGAAAGCGAGAAAGCGAAAGCAATTTGTATGGCTATGATAAAGAAAAAATTCCTTTACTCATAAGTAAAAGATGTGATCATGTATAGGTTTTATTCATTGATGTTTAGGGATTTTTTTTTCTTTTCTCCCCTTTTAAGTTTTAGTTATTAACGTCCTGTCAGGAGAGAATAACTGTACAGGTGACCCTTGGACAATATGGGTTTGAACTGCATGGGTTTATACGTGGATTTTTGTAGAGTACAGTACTGTAAATGTATTTTTTCTTTCTTATGACTTTGTTAATAACATTTTTTTTCTCTAGTTTATTGTAAGAATATAGTGTATAATATGTAACATACAGAATACACATTAATTGACTGTTTATGTTATGGTAAGGCTTCTATTTAACAGTAGGCTCTTAGTAATTAAGTTTTTGAGGAGTCAAAAGTTACACATGGATTTTGGACTGTGAAGGGGGGTTGGCACCCCTAACCCCGGCATTGTTTAAGAGTCAACTCTACATTTAAGTCTTAAACTTTTTGGACTTAGGTTTTTTTTTTTTTCTCCCCCATTGAAACAGTAGTTCTTACATGAGATTATAACACAGGTTAATGATAATACAATTAACCACCCTAGAGCAGAACAGACTGTTCTAAAGAGAGACGGTCTAATTGCTATCTTGTTGCTTTATTCCTTCCTGATAGGATTCTTGTGAAGATTCATTTAAATGAAATAAAAATCTTCTTAAAAAAAACTTGGGGCGCCTGGGCAGTCAGTCAGTTAAGCGTCTGCCTTCGGCTCAGGTCACGATCTCAGGGTCCTGGGATCGAGCCCCACATTGGCTCAGCAGGGAGTCTGCTTCTCCTTCAGCCTCTGCCTCTGCTCCTCCCCCACTTGTGCTCGCTCACTCGCTCGCTCTCTCCCTCTCAAATAAATAAAATCTTAAAAAAAAAATAAACTTTAAAAAAAAAACTTATGGAAATTATAAAGCACTTCAGAAGTGCAGACTATTATTATGATGTAAATGTGCTTTCTTACAGGGTTTCCTGAAGCTCAGGCTTTAGGACTGGAGGTGTTCCACGCAGGCACGGCCCTGAAAGATGGCAAAGTGCTGACTAACGGGGGTAGAGTCCTTACGGTAACAGCAGTTCAGGAAAATCTCATCTTGGCCCTTGAAGAAGCCAAGAAAGGACTAGCTGCTATAAAATTTGAGGGAGCCATTTACAGGAAGGACATTGGCTATCGTGCTGTAGCTTTTCTCCAGCAGCCCAGGTAAATTTCTTACCAAGGTGGTTCTAGCACAGCTTCCGAACTGATGTAAATGGCTATATAGAAAATTCTGTTAACCTTATATTAAGCCATTCTATAATCTTTTCTCTCAATGGGACTGATCTGATTTTGATTAGCATGTAGTTTGGGTCAAAACTAGTTAGAACGATATTCAAATGGGGGCACCTTGGTGGCTCAGTTGGTTAAGCCTCAGCCTTAGGCTCAGGTCATGATCTCCAGGTCTTGGAGTCAAGCCCCACATCAGGTTTCCTGCTCAGCAGGGAGTCTGCTTCTCTCTCTTTCTCTCTCTCCTTCTGTCCCTCCCCACCACTCATTCTCTCTTTCTAACAAAATCTTTAAAAAAAAAAAATTCAAATGAAATGGGAAAAGCTTCATGGTAGCTTTTTGTGTTTGAAAAATTGAGTAAAATCACAGTGATTTAGTAAGGACTTTTTCACATATATTTTAAATATATACAGTCATTTGTCAATTATTCATCAATAAAGATGGGAAAACGATTTTTATTCCTTGAGTTATCATATATTTAAATATTACTGTTGTATTTTTATCTCAGTTCCTGGTTTTGTCAGAGAATTCAAGATGAAAATATTGGCCATCTACCTTTGCAACTTAATTTGACTATATTGGAAATCTTGGCAGTCTCATTTTGTTACTTCGTTTATATTTATTACTGAAATGTATTTTTTGACCCCTTATTAATTTGTTAGCATATACAACGATTCCTTTGTAAAAGCAATAAACTATTAATTGCAAATGTGAGTGTTTTGATTTCTTAAGTATATATCACAGTTACTATTATTCATTGAATTTGTCTATGAGAAATAAATATGTTTTAGGGCAAAATGAGAAATTTTTAGCGATTAAACTTAATCCCATTAATTGATAGACAAATATTTAGGTTTAAATACTGGAAACTTTTTAGGATTAGGAACATTAAAATACCATGCTAAAAGTTTTATTTTTCATTTTAAAATAACTAGATTCCATTGAAATGACCAATTGCAAGGGACTGTCATTGTCATCTTAATACTAACCTGAGTTCGTAAAATTAAAGATGAAGAAAATGAGAGGGCACAATACCAGCTGCTACCTGAGAAAGGTTTTTTTAAATCAGTAGAACTTTGTTTCCTTTCTGAGCATGACCCTAGACTGCTAATTTCATTGGAGTTAATTGCCAAAGCTCTCAACTCTATTTGTACCCTGACCCATTGTTTCTAATAAAATTTCACATATTTCTTCATGTATCACTACATCCCAGTAGGCCAAAGTACTCATTTTTGTAAGGCAAGGCTACTGAATTCCCAGTGCTGTTCATGAAATTTGGATGTACTGCTTCAATTTGTTGGCCCTATTTAGAAGGGAATAATGCACTGAGTATCATTATCTGGTTTTGCTTTTTCCGGTGTGTTTTTATCTTGTTTCTTGCTGTCTTCAGCTATGAGGAAACTTACACAATTCTCTACTGCACTAAGAGCCCAGTTTCATTATTTAGGGATTTCTTTGTAGAGTACATATAATCCTAATTTTTACTTTTTTTACTCCATTTTGGCATTCCTTTCCTTCCCATACCAAAATTGAATAGAAAAATGTTGTGGCAAAATATCAGTGTATCTAGCTCCCTGTGAGAAATAAGAGAAGTAGTACTCAGTAGTGATAATAAAATTGAATCAACTGGGGAAGTTATTTAAACATATTCAATTTCCAGGGACTGCCCTTGACCAGTTAAAATCTATGGATGGGGCCTGGCACATTCGGATATATAAAAGTCATCTTCTGTTTTATATAATACCTTATAATTAAACTAATTTTCCGTGGCATTTAGGTGATGTGTTTGTTTTAATTCTTCAGGGGCCTGACTTACAAGGAATCTGGGGTAGACATTGCTGCTGGAAATGTGCTGGTCAAGAAAATTAAACCTTTAGCAAAAGCTACCTCCAGACCAGGTAAGTCAGAGCCTGTCCTTTGCTAGTTCATTAACTTTGACTGGCATTGTGAATTGATTTGGGCGTTGTAGTTTACTGAGGAAAATGTTCCAAATTAATGCCAGGTTGCTGTTAAGTCTTTCCCTCTTTAAGCCGAACCCATAGTCTTCTGCTTTCTTGTCTCTAATATTAAGGAAAACATCTCAAAAAGATATGTCTGCCCCTTTCGTATATACTTAACTTTCTTGATCAGTTCTTTGAGCACCTGGTACTCTCCCCCATTCTCAGGAAAGGCATCTCTTATTGTAGCCGTGCTTAATTAGAAGTGGTTTGCATATCCGTGTTTAATCTATTAAAATGCAGTAGGTAATTAATTTCCTCCCCATTAGGCTGTGAAGTTGATCTTGGAGGTTTTGCTGGTCTTTTTGATTTGAAAGCAGCTGGTTTCAAAGATCCTCTTCTGGCAAGTGGAACAGATGGTGTTGGAACTAAACTGAAGGTAATCAGACACCTGTGTGATTGATTAAAGGCCTTTTGTGAATGATAGGAGAGAATTTACCGTATATCAAATACATATTTTTCCCCTCTTGATGTATATGCACTAAAGAGAACCATACCAAATAACCATAAAGTATGGCTAAAATATCTACGTATTTCTAACAACACGATGTTGTTGAAACTATATCTGGATGGAAGGGTTATTGGAGGGGATTAAACGGGATACTTTTGGGGGCACCTGGGTAGCTCAGTTGGTTAAGTGTCAGACTCTTGATTTGGGCTCAGGTCATGATCTCAGGGTCATGGGATCCAGCCCTGCATCCAGCTCCAGGCTCAGCAGGGAGCCTGCTTGAGATTCTCTCCCTCTGCCCCTCCCCCCACTCCCACACTTACACTCTCTCTTCCTCTCTAAAATAAGTAAATCTTTAAAAAGGGGGGGGTTCTTTTGGGGCACCTAGGTGGCTCAATCAGTTAAGCGTCTGCCTTCAGCTCAGGTCATGATTCTGGAGTTCCCAAGCCCCACGTCGGGCTCCCTGCTCAGCAGGGAGTCTGCTTCTCCCTCTCCCTCTCCCTCTCCTCCTCCCCCTGCTCGTGCATGCTCTCTCTTGCTCTCTCAAATAAATAAAATCTTTTTTAAAAAAATTAAAAACAGGATACTTTTGGATCAAGTGGCTTATCAGAATTTAGTATTTTATCTTTAGGTGTTTGCAAGAGCTAGCCAAATAGCAATAATATTTACTAGCTTCCGTTGATAAACTGACAAGGTATAATTTGGAGCTTATCTTTTATGTGGTTGTTTTGTGTATTGTGTATTGTGCTTCTTTAGATTGCCCAACAGTGTAATAAACATGATACCATTGGTCAAGATTTGGTTGCAATGTGTGTCAATGACATTCTGGCCCAAGGGGCAGAGCCTCTTTTCTTCCTCGATTACTTTTCCTGTGGAAAACTTGACCTCAATACAACTGAAGCTGTCGTTGCTGGAATCGCCAGAGCTTGTGGAAAAGCTGGATGTGCTCTCCTTGGTATGACCATCCATTTTAATCACATGTCCTTCTTCTTACTGTATCTTAGCTCTATGTATAAATGTGATTAGTACTAATATAGCTAAGAAGAAAAACTACATATTACATGATGAGGCAAATAAAATATAGATAACATTACCTGAAGAAAACTTAGATCCTGGTGCCCTCAAGCCCCTCCTCAAGGGTTTGTCCCCCAGATTCCTATTCCTAAACTGTGACCCAGGCCTTACCTTTTTCCCTGATCTTTATCATTTCCATCCCCATCTTTCTCAAGGGCCTCATGGACAAACATGGTTAGGGGTTATTTCCTCCTTACTGGCCTGCAGCAGAAGTAGATGATTCCTGACATTCTACATTTTAAGCATTATTTTCCAACAGAAGTAACACTAAGAATATAATGTACCTAAGATTTACAGAAATATTGCTTAAATATATATGGGAACTTTGAGCAAAATGAATTGTAGGTTGACCAAGCAATGAAACTACCTCTTTTATATTAACTATTTCTGTGGACACGTCTTTCCCAAAAGCCAAAATGACCTTTTCAACCATCTTTTAGAACAGTTTATAATTTGGAGTCTGGGGGCGCCTGGGTGGCTCAGTCATTTCAGGTCGTGATCCCAGGGTACTGGGATCCAGCCCCACATCGGGCTCCCTGCTCAGCGGGAAGCCTGCTTCTACGACTCTCCCACTCCCCCTGCTTATGTTCCTTCTCTCGCTGTGTCTCTCTCTGTCAAATAAATAGATAAAATCTTAAAAAAAAAAAAATGGAGTCTGCCTGCCTAGACCCTTTCTTTACATATGATCACAAAAGTGAACTATGCTATACTTTTTAGGCCAGGGCATTTGGATTTAAGCAGGCCTGATTAAATCACCTCTCTAAGCCTGTACCGTCATCTGGAATATAGAGTGATTATAAAGGTCAAATATAAATGAAAGCATTTCTAAAATTAAACTGCTGTAGAAATGACATTATATTCAGCCAAGCATTCGTTCTTTGAAGATAATGCTGTTTGGGGGCTACACTTATCCTTTGTGGAAATTAGTACTGTTTCCCTTGAAATCACACTTGGTCGAAAATTCTGTTAGGCAGCTAATAGAGTACATATTTTTTAATGTTTGCAGAATATAGCCACGTGTTTAATTGTTCATAGTAAGAGTAGGGGCACCTGGCTGGCTCAGTCAGAAGACCATGCAACTCTTGATCTTGAGGTCCTTGAGTTCAAGCCCCATGTTGGGTGTAGAAATTACATACATACATATATACATACATACACAGACAAACTTAAAGAAAAAAAGAGGACCTGGTGTCAGTACTTCCTAGACAGGTTTATAAATATTATGTGATTTCTTGGCTCTTGTTTTATCATCCTGCCAGGAGGTGAAACTGCAGAAATGCCTGACATGTATCCTCCGGGAGAATATGACCTAGCTGGTTTTGCCGTCGGTGCCATGGAGCGGGATCAGAAACTCCCTCACCTGGAAAGAATCACTGAAGGGGATGTTGTTATTGGAATAGCTTCATCTGGTCTTCACAGCAATGGATTCAGCCTTGTAAGGAAAATTGTAGCAAAATCTTCCCTCCAGTACTCGTCTCCAGCACCTGAAGGCTGTGGTGACCAGACCTTAGGTAAACACACTCACGTTTAAATTTTCCTGCTTGTAAATAGTGAGCAACCACTCAATGGGTTAGTCTTTCATTAGTTAATTAGAATGGAATAAATTACATTATTCTATGATTTCACCGTTTGGACATTATCATATAACTGGTGTGTCTACAGGGTCAAATCATTCTCTATTTCAGAATTGTTGACATATGCTTTGGTTTTACATTCATAGGCTAAGTGTCTGTCTTATCTCTCCAATACACAGGGGACTTACTTCTCACTCCAACCAGAATCTACAGCCATTCACTGCTACCTGTCCTACGTGCAGGACACGTCAAGGCCTTTGCCCATATTACTGGTGGAGGATTGCTAGAAAACATCCCCAGAGTCCTTCCTCAGAAGTTTGGGGTAGATTTAGGTAAGATTGCTAAAAGGATATTTTGTTCGGAAAACCATTGGGAGGAAAAATGCATTATGGAAGAAAACTATGGGTAGTTAGTGCACATATAATTATATATATATCGGGGGGAAAAAATTTTTTTTTTTAAGATTTTATTTATTTGACAGGCAGTGAGAGAAGGAACACAAGCAGGGGGAGTGGGAGAGGGAGAAGCAAGCTTCCCGCCGAGCAGGGAGCCTGACGCAGGGCTCAGTCCCAGAACCCTGGGATCATGACCCAAGCCAAAGACAGACACTTAATGACTGAGCCACCCAGGTATCCCTGTATGGAAAATTCTTAATTATTGGGGTTTCTCAGGAAAAATAAGACTGACCTTTTTACCTCTTTTTGCTTTATTAGCTATGTTTATAAGGCATAAGATCCTCTCATGTAACTGGTAATCTCAAGCTCTATCAAGATGGAACCAGGAACGTTCCAGGAAGGGAAATGGTAGCCTGTGCAAGGGATAAATGGGACCCAAACCAAGGTATAGAGAAGGGAGACAGATTGGAGAATCACTTTGTGCTTAGAAGAAAAAGAAGTCCCAGGTTTCTAGTTAAGCAAGTGAATGGATGGTAACATCCATAACACAGGAGGAAGAGTAAATTTGGAGTAGGAAGTGGGAATAGTGTTTTGGTTTTTCTTTTCAAATATTATCTATTTATTTTTAAAGATTTATTTACTTATTTGAGAGCGAGAGTGCAGCGGGGAGGGGCAGAGGGAGAGAATCTCAAGCAGACTCCCCGCTGAGCCCAGAGCCTGACAAGGGGCTCAATTTCAGGACCCTGAGATCATGACCTGAGCCAAAATCAAGAGTCGGATGCCTAACCTACTGAGCCACCCAGGTGCCCCTGTTTATTTTAGAGGAGTGAGGGGAGTGCAGGTCCGTGCAAGGTAGGGGAGGGGCAAAGGGAGAGAGAATCTCAAGCAGACTCTGCACTGAATACAGAGCCCAACATGGGGCTTGATCTCACGACCCTGAGATCAAGATCTGAGCAGAAATCATGAGTCAGACACTCAACCAACTGAGCCACCCAGGCGCCCCTGGAATAGTGTTTTAAATCTTCAATGTGTTTATTGTAAGGTGTCTGAGAGCAGAAGTTGCTATCAGGCTGAAGTTAGGTTTGGTGCTCATATGCAGATAGTAATAGTTATAGCCAAGAGAGTGGGGGAACTACAAGGTTGTTCCTCAGTGTTCTGTCTACTTTAAAGATTGACAGAGGTAGAATTACTGGAAAAGCACAGTCAGAAGCAGGGAGTGAACCATGTAAAAGTGTCATGAACTCCAAGGATTTGAACACAACACTGGTCAGCAGTGTCAGGTACAGCAAAGAGATCTGGGATGAGAACTAGAAATAAGCCAGTATGATTCAGTCAGCTCAAAAAGCATCTCAGTGAGTGTAGATACCACCTGCCACATGATTGTGGGGGGGAATGGGTGGCAGAGATACAGGGACAGTGAATGGAGGTTGCTGTTTCAAGAAACTTATTGGTAAAAGAGAAGGCGAAGTCATTACTTACACTCATGGCAAAATGAGCAACAGGGTTTTCCCTCCCTGTTTTTATAGGGTAAAGAGACAGGAACTGCTCCAACTATCATGGTCAACTAATATACATTGGTTTGAGGAAACAGAAACTAAAGAAGGTCACATAAAGTAGCCCCTTTTCCCAGTTAAGAAGGGCTTAGTGAGATGAGCAGACTAGGAGCGAGGGCTTGAGGAAAGGAGTAAATAATAAAGTAGACTAGGAGAAACAAGAATGAGACAGGAGAAACAAGAATGAGACAGCAAGCAGCACTGAAGATGAAGGCGAAGCTGGTTGGGTGATTTTTCTCCCAAAGTATGAGCATGTATAGCCTTGAAACATGAATAAAAAAAAAATTGGGTTGATCCAGTTGGGCTGGCCAAGTGGAGAGGTCACTCGTGAGGGGAAGCAGCTGTGGGTGCACGTGAGTAGATGTGCTGAGCCAACAGTAGAATCAGTACGTGAAGCTAAGAGAGAACCTGAAGAGTCAGAACTAGCTTGTAATGTAGAGTTGATATCACCGTATTCCCAACGGCCATTGTGATTGTGGTTGAGTCACACAAATGTCTGTGTCCCAGTAAAGAGGAAAGTCAGGCCCTTATATCAGCCTCTGAGATTTCTTCTAGGAATCATACTCCGACAACAGATTTAGGTAAGGCGTTTACACAACAAAGTTGCAACTGGTTATATTACTCCTGACAGATCTGATCATTTGTAGAAACTGGGCTCTTAGCCTGTTAGGGTTTGTTTGGTTGTTTGTTTGCTTACAAACAAATACTTTGTAAATCATTTTGCTAAAATGAGATCATAGTTTGGAAATCTGCTATTTATTCTACCATTTACTATATCAATATCCAGCTGTCATAATAGCGTCATTTTTGAGATGAGTATTCCATTTTTTTATATGCGTATGCCACTATTTGGTTTTATGTTGCTGTTGACTTTTGACTATTGATACAACAGTGAACATGATAGTAGCTAAATCTTTTGAGCTCAACTTTTAAGAAAGGACATTGCCCAGCTCGTAGAAATGGAATTAAGTCTGATAGAGGAGAAGGTTCATAGACATGCGATGCTCCTTAAAAATTGTATTAACTCTAGAGCATTAAAGAACTGATTATCCAGGGTGCCCAACTGGCTCAGACAGTAGAGCATGCGATTCTTTATCTTGGGGTCTTGAGTTTATTCAAGCCTCACGTTAAGGGTAGAGTTTACTTTTAAAAAAAAAATAAAAATAAAGAACTGATTATCCAGCAGATACACCAAATTAATAAGGGGAACTGATCGTTAACCCTATTATTTAATAAAAAGCTAAATCCGTAATGGCTTCCCTTTCTTAGGAGCATCATAAGTAAATATTTAATTTAGTATAGGTTTGGCAAGTCAGATCCCATAACTACAGATTCCAAAGAACCATCCAAATTTAAATTATATGTATGTTCTGTTTATGCCTTTACTTAAAGATTTTTATTAGAGATTTTTGTTGTATTGTAACAGACCTAAATCTAAAATTTAAAGTAAATGTGGGAAGGAGTGCCTGGGTGGCTCAATCAGTTAAGCGTTCGACTCTTAATTTCAGCTCAGGTTGTGATCTCAGGATCCTAGGATCAAGCCTTGTGTTGGGCTCCACGCTCAGCCAGAAGTCTGCTTGTCCCTCTGCTCCCCCAACCCCCGCCACCGCGCATGTACACATGCGTGCTCTCGCGCTCTCTCAAATAAAATCTCTTTAAAAAATAAAGTAAATAGGGGTGCCTGGGTGGCTCAGTCGTTAAGCATCTGCCTTTGGCTCAGGTCATAATCCCAGGGTCCTGGGATCGAGCTCCACATTGGGCTCCCTGCTCAGCAGGAAGCCTGCTTCTCCCTCTCCCACTCCCCCTGCTTGTGTTCCTGCTCTTGCTATCTCTCTCTGTCAAATAAATAAAATCTTTTAAAAAAAAATAAATACGGAGGGACAAGGTTTTGATTTTAACCTTTTATATAGTGTAACTATTTTTAAATAGTGGATATGTTTCTTCTAAATCTGTAACATAAGCCACCTAGTTTTGCATCATACTTAGGGTATGTTTTGGTCATCGCTAAGACCCAGCTTAACATTCTCAAACCTTTACTGGAATTCAGCTGGTAACACAATTAATCCATTAAGGGATTTCTAAGAACTTAGTTAATGCAGCACAAAACCTCACTTAACTGTGAATACTGGCCAAGTGTGTCAGCAAAAATGTTTGATATCTGAGGTACAAATGGATCCTACCCCAAAATTGTGAAAAGGCCAATTTATAGTTTTACCCTATATAAAATAGCAGTGCTGCTTATAATTTCCACAGCTTTGTATAAAGGCATACATTATATTTTGTGTGAGACAATAGGTTAATGAGACAACTCTTGCCTGTTTTCAGATGCCCAGACCTGGAGGGTCCCCAGGATCTTCTCATGGTTACAGCAGGAAGGACATCTCTCTGAGGAAGAGATGGCCAGAACATTTAACTGTGGGATTGGGGCTGCCCTCGTGGTATCAAAGGATCTGACAGAGCAGATTCTGAGGGATATTAACCAGCACGAGGAAGAAGCCTGGGTGATTGGCAAGGTGGTTGCATGTCCTGAAGGTAATCACTCCTTGATTCGTTGTTCTTAGTGTATAACCTGAAATACAACTCTGCCCTGCCTCCGAAGCTCTGCCCACCTTTTAGTCGAACCATTGGTATGGCAGCTGCGTTTACACAGCTGTAACGTGACAACGCCCAAGCTAGTAACACATTTCTCTTCATTTCTGCCGGACACCTCTGTGTAGTAGTCCCTATGCGCAGCTACACCCCACAGGACAACCCGTAACCAATGAGGTGAATAAATACCCACTTTAGAGACAGAAGAAGGGAGCAGTTCTGAGGCAGAGTCTTCATGGCTCTTTTGAGGGTCGCAGTGGAATCAAGTCCCAGTTGCCCACAGTGGTGACCAGTTTAATAACACACTCTTATATTGTCTCTCCATATCACTTTTCCCAGATCCTCCCTCTGGTTTCCTGGGATCACTTCCCAGAGTAATCTTTCCACAGGCAAGACCTTGTCTCAAGCGAATTCAGGGAATAGTGAAGCACCCTGACAAGTGCTGTGTGTACTCAGGACTCTGTTAGAAGTACTAGAAATTAGCAGAGTAGCAGAAAACCAACTCACATTAGCTAGGAGATGCCAGGGCTTGCCGATTATGTCCGTGTCTGCTTTTCGTTCCTTCATTATGTAGGTTTCATTTCAAGCAGGTTCTCCAAATACCAGAAGGATGTCTTGAGCCCACATCCTTGAGCTCACATTGCAATCGGTAAGGGAGGCCCTCTCTTCCTCAACATCCTGTGTCAGATCTTTGAATAGCCTCACTTGGGTCACATGCCTCCCCTGAGGCCACAAGATAGTGACGTGCTGTGGCTTTTAGTTGAAGTAGGTAATTATACATGTTCTCTTTCAGGAAGTTTTTATGAATGAGTAACATTAAGTACTACAAGTCTATTCTTCATTTTAGTCCTTGCATATCTTATTTTCAGAATGAAGTATTCTCAAGTTTTCATAAAATACTTTTCTTTCCATTATTACTGTTAATTCACAGTTGTTCCATTCTTATTTATTGGGTGTGTTTGAAATGAAGGTTCTCCTCGTGTGAAAGTCAAGAATCTGATAGAAACCATGCAAATAAATGGCTCAGTATTGGAGAATGGCACCCTGAAAAATCATTTCTCTGTCCAACCAAAAAAGGCAAGAGTGGCTGTCTTAATATCTGGAACAGGTAAGATATGCCTTCTTCTTTACTGTGGGGCTGTAGAAATGCTCTTTCCAGGTGCTTGGGTGGCTCAGTTGGTTAAGCATCTGCCTTCGGCTCAGGTCATGATCCCAGGGGCCTGGAATCAAGTCCCATATCGGGCTCCCTGCTTAGCGAGGAGTCTGCTTCTCCTTCTGCCCCTCCCCCTGCTTGTGCTCACGCACAGGCTCTCTCTCAAAAATTAATTAATTTTAAAAAGAAATGCTCTTTCCTCCTCTCCCCCTCCCCCCCAAAAAAACCTCCTTCCGATTGTGAGCAAACTGTCAGTAGAGCGGGGGCAGGGGATCATTAAGGACTTTTATTCTGTGTCCTCAGTCTTTCTACTATTCTCAGTCTTTTGAGACACCTAAAGGAAGAGTAGAGGGTATAAGGAAGATGATTGAAGAAAGAGAAACCAGAAAAGATGGAAAATCCAACTTTCGTATCATAGCTTTCTAGTTAAAAAGTCTTAAAACAGCTGAGGTGTTTTTTGTTTTTTTTTTTTTAATTGGTAATAAGAATATGAAATTTATGGTTGACTCTTGTGGATAGAGGGGTAAAATAATAATAAGAGTATCATATTCTCTCAGATGGAGATAGCATATTTATTTTTCCCACTACTGTAAGTAACATTGCTATGAACATTTTTGTAAATATACAGTACATTTCTAGGTGCATAGCTGATTATTTCTTTAGGATACATTCCCGGAAGTGTAACTGCTTTCCAAGTCCATTTTAAGATTTCAATATACTTTAGGCCCAAGTTGATGGTAAAGTAAAGAAGCTATTGTAAGGGTCATAGTGGTTTCTTAAGAGGGTTGATTTTTCAGGGCATCTGGCTAACTCAGTCGGTAGAGCATGTGGCTTTTGATCTCAGGGTTGTAAGTTCAAGCCCCACATTGGGCATAGAGATTGCTTAAAAAAAATAAAATCTTAAAAAAAAGAGAGTTGATTTTTCTTACTTAAGCAGCTTATTCCTCACCAGTTTTTAAATCATGTTACACTGTTTCTTTTACTGTGCTCGATCATAAGATACTATTTTGCAGGAGCAATTACATATCCTAGAACCAAGAGTGCCTATGTTTTCATAAGCTATTACTCCATTCAAGAGAAAGGGAATTTAAAAGCCTCACATATTTTGCCATTCTTTTCTAAGACATTTATTCGGAAATCTTGACATTCACTATGCAAAATGGAACATATCTTTATTAAGAAACTTGAGCTTACTTGTGTGTTTCTCTTTCAGGATCAAACCTGCAAGCTCTCATAGACAGTACAAGGGAGCCAGGTAGCTGTGCACACATTGTTGTTGTTATCTCCAACAAAGCCGCAGTGGCTGGTTTAGATAAAGCCGAAAGAGCCGGAATTCCCACCAGAGTGAGTTACTTTGAAAAATGTCTTTCCTGCAGACTGTATTTAATCTCATAACCCCCGCCACCTCCCCACCTCCCCGACAGGACTTCCATCTGTAAGGGCAACTTGTTCTTTGGATCTCTGGACTGGGGTGTGTGCTGGGCTTGCCTTTCTACTTCATCCTCTCCATTCCTTAATTCTTCATATCAGAGGTGTCTTCATGAGAAAGAAGGGAAGTATGGTCTATGTACAGGTTGAGTTTTAAATCGTTTTTGGTAATCCATTGAAAAAGTTGTGCCTATCTTTTTCTGTTACAGGTAATTAATCATAAATTATATAAAAGTCGTGTAGAATTTGACACAGCAATTGACCAAGTCCTTGAAGAGTACTCCACAGACATAGTCTGTCTTGCAGGATTCATGAGAATTTTATCTGGCCCCTTTGTCAGGAAATGGGATGGTAAGCAAAAATTGTGTGACGCCACATTGAGAAATCAACTGAACACAGAATGCAGGGTCATTAGCTTCCCAAACAATCCCAATGGTGAGATATTTACTGGGCCATTTTAACACAGGTCATAATTTAATTTCCTTTGCCTCAGCTCAGAGAATGACCCAATGATCATTTTATCTGCGCTTTTTATCAGTTTTCTTTGGCCTGCTGTAATTAATCACTTTTTCTAAAAAAGCTTAGGTTACTCACATTACTCATATTTCATCTTCTGAGTAAATATTCAGTAGAGACATTTTTACTTGTGTAGAAGCAAAAGGAAGTGATTGCCTATATCCCACAATGAAGAGTCCATCCTCTCCTTAGGAAGTGTAGACCATTGCCACACATGGCAAGGTGGGCACTGTTTCTGGAAAACATGCCTTGTGTTACTGTGTCTTTGTGTTTTGACTGCATCCTATTGTCCTTTTTTGTGCACCTGTTTGGACAATAAATGGATTCTCTCTCCAAAGACTTCCTGTTTTCTTAAGTGAATATGGTTAGACAGAGTCCTTGTGGTGTAGTGAAAACTGGCAGAGCTGTGGTGCCGTAAGGCACAGAACTAGCCAGTCTAGCATCTGGCTGGTGGACATGCCACTTCGTGCTTAGAAGTCAAGCACATAGATGCAATGCAGGAGTCTCCTGTCTTTCTAACAGTACGTGCTAGCGGCAGGCCGAATTTTCCTCAAGAGCTCTGTGATCTAGAGTTGACCTCCCTGCCCTGCAGGCGCCTCTTCAGTTGTGCAAGGCGGGAGTTTGCTGCCCCCAGGGCCTCCTGGATGAAAACCTTTATTTCCCTTTACTTCATTTCTGTCTTTTACGAAGAAACACCCATCCCAGAGAAATCCTTTTCCTCCTGACCCCTGATTCTAGACAGAAAAACATACATTCCTTTGGTAGAGTACATAGGAGTTTTAAATTCTGACCACTGTGTTTTTACTAATTTCCAGGGAAGATGCTCAACATTCACCCATCCTTGCTCCCTTCTTTTAAGGGTTCAAACGCCCACGAGCAAGCCCTAGAAGCCGGGGTCACAGTCACTGGGTGTACTGTGCACTTTGTAGCTGTGAGTATCTCTACCAAAATATTATTAGTGTCTATATGTAAATAGTACTAGCTAGAAAGTAATGTTCAAAACTTCTTCTTCCTTCTCCAGGAAGATGTAGATGCTGGACAAATTATTTTACAAGAATCTGTTCCAGTGAAGAGAGATGACACTGTTGCAACTCTGTCTGAAAGAGTGAAATTAGCAGAGCACAAAATATTTCCTGCAGCCCTCCAGCTGGTAGCCAGTGGAGCTGTACGGCTTGGAGAAAACGGCAAGATTCGTTGGGTCACAGAAGAGTGAAGCCTCCCAACCCGGGAATAGAGCCAGTTCTGAAAAAAGTCTGGCTATTTGCATGATGACTTTTACCATGGACTCAGCCGAGAAGAACAGATGCTAAAAAAGAAGTCCTCACCCTCACCTCTGGCTGTTTTTTTTAAGGAACAGAGATTCGTTAAAAACAAGACTGGTACAGCATGTCTAAGACCTATGTGTGTCACCTCCAGTGGTCTTTCAGGGTTTACCTGTTCTGTACCTTCTGGTTCATAATCAAGTTGGTCATTCAGAATTCCTCTCACTTTCAGCCAGACAAGATACCAAAACTCCTCGTCTTCTTCTGAATGATACCGCCTCCATTTTTTGTAGTTATATGTGCTCTAGTATTTGAAGAGTTAACCCACAAGGCTACTAAGTTAATATCTCTCCCCTATATTATCTATCTGTATGGGTTTGAATTGAGACTTCTCTACTGTAATTATCCTGATCATAATTTAGGGTCATAAAATTTGTGTGTAGCTCCCATTTCTGAGAGATAGTGTACTTTGTGTTTTGAAATATCATTAAACATCCCTCTAATTATTGACAGTTTCTATACCACGCAGATTTTAGCTTCACAGTTATTCTGTGGGTTATCAACATCCATACTTTTTATAAATACTAGAAGGTTAAAGGGAGAGTTTTGGTGGCCTCTAGAATCAAACATAGGACTGAGGCATGTTGCTCATCCTATCTGTCTCTGTGTCCCCACCTACTAACGTAGGCAAATGCCTATCATAGTTGTTTTGATAATTAATACGTGTGAAATGCCAAAAACCATGCTTGGCACAGAGTAGGCCCTCAAAGGTCAGCATTTATTTCATAGCTCTTCCCAGTTATGAAAGCTCTTGTAACTCAGTATTCCAACAAGTATATCTCGAGCATAAAATTGAGAATGGTGATAAATAGAATATTGGAAGTGTGGTAGGTGCTGTTTGGGAGGAGTGAGGGCAGTCTCCCCAGACTAGTAAAGAGTATAATGGCACTGATGTGTTTTCCACTCTGGCCATTCATTTCCAATCTGGATATGCAGTCCTGGAACTGGGAGGTCTAGGTCGACCTACGAGGCACATGTACATGACCCCAACCTTGGTACCACGTTTCTCCCGTAGCGGAGTGAACAAGGAATGGCCAACCAGCCCAAAGGCAGCCAGCAATCCTTAGACTACTGGGCAGCCTTCAGGGTGATGTGGCCTAAGGTCTGCCTGCCCAACAGGAGTGTACCTTATTGGCAGGATAACCAGGAGGCCCCGTTCAAATCCTCCCTGGGAGTTTAAACTCAAGACCTAACAGCAAAGCAGTCATTTTATACGGAAGATACAAATTCTAGCCTTACAAAAGGAAAGAGTAGGGGGGGTAAGAAGAGAGGCATCTCTACCAACAGACCCTAATTCACTGCCCCTGGAGCAGGTAGGTTTCCCCAGACCCAGGCAGCTGGCCAATGATGTCACCCTTACTCACACTGACTATAGTCAGCAACAACCATCAAATTGGAGGTTGAGGTGCATCATTTCACACAGGTCCCTTTGCTGTAAAAACAACTGATTGATTTGTTCTGGAGAGTTCACTCGGCATTAAATACCTATTACATACATGCCAAACATTGTCCTATGAAGTTTACAGAAAGTTAAAGATACAAAGGAAAATGTTATTGGTGGATAAAATCACAAACTAATAAAAGTAGAGACTAATAGGGGTTCCTGGCTGACTCACAGTCGGTGGAGTGTGCAACTCGATCTTGGGGTTGTGAGTTTGAGCCCCACGTTGGGTGTAGAGATTACTTAAAAATAAAGTCTTAAACAATAAAACCTCAAAAAAAAGTAGAGGCTAATAGTACCAGCATGCAAATTAGAAAAATCAATGTAAGCTTATGACTTCAGAAATACAGTTTTTTAGCCCTTACTCTGATACTAAGTTCCACCAAAGGGAATGTGAACTCCATGTAAGGTTATTGATTCCATATCTTGGGATAAGAAGAATCAAAATGTGTCTGAATTATCTGGTTGCCAGAAACCAAAAAACATTTGAAAATAGGGACGATACTGAAAGAACAAGGGAATCAGCTTCAGGGGTGTCCTACTGTCTAGTTTGGGATAAACAGTATTATTTGGACGATGAGTATATGAGCAGCCATTAGTTTATAATGATAGAGAAAAGGTCATTTAAGTTATGAAAAAGTCAATACAAGAAAGGTGAAGACAAGGTTAATATTTTATTGTAACAAATCTGTACATTTATCTTTTATTATAAACGGCTTTGTATATATGCAGGAATAAAACCAATCAGCCCTTGGTCACACCTTGTGTTCCGGTAGAAAGACTGGGCGGGGGGGTGGGGGTCCAACTGTTAATCAGCTCTACTGGTCTCGTAAGTCAAAGGAGTTTAGTGTGAGTTACAGAACAAGTAAGCCAAACGTTCTCAAGAGGATTGTTGTAATTTCTAAGAGAAACTTCATGGTCTCTAAATGTTCCTTCTCGGATTTTTTATTTAACTCTTTTTAACTGCTATACAAACTTCTTAAGTAACTCAAGTACAACATAGTATCTAATCATAATAAAGTTTAATAACTGGTACAGCTGCTAGATCCTCATTATTTTTTTCAACACAGTTCCCTCGGCTATTCTCTCTTATGCTAAGGGAGCAGAACCACAGCCAAAGTCTTGCCCCGGGAGGAGACTGTCAAGGACACTGCTGCCAGGCCACCTCAGGCTCCGCTGGCTCCACACCCCGTGGGCACTCCATCTGCCCTGTCCCCAACTGAAGCGCACTCTGCCTGCCTGTGTCCCTGGGTCACTCATCCAGGCTTAAAGTCCCAGGTAGGATGATCCAATTGTCCAAGTTAAGATCGCCCCCCCTTTTATTTACCACAACATAAGGCCATTTTCCTTTCTCTGGAGCCAATTGGCTTTTCTTTTTTTTTTTAATATTTATTTATTTAAGTAATCTCTATGTCCAATGTGGGGCTCAAACTCACGACCCCGAGATCAAGAGTCGCACACTCTTCCAACTGAACCAGCCAGGCGCCCCCTGGAGCCGATTGTTACTTAACATTTTTTAAATTAATTCACAAGTAGGAACAATCCAAATGTCCATCAGCTAATGAATTGATAAAATGTGGTCTTTCCATACAATGGAGTGTTCCTGTCATTAAAGGAAATGAAGCACTGATACATACAACATGGATGAAACTTGAAACATGCTAAGTGAAAGAATCCAGTCACATATGACCACGTTTACAATTCCATTGATTTGGAAAGGTCCAGAACAGACAAATCCATACAAAGAATAGATTAGTAGTTGCCCAGGGCTGTGGGGACAGATGTACTTTGAGGGTGATGACTAAAGGGTGCAGGGTTTCTGTTAGGTAATGAGAAAGTTCTAGAATTGATTGTGGAGATGCTTGCATGACCCCATGGACATATCTAAAGCCACTCAACTGTACGCTTTAAATGGATGAACTGTGTGGCATATGAATTATATCTCCATAAAACTGTTTCCCAAAACAAAGCTGCAATTCCCAACATCACTGTAAAAACATTAATTCATAGTTTTGTTTTTTTTAAGATTTTATTTGAGAGAGAGAGATAGCAAGAGAGAACACTAGCAGGGGAGGGGCAGGAGGGGAGGGAGAAGCAGGCTCCCCTCCGAGCAGGGAGCCTGAGATAAGGCTCCATCCCAGGACCCTGGGATCATGACCTGAGGCAGATGCTTAACCAACTGAGCCACCCAGGTGCCCCTAATTTGTAGTTTTTGAGATACATCAAGATTACATTGAATCTGGGGCGCCTGGGTGGCTCAGTTGGTTAAGCGGCTGCCTTCGGCTCAGGTCATGATCCCAGGGTCCTGGGATCGAGCCCCGCATCGGGCTCCCTGCTCGCCGGGGAGCCTGCTTCTCCCTCTCCCTCTGCCTGCCTCTCTGCCTGCTTGTTCTCTCTCTCTATCTCTCTGTCAAATAAATAAATAAAATCTTTAAAAAAAAAAGATTACATTGAATCTGATGTTGTAAAATACATCACACATTTAAAATACTTCACAGTCAGGGGCACCTGGCTGGCTCAGTCAGTGGAGCATATGACTCTTCATCTCAGGGTCATGAGTTCAAGCCCCACATTGGGTGTGGAGCCTACTTTAAAAAAATAAATAAAATTTAAAAATAAATAAAAAAAATACTTCACATTCAGAATATGAAGTCACTTAAATGAATATAGATAGAACTTCCATGCTTTGTGACTGAAATCCTATTAAAATCTGTCTATCTGAACTGCAATCCTAGTCCTCAGTCCTCCCATCTGTTAACCTGGTGATTCTCTTGGGTAAATTTTGGTACAAATGCTAATTCCTGAGCCCCGCCTGTATTCTAAGCATTGCGATAAAAGCATGAAGATTTCCATATTCCCAATAAATTTCATTTAAAAAAAAAAGGTTCATGCATTGAAGCATTTATGGGCACTCAGAGTCAAACTGCATTTAAAATTTTTTCTGCACCACTAAACTCCAAACTTTTACAGGAAAGAAATTGTTTTGTTATAGCAGTATCACTCAGTCCCTTGACTGCTTCCGTTATGTGCAAAAACAAAACAAGATCTATCACCAAAAATCATTTTAAATTAAATATTCAGCTGACAAATCTATTAGGTCGTCCTTCACTTTGTTGAAAGCCAAGTATTGAAAACCTTCCAGTTTTATAAAGGATTTATTTTGCTTTCTCAGCATGCACAGCAAATCGGCCTTTTCAATTGTGCCTTTGTTTGGTGCCCTGAGGGTGTTCACAGCACCCTAGTAAGATTCAGGATGGGTGCAAGGTATGCCTTTCTTTTGCAAAATGATGGAATATTGTTCAGAGGGAGGTGGGACTGCTTTGAACCTTCAGGGATTCGTGACAGACTACCCTGATACCACACCCAGCTCATTAGCTTAGAGACGGAGCTTAGGCGCAACTGAGCGGGAAGGAGAGTGTAGACGATTTAGGTAATCCGCATGCACAACTCACAGAGCTCCGCAGCACTAGGACTCTTAGCAATCAAGTGAGAGAAAGGTCTTCAAAGGAGCCTGAGAATGAACCAACAGCGCAGTTGGGAGCCACCGAAGCTAGGAGAAGGGTGTCTCAAGGAACAGGGAATGAGCTTCTGGTTCTAGAGGCCACCCCATCACGCACCTTTCAGCAAGCCAGAAAGCCCAGCATCTTACATCACGGGAGGCTCTGGAGCCCCAAGCGTGCTGGCCAGAATGCGAACATCCGTGATAGCCCTGGAGGAGGCGAGGAGGAGGCAGCTTCCGCCAGAAGCTAGATCTGCAGGACAGGTGCGTCCAGCCAGAGGAAACGGAGAACGCTAAAAGCCTAAGAGTTTTCCATCTGGGAGGCCACAGTTTGGATGATACAGATTCCTGGAGTCCCCTGAACGAACGTCTGAGGATCACACAACCGGGGGATTTGTCTGCTCAGACTGCGGTAACGAAACACCACAGACTGGGGCTTACCCAGAAATTATTCTCTCGCCGTTCTGGAGGCTGGGCGTTCAAGATCAAGGTTTCTGAGGCCACCTTCTCACTGCGTCCTCACCTAGCCTTTCCTTTGTGCACATGCATTCCCAGTGTCCTTTTGTGTGTCCAGATTTCTTCCTCTTATAAGGACACCAGTCAGATTGGATTAGGGGGCACCCCAATGGCCTTATGTTAACTTAATCGCTCCTTTAATGGCCCGATTTCCTATTTCCTACATTCTGAGGTACTGGGGGCTTAGGAGTTCAACATACAAATTTTGGGAGGGGGAAAAACAATTGAGCCCCTAACATCTATTACCTCCTCCCAAAATTTGTGCCAGTTTTCAGGTGGCCCTTCCGGGACAGAGAGCCACGACTGCAGTGGCATCTTCTGGCCACTAGACGAGCCAGCCCGACCGCCATCCAGGCTTGGCTGTTGCTAGAGATCATGTTGAATAAGTGAGAGTAAACTCTGTGGGAGTCCTGGTGGGATTTTTCTAGATCGATATATATTGTTAAGTGAAAAGGGTAAAGGAAAGTATGTAGGCATACTATGCTTCTATTTATATATTAAAGGGGAATGGGAGTAAAAGGGCTTTTTTTTTTTGAAAGGTAGAGAAGTGGGGAGAGTTAGAGAAAGGGAGGGATGGGACGGGGCAGGGTCAGAGAGAGACTCTCGAGCAGACTCCCCACTGAGCACAGAGTCCGATGTGGGGCTTGATCTCACAACCCCAAGATCAAGAGTCAGATGCTTAACCAAATGCACCACCCAGGCGTCCCAAGGGCATTCCTTTTTTTTTTTTTTAAAGATTTTATTCATTTATTTGAGAGAGAGGGAGAGAGTGAGCACGAGTTGAGGGGGGAGCATAGGGAGAGGGAGAAGCAACTCCACACTGAGCAGGAAGCCCAACATGGGGCTCGATCCCAGGACTCTGGGATCATGACCTGAGCCCCAAAGACAGACACCTAACCGACTGAGTCCCCCGGGTGCCCTCCCGAGGGCTTATGTGTTGATTATCTCCACAAGGGCACACAGCACCTGCTGCCATTGCCTCAGTAAAGGAGGGGGGCAGGGATGAGAGGGGAGATTTTTCAGGCATATTTTGCTTTTTAAAAACTAATATTCAATTTATTAAAGTTACACATTCAAAACTCAGCTTACAAATCTTATTTTTTTAATTTTATTTATTTTTTAAGTAATCTCTACGCCCAACGTGGGGCTCGAAATCACAACCCCAAGATCAAGAGCCGCATGCTCCACCTACTGAGCCAGCCAGGCAACATTAGTAAACATTAACCATTATTGTTAAAAGGACTTTGGTTAATACTTGACTCCATTGACACAGGAAAACACTTGAGGCTGAATTTTAAGTTTTCTATGTTTGTTTTCCTTCTGCAATACTTTTATTATCTGACTTAAGACTTAAGAATTCTCTGAGAATTACTCTGATACCTTAAAAACTTGTAAGTTGATGGCTAAAATTCTCTTAGATATGCTGACAATATATGTAAATGTAGGAAGATTTCAATTTTTTTAGAAGATTTTATTTGAGAGAGAGAGAGAGTGCGCTCACATGAGCGGGGTGAGGGGCAGAGGGAGAAGCAGGCTTTCCATTGAGCAGGGAGCCCGATGCTGGGCTCGATCCCAGGACTCCATGATCATGACCTGAGTTGAAGGCAGACGCTTAACCCACTGAGCCACCCAGGTGCCCCAGGAAGATTTCAATTTTATTTTATTTATTTATTTATTTATTTTTAAGATTTTATTTATTTGTGAGAGAGAGAATGAGAGACAGAGAGCATGAGAGGGAGGAGGGTCAGAGGGAGAAGCAGACTCCCTGCTGAGCAGGGAGCCTGATGCGGGACTCGATCCCGGGACTCCAGGATCATGACCTGAGCCGAAGGCAGTCGCTTAACCAACTGAGCCACCCAGGTGCCCCAAGATTTCAATTTTAAATCAAAGTCTAAATCACTCGGTTACACATTTTCAATTATAATTTATGACTGCCATAAGATTTTATTATGTATGGATTTCTAAATATTAAACTTTATTAAATATTAAATATAAACAAAATACCAACTGTACTCCAATTTCTTAACATAAAAATATTAACACTTTTGATTTTTCATTGAGATAGAATTCATACTATAAAATTCAACTGTTGAAATACAGTGATTTCTACAATATTAACAAAGTTGTACAACAATAACCACTACCTAATTCCAGATCATTTTCATGACTCCAAAAGGAGAACCCTGTCTACTAGCAATCACTCATCTTTAGTATCTGGCTTCTTCACGTAGCATGTTTTCAAGGTCCATCCATGTTGTAATGTGTTATCAGTACTTTACACTTTTCTATGATGGAGTAATATCTGTTGTATGCATATAGCACATTTTGTTTATCCATTCTTCAGTTGATGGGACACCTGAGTTGTATCTACTTTTTGGCCATCATAAATAATGCTGCTATGAATAGTTGTATACATGCTTTTGTGTGGAAGTATATTTCCAGTTCCCTTGCATATATACCCAGGAGGGGAAATTGCTGAGTCACGTGACAACTCCATGTTTAACTTTTTGAGTAACTGCAAACTGTTTTCTAAAGGGGTTGTTCCATTTTACATTCTCACTAGCAGTATGTGAGGGTTTTGATTTCTCCTCACCAACACTTGCTATTGTCTGTCATTCTGATTACTAAACCACTCTGTTATCAAGGATGTGGAGTAACAGGTATTCCCAGATAGGCTGGAGGGAAAATTGAGTCATCCTTTTCCAAATATAATTTAGCAAAATTTCTTTATTCAGAAAATACACTGGCCACCTTTCCATGGCTGTACCTAGAGATCGAGCTCATTCTTTTTACAGGCTGCTGAGCGAGGGATGTTTCATAATTTATGTTTCCAATCTCCTGTAGTTATTTGATCCCCCCCCCTTAGATTTGTTTAAAATTTTGTTTGCTATTATAGTGATTCAAATGAAAATCTTGGACTCCATCTCCTAAGATTTTCAGAGGTAATCAAGATCCTAAAGTTTGTGTGAAACATTCTTACGCTGAGCATGGCCCTTTAAATGGCCAATTTATTAAGAACATTCTGTCATTGTTACTTTATGTATTTTTATTATGTTAATGGTTTGGAGAAAATGATCTTATTTGTCTTACTAGCAGAATTATACTTCTGGACCTAGAGAAGAGAAAGGAAGTGTTTTGTATTTTTGATAAACCACTTGGCATCAGGAATGAGACAGACACCACCATCTCCCCCAACATACACACATGCTTGCAAGGTACCCAGCTGAAGATAATAAATGATCCTTCAAAGCTGCGTGAAGTGACAAACTTCAGTGCTTCTGTTTTCTGCATGAAGTGCTGAAACTTGGAGTGCATTTTAGAGAAGACAAGGCAGGGAGAAGGAAGGAGATGAGAGGTATAAGGCACCTGACTGGGCCTGGGAACAGGACAGATGTCTACTAGCACCTTTTAGGAAGTTTTGCTTGGTGGCTTTGAATGGAACCCTCGCTTCTGTGTCCTCTAAAAAATCTTCAATGAAATATCCATTTTTTAAAAAGATTTTATTTATTTGAGAGCAAGAGAGAGAGCACAAGCAAGGGGGGGGGAGGGGCAGAGGGACAGGGAGAAGCAGACGCCCCGCTGAGCAGGGCCTAATCCCAGGACCCCAGGATCATGACCTGAGCCAAAGGCAGACACAACCGACTGAGCTGCCCAAGTGCCCCTGAAATGTCCATTTTTCACTGATCACTTTATAAAATGAAGAAAAGGGCCCAGGCCTGCCCAGGGACTGTACGACACAGGAACAGAGCCTCCAAAGAGTTGCTGGGAGATGATTTCTTGTTCTTAGCACTTTTATCAGCTGATGATTTGGACACAAATAATACATTTAGAAATCTAGTAAGTGACTTAACAAAAGTCTGGTACTACTAACTACATTCTGAAACAAATTCCTTTCGGAACCGAGATTGTTATTTTAGAAAGCTATATGCCAAACCAATATGCAAATACTCTAGCACTTTCTTTCCCTTTTGCAGCATGTAATCATGTTTACCCTCTGGACAGGGAGGGTTATAGGAAAAATCTTGCACTAACTGTGCAGATTAAATCTGCAGATTTAGACCGGCAGAAAAATCTGCCACTGGGACGCCTGGGTGGCTCAGTTGGTTGAGCTTCTGCCTTCAGCTCAGGTCATGATCCCAGGGTCCTGGGATTGCGTCCCACATCGGGTTCCTTGTTCAGCGGGGAGGCTGCTTCTCCCTCTGCATGCCGCTCTCCCTGCTTGTGCTCTCTCTGACAGATGAATAATAAAATCTTAAAAAAAAAAAAGAAGGAAAAATCTGCCACAAACTGTGTGGACTTGGGCAACTGTGACCATCAAAAATGTTTCCACCATTTTATGTTCTCATAAGGGTTCTAGCTTCTCCACATCCTGCCCATTGCTTGTTATTTTGTTTTGTCTGATAGCAGCCAATGGGTGTAAGGTGCTCTCTCACTGTGGTTTGGATTTGCATTTCCCTAATGATCAGTGATGCTGAGTTTCTCTGCGTATACTTGTGGCCATTTGTCTATCTTCTTTGGAGAGATGTCTATTCAAGTCCTTTTTGCCTATTTTAATCCACTGATTTTTTAAAACTATTTTTATAGTTTTATATAGTTGGAATCATATATGGAGCCTTTTCAGATTGGCTTCTTTCACTTAGCAATATGCATTTAAGGTTCTTCCTTGTCTTTTCAAGGCTTGATAGCTCAATCACTTTTTATCACTGAATAATATTTTATTGTATGTATGAACCATAGTTTATTCATTTACTGAAGAGCATCTTGGTTCCTTCCAATTTTTGGCAATTATGAATAAATTCTTTAAAAAAAAAATTAAAAAGTGCCTACACAGAACAGTTGCAAGAATACAAAAACCTTCCAAATAATCTTTATCCAGATTTTCCAATTAAATTTTCACTCCATCTAGTTTATTGTTTGCTCTCTTTCTCCCTTGCTCTGTATATACATTTATTTCTAAATCATTGGAGAGTAATTTGCAGACATCATATCCCTTTCTCCATAAATATTTCAACATGTATTTCCTAAGAACAAAGACATACTCACTCACTCACTGTGGGATATCTCCCAGAGTAGATAATTAAACCTCGCTGTCAAGTAAAGAACAGAAATTATGTGATTCTTTAATTTCATTTAATACAAGAAATGTTATTTATTGCACCTTCAAAAGGAGTTTGGGTAACAAACTGGATTTATATACTCATTTCCTGTGCTCTTCCATTGAGAATAGCATGGACCAAGTGATCCAGTATCACCTCACCAGAGCTGAGGTGTCTCTGGATGAGCCCTAAGACAAAGAGGGCATTCAGGGGGCATTCCTAGAGAGTGGGCTTTTTGAGCAGAAGAAGCCTCACATATTACAAAGCTGTTTTGGAATTAGATTTGCTTTAAAATCTATTCTCTCTATAAAGCATCTTGGTCGATTCTCTAGCAAATAATGTTAATGTGACAGTTTTAATGTGTTTAGAGTTTTGTTGCTCAAATCTTTGACAACTGGTAAGCAGTGAAAGGAGGCAAACCCTCCATATACTGGTCTTTAACCAACTGAGCCACCCAGGCACCCCGATATACTGGTCTTTAAAAAAAAAAAGATTTTATTTATTTATTTGAGAGAAAGAGCAGGAGTGGGGTGACAGGCAGAGGGAGAAGCAGGCTGTCTGCTGAGCAGAGAACCCAATGCAGGGCTTGATCCTGGGACCCTGCGATCATGACCTGAGCCAAAGGCAGACACCCAACTGACTGAGTCACCCAGGCGCCCCCCATATACTGGTCTTTTTAACTTATCAAAACACCCAGACTGACTGTAATTAACAATTCTGTATTGTATACTTGAAATTTGCTAGGGGAGGGGCACCTGGGTGGCTCAGTCGTTAAGCGTCTGCCTTCGGCTCAGGTCAGGATCCCAGGGTCCTGGCATCGAGCCCCGCATCGGGCCCTTTGCTCCATGGGAAGCCTGCTTCTCCTTCTCTCACTCCCCCTGCTTGTGTTCCCACTCTCGCTGTGTCTCTGTCAAATAAATAAATAAAAATCTTTAAAAAAAAAAATTTGCTAGGGGAGTAGATCTTATGTGTTTTTACCCCCCCCGAAAAAAAAAAGAAAGAAAAAGTAACCATGTGAGGTGATGGATATGTTAATTAGCTTGATAATTAGTTTGATTGTGGTGATTATTTCACAATATATACATATATCAAATTATCAAATTGTACACCTCAAATATATACAGTTTTTGTCAATTAGACCTCAATAAAGCTGGAAACAAATTCTGAAGGGTGAGAAAAGCAGAGAGTAGCTGTGCTGTAAAGCAGTGATTTCAATAAACATGGTGAGTAAATGTAACATGGGTTAGAAATGATTCAAATCTTGGTTCCCACACAGATAGCGCGCATTTGTTTTCCCCCCAGTGGCCTGCAATTAGAGGGAGGTATATACATTATTCACAATTTCAAGTAACAGAAAGTGCTGTAGATCAGCACCAGTCAACTGCAAACAATTCAGGCTCAAGTGACACTTAAAATCATCCCATTAATTCCATGCCAAAGGTAAAAATCAAACGTCATGGGCGGGGTTTACCGCTGGTAAAGTCCCACAGACCCCGTATGTGGCCCATACAGGAGGGTTTGATAACTGTTTTACCTAGCTGGGAAAAGGGACAGGGAGAAAATATCCAAATGAATGTGAATCTTCTCTTTTCCACCATACCGTTCCCTAATCCCCCTAGAGTATTGTCGTGTTATGTAAATTAACCCACTGCCTTCTTTCTTTAAAAGCTGATACTCTACATTAAACTTTTTTTTTAAAGATTTTATTTGGGACAGAGAGAGCACAAGCAGGGGGTAGGGGGCAGGCAGCAGGCAGAGGGAGAGGCAGGCAGGGAACCCCATGTGGGGCTCGATAACAGGACCCCAGGATCATGAGCTGAAGGCAGACTCTTAACCGACTGAGCCACCAAGACACCCCAGCATCAAACTCTTCCTTCAGCAAATAGTTTAAAAATGAATGAAGATGCCACCCAGAGGGGCGCCTGGCAGGCTCAGCATGCAACTCTTAATCTAAGGGTCGTGAGTTCAAGCCCCACACTGGGTGTGGAGCCTACTTAAAATAAAAAATAAAAATAAAAAACAATTTTAAAAAAGATGGCACCCAGAAAGGAAAGCATATTCATGGTGGTTCTAGGAACCGTAGCTCCAGAAGTTACCATTAGCAAGCGTCATTGGACAGTATGTGGTTTTAGGATGCAGACTGAGCCATAAGTCAAGCTTCAGGAAGTGTGATTTTTGGTTACTATGGTAACTTATTGGAAATAAATCAACTTCTTTGCAGTTATCACAGAACAAGCAAACAAAAGAAGGAAAAAAAGACATGGATTAAAACAGAGCCTTTGGGGTGCCTGGCTGGCTCAGTCGGTGGGGCCTGCGACTCTTGATCTCAGGGTTGTTGAGTTTGAGCCCCAAGCTGGATGTAGCGATTACTGAAAAATAAAATCTTAAAAAAGAAAAAAAAGGGACGCCTGGGTGGCTCAGTCAGTTAAGCGTCTGCCTTCGGCTCAGTTCATGATCCCAGGGTCCTGGGATCAAGCCCTGCATGGGGCCCTTTGCTCCGCTGGGAGCCTCCTTCTCCTTCTGCCTGCAACTCTGCCTATTTGTGCTCTGTCAAATAAATAAATAAAAAATTTTTTAAGATTTTTATTTATTTAGGGGCGCCTGGGTGGCTCAGTTGGTTAAGCGACTGCCTTCGGCTCAGGTCATGATCCTGGAGTCCCGGGATCGAGTCCCGCATTGGGCTCCCTGCTCGGCAGGGAGTCTGCTTCTCCCTCTCCCACTCCCCCCTCTTGTGCTCTCTCTCTCTCTCACTCTCTCTCAAATAAATAAAAAAAAAAAAAAAAAAAAGATTTTTATTTATTTATTTGACAGAGAGAGACACAGCAAGAGAGGGAACATAAGCAGGGGGAGTGGGAGAGGGAGAAGCAGGCGTCCCGCGGTGCAAGGAGCTGGATGCGGGACTTGATCCCAGGACCCTGGGATCATGACCTGAGCCGCAGGCAAACGCTTAACGACTGAGCCACCTAGGCGCTCCAATAAATAAAATCTAAAAAAAAAAAAAAGCACATATATAGAGAAAGGGAGAGAATGGTAAAGCAAATGTGGCAACTCCTGGTAGATGAACCAATACAATACCCAGAAACTGGCTACCTCCACATTTCTTACACATGAGAAAAATAATTCCCCGAATCGGTTAGCTAGTTTGCATTTTGCAGCTGCAACTGTTCCTAATGGATTATTCAGCCAACTCCAATTCCACCTTCTACAAGTACAGAATCACGCTGTAAAACTGACACTCTGAAAGAGAGAAACAGAGTTCTAGTAACTTAACAAAAGGCACTTAACTACATGGTGCTGAAGTACAGTAACTTCTAAAGTGCAAAAATCAGAATGAGATTTGTGATGAGTGCTTTGTAAAACGCAAAGTGCTATACAAATACGAGTAGTTTTTAAAGCTGAGTTTATGCTTTTTTCCCCACTTCTATGCTGTGTTTAAGATGTTGGCCAGAAAAGTTAACGCTGTAGAAACACTATTTCGTTTCACACAGAACTCTTTATGTTCATTGCTGGCTTATAAGGAAATCCCTCTGCATCAGTATTTAGGTCTTTCTCTGTACAACTACATAGGAGGTAGCAAACTGTTATACTGTCTATAATTCAGAAGCTTAGGAAGGCCAGTACCTATTTCTGGCTCCTTTAAAGGAGGCATAGTCAAAATACACTGCTTAATGCTCCAGGCATTGCGTGAAGTGGCTTACATATCTTGTGTAATTCTCACAAAAATTCAGTGCATTTCATGCAATTGTTATTTCATCATATGTAAATGAGGAAGATAACTATATTTTATTTCATAGGGCTGTTGTAAGGATTAAGAGACTATACATAAAGCACTTAGCACAGTAGCTGGCAAAAAGTAAGTGCTAAATATACATTTACCATTTACTGGTACCCTTATTTTACTGATAGACACAGAGAAAAGCAATTTTCTGCCTTTTTCTATTTTTCTTTTTTAAAAAATTACCTCCCCGTTCAAGAGGGGGAAACAGGAAATCCCCATGACCGTGGCTGAGCTTAAAAGCCAGGAGACCCCTGTTTTGATTTGGAGCTCAACTGTCCTCACCCCCTACCTACCAACGCCTGGCTAAGCGAGCTGCTCAGCAAGTACTTGCTGAATTAACGAATTAATTCTAGCCTGGGTTAGCTAGATCTTTCTGGGTTGGGTAGAACTTTCAAGTCTCTTCGCTGGTGCCCCATCTGCAGACCCGGAAGAGGCTGTTCAGACCTGTTCGGGGAAACGACCTCGTCGTCCCTTCTCAAAAGCAGGTTACCGAGGGCCGTCGCCCCCGAACCACTGCGACTTCAAGGGTCCCAACCTACACTCACCACACTGCATTGGATTCTGCCCGCCCCCGTTGCAGGCCACCGCCACATTTCCGCCGCCCCCGCCTCCTTCCGGGAAGGCGCACGCGCACTGCGAAGGCCGCAGCGCGCCGCACTTCCCTGCGAAATACACCTCCCACAACCCCAATCGGCCGGACCACCCCCTCGGGGCAGGTGGGAGCGGGGGCGGAGCGGATCGCCCCGAGGCGGGGCGGAGCCTTCCGAATTGTCCTGCCTGTGTCCCCACGGTAGAGTTCGTTTTAGGCGAGGTTCTTGGGTTTCCTGTTAAAGTAGGACCTCTGTCCCGATTAGGTCCGATTCTGTCCTCCGTCCCCACTGTGGTCCCCTCAGGGCAAGCCGACAGATGGTTTAGTCCGGCGGAGACACGCCCCCTGGGCCGCAGGGAGACGGCAGAGAGCGAAGGGCAGACCGCGCACGCATGCGCAGAGGCGCAGCATGGGGGCGGGAGCCGCTAAGCCCCTTCCCCAAGGCTGTGGAGGTGAGTAGGGGACGGGGCGAGGCGTGTCCCGCGTCAGGACTGACCGCTGCCGCGCAATGGCCACCGTGGGCTCAGCCACCACCATCCCAACTCTAAAGCCGTTGACCCCAACTGTCCAGAACATTGGGGTCCCCAGGAGCTCAGTATTAGCGTTTGTACATCAAAGTCCCACTTGCACTTAAACCACTTCTGGCATTTCATCGCCATTATCTCGGTGTAAGTTGTCCTCTTCTGCTAAACCATGCGTTTTATTTTATTTTTTTTTAATAACGTGTCGGGAGGGCCCACCTTTCATCTTGGTTTTCTAGCACGTAGCAAACAGCTCCTTCTTGATAAGGTGGGGAGCTTCAAGTCTTTTGGACCCTTGATTCTATTCAATTTAGTGTCAGAGTAGGTACATACTTGCTCGTGTTCTCTGTTTCATGTGTGATAAGTCTCATGAGAAGACTCCTTGAGATGATGAAGACAGTATTACACTAAGATGGAGTGGAGGTGATGAAGTTTATAATCTGCTAGGGATACAGAGAATTAAGCAAGACCTTATTGTGCCCTAAACCTGACCATTTTCCTTACACCTTGCTGTGTGACTGGGTTATGTTGGTTAACCTTCTGGGCCGACATTTTCTCTTAAAATGATAAGATTGGATTAGATCTCTAAGAACCTACCAGCTCTGAAATTCTGTGGTTGGTTAGTGAGGAGTAGAATCCAGATTATATCACAATATGTTAATACTAAGCAGCATCAACTTCCATTTTTCTGCTAACAAAAGTGAAGTATAGCTATAAGCATTTGGCAGCAGCATTAGAAAGAACTGCCCCTTATTGTACCTGTAATTTCCTTACTGCTGAAAATACGAGATTTGCTGATAATACAGCTTTCTTCACTCTGTATTTGTTGTCTGTTTGTAGACCATCTCTAGGAAGATATCTGGGTACAATTATGAACACAATGTATGTGACAATGGCTCAAATCTTAAGATCTCATCTGATAAATGTTTCAACGATATCTAATAGAGTGAAAATGCTCCCATATCTTGGTGTCATTAGAAATAGAATGATGTCAACTCATAAATCCAAAAAGAAGATGAGAGAATATTATAGGCTGCTAAGTCTGGATGAAGGATGCTCTGCAGATGATGTCAGGGAATCTTTCCGTAAGCTTGCCAAGCAATACCATCCAGACGGTGGCTCTAGTACTGCGGATTCTGCAACATTTATAAGGATCGAAGAAGCTTATAGGAAGGTGCTTTCTCACGTGCTAGAACAAACAAATGCACGACAGAATAAAGTTGAAGAAGCAGAGGAAGAAGAAGACAAATTCAAATATAAAACACCCCAACACCGGCATTATTTAAGTTTTGAAGGTATTGGTTTTGGAACTCCAAGTCAACGAGAGAAGCAATATAGGCAGTTTAGAGCAGACCGTGCAGCTGAGCAAGTGATGGAATATCAGAAGCAGAAACTACAAAGCCAGTATTTCGTCGATAGTTTGATTGTTAAAGATGTAAGACAGAGTAAAGAACAAAAGATAACTCAAGCTATAGAGCGTTTAGTAGAGGATCTCATTCAGGAATCAATGGCCAAAGGAGACTTTGACAATCTCAGTGGGAAGGGAAAACCTCTAAAAAAATTTTCTGGCTGTTCGTATATTGATCCCATGACTCACAACCTTAACAGAATATTGATAGATAATGGATACCAACCAGAATGGATCCTAATGCAAAAGGAAATAAAGGATACCATTGATCAACTCAGAGAGGCGATTTTAGTGTCAAGGAAAAAACTTGGGAATCCAATGACACCAACTGAACAGAAACAGTGGAGCCAAGTTTGTGAGCAGTTTCAAGAAGACATCAGAAAACTAAACAAGCGAATTAATGATTTTAATTTAATCGTTCCCCTCCTGACCAGGCAAAAAGTCCATTTTGATGCACAGAAAGAAATTGCCAGAGCCCAGGAAGTATATGAAAGCCTTATAAAAACAGAAGAAGTCACAGATAAAAACCCAGACAACACTGATGAGGGAGAAGGGGAGAAAACACCTGAAGTCAAGACAAGTTTTTTTAACTGGATGAATGTGTGGAAATTTATTAAAATATGACCACTTAAATATTCACAGTACTGCCTCAAACCATTTTCAGTTGTACTGACATCACACTTAGAAGCTGAGATTTATTGATGTAACACAAGAGTCTGAGAACTGGGAGTCTCTGTACTTTTTACAAAACTAATCACCTCTCCAGTGATGTGTGAGTGAGAAAGCTGTAAGAAACTGAGCCTGAGAAACATTCAACCAGCTTTGCTCTGAGGGTGTTGCAAGAAAAGAAGAGAACTCCTAGGAAAACAATTTAACCCATTCTGGAGTTTAAATGTCAGTCATGGGTAAAATGAGTTAGGACAAGGACTCAGACAGGATCATATAAAGGGTACTCCGAAAAGTCTTAGTGCAGTTTTCAGCTCTAATACCTCAAAAACAGTTGCTGATGCCATCTTCAAACATAGTTACTGAAACAAACAACAACAAAAAACCTTAGAAAGTATTATCAAAGTTCACAAAACTAAAGAAGAATATAGACTGTAGGCAAGCAAACCTTCACATGGTGAATGTTTCTTGCAAGGTTGCTGCATTTATACACCTGAGGTTATTAAAGCTTACAACTGTTCTAAGACTTTTAGGACACTCTATGTGGGTGGAAATGTTACGATCAGGAAATTAGCCCAATGGAGTTAATGCACTCTTCCTTTTTCATAGACTTTCTCTGTGGGTACTGAATAAAAATAAAACCAAACCAAAACGCACGAAATACCTGGGTTGTACTTTTTCCTGCCTAACTTCATTATCTTGGCTGTAGAAATCCATCAGCTGGGTGCCTGGGTGGCTCAGTTGGTTAAGCGACTGCCTTCGGCTCAGGTCATGATCCTGGAGTCCCGGGATCGAGTCCCACATCAGGCTCCCTGCTCGGCGGGGAGTCTGCTTCTCCCTCTGACCCTCCCCCCCCCATGCTCTCTCTCTCTCTCTCTCAAATAAATAAATCTTTAAAAAAAAAAAAAAGAAATCCATCAGCCAAGCTAGTTGATATAGCTGTTCTAGAAATAGACTCCAGTGGCCACTTTTAAAAGAGCTTGGGTGTATTCTCTGCCCTTTTGGAGGTAAAAGAAAAAAAAAACTCCTTGGGCTCAGTGGAAACTTAAGGTTTTACTTCTGGCTTCATCTCTAAGTTTACCTGAAGCCTCTCTGTGTCATGTTTCAGATTCCCCAGAGGCTTTTTCCATCTGAAAATCTCAGTGTAGGGATCCAATTTCTGATCTGAGGAACCCTTTCATAAATGAAAAGATGTCTGAATTTTGCGCCAGTTTGCACTTTTGGCAAATGACAAGAGATTGATATTCATGAGATTGTTGCGTTCCGTCCACTTTCAGAAAATCTAACTTTTTTAGGTTTGCGTAATTGCGTTAGCCACAGAATTGGGCAACTAGAAGAATAGAGTGGTCAAACGGAGCGGATCTGTTTCCTTATTGAACTCAGAGTTCTGGATTATGGATGTGGTTCAGAAGGGGCACTTGCCACTCTGATTTTGAAAGAACAAGTTATTTTGTAAAGTGCATGATGGTTAAGTAAAAACTACGTCTTCAAAGGAAATGTCAGGACTTTCTGCTTAGATGATGGGGTAATTAATTGGTATAATATGTCATTGTTTTACTGAATGAGTTATGTGCCTTCTCCAATTACGGCATTATTCTAAACAAAATTGTGAACAGTAGGTAATATAGCTACATAATAAGAACTATAGTTATAAAACATTTTAGAAGGCTAGGATTCTGTGAATCTTGTTAAGAGTGGGAATTAGAGGTGCGCCTGGGTGGTTCAGTCGGTTAAGCGTCTGCCTTCAGCTCAGGTCATGATCCCAGGGTCCTGGGATTGAGCCCCACATCAGGCTCCCTGCTCAGCGGGGAGCCTGCTTCTCCCTCTCCCTCTGCTGCTCCCCCTGCTTGTGTGTGCGCGCACTCTCTCTCAAATAAAATAAACAAAATCTTAAAAAAAAAAAATGGGAATTAGATGTATGACACCTAGTTGCATTGCAGCAACATAATACAAAGGAAACCATTTTGGGGCTCCTGGGTGGCTCAGTCAGTTGGGCGTCCACCTTCAGCTCAGGTCATGATCCTGGGGTCCTGGGATTAAGCCCCGCATTGGGCTCTCTGCTCAGTGGGGAGCCTGCTTCTCCCCCTCCCACTCCCCCTGCTTGTGCTCGCTCTCTCTCTCCCTGTCAAATAATTAAATAAATCTTTAAAAAAAAAATCAAAGGAAACCATTTTCAATATTGGATAACGGGAAGGTAAAGTTACCAGAAAGCACTAGTAAATCCTTAATTTCAGCACAGCATGCTTTATGTTTGTAAATGTTGTCTATATTAATAAGGTGAATAAAGTTCATTTGAATGATTATACAACGGTCCCTTGTTATATAAACAACTACTAAGAATAATAACCGTATTTTTGGCTGATCACCTGAATAAATACTTTTTCTCTTTTTGATTGATGATATAAAAACTGTGAACAGAGATTATTCCTGTGAAGAAGGCAATTTCACTAATGGAAAAACAGATTCACTAATTGAAGGAACTAAGTTTCAGGCCAGAGAAAAGATTTTGGCCGGTTGGTCAGCGTTTGTTGAATTGTGATCTGACGCTCCTCTCTCCTCTGAGGCAGCCTTGACCTTTTTCTGTTAGTGTTTCACCTTCTAACTTTGCCACCTGGATTTTCAGGTGTAGTAGTAGGGTCTGAACTCATTACTAGGCATGCATCAAACTCTGCCTGATTCCCAGCCTTGGATTTCAGGGCTCCTTTCTTCAGACTCTAGGATCAGGACCCTGGTCCAACACCCTGAGGACAGAACCTCAAAATCCCTGTGGCTTTTGGCTCCCAGCTGTATGAAATGGTTTTTGCTCTTGTTCTGTGTACCTGAGTCTGGTTTGGTACCTCCGGGCTCTAGTTTTCTGTTCCTTGATAGAACCATTGCAGTATTATTCCTTTTCTTCATCGAGCTACCAGGACAGAGCTCTGCTCTTGGGGGTGGGGAGCCTCCCAGAGATGGGAGTCCCTTGTAACCTTATCTATATGACCAGGACCTGCTACTTCCTGACGTACGTCCCTGCTGCCAACTGCCTGGGACTGCCATCACTGGGACCCAGCCATCATTTGGGACATACTTGGTACCTCTCAGGCACCCCTCACGCTGGTTTGCTTGTTCCTGGAAGTATTGCCTTTCCTTTTCGATGATGTTCTGTTCATTTGACATACATTTATCCAGGTCCTGAAAGGGAAGCTCCGTTCCACCATCTGGATGATCAGAAATCAGTAACTGAGGGAGAGGGGGCAAATGGACCCCTCAGCTCCAAATGTAACCCCCAGATACTCATTTTGCTTGGTATTATTGCTGCTGCCACCACCCTGCTTCCAGGGCAGGGGACACTGGCCTCCCTCTCCTCCCCTGGCCTAAGGGCAGACCCACAAATGTGGCATAATACTTCTTGCCCAGCTGAGACCAGACTGGAACTTCAAATTACAACTTGCCTCAAGGCTTGGGATGACATAAGCAAAGGGAAGACAGTCCCTGGGACAGGAGAACCTGGCCTGTGGCCCTCCCCAGTTTGTTTCTGAGCCCAGTCCCCAGCCTGCTGTAGAATGGCAGAGCCCACCACCCTCCCACCTCTGAGAGAATCCTCAGGTGCACTCAGTATGCCTCCACTCCCCCAAATCTAGATTTAGGAAACTAAAGACTAAGGAATTTTCTTTCCTGCTGAGACCAACTTCAGAGGTCTGGCTTCCTCTTTGAGGACCCACGTCTTCCCTAGATGATTGATGTATGGCCCTATCCCCCAGGACCCCTGTATGACAGGTCCTATCTGAGAGTCTCAACAGGACAGATATATCAAAGAAGCTTAACATTGTTATAAGAGAGACCTACTCCAAAAAGAGAAATAAAGTCTTTTTTTTTTTTTTAAGATTTTATTTATTTGACAGAGAGAGCACAAGCAGAGGGAGAGAGAGGGAGAAGCAGGCTCCCTGCTGAACAAGGAGCCCGATGTGGGACTCGATCCCAGGACCCTGGGATCATGACCCAGGCCGAAGGCAGCCGCTTAACCGACTAAGCCACCCAGGTGTCCCAAGAAATAAAGTCTTTAAAAAGACGGGGGAGGGGGCACCTAGGGTGGCTCAGTCAGTTAAGTGTCTGCCTTCGGCACAGGTCATGCTCTCAGGGTCCTGGGATCCAACCCGTGTTGGACTCTGTGCTCAGCGGGGAGTCTGCTTGTCCCTCTCCCTCTGCCGCTCACACTCTCTCTCTCAAATAAATAAAATTTCAGAAAAAAAAGAGAGAGACCTACTTGTAGTTGTGGGGCGGGTCCTTCCTGGTGTACCTTGAGGACCTTCTAGCAAGGAGCATGCGGTCCAATGGTGACTCAGCTTTAGAATTTCGAGCTGGGCCTTTCTGCTCAGTGTGGTTTCACCTCTGTGGGTGAACCTGGTTCCATGGCCTTGTCCTCTCCACTTTTCCACTTAGCCACAGTTTACACCATGATTTGCCCAGTTGAGCCCCAAGCTTCTCAGATTAGTTTAAAGATGTGGTCGATGGCTGTTGTACTTTGGCTCTGCCTCTCCTCTTTGAAAGGCCTGTATTAATGGTGGTATATGTCGTTCATCTAGGGAGGATGTGGTTCCTAGCACAGGAAGTCAGACCTTCGAAGCTGCTCTTGACAGGAGAGAAGAGCCCTCATTTTCTTAAATCTGCTCGAAAATGGGCATGTGACCTAGGCTCTGCCAAGACCTGTCCTTGGGAGACATGGTTCAGAATGAAGCACGGGAGGAAATAGGCTGGCTCTGTGTGGAAGTGCGGCGCCTGGGTGGCTCAGATGGTTAGGCGTCTGCCTTCGGTTCAGGTCGTGATCCCAGCATCCTGGGACTGACTGAGCACTGCGAAGGGCTCCCTGCTCGGCGGGGAGCCTGCTTCTCCCTCTCCTTCTACTGCTCCCTGTGCTTGTGCTCTCTCGAGCTCTCTGTCAAATAAAATCTTAAAAAAAAAATAAATCCCTTTTCTGCTTAATCCAGCTGGAGGAGGGGCTGCCATTTTCAGCTAAGCACTGTGACGGATCCAGATGAGGTCCATGAGAATCTCGGGGTTTGGGGATACACGGCAACGATATGCTTGATTATGGTGCAGGGGGCGTGTGGACTCTCATCAAACTCTCAGCTCCGTCACTTTGTAGGTGTGTGATCTTTTTTTTTTTTAATTTTTTAAATTTTTTTTTTAAAGATTTTATTTATTTATTTGAAAGATAGAGACATAGCAAGAGAGGGAACACAAGCAGGGGGAGTGGGAGAGGGAGAAGCAGGCTTCCTGCCGAGCAGGGAGCCCGATGTGGGACTCGATCCCAGGACCCTGGGATCATGACCTGAGCCGAAGGGAGACACTTAACGACTGAGCCACCCAGGCGCCCCGTAGGTGTGTGATCTTGAGCAAAATGCCAAACCTCACTGACTTACAGATTACTCAGGTGTAAACACTCAAAATGATCACTTATTGTGAGGATTCATTGAGATATTATATGTAAGGGATCCTGCATGGTTACTGACACAGGATGAGCACTCCAAGCATTAAATGAGGTACCATTGTTGTGCTAATAAAATAATAAAGAGAGGCTTTCATTATTTTTAAGGTTTGTTTAAAAAATGTTCCATAGGGGCGACTGGGTGGCTCAGTCAGCTGAGTGTCCAACTCTTGATTTCGGCTCAGGTCATGATCTCATGGGTCATGGGATAGAGCCCTGCGTCAGGCTCCGAGCTCAGCATGGAGTCTGCTTGAGATTCTCTCTCTCTTCATCTCCCTCTTCCCCTCCCCCCCTCCGTGTTCTCTCTCTCACAAATAAATAAATAAAATCTCTTTTAAAAATGTTCCATAGTTCTTCTCTTGGGGGAGTATTGATTTCAAAGCTGATCTTGCTAGTTCCAGTCAATTTCCTGAATTTACTGAGACTGTTCTCTGACATGCCTTCAGCCAGCAGGAGGCATTAAATGAAAATGTAGAAGCCAGTCAAGAAAGACCACATATTGTATCATTCCATTTATATGAAAGGTCCAGGACAGGCAAATCTCTAGAGACAGAAAGTAGTGCTTGCCTAGGGCTATAGAGTTTGGGAGGAAATGGGGAGTGACTGCTAATGTTTATGGGTTTTCTTTTGGAGGTGATAAAAATGTTCTAGAATTGATTGTGGTAATGGTTGCACAACTCTGTGAACATACTAAGAACCACCGAATTGTGCACTCTAAATGAGTGAATTTTATGGTATGTGAAAGCTGTTTTTTTTTTTTTAATTAAAAAGTAAGAGAAAATATAGAGTGGTTCTGCATTTGGTAGGTTGCTTGCTACTTTTCTATAGGCAAGAAATGTCCTCAGAAGCATAAAGAGTGAGAGAACTGTTTTAAATTAAGCATAAAAATGACAACCAGTGTTTTAAGAATTTCAATTTAGATGCTTTCACATCTATAGCAAATGTTGATTAATGTGTACACATTTCTGCAAAACCCCACGAAACTGCTAGTATTCCCAGGCATTTGCCACTGTGCTGCTTCTTCTTTTTTTTTTTTTAACGTTTTTTTTTAAGTAATCTCTACACCCAACATTGGGGCTTGAACTCACATCCCCAAGATCAAGAGCGGCATGCTCTACTGACTGAGCCAGTTGGGCGCCCCACTCTGTCTTTCTTACAACAAATAGCTACTCTTACCAAACTGAGTGGTGGCCTTTACATAAACAAGAATCCACAAAGTGGAGAAAATAGACAAAAACAAACACATATTTTGTAAAAATGATTGAAAGAACATGGTCTGTATCTTTTTTTATTTTTATTTTTTTAGATTTTATTTATTTATTTGAGAGAGAGAGCACAAGAGCAGAGTGAGGGGCAGAAGGAGAGGGAGAAGCAGGCTCCCTGCCGAGCAGGGAGCCCAACGCGGGACTCGATCCCAGGACCTTGGGATCATGACCTGAGCCAAAGGCAGACGCCCAACCGACTGAGCCACCCTGGGCACCCTAGAATGTGGTCTTTAATTACATACAAAAATTTTTTGTAAAAGATTTTATTTCTTTGAGAGAGAGGCAGAGAGAGCAAGAGTGGGGGAGGGACAAAGGCAGAGAGAGAGGGAGAAGCCGACCCCTCATTGAGCACAGAGCCCCCCGCAGGGCTCAATCCCAAGACCCTGGTATCATGACTTGAGCAGAAGGCAGACGCTTAACCAACTGAGCCACCCAGGCGCCCCACATATAAAAACTTTTTATTCTAAAACTCCGCAGGTGATTAGGCAGTGGGGAAGATGGCAATCCCCGCTATTTCCCATTACACATCATGTTACCCAGAGCCTGTGGGGAAGGAGAGGCGTAAAGAACCTGCCTTTCCTCTCTTCTCTTTCTTCTCTCCAACACCCAAGAAAAAGTGGCTCTGAGACATCACAATTCCATAACCTTCCAGACATGAGTGTCAGGGATCCGGCAGAGTGAGGAGGAATACCTGTGCATGCCTTTGGGTCCCACTCTCACGGACATGACTATCTTGAAAGGTTTGGGACAGGCCTGCTTTAAGCTTATCACTTATGGTTCCGTCCTGCCCACAGGGGCCAAGGTCACCTGCCCAAGAGCAAGGAATACATCAACTGGCTGGTGAAGTGTTACATAGTACGCCAACATAAGGTTCTTTGTTTTTATCTTATTTTATTTTAAGTATTTTATTTATTTATTTGAGAGAGAGCCAGCACAAGCAGGGAGGGAGGGCAGAGGGAAAAGGGAGCAGGAGACTTTCCGCTGAACAGGGAGCCCGACACCAGGCTCGATCGCAGGACCCGGGATCATGACCTGAGCCGAAGACAGACACTTAACCAACTGAGCCACTGAGGCACCCCAAGGTTCTTTATTTTGAAAAGAATTTTTTTTATTTTGAAAATTCACATGTATATAGCAAAATAATTCAATCAATGCAAAAGGACAGACAATGAACAAATGAGTTCCCCTTTATCCCAGACCCAGACCTCCCAACCCTACTTCCCAGATCTAATCACCATCAACAACTTCTTGGCACATGTATACTAGTTTTTTTTTTTTTTTTTTTTTAAAACAAATGACTACAAAATTAGTGGCTGAAAGAACTCAAATTTGTTGTCTTACAATTCTGGAGGTCAGAAGTCCAAAGTGGATCTTACTGGGCAAAAATCAAGGTACTGGTGAGACTTCATTCCTTCTAGAGGCTCTAGGGGAGAATCTGATTCCTTGCCTTTTCCAGTTTCTAGAGGCCGCCTGCATTCTTGGTTTGTGGCCCCTTCCTCTATCTTCAGAGCCAGCGACAGCAGGTAAGTCCTCCCTGTGTCACACGACTCTGACTCTCCTGCCTCCCTCTTCCACTTACAGGACCCTTGGGGTTACCTCGGTCCCACCCAGATCATCCAGCATAATCTCCCTGGTTTTTTTTTTTTTTTTTTTTTTTAAAGATTTTATTTATTTATTTGACAGAGAGAGACACAGCGAGAGAGGGAATACAAGCAGGGGGAGTGGGAGAGGGAGAAGCAGGCTTCCCGCGGAGCAGGGAGCCCGATGTGGGGCTCGATCCCAGGACCCTGGGATCATGACCTGAGCCGAAGGCAGACGCTTAACGACTGAGCCACCCAGGCGCCCCTCCCTGGTTTTTTTTTAAGATTTTATTTATTTATTTGACAGAGAGCAGGAGAGAGAGCGAGAGAAAGCACAAGCAGGGGGAGCAGCAGGGGGAGAGGGAGAAGCAGGCTCCCCGCTGAGCAGGGAGCCCGAAGCGGGCCTCGATCCCAGGACCCCAGGATCATGACCCATGCCGAAGGCAGACGCTTAACCGACTGAGCCACCCACGCACCCCATAATCTCCCTGTTTTAAGGTCAGTCGATTAGCAACCTTAATTTCCTTTTGTTAAGTAACATAACATATTCACAGATTCTGCGAATTTAGGACATATTTGGGGGAGCCATTGTCCTGCTACCACTATATCCTTCCAAAAGTTTAGGTATATAATTTACATGCACACACTGTCTCTCCATCGCTCTCTCAAAAACACACAAATGTGAACACACTCTATGTGCTCTTCTTATCTTTTTCTTCACCGGTCTATTAATATATCTTCAAGATCTTTCCAAATCAACACATCCAGCTCTATTTCATTATCTGTTAAGCCTGCATGAGATTGTTTTATGTTCTCATGGAAATAAGAACTAATCGATACTGAGCAGATGAAATAAATAGCAGTGCAAGGTTACGCAAAAAGAGACCTTGAGGCATAAAGACAGCGGCCGCAAGCTGAAGTGATCATGAGTCAGGAGTGAGATACGGCATAATAGTGCATCATAATGTATGAGGGAGAGAGAGAGGCTGACAATAGCTTACTCATGTTGGATGCTTTCCTTGCACTAACTAATCTTCGCAACAATCCTATGACATAGGTACTATTATTAACTTTTTTCAAGAGATGAGGAAACTAATGAGGCACAGAGATGTTAAGTAACTTGCCTTGGGTCACACAGCTAGAAAGTGTCAAGCATTGGGATTTGAACACAGATTGTCTGTGGTTGCTCTGCTTCCAGATCCCTATTCTTTTAAAGATAGATTTATCTATCTATCTATCTATCTATCTATCTATCTATCTATCTATCTATCTATCATCTATCTATCTGTCAGAGAGAGCACACACAAGCAAGGGAGTGGCAGACAGAGGGAGAAGTAGGCTCCCCGCTGAGCAAGGAGCCCGATGCGGGACTCGATCTCAGGACCCTGGGATCATGACCTGAGCCGAAGGCAGATGTTTAATTGAGCCACCCAGGCGTCCCTCCAGATCCCTACTCTTACCCACACACTATACTATGGTATCGGTAGAGAGGATACTGGAGCAGATCACATTAGTGGCAGCTTCTGCAATGAAGAGTCAAGACACTGAGGTTCCTGGGGCTGTGTATTTTATCCTTGGACTGTCATTCTTGTCCCTTACTTCCCTCAAGGTTCCTGCCTCCCTGACTGCCCCTCATACCATGAGCAAGAGGCAGCATGATGCAGTGGTAAGGGAATGGGAGTGGCTAGGGAGACTAGAAGTCAGATCCAAGTTTTGCCACTCACTAGCTATGTGACCTTCTTGAGTTTCTGTCTCCTCATCTGTCCAATGAGTATACAGTTGACCCTTGAACAGCAGGGGTTTGAACTCTGTGGGACCACTTATATGCAGTACTGTAAATGTACTTTCTCTTCCTTATGATTTTTTAAAAGATTTTATTTATTTATTTGACAGAGAGAGAGAGAGAGAGCACAAGGAGGGGAAGCAGAAGAGGGAGAAGCAGGCTCCCCCTGTCAGGCTCCCTGACACGAGGCTCCATCCCAGGACCCCGGGGATCATGACCTGAGCCGAAGGCAGACACTTAACCAACTGAGCCACCCAGGCATCCCTTCCTTATGATTTTCTTAATAACATTTGCTTTTCTCTAACTTACTTTATTGTAAGAATACAGTATATAATATATATAACACACGATGTATGTGTTAATTGGTTACTTATGTTATCGGTAAGGCTTCAGATCAACCGTAGGCTATCAGCAGTGAAGTTTTTGGGGAGTCAGAAGTTTTGCGGGGATTTCTGACCGCGTGAAGGGGTTGGCGCTCCTAACCTCCGCATTGTTCAAGGGTCAACTGTAATCAGACCTAACTTGCAGGGATAGTTGTAATCCTTAGAGATGATGAATATGAAATGCTGGGTGCAGGGTGAAGTCCTTACTAGGAACTCAGTGGTTCTCAGTGGAGACGTTACTGCCCGCAGAGGACATTTTGGAAATTTGTGTAGGAATGTGCAGACAACAAAATGGTTGGAGGGACACTACTGGAAGAAATTCTGTTTTGCCCATCTGGACCAGTACGTTGTGCTGGCTGGCATGTGTTCTGATTGGCTGATAAGTCCATGCAATCCTAACTGTGAAATATTTCAGGGGCCCCTGGGTGGCTCAGTTGGTTAAGCGTCTGCCTTCGGCTCAGGTCATGATCCCAGGGTCCTGGGATCGAGCCCCACGTCCGGCTCCCTGCTCAGCGGGGAGCCTGCTTCTCCCTCTCCCTCTGCCTCTCCCCCCTGCTTGTGCTCGCTCTCGCTATCTCTGTCACTCTCTGTCTCTCTCTCTCTCAAGTAAATAAATAAAATCTTTAAAAATAAAAAAATTTTTAAAAATTTAAAAAAAGAAATATTTCAAACATCATCGTGGACCACAGACATTTAGGAGGGGGAGCCAGGGATGCCCAGTGTTTGCAGTGCAGGTAACCAAAAAGAGGAATTGTTCCATGTCTTGCCCAACATTCAAACACCTCACCAGATATTCACATGGGTGAAAAAAAATCTGTTTATAAAAATCTAAACCTGGAACAGAATCATATTTTACATAGAAACACAACATACTTTTTGGGGCATGATTTAAAATACACTATTTTTTTCACAAATGCAAATACTGTACAAATTGTACTTATTTTGGGGGGAATTTTACCAAGAGTTGTACCCCATTTCAGAAAATCATTAGTGAAGGCGCCATGGCTGATGGCATTTGAATTACCAGTACTACATGTCTATTGCAGTTTGCTTTTAATGTTGAATGCAAATATGTACCAGAGGAGATTGGCTTTTAATTAAGAGCCGACTATTACCACATTAGTGGATCTTGTAGCCAGTATCCAAGATGACCCTCAAAGATCCCCACTTTCTTTTCTTTCCTTTTTTTTTTTTTTTAAGATTTATTTATTTATTTTAGAGAGAGCACAATCAGGAGGGGTGGAGGGAGAGACTCTGGGCTGAGCATGGAGCCCAACATGGGGCTTGATCTCACAACCCTGAGATCATGACCTCAGCTGAAACCAAGAGTCTGACACTCAATTGACTTTGCCATCTCCCCCCGCCTTTTTTTAAGATTTCATTTTTTCTAAAAAATTTTTTTAAAGATTTTATTCATTTATTTGACAGAAAGAGACACAGCGAGAGAGGGAACACAAGCAGGGGGAGTGGGAGAGGGAGAAGCAGGCTTCCCGCCGAGCAGGGAGCCCGATGTGGGGCTCGATCCCAGGACCCTGGGATCATGATCTGAGCCAAAGGCAGACACCCAACGACTGAGCCACCCAGGCACCCCTAAATTTTTTTTTTAAGATTTTATTTTATTTGTTTGACAGAGAGAGAGGCAGCGAGAGCGGGAACACAAGCAGGGGGAGTGGGAGAGGGAGAAGAGGCTTCCTGCCGAGCGGGGAGCCCGATGCGGGGCTCGATCCCAGGACCCCGGGATCATGACCTGAGCCGAAGCCAGACGCTTAACGACTGAGCCACCCAGGCGTCCCTAAGATTTCATTTTTAAGTAATCCCTACACCCAGCGTGGGGCTTGAACTCACGACCCTGAGATCAAGAGTCACATGCTCCACCAACTAAGCCAGCCGGGTGTCCCAAAGATCCCCACTTTCTGATATTTACATTTTTATGTAGTGCCCTCCAATATCGTATCAGATTTGGTCTGTGTGACCAATAGAGTATAACAGAAGTGACAGCATGTCAATTCTGAGGCTGGAAGCTTCCTGACTCTCACTTTTTGCTAGATCACTCACTCTGGGTGAAACCAGTTGCCATGACTTGATGCAACCTTGTGGAGAGGCACATATGTCCAGGAACTGAGGTCTCCAGCCAATAACCATGTGAGTGAGCATTATTGGAAGCAGGGCCTCTGTCAAGCCTTCAGAGATCTGCAGCCCCTGCTAACAGTTTAACTATAAGCTCATGAGGAATCCTGAGCTGGAACCACTTAGCTAAGTTGCTTCCAGATTCCTGATCCTTAGACATTATGTAAAATAATAAATAAATGTTTGATGTTTTAAGTCACTACGTTTGAGGATAATTTGCTACATAGTAATAGATAATTAATAGAGTAGACCTACATGAAACTCTGTAGTCTCATTAATTTCATTAACAAGCATTGTTTTAAAAATATTTCATATATGCTACCCTTCTAGTACAAAGAAAGTCAATCTCTACTGCAAAAAGTACATGTTGAAATGATTTATTAATTTGGGGGTCACCTCTTGTGTTTCTGCCTTATCATATTCTATCCTTAGCAGCCTTCTACCTAACTTCTCTATGGCTTCGTGTACAACTGAGCTTCTTCTGACCCATCTTCTGATCCCTGTTTCCCATCGAAGATTTTATCTTCATATCAATCTTTTAAACATTGGTGTCTGAAGATATCCCTGACATAGAGTACTTGCGGTATTTCACCGCCACCTTTTCCTGGATCATAACATAGGTGATTTTTTTTTTTTTAATTTACTTTTTTTTTTTTAAGCTCCACGCTAGCTGTGGAGCTCAGTGCAGGGCTTGAACGACCCTGAGATCAAGACCTGAGCTGAGATCAAGAGTCAGACACTTAACCGACTGCCATCTAGGCACCCCATAGGTGATTATTTTAACACGACACTTAGAAAACCGCCGGACCCATTTGTGAGAGTATCATACTTCTCATTTTCTCCATATGTGTCTCTATTTCTACTGAGGTTATGTCTCCTTTTTTGTTTTTCTTTTTGTTTTAACACGAGGATTTTGGGGCGCCTGGGTGGCTCAGTCCAATTCATGATTTCAGCTCAGATCATGGTATTAGGGTCGTGGGATCGAGCCCTGTGTGGGGCTCTGCACTCAGCAGGGAGTCTGCTGGATTCCCTCTCTCCTCCTCCCTCTGCACCTCCCCACCAGGTGCTCTCTCTCTCTCTCTCTCAAATAAATAAATCTTAAAAAAAAAAAAACCACCCTAGGGTTTATGGGGCTCCTGGGTGGCTCAGTTGGTTAAGCGTCTGACCCTTGATTTCCGCTCAGGTCATAATCTCAAGGTCCTGGGATAGAGCCCCTTGTGGCTCCCAGCTCAGCGGGGAGTCTCTTTCTCCCTCTGCCCCTCCCCCAGCTTGTGCTCACTCTCTCCTTCTCCCTCTTAAATAAATAAAATCTTAAAAAAAAAAAAACCCTAGGGTATTTTTGGTTTTGTTTTTTACTATTCTAAAAAGCCAGTTTGAGATTATTTTTCCTGTTACTTGCAACTGAAGGAGCCAACTGATAAATGTATCCGCTGTCATCAAGAGTCTAGACTGCAGAAAGAAATGGCCTCTTTTCTTCCTGTATCATATGATCCTCCAAGCTTTGGTATCATTTCCCATCTAAAGACCAGTCTTTCTCCCAAATGAATGACACTGAATATCCATCCTTTCAGGAGAGGGTCATTTCAGATCCACAGGAATGTGATCTTAGTCTCAAGATACCTTTATCCAAATACAACAGTTCTACTGACTTATGTGAAGTCTTTTTGTTACACACCCCTAAGTTTATGGAGGAAGAGACAATATTTTCAGAAGTACATGTTTACACATTATGCTTTAGTCTTTCAGTTTCTGCATTACACATTGGGTGGGAAGTGAATGTCACTGCCTTAGGGTATGTTTATGAAGCAGCCTTGAGAAAATTAAGAACAAACCAGAACCCGTGGGACCAAGTGTGAAGGACAGCTTGGATTCTTCCTCTTTCTTAATAGGTTTGAACCAACTGGACTGGATCCTACCTGTCTAGTTTTAGGTGAAGCAGTCTTTTAGAATGGTCCTGGCCCAAGCCTGAAAAGGTCCTGAAGTCACAAAGACCCCAGATTCTAGGAGGGCCTCTCTGAGGTTCTTAGGGAATAGGAATTTAAGAAAACATATGCTTAGGTAGCTACATGATGGAATACCAGTCAAATCAGGGCAGGCGTGAAGTTTTGTTTAAGCTGATTTGCAATTTTACTAAAGACTCAAATCAGTACATTTGAAATGCCAACATTGAAATGCTGACATCAGTGACTTAATCCCAATACATTCCAAATGCCCATATTTTTGAAAGTATAATTACATATATATATATATATATATATATATATATATATATATATATCACTTTCTTTGTAAAGTAGAGGTTTACAGAATGAGCGAAGCTAGCTGCATTAATGTGAGTCCCCACTCATTTCTGGAAAAGCAACTGAAAGCATGTACATCCTCAGGACAGGTCAACAGTAACATCTTCTTTCAAACATGGAGGTAAGCATTTTCTTACAGATATTCTTCTGTAAAAAAAAAAAGCTTTTAAAAGTCTTGGGAAATCTTAAAATACTTAATCTTTAAAAAGTGAGATTTAAGACCATGATAGAAACTCCTACCTGTTCCCCAGTATCCATTCTTTCTCAGTACTAACGCCCTGTTTTCCAGCCTTTCTTGACATTTAGTGTAGCTAAGTGACTAAGTTTTTTTGCCATCAGGATAAAAGCAGAAATGATATGTATATGCAGCTTTGGGGAAAGGTTTTTAAAGAGAGGGGGTGTTTCCTTCTTCTCTTCTGCTGGTTGTCTTCTCTTCTGATGGCTGGAATGCAAGCATAATGGCTAGAGCTACAGCAGCTCTCTTAGATCACGAGGTGATACTGGGAATGGAACTGGATATCTTCCAAATGCCCATATATTTGAAAGCATAAATAAATACATGTATGACTCTCTTGGTGGAATAATGAGGCTGGATCTGTCTCCATGAAGTGTCAGACCAGCTCTAGACTAACTTTGGACTTTTTAAACATAAGAGGGAAATACCAATTTTTGTTTAAGCCACTGTTATTTTTTGGTTGTCTTCCTGTGCTACTTGCAGCCAAACCTAATCCTAATACAATAATCAAAAAAGAAGCAAGATCTAAAACCTTATTTTAAAAAAGCCAACTTTCATAAGTTAATAAGTTTTATAAGTTATACAATTTGACTAGTTTTAAAGTTGCACATATTTCAAAAGCAAACTATTCAACAAATATTTATTGAGCACTAGATCCTAGCACATGTATCAGAATGATGGATAATGTAACTATAAATGCATTACTCGCCAAGTGACAAATATAAAAGATAGAAAAATAGTATCCATGAATATGGGAACTTAGGGATAGTGGGAAAATAACACAAAGCAGGGATTGTTCCTCTGACATGCATAAAATCTATAGGAGTAACAGGAATAGAAGAGGATGGCATTTTGTGATAAGTTTGGACACAAAACCTTTTTTATCATCATACCACAAGTAAAAAACTTCTTAAGATTCCCATTGCTAATACCTGGATTTAGTGTCTTTTCCTCCAAACAACTAAATGGCATCTTATAAGGGCACCTGGGTGGTTCAGTTGTTAGGCGTATGCCTTCCGCTCAGGTCGTAATCCAGGGGTCCTGGGATCATGACCTGAGCCCCTGGGGATCATGAGCTGAGCTGAAGGCAGACGCCTAACGACTGCGCCTCCCAGGCGCCCCTATTTACTTATTTATTAAGTAAGTTCTACATCCAAGGTGGGGTTTGAACTCATGACCCCAAGAGTTGCATGCTTTACCTAAAGAGCCAGCCTGGCACCACAAGATGTAGTCTTTAAAGGAGACAGTTGGTGTTGGCTAATTGAATTTAAATTAAAAGAATAAATTATAAAAAAAGAAAAAGAAAGAAAGGAGACAGCTGGAAGAGACCTGACTATAAGGAAGCCAAAAGTCTGGGTGGATCCCTGGAAAAGCATCAGGCAGAATTAGAAGACTAGTTGTACTGTGCTGGTTACCTCGGGTAACAGTACTAGTTGGTAGCCTTGGATGAGAAACTTCACTTTTCCAGGCTTCCATTGCTAAGTGGTGGGGATTAGAAAAGGGCATCCCTACAGACCTTCAGTTCCTCAGAACCCTTTTCTGAGCACGTGCCCTACTGTGGGCAGCTCGCGCGGCCAACGCCGCTGGGCCTATAGGCAAAGAAGTCCCTGCCATCTGGTCTTGGGCTCCCCGCGCGCGTGATCTCACGGATGCTGCACTCGAAGTCCGCTAGCAGAAACGCAGCGGTGGGCACCCGGCCCCAGTCGCCGTCTGGAAGACAGCACTACCGGTCAGGTGTACGCGGCCGCGAACCCTAAGGCGCAGCAGAGTCAGCCGACAGCTCCCGGAGCCGCAGAGTCGCGGTACCCTCGCCCCGCCCCCTGGCGCCCCGCCCCGCCCCTCGAGCCCCGCCCCGCCCCTTCGGCCACTTGCTGCGTGCCGATTGGTCGCTGCGGTGCGCACGGCGCCGCACCCCGCCGGCCCCTCTAGCCTAGCGCCGGCCGTCCGCTCCCGGCTCCCCGGGACTGAGGTGGAGCGGTGGACGCCGGCCGGGTCGGGGCGCAGCCGCCACCTCCTCTGAGCGCGCGCTCCGGGTCGGCGTGGGTGTCGGGGAGGCCAGGTGAGTGCGGTCGGTCGGTCTCGCGGCGCGCGGGGGGCTCGCGCCCGCCGTCCACGCGCAGAGAGGCGCCCCCGGCCGGCCCGGCCTGCGCGGTGCGGCGGCGCCCAGCCCGGCCTCTCCCGCGCCCGGCGCCGCCCGGCGGAACGGGCCCCGCGGAGCGCCGGGCCAGCCTGCGGACCGGAGACCTCCGACGCTCGCTCCGGCCCAGCCCGCGTCCCCTCGGGCCGACTGTGGCCGTGACGCGCGGGGATCCGCTCTCCACCCGGGCGGGCCGCACCGCCGCGTTACCTGGCCGTCCATTGCTGGTCTGGGGAGGTCTGGAAGGTTCCCATCTCGAGCCTCTCGGCTTCCCAGGGCCCCGGGCAGGGGAGAGAGGCGGTGGACGGCTCGCACGGGGAGTCTGGGGGCGACTGAGGTACTTCGTCGCCCCTCTCGTGTGCTCCGAACCATTGCCGGGAATATTGTCCGTGTTCTGTGGACTTTGCCGACTCTGGCCTTAGGAGAGTCAGCTACAGAGGTGGGAAGAGGAAATGTTCGAGGCGCAGCATTCTTTTGATAATTACTCATAAAGTGTGGAGTGTCCTTTTAGGTAAGTAGCAGCAGAAAATTGCCACTGTGGCAGTGGTAGTTGAGCTGGGGAAAACCATTTTGGTTTTTAACCAATAAATTGGGTTCCGAGTTAATCACTGGAAGGTGCTTAATCTCAAATGTAAATATATGACCTTTTTAAAGCCAAAGCAGCGGTGAGATCACTGTGCTCGCTCCCTTCTTGCTGTTAGTGCCCGGTGAGCGTGTGCGTGTGTATATGCGCGTGTGTGTGTGTGTCTGTGTCTGTCTGTCTGTCTGTGTGGGGGCGGGAGTCAAGCCTCCGATTGGAGTAAATGTGTCATCACCATGGTGCCTCTCAAAGACAATTTCTCTTCTCGGAGTGCCCCACCTCTTCTCTCAAACTCTTCGTCTACCTGTACCGTGAATCCCTTTTCTTAACAATTCTCAAGGCTCTTACTCCCGGGCTTGTCACTCTTCTTTTCCCATCATCTTTAGTCTCTTATTTGTCCTTTCGTGTTTCAAATCCGCTTAGGTTTCAAACGTAGAACACACGTTAAACATTTTTACCGATTATAGTGTTGCAAGAGTCTTCGCTCTTAAAATGAAAATCAAAAGTTATCTTGAATACTGATGCTGCAGGAAAAGCAGGTTTAATGAGAGCAGCAGGAGGATGTCGTTTTCCTCTTCCGGAGACACGCCCTCCCCTCCCCACCCAACCCCCATCCTCCGCCCACTAGGATTACCGCAGCTCTAACTGGCCGGTCTTAATGAATTCACTTATGGAGTCCAAGGTAGAACATTTATCTGATTAGTTTATCCTTATTTGCTACTTTTAAGTGATAACAATAGTATATCTAGGTTGTAAAAAAAATTTTTTTTAACGTTACAGAAGAATATCAAGTGAAAAGTTCAAACAGCACGAAAGTGTATCAAGTAAAAAGTGGGAATTCCTTGTTCACTTTTCATCCTTTATATCTTCAGTTCCAATCCCTAGGAAGAGATCATCCCATAACTGTTGGGCAGTTGACTTATAATAATATCAGGACACATTTCCATATATGTATGTGTGGACCTACCTCATTTTTAAAATGCTGCGTAGTATGCCTTTATTTAGGTGTACTTTAATATGTTTTATTGGTCCTGTACTGATGGACATTTTGGATGTTTCTGGATTTTAGCTGTTAAAAGCCTTGTTGCATGAAAATCCTTTTGCCATTGTAGGATAAGTTTCAGGTAGATAATTTAAACAGATTATTGTACTTCAGTATAATGTGAGTGCCCTTTTCACCAGGAATCATTTTTATAACTTAGAAGATTTTATAATTTAGAGGCAGTAGCTAAATTTGTTTGTTTTAAGTGCATTTCTTAGAATCTGTGTGTCCTTTTATATTTAGAGACTGGATCAAGAAAATTTTGAGGACCTGGTTAAATAATGGCGAATTTTTAAACCTTGTTTCCACTTAGTGGTGTCGACTTTAAGGTTATATTCATTCATTTGATTGGCTTGGCAGGAATAAATAGAGAAGGCCTTCAGAAGGAGATTTGTGAAGAGACATATTTTGTGTACTTTGTCCTGTGGTGAGCACCTTGAATATCCAGTCATAACAAATTCTTGTTCCCTTTTTTAAATGTTTCTTTTATTGTGAAATGTATCCCAGGTGCAAAAAAAAAGTGTGTAGAACATACAAACATACGTGTGTGTGTATATATATTTGTATATATATGATAATACGTGATTTTTATATATACATATATGATATATATATTTAAAGAATATGATTGCTATAATCATTGTATCTACCATCAGATTAAGAAATAAAACATTTGCATCTTTCTTCCAGAGGTAGCCTCTATTCTGATTTGTTAATCTTTCTTTTGCTTTTTAAAATAAGCTGTACACATATATACATAAATATACACATATACATATATATTTACGCATATACATAAATGCACACACACAACAGACACACATCCTAACCAATATATTTGGTTTTGAATGAATAGTGTTAAGATCTGACGCAAATAGGTAATGAACATGTTTCAGAGTTTTATTTAACTGTTATAGAGAGTGCCATGAAAAGCTGGTTTTAAGAGAATTTAAGGAATATATATATATATAGTCCCCAGGGAAAGGAATATCTGAACAAAATTGCCGAGTTAGATGTAATTGGTTAATATTCCACACAGCAACAAAATCATCATGCCTTTGGGATTATTCTTTTCTACCAGGCTAGAAAAATCATAACACCTTATTAATTTCTCCAGTTAAACTAAACCTTACAGGACTATAAACTGTGTCTTAATATTAACAGTGGGTTTTTCATTAAATAATTAGTTATTATTAATTACAGTTATTAATTATAATTTATTATTAATTATTTTCCCCAGAGTGCAGATGAATTCCAGACAGGCTTATTAGAAAATACTAGAGCTTTCTAAATTTGAGATCAAAATTTTATTTCATAATTGTAAGCCCAGACCTGACCACGTAAGGAAAGCACGTTATTGTTGCTATTAGATGAAGGTTTCCAGGAAAAGATGAGCAGAACAGAATGGCTTCCCCTTCCCTGACTGTTTATAGGAGGCCTTTCTGAGGAAGTTAGTGGGTAGTGTTATGAGTGAGTCCTAGGAAGTGGGGTTCACCACAGTAAGGGCTTCTGGAAGGCTCGAGTGTGGATCACATACAGGCACCTTGTTTTATTGTGCTTTGCAGATACTGCCTTATTTATTTAATAAATAAATAAATAAATAAATAAATAAATAAATAAAAATGAAGGTGTGTGGCAGCCCTGCATGGAGCAAGCCTGTCAGCACCTTTTTTCCAACAGCATTTGCTCACTTCATGTCTCTGTGTCACTTGATTGCTGCGGTCTGTAACCGAATCTATAATATCTTTGAGGTCTGCCTGTACTGGAAGGACAGCAGAAATGAGAGAGTGAGCTGCTCTGTATTTTCTGCTTTTTTAGCTCACGTGGCCTGCCCGCAGTTAACCAGGGTCAGTCAAAGCAGAACCTTTCTGTGGAGGAAGCGAGTGTCCTGTGCTGATGCAGCTGCAGGGCTTGGAAGGGGAGCAGGAACTGTATCATCATATGATCAAGATCAAGCCAAGCCCAGCTGAGTACAGATAGGAATCTGGGCCAGGTTTCGGGGCATTCAGTCGTCAGGTTAAAAAGCTGGTATAGCAGCTGGGACATGTCTGTCTCGAGTTACACTACTTCAGTCTGGCCTGGTTATCCTCCTTGTCTGGGGCACAGCTGGATTCTCTTTAGTTCTCCTGTGTCCGATCTTTCCTGTATCCTGGATTCTCTCCCTTTTAAGAAATATTTTTATTATTGAAGTGTAGGACATACAAGGTTACATTAGTTTCAGGTGCACAACAGAGTGGTCTGACAATTCTGTACATTACTCAGTGCTTGCCACAATAAGTGTAGCGACCATCCGTCACCATACAATATATTATCGACTCTATTCCCTATGCTGTACTTGTCATCTCCCAACTTATTTATTTTATAACTGGAAGTTCGTATCCTGTATTCTCTTTTATTGATTTATTCTCTCGAGTGGTGCTCAAACTCTAGTAGCTTCTTGACAAGAAGAGTTACATTTTTTGGAGACCTTGCCTGTCTGAATATGTCTTGATTCTTAATACTCATACTTCATTGATACTTTTTCTGGTAATAGAATTTCAGTTGAAAATAATTTTCCTTCAGAATTTTGAAGTTATTGCTCCATTGTTATCTCCTTCCAGTATTTTTTTTTTTAGAGAGGGAGGGGGAGGGGCAGAGAGAGAATCTTAAGCAGGCTCCAGGCCCAGCATGGAGCCCAACTCTTTGCTCCATCTCACAACCCTGAGATCATGTCCCTGAGCTGAAATCAAGAGTCAGACGCTTAACCGACTGCGCCACCCAGTCACCCTGGGATTTAACTTTATAACTGCTTCCCCCAGGTCTTTCCTGGGTTGGTTTTCAGCTCTCCCTACTGCTGGCTTGGGAATTCAGCTTTCTTGGCTGTGCTAACTCAGTCACCACTGCCCATCTGCTTTCCAGCTTTCAGAATTTCATCGCTGTTGTCTCCTCTTCTGTTCTCCATATCATTAGGAGTTTATGACTTTTTAAAAACTCCCTTTATTGTAGTTTTAGTGAAGCTTCAGGGCGGAGCAAAATGAGATGCTTATGTGCAATCTGCTATCACCACCTCAAGCAATAAGTTTTTCTGGACGGATGAGTCGTAGCAGTATTGCCAGGAACAGAGTGTTCACTACAAAGCAATCATATGTATGTGCACCTTCTTTTTGGTAGGGAATGGTTGTGGTATAGAATGGTCACACATGCTGGACACAGCTATTATTATTAATTCTCACTTTCTGGGGCGCCTGGGTGGCTCATTCAGTTAAACGTCTGCCTTTGGCTCATGTCATGATCCCAGAGTCCTGGAATTGAGCCCTGCGTCGGGCTCCCTGCTCAGTGGGGAGCCTGCTTCTCCCTCTCCCTCTGCTACTCCCTGCTTCTCCCTCTCCCTCCGCTACTCCCCCTGCTTGTGCTCATGCGCACCTGTGCTCTCTCTCTATCAAATAACTAAATAGACTCTTTAAAAAAATTCTCACTTTCTGAGAGGGGTCCTGTCATCACTCCAGTTTACATACGAGAAAACCATAGCCTAGGGAAATTTAAAACTCAGATAGTGCTGGTACACAGCAACTGTTCCCTGAGGAGTAGAATGGATACATGAACCTGGCCAAGTAGGCACAGCTGGGAAGAGGCTGGATGTGGGAATGGGCCCAAGCCAGTGCTCACTTCCAAAGCCTGTACTTTTCTTTTTTTCTTCTTATTTATTTATTTATTTAAAGTAAGCCCTGTGCCCAATGTGGGGCTTGAACTCACAACCCTGAGATCCAGAGTTGCCTGCTTTACCAACTGAGTTAGCCAAGTGCCCTCAAAGCCCGTCCCTTTTGCTGCCTCTGTGTGGTTAATGCTGAAAGATGGTAATTGGTACTTCAGGGTGTCCACGTCCTTTGAGCCTTTTAGGAATATTCTTACTATAGATCTTTCCTGAACTCATTTAAATACCTTTGCTTTCCCAGCAATGCTTGCAAAGAGGGTTCCCTTTCATCTGTGTGGGTTGGGAGCTGTGACCCTGGAGCCAGTTTCTCTGAACTGGGGAGGAGGGCATTTACTGAGCAATCCCAGAGGATGTAAAGGTGCCTCAGTAGGGCTCTGCTGGAGAGCCTGGGTAAACATGGTCTCAGAGAGTGAGTGGAATATTGCTATGGCTGGAGCAGCTCTTGTCTTATGTAGCTGTTATCTGAGTTTAGGTTGCAATTCATGATAGTAAGGCTTCCTGTTTTTTTTCAACTTTTTTATTACAGAAAATTGTAAACATATAGCAAAGTTAAACAGTGCATTCAACATTTTGCCCTATTTGCTTTATTTTTTTTCTTTGCTTAATCATGTGATAGTATGTTGCTGACATTGACACTTAACCCCTAAATATGTAAGCATTTGTCTTCTAAAAACAAGATCATTCTCTTACATAACCACAATTCTACCGTTATCACACCCAAGAAAATAATTCTGTAATGTCTTTTAATGTCTGACCTGTATTCAGATTTCCCCATGTGGCCCAGACTGCCTTAAAAAAATTTTTTTTGAAATTAGAATCAGTGAAGGTTTGTACATTTCACTTGGTTTGTTAATTGTATGTTTTGACATAGTTGAAATTAATTATTAATGGATTTGACATAGTTGAAATCCTATGAAGTTTCTGGCTCATATTGCTCTTGGAGATTGTTTCATTACAGTCTAGATGGTGCTGCTTAGAATCTTAGCAGTGGAAGGGAACCTTGAGTGAATTTGGTGTAGTGATTCCTATGGTTTACGTGGGAAGTTTGGTGTTTTTTTTTTTTTTTTTTTTTTAACCTGGGAAGTTTTAAAAAATAGGTAACTTGGCATTACTCTTGACTTTATGATCTTTGGGGGAGGGGTCCCAATTACCTTTTTTTTTTTTCTTTTTAACTCCCAAGTTACTATGAGGTTATCTTGGCACTGTTCCACAGACCTGTGTTTGGGAACTGCTGATTTAGTCCACCTGTCTCATGGGCCAGTGTCACAACTTAAAGAATGTCAGAGCCAGTACTAGAAGCAGGGCTCCTCGTGGTTTTTTTTTCCCCCTTTTTTTAGACATTATTTGAATACCATTTGTTAAGCATACACACAAAGTAATTGCTCTGCAACGTGATGTGCTATTATTAAAGCAAAACAAAAACTCATGAAAGCATTTATGCTAATTCCGCCTAGAGAGGGAAATGTTTGATGTGTGTCCTGAAGGTTGAATTGGAAGTTTGCCTGTAGACAATAGATGAAAGGGGCATTCCAAGGGGGTGTGTGTGTGTGTGTGTGTGTGTGTGTGTGTGTGTTTAATATTATAGGTATATATTAAATTCATATATCTAATATAGATGTTTATTATATCAGATATATAGTATATATGACCATATTATATATTAGGTATCTAATATAGTAATACATATCTATATTAGATATGTGAAATATCTGAATATATTTGTCTAAATTAGATATATAAATATAAACATATGAAATATAAATACAGCTATATACAGTTTAGCAGCTTGCCCCACAGGAGGTATTTAACAGGTGTTGGCTGCCTTCCCCCTTCCGTCTCTGTGTGGCTTTAGGTATAGTGTCAAGAGAGCAGGAGATAAGAAGGCTGTGTTAGGGAAAGATTTCAAGTAGCCTGTACATTTCGGAATTTATCTCACTAGCTGTTGGAAGTTTGTGAGTGAATGGCACGAGTGAATGGTCTGAGTTTTAGAAAATCCTGGCAGAATATGGACTTGGGAAGGCAAGGAAGATGATTTGAAGAAATAATATGTCTGAATATACTGTCACAGCAGAACTTACTTTCCTCACCCAAATGACGTTTTTTATTACCAGCTTTTACAGATTATCAGTTTCATTTCTTTTTTTTTTCCTCTTAAGATTTTACTTATTTATTTGACAGGGAAGAGAGAGAGCACAAGCAGGGGGAGCGACAGGCAGAGGGAGAGGCAGGCTCCCCGCTGAGCAGGGAGCCTGATGCGAGGCTCAATTCCAGGACCCTGGGATCATGACCTGAGCTGAAGGCAGACGCTTAACCACCTGAGCGACCCAGGTGCCCCCAGATTATCAGTTTCAATAAACCTAGGTATAAAGTTGACTCTCTCATTTTATGACAGGATAATGAAACATCTATGCATTTCACATTTTGAAAGCTATATAGAGTCAGTCATTCAGCAAGTATTTGAGTGCCTAGCCTAGTGTGCATGAGGCACTGTTCTAGGCTCTGGGAATGCCACAGTGAGTGAAAGTGGACTTAGACTGTCCTTCATGGAGCTTACCCTCTACAGGGGAGGTAAATATTTATCAAATAATGAGATTAATAATGCAATACTAGGGGAATTAGGAAGTCAGGAAAGTCAGCATCGTCTCTCACTTGGATATTTCAGTAGCCTGTGAACTGGTAGCCTATGAACTGGTCTCTCTCTTTCCATTCTTAGCCCTTAGAGTCTGTTCTTCCATAGAAGCCTAAGGGATCCTTTTAAATGTACGTCACTCTGCGAAGCACTCTCTTATGGCTCTCTCTTTCAATCAGTAAAAACCAGAGTTCTCACAGTGGCCTCCGAGGCTCTGTAAGTGTCCTTCCTTGCTTCTGTTACCTCTCTGATCTTGTTTTCTCCTACTTTCCCTTCTCACTCACTCTGCTTCAGCCACACTGGGTAATACCCAGACACTGCCTTCGGGGCTTCACCCTGCTGTTGTTCTCTCTGACAGATATCCAGAGGGCCAACTCTCTCCCTACCTTCAAGTCTTTGCTCAGCTAGTACCTACTCAATGGAGCCTCTCTTGACCACCAGTTTGACATTTCAGCTGGCCCCACTGTCGCCTGTATTCCTAATGTTCCTTACTCTGCTTGTTTTTTTTCCCCATGACACTTAATTACTTTCTAACATGGTATATCATTTACTTAAAAAATTATGTTTATTGTCCCCTCCCCCCACCAAGCTCCATATAGACAGTGCTTTTTATCCGTTCATTGATGTATATTATGTGTCCAGTACCTGGTATGTTATAGACATAAATGTAAATAAACATTTACTGAGGAAGGGCAAGCTGATATGAGTGAAAAAGTGATAGCTAAGCTGACCTCTGTAGTGTGAGTAGACGTTAACGAGGTGAGCTGGGAATGGAGAGGTATCAGACAGAGGTGTGCAGGTTCTAGATGAGGTGATGAGCAGGTATGAGGTACTAAAGAGAAACCAGGATACCTGTAGGAAAGAGACAGAGTGTTATAAGAGGAAGCTGGGGCCAGTAAGGACTGGGCTGTACTATAGACTTTTGTCTTTATCTTAAAATAAATGGGAGGGAAATTTTTAAAGTTTTAAGCAGGAGGGAAATACCAAATTTGTGCCTTTTTAACAAAAGTCATTCCAGCTGCAGTATGGAGGACGTATTGATGGGGGCAGGAGTGGATGTGGCTCTATCAGTTAGGAGGTGGTGGTAGTTGGACAGTACTCGGGTCAGGTGGTGGTGGAGGTGGAGCAAAGTTAGGAGGCATACACAGGTGATGCATTGGATGTGAGAGGGAAGAAAGAAAAAGCAGGGATGACACCTGGGTTTCTGGCTTGTAAAGCTGGATGAATGATGATTCATTCATTGTAGGGAATCCCAGAAGGGGATCAGGTTTGGAGGAGGAGATCATGAACTCAGGTCCCGATATGTTGATTTTTGAGGTGACTTTGAGACAGCCAGGGGATGTCTTGCAGGTAATTGGATGTATAGATCTGGGATTGGCTATTTCAGTCTGCGAATCAACTGTATAGAGAAGTAGTGGAAGGGAGGATTTGCCAATAACCCACATTTTGAATAATTAAAAGTTGTTAACAAGGATATTACTGGGGGAGATTATATAGTTATAAAATTAAAGTCTCTTGAAAAAAATCTATGCTCCCTGTCCTTTACTTTGGTTTTAGATTTAAGTCTTTTACCACAGTTGGTTGTACTTAACTACATTTTATTCTTGTTATATGTGATTTATAGGTCAGAAGGCAAATAAGCCTTCCCTGAGATAAAGTATGTAAAACGTCTTTTCCAGAAGTACTTACATCTCTGAATAATTCATGCTGTTGGATTTTAAGGCCTATAAAATATTCACACTGTGAGTGTCTAGAAACCAGGTTTATAGCAAACCAAGAAGAGAAGCTATTCCTCATACTCCTTTGGCAAGGTTTGAATCAGCAGCAATCACCACAATCATTGTAGACCTCATCGGACTGCTTTCTTCTATTTCCAGATGATCACAGGGTTCCTCTAAATTCAGTCTGTTCCTCTTCTATCTTGTTCTTCTTGGTCTCCTCACCACAGGCAGTGGAACAGTAATTTTCTCTTTATGAAACCTGAAATGGGGGAAATACTGTGAAGCTCTCTGATGATGGGTGGCAGTATAGTGTTGTAATGGTCATAAGCACAGAATTTTGGAATAGATCTGAAGGAACTTCACTGGCGATCCCAACTTTCCTCCTTGCTAGCGGTGTTAACCATTCTCTAAACCTTTTCAGTAATAGGAGATAATATTAGGGACTGCCTTAGAGCATTTGTGAGGATTGAAGGCAATAATTGAAGGCAATTGTCCCACGAACAGGGTTTTTCTGAGGATGGACTGGAGTGGTCTCTAAAGAGCGTAGCACCTGTACACATCCTGTAACTAATAGTAGTCCTGGTGAGAGTGGGGAAGACAGAGGTTTTATTTTTGTTTCATTTAAGTCAACTTGTTCTGCTCTGGCTATGGAGACGTAGGATCTTGAATGGTATTTATATTTTGTTTTTTATTTTGTTAATCTGTTTTTTTTGTAATGGATTTTTTAATGATACAAATTATAATTTAATGTAACAAAATGTTAATTGATTTCTCTGCTAGTTTATAAATCTGATGATGAGGGCTGTTTTATTCATCTTTATTTTCCCCACCTTGCCTTGCTCGTAGGAGGTGTTCTGTAAATATTCAGTACATGCTCTAGAGTTTTGGGCTGATTCAGTGCCATCATACCCATAGGTCTGCTCTAGTGCCTGCATACAGTAATTCAAGGCAGAAAGGACAGCAGTCAGAGACGAACACTGCATCGGTCTTCAGTCCTCCTCCACATCTTCTCCTGAGATACCTTAACTGCCCTGTGACTTCAGTTACCACTGAATTACTGTGAGCTTCTCATCTGTATTTCTGTCTTAAGCCACTCTTTCAGTGGTTCCTGTCTTAGGTATTTTCTACCTGAATATTCTTTAGTCCTTTCAAATACATTATGCTCAGATTCTCCTCTTCCATTCTCCCTTTCCTGTTTTGGCTAATGGTGTCTCACCATGCACCAGGCATCCAGCCATTGTCATTCTTAGCTTCTCCCTTCCTATTGATAATGCCCCTTTGGTAGTCCTCAAATAAAAACCCTTTCTTTGGCTTGTACCGGTGTGGCTTCCGTGTGCATCCTTATTCCACCCCTGTCTGGAATGAGGGCAGGTGGCTACCATTTCTCTTCAGTCCCTCCTCCACACAGTTGCTGCCAGCATTATCTTCCTAAATTACAGAGATGATCTTGTCATTTCCCTACTTACAAGTCCAGAATTTTCTTCCTTCTTTTTCCTCTGCCAAACTCTTATTCATGCTTCAAAACCCAGCTAAGTTTGCTCTTCCTCTGTCAAACTTCCCTCAGCTCTTCCTGGCAAATACTGTCCTTTGACACTTTATTTCACATTTCTGTTGTAGCACTTTTACACTACAGCTCATAATGTATGTGTGTTATGGCCCATATTGCAATGCAATTACAATGTTCTGACAATGTTCCTAACTAGACTGTTCTCTACATTGATTGCCTTAATTGTTTTTATATACTCAGTGCCTCACACTAGTAGTATTTAACAACTAGTGGAGAGATGGCAGAACAGACAGATGGTAGTGCAGAAATTTGATTAATGGGAACATTTCTGAATTAGATGTTATTTGGGACTTTGATGCATATGGAAATTTCTCAGACTGTGTTTGTATGTTGAAGTGTGTAGTTGTTTTCTCCTCTTGCTTTTGCAAGTGTCCTTGGGTTTCCTAAACTGAGTTTTTGGAAATGAAATTTTGACAGTTGAATCATTTAAAATGCCCTCTGAAAAGGATTCCTGTTTCCTTTTATAAAGAGTTGCCTCTCTTAGTAATGGGAATAATTGCTATCTAATATATTACAAGACTTGTGGGTTGGACCAGTAATCCATTAGTTCAGTTCACTAATTATGTTTTGTTTTGTTTTGTTTTCACTTGGTACCAGGGTCAGTTTTGTGGGAGAACCTACCAGTAATTTGCTTGACCTCAAAAAAGTCCTGAGTTTATTAAAAGCAGTTACAGACATATTACATTGTACAAAGAGGTTTCTCAACAGGCAAGAAGAATCAGCACTTCATTGTGTTAATTATAATAACTTTTGAAACTTTCGAAATTTTTGTATTTAAAAAGTAATTCATGCTAAGAGCCGCAAACTTTGAAAATAGACAAAAAACAACAAACACGCGATCCTATCACCCATATATATAATAATATTATAAAAGTATTGGTGTTTGTTCTTCTGGTATTTCTACTTATGTATGTGTTTTTATATGTAGATTGGTTGTTCTTTTTTCAAAAAAGGAAATAATGCTATACATACAGTTTTAATAACCTACTTTTGTCACTTAGTATTAACCATTACCATTTACTTGTGCCATTAAATATTTTTCAGAAATAGATTTTTAACGTTTGCATTAAGTAAACTATTTTACTGAACTAATTATTCTATCATTGAACATTTAGGTTTTCTCCGAGTAGTCTTTGCCTTCATTGAGTCTCCAAAGGCTTGTTATCTTGTATTAAGTATTGTGTACTTGTTTCCACTTTAAGCCAGGGAGCCAGTGTTCAGAGTATTGTCAGTTTATGTTAAATCAACATGGTGTCATGATAAAATATGCTTATCTTTTGGTGACTATCAACAATAAAACTCCTGTGAAAGGCATTCTTCCCAGTTGAGAGGGTTCGTTCTTAATAGACTAGCCTTCTCCCTCCCTTTCCTCTCCTAAATGTTTACCATAGCAACTGGGCTCCTGGTGGCCTTGGCTCCTTTTCACCTTAAAGCTCTTCGTCTGGTTTCCTGTTAGGGCTGTGAAACCCAAATCCTTCACGAGGTCAGGGTTAATCTGTGATCCAGCCTTATCTGTCGCTCTCCAAACTTACTCCAAGCCAACCTGCTCCACTAACTTACTGTGTCCTGAATCTCTTTGGTACCAGCTAATTCTTCCTTGCTGGTACCAAAGGGACCTAGGGGCTTTGTATATAATTTTCCCTTGCCCTCCTCAGTCTCTTTTGTTGCTTCTTAATCTAATTAACTTTACTCAGCTTTTAAATTTTAGTATGTTTTAAGATTTTAGCAAGTGTTACCTCTTCATAGAGGCTTTCCCCGATCACCCTTTTTTTTTTTTTAAAGATTTTTATTCATTCGAGACACAGAGATAGAGAGAGAGAGAGAGCACAAGTAGCAGGGAGAGGCAGAGGGAGAAACAGGCTCCCTGCAGAGCCAGGAGCCCGATGTGGGGATCACGACCCGAACCAAAGGCAGACGCTTAACCATCTGAGCCGCCCAGGCGCCCCCCAATCACCCTTTCTAAAACAGGTCTCCCCTTTATTCCCTGTTAGGATCCTGCACGTTTCCTCCATAGTAATTATTTGTATTACTTCGATGTTTCTCTGCCTCACTCCATCCCTGACCCTCCAGTTTAAGCCCCAGAAGGGAGGAGATCATGACATTTCAGAAATCATTGTATGCAAATAGCTATATATTTTCTACTTTAGAACTATTTATAATTAGGTTAATATATGGGAAATGAATTTTATAATTGGAAGTAAGACTTAACTTCAGACATTGTCTTAAATTCATGGTGACCTTCCCTTCCTATTAACCAGTTAATATTTAATCTTTGATGATAATTCATTATTATATCTGCAGAACAGTGATAAAATGTGCAGGACTTCAGTGTAGCTAAAGCATATCTGAATGATAAACTTCTAAAAACATTTTGTGAGTAAAATTTACATACTGTAAAATACACAGGTCTCAAGTGTACACTTCAGTGACTTTTGATAATGTATGTACCTGTATAACCATTATCCTAATTAAGATACAGAACATTTCCGTCACCGCCCCCCCCAAAAGTTCCCTTGTAGTCAGTCCTTACCCCCTGTAGGCAAGCACTGTTCTGATTTCTGAGACTGTCGACTAATTTTACCTCTTCTTAAGCTGCATTTAAATGGAATTATACAGCATACACTCTTTTTTTTTTTTCAAGATTTTATTTATTTTTTTTGCCAGGGAGAGTGACACACACACGCACGCACGCACACAGGGGGAGTGGGAGAGGGAGAAGCAGGCTTCCCGCTGAGCAGGGAGCCCGATATGGGGCTTGATCCCAGGATCCCGGGATCATGACCTGAGCTGAAGGCAGATGCTTAACTGAGCACTCAGGTGTCCCCAGTATGTACTCTTTTGTGTCTGCCTTCTTTCACTTAAATCATGTCTTTGAGGGCTTACTTTTTTTTTTCTGTGTGGTTGTATATATCAGTTCATCCTTTTTTCTTGCGGAACAGTATTCCATTGTATGAATCAATCATAACTTGTTTTTTGTTTTTAAAGATTTTATTTATTTGAGAGAGAGCAAGAGATAGAGAGCTTAAGCAGGGGTGGGGGTGGAGCAGAGGGAGAGGGAGAAGCAGGCTTCCCGCTGAGTAGGGAGCCCGATGCGGGGCTTGATTCCAGGATCCTGGGATCATGACCTGAGCTGAAGGCAGATGCTTAACCAACTGAGCCACCCAAGCGCCCCTCGATCATAACTTGTTTATACATCCATCTGTTGATGAGCATTTAGATTGTTTCAGTTTGGGGCTATTATGAATAAAACTGCTAAAAACTTTCTTCTCTAAGTCATTTTTGTGCGTGGATATGTGTTTTTACTTCCCTTGGCAAATACCTAGGAATAGAATTGCTGGGTTATAGGGAGGTTTATTTTTAACTTTATAAGAAACTGCCACCAGAGATATAGGAGATTTCCACTTGTTCTACAACCTCACCCACATTTAGAGTTGTCAATCTTTTAAATTTTAGCTGTTCTAGTGGATGTGAGATGTTATATTTCATTAATTTGCACTTCCCTGATGCCTGACAATGTTGAATACCTTTTTATGTGCTGCTTGTCATTAATTGTCTTTTTAAGTCTTTTGCCTATTTCAAGTTTGCTCGTCTTCTGTACTTTTTTTTATAAGATTTTATTTATTTGACAGAGAGAAAGAGAGAGCGAGCTCACAAGCAGGGGGAGTGGCAGGCAGAGGCAGAGGGAGAAGCAGACTCCCCGCAGAGCAAGGGGAGCCCAATGAGGAACTCGATCCCAGGACCCCGGGATCATGACCTGAGCTGAAGGCAGTCACTTAACCAACTGAGCCACCCAGGCACCCAAGTCTTACGTACTTTTTATTGCCTATATTTTATCTTGTTATTACTAATGTTTAGTTCTTTCTATATTATAGATCCACATCCTTTGTCAGATATTTGTTTTGCAAATATCGTCTCCCAGCCTATGTTTCCAGTGTTTGGACCTTCTATAATATATTGTATTTATAATAAATTATAATGTATAATTTATTGTAATAAATTGTATTTATTTTTCAGAATAATTGGACACATTACTTTAAATTTAGAGGTATTTCACCTGAATCCATATTTAAGCATATTATTTGAAGATACACTGTTTAGAAATAAGTTCATCTTTGTGGACATGCTATACAGTTCTAATTTTTGCTTTACACAGTTATCTTTTAAGTAAAAGAAGAAAAGATCGTCTTTTATGTTTACCCACATATTGATCATTTCTGGTTTTCTGCATTTCTCCCTGCAGATCTGAGATTCGTCTGGTGTCATTTCCCTTCAGCCTGAAGAATTTCCTTTAGCATTATTTTTAGTGCAGATCTAGTGATGAATTATCTCAGTTTTGTTTACCTGAAAATATTTTTATTTTATCCTCATTTTTATAAAAAAACTTTATTGAGATATACATATGATAACATTCACCTATTTTAAGTGTACAATTCAATGTTTTCTTAGTATATTTAGGGTTGTGCAATCATCACCACAATCTTATTTTCTTTTTTTAAGTTTTTATTTATATTCTTTCTTTAACATACAGTGTAGTATTAGTTTCAGGTGTACAATTTAGTGATTCAACACTTCCATACAACATCCAGTGCTCATCAAGACAAGTGCCTTCCGTAATCCCCATCACTTATTTCACCTTTCCCCCCACCCACCTCTCCTCTGGTGACCATCAGTTTGTTCTCTGTAGTTAAGAGTCTGTTTCTTGATCTATCTCTCTCTTCCCTTCCCCTATGATGGTCTGACCACAGTCTAATTTTAGAACCTTGTACCCATTAGCAGTGACTCCCTATTTCACTCTCCCCCACTGTCACTAGGCAACCACACATTTATTTTCTGTCTATAGATTTGCCTCATCTGGACATTTCACATAAATGGAATCATACAAGATGTGGTCTCATGTCTTTCACTTAGCATAATGTGTCTGAGGTTCCTCTCTGTTGTGGCATGTGTCAGTACTTCATTCCCTTTTATCACTGAATCTGTATTCCATTGTATGATATGCCACATTTTATGTATCCGTTCATCAGTTTATATATGTTGGATTGCTATACTTCTTGGCTAGTGTGACTAATGCTGCTGTCAGCATCTGTGTTCAAGTTTTTGTGTACGTGTGTCTTTTTATTTCTCTTGGGTAGATAGGTAGTAGAATGACTGTCATGCTCCCTTTTAAAAAATATTTATTTTGAGAGAGAAAGAGAGAGTGCACTAGGTGGGGGGGGAGGAGCAGAGGGAGAGAATCTTAAGCAGGCTCCATGCTCAGCTCAGGGGCCTGATCTCACGACTCTGAGATCATGACCTGAGTTGAAATCAAGAGTTGGATGCTTAACTGACTGAGCCACCCAGGCGCCCCTATCATGCTCTCTTCTGAAGAATATTTTCACTGGATACAGGGATTGATTACTTTAAAAAAAAAAGGCACTTAAAGAAATTCTTCTCACTATCCTGGCCTCTGTTGAGAAGTCAGTCATTATGATAAGTTGATTTTTTTCCCCCTAAAACTATGTCAAGTGTTTCTTTTATTTCTGATTTTCAGCAATTTGATTATGATGTTTTCTCTGTTTAACCTCTTTGGAGTTTGCTGAGCTTCCTGGATTTGTAAATTCATATTTATCACCAAACTTGGGAAATTATTGGCCCTTATTTCTTCAAATATTTTTTTTTCCTCATTCTGTCTTTTTCTGAGACCCAGTTAAACATATATTGGATCAGTTACTAGTGATCCTTAGTTCACCAAGGCTCTGTTCATTTTTATTCCTCAGAAAAAAATATCCCTTAAAAAAAAAACAAAACCCTGTTCTTTAGACTGGATAATTTCTTTTGATCTTTCTTCAAGTTTACTACCCTTTTCTACTCCTGTCTTTAATCTCCTGTTAAACCCATTTAGTTAATTTAAAATTTCAAAGATTATAATTTTCAGTTTTAAAATTTACATTAGAAATTATCTGTCCACTGAGATCCTCCATCAGTTTAGTTATTTGGACCATGTTCCTTTAAGTCTCTGAATGGTTTATATTGGTAGCTTTAAAGTCCTTGTCTGCTAATTTCAATATCTGAGTCATTTTGGGGTCTATTTCTATTGACTTCTTTTTCTTTATTCCTTGAAAATAGATCACATTGTTCCTGCTTCTGTGAATGCCTAATAATTTTTTACTACATATTAGACATTGTGGATGATACGTTATAGACACTCTCAATTCAGTTATCTTCATCTGAAGGGTGTCAGTTTTTGTTCTAACAGGTGGATAAAATGCTGGCTGATCACCTTGAAATTATAGACACTTGGTATTACACCTTATTAGGGTAATGCCAAGGTGTTTACTGATCTCTGACTTGGTGAAACTCAAGCTCTAAAATATCTTGCGGTGGGCACAGGGGAACTCTTAGTTCTTTTAGCCTTCCAGCTATTTTTTTTTTTTTCCCTGCTGAGTTTCTTGGAGTTTCCTCCATGGGCATTCTGTTTGGGGGGTTAGTCAGATATTTAAAGAGAGTTTATATTGAAGTGTTTGGGGTTCCTTCCTGTAACTCACCCCTTTCCAAGATTTCCTCTCTCAGTTCCCAGCTGCTCTAATAATCCTGAACTCCATCCTCTTATACCTCAAACCAAAAAGACTATGGCATTTTTGCTCAAGTTTTAGCCACGATGCACCACAGAGACTCAACTGGGCTGGGAGTGGGAGGCTAGGGGGTTCTTCAGTGGAAAAAGCTGTATAAAAGTGGGTCTTACTCATTGTGTTTTCTTTCAAGGGTAAATTCCCTCCAGTTTCTGCCTGCTTTTCAGCACTCTTCAGTGCTTTCAAATAGTTTTTTTGGAATTTAAGGTGTTCCTGGATCACCTCACCTGAATGTACTTTTTTTGAAAATTCTCACATGTTGTACCCTTATAGTTCTTTATGCACATGATTTTTCTCCTTCTAGTTATCGATTGCTGCATTCCTGATAACTCCAAAACTTAGTAGTTAAAACAGCCATTTTATTATGCCTGTGGTTTACTGTGGGTCAGGAATTGGTAAAGAGCACAGACAGCTGGGATGGTGTCTCTGCTCCATATATCTGGGGCTTCGTTGGGTAAAGCCGGAAGTCTGGGTACCAGACGGGGTGTGGTAGCTGGCACGCCAGTCACCTAGAAGTGGCTACTCACACCTCTGGCACGGGAGGCTAGCTGTTGGCTAGGAACTGTGGGCCAGAACACTTACACATGGTCTCCTCACAGCACTGTGACCTTGGATTTCTTACATGGCAACTCAGAACTCTGGTACCAGTGTTCCAGAGAACCAGCTACAAGCTGTATTGCCTTTTACTATCTAGTCCTAGAAGTTGTATGGCCGAAGTTACATAGCATCCCTTCCTCTGCTATTGCTCAGCCAGTTTTTATTGTTGGCCTAAATTCAAGGGGAGGGATATAGATTGATTTCTCAGTGAAGTGGAAGTGTCAAGGAATTTGCAGACGTGTTTTAAAAGCAGCAGGCTTATTTGGTAAATGAGCTCCCCCTTGTGTCCCAACACAGTCCTACGTACCTGTCAATAGGTATTCATCGAAGTATTTAATTTTTCTCCTTAACTCTAGGTTTGGACCCAAAGCAAATTTCTGTTTAAGACCTTAAGAAAGGAAGAGATATGTCACTTCTTAAAAACATTTCCTCAGAGTGATTATTTTTTTGTCTTTTTATTTGTAGAATACAGAGTTTAATGAAAAATCCATGCTTACAGGGTGAAAATGGCAGGCTTCCTCGATAATTTCCGTTGGCCAGAATGCGAATGTATTGACTGGAGTGAGAGAAGAAATGCCGTGGCTTCTGTGGTGGCAGGCATATTGGTAAGGGAAAAAGCCTGGTCGGTGACCTTGCTGCCTCATGCTTTGCCCTGAAAATTAATGTCGATTCCTTTGGACCATGAATACCCTTTCAGAACTGTTTATTTCAACGTTACCTTGTATGAACAATTAGAATTCTAGATATGACTGGACAAAACATGGTAGGCCCTGGGTTCGTTTGACTTTGTAAATTTATTGAGCTTAATATCTTTTCTTCAGTTCAAGTGATAATACAATTATCATAAGCAGTAGCGTTTTTAAGCTAATGATACAATATGTCTAAGTCCCGTAAGCTCATCAGAGGCTCAGAACTTGAAAACCTATAGTGTTGTGACTCAGCGAGATTCAGGATGTGTAGACAGCAGTAGGGACCCAAGGCTGCATTGGAACTGAAACCCTGCGGTGCTCCAGGGAAGGGATGCCAGCCCCCTATCCCCAGAGGCAGCTCTGAGGGGGAGTGAGACCAAGAAGTCTGTGGAGGAAACTCTTGCTTCATCTTCTTCTGGACATTTTTTTCTTTTTCAACTTTTTATTATAAAACATGTGGAGCATATACAGTCAACAAAAATAGAATGGTGTAAGGAGCCCTGCTCATCCCATGTTCGTACAACCCAGCTTCAAAACAAATCACGACCAGTCTTGCGTTAGCGGTCCATCATCCTGTTTCTGAAGCAAATTTCAGTATCGATTACATTTAAAAAATGTATCTCTTTCAGTATACAGTTCTGTACTCAAAGTCCAGTAGGAAAAAAAAAAAATAACCCAGAGCAGGAATTAAAGATAATTGTGAAGCTTCTACTTTTTTTTTTTACTCTTTGTGGTCATTTTACCTGCACTTAATTTGTCCTTGAAATTCTTTAGCAGCTTCTCGAAGTCTTTTCAGTTTAGTTTATAGAGAAACATGACATTTTACAAACTCATGTTCAGTCAGTTACACATTATTTAATCAAACTACATAATCGATTAAAACTATGGCAGGCTTAAGTAGTTTTGGAGACATGACAACTGACCCTTGGTAAGCATACAACTCATTTGTGGATGCAGAAGAGCTTGGGCGTATTAAGAAGGAATGTTCTCTGGAGAGAATGAAACACATCAGGTAATCAGGAGCTGGTTAGCTGGAGGTTAGTTAAGAGAGCTTCCGGGGCGCCTGACTGGCTCAGTCGGTTAAGCATCCAACTCTTGATTTCGGCTCAGGTCATGATCTCAGGCTCATGAGATCAGGCCCTGCGTTTGGCTCTGTGCTCAGCCAGGAGTCTGCTTGAGATTCTCTCGCTCCCTCTGCCCCTCCCCCTGCTCTTGGGCACGTGCCCTCTCTCTCTCTCTCTCAAATAAATAAAATCTTTTAAAAAAGAGCATCAGTGCATGTAATTATGGTGGGCAAAAGAAGCAGATAATTTGTTCTAGATAACAAATTTTTTATCTTGCATTGAGAGCAGAACTTCAGAATGTTACACCGATTTGATTAGGTAAGTTCACCTCAAATGCTATCAAGAGTAAGTAAACAAGGGATTCTTTTTTTTTTTTTTTTTTTTTTTATTTTATTTTTTTTTTAAAGATTTTATTTATTTATTTGAGACAGAGAGAATGAGAGAGAGAGAGCACATGAGATGGGGGAGGGTCAGAGGGAGAAGCAGGCTCCCTGCCGAGCAGGGAGCCCGATGCGGGACTCGATCCAGGGACTCCAGGATCATGACCTGAGCCGAAGGCAGTCGCTTAACCAACTGAGCCACCCAGGCACCCTAAACAAGGGATTCTTATTTTTTTATATTTCCACATCCAGAACTCAGACTAGAAATATGTTTCATTTATATGGTCTGTAGAAATATAGGAATATTAAAGAGCAAGTAACTTCATGCTGAGCCAATTGTTAGTGTTATTTTAATGACTTGGGCTCTTGTGCCAGTTTTTTACAGGTTGGTGGATAATGATTGATGCCGCCGTGGTGTACCCTAAGCCAGAGCAGTTGAACCATGCCTTTCACACATGTGGCGTGTTCTCCACATTGGCTTTCTTCATGTATGTATGAAGGTGATTCTTAATTCAAGATCATTTTCCGAAAAACATGTTTTCCTTATAGTTTAATGCTATTTCAAGTAACCTTTTAATTTAATTGATGGGTTCTTCTTTAACATGATAAATATATATATATTTTTCCCCATTATATTAAGTTTTTTTAATCAAGAATGAGTATTGAATTTAGTCACATATCTTTTTAGCATCTGTAAAGATTATCACGTGATTTTTCTTCTTAAACTGTTGTTAAGCTGCTCAGTTACTGTATTTTATCAGTCCTGACATTTTTTTTTGTATTTGAATATCTCTGAATATGAGGATGCTTCTTTTTTTTTTTAAGATTTTATTTATTTGACAGAGAGAGAGCACAAGCAGGGGGAGCAACAGAGGGAGAGGGAAAGGGAGAAGCAGGCTCCCCACTGAGCAGGGAGCCCGACGCAGGGCTCGATCCCAGGACCCTGGGATCATGACCTGAGCTGAAGGCAGATGCTCAACCAACTGAGCCACCCAGGCGCCCCAATGTGGGTGCTTCTTATAGCCAGTATTACCTTATAATTGCAATTGATTTTATATATATATAATTTTTTTTTTTAAGGAAGGAGAGGGAGAGAGATAACTTTTTTTTTTTTTTTTAAAGATTTATTTGAGAGAGGGACGCTTGGGTGGCTCAGTCAGTTAAGCATCCAACTCTTGATTTCGGCTCAGGTCATGATCTCAGAGTCGTGAGATCAGGCCCTGTGTTGGGCTCTGTGCTCAGCCGGGAGTCTGCTTGAGACAGAGTTGGATGCTCAACTGACTGAACCACCAGGTGCCCCCCAATTGATATTTTTTTCTTTCTTGGTAAAAAAAAAATATTCATGCATCTTAAAAAATCAGTGGTATCTTAGATTTAACGAAATATGTTACATTTCTAGATTCCTTTTTAGTAGTGAATCATTCCCTGAGTATTGTAACACATAGAACTTTTAGCATGGAGTATAATTTTTTTTTTTAATGTGTTTGCTAGTAGCTGGGGGAGGGCAGGATTGGCCTCTGATGAGATTGGTCTATGACTCTTCTTTTTTATTAAATCATTTATGGGTTTATCTGTTAAATTTCATTTCGTAAAAGAGTTTGGAAACTTTCTGTGGATATCTTTTATTAATTTTAAGGACTATGTTAAAATATTAAGATTATGTAATCTCCTTATACTGTTAAGAGTTATAAAAGTTAAATTGTGCGGGTGCCTGGGTGGCTTAGTCTGTTAAGTGTCTGACTCTTGATTTTGGCTCGGGTCATGATCTCAGGGTTGTGAAATTGAGCCCCCGTTGGGCTCCATGGTGAATGCGGAGCCTGCTTAAGGTTCTCTCCTTCCCCCCGCCCCTCCACACCCTGCTCGTGCATTCTCTCTCTCTCTCTCTAAAAACAAATAAGATATTTCAAAAAACGTTAAATTGTAGAAGATGGAACTACTTACATCCATTAAGGATGCTGAGAAGAGGCTACATTTCTACTGTAAACGCATCTTGCTCTAACAAAAATGGCAAGAGAGGCTGAGTAAAGTGAGCCTGTTTATTATATAGAGATCAAATGTGTGACTTTGAGAAATGGATCAGAGAAAATCACTTGACTTTTAACACAGAGAGGAACTTAACTCTTGATTATAACGAGAACCTTAAAATATGATGACTCACCCTGAGTCATTTGTGTATAAATGTAAAATAGGCAAAGAAATCAGAAAATTGGCCCCTCTTCCATAATCTCTGGAGACAAGTGATAGTAATTTCTTAAAATTAAGTATGTTTTCTGGGTGTAGTTTAGGTAGAGAGTAACATTTCTATCCACTAGGATATCCGTTAAGTTAAAAGATATGTTCAGTTATTCAGACTGACTTTTTTTTTAATCTTTTTTTTTATTGTGTTATGTTAATCACCATACATTACATCATTAGTTTTTGATGTAGTGATCCATGATTCATTATTTGCGTATAACACCCAGTGCTCCATGCAGAACGTGCCCTCTTTAATACCCATCACCAGGCTAACCCATCCCCCCACCCCCCTCCTCTCTAGAACCCTCAGTTTGTTTTTCAGACTGACTTTAATTCAGAAATGTTTCTCTTTAAATGTTATGTAAATATCTGCGACTGGTTTAGCAGCACGCGAGCTTATGAGATGATCTTGTGTTGTTCCAGGATAAATGCTGTGTCCAACGCTCAGGTGAGGGGGGACAGCTATGAAAGCGGCTGTTTGGGAAGAACAGGTAAAGGCACTTTTGAGTTTTAAGTGCACTGGCAGACAGGGATTTGTCAGCAGGAGAAAAAAGTCTCTATATAGGACTAGTTAGGATTACATAAAATTTTTTTTAGTAACTTTGAAAAAAAGTTTTGGTGTTATTTAAATCCTTAATGAAGTTAAAGTTACTGCCAGAAGTACTACTTTAGTCATGTTTTACTGCTCATAGTCTATAAGTAAAATGTTATTATTTAAAATCAGTGGCTCTTGGATTCCAGGTTACTCCTCCTGCAAAGCTAATGATGACTTTAGGATTTAATTAATCAGTTACTCAATTTAGTCATGGAATTACTTAGAAGCTCCCCTAGCTTAGTTTGCCAGGGTATTAGTTTCTCTAGCCCACAGAAAGGTGATTCTCCTTTTTTCTCTTCCCAAGTATGGCTTAACCCCTTTAATTGTTCATCTTTTAAATCTTCATTCAGTTCATTGTTATAGCAGGTGTATGCAAATATGTGACTGTCTTTGATATGCATACCATGTATTAGGTTAGTAGTGTTTCCAGTGTTAATGCATTCTTCAGACAGCTGCAGAAATGAGCGAAATCGTAAAGCCTATTCTTCATGCAGGTGCTCGAGTTTGGCTCTTCATTGGTTTCATGTTGATGTTTGGGTCACTTATTGCTTCCATGTGGATTCTTTTTGGTGCATATGTTACCCAAAGTAAGTATTTATTCCTGTTTTTTTTCATAGAGACTCAGATACGTCTTTTACATTTAGCTTAGTCTGTCAACTCCACCTGGAGTAAAATTTAGTCTTAACTATTCACTTAGCTTGAAGATACATAAGTTGTTTAATAAAACTTCTCAGTAGGGGGGCGCCTGAGTGGCTCAGTCGGTTATGCGTCTGCCTTCAGCTCAGGTCATGATCCCAGGGTCCTGGGATCAAGCCCCATATCGGGCTCCCTGCTCCGCGGGAAGCCTGCTTCTCCCTCTCCCACTCCCCCTGCTTGTGTTCCTGCTCTCACTGTGTCTCTCTCTGTCAAATAAATAAATAAATAATCTAAAAAAAAAAACTTCTCAGTGGGGTCCTTGATTGCAGTGGGATAGCCTGGTTGTGGAATCTAAGCCACTGACAAGACCAGGTAACTGGCCATCTCTAGAGTGTCTGATTCCCTTCCTTACCCTGGACAGCCAGGCTCTGTACCAGAGGTCCGTTTACTGAGGGCTGTAAGTGGTAAAGTGGGAAGCCTGTACAGATCTGCAGTACCTTGTACGTAATTCCAAAATCCACAAAGTGCTGAAAGTCAGGTTTTTCATAATCAGCTTGGCAGCAAAACCTGACCTAAGTTGACAGGGGGCTCCTTATGGTCTTTATTCCATTGAATAAGTATTCACGTATTTTCTTGCTGGAATGTGGTTGTATTTGATTGTGGATGCTGGTCCAAACAGAGCTGCGGTGCTCTGTAATATTTATGCCCTGTGTTAACCATTCTTAAATGTGCAAATTTTTGAATTCCAAAACATACCTTGCCTCAAGGATTTCTGCTCACGGGTGTGAACCCTGATATCTTTCCACTGATACCTCCTCTCTCCAACCCAGCCTGGAATTTTTCAGGCATAGGTGCAGGGGAGGTTTTTAAGGGTAAGACTGAATATGTGTGTGTAGCCTTCGTGCAGAAACTTGATGCTTACTCCACTCAGTGGCGTGAGCGCTCAGTGCACCGTTCTGAGCAGCTGCTCCAAGCACCATAGCTTTCCTCCAGGGTGGGTGGAGACGCAGGACCCAGTCCCAGAAGAAGCCCTTTCTCTCTCTTCACTCTGAAGACAGGAGTCTGTTTCAGATAACACGTAACACCACTTACTCATCTTCTGACCCCTCTACCCCCAGAATCTCTTTGTCATTCTGCTTAACTGTCACGTCTCCTTGTTCTTACCCACAGCTGACCTTTTAATACTGTTATAGGACCCCTTCAGTTCCTAGTTCAATCTCCGGAAACTTTGTTTTTCACTTGGCACAAAATAAGTTAGTACAAGTGGTTGGCTACTGTTTAAATAATACTGCTCATCAAGTATATCTAAAATGTGTTATTTTAGGGGTGCTTGGCTGGCTCAGTCGGGAGGGTGTGCAACTGTTGACCTCAGGGTTGTGAGTTTGAGACCCCAATTGGGTGTAAAGATTACTTAAAAATAAAGTGTTATTTTAGTTATTAAAAATACTAACGGAGTACACAGTTCTAGTATGAAGCTCATGTGAAGGAAAGTGCTTTTCTTTTTTTAAAGATTTTATTTATTTATTTGACAGACAGAGAGAGCACAAGCAGGGGGAGGGGCAGGCAGAGGGAGAGGGAGAAGCAAGCTCCCCGCTGAGCAGGGAGCCCAGTGCGGGACTCAATCCTGGGACTCCAGGATCATAACCTGAGCCGAAGGCAGACGCTTAACTGACTGAGCCACCCAGGTGTCCCTGAAAGTGCTTTTTTAAAAACAGCTTTACTGAGATGTAATTTCCATTTAAAGTGTATATTTCAGTGCTTTTAGTATATTTTAGTATATTTAGAGTTATGCTACCATCACACAATCCAATTTTATTTTTTAAAGATTTTATTTATTTAAGAGAGAGAGAGTACGAGTGGGGGGAGGGGCAGAGGGACAAGCAGGCTCCCCGCTGAGCATGGAGCCCTATATGGGGCTTGATCCCAGGACCTTGAGATCATGATCTGAGCCAAGCTTAACCAACTGAGCCACTGAGGCGCCTCACACAATCTACTTTTAGAACATTTTATCACCCCAAAAAGAAACCCCTTACCCATTAGCAGTCACTTCCCATTACCTTTCTCCATCAGTCCTAGGCAACCATTAAGCTACTTTCTGTCTTTGTAGATTTGCCTATTTCATATAAATGGAATCATATAGGGAAGTGTGTCTTAATCTCACTCTATCCCTGACTCTTAAGTGCTATTACTGATTTCCTTGGAAAGTCTGCTTAGTTACTTCAAGCAACAGGTGAAACTTTCTGGTTTCTATTATGAAAATGGGTATAAATTATCGTTTCTGGAAGGTGCGTAGGGAAGTATTAACGTTTGTAAATGTTGTGCACTCATTGGTTGTATTTTAATTTTTAAAGAACTAGTACATATTGAGAAATTTCTCAATTATGGATTTCATCTTTGTATTCCTACAGCAATACTCATTATATATACTTTTCTGTTTATAAACTGAATATGCTTTTACTTCAGAGAGCATTTCTAACACATATTTCAGATCTTTTGCTGTACAGATTTTCTTGACCTATTACTAATCATAATAGCAGCTAACATTTATATAGCACTTTATGGGCCAAGTACTGTTCTAAGCACTATATGTGGTCATACATTCCTCACTCTCTGTCTGTGGGGAGGTGCTGTTATAGTGCCCATTTTACAGGTGAGGAAACTAAGGGCATAATAAGGTTAAATAATTTGCCCATGGTCATACATTTAGTCACTTGGTAGAGTTAGGATTCACATCCGGGGATCTGTCTCAGACTTGGAGCTCTTGACCATGCTGTTGTATTGTTCACTATGGTATCGAAAGCTAAAAATTGAAGGTTTTTTTCATCAGGTCTAGTATTTTTAATTGACAGTTTATAGTTTTATAAAAGTTAAAAATCCACAAAAATTTAAATAGTTTCCAGTTTTTTTTCTCTTCCTTTGAAGATAGTAACTGTTTCTTTCAGGGGAGATTCAGTGAAAGAACATGATGAAGAATTAAAGTGATCCTTTCTGTATCTGTAAGATTTGCACAATAAAACTCCTGAATTCATGAAAGAAAATAAGTGTACAGACTATTAAATCATCAAGAATTTAATGTGTACCTTTCTAACATTTCATATTTCTATACAGTAGTTTCCCCCCCCATCTTATCCGCGAGGGTTATGTACCAAGACCCCCATGGACGTGTGAAACCGTGGATGGTACTGATTCCTAACTATACTATGATTTCCCCATACATAAGGACCCATGATAAAGTTTAAGTTGTAAATTAGGCACAAGAAGAGATTAACCACATGACTAATAATAAAATGGAACGATTATAATAGTATACTATAATAAGTTCAAAATATCTTGTACTGTACTCACCCTTCTTGTTCCGGTGATGATGTGAGATGGTAACACGTCTGGGTGATGAGATGGAGGGAGGTGAGTGACATAGGCATGTGACGTAGCCTTAGGTTACTGTTGACCTGATGATGAGAAATCAGAAGGACGATCGTCTGCTTCTGCATGGTGGTTGACCATGCATAAGTGAAACCTCGGGAGGCGAAACCGCAGATAAAGGGGAGAGCGCTGTATTGACCATGGAAAGTAAAGGGAGGAGCTGCTGCTTCCTCAGCAGTTCTGGCTCAGCTACAAGCATAGCGATTACTGTAGACAAAAAAACCTATGAAGTTCACCGTCTTTTACCCAGAGTGAGAACAGTCCTTTGTTTTGGGAGAACGAGATTGACATTTTCTTCCTTCAATTTCATTATAGATTTCTTAGCGTTAATGAATAATAGCCGTATTTTATAACATCTAGAGCATGTCATTATGAGTGGCACAGATACTTTGTCACTGCCATTTGCCTTGTGTAATCTTCTGATCCATTTCACTTTGTGCAGATACCGATGTTTATCCAGGACTGGCTGTGTTTTTTCAAAATGCACTTATATTTTTTAGGTAAGTTGCCTAATTTTTTTTTTTTTTTTGGTGCAAAATGGTGGTTTTATTAAAGCACGGGGACAGGACCCGTGGGCAGAAAGAGCTGCTGCCAGTTGCCTAATTTCTTAACCACACCTGAAACATTTACAGAAATGTCACGTCATTATAAGAGCAGCATACAGAATGTATAAATCCCTTGAATTAGTTACAGTGTATAGAACTTCTTTGAAAAGGTGAAAATTCCACTATTGTATAAGGGCATACATAAACTATTTAACTGGGGTCCTGCTATGAGCTAAGAGCTCAGCTGGATGATTTATATATGTCACCTTTTCAATTCCCATGAATTGTCTTAAATACTTACTACTTACCAACCAGGTGGTGGTCCCGTTTTATAGATGAGGAAATAAGGCTCAGAGCCTACTTAATGACAAGTAATTGCAGAGTTGGGACTTGAACTCAGACTACTTCCATAGCCTGTTAAAAAACCGTATCAGGTACCTTTATTAAAAAAAGAAAAACAGAAAGAAATCAGAATTAATACATATTCATGCCGTATACAAAACCTGGTTAGGAAATTGGATTTTTTTGTTAAGTTTTTAAGAAAACTAAAAGTAAAAATAAAAATAAAACAATATTAGAAGTATTTTTTAGGGGTAGTCTTCTGAAAAAAAACCCAAAAAACCCTAAAATGAAGCTCGTGGGGTGCCTGCGTGGCTCAGTCAGTTAAGCATTTGGCTCTTGATCTCAGCTCCAGTCTTGATCTCAGGGTCATGAGTTTGAGCCCTACATTGGAGCCTACTAATAAAATTTTAAGCTCATATCCTATGCTTTTCAGAATGAATGTCTTTTAATGTAAAGATAAGTATTTTAGGCATCCATTTATAAATTTATACCCCCCCAACCTCACAAAATCATTAGAATATAAGCCTTGAAGAACTTTGTTTTCGTCACTGTTTTTAAGCAATCTGATTATGGTGTTCCCTTTGGCAGCACATATATTGATCAATCTGATTATGATGTGCTGTGATGTAATTTTCTGCATATTTATTCTTTTGGGGGTTCATTGAGTTTCTTGGATCTGTATGTTTAGTTTTCATCAGATTTGGAATCTTTTTGCCATTACTTCTTCAAAGATTTTTTTTCTGTCCATCCCACTGTCCTTGGAGTCCAGTTACATGTATACCGGGCTGCTTGAGTCATCCCACACCCACGAGTGCTTTGTTCTGTTTTTGTGTTTGTTTTCGGTCTGTGTTTCATTTGGGATACTTGCTACTGTTACATCTTTAAGGTCACTAGTCTCTTCTGCGGTGTCCACAATCATTCCCATCCAGTGTACCTGTCAGTTCAGACATGTGCATTTCATCTCCATTTGCTTGATTTTCCATATTTCTTAGCATGCTCACGGTCTCCTCCACCTTCTTGAACATATGATGTATGTTTATAACCATTTCAGGGTCCCTTGAATTGTGTCAGTTCTGAGTCCGTTCCTGTTATTTCTACTTTGTCTTCATTTTGGGTCTTTTTCCTCCCATTTGCTTCTTTGCATGCAGCTGGTGGGGGGCTGGATTTTTTGGCATTCCTTTAAACATTTTTGAGCTTTGTTCTGAGTGCACTTGGGTCGCTTGGAAACAGTTCGATCCTTTTGAGTCTTGCTTGTAAGCCTTGGAGGGCAGGACTAGAGCAGCTCGAGGCTAGGACTGATGCGCCCCCTTACCAAGGCGGTGCCCTTCATGTGCCGTGTATTCTGAGGCGTCCCACTCCGCTTAGGAGACTGTGAAGTCTTCCCGGCCCTGTGACAGCTCTGGGAGCGGCTCCTTCCCTTTCCTTGGGTAGTTTCTTCGCATTCATCTGCTGATCAGTACTCTGCAGAAGACTCAAGGGGAGCCTCCTGCGCATCTCCTGTGCTCCCTCTCTAGCTGTCTGTACTCTCCCTCCCAAATTCCAGCCCCTTTGGCCTCTCTGAACTCTCAGCTCCATTCCCTCAGTTCAGGGAGACCGCTGTGCTCTGCCCTCTTACTGCGCAGTGGCCTGGACACTTGTGGCTTTGAAAGATGTTTGACAGTTTCTGCTGTCTTGTGATCGTGTTTCTTGGCATGTGACCAACAACCTTCTGGGGGATACAGTTAAGTTTTCCTGAAGACATCTTAGGCACTGTTTATTTTTTAAAAAGATTTTTATTTCTTTATTTATTTGACACAGAGAGAGAGCACAAGCAGGGGGAGCAGCAGAGGGAGAGGGAGAAGCAGATTTCCTGCCGAGCAGGGAGCCCAGTGCGGGGCTTGATCCCAGGACCCTGGGATCATGACCCGGGCCGAAGGCAGATGCTTACCTGACTGAGTCACCCAGGAGCCCCAGGCACTGTTCAGAGATCAAATTGAGATTCAGATTCAGCCCTTGGTGGGGGTGGATGAGACCACGTAATTGACAGTTGGACGAAGAGAAACCTTGCATGGAGAAAGGCCTGCGCTCATGGGGACTGGCTGCTACATCAGCTGTGCGCTCTGCTCAGAGCCTGGCAAGTTAAGCAGCCAGCTGGGCGCCTCCTCTCAGTACCGGAGTGCAGCCACTCTGCCTCTGCTTCCTTTGCAGCTGGCCCTCCCACCCACTGGCCCTCCACTTCTGCAGTTTCTTAAGGCTCCAATCCGGGCCTGTTTTCCTTCTAACTGAGCTCCTTTATGCTCAGGACTTCGATTACTGCATATATGCCGATGAGTCACAGATGTCTATCTCCACGTCTGAACCGTGTGTCCAGTGTCCTATTTATCTTGAGTGGCTGACATTTCAAATCCAGCACATCGAACATGCCCGCAGCTCAGTTTCTGGTCCTTGCGTGCCCCACCTCTCTGCTCCTCTCCCACTTTCCCCCCCGCCGTACTTCGCTGAGATCATTCCCACTCTTCTTTTAGATCTCAGTTCAGCCATTTTCTCCGGAAGACCTTCTTGACTTCTCTAAACTCGGCGGATCCTTCTGTTTCACTCCCTCGGCACCAGGTGCATCGCCTTGACAGCATTTTTTTTTAGCTCTTGGAATTTGTCTCCCTCAGGCTCTCAGCTCTATTCGTGAGCACCATTGGCCTTGTTTTGACTCCTACATTCCTAGCACTTTGCTAGGAGCCTGCGGCCTTGCCAGGCCTCCTGGTACAGTAATTATGTGGAAAATGTACGAAGAATTGCAGCATGGTCTGTTTTTAAGATTCTTCAGTTGCTGTAGAAACCCAGAGTTAAAAGGAGCCCTAATGCTGCCACTATGAGAAATTCCCCTATTCCTTACAAGTTTCCTATCTAATAACTTTCCAGGCTTTAAGAAAGCATGTTTAATCAAGTTTAGCCATCAAGGTCAACAAATTGCTGTACAAAACAAGCACATTCAGACCAGCACCACTGCGGACTTTTTGTTTAGAAATTGATACAAAGGAACCAGGGAGGTACCTGTCAAAGCATATTTAGAAAATGAATTCTTTGTTGCTCATTCCCATGCATTGTTTCCTCATGATTTATTTTCATATCTTTTAGCACTCTGATCTACAAATTCGGAAGAACTGAAGAGCTGTGGACCTGAAAGCACTTCTTAGATCACATTTCCTTTTGTTTTGTTATATTTGTAGATAAGTTTTTCTCTCAACGTAATTTACACATTGCCAAAATGGGATAGATTGTACATTAAGTGTTTTGTTTCTTTACACTTTTATGCTCTGAGTTTTGAAATAGTTTTATGAAGTTTCTGTCCTTTTTTAAAATCATTGAATAGATTGTTAATATGTACATATACAAAACTATATAGATGGGATGATGAGTATCAGTTTTTTATTCCTGAAGACTTAAAGCTTGATCTGTTCCCTGAGCCAGGGTTGTATCTTCATGTCATTTTAGAGTTTTGTTTTTAGTATCTTTAGTTTTAGTTTCTTTAATACTAAAGTTTAGCTTTAGTATCTTTTAGTTTTAGTTTAGTTTCTTTAATTTCTGAAGATGTGCAAAAAAAAAAAAACATAGCTCCATGCATCTGAAATAAGCACTGAGCCATTAACAAGGGTATTTCAGCAAGTTGTAATTTATTTTGGCTTAAAAATGAGATTTTTTAAAAGGAAAAATGTTTGTTCTTATGTATTAAAGAAATGGACTTTTATATGAAGATTTTTTAAATGCCTGAAGGACTAGTTTGAAAGCCTCTTTTAAAAACAGTTTCTCTAACATGACTTTGAGAAGGGGTAATGCGTGATCAGGTGCGCTCAGTTTTACGTGGTCAATGTGAAAAGGCTGTGCGACAGCTCAGCAGCTTCGTGTAAAAACAGCTCCAACGGTCTGTCTAATGGGGCTCTCTGGGCGGGCTGCTCTTCTCTGACGCTACAAAGTTCAGCATCAAGCGAGTGAGACAGCTGCAGTGTAAGAGCATGAACCATATAGCAAAAACTGGAATAATTAGTTTCAAGATAAAGCACTTCTTCCCAAAGGGAATTATTATGACCTAGTGAAAAATTAGGCGTTCTCTCCACTTAGTTACCAACCGCAAGTGTCTCTTTGCACTAGCTCTCAAACTTTGGGTGGACTCTTCCTGCAAAATACGTCTTTAACCCGAAAGTCCATAATTCCAGTCGAAACCTTCTTTTGCTGAGTTTGAAACACTGTGCACCATGTGTATTCCTGCGAGAGGAGACGTCAAAGGGATGGTTGGGTCCTTGTTGCTACTTTTGCTTTCCTTTGTTGTACAGGCTTTGTGTTGCCCTTCTTTCCTCCAGAGGGATTTTACAGCACCTTTTGTTGTAAGACAGAATAATAGCAATGGTATAAATATGTAGCTTCTAATGCAAGCCTTATCTTGCTTTACCCTCCCTGCTCTCTGAGCGGGTTTACCGTGCACAGGGTATGAAGCGATTGTGGAACACTGTGCCTTTGTCTAGACACCTTCTTGTTTAATTACTTCTTCCTCTGTTGTTGTGTTTCCCTCCAAATGTCAGTAAACTTTGTCTTGCTTCCAACAACTTGTAAGGCTAATTACTGGTGGCCGCTCTCTCGTCACGTGTTGCAATAAATATTATTTCTCACACATCCTAATATTGTGAAATCAGTTGGAGAAAATGAACCATAAAAATTGGCTTGTTGTTCATTTTCAGTTATTCAAGTGGACCCAGTCACAGAAACAGTTTATCTTTGTGACAGGAAGAGAAATACATTCTACTCAGACGTGTAAAATGCTGGTATGACGGCTAGTGAAGGGCGTGCCAGAAAACCGACTGAAGTAGTGCCTGTTTTCTCCATTCTTGATTCTGCATGAATTTATTTTGTAACTGTGAGCAAATCACTTAATTTTCCTGTTTACTCACTTAAAAGGGGGTGGGGGGAATGTTTGTATCCACACTTACAGATATTATAAGAACAGATGGAGCCCTTCATAATTATTTAAAAATACGTTGTGGGGGTCGCCTGGGTGGCGCAGTCGGTTAAGCATCTGACTCTTGGTTTTGGCTCAGGTCATGATTTCAGGGTCCTGGGATCGAGCCCCACATCAGGCTTCACGCTCTGTGGCATCGGCTTTAGATTCTTTCTCCCTCTCCTTCCCCCTCTGCTTCTCCCTGCTCGTGCGTTCTCTGTCTCTCTAAAATAAATAAAATCTTAAAAAAAAAAAGAATATGTGGGATTCTCTTAATAGAAAGCTCTCCCTGTTACACAGGTTCAATAGCTGTTGAATCTGTCTTTTGGTGTTTGTATATAGACCAGTATTACCAGAGCATTCTGTTTCATTACACTGTTTCTGAGATCCTTGTATTCCTTGTGGTGTGTGAAAAAACAGAGGCTAAATTCTTCCATTATATAAATTTTGATGTGTGTCAGCATAGTGGAGTAGCAAGGTTAAAGAGGGAGAGATTGATGTTACCAAGCCATGTAACATTTGCTACTTGAGCGAGAACCCCACCCAGGTGTTTGACATTGAACTCAGGTTCTCAACATTTTCCACAATGGAAGGCTTTTCGATCATAACGTCAACTTCATTGTTACATTTTATTTTTTTAAAGATTTATTTATTTGACAGAGAGAGACACAGCGAGAGAGGGAACACAAGCAGGGGGAGTGGGAGAGGGAGAAGCAGGCTTCCCGCTGAGCAGGGAGCCTGATGTGGGGCTCGAGCCCAGGACCCTGAGATCATGACCTGAGCTGAAGGCAGACGCTTAATGCCTGAGCCACCCAGGGGCCCCTCATTGTTCCATTTTAGATTTAATTACTTCATATGAAATAACCTCTGCCAGTCTTACGAATTAATCCCAATTTTTCCTGCACTCACCTGTCCTCACACTCTCATTTTGATTCTGTTTAAAGTTTATAAAAGTTTGGGGCTACTTTTAGACGATCTGAAGTAACAGCCTATTAAATCCCGAGGGAGAAACATCTGGTGTTAATTTTATTCTGTAAACAGTCGCATTTTGTGGTGTTATAACTGTGTGCAGTTAGGTTAGAACAATCTCTTCACTGTATCTGTTCAAACAGGAAAAACTGAAGTAGAAACTACTTGAAGTAGAAATTATGGAGTTACTTTGTTGATTGTTTTTATTTCTTTGATGGAAAACAAAGGAATAGCCTGGAGTAACTGATAGGTTCAGTGCTTTTCTGAAGAATGATGGAGGAAAATCAGGGTATGCTTATTTAATCCTGGAGTAGATACTCAACCTTGACGGAATTGTGGCAATTTTTGCTTTCACAACCCATTCCCATTTCCCTAAAAATAGTCTTTATGATAGTTCCATTTTACTAAAAATGTACTCAGTTATATTTTCTTTGCTATCTAGACAGCCTTTACTTTTCTTAGTGACCCTTCCCCTCGGTTTCATTATGAACAAGCCCAAATATTTTCTCCACCCTTCTTTTCCCTTTCCCTCTGTACCTTCAACTTACAAGGTTTCCAAATAAATTCTCATTGTTCAAGATAGGTGGGGTTTTTTTTTTAATAAAGATTTTTATTTATTTGTCAGACAGCACAAGCAGGGGGAGTGGCAGGCAGAGGGAGAAGCAGGCTCCCCGTGGAGCAGGGAGCCGGATGTGGGGCTCTGGGGCTCAATCCCAGGACCCTTGGGATCATGACCTGAGCCGAAGGCAGATGCTTAACCAACTGAGCCACCCAGGTGTCCCAAGATAGGTGCGTTCTGTGAAGTTTCCCCAACACTGAAGTAGCGAATCGTAGTTCCTGGGGGGGGATACAGGGTTCCGTTAGCCTTTTCCTCAAACCATCAATACGTAACCTTGCTTCATGTGTGTCTCTGTTGAAAACCACCTTATTTAGTATCACTGATACATTAACCTTGAGCTCAAAAGGGCACTATCACTCATGCCTGAAGGAAGCTTCTCAGCCCCTGGTGGTCCCTCCGGGAGGCCCATCCCAGCCTGCTTGTGCTCGGGACACAAGATGGCACTTAGCACCGCGCCAGGGTGGTTCACACGGCGAAATCAGCAAGACACCAGAATGGGAGGTACGCGGCGGTAAATCGACTGTGGGAAGGGCCCTCGGTCGCAGCATGAGCGCTGAAGCAACAAAAAGGCAGAGGTCCCCGGGGTCCATCCCAGCTGGGATCACGCCCGGCAGGGGACTCCGTTGCGGGCCACTCCTCACATGCGGGCCGATGGCCTGCGAGTGCCCCGAGTATTGATGGGAGAGCGACAGGTCAGTATTTTAGCAAGCAGTCCCACTTACAAGTAATGAACATCGGCTGTAGCTGCAGAGCGCCTGTTGCCGTCGTTTTCCTCCAACGCCGTGTTCTTTTCCCACCATCATTCCTCCCTGGGCCCGTTTCTTTCCTGACTCCATGCCCTACCGCCAGCTTCCCATGTCAGGGCCCTGCTGCTTAGGGCCATTTCCCTGCTCCACACTGAGAACTGACATTTCCTGAGAATGTTGTTTGCGGGTAGAATCTGAAACCAGCCTCACCCACGCCGGCCCCCTACTCAGCAGAGGGCAGGGAGAGACCGAAGAAAGAGGCTACTTCAGGCTGCTAGGTGGCAAGGTTTTAAAAAAATTATTATTTTTCATTTTAGGGAGAGAGAGGGTGATGGAGCACATGAGCAGGGGGAGGGACAGAGGGAGAGAGGATCTCAAGCCAACTCCCCTCTCAGCGCAGAGCCCGACTGGGGGCTCGATCCCGCCACCCTGAGATCATGACCTGAGCCAAAATCAAGGGCTGGCTGCCCAACCAGCTAAATCCCCAGGTGCCCCAGGTGGCGGCTTTAATGAGCAAGGGACCTGGCAGAGGAGGCTCGAGGCTCCACCCGGGCAGCAGCAAGACGAACGGATCCCCGCACCAGCCCTAACACCAAATCTTCAAAGTGGATAAAGGGGCCCTAACCGGCTTCAGTGGCGTGGACCGCACAGGTGTTCTCAGCACCGCAACCCCATCTCCAGGCGGTGTCCTGGGAGCAGCCTCTGGGAGTGGGGAAGGCAAGGGGAACCCACATTCCAAGGATGGGGGAGGGGGTGACCAGTCGGGGGCCAGCTCTCGGGTCAACTGGCCGCATCTTTTCAGGGACCTTCCCCAACAAACACTGTGCCCTACGTGTTCTCATTTTACTGTCGGGTTGGAGGTAGGACCTTCTGTCTGGAGAAGTGAAGTAACCTGCCCTCCGATTGGGGTCACAGCTCGGGCCCTTTGCTCCTGAGTGTGGGGCCCTGCTCTTCCCTCAGCCTCCTTCCCCACACTGCCCCACAACACTGGTGTTCCTTGGGAAAAACAGGTGTCGTGGTCAAAGAAGCTCGGAAATCCTTGGGCTGAACCAGGTTAAAACATTTGTTTTTTCCTGTAAAGTTTTTTCTTTTTTAAGATTTTATTTATTTATTTGAGAGAGCCAGCGTGAGCATGTGCGGGCGAGCAGGGGGAGGAGCAGAGGGGGAGGGAGAGGGACAAGTGGACTCCACACCGAGGTGGGGCTCCATCCCACCACCCGAGAGCACAACCTGAGAGGAAACCAGGAGTTGAGGACGGAGAAAGGAGGGAGGAGTATTTCCAGTGGCACTGTTCCTAGAGATTTCTGGTTTGGGAGTTGGGGTTCTTGGGGAACCATTTATATTTAGGTTGGTTTACTTGTCCCTAAATCTGGCCCCTTAGCTCTGTGACCCCAAGGCTGTTTGCCGATCTGGAAGTGTTGTTTCAGAATGAACGTGAGCAGGGGCCTAGCTTTGTGCCCCGGAACAGTTAAGGGCTCAATAAAAGTGGGTCCTTATTTCTCCGGGAGGGCTTTGCCTGAAGGGAGGGATGTTTCCTTCCTGTTTTGATGGCTTTTTAGCCTCTTGGCACAAGGTGGCGTGCCACCTTAAAGAAAAACCGTCGGGAGTCCGTTGGTTTTTGTTTTCTTTCTAGCCTGCCTGTGCTTCTGTCTTTGCAGCAGTTTAAACACAGCTTATGTCATTTTACATTGGGTTTTCGGATGATAATCTATGCCTCTTCAAGGTATTTTAAATCTCTACAAGTAGGTGTGGCAGGGGCCTTCCAGACCCTCAGGGATGATGCAGAGAGCACCAGTCTTTGATTTGGGAGCACCTATTCCAAGTGCCAAAAAGTGTTCAGGATGATGTTAAGTGTATTTCCCTCCATTCTGAAAGTTGAGAATTTATTTTTTCTTAAAATTTTTTAAAAAGATTTTATTTATTCACTTGAGACCCAGAGAGAGAGAGAGCATGAGCAGGGAGAGAGGCAGAGGGAGAGGGAGAAGCAGGCTCCCTGCTGAGCCAGGAGCCCGACGTGGGGCTCAATCCCAGGACCCTGGGATCATGACCTGAGCCGAAGGCAGACGCTTAACCAGCTGAGCCACCCAGGCGCCCCAACTCAGAGAATTCCTATACAACCTTCAGATTCTCCAAATATAAACATTCTACCACATTTGCTTTAGTCTATTTTTTTTCTGAGATGTATGACAATATGCTGCAGGTGTGGTACTTTTTCACCCTTGAACATCTCTGTGTACATTTCTCCAAGCCCTAAGTGCTGTACACACAATACCAAGGTCAGGAGGTTAACCCTGATACAGCACTAAGCACTGTATCCAAATGTTGCCGAGGGCCCTGCCTCCGTGCTTCATAGTAAAGGAAGCTTGTTCCAGAATCCAGTCCCTGAGCAATCCCTGCTTGTGTGTCCCCTGAAGGGCTCTCGGCTTGAACGATTCTTCAGCCTTTGTCTTTCGTGACTAAGCATTTTTGAAGTCTGCAGACCAGTTCGTTGTTTTATAGAATGCCCCTCAATTTAAGTTTGTGTGATGTTCCCTCACCATTATAGGTTATGCGTTTTTTTGGCAGGAATACCACAAAAGCCACGTTTGTTACGTTTCAGTACTCCTATCACAACCATTGAAACGGTCGGCTTGAGGTGGTGTCTAGCTGCTCTATTTTTCTCCTTTGTAATTCATTTAGGTAACCTGTGGGGACAGCGACTGATTAACTTAGTAAATAGAACAAACTCCGATTTGTTTACTAACAGCATTATGCGGAGTCAAATGAAAGTAGGGGTCTTGGGACAGGGCGGATGGGATATACATTTGTGTGTAGCAAATTATAATCCTTCCCTTACATATATAAACGCTTCTCATCCGCTTGTAGATAAACCCAGATGCGGAGGTGGGGGTGGCGAGAGAGGAAGGGGGTCAAGCCGCATCCTGAAATCTGCTAGTTTTCCATCCCTTACATCCTAGTTTCTCTCAGGCCAGAGCCCTGCACTTTCATTATATATGAAATCTGTGATAGTATTTCATTATAAAAAGGAACATTCTCATAGAAAATGTCTGGAAAACAGTGTGGAAAGAAATGCACGTTACCATCTAAAGTCTATTGGTGGCATTTGGTGTATACCAAGTTTTATTTATTTATTTTTAAAGATTTTATTTATTATTTGAGAGAGAACACAAGCAGGGGGAGGGGCAGAGGGAGAGGCAGACTCCCTGCTGAGCAGGGAGCCCGACGCGGGACTCGATCCTAAGACCTCAGGATCATGACCTGAGCCGAAGGCAGATGCTTAACCGACTGAGGCACCCAGGCGCCCCTGGTATATACTAAGTTTTAAATCTGATTTTGCAGGTTAACACGGAAACCTCAGCATTACTTTTGACAGTCCTTCATGAGAAAATTCCAAGTCTCAGAGGAGCCGAATGTATTTTTGGAACTTCAGGGGCTTACAAATCAGGATTATTAATATGAGCTGTGTACATTTGTGTTCTGTGTATGTACATGGCACTGCACGACCTCTGCAGGTGTATGTATGGCCTTGACTGTGGTACGTAGTCATTGGCGTGGGGCTGGCCACTTGAGAAGTGTTTGGGGGACCCTGGAGGTACACACAGTCATACGAAGGTTCACGGCAACATTTCAGAAAGAAACTAGTTAAGAAACATAATGTTGTAATTGATTCATTGAATTGTATGCCAGCCCTTATACCTGCCCATTCACAAGGACCTCGGGGTCCTACCTGGACTCACTAGCTCTTCAAGGGTTTAGGTCTTCTCTAAAAAAACTACACTTACTGCCCACACCGACTGTAACAAATACCTGAATGCAAAAATGAAACAAGTCTAATTCATATTCATATTCAATATAAATTGTGAATTCATAGCACTAGTTATAAGGAAAAATAGTTACCATCTTTTGTAAGTGAATTTATGTTTTAAGTAGGGGCATGTATGTAAATAAGCCTTGGGGGTCTGCCTCTCCCCTTTTTTTAATAATCGGGGGGCCCAGAGAAGTCACTATGGCCTGTGTTTTTCCCCTGGGATAGAATGCTAGGCAGCGTGGCTCTCAGCCTTCCCAGAAGGCTTGTGAAGAGCCGGCCCTGCCCAGAGCCCCCCCCCCCCCAAGCAGCGTACGGCAGACCCCACACCCGGGTCACTAGTACCTGCCCTGACCAGCTTGTGAGCCTCCCCGGGCAGCCAGCCGTCTTCCCCCACCACGGCTGGAAGGAATCCCTTCTACTGTGCCCCCACCAGAGAGCCCTTGCTTCTAAAGAGGGTCTATGAGCAGCACTGAAGAGCAGGGGTCCGACTGCATCCTGGGAAATGCCTGGCTGGATTCTCACTCCCACCAGATGGCAAGGACAGTGTGGGATACTCACATCTAAAATACAGGCTTTTGGGGCGCCTGGGTGGCTCAGTCGTTAAGCGTCTGCCTTCGGCTCCGGTCGTGATCCCAGAGTCCTGGGATCGAGCCCCGCATTGGGCTCCCTGCTCGGCGGGAAGCCTGCTTCTCCCTCTCCCACTCCCCCTGCTTGTGTTCCCTCTCTCGCTGTGTCTCTCTCTCTCAAATAAATAAATAAAATCTTTAAAAAAATAAAAAATAAAATACAGGCTTTTTTTGGCATACAGCAAACTGATTTTGGAGGGGGGGGTGCCTGGAGTGCCTCAAAGATTGAGCCCTGCACTGGGCTCCCTGCTCAGCGGGGAGTCTGTTTCTCTCTCTCTGCCACTCCCCCTGCTTGTGTGCGCTCTCTCTCTGTCAAATAAATAAAATCTTAAAAAAAAAAAAAAGCAGTGGATTAGCCAATAAAGGGATAATTCTCACTTAGGTCACCTTTAAGAAAAAAACAAAAACACTAGGGACAGGGGCACCTGAGTGGCTCAGTTGGTTAAGCAACTGCCTTCGGCTCAGGTCATGATTCCGGGGTCTTGGGATCAAGCCCCACATCGGGCTCCCTGCTCAGCGGGGAGCCTGCTTCTCTCTCTCTCTCTCCGTCTCTGCCCCCCACTGTACTCGCTCTCTTTCTCAAATAAATAAATAAAATCTTAAAAAACAAACACAAAACCACTAAGGACAGAAATAAGTGATTGTAAACGAAATAAGAGTCATAAAGGCGGATGCCCCAAGCACCAGCTAGGGACTGTGCTGTTCCCACACTGGCGATTGGTGGGTGACGGCAGTGGTCATTTCTCCAGTGCATTAGCCCGTGTCCTACAGATACAGAGTCTTCTCCCTCTGCACCCCCCTGCCTCCAACTCCTGCTCGTTGGAGGCGGGCCTCCCTTCCCTACCCCCATGCCCAGGGCTCCTCACCCCATGGGCCTCAGCACCACCCCGAGGATCTGGCGGCAATCTGCGCGGCCGGGCACCGTGGGGCCCCCAGGGGGCGCTATGCACAGCTCACGAACCCCAGACACGGGTTTACTTAGAAAATCCGTGGCGCTTGAAAGCAAAACGTCTTGCGAGTCGGATGTCTAATTCACACAAATATAGGCCAGAGGTGGCCTTGTTCCAACGAATCCATCATCTCTGGGGGCCCTATTCTTGGTAGAGGGCCCCCTTGCCACCACACTGACCCGCATGCTCCTGAACTCTGCCTCCAGCCGGCTCTAGGACATAGTCCGCAAGGGGCTTTGTGCAGTACATGCAAGAATTAAATCCCTCTCCTCCGGGATAATGAGCCCTGAATGTGAGCCCTGAGTAAGAGCATCTCAGCGTCACGTGGCTTCTTGCAGGGACTTTGTATACACTTAAATAATGGGAATGGGTCTGTTTTCTCCTGTACAGCGAACAGTTCATTGTAGAGATCAAGGGGCATCGAACACTCTTGGGAAAGGGGCACACAGTAAATATTTTAGGCTCCGTAGGCCTCCTCAGTTCTGCTGAGCAGTGCAAAATCAAACAGCGATGGTACAGCCATGAGTGAGCATCACTGGGCTCCAATGAAATTTAAATTCCATGTACTTTTCATGTGTGATGAAATACTATTCTTTTGATCCTCCCTCCCCCCCCCCACCATTTAAAGGTGTAGAAACTATTTTTAGCTTCAAAGACAGGGGGAGCAGGCTGGATTTGCTGAATGGCTTGCAGTTTGCCCTGTTGTAAATGATCTATAAGATTGCTTCTGACTCATTTTATGGTTAGGTACTTAGCTTGACTAGAAACTGAAGTCCCAAGTTAGTGTAAGTATGAATTCCATTGACTAGCCCTTCATTTTACAAAGTAGATCTAGGTGCTTTGGGGGGAAGATATTTAGAAAAGGAGAATCTTCCTCAGCTAATTCCTGTCCTTCTCCCCCTGGATCATAGGCCAGCCCCACACCTCCTTGGGGTGTTGACCGAGTTAGGATGGTGAAGCGGGTTTGGTGTTATTGGCACCCTCTCCCCTCTAACGCAGTAATGTCGGCCAGCCTGGCCGCAGGCAGGCCCCTGGGAGCAGTGCTGGCTCCGGGCTTGGCCTCTGAGTCTGCACGGACTTCAGCCGCTGCCTTCAACGAGGAAGGGCCTTTCTGGGCCTGGACCACAGTGAACTCCTGCTGCAAGCCACTGGACCGATTCTGCCCTGAAGCCAGTTCAGCCTTATCAGAATCTGGTCCCCGGACAGCTGGAACTAACTCCCTTCTACACAGGGGGACACGTAGGTGCTTACTTTCTAGCAGAACTGATCTGCCCCCCTCTCTTTTGGGCTCACACTCTTAGCCTGCTTTCTGCTGCACACGTGCATGTCCTCCTACCCCACCTTCACCCCACGGCCCCAAAGAGGAAGCTCTTCTCTCTTAAATCCCCTAAAGGATCCGAGGTATGGGTTCATAGTCTCCACCTACTAGCTCTTCCTCCAAACTGGTCCCGACGAAGGTGCACCTAATAGATAAAGTGGATCTCTCCCAGGAGGACTTGCATGGCGTGGGGGCTGTGGGTGGGGTCCTTTTATCTCTTGTCACTCTGGACAGCCAAGCACACAGTGCTTGCTTAGAAGGTCAGCCCCAGGGCCAGGTCCTCCCCAGTGGCACAGGCCCCAGATGAGACACAGGTGGTCCCATCAAAGAGTGCGAGAAGCTCCTTATTCCTATAGCCACTGCCTTCTCTTCCCAGTTTGGCTGCCAGAGGGGCTTCTTTGTAAAGCAGACCCTGAGTGATACTGCAAGTATATCACTTGGGGGGGGGTGTGTGTGTATTGGGGGAGGGGACACGTGGCTACGCGTCCATTTCCTAAATGCTAAGAGTCATAGAAATGGATTTTTAATCCAAAGGCTTTGAACCAAAGAACCTGTCAATACTTACACGATCATACCCGGTGGGTATCATCACCGTTGACGGTTAGCGAATTCTCTTTACTGCCTACAAGCCCCTGTCTTGGTCAATACACGAGTCATCACAGGTGACGTGCTCATGCAGCTTCTGAAAGTGCCCTTTATACCTTCCTAAGGAATCGAGGGACGCACGGAGACAGTTCTCACTGAGTGACCATGAGGCCTTGGGAGCTCTACCAGGGGTTTCTTAAGAAAACAGAAATGTTGGGGCGCCTGGGTGGCTCAGTCGTTAAGCATCTGCCTTAGGCTCAGGTCATGATCCCAGAGTCCTGGGATCGAGCCCCACTTCAGGCTCCCTGCTCAGCGGGAAGCCTGCTTCTCCCTCTCCCACTCCCCCTGCTTGTGTTTCCTCTCTCACTGTGTCGCTCTCTGTTAAATAAATAAATAAAATCTTAAAAAAAAAAAAAAGAAAACAGAAATGTAGGGGCATCTGGGTGGCTCAGTCTGTTAAGCATCTGCCTTTGGCTCAGGTCATGATCCTGAGGTCCTAGGATCGAGCCCCGCATCGGGCTCCCTGCTCAGCGGAGAGCCTGCTTCTCCCTCTCCCACTCCCCCTGCTTGTGTTTCCTCTCTCACTGTGTCGCTCTCTGTCAAATAAATAAATAAAATCTTTAAAAAAAAAAAAGAAAACAGAAATGTAGGGGCATCTGGGTGGCTCAGTCTGTTAAGCATTTGCCTTTGGCTCAGGTCATGATCCTGAGGTCCTAGGATCGAGCCCCGCATCGGGCTCCCTGCTCAGCGGAGAGCCTGCTTCTCCCTCTCCCACTCCTCCTGCTTGTGTTCCCTCTTTCGCTGTCTCTTTCTCTGTCAAATAAATAAATAAAATCTTAAAAAAAAAAAAAAAGAAAACAGAAATTTAGAAAGACGAATTCTAAACAGTTGAAACTTTGCAGAAGATAAAGAAGGCCAAAATAAGAAAGTGAAGTGGAAAGCAGAAACTTCACATTGATTTTTTTAAAAAGTTAATTACACAGTCTTTTATTACTAGTTAGCTTAAAAAAAAAAAGGCTTAAATCACTAGGAAACTATTTACAGGACGAATCACATTTTAAGTCGGGTGACTGGATATGAAGGGCCACTTAATGTCCCTTCTTGGGACAGGCTGGGACAGGTGACGTGATCTGCCCGCAGGGCCGCGTCAAGGAGGGGACCCTGTGTCCTGGCTGCCGACTAACAAAGCATCAGAGGCATGCCAGAGCTGCTTTGCTAACAAATAATTACATGTCTTTTTAGTGTTTAAGAGAAATCTTAATCTTTCGGGGCTATCTCTGTAGAATCATTCTGGAAAGATGTATGATTAGAAAACTCTTAAAAAAAATTAGGCTTGTTGTCCCCATGAGACCCGTTACGTCTTCCCAGGCACTGACGGGCCTTTTGGGGACAGGAATACAGAATACTGGGCTCCAGAGAGTCCTGCCAGGGCCATCAGCAGCCTCCTCGGCTCAGAGCTCTTGTCCCATAGGCTGGCAGACCGGACCAGAGTCTTGGGTCAAAGTGCTTTGAGGAACGTCTTCTTGCTCCTTCTCTGGAAACGAAACGATGGACACAGAATCCCAGGCATCATCCGTTGGCGACGTGTCCTTGTCCAGGGCCTCTAAGATAGGCTGGCTCGGGTCCTTTAAATACTTGAAAAGGTTGAAAACCAAGAGCGTCATTAGTTTATTAGGGCAACACAGCAGCCCTTCTGCTTGACGTTTACTCGGCACGGTCCTGTCTTACTCAGGGGTGCCTGCCTCTTCTGACCACCCCCGAGACAACCTACCAAATGAGAACACCCCTCACATCAGCAGTAACCTTAACGGGAACCCAAGGGCCAGCCCAGGGCACACCATACCTCGGGGAAAAGCACGTTGTGACTTCCTGCCCTTGGTGCAGGCTTGGGGACCGTTCTTCCCCAAGTGGCTCTGGAATTCTGACTTTCCAGCGAGGGAGGATGAGGGGCCTCCAGGTCACCCCTCATGGGGGAAAAGAGGGAAAGGTCGCCAGTGTTCTCCTCAGCCCCTCCACCCACCAGTCGCTTCCATCTCACACAACACACACCCAGCAGAGAAGTAAGGAGAGACAGAGGGGGCCTCAGGGCGCCCCACCTGCCCCTTCCCTCCAGCCTCTGTTCCAGGCTGAGCCATCCCTTCACTGCTAAGGGACCGAGAAACTCCCGCCTCGCTCCCAGATGTGCTGAGAGACACCGCAACGCGCAGTGAGCTGAGCTGACTGATGACAAGAGGGACATAAACCAATCATGTGCGCTTCTGAAACCTCAGAAATATAAGCGAAACCTGATTTATTATTCTCGTGTAACTTCAGTGCCCTTTGATGTCTATTTTTCACACTTTCCCAGGAAAGTGAACCGAAAGACTCTGTTTTAGACCCACGCCCCCAAGGACCAGCTAGTAGTAAATACACTTCATAGGGACCTGCTGTTGGTTCTTCTGTGAGAGAGAGATCCAGGCAAGTAAGATTCTGAGACCCATTGAGGGCTATAACTGTGTGAAGTATTAACCAGGGAAGGTTTTTTTTTTTTTTGTTTTGTTTTTTTTTGTGGTAGCTACCCTCTTAACGAATTTTTAAGTGCACAATGCAGTATGAACTATAGGCACGATGATGCACAGCAGATGTCCAGAACTTACTCATCCCGCGTAACTGGAACTTCATACCCATTGAACAGCATCCCCCTGGGTCCCTCTCCCCTGGCCCCCGGCAACCACATTCGACTCCTGCTTCCAGGAGGTGGACTATTCTAGATGCCTCATGTAAGTCGAATCATGCAGTATCTGTCTGAAGTTTTCTAGTGGGGAAATTCACATGTAATTTGCGTTATGTCTGGGTACTTTAAATACCTCTCCAGTTCTATTTCTAGAAGCACTACTCTTTCTCTGTAGACTTGGACCTTATCTAACACCTGTTCCTTCTAGATGTAACAGAGTAAGATTCTGTTTCCAGTATCTTTACTCTGATTTTACTGCCAATAAACCTCCAGAAACAAATACCTTTAAATAATCTTCCATCAGCTCCTTGGAGGGCTCGGCCACTGCACAGAGCCGGGGAAGGGGGGTTGCTGTGCAGGAAATCAACTTCCCGCGAGACCTGGTCCACCCGTCTTCCTCAGGTCTTTCAAAATACCAGTGACATCTGGTGAGCTCTCCGTGGGGAAGGCTCTGTACTCACAGCCCTGGGTGCATTTACTCTAGAATCCTTCTAAGTGCACAGCTCATGCCTAGAGCCCTGGCTTCACCGCCTTCCCACCCTCTGCCAGGCGTCTTGGGGGCTCTCTCCACAAGGCTCAGGTCTCACGCGCTCCTAATCTTGGCCACACCAGGCCACCTTTTTCTCCAACCTCACGCCATTAAAAAAATTGTTTTAAGTTGCAGTAAAATACACATAACATAGAATTTTCATCTTAACCAGTTTTAAATGGTATAAAATATATTCACACGGTTATCCAACCCTCACCACCATCTCCAGAACTGTTCTGATTGTGCAAAACTAGAACTGTCTCCATTAAACGCTAACTCCCCATCTCCCCCTCCCCACCCAGACCCCGGCACCCACCACTCTACTTTCAGTCTCTGTGAATCTGACTCCTCTAAGTACCTCATGTCAGTGGCATCACACAGTATTTGTCGTTCTGTGACTGGCTTATTTCACCTAGCGTGATATCCTCAAGGTTCACCCGTGTTGTGTGAGTCAGAACCTCCTTCCTTTTTATGGCTGAGTAACATTCCACCGTGTGGATAGACCACATTTTGTTTATCCATTCATCCACTGACAGAAACTTAGGTTGCTTCCAGCGTTTGGCTGTTGTGAATAATGTTGCTACGAACAGGGGTGTACAAATAACTCTGTACCACTTTTTTAAGTAGGCTCCACACCCAGAAGGGAGCCCAACTCGGGGCTCGAACTCACCACCTTGAGATCAAGACCTGAGCCGAGATCAAGAGTCGGACACTCAACCGACTGAGCCACCCAGGCGCCCCTACCCTGTACCACTTTTAACTCCACTCTCTGTGTCCATGGCTTTGTCCACTGCCGCACTCCTAGGCATTACCAGGGGGTCATGGAGGGCTGACATGTCACCCACTGGATATGTGCACACGTACCTCTTCGATTTGTGACGGGATGCTTGGCGGAGAGTGAAACCAGTATTTTATCAGGCCTTTGTATTTCAGGACCAGGAAGAAACAGGCCCCCGCCAGCGCCAACAGCAACAGAAAGATGCCCACGGCAATGATGATGACTTGTTGAAGCTTGGTAGTGGCTAAAAAAGATGACACGAGAGTGAACAAGAGACCCATCCCACACATGATACAAACACGGGTCACTCTTCACCTGCCAACTGCTTAGATAGTGTCCATGTCCTTGGGAGATGGACACACACTGTCCCTCCTCCGCCCAGCCTCACATGCTCGAGTGTGTAACTAGTCCAAGCAATCCTAAAATCAAGCTGTGGTAGCTGTCCGGCGGTGTTACCGTTGTAGATCTCAGCATGAGCTGGTTAGACCTACTTGCGTGCTGGCTTCTCGTGCCTTCTCTCTGGGTCGCCCCCCTCCCACCGCCCTCCACCTCGTAAGCCAGCCCCGGTTTCACTACTTGGGGAGGATTCTTATCCCAGCTCAGAAAGGACGTAAGAAGGCACATGTTACCATCCATTGTTGTTTCGTAGCAAGATATGTTGCTTAAATGTCCGGGTCTAGAGACGTTGTTGTAGTATGTCCAAACCAGATGCGCCTTCACTTGTAAACAGTATTCTCTTAAGGGTTTCAAGTCATTCAACACAATGGAGTTGCTCCTGAAGGGACCTTTAACCTACGTAAAAAACGCCAACAGGCACGTGTGAAAATGACCCAAAGAGACGTGGTTGAGCCACTTCTAGCTTTTCCGACGTTTCCATCACCAAAGAAGAAGGAGATGCTGTTTTGAAAGAGTCACTGGCTTGCAGTGGACACATTTTATGTGTGAAAGCTGGTGAACCGTGTGGAGAAAGACGCTGATGGCTTTAGAGCTGTGTTTCTGGCTGTGAGGCCTCAGAGGGCCCACTGCAGCCACAGGACGTCTGCCACTGGAATTGAGCAAACCCCTATGTCTGGGATGGACTCTTCTCCTTCCGTGGGGCGCATGGGTGGCTCAGTCAGTTAAGCGTCCGACTCGTGGTTTCAGCTCAGGTCATGATCTCAGGGTGATGAGATCGAGCCCCGCGTCATGCTCAGTGGGGAGTCTGCTCATCCCTCTCCCTCCCCCCTGCACGCTCCCTCTCTCTAAAATACATACATAAATAAAATCTTTAAAAAAAAATAAAATTGCTTCAATGCCCAGTGCATTTACTTTGTATCACTATTTTGTACTTCACGGTTAATGTATTCTAGATACTTCAAGCTAGTCAACGAACAGAGAAAAAAAAAATCATCGTGGGAAATAATGTTCCTTTAGTTCCGAGTCTGCTTTTAGTTTTAACTGAAATGTGCTGATGCCTCTTACACAGTTTTGGTCAACATGATCTTCGTGAGTTATGTAATCGGGACACAGCTGGATTCCAGATTCCTGAGGATTCTGTCTCCTCCTCTTGGCCTGTCCCTGCTGCCGCCTCCCCCAGGCCTCGTCAACCCCCCCACCTGGATCCCTCTAGTCAATGGCTTCTCGCTCTCCTGGACAAAGTCGGCATTGTTCCTCCTTTCCCAAAGGAGGGAAAGATATTTTGTGGCAGTACAGGACTTCTTATAAGGGGCTTGCTTTCCTATTTTGAGATGTAGTAGGAAATGCTAGTCATTTGAAACGGTGGTATAACATATGCTCAGCAACATGGAGATGAAGCTGCGATAGTGTTGACTGAAAATGGGCAGATTATTCAATAGTATGTAGAGAGCATCTTATTTTTATTTATTTATTTATTTTTTAAGATTTTATTTATTTATTTGACAGAGAGAGACAAAGTGAAAGAGGGAACACAAGCAGAGGGAGTGGGAGAGGGAGAAGCAGGCTTCCCGCGGAGCAGGGAGCCCGATGCGGGGCTCGATCCCAGGATCCTGGGATCATGACCTGAGCCGAAGGCAGACGCTTAAGGGGCAGGCGCCCCTGAGAGCATCTTATTTTTAGAAAAATGTAAAATAATCACATTACTTAGGAATAGTAGGATCACAGATGATTTTTTTTCTTCTGTTTAATGGTGATAGACTGCCAGGGCAGAGGAGAAAAATTTTTGCTTGGGATGCCACATAAAGCAATTTTTAAAAACATTTATTTATTTATTTATTTGAGAGAGAGTAAGTGTGGTGGGGGAGGGGCAGAGGGAGAGGGAGAGAATCTCAAGCAGATTCCCTGCTGAGCGTGGAGCCCTACTAAGGCTCAAGCCCATGACCCAGAGATCACAACCCAGAGATCATGACCTGAGCCCAAACTAAGAGTCCAGCACCTAACCGACCGCACCATCCAGGCGCCCCCCCACATGAAGCAATTTTAAGTACAAACTTCCTTCGGGGTTTATTTCAGCCGCCAGTTGGCATTTCTAGAATTTAGGATCACAGACTGCAGAGACCGCTGTCCTTGGGGGGCCTGCTTGCAAGGCTAACCACAGCTAGCATCTGGGAACTTGGAATCCAGAAATGTCCCCACCATTCCCTAACAAATATTGGTGGCTTATGGTAAAAACAATGTTTTCTATGCTGACCACCTGCTCTCCTTCTAGGAGTCTGGAATTTTGAACTGTGCTAGGGAGAAGAGGCCTGTTATTTCCAGTAAAACCCCTGGGCACTGAGTCTCTGATAAGCTTCCCTGGTAGACAACACTTCACATGTTGTCACAGTGGGGTTGTTGGAAGAATTAAGTGTGTCCTGTCTCTTTCGGGAGAAGGTTCTTGGAAGCTTGTATCTGGCTTCCTCTGGAGTTTGGCCCATGTGCCTCTTCCCCTTGCTGATTTTGCTTTGTGCCCTTCTTCTGTAATAAGCCATAGCTGTGAATACAACCATATGCCAAGTCCCGTGGGTCCTTCCAGCAAATCCAGGGGCTGGTCTTGGGGACACGGACTCTTAGCTGGAATGGAGATATTTTGGAGGCTCTCAGACTCATTTGAGCCCTAGCATCTTTTGTTCACAGAAGTCCAAAGTATAGCTGCTCTGGTGGAATGGGGTAAAGGGGAATCCCTTCTGGAATCTTCCAGGCCTTCTCTATTCCAGTTGACCAGACCTTGACCTCTTCATTCGGGTAAATGGTTAGTTCCTTTCTCCCCATATGATAAGAGTCTATTCTTCAGTGAGTTTTGCCTTCCTCAATGTTTTAAGATTCACCATAAAGAAATGAGTAGGAAGTACACATATAAACTATGTGGGAGAAGATCTGCAGAGCATGGGAGAGCCTGGGTGGCTCAGTCGGTTGAGCGTCCCCAGGGTCCTGGGATCAAGCCCCGTGTGGGGCTCCCTGCTCAGCAGGGAGTCTGCTTCTCCCTCTCCTTCTGCTCCTCCCCCTGCTCGTGCTCTCTTTTTCTGACAAATAAATAAAATCTTAAAAAAAAAAAAGAAAAGAAAAACTGCGGAACATGGACTCTGGGCTCAGATGTGCTAGCTGTCAGCTGCTGACCTTGGGCAACTTATTCAACCAGTTGGTTCCCTTCTCTGTGACACGGCTCGGTACAAAGATTAAATGAGATGATGTATCTAAAATGCCTGGCCCCGGGGCCCAACGCAAAGAAAGCTCTCGATAAACATCAGCTCTTATTATTATAAAAAGACTATAATCACCTTAAACTTATACAATGATGAATGTCAGTTATATCACAATAAAATGTGGAAATTTGTTTTCACATGGAAAACAAACAAAACAAAATGGTTATAATACTGTTGAGTTTAGGAAACCCTGAAGCTTACATCGATAATAAAACTTCATGATATGCAGCTTGGATAATCAGGCACTGCAGAGGACTGAAGGCCAGCATCTTCCCTCGTATTATGTAGGGCTGACCAGGGCCTGCCGGTCTCACGCACCTCAGCCCCTCCTGCATTCCTGACGGACCCTAGCACTTGCAGTCCCCCAGACATCCCGAAGCTTCCCACACCCTCCGCCCTCTTCCCTAGAAGGGTCTCTCTCCTTCCAGTAGACTTTTCACCTGTTCACACATGCTCTCTTTGCAAATCACTCAAACCGGAGTAATTTATATAAACCTTGCAGACTGCAGGGATGGATTCCTTGTTGTAGAAACAGGCCCTCTAGAACCTTCTCCAGCCTTTAGAGGGCCCCAGGGGCTCCGTGCGCACCCCAAACAACAGGAATGGCGTGCTGTCAGGCAGAGAGGGGAGTTCAGAGCCACCTGGCAGAAGGGAAGGCTCAGCATAGGGAGCAGAAGCTCTGGTCTTGAAGGGAAGGATTAAACCTGATTCAGGGCTCAGACTAAGGCAACACTGGGAGGCTCTGTCCTCCTTGTCCAGTTTCCAGTTTACTTACTTTTGCTGTATCAGAAAATCAACACAAAGTAGAAAAATGCTCTTGCCTTTTGGATTCCTGCCTTTTCCCAGTAATGGACATAGTACACAAAAGTGGCCAGGGAGGCAGGGATGTCGAAGGGAGAGGAGAATCTGATGATCAGGGAGCCTTCTCCCGGGGTCACCCAGACGTTCTCAGGAGGTCCAACGGTAACTGAAATAGAGTAACGAACACAAACACAAAATATACATGTAAATATATACACATAGATACAACATATAATTTTATTTTTTAATTTAAATTCAGTTAATTAAAATATAGTGTATTATTCGTTTCAGAGGTAGAGGTCAGTGATTCATCAGTTGCATATAACACCCAGTGCTCATTACGTCACGTGCCCTCCTTAATGCCCATCCCCCGGTTACCCCATCCCCCCACCCCCCTCCCCTCCAGCAACCCTCAGTTTGTTTCCTAGAGTTGCGTCTCTTATGGTTTGTCTCCCTCTCTGATTTCATCTTGTTTTTTCCTCTCACACATAATTTTACATATATAGTGCGCACACACACACACACACACACACACACACTTACAAATACAGTGAGGTCGCATTCAGGCACACAACACTCCCAGAGACTGCTCTGGGCACAAGCTTCACGTGGAAGGCCATGGGGGCAGGAAGACCAGCGGGACCACGGTGCGGCACCAGGGGCTTCTCATCTTCGGTGGCAGGCGTCCCCGTGGTGGCCCAGAGCCAGTCTGTCCGCCCGCCCCCGCACCCCCACCCCAGGACACAGCTTCCAGGCAGAGTGAGACCCACAACAGGCCCGTACAGGAGCCTCCCAGGCTTAAAAGCCCCAAGAGCCAGTATCTCTTACGCCAACAGGAAGAGTTTCTAGAGCCCCCGTGAGGGACACGTAGTTACAACAACTGCTGCACTCAGCAGAGACCTGGCTCCCTAACAGGTATTTAAGATGGCCCCAAGGGAGGTGCAGGTTATCAGTCAGGGCTCATTTTGCCCTAAGTGACGCTGCCTAGGAACATAGCTGACAGCCACCTTGACCAGGCTTCCAGAGAAACGGCCAGGTTAACCAAAGATCAGATTTTCATGCAGAAGGGGACAGGATTTTGTTACCCTTACCTACCACCCATCTCCTCTGTAGATTTATTTTTAATACACATTCTTATAATTTCTTTATAAATGAACAAAAGTGGTATTTATCAACTTTTAAATCCGTGTCTCCCAGCTTATCGTCAGACTATGTTTAAATATAGTACCAGAGAGATGTTGCCATCGGAAGTCTGCTTGTTGAAGCTTTTCATAGAGTTCACGGGACAACCAAGGACTGTGAGTCATGAAGTGCGTTAAAGGAAGGGTTCCAGTGTGTATCAAACAAGCACTTCAGACTGAGTATAGCTCGGGTCCCACGAGTTCTGAGAGGCCCATTCATGCACCGTTTGCACGTGCAGGCGATCGGATCACTGTGAACAGTTGTGTGTTCGTGACTGTTCATGCCTTCCGTGCTCTCGCCCGGGCTCCCCCCGGCTCTGGCATCTGGTTGGGCCACCCTACTCTGTGAGAAATGAACTGGTCCCTGCAGGGTTTGCAGCCATGCCCTCCGGTCTCATGGGTTGTGGTGGAGGAACCAGGTCTAGACAGAGACTGGGCCGGCCTGGCCCCCCACCAGCCGGAGCCACGTTAGCGGATTAGCTGCAAGTGGCCAGAAGCTTTTGTGAACCCTGCTTGCAGATGCTGACCAGCAGGGCCCGGCCGCCTGCCCCAGGCCTCTCGCCTCTGTAGGACACTCTAGACTTTTCTGTGACTTACACATGGGAGTGGCCTGGAAGCTAGCGTGTCAGCTGTGACCAGTCACTTTGTCCCTGGAAGGTCTGTGCGGAGAGACCTGCCCTTCTGAGACTTCTGGATCCAGGATCTGGTACCAAGTGACAGGTGCCAAGAGGTTATGATACGGGTTTCTTGGGTCTAATGTACAGTGTGAATAAATGCTTGCAGCTCTTAGCCCTTTTCGATCAATGAAGCACTTTTTGAGGGGGAATGAGCCTGTGTCTCGAGGGGGAAACAATCTGCCTTCTCTCAACACATTGAAGGGAGTTTCAATTATCCGTAGATGACTTGATAGCAGCTTCCACGGACTAAGCTCTTATTGTAAACCAGGCAACAAGAAGGTCATCTTCGTTTCCCACAGGGAGAAACAGAAGCCTAGAGGTGATCGCAGTGGCCCAGAGTCCTAGCCAGTAAGGGGCAGAGCTGGGATTTGAACCTAGGTCGACGTGACGCCCTGGCCTGCCCCCTGCAGCCATCTCCTCCTCGCCCCGCACACGCTCAGTGAAGCGTCCTCGTGTTGGTTACGCACCCCAACTGCACAAGTGTTGGACACAGTGATGGGCTCTGAGGACGCCCGACTTTACAAGTGAGCCGGGGACCACCTGGGAACGCTGCTGCCTGGCTCAGGCCGGGAGGACGGGGGGCCGCCGATGCCCGGCACCGGACCGACGACTTCCACAACAGGCCCTGCTTCCATTCCCATTCCTCTTCTCCCGGGCCAGGCCTGGGGACCACCGTTACTTTCTCTTTCTTTCTTAGCTAATTCCCACCTAGGTGGCATTTCATAGCTCAGATGTGTGCTGGTTCTCTGCGCAAGGACAGGTGACTTGTCTGCAGTAAATGCCCAGCTCGAGGGGACTGCGCTGTCTTCTCTTTCCATCCCTGCATCACCTGGCACACACTGTTGATTTTTCTTCCTAGCTTCCTGTTGCAGACAACCTCAAACACGTAGGAAGGAGAGGTCAGATCAAGACAACAACTCACGTCCTTGTCACCCAGCTTGGACCCACCGTCAGGTCATGGCCAATTTTGTTCCTCTCATCCCCCTTTCCCTCAGCCCTCCCACTCTCTGGATTATTTTGAACAAACCCCAAACATCACATCATTTCATGTAAAAACTCCAGTACGTGTCTCTAAAGGATAGGATCCCCGCTTTTAAAAACATAAAATACCATGATAATACCTAAGATAAACTAACAATAATCGCTTACTAGATCATCAAATAGCTAGACAGTGACCAAACTTCCTCAGCTGTCTTCTACCTCTATTTCTGTTTGAGTCAGGATCCCATACTTTGTTTGCCTAAACCATAAACACTGAAGAAACCTGGGACACAGCTGACCATGTGAGACATGAATCATGGAAGGAGTGAATGTACAAACTAGTATCTGTTGATTCTTACGCCCTCTTCCGATTTCCGGGAGCACATCTGCTCGTTCAACCAAGCTTTACGGCATATCCGCTCTGTGCCAGCCACTGTGCAAGGCTGAATGAAAGTCTTTCTTGAACATAAAGGAGGTTGTGCCAGAAGAGATGAGGGGGATCACTGAAGCCAATATGCTAGTGTTCCATCCAGCCCAGAGGTCAGCAAGCTTTTTTGGTAAAGCGCCCTAGTAAATTAGGCTTTGCGGGCCAGACAATCCCTATTGCAACCGTTGAACTCTATTGCTGTGGCCTGAAAGCATCCATAGACCATACATTATTAAAAGACAGTGAAATCGTGTGCTAATAAAACTTTATTTACAACAACAGGTTGGTGGGCTGGATGTGGCCCACGGGCTGTGGTTTGCCAGCCCCTGGTCTAGCAAATCACACTCCTCTAGCACCAGCCTCCATGCTCAGACCAGGGGTTTGACCATCATACCCACCTGTTTGCTGGCTATGCGGAGTCAGAGACAGGACTGGGGTGCATGGAATCCACACTTCTCAGTGAGGAGTAAAGTGAAGAAAGCCTAAATGATAAAGGAAGTTTTACAGCCAAGTTCTCTTACCATTCCAATAGTACAGGAACCAAGGCACTGATAGCCATGGGGAAACCAGGTCCTCCAACTTAGCTCGGACACGTAAAGAGACGTTGAAATGTGGTGGGAAACCATTTGAGAGGCTGGTTGGGGTGAAGTTACACTTCGTCGTGGTGACGTTCATACAGTCCACGCCTATGTCCCTGGTGTCGTACCACCTACTGTCAGAGGGGCTGCAAAGGAAAAAAGGCTTTCACTTCACGGACTTCTCTCTTCTGCCACATCCAGCGGTTTCCCCAGAGCCGATTTTTTAAAAAGCAGCTCTCCTGAGATACAATTTGCAGACCAAAGAATCCACCCCAGTTAAAGTGTACAGATTCGAAGGGTTGTGCAGCCATCACCATGATCAATTTTAGGGTGCTTTTATCATTCCCCCAAAGAAACCCCGTACCTATTAGCACTCACTCCCCACTGTGCCCTAACCCCCTAAGCCCTGGGCGACCATTAATTGTCTACTTTCAGTTTCTATGGATTTGCCTCTTCTGGACATTTCTTATAAACGGGCTCATAAATGGCATGGTCTTTTCTGATTGGCTCTTTCCACCTGGCGTGTTTTCAGGCGTGATGCGGCATACTGTAGCACCAGTGCGTCATCCCTTCTGATGGCCGAATACGATCCCAGCACACACTGATAGTACATGTCGTTTCTCTGTTCACCTGTCTATGGACATGTTGGTTGTTCCCACTTTTTCGCTGTTGTGTGTAACGCTAAGAAATATTCACGTGCAAATTTCTTTGTGGACATAACTTTTCAATTCTCTGGGGTAAATACCTAGGAGTGGAACTGATGGGTCTAACTCTTATTTTAAACTCTCTTCCAAAGTGGCTGCACCATTTTACATTCCCAGCTGCAATGTATGAGGGTTCCAATTTCTCCACATCCTCACCAACACTTGTCATTATGCCTTTTTTTCTTTTTATTATAGCCATCCTAGTGGCGGTGCTGTGGTAATTACTGTGGTTTTAAATTCGCATTTCTTTGATGAATATTGATGTTGGGCATCTTTTTATGTATTTATTGGCCATTTGTATATTTTCTTTGGAGAACTGTCTACTCAAACCCTTTCTCTGTATTTTAATTGGGTTGTCTTTTAATTGTTGAGTTGTAAGAGTTCTTTATATATTCTGGATGCAAGTCTCTTATCAGACTTTTCCCATTCAGTCCTGCAACTGATTTTAATTCTTCAAACTCAGCCTCTGTAGCCAACGTCTTAGGAAAGATACCGTGTTCATACAAACCCCACTCATGCTTCCTGCTGGTGTGGAGTTTGTTTTATCCCACAGCTGCCCACTTAAAGTTTGCATCACCTGTATGAAAACCCTGCTAAGGGGCGCCTGGGTGGCTCAGTCGTTAAGCGTCTGCCTTCGGCTCAGGTCATGGTCCCAGGATCCTGGGATCAAGCCCCGCATCGGGCTCCCTGCTCCGCGGGAAGTCTGCTTCTCCCTCTCCCACTCCCCCTGCTTGTGTTCCCTCTCTCGCTGTGTCTCTCTCTGTCAAATAAATAAATAAAATCTTAAAAAAAAAAATAAAAATAAAACCCTGCTAAATACGAGGCCACATATTCTTGTAAATGACAATGCATTCCCCAGAGTCCCAATGCCACACCCCCACATGGGACTCTACTCTCCAGCTTTAATCTCTGTGCTTAGGTGACAGACTTGAGAAAAACCAGAGAGGTGGCTGCTAGGGACCTCAGTGGGGGGCAGTAGGCTGTGTGCTCTGTAGAGACAGGCTATGCGCCCCACAGCAGCTCTGGCCTAGAAAGCAAGGCTGGGGAGACAGAAGAGACGAGGCTGGGGATCCCTGCCACCGGCTCTCACACACCACACTTCTAAGGGTGTCTTTGACCCTGACTGGAGACTCCTCTGTCAAAGTGGCCAGTGGCAAGATGAAGGCCACTTCAAGATGCGTGGCCATGGCTTCCGTGGAAGATGCTGCCATACTCACATTACCACCAAGCCCCAGGGGCCAGACCCTACTGGGGAGGGGGATCCCTGAGCACATGCACCCCCGTCTTAGATTAGGGGTGTGCTTCAGAAGGGGTAAGTGATCTTTAAAAAGTTATACAGGTACTTAGAGATACTCTAACCTTCTCCCCTGCAGATCCCAGCTGTTGAACTTGGGCAAAAGGCTCCCCACATTTCAAAGGCTCATTTCCCGACTTACCAGGGAATGGACTACTCCTGTTCCCCATCCTCCCCTCTCCTCCACCCTTGGCCCTGTCTCAGAACTGCTTTTGAACAATGTTTCTCCACAAAGGGGTCTAAGGGGGGACAAATCCTCCCAATTTAAGTGACAGCTGACCCATGACAGCAGTTTCAGGGGGAAGAGCTGAAAAGGAAGCTGTGTTCTGGAGGCCGCCTCCCCCTCTCTTCGCAAAGGGGGTAAATAAGGGGATGATGTTGGCCGCACTTCAGTGACCCTGGCCTCGAGCACTGCCCCGCCCACCGCCAGACTTGGCCTCCTGTCGTGGCCCGGGCGTGGCCGAGTCTCACCCCGACAGTCCAGCGGGCTCCCCCTCACCAGGTATCCATCATGGACTGCCTCTGACCCTGAATTTCAGTTTGAAAGCAGCCCTCATCATGAGAGGGAGCACAGCATGGTGGTTGAACACATGGACTCTGGAGCCAGATGACCTGGGTTCAAATCCCCATTACCCGCTTCTCTGTTCCTTAGTCCCTTATCTATAAAATGGGGATAAATTACGGTATTTGCCTCCCCGAGGGATCATGAAGGTTGCACCAGCCGACATTAGGAAAGTGCCTGAGCCAGGACCTGGTGCCCAGGAAGCACCATATAAATGGTGCCAGGTTCCACACCTGGGCGACTATGGACTTCACTGTTCGGCCTCTGTTAGATCACTTCCAAAAATGGCAAGTGTCCCCTCTGACCCAGCAATCCCTCTGCTACAAATGAAGAAAACAATCAGATGATTTATGTACGAGGACCCAAGCTGGTGACCGTCTACACCCGCAAGTGGGGAAGCGTTAAATACATCATGTGTGATGCATCATCTAATAAAATGAGCAGTAAAAATGTTTACACAGAGACCATTAGGAGGAAAAGTGCTCATACACTTAACTATGTTTGGTTGAAAAAAAAAAAAAGGAAGCAGCACCCAAAAGCGTAACCCCAGTTTTGTTTCATTTTTACGCATACCCTGGCACATTTTCAAACCAAGTGCATGCATTTAGAAAAAAGTCTAGAGAGAAATACGCCAGAAGGAGAATAGGGATTATTCTTGGGCTGTAGAGCACTAGGTTGTTTAAATTTTATTCTTTCTACTTTTCTGGGTGTTCTAGCCTTTTTTTTTTTTTTTTTTAAAGATTTTTTTAAATTTATTTTTCAACAGAGAGAGAGACAGCGAGAGAGGGAACACAAGCAGGGGGAGTGGGAGAGAGAGAGGGAGAAGCAGGCTTCCCGCCGAGCAGCCCGATATGGGACTCGATCCCCGGACCCTGGGATCATGACCTGAGCTGAAGGCAGACGCTTAACGACTGAGCCACCCAGGTGCCCCGTGTTCTAGCCTTTTTGTGAAGAACACGTGTTGCTGTTAAAATCAGAAAAATAAAATGAAATAAAAAAACGTTTTCAGAAGACTGGGCTGGTCAGGTCAAGTTTTCTTAAAGTGAAATCTCCAGATTTTTTAATGTTGGCACTAATTGAAAAAAAAAAAATTAAACACTGGGGATCAAACAAAGCCTGAAGGCCACACTCTCTGCAACCCCTGATTTAAACTCGACATTTTCCCACAGTGCTCAGTGTAATTTTGCTTTGGCTACTGTACTGTCAGAAAACAGGCACCTTCATTTCTAATTACAGTAACGCTTTACTGTAGAGAAACAGGATGGAAAAGTTCTAAGTCCCACAAGTCTCAAAATGAAATTATTTCATGTCGCTAAAATGTCCCAAACATGTAAAAGTCTTTAAAAACAAAACAAGAGCAAAGGCCCTCCTCTCATCAAATCTGCGATTGGAAAAGAAAACAAGACCAGCCCTGGTTTCAGTTTCTCATTACCCCTCAACTTTTCCAAAGAAGGACGTTCACATTCACCCCATCCTTTGTTTCTTTTACCAAAACCAACCTCTATCCTGAAAAAACATCTGCAAAATGCTTTCCAAAAGGGAAACGAAGTAAACATGTTAGTCTGGGAAAGGAAACTGTCAAAGGCTTCAAGGAATATTTCTACTATCTCGTGAACTCTGTCGACCCAGAGATGTACTTCCCCCTTCAAGGCTAAGGGATGCGAGTCAGGATATCAGCTGTGACTTCCTGTCACCGAAATCTTGTTTAGTTCTACGACATCGTGTTTACTGAATGCTGAGTAGGGCCAGCTTCTCGGGCTCGTGACCCATGGAGGGGCACAAAGCCCCACTCTGAGGAGGCACTCAGTTTGATGCTTGGCTGTCGCCATCTTGAAGTTCTCAGTAATTCTGGACAGGGGGCCTTGCACCATTTTCATTTTGTGCTGGGCCCCACAAATTATGTAGCTGGTCCTCGTGGACTGGTCTGCTTACTATAGATTATTGGCACTGATTTGAGGAACAGCTAAATGTAATTCAGATATGACCCCTAAACCCTGGTTTAGAATTGATTTTTATGAAGCAAATGTTGTTACAATGGACATTCAAAGGTGAAAAAGAAGTCACCGGGAAATGCACTCCTCTTACAAATGAAGTGCCCGTAATTTTTCCAGGTTCCTTCCCTGTTCTTGACCACAGATATGGTCCAAATTTTACACAGTTCCGACCACTACCAGATTATCCTTTTTAATAGCTGCCTAATGTTCAACTACTAGTTAACATGACACAATTTGGTATTTTTCTGCTGATAGACATGAATTTATACTTCAATGTCTATCTTCACAAATACTAGTGGCTTTTTTTCCTTTCCTTTTTTTTTTTTTTTTTTAAGATTTTATTTATTTATTTGAGAGAGCGAGAGTTTTGGGAGAGGGAGAGAGATTCTGAAGCAGATTATGCACTGAGCACAGAGCCCAACTCAGGGTTCCATCCCACAACTGGGAGGTCATGACCTGAGCTGAAACCAAGAGTCGGACGCTTAACTGACCGAACCACCCGGGGACCCCATTTTTTTTTCTTTTTCTGATGGGGGCTTGTATTACCTGCGTAGGGGGAAAGTGACGTGGACATTTCTGTGACTCTAGCTGTATGGTGGATGACTCTGCTGGAGGGCTGTGCTAACGCGTCCTCACCCAGCACGATCTCCATCAACCACACTCTCCCAAGCACTGAGCATTACCATTTCCTTAAATTTTGTGTAACTGGTAATATAAAATGACTTGGCCAATAATTTTAACTTAGTCTTCTCTTAACCTATGTAACAAGGTAAACACGTAACAACGGAGGACTTCGATTCTGCCTTTCTTTTTCCCTTACGCGTTTCTGTTGCACACCGAGCGATGATAAACTGTGAAAGCGGGTGAGCGAGAGAATGAGGGGCCAGAAGAATGTGTGAAATGGAAAACCCCTTTTAGAAATCGAGAATTAGTAGTAATTAAGTGAATACTTTCCTTAGTAGGCCAAATCTGGCCCGTAAGGTTCGATAACCAGGTTTTCAAACTTGAAGAAGATGAAGGCTACGAGGTGCCTCCTGCCCTTTCTAGACAGGAAGCCCTCTTCTACACGCCTCTTCTGAAACCAGTGAGAACAGTCTCGCCGCCCAACTAAGAAGCCCTGTGGGTAGGCAGCCGAGTCTCTGACACCAGTACTGTCTACTTCGCGTGAGTGGGAGGTGGTGAAATCTCTGTCCTCCGAGATTTTAAAAGTACAAGAGAAATATCTGCTTCCAGTGGATTTGCCCTCAATCCTGCCAAGAGGCAAGCCCGAGCGGCTGGCCCCCGGCCCCCCGCGCCACTCCCCGTAAGGATGCCAACAGAAGGATCCAGCTTACTATTTGAACTGCACCTGGTAGACCACCGGCCTCGTGTCGTTGCTCAGGGACCCCGGCTCCCAACTCAGAACCTGCTCGGCGTTGTACAGGTGGACCTTCGGGTTTCGAGGAGCTGGCAGCTGGGCACGAGAGTCTTGAAAGGGGCAAGGAGTGAGAGTAGGGGGTGGAGGTGAGAGAGAAACGGGGGAGGGTTGAAAGAGAAAATCTGATTACAACAATATTTAAATGCACATCATCAAACCATTCACACAACTCCATTTTTGTCAAAGTACAGGAATCGTTATTACCAGGGTCTCCAGGCATGTCCCCTCACCCCCACCTTTCACTAAATATGGCACCAGCTACACAGTCCATGAAGGAAAGAGAGGCTTGGGGCCTGCAGATTCCAGTTCTTCTGAACGGGGCCCGGGTGCCGGAGTCCGGCTCGACTAGAATTCGTGTTCTATCTCTAATAAGCAGGTGCGGCTGGGCAGGTTAACTTGACAGTCTGGGCCCCACTGTCTTCTTCAGGAATAAGGGCTAAATAACCATACAGTCCCTAAGTGAACATTGAATTGGTGGCCACGGGACATGCATTCACCCCAGACATGCACTGGTACCAAGGGAGGGCCTGGTAAACCTCCATACACGTGCACACACGTGCACACACTCACACGCCCACACCCCGCACCAGGTGTGCAAAGCCCAAAGGCACGTGGAGGGTGAGACATGTCCTTTGGGCTTCGTAAAGAGTTGCAGTGTTTCTCAAGGACCCTCAGTATCAGAATCACCAAGGTCCCGCTTAAAATGCAGATCCCCAGGCCCACCCCCCAGACCAGGAAATCCACGAACAGCCAAATAACACCCGCCCCTGGGGATCCACCACCAAGGCCAGAGCCCCCGTCCTGGGGTGACCTGGGAGGCACAACCCAAGCAGGTACTTCACAGGACAGGGCTGGGGACCACAAGCACAGGAGCCTCTTCTCTTGCAAGAAAACATGATCATGATGGGCCTTTCTCTGAGATTGAAAGAGGAATGAGAAAATGCCCAGGAGGTGGAAAGAAAGGTTCTGGAACAGCAGAGCAGGAAATTCAAACCATATGTTTTCGGTAAGCACATCCAATCTCCAGGAATGGTGGCCAGCTCTTCTGAAAGGCACGTTACCAAGAGTCTGTGGCCACTTGTTTACTTCCAGAAGGCCCACTGTCTCCACAGCTCTGAGCTTAGGAGGGCCTTCGTTCCTTATTCAACCGGCTAACCAACACTTCTGCCAGTTCACACCAGGGCCAAAGGCAGGCAGGCTGGGGCCGTCTGGAGGGAGGCTGTTCTGCTGGGCAGGCCCATCTGGCTCACTGAGGCTGCTGTGCGGCCCCGGCGGATCGAGAGCGCAGCTGACTGGAGGCCTGCTGCTGGGAGCAAGGTGCAGCACCCCCCCACCCCCCGGGGGAGGGCTTCCTTAGGGCCGGGCACTTGTCAGAGTCTCAGAAACCTCCTTTTACTTTCCTATCAGTTTCCTATGGATGCTGAGATGAAGTAGCGCCGATTTAGTGTCTTAAAACAACCCAGCTTGATCACTTACAGTTCTGGAGATCAGAAGTTTGAAACTGGTCTCACTGGGCTAACGTCAGGGTGTTGGCGGGGCTGGGCTCCTCCTGGAAGCTCTGGGGGAGAAATGGCTCCTTGCCTTAGGCAGCTTCTAGAAGTAGCCTACATTCTTTGGCTCTGACTCCTTCCCCCAGCAACAATGGGCTGATTCCTTCTCTCTCTCTGTCTTTTTTTTAAGTGACTACCCATTTATTTATTTTTCTTAAAAAAATTTTTTTTGAAGATTTATTCATTTATTTTATAGAGAGAGAGCACGAGCAGGAGGGGCACAGGGAGAGGAGAGAGAAACCCAAGCAGACTCTGCACTGAGCACGGAGGCTGACATGGGTTTGATCCCACGACCCCCGAGATCATGACCTGAGCCGAAATCAAGAGTCAGACACTTAACCGACTGAGCCAACCAGGTACCCCTTTTTAAATTTTTATTTAAATTCTAGTTAGTTAACATACAGTGCAATATTGGTTTCAGGAGTAGACTTCAGTGATTCATCACTTACATATAACACTCGGTGCTCATCACAACAAGTGCCCTCCTTAACGCCCATCAGCCCATCCCTCACCCACCTCCCTCCATCAACCCTCAGTTTGTTCTCCATTGTTAAGAGTCTCTAATGGTTTGGTTTCTCTCTCTCTCTTTTTTTTCTTCCCCTCTGTTCATCTGTTTTGTTTCTTAAATTCCACACAAGTGAAATCATATGGTATTTGTTTTTCTCTGATTTATTTCACTTAGCATAACACACTCCAACTAGATCCACATTGTTGCAAATGGCAAGATTTCATTCTTTTGGATGGCTGAGTAATATTCCACTGTATGGCTATACCACATCTTCTTTATCCATTCATCAGTCGATGGCCATTTGGGCTCTTTGTATAGTTTGGTTATTGTTGATAGTGCTGCTATAAACACTGGGGTGCATGTGCCCCTAAGAATCTGTATTTTTGTATCCTTTGGGTAAATACCTAGTAGTGCAATTGCTGGATCAGAGGGCAGTTCTAGTTTTAACTTTTTAAAAAAGATTTTATTTATTTGAGAGAGAGAGGGAGGGAGAGAGAGAGAGCAGAGGGAGAGACAAGAGGGACAGGGAGAGAGAGAATCCCAAGCAGACTCTGTGCAGAGCACGGAGCCCAATGTGGGGCTCAATTTCACGACCCTGAGATCATGACCTGAGCCAAAATCAAGAGCTGGATGCTCAACTGACTGAGCCACTCAGGTGCCCTCTATTTTTAATTTTTGAGGAAACTCTACACTGTTTTCCAGAGTGGCTGTACCAGTTTGCATTCCCACCAACAGTGTAAGAGGGTTTCCCTTTCTCTGCATCCTTGCCAACACCTGTCGTTTCCCGTGTTGTTAATTTTAGCCATTCTGACAGGTGTGAGGTGGTATCTCATTGTGGTTTTGATTTGCATTTCCCTGATGATGAGTGATGTTGAGCATCTTTTCATGTGTCTGTTGGCCATCTGTATGTCTTCTTTGGAAAAATGTCTATTCATGTCTTCTGCCCATTTCTTAACTGGATTATTTGTTTTTTTGGGTGTTGAGTTTGGTAAGTTCTTTATAGATTTTGGATACTAACCCTTTATCAGCTATGTCATCTGCAAATATCTTCTCCCATTCCGGAGGCTGCCTGTTGGTTTTGTCGACTGTTTCCTTTGCTATGCAGAAACTTTTTATCTTGATGGAGTCCCAATAGTTCATCTTTGCTTTTGTTTCTCTTGCCTTTGAAGACCTGTCTAGCAAGCAGTTGCTGAGGCCAAGTTCGAAGAGGTTGCTGCCTGTGTTCTCCTCTAGGATTTTGATGGTTTCCTCTCTCACATCTTTCATCTATTTTGAGTTTATCTTTGTGTGTAGTGTAAGAAAGCAGTCCGGTTCCATTCTTCTGCATGGTGCTATCCAGTTTCCCCAGCACCATTTATTGAAGAGACAGGGCCGATTCCTTCTCATGATGTCACCACTCTGGTCTGACTCTCCTGCCTCCCTCTTCGAGGACCCTTATGATGACACTGGGCCCACGGAGCCCTACCATCCAGGGTCCTCTCACCATCTCAGGATCCCTGGTCACACCTGCAAGGTCCCATTTGCCACGTGAGGTCACACAGCCACAGGCTCTGTGGCTTAGGATGTGGACATCTTTGGGGACCGTTATTTTGCCTGCCACAGTGCCCTTCACCATCCCGTCTCTGGGGAGGAGCCGTCTCCTGGCACCCCCATCTCCCAGATCCAGACATTCAGCTAAGGAAGGAAGCACCAACGGGCCGAGCAAGAAGAGTGGACTTCCACCCCAACTGACAGGTGGCCCAGAAGAAAGGCTTCCCCGTAAACGTGGAGTCTCCAGATGAGCCCTCTACTTTCTTCAGCTTTCGTTTTCCCAAGGTGTGGGGAGTTGATCCACAGTTTTACTCTGACATTTGACTTTCCTGGAATCCCCTGTCTTACCACATTCAGAGACAATAACAAGTCTTACAACTGAGGGTTTCACAACGAAGCACCAAAGACTGCCCACTCATTAGCAACTGCCTCATCACACTGCGCTCTGCACCTCTCAGAAGGCCTGTCCTTGAACTGCCTCGCCCCTGCACCATGGACCCCACGGGGCCCTCCTTGTTCCTGGGAAACTCAGAGCCTGCCCTTGCCGCTCCTTCTCTGGAACCTTCTTTCCGGCTATGCCACAGCTCTCTCCCCTCCTCCCTCAGGTCTCTGCTCTTACTAGAGTGGCTTCCTGTGTAAAATGCCCAGGGTGCAGGGTTCCCTGTCCCTGCCTGATTCGTCTGCATGGTGCTTGTTCACCACCTGGGTCCTTTGTTTACACCACGGTGCTTAGGAGCATGGATTCCAGAACTAGACTGCCTGAGTTCAAATATGCATGCTCCTTAGGGCCTTGGGCAAGTTATTTAACTTCTTTTTGCCCCAGCTGTCTCATCTGTAAAATGGGTACAGTACAGACTTCATGGTGTTGTTATGAGGAGAGAATGAGTTAGTTTCATGCTCGGGGCTGAGGACAGGGCAAGCACCTTGTGATCCGTGCCTCTCCTCATTGCCAGCAGTTTACCCACAGTCTCCCTGAACACGAGAGTGGGGAGCTCCAGGAAGGCTGGGTGTTGTTGGATTTGGGGATCGTTTTACCCCTCCCCTCCCCCCCTGCATGGAATAGCAGGCACTCAGGATCTGGGGAATGACTGGCCTGCAGCCCAGCAGCGTGCTTGCCTTTAGAGATTACATAACCAACTTCTTGTCCTCAGCGGTGCATTCATCCACTGGAAAACCAGGCAGAGCTTAGGTTCCCCTTTTCCTTCCTTGCTTTATGCTTAAATGCCTCCCTTTTGTCTGGTCCCTGCTGCGTCAGGGAGTGGGTGGACAACGCTGGGCTGTGACTTATCTGTTTGGCTCCAAAGAGTCAGCATTCTTAGGGTCATAGTGCCTGCTGTCAAAGGTGTCCATAAAGGCTCAGTGGGAAGAGAACCAAATTTATGGACAAAGGGCTTAGGCTGGAAGGCTGATCCTGTGACCTACAGTCACAGATCCTGCCAACAACCCAGCTGAGCCTCAGTTTCCTCCTGACTCGTGGAACAATGCCATCTCTCCTGGAGTTGTAGTGAGGGGCAAATGCAAGACCACAAATGAAAGGCAAATTAGACACTGCTGTCTAAGTAAATTTCTAAGACGTGACTGTTTCAGGGTGTCCTGATTCCTCATGATATGGCTGCTTGTGCAGGTGGCGAGCAACAACCAGTCACCCAGACTCTGCCTTCAGGGACCCGCAACAGGGCGCTGAGCCCCGTGCTGAGCACTGTATCAATGGTCTGACTCCGATGTAGGCAGAATAGTGGCCCCCAAAGATGTCTGTGTCCTGTGATTATATTAGGTTACATGGCAAAGGGGAACTGAGGTTGTAGACAGAATTTAGGTTCCTCATCAAAAGACCTTAAAATAGGGAGCTTATCCTCAAATAGCTGGGTGGACCCAGTGTCATCACAATGGTGTTTCTCTGGAAGCTGGAGAAGGCAAGTCAATGAATCTCCCCCTAGAACCTCCAGAAAGGAACGTATCCTTATTGACACCTTGATTTTAGCCCAATGGAACCAGCATCTGGCTTCTGACCTCCAGAGCTGTAAGATAATAAATTCTCTTGCTATTTTAAGGCACTAAGTTGGTGGTGATTTGTTACAACAGGCACTAATATGGTCCCTGGAGGGGGATACCAGGGCTTTAATGACACCCAGCTCCTACAAGATAAAAGCTCACAGTAATAGTAGGGGGTACAAAGTTCCACTTCCCCTCCCCTCTCCATGCCCTTGGGATAATCCTCATAAACTATCAATGGTAAGAAGAGATAATGTAGGGATCACCTGTGTGGAGTGTCCTCTGCCCCTCATGACTACAGCTCCTCCTGTGCCCCCCTTCCTGCCCTGCCCATGACATCTGATCCACCCTGGATTCCAGGCATTTGAGACTTCACCTTAAGAATAGGCTATCCTGGGTCTCAAAAGGATAGTTTGGTTAACATACATCACGCACAGAGGGGCGCCTGGGTGGCTCAGTTGGTTAAGCATCTGCCTTCGGCTCAGGTCATGATCCTGGGGTCCTGGGATTGAGTCCCTCCTTGGGCTCCCTGCGTCGGGCTCCCTGCTCAGTGGGGAGTCTGCTTCTCCCTCTCCCTCTACCCCTCGCCCATCCCCACTCATGCTCGCTCTCTCTCTCTCTCTCTCTCTCTCTCTCTCTCTCGCTCCCTTGCTCTGTCTCAAATACAACAAATAAAATCTTTTAAAAAAACCCTACACATCACACACAGATAATGAAGTACATTAAAATAAATTAACATTAAAATTAATCATTTAATCTTGACATCCAAAGACCCCTCAGGATCTTTCCATGGATGGGGCGTTATGATGAACATCAATGACCTTGCAGGTGAGGAGAAGCCAAAAACAATCCCTGAATCCTCAGCTGTAACCAGGAAGTTGCTCTGATCAGTAAATCCTCAACATCAGCTTATTTACCTAGACCATTTGTCTCTTCCTATAAAGGACAATTTTGTTTCCTTGAGAGTATATGGGGCTATTACCTACTTGAAAAGAATGGTGGAGAAAATAAAGACAGAGAATGTTTATAAAACCTTGTCTGACCTAGAAGAGTGGCCTAATACATGCTATTACTATCATTTTTAGTTTGCCCCAAAACATGTCAGCTACTTAGGAGTTTTAACTGTTGAGATTATGGGCAAATAAGAGTTACTTAATGCAGGAGTGTCTGGGTTGCTCAGTCAGTTATGCATCCAACTCTTGATTTTGGCTCAGGTCACCATCTCAGGGTTGTGAGACTGAGTCCTATGTCAGGCTCCGTGCTCAGCGGGGAGTCTGCTTCTCTCTCTCTCTCTCTTTCCCTCTGCCCCTCCCCCTGCACTCTCTCTCGAAAATAAATAAATCTTAAAAGAAAAGAGTTACTTAATGCACATTAACATTTGCAATGGTTTTCAGGTTATTGGGCATTTACTATCTTTCTCAGTGGCCTCTCTTCGCATTCGAAGAAGCTTTAATTGGTCAAGTTAGCAAATCATGGTAGTAAAATTCTAAGGCACAAGTACCTTTCCAATCTACTGCAAAACTAAGCAGCAGGTACAAATACAAAGAGAAGCCTCAATTCTTCAACATTCAGGTAAATGGCCAGAGAGACAGTTGATTTACTGCACTTTAGTGGAGTTGATTAATTTTTAATCTAAAGCAAATGGCCACTGCTTAAAGCATTACTACTGAGGGGAGCAAAATATGCAACCCCAAAATATGTCACTTTGGCATGTTGATTTTTTTTTGCATATTAATTATTTGGAATTAAAGTTACTTAAAAAACAGTCGGTGTAAGAAGGACACTCTGATTTTCCTTTATCCCCTTAAAAGCAAGCAATAAATCTCTCCTGTGAAGGTATCCTCCCTATACCAGGAGGGTAAAGGGCATCTTTACTCAGAGATAGGAGATTCAAGGCTGAAAAGGCTGTATAAACAAACTTTGTTACTTCTTCATTAATTTGAGACCCCAAATTCAAATCCCCTTGTTTGGTTAAATCTCTGCAAATCATTGTTTCTATATCTAAAAGGTATGAAAGCTGCTTTCTTTGGTCACTTCTTCGAGTCTTATATTTTTATAAGCTCCTATAGGTACAAAATTAAATCTGTTTTTCTCCTGTTACTCTGTCTCATGTCAACTTAATTATTAGACCAGTGGAAGAACCTAGAAGGCAAGAAAGGAAAAGTTTCCCTCCCCTACACTACAATTTAGATCAGGTCCAATATTTTATGTATGTTATCCTTAACATACAACTCTAAGGGGTAGATATTAGAAGTTTTCCTTTTTAAAAATTTGCTTCCAACACTTATTTTTTTTCTAACCATAAAAACAACCTCATAATTACTGAAGGACAATTGTGAATTATGAAAAAGCGTGGAAATTTTTCTACTACCCATTTACCATGTAACCATTGTTAATAGTTCCACTCTGTGCTTTGACTAACATAGTTTCTCTTAAAAATATCCCAGTTAGTTTTTTTTAATGGTTTATTATCAAAAAATTTCAAGTAGTCACAAAAGAGATTAGTATAATATGGTGCTATTTTTCAAAGGATCTGTGATGAAGGACCAGTTTCTTTCTTTCTTCTTCTTTTTTTTTGGGGGGGGAGCGACAGAGGGCGAGGGTGAGAGAGAAGAGAGAGAGAGAGAGAGAATCTTAAGCTGGCTCCACGCCCAGGGGAGCTGACATGGGGCTTGATCTCATGACCTGAGCTGAATCAGGAGTCTGATGCTTAACCAAATGAGCCACCCAGGTGCCCCCACACCAGTTTATTTCTCATGCATCACACTGACCCAAACTTCGGTACAAGACAATAAAAGATAATTACTAGAAAGAGGGGCATGGCCTCAGGTGTTGGGGCAATGTCAAATTGCAAAGTTTCTAAATATTTCTCTCCCAGTCGGACTCATGGCAGACAAGTCACAAATGCTGCATAGACCCCCCCCCCCCCCAGTGAGGGGTAGCACTAATATACAGTAACCAACCAGCACTAAGCCATCACCCAGCTCAGGCAGTTACCAACATTTTGTCAAAGCCCAGATCCCAACTGAAGGAGGCCCAGGGAGGGCAGAACAGAGATTGCTCAAGACTTGAAGCTGGGGAGGGGTGAAGTCAGGATTCAAATCCATCTGTCTCAAAGGAAAACAACCATTTGGCCCGGAGCACACATCTTCATCTGCAAGGCTCCCCTTATCAAGGAGCTATGGAATTTAAGGACCTTTCTAAGTGATGTTGGCAGAAGAAACAAATCTAAACCACACCCTGAGCTTCACATGGGTGAAAACTTCTCAATTCTTGAGACTATTTAAGAGCTCCCCAACCTACCACAGTCTGTCCCTGAGAAAGAACCAGCAAAACACTTCCTCACTGAGGTCTTCTTTCCTTTTTCTTTTCCTTCTTCTTTTCTTTTCTTGGAGTTTTTAAATTTGGCTTATAAGTATGGGCAGTTAGTGTCAGAGGGAAGGAGGAGGCTGACCCAGGGAAGGCATTGTCTGGATGGGAGCTGAGCTGGGATTAAAAGTCTGGTTCCAGTTGACTCCCTGCCATCAACACCAACACGACTGGGGCTCCGGGCATTTCTGAGTCCTGCCCTGAGTGCTGCCCAACCCCCATCTGTCCGATCCTAGGAAAAGGAGCATCTGGACTCTCACACTCACTAGCAAACGCACCCCCGCCCCAGTCAGAGTCACTTTTCCAGCCTGTGGCTGACCTCCGCCGCACGCAGCTGCAGGGAAGGAAGGCCTGGGCCCCGCTTCTAACTCAGGCCCCGGGGGAAGCAGGGGCTGCGGTCAGCCAGGCCAGGATGAAGAACGTGTGGCGGGCAGAGGCGGCCCTTTCCCGAGCCCTGCAGTCGCTCTTCCTTTGTTCACGCGGAGACATTCGCGGACCTCGGCCGCGCTCGGCTGCAGGGAGCGGCGGCGCGGGGGTGGGAGAAGATGAGCCGCAGAGTGTCCCGAGTCACGCAGGGGCAGAGGCAGCGTCTCGGGCCTCGGAGGGGTGATCCGGGGCGCGGGCGCCGGGAGGAGAGACCGCCGTCCCGCGGCTGCTCGGGAGCCCGGGGGCTCCCCGCCCAGGGACTGCCCGGAATTCCCGGCCGGCCAGCCCACACCCCACACCCACGTCAGGCTTCGCGCAAGCCCCCCCCCCCGCCTCCACTGCGGGCTCTTCGCACCCCTCACCCGCGCAGGGCACCCCTCGGGTCGCCATCCGCCGCGACGACGCCTCCCCAGGCCGGGCTTACCTGCCGGGGCCGCGGCGGCGGCGCGGCCGCCGAGCAGCAACAGCAGCGGCAGCAGCAGCGACAGGAGCGACGGAGGCGGCCGCATGGCCCGGGGCTCTGGCGCCGGAGGCTCGGCGGCGGCTTTGGGGACGGCCCGGCCCCGGCGCGGGGTCCGCCGAGCGGCTCACGTCGCCGCCCGGGCGGCCATGGCGAGCGCAGGGCGCGCGGGGCCCGCCCCTTCCCGAGCGGCCCGGGGCGGCGGGACAGCCCGGCTCGGCCGCCGCGCCCAGGCCGGCCCCTCCCGGCGCCAGCGCCCCGACCCCGCCCCGCAGGCCGCGGGACTTTCCCGGCGCCCCGACCCGCGCGGTCACCCCCCCACCCCTGGGGCCCGCTGCCTGGAGCGCCCGGCGCGGCCCAGACCCCGGGCTCTGCGGCCGGCCTCCCCGAGCGCGAGCGCGGAGCGGGCTGCCTGGGACCCGCAGAGATCAGGGGCAGAGCGGGAACCCCGCCAGACGCCCACCTTCTGGGGCTTGCGACCCTTCTGGGAAGACCCCCGAAGCCCCAGGCCCGAGTGGGCCTCCTGCGGAGCCGACGAACCTCCGCGCCCGCTCCACCCCCACCCGCGCCGCATCAGCCGCTCTGGTCCTGCTGCTCCTGCTGCTCCCAGATGCGTGGGGTCACACGATTCCTCCCTTAGTTTAAACTTTGCTTCCTTAGCCTCTAACGTACACATTAAGCTTTCAAATCTTTTTTGAAAACAGGTTTAAGGGTACAGTGGTTAGAAAGGGCCTGGGTGAAGAAAGGTGTGGGGCTTTGGGGACCAGTGGGCACAGAGCAACGAACGCAGAGGGAAAGAGAGAACCGTCCATTTCAGGATGGCGTGTGGGTCTGGCCCTGGTCTGGGCACGGAAGTGAATGAGGAAGTAACCTCAGGAGCCGGGGGAGAGGGGTGGGGTGGGGTGGGGCCGGGGTGGCCTACTCTCCCAGCCTGAGCCTCCAGTTTGATGCCAGGATCTGGGTCTTCTGGGTTCTCCCAAGATGGGCCATAAACCCAGCTGAGCATGGAAGGAAAGAGCCAAAGAAAGGAATTAAAGAATAGGGTCATCAAGGTCCAGTTAGGAGGGCTACTTGGCAGCACAGTATTTGGCAACATACGGCTTTACTTTTGGACTTCTTACATTTTATCTTATTTACTTTTTTTTTTTAATTTTAAGTAATCTCTACACCCAATGTGGGGCTAGAACTTACAACCCCCAAGATCAAGAGTGTCCTCCCAGTGTACCGACTGAGCGGGCCGGGGTCCCCCAACTTCTTGCATTATTATGATTATGATTATTTCTGTAGAACTCTTGAAATTGGTCACTGTTGTAAAAATATATGACGAAATATCTAGCAGTTATCCAAATGATGCTTTGAGTGAATTTTTCAAGGCACAGAGACATGTTTCTATGTTAAGTGAAAAAAGTGAATGTAAGTCAGAATCCTTGCGCATTAAAAATGATTGGAGGAAACATGCCAAAATACATACAGTAGGTAGTGGGATTATGAATGGTAACGGTTTTCTTTTTTTATACTCCCCCCCATAGGGCATATTTTACTTTCATAATCAAGAAAAAAAAATCATATTAAAGAGAAGGACAGGCATGCATCCATCTCAGCCAAGGCCAGGGAGCACTTGTGATCTCCCCCGATGTAGAGTTCTCAGAGGCAGGGACAACGGTTTTTGAGGGCGGGGGTGGGGGGGTAACACCCCCCCCCATCCGTGTTTCTTCCCAGCTGGACAATCTCCTTCCAGAGCTCTTCCCTGCTAAAACTTAGAGGGTTTACATTTTCCTTACAGCAGCCGGTGGCAGAGTAAAGGAGCATGCCCAGTTTGCTGCTGAGCCAGGCACCCTGCTGACACCTTAAACACACAATATTCCCAAAGCAAGTAACTGCCGAGCAGGCTTGATCACTGTGGAAAGGCCAATTCTCGGTGCTTGGCATTTTCCTTTTCCTGTTCCTCCTGGCTGGAAGACTTTTACTTTTGAGGTGCTCACTAGATGACTGTGACTTCACGGAGATCCTCCACCTAAACAGAACAAGAAGCCAATCCTGTTGCATTTCTTGTGAAAAATGCCTAAGCATCCGCTGCTGTCCTTTGGTTCCATATATAGCCCCCAGGGCATCATGCAACTCCTCAGTTATTGCATATAACGTGTATGTGGGTTCCTTTCTGCAGCTTCTCCCTTTTGGAGGCAGACTTACTGTGAAACTACCGAAAGCCTAACCCCAGCCCCCCACCCCTTGCACAACCTCTTCCACTATCATGGAAGGGGCTGCCCTCACCGTGTTCACATGGTCATATGCTTCTCCGAAATCTGCAAAGTAAGAGATTTTAGCCACAATTGTTAGGACCTCTGTCTCTCCCCTCTGTGACTTCTCCTTTAACGCACTTCTCCTACAGGGTGGTGCTGGGGAGGCTGTGGCGTTTTTTTTTTTGAGAAGTGTTTTGATACTATGTATCAGCAACAAATGGTCAGGTCAAAAGAAACTGTTCTTTTTTTTTTTTTAAAGATTTTATTTATTTTTTGACAGAGAGAGAGACAGTGAGAGAGGGAACATAAGCAGGGGGAGTGGGAGAGGGAAAAGCAGGCCTCCTGCGGAGCTGGGATCATGACGTGAGCCGAAGGCAGACGCTTAACAACTGAGCCACCCAGGCACCCCAAAAGAAACTCTTCTAAACTGTTAGTAATGAACACTTAGATAAATCATTCTAGAAGAAAGACTGAATTAACTTTCTGTTCTTGATACGGCGCATATTACAAAAGGTTGTCGTCATATGTAGAGGCAAAGATTACACAAAGACGTACATAAAAGGGTATTAGAGAGTCAGACAATTAATTAATACAGGTATTTTACTTTTCTGAATTTTTCAATGTTAGTGGTATTTGGCAACTTTAAAAAATTGTAACTTGTGATTTATTTTCTCATTGTAAGTATATACATTTGTACTTATTTTATATTCTTAGTTGTGTATTTTTTTTTAAAGATTTTATTTATTTGAGAGAAAGAGAGAAAAAACATGAGCGGGGAGGTGGGGAGAAGAGGAACAGAAGGAGAGGGAAAAGCAGACTCCCCGCTGACTCCATCCCAGGATCCTGAGATCATGATCTGAGCTGAAGGCAGACGCTTAACTCACTGAGCCACCCAGGCACCCCAGTTGTGTATTCTTTAATAATATTATGTAATAACATAATAATTGATATAAATAATATATTAATATAGAAATAATTATATAAAGAAAATATAAACATGTAAATATAAATAATATAATAATTAATAATATTATATAAACTTCAGCCTTACAAAACCCAAATTCCTCCTTCCCTCTCCATTAATTTTCTACCTTCTAACCAGGTAATCTTCTTGAAACATTTTCCTTACGCTAATAATCTGGAGGAGCTCCCCTCATCTCCCTCAGGAGGGTAGCTGAAGGATGGCAGAAAGTAGCCAATATTGGTTGAGGGCCAGGGGGGCTGCTCCATGTGTTGTAGTACTCAGTCCTCACAGTTAAGGGGTTATAACTCCCATTTCACAGATGAGGAGACTGAGGCCCAAAGAATTAAGTAACTTGCCTTGTGGTGGATTCGTACTGGGTCAATTTAGCTAAGCTGTAACTGCATTTCCTAGAATTCCCCTTCCTGCGCAGTTTCGAGTTAGCATGGGCATTTGTACTTAACAGGAAGGAATTTTTGTACAAGATTTAGAAAGTGCAGCCATATTCCTTCACTCTCAGGAGGTTGGGGCAGGGCATGGGGCGTTGTGGCAATTCCTAACATTGTGGCTTATCTGCTGACATCCTGCGTGGTTGGGACCACAGGCAGGCCCGAGGCTCCCCCAGCTCCTGCTGGATCTTCTGTACCACCTCCCTGTCTCCTGGGCCAGGAGCGTTTTAGCTCCATGACAAAGGGCACCAGAGTTTCCTGCAGGACACCTGTGCTGTTGTCCAAATTGGAGGCTTGGAGATGGTGAGAGACTGACTGACAGTGGTTCCAGCTCAGCTTTGGTTTCCAGCTTGTCCTTGCACCCTCCAACCTTCTCTTCCCCACCACCTGCCCTGAGAGCTGTAGGCTCCAGCCCCAGACACAGGAAAAATAGTCCCACACACACTGGGTAGCCAACCCCTGCGATTGCCCAGGGTCAAACTCCTATCACACACACACCCCACAGCCCACATGGTGTTTCTGCTTCTCTGACCCAAAGCTGACTGATCATACCCCAAAAATGCACAGCCAACAGGCGGTGGGGTAGGCTCTTGACCAGTCCCATCTAGCTACAAAGCACCTTGCATCTCACCCCAAACTTCTCACCCCACCATATCAGTCTCCCCATCACCAGGCCTGGCTTTGCCTGCTGGATCTTACTTTCTGTGACTCCCTCACAAGACCCGCTAGTCCATCCATCCATCCTTTGATGATGAACTTTCTGAGGGAAGATAGCACACTCCTCTTCTGATGCTATCTGCCCTACTTCCTTCACCTCTCACCTCTTCCCCTGCCCACACCCCAAATTCTAAAACTCCATCTCTTGCTGGAACTTCCCCTCCCTGAGCACTTGGTTGCCCTCCCTGACCACTACTTTCTTCTGTTCAATACCAGCCTGGGTCAACCTTGACCTCCGTTGAGGCAGTTGCCTCCACAGGGCGGGGAGGGGGGTGAGTGTCCTCCATAGATTCAAACAGAGCAGCAAGATCTGAGCCCCCGAAGTAGGCCCTGAGCATGGCTAAGTGGAGCCTTGATTTGTCACTTGGAGTCCGTTCTGAGAAAAGCCAACAGCAAGGGCAGAGGGATGGGCATAGAAATACAAGGACAAATTCACCTCAGGGCTCCAGTGCCCCGGGCCTGTCTTCTCACTGTGTCTGTCATCTTGCATCTTCCTGCAAATTTGCATTTCCGGTCCCCCCACTTCCTGTGGGCCCCATAAAACCTCATTACAAAAAGACAGACTCTCTTCTTCTTCATCTCCTTCTATGAGGGACCCTTGCAAGAGTACCTATCACAAAGGGCGACATTATGCATTCCATTCCTCTGTGAAGCAGGGGATGGGTAGTATCTAGAAATTTGGCAGAGAGGAGAGACTAGGCAGAGAGAGGAGGAAATTGTATGGGCCCTTTTAACCTTTTTAAAGAGCAAAGATACACCTATATTTAGGTGCATGCCAATGCTTTAATATTCCTGACCCTGGTGAGTCCCCTGGAAAAGCCCCAGTGATTCCAGGGTAAGGGCCCAGGGCTTTGGGAACTTCCAGCATGGACTGGAAGGGGTGGGGTTCAGATTTCTTCATGGGTTCTCTGGGCAGGTTTGTGTAACAAGGCCTCTCCGGTTCTGTAATTTAGGGAAACTCAAACTGATCCCTGTTTCCTGGAAGGATTAAGATGGTATCACTATCCTTTTGTATTTAAATTTGCCATCTGGGTCCTGTAGGCTTCTGGGGAAAACCTGGCAGGTTGGACATAAGAGGCAAAAAAGGTTCAGGCTGGGAGGTGGCTGCTATAAAAAAGCTGAGTGCAGCCAGGAGGTGTTGGGGGAGGCATCGGATGAGTCACCCACAGTAAACCAGGAGCGTTGCCCACACCCTCCGATAAGATGAGGCACCATTTATTGAGACCCTACCCTATGTCGTCCCTCCATCCTCGTAACCAACATATGCTTCTCTTGTTTTCTGATGGTACATTTTGAACACCCTTGGTATAGCTGGGTTGTTTTCAGCCCTATGAATACTCCCCCTTCCAGAAGATGCAAATTCCCAGCCTCCCTTAGAGCCACGTTACTTGCCCTGAGCCAAGCCCCCTTCCACTATACACCTTCTATGGGTCAGAAACCACGGAAATGTTCACCTGCAAGAACCACCAGGAGTTCCCCTCAGGCCCCAATTCTTCAATTTTTCATGAAGGAAATCATATAATCAAGATCATTTTATGTTACATATCCTAAAAGTTAAAGGCATTTATTTTCTTTTCCTGTGCAAACACATCTATATGACTATCCTTTCAGATATATTCTTTACCTTGTTCATTATTATTCCCCTTGTTATCAAAATCTATATTTGAATCCTCATGAAGCCCCCAGAGAAATCACTCATTTGCCTCCAGGAAGGCTTCTCAAGTGAGTTAGAACATCCAGTTTCTTTCCTTGTGTCTGGAATTGTACCCTGCAGTGTGGCAGCATGGTTCAGCCACCAGAAATGTTGACTGGTGACTTCTGAGTGATGGAAAACGGGAACTGCACTACCGGGATTTTGTTCATGCAGGGGGATTGGGTTGCTGTAATCCAAGCACAGACTTTTTGAAATGTGACTATTGCTCTTTCCTAAACAATCTCCATGAAATGAGAGGAGCATCCATCAGATGGAAGCCCTGGGACTCTTTGCTTCCGTTTCTAAAACCTTTGTTTTATGGGCTCTGTTTTACACATGGACGTAGCCAGAGATCAGGAACCCCGAGAACAGTATTTATGTTCTCACAGTTCTGGGGCTGGAAGTCCGAGATCAGCGTGCTGGTGAGAGCCCTCTTTCTGCCTTGTAGGAAGGCCTCCAATGCTATCATAAAGGCCCCATCCTTATGACCTCATCTAACCTAGTTACCTCCCAAAGACCTCCAAACACTATCACAATGGAGGTTAGGGCTTTGACATATGAATTTTAACACTCCCTCCAAAGTGCGCGCGCACACACACACACACACACACACACGAAAGGAAAGCCACTATTCTCCCAGGTAAATGAACCTAGGGCATACATTTGACAAGAGGTTCAAATACATGTTTTGCAAACACAATAATCAAATGAAAATACATGTTTGGGAAAAAAAGATTCAAATATAGGTTTTGAAAACAAGTTCTCGCTTTCTCTCTCTCCAGTCTCCGCTTCCATATCTCCTTTTCTTTGTTGTTGTTTTCTTAAATTGAGATATAGTTGACATGTAACATATATTAGTTTCAGCTGTACAACATGATGATTCGATGTCTCTATATAATGAGCCTGGATGGCTCAGTCAGTTAAGCGTCTGCCTTCAGCTCAGGTCATGATCCCGGGGTCTTGGGCTCCCTGCTCAGTGGGGAGACTCTTTGTCCCTCTTCCTATCCCTCCACCCTGCTTGTGCTCTTTCTCACTCTCTCTCTCAAATAAATAAATAAAATCCTCAAAAAAATAATGAGAAATGATCTCCACAATAAATCTTTCTTTTTTTTTTTTTAAGATTTTATTTATTTGCGAGAGAGAGAATGAGAGACAGAGAGCATGAGAGGGAGGAGGGTCAGAGGGAGAAGCAGACTCCCTGCTGAGCAGGGAGCCCGATGTGGGACTCGATCCCGGGACTCCAGGATCATGACCTGAGCCGAAGGCAGTCGCTTAACCAACTGAGCCACCCAGGCGCCCTCCACAATAAATCTAGTAACGTCTGTCACCATGCAAAGTTATAAATTTATTTTTCTTGTGGTGAGAACTTTTAAGATCTATTCTCTTAACAACTTTCAAATATACAGTACAGTATTGTTTGTTGTTTTTTTTTTAAAGATTTTATTCATTTATTTGAAGGAGAGTGACACAGCGGGAGAGGGAACACAAGCAGGGGGAGTGGGAGAGGGAGAAGCAGGCTCCCGCCGAACAGGGAGCCAGATGCAGGGCTTGATCCCAGGACCCTGGGGCCATGACCTGAGCTGAAGGCAGACGCTTAACGACTGAGCCACCCAGGCACCCCTACAGTAGAGTATTGTTAACTATGGTAACCACACTGTGCATTACATCCTCAAGGCTTATTTATTTTATAACTGGTAGTTTGTACCCTTTGGTCACCTTCACCTGTTTTGTCCTTCACCCCCACCTCTGGCAACCACCAATCTGTTCTCTGTATCTATGAGTTTAGTTTTCTTTTCTTAGATCCCACATATAAGTGAGATCATACAGTATTCATCTTTCTCTGACTTATTTCACTTGGCATAATGCCCTCAAGGTCCATCCATGTTTTATGGAGCCTTCCTCACATAGGCATGATCAATCATTAACTTCATTTTCAACACTTCACCCTTCTTAAGAGAAAACTCCAAGCTTCTAATCATGGCTTGTTCTATCTGGTGATCAGCTCTCATCTAGGAGCCACCCAGGAACCCACTCAGAGTTACCTCATCGGAACAACAGACACTCCCATCACCCAGGAAATTACAAGGGCTTCAGGAACTGTATGCCAGGAACCAGGGGCAGAGACCAACATGTATTTTCCATTATCTCATACGAGTGAAGAGGAAGCATGATCAGCAACAGCAGGTTTCTTCATTTAATTCCTTCCTCTCCACAGACAATTCTTTCTGGCTACACATTCCCTTTGAAAAGACTCAGGCCAAAGTCGAAACTTCAGAAGAAGCTGGCTAGGCGCCTGGGTGGCTCAGTCGGGGACTGAGGGGATTATGCCAATCACCTGGGTCAACACACTGGCTTCGCTGGGGCAGTATCTATGAAACAGCAGCTGAATCCTACTTCTTCTTCTTTTTTTTTTCTTTTAAAGATTTTATTTATTTATTTGAGAGAGTCAGAGATAGCGACAGAGAGCATGAGTGGGGAGGAGAGGGAGAAGCAGGCTCTCTGCTGAGCAGGAAGCCCAATGCAGGGCTTGATCCCAGGGCCCTGGGATCATGACCTGAGCCAAAGGCAGGCGCTTAACCAACTGAGCCATCCAGGCGCCCCTGAATCCTACTTCTCAATAATAAAAGAAAAATTAATGCTGTACCTCATTCTCTAGAATTCTAAGGCAGCTTAGAATAATAAATATACTGTATGGCTGTTTGTTCCATATGCATGTTTTGTTTTTGTTTTTGTTTTTGTTTTTAAGAAAGAGTACATGGTACAAAATTCTAGCCACAGAATGATAGGCTAGGGCAAAAATATGAGTCTAGGAAATTAAGACAGAGTGTGTTCTGGTGGGGAGTCAGTCTGTTCACATGTAGCCAAAAAGTCCTACTCGTGTTCTAAAATCAGCTTCCTAGCAACCAAAATATAAACCAGGCTATTTACTGTCCACAGGTGCACTAGTACCTGAGGTAAGAGAATGACAGTTAAAGGCACATGCACTTTGGGGCACCTGGGGGGCTCAGTCGGTTAAGCATCTGCCTTCGGTTCAAGTCATGATCCCAGGGTCCTGGGATCGAGCCCTGCATCAGGCTCCTTGCTCAGCCGGGAGTCTGCTTCTCCCTCTCCCTCTGTCCCTCCTCTCCATTTGTGCTCTCTCTCTCTCAAATAAATAAGTAAAATCTTAAAAAGAAAAAAAAAAAGCACCTGCATTTTGCTTCCAATCTGACTTCTGCTCTAGACAATGGCTACTTTTGCCTTGCTTGGCTTTGGCATGTGGGCTAACTTACAGTGGGACAGAAACACTTGAAGGCCTTCATTACTGGTTTTGTCCTTGCTATAAGAACAGTATCTGCTCATTGTGGTGAATCTAGGATACAGAAAAATAATAAAGAAGAGAAAAAATTCCCCCATAATCTTACAACCCCAAACAACCACAGCTTGCATCTTGAGAGGTCTAAATTCTTGAGCAGCAGTAAATTGGCAAGGGGGGGCAGCATGACTCCCCCCACGTTGTGAGAAGATTGTAGGAACCACATTCAGGCTGAGCTAGAAGGGAATCCTGCTTCTCACATGCTCGTGTTTCATGACTGTGTAAAAATCAGGCCCTCTATAGTTGCAGGGCATTCTACAGATGCAGACTCTGCAAAGCTCAGAACATGACTTGGACCCAGGAAAAAAGATGCCAGACACCTCAGGTTCACTGTTTAGCAACCCTCAAGCTTGGCCAACTCCTTCTGTGTATAGTCATGCAAAGTCATGGGCATCTTGCAGCAGGCCATTACATGGAGCTCCTCTTCCATTTCATGTGTGTTAAATGCTTTGTGAAGGCATTTCTTGCCTTCTCTGGCAGTCTTACACTATTGTCAACATGAACTTTCATTTTTTCTTTGAAACCTCAAACATCATAGTTATGTGACTTACTGGATATCCACAGAAAACAAAAAGAACAAAAAACAAAACAAAACAAATAAAACAAAACAAAAACCAAACCAAAACAAAAAACAACAACCAAATTCATTTAGGTACATTTGTTGGTGAAGGCAAGAACTTTCTAGAAAGAGTCCAGGGACAGTAAAGCATGTTCAGAAAGCACAAAGCTGGTATTGTGTCCATCCTCCCCTCCCTCCCTCTCTTCCTTCCTTCCTTCCCCTCTCCCTTTCCTCCTTCTTTCCTTCCTTCCTTCCTTCCTTCCTTCCTTCCATCTCTGGTTCATTTAACACATGTTTATTGAGCATCTACTCCACATTGGGTCCTGTTCTGAACACAAGAAGCAAAAGCTCTGAGCTTGTGGAGCTGACATTTTTAGTGAAGGTGACAGAGGACACCCAGGCCAACCAGCAAACAGCCCCTCGTGTCTCAGACCATGCTGGACATGCTATTGAGCTGGACTGGCTTCTGCCCCAGGAGATTCTCCTTGTGTGTGTAGTTGAAGATTCTATAGGAGTGCTTCTCTCTCTCTCTCTTCTGTCCCAAGGTTGGTGGTAGGTTCTGAGGTGACTAGACCCTCCGTGCAGAGTAGGGAAATGGGGGCAGGAGCTGAGGTGGCCCTTCAGCAGTCCCTGAGAGGTACTGATCCACACAGCTTTTTGAAGTCCCCAACTATAGCTTGAGGGAAACCCTCACTGGAGGAACTTGGGGAGTGTTCATGAAGTGACGGTTTCTTCTCACCTGTCCAAGGGTCTCACCCTGCACCCTCCTCATAGTCCCACCACCCTCTCTGACTTGGGGGAGCCTCCTGCCCTGCCTTGACTTTCCCCAGACATGCAGGGGGAGGACGCTGTCACCTGCTGGTATTGTCCCAAATGCCCAGGGACCCGCAGAAAGCTGCAAACACCTCCTCACTCACTCCCCTAAATGTAGAGGGGTGTCCATGCAAATGAAGCCCCAAAACCCACCTGGCCGAGCTCAGACCCAGAGACACCCTTTGCTTCCCAAACGGACATCACTCACACCACTTCAGGAAGTGAATTAGTCCTAATGCACTTCGATTCAAATGAAGGCAATTCTAGGAAATCTATTATGTTAACACCAAAGTTTGGACTTATCCAAGTATTGAAAGAGGTGGATCTGTTTACTTTTTAAATTCCTCAACAAACTTTTTTTTGAACAAATATTTATTGAACACTCACTCATGTGCCAGACATCGTCTAGACAACTCAGCTACAGCCAGGACCAAAGCATTATAACTACATTTAAACTTTAACATAACCTCAGACTTTAGTAATTTAATAATTATCTACCAAAAAAGAAAAAAGAAAAAAAAAAAGCCATTTAAACAGGAAGCCAGACAGACTAAGGGGCAAAAATTACTGAAAAGATTCTGCGATTCTGCACTTCCTGACCTAGATACATCTTTTCATCAGCAGAAAGTGTGTCTTTTAAAAAGGTGGGCACTGCTGTGCGTTGGCTCCACAACCCTCAGAAACAACAACTGTCTAATCAGTTTTGCTCGTCAACAAGATCAAATCCGGCTCCCTGCCCAACTTTCCAGGGCTCTCTAGAGTTTGGACAAAACCCAGGAAACAAGAAAGGGCGCTGCAGGCGCTGAACCTGCTGTGAGCTCAGCTGAGATGCTCAGCAATCCTGTCAAAGGGGGTGGATCAGCCTGGGCTCCGCATCCCTAGCGGGTCCACATGGATCCTGCGACTGCCTCCTGCCACTCAAAGAGCTGGCTTTCCACCTGCTGTGTCCTGGGACGGGGGCAAGGGGGAGGGTGCTTGTTTTTTTCTGCAGGCTTTTCTTCTGCAAGCTCTCCCCCACCCAACCTGCCCCCCCCCAAAAAAAAGCAGCAGCGTTGACTTCTGAGCAAACGCAAAACAGAAGAAACTGTTTCTATTCCGTGAATTAAATTCCTCTTTGGCCCCTTCACTTGAAAGCAGATTAATCTCATTTCCAAGAACCAAAATACAAACCTTTGGCTCAAGCTGGCTTTTTAGAAATGGTTTGTCACTGGTAGGTAAAGGACCCCACAGGTGACAATGGAAAAGAATAAGAGAAGATGGTAAAACCAGTTAGGAGGGGAAAGTAGGACTAGGAAGTGAAATGTGCTTTGTTGTTACTTTTAAAAAAGTTGTGACATAAGAGCTATTGCGGGGCGCCTGGGTGACTCAGCTGGTTGGGCATCAGGTTCTTGATATCCATTCGGGTCATGCTCTCAGGGTCATGAGATCAAGCCCCACCTCCCGCTCCATGTTCATCGGGGAGTCTGCTGGGGATTTTCTCTCTCCCTCTGCCCCTCCCCCTTCTCTAAAATAAATAAATACATCTTAAAGAAAAAAGAACTATTACTTGCCCAGTATTTAGAGGTATGACAAAATCTTTTGTTTAAAACATAGTACCTGTCAGTTAAGCATCTGCCTTTGGCTCAGGTCATGATCCCAGGGTCCTGGGATTGAGCCCCACATCAGGCTTCCTGCTCAGCAGGGAGTTTGCTTCTCCCTCTACCCTTCCTCCCTGCTCATGATCTCTCTCTCTCAGATAAATAAATAAAATCTTAAAAAAAAGATTAAAAAAATAAAATATAGCACCTGTGATAAAACTAATTGCCACTGGAATCTTTTTTTTCTGTAAAGTTTATATTTTGGATAATTTCAGATTGGCAGAAAAGGCACAAAGATAGTACAGAGGGTTCGGTGTGCCCCTCACCCCATTTCAGTTTCCCAGATGCTCTCCCATTACTAAGGGACACTTGTCAAAACCCAGAAACCAACATTGGTCCCTTAATATTAACAAAACCCCAAACTTTGTTTGGATTTCACCAGTTTCCACATTAATGTCCTTTTCCTGTTCCAGGATCCAATCCAGGATACCACATTACCTTGCACTGGACTCTTTTTGAAGTAGTAGATTCAGGATTCCCAAAAGGGTACAATTAATTATGTGTTATCCCGTTGGTACTATTGAAATCTAGACCTTCCTTTGAGTGTTGTTTGTTTTTTAAAAAGAAATCAAATCAAAAGGACAAACCACTGGATTTGTCCCTTACAAGCAAGAGCTTGCTAGGGGAGTATTCAAATATGCATAGCATAATGTGTACCAATTGTACCTATCAAGCAGAAAAAAAAGAAAAAAATTTGTATGTCACATTTAAACACAGGATTGTGAAATGCTTTGTCAATGATTGTTAAGGTAGCATATCAATCTATATATTCCATGAGTTGAAGTCCACCTTTTAGAGAACCTCAATGACAGGGAATTTTAACTCTAAAGCTATTTAACCCTTAATCTGAATCAGAAATCAGACCAGGACCCATAGATAAAATGATTCCAAATCATCGCTGGAGGGTCTGACCCCCTCAGGAAGTCCCAAGGGCTGGGGGAGAACTCCAGTGTCACTTTGGGCCTGGGGATGCCAACACCGCAGTGATGTCATATACAAACTGGGGCTTATCCTATCTGCAGGTCAAAGGTCCCTGGAGCTGATAAGAAGAGAAAACCTGCCAAGAGGCCAGAATTGTCTCCACTGAGGAGGAATGAATATGTCCATACTTCTGGCTGCCTTTGAAAAAGCAAGTGTCACAGAATAAAATAATTACATCATGTAGTACATATAATACAGGTCCACAATTCTTTTCTTTTTTTTAGATTTTATTTTTTATTATTTTTAAAAGATTTTATTTATTTACTTGAGAGAGAGCATGAGTGGGAGGGAAGGACAGAGTCAGAGGGAGAAGAAGGTCCCCAACTAAGCAGGGAGCCCTACACGGGGCTCGATCCCAGGACCCCGGGATCATGACCTGAGCTGAAGGCAGACGCTTAACTGACTGAGCCACCCAGGTGCCCCTAAGGTTTTATTTTTAAGTAACCTCTACACCCAACGTGGTGCTCAAACTCACAACCCTGAGATCAAGAGTCTCATGCTCTACGGACTGAGCCAGCCAGGTGCCCCCAGGTCCACAATTCAATCGACAGCTCCAAAATCCAAAGAGCTCTGGAAATTACAAATTCTTTTGTAACTCATGGTTTGAATTAACACAAAGCTCTACAGAGTCTTTATTTATCCCATTAAATGTGAAATAGTTACAAGTTTCCCCTGAGACTGATAAATGGTTTGATTACAAGGTGCTGGCCCACACCGTGCTGGAGGTTACCTGTACCATATCACCTTTTTAAACCCCAAATGGCAAAAACATTTCTGGTCCAAGGTCTCCAGGTAAGGTGTGCGCTGCATGTGCAGATAACCATTCCCATCTATTGAACGGTAACCCTGGATACTTAGCCCACCTTTCCTTCGCTCTCGAGTGGCAACTCCAGAGTGTGTAGTATGTGAGCTATAGGACCCTGAGAAAGTGCCCAGGAGGTACGCGGCTGGCATAGGGGACCCCATGGGACAGATTTCACAATGTAACTCTGAGGTTAGGTTATCTATCAACAATGTCAGAGAAAGGCCTGGAAATCTATTCTATTGAGGATTTCACCAATTCCCCCACAAGGGAAGAGAAGTCAAATGAGAGATATTCCAAAAAAGAGAATTCATTTGTCTCAGTTGGTGGTTGAGGACACGGCGGTTCCTTTAGGGGAATCACCCCCGTTGGGGCCAGGAAAAGAGGGAAGCAAGTCCCAGCTGCTAAGGACATCCTCGGACCCAGAATTGGCTTAGTGGGGTGGTGAAGTCGCCTGGGTTGATGGGTCATTTGGGGAAAGTAGATGATTAGGACAGGGAAGATCTGGGCCCCTCTTTGGAGGGGAGATGGAGAGCCATGGCCTTGATAAGCCCCGGGACACTTAATGTGGGTGACCTGTCCTTGCCCCAGGCACCTACTGAACAGGATCTGCCTTCCTGGGCCACATGGCAGAGGAAGGCATGACGCAGCTTGGGATGACCCCAGGCACACTTAGGTTAACACAGCGTGGGCTTCCTGATCCTATGATCAGACAGACCTTGGAAGCTGCGGTCAGCCACAAGGCTGGTTTAGAAGTCATAGGAAAGGGGACAATAGAGGGGAATTAGCTTCTCAGAATAATGTCTTTGGCTAACTTACACTCAGCCGAGTTCAGGCAATTTTGTAATCTGCTTGTAATTTGTACTCAACACACTTAGTAAAATAGCCATCTGGTTCACATGATATTCGATGCTATGTGGTTTGATGTGAGAAGACACTTTTACCAGCGGTTAAAGCCTTCGAATTTTTCACCCTTGACAGAGAAGACAAAGAGACATGTGGTTATTATGTTATAACCACACAGTATCAAAGGTTACTTGGCTAAGTGTGAAAGTAACAGTAAGAAACTCAGGAAACTATTCCTCGAAGCCTTCTGATCACATCCAGTACTGCTTAAAAATCAGAGAGGTCAAGGTCCTATGCTCTTTCGCATGCTGAAAAACCCTCTCGGGGTGGCAAGAAATCAGTCCCTGTCTCATTCTGAGACAAATGCACGCCAACAGCCCCAGTAACTTCATATCACCAAATATTTATTGAGAAACGATAAGGCACGTGACATTCTGAAGGGTATAAAACGATACCCCAGACTCTGCCTCCAGGGTCCTGCAACCCACAGGAGCCTAAGACGGGAACACCAATGATGCCAAGACAAGGCAGAGGAGGAGGGTGGCAAAAGCGATTCTTAGAAGGAGGGGGCTGGTCAGCAGGGTCAACGGCTGCAGGGGAAAGGGTGGGAGAGCTTGGACCAAAGCCCCAGGGCTATGGTGGCTGGGGACAGCAGTGGCTTTGTGAGAGCTGCGTTGGTGAAGCCAAATCAAGAGGGATTAACCAGTGAGTGGGTGTGAGGAAGCTGAGAGCAGGTGTGGTGATGAAGCGCGGGGGTGAGCTGAGGAAGTGGGAGGGCCAAAGGAAATTTGTGTCGATTTTTTTCAGGTAGGGAGACCTGAGCATGTGTATAGGTGAGGGGAAGGTGCCGGTGGAGGAGGGAGGAAAGATCAGGGAGGTGACAGGTGACCTCCTCGCTCTCTCTGTGCCCCGTGTGCAGACCTAGCACCCAGCTCAACTGTGGGAGCACAGCAGAGCACCACCTTTCCTGGCTTGAGGACGACTGTTTGACTTGTGTTTGTTTTATAATGAGAACATCTTCTTCTTCTTTTTTAAACTCTATGCCCAACGTGGGGCTCAAACTCACAACCCCAAGATCAAGAGTCGCATGCTCTACTGACTGAGCCCACCAGGCGCCCCCATAATGAAAACATCTTGGTATTTTACTTGTGAGGTTAAAAACAACAGCCGGGGGTGCGGGGGTGGCTCAGTCGGTTGAGCCTCCTACTCTTTGGTTTCAGCTCAGGTCAGGATCTCAGGGTCATGAGATTGAGCCCCATGTTGGGCTCCGCGCTCTGCGGGGAGTCTGCTGGGGATTCTTTCTCCCTCTGCCCCCTCCCTGCTCCTTCTCTCCCTCTCTCTCAAATAATAAATAAAATAAAAATCTTTTTAAAAATTGAAAATAAAAATAAAAACAACAGCCAGAACAAGCATTTGCTGAGGTCTGTCTTGGTTCCTGGAGGGGTTTGGGGCAAGTCATTCGCCAATGTTGTGGCTCAAATGTACCCCGCTCTGGGTGTTACGGAAGACTGATGAATCACTGAACTCTACCTCTGAAACTATAATACACTGTATGTTAATTCACTGAATTTAAATTTAACAAATAAAATAAATAAAATACAATGTACCCTCAGGGTCTGGGTGTGCCAGGGACCAAGGCATTTCCTCAGAGAGGAGGGGACTTTCAGTGCGGGAACTGGGCAAGTCCCTGGTAAACTGGCATGGGTTGATTGCCTTATCTTGTGCTCTGATTAAAGAAGGCACTTGGAACTCAAGGCCTGCCCCATCCCGGGGGACAATCTCAGGGTCTCTCAGCCATGTAGCATGTTACAGAGATGTGTGACGCGGCCCCTGGGTGCCAGGGGAAGAGGCTGGATCTTAAGACTGGTGAAGGTGGCACACGCCTAGATCAGGAGCTGTCCGCAGCTTCTCCTTTTGAAGTAGAAATTGGAGTTTCCTTTGAGGTCCATTTGGAGGTCGAGGGCTAACCTTACGAGCCGCCCCTGACGTTGCATAGGTATAAGGCAGCTCCCCAAGGATTATGCCGATGGTGGTGGTGGGAACTTGGCAGGACCTTTTAGTCTAGACAGGGTCCTGGGGCTTAGGTGCAGCCGGTGAATGAAATTCGGAGATGTCTCCACCTGGATATGCAAACAGACTGATTAATTTACTGAGATGCCAAGGAGTCTTCTAGAAAGAGTGCCTGGGTCTCTCTACTCGTTTGCTTTGAAGTTCAGTGTCCCTGGAGTGCATCTGGTTGGAAGGGGGCAGAGGGAGCTCGACTGAGGCTAGTGGGAGAAGGAACATCAAGGCTCTGGGGGTCTGAACTGTGGGCCCAGAGCCTGAGCTGTTTGGGAGGAATGTTAGCCTGTGAGGGACTTGGCCATCAATGAGTTATGGGGTGCCTTCAAAAGTGAGCGGCTAAAGCACTCTTCATAACAGCCCCGACGTGGTGACAAGCCAAATGTCCAACAACTTAGGAATGGGTCAACACACCATGGTATATCCACTTCACAGAAATTATTCAGCAGTTAAAACAAACAAACAAACAAAAGAAGTGCTAATACACGCTACCACATGGATGAGCCTTGAAAACCCTGTGCTCAATGAAAGAAATCATTCCCAGAAGGTCAACACGTATTATGATTCTCTTTCTGTGAAATATCCAGAACAGGGAAACCGATAGATGGAAAATAGGTGACTAGATGCCAGAGGCCAGAAGGCAGGAAATGGGGAGCGACTGCTAGTGGGTATAGAACATCACTTTCAGGGTCCCACAAGGGTGTCCCCTAGGGTCATGCAGTTTAATCCCTGTGTGCCCATCATCCATCCACGTCCTTTATGCTTCAAGACCAGCGATTCGGGAAGCAGTCTCTGAGGCCAGGGCAGGGTGAGGAGGGGGAACCCAGGCAGACGCAGCCTGAGGAGGATCACACGGTCGGGGTTCTCAGAGCCCTTAGTCCCCTTTGCCCAAATGTGGGTATTTCGGGTCATGGTGCTGGTTGTTGCCCCGGGGTTTTGGTTTCCTGTCTCTTGGCAAGCTTTGGTTTGCCATCCTGTTGTGCGAGGTGGAGAGAGTAATAGCTGGGGGCGTAGGAAGCCTAGACCCGGCCCAGCTCAGTGTTTGTGGTTCTGGCTGCACTTTAGAAACACCTGCGTGTGTTTAAAGACTAGCAATGCTCAAGGCTTGTCCCCAGAGCCTCTGGGTCAGCGGGGGAGGAGGGTGTGGTGGGATGCCCCCTCCTTGACCATGCAGCCGGGATGAGGACCCCTCTTCTGCAGAAAACGATATTACACAATAGATCATAGAGCATGCAGGCAAAAACGGAGGGGAAGAGTGTTAGACGTAGCGGGTAGTAATTAAAAAAAAATTATGTTAATTTCCTGGATTTTGTGATCTCCAGGATGGTTTTTTGTTGTTGTTGTTGTTGTTGTTGCTTTTTTGTTTTTTAAATATTTTATTTATTTATTTGACAGAGAAAGCGAGAGAGCACAAGCAGAGGGAGCAGCAGAGGGAGTGGGAGGAGCCCTGCTGAGCAGGGAGCCCTACATGGGACTGGATCCCAGGACCCTGAGATCAGGACCTGAGCCAAAGGCAGACGCTTAACCGACTGAGCCACCCAGGTGCCCCGATATTAGGATACTTGACCTTTTCTGAGATTTGTGGCTTGTGATTTTATTTTCTCCTTCCACATAGTCACTTTCGTACCTAATTTTGTATTCTTTTTCTTAAAGAGGGACTCCCAGCATTATTTAAGGTTTATGCCCCACAAGACTTGAATCTGCCCCTTGGCTAAAGGCTCACAGGTTCAGGTAAACGTTTTGGTAAGAATCCTTCATAGTTTTACATCACATCACTGCTTCTATAATGCTGGGTGTCTCACATTTAGTGATGATGAATAATTTAGGGTTGTGACGGCCGGACCTGTCCAGTGTAAAGATCCATTTTCCCCATTGGAGTTAGTAAGCAAGCAGTGAAGTAGTATGTTGTCTCTGCGCAACTATTCTGTCCCCCAACTTTTCAGGGAATGGCTTTAACATCCATTGATGAATCTTTCCTGAATCTGTCCTTCCACTGGGAGTTGCAAAATGCTAAATTTATGATTGTTTCATGAATTTTGCCTTTATTGGCTGGAATTCTTCTATGAAGAAAACCTTCCCTAATAAATTTCACAGGTGATTTTAATGTCAACCCACCAGTTTAGAAGCATTGACCCAGTCCAACAGACCCATTTACAGGTAAGAAATACTGAGGTTCAGGGAGGTAAAAAGATTTGCTTAAAATCACACGGTCACTAGCAATAAAAAGCTACTTTTTTTTTTAAGTACCAAAAAAGAAAAATCTTTATTTTGAAACGACTCTGCAACACCAGAGCAGGGCATCACAAACTGTCACTGTTTTATAACACCTGTCGACATTTCCTAGAACAAGACACAGTGTGGGAAATAGGACCAGTCTTTGGGAAACATTCGAAGGCTTTCCATTTCAGCCAGGAACTAAAATAACTCCATGTTGTCTCACTGCAATTACTTAGCATGGCTCTTAGCATGGAAGTTCTGGCTAATAAAGATAAGAAATAAAAAAGAGGTATTATCAGAAATAAGAATATAAAATCATCACTATCTGTATATAGTGTAATCGTTTTTCTAGAATAGCAGTTCTCAAACCTTTTGGTCTCAGAACCCCTTTACCGAACTCTTAAAATTTGCTGAGGACACCAAACAACTTTTGTCTATGTGGGTTATATAGATATAGATACAGATATAGATATAGATATAGATAGATATAGATATTTCTCATACTAGAAATTAAGACAGAAAAAATTTAAAATATTTACTTATTAATTAATTCAAAAGTAACAAACCATTACATGTCAATGCAACTTTTTAAGTGAAAAACATTACATTTTCTCAAACAAAAAAAGCATTTGGTGAGAAAAGTGTTTTTCTTTTGCAGCTTTATAAATCTCTTTAACCTCTGGTCTACTGGCAGGCTCTGCACTCAACAGATGCAATATCACACACTACAGTTGCTAGAAAATTCCACTGCACACTTGTGAGTGAATGAGAGTAAAAAAGGCAAATAACTTTATGACTGTGAAAATAAATAATTTTGACCTTGCAGACCCCCTGAAAGAGTTTCTGGGACCACACTTTGAGAACTGCTGTTCTGGAACATTTGAAAGGCTGAGCTAAACGTTTTACTAGTATCAGTTACCTTGGTAAAGTGGCTGGATACATGATAAATATAGGAAAACCAGTCATTTTCCCATATATCAGCTTCTCTGCAATGTCCTATGTCCACTCGTGCCTGTATGTGTGTGTGTGTGTGTCCCCATTGTGTTACCTTTACAGTAAATCTGAAATCTCAACAATCCAGAGGTTCTTTTGGCTTATGTTGCTGGGAGGCCCGGCTTTTCAAGGGTTTCTTCTCCCTGGGCATTCCTTCAAGAGCTTCTGGATGGGGAAAGAAGGGCAGACAGGATGGGAAAGCAGAAAAGGAGGGTCCTCACATATCATCAGAGCTGTGCTTGCCACATGCAGCCCTACCATGTGATGTTCTCCCTCCCTTCAAGTCGTCTCCCCCAGCTGAGCTGCTCGCACTGCTGCTGACATCCCAGACCTCTTGGCCAGGCCTTTCAGAGAGTTTCCCCATAGTCTGTCTGTGCTGCTTGATCTTCCCATGCTCCCTGGGCACTGGGGGAAGCAGGTGACTGAGAGAGGTTGGCCCAAGTGAAAGTCAGGAGGGGCGCCTTCTTAGTTTTCAGACTCTGCCACCCTATTTGTCACCCTGGCCCACTAGCCAGACCTCTGTGTTCCTGGAGAGTTTCTCAAAGGGGCAGGGCTTTCTCTCCCTCCAGCTCAGCTCCCTTCCAGGAGCTGCCATCTGAGGGGAGGATCTACACAGTTGGGTCCCTGGGCCTCATGTGAATTGGTCGGTACAACCACTTACCCTAAAAACAATCAGAAACATTGGCAAAATTGGAGAAGTAGAGAGGTCAGCAGTGCCAGGAAGACAGGAGGAGAACAAGTAAGGAGAGGGCAGGTTGATGTAAGGGTGTCCTTCAGAGCATGAAGGGAGACCCAGTCCCTTCCAGGGGACGTGTGGCTCTGTGGCTAAATCTAAAAAGGGTGTTTTTTAGCCCCTTCTTCCCCAAAGCATTTTCAGTGTCATCCAAATTTATAGGAAAAAACTTGTGGGGCACCTGGCTGGCTCAGTCGGAAGAGTGTGGGACTTTTGATCTCGGGGTCGTGAGTTTGAGCCCCATGTTGGGTGGAGAGACGACTAAAAATAAATAAATAAATAAACTTTAAAAAAAAAAAGTAAGAAAAAACTTGTCACCTTTGTAAACAGAAACAGAGCTGTGTTTTTTTAGAGATTATTTTCTATGTCCGTCAGGATTTTGTCTGCAGTACTATTTTCCAAGTGTCTCCGAACTTTGTCCGGCTTATGTTGAAATACTGTGGAGTCTGGTTTTGTCTCAGCCCTGTAATTCTCTCTCGTTTGGATGTTTCTCACGAAATAGAAATGTTTTTGCATATTAACACTTCATTTATTGCCCAATTTATTTTTATTTTTTTTAACACGGTACTTTATTTTTTTAAATTTTTGAATTTTTTAAAAAAGATTTTATGCATTTATTTGTCAGAGAGAGAGAGAGAGGGAGAACAAGCAGAGGGAGAAGCAGGCTCCTCACTGAGCAAGGAGCATGACGCAGGGCTCTATCCCAGGACCCTGGGATCGTGACCTGAGCTGAAGGCAGATGCTTAACTGACTGAGCCACCCAGGCATCCCTGCCCAACTTATTTTTAAAACATAGTTTCATTAGGTATAATTTATATACCACAAAACACCCATCTTAAGTGTACAACTCAATAATTCCTAGTAATTTTATAGAGTTGTGCAACCATTGTAACAATCCAGAACATTTGCCAGTTTTCGTTTAACTCTTAAAACCACCTTAAGTACAATTAGCATTAGAGAAAATATGGATGTCTATTTAAAAAAAAAAACCCTGAAATTTGAAAGTTTTTTTTTTTTTTAAGATTTTATTTATTTATTTGAGAGAGAGAGTGAGAAACAGAGCACAAGGGGTAGGGCAGAGGGAGAGTGAGAAGCAGACTCCCCGCTGAGCAGGGAGCCTGACAGGGGGCTCGATCCCAGGATCCTGGGATCATGGCCCGAGCCGAAGGCAGATGCGCAACCGACTGAGCCACCAAGAGCCCCTGAAAGTATTTTCAAAGTAGTGTGTTTTTTTTCTTTTAGTGGCAATAGGTCAACCTAGCCAATTGAACTCTTATTTTAATGAATCTCTCAACAGTTCAATAATTTATCAACCATGTGATGGTTAATTTTGTGTACCTACTTGGTGAGAGAGGTTATGTTATTTGCCCAAGTTCACACAGCCAGTAGGTGGTAGAGCTGAAGTTTGAAGCTACTATCCCTTTGAGACACTGTTTAGTGCCTAATTGTAAAGCTCAGCATTGTACCACATCAACAAGAAGTACTTGATGATAATTCTAAATTATTTATTCCCATGCTCTAGGATGGTGAACTCAATAATTTCATTTTTCTTATGGCAGTTAAATTTTTGCTTTTTAAGTTCCACACTTGAAAAAAAATAAGTGTCCCTGATTAGAGGAAGTGTAACTAGATACTGCATGCTTAGTCAAGGGGAAATTTTTGAAATAACAGACATTATACATTTGAGGAAGTGGGTTAACAGGCTTAAGGGCCAAATATCGACCAATGAAGAATCAGAGAAATTTGCATTTCTCCATTATAATAGTTTAAAACCAAAGGAACAACACTGACAGTGTTACACATCCTATATTTGCAATCAGTCTAGGTCAATGATGCTTGAACTTGGCAATGAATTGACCTGCACAGTGTGGGACACACAATACACATGCCAGGGGTTGGTAGGATGAATGAATGCACTCAGCCTTCTTGTTTTTTCAACTTCCTTTCCCTGAAATGACAAACAGCAAGAGGACTGGGAAGACCCAAGCTTCAGTTCACGCATTTACTCTTGATGATTATCATTATAAAGATGTGTGTTACAGGAAGTGGATACCAGTCACAGCTGGTACAGGGCCAGTTACAGAAGGAAGGTTTAGGGCACAACCCCAGTCTAGTTTTAGAGGAAAACAAATACACAAGACTGATGCTTCATTTCCAATTCTTCTCTTAAAAAAAAAAAATCAAACCTCATTTATGATTTTCCATCCAGTTATAATTTTAATGAAATCAAATGAATCCTTCCTGGTCAGGGTAACCATGTACTTGAACCACGTAATTGGTCATTTAAGATGAATTCTCCCACCTTCTAAGCCTATAGATTTGTTGACCACACCATGTAGACATGGCTAGGTTCTCTACTCAGCACATGATGACGCTGAAATCCAAGTGTTGGCTGGACTGAGTTCTCATCTGTAGGTTCTGGAGGGGGCGGGGAGATCCTCCTCAAAGCTCGTTCTTGTTGGCAGAATTCAGTCCTTCAGGACTGAGGACCTGAACCTTATTTACATGCTGACTCTCAGCCAGTGACTACCAGCCACCCAAATTCCTTGCGTGTGGCTCCCTGCATCTTCAAGCCAGCAAACGGTGTGTTGAATCCTCACGCTTCAAATTTCTGACTTTCTCTTCTGAGATGAGCCAGGGAAAACTCTAAGCTCTGAAAGGGCTCATGTGATTAGGTCAGGCCCAATCTCCTTATCTCAAGGTCAACTGTGCTATCTAATCTAATCTAATCATGGGAGTAAAATCCATTATCTTCACAAACCTGGGGATTATTCAGGCTGTTGACGCCATTGTGGGGGTATTGGACACCATCTCTGAATTCTGCCAGCCACACCCGGCTTCAAGAATGATCTAGCCATGGCCAGTCTTGTTTCATCTTGCTGCAGAATGGGTTCCCTGGGAAGCAGGCTCAGAGACGAAGGTTAGCTAGCAGGAAGTTTAGTGGGAGTGTTGGCAGGATCAGCTCTGTGCAACGGAGGGCTCTGAAGCTGGGATGGTCCTTCAGAGGTATTCCAAGGTGGGGGGGGCAACCCCATGGGGCATGGCCAAGACCCTGGATGTGGGCTGCCCCAGGCAGGGGTTCACCGGGGGCTCTCCCTGAGGATATGACAGTGGCAGGGTATGTCTCGGCAACACCTCAGGAGGTGAGGGAAGGAGCTCTTCATTTCTGATCAGCGCATTACACTGACCACATTGCACTATGGTTCTGAGCCTCTCTGGTGCATCCAGTATGGTTTTGAGGTAGAGTCCAGATATCCTATCATTTCATCTATAAACAGTTCCCTATTGCTTCCTGTGTAGACATTTCACTATGTGTCATTGTAAGCAAAAAGCAAGGGGCCCCCAGAAAAAAGAAAGACAAGATCCAGCGTTAGTGACAACAGAGAAGTCATTTTAGGCCCCCACCTGTTTCCCCCCACCACATGATCTGTGCCCCACTGATCCCAGCCCCCTTCCTGCAGAACTTCCTAGGAGGTGTCAGAATTACAAAGAAATGCACACACCTCAGTAGTTAAGGATTATCCCCCCGGAAGGAAGGGAACGTAAAACCTACCAGTCTCTACCAGGTCAGGAAATAGCCCAACCAGATGGGAGAGAAGAGATCAGTGATAAGAGCTCCCAGTGCTATTGTAAAAGTGAGCAAACCCTGGGATCCTTACCCAGGATAATGAGCCCAAGACCGCGTTCCACATAGACAGCTGTCAGAGTGGGCCCAGAGCCCCTTCTCCTTGTCCAATAGTTACTGCTGCTTCATTATAATGTTAAAATCTCCACCCGAGGAGGAGCACAAACCTCACTATCAGAACATAATGTATGTATAGGCATGTTTCCTTAAGACAAGCGAGTGACCATACGCCCTCTACACAGGGTGACAAAACTCCCCTAACCCTAAATAAAGGGAAATTACTCACCCCTGTTCCAGGAGTCATGGTTTTGGAAGTTTTTCCCCATGATCTCATTATTTGCTGCAGATAAAGTGTCCTTTGTGTGACGACTCCACCTGACGTGGTCCTTACCTGTGACTCGCCAAGGAACCAACTCACGTGAGTTCTGTCACATCTTCAAAATCCACAGAACCATGATATCATGATCTCACCCCAAAATAAATTAGTATTTCATATGATAAAAATGCAGTCAGTGCTAAAACTTCTTAATGTCTCAAATGTCACAACTCTCCCTCTCACCCTGCTTTTCTCCTTCTCTGAAGTTTGCTTGTTTAAATCAACATGCAAAATTGATGAACTCTCTTTTTTTCCTTGCACTTGACTTGTTGAGGAGAGCAGATCCCTTGCTCGTGGGCTGGAGTTTGCTAATTGTATCCGTATGCTGTCATATGGCAGGTTTCTCTGTTCCTTGTGTTTCCTGTCAGTTGGTCGGTCATTCATTGGATCTAAGGTTTGATCATATCAGGACTGATTTTTTGGCAAGATTACTCCAAAGATGGTGACGTACTCCTCTATCATGAAGTGCATAAGGTTGGGGAGTGATGTCGTTCTGGAATGTGGGTGAGGTCCGAAGCCATCGGCCAAGAAAGAATTCTTGAGACTTCTTTGGTGCAAAAAGGTGATTTTATGGAAGCACGGGGACAGGACCCATGGACAGAAAGAGCTGCTGCACGGAGGTGGGGGGGGGTGTGTGAGGGGTGACTGATTATATACTTGGGTGTTGTGGGAGGTAAGGATGAAGGGAGGTGTCCAAAAGGACTTTCATCTGCTAAAGAAGGCCCTCCGGATACTGGAGGCCTGGCTCTTGTCACGTTAAGGTTGTTTTTTTCTTCTAGTAAAGCAGTAACATTGAGACAGCTGAGAGCGTTCTGGAAGCATGTCACACTCCGCCTACCTCAGGTCCTTGTCAATGGGCTGCAGGTCATAAAGAAACTTAATTTTGTATCCTTTTCCTTCTTGCCTCTGGTTCCCACATCACTCATGGAGGGGAGGGTGATGTGGGGGCTCCAGGAAATTGAGTTATGGGTCTCTAGAAGTTAGACTATTGATAAGAACGCTTTTTCCTTGTCAATCACTAAGACACTGGTAAACTGAGGGAGACTCCTGTCCTGCTGGACTGTGATCTCTATCAGTTAACTGTTTGTTTTTCTTTCCCTTAGCTTTAAGGCAGCCAGTAGTGCCTGAGGAATGTGACACGTACCTGACCTGGGAGTGTGTGGGCGGTGGAAGTTGAGAGGTGTTACCCTGTGCTTTGTCCCAGCTTGCCTTCTGCTCCCTCATCAGGTAGTTGTCTTCTTTTGTGATGTTAGCAGCTGTTGATGTTTAACATCTGACCAGAAATAAGTTTTGATGAAGGTTCACTCGGTAGCTTCTGACCTGTAGCTCAGAATTCAAAGACTCAAGTGGCGGTGACTCAGCAAAACTCCGAGGAGTTTCCTCCCGTTGCAAAGCGTCACCCCATCATATGGAAAGCAAGGTCAGCGAACGTGTTGGACTCTTGTCTCTATCAGGCAAGAAGTAACATACATGCGCACCTACCTGCGCTAATGGAAGGAAGAAGCTCCAGCCATTTCCTCAAGAGATGCATTTCTAATGAAAATTTTTACTTCTTTTTCTTTTTTTTTTGTTTTCCTGCGTCTTTAATAGGGCTTAATAATGTTATAAGTGAGTCCTATCCATCAACTGGCGCATGTTTTATCCACTTATTTTCAAAGTAATCTCTATCCCCAATGTGGGCTTGAACCCACGACCCCGAGATCAAGCATCACAAGCTCTGATGAGGGAAAAGAAGGCAAGCTGAGGACTAAGCAGAAGCTGACACCCCACAACCCCCCCACCCCAGATGGGATCTATGTGACACTCCTCAGCCACTCCTGGCTGCCCTAAAGCTAAGGAGAGGAAAAACACATAGTTAACCTATAAAGATCACAATCCTGCGAGACCTGAGTCTTCCTCAGTTTACAAATGTCTTAGGGATCTACAAGAACAAAGCATTTCTATCAATAACTTAGCTTCCAGAAGGAAGTGAAGATACAATTAAATGTCCTTATAACCTGCAGCTCATTGACAGATACTTGAAGAGGACAGAGTGTAATGTTCCTCCAGGAAGCTCCCAACTATCTTCATGTTAACACCTTACTAGCAGGGTAAACAACCTCAACTTGACAATGGCAAGGTCTCCCGGTATCCTAGGAGTCTTCTTTAACATATCAAAGTACTTTCTTGAAACCTCCCTTTTTCCTTACCTCCCCCAACCCCATAGTATATAATCAGCCACCCCTCACAACCCCAGGACAGCAGCTCTTTCTGCCCACGGGTCCTGCCCCTGTGCTTTAATAAACCACCATTTTGCACTAAAGACGTCTCAAGAATTCTTTCTTGGTCATCAGTTCTGGACCTCACCCCACCGAACCTCACCTGTATTCCAAAACCCCATCAGCTCCACCAAGCCAGGCGCCCTGAAACTTTGCTTCTTATGCTTAGAAATGATGCATCGAACGTTGTGAGCTAGTTAGGTTTTGATCAAGTGTATATTACTAATAATGGCAATGATAATTCAGTCCAGGAGAAAATTGTGCTGTTGTTCTTAATTTGTAAAACTTATTTATTTATTTATTTAAGATTTATTTATTTATTTGAGACACAGAGAGAGCGTGCCCTTTCCCTCACTGTCTCTCTCTCAAATAAATAAATAAATAAATAAATAAATAGGGACGCCTGGGTGGCTCAGTCGTTAAGCGTCTGCCTTCGGCTCAGGTCATGATCCCAGGGTCCTAGGATCGAGCCCCGCATCAGGCTCCCTGCTCAGCGGGGAGCCTGCTTCTCCCTCTCCCACTCCCCCTGCTTGTGTTCCCTCTCTCGCTGTGTCTCTCTCTGTCAAATAAATAAATAAAATCTTTAAAATAAATAAATAAATAAATAAAAATAAATAAATAAATAAATAATTAACATTTTAAAAAATGTGTAAGGGAGTATATGGACTTAAAAAATCCTTTTAGGGGACACACAGGCAAAATGTTTAAAACACCACTGTCTTCCTACGTTCACTTTAACCATCCTTCTCGTAAGCCCAAACACTGGCATTTCTGTTTCTTCACTATGTAAGAAGAATGGTGAAGTAACTTGTTTTGCATTCATATCAACAAAAGCCAGTGTGACTAACTTCATGCTTGCTTTCAAAAGAGATTTGCATATAATAAATCTTGTAATAAAATATGTCTATACCTGTATTCTGGGCAGCTCAAATAATGGCGGAGAAGAGAACAGATCTCCGGTAGAGAAAGGAAGAAAGAATGTATCAGGAACCGAAGATGGAGCGGTGACTGTAAGTCTGCCCTAAATTTCTGTTTTATTAAAATCATGACAGGGCACCTGGGTGGCTCAGTTGGTTAAGCGTCTGCCCTCTGTTCAGGTCATGATCTCAGGGTCCTTGGATCGAGCCCCGCATCGGGCTCCCTGCTCAGCGGCGAGTCTGCTTCTCCCTCTCCCTCTGCTCCTCCCCCTGCTTGTGCTCTCTCTCTCAAATAAATAAATAAATAAAAATAAAAATAAAATCATGACTTTTTTTCATTGATTAGCCTTTAATCTTGAAATATCTAGGTTTGTTTCTTCTCTATTTCAACTCACTTTGTGTATGATTCAGATGATTTTCCCAAACCTGACTCTTTAATCCCACTGTCAGAAAGAAAGAAAATACAAAGAATGTCCCATAAAAGAACATGTAATAATGTGAAGGTTTGGTCTTCATCAATAAAAGCCAAAATATGGACATCTAGACTTGCAAAATTGCAACACTGTGATTGAAATCTTTGAAATAAAAAAAATCACACAAAAATTCTAAATCCTCATTTCCAAAACATAGATAATTCTTTTTTTTAAAAAAACTGTGGTAAAAACGCATAGCATAAAACTTACTGTCTTAACTATTTTTAAATGTACAGCTCAGGGGTGTTAACTATATTCACGTTGTTGTGTAACAGAGCTCTAGAACTTCTTCATCTTGCGAAACTGAAACTCTGTACCTATTGAACAGCAACTCCTCATTTTCCCCTCCCCATAGCCTCTGGCAACCACCATTCTTTGTTTCTTTCTTTTTTAGTAATCTCTAGACCCAATGTGGGGCTCGAAATTATGACCCCAAGATCAAGAGTTGGATGATCTATGGACCGAGCCAGTCAGGCACCCCTCCATTCTTTGTTTCTATTAGTTTGACCTTTTTAGAGACTCCCTATGAATGGAATCCTAGAGTATTTTGTCTTTTTGTCACTGGCCTATTTCACTTGGCGTAATGTCCTCGGGTACATCCATGTTGTAGCATGTGACAGGATTTCCTTTTTAAAGGCCGAATAGTATTCCATTGCATGTATATACATTTTCTTCACCTATTCATCCATCAGTGGACGTTTAGGTTGCTTTTATCTCTTGGCTGTTGTGAATAATGCTGCAATGAACGTGGTTGTGCTCTCTGTCTCCAAGATCCTGTTTTCAATTCTTATGGATATAGACACAAAAGTGGGATTACTGGATTAGATGGTAGTTCTATTTTTAATTTTTTGAGGCATCTCCATACTGTTTTCCATAGCAGCTGCACCATTTTACATCCTGCTTTAAAGAAAACCACAGGCCCCAGATGGTGTCACTTACGTTAAGGCCCCAAGTCAGTAAATCAAGACTTAATGTCTAACCGGACTACAGTTTCAACCCCCTAGAAATGTAACCTTTAACTGGTCAACATGGGAATTTCCAGGTCAGTACTAGGAAATTTATTGATAAACCCATTCTATTCCCCATTGGAGGGCAACGTTGCCTAAAGCAATGGATTCTAATAATTTCCTTTTCTCCACTTCCTCTCTACCTTTAAAAACTTTTCCTTTTCTGTAGCCCTTTGGAGTTCCCTTCTACTTGCTAGATGGGATGCTGCCCAATCCATGAATTGATTAAGAAAACCAATTAGATCTTTAAAGTTTCCTTGATTGAATTTTTTGCTATTTAACAATCCTCACCAACAGTGCACAGGTTTCCAATTCCTCTACATCCCCATCAACACCTGCTATCTTCTGTGGTTTGATAGTGGCTATCCCAATGCATGTGAGGTGATATGTCATTGTGGTTTTGATTTATGTTTATCTAATGGTTAGTGATATTATACATCTTTTCTTATGCTTGTTCATTATTTGTATATCTTTGGAGAAATGTCTATTCAAGTCCTTTGTCCATTTTTTAATCAGGTTACTTTTATTGTCCTTGTTGAGTTGTAGTTCTTTATATATTCTGGATATTAACCTCTTAACAGATACATGATTTGCAAATATTTTCTTCTTTCTGTTGACCGCTTTTTCACTTTGTTGATTGTTTCCTTTGATGTGCAGACATTTTTAAGTTTGATGAAGTTCGGGTAGTCAATTTTTTTGTTACCTGTGCTTTTGGTGTCATATCTCCAGAAAATCACTGCCAAATCCAATGTCGTGAAGCTTGTCCCTTATGTTTCTTCTAGAATTTTTATAGTTTTAGGTTTTGTGTTTAGGTCTTTATCCATCATGAGTTGGTATATGGTATAAGGTAAGGGTCCAACTTTATTTCTTTGCATGAGGATATCCAATTTTCCCGATACCATTTATTGAAGACACTAATCTTTCCCTGTTGTGTGGTCTTGGCACCTTTGCTGAAGATCATTTGACTATGCAAGGGTTTATTTCTGGGCTCTCTATTCTGTTCCATTGGTTTCTATGTCTGTTTTTAAGCCCAAATGCATTTTTTAATTAACATAATTTTATAACATGTTTTGAAGTTGGGAAATATGAGGCCTCTAACTTTGTTCTTTTTTGAGATTATTTTGCTATTTGGGGTCCTTTGAGATTCCAAATAAATTTTTGGATTTTTTTCTATTTCTACAAAAATGCCTTGGGATTTGATAGGGACCGCCCTTACTGTCCTTTTGAAAAGGCCTTCTTGTCCCTCTCCCCTCTCTCTACCAGGAAACAAGAACTCCAGGCCAGCTCAACCTAGAGTGCAGATTCCCCAGAAGAAACTAGGGGTGCTGGTGAGGGATGCACTAGACTCCCACCCCTTGGTGCTGCCCGTCAGAAATGCAGCACCTCAACCCCTCAGGGTTCACTTGCCAGCTGGTACCTTAGCTGTGGTGTTTCTGGCCATCCCAATGTGCTCTCAGGCTGGTGGCTTCTAGGTAATGTGTCACACAGTAGGACTGTGGATCTCATGATCATGTGTCCATTGTTGTACTTCCTTTGACATAAAATGGGTCCCTTGGTCTAAGGCAATCTATCAGGATTCAGTCAGAGAAGCAGAACCGCTTTGAGTGATAGAGAATAAGATATTGAGGTAGGCAGAATAATGCCCCCTCCCTACCCCCGACCCCAAAGATGTCCATGTCATCATCTCTGGAACCTGTGAATATGGTAGTTTAGACGGCAAAGGGAGAATCAGGCTAGCAAATGGAATTGAGTTTGCTTCTCAGCTGACCTCAAAACAAGGAGATTGTTCTCGATTATCTGGGTAGGCTCAAGGTAGTCACAAGGGTCCTTTAATGTGGAAGAGGGAGGGAGAGGAAGCGGTCCCTGTGATGCCATGTGCAAGGAACTTGAAAACTAATATTGGCATTTATTATAGGGAATAGACCCTCAGCAGTTATGGAAGTTAGTGAAGAATGTTCTGGAAGACTACTAACAGCCTGTGCTTCTGGCAGCAAGCAGGCCTGGCAGTCAGACAGGAGGGCTGGGCGTGAACAGCCTAGCTGCTGTCCCACAGCAAACCAGCGAGGCAAGCTGGCTGCCCCTGTGCCATGATAGATGCTTGCCCCTGCCTTCCACACCGCACGAAATTGCTCTTGAGGCCGAAGCTAACTTGGAACCACGCAGGGAAGGAAATTAGGAAAATGTAACTTCAGCATAGCTACATTGACACAATAAAAGCCTACCACATTCTTAGGGAAAAAAAAATTATATATATATATATATATATATATATATTTATTTATTTATTTATTTAAGAACTTTAAGTGAGTTACTTTAAGTAAGTTCTACACCCCACGTGGGACCCGAACTCATGACCCTGAGATCAAGAGTCGTGTGCTCCACAGACTGAGCCAGCTACACTCTCCTCTGCCCCTTGGGTAATTGTGGGACCGAGGGATTGCCAGGCATGAGTCTCGGTAAAAATGAATTACTGCTCCTCCAGGGCGGAAGTGGCCCCATGGTTGGAGCACAGGCGGGTGATGATGTCACTGTGTAGGGCTCAGCATCACCCGAGGCTGCTGTGAGGCTGGACAGCCAGCCTTGCTGACAGGAGTCCACTCTGTTGGGCCCATGCATCGGTTCTTTCTTGGCTATTCCAGACGCACGTCCCCTGGGCAAACTCTGGGGGCAGCGAGGATGGAGGGTGGTTGACCTCCATGAGAAGAGCAAGCCTGTGCGCTCGCTGGTCCAGTTCCTCCCCGTGGTGGGTGCTCTCTGCTCACCACTGGCTGAAGACATAAAGACCTGCCTCTCCCAGAGACCTCTTTGTCCTTGATTTCCCTCTTTCTCTCATTCGAGGCCCAAGCCATTTGCCAGGATGAATTCATGGGGACAAGGAAAAGCATGTATTCCGAACCCCCTTGTGCAGGGAAGGTATTACATGAGTAATTTCTAGGGTAATATGGAGGTACGAGCGATGTGGGAGCCTCACCAGGAGGCTCTAGCTTCATCAGAGAATAGTCAATTCAAGAACAGAAATAAGGTCAGGAGGTTGGGCTGAGAAGGTACGGATGGGACTGGGGCTTAACCTAAGGGCAACAGAGAAGCATCTGATGTGTCTTTTTTTTTTTTTTTTTTTTTAAAGATTTTTTATTTATTTATTTGAGAGAGAGAATGAGAGACAGAGAGCATGAGAGTGGGGAGGGTCAGAGGGAGAAGCAGACTCCCTGCCGAGCAGGGAGCCCGATGAGGGACTCGATCCCGGGACTCCAGGATCATGACCTGAGCTGAAGGCAGTCGCTTAACCAACTGAGCCACCCAGGCGCCCCTGATGTGTCTTGAATGTTGACTCTGAAGGGCCAGTGACTGAGGGACAATGACCTGGAGGAGGACAGGGAGGAGCAGGGCTAGAGAGGAGGCTGGTGTGTAGTAGCCCAGATGAGGGTGTAGACTAGCAATGAGGCAGTGGACATAGAAATGGGAGGTAGGATGAACAGGACTTGGTGAAGGGTTGGATAAGGAGCAAGAAGGAAGAGTCAGGACACCTCGCAGGGCTCTGGTCTGAGATAAAGTGTGCACCGTGCATCCGTTTCTGGAGGGGCACACAGCAGAGTCGGGGAGGGGGGAGGTTTGAAAGTTCATTTAGTTATCTCTATGTATTGATTTCCTTAGTAAGCGGTGCTAAGGAGAGTAAAGGGCCGAGTCAAAGGCTGTCCTTGTCCTGAAGGAGGGCCCAGCGGATTCAGATGTCAGAATATTCCTGCTTTTTGACCCACTAGTCCTACTCCTGGACGGTGACTCAGGGAAACAATGCTCAAGAAAACAGTGAATCCATTTAAATTCAACATACCTTTTAATTGAGCAATTACTCATAATAGGCCAGGCACCATTTGGCCCGAGGAACTGAAGACAAATGAACACAGCCCCTGACCTCAAGTTGCCCACAGTCCATTGGAAAAGATAAAACAAGCGTGAAAGTAACTGTGATATGAAACATGTGGGTCAGAGCCAGGGGAGAAATGCTGGCAGAGATGTGGGCAGCCGGGCAGACCCCTTGGACAAGCTTGTGCCCCCACAGGATTCAGATGCCCCCCCCAACACCTTCTCCTTGGGCCGGAATTAGATGGGAATTTATTTTTCTGGCTATACAATGTTTGCAATATTAACTCTCTTAACTATTGTTAATGCTAAGGTAATGTACTTAGTATGAATTTCTGTAGGAAGCATTACTTATATTGGTTGAGGGGCTTGGGGGAGCCTAATAGTACTTTTGAAACTTAACATTAGCAGGGTTGCCAGATTAAAAATACAGGACATCCATGGGGTGCGTGTGTGGCTCAGTCAGTTAAGCGTCTGCCTTTGGCTCAGGTCATGATCCCAGGGTCCTGGGATCAAGCCCTGCATCAGGTTTCCTGCTCCGTGGGGAGCCTGCTTCTCCCTCTCCCTCCATCCCTCCCCACACCTCACCCCCCCCCCTCCGCTCCGCTTGTGCTGGCGTGCTCTCTCTCCCTCTCTCAAATAAATAAAATCTTAAAAAAATAATAAAAATACAGGACATTCAGTTACATGTGAATTTCAGATAAACAAATGAATGTTTTAGTATAAGGATGCCCCCAACATTGCATGGGACATAAACTAAAAAGGTATTCGTTGTTTATCTGAAATGACAGATGGGACATAAAGATGACCTCTACGTGTTTACGTGGTAGGAGTCATTTAGAAGAGCTCAAAGAGGGAATGATACACTTTTATACTAAAACACTTGTAATAATCTTTCTATAAGTAAAATGCCAGAGTATTCAAAGCATTATGCAACCAAAACAATTTTTTTTTCTTTTTCTTTTTCTTTTTTAGTATAAGTATGTCCCATGCCGTGTTTGGGGAAAAAAACCTATTCATTGTTTATCTGAAATTCAAATGTAATTCCGACTTGACTGGGTGTATTTTTATTAGCTAAATCTAGCAACTGAAACCATACGCAGTCTTTAGCTGCACATTGTCCTCTTCCTGTTTCCTCATGACACGCTCAGCTGCTTAAGAATCTAAGATACCAGCAAGTTGTGAACCCAAACAGGGATTTGTCCTCACCTAGTGGTGGACCCAGTCAACGTCTGTACCTTCAATGCCCTGCTTAATCACTTACGCAACACCTACCGAGCTACAGAGTCAAAAAAAAGTCTTTGCTTGCCATTTAGCAGAAGGGGCTGTATCGAGGCAAATTGCTCTAAAATCTCTCTTAGGCTGCACCCTAGACGAATGTGCGGGTACAGAGGGTCACAAAGATGACTTCTACATGTTTAAGAGGTAGAGGTCTTTTAGGAAGATTTCAGACTGGATGATCTAACTCTTTATCCTATAAAAGTCATAATCTTATCTTTTTCTAACTAAAATTCCAGACTGTTAAAACAGTATGAGATTTGGGACTATTCTATTTGTTGTTATATTTAAGGACTAACTCCAATCCTCTGGGAAAACGGACTATCTTTCTACTTGATAGGCAAATGTTTTTCTCATTCATTCATTCATTCATTTTTTTCCCTCAGCTCCTTCCTCTCTTGAAGGAGGTAGGAAGTTTTGGGGAGGACCGGGGGTGAGGGGCAGTGAGATTCACCGTGAGGACAGTGTAATTAATTTTTTAAAAGATTTATTTATTATTTTAGAGAGGGGGGAGGGGCAGAGGGAGAGAGAGAATCTTAAGCAGACTCCGCATTCAGCACGGAGCCTGACACGGGCTTCGATCCCAGGACTCTGAGATCATGACCTGAGCGGATATCAAGAGTCAGATGCTTAACCGACTGAGCCATCCAGGTGCCCCAAGGACAGTTTAATTTAAACCAGCTACTGACAGCAACAATCTATTTTCTCCCTCTTCCCCAAACCTGTTTTTTCTATCTACTCTGCCAATTTTTTTTCTCCTTCATCAGTTACTACCTCATCCACAAGATATCCTCTGCTAGAATGTGAGTCCCAAGTGGGATGGGCCTCATGAAGGGTAGGAAACTGGTATATTTTTTGCATGAAAGGCATCAAATTCTCTTCTTGCCTTTTTCCCCTCAGGTGAGGGAAAAGATACTCCTATTTTTCCTCCATCAATATAAATATCCCATCACAAATACCCACATATATTTGTGTGGTCTACATATGTAGAATTCTTGTGGTCACCTAAACCCAAGAAAAAGTGCAGTGAGAAGAAACTGGATGTTACTGGTACTTGTTAAGTAACAGGGCAGTCCTTGGGCATCAGAAATGTATTCATTAGTATTTACTTCCTTGTTCCTTTTGAAAAAAAATTTGAGGAAGCTTATTAAAAAGATTATTGAAGGGTCCCCAGCCTGAATATCAACTGTGTTCAGTATCAGAATAAATGTTTCCAGATAGGGGCGCCTGGGTGGCTCAGTGGGTTGAGGGGTCCGACTTGGTTTTGGCTCAGGTCATGATCTCATGGGTCATGAGATCGAGCCCTACATGGGGCTCCATGCTCAGTGGGGAGTCACTTGAAGAATCCTCTCCCTCTGCCCCTCCCCCTGCTCTCTCTCTAAAATAAATATTTAAAAAAAAATTTTATTTATTTGACAGAGAGAGACACAGCGAGAGAGGGAACACAAGCAGGGGGAGTGGGAGAGGGAGAAGCAGCCTCCCCACTGAGCAGGGAGCCCGATGTGGGGCTTGATCCCAGGACCCTGGGATCGTGACCTGAACCAAAGGCAGATGCTTAACGACTGAGCCACGCAGGCGCCCCATAAATAAATAAATCTTAAAAAAAAAAAAAAAATGTGTCCAGATGGCAGGAGAGATCAATTTACAGGTGGGATTGGGGAGTGTCCTTAGAGATTTCTGAGTTCGTTCTGAGACGAGAGATTTGCAAAAGGCAGGCAGTTTAGTTCAGAAAAGCAGAGTATGCAAGACTTTTATCAAGGCTGTGCTCCACCCAAGCTTTAAATTGAGGTTGTGAAAAGGCAAAGAGCAAGCGAATGAGCTCCCTGTCCAGGACCCGTGGGACAGGACGGCTGTGGTAGTGCCTTTGGGATACTCAACGCAGGACGTCGCAACGTTTGGCCCGGGCATCTGCCCACTCTGCTGGGAGTATCTTGTAAAAGCATGAGTTGTAGTGACTTTTGTACATGAAAGTTTATCCAGTCTAAGCACGACAACAACAAAATCAAAGACTTTTGGCCCCGGTGTTTATTATATAAAATTGTTCACAGCAATAGGGTTTAAGACAAAAACACAAATACAAGTTGACTGCATAGAAACACTGAACACATTGGTTATGTCCTTCCGCAACTCAACCAACATACGAACACGGTCAGAAGCACCCATTTGGTTCAAATTGTGGATTTCACACATTCGATAATTACTTTCCACGCAACCTCCATGAGCGAGGCCCTGCACTGCTGCAGATGCTGGGGATACGACCATGAATAAAAGAAGGTCCTTGTGCTCAGAGAGCTTCCAGTCTTGTGGGGGCAGACATATACCAGACAAAAAACAAATACATAACATGACAAGTAGTCACAGGAAGGAGAGGAAGGAAGGAAGGTTTCTGTACACAGAATTCTTAAGAGCAATTTGGGGCTGCTTTTTAAAGGTCGCAGGTTGGGGGAAAAGATACAAACCCTAAATTATATTTAAAAAATAACTTTATAGGTTGTAAATTTCTGGTCAGATTCTAAAGTTCATAGCTCTGAGCAGCGTTTCTAATTTTCGAATTAGAATCTATACTAGTAAGTAAGTACTTTATGGCTATCCTAATGGAATGACCCACATATGTGAGGGCAAGGGTAGATATAAACACACATGTGTTTACACACCCATGTCACTATTTACATGTATATTCACCTATACTAGAGATTTCTGGCTGTAATGATAAATGTAACTGATTATATTCAGCCTCGCCAAGAACTATCAACATTGTATTTCTGAGGCAGTTTCCTGGTGCTCCTAAGTACAGGATGTTTCCAAATAAACTATTCTTCAGAAAGAACACTTATCATATCTTACAAGGAAGCACCTCCTGATTATGCTACACGTACATGTAGACCATCATGAAGAATGGAAAGGAACTGCATTTTCATGTCTAGAAGACAAGGCAAAAATGAGGGGTTTTTGTTCACTGCTGTTGAGACGTTTGTTCACTGAAAATCACAGAGGGTCTTCAAACCTGAGGACATCAAACTCCCACATGCTAGGGACCTAACCATTCCACTGGTGTCTTCTGATTGTAATGTGTAAGTTTCCCCTCCTCCACGCCCCGCAGAGGTACATCCCGTGTAAAGCAACTTTCTCCCTGGGCCTGGGTGCTGGACGGGACCACTATGTCAGCACGGGTCGAGAGCCAGGGCTGGCGCAGGGGTCCTAACACGGTCCCAATCTCCTCTGTAAAGAAGCAAATTTCCAGAGACGGGGCCTCTACAAATAGAGGGCCGACCCAGAAGATCTGCCTGAAACTTGGTGTCTCCGTTCAGAAAGATCAAAAGGGGAGTGTGTTTGAGTCACTTTAGGGATTCTCCAGCAGAGACCTGCGTCTCCCAGGGGCCTCCCCGATCCCCGCTATCCTCTGCTGGAAGCCGGGGCTGTGGGTCCAGGAAAGCACACGGTGTGCTCCGTGGAGCCGCCTGAGAGCGGCTGCCTTCCACCTTTTCTTCCCCACAGATGAACCTGCGGTGTCAGCAGGGACGACGACAGCAATAATACTGGCCTTAGGTTACGTACGTCCCAGCGCGCTGTGTTGCTGCATCTCCCTTCCCTTGGGAGGCCACCAAAATTCCTAGACTTCCTTCCTACGAAGGGTCTCCATGACTAATTTAGGAATGCACTCCAGGTGGCCGTTGAAAGACATGATATAATTCTCAAAATGAGGTTTCCCCCCCAGTTACACTTTCTTCCTTACGTTGATAGTAAACGTTCACTTTCTTGAGTGTATGTAAGCGAAGAAGGGACACCTGCATGTCCCACATGGGACAGAGAAGCTGGCCCGGTTCAAAACATGACACGGATAAATTATATGCCAATTATATCTCAATAAAACTGAGAAAGGAAAAAAAAACAACAAAAACCAAGACACAGATGAGCAACCCCACAGTTAATTTAATAATTAAAAGCTGATTAGACGCATTACTCTTATTTTTCACGGAAGCCACCTGCTTTTCTCCCACTGAATGATTCTACTACTTACTCTGTCTGTTCTATCAGGAGCATTTTCTGGTCCCAAGGCTTCCTGCATACACTGTGACTAACCTCTACATACTCCGTTATCTTAAAATATCATAATAACTTCTCTGATTAGACAGTTGTCCCTTTCTCTATCACTTCACTGACTGCAAATTCGAATCAGAAGCTACTGTTCTACTAGGCTGGGAATTAGGTTGTGAGTTAGGAAGTATTAATGTATAGGAAAAGATGACCTGGCTTGAATCCTAAACCACAGAAGGGAGAGGTGACTGTGATGTAGGAGCCAAGGTTTTGGGGACACGTGGACAGGGTTCCCCCTGAAAATTGTAAGGATCACATTTCTGGCACCTGCAGACGTTTTCTAGGGTAAGCTATTTTACAGAGAACCAGTGGTAATGGTATCCGGCTTTTCTCGAGAAATTTCCCAAGGGCCTACACTTCGGTGTCCAAAGTGTCTAAATACCTCCTGAAAAATCCTGAACTGTAACACTGAGAATGGAGGACGAGTCGGCGACACGGACAGCCACAGGCTCTCGGTGACGATGTCAGCCGACAGGAACACAGTGACCCTGTGCTTCGCCACACGGCTGTTAGCACAACAACACTTGAGATGTCATCAGAGACACAGAGAACATTTTCTGGATTTCACTCATTTCATCAGGCAGGTCCAGTGACAGGTCTTTCAAGGGTCTGCGCGCGGAAAAGAATAGAGAGAACTTCTGTCCCACGGACAAGTACTTGCCTGCATTTTCAGACCAGTGACCCAAGACGTTTTCCCTCCCCAACAAGCCGGGATCCTCTGCATAGTTACGGGGCGAAGCGAGAACCCAGGCTTCAAGCGCGGCTCCCACAGGACTCCCGAGTGTTCTAGAGCTCGCTTCTGGTCACTCGGTTTCCTGGTGCAGGAATTCTTCGCTGAATTTGCTTCCACTGCTTTCATCTTCATTAGAATAGTTTCCCGAATCTTGACTGGTTTGGGAATTATATTTTTTGTGCTCTCCATCGGTTTGGTTAGTTTCTTCTACTGCCGTGATAGTGTTTGTGTTTTCAATTATAAAACATCTTTCCGTTTGTTCCTCGGAAGTGAGAAGGAGGAGATTCCGGAGCGGTTGCTCAGAGAAATACTAATTTAAAAAAAGGGGGGAAGAATAGGAACAGATTGTTTAAAATAACGACAGTTTTTAGTTCCAACGGCTTCAGTTTCTTACATCCACTACCAAGAAAACCAGTGGTAATGGTTTATATTAATAAACTTATTAAAAACCAGCTAGGAGCTATCGACTGCCATCTAATGTTTAGAATAAGCCCCTCACTAGTGAGGTCCCGTGCCTCTTGGCACTGTCTTGGGGCAGGTACATGAAGAGGACCCAAGATGGGGCACAGGGGGCTGGTGAGCACGGGAGAGTGAAGGAAAGGGGTGCGCACTGGGACTGTGGAGAGTTTCTTTTGAAACTTTATAGCATAACGGCATTTGCTCAAGTTCTCTCTCTCTCCTTTTTAAAGAAATTATTTTTTTGAGATTTTATTTATTTATTTGACAGAGAGAGACACGGAGAGAAGGGAACACAAGCAGGGGGAGTGGGAGAGGGAGAAGTAGGCTCCCCGCGGAGCAGGGAGCCCGATGCGGGGCTCAATCCCAGGACCCCGGGATCATGACCTGAGCTGAAGGCAGATGCCTGACGACTGAGCCACCCAGGCACCCCTGCTCAAGTTCTCTTAAGTGACCTGCTTAACTTCACAGAGTTAACATATGCAAACATACTGTAGCTGATTGACAGTTCATGTTCGGGTCTCGCTAGCTCCAAAGCCGGAGCTCCAAGCGATACTCCCAAGGCAGGCAACCCGAACCCCCGCCCTAGGTGGACACACCATCCCCAGGCAGGGTCCTGGGTTTAGGTCTTTGTCATTTAGTGCTTTCATTAGATATGCCAACCTCACAGAGGGGGCCAAACAGGAGCCTGTGAGGTGTCCCGAAAGGAGACTCATATTTATGTTCTGTGATGTCATCCACAGGATGCCCTGATGAGGATGCTGTACGCTTTGGGTGAATAGCCAGCTTTTCAATGATAAAACAGATGCCAAGGTAGCCAAACTGAAGAAAAATATGAGATTAAGGACAAACCTTACAATTCCATGTTATATGATATTAAATGACTGTTTCTAAAGCCAATTTACTGAAAGTGAAGAAAATATCCCAGTCTGTATATTTTCTGGATATCAAGAAAATGCATATATTCTGTGGAAATCAAATATATTTCCCATTCGTTTTAAGAAAAATTCACCCACTGACAAAGAAAAGTCACATACCTCATCAATAGTGGAAGGAGGTTTACTTGACGGAAAGAACACATAACTGATACATCTAAAGAGAAGTTTCATGACATAGATGACAACCGGGATGGAAAACAACGCAGCACAAACTCCAGCTATGAGCCAGGTTTTGGAAGTATTTCCTAAAAATAAGTAAGTGACGTTAAGTTTCAACATAGATCTCGACACACAAATATGTTCACAATGCTGACAGTTTAGGTGGATGAAATGTAGCTATGTGAAAGGAAATATAAAAATCTATGAAATGATATACCCTTAGAAATATTTCTGGTAACATGGGGCATACAACAGCTGTAGGCAATGCGTTCCCTTTATCTCTCTATTTATAAGTAGGCTCCATGCCCAAGGTGGGGCTGGAACTCATGACCCCGCGATCAAGAGTCACACGCTTTACTGACTGAGCCAGCCAGGCATGCCTCCCACCCCCTCTTTTTAGGCAATGCATTTCCATTTAAAGAGTGGCCCGGCAAGGTGAAGGATGCAATGCTGACATTTAGCTCCCAGCGTGCGAAGTGTTCTCTAGCACTTCCTGATACAGAGCTAGCATAATTAAAACCATTCCGTGACTAATCAGCATCTGCAAGTCAACACCGCAAACTGTAAAATACACAATGGGACTTAACCATTCCCACAGAACAAAATTCACAATTGAACTAATGAAGTGATTCCCACATGATAATTATATTAAGAATTATGTAAAGAAAAAACCCCAAAACCACCTAAAATAGTCTTATTAAATGTTAAAAGAGTAATTATTAAAGGCAATTTAATTATGTGCATATTGAATGAAATACAATATTCAAAAACACTGAACTGCGCATTAAAAATATTTTCTAAAACCGAAGGACTTAGCCTGAAGGTCTACTTTTGATTCATATAGCTCATGAAGAAAGTATTCTCTTTATGCTTTTGTAGTAAGAAGGAAATATTTTACAATTTCCAGTGAATTTGAATTATTTTTTGAAAGTCCAGTTACGTTAAAAAAAAAAAAAAAGAGATATAATGGAAGATTCTGACCTGGTTTTGTTTTCTCACACACAATATCGCTAAAAACACTGCTTTTATTCCACTTTTCTTCCTGAATGAGCACTCTGGCTTTGATACAGTACACAGTCAGTGGTTTCAATTTAGGAAAAGTAAAATCCGTTCTATTCTCTCGAATTTTTCTCTATAAGAAAATAAGTAGATCATTGATAAAATTTAGTCACCTTATGAAATCAGATAGGGAATGTCAATTTCCTAAATTCTCTAAAAATTCAGTATAAGACTGGCCTCTCCCAACCACTTAGTTGGTGTATGTTTAAGAAATACACATTTGTTTTGGACAACACATTACGACCCAAGTCAAACTTAAAAATGCTGCTTCCAAAAAGGAATTATGACATATTCCTAAGACAACTCTAATTTATAAGTACCTGTTGATTTGGTTTAATTGCCGTTGTATTTCCTCTGCTCGGTGGCAGAATATTTAGGAGCGGGGGCTCTGGCCTTAAATTGCCTGTATTAGGGTTATTGCTTATAGCTATGTGGCCTTAGGCAAGTTGTTTCTTTTCTCTCGGCCCTATTTCCAGATCCATAAAATGAGGACAACTACTGCTCTTCCCTGCAGTAGTCAGCTATCACCACAATAATATCGTGTAACAAATCACAAAATAATGACAACAAAATAACGTCATGCAATGTCACATCATATAACAAAACATCCTGTGGCTCAAAACCCATTTATTTTTCTCACTCACGCGTGTCCTGACTGGCTAAGGAGCCCATACCGAGGCCGTGGGTCCTCCCCAGGTCCCTCATCCTCCTTGGACCCAAACCAAGGGCAGCATGCTTTCCTCTTGGCAAACGAGAGAAGCCCAAGAGCCGAGCCAAACCGTCCTCACATCACAACCACCCACACTGTACTGTTTGAAGCCCGGCATCAGGGAAGCAATAAGAGCTACTCCATCCCAAGTGTCTGCCGAACGATTTAATCAGGCAGTCTGGCAGGACTGTTTTGAAGAATGACCAAGACAATTCATGTAAATTACCACAGCACCTGATGCATAATAAGCTTTCAATAAATACGAGTTGCTATTATGATTGTAATTACTGACAGGATACGAAGGCAACTGATATTATTTAATCTCTACGATCTGTCAAGCGGTGTGCTAAGTGTTTTCATATATTACCACATTTTAAGATTTTTTTTTTTTTTTTAATTTTTAAGTAATCTCTACATCCAACGTGGTGGGGCCCGAACTCACAACCCTGAGATCAAGAGCTGCACGTTCTACTGAGTGAGCCAGCCAGGCACTCCTCTTATGTTACCTCATTTTAAACCTCATAAACATCCTTTAAAAAAAAATGGAGTTACTATGACTCCCACCACTTTAGAGAAGAGGAAAGAAAACCTCAGAGAGGTAAAGCACCCTGCCTAAGGTTACACAATTTGGTGGCTTGAGACACAAATACAGGTTTTTCCTGATGTAAGGACAACTGAGAACTGACTGTAATTCTCAATGGGCTAAATTATGCTTTGGTTACAGGGTGTTCAGATAGTTAAAAGGAAAGTAGCCAAGTCATTATAATTTTCTTAGATTTCCAACAGAAAATAAAGTCAGGTTACAGAATTTATCCACCCAACTACACAAGATTTTTCAAGGTTGATTCCTTGATTGTAATTCCACAGGCTAAAGAGATCTAGAATCATGTGCATTATCCGATGGTGTGTACTGCTTTTGTCCGTGGTTTTCTAGTGTTTAAACCCGTGTTTCTTGACTCTTTTTCATGACTCCCCCTGCCAAGAAGCCTTTTCAGAGGACTGTTTTCAAATCCTTCCTCTGCCATGAAATTGAATAGTAAGGAACAGGATTTTGTGCGGCAAAGCTGAACTCTGGAGGCATGCTTTCCTCTCGGAGTGCCACAAACCACTGGACCATCTGAGATTTTGCCCCCTCGGAGGTACCCTGCCCGCAGGGCATGGCTGGCAAAGTCTGGAGGTTTTTTGGTCGTCTCCACTGGGAGGCAGTGCACTGGCCACCAGCCAGAGAGGCTGCTAAGCATCCTATAATGCACAAGACAGCTCCCACAGCGAAGAATTATCCAGTCTGAATGTCGCCGGTGTCGAAAAACTCTGGTTTAGATAAATACCCAGGAATCATGTTAAAAGCGCAAATTTCTGAGTTCCATCCAAGAGATTCTGATTTGAGTAGTAAGAGGCGCGGGGATCCGAATGTTAACCACACCTGGATGCCCAGATGCAGGTGATCCATAACTACGTCGTAAAACAGGGAGAGATGCTAATATTCTTCATGTTGTCATCACAGTCTTAATGCTTAAAAATTTCCCTAAAATTTTTTTTTTTTTTTAAAGATTTTATTTATTTATTTGAGAGAGAGAGAGAGTGAGGGACAGAGAGCATGAGAGGCGGGAGGGTCAGAGGGAGAAGCAGACCCCCCGCTGAGCAGGGAGCCCGATGCGGGACTCGATCCAGGGACTCCAGGATCATGACCTGAGCCGAAGGCAGTCGCTTAACCAACTGAGCCACCCAGGCGCCCAAAAATTTCCCTAAAATTTTAACTTCAAACTTTGTTTCCCCAAAATCCTAGTTACAACCCTACATTATAGATTAACATCACATAGTTGTTTTTTTTTTTTACCTCAGCATTTGAAGTGTTTTCAAAAAATACAATTTCATAAATTAGTGGGTAATGATGGTTCACAGGCTTGCTTTCAGACTCTTCTGGAGCGCTGATATAGACCCGCAGGGAAACATCGTTAGTGGATTTCATGGTAATGACTGGAGGAAACAGGGTAACTAGGAAAAAAATGTACAGGCACAATGTTCAACTTGGAAAAACAATATTAAGACTCTGTACCAAATCAGAGAAGCACAATCTGAAGAAAAAACTACTGGCTTACTTTGTAATTGAGTATCAAATTTTTCTTCGTTAGACCAAACAGATGTGGTATTTCCATCCGATGCTCGAACACGGATAAGGTAAATTCCTTTTCGGAAAGTATTTTTGGGAAAGACACACTGTGTAGTTTGGACATTTTCACAGTTTGGTATTTGTTTCCATTTACCTGAATTGTCCCCAGGAATCTTTTTTAAATAGGCACTTTTAAGACAAAAAAAAAATATTACAAACATAGTAATTCAATAAATATTTATGAAATACTTAGAATATGCTAGACACAGTTAGGGGTTAAGGTTACAGAGGGAAATAGTCTCCACCCTCAGGAAGCTCACAATACAGTGCAAGAGACACACATACAACACAAAGAGAACCAGAGCCCTTGCTCCGGGGTATGACAGAGCATTACTGTGCCAGAGCTGACCAGAGCCAGCACACCAAGAACCACCGCTGAATTTTCTGGAATGCTGCGAGCCAGTTTTTAAAAGCCATTACTATAAATTAAATTACATAAACTTACAAATAAACAGACTGCATTAAAAATAAAAATACTCAGGGCGCCTGGGTGGCTCAGTTGGTTAAGCGACTGCCTTCGGCTCAGGTCATGATCCTGGAGTCCCGGGATCGAGTCCCACATCGGGCTCCCTGCTTGGCGGGGAGTCTGCTTCTCCCTCTGACCCTCCTCCCTCTCATGCTCTCTGTCTCTCATTCTCTCTCAAATAAATAAATAAAATCTTTAAAAAAAATAAAAATAAAAATAAAAATACTCAGAACTCTTTTTTTTTTTTTAAATTTATAGCTGGCAGGTCAGAAGCACAGGCGACAAGTTGCATCGAAACTCATTTTGTCCTAATTATTTTATTACATTTTATTATCTATGCTCAAAACTATCTATGTCTATCGTATCTCTGTGGTGGAAATACTCTTTAACGGGGTCCTCCTGTGCATTTCTCCCTAATGCCATGTTCAGTGACATCATGTTGAAAGGGACCACAGTAGGTGTATTTATATCATGAAAACTGGCAAGCGCTACGAATAAGGCTTTTTTTTTCTTTCTGGAAAGCCAGCTGTGAAACATATTACCCAGACACCGATGGGTAAGTGTTAAAATGGAGATATACGCCACAGTGTGGTAAGAGCAAGTCTACACAGAATATGGACACTTAACTGAGCCTGGAGAGGTCCAGTAAATTACTCAGTAACCAACAGCTCAAAGCAACTCAGTTCAGGCCTGGAACTACAACAGCCTCCCTAACTGGTTCCTCCGTCTTTGGTGTCTCTGTGGTCCACATACAATGTGGCCATCTTCACCCTCCTTGAATTACAGACCTCATGTTACCCACCCCTCAATGCAAAATTCTAAATGGCACCCAAATGCCTGATCTCAACCCAGCCTAGGTATTCAATTTTCTCATTGTTCTCCTGCGCCCAAATGTTCAACCGTTCTCAAGGTGGGGCTTCTCCCACGTGGTAGGAAAAATTCCAAGATGGCCCCCAACGGTCCTTGTGACACCCTGAGCAGAGGGACCAGCCAAGCCAAGCCTGGTCCCCCGACCGGAAGTCACTGGGAGGTAACAGCACTCTTCAAGCCGTTATTAAATGTGTGCTAATTTGTTACAGAGCAATAACACCCCCACCCCCGACCTTAACCTAATTTTCAATCTCTTTGTAGCTGAGCTTCCCTTGTGCTGTAGCTCCGCCTAACATGCCCTCTCGTGTCCAATTTTAAAATATATGATTCACCAGTGAAGGCCTTGTTCACATCTCATCTCCCTCCACGTGGCTTCTTCGGTCTCTCCAGCCCCATCCACCTTTACATGTTCGATTTCTGTCACCCTTATAATTTGCAGAGCTCTCCTCAGCCCCAAAGCACACCTCACTATGCCACCTCAGCTACCTGCTTTGGATTCTAGGAACCACGTGTTGTATTGCTGTACCTTTACCATCCCTTCAGTGCTTCGTATGGTGTGCTGAGTACCCACAAAACTTCGAGAACCGCCACCGGAAAACCCCTACTCCTCTCTAGTCTGTGGCGTTAGTACTTAGCATACTTCTGAGAGTGATGTTCTGGGTCAGTCAGAGTCTATGGGCATGCAGGCACGGGAATGCGTTTCCATTGTGCAACTAACACGGAAGGACAGAGAGAATTCACCAGTGCAGTCCCCATTTCCCTTCACCCTCAGTTCACTTCCTGTTTCTCTTCCTCCTCTCACTCTTCCTTTCCTGCCCTTGCTATCCTTGCCTCTGGTCCCTCTATTCCTCAATATAGCTTTCTTACCCACCCCCTTCCTCCCCACAACCCGCTCCTCCTTCCACTGGATTCGCCTCTTTATCCCCTACAACTTTCCAGCCAACATGAACTATAGGCAATTCTCAACCACTTCTGCGGGGCTGAGACATTATCCACGGTTCTGTCCAGCTTTCTTCATTTCCCACTGAAGTGATCACTAAAAAAATCTGTCAAAACCACTAACATTGTCAAGAAAATGGGAAGGCTAAAATAGGAAATAAGACAGACTGGACTGAGATCATTCCAAGGACTCATGGAAAAAGTGAGTTCTGAAGAAAAGCTCAGGGTCATGTGTCAAGTAGTCCAGATTGGGGAAATAAGACATGCAACGAGAAGCACACTTGAAAAAAAAAGAAAAAGAGCCAGTAAGTACATGAGATATTATTAAATATGCCCCTATGATAACAAATGAAGCAACCAAGGCCAAAAGAGATTAAGGGATTAGCTCAGTGTCACCCAGTTAGTTAACAGCAGAGCAGGGACCAGAATTAAATATCCCGTTTCCAATATGGGATAATCACCTCAAGCAGTCAGCCTCTGTGCCTGGAGCTGTAGGGGCTGAAGTGGAGTGAAAGGAACCATAATAAACTGGGCAAAAGGAAACTCATGGAATAGAACTTACTGGAGCCACTGAGCTTGAAAAGTCACATTTTCATATGTATAATCCCATTTAAGAACATAGATGTGATTTTTAGCATCAACTTGAATATTTTCTGGTGGAGGCAGTTTATTTTCAACTAGAAGACAAAGAATACACAGAAAAGCATACGTTGTTACTTTAGTGAGATAAGACATGGTAAGAATTCTTTTTTTTTAAATTCTATTTATTTATTTTTAAAGAGTATTTATTTATCATTTGAGAGAGAGCAAGAGAGAATGAGCACGAGTGGGGTGGAGGGGCAGAGGGACAAGGAGAAGCAGACTTCCCCCTGAGCAGGGAGTCCGATGTGGGGCTCGATCCCAGGACCCCTGGGGATCATGACCTGAGCCGAAGGCAGACGCTTAACTGACTGAGACACCCAGGCGCCCCCATGGTTAAGAATTCTTCTTAACAGCATGGGCAAGAAAAGAAAAAGGCTTACGTGTTATCAGGGGGTAACAGCTAAGTGAGTTACGAATGGTGTACATTCACACAATGTGATAACATGCAGCCATTTAAAAGAACGTGATGGGGCACCCAGATGGCTCAGTCTGTTAAGCGTCTGACTTTGGCTCAGGGTCCTGGGATTAAGCCCTGCATCGGGCTCCCACTCAGCGGGGAGTCTGCTTCTCCCTCTCTCCCTGCCACCCCCCGACCTGCTCGTGTTCTCTCTCTCTCAAATAAATAAAATCTTAAAAAAAAAAAAGAACGTGATAGATCTGTATATGCCAACATACAAAGAGATCCTCAACGTAGTAGGTTAAACAAGCAAGTTGTAAGATCGATCTAGCAGGATCCTATTTTTTAAATTCAAATACCAAAACTAAGACACTATATACACGTCTGTGTGTATGCTTATAATAAACCCTGACAGAAGCAGGAAAGAATATGCACAAACTACCAGCAGGGCTAACTGTTGGTAAATGGTACTGGGGATAAGGAGGCAGGAGAGGAAAACTTTACTTTAAATTCTCCTGTATGTTTAATTTTAAAGACAAAGCATATTAAATTTATGATTAAAATAACAAACAAATCTAAGCTCCTAACCTCTGACCTTAATTATTGGCAAGAGGTCACTGACAAAATTTATCAGGATGCTTTCACATTTTAACATTTGACACTTTTTATAAAGGTGTACTTTTTGGAAGACTAACTATTCCTCTAGCAACTGCTTTCCCCCTTTTGTGGATTCTGAGCAAATAAAAGTAGTTTTTGTCATTAGAAAATATTTAGACTTTTAGACAGAACTTTCATTACTGCTTACTTGAGACAAAAATCCCAATTACTGTGACTTTTTTTTTTTTTTGCTTATGTAAATGCTATTATTTTTGTTTTAATATCTATTAAGATATCATATAAACTTCAGCAACCAAGAGGAAAACTGCCAGAATTAATAGATTGCCCATCTGTATAAAAGTTACTGAATCTAAAGCACAACTTTTTCCTTACCTGTGGTCTTTATACAATACACAGGACTATAGACACCAGTTTTTCTCGGCAGAAGTCTTGCTTTAACTTTTAAGCAATAAGTGGTCTCTGGTGAGAGTTTATAAATTTTATCTCTGGGGTAAACAGTTTTAGTCCTTCTCTATAATAAAAGAAAAACAGAAGTCTGCTCTTTAAAAAAATATAAGGTCAAACTTTAGGACAAATTCATGTCCTTTTTCTCTCACTTTGAACAATGGTAAGAAGAATGCTTACTTCTCCACTTGAAGAGTTTTTCCAGATATCTAAGCTGTAGGTGAAGCTTGAGCTATCCAGAGCCCACATGCCACGATCTTTTGTTCCAGGTGGGGAGATGTTTATTATTATTGCCTTATCTTCAGCTTCTAAATGTACTTTTGGGGGACCAATTTGAGCTGTAAAAAAATGAACACGTTTACTATATAACTTCATTAATACAGGGTCGAAACATTCATTCAGCAAATAATTCTGAGCACTTCCTATATGCCTGGCAGAGTAACACAGGGCAAGTCCTTCACGGCGCTTATATTTTAGTGGGGGATATGGCCATAAACCCCAAATAGACAAATACATATAATGTCGTGTGTGCTGTGAGGAAAAATGAAATAACACAGAGGAGAGAGGATGGTGGCAAGATCTGTTTCAGATAAGTTAGTCAGGAAAAGCCTCCCTGCGACATTTGAGCTGAGGCCTGAATAACGTGAGGGAGTCAGTCAGGCAAATTATCTAGGGAAAGAGTATTCCGGCAAGGTGGGAATGCGCTTCACATTTTCAAGAGACAATAAGGAGGCTCCGGTAGCTCCGAGAAGCAGCTAGAAGCCAGATAACAAAGGAAGAGCTCTGTAGTTAGCTTCGGGACATTGCTGGAGGGCTGAGATCCGAGGAGTGCCATGCTGTGATTTACGTTTTGGAAAGATCACCTTAGTTCAGGCACGAGGAAGCAGGGAGGCCAGGAAGAAGCTACTGCAGTAGCTCAAGAGACCAGCCTTGCTGGTCGCAGGGGTGGACGTGAGAAGGGATCCGCTTCGGGATGTACCCTGAAGATGGACCATTCAGAAAGTATTGACAGACCGGATGCAGGGCATGAGGAAAACTGATGCCAAAGAGGACTCCAAGACTCTTGGCCTGAGCAAATAAAACAGGTGCTGTCCATAGCAGGGATGAAAAAAACTGCAAGAGGAGCCGGTTTTGAGGGGGAAATCAAGAGCTTCGGTTGACCAGATGACTTAGACAGGCATGCAGAGATGCCTGTTGAGAGAGTTGGTGATACAGTTTAAAGTAAGGGGAAGGAGTGGGGCTGGAGATGTAAGTCTGGGCTTTTCTCAAGAGCACACAGACAGGATTGAAAGCCGTAAGATTCCCAGTGGACCGAGTGTAGAAAGAGAAGAGGTCCGACACCCCATCTCCGCAGCAGTCTGGCACTGACGGGTCCGGGGGCCAGGAAAAGGGGGCAAAGGAGGGACAGATGGGCAGGAGGAGAGCTGGTGGGGAGCAGGGCCCTGGAGATCCAGAAGTGGAAGGGTTTCAAGTGGTAACCCTGGTGCTACCCAGGAACTGAGCCAGACGAGAGCTGGGAACTCGGGCATTGAGGAGGTCACCAGAGTCCTTGACAAGAGTGTTTTCTGTGCAGCGAGGAGGAACGGAGCTCGAAGGCACAGGGCCACAGAGAAGCGCAGAGAGGGACAGAGATCATTCTTCTCGCGAGTTCTGACAGAGGGCCGGGGTTCCCAATTGTTCTGGTCTCTGGAGCCCATCACACTCAAAGAAACCGAGGGTCTGAAAGAGCTTTTGTTTATAGGGATCATGTCTTTCACCATTTAGCATACTAAACATTAAAACTGATAACATTTTCAAGTATTAATTCATGAACAGATAATAGTGGTAAACCCATTGCACTGTAACAAATATTTGTTCTAAAAAAAAGAACTACATTTCCCAAAACAGACGTAGCAAGAAGAGTGGAGCTGTGTCACATCTTGTCCCAATTTTGTTAATGTCCGGCTTAAACAAAGAAGACAGATGTATCTCCCGCTTGCTTCTGCCAAGTCAGTCAGTCAGTCGGTCTCCCTCTCACCCATCAGCCTCCGAAAAACTCCAGTGTATACTCAAGACAGAATGAAAAGGAAGGGGCAGATAAGTCTTAGAATTATTATGAAAACAGTTGGGCTTTATTTTTTATTTTTTTAAGGAATTTTTATTTATTTATATGACAGAGAGAAAGAGCGCACAAGCAGATGGAGTAGCAGGTAGAGGGAGAGGGAGAAGCAGGCTCCCTGCTGAGCAAGGAACCCAATGTGGGATGAGATCATGAGATCAGAGATCAGAGATCTCTGAGATCATGAGATCATGAGATCAGAGATCAGAGATCATGAGATCAGAGATCATGACCTGAGCCAAAGGCAGTCACTTAACCAACTGAGCCACCCAGACCCCCCGCCCCCCTTTTTCTTTAAACGGGAGATTTTACACCATGCACATGAATGGGCTTGGGAAGTGAGCTGTGATCGGAATAGTTCATGAGGAATATCCTATAATTCAGCTGGCAACTTCTTCTTACCTTTTTCAAATAGGGTGAATGAGTCAACATAATGCCACGGAGAAGTGTTGCTGTCCTCCTCTGCTCTTATCCGCAATTTAATTTCTTCATAAACATTGAGCTTGACTGAAGAAAAGTTGCATCTGGTACTGGCGACAGACTGACAGCCAGGCAATTTTACCCAAGTATCATTTTTAAGTCTTTAAGACAAAACAGGAGATGCATGAATAAGCAAATGTACAACTACAAAAGACTGTCAAACACGGTTTTTGTTTACTAAAAAGAGAAACTATTACAAAGCTAGGCTAGGTAGTTATTCTATTTGGGTTAACCTGTTAACATTTTAGTTGCAACGTGGCCCTCGTGTCCAGCACATATACACCAAGTTATTATTTAGAAAATGGAATCATTCCGAAGGTTCATTTTTGGATACAGTTCTGTAATTTTGTTACAGGCTGCATTAGGATTTCAAAGAAGCAGAGAAAGAAATAACCTAGAAGGTACAAAGAGTGGACTTAGTCTCAGGTTTGTTAAAAATAGTTGTGTGACTTTGGGCCAACTACTCTGTATTTCTGGATCTTTTCCTTACTGAAAACTTGGTGACTGGATCTGATGATTCCCTTCTAAACTTCTTGGACTAGTTTTACCAGACCAGAGAAAGATCTCAGAATCAGCAGGGTTGGAGAATTTCCTCTGCCCTCATCAAAACCAAACGGCCCCTTCTGCTTGCTGGCTGCAGTAATTCTTCCTACTACATCACTAGAAACAAAACTTAAAATGTTAATATAAACTGACAAATTCCTCGTTCAGTCCATTAAAAAGTAGAACTGATGGATATTCGATTCTTCAAACACATGAAGAAATCAAGAAAGGACATCCTGCCACATGTGACTCCAGCCTACCCAGGAGGCTGACGGGAAGGTGAGAGACAACAAACTTGTCAGGTCTCGAAACTTTTTGCCCACGTGAAGCCCTGTCTACCTTAAACCAGTCAGAGAAACTCTCCTCTGAGAAGGCATTTCTGTCAAGACTGATTCATAATTTCTAGCACGAGCTGCTTTTCGGAGGGGAAGGGGGAGGAGGAGGGAGGGATAATATTGTAGACTTCATTTTAAAAATGCTTTAAGATAACAGACTCCAGGGATGATCTAGCCACATCATTTCTGTGTTGACCCAAATATAAGTCCATCTCATTTTTCAAAAAGGACTGTACCCCTGAAACAAATAATACATATGTGTTAATTAAAAACAAAACAAAAAAAGGAAACATTTGAAAAAATTACCGAAAATATACACTGGCATATGGGAAGCTACATTCCTGGCTAGTTTCCCTTTCTACTTCTCTGAGCTGTGAGGCTAGAGTTGGCATTTAATGATACCCTGAGAAACTCCTCCACATCAGACTCTATGTTAAAAAATCCAGAAACTCTTATTATAAACAGAAAACCTTATACAAATTGTAAAATTAAGCCCTGACATGGTTCCAACCCACTCTCTCTCTTCCCCTCTATCTTTCCTGTTCTAGGAGGTGCAGAAGCACACTCGATTCCAACGCTTTTGTGCTATAAGGGAGCTACTGCACTGGTAGCTGTTTTTATATTATCTTAAAAAAAAAAAAAAACAACCAATCAAACCCAACTTTATCATATAAAGTATTTAGATCAGAACAGAACATGATTTGAGAACGATGATGTAACCGATATAAAATTCGTTTCATAAAACCCGTGTCATAATATAAGAAACATGCCATCTTGGTCTTTCCTATTCACTGATACATTCTAAGTACCCAGAAGAGTGTTTAGCATAAAAGGTACCCAATCTTCATTGAATGGAAGAATGAATACTAAACACTACATACATCATAATAAATTTTGGATATAGGTCACAAATACTGATGTCTTAGCATGTGTTCTACAGACACTGGAATCCTAATGGCTTATTTATGTGTCTGTGTATCATTTATCACCAGTGCCATCTGTCCTGCATTCAGAGAAACACTACATTAAGGGGTGTCTGGGTGGCTCAGTGGGTTAAGCATCCGACTCTTGATTTTGGCTCAGGTCATGATCTCATGGTCCTGAGATCGAGTCCCGTGTCTGGCTCCGCGCTGGGGTATGGAGCCTGCTTGAGATATTCTCTCTCTCTCTCTCTTCCTCCCACTCCTTCTGCCCTCCCCCCACTCACACTTTCTCTTGGTCTCAAAAAATTTTTTTTTTTAATTAAAAAAATACTTGTTTGCTTTTGCTATTAACTACACTTCCATTAATCATTTCCTTCATCCACTGAGCACTTTACATAAAATTGTTCTATACTTCGGGTTGCCTGGGTGGCTCCGTGGGTTAAGTGCCTTCGGCTCAGGTCATGATCTCAGGGTCCCGGGATCCAGCCCCATGTAGGGCTCCCTGCTCAGCGAGGAGTCTGCTTCTCTCTCTCTTTCAAATAAATAAATAAAATCTTAAACAAACATTGTTCTATACTTCTACAACCTTCTAAGTTAGACACCTTATTACGGTAGGAGGGGGGCGGGGGAGTCCCATCCCAGTTTGCCTGGGGTGGTCCTGGTTTAAGCTTGTTGTTCCAGCTTATCTAAAATTAATTGCCCCTTTTAACTCTCGAAACTGTTTTGGTTTGGATGGTAAGTTATATATGGTATGGTATATAATATATATATAATATATATATATTAGTTTTTATCACCACTTCCCAGGTAAGAAAACAGTGATAGAATACATAGCATGGGATGGCTTTGCACCCAAGCAGCCTGGCTCAAGTCCATACCACACTATACTGTCGCTGTACTCTCTCCCTAAACTTGTAGTCTGGCATATCTTTATAAGGCAATTATTTATAAAGCTAGTAGAACAGAGCAGGATGAGAACATATTGAAATAATGCATTTGATGCTAAAGTCAGAATGAAAGGATGAAAGGCAGACTATTATGGACTGGAGAATTTAGTATCAGTGATAGAATGTGTGAAGGAACAATATGAGGGCACTGTCTATCTTCTTTGCTAAAAGGGTAACTTTATTTTTTAAAAAATATTTTATTTATTTATTTGAGAGAAAGTGAGAGAGAGAGAGAAAACAAGAGCTGGGGTGGGGGGGCACAGAGGGAGAGGGAAAAGCAGACTCCCCACTGAGCAGGGAGCCCCACACAGGGCTCGATCCCAGGACTCCAGGATCATGACCTGAGCGGAAGGCAGACACCCAACCAACTAAGCTACCCAGGTGCTCCTAAAAGGGTAACTTTAAATACGAGTATCTGAAACAATCTTTGTTATACCTGAAATAGTTGTTTAATAAGAAAATTTTGAACTAAAGCAAAGAACTAAATGGACAAAACTCAAAGTTCGATTTAAAGAAAATCTCTAGAGATAAAAATTCTTAAATGATTAATTCCAAGAAAAACCATCGATGTATGTATACAAGTTTGTGTATGTGCACACATATTCGTACACATACACATGCGCACACGCGCGAATGACTAAAGTAAATGAATCTCACAGTAAATGAGTAATGAGTAAATGAGTAAATGAATCTCACAGCTCTATTAACAATCAACTGGAGAACTGAGTGCTGGGTTGTGGTTGAAGTGGGGAGATCCCGGTTCTGGGGGTCCTACACCCTGTTTCTTCACTGGCCAATTACCAGCCACTCTTTCTTAGACAGGGATCATAGTTAGCACACAAGACCCTGACACCCAAAGCAAAGTGCTGTACTCCCTGAGCTACATTCCTTCCAGAATCCTTTCTTCTGCAACTCCCCACCTGCCCATCCTCTTGGCAGCTATGAGGTAGAAAGTTAGGGCGAGGGAGAAGGCAGAAACTCCAGAAACAGAGTCTATGGAAATACAGGATCCACTATACTAATAAATTTTACCTACATTAAAAAATTGTATATGATGGGGATAATAAAAAAGCCTGATCCTAGGAGAACTGGGGGCCTATTTCAAGACCATGGATAGACCTTTTGGGGTACTCTTCCATATCCTCAAGACATGTTCTAGGTCAGACCCTGATTTATACTCAAAGAAGGTGACGCATCTAGAAGAGAGAAGGTACGGCTGTGGTCTACAGAAGCTGTCTGCCATCTTCATCCCCCAAATCTCTTTTGCTGCAACACCCCAAGACGAATTGGACTAAGTCTCTATTTGTAGATATGAAGTTATAAATATTACGTAGACATAAAATTTCTCTAAAAGATGGAAAACCAATTGGTTCTCAAATCTGAGAAATAAATGATGGGGTTACAATTTTCAAACTTATTCAGGTGATTCTTGTAAATCAATCAATAGAGTTGCATACGTTTGATAATCTGCTGAAAAAGTCACATTCTTGGCAGACGGATCGCTCCTGTTCCACCTCAGGCTAAAGGTATCATCAATGATGTAGACCTCTACATTTTGAGGAGATTTTAGATTTGTTCCTCCTAGAAATCAAGGCAACAAGAAAGAAGACAGTTACATATACACTGTAGATAGTCTTAAAAATGTTATTCTTCCTTTCACGTCACTGATTAAAGAATGAATACATTCAAATATAACAAAGTATATACAAAAATCTAAAAAAACCTAATCATTGCTCTCAGCACAGGGAGGCTAATTATTTATTTAATCTCTGCATTTGAGAGAGCTAGAAAAAGGTCGAGGTTTTTTAATCCATAAAAAGTAAGCCTTATATGTCATACATATCTCAGTAAAGCTGGAAAAACTAAAGAAAATCAGCATTGATCTTTTAATTGAAAGTCTCTTTACCCCAAAAATACAAAAATACTAATTCAAAGGGATACATGCACCCCCTATGTTTATAGCAGCATTATTTACAATAGCCAAGGTATGGAAGCAGCCCAAGTGTCCACTGACTGATGAATGGATAAAGAAGATGTGATACACACACACACACACAGGAATATTATTCAGCCATAAAAAAGAATGAAATCTTGCCATTTGCAACAACATGGATGGAACTAGAGAGTATCATGCTAAGTGAAATAAGTCAGTCAGAGAAAGACAAATGCCGTATGATCTTACTTATATGTGGAATTTAAGAAACAAAACAAATGAGCAAAGGAAAAAAAAAAGAGAAAGGCAAACCAAGAAACAGACTCTTAACTGTCGGTCAAACTGACGGTCACCAGAGGGGTAGGGGGATATGGGGGAAATGGGTGAAGGGGATTAAAGACTACACTCATCATGATGAGGAGAGAAAAAAAAAAAGACCATCCACCAGCAAAAAGATTACAACTTGCTGAAAGCTCAGATGACGGCTGGCATTTTTTAGCAATTAAGATTAAAAAAAAAAAAGAAAAGAAAAAATAGTCTCTGTATAAAAATTTTCTGTGATCTTAGAAGACATGTAAATGATACAAGGTTCAACTGTTTAACGGCCTCAGTTTGGTTTCACATCCTATATTTATGCTTCATCTATTCTGACAGAGAATGGAACAGCTGTGATTTCAAAGTTAACAGCTTAGTTACAGAAACCAAATATTCACATGACAAAAATCAAGAGACAGAGCTATGAATGTTTATCATGTCAGCCAAGCCCTCCAGGAACTCGGAAAGGTGTTCATATCAAGCCTGAACCCATCTGTTTATTTTTAAGGACTTCTGTCTAGAGATCTATTATTTCTTACACATCTAGGAGGAATCTTCCCTGAGTTGGATGTCCTCTCTTCTTATTTTTCCCTTTTGGTCCCTCCAACCTGCGTTTTTCTTCCTCTGTGATTACCCAAATATTCCAATACTCAGCTCAAGTTTGAGACAGGGAGAAGGTCCCGAGTTAGTGGAATTAGACTAGTCTAGACCAGAGACTACAAATGCTATCAGATCTTTTGTTGATTCCTGTAAACCCAGTCACTCCCCTTTGGCTGCATACAATCTATAAAATCACAACAAATGGGATGAAAATTACGTTTAGAGGAGTGGAATAAGGAAAGTATTCTCCTTCGTGATGAAGTCTCAGAGAAAATAAGCATTTCCAATTTCACAGATTTCGCTCTATTCGTATTAGCAATATCCTTTTGAAAACAGTCTATTTCACTTTTGTAGCATGTAAAATCTATAAATGGCCACTTAATCCCATACTTCTACTTACACAACTGGTTGCTTCCAACCTTTCACATTCCTAATGGATGATCAGAAACGATTTACTACCTTTTTAAGTCTGACATAAATCCAAATACATATGTCCATATAAACATAAATTTCCTCCCACATTTCTGGTAATTTTCTTAGGCTAGGGTCCCAGGACTACATTTACTAGGTTTAAAAGTATGAATATTTTTATGACTTGGAAAGAGAGCAACATTAGGATCTCTAGTTTGGGTTAACATTTAATTTAGTTTTGAACATTTTACCGTTCCTTTGAGGAAAAAAGTACATTAGTTAATTGAAAGGTAACTAGGCACTTAACAACTATCAATGGATAATTGAGAATTTAAATTGTTTAACCTTTAGGAAAACAGACTACTCTTAAGCCCAGGGCTCTGCCGCTGATTCCTAGGGTTTAATTTCCCATTCAGCCACTGGCTAGCTGCAGGGCCTGAGGCAAGCTACTCAGTGTCTCAGTTTGCTCTTCTGTAAAAAGAGGATAATAGTGTGTAGCTTTCTACTGAAACCTAAATGAGTTAATACCTTTAAAACACCTAGAGAATTGCCTGACACATAGTTAAGAGTACAATAAATGCTAGCTGTGTATAGTTTATTTTAGCAGCCCTCCCCTAATTTAGATTAAAATAAGGATCTTAATGTACATCCTCTTGGAATGCTACTTTTATGCGAAAATTCTGGGGAAGTTCTTTTTACATCAAAGCACAATGAGCTGAATACAAAAATTTCAAAAACAAAAGACTTCAAAGAAATGACCATGGTCATACCAGGACCAGAGTACCCATATTCTATATATACTATATTCATGGAAGAGTTTGAGAAATAGGATACCATTGTACCATATGGGGGTACGGTTTTCTAAGCAAACAGTTTAAGGATTTTGAACCTACTAGGCGGCCTCACTGACCCCTTGGATTCCTGCCCTTCGGTGCTAGTCCCTCCTTCTCTTTGGGTACCCTTCCTCATTCCGAAGTCAACCTTATAATAGTTGCCATTCTCCTGATGCGTCCCAGTTAAGTATTAATAAAGGCAGCAAACTAGCCTCGTGGTCCCAGCCTCTCTATTTTGGTTGCGTATTTTTCATTTATTATTACTTTTTATTAGACTGTCCGAATCCCGAGGGCAGCGAAATTCTTGCAATCCTTATCCCCCCTCCCACGTGGGGCTGAATAACTGTTTCCCTAAACTGAGACAATGTTTCAGGAACAGCAACACAATTCTCCGCTAAAGCCTTGTTTATTACTTAAGGGTCCAGCCCGGCTCCCCGATTTTTCGAAGAGAAACAAAGTCGACAGGAAGGCTCTCGCTCACCCAGCGCCGCGGCGGTGAAAGCCCACAGAGCCGGCGGGGAGGGCGTGTCCCGCTCGGGGACCGGTACGCGGGCCCCCAAGCAAGAGGCGTGCAAGGATCCTTGGAACACCACTTCCTCCCGATTTTCGATCTGAGCGCTGTGACCCCGGACGAGCAGAGGTCTCCGGGACAACGCGCCAGCCCCTTCCACCCGCCTCCCGGGGCCAAGGCTTCCAACGCCCCCACAGCCCAGCCTCTCGCCCCGCCCCGGGCCTGCGCCGGGCCCCCTCGTCTCTCACCTGCGGCTGCGGGCAACATCCACCGCACCGCAGCGACCAGCACCAGGGTCGTCGCGCCCAGGAGGGCGAGCATCGTCCGCGGGTCACCGCCGGCCGACGCAGTCACATCCTCGCTCACCTCGCGCAGCACCGAACTACGCGAGGCAACCCCAGGCGCAAGGGCCGCCCTGCCCCCGCCCCCGCCCCCGCCCCCTGCCTCCGCCCCCTTCCCCGCCCTTCCCCGCCCTTCCCCGCCCTTCCCCGCCCTTCCCCGCCCGCCCTTTCGCGCTCGCCCCGCCCTTCCGTACTCGCCCCGCCCCTCCACGCACGCGCGTCCCCTCCGCGCTCGCCCAGTCTCTCCGCGCACGCGCCGCCCTAGGAGTCTAGCGCGCTTGTGCGCTCCGGTGGGAGGAGCGGTGGGCCGCGCGTGCGCGCCTGGAATTGGGGCGTGCCTCCCGTTGTTCTCCTTGCTCATCCTGTTTACTGCCAGTGACCGCCGAGGGCGGTCCACTCTGTCGTTACGGGAAGGCGACGCCTAACAGGAGGTCTTGACCCGAACGGAACGCGGCATGTCCTGGCTCAGGCCTTGCGGCGGTGGTTAGCCAACTCATGCCCTCTGATTGCGGCGGAGGTCGGGCGCTGTCGGCCCTCGCTCTCCCCCTCCCGGTCGCGGACACCGAGGCGGTGGAAAGCGGTGTTGGGGCGGCTTGATTAAGGGAGGCAGGAATGAGGAAGCTGCCGAGGGGGCCAGGCCGTTTCCTTTGAGCAGAGCGCTGTGCGCGAAGGGCAAGAGTGGCCAGACTTAAGCCAAGAAGCGTCGAGCACTCGTTTTCGGGGCGACCTGGCCGAGGGGCTCACGGGACCCCTGGAGAAAGTCGTGGCAGCGTCGGGGCTTGGGATCGTCTCCAGAACAGCGGTCTCTAAGCAGTTTTGATTGCTTACCCTTATTAGTAAACAATTTGGGTCCACCATTAAAATCATTATTTAAATGCTTTAATAATAGATTATATTCTTAAAATACGCAAAACGGAAAATATCAAGGATGAGAGATGAAATAATCATGCTTAGCTGATAATTACGACTAAACAATATTAATTACCAATTATGTGATAAAATGAGTATAGAGAACAATGGACTTGGATTCTGCCTTATAAACAACTTTGAGGTATAATTTATATACCATGAAATTCACCCATTTTAAGTGAAAAAGGATTTTTAGTAAATCTAACCAGTTAGGCCTCATTTTTATTTTTTATTTTTAGAAAGTGAGAGCACGTGTTAAGGGGGCGGTGTGGGGGAAGGGGCAGACATCCAGGAAGAGAAAATCTGAAGCAGGCTCCACCCTCAGCGCAGAGCCCAATGGAGGGACTCCCATCTCAGGACCCTGAGATCATGACCTGAGCCAAAATCAAGAGTCAGACTCTTAACGGACTGAGCCACCAAGGCGCCCCAGGAATCATTTTTTTTTTTTAAGCCTTGGCTTATTACTTTGTGATTCAACAAATTTTAGGTTTGATTTGAGTTTTGTCAGTGCTTTGTTTTAATAATGTCATAGATGGAAAAATATCCCACAAGAATATGTGGGTCCAAATGGAAAAAGGAAACTCCTTGTTGTACTTACTAAATGATACTTATTTTAAAAGACTTTACAACAATTTTGACTTAAGGTTTTAATTAAAATTTCCATTTCCTGCTGTCCAAAAGTTGTTCTTGAAGTTGTTCTTGCAAACTAGTTAAAATAGATTGCAGTTTTGCATTTAGAACAATGGGCCCAAAATGTTTCATGGACTGAAACTTTCCATTTGAAAAAATGGAAATTTTTCCATTTTTTAGCATCCGTTAATGATCCCTGCCTGGGTAATGGTAATTTTCCATCCCTGCTTCTCCAAATACAAGTATTGGCAGTCTCCCCCTCCCCAACACCCCACCATGGGAAGCTAGTTTGTTTTTTACAGATGCACAGAGTTTTTTTGGCAACAAAATTAAATCCATATGGAAATAATCCAAATGTATTTTAAAATGCAAGAGTTATATATAGTGTATGTCTATATATTTTATTTTCATTTGCTCATAATAAAAGCAGTTTTAAAGGATTTTATGGTTCATTTTTTCAGTGTTGCCACATAACATGCTAGTGTTACCCAGTTGCTAAAGAGAAGGTCAGTAAATACCTTGTTAAAAAAAAAAATACATAATTCATCTTTAATTTGATAGCATTTGTATGGCACAGAAGATTTCCATGGTCTTTCCCCATCTTGATAAAATACATTGTAAGTAAAAGTTTCAACTTATTTGCTGTAATGGTTTGTCTATGGATAAAATATGAATTAATTTCCCCTGTGGTGCTGCCTTTGTAACCTTAACCCAGAACCTGCCCTCCACTCCCTTTATTCACATCAAAATAATTTATCAGAGGTTACACTTAAGAGTTTTTCCATAAAACATGTTCTTTTTAACTTTTTATTTTGAAATGCTTTCAAATTTACGGAAAAGTTGCAAAAATAATAGGACAACTCCTCCATACCCTTTGCTCAGATTCACCAAATTGTTAATATTTTGCCACGTGTACTCTCTCTCCAGTTCAAATGAAATATTTCTGTCCATATATATGTAGTTTCCCTGAACTTCTTTGGCTTCCTTTGATCTGGAGCTGTTACCTGCCCTTGGTCTTTGACAAAACTGCCTTTTTTTTTTGTTGTTGTTGTTAAATACAGACCAGTTATTTTACAGAACGCTACTTTAATTTGGGCTTGTCTGATGCTTGTCATGATTAGATTCAGATTACATATTCCTGGCTGGAATACTGCATAAATTATGTGGTGTTCTCCGACATCCCACCTGTAGGCACCCTATGTTCCTTAGACCCTCATGATAATGCTAATTTGATCAGACGGTCAAGGTGTTATCCAATTTCTCCACTGTATAGTTACTATTTTTCCCCTTGCAGCTAATCTGTGGAGAGATACCCCGAGATCTTGTAAATTACCCTGCTCTTTATCAAACGTTTACATCTAGAATTAGCATCCATTAATGATCCCTGCCTGAGACAGTCCACTTTGGTGGTTGTGAAATGGTAATTTTCCATCCCTGCTTCTCCAAATACAAGTATTGGTCAACATATCATATGAAAGAGCTTTCTCTTCTTTCCATATTATTCCTATGTACTCATAGATTCTTACTGTATTCAGTTGGTTATAGTTCATTGCTATCCTTATTTATTAAAATTTTTAAAATTTCATTCCCTGCCCCCCCTTTTAAAAAAGATTTTATTTAGTTACTTGAGAGAGGGGAGAGAGCGCAAGCGTGTGGCCTGGAGGGAGAGGCCGAGGGAATGAGAATATGAAGCCGACCCCATGCTGAGCACAGAGCTGGACATGGGGCTAGATCCCAAGACCGAGAGATCACCACCTGAGGCGAAACCAAGAGTCAGCCACTTAACCAACCGAGCCACCCAGGCACTGCCTACCTCCATTCTCTTCTTCTTGGGGGTCTCATGGTTTCTGTCATTTCCCCTTCCTTCTACCTCTCTGGCCATTCTTCTCCACCTCCATTACAAACCCACTCTACTGCTCCTCACTTAAATATTGGTGTCACTCACTGCTTTGTCTTACCCCCTTTCTTCTCACTTTAAGTGCTATCCCCTCGTGGTCTCCTCCCCTGTATGAGTTCATTAGCTGTCATTTATGCTGATGGCTCCCCAAATTGTCTTTGGCCTAGATCTGGCTTCTGATATCCAGATTTTACATCAACCAATGTGCTGGAAATAGTCCCCAGTTATTTCGCTCTCCGTATGAGGAGTCCAGTTCCAGGCCAAAATCCTACGTGTGATCTTTCAGTCCCAACTACGAGCAATTCCAAAGCTTTGCTTAGCAGGTGTCTTGGGGGTGCACAGCTGTTGGTTCATGACCCTCCCGGAGCTTTCAGGGTCTAATCTGAAACTGGCTCTCACTACACGGAGGGCGGGGAGAGATCCAAGAAAGAGGCAGACCACCCCTGACTGGTAGGTGGCAGTTTTAATAAGCAAAGGGAATTTATACATGAGGCTTGTCTCAGGCGGAAGCAGGACGAATGGATCCCTGCACCTGCCCTAACACCAAATCTTAAAAGCGGGTAAGGGGCCCTAACCGGTTCAGCCGCATACACTATGCAGGTGTTCTCAACACTGTATCACCATCTCAAGGCCGTGTCCTTGGAGCAGCCTCTGGGCATGGGAAAGGCAAGCAGAACCCATATTCCAAGGACAGGGGAGGGGGTGAGGAGCCTCTGAGGAGCTCCCGGGGACCAGCTCTCAGGACAGTTTTCTAGAGGGAGTTGTAGACAAAACCTCAGGCGGCCCCAGGCCACCCTGCTCAGAAGCATCTCTGCATTCCCCACACCTCCAGGCTGACACCCTTTTCACTACCTTGATTCCCTGCCTTTGCACTCCTAGTCCTTCTCCCTCGCCCCACCCCGCTTTTCTTCAGGAGCCTTTTTTCGGGGATCCCTGTCAGTGAGACAGTTTTCCCCAACTGCTTCACCCACTGGATTTCCCTGAGCAGTTCCGTGGAGGGGAAAAGGGAACCCTGAGGAGCCCGTGCCTCTCTTGCTTGGCCCTGGGGAGCAGTAAATGAATCAAGGCTTGCTTCCTATTTTCAGTTGGGCTCATGTCCTGGTGGGCTACCTGGACACTCAGACGGCCCTTTCCATTTGAAAGCCCATGGTCTCTCTTCAGCTAAAGGAAATGGAGTTTGTGAGCATTTTGGATCTGTGGGTTTATGGTTTTCATCAAGTTCAGAAAATTATTTACCATTACTTCTTTAAATATTTTTTCTTTTGTGCCCTCTCTTTGTTCTCTTTCCGAATACACGTATATTAGGTGCTTGAAGCTCTGGTGTAGCTCACTGGCATCCTTTTTGTTTCATTTTGGGTCTTTTTTTCTCTCGGGCTTTCATTTTGCATAGTTTCTGTTGCTATGTTGTCAAGTCCTCTGACCTTTTCCTCTGCCATGTCTAATCTCTGTTAACCCTAATTCCGTATATTTTCCATCTCAGACATTGTGTTTTTCACCTCTACATGTTTGATTTGTTTTTGTTTTTTTTTAAATATATCTTTCATGTCTCTCCTTAACATACTAACACTTTACCTTCTGGAACATACGAAATATGGTTTTAATAACTTTTAATATTCTGATTTGCTAATTCTATTTACTCTTTGTATTGATTTATTTTCTTTCTCATTATGGGTTGTGTTTTCCTGCTTCTTTGCATGCCTGGTGATTTTTTTTTTTTTTAAGATTTTATTTATTTATTTGACAGAGAGAGACATAGCAAGAGAGGGAACACAAGCAGGGGGAGTGGGAGAGGGAGAAGCAGGCTCCCCGCGGAGCAGGGAGCCCAATGCAGGGCTCGACCCCAGGACCCTGGGATCATAACCTGAGCCGAAGACAGACACTTAACCACTGAGCCATCCAGGCATCCCTGCATGCCTGGTAATTTTTGATCGGATGACAGACACTGTAAACTTTACATTATTGGGTGCTAGAAATTTCTGTATTCCTATAAATATGCTTGAGTTTTGTTCTGGGATGCAGTTAGGTCACTTAGAAACAGTTTTGTCCTTTTGAGGTTTGCTTTTGTTAGGTGATCCCAGAGAAGGGTTTAATGTGGGGCTAAATTTGCCCTGCTGATAGGCTCCAGAGTACTCTTCCTGATGCCCTGTGAATTATGAGGTTTTCCCACTCTGGCTGGTGAACTATTCCCAGCCTGTATGAGCCCTAGGGGTTGGTCCCTTTGTTTTTTGGGGAGTGGTTCTTTCCCTAGCTTCAAGTTTCTTCACAGCACATGCTCTGTGATCAGTACTTAGCCAATACTTCAGGGAAACCCTTTGTAGACTTCCAGAGCTTTCTCTGGAACCGCATTCTCCTCTCCCTGTCAGATCCAACTGCCTCAGCTGTCTTGGGCTCCTAGTCCCATATCCTCAATTCACAGAGCTCTGGGTTCCTCCTCTCCATGCCGAAGGCTGGAAATTATCTCCAGGAACTCAGCCTGGCATTTACAGAGCTTATCTTATTTATTTTTCTTCTCTCAGGGAGTATTGTCCTGAGCTACCTATTGTCTAATATCTATCTAAAATATATTTTGTCTTTTTGTTTATTGGTAGTTTAAGGCAGGAGACTCAATCTGGTCTGCATTACTCCATCATAGCCAGAAGCAGAAACCCCATTACTGTACTGTTTTTTAGATATTTTCTCCTCTCCATTTTTTGTGCTTTTTCCTTATTAGTAAAAAGTACTTCCTGGATTCACCCTTGATGTCTCTTAATCTGTTCTCTCTAGTTTTTATCTCTTTGTATTTTCACTCTTGGCTCTGAAGGATTTACTTGACCTCTAGTGAAATTTTTATTTCTGCAATTACATGCTTAATTTTCAAAAGCATTTTCTTATTCTTATTGTTGTTCTTCTTTATTAAAAAATATCGCCCTTTGCTTTACGGATGATCTAATATGTCAAATCTTTTAGAATTTGGGTTTTTGTGACATTCTTGTCTTTTCAACATTCTATTTCTTCGAGAGGCTATTTGTTCTGTTTGCTTATTTTTGTCTTTCTCCCTTATGTTGCTAGTTTCTCTCATTGTCTGGTAATCTTAAGGTGTCCATTTATATTTAGGCTATTTCTTATATGAGGCTATTTTTTTTTCCTTTCAAGAGGCACAAAAAATGATTCTTGGGCACCATAACTGATGACTTATTAGTAGGATAAGTTGTTGTGTTTTAGAGGCAATAAAAGTTTAGGAACCCACAATAGTAGGCTCTTCTTCTCAATACAACTGCTGAGACCACAGAATTGTGAGCTTGAGGCAAAAGGGAAGCAGTGGTGAGCCACAGGCACCCATCTGTTTCTTAGCTCATTTTGATCATTTGCAAAGCTTCTTTGTTGCTTCAGGAATGAACCCAAATAAAACTCCATCCTAAGCAGGGACCGAGTCCTCATTTTCCACTTTTCGGACCTGGACCAGACTTTCTCCTTGCATATACTAAAGCTGTGGGTGACGAATCCATGATACCAGGCATCTCCTTTACCTGTCTGGGTCCAGCAGCCTGCATTTCCAGTGGCAAGCACCTGCACCTTTTTTTGGGCCAGAAGTTCTTAGGAATGATGGGTGGGTGTATAAATATCCCAGCTCCCTCACCCCTTGGCCAGTATATTTCTCTTTTTATTTTTTAAAAGATTTTATTATTTATTTATTTATTTATTTATTTATTTATTTATATTTATTTATTTATTTAGCATGTGTGTGTGCAAACGGGGGGGAGGGGGCAGAGGGAGAGGGAGAGAGAATCTCAAGCCTACTCTGTGCTGAGCATGAGGCCAAATGCAGGGCTTGATCTCATGACTCTGAGATCATGACCTGAGCCAAAATCAAGAGTCAGACGCTTAACCGACTGAGTCACCCAGGTGCCCCTGGCCAGTATATTTCTGAGGAATGTGCTCTATACCATTTCCTTGAGCTTCTCCATGGGATTAAGATTTACTCACCCCCTTTAATACTGGCTTGTTGGAAGTTCTCCCTTCCACGTATCACTTCCCCTCTGCTTTGGTGCTGTCCTGCACCTCCCAGAAAAACTACATGCTCTCAATTGTCATCTCAGGATCTTCTTGGGGGGGGGAGCCAATTAAGATCAATGATAATATGGGCCAAAGGTTGACACCCTTCACATATCTCCTTACACCAAAAGCCCGACTCTTCTCTCTCTAAAAATTCAATAGAGAGATTGATAAAGAGGAGCAAATTCCCACTTCTGTGCTTCTCATAATGTGTTCAATCCTGCTGTGGCAGGGAAAATTCAGACACCCAGAATGTGGCAGAGTTGTTTCTTACTTAGACGGTTAAACCACAGTGAACACAAATCTGCAAGACAAGTTGAAATGTAGGCTCCGGCTGTCACAAAGAATCTCTTCTGCTGATGTTGGGGTTTCATATCTGTTTTTCTCCACCAAACTAATTTTTTGCTCCTGCAAAAATAGAAAGCACAAGAACACAGGAATCTGCAGATTTTATACTCGAATAACAACTTAGGTATATTTTCAGGCAGTGATTCTCAGACTTTGGTGTGCATCAAGATCACCTGAGGGCTTGTTAGATTAAACTACAGTCCCCATGCATAGAGTCTCCAAACCACTTGGTCTCGGCGGGACCAGAGTTTGCATTTCTAGTAAGTTTCCAGGTGATTGCTATTGTTCAGGGAGCACCCTTTAAGAACAAATGCTTTAAGGAGTTGATGTTCTTCTCCCTCTTAGCTTAGATGATTATATCTTACAGTCTGTTCCTTTTGTAGAACCTTCTAATATGATCTATGTAGTTTTCCATGTAATCGCATTGTAGCTAGTTGACTGTCAAGGTCTTTTATTAGTGATAATAGGATATTTAGAGTTCTCTACTTATATAGTTATCCTTGGGCTAGCATATTCTACATTAGCAGTTCTTTTAACCTAGTAAAATGTTAACCTACTTCATCTAATTTTTAATTTTTATTTTTGCTGTGGAACAGTTTTAATATCCACTCTGGGTTTCAGCAGTGGCTTTACTCTTGTCTTAGTGAAAGCATCCCATCTTCTTGTCATCTGTGACTCTCGGCCCTGGTTTGGGAGGGAGGAAGGGGGTAAGGTGGGAGGTGGGGGCGGGGGAGGAGGGAGAGAAAGAAAGGGGTAGTGAGGGCAGCCAGGGTTCCCATATTCCTGGGCGAATGCAAAACCCTGTTTCCAGTAAAGGGGCATGGAGGAGAGGAGGATCCCTGGCTCCAGTGATGGCCCCACATCCCCAGCCCCCATGAAGGAGCCAGTGCTGGAAGCTGGCTCCAGGTCAACAGAGGGAATCCTGGGAATCCAAACAAAAGCCCAAAGAAAAGGTCTTTTTTCTAGGAAAAGTCCTCTTTGCTGTTCACAAGGAGAAATAAAACCCTGCAGTTTTATTCCTTACAGAAAAACCATCTGCCCCTCTCGCCCTCTCTTGTCTGTATTCACAACAACATAAACAGCTAGACAGCTTCAACCCCAGCAGGGTTGATTGTCCCACACCCCTGTCAGCCTTCCCCCTCTCAATCTTCTGCCTACCCTGTCGTGCTCTTGAGCAAGTCATCTTCCATCTATCTGCTGGAACCTTCTGGACTGTGCATCCCACGTGTATTTGACGGTTACCTTGAATTCAGCCATCTCACACCCAAAAAGCTTCAGCTTGCAGGCCTCCTCTGGGCTCAGCACATGGCCCTCCTTGCACATCTCATGGTGAGACAGCAGGGTCACCACGCCTCTCTTGAGGGCAGTGGGGAGCCCCAGCTGTCTCTGCCGTGGCTCCATGGTGGGCAGGGGCTGCTCCAGGGTCCCCCGGGGCCAGGCTCATGGTGAAAGTTGCTTTGTTTCCCGCTCCAGTGAAGTCCATTTCCATGTGTTTCGTGAACCACCCATTCACTTCCGCCTTGGTGTGTTTGGTGGAAAGGAGACCGACCCTCACCCCTCCACTTCTTGCTGACCTGACGCAGGTTGTCTTTGTATTCGTCAGGTGGGCTTCCACCCAAGGCCACTGTCATCACTTTTTGTTCACCAAAGAACACCCTGCTGTGTTTCCAGGTGGTCCAGATATCTTTTACTTGCTTTCCTCATGTTGGCCACAGAGAAGATGAAAAGGTACTTGTACATGTCCACACATCTCCACACACATCAAGTTCTGTTTCAGTTCTAAGCCTTTCTTGGCAGTTCTGGTTAAGGAAACTTTCTTGTCACCCTTGGATTTGGGTATTGCCCTGCAGGCAGATGTGGTGGAAGGTGGTCTACCTCATTTATTTTAATTTAATAAGAACATTTTTTAAAGGTTTTATTTTTAAGTAATCTCTACACCCAATGTGGGGCTCGAACTTACAACCCCAAGATTAAGAGTCGTGTGCTCTACCAACTGAGCCAGCCGAGTGCCCCCTCATTTAATTTAATTTAATTTAATTTAATTTAATTTAATTTAATTTTTGTTTTGTTCCCCCCCCATTTAATTTTAAACATGGAAGAGCAATCTCATTCTTTTTAGTTGTAACACTTAAGTAGCCTATCCAAATATATTGCAAATACAGTGTAGATTCTGTGGAAAGTTATGAGGTTTCTAGTCTTTCAGGACACTTTCTACATACATAAAGTGACAGGCTTTGAAAGAAAAGTTCTGCTCCCTTCCTTAATTACGTTGCATCGTATTTCCCAGAGTAAGGAAGGAGGTCCCCTGAGGAGTTTCTGGGAAGTTCTGTGGGTACTGATGCCAGGCAGGTGTGGAGAGAGGAAAAGTGAAAGATGTCAGCTGGGTGGCGAGCAGTGGAGAGTGAGGAGGGCCACCAGCAAAGTGTAATTACGTGGTAGAGACCTGGAGGGTCCAGGGTCTGGGCACGTCAGAGAGGAGGAGCAGGGAAGCAGGAGGGAGGCAGCTTGGAGGGGAGAGGGCTGGAGAGAAAAGGGGCGAGGGAAGGCAAAAACACACCGTGAGCTGGAAGGAGCAAAGCAAAAGTTGTCTCTGATGAACCCTAATCATGAAATATGCTACAGTTTTATGAAATAAGAAACACTGTGACATTCAGTTGTTGTGTTGAAGAGCGAGATACAAAAAAGAAGTTTAGAGCCTATTTTATATGAAACATTGTTAGGTGGATGGGGCGAGTGCATTATAGTTTACACCACAGGAGCCATTTTCCATGTAACCTCTATTACAAATCTCCTTAGGTTCATTCATAGTGAAGAAGAAGAAGGAGGAGGAGGAAGAGAAAAAGAAGAAGGAGAAGAAGAAGAAGAAGAAGAAGAAGAAGGAGAAGGAGAAGGAGAAGGAGAAGAGAAGGAGAAGGAGGAGAAGGAGAAGGAGAAGGAGGAAAAAAATTGGGGTTTGTGGAGAAATGTTATTTATTTATGTATTTACGTATTTATTTTAGAGAGAGAGAAAGCACTCAAGAGAATGTGCGTTAGCGGGAGGTGTGGGACGTGGGACAGAGGGAGAGGGAGAGAGAGAATCCTAAGCAGGCTCCACGCCCAGCAAGGAGCACAATGCGGGGCTCAATCCCATGACCCTGAGATCATGACCTGAGCCAAACCAAGAGCCAGATGCTTAACCGACTGAGCCACCCAGGCACCCAGAAGTGTAATTTATTTGATGACAAATACACAATAAGTTGTTTGTTCTTGGAAATCAAATTTGCTCAATACACTGTAAATGAACACACTTGTGATCTTACTCATACCTCCCCAATCTAGGGGGCAATCCATGCCACAACCACAGCAGTGTGTATTTCAATTCACTATTACCATGGGGTTCTTTTTCAAGTCAGAAAGCACTAGATTCCAGGCTTAGCTTTATGTTAACAAACCTGCTCAAAAGGACATTGCTTGCAATCACCCAAAAGTCCATTGGTGGATGAATGGATGAACAAAATGCAGTGTGTGTGTGTGTGTGTGTGTGTGTGTGTGTGTGTGTGTGTTATTCATCCACAAAAGGGCATGAAGTACTGAAATATGCTACAATGTAGATGCACTTCTAAAACTTCATGCTAGGTCAAAGAAGCCAGACATAAAAGGTCATAGATATGATGCCATTCATACGAACTATGCAGAATAAGTCAATCCATAGAGACAGAAAGTAGACTGGTGGTCTCCAGGGACTGGGGTGGAGGGATGGGAGTGATTACATAATGCGTTCGGGTTTTCTTCTGGGGTGATGAAAATGGTGGAACTCGAAATGGGTGGTGGCTGCACAACATGGCCAATGTTCTAAATGCCACTGAATTGTACACTTTAAAATGGTTAATTTTATGTTATGTGAATTTCACCTCAGTTAAAAAAAAGAGAGAGAGAATATTGTCTGTGGCACATCAGATTCAAATACAACGTGAAGTTCTTTTCTTCCATGGCAGGCACTCAACTTCTCTCTCCTAGAGCACCTGGGGATGTTTCTCAGATGCTTCTTCTAGCACCTCTAACCTCACAGCAGAGGAGGGAAAGCCTGACTCACATAATTAGAACCCTAATAGGGCAGACAGTCTCTGCTTTGCTGTTCCACCCGCTGCTCCTTTGTATTCAATAAACTATCTCTTTTAATCTGCCTTGGGTGAATTCTTTGACTGCCCCCGCTGCGGGCTTCCATCTGATTGGGCCGCCCCACATTTGGTGGCCCCCGTCCAGTTGGGGGACCCCACAGTTGGTGGACCCTGCATAGAGAGCCTTTGCTGGCCCTGGGCTCCCCCTGTATTCTCTGGGAATTTCTCCTGACTTTTCCTTGGAGGACCGACTCTAGGGCTCCTGGGGGAACTGATGACTTCCAGCCAAGGTGACTCCTTGGTGAGGATCCGAAGCCCCAGGGGAACCAGCTGGATTGCCCTTGCCCAAAAGTGTGAGGGAGTTCCCATTTTGCCCTCGGGAGGGACCCTTCCCTACCTCTCCTTTCTCTTTGTGGCCCTTTGGCAGTCTAACCCTAGTACCTCCGAGACAACTGAAGGTCTCTGGTCAGGGCGGCTCCCCAGTGTGGTCTGAAGGTCTGAGGACAAACAGGTTGGACTGTCTGCACCTGTGAGGGCAAAAGACCCCTTTCCCTCTGCTTTCTCACTCCATCCCCCAGGTCTGTTCCCAACATGCAGTGCAGACTCAGTTGGGACCCTTTCCTGATGCTGGCTGACTCTCAGCCACCTTATCTCCTTAAAAAACAAACAAACAAACCCTAATACAAGGTAGACTCCTGTGATAAAGACAGAAGCAAAGGGACATGGGAAGGAGAGAGAAAAAAATGAGTGGGGTAGAATCTCAGCCATAAATTCTACATTTTAGAATGAATGGAAGAGAATCGGTAGGAAAGTTCTTACATTTGCACACAGAAGAGAGAAATCAATGCTGTAAAAGTCTTAGCTATGGGTACAGATATAATTTAACCACAAATTGAACAATTTAAGAAGGGTTATATGTGTGCTGATTCCAAATCAGGTACATACAGTGTCTAAGAATCTGAAGATGGAGAGTCCTAGGATGTAATACACCAACCAGGAAAAGGGACACAGAAGACCTTGTCTTTGGATCTGAATTTGCCACTGATTTACTGGATGACCCTGAGCATTCATTCATTCGTGTATTGAACAAGTAGATCTTGAGCGCTTATTAAGTGCTAGGCATTGTTCTAAGGGCTGGGGATCCAGTGGTAGATAAGACACACACAGTTTCTGCCTTCATAGAGCCTATACTCTAGGTGGCTAGACAAATGGGTGAACAAACATTTGTTGAACCAAAATGACATCATACAATGTCAAGTGGTGATACGTGCTGTGAAAAACATAAAGCAGGGTGAGAGACAGTGAGAAGGAAGATCTCTCCAAGAGGAGACATCACAGCAGAAATGCAATGACATGAGGAAAATGATGTGTAAACAGAGAGCGTTGTGGGCATAGAGAAGAACAGGTGCAAAAGGCTCTGGAATCCTTGCATCCTCCAAGAGGATGGAGCAGCTGGAGTGCAGAGGCCAGGGAGTAGTGCATGTAGGGTTTGTGTTTTCAAGGTTCAATCTGTGTTGTAGTACGTTATCAATACTTCCTTCCCTGTCATGGCCAAATAATATTCCATTGTATGCATATACCACATTTTACTTATCCATTCATCTGCTGATGAATATTTGTGTTGTTTTTCTATGTTCTGGCTATTACACATGCAAGCTTGTGTACGGACATATGATTTCTTTTCTCTTGGCTACATACCCATGAGTGAAATCACTGGGTCATATGGTAATTCGGTTTAATCTTTAAAGGAAGTGCCAGACTTTTCGGAAGTGGCCGCGTCATTTTATAATACCACCAGCAATAAATGGGATTTGATTTCTCCACATCTTTTTGAATGCTTATTATCTGTCTCTTTCATTATAGCATTCTACGGGTGTAAAGTGGAATCTCATTGTGGTGTGAATTTCCTTCCTCTGATGGCTCCTGAGCAACTTTTCACATGCATCCTGACCATTTGTGTATCTCCTTTGGAGGAATGTCTGTACGGATCCTTTGCCTGTTTTCAAACTGGGTTTTTTCTTTTTATTACCTTTGAGACCCTTGAAATCTCCAGTTCTTCTACCCTTTAACACAACACACACACACCAAAAAACGTTAGGAAACCGTTGGACTCTAGAACTAGGCTCTGCGGTCAACCCAGGACAGAATCAACAGGTAACCTTGGGGAAGAAGAGGTGCAAGATCACCCAGTGCTTATTTCCCTCCTGGCTCACAATTGACACTGGACTTTGCCCCTTTTAATAATAAATTTTAATGTCCAAGGGGCTTTTGTACACTGCAAGGAACCCACACTAAATTGTTATTTGTTTTTAAGCAGTTAGTGATTATTCAAATATTCACATTCTGCTTAGATAACTATTATATCAAAAAATGAGTTTTACAGATTAGAGTTCCCCCAACATTTTAATAGTGATAAAAACTTAAGCAATTAAGCTCTTCGAAATGAAAGCTTGATGAAAATGATGAGCCAAATCATTAGATCCCCTTAAATGCTTTCAACATCTTAAAAATCTGATACATATGAATATAATGATTACCAAATTTTTGGTAGGAACCTTAAAAAACTTTTTGCAAAAATGCCAATGTCATGGATCTAAATTTGCTTCTTCGTTGTCTTTGCTCTTACTCTTATTCTCTTTTTCATAGTGCTTCCTTGGGGTGCTGGAGGCCTTCCATCTGCCTCCCCAGATTCACTCTTGCTTCATCTGCCCTAGTCCATGCTCTGGGTGCAGGAGACTCATTATATAAAATGCATCAACAGAGACCTTTACTCCAGTCTTTGCTTGGGTTTTATCAGTGGGAGGCATCAGCTCAAGATTTGAGGGTGGGGGAACAGTGAGGTGGGCTCCTTTCGAGAGGAGTCTCCATGAGTTGGCTGGGTCTCTCAACAGAATGTCATACACCCTGTCACTGACCCCAACTCCCTGTGGGGTAAGAGCTCCTCCCTTTCTCCTCCAGGCCTGGACCTAATAAGCTCCCCATGCTAGCCTCTTGCTACTGTACTCTTCCTTGTTGTTTTCCCTTAACCCTGCCCAACCCTCTATAAATAGTACCTTCACTCCACCCTCCTCAGTCACTCCCTGGAGTGCGCCATCTCTTTCCTGTTAGGTCCATGACTTATAGACTGGATTACAATTTTATTTGCTTGACTTGGAGAGTCAGAGTGACCTTTGCTGACCAGTTAGGTGACCAATACAGATTAAGAGTTGAAGGCTCAGAACCAGGGACCGAAGACTTGGATCTGCCATCCAGGGGATTCTGTCCATGTAGAATAGTCTCTTTATCTTTTTTTGGATAGCTTTTGTCCATTACATGAGGACCTGCCCAAGTGATTGGCTCTAACCAATCAGTTTTGCTTTGATTTTTTTTATGTCCTTCGTCTTATAATTCTTTGAAAAATAATGCTGTTCGAATGTCTTATCTTGAAAGTAGAGCCAGAGTGTTTGTGATGCAACCAACATAAGACATTTTGCAATGGCTTTTTCCCCCAGAGACTTAGTGCAATTGGTCACTTGCCATATTTACATATGCTCATTGTCTACGGTATTAGTCAGAGTTCTCTGGAGAAACAGAACCAACCAATTTGTTGTAAGAATTATCTCATGTGATTATGGAGGCTGAGAAGCCCCATGATCTGCTCTGTGTAAGCTGGAGGCCCAGGAGAGCTGGTGGTGTAGGTTTCAGACCAAGTGCAGAGGAAGACCAATGTTGCCGCTCACAGTAAATTCTCTCTTGTTCTATTCAGGCCTCCAACAGATGAGATGAGTGCTCCTCCCCATCCCCCCACTGGGGAAGAAGTTCTGCTTTACTCAGTCTATAGAATCAAATGTTAATCTTTTTTTTTTTTTTTTAAGATTATTTATTTATTTATTTGTCAGAGTGATAGAGAGAGAGAGCACAGCAGGGGGAGTGGCAGGCAGAGGGAGAGGGAGCAGCAGGCTCCCCACTGAGCAGGGAGCCCGATGAGGGACTTGATCCCAGGATACTGAGATCATGACCTGAGCCGAAGGCAGATGCTCAACCATCTGAGCCACCCAGGAATCCCTAAATGTTAATCTCTTCCAGAAACATCCCCACAGACATACCCAGAATAATGTTTAGCTAAATATCTGAGTACTTGCTGTCCCAGTGAAATAGACACAAAATTAACCATCACATCTCTCTCCCTTCACTGAAATATAAGCCCCATGAGGGCAAGGAGTCTGTCAGGTTCATTCTCTGTTGTATTCCCAGTATCTAGAACCACATCTAGCACCAAGTAGTTGCTTAGTAAACAGTTGTTTAGTGAATGAACGAGACTGGCCCATGTCTCACTGAACTGATGAGAAACTTGAGGCCTGGGTTGATGCATGGGCAGTGGGTTCATGGCTAAGCAGGGACTCAATCCCAGGACGCTGTATCAGTTATATATTGCTGCATAACAAATAACTCCACACCTAATAGCTTAAAACAACATTTATTATCTCATAGTTTCTGTAGATCAGGAATTCAGGCACAGCTTAGCTGACTTCTCTGTTCAAGGTCTCCCAGGGTGTCAACCATGGCTACAGTCCCCTGGGGAAGAACCCATTTTTAAGCCCACATGGTTGTTGGAAGAATTCTGTTTCTTTAGGGTTGTTGGACTGAGGACCTCAAGTCTTTTCTGGCTGTTGGCTGGAGGCACCCACAGGTCCTTGCCACCTGGGGCTTTCTCTCCTTCTCACATTGCTTCTTCAATGTGTTTAAGCCAAGAAGGCAATAAAGAGAGTCTACTACTAAAATGGAAATTACCGTCATCCAGAACTTAAATATGGAAGTGGTGTCCCATCAGCTTTCTCACATTCTATTGAGTGATAGGTACCATCCATACTCAAGAGGAGGAGCTTACTCAAAGGTGTGACTACCAGGAGATGGGGATCATGGGTGGTCTTCTTAGTCTGCCCATCACAGGTGAGTATGAACACAGACTCTGGAGTCAGCCCACCTAGGTTCCAATCCTGACTTGACTCTGTCACTTCTTCCCCGTGTTTTCTTAGGTAAGTTCTTACTCTCTCTGTGCTTCAGTTTCAACCTTTGAAAAAGGAGGCAAATAATAGTACCCGCTTCATAGGATTGCTGTGGGAATTAAATAAAAATGGGAAAATGCATAGAACGGGGCCTACACACAGCGATTGCTAAATAGGGATCTGCTGATCTCCTGCTCCATTGGGGCAGGTGTGCAGTGCGTCCCCAAAGGAAGGGGAGTCATAGCTACACTGTGTTTCCTGTTTTTGCAGAATTGTTCAATCCAGCCTTGAGTCTGTCCTTGCCATGACTTTTCCTGCTCAGAGCCTTTACTCCCATTGGTAAGTCTTCTGGGTATATTTTTAGTCACAAGCCAAGGGCAATTAATCTGGGCTCGGAAAGTTCTAGCCCACTAGTAGGTGACTATTTCAGGAGGAGTTCTGATGGGTTTGGCCACAAAGGCATTGCTGGGGCTCTGCTGGGTCTAGACTGGAGCCGTGAGGCAGCAGCCAGGAGACAGATGTGAACTTGACTCAGGAAGAAAATCACATGGAGTCTCCATCGCTTGAGACAGACTTATTTTTTTCCCTTTTCTTTTTCAGGGAAGTGGCTTGGCTTGAGCACTGTCTGAACTAGAGCGTCCAGGATACAAGACAGTTCGCCAAAGTCTGTTGCAGAGGAGAGGGCAGCATCAGTTTCCCATACAGTGAACTGGGACCTCCTGCTCTCCCTCTTTCCCATTTTAAGCACTAAAAGAAGGTTATATCTGATCAGGATAAAACAATGGAGGGTTGGGGCACCTGGGTGGCTCCGTTGATTCAGCGCCTGCCTTCAGCTCAGGTCATGATCCCAGGGTCCTGAGATCGAGCCCCGCGTCGGGCTCCCTGCTCAGCACTGAGTCGGCTTGGGGTTCTCTCTCCCTCTCCCTCTGCCCCTCCCACTCAATCTCTGTCTCTCTCAAATAAAAAAATAAAATCTTAAAAAAAAAACACAAAAAAGTGATGTCAGTTTCCTGTGCTGCCTTAGGAAATGACAGCAAACTGTGTGGTTTAAAATGACAAAATCTGGGGGGCCTGGGTGGCTCAGTCGTTAAGTGTCTGCCTTCAGCTCAGGTCACGATCCCAGGGTCCTGGGTTTGAGGACCGCATCAGGCTCGGTGGGCAGCCTGCTTCTCCCTCTCCCGCTCCCCCTGCTTGTGTTCCCTCTCTCGCTGTGTCTCTGTCAAATAAATAAATACAATCTTTAAAAATAAAATAAAATAAAATGATGAAATTTATTTTCTTACTCTCCTAGAGACTAGAAGTCTGAAGTCAAGATGTGGCAGGGCCATGCTCCTTCCAAAGTTTCTGGGGAGGATCCTTCCTTGCCTCCTCCTAGTCTCTTTTTTCTTTTTTTCTGATGTTAAGTAGGCCCCACACCCAACATGGGGCTTGAACTCAAGAGTCACATGCTCTACTCACTGAGCCATGCCCTGTCTCTTCCGAGTTTTCGATGGTGGCTTGCAATTCTCGGCATTTCTTGGCTCATAGACATGTTGCTCTAATCTCTGCTTCCAGATTCACATGGCCTTCTCTCTGTGTGTGTCTGTGTATCTCTTCTTACAAGGACACCAGGCAGTGTACTAGGGCCTACCCCCATCTAGTATGACCTCATCTTGAATTAATTAATTGTATCTGCCAAGACACTATTTCCCAAATAAGGCCACTTTCTCAGGTTTTGGGTGGATGCGAATTCTGGAGGGACTTTATTCAACCCAGTACAACTGCCCATCATTTGTATATATTCATCTTCACTAGTTGCAAATTATTTCTTATCATGGCTCTGAGGTCCTCTGAAATCTAGAGCCATGGACAATTTATTGTATTCTAATTGTAGGATTTATTATTTTTCTCCCCAGTTATTATCATTATTTTTTAATTGAAGTGTAGTTGACATACCATCATATATTAGTTTCAGGTGTTAAACAATTCTATACATTACTCTCTGCTCTCCATGATTAGTGTAGTTACCTCTGTCAACATACAATGTTATTACAATGTTATTGACTATATTCCCAGTGCTGTACTTTTCATCCCCATAACTTACTTATTTTATAACTGGAAGCCTGTACCTCTTAATCTCCTTCATCTGTTTTGCCCATCTGCCCAATCTCCTTCCCTCTGGCAACCACCACTTTGTTCTCTGTATTTATGATTCTGTTTCTGTTTTTTGTTTGTTCATTTGTTTTGCTTTTTAGATTCCACACATAAGTGAAATCATATTGCATTTGTCTTTCTCTATCTGACTTATTTCACTTAGCAGAATATCATCTAGGTCCATCCATGTTGTCCCAAATGGCAAGATCTCATTTTTTTTTTTTATAGCTGAGTAATATTCCAGTGTGTGTATGTGTGTGTGTGTATCTCACAACTTCTTTATCCATTCATCCATTGATGGACACTTAGGTTGCTTCCATAACTTGGTTATTGTAAATAGTCTTGCAATAAGCATAAGGGTACATATATCTTTGAGAATTAGGGTTTTCATTTTCTTTGAGTAAATACCCAGTAGTGGAATTACTGGATCATATGGTAGTTCTATTTTTAATTTTTTGAGGAAACGTCTCACTGTTTTGCACAGTGGTTGCACCAATTTACTTTCCCATTAACAGAGCACAAGGGTTTCCTTTTCTCCTCCATATTCTCACCAACACTTGTTCTTTCTTATCTTTTGGATAGTAGCCATTCTGACAGGTGTAAGGTGGTATCTCATTGTGGTTTTGATTTGCTTCTCCCAGATGATGAGTGATGTTGAGCATCTTTTCATGTGTGTGTTGGCCATTTGTTTGTCTTCTTTGGAAAAATGCCTATTCAGGTCCTCTGCCCAATCTTAATCAGATTATTTGTTTTACCGGTGTTAAGTTGTGTAAATTATTTATATATTTTGGATATTAGCTGTCTAGGATTTATTCTTGAATAGACAAAACTATGTGATAAAGTGAGCCTGTCTTGTGCAAACAACCAATTACAGTGAGTCTTGAGATGTACCATCTATAATTCTGCCTCCTCTGGGCATCTAAAATAGTTTTTTAAAAAATTATTTATTTATTTAGAGCATGAGCGGGGAGGGAGGGGCAAAGGGAGAGGGAGAAAGAATCTCAAGCAGGCTCCACACCCAGCGTGGAGCCCAATGCAGGGCTTGAACTCACGACCCTGAGATCATGACCTGAGCCGAAATCAGGAGTCCAATGCTTAACTGACTGAGCCACTCAAGTGCCCTTAAAATAGCTTTATAGACACCCACCAAGTTAGTGTTGGAAGGCTTAGATATCATTGTATCTAGCTCAGACTGCAATCTAATTCAGCCCTGACTGATCACCTTCATGCTGGAAGGAGACCATCACCTCCTGAGGCAGCTTCTTCCCTCTTAGACCAAAGGGATGGATGCAAATGTCTTCCTTTCAGGAGCTGAGTTCTGCCTCCTCAAGCCCAGCTGTTCTTCCTTCTCATTAGTCTTCAACGGGACAGCCAAGGGAATGGTCGGCCCCCATCATATCTTGACTTCCTTTAAAAATATCCCTATCCTGCCACCCTTTCCACAGTGTGTGGCAGGTTTTCACGGTGGTACCAGGACCAAAATGTAGTTTTCTATATATGATCTGACACAGGCCCTGGACCCTTAGGGTCTCCTTTTCCTTTTTTTTTTTTTTCAAATTTTTATTTTGACATAATTTAAAACTGATAAAGAAGTTGTAAGAATCATACAAAGAACTCTTTCATGTCTTTAACCCAGGTGAATCGGTTGGCACTTGGTGTTTCTCTAGAAAACAGGGTGGGCCAATGTCAAGCCCTTGGAGGGCTCAGCAGGTAGTCCTCGTGGCCTGCACAGTGGGATTTGGAGAATGCAGGCGGAGGTCACCTACTTTCTAGGAGACAGGTTGCACACTATTACCACGGGCTGAATTTGACGTCAAATACACTCTCTAGCTCATTTTCAATTCCTGCCTTCTCTGTGGCACTCAGCCACGAGAAACCTCAATTCAATGAATTACCCCTGGTGAGGATATCTCGTTTGTGTTAGCCCACCACCGCTCGTCAAAGTCTTGTTGAATGTCTCATTTAACACACTCATTGCTCATCTCAGCTTTGTCTTGATGTGTGAAAGGAATGGCTCCCAGAACTTAATTCTGTTTGTTAATTCCTTATGCAGTGTGAAGTCATTAACTATTTGCTTTTTTGGCCACAATTCCTTCTTAAAAAAAAAAAAAGATTTTTATTTATTTGAGAGAGAGAGAGAGAGAGCAAGTTGGGGGGAGGAAGAGGGACCAGCAGACTCCCTGCTGAGTGTGGAGCCTGATGGGGGCGTGGGGGATAAGGGGGGCTTGATCCTACGACACTGAGGCCATGACCTGAGCGGAAATCAAGAGTCAGATGCTTAATCGACTGAGCCACCCAGGCACCCCTGCCACAGTTCCTTCTAATTATATTATTGCTTAGGCTATATTTCCTTTTCTTTTTCACATGGCTGTCACAAAATCATTGTTACGTTCCTTGACTGGCATCTGTAATTATGGGTCTTCTTCCAAACAAGGATCTTATCATCAAATGTTGAAAAACAATCTGTGCTATATTCCCCCTCTGGGAAAATGCACTGTCCGTGTTAGCATGCGATATGCTCTGAAAAGTCCTGCAATAATAATATGTGGTCAAACTAATTTTGTTTAACTGAGGGCCTCCCCAATTCTTCGATAATCAATCTCCTTTTTGTGGTCACCCTTCTGAGGAACCCTAGTGTTATGGGCAACACCGTGAAGGAGAAGCTGGTCTGTAAGATTTCACTAATTTGTCGTACAAGTCACCCAGCCCATAGAAAGAAATGAGGCCATGTTGACAGTGTTCAAAACCATCCATTCAATAATTAATTCTAGATATTAACCTTTTTTTCTGGTGAATCAGACTTAATGGTTAGAATCTTGCTTTTTTCCCTCTTTCTGAAAAGGTGGTAATTCTTTGCCCGGGTCTGCTCTGTTGGCATCTTCTCGTTCACTGTGATTTCCTCAGTCTCACTGACCAAGAGATGGGTCACGTTGCAAATTCTGTTAGCCTGGGAGGTGGTGCGCAAGTCCAGACCCTGGAGGGGTCTCTGGGTAACTTATCTTGGTAACTCACATTTCTCAGTCCAGTGCAGTATATGCAGTAGGCTCTTAATACACGGCCTTCCTTCCAGGCCTGTGCAGGGAAGAGACGGGAGCTTGCCAAGTATTCCCGACAAAGTCTGTAAACACCAGTAAGTTGTGTGGATGCATCCAGGCCACAAGTTATTTTTCCCGACCGTCTGCATTCGTATTCTCCGGCTGCCACAGCCCAGGCCCACAGACGGGGCAGCTCCAACAGCAGACAGCTGTGTCTTCACCTGGCCTTTTCTTTGCACATCCGTGGTGTGTTGTCTCCTTACAAGGACACCAGGCATATCGGCTTCGGGCCCACCCATATGACCTCATTTAAACTCAGTCACTTCTTTAAATGCCCCATTTCCAAATACAGTCACATTCTGGGGTACTGGAGGTTAGAGCTTCAACATAAGAATTTTGGGGTAGACATGATCCAGCTTATAACACTCTCTATGTCCACCCCCCATTTTATTCCTCTTTCAAATCATTTGTACTTCAGTCAGAATTCTGTATCTTAGGAGTCCCTATTCTGCTTAAATCACTAGAATCCCTGATCTTGAAATCATCCCTCTTTATCTAAAGAGCTGTCTGCTTTCCTGAAGCCTTGAGTACGTGCCCAGTTGTCCTGTGTCCATCTTTTCCTGCTGTGAACTCCAACATAACATGTGATGTGGGGTGAGTCCTGGACGGCCCTGTGCCTCAGCTGCCTCATCTACAAAAAGGGGGTGGGGGGGTGGGGGTGGAGGGTGGGGGGTGGTAAAATGGTGCCACAGCACAGAGGGGTGGGGGTGTGGGGGTGTAGAGGTGTAGGGGTGTGGGAGGACTTAGAACAGTGCCAGGCACAAAAATGAGCCCTTAACATACGTTAGAGATTCTTGTAATTATATATTATTATTTTTATCATTAACATGCATTGTCATTGTTATGTTCTACTGAAAGTCCAGGCCATGGAACATATTATGAGACAAAATCTGACCCAAAAGAATTCACTTCAAAGATCTCGTGAATATAGATTGTCACCACTTAACTGATAAATGCAAAGTTGTTAGTTTTTTTTTTTTTTAAAGATTTTATTTATTTATTTAAGACAGAGAGAATGAGAGAGAGAGAGCACATGAGAGGGGGGAGGGTCAGAGGGTGAAGCAGGCTCCCTGCCGAGCAGGGAGCCCGATGCGGGACTCGATCCAGGGACTCCAGGATCATGACCTGAGCCGAAGGCAGTCGCTTAACCAACTGAGCCACCCAGGCGCCCCAAAGTTGTTAGTTTTTACTTCAGTAAGAAAACACCTTAAAAAACGATATATATCAGATGTTATTTTACGCAATTCCCACATTTAATCCGTAATTATCTTCAAGATAGGCATCCTTTTCACCACCTTCCATGACACAGGTTAGAAAACTAGAGCGGAGAGATGTTAAGCATTTTGCTAAGGTCGCTCAGCTAGTAATGACAGAGTGAGAATTGGAACACAGACCAGGCTGCTTCTAGAGCAAAGGTCACTTCCCCATCTGTACGAGTTTCCCATGGTTGCTTTAACAAGGAAACCTCTTTTAGGATGGAGTCAGGAGGCCAGCAGAGGGAGCTCCCATGGCCAGCGCCTGTCCCCCATTGCAGACCCAGCGGGAAGACAGGTACCTTGCAAGTTGATATAACTTACTCTCTCAGCAGGAGGAGGAAGGTTGTCTCCTCCCACCAGCAACAGCCCAGCCAATGAGAGAAGTCACAGCTCAGCCAATGAGAGACAGTCACAGCTCAGCCAATGAAAAGCCATATACTTCCAGCTCCCAGTTTACTCCAATGGGCTTTTTGTTCATAATAGCCCCTCCCAACTCCCTCCCTTCTCTGTAAAAGAGGGTCCTCTCATGCATTTTCCAGACTTACCTGTGGTTTTGTTGTAGCTTACCTGTGCCGGTTTGCAATTTTCTGCTATCCCGAATAAACCCCTCTTTTACTGGTAAAATAACCGGCAGTTTTATTTTTTATTTATTTATTTATTTTTTTCCAGCAGTTTTATTTTTAAGGTTAACACAAAGTATCACAAACTGTGTGGCTTAAAATAATAGAATATTATTCTGTCACAGTCCTGGAAGCCAAAAGTCCAAAATCAGTACCATGGAGCCAAAATCAAGGTGTGAGCAAGGCTGCACTCCCTCCAGAGGCTGTAGGAGAGAGTGTGTTTATTCCAGCTTCTGGTGGTTCCAGACATTCCTTGACTTACAGCCACATTGATCCAACCTCTGCCTCTGTGGTCACATGGCCTCCTCCTTTTCTGTCTATATAACTCCCTCTACAACTCTTATAAGGCCATTTGTAAGGGCATTTAGGGCCCACTACAATAATCCAAGGTAATGCCTTTATCTCAAGACCCTAAACTTAATCCCATCTGCAAAGACCTTTTTTTTTTTCTTTCCCAAATAAAACCACATTAAAAGTTTCCAGGGATTAGGACCTGGATATCTTTTGGGGTTGAGGGGGGAGGGCATTTTTTAGCCTACCACATTATTCCCACCTTACTGCCTGATTAATTCCATGATGTAATTAATGCATGATGCTTTTGTGGACCAAGGGGAGAAGCATGGCCTCCATGATGGCCCAGTCATAAAAAGGCTGAATGGTGCAGAAATCATAGACTGTAGGAAAGCCAGTTGTAAATGTTTTAGAATAAATTAAGGCTGCCATTGAGGCATAGTGGTCAGGAGGAGGTCCTAAGAATTGAAATTCTGACTATATAGTAACATGTAAAGATGAAAGAGGAAAGTCATAAATAAATGTTTACCCATTAAGGTTTTTTGAGCCCAGACTCAAAGAGGATCCATGCTAAAGATTCTAAGTGGGCACACAGCCAAAGGCAATTGTTTTAGAGTGGCTAGAACCTTCTAACAAGAATGTTAATGGAGATTACAGCACCAGACTGAGCCAAGAGTCTCCTATGAGCTCTTGAGAAGCAAGAAGAACAAAGGGCAAGCCCATTGTTCTGGGTAGAAGGTGTATTGTAAGTGGAAAACCAACAGTAAGCAGAGCTATTCACCTGCTATTTCTGCTTTTGGCTCGCCATCACAGAGACTATCAGACGGGAAAGGACAGATGGGACTACGTGCTTTCAGGCAAGTCAAAGCCAGAGATGGGTGTAGCAAGGGGGCTGTTGGAATGAGCCCCCCTCTGAGGCTAGAAGACTTTGCAGACCAGCCTGCAGAGCCCGCCCCTGTGATTCATCTGAGAAATGTGGGGGTGAAGGGGCTCCTGGAGAAGGGCCAGGGGGGTGAGGACAAAGAAAACCCAGGAAACTGATCAGGGTCCTCACATCATTAAATTCTCTGGTGTGATGCATAATGCAGAGAATCCATTAACCATGGCCCAGAGAATAATTTTGAGTTTAGGGAGACTTGCTGGAGATGGAGACTTTGAGTTGAGAAAACACTCATGAGATTTATCCAATACTGATATATTGAGCCAGCTCACCAGAGGGCCACTTTTGTCTTTCAGTGTTTATCCTCTGTGCTTTTCAAAGAGAATCAAGAGTGTATATCTCTTGAACCCACTGAATTCAATTTTGGGGAACTCCCTCCTGCTCTTCCCCCCTCCCTTATTTCTAGAAGCCCGCCTGGACACAGATCCTCTTGCGTACCCCTCCACCCATCGCTTTTCCCCTAAATGAGGCCAATGAAGACAAAGAGCCCATGAAGGGAAACCCTGACAGCTCTGGACCAGCCAAAGGGTTGGCAACAGAACTTCTAAGAGGGAAAAGAAATAATTAAGGAAGTGGTAACAAGGCGTTAGCTTGGGAAGGGGAAGCAAATAAATGTAAAGCTTTACCAAGAAATGTTTCTCCATCTTACAGTGCTGTTAAGGTCATTAATGGACTGAGGAAGATGGGTCCCAAAAAATAAAGAACATGGGGCGCCTGGGTGGCTCAGTCGTTAAGCATCTGCCTTCGGCTCAGGTCATGATCCCAGGGTCCTAGGATCGAGCCCCTCATTGGGCTCCCTGCTCAGCGGGAAGCCTGCTTCTCCCTCTCCCACTCCCCTTGCTTGTGTTCCCTCTCTCGCTGTGTCTCTCCCTGTCAAATAAATAAATAAAATCTTTAAAAAAAATAAATAAATAAAGAACTTGAAATTGGCAGCAGTCCCATCAGACATCTGTTAGCACCTGTTAAAAAGAAAATAATAGGCCCCAGATGGTGTCAGTTTGACTGAGTTTCCAAATTGGGGCTTAATACCCGATCAAATTGCTGTTTCAACCTTCCCTAGAAATGTAGTCTTAACTGGCCAGGAATTTTTCTATCAGGACCAAGAAGTCTGCCACAAGGGCCCTCTCCATCCCGCAAAGGGAGATAAGGTCATCTGCATGGTAAAGCCCTCTTGCTTCTCCCCCAAAGGGAAATCCTTGCCTGGAACAATCCTGTTTGTCTGCCAATAACTTTCTTGTCCCCACCCTCCTTCTGCAAAAACTTGCCTTTTTGTGCAACTCCTCTTCTTGCTAGATGGGAAGCTGCCCGATTCAGGAATCATTTAATAAAGCCAATTCGATCTTTGAAATTTACTCAGTTGAATTTTTGTTATTTAACACAGCTTTGTGGTTCCAAGTGCTGGGGAGACAAGGGTGAGGCCAGAATATGGTCCTGCCGCTCTAATAATTAACAGTGGGGACAGACGCTGTGGAGATGTTACCAAACTAACGTGAGTTCGCTCCTTAGTGAGTCACAGGTGGAGACTACACTGGGCAGAGTCATCACAAAGGACACTTAATCTTCAGCAAGTAAGGAGATCATGGGGAATCACTTCCAAAGCTGTGACTCCCTGAGTAAGGGTGAGTGGGTTTCTTTTATTTGGGGTTAGGATGAATATTCAGAAAGGGGGGTTTAGTCATTGTACGTAAAAGCAGGCATAAAGTTGCACAGGTGTGCTTAGAAAACATGCCTAGGCATGCATCCTATGTTACGTGAATGAAGCTTATGCTCTTTTTTGGGTGGGGATTCTAACATTATGACAAGGTGGAGGTAACTGAGACACTCCCCGGTCCATCTGCGCAGGTGTGAGGCAGTGGTCGAGCTCAACATGGTGGGATGCCGGAGCTCTTGTTTGCCTCTCAAAGATGAGGTTACCATTCCTGTGAAGAAGGGGAGGGCGGTCAGTGGGGGCCTTGCTGGCGACAGGTTTAACCTCATTAACCCTATGAGGCACGGTTTCATAAAGACTGTTAGAAAGTACGAAACTGCTTTGGAAAACAGTCTGGCAGTTCACCAAACAGCTAAACAGAAAATTATCATATGACCCAGCAATTCCGCTCCTAGGCGTCTACCCAAGAGTACTGAAAACACGTGTCCACACAAGAACCTGTGCACAAATGTTCACAGTGGCTTTATTCATGGGGGTCAAAAAGTGGAAGTGACCCCAATGTTCACCAGCTGGTGGATGGGGGGGATAAGCTCCATGTGGTCTATCCATACAATGGAATGATGACCAAGCAGTAAACAGCAATAAAGACAAATGAAGTGTGTCTACACACTGTGTAGCATGGATGACTCTTGGGAACGTTCTGTTAAGTGGAAGAAGCCAGTCACAGGGCGCCTGGGTGGCTCAGTCAGTTGAGCGTCTGACTTCGGCTCAGGTCATGATCTCAGGGTCCTGGGATCGAGCCCCATGTAAAGGTTCTGTGCTCAGCGTGGAGTCTGCTTGTCCCTCTCCCTCTGCCTGTCGCCCCGCCCCTGTTGTCTCCGTCTCAAATAAATAAATAAAATCTTAAAAAAAAAAAAGAAAAAGAAAGAAGCCAGCCACAAAGGACCACATACTGTATGGATTCCACTTATATTATATGTCCAGAATAGGCAAATCCACTGACACCTAAAGCAGATTAGTCATTAGGGAGGGACTGCTAATGGGTAGGTGGCCTCTTTCTGGGGAGATGAAAATGTTCTGCAAGTGAAGAGTGGTGACAGCTGACCAAATACGCTGAAAATGTTTTCATTGTCCGCTTCAAATGGGTACATTGTGTGGTGTCTGAATTACATCTCAAGAAAGCTGTTATTGTTATTAGTTTTTAAAGTATTGAAATTGCAGTTTACACAGGATGCTGGGCAGGACCAGAGAGGGCCACCAACTCCCTTGAGGGTTCATGTAGCACTTCCTGTGTTTTTTGCACTGATATTAGTATTGCATGTCTATGTGGCTTCCTGGAGGCCCTCCTGGCTTGTGATCAGCCACAAAAGCATCCTCCAGTTTCAAATTGGAACCATCCAGATATGAGCATTCCCTGGTTTTATTTGGCAAATGCAATCTGTTGTCATTTTTTAAGACTGCGTTTCCTAGCCATGAGTTCTACATGGAATTTCTGGAAGGCTAGAAAAAGAAAGGGAAAATAGTGATTTTTGTTTAACTTAAGGTTTCTTCCACAGTTATTTGATCCACTCTTATTATAGCTCTCTGTTTGTTTCTTCCTCACCTTTTGGTGAGAATGAGAGTCTGAGAAATGAGATGTGATTTCCCATGATGGACGCCGCAAGCAGATGCCTAGTGATGGTGGTAGTCTCAGGAGCCCAACTTGGCAGGAACCAGAAGAGCCAATCTTTGAGGAAAACAACAGACCTGGGGGCACAGCAACCCTTTAATTCTCACATCTGCCTCTAAGGATAATCAGAGCATTCAACAAGGACTGAGAACATTTGACCCAACACTGGATTTAGAAACTCCTTGATGCTGGGCTTCTCTTAACAGCCAGCCACCTATTTTAAAAGCTCATTCTTGAAAATACTCCATGAGTGGTCCTTGGACTCCAAGATGGCTTTTAACATGAAAACAGAGTTTGCCATTGAGGGGGTGATTCCCAAAGGGCTCTTCCACTGCCGACTAGATTAGAGGCTACATTTTAGCAATGAGAAACCAAAATATTAAGAATGGAGACTAGATAGAGATGCTGTAACATTCTGAGTCACTTCTGATGTTCAGTTGGATCTGAAAAGCAACTTCAACTCAATTTGAAAGTAGTCAGGATAACCTTACAGAATAGAACCCTTTTTTCTTTTACCTGGAAATTTTTCACTGGATTTGTTTCTCTCTTTTATGTGTTTTATGGTGTTTTGTGAACTTATTGAACCCGAGCAGAATCTGCTCTGTTTAATCTGCACATGTTTATGACTCTTGATATCATCCGCATATGTCATGGTGGCATATTCAAGAAGGCTTCAGTTTACCACTTTGCATTAGCCATTGATTCAATAGGCATTTCTTAGTACTAGGCTCTGTGACAGGTGCTGGCTCAGGGAAAAGGGTAGCAGCGCCCAGGACTGCTTCCCAGATGACCTGTAGTGAGCACATCAGAAGCCTGAAGCAGTGCCGGGGGAGGGGGGAGGTGTCGGCCATGGAAATATTTTCTGGAGATGCTCACAACCCCGGATGACCTCTGACCTTCCTAGAAAAGCACAGCGTGGTGGGTGGACCATGTTAGCTGGGTATTAAAAGCAAGAGTGCTCCCTTTGAAGGCTAGAGAACAGGACGACATAGGGAGTGCAGTTAACAGGTACTCACAAGCTACTGTTGAGTAACAAAAAAGCTCAACCAAGTAAGTTTGAAGATCTCACTTGCTTTATTCAGTAATTTGTGAATGTTGCGGCATCCCATCTAGCAAGTAGAAGGGCGCTCTGAGGAGTTGTACCAAACGGAAGGATTTTATGGAAGGAGGGTGGGACAAGAAAATTATTAGCAAGAGCAAAAGACTGTTCCAGGCAAGGCTTTCCCTTCAGGGGGAAGGACAAGGGATCTTATCAAGCAGATGATCTCATCTTCCTTTGGGGGACACAGGGAGTCCCTGTGGCAGACTCCTTGGCACTGATGGAAAAACTCCTGACCAGTTAAGACGACATTTCTGGGGGTGGTTGAAGCTGCAATTAGATCACGTATCAAGCCCCAGTTTGGGGACTTGGCCTCAGAGATGCCATTTTGGGCCCATGGTTTTCCTTTGAACAGTAGCATAAACCCTCTAAAGAGAGCAGCGGTTCTCCATTTTGGTTGCACGCTGGAAAAACCTGGGGGAGATTTACAAGAGTGATGCCCGAGATGTTCCCTCCCCCAGAGAGCCGGAATTAATGGGTCAGGGCAAGGCTGGGGCATTGGCATTCTAAAGTTCCCCAGGTGGCTGCCATGGGCAGCCACAGATGAGAGAGATGAAACAGAATGCCTTGGAGGCTAAGGGCAGCAGGGCAGGAGACCCATGAGGACGGGTAATGAGTTCCTCTCCCATAAGACTGGACTCCCATAAAGAGCCAGCAAGGTGGAGGAGGGAAGTTGGCTCAGCTGGCTGCCCTCGGGGAGGACCTTTCATGTTTCTGCCACAACGTCTTAGTGGTGGCCCACAAGATGATCTGCTGAATCCCCTCTGGTCTCAGGAGTCTTGGACATTTTCCACATAAGTGGGGTTCTTCCCTCCTTCATGGCTGCAAAGTCTACAGCCTCAGCGGCCAGTTGCCCACATCCTCCTCAATATGGCCGGGCTCCAGACATTCGACAAGGCAGCAGAATCCACCCCGACTCTCTCTCGTCACAGATCCGGGATGAACTCCTTTTGTTACATGGTTTCAGAGGTTCCTGCTGAAGGTTCAACTGCAAAGAATAAGTGAGATAATAGATCACAAAGCCTGGCACACAGCACAAAGTTAATACATGATAATGTTGTCAATATTATTACTTAATTAGAAAGAAAAAAATGGGGCACCTGGGTGGCTCGGTCGGTTAAGTGTCTGCCTTCGGCTCAGGTCATGATCCCAGGGTCCTGGGATTGAGTCCCACGTCGGGCTCCCTGCTCAGTGGGGAGTCTGCTTCTCCCTCTCCCTTTGCCCCTCCCCACCGCTCATACTGTCTCTCTCTCAAATAAATAAATAAAATCTTAAAAAAAAAAAAAAGAAGTTTCAAGTACATTTGAAAGGAAGATACCTCAAATGGTTCCATCATGTAGAAAAAGGGATTTGGACACATCTGGGGAGAAAAGCCTCTGAATGCTGAAGCAGACAAAGCAAGAATGCAAATAAGAAGGAATCAACTGGACAGTTAGATAGGACAAGGGTTGGTTGCCCCGTGTCCTCGCCAGCATCCTTGTGGTGTGGTGTGGATGCCATTAGTCCTACTGTTTTCGTGTGGCTCTGCAGATCAGCCCTGAAGTCTCTGCAGGGACTCAGGCTCAGCCCGTCCCACTCACCACCCATGTGGACACTCTGCATACTGGGGTGTGGTGTTCTCGATTTCTTCCCTGTTTGGGGGCCACCTCTCAGCCCAGGCAGCATCCCCTCAAAGAAGTCCCCCAACAGCATCCTCCCTGGCAAGGGGCAGTGGAAATGTTACCTATTAGACAGGAAGATATTGGGACAGAACCATTTGTAAAGCTAAAGCAGCAAAACAAATGTGAAAATGACTGCACAGATTTTTTCCTGAGACAAAAGCCCATTATCAGCACATTTTGAGAAAATCCTGGGTATTTTGAACACATGGAAATCGAAAAGTGTTGGAATGATGACTATTTGTAAGCATTTGTATATTTATTACAATTTTCCCCAACTATTTATTGTGAAAACTTTTTAAAAAAGATTTATTTATTTGAGAGAGAGAGAGTGTGCGTGTGTGTGTGCGAGTGGGGGAGGGGCAGAGGGAGAGAGAGAATCCTGGAGCAGGCTTCCCGCTGAGCGCGGAGCCCGAAGCAGGGCTCGATCCCACCACCTTGAGAACAGGACCTGAGCTGAAGTCAAGAGTCGGACGTTCAACCGACTGAGATATCCAGGCGTCCCGATCATAAAAACTTTTGAAGCTGTAGAGAAGTTGAATGTCTAAATACCCTGCATTTAGAATCATTATTAACACTTAGTCACAGTTACTTCCTCTCTGTCTCTACACACACACACACACACACACACACACACACACACGCACACGCGCACGCGCGCGCATTTTAACATCTCTGACATTTAGATTTGTCTGACAATCAATACTGAGGCATAGTTTCCATCCTAGTATTTTCTTTCTTTCCTCCTTCCTTCCTTCCTTCCTTCCTTCCTTCCTTCCTTCCTTCCTTCCTTCCTTTCTCTCTCTCTCTTTGCTATTTTTTTTTAAGTAGGCTCCACACCCAGCGTGGATCCCAATACGGGGCTTGAACTCTCCACCCTGAGATCAAGACCGGAGCTGAGATCAAGAGTCAGATGCTTAACCGACTGAGCCACCCAGGCGCCCCTCTTTCTTTTTTCTTAGTTCAAATACTAATGGTGCATCTTATAACTGGTGGCATTTTAGAGTCAACAGACAACAGAATTGGTAATGTGCCCAGCACAGCGTCTGGCTCGTTGTCAGTGACACACCAAGTGGTAACTGTTATTACTATCTTAATATGACAGTGAATTTGTCTGGCTCTCCTTGTGGCTCTGTCAATTGTGATTTATTTTGAAGCTACGCTGTGAAGCGTGTACATGGTTAGAACTGTTTTACCTTCCTGCTGAACCGAAACTTCTACAAAGATGCTTTGTGCCTTCATGTCTTTTTTGTGTGATGTTAATATAATGAAATCAGCTTGCTTGGTGAGAGCTTGCCTGGCATATCCTTTGCCCTCTTTTTACTTCCAATTTTTCTATATCTGTATGTTTTCTGTGGGTCTTTTAAAAACAGCTAGAATTTTACTATCGTTTAAAAAAATACACTCTGACAATTTTATCTTTTACTGGACCACTTAGTCCATTTACTTGTTGATTTATTTCTATTATATTACTTACGTTTCCTATTTGTTCTGCCCACCCCCCTTTTTTTTAAGGTCTCTTCTCCTTTTTGGTCAGAGTAATCTCTTGACTGAGTCATTTTTCTTATTCTGCTCTTTTCTTTTAGTACAGTTTCCCAACCTCTCCTCTATTGATATTTTGGGCCAGATAATTCTTTGTTGCGTGTTGGCTATCTTGTGCATTGTTGGATGCTTTGCAGTTTCCTGGCTTCTATTCCCCAGACGCCAGTAACACCCCTCCAGTTCTGACAATCACAAATGTTTCCAGACATTGTCCCATGTCCCCTGGGATCAAAATTGTCCCCCGCCCTCCTCACCCCAGTTGGGAACCACTTCTCTAGTGATGAGGTGACTCTAGAAATCTCAACATACTTAACTTATCCATGTCTCAAATGAATCGGTGTCTTTATTCTTCTCTGAAACCCAGCAGGAACATTAAGTCAGTTTATCTGTAGTTCTTCCCCTCCGTGTTTTAGTTGCTGCTTTGCTCACCCAGAATAGATTATTACTGTTTTATGCAGTTCAATATTTGTTTAGATTAACTCACTTATTTACCAGTTTCTTTCCTCTTTTCTTCTTACGTATCATAACTTCCATGTGGGAATTGTATCCTTCGGCCTAAAATACACCCTTTAGATCTTTATCTGATCAAGACCTTTTGATGTCAAACGCTCTCAACTTTTGTTTGTCTGAGTCTTTGTTTTGTCCCTTTTCCTGAAGGGATACACATTTTGCAGGATACACAGGTCTAAGTTGACTGAGATTTTTGATGCACTTGGAACATATTCTATCCACTTTGGGCTTCTATTACCGCGGAGAAAGTATCCATAAATTTAATTGTTCTTCCTTCGAAGGTAATCGACCTTCTCTGTTTTTGATGTCCTGTAGTTTCACTCTGATGTGATTTCTCCTTATTTGTCCAGCTTGAGATTTGTTAGATTCCTGATTTGGAGGATTGGTAGCTTAAATAGCCGTTGTCTTTGCAAATATTCGAACGGTGCTGTGGCCTCCTCCTTTCTCACCTCTCCTCTGAGATTGTGATCAGACACGTAATAGATCATCTCACTCTATCCATCATATGTCTTATATATTAACCTCTCACATTTTCTATCCTATGTTTCTCTATATTGCCTCCTTGATGTTCACTTCAGATCTACCCTTCCAGTGGTTAATTGTATGTGTCAAATTGGCTGGGCCATAGTACCCCGGTATTTGATCAGATGCATCTGAATGTTGCTGTGGAGATAGTTTTCAGATGAAATTAACATTTAAATCAGTAGACTTTGAGTAAAGCAGATTACTCTCCATAATGTGGGTGGGCCTCATCCAATCAGTTGAAGGCCTTAAGAGCAAAAAGACTGAGGTCTTCATGGAAGAGGTAATCCTTCCTCGAGGCTGCTTCTGGACTCAACTAAATGTCAGCTCTTCCCTGGATCTCTAGCCTGTCAATCTGCCTTATGTATTTTGGACTTGCCAGCCTCCACAATCCTGTGAGCCGATTCCTTAAAACAAATCTCTCTCTCTATGTGTAAGTACACACGTCCTATTGGTTTTGTTTCTCTGAACCCTGACAAACACACTCCCCGTCCTGCCCAGTCTTCTCACTCTCTCTTCAGCTGTGTTTAACCTGTGGTTCAACCCCTCCTCTGACTTGTACACTTCAATGATGATAGTTTTCATTTCTACAGGTCCATGTGCACCCCGCCCCCCAAATCTATTTGGTGATTTCTCAGTCTATAGCAGATTATAACGATTTCTCCCAATGATCCTCTCCCTTCCTTGTAAGAGGATTGTACATTCCTCCAGTTGTTGCTACATGACCTGCAGTTCCTCCCTGAGGAAGGAGTACTTCCCCACTCTATTGACATTGGCCTTGGCCATGTCTTTGACCAAAGGAATGTGGACAGAAATGACAGGCTCCACGTCCAAGCAGAAACTCTAAGAACTATCGTGGGATTGGCATTTCTTTTGCCATTTAGCATGTCCTTCAGCCTAGATCCTAGAATGAAGAAGTCACTGGGATTAGGACAGATTGACAGTTGACCTCCGGCCACATGCAAAAGGAGTGAGAAACAAGTCTTTGCTCTTAGTCGCTGCGATTTGGGATTCATGAGCTGCCACAGTAAAGCAGAACGATCCAGGCTCTTGTGCATTTCTGACATTGTCGGTGCCCCTCACACGTATTTAACTCTGCTAAGCGTGCTGTATATTCTGTGTATGGCAGGTTCTGAAGTCTTCGTGGGTCTGACTTAGTTGCTTGCTGTTTCCGCTGGCTCTTGCTCATGAGGCTTTCCTTTTGGGTTTTGTGATTTCTAACAGCTAACCCTGAAGTTTTCGTTGACCACCCAGACAGTGTGATTTGGGGCTGTACACCTTTCGTTTGAGATGATAATTTCTCAGGAAGGATATATTTTGCCCCTTCACTCCGAAAACACAACCAAAACCAAAAAGGTGCCCTTGTAGTCCCTGCTAGGGATATGTGGTGGGCTGAATAATAACCCTCCAAGATGCCAGGTCCTAGTTGCTGACACCTGTGAATGTGACTTTATTCGGAAATAGGGTCTTTGCAGATGTGCTTCAATTGAGGATGTCGAGGTGGCGAAAATTTCCTGGATTATCTGGGTGAGGCTTACATGCAACCACAAGTGTCCTCATAAGAGAGAGGCAGAGGGAGACACACACAGAAGGGGAGAAGGTCATGTGAATGCAGAAACAGAGACTGGAGTGAGGTTGCCACCCACCAAGGGACGCCGGCATTTGGAAGAAGGAACACATTGTCTCCTAAAAACTCTGAAGATGTTTTCCAACATCTTGATTTCAGCCTAGTGATACTGATTTTGGATTTTTGGCCTCTGGAACTGTGAGAGAATCTGTTTTTGTTAAGTCACCAAGTCTGTGGTACTTTGTGATGGCAGCCCTCGGAAATAAATATGGGGGCGGGATGGGATTCATTTATTCCTAGTCGCCCTTACACAGAGGGGATGGCTCTTTGGGATTTCAGATTTATGGGGAGGTCTCCTTGAGACCCCACCTTGTGTGAGCCCTGGTCTTTGTCTTCTGTCCCTTCAGAACTTGTGAGGGGCCAATACCTACAGGGTTTGTCAAATGCCCTCAAAGTGAAAGGTGGCACTTGGTCAGCTTCTGTAGATATTGGCCTCTGAATATTCCTTCCTTTCTTGTTAGGAAACAACTGAAATGATTTTTTTAAACATTACATCCAGCATCTCAGTCAATTTCATCTGAGGGCCAGGGAGTTTGCCTAGTCAGCCATGTTGTGGGAAATGGAAGTCAAATAGGCGTTCCTTGTCACCAAGATTGCTGAAGGATAGACGTGTCCCTTATTTACTGTGTTGAAGGCTTGAGCAGATCGCATCATTAAAGAGGCGGTCAAGAGATAAAAGGAGTGCTTAGGAGGATGGGGAATATGTGGGGGGGGGGGCGCTTTTCAGCACTAAGCAAATGTCCATCAGCTGTGGGAGTTGGGGCGTGTGGGCAGGGTCAGGGGAGCAAACAACATGCATTCCTTGGTGTGCTTAGAGTCCTTGGTCGCTGAGGTGCCTCTGGTTCCACCTCTACCACACAAATACCTGGGTCTTCCCCAGTGGGGCGGGGCAGAGCCTCTGTTGTCAACTCTTGGCCCGGGAAGACCCATGGTTTCCTGTCCCCTTGTCTTCGCACCCCGGGTCTCCCATCCTTGGTAGGAGGCTGTTAGTCCCCCAGGCTCTGGCTAGCCAATCTTGGGCTTCAACTCCTTCTCCTTAAACCCTTCAGGACCTCCCACCGCTGGAGGGAAGGTGTTTCTCTCAACTACCTCAGCTAGGAAACCATGGAGAGAGGTCTCACGCCTGCCTTCCTCCTGCACTTGCTAGGTGCATTTTTAGGACTGGGAAATCCACATCCACTCCATTTCACTCTTGGTGGCCTGCTCAGAGTTTTATTTTTGTTTTTTAAAGATTTTATTTATTTATTTGAGAGGGAGGAAGAGAGAGTGTGTGCGCGCACAAGCTGGGGGAGGGTGGTGGGGGGCAGGGGCAGAGGCAGAAGGAGAAGCAGGCTCCCCGCTGAGCAGGGAGCCGGATGCGGGGCTTGATCCCAGGACCCTGAGATCATGACCTGAGCTGAAGGTAGACGCTTAACTGAATGAGCCACCCAGGCGCCCCCTGCTTAGGGTTTTAGATGCAAACATGAGAAACTGATTGGGGCTGATATAAGCAGAAAAAAGTTTCTCAATATAATGGAGAGGAGCTCACCGATTCTCTGGAAGCGTTGGGGAAAACAGCCTCAGAGGGGACCCAGGCAGGAACAATGTCCACATCAGACCCCATCTGGTGGGGACGTCACTGTTGCTGGTGTGAGCACCCCCTGGCTGTTGGCCACTTCTCCCAGAACCCCTTCCTCTGCTGCTACTGTCCGCCTTCTAAGTCAGACTGGGCTGGAGCCCGGCTTGCGTGCCTCTAGCCCAGCAGCGAGGGGGCTAGGAAACGGGCACGCAGCATTTGGAGCCCCCAGAGAGAGGGAGGAGTTCACATTCGCAAGGTGGGAGATTCCTCAGACATGTGCAGGAGATTCAGGTGCAAGGGGGGCAAAAAGAATGCTGAGTGTCCACAGCGGGGAGAGGGTGGGCGCTGGGGTGTCTCTTTTCTTCTCTCCAGAGCCAGATGCCTCCCCAAGTAGAGCCCCCCTGTTGCTGTGAGCTTAACTGGGGAAGGGAATCAGTTTCTCTCCCCTGCCTCGAGACGAGACGCAGACCACAGTTAAGATCTCTGGGGGCAATGAGAACTGAAAATATGGTGATCCCTCCCTCACAGTGTTACTGAAAATAATTTAAAAATACTGAAATGTAAAATGAACGCAAGGGAGGTCAACCATCTTCTCATCTCCCTTCTCCCCACCTCCTCCACCCCACCCCCGACCGTGATGCTTCATTTTAAACATGTCAAGTTATTCGAAGTGTTTTTCCAATTTTTGTGGCCTTTGAGGAATCTGCTTTATTGGGCAATCTGACACAGAGGAAGGGACACTGGTTGCTGACCTCGGTGTGTGGAGTTAAAGTCATACCCATGAGATTATGCTGCTGGTAAGACTAGCTACCATTTATCGAGTGCTTACGGTGTGTAGGCACTGGGGACAGCACTTTTTTTTTTTTTTTTAAGATTTATGTATGTATTTTAGAAAGAGAGAGAGAGAGAATGCAGGGGGAGGGGCAGAGGGAGAGAGAGAATCCTCAAGCAGACCCTGCATTGAGCATGGAGCCCAACACAGAGCTCGATCCCACGACCCTGAGATCATGGCCTGAGCCGACTAAGCCACCCAGGTGCCCTTGGGGGCGTGCATTTCATGGAATATGACCAATCCTTAGGTCTTTTAATTTCCACGTACAGATGAGGAAACCAAAGAGTCACAGGCTAGTAGGTGTCTGACTGGAATCCAAGTCTTCCTAGACCGATCGCTCCCAGATACCATTAGACCCTCACCCCCGGCACCGTTCCCGGGTGACAGCAGGAAGGGACTGAGAACACCACCAGAAATGGCAATGCACTATCTGCCAATTACCCAAACGTAGTACCATTCATGCACATAGATGAAATAGAGAATAAAACTTTAATAGAACACCAGCACTATATAAAACATACACAGATAGCAAAATAAATCCAGTCCAAGTATCCCTGAGAATCCAGAAAGTTCGCTGACCACTTTTGACTTGAGGCTGTTTTTTGGATCCGTCTCTTGGCCGTCTGGTTAGTCCTCATTTTAACTGTTTTTGTTTCTTCTAATTAAAACTTGTTTCTTATATTAGTGAGCAGAAGAGGCTGAAAATTATACTCCCCAGTGATCAACAATTTTTTTTTTTTTTTTTTTTAATCAGTGAGGCCTTTATAAAGCAGTACATTCCCACTGTGGAGTGTTTTTGCCAAGCGAGCCTTTAAAATCTAGCTCTTTGGTTGTTTAGATGCTGTCCTGGAATCTGAGAGTTCTAGATGTGGGGTTTGCTCAGGGGGTTTCCCGCTCTGCTGACGGTCAGAGGTGGGCGAGGGAAGGAGGGGGGTGCTGTACCCTGCTGAATGTGCTCCCTCCTCGGGGACCGGCTCGGAGGACCCCCGCCCAGACGGGACCCCAGGGGTGCAGCCATCACCAGGATTCTGCCTGCTATGTTCAGAGACTTGCATAATGACACTCAGTTTGTCAAAGACTTCATTCTCCTCAGAGGGCGGGAAGGAGAAAAACAGAAGCGTACTGTGATGAGGATGGCCTAAAAACTATGGGAGGGGAAAAAAAAAAAAGAAAGAAAGAAAGTTAATGATCAAAATTTTCCCATTTCTTTTTCTGGGCCTACACAGATTTATACAGAACTCCTGGCCGGAGAAGGCTGGTTTAAAGCATGTGACGATCACAGCACCAGAGTTCCTCAAAAATTTAAAAATAGAATGGCGATATGATGCAGTGATTTCACTTCTGAATACACACCCGGCAGAATTGAAAGCTGGGTCGCAAAGACGTATTTGCACTGTTGACTTGTAGTGTTACTCACAAAAGCCAGAAGGTAGTAGGAATGCCAGTGTCCCTCAGCGCTGGAGTGGATAAATAAATGGGGTCTATCCATACAATGGAAAATGATTCAGCCTTGAAAAGGAATGAATTTCTGACACCTGCTACGTGGATGAACCTTGAGGACGTCATGTTAAGTGGAATAAGCCAGACACTGAAAGGACGAATATTGTATGACTCTGCTGAATGTGAGGTCCCTAGAGGAGTCAAATTCATAGACAGAAAGTAGGATGGGGGAGGTACCAGGGGCAGCGGAGGGGGAGATGGGGAGTTCTTGTTTACTGGGGACAGACTCCATTTGGGATGATGAAAAAGTTCCGGTGACGGACAGCGGTGCTGGTTGCCCACCAATGTGACCCAGTGTGAATGCACTTAATAGCACTGAACTCCGCACTGAAAAATGGCCAAGATGGCAAATTTTATGTTCCGTGTGTTTTACCATAATTTCTAAAAATGTGACAACAAATCTGCACCTCAGAACCACCCTCTGACGGTGCAATGAGGTCCCCCTCTGATTGCTTCTTCTCTTAAACTGGAAGGGAGCTATTTTTAGACCGATCCCAGTGCTGTGGCACTGACTTGGCCTGAGGCCTGAGCGTCACCTCCTCTAGGAAGCAGCACATCACAGGCACGGGATGAATGTGTCTTGGAATAACAAGCAGAACCTCCCGCCATGTCCTCAGGCTGAGTTAGGGGCCCTCTTCAGGGGCTCGCCAGGACCCAGTGTGTCCCGACTTTCAGCCCTCAGCTCTGCCTGCCCAGTCGGCAGCCACGGGTCACGGGTGGCTTACTCACCACCCGAAACGTCGCTAGTCAGAATCAACCTGTGCTGTGAGAAATACCAGATTTCGAAGGCTTTGTAGGAAAAAAAGAACGTCAATATTTCAAAAATTAAAAAGAATACTCATTACGTGTTGAAATGATTATTTTGTATATACTGGGTTATATAAAATATATTGTTAATGTTAATTTCATCTGCCCTTTTTTACTTAAAAAAAAACTCAAAAAACATGGCTATTAGCCAATTTAAAATACACGTGGCTTGTGCTATGTTTCTGTGTAGCGCATTTTATGGACACCGTTTGTCGTTGGGTTTGTCTCTCCCCGGGGACGGGGGCTGGTTAAAGGCGGGAACCCGAGTCTAGCCATCTGGGTCTCTCCCGCTCTTTGAACCATGAAAGACGCCCGGGTGTGGTTCCCAGAACATCTGCTGACTTCATGTTTGCCATTTTCCCTCCTCGTAGTTCCACCAATGCTCCTGATCTTCAGGATGACGTAGAGATGGTCTCCGGTGCTTTCCCTCTCTCCTCCACTGTTGACTTGTAGCTTCACCCCTGACAGTCTGCTGCCCTCTTAATGTCATCTCCACACTCAGCCCTTTGATGGGACGTAACTTAAGCTGCTGGAGCAGTATTGCCCCTGGTGTGGACCTGTCAGGATTTCTGCCTCCCACCCCCTAAGTCTCCACCAGCTGATGGAAGGCGGGGGGTGGGGGGGAGAGGAATTATGTCCAGATCTCTGTTGCACAAAGGAAGACACTGGGGGCAGGAGGAACTTCCCCAAACCCTCGGGTCCAGTGGATTCGTAAGAATGGACTAGAGCCATTCTTGATTCTCCAGGGAAAGGGGACAGGAAAAAACAGAGGAAAATGTGCTGAGCGCCTCAGGAAAGCAAGGATCGGGCTGGTCTCCGGGTGGGACACACATAGAAACTCAGTATATCCTATTGGATAAACCTCCCTATGGCTTCAACGCCAAGTCTCCATCCCCACTAAGTCTCCCGGAACTCGTGATTATTCTCTGGGCCATGGTTAGTGGACCTTTACATCAGGCATCGGGCTGGAGAATTTCATGATGCAATGACCCCAGTCTGCATAGTTTCCTGGCACCTCCTTCATCCTCACCGCACCCCCCTCGCCCCGCCCTTCTCCAGCACCTGCCGGCATTTCTCAGATGAATCACAGGGGTGGGCTCTGCAGGCTGGTCTGCAAAGTCTTCTAGCCTCGGAGGGGGGCTCGTTCCAACGGCCCCTGTGCTACGCCCGTCTCTGGCTTTGATTTGCCTGGAAGCACGTAGTCCCATCTGTCCTTTCCTGTCTGACCGGTCTGTGATGGCGAGCCAGAAGCAGAAAGAGCAGGTGAATAGTTCTGCTTCCTGCTGGGTCTCCACTTAACAAAACACTTTCTACCCTGAACAATGGGCCTGCCCCTCTTTGTTCTTCCCGCTTCTCCAGAGCTCACAGAGACTTCCTGGCTCATTCTGGCGCTGCAGTCTCGGTTAACACCTCTTGTTAAAAGGTCTTGCCTGCGGTCACGTGTCTCCCTTTGCACCCACCGTGGATGCCGCGTGGCCCAGACCAGCCCTCATGGCGGAGGTGCTGTAGCCTCAGAATCCTGGGGCTGGCCTGGCTCGGCCGCGGGACTATGTCCTTCTTGGGGGGCAGTCTATAGCCCCTGACTGGGTGGTCTGGGGACAAGGCCCGACATCAGCTATGGTGACAGAAGGGAAAGAAGTGGCAAGGCCTTGATTAGGCACACGCACTTCAGAGCGGGGGACACCCCCTGGGTGAACATTCAGGGACCTGCCGTATCAGCGAAGTTTCGGGGCTCCCATGGAGGACGGCATGCTGGACATCCTCTCCAAAGTAAAGGACCAATGATCACATCTCACCCCTCCCACCACTAAGAACTAGCGGGGTGCTAGGTGGGCCTCTGGGGGTCTGAAGGCAGCACGTTCTGCCCCTGGGAATATAATTTATAGAGGGACACAGGACAGCGCCGAGGGCAGGAGAGGGCCCTGCAGAAGGTCAGGGCCATGGAGCAGGGTGCCCTAGCCACATCCCATGGCTGGTTGGTGCAGGGCTACCAAGGCCCAGCATGATCGGCCAAGGACGACACATCAGTTGAACGTGAACTGGCTGTGTGACATGGCAGGTCTGTGGTAAGAAAGGGTCTGTGCTGGGAAAAGATGCTGGAGTGTCTGGCAAATCCTAAAAGGAGAATCACAATGCAGGTCACTACAGTTTGGGGGCCAGGCTAGGCCATCACGCAGCAGACAATTATGCCCTATTTGAAAAACGGCTTCTAGATGTTATAGGGAGCTGGTGGAGACAGAGCCTGCAGCACTCTGACACTGTGACACCAGGCCACCCAGAAGTGACCAACCACCACAAGGCCTGTTGGACCCACCAGGTCCTACAACGAGGTCAGAGGATGCATATGCACGGGGCCCAGCCTCCCGCACCATCCACCCCTGCTGCACCGGCACCTATCTCTCTTCACCCCATGACGACGGGGGGTGGGGGGCTGGGCAGCTGAGGGAGCAGAAAAAGGTCAAACACGGTTCATGGGGAGATTGGCACGGCACGCAGGCGCAAACCCAAAATGGCCCGTGGTAGCACCAGGGGCTGAACCAGGGGGCCCTGAATGGCAGTGGAGAGGAGGAAGCCCTCCACCGGGCAGAGCTCTGGGCCGTGCATCTGGTCGTCCTCTTGTGTTGGAAGAAAAGTGGCCCAAGATTGGGCTCCTCGTGGACTCACAGGCAGAGGTTAATGGCTAGGCCGGTGGTCAGGGAACCCAGAAGAAGGGAGACTGGAGGGTCAGGGACGAGGAAGTCTGTGGGAGAGACCTGTGTGTGGACTCAGGGGAGCGGCTCCAAGTGTCTCTGTATCATTTATGAACTCCGAGACCGCCACGGGGCCCTGGGCCAGTCAGGCCTCAGCAGTGCTGACCAAGGCCCTGTGGAACAGGGACGGCAAATCATTCCTCAAACAAGCGTCAACTCCAGTGGAGGGGCTCTGCTGCCCCTCCCAGGGTCGCCACCTGAGAATGTGACCTTATTTGGAGACAGCATCTTTACAGAGGTAATCGAGGTAAAATGAACTCCTTCGGGTGGGCCTCGAATCCAATATGGCTGGTGTCCTTAGAAGAACAGGAAACGTGGACACAGACACACACACACGGAGGACGTCATGGGAAAATGAAGGCAGGGACTGGGGTGATGTGTCTACAAGCCCAGGGATGCCAGAGAGTGCCAGCAACCACCAGAAGCATCCTCAACGCCTAGAACGCACGGGTTCAGGAACCACGGGGTGGACACAGGAGTGGCCCCGCTTACCATCGCTCCCAGGGACCCACTCGGGGAACTTGGTGCCCCCTGCGCATGCCATTTTAGGCTCTGAGTCCAGAGCTGGGTCAGCACACTATGGTGAAGCCCAGGAATTCAGCATGGTTTTAAGAGTTTTAAATGACTACATTTAAGTGGTTGTATAACTACCTATATAATATCTTGGTTTTGCCTCTTGGCCTCCAAGGCCTAAAATACTTGCTTTATCTGGCCCTTCAAGGGAGAGTTTGCTGACTGCTGGTCTAGAGGGTTCCCAGAGGGAAAGCCTTTCTCCCGGGGTGGGCACAGCAGGAGTCCTGGTAAACTTTCAGTTAAGGCCACCCCCTCTTCATGTCAAGAGCCCAGCTGGCAAGGAAAGGAGTCATCGGGTGACTCATGGGCTCCCCTGCGCAATCCCGATGGTGAGCGGAGACGCAGGGCAGCCCAGACCTCTGGTGCCCGTGACCGGAGACTCAAGACTTCTCAGAGTGCAGGGCCTGGGTCACCCAATGAGATGGGCAGCAGCTAGTCATAGGAAAGGGGAGAGGGGCCTGCAGGGGGCCAGGAGAGACCACGAGGGTCTCTTGCGTCCTGGAGACCAGCCGAAGCGGAGGGGCTGGGGCTGGTACCATCAACCTTCCTCTTGTAACTTTCCCCAGGAAGAAGGAGCAATGTCAGTCTCAGAGGCCCTGCTCCGGTGGGTCCCTGAGGTATAAGGGGTGCACGGTAGCAGATGCTGAGGTGTGCTCCCCAGATCTCCTTCAGGAAGGAGGCCCTCGAGGCCCCAGCTGAGGGCCCCCTGATGACTCGGGGCTTCAGGGAGGGAAGGTCGGAGAAGGAACGAAGTCTGGGTTGCCTCCTCCCTGCCGGCTGATCTTTGACCACGGGCATCCCTGGAGCAGGACCCGGGGCACAGACCCGCACACAGACGGGTGTCACTCTCCAGGAAAGCCTGCCGCGTGGGATGGGCCGGCCCTGACTTAAAACGAGAAGCCCTCCCAGGCAGGGCTTTCGGGTCCACAGGGCCCCGTCCTAGGCCTACCTCTTTCAGGTGCTGAGGCAGGCAGTTCCCGGGGGAGAAGGCGTGCTTAGTCTTCTTGTACAAACACCACAGCAGGGCGGAGCAGCCAAGCAGCAGGAAGGCGGCGCACACCGAGGCTGCCAGGACCACGGCGACAGTCCAGGGCGGGGCCGTCTCTGCGGGGGGAGGGGGACGGGGTGGTGGGCTGCGTCAGGCTCAGGTCAAGGGCACCCGGGGTCACCTGACCTCCACACTCTGCCACCATGGCAATCCAGTGGGAATCCCCGTTTTCGGGGTGCCCATCTTGGGAGGGGTGAGGAGAAAGCACGAGACACCTGCTCAAGGATCCAGGGGTTTCCAGCCAGTGCCCCCTCCCCCCCTTCCTATCTTTTTCCAGCTTTGGTTTCTGGCACGACTGCTGACAGACACGATGGGAACCATAAGCAGGGACTCTGAGCAATGAGCCTCTGCATGCTGGAGAAGCCTCTGCGGCCTTAAAGCAGGAAACGGGACCCCAGAGCCCCAAGGAGACACACGCACCGCGGTGCTTTGTACCAAGAAGGGCAAAAGCTCTTGGCATGGCAACACCATCCAAGCCCCCGGCACTCAGACACCTGCCCAAACTCCAGTGGCCCAAGGCCACGCGGCTGGCACGACCCAGCACCCACCGTGGGTTTCTGTCTGGAAAAACTCAAGGCTGCCAAAAGAACTTAGCGTTTCTTCTGCCAACACCTGGCCTTCCTTTCTCAGAGCCTTTGCTCTCAAAAGCTTACGCCTGTGAATCCTTCCTCCGCCCCTTTGAGATGCACACGTATCTCCTAAAACCCAGGGCTGTCTTTCTCAAGGACCTGCAAGCCATTCCTCTCAATTGCAATCTTCATGAAGGAGGGCCCCTGTCCCCCAGCCCGGGCGGGGAGGGGAAGTCTGACTTGATAAAGGCCAGCTGGCCTTCAACACCGATGGCCCAACTGCAGGGACACTGACCCGCCCCCTCACCCGCTTTGTGATGTGTCCCTTCCCCACTTCTCTCTTCTCTGCCCCTCCCTTGTTCTTCCTTTAAAACGCCCCAGGTAGCTCTTTCCCTCCTGTAAGTCCTTACTGAATCAAATCTGTTTTTACCACTCTAACATCCGGCTTTATCTCTGACCGGGGCATTTGTGGTCCTGGCTCCCCTCATTCAGCACCAGGTGCCTTCTCCCGCTGCCCGGGGCCACCCACCCTCCCAGTGCAGGGGCCTGGCAGCCGGCACCACCCTCCTGATTAAAACCCAAAGCATCTGGTGCCGAGAGAGGACAAGCCAATGAACCGTGCCCTTTCACAGCAAGTCCTTTTAAAAGGGAGTCATTTTATTTGCGGATAAAGTGTCGATTCCTACTTGCACAGGGCAGACCAAAGCATGCCCCCCAACCCCCGACACTGAGCAGTGCGGGGGCCCACAAGACGGTCCTTAGATGTCTGAATGGATGTGGTGTTTGCAGGGGGAGCAGGGGTTGGGACGGGCCTGCCTTCCTCCCTCGTCCCCCTGTGTTTTCATTCATGCCGGCAGTGGTCTCATCATCTTTCCAGCCTGTGCCCTTGCTGAGCTCAAGGGACCTCCTCCCAGACCCCCTGTGAAGTCAGAGGATGCTTTTATAACTCACCCCAGGAAAGAAAGGGTCATTGCTTTCCACGGGCTGGAATAAGGGGAGGATCTGGGAGCCGAACCCTCCACAGAAAGCTCTCTGACTTCCTTCAGTCCCACCTGACCACGCGGCCAGGCGGACTGCCTCTCCCTGTTTCACCCGCAGGGAAATCGTGCCTGTGCTCACCTGTGGAATGAGTCCGTGGGCAGTAAATTACACGACAGGTAACCTGCTCCGTCCCTGTTCATTTACTGGCTGAGCGACTCTGGGCAAGTTACTTCGCCTCTGAGCCTTGATTTCCCAGTCTGTAAAAGGGGCGATCCTTACAAGGCTCTCATGGAAAAATGGGTTGTGAGGTTCAAAGGAGATAGCTATGTTTACACAAGCCTAAAATGATGTTTGACAAAAGCAGGTTTTCAATGGGTTATACTTTTCTTTCATAAAGTGTTTGGGCTTTGTCAGTTCCTGGGTCATCGTTTATAGTCACAAAATATTTGAAATATTTCTCTTGTAGGTCAAATTGTAGGCCTCAAAGCATGTCTTGTGACCTAAAGGTCTCAGGACCATTAGGAATCCTTCATAATGTGATTTTAAGAATGTCATTACTAATAACCATAATATCTAATGCATTAAGGGCTCACTTTGTACCAGGCACTGTTCTGAGTCCCCCCACCCCTGCGTGTGCTACCACTATCTTGGTCTCCCTATTCTGCAGATGAGGTGGCCGAGGCACAGGGCAGTCCAGGACTTGTCCCATGTCCCATGTTATGTTCACAGGGGAAGGACAGGACACCGGGTGATCCCGAAATACACTCAAGGTTTTGGGAAAGCAGGTGACAGGTGTCTAGAGATAAGAAGGTTGATTCCTTTTTGAAGATTTATTTACTTATTTGAGAGAGAGAGAGAGAGAAGAGGGCATGCGAGCAGGGAGGGGGGCAGAGGGAGAGAGGGAGAGGATCTGAAGCAGACTCCACACTGAGCACAGAGCCTGACACGGGGCTCGATCCCACAACTGTGAGATCACGACCTGAGCGGAAACCGAGAGTTGGACACCCAACTGACTGAGCCACCCAGGTGCCCCAAAAGAAGGATAATTCTAAGACAAGGGATTCTAGTGACTCAAGTGGGATGGGGGCTCCCAAGGTACAGAATTCTGATTCAAGTAAAAATGATTCAGGAGAGGAATAAAATGAGAAAAAACACAGAGAAGGTCTGTAGAAATAACGTGTGGCCTAGAAAATAACTTGCAGCCCATGAAGGGAGGGGTTTTTGTTATTTAAAGGCATTGCAGAGGCTCAGCCAGCTCAGACATAGGTAGGTCCAATGGGGCACTGACCTTGGGATTACAGATGATGCAAGGCACTGAACTGGGGGCCACAGAAAAAGAACGACAGAGAATTCCCTCCAGGGAGACAGCAGGATTTTCTATGGGGCTCTGTAGCCCTGAGAAAACTGGCTACTACGACTACAGAAGAGCTTTGGATGACACCGCAAAGATCCTGAAAGAATCCTGGGTTCGGGCAAACACTTTGTGCGTTTACAAAACAAGGAAGCAACAACAGTAACAAGATTCAAAAAACTCCAGGCCAGTGATCCTGATGCTGATGTCCAGAAAAAATAACAAACATCCCAGAACTGATAATTAAGTGGCTAATTACCAACGCATAAAAAGGATAAGGATGATAACCGAAAACAACATCCGGGCACCAAGAAGAAAGGAGCTCAAAATGGCTGTCTTTCCTTTTTTTGGATAGGGTGATTCATTGCTAGGTTATGGGATAGGACGGGCTGGTTTTTCCCGGGCTGTATTCCTTGGAATGCTGATCCTCAAAAAGGGTGCCGAAAGATCAAATATGCTAATAGTGCTCAGATACAAGGCGACTTTTCTGAGAGGGCCCCATCATTTCCAAGCACACCTGATTACAGGGCTCTTATTTTGAGAAATAGCCATAAATCGTCATGAGCACAGTGGGGACGGCATTGCACCTGGCACTGGGTGTGTCCATTTTAGCTGGTATCTACCAGTTTTTTTTACATTTACACTCACAGTGACTTTGTGGACAAAAAAACCAACACAGCTTATGGAATAGTCCACTCTATTCCGATGGGTCAGTGATCAGCAGGCAAGCAGGTAAGCAGTCTAAAGGAAAGTGCATCCTGGAGTGCACCCACAGGTTAAGCAACAGATGGGTAAAGATCGTGAAGCTCTTTCTGGCAAATGAGACGAGACAAAGCAAAACTGGGTGAGAAATACGTTCAATGCCAGAAAGTAACACTCAGGAGCTTGCTAAGCAGAAATGACGAATCAGTGAGACTGAAGCATTGCAATCTTCTCCGAACTGTCCTGTGACACAGAGGATGAGAAGTTTTGTTCTTTCTGGAGGGAATTCATTATTACTCTCCTCTGTATTTCTGCAGCCCCCCAGATCAGTGCCTCGCTTCCAGGAGAGCCTCGGTAAATGAAAACGGCCGGGAGTGGACCTGCGTGTATTCATTCTTCCACGGTCTGAGCTGGCTGAGCCTCACACCATGTCTTTAAATAATAAAAAGGCCTGTTGTTTGTGTGCAGCAAGTTTGTATCACCCCGTATGCAAATGCAATGTGTCTGTATGTAAATGATCACAGTGTCCGGGCCAGTGGTACTCTTCCCCCCCACTCTGTTCTTCCTCCCCTCCTTCCCTCTCTCTTTTTTTAAAAAAATAGGGAGCACTGTGAGTGACTGTGTTGAGGTCCTGGAAGCCAAGACAAGTAGCCCTTGGTGGGGACAGTGATCAAGGTCTCTAAGCTCTCCCTCGTGTGGCTGAGGGGGCTGGAGACATGCAGCCCAGGGAGGGGAGGCTTCTGGGCAGTGTGGCGGGGCTCGACCTTGCTGGGCTGATAAGACTTGTATCAGGAGGCCTGAGAGGACAGAATGAGCACAGCGCGGGTGGGCGTGAAGAGGCAGCGTCCAACGAATGGAAAACGCGTCCATTCATCCCTTGGGTCTAAGAGGGAACGAGCTGCCTCTGAAGGGGGTGGTTTCCTTCCAAGAGGAAGCTGATCAGTCAGAGCTGACCTGGCTTGAAGTTGGGAGCCAGACGTGTTCGTGTCTAAGGAACATTCCGCTAACACTTGGTGGGTGTCTATAAGGTGATTTGAAAGGCTCGGAAGAGGCAGAATTACAGCTGGTGTGTCTCAAGACTCACCGTCATCAGTTGTTTGCTCACACACAGGCTTGCTCCATTCCCCAGTTTTGTTCCGATCAGGAAGAAACCCTTGAACTTGAACACAGTAAGTTGTCCACGGCTCAAGATCTCTGAGGACCTCAAAGTCATATTGACACGTCATCGGCCACTAGGAACGAAGACAAAAATAAAAACAGGCCTCCACAGTGAAGGGACACCATCTTCTCTTCCGCCCCCCAATCTTACCAGTTATGATATTTACTTTGGGCTCAAAATAGGAAGCTGAAGGAAGCAGGTGTTCCTCCCGGTTCATCTCTGGGGACCCTGATAGCATCTTAAGGCGTGGGGCAAGGAATGATCATGGTCCTGACAAACCACTTCATTTCCTGAATTCTCTAGTTTAGATGCCATACAAACCATCCTACTCCCTTTTTAAAAGGAATGAGGTTGTATGGGCTGAATTGTGTCCCCTTCCCCATTCATATGTTTAAGTCCTAACCCTCAGTATCTTGGAAAGGGAGTTAGTTGGAGGTAATCGTGTTGGAATCGGCTCATTAGGACAAGCCCTAATCCAACATGACTGGCGTCCTTGTAGGAAGAGAAGATCTGGACACGGACAGGCACATGCCACGTAAAGATGAGCCGGAGATGGGGTTGTTGCTCCTACAAGCTAAGGAACCAAAGACTGCCGGCAATCTGGGAGCTAGGAGAGACGCATGGAACAGATTCTTCCTCACAGCCCTTGGAAGGACTATCACTGCCGACACCTGGATCTCGGATTTCGAGCCTCCAGAACCTTGAGACAACACGCTCCTGTTGGGTTTGGGGAGTTTGGTACAGCAGCCCGAGAACTGCGACACGGGTCCATTAGAGTGACGCTCCATGTGATTTTTCCTTCCAAGAGCAAGTTTCTGACCCTGGCAGCCCGGGGTTCTCTTTAGACTTGTCCTCTGCGTGAGCACCTGAAATGCCCTCGTCCGGCAGCGGCTGGCCTCCTCTGCAAGGCACACACCTCGGCCTCCCTGACTCTGCTCAGTATGAATGTAAGCTATCCTCATTGATGATATATTCCTGAGTTTGGGAAACCAAAACAGGTTCCGGCAGAGTAAAGGACTAGAAGAGTATATGCCACCCATATTTCCATCATGGTTCTATTTCCTGACAGAAGGGTCCTATTTTTTTTTTTTTTTATTTTTTTTTTATTTTTTTATTTTTTTTTTTTATTTATTTATTTGAGAGAGAGAATGAGAGAGAGAGCACATGAGAGGGGGAGGGTCAGAGGGAGAAGCAGACTCCCTGCTGAGCAGGGAGCCCGATGCGGGACTCGATCCTGGGACTCCAGGATCATGACCTGAGCCGAAGGCAGTGGCTTAACCAACTGAGCCACCCAGGCGCCCCAGAAGGGTCCTATTTAAAATGTGTTACGTGAGGGGCACCTGGGTGGCTCAGTCGGTTAAGTGTCTGCCTTGGGCTCAGGTCATGGTTCCAGGGTCCTGGGATCGAGCCCTTCATCGGGCTCCCTGCTCCGTGGGAAGCCTGCTTCTCCCTCTCCCACTCCTCCTGCTCATGTTCTCTCTCTCTGTCAAATAAATAAATAAAATCTTAAAAAAAAAAATAAAATGTGTCAGGTGAATAGGAACTTCAACAGAAAGTGAGCACAAAGTCTTTTTCTTTTTTTTTTACCTCAGTAATTGGTTATTTTTCTTTTGGCGTTGGGTTTGTTGACAACTTGTCTCTATTCCTTTACTGTAGGAGAAAGCCAAGCTCATTGATGACAAGAATTGGATTCTACCACTGACTACATGAAGAGTATGGTATAACTTCTAATAATTAAAAATAAAAAATCCGGGCTTTCATTCCTAGAAATCCCATACCCCTAAAACCTTGCAATGCTATTTTTTCAGGGATTAAGCTCAGGGTTGATCCACAGCGGCAGCCAGGGAAGGACAGACATGAAAAGCCCTGCTCAAGTCCCCTCTGACTGCTTTTTCTAGCTGTCTTTCACACCCGGGCAATTTCTGGTTTTATCTGTTCACATTCTCCCATCAGGAAGAAACAGAATTTCTCGAAGCCTTTTATGCTATGAGTTTAGGGACTGGATACGGCAGCCTTTTAACACTGTGTTCTCAAAGGGAACCCTAATTGTCTTAGGCCGTGTAGGCACCGTACCAGAACTCAGCGGGCGGCTTCTAAACAGCAAACATGTACTCCTCACAGTTCTCAAGGCTGAGGAGTCCAAGACCGAGGCACCGGCAAACTTGGGTCCAGCCAGCCAGTCTTCACGCTGTGTCTGCATCACAGGGCAGAAGGGCCTGCTCGGGGAGCTCTCTGGGGTCCCTTTTATAAGGCCGCTAATCCCCTGCCTCCCAAAGGCCCCACCTCCTAACACCGTCACACTGGGGATTAGGTTTCCACGTGTGAATTCGGTGGGGGGACAGAAACATTCAGTCTAGAGCGTGTATAAACCGGTCCTGGTGACCCTGCAGACACCCGTGAGGGAGCAGGCAGCCCTTCCAACACTTGGCGCGCCACACCAAAGGCTTCCACACAGCAGGCGGAAGCGACAGGACCAATGTGTCACCAGATGCCTATCCTGTGGGCACATTCTAGATAAGCTAAAGCTAAACTGGGTGTTGCGCTTCATGCTCGGTGCAGGAGGCATGCAGGCGTGGTAGGCTGTGGAAACGGATCCTTCATGAGAGTACGCTGCTACGTCCCTGAGTGGGTCAATCCTGTCTTACCTTTGCATCCCAGCCTAGTGGAGATGCCTGCATTTGGCAAGTGACTATAAAACTCCTCATTCTGGGGCGCCTGGGTGGCTCAGATGGTTAAGTGTCTGCCTTCGGCTCAGGTCACGATCCCGGGGTCCTGGGATCGAGTCCTGCATTGGGCTTCCTGCTCAGCGGGGAGCCTGCTTCTCCCTCTGCCTCTCTCTCTCTGTGTCTCTTATGAATAAATAAATAAAATCTTTAAAAACTCCTCATTCTGTATTGCTTTCTAGGCACACATCTCCTGGGGGCTTGACTGTAAGCAAAATCATCTATTCGGTGAAGAAGGCTGATATCTTGCATCATTCAATGGAGCATTTTGGGGGGAAAATTAGCTTGAGATTTTGGGGGCCTGTGCAGTATGTACATATAAATTTGATTACATAATTCCTAAGACAACACACATGGGTAACCCTTTCCTCCCAAACTCTTGAGAATTAAGTGATAGAACCAACATTTAATATAGAGGAGATGACATATATGTAACCTAACTTACATTAACATATATGTAAGACACTTTAGGACCACAAATAGCATTCAGCTCGGAAGCACTAAGTATAAGGGAAAACCTGACCATGGATGAATGAAAATAGCCTTATTCTGTCTACATAAGGGGAAGGAAAAGCCCATGTATTGACCATACATGTTGTTCAGGTAACCAGACAAGTTTATTTTTTTCATTATGTCCTTAAACTCCCCCAAATCCTGTGAAGTAGGTTATCATCCCCACTTTATTAACGAAGTGGGTTATTTTTTTAAAGATTTTATTTATTTATTTATTTATTTATTTATTTATTTATTTGAGAGAGAGACAGAGAGCATGTGCCAGTGGGAGAAAGGGGAGATGGAGAGAGAGAATCTCAAGCAGACTCTGTGCTGAGTGTGGAGCCCAATGTGGGGCTCAATTCCACGACCCTGAGATCATGACCTGAGCTGAAACCGAGAGTCGGATGCTTAACTGACAGAGCCACCCAAGCACCCCATGAAGGGCATTATGCCCATCTTGTAGGCATGAGGAAGCCGAGGTCAAGAATGTGACTAGAGTCACATTGGCAGGAGCAACATTCCAACCAGGTCAGACTCCTAGCTCATGTTTTTAAAGGAACCATCCCCTGAAGAGGAGGAGAGCAATGGCGAAAACTGGGGTCAGACAGGTAAAATGTGACACTGTTCATCTAGCGTCCAGGGGTGGGGCTGCCCTGACCATGGACTTGACTATTCTATGGTGTACATGGGGCACAGGGTTTCAGACCATAAAATAGCAGTCATGCAGCATGTCACCTGATTCAGCTGACGGCAGCTTCCACCAGCCAACTGTTGAGTCAGCTCTACCCACCTTCTCCTGCAACTTCCCTTCAGGGAGAGAAAGGCCTGCTCTAACTGTGCTAACACCCTGAAGTCTGCTCTATGCATTTCCCTTGGGGCCTGGGAAGCATGAGCCAAATACCAGGTATCCCTCAGACTGGGAAGCTTCTGGCACTCAGAGGACCAGGCCGTAGATCCTCTGGACCATAAGGTGCTACCAGCTTTCAAGACCCTGACTGGATGGCCTCCTAGCCTCCTTTCTCCATCATCATGGCCTCAGACTAACACTAGGCAAAGAAGGGGAGCCTACGTCTGAAATGCATATGATTTGCTGAGCTTACCTTTTCGTCAGAACCATTTTTCCAATATTGCACATTATAAACCCACAAGTTATAAATATTCCTCATGGTCCATGTTTCAGGTTCATTCTCAATTTTAGGGGCTAAGAAACGCATATGTAAAGAATTAGCAAGTGCTTCTACTTGCATTCCAGGTGGTCCAATCATGGCTAAGAGGAAGAGAACAAAGCAAAATGACAGTCAAAAATCACATTTTAAAAACATCAACATTTATTTTTCATAACTGTGCAGACCAACTGGTCGACTGAAGGACCCTGGTCTTTGATGTAAGTTTGCTACGACATTGATTGACATGGTCAAGGAAGGTAGTTGGATTTTGTTTCTTAAAAAAAAATCTGATAGCCTTTTATTAATCAAGTTTAGTCCATTTATATTTATTGTGATTTCTGATATATTTGATATTATTTTGTGTTTTCTATAAAGACTTTTTTTTTTTTGGTGGTTTGTTCCTCTCCTGTTTTTGATTTCTACTGGGTCGAATTTTCTTTATTTCCTTTGCTGGGTTGGAAGCTACAGATGGTATTTCTACTACTTATAGTGCCTAACATACATAACTAATCATACACACTTTCCAAAAGAGTCCGTAGCTGTTTCTGCCCAAATGCTCTTTTATTGGATATTCATGTGGCTAGCCCCTTTGCTTCGTTTGGGTCTCGGTTCAAATGTCACCTCCTCAGAGAGACTTTTTTACCACCCTATGTAAAGAGCAGCTCCCAACATATCCTGCCCTGGTACCTTGCTTTATTTTCTTGAGAGCCACAGTCACATCTGTCATGAAATATGTTATCTATTTGTTTATCTGTCTTCCCCCCATTAGAGTATATGCTTCCTGAGGGCCGGGATTTTGTCTTGCTATTATAGCTTCTGCACTAAGAATGTGCCTGGCATATAGTAGGTGCTCAATAATAATTGTACAATGAATAATAAACATCTCTGGGCAACTGTGCTATTTGAGTTATATCCTGTTTTCTTCTCTGACTGCTGTTATTCTTATTCTTATTTTTTATTTTTTGAAGCTGTTAATGGGACTGCTTCCAGCATTTTACCTTGTCTTTAATCTGCTGGTAGCTAAGAACCAGATAAGAAAATTTATTAGGTATCTTTTCAAAGCAAGTATAAACAGATTCTTTGTGACTTCTTGCAGCACTTTCCTGTCATATAAACTTCAAGAGGCAAGGATCTAAAGTAGGGTAACTGTTGCTAAGAGCATAGACACAGGGGCCTCAGGGGCCTGGCTCTGAATCCTTACTGGGCCATTCCTTATCTGTATGACCTTTGGGCAAGCTGCTTTTCTATTCTGTATTAATTTCTAAAAGGAATTTCCGCAGATGGGCCCAACATAGGAATTGGAACCAGTCAGGACCTGGTAAGTCAGTTAGCAATTACAGGAGCAGAAACCTGTACTATGTTTTGGAAATTTGACTACTGCTAAGCTGCTTGTATTTTTTTAATGTTGATTTTTCTTAGCTTTTGTAAAGATACCTTTAGAAAAGATAATATAACTTTGATAATTTCTGACTCCAGAAATAAGAGTTTTGTTGTCAAGCCTAGGACAGAATTGGGAAAGAACAGAAGGGTATCCCAGCCGCATTCCCCACCAGGGAAGGCAAAACTGTGGGAGCCATGGGGGTCCAGAGCAGGGAGCGGTATAAAGACCCCGCACCGCACAGACACAATCCTTCCAATGCTTCCCTGGAGCTTCTCCTTGGAAGGCTGCACTTGAGTCTTGTTCATGAGGTTCTTGTCACCCCTCATCCTCTTACTGTCTCAATTGCTATAAGGTGGTTTCATTCATTTCCAATTCCTGATGTTCTAATTATGTTCACCTCATGACCTCCGGTGAATCCCCATGACCCCCCAGATCTAACCTGGGAACATTTTTTCAGATGCTTACCAGCCAGCCTGACCCAACACATCTGTCATTAGTTGAACCCATTGCTCTGGCCTTCATTATGGGCAGGCTGGCTGTCTACCTGGTTGTCTTCCTGTCTCTATACCTGCCTCGAATAACCTTTATTCTTCTGCCTGTCATGTCACATTTCCTTCTATCCTGACTCCAAACTGACTTTCTCCCAGAAAATGTACTACATTAATCCTTCCAGTTCTTCTCATTAACAACACTGGCCTCAACTCATTCTTCACCCATAAGGCATTAATGTTAATAGATTTATATTTAATTATTGTATTAACTTTATGACCATCCCTTCCTGTCTCTCCCACAGACTTCTTTCTGGCCATAGCCCTCCTTATTATAACCCCTACGCTCCTTGTGCAAGGCCACCCACTCTGTGGGTGCTCAAAGAATCCTCCCTGACCAGGCTACCCCATGGGGAAAGAAAACCAAGGCATGATGATGGCATTACAATGAAATGGAAAAGAAAGTGGCTTACTGTCATCCACAGGACAGAAGGTGATGTTTACCCAGTCTGAATGCTCATCTGCAAATTCAGCCCTGACTCTCAAGGTGTGATCACCATACTTGGAAAGACTTGAGAAATCACATTCCGTCAAGGCAGTACTTGTGCATATATCTTGGAATTTCCTATAACTGTAAAATCAGAAAAATAAAACCATGAAAATTCTCACTTCAGTCTCTCTGGGGCTGACTGGTGCTTTATTAACCCCTACTACCAAAGGATAATGTAGGATAATGTGAGAAAAATAAACTAAATTCTTAATCATCACTTTTGATGAATAGCATGCATCATTTATATGAGCATCTCCCCAACTGTGCTCCATGGGATTTCAGTGATTCTTGAGATATTATAAGTCGTTTCAAAAATAATCTGTCCCTGGGTGCCTGGGTGGCTCAGTCGGTTAAGCATCTGCCTCCGGCTCGGGTCATGATCTCAGGGTCCTGGGATGGAGCCCGGCATTGGGGTCTCTGCTCAGCAGGGAGTCTGCTTCTCCCTCTCTCCCTCTCAAATAAATAAATAAATAAAATCTTAAAAAAAAGTATCTGTCCCATGGTCAAATGATTTGGGGCAGAATCAAAGTTAAACATAAAGAGGTGTCTGTCTTCATAACAGAACTCCCTCAGTGACTTTCAAATCTTAATGAGCACGTGCCTCTCCAAAATGGGGTTGAGTCTTCAATATATTTGACCAAGAAAGCTTCCCTCCTTGATTATGCCGTTTATGAAAGCAGAGGGACATGGTCTGTGAATACTGTATACACAGATTAGCCAAATAGTGTCCCGAAAATGACTATTGCTGCAATTACTCTGGAAAAACTATGCAACGATTTGTTCTTATACAGATTTGTTTTATACAATGTGTTTAAAACAGAGCTCCAGCCCTGACACCCACCCCTGAAGGGAGGGTGGCAGAAACGTGAAGTTGAAGAAGGAAAAGGACGTCTGGGAAGACCGACAGGTGCGTGTGACCACCTCGCGACCACCTGAGGAGGTGTAATCAGCTCCACCTGACCCGAGGACACCCAGGCTCCTGTCTCGCAAAAAGGGAGGGTTTTGCCTGACTGGTTCCTCAGTGTACCTTCCTCCGATTTGGCCGCCCTTAGAGGTGACAACGAAAGTGATAAAAATAGTAACAGCCCACTTGTCAAGCACTTAGGTGTCAGGCAGGGCAGGAAGTGTTTTTTATCTGTATTACCTCACTGAATTCACAAGCCCAGGAGGGCAGAATGGGGATCACTCCTATTTTATAGATGGGGTGTAGGTATGGAGAACCTAAGAAACTTGCCCAATGGAGCTGGGATGGGCTTGACTTCAGAGCCCACAGTCTTAAGCACCACACCTCACCACGTTCTTGGCGATGCCCAGAACAATTTCTGGCTAAAAGTAGGTAGAGATAATTGGGCTCAGACTATTCTACAATCTGCTCTTTTCATGTACTATACCACAAACATTTGTCAGTCAACTCTTCATGGGCTGCCTAACATCCCACCATTTGGAGACTCCAGGGGTCATGGCATGAAGGGGGCTTCCCCACACGTGGCCACTTCCTTCATTTAAACTAGCGTGTCAAGTGGCTGGAACATGGAATATTCCAGAAGTTGTTCTGCAATAACTTCTCTCTCCCCAGGTCATTTTTATGGCATTTAAAAATATTTTTCTCTTGGGGCACCTGGTGGCTCAGTCGTTAAGCGTCTGCCTTCGGCTCAGGTCATGATCCCAGGGTCCTGGGATCGAGCCCCGCATCGGGCTCCCTGCTCAGCGGGAGGCCTACTTCTCCCTCTCCCACTCCCCCCGCTTGTGTTCCCTCTCTCGCTGTGTCTCTCTCTGTCAGATAAATAAATAAAATCTTTAAAAATATATGTATTTTTCTCCCCATTAAATAGGTCATATAATCCATTCTCCACATTTACATCTCAGGTTTTCAAAGATGTTTCCATAGTCAAATCACCAATCCATCCTCCCAAGCACGCCTCTGGTCACCCCTGCCCCACGTACACATAGAAGAGAGTCTGTGTTACCCAACCTCTCAAGCTGAATTCTAAACAAATCTTTCACAAGCTATGGAAAACAGTAATCAGATTTTTCTAGATCAAATTTCTTGATCTAGACACAAGGACACCCCCAGCACATGCTTTGTTTTCCCCAGCACATCTCATGCTCAGTCTGCACTTCTGTGCTAAGGATACCTGACTCTCGGTTGCTGGGAAGCCACTAGGAACTCGTACCTACAAGATGGACATCCCAACCAAACACCTCTACTACAAGGGCACAGAACAGAACAACAAAGGATAAAAGGATGGGGAGAGAGAGAGAGGGAGGTTAATTTTGCACAGTGAAATCTCTAGAGCTGTCAAGACTGCAGAAACAGACATGAAATTATCAAACCAATCAGTGGTAGAAAATACACAGCAGGGAAAAATCAGCGGCAGAATCACCTGTCCTAAATCCTTGAGTGAAGTGACAAATTGGACTAAGGATTGTAGGTCAGATGAAAGTCCTGCCCCAACGTTAAATAGCCAACCTTGATAGCTGTAGGTGGTAATGTAAAAGATTATCCTTGCTCTTTGGAAATTCACCATGAAATATTAAGGGGCAAAGGGCATGATGTAAGAGAGAGAGGGAGAAAGGAAATGTGGCAAATCTTAAAAATTGGTGAATCTGGACATAAGCTATTTGGAAGTTCTTTGCACTCTACTTGAAATCTTTTTTTTTTTTTTAAGATTTTATTTATTTATTTGTCAGAGCGAAAGAGCACAAAGCAGGGGGAGCAGCAGGCAGAGAGGGAGAAGCAGACTCCTTGCTGAGCAGGGAGCCTGACGTGGGGCTTGATCCCAGAACCCTGGGATCATGACCTGAGCTGAAGACAGATGCCTAACCGACTGAGCCACCCAGGTGCCCCTGTCCTTGAAATCTTAAAATGTTCTGCTAGCGGGGAATTACTTCAAACTAAAAAGTGCCCAAAAAAGTCAACAAAGACTATCTTATTCATCTTCCTACGTCTTCTCTGCCTCAGCGGGCCTGGGATATGTTTGTAAAAGAAATCTGGAGGAGAAGGAGTGTGGGATTAATGGGATCTGGGACCTATGTTTCCTCCTGCTTCATCGAAGGGACTGCCTATCTTTGTATGTTTCTGAGTCACGTTGGAAGCAGGTGTGTTGGCTTATCACCCTTTGGCCCCCTGCTGCTGTTTGCACTTGGCATAAAGGTGCGTCACCTGCATGCAGCCGGTGGTGTACGATGGCAAGCTGCTAAGGGAGGGCTGAGAGAGGGAAAAACCGACCGGCAGGGCAGGTCCTGGGAGGTCAGAACACCACTGAGATAATTGTCTTGCTGACACTCACCCTTCCTTCCTAAGCCTCTGATGCTTTCAGAGGCCAGAGCTTTTCACAGCCAGTAGCTAGGTGTCTTACTTTCAATTTTAGGACACAGCCACAGAGTAACTAAGCACCCACTATGCAAATCATCTGCACCCCACAGCACGGCGGTGTTCTGTTATAATCTGCTGGAGGGGATGGGTGGTAGCACGGCAAGGGCCAACCTGCTTTGCATACCTCAGTTTTCCTGGATGGCTCCCACTTGCAAATCGTTGACTTCGAGCAATACTGCTCTCCTAAGTGGGGATGATCTCAGTGACATTTTTTCTCTTAAAAAACATCAATTGTGACAAATCCTTGTGTTGCAATAGGCTACCACTATGGCCAATGACATCCTTAGCCACATGATCAAATGTCCCGTACATACCAGTGGCTCTGTGGTCATCAAACGGTGACCCATCCCAACAAGAAAAAGTAAAAAAGACTTGTATCTTCTCAGAGAACAGAACTTTCACAAGAATTTCCCGGACAGAAAGAAAAAGGTCAGCAGGGAGGTTCCCTAAGGGCTGTCATGGTCCTGCGGGTGAGAGCAGTCAGACTCTCTCTTGTGGTCCGGCCCAGTGACCAGCTCAGGGCCTTCCCTCCAAGAGCACCCAGACTCACCTTTGGTACTGAGCTGTGAAAGTCAGATTTCCTTTGGGAAAGGCAGGCAACTCCCACTGTAGAATGTTCTTGAAATTAACTGACTTCATTCTGACGTTTTCAGGAGGCGGCACCATTCCCAATGCTGTAAAAATAAAAGGGAAGTCTGCATCTTTGTTCCTCAAAAAAGTTGCACAAGTAAATGACTATATCCAACCCTTGGGTCTCCCCTATGGCTCCATGTCTTCAAATGGGCATGTGGGTGAAGGAAGAAGAGACACACATTAGCTGTACTGAGGAGTCTGGATTTTATCTGAAGAACTGCCGGGGTGGGGGTGGGGGGTGTTGGAGGTTGGGGTGGGACAGAGAGCAAGAGTGAAATAGGGACAGATGGAGTGACCCGGATTTGGGTGGTGGGAGAAAGGTGGGGCAGATGGATTTTAGATATATTTCCAGAGGTACAGACTCTAGACTTTCTGATACTTTTGGTGTGGAGAAGTTAATATTCATTCCTGGCTTAAGCATCTGATGCCCTGATTGGGGCTGGGGGCAAGGACATCAACAGTCCCATTTTAGCTGCATTAGGTCTGAGATGCTGGAGACAGATGAACACAGGAATGACCCAGACAGCTGGAGAAAGGAGCCTGCGCATAAAGGAGAGATCTGGGCTAGAGGCAGGAATCATTTTTAAACTTCTTAATAGAAAATATTAAACATACACAAAAGCAGACGGAAGAGTATGATAAACCACCACCGGCCCATCACCCAAGGGTGCCAACAGAGCTTCACATTTGAGTCACGGGCCTATAGCTGGTATTTAGTGCCAGGGTTCTGCTGGTATCCCCTACAGGGACAGCGTGAGGGGAGGGTGGAGGGCCTGGGCAAGAACTGGGCTATACGGAGATCTGGCAGAGGTGGAGGATGCTAGGTAGAAACAGCCTGAGAGGTAGGAGGAAAACCAGGAGCCTGTGGTATCCTGGAAGGCCAGGGATGAATTCATCAGAAAGCAAGGAGGGGCCCATCGTTGTTTGAACCCGGGCAGGAAATTTAGAGGGCAGAAAAGGTTTTAGTGGATTTAGAACTCCGAAGGCACAGAGCTGTGGAGTTGAGGGGCAGACCTCAGATGTTGGGGTGCTGAGGACTGAATGGGAAGCCCTGACGGCCGGACCCGGCACCCGATCACTTCCAGTGCGCCTCTGGGGTCCGCTCAGGGGTCGCCCTGGGGCCATCGCTGCCGGCGTCGTAGCTCGGCCTTCAGTTCCCAAGCGCACGTCGGGCCGTCACCCCCTCCCCGCGGACCCCTCACCTGACATCAGGAGGCAGCCGCCCAGCCAGCTCCGCAGGCTCCTCGGCATGGCGGCGCCGGGGGCCGGGAGGGCGCTCGGCGGGGGGGGGCCGCGGCAGCTGCCGGGCAAGCGCCCCCGAGCCCGCGCCCCGAAGAGCCGGCCGGTCCACCCCACGCCGCGCCGAGGCCGCTTCCGGGTACTGGAGGGGCGGGGCGAGACGAGACCCCGCCCCTTCCTGGGCCCCGCCCCGGTCGGAGTCCAGCGCCGCGCTTTGCTGGGGGGAGAGGGCGGTGTCCCGGGGGCCTGGCGGGGCGTAGGGAGACGCGGAGGGAGGGGACCTTGCTTCCCCCAAAGCGGGGGGTGCAAAAGACTAGTAGCAAAACTGTACGTACAGTGCCCCGATTGGGGAGACGCCTCCCCCAACATTAAATGCATGCTTTTCCAAGTTAAATAAATACACTACAACGCCCACCCAGAGGTTCTATCTGGGGTTATGGGTGGTGGTGGTTTTTCTTGACACCATTCAGTATTCCCCAAGTTTTCTCCAGTGAAAACTTTCTCCAAGTTTTCTCTATGATCCCCTCTCCCCGCAAATAGGTTGATTTTAAAGCTCTCCATTAGCAAAGACAGTTCGAAAGTGTCTTCTTTACCCCCTCCCACCCAGGGATAAACACCACAAAACCAAGTCATTTATGGGGCAAAAACTTGTTACTCTCACAAGACTGCTTGAGAGAAGTTTAATTTCCTCTTTCAAAGCCTGGGCAGTGGTGAGGTTGGAAAACCCAGAGCAGGCTAAGTACAGAGTGATGTAAGGTACTGCTTGAGGTCTGACCACCAGGAACACAGCCCCTGAGGATGAATGTTCCCTTGGCCCCTCCTGGCACTGGCACACAGAGGGACTTTTGTTTAACCCTAGAGATGCCAGCAGAACCACAAAGCGGCTGCATTTTTATACTCTCTAATGAGAAACAACTCTGAGGACATTACCAAGTTTGTATTAAAAAGTATTTATCCTTCACCAACTTCAATTATACAAAATATAAAACACACACACACACACATAAAAGCTATAAAAAGGGTATTCCAAAAGATCACTCTGGAAAGCTTTCAAAATATGAGACATGATTTAAGAGGGCAGAGAATTGAACTGGTCACATGAAAAAGTCCCTTTCCTATGGAATTTCATCACATCATTAAATAATCCCTTCTCCTCTCACATCCCTCTTCTGAGTTACTTTTGAACAGTCATAAAAACAATCTCTTCAAAGTCCTTGAACTAGGACGCATAATAGTTGTTCTCCCCCTTTTGAATTGATCTAGAAGAAAGGTCTGAGAAGCCTGCTCTTGGGGCAAGGGGAATGAGATAGGAGGTCCCATAGAGTTGATTCACCCTGGGGGCTTCTCAGGGTTGTAGCACGTCCACTGGAGTCTTCATTCCTATGTATTTTCTAATATTTCTCCTAGCACCACAGGATCTTGGAGATTACCTAGTCCAATCCCTTTATTTCCTAAATGAAGAAACTGAGGCTCAGAGAGGCTAAGCAAAGTATCCAGGGTCACACAGGGAAATAGCAGCAGAGTCAGACCTGAGTCCCAGTTCTTGTGTGGTTTGCTACATGATGTTCTAGAACTTCCCTCCCTCCCCCCCAACACAGGAACTTTGGTCACACATAGGACACTGGGAATCAGCGCACACATCACTTCTTAAATTGTTAAATAGGCTCTCCAGAAATTTTGTGACTTATCTCTTCTGAAGACTTTGAAACAATTTTCCATTTGTTCTTTTTTTTTTTTAATTTTAAAATTTGGCACTGAGATTCTATCCCCCTCTCTCATGCAAATGTTTCCTATTAGTCACCTGCCTGACGCTAGAGTTACTGATGTGTGTTTGTCTTCCTCACTCAGATTGAGGAGGGCTGGCCAAGTGGCCGGGAGCCGAATTCTCTGAGTGTAGGTGACAGAATGTTACATTTTGAGGAGCCCTAGACTGGGCTGGACCTTCCCTCCTTCCAACATGTGCTTCTGTTTCTTTGTGGGTCCCCTGCCTTTCCCTCTGGCTGCCTTCCCTTCCTTCTCTTTTCCTGCCTGCTTTCTGGCTCCTTCCTTGAGCCTGCTGGACTCAACACTGCAAACTGCTCCTGCACCTGCTCAGAACCCCGCTGAGTGTCTTTCTTTTCTTTCTCCACTCCCACCCTGGCTAATTTCATTATTTCCCAGAAATCTTGCAGGGCCCTGGACCACCCCTGCAAACCACATGTAAACAAGGCACTGAAGGATCCGCAGGTTTGGTTCCGGTTCCGACTCCTCGCCCACACTGGTAATTTGCATATAATTTGCATAGATGCCATCACCAGGACCCACCCACCCACCCCCGGAGGAGCCGGCCGCAGTCTCCAACACTTTCCCTGGGGAACATTGCAGACCACAAGGGAGGAAGTGACAGTGCAGGGGGGGAAACCGTGAAGGTATTGGTCAGTCCACGTTCATTAAATATTTTGGGGGTTCATCTCATTATATAGCCGTCCCTGATGTCAACATCCGACTCAGAACTGTCACTTTTATCAGAAAGCACATCTTCAGGCCACGGGCACTCTGCAGAGGGGGTGGGGGAGGGTGGCTGTGTCCCTTCCCTGTGGGCCGCCAGAAAACTTGTTTCCAGTTGATGGGAATCCTCGAGGTCGAACGTCTCTTCTGGAAAACTTGGTAACCCTGGAGGGACTTCCGAGTCGTCATCGAGGGCGCTCACGAACACAGAGCTTAGATTTACATTGAAGGTAATTCTGTCCCCAGCCTCTTCCGTGGAGCTGCTGTCCTCCTCGGAAAGGGGGTCCTGTAGCAGCTTCCCTCCCCCCTCGCAGGCCCCACTTGCGCATTCCGACCACCCGGGGCAGGGCCCTGGTGTCATCAGCGGCTCAGAGTCCTGCTCAGACAGGTCAGGCTCCTCAGTGTCGGGCTCCAGGCAGTCCCCGCACGTGGCCAAGGAGGCAGAGGTGGGACGGAGAAGCCCACCCATTAGCCCATGCTTGGTATAGCCACCGGTGCTTGTCACAGGGTCTGCGGCTTCATCATTGCTGTCACTCTCGTCATCGTAATTGTAATTCCACACCTTCTTCTTTCTGTTAACGTGAATCACCTCCACGAAAGCCACTGCTTCCACTGGTGGCATCTCAGGGAATACCCAGGCTGATGAGTTGTAATTCTTAAAAAAAAAAAAAAGAGAGAGAGAGAGAGAAAGTATCAATTCTGTTTGTTCTGTACTTTTTGACATAATGAAACTCAGTAACAAGAGCTAACAGTTACGTAGTGCTTACTTACTATTTGCCGGGCGCTGGTCTTAGTGCTTAGCCTTATAATGCATTTTACCCTCACAACCGTGCCATGAAGTGGGCTTATGCTTCTTGTCCCCATTTTACAGGTGAGAAAACAAGGCAGAGAGGTAAAGAAACTTGCCCAAGGTTCATGAATAGTGAGTGGGGGAGGCTGGATTTCAAGCTAGGTAGGCTGCCTGCAGGGACGAGGTTCTGGCTTCTACTCCTTCCTACCCTGCTCCCCTCGCTGCTTCTTGCATGTCAGGGGGATCGATCCATTTAGATTCTGGATTGCCAAGACATTCTTAAGGGGTGTCAGGGAACCGTGAGTGAGGAGAGTCGCTAGGGAGCCGATTCCATCGGGGTTCCCTGGACTGGAGGATCTCAAAGGTGGAGATGATCCCTAAAGAGTCAGGGGGTGAGAATGGCAAGACTCTCAGAGCTCATTCTGTTCCAGCTCCTGGAACAGAGCACAGCCAGGATACAGCTGAGCAGGGCGAGCGCTGGAGAACACAAGGCAGGCTGAGTCTTGCGCTGTTGGTGGATTCTGTCTCTAGGTTAACTACGGTGAGGCTAATGGGGAGGAGGTGGTCAATCCTGAATCGTCATCGGCATCGTCTTCCTCTCTATTCTCCTATGCCTACCTGGGTTGCCCAATTTGACAAACCTGCTCTTCCCCTACTACCCAACCCAGCCTTGGGGTGAATTTTTCTATTGGGTTGTTCATCTTTTTTCTTATTGATTCATAGGAGCTCTTTATATAATCTGGATGCTGATTATTTGTTGATTATTTATGTTATTATGATTATTTGTTACATATATTTTCCCCTAGCCTGTGGCTTATTGCTTTACATCATCAATGACATTCGATGAAAAGAAATTCTTAATGTAAAAAAAAGTATTGATGTTCTTCCTTTATGGTTCTGCTTTTTGTGTCGGAGGGAATCTTCCTTACCCCAATGTCATATAGAATCTCCTATCATGCCTCCTAAACCTTTAACAGTTTTGCCTTTCACAGTAGTCTTTAATATACCTGGAACTGATATTTGTGTATGGGGTGAGGTAGAGAGACCCAATTTCATCTTCTCCCATATAGATACATTTATTGACCAGCCAATTCTTTCCCCATGGCAATATCTACTCATCATTAGTCATGTTTCCATACGTGTGGGTCTGGTTTTGGGCTCTCTACTTGACCAAATCTTTGTTACTGTCTTTCGATAAGGTTTTATAATTTTCTCCACAAAGGACCTGTAATGTCTTCTATTAGATTGATTCCTTAAATGTTTTAAGAATATTTTTTATTACTACTGTAATGGTATTTTTATTTTTATTTATTAAAATTTTTTTTTAAAGATTTTATTTATCCATTTGAGAGAGAGTGAGTGAGCGAGCAAGAGAGCACGAGCAGGGGGGAAGGGCAGAGAGAGAAGCAGACTCCCTGTTGAGTAGGGAGCCAGATGTGGGGCTCAACACCAGGACCCCGAGATCATGACCTGAGCGAGCTGAAGGCAGATGTTTGACCAAATGAGCCACCCAAGTGCCCCTGTAATGGTATTTTAGAAAACTATAGGATTCCACTTAACTGTAGGATTCCAAGTTCAAAACCAGGTAAAACTAATCTATGCTGTTAGTAATCAGGACAGTGGTTATTCTTGGTGGGGGGTACTTACTAGAAGGTGTCAGGAGAGAGACTTCTGGGCAGACTGATTATAGTCTCTTTCTTGATTTAGGCATGAGTTACATGGATGCACTGAGTTTGTGAAAATTCACAGAGTTTTACACTATGATTTGTGTATTTAATTTCTTGGAAGTTGAAAAGCAGCTTCATGTTTATTTTTATTTTGATTATTTCATATGTACCAACTCTGTAAAACTTATTAATCTTAATAATTGATCTCTAGATTCATGTGAAGTTTTTACTTCACCGGTTATATCATCTATAAATTATCTTTTTTTTTTTTTTTTGGCCGGGCGCTTGGCGCCAGAAGTGAGAGCCCCTCGGGGCTATAAATTATCATTGTCTCTACCCTTACTCCTCCGACTTTAAGATCTAGGAGGGCAGGATTTTCCCTCTGTTTTGTTCACTTTTGTATCCCTAGTGCCTAGAGCATGTGGACACATGGTAGGTACTCAATAAATATTTATTAAATGCAAACACCAAAAAAACCAAAAAACCAAAAAAACGAAAGAAGAAAAAAAATAAAAAAAGATGCCATTAAAAATTTTTAACATGTATTCTTGAGTAAACACATATACACAAATACACTAGGCATTGAGTGTTCTTTTTTGCCATTCCTAGAGTTTTACTTTTTTTTAATCATTTACCCTTTTTCCTTTTATTTTTTTATTACGTTCAGTTAGCCGCTGTATAGTATACATTATTAGTTTTTGATGTAGTGTTCAGTGATTCATTAGCTGCGTATAACACCCAGTGCCCATCACAACACATGCCCTCCTTAATACCCATCACCTGGTTACCCCATCCTCCCACCCCCCCTCCCTTCTGTAACCCTCAGTTTGTTTCCTGGGGTCTATAGTCAGAGTAACAATTTTTAATGGAGGAATACTAGAAAGACACAAGTTATCAACACCTCCTCCCAGTACTTGGGTCAACACAATAAATAATGGATGTGTAGCATATAATTTGGACGCATCTTAGGGAGGGGAGGAACTCCAGGAAGACTTGGACGGAGGATTAGTAACCAGTTTAGGTAATCCAGGCAGGAATTTATCTAGGAGGGAATGGGTGTGGTGCGAAAGGCCTTTTTATCTCAAGATTGTGGTGAGAAATAGGAATTGGAGTAGGATTTGCCTAAAACCAAAGATATTTTACACCGAGGATAAAAAAATGTCCATTCTTGGAGCGCCTGGGTGGCTCAGTCGGTTAAGCGTCTGACTCTTGGTTTCAGCTCAGCTCATGATCTCAGGGTCGTGGGATAGAGCCCTGCACTGGGCTCCCAGTCAGCGGGGAGTCTGCTTGAGATTCTCCCTCTCCCTCTGCGCCTCCCCCCTCTGCGCACCCATGCATGCTCTGCACCCCCTTTCTCAAATAAATAAATAAATTTTTAAAAATGTCCGTTCTTGAAAGGCAGGGATCACAGTGTGGATGAAACGCAGTACAGAGCCATCTACAGCTCCTAGGGCACGGCCAAATGCCGGCTGGGTTCAAATACCAGTTGTAATTACAATCTCCCAAAGCACAAACACTCCACCCAATAAACAATCCCTCCCCCAACCGGAACAAATAAGAACAAGAAAAAGAAGAGTACAATTTTATCGACCGTGGAGGATTATTTAAATATGTGGTTGTTAAAAAATGAGAAGAAAAAGGTGAAATGAGTTCAAACAGAACAACATGAGATCTTTCTGACTGAAAAATCATAGAACGAATATGGAAAGACAGCAATGGGATAGAGAAAATGATACATAATGGGCAAACGTGTCAAAAGCCACGAGGAGGTTCTGGAAATATGTAAGATCAATCCCCAGACTTGTCTGAGCAGTCGAGGCTCTGAGCAGAAAGCGTGCACCTTGGGAAGCACAGACGGGAAAATGAAGACAAACAGAGGCGCTGGTTTCACTAATAATTAAAGTAACACAAATGAGAGCAATTGCTGGTGACCTTTATACACACCATACGTGAACCAAAGTTGTAAAAATGATTAATCAATGTCAGCAGAGCTTTGGAGAAATGTGTAAAATGTGTATAACTACATGTCGCCACTGGCAGTATAAATTAATCCTTTATCTTTTTTTTAAGATAAATCCACCTGTGTACAAGTTCCACTGACATTATCCAAACTGAAAGATGATCTTTACAAAAAATGTTAATGAAACATGTTGCGTTATTCATCAAGGCCAAAGAAGAAAAAGAAAGGAAAAGAAATCATTTCAAATGCCCTACAGCTGGAAAATGATTAAGGGAAAGATAATACGTTAATGACAATGGAATACGAGATGATCATTAAAAATATTACGTGGGCAAAGTATAAACAGAAAACAGAAAATGGAAATATAGACACATATATATTGGGGTATCATTCAGTGATAAAACAGCTTGGTGTTTTTAGAAAATGGGATTTTTTTCTGCTGTGAAGATATTTGAGAGTATAATAAAAATCCTTAAATTAAAATAAAAAATAAAGATAGAAACTTAAAAAGAGACTACATACCAAAACTTTGGGGAAATCATTTCTTAAACATATATAACCAACCCGTTTCAGTATTATTATGGTGCTTATGAAGACAGCAGCTATGAAAAACATAGTAACTATTCCTCCTATTTTGGCAGATTCTGATGACCCTGTTGATGAAAAATGAAATGACTTTATTTCAAAATAAATTCCAATTAATGATCACAGATGGGAATGAACGCACATCGGGCTGATGATGGAATGAGGTATCAAAGGAGCAGACGTTCGAAAACCCATTGTTAAACACAGTAGAATGGAAAGTCATCCAAGTATACATATTTTCCAAGGGTAAAAGTGGCAGATTTTTCACAGTAAAATGTCTTCCAGTTTCTTTCTTTTTTTTTTTTCTTTAAACACTTTATTTATTTATTTGAGACAGAGAGAGAACACAAGAGGGGGTTAGGGGCAGAGGGAGAGGGAGAAGCAGGCTCCCCGCTGAGCAGGGAGCCCAATGTGGGACTTGATCCCAGGACCGTGAGCTCATGACCTGAGCTGAAGGCAGACGCTTAACTGACTGAGCCACCCAGGCACCCCTGTCTTCCAGTTTCTAATGATGTTCTATGACAACACTCTCCAACACAATAGCCATGAGCTGCACATGACTATTTACATTTCAATTACCAAAATTGAGGGGTGCCTGGTGGCTCAGTTGGTTAAGCGTCTGCCTTCGGCTCAGGTCATGATCCCAGGGTCCTGGGATCGAGCCCCACATTGGGCTCCCTGCTCGGCGGGGAGTCTGCTTCTCCCTCCCCCACTCCCCCTGCTTGTGTTCCCTCTCTCCTCTCTCCTTTTTTCTCTCTGTCAAATAAATAAAATCTTAAAAAATTCTAAATTAATTACCAAAATTGAAAAGAAACCCCACCAAACTCAGTTTTCAGTCATCCTGGCCACATCTCCAATGCTCAATCGCCACCTGTTAGTATTGTTAAAAAACAAAACAAAACTCCAGGCCCAAAATGGAGTCATTTATGCCTGGCCCACACCACCGCACCGGGGCTTAATATCTAACCTGATTGCATTTTCAACCTCCCCCAGGACTATAATCTTAACTGGTCATTCCGGAATTCCCTGCTCTGCACCATGAGGTAATCCACCTAATATAATAAGACCCCTTTGTCCCCCAAAGGGTGGTGACTTCACTTGAAAATCCTTTTTTCTGTGTGATTTCCTTGTCCTGCCTTTAAAAACCTTTCCTTTTCCGTAGCCCTTTGGAACACCTCTCTACCTGCTAGATGGGATGCTGCCCAATTCCCAAATCGTTCAATAGAGCTAATTAGGTCTTTAAAATATACTTGAATGTCTGTTATTTAACAATATGCCCTACAGGTAGGAAGAGGTAGAAAAGAAGAATTTGTCTGAAAGAAAGAACTGGATCATTCTGAGGCTGGACTTCGGCCACACCAGGGTTCTACTGAAGCCACTCTGTCCTACTGAGTGCCCCTTAAGTTTCTCATCAAAATTCCTTTTGGAAAACTTCAACCTTCTGACTGCAAGTAGCTTTTTAAATTTTGTTTTCCCATCTCTCTGCGGCAATGTAAGCTCCACGAGGTCAGGGATGTTCAATTTTATTTGTTTTGTTCACTGCTGTCTCCCCAGCATCTATAAGAGAATCCAGCATATAGTAGGTTCCCAATAAATATCTGTCAAATGGATGGACACCGCTCTCCCTCAAGGCCTTCCTCAAAGAGCCAACCAGTTAATTTAGGACTTGACCAGAGGGGAGACATTTCTCTAGATCTCTAGACTAAACTCTCCCCAGATGAGCACTCCCCTAAGATAGCAGTGTTCACCCCGAGTCTGAGGAAGTTAACACCGGTCCCAGGTTGTCCGTCAAGAATCTCCCACCATCCGAACCTGCCTGGTTCCCAAGCTGGGCTAGTTGAAGGTAGTTCAGATGGCAAGTCTGGACAGTGAGGAGTCCATGTTATGTGTACCTACTTGGTTCCTGAGTTTCAGACAATAAGAATTGAGACATCAAATATTTGGATCGTGAGTGACACCTGCACTTGCACTGTCTTGGGTAACGATACAAGAAGGGAGACTGATTTAATATGCAAAATGATGTGTTCACACCAAGTAAAGATGAAATGACATGACAACGTGCTGTTGCACGACCGCTTCTTAGTGGGTGAGACAGAAAAGTCAGGGAGAAACTGAGTCACCACAAAGCATGTCAACCTCCAAAGAACGCATGCCTTTGCTCTCAGACTTACATTCATCTTCCAGGTGGGGACTGAGTTTCAGCAAACCACCGTCTGTCATGTCATATTACTAATTTGAGTTTTTATTGGTGAGATTGTGATTTATAATAATAAAAAATATATATTTGGTCTTTGTCCCCAGTTCCTGGCACAGGGCTCTGAAATTTCCTAGGAATTTCCTAAGAGATAAGAGCAAGGAAAGTGAAGGAATGTCGCTTATTGTTCATATCCAAACCCCCTGTGACCACACTTGAGTTTACTGTTAAGGAGATGGCTTTTGGAAAGCCACTAAAGATGGAGGCTGGTTGCCAGGAGAACCAACCCGTGATTAGAGGGCTGGAACTTTCAACCCCACCCCTGGACCTCTGGGGGCAAGAGAGGGACTGGAGGTTGAATTAATTGTCAATGGCAAAGGATTTAATCAGTCCTCCCTTTGTAATGAAGTCTGCATAAAACTCTCAAAAGACAGGGTTCCGACAGCTTCTGGGTTGAAAGTTGGGGGGGTGGTATGTTTGCTCTAAGAGGGCAGAGAAGCTCCCTGCCCCTCCCCTCATACCTGGCCCTAGGCGGCCTGGGTCAGGCTGTTCCTGAGTTGTATCTTTTTGTAATCAACCAGTAAAGAAATTGTTTTCCTGAGTTCTGTGAGCCATTCTAGCAAATTATCAAACCCAGGGAAGGGCTTGTGAGAATCTCCAATTTACAGCTAGCCAGTCTGACACCCAGGTGGCAACTTTGAGTTGCAACTGGTGTTCGAAGGGGCGGTGGGGGCAGTCTTATGAGAATGAGTCTCTACCTCCAGGTAGATGGTATCGGGACTGAGTGAAATTGGAAGACACAGAGCTGGTGTGGGAGGATTGCTTGGTGTGGGGAAAGCCCCCACACCGACGGAACACAGGAGTATTCCGTGCGTGAGGAGAAGAAAAATAGTTCTCCATTCAATTGGTTTTGTTTATAAGACCATGGAATAATAATAATAATAATACAAAATATCTGGTCTTTGTCCCTAGTTGTTGGCACAGAACATCAATTTCCTGAGTGATAGGAGTGTCTTTTGGGGACTATATGTGAGTTTATGCTAACGAGGCGAGGTAAGGCAGGGTGCTGGATGGCTCCAGGATGGGGGCTGGTCACCAGAAAAACCAACCTAGTGGTTAGAGATTAGGAACTTCTGGCCTCACTGTCCTTCAGGGAGGGGGAGAGGGGCTGCAGATTGCATTGAGTCACTAATGGATGATGATTTAATCAATCATGGCTATGTAATGAATCCCAGTACAAACTCTGGACAGCAAGGCTTGGGGAGATTCTGGGTCAGTGAACACATGGAATTATTGGGAGGGTGGTGCCCCCTGACTCCAAGGGGACAGGAGCTCCTGCCTTATTAAGTCTGAAGGGAGGTTGTGGGAACCTCTGGATTTGTAGCCAGGATGGACAGAAGTTTGGGTGGCCAGACTTGCAGCCGGCACCCGAAGGGGGTGGTCTTGGGGGACTGAGCCCCTTCACGTGGGGGACCTACACTAACTCCAGAGAGTGTCAGAAATGAGTCGCATCATTGGACACGTAGCTGATGTTGGAGAATAGGTATCAGGACATAAGTATGCAACTTTGTTTGGGGTTCACATTTTTGTAAGAGCTAACAGCCTATAGAATTTATATGCAAGTTTAGGTTTGCCTATATTTAACTGACACTATAATAATGATTTAAGCTAATGCTTTCCCCTTTAAAGATACTTTAAGGAGATACTTTTTCCTTTAAAATTGGTCTGTGCATTATCCAACCCTGAGAAACACAGGAGAGTAAAATCACAGGGAGCACCTTCATGCGCCAGGCGCCAGGCACTGTGGAGCGTAGTTCCCTTAACCCACAAATCAGCCCTACCGTTGACTGTTCTTCCTTCTGTCTCACCTTATTGTCTGTCATCTGGTAAATCAAAACGTTAAAGAAACTCTCCTCGGGGTTGGGAAATTCAGAAAGGCTTCTTTGGTGGAGATTTTCACTTTTGGCAAAACAGAGACCTAGTTACTTCCTAGGCAAATCAGCGGCAGTGAATGTGCCTAAGCCTGATTGTTCTCACTGCAAATTTCTCCATTCGGCGAGGAAGGATTGGGGACTATTCTGTTTACTATTCTGACGCCTTTGCAACAGAAGGACTTCTCAGCCTTCGTCAGGGACTATCTCATTCACACTGGTGAGTTTTCCTTCCGTCTGCGAGCTACAGCCCACCGTCCTGCGAGGCAGGCCACATCAATGAGCCACACCCAACCTCCATAATTTGACCCTCTGATATCTCTGCCTGCAATTGTTTCCAACAACTCTGCCTCCTCCAGCCCTTGGCTTGAGTAATGGCCACCCTAAGGGCACCGAGAACTGAATTTCATCCTGACTCCCTGAAATAGAAGCATTTCCACTTCAGGAGGATCTGACTTTATAAAGGTAGATATGGACTGTCCCTCTGGTATGGCACCTTCAAAGTGACTCCAGCACTTGGCTGAGACTGACCAATAGAACACATCTCCATCCATGCTCCATGACTTTCAGATTCTTCTCATTAAATAGGTTTTCCCGCAGAGTAAAAGCAACACATGAATTTTTAAAAACTTATACCTGTGTCCTGTGCAGGTTGAAGGAGGGTACATTTTACTGGAGATCTATGGATTGCTCCCAGATTTCTAGGCTTAAAATAAACAGATACACAGTAGTTTGTGTTTGGAAGTAACCCGTCGATGACGTAAGTGAAATTTCCAATGATGTTTTCATTTAGTGTGGGGTTATGCTGTGAAAAGAAGCAAAAAATCAGGAAGACTTTGAGAATTTCATTTAGAGGCAGGCTGGAAAAGTCTCTTTGGGGATTCGTCTTCAAATCTTAAACAGGGTTAGAAATATTGTGGGTTTGAAAGGAAAAAGGATTTTTAAGTTATTTGGGGCCAGCAGTTGATCACTAAACTGCATGTATGTGTATACCACGCACACTTTCAAACCATGAAATCTAGTCTAGCAACTTCATTTTATAAATGAGTAGAAAAAGTTTCAATGAGGAATAAAGGTTTCCATGACGTCATTTTTACAAGACTATTTTGTCTTGAGTTAAGATAACCTAGCAAAAGTGAGAAAATAAAAAAAGATTATCTTTTTTCATTAATGATATGTGTCTACACTTCAGAAGTACTTTCATATATATTAATGAATGTGATTATTAAAATGGTCTGCAAAGTTGGCGTTATCCCCATTCTCCAGATGACGAAACTACCACTCAGAGTGGTTAGGTAACTTTCCAAGGCCACACAGCTTGTCTGTGGCAGAACTGTGGTTGCTGTCTAATTTCTTATCTTCTCCCTTAAAACACCTTGCCTCTTCCTTCCCAGATAGTTCTGTTCCAGTTTGGAATTAAAGAGATGATACGAAGGTTCTTTCAAGAAAAACAACTTCTGCGTAACGTAGGTTCTATGAATTAGGATTTCCAGCAGTTCAAATACGGCCTTTTGTAATAACGCTTTTCAGCAACTTTCTGTTTAGAAGGAGGAAGAATTAAAAAAAAAAGAAAAAGAACAAGTCCTAACGAACTAAAATCTCATGCATGGCCAAGAAGCAATGAAGAAAAAAAGGGGGAGAGAAGTAGAAACTGCCTGAAAGAGGAATAGCCAATGGTAGCTGAGAGTCAGAGTATCTGGGTCCCACACCTGGTGTTGCCATTGTGTGATCTTGATGAAGACTGCAATGCTTGCTTCCTGTTTCCCTAAGCAAACAGATATGCCTCTGTGCCGGACAATTTTGCCTCCCTCACTGTGCCTCGGATGCCCAGTCCCTGCTCCGAGCCAAGGCCAACCCCTTCTTGTGCTCATGAGATTCTATCCATCTTCATCTCCTCCACCAATCCCCCTGGAACATTCCATCTGCACATGAACGTGCTGTAACTTCTTCCACTTTAAAGTGTCCCTCCTTGACCCCACTTTCCACCACAGAGTATCTCTCCTCTTTATAGAAAAACTCCTTAGAAGAATTAATTAGCTTTCTTCACTGTCTCCAATTTCTCGCTTCCTTCTCTTTCTGGAATCTACTCCTACCAGATCCTCAACCCAACACTCCATCAAAATCACTCTTATCAGGGTCACCAGGACTTCCATGTTGCTAAATCCAATAGTCAATCCACAGTCCTCATCTAACGTGTCCCATTTATAGCATTTGACCCAGTAGATCACTTTCTCCTTCTGGAACTTTCGTCTCTCAGCTACTAGGACATCACTCTCACCTACTTCTCCTCCTACGCTGTTGGTTGCTCCTTCCCAGTCCCTTTTGTTGTTTCCTCATTTGCTAGATCTCTACATTTTGAGTCCTCTGGGGCTCTGACTTTGAACATCTCTCTGCATATCCACTTCCAGGTGATCTCATCTCGCCTCAAGGTATCAATACACTCAAAGAAGCCGATGACTCCCCCGGACATCTCTCCAGCTAGAAGCTCTCCCCTGAACTCCAGACTTGGAGCCTTTAACTCCTGCTCAATACCTCCTCCTGGATGCCTTGTGCGCACCTCAAATTTGACATACCCAAATCTAAGCTACTGAGATTCAACCATCTACCTCCTCCGTCCGTAATCTACCCCATTTTAATGAATGGAAACTCCATCTATCCAGGTGCTCTTGTCTCTTTGTTCACCACACCACACATCCAATCCATCCAAAAATACTGTCGGCTCCACTTGCAAGACATATGTAGAATTTGACCACTTCTCATTACTGCCAAGGGACCAAGTCACCACCAGCTGTCATCTGGATTCCACCAGTAGCCTCTTCCTTTTTTTTCCTTGATCTAATTTAGTCCAAAGACCATTTTCCTTTAATCACAAAAATGCTCATTAACCACCATTTCCCCCTTACAGTGTTGTCAATATCCTAATAAGCATAGCCCTCTTATTTTAGAAATAATAATCTCAAACAGAGTTAGAAGCTCATGGGTTGAATATAAATTAGATGTGACTGGATTATGAATTTAAAGAAACAATCTCCGAGCTACATAAGCTTATTTCTTCCCTCTGTTATTTTTGTACCCTTTTCCTCATCAAAGGATTAGGGTGTTGATTATAATCCAAGTGGATATTATATTATACGATTTGCTACTTCCTATTGAGTAATTGCCATCATAATAGCCTCTTAACTGGTCTCCTACCTCTCTCCTCCCTCTCTCCAACTGTGGCTCCTATGATCTATTCTCAGTACACCAGGCAGGATGCCCTGGTAAAGCCTCGGATCCTTCAGTAGCTTCATGATACTCTGAAGACATAGACTCACAAAGCCCCACAAGATCCGGGCCCCATTGCCTCCCTGACCTCACCTCCTTCTATTTTCCTGTCTTGGTCACTCCATTCCGGCTCCCTGCTGTTTCTCAAATCCACTGGGTCCACTCCAGCCTCAGGACCTCTGACTTCCAGTGCCCTCTGCCTGAAAAGCCCCTGCCCCTGATAACTTGCAGGCTGGTATTACGGGCAAGGGTTTATACTTGGCAAAGGGCTATGCCCATGCAAGCTGCTCTTACGGCAGAGTCTACTTGCGCTCACTCTACCATTTGGAATTTTGCCCTAGTGTGTGCTGAAATGAGCCTGTTCTCTTGGTCTACACCACACTCCTTTCTCTTTCCTGTGTATCCCCTGATGTTGTGCATGTGACTTATTCTTTGAAAGAAGACCACACTGCTAGGCTAAGTCAACATATCTCCACAATGAAAGAACTATGGAGACTTCTTCCCTAAAGTCAGACCCCATTGCCTCAGACCCTTTAGCCTTAATTGTTCTAGTCATTACAAATGTCTTTTTTTTAAAGAAGAAAGTCAAATATATTCAAGGCCAACTCAGAACTGTTTTGACCACTTACCTTCTTGACAATCCCCCCTGACTCTTCTTCGATGATGAGTGATAAGTAAAATTGTAATACTTCTCCATCTAGTATCTTGGGAATGACAGGTGGGAAATTCACATTGACGTTTATGTGGTCCGTAAAGTCAACAATATCAAACTCTGGTGGTTCTAAAGATACTGTTTAGAAAACAAAATCAGAAACAAATCCCAATGTCTAACCATATCGCTCCCAGTGCTGTAATACAACCTGACTTCTTGACAACTACATTCTCTTTAACCCGCCTATGGTCCTAGTTGAGGCATGGGTTGTATTTTTTTTTTTTTTCTTTAATTGGTGGAAAACTGAGAACAATAAAAGTGATGTGATTTGCTTAATGGAGAAATGGAGGACAGGTTTTGGGATGGAAGTCAGTCTTTCCCAATTTTCAGGCTGTATTCTAAACATGAAAGTAAAAATGACTTCTTCTCGTATTACAGTAATACCCAACCATTGTAGAAATAGCCGAAAACACAGTACGCAATTGTCCCTGAATGTGGTTAATTGTCTTTTGTCTATTGTGTGTGTGTAAATATATATACATATGTATATAAACTGAACTAGTGTACACACACACACACACACACCCATCTAAACTAAGATTAAATCATTCTTACCCACAGTTTTGCATGTTATATATTGCACCTAACTCATTTCATAAACATATTAATGCATATTTATCTTCATTGAGGGCTGGCCAAATGGCCTGTGGGTTGGATTTCTGCACAGCCTGCCAGTTCTGAGTGGTTTTTAGTTTTAAAAAGGGTTGCAAAGCAATGAAAGAAGAATAGGTGATATAGTGTATGATGTGTGGCCCATAAAGTCCAAAGTATTTCTTTCCTGGCCTTCTACGGAAAGTTGGCTGACCCCTGATGTTCATCATGACTTTCATGGTTGATTCTATTCCCCTAAGTGGCTGGTTGTACCATAATTTAACTGATTTGCTGTTTTGAACATGAGATTGTCTCTAAATTTTCTGAATAGAATCATTGCATCAATGAGCATTCTAGAAGCTAAATTATGACATTTATCCATGATTGTTCTTTAGGATGAATTATTAACGAGGAATTCTGGATTAGAGCAAGCAGGTGTTAAGGTTTTAACACATACTGCCAAATGTTTTCAGAAAGACCTCACCACAGTACACTCACTGCATTTCCTCTAAACCTGGGTATTTACATATTTTTCATATTTACCATCTTTTTTTTTTCTTTTTTCTTTTTTTAAAATTTTATTATGTTATGTTAGTCACCATACAATACATCATTGGTTTTTGATGTGGTGATCCACGAGCCATTGTTTTCGTATAACACCCAGTGCTCCATGCAGTACGTGCCCTCCTTAATACCCATCACCGGGCTAACCCATCCCCCCTCCCCCTCCCCTCTAAAACCCTGTTTGTTTCTCAGAGTCCATAGTCTCTCATGGTTCATCTCTCCCTCCAATTCCCCCCCCCCATTTTTCCCTTCCTTCTCCTAATGTCCTCCATGTTATTCCTTATGTTCCACAGATAAGTGAAACCATATGATAATTGACTTTCTCTGCTTGACTTATTTCACTTAGCATAATCTCCTCCAGTCCCATCCATGTTGATGTAAAAGTTGGGTATTCATCGTTTCTGATGGCTGAGTAATACTCCATTGTATATGTGGACCACATCTTCTTTATCCATTCATCTGTTGAAGGGCATCTTGGCTCTTTCCACAGTTTGGCTATTGCAGACATTGCTGCTATGAACATTGGGGTGCCTATGGCCCTTCTTTTCACTACATCTGTGTCTTTGGGGTAAATACCCAGTAGTGCAATTGCTGGGTCATAGGGTAGCTCTATTTTTAAATTTTTGAGGAACCTCCACACTGTTTTCCAAAGTGGCTGTACCAACTTGCATTCCCACCAACAGTGTAAGAGGGTTCCCCTTTCTCCACAACCTCTCCAACATTTGTTGTTTCTTTCCCTGTCCATTTTTGCCATTCTAACTGGCGTAAGGTGGTATCTCAGTGTGGTTTTGATTTGGATTTCCCTGATGGCTAATGATGATGAACATTTTTTCATGTGTCTGTTAGCCATTTGTATGTCTTCTTCAGAGAAGTGTCTTTTCAGATCTTCTGCCCACTTTTTGACTTGATTATTTGTTTTTTGGGTGTTGAGTTTGAGAAGTTCTTTATAGATTTTGGATACCAGCCCTTTGTCTGTAGTGTCATTTGCAAATATCTTCTCCCATTCTGTGGGTTGCCTCTTTGTTTTGTTGACAGTTTCCTTTGCTGTGCAGAAGCTTTTTATCTTGATGAAGTCCCAAAAGCTCATTTTTGCTTTTGTTTCACTAGCTTTTGGAGATGTATCTTGAAAGAAGTTGCTGTGGGCGATGTCAAAGAGGTTACTGCCTATGTTCTCTTCTAGGATTTTGATGGATTCCTGTCTCACATTGAGGTCTTTCATCCACTTTGAGTTTATCTTTGTGAATGGTGTTAGAGAATGGTCGAGTTTCATTCTTTGCATGTGGCTGTCCAATTTTCCCAGCACCATTTATTGAAGAGACTGTCTTTTTTCCATTGCATGTTTTTTCCTGCTTTGTCAAAGATTATTTGACCATAGAGTTGAGGGTCCATATCTGGGTTCTCTATTCTGTTCCATTGGTCTGTATGTCTGTTTTTGTGCCAGTACCATGCTGTCTTGGTGATCACAGCTTTGTAATATAGCTTGAAATCGGGCAATGTGATGCCCCCAGCTTTGTTTTTCTTTTTCAACATTTCCTTGGCGATTCGGGGTCTTTTCTGATTCCATACAAATTTTAGGATTCTTTGTTCCAGCACTTTGAAAAATGTCATTGGAATTTTGATCGGGATGGCATTGAAGGTATAGATTGATCTGGGTAGCATAGACATTTTAACAATGTTTATTCTTCTGATCCATGAGCATGGAATATTTTTCCATCTTTTTGTGTCTTCTTCAATTTCTTTCATGAGTGTTTTGTAGTTCCTAGAGTATAGATCCTTTACCTCTTTGGTTAGGTTTATTCCGAGGTATCTCATGGTTTTTGGTGCTATTGTAAATGGAATCGTTTCTCTAATTTCTCTTTCTACAGTTGCGTTGTTAGTGTATAAGAAAGCAACTGATTTCTGTGCATTGATTTTGTATCCTGCCACATTGCTGAATTGCTGGATGAGTTCTAGTAATTTGGGGGTGGAGTCTTTTGGGTTTTCCAAATAAAGTATCATGTCGTCTGCGAAAAGAGAGAGTTTGACTTCTTCTTTGCCAATTTGAATACCTTTTATTTCTTTTTGTTGTCTGATTGCTGTTGCTAGGGCTTCTAGTACTATGTTGAACAATAGTGGCGAGAGTGGGCATCCTTGACGTGTTCCTGATCTTAAGGGAAAGGCTCTCAGCTTTTCCCCATTGAGGATGATATTCGCTGTGGGTTTTTCATAGATGGATTTTATGAACTTGAGGAATGTTCCTTCTATCCCTATACTCTGGAGAGTTTTAATCAGGAAAGGATGTTGTATATTGTCAAATGCTTTTTCTGCATCAATTGAGAGGACCATATGGTTCTTCTCCCTCCTCTTATTAATGTGTTCTATCACACTGATTGATTTGCGAATGTTGAACCACCCTTGCATCCCGGGGATAAATCCCACTTGGTCGTGGTGGATGATCCTTTTAATGTATTGTTGGATCCTATTAGCTAGGATTTTGTTGAGGATTTTGGAATCCATATTCATCACGGATATTGGTCTGAAATTCTCCTTTTTGATGGGGTCTTTGCCTGGTTTGGGGATTAAAGTAATGCTGGCCTCATAGAATGAGTTTGGAAGTTTTCCTTCTGTTTCTATTTTTTGAAACAGCTTCAGTAGAATAGGTATTATTTCTTCTTTGAATGTTTGGTAGGATTCCCCAGGGAATCCATCAGGTCCTGGACTCTTGTTTTTGGGGAGGTTTTTGATCATTGCTTCAATCTCGTTACTGGTTATTGGCCTATTCAGGTTGTCAATTTCTTCCTGTTTCAGTCTTGGCAGCTTATAGGTTTCTGGGAAGTCCTCCATTTCATCCAGATTGCTCAGTTTATTGGCATATAGTTGTTGATAATAATTTCTAATAATTGTTTCTATTTCCTTGGTGTTAGTCGTGATCTCTCCCCTTTCATTCCTAATTTTATTAATTTGGGTCCTTTCTCTTTTCTTTTGGATAAGTCTGGCCAGTGGTTTATCGATCTTATTAATTCTTTCAAAGAACCAACTTCTAGTTTCATTGATCTGATCTACTGTGTTTCTGGTTTCTAATTCATTGATTTCTGCTCTAATTTTAATTATTTCTCTCCTAATGCGTGGCTTAGGTGTTGTTTGTTGCTTTTTCTCTAGTTGTTTAAGGTGTAGAGTTAGTTGGTGAATTCGGGATTTTTCTATTTTTTTGAGTGAGGCTTGGATGGCTATGTATTTCCCCCTTAGGACCGCCTTTGCAGTATCCCATAGGTTTTGGACCAATGTGTTTTCATTCTCATTGATTTCCATGAATTGTTTAAGTTCTTCTTTGATTTCTTGGTTGACCCAAACATTCTTGAGCAGAGTGGTCTTTAGCTTCCAAGTGTTTGAATTTCTGCCAAATTTTTTCTTGTGATTGAGTTCCAGTTTTAGAGCATTGTGGTCTGAGAATATGCAGGGAATAATCTCAATCTTTTGGTATCGGTTGAGACCTGATTTGTGACCCAGTATATGGTCTATTCTGGAGAAAGTTCCATGTGCGCTCGAGAAGAATGAGTATTCTGTTGTTTTAGGGTGGAATGTTCTGTAAATATCTATGAGGTCCAGCTGGTCCAATGTATCATTCAAAGCTCTTGTTTCCTTGTTGATTTTCTGCTTAGATGATCTGTCCATTGCTGAGAGTGGAGTATTGAGGTCTCCTACAATTAACGTATTGTTATCAATATGACTCTTTATTTTGGTTAACAGTTGGCTTATGTAGATGGCTGCTCCCATGTTGGGGGCATAGATATTTACAATTGTTAGATCTTCTTGTTGGATAGACCCTTTAAGAATGATATAGTGTCCTTCTGTGTCTCTTATTACAGACTTTAGTTTAAAATCTAATTTGTCTGATATAAGAATTGCTACTCCAGCTTTCTTTTGAGGTCCGCTAGCATGGAAGATGGATCTCCATCCCTTCACTTTCAGTCTGGATGTATCTTTAGGTTCAAAATGAGTCTCTTGTAGACAGCATATGGATGGGTCCTGTCTTTTTATCCAATCTGCAACCCTGTGCCGTTTTATGGGAGCATTTAGGCCATTCACGTTGAGAGTGATTATTGAAAGATATGAATTAATTGTCATCATGTTGCCTGTGAAGACGTTGTTCTTATAGATTGTCCCTGTAAATTTCTGTTGTATATCACTCTTGGGGTCTTTCTCCTTTTATAGAACCCCCCCTTAATATTTCTTGCAGGGCCGGCTTAGTGATCACATATTCTTTCAGTTTCTGGCGGTCCTGGAAGCTCTGCATCTCTCCATCCATTCTAAATGAAAGCCTTGCCGGATAAAGTATTCTTGGCTGCATGTTCTTCTCATTTAGTACCCTGAATATGTCTTGCCAGGCCTTTCTGGCTTGCCAGGTCTCTGTGGATAGGTCTGACGTTATTCTGATGTTCCTCCCTCTGTACGTAAGGAATCTCTTCCCCCTAACTGCCCTTAAGATGGTTTCCTTGGTTCTAAGATTTGCAAGTTTTACTATTACATGTCAGGGTGTTGGCCTGTTTTCCTTGTTCTTAGGAGGGGTCCTCTCTGCCTCTAGGACTCGAATGTTTGTTTCATTCCCCAGATTAGGGAAGTTCTCAGCTACGATTTGCTCAAATACATCTTCTAGTCCTCTCTCTCTCTCCACTCCCTCCGGGATTCCAATTATTCTGACACTGGAACGCTTCATGGTGTCACTTATTTCTCTGATTCTATTTTCATGGATTCTGAGTTGTTTTCCCCTGGCCTCCTCTTTTCCCTTTTTATCTATTATATTGTCTTCCAGGTAGCTTATTCTCTCTTCTGCCTCAGTCACCCTAGCTGTTAGATTATCTAGATTGGATTGGATCTCATTGATAGCATTTTTAAGTTCTGCCAATTCCCCTTTATTTATGCCCTTAGAGACTCTATGTTACCATTAATTGATTTCTCCATTCTAGCCATTGTCTTCACAATTGCTAGCCTGAATTCCATCTCCGACATCTTGGTTATATCTGCATCCATTTGTAAATCTGCAGCGTAAGTCATAATCTCTGAGTCTTTTCTATTTTGGGGGCTCCTCCTCCTAGTCATTCTGTTGATGGATGTTTGAGGGAATGTATAGAGTCCAAATTATTGACCAGAACCCAAGCAAGATGCACCGGTTTTCTTGGGATCTTAGGGTTGCTGGCCTCTTGTTTTCCCAGGCTGTCTTCTGGGGGAGGGCCTGCCACGCTGTTACTCAGGCAGCCCTGTTTGGGCGGAGTTGCCCTGCGCCCCTGTGGTGGGGGATGGGCTCAGTGGGAATCAGTCTTTGGGGCTTTTGTTCTCTGGCGTCTTTCCCTGGCGGCTTTCCGCGTCTCTTCTGTGAGTCAGAGCAGAAGGGACCGTTTGCAACCTTCTGCCTCAGAGCAGAGAGACCGCAGTCTGTTCTTCAGTGAGCTCTCCAGGCCACACCATCTCCGTTTCTGTCCGTGCTGCTATAAACTGCAGCAGCCTGGGTTGTGCGCCCCTCCGCAGTGCCCCCAGTCCTGCCTCCAGGTTGGGCACATCTCTGCCCTTTGTGCTTCTAAAACCGCCAGCCGCTCCCAATTCATGCGCGCGCGACTCCGCCGCTTGGGGTTCTGTCCCGGGGACTGCCCTAAAGTCCTTTCCCCCCGCCGCTACCGGTCTGTGAGTCTGTGCCCATCTGCAGCCCGTGAGGCTGTCACTCACCAGCGGTGTAGGATCCCCACGGCCAGGCAGCCTCCCGCTGCCGTTTATCCTCCGATATCTGCCCGCAGAATCACGACTCCCCGCTTCGTACCCTGAAACCAACCGCCTTCGATATTCTGTTTGTAGAGATCCAGATCTTCTTACATCTCAGGCTGGTTTCGTGGGTGCTCAGAGTGGTCTGGTAGATATCCAGCTCAATTCCGGGGACCAGTGAAATAGGGTCCCCTACTCGTCTGCCATCTTCCCCCCGCCAGAGCCCTCATATTTACCATCTTCAGTCTTGAAAAATGACATCTTTCTGACTTTAATATCGTTTCTGCAATAGTGTGAATACCATGATCTAGAAGTTGTGCTTTTCTTTCTTTTCTTTTTTTTATACACACACAGATATGTACATTTCTACACACACATAAACATATACACACAATTCCAGTGAATCTCCTATCTAGGTTGTTTGTGACAGTGGGATTCGGTCATTATCACTTTGCTAATAAGCACATATGTGTGAGTGCACACGCACACAGCCTTTAACAGGGAGCTGAAACAGAATCTTTCTCTTGGAAACAGGTTGCACATTAAGACACTGAAGAAGTGCTGGAGTCTGGCTGAGGACCACTGACACCGGGAATGTTAAGGCAAGTGCCGTAGGGACCTGACTCCAGTCACAGGGAAAGAAGAGAGAGGCAGATCCACTCTTGGGCTCCGGTCTTCTCTGGGTCTGGGAACTGACATAGAGAAGAGCTACTGGGTTATGGTCCGGGGGAGGGGTTGCAGTATTAAGGAAAACACTGGCCCAAAGAGTTGTGACAGCTCAGATACAGGCCATCTGGACCTCACTATCTACTTCCTATCAGCTTCTGAAATATACCAGAAAGTAGTGGCCACTGCTGCCGGGATACCTGCCTCACTCAGGCATAGAGGAATCCTCTGCAAAGTACAGACCATCATCCCACCTTTTGGATAAGAAAACTGAGGCTCAGAGAAGCAAAGTAAATACTTCAGAGCTAGGAAAGTGGCAGGGTCAGGCGGTGCACCTAGCCCTGAGTCCGAGACACCCTTTGCAGACCTTTCTATTTCATGGCAAAGCAAATACTGATGAACTTGATGCTGCTGCTGCTGCTGCTGACGATGATAAACAGAGATCCACTCACTGTGTGTTGCCAGGAAGAAATCGATGAAACACGTGACCAGCGTTGTGTTCCCTCTGAATCCATCAACTGTGACGGCGTACGTCTCGGGCAGGACCTCCCACAAATCTGTTAGGTCACAGAATGATGCTGTGATATTTGAACAGTGCTCCACAATCTTCACATGGTCTGGTCTACTTTGAAAGGAAAAGAAATGATAAAAGGAAAACTTCAGCATTTATATGATGAGAATCCACTAACTGCATGCCCAGCTTCTTCATTTCTTCATGGCTCTGCCCAAATATCCCTGTATCACGTCATCTTCCCTAACCACTTTATTTAAAATGGAAATACACCTTACCCCATCGTGTTCCCCCTTTCTCTCCTAATCCCTCTTGTCTGTCTGTATTTTTCTGCACACTGTTTACCAGCACCTACCACATTATATCTTTATTTGTTTATTGGTATCTCTGCCTCCTTTCAGAATATCTGCTCTAGGCCGCAGGAGGTCAAGGACTTTGGTTCATGGTTCGACCCCTGGCATGCAGTAGGTGCTCAGTAAATATCTGCTGGATGAATGAATGAGCAAACCTTACGCTTTTGTGGTAAAGGCCCCAGATTTCCCAGTCCCCACAGAACAATCATGAGTGTCCTCCCCGAAACCCTCTCGCCAGCTGAGGATCACATGGTCCAGTCCCAAGTCAGCCTGTGCTATGTAGGGACAACAGAGACATCTGATTTCTTGAGCTTCAGAAAGGTAAGTGGGTGATACATGTGACTGCCTAACACAGAGAGAAACTAAGACTTTGGCAGGCACCAGAGAAACTTGCAAGAGGCCTTCTACTGGGTCAGTCAATGGTAGTAACAGCTATTAGCCAAATAAACAGCAAACAAAAGAACACTTGGAGGGCCAACTGGATCAAAGTAACAACTTAGAAGGGTGACATTAGACATCGGAAGAAGAGAGCCATTGAGGGTTCCATCCATTATGTCATTCATCTTTGCAGGCACCCCTAAGTAGGACACTCGGATCAGAGAAGCTGAGCTCTGTGCCCCAAGGTAACGGCCAATCAGTGATCAAGCCAGACTGTGGACCTGGGCCTCTCCTGGTCTCGGCCAGGCAGCTTTCTGATGTGCCACACGGCTCCCTGAATAAAGAAAAGCGAACCTAACATCAATATGGTCACCAGATCTTTGGACTCCTGTCCTCAGAAAACAGTGCATTCATTCATTTATTTATTTCTTGAAAAACTGTGCTTTAAATGTCCAGACTGACTGAGAGAAATAATTGTGAAAACCATTCATAGTAATTATTTTGCTTCTGCAGCTCTGACCCATAGAAATGATTATAAATACAAGCTTTGTCAAAACCAGTTTGAGGCTGTTAAAGTACTCAATTCAATTAAAAGTGGACTTGGACTTTTAAAGCTCTGAACTCAGAACAGAGAGAGAGAGGGAGAGAAGAGAGGAGCTCTATCACAAGGAAAATCACGACCCTTCCCCACTCCCCAATTAATAGAAAGCGAATATATTTAACAAGAAAAAAATGAAATGTCAAACCAACCTTATAACTGTGTACTGTAATGTATAGTGATCTGGTACAATGGAATGGTTTTTTAATTCCCATGATAAGATGACCCGGAAATTGTGTAACGTCACCTTGAAAGTGCAAGATTTATCTGATAAATCTAAAGGAAACAGGAGAGAAAAAAGAAACACTGAAATCTGGAACCCAGGGTTGTCCAATCGGTCCCTTGGGATCTGGAGCCCACACGCCCAGCAGAGAAACCCCAGGGTCTTGGGAACACGGGAAGGACATGGTTCTAGTGGACACAAGAAATGAAGTAACATAACTAATTCATGAGCAACACATTGTTAGGGCAGGCAAGCTTAGGAACCAGAACTCAGCACTGTGGAAACAAGATTTGGCCTCCCTCAGTTATCATGGACTCTCAGCGGTTCATCGGATCAAAAGGATCCGTGTCCACCTCATTCTCTCAACTCAACTCCAACTCCTCCTATAGTCCCCCTAAGTGGCTCGGCCCACCACCTGCTTTCCCTCTGCTAAACTTCCCATTGCATTTATTCCCTGGTTACGGAAGGAAGGGACAGATAATGCATGTCCAGACTGGCCCTTTCCAGGCACTTAATCTGAGCAACAATGCTGAAGTCGGTCCTAGGAAGAGACCCATTCTACAGACCGTGAAACTGAGAAGTTGAGTTACATAATGTTATGTAGCTGGGAAGAGGCGGCGGCAAGTGAGATTCGAAAACTATAGTGGTCAAATCCCGTTCATATTCAGGTCTTTTCTTTCTTTTTTTTCAAATTCAATTTTTATGATCCTTTAAGTTGCCTGTGGTTCGGACCTAGGACTTTGCTTCTTGGCTGTGAACTCTTCATCCCCTGTGCTCATCACAAGGTTGGATATAGAGTTAATGCAGAGTGAGATTATGCAGACAGACTTACAGATGTAGGCAAGATGTTTGGTTTAAAAAGAGTATTTTCCTTTATCTGGTACCAGGTACCAGAGAGCACGTGGAAGAATGCAAATTAAGGGGAAATTATTTCTGGATCGCTTTCTGTTTGACATAGTCTGTGCCTCCTCATTCTTCGATTAAGGGGTTTGAAATTGAATATTCTTTTAAGGAGTTTTAAAATGACTTCTGGTGTTTTCTTTCTCTCTTTTTTCTTTTTGGTATTAATTTCTTATAAGAGTTTTGAGAGACAAATGTGCAAATTTGGCTAAATTTCGCTCCTTTGACAGAGGGAAAAAAAAGAGAGTATTTGAGAAAATCTAAGAAAAAGGATTCAAACAAAATTGGCAACACATCTGGGATCAGAAATCAAATTCCCCACATTTTAGACTTCTGAACGGTTGCCCCAGTACTCTGGCCCTTCCACAAAATTCACTCAAGCCAAGAAAATCTCTTACCAGGCAATGAAGATAACACACCAAACACAAGGCTGATACACACTAGGAAGAAGAAAAATATATGAGACAAGCAAAAATACTCTCTCCAGCCTCAATTTGTAATTCTCGCTCTGAGTCTGGCATTCTTTCATACATGTCTTGACGTTGGATTGAGACTTCCTTGTGCTAAAAAAAAAAAATGCTCAAGCAAATGGTTCTTGGAGGATTGATGTGGGTATCATCAGCACATGGTCCATGGGTTTCAACTTGATTGAATCCAAAATGAGATCTATCTAGGGGTTGCTGTGAATAACAGGGCTGATGGGTTGGGAGAGAGCCCCGAGAAGCAGCTAGCTATGTGTCTGGAAAAAGTCTCAGAATATGAATATGCATATTGTCAGTTAATACACTTTAAAGGTTAAGACATTTGTCAAGGGGGGTGTAGGAAGAAAATCGCTGGTGATGGGAACTGGGGACTCTCCTTAGCTTTCTGGCTGTCACAGTGACTTGGGAAGGGAGCGGTTACAGGCATGGGCAGCCCTGCATAGGGGAGAAGTGTCCCCCTCATGGATCCCCTACTGGTAAACTATGGAACAGATGACTCAGGGACACTGAAATAGAATCAAAAGAAAGGTAGAGAAAAAGCGGCATAGGACTACAGGAAAAAAGTCAAGAATAAATGAAGCCCAGAAACCAAAGTTCAGGGCCGACTTTTCAGTCTGGTGAAGCGGTGGGAGATAAGGGGTTTGGCCTCTTCCTAAGTAGGGGAGTAGAGTGAGAAACTCTGCCCTGGATTAGAATGAGGGTATTAAGAGAAATTCCTCTTCAAAGTGTCTTGGAGGATACTCTCCATCATTATGGAGTCATTCTTGTTTGTTTGTCTTCCTAAAATTAATAGTAGGGCGGAAACTCCAGACCCTCAGTGCAGGTTTCCTATCTACGTTCCATTTGGCTCTTGGCATTGGACAGGCTGATGTTGGGCCCCTAGTCAGGGACATCCATTTGCTACTACCCAATAGGACTCCAGGTGATGGCAACTTGGCTGGCTTGCTCCTACAAGAGCTCCGACAAAAGTAACACTTACCCACGAGACACAGATTCCGTGATCTAATCGGGGAAGCATTCTGGCTCCAAAGCATCTTGGTTATTAAGTCTTTACTTTCACATCTGAAAGGAAATCGATATTAGGTGATCCCAATGCTGAAGCATGTAATTAAGTGACAAAGATAAAAGTGGACGAAGACAGGACAACAAGAAAGGAGCAGGGTGTTTCCACTTCTAGGATTCCTTTGCCCTCCTGGGAGCCGGACCTGGGACCAATTTCCTGTCTAGTCAGGGAGAAGTTTTATTTATTTATTTTATTTTTATTTTTAAGATTTTATTTATTTGTTTGAGAGAGAGAGAGATAGCAAGAAAGAGCACGAGCAGAGGGGAGAGGGACAAGCAGGCTTCCCGCTGAGCAGGGAGCCTGATGCGGGGCTCGATCCCAGAACCCTGGGATCCAAGGCAGACGCTTAACCAACTGAGCCACCCAGGAGCCCCCAGGGAGAAGTTTTAAATTTAACTTTGGAATAGGCGACAGAGTTATCTGTTTCCAAAAACACACAAAAGTAAATAGCAAAGGGTCTTGCTTCCTTCAGAAAACTACTTTTATTCATTCTTTGGTGAGTCCTTCAGAATATCTTTAAGCACAAGCAAAACCAAATATATATCATTTCTCCCCCTTTTTTAACACAAGAGATAAGATATACATTCCCTGTCCTACTCCTGCTTTTTCTACTTGACGATATATATTTGGGAGATCTTTTGACATCAGCACCCAAGAGCATTTCCTTGTTTTTTTAAAAAGCAGTGGCGAGGTCTACTCTATGGACACACTACCATTTAGGTAATCAGGCCCCATGATAGATGTCTGAGTTGCTTCCAGTCTTTTCTGCAATGGATTATCTTGGACACGCGTCATTCTGCATGTGTGCAAGTCTAAGCGTAGAAAAACTTTCCAGAAGTAGGATTGCAGGCAAAAGGTCATACCACTCAGGGTCTCAGCAAGAAAAAGATACTTGAATTAGGATATTTTGAGAAAGACTTTAATCAGGGGACTATTTACAAATGTGTGAGCAGGATGTAGGCAAACAATAAGGAAGAAGATAGTACCTGGAGCTAATAACAGTGGGGCCGTTACCATCCTGGGCTTGGGCAAAGGGAAGGTGCTGGAATTTGGTAGGAGAAAATCCTGTGGGAGCCCAAAAGGATAGTGCAGGGAAGTGGCAGGGGATGGGAGGGTAAATACCCTTCACTGTCTTTCTTCCCTTCTCTTACTTGGGGCTCATCACTGGCTGATCCCAATCAGAAGTCATAGGACCAGGGCGCTGGTAGCTGCACCCTAACAAGACAGGATCCCAGAGCAAAGTAAGGGTGACAGTGGGGAGGCTGGGTCTGGAGGGGTAGATGGAAGACACCTGACACAGAGGGGCTCTGCACTTGTAATTTGAATAGAAACGGCCACTCTCTTGCCCTGGTGGCTGTATGACGTGCACTACTACCTGTGATATGTGAGAATTTTTCCTTCCGCCACAAGCTCTTCACAGAGGCTGCCATCAAGCTCTTGGATTTTTTATTTATTTTATTCTTTTTAAGATTATTTATTTGAGAGAGAGCATGAGCAGGGGGAGGGGCAGAAGGAGAGGGAGAAGGAGACTCCCCACTGAGCAGGGAGCCCGATGCCGAGCTCGATCCCAGGACCCTGGGATCATGACCTGAGCCGAAGGCAGATGCTTAACTGACTGAGCCACCCAGGTGCCCCACTCTTGGACTTTTTAAAATCAAATTCATAAATAAAAAATGTTCTTCAGACTAATACAAATTTATATTTCTCTTATTCTGAGTTAGTGTCTGTTTTCATACATGTAAGAGTCACTTGCATTTCCTTTCTTGTTAACTGTTTGTACCTTTGCTCATTTTTCTACTGAGTTGAAGCTTTTTTTTCTTATTGGTTTGTCTGCAGGAACTTTTTAAATATGAGCGAAACTGGCCCTTTGTCTATGATACAAATCACATCTTTTCCCCCTCTGTTGTCAACCTGCCCTTTGATTTGCTCATGCTGGCTTTATTTTTTTATTTTATTTTATTTTTTATTTTTTTAAAAATATGAATCAGAAAACTGATTCTTTTTTTTTTTTTTTTAAGATTTTATTTATTTGTCAGAGACAGAGAACACAAACAGGGGGAGCGGCAGGCAGAGGGAGAAGCAGACTCCCCGCTGAGCAAGGAGCCCTATATATAGGGACTTGATCCCAAGAACCTGGGATCATGACCCGAGCTGAAGGCAAATGATTAGCCAACTGAGCCACCGACGTGTCCCTCATGCTGGCTTTAAAAAAAAAAAAAAATTCATGCATTAGTTTCTGAGTTCTATGTTTTTAGATTTAAAGCTATTTTCTTTCTTGGCATCTGCATTTTGAGTCATAGTCCAAAAGCGTTCCTCACTCTACGGTGAGAAATTCTTCGTGAATTTTATGGAGCCCTCTCCCCCCTGCCCCGCAATGGGCCTTGTTCCTTCTCTGCCTTGGGGCTTTTGTCTCCACCCAAGCAACTGGGCCCTATCGATTCTGGGTGTTCTGTCCCCCCCAAACAATGTAGCAGCATCAAGCCCCAAGTGAAAACTGAAAAGGACCACAAAGCAGCAGACTTGAGTTCGAGCTCAAAACAAATTAAGAAAGTCCTCTTGATTATCAGGGTAACAGGTCCCACCCAAGGTGCTCTCCTGGAGGAATCCAAGACATTCCAGGTTAAAACTGCTGTCCCTGCTGAAGACTCCACCACCCATGAGATGTCCAGGCACCTCTGCCTATAAATTACCCCACTATACTGTGCCCATTTAGAACATCTATAGAGATCGTTGTGACGTGTGACCTTGTCTATCACCATTACTCCCCAGCAGAGGGCCTGCATGGTTGTGGACATTCCCTAAGATGCTGGGCACATCTAGAGTGTAGAATGCCACATGGAGGGGTGGGGAGAGACACTCCCTTGCACTTGACCATCTGCCCTGTGGCCCCTCGCCCCTCTGTCTTTTCCTGATGGTGGTACATCTTCACCTTTGTTCTGCATCTATAGAACACTTGGTTTCTTCCACGGCGGACACACACACAAAATTACACAATTATAAGTCTCTCACCCTCTATGGGCCAGGGGATGTCTCCTCTGCTTCTTTGTTCCTGATGACCCATACCCCACTTCCAACCCAATGTCTAATAACTAGATTCCTGGTTGTTTGGAAAATCTAATTTCTTGTCTCAGCGTCCTGCCTGGAATTGTTTAATGAAGCACCTGGAAACTCTCCCTGATTACCAATCAGCCTTCCTAAAGCATAGCTATTGTCACTCTCATCTCCTAGCCAGCCAGGGCTGGCTTCATTCCTCCCCCACCACCCCGTCCTGGGTCTCGCAAGCAGAAGGGATCCACACTCACTTTACTGCTCTCCCGTGGCTGTCCTGAAATTCTTAATAATTTTATCTTTGAACTTGTGTTTTGTTAGTGAAGTCTGATGGGACAGCGGGACACACGGTGAGCTGGTAGCCTCAGCTCACACTTGGTCTCGCCCCCCTTCCCCTGCGGGATGGGGTCCCAGGCCCTGTCTGGCCTCTCTCTCTACCCTGATGAACTTGGTGTGGGGACGGCAGCTGGGTCACATCGTGTTGCCTGGATGCCCTCCTGGTGTGTTAGACAGGAGGGGGCCAGCTGCCCTTCCCCCAGGCTGGCCATGCCCTGCCTCACCCAGGGGGGGCAGCTAGCTGGACTGGTGGGGGTGGGCATCTAGGTCAGCCTTGATCCAGGTACCTAGCATGTCCAAGGGCAGAGGTTTAAAGACCTTTGGACATTGCTAGTATGCAGTGGGTTGAGACAGCAGGTCCTTGGGCAGGAGGGATTCAGGGCCGGACTTCCCCAGAGCCCACCCCAAACTGGGGTGCAGGGCGGCTAGCAGGAGGGGGATCCCAGCATCCCTCAGGCCCTAAGGCACATGTGCCCAGAGTCGCAAGGGGCGGAGTGGCATTGGGCACCTGCCGGGAGCTGCACTGGCCCCTACCATACCCCTGGGCATAAGGGAATGTTTCTGGGGCTGTGTGCCTGGAGAACCCCCTTCTCCTTCCTGAGTTTGGCCTGCGTTTGTCTCTTCTGGCTAGTTCGAGGTGCCCTCTCCAAATGTTCCCTGAGATGCCAATTGTGTAATTCAATGATTCCCCCATGCGAATGAAATGCTCTTAGATCTGGTTTTGCACAATATAAAGTAGAATGGGGGAAATTCCTATTAATGTAATTTTTTTTTTTTTTTTTTACTCAGGACGACATTAAACGGTAAATATGAAAGTGACAAGTTGAGAGACAGAGACAATGGAAGAAAAGAAAAAGCTTTATACTTTAGGGCCTTCAGTTGTACCTCTTGCTCTGTAAACATGGGGGTTCTGCATTTCTGTTTTGCTCCGGGCCCCACACGGTCTGTGGCTCACTGTCATCTAACAAGGCATCAAGCGCCCTGGGTTGAATTCAAGGCTGTCCTCAGCCTCCCCAGCTTTCCCAGGAGCCACTGCCCTGCACAGGCGCCCAGCTCGGGGTGCCTCTCACCCAGCTCTGGCTCTCCTCCCCGTTCCTCCTGGAGCGACCCTTGTCTCTGATCCCTCAACACGGCTGATTTTCAGGACCCCACTCAATTGGACCCTATGGGGTGAAGTGATTCTTGCCTGAATTCCAACTCCTCCTAAACAGACAGACAGCCTTCAGGGAGCCTGCTTCCCAGTCTCCTAGTGGAGAACATAAGGGTCTCTCTTTGGTCGCCAATGAGTAATGAATGGACTGGATTCAGAAATACTACACAAATGCAATTATGTAATCCTCCCCCCCACCCCGGAAATTGGAAAAAAAATACAAAAAAGTAGAAAGAAGAAAGTAACAAGCATCCTTATTTCTGCCGCCCAGCATCAACCATTGTTAATATCTTGGCATGTTTGTTTTTAGTTGATGTTTCAAATGTCTTTCTTGTTTCTGTAGCACTTCTTTTGTGTGCTCATTAAAAAAATTAAGAATGTATAAAAGTGCAAATTCCAGCATCCAGATATTTCCATCATTAACAGGTGAACATAATCCCAGAGATCTTTCTATGCACATGCATGCATGCACATGCATGCACGTACACACACACACACAGACAGCATTTCTGTCTAAGTTTAACTGTACTTGGGGTAAAAAAAAACCTGAAGGAATTGTTGCAACTTGAATTATTTTTCTCTTTAGGAAAGAATAACTTCCTAAGATAGCCTACTAATGTTTAAAAAAAAAAAAAAGTTATGGAAGAAGACATTAGGAAGTTGGGGGATTATATGTTCACAGCATCTTTTACTATTAAACCATATTTATTGATCCATGCTTTCAAACTAGAGAAATTTACTCTTCTCCTTTTCCTCCCATCTTCCTCCCTACCTCCTTCTTTCTTTTTTTTTTTTTGCTTTATTGTTTTTCGTGTCTAGATTGATATAATAATCACATTTTATTCTACCTACAATTCCAAAGCTGTCTGGCATTAATTCTACATTTCGATCAATAGTCACCAACAATCCTTTCGAGCATGAGTTCTCTACGCTTGGGTTCTTTATTTTGATTTCTCTCTTAATTTGCTAATTTGCTGGATTTTTCTAATCCAGCAGTTTTTCCCCAAAGAGGGCTCATTGGGTCTTGAATTCCCTTGGCTCTTTCTATTTGAGAAGGTCTGCCAATTGACTTTTACCTCGAATGACATCTTAGCTGGATAAAATGCCCTCCTGGGGACAGTGTCCTCCACTGAGAACACTTCTCAGCACCCCCATACTCTGGCATTTAAGCACTAGAGTGTCCGAGGCCAGCTTGATTTGGTTTGCCCCTCTTTTGTTTACTTTTTCTTCTTGGATTCCTAAATAATTCTTTCCTTTTAAAAATTTTTTTAAATCGTTTTAGGTATCTTGCGGCTGGCATTCCCAGAGGAAAATCTCCTGGAAGGTGGCAATTTCCTGGAAAATGTTCTTTTGGCCTAGAGACCATTTTTTCTTCATTTCAAGAAATTTTCTTTTCTCTTACCTTTACATGCATTTTCTGTCCCATTTGTTGGTTTCTGTATCTCAGGGATCCCAATTATCCTAATGCTTGGTCGTGCTTTGTTTATCTTCCACATCAGATTCTTCCTAATTAACTTGATCTTTCTTTTCATTTGCATTCACTGGCTTGAATCAAACCTTTTCTCTATTAAAAATGCTTTTACTTTCAGCAGCATCTATTCTTACTTCTGACTTCTGTGATTATGTTCCCATGGTGCTCAATTTACCCCCTTAAGTCTGCAATCTCCTGTTCCATCCCACTTTAAAATAGTCTCGTCTTTGAGTTTATTCTTTTGAACTCGTATTTTTATCAAGTTGTAGGATATAAGGCTATTGGAAGAAATTTTCTCCTAACCCAGGAGTCATATGATTTTTTTAGTAAGACTCCTTGCAAGCTATGTCATTTTTTTTCTCTTCCTTTCCTCCTCCCTACCCCCCCCCCCCCCCAACTACTTCTGGTCACCTTGCTGGTACTTGGATGGTTTTGTCATCTGTTACTGTGATACAGTGGAGTGAAATCTTAACCTCCTTGCCTCCTTAACTTCCACACCTGATTCCAGTTTGTTCTGTAAAGACTGGGCAGTTTCCCGAGCCTGAAGGACTGGCTCTGGGATGGGGGGAGCTCAGTCAAGGGAGAGCCAGATGTCAGGATACCCGGGCCCTGCTTTCTCCTGGAAGATGTTGTTCCCTGCCTCTGGTGGAGAGGTGAGGGACGGTCAACCACTGGGCCTCTGGCTGGTTCTCCTGGTTCTGGCACTGGCTGTCTCTGCTCCCACTCGCCCAGCTGACTTTCCCCATCTCATGGCCTCTGACCACTGCCCCTTTGTCAGAGAAGGAGAAAGTCAAGTATGCCAAGGTCCTGTTTATTAGGGAGCCTTTTTAAGATTGTTGTTGACTCACCAGTATGGTTTCTGGTGGGGGGGGTACACTAAAATTTTAAATATATTTAAAGATGTTATTTATTTATTTGAGAGAGAGGGAGGGGGCAAGGGAGAGGAAGAGGGAGAGAATCCCAAGCAGACTCTGTGCTGAGCTCGGAGCCCCACTCGGGGCTCGATCCCACAACCCTGAGATCAGGACCTGACCCGAAACCAAGAGTTAGATGCTCAACACACGGAGCCACCCAGGTGCCCCAAATTTTAACTATATATAAAAAAAACCTCATACTTAAAACAACAAGAACAAGAACAATGCTTACGATTCTCTCTCCCATGTACCTGGGCTTATGGGGAAACTTAAGTGTCCTCATTTTCCTGCTCGCTCTGGAGAAAATGTTCAGTGGCTCTCAACTACTCTGTATCTTTTTTCCTCTTCTCAGAACTCTTGCTTCAGCCCACCAGCTCTCTCAACTAACTAGTTTTCCTTTATTCTTCTCGAATTGCATACCAACCAGTTTCACTCTTGAAAGGAATGAAGAGTCCTCAGGGAAAATACTGTCAGGCTCTGCTTCTGCTCAGATTACATTTTACAGATTATAAAATGCACATTTTTTTCTTATATCACAACATCTCTGAAATCAGAATGTGTGTTTTTCTTACTTGGTTACATAAAATAAAAGTGCATCTTGGCATCTTAGTTTTGGTGACATACGATGACTGCTGTCAAACAAGATAAATGCCATTGATTCTTCAGTAGCTTGAAGGTTTGTAAATATAACAGGAAAATGAGTTAATCCAGCTCTGAGTGCAAGTGGGAGGGATGAAATATATATTTTAATAAAAGTGTCACCTCTAAGACTATCTCTGGGGTTGTGGTTCTAAGTTTTTTTAAGATTTTATTTATTTGTCAGAGAGAGAGAGAGCACAAGCAGGGTGAACTGCAGGCAGAGGGAGAGGGAGAGGGAGAAGCAGGCCCCCCACTGAGCAAGGAGCCCCATGAGGGGCTCCATCCCAGGATGCTGGGATCACGACCTGAGCCGAAGGCAGATGCTTAACCTACGGAGCCACCCAGGCATCCCTTTAATTTTTTTTTTTAGACAAATTACCGTTTGTCAAATCACAGGAACCAAATTTCAGGGAGATTTTAACTTTTAAATAAATACATGAGGAACTTTAGAGGAAATTTGGGTAAGAATAAAAGAGCCACGCAGATTTTTGACGTTTTAAAAAAATGGAAAGCCAGCTTGTGAACTATAGAACTTGAAAGTTCAAGCCGTTTCCTGGAACAAACAGGTCAAACCTTATCAACGAAGCCCAAACGGCTAGGAGAGTTTAAAAGATGTTTTCTTTAGGGCAGATTTCGGTGTGGCCTCTGTTTCCACCGCTTTGTTCCCCAAACGTGAACAGCAAGTTGAGAGGAGGGGAGGGTACTTAGAAACCTTGCCAAGGTGTGGGACAGGGCACGGCCTGAGTATCTCAGCCGCCAGGCTCAGTAGGACGCCTGGGGAGCGTGGCTGGACTCCAGGTTCCCTGAGCCTGCTTCTGCAGCTCCCTGCTCAGTCTGGCTCAGATCTGACCCCTCTGGCCTGTTATACTAGCTTTTAGACTTCTTCCCAAACAAAAGCAAGGAAATCAAACAAATATTAAAAGAAAAAAATGAGGGGCGCCTGGGTGGCTCAGCGTCTGCCTTGGGCTCAGGTCATGATCCCAGATTCCTGGGATCGAGCCCCGAATCCGGCTCCCTGCTCCCTGGGGAGCCTGCTTCTCCTTCTCCCTCTGCCAGCCGCTCCCCCTGCTTGTGCTCTCTCTCTCTCCCGTCAAATGGGTAAATAAAATCTAATAAATAAATAAATAAATAAATAAGAAAAAAATGAGCCGGGATTCCGAGAGTTGCTCAATAAAGCCGCCGCTAACCACCTAAGTGTGTTGATGCTTTAACTGGCTGATTTCTCCCGGTCGAAACTCCAGCATCGACTGGCACCGGGTTCCCCTTGTGGCCCAGCCCCGGCGCAGGGATGCTCCTCTGTCTCCTCCCCCTCCCCCCACCCCAGCTTCCAAGCGAGGGGTCTGGAAGGACGCCGGACAGCCCAGCCCCCGTCGCCCCGCGAGGACCCTCTCGGCACGGCCACAAAGGCTGGTGGAACTCCAGGTGTTCTCTCGGAGGGCGCGCCGCGGACCCCGACCCCGAGGCCCGAGCGGGTAACCCAGTTTTGCAACGCCGAGTGGATCTTGAGGCTTTTGACCCTCACACTTCACAACGGCTCACACCTCGCAGCCGCCAGTGCCCGGGTGTCCCGCGCATCCTTGGTGGGAACGGGGTGCAAAGACAGAGAGCTCCCGGGGGCGGCGAGGAGCGGAGCAAGCGGGGGACAACGGGGGACGCCCGGGTCGACCCGCACAGCGGCCGCGGGTGGGAATGGGGAGGAGGGGGTGGGGGGCAGAGGGAGTGAAGGGGGCGGAGGCCCCGCGGGGAGGGAGCCGCGCGGCCGGAGGCGGAGTCCACGGGAGGCGGGGAGCCTGCGGGGGATTCCGGGAAGCTGCTAGCGGGAGGAGGCGTTTGCCGAGCGGTCAGGCGCACCAGCGGTCCCATTCCCCGCCCCCGCCAGCCCCTTTACCTCGGCAGGTCGCCTCGCCTCTCCCCGCAGGGGTGCCAGCCTCCGGGCCGCCGCCCGCCGCCCCTCCGCCTCCGGCCCGGGCGCCCGCCTCCCGGATGCGCGCTGCGGGCGGCCCCGGCTGCTTTGGCGGCGGGCGCGGGCGGGCGGAGCGGGCCGAGGGCCCCGGGGCGGACCGCACACTCCGCGGGGGAGGACACCCGGGTCGAGCCGCGGGACTTCCTTCCCGCCGGGTGGACGCAGGGCGGGATGCGGATGCGCGCGCCGAGCGGCGGCCTCCGGCGGCTGTTGGAAACCCAGGGCGCGGGCCGGGGGCGGAGCACCGACTGGTTCCTCTACTGACGTTGATCGAGTCGGCTCTCACCACTCCCACCGCACCCTCCCCTCCCGAGTAGGGGAAGGGACCAGGGGTTTGGGCTTTTTGTTTACTGCGGGAGCCTCAGGGGCTAGAACAGAGCGTGGCGTTTGGAACCACGCCGAGTACCTTTCATGCACTCTAAAAATGCGATGAATGAATGAATGAGTGAATGAATGAATGAATGAAAGAAAGAATGAATGAGCGAATGGGTTTTCTCCTGGCTCCCCCACTTACGAGTTCCATAAAACGCTCTGATCCTAATTCTCCAATCAATAAACAGGGATAAAAATAACCACCATTGAATTGTAAAGGCTTGGTATAGTTCCAAGAGAAATACTATATATAGTATACATATATACTATATACTATATATATGGCATATATCTATATATATATACACACTACATATATACTAGTATATATATATACTATATACTATATATACGGCATATATATATATATATATATACTACATATATACTAGTATGTATATATACTATATATAGTATAGCAGAACTCTATTTCTCCCAATCTGTACCTGGCCTTCACATTATCTTAATCGTGTCTTTCACAGCTCAGAAGTTTTTATTTGAATGAAGTCCAACTTACTGATTTTTTCTTTCGTGGATTGTGTCTTTGGTGTTGTATCTAAAAGTTACTACCAAACACAGGGTCATTTAATTTTCTCCTGTGTTATCTTATAAAAGCTTTAAAGTTTTGCATTTCATATATATAGGTCTGTGATCTACTTTGAGTTAATTTTTGTGAAAGGCGCAAGGTCTATATCTAGCTTCTTTTTCCTTTTCCTTTTCCTTCCTTTGCTTTTTTGATCTTCTGTTTTGTTTTGAATATGTAGCTGCGTCAGCACCGTCTGTTGGAAAGACTGTCCTTTCCCGGGTGAACTGTCTCTGCTGCTTTGGCAAAGATCACGTGACTATATTTGTGTGGCTCTATTTCTGGGCCCTCTGTTCTATTTCATTGATCTATTTGTCTATTCTTTCCCCAATACCAACTGTCTCGATTATTGTAGTTTTATAGTAAGTCTTGAGATGGGAGGGGAATCCAGAACACTGAGGGGGCTGGTTTTAGATAGGAGCAGGGACCTTTTGTCCTTTGTAAAAGGAGAAAGGAAGACAGAAAGAGTGGGCAGATTTGAAGGCAGAAGGTTAAGAGTTTATCTGACATGTGGCTTTTTGTAGGAAGTATGCTTTTTATAGGAAGTATGCGGCAAAATCTGCTAATGAGATAAGCGGAAAGGGTCATGAAGGAGGTTTGTGGAGAAAGAACATTCTAGATGTGAAATACCCTCGTGGAACAAAGGCTTCATGATGAGAGGTGACCCAGTGAAGGCATTTCTCTGGGCTGAAGAGCGTCCTAGTGAGCTCGATCCTTCCCTTCATAAGATCCATACTTCTACACCTTTCTGCTCTTCCAGGGGGTCACTGGAAAGAACACCAAATCAGGGGCCTGGAGAACAGGATCTGGTCTCAACTCCAGCATGAACGTGTCATTAGTCAAGTTTACTTCTGAGGCCAAATGTTCAGCTCTAGCTTCCTCTTGGTAGGTCCTGGCTGAGGTTGCTGATGGCTGGGCCCATTATAAGCCATGAGCCATTGCTCAAACTTGCACTTGTGAGGACAGTGAGGGCCAATCCCCGCCCCCCCCCACACGTTCCCCCACCCCCACCCCGAGACTCTGACTAAACCATGGTTTGACCGCACTTGGTTTCTCTCTCCCTCTGCATGTAGCTGCCTTCTGCAGCCCAGGCAGGTGGAGAGAAACGGGGCATGGAGGGGTTGCGGCTTCCGACTCAGCTGCAAAATCTCTCTGCTAATAGTTCAGGGTGTTGCAGCCTTGGCATTTTGGCATTTTCTGGCCCAGTGTGACAGAGAGGCCTTGCCTCCTTCACACCAACCTCAGCTCCGACACTAAGCCATATGCACATGACTTTTCGTTCCCCACCTCTGATTCTCAGAATGAGTCATTTCCTTCCTCTTTTACTCTCTTAGACTAGCAACATTCTCTAGGGCTTGGCTCTGTCCCTCCTTCACGCTACCAGGCTCTTTATGACTAAGGTACCAAAGTCCTGGGGCAGCTGCAGTCCTGTGGAGCCCAGACCATCGCCCAAGCTTGCTTGAGAAATGGGTGCCACCAGTGCTTGAAGGGAAAGACAAATAAGAGTGAGGGGATTTGAAACATCTTTCTTATCCAGAACATGCTGATGGACCAAGTGATTCCTAAAGTCTATTGAGATAATACTATGGCAATGAGTTAATTTTGCATGAGTGTTATTGAATCTCATCTAGTGAGCTACTGTGCAAATGTGGATTCATTTTTAAAAATCCCTCAACCTCACCGTTTTCTCACATACCTTGACTCTCCCAATGTCACACAGCCATTCGTTGGGAGGACTATGAGCGTGGGGAGCTGCGGGGTTCCCAGGAAACCCTGATCTTCTAGGGGAGTGGCCCAAGAGGGCAGGCAGCTCATAGGAGGCTGGTGAGAGCCTATCAAACTGCCCAGACTTGACCCTCGGTCCTGGTGCGTGCTGGGGAACAGCAGCTAGTGGTACCATTTTCCAAGGTGTTATGTGTGATGGGTAATTTCCTTTGGCACCTTGGCTAAGCTATGTCTTTGGGTATGGCAGCCCTCCGAGGTTCCCGATCTCACTGGGGAGGATTCAGTCAGTGTCCCCCAGAGTGAACGCACTGCAAGGAACTATGGAGCCCTCATGATGGGATTAGTGCCCTTAGAAGAAGAGAAAGAGACTCTCACCAGGAACCCACTGGCCGGCCACATTTATCTTGGACTTCTGGCCTCCACGACCATGAGAAATAGACACCTGTTGTGTAAGCCACCCAGTCTAGGGTATTTTGTTGTAGCGGCCCAAGCAGACTCAGATAGTACAGTTTTCATATAATTGAATTTTCTAGAAACGTAACTGCCGTGTAAATTGAGGAACGATTGTACTCTGTTTCGTGTAGAAATTTACCACCCGTTCTGCATTCTGGAAAAGCACACACCAATAACACCACTCATGGTATCTGAGTCAACACGGGATCATGCTTGTATCAGACTTTGTGGCAGCTGGTGCGTCTGGAACCGGAAATCAGTGCAATCCAATGTACAGATGAGCAAATTCACTCCTCACTGTGTCTAGTGAGGGTTTGAGGTAGGTGAGGCTGCGAGGGCAGAGTGCAGGGCTGAAGCTCTGGTAGTAGCTCAGATGTGATGGGGCCCTGGGGCCAGGACGTCTGTGACAGCGATGGATTAGAAATATGTCAGAAGATGAGTAAGCGGAACTTGGTGTGGACTTACGGTTACATAAGGAGTCAGGGCAAATTCCCAGGATCCTGGATTAGGCATCAGTTAGATGGTGGTGCCGTTTTGCAAGGTGTTATGTGTGAAGGGTAATTTCCTCTGGCAACTTGGCTAGGCCGTGGTACCTGGGTTTGGGCTAAATGCCAGTCTAGATATTGCTGCAAAGGTATTCTTTAGATGTGATCACCATTTAAATCAGTAGACGCTGAGTAAAGCTGATCTGCCTCCCTACTGTGGGTGGGCCTCACCCCATCACTTGAAGGTGGTAAGAAAAGAGACTTGAGATTGCTTTAGGTAGAAGGAGTGCTCTCTCCAGACTGCTTTGGACTCAAGCGCCACATCAACTCTTCCCTATGTCTCCAGCTTGCTGGCCTCCACAATCACTTGAACTAGTTCCTGAAAACAAGTCTCTCTGTCTCTCTCTCTCTTCATATTGCATTGGTTCTGTTTCTCTGGACAGCCCTAACTAATATAGTATACATCAAGGAAGGAGCAGACGTTGGGTGTGGAGGAAATGGTGAGCTCAGTTTGGGGCACAGAGGGTTCAAGATACAAGGGCTTTGCATACGTTTCCAGGGGTAGTTGGTTCTATGCACCCACAGCGAGGAAGATTTAGCGCAGGGGAGGATTTGGAGACGAGACTGTCACATTGAGTGCAGAGGAGCTACTCCGGAGAGCCTGGAGAGTGGGACCTGGGGATGTGAGGACGGAGCTACCAGCGGCCTTAGCCTTTAGGGAACAGTGGAGAAAAATCATCCGGCCGACGAGACCGGAAAGGACCAGTCAGGGAAGTGATAGAAAAACCACAGCTGCCACGGGAGAAGGGTTCATGGAGGAAGCGGTTGACAGAGTCTAAAGGTGCCAAAATGTCAGGAAAATTAAATGCCTAGCTGTCGTGGGCGACTTGGTGGGGTGTAGGTTTTGTGCGGTGGGGAAGGGGGAAAACCAGGTGGCCGTGGGTGGCCTGAGGACTGAAACCCTGAATGCAGAGGACTCGTTTGCAATGGATTTTTGCCAGGAAAGTGTGAGAGGAGATAGTGTTGCTGCTGGAGGGGTTTTGGGGGGTAGAGAGGTCCTGCTTCATTCCCCCCACACGGGAGAGCCTTGGGTGTGTTTAGTTTATTTTTTATTTATTTTTATTTTTTGAGAGTGAGAGAGCGAGAGCACAAGTGGGGGGAGGGGCAGAGAGGGAAAAATTTTTTTTAAAGATTTATTTATTTTAGAGAGAGAGAGAGAGCGAGCACGAGCAGGGGAGGGGCGGAGGGAGAGAATGAGAGTCTCAGGCGGACTTGGCGCTGAACTCGGAGCCTGGCTTGGGATTTGATCTCAGGACCTTGAGATCACGACCTGAGCTGAAATCAGAAGTTGGACCCTTAACCGACTGAGCCACCCAGGCGCCCCCTTGGGTGTGTTTAAATCCTGGTGCCCAGGAACCATCGGCGTTGGAGAGGAAAGGAAACAGAAAACAGGGCTAAGACAGAGTTCAAGAAAACTAATGATGTATTGTATGGTGACTAACATAATATAATAAAATTAAAAACTACAAAATAAATAAATAAATAAATAAATAAATAAAAGACAGAGTTCAAGGTCTGAGCAGGTGAGAGTGGTACCTGATCATCACAGATATTTTCAGACGAGGCTTTTCTAACACATGGTAATTTCTACTTGCATTTGGGAAGTTTCCCAGGATGGAAATAAGTCACTGCCTCTTCGGTGCTGTCTGGAACCCAGCTGCTTCCCCTGCCACCGAGGGGACACACTTTTTAATTCCATAATATATTCTTTCATTTAACAATTTTTTTCTTTTCTTCAATTTTAATTACGCCTCAGGTATGCAGAATCGGAATCATCATAATGCTTCATGACATTTTCCTGACATTTTCCCATCATTGGACCGTATCTGTCCTGCTTCAAATTAGTTATTTTAAATAATATAATAACATCCTATGAACCCACTTACCTGCTCTCATCTCTGCCCCTAACAGTAACCTACATCTAACCCTCCCGCATCCTACCCGCCTGATTCCCCCAAACCTGGGCCTATCATCTCCCTGCTTTCTCTCTTTTATATTGCTTTGTTACATGAGTATGTATCCCTTGAAAGCACTTAACAATTTTTAGTTGTTTTTAATTTAGGGTCTTTGGGACTGTACTTTTCCATATAATATAAAATTGCTAAGGATCATCTCAGCAGTTGCAGGTGGCTACAATTCATTCCATTTGGCTGCTACATAATGTTCATTGTGCGGATAGCCCATGGTGCAAGGCAGAATTCTAACGTGGCTGCCTAGGCCCTGGTGTCCACACACCTTATTCAGTCAAACACTAATCTAGGTGCTGCTGTGATGGAATTCGGTGGATGTAATCCAGGTCCCAAATCAGTGGAACTTGACTTAATCCCATGAGCCCTTTAAATCTGGGGCTAGAGCCAGAGATTTCAAGCTGCAGTGATATTTCCTTGCTAGCTTTGCAGAGGAAAACGGTCATGCTGTGGACAGGGCCATGTGACAGGTGGCCTACAGAAGCTGAGGATGCCCCAGCTGACAGCCATCAAGCAAGTGGGGCCTGTGACCTACCACAGCTAGGAACTGAACTCTGCCAACAACCAGTGAGCTTGGAAGCAGACCCCAGCCTCAGATGAGCTGGTTGCCCCATGCAATACCTTGAGCCAGACTGGGAAGACTGTGAGCAGAGAACTCAGCTCCGACCTGTCCAGACTTCTAACCTATGGAACTTTGAGGTAATAAATCGGTGTCATTTTAAGCCACTAAGTCTGTGCTAATTTGTTATGCAGCAGGACAAAACAAGCACAACGATAATCTAATCTCCTACTTTCCTTTGATGAGTATTTGGGTTGTTTACAGTTTTTCTTTTTCTTTCTTTCTTTTTTTTTTTTAAGATTTTTTTCCCCAAAATTTAGGTAATCTCTCCACCCAACGTGGGGCTCGAACTCACAACCCCCAGATCAAGAGTCACATGCTCTACCGACTGAGCCCACTGGGCACCGCCAGGGTTTTCTTATTGAGTAGTCGTGCTCCAAACGTCCTTGTATATTTTGCCTATCTGATGGGGCACGAGCTTCAGGGATGTTTCTGAGAGTGAAACTGTTGAATCGTAAGGTATGTGAATATTTCACTTTAGAAGGACATGCCAAACATTCTCCCCAGTATTCTTACATGAGTTTATTCCCCTACCAGCAAACATGCAACTACTTCTCTTTATATGAGCTTCTAGCTCAGTTATGTTTGGTCAAGAGGGTCTGGTTTGTGTGATATCTATTCTTTGAAATTTGTTTAGGGCTTCTTTATGGCCTGGTATATGAGCAGTTTTTGTAAATGTTTCATGTCTGCTTGAAAAACTGTGTTTTGGTTGCATGACCCTCTGTATTTTTTAGGTGATATTCAAATCTTTTATATTTTAGCTGATTTTTTTGTTTGTTTCCTGGACCCATCATTACTGAGAATGGTGTGTTAAAATCTCCTATTGTGAAGGTGGATTTGATCAATTTCTCCCTGTATTTCTATCAAAAGTTTTTTACTGAAGTCTGATTAGCATACAGTGTTATATTAGTTTCAGGTGTACAATATAATGATTCAATAATTCTATACATTACTCAGTGGTCACCATGATAAGTGTAGTCACCATCTGTCACCATATATTACAATATTATTGACTATATTCCCTATGCTGTACTTTTCATCTCTGTGACTTATTTATTTTGTAAGTGGAAGTTTGTACCTCTTAATCCCCTTTATCTATTTCACCCATTCCCCCACCGACCTCCCCTCTGGTGACCACCTGTTCGTTCTCTGCGTTAAGTTTGTTTTTTTGTTTGTCTCTTTTTTCCTCTGTTTATCAATTTTTTTTGCCTCATATATTATTGGGGAATTAAAACTTTTATAATTTTTAAAAATCTTCCTCATCCTGAATAATACTTTCCGATTTATTTTATAAGGCATGGTTAACCATACATCTTGATTTGCTTAAGACAGTCCTGGTTTATTTCTCTTTTCCTGCTGTAACTCTTTTTTTTTTAAACATTTTATTTATTTTTAGAGAAAGAGAGAAAGAGAGAGCAGGGGGAGGGGCAGAGGCAGAGAATCTGAAGCAGACTCCCCACTGAGCACGGAGCCCGATGCAGGGCTCAATCTCACGACCCTGAGATCATGGCCTGAGCAGAAACCAAGAGTCGGATTTTTTTCCTTTGTATAAAATGATTTTTCCTCTAGAAGCTTTCAGAATTTTCTTTGTCTTTGATAGTTCCATATTTAAAAAAATTATTTTTGTTAAATCTCAACTCTTGAGTACTTTTTTAAAAGTATAGTTAACATACAGTGTTATATTCATTGAAGTGTACAATATAATGAGTCAACAATTCCATACATTATTCAGTGCTCATCATGATGAAAGTGCTCTTAATCCTTTGATTTATTTCACCCATCCCCCCACCCACTTCCCCTCTGGCAACCACCAGTTTTTTTCTCTGTATTTAAGTTTTGTTTTGTATTAAGTTTGTTTATTCATGTCTCTCTTGTTTTCTTTGTTCGTTTGTTTTGTTTCTTAAATTCCACATAGAAGTGGAATCACATGGTATTTGTCTTTCCCTACCTGGCTTATTTCACTTAGCCTTATACCCCCTAGGTCCGTCCATGTAGTCACAAATGGCAAGACGTCATTCTTTTTTATGGTTGAGTAATATTCCAGTGTGTGTGTACATATAGTACCATGTATACACACACACACACACACACTCACACACACATCTTCTTTATCCATTCATCTATAAATGGACACTTGGGTTACTTTCATATCTTAGCTATTGCAAATAATGCTGCAATAAACATAGGGGTGCATATAACATTCTGAATTGGTGTTTTTATTTTCTTTGGGCAAATACCCAGTAGTGGAATTACTGGATCATATGGTAGTTCCATTTTTAATTTTTTGAGGACCCCCCCATACTGTTTTTCACAGGGGATGCACCAATTTGCATTCCCACCAATAGTGCACGAGGGTTCCTTTTTCTCCACATCCTTGCCAACACCTGTTGTTTCTTATATTTTTTATTTTAGCTATTCTGACAGGTGTGAGGTGGTATTTCACTGTGGTTTTGATTTGCTTCTCCCTGATGATGAGTGATGTTGAGCATCTTTTCATGTATCTGTTGGCCATTTGTTTGTCTTCTTTGGAAAAGTGCCTATTCAGGTCCTCTTCCCATTTTTTAATTGGATTATTTATTTTTTTGGTGTTGAGTTGTGTAAGTTCTTTATATGTATTGGATATTAACCTCTTCAATATTTCATTTGTAAATATCTTCTCCCATTCAGTAAGGTGCCTTATTGTTTTGTTGATGGTTTCCTTCACTGTGGAAAAGCTTTTTATTTTGGTGTAATCCCAATAGTTTAATTTTGCCTTTATTTCCCTTGCCTCAGGAGACCTATCTAGAAAAATATTTCTATGGCTAATATCAAAGAAATTACTGCCTATGTTTTCTTCTAGGATTTTTATGGTTTTAGGTCTCACATTTAGGTCTTTAATCCATTTTGAGTTTATTTTTGCGTACAGTGTAAGAAAGTGGTCTGGTTTCATTCTTTTGCTTGTAGCTGTACAGTTTTCCCAATACCATTTGTTGAAGAAACTGTCTTTTTCCCACTGGATATTCTTGTCTCCTTTGTTGTAGATTCATTGACCATGTAAGTATGGGTTTATTTCTGGACTCTGTATTCTATTCCATTGATCTAAATGTCTACTTTTGTGCCAATGCCATACTGTTTTGATTACTACAGCTTTGTAATATATCTTGAAATCTGGGATAGTGATACCTCTAGGTTTGTTCTTCTTTCTCAAGATTGCTTTGGCTATTTGGGATCTTTTATGGTTCCATACAAATTTTAGAATGGTTGTTCTAGTTCCGTGAAAAATGTTGTTGGTATTTTGATAGGGATTGCATTAAATCTATAAATTACTTTGGGTAACATGGACGTTTTAACAGCATTGGTTCTACCAATCCATAAGCATGGAATATTTTTCCATTTGTTTGTGTCCTCTTCAATTTCTTTCATCAGTGTTTATCAGTTTTTAGACTACAGGTCTTTCACCTCCTTGGTTAAGTTTATTCCTAGGTATTTTATTCTTTTTGTGCAACTGTAAATAGGATTATTTTCTTAATTGTCTTTTTTGCTACTTCTATTTTTAGTGTAAATAAGTGCAACAGATTTATGTATATTAATTTTGTATCCTATGATTTTACTGAATTCATTTATCAGTGCTAGTAGTTTTTTGATGGCGTCTTTAGGGTTTTCTATGTAGAGTATCATGTCATCTGCAATTAGTGAAAGTTTAACTTCTTTCTTGACCATTAGGATGCCTTTTATTTATTTTTTCTTGCCTCAGTGCTGTGGCTAGGACTTCCAGTACTATGTTGAATAGAAGTGATGAGAGTGGACATCCCTGTCTTGTTCTTGATCTTAGAGGAAAAGCTCTCAGTTCTTCCCCATTAAGGATGATGTTAGGTGTGGGGTTTTCATATATGGCTTTTAATGATATTTCCCTGTTTTATTTAAGGTGTCTAGGTGTGAGTCCCCCTGCCCCCTATTTTTCCTCTTTCTCATTGAATAGGCCCTTTAATTCTGAGATATTTCTTTTTTTTTTTTTTTAATTAGGAAATCTAGCTCCATTATTCCTTCAACCATTTCCTTCTTTTCATTTCATTCCTCTGTCTTTCTGGGTCTCATTATTGGGATATTAGCACTTACACATAAATCACCCATATTTCTTTGCTTTTCTCTAATATTTTCTATTTTTTTCTTGTCCTTCTTTTAAGGAAGTTCCTCAGTATGGATTTCCAACTTACCAACTCGTTCTTGACTTGCATCCAGTCTGCTCTTTATTTCCATCAATGTGCTCTTTACTTCAACTATTTATATTTTTTGTTCCTTAGGCTCAGTTCCCTTTTTATGTTGCTTTATTATTGTTTCACTTCTTTCTTTTGTTTTTAAATTCTATTTATTTAAGACAGAGAGAGAGCAAGCAAGAGAGCATAAGCAGGGGGAGCGGCAGAGGGGGAGGGAGAAGCAGGCTCCCCGCTGAGCAAGGAGCCCGATGCGGGACTCGATCCCAGAACCCTGAGATCATGATCTGAGCTGAAGGCAGACGCTTAATCGACTGAGCCACCCAGGTGTCCCAGTTCTTCTTATTTCTTAATAATTTATTAGGCTAATTTTAACATCTTACCTTAAACAACATTTCCGCTTCTGATGGAATCTGTAATCCAGGGTTTGTTGTTATTTGCTTGCTTGTTTGTTTTGAAAATGGTTATGCTTCTCACGTGTGTTTCTCTATTTTGACCTGTGAGCGCATTTTCCATGGTGGGGCTGTGGGGGATTGGTGTCTCTCTCCGGCAATATCCATGAAGGCTGGCCTCCAGTCTCCATGTGCCCCAGGGAGTGGGTGGGGATGGATCAGTCCCTGCCGTCCACACTCAACAAAACAAACTCCTCAGGTTAGCTCTCCACCCTTTGTCCCAGGGAGAAACAGTGTTAGGAAGAGTTTTGGATTTTGATTCCTTTGGCATGGAGGTTTGAAAAGGGAGCTGTCAGAGAAGGGAATCAACTATATGTGTGTTTCCCCACTTGTTTTTCTTAACTCCTCATAAGCACAGGACTACTGAAATGCCCCGATTTTCCTCCTGGAGATAACTGGGCCACAGGTCTGGGTCGGGATGGGTGTAGGGAAGTCAGTTTGCCCCTGACATTGGCTGGGGAGAAAGAAGCCCAGAGCCCGTGGTTTCTTTCCTGTGTAAGCCTTTTCAGAGCCAGCCTACCAGCTCCTCCTGCCTTCTGGCCAAAGCCCCCCATGCTTTCACAACCACGTTCCCCAGGAGTTTCTCATACTTTTATCAGTTTTCTCCTTAAAGTTTTCCCTAGCTTTATCTTGGGTGAATCACCACTCTTGCTGAGTCAGCATCTGAAACTAGAACCGGAATCCACTTATTAGCTATTTCCCGAGTGTCCACTCTGCTAGGCACTGCACTGGGAGCCACAGGACCCTCAGTGAGTGAGGCTGGCTCATTCCTCATCCCATGGAGCTGCTTCCAGAGCCGTGAAGAAAGACATTCAATAAAGTGCAACGCAACCAGATAATTCCTGACAGTTGTGATCTGTTCTAGAAAGGAGACAGACCAGGAGCCATGAGAATGTATGGGGGCACTTATCCTGGGGAGTTAGGGACGATGTGACAATCGAACCAATACTGGGATACCAGAGAAATGTTAGCATTAGCTACTGGGGAGGGGGAGGGGATAAGAGAAGGGGCATTCGCTAAGGTGTGGGTGTTTGAGATTTTGGTTTTTGCTTGTGTAATCATGGAGTAAAGGTTTGGTTGACATAACAAAATGTTCTTTGTTAAAAAATAGTGATTATAGTTTATTTATTTAATTATCAGAAGCAGTAAATATCTTTTAGCTGATATGTCTCAAAAATGTTTCTTTGTCACCAAAGTTTTTATTTTAAGTGATAAAAAAGTGATGATGGTAGCTAGCATGTATAGTGCCGTCAAGGAGGGAAAGATCTGGGGCTGGATTCTGAGAGCAACGGGAAGCCATTATCAGCGAGTTGGAGCAGGAGAGTGGGAGAACCAGAGCTGCTGTTCCAGAAGGCGACTCTGCTTGCTGTAAGGACAGGGACTTGGGAGCAGGGAGATGTGTGAGGAGGCTGCTGCAGTCGTCCTGGCAGAGACGATGGGGGCTGGGGCTGAGCGCTGGCCCTGGCCCTGGCGGAGGAGAAACACAGATGGGTTTGGCAGGTATTTAGGAGCTGGGCGAGGTAGGGCATGGTGATTGCATTGGGGGCAGGAGGCCAAGGGGTGATGCCAAGGATTGAGGAAGCACAGCCTGGAGGAGAAGCAGCTTTGTGGGAAAGATGAGGAGTTCACTTGCTTCTCCTTGATGATGACTATTAGCTTTTTGTTTTTGTTTTTGTTTTTTTATTTATTTGACAGAGAGAGACACAGCAAGAGAGGGAACACAAGCAGGGGGAGTGGGAGAGGGAGAAGCAGGCTCCCCGCTGAGCAGGGAGCCCAATGCGGAGCTCGATCCCAGGACCCTGGGACCGTGACCTGAGCCGAAGGCAGACGCTTAACAACTGAGCCACCCAGGAGCCCCTTTGTTTTGTTTTCAAGAGATCAACCCAACTATTGCTGAGTAATAGTCTAGTAATGCTGCCATTTCTCAGAAAACCCCTGACATAGTAAGGACTGAGTTGCAACTTTGTGAAAAATTCCCATAGCAGGTTCCCACATGGTTTGAGCAGTGGCCCATTGCTGGTGGAGGCATCTGTGAAGGAAAGCAAAGAATGATCTTGGCCTGAGGCCTTCTGAAGTGACTCTCGGGAGGGTGAGTCACTCCATTACTGTAGGCCCCGTCCTACTCAGGCCCATTGGAAGCAGGAGGAAAGGACAGCTGGTTTGAACATTAACGAGGAAAGTTGGCCCAGTGAAGAAACTACTCAGCTCTCACTGAGGCATCATCTGGCAGATTTAGTCACAGGCTGTGGGCGCTGGATGTTTTCTTTATTTTTCAGTCTCTAGCTTCTTGAGTTGCTCCATTCTGTAAATTCTGTGTCTGAATCACTGGACATGATTGATTTTCTCTGCCCTGTATTTACAATTTTACTTACTTAATGGCTGGTTTGAAGTAAAAGTTTCACACACACACACACACACACACACACACACACACATACATACACATCCCAAACAAGTCAGTACTTATCCTTCCCATGTGCCATGAAATGTGCCTATTCAATTCTAGTCTAGTCTATTCTATTCTGTTCTATTCTATTCTATTCTATTAATTCCATTCCATTCCACTCCACTCTACTCCACTCCACTCCATTCCAGTCCATTCCAGTCTACGCCACTCCACTCCACTCTATTCCAGTCCATCCCAGTCTACGCCATTCCACTCCATTCCATTCCACTCCACTCCATTCCATTCCATTCCATCCCCTCCATTCCATTCTATTACACTCCACTGCACTCCATACCACTCCACTCCACTCCACTCCATTCCATTCCAGTCTATGCCACTCCACTCCATTCCATTCCACTCCACTCCATTCCATTCCCCTCCATTTCATTCCCCTCCATTCCACTCTACTCCACTCCATTCCATTCCATTCCCCTGCATTTCATTCTATTACACTCCACTCCACTCCACTCCATTCCAGTCCATTCCATTCTGCTCCACTCCATTCCACTCCACTCCACTCCATTCTATTCCACTCTACACCATTCCATTCCACTCCATTCCTTCTTTTTCTTTAATGCTGTGTCTGAGACTTACTGAAGTAATTTCATTACCCACTAATAGGCTCCAAAGTGCAGTTTGGAAAACATTGATTTGGAAGTAGGCACGGGAAACCCACAGGCCACTGTAAGCAAAGTGCAATTAAAAGTCAAACCTTCTTAAATTCTTTATAGATCTTGGATACTAGCCCTTTATCTGATAAGACATTTGTGAATATCTTCTCCCATTCCATAGGTTGCTTTTTAGTATTGTCGACTGTTTCCTTTGCTGTGCAAAAGCTTTTTATCCTGATGAAGTCCCAATAGTTCATTTTTGCTTTTGTTTCCCTTGCCTTTGAAGACGTGTCTAGCAAGAAGTTGCTGCGGCTGAGGTCGAAGAGGTTGCTGCCTGTGTTCTCTTCAAACTCAACACCCAAAAAACAAAAAATCCAGTCAAGAAATGGGCAGAAGACATGAACAGACATTTCTCCAAAGAAGACATACAAATGGCCAACAGACACATGAAAAAATGCTCACCATCACTCGGCATCAGGGAAATACAAATAAAAAACACAATGAGATACCACCTCACACCAGTCAGAATGACTAAAATTAACAACTCAGGAAACAACAGATATTGGCGAGGATGTGGAGAAAGGGGAACCCTCTTACACTGTTGGTAGGAATGCAAACTGGTGTAGCCACTGTGGAAAACATTATGGAGGTTCCTCAAATTTAAAAATAGAGCTACCCTATGACCCAACAATTGCACTACTAGGTATTTATCTGAAGGATACAAACATAGTGATTTGAAAGGGCACCTGCACCCCAATGTTTATAGCAGCAATGTCTACAGTAGCCAAAATATGGAAAGAGCCCAGATGTCCATCAACAGATGAATGGATAAAGATGATGTGGTATATATATACAATGGAATATTACTCGGCCATCAAAAAGAATGAAATCTTGCCATTTGCAATGACATGGATGGAACTAGAGGGTATTATGCTAAGCGAACAGTCAGAGAAGACAAATACCATATGATTTCACTCATACATGGAATTTAAGAAACAAAATAGATCACTGTAGGGGAAAGGAAGGGAAAATAAAATAAGATGAAAACAAAGAGGGAGGCAAACCATAAGAGACTTTAACTGTGGGAAACAAACTGAGGGTTCCTGGAGGGGAGAGGGGTGAGGGGATGGGGTAACTGGGTGATGGGCATTAAGGAGGGCACGTGATGTAATGAGCACTGGGTGTTATATGCAACTGATGAATCACTAAACTCTACCTCTGAAGCTAATAATACACTATATGTTAATTAAATTGAATTTAAATAAAAAATCAAACCGTCTTAGGGTCAGATTGGCCATGCAAATACAGCAAGGGGCCCTGTCCTTTCAGGTCTCCCAGCAAGCTATGAGGCCCTGCGTCCCCCCATTCATACCCCACCATGGCAAGTGGCTGTGTGTCAGAGCTGGGGCCCAGGCTGTGCCTAGAGCACACCCTCTGGCCCATTCTGCTTTGAAGCCCCATTCACAGCAGGCTGTGGGCTTCCCGTGCTTCCCTCCAAGTCAGTGTTTTCCAAACTGCAGCTTGGGAACCACTAATAGTTCATGAAACCAATTTAGTGAGTCTTGGACATCATTAGAAAAAAAAATGGAATGGAATAGAATGGAAAGAAGAAAAAAAGTAGAATAGAACATAGCACAGCACATTGAACATAATAATGATAAATATTGAACTGTTTCAAGTGTGTGCATTGCATATGGTGTATGTGTGGTGTGTGTGGTGAATGGTGTATGTATGTATGTAGTGTGTGTGTGTGAGTGTGTGTGTGGTGAATGGTCTGTGTGTGTATGTAGTGTGTGTGTGTGTGAGTGTGTGTGTGGTGAATGGTGTGTGTGTGTAGTGTGTGTGTGTGTGTGTGGTGAGTGGTGTGTGTGTATGTGGTGTGTGTGTGTGTGTGGTGAATGGTGTGTGTGTGTAGTGTGTGTGTGTGTGTGTGGTGAGTGGTGTGTGTGTATGTGGTGTGTGTGTGTGTGGTGAATGGTGTGTGTGTGTAGTGTGTGTGTGTGTGTGTGGTGAGTGGTGTGTGTGTATGTGGTGTGAGTGTGTGTGTGGTGAATGGTGTGTGTGTGTGTAGTGTGTGTGTGTGTGTGTGTGGTGAGTGGTGTGTGTGTATGTGGTGTGTGTGTGTGCGTGGTGAGGAGCAGACAGAGAAGCAGACTCCCTGCTGAGCGTGGAGCCCAATGCAGGCCTCCATTCCAGGACCCTGAGATCATGACCTGAGTCGAAGTAAGATGTTTAACTGACTGAGCCACCCAGGCCGCCCCTCATATTGTTTTTCTTTAAGATGAATAAACTTCATTCTCCTCAAACCCTGGGCCTCTTTCTGGTTGTGGGGCAGCATGCCTCACTTCCAATGGGTCACAGGCAAACATGAAAAACCCATAATCCCATGCTCTCACTCCCTTTCCACACAGCAGCCAGCGCCATCTTGCTAAAATGCAAATTCCACCCCTTTGCTCCCTTGCATAAGACTTCTGAGGCTCCCATCATCCTTGGAATGAAAGGCAGACTCCTCCACGGGGCCAAAGGCCACCTCTTCCTGTCCCCACTTCCTGCTCCAGTCTTTGGGCCACTCCTCATCCCATTCTCTGTCCTGCGTGGCTAAATTAGTGTCCTCTCTTGATCTCTGTTTTCCCTTGTCCCTGTGGGGGTGTGCATGTAAGTGTTCTTCCCTGTCCCTGGAAGACCCTCACCTCCTCTTTTCTGCTCCTCTTTCCCTTCCTGGACTCTGCTTAGCTGTCCCTGTCCCCACATGTGGGCAGGATGACCCTCCTGTCAAGCCCACAGCACCCTGTACTTCCCCCATCACAGCAGGTTGACATCAGGTTGAGGGGCTACTCGCCCCTGGCTGTGTTTCCCCGGCTCATCCCGCGCCTCCCACACAGCGCCGCCGAGCCTCCTACTCCATGCTGGTACTGTTGCCTGCTCCCACCATACTAAGTCACGTGCTCCCACCACCCGGAGGGCCAGGAGCTGTTAGCACCTTCCCCATTTTACAGGCGAGAAAACAGAGGCCCAGAGAGGACAAGTAACTTGCCCAAAGTCACACAGGAAGTGGTGAATCCAGGATTCTAACCTTGGAGTCTGGCTCCAGAGCCCTCGTTGTGACCATGATGTGGAAGGCATTCAATGAGAATTGGTCACATGAATTGTTAAGAGAAACAGAAAACTTAAAAGCTCTACGGAACCTTAGTTGCTCTTTAAAGAGGGCGGATCATGTTAGAAAGAAGGTTAAGGGGAGCCCCTAGATGGGGTTAGAAGTAACCTGTGGCATGGGGACTGGGGAGAGCTGGATTTCCCTGTATATGTCCGCTATCGTGCTCTGTGGGCTGGAGGTAGCCCTGGGAGTGGGGAGGTCCAGGATTGAGGAGAGGGTCTCCAGTGAAGTGGGAGAAGGGCAGGAGGAAGAGAGCACTCAGGCACGAGAGAGCTACTTCCCCCCTCCCCCTAGCCCTGCAAGGGCTGAATATTTAAGCACATATTGTGAGGTTGTTTGCTGTGGATTGTGTAATGCAATCACCAAGCACCACCCTCCCCCTGCCACAATACATTTTCCAGAGGGCTATCATGCTTTTTGTGTGTGTGAGTGGATGCCTTTGGCAGAGCTTAAAGAAGTCCTGAGGTCATACTGGGGTGAAGAGAGGGAGATTCTACGAACACAGGTCCAGGGACCTCACATCGTGGGTCATGATATTAATGGAGCTGAGCCAATCACACTTTGATCTCCAAAAAGAAAGTGGACCCAGCTGACTTCTGGGATCTAGAATGAATGGCTGAGTGAATCAGTGTTGACTCAGAGCTCTTATTTCATTAGAACTGTTCCCTGTCCCCCCCGGGGAGCCCGAGGGGTGTAGAAAGGCTTGCTGGCCTCTGGATCCAGACTCTGGCTTTTAATCTCTTTAAAAAATTAAACTCTGGGGCGCCTGGGTGGCTCAGTCGTTAAGCGTCTGCCTTCGGCTCAGGTCATGATCCCAGGGTCCTGGGATTGAGCCCCACATCGGGCTCCCTGCTCCGCGGAAAGCCTGCTTCTCCCTCTCCCACTCCCCATGCTTGTGTTCCCTCTCTCGCTGTGTCTCTCTCTGTCAAATAAATAAATAAAATTTAAAGAAAAAAAAAAATTAAACTCTACCTCAAATGTCCTGACATGCCCAGTAAGTACAAGTGCACTTTAAGCAAAGAATCCTACTTTAAGCAAGTAATTGTCCTTTCCTGATCACATCTACTATACTGGTGGTGGTAATGGTGTATTTTGCATAAAATCTCTGACGCACGAACGCATAAGGAAGTACATACAATAATTTTCAAATGATATTTACTTGCAATGAATTGATTATAAGGTAAGACAACTGGTTACTATTTAGATGCATTTGTTCATCCTTAAGACAACTCTTTAGACTGGGTAGACCACATTCTAAGACTGCTGGGTAAGATGTTCTGAGTCTAGGGTCCAGTTAGCATGACCCCTCAAGGACCTCTAACTGCCCTTGTCTCAGCTCTGAGGCTCTAAGTCGGGGTGTATCAGACAAGGCTCCATTTGCCTGGGGAGCAGAGCACGCTCCCCTGTAGTCAGATTGCTATGGTCTAGCTGAAAGATTGATGAGGCACACCAGGCCCGGGCGATTTCCCTGACTGACTCAAGGCTAACCAAGCAGCAGAACTGCCCCAGCCTTGTGGGTTTGAAGCTGCAGTAAGAGAAGGGGAAATCAGGAGGGAGGAGAGAGTTTCTGAGACTAGGTGTGAGGATGTCTGGGACGGCTCTTATTATCATGGCATCATCCACAACTCCCCATTCCATGCCTCAAGAACCTGACCTGGCCTCTGTAGGTGGTCGCCAGCCACTATCCTTGTGTCTTGACATCATTGACTTCCTTCTGTGTCCTTAGATATTGAACTTGCGTGACTCCCCCAAGGGGTGCCTGCGTCCGCACTTTCTGTCAATCTGAGCAAACCATCCACGTGTGCCAGTACTGTGGTGGGACAAGACCTTTGAACCATGTGTTTATCATCACGGGAGTAAAAACAGTATAGGTTAGTAAATTTTTAAAAAAGATTTCTTATTTATTTATGAGAGAGAGAGAGAGTGCGAGAGTGCACAAGTGGGGGGAGGGACAGGGAAGAAGGAGAAGCAGACTCCCCACTGAACAGGGAACCTGATGCGGGGCTCGATCCCAGGACCCTGGGATCATGACCTGAGCCGAAGACAGAAGTTTAACTGACGGAGCCACCCAGGCGCCCCCAGGTGAGCAAATTTCTAGAAAATAGTGGAGAAAACATTTAAAAAAAATACACATCTTTTAAAAAGTTAACAAAATTGAAAACAGGGTGGCTGTTTTGGGCTGAATTGTGTCTGCCCTAAATCCATATGTTGAAGTCCTAACCCCCAGTATCTCAGAAAGTGACCGTAACTGAAATAGGGCCTTAAAGAGATAATTAAGGGGGGGGAGGAGTCTAGGTGGCTCAGTCGGTTAAGCGTCTGCCTTTGGTTCAGGTCATGATGCCAGGGTCCTGGGATCGAGTCCCGTGTGGGGCTCCCTGCTCAGTAGGGAGTCTGCTTCTCCCTCTCCCTCTCCCTCTCCCTCTACTGCTCCCCCTGCTTGGGCTTGCTCTTTCTCTCTCTGTCAGATAGATAAAGTCTTAAAAAAAAAAAAGGTAATTAAGGTAAAATGAGGCAGTTAGGGTGGATTCTAATTCAACATGAGCGGTGTCCTTAGAAGAAGAGATCGGGACATCGGACATACGCAGAGGGAAGACCAGGTAAGACAAAGAGAAGGTGGCCATCTGCGAGCTAGGGAGAGAGGCCCCAGAAGGAATCAACCCTGCGGACCCCTTGGTTTCCGACTTCTGGCCTCCGGAAGTGTGAGACAATACATCTTTATTGTTTGAGCCTCTCAGTCTTCCGCACTTGGTTACCAAGGCCCTAACACAGTGGCCATTTTGGGTTTCGTGGCAACTTTTATGCTGGGAAATGACTCCCTCTGCTGGCCGTCGTGTTAGAGGCCAAATGCCCTGAAAACAAGGACTTTCTTCCCCTTCCCGCTGTACAGAATTAAACACAAAGTACTTAGATGCTACTTTATAGAATCCTTTATGGAATCTTTATGGAATAGACTATAGAATCTTTATAGAATTCTTCACCTGTAATCAGGGTTGATATTAAAAATATTCAGCAACTGGGGTGGCTCCCTACTGTGCCAAGGGGGGTGGGGAGGGGTGGTGCCGGGCTGGGAGGCGGAGATGGGGGGGGTGGTTCTGGGGAAGGGGCTGCATGGCCAGGGCAGTGTGGGGAGGACTGGGGTGGGGAGACAACTATGCACCGACCTGTGTGGAAGATGAAGCTGTGCTGGGTGTCAGGCTGAAGATCAGTTTGTAATCATATTACAAATAGTTTCCTAATGCCTCCTTATAAAACTGCAGATCTTTAACCTGGTCTAGAGCTCCTGGAAATAGTCTGCAAGCAAGTACCCTTTTCAAAGCAGAAAATCACTGTCCTGCTGTGGTTTGTGGCTGTTCAACACACACAGATTAATGCTTGCAAATCAGATTAATGCTATCAACTGCACTCTCCTTGCGGTGGTCAAGCTGCATGGCTCAAGCAGTGAATAGGACAGCAGATCTGGACTGAGTCTGGTGTATTGCAGTCAGAATGTCAAGTTTTCACCACTTTCAGAGGGCAATCTGCCCAGCTTGTACTCCCCAAAGCTACCTTGAGATTAGAAAAATAAGCCCCTAGAATTGTGCTTGGTGCACAGAGTAGGTACCCAATAAACACTTTTCAAAGGAGTAAAAGCTGATCGGGCACCATGAAAACACAGGCAGCCTGTGTGTTCCAAACTTGGGTAGTCACTCGACTGTTCTAGATTGCCTGGATGATGTGAGGAGTTTGCTTCTCTTGTAAGTCCGGGAAGCACATTTTTGTAATGTGCGCCCAGTGCATGTCTTCTGGGTGCGAATGAGAAAGGTAGGGGTGTACGTGCAGAAAAGGCTGGCCCATTCAGCCTCAGCTTCCGTATCCCAGTCTAATCAGAGGACCCAGCATCTGATACAGGGACTGTCCTGGCATGTCCAGGCTGCACAGAGGGGAGAGTGTGCTCAAACCATTCCCCTTAGAAGGATCAGGTAGCTTCTGATGACTCCTGAATTGAACCTCCATTCGTTCCAACATTCACGTCTTCAGGAAGCCTTTACCGAGTGCATCCCATGTGCCTGGCCCGTGCAGGGCTTCCGGCAGTGAGCACGAGGGACACAGACCCTCCTTTCTGGGAGCTTCCACACTCATCAGAGACAGACAATCCCACAGGTATTGTGATTGTGATGAGGCTAATTAAGGAGAAGGTCAGGGTGGCAGGGTGACATGAGAATGGAAAGTGAGCAAGGTCAGCTGTGAGGGGCTGGGAAGGCTTACGTGACACAGTCACCTCGAAGTTGAGACTTGAAGAGAGAACAGCCCGAGTAAATGCCCAAGGCAGCATGCACCACCATCAGAGCATTGCGGGGTGGGGGTGTGGGGTGTGGTGGTGCATGGGGCTCAAGTCCAGCTGTGGGGCTGTTTGACCCAATTCCCATGAAGGCATCCTCTGCATGCCAACCCCACACCTGGGCTGCACTGGTCCACAGTGTATGTCTTTCCCAAACTTCCCAACGTGGCTTTGTAGGCAGGCAGGTCCCGGAACCTGGCTCATTCAAGGAATGGAAAGTACGCCCAATCACGAAGCGCTAAAGCCCCTTTGCCAGTTACTCCCTACTCCTCATAGATAACGGTCCTCATCCTCACCTGTTTATTTCCGTGTACTGGGCTCTCCATTTGGGTTAAACCAGTTTCCATTGGTTGGCTTTGCCCCTCAGGGAGATATTCACTGATTCTCTGTTGTCGTAGCTTCCTGCAGAGCAGAAATTCTAAAGAGGAGGCAGGGGTGATTGAGGGTGGGTGGAAAGAAGAAAAAGAGAAGGCTAGCAGGATGAGAAACATGATGGCATTGATGGATGACAACGGACTGCGAAGCTACTGTCATTAGTGGGTCTGGAGAAAGGGTCATACCAGGTTCCAGTCGGGATTAGCTGAGCCGCCGCTGGTGTTGTTGGGGCTCGCTGCACCCCACTCTTTCAGGGACACATGCCATGTAGACATTTCTGCTTGTCTGCTCCAGTTCATGCTCGATGAGTGCCCCTGTGGTGGGACTATCAGCCCCGAGCGAGGCTGGCTCCCTTCTATTTCCTCCTACTTCCAACCAGAATCCAAAGTTCATAGGCACTTCGCCCCAGCCCCTCGGCAGCCGGGCTCCTTCCTTGAGCTCTGTCCTCAAATAACTCAGCTGTCCTCCCATTTAGGTCTGATCACCCCAGATAGTATACTTCCTGTTCTCTGCACGGAGAACATACGTTCTTTCCTTAATGTATCAGCAAATATTTCTGTGCCTGGTACTCTGTCAAGCATAGCGGGGGTACAAAGACTGAAAATCGGTCTTGCCAACTAAATCACGTCGGCATATGTGAACATAGGAAGGTGTGAGATACACAGCCCAGAGTGCCGTGGCTCCCTACCTCTCTCTTTCGTGCTGCACAAGGTACCCATTTCCACATATGACGCATTCCCTGGGCTGGCACTTTCTCTGCGCCTCGCCCAACCAAGAAAACCTCTGGAATTTAGGGAGTGATGGGATATTATCAAAGGGACAATCTTACACGTTCTCTACTCTATTTCTCAGAAGTGTCGTCATTTAGAAATGGTGATACTCAGTAACAAATCACCATTTCACGCCTTCTACTGGGCCGCGTCCATCAGTGGCTTGGGTCCCTGCAGCTGAGCATGGCTGGCAAAGACGGGGCCTTATTCTGCATACAGGGCACACTTCAAAGAAATAAACCATATCCTTAAACTGCCTTGGCTTCCAAACTGCTGATCGCAATTGACAGAGCAACATGGTGCCAGAGATAAGCTCTTGGAAAGGGGAAGCTGCTCCCATGTTCTTGGTTGATTGGGGTCCCTCCTCGCTCAGGAGGACCGTGTGTCGTCTGCATGTGTCTGCACGTTCAAGGTTGGGGGCCAGAGCTGTCATTCCCGGCTCTCTGGCTCTCAAATTCCTTGTGTCGGAACATGTGGATCCTAATGCCTATCTTGCAAGGGCTGTTGTGGGAATTTGATAAAATGATTTCATCAGAGCCCTCAGCACTGTGCTGGCCTTGAGCCTTTGCTCAATAAATATTTGCTCTGTGGAAAAAAAAACAGTATCTACTTAAAGAGTCTGTTATGTCATCTTTCTTAATAAAAGTAAACAAGAGAAATCTCCAAATGACATCGTCCTAAGATAAGAACAGGCAGAAACTGTCTCAAGTGGAATTGCCTAAATGCTTATCATTGGTCCATAGGCTTCAGTTAATCCAGTATGTTCCTTGCTTCCTTTCCTTCCACCAGGAATTGTTCTGTGGGTGAGCTCTGTTGCTGGGGGCCGGGGCTATGGTAATTAGACTAAGGTCACGCATCTGTCCCCGGTGGGCCAGTTAGCTCAGCTTGGCTCCATGTCCATACACAGTGATCTTAGCCCAGCTGGCAGACTCACAAATGTGTGACCGCATCCCGGAGGACACCAGGGGGACGGGCTTCTGTGGGTCTGGCAAATAAATACCTGCTCTGCCTGCCCGACCAGCAACGCCGCAACCCCTCTGTTATGGTCACTGTGACCTGAAGGTGGCGCTGTTTCTCAAGGAAGAAAGGCTCGGGGTCGCGGGCACCTTATTTTAAAGGGAGTGTTGATAGGCTGGCAGCGTTGGAGAGAATCTACAAAGTAATTTGGTTCAATTCTCTCACTTTCTAGGCAAAGAAACGGAGACCCACAGATTAAAAAAAAAAAAAAAATCTCTTTCCTGAAGCCAAGCCACGGAGGTGAGGCTAAACATGGGTCTCCCGGATTATAAACTTTTGCTATTTTCACTCCACTGAGGGTGTCCTGGTCCTACATAGCATTAAGCAAGTAATTATGTTTAGAACCAAATCAAATCAATCATTGATACTTAATTGGTGATATTTCCAAAGAATTAAATTGGCATTGAATTTCGAATGCCTATTACTCTTAATCACAGGCCAGATTTAAACTGTTGTTGTTGTTTTTTTTAAAGATTTTATTTATTTATTTGAGAGAGAGAGAGCAACAGAGAGCATGAGCGGGAGGGAGGGGCAGAGGGAGAGGGACAAATCTGCTTAGACTCCCTGCTGAGCAGGGAGCCCAACAGCGGGCCAGGATCCTGACCTGAGCCTAAGGCAGACCATTGACCGACTGAGCCACCCAGGCGGCCCCTGTTTTGGTTTTTCTAATAAAAAGGCATTTGTATATATCTGTGCTTAACGGATGATTTACTTTCCTTTCCCATACACCCGAAGGAAGAAAAATAGTTGGTATGGGTGGAAGTTTATCCCATTTTGACTTTTTTGAAATGTAGGTAAGCATGAGTTCTGTTTAAATGGTCATGGTTGAGACTTCATGTGAATTTTTAAAAGGTGCTCATGGACAGCAGCTTGATAATGGAAATGATCCCAAGTTAGTTCTTTTTAGCACCTTTTATAATTCATAGAACGTGGAGTACATTAGAGAGTGGATGTCACGGGTACCTTCCCACAGGCACATACAGATTTGGAAATCAATCTTTTAGAAGGTTTCTGCTGTGAAAATAACTTTTTTTTTTTTTTTTAAGTAAGTTCTGGCATACCTTCCAGGGATAGAACTGAAGAAGGTGAGTCCGTGTCCTACGCTCTGTCAAGGTGTGGTCAGTGAGGGGCCTCCAGGTGTTTGAAACCTGTCAGACAGAATTCAAGGTCACCACAAAAGGCAGGCCCTGGACCTCTGCTCTCGGCACCTGTTAAAACTTTTTTTTTTTTTTAAGATTTTATTTATTCATTTGACAGATAGAGAGAGAGAGAGCCTAAGCAAGGGGAGTGCAGGAGCCCGATGCGGGGCTCGATCCCAGGACTCTGAGATCATGACCTGAGCCAAAGGCAGGCACTTACCCATCTGAGCCCCCCAGGCGCCTAGTTCAGTCTCTACTTTCATGTCAGAGTTTTGTTTCTCCCCACGTGGTCATCGTTAGTCATGCAAAGCCACAGATCCTTACTGAGGCCTGTGGTGCCGCCAACACTTGTCTAAGGTTTGAGAATAAAGATGAAAGTCTTGGCCTTGTGGAGCTTATGGGGGGAGACAGAAAATAAACTTTACTTGTTTAGAATACTTGGTATTTCATATAGTGATAAGCTTCATTTATCTGAAGTTCAAATTTAACTGGGTGTTGTGTATTCTATCCGGCGAGTCTCTGCGTGACCAGTGGCCCTGGACAGGCCATGGCTGGAGGAGACGGCTTTCTCAGCCGAATCACCACGTCCCTTTTCTGTCGACCTTCCCCTTGCTCCCTGGGCCCTGGGCAGGGGCGCCAGGACACGATGGCAGTTGGTGGCCTTGTTGTGTTACTGCCACAGACGACACCTGGATGTAGTGGCCAGGTTAGAATTTCCTGAGCTAAATACTCCTTTAAAAAGTCATTTCAAGTAAAAAAAAAACAACAACCCAATGCAATGTACATTGCATCGTGAATGGATCGCACATCTACTCCTGGGGAGAAAAAAAAGCTAATCTTTCCTTGGTGGGTCTAATACATCTAGGAGAAACCCGTCATTTATTTTGCTGGCAACCTCAACACAATGCAGTGTTTGCAGTTTTCCAAGTGCTGTTTTTGATGTGGGATGGGCAGCGCCTCCCGCTTCTTCCCAGAAGAGTCTCTGGCGTAACTTCTGTGGTCTGTGCTCAGCGTCAAGCTGTTAACCTTACAAATTAAATAAGGGGAAATCCTCCTCCTCTTCATCCTCCTCTGCCTTATTTAATTTTACAAAACCACACCAACTGGCAAGGATATAGCTGCTGACAGAACAACCGGGTTACATCACTTTTTGGCAATTGACCTCTTGCAGAGCCCAGGCTGGAAAGGAAGGTTCTAGAACTTGAAGGTTTCACGTTTTCTAATTAGGGCATGGTGACTGCAAACAGACCACCTGACCGAGCCGAGATAACCCAAGGGGCCACTTTGCTGTCTTCTCTCTGGTACTTCCGAACACCTGTCATTACAAGGTAAGGTAATCAGTAACAGTCAACAAAGCCAAGCTCCCGCTGCATTTCATGAGAGCAAGCCCCTCCAAGGAGAGAGGTCGTTACAGCTGAGTTTAGGAACAGAGCTTCCTCCTTGCCTCCTGGCCTGGGACCTCCCAGTGTGGCAGTGGGTGGCCGGCAGCAGGGACGGAGGCCAGCCTGTTGCAGGGAGTCTACAGGTCCCAAACTGCAAATGGGACAGTTTCGAGGTGGGGAGGGGGGCTGGGGGCTGGGCCAAACCACCCGAGGACAAGCTCTGCAGAAATACTTTGTACAAGTAACATCAACACTGCGAACTCAGCTTCAGAACGGTTTTAAATACGTTGATTCTAAAGTACCCCTGGAGCTAGTGGTTTTTCCCAAGGAATTAGGAATACACTTCATTGGGGCGCTTGGGTGGCACAATCGGTTAAGCATCTGACTCTTGATTTCGGCTCAGGTCATGATCTCAGGGTCCTGGGATGGAGCCCAGCATTGGGCTCTGTGCTCAGTGGGGAGTCTGCTTAAGATTCTCTCCCTCTCCCTCTACCGCTCCCCCCACTCGTGCCCTCTCTCTCTCTCTCAAATAAATAAATAAAATCTTAAAAAAAAAAGGATTTTCTCTCTCCCTCTGCCCCTCCCACCACGCGCACGCTCTCTCTTTCTCTAAAAATAAATAAATAAATAAACGCTTTATCTTGGTTTCTTATGCTCTAGTTTCAGTAAAAAGTGAGAAGGCCTATATGAAAAGAAATTAAGTTGCTGTTCACATTAATTCGTGGCTCTATGGGAGAATAAGTGAATGGAGACTTCTCTGCTGTTCTCTAGGGCACCAGGAGCACATCCGTTTTGAGCTGGCTTGGTTTGCAATTTTAAAAAACCATTTTCAAAATTTGGGATCGTGAAATAAATCATACCTACTGTGTGTGTGTGTGTGTGTGCGTGTGTGTGTCTTGCATTTGTATTTTTCACATTCTACGGGCTTTCCTGCTCATTAGTTACGACTTGGATTTGTGCAATCGGGACCCTTTGTTAGAAACTTCAAGATCACAATAAAGGAAAATGCTCAATAAAAGTGAAAAACAGGAAAACCTACCACCAAAGATCAAATGAAACCAACCAACCGAGCAGCCAACCAACCAATAAGTACATAAAAAGAAGAAAGGACAGTTGCATTTTAATTACTCATTGGTTTATATCTGGCTGAATTTGAAAAAATGTAACACAAAAGCAAATTTTTAAATATAAAATGTAAGTAGGAAGATTGGTGAGAATATTAAATATTTTGTTTATAAACATCGTCACATTAAATAATGTAAAGTGAAATTACATGTAATTTGCACACGAACTACAGAAGTCATGCTACTCGTCCCAGTTGCATTTTTTAAAACAGTTGTTTCCTTATTGCAATCATGATACATATACATTGTAGGAAATTGAGGACACAGAGATAAGCAAAAAGAAAACAATTAAAATCGCAGGTAATCCTAGTAGACAGAGAGGACCTCTGGGAATTTTGGTGTACATCTTTCCAGTTTTTCTCTGTATGCATGTGTTTTTAAAAAGTGGTGTTGCTCAGATCATTTAATTTGTGCATGATGCGGCAAAGGGAGGACACCGAAGAGAGAGGAAGGAAGATGAGATTTTGCAACAGCTGATAATAACGTAGGAAACAAAGAACCGCTGGACAAACAGAAAGCAGAGTGCCATAGTTCTCTGCGGTTTTTATCTGTGTCCTGAAATTTCCAACCTCATAGTCATTTATATGTTTCATGTGGGTTAAAAGCACATCTCTGCACGATTTAAGAAAGAATGAGTAGGCATTCTTTTTTAGCTGTGATTAATTGCAGAAATATGTGAAAGTTCCATCCTTGTCCTGTTTGCATCTTGCAATCGTAATCACATGGATTTAGTGGTTAAGATTCTAGCACATTTTCTTCTTTGTTTTTCCCAGATGAAGGCACTTGTCAGGAAACGTCTCGCTTCCAGCCTCCTACCTTAGAGGCATGCATGATGAAGGAGAAGCTAACACGAGAGCCCAACATGTATACCCAAGCCAGAGGCCACCGTGAGAGCCTTTCTAGGTTAAAAACCCGCGAAAACAAAATGTGTGGCAGAACAAAGTGAAAAACCTCACATTTGCCCCAAATCCTGAAAATACATAGGCAACAAACGGACTTAAGCTGCATCATCAGAAAGCTCTGCAGTGGGGCGCACTCGGACAGAAGCCAGCGTTAACAACAGAACAAAAATAGCTGTGTGTTTCAGCCAGGCGTGTCACCATATTGTTCTCAACATGAGGATGTTAATTTCACAGTTTTCACAGATAAGTTTAAACATAGGAACATGTCACAAATAAGCAGCAATCTCTGCAAGCCTACCTCAGCTGGGATTTCAGTCTGCCATTTTTAAATTCAGCTGGGTCCCTTAGGACCAATCAATATTGGTGGCAATTATTCTTAGTACACAGTCCAAATGAAATGGGTGTGTTTTTTTCTTTTTTATCAAGGTGGGAGATTGTGATATAGAAATAAGCAAATTCCCTGGTGGATGGCAATTGGGGCTCTAACAACTGCCACAAGTCGGCTGTGGATATCTTCTGCCTGGTCCTCTGGAAAAGTCCCATAATGATCACATTATTTTAACCCTTCGACGTGAGCTGTGTTTGATAGCGAGGCTCGGGAGAAACCTAGCACGTGTCAAACAAAGAGAGGCTGAAAAAAATAAATAAATACACAAGCCAGGAGCACCTCCCAAGGCAGCTGCTGGGAGCATTACCTTATACACACGTTTTATTTATACCCCGGTTTCTAAGCCGCAACCTCTAGAGGGCCAGTGCTTGGGACACAGGGATGTTTTCACGAAGCAGTCATTACATTCTGTAGGGAAAGACGGTGAAAACCTTTCTTTCTTTTTTTCTTTCTTTCTTTCTTTTTTAATTTCTAAAAGGCAGATATTGAATTGTGCAGATCTCTAGATTTTGCTCTTTGAAAAGTTAGGTTTTTCGTGAAAGAATTTTTGTCTATGGGGGATTGCTTTGAGGAGGCATAGTGGAAATGAAGGTGGGGAACGAGAAGTGGAATATCGGGGGAGAAATGGACCTCAGAGTGACAATTCAAGTTCTTTTTCCAGGTGGGGCCCAAGTTTGAGTTAGTTGGCACTAACCTCGAGGGATCTGGCTAAGCAATCCTAACAAAACTCAAGTCGCCAACGGAGGGAAGAGGGGATGGAAAGATACCCTCTGGTTAAGACAAATAAGGATTGTATTTGAATTTCCGAGTCCTTGGAGGAGGGCTTCTTTTGTCTTCAGCCCGATCCCAAATTGGGCTTTTCATCCAGTTTGGGTTTTGATCTAATTAATCACTTAAAATGTCAGAGTGCTAGGAATCTAAAATTATTCCAAGATCATTTTATGCTAGCTGATAAAAACAAAACAAATCAGGACTCTGTGCTCTGTTTCTCCCTGTGCTTTCAAACCAGCAGTTGTCTTAAAAAAAAAAAAAAAAGCCACAGGAAATGAACAATTCTGGAAAAGAGACCGAGATACAAGGAGAAAAGGCCCATAATAAAAACAACCTGGTGGTCCTTTCTAGAGACCCAGTAGTCCACTAAGCCACCTTGGAATTAGGGACTTTTCTTGTGGAATTTGATTATTTTTCTCTCATACTGAAATGAAAACAGTAATGAAAGAAAGGGAAATATTAGGAGAGTTTCAAGATCATAAAAATCTATCTGCCCTCTGAAAGTTTTGGGTACATGTAGATCCTTATCTCTAACTTGGGGAGGATTCCGGGGGGCGGGGTGTCAAAGTAGGAACAGAACTGAGCACTATCGAACCTACAATGGTATTTATTTCTTTCTCGCCTGAAATAAGGTGTGGATGAGGTCTTCATTCACTAATTCTCCACTGTCTTGTCGTCAATCATGATTCTTTTTTTTTTTTTAAGATTTTATTTATTCATTTGACAGAGAGACACAGCGAGAGAAGGAACACAAGCAGGGGAGCGTGGGAGAGGGAGAAGCAGGCTTCCTGCTGAGCAGGGAGCCCGATGTGGGGCTCGATCCCAGGATCCTGTGATCATGACCTGAGCCGAAGGCAGACGCTTAACGACTGAGCCACCCAGGCGCCCCATCAATCATGATTCTTTCAGTTTCTTGGAGAGAGCGGATCAAGGTTGCTGGGAATTGGTGGTTAGAAGTCAGTATTCTAAAGCTCAAAACTACTCTGTTTTCTCCTCCTCCTCCCCTACTTGGAAAATGTTTTAGAAGAAAGGCTCCTGATTACAATGGTGATTTGTGGTTAATATCATTAGACTTCTGGTTTGGATTATTGCTGCTAATTAGTTTCTGTCCTTGACTTTTTCCAATTAAAGCACAGAGGCCTTGGTGCTAAACACCTGGGCAGATTACCTAATTAGATGACAGAAACATAGACAATGGTTCCTAGGTAATTATTTTAACTTTCACTGCTTGTTTGGTATTAAACACACTGATGAAAAGGGCATCCTTTCTACCCTATGAATGACAAAACATCAGCTCCTGGGCTAGGAAACTAGTTCTGCCTTCTATATAGACAACGTTGAGTCCTTTTTTGGTGAATATATGCAGAAGAGACAGATTTTTTTTCCCCCAGACATGGGTGCACTATGCTCTTGGGAGTTCTGGGGAGTGTGCTTGTCTGTCCCAATGCTGAATAATGTTTGGGGAGCCCCATTGCCCTAAAGGTGGGATGTATTCTCTGTTTAAGAACTCAGAAGTGAAAACCCAGCTTCTACATTCTTAAAAAAAAAACATGTAGAGCTACTGAGATCTTTTCAACCACTTGAGTGTGGCCCCATGGATCATTCCCAACTCAGGAACGCTCGAGGGAAGGGTCAGGTCCAGATGCAGCTGAGCAGGAGGCACCTGGGACCCAGAGAACATTTTACCCTTTGAAGCGCACACCGAAAGCTTGTTGCCACCAGCCTGTGTAATCTCAGCCTTGGCCAATCCCTACGGACTAGCCCAAGGACACCACCACTGGCCACCTGCTAAGCTTTTGCTCTTACTAATTCTGCCCCACCCAGCCACACCTCCCACCACATCTTCATCCCTTGGGACTCCCCTCCTAATTGAGACCTCTCTCCCAAGGTATTCCTTCTCTAAAACCTTTCCTCGAACTCTCCATTGATTTGATTTATTGCTCTTTCCTTTGAAGTCCCGCAGCTTTCCGAACCTGTCCTGTGGAGCCTTCTTGTGTTCTGTTTTGTATTAACATTGTTCGAGGCCACTATCTTAGCTCCCTGATATTAGCAGCCTCTGAACAAGTGGCTAAGCAGGTGCTTGATCTGTGCTAGGTGGGCGCTCTTCTAGGCGCCAGAGATTCAGTGAAGATAGGACGGGTTTCCTGACCACACTGAGCTTCCAGCCCAGGCACGAAGGAGGGCAGACAGCACACGAGCGAACCGACCACAGATGTAATAAGATCACACAGTGGTAACAGCTGAGAAGGAACGGGTATCACTAGATCGGGTGATGAAGGAGCTAATTCAGAAAGTAATAATGAGCACTCACTGAGCAAGCCCTTTGGTCATGATTTCTACCTTTAATTTGCCTAATCCTCACAATAATGCTAGGACTTAAGTGCCATCAGTAATCCCATTCTAGAGAAGAGAAGCGGAGGCCCAGAGTAGTTGGGGAGCTTGCCTGAGGTCACACAGCTAAGTCAACAGTAAAACCCTGCAGTCTGGCTTCCGGGTCACACTCTTCAGCGCGCACTTGTGCTCCCAAGGTCACCTTCCTTCCCTCTCCTCATGTCAGGGCCGCAACAGTGTCTCTAGGGCAGGACCTTGTAGATGTGAAAGGCCCTTGACAGACTCTGGGTCACCCGCTTGCGGACTTCTTCCTCTAGAATGACTCATGCATCTGTCCCTTTTTCCCCTTCCCATCCCCCTCGCCCTAGATCAAGCCTGTAGGATTGTGGATTGGAACACCTGGCTTGGGCCCTTCTCACTCTCGTCTTCCTAGTTTCAGTGGTTGGGCAGCTGCCCAGGTCTTGGAGGGATTTGGCTCGGATGAGATGAAAACTCATGAGATAGCCCCTCCCCCACACCTTCCAGTTGACTCTAGAGAACCCCTCTGAGTGGTGGGGGCAGGGTCTGGCCAGAGGGGAGCAGGGCTGTTTAGAGCAGCCTGGGGGCAGTGCAGGAAGGCCCAGCCACCGCTCAGATACCGGCAAAAGGCTGGAGGTCCTGTCTGCCTGGGAAGCTCATGGGCCCCGGGAAGCCAGCCACCCAACTGGATGGAATCAGACTCTCCTGTGTCCCTTAGACTCCCTGGCTGCCATCTTGGACCCAAGCGCCATCTGACCCAACCTTCTCCTACCACCCGTTTTCATCCTGCCCCAGCTCACCTAGATGTCTTGAGCCTTCCTTGTCTCCGCCATGCAGTAACATGGATGGATAACCCTGAGCACCAGACAAGGGTTAAGGTTCCTCTGGGGCCAGTGGTTCCCCAGTCCAAGTCTCAGTTTACTGATCTGTGAAATAGGCTAATAATAGAGTTGCTGTAAGGATCTGACCCAGTGACACTGTGTGTAAGTACCGAGCTGAAGGCCTGGTCCCTGGTAGGTGCTCAGTAAATGCTAATTCCCAGGCTGGCACCTGCGGGGCTTCTAGGTCAGTCCTCCCCACACAAGCTCTAATCACAGCCACCCTTGCTTCAGAACCTTTTCTGGCCCCTGCACACTTAAGATAACATGCAAATACTGCCCCTGAAGTTTCCCATGACCTGCTTCTAGCCTGACTGGGGTTTCACTTCCACTACATCAATCCCCTTGTCACCACCTCATTGTTCCCGCTTGTAAGTGGTTTGTACTTTGGTCCCATTACCCGTTCATGTGGCTCCCCCTGCAATGGCCTCTTCCCATTCCCCGCTAATGGGATCTCACCTGTCTACAGTAGACACACTTGAGGGATCTGCCTCACTTCTAATAACCCACCTTTTATGGGCGCGGGGCAGTCCTGGGAGCTGGTTCAGATGGGTGGACTCTAAGCCACGGGAACGTTTGGTGGGGGGGAAGGGGGCACGTGACCCAGGAGGGCCAATCAGATTTGCTCTCCGCGGAATTTGGCACTGGGGCTGAGTCAGGCCCTCTGTGTGGCTGCACCTGAACCTGGCCGTGGCTGCTGGGGACAGTCATTGCCTGCTGTCGGATAGGCAAACCCAGCCCAGAGAGCCTGCTCTCTCGCCTTCCTCGAGTGCCCAAAGAAGAGGTCATGTAAGCAGACAGCAAGACGGTAGCTACCTACGAGTCAAGGGAGGAAGCCTACCTCGTCTGCATTTTGATCTTGGACTTCCCGGCCTCCAGAACCGTGAGAAATACATTTCCATTGGTTAAGTCACTCAGTCCGTGGTATTGCGTTCCAGCGGTCCAAGCTGACTGCCCGTTATTATTCTGCATCATTACACTGCATCATTCAAATCATGGGTCAGTTCCCTCTTTGCACGCACTGGAAATTACCACATCAGAATCGCAGGTGGGTCACATGGCACAGCTCCTGTGAGGTGAGGACAGCTCAGTTTCCCAGCTTCTCACTAGCCTGCCCGCCAGCCTTGTCCCGCGTTGTTTGAACACAAAGTTGCTAGCCATGTCCATCTTGAGCAAGGCAACTCTGGAGCTTTCGCCTTATATTTTAACTTATTTCTGAAACCGATGGTCTGAGACCAGTGCACACATCTCTGCAAAGCAGAATTCAGGCATCCTCTGCGGTGTCTTGCAGGCAGTAACTTACAGATGCTCCCAGTCGCAGAGTCAACGAGAAACCGGAAGCCACGATGGGGGCGGTCTCGCCAAAGGTCTGCGCTCATCATGAGGCCTTCTTCAATTCTCACGTACATCTGCCTCTTTCAAGCCATCCATCCAAAGGCTTGTTTGTTCTTCCCCTTCCGTGTGAAGAAATGCTGATGCTTCGGGGCTTCCATGGCAAGAAGGCCGCCGGCTGGCTTTGCCTGTTTGCAGCCAAGACGGTGATGCCTGAGTAGCTTGATGGCACCACTTCTGTGACTCTGGCCATCTAGCATTTGTCATCACCCTGCTGGCATGACTTTGGCACCTCCTCCTGACCACAAGGTGACCAGAGTGTCCATTGAAAAGATAGCAGCATCCCCCTAACAGGTCACAGGAAACACACATAGCCATACCATCTATTCTTTCATCAAATTGAGCTGGGATTGGCCTGGAATGTAGTAGGCTGTCAAATAAATCTGTGTCAAAAAAATCTGTGGAATGAATGAATGGGTATCAATTTAGGCAGTTTCAGATACCCTGATATAATTATTAGAATACTTGGGATTTAAATGTTGGCCCCTGACTTTATCAAATAATTCTACTTTTTTCCTTATGTATTTCTGATGTTCAACATGGTGGTAGTCCTTAAATTAAGTGACTAGGCTATTGACAGACCTGTATGACCTGCCCTAAGCTCATGTCCTCAGCTTTATGTCTGTTTTCTCCCTCCTCCACCCATGGTGCTCCAGCCACATAGAACTCCCTTCACTCCTGTATGGGGGGCCCTGCCCCAGGGCCTTTGCACATCCTGCTCTCGCTGTTGGAGCTTTCTTTTACCACTACCACTACCACTACCACTGCTAGCCTAATTTGTTCATATACATTCTTCAGGTCCCAGATTTGATGTCATTTCCCTAGGACACCTTCCTTAATCTCCAATTCCTCAGGGTTAGGTGCATCACCTATGTTTTTTTTGAGACCAGGCGAGCATCACCTATGTTTTTGAAGCAAGCTCTCTGGTGTCTTTTCCTCTCCTTGTAAGGGTGCTAATCCTATCATGAGGACCTCCTCCTCATGACCTCATCTCACCCTAATTACCTCCCAAAGACCTCATCTCCAAATACCACCATATGGGGGGTTAGGACTTCAACATATGAACTCTGGGGGGGACAGGAACATTCAGTTCATTTCAGCAGTGGACATGCTAGCTTGCATGGCTTGATTGCTAGCCTGCATTGACGTCAACCTGTTACTGTTTGTTTTCATATTTGATCGATCATCTGAGAATTTGAGAGGATAATGTGGAATGCAGGAGTACATACATTTTGCTTTACTGAGCTCCAGAAGCTGCCTAGATTTCATGGGGAAGCCTCAGGGTCTTTGGTGAAGAGGACAGAATTCAGAGGTGGCAAATACAATAGCAAACAAAGCAAGTCAACATTTATTTTTATTTTTATTTTTTTTAAAGATTTTATTTATTTGACAGAGAGAGACACAGTGAGAGAGGGAACACAAGCAGGGGGAGTGGGAGAGGGAGAAGCAGGCTCCCCGCAGAGCAGGGAGCCGGATGCGGAGCTAGATCCCAGGACCCTGGGATCATGACCTGAGCGGAAGGCAGACGCTTAACGAATGAGCCACCCAGGCGCCCCGCAAGTCAACATTTAAATATTACAGGATTTCACATAAAACTTTAGATTTATGACTTCTCTTGAAAGATGACAAGATCTAGCTCAGTCATGATATGTGACAATGGCTGAGCAGCAGCTTCCCATGGCTGGTCATTTTAGTCCCCGTCTGGTTTTGGTGGGGTTCCCCGGGGAGCCAACTCTGAGTTGGGGATTTGCAGTCAGGAGTTTTTTTGGAGAGTTTTTTTGGAGAGTGGGGAGGTTGTGGGGAGAAGGGGGCAAGGATTGGATGGAGAAGCTAAGTCACGATGTTGGGGTAGACCAGTCACAACCAAGGGCTCAGTCCATCCCATAGAAGGTAGGAAGGTCTGCCTGGGTTGTTCTGCCCAAGGGCAGAAGCCAGACTTTTACATCCCCCATCGAACATTACTGGATGTGGGCTGCCCCGGGAAGGGACATGACCTTGGGCAAGATAACTATTTTTTGTTGAGGGCAGTCCCAGAGAGTGACCCTGCTGAGAGGTACCAGCTGAGAGCCACACCTGTCAGTCATGCAGGGGCATCTGGGCAGCACCCCACAGCATCACCCACCCCACCACCCCTGTTCCCTCCTGAGCCCGGGCCAAGTGCCACTTGTCATGTGTAGTTGACCCCCTGCTGCCGTCTCATGGTTGAGGCTGTTTCTCTTTTACCTTTGTTGTTGGCACAAGTCACCATGAAGCATTCAGGGAAGGCTGTTTGTTTCAAGAAAAATGGGAGAATACACTGGTCCTTTTGGAAGTGAAGATTATTCATTCCTACAGGATCAATTTGCAAACACCACACCCACTCCACTGGTTCATATGACTTGCCCAGCCCCTGTAAGTATGGGGGCGCATGACCCCCGGGGAGGCTTGGGCAGAGCCTAGAGTCAGGGGTGCTCTTTAATTCATGGTGTTCTCCTGGGAGGAGCTTTTCCAGCAGGAACCAGGGTTCCTTTGACTACACTGTTCTTCGCGTGTATGCCCAGGATGGACCAGGCCTGGCAGGAAGGGCTTTTGAATGGAGTTCCTCTAGAGGCATTGATTCTGCAGAGGGTTCCTTGCAGTGGGTTCTCTTGCTCCAACAGAGCAATGACATGTTGCGTACTTCCGGCAATAACGTATCACTCCAAAATTCCGTGACTGGAAACGGTAACAATGTATTGGTTCTCAGGATTCCATGGTTTAGGAGGTTGGACAGGACTCCGCTCTGCTGCTCCAGGTGATGTCAGCTGGGATCACACATGTGGCTACATTCACTTGGGAGCTCGACTGGGGCTGAGTTGTCCATGTGGCCATTCATCCCGTGGGTCCTCTCTGCACGGCTTCTCATCCTGCCAGAGTCTGGCTTAGGGCAAGGAAGCAGAAACTACTAAGCTCTTTATTTGTTTTTTTTAAAAAAGATTTTATTTATTTATTTATTTATTCGTGAGAGAGAGGGAGGGAAACAGAGGCAGAAGGAGAAGCAGGCTCCCCTTGGAGCAGGGAGCCTGACGCAGGGCTCGATCTCAGGACCTTGGGATCACGACCCGAGCCTAAGGCAGACGCCCAACCGACTGAGCCACCCAGGTTCCTGACTCTAAAATCTAGATCTGGAACTGGCACAGGATAACCTCTGCCATATGCTGTTGGTCAAAGCAACTCATAAGACCAACTCAGAGTCGAGGGGAGGCAGAACAGACCCTTCAGTGGAGGAGTAGGAAGAATCTAGCTGAAATCACCACAGCCACGATGTTCGCCTTCTACAGATTTCTGATGAATCACTATTGGAAGCACATAAAAGGGGACACAAAGCCAGTCCCTGGGTCTGGAAGCACACTTTGGAAGCCCTTTCCTGCGCTTAGCCGTACTGGCTATAAATGCCCTCCTATAGATATAGAAAGACAGGCTGGCTGTCTCCAGGGAGGAATTTTTCCAACAAACCCGAGGGAGGAATCAGCAGTTCTGTAAATTTCAGCATCAGGAGATTTTGACGTTTAGCTTCACATTCCCTCTGCATAATTTCATGCAATTGCTCCCAGTTGTGATCATCACCGTAGGTGTCACATCATCATTACTGGCATCAGCAGTGCTGAGCCTTTATTAGGCACCTAATTGCATGCAGTGTGGTGCCGGAAGATGTAGAGCAGATACAGGCAGGCTCAGCGCGGGCCTGCATGGCCGGTGCCTGAGGCTGGAGTGGAGGAGCCAGAACTCCGGGAGGGGGACACCGGGCAGGCCGGGGCCAGAAGTGTGAATGAGCATGAAGGCCTGGTGGGGTGGTGAAGGGCTTATGTGATGGGAGGCTCAATGAAGTCGACTTAGTGTTGGAGACCCACCGCCTGGTATTCTGAGTTCAAGTTCTCCTGCTTCTGCCAGTTACTAAGGCTGAACGTCAGCTTGCAGAAAATTAACTCTGAGAACAACCCATTTGCCGAAATAGGTCTGAGTGGATTCTGGTTTTGCTGCAAGAAGCAGAAGAAGGGGCAGGACATAGTTTGCAGAGAGAGGATGGTGAAATTCACACACGGCACAGCTCACACATCTGCTTAGAAACATGACGCAACTGGCAAGTGCTTGAGCCCAGAAATGGGAAGCACCAGTGCCAGCCTTCAGCTGTGCCAGACCCACAAATTTTGGGCAAACCAACGGCAGTATTTTAACTGGAATGAAGCTATAATAAACCTACAGGGCTGTGAATTGTGTAAGACTGTTGAATCACAGACCTGTACCTTTGAAACAAATAATATATTATATGTTAAAAAAAGAAAATAGTAGGAAGGGAAAAATGAAGGAGGGGAAATCGGAGGGGGAGACGAACTTTGAGAGACTATGGACTCTGAAAAACAAACTGAGGGTTCTAGAGGGGAGGTGGGGGGGATGGGTTAGCCTGGTGATGGGTATTGAAGAGGACACGTATTGCATGGAGCACTGGGTGTTATATGCAAACAATGAATCATGGAACACTACATCAAAAACTAATGATGTAATATATGATGATTAACATAACATAATAAAATTAATAAAATAAAATAAAAATAAAGAAGTCTATTTATGTGGCTTAAAAAATAAATAAATCTACAGGGAAACAAAGACTTCCATAAATCATCTGTAAATTCAACAAATTACAGCATGAGCATCCAGGAAGATGGTCACTCAGCCAATGGATCATGCAGTGAGTTGATTTTTGGCGACTTCTGAGTATGACTCTATGACCTTGAGCTCATTTTCTCACTGGTAAAGTGGAGATGACCATGTAGTTGCTACCTCACAAGATAAGATAATGTATCAGAAAGTGCTTGGGGAAATGTAAAGCAAATAGAAATATTAGTCTTCGAAGGGAGGAGTAAGTACATGGTAGTGGTAGTTGCCATGAAGGTAAGTTCACAGAGAAATGGGGGTGAATCACGTTTGCCTCCATAGAATGGGAACCTGTCCAAAAGTTTCTTGTCCTCTGGGCCTTTCTGCACATGAGAAATAGGTTCTGTTTCCTCTGGGGAGATTTCATGGTAGAAATAGATTTTCAGAAACTTCCATTGCCCTCAAAATGTTCTTTTTTCCAAAGTTGACTTCATTTCCATTGACCTTCCATCTATCTCTCTTTCGTACTTGAGTCTACCTTAATGTGGGCCGTAGAGGAGGTGGCCATCCCGTAAGCAGATGGAAATTTTCCCTGAGTTACACAGTTTGCCTGGGTCATGTGGGATATTGAGAATGCCAAGTGGATCGTGACCAGATGTCCCTGAGTTGAAGGAATGACCATGCCTGCCACAGGCCAGTCCCAGGAACTCCTGAACAGACACTTAACTTTCTTCTCTGCCGTCTCTGGTGCAGGCAGGAAATCACCCACCATGACTCGTGCACTAATCCCTCCTTTAACTTTCATGGAAGCCCAGAAGGCCCCAGGCACTGGGCCAGTCATTGTGTTAAATGCAATGATATCTAAGAACTGTTCCAGAAAGAAGTGAAAAACACAAAACCCAGAAGAGTGGGGAACCTAAGTCTGGGCCAGTCCCCCGTATCAGATGGGGTTTCTCACATTCCCCGTCGACAGGTCAGCCAGGTGATGCCCTCAGACAAGCTTGGCCCTGTCAGAATTGGCCTTTGCCTGTGAGGCAAGAGGAACAAGGTCTTGTGGGGCTTGAGGCAGCTGGGGGTGGGGGAGACTCAACTCAGATTAAACCCTTGGTGGGGAAATCAGTTGGCCCATTTGCTTTCAAGCCACCCAGCGGCCAGGCCAGATGCTTGAGGCCCAGCTCTGTCACCTCAGAGGGCCAAGCCTCAGGACCGGTCAGGTGTTCTCTCCGTTGTGTGCCAGCAAAAGTCCCTCTTCACTTCTGTAAGAACACCTACCACATAGTCGCTCACCTCAGGACTGGGAGCTGCTCAGAAACAGACAAGTGTAGGAAAAGTGGTCATGGCTTCCCTGGGCTAGCCCCGTGCTGGTGCTTTACGGGATGAGTGGGAGGAGTTTGTGGGAGGGATGGGTGCATGGATCACGGTAAACACTTCCTGCCTATTTCAAAGATGGCCGAGAAAAAGGAAGTGAAGTACAGTTGAGGAGCTCCTGGGGCTGACCTGGGTCTGGCGTGATCGCTCCCTGTTAATAGGAGAGCTCCTCAAAGCAGTCTCTCTCCTCTATGCTCTTTTTCTTGCGGAGTCCATCTGGTCCCGGGGCTTAAAATACCATCTATATCCAGATGACCCCCAGATAGGTACCCCTGGCCTTGACCTCGTGTCAGGGACACTACAAGGTCTCTGCACGATCCCCTGCAGTCTCTGTCCCTGGGTGACTCTCGCCTGGCTTCTCTGTGCCTTGGCTGCTGACAGCCATGCCCACACACCTGTGACTGTCCTGAGTGTGTCAGAGCTGCCCATGGGTTGGGAGGGGCCTGGAGTTGGCACCCTCCCTTGGGCAGCCCTTAGCCGAGTGCAGCAGTTTGCTTGCCTCCAGGTGGGGCAACTGAAGGTGTTCCTCATGCCCCAGAGCTCCCCTGAGCCATCAGACTGTAGGACTTCAGAGGTTCACGCTAGCTTGGCTGTTTTTTCTACTTCCTTCCCACTTCCCGGTGGGAGCACGTCTCCTCCCCTCCCTTCCCCTCACTCTTCCCACTCATCTGCAGAGAGGCCTCTCCATGCTCTGAGAGACAGGTGTCAGCAGAAAGTAAAGAAATCAGGCATTTTTCAATGATAAAAATTTAAATCATACCCAATAGTAAGAAAAATAATATGGTAAATGCCATATAGCCATCATGCACATCCAATAGTTACCAACATTTTGCCACACACACAGGAGCCTTGAAAGATGAAGGAAATGCTCTCTATCTTGACTATGGTGGTGGTTACATAACTGTATTATGTTTGTCAAAACTAGTGAAACTTTAAAAGGGAGGACTTTATTGTGTATCAATTGTACATCAATGAAACTGGTTTTTTAGAAAATATCTTGCCATTTTTATTTTATTTACCTCCTTTTAATATGCTAGCGTATTTTAAAGTAAATCCCAGACATCCCATCAATTCATCTCTAAATAGTTCAGTATCTATGACTCTAAGAACTGAATGTTTTCTTATATAACCACATGCAATTATTTTACCTCACGAAATGGATACCACCTTTTTGGTAATATGCTGGGTGCATCCTCCGGTCAATAATCAGATTTCCCTTCCTGTCCCCAAAATGTCTTTTTGTTGTTGGTTTGTACAAATTAGGATCCAGGCAAGGCCTCCACCTGGCATTTGGTGGTTATGACTCTTAAGTGGTTTTTAATCTAGAGAAGCCCCCATTGTTCTTTTTCTTTTAATCTCCCTCCCCTCGATTTGTTGTACAACCCAGATTAGTGGTCCCGGAGAATGTCCCACATTCTGCACTTGTCTGTTTGCTCCTCACGAGGCCATTTTCTTGTCACATTGTCAGTAGGTGGGCGTTAGCTGGAGGTTTGATTAGACTCGGGTTCATCTTTTTTGTGGCAAGGATATTTCGTGGGCAGTGTGTGTGCATTTGCATTTCATGGGGGGTGGGCACACGATATCCGGTTGAAAACAGGCTTTTGGATTTCTAAAGCCAATCCTCGGTGAGGACTGGAATGCACAGACACATAGCTCTCAGATAGAGGAAAAAGCATCCTGATGTAAGAACAGGTTCTTCGTTTCTGAAATGAAAAGGGATGTTTCAGGCTGTGGCGAGCAGATAGTTGGAGAAATGGGTGGACAGATACCTGTGGTTCGTGAGAGAGAAGGGCTCTGCTCCCCTCTCCCCTACCATCGGATTCTGGGTGGGGGTCAAGAAAAAAGTTTGTAGAATGAAAGAGTCCAGGAAGCTTGGGCCATGCTCTGGACAGATCCTGGAGAGGTGGCAAGAGCCCAGGCAGAAAATGAGACGCTGGGGCCCAGGGGGGCTCGGCCTCAGAAGCCTCACAGATGCCCCTGTGGGCCAAGTGCTGCAGGTACGGTGGCCGCAACATCTGGTGACCAATGACCGGAAGCATGTTCCCACCTTCCCTGTCACCTTGGAACGACATGTGCCCCCTGCCCTTCTGGAAACAGGACTTAATCCTGGAGACAGTTTAGCCAAGAAATGAACTGGGGTGCCTTTCTGCCAGTTGAATGGTGCCTTGAAAGAAAGTTTAGGGGCGCCTGGGTGGCTCAGTCATTAAGCATCTGCCTTCAGCTCAGGTCATGATCCTGGGGTCCTGGGATCGAGCCCCGCATTGGGCTCCCTGCTCAGCTGGAAGCCTGCTTCTCCCTCTCCCACTCCCCCTGCTTGTGTTCCTGCTCTCGCTTTGTCTCTCTCTGTCAAATAAATAAATAAAATCTTAAAAAAAAAAAAAAAGAAAGAGAGTTTAGATGATGTGATGCTCCTGTTGGTATAATAAAGAATTTGACTGGCTTTTCTTTTTGGTTGCGAGAGGGAGCCTCTAAATCCTTGGAATTTCCTCAGTAGCAGGACTGGTTTGTTATTCATGAGCCTCTTGGGTCACACTTGAGTTTATACTGAGATACGGTGATTCAGGATGGCGGCTGGTCACCAGAAAGACCAGTCATGGAGTTAGAGGGTTGGGTTTGGGGCAACCCTGATCCCTGGGGGTAGGAAGGAGGCTGGAGATTGAGTTCAAACCTGGCCAGTGAGTCGATCAATTGTGCCTATGCAATGAAACCCCAATGGAAAGCTCTGGACATTGAGGTTGCGTGGAGCTTGCTGGTTGGCAAACGCATCCATGTGCTGGGAGGGTGACGCACCTGATCCCATGGGGAGAGAGCACAGAAGTTCTGCATCTGGGACGTCTCAGACCTTGGCCCCTATGTGTATTAATTTGGCCGGTCCCAATTTATATCTTTTATAACAAAACTGTGATTCTAAGTATAGCACTTTCCTGAGTTCGGTGAGCTCTTCTAGGGAGTTATCAAACCTGAAGGGGCCGTGGCAGTGCTTGAGTCTGTAGCCAGTCAGAAGTGCAGGTGGCCTGGGAACCCCTGAGGTGTGGCTGGTGTCTGAAGCCAGGGCAGTCCCGTGGAGGACGGAGCCTTTAGCCTGTGGTAACTATGGGTGGTTGTGTCAGAATTGCGTTGTAAGGCACCAGCTGGTGTCAGAATAGCTACCACAAACACAAAGTTTCACATCCACAAAGGAGACCCAAGTACCTCAGAGGTTGGGTTTCAAGAAGCTGAGGCTGGTACAGAAGGTTTCACAGGACTTGGGACGGAGGAGATCCTTGGTAAATGTCCACTTTTATGTTTTACTATTAATATCGTTTTTGGGCAAAGTCTTGATGGATGACTCTTTCCTCGGGGAAATTCGAGATCTTCCGTTCTACCGTGTCAACTTCCTTTTCCCAGTGAGAGCAGGAGTGGGACGGGAGACAGGAAAGATTCTTGAAAGATCCATCTTCAGGGGCACCTGGGTGGCTCAGTCGGTTAAGCATCCAACTTTTGGTTTCGGCTCAGGTCATGATCTCAGGGTCATGAGATGGAGTCCCGAGTGGGGCTCCATGCTCATCATGGAGTCTGCTTGAGATTCTGTCCCTCTCCCTCTCCTCTGTCCCTCCCCCCACTAGTGCTCTTTCTCAATAAATAGATAAATATTTTCTAAAAAATGTTCATCTTAAGCTGTTGTCTTTCTTTCATGACCATCCATGCATTCAGTTAATTTATTCACAGATTATGCTTCCTGTGTGCCTGGTACCATCCTAAGCCCTGGGAGGTAAAAGGTGCTGTCTTCCTGGCGCTTACCTACGTCCTGTGAGGGTGTCAGGCATGCGGAGGGAGACCAGTACGCATGGTATCCTAGGTAAGAAGGGGATAAGTGTTGATGGGATGAAGTGGTACGGGGTCTGGGGGATGGGAGTGCTGGGTGGAAGTTACAATTTCAAGTGGGGAAGGCTCACTGAGAAAGCATCTTCTGAGCCAAGATGGAGGAAGGTGAGGGAGTGAATCATAAGGATGTCCCGGGATGCATGCTCCAGGCAGGAAAGAGCCCTGGTGTGTTTGAGGAACACGGGAGATGGGTGTTCAGGGAGCAGAGGCAGCTGGGGGAGAGTTGTAGGTCCCAGATGAGGAACCTACAAGAGGGACTGGGGATGGAAGGTGGACAGTGGCAGATCTTGTAGGGCCTCAGGGCATTGCAAAGACTTTGGCTTTGACTCTGAATGCGGTAGGGGAATCCCTGGAGGGTTCCGAGCAGAGCTGACTTGAGCTGATGAGGTTTTTAAGGAAGAACAGGCCTGGGAGACCAGGTGAGACAATGATAATATGTGAAAACTAAATTTAATTTTCCATCCTTCGGAGTTGAGCTCTCTCCTTTTACATTGATTTTGTCTTAGTGGTGAATATGGATGTGCTGTTTTTCCTTTTTTAAATTGAAATACATTTGACATATAACATGGCATAAGTTTAAGGTTGATTTGATACATTTATTTATTTATTTTAAGATTTTATTTATTTATTTTTAGAGGGAGAGCATGCGAGAGCAGGGGGAGGGGCAGAGGGAGAGGGAGAGAGAGAATCTCCAGCAGACTCTGCACTGAGCATGGAGCCCGACATAGGACTCCATCTCACACCCTGAGATCATGACCTGAGCCAAAACCAAGAGTCGGTCACTCGACCAACTGAGCCACCAGGTGCCCCAGATTTGATACATTTATATATGGCCGTATGATTGCCATCATAGTGTTAGCTGACATCTCTAGCACATCACATATTTATCATTTCTTTTTTTGTGGTGGGAATAATTCAGATCCAGTCTCTTAGCAAGTTTGATGTTTATAATACAATGTTATTGTCCATAATCACTCTGCTGTGCATTAGATTTCCAGCATGTATTTATCTGCAAGTTGCAAGTTTGTACCGTTAAATGACATCTCTCCTATTCCTCACCCCCAGTCCCTGGGATCTATTTTTCTCTTAATTCCATCCCTCCTAACTCCAAAAACATTATATTCATTGCACTGGATTTCCAAGGTCATTTTGGAATGCATTTAGAAATATAGTCTCAGCATTTGTGAAATGATTTTGCTTGCTCAAATCCCAGGCTAAAGACGGGTTATGTGACATTGCTATATGCTCTCTTTTGGAAATCTGCTGATGATCCCTTTAACAGGACGACCTGAGTCTTTCAGAGAGCATTTGGGAGCCCACTAAAATGCCCAGGCATGAGGACTTATTTTACCATTCAGATCATTGGCACTTACTTGGATACTATTTACATAGTAAATATTTAGGTACTGAATTGTCTTTTGAAATTACAATCAAGGTCAACATTTCCAGATGCTTTAAAGTTGTTTTTAATAATGGAATTTCCAAACTGCACAGAAAAGATGTAGACTGAACACCTTAATAAATGGCCAAAGCTGAAAGCATCCTACAAACCAAACATGGAAGATGCTTCCTAACACTAACCCAGCATCATTGAAAGTAAGAGCACCTGCGTTGACTCTCCCTGCTTCACATTTTTGTGCACAGACTTCTTGAAGTAACAGAACTTTGCTAGAAATTGGCTGTGAATGTCTCCTGTTACACTTGTTTCTGAGAATGATTTTCCAAGAGGGTTTAATTATTTCCCGCAGTGTGGAGCCGCAAATGGAAGGCTGTCTTTAGGATTGTTTGCTGGTTTTTGCTTTTTAATCAGTAGAAGAAGTCATTGAAATAGTCATGGAATGTATGATCACTCACGGTGGCTTGGAAGGGAAGCAGCAAAGAACATTTCTGAACACGGGTGCTGTGCATCGTATCATTCCTCGGCTGGGCGATGTGGGTGAACATCTGGGTCCTAGAAGGGTATGACACCAGCCTTGTGAATTGTGTGCTTAATTTTTTCTAAAATTTCTATTGGTTTCAATTAAATTTTTCCTGGGACCAGGTAATATATACAGCTAGTCTGGTTCCATCCATACTCCCAGCCTGCTGAGTGTTTTGAAGCTAATCCTGACATGAGATTATTTTATCCATAAATACTTTAGTATTGGGGCGCCTGGGTGGCTCAGTCATTAAGCGTCTGCCTTTGGCTCAGGTCATGATCCCAGGGTCCTAGGGTTGAGCCCCCCATGGGGCTCCCTGCTGGGCAGGAAGCCTGCTCCCTCTCCCACTCCCCCTGCTTGTGTTCCCTCTCTCACTGTCTCTCTCTCTGTCAAAAAATAAATAAAATCTTTAAAAAATACTTTAGTATGGACAAGGGAAGAACTTTTAAAAACACACACACAACGAGATAGAACAAGGGCAATGTGTTTTGGATCCTGGCTTGTGGACCGATGCTAATTCCAGCGTTATTTTATCATTTACTGTTGACTTGCTCCTTGGGACATGCTTGCCCCATTCAGTAACAGTGGATACATTAACTATTGTTTGTAAATTCTGGGACTGTATTTTGAGAAGAGGATTTATTTATTCAACAAAAATGTATTAATTCCTACTATGAGCTACGAATGTGCTATGCCCTGTGGACTCAGAGACAAAAACCCAGAGCTGCGAGAGAATCAGGCAGATCAGCCTTGATTCGCTCCCTGGCAGAGGTGTGTATGGGTTGCTTTGTGTCTAGGAGAATCTTGCTCACAGTTTAAAAATGCACCTTGATCCTGGTCAAATCTCAAGTGTTGATTATTAATTAATTGATATACATAATACACAGCCCATTTCCCATGTCTATGGGTTGATCACAAAAAAACAAAACAAAACAAAACAAAAAAACAGACCAGAGATGTCTTTCTCAATGTGTTCAACTCCAATGAAAGGCTTGAACTATTTCCTTTCGGCTTCCTCCCCAAACAGCACACATGTTATCTCTGGTTTGGTAGCAGAAACACTGAAAATGAATTCTGTACTTGGAAGTGAGAGAAGAGCCAGAGAGGGAACATGGGCGGAAGGCTGAGAGGAGGCAGGGGCCTCCCTGAGCGGTGGGCAGTGGGGCGGGGGTGTTAGCAGCCACCTGGGTTTGGAGATGGAGTGACTGAAGAGTTGTCCAGTGCCTATCTCTCTCTCTCACACACACACACACACACACATAGAGACACACAGGAGTCTCTGAGAGTTCCGTTTTTATCATCTGGGGCCCATCTCTCTAGTGCGGGTGGGTGGTGGCAGCAACCCCCTTAGGCAGGGGTCCCCCACTTTGGCCCCTGATTCCTTCTCCTCTATTCTTCCCCTTGGGTCCTGGCACCAGTGGAATAAGAAGACCAGATCCATGTTAGAAGCTGCTGCTCCTTGGCCTGGGGAATGGAGACCTGGCCAGTTCCTGGGGCTTGCCCTCTCCGTGTCTCTGGGCTGGGGTCTCAGGGCTTGGGGGGCTCCTGCCTGTGTGCGCGGCCTCGTGTGCTCAGCCCCCTGGGGCCTTGGGCAATATGCTTGGGCCCGGGGCCCTGAGCGGCTGAGCTGGTTAATTAGCGCTGGTACCCAGAAAGCCCCATCTGTTCCCAGCACATTGTGCTGCCCCAGTCCCCCACCTCCCTGACTCCCAGACCAGGCAGGATTCCTGTCCTCCCACCCCACAGTCCCTGGAGATGTTCCCTCCCTTGGTGCCTTGTCATGGGGCCACAGTCAGCTGTCACAAGTCTAGGTAAATCCTGCTCTCTAGCCTGCCTGCAGGACAGGTAGGGACAGGTAGGGTGGGTGGGAAGGACAAGGGGAGATGCAGCTCTCTCTGGTGAGCTCTGGACCCTCCCTCAGCTGCCCGCAGACCCTGGGGCCACTTCCCTTTGTTGGGAGCAAGCACAGCCCCCATGAGGACAGTTTTATGGCAATCCCAAAGTCTCAGTTAGGTTCCCCCAAGGCGGAGCCTGAGACAAGGGCTTGGGTGTAGGTGGTTTATTTGGGGTGGGGAAGGGGCTCCAGGAAGCAGGGGTGAGGGAGAAGGGGTTGCCAAACAGAGGGGAAGGTCCGTTATTGAGATTGCTGATGGCCGCAGCGGGGATCCTGCAGGTGAGAAGGAGGTCTTTAAGAAAGTCATTTCCCAGGTGGGTTCAGAATGTGTGAAGTCTTTCTGGGCATGCCCATCATCATCCAGATGGACAGGTGAGGACAGGTGAGGGTCGGGGGACTGTACGGAAGCCCTGAGTTGCATTGTGATGGGTTCTAATCCAGACAGTGGGTCCAGATTCTCTCTCTTACCTAAAGTGACCTAAACTCATCTAGTTTAGCAAATATTGGTTGAACAACTCCTACTCTATTTAATGGAGTCTTAAGGGATTTGTAAGGCATGCCACTATTTTAGGAAGCACTAAGAAAAAAAGCTGCCGATTAAACCATGGTACCCAATCAAATATAAGACACTTTCCTAGTTCAGAGATGAGAAAGCTATGAAAAGAAAGTCGGTCTTGGGATAGGCACGGTGTCCACTACACCTTAGTAGTAGGGGGGATCGTGATACAGAAACTGTTTTTGCTCCTGGGAGAGGAAAACCCCCATGCACCATCCAGGGAGAGAACAGTAGTAGCAAGGTAGAATAGGAGGGGGAGAACAAATCAAGTGCCCCAGAGCACAGGGGAGGGAGAGAATAATTCTGGTGCGAAGGAGTCAGGGAGGCCTTCCTGGAAGAGGGGATGGTATGTGAGCTGGCCTCAGAGGGTGGCAGGGTTTGGACTACTGGGGAATGGAGGGAAAAGGCACTCCGTGCAATGGAAACAACGTGGAAAAAGGCTCGGGCTGTCCTAGAAATGCAGTGATTGTACTCGGCTGGAATGTGGGGTTTGTGGGTGAGCAGAAGAAAAAAAGTTGAGAATTAGAAAAGCAAAGAACATAGCCTTTGACCCAGAAATTCCACTCCTAAGTGTGTTCTCAAGAGAAACACTTCCTCAAGTGCACCGGGAGACAAATATATCAGCATTTAGAGCAGCACTGTTAATGACGGCAAAAAAAAAAAAAAAAAAAAGAATGTTCGGGGGCAAGAGAAAGAGCAAGGAGGAGACCCTGCTCAGGATGCTTCTTTGGGCTGAGGGAGAGGCCTAGGGAGGCGGGAGCAGGAAACCTTTAGGGACTCGTTCAGAACAGACAGCGGGGAGGGAGCAAGAATGGATGTCACGGTGGGGGAAAGGCGACAGGACTTGGGGGCAGGGAAGGTGGGGCCAGGAACTGACTGAGAACCTAAAAGAAAGAGAAAGGGCTTTTTTTTTTTTCTTTTTAAGGGAGAGGGAAGGAAAGCCGACTTATCTGGTCTCGTAGGCGAAAACCTCCAGGGCACTGTACCTTGCGTTTGGCTCAGTTAGCTTCTGTGACATGGTTCTGCTCTGTTTCTCTTCTGTTTCTCATTAGCTCCTCTGCCCTGTTAGCCTGTAGGTGGCTGGGGGCCCTGCCTTGGGGTCAGGAGGCTCCTGGCTTTGTCCGGGCCCTCCCTGGGGGTTCTCATTCCACCTCCCGAGCCCCGCCTCCGGCCTGACCTCTCTGACCTCCCATCGTGTGAGGGTCCCATAGTCCTCTCCATGTAGCATTTCTCGAAGGAAGCCCCTCATTGTTCCAGGGCCCCATCCACAGAGGGGACGGAGCACCACCCACGTGATTACCTAATCCACAAACTGGTCTTCCTTTCGCTTCCCCCATCCAGCCAGCTTCCCTGACCTCCCCTGTGTGCCCCTTCTCGAACTCTCTTGGCTCCCCTTTGGGGTCTGGGCGTCGCTGTGACGACCAGCTCTCGGGTGTGGCCTGACAGCTGTGCAGTGGGACCCTCCTGCTTTCTGCCCAAGCTGGTGGGGTCTCGCTTGGCCATTCTGGCTTGGGTGTAAACTTGGAAGTTCAAGGAAGCGAACCTTCCTTCAGGAGAACCTTGACCAGTAGGAGGTGGGAGGTGATGGGTAAATATTTCCTCCATCCGTGTTCCGAGTGGATGTTTCTGGGGTCCCTACACGTTCCCTCAGCAGGCCCCCAGGGGATCTAGCCCCCACTGTCCACCGTGGCAGCCCTCCCAACGACACCCCCCTTGACCTGACTCCTTCTCTCCTCTCCCCAGCAACCCCCCCATTGCTGTTTCTGGGATCCCTTCCTACACTGTCTGCAGAATAAGCGCTTGTCACAGGCCCTGATTCTGGGTGGGGGGAGCCCACGTTCGACACCCCTTATGTTACAGCAGCTCCTGCAGTTGCTTCACCTCTACTCCGGTTCTATGTCCCCCGTCCTCCACACTGTAGCCAGGACGATCGAGATTAAGAGAGGATCTGTCTTTGCGGCTGCTCGGCTTTAAGTCCTTGAGAAGCATCCCGATGCCCGGAGACGGAATTCTAGGCTCCGTAGCCCCCACTTGCCTCTCCAGCCCCGCCTGTTCTCTTCCTCCTCTTTACTGGTCTGCTAACGCCCAGCTGCTTTTCGTGTTTCTGCACCTGCCGCACTGGTTCATGCCTCGGTGCTCTCGCTCGTATGCCGGCCTGGATGACGCTGCCTTCTCTGGCCTGGCTGATCTTACCTAAGTTCTTTGAGACTTGGACATAACGTGCTGGAGAGAGCGCTCTGCTCATCCCCTCCTCAGAACAAGGCTCTGTTTCTCTGACCTCCTCCGGGGGAGGAGCCCCGTCTGTTTGCCTTTAAATCACTACCACTAACGCTGTGTCTTGCATACAGCAGGTGCCCCCGAAATACCTTTTGGGGCTAAATTCTAAATTAAATCAGCATTGCTACAAACTTTAGTTTGCCCGCATTTCTCATAGTCTTTGGTCCCGTGGGCCATCAGGCTGCTGGGACGTGCTGGGAGGAAGGGCCAGGATGGAGAAACGGGTGTCCTCGCCTCCCAGGTCAAGGAGGAGATTGGACCTCCCCTGTGCATTGCTTTGCATGAACACTGCCCTCATCACCCGGGCGCTTCTCAAGCAGGCTCCTCTCCTCCTTTTCAAAAACACACCCTCCTCCCCAATACCAAAGTGTGTATTAGTTTTGCCATCACAAAGTAGCACCAACTGAGTGGCTTAAAATGACAGAAAGTCATGGTCTCACATTCTAGGAGGCTAAAAGTCCAAAATCAAGGTGTTGGCAGGGCCGTGCTCCCTCCAAAGTGTCTAGGGGAGGATCTTTCCTTGTGTCTTCTGGCTTCTGATGGTGGCCAGAAGCCCTTAGGATCCCCAGGCTTGTAGTTTTATCTTTCCAATCTCTGCTTTTATGGTCACGTGGCCTTCTTCCCTCTCTGGTCTGTGTCTCCAACTTGCCTTTTCCTTATAAGGACACCTGCCATTAGATTTAGGGCCCACGCTGCTACTCCAGTAGGACCTCATCTTACCTTGATGACATCTGCAACGATCCTATTGCCAAATAAGATCACATTCACGGAGGCCAAGGTTGGGATTTCAACATTTCTTTTCAGAGGGACACCATTCAAGCCATAACTACGATTCACTGAACGAACATCTTCTATGAGTCAGGCATTGTTTTAGGTATATTGCCCATAGAATCATGCTTAAGGGGCCCCACAACCCTTCTGGTAGGCCACATTATCACCCGATTCCTAGGCGAGGACACTGAGGCTCAGAGAGGCTGCCCAGCTAGTTAAGAAATGAGACCACCTTGTGGTGTGCGTCATACATCAGCAGCTCCATGGGCACTGTGAACGTGACAGTTTGCAGGGCGATACAGAAAAAAAAGGGGGTGCAGGGCTTCATCTTCAGCAAGCTTAAGTTTGATGGTGGAGCCAGGATCCAAAAACCTGAAGGAAAAGGGATAATCTGTATGAGGAAAGCAGATAGGCAATTATGAATGGAGTATCTTAGAATCAGAGCTTGAGTGAGGCTCCTTTTATTTTCTGAAGCTCCTAACATATAAAGGGGGGTGCGGAGAAAGGATGCCAAACAGGGTTACGTCAAAGCATGGGACATTTTAAACGTTTACATTGAACAGCTGGTAATTCGTCATGTCAAAAACACAATGTGAGAGTGGTTAGCCTCAATTGGAGGTAACATCAAAACCTGAGAAGTGAGGCCTTCTGGGAATGTGAGCTTCCTTCTGGTTTGGGGCTGAATATGGCACCACAGAAAGGAGAAAGTGTCGGTCATGCAATGAGCAAAGGTAAGTGTTGCTAGGCACCATTCTGCTGGAAAGACACAAAAGTCTCTCACTGCACAATGACCAGTGGGTCAGGTGATACGTATGAGTGTCAGGAAGGGGAGGGGTCCATATAGAGCAGACCAGCAGAGCAGTTGGTGACCCCATTTCCCTAGCTCTCAGCCAGAGATGTCCCAGATGTCCTGGGAGAGCCGTTGGATGCTCTCAGCTCTGGGTTTTCATGCCTCTCTCTGCCCACTTAGCCCCAGACAGCGGTCTCTATCCAAGAAGAACTTTCCAGAGAAAACATTTTCCTGGGGGACCTAACGCTTATGCATTCAGAATTAATCCAGAAAAAGATCCCTGTTGTGAGGGGGAAGGGAGCTGCCAAGCACTTGAAGATTGGATTCAAGCAAAAGTTCTACATCCCATCCTTCTTCCTGATCTTCTTGGGATGGATTTCTCCACCTGCAATCAGATGTACCTGGCTTCCATCTAAACCCACTGTATCAGAGTCTGAGTAGAGGCAGGGAGTGGCTAGAGGTATTGCAGGTGATTGTTATATACACTGGGGCGTGTGTATAATCCATCACTCTAAGCTTTGGGGTAGAGGTAGGCAGGGGAAGATGGTGTAAGTTGCCAGTTCTTGAGGAGCAGGGGAGTCAGTTCCAGTGGCTTTGAAGGAGGAGGCCCACACGCTAGGCTGGGTGGAGGGTGTGCCATTGTGCTAGTGGTTATTTGGGGAAGACAGCCAGGAACTATCACTTGAGCCTTAGTTACTAAACCTCTCTGGTCCTGATACCAACCTGTTGTCTTGCCACCTATGGTTATCATTGCTGAGCAGCAAATCACCCCAACCAAACCAAGTGGTTTCAACAACCATCATTTTATTTTCTCTCAGTTTCTGTGGGTCATGAATTCAAGAAAGGTTCAGCTGGGTGGTTTTGTCTTAGAGTCACTCATGTACTTGTCATCAGATAGTGGTTAGAGCTAGAACATCAGGCATCTGGAACAGTTGGGAGCAGCATCTACACTTCTTTCTGTCTCTGTGAGCATGTGTTTTCACATGCTTCTCCAGGAACTTTTTCTGTGTGAGATCGTTTGGGCTTCCTTACAAGATGGCCACCTCATGGGTCTTTTCACAGCATGGCGGCTCAGGCCCAGTGGACAGAGTGGAAGGTGCATACCTTTTATGACTCAGCCTTCTGTCACATTCTGTTGCTTACAAGAGAGTTACAAGCCTGTTTGGATTCAAAGAAGGTGAGCACAGACCCCCGCCTCTTGATGCAAAGACCATCAAAGTCACAGACTGTAGAGGAATAACAGAAGATCCTGTGGGATGGGAGATACTCTTGCAGCCATCTTGGAAGTTTTAAATATATAAAATATGCCACACCATGAATCAAAATACTGTTTTAAAAATAGGAAGTTCGTCTGTCAATCAGTCTGTCAGTGAAGCTGCCTTTCCTTGGACTGTTCTCAAGGAGCCAGAGCCTTTCATTTTGAAAATGAGGAGCTGGAAAATCTCCCTTCTGGAAATATGTCAAATGATTTTTGAGGGCTAAGCCATAAATAGTGTTTCTTCAGATATCACTTAAAAAATTTTTGCTTGTTTGAGCATGGATGGGGGCCTAAGAAACACTTCTTCCCATTTTATTGGTGAGAAGACTGAGGTTCAGGGAAGAGACTGAAGGTCCAAGATAACAGAACTGAGTTAGTTAAGTAAGATTAAGTAAGTAAGTAAGATTAAGAATTTCTGGTTTGCATGTGAACATTCCATGTGAACAATAACACTACGGAACCATACACTTAAAAATGGCTAAGATTGCAAATTTAATGTTATTTGTTTTTTACCACAATAAAAAAAAAAGAATTTCCGGTTCCCATGACTGAAGCCCCCACCAGGTGACCCCATAGATGTGGGGAAGCTGTTTGCAGTTTTCAGGAGCCATTTTGCTGATGACACTTAAAAGCTCGAGTGAGCCTGAGAGCAGTCTTCTCCCTCACTCAGACATCTTCAGTGGCTTCCAGGACCAACAGATCAGGTATAGATGTTTTTGCAGGATGTTCAACCCTCCATCATCCAGAGTACTCCCCTCCGCGTCTGCCTGCGAAGGGGGAGACCCAGCGGGAGGACTGGGTACCCTGCTGACCACCCACACCTTCCAGAAAACCAGGGAGCAAAATGGTCAGGTTTCCCCTAGGTATCAGTTCTCAAAATTAATGCATACTGGTGGAGGCTGGCAGGCATTTGATAAAAATTACAGTTTCTGGAAAAGCTACAGCCTCATTGCTCCCCCTGCCCGCCCCCCCCAGCACCCACCCACTCTTCCTCAAAGAGCTCTTGCTGGTGTTAACAAAAGAGAGAGACCCACTTTGAAATTTCTTTTGTTCCGTGTGAGGCATGAAGCTGAAAGAAAATCAGCTTCACCGTCTGGACTGACAGAGGAGCGAGGGGGGTGGAGGCAACGGGCTGCAGAGGATGCTGGAGAAGTCTTGGGGAAGTTTCCATATGCCAAGGAGCTGGCGAAAGAACCTGAAGCCAACAGCGCTCTTTTGAACAGTGCTTGTTCCACGCCGATCCAATATGTCTCTAGTGGCCCATAAAAATTTTACTACATTTTGTCCTCCCGTGGATACTGTGACCTAATGTGACCCAATCAGAAATCTGTTTTGGCAATGTTTTCAGGGGGGATTGGAGCTGCTCGGGCTGCGGCCGAATTGACAGTGTTTGCTTTAATCAGGAATGATGGCTTCTGGTGGGAATGGAAGGCAGGTGGTATGAGGAGCCATGAACTTTGTCACAGAGCAGTGACTTCTGTGAAATTCACGGCAGTTCCTTCCAATTCTGTCTGAATGAGCTGGAGCGACTACAAGTGTGTCCTGTGGGCTTCAAGAAATGATGTGGATGGAGTCTTATTTTAGTCTTGAACTCGTGGGACAGAAGCTTAAATGTAAGGAACATGAACTGCTTTAATTGTTTGAAAGTACTTCACCCTATTCTTTTATACTGAAAGCTCAGATTAAATACATGGAAATAAATGAAAAATATGAGCCCTATTTTTCCACTCTATGACAACTGATCTATTTGGGAAATGTGTCTTCTAAATTGTCACTGAATCCCCAGGATGAGCTAAGATGTCCCCAAGGAATAGGGGGGCCATGGGAAAATGCCTGGCTTCCAGAATGATGGCTGGTTTTACTTTGTAGTCCCTAAATACCTTGAGACTTCTCGCGGTGTTTCTCATAAATGTGGGATAGTATCAACGTGTTCCTCTGGATTATTATCCATTTGATTCAACACTGGGATACCTTTGAGCCAGCATTCGATGGTCTGTTTTTATGACTGTTCTGGTAGTATCTTGTATTTATGACTCTTCTGGTATTATCTTTAAGCTTTATGATTCTTATCCTTTGTCAATTTCTTGTTAACCTGTCAGATGAGGCCCAGAAATCACAGCCATGTTAACAATACTGTTTCTGGCAAGAGTAACACCATCTTGGGGAATTCCACCTAATTTTAAGTGAGTCTATGTGACCTGGATAGTAATGGAGGTGAATAAAAAAAATTAGTGATTTTGATGAAAATATATGAGGTGCAAAACCTCAAAGTGGTAGAAGGGCTTTGCAGCCATAAGAATATTTGAAACAAAAAGGAAATCACTATTATCACCACCACTGCTACCATGACCACCGCCCTGAGTCATGGGCGTCTGGAAATACTGATCCTGCCCTGGCCAGCTCAGTGGTGGTGGCTTCGGTTTTTCCTGATTTTACCATTTTTGCAGAGCTGTGGCTTTGGCAAATATGGCTCTTCTAAGACTGCCTTCTGCCTCCCTTAAGTTTCTTTCAATGCTACAGCAAAAAATAAGATCGTGGCTAAGTCAATATTCACAAAAAATTAAAAGCAAAATAATCACCAGAAACTTTGAATGCAAAGATTTAATTTGGGAAGGCTTATGGCATTTGGGTAGGTGACCAAAACAAATTTGACTTTCCCTTGGAGCTGTGATTCCTACCATCATGGAACTGTGACCTCCCATTATTGGTTATTTGGGTTGGTGTCCCCCTATTTTTAAAAAAGGGCTATTATATATATATATTATATATATATATATATATATATTATATATATATATATATATATATATATAGTGTGTATGTGTGTGTTGATGCATGTGTATATTTCAATTTAAGCAACATGGATGTACTTTTCTTTTGAAAATGTTTTATTAATTTTACTATACTGCCTAAGGAATTTTGGGGATGTTTTGGGTTTTATAAAGCCAAGGCTGAGAATGGCCATTCTAGATAGATCAGCTGAACTATTCTGGCACCTGTCAAATAACTTTCCTTAATCCCAGAGTGTGGGAAACTTGGCTCAATGCTGGTTTTGGTTGGCTGTGGTGAATGAGAAGTTGGGATTTGGAGGATGAGGGCTGAGCTGTAACTCTGCCCAATGTCTCCTGCTTTGAACCTTAACAGACACTTTCCTGGTCACACTGACAGTGCTTTTGAGTTGCCAAGCCCAAAAACCTTGCTCCCCTCTTAGAATTCCTGATTTCCAGAGGGCACCTGATTGCTGGAATTAAGACTATTTTCCAGCTTCTCTTGCTGATAAGTGTGGTCATATGACTAATTTCTGGCCCATTGGTTAGGATGTCAATGGAAGAGTGACATGGAAGCTTCTAAGGACATTGCTTAAGAGGTAACTAGCCCCCGCATCCCACCTTCCCTTTTTCTCCCACCATGAAGATGATGTCCATGCCCTAAAATGGCAGAGTAGGAAATTGGGAGAAGCTACATCAGTACTGGATGTCTGAATCCGGAGTCTCACATGACAGAAAGAAGCTGATATCTCCTCTAAGCCATTTTTCCCCCCAGGCTTCTTACAGGAGGCTAAACCTAATTTTAATTTGTAAATTCATTTTATCCCTTCAAAATTTACCTGCTTGTGTTAATTGCCCCAGACCAGAGCGCTTCTTCCTACGAGGTGGAGTCTACCCAATACATTTGACTAATTCAAAGTTTACTGGAGTCTTCACTCTTCTGAACAAGTAGTTTAAAAAGAACTCTCTTTCAAAAAGAAATGCAGTCCCCTTCTCATTGTTTCTGAGGATTCCTGGTGTGTGTGTATGTGATGGAGTGAGGGACAAGCTTACATCCTACATGTCAATGCCCGTCACCTCTTTCTCTGCCTTGGCCCCTGGTTTTTTCCCCTCCATCATGTCTGAGGATTCCCTCACTGGTACTCTGTCTACTGCCTTATCTCCATGGCTCCCCCCAAGCATGGACACAGCCCCCTTCCTCTACTTCTCAAGGCATCTCTAACATGATGCTAATGAATTTTTAGTGTATAATGAATTTTTATTGAAGATTTGGGAATACTACAGTATAATTCCAGCACAGACAAATGAAAAACTTAAAGCTGGATTTCCATCATCACTGTTGTTGAAGCTCTTCACTTATATCCTCTCAGTGATAGGGTGGCTTGAATGCTGTGGGCTGGCATCATCCAAAAGCTCACTCTTTCGCTGGCTATCATTCCTGGATTCCTGGGATTGTTGCTCCCAGTGAGCTCCCCGTCCACTGCCACTATTCTTAGATTATTCCTCTCAATAAACTTCCATCATTTGTGCCAATCCAGAGAAAACTGAAAGCACCCACTTTTTTTATATTATGCAGAACTGTTGGGTTCTCTTTGTCTCTCCCTCCCCATTCCCAGCCCTGCCCTTGACCTTACCTTTCATAACCAAGAGGTTCATTAGAGTATTTCTTAAAACTGAAGACTGGTTCTCTTCTAAAATAAAATGGGCATTAATAGCAGACACTTTAAAAAATAGTTCTTTTCTTTCTCCCTCATACATCCCTGACCCTTTTAGGCATGGATCCATGTGCAGTTAATAACTTTTGGGGGGTCATGGGGGAGATGGAAGGGGTTTGGACTAGGCAGAGCTGATGAGAATTCTTATTTTACCATTTATTAACTGTGTGCTCTTGGGCAAGTTACTTAGCTGTTTTTGTCTTTTTTTCCTCACCTGTAAAAATAAGAATAATACATTCTGCATTATAGGGTGGCCGTGAGAGTTAATGTGATGGTGTGTGAGGAGGGCTTAGCACTACAGGGAGGGTCTCAAAAGTGAAAACTCCGGATCTTGAGGCAAGGGTGGGGGTTGGGAGAAGGGGATAGAAAAGTTTTGTAAGTTGTTAATTTATAATAAATCCCCAAAGAGAGATTCTTTCAAACGCATACTTATTAAAAAAAATTTATCAACAGGGGAAAGCTTCTTAGGAGGGAAATGGAAAAATTTTTAGCATCAGGCAGATTTTCTAATATTTGAGCAAAGTTTAGAAGGAGAGGTCAGTAGAAAACAGTTCTTCGTCCCTGGACTCAAGGAAAGTCCCACTATCTTGATGAAGCTCTGTCTCATCATTTGTGAAATGAAGAGTACCGACCACCCTCTGAAATTCCATATACCTTGACACCTGTGCCTTTTACGGTATACTATAAATGAAAACATTTTACTCGCTGTTTGCTCAGTATAGATTACATTTAAGACACACAAATTTTTTTCCTGCCTGAATGTCACTGCAGTGAGAGTAGGCTGGAATTATGTTGGGGCCAAGTACTTTTCTTGGTGGGCTGTTTTCTTGGTGGTGTTTAGACCAAAGCTCTCATTTTACCATAGAGTCATCTGTCCTAGCAGCTCCCTAATGCATGGGCGGTGTCCTTGGTGCTGAACCACAGGCCGCGAGTCCAGTAATCAACACCCAAGATGAACACCTCTGCTTTTGATGAGAGAGAGAGAGAGGGAGCAGAAATCAGACACATGACACGTTTCCTGGGTTGTTCATTTTGTTTTGTTTTCTTTGGAGGGAGTGAGGGAGAGAAGGTGCTGATCAGAGAAAGTCCTAGAAAGAAGAAGATTCTTAAAAATACAGCTGTGGTGATGCCCATGGGGTGTTTGCTGCCCAGAGCTGTTCAGGGCTTCCCTGTGTTGTCATGGGGATTAATTACTCAGTGTTTGTGTCACTCTGAGCTAAGCATGTGTGGGGAGCTAAGACTCAGATGCTAAACTATTTTCAAAATGATAAGTGTCGTGTTAGGGTCTCTCAGTGGTGGGGCCCCCTTCATGTGAAATCACATCTCCAGAGCACTTATTTGAACTCTACGAATGACATTTTGCCAAAATATATTGACTACTTTTTGCTAAAACATTTTAAGCTGAAATTAAATTTGCAAAGTGATGTTTCAGAAGAATACATTGGAAGTGCAGGGAGAATTGGAGTCAGTGGGATCTTTAAGAAAGTTCCCTTCTGTTTCTGTGTCCTTCCTCTCTTCTTTCCCCACAGCTCCTTTTACTTTCTTAAGCTGAGTCTACATAAGAAAAATAGACCTTTCCATGATAAAAAGTCTTTATTGGCAGATTGTTTATTTAACCGTTACTTATTCCGTATCTTCTCCATTCAAAGCATTAGATGTGACTTATTTATCTTTGTAGTCATCAGAGCAGGTAGGATTGCATCGCATTCATTCATTCAACAAACATTTACTGACCACCCACTCTGTGCCAGTCCCTGGGCACAGAGTGATGTCTTGTGGAGCTTCAATTCATTGCTCCCATGGAGTAGGGGCCCCCGCAATACCAGTGGATTGGTTTCTTGAATCAAAAAACATAAAATCAAAAAGTCAAAAATTGTAAAATTCTTAGATTCTTTTATATGCACCAGATACATGCATCTGTTTTTATTAATTCAAAGTAGAGCCTCATGACCATCACTTGTTTCTGTTTATATGTAATATAAATTATCTTGCCCTTGTTTTTAGTTAGGTTTTGTATATTAGCTCAATCTTTCCGAGGTGAAAAGATGCTTCCTTGTTTTCCTGTCTTGCTCTGAAAAAGTAGATTTGTTTCCTGGTTGAGGCTGGTCCCAGGTAATCCTCAGGGTACAATCCATCTTCAAGTGGTTCATTGAAAATGTTATTGGTCATTTAAAAACTCCCCATGTCTGAAGGAAGATTTTGGGGCTAAAAAATAATATATACATTATTACTGGTATAGTCTAGTTTGGAAAACAACATCATATGAAATGCTTATAAATTGGTTTGTATGAACTCAAATATACCAATCCATACACCTCTTTAATTTGCTGAGCACTTAGGTGCTTTGTAAGTACTCCATGCATGGTAAGTATTATTTGAATATTTGGATTATACATTTTGTCTCTGGATCTTTTTTGCTTTCTGTGGCATGCATACCAGTGCTCAGGAATCTTGAAGGACTACATGTGGCAAAGTATAGGTCTGTACTTGACATTCACATTTAGGCAACTGCTCAGTTATACCTGAATTGTTTTGCAAAGCCCTATTAAATCACCATGTGGCATTCGCAGCATATTTCTCAACAGAAGTACCATTATGCCCACTTTCTACAAATGTCAGAGGCTTACTGAGGCAGAGACAGAGTCTTACTCACTTTTGGGTCTCCAGCATCTGGTGCCATGTTTGCTTGTGGTACATGCTCGGTAGTGGAAAGAACGACACACTCTCTGTCTTTGTGAATGTCCCCTTCCATCCCTCCACCTCCCGTTTTCCTTTGAACTCTTCAGGGTTCAGTTCAAATGTCACAATCTCAGTGAAGCCTTCCTCCAGTGACCCCCTCCCCCCGCAGAACTTACTTGTCCCTTCTCAGAATCCCACTTTCAACAGATGACTCCTATCACGTTTCATTTCCATGAATTGGTGACATTTTTCTGGTGCCCCTGTGAATTTCTTGAGGGAAGAGGCTCTGATTCACTTACCTGTGTATGCCTACTACCTAGTCGAGTACCTGAAGCCTGGTTGTATCATGATATAATTTAAAAAAAAACTTTAAAAAGATTTTATTTATTTATTTGAGAGAGAAAGACAGAGCAGGGGGAGAAGCAGACTCCTGGCTGAGCAGGGAGCCTGACGTGGGGCTCCATCCCAGGACCCTGGGACCATGACCTGAGCCGAAGGCAGACGTTTCACTGACAGAGCCACCCAGGCGCCCCTATCATGTTACAATTTAGTTGAACAAATCCGTATTTGTTAGAGTTGCACGCCACCCCAGGAAAAATTAGTATAACTCGTGATGTAGCTGAGCTCTAAAGGCCATAAAACCTACCACTGTGGGTGATATAATTTCTAGGCAGAAACTCTTTCTGAAGTTCAATGTTGGAAAGAGAAATGTCCAGATGGGGGCGACAGGGGATGGTAGAAGGGGTATGGGGTGCGGTGGGGAGTCAGAGGACCTAAACAAACCCCAGGCACTTCCAAGAGTCATAACAATGACCAAGGGGAGGAGTTTCAGGACCCGGGATGAGGATGTGTGTTCCTCAAGAAGGACAACCATTGACATGTGAGGGACAGCCACCACATTTGGAAACCAGAGTGCTTGTCGGTGCAAACCCACCCGGTCTCCCTCTCTGCCGGGCCTGTGGTGTTTGGAGGAGCCAGGGAGTGGTGGGCTGGGTCCCCTGTGGGAGACTCCAGGGCTCCAGCCTGGCTCCCTGGGGCTGCAGGGTGGGCAGCCCGTGAGGCAGTCCCCGGATGCCTGGTTTGCTCTGTGCCCTGGGGACGGATAACTCTGTGTGCTCAATTCACCAAGTCAGGAAGGGATGTCCAGACATTCCTCTGTGGCAGTCACGTGCCTTAGGCTGAGTGAGAGGAAAGGGGTGACAAGTGTGTCCAGGATGACTTAGTCACAGTGCAAAATCAACCCCATCTTGAGGGCCTTTGAAGATACGGCAGCTGGCTGCTGACTTCAAATCTGTGGCTGTTTCTCGAAGCCTCTGACTTGTGGCCCGACTGGTCGGTTTAGCTGAAAAGGCCGAGCGCCGGCATGCAGTGCTGGCTCTTCAGTGTGATAGTCCTAAACAGCCGGAAGTTGCGGTGAGGCAGAGTGGGGTGCTGGTGGCCTCCCAGCTGGACCCCCGCACACTCCACGCTGTCCCGCCCTGTGGCAGGAAGCCACATCCTCCTGGTGAGCCCTTCCTCCCGCTTTGTTCTCTTGGGTCAAACTTGAAAAAGAGAGAGATACCCCTTCTGGTCATCTGGGGGGCGGGGGTGGGGAGACCGAAAGGGGTGGAGGCAAGAATATATATGGAAAGACAGGATTGCAGAGACAGATGAAGTCCGGTGACGGCTGGCGGCTCTGTCTTGCGGCCGTCCGGCAGAAGGCCGGGAGGAGGGGAGCATAAACAGAGGCATCTGGTCCCCCAGCATGGAGCGGCGGGTCCGTGAACCGTGGCAGATGCAGCCTCAGCTGTGATTGGGCATGAGGCATCGGTGTCCAAGCCTGGGTCACGCGCAGGGCCCGTTTTCCCTGTGACAGTGTGGTGTCAAACTGCCATTCTTTCTTCCTGGGGCGGTTTTTTTTTCCTCTGAAATCTGCCAGCTCTCGGAAGCAGCATCGACTGGGCCCCCCGGGTTCACAGGCTGGAGGAAGCGGGCAGGGACAAGCCGTGAGTGACATCCAGAGAGGGACGCTGGAGGGCGAGCGGCAAAGCCAGGGGCAGGCAGGGAAAGACGGGGCAGAGAGAGAGGGCCTCTTGGGCAGAATGGAGTGTGGACGAGGCACATGTGAGCAGAATCTGCAGAAGGACATTTTCAGGCTTTGCCTGTGAGGTGTAAGCAGGCCCCCTGGGGAAAGACTGCAAGTGTTCTTTATCAAAACTTAAGGAGAAAATCCGTGGTGTCAAGTTTCTAAAAAAAAAAAAATCCATATATTCATGAAGGAAACCAAAAGAATCAGTATGTCTGAGTAAGAAACTCTGTGTTCTGGCAAAAATGTCACTTTGCTCTTCCAGCCCTTTGAGGTGTTTAATGGATATGACGGCCCTCACCCCAAGGTTTGTCTGCGGGGAGGCGGGGCCTCTGCCGCTAACAATTCTAAGACCTTTTTCCTCTTTGGGGTTTGCTCAGTTTCCCTCTCTCTCCTTAGGAAGGAGAGAATTGTTATTATTTTTTTTTTGTAAGATTATTTATTTATTTATTTGAGAGGGTAGGGGGAAGAGCAGAGCGGGACAAGCAAACTCTGAGCTGAGCGCAGAGCCCGACATGGGGTTTGATCTCACGACCCTGAGACCGTGACCTGAGCCGAAATCAAGAGTCTGACGCTTCACCGACTGCGCCACCCGGCGCCCCGGAAGGAGAGAATTATTGCTATAACTTGGTTTATTTAAAAAACAAGGCGACCAGGTTAGGTTACTTTTCATTTGTTTCTGAAAGCCCAGAGATGGGGGATGAGGAGACGTTGCCGCAGTCCGGCTCTCAGAGGAATATTTTTTATCTGTTGGTGGAGTCTGTGTTGGTGAAGGCCATGTGTCTCACGAACCTTCCATTCCATACTGGAAGCTTTTGTGTTTTGCTTTTCCTGTTCTCCCCCCCTTTTCTTTTCCCCTTTAGTGTCACGTCCCTTGTGGTGTTCCTTCTGGGTTTTTCTTATTTCCTCATCCAGCCAGGAGAGAATAATAAGACAGACATGTGTTAGAAACCTCTAGGCAAAAACGACTTCCCAGTTCTGGATGAGGAGACCCTGACAAACACCCTGGGGATGGGAATTCTTGAGGGGCCTCGTCTCAGAACCCCGGGGACGTGTGCTGGGGTCGTGCTTATAGTTGAAAAACAAACAAGCAAACAAACAAACGAAACTTACTCCTATTTCTTACTGTAGTCTGATTTCTTTTTTTTTTTTTTTAAGATTTTATTCATTTATTTGCCAGAGAGAGAGAGAGACAAAGGCAAAGGGAGAAGCAGGCTCCCCACTGAGCAGGGAGCCCAATGCGGGGCTCGATCCCAGGACCCTGGAGTCATGACCCGAGCCAAAGGCAGACGCTTAACTGACTGAGCCACCCAGGTGTGCCCGTAGTCTGATTTCTGTTTAGCCCAGATTGATTCCTTACAAGTGTGGATTCCTGGGCCCCCAAATCCTAGAATTTCCTGTCATGAGAGAACCTACCCCCTTTCCCTTCTTCCCGATTTTCTCTCTTTAGATACAGTCCTCTGCCCTCTGTCTTAGACTTTGTCTCCATATGTCTCCAGACCTACTCCAAAGTCCCGTCAGGCTCTTCAGCTCAAGGACGCTTTTCCCCATCTCTCTCTTCATCTCTGTGTTTCACACTCGCCCTCTGGTCCTGCTCTATCTCCTTCCCTGCTTCTCTCTTCGTTTCTAAGGGGCTGGGTCAGCTATTGGTACTCCCCTCTGCGCTTTTTCCCACTCAGACTCTTTGAAAACGGGACATGGGACAGTGCTCTGACACCGTAAACGTTTCTTGGTCTCCGAGTAGGAGAAAGCAAACAAATGCATGGGCTCGAATTGCACACGGATGAGCAGCACTATTTCTAACTGCTGTGCAATCAGGTGCAATCGGGTGCCTGAGCCATTTGTTTTCAGCTGAGTTTGTGCCTGTCCAGATGAGGGTTTTTATTTGCCCTGAGCGAACTCTCCTGGAGAAGACCATCTCTGCACTTCTTATCCCAGGGCGTATAATAAACAGCAAACTTGCACACGGCTGTTGGCGCAAGGTGCTTTCCCTCTGCGCACATCTGGCCCCTTGATACATTGTGACAGTGTTCCGGGACCAGCACGGAGCCTGCACGCGCTGCTCGGGATCTGTTCTCAAGTTGTTGCAGGGACCCCGCCGTATGATGACAATTAGGAGCTGTTAGTGTGCAGATGAGGCCCACGAGTGGCAGGTGGCAGGAACGGGCCTCAATTAACTAACAGGCACCAAATCCCTTCCTAATGAGGCTGGGCCACCCAGATGAGCCAGGAGGCATGTGTCAGTGACAGCAACAGAGGATTTGAACTGGATGGTGGGGGGGGGGGCGGGGTGGCTGGTCAACAGGTACCTGGCTCAGCCGTAGAAACAGCCCTTTTGGTTTTGCGGCTCAGCAAAACAGTGGCATGCAGGGTGGCGGGGTGCAGGGGTGCAGGGGTGCAGGGTGGGTTCAGTTTTGTACGTTGCATCTCCCTGGGTGGCCCCTGGGTCAGTTCAACTCCTAAGTGGGGAAGGGTGAAGAATGAGTCCATCTCCCAGGATAAGGGGTGCATGAGCTGTGGCTGGCCAGAGAGCAAGGTAATGACTGTCAGGAACTTAATAAAGGGCCATTGTCTTGAGTGGCATTTGAATTCCAAATCAGACACCGTAATAATAATGCTGCGAGCGTCACATCGGATTCTGTAGCTAAGGACCAGGTGCCGCGTCCCTTGCAAATCTTCTGGGGCTTTGTGTGGCTGCATCATCTGAATTTATACAGGACTGAAACTTGCCTGGCTTACTGAGAGCTTTTAAGAATTTAAAAAAAAAAAAAGAAGAAAAAACTTTCAGGAGCATGCAAAGGGTTAGCAGGGTGGCATTGCTAGAAGAATCTTGTGTTCCTCGGTTGCTCCGATCCCTTACCTTAAATGGCTCACCAGAAAGTTTTGAGGCTTACAGGAGCACAATCCATTGCTCTGGAGTGCGAATCTCCCTGGTTTTTCCGGCACCCGGAATGAATCAGGATCTCTTTCCAGCTGTGCTTTCATCGTTCTGCTGAGGAGTGAAGGACTGTGTTTTCCTGGGGCCACAGCTTGTGTCCCAGGAGTCTCGAAAGGGGCCTTTGTGTGTGCACACTTCCCTAATCACAAAGCGAGATTCTGGAGGGTGGGTGAGAACTGTGTTTGAAACCGGTTATTTGCAATTCTTCCCTCCTCTTTTCATCTCTTGCAGCACAAAAGTAGTGTTAAAAAGGGGATGACTCCTTCGAAGTCAGGCCCAGGAGCAGAATTGGGGATGTGGCCGCCCCTTTGTCCACGTCTGACAGTGTTTGGCTAATTTTATGAACCATATGTGCCGGGCTGCAGAGCCCAGAGACAATGGGGTAAACCAAGAACCCACCCGGGACCATCGCACATTTCCCTCCTACTGTCGTTTCTGATCCAAATAGTATTCAATCGAACATTTTTCTTCTTTCTCTAGTTTTGTTGTTATAACGGCATACGTCTCAAAAGAGGATTCTCCTTTGAAAAGGGGGGAGTTTTTCAACCTCTATACATCCAGTCAGTTTTAACTTTATGTGTTTGCGGCTCTGTGACTTGGACAACTGAAGGTCCTGTTTAAAGTCTGTGGCATAGGTTTGCATTCGTGGTCCTGAGTGTCACGCCCTCACGTCCTCACCACATCTCCTGGGTGGCTGTTGGGTTATAAGCAAGAAGATGGTAGACATTATATTTTCTTTCTCCTTTCCTCCTCTCTTCCTCTGTCTCATTCTCTTTCTTTGGGGCAAGACCCAGCTCCAAAACCACTTCCGGTCAAATAAATCTTTGCTCTCCCAGAAGCTCTGTAGGAAATGAAAGCTCTCCTTCTGAGCGACATCGAATGTCTTCCAAAGCAACGTGAGACATGTCCTGCCGTGTCTGTTCTGACTTCTCTTCGGCCCCCCATGCTTCTCCCATCTCGTACTGCCCTTGCATCATCCCTGTGAGAGGGCCGGGGGTTGGGCAGGTATTCTTACGTGTACCCAATTTATGGAGGAGAAAAGCAAGCCGCAGACAAGGCTCAGCAATTTGCTTAAAGCTTCACAGCTCATTTTTAGAATCCCGATGTTTTCATTCGGATTCCTCTAGAAGCTGACTTGGAGACAAAGCTTTGAGGCAAACAGTTTATTTGGGAGATGATCCGGGAAATGCTGCAGGAGAATGGGGACTGGGGATGGGGAAAGAGAAGGAAGCCAATTAAAAATGCCTTATTCAGTGAGTTACCGCAGAGAGGGGCAGGTGGGGGGACCAGTGAACCCTCTTGGGGGCAGAGAAGAAGTCCCCAGAGTTATTCCAACCCCAAAGTCTTCATTGGTTGAAACTGCTTCTGGGACATCATGCTCTGGTCAATGCAGGTCAAGTGTGGCCTCAAGGCCAGAAAAAGCCTTCTATTAAAGGAGCCGTCTTTGGAGGAATCTTCAGAATAGGGAAATTGCCTTCTGGATTCCTTGCCTCGTTTTGAGAGGCAGAGGGAGAGGGAGAGAGAGAATCTCAAGCAGATTCTGCACTCAGCATGGAGTCCGACTTGGGGCTCGATCTCACAACCCTGAGATCACATCCTGAGTCGGACGTTTAACCGACTGCGCCCCCCTCCCAGGCTCCCCTTTGACACATTTTCTTAGTATGATACGCAATGCTTAAGAAGAGACACTGCATTCCAACACCCCTAAACTTTGACTTTGATGAATGAATAAATCCAGATAATTTTCGTTACCCATGTTTGTGGACAGAACCAGTGGTATGGCCTATGGGGTTCCTCGTGTAACATTAGTTAACTTTCCATGGATGGATGGATTTAATTAGAATCGTAAGTTTTAGCACTGGAGGGGAACTCAAAAAATGCCTGGCTCTGAAATAAGACAGGGTTTACCATCATTTTACAGATGATGCTCTGAAAACTAGAAAAGTTACCTCTTGAGTGCCCATTGCAGAAGGTGTCCCTATGTCATTATGTCCATATTCCCAGGTTCGCACAGCTGAGCCAATGGAAATTTCCTGTCAAATGCCCAAGCTATCCTTAGGTTTGTTTTCTCCTCTACCTCTTAGGTTCTGTGTTTGCTCCCTTCTCTTGCCCTCTGAACCCTAACTTGATTGATCTAGAACTCAATAACCAAAGACTCCCAAGCTAAAATTTCCTTTCAGCCAGAGGTATGCAGTGAAGGTTTAATGTTGCCTTTCCATGGGTGGGAGTAGAGAGACCCCAGATTTTTAGCATTTACTCATTTCTGTGGTGCAAATACTCCTACCATGGATTTTTTTTTTTTTTTTTTGAGCCTCTCACCGAATGCCCCTAAGTCCGGAGTTGGGAAGAGATGCTCACAACTGGTGCTGGTGCAAGCCAAGTCCACGTACCACCACCCCAGTCCCCAAAGAGCTGAACCGGCTACCTCACTGGGGAATCTCCCAGCCCCAAATATCTGCCAGCCCCCAACCCCCCACCATCCAAATCTACGTCCCTGTGACCTCACCAACCCCAGTCCCCCATTCTCTCCAGCACTTCTAGATGGGGACTTGGTCCCTTCCAAGTGTCCACCTAGGTAGGACAGCTGCCTGGGGAAGGGGAAGCGAGGGAGGCGTTGTCCACTTCCCTCTCACCGCGTGGTGACTGACGGGTCTGCAGGTCAGGTTTGTGTCTTTCAGCCTATTAGGTTCTGCAGGGTTGCCTCGACCTCCCTCCGAATCTTTCTGCAAGGGATGTCTTTGTTCATACAAAGTTCATACAACTCTGGGACAGGAGTAGGATGAAAAGCTGACACAGCTCATATTTTGTACCTACTTATGCTTGCTCAGTTATAGCCAGGACCATGCCCAGGACTCCTCCTCAAGGCAGCCTTCTGTGATGCCCCCCAGGGTAGATTTCTCTGTTGTTGCTGTTCACAGCCCCGGGTTCTTTTCCATGGGAGCCCTTGGCTCATTCTTTAATGTGATTACTTAATTGTCCCTCTCCTGCACTAAGTCCTGTGAGAGAAGAATCTGTCCATTTTGGCTGCCTGTGGTGTCCCCAGTCCCCAGCACAGTGCCTGGCACATAGTATCAATGGATGTTCGTGTCATGCCAGAGGGTTTCTGGCTCTGGTAGTTTTGAAAAGCTCTGGAGGTGATTCTCATGGGCAGCCATGGATGAGAACCACCATTCTTCAGGAAGGGGCCTGAGGAGTCTTGAAGAGAGTGCTTTTCAAACTTATTGCATCTTGCCACCCTGACGCCAAGACAGCACCCCAGAACAGAGTCTCTGAGGTGGGACCCACACATTAGTAATTTTAAAACTTCTGTAGGTGATTCCAAGGTGCAGACAAAGTTGAGAACCACTGCTAAACATCCTGTTTCCCTTCAGCTTCCGCGTCTCTCCCACTGTGGTCGATTAGATCAGAAATCTGCTGTTGAGAAATATTAGCCCTTCCCCCACCTCCACGGTCACCCAGCCCCCCTGGCGGTAGGTGTGGCAATGGAGGTGGCCTTGGAACTTTGGCCATGGGATGTTGGTGGACCTGAAGCAATCGAGGGCCTTGAAAAGCCCTTGCAAGATTGGGTTTGCCCCCTTGTGCTTTTATGAACAGTAAACAAACAAACAAACAAAAAACAACCCATGCAGAACAATAGTAAAAATGGTAACACTAGTAAGAAGAACTTGTGTGGCCAGCCTGTGGGTTCAAGGAGGCTGAGGGACAGAGGGACACATGGAGCAGAGCTGCTTCCGCTGAGCACCAGACCTGCCCTGGGACACAGAGTCACCCCAGCTGCTTCTGCCCGAGACTTAGCCGCCCAGGCGAGCCAGCCCAGATCACCAACCCCAACCTTCCCAGAGACCGGCAGGCACGTAGGTGATAATAAATGACTGGTGTTCAAAGCCACTGAGTTCTTAGTTCACTACACAGCAGCAGCAAACCGATACACTCACTTGTCCACAATAGTTTGCAAATTCACCAAGGGCAGAACATCTATGACCTTAGTTTCTTCACTGCTTCTCCAGGAAAATCTCCAGAAAAAGAAAGGTGACCAATAGGCAGACTTTCAACTGGTTTATAAAGTTACACTCTATATGCATCCCATGTCGTTTGGGTTGATCTCCCTCAGTTAAGTTTACCGCTGGGGCCTGTGTGACCTCGGGGCGGAGGATTGGAGGATTACAGAATCACACTCTCCAAGTGAGAGAAGACCGTGATCACAGCGCTGCTTCACGTAATCAGAGTTCTCCAGGGTCATCGATATGGCCTCAAGGTGCTGAAAAAGTCAGCCTCCCTTCTTCCTATTGGCACTAATTGCTCATATGTTCATACTTTACCCCTTTCCCAAACTTAAGGGCATGGTTTAAGAGGATGTTCATTCATCTTGTTGCAGTACATTTATCTGAAAATTGTCAACAAATGAGATATTTTAAATGTCACCATAAGCCAGAAAATATCAATAAGTCCTTGTCCCCAAATATGAGTAGAATGAAATGAAAGGCTGGAAGTCACATACGGATGCTTTTCTCCTTACCTCCCTGGTGACCTCGATGTACAAAGTCCTTCGCATCTCCACTGTGAGCCCCAGACTAAAGGGAGGTATTCTCATGTCCTATGGGAGCTTGGGCTTGGTCTTTGCAGTGTCATTTTGTGTTGAAGTAGTGTCCCCCGGACAAACTGGCTACCCATATCTCAGCTCCCTAATGGGGTAACCCCAACTTGGGGTCTAGCCAAGGAAGAGTTCTGGGGTGGGATGCCATGAACTCCCTGAGGTTGGAGGCAAAAGCATGTGCACGCACGCACACGTGAGCACTATTTTGTGGAGGAGGTGCATAGTTTTCATTAGATTCGTAAAAGAGATCAGTGGCTTCCTAACTGGTGAAGACCCATCACCCTAGTGGCAAGTCCAGTGCAAAGGAGAATCTTACCCTCCAAGCAATTAATTATCCTCCAACTTCTATAATTCCAGGGGCTCTAAGGAATGAGCATGATAGTGGTAGTAGCATTTACCGGGTATGACTGTGTGCTGGGCATTCTTAGTGCTGCATGTGTTATGCCTGAGTTAATGCCATTTTACGGATGGGCCTTGTGAGGTTTAGAGCTGAGGACTGTCTGACTTGAAGCTCAAGCTCTTAACCATCGTGCATTGAGCCTCCTGCGGAGGAGCCTCAGAACACACGTTGCTGGCCCCCAAAGAGTCACACAGCCAACTGAAACACAGCAACAACTTGCAACCTAAATGCCAAACCCCCTTATTCGATTGCATTTCCCCAAATAAGAGGGGAAAGGAATTGGCCAGAAGGACTCCATAGTTCCACGGGTTTTTGTTCTGAGAACATCAATGTCCTGTCCATTTGTGAACCTGGAATTTGGGAGGAGGATCTCCCATGGTGACACTCAGATACTCCATCGTGAAAGACCCTGCTGTGTAGGGAAAAGTCCAGCACTGTGTAGCCACCTCCCTTCCTGGAAGGTGCTCTCTGAACTGCTCCTGTCTGCACTGGCCACATGTCAGTCTCAGGTAACTACCTGCCGGGGTCCCCCCGCACCCCCCCCCAAGTTTCAGCCTCTGTAGCTGCTGCCTCTTGTGCTCCTTTCCCAGCCCTTCCAGTGTTTTCTCTCGTCCCCTCTTGACATTGCCATCCTGATTTCTCCCTTGGCGTAGACCCAGCTTCCAAGTGCTCTTTGGAGTCAAGAACTGCACGCAGAACCTGGGCCCCTCGCCAAACAAATCTCCCGCCCTTGCACTTCTGGTGGATTCTGTCTCCTGCTCTTTTATACTGCTCCAGCTACAGCAGGAGGTCATCTCAAAGTCCTCTTTGGAAAGAGATTGGTGTAAATAAATTCAACAAGTAAGTGAAAATAATCCCGGGCTGTTGTTTATGGCTCTGTGACCACTTTGCTCTTGTTCTTGGTCTCTTGGGGCCTATGTCACCCCCAAATTCCAGAGGAGGTTTCCTCTTGTCCCCGCAGCTGCAAAACATCTTTCAAAGGTGTGGGATATGGAACACTTTTAAATAAGGCTTCTCAAGCTATGCCCTTAGGAAACCAAAATTCGTTCCTTCAGTCCATCAGTCAATCAACAAACATTAATCGATCCTTCAGTCCATCAGTCAGTCAACAAACATTAATCGAGTACCTGCTATGCGCCAGGCACCATGACAGGCTTCGGGAGTAAAGAGGAGTCTAAGAGGTAATTCAGGCCCTCAGAGGATTTCCAATCTGGTTGGGGAAATGTCCCTTCCTCTGGGGTTCACCCTCCTACTGAGCCTGCTAAAGAGCATGTGGGTTAGCGACACATAGAACTCATGTGCTGCTTGCTTCTGACACGTATCAATTGAGTTAACTTGGCCAAGTCACTTCATCTCTTTGAACCCAGCTTTCTCATCTAGTAAGTAAGGGGCTAGAACTTACTTCAGAGACACATGGACCCCGTGCGCGCAAAGCTCTTGTCACCATAGCACACACAGTGGCTGACTAAGGATGACCAATGTCCCATGAGCCTCTCCTCTCTGCCAGTGTCTGTTTCCTTAGCTTCGGGGACTCCGTGCTCTCTCTCTCATGTTCTCTCTCTCAAATAAATAAATAAATACATCTTAAAAAAAAAGAATAATGCTTCCTATTTTAAAGCCATTAATTTAGGTGCATTTTAGCAACTTCTGCCCCCATCCCAAGTAAAAAAAAACAAACCCACAAAAAACACCCCATAACTATTATAGCAACTCTCTAAGGGTTGTAAGTATGTGTTTTCAATGGCCGTTACGATCCTGTTTCTACTCCCTCCCTCCTCACCCTCTTCCTTCACTCACAGGCACCCCCAAGTTTTCCTGTCACCATTAAGCTGTGGATTCCCAAATTTTCCAAAGCTTTCCAAAGACCAGATGAATGCACTTCATTACAGAACTTATATACTAGAAGGCTAGGAACCTGGGGGACACATATGGTTTTAGGGATGCCTGTGGGTGCTTAGGGGTGTGATGTCCAGCGCCTTGCATGTGGTCCGGTGCCCCCCCCACAGCTTTCTGGGGAGGGTGTGCGTTTCCCCAGCATTGAGGGGCAGGCCCTGTGTCTGCCCACATCAGCATGGACCGTTGGGTGGTTTCCGCACTTGCTCTTGGTTGGACTAACTTCGGGGTCGGAGGGGGGAGTGGACATGGATACACGGTGTTAGTAGGGAGGTTTGTGCAGGGAAGAACTGGGGAGTGGTGGGGAAAGGAGAAAGCTCAGCTGTCTGCTCCTTCCACTTTAGGGGCACTCCTCAGATCCCAGAGCACGGAGGCCACATCCAGGTCAGTGTGGGATGTCTGGCTCATGAGTAAAGACTGCTCTGTTGTCTCCTCTAAGGCACCCCAGAGGGCAGCCAGGGACCATGTCTCTGTGGCCCCCATGACAAGGGCAGGCAAGGGCACTCACAGCCCTCTCCCCTCATTAAATTCGGTAGCTACAGGGCCCGGTGCTTCCCCTTTTTGGAGTGGCCTGATGAAGCTTCTGGGCCACTCCTCAGAATCATGTTTCCAAATGCATGAAATAAAAATACTCAGGATGACAAAGGAAGCCAAGTCTATTGAAATACAGGGCTGAAATATTTTGAAAAGCCACATCTATGATATATAATTATGTATTTCTTTAAAAACACACATTAAATGAGATCCAGTGGCAAGTCTCATATGCTTGTGATTTTGAAATAGGGACATGTAAACAGGATGTTGAGAGATTTCCAACAACCACAACATGACTTGAATCCATCAGCAATTTTGATTGGTGGCAGAAATGCCTATGGTTTGTGCCCTACATTTGTAATCAAATTCAAAATTTCAGTTAAGGGTTAGTGCAAATGAAGATGTCATTTCTCCCCAGCTAAGTTCGTGCAGCCAAGTGTAAGCACGCCTGCTGAAGACCTATGAGCTTGTTACAGGTCAGATTGTGTGCTCCCAAGTTAATATGTTGAAGTCCTATCTCCCAGGCCCTCAGAATGTGATTTTTTTTTTTTTTTTTGAGAGAGAGAGATTTTAGAGAGAACAATTGTTGTGTAAGGTACTTACTTTATGGTACTTTGTTACTGCATCCCTAGCAAATCCATGCATGGACTTAGGGTGCAGGGAGTCAAGGTTTTAGCTCTAGAGCACAAGAGCTGGGTTCCAATCCCTTCCCCATGCTCACCAGCTGCACAAGTCCAGAAAAGTATCACCTCTCTGGGTCTCAGTTTCCCCGTTACACCATGGGGACAGCCAGAACACCTGTCTCGGGGCTGCCAGGAGGCTGGGCTGTGTGGCAAAGGGCTTCACAAGTGGTAAAAGCACTATGTGTACGCTCCTTGTTTAATCACCAAGGGGAGTTTTCTCCTTAAGTTTTGAGAAAGACTGAAAGTGGAATCCATCCTTTTAAATGCCCCTGCCCCCCAATTTTCTGCCCAAGAAATTTGGTTTCATCACGGATGTCGTCTTTCCTTCCACCCCAAACCTCTCTCGTTTAGGTGTGCAATCAATTCCGGGGAAGACCACGCTCACCACAGTTTTTAAACAACATCTGCGAGGCCGTTGTGAAATTCTTGGCACCAAAACAGAGACATTGTGCTTAATTGCTGGGCAGTGGCATGATTCTGACACGTACAATCCCTGGTTCAACATCGCCGCTAGCCAAAAGTCACCCGCGAAACACGTTTTCTTAAACATGACTGATCAATTGTTACCTTCCAGCTTCTGCTGCTAATTAGACAACATGAGTCAAAGTTAATTTGGTGGAAAACATTTTTCAACTTAATGACATTTATGGGCAATTAGGCACGTGTGGAAGGGACGCACATTTCCATGTCAGCCTATTTCCCGGGCTTAATAAGAATCTCCTCTTTCCCGGGTGCAGATTTCTCAGTCTCTGAGGAATATGTTAGGTACAGACTCGGTGGGTCCCCTTGTTATGCTAGAAACCAGCAATTGTTTGCACGAAACAAGCTACCACACGGTAATGAGGTGGCAGACGGAGTGAGGCTCAGTGAAGGCTTTTGTGTTGTTTAGACCCGTGTCTCACAGCAAGAAGTTGTGAGCCGTGTGCATGGCGAAAACCACGGCCCCAGGCTCCCGTGGCAGATCAACATGGGCCAAGTTCATACTTCTCAGCCCATTGTCAGAAATGGCTTCTGTTATCGATAGATAATATCAACCTGTTTGAAAAGCAGCTAACCACATAAGACACAGCATTCCTAATTTTTAAGACGATGTGCCTTTGCCGCTGGGTCTTTTTTTTAGGTCAGCAAACCATTCTCGATGGGTCATTTTGTCGTCATGGATTGACACAACCCCTCGCCTGCACCCCTCACGTGGAAATCCATCCAGCGTGGGCAGGAGCTGAGAAGCAACGGCCGTGGTACTCGGCTGCTTCTGTCCGGGCTCTGCTCCTGGACCCTGTGGGGCCCTCCTGCACCTGCCTCAGCCAGCATCCACTCTCACCTGGCTCTATCTTCTCTCCAGGAAAGGCTTTAATTAAATTCACATGAACATTCAAGTTCTTTTCCTTTGGAAGGGGAGAGTCTTATTTATGTGTACACACACATACACACACACACAGGTAGTAAATGGTGGTGATTCCTTCCCGCTGGCAGGATGGTTTGTGGGCATAAAGAGCCAAGTGTGAAGGAGAGTGTACCATTCTGGTAATTCCAACGCAACCCAGTGGGCTAGGGTGCTGAGTCGGCCCTTCTCACAGTTAACCAAATTCCCACCCCAGGAGCTAAATGTCTTCCCGAGGGGGCCAGGAATTCGCAGTTCTATAAAACCGGGACTACCAGATGCCCCTGTTGCCCCCAAGATTGGTAAAATTCTCATGCTTCACTTAAATATTTAAAATTTTTAATTTTGTTTAGTGTACAACATACATAGACATTGTATATCTAAACATTAAAAAAAATTTTTTTCCGGGTGGTTGAAGGGTGGATAAGACTTTCTGTAACAACCTATAATGATAACTTTGGAGAAGGTTTACTCTATACTTCAGTTGTTACAAACTAAGGTAAAACAAAACAGAATGAAACCCTCTAAAATATTATACTAGTAATATTTTAATATATAAATATTATATAAGTATATATGTCAGCTATAAATAATATTAAAATGAGAGGAAGGTACAAAATAAAATACTGATCAGGTTAGAACTTTTAAAATCGGGGGCGCCTGCGTGGCCCAGTTGGTTAAGGGTCTGCCTTCGGCTCAGGTCATGATCTTGGGGTCCTGGCATCGAGCCCCGTGTGGGGCTCCCTGCTCAGCGGGGCATCTGCTTCTCCCTCTCCCTCTGCCTGCCACTCTGCCTACTTGTGCTCTGTCTCTATCAAATAAATAAATCAAATCTTAAAAAAAAAAACAACTTTTAAAATCCACCAAATAAATAGCACTCTCTTTTCATAAAACTTTCCAGGAGACCTATGTGGTTTTTTGCTAGCCTGCATTTCAATGGAGAAAATTACAATTTAATTAGACCCAAGTGTCCCCAAGAACCAATGCGGTAAAGAGACCCACCCCATCCCAGGAGGGAAGTCCGCCAGAAACCCTTGGGGAGGTCTTGGTGGGCGCTGCCGACCAGAATCTATGCTTTGGAGGAGTGGGCAATGCTGAGTTAGGCCTCCAGGTACCCCCTGGAGCAGCTGCTAGGGGCTGCCAGAGAAAGGACTTTTCCGTGGAAAATGTCCTTGTGTGGTGTCTCCTCTAGATTGCCAGGAGCTTGGTCGAACCCTTGCAGGCTGTCTGGTTGGGGCAAATTCCTATTCACATCTCTTTCTTCATCTGCAAAATGAAGATAAAAGTTGTACCGACACAGTATTGTTGGGATGGAGGTTATATGAGCTTGCATATGAAAACTGCTTCCAAAGGTGCCCGGCACATCATGGTGGCAGTAGTAGAAATAGCAATAATAATAATAATAATAATAATAATAATAATAATAATAATGCTTACAATAGTGCTAAAGGTTAGCTCTTGTTAGTAGTGTGCAGACATTAGCTGTGCTAAGAATGCCAAATGGGGGAATTAGGAGAGCCCAATTTGAGTCCTGGCTAGCTGCTCCATGTTCACTAAAAGCCACAGAACTGCCTTGAGCTTCAGTCTCCCATCTATAAAATGGAGCTAATGATACCAGCCTCGCAAAGTTGTTGCAACAGAAGAGTGCATACTGACGGCCGGGTGGAGCTGACCTGCCTTAGAGCCAGGGGTCAAGAGAGAAGGGCAGATCTAACGTGGCTTCTCCTTCAGACTTGGCGCTGACTGCAGCCTCCTCTGGGCTTTGCCCTGGACCACACGCTGTTCTCCTGGCTTCCCAACCCTCCCCCACCAGCTCCTCGGTCACATCACAACATGCCTAACTGGTGTCCTTCTCTGCAGGATCCTGCTTCCAGCCAGGTGACAGCAAAATAATCCAGCCATACGTCTTGCTAATGGGGATTAGGGTGCTAATGGGGTCTCCCTCTGGGTTGACATATGTACTTGTGCAGAGGGGCCTTCTGGAGATGATGCTTTTGCCAGAGAAATGACTCTCATGGACGGAGTTTACAGGCAATGGGAGGGACCCCTGCAGTGTGGTCACTTACATGCTCCGTCACACCCGTTTACCTCAACATAAAAATCCGGCCCGAACTCTTCCAACAGACCCATTCTTCTACTCCATTCCCCACTCACAAAACTCAGAAAACTTTTCTTGGAGGACAAAAAAAAAAAACAAACAAAAACGAAAACAAAAAAACAACTCTTAATGAATTAATCAATTCATCCAACATTTCCTGAGCACCTTGTAAAACCATAATGATAATTATCACTTACTAAGCACCTACCACGTACCGAAACGCATACTCGCTGCTTTATGTATATTACTTCATTCAATTTCACAACCACCTTAGGAGTGAAGAGATAAGTTTTTTTTTAAATTGTGGTAAAATACACATAACATTTACCATCTTGACCATTTTTAAGGGTACAACTCATTAACATGGAGTGCATTCACACTACGGTGTGAGCATCACCACCATCCATCCACAGAGCTCTGTGCGTCTTCCAAAACGGAAACTCTGTCTCCATTAAACACTAACTCCCCATTCTCCTTCCCCTGCAGCCCCTGGCTACCACCATTTTACTTTCTGTCTTTATGAATCTGATTAGATCTGATTAGTCTAGGTGCCTCCTATAAGAGGAATCATGCAGTATTTTGTGTCTGGCTTATTTCACTTCACATCATGTCCTTAAGGTTCATCCATCTTGTAGCATGTGTCAGGATTCCCTTCTTTTTAAAGGCTGAATAATATAATATAATATAATATAATATAATATAATATAATATAATATAATATAAATTTCTTGTTTATCCATTCACCCATGGATTGATACTTGGGTTGCTTCCACCATTTGGCTACCATAAATAATGCTGTTATGAACATGGGTGTACAAATATCTCTTCGGAGCCCTGCTTTCAATTCTTTGGGGGATACACACAGAATTGGAACTGCTGGATCATATGGAAACTCTTATTTTTTTGTTAAAGATTTTATTTATTTATTTGAGAGAGAAAGAGAGAGCATGAGAGGGGGGAGGATCAGAGGGAGAAGCAGACTCCCCGCTGAGCAGGGAGCCCGATGTGGGACTCGATCCCAGGACTCCAGGATCATGACCTGAGCTGAAGCAGTCGCTTAACCAACTGAGCCACCCAGGCACCCGGAAACTCTTAATTCTGATTTTTTTTAAGAAACTGCCAACTTTTCCACAGCAGCGGCACCATTTTTACATTCCCTCCCACAGGGCACAAGGATTCCCATTTTTCCACATCCTCGCTCGGGCTTGCTATATTTTGTTTTGTTTTTTGATAGTAGCCCTTCTAGTGGGCATGGAGGAGCAAACGTTTGATCGGATGCTGTACAGTAGTCTCGTCCTTAGGATACAGTGAAGCATTTACCGAGGCTGCTATACTAATACGTTTGATGCAGAGAACAATAAGGAACCGCACGCGATAAAGGGCTGGGTCGGATCTAGAGGACGGGAGCAGGGGACCAGAGGGAATGCCTGTGAGTGGTCGCGGGACCCAGGGCAGGCTCTGTGGGAAGGATGGGCTGAAGCTCATCAGAAGGCTGGGGAATGTGCTCTAGCAGCAGAAACAAAGGTCCACGGTGGAAATCAGCCCAGCAACTCAACTAAGAGTTAGGACCAAGAGGACCACAGGGTGTGTGTGGCTAGACAACCCATCTGCTCCCTCACTTTCTTGAGAGAGTCCAGTACTTGTTAAGACTCTGATAACAGCAGAAACCTTTGGTCATTCAATTCCTGGTGAAGAGGGAGGATTCAGACACTCTTTTTAGCCCAATAAGGAATCAGAGGGATGGCAGCAAGGGGTTCATCTTAGCACCATGACACTCCATGGGAGTGGGAGATGGAGCTGAGCCTGAGGGAGGGTGTCAGCTTCTCTACAGGTTGGGAGGGGGCGCAGCAGAAGCAGCAATGGGAGATTGTCTCCACACAGGACTGATAAAAAAATACAGCATGTCCATAAAGTCTGAAAGTGTAGAAAATACTCTTACGATCGTTTATTTTCCAGATTGAAGATGTCTCTGATGACATCATACATAGTCAACTATGTTTCTGGACTACAGACACCATGTATATGGAGGCCAATACGGGAATCAGATTTCTCACTGTGGGAGAAGGGCATTACGTGTGTGAAAAGAGAAACCGAGAAGAAGCCCTTTGATGTTGGGCGGCATTTGGGGCTATCGGTGTGAAGTCAGCCTAAACACATATAAATATATCCTAGCTCTGTCCACTGAGAGGGCTACTCAGTAAAAGACAAGACATTTAGTGCTCGGATCTTGGCTCCTAAAATCCTAACTACAAGGAACCCTCGCTCCTTGGGGAAATGGCTGATTCCAAGGCTGGGGCAGGTCACATGCATGGTGTGCCAGAAAGTAAAGAAGGGCCCAAGGGTGATGGGAACATGTCAAGAGAACCCAGGAACGAGTGTGAAGAGTTCCTCCTGGCTCAACCTGGGAAAATTCGGGCCTAACAGTAAATAAGAATAGTAGTTTATCATAACCTATTAAACAAAATAAGAACCCACAAGTTCTTTTTTTTTTTTTAAGCTTTATTTATTTATTTTGGAGAGACAGAGGAGGGGAGGGGCAGAGGGGGAGAGAGAATCCCAGGCAGACTCCCCGATGAGCTCAGAGCCCCACATGGGTCTCGATCCCAGGACCCTGAGATCATGACCTGAGCCAAAATCAAGAGTCAGACGCTTAACCGACTGAGCCACCCAGGTACCCCAGGAACCCACAAGTTCTTACTGATCTATATAAAAAGATGAATAAATCAATGGAAAAAGTAAAAGCTTTCCCTTAAAGTAGAATTCCAACTAACAAATACAGAAGGGATGATGAAATCAGAAAATCAACTGGCAACCATCCTAGTAATTATTAATCTAACGAAGAAACATCGATGGGTGTTAAAAACAGTGAGTGAAAGTTTGATGGGGAATGGGATATTTGCATAGTCACAGAGTACCTCCCTACAATATATCTTATTAATTACAAAAGGGGAAAAAGTAACTTTCCAGGGGAGACACATGGAACACATCATCTTAATCATCTGATTTATGTTGAAATCAGGAGTATTGGGGTAAATTAAAGTCATGTACCACTTGGCCAGAGGCAGCAGGAAGAACCCAGAATTACTTCTGTGATGTTTCTGTCAGAGATACATAGCCTGAATCTAATAATGAGGATTCATCTCAAAAACACTGAGGGACATTCTACAAAATAACTGGCCCATAATCTTCCTGAAAGACAGGAACTGTTCCTGATCAAAGGAAACTAAAGAGATATGACAATTGAGTTCGATGAGTAATCCTGGACAGGGTCCTTTTGCTAGAAAGGACATTATTGAGACAACTGGAGTGATTTGAATGGCCTTTGAGGATTCAAGGGTAGTATGGGTCAGTGTTAATTTCCTCATTTTGATGGTTGTATTTGGATTATGACAGAGAGTGTCTTGGTTTGTAGGAAATAGACACTAAAGTATTTTAGGGTGATGGGGTATCATATAATATGTCAGCAATTTATTCACAAGTAAATTAGGAAAGAAAATTCTCTGTAGCATTCTTGCAACTTTCCTATGATTTTGAAATACTTTTAAAATACAAGGAAAAATATTTTTGAAATCTACAAGTTAACACCCAACATCAAAATGTGGGCCCCAGTCGGTAATCAGTAATGGATCAAGCAAGCTAAGGCACATCCCCTAGAGAATCTCCCGGAGGAGGCACATCCCCTGGAGAGCGAGTGACCTATTAGTGTTCCGACATTGAAGGACATCCCTCCTCTGCTTCATTTCCCATGTTGGATACCTTTTCCCAACAAGGGGCATAGTTTTCTTTTCTTCCTTTTAAAGTGAATGACTGTTCGGTGTCGCCTGAGAGTCCAGAACTGAGGCTGTGTCCCTGGAGCAGGTAGACTGGGGAAAATACTACTCAAAGCCGAAATAAAAGACAGTGTATAGAGGGCGCCTGGGTGGCTCAGTTGGTTAAGTGACTGCCTTCGGCTCAGGTCATGATCCTGGAGTCCCAGGATCGAGTCCCACATCGGGCTCCCTGCTCGGCAGGGAGTCTGCTTCTCCCTCTGACCCTCCCCTGTCTCATGCTCTCTCTCTCTCTCTATCTCATTCTCTCTCTCAAATAAATAAATAAAATCTTAAAAAAAAAAAGACAGTGTGTAGAGTCCATGAAGTTCAACACATTTTCCTAGATAACAGCAAGATTGTTTGATTATGGAATGTTGCTCTCCTCCCATTGACTAGGGTCAAGTATTATGAAAGGTTTTTTGGAGGAAGGCAGAGGAAATCAGACTTGACAGAGCAAACATGGGAGGTCACTCCTGACTCCTGAATCAGGTTCAACATACTGATAATGGCACTGGGAGGGATTAAGAAGCCTGGCTCAGAGCAGTCAGCTAGGCTAACCCTTTATTTCGTGGGGGGGGGGGGGGGTTAGGCATTATAAGATTATTTGGATTAAACCCACGTGGATTCAGAATGAATGAATGAATGGCTTTGGTTTGTTGTGAGAATTCAATGAATTAACACATGTAAAATCATAGCTCGGTGCCTTGAACAATAAATGCTGGCTAAACAAACACATAACAAGCCCCTAAACAAGAGCAGGGCATATGGGAAACAGCTTCCCCCCAATGCCTTAAAAACCTTCCCTAACATCTGAGTCTGAAGGCATGGCACTGGCCACCCTTCTCCACCAAACAAGCAGGGTGACCTCTTTATTTTATTTTATTTGCAATGGTGCTTTCTCCCAGAGGAGTCCCAGGGTTCTTTACAAACTTTAAATTACCCAAGGGGGAACGAATCCTCACAAGCAAGAAAGCAAAATAAAGCTCCTCAACCAAAATAAAATTCCCTCCGTCTCTCTGGGTCCCCAAGCGCCAACCCCCCTCACCTAAAATAACCCGGGCCAGCTTTCCCCACGCCCGCCCAGCTGTGGCCTCTGCCAGCCAGATGGCTCTCCTGCGATCCGTGATCCGCGGACCCACTGCCTTTGGCTAATGAACGTCGCGCCCTTTAATCAGGAGGGTTTCTTTGCAGAACTCCAGCAAGGTGCTAGTGGTCCTCCCTCTCTGGTTGTTAATGACCGCTCTCGGACACCAACCGCTTTAGAATTCAAATCCATCCTGCTCTCAGGGAACACGGATTCTCCTGCCACAGCGTTCGATCCGGATGAAGGCTTCTTGACGCTTGGATCTGCTGTGATCACACGCAGTGTTTGTGGTGATTGGTCTCCTGGGAGAAGCAGCTCCCCCGATGATACACCTCCCGCAGATAAACCTGACTTTGCTGAGCCCGGAGTTCTAGACAGAGGGGTTGCTGTTCCGCCTGTGCTCGAAGTACTATAAATAGGGATGAAACAAAATGCCAGCTTCCAGATTACGAACGGGTATCCGAGGAGCCCCAGAACCTCCTGGATTTGCAAGCCACTGGCCAGTAAGGGGCGCTGTTGATTGAGAGACTGGCTGGAAACCGGGAAGAGAAGTGACCCGCGGATGTTTTTTGTGGGTTCTCTGGCCCTTAGAGGTCTCCCTCTCCGGGGGTAGGGACGATCTGCTTAGAGCTGGGAAACTCAAACAAGTGGTTTCAACCTCAGCAGCCTCAGTGCTGTGCGTGTCTGGACCGACAGCAGTCCCCGCGGCTGGTTGCCCTGCCGAGTCTTCTCTGGCCGCCCCTCCCCTTTCTCCCTCTCCATCCTCGACAGCTGGGGGCTCCGGACCAGCCACAGGCCGGCTTGCTGGGATCGCTGGGGCTGTAAACTTCAGCCCGCGCGCACGGTGCATTTACCTTGCCTGCTGCTGGACGTTTATTGACCTCTCAGGACAATCGCCGCCCGAATCTAGCTCTTTCTTGTACCGGCGGCCGGAGCCCCCCACGCTGAAACCTACCAAGCACTTCGCTGGGCCGACGGCTAAGATTGTTGACTCAAGCCCTCAAACTAGGGAGGGAGAAAGAAAAAAAAGAGAGAAAAGAATCAAAAGACTTGGGATTCTTTTGCCTCTCTCTCCTACATGTGATGGGACCATCCTTGCAACTTGGATAATAGATTTGCTACCTTAGCCTCCTTTAAAAACTTCCCCTGCCCCATTTAGCCCGGGGCTTAAAGACAGTGTGCTCCCGGCACCAAGACAGGAACCAGAGCTGTGACCCAAAGCTAGGGGCTCACCCGGGGGGCAGGCTTGGCCAGACCTGTGTTCACTGCGAGGGCACTTAGAGGCCCCCTCGAGAAAGGGCTATACAAGTGCAAATTATTAATAGTCATTATCCCAGGGATGCTCACTTCAAACCCCCGTTGGCAGCAGATGAAACCCCAGAGGCCTCTCACCATTTGCTTGTCCCTCAACAGAGGACAGCACCAAACACGAGATGCTTGAAAACTCAGGGATCTTGGCATCTTTTTGTTTTTCTTGGTCAAGTGAGGGAACCCAGGCTTTGAGGGAAAGGTGAGCCTTCCCTGGGGCTGGCAGCGAACCAGTTAAATGAATACGGAGGCTTGGCGGCTCCCCTTCTTCTCTGGTCGAGGTTATATTTGAAGATAACCGTGCTCCTATTAACATGCAGATTTGGACATCCATTGGCAAAGAACAGAGTTATTTCAGATGCTGTATGGGAATCCTTTCTGTATCGGTGCCTTGTGGGGGTGGAAAAGTCCAGCTGCCTCTTCTGAGATTGCCTATAACTCTTCAGACGTCAACAAATCATTGAAAAGTGTCAGAATGAGGGAAATGAAAGATCATTATTCCAGCCGTGTGAGAGCTACTTTGAAAGTGAATAGAATCTGTCAGATCGTCTTTTGAAAACAGCGGTTGGCTGCTTGTCTTGGCCATATTAAATGGATATATCTAGAGCCCAGCGAGGTTGTTTGAGATGGCGGTAATCAGCTTAAGTTGGTTTTGGTGGAGGGAAAAAAGGCACTAGAAACGGGTCAATTAGTGACTTGGCGTGGAACAGCCGCCCTGATATGGTGACGAGGGGGCTTCTATTCAGTTCTTTAAAAAAACGGAATCTCCCATTCTCTGCGAATGAATAAAGAGCAAAGTCCGTAAGGGCTTGGTAATTTCCAGATGGGGTGGGTGTGGGGCAGCAGAGGAGATGTCAGGGGGATCCTGTGGCCTGAGGTGAGTGCAATTCGGTCTCTGCTCAGGAGCCAGAAGCAGGAATGGGAGGACAGGGCGACCTTGAGGCTGGAGGAGGTGGGGCCACGTGCTTACACCGAAAATGGAGACGAAGCCTCCCCATCAGACTTAGCTTATGCCTCCAGGTGACAAGACAACTAGCAAGCGATTTTAGACGAATGTCCAGGATTTCACAGAAGCCAGAGTTCTTCCTGCTCCTCTCAGCCCAAAGCCAGATTCTGAGAAACTTTAACCTCCCTGTTTGGGGTGGGGGGAATGTCAGTTCCAACAAAGATCCAGGCCCGGAGAGGTGTTGCCTGGGCCTCCGACCTAGACTTCGGGCTCTCTTTGAACCTTCCCTGCGTAGTGGGTCCCCGAAGGATGGCTAGCTGGGAAAGGTGCAACCTGCCCTTGGTCCCAACAGCAGGCCACACTGAAGGGCACCTCGAAAGCAGTTTTTTCGAACCGCATAGTTATTCTGTGGATAGTGTAACTGTTTATGCGTGTGATTTCTACGTTAAAAGTGCATCTCTAAGGAGGGGATGATTTGTCCCTGTTTCAGTATCTCTTTATTTGCTAACAGAATGGGAGCCACCAGTGGTCTGGCGTGGTGCTCGTCTCCAGGAATGGGGCAAAACAGGCTTTCTGTCACAGGAGGTTGGGCCAGATGGCTGGGTGGCTTTGCGAGCTGTGGCATGGGGCCCCGTGGCTCCCCACCATGGACAGTTGGCTGCCACCAAACAGGGACTTGTCCTGGCTTACCTTCCTTCTCATATTTGGGGTCAGTCAGGTGAGGAGGGCCCTTCCTACCTGATGTGAACTGTGCCCTCTGGCCCAGTGAGGTTGCGAGGTCCTATCATGCATGGGGTCAGGAGCCGGTGGTCCCTCTCCTGTCTCTCCCTGACCTCTCCTCAGCCCCTGACATTTTTATATGTGGCAGGCCTGTCCCCAAGAGGCAGCTCTGCAGGATGGGAGAGCCTGTGTGCTCCAAGGAAGATGGGTCGTTCTGCTTCTCTGCTGTGTTTCTGCAGAGACTCATGCCATCCAGGGTATAGTTTTGACCAGAGATTCTCAACCTCTTGCCATACATGGTGACCACTTGTGCAGGCAGAAGCCTTTTCTCGGAATTCCGGAGGCCTGGCAGGAGGTTTATCCTGTTGTCCCTGCTCCCCTCGGAAATTTCTTTACCGACACAGATCCCTCGTTGTCTTTCTACCTCCTTTCCTAAGGGGAGGGGAGGCATGGAAAATTCTTCTGATTCGCCACACGTGGATTCGGGATGAATTCTTAGGCACACATTTGTTAGCCCCTGCCGCATTGGCTTGACCCCATTATTTTTACTCTGTGGGTGTTTTCCTACAGGACCCAGGCTTCAGAAGGAATGCCGAAAAAAGATTCTGAGTGCGGGTAACCGGTCTTGGAAAGGTGAGTGAGCACCCTCTGACAATTTCTGCATCTTGGCTCTTGTCTTGTTGGTTAAGGTGACATCATTGGTGGGGGGGTGAGTGACACGTTGGGTGCTGGCTTTATCAGGGCACTGGGCTTTGCTCCAAGTGTCCAGAGACCCAGGCTCTATTTGGCTTGGCCTCTATCAGTAGTCAGTTAGCTGCTTGCCCTTGGGCAAGTCTTTTGCTTCAAATGACTTCAGGGTAATTTTGAAGAAGAAAAGAGATTTCCCTCTTATGATCGTTCAGAAAAGCGTGCCTATACACATGCATTTGTTCACATGGCAAGGCTGGCCCTGTTTGGTCATTCTCTGGCAAACTGCCACCCAGTGACAACTTCCAGAGCCATAAAAATGTGTCCAAAAGCAAGCATACGGGCCCAGACTCCCACTGAGGTCACCATGCACAAGAGATATGAGGTGTTTTGCTACCGGAGGAGGACAGAGTCTCAAGGCAGTTTGTCTACTGCGTTTGCTCAGAGGCCAGAGAAAAGCAGATGCCCTCCGTAAGGAAATGGGAACCCAGGAGGGGAGCACCCAAGCTCTTTCCATTGCACACAGGCTGGGGCAGAAGCAGAGATGGGGTCCCCAGGGGGCTGGACTCTGCATGCCGTTGAGGCATATGACTGCCTGCCTCCCCCGTCATGACCGGACTCTGCCAGTAGGAGAAGAATTTGCGTGGGACACTTTTCCTCCCTGACAGGCCCATCTAACAAGTTATCATTTCTTTGGTGGATCCATAGATCTATCCTCAATTTTTCCTATTCATGAAGAAATTTTACTCTTGTACTTGTGGGAAGTTTTGTTTTGACTTTATGTTGATTCTTATGGGGAAAAGGATTTCAAAAGGGGAAACAAAAGGGAGATCTAGTTCTTTCTGGAATGATTTTTCTGAAGATTCCACAAAATGTTCAAAAGCGTGTAAGGAAGACTGAGCCGAGAGTCTGCAGAGCTGGTTTCTGATCCCAGTTTCACTTTGGGCAGCTTACTCAACCTCTCTGAGCAGCATCCTCCTCTTCTCTTGAATGGAGACAATAAGACAATCCCCCCTTTGGATATTATCCAAATAAACTAATATATGTGGATGCAGTCTGTAGAAGGTAAAGGACTGCACATAGGTAAAGCATTGGTATCAGTAGTAAAAATAATATAATCTGATAAAAATGACTTGTGTCATCATTGCTTTGAGTTACATCTGATAAGAACATAGCTATGGAAAAAAATTTCTTGTGCTTTCTGGATCACACACACACAAAAATACAGTTGTATTTTAGTTACAGAAAAGACAGCCAAGGTTTCCACTGGCCCCTGTGGGCCCTCTGCACCTGTTCCTAGGAGAACAGCTTCTAGTCAGCTTAGGGCCTCTGGAAGCGGTGCTGACCAATGAGAAGGGAGGAGTCTCTTTTCTAGCTTTTATTGGTTAGCAGAGGTGTCAGTCATTGCCTGCCCACCCATAACTCCATAATAGGCTTAAATGGCCATTGTCAACACCACCTGACCTGTGCCTGTAGTTTCTGACTCGTTCTTCTAGCTGTGGAAGAGGAGTGGGACGCTTTAATTGCTCTCATGGGGATTGGAATTGACGGTGAGAGAATTAGTCAAGGAGGACAGGTGAAGCAGCAAAAAGAGCAGGTGGGGCTCAGGGTTCAGTGGCAAGTGAGGACCATGTGCAGGTGGCAGGAATGAAGGCCCATGGCTAGTACATGGCAGAGCTGACCAGATTCTGACCCCAGAGCCTGGACTCTTGAGTATTCCACTGTATGACCTGCACTGTTGTCACGGAATCAACAATACGTAACTGCAAACCATTAAAACCCTGCAGCTGGGCTAAGTCAAACCATCCTTCGTAGTGAATGTTTTAGCCACGGACTTATTATGCCCAGGAAGTCCCTTAGGGAAAGAGATTATTTTTTCCTCTTTGGCCGTGACTCCCTCAGCCTTTGGCATTGACCCCTTCTCACAGTGGGTGTCCAGGAAGTTTTGCCGGCCAACTCTCCTTCCCTTCTCCCTCATGAATCTGATGTCCCCCATGCAAAGGAGTATGAGCAGCCTGACAGTGAACTGTTACTAGGAAACATATTTTGCATTTGCATTACTTTTTAAAGTACCTTTTAAAGTACAAAAGGAGGGGCGCCTGGGTGGCTCAGTTGGTTAAGCGACTGCCTTCGGCTCAGGTCATGATCCTGGAGTCCCGGGATCGAGTCCCTGGATCGAGTCCCGCATCGGGCTCCCTGCTCGGCAGGGAGTCTGCTTCTCCCTCTGACCCTCCCCCCTCTCATGTGCTCTCTCTCTCTCTCATTCTCTGTCTCAAATAAATAAATAAAATCTTTAAAAAAAAAAATAAAGTACAAAAGGATTATGTGGTTGGGGTTAAAAAAATGGGAGTCAAAAAAAAAAAAAGGGCATGCTGTGAAAATGAAGAGTCCTCTGTTTCCCGTCTTCTGCACGGCTTGATGTGCATTCTTTTAGATAATTTCCTATATAGATGCAGATGCAGACACAGCTGTGGAGCGTGACGTACATACGTCTCCCCTTCGCTCTTTGTATTGGATGCATCATAAGTTATTCAATCAGACCCCCACGTATGAAATCGAGGTTATTTCCAATTTTTTCATTTTTACTTATTTTTTTAAAAGCTTTATTTATTTATTTATTATTTTAGAGAAAGAGCACAAGCAGGAGGGGCAGAGGGAGGAGGAGAGAGAATCTCAAGCAGACTCTGCGCTGAGCCCAGAGCCTGATGTAGGAGGGCTCGATCTCATGACCCTGAGATCACAACCTGAGCCAAAATCAAGAGTCAGATGCTTGACCGACTGCGCCACACAGACGCCCCCCAATTTTTTTCACTTTTGCAAATAATACTATAATTAAACCTTTAAACCTTTTGTACATATGTTCTGACACACTTGAGGGAGTAGCTCAGTAGGAATCAGTCCCAGAAGTGGAATTTCTGGATCCGAGGGTGTAAGCCATTTTGCATGTTGGTAGAGACTGCCAAGGTACTCTTGAAAGAAATCGTTCCATCTCACGTTGCCACCAGCAGTAGGTTCAGTCCTGACTTCCATCCCAAAGGTATATTTCTAAGTTTAATTACATTTGTAGTTGTCCTCAGCTTGACTTCTCATGGGATCCCAGGTCAGTGTTCATTTGCATGGTTGACTGTTACTGTGGAAACACTGAAATTAACCAGGATTCATAGGGCTAACACTACCTACAGCATATCTTCCACATTTAAGCATTAAAAAACAAACAAACAGGGTGCCTGGGTGGCTCAGTCTGTTGAGCATCTGCCTGTCTTTGGCTCGGGTCATCGTCTCAGGGTCCTGGGATCGAGCCCTGGGTCGGGGTCCCTGCTCAGTGGGGAACCTGCTTCTCCCTCTCCCTCTGCCTGCCGCTCTGCCTACTTGTGCTCTCTCTGTCAAATAAATAAAATCTTTAAAACAAACAAACAAACAAACAAACAAAACCCCTACTAAACTGAGGTGGACATTTGTACGTATGTACTGAATATTTACACTCTTCCAAAGATATAAAGTCTGGAAGGTTTTCCATATGGAAATTTCAACTTGCTTTGATGTTCTGGGAACACATTAAATTTCTACTGAAAATGTCTAGAGGAGTCATATAGATGGCAATCAGAGTTATAGTGATATCCTGCTAAATTGATTTAATAGCTGTTACTAAAGGGTCTGGAACTCAACTTCTCATTGGTCAAATATAGCATTTGTAGTCATTTTTACAAAGAATTGTTCCCTAGGGGCGCCTGGGTGGCTCAGTCTGTTAAGCGTCTGCCTTCGGCTCAGGTCATGATCCCGGGGTCCTGGGATCGAGTCCCTCGTGGGGCTCCCTGCTCAGCGGGGAGTCTGCTTTTCCCTCTGCCTGCTGCACTCCCTGCTTGTGCTCGCGCTCTCTCTTTCTCTGTCAAATAAATAAATAAAATATTAAAAAAAAATTGTTCCCTAGACTCTGGATTGGGATAGTGTCCTCTCAAGGAACTGACTGTTTGAGAAAACTCAGCCTTCATAATATCAATCCCATGGCTTCATTTCTAGAAATCAACTTGTCATAAATAGACTATTCTTAAATTAATTGCAAGCAATTAAAATCTTGGGATGGATTGAAAGTAAAGCAAAAGTAAATAAAATCATTTTACGATATCGAGCCAGTACCAGTGACTTTATACCCTACATAGGGCTGCCGTGCATGTGGTTTCTCATTATTTTTTTAAAAAATATGATTGTCACAAGAATAACATAATATACAATTTGGGCCCGCTTCATGCTGCATGAAGAAAAGTCTATCTCAGAAAAAGGAAAGGGAACAAGCCAACTAGTATTACAGTAGATAAAACAACTTTGCCGAATTATTTGGGTTTATGGTAAACAGTAATGGGAATAATAAATGTTACTATTTTCAAGGGTCAGGGGCGCGTGGCTGGCTGAATGGTAGAGCCTGCCACTCTTGATCTCGGGGTTGTGAGTTCAAGCCCCACGCTGGGTGTAGAGCTTACTTAAAAAAAATCAAAATTTGTATTATCAAGGGTCAATGTGCATTAAAATGGATGACTGGTGCTAAAGGTAACCAGGAGCATAGAAGCGATGTCACCATGATCTGCTGTCATTATTGTTCCGGCTACCATTTATTAAATCAACCCTTACTACCATACATAAGTCAGGCATTAGGTTGACACTGATCATATATTTTCCAAATATAGTTCCTCTGAAAAAGAAAAGACCCCCTTTCCTAAATGAGGATCGGCACCAAGAGGTTAACTGATTTGCTAAAGATGACAGGGCTGGTAAATGTTCACCTAGGAATTCAGCCCTCTGTGTATTCCCAGATATGGGGTCCTCGTCACTGTGCTACATGACTCAGCCCTCGGGTGGGTCTGGCTGCAAAATGAAAATGGACGGACGCTTCCTTGCATTTGGAAAGCATTTCGAGATCTTATCTTGGGAGGCATTCTCTGTGCAGAAGGTTTCATGCATGGGAATGGATCAGGATTCCTTTCTTGTGAAAACAAAACGAAAGTACCAGGAGTCGGAACAGGTGGAACGCTTACGCCGATCCAGCGTTTTGGTCTGTTCTTCTTCATCGTGTCTCCATTTCGGTAATGAAATTTTCCCACCAAACGGCAACACAGATGTGTTGCTTGTGGAGCCCGAGTTGGATCTTTTCCGGAGAATGACACTTCTTCCATTGAAATGGCCCCTTTCTTGGATGGGGAGATGGGGAGTGAGTGAGTGTGTATGTGTGTGTGTGCGCTTGCGTGTGTGTGTGTGTGTGTGTATACTGTTTGCCTGGTGAAGCGGGCATTCAGGTGGCGCAATGTTGCGAGTGACTTGGGCTGTTTGTGAAGAAGCTGGCAAACGGGAGCCTTCTCCCTGGCAGGGAGGAGAAAGGGCTGCTTGTTTCCGGAATATCAAGAAAAGGCAGGCGCAGGTGGGGCCCCCGTCAGTGAAATGTTGGAAGCCGTGGCTGCAGGTGCTGCTTCTAGACATGGACGGACGTGGGCTTCCTGGGGCGGGCGAGGGAGAAAGAGGGCTGCCAATCCCCAAATAGAACCGCACTGTTGTCCCCAGGGTGAATGAGAAAGATGTTTCAGTGCTGTGGACGGATCTGGATGGTTTGCCACGGAGGACAAAAAGTCTCCTATAAAATTCCATTTACATAGTGCTATCTCACTTGGGCTTTTGGTGACCAGATTCAATTGTGCTGGTGTCCCCTGTGCAGTGTGATATCATAGCTTCAGAGGAAGGCTTTATTTAGAGGTCACACTAGTTTGTCCTGGGGATGTAGTCATTTTTTGTGTCACAGACAATGTTTTACTGTGGAGATATGAGCCAGATGGCTCAGCCACTTGCAGTCCAGAGCTACACAGAGTCCGTATTGTTGGCAAATAAACAGAATCTATTGTGCGCTGCTCGTGAAACTCTAGTGCTCACCACTGTTTAGAGATGAAGTATTTAATAAATTGTTAGATCTCGCTTAAAGAATCTGAAACAACATCTCAGAAGGATGCGGGTGTTCCCCCCCAAATGTAAATCTCCCGTGTTCTTAAAAGCCCCCACCACCCACCTTCCTGCAGGGCTTTCTTCCTACCCCGCCCCTCCACCTCCTGAGGCCCTTCCTTACTGTAGCGAGACTCTGATTTTTGCTTCTTTCCCACCGCAATCCATATGCTAATATGATCTGTAATCCTGGGGCAGCCGGGGACCCCGGGAACCACAGGAACCTTTCTCACGGCTGCGAAGCCAGGAGCAGCGCAGTGCAGCCTTCCGGGGGACAGAGCGGGCCACAGAAACGCCCTTTTAGGATCTGTGGGTCCCTTCTGCCCGAGATTACTTCCGAGGCCTAAGATAGGAGGTGCAGTGCTGGGGGGCCGGCCCCCTTTCACAGGCAGACTTGGCCTCGCACGGCGCGAGGGGCTGGGGGTGCGGGGTGGGGGGGTGCCCGGGGAGGGTCTGCTGGCTGGCTCACCCCAAAGCACCACAACCCCACGCCAGCCAGCCCAGCAACACAGAAGGGTGACGAACTCGCTTCCTCCTGCGGAAGAATGCCTTTAGAGCGCCAGAGCCTTCTTCCTTTTCTTTGTTTTTGTTTTTGTTTTTGTTTCTGTTTCTGTTTCTTCCAGCCTGCAGCTCTGTCTTCCTAAATGAAGCCCCCTCTTCCGTTTAGCTTTGCCCAGCTGTGGCTGGGTATATGGCAATGTCAGAAGCACTCGTCTCCCCGCTCTAATTGCTGCCCAGGCCAACCTTGACTGGCAAGGAGAAAGCCACTGACAGGTTTGGGCTGTGTCCAGACCTCCTCAGACTTTCTGTCAGCCAAGTGTTTGACAGTCTATGCAAATGCATGCAAATGCAGGGCCCCTGGCTAACACCTGCAGAAAGTGACCATCCCCGCTTGGGCCCTGCCTCGCCGTAACTGGGGGTTTTGAAATGCTGCTTGGTCGCTCTCTGTCAGTTTATTATGCATTTGTCAGCAGAACGTTGGGCTGATAAAAACGCTCCTCTTTGTCCTGAAGAGCCGCAGAGCTCCATGTGGAACTGAGTGCCAGGGATCGGGAGATGGCTCGCGGCCAGCCCTTGTGAGTCCTCCCTCCGTCTCCAGGACCCGCGTGGCAGCGTCTGAACTCTTGTGGGCTCGCCCGCCTCCAGGAAGGCCTTCTGTTTCCCTGGGTGGAAAGACATAATGTTGGTGGTGAGGCAGCAGAGCGAAAGGCCGGCTCTCTAGCAGCTGGGACTTGGCGACTCAGAGCCACAGTGTGTCTCGGATTTTTCAAAAGCCAAAGAAAAATCTGCCCAGGGTGTCAGGGAATTGGAGAGGGGGAGAGGGCCCGCCACCTCGAGTGGGAAGCGAATGGCCAGCCACACACCCCGCCTCCCGACTGTGGGAAGACTGCCAGGCGGTGTGACTCTTGCATCCGCTCTCGCCCGGCTGTGGCGGTTCCCATCTGCTTGGCCTCTGCTGGCCTCTGATGGCCCCTCTCTTTAAGAGATGCGGGGACTGGCCGGTCAGCTGTTACTGCAAAGTTGTGTGTGGGACTGCATAGTTTTTAATCTGGCCTGTTCGGAGGCAAGGCAAGTGGCGCAAACCGCACGGCCCCACGATTGAAGACTGGTGGAAAAGTTTCTGGGGCCTTCCTTGAGCCGTCACGGAAGGAGGAGAAAGGCAGGGACGCGGCAGACAGACCAAAGGTCTATGTGGACCTTCAACATAGCCAACCAGAACTGGGGAGAGCATTCTGCATTTGTGTGTGTGTGTGTGTGTGTGTGTGTGTGTGTGTGTGCAGCTGAGCCTTGGTTCTCCAGAAGAACAAGTCGTCTGGGGAGTGGTTGTACAAACCAGAACCTCTAAATCCTCCTACACTTTCTATGTACCTGTTGGAAGGACCTTGAGATAGGGGTGTCTTCTTGTGTAATTTTGGATACCTGGATGTACACAACCTAAATATAGGACCGTGGTGTCCTGGGTGTAGATCCATAACCAACTCAGGCAATATCTGGGGAGTAAGCAGGTAGTGCTCATAATAAGCAGGTCCCGGATGTCAGTGTTGACTGTTGATCCAAGTAATTTAGACTCCAAAGTGGGTTTTTTTTTTCCTTAAAGAATCATTTTGCCATTCGTGCAACTTAAACCAATCAAATAGTTGCCCATGCCTTCTCGTTTATGAAGAGAAGTGAAGAATCACAGTGAGGACCCTTAAGATGTTTGACTCTCCAGACTTTTTCCTCCAGATGGAAAAAGCGTATCTTTGGGCTACTCGAAAGCTGCTATTCTGGGACCCGGTGGGAAATTCAAGCGTGTGGCTTCATGGCAAAGATAAGGGTTCCCTGTGTGTGCAGATACTCTTCTAGCAGCCCTGATGCGCAAGTGAGGGACCCAACAGATTGGTGAGAGTCAGGCCTTCGTAACTGGTGAACATCTTGGTCTTGATATCAACACGATGATGGTGCTGAGGGCTTGTGGGATCAGTGCGTTCTCCAGATACTGATTTTTTCAGAGGGAGAAAGAGGGCAAGTTAAGCTCAGAAAGCTACCTTTCAGGTGCCTGCTAAGTACCCAGCATTTGGGCATCTGCTGCTATGGATAAACTGAGGCACGAAAGCGTGGATGAGAACTCTCTCGGTCATGCTGTAGATCCAGCTAATCATTAACAACAGGACCCCAGAGCCCAGTCCAAGTTCCACGGAAGCACATACCTTCTGGTGATTAGATCACCCAGTATGTGCAAGGAAAACTCGTGGGAGGACCAGATATCCATAGAATGGAGGGGGATATGCATGAGAAAGATAAAGGTGATCGAAATTAGAATGGAGGAAGCTTCACGAAGGGACTGAGAGATGATGAGAGCCGCCTCTGATCAGTTCCTCAGTTCCTTTGAATATCCATGAGACTGATATTGTTTGTGGTTGTCATAACATCAGCAAAGAATGAAAGCTGGAATCTCATCAGCTGAGAGCTTGTGGGTGGATATTTTTTCCCAGCCCCAATGCCTGGCATAAAGGTGACTGGGCAGGGGGCTATTCCTTTGCCCAGAAAGCCTGGGCCAGGGCATCAGTTTTGTTTTACCAACTGGAAAGAGAGTTTCATCATACCAGCTGTAATTCATAACGTACTGGCACCTCTTATTTAAATGAGCCCTCTGTGTGCCTTAAAGGAAAAAAAAAAAAAGACCAGAAAGAAATAAAATGCCCCATAAATGAGACCGTTTCGTTTCTCTCTTTTGCGCTCTCTATCTCTTTTAAAAAATAAACTTTAGAACCCAAGGTAGTTGTATTTAAGCAGCTTTAATTTCCTTTCAGGGCTGTGCGCACGGTTGTGGTCACTCAGGCAGCAGTAACTTTGAAAAAATGACCCGTCTACACCCAAACAATAACAGAATCCCCCTTTTTATGTTGGAAACGCCCACGGCTTTCTGTGTATCTGCAGACTCCCCACGTAGATGCAACTGTTTGACCAGCCTTCTACTGAACAACTTAATTAAGCAAAAGAAAACGTGTCAGTTTCTGCCAACCTCACAAAAACAGAGCTGTGGGGGTAAAAAGGGTCGGCCGAATTAACCCACATTCCTGAACGGGTTCACTAAAGCGAGGCCTGGCTTTGCAGCAATGCCAAGGGGAACCGTGCGCTGGATTGCCATTCAGATTTATCAAGACATATTGTTTGGTAGATCATACTGAACACAATTAAAGCAGCAATACCTCGGGGGCTACGGCTCGGGTGTGAGCTGAGCTTAACTTAAAAAAAAAAAAAAATCTTGTCACGACACGGTGGCACCATTGACATTCTGCACAGTTACGGAGCCAAAACTGTTTTATCCCACCATATGAAAACAGCAAGTTGTTTTTAGTTTTTTCCCCTCGTCAGTATCCCGCCCCCCCTCTCCGGCCTGGTCCCTCGCCACGAAAGCAAGCAATATGCAAAGCAACTCTATACTCTGCATGCAATTTGTACTAGCCAGACCAAACCCGAATTTAATCCGTTTTTTTTTTTATCCCATGGGCGGGGGAGTGCCCCTGCCTAAATCCTTCTCTGGAAGCTGAGAAAGCATAGGCCCCAGGAATCCTGTTTCCTAGCCAATTAAATGTAGGGTTTTTTTTTTTTTTCCAGGCTTGGGTTTTGATTTTGCTTCCTTTATGTGAAGCCAGGATGGAGCTTAGCGCCCTGCACTCTCCCTGTCTCCCTGCCCCCACTCCACCAACCCTCTCCCCACAGTCCTCAGGAAAAGCAAAAGGGGGGGGCTTTCGAGTGGCAGCCAGAGTGCATTCAGGAACATCACCGTTCATGTGGGGAGAAATTAGATCGGTACCCGTTTGGGGTTGAGGCCGTGGGATTGCAGTATTTTTCTCTTCTTTTTTTTTTTTTAAAGATTTTATTTATTTATTTGACAGAGAGAGACACAGCGAGAGCAGGAACACAAGCAGGGGGAGTGGGAGAGGGAGAAGCAAGCTTCCCGCGGAGCAGGGAGCCCGATGCGGGGCTGGATCCCAGGACCCTGGGATCATGACCTGAGCCGAAGGCAGATGCTTAACGACTGAGCCACCCAGGCGCCCCTGCAGTATTTTTATTTTCAGTGGTTCCCCCCCCCATGCCCGTGTGTGTGTGTGTGTGTGTGTGTGTGTGTGTGTGTGTGTGTGTAGCAAGTCATCACGCAGCATCATTTTATGCAGAAAGCATCCCACCGTTAGCATTACATTGTCCCACATTCTGGATGGGGAGACAGACTCAGGTCAACCTTTACTTCCTAATCTTGCAGGGAAGCCCATTCACCAGTGTTTGTGGCTTGGAGGCAACAAATGGGCTCTCCGATCCCAGATGAGCTGAAGCACAAACGCTTTTCTGTGGGTCCTGTCTTTTGGAGCCCCCTGTGATGCAAAGAGCCATTTGATTAAGAGGTATTTATGCTTGATGTCCACTGCAGGCATCTTCCATGTGGCGGTGTTTCCGAAAGATTCAAATGTGGCTCAATTAACGGAAGACCATATAGCTTTTGTTTGTTCTGCCTCTTGGAAGAAATACATATAAGTCTTACTACACGAGCTGGGCAGAACCTTGCCAGTTGGGCCAGGCTGGCCAGGCAAAAACCAGAGGAAGCAGCAGAAGTGTGGCCTAGAAGCCTGATTAATAGGCCTCTGTGCAGAAGGCCACGGTTGGCAAGGAGCACAAGTCCTTTTGTGCACGACGCCCCAGAAACCATGATGACTTTTTCTTCGGATGTTAAAATGGCTTCTCTCTTGAGCTTGACCCCCTACATAAAGGGGATCCTCTAAGAGGCTAGACGGATGCTTCCAGTGCAGAAACGTGCCTGGTTGAGACGTATATAAAACATGCTGGCCAAGGAAAGCAGAGAACATCAGTGATGAAAGACGATCGGGAGTTTCTATCAGATAATTATCCAGATAGTTCATCTCTAACAAATGATTTTGTCCTGAGTACACAGACGTTCCGGCCAAAGACATCAAAACTCAACACCCATGACAAGAATAGCTTATGCTTTTAAGGCTTCCTTACCTCTATAGAAAATGGTCCACCTGTCTCCTTGGGGTGCTCTCAGATCTGGGACTGACTTATATTGCTAATTTTTTTCCCCCAAATAATTCAGGCCCCAAAGGAGATTTTTCTTTTTGGTCTGAAGGGTGAAGTTTGTCTGGTTGGTACCTCCTCATCTCCCGAGAGGTCTCTGTGCTGTCCCCAAATGGTTCTTCTGGGGCCTGATGGAAAATCTGAGCCAAAGAGCCTTAAGTAGGCATAATGCCCCAAGGACGCACCCTCTCCTTGAGGGCCAGGCCTGCCAGCCAGCTGGCCCCTCTCCCTGCCTACAGCCCCTCCTGGCTTCGGGCTCTCTGGAATGCCTCCAATGTCCCACTCAGTCCCCTGTTGTCTCCACAGAGAGCCCGTGGTCGCTCTCCTGGCCTCTCAACTTTTGGGGGTCTCAGTCCCAGTCCCTGTCTGTCTCAACTGCCCATGTGTCTTTAGGCAAAGTACTTAGTGCCCCTGTACTTCAGTTTACCCATCTGTAAAACTAAGCTAATAATAGTCCCTACCTCAAGGGGCTGGCATGAAGCTTAAGTTCATCTATGTAAAGGGTTCAAACTGTACCTGCTGTGTGGTAGGGACTGTTATTACCACTCCTGTTAGTCTTCTAACTCCTTCTGGGCTCAAGTATCACATTATTTATTGGAGCACTTCCGTGAGGCACTCAGCAAAATGCCAGGAATGAAAGATCTCCAATTCTGCTTCCCCTCTGTTTGGCACAGCATAAGCAGGTGGTGACTTGGCTTGAACACCCTCCTTGTGTTGACATGGGCTGGATACCCTGGACCTTTGGCAGCTTAGCCAGTGCCAGTCCCTGGAAAGGCTTTCCTTGAGCAAATGGCAGCAAGATGAAGGCTGGATGTGATCGGATCCTTCCTTCACCTTGTTGGTACTGCACAGAGGAGGATGGGCAAACTCCCCAAGGCTCTTAGATCCCCCAAGGGACCCAGCCATCCAGCACTGGCCCTCCAACTCCCTCACTTCACTGCTGGGAATGGAGGCCAGAGGCCCAGAGTGATGGGCCCAGGGTCACACAGCCAGGGCTGGGACTAGAAGTTGTCTCTAACCCTCTGGCTGTGTGTTTTTTTTTTTTTTTTTTAAAGGTTTTATTTATTTATTCATGAGAGACAGAGAGAGAGAGGCAGAGGAAGAAGCAGACTCTCCGCTGAGCAGGGAGCCCGACGCGGGGCTCGATCCCAGGACCCCGGGATCATGACCTAAGCCGAAGGCAGACGCTCAACCGACTGAGTCACCCAGGCACCCCTGGCTGTGTGTTTTTGCTGGGCACCATCATCACATTCAGACAGGGAGATAGTAATGCAGCATTCAACACATCATTATATTCATGCAAAAGTTTCCTTTCATGAGCACATGGCCTGACCTTCAGGTTTGCAACCATCCAGAGGGAGTTTAATATACCTCTCCAATCCAAAGAGAAACTCCACTACTGTCCTTCCCAAATGTATTCTTGGGTGTGGAAAGAAAGTCGCCAATGCCAGGAAGCAGAGGGACACACACACACACACACACACACACACACACACACACACACGCACAGATAGGGCTCTGAGCACAAGGGCCCTCAACAGCTCTGCCGCCCCCAGCCCGTCCCTCCCCTCGGCCCCCGCCCCCGGCCGGAGTCCTGGCTGGGAGGCTCCCTGACACGCCAGAGTTTGATGGGAGCCTCTTGTTGGGTGAAATTTATGACCGGGCACTTCCTCGGGGAGACTTCCCACGTCGAATTGTCGACCATTTCTGACCTTACAGCCCCAAACAAGGGAAGGGTGGGGAGGGGAGGGGCGGGAGGGCGGAGGAAGTAGGCAGAGGGAGGCGCCCCTTGGCCAGATGTCCGGGAGCGGGACCGCGCAGATGCCCGAGTGACGCCCTGCGTGGCAGGCGCCGGGCGCGGGGACTGTGGGGTCGCCAGGGCAGCCGGCGGGCGCGCGGGGCGGCGAGCGGTCTGCTGTAGGGTGCGGCCCGCCTCCCTCCACCTGAGTGACAGTCGGTGGCCCCGGGCAACTTCGCAGATGGGCCCTGAGCTTGGAGGGGAGGGAGGACCTGCCCCGGCCCAGCTCGTCTCACCTGTGCCTTATCCGGACACCCCCCAGAAATGCCCTCGGACGGAAAGACAGACTTGCCGAAGGTGGTAGAGACGCAGTGGTTTTGGTCGTCCGCCGCTGCATCTGCACTTTCTATTGGGATAGTCTTTCACCATCGAGTCCCTTTAGCGAGAAGAAAGTCCCCAATCCTTTGAGGGGACTGTCACTGCTACTCTTTCTTTCCTCCCACTTAGGGGGAGGATAGAATCATCTAGAAGAGCCCCTTAGATCGCAGCTTCTCAAACATGGCTGCTCACTGGAATCACCTGGGGAGTTGAAATAAAATACTAATACCAGCGTGCCCCCCACCCCCCAAGAGTCTGCTCTAACTGGTCTGGGATAGGCCTGGCCCCTGGGTTTTAGAAGGTCTCCTGCTACTCTCGTGGGAGGCAGAGTTTGAGAGCGGGCCCCTCGGCTCCTCCCAGCCGGCCACTGGGAGCATCTGGAAAGCGGGCTTACCTCCAGCCTTCCGCCTGCAGGTTTCAAGATGAACCGGGAAGGAGACAAGGTTGCTTATGATGGGGAGAGGGGCGGATAGTGAACAAGATAGAATAATGTTTTGATTAGTGACTCATGTAAACTGGGCCACCATTTACTAAAATAAAATTGAGCTGACCACAATGTTTTTTATTTTGCGGCACGGCGGGTGGGGGGCAGTTCCCATTCCCCATGGGGAACAGTTTACTCAGATGCACCCACCAGCTTCTGGCTCTGGCTCTGTGGCCCCACTGCTTTGGGGTTAAAGATGCACACCCTGCCCTCCAGCGAGGGGTTCTCACCAGTCCCATCCGGGACCCGGTGGGTCCGCGGCCACACTGCTGGGCTCTCAGTCCTTCATCCTCTCCCTGCTCCTTCCTGTGTCAGGGCTGTGTACAGCTGCACGCTCTGCATGGAATGCTTTTTTTTTTTTTTGGTTAAGATTTATTTATTTATTTTAGAGAGCTGAGAGCGAGTGGGGGAGGGACAGAGGGAGAGGGAGAGAGAGAATCCCAAGCAGACTCCCCACTGGGCACAGAGCCTGTTCCCAGGACCCTGAGATCAGGACTTCAGCGGAAATCAAGAGTCGGCTGCTTAGCAGACTGAGCCACCCAGGCGCCCTCTGCGTGGGATGGTTTTATACATCTTACCCCCCCACGCACAAGCACACGCGGAGCTCACGCACCTCGCCTAGTTGATGCCTACTCATTCTTCATCATTTATGTCAGACATCACTTCCCCAGAGCGCACCCCAGATCTCCCAGACCATGTGAAATCTTCCTCTGTGCTCGCTGTCCTGGCACCTTTCCTTCCACAGTTATCATACAGAAATTAAGTAAAAATGAACTGTTTAACTAGTTGCTCCATATCTGTCTCCCCTGCTAATATGTAAGCCCCATGAGACGTGAAGCATGCTTTTCTTCACGTTGCTGTGGTTCTAGGTCCATTGTAGGACTGCAATAAATACTGGTTAAATGATAAAGATGGGCCACCCTGTCACTTAAAAAAAATTCTTGGGCTCAGTCTTGCATTCACTTCGCTTTTGTTGGTTCAACCTTGCTTTATATGTAGGGGCTGGTGGTTCAGATGATCTGGTAAATGAGTCTGGTTCACTGGAGTGCCCTGCTGCATACATGGTGGTTGTTTTGTGATTCATGGTGGCGAGTCCTTTATATGTTGCTTTGTGCCTCTGTTGACTCAACTATAGGGCCAGCAGGGGTTATAGAGGACCCGTGGGATCTCAGAGAAGGGCCATGCTACAGCGGTGAAATGCTGTGAACCCACACAGTTTCATACAAATAATAGGAGTTTTAATGACTCCTTTCATCATGGGCATTTCTTAGCATCTTTTCCATGTCATACTTAAAATGTTTACAAGAGGGATGATCATTAAAGTTTATATACTATCTTGAAAGAGAAATTTAAGAAGGAAACTAAGATTTATTTACTATTGACAATACGTCAAGTACTTTGGGTATGGGATGCCACTTGATCCTAACAAGACACCTATGATGTAGGTCTACTCATTACCATTCTACAGAAGAGGAAATGAAAATTCAGAGAGGTTCAGTAACTTGTCCAAGGTCACATAGCTAGTGAAGATGGAGGTGAAGATGAAATTTGAAAACAAAAATCCCACGCCTATTACCCCACACTACATCCTTTTTAAAAAGACAGAATAACCATCGGGGGTTAATGGAGTTCTAGACTATTTCTCTTGGAGAGGATACCTACCTTTTGGCTACCTCTGGTTGCAGAGATAAACTGACTCTGAAAAAAATTCCAAGGGGGATCCTAGTGTTTGTACTAAACCTTGACAAAACACCCAAATCTTATTCTCTTTGAAATTGTCAGTAAACTTAGGAACTCAGTGCTCAAATGCAGGCAGAACAGAGAGTTTCCTGAGTGGAAGTCTTCAGACCAGGGCCCCTTGAGATGAATAGACTCATCAGAGATAACCTAGCATAGTATAAGCTTTACGCTATTAGTCCATTTAGAATAAAGCTGACATCCACATTATTCTTACTTTATTCTTCTGGGTGCTTAGCACAGCATCCGGGGGAATGTAAATGTCCTCAGTGAGGATGTCCTTTTAGAATACACAACACAGAGGGAAGCACATTGCTCGGCATCTCCCAAGGACAGGGCTCTGCCTTAGGGCCAGTATTCTCCCACAAGAGGGACCATGTTAATGTCCCCTCAGGGCACTGGTGTCCTTTGGGCTACACTTGAGTGTCCTAATGAAAAGGGAACACCAGTGGTCTTTGTCCCCGACTCACTGCCCATTGGGCAAGCGAAGAGCACTTTTCTCCTTGTTTGGTTTTACATTTCCACCCCCTGGCTTTCTTCTTCAATCTTTGCCGCATGTATACACGCAAATACGACATTAAGTGGTATCTAATTTGATGCCACATAGTATGTGTAGTACGTTTCGTGAAAGTGTGTTTTGTGGGGTTCCACACGGTTCATCTTGACTTCCCAGGGGTGTCTATTCCCCCACCCCCAGGAGGAGGGTCACAGATGGGGCCTCCTCTCAGGGCCTGGAGGGTTCCTGGCTTGTCCTCCTGCTTCCTCGGTCCTATCAGACCACCCTGCCACCTGCCAGGCCTAGGGAACAGGAGGAGAGCTGTTGGCCTCCCAGCAGAGTTACTGAGGCCTGAGCATCTTGGCTCCCCTGGCCCTCCCACTCCTACTTGAGATTCTTTGCCCCTCCCCAGGCCGAGGTTAAGATCCTGCTCCTGTTCTGTTGTTCTCAGTGGGCACTGTCTCTGGGCCCCCTCCCCGGCCCAGATGACAGTACTTAGTGACCTTTCACATGAGCACTTCAGGCCTTTGTGCTGAGCAATTGGTCCTCCTGCTCCTTCTGTGGGAGGACGCAGATGAGGGCATTACAACTGTCAGCCGCTCGGGGCGGCAGGACTGATGAGCCGACAGGGACAGACAGCTCTCGGGAGAAGCCTACAGCTAGAGGCGCCCTTCTTCCCATCCTCCACGGTGACCCCAGCTTTCTAGTATGCGTGCATGAGTGTGTGTGTGCACACACGCGTGCATGTGTGTTCGTGCATGCACACGTGTATGCGTGCGTGAGTGTGCGCACACGCGTGTGCATGTGTGTTCGTGCATGCACACGTGTATGCATGCATGAGTGTGGGTGTGCGTGCGCGTGTGCATGTGTGTTCGTGCATGCACACGTGTATGTGTGCATGAGTGTGGGTGCACGTGTGCGTGCGTGCATGCATTCGTGCATGTGTGCGTGCATGTGGGAGAGCAGTGAGTATTTCCTGCCTGTGGCCAGGCGACAGTTCTATTTCCGAGGTGACGGGTCCCCACCTGCGTGGTGGAGACTCGGCTCTGCTCCGGGATATGACTTGACTGTGTGACTCTTGAGAAGTCACCCCATCTCTTTAGACAATCTCAGCTGTCTATTTCTCCTTATCTCCAAGCCCATTAGGAAAGTGAATTAAAAATATGTTCAGCTCCTGGGCATCATCTAAACTGTAAGCAATAGAAACTACAGCACTATCCACTATCTCACTACCATTACTATTCCCAGGACTCTTCAGAGCATTGCATCTCCTCTTGCTCTGATAGACCATGAAAACAAAAAGAGAAGACATGAAGTAATATAGACCACATGATTCCAGCTTTGTAAGAAATAAAAGTAGATGTTCTAATTATATATACATAGAGGAAGCAGCAGGAAGGAGACCCTCTAAATGTGAAGGGTGGTTGTCTCTGGGCGGTAGGATTGCACCTGCTACACATTTTCTTTTTCTATTTCAGTATTTGTGTGCACTGCACATGAACCTGAGCCATCAGGTTATAATCAGAAAGAAACACTAAATATTGTTTTTAAAAAATGCTCATCTATATTCTGCGTGAATTCTAACGACCCTAGAAATGGCCTCTCCTCCTATTCTGTTTGAAAATGGAAGAATCGCCGCTCTTCTGGAGACCCAGGCTGGATTGTTTGAGAGGGGGCTTCTGACAGGACATCTCCTCCGCCTGCAGGTGACTTCAGAAAGGGCCGAGAAAGGACCTGGGGTTCGCTGTGCCACCACCCCAGGCGATCAAGGGGAGGGAAAGCGTGTCCTGTTTGCTTCACTCTGCCTCTAAATAATCTAGCAAGTTTGTTTTGGTTTGCCACCCTTTCTGGCAAACTTTAACCTGGGGCTCTGTGCTAGAGAATGAGCAGAGGAGGTCCCCAGGGGAGGGTAGACGCTGCAACTTTGTGACACCTTTTGTTGTCATTCACTCGCCCCCCAATCAGCTCCATCCCATTGTGCCATGGCCAGAATTGCACCTTTGCCCAAAGGCACCCCGGAGAAGCCTGTGGGGGGCACCTGGTGAGGGTTGACTTCCACTTCTGGTAAAATAAGAGACATCCGCCCAGCTGCTATAGCAAATAGCCATTGGAAACCTGCAATGTGTCTTGTGCATGTCCATCTTGCACATTTTCCTCCTCCTTCCCAGCCATGAACTAGAACCCAAGAGTTCGGCTGGAAGGGTCCGAGTGAAATGGTGCAAGCCTCCTGCTGGGGGCTGTTTTCCTCTTTCACCGAGGAGGCCAGCAAGTTATCGAGGCTCTTGACACGTCAGTCTGTCTGTCCCACTGTGGGGCCTTCATTTAGGGGGATTGCCGATTGCTCCAAAGTGAGCCCCGCACAGCTCCACCCCGCTTTATCCAAAGACCTGGGACTTGATTCTGCCACTTGCTCAGCCTTTGTCCTAAGTCTTGTTGGGTTGAGGTCAGGTTGCAGCACATTCACAGATGATCAACCTATTGTCCAGGAGGGCGACTCCAACTTGGACCGGCCTCTCTTACCCCGCGGGGGAAACAAGGAAAGGGAGACAAAGTCTCCAGGACCCGAAGTCAGACTTGGGAGAAGTTCAGACGCCCCAGCTCAGCAGTGCAGGGGGGGCCAGGTCCGGGGGAGCCTTGGCTCCATTTTGGCCCCAGGAAACTTCATCTTCTGCCCTTAAGATCACTTCCGAAATGTTCAAATCCTCCCCAAACATAATTCTATTTCAAAAATGTTTTTTTTTCCGATTGCAAAAGTAATTCTTATTAATTGTTAAAAAAAAAAATCAGTAAGTACCAAGGAAAAAAGTAAAACTCAACCCAAATCCCACCACCCAGAGAGAAACACAGTTAACATTTTCCCCAGGCATTACTCTCCCTCCACACACACAATTAGATATACTTAAGCTCATATTATACACGAATTCTAGAAACTGCTCAGCAATATATTATGGCATCTTTCTCTGACTCTCTCTCTCTCTAATCAACTAACGCTCCAGATTTTTATTTCAGATCGCTTCAGATTATTTTAGATTCAGATTAAAATGGCTGTGTAGTATTTTATCGTAAGTTCATAGGAAAATTTATGAAACTCATCCCATAAGGATGACAATTTTGGTCAATTCCTATTTGGTTTTAATATTAAAACAACTTTGTGATGACTATCTTGATACATAAATCATTAAGCCCTTATGCTTTGCCTATTTAGAGTAAATTCTTTGAAGAAGACTTGCTTGCTCAAGGGGTAAGGTCATTAATCATTTATATAACATTAAAGTATATAATATCCAACATATACATTATATAACATATATTACAACATAATTAGGATATATCTAACTATAAATTATACAGAAATATTTTTCCACATAAAATTTATATGTAATTAATTTACAAACATATATACAATTATATATAATATAATAAATATAATTACATATAATAATACAATATAATAAGTATAATAAAAAATATATAAAATTTGCTAGGGACTTTTATGAACCCAAAAGTTTTAGATGTACTCAATCCTTGGGCAGTGAAGAGAGGTAATCATGTCTTTTGGACACTATACTTAATTTTTTCACTCAAGTCATGGGTACTTGAAATTCCCCAGGGATCCACTGATGAAAAGTGACTCTAAACTCAGCAACAGGTTTATAACCCCCAAACCTCTTATGAGAACTTCCTTTAAGACAGGGGGTGAAAAAGCAAGCAAGCCTTCCATAACAAAGAAGGAAGGAGGGATTAGCTTATATTGAAAAATAACTTGTTTGGACTCCGCGATGGTAACACAGACCTACACCTGAGTAGGGAGGAAGCTGCCTTTCACATGAGCTAAGTTCAGACTCAAGTGGTAAGTTCCTACAGTGATGGCAGATACAAAAAAATAAGACCCTGGATTATTCTCTCCGCGATTGTTTTGTTTTGTTTCTTCTCCTTCTCCTCCTTTTTCCTCCTCCTCCTTCTTATTTTGACACCAATCGGATTATAACTATTCTGTTCTTATGACCTTTTGCGCCTTTTTTTTCATAATTTTAAAGAATCAAAAATTCTAGCATCCATGAATTAATACAACTCTGAGCTCCTTCTTACTGACTAAATGCAGAGGGGGAAGAAATACAGTGAGTGTTCACAAAAACAGTGAAGAATAGAAAATTGTTTAAGTGGCCAAAGAAACTTTATCCTATTGTGTGGCGGGCCAAGCTATGCCAGCTATATGTAAATGTAAGCGGTGACCTGTGTTCATGTGTCCACTTTGAAATTGCCATCTGAATTTAATTCTGCCTTTGTGATTAAATCAGGCCATTACGTTTAATCTCACTTAATAGTAAGAAACGTCCTTTGTTGTTTTCTATAGGCAACATATTCTGCCCCTAACATATACAGCTTGGCATTCACACTTTGCTATTAATCCCCGATGGCTGATAATTGCTTCATCTCCAGGCCCTCTGTCCAATTCACAAGGGGCTGATTGCAACTATTCTTCCCCTATACATTAATGCACTGTTTGGGTCTTGCTTCTTTGGCTCAGTGAACCCCATCAAGCTGTCCACATTTTCTGGGCATGTGGGCGTATTGTGAGATGCTAAATTAAATTCCGTGTTGACCCCCCCGCACACCAGAATCTATTAGCCCCTGCAACTTAGCTGATTGACAAGTGAGACTACTTTTCCACTCAAAATCCTGCAATAAAACAACAACAACAGGCGGAGTATTTTGTTTCTAGGCAAAGACGGGGTCTTCCTGCTGCTGTCTTGCTATGTGCATTTTTGTGACCACCGCAGGAACAATTACATTATTGCCATGATGCTATTTCGTGGATCTGCCATTTGTCTGTCTCGTGATTTCTCTGGGAAAAACATTTGTCTGTTTCATGATTTCTCTGGGAAAAGTGATCAGACCCCACAGGAGTCCCATTCATTGCTTCACAGTTTGAAATTCTTTTCACCTTGATCCCCCCCCAAATGTTGTTTTAGGTGATGAGAATTAGGGCTCTCTCCACTTGATATCAGTCCCATGAACTGCTCAGGCAAAGAGCTCTGAGGGCAAAACACCAGTTGCTGGAACAGCCTTCCATCTTCCCTCTTTGCACGAAAGGTAACAGATAAGGCTAATTTTAATGTTAAGCTTTGCAAAGAAAAGAGGCTTTCTTTTCTGTCACCCATTCATTAGCTGGGCAATAGTTGCTAAGCTTTACATTGTGCTAATTTAGGAATACTATCATTATTGAGTTGACTTTGTGGTTCCGAAAGTAGTAGTAGCTGCTTGGGTCTAATTCATATTAAGCACAGAGAGTAACTAGAGTTTGAGCAGTGACTGGGGCACCTATATAACCTTCTGGTTCCGCAAATAGTTTCACCAGGCCTTATACCATTTCAGCCTCCCTGCTGCTCTTGGGGCTCTTGGGAACTCCATCTCCCCGTTGAGAACTTTGTTTTCTGATTATGAGCGACCTCATAAAAGTAATTTTATTTTTGTGTAATCTGTAACTCTGATGCATATAGCACATACTTATGTGAGTCATCATTACATAAAAGTAATTATATATTCATCACAGACAAATCTTAGAAGTTTAGAAAAACTAAAGAAAAAGTAAAAACCATTCCAAATCCCACAGATATAACTGCTGTTCTTAATTTGGTATGCTTTCTAGTTACACTTTTCATCTGTAACTTACCTGTGAATAGACTCAATGTACATAAAAACACATATGCATAATTTTTAAAAAATTTCCAAAGGAGGGTACCTGGGTGACTCAGTCGGTTAAACATCTGCGTTTGGCTCAGGTCATGATCCCGGAGTCCTGGGATGGAGTCCTGCATCCGGCTCTCTGCTTAACAAGGAGTCTGCTTCTCCCTCTGCCCCTCACCTGACTCTCGGGCTCTCTCTCACTCTCTCTCTCAAATAAATAAATAAAATCTTTAAAAATAAATAAATGAATAAATTTCCAAAGGATTTTATCATAGTAAATGTTACATAATTGAGGCACTAAGGAATGTGTGCCCCAAAGTGAAGAAGTTATCTTATTTTTAAATAAATTTTTCATTTTGAAATTATTTTAATTAATTAATTTTTATTGAAGAATCATTGATATGCAGTATCATATTAATTTGGTGGTACAATATAGATATTTGATATTTATATACATTACTTATATGCATATACATTATATATGGTTACTACAATAAGGCCAGTTGCCATGTAGAATAATTTTAGATTTACAGAGAAGTTGCAAAGCTAGTAGGGAGCTCTCCTATAATCCTGACCCACAGTTTCTCTCTTGTTAATATTGTATATAACCATGGTACATTTGGCACAGCCAAGAAACACACATAATTTTTTAAAAATACACTTAGAAGCGTAGTTTCTTAATCTGCTTCGTTTATCATATAAATAAATATTCTCCTATGTTATTATTTGTTTACCATATAAAAATATTCTCCTACCTCATTAAACATTCTTGTAAAATGTCATTTTATGTCATCTTTTAAGGATTTTATTTATTTGAGAGAGAGAGAGAGTGAGCACGAGCAGGGGGTTGGGCAGAGGGGGAGAGGGAGAGGGAGAAGCAGGTTCCCTGCTGAGCAAGGAATCTGGTGCAGGGCTCCATCCCAGGACCCTGACATCCTGACCTGAGCTGAAGGCAGACGCTTAATCAGTGGAGCCACCCAGGAACCCCTAATGTCATCTTTTTTTAAAAAGAGGAAACTAAGATAGTAAGTATGATTATGCAATGTCTTAGGTTCTAGCTAAAATTTTGGTGATATACAATCAGAAAGCTGCTTCCAGAACTGCGCCAGTGATGGGGATGGGGAGTGGGGGAGCATCCTCTGATGAGGAGCTCTACCCAGGAGCACCCCTTCCCTCCAACCTCGAATCTACCCTAGTGCTCTTGGTAGGGTCCACTCGATGCCTGGGGGGAACATCAGCAGTGGGACCTGGGGTCGGCCTCTGCAAAGGAGATTCTTTGTTCAAGCACAAGGAGTCCAGGTGTTATCATTTCTAACCTTTGTTTTCATATCATAGGAATACATTCTCACTAGAGAAATTTTAGAAAAGATACATAAAAAGAAGCAAGAAAAAGTGCTAACATAGCCTCCCAGAGATAACCACCACCACCAAGTGGACACGTATTTGGGATTACACTGTTTTGCAATCTACTTTTTCATTTCTATTATGACCATTTTCCTTTAATATTTAATATTCTTAAAAAAGTTTCCCCCAATGACTTCATGGAATTCTATCCCAGAACTTTGTTGCAATTATTTAACCCTATCTCATATTTTTGGCCATTTTAGGGTGTTTCCAGCTTTTTCCTATGGTAAGGGCACCAAGATCTTTTTTCTATTATATGATTTTTTCTATTCTTTCCCATTTATATTTTCCTATTGTATTATTTTTTCTAAAATGTGAATCTAACATAATATAATGATGAGGTGTAACTAAGTGAAAAGTCATTTTCTTTCCTCGGGAAAAAAATCGTCAAAAGTAGAATTAATGAGTGAGATCAAGGCGGCCCAGCTGCACCTTTTCCGAGAGGTGTTTTGCAAGAGCTACAGAGAAAAAAAAACATTAAATTTCACTGCTTTTGGCGGGGAACCCACTGTGGAAGTGCGATTCTCAGAAGAAAAGAAGAAACCCTCACCATGGTTTTGGTGATTCACTGATTAGAAGTTTCTGTTTAGTCAACTGTGTAGCTACCCAAGGGCTCCCACACAAGGAGATGGGTGTGTATACATCTGAGGTGCTGAACACGGATGCCAACCCCCGAGGAACCGCCCAGGACCCGGCCAATGGGAGATTGAAATAAATGCAAGGAGGTAGAAAGGATTCATCACGAATTGTCATTTGGTGGGTCAACAATCATATTGCCATAGTGTTCAGAAGGCACGACAACACGATAAAGCAGTTGTAAGTAACATTCAACTGCCCACGTCCTCGTGCAGAACCGGGATTTGGCATTGCAGATAATACTGCTGAGTCGCTAGCTCTCAATTTCAGGAGAGTTTTGAGCTGGATGCCTGTGTGAGCTTATTACCATTGATTGTATCTGCATTACCTGTAAGTGACAATAACTCTGCGGTCTCATTGAGTGGGAGTTGGTGTTTTTAGTTTTAGTTTTCTTTACACTAAGTAAGACGTGGGGTTAGATAGATGATTTAAAAAAAAAAAAGACTCCTAAAGCATTTATCAGATATTAAAAAAAAAAAAAGACTTTTTTTAAAAAGTTAGGCTGGAAAATGGAAAAAAAGAAGCTAAAAATATCTCAGCTTCCAACTGACTTATTCTAACACTGTGTCAATTAAAAATAAAATTTACCAGCTCTGTAAAATAACTGCCCCCTGGACTTGGAGTCGATTTTAAGCTGATTGCATGATGCAAGCTCCGTTATCTTTTTAGCTCTTACCTCTCCTTTCTGGAAGGAAGCAGCCAAACAGGGAATGTCTTAGGAGTACATGAAAAGAGGTGCCAGGAAAACAGAACTAACGACAAGCTCACACAGTGTGAAGACCAGAACTCCCTCGGGGACCCACGTGGCCCTGTGTCACCGGCCCTTCCGGTGCTTGAAGCGTGCCTGCCTTTCATTCCGTCTGCATTCTGGAGCCCCGGGTGTTCTAGGCAATATCCTAACCTCATCTCTTTATTTCAGAGCTTCAAATCAGTAGCCAGAGGACCTATTGGTATGGGGCTTAACATTTACACTCCAGCAGAGAGATTCCTTAGCAAACTGGGCAATTGCTTAATTTCTGGCATGATTTTGTCTTTATCTGCGCACGCGATCGGAGCGTGAGATGGGGACTGAGGCTTCCCTGCCTCTCTTTCTCTGCCCCCACCTCTGTCCTTTCCTTTCCTTTCCTTGTCCCCCTCTCGTGTTCTTTCAGGGTTTGCCCTGCAAAAGACACAGAGGAGGCAAGAAGGGAGAATTAGATCTGCGCAGGAGAGGGAGGCCACCTGTGCCCAAGAGGTGTCAGGGAGGAAGGTGCGTTTGAGTCTGAAGGGTTTGGAGGATTGTGGCAGACGGATGAGGATGGTGATGCTGAGGTTGACAGTCTGGTGGGAGGAAGTGGCCAAGCTGTGGGCGGCGGGGAGGGAGGGGTTGGCGAGGCTGGTACCTAGAGGTGAGGGAGGACTAGGGGAAGAGTGGGCCAAGGAGCTGGGAATTCTGTGTTTTTGGCACTCTAGCCTGCAGGGATGTGGCCTGACAAATGTTAATGAAAAGCTCTCAGCAGAATGCAAAGCACCTATTGGCGAACATGTTTGCATTTTTGAGGCACTCCCAAGCTTTCTATGGCAGATGGACAAACTACCAAGCAGGGGTCTGCGTTAGCCGCGTGTGTCACCCAAACCCCGCCTTACAAACACCCGGATAAAACACCTCACTTCTACCCAGCTGGGAGGTTATTTTGATAAGATAAACTTTCTCTATCATGAGCCTGTGTATATCATTGAAATGACATTGTGTGATCTAGTCGCTTTTGTGATGTAAATAATATCTGCTTCCCTAAAGAAGCCTTCCTTCTGGGGACAGGACCCCGTAGGGGCTGGGAGTCCCTGAGAAGTGGTGTGACCAGACCCCAGATGAGAGCTGGGGGTGGGACCTGAAGGGCCCTGGCAGGCCTGCAGTGAGCTGCATGAGCCCCTCCCACACCTGGCCTGAGTGAGATCAGTCTTCAGAGTAAGTGTGTGTGTGTGTGTGTGTGTGTGTGTGTGTGTTTATCGGCCAACAGGCCAACAGCGAGCACTGTGCAGACCTCAGGAAGCGAAGTGGAAGGTTTGAGGCCAGCTGGGTTTGGAAACTGATGTATCTTTCCCACAAGTGCTATACCCGCAAACTAACCTTTGTACCCACAAACCAAAGCGATTTATTGTTGTCTCTGTAATCCCTGTGAATCTCCAGGCAAGATAGGAAAGCAGCATTGGGCTCTCTTATTAAAAGGGAACTGGCTGAAAAATAAAAATTAGCAAATTGGCACTAACTTTCTCCTTCTTTCTTAGTCTCTACGCGGTGTGGCGAGGCACTGTGGCTCACTGGCCCACGGGGGAGCATTTCAGCTGTTGTTGGCTGAACCTGTTATAGATATTCCCAAGGTGATTCCTTGCAAACAGGCTCCCAACTCAGAAGGCAGCATCCATCTTCACCCCTCTGCATGGAGCTGAGGTCATTGCATAGGGGTTTGGAGGAGCCCCAAGTTTTGCTTTGTGAAAAAGAAGGATCCATAATTTTTATATGCACTCTCTTAACCAAATCTCCCTCAACCTGCCTCACCTTCTGCAGGCCACAGGATAGCTGAGCATCCCAGGTTACTTTGAAATGGATGCCTCAGGTAATAAGACCCAAGATTGGCTTTATGAATTTGATTCAATACTGAAGAGTGTTAAGTCACAAAGGAAGGAAAGAAAGGAAAGAAAGAAAGAAAGAAAGAAAGAAAGGGAAAAGAAAGGAAAGGAAAGGAAGAAAGGAAGAAAGAAAGAAAGAAAAGAGAAGAGAAGAAAGGAAAAGAAAAGAAAAACTGAGTTTAAATGGAGAGACAGCCCGAGATTATGGTTTAGTGAAATAGTTTTGTCCTAGAGTATCAGTAAGAAAGTTAAAGTGACTACTGATCACTTTGGCTTATGCAATGTACCACCTGTTTATCCATCAACACAGGGATGTTTTCATCAACTGAAGATAGAGGCACAGTTTAAAGGGATTGCTGTTCTCAGCTCCAGGCCCCTTGCTCATTTAGAGTGTGGGTGGCAAGCCCAAAGACCCCAAAGACCAGGTGAGGGGCCGGGGTAGCTGGAAGGGATGGTGAAGACCGTGGCCTCAGCTCTAACTCACGGGGCCATGAAGAAACTGGGCTAGTGTGGCCGCATCTGCCAGGTTTTTGTTTGGGCTAGTGTGGCCGTATCTGCCAGGTTTTTGTTTTTGGTTTTTTTTCTGGATAAAGACTGGGATTTTTATGTAAAGTCTCCTGATTCTCAAAGCTGGCCACTACTAATTCATTTAAACCAGACAAACAACACATATCTGCAGGTGCCTTCACCCCACGGGCCACCTGTGGTTTAGAGGCTGGTAAAGACTTGCACACAGAAAAGTCATGGAAATGGAACCCTCTTGAATTGCAGTCACGCCACACCGTGACCCAGTCATTCTCAATCAGGTGTACTCACCTGTGGAGTTTCAGAAACCGTGTACCTGCCCAGCATATACACAGGCTAAAATTCTTTGGGAATGAAACCTAGACACGTACCTGATTTTTTAAAAACTATTTTTATTGTGGTAAAATATCCATAACATAACATTTACTATTGTAACCATTTTTAAGTGTAGAGTTCACTTGTTTAAGTCCATTCACACTGCTGTGCAAACATCACTACCATCCATCTCCAGACGTTTTCATCTTCCCAAACTGAAACTCTGTCCCCATTAGACATTAACTCTCCATCCCCCCCTTCCCCAGCCACTGGCAAGCCCCATCCTTCTTTCTATCTCTGTGAATTTGACCCCTGTACGTACCTCATCTAAGTGGAGGTACAATATTGTATCTGGCTTCTTTCACTAAACATTGTATTTTTAGAATCATCCATGTTGTTGTCAGTATTGGAATTTACTTCCTTTTTAAGGTGAAAAATATACTGCATTTTGTTATCCATTTATCTATGGATAGACATTTGGGCTGCTTCTACCTCTTGGCTATGGCGAACAGTGCTGCCATGGGGCATGGATTTATAAATATCTGTTCGAGTCCCTGCCTTCAATTCTGGACATGCCGGTTTATGAAAGTCCACTGATGATTCAGAATTCAGGTTCTCTTTTAGAACCTCTCCCATAACTGGCCCTCTGTCTGCCCTGCACTGCACCATATCACCTGTTACATCACACTGCCTGACTGATAGCTGAACAGCTAGTCTGGGTTCTAGACTCTACTTAACCTGGCAGATAATGACTTAGCTAAGGGAGATTGGCTAGCTCATCAAATCAATGGGGAGGCTGAGGAACTGGGCTCAGGGGTAACTGGGACAAACAAGATCCTGCCACAGACACAGTCTACTTTGGATGCTACCTCTGGACACTTGCTGCTGCCCCAGCTGGATTCCCCCACTGGACTCCGGCCCAGAAGATCCCTGCTACACCAGCCTCCACACCACTGAATGCTTGAGTTGGCTGTGGCCACAGCAAATACTCCCTAAGGAGCCCCCCGCCCGTCTATTGCAACCCGTAGATGCCATGTCCCGGGCAGGGGCATCTGATTGACCTTGCTTACACCATAAGCCCAAGCTCTGGGTGCTCGGGACCGGGTAGAGGGAATATATGGGACCTGGGCTTTCCTGAATGGCGATGGGAGCCCTAACCTCCATGTGGCTGGAGATTGAGTAGGAAGAGGATTCCTAATCAGTGCTAAGCTGGAGCTTACCAGAACATGTGGGCCTCTTCCCAGCTCCAGGTTCAGGGACATCTCAGGGGTAGCTTGGAAGGAGCCATATTGGGAGTATTGACACCATGGAAAGGAGTGAACACAACAAATCAGGGCTTTTCTTTCTTCCTTTTTTTTCCCCAGAGTTTAAGAGCACACTGATGGTTTGTATACCAGATAGCCCAAGTGACATGTGTCAACAATCCAGGGGAAATCACTAGTGATTTCTGCAAATTAGATCACTGAACTGAGTTGAAGGAAGGAGAGAGAACATGGGTAAGTGTGCAAATGTGTCCAAAGTGTGGATGTTTATCTGCAGGTGTAAAGACAGCTGAGAACAGTGCCATCCAATAGAAATATAACTCAAGCTACATATGGGTATGAAATCTTTCTTTCTGGGCACCTGGCTGGCTCAGTGGGTTAAGCATCTGCCTTCCACTCAGGTTATGATCCCGGGGTCCTGGGATTGAGCCCCGCATCGGGCTCCCTGCTGAGTGGGGAGTCTGCTTCTCTCTTGCTGTCTCTGTCCCCCTTTAGCTCATGCTCTCTCTCAAATAAATAAATAAAATCTTTTTTTAAAAAAGAATCTTTCTTTCACTTTTTATTTTTATTTAAAGAAAGAGAGGCAGGGCTGGCCAAAGGGGGGAAAAAAATCTCAAAAGCACATCACTTGTCCTCATTCATTTTAGTTTCCAAATGTCTCCTGTGCATTCAGTCTAAACACTGTCTTTTAATGCCCAGACCTAACCTTATACTTTTTATATTTTCAAATACCCAAACTGAATCTTCTATTTTTCACTTTCTTCTCTACACGTATAGATATATGTAATGCTAAATTTTCTAGTAGCCACATTAAAAATGAAAAGAAACAGGTAAAATTAATTTTAATAATCTATTTTAGTTAACCAATCTGTCCATAATATTTCCATTTCAGCATATAATCGATATAAAATCCTTAAGGGGATAGTTTACATTTTTTTTCTTTATACAAAGTGTTTGAAATCCAGCGTGCATTTTACACCTGCAGCATACGTCAGCTCCGGTTAACCATGGCTCAAGTGCTCAACAGCTACGCATGGCCAGTGGCTGCCATATTGGACACTGCAGGCTAAGAGAAGTTGAGGAATGGTGAACCATGGTCTTTGAACCATTTCCCCAGGGGTGGGTTATGAAGGACAGATGTGTTCCTCTCTTACAGATGTGGAAATCAGAAATCCCAAAGTTGCAGAAAAGTGAGTTATGCATGCATCTGCCATTCTCTGATTGCTTGATTCAGGTTGAGGGTGGGTCATTTAATACAGATCCTATCTTATGAATGAATCATAAATATTGCTAAGAATGTTGAATATAACCTTAAAAACATGAGCATGTGTGGAGTAAGGCGGGAGGAGACAGGACAGCTGAGTACCCTGTAAAAATGCAGATGGCAAAGAACCTCACAGCCTTGCCGGATTGCTTCTCCCCTCTTTCCAGAAAAATAGATCTACCATGTATGCCCGCCCAGTGAACGAGGAAACCCTGTTTAAATACCCTCGTGGAAACAAGTGCTGTCTATGTGGTCAGTAGGAATGTTAACTTGGGAGGCTAATTTGACAATGGCTAGAAGAGTTTTTCTAGGAATAATCTTAGGAAAGTCCTCTACACGTGCAAAGATATATACGCAAGGATATTCACTCAAATATTGAAAACAACTAAAGCGTTCATCCAGGAGGGCCTGGGGCAGTGAATTATAATATGTCGATTCTGTGGAACACTTGGCAACCACTAAAAATGAGACCTGTGTGTATTTATAAATAAACAGATAATTAATTAATTAATTAATTTATAACTGGCATAAAAAGAAAGCCACAGTATATGCAAAAACACAGAAAAATGTAAGTTGCAAAGCAAGCTGAATAAAATACCATCTTTGTAAGAAAGCAAAAAAAAAAAATTGCTTTTTTTTCTGCCTAGGTATTGAAAAGAGCATTTGGAAAACATACAATCAGGTTATCTGAGGGTGTGGGGCTCTAGGGAGGGAGACTTTAGGGAGGAAGTTTTACTTTCTTTTGCTTTATATACATTGATAATGTTTGAAATTTTACAAGGGGCACGAATTGTTTCTATAATCGTAAAAAGACATAAAATAATAAGTAGACGCACAATATTTAACAAAAATATCCAGTGCTGTTGAGGCTATGAGGACACACGTTCTCGGGCCCTACAGGTAGGATTGAAAATTGGCCCCACCTTCCTGGAGGCACCCATTTGCCAATATGCAACCAAAGCCTTAACGATGTGATAACCTTCAGTGTGTGGTTCCACCTCTAGAAGTTACCCCAGGCTAAACCGATAGAGGGCATAGAGATGTATGTGCAAGGATGTTTATTCCTGTGTGATATGGGGAGATATGGGGGGATAGGGGGAGAATGACACATTCACTCATAGGCAGTTACTTCAGTAAATCTTAATCACAGTGGCATCCAGGCCAAAGTGGTGAGATAGGAATCTATCTGTTGGCATAGAACGCTGTCCATAGTCTATAGTTAAAGGAATAAAGCAGATGACAAGACAGTTTGTATACTTCAGTTGTGATGTGTATCAATTCTGATGTGTATCTATGTGTATGTACATAGTTCCTCTACAGACAAGAAAATATGTAACAATATATATCAGGGTCTTGTTAGCAGTGGCTTTCTTGCAGTGGTGAGATTATAGACAATTTCTATTTTCTTCTGTATTCTTTTCTTTTTAAATATTTTATTTATTTATTTACTTATTTGACAGAGAGAGAGAGAGAGCACAAGCAGGGGGAGTGGCAGGCAGAGGAAGAAGCAGGCTTCCCGCTGAGCAGGGAGACCGATGCGGGACTCGATCCCAGGACCCCAGGATCATGACCTGAGCTGAAGGCAGATGCTTAACCAATGGAGCTACCCAGGCACCCCTCTTCTGCATTCTTTTCAAAATGGTCTAATTTATTTACGACAAGTATATCTAATCCTCCTATTATTTCAAACAGTAATAAAGATCTCTCTTATTTTTTTTTTATTTTTTTATTTTTTAGCCATAGAAGCCAGTTTCAAAATCTCCCTCTGTTTCTCCCAGAACATTCTGAGGTAGAAGTAGTAAATTAGCCATCCTGGCATCCCTGAGCAATTATCATGCTGGTGTGGGGCATGGGCTGGGGCCCACTATCTGGGAATCTTATTTCAAAGTCTTTTAACACTGTTTCAGTTGCTGCGAATCGGGGCAGGTCATTAGACCTAGAATGGCCAAGTGGAATCAGCAAATCCTCATAAGGGGCCTCTTTCCAAATTCTGTCTGTGTGCGTGTGTGTGTTAATTTAAAAATGAACCTAAACTAGTTTTTTTCTCAGCTAGGGGGGAAATCCATTCCAATTGAAGGGGCTACTGAGGGTTACTAATTATTGCTATACACACTAGAAGCAAGCATGCGTCTTTTGAAAGCCATGGCAAACATTTTCCAAATGAACATATTGATTTTAAAAATCTGACATGTGTAGCATTTCCCGCATTCCAAAGACTTGTGGACAACCCACGACATGAGAGATCGGTTGCCCGTCCCTTGTCTTGGTGAACCATCTCCCAGGCTTAAGATTTTGGTGAGAGGGGCAGCAGTGTGTGGAGATCAGGCATGGCTTGGAAGACACGACTTCTTTATTTTATCCAATTAAGCACTGGGATGAGGTGGGATCATGTTCTAAGATTCCTTAGGTTTAATTTTCAAATGTGCTCTGATATGGTCATCCCAGGCTCCCTGCACGGTTACTGAGCTTCCAGGCCCAAGTGACACCCTGCTCCCTGGTGAGGGAAGGGGGAGAAAGCCAGGACTGAAGACCTGGAGGTCCCTGCAGGGCTTCAGACATTGAGGACAGCAGGGCTGACCACAGGGCACTGCTCAGTCCAGCCCCACACCCGCCTCCCCTCTAGTTGGGCCGGATTCCCTCTGCTGCACTCCACTGTTGACCCCAGGCCCTTAGCAGGCCTGGCAGCAAACAACATGTTCAATAAAATGCTCAGTAACAGTGCTGAGCCCTGTTGTTCCGGCTACGTCTGCTATTAGCCACCATCTCTATTTTTAGAGGTTACTTAAAGAAAGACAAACAACTCCAGCACCAGCACATTCTCCAACCTGCGTTCTTCCTAGTAAGTAGCTGAACAGAATAAGAATAGTTCCTTCTGACAGAGGCGCTGCTGCTTCTTCATTTGAAGAAGTCTTTCTGTTGAGGGACATTCCTGATGCAGGCTGAAATTTGCTCCGCGCACCATCCCCCGCGGTCAGGTGACTACAAACACAAGCACTATCTTGAGAACTGATTGTCCTGTTGGCCCCCAGTAGGCAGCCACCCAGTAAGTGGGTCTTGCAGGGACCGCTGAGCCCCATCCCTGTCTCACTGGCAGGGAGAAAGCCCTGCACCTTGCTGGGAGCCTCTCCCTGGCCCAACTGAGTTCTCTTCAGCCTCCATGTGCAGAGGATGACTCAGTCAATGATTTCATTCACCCAGCCTGGTGTTTATGCCACTAGCCACAAACCAGTGGATACTGTTTGGAGCTGTCCTGAGCTGATGCCACGTGGGGGTGGGGGGTGGGGGGTGGGGGGGTGGGGTGGAAAATGTCATCCAGTCCGCTTGTGGCCTCTGTGTCAGCTGGGGGGGAAATCCATTGTGAAATGGATTGGCTGAAATGTTGTGGCTTCTGAGGAACTCACTGTCTGAGGAGAAGGAAAATCCTGGTGCCCTCCTTTCCCCTCGACCTTGGAGAAGCATTTTGGTCTCCATGGGGGCTCCACGAAATAGTGGTGGGTCCTGGCTGGGCGCTGAGAGCCAGCTTGGAAGGATGGAGCTAGCATAGGGCTCCGGAGGAGAAACCCCACAAAAGACACTATCGGGTGCAAGTTAGAAGGAGCTGGTGGTTTGAGAAGGCAGCTTTGCTCATTCCAAATGGATTTCTACATGGCACCATCCAATGCTGCCATGGGCCTATTCATGAATTGCAGGAGAAGGCTGAGCGAACGCCATTGCTTTCTAAACAACCATCGGCAGTTTACATAATCATGTAAATCATGTATTTCTAGACAGTGGAAAAAACTACGAGAAAGAAAAACCACCCCCATTACAATAGGCGCTGTGCTAACAGTTTACACACACTGCCCCATTTACGCCCTGTGAGGTGGCTCCTGAGATGAGCAGATCTTAGAGATGACCCTCCAAGGGAGGCGGCCGGCGAGTGGAGTGACCCATGGTGAGGCTCCACCGAGGGGCGGCGAGCATCTAAGGCTTTCCAGGGCAGAGAAGAAAGGAGGGAGGGAGAGGAGATTGGAACACAGCCATCCCAGGTTCCCAGGAGTGGAGGGGGACAGGGGAGTGATTCCCTACTCCTGTCCTTCCTGTGGTTGGGGACGCAGCACCAACAGGGTCAGCACCCCCCCCTCCTCCCCCCGATGGCTCTGTGATCAGAGCTGACAACTCTCCATCTGAGTTGCTGTGGGTCTGTGTGAATAGAAAATAATAAAGGGCTAAAGGGCATCTTCTGGTGCTCTCCCAGCCCCTAGAACCATGGGTTCCATGGTCAGGAGTGGTATCAAAAGTTGTCTATTAAATGGGATGCTGTGGGGTCCAGCTTTATGTTTTTTTTCTACACTGGTGGTGAGTGCCGTGAGAATTGTTGGTTTTACCTCCTGCCCACAACTGTCTCTGATAGAGCAAAAGGCTGTGAGAAGCCAGGACTGTAGGGGGAAATTACATCACTAGAACCTGCCAGAAGCAAGCAAATGAAACAGAACAACAGCAACAACAGGATACTCCCTTTGACTGGTAAGCTGGGTAGATACAACGATAGTGAATGATCTTCAAAAGTTTTCTTAACTGATTCTTCATCTGCCTGACTGTATTTTTAAAGATCTGAATTGGAAGATACTTAATGATCACTACCATGGAAAGCTTTTTTTGGTTTTGTTTTTTGTTTTTTTGCCTGGATGCTCACAATGACAGAAGGACCAGGGAAATGTAATGTCTCGAAGTGTGCAGGCTACGTGACATCTGCCTTTTGCCCCAACCACATCCCTATATCTCGTCTCTGAACTGCCTTATCTTAGCCACCCCGGGAGCTGGAAACATTGGAAATTACTGTGTGCTGGGATGTGTAGAAATCTCACTATCACATTGAGTGGACACATTCTGAGTAGCATCGACCAGACCCAAGGCTGGAAGAAGAGGAGGCAGATGGGGGTACCACGACCTTGTCTGCTGAGGAGGAGGAAGGAAATGTAGGGTCTCCCTCTTCCAGACAAAACTTTATTTCTTTCACTGCCTGGCTTCTACAACTTCCCCTAACCAGCCTCAGCTTCCTGAGTGTTTACCTCTTCGTGCTTCCGTGTTCTCATCGGTAAAATGGCATCATGCATGTAAAATGCTTAGAACACTGCTTGACACTTGATAAACACAGTGTTAGCTCTGGTCACTACCCTTACCATCGTTATTCCTAGTTGTGCTACTTTACCACCTACCTCTACTATGAGCTGTTCTATCTTCCCACCTGCCTACCCCCCAGGTGAATTAGCTTCTCCTTATCTCTCTTTCTTCCTCCCTCCCTCTCTCCCTCTCTCTCCCTCCCCCCCACCCCCCCACCCCCCACACAGATGAGTGATCTAATCTGATCTTGTTATCTTGGAGTCTCCTGGTTGTACCACTGTCGTTCTCTAAGGAAGTATCTGGATTACTTAAGCTTCAGGGACACCATAGCCTTTCTTTCTTTCTTTTTTTTTTTTTTAAGATGTTATTTATTTATTTAACAGAGAGTGCAAGAGAGCACAAGCAGGGGGAGCAGCAGAGGGAGAAGCAGGCTCCCTGCTGGTCCTGGGATCATGACCTGAGTCAAAGGCAGACACCTAACCGACTGAGCCTCGCAGGAGCTCCCACGATAGCCCTTCTTGATCCCGGTGCTCCCAACCTACAATGACTGTTTTTCCAGGCCCCATCACCTACCTCTGGCTGGTGCTTCTCGTGCAGGGCCCACTGTCAGGGGCGCCCGTCCTCTATCCTGGGGCTTGGTGGCAGCCAGCCTGACTCCTGCTGAGCAGGCTCTTGGAAAACTCACTCACATCCATGAAAAACACTTGGCAAAAAGATGCTCACATTGTTGAGAAAATCAGAGCCCATGAACATCAGAACACTGAGTGTCTACGTGGAAAGGGTGAAAGGCGCCACAGAAGGGAGAGCCCCTAGGATGCTGCTTTCCCTCCGGCCCGCTGCCCTTGCCTGTCAGGTGTCTGCTCCCTCGCCTTCTGCTAGTTGCTTTTGGAAACCCTGATGACAAACATGTCACCATCAGAGGCTCTCTCAAAGGGTTTGCTTTGCCTCTGGAGCTCCCTGTCACCAATGTGGGCCTCCCTCGGGGCTAGGGGGCAAGGCTGCCAGAGAAAGTTCAGGTGGCTGATCCGCAGCTGGGCACCTGGTGGGGGACTGGTCCTGAGTCTGCCTTTTTTCCATGCCGCTCATAGGGGCAGCCCGAGGGCTGGGCACAAAAGGTCGGAGATTTTCCAGGAGGCAGGAAGAATGGGTTCATCTCTTGCCACGATTACTGTTTGCAGGACATTCTAGTCCCACCAAGATAAACCAGGAAAGCAGCTTTTGCCTCCTCCAAGCAGATACTGGTCCCTCACATCACTGCCTCCGACTACCTGTGTGGCCTTGAGCATGTCTCTTGAACTTCCCGGGCCTCCCTTGCCTTATTCAGTAGGGAAGAGGGTGGACAGAGAATACCCAAGTTCTCTTGCCCCATGAGCACTCTGTGGGATTTAGAGAGAGGATCTGGCACCTGTGGCCTATGTCCCCGGCGGTGGCCCACCTGCGTGCTCTATCCTCTGGCTGAGTGAAGGAGAAATGCGCTTCCTTCACTTTCAATCCAAGTGACGTCCTCCCCTGAGCATCAGGCAGCCTGTAGTGTTTAAGGACGTGGACTATTGACCTGATTGTCCCGGGCTCAGCCTGAGCTCTGGCCCTTCAGTATTAGCTGGACACAAAGGGGGAAGTTCCCTGATGGAGCAGCTAATCCCATGTGAACAGAAAGAATTTGGCTTAATTTCTGATCAGGCATTTCAGCTTTTAAGCTGGGCTTAGTTCAAAAGGACCGAATGGGAAGTGCTTGAAGAAGTCATTTGCAGCATCTCCGTCAATAATGAGGCTAGTCTGCGTGTAGCTTGAGGAATATCTTACTACTCTTCTCACACCTTAAATGTGGTTGAATAAGCTGGACCTTGCTTGAAAAAAAAATTTTTTTTTTCCTAACAACTAAAACCTGCTTGAAAAAAGTGAATTTGTGTTTTAGAAAAAAGTGAATTTGTGTTTTAGAAAAACACGACATTTTTCAAACGTTTGCTTCATGAGCCCACTTCCGTAGAGGTGGTGATCTTCTTACTGAATATTTATTGAGTGTGCAGAAATGGAAGGGGTAGCGCATGAGCAAGACGACGCCTTCTGGAGGAGATGCGCTTTCAGGTGACCTTGAACCAGAGGCGTGCATGAAGCACTATTGTTAACAATCTGACCTTTGGGAAATTGAAATACCTTCCATGCTTGGAGTGGACCTCTTCCTTGATGGGGACACTCACCTTCTAACTTATATATTTTGCAAGGTTATATTTTCATACCTGGTGTAATCAGCTTCCCTTAGAGGAGAATATCTGTAAATAGACCATCACTCCGGGCTAGGTAAATCCCACGGTGCATTCAATCTGCTTTTTGTTTACCGATTGCTCACCTGGCCTCCCATACAACTAACGATATAGTTTCTCAGGGCCTCATGTATTTACCCCTTAGGTTCCATTCACCCCAACCACTGGGATTGCACATTGGTGGTTGGCTGGGTGCAGGGATCTTTCTGGGCAGCGAGTCACGTGTTCTTTTTCATCTTGCTTCTGAGGCCTGATGGACTTTTCTCAAGGAGCCTCCCTTATTCCTTCTCTTCTTCCCCAATCCCTTCAAAGACCAGGTTAAATTTGTTCCTTCTGCAAAAAGCTCGCTCTAGCTAAAATCAAGTGAGGTGGGCACATCAACTAGCTCTGTTGCATGTGACGTAACATTGCCGATCTGAAAGAACAGCTCCACAGTCTACCCCATACGTGTCTAGGCTTATACAGCGCACCTGCCCCAGGCTCTGCCTTGCCACAGACTTATGTGGAGAGCTCTAACTTTTGTTATGGACACCATATATAATTACCATTTTTCTACTTCATCCTACAGGACTCTTGAATGCCCACTGATGCGATTTTCCAGGATGTAATCTTTTAAGGAGCGAGTCTGCTAATCTTGTTTAGCGCCATGGCCAAGTGATGCTACGTGCAGGCGGATAACTGAAATATTTTGATGAGACTCAAAACAGCTCTGCAGGTTCTTGTTAAATGAATTCATAATCTTTAGCAGTTCTGGAAAGCATGATTTTCTCAATTAAGTAAGAAAATCACACACAGTATTACCTTTTCTGTAAGCCCTGGGTACTTATTCCAATTTATAAGTAGAGACCGGAGGGAGGGAGACCACCCACCCCTTCTCTGCCATGTTCTTTCCTGTGTGTTTTGGAATGATGGTGACATATGGCGATGGAGTTGGGACTGCGGGGAGAACGGTTTATTTCTAATCTCTTAGAAATATTTTTCTTTCAGGGAGGACCTGATTTGATTTTGATTTAGTTGTCGATTTTTACTTTGGGTTCCGAGTCAAGATGCAAGGCAAGCAAGGATGGGGATTAAATAAGCAGAAAATCCCCATTCAAATTTACTTATTCCAAAAGCCTGTGACTTTTCTGATGGCAGAGTCTGGGAAGAATGAGAAGCTCTTTCCTGAAATGGGTTGGTGCATAAGAGCTTCTCTCTCTCATATCCTCTCCTGCCTCCTGCTTGAGGAAATAGACACTTAACCAGCATGGTGGGGAAGGCAATTCCATCCTTCCAGCATGTGCACCACTTTGTGCACCCTACAACATGTTCCCAAAAATGAATGCTCACCATCCCTAAGTGCGTCCATACCTCAGATAAACCAACATGGATAAAGTGAAGTCACTTCAGGTTTTCTTTCATTTCCTGAAGATTAAAGGGGACACTTTCTCCTTTATTAACCCCATGCCTTTAAACAGTGGTTGGGTTTCATTAATAACTACAAAATGTTTAAATATTGCATATGAGGAAGTCAACATCCCAAATTCTTTGTAACATCACCAGTGACCCAGAGGAGCTGTCTTTGCCTCTTAAAATGATGTCTAAGGTCATGACTTCCTAGGAGACAACTCCAACCTTATGTAAAGAACGGGGGAAGCTCATAGCTGTATGACACTGTTTAAGCTTCTGTCCACTGAGATGGAAAAGGTGGGTTTTTGAGAAGGATGTTGACATACAAAATAATTTTATGATCAATGTATTTTTAAACTCGTTTTTAGAGGAGGAAGTAGTCCAGAGACTCATCTTGGCTGAGAGCTAATTCCTGAAGTTGACATCCACCCATTCACTTTCGGTCCTTATATTTCTGCCTGATGCCTGAACTTGACATGCAGATGCCTATTCATTAGATCATTTTACAAATCAGGAAGCCAGGTTTAAAAACTTTGAACCCTGGTCATATTTAACCATTAACCTTCATCCTGAGGATCTGAATCCACCAGCGCAACAGGACATTTTTTTATTATTATTTTTATTTTAAGTAGGCTCTGCCCACAGCATGGAGCCCAGCGCGGGCTTGAACTCAGGACCCTGAGATCAAGACCTCAGCAGAGATCAAGAGTCGGAGGCTGACCTGACTGAGCCACCCAGGCGCCCCACCAGGGCATTTTTATTAACAAACAAATCAAAGGAAAATGTTAGGTCTTTAAATGTTTTATTTTGTTGATTCTTCACAGAGCAACAAAACAAAGTTAGAGATAAAATAAAATGCCAGTTAAATTCGGCTACTACCAACAACCAAAAACCTTAAGCAGAGACTTCAAAGCAAGCTGCTGAAAGATCATAAAATAATCTTGGGTGAAATAATTTGTTAACGTCTGTAACAAATCAAGACCGGTCATCCAGGCAGTTCTTCAAATGTAAAGCTGCGGGAAGACCTGCCCAGAGCGCTGGGCAAAGACCCCTCGCGCAAAGGGACGGCGCAGAAAGCGCCATCCCGCCGTCGCCACCGCAGCGGGGACCCGCCGAGCCGCCGGGAGGTTTGGGGCTCAGGTCCTCCTCTGCGTCTTTTAATGAGAAAGTTAATTAGCGATCGTGCTTTCAGACAAGACTGGCGGTGACTGCGAAGTGCCGTGTTACCTATTTTAGTAAACCGAGAACACCTTCTGCGTCAAAGGGGGCTGGTTTGTGTTTTTAAGCAAGCTCAAATGTTGGTTACGCTACCTTGGGGAAGGGGAAACAAAATGGTGAATCTCAAGTTCTAAACTGTCTTTTTAAGAAGACCCCAGGATTTAAAAGCGAATAATCTCCGCAACAAAACACCTGCTTAGGCGATTCTCAAAAATTGCACTCTAACAGCCAGGGTATAAAAGCGGACCAACTTCCCAACCCAGCACACCCAAGGACCCTGGAGTTATCAACGCCTCCTCCCACGGTACCGCGATGCCAACCGTCCCGCCGCAGCCGAGGGTCAGTCCGTCTGCTAAGCCCGGGACCATCTGCGCGGACTAACTGGTCTTTCTCGGCTTCCTGAGGTCGGGCAGCCTCCTTTGACAGGGCTTGGCTGGTGGGAACAAAGGAGCCTGTGACCTCTGGCTGGGGAGAAGGAAAAGAACCCTTTCCCTGCCCTCGGAGAGCAGCCACTTGGCCCCCTTATTGGGCAGGTGTCGCCTCTTTGAGCCGTGGCGCTAGGACTGTCCTCCCGCCGCACCCAGAGCAAGCCAAAGCCACCGCGCGGTGCCCTAAAATCCGCACCACCCCCGCGAAGCGCACGACTCCAGGGACCGGGAGAGACGGGAGCTGGGCAAGAGCGGGGTTGGGAGCGCGCACTTGCTGCCCAAAGCAGCCGGAATGGACTCAGGACCCCCAGTGGCCCCGACGCTCCGTCGAACATCCGCTCGCGTCACTTTAATTTCCCCGGGGTGGGGGCGGGGAAGGGGGCGCCCCACGGTCCCTTCCTCTGGGCCAGAAGGTTGGAGGTGCCCTCCGTGCTTGGCTAGCCGTCCCCGAGTGCAGGGCACGGGGGCGTGGAGAAGCGGGGCGGCGGGAGGCCGGGCCTAGGTCGCGCCCCGGGCCCGCGCGGGCCCTCACTTGGAAAACTGCGCCTGCACGGCGGCCAGGCCCAGGCCGGCGGGGACGAGGTGCGGGAACTTGCAGACCGCGCAGGTGCAGAGGCCTGGGCCGCCCGCACCGCCGCCCGCGCCGCCGCCGGGGAGCGCGAACTGTCCGCACGGCGGCTCGTCGAGCGCCAGCGACAGGTACTTGGCGGGGCGCAGCGCGTCGGGAGGCCCCACGGCGCCAGGCGCCAGCAGCACGGAGCCGGGCGCGGCGGCCAGCAGGGGCAGGCCGGCCAGCAGCAGGCGCGGCGCGGCGGGCCCGGCGCCCTCGCCCAGCGCGCGGCGCAGCTCCTGCAGCGAGCTGCCCAGCAGCAGGATGTAGTTGCGGGCGAGCAGCAGCGTGGCGATCTTGGAGAGCTTGCGGCCGGGCGCGCCCTGGCAGTGCGCCGCCGAGTAGGGCAGGATGACCTCGCGCAGCGCGTCCATGGCCAGGTTCAGGTCCTGCATGCGCTTCCGCTCGCGGCTGTTGATCTTGCGCCGCAGCTGCTGTTGCTGCTCCTCTTTGGCGTCCGCCCGGGAGCCGCCGCCCGCGTGCGCGCCGGGCCCCGTTCCCGCGCCCAGCGGCTCGGCGGGCGCCTCCGGCTTCTCGCGCGCCGCCTTGGGGAGGAGGGGGGCCGCCGTGGAGGAGGAGGAGGAGGTGGAGGAGGAGGAGGAGGGCGGCTGCCGGTAGCCCACCAGCTCGTACAGGGAGGCCCCGAGCTGCACGTCTCCGGGCCGCTGTGGCCGCAGCATGGTCGCGGGGGCCGCGTTCACGCGCGCCTGGGAAAGCGCATAGTACATTTGGGGGGCGGTGGGGGCGGCCGAGGGCGCCCTTCAGGAACGCCCCGGGGTGGGCCCTTCGGCAGGCCGCCCCTCCCCGCCGACCTGCGCGCGGGCAGCCGATGGCAGCGCAGCAGCGCGCTTCCGACCGCTTTAAACCCGGCTTGGGAACCTGCGGGGCCGCGGGCCGCTGGGCGCAGCCAATGGGGGCGCGAGGCCGGGTGCAGGCGCGTGCTCATTGGCCGTCCCGCCTCAGCCGGCGCGGAGGTGCGGCTGGCACCGCTCAAGAAGGTTATTGTGCGCGCTGGGGTGAGTGTCACAGGACGGGCCCCCGGGAGGGAGGGGAGGGACGGCGCCTTTTGGGGTGAGATGCGTTTGTTCCTGGAGGACTGGCTGCACTGCCTCCTCCTCTCTGCCTCTGCTTTATTGTATACACGTGCATATCGTCAATTGTGGTCAAAGGCAAGCAACATAATATTTACGATCTTAAGCATTGTAATGTATACACTTAGTGGTGTTTAGTACATTCGCACCGCCGTGCAACCAATCACAGAACTCCTCATCCTGCAAAACTGCAGCTCGGTGCTCATTAACCAGTGACTCCCTACCCACCCCCTGTGCAACTCTTGGCAACCACCATTCTTGCGTCTATGCATTTGACTTTAAGTGGAATCATAAAGCATTTGTCTTTAGTGACCGGCTTGTGTCCTCAAGGTTCATCCATGTTGTAGCCCTTGTTAGAATTTACTTCCTCTTAAAGGCTGAATGATACTCCATTGTGTGTGCACGCCATATTTCGTTTACTCATTTCTCCACAGATGGGCACTTGGGTTGCTTCCACCTTTTGACTTTTGTGAATAATGCTGCACTGAACATGGGTGTAACATACATTTTTTTAGAATTTTAAATGTGTGATTTCTGGCCAGGTTTGAGGACCAAATTTCTAGGCTCAGGGACTAGTAGTATTAGAATAGTTACTCCTGGCCACTCTGTCTCCCCTCCCTCTGATTGAAAGGTTTTTAAGGGACTTAGGAGCTTTGGGGGTCAGGTACCTTTCCTCCCCAAAAGGGATATGTAGTCATTCTACCAGTGACTCCACTCTTGTTGAAGCAAAAACCACACAGAAATTGGCCAAACAAAAATCCACCCACACGCTCATATCTGTTGAGGGTGGGACTGTATCTTTCTCTTCCCCAAATGACATTACTTGGTGGCTCTGGAAGTTTTCTACCCCAATGCCTGGGCATACTACTGCAGCCTGTCATCACAGCATGGCAAAGTGGCACAGGGAAGAGGGCTTTGGTATCTAAACCTCTGCCCCCCCACTAGCCCTCTGTGGCTATTAAAATCTAATTAATTGGGGCGCCTGGGTGGCTCAGTCAGTTAGGCATCTGCCTTTGGCTCAGGTCATGATCTCAGGGTCCTGGGATCAAGCCCAGTGTAAGGCTCCCTGCTCAGTGGGGAGCCTGCTTCTCCCTCTCCCTCTGCCCTTCCCCCACTTGTGTTCTCTCTTTCTCCCTCTCTCAAATAAATAAATAAAATCTTTAAAAAAAATCTAATTAATTAAAATAAAATCTAGTTAGAAATTTAGTTCCTGAGTTGCACCAGCATTGTTTGAGCATTTAGCAGTTCCAGGTGGCTAGAAGCCATCAATTGGACAGCACAGATAGAGGACATAATCTTCGTCACAGAAAGTCCTGTTGGACAGCGTGATGTCAAGGGTAACAGAAAGAAAATGAGCTTTTCCATCTTCGTCCTCTTTGGGGCAAGAAGAGGGACGTCTGTCCACCATGGAAACTGATTCCAGCTCGAGGAACCTATTGGCTGGGCTTGCTGATTTCAGGGCTGCTTCGTTTCCATTTTCTTCCACCAACATTTGCTCCATAGGCTCACTCTGATCGCTGCTTCTGACCTCTAGCTCTCTCTGCGACATCCTGCCCATGTCTTGGTTCAATTCCAATATTACTTTCCTTTTGAAGCCTTGATGATTTCTCATCTTTCCCACCTCTCATCACATTTGACAAACCATCGATAGCGTGTCCCTGTGGCCTAAATTGTGTTATTTGGAGATCATCTCCGCATTTGGGTGTGATTGCTTTGAGGGTGGGGACCACCTGTTCACTTCTGTATCCTTCCGAAGCCCAGCACGGGGCTTTGCTACTACTGTGTGTCTGGGGGGTGTCTAGGGATGGGTCTGAGATCTCCCTAGTTCACAGGCTCATCCCTTGAGATGTTCAAACTCCCGACGTGCTTTAATCCAGGAGTTTCCTATAGGTTTCATGGAGAGGGAAGGACCCTGGTAGGACCCCCTCGTCCTCAGGCGGCCTTGACTTGACAAAGTGTTGGAGAGGTCACGTGGGAAGAGAGACAGAAACCTTGGGCAGTGGGGAGCTGAGTCTCTAAGCAGAAATGTACTGGACAGGAAGGAGAGAGACTAAGCAAATCAACCTCAGAAATTCCAAGAAGGTGAGCAACTCACTACCCATTTGAGAAGCATTCTGCTTTTCAAAGCATGTTTATAGACATCTGGTTCTCCCCAGAACCCTGTGAGCTGAGCATTTTTAAAAATCCCTGCTGTAGATGGAATACCTGAGGTTCCCGGGGGGTAGTGGGCTTCTGGGGTTGACGGTGCGCCTTCAGACAGGAGACACAGAGTGGCACCATCAGGAGCTGGCTTTTAGAATTCCCTCCAGCTGGACCAGGCTTCCAGTAAGCCAAGAGGAGGCCATGATGGGGAGGGTTGGTGACCAGGGGGATAGGACAGAGGGACCAGCCCAGGCCAAGCCAGTATCCACCAGTTGATAGGTTCCAGCCAAGTCCCAGAAGAGAGGGCTCCTGGGATCCCACCTTGGTGAACCCTGCACTAGGTGCCCACCTTCACTCTGGGGACCCCTCTGTCCTGCAGCGGAGGTACCGTATTGGGGCATTCCTCCTCTGTCCGCATGCGGGGCAGGGGCCCTTCCTTGCCAGCAGGAAGAGGAAGTGAGTGAGAGAGACAGAAGCTAATGCCTGGGACAGAGTGGCCAGACAGCACCCTGGACATTTCCCATCCATGGGCAGGGGCGCCCTAAGAACCAAAGAGTTGGAAAGACGCAGGCTGCTCTCCCCCTCAAAGGGCCCCTCTTTCCTAGGGGTATCCCTGAGGGTTCCCTTTAGCTCTTGACCCCACCACATTTCTGTCCCGGCCAAGGACACTGTCAGCCGGACATGCTGGTCAGCGTGCATTGAAGTGCTCTCCATGGAGCCCTACAAGAGGGTTCTGGGTGGCCGTGCGGGCCCAGCATGGGCACAGGATTTGGCGCTTGTTGAAACTGGTGACTTGGATGGCCCCTTCTACCGGACCGGAGCTCCGGTGGCATGCAAAGTGTGACGGCTGGCAAGGGCCAGCAAGTCATTATAGCTCCTGGCAACGGCCCTGCGGGCTGTCTCGAGGGAAGGCAGCTGCTGTGGCCTCCCACATTCAGGACATACTTGGGGAGCAACTTGCGTCCACCATAACAACCACTCTTGTCTCCGCCTAAAGGGACTTGTGTGTGTGAGTGTGTTAGTGACTCCTTTTCACCCCCAGGAGATGTGTGCATCGGGCTTCTTTTTCCTTCTAGAGAAACCAAAGCGTCTCCCGCCCTGCTGGCCACCCCTTGCTTTGGGTCAAAAAGCTCGAACCTTTGTAAGGGCAGACAATGGGGACCCAAAGCCTGAGCGAGTGTGTGAGGGGAAATGTGTGTTTGGGATGTAGCACCATCCACCTCCTCTGTAAGCACAGCAGTCCGTGCCTCCACAAAGCCTGTCCACCACTCAAAGCTCTCTGTTGTCACTGGAGACTGTCCTCTCCAAGAACGGCAGTAAGTGTAAGAGGTTGTCTTTGTTAAAGTCTGCTGTTTAAACCAGCTGGAGTGTGGACCTATAATCAAATAACAGAGGCCACTTTTTAAAGTGCTACGTTCTTCTAAGACGGGCAAAATTCTTTGGAAAGTTTAAGTGACGCACGAGGTGTTGAAATTTACACCATCTCTATGAGAAGCGACAGCCACGCCTAATGTTTGCCGCATGTTAGGTTCCATCCCAATACAGCTCTGTCTGGAACAGCAAAGACAGGGAAGGTGCTGCGGGGAGAGGGGCGCTCAGCTTCTTTCTGGGTGGAGGAGAGTTGTAGTTAGCAGAGAGAGAACAGGGGCAGGAGAAGGTGGATTACCCTTTGGTAAATGTTCTTGGATGGAGCAGAACTCCTTAGAGACATTTCGGTGCCTCTCACCTGGGGACCACCTTGGCAGAATCTAAGACACACTTAGACACAGTTCAGGTTAAATAAAAAATTCCTGCTGGGAAAATTGGAAAGAATATGATTTTTGCTCATTTTCAGAAGGGAGCGCAAGTTAATTGAGTTGTTATGAGCTGACAGGATGCTTATGGTGACTTACGATGTTGTTTCAAAGCCATGTCATCATCATAGCTGTCCTCACTTTTGGTGTGGAAGCAGGTAGCAAGAGAGTGTTCTCTGTTCTGGTTAAAATGTTACCGATTATCAATGTAGTGGGTGTGCTTCACAACCATTATAGAGAGGTTTATTTTATTTTATTTATTTTATTTATTTATTTATTTTAAAGATTTTATATATTTATTTGACAGAGAGAGACACAGCAAGAGAAGGAACACAAGCAGGGGGAGTGGGAGAGGGAGAAGCAGGCTTCCTGCAGAGCAGGGAGCCCGATGCGGGGCTGGATCCCAGGACCCTGGGATCATGACCCGAGCTGAAGGCAGATGCTTAACAACTGAGCCACCCAGGTGCCCCTATTTTATTTTATTTTTAATAAATGTCATTTGGACCTGATTTTAATAAACTTGACTACTGAAGATTATTTCCAAGTCCAAAGTCCTCTTGTGACTTTTTTTAGTATATGGAAAAATGTTGGAAGAAAAATAGGAAAAAAAATCAGAGGGCATCTGAGTATTTTTCAGATTCCTTTTTAATAACAAAAGTTGATTTGGCTGTTGGTTGAGAGCTCTCAAGCAGATGGGCATATGGGTGTTTGGGTTTTTTTTTTTTTTAATTTTTTTCAAACTCAGGGTGACCTAACCAAAATAGAAATTCTCACTGCTTCGGCGGTCGGGGGAGGGGGTTGGGGGGGGGGGACCGAATGCTGAAATTCTACATGTCACTAGAGCTCTGTAAGAATACATGTTACTACCTCTCCGCTCATATTCTAAAAGAACTCTTCTTTAAGAGAAACTTCAAGTCATCATGTGGAAAGCAGTATAAAAAGAGAAGTCACATCTTTTTTAAGAACAACTGGAGAGATCCTGCCACATTAAAACCTAAAAGTACATTGGCAGAATTTGAGGCAGGGACATGGAATGTCATTCGCAGCGGTCCTCTGAGTCCGGGTGGTAAGGATAATTGTGAATGAAGGTACATACATTATTAGCACATGCAACTCGAAGCCCGAAGGGTTGGTTTGGGGCAGAACAAAAATATTCTCCGAGTCTCCCTAAAGTCAGTAGCTGCAGCCAAATGTTCCAAAGGCTTCCATTGATACAATGAAAAGAGACAATTTGCTTGGAAGGCTGTGGCTAATTTATAACACAATGTCCAATGTCATGGTTAGTTTTGTTGCAAAAATTTGGCAGTTTAACCTAGAGTCTCAGGCAGCCTGAAAAGATGCGAGCGATTCTGGCTACAGCATCTCTCGCTTGCTAGATGTTCCAAATGGTTCAAACAAGCCCTTTCATAGAGACGCAGGGCCAAGTGTGCTCAAAGGAATGAGGGGAAACAAAGGTGGCTCTGAAGTCATTTCCCCGCACTGGGTCCAGCCATCCGGTTTCACTCTTTCCCCATTGAACGGGCAGAATGCAACAGGAAGAGTGGGGATAAAGAGAACAAATAGGCCGATGTGTTTGGGGAGAGAATGGGGAGAGGCCGGGGCACTGAGCTGCTATACTTTCATTCTAGGGTTTCAGAAAGGAGTGAATGATGAATTATAGAAACCTGAAAGGTAATAAAATATGGGTCACTGAAGCGCTGAGGCCAAGTTCCTAAAACACCTGCAGAGACAGAAGGTTCTGGAAGTCAGTGTGGCCCTGCAGTAGCCAGGGCAGACACCCTGCCTGGGGCACAGAAGGGGACTGTTTTGAAGCTCACCTGTTGTTTTCCCGTTGGCTCGCGGTCTTCCCCGGCTGTAAGAGCCGGCGGCTGGATCTGACTCCAGATTAGACCACCGGGGGAAAAGAAAGGCGGTGTGAAGACTTCCCAGGGTGCAGTTAAGGAGACCGGAGCTGGGAGGCCGCCATCTTCCTCTCCAGAAGGCGCTCTGACCTGGAAATATGAACTTGGACGCTGCAGCCTATCCACGTGATCCATGCAAATCTCCTCTGCTGTAATATTAGGAGGCTTTTCTGCTCAAAGTCTCGGCCTATTTATGTCTTACAAAGAAGAGTCCTGATTCCTAGGTTGGGAATAAGAGCTAGCCTGTTGCCTTAGGCTCTTTGAGCTAAGGTTTACTAATTTGAGCCTCTGCTTCCTCATCTATAAAATGGGAATAATAGTATTTTTTAAAGGATTTATCTATTTTTATTTGAGAGAGAGAGCACATGTATGAGAGAGAGAGAGTGAGTGGGGGAGGGGTTAGAGGGAGAGACTCTCAAGCAGACTCCATGCTGAGCATGGAGCTGGACGCGGGGCTCAATCTCACGACCCTGAGATCACGATCTGAGCCAAAACCAAGAGTTGGATGCTAAACTGACTGAACCACCCAGATGCCCCTGGGAATAATAGTATTTATCTCCTAGAGTTGTTATAAACCTCAGAAGGAAATATAAGTCATGTGCCTTGCCCAGAGCCTGGCACATAGTAGCTTCTTAGTAAAATGGTAATGGTGACTACTATTTTCTGGGCACCTGCTACATGCTAGGTACCACGAAAGACACTTCATTTATGGCTTTCGTTCAGACTAAGGTGGTGTCCCAGTTTTGTTTGCTTTAAGTGCATGCTTTCTTTAATCAAGGATGTGGGGTTTTTTAACCCCTTCTGTCCCCGTGCTTGCTGAACACCATGGATGGCTCTTTCAGAGACGCTGTGAACCCAAACCCAGCAACAACTTGCAGAAGAAATTATGTAAACGTGATGTCAGTATCATCCCAGACCCCATTGAAGAGGGCTGCTGGGCACACTTCGAGGCCACACGACCTGGGTTTCACTTGTGTGACTTAGGATAAGACCCATACCTGGCAGTGGCCCAGTCTCCTCCACCTGCCAAACGAGGATGAAAATAGAACTTATCTCACCCCTGTCCCTCAAATGTGACCTCATTTGGAAATAGGGTCATTGCAGATACAGTTAGTTAAAAACGAGGTCATGAAGGTGGGCCCTGGTCCAGTATGACTGGTGTCTTTAGGAAAGGGGGAGACATTTGGACACAGAGACATGTGAAGATGAAGGCGGAGATCCTGGTGATGCTTCTAGAAGCCAAGGAACACTAGAGATTGTTCGCAAATCACCAGGAGCTGGGGAGAGGGATGGGACCAGCTCTTGCTCACAGCCTCGGAAGGAAGCAGCCCTGGCTGACACCTTGATCTTGGACTTCTGGCCTCCAGAACTGGGAGACGGCATAGTTCTTATGCCACCCCCCCTCCATGTGCAGTATTTTGTTACAGTGCCAGAGTGACTGCACAGTCTCCGAGCTGACTCCTCGTCTGACGTGGTGGGTAATCAGAGGCTCTAGAGTCAGCCCTGCAGGCGCTCACACTCAGAACCCCACTTATAAGCGTGTGAGCTTGGGCAGGCTATTTTACCCTCCCTGTGCCCCGTGAACTCATCTGCAGAATGAAGCTCATAATTCTCCCTCCGTTCACAGGCGCTCTGGAAAGGACGCATTAGATGCCTGCCTGCCTGCCTCACAGTAGCATGAGCGGTTCTATGGGGCTTGTTTGGTAGTTTCCAGAGGTAGTGGAGTCTGGAGGCAGAACTCTGCTCTGGCTCAGATTGCCTTGGGGTCTTGTTAACCTACAGATTCTCATTCAGTAGCTGTGGGTAGAGCCTGCAATTCTGTGTTTCTAATGAGCTCCCAGATGAGGTTGATGCCCGTCGGAAGACCACACTTTTGAGTAGCATGTCGTGAGGGTCAGGATGACCTTGCCTGGTCCTGACTGGGAAAATGAGACTATTTAAGTATAGTGTTATTAAGAGAAGCCCTGTTTCCTCATCCCTGTCACTTGGGCACATCAATATTTGATGAGGTCGCCACCGTGTTTATGGCAAGAGCAAAGTTGGCCCTGGAGAAAAGGATGGGCAGATGAGCAGGGGGGCTGCATCACAGCAAGGGAAGGCTACAGGTGGGCGGACCTGAGGCCTGGGATTTGTCCTGCCCAGGAGGCTGGTGGTGGACGGACGAGACGTGGGGGGTGTATGATCTCCTGGGATGGGGCAGGGTAGAAAGGACCCCTGCAGGGATATGGGCCAGCTCCCCCTTCTGTGGGGCCCTGGCCCTCCACCCTTCCCTCTGCCTGGAAGCTTCAGCCCATGCCTTCTCATCACTGGGGTCTTGGGGTAGATATGAATCCCTAAGGAGGCCTTCTCAGACCACCCATCCCAATGGTGACCCCTCCCCACTGGCCATTGTCACTCCTGCCGGTTTATTTTCTTCATGGCACTTACCAGCGGCTCAGATGGCCTCGTTGCTTACTTACCTACCTATTTATGTGTGTCTGTTTTCTTCCACTCTTGGGGGGGAGGCGCTGTGGGAGCAGTGGTCTCCTCTGCATCCTGGTGCCTTGAACGGGGGTGGACCCCTCCTAGGCGCTCAGTGAACATGTGAATGAATGAGCACACAGGCCCCATCTAGACAGATGGACCAAGTTCATTGGATGTCTGTGTGCAGAGCCCTGTGTCAGGTCCTTTGGAAAGCGTGGGCTCCCTGCCTTCCAGGGATTTGCAATCCACCTGAGGCTGTGAAGTACACATATGAACACCTGATTAGCAATATCAGGTGACAAGCCACGGATGAGCAGGGAGGCCTGCCTCTCGGGGCTGGTGGGGAGGTAATCAGAGCTGCTGGAGACCAGAACCCAGTCTTGTTAAAGTACAGAGCCAGGGTCAGTGAGCTGGGGTGCAACCTGGGGTGCTTCTTTGGGAACCCGGGTGGAGCTTGGTTGGGATCTAGTGCCCAGTGGATGCTGATGCTGCTGATCTTAGGACCACAGTTTTAAGGGCCCCAGGGCTTTGCTTTAGCTGCTTAGAGGAGGGAGAGTTGACTTGCAGCGGTGGGCTCTTGGGGAAGGGTCTGGCCCGCAGAAGGACAGGCAGAGCTTTGGGGTAGGAGGGACCAGGAATGCGCCCTAATGGCTGGAATGGCGAATGGGAACGGGATGGAAAGACAAACCAGGAAGGTGGGGGGAATGGAAGGGTACAATAAGGGAAAGCCCCCCCAGCCACCGCCACCGTGGTGCACCCCCCCCTCTGCAATCTTCTATCTTTAGAAGCAGTTCCTGGAAGAATTGAGACATGGTACACTGCCTTCCTCTGGTCTGCCCATCAGTTAGAACATGTTTTCAGAAATGTTGCAACCTGAGATGGCCCAACAGAGTCTGTGGAGGTGGCAGAACAAGCTCTGTGTCAGATGTCCCCGCAGGCCGGGGTTGGCGAGCAGGTGCTCGGCCGTGCTCCCCGCCTGGCCGGTTCTCAGCAGCTGGGATGCGCACGCTGGCTTCTGAGGAATACCCTTGCACTTATGTTTTGCCAACTGCCTCGGTTAACTCATTCTCGCCTTACTGTAGCCCCCTGCAGCTGGGAGAGCAAGGGCCCCTGTTGCAGTTTTGGAAACCACGCCCAGAGAGAGTCAGGGGCCAGCCCAGTATCACTGGTTGCAGAGCCTGGATGAAGACAATCAGGGAAGAATTGTTCTCTCTTTCTTTCTCTCGCCTCCATGCTCACAGATATGAGTATGTGTATAGGCCCAGCAGTCTTCCACCAGAGAAAGCCCTCCGCAGAAGTCATGGACTGACGATCGCTTGGTCAGCAGAGTTCTCTTGCTATGATGGGACATAGTCTGGCCGAATGGTTGCAGGAATGCCAGAATATTCTAGAATTTCCTGAGGGTGGGTTTGGCCTCCATCAGCACACACACACACACACACACACACACACACCTGCAGGAGAGAAAGGGGTGCAGCTGTGGAAACTGGCACCACTTCCCACGTTGCCTGGAGACTAAGGTCAGGGCCAATTTCATGCTCCTTCATCCCCTATTATGACCTTTATTTTCCTGGCACACGGCAGCTGCTTGTGTCCAGATGAGGAGATGGGAAGTATATTGTTAAGAGCGCTCAAGAAGAGCAGTAACACCATATCAACTGACTTGATGCTTCCCGACTTTAACGGTGGGTCCGGTGAAAGTGGTATAGGGCATCCGGGGCAAGTTTTCACTTGCTTTGATAGAGCAGGGACTTGCCTGCCTTTCTAGATTTTTGCATGCTCATCAATAAAGCAGGGCTGATGCTGAGAGTCCCAGGGAGGGGAAAGCAGCGTTGTGGGTACCAGCCTGGATCCAAACTGTCAGCTGCCTGCGCCCTATGTGGCTCGCGCTAGCTGGGCTGGTCCCCCTGGGGGCTTCTCCATGCCTCCACCGCCTGCTTACTCTGAGCTGCCATAACAAAATCAAGGCAGAGGGACTGGCTCGCTGCTGCTGGAGCGTCCCCCCGGGATGCCGCCTGGGGCATCTTCTCTGCCACCTTTCCCCTTTACGGTATTCCTAGGCTGCCGTGGTAGTACGGCTTCAGGATATGCTCATGGGTCTCCGAAGGTTTGCCCCGTATGCACCAGCAGCAAACAGCCCGGACCCCAACAGCCACTTCTCTTCGCCCACATCCGCCAGCAACTTGAAGTTTTTGCTCTCCTCTTACCCTTTTCCTTGCCAATCTCTCCAGCTCCTCGCCCCATTATGGCACCCAGTCCCAGCCCAGGTCCTAAACTTGCCTCCCAAAGCCATCCCTCTGCCCTCTGGCTAACGAACTCACCCAGTTTGGAAGATTTCTCTCTCCTCTGCGTGTACCCTTGCAACGCATCACCCTATGTCTCCGAGTCAAATGCAGTGCTTTCTCTAACAGGACTTTGGCGAATGAAATTCTCTTTATTACCCCAGTAATAGTGGGGTAATGGTAGTGGCAACTAGAGTGCCAAGAAAGAGAGGCATCGTGAGCCAGGCGATACCCCCAAAGTGTGTCCATGCCCAGTTTCCTTTGATGTCCACTCTTCCCTGTCCTCCCCCTATATACCCTCCCACTGTCACCTTGCCTATTCTTACCTGTCTCTTGTCTGTCACTGGGCCTTGGAGAAGTGGAAGGGAGCAAGGGTGTGAGCGGTCCTGGTTTAGGTCTCAAGCTATGTGGCCTCAAAACCCAGATTCTTCTAAAATCAGTGAAAGAGGACTGTCTGCAAGCAGATTCTTGGCCCTAACCAAGAGCCCTGGGTAGGATCCTGTGTTTGCTCTCCTGGCGTCACTCCTGTTCCTTCTGCTGGAATGCTGTGTGGATGTTGGAAACATCCCCCCATGCTGAGGCTACACCAGGGCTGCACTCCTGTGGGAGTCTCTGTGCTGAGGAGGAGATGCTGTCTGCTGGGGAATTAATTGATCATTCATATTGTGGCCTGAAGGTCAAAGCTTTATGCTTCTGGTTCCCTGCAGTCATGGTTTGAACCAGAACTCTCTCTGAATGCTCAGACTCAGGCAACTTGCTCTGGGTCCAGGCTTTAGGGGCCCCACTCCAGTCCTGCTCTGGCTGCATCCCTCTCCATGGGGAGAGGAGTGCCTGGGGCCAAGGGGATGTGTCCCTCCCAGAGCTCGCCCCCACCCATGCATGTGTGTGAGGCCTTGTTGCTGGGAGTGGGGAGAGAAAGGAATGGGATGCAAGCCATGGGGCCTTCTTTCTCCTCTTCCTCTCCCCCCACCCCCACCATGTTAGGAGTGGCCTGGTCTGAGCCTTTAGTCTTCACTTTCTTGAGGACAAATGACCAACACCCAAACTTCCTCCAATGAACACTAGAGACCACGCCAGTTCTTAATAAAATGTAAGTTGGATCAGGTTCGTCCTTCTCACTCAAAGCTTTTCGAGGGTTGCCAACATACTCAACTAAATCCATGGACCCAAAAGTTCCACCCAATCCTGCCCCTGAACTTTTGTGCTTGGAAACCGGCCACCGTTTTGAAGTCCAACACCTTTGTTAGAGAGCCACATGGAGAGAGAGAGATTCTGTGAGTACGTGGGGCTCTGCCTGCCCCTCAGACTCCTCATCCTGCTTCCCTCCATAGCCCTTAGTTACTGTGCTCCAACCACACAGGACCCATCGGCCTTACAGCAACCCCCAGCCTCATCCCTGCCTCACACCATTGCTCTTGCAGTTTCTTCTCCCTGGGGCACCCACAGGGTAGCAGGTTATTCACACTTCTGCAGGTCCTTTTATCCCAGCTGCCTTCCCTGACCTATGACCCTTTAGTGACTGCACCCCTTTTCCTGTGAGCTTTGTTTTCTTTCCTACATAAAATTGTATTGCAAATATTTTGTTCTTAGGGCCTAGGACTGTGCCTGGAACATATAAAGTCCCAAGTAAGTACTTTTAGAATGAATGAATGAATGAATCCCAGCCCTCATGTTCCTTCATCACCATCAGATTGTTTTGCTGCAAAAACAAATGTCTCTGCTATGCATCTTTTTACAGATACTTTTACAAATTTTAGGAAACTAAATGTCCATAGTGGATATAGTAACTGAGCCCTGTTCCCGTTCTCTTCTTCTCTTTTCCTATTTGGGGAAGGGGAAGCTCCCATTGACGGCCATCTTTCTTTCCTAGATTACTACACAGCCTCAGACGGACAGAACTTGCCTGCAGCCAGCCTCCATTTATCACTGGCTGCCAAATGCTGTGGGATTTGACTCCAGGCTGCTGTGAAGTCAGTCAAAGCTTTCACTTTCCTCTGCTGGGCATGCATGAGGCCCCACAGAGCATCAGCACACGAAGCGGCCTCCCATTTCTCATTTTGGGCTTCCCCCCTAGGACTGTTATCAGGCTTGAGCAATTGCTTTCATGCTGCAAACTGCTTTTGTTCACTTTTGCACCAGGGAGAATTTTCCATCCTTGGCTGGATGGTGCTGTCCATGTGCGTCCATTGACAGTGCTCCTGGGTGGTTGAGAACAAATTGTTAACCTTCAGGGTCTTGAGCAATAATAAAGTGATAGTTTCAAGCTGCTGTGTGTGGAGGTAGTTTATTCTATTACAATATGTAATTGAAACAGCCCCAACCCTTGTTTGCATGTAACTCTCGTCTGCATTTTCTAACTAGGAAAAATGTTTCCCTGAGCCTGACCCACCCTTGACCACATAAAACAAGAAGAGCTCTCTTCCCCTTTGGGCGGGGATTTGTATCAGTATTAGGTTCCCCTGAATAAAATGGAAAACACAAAATAATAGTAGCTGAAACAAGATATATTTCCCCCCCTCTCTTGTAAAAGAAATCTGGGGATAGGCAGTGCCAGGACTGCTCTGCTGAGTCCCTCTAGCTTTTTGTTCTACTGTCTTAGTATTTGGCTTCTACCCTCAAGATCACCTCACAGTCCAGGATGGCTGCTGGAGCTCCAGCCATTAGACCTGCATTCCAAGTGGTAAGGAAAAATATGACAGAGGGCAAAGAAGCACACAACCCAGCCAAGTCAGCATGCTTTATATAGTCTTTGGTCTTATTAACCAGAACTTACTGATCACGTGGCTAAACCTAGTTTCAAGGGATGCTGGGGGAATGTAATCATACATCTCAGCCCATTATAATCTTAAATAAAACCAAGGTTCTGGTGCCAAAGAAGAAGGGGTGGTGACTGGGAACCAGGTGAGGGTGAAGTTCTGATAGAGCAGGAGAAGAAAAAGAACGGCAAAGAAGAGGGGGTCTGGTCCCAGACAGCTGCAGAAATAAGGTGGAACCTCGGGGTGATAGCTCTCTGCTCTCTCCCACCCTGTGGGCTCCGCCAAGCCTCCATCTGGTCTGCTTGCTTAGCTTCCTTCCTTCTCAACTTTGTCCCCCAGGAACTTTCTGCCACTCTAGCTACACTCAAGGAAGCAGGTGTTGCCCTCTAGGACTCTTGCCCCTGTGTGCTGTGCTACCTCTTTGTCTTAGGTACAGATCCACCTCTCAGCTGCACCTAGGAAGGAAAGGGGCCCCAGTCTCCTAATAGCCCCTCTACTGCATGGCTTGATTTTGATGTGTGTGTGTGTGTGTGTGTGTGTGGTGGGCTTCTTGTGTCATATTCTGTTGTGTTTGTCCTAAGGGTAAGTCTACAACCTTGGAGGGATCCCCCTGAGGTGGGTTACTCTCCCATTCTCAATCTTCTGGGGGTGTTACTTCTTAGGACACTGGGAGCCAGAAGTGGCTTTGGACAGGAGAGGGTGTCTCTAAGTTTCTCTCTCTGGACCTTGTTCCCTTAGATGTTGAGGGGTCTCTATGGGCTGGAAGGGGCTCCTGGAAGAAGAGAGATGGGTTTCTACCTTCACCCCCAGAGGTGGCTTCAGGATAGCCAGGAAGGCACCCTATGCAGGACCCCAAGTTGAGTATGATAAACTGTATTCTGTTTATTTTCTTTTTTCCTTCTGGCATCCTCAGCCTTCTAGTTAAGTCTGGTTTAAATGCTCCAAACTGGTATCTGCCATTGGGTGAGAATGATCAGAAGACTGAGTAGCCCTCAGCCAGGCAAACATGTGAGCAGAGGACAATGCGGTCTCTGCTCTTGCTCCCAGCTTCTCTGGATGACGAGCCATGGGAGGGCAAGTCTTTGCTCTTGGTGCGCAATGCCTATCTCTGCAAGGACACCCCCGCTCCCCAAGGCCTCGCCACCCACGGCTGGACTTCATGGCCAGTCCTTCACTCACCAAGCATGTGTGGAAGGCCTGCCCCTCATGGGGCAACCCATGGTTCGGAGTGTACACAGAGGGACAAGGGGGCAGGGGAGAGGAAGACAGGGCCACAGGACAGACGGCCAGCTGGGGGGCTGGGGGGCCAATTTAGCCTGGGGGGAGGTCAGCGAGGGTCCTCAGAGAAGCTGGCATGGAGCTCAGAGTTCTAGTTTGTGTCTTTGTTTTCACAGAGCTAGGATCATGCTGTACATGAGGACAGCCGGGGTGGTCTGCACCTTGCATGTTGCCCTTGGTGATCGATCTCTCCGCCCTCCTTGTAAGACAGTACACACAGTTCTAACTCGATTTTGTCTGTTCCCTAATGTGTATCTGTGGCTAGTCTGATCGATCTTGTACCTAATCATCTAAGCTCTAGATGTGCTGCCATGCATTTTCTTACATAAATGTAATCAAAACTTACATGCGGGGATTTGTGGGGCCACTGCTTACGTCACAAAGTTAAGGTCCTATGAATAACACTTTTGCATCTGGCTTTTCTCACTCACCCTGCTAGAATCCCACCAAGTCAGGGGCAGAACTGGGACTCACAGACTTGAGTCTTGTGGCAGTTGGTCACCTGGAAAGGGGAGGAGAATGGAGGGAGAGGTGGCCATTCCAGCCAAGAAAATAGATTCTTATCATGGGCTCACTGCACGCATGAAGGGGATTACCGGGGAACTTGTCAAGCCCAGGGGTCTCTACCCAAATCCGAAAAAGGGAAGGGGCAGGGCCACACCCCATGCTGTTCTGGGGTGTGTTAGGGCTGGAGGCAGTCGCTGGCTGCTCATGAGCCCATCAGGAGGCGAAGGACTGCCCCACATCCAGGGACATCTCTGGCTGCCAATTGCCTACAGGACAGTCCACCTTCCCAGAGCCACCAGGAGCACTGTTTCCCCTAGAGGAACAGGGCCAGACCCCCAGGACGGCCAGGACCACTGAGCGTAATGGCATCCTCTGCCCAACCACGAACGGATAGAGAGCGGCCATCAAGAGAACAAAATCCCCCTCTCTTTGCTGTGGATTGTTCCGGGGAACCCAGCCTATCTGAGAACGGTGATTTAATTTAAATGCCAACTTCGGTTTCTAGAAAGCTATAAGTCATGGAGCATGTGGGTGGGGGGGGCACGAGTGAACCTGTTTGCTGAGCAGTTGGACCCAGCCAGGCCCTGTCCTAAGCCTTTTCCCCAACGGGCCTCATTTCACTTCATAGCCCCTTGAGGTTGGTGGTGGTATTATTATTCCTCCTTTATCAGGTGGGGAAACTGAGGCTCAGAGAAGAGATTTGCCCCCAACCAGCCTGACTCTTTGGCAGGACTCGATTTTTTGTCAGTATCTGCCAGCTCTAGGGGCCCACCACGATGACCTCCCCCACCCCTTTCCTAGAAAGAGGCCCAGGGAGGGACCTTGTTTTCTGGAAACGACATCAGACTCACAGTGTAGAGACTGTCTCCAGCTCTGTCTTGCCTGGGACCTCTCTGGGCCTCAGTGTCCCTTTCTGTGAAATGAGGGGCTGACCTGTGATCCCTCAGGGGTCTTGCTCCTTGATACATCTCTAATAAATTCGTTGACACAGAGGAGATGACTAAGGAGGCTCCCTGTATTTTTTTTTTTCTATAAACATTTGCATTTCGGCTGCCCAGCTTCCTTTCTTGTGTCTGAGAGACATGTGGACGTTACTAGGGTTAAACATGGCCTGAGGGCAGTCCTTCTTATTAACAGTAAAGACAAAAGGGCTCTACAAATCTCTTAGACTTTTGGGATATGCCTGAAAACTGAGGGGCACAGTTTGGCAAGAACCCCTGCTTTAGGCCCAAAGGCGCAGTGGAAGACAGCATGGAACAGTGTGGAACTGTGTGGGATAGCCTGGAACAGAGTAGAACAGCATAGAACACTCTGGAACAGTCTGGAACAGTGGAGAGGACTGGGCCAGTGCAGTGGCTGAGGCCCCTGTCCTGCTCTTGGCTCTGCCGTGGGACCCTGGGAATCTCTTGACCCCATGAGCCTTGATTTCTTCCCCTGCGTACTGGAGCGATGGTAACCTGACCTGCTGACCTCGTGAAGACAAAGGTAACAATGATGGGGAACGTTGACAGAGCATTCAGAGAGACTTGCCTCCTTGGAAGGGATTCATGTTCTTCAAAATGGAAACCAAATCCTCATTACCCACTGGGGGGTTTCTTCTAGGATCATTATTTAATTCACCAGAATTTTCTCAATAGAAATTGGTACGTGTATTGACAGCCCATCTATTTTCCTTTGTCCTAGGAGAGTGGCTTTCCAAGACCGATGGATCCAAGACAAGAAGCCCACTGGGGTGGCCATAGGTGGCATTCTTAAATTGTCCTTGATAGATTCTGACAGTTCATGGCCTGCAGGAGTAGAGTAAAGTGGTATCTGGGGGCAAGAGAACATATCCTCCACATGCCTTTCTTGACAGCCGCTTTATGTTTATTCATTCTCTGCAATAACTTTGGATAAAATGAAGATCAAGTTTTGTTTGGTTTTCATTTGTTTGAAAACAACCTCCCGTCCGTGGGTTCACCATGCAACAAATGCCTTTCTGCCAAGGAATAACTAACAAAAACGACCCTTCTTGAGGTCGGCTCCATGTTGGCTGGTTAGGAAGGAATGCAGATGCATTATGGATGCTCATCCATGTAACACCTGGGAGAGGTAGGAATTTTCCAGAAGTCAGGATGAAGTCGTGGGTTCCAGCTATACACCAGGCAGGTGGTGGTGCTGGGATTCGGACTGGAATCTGCAAGACTATGGCACCCAAGCTCTTACTCGTTAGTGCGAACTTGGAATCAGAGCATCAACACTCCGCTAACACAGGTGGACTTCTCTCCTGGGTGCCTTGATTCCAAAGCAGTGCAGTTACTAGAAGCATTGTCCGGATGTTGGTTGATAAGATACATTTTTTCAGAGACCCAGACTGGAGATTCCTGGATCCCCCTACAACTGGTTCTAAAAAAGAGATGTGTAGGAGCTCTCCAGCCTCCGTGGGGCTGAACTGAGGAGTGATCCTCACAAGACAGCCTGGAGCCTTCTTACTGCTCGTGGAGTCATCCGAGGAGTTAGGTGCAGCCTCGGCCTGCCCCACATCTCCTCGTTAGAATACTGGGCTGGCCCCTGGGGCCCTGGATTCCACATCGCTAGCTGGGTGACCCCAGGCCATCACGCCTCTTGGGTCCATGCTCAAAGGGGTTCAGCTGTCCTCTTAGGAGGGCCAAGTTCTGACTCTTTGAAATAGAATTGGCATATTTTCAGAGACTCCAGGTTCCACCAGACTAGCCCCTGTGTAACAGTAGGAGATGAAAACAGAGTGCCCTTCTCCATTTGAAACTAATTTATTTCACAGTATCTTAGAGGTGACTGTAGATACTTGGCGGGGGCACCTTACAAGATCGCTCTCCATCGTGGCTGCTCTTTGGCGGCCGATGGGAAGTCAGAGAGTTTCGTATTTTCACAATGTCCACAAACCCCAATATCTCGTCAGTCTGGCGGGGGTAGGGGGAGGTTAGAGCAAATGGGGATTTCTTATTTATCCCTTAAACAGTGTGTCATGGATTGAATTGCGTCTCACCAAAAATGATATGTTGAAGTCCTAACCTGCAGGACTTCAGAATGTGACCTTATTTGGAGGTCGGGTCTTTACAGGTGTAGATGAATGAAAAGGGGGTCATCATGATGGGCTCTGATGGGCAATGTGATTGTGTCTTTACCAAAACAGGGAATTGGGACTCAGAGACAGACACACAGAAAAGGCAGACAGTGTGAAGACACAGGGAGAAGCCAGCCATCGACCAGGCCAAGGGTGAGGCCTGGAACAGACTGACTCTCCCTCACAGCCCTCAGAAAGCACCAAGCCTGCGACACCATCGTCTCGGACTTCTGGCCTCCAGGACCCCCCACTTGGTGGTCCTTCATTATGGCAGCCCTAGCATACTAACACACAGTGTGAAATGGTTGTCGGCTAAAAGAAGTCGGACTTGGTTCTAAGAGGGGCTAGAGGCCCAGGCTCCTGAGGTGGAGAACGGGGGGACCCAGGGACATTCCATCCTGCATTTTCATTTCATGCTGTTTCCACAGGGCAGGTGAGACAGGAGCTAAGGCTTTTCCCCACTTGGTCCTGCCTTCCACTTTCATGAATTTCAAGTTATATTTAAAAATCGAAATTGTAAGAATTTAAGTTGCCTTTCAAAGTAGCCAAGTCTTGGGGCGACTGGGTGGCTCAGACATTAAGCATCTGCCTTCGGCTCAGGTCATGATCCCGGGGTCCTGGCATCGAGTCCTGCATCGGGCTCCCTGCTCAGTGGGGAGCCTGCTTCTCCCTCTGCCTTTGCCCTCCCTCCCCAGCTTTTGTTCTCTCTCTCTCTCTCATGAATAAATAAATAAAATCTTTTAAAAAATAAAATAAAAGTAGCCAAGTCTCCTTTAGCTTAGCATTGCTTGATCGGGGGGCGCCTGGGTGGCTCAGTCATTAAGCGTCTGCCTTCGGCTCAGGTCATGATCCCGGGGTCCTGGGATCCAGCCCCGCATCGGGCTCCCTGCTCAGCGGGAAGCCTGCTTCTCCCTCTCCCACTCCCCCTGCTTGTGTTCCCCCTCTCTCTCACTCTCTTTCTCTTTCAAATAAATAAACAAAATCTTAAAAAAAAAAAGAATTGCTTGATCCGGGTGGGGAACTGTCTAGAACTGCCCAAAAGATAATCTCCTTTTCTGCTGCTGAAGTTTGTGACTCCCCAGATACATTGTCCTTTGTGTCCCAAACGAGGGTGCATCCCGCCCTGTGGACCCGGCCCCAGCCTCCTCCCTGTTCCCGAGGAGAAAGCCAACCCTGGTGTTGCAGTTGCAGGTGACAGTCCTGACCGGTCCGGGAGCTGATGAGAAGTTCATAGGCTGTTAATAAACTGGAACCAATCGGTGAATGCCAGGCGATCGTTCTGGGGCCGGCTGGGGCCGCAGGTCCTTGGGAGAGCCTGCACTTGCGTTGCCTTTATCTGCATACAGCAGAAGCATGAAAGTGCCCGGCCGCTCTTGGTGTTTGTTACAGTGAATAGACATATGTCCCTCACACTAGCACGGGGAATATCTAATTAAGCGACACAATGACTGCTTATGCCCGGGGCTGCCACAAACAAGGCTCTGTCACTCTCCTCCGAGAACCACAAAATGGGAATTCACTTTTAGTGCATGATAATGAATATATTTGAAATAGATTAAAATTGATTTAAATCCCCCACCCCTGAGAAAACAACACCAACAAATGTGATTTTCACAAAAATATTTTCAAGCCCCCAGTGGGCGTGAGGCTGGGAGTGGGGGTGTGAGAAGCCTCTCCGTAAAGGTTGGCTGGTTGACGACCATGTTCGGTATAACTTGCTTTTTGGTGGTTTTTCATGAATGAGTTAGGATCTTAGGGATGGTAGCTGTATTTTGCTCAATACTAACAGAAATGGTCGCATATTCTACATGGGAGCCAAAATGTGTCAGAGTTTTAAAGGCTGAATACGTTTCTCTTATGTGAGCCTTCCCTTCCCTTACTTTGCTATGGATGGGACGCATAGGGAAATTTTATTTTCTTCAAAGCTGAATCATTTTAGCGCATCAAACAAAAGTGCTGTATCCTATTTAAGACTCAGGCTGCTACTTTAAAACAGACTGTCATTTTTAACAGGGGGGAAGGAGGTATTTTGGTTGAGCACTGAAGAAATGATGTTGCCTGCCTTCCACTGTCAGGACCAGGAAGAAACCGTACCCCCAGCTGGGACAGTGGGAACAGGGTGAGGAGTCACGTGGCTAGAATTTGGAAAACTTGAAAAGCATCTCAAAGTGTCTTTTGTGACCAAGACAGGACTGGCTACATGATTTGCAGATCCCAGTGCAAAATGAAAACACGGGCCCTCTTGTCTGTTTAAAAATCATTAAGAATTTCAGGACAGTGATGGCAGAGCCTTAAACCAAGGGGGGGCTCTTCCGAGCCCCAACCCCGTGGGACTGACGACACAGCTTGCACACCCATGAAACTGGCTATTTTTTGGTCCTCAATAAGAAGAAGGGAAAAGGGAAGTAGGAGACAAGAGGAGATATTAAATCCTAATCTTTATACAGCCCGCAATCCCAGGAAGGTCCTCAGCTGAGGAGAAATGGAAAACAGAACCCCAATTAATTTTGTTCCTCGTCACCAGCTGAATTTGTAGAGTACAGCAAGGCTGCCAACAGAGATGTTTGTGTGCTTTTCTTGCTCAAAGTGTGACGGCCTTTTTCTTTCCACTCCTCATTCTATCTGTTCAGAGAACTAGATCCTCCTAAGAACTACACATTTGACAGACCGATCAGAATCCAGGGGAGAGAGGCAGAGACAGAAAAGTCCTACCTCCTCTACAACGCACAAAATGAAAGTCTCGATTTGTGTTCATCTAGACATTGAGACCGCGGGTCGCCGCTGGCTTTTGCCTGGCTGAGCAGGTGGGGAGCCGTGGCTTGTGGCTTGTCGGTCCCTTGTTGGCTGCATCGCTGTGACACACACAGATGAGGTGGCCTCAAGGTTCCCCCCTCCTCTGCCTCAGACCCCTGCCCACCCCCACTCTTTGTGGGGCTCCCCTGTGCTGGGAAATGACCCTTTCTTGGCTCCGCTCATGAGCCAATGTCCGCGGGGAAATGGGTTTGTTTTCTGCAGGGGAGGGGTGTTGGAAGAAACCTGTCATACGTTTTTTAAATTGTGGTAAAAACCACATAACACGACACTTACTGTCTTAGCCATGTTTCAATATACAGGTCAGTTATGTTAACTTTACTCATATTGCTGGACAACAGATCGCTAAACCTTTTTCGCATCTGTTGGGCTTTATGCTTGTCCCCATGACCCCACAGGCCTTGCACCCGAAGAAGAGGAAAAACCCATAAACACAGGAGGCACTTAATAAATGTCTTTAAATGAGTGGGACCACACTAGGCTGTGAGTGAGCTTAAATGAGTGGGACCACAGGCCTCGTTTGTGACCAAGCCAATCCCCTGGGCCCCAGACAAAGTTTGTGACGTGATTTTGTTGTTTCCTAATGCTTGTCCATTTACCAAAAACAATGGGGGGGGGGGCTTTTTAGTCACTTGGATTCTTTGATTAATTTCTTCAGGCAACTCTGAATTTGATTTCTAAATAATCTCCCAAACCTGTCATCTTGAACCTTAAAACTCACGGAGTCTTACCAGCCTCTCAGCCCAGGGCTTAGTTCAGTGCCTGGGATCCAAGACATGTTTCAGGGTTCAGCGGCGCCTGGGTGGCTCAGTCAGTTAAGCATCTGACTTGATTTCGGCTCAGCTCATGATCTCAGGGTCATGAGATTGAGCTCCCATTGGGCTCTGCGCTCAGCCAGGAGTCTGCTTAAGATTCTCTCTCTCCCTGTCCCTCGTGTGTGCTCTCTCTTAAATAAATAAATAAATAAATAAATAAATCTTTTAAAAAATAGATGCTTCATAAAGATTTGATGAATGAATGAGTGATGGCATGGGTTTTCCATATTAATGAGGAGGAAGGCTAAGGGAGATATCAATGTGGGTGATTTCTAAACCTCACTTACACCAGTGGCCTCAGTCCCTTGCCAGAGATCCTTGCCCAAGCAAAGCTGATGGGGTGTCAGGGCAATAGGCAAGGACAGAGGGGACGACAGAGGGTGCACACAGGGCCAGGTGACCAGAGACCCCTCACCTGGGAGGATTCACCTTTGGAATGAAAGGCAAGAAATTCTTTGGAAACAGAAGAAGTGGGGCTGCCTGGAGAGGACCCAGATGAGACTGGGCTGGCTAGCAAGAAGGCCAGCATTGTTTAAAAGCAGCTGAGGGTCCATCTGAAGGCTGCCTGCTTGGTGCCGGGTGAGGAAGAAGGTTGGGTAACGGGTTCAGGCGGGGCTGGCAGGAGCTGCAAAGCCTCTTGGGAGGAAGTGTTTCAGGGAGGGCAGCAATCAACAGTGGCCTGGCTTGAGGATCCAAAGGCATCTGGAAAGAAATCTGGAGGTGGTGGTGGGAGAACATTAGGAGAGAAGCAGGGGGAGGCACTAAAGCATCTGGAAACATGAACCTGTTTGCCTGTTTTGGCTGAAATAGAGCAAGACTTGCATGTTTATACACATCATTTCCAAAACTGAGAATAGAGCCCTAGAGCATTTACAAGGGATCCTTATGATGGCAGGCTAGAAGGAGTGAGGTTTGGGCTAAGGGGCAAGAGAGCACCCCCTACTTACTCAGAGACAGTGTGTCTGCAGCTGGGGTGGCTTCTGAGGCTGAGGCCAAAAGCGATGCAGGAAAAGGCAAAACTCTAACATCAGCAAATTGGGTTTTTGTTTTGTTCTACCTTTCCCCGCCTTGCTAAGGACAAATCGTCCAATTCCAGAAGCTTTTTCTTCTAGATGAGTAGGTTGTTGACAATGAAGTAACTCACAAGGTGTGGATGCTTCGTTGCATCCTTATACCCCCCAGGACTTGCTGAGGGAGCAGGACCCAGCCAAGGAGAGGTGTTGGGGTCACACCTGCTTGCCACTGCAGTGGGGTTTCGAAGCGCACCACTGGTGAAGAGGGGTTGGAAGGACAGTTGGAAATTCACCTGCTAAATGAATTCATGATATGTGCCCGTGGGCAAAACATGTCCTGTCCTGGACCTCAGTTTCTTCATCTTTGAGTTGGGGTCCCTGGAGTAACCTACTGGATCAGAATTACCTGGTGATTACAAACACACATTCCTGGCACCAGCCTCTGGACATGCTGACTCGTTAGGTTGGGGTCAGGCCCTTGCATGTGTGTTAAGAACAAACTGACCCACTGCCAAGAAGTTTCTGATGCACAGCTGGGCTTGCAAGGGTTAACATTAGGGTGCCGGCCGGCCTTACTCTGCACCACGAGTTGACTTTGCTATTTTTATAGTCAGAAGGAGGCCAGAGTTCTCTGAGCAGAGCAAACCCCAGAGTGCCCTAACTTTTACCATTCCCCAATACCGTGCTCGAATCCAAATTCCCATCTTCCCGAAGTCTCCCTCACCTTTCGGACCCCTGGCCTCTTCTTTCTCTTTCCGTCTCCTAGAATATCCATAACCCATCGACTGTCTCATGTGTGCAGAACCCAGCATTATTTGGTATCATCGTGCACCCTGCTGTCTCTTTAGCTGACCTTCCCAGAAGGACAGGAACCTTTTGGCGGGGGGACCCTTGTCTGCCTCCTGCCCCAACACCGTGATTGCTGACTTAAATTGGGCTGCCCTGAGCCGGTGGTGGCCAGGTCAGCCATCACAGGGCGGCTAATCATCACCTCGCCCATGTCAGTCCAGCTAGGTTAGCATCTGCTCTTGCATCCTTTCCAGGGGGTCGTGATATACTTTATTAATTTTAGTCACCGTCATGCAAATCTCCTGTGCATCTCTTCCTTGTGATTTTATTAGCCTGAAGGTCGGGGTTAGGTTCGTTCCATGACTTACCACATTTCACAGATTGTAGGTGTTTTTGGAACCTTTCGGCTTTGATTTGGAAAAGACTGCAACATCCACTCTCCTGGGTCAGAGTCATGCTTTTCTTACCCATCGTTAATTATATACACTCATCCCAGGGGGAAAAAAAAAAGGAAAAGAATGAACACTCTAAATTAGGAACATACATATGGAGAAAGGCGGGGATGGAGTTGGGGGTGCAGGGGGTGGGGGGAGCAATGCCATATGCCAGATGGAGAACGCCTGCTCCTACTGTATCGTGTTTCCTTGTCTTCCAGTCTCCTGATCTTGGTCTTCTCCCCTGTTATTGTTTTATAGCCCTTTTAAAAAATCATAATAAGTGCCAGTTATTATGCTGATATGATGGGGCAGAAGAACGCCTGCTTGAGAAGTTTTAGAGAGAGAAATAACGCTGTACGTCATCTCGCATGTTTCTGAAGTCTGGGTGCCTGTAACCCCTGCTTTGTAAAGAATTTTCCTGAAGTTCTAAGTGATCGAGCTCCATGTAGCAGTAGGCGCCTTGCAGTCAGGTTCCCTATCCACTGGCTCTGATGAGGTGCATTCTGGATATTTATGGTGCAGATTAAAAGCAACCGGGCTCTCTCTAATTCAGACGTGAGGCTTTTTCAGCTTGTTGGCAGCTCTGAAAGAGGCGTGAGTGAGGCACGACTCTTCTGTCTGAACACATGCGCCGATGCAGAGACTCCTTGACCGTTTGCATTCTCGCTTCTCCCTTGAACTCTCAGTAACTCCGCGGCGTAAGTCACAGTGTAAAATAGAGTGCGTCCTACGAAGAAGAGCTTAAGAGGGGGTTTCTCTTGTCACTCGGGAAAACGGATCCCTCCCTGCCCCGAGCAGCCTTTGTGGTACTGCTCTCTCTTTGTATCCTTTTCCAGGGGAGCTGTCATCTGCTGTGCTTTAATTATGTGTCCCTTAGGATGTGTCAGCCCTTTTCCATTCCCAGGGATTTTAATACTTCCTCCCAGTGTACCCTGCTCATCTGATTTCCCCCCTAATCTCATAAATCTCCTTCCACCAAATATTAATCCAGTGGTGATTAGCTTTCTCTGCACCCACCTTTCACAACAGTGGAATTTTTGTGTAACACGTTCCGTGGGAGCAGTGCCTATAACTGCTTTGAGCAAGTGTTTGGTCGACACTGGTAAAAATAATCATCGACTAAGTGCAGTGTGGTAGCCTGGGTTGGATACCCTCCACGCTTTGGAACAGACAAAGGGCATTAGTGGAAAAACTGATGAAACCCAAACAGATCCATGGTTCAGTTAATATCAGTATTAACAATGTTAATTTCTTCACAGCATTAGTTGTGCCAAATGCTCCTAGGGAATGTAAGATGTTAAGGTCCAAGTACATCGGAGCTCTCTGCACTATCATGACAGCTTTTCTGTGAATCCAAAATTATCCCAAAGTGAAAAGTCCACTTAAAAATCAATATTTTCTACATAAGAGAAAATTTAGCAGAAACACGTATAGCAGGAAACAGCATCATCTCAATAAGCCTGGGATCTTAAATCCCACCTCTGCATCTCACTGACTGTATGATCTCTGGGCTTCTGTTCCCTCATCAGCAAAATAGGCGTAAAAATAGTCCTTGAATCAGTGCACCTGGAAAGATGCCGAGCACATGGTTAGGGCCCAATCAATGTGAACTTTTCTCATTGAAGTTTCACCAAAATCAGTCTGTACTTGGTGAGTCACATCATTGTGGGCTGTCTTGTAATTTTAAACAGTTTCATGCGGGAAACCAAACAAATCAAGCTCCTTACATTTTCTTGATTCTAGAAAGTATTCCAGAGATATCTAAGCAAAGCCAATCTTTCAGTCTTCTCATTTCTCATAGTTCGGGGGCAAAGTCTGTCACTAACAAGAACCCTAAAGAAGAAAGAGGTTTAGCACAGTGAAGGGTTCAGATCAAAAGCCTGTCTTGTATGGCTTTTTCCTCCTCTGCTTTGCTATCCGAGCTCACAATGGGAGTGCTAAATGGAAGAAGAGCATGGGCTCCCAACTGGGGACAATTTTGCTCCCCAGGGGATATTTGGCAATGTCTAGAGGCATTTTTGGTTGTCCAACTGGGAGTAGGGTGCTATTGGCATCTAATGAGTAGAGGCCAGAGATACTAATAAACATTCTGCAATGGACAAGACAGCCCCCCCTGACAAATAATTATCCAGCCAAAGTATAACAGTGGGACATTGAGAAACCCCGAGAACAGTAGCCAACCATTTTATTACCCAATAACACTTTCCCAGTTGAGGTTGTATGAAGTCTGTCTTCCCTGCACGGACAATGTGTTTATCAGCAATAGATCTTGGGAAAATTAAAGAACCTTCCCGAAGATCATCAAAGACCATTGAAAAGTTTTTGTTGATGGTAGGCAGGCCTTCTAAAGAAAAGACTTTAGAACTCAAGTCTTCAAATATTTGAGTGAGGGAAGAAATGTGGGCAACTTAATAAGGGCATCAGCAAAGGAAATATTATGTGCTTTTCTTGACTACTCATAAGGTATTAGCCCTAGTGTTTTAGGTGGAATGCTAAAAATGAAGAGAGAAATGAGTTTTATGAAGAAGATGGAAAGAACCAAGAGTTGTGGGTGTGGTGGGTAGGTTTGGCAGGAGGTGAAGGATGAAGCATGGTGATGCCAGATGGCTGTCTTGAATGTCTATAACAGATTGGCCAACATTGCCAGCTCTGCAATCCTTCCGGAGTCTGATAATCATGAGTGGCACTGAGTGGTAGTTTTCTTTGCTAATAGGATCAACGCAAATAATGTTTTATAGTAAAAGACATTCTTCTGACTTTGAGGAAACCGTCTACATTCTGGGCCTGGCCAGATTGTATTAGTCTGGGCAGTGGAAATACGAAGAGTTGATGTGCCTGGTGAAGTCTGACTACTAGAACATTCTGTGGCCTCCTTCTAGAGCTAGACTCTCCAGTACAGTAGCCACTAGCCACAATGTGGCTATTTAAATTAAAATGAATTAAAATTAAATACAATTAAGTAAAATTTAAAATTCATTTCCTTGATCACACTGGCCATACTTCGAGTGCTCAATGGCCACATGCAGCTAGTGGCTACCATACTGGACAGGCTAGCTATAGAACATTTCCATCATTGCAGTAAGTTCTACTGGACAGAGCTGCTGGAATCTAGCCCTGTCCTATTGCTTGTCTGGATGTTCCATCAGGACAGGAACTTGCCCAACAGGACACAAAGGAGCGGTGGGCCATCAATGGAACCCATTTTAATACACCAGGAAAGCCCTGACCTGGAAATTCAAGAAGAACAGGGAAAGAGCTGATGGGAAATTAATTTTTAGGCAGAACAAAACTTATAAAGGTAACTCTAAAAAAAGGGATGAATGGGAGCAGGGGGCAAAGAGTGTGAATCAAGAAAGAGGGAAGCACATTTTAAATTTTTATCAGGCAGGGGTACCTGGCTGACTCAGCTGGTAGAGCATGCGACTCTTGATCTTGGGATCATGAGTTCATGCCCCACGCTGGGAGTAGAGATTACTTAAAAAAAATTTTTTTTTTATTAGGCAGAACTAGAAAAGTTCTAGGTCATCAGTGATTCAGACAAATAAAAATTTTGGGGTGCGTGGCACATTTAGTCATCATAATTCAGAGTCTGCACCTAACTTCCACCATCTTGGGTTTGGGGAGATTGGATTTCACTGGATTCCGTGTGCCCGATGTGGGCTATGGGTACCTTTTTCTTTTCCTTTCTAACATACCAGAAGCAAAGGTGTGCCTCAGGGCTGGGCTCCTTTCAGTGGGTGACAGGCCATGTGGGTAAGCTGAAAGAAAATATGTGTCCTGTAAGGAGCTCCAAATAGGCTATTGACTCAGAGTCTGGCTGAGTCTGCAAGGCTCCCCTGGGGGGTACAGAAGGCACCAAGTTTGGAGGGGGTGGCTTCTCAAAGGCTGGACATGAACAAGGGTCCTTATAACATGCTGGTTTGCAAATGAATGGCTCTGTGGGGATGGGAGTTTGTCCAGTCCCCCTAATGGGGTGAAGAGAGTCACTTACAGACCTCTGGGCTCTGCCCCTGAATATTGTGTGAACACAGGAGCTCACCTGTGAGGTGGATAATGTACATTTTAAATGAGGTAATGAATTTAAATGTAAAAGGCCCCACCAACTTGCAAGGGCTATCAAAATCTACATTTTTTTGATTTTGATTTTTAAAAATTTTTTGAAGATTCTATTTATTTATTTGACAGAGAGAGAGGGAGAGCATGAGCAGGGGGAGTGGCAGGCAGAGGGAGAAGGAGAAGCAGGCTCCCTGCTGAGCAGGGACCCTGACACGGGGCTCGATCCCCAGACCCCGGGATCATGACCTGAGCCGAAGGCAGATGCTTAACAGACTGAGCCACCCAGGCACCCCCAAATCTACATTTTTTAAATTAAAATTTATCTTTTCCTGACCACTCATGTGGAAATTCATTCTCTTTCCTTTAGAAAATGGATTTCAGTCTGCTATGCTTAGCCTATATCCTAAGTATTACGCGCTTCAATGTCCGTCCCCAAAGCCCACTTCTGACCCGCATGGCACTGGCCCTGGTAGCCTCATGTTCCTTCTTTTCCCAACCTCCCCCACTCCCCTTCCGGGTAGAATTCACTTGTTCAGGGCTCTCAGGACCCTCCTTGGTGCTATCAATGATACCTTATAGACTGACCTGCGTATTGCCTCTCAGGTAATGGACATTTTATAGGGCTTTCTGGAGACACCCCACTGACCCCAACAATGGCATTAACAGGAGGAATGCTGAGCCATACACACAGCTAGTGGGGAGACAGTGGGGTACATGCCAGCTTCCCAGGGCTCCCCTTGAACACCATGAAACTTAGATGGACTTTGAAGACTTTGAAATTGCCGGGGGGGGGGGGGCAGGGAGATACGCAGCCTCCTGTCTGTTTCAGAGTCAGAGCAGAGAGGTTTGCAGGCTCTCTGGCTCCCTCCACCTCTGCATGGATCTGGGGTGACATCTCTGAGCTGCTGCTATCATCCCAGGAGTCCTTGTTCCAAGTGAGTCCCAGTGCCCAGCTCTGGGGACACGAGCAAGTGGAGCAGATAGGCAGGGTTGCCTGGGCAGCTCTGTGGGTGGGGAAACATGAAGACAGTAGCTGACACTTCTGTCCCCTCTCCCAGGACCCAAGCTGCTGGCCCAGCCCAACCTGGCCACACCTCGGCTTGGAAGAAGGGGTGGGAAGAGGGAAGGGGGTGGCTACTGGGGGTTTCCTCCTCAATGGCAGAGAAGCAGGGATGGACGTTAGGGTAGACCAGGTGCATTCTACTTAGCTACATGTTTCCAGAGGAATTGCTCGGGAGCTTTACTTTGCAGTTGCAAAAAGCTGGGTTTTGTTTTCTTTGTGTTTTGTTTTGCTTTGGGGGCGGGGCTCCTTTTTCTCCCGCAGTGATTCACTGGGATGTGGGGAAAGCAAGAAGACAGACCCTCAGAGCGCAGGGGAGGGATATTTACAATGAAAAAATTGAAAGTGTGAGCAAGGTGCGTGAGCTAACATGCTGGGACCCTATAACGTGTATCTCCCCGTTTCTGACTTTCAAGGGCATGAAATCACTTTTCAATTCTGTGGCGTGGTACAAACAACCAAACCCCCAATAATGATTCCTTTACACCTCCGCTCCCATATCAAGCCCACAGACGCGCAGGAGGGGCAGGACCCGCCCCCCTGCCCCCGACAGTCATCATCTCTCCATAGAGAAGCAGTGTTTTGATAACTGGGCCGAACTGGGAAGCACTGGGCTCTGCGTCCTGACCCAGGCAGGCGCGGCTGAGTGTTCTCACAGCCATCTGTTCTGGCCTGTAATGCATGAGCACATTAGCACATGGCCCGCCAGCAGACTCGACATTGTTCTCCCGGCTGAGTTAGTTCAGCCGACCTCAACAAAGGGGACAGTTTTGCATTCGGGATAAATACAACCACTGAGGGCTTTTTTTTTTTCCTTGGGATATTTAATGTTAAGGTTTACGCTGGCTGTCTGATTTGAAAAGTTGCAGCCCCACCCTCCCTCCCACCCCCTCCGACATGTTCTCATTCTGCTTGTGACAGTGACGGGGATGGTTTGTGGGAGCTGCTAATTTGCCAGGATATACTTTCCCTCTTTTAGATATGCTCCCATCGGAAAGATTCAGCAAATTGACTATTGGTCTTTTTTTTTTTTTTTTAACCTAAGGAGTTTGCCTCCCAAAGGATTAGAACAAATTGTCCAACTATGAATCTGTTTAATTTTAAGGGTCAGTCTTAAGCCTCAAGGTCTGGATCCTAATTTGTGCTCAGAACGAACCCAAAGAACTTAAGGAAACAGTAGAGAATGTTACAGTTTTCGTAAGTCCGCAGAATGTTACAGCTTTAGTAAATTTGTTGATCCTAACTGATATATTATTTCAGAAAACCCCTTCTTTGACGTCCATCCCAGGACCAGTGTAAGACCAGCCTCCAAGACTTGGCTGTTTTTAGAACAGCATTTTGGGGAAGACAAACAGAGTTCAACAATGCACTTTACAGGATCAGATTTTGCTAGTGTCTTCTTCTGTGGGAAGCCCAGTGAAGCTTCATGTCTCTTCTTTTCTAGTTAGGGAAGGGCTTGGTGGCAAAAATCATCTGTATGCATTCGTTCCATTCCAACAAATATTTACTGAGTACTTACTATGTGCTGGGCAGTATTCTACTTCAGGGATCAGGATGAATAAAGATCTCTGCCTCATGGAGTTTCTATTCCACTGACAAAGACTATAAACCATGAACTTATAAATAAAAAAATTTAGTATGAGGAAAAGGAAAAGTGAGCAGAGTAAGGGGATTGGAAATGCCAGGGTAAGGCTGGAGTATTGAAAAGAAAGGAGATGAAACTATTATCTCAATTTACTGAGGTTTTATATTCCAAAAAGAAATATAAAACATCCTTGAACTAATGGTACCTTTCCTGCATTAAAGTTCCCCCACTGCCAAGTTCAATTCCACTTGGACAGGATCAGCTGACCACCCCCCTCCAATCAGGGTAGGTCTCAAAGCTCTTACATGCTAAGAATGGGCATATTTCTTAAATCTGTTTTTCTGTATGTATGTTGCCATCCTTTCCCAAAGCAAGAGATGGGGTCACAGGATGGTAAATGTGTGTGGAATGAAAGATCAAGAAAACAGAGTCAGGATATCAATTCGTACACTCATCTAATGTCAGATCCTTTTGACCTGGCTTAATGTCCACTTTTTAACCATGCATAATGAGAACCTGTATGTGCTATAAGCTGGCCATTTCATGACTAAATCACAGTTGCTGAGAATCTGGCTGGATACTCAAGAAGGGAATAAGTCACAAAACCCTACCCACCCCAGCCATGCTTCTCACTAAGATTTGGCCTCTTTAAGACCCAAAGGTACAGACGTGAGGGGTGGGGGTCCGATCCATTGGGGGACACTGTGTAAGCCCCAGGGCCTGTTGTTATAATGGGGTCCTTCCTTAACACAGGGTTATGGCTGGCAGAAAAGGCATTGGGATCCTTTCTACAAGTGCCAGGGGGCACTTTAGAGTTGCAAAAAGTCACAGTGACTGTAACCTGAAATGGCCCTTGCCAAACTTTTCACTTTACAGATGAGTAGATTGGGGCCCAGAAAGGCCAATCCACTTGCCTTAGAACACCCAGCCTGCTCAGAGACCTAGCTTATTAAACTCCTAGCCCAGGCCTCTTTTCACCGGGATACCTTGCAGCAAGGACCTCAGGCATTACTCGGGACTGAATGAAACTATGAACAGATAAATAGATAAACAAGATGTGATATATACATACAGAGGAATAGCACTCAGCCTTATAAAGGAATGAAGAGCTGACACGTGCCACAGCATGGATGAACCTCAAAAACATGCTAAGTGGGAGAAACCAGGCACAAAAAGTCAGAGTGTATGAGTCCACACATATATGAAGTATGCAGAATAGGTCAATCCATAGAGACAAAAAGCAGATTTGTGGTTGCTTGGGGAGGGGTGGTGCGGGGAGGCCAGTGACCGCGTGATGGGTACGGGGTTTTACTTTGGAGTGATAAAAATGTTTTGGAACTAGATCGGGGTGGAGGCTGCTCCACACTGTGAATGCCACTGAGTTGTTCACTTTAAAATGGTGAATTTTATGTGTATGAATTTCACCTCCATGAAAGCAAGCAGAAAGAGGTGGACGAGGAGAAGAAGCTGGTGGATTAAACACCAAACTGTGGGCGTGAGGACAAGTAGATCTGCTAGTGGGCATGTGGGGCCCGAGCCCTAATCCTGCCTGGGTTGTGGGGGTGGGGAGTATAGGAAGGAGAGGGCAAGGAGAGGGTCAGCCCCAGACTGAGGGGGATGTCCAAGCGATTGTGGTTGAACAGCCTCCGTTTCTGTGCTTCTGCTGCAGGCCTTTGCCAGAGCTTGGGCTGCTCTAAGTCATCTCCTTCCCCTCCCGGCTGAGCCACCAGCACCCTGGTGTCTTCATTAGCTGCATTGCTCTGAACAGCTGAGTGAATTCAGAGTTGGGGGTGATGGGGAGCCCCCAGCCCAACTCCCAAAAGGCCCCACCACTGTTCTCCCTGTGGCTCCTGGCTGGGATTCTAGAACAGGAAGCATCCTCAGCCTTCCAGCTGATCTCTTCCCCCCCCGCCATTGGGTACAGACAGAGGGACCAGCAGGCTTGGCTCTGAGGGAGAGGAGGGAAGGGACAGATTGTGAGGCTGGGGCCTTGGCTTCACAGGCAACCTTTCCTTCAATTAATTCCTCTCTGATCCTGGTTTCTGCCCTTAAAAGAACCCAATTTTGGTTTCTCTGGGGAGTGTAGGTCCTTCTCCACTATGCAACGCAAAGACTATTCAGTGAGGACCAACTGAGCGCCAGGTCCTATACCAGGCCCGCTGGGGCATTTGAAGGTGAGAATGGGGGCCTTGCCCTGCTTTGGGGGGTTTAAGAACTGGACTCTATACAGAGCTCAGAGATACTCTAGGCCTCCGAGGCATACAGCGCCAACCCTCATCCCATGCTGTAGGGCAGGTCATGTGACCAAGATGAACAGGGATCTTACCTCTGAAGACCTTCCAGAAGGTTCAATCAGATGACACCCCGGCAGCCAGGCACACTTCCGCCTCCCTGGGCATGCCCTGTGTGCCAGGCCCAGGCCCAGGTTCTCCCTTTCAAGCCTGATGCCCGTGAAAATGGTACCAGCATCATGCCTGTTTTGCAGATAAGGAAGCTAAGGTTCAGAAAGCCCACATCTCCTTCATGTCCAAGGTCACACAGCCGGTGGATCCCGGCCATGGTAGCATACTACCACATACCCAATTACTCAACCATGGTCTCCATGGTGCTCAACCCACCCCGCCGTGACCTACATATTCATGGCTGCTTCTTGGGGACCAAGCTCACATTTGAGGGTCCAGATCTGGCAGCAGCCACACTCTGGCCAGGCCCCGGGGCCCAGGGCCTCCATTCACAGCTGGGGCCAGGCAGGAGGTGACACAATTGTCAGGGACTATTATTCATTATTCTATTTATATAAGAAGAGGCAGAGGCTCTGGGAAGTCTTGTAACCTGGCTCACTGTGGTGTTGGGGCCTAAGTCTGAACGCAAATGTCCTGGGTAAAAACAAAGATGCCCATCGGTCTCTAGGTCTCAATGTCCCCCATCAGTGCATGACTCCCAGGTAGCTTACACTCCTGTCTCTGTCCCCACACTCCAGAAACTTCCTCCTTCCCTGCCTCCTCCATTGACTCCCATTGTTCAGAGGCTCACATCTAACAGGCACATCTAGATACAAAGGCCTCCAAACTAGTTTCTACCGCGGGGGAGCCTCATGGTCAAGGATGGTAGACTTTTCCAGAATTGTCTACATGCCACCAAAGCAGAGGCTATAAATTCCATTGGCACACACACAGAACACCAAAAGGAGTTGTTTTCACCCATGACACAGTCCCTGTGGGCCAGAGGTTTCCAGAACCTCTCCCTGGGAGGTGGACCAGGAGACCCAGAGAGCTCTGGTATCTGAGTTAGACCCTGATCTGCCACGGAACTTTGGTGATCACACAACCTGACTCAGAGGAGGAAACCCGCTCAGAGAGCACCCACACAGCTTCTGAGAGGCCACTCCAGCCCTGCTCTGCAAGACGGCTTCCACTGCCAAGCGGATTTGAGGATGAGTGAATTGCTCAAGGTCCTGCTTGTGGGCCCTGGGCGGATTTCTGCTTGGCCCTTACCCTGGGCTCCAGGACTTGGGCCTTGAGAGCCCAGGACTCAGAAGGCCCGGCTGGGCTTGGAGGGAAGGGAGGCGGGCCGGTCCTAGGAGACCTAGAAGCACCTACAACAGGGACAAACTTCAGTTCTCAGGTCAGTGGCCAAGGGAAGAGGTAAACACAGTTACCCCTGCCCAAGGATCGGGTTCACCCAGCATCCAGAGCTCAGCAGGGCCCGAGGGCTTCCAGCCCCTGCGTTCCAGGCTCGAGGCTCTATGAGGCCCGGTGAGAGCGAACTCGAGCGCATGAGCCTGGGCGCGCGGACTCCGGCGCACGGATGCGGGTGCCTGCGGCCCGCCGGTGTCGGTGAGCCCGGGGGCTTCCCTCGCGACGCTGCTTGGGCCCCGCGCGAACTTAGGCGCTTCGGGCCGGATCTGCGTGCCTCCCTCTCGGGGGACCCCAACTCCTCCCACGACCAGTGGACTCAGAGGCGGTGCGGCCCCCTGGGGAAAAAAGCTCCCAAACGAAAGCCGCACGCGGTCCAAAGCAGTTACTTCAAACCCGGCTGGTGTGGGCCGCGCTGGGGCAGCCGGTGAGCGGGACGCGCCTGCCGAGGCCAGGGGTGCGCGCCCCGCGGGGACCCCGCCGTCCGGCCGTGCCTACCCATTTTGCCTACGAGAGATCGGGGAAGCAAGAGGCAAAGGGGCCGCGGGCGCACGGTTCGGCGCGAGGTCGCCCAGCCGCGACGTGGCGGCCGGAGGACCCCAAGTAAAGACGCCCCCTGAAAAGCCAGCGCCCAGCTGGGCCGTCCTGGTTAACCGCGCCACGTCCAGGGGTTACAAACGGGGAGCCCACGGGCCAATTCGGCCCACGTGCTTGTCCCTGGGGTTCTCGGCGTGCGGCAAAGTGGGCCCCGAAGTCCCCTGTGAGGAGGGCGCGCACCCCCAGCCCCCCCGCCGCGCCTGCCGCTTCCTCGGGTCGTCCTGCAGCTGGACCGCGCAGGTGTCGGCCTGGCCCCTGCAGGCATTTCAGTTTGCGACTCCTTTCCGAATAACCGCACGGGGTGTGGACTGCACAACGGGGCCAGGGCTTCGGCAGCCGTCTGGGCGCGAAGCACAGTCACTGTCGACGCCGCGGGCCGCCCTAATATAGGGGCCGCCTCAGCTCACCTGCCCTGGTCCTTCCTCCGCCAGCGCGCCCACCCCAGCCCGCTAATTACAAAGCCTTTCGGCATCGGCCGCCGCCCAGATGGGGGCATCGGGGACAGATGGGTCCAGGCATAAAGAAGGAGCACTAGGAGCGTCACCTAAGGGGGCTGGGGCGGGGAGGGGGGCGGGCAGGAGCTCGGAGGATTTTCCAGGCGGCGCTGAGACAGTCTGGGGCATCGATGCGGGGGAGGGCCTGGGTAGGGGTGGGAGGACATCGTAAAGGTGTGCTCGAATTACAACTTTGCCACCTGCATTTCCTAGCTATCTATGCCCCTGGGCCATTCACTTACCCTCTCTGTGCCTCAGTGTCCTCGCCTGTTAAATGTAATAATAATAGCACCATCCTCAAAGGGCTACGGTGAGAACTGAATGAATTAACACACTAAAGCTCTCAGCGCCGGGCTCTATACCAAGGAGCCTAGAATACTTGGCGCCTCCTCGGCTTATTATTAGTATCCTCAACTCCCCAGGGATGCCTCCCCACTGTCTCCTTGCTCCCAGATAAGCCGCACATGCTCCTCATTGCAGAGCCCTCGTCCTCCCATTAACCTGGGCTGATCTCCCAGGCCTATAGCAGTGACGCTGCCCCTGAAGAGAGAGATGGGGAATAGGGATGTGAGTTCTAGGAATCCTCAGAGCTCCGGCCCCCCACATCCCAGTCCTTAGGTCCCCATCTCTGTCTTGCCTAGAGTGGCCCTTCACTCTGTCAGGGGGCCCCAGGGATCTAGCCTATGGGCTGCCTCCAGCCTCCAAACCAAGGAGAGGCATGCTGACTCTTGCTGTTAATCGGGTCCTTCTCCCCAGCCAGGGTGAGGTTCAATGCAGCAACCACTTATCCTAAGAACCATCCGGCCTGATTCTGGCCTCCCTTATGGGTTTGCAGAGACAATGACTGAGGGGGCCTGTCACCAGCCAAGGGGCTTGAGACCTTTGGTGTAGGGCCCCTGTCAAAAATCCCCCCCCCCCACATAATCCCTCCTGGTACTGTGAGGCACCTGTGTGGGGACCGGGAACTTGGCCCAAAGTCTGTACTAAAAGAGGGACTTGAAATAAGACATGGGGCTTGTATAAAGGATCCTTTGCTTTAGATGAACTTCTAGGGGGCACGAAGGTGTTTACTTAATAGAGGGAGTTCAGGTCGATTGTTAGGTCCTTTCTGCCTTAAAGGGAAGCAGACAGACAATTCTCCAGCACTTAGAATGTCTAGGGGGCTTTAAAATCCAATGCACTGGCCCTAGAGCTCTTCCTTGGTTCCAGTCTGGGAATGAGAAGGACAGGTCCTACATGCCATGTGTGTCCCTGTTGCTTAGGTCTTCCTATAGCCATCCTCATTGGGAGTGACACCTTGGGTCTCAGCAACACCTTTCCAGACTGAGATGTACATTAGGTCCGAGGGTTTGCTTGGTCCCTGGTCTCATTGTCCCAGAAATGTGGAGTTTCCACTCTATGGGTGCCAGAGGCATCGGGCAGCGCCCAAGGAGTTCTGGCTGTCCTCCAACACTGTGCCCAGGGAATCATCATTTCTCTGTGATTCCTGCCCAGTAAGGGAGTGAGGAGGGAGGACAGGGCTCTGGAGCACAGAGGCTGTGGAGGAGGCTCTGTCCCTTAACCTCAAGCTGAGCTCTTGGGGGGAAGGGGGTTGGGGAGAATCTCAGAGACCTTGGGGTCTGGTGCAGAAGTCCCTGGCTCTGCAGCTCGAAACCACGGGCCACGTGGCAGGTGGGGAAGCTGAGATGTGGTTCAGTGCAGGAGAGAACCTCTGAACTGATGCTCCCAGAGAGGGGATCCGCCCTGACAGTGCCCTGCAGACCGGGCCAGGCCTGGACTGTTACTCTACCTGCCCCCAATTAAGGACCCTGGGAAGTTTGAGAGTTTGCATAACATCTTCTCCTGCTCTCCTCTGAAGCCCAGCGGCAGTCCTGAGTACCCACCCCCACCCCCCTGCCCCGCCAGTCCAGGGCCACCCTCCCGCTTGGAGCCACTGACCCTGGACTGTTGTGCATGCTCTTGTGTGTCCGTGTGCGCCTCCAGCAATGGCCGAGGATGCTCCTCTCTCACACTTGGTGGCCGAGATCCCTGGCTGGGCCCGCAGTTTAGGCGGGTGACTCCGGGAAGGTCTGGAATCCTGGCTGGATCCAGCTCCTCCTTCCTTGGAGGTCCAGGTCTAGTCTGGCTGGCGGCTGGACTCTGGTGTCCAGCTTGGGTGTGAAGGGGGTGGGGAGGGGAAGGCTTGATTTATCTCCTTTCCTTTTATGCCCCTCTCTGCATACACCACGCACACCAGGAGCTGGTGTACGGACCGCCTAGGCTTACAGTGGGTGAAGGAAGCCGCTACTGCCACCGAGCCCCCAACCCTGTTCCCTGGGTTCTGAGCTCCCACCCCAAGTTCTAGCCTCTTCCAGTCCTTCTGTATGTGTCTGCCACTGGAACCCGACTGAGTTCTGAATTCTTAACAAATTTCATTTCAAATGGGATTTCAAAATAAAAGCTAGTAGATCCTGCCTTACCCTCTTCTTGGATTCATGTGGGGAGCCCCCGGTCCCTGTCCCCTTCCTTCCTCTTCCCCAGCAGCTCAGCCTCCTCCCGGCTTTTGGCCTTCGGTGAAAAGCAGAGTGAAAGGAGGCCTACTGTACTTGAACTCCAGGCACCTGCTGTTCTGGCCCGCAGCTTGACACACCTGCTGGGCACCCAGAAACACCGGACCCCGAGCTGGGGGATGGAGCCACCCTCAGTCCTGTGCAGGGAGAATCCGCCTGGGCCGGGATCAGGGGCCTCAAAAAATGAGGTTAGGACTAGGGAAACCTTCTCCACCCCAGGTATCCCAGGTACGGGGACTGTCCGCCAGTGGCCACCAAAGACGTTGTAGGCAAGAGGCATCACGGCTGGGGAACTGTTCCTGCGCCCCTACAAGTCACTGCTTTCAAGGGAGCGGGTCTCCCTTAAGCCCCGCAGGCCGAGCGACTGCAACATGGTCTGTCCTCCTTGACCAGAAAGGCCGAAGCTTTTCTATTTTTACCGGGAATCTCTATTTTTTTTTTTTTACCCAAGTCCTAAATGTGCTTTGCAGCTTTGGATTGCGAGGAACCCAGTGACCGCGAGAAGAAAGGTGAACCGGGTCGGAGGGAGGGGGAGGGCACGGAGGCCGGAGCGTGGTTCAGGAAGAATCTCGCTCCAGGCTGGCCGTTCCCAGCACCTAACACTTTGCAGTTCAAGGCCGGCGTGGGCGCCCGGGGAGGGTCGTGCACAGCGCGCGGAAGGCAGAGAAGGGTTAGCGGTTCCCGGGCCCGACACTCCCGCGGCGCTCTGTCCGGAGCGCACAAGCGCCGCGGGCCGGGGGGCCCCAAGTGGTCGGTCCGCAGCTGAAGCCTAAGGATGCCACCCGAGCGGGATGGGGATGGGCGGCTGCCTCTGAGCCCAAAGGAAAAAAATATCCCGGTAGGAGTGGAGGCCTGAGCTCCGGGACCCCCAGCGCAAGGCATGGCCCTCGCCCCCTTGGCCCCAAATTCCGTGCACAGGGAGGGAAATTTTCACTTTCAACTAACTCAGTCCTCAACCGGAGGGAAAGAGAGTTCCGGATTAGGCGTCGGAAAATCAAAATAACAAGAGAGCTGTGAGAAACACCAGAAGAGATGCACAGAGCACGTTTTAAAGAGAACGTAAGTGTGTTCCTTGGGGTGGGGGGTTGACGGGAGAATAGTCAAACACATCCCTCATCTTTCTCCAGGGTGAAACCAACGGAATGGTCCCCAGATCCGGCTCCACGGGAAAGAGTCCTGCACCCCCTTCCCTGGGGGGCTCCCCGCACCTCCTCCCACCCACACGGTTGGAAAACACCCAACTTACTTTACATTTTATTTAAAATCTCAACACTCGATCATTTATTTCGTTTTTTGCAACCAAACAAGTAATAAATATTATTTAGCACTTTTTTTTTCTTTTTACAAAAATAAAACAGATGATACACTCTCTGCAAGGGACGGCGGTCAGAGGAGGGATGTTATGTGGCAGACGCCGTGAAGCCCATATTGCCACGCTGGGAGCGCCGAGCCGGTTTGCGAGGACGCAGGAAGCACTTGGAAAAGTTTGTCATTTGTGTTAAACGTGGCAAAAAGAAACCAATATAGAAGGAACCCGGCTTCGACTCCGGAGGGGCTCGCAGTCACGTGAGCAAACAGCTTAGCAGCACGCACTTACCTCATTATTGATCACATATTTACACATCCGAGAAAGAAAAAATTTAAAAAGCCAACAGAACTCCCAAATAACCCAAACTATATTCACAGCACATGCCTTTGAGTTCTGTCAAACCCTCAGGTATCAGAATGACTGCCCCCAATCAGGTAATAAACCAAATCACTTTGTGCTTAGAGACGGAAAGAACGGGAAGGAGGGAGAGTCTATTTTAAAATAACTAAAAACAAAACAAAAACCAAAAACACACCCGCCCCCAAAGTCGACAGTTTTAGATTCTTCCAATCCACAAGTGGTTCTATTCTGACCTTCTATAAAGCTTGCTCGCACTGTTGAAAAAGGAACATAGATTTATTAGAAAACCCCAAACCCCCCAAACCAAGAGGAGCGACAGGGAGGAACGGGCTTTACCCAGATTGGACGCGACCGTAAGTGCTTCTGGTACCGAACGCCAGCTTCCAACTCACCCGTGGCCCCTGGCCCTGGGCCAGGGACGACCCCGGAGGCCGAGGCCCAACGGCCGCTCGTGGAGCTCAGCTCCCCGCGAGTCTCCACCCGGCGAGAAAGGAGGAAGGAGGGACAGTCGCCCACGCTGTCCTCCCTCCCTCCCTCCCCCGTGTAACGAAGTGCTGCTCGGGCCGAGTGAGGAAACCACCGTTTTAAGAATCCACTCTTTCTTGGAAAATAGAGGGGGGGGGCGGGGGGACGTCGAGGGAGGGATGCACCTAACAGTGTCTTCTTACAACACGGTGTCCACCGGAGCAGCGCTATTTAAAGCCAGAGAGGGCTGAACCAGGTCCCAGGGCGAACGCCCCTCTCACTCCCCACTGTTCAGTGCGCCCCCCCCCATTGCTCCGCTTCCCCAGTGCGGGTGTCCTCACCAACGCCCCCACCCCACCCCAGCCCAAGGTCCTGGGCTCCTCGGAGCTGAGCTCCCGGGGGGCCCCCCCCACCCCCCGGCGCCGGCCAGTCCTTGCTTCCCCGCAGCCTCCGGGTCCCTCCGCTCGCCAGATCGCGCCGGCGCGGGCCAGCTCACTTGGCGTCGGAGGTGAGGCGCGGCAGGCTGCCGGCGCCCATGGCCGACACGTGGTGGTGCGGCGGCGGCACCTGGCACATGCTGCAGGGGCAGGGCATGCCGCCCCAGTGCTGGAAGCCGCCGCTGCCCCCGCTGCCCCCGCCCCCGCCCCCCAGCGGGGCCGCCGCCGCGGCCGACGGGGACTTGAGCAGGCCGTGCGGGGGCCGGATGGAGCCGACCGACGACAACCCGGAGCCGGGCAGGGAGGCGCTGGACACGGCGGCGGCGGCGGCGGCGGCGGCGGCGGCCGCGGCGGCGGGAGGCAGGATGGGGTGGTGAACCGCCGGGTGGTGTGCGGCGTGCGCGGCGGCCGCGGGGTGCGCCGTGGCGGCGGGCAGGGGCGCCGAGTGCGCCAGGCCGCCGCAGGCTGACGGGTGGAAGCCCGCGTGGTGGCCGCCGTAGATCTCGCTCACCAGTCGCTTCATCTCCTCCAGCGAGTTGGTGAGCATGAGGATGTAGTTGCGCGCCAGCAGCAGCGTGGCGATCTTGGAGAGCTTGCGCACCGACGGGCCGTGCGCGTACGGCATGACCTCGCGCAGCCCGTCCATGGCGATGTTGAGGTCGTGCATGCGCTTGCGCTCGCGGCTGTTGATCTTGAGGCGTAGCTGCTGCAGCTCGGGCTCTGTCATCTGCTTCTTGTCCTTCTTGGTGGACGAGGCGGCCGCCGACGAAGTGGACGACGACGTGCTGGACGAGGATGACTTGAAGCCGCCGCCGCCCAGCTTGTCCCCGGGGTGCGCGCCCGCCGCGCCCATGGCGCTGCGCAGCTCTGCGCTCAGCTCCGGCGGGCAGTCGCTCGGCGTGGACGAGGACACTGTGCCTCCCGTGAAGCCGCTGCCGCCGCTGCCTTTGCTCCGGGCGGGCAGAAAAAGGTCATCGGGCTCTGGCGACGACGGACGACTGGACACCAGGCTGGCGTCCGAGTCCATGGCCCCGAGGGATAGTCGCAGCTTTCGCAGAGTCCTCCCTCCCTCCCTCGGCCCTCGGAGCTTTACGCACGCCTCCTGCGAAGAGAAGAAACAGGAGAGAGAGAGAGAGAGAGAGAGAGAGAGAGAGAGAGAGAGAGATCGAGCGTGAAGCACTCAGAAAGAGAGCGAGAAGCTGCTCCCGCCTGCACCGCAGCGCGCGGTCCAGGCGCGGGTGGCCGGTCGCTCCGTGTCCACCTCGCTGTGTCTGGCCTTCCTTCCCGCGGCACGCAGGTACGCGCCAAGTAATCCCTCTCTCGCCCTCCCACCACTTCTTCCGCTCTCATCCACAGGTTGTTTTATTCCAGGGAGCATTGGATGCCCCTCAGTGAGGGCGGCATTTAGGAGGCTTTATGCCTTCAATTAGGAACGGGGAGGCTCAATCCCCAGGGCTGGAATGGCAAGGGAGGATTTTTTTCTTTGGGATGGTGGAGCTCTAAAGAGAGAAGTCTTTATTTGGTTTGTCCAACGCCTCGACCTTATCTCCACCGGCACCGCGCAAGAAACACACACAGGCACCCAGCGCCCGCGAGCCTAGATAACCTGCGCTGCGTCCGGGGGGCCGCGGGGAGCTTGCCAGCGGACCGGGACTTGGCCAGAAAGAACTGTGGTCGCCCCGACTTCTCGCATTTGGACGAAGGGGATGCTGCGATGAGTGTGGGGAGAGTCAGCAGCGACGGCACCCGGCAGAACTGGCGGGCAGGGGCGGGATCGGGGCCCTCTCCCACGGAGCTTCCTGGGTCGCAGGCGAGTTGAGGGGCGTCTGTCCCCGGGATACAGACTGGGGCTGCTGGGGGGCGGGGACACTTACTGTGGATGCAAGGAGAGGAGCTCGCTCCCAAAAGCCGCAGCGGAGAACCGGGCTCCGGGCGCTGAGGTCGCGCTGGTCTATAATAAGCATCCGCACCTTTCGGGGCTCGGCCGGTTTTTATAGCCCGGTGGCGGCGGCGACCGCGGCGGCGGTGGCCGAGGCGGGGGCGGGGAACAATGTGCGGGTCCTGGAGGGGCCGCCGCGCCAATGAGCTGGGCCCGCCCGGGGGGCTGGGAAGCTGATGTCATCCAGGCTAATTCCGCTCAATGAAACTCGCCGGGCCCGCACACGCCTCCTCCCCGCGCACAGCCAATGGGCGTCGGCGGCCGGGAGATTCTTGGGGAGGGACCGGAGGAGGAACCCGCGGAGGGGGTGTGAGAGGCGAGGGGGAGGAGAAGGGCGGGCTTGCCGGGGAAGTACCGAGGGCAGAATAAAATGCAGTTAAGATAGAGCGAGAGAGAGAGGGAGCGTTGTCAAGTTTCTATGAAAATACGGTGACCACAGAGTCAGGCTGGGGGATGGGGTGGGCTGGGGGTTCTGCCCATGAACTAACCTGATACCCAACGCGATCGGATCTTTTGGGGATGCGCACGAAGAACCCTGGCGATTCCGGAGCTGGGACTGGAAGCTCCTCTTTTGCTTTTCATCTCTCTCTGGGGTTCTCGCGGCCTGTCCCTGTCTCAAGGGGTTCATCAACACGTGGGCATTTTGAACCCCAAATGTAAACGAGAACCAAGCACAAAGCCCCTACTTTATCTCAAGCTAAGCGCGCCTCCGGGAGCTGGCCGTAGCGGCTCCTCGGCGAGCGGCTGGTAGCGCCCCCAGCTGGGAGCAGGGCCTTGCGAGGCAGAGGGCGGGGAAGGAAGTAGGGGACCTACTCCTGAACGCTGTTTTGAAAGAAATCACAACTCTTCATAAAGTCAAGAATGGTGTAGACACAGGGACGAGATATTTCCCCACAGTAACCACGCTAACAGAAGGGCAGAGTCTAGAGCCCAAAGTTAAGAGCCCCTCCCCCCCATTTATTAGCTCTGGAACCGATGATGATATTTTCAGCATCATTCTTGTGGTCATCACCACGCCACGGAGTAGGAGGGAAACTCTAGTTTGTCTGGGGGGAAAAAAAGTCTAAGTCCTGTGCAAAGACTTCTCCAGGCCTTGGGCCAGGCAGTGAGATCCAGCTACTCAAGGCCGTGTTCAGACACATTGTAGCAATCACAGCTTGGTCGCTACACCCAGAAACTCCTGCCCATCAGGGATTAAACCTGGTTTTAGAGAAGTGGCTAACTGAGGTAGTTTAGTGATATGACGCATCCACCCATTTTACGGATGGGAAAATCAAGAGACTGTGTCTGCAGCAAGCCTACAGAAAAAAATTGCTAACCCTTTACAGTTCAGATGCCTGCATTCCTTACAGTAGTGGCAGCCCTGCGTCTCTAACTTGTTCCCTGAGCTGGATTCCTTACATCCCTACCTTTCCGTTACAGAAGTCTGGTTCTGCAGATCCGGGACCCTAGCCCTTTATCTGCACAAGCACATACACAAACACACCCCAGCCCTCCCTCCTCTGTTTAGTGGTTGTTGGGGAACTTTTACTCTGCATGTATGGCTTTATAAACAGAGTAATTCGCCTTCAAATTGGGAAAGCACAAAATAAACAAATACAAAAATAAGCCCACGGTATTGCTCCCGGTGTCTGGGGAAAACGAGGATAGAAAACCTAGCCGGCTATTGCCTTCGCCCCCATCTCATGCTTTCTGGAGCATTATTTTTCAACCCGCGTGTTTCCCAGTTGGCTCTGCAGCCATCCGTTAAATATGTACTTAAAACATGAAGAACTGAAGCATGGAGATATGTCGAGCAACGGTTACGGAGGATGACCCATAACCGCTGAATTAGGAGAATCTGTCACATGGTCGAACTCAGGGAGCCGGGGGTGGGGAGCAAGAAGAGCTCGGGTATTAGAGGCTGGTTCCTTTGAGCCTCTCCGACCACAGACAGTGAGGACATTCGCGGCAATGTGAGCTGTGGGCCACCAGCCGAGGCGTGGACTCGTGCGCACGCCTGTGTATCTAATGAACACCGGCAGGCGCACCGTGCACGCTCCTGGGCTGCAGATGCTGAGGTTAGTCCAGAGGGTGGCACGTGTCCTGGAGCCCCGGTTCCTTCTTTTGTTGCTTGCCACCCGCAACTGTCCTGCGTCCTGCGGTCCGCGAGAGTGCGTGGTCCGGGGTTCTTTACGCGCTTTCTCCAGTGGCTGGAGTTGGAAGCCCGGGCGAAGGTTGAGGGGCCCGTTCTGGCACCACGCGTATTTAGAGCCCAGGAGGGCAGAGTCCAGAGGCAGGAGAGCTGGCTTACTCGCCGGGTTCCCGCGTGAAAGCCCACACGGACGCTGCAGGCCCTAGCCCTGTGCCACAGCCCAAGGGCAGGGGCGGCTGTTCTGGGCTGTGCAGCGGCACCTCGCGGTCTTCACTCCCCACGCCCTGCTGGCAGCTCTAGGCCGTAGACCCCTTCTGCCGGCAGCATCCCCCAACATTCTATGGTTGCCAGAAACTTGCTCGCGAGGTAGGGGCAGTCTGCGTCCCCCCTGGGCTCTTTGAGCCCAGGGCATATCAGTGGCTGGACTCATCTCTCTGGGTCTCTGAGTCCTCCTACCCCCTCCAGGAATCATCGAAAACAAGAGCCGGGCCGTTGGCGCATGCCCTCGTGCGTCCTGGAGGCGTCCTGGCATTTGCTCTGGTCTTGAGCCCCGCGCCTGGTCTGCACGTCCTGGGTGGGTCCCGGATAACGCCGCAGCCCCTTCCCGCGAAACTGAGTGCTCACTTGCCGAGGCTAAACGGCCCGGCTCCGTGAGTTCCTGGCTGGCCCAGGCGTCCAGAAACTGTCGGCCTCCTCCGTCAAAACGGAAGACGTGTTTTTCCCTCTCCTTTGTGTTTCCCTCCCACAAAAGGCCGGGTGCGCGTCGGGGCCGGCCTTTGCTCAGTCTCCTGGCGGCCCGGGTGGAGCTTGTGCCAAAGCGGCCGGGGCGGGCTCGAGCGGGGCTCCGAGGGCTCAGACCTCCCACTGCTTCCCGGGTTCCTCCCGGGCCATTCTTCTGCATTCTCGCCTTGCCCTTCCCCAAGTTCCTGCACACATTCAGGCAGCGGCTCGGCCACACTGCCAAGGAGAGCAGCGTCCTTGCTCAGGGCGAGCCAGGGCTGACGGTAGGAGGCGAGGCTGAGGGCACTGGAAAGGAAAGGAAAGGAAAGGAAAGGAAAGGAAAGGAAAGGAAAGGAAAGGAAAGGAAAGGAACATTTCAGCAATCGCTTCAGGTCCGGAAACCAGAAGGGATGCAGAATGGCAGTGTTTGGCGCCCAAAGGAGAGCAATAAGACCCCTCGGGAGAGCTCTGCAAACAAACAGTATCTGTCTTCCTTGTAAGACTCAGCTCCCAGAGAGGTCCAGGGTCATCCCCGTCTGGGACCCAGCGCTGAGCACAGGGCCTGACACGTGGAGGGTGCTTGGTAAATACTTCTGAATGCACAGGCCTGCAGACGTGCACATGGACTGATGTGAAACATGACTGGTAAAACGCATGTAATATTCCATGTTCACAGTAAACCATGAGGTCTGTAATCTGGACTGCCAGAATATGGGAGCTTTTAGAATGACAAAGGTAGTGACTTCCATCTAAAAGCCACCTTAAAGGGAGTTAAGCTGTGCCAGACTCTTAGTGGGTCTTGACAGACTTCATCTCTTTTAATCTCTCACTGGCCCTAGGAGGGTCATTTGCATACTTCATTTAGTCCCATTTTGCGGACTGGGAAACTGACTCTCGGGAGAGGTGTGGACATTTGTTCAAGGTCCTGGGCGCAGAAGAGCAGGTCCAGGCATCAGAGACTGAGCCGCCGTCTTGGGTTGGCTGCTTTCGGCCTCAGATTCTCATTCCTAAAATGAAGGTTTCTAGAAGATACTGTGACCTCTAAGGGTGTGTCTGCTGCAAGATTCGGAGGAACGGGGGAAAGTCGAATGACATCGTCCCTTTGCAGTTTCTCTAGTCTGTCAATACTCAAGTTGTTGGAGTGCGAGGTGCGGATAATGGAGGGGCCCCAACCTGTCAGCAGAGGCTCAGCCTGGGCAGAATCTGGAAGGAATGCCCAGGTGCTTGGGAGGAGGGGTGCTGCGCTGGGAAAGCCAAGAGGGAAATGACAAACAAAAAAGCCCCCAAAGAAACCCCAAAACTAATAGCCCATTCTCCCTCGTCAGCTCTGCCCTCAGAATCACCCACCTCCATTGAGCTAGCAAGACCGTCCGGAAGGATTAATGCTACTGAAGTCAACCTGGACCCCCAAATTCACCATGGAACGAAGTTGGGAGAGGACTGAGGGGCGATTGGAAACCAACTTTATAGATCTCATCTCACAGTTCTCTCACCCAAATTGTGCAACAGCCCTTCGGGGGTGTTAAGGAGGGGGCACGTTGTTCCCATTTTACAGATGAAGATATTAAAGACTAGAAGTCAGGGCAGGGGCTGGGTTCCAGCCCACTGGATCCCAAGTCCCAGGGGCTTTGGTGCCTTAGTCCTACCTTTCCCATCCGCTCCCTCTCCCTGTCGGAAAGACTCTAGGCGCCTCCCCTTTCTCACCACCCCTCCCCCTTCGCCCCAGCGTGCAGATGAATCGGAGGGTGCAGGATCGGAGTGAACAGGTTGGGGAGCACGGATGCGGGTGTCCCTGGTCGGGTAGCTGGCTCTGAGGTGAGGTGCGCTGCCCTCGGGTATAGGGTGATGCGGACAGAAGGCACGGAGAAACCCCCGATCCGGTCTGGGGCTAAGATCCTGGGTAAGAGGAAGCGCGGGAGAGAGTCTTCCAGGCTACAGGTGACAACAGGGCGCCGCCGACCTCCGGAGGCAGGACGTGCGTGCGCTCCCCGCACTGCGCAAGGACCGCGGGGCAGAGCCGGGACAGCGGCACGCGTGGAGGGCGCCGAGCGTCTCGGCTCCGAGGGCCTGTTGCTCAGCGCCGAGCACGGGTCCATGACCTGGCTTGCTGCGTCGGGAAAATGGAGCGGTGTGACCCTTCCCCGTCGGCCTCAGGATCCAGCCCTGGCCTGATCCCTGCCGTCTCCCGGGTCTCCCGCGCCCTCTCTGCCTTTCGCGGGACCCGGAGCACCCGGCGGCTCTGCTCTTTGCCCCACCTTCGCCCACGTGCTCCTCTACCCCTCGCGCCCTTCCTCTCACCCCCGTGCGTGCCTCCTACTGGCCTGTCCGGGGCCTGCCTGGAACGGCCCCCCAGTCCCCCTCCTCGGGCCCCTGTGGCACCCAGAGCTCTCCCCACCCCCATCAGGGTTCACCCCGCTCCGGGGCGAGGGTCTGGCTCCCTCCCCGCTGGGGAGCCCCTGGAGGGTCTTCACGGTGCCGGAACTTGCTTTGCATCTCTGGGGCCCGGAGCAGGGACAGGTCCCAGAGAGCTCAATAAACCGAAGTCAGGGCCACAGATAAGACAGTGACCCGAAGAGTCTGAGTGGAGTTTCCACACACGACAGAAGACTACGATAACAATAGCGTCAGAGGTGCAAGTTTCCCCCCTCAGTAAACCAGGTTCAAAACTGCCGGATGAGGACCGTGCGGCTCACTCCTGGCTCTATGGGGGGAGGGGCGGCAGACACCCCCTCCCTCGACCCCAGGCAAACAGGTCAGCTCGGGAAGTGTGGGGTGGGGGATGGGTCCAGGCCTCTGCCCGCGGGCTTCGGGCCGCACCGGGCCCCGCGAGAAGGGAGAAGCGCTCGCGACAGGTGCGGCAGGGTCCCGGGACCTGGGCGCTGGCGCCGCCGAGGATCGGGGCAGGTCCCTCCGACGCCCGGCGCCCTCCTCCGGCTCAGCCCGAACGCACGGCCGGCGGGGGACTCCCCAACCCGGGCTCCCGGACCCGAGCCCCCAGCTGCGCGCGGCTCCCGAGCGCGCGGGGAGCCGGGACGCGCCGCCGCGTGGCCCACGCCTCAAACTGGCCACCACGCTGGGCCCGCGGCCCGCACCTTCCTCCGGGTGGGGACCCGCGACAGTGCCCAGGCACGGCCCGGGCCCCCTGCACCGCGCGCGCGGCCTCCCTCTGGGGTTTGAAGAACGCGGTGGAAAGACAGGAGCTGGGCACGTTCTGCTTCTCTTCTTCCTTTTTTCCTTTGTGCTCCTTTCCATCGCTTCTGTTAGCCTCTCCTCTTCCCTTCTGCTTTCTCCTTCCCCTCCGGTTATGTATATGTGAATCTTGTTTTTGATTTTCCCATCTCACTGAAATGACACCTGCCGGGCCTGAGGACCCGCGGAATCAGCATTTACAGCGGCGCTTGGTGGAAATCCAGAGTCTTAGGCCCATCCAGACCTTGTGAGACAGAGGCTCCATGAACCAAGCTTCCCAGGTCATGCGCAGCACATTCGAGTTTGAGAAGCATTGCTCTAGATCTTTTGGGGGCTCGTCCTCAGGTATGTGCCTCTTCTTCCTCAAGGTCCTTGAGTCTTCCAGTCCCAGACACACACCCTGGCTGGGGCTGACAAGGCTATTTCCTGGAGATGCCACAACACTGCCCCAGCCATTTACATGGTCCTCACTCTTAGCCCCTTGACCTCTGTTAAATAAAATTTAGTACACACTTTAAAAAATGCATGCCCATTGTAAAACAAACAAAAATAACTTTGAAATAATACAGAAGGCAAAATCACCAGCAGTCCAACCCTATTCCTCTGCAGCAAGTCGCTGTCAAAGATTTTGGTGAAAGTCCTTCCAGACTGTATAAGGCTTTGTAACCAGCTGCTTTCATTTCTTAGCCCCTCTTGGACGTCTTTCCACATCAATAGGAGATTCACTTGACCCCTTTAAAAGTAGAAACCTGCACCAATCCATCCCCTTTAGATCCTCCCCTTGGTTGCCTGTTCAGCCTTGAAAAGCTGGTCAGCACCAGAACCCCCTGAAAACATGTTTCTGCTGTGTGTGCTCTTGTGGTGGGAGGACCATGGGGTCAGGGCTCTTGCCTGACCAAGCAAGGTAGGTGCTCCCCTCCTGGTCCCTGCTGGGCTCTCTGCAGCAGCAGGTTCTCCTCTAAGGAGTCCCTCCCTCCCAGCAGATGTAGTGGGAAGAACTGGTTCCCACTTTGCCTACAGTCTGATGTGGAGGAAACTGAACCCACCCTTCTGGGACTTGGATTGGCTCAAGGGACGATGTTCAATGTGTGAACAGAGCATTCCTCCTCTGGGACTGTGACCAGGGCAGAACTCGAGGTCCAGGATTTTGGAAGATGCAGGAGTTTTTAGACATTCAGTTTCCTTATTCTGTCCTCACTTCCAACCCAAAAGATCATCCACTTCTGGGTTGGCTCTAAGGCTAGGTCTAAGCAAAGAGGCCATTCTATTTAGGCAGTATTCACAGTTTTGACTAGAAGAAGAGAAAGAAGAAGAAGGGAAGGAGGGAGATGAAGGGGGGAGGAAGAGGAGGAGAAGAAGGCAGAAGAAAAAAAAGAAACCATCTCATATAAACTGGAATTCTCTCTTTTTAAAAACATGTTTTGAATAAGTACATGCCTAAAATAGCACATGCCTAAAATAATACTCAAACAGTATAAAGAATATTTGATTAAAAGTAAGTCTACCCTGGTACAACAGACCTCTTTCCTCCAGGTCTCCAGAGGTAACTACTGTCACAGTTTCTTATGTATTCCAGAAATACACACACACACACACACACACACAGGCCAGCACACCAACAGTACACATATTTACAAGACACCTTCTTCTCAAACACCCTCACCAGGGTGGTCAGAGGTACAAGGAGCCTCTCCTCATCTAAATGAAGAGTTACCCCCACCTCGAAGGCAAGCAGCACAGCATCAGACTCTGAGCACTCCAGGTGTCCTGATGGTACTTTTCCTGCTCCCCTTGGTCACAGAGAAACTAGGACAATCAGAGCCCCAGGTAATGAGAGATGAAGGAGCTTCCTGCTCTGAGTCAGCTTCTCCAAAGCGTCCCCAAGATGGGACTTTTAGTCACTGCCCCAAACTTGCAGGTGAGTCCGTTGGTTTTTTTTTTTTCATATTATAATTGCAATATCAATAGTATGTCTTCCCTCTTATCTGGAGGGCAATCATACTTTGAAGAGTATATGTAAGAGCATGAGAGGAAGCTAATTAGTTATTGTTATTTTTGTTTATTTGTTGAACAGGTAATATATTCACATAGTTCAAAATTATAAAAATATAATGAAATGCTTGCCACCCCTGTCCCCTAGCCACTCAGTTCCCTTGCTTAGTCACCACCTCTGTCATTTGAGAGATATTCTCTGCAATCCAAGCAAATATAAATATATATTCTCTATTTATACAAATGGTAACAGACTATACATACTGTTTTCTCCACCTTGCTTTTTTCAGTTAATATCTTGGACATTACTTCTTTTCAGTGTATTAAAAGCTCCTTCCTTAAAAAAAAGGCATCCTTCCATAATATGGATGTACTATAATTTATTTAGCTATCGCCCTGTTGAAAGACATTTAGATTGTTTCCAGTTTTTTACTATTACAAACAATGCTGCAGGGAAATACCTTGTAAATTGTCATTTACATATATGTCCTAAGGATAAATCCCTAGAATTAGCATTATTAAGTCAGGAAGTCTGTGCATTTGTAATTTTGATAGATGCTACCAAATTGTTACCTAAGTAGTGTCCAAATTTGTGTTGCGGTGTAGAAGAGGTCCTGCCTGGCTGACAGCTAATTTAAATGCTCAGTTTTTATTTTCCCGAGTCCAGGGAAAATGTGATCTCTAATTTGGATGTCAGAAAAGGTGACGGGCTGACCACTGTGACTCTGCAGGATAGAATAATAAAATGTCGTTTCCCCCTTTAAAACATCAAGCTACAAATTCTAATAGATTTCAACATTTGACACCATTTCCAATCCTTCTCGAGATTTACTAATGACTTTTTCCACGTAGTTGGGGAGAATGGTCCAAGTGTGCCGATGCATTATATCAGCTAAGGAATATTTATGTTTCGAGCATTGGATTCAACGGATATTGACTGGGCTCCTTTCCTGTGCCATGAACTGTCTTGTGCCAGGGGTCCAGCAGCAACAAAACAGGTAGCATCTCTGCTCTCAAACATGTTAACAAAAGTAATACTATCATGATGACTAGCATAATTTATTTTGATTCTCTCAACAGCCCTGTAAGGTGGTTAGAGGGGAGTGTATGTGATGAACCCAGGCCTCCCACCCAAGTCATATGGCAAACCTGCTGGGTGTTCCTCCAGATCTGTTCCACTTTCTGTAGAGAACTTTGGTTGGACACATGGCCACCCAGAATACGGACAACATTTCCCAGCCTCCTTTGTGACCAATTTCGGGTCAGGAGGACGTAAACAGAAGTGGTGTGTACAATTTCCAGAGGCTTCTTCCAAGGGAGGGAGCATGTCCCTCTCATTTCATCTTGACTTCCTGCTATCTGGAATCCTGACCTGAAGGTCGGGGCTGGAAGAGCCTCTGGGGTCATGAGGTGGCCATGGGTCACTTATGAAAAAGCATTAAGAAGGGCGGCTGGGTGGCTCAGTAGTTAAGCGTCTGCCTTCGGCTCAGGTCGTGATCCCAGGGTCCTGGGATGGAGCCCCGCATCCAGCTTCCTGCTCAGCGGGAAGCCTGCTTCTCCCTCTCCCACTCCCCCTGCTTGTATTCCCTCTCTTGCTGTGTCTCTGTCAAATAAATAAATAAAATCTTTTAAAAAAAAGCATTAGGAGAGAAGGTGCCTGGGTCAGGACCCATTCTCTGGTCTCTTAGACAGGAGTGCAGAAACCCTCTGCTTTGTTAAGTCCATTTGGATCCCAGAAGAGGCATCTTCCCACTGCAGACATCTTTGTTATATCATTTGAGCCTGAATCCCAACTGATAGCCAGGGCAGAATCATAACAAGGCTGGAGACTTACGATATTGCGAAGTGATGAGGCCGACCTCTCTTTGGAGGAGGCTCTAAGGGAAGGGCGAATGAGCACCACTGGTCACCCACTGGTCACCCACTGTGTCATTCAGGAAGCAGTGGTGAGGGTCGGACCGCTCTGGGCAGCTTCTCTAGTGGATGGTGCGGGTCCTGGTTATCCTTTCACTCTTCCTTGTGGTGCCTTTTCATTCTATGCTATTTGCCTTTAAATTTTGATGTAGCAAAGACCCTGCTGCAGATCATGGCACAGTTTGCCCAGATCCCTTTCTGCCATTTCTGTGTAGCCTTCGGGCTGGGGAGCTTTCACTTTCAATGGCCAGCACCTCCGACTCATCTTCGCAGAACTGCCCTCAGATGCCTGGAGCTGATTTGCCAAATGTGGAGAGGGCTGAAGTGTAGTCATGGTGCACGAGGCAGTTTGGAATATAGGTGAGGTTCAGTGGGGTGAGGTTCAGAGCCGACGGCCAAGAAAGAATTCTTGAGACATCTTTGGTGCAAAATGGTGGTTTTACTAAAAATCACAGGGACAGGACCGTGTGGGCAGAAAGAGCTGCTGTCCTGGGGTTGTGAGGGGTGGCTGATTATATACTTGGGAGTTGGGGGTCAGGAAAAAGGGAGGTTTTCAAAAGAAATTTTGTATGCTAAAGAGGGACTACATGATATTGGAGGCCTTGCCATTGTCACGTTAAGGTTGTTTTTCCCCTCTGGTAAAGCATTAACATGAAGACAGTCGGGAGTTTCCTTCTGGATGTTAGGTTATTGATAAGAACATTTTTTCTTCCTTGTCAATCACTAAGACATTGGTAAACTGAGGGAGACTCATGTCCTGCAGGACTGTGATCTCTTTTGTTAACCATTTGTTTTTCCTTCCCTTAGTTTTAGGGAAGCCAGGAGTGTCTGAGGAATGTGACATGTACCCCACCTGGGAGTAGAGGCTGTGCTTTTGTCCCCCTTGAGGTCTGGGAGCTCAGCCAGGCACCACCTGCCTGGCCAAACCTGGGGAACTGGAATATGGATGGACACAGGACCAAGTTTTCCCCCCAGGAAGGGAGTGGACAAAGCTTTTCTAAATTGCCGAATAGGGTAAAAATCCATGAAATCCAGTATGTGTGTGGAAGAACATTAAGTCCATGTTTTGATTTCAAAATGGGTCTCAGAGTTTACTGAAAATGTCTGAATCATGACCCAACGCCCCATTCGGACACTCTGTTCTCCAGTAATTCTGTTGCCTGTTAACTGGGGAATGTGAAATGCAGGTGGGGGACCCCAAACCAAAATCCAGCCAAACATCCAGCCAATGTGCCATCTTGTAAAAGGGAAATGTAAGGGGAAAGTCCACAGCTAAGGCCAGGGGATGGCAAATGGAGACACGTGACAGGAGAGGAGAGGCTTCAAGCAGGACGTCGAGAACATCCACGGAGACTTCCTTGGTTCAAGGGAGACCACCACGGTTTTCTGCAAAATAATTCATTAATCATTAATGAAGTAATAATTCATTTATTATTTTTTTTCTGATAGAGAAGTAGTACATGGTCCTTATCAGAAAACTTAGACACTACGGGGGGTGGGGTGCGTGAGTAGTGAAGTCGGTTAAGCGTCTGACTCTTGGTTTCAGCTCAGGTCATGATCTCATGGGTGGTGAGATCGAGCCCCTCATCAGGCTCTTCACTCAGTGAGAGTCTGTTTGGATATTCTCTCCCTCTGCCCCTCTCCAGCTCGCTCTCTCTCAAATAAATAAATCTTTTTAAAAAAGAGAAAATTTGGAAACTACAGGGCCTTATAGCTATAGAAACCTTGGAAAAGGCAAGGTTTTATGGTAGTGCAGGCGAGAGATGCTAAGGACCCTGTTATGGGCTGAATTGTGTTTCCCCACAGATTCCTATGTTGAAGTGCTAAGACCCAGGACCTCAGAATAAGACTATATTTGGGCATAGGATCTTTAAAGAAGTAATTAAGTTAAAATGAGGCACTTAGGTTGGGCCCCAATCCAATATGAGTGGTGTCCTCGTAAGAAGAGGAGATTAGGACACAGATTGACAAAGGGAAGACCACATGAAGACACAGTTAGAAGAGGGCCAGCGAAGGAGAAGAAACTAGTCCCGGTGACAACTTGATCTTGCACTTCCAACCCCCACAACTGTGAGAAAAGAAATTTCTGCTTCTCGAGCCTTCCCGTCTGTGGTGTTTCATTATGGCAGTCCTAGCAGACTGACGTGGATGCCAACCTTGGACAGCGGCAGGCCCAGGGAGGAAAGGGGCCTGTTTGCAGGCATTCTTAGGAGATAAAATCAACCAGCTTTGGGGACTGACTCCGTATGGACAGTGGGGTGTGGAGGAGTCTAGGATCTTGTTCGTTTTCCAAGCTTGGGTGGCATGATGGATGGGTGTCACCATAACTCAACCAAGATGGAGATCCCACGAGGAAGAGTTGGTGTTTGGACTCGTTGAGTTAGAAGTGTGTCCCAGTGGGGATGTCTGGTGGCCACATGGGGATGCCGTTCAGGGTACTGAGCCAGAGTGCTGGAGAAAAGCCCAACAGCATGTCAGCGGGAGTGGAAATCATCCCGCGAGTAGACGGGTTGCCCAGGCGCAGAGCCGCTGGTGGGGGACAGACCCCGAGGGAGGCCAACATTTATTTTCGCCTGCGAGGAAGAGCCCATCATTTATTGGGCCGATGGTCTGTATCGCAGCTGTTCACGTTTATTAGGTTGATTCCAAAATATTGTCTGCCTCCCCTAATTTCTCTTTCAATCCATTGTTTAAAAAATTCCCAAGATAGGCACAGACAGGCTACTCCCCAAATGCTAAATTGGTCAAATTAGGGGGAAGGCTGTCTGTTTAACCTACCCCTGTGATTATTTGGTACATATGGTGCTTAGCATGCTGGCTTCCAGGCCCTACCATATGTGCAGGTAAGTGTGGGGCTGGGTGGGCAAACAATGGGCTGCATCGCTCTTAGTGATAAACGTCCTTACCTCTTTGTACGCCACCGGTCTCCTTTCTTTAAAAACCTTTCATTTGAAAAAATGCATATTAACGGTGTGCGCTGGAAATGTGTAGGGATGGAAATAATGGTCTCTTCTAAGAACAGTGATGTTACTCTTTGATGATTATTATTGTATTCACGGTTATAGCTAGCTAATAATACAGGATTACTATGCATCAGGCACCACACTGTATTGTTTTTAGGATATATAGCTTTCTGATTAGAGTGGTGGTTTTTCAACTATGGAGGACACAAAATTTAAGTTAGTTTTGTTGAAAAGTGCAGGTTCCGGCTTCAGGCTGCCTGGCTTAGAATTCTAATTTCCGTGCTTATTAAACTAAGGCCATCCTGGGCAAAGTTACTTAACCTTTGTGGTCTCAGTTTCTTCATCCGTAGTAGATCTTCCTCACAAGCTTATTGTGAGGGACAATTTAATAATATACGGAAAGCACTTAGAACAGGGCCCAGAACATAGTAGATGCTCTATAAATGTTAACTCTAAGTACTCCCTAGATAGGAGTATTCCAGGATTTTTCATATGCCTCACAATTGTCGGGAAATAACAACAAAGATATCTTATTATTTTTTTTATTTATTATTATTTATTTATTTATTACTTTTTTAGAGAGAGAGAGAGTGCAAGTGGGACAGGGAGGAGCAGAAGGAGAGGGAGAGAGAGAGGATCTTAAGCAGGCTCCACACCCAGTGCAGAGCCCAACACATGACTCGATCTTATGACCTTGAGATCGTGACCCTGAAATCATGACCTGAGCCAAAATCAAGAGTCAGACACTTAATCGACTGAGCCACCCAGGCGCCCCAACAAAAATATCTTTATAATCAAGAGCCAACATGGTTGTCTTTGGGCCTCAGTTGTTCATCTAAACCCAAAGTTTCCATATTTGTTTAATTCTCTACAAAACATCTGCACCAGCTACCTCTTCTGTGCCTTCCTGTGTGCATTTGTACAGCCCGCCATCCTGCGTGAAGGCTAGATCAACGACCACATGCTTCCGTTCGAGGTATTGTCTCCCTCCTTTGAAAAAAGAGAACATGCCTATGCCATGTTCTTCCTACGCCATGTTTGGGATCCCATGTTTGGGATTTCAGTTCTTTCTCAAATGGGATGGTTCCCGTGTTTCCACTTTTAAACCAAAGTATTCAGTCCCAGTCTTTAGCAAGTTCTTCAAAATCCCTTACCGAGCGGAAGATGTCAGTCCTTCTCCTGGCTGACATTTTATTAGGAATTAAAAATAATGAAGCCAGCAGAGATACAGAGGGAAAGTAATTTAGAAACCTAGTATGATTGCTGTTAATTTGTTGACCCTGTGGTGTTCGTGGGGGAAGGAAGATGGCCGGGAGGAGGAAGGCAGGGTCCGGCACCGCCATGCCCCACCAGGCCTTGCATTAATGGAGTAACAGCTGAACTAAGTGTTCAGACTGAAAACATCAAAGACTGTCGTCTTTGAGATACCATTTCTTCTCTCCCAGAATGTCAAAGGTGGCTGCAAATATATCCAGTGCTCTCTGGGTGGCATTGTTTAAGATGCTGGGCCCAGCAGATGGCCCCCAAATGCACCTCAGCCTGGTAGAGCGGGGACCACATATGATGGTATAGTCTTCTCATTAGCAAACAGAAAAAAAAAAAAAAGGCAAGGAGGAGAAAGGAGAGGGATGAAAAGAATACACAAAGACATTTACATATTTACATTGTCTCCCTCGCATTTCAAATTTCCCTTTAGCTGAGGCGTCAGTGGGCTTGCTTTTCTCCTTCTGTTTGTATGTTTACTCGTGCTAAATAGATTATGGTAATCAGGCACATAAATGCATGCAACTGTTATTATGGCATTTTAATCACAGAGTTTTTCCCTGGAAGCCTTCATTAGAATTCTCATAATCTTACTTGTTAGTGTAACAAACAGTAATAAATGCCAAGGAGCTTGGATTAAGGCAGAGGCATTCAGACTTGAAAAGAGGAATATGGAAATGTTGTCAAATCTCTGCATTACTTATTGAAATGTCACATAAACAGTTCGGACTCTAAATATCTTACTCATTATAAGGATCGGGAACCAGGCAACCCGAAGATAGTAATTATGTCTTTCTGCTGAGCTCTACAAACATATGCCGTCCATAGAGTCTTCTTCACTCCCTGAAATCACTGGATGGCTCGATACATGGCTCTCTGGTCATATTTTATGATTGTTAAAATCGGAGTAATTTTATTATTATATAATTTCATTTCTTTTATGCTTAGTGGTAAGTATGCGTGAACACAAGCCTGGATCAAAACTCCCTGATTCTCACTAGCTTTCAATTTTGTGTGATTATTTGGCAAGTTGTAGGAAAAACTGCAGTGTTTTTTTGTTTTTGTTTTGCTTTCCCAGTAAGCAATAACATAGCTCTATGCAGGAGAATAAACCACTCTTTCTGGAAATTGTGTGGTCTTGCATACAGCTCTGAGCATGGGAACACAATGGATGACCATCCTGGTTTTTGCTCAGGCCCCGAATTCAGACGTGACCTGTAAGTTCTGTGGGAAAATCTACTTCAGTTATCCATGGCTGCATGAAGGACGAACTATCCCAAGACTTAGTGACTTCAGACAGTAACAGTGCATTGTTTGCATGATTTTGTGGGCTTACCAGGCACTTCTGCTTAACTTGGGGCTGGCTGAGATGCTGGGATGACTGGAAGGTCCAACATGGATGCTTAGCTGTGCTGCTTGGCCAGGCCTCAGTCACTCCCTCCTGGGGCCACATCCACATAGCTGCTTTGGCTTCCTCACAGCATGGCAGCTTGGTTCAAGACGAAGCATCCCAAGAGGCAAACACTGAAGTTGCAGATCCCTTAAGGCTCAGCCTCATGGGTTACACTATGTCACGTCGTCCGCATTGTGCTGGTTAAAGCGAGCCAGAGGCCAGCCCAGGCTTGGTGTGAGCGGGGTCCACACAAGGGCATGACTCCTGTGAGGCATGGTTCATTGGGGGCCATCTTTGGACACCAGCTTCCATACCTCCACATGGGGGCTCTCTTGGTGGGCTTCCCCATCACCCTCTGTCTTAACATTCAAGCGTTGCTTATCTACATGTGGGAGCAAAAACAAGGGGAGCATTCTCCTCAGAGACTGTGTGCCAGGGAACAACTTCCTCTTATTCCCCAACGGAGCTGTCCCCTCACCCTGTCCCTTGAGGACCAGCTCACAGTCACCTCACTGGTACAGCTGTCCTTCATACAATCTCAGATGACCCAGGTCATTTGTCCCAAATGTACCAAGCAAAATGGTGCTCCTGTCTCTCCCTGTCCTTATTGGACAGGCCTCTCATTCTAGGCTTTATTATTCAGAGCCATGTTTCTTAGACTGGTGCATGGACCAGTCACCTGTATCAGGAGCTGGATGAGGAGCTTGCCAAAAAATGGAGGTTCCTAGGACCTACCCCACATGGACCGAATCAGAGCCTCTGGGTGTGGGTCCTGGGAACCTTTCCTTTTAACAAGCTCTCAGGTTGATTTGGCTGTGCTCAAAAGATTGAGAACTGATAATCTAGGCAGACCTTTTTCTGGCTCATGTACCCTTGGGTCAGGGCTCCAGATCCCTGGAGACCTGGGATCTTTCTGTTCTGGGCCATGAGTCCAACCACTTTTACCTTGAGGTTAAAACTGGGGCCCAGGGACCAGGGATGACCTGACCCATTTCCTCTTTGCTGCTGGCTGGAGGCTTCCCATAGCAGCTCCGAGGAGGTCTCCTCTTGCTGGCCTCCTCCCAGCCAGGCTGTCCTCAGCACTACACACCTCCAGTGTGTGCTGCTGGATTTATTGGTTGCTCGGTGGTTGGTGTTACCATTGTGTGTATAATCAGCTGTGTCTTCCTTGGCTCGGGGCGTCCAGGCTAGAAGAACCTTAGGGATCGGCTAGACCCCAGCTGCCCTCCTTTCAGATCAGAAGCTGACATCCCAGGAGATGAAGGGTCTGGTGTGAAGCCACACAGTAAGCTAGTGGTAGACCAGGACTTCCTACACTTCTCGGACCTTCCTCCCATCTGCCCCTACCCCGCCACCTCCTGTTCCAACCCACTGCAAAAGCCCTCCACCCCTTGACAGTTCTGCCCGCTCCTTCATCACCAGCCTTCCCTCCTGGTCTTTTTAAGTTCAAGGGTCACTGTATTCCCTTCTCATTAATTCAGAATCAAAAGCAATACTCACCTTATTCTATTAATGTTCCTTAAACATTATTGTTCTTTAATAGATGTTTAAAAGATCTTGCAGTGGTTCACACACACCTAGGAGAGTCCTAGGTAGCCCTCTGCTTTACTGTTATTCTATCTGAAAACGGAGAACAGAAAGAAATACACACTGTTTATTATGGAGAATTTCAAACCTACGGAAGTTGAGAGAATCATATGGGGACGTCCCAGATGCCCGTCACCCGGCTTCAGCAGTTATCAATTTGTGGTCTGTCTACCCACCCCCAGCCCTGCTCCTCTTACCTCACATAATTTTGAAGCAAATTCCAGGCATGAGAGCAGGGTTCGCAATCTAGGGGTGCAGTGGTGATACCATTTTCAGGTTACTCGTTCCTCTGGGGGCTTGGGCTGGTCCTGATTTACTATTCTCTTGAAGGAATCCTTGGCTCCCCCTCCAGCAGGGGGCCTACTACCCCCTCCTCAGAGGTTCTGCAGATCCATTGGTGCTGGAGGAGGCTGGCCTGCCTCAAAGGGCCAATCAAGGGCATCTTTTCCCATTCCACTTTCAGTGACGTCATGTGGGTCACTTGAAATCCACCAGGATGGGAGCATCTACACCATGGAAATTGTCAGGACTTTTTTTCCCTTGGAGAGCCAGTTGTTAAACATTTCCCAGCATACTACTGCCTTGGACCAATGAGACATGCCTGGACAACCTCACCACATCATACTAGAATCTTTCCCGCAGTGGTTCTCAGCCCGGGGATGTATCAAACTCACCCAAGGAGCCTGTACGTGCTGCAGATGTCCACTCTCTCTCTTTCCCTGGCTTAGAATCATACATTCTGGGACATGGCAGGAACCCAATAAATGCTTCTTGAGTGAGTGAATGAACCTGCCTGTAAGGTAGTATCATCTCTGTTTTACAGATGAGGAAACAGAGTCACAGAGTTGTTAATAAAGTGACATAGCTAGTGGATAATGGAACCAGGATTCAGATGCAGGTCTGAGATGGAAAGACGCAAATGCACACAGTGGACAGGATGAGTGAAGATGATGGCCCCACAGAGTCCCAGGGCTGGATTGTCGTCACCAGCCACTTCAGGCCTGCTGTGATGGTGCCCTGGGTGAGCTCTTCCCTGGGCTCAGGGCAGTGAGCTTAAGGCATGTGAACCAACACTGTGACTATGTCTTAACCATGCAGCACGCACAGCTGTGAGGCAGGATTGCATGAGATTTGGGAGCATGGCTTTGGAGTCCAGAAGCCCTGGGTCCAAACGCCAGCTGAGCCATCTCGGTTTCCTCATATGCAAAAAGGGGCTTATTCTAAGGGTGATTTATTCAAGCACTTAAGAACTATTGTACAGCACCTACTAAGTGCCATGCACTGAGCTAGTTGCCAGGGGTATCATGGCAGGCAAACAGGCTCCATGGTCCCTGTCCTCATGGAGCTTAAGGAACTCTGAAGAGTACAAAATCAGAATTCCTTTTTTTTTAGTCAATGACAGATTCCCATTCAAAGCAACTGAAGCAAAAGGTAGGATTTGCGGGCTCACAATAGGACAGCTTAGCTCTCCTTCCAGGCATGGCTGGACCCTGGTGCCTTCCTGCCTTTGCTGGGATTCTGGGAGTCTTGTCTCTGTTTGCCTTCATGTTGCTTTTCAGCCAGCAGCTCCAGGCTCCCACCCCACCAGCCCAGCCGCCCCAGGAGAAAGAGAATCTTCCTTTCCAAAGCGTCCCAGGGCTGACTCCTACTGGCCAGATCAGGACACATGCTTGTTTTAGACTGGCCACTGGGATCATACATCCACCCCTGGGAGAGGTGGGCAGATGTCCAGCCCCACTGGACCTCAATGGACTGAGTGGGGAGCAGTGTTGCCCTTAATCTCCCTCCCCATCAAGGAGTTATTACCAGGATGAGGAGGAAAGGATGATGGGTGATTGTATTAATACAATATAGTATAGTGAGAGTTACTTCATGCAGCATGTGAGTTCTTCTCTCATGGGGCTGCAGAGGCTGACCATCAGCATGCCTTGTACTTGAGGGGGTTGTAACAATACACTGGGGTACAGCATCCTCAGGAAGTACACATCTGAAGCTCCACTGCCCTCCCCCAGGTGTGGAACCAGAGCTTCATGAGGAAGTGCACAGACTGGAGTGGGGCAAGATCTCACCATATCACCACCATTCCCACCTTCATAAACCCTGGCTGGGGTCAGTGCCAGACAGAGACTCGGGCACAAGGTCATCCCTTTGTCTCCAAGAGAGGCTGCCCTGAGCCTGTGGGGAGAGCAGAGCAGGGGGTGGGGGGCAGCTGGTGCCACCTGTCCTCTCCTCCATGTTCTCAAGCAGGTCTGTGGTGGCATAAGCACTAGGGTAGAACATGGGGGTTAATTTGAGGGTCAGGAACTAGACCCCCCTGGGCTCAATTGCCAGCAAGGCTACCTACTTCCTAGAGTCATGAAGTTTGCACGAGGTCGTGGATGTGGCCACGATGAGCACTCAATTCATGGTTGGTGATGATAAATGATGAAGATGATGGTGGTGACCACAAATCTCATATGGCGAAGGCTCTTCAGTTCATAGGCCTGGGCTCTGACTGGAAGACCATTTATCCATCATCTAAAGGTACTCGGGGTCTCACCCAGTGCCCCAGTGATTTCTCAAAGGGCTCCCTTGTGCACATACAGCACTTTCTGGGAGGAGCTCTGGTAGGGGCAATTCACTGATACTTGGGAACTATGGCTGGCCTGCCCTTCGCCTGGCAGGGGCTCAGGCCACTCACCTGTGTCCCCATCCCTCAGATGGAGAGGGAGCTGACCTCTCACCCGGCACTTCTGCTTGCTGCTGGGTTCTCCTGAGCTGAGGCCATGTGACTGCACATTAGCAGCTCCTCCTCCAAAGATACAATTGCTGGGTACCATGGGCACAGAGCCTGCTAAAGAGGTCTTTCCACCATGTTTTAGAGAACATCAGTTGCAGGCAAGGTTCCTCCTAAGAAACACAGTGGAAAGTATTGCTTTTTCCTTTCCCTTTTGGAGATTCCCAACACCCAGTAGCAGTGAAATGACTAAAGGCTCCGAGAAGTCCTGCAAGAAAGCAGCCCATTTGACTCTGTTTAACCCAGCATTTCCCAAATTTGTGTGTCCACAAGTCATATGCCTACTAATATTTTGAGAATCTAGAGCATATTGTGGGAAACTATAGTAGAGGAAGCACTGATGTCCCTCTATAATTAAAAATTGACCAGAAGAAAAAAATACAGTAAATTCTGCACAGATAACTTGATGTCACTCTGCCTAAGGGGAACTGGTCACTCCCACAATACAGCTGGAAGATCAAGGATATTCCATGCTGCCTGTCTAGTGATTGTGGCTAAACACAGCACACATACCAAGCAGAAGATGGCATTTGCTAAGCCTCAGATATCTTTAACTTGAGTCCCAGAGTGTGTCTGATCTTTTTAGAGGTCTAATTTTCACCATGTGTCAACATGTCTATCTGTTCACGTGATAGAAGAGTGTGCTCAGTACATATTTGCCGTGCAGACCCTGTGGAAGCTACAGGGTCAGTGTGACAGGTGTTGTTGGTTGGTTACCCTAACTCCACTCCCTCTGTCTTCCCTACTAACTGAGGCTCAGTTTTGTTCAGGTATCCATCCCCTAGGGAAGGTGACCTGCTTCTCTGCTGGAAGTAAATTCTGAATAGTGTAAGACAATCATGGCAATCCCATATCCCTTGCATGTTGGTATTATTCATGTGGCCGAGATATGGCCAATGATCAAGGGGGAACCACTGAAGGTGTCCTCATTCTTAAAAAGACACAACTCTACGAAGCAGCTCCTGGTCTTCAGCAGGATGTTCTCGGATCTGGAACGGTACCAGCCATCCTGCGAACAGCCTAAGGATGAAGCCAACTCACAGCAGAGGGCTGAGTCCATAGAAAACCTGAGAAGGAGAGACAAGAGCACTAATGTATCACGACTGCAGTCCACTCTGCCCAAAGACTTCGTGTTGTGTGACCGGATCAATCCTCTCACTGCATGAGTCACTGAGGGTTGTCAAGAATTCAGCTGAGCTGGGAGAGAGAGCGGTCAGGTGTCAGAGTAACCAGTTAAAGCAACAAGCCAAAAATGAAAGAGTTAAGCCTTTTGCCACTTACTCCAAGGGTATGAGATAGTACAAGCAAGAGTCTAAACCAGAGGAAGCACTGGATTGCCCTGTTTTATTTTTCCCATGGACAGTGCACCTGTCCAGGGTCAGGTGGATCTTGCAGATGTGGGATTCTATCACTGTTTCGGGAGCCCAGAACAAAAGGCTCCAGCAGTTTTATGGACCCTGGGGGTGGGGGGTGAAGGACAAAGAGGAAGGTCTAAGATTGGAGAAGTACTGGGGACTAAGTCAGAGCAGGGCAAAGTATCTTCAAGGTTTCCCCTCCCCTGCCATAACGAGGTCTCAGCAAAGGAGCCTAAAGACCCCACCCAAGGAGCCCAGGAGCAAAGGCACAGGGGTGGGGGTGCAGATGCATGACCCACCAGAGACCACAGGGCCCGGGCTGTCACCCTGTCTGGTGTGGAGAGGGCAGCTTTCTCCTTCCATGGTGCCTGCTGGGTAAATTTTGTGTACCTGTCTACGGTCAAGCTTTAAAAATCACACTTATATACTTCACCAGGAGCTGAACTCCTCAAGTGGGAGATTCTGTTACTTGCCATAGAAAACATTACAACAGACACAATTTAGAACCCTTTAGCAACCAGGCACAGAAAACCCAACTTAGACTGGTTTAAAAAATAAAGGGCCCTCAATTAAAAAATGGGCAAGGGACTTGAATTGACATTTCTTCAAAGACAATCTTAAATGGCCAACAAGCATATGAAAAGATGCTCAACATCATTCATCATCAGAGAAATGGAAATCAAAACCACAATGAGATATCACCTCACACCCAGTAGGATGGCTGCTATAAAAAATTAATAGCAAGTGTTGGTGAGGATGTGGAGAAATTGGAACACTTGCACACTGTTGGTAGGAATGTAAAATGGTACAACTGTTATGAAAAACAGTATGGCAGTTTTTCAAAAAATTAAGAACAGAACTACCATATGATCCAGCAATCCTACTTCTGGGTAGACACCCTAAAGAATTATAAGTGGGGTCTTAAAAAAATATTTGCATTCCTATGTTCACAGTGGCAGTATTGGTAATAGGCAAGAGGTGGAAGCAACCCAAAGGTCCATCAGTGGATGAATGGATAAACAAAATGTGGTAAACCTGCCAATGGAACAGAATGCAGCCTTAAAAAGGAAGGAAATCCTGTCACAGGCTAAACATGGATGAACCTTTAGGACATTATGCTAAGTGAAATAAACTAGTCGTGAAAGGACACATACTTTATGAATCCACTGATATGAGGTACCTAAAGTTGTCAAATTCACAGAAATAGAAAGTAGAATGGTGGTTACCGGGGACCGCGGAGAGGGGAGAAAAGGAGAGTTGTTTAATGGGTATAGAGTTTCAATTATGCAAGATGAAAAGTTCTGGAGATCCATTTAACAACAGTGTAAATATACTTAACACTAAATCATTAAGATGGTAAATTTCATGATATATGTTTTTTTAACCACAATAAAAAAAAAGTAAAGAGAATTTATTGGCTGAAAAAAATGCAAGTCCAGAGGAGGAGTGAACTTGGGGTTAGGCTTGATCCTGTGGCTCAATTATAGGAAAGACCTTGTTTCTTTCTACCTCATCTCTGTCTTCCACGGAGGCTGCCAGCTTCCTGCTAAGGCTGCCTTTTGTTGGGTTGTAAGGTGGCCACCAACAGCTTCTTTATTCATAGTAAGCAACAAGAGAGAATGTTTCTCCTGGTAGTTTTATGGGAAGAGCAAGAACATTTTTCCTCATGTGTTCCAAGTAAACTGCTCCTAGTCTCCCATGAGCTCAATTTAGGTTGTGTTTCATGAGCCATTCACAGCGGCCAGGAGGATGGGATGTGCTGTTTGAATTCACCGGCCAGGGCTTGCTTGTGAAGCTGAGAGCTGGGGCCACTTTCTCCAAAGCACATGGTCTGTGCCAGAGAAGGTTAATATACTCAAGAGAAAAAGGGGGTGCAGGCAACTAGAAGAAACAGATGCTGGGCAGACTACAAGATGCAATGGTGAATTACCATGTGGCATATGGGTTGCTGACCTGGTATAAAAACTTCAAATTATTTTGATGTGAGAAGTAACCTGCAGCTTTCCCTGTGTTCAGCCAGACCAGCAGCCTTTCCGCTAAAGCAATGACAGTTGACAAGGACACAAGATGAGTTGTCTTCTCTCAGTATGTCAGCCAGTCCCTGGGTGTAAGTCAGTAGCTAGAGGTCTGATGGTTGGTAGTGAATATTTCTGGCCCATATGATGCTTCTCTTTTTCCCTACCTTTTATGGGGTCAAGGGCGTGAGCCAGGAGAAGACAAGTGGAGGAAGTGGGCTTGAGAAATCCAAGCAACCTGATACCATCCCTGTTCCTGGGAAAGCTAATGTTCTGCTTCTGTGACTTACTGTCAGTGTGAACTTGGGCAAGTTTCTGAACCTCTCCGATTCAGCTTTATCTATAAAACTGGAGTAAAGGGGCGTCTGGGTGGCTCAGTCGGTCAAGCATCCGATTCTTGATTTTGGCTCAGGTCATGATCTCAGGATTGTGAGATCGAGCCCGTGTCAGGCTCCATGCTCAGCAGGGAGTCTGCTTGAGATTCTCCCTCTCCTGCTGCCCCTCCCTTCCTGCCCGCTCTCTCTCCAAAATAATTAAGTAAATCTTGAAAAAAATCTTAAAAAAAAAAAAGATGTGACCAAATTCACAGGACTGAGACAAAGATTAAATGGAATTAACAAGCTGGCACATAGAGGTACTTAGGTAAATGACAGTTATCTTTGGTATTAATTTATTAGGGTTCTTAGTATGTGCCAAGTACTATGCCAAGTGCTAGATATATAGGGTGCTATTTAATTTTTCCAACAGGTTTATGAGGTAGAATTTTATTCCACATTTTATAGATGTAGAAACTGAAGCGCACAAAAGTTATATATATACTTTTATTTTTCATGACAGTCAGTAGTGGATTCAAACAGGTCCATCTGCTGCTTCAGATAGTATTCTATCTGCTACACTATCTTGCTTCCTACAGTATTGATGAAAAGCCACATGTTCAATGGAGACCCATTAGCCCCCAAGGTGGTCTGTGAATGAGCTTCAGGGGTTCTTTGAAGCCCCTTAAATTATATGTAAACTTATGTGTATATATTCATTTTTCTGGAGAGAGTCTATAATAGCTTCTTCCCAAAACAGGAATTTTTGTAAGGAGTCATATAACCTATGTAGAAGGGTTTCATTTTATGTCTATCCATCCAGCCCTCCATCCAATATTTAACAAGGTCATTGTTAAAGAGATGCCACTAAATTAGATGTCAGGGTTACCTTTGAAAGACAATCTCTCAATTAGATAAAAATTTTTTTTTACATGAGGAAAACTTGCTTCCCCTGATGAGTTGGGTCTGTTGGCCTCTGGTAATGACCAGTATGTAAACTGTCATATATTCCCTTTATACTTTGATGGCCAGAAAGCTCAAAATGAGAGGGGGTTGGGGAGGGGAGAGAGAGAGAGAGAATTAGTTTGTCAATATTTATATTTAAAAAAACTGCTGAGATTTTGAGGATTGTGTGGAATCTATAGATCAATTTGGGGAGAATTTATATCTTAACAATCTTTTTTTTTTTTTTTAAGATTTTATTTATTTATTTGACAGAGAGAGATACAGCGAGAGAGGGAACACAAGCAGGGGGAGTGGGAGAGGGAGAAGCAGGCTCCCCGCAGAGCAGGGAGCCCGATGTGGGACTCGATCCCAGGACCCTGGGATCATGACCTGAGCCGAAGGCAGTCGCTTAACCGACTGAGCCACCCAGGCGCCCTATATCTTAACAATCTTAAGTCTTCTGGTCCATGAATATGGTATATCTCCACTTATTTTGGACTTCTTTAATTTCTCTCACAGTTTTTGTTGTTTTCAGTGTACAGGTCTTACACATATTTTGTCAGATTTATCCCCTAACATTTACTTTTTTTGATGACATTGTAGATGCTATTCTTATTTCAATTTCCAATTATTTGTTGCTAATACATAGAAATGCAGTTGATTTTTGCATACTGACCTTATATATTATAACCTTGCCAAATTCACTCATTAGTTCTAGTAACCTTTTTGTAGATTCCTTAGGATTTTCTATGTAGATGATCATGTCATCTGAAGAACATGATTTATTTCTTTCTTTCCAGTATGAATGCTTTTTGCCTCTTTTCCTTGCCTTATTACTCTGGGCAGAATCTCCAGTACAATGTTAAATAAGAGTGGTGAATATAGACATCCTTGTCTGTTTCCTGATTTTAGAGATAAAATATTTATTTTCTCACCATTAAATATATATTTAGCTGTTAGTTTTTGTAAATTCCATTTCTCAGTTTGAGAAACTTCTTCTGTTCCTGGTGTGCTGAGAGTTTCTACCAAGAATGTATGTTGTATTTTATCAAATGCCTTTCTGCATCTCCTAAAATAATCATATGGGCTTTTTTCTTTTTAATCTGTTAATATGGAGAATTATATCACTTTCTTTTCAAAACTTAAACTAACCTTGCATTCCTGGAATACTCCTCACTTGGTTATGATGTGTTATGTTTTCTATATATTATTGGATTCAATTTTCTAAAATGTTAGTAAGAATCTCTTTTGTCAGGAGGGATATAGGTCTGTAGAGAGATATTTTTAACTCTATTTTATTAAGAAAATTGAAGCTCAAAATGATTAATAGACAATGTGAATAGTTAACTTTTAGGGGGCCAGGATTTGAACTTGGCTCTATCTATTTTGAAAAAATGTCATGCTTTTTACTGCAACTTACAGTTTCTCAACTGAAAAGATAGAAAGATTACACTTAATTTTTAAATAATCTCATTGATGAAATAAATCAAATATCAATGTAAATAAATGATATATAAAATTTACATTTATTCATTCCCATCAATTACCACCTATATAATAGTACATTTTAAGTAATGCCCATTGGCTGCATACTGGATACCCCGCAAAATGAAGGCAATTTCTATGCATGGTCCTCAGTCCTTTTGCATTCCCTGGCAACTTCAGCAGCTCGACAGCTGCCCAAAGGCTTCCATGGTTATAAAGGCCACCCATTGTTTATCTCGTGCTTTGGAGGTCAATTCAGGAGTTAACCCAAGCTTAGGTCCTCCCTCCTTTGTCCAAGAAAAGATATAGAAGTGTTAGTTAGAACCTGGAATTACGTACTGGAATTAGGCATGGTGATTCATTCAATTAACCAACAAATATTCGCTGAAGACCTATTATGTACTAGGTGGTATTCTAAGTCTTGGGGTTGCAACAGTAATAAAATTGTCAAAATCCTTGCCCTTATGGACTTTACATTCTAGTAAGTGATGGAGTCACACTTCCAGGTCAATTTAGGGACAAATACACTGCAAAACCTGAACTGGAAGGAAGTCTGAGGGGACAGGTTATAAAGTGTGTTTGTACCTATTGAAACCCTCTGCAGGTGGCACAGCCCTCAGGACAGAGCGATGGGTATTCCTGCCTAGTGTGTGCCAGTCTCTAAGGCTTTCTTTGTCATTTGTTTGTTCACTAAACTTTGTGTTATGGTAATAGTCATGTATATAAAAACAGAGAGGATAATACAAAGAACTATGAAGTTCTCTTCAACCAGCTTCAGCTCATATCAATACAGGATAGGCTTGTTTCATCTTTACCTTCACCCACTCCCCTTCTTTCTGGATAATTCTGTAGTGAGCCCATACATGAAGTACCTTTCTTTGCAAACATTTCAGTATATACCTCTAATAGATGATCATTATTTTAAAAAACCATAATCAGAATATTTTAGCATACCTAAAAAACACACTAACTCATACCATTAAATCTTATTTTCTTAGTTGTTTTATAATTTTTTAACAGATAGTTTGAATCGCATTCCCAAAATGTCCCTCTTGTGCAATTGCTTGAAATAACTTGTCTCTTTCAGCTGTAGGTTCTCCCCTCCTTCTTTCTTTATTTTTTTTCCAGTTGTTTTGTTGTCATTGTTAAAGAAACTGGATTATTTGTCCTATAGAGTTTCCCACAGCCTGGATTTTGTTGACCATAACCCCATAGTATCATTTAACATCTTCCTCTGTCCCTTGTATTTCTCCCAATTTGTATGTCAGTGTGTCTCCAGTCACTTTTTTTTCTTTTACTTGTGGTTATTTTCTAAATTTTGTCACCTGTTTTTTCTCAAACATCTTTTCCTCCAATCACCTTATTTCTGAGTTTATTTTCCTAATTCTGAGGCAGGTTGTGCTTTCACAGCATCTATCATTTTCTTAATTTCCTTTCACTTGTTTTGGAATATTTGAAATATTTTGTAAGCATTTCTTCCCAGCATGCTTTCATTGTGTGTAGGAATTTCATTTTACCCTTTTTCTCTTACATTAACTTTTTTTATGGGTTTTCACTGATGTAGGAAAGACGTTAGGGTTTGAAGCCTACGGCCAAGAAAGAATTCTTGAGACATCTTTGGTGCAAAAAGGTGGTTTTATTAAAGCACGGGGACAGGACCCATGGGCAGAAAGAGCTAAATCGGGGTCATGAGGAGTGGCCCATTATATACTTTCTAGTTGGGAGGGGGTTAGGATAGTATAAGTCTCCCAGGTCCCAGGTTCCCAAGGGGGCTACCTGTTGTTAGGAAAGGTCATTTAGTATTGTTTAGTAAAAACTCAGACCCTTTGGAGGTATATCAGTGGGTCATATGCTTGGGGGTTGTTTGCCAACATGTATCTTGGGGGAGGGGCGGTAGAGATAAAGGAAGTTTCCAAAGGAATTTTTATATGTTAAAGTAGACTTATAAGATCCTGGGGGTTGGGCTAAGATTGCCTTTTGCCCTTAGCAAAGTATCAACATCTAGGCAGTTGAGTCCCTAGAGGAATGTCACTCTGCCTATTTCAGGACTTGTCAATGTGCTGTAGGTAGTAAGGAAATTTAATAATTTTCTTCTGCCTTTGTTTCCCACATCATTCACCACAGTGCTTTTCTGTTGTTCATTTTCTAAATGAAACTGATGTTTCTATACTTTAATGAGCAAAGGGTATGCCAGGACAGCCTCTCTAGTTTATAGGCCCTAGAGCTCTCTCTTCTGTTGTTCTTGCAAAGGAATAAACAAAAATCTCCCAATATTTTGAGAGCTACTACCTTTGTTCCCCCCTCAACCCCCCTGGCTAACTTACCTGGTTTTTCTTTCCTTGCCCCTGTCATTCTGCTCAGATGTTCCTCAGTGCAAGACTTTGTATGGAAGGGAGTATATTCACTTTGAGAGTGCATAGGGCCCAAAACACTCCAACACCACCCAACCTTATTGCAATATGGTCCCATTGCACTTAACCATGTATTGGGTTTGCAGAACCCTCTCCTTGTTTCAGCTGTTGTACTCCGATTGACTTGCTGAGCCCTCCAGTGAACACCTACTGATGATTTTGTGATTTCCCCATACTCAGCTTCTTCAGAACCACATCTTCCCTGCTCTCTCTCATCACTGATGCTGCTGCCACCCAGATCTTCAACTGTAGATGCTTTGTCCAGACCTGTTAGTATTTGGTGTTTGGGGGAATTGCCTCACCACCTAGTTTTGTTGTAGATATTGTCCATGGCTTTTTAGCTTTGCTGTTCTAGTTGCTCTATTTTATGGGGGGAGATTTGGGAAGATTCTAAAACTACTCAGCCATTTCTCATCCCCTTTTTTATTTCCTCTTGGTACTCTGTGTGACATCCCAGGCGAGGAGATGAGTGATCAGTCTGGATTGGTTAGAAGTTCAACTCAGTGAAATATTCCAACTCAGGGATGGGTTTTCTCTCAGGTCTTGGAGCCATGACTCTTGCTTCATGTGGTGCTTTCTGGAAAGCAAATAGGGCAAGAAAAAGTGGACAGAGAGAATGCCAAGGGACAGCATTTGGGTTGGGCATAGGCATTAGAGTCTGCCCAGAGGTCAAAATATTGAGTTCAACCTCTGATACCTCTTCTCCCCTACACTGGCCAGTTTCTTAAGGTGAGAAAGAAATCACACAGGAAGTAAAAGGAAAACAGTGCTAAAAACAAAAATTCTAGCGAACTGCCTGGGAATTCCCCAATATCAAACATCCCCAGATTTGCATTTGACTCCAGCTTTGTATTGTTGGGGGAAAACCGCACAGCGTCTCTCCCAGCCTCCCCCCCACTCCACCCCCTCTCTCTCCTCCCCCACCTCTGCCTTCACTCACTCCATTTTCTTGTGCTTCCTGGGTGGTGCAGGGTTGTGATGTCTTGAATACCAAGAGTGAGGCTGAACATATGTGAACCTTTCCTAATCCTGCTAATCTTTCTTCAAAAACCTTTCTCAAAGTATAGGCAACATCCAGATTGTAAAAAGAGAGCAGAGCGAGCCTGAGCATTTTAATGACAAATAATCTTTGTCCGAGGGGGAGGGAGCGGCTAGCTCAGCTGGAGATGGAGCTGATGAACTGCAGCAGGTAGAAATAACTGCCATATTACCTCATGTAATCCCCACCATTCAGGGCCAGCTGAGGGCTGAATGCAGGAAGAAATCAACTTCGCTTTTAAACTGGAGACTTTGCACCCACGACGGCTATTAGGCGGTAATTAGTTGTGACACAGAATTACCAGCCCCACAATGGTAGAGGCAGCCTTACGAGGCCTTTGAAGCTGATTAGAGAAACTGAATGGATGCTACTTGCGATTTAAAGAAATCTGTTTGGATGTGAGCGGTGAGTTAGGATGTCTCTCTTCTCTCTTCTTTGCTCTTTTTCTACCACCCTACACCAAACTTCTCCAGAGACTAGCTCTCTGCAGTCGGGCACATTTTTCCTGAGGCTAATGTTCCTTAAGGTGAGTCAGATACCAGGTGCCGGGTGGCTTAGATGGTTAAGCATCTGCCTCTGCTCAGGTCATGATGCTGGGGTCCTGGGATCGAATCCTGCATCCGGCTCCCTGCTCAGCAGGGAATTTGTTTGTTTGTTTGTTTGTTTTAAAGATGGGTCAGATACTGATTGGTTTTTGGATATTACCAAGCAGAAGGGAATGTAGATTCCATTGACAGAGCGGATTCAGGGAGACTTACCACGTCTACCAAAAAAAAAAAAAAAAAAAAAAAGAGGGGACGAAAGGATTTGGGGCCAACTGAAGCAGCCAATCACACATGGCTCTGAGCAATCAGTCTGACATCCAGGGCTGGGGGAAGCAGATGTAGTCTCCTAGAGAGGAATGTTCCAGGTATGTGGCTTGCTTGGATGGAGCCTCTGGTTCTCTAGGCTCAAACCCCCAGGGGGACGGCTGTGGCCACTGCTGCCCTGTGCACTGGGGTTCCCTCTAGATGATAGCTGCCAGCAAAACATCAGCCCCTTTGGAGGTTTGCACGTCCAGGTGATAGAGGTGTTTCCCAGCAAATTGTTCATGGCCCACTTTTCTGAGGTCTCTGCCAGGTGAGAAGGGAGGCTCCCAGGGAAAGGGTTAGAGGTTGTGAGCTTACTACCTGGCTACCTTTGCTAGAGAAGCCAGGCTGCGAAACAAATTCAGTAAGCTCCGTGGATTATTCCATTTCAGGCCACTGTTTCAAATAGCTGTGGAATCACCTTAGGTTTTATATACCCGTGTCCCTGGCTACATCTGCCCTACTCTGTAGCTAAATACAGCTAGATGATAGATAGGTTACATAATATACATATAAGTTCTAAGTATAGTTCGTATGTATTTAGAGGGGGTTGCTATAATTCATTTAATACATATGCATAAAGTTAAGGAACCTCCTCTCTGTTCTTTAAGCAAAATGGGCCTCCCTCGCCCAGGTGAAGGGTTTTTATTACCTGATACCACCCCTGAGCCAGGGAAGAATGCAGCTTCTCTGTATGGTAATCAACTTGCCCTGTAACCTGAGCAAGAACCACAGGGCAATTGTTTCACAGCAGAAACGATTCCAAGTTGGGAAATAGGTTATATGCATAAAAATGTGAACTTGCGATACATTTGTAATTTCAGAAGATGAGGAAGTGTAAACACTTTCAGGGCTAGATGCTGATCTCATCTTTGTATCTGCAGCTCCTAATTGCAGCACCTGGGTTTTAGAATGTGCTTAATAAATGTTTGTAGAAAGGAAGAAGGAGTGAGAGAGGGAGTGCAAGAGAGAAAGGGAACAACTTTGATGCCCAATCTCTCTGGGCTTTAAATAAATAGCTCTTTTATTTTTGAAGAACGTTAAAAAAAAATTCTGTAGAAACAAAAGGCCTAAATGAATATGAAGTTAAATAACATCATTCTAAAAGAAAAATTCTTTGTCGATAAACATTATGTATTTTTATAGTTGTGAATAGTTTACCTATACTTTCCTGTTTTACTCATTTTTAATTGTAAAAATAATCCCAGAATTGTCCTACATATATAAAAAAATTCCAAACAATTACAATAAAACAAAAAATGGAAATTCCCTTTCTCCCACTACTAGATCCCAAACCCCTCCCTTTGGGAAAACTCTAACAGTCTGCTAAATAAAATATCTTTTTATTGGCTTTATCATTTACTGCCCATTTTATACCTGCTTCCAAAAAAAGGAGTTGAAGGGGCTTATGAAGAGTATACCTAGTTAAAAGGGAAATAAAAAGTGGGAAGTTACAGATGGAGGGGAAAACAAATAATATACTTTAGGTGAATGTAATTAACATTTGTTGTCATTCATTCATTCATTCATATCATTCATTCAACGCATGTCCTGACCTATGTGCTGGGCACTTGGATCATTGTGGTAAACAAAATAGAACTCTAGTGGGGGAGGCAAATGTCAAATCACGTATAGGGACAGACTCTGATAAATGCTACAGAGGATTGGTTCTAGATGGACAGATGCTGTTCAAAGGCCTCGCAGGGAAAGACCATCCTGGCCAAGCCCTGAAGGATGGGCTGGTGTTAGTCACCTGAAAAGATTTAGAGGAGACTTGGAACCCTGGGGGCACAAAGAAAAAGGCCAGTGGAGCCCAATGAACAAAGGGAGAACTAAGACTGGAAAGGTAGGTAAGGGGCAGGTAGTACATGGATTTGTGGGCCATTGTATGGCTTGAATTGTGTCCCCCCCAAAAATATATGTTAGATCCCTAACCCCCAGCCCCTCAGAGTGTGGCCTTATTAGGACATAGGGTGTTTACAGAGGTAATCAAGTTAAAATGAGATCATCAGGGTGGACTCTAAACCAACATGGCTGGTGTCTTTATAAGCAGGGAGAAGTTGGTCACGGAGGGGCATGAGTAGAGAAAATGCCGTGTGTAGAGACCCGGGGAGTATCTGGTCACCTACAAGCCATGGAGAGAGGCCTGGAACAGACTCCCCCTCACGGGCCTCAGAAGGAGCCAACCCTGGGGCGCCTGGGTGGCTCAGTTGGTTAAGCGACTGCCTTCGGCTCAGGTCATGATCCTGGAGTCCCGGGATCGAGTCCCACATCGGGCTCCCCGCTCAGCGGGGAGTCTGCTTCTCCCTCTGACCCTCCCCCTCTCATGCTCTCTGTCTCCCATTCTCTCTCTCAGATAAATAAATAAAACCTTTAAAAAAAAAAAAAAAAAAAAAAAAAAAGAAGGAGCCAACCCTGCTGACACCTTGATTTCAGACTTCTAGCCTCCAGAACTGAGAGAGAATAAATGTCGGTTGTTTTAAGTCATCCAACATGTGGTACTTTGTCACGGTAGCCCTAGCAAACCAATACAGCTACGCTGAAGTGTTTGTGATTCACTCTAAGGGCAGTGAGACACCTTTAGAGTTTCAACTGGGGAGTGACATAAGGTCGCAGAGGTCACAAGAATTACTGGGTGAGGGAAGAACGGATTGGCAGAGGCTAGGGTGGATCTTTTTTCTTTCCCCGCAAGGCAAAAAAGAAAGCATTCATCATTTACATCATTTTTAGTGGCTCACTAAACACACAAGGTTTTAAAGAGAAAAAATTTTTTTCCCTTTAGACTAAAATCGAAAAGGAATTTTCACGTGGTACCCCCATGTAAGGATATACAAACAGTATAACCCCTACATTTTTACCAAAACACAAAACCATTCTTCTCACATTGCTCTTTCTTATACTGTTTCTTGGTCACAACCCCAGAGCCCAACATGAAAGCATCCCTTCCTTGGCATGTTTGGGGTGTTGTGTGGGGGTGGGAGGATGCTCTCTCTTCTTTCAGTTCCCACATTTTTTTGTTGTTGATATCTAGGTCAATGGTTAACCAATTTTAAGTGCATTTATGTTTAAGTAATACTTCTCAAACTGTTCGTTTTGTTTTTCACTTATGTTTTATTTTCCTTTATTGATTTCCTCAGTTTTCTTATTTCCAGTCATTGATTTTCTTGTTTTTAGCCTTTTATTTTAAAAAATGTCACACTTCCAGAAAAGTTGCAAAAAACACTATTATAAACTTTTACATATTTTTCATTCAGGTTCCCCCATATTCTCATGTGATCACATTTGCTTAACTAGTCTACTTCTTTCTCTCTCTTTAAATATATTCCAAACCCTTTGATGGGTGCGTGGGTGGCTCAATCCGTTAAGCATCTGCCTTCAGCTCAGGTCATGCTCTCAGGGTCCTCGGATTGAGCCATGTTGGGATCCACGCTCAACAGGGAGTCTGCTTGTCCCTCTCCCTTTGCCCCCTCCCGTCCCCCCACTTGTGTTTTCTCTCTCTCTCTCTAATAAATAAAGTCTTTAAAGATAAATAAATAAATATATTCTGAACCCTTTTAGAGTAAGTTACATGTATTTTATCCTGACTTGATATTTTTATCTGGTTATTGTGTTCAGAAGTTTCTTTGTTACTCAGGTATTATGTTTAAATTACTATCTGACATAATTTAACAGTTTATAATTTAATTGCTTTGAGGTCAAACATGATGATATACCTTTTGATATTGACTAAATATTTATTTAAATTGCAGAATGTTGTCATCTTTTGTGAAAGCTTTTTTTATTAATAAGATTGAGGGAAATATGTATTACCTTGTTCTCCCATTTGGTTCTTTTTTTACATGTGTTAATTTTGTCTTATTCTCTAGGATTGCTAAAAGTAATTATTTGCCTAATTTTTATTTTCTTATGATGTTTCATCAATTATAGGCATATTACAGTCTATATTTTTCCTTATATCTATTTTGGTTTTCCTTTTATATGTCTTGCTGTTCTGTTGTCTGGCACAGAATAAATGAAATATTCTTATGCTTCCAATGTGGAATGTATCTTGAGTCTTACTTAGTATTCTTGTTTTCTGTGAAAAGTACTTTATTTGACTCCATTATAGCAATGGTTATAGCACATGGTGTTTGTTATGTTATCCCTAATCGACGTCATCAAATTGCAAATCCTTGGCAGTCAGAGAAAAATTTCAGAACATAGAGAAGGACGTGATCGGGTTTCCTGGAGGGGTCATTTTTCCAAATGGCACTGTGAAATGTACTTCTGTCCTCTTGAAAGACACAACATGTTCTCCAGGGAGAGAGAAAACAGCACCAAGAAGGTTGGTGGTAAAACCTACCTTGCAGGATGTTCTGTTATTAGAACAAATCACTAGGCACATAGGAGACTTCCAGTAAATGGCAGATTTGCTTGGTTCTCACAGCAACCCTGTGAGAAACAGATTATCACCCCCAATTTACATATGAGGAGACTGAGGCTTACATCAGCCAATGAAAAAACCAGAGGACCCAGGATTCAAATTCACATCTTTTTTGACTCCTGTTTCACAATCTTACCACTGCTCCATATGGCCTCTTGGTGTGGTCCCTTCTCCCTTTTTTAAAAAAGATTTTATTTATTTATTTGAGAGAGAGAGCAAGGGGGGGGCGCGGAGGGGAGGGGCAGAGGGAAAGGGAGAAGCAGACTCCCTGCTGAGCAGGTGGGGCTCCATCTCAGAGTCCTGGGATCATGACCTGAGCTGAAGGTTTAACCAACTGAGCCACCCAGGCGCCCCCCTTCTCCCCTTTTTAAAAAGCAGTTCTTTTGCTGTGTTCCAGAACACAGAGTGAAAGAACTATACAAATTCATCTAACCGTGAGCAGAACCCAGACAGGGATTGGGGCACAGCTGGCCCCCAAAGAGGGACTCCCGCTGGTAAACCCAGAATAGACAGGGAAGTCCCCAGCCCTCCCCAGCTTTTCACCCCCTTTCTGCCTTTAATGTCTCATGGTAAGGATGTAAACCTGGGAATCCACAGCAAGAAGGATAAAGAATTTGTAGACTTTTCCATTAACTTTCTACTCTCCCCCCACCTTACCTTTATTTCTGATAGCTTGAGACCCTTTCAAAATTCAGTGTTCATAACTTCCACTTTTGTCAGGAATGATTTAATTTAAAATCATTAACTTTGCTCTTATGTCCCAATTCACTTCCCTGTTTTAAGTGTTTTCCCTTTGCCTCCCATAATCCTCGGGGGTGATTTTTGCTGTGGAAAATAGTGACTTTTTTCGGTTCTTTGAAGACTTATGTCTTAGCACAGGCAGCCACAGACTTGGGGGCTCAAACAACAGACATTTATTCCTCACAGTTCTGGAGACCGGAAGTCCAAGATCAGGGTGTTGGCATGGATGGGTTTTGGTGAGAGCTCTCGTCCTGGCTTTCAGATGGCTGCCTTCCACTGTGTCTTCATATGGCAGAGAGAGGAAGCAAGAGAGAGCTCTCTGGTGTCTCTTCTTATATAGGTACTGATCCCATTGTGAGGACCCCATCCTCATGACCTCATTTAAACCTAATTACTGCCCAAAGGCCCTGTCTCCAAATACCATCACTTTGGAGGTTACAGCTTCAGCATATGAATCTGGTGGGGGTTGGGGGGGGTGACACAATTCAGTTCATAGCAACTTAAAATATTCTGGAGTGTCTGAGTGGCTCAGGCGGTTAAGCGTCTGCCTTCGGTTCAGGTTGCGTGATCCAGGGGCCTGGGATTGAGCCCCACATCAGGCTCCCTGCTCAGCGGGGAGTCTGCTTCTCCCTCTCCTTCTGCCACTTTGCTTGCTCACTCGCTCTCTCTCTCAAATGAATAAATAAAATCTTTAAAAAAAGAAACTTAAAATATTCTTCTTTTGCTTAAAAAAAATAAGAGTCTACTTGGTCTGGATATTTGTACCTGGGGTGGTAAATCAATTTCATGTAGTTTTGTCTAGATTTGCTGAAAAGGCATTCTCTCTTTCTTGCCTGCCCCTCTTGTTATCAATAAAATCTAAATCACACTAGGGAAAGAAATGAGTAATATCCGACCCCATTCTAATATGAGGATACTTCAATATCATGATTCCAGGACCTAGGTAACTTAGTTTTTTTTGGTAGGCTTGGCACATTGCACTCACTCAACCAACTTTTGTTGAGTATCTCCTAAGTTCACAACATCCTTCTCAAAACCTATTTATATGCAATATCCATAATAGGCAAATTCATAGAAATAGAAAGAAAGCAGATGGGTGGTTGCTAAGTGCTGGTGGGGGAATGGAACGGGCAAGGATTTTAGTCTGGAGTGATGGAAATGTTCTGGAATGAGATAGAAGTGGTGATTGCATAACATTATGAATGTACTAAATACTTCTGAATCATTCACTTTAAAATGGTTAATTTTATGTGAATTTCACCTCAATAAATAAACTAAAAAACAGACAAATAAACTAAAGGGCATAGCCTCTCCGTAGGGTCAACCAGGAAACTACCCATATTCCTTACAAATTCTTCTTTATAAACAACTTCTGAGCCTTTGGAGGAGGTGAGTGAGACTTCCCTTTGAGGAAAGCATGCATTGTGGGTTGAACTGTGGACACCCCTCAAGCCCCCAAAAGATATGTTGAAGTTCTCATCCTCCAGTACCTGTGAAGTTGACCTTACTTGGAAATACGGTCTTTGCCGATGATCAAGTTAAGATGAAGTCATACTGAATTAGGGTGGACCTTAATCTAACATGACCAGTGTCCTCGTAACAGCAGGAGAGACAAACAAAGATGGAGGGAGAAGAATGCCACGTGCCATGGAAGCAGAGATTGGAATTACACAGTTGTAAGACAGGAAGCACCAAGGATTGTCAGCTCTTATGGACTAAATGTTTGCGCGTCCCTCAAATTCACATTTTGAAGCCCTCAACCCTGACGTGATGGTTTTGGAGGCGGAGTCTTTGGGAGGTAGATAGGTTTCAGTGAGGTCATGAGGGTGGAGCCAATGCTAGGATTAGTGGCCTTATAAGAAGAGGAAGAGAGACTAGAGCTCTCTCTCTCTTTCTGTCCACCACATGAAGACACAGCAAGAAGGAAGCCATCTGCAAATCAGGAAGAGGGCCCTCACCAAGAACCAAATCATCCGGCACTTCGATCTTGGACTTCACAGCTTCCAGAACTGTGAGAAATAAATGTCTATTGTTAAGCCATATACCAGTCTATGGCATTTTGTTATAGCAGCCTGGGCTGACTAAGACACTGGTAAACCCCAGAATAGAGAAGAGACAAGGAAGGAATCTCCTCTCTGGGTTTTAGAGAGAGCATGGCCCTTCGGACACCTTGATCTTGGACTTCAGACCTCTGGAACTGTGAGAGATTTCTGTTGTTCGAAGTCACCCAGTTTGTGGTCCTTTGTTATGGCAGCCCTAGAAAACAAATATAGTATGTATACTATTCCTAGTAACAGAAAGGATTTAAGATGATTTAAAAGAACACAGTAAATATAATAAGAAAAAATTAATGGTGAGAATGAATGGCAGTCCCAGGAATATAGCATTATAACTTCATGTTTTAAAGGCCTTTCAATTCTATTCCATTCCAAATATACAGAGGTGGTAGGGGAAAACAAACTCAAGACGAGAAATCTAGAAAGACCTAACTGATATCAATATTAGGTAAGTTACATGTCCTTGGACCAGAAACGAGAGAAACCCACCAGGGAGGTGGGGCTGAGTGCCCCGGTGGCTGGCCTCTGTGTTCAGATAGAGGAAAGGCAGTTCCAAGCTTAACTCCTGTGGTCTAAGAGGGACTCAAGGTGTCCCACCTGTGGTGGGGGGCCACTGGGCTGGGGCTCCCCGAGCTGTGAAGGAGACTGAAGAATGCTGCCACAGCTGTCTGGTGCTCGTGCTTTCAGCTAACTGTGCACCCAGGGAGGTGGGAGGAAGCAGAGGGACCTCCTAGCCATGTCCCAAGCTCCATGTCGCCATAGCCCCAGCTGCCATATAGCCTCTGGCTCTGGCCCGGGGACACTGAGGATCATGGGCTGAGTGAGTGATGGTGGGGGCTGGGGGCTGAACAGAGAAAACAAGGAGGAGAAGCCCCCACTTAAGATGACTGTAAACTAAAATTTCAACTGAAGAAAGTGAATGCTAAGAAAAAGCAAAAATTTTTAAGTCAATAACCTGGAAAATGAATTTTTTTTTTGGAAAATGAATTCTTCAAGAAATGAAAATAGTAAGGGGCGCCTGGGTGGCTCAGTCATTAAGCGTCTGTCTTCGGCTCAGGTCATGGTCCCAGGGTCCTGGGTTCGAGCCCTGCATCGGGCTTCCTGTTCTGTGGGAAGCCTGCTTCTCCTTCTCCCACGCCCCCTGCTTGTGTTCCTTCTCTCGCTGTGTCTCTCTGTGTCAAATAAATAAATACAATCTTAAAAAAAAAAGAAATGAAAATAATAAAATCTGAACATGGCTTTCAAATAATATGGTTTGGGGTCTCCCAGAGATGAAAGATGAGAAATTAGGAGACAAGCAGTGGCAGAGATTGAAAGTACAGATGGATATGAAAAAAATGGTTTCAAGTCCTTGGAATGAAAAATATGATTACTGGGTGCCTGGGTGGCTCAGTTGGTTAAGCGACTGTCTTTGGCTCAGGTCACGATCCTGGAGTCCTGGGATCGAGTCCCGCATCGGGCTCCCTGCTCGGCAGGGAGTCTGCTTCTCCCTCTGACCCTCACCCCTCTCATGCTGGCTCTCTCATTCTCTTTCTCTCAAATAAATAAAATCTTTAAAAAAATAGAAAAATATGATTACTGAAATACAAAACTCAAGAGATGGCATTAAACTCTGCACTGGAAGCAACTGACAAGAGAAATGTTTCACTGCATTGAAGTATTTACCCAAGATGCATCTTCGAGAGATAAATAGAATAAAAATTGTGAGAGCAGTTAAGTAACTTGAAAGACTGATTGAAGGGCTCCAACATATACCTCATAGGTGTTTCAGAAGGAGATTGGTGGAAGATTCAGGTGAGGCTGTTCCGGGTTAAGGAGAGACACAAATCCTCCGCTAACAAGTGTAGGGTGGATGTGGTGCCAGGTCAATCGATCAATCCCTGCTTCGGCATAAAGTAATTAAACGGAGAGATTTAAAAAACCAGTCTTTTTTTTTTTTTTTTTTTTTTTTAGTTGGTAGGATTTTGAATCCTTTTTTTTAAATTAACATATAATGTATTATTTGTTTCAGGGGTACAGGTCTGTGATTCGTCAGTCTTACACAATTCACAGTGCTTACCATAGCATATACCCTCCCCAATGTCTATCACCCAGCCACCCCATCCCTCCCACCCCCCACCACTCCAGCAACCCTCAGTTTGTTTCCTGAGATCAAGAGTCTCTTATGGTTTGTCCCCCTCTCTGATTTCGTCTTGTTTCATTTTTCCCTCCTTTCCCCTATGATCCTCTGTCTTGTTTCTCAAATTCCTCATATCAGTGAGATCATATGATACTTGTCTGATTTTTCTCTGATTGACTATTTCATTTAGCCTCTTGTTCCATCCATGTCGTTGCAAATGGCAAGATTTCATTAAAAAACCAGTCTTATGAAATTTTAGTAAGAAGACAAGTACAAACAAATAAAGCTTAGGCAGAGAATAGATGTCACATCAGCAGAACCGGATGTAGGAGGCGGTGGAGGTGTTTTCCAAGGTTCCCTCTGCTCTGGGAAGGTTCCATCCCAATCATACTAGTTTGGAGGAGTTGGCTTAAACCCGAGCTTCTGTCAGTGCCACGGAATCAACCAGTTTACAACACTCACGGTTACCAGTCCCTTCCCACCAGCCCAAGAACCCTAGAGACCTATGTCTCCCAACAGGGGCCAGGGTGGAGCTCAGGGTGAGGCTCCAGATGTTGCTGGAAGAGCCACTTTGACAGAGAGCATCAGTGACACAAGTGTGGGAAGGCGGGGCAGACAGTGAGTGGGGAGCGAACCCCGGAGTTCCTTTGAACTGATCTTCCCAACCAAGAAGTTAGGATTTGGGTTCAGGCTGAGACCGTGTAGAATACTCTGTGATCCTAGTGCAGATTGAGTGCCTGGTTGACAATCAGCAGACCCTTCTACAGATGAAACAATCGCGAGAACGGCTGCATCGAGAGCTTTGTGGTAGTGGTAATGAACTTGGGTTCTCCGGCAAGCTGACCTGGCTCAGAATCTTAGCTCCATCACTCATTAGCTGTGTGACCTTGGCCAGGTTTCTTACACTCTCTGAATCTGCAGTTATATATCTGTGAAACGGGTATGGTAAGGGTATCCATCCCTTGGGGAGCTGTGAGACTTAAGGGTGATGATGTGTATGGAGTTCTTTGTGCGGCAACTGCTACCCTACCAAGCAGACTATAAATAGCAGCTCTCATTACTTTTTTAAAAGGGGGGGTGTGGGCAGGTGTTTTAGATTTCCATAGTCACTGGGGGAAAGAACCAGTATCTGAATAGGCTGTCACCACCATTATTGACCACTGATTTGCCTTCTGTACTTTCTCTCCGTTTCTAGTTGCTTCTCTTTCCACTCGGATTTCTTTTTTCTCCTTTAAAAAAAATTCTCAATACTCAGGAGAGGCTCTGTTATTAGCCATTTACACAGTTGTGTGAACTGCAATCACTCTTACTTCCTTTATTTGGGGCAGGAGAGGATGGTATCTGGAGTCTCATCTCTAACTTTGGGATGAAGGTACAGTATCACCTTGGAAAGAGCTTTAGGCAACACTGAGCAAGTATCTGGGGGGTATGGTGGACCTTGCATCCTTGCTGTAAGTAGTAGTGCTGTGTTAGAGTCTTAAAAACTAGACCTTTTTTCATTAACACTGCTTGCTTCTCTTTCCCCTTTTCCTCCTTTTTCCCCCTCTCTCTGCTTCTCTGTCTCTGTCTCTCTCTCTCACACACACATACACACATTTGTGGTGAGTTTTTGTAGAGAGGGGATATAAAAAAATTCCATGTAAATAATCTCTCTAGATATGGGGGAGAAATGTAGTTGAATACACAGTCTATTATATGACCCTATAGCTCTTTCATATGATTTTTTTTAAGAGTTAATTTATTTATTTGAGAGAGAGTGCATGAGACAGCGAGAGCATGAGACCATGAGCACGGGAAGGGGCAGAGAGAGAAGCAGACTCCCCGCTGAGCAGGGAGCCCGATGTGGGACTCATCCCAGGACCCTGGGATCATGACCTGAGCCGAAGGCAGATGCTGAACAGACTGAGCCACCCAGGTGCCCCTGAAATTATTTATTTTTAAATAATTTCAAACCTACAGACAAGTTGCAAGAACAGTACAAAGAACTCATGTATCTGCTTCGCGAGATTCCTCAGCAGTTAACATTCTACCTCATTCATCCCATTGTTCTTATTCTTGTTGTCTCTACAGGTGTGTGCGTGGGCACACACAAACACACACTATCATTAGTCTTTTTCTGAGCCATTGGAAAGCAGGCCCCGTACCCAAACACCGCCAGTTCTCTTGTATATGCCTCCCCCAAACAAGGACCCTTTTCTATACAACCATAGCACAGCTTTCCCAATCAGGGAATCACGGAGAGACACGCCCTATCCTCCAATCCACAGACTCCGCTCAGATTTCTCCACTGTCCCGGGGAGTTCTCTTCCTCCTTGCTGGTCCAAGATCCCATCCAGGAACGTGGATTGTATGCAGTTGTCTCATTAGTCTCTTTTGATCTGTCTCTCCTTGTTTCTCATGTCTTTATCTGTTTGAAAGTACAAGGTTTTCATTGTGTAGGATAACCTTAGCCTGGGTCTTGTCCAGTGTTTCTTTGTGACTGGACTCAGGTCATTGATTCTTGGCAGGGAGACCCCCAGGGTGGTGCTGTGTTCTCTCGGGGTATCTCATCAGGAGGCACATGGTGTCCACCCACCCCCACCCCCATGAACCCTAATTTCCTGGCCAAGTTGGTATCTGCCAGGTCTCCACTGTGAAGTCATCATTTTCCCTGCATATAGAGTTAGTATGTTGTGGGGAGGTAGTCTGAGATTAGATCTTATTCCACCTCCTGCCCGATCAACTGTAGCTAGGACGATTGCTAAATGGTGATGACCGATTTCCGTAACTCCTTCTACATTTTAAACAGCTTTGTTGTGGTATAATTCACATATATAATCCATCCGCTTAGAGTGTACAATTCAATGGCTTTCTGTATATTCACAGGATTGTGCATCCATCACCTCAGTCAACTTTAGAACATTTTCATTACCCTCTAAAGGAATCCTACACCCCTTAGCTGGCACCTCCAGGATCCCCCAACATCTACCACCCCACGCACTGATTTATTTTCTGTTTCCTTGGGTTTGCCTGTTCCAGACATTTCATATAAATGGAATCGTACAATATGTGGTCTCTTGTGATTGGCTTCTTTCATTTGGTATAATGTTTTCAACGTTCATCCGTGTTTTGTATTTCATTTATCAGTTCATATTAAAAAAACCTCACCTGTGAGGCTGCAAAAAATAGCATGTAGATAAAGCACTAAGTACCATGCTCCTTGCTGGGTAAGTGTGAAATGAAGGACAGTCAATGTCACTATCCCTGTGCTCACTTACCTGTCTGTGAAATGCAGGCATGAGGGTGAGGGAAGGTGGACCACAGGAGGGAGACAGATCTAGAGATTGTGCACTTGAGAAAATACTCTCAGCTAATAAGCCTAGTCCAGGCCCCAAGCGCTGAGACTCAGGATTTGAGTTTTCTGGAGCTCACCATCTAGCCACACCAGGAAACTGGAAATAAGCCAACAAAAAATGAAAAACCTTCCTGTCGTGCAAAATACAGGCACTGAAATGCATGCCTGCTATTTATCGGAAAATGCTTTCATTCTTCATAATATCAAATTATCGTTTAAATAGTACTTCATAATTATTATGTATTTACTGTACTCCAGGCCCTACCCTGAGCATTTGCTGTGTCTGACTCCATGTAATCTTTTCAACTATGTCCCAAAGTATGTGGTGTGTCCATTTCCACCTTCCAGATGAAGAAATTGAGGGACAGAGAAGTGAAATAATGACCCTTTGTCAAGGTCACAAAGCTAGAGTTTGGACACGCAGGGACCCGTTGTCAGGCTTGGTTATCCGATATCACAAGCCAATAGAGAGAACAAAGCAGAATGAAGGCAAGATGCTCCAGCAAGCAAGTGACAGGACCCAGAGAAGCTATAAAAAGCAGACAGGAAACTTCCCAACCATCGTGGCCCCGAGCCTGCCGTGTGGGGTAGAGGAGGCCTGACCCAGATCTGCCTTGTTCTTGGGGTCTACATAGCGCTCACACGAGTTCTGTTTCATTTGACTCTGAGTCAATAAAGACCATTTAATCCAATTTGGTGTCTTCTGCTCAAAACCAAGGATGTGTGCAACACAACTGAGGAGGAGAGGTTCCTATGTTTGAAACTTGTTACTTTAAAAGAGTGGAAAAACATCTATTACTTTGAAAGTTAATTTAGGTAAACAACATAACGCGCCAGGTTATGGAGTGCCTGACGTGGATCAGGAGATGTCATTCCTGGGTGATGGCTAGCACCAATTTGGTATTTCAATCACTTTTTTTTTTTAAGATTTATTTATTTATGAGAGACAGAGAAAGAGAGAGCGGTAGGGAAGGGGCAGAGGGAGAGGGAGAGAGAGAATCTCAAGCAGATTGTGCTGAGCAGGGCTTGATCTCAGGACCCATGAGATTGTGACCTGAGCCGAAATCAAGAGTCACTGAGTCACCCTGGTGCCCTAAAGCTCACTTCTTCAGATTTCATTCAAGTCAAGGGTGAGGAACTCATTTTTCATAAACATCACTCTGCTTCTCCCTCATTCTTAGCTGTGAATATTTTTCTTTTCCTTTCCTTTCCTTTCCTTTCCTTCTTTCCTTTCCTTTCCTTTCCTTTCCTCTCCTCTCCTCTCCTCTCCTCTCCTCTCCTCTCCTTTCCCTTCCCTACCTTTCCTTTCCTTTCTTTTTTTCTCTTTTCTTCTCCTTTCTCTCTCCCTCTCTCCCCCACCCTCTCTCCTCTCCTTTCTTCTCCATTTGGTGGTGCTGAGGCCGGGGGCTGGCAGATGGAGGTGGGCAGGAAGAGGTGGGCATGAAGCCCCCCCGGGATCTGAGCTGTGTGGCTTCTCAGCGGTGTGAGGTGTTGGTCAGTTGTGACTCCCTCTTGCCTCTCCCTGAAGGCAAACCACAGAACCTCCTGGGGGCTTCAGCCCATTGGCTCAGACTCCTGATTCCCCCCCACCGCCATTCCCAGATCCGGAGGGGAGGGACCCTCGGGCACCCAGTCCCCCCTGGGCTCCACCACACTGTCCAGCCTTAATTTATTGGAGGGGTCCCGGAGCAGAGCAGGCACTGTCTGTTCTTGTTTTAATGGTAATTTACAGCCCGGCCTGCCCTCCTGGTCACCTTCCCCCTGCTCAAGTAGGTGAACACAATGTCTCCGTCTTGGTCGCCGCAGAAAGGGGGCTTTCTCTGAGGGTGCCATGAATTGGCCGCGGCTGCGCCCCTGACAGCCGGGCAGGGGGTGATTAGGCGGCACAGATGAGAGCCATTAGCCAAATGGAGTGTGCCATCTTCACAGCACAAATATTTTCCCCGACCATAATACCCTCTTAAGGAGACCTCAAGTGGCCCGGCCTTGTCACCAGCTCTTGGAGACACACCACCAATCGTTTTTACTGCTGCTGGCGTTTGCAGGGACGAGAGGGCAAGAGGAAGGCAGGGCCTGAGAGCATCCCAAGAGATCTTGGCCCTTGTGGCCTATTGTACTTTCTCTCGAAGACAAAGAACCCCCAAGCCTTTCTCCGGGAGAGTTGCTTAAGCTTCGTCAATAAATCAGAGCCCAGCTCTAGCTATTCAGAGGCCGCCGAGAAATCCGGAGGGCCCCGGCCATGGGTTTCCTTTCTGGGATATGGAGGATAGGAGAGATATTTAGCCTAACGCATTTTGTTCGAATTCTTCCCCCCCTGCCCCTTTTCTTTGTGGCTTTTCTCTTTTCTGTCCGGCTCCGTGTGGAACAGAAGATGCGTTTGTAGGCCTGAATCGGGGGGATTGTTTCCATCATCAGACCATTCACGCCTGCCCCTCCCCTGTTGTAAAACACCAGCCCGGCCAAGGAACAGCGGCCCCATTGTGCGGCGCCCCATACCACCCAGATTTCACCTCAGCCTGTGCCGAGCCCCTTTTTTGTTTCCAGTCAAAAGAAAGCATTTGCTCAGGGGAGGGGAGGGGTGTTCCTATTGCTTCCACTAACACGGAGGTTAAAGGGAAGATTGATGGGAGAAAGTTCACCTAGAAAACCAGGATAAATTTCTTGCCGGCCAAGGCCAGTTGTTTCATTGTCCTGGGGCCATGTTTTTTGTTAATTATCTCTCACTCTCTCCTTTTATCAAGGAGAAAAGTAGCAAAGCAGGGAGAAAGGAACAGGATATAGGGGTCAGGGGTCCCATTGGGCCACCTAGGTATTCCATTGGGAAGGCTAGGGTGGGTAAGGCCCAGGGCGAGTCTTGTGCAGCTTGGGGGTGGAGAAGACTGGTGACCATCCCAATCATAACGAATTTGACGCTGTCGTTTATGTTGAAAACTTCCCACCGCTCGCCCCTTGCCCTGGCCCCCCGAAACCTTCCTCAGGTTCCCAGAGTCTTCATCTTCTTTCCAATCCCCTGCTCATTGCCCCCAACTCTCAATCTCTCTCCCTCTCTCTCTCTCTCTCTCACACACACACACGCACTTTTTCCTTTTTTTAATTTTAAGCCCCATGAAACTGTAAGGCAGATTTCAGAAAGGAGGGGGAGGGAAAAAAAAAAAAGAAAGAAAGAAAAGGAAAAGAAAAAAACACACCAAGGGCAAGACTAAGAAAGTTGGTCCAAACAAGAACATGTTGTCAAGGAAATAAACCTGGGTGAGGGTAGGCATGAGACCACAGCTGCTGGATTTGGCCAGCTTCAGACGCTGGTGGTAATGACAATGATTCTCAATGGCAGAGCCCCAGCTCCGAACATAAATAGGGCTCAGCCTGAAAGGGGAGGAAATGGGACAAAACATTTCCTTGGGTACCACTGGCAAAGAAATAACATCAATTTCAGTTTGGGGGGGGAAGGCCAAAGAATCTCCCTGTTTCCCCACATTAGCAAAGGCAAATTCATAACTCGCCAACAAAGCACCTTTGAAACGCAGCTGTGCTTCACGAACACACTGCCTTTTTCCACCCAGAGAGACAACCCTGTCTTGACCAGAAAGAAAGGAGAAAGAAAAAAAGCGCCCACTATTGAAAACCCACCAGAGAGGGGTGAAGGAAGAGGGGAGGCGGGTGCTGGGGGCTGGAGGAGGGAGGCAGGGGAAATGCGTGGATCTTGGCAGATGCAAACGATAAGCTTTACCTAGTATAATGCCACCTTCTTTGCCTTTCCAAGAGGAGGCCCGTCATGAATGGCCACCCAGATCCTCGGGAGAGAGGCTGCACGCAGGCAGCTGTTGGCCAGGAAGGAAGGCCGCTGGGCAGGCCCTGGCTCCCAGGTACCGGGCGGTCGGATCCCAGCGCCTCTGAGGACCCAGCAGCTGCTGCCCCCACCCCTGGGGCGGGAGGAGGGAAGAGGGGTTCTGGGACTGGCTCCGGCCAGGAGGCTGGGGCGTGAGCCAGGGCCCCAGCGGCCCAGGGATGGGTCTGTAGGACAGCACTTTGGGATGCAGTACAAAGCTAGAATTCTGGTGTGTGCTTCCCGCCCCCCCCCTCCCCGCCACCGCCCTGGGTCCCCTCCTCCCCGGCCCTCCAGGATGAGCAATGACCCCGGGCTTGGCAGATCCAGCTTCTGGAGATAAGAAAAAGACTGTAAAAGTATGAATACAAAATTAGAGGTGATTAAGAGTATTTGTTTAGAATGAGAAATCACAAACTACACAAGTTAAAGGCTGATAAATACCATAAACAGCACAAAATTCAGAAATAGATCTGTCTCTCTATATATATCCATATATATTATATATATATATATGTATATAGATATATATTTCTTTTTAAAAAAATTAACTGCTGGACATCATGATGACACGTCTCTGCAGACTGCTTCTTGGTCTACACATTTCAATCCTTGTTTCTCCTCCACCACCCATCCAATTCTGGGGCTGAGCAGCAAAGGATGTGTCTATATCGCCTTATGATTTCTGACCCGCAAATCTTGTGATCTCTTGTCCCCGTGCTGGGGGACTCCACACAGTGTGCAGAGGCGGCAGGGGGGCGGAGGGGGCACTCCTGGAAGCCATGTTTACACCCGGGTGACTAGCGGCAACGTCTCTCTAGAGAAGGGGCTGTAAAGCACACGAGTAAATCCCACTAGACTAAACTTACCCCCTGCCCCGGTTAAACTGCCCTTAGTTGCATCCCAAATTGCTCTGAGCCACTCCAACACCCCCAGACACAGGGAAAGTGGAAAGGAGCAGTTAGCGTGGAGACGGTGGTCTTAACTGATTGTGATTGAAATATCTAACAGGTGCACATGAAAACACATGACCGTGTGAACATGTTGGTAGGACCCTTCCCAAGCCTTGGAAGGGGTGGTGCAAATGAAGGTCCGTTAAGCTTAAGTTTTATTAGCTTCACCATAAAGCAGCCTCTGCCCACATGGGTAACTTGGTCAACATCAATATCTATAGAGCTGGGTCCTGATCGTTTGCACAGTACACCTCCTCCGTGAAGCCCTCCCTGATAGCCCCAGGGGGAAACCCCTGGATCTCACTAGGATACTTTTAACCTTTTTGCACTGCTCATCCTTACTGGGGTCCCGGGGACTCTAAGTTGCTGCAAGGTGGACTGTGTCTTATTTCCACATGAGCACCCATAGCAGTAATCACAGCCATGTGGGTCTCAATAAATATGTGTTGAGACAACAAGAGGACAGATGAATGACACAAGATAAAACCCCAGGGTTAGCTGGCTCACATGGGGAAGGCTTGCTCTTCCCCACCCTGCTTTGGGGTGCGGCAGGAAAGGGACTTGGAATGAGGAGTCAGTACTAGAGAGAGACCAACCAGGTGGCTCCCGTGGTGCTTCTCAAGGTTGAGAAAAAGAATTCCTCATCCCAGAGTGCCCAGCGACCCTGCCCACCCTTAACCCTATGTCACCCACGATGCCCGAGAAGCACCGGGTAGGTGGAGTTGTATTTCAATGAGTGCGTTTATCTGTTGCTTCCTGTGCTAAGGGCTGGGAATTACACTGTGAACAAAAGACTAAATTTGGGCCAAAGCATTTTGTAGAAGCTCGTATGGTCCATACAACAGCCAATGAGGCAGACTCATTATGGACGAGGAAACAAAGGTCTCGGAGAAGTGAAGTGACTTGTCCCATGTCCCATAGCTATGAGGAGACCGGACTTGGGGTGTGAACCCGGGTCTGCCCCAATACACTGATATGCGCACTGCCTGGTTGGGAAGACCATGCAGAAGCAAATCAGTACACAGAGGGGTGAACATTCAGCGGATTGCGTGCATGTGCTGTCTAAGGATAGAGGAAGGAATGGCTGCTTCTGCTGGAGAGGGATGGGAAGAGCAGATTTTTGGGGGATGGGGAGCTTCTCTTCTCCTTCAGCATTCCCCTCACCCAGCTTCAGGGCTGGATGACTCTCCAGCCAACTGTACATGTCAACCTCACATGTACTCCAACAGTCTGGAGAAGAACCTCCTGGAAACTTAGTCTTGCTTGCCAAGGTAGTGATCTCTGCAGGCCAGGCTACTTCTGCATTCATTTCTCCTGGATTTTATTATTCAAGGTAACAAGAAGTGGGAGAGGGCTGGGAATGAAAAAGTTTTGCGGGAAGAGAGAGAAAGAGAAAGAGAGAGAGCAATGCGGAGAGAGAGGGTGGGGGAGAAGGGAAACGATCGGGCTGCCATGTTCTGAATTGGCCACTGACACTGATGGATCTTCTCCTTGGAAGAACAAGGATTTACCAGTCCTCGGGCCCTCACTCACACAATTCCTCACTCTAAATGAAGGGCCCACTCTGCCAAATTACCATGCCTTTCTCTCATTCATCCTTCTCCGTACTTGACCTTCCCACTCTTCCATTAACCCAGCCTTGGTGTGTCTGGAAAGACACAACCCCCAAGCAGGGCTGGAGGACACCAGCTGGAGCCCAGCCTTTCCCCAACTGGGGATCACCATCAATGACATAGCCCAGCCGCATGCAAGACTGTGGCAGTTCACAGCCACGTGGAAGTCAGCAGTGACCCGGTCCAGGCATGAGAGCTCATGCTGATCCATCCGCCCTCGGATCTAATGGGGAATAAAAATGCACCTCCCCGTTCTGATGACTCCAGGCTCCATTCCGGCTCTTTTCCTCCTGGGAGGCTGTGATGGGAGGTGGGGATGGATGTAACTGACTAACATTAGTTGAGCTAACCACCCCCGCCCCACCCCGCGCTTCTTGGTTTATACTTTTCCATGATCACTATGGGTGAGGCCTTAAACTATTGAATCTGCATGTTCTTGCTTCTCATGCCCTCCCAGCTACAAATGCCGAGTTTCTGTGATGTGGTGGGGCTGAGGAGAGAAGGTTTGACCACCCCGCTGAAGCAGATTCACTTCCCAAATAACAACGGATATGCTTCCATGATACTGGCACATTTTTTTAGATCATCCACTGCATGCACTCAGCGGTCTATAAACCGGACACATTCGACTCAGTCGTGGATTTTAATAGTATGTCCACTCTGTATGAGCCACCATGTCACAGAAATCCTAAGGCATATTTTTAAGAAGGAACAACATTGAGCTGGGTTGGTCGCAAGGAACTCAAGGATAGTCAGGGATTTTTGTTTGAACCATGACAAAGTGCAAGGACACAGATGAGTCACTCATTTCTATGTGTGCACAGTATTTCCATAAAACAGAGCCAGGCCTAATGCAAAATTTATAAGAGATTCAACTCTCTTGCCCTTGTCATTTTGCTTTCCCTCCTTTATCTTTTTCTCTCCCTATTCAAGCTAGCTTGAGACACGGGAAAAAACAGAAAAGCCACTGGGAAATAATTGAAAGTCTTTGCAAGAGGTCACATAGAGTAAAATCTCTGCTGTTCGACATCAGTGCTTGGGGCATTGATAAAATAAGTGAACGTTCATGTCCCTTAGTCTTAATCTTAAAGTTTAGGGCTTTGTGAGTGTGCGACTGTATTTATAAAATGAAAACAAAGTTATCTGACTCTGGTGTTTGGATGTGATTCTGGCTGTTCAGGACTAATTTCTTTGTTGTCCGTCGTGAAGCTTAGCCTCGCTCACAGATACTCAATATACAAAGGCATTTAGTACCACTAAGCAAGTCTTTGATTCCACCTTTCTTCTCTGTTTTCTCTTCGTTTCTGTCATGTCCTCAACATTATTAAGCAATCAATGACTGGCATAGCTACTTAGGACTCTACCCCCGTGGGCATATCATTTAATCTCAGTCAGTTGAGACTGAAGAAACAAAAGTACAGGAAAAATTCTATAACTCAATGCTGATGAGACCATGGGGGAAGCAGATATTTCATTCTTTGAGAACTGGTACAATGCCTTTTGAGGGCATTTGGCAATCAATGCAGGTCAAAGGTCATCAAAATGCTTGTACTCTTTGACCCCGTAATCTCATTCTCTGGAATTTATTTCAAGGAAGTAATTTAAAACAAGAAATGGTGTATGTATGGACATATTTATAGCAGTGTTATTTATGGTCATGAAAAACTGCAAATAACCTGAAGGTTTAGCAACAGGCAGCAGGCAAACAGATCACGAAATGTTGATATAATGGAATATTACCTATTTGCGAAAGGCGGCAAAGTTGATAAGTAATTAGGAACGTGGAAAAGAATACGATGTCATAGCCGTAGGATTGTCAGCATGCTGTTAAAACATGACATATGTAAATGGAAAGCCAATGGGAACATGGAGAAATAAAAGTGGTTTGTTCACAGGATAGCAGAAATGTGGGCAAAATTTGTTTAAATTGGACACGGCCATTTTTTTTATGTTTGAACTTTTGCTAAGAACAAATGATGGCTTTAATTTGGGAAGCAGCGTGTATGGCCCTACTCCAGGTTCAGAATTTCTATCTGTTCACCAGTCTATCTGTTTATCTTCATCTTTCTCCTTCGCCAAGTAACTTGAGTTGCTAATTTTAAATGAAATAATGATTTTAATAAAGAGACTCTGATCAGAAGGACAGGGGGTGAAAACATGTGTAAAAATAGCTCATCTCGTTATCGAAGGGCCATAAACTCGGGTGATGTGAGTGAAAAGCCATCCCCCAGGAGTCCTGCTTCTAAACCCAAACAGGTGACGCATCCTGGCAGCCGTGCATCTGTGACTTCTCGGACTGGCTCGCTTGACCCAGGAGAGGGGCTCTGGGTCTCGGCTTTGAATATCCCCAAATCAGCTTTCTCGAAGAGCAAGAAGAACCAGCCATCAGATTTAGAACAAACAAAACCCATCAAAATATTCTTCTCTATTCCTTTCTCCGCACATCGAATGGGGGAATGTGTTCACTCTGTGTGTGAGTGACTTCTAGTGCTCTCAAAATTAATATTTGAATCGTTCACAGAGGACAGGACTGGCCCTTGTGGCAGGGCGGGACACTGAACAGCTTTATATCGTGGACAATACCGGAGTTGTGTAGAGAAAGAAAAGGCGACGCATGTTGGTGGGATACTGCTTCTTGCCCCCAAACTGATTGGCCACCTTTATCCTTTGGCTCTGTGCAAGGAACCGTTTGGCTCCCAGACTCAGGGTCTGTTCTCGAGAGTTCTTCATCAATCACTCATTCTGTTTGCCCCACACTGACTGACTGGATCCAGCCCACCAGCTGCTGGGGCAAGGTCTGTGGGGGTGCCTGCAAAGTGGGGGCGCAGATGTGTGCGTGGTGGGGGGCGGGGCAAGATGTTACTGGGAGCCTGTTCTAACAGTGTGCTTCCAGCTAGCCCGTCTGCGGAAAAGACTTCCCCAAATCTGCTCCCGTAAGCAGCGAGGACCCCCATTTTGGTCAGTGGGGCTGTTTACATGGCCTTTGCGGGGAACCCAAAATAATGCGTGGTTAACTGGCATCATAAAGCCAAAGGGGTTTCATGTTAATTACATTTCCAAATTGCTAATTTACTTATTTCCTCTGGTGCCAAAGTTTGCTTTAAAACTAACAGTTTTGAGCAAAAATTACTTTTTAAAGTTTGTACATGTCCCTGACTTCCTAAACAGAGTTTTATAAACACAGAGTCAACTTTTCCTGATGTTTTTCATTAGAGTTTTAAACTTACTTCTTCATACGTGAATAACCTGATTTTTGTTTTATGGAATAATTTTTTCCCTGTTTTATACAGCCCTGTCTATCACTTATCTCTTCTGGACTTAACCTTTTATATTTTCAGAAGAAAAATCCTGCCTTTTATTTGCTCAAAAGCAGCAACGTTTATTGAAGCCGCAAGTCAAAGACTTAGGTATAACAGGAGCTCTTAACCATAAAGAGAATGAGCAGAAGTTGAATATCTACTTTAACTTCCTGGGATGGATTGGCTGGGAGGTCATAGCTGGACCCCATTGCTCAGATCCTTGGAGGCCATGGAAGCCAGCTACAGGTTAGCTAGCAACACTCGTTCGATACTCCCGCCTGCCCCCCCTCTGGTAGGCACGTTTTATTTCTGAGCAGAGAAATGCATACATGATATGTGGTAAAGCTGGTCTGGTACACATAAAAGGCAGATATTAGAGAGGGAGACCATAAGAAGGTTTTAGCAAGATGATGATGTATATAGGATTTCTGTATTGCTACCTCCTGCACAAATATCTATTAATTTTTCTAGATTGGGGCTGTCCGCTCCTCTTCCCCTTCTTCTCCTCCACCTTGTCATCAGATCCTAGCTGGGTACGCTCGAAAATAAGGATGTGACCATAGACACAGACCGCAAGAATCAATTCTGAGGCTAAGCAGAAGATACTGACATTCTCCTTTTGTAGACTGGAGAGAAGGATACCTCTGGAAGAACTTGAGAAAGATGATTATGTTGTCACAAAATCGAAACGAAAGTCAGGGAGAAAGAGGAAAGAGCATCTTTCCTATTTCCTTCTCTCCTTATATGGACCTCAGACGGAGCTTCCCAGGACCGGTACCATCATCGGCCACTGGTTGGATCTCCACTGGGGAAGTGGGTCCCCCGTTTTCCCCATTTGGCTTAATTTTCCTCACCCTTGATTTCTAATCTGAGTCCATTGAAAATATACTTATTTTTTTTTAAGATTTTATTTATTTATTTGACAGAGACAGAGAGAGAGCACAGATAGGCAGAACAGCAGGCAGAGGGAGAGGGAGAAGCAGGCTCCCCACCGAGCAGGGAGCCCGATGCGGGGCCGATCCCAGGACCCTGGGATCATAGCCTGAGCCGAAGGCAGCGCCCAACCAACTGAGCCACCCAGGTGCCCCAAAAATATACTTATTTTAAAAAAGAAAACAAAAGAAAGAGAGAAAAATATATCTAGGCAGTGGAAATCCCTAACTGCTTTTTTTTTTTTTTTTTTGAGTAGCAGATCTATCTATTTTACAATGAAATCTTCAGGAACATATGCGGACATCAATATCTGTGACTGTCAAAGAGCATCAACAATCTCAGCTTTGCATACTGTTCATTTTGTTACTTAGACCCACATCGTTATCTCCAGCAATTGTATGTTATTCCTAAATCACACGGAATGTGGCTGTGATTCTGGGGAGAACGCTGGGTCAGGCTCTGATAGGAAACAGGGGCCCACTCCTAGCTCTGGAGACCCCAGGGCTCTGGGTCCAGCTGTCAGACAGCAGGTGGAGGAAATCAAGAGGTCTGCCAGCCTTGTCCTGGAATGCTGGGTTTGGGGGGCGGGGGGAGCAAGGCTAGATGGCTGTGAGACCCCTGAGCCCTCCACAAACTCCAGGGTCCTTTATTGATGTCTTCCTGACCTCTAGCTGAAGTTAAACTATTGCTCTGGAGGACAAAAAGTACGGCCGTGAATGTTCAAGCAGAACTACAAAATTTGCCTCTTCTCAAAGTATTTGATAATCACAAAAGGAAAAATAGTAAGTGTACAGTGGAGAGTCTGGCAGATATCACCTTGGCCAAGTGACATGGCGCCATGAGAAGGACACATCCATCCACTCGAGGTTTCCCTCACTGTAATGCACCATCCCAGTCTAATCATGAGAATACATCACATAAACCCCAATGGAAGCATGCCATGGATTGAAAGTTTGTGTATCACTCTCCCCCCACCGAACTCGTATGTCGAAGCCCTGACTCCCGGTGTGATGGTATTAGGAGGTGGGGTCTTTGGGAGGTGATTTGTTCATGAAGGTGGAGCCCTCAGGGATGGGATTAGTGCTCTTAGGAGAAACAGGAGGGAGATGATCTCTCTCTCCACAGGAGAGAGTACAGGAAGGCAGTGTCTGGAAAGCAGGTAGAGGGTCCTGGCCGACGACTTCCAGCCTCTAGAACTGGGAGAAATAAATGCTTGTTGAAGCCACTCATCTATGGTACTCTGTTATAGCAGTCCAAGCTGAGACAGGGGGCATTCTACAAAACAACTGACCAGTATTCTTCAAGATGTCAAGGTCAGAAAATCAAGGGAAGATTGTGGGACTGTCATAGATTGGAGGAGCTAACAAGACAGGAGGGACTAAATGCGACGTGGTCTCGCGGGTTGGACTCCGGAACGGGAAAAAAGGGCACTGGTGGAAAGCTGAAGATGTGTGAATAACTTCTGTGCTTTGGTGAATTGGATCCCGCCAAGGTCAGTTTCTCAGTTTTGATAAAAGCTTCATGCTTACGTTAAGATGTGAACAAAGGGGAAACTGAGTGAAGGGCGTCCAGGAGCGCTCTGCACTGTTTTTGCAACTCTTGTGTTAAGCATAAAATTATTCAAGATAAAAAAAAAAAAAGTGCTGCTGTGATTCATAATGGCCCAAGTGCAACTGGAAATGTCTATCAGCATTTTGGGGAGCAAGTAAACAAAACGACCCTGAGCTTCTAAGAAAGAAAATTGCTTCTTTTAGGAAGGAGCTGCCAAGAAGCCTTCACGAATATTAGGCAGGCTTAGCGCCCTCGATGTGGGAAAGAAACCAATAAATTATCCAGGCCGCTAAGGAGATTATCAATGGTTTTTACTCCTCGATCCTGTTTACATCTCCCCGCTCATTAGAAGTAATGAGGATGTGCAGGTTGAGACTCAGTCAGTCTTAATTCAGTGTTCCCGTTTTGTTTACCGTCCTGTAAAACTTCCAAAAGCTTGGCTTTACCTTTAATTCAATAGCAAGAACCAAATTGAAGTAATCAAATCAAGCTACTGTTATTATGTAAAGCTATTTTCTTGGACCCCTGCTTTGAGTAAATGATTCCTATTAACATGCAGATTTGCTGGGGATTACCACAAAGTCTCTCAAAATAATCATCAGAAGATGCCTTTCTAAAGAATACTTTTCTCTCTGATTTGGACCAGGATTCCGTCCATAAATCTCTTCCTTCTTCTACTGAGGGACAATTCGGGACAGCTCCGTGACCAGGATGGGAAAACGAGGACTCCTAATTTAGAGTTGATTGAAACTGAAAATACAGACCCCAGCTTCCCCCGTGTGTTCTGCTGATTCTAAATTCTGTCACAGCCCAGTCAGAGGAAGGGAATGTGGGGGGGGGGGGGGTGCCAGAGAGCACGTGTGTGTGCGTGTGCGTGTGCGTGCGTGTGTGCACGTACGGAGAAGACAAGAGGAAGGTGTAAAGTCTCTGTTACATTTTTATTTGGCTGCACTAAGAACAGAATTCACGTAACAAAGAGTGAGAGAGGCAGCGCAGTATAGCAGGAGAGAAAGGGCTCCACGGTGAGCCTGGGGTTTGCTCCCCTGCTGTTTCCCAGGAGGGAGTACCTTGAACTCTCTGCGCCTCGGTCATCTTAGCTGTGAAATAAGGACATGAGTTGCACGTATCTTTCAGGGCTGTTGACAAGATGAAATGAGCAAATCCATATAAGAGCTGACTCATGAAAGGATGACTACTGCAAACTAAGAATATTCCTATCTTACTTAAAAAGTAAATATATATATATATATATATACTTTACTTGTGTATATACACGTATATATAATCTTCACTTTACTGATTTGTAATAGGAAAAATCAGAAGCAACATCAATGCTGAGGGGAAGCAGAATACGCCCCCCAAAATATGGCTGTTGGAGTTCAGGACATGTCACCCCAACATATGCGGCTTTGGTACACTGATTACTTTGAACTGAAGACACTGGAAAACAGCAGGTGCAGGACAGACGCTCTGATCTCCCTCACCTGCCTGAAGACAGCTCCTCCAAAGGACCTCGGGGTCCTCATCAATCCCCTCCCGGGAGTGTGTTCAGCAGGGAAGACGGACTCTCATCGCAGGAGACGAGACTAGAAGTCGGCTCCACACCCAGACACACTCTGTCCAGAACTGTCGGCCTCCCATCTAGTCTTCTGAGGCCCCTTTAGCTTTCCTAAAAACCGTCTGCTGTGCCCCAGGAGACCTACCTCCCCTCCCCTTCCCCTATGAAGATGGCATTTAATCCTGAGTCCTAAGCCACCTCGAGGAGTTACTCATAGTTCCCTATATATCTCCCACCTATACACGAGGTAGATGTGTTAATAAACTTCTGTTTGACTCAGCCATTCGCGACAACGTGGATGGACCTACAGGGTATTGTGCTAAGTGAAATAAGTCCGACCGAGAAAGACAAATACCATATGATTTCACTTACATGTGGGATCTAAAAAACAAAACAAATGAAGAAACAAACAAGGAGCCATAAATGCAGAGAACACACTGCTCGCTGCCGGGGTGGGGGGGGTGGGCAAAATGGGCGAAGGCGAGTGGGAGGCACAGGTTTCCAGTTTCAGAATGAATAAGTCATGGGGATAAAAGGCAGAGCATAGGGGGTGCAGTCAGTGGCATTGTGATCGCGTCGTATGGTGACAGATGGCAGCTACACTTGCGGGGAGCACAGCACAGCTCCAGACTTGTTGTACCTGAAACTAATGGAACATTATGTGTCAACCAGACTTCAATAGAAACAAAGCAAAGCAAATTACATGGTAATAAACAAACAAACAAAACAGTTTGTTTTTTCTCTTGTTAATCTTTTATTACAGGGGTCTCAGCTAAGAACCCAGAAGGGTAGAGGGACAATTATTTTTCCTCCCCTACAATGATCCATAGGGAAATGGCCAAATGATAGTACATCCACTCAATGAGACCTTATGCTCCGCTTAGAGTAATTACTCCAAAGCTACTTGGCAATGTTCAGGCGGAAAGTAGATCACAAACCACTATGCACATTATACCTATAACTGTAAAAATACAAATGTATCTGGGCAAACAAGTGAAAGGGAGTACAGAGACTGTAAGACAGTTCTATTCGAGTTGCGCCATTGTGGGCAAAAACCCCTCAGTTTTTCAGCTTTTTAATAAGATTTTTTGAAGTTTTTTTTTTTTCAAAAGTGAAAAGTTTTTAAATAAAGAATAACCCTGGGAATAAGAATTTAGTGGCTGCTGTCATCAAAATATCCCTTTTTTAAAAAAGATTTTATTTATTTACTTGAGAGAGAGCGAGAGCTAGACCGAGGGCACAGAGGCAGAGGGAGAAGCAGGCTCCCCGCTGAGCAGGGAGCCTGATGCGGGGCTCGATCTCAGGACCCCGGGATCATGACCTGAGCCGAAGGCAGACACTTCACCGACTGAGCCACCCAGGCGCCCTAGGATATCCTAACTTCTCATGGCTCCCCCTCCTATGCCTGGGCCCTCACCCCATCTACAGGTGAACCTGTGATTCCTCCAGAGATTCCCAGTTTCTTCCCAGGAAGGAGGCTGTTTGCAGCATGTGGACGCTGTCTTGCTGAGACTGAGTGGAGCTGAGATCCGAATCCCGTTCTCGGGCCAAGGATTTGATTCGAAGTTTTGGGAGGATATTATCCCCCTGAACCGTTTAGGGATTTGGTTTCGGTACTTCCTACGGTGACATACATATTTGCGGCCCATTTTATTTACAAAACAGACTTTATAATGTGCAAATTCTGACATTGACCTATTTTAAATAGTAAGTGGTAAAATGAAATACAAAGCTTGTAAACAAGACGTGATATTATACATTTCATTGCCGTAGCTATTAATTTTAATTGATGCTCCACTATTCTCCCTGTTAGTGATTTCTATCCTATCTTCCTTGATGAAGGCATGTGCTGGAGATTTGGAAGCAGGGTGTGGATGTAAATTCAGACGGGCTGCATGTTAAACATGTATGTATTATCACCCCCAACCAAGAAAACAGAACCACCAAGAAAATGGACTTTTGTAGTTAAGTGTTAGAGTCACTTAGCAATTCTATCTTTGAAAGCATCCTTTTTAAAAAAGCAGCAAAAAGGGGCGCCTGGGTGGCTCAGTTGGTTAAGTGTCTGCCTTCAGCTCAGGTCATGATTGGGGACATTCCCGAGCCCCAGGGGGAAGAGGCTGGAGGCTTGTTCATTTCCTCTACCTCTGCCAGTCCTGGGCTTCTCCCAAGAGGACAGTCAGCCAGTTTGATGGGAGTCCTTGCAGATGTTGGCTACATGAATAAAAAAATGCCGTTGTGGAAGTATTTCTAGCCTATGCTGTGAAAGAAACTCAGACTTATCCTGTTCTAATCTACACTTCCATCTTTCTCAGAACTGGTGTGAAGCCTTTCAGGGCCAGACCCCAGATGTTCCCACTGAGATGCTCACTGTTAGGACTGGCACTGTGCTAGGAGGATGCTCAGTGCTCCCTTGGAGCATGTCAAGTGCAATTCAACTGTTGTTTGTTTGTTTGTTTGTTTGTTTATTTATGGCCTGGGTTACTGGGAGGAGCCTCAGTGTTACGGAGAATAAGGAAATCTCATTCTGTAAAGAGAACAGATACTTTATCTGCAGGTTCCTAAAACAAAAGATTCCCCCTTGAAGCAGAATCTAGGGGCAGAGAATGTTCTGGAAGTCTGGGTGCAGTTCCTTTGGATCAAGTTCTTCCTCTGTAATCTCAAAACTCCAAGTCCCAGTGATGAAAGCAAAACCCCCAGAATGATACATATACGTGTAGATATAAACTCAGAGCCAAAACCCAAATAATGCTTTATGTCATTCCTGGATGCACATAGAAGTCCTACAGCTGGAGAAGGATACTGGCAAACGCGGTGTACATACCCCCAGAAAGGAGCGTGGAGGGCAATGGGGCGAGGGTGGTGAGAAAGGGGTCTTTCTTTAAAAAAAACACTGAAAAAATATTTTTAAAAATGTAAAAGACACTGAAAACAAATATGGAAATATGTTAACAGTTGTCAATTCTGGATGATTCTATGTAATTCTGTGCACTTTTCTGTGTCTTTAAAATTTACCAAAAAAAAAAAAAAACAACAAAAAAAGACACAGTGGCCTGATTTACATAATTTCTCTGAGTGAACAAAAGGACACAGGGCAGTTTCTAGCAGCTGGTCCTGCACAGCAATCCAATCGGCTCCCTGTGAGTGGTGAGCTTTCATTAACCCTGGCAAACAGGAGTCGCATGACTATATGGCAGGGACATGTATTCACCAGAGAGGAAAATCCTAGATTTGGAGGGAGGACTGTCCTAGGACAGTGTTTCTCAAATGTCTTGTGTCCAGAGTAAGAAATAAGTTTTGTATCATGATCCTGCGTGGGCGTGTGCGCACACATGCACACAAACACCTGAAATAAGATTTCATCAAACTCATCCTAGTTACAGATGATGCATTCTGATATTTCTATGTTTTAAATGCTAGTGGAGACCCATTACATTGATTTCAGGGTCTATGAATGGTTGGTGACTGTCAAAAGTACCGAAGGGATGACCTTTAAGTGTCCTGGGAGGTCAAATGCTCTGTGCCTCCTTTCAGACAGTTTGGTCTCCTCCCCTCTCTTACCCTTGCCTGAAGCTGACCTATTCTTCAGGCTTTTGGTCAAACCCTCTGTCTTCCAAAAAGACTCCCTGATGCTGTAAGGCGAAATGAATTTCTCCCTCTGCTAGGCTTCCATTCACTTTGTGCTCTGTATGACATTTTTCCCCCACATTTCCTCATTCATCCAACGAGTAATTTTTTGACATTATGTGGTAGGCACTGAGACAATAGTGGTAAACAAAAGGAACAAAGCTTTGCCCCCACGGCACTTTCATAAGACCTGGAAGAGACACATACAACCAAGAAATAGTTACGTGGTCAATATCAGATGGCGATATGGGCTGGTAAGCTTTAAAAACCACTGGATGTAAAAGCTGGCTTCTACCTCATCATGTAGCCAGAGCGCCAATTACAGCTTAGCTGCTCCCCCTCTTAAATACAGGTTGGCTACCAAAATTCATCAAGCATCTGGAAAAGATGAAGATAAAAAGAGCAAAGATGAGCCCAGAAGAAACAGAGACAATTCAGTAAACATTTCAACAAGGATACACTAAAACAAACAAACAAACAAACAAACAAAAGAGTTTCTCAGAAATATAAAAGAAGATATTCATTCATGAAACAAGAACAGGAAGATATAAAAATGGATCAGTCAGAGAAACAGAAATCTTGAAAACTAAAATAGAATAACTGAGTTAAGAAATAAAATATAGTGTTGGAAAATATAATCAAGGAAATCTCAGAACACATCATTTAGCAATATGGAGAGGTAAATTCCAGAAAAAAGAAAACCAGATAAAGTAGTTGAAATTCATTGCATCAGGGGAGAGAAAGTGAGATTCTAGAAGTGGAACAGAAAAATGTGTTTCTTCCCAATGCGTTTACATACTATTTGATTTCCCAATGACAGGATGTACGTTGATAAAAATAAAAGTTGTCTTTTCAAAGTGCTGACATATTTTTCAAGACTCTAGAAATACACGACAGAAAGTTCAATATACCTTAAGTGATAAACTTATTATATATGCTTTGGGCACCTGATATCCAAAATTGACATTGAATATTAAAATTCTTATTTTGATCCAGGCTGCTGGGGGCATGGTACAAAATTTCATGAATTTTCCTAAAAGGCAGGATGTAGTCTAATTGGGTTGGCTGGTGGGAGAGGGGGTGTCTTGTCCTTGGATAATTGTCGGGAAGCTATTCAGGACTCTAAGCTTTTATTTCCCTAATGACCTTTTCAGTCTCCTGCATTCTTTTCCCCAGGGCTGCTCAAGACTTGCAAAGCCAAGACTTTCACACATCTCCTTTAAGATGCCCCCCCCCCCGGGGGGGAACACTACACACAGAAAGAAGGGAAAGGACAGCATGATTTAGGGGCATTGTTCCTCACACTTACTTCCAAATTATCTCTGGCGAAAATTGAGGCTGGATGAGTCGGTCTCTGGGTTGTCTTGAAGCTCTAAGGATTCTCCAGCAACCTTGCCAGTTTCCCCTGTCACTTTTGATCCTGCCATTGAGACATCACTCTCCAGCAAGTGTGGGCAGGGCACGCTGTTCCTTCCTCAGGGTTAATGGCCCATGGTGGCGTTCTGGAGATGGCAGTTTGTAATGTAAAGAGGCTGAATTGTTTGTTTAACAGTCAAGTGACAAATTATTTAATTAGCATATATGCCATTTGTCTCCACAGCTGTGATCATTGGTACTAATTGCAAAGCAGTCTTAATTTATTGTAGATATATTGCTCCATGATGCTAATGTGGTCATTACAAGCCACCATTATGCCCCGGTATCATGTTTGGAAATGAGAGCAATCCCTCCACATGGGGAAAAGCATACTTTCGGTCCCCGCCAATATGTGCAGTCACGACTGTCCCCAGTCACAGGAATTGCAAAAGAGCAGTGCTCCTCTGGAAATGTCTTCAGTAAACTTTTGAGGGTCAGAGCTTGGACCCGGGGAAGGCAGAGAACCTCCAGATTTTAAGCCCTACTCCTGCTTCCACTGACGCACCTGCAGACTGAAGGCAGTGTGGACCTTGCCACTGGATGTCCATGAGATTTGCCCTCGCCCAAGGGAAACCTTTTCCCTTCTCACGGCCCTTAATCAAGAGAGGCTTCCTGGAGCCACATATGAGAAGGTCAAAGCAATGTGCTTGCCTCAGGACAAATCCTGGAGGCCAACTGGACTTTAGCAGACTATTAACAAACATCGATGCGCAAAAATAGGAATCCAGTATCCCTGCAGCCCAAGGATGTGGCAGGAGTGGGGGGTGGGGCGCAATGGTGGGACAGGGCAGGTGAAGAGTGAGCACAGACCCAGTGGGGGAGGAGGAGGCTTTCTCCCCGCATCTCCCATTAACACTGTGTCTGCCTCTAGTCAAGGCAGTGGGTGTCAGCGCGGGGAGTTTGGTTTGGTTTAAAGTGTGGTTCAAATGCAATGATGCAAAACCCATTGGAGGACAGGCTGTGGGGAGCTGGAGGTGAGGACACCAAACTCTGTGGAGTGTCACTGGTGACGTCACCTGGTATAAGCTGGAAGTTAAGAGGCGAGTCCGCGTGGCTGGGGCATGGGAACCACATGTTAACCAGCTAGGCCAATTCACGACCTTTCTGGAAAGCAGCTACCCATCTATTTCTTCGTTACCCCTTAACATCCTGAGATGCAGGCAGTGGAGGTGGCCTCCCTGACAAGTGGGGGGCGCCGAGGGTGGCCAGCCCAGGGGTCTTGGTGCAGTGGGAGGAGTTTGCCATATAAAATAGAGGACACTCAGGTCAATTTGGATTTCAGGTAAGTCACATCATTCTTAAGTACTCATTGTTGACCTGAAACCCAAATTTAAAAGGGCATCCTGTATCTTTAGTTGCGAAATCGGGCATTACCAGGTGAGAGGAAAATGGAGAAGGGGGCCAAGGCCAGGACATCTCTTTTTAAAATCTTTGGGTTGGGGACCCAAGGTGTGTCCCCCTAAGACCCCTGCCTGCTTCCAGCCATAAACCACAGGCGAAAACTCCAGGCTGGGGAGGCCCCCCGTGAGGCCCCTGCAGCCACCAGGCAGCTGGGCATCCTTACCCCAGATGCCACGGAGGCTCCAGCAAAGGCCTCCCTGTAGAGCGTGGGCCTTTCCTGGTTGGTGCCGGCGGGACCCTGTCTCCCCAGTCACTATCTTGGATAAAAGGCTTTATTAAATCAGGCAAACGTCAGCCCCACAGCTCAGTGGTAAGTTAACTGGACAACAAGGGGCGGGGGGGATGGATGAAAGTCCTCGTGGTGGCACCGGCATAAAAGGGGGCCTGGGGGGGGTGCAGGATGAAGGGACAGTAGGCAGACCCCCGGCCCTACTTTTCAGGTGGCCACTGGTCGGAACTCTGTCAGCTGTGCCCGCCCCCCCCCACTGCCCCAGAAGGCAAATTAAAAACAGCAAATGTAGCTCTATTCTTGATTTTCTCCCCCCTCCTCCCCGCTCCCCCCTTTACTTTTTTTCTTTCCTTTTTTCTTTTTCTTGTCAATGTGGAATACAAGGCCACTGCCAAAAACATATCCCACACAATCAAACATCAGATGGTGACTCCTTTCCCACAGCTTGTGTGAGTGAAAACAGTGAAATTATACCCATGTTTCAGCGACGAGTCCCCTGGTGTTCTAGCAGAGGCCAGCCCCGCACCCGCTCTTGTTCGCGGCTTTTTGTTCCTGCGTCCGCGGTGTTTTTAGCGCTGGACACCATTCAGCCCGCATTCAGCATTGTATGTCCCTTCACATATGGTTCATCCGCTCCAAATGTGTGCATGTACCCAGAAAATGCAGCTTTTCATTATGTATTCTCTATGTAACAGAAAAGATTAAGATATAAGCCTGGTGAATGCGGCAGGAATTAGTTGGACAGATGAATAAGGGAAAAATGAATCTGGAATGATGGTGGATTTGGTCTAATGATTGTGGGAGGGCGTTAAGAACTTGCTGGTAGGTTTCAGCCCTTTTAATCCCAGGCTGTGTGTGTATTTTGGCAGGAGAAATGCTCCTTCAGAACTCCGTCTGGAAGGGTACAGTAAAAGACCCAGGCGCACACACACATAGACGCACACAGCTACCCCTCAATCTGACGCAGACCAGAGCCTTCCAGGAGGCTGGCTCCCCGGCCTCGGTGTCTCCCACCTTTCTGCCGAGGTTCGGGGGATGCCACCTTTCAACGTCCCGCTTTTAAAATAAAATAAAAATGGGGAGCCTCCACGCCATTGATGATGCCTTCCCTTTGTATTTCGTTTCATTTTATTTGTCCGAACTCCACTAAAGGATCCAGGCCGAGAAGGGCAAACTCTCGAAAACAGATTTGATTCTGAGCGGTCAACAAAAGCTAAAAATGTGCTTAGATGCTTTTTCACGCTGGTGCCCAAATTAGAAAAAGGAAGAGAAGAAAAAAAAAAAGCTGTGATCATTTAAAATGCATAAACTCGGTGCCCTTGGAGAAAAAAAAACTGGTTACAAGTGTGGGTTGACACAATTGCTTTCGATCAGCATTTGCAAAAGGTGTGTGCGTTTAATATCATTTGTTTTATGGCTTCATAGGAAGCCAGAAGAGAGGAAGAGAGAAAATTGGAGATCTAGGTTTACTTGCTTCCTACAATAGTTTCCAGGGAAAGATTTTTTTTTTCCAGCTAATTTTGATTGAAAATCAAGATTTGCATCACAATAGAGATATTTCAAAAGTGTAAATACAAAAGCCTACAACTTCAGAGACCTCTTGGTCGGATGTGCTGGTTCTAGACATCATCTCATAAAGGCTTTGGGAAGGGGTTGTTTTCAGATTCATACCAGAGGAGGCTCTGTTCACTGCCGATTGCAAAATTCACACGGCAGACTCTTCTAGAAACTCAAATGTGACTAATGCCTGGGGAAAGGCGCATATCGACACTTCAGCTTTTAAGAAAACTGTTTACATAACTTAACTCACAGTATTTTTGATGGGTAGAAAGGGAGCGTTGTCATCAGACAGTTTGACTGATTTGCATCGAAGTAATCCTTTTAGAGATTAATAAAATCGGACAAACGCTACCTCCTTGTGTTGTTGCATGTTTTATATCTTTTAGTATTCCGTGTATAATGGTGGCCCAAAAATTAGACAAATTCCTTTATTTGAGTAAAAAACGCATATTTCGAAGCCACACCCTCTCTATGAAAAGTTGTATCGATATTTTCCTCTTTCAATTTAAATGAATTCATTTTCAGTGTTTACTCATGATGTGATCAATATTTTGGTGATTTTGCTATCAGGTTGATATTATTCTCGTAGAAGTGTTAACAGCCTCAAAGTTTCTTTTCCATAACTAAAAACGAGAGATTTTTCTAATGTCTCCCTATTCCTACCATCTTGTCATACGTGCGCATGACAACTATTAACGCAAATCAAAAAATTTTTGTTTGGAGGCTCCAAGTTCTGTTTTTCTTCATCCATCCCAGGATGTTGGGCGTGTGCAAGAACAAAGCATCAATTAAAACATCGTTCGGTTTTCATACCTGTTTTTATACAAGTGGGTGCCTTCTAATAACAGCTTAAGGGAAAAAAAGTGCTGACATACATGTGTCTTGTCTTCTTATTTTATGTTAAGACTTAATACATCAGGGCCATTTTCCTCCTTGGCTCTTGGTTGGGAAGAAAGAGCCTTAGGTCCTGAGCATTCCAGTACAAGTTGGACTACGATGAGCAGAGGTGGCCATCCCCGAGTCCTGGTGTAGCTGTTTATTTTCAGACAATTCCTGGGGTATTCTTTTCTCTCGGGTCCCTCGCAAGTAGCACAGCGAGGCATAAAATCTCTCCTTCAGCCTCAATAATCTGGTATAATTTTCCACCATGTTTTTCCTTTTTTCACAATGGGAGTTGTGTTTCCATTTCAAACAGTTTATATCTCCATAATAAGCACACATAATCTCTCTCTCTCTTTTTTTATCCCAGAAAATTTAATTGCATTTTAGAATCTCAATAAACAGGTGGGTGTTGCAATAAACCCGGAAAAGTGGTGTTGGCAGAAAACTTAGATCATAATTTGCCCGACGGAACAAAACGGCCATGCCTTTTGCATTGTCCTCGTGTATATTTGGGGTTATTATCTATGTCCTGGCTTCTAAAGTGTCTTTCTGTGCTAAATACAGGGCTGGACCGTGGAAAATCAAAAAACAAACTGGCATTTGGAAGGGCAATAACTTTTCCCGGAGAAGGGAGGAATCTACCATTTGCCTATTATTTCGGACTTACTTCTGGTTCTCTACAGCTTCCAAGGTAACAAATGAAGACGGGTCACCCACCTTCAGTCTTGCAGCTGAAGAAAGCAACAGAAGCCTTCTCTCCAGGAATTAGAAAAGGAAACCTGTTTGCTTTTAAGGTTGCGAAGTCCTCCCATAGAGATGAAAGGGAAATTAAAGTGAGTTACCTCTGTGGGATCGCCAAAGTAAAAACGGGTTGCTTTATCTGGGCTCTTCAGAGCTCTTTAAGATGTGAAGGTTTGGAATGAAATCCCTATAATACTTCCATTCACCAAGTCAAGATTAATAGCGCTGATGTTGTGTCCTTGGAGGGGAGCCTCCAGAAGGCATTTGGAAATCGAGATTGTCTTGCTTTGAAACACTTCCTCTGCAGCACACATCAGAAAAAATGGATTTGATTTTATTCCCCAATAAAGATTCCTTTGGCATCTGATTTAAATTCATTAAATCTTTTCGCCCACACAGCCGCATTTTTCCACATCTGATTTTTACGTCTCAAATATTCCTGGTTCTCACTCCTGCTCTGCGCCCCAACGTAACTTGTAAAAACAGTCCCCGGTGGGTGATGTCTGGTCCTGGCTTCTTAGACACCTTAGATGGAAGCCTGGCCCTTGTCTTTCCATGCTGTCCCCGCTCCCCCACCCCCATGGTTTCCATAACAGTATTTGAGATTGCAGTATTTGGAACCAGATATCTTATAAGTCTGCTTTTCTTCTCACACGTGTTTTCAAATGAGATCAGAGAGAAATCACTTGGGATCCAAGTAGATTTACTATCAAGTTATTAGCACAAATGTGATTTTATTTGCTTTCTGCATCGCCCTAGAAAACAGAATGAAGTAAAAAGTAAAGTAGAACCGGAGCCATGGCTAAGTGAAGAAAAGTGGCTCTGGGCAAGTAGAAAAGTGAACTCTGCACTGGGTCATGATCTGTGAAACTCACGTTGTTGGATCCAGCGTGATGCTCTCTCTAGGAAAGACTCCTGGCTTTCCCTCTTTCTCCGCATCTGAATGTGGTTCATTTTCAGTGATTGCTTTTTGCACGTTGGGACAATTTTACTTTTCAAAGGCCGAAAAGCTGAAGACAGTGCCTGGTGGCTCCTCTTAACCCCCGCCGTCCACTGGGCTGTGCTGGCTGGGTACTGGGTGCTGAATCCTGGGGAGACAGCTTAATCCCATCCAAGCCTCGCTGCAAATTCTGTCCCTGGCATTGTGTCTCGTAACCGGCTCGGGTGAATACCACGTTGATCCTAAAAATGCACTCCCTGTATGGATCCCAGACAGCCGGCACTTCAGAGCCGATATAGCGTCTTAGGGCAAAGAAAGGGACAAGGTGAGACCCTCAGAGAAATGTGTGTGCTTCTTATTGTCAGTTGGTTTGGTGTTTCTGTCAGCTGTTTTACTGGTGTTTGATTAATCCTAGTGGTCGCCGGGGGCAAGCCAGGATTTCATCAGATCTAGGAACAAAACTTTTCCTCTCTTGGACAGAAGGTGGTCTGTCCAGGTCAGGGTATGGGTCACTGGAAGGGCAGCCATAGGAAGCCTGTGTTTTCACAGTAACCACTTGTTACAATTAGTTATATTAAAAAAAAGCTAACATACGGTGCACTGACACTTTTGTGGATCCCTTAGTCTAGAGGGTGCGATTGTTCTAGAAAACAATGTCAGCATCTTTGTTTGAACGTGGAGAGTACAACCATATTTCAAGTAGTAAAATCACTACACTCTGAGCCATTTGTGGGTTTCATTTCTTTCAATGTCTAGAACTCTCTTCTGCTCGGTGCTAAATCCAAGTGTATTAAATGAAAATGCAGAAATGAAGAAGGGGCAAATTGAGCGAGACAGCGTCTGTGCACTGTCCTAGCCAGCTCTCTGATGGGGCTGACAAATTACTGGCGGAATTGAAATTGGAAGCAGATTCCTTGAGTCTTGGGACAGAGCCCACAGACTCTGGCGGAGAAGTCTAGACATCCCTACCATCAGTTCTGTTCTGCTTCCTTCAAGACCCCAGCGTAGAGCTGGGCATGTCTGCCTGGAATAACACTACATTACACGGCAAAGGTTGAAGATAGAAATGGTGTACACCTTCTGGAAAGTGTCTTTAAAGGGAAAGGGCTTCCCTTCTTTGCTTCCTTCCCTTCCTTCCTGCTGACTGGAATGCAGATGTGATGGCTGGATGCCTGACGATGTAGGAATGTGTGCTAAGGAAGCAAAGCACTGCCCGTGACCCGGTGAAGGAGAGCCATCTCACCAGCCCCAGGCACATGAGAAAGAAATAATCTGGGGTCTTTTTCAAGTGACTTTTATTTGGCCTTCAGACAGATGAACCTAATTCTAAGAAAAGCAGATGCCCAAGGGATTCTCACTTAGTCCTGTTAAGTTCAGATCAAAGTTCTAAAATGTTTATTTCAATGTGAGTCTCTGGACTCAACTGGAAAGACAAAGTGAAAAGATAAAACCCAGGGAATTCAGCCCCAGGTGACAAGCTGGCCAGATCCGAAGCTCTCGTGGGCACAAACTGCCTCTGCAGGAAATAAACCATCCAGTAATGTGGTCCCTTCAGGCTAATTGTATAGAAAAGGAAAACTGATTCTCAACTGATGTTTTTTTCATTTTCAGCTGGTTTTTATAGCTTTGTGTGGATTCTTCACCTGGCTAGACAAGCCCCAGAGATACTAGGAAGAGAGATAATTCAAATGCATGCATAGATAGATAGATAGACAAATAAATAAATAAATAAATAAATAAGAAAGGCTAGAAGCCTCCAAAACTAAATGCCCAGTGGTGAATTATTTGAGCCTCACTACTTTTCCTTTGTGAAATGGAAATGATATATATTTAAGAGTTTTGCTTCCAAGTTTATGTTCTCTAACACAATTAAAGCAAGGCCTGGACTGGTGTAGCAAATTTGTATAAACCACTGGACCAATGAGAACTTTAGTCCCTCTATGTGGCAAGTTGTTAACATTCAGCAGAGGTAGCAAGGGGATGCTACCCCTGGTGATGTAATAACAGACATCAACAATGGATATCCTCATGCAAAGGAATGAAATTGAACTCCTACCTCACACCATACACAGGTTTAATTCAGAATGGATTACAGACCTAAATAAGAGAGCTAAAACTATGAAGCTTTTAGAAGAAAACGTCAGGAGTAAATCTTTGTGACCTTGGATTAGGCACTGTTTTCTTGGATGTGACACCCAAAGCACAAACAACCAAAGGAAAAAAAAATAGATACATAACCTGTACACATCAAAATTGGAAGTTTTTGTGCTGAAAATAATGCCTCCAAGAAAGTAAAAAGACAACCCACAGAGTAGGAGACGATATTTGCAAATCATATATGTGAGAATGGATGAGTATCCAGAATGCATAAGGTACTCTTACAACTCAGTAATAAAAAGACAAATACCCAACTAAAAACTAGACAAAGGATTTTAATAGACATTTCTACAGAGCAGCTATACAAAGGACCAACAAGCACATGAAAAGATGGTCAATATTATTAGCCATGAGGGAAATGCAAATCAAAACCACAATTAGATACTGCCTCATACCTGGACGGACTAGATTCAAAAAGATATATAGTCATAAGTGCTGGTGAGGATTTGGACAAATTGGAACCTTTGTCCACTGCTGGTTAAAATGTAATGGTGCAGCTGTTTTGGGAAAGTTTGGTAGTTCCTCAAAAGCTTAAAAATAGAGGTTCATAGGGTACCTGGGTGGCTCAGTCGGTTGAGCATTTGACTTCGGCTCAGGTCATGATCCTGGGGTCCTGGGATTGAGCCCCATGTGGGGCTCCCCGCTATGCGGGGAGTCTGCTTGTCTTCCTCTCCCTCTGTCCCTCCCCCTGCTCATGCTCTCTCTCAAATAAATAAATAAATAAATAAATAAATAAATAAATAAAATCTGTAAAAAAAGAGAGAGAGATTCCATATGACCCAGGAATTTCAGCCCTTGGTATCTAGCCAAGAGAAATTAAAACATGTCCAAACAAACACTTGTATACAAATGTTCATAGCAATAGTGTTCATAATAGCTAAGGGGTGGAAACAACCTAAATGTCCATCAGTTGGAGGATGGATAAGTAAAAGTGGTATATACATGAGGTTGAATATTATTCAGCAATAAAAAGAAATATAGTACTGAGACATGCTCCAGCACCGATAAACCTTGTAAACATTATGCTAATTGTAAGAAGCTAGTCACAGAAGACCACATATTGTACAATTTCTTTTTTTTTTAGATTTTATTTATTTGAGAGAGAGAGAGAGTGTGTGCACGAGCCGGGGGGAGGGGTAGAGGGAGAAGCAGACTCCCCGCTGAGCAGGGAGCCCGATGCGGGACTCCATCCCAGGACCCTGGAATCATGACCTGAGCCGAAGGCAGACGCTTAACCAACTGAGCCACTCAGACATCCCTGTACAATTCCATTTATATGAGATATCCAGAATAGGCAAATCCATAAAAACAAAAAATAGATTCATGGTTGCTAGGTGTTAGTGGGACGTGAGAATGGCGTGTGACCGCTAATGGGCTTTTTTTTTTTTCAGGGTGATGAAAATATTCTAAACTTACATTGTGGTGATGGTTATACAACTTTGTGAATATGCTGAAGTCATTGAATTGAATACTTTAAATGAGGGAATTTTATGACATGCAAATTTTACCTCAATAAAGATTTTTTTTAAACGGAAGTAGAACTGACCCAGCAGCCAAAATGATATGGACCCAAGGACAAAGAGCTTGTACCCACGATCTGGGGTTTTCAGCCCCACACTTGAGGGCTCCTGTTGCTAACTGCCTCATCTCCAGGGTCTGGGTCCAGACAGTACCCCAGTTTGTGCTTGATGCCTGATCCTTCCTGCCTGGGACGGACCTCCCTGGACTCTGGTATCTGTCCTGCTTAGCTGGCACGCTACATGAGCCCCTTTCTGCTTAGCTTGTGCCAGACCCCACTGTTTCCCAGCCAGCCCATCCCTTGCTGTGCGTATTCCTGTTGTAAGCACTCTGCATCCGTGTAGTAGCAGTTGTCCTGGATTGAGACCTACTATACACCAGATGGTCTTAAGTGCTCTACATGTCATGATTCATTTGATTCTCAGAACAACGTTCTTCAAAATAAGTTCTATTATTGTCAATTTTACAGATATGGAAAATGAGCTCCAAGAGATGACCAAGTTCACATAACAGGTCAATGGAGGAGGATTGAAATCTAACTGGAGAGAAGATCCTTGACCATCTACCACTGGCCTCGGTTGGCCCTTGTTGACAGTAGGTTGGTGGAGGCCAAGATCGTGACCTCTAGGTCTTATCTTCTGGGACAAAGTCACATTGACGTAGAGGGACTGCACTTAGGAAGCCCTTCTCCTTTGAGATCGCCTCGGATCCCTTTCTCTCCTTCGTTGTGCTTCCAGTAGCCAACCAAGACCTGTGGTACCCCCTTGAACTACCGGAACCCCACCTTGCTCAAAGACACAGAGCTAGAAGTGCTTGGGAATTTGTCTTCCCCACAGTGACTCTTATCCTCTAACACATGATGTGTAATCAAAAAGCACCGCCCTCCTTTCCTCCCCTGGGAATAACTCCGAGGTATAACTGACACTCCACTGTCCCCTAACAGGTGGAAGCTGCCTCTGGGCAATTTTTTCTTTCCTTTTTTTTTTTTTTAAAGATTTTATTTATTTGACACAGAGAGAGAGACAGCTAGAAAGGGAATACAAGCAGGGGGAGCAGGAGAGGGAGAAGCAGGCTCCTGGCTGAGCAGGGAGCCCGATGCGGGGCTCGATCCCAGGACCCTGGGATCGTGACCTGAGCCGAAGGCAGACGCTTAACCGCTGAGCCACCCAGGTGTCTGGGCAATTTTTTCTGAGATCACACCACCTTGGCTTAGTTTCCTTGTCTTCGTTGTCCTGCTTCCCCGTTTCCTTACCCGTTTCCCTGGGTATGTATCCTTAATAAATCACTTACACATAAGCCTTTGTTTCTGGGTCTCCCGGGAAACCCAACTTAGGACAGAACATGTGTCAAGTCCTTAGCACAGCCCAGAGCATTAGTATGTGCTCATTAAATGGCCACCATCACGGGTTTTGCCATTCTAGTGATCATAGCTTCAAGATCATAGGTCAAGCATCTAAAAGATGCTTCTCTTATTTGCCCCTCAGTTTTAGCACTAATTCTTGAATTATGAGAAGTGGGGGGAGAGTCAAAAACTCAAGGTCAGGGGTCAGTCTTGGATCTCACCCCTTTCTGCTTCTCTTAAGAGCAACCCAGGGGCGCCTGGGTGGCTCAGTCGTTAAGCGTCTGCCTTCGGCTCAGGTCATGGTCCTAGGGTCCTGGGATCGAGCCCCGCATCGGACTCCCTGCTCTGCGGGAAGCCTGCTTCTCCCTCCCCCACTCCCCCTGCTTGTGTTCCCTCTCTCGCTGTGTCTCTCTCTGTCAAATAAATAAATAAAATCTTTAAAAAAAAAAAAAAGAGCAACCCAGCCCTTATATCAGGTAGTCCCTCCTTCCATGAATCCACAACATTCACAGCTGGCCTTGGAGGTGCACCCGATATTAAAAAATTATTTTTAAAGCTTTGACAGAAGTTGGACAATTTAGGCCTCTAAGCAAATTGCTTCCAGTGTTTCCCAGTCCCACCCCCTAAAAATAAAAATCAAATATCTACTGAAAGTTTGATGTGTAAATGTAAAAAAACTCTTGTAATAAAATTAAAATATCAAACATTTTTATAGTCTTTGCTGTATACCAAAGCCTTTTCTTTTCTTTTCTTTTTTTTTAGAGAGGGAAGGAGAGAAAGAGCAAGGGAGTGGGAGGGGGTGAGGAGGGACAGAGGGAGAGGGAGAGAGAGAGAACCTTAAGCAGCCTCCATGCCTAGCACAGACCCTGACCTGGGGCTCAAGCCCACGACCCTGAGATCATGACCGGAGCCAAAACCAAGAGTCGATCTCCCAACTGACTGAGCCACCCAGGCACCCCCCAAAGCCTTTTCTAAGTACCTTATGGATATTAATTTAACATCCTCAACAATTCTGTGAAGCAAATGCTTCGAGAAACAAGCACAGAGAGGTTAAGTAACTTGCTTGAGCTCACCCAGGCAGTAGGTGAAGGAGCTGGGGTTTGAACTTGGGCCGTGTGGCTCTGGAGTTCATGTTCTTAACTGTGAGGCTATACCATCTCCCTATCTTGGAACAGATAGGGTGTCTTATGAGAAAGCAAAGGGAGCAGTTACATGTTCCCCGAGGGCCTGCCATGTGGGGAAGTCCAATTGCCTGAAAGAATCCCAGCTGCTCCATGTGCACACTCATGCACGCTCATGCACGCTCATTCACATGGGCCTTCCACCAAGGCCTGAAGTCACCACTACCTGGTCAAGCCTCTAGGTCTCTGTTTGGGCTGCCATCACTAGGCACATCCACCCATGGTCACTAACACCCCAGGTGCCCACTTTTATTGCATTACTCTGCAGTTCTCCAACAAAACTATGACCCAGTCTTTTCTAGACCATCTCTCCCTTGTTGAAGGTGGCAAGTATGCTGTGGGATTCTGTGTGTTTCAGAAAGCCCTCAGAGGATGCCCAAAGGAGGGAGAAGGGAAGAACTACCAAGTGGTTTTCAAACTGCGTTCCAAGGAGCCCAGGGGTTCCCTGGAGGTATTGCGAGGTCAAGCACTGGGGGACCAAGAGAAAGGCCATGCAAGGACAATGCCAAGAGAGGTCCTTCTCCCCACCCTCTCTGTCTCTCTGATTTTTATATCTTAATTTAAATGAGCGTACAGCTCAAACAATATTTGAAACCCCCCTTTACAAGGGGAGGGGAGATGACTACCCTCTCCGTGTCCCTCTGCTCAGCCCGCAGCGGGCATGTTGACTCAAAGATATTTCCACTTTCTGTTGCACTTCAGACCTGAATCTCAAGGCCTGATGATGTGTGCTGCACGGACCATGGCCCTTTCTGGAGGGCCTGTCTCTGTGACACTCCCCTGAGCCCATCCTGAGCCAGCTTGACCTGAACCAGGGGAGAACGTCTCTGTTTCTAGGTCATTCACAGGGACTGGTCACCGGGTCATTTTTCCAGTGCACGCATCCCCTTGCTCCTAGGGAGGGATGATGAACTCAGGCCAGCAGAGTAGACCCGGTGCGTTTGGTGAGACCTTGGGTGGGAGATCCTTAGGGGGCACCAGTTGCTACTCTTCCCTGTGCTCCTTAATACAGAGGAGCTTCTCCAAGCACTGTCCCTAGAGAGCAGAGCAGAACCACCTGGGAACTTGTTAGAAAAGCAAATTCTCGGTACCCCCCCCAGACCTGCTGAATTGGGAAATCTGGAGTGAGCCCAGCCCAGTCTGTGTTTTGACAAGCATTCCAGGGGCTTCTCCTGCTCGCGAGAGTTTGAGCATCTCTGCCTCGGGTCACAGCAGTGGCCCTCCTGCTCTCCATCTATCCCTCTGCAAAATGTAGACAAGTGGGCCCCATGCCTTGGAGCTGAAAACAGTTCGGGCGGAGGCTGTTGTGAACACATGTATTAGTATATTATGATTTGAGGAACTTGTTCAGACTGAACGAAGGTGTATGAAAACCAGGAACCCATGTGTTTCCCATTCCTGAAAAACCCTCCGAGCCAGGTTTCCTTTTCATTCTAAAAAAAGAGGAAGAAGAAGAAGAAGAAGAAGAAGAAGAAGAAGAAGAAGAAGAAGAAGAAGAAGAAGAAGAAGAAGAAGAAGAAGAAGAAGAAGAAGAAGAAAGAAGAAGAAGAAGAAAGAAGAAGAAGAAGAAGAAGAAGAAGAAGAAGAAGAAGAAGAAGAAGAAGAAGAAGAAGAAGAAGAAGAAGAAGGAGGCAGTAATCTCGGGAACATTGAAAAGTCGCGTGATGTCTTGGGGCCCCAAACCACCAAACAGGATGGGAGCAGAGTAAGCAGGTTTGGGGAAATGTCCCTCTTTCCACCTGCCGGTGGGAAGTTTTAGCCATGTGATACTTGGAAAAGCTCATTTCCTTTTAAAAATAAGTCATCCGTTGTCCCCGGCAGGTGGAGATGACAAGACGCTTTCAGCTGTTCGGGTAGCCTGGGCGCTGGAAATGCTGTTCAGGGAATGATTCATGGAGAAGCTTGCTCGACAGTGCACTTCTCTTTGGTTAATTTTCTAAGCACAAAGCAAGGCTTCTAAGAGACTGAATTTGGTTATCATTTTCCTTCTGCGATGTCTGCAAACCTCCTCTTTTTTTCCCCCATGGAGGCTGTCTTTCCAAAAGAGTGCAGTTATAATCCCACCTTTCTCCTCCCCACATGTCATTTCTGTGAAAACATACTAGTTTATGTGTGCATGATGGAGGGAAATCACTTTCAGAAAGACATCCGACCCGAAGCTTTGAATCATGTTATTTTTATACACCAACAAAGAACAAATGCATTTCTCAATTATGAAACCCATCTGTGAGGTGCCTTTCAAAGCGTGCAGTGGGGCAGCCAGACATTTGATCAGATTCTTAACTCGTCTTGAGACAGTAGTTGGTCCCTGCCCCACTGCATGCTTGCTTGTGCAATATGATAGCATTGTATGTTTCGCTTTTTAAGTTTAACACGTTTTCCATTTATTCCAACTGGCACCAAAGTGAGTCTGAAACATGGAGGGTGGCCATAAGCAGGGGTAACAGCCCCTTGGGAAGAATCGTCACCAATGAGCTTTAACATTCCGGCCGCTGAGCTGGAATTGGTTTTCCCTGGCTGAAAAAATACACCCCTCCCTCCTGGGAAGCATTCGCTGGATGCACCGTTAGCACTGTGTGGAGTCAGTCCTGTTCTCGAAACTCTGTAGCCAGGGTGTCAAAAAGCCCAGAAGGGACCTTAGAAGCCCGTCTGTTATGGGTTGAATTGTATCCCTCCAAAAGATGTCCAAGTCCTAATCCCCAGAACCTGTGAATGTGGCCTTATTGGGAAATGGAGTCTTTCCAGAGGACCAAGTTAAGATGGGGTTAGACCCTACAAGCCAAGGGAGGCCAAAGATTGCCAGCAACCAACAGAAGCGAGGGGAGGCATGGAGCAGATTCTCCCTCACAGCCCTTGTAGGGAACCAACTCTCCGATGCTGTGATCCTGGACGTCCAGCCTCCAGGAGTGTGAGATAATGAATTTCTGTCGGGTAAGCCCCCAGTCTGTGGCACTTTGTTACACTAGCCCTGGGAAATTTATATACCACCCACTCCACCCAAGTCTACAGGTGAGCCTCTGAGTCCCAAGAGAACCATCTAACTAGGTAGTTAGGGGACACCTGAGTCTTCTGAGAACCTGCCTTACAGCCCACCATCTCTGCATTACTGTACTAATCTTACTGCCAAAGGAAATCATTGTAGATCTTGCCTCGAGAAGTCACTATAGCATCACTCTCTAGTAGAGGTTTGTTTTTAAAGATTTATTTATTTATTTGAGAAAGAGAGAGAGAGCGAGCAGGGAAGAGGGAAAGAGAAACCCAAGCAGATGCCAGGCTGAGTGCGGAGCCTGACAGGGGGCTCGATCCCAGGACCCTGAGTTCATGACCAGAGCTGAAACTGAGTCAGCCGCCTAACCAACTGCGCCACCCAGGTGCCCCTAGAGGCTTGTTTTTAAATCGAAATCTCCCTGTCAAGCACCCAGGGGCTGAGAATATGAGGGTGCCCAAGATTCAGCCCCTTGCCAGCAGGGCTCCCAGTGGCAAAGTTCATGTAGCTAGGACATCAGGAAGTTTTGCTGAGCCACTTTGAGCAGAAGAAAGGGAGGAACCCATGTTGGTTCATGAGGGGCTGAGAGGAAAGGGAAAAGGTTGACTCCAGCTTCTCCCTCCAGCCCCTGGGATGCACCATCAGAAGACAAACAGAACACCTTGGGGTCACCTGGTGGCATCCTCCTCTCTTGAGCGCCCTCTGGTGTTCTCAAGGAATGATAACAGTAGTTCATTCCACAGCTAGAAAGGTGCCCGAAGTAACTAGCCCTTTCTTCATTTAGAAAAAGCAGGAGGAGATCTTTGAGATGTCACTTGCTGTGTGTAGTACGTAAGAAGCATCCAAGGACAGCAGAGGTAGCAATTCTGAGCTCAGAGTTTAGATTACCTCCTCACTGCTCCCAGTGCTCCTTGCGGGGGTGGGGTGAGAGGGGGTGACCTGTGTCTTGTGAGATGTTGAGCAGCATCCTTAGCCTCCAGCCACTCGATGCCAATGCCAGTGGCACTTCCTTCCCGACTGTGACAGTCAAAGATGTTTCCAGATATCATCACACATCCCTTAGGGGGTAAAGTTCCCCTAGACTGAGCTCATGCTCCTTAAGCTAAAAACAAACAAACAAACAAGAAGTATCTTTCACTCCGTGAAAATGGAGCCACCATTCATAAAGCTCTCTGATTTCTGGATGTCATACATAACCTATTTTTATATTTTTGGTTAATCTGATGCTAATTTACTGTGATACCACTGGTCCAATGAACAGAACTTAATATTCCAATCTATGGTTGGAATATAAACGTCCCAGATATATGGCAAACACATGTATACATATACTTAATATATGTATTAAATATATACATGTTAATATATACATAAATACATATATATGTATATATAAATATACATATTAAATATATTTTATGTATATTTTAATTATTTAATATACATATATTTAATACTACAAAATCACTATTTATATTCAAAAATTATTTGCAGGACCTTTACTTTGTTCCAGAATACTCTTTCCTATGTTTTCTTATTAAATTCTCAAAGTAGGCCTACAGGCTGGGTTTATTTTGCTCCATATTTCAAGTTTAGAGGGACTGAATCACTTGATTGAAGTCACAGATGGGAAGACCTCGTTGGTGACAGAGTCCGTTTCCACCATTCAAAGCCATGTTTGTGCCCCTTCACCAGCTGCCCCCCTGAGCTTGGCAAACAGCCCCGTGGCCCGTTGTCTTCCTCTGCGACCCTGGGACTGTCTGGGATGACCATGAAGATTGTTATGATCAATAATTAGTGGTACTGCAGCCCAAGTGTCCATTGATAGATGAATGGATAAAGAAGAAGTGGTACGTATACCGAATGGGATATTATGCAGCCATAAAAAAGAAGGAAATCTTGCCATTTGCGGTGACATGGATGGAGCTAAAGAGTATAATGTTAAGTGAAGTAAGTCCATCAGAGAAAGACAAATACCATATGATGTCACTCATATGTGGAATTCAAGAAACAAAACAGATGAGCAAAGGGGGTGAAAAGGAGAGAGAGAGACAAACCAAGAGATAGACTCATGAGGCTAGAGAACCAGAGAGGAGGTGGGTGGGGGAGGGGTGAAATAGGTGACGGGAATTAAGGGGTGTACTTTCTCTTGATGAGCACTGAGTAACGTATAGAATTCTGGTGAATCACCGTATTGTGCACCTGAAACTAATATGACACTAATTCCAGTATGTTAACTACACTGGAATTAAAATAAAAAATATAAAAAGAGTAGTTAATGGCCTTGGTAAGTAGAAGCAGCCAACCTTATTTGAGGGCTTCCTCTGTACCAGGCACGGTGCTAAGCCCCATCTCATGTCCTTTCAACAGTGTCCCGAGGCAGGAATCGTTATCAATGTTCACAGCTTAGGAGATGCAGGTGCTAAAGGCTACCACCCTACCCAGGCCAAAGACTGGCTGGTAGGCAGGAAACCAGACCTCCCCACCCCACACCTGGGCACGGGCCCCCCAGCTCTTCTCCCCGGGGGTTCGGGGGTGCTCTGCTTCCCTGACTTTCCACGAGCAGATGCAGACACCCAGTTCCCTCGCTAATAGAGCCACGCATCATTTGAAGAGCCTCAGTTTCCATATTTGCTTTAGTCCCTCAAAATATATAATTCATCTTTATATGGATTTTTGCATGGTTTCTCTTAAGCCATTATATGGTGTCCTTAGTGTGAAAACCCAGTTTGGGGGCCAAGATAATTTTATTTCCCTGAATGATAAGGATTGTATTGTAGTAATAATAGTAGAAATCACAGGAGCAGCAACAACAATTAATAGTCATGATCAGGAGACTCTTACTCATTCCACTGAAAATGCTTGGGATGGAGAGAGAAGTCATGTCACTGCAGTGGCAGGGGGTCCCTATGGCTGCCATAACAAAGTGCCACCAACGGAGGACTTCGAACAACACCCATGGATTCCCTTCCAGCGCTAGAGGCCAGGAGTCTGAAACCAAGATGCTGGCAGGGCCATACTCCCTTCTGTGTCTCCACAGGAGAGCCCTTCCCACCTCTTCCAGTTCCTGGAGGTGCCCACATTCCTTGCTTGTGGCTGCACCGCTCCAATCTCTGCCTCTCTCTCCACGTGGCTTCTCCCTTGTCTGCGTGTCTTCTCAGAAGGGCACCAGTTATGGAGGACGAAGGGCCCACCCCGCTCCAGAATGAGCTCATCCTAACTACATCAGCAATGACTCTGTTTCCAAATAAGGTCACATTCTGAGGTCCTGGAGGTTAGGACTTCAATGTGTCTTTTTTGGGGGGTGGGAGGACACACAATTCACCCATGGCAGGACATACCAAGGCTCACCCCTAAATCTGATAGATTATAACTGGGGTTTATGCAGTATTTGGTGGTATTTCAGGATGATGACTAGGAGTTGGGATCCATCTGAAATTGGCATAAACATTCAAGAGGCAAACAAGGAGAAATGAATAGAAATGTCCCTTGCCCCTTGTCTCTCTGGGGGAGCAGAATAAGGAGACAGATCTGGTTGGTGAGAAAACTGGCATAAATATTACAGGAATGCAGGTGAGGCAGACGAGTCCCACAATACACTTTCTTGTGCCCATGAGTCTGGGAGATATTTTTAAAAAGATTTATTTATCTATCTATCTATCTATCTATCTATCATCTATCTATCTACCTACCTATCTATTTATTTATTTTCTTTGAGAGAGAGAGAGAGAGCACAGAAGCAGGGGGAGAGGCAGAGGGAGAGGGAGAAGCAGACTCCCCGCTGAGCAGGGAGCCCAACGTCGGACTCCATCCCAGGACCTTGGGATCCTGACCTGAGCTGAAGGCAGACGCTTAACCGACTGAGCCACTCAGGTGTTCCAGTCTGGGAGATTTGATCAGCTTGGGACTAAGTCCCGGCACATTTTTACGTTTTTTTTTTTTTTTCTGGGAACTAGATACAAGATAGACATGTTGTGCCTCTCCTGCAATACCTGGTTGCTTCTGTCGGAGATGCTCTCCTGGATTCTCAAGCTTCTGAAGAGATACAGACAGGACCCAGTCACAAATGGTGATTGCAAGACGGAGGAAGGCTCCTCATGGCTGGGCAAGGACAGTTCGACACAGGGCACCTCTGGCAGTCTTCTGCAGCTGCCCCCACCATCATCACTCCACCGTTTTTTACCGCCTAATGGCAAAACTTCGCACACCTTATCTCAGTGGTGTGGCAGCCAGCCTCCAAGATGGCCCCCAGGAATTCTCACCTCTAGTACTCACACTCTTTGTGGTGCCCTCCCATAGAATTCCCACTGACCTGTGTGACCAGCAGGCATTTCGGGAATGATGGTGTGTGATTTCTGAGGCTAGGTCATACAAGTTCTGGCCTTATTCCCTCTTGGGTCACCACCTCTGGGAGCAGCTAGCCACCATGCTGTGAGGGTGCTCAATCAGCCATGGATAGCCCAGGAGGGAGAAACTGAGGCCTCCCACCAACAACCAGCACCAACTTACCAGGTGTGCGAGGGAGCCACCTTGGAAGCAGATCCCATCCCGGTCAAGCCTTGGGATGGTGGCCGCTTCCCTTGACATCTTGACTGCAACCATGTGGAAGACCCTGAGCCAGACAGAACCACCCAGCCCAGCTGCTCCTGAATTCCTGACCCACTGGAACTGTGAGATTAAAAAAAAAAAAAAATGTTTGTGTTGTTTTAAGCTGCCAAGTTTAAGGGAGTTTTGTTACACGGCAATGGGTAGGTAATATGATGGGTCTTCCACACAACCCTGTAAGGCAGGCAGGACAGCGTTGACAAGGGAGGAAATATCCCTCATGGCTGTAATTGGAACCTGATGTATCCCTTTCCACCTAAGGACTTCAAAGGAGCAGAATCTCTTCACCACCAGGCTGTGAGGTTTAGTTTGCCAGCGCCTGAAGCAACAAGCCAGTTCTCTAAGTTCTAGCACGTAACTGGCCAACTGCAACCTCTCAACTAAAGAAGCCTGAGCTTGAGCCTGTCTAGGGAGCTGTGACCCCGCAACCCATTAATGTATTTAGAGGCACATTGTGAGGTTCATGACAAATACGTGTTAATGTCTCCACTGAAGTTCTTCAAGGGAGGACAACAGTCAACTGCAGCAGGAGACTTTTCGGGGAAGACTCATTTGCTGCCTGGCAGGTGGGCAGCATGGATCCCATCACGGGGGTGGGGTGGATCTGCCTCTGGGATGAGGTGGATTCGAAGCTGGCAGGGAGCTTTGGTTAAAGGCCGACGGACGCTGTCTTGAGGTCTTGATGTCCCTCCACACACTATAGATCATACCAGCCACGTGGGGGACAGAAATAGAGGCTTAACTGTGAATTTGTCTTTTAAATAAATGGTCCTTCACATGTGAAAATATATCCCCCATCAGTGAGCTCTGCCCTGTGAGTGCTTTATCTACTGACTTGGTTTCAAAATTGACTAGGCATTAGAATCATTCTGGGAATCTGTCAAAATGCAGCTCTCGAAGACCACCTCAAGGAGCTCTTAGCTAGGTCCCAACAGATGGTTCTTGTTTTTCTAAACTGCTCCCATGATTTTCATTTGCAAACACACTTGGGAACCAACCTGGGCCCAAGATGGGCTACTTGAGCTATCTACCATTGGGCGTCTTATCTAACCTGGCTAAGCCTTGGTTTCCCGTCGTAAAGAAGGGGTTGTATTCATTTGCGAAGGCTGCCATAATAAAATATCACAACTGGGTGGTTCAAACAATGTAAATTCCTTTGTCCTGGAGGACAGAAGTTCAAGATCAAGGGGTTGGCAGGGTTGGTTTCTTCTGAGGCCTCGCTCCTTGGCTTCTGGATGGCCGCCTTCTCCCTGTGTCCTCACCTGGTCTTCCCTCTGTGCATGTCTATGTCCTAATCTCCTCTTCTCGTAAGGACATTAGTCATATTAGACTGGCGCCCACCCTAATGACCGCATTGTAACTTAATTACCCCCTTAAAGACCCTGTCTCCAAATAGAGTCACATCCTGAGGTAGTGGGGGCTTGGACTTCAACATAGGAATTTTGGAAGGGGCACAGTTCAGCCCTTGTAATGTGCTCATTGTGAGGATTACATAAGATAAGGCACTTGAAGCCTTGGGGTACGAGTGGGGGTTTGTATGCAAATCAGAAGACGCAAACTCTTATTTCCTGTGCCCTCCAATTTTGGTGGCACTATGTGGGAAAATTGCCTTTTAAGATGCGAGCGACACACAGGAAAACCGGACTTATCTTTTAGGCGATAATCCCCTTAAAACATCTGGTCTGCCCCACCCCCACCCTGAGAGCCGGTGCAAATCCACCCGCCATGAAACGGTGGCCCCGAAATCCGAGCAGCTGCAGTGGTGGAGCCTGGTTCCTGGAATCTGAGCTTAACACTTAAGACTTTCTTTTCAAAAGAGCTGGAGGCTCAAACACTTGTTGCCCTTAATCCTTTTTCAGAGGAAGGGGGAGGCACTCTAATGCGGCCACAAAGTCCCCACTGTAGGTTTGCAGAGGGCTCTGGTAGATTTTCACACTCGTCCTCACCTGCCTCCCTGCCTGGCCGGGGACCCGAGGCAAGGCCAGCAACCCCACACATAGGACCCCCTGACGTGGCAAAGAAGAGAGACTGGAACTCCATAGAACCTGCGAGAGCACCCCGCCGTGGGCCCAATTCCTGCCCCTTGGGTGACGCCTGCTCTGAGAGGCCACTGCATGTTGAAGTCACCACCCTACACTGTGAGGGAACCTAGGGTTCCCAGTGCCCACTGTTGCAAATGTTAGGTGAAGGGTGGGTCCATTTAGCTCCTCATTACTGATTAGAGTGTTAAGGTGGAAGGAACGGGGGTTCTTGGAGCCCCCAAAGCAGGCAGATGTGAAGCATACAACCACAAAACTCAACCATCTCCAGGGTGGCCTCCTCACCTGGGTTGGAAAGAACAGCACCATCTTGTCCACACCCTATGCTTTGGGGCCTGAAATCTCCTTTCATAGGACGGATAGATGGGGCAGAAACTGGACGTGAGTTTGGAGAGGTGGGCAAGAAACACTCCATCTCTGGGTCTCTAGTCCTTTATCTGGTTGGATCAATTACCTTAATACTCACTCTTTTCCAGCTATCATGTGTTATGGTTCCACAATTCCATCTACACCCAGACTAACCAGACTTGACCCTCTGGTTCAGCCCAGTTAGCAGTCAAGCACTGGGTGTGGAAGGTAACATTCGCTTTTGAAAGGAGAGAGGAGACAGAGAGAGAAAGCAACATGCTGTCCCAGGAAACCAAGCCTGAAGAACCATAACTCTGTCCAGAATTGTGAATATCCATGAGTTGTCTCAAACAACCACTCAGGGGAATAGCCCAGGACCGATCCTTGGGACCCATCCTATGCTATTTGACTCAACAGATTTCAGGTAAGGTCCGAGCATCTATATTTTTCACACACCAAGTAATTTGAAAGCTCACCAAAGTGTGAAAGCTGTTGTTTTACACCATCTGCCGCTGTCCTGACCTCCTGGGTCTTGCCTTGTTCTAGACCTTGAGCACCCTGATCTGAAAAAAGTCATCACCGCCTTTACAAAGTGAACCGGACTAGCCTTTATCTAGATCCTTCCATTAACAGAACCTCACAAAGGTATAGATTAGGATGATGGCCCAGGGACCCACAGAATCTGTATTTCCATAAATGCTCTGAATCCCAGCAGGATGGGCAGCAGGACCTGCTGTGATGTGGCTCTTGGGCCTGATTCTACTTGCGCCAACTCCAACCTCTACCGTGGCTGAGACTCTTTGTGCCCCTCTGCCAGGCATGGAGTCCGCCCTCGCTGCCTCCTTTGGGGGCGGGGAGTTGATTAAATCGGCGTCTCCACATTTCCTCTTGCAGTTAAATTCCTGGCAAAGTGAACCATTTACAATCATTTCTGGGTGAAATTAGTTGTTCTCTGACTGTTTCTAAAATAAGGATTTTAGAAAAACACCCTCTAAGAAAGGATATACACTAGAAAATACATGATTTTTTTCCTTTCTATTTTCCTAAGAGCCCAGATAGATTAATTAACCATGTATCATCAGCTCTTTATAGAGCACCTAGTCTGTGCCTTACTCTATGCAGAGTGCTCGGGCACAGTGATGATCAAGGCCAGCGTGCCCCTGCCCGCCTGGAGCCCACAGATGCTGCTTCAGAACCCAGACTGGAGGGGACCACGACATGGAATGAACCGACCCAGGCACATCTGGTGCAGGCCAGCACAGACAGAAGTCCCTGAGCTGGGTCCTTCTGAGCATCTACCTTCCGAGCTGAGGACACTGGGCAAGTAGCATTGCCAGATAAATGCAGGAAGCATGGTTTAATGTGAATTTCTAACAGTGAACAATTTTTTAGTTAGTATGCCCCCAGTACTGCCCTGAGAACTGGGTATGATTATTATTATCCCTGTTTTATGAATGAGGAAACCAAGGCACAGAAAGGTTAAGTGACTTGCCTAAGGTTACACAGTGGGGATGGGATTTAAACTCAGATTGTTCAGCACCAGGATTGTTCCCTTATCCCCTGCACTCCAGTAACCTCACAGCGTGGAGGTGGGTGTGATGCCCTCCAGCACCAATCTGTTGATCCAGATTCAGGGGTCTCCAGAAGAACTTGGTATGTTCCCAAGACCACCTTTACCACAAGTTCCTAAAAGGAAGGACCAGGTTTGTTACTTGCCATTGTATTCCAGCACTCAGGATAGAGTCTGACTCACAGAAGACACTCGATAAATATTTGTTAAATAACTGAGTGAAGGAATAATAAAAGTATTATGTCTTCTTTGCAGAAAACTTGGGAAATATAAAAAAGTATTTTTTTAAAGATTTATTTATTTATTTGAGTGAGAGAGAATGAGCTGGGGGAGGGGCAAAGGGAGAGGGAAAGGAGCTGAGTACAGAGCATGATGTGGGGTTCGATCCCAGGACCCTGAGATCATAACCTGAGCTGAAGTCAAGAGTCGGACGTTTAATCAACTGAGCCACCAAGGCGCTCCCTGAAAAAGTATTTTTTAAAAAAACCCAACTTTAATCCCAACACCTAGAGAAGCCACTGATAATATCTTCTGGCCTCAAACATTTTGAGTAGACAAGAGCCCTTGTCCTCGAAGCCCCGCGCTTTCCCTCAGCCTCTCCTCCTCTCCCTCTGGAGTGTCTTAGCGGGTTCTCAGAAAAGGATGTCACACTCATTCACACTGAGGTATAATTGCATAATAACAGCTGAAACTATTACCTTAACTAGGCAATTTGTATTTTTAAGGAGACTTAAAACTTTCAGATGAAAGGATAAAGCAGCCGGCATTTCTCCCTCCCCCCTGTCCTGTACCTGCGCGTCCCAGAGTCCGCTACCCTGGGAGTTACTAGATCTGAGATCTGCACCCAGCACTGTCAACAGTCAGACATGTTGTGACCTTGGGTAAGTCCTTAACTCCTCTAGCACTTCTCTGTAAGGGTAAGAAGGCTGAGCTGGGAAACAATAAGCCACCAAAGTCCAACACTCGTCCATTACAATTCATATAAATCATACATATATGTAATATTTATTTATTTAACATTTTACTGTAAAAAATTCAAAGAAACTAAAAGTAGAGGAAATGACTCAAATTACCTCTATTTACTCATCACCCAGCTACAAAAAGCATCAGTTCCTGGACTTTGGTTTCATTTATACCACCACCTATTTCTCTTCAGGCACCAGGTTAATTTGAAGCAAATCCCAAACATCATACAGTTCCATATGTAAATATTTAGTGTAAACCTGTAAAAGATAGAGACTTTTTTTTAAAGTAATCTCTATGTCCCACATGGGGCTTGAACTCACGATCCGGAGACCAAGAGTCGCATGCTCCACCAATCAGCCAGTCAGGTGGCCTGAAGATAAGGACTCTTTATTTAAAGATGATTATCATGCCTGAAAAACATGAAGAACAAATTCAATTTCATCAAATGTAACCAGTCGGTGGAACAGAATGTGTGTGTATTTGTGTAGGTGTCTTCAGGATTTCCTTTTATTTTGTGGGTTTCCAGGAACCAAATCTACAAGTTCCAACTGAGCTTTTCCTCTACTATCTAGGGCTAGATGCAAGATCTGGTCTGGTCCCTTGTCCTCAGATAGCGGTTGGAAAAAAAAAAACAATTCGGAGCAGGAGGGTGCTCAGCCCATTGCTAGGAAGGGCTCTGGACACCTTGCAAGAAGAGGGTGAGGTGAACATCGAAGATACCTTTGGAAAGCTGGTCCTTGTTCAGAAAGACTTCCTGGAGAAAGTGAGGCTTAACCTGGGGCTTGAATTTAGGAGGATGCGTGAAGCCCTGTAGGGAAAAGCAAAGGGAAATACTCAACTCATTTGATTTCACAAGCCAATTTCTGTGAGACTTGGAGACCTGCATCAGCTAGAGGTAGGATTCATCTCTCACTCTTCTACTTGTCACACTTGTACTGAAATCTGCATGCTGCTCTGAGATGTCGTGTGTGTTGGTTGGGGGGAGAAGGCATAGAAGAAGGAGACACTCCTTGAGAAGCAAGCACTCAATACGTGTTGAATAAACACTGGCAGAGGGTGGGGCCATGAAGCTAGTGTTATGTGATGAATCTGAACAATTTTCATGTGGTTAATGAAGGAAAGCATGCCCTATTGAGGACAGATCGAGGATGAAGGCAGACAGTAGCATTGAGGGTGGCCCAATCTTTGGATCGGCTCTTTGCCAAGCAGTAACCTGCTGGTCCCTGCAGGTTTTCAAGCGAGTCTCATTCTCCTATGCCCACTCTGTAACTCTGGGCCATTTATCTCTTCCTTTTATTTCAAAATGGTTTTAGTTTAGTTTTTTAAATCAAAGTTATAAATCCACAGAATTTAGAGAGTCAGATAGGTTTGCAAAGCTCACAATGAACAGCAGTTCCTCAACTCTCCACTCCCCTCTGCCATTTCCTAATCCCAAGGCAATCACTTGCATTTTAACAGATTCTTCTGATATTTACATCTATGTGTCTGTAGGAACATGGTCTTATTGCTATTTCTTTTTTAAAAAGATTTTATTTATTTATTTGAGAGAGAGAGAGAGCAGCAGAGGGAGAGGAAGACGCAGACTCCCCACTGAGCGCAAAGCCTGATGCAGGGCTCAATCCCAGGACCCTGAGATCATGACCTAAGCCAAAATTGGAGGCTTAATTGACTGAGCCACCCAGGTGCTGCTTATTGCTATTTCTTGATGTTTGGTTTTTGGCGTGACTATTGACTTCCTCTACAGAAGAAAGGATTTTACTCTTTCATATAACACACATGTACACACACGCACACGTGCACACGTGCATACACACATAACATACACACCCGGATGTGTTTCCTCCATTCTCCCTCTACGGTTTCATTGAAATTTTTGAGATTAAGTGGAATGGGAAGTATGGGCTTCCAGTTATGGCATGAATAAGTCACAGGAATAAAAGATACAGCATAGGGAGTATAGTCAATGATACTGTAATAGCGCAGTGCACACAGCACAATGTATAGAGATGTTGAATCGTTATGTTGCGCACCTGAAACTAACGTAACATTGTGTATCAATTACACTCAAAAAAAGGAATTTTGGAGATTAATATTAAAGTTGTTACATTATTATAATTCTGTAAATGCCGTGAATAGCTGACTCCTGAATGCTGTGTTTATTTTTCCATCCCTGAACAACTTACACTCTTGCTAAAGTTAACAATTGCTTCATTTTTTTGTTTGGTTTGTTCTAATAATTTATCCCTCAACTCTGCCCTCTTATCAATGTGTTCACACAGTAACATCATCTTTCCGAAGAAGTGTTTCCAGAACCTTCTGATTGGTTGCCCTCTGTGTCTCCTCTGAAGCTGCTGTATTAGAGGTAACTTCGTCTCTCTTTTGTCCTGGAACCCCTGCTTCCCAGACCTTGCATCTTCCTCTTTTGAAAAATTCTACTCCTTTTTTGATTAAAAAAAAAAAAAAAAGTTCCTTACAAAATAGCTCTTTATTTAAAAAGTCTCCTTATAAGGCCCTTGCATATCTGAAAACATACTTATCACACCCTCACATTCGATTAATAGTTTTGTTAGGTGTAGAATGCTACTTTGGGGAATGTTTTTTCTTTAGGATTTTGAAACATTTCCCAATTGTCCTCTCATATTGTTGTTAAAAAGTCCAATGCTGGGGCGCCTAGGTGGCACAGGGGGTTGGGCATCTGACTCTTGATTTTGGCTCAGGTCATGATCTCATGGGTCTTGGGATCGAGTCCCGTGTCGGGCTCTGTGCTCAGTGGGAAATCTGCTTGGGATTCTGTCCCTCTCCCTCATCCTCTGCCCCTCCCCCACTCTCTAGGATGAATAAATAAATCTTAAAAAAAAAAAGTCCAATGCCATTCTGATTCTTGATCCTTTGTATAAAGCTTTTTTTCTTTTTTTCTCCTTGGAAACACTTAATATCTTCTGTTTACCCCCAGTGTGATGAAATTGCACAATGACGTGTCTTGGCAAATCAATTTTCATCCATGGCACTGGATATAATCGTGAAATTCAGGAACTTAATATCTGGGAAGTTTTCGTGCATTATTTATTTGGGAGATTTCCTACCATTGTTCTGGATCTGCTTTCCATATTTGGACATCAATGTTCTGGTGTGGTCCTATCATTTCATCACTTCTTCTCTCTTATTTTCTCTTTGTGTTTTTGCTGTATATTCTCGGTGATGTCCTTAACTTTTTTTATTTCTGCTCTTCCCAAGCACTTTTGTCTGTTCTCTGAATGTTTTTTTTAAGATTTATTTATTTATTTTAAAGATTTTATCTATCGATCAATCTATCTATAGAGAGCATGAGTGGGGGGAGGGGCAGATGGAGAGGGAGAGAGATCCCCGCTGAGCCAGATTCAGGCTCAATCTCATGACCCTGAGTTCATGATGAGTCAGATGCTTAACTAACTGAGCCATGCAGGCACCCCTGAGAGAGAGAGCGCGCATGCCGGGGAAAGCTGCAGAGGGAGAGAGAGAATCCCAAGCAGACTCCCCGCTGAATGCAGAGCCTGACACAAGGCTCGATCCCAGGACCCCAAGATCATGACCTGAGCTGAAATCAAGAGTCAGACGTTCAACTGACTGAGCCATCCAGGCACTCGTGAATGTTTTTTTTTTTTTTAAATCAGAATCCTATTCATTTTTCCCAGTTTTATTGAGATAAAATTCACATACATTACTGCATAAGTTTAAGGTGTACAACATAACAGAATCTTATTCTTATTTCATGGGTGCACTATTTTCTCCTTACTCTCTGAGAATATTGATAATCATTCTTAAATATTTTCTTCTCCCTATATAACTTCTATAGCTTCTTTTGCTTCCAAGTTACCTCCCCCTCCTCTCTGGTTCTGCCTTTTCTGTTAGAGGCTGTTGTCAAATATCAACTGGCCCTTAAATGACTCTTCATATTCACAAGTGGGGCACTAAGAGCTGATGGTAAGCTCTGTGCACATGCGTAGGGCTTGGCAACTATGGGCTTCGGTTCAGTGATCTTCCTGGGCCATTTTCCTGGGAAACTTTGCATCTCAGTATCTTGAAGTCTTTTCTTTTGCATTGTTGGATGAGCTGCGGTGAAGCCTCTCACAGTCTCTCATGTGGAAGCTATAGTCCTTGCTACCATTATTCTGGAAACGAGATCAGGAAAATAGCTGGTGATCTCAACATTCAGAGTGTGAACATTTGTCTGACCTGACTTTACAGAACAGAAGACTGGAGATCGAGCTACTTCTTAAAAGGACTTTTAATCAGTCATTCTGCTAGTAGACCCACCTTTATTCCCACTTCCATAGGTCCCAAATGTCATCAATGCCTGAGCAAGTGGGCTGCTTTTTGCTGTCCCCATTGGGGGCTTATGATTCTGCTTTCTCAGCTCTGTCCCATCAGTTACCAAGCGTACGTTTGCTCTGCAGCTTCCAATCTTTTTGTTACTATCATTGCTCCTGTTTTCTTCATCCTGTAGGTTTTCGTGTCTTCTCCAAAATACCTCCTCTTCTGCTGTTTTACGAAGGTTTCAGGAGGGACTGGCCACTAACCCCTGGGTTCAACTCACCATCTTTGAATAAAGTTCCCCCTCCCCCCCACCCCCACTCAGTGTTCTGGGCTTTAGAACTTTTCTCTTCCTGTCCTCATCACAGTAACAGTCAAATACGCAAACCAAAACTAAACTGAAGCCCGTTCCAGGATCCTCTGTCGTTTTATTAACTTTAAAGTTGCTTTAACATCTAAAGAAAAATTCGCTTCTGCACTTCTCCACTTCTTTTAGATCACAACACAGCAATGAAGGAAAGAAGAGAGGTAGGACTTAACGTGGTTCTCCCCGCTCCCTGGAAAGCCCAGTAGATAGGCAGGTCCAAGAGCTCCTGAGATGTGGGAGGGATCTCGAGGCACATGCACTGCCCCCTGGTGGGCAAGCCGGTACTGCTTTTAGGGTTCTCCAAGCTTTCCAAGATGGTGATGTCTGAAGGGAAGTCCAGTTACTATTGCCAAAGGTGAGATATGAACTCGGACCAGAAGAGAAGAGGTGGATTTGAACTCAGACCAGAGGAGAAGAGGTGGAAAGATGTTCTAAATTTAAAGTTCTTTTTCATTTCATACCAATCAGTACGCCCATGCCAGCACCGTGTGTGGCCTCATAACTATCACTGGGGATTCCGCATTACTGAGGGAACAGCTAACTATTTCCCCCAACCTCTAGGATGTCATCACCCTGTGCAGAGGGAAAGTACAGGCTTTAAGAAAGAAGACATGTCATTCCACATGAAAGTCACCGCCGGTTATTTCACCCAAGACCTTCTACTGCTGTGCTCTCCGAATACGGTAGCCCCTAGCCAAGTGTGACTGTTCAAATTTCAATTGATTTAAATTAAAAATTCAGTTTTTCAGTCACTCTAGCCACATTTCAAGTGCTTAACAGCCCCATGTGGCTATCATAACGGACAGCACAGATAGAGAACATCTTTATCACTGCAGAAAGTTCTATTGGTTAGCTCTGGTCTAGAGCTCCTAATAGTGTCAGGAACTTTCTTTGATTCTTACAGACAGAATTAATCACAGCCTCATCTATGTTCCTACAAGTCTTTGTTCCCTCCCCTGCCACCCCCTTTAACCCAGTCTGGCTTGAAAAGCAGTTAGTTAAATAATAGGCCTGTCTCTCCCACTTGACCATAAGCTCATGAGGGCTGGGACCAAGCTTGTGTCATTTGCCATTATTCCCAGCACCTAGGGCAGAGACTAGCAAGCAGAAGTTCCTGAATAAATGTGAGTTGAATGAATGACTGAACTGTAAACTCCCTCAGGGCAGGAATGAAATGTTCTCATATTTGTATTCCCCATGGTCCCTTGAGCAAAGGGGACACCTCAGTAAATGTCTGTTGGATGGTTGCATGCTGTCATACCTGCCCCCCTTAGGATGAACCTTAGCATCACTAAGACAAAAAGCCAGATTACTGTGTCCCCCAAGCCCCCAAACTCACCAAGCTCCCCTTCCCCTCTGTCCTCACACATTATTATCTCCTGTGGCTTTGCTACATCCTACCCCATGTCTCTCTGCTTTGTAGCCCCCACCTTGCCTCCATGAGGCAGGTCTGATCATGCACTGCCCAACCCAGCACACACACGCATACACGCACACATGCAAACAAGTATGCACTCTGCTTGCCTTCGACATCCTTTCTCCTCCCTCCTCACACCTGGAAGAGTGGTCTCCAGACTGCGGTGTGCGCATCATCAGGAGCTGTCCACTATGATCCTCTGGAGCGCAGAGAAAAAAATGTTTGGACTTCTGGGATTTTTTTAAATCTCACTATTTAAAATTGCCTTATTCTGCCATATAGTTTAATATGTCAATAATATATTAGTGTAGCAATATATTTTTTTAATAAAATAAATACACATATTTGGAGTACGATCTAATTTATTTTTATCGATAGGAGTGTGTGCAAAAAAGGGCAACTGCCTTACCCTACCTCATGCCTGTCCATCTCCCTGTCTTGCACCTCAAGGGCCAGCAGGAGCCCCTCCTCCCTGCACGTTCCAGTCTACTCTGGCTGAGCAGATTTTTGGGGAACTGACATAGAGCCCTCACCAACCCCTGATGTCTTCCGTTTTTGAATTCTTATTGTACTTTCCAATAGCACTCTGTACTTGTTCTTGAATTCTTTGGATTGTTTTCAGTAACTAGCTTTGTCTTGCTAACCAAATGGCAAATTACATGAGCATCTTACACTTCTTTTGTATTGGAGATGCTCTTAGAGTGGAAGGGTGGAGAGAATACCCAGTCCAGTCCAATCACATGTTATATATAAGGAAACAGAGTCAGGGAGGTAAAGTGACCTGCTCAGGGACACCCGGGTACAGCCTGCCCCAATCATACATGGGGACCATGGATTTGGACAGAGGTAGCTCAACAAATGTGGGAAGAACTATGCGTCCAAGGGTCTCTGCCTCAACCCCATAAAAGTAGCCCAGAACGCCATGTTGTGTGTTTCCTGCCTGCCTTCGGCTTGCCAGGCTAGTGAGGAATAGCACCTCTGTGAGGCTTAAAGAAAGTCCACACACAGAGGAGGTATCAGCTGCTAACTTGACAAAAGATAAGAGCCAAGGTCATGACCTTCTAATGGCAAACCAGCCTATTAGTTTAGCATTATGTGTGTCCAACGTCAGAGCCAGGCCTGGTGGAGATCTGATTTTTTATTATTCAGGAAGCCCCTTACTTGAAAATGAGAGAAACCTCTAGCAACTGCTGGAAATCCCTTCTTTTAAAATAATAAGAAGAATCTTCACCTAAGGAACTTGGCTCCCTGCTCTTTCACAATTCCGCTGTGCCCTTAAGCTGGCTGAGCAGCAGAGCAGGCAAATGATTCGAACCTGTGGGCTTTAAAAAAAAAAAAAGATGCCAATCAAATGTAAATGATGATCCCATTAAATAATGATTTTCATTCAAACTCAACAAAACAAATTTCTCAGACTTTGTGATTAGCCCTGTGTCCAACTTTTGCTCTTATTTTTTTTTAACACTTAATTTGTGATATTCTGCGATCATTTTTAGGTTTGGGGGTTGGATTTTTTTTTTTTTTTTTTTGTGAAGTACTGACCAAAAAAATCTTGCTGCATTCAGTCTCCTGAGAATGTTGGGTCGAGTTTTTTGATCCCTGTGGCTCATTGATTTGCGGGCTGATGTAGTGCGAGGGGTCCTTATTAGTGGCGTCTGTCCCTGCTGTAATGTTTTTGTTATTTTTCCTCATTTGTTCACTCTGACATCATGTCATTACAGAATGGTGCTGTTCAGGCCCTGCCTGGGCTGTTCGTTAGCGTGTGTTTAATGAGCAGCTTAATTGAGCTGTCTAGTAGGCCACCTGTCGCCCTCCGGACTTATTAACATACTAATGGCCTGACATTGTATTCTCTGACAGGCAACAGGGCTTACTGATTTGATGTCTGGACATGAGGATTTTATGCAGGAATGAGAGCAGGCATTGGGAAGGAGGTTTAAAAAACGCAAATTAACTCTTTGGTATCTCTGTGTTTATGGCTCTCTTGCAGAAAAAAAAAAAAAAAGTTCAACCCATGGCCGGCCCCGAGAGCATGTGCTGGGGAGGAAGGCTTGCCCCCGTTGTGGTTCTCCGAGAGAAAATATGCTCCGCATGAGAAGAGCAGGCTTCGTTTAGGTTACAGTATTATTGTCGGGAACTACTTCAAAGGGGAGATCTGCAACCCCCGGGGAAAGTTTGGTGCCTAGACGGTTCTCTGCTGGGGCCGAGCAGCGACGCTCTGTCTGAGGGGTATGAGTGTGGTCTGCTGCCCCTGCCTTTTAAATCTGGCTGAGGACAGGATCGGGGACACTGGCTCCAGGGGAGGGCCTTGGAGAGATGGCCGGAGTTCACATAGACGCGCCGGCCGAGGACACTTGTTCTGTTTGTGTTTTACTTCGGTGTGGTTGCCTCTTTCCCCCTGGCTCCTTTGCAGAGGCTGGAGGAAGACCTTCTGTCCTGGGAAGTTTCTGGAGAGTGAGTCCAGAGAGCGGGACAGCACTCCCTCAGGGGCTGGATGTGGCTCTTCCGTCCCCTCATCTTTTCTCCTTAGCCTTCCTCCTTCAATGCCTGCGCACAGAACGACCATGCACAGAGGCGCAGGGGCATAAAGAACCTCCTTTAAGATTTCAGGAAAGGGTCATGACTTTTAGGAAAGGGCTGGGCAGAGTGTGCCAAGTCCCCGAAGCAGCTTGGAGGTGGGGTGGGCGCCCTGGTGGGAAAGCCCTGTCTAGGGGCTGGGCTTGGCCGCTGCAACCCCCAGGCCGAGCTTCCAGACAAGTCAGCAGGAGAGCTATAGAAGGCTGGCTCTGCCGAGAGTGCCAGAAAGTGTTCTGGGTGTGGCTGGCTGGAAGCAGCATTCCAGGACTTGGCGTGTTGAACCTGCAGCCTTCAGACCTTCTTTATAGGAGGTCATGAGTGGTCCCCCCGTCCTGGGTTCTGAGCACAGGAATGCTGTCTTGCTAGTACCCAGCCAATGAAGGGGGGAGGAAGAGGGAGCAGGGGGAGGAGGAGGGAGGGGAAGAAGAGCAGAAACCCACATACTCTATCTGTGATGATGATGTTAGCCTTAATTTTTATTTCTTTTTTTTTTTTTTTAAGATTTTATTTATTTGACAGAGAGAGGGAGAGAGAGAACACAAGCAGGGGGAGCAGCAGAGGGAGAGGGGGAAGCAGGCTTCCTGCGGAGCAGGGAGCCTGATGCGGGGCTCGATCCCAGGACCCTGGGATCATGACCTGAGCCGAAGGCAGACGCTTAACTGACTGAGCCACCCAGGCGCCCCTTAATTTTTATTTCTTAAGCCAAGCCTTTTATAAACATGATTTCATTTAAGTTTTCTATCCCAGAGTTTCTCAACTTTAGCACAATTGATGCTTTAAGCCAGATCGTTCTTTGTTGTGGGGGACTGTCCTGTGCATTGCAGAAAGTTGGGGTGCCTCCCTAAACTCCACCCACCAGATGCCAGTAACGAACCCCAACCTGACTGTGACCATCAAAAATGTCTCTAGACAGGGGCGCCTGGGTGGCTCAGTTAAGCATCTGCCTTCAGCTCAGGTCATGATCCCAGCATCCTGGGATTGAGTCCCACATCAGGCTCCTTGCTCAGTGGGGAACCTACTTCTCCCTCTGCCTGCCATTCCCCCTGCTTGTGCTCGAGCTCTCTCTCTCTCTCTGATAAATAAATAATATCTTTTGAAAAAAATGTCTCTAGACAGAGGATCATAGGGGAAGGGAAGGAAAAATAAAATAAGATAAAAGCAGAGAGGGAGGCAAACCATAAGAGACTCTTAACTCTAGGAAACAAACTGAGGGTTGCTGGAGGGACGGGGGGTGGGGGATGGGGTAAGTGGGGGATGGGCATTGAGGGCACATGATGGAATGAGCACTGGGTGTTATGTGCAACTGATGAATCACTAAATTCTACCTCTGAAACTGAAAGTAATACACTATACATTAACTAAATAAAAATTTAAATTAAAAAAAAAATGTCTCTAGACATTGCCAAATGTCACCAGCGGGGGGAAGTTGCCCCCAATTCAGAAACACTGCTCTAGAGGTAGGTATATTGCCTTCAGTTGGTAGACGGAACCAAAAACTCAGAGTGTAAAGGACAGGGGGACTCACTCATAGCTAATACACAAGAGGCAGAGCTGGGTTCAGACCCAAGTCTGTTGGATCTCATATCCCGGATCCCTTCTTTGCACAACCCTCCCTGTGCATGATGGTGGTGGATTTAGTTGTGACCAGAGATGGGTCAGCTGTCTGCGTCCAGTGCTGACCATTGCAGAGCTAGTACAGATGAGTTATTTTGCTAAGGATTTCATACATTATCTTTTAAAATCTTCTCCATATCCCTTTGAGGTAGGTACCATAATTCTTCTGTTTTAAAAGATGAGGACACTGAGACTCAGAGGAATTAAAGTAACATATCCAAGGTCAAGGTCACACAGCCAGTAGGGGCGAGAGTCTCATCTAGGTCTCCCTGGCTTCAAAGAACATGTGTTTTCTGCTAGAGCATCCAGAATCTCAGTCATCTGCACCTAGGGGCCCCATCCTTATGATCCATTCGCCTATCTTGCCAAAAAGAAGGGGCATTTCCTCCCTTTATTTCACTGACTGACCAGGGTGCTATGCCCGGTACGTTCCCCAGAGACACAGGTGATGGTTCATTTTATGTGTTACCTTGACTGGCCCAGGGCAACTAGATATTTGATCAAAATTATTCTTGGTCTGGGGCACCTGGGTGGTGCAGTTGGTTAGGCGTCCAACTCAATTTCGGCTCAGGTCATGATCTCAAGGTCATGAGATCCAGCCCCACATTGGGCTCAGCGTGCTGAGTCAACTTGAGATTCTCTCTCTCCCTCTGCCCCTCCCCCCACACGTATACGTACACACTCTCTCTCTCCCTCTTTTTTTCTCAAACAAATAAATCTTAAATTTTTTAAAAATTATTCTTGGTATGTCTGTGAGGGTATTTCTGGATGAGCTTAACATTTGAATCAGTAGACTCAGCAAAGCAGACTGATGTTTCTAATGTGGGTGAGCTGCATCCAATTAGCTGAGGGTCTGAATAGAACAAAATGCTGAGCCTCCTCCAAGTAAGAGAGAATTCCTCCTGCCGGATGGCCTTTGAACTGGGACATTGGCTTTTTCCAGCCTTTGGACTTGAACTGAAACATCAAATCTCCCCAGGTCTCAAGCCTGCTGGCCTTCAGACTAGAGCTACACCGTCAGCTCTCCTGGGCCTCCAGCTTACCAGCCCATCCTGCAGATCTTGATAGCTGTCAGCCTCCGTAATCACATGAGTTAATTCCTTATAGTAAATCTCTTTATATACATATAGATACTCACATACATATATACATATACATCCTGTTGGTTCTGTCTCTGAAGAACCCTGACTAATATAGCATTTTGGTTAGATTTTAGACATGGTAACTTTTTATATCCCATATTTTCAACATTTGTTTCATTTTGTTTTAGGACTGACTTGTAACCAGCATCTAGCTGTTTTTTAAAAATGCAATTTGAGACTAATGATGTCAAACACCTCATAATGTTGTCTCTTCAGACAACTTATCCCTCTGTGCTATGCTCTGGGTGAATTCCTCCATAATGATCTTCCAGTTCATCAATTCTCTCTTTAGCCATCCGATCTAGTTTCTCTTACCCTATTAAGCTTTCTAAATTTCAGTGATAAGCTGCTTTATCTCGAGGATTTCTAAATGGTTCTTTTTCATACCCATCTGTTCATTTTCTATTTCTGCCTGGCTCAAGTCCTTAATTTTTTATCTTTTTCATCTTTGTTACCTCTTCCTTTAACTCTTAGAAGATATTCAGCATAGTCATTAAAAAAATCTTTTTCAGATTGCACTATTACTTTTATTTTCTTTAAAGTGATTTCATTTCCTGACTTGATTTTGTTGATTTGGTGTGAGCTTGTCAAGAATTAGTTTATTTTTGTTTCGTTTCATTTTGTTGTAGCTGCGGGGGTTCTATACTCACCGTTCCTTTTCCAGGGTGGGGCGGTGGGTCGTTGTTTTCACCTGCCCCCTATGATCGCCTGTTCAGAACCACATCCTCTGGTGGGTTTTCAGAGTGTTCATCCTAAGGAGATAACTGGGGATACTATAGTTGCTGTCACTGAGCCATTTGGTAAAATGCCCAGATCCTGGCTGCAAAGCTTTGCTTTTCCTCTTTTTAATAGGTGTGCATCTGCAATCTAGGCAGTGGTGGATAGAAGCATGTTTTATCCTCTCTATGAGGGGGAGCTACACCTCATCCCTGGCTCCATCCCCCGCTTTGCATGATTGGGAGTTTCAACCAATAAGCTCCCTGCCTCCTCTAACTGCTTCCAGCGAGCTGGTAGCTCTTCAATCTTGTCTTCTGTTTTGTGTTTCTGGATCCTGGAGATGTTATCTCTTTTGAGCATGGCAATTAAAAAAAAAATCTATCATGACTCTGTGTTGGTGCCAACGGAAGCCTCAAAGCAGGAATCTTGATGGAGTTGAACATCCCCTGCTGTGTAAGCATCTTATCACCATTTTACAATATCATATCAAAACTCTCCCTACAGGGAAGAGTTCTCTGCTTGTGATCTTGGCTTACAAAATGCTCAAAAGTGTTGGCTGAGTCAGCCTGCTTGGGTTCAAATCCCAGATCTGCTGCTTGTCAGTTGTGGAAACTATGGCCAAGTTGTCTAAGGCTTTAAGCCTTATTTTCCTCACTGTGAGATGTATTAGTAGTATAACATCCTAAGGTTGTTATGAGGATTAAATAAAATAAGCCAAGCAAAGCACTTCCCACGGATTCTGGCACATTGTCAGCCCTCAGTAAATGTCTGCTCTTATTATGGCAGTTATTACTGCTTGATTTGAATCAAATATCCAACTTCAGAGAATTATTATTTTTCAAAAGTTTCCAGTGGCCTGAATGGCAGAAGAGAGAAATGCCAAGAAATGTTTTAACCGCTAAAATTTTTAAGGCACTTTGATATCTGTTATCCATAGTCCCACAATAAATCTGTGCTTTGTTTTTCCCATTTTATAGTTGAGAAAATTGAACTGTAGGATTAGGGAACACTATTTTTTTTTTTTTTAATTACTGCATGCTTTTGACTAACAGGAGGCACATGAATGAAAAGTCACACTCAGCAGACACTCTCGGGAGCACCAGCCATACCACCATTTTTTGGAAAGAGATTAGGAAGCAGCCTCAAGGAAACCCTTGGTTTCTCCCTGGAAAGTGGTACTCCCCATTTTCCAGATCTGTCAGTGTGCTATGCCGTTGGTGGTCCTGGATGCCTGAGATTACACCTGGATATGTACTCCATCTTTTATGCTGGGAAACTGAGAGGATGCCTGCTTCCTCCTCCACATCCACTGCATGTCTCCTCTACTCTGCTCTGGGCCCCGCACCCGCATTGGTTACATCCACAGGCTCCCCTGCCCTCAGGCTCCTGGCTGGTTTGGCCAATAGGCAGGGTGACCAGCCTTTGAGAAAGTCAACCTGGGACACAGCCATATAAGACTGAAGAGTAATCACCACCCATAGCAACACAACTTATACTCAGATACATGTGTGTTATTCCTTTAACATGAAAACATGAAAAATAGGGACGCTGGGTGGCTCATTTGGTTGAGCAGCAGACTCTTGATTTCAGCTCAGGTCATAATCTCAGGGTCATAAGATCGAGACCTGCATTGGGCTCCATGCTCAGCAGAGTCTGCTTGAGGATTCTCTCTCTCCCTCTCCCTCTGCCTCCTATCCTGCTCATGTTCTCTCTCTCTCTCAAATAAATAAACAAATCTTTAAAAAAATAAGGAAATATGAAAATAAAGAAAATATGAAAAATAAAAAGGTACATCAAAGGGAATACAATCAACAATATTATAGTAGCATCGTATGGTGACAGATGGTAGCTATGCTTGCTGAGAGCACAGTGTAACGTATAGACTTGTTGAATCACCATGGTGTACACCTGAAACTAATGTAACATTGTGTGTCAACTGTACTTCAATTGAAAAAAAGAGAAAAGGGGAAAATTATGAAAAATAAATAGCTAAAATTATATATTATTCTATATTACTCACTTTCCTGTTACATAAATGCTATTATTTAAACAAAACAGCAGTAGGACTAGGAATTAGTAGTAATTAGTAGCAGGACTAATTAAACAATTAACATATGTGAGAAAATATAACAATACTTTGATCATGTTTCTTTCTGTCCTCTAACACAGCAATTTATTTTAACTCCTTATTGGATATTTAAATTTTGTAGGCTATATCAAGATACATGACTGCAAGACCTTTAGGAGGAAAATATAAACACAGTAGAGCTACTTCAGTATTTATATTTAATAAAATGTGGCAATGATATGTTTCTTTCTGCCCAGTGATACAGTAGGCATATTTTTACTCTTTCTGTTTCCTCCTCTGCTAGTATTTCTCTGAATTGCCTGCAGCTTTTAGGACATCCTTCTTTTTTTTTTTTTTGTATGTGGTGACAAAGCTGAACATAGTCAAAAGAAGATTCACTTTTAACTTACAGCTCTTCTCTTAAAAAATATATATATATTTTATTTATTTATTTGAGACAGAGAGAGAGAGCGTGCATGCGTGCATGCACAAGTGGTAGGGGGGCAGAGGGAGAGGGAGAAGCAGACCCTCCCCTTCCCCGCTGAGCAGAGAGCCCGACTTGGGGCTCGATCCCAGGACCCTGAGATCATGACCTGAGCTGAAGGCAGATGCTTAACAGACTGAGCCACCCAGGCGCCCTGTTACAGCTCTTCTCTTATGAGGCCTACATCAGTCCAAGCTGATGACATTGAGCTGACTATCTTCTCAACAAAAACATTTATTTGGAGGGGCGCCTGGGTGGCTCAGTCGGTTAAGCGTCTGCCTTCGGCTCAGGTCATGGTCCCAGGGTCCTGGGATCGAGCCCCGCATCGGGCTCCCTGTTCGGCGGGAAGCCTGCTTCTCCTTCTCCCTCTCCCACTCCCCCTGCTTGTGTTCCCTCTCTCGCTGTGTCTCTCTCTGTCAAATAAATCAATAAAATCTTTAAAAAAAAAAAACAAAAAAAAACATTTATTTGGAAAGCTTCCTTACTGGCTGTGGAGGTTAATTTTATATCTTGGCTGGGCGGTGGGGCCCAGTTGTCTGGTCAACCAGCAGTCTAGATGTTGCTCTGAAGCTATGTTCTAGATGTGATTAACACTTATAATCTGTAGGCTTTGAGTGAAGCAGATGACCTTCTATAATGTAGGTGGGCCTCATCCAATCAGTTGAAGGTCCTAAGAGCCAAGACTGAGGTTTCAGAGGAAGAAGGGACCCTCCTCAAGACTGCAACATGGAAACTCTGCCTGAGTTTTCAGCCTGTGGGCCTGCCTCATGAATTTTGGACTCAAGACTGCAACATCATTCTTATCTGAGTTTCCAGGCTGCCAGCCCACCCTACAAATTTCAGATTTGCCACAATCATGTGAGCCAATTCCTTAAAATCTTGTGTCTGTCTCTCTATATATCTCTGTCTCTCCTCTGTTTCTATAGAGAGACCTGATTAATAAACTATCAATGGTAAGTTTTTAGACTTGCAAGAATTTATTTCCAGCTCTCCAAAACTGCTCATCCACTTAGTATCCACAGGCTTATTTGGGTAGGCCAGTTATTTCTCACTCAGGACCTTTGCAACTATAAACTCATTATGTGGGTACCCACGTCTGAGATGCCCATTATTTTATGTACCCTGATGCACACTAGACAGCACAAGTTAAACCTCTCCTTCTCAGGGATAATAGTTTAAAGCACAGAAATAGTTTTAACTTAGGAAATTTTAAGTTAGAGTACAAGTTACAGATATAGAGTATAAGTTACAGATTCAGTAAAAAAAAAAAGAGAGAAAGAAAGAAAGAAAAAGAAAATCTTGTTGCCCTTTTCTAGAGATTTTTTTTAAAGAGATTTTTTTTAAAAGATTTTATTTATTTGAAAGAGAGAGAGAGAGTGAGCATGAGTAGGGGGGCAGAGGGAGAGGGAGAAGCGACTTGCTGCTGAGCAGGGAGCCCAATGTGGGACTCAATCCCAGGACGCTGGGATCATGATCTGAGCCGAAGGCAGATGCTTAACTGACTGAGCCCTCAGGAGCCCCTTTTCTAGAGATTTTTATTTTTTTAAGAGATTTTTAGAAAAGATTTCATTTATTTGAAAGAAAGAGAGAGAGAGAGTGAGAATGAGTAGGGGGGCAGAGGGAGAGGGAGAAGCAGGCACCTCTTTTCTAGTGATTTTTTTAAAGTTTTGAAAAGTCTTATTAAAAAACCAAGTTTTTTGGTACCTGGGTGGCTCAGTCATTAAGCATCTGCATTCAGCTCAGGTGATGATCCCAGGGTCCTGGGATCGAGCCCCGCATTGGGCTCCCTGCTCAGCGGGAAGCCTGCTTCTCCCTCTCCCACTCCCCCTACTTGTGTTCCCTCTCTCGCTGTCTCTCTCTCTCTGTCAAAAAATAAATAAAATCTTTAAAAAAAAAAAACCCAAGTTTTTAAAAAATATGAGCTTTGGTCACAACCCCCACATAACCTTGAACACCTCAAGGATAGTCAGTTCATCCTTTGCTCGGCTCCTCGTGGCCCCTTCAAAGACCATTGGACAGTTTTGGTTGAAGTCTTATTCATTGTTTTGCTCTCAGCCTTTTCTCCATTCTCATCCTTAATGTCTTTCCAAATTAAAGAAGCACATTCTTCTTGTCCCAAACTTTGAATATAGGATTTTGCAATAAGCCAGCCTCCGTCCCATGGTGGGCAATAGTGACAGCCACGTTGCAGGCATGGGGCCCCGTGGGCTGTCTCATATCAAGGAGGGAAGTCTCAGGAAGTGCTTCTCCATGTTTTGAGGAAACAAGAAGATGACTGTGAACTTTCATTACAAAAGCATCAATATCCCCAATAGGAAAATCACATCCCTGAAATGCAGGACAATTAGCAGGGAAGATCTTTTCCTTTTCTTTGGTAAGAAGGTTGCAGACCAAGAGGGACTCTTGCTGAAATGTACATTTGCCCCATCAGCCAAATGTGCCGCTAGATCAACAAAGTCCAGTATTTATTTGGACAAGGGACTAACAATCTATATTTTCTGCAGTTTCATAAAATGCTTCATGGAATTCAAGAAGATGATCTGAAACTCCGTTTTGTGAAATTTAAGTACCTAAGAGCCAGGGAGAACATTTTTTGGTTTGCTATGATTTGGCGCATCATTTGGCATACTGTAGAAAGCATGAGTGTTGGTAAGAGATGGGAAAAAAAATCAGCTTTACCCTGTAAGAGACCAACATACCCCTTACCAAAATTTTTCCCTTTTGTTTGCCTATATTTTTTGGCGGGGGGTTGTAGTGTGGCAATGGGCTAATGCCCAAATACCACATCGCTCAATGTTTCTGGCTTAATAGAAGAGTGGAAGGCTGCTGAAGGCTGGGGGACAGGGCTAGCTGAGAGATGACGCACTGGAGTTTACAGTACTCTCTGCACCTGTCCCGCACACCTTCAAAGGGAGCCACTAAATGGGGCCGTCTTCCCCTTAGCCAGAAGGCACTGGGCTGGGAAGCAAGGCGGCGGAGATGAGAGTATCCCTCCCACCGTTATACAATGTAACCCTCTGAAAGGGCGTTTGCCTCCCATCCCTCTCATCCCGGAATTGGAGGGTTCGGAGTTTCTCAGTGCCTGTCATGGTCAGTTTGATGTGTCGGCTTGGCCAGGCTCTACCCCCATTATTTAATCAAACACAAACCTAGGTGTTGCTGTGTGTTCTGTGGATATGATGAACATCTATAGTCAGTGCACTTCAAACAGAAGACGATCCTCAGTAATCTGGGTGGGCCTGATCCAATCAATTGAAAGGTCTTAAGGGCCCAGCTGAGGTTTCCCTGCAGGAGAAGAGACTCCCCTGGGAACGGCAGCTTTAGCTTCTGTCCAAGAGTTCCAGCCTGCCCTTCCTACTGGTCTGCCCTGTGGGGCTCACACTCACCCAGTCGGCCTCCACACTCAGGCAGCCGATTCCTTGCAATAAATCTCTTCATGTTACAGCCTACTTGCTCTGTTTTTCTGGTGGGATTCTGACTGATACAGCATCCAAGGGGGAAATGATTCCTCCCGGGAGCCAAGGCATGGCTGTTTTTAGAGATCATCATGCTGCCTAATCGATAGTGAAGGGGATCACTGTGTTGACCAGGGTGATTGATTCCAATGACCATGGGGCAGATCACCTAGTGGGGGATGCAGTTGCATGTGCGGTCCCAGGACATTCACTAGGATACTTCCTAGTACTTCCTTGTCCAATAGTCCCGGACAATGGAAAGAGAATCACCAAGGACTCAGATCCTTCGAGAATGAAGGCTCAGGTGATCCTTCTAAGTAAAGAACTCAACCTTGCTGAAGTTGGCAGAAGATAAGGGGGGAACACAGAAGGATGAGGGCAGAAGGCAGCTATGGGTATCTCCTTGGATTCGTGACCTGCTACAATCAGGAACCATGTCAGTTATCTAAATTAATCACTCCCTGCCTTTCTTTTCCTCATCACCTACATGAAGAGCACTGGTGGTAGCTAATGGTGGGAGTTGTTGACGGATTGTTAACATTTTGCTGCATTTCCTTGAACATCTGTTTCTCTCTTCTCTCTCTCCCTCGATCTCTCCCTCTCCTTCTCCTTCTCCCTGCTTCTATCACCTGACATTCACCTTCCCCACATTTTTTGTCCTAAACAGTTTAAGTTAGCTGCAGACATTAACGCCTTTGCCCACAAACACATCACTGTGTATTTCCCAAGAACATGGAGATTCTCTGACATAAACACAGTAGCTGTCAAATTAAAAAAAAAAAATTCACATTGATATAACACTATTATCTATCTAATATATAGTCCATATTTAAGTTTTGCCAATCATCCCAAGAATGTTCTTTATGGAAATTATCCCCCAACCCAAACTCCAGTCCTAATCATGTATTGCATTTGGCTGCCATGTGTCCTTTGTGTCTGTTAATCTGGTAAATTTCCTCAGTCTTTCTGTAGCTTTCATGACACTGACGTTTTTAAAGAGTGCTGCGCCATAACTTGGGTCAGGCTCTGCATTTTTGGCACAAGCACGATGTAAGTGATGGGTGTCCTCCTCAGTGCATCATGTTGGGGGACACATGACATCAGTTTGCTATATAAACAAATTTTTAAATTAATAAATTAAATTAATTTTTAAATTAATAATATACCAAAACTATTGCAGTACTTTTTCTTACATTTTTTAAAAATTTGAATATAATTGACACACAATGTTACATTAGTTGCAGGTGTTCAACATCTCTGTAGGTTCTGTTGGCTCGCAAGTGTAGCTACCACCTGTCACCATATAATGCTATTATAGTAACATGGACTCTATTCCTTAGGCTGGGCCTTTTATTCCCGTGACTTATTCATCCCATAACTGGAAGCCTGTACCATCCAGCGTAGTGTATACTTTAAATGGGTGTATTGTATGGCATGTGAATTATATCTCAATAAAGCTGTTTAAAAGACACGCCCACACACAGTCACAGCTCCTGTCAATTTTTCAAACACAGTGCAGCCATTATCGGCCACCGTAGCCCATGCAGCTTCCCAGGAAGGCTGCCTTGAAGCAATCCCTGCTCGTGCTTTCATGTCCCTTGATGGATCCAACAATTTGAGGTGAAACTCCCCCCCATTCATCACATCATCTCATTTCACAGAAGAGTAAGAATGGGTATGTGATAAGAGTCAGGTCAGCTGCTGTCTGCTCAGCATGACCACAGAGCCTTTGCACAGCCCTGGGAAGTGTTTGTCTGCAGGTAAATCAGTGATGAAAGAGAAATAGAAACAGTCCTCCCTTCAATCTTTAAAAAATTAAATTAGTGTGTTTTCCTTACTTAAAATACAGAAACAACCACAGTGAGATACAACCTCATACTCATTGGGATAGCTATTATCAAAAAAAAAAGCAGAGAACAACCAGTGTTGGTGAGAATGTGGAGAGATTGGAAGCCTTGTGTATTGTTGGCAGGAATGTAAAATGGTGGAAAACAATCTGGTGGTTCTCAAAAAAATTAAACCTAGAATTGCCATATGATCCAGTAATTCTATTTCTAGATATATACCCAAAAGAATTGAAAGCAGAGACTCAAACAAATAGTGATACACCAACATTCATAGCAGTATTTTTCACAATAGCGAAAAGACTGAAACAACCCAAATGCCCATTAATGGATAAAGGGATAAATAAAATGTAGTATATACTTATAGTAGAATATTATACAGTCTTAAAAAGGAAGGAAATTCTGACAGACGCTACAACATATACGTACCTTAAAGACATTATGTTAAATAAAATGTGTTAAACACAAAAAGACAAGTACTATATTACCCCATTTATATGAGGTACCTAGAATAGTCAAATTCGTTGAGACAAAGTAGAATAGAGATTACCAGAGGCTTGAGAGAGGGGGAAGGGAGAGTTATTATTTAATGGGTACAGAGTTTCAATCTAAGAAGAGGAAAATTCTCGAGATGGATGGTGGTGTTGGTTGCACAACAATGTGAATATGCTTATTGTTACTTAATCGTACATTTTAAAATGGCGAATTTTTGTTATACACAGCTTACTGCAATAAAAATGTAGAAATACACAAAAAATTAAAGATTTCCAATATTTCTCTACCCAAAGTCAGTTGCTAATAGCAGCAATCGGAATCATTGCAAACTGGTTCTGGGGACATGGGTTAGATTAAGCCATGGTTGATAAAAATTGAGTTCCAAAGGTAAATATATCAAATTTGTATCTTAGGCATTGTTTTAGTTCATCCACACACTTATTTCTTCATTTGTCGGTGACACTGATTTCGGTTGTTAGAAACACAGAAAGGGGATATGGGTTGTTCAGTGTTCGAAGGCAAGTAAGATATGGTCCTTCCTCCTGGGACTTGTAATCTATTGGAAAATATGAGACCTTGACGAACAACTTGACCACAGGGGAAGAGTAATGACCTTGATATATAAGAGAGGTAGAAAATTTATAGGAAGGGAGCCCCCTTATACCACGTATCATGGGAAGCATCGTGGAGGAGCCAATGTTTGAACTGGTCCTTGGAATGTGAGAAGGGGAAAGATTCTCAGGCAGGAAGACTCTCATGTCTTGAGCAAAGCCTGGGAATTAGGGAGTTGAGTCTGTTTTCAGGAGTTTGACCAGAGGATACAGTAAGTGTCACACTGTAAGAATAAAGAGAGATCAAACTAGGGAAGACAACATGAATTTAATAGAATCCTAGGAGATACGACATGATCTCACTTGTGCATTAGTAAATTTAATCTGACTTCCAAGACTGTGTACATGTTGGTCTGAGGAGGGTAGGTTTTAAAATATAGGGTTTAGTAATAGTCTGTAAGGATGGGCATTTTATAAAAAAGACATTGTTCATTTTCTAAAAATCAGTTTAAAATTTATGTTTTATTTCTAAGACCATGTGCCCTCAGTGCAGAACATTAGTCTGAGTGATACACCACTACCACCTGTTGGCAGTATCTCTAATTGCAGGCAAAATACTGTGTGTGTGTGTGTGTGTGTGTGTGTGTGTGTGTGTACGTGTGTGCACACGCACGTGTGGTGTTGGAGGGTATGTGAAGGGTGACGAGAAATATTCCAATAGTGAATTTACAAACCAAAACACTTAATATAACAACAGATCAGCACAGGGGATTTTTTATTTTGACAAGGGAAATTAAAATTGCAATACCATCACAACTGACCATGAGTGGAAACAGAGCTGGAGCGGAATGTATTAATTCTTGACTACAAAAAGTGCTTTTTAACTTTGTGAGGAGCAAGGGAGGAAATGCACAGGTCCCCTTATAATGAGACATGTAGCTCCTTCTGGGCTAACTTCACTCCAAGTCGCACCTGCAAATAATGGAAATAAAAATTGGCAAGAGAGACTGTCTATCCCCTTGCTGGATATCACTTGTTGGAAATTGGCATCCTTTCCATCCATTAAAAGAGATAGCCAGCTGTCCTAACATTCATATTTTTATGGTTCCAGTTTAGAAGAGGCACCAGGCACATATTTGCCCAGCTCTACAATATTCTCCAGCCTCTCTTGCAGTTAATTGTGGCTGTTCTAACGGGACACAAACAGAAATGATGTTGCCGCTTCCAGGCCCACCCACAAAAACTTTTCACACATGTTCCTCCATGCTGTGTCCTTCTTCAAGCTGACCAAGATGATGAACACCAGGACAACCTTGGAAGCCCCATGTTGAACACGGCAAAGCCATCAACAGCTGGAGTCCCCACGTGACTGTATGGAGCAGGGTTGCCACTGACCTGCCCCCTGCCCCAGACAACCACCTGAATAATAAACATTTTGGCCTTTTAAAAGATTTTATTTATTTATTTGAGAGAGAGAGAGAGAGAGAACAAAGGGGTGGAGAGGGACAAGCAGACTCCACACCCAGCGCAGAGCCCAACACAGAGCTCAATCCCACAACCCCAAGTGGGGAGTCCATTTGTTACCATAGTTCAGACTACCCCCCCATCCTCTTTCGATGCTCCCACATATCCAGAAACTGGAAGTCTTAAACTGCATTTCCCAGACTCTGCCCCTCAAGGGAGCTAGATGCAAGTAGGTCTTGACAATCAGATGCACTTGTGCACGATTTGCAAGTCAGAGGTGAGGCACGCTGTTCTTGCTATGGAGAAGGTGTCCAATGGGTAAGGTCTACCAGACGCAGGCATTGAGCTAGCCAGATTTCCTGTTCCGCTCTGGCATTGGCTTTGAAAACCAGCGTGTTCTGGTGGTGATGGAGATTTCCTCCCCTCTGGATACAGCTGCTGTGATGTGACCTGGATGCCTAGGGAATGCCTTCTGCCTTCCATTTCTCTATCCCTTCTACACTAATGGAAACACAGTTCCCTATATTAAATACCTTTCTGCATTTCAGTGTCCTACACTGATACTGGCCCCACTCCAGGGGGAGAGTAACATTTCTCATCTTTCTAAACAAATTCACTGTAATCACAATAATTCAGCCTTTTACTTTATTTGCCTTTCTCAGAGACACATCATCTTCCCATACATCTCCCTGGTTCAAACATTTGTCTCAGTAGTTAGTCAATATTGTCCTCTGAGCCTTAGTTACCACATCTGTAAAATGGGAAGAATAATTCCTGACCTACAGGGTTGTTCCAAAGATAAAATGAGACAATATTGGATGGAAAAACCATCTGACAGATTGGCTCATGACATATTAGATCCCTGACAAATGGATTAAGTATTATTTCCATGACTTGGTAGGGGAAGAAGAAACTGCAATCCTTGGCCTATTATTTGAAAGAAATTTATTTTTAGATGTATCACTATAAATGCCATATCTTTGTATATATTTTTCAAAATATATGTACTGGAACCCATATTAAGATCTAGACATCCCAAGTTAGAGGTTGCCTGCTTAAATGTGAAGTTTAAGTCATGACTCGAGTGTGGCCCTAATAACGTAAAACACCTTGAATCATTCAATACTTATTTTCTAAAAGTAATTCATTTTGCTGTGACCACCAATGACCAACTGAAAGACTTTTTAAAGTCAAGATAAAGTGTCTGTGCCCAAGCCCTCCCTCTGATCAGCAGCTACTCTCTCATTAACTCTTGTGGCCCCGCTGGTTCTTGCTCTCATTTGTGCTGCGTGAAGGGCCCCTGACAGCCTCCTTCCCACTCTGTTCAAACAAACAATAGCCTGTGGAACAAAGAAGGAAATTTGTAGCAAGTGAAAGTTTAGTTTTAATGATGCAGCGTTGTTTTTAAACTTGAAATATATAAACAACTCCAAGCCCCTTTAATTTCTCATTTCTCACAATTATCCATTACGGTTTACCAAATCCCTTACTTTGAATCACAGAATCTTTGAAAGAAATTCAGAAACTAACCTTTTGCACATACGTAGCTTATTAGCAACAGGAAAAATTGCTTTTCTCTCTGACTGTGAGTTTTTCCCCCCTCCAGAACATAAAATGTAGGATGGAGAGGCAGTGGGCAGATAAACTTTCATATTTCCTCGGGGAAAGAAAATCTAGGCTAGAGAGGGTAAAAAAAAGCATAAGCTTGGTCATTTGTGTCCCCATGTAGCAAAGGAGCTATTGGGCACTGATGAGTTGCTCAGATCAATACACCCAAGGCTGTTGCAAGTTCTCTTCATGCCCTGCAATCCTTGAATCAGGACATTTAATTGGTGTATAAAAAGTCACCTTAACAAGGTTCACCATCCCTTTTCCTGGAAATCTTCATGATGAAGGATTTGTGCAAACTTTTCTAAACAAACATGATCTCGTCAATGTTCAGCTATAGAGAAAGAAGAAATGTCAACTTTCACATTCATGGTCATTCCCACCCTTTGAGATCTCCTTCCCACCAATATCCACAGGTGGCACTGAGGATGGAGGGACCAGATATGAACCAGTGGGGGCCATAACAGGTGTATTAGTCAGGCTCAGTTACGCAAGCTGCTGGGTCAAAGGGTAGATACACTTGCTAATTTATTAACTATTGCCCAACTGCCCTCTAGAGGTGTACCCATTTGCATTCCCACCAGCCTTAGCTAAGGACACCTTGTTTCCTCCCAGCCTGCCAAGCAGAATGTGCTACCAAATTGATGGACTTTTTTTTCAATCTGCTAAATGAAAAACAGCTGATACCAAAGTTTCTGAAAATCTAGTGTATCATCAGGATAGTTCTTCTTTTTTTAAAATTTTTTTTACTGTGATAAAATACACATAATGTAAAAGTTACTGTTTTAATTATTTTTAAGTGTGAAATTCAGTGGCATTCACAGTGTTGTTCACCCATCACTACCACCCACCTCCAGAACTATTTCATCATCCCAAACTGAAACGTTAGTCGGTAAACACTAACTCCCCACCCCCTCTCCCTCCACCCCTTGTAAGCTCTACTCTACTTTCTGCCTCTGTGAATTTGTCTCTTCTAGGTACTTCATGTAAGTGGAGTCACACAGTATTTGCCCGTTCGTGTCTGGTCTCTTTCACTTAGCATAATTTCAAGGCTTGGGAATGTTGTAGCATGCATCAGAATTTCATTCCTTATTAAGGCTGAGTAATACCCCATTGTACGGAGAGACCACATTTGGTTTATCCGCTCATCTGTCAGTGGCACTTGGGTTGTCCCCAAACACCTTTTGGCTATTGTGAATAGAGCTGCTATAAACATTGTACAAATATCTCTCAAGTTTTTGCTTTCAGTTCTTCTGAAGTGGAATTGCTGGGTCATATGGTAATTCTATGTTTAATTTTGGGGGAGTTATTTTTAATTTTTTAATTTTATTTTTTTATCATGTTCAGTTAGCTACTATATAGTACATAATTAGTCTTTGATGTAGTGCTCAATGATTCATTAGTTAAGTATAACACCCAGTGCTCATCACAGCACGTGCCCTCTTCAATACCCATCACCCTGTTACCTATGTTTAATTTTTTGAGGAACTGCTGGACTGTTTTCCACAGTGGCCGCATCATATTGCTTCCATTAACTTACATCCAAATAACTGATGTTTATACAGTCACTTAGAGTCTGCAAAGTGATCTTTCCTTAAAGAATCTCATAAAATCCTTGTGAAAATACCACGAGGTGAGTGTTACTTCAAACCCCATTTTGCACATGAGGAAGTTAATATAGGCAGGGAGTAGGATCCCAGGGATATAAGTGGGGTTCTTTTTTTTTAGGTAAAGTAAGCTCCACACCCAGCGTGGAGCCCAATGCGGGGCTTGAGCTCACAACCCTGAGATCAAGACCTGAGCTGAGATCACGAGTCGGACGCTTAACCAACTGAGCCACCTGGGCGCCCCTAAGTGGGGTTCTCAACAACAAACAGCAGAACCTACTCCAGCTAGCTTACGGAGAAAAACTTCTCATCAAAGGGTTCCATAGGGAGTTCCCAGGCTTTAGGAGGGCCAGAAGATTGGGAGCCAAGAAACCCAGTCACACTGCAGAACAAAGATCCCATGACTGCCCCACTGGGCATACACAGACATAGCACTCACCATGGTGGACACTGGACTCAGGATTTCTGTCACTGCTGTCACCCCGAAGCCAGATGACTCCACCATTGCCCACACCAAAGACAGGATTTGCTGTGATGCCTATTTCCTCGTGCTGCCTTACTCCGAGATCCATGTATGTGCACCTGCCACGTGCAGATCAAAGCTCAGCGTTGGTGCTGTCCCTTCCAAGTGGTAGGCTTGAGAGGCTTTGTGTATGTTTACCTCAACGGGCTGGCATCTAATCGACTTAAAGCATTGTGAGGCTCCTATTTCTAAATTCTCTGCAGAGCCAAAGGCACACTCTTTTGATTATAATCAGTAGTAGTAAATCTGTGCTTCAGATTCCTCATCCATAAAATGGAGAGAACAATCACTTATCATCCTAGTGTTCCTGAGAGCATTAAATGATGCAAAGTGCTCAGCACAGAGCCTGGCACATGGAAGAGATTAATAAAAGTTAGCTATTAACAAGAGTTGTGGCTGAACCTTGTCTGGAGAATAAGGTAGGGACCAATCTGAGCTATGTTATTTGGGGTCCTAAATGAGACATGACTATAATGAGACACATTTTCTTTTATGGCTCATAAAGGGGCTCTGAAGGTAGTTTGGGGAGTGCCAAAAATGTCTGCACCGTGGCAGAGCAGTGAAGTGTGTGCGGAGCTTCCCCGGGGTGACTGAGTACCAGAAAGTTCACTGAGCAGGGCAAGCGTGCTGTTTGTTGTGTGTGCTAACCACCTCCTACCTGAAGCATGCGAGTGGGCACCTCCTTCCTTACTGCTCAGTCCCCCTGTCTTCTCTCCAGTTACTGCAGAGATAGAGTTTCTGCAACATAGAGGGGTCTGTTACACACTTTCCCTGCATTGTTGAAAGCATCTTCCTATCCCTGACCTGCCAGATGATGGTGCCCCGGGCAGTGACCTGACCCTCAGAACAGGTGAAAAGATCATCTTAGAAAATCCATATAGACATCTCCCGCTGCTGCTCATCCCCAAAAATCTTTAAGGGTCTCCGTGTTAACATATGTACTCTTAACTTGGCCCTTGTTCTGAAAAAGGCACTATGCTTGGCCAGGTAACTCGATGCGCTCTTCACATAAGGGTCAAGGCTCAGACCTGGCCAGCTCTGTGAACTCTGTCTGAGGTCATGCCCTTACTCTGCAGGAAGGCTTCCGTGAATGGGCATTATCTGAACCCCTGGGAGGAAACTTGCCCCTGAGATGCTGCCCTCAGCATCTCACAGGAGCCTGGTCCCATCTTCAGAGTGACCATTCCCCAGAACAGATGCTGGAACCAGAAGGGCAGATGGCCTGACGTTACTCCTCTTCCCCATGGTCATCGCATCGCAGAAGGACTCAAGAGCTAAGAAGCCCAAAGTTCCCTTTTACTAGCTCTTAATCTTTACTGTTTCATAGGTAGATGATTGATCCAGGATCGCTGTGATGGTAGATGTTAGATAGATAGATGGATAGTATGTAGTACAATGTAATAATAGCTGAATTTGTGTCATTCTTTATTCCTCTCTCAATACCTCGTAATCTGTGAAACAATAGGTAGGCCATCAGTAAATAGCCATGACTGTTACTGTCATTATCATTTTTACTATTATGTGTGTGCTGTTCTTCTTTGAATAAATATTAATTGAGCAACTAATATATGCCAAGGACGCCGTACAGCCTGACTCCAATCCAACCGTCCAGACTTTCCTTGGGTCGCCACTTGCTGGGTGCCTTGAGGTCTCATCACTGAATTACTTGCCTATTCTCTACCCCCAAGAACTTGCCACTCTTTCTCACCTCCTGCCACTCCCTCTGCCTAAAACAGCTTTTCTTTTTCTGCACCTGGCAAAGCTCAGTGATACCTTGGGATCTCTATCAAATGTCACCTCCTCTCTAAAGCCTACCCTGATTGGCTTCCCTTCTTTTAATACTTATCAAATTATATCCTAATTATTGGCCCACAGGTATGATTCTCTCCCTAGACTGTAAGCGCCCCTTGGTCACTTTATTCTTTCTACCCTGCCCAGGCTCTCCAAGAGTCTTTGACATATATGTGGTCTTCAGTTAATGTTTGGTGAATGAATGAGGATGTCAACAGTAAGAGGAGATACAAAGAGGAGAATGAAGGGAGCCCAGAAGACAAATGTTGCTCATCTCCCAAATGCGTGTGGCACATGCCTCCTTACCATGTTGGCACAAAGGCAATTTGCTTCCTCTTCACACGGGGTTTGAACCCCTTTCTTCAGCAACTACTAGTTTTGGAATGGGTTGGTTTGGGCAATATTTTGGTTTTTCCCCACTGTGCCTACCCCCAGTGGCTGCGGATGATTTTTGTAGAGATGGACCACACTGTGATGGGTCCATGAGCACCTTGCATTCCTGTTTCTGGCCTGCTGGTCAACTGAGGAATCCAGGTGGCATTCCATTCACTGTTAAGGAGGAAGAGGAAACGTGCAGGCTTAGAAAGGCCGATGAGCAGACTCCCACCATCAGACTTTCTGCTGCAGAGCGTTTGGTCCATGAGGGTTTGTTCCTTTGCTTAGACTGCGAGATCCCGCTTTTCCAGAGACTAACAAGCAAACAGGCTGAAAACAGGGAGATGGCCGGCTGGCCGGCTAGCCGCCTGCCCTGGCCCATCCTCCCCTGTATTATCATCCCTTTGGCTCCATCTGAGAGCGAGACCTTTGGGTATTTGTGATGACCTGTCTTCTCTGATCTTGCTGAGAAGCCATTAGTTAAACTTCTGTAAAAAGAGCAGCAAATTTCCTGTGAGAAGAACAGGAATCGTTAAAACTTTCTCTCTGAAATGAGAGCAAATATTGGGTACGGAGATAGAAAAAGTTCTGTGAAAGATGCTTATCAAATCCTGAGGCATGTTAAAATTTGCAAATGAAAAATACTTAATGTTAACATCTCTTCTTCAATGGCTTGCCTCAAACAGTTGTTTTTTGTTTTTTTTCTGGTAGTGTTGTTAATCACTCCTAGGGGTCCTTAAAAGGTGATGTGTGCAATTATTGAGCCAGCACATGTTCTAAAGATCCTATGGGGATTTGTAATAATGTCTGGATGTCTTCTCTTACCCACCACACACACACACACACACACACACACACACACCTGTTTTATAAGCCCCTGAGGGAGACAGCTATTGCTTGGTCCACCCCAAACTCCTACTTCTCTGGGATTGACCTTCATACCTTTAGGAGTCCCAAGGGATCCGCCATGTTTCTGCCTCCCCTATCTGCCAGCCTCAGATGTCTGTTCCTGTGTCAGTTCTTGACCCAAGTGGACCAGTGCTTCCCGGCCCCAGAGTGTGTAGAACTGGGACGTAGAGTGAGCTCTGCAAGTCTTCATGGCCATGGCAATGGGACGTGAGGCTCCAATGCCATCAGGAGTCATGTTTCCTCCATGAAGAAAACTACAGCTTGTGGCTAGAGAGAAGGAAGATGTGGAGACAAGAGGCAGAGAGCTTCTTGGGACTTGTGGGATCCTTGGAGGCAGTTCTTCCTGAAGCCAACCTCTGTCTTTCCTTCCTGCCTCTTGGTTGGGCAAGGGTTCCTTAGACTATGTATGCCCTCCCAGGGTCCATTGCCTATTTTTGTATGGGCTGCAAGCTAAGAATTTACATTTCTTAAATGGCGGCATATAAAATATTTTGTGAAAATTATATGAAATCCAGATCAGGTTTTATTGGAGTATAGCCCCACTCACTTGCTGCGGCCGCCTTCATGCTATGATGGCAGAGTTGAGTACTTGTGACAAAGTCCCAAACCATGAAATAGTTACTATTTGGTTCTTTACAGAAAAAAAAAGGACCTATGCTAAAGTCAGAAACAATGGAGCATCTTTTAAGAAGCCATGAAATTAGATCAACTTTTAAAAACGTTACTCATGGTGCAGCCCCTAGGGAAAACAGTACAGAGCTTCCTCAAAAAATTAAAAATAGAACTACGACGTAATCCAGTCATTCCACTTCTGGGTATGTATCTGAAGAATGAAATGACTGTCTCGAAGAAGTGTCTGCACACACACCCCGTGTTCACTGCAGCATTGGTGATAGTGGCTAATGGAAACAACCTCAATGCCCATCGACAGATGAATGGATAAAGAAAATGTCACGCGCGCACACACACACACACACAAAATCACATAATAGAATTTTTTCAGGTATAAAAAAAATAACAGGAAATACTGCCATTTGCAACAACATAGAGGGAGCTAGAGACATTATGTGAAGTGAAATAAGTCAGACAGAGAAAGACAAATAGTGTATGATCTCACTCATTTATGTGTGCAATCTAAAAACACCAAAGTCAGGGGGTGCCTGGGTGGCACAGTCGGGTTAAGCATCTGACTTGATTTCAGCTCAGGTGTTGATCTCAGGGTCATGAGATTGAGTCCTGAGTCAGGTTCCTCACTGGGCATGGAGCCTGGCTTAAGATTCTCTCTCCCTCTCCCTCTGCTCATCCCCCCAACCTGTCTCTCTCTCTCTAAAAAATAAAAAAATAATAAAACACTGAATTCAAAGATACAGAGAATTGGTGGTTGCCAGAGGCAGGGAGGGGGTAAGGTGAGGGAAGTGGGTAAAGGTGGTGAAAAGGTACAAACTTCTGGGGCGCCTGGGTGGCTCAGTCAGTTAGGTGTCTACCTGGGTCCTGGGCTCGAGCCCCTCATCGGTCTCCCTGCTCAGTGGGGAGTCTGCTTCTCTCTCTGCCCCTCCCCCCATGCTCTCTCTCTCTCTCTCTCTCTCAAATAAATAAAATCTTTAAAAAGAAACAAAAGGCACAAACTTCTAATTATGAAATAAATGTTCTGGGGATGTGATGTATACCATGATGACTCTAGTTAATATTATTGGATTGTATATTTGAAAGTTGTTAAAAGAGTAGTCTTAAAAGTTCTCATCTCCCTCCTGCTATCTTCTTCTTCTTCTTCTTTTTTTTTTTTTTTTAACGTATATTGTATTATTTGTTTCAGAGGTACAGATCTGTGATTCAACAGTCTTGCACAATTCACAGCGCTCACCATAGCACATATCCTCCCCAATGTCTATCACCCAGCCACCCCATCCCTCCCACCCCCCAGCACTCCAGCAACCCTCAGTTTGTTTCCTGAGATGGACCATGAGAGATGATGGACTCTGAAAAACAAACTGAGGGTTCTAGAGGGGAGGGGGGTGGGAGAATGGGTTAATCTGGTGATGGATATTAAAGGGGGCATGTTCTGCATGGAGCACTGGGTGTTATACACAAACAATGAATCATGGAACACTACATCAAAAACTAATGATGTAATGTATGGTGATTAACATAACAATAAAAAAATTTTTTAAAAGTTCTCATCATAAGAAAAAAAATTTAACTATGTGATATAATGAATGCTAACTGGACACACTGTGATGATCATTTGGTACATATATGAAATCATGTGGTCTACCTGAAATGAATACAATGTTCTATGTCAGTTAGATCTCAATAAAACTGGACGAAGATATTTTTTCAATGGTAGTCCTTGCTGCAGAAACCCTAGCTGCTATATACTTGGAGTTTTAGATGCAACTATTGTCCTTTAGAATAAAGAAGAGAAAGAGGACCCAAAGAAACTACTTTCAGCTTCTATACACATAGGAAGTCCTCAGTTATTTGTACGTATAAAATGAATGAATCAGTGCATTTCCTCTGAGTGGGAACTCCCACTGACGAAGAAAAATAGCAACATTGCTGTCAGCATGTCCTGGGTCCCACCGTTTGGAAGAAGCATTACACCAATCTGGCCTGTCACGAAGGGCTCCATCTGACCCTCTTATGGTTCCATCTCTTCCTGAGGCGAGCTCAAGAAAGACCTACATCTGCAGGCTTCCAATGTCTCCAGGGACTGGATTCAAATTCAAAAAGAATCTTTCAAATAGAGGAGGTTGTTCATATTTGGCAAAATGTTCCTGACAAATTACCAGGAAAACAATGGCAGCAGCCTCATGTATCAGGTAGTTCTGACCAAAGGGAAAGGGAAATAATACAAAATGGAGGGTGGAGTAAGGTTGAGTAGTGTCCTCCCAAAATTCATGTCCACTCAGAACCTCAGAATGTGACCTTATTTGGAATTTGAGTCTTTGTGTGTGTAATCAATTGAGGATTTTGATATCCGTTGTCCTTCTAAGAAGAGGAGGAATCGCGGCACCTGGGTGGCTCAGTTGGTTGAACACCCAGCTCTGGATTTCGGCTCAGGTCATGATCTCATGGGTGGTGAGATTGAGCCCCGCATTGGGCTCCATGGTCAGCAGGCAATCGGCTTGAAGATTCTCTCCCTTTGATCCTTCCCCCCTTTCTCCCTCCTCCCCCTCTCAAATAAGTAAATAAGTATTAAAAAAAAAAAAAAGAAGAAGACAAAGAAGTCTTGTGGAGAGGGAGAAGGAGGATGGAGTTTTGCGGCCACACACTAAGGAATGTTGAGGCCCCCAGAAGCTGAGAAAGCAATAAAGGATTTTCCCTAGAGCCTTTGGAGGGAGTGTGGCCTTACCAACAACTGATTTGAGACTCTGGCCTCTGGAACAAAAGACAGTAAGTTTCTGTTGTTTTCAGCCACCAAGATGTGGTACTTTGTAATGGCAGCCCTAGAAAACTCAGGCAGAGGAGCTTGAGTTTCCATACAGAGGGGGAGGTATGCTGGTGGGTTCAGTAAGAGCAGGGACAGAGGCAATTATTCACACAGGACCACTGCTACTACCCCCTTTACAGCCAAGTCCCACCCTCTCATTTCTACCCTTCCTTTTGACCCCAGTATTCAGCCTTCTTACTGGGACTCAAGAAAGACAACCCAACAAATGAAGGCCTGGCCTCTGAGTTGTCTTTGCAAACTCTTCCTGTGCGTAAAACTTTCTGTTTAAAATCCTATATCCTAATTTATGTTTTCTGTATCACTCTCTTTTTCCATTTGTAAAATTCCAACTTTCTAATCACCACCATCTCTTTGTCCTTGGAGAAATTCCCTGCAGGTATCATCAGCTCGATGCACAGGTGAACACCAACTTTCTCCTAGAAACTCCATAGAGCCCATTGGGCCATGACAGCACCCCCAACCCTTAGTGGCTCAGGGGAGCAAGAAAGGTAGGGGATTCATCTAAATCCTGAATACTTTTTATTGTGGCCAATGCATCATGAATAATAGAACAAAGCTCTTAAAGCATTCTTATTTCTCGTAATTCCAAAAGCATAAATATACCCTGCTTTTTACTGATGGTATACTTTAAAAATACAGTTGACCCTTAAACAACATGGGTTTAAACTGTATGGATCACTTACATGCATATTTTTTAAATAAATACAGTACAGTATTATAAATGTATTTTCTCTTTCTTATGATTTTCTTAATAACATTTTCTTTTCTCTAGCTTACTTTATTGTAAGAGTATGGTATATAATGCATATAACACACAAAATATGTTAATCAACTGTGTTATCAGTAAGGCTTCAGGTCAGTGGTAGGCTATTAGTAGTTAAGTTTTTGGGGAGTCAAAATTTATATGTGGATTTTCAACTGTGTGGGGGGTCAGTGCTCCTCACCCCTGCATTGTTCTTTTTCTACTTCTCTGTTCAAATGCTTGAAGTCCACTCTAAAAAATTTATCATATAAGCTTTTGGAATTTATGCTCTTGAAATGTCCTCAGATCATTTTTTTTTGATGAGGAAGAAAAATAATATTGGTATTAAGCCCCAAAGTATGTATTCATCAAGATTGCCGATCTTCATAGAATAAGGACATGCCCATGGTGGATATCTGAAATTTCCATTCTGTAACTTTGCACATGTTCTCAAAGCAGGTGAAAACCAAATATCTACCCTTGGTTGCAAATGGGTCACTAGGCTACAGTCAGTGGAACATTAGATTAAGACTAGATCTCTTCCTGGCTCCTTGTATATCCTTCAGAAAATCACACAACGTCTCTGGTGTTTTGCTCTGTTCTGTTTTAAGGCAGGCTGGATTAAATCCTCTTCAAGGTCATTCTTGGCTCGAAAACTCTACTTTTATGATTATTTCCCTGTTATTCTGTGTTATTGGTGGGGGGGGGCTTGCACTTGGAATAGGCATACATGGGTGGAACATAAGCACAATCATGGAGAGACATAAAGCTGGTGAAGCCAGATTCCGTTCCGACCAACTTCAGCAAAGGTGGTGCCCAGTAGTTACCCCCTCCTCTGTGGCATTTGTCTACATGGTGAAAATCTAGCTTTCAGAAACGATGCTGAATCCCACAGATGCTTGTCTCTGGGACGCATCAGGGGGACAAAGACAGAGCCACCCAGTGCTCATTAATCCACGTGGAAATAAAAAAGATTAAACAGCACAGACACTGTGACCACTGAGAAAATGACAGAAATAAAGATCATTACACGCATCTGGTTTTCCAGGGGGAAGGAATGGAGATAAAACGTTAAGTCTTTAATAAGGCTAGAAATTAAAACCAGGATTAACGACAACAGGAAGCATTTATAAGAAGCTATACATGACTCTCCTGCTTAAGTTTTGCTGGCCTGGTTTCCAGTACATTTTCTGTTGTTAATACTTATCATCAGCTTCTTCTCTGGTTGACAAAAATAGTCCCTGGCCATTAGTTTCAGATCCATAGCCTTTCCGTAGACACACTAGACCTGCTTCAGTGCTATATTTCTTTTAATGTCATCACTTGGCACTGTTTCCACAAGGTTTCTGCAGAGACTGAAATTTCAATAAAGCTTTGACGTCTGGCCTCACTCTGTGATACACAGAGAACACAGCCCCCATAAGAGGTGACTGAGGGTCAGGTAACCTGGGCCAGGGGGAGGGTAGGGGAGGACAGGCTCCCTCCCACATTCAGATTCTCCTGCTGGAGTCGCAGTGGATATCCAGATATCCAAAAGGCTGGTTAAAATGAAACTGTGCCACTTGGCTGACCAACTGTTAATGGGTTGAAATGAGTCCCCCCAAGATATATGCTGAAGGCCTGGGGGCTTGGGGGGAGTCAAAAGTTATATGTGGCTTTTCAACTGTGTGTGTGTGGGGGGTCAGTGCTCCTCGCTCCTGCATTGTTCAAGGGTCAACTGTAGTTCTTTTGCTACTTCTATGTTCAAATGCTTGAAGTCCATTTGGGGTTCAGACGGGATTGCTGCATACCACATACTTCAGAATGTGACCTTATTTAGAAACATGGTCTTTACAGGGGTAATGAAGTGAAAATGGGGTCATGAAGGTGGGCCTTAATTCAAAGTGAATAGTGTCCTGATGAAAAAAGGAGAACATGGACACAGAGCCCATGGTCAGAGGGAAGACCATGTGAAGAGATATGGCGGGACACCATGTGAAGGCGGAGACTGCAGTGATGGATCCGCAAGGCACGGAACTCCAAAGATTGATGGCAAACCACCAAGTCTAAGAGAGCAGCTTCTCCCTCACAGCTGCCAGAAGCAACCAACCCTGCCCACACCTGGATCTCAGACTTCCAGCCTCCAGAACTGAGAGAATAAATTGCTGCTATTTACGTCACCCAATGTGTGGTACTTTGTTACATCAGCCCTAGGAAACCAATACACCAACACTTCAACCAGGTAGAAATTATTAGCACCTTAGCTATTGCCACCCAGCAAAGAACAGCATCTTAAAGGGATGGAGGGGTGCCTGGGGGGCTCAGTCTTTGAGTGTCTGACTCTTGGTTTCGGCTCAGGTCATGATCTCAGGGTCATGAGATCGAGCCCCGTGTGGGGCTCCACACTCAGTGCAGGGTCTGCTTGAAATTCTCTCTCCCTCTCCGTCTGTCCCTCCTCCCCATTACACTCTCTCTCTCTCTCGCTCTCTTTCTCAAATAAATAAATCTTAAAAAAATAAAAATAAAGGAATGGAAAATGTGTCTGAGAGGGGAGGCCTGAAAGATCCAGAGGAGGGGTTGGCTTGAGCAAAGGGCACATCAGAGGGTATGTTGCCACAAGGACCATGGGATCCCCAAGAGCTAAACTAAGGGCACTGCGGGCCTCAGGAAGTTGGGGATGGAGCCTGAACTGAAGGTCAGGAAGGTGTGATAGGTGAGCTTTCCTCCATAGACTTTGCTGAGGCTTTGAACACTAGGTTTTATCTATAACCTGAAATAATCACATGGCAATGTAACTAGTGTATTAGCGCAGGCTGCTAAAACCAACAAGCACAGACTGGGTAGCTTAAACTGAAGGCTGGAAGTCCAAGATCAGGGTGCCAGTAAAGTAGATTTCATCCTGAGGCCCCTTCCCTCGGCTTGCAGGCCACCATCTCTCTGTATGCTCACGTGACCTCTTGTACACATGGGAGAGAGAAAAAAACTCTCTGGTGTCCTTCTTAGAAGGACATCATCAGTCAATCAGAGAAGGGTCTCACCCTTATGATCTCATTTAACCTTAATATTTCCTTATTCCAAATACAGCCATACTGGGGGTTAAGGCTTTGATATTTGAGTTTGGGGGAATACAAGCATTCAGTCCAAAACAGGAAGCAAATTTAAGAGTTTTCTTCTACCACGTTAGATTAAAGGCTTAAGATCAAGTTTATTTCCATTATAGAGAAATAAACTAAATTTCTCTATTCACATCTGAGTGCGTGACCTGTAAAACTTGGGCCTGGCAATAACATGTAACTGTCGTTAAGTGTTGGTGTCTTATACCTAAGTATGAATATATAAACTACTAGAGGATTTATATAAAATGTTAGCATTGGAGAGCATTTGGAAATGGCCCGAGAGATGATTTGTATTTTATTCTATTCACATACCTATAGTTCCATATTTTACCTGCGTTTCCTTTATAATAAAAAAAAACAGTAAAAGAAAAAGAGTTACTGTCATCCAACTCTCAAGCCTTGACACAAAATAATAAGCGTGATAAATATCTAATCCTGGAAAGATTTGGGAGAATGAGTACTTTCATTCCTTGCTGGTAGAAATGTGAATTGTTCCAACCTTTGCAAAAGGCCATTTAGTAATATGTACGAAAAGTCTTAACGTGTGCATATGCTCTGGCTTAGCAATACCACCTCTAGGAATTCCTTCTTTAAAGATTTGTTCTAGGGGGGTGCCTGGGTGGCTCAGTGGGTCAAGTTCTGCCTTCAGCTCAGGTCATGATCCCAGGGTCCTGGGATCGAGCCCCTCGTCCGCTTAGCGGGGAAACTGCTTCTCTCCCTCTGCCTCTCCTCTCTGTTTGTTCTCTTTCTCAAATAAATAAATAAAAATCTTGAAAAAAAATAAAGATAATAAAGATTTGTTCTAGGGAGCATAAGAACATCCACAGAGACTCATACAAGGATGTTCGTGGCAGCTTTAGTTCTACCAGCAAAACACTAGAAACACCTGACTGTCCGATTATAGGGAATTGATTAAAAGAATTGGGATCTTCTATACTATGGCATACTGTGCAGCCTTTAAAACTCAAATTGTAGAAGCATATTTATGTTTACGATATATTGCTAACTAAAAGATTAGGCTATAAAACCGTAAGGTTCATATTAGCCTGATCAGCCATAATGTTAACGGCAAAACAAAACATCCCCATACTCTGTGGCTCACCAAAAACAGCTCCTGTTATCTTCATGGTGTGTAGGTTGTCTGAAATCTGGCTGATCTAGGCTGGGCTCTGCCGGGGGGCTGTCCTTCAGGCTGGGTGCAGCTGGGTGAGCTCGAAGCTGCAGGTGGGGTCCCTTTGTCTTTGACCACTCCAGGAACAGCAGCTCCCAGGGGCACGTTCTGGAGCAAAACAAGCCTCACCCCACAACCACACTTAAAGCCTCTGCTCATTTCCATCCACCAGCATACCCTGGGCCAGAGCAAGATCACAGGCAAACCCTGTATCACCGAGTCGGGAATATACTTGGCGCTGCACGAGTGAATGGCCAAGCAGCATGGCAAAGGGTGAGGATGCATGGAGCGGGGAGAATTACAAATAAAATTGCCATCCTCTATCTCTGAAGTTTTTTTTATTTTTTAAAAATTTTTTAAAGATTTTATTTATTTATTTATTTATTTGACAGACAGAGAGAGAGCACACAAGCAGGGGGAGCAGGAGAGAGAGAGAAGCAGGCTTTCTGCTGAGCAGGGAGCCCAATGTGGGGCTCAGTCCCAGGACCCTGGGATCATGACCTGAGCTGAAGGCAGACACCTAGCTGACTGAGCCACCCAGGTGCCCCACGGAAGCTTTTTTTTTTTTTTTAAATAAATAATATGTAATATCTACCTCCTGATTTATCTATTTATGAAAGAAATCTTTTTCAATGAGGAATGGGTTTGGCAATGGGTGCCAGAAATCTTGACTCTGGCTTCAACGAGTAAAATGTTAATTTTTCTCATGAACAAGAAGACCAGGGGACGGGCAGATCTACAACGATCATCAAGGAGATCAGCTCTTCTGTCGTCCTGACCAAACATCCTTCGCGTGGCCTTCATCCTCGAGTCGCAACATGCCTAATGCCCTGCGGGAATGTGTGTGCCTGCTCCCCGGACCATGAATTTTTCACAATCATCGATTTTGTTTACGTGGATTAATAGAGACTTTGCCTCTACTGTGTGGGGGCACAGAGAGCAGCTGAGAATTGCAGTTTACCTTTCTCCGCCCTCCTTCTTTTTAAAGAAATACCAGCCTTCCAGGATTAATAATAAGAACTGCTGATTGACAGATCACCTAGAGTCACCCGACATTTTTTACGGGAATCTGATGTCAATTTCTCTGAAGAGATCACCCCTCCCGTCTGCTTTCCCTTGTGGCCATAGCAACAGCTACTACAATTTAATAATCGTGGTTATCGCAGGGTTCAGCCATAAGCAGTCCTTCCTTAAAAACGAAGCCAAAGAGAAGGATATAGCCAATATGTTTGCAATTTTGCTCCTTGCTGGGAAGGGCCCGGTAAAATGTCTCTGGGGGCACAGCTGGAACAGAAGAGAAATCCATCAAAGGCGGGAGGCTGACGGGGTGCAGACACAATTATCTTCCAGCCATTTGGGCTTTCAAGTTAAGGAAGCTGATGGTAGGAAGGGACTCCTTTGCAGAACTGCCAACTCGTTAGAGCTGCCCCGGGGACCTGGAGCTTGGGGAGGCGGTCCCAACTGGAGGTTGGGGAGGTGGTCCCAAACGCCACCAACTCTGGCACGGACTTGAATTTAGAATCAAGTTGGGTGAGTTTTTACCCCAATGAGAATCCTTATTCTCTAGTTTACTTTTGAAAAGAGTTTGGGACACTTGAAACCAAAATAATCTTGGTCAGAAGATACCAACAGGTATAATAGGCGGCGGGGAGGGAGTGGGGGGGAACAAAAGCCCCGTGGGAGGACCTACCAAGGTAAACATGGGATGGCAAGCCAAGACCTCCCAACAAGCTGACCCAACCAGCTGTGCAGGAGCAGGGAAATATTTCAGGGTGCAGTCCTGGAGAAGGGCGCCCTTGAAAACACAATTCCAAACCGTGCAGTGGGGCTGGGAAGCGCGGGGCCCCAGGCCGCCCTTGCAGGACAGCGCAAAGAGATGTGGGTTTCCAGATGTGTGGGGGGGCAACGGGAATCAAAGAGCAAACCCCTAGGCACCAGCTTTCCACATGCAGAGTGAAGAGAGGTTTACTGGTTAGTCTAGCTTGTCCCAGCCCATGGACCCACCAACTGCTCCCCTTTTCAGCTCTGGCTGTGGCAAGAGCTCCCCGCATTCGTTCTCCCTCCAGGCAGAGAAGGCTCAGAAGACTCATCAGTGAAAGGACCAGCGTCCCCGCCCTCAGGAGCATCTATGGGCTGCTGAACACTCTTGGAAGCTCTTCACAGCATTCAGTCATTTAATGCTCAGAACGGCCCTACGAGGCAGGCCCTGCCCTGAGTTGCACCTTGCTGTTGTTGAAACAAGCTCAGAGAGATGAGGAAAGTGGCCCCAGGGTGCACAGATGGCAAGTGGCAGGGGAGGACGGAGCAGGCAGCCTTGTTCCAGACCCAAGGCCTTGACTTCCATCTACGTGCAATTGGCAATGGAGGCTTATTTCCCCTCCTCCTCACGTGCACAAATTACTCAGCTGGAACCCTTCTAGGCAGTGGGATACAATGAGAAAGGAACCCTCAGTCCAGTGAGAGATGCGGCCATGTTTGGTCTTGACCAGTAGGAGCTCTGAAGAAGGAGCCATGCATGCCACAGGATGTGGGTTCACAAGGACAAGCATTCCAGAGAGGACACCTCAAAGACAGAGGCTGAGAGAGGGAAAAGAGCGGGGGAACTTGGAGGGGAAACAGACAGGCGGTCTGGCGCAGCTCTGAGAGCAGTCCCTTGTGGTGGGGGTGGGGGAGGGGCAGTGAGGGGGTGCTGAAGGGGGTCAGTGGGAAGTGGGTGAGAGGGAGTGGCAGGATGTCCTGGGCCTAGCGCCGTGCCTGTCACCTCAGAGGAAGGAAGGGAGGGAGGGAGGAAAGGGTAAAAAACCAAGGTGGGACTGGTTATGAAAGACAGTGTTCTAGGAAAAAGTTTGGGCTCTCTGTTGTCAACGGGGAGTCATTGATGGTTTAATCAGGGAGGTGGTAAGTGGTATTTGACCAAATCTGTGTTTCTATGTTAGTTAAATAGAGGTGATAGAGATAGATAGATACATAGCTAGATGGTGGGGTGGACGTGGAGAGAGCAGAAAAGGAGATGGCGATGACATGGATGTGGCGTGGGGACAGGGACAGGGATAAGGGGCATATATCCTTTCCCCTGTGGGGGGTTGGAGGTGTAGAAGGGCAAGGGTGGACAGAAGCAGGATTGCTTGTTACATTTCTCCTCCTGCAACAGCCTCAGGGCAAGCTCCCCCCATCAAACGCCCACCACCAGGCTTCCGATCAGAAGAACGCCCCCCCCCACCCAGCAGACCTGCTGAGAATATAGCTGCTAATCACTGCTGAAAAGGGCCCTCCCTGGAAATGAGGGGGTTTGTTTTTGTGTTTTGCCTTCGGCAGCTTCATCGGCCTCAGGGTCCAGCCCTCCCTGCGACTGCCTTTTGGGTCCGAATGTTCAGAGGAGGGGACAGATCCCGCAGGTAGCTGCCACCTCGCCCACAATGGCAGCCTAGGAGAGCCGGGCTCCCGCTGCGAGGGGCCGAGCCACCCTGGGAGGGAAAGACCAAGGTCAATGTTGGGGACACAGCATCTGCAGCAAAGCCTCTGCCCCATTCTCCTCCTGTGGTCATTGTTACTTTCCACTGACCAGCTGCCTGCAGGCTCCGGGCAAAGACAAAATGGGTAATACAGCCGCCATTCAGTGGAGATTAATGCCTGAAATGAGCCACACCTCTGAACAATTGCTTCCTACAAGAGGGACAGCGCTGAATGGCCAGGGAGCCCCATTGATGGCTGTTATAAAAGAGGTGAAGGGGAAGGAAAGTTTCACACCGCCCCTCAAACCTAGCTCCGATTCTTCCTTCTCGCCCTCCTTTTCGCTTCTGACTGCCCATTTTGCCTACGTCGCCCTAATCCAGAACCGTTCTTTTATGCACAGGGACTTGGGCAGCGCGCTTAAAATTCACGGATTTGCTACTGTAAGTCACATCGCCGCGGCTGCGCTGATCGCATTAGTACCATTATCTCTGCAACTTTCCGACTTGACAATTAGTTACTATCATTCACACTGTGCAATCAGCTGTTAAATCCTCATTTATGCTAATTTGAATACGAATGTGCTGTTCAATAACATGTTAGATTGCCATGTTTACAAATATACTCCAGGTATTTGGAAATTTAGATGATGCAGAACATACTGTTTAAGTTGCGCTCGGTGCCAGTTTAAATAACTTAAGCCTTTTACCAGCCACTTAGCAATTCTTTTCACATACTTTTGTTTCCCCTGTCCTACCCTTCTCAACCCTAACTAAAATATGCTCTTTTTTGTTTGTTTGCGTTGTTGCTGTATTAAACTAATAATCTTCAAGATGGGACTTAATTGGCAGTCACCTCTATGTGGGCCTTCTTTTCTGATTCCTGCTGATCTAATTTCTCCCTCGTTTAGAGGCAGATGAAACCGTCAATGGGAAGAATGCAGCTGCCAACATTAAATATCAAATCCCCGAAAGCAAATGATCTGTCCATAGCGCCTTAAGGGAAAGAAGAGCAAATTTTTGAATGTAGGTAAAACCTCAGAGAGCAAGATACATCTGATCATAAACTTCTAGAAGAAAAACAAGGGGTCCTGGAGAGCAGGGCTTCTCCAACTTTAGTGTGCATTTGAATCACTTGAGGATTCCCTAGGACTCATGGATGATGGTTCGCTAAGCGAGGCTGGGGCTGAGATTCGGGGTGTCTAAGCACTTCCCAGGTGCTGCTAAAGCGGCTGTCAGACCAGGTACCACACTGGGCGGCCAGATTCAAAGGACATCCACCTTCAACTATTAGCTTTACGTGAAGAACACAGTTTTCCATTGGAGATTTCAAAATCAAACTTGACAATTTCACCTCTGGGTATCTATGCAAAAGAACTAAAAGCAGGGACTCGAACAGCTATTTATGCACCAATGTTTATAGCAGGGCTATTCTCAATAGCCAAGAAGTGGAAGCAGCCCAAGTGTCCATCCATGGATGAGTGGATAAACAAAATGTGGTTCCTACATACAATGGAATGTTATTCAGCCTTAAAAAGAAAGGAAGTTCTGACACATGCTACGACATGGATGAACCTTGAGGACATTATGTTAAGTGAAATAAGCCAGACACGAAGGAATAAATTCTGTATGATTCTACTTCTAGGAAGTATCTAGAGTAGTCGAATTCACAGAAACAGAAGGAAAATGTTGGAGGGAGGGAGGAAGAAATGGGAAATTGCTGAATGCACATAGAATTTCATTTTTGCAAAATGAGAAAGTTCTGGAGGTTGGTTGTGCAACAATGTGACCATACTTAATATGAAAGGACTATGCACTTAACAATGGTTAAGATGGTAAATTGTATGTTATGTGTATTTTAACACCATTTAAATTTTTTTAATACATTGGAAAAAAATCCTTCTTGGTTTTAGGGACATTATGAAGAAGGTTTACGTCTACCAAGAAATCTATATTTCTGCGGGTTCATGTTCAATTCTTCAATGAGCTGGTCAGATTTCACCAGCCCAGATAGCAGCCAGGAAGGAATCAATCAATTTTTCTCCCACATTCCCATGTCCTTTGATCAAAACCTGTGTTCAAATTCTGTGTGTGTCTCCATCTCCCTCCGTGGGGTGTGAAGTTTTGAAGGGTGGTGGTTTGCCTTACAGGGATCTAGCAGGAGCTGTCGGTGGCTTAACCCTCAGACACTTCTCTCTCCCATCCTGACACAATCCTGATTTTGTTCAGGTGTCTCTCCTTCTCAACTTTGTCTATATGCTTTAGAGGAAGCCACGGTCCCAGGACATGGACCATGTGGAGTTGAGATCAGTCATGATGATCTTGCCGATGACTGATTCCAGCCTACTGGTGGGTCAACTCTGTGGCCGGTGAGGTATGAGGGAGTTCTGAGGAAAGGCTTCAGGGAAAGGTTTCTTTGCTTTTAAAAAGAGATACAGGAAGAGGCTGTTCCTCTGTTTACTAGGGATGTTGTCCGTCTGGATGAGACATGTGGAGCGAGGCTGGTCGGCCGTCTTGACAGCAGCCTGACTGAGCCAGCACCGGGAGGTGGCAGAGCCAAAGGAATCCAGAGTGCTTCCTGGTTTGAGCTGGTTGCGGCCAGAACAAATTCAACCGATACCAGGACCTTGCAGGTAGGAGATATTCTGATATTTGATGGATTAAATTAAAGTGGGAAGCCTGGGCTGGTTCACTGCCCTTGGGGGAATCCGCAGGCAGTGTGATAACTGTCCCCATGCTAGGCAACCTCATGTGTGAAATGGTTTTTCCAACTAGAAAGATAACAGGGTGTTGTCTGTTTGCTCGCTTACTTGTCTCATTCACAGATTCTCCACGGGCTGCTTTTCCTAGAAGACATTTAAGATGTCACTCCATTTACAAAGTTTCATTGAATTCTACCTCTTGACAGGCCTGTGTCTTACAAGAGCAAACTTCAGGAATGGGTCATCACGACGGCTGATGTCATCAAGCGTTGATGTGCCAGACATTATGCTCAGTTAATCCTCAGATTGATTCTGTTCTCACCCCACTTTCACAAATAAAGAAACAGAGGCACAGAAAGCTCCATTCACTTGCCTAAGACCACACAGCTAATAATGTATGGGGCTGGTATTCGAACCCGAAGAGTTGGCTCCTATCATTATGCTCTACGGCGATGCTTTGCTTAGGTGCGTTGTGGCTTTCCTCAGTTCAGATCACTGCAATCTATTCCGTATGGGATGGTCAGGAAAACCTTAACACTAAAATTTCCTTAAAACTCAGATCATGTTGGGGCACCTGGGTGGCTCAGTCGGTTAAGCGTCTGCTTTAGGCTCAGGTCATGATCTGGGGTCCTGGGATTGAGCCCTGCATCAGCTCCCTGCTCAGCAGGAAGCATGCTTCTCCCCCTCCTCCTGGCTCGTGCTCTCTCTTGCTATCTCTGTCTCTGTCTCTCTCAAATAAATAAGTAAAATCTTAAAAAAAACAAAAAACCTCAGATCATGTTAACCTCCAACTCAAGCCCTTCGGTTGATTCCCACGGATGTTCTAGATAGCATCCAAAGTGCTGACACAGCTCACAAGGCTCGACCTGTGGCAGCTCTGGCCACCGGTTAACAGCTTTAACACATTCAGCCTACTTTTGCACGTGTTACTCATTCTACCTGAGCTCAACACCTTCTAATCCGACACACACACACACACACACACACACACCTGCCTCCTGGAGAACTTCCACTCATCCTTCAAGTCTCGGTTGAAATATTTTACTTCCTCAGAGAGTTCTCTGCTTTACCCATCGGTCTAATTTGTCCCACGGTTATTCCCTCCCTGTCACCTTTGTCACAGCGCTTCTCGGCATTTGTAATTACATTAGTCCGTGTGATTTTTGGCTTTGTCTCTGTCTTCTCCAAGGAGAGGGTCAGCTCCCCGTGTGCCCCTGTTGTCTCCACTGGATCCCGAGTGACGGGCACATCACAGCAAGACGGGGGAAATACTTAGGGCAGGAGGGAGGAAGGAGGTTGAGAGGCTAAGAAAAAACTGGAAGGAAGGGAGGTGAAATTGAGAGACTACTGGCAGGAAGGAAGGGACGGTGAGGCTCCTGGGTTGCCAAGCATTTGAAACCTTGTACCACGGTAACATTCTCTCCCCAGATAAGCAAGGGGCATGGCTGGCTGCAACAATAGCTAGCTTCTTTCTTTCTTTCTTTCTTTCTTTCTTTCTTTCTTTCTTTCTTTCTTTCTTTCTTTCTTTTTCTTTCTTTCTTTCTTTCTTTCCTTCTTTCTTTCCTTCTTTCTTTTCTTCTTTCCTTCTTTCCTTCCTTCCTTCCTTCTTTCCTCCCTCCCTCCCTCTCTTCCTCCCTTCCTTCCTTCCTTCTTTCCTTCCTTTCTCTTTTTATACCTGTTTTCCCTTTTTATTATATTTTTTAAAGATTTATTTATTTTAGACAGAGACAGAGAGCGAGCATGAGTGGGGGAGGGGCAGAGGCAAAGGGAGAGAGAGAATCTCAAGCAGACTCCAGTGCAGAGCCCGACGCGGGCTCCATCCCAGGACCCTGAGATCATGACCTGAGCCGAAATCAAGAACTGGCCACTTAACCGACTGAGCCACACAGGCGTCCCCTGTTTCCCTTTTTTAAAAATCTCCCTAAAACAAAAGTATATGACCAGCATTTAAAATGGAATCATAGTTGAATTTTAAAGTGAAGCCTCTGGGTTTGGCCCACAGGATATTTTTACCATTGTTTTACAGAGAGTCGTGGGGCTTTTCCTTCTTTCCTTCTCTTTCTCAAAGATGTATCAAGTTATATTAAGTGGATGAATCTTTACAATCTCCTCTGTATTTCAGGGCAATAATACGAACCAAACTAATATATTGGAACTAGGCATATAACTTTAAGAAAAGCAACTGGACAGGGCGCCTGGGTGGCTCAGTTGTTAAGCGTCTGCCTTCAGCTCAGGTCATGATCCCAGCATCCTGGGATCGAGCCCCACATTGGGCTCCCTGCTTGGCAAGAAGCCTGCTTCTCCCTTTCCCATTCCCCCTGCTTGTGTTCCTGCTCTCGCTCTCTCTCTCTGTGTCAAATAAATAAATAATCTTAAAAAAAAAAAAAAGAAAGAAAGAAAAGCAACTGGACAAACGGATGGATTTTTTTACTTATAGGGTTAAATGGCTATAAAATTATGTTTATATCAAATTATATCATATCTATATCTACTGCTTAGACATTTTCCTTTAATGAATTAAGAAATAACTAGTGAGAAAAAATATAATGACATGAAAACATTTAAAGACAAGAGCCACTAAAACATGGAATAATCTGTGAACAGCAATAGAATTTTTAGCACTTTAATTCATTTCAAAATAGACAAAATAGATTCATTCCAGAATAAATCCAGCTACCTCTGAAATATGATTATACTTAATATATTGTTTCAAAATTTGTTTTTCAGAATATTGCATTATTATGACTAAGATGGTATTGACCAAGAAAATTCTAGCTATGTCACTTAAGCCCTATATTGTTTCCTCAGGTTTGAAAGTACAAAGTATTGTACTTTAAGTAAGGAAAAACTGGAAAACGCCATATTTCTTTTTGTTTGTTTGCTTGTTTGAGTCATTTTTAAATTCATTTTATTTAGAGTGGTGATTCACCAACGAATCACCTGGGGTGGCAATGAGACCGAAGACAGGTAGGGAGAAAGAAGAAGGGAAGGAGGGAAGGGGGAGAAAGGGAACCTGTGCATCCAAATTGATATTATCCTTCGATTGTGTTACCCTGAGATTACACATTCATTCTTCAGTACCTCCATTCCCAAATATTTGGAGGAAATTTCTATTTGGGACTTTTTTTTCCTGTAGTAGGCCTGCCTGGCAGCAGGTGCACAGGCTAGACCATCATACATCATGATAAAGGTTTAAGCCTGGAAGGGACTTTAGAAGTTATCAAGTGTTTATCTTATAGACGAGGAAACTAGGAGTCAGAGAGTTCAAGACACTTGACAAAGTCACAGAGATTTTATTTACCTAAAAATCGATGAGAGGGTGATAAAGGGGATTTGAATCACTGCTACTCTGAATTATTCAAAATATATCATTCTTTTTCATTGGATTTTCTCCTTCATTCATGCCACAAATATTTACCAAGTGCCCTGGATGTTCTGAGCACTGCCGGGGATATTGCGGTGAACAAACAGACAAACACTCCACACATTCATGGAGTTCACGTTCCAGGGATTCAATATGACTTAAAGTCCTGGTTCTATTTTCCATTCAGAGGTTGCTATTTTAACAATTTTCAGGAGCCACCTAATCAGAATCAAAGACGCTGCCCAAGTTTCTCCTCTGACACAACTTGTTGAGTGTAGGAATCACAAATCTGAGTCAACTCTTGGTTACAAAGAGGAAGCTGTGGACCTACAAGTTTCTTAGAGAGAAATAATTAAACCTCATGAAAACAGAGTCCTCCAACATGACATCCAGATTCAGCAGCCACATCTAAAACACAGGGCAAGACTGTTGGAAATAAGAGAAAACTAAGCGTTTTTAAAGGCTTTACATCCAAGAGAAGAGGACATTAAACTTTTGGCAAGCATCCTGGCAGCTAGCAGAATGGAACCATGCACTGCCTGCAAGTGTTTAGCCCACAGCTGTTGGAAATGAAGAATGTCAAAATACCCAAAAGCAAGAATCCATGCACACACATCAAAGAAGCAAAGCTCCGGGGGACACCCAGCGTCGAAGTGGATGATTGCCGGCACACCAGAGGAGAGGCAGGAAGGGGAGGTGCCAGACAGCACAGAAGACGGACCAATCTTGAGATCACATCTACAACTTCAGCTGTGTTCATCCCTCCTGCACCACCATGGAAAGTTGTCCCAGGCGTTCGGAAATTCATTTACTAGGACCCAAAGCCTGTTGCTGTTACTTCATTCTGCAAAAAGTGTGTCATTTACTCCATGATGAAATCATGAAAACTCAGGCCGGGTCGCTTTCCTCTTTTTCTGACTTTTCCTTACCTTTCCCTTCCTTTCCTTTCCTTTCCTCTTTCCTTTCCTTTCCTTTCCTTTCCTTTCTTTCTCTTCCTTCCTTCCTTCCTTCTTTTCTTTCTTTCTTTCTTTCTTTCTTTCTTTCTTTCTTTCTTTCTTTCTTTCTTCTTTCTTTCGAGAGAGGTGGGGAGTGGCAAAGGGAGAGAGAGAATCTTAAGCAGGCTCCATGCCCAGTGTGGAGCCCCATGCAGGGCTGGATCTCACAACCCTGAGATCATGACCCGAGCAGAAATCAAGAGTCAGACACTTAACCAATTGAGCCACCCAGGTACCCTCTTTTTTAACCGAATCTCATACTAACTGCGCCAGTAGAAATGGTCATTTTTAACCCTCAGGTTAACCTTATTTTATAAAGAGAAAACATTGTTTATTTTGAGAAGCCAATGTTCTGAAAGTTCGTAAATCCCTGTAGCTGTAGCTCTTTGGTTTAAGATGAAATAGCACATTCCAGCCACAAGAGAGCGGAGGCTTCACGAAGGGGGCAAACATTTGTGCAGCCTTCTGGAGGACAGTTTGAAGATTATGTCACTCGAAGCAGTATGGTACCGGCACAAAACAATAGACATATAGATCAATGAAGATTAGGTCACAACTTGGAGAAAGGGTGGGGTTTTTTTCTATTTTTCTATCTTTCTGGAATTGGACAATGTTTTGTATAATTTCAGTAAATGTTTACTAAAAATAAAATAGAGTGACTCTCCACCGCAGCTAGAGTGTGTGCCATGTGCCAAGGTTCACCCTTTCACATAAAATGACAAAGGAAGATGACAAAGCTGGAGAAAGCCGTGGAGAGATTATCCATGGGCCAGGTAAATCATAGGACATACGAAATATAAGGATTCAACTTTCTGTCTTAGGTGTCCAAGGTATTCAACTAATTCAAGAGACTTTTGTAAGCATGAGGAAGTTGGTCCCCAAAATGTCGTATGCTGTTTAGGTAGGAAAAAGAAAGAGGGAGAAGGCAGCAGAGTTATTTTGTAAACTGCTAGGAGAACCTAGAGAGAACACAAGACAACCACAGTCCGAAGGCATACAAACTGCAGGTTGCAAGAGGCTGAATCAATACAGGTTGTTATAGCCTCCCAGCCACTGTGCATCCTGCCCATAAAAAGTCAGCTGGCAGGATTTGTATTAGGTAATCAATTCCCAGAGGACAGCTTGACTGCATGTGTTAAAACCTATATAGATCCTTTGACCCAATCATTCTTCTTTACCCAGAGAAGTACACAAAAATGTTTGCACAAAGATGCTCATTTCAGTGTTCTTTATAATATGAACAAAATGGACACACCCTAACTGGCCCACAAAAAAGAGCTTAGTTGGATAAATAAGGAGTACCTGGATGATGGACTCTGATGCTATCTTTAAAAAGGAATGTGCAGACCTAGAGTCATGGATATGGAAAAAAATCTCCATAATATATTGTTGAGCAAACCGCAGTTTATAAAATGGCGTCTGTGGTATGGCGTCATTTTCATGTAATAAAACGTAATTTAAAAAAATGCTAGGGAGACATCTGGAAGAATGATCTCCAGGCTATTGGAGGAGGATGTCTTTAAGTGGAGAATTTAGGAAAATATCCACTCTGTTCCTTATTCTGCCCCGTGTAGCCTGAACATTCTGGAAGAGTAGGTGTGGTCCTGGAAGGAGGCCTCTGGGCCAGAGCTGCTGGGAAGTTCTGGGAAACCCCAGGATGAGGATCAGTGGAGGCCCCGTGGATGGATTTGAGGGTGGCAGAAAGGCTCCAATGATGTGGAAGCAAAGAGGGAGCCAAAGCAGTTTATGGAAAGAGAAAGAACTGTGACCAAGCAGAATTTCCGGGTGATTAGACTGAATTCTCTGGGAGGCTGCACGGGATGGCGTGTCCCATTATTATTCATAGAATTCCTGCCATCATAGAACTCAGTGCGCCATTGGAACAGCCGGGCTAACTGGGATTTTTTTCAGTTAGCTTGGGGCCTGTGCAGGGAAAGGAAATACCAAAGCTAACTCTCTCAAGAAACACCACCGTCTTTGGAGGTGGGACAGAAATTGGTCCACGCAACATACTAACTCATCAGGGTCCACCGTAGGCTGAAAACTATCTTGAATGCGGTGTGTTCAGCACTATGAGATATAGTAAGTTTTTCTTTCCTAAAAAAGAAGTTGAATATCCCTGTAACTATTACACTCAGCTTTGAAGTCCCCATCAACCAAAGATGTGAGTAGTTATCTGTTAGAAAAGTAGGCTAGCTTAATAGTATAAAATTTTCCGGGTGGGGAGAAACTTTTGGGGGACTAATTACTAATGTGCCTGATTGAATGTTCTTTACAGATTAGCTGGAGCTAGTGAATAAATAAAAAACATTCCCTTTTTAAAGAATTTTCAATACTTCAATAACACAGTTTTCCACTAGCTAAGTTAAAAAAAACAGTACTCTAAAAATATAACCAAAATATGTATTAAAAGGAAAATATCCACAAAATTATTACCCTCAAAGAGTTCCAATTTAAATGTCTATGGAAGCGACATCCTAATTTCCAGAGGGCTCTCCTCTTTGATTATTTAAAAATTTAACTGCCGAAAGAAATAAGAAGTAAAACCATAAAGCAAAGCCAAGCTGCAACAAAGGATCCTCAAACATTGATCCCATTTAAACATTTTAGAACATCTCGAAGTCAAAAACAAGCATCTCTGCTCAAACCTAGCTAGAAAATGTTTGATGTTACAACACAGATTTTCTATCATGCACTTTGCGTTAACATAGAGATAGAACTTAATACAATAAGCATGGCTTCTCCCATTTGGGATTCTTAGAACATAAGAAATGTAGCATGCAGGCTATTTACTTGGTTTGAATTAATAGCGACGTCCATATGGGATATTATTAAGATCAAGTTATTCTATGACCATTTGCTGCTTGAAATTTTCCCATTCAGCAGAATCTATACATTGCTAATGTTAAAAATGAGAGGGTTTTTTGTGACCAAAAAAAAAAAAAAAAAGTATTTGTGTAATCTTCAAAGTGTTTAATTTGTATTAAAGCTAAATCCAGAGGCTCTGAAACCTTAGGGGCTCTCGATGTGGATTTTTGTTCTGGTTCACACACCTTGAGACAAAGGCTCATAGTCAAGATGTGGAGGAAAAAGACGTTTTTTTGTGTGCGAGATGCAGGGCAAATTTATTCCCCGGGCAGCCTGGAATGGGCTTCAGAAAATGGATAGAGTGTCTTCTTGAAGAAAGGGTCTCTAAGTAAACTCGACTGCCATTCAAAAGATTTGCTCTGACACTTAACAAGTGGTGCAGGAAGAAAGGAAAATCTGTTGTCAGGTTTGGGGTGTTTATCAGCCCCCCTCGAGACACTTGACCTAATGCTGCCGCCCCCCCTAATCCGCTGATCTGCATGCCGTGGCCTCGCGAGCCTCAGCCCGCAACTGCCAGCAAAATTGCCTGGAACACTTGTCCCAACACATTGATCCCTCAGTATATTGTGTGCGGCTCACCTACTCCCCGGCCTCCCCCTCCCACCCTCCTCCTGCGGCTCCCCCTAAATTTAATTCTGCTCACAAATTGTGAAATAAGTTGTTTGGGCTGGATTTGTCGAGTGAATTGTCCCACTAATGAAACAGTCTGTTCATTATACAGTTGTAGGACGGAAGATTTAGCGCTCCCATACCCCGGGACCCGGGCAGGTTAAGGTTTTTAGACTGACAGTTGACAAAAGAATGAATAGCTCTCTCCTGTCAAATCAGGCTTACAAACAGCTTGGCATACAAACAGTTACTGCTTGTGTGCATGTGGATTTAGGGTCCCCGCCTGCTAATGCCCCAGATTTGTAAGTACAAATTGGTTAGTCTTCAAACTGTTTGCGAAAGGAATAAAATGACCAAAAATTAGTTTGTTTTAGCCTTTTCCCCTCCCCTCCCCGCTCCTGCAAGTGAAACATTAAAAAAGAAAAGGAAAGGATAAAATAGGGTGTAGTGGTCTCATGGAATATCGTTGGGTTTTTGCTTAAGGCATCAAATTAAGCAGGACCATTGTTTGGCAGGAAACATTTTGTTCTGCTCGGGCACCCTGCTTCTCGGAAAGCAGCTGAAAATCTAATGGAATTAATTTAAGACGTGCGATTTTAAAAGATAGAGCAGAGAGAGTGGAGGAAGAGATCAAAAACTTTCGTCTCTATTCATTTTAGTACCTGTTGCTTAAAACTGGTTATAATACCTCCCCTCTTTCTAACCGCATTGATCTTTCAAAATGGGTCATTTAGATTTCTGAATCTTTTCATGGGCAATTATGTGTAAATTAGCTAAAGCCCATTTTATTTTTCTATGGCAGTTGGAATTGTTCGATGAGTAAGTTAAATCCCTGCAAAATCTTTGAGCGAGAACGCTGTATAGGAAGTCAGGTGAATATTTTTATCTCGTGATTTATCATCAGTTAGGTGATCATTTTCAGTCTAGATTGGGTTAGAAAAACTCGTTGGTTCATTATAACTACAGCGGAATAGTAGATGAGAGTAATATACATTTCCATCTCTTTAAAGGAGAAACGAACCAAGAAAGGTAACGGACTAAGAATTTTTTCAGATTTAAGCTTGATCTAACGTCTTTGAATTGGAAACTCTCCCCTTGATCAGATACAGCCCCAGGATGGCCAGCCTTGCAACACTAATTGGGTTTGTTCATATTTCAGTAAGTTCATTACCACATGTTTCCATGTACTGTAAGGGCCATTTTTAAAAATCAGACTTTTTGGCAACTTTGCAAGCAGCGGTTGTGAGTTAATTCAAACATTCCTTTAAACCTTTTTCCTTATCAGTCCTAAATCTGGTACTGATATTTTGAAGCGTTAAGAGTTTCCAAACAGGGGCGCCTGGGTGGCTCAGTTGGTTGAGCGACTGCCTTCGGCTCAGGTCATGATCCTGGAGACCCAGGATCGAGTCCCGCATCGGGCTCCCTGCTCGGCAGGGAGTCTGCTTCTCCCTCTGACCCTCCCCCCTCTCATGCTCTCTCTCTCATTCTCTCTCTCTCAAATAAATAAATAAAAAAATCTTTAAAAAAAAAAAAAAAAAAAAAAGAGTTTCCAAACAGTATGTATAATCATACCTCATAAATGTGCAAAGTCAGTGACAGTTGGCTATTGGGAATCTGAATAAAGCAAAAGCATTAGAGAGAACAGTGGGTCAGCCTCCATCCCAGACACGTTGCAGTCCTTTTGAATGAATTCATCCAAGTCAGCAGATTATCCTGCACATGTGAGCCCTAAGCCAAAACTGGTCATTTAAATCTGGGGACACGAGTGGCAGAGAAAGTTACAAACAGCTCAGCGACCGCAAACTCTACCCCATGGCTGCACACAGAACAGACCTCTTCCCAGTTTCCAACTCTCCCTACCACTCCCAGAGCTTTGCAAACATTTTCCAGTAACACCCATCCCTTTTCTGTCAAACCTAAGATTTTTTTTTTCCTACTTCGTCACGACATTTTAAGACATTTCAAAGACAGAGGCCATGACTTGTGAAGAACTTTGGGCTAAGGAATGCATATATTAAATGAAATACTTTTGGAGAGACAGGGCATTTCCCTGTGAATTTTGTAATGCAGCGACTACCTTACAATGGAAAGCTATCAGCAAATGCAGGAGTTTCAGTCATCAGTCACCTGCCTGGGGCAGGCTTCTCCTTACACTAAGATTGAAAAGAACGCACGGATGAGTGAGACCGAAGTTGACCCAAGTTCCATGCAAGGATTGAAGAAAAAGGAATAAGTACTTAGGGCTGCTTATGGTCTTAGAAACAAAAGCTGCTAGCAGAAATATTTTTAAATAGCTAATGACAGACTAAAACACAAAGCCTTTCTTCTCTAAAAAGGAAACCCAATGCTAACCACAGAGAGCCGCGTAGTTAGCTGGGAGGGATGGGTGTTGGGCGTGGGTCTCTGCTGAAGGAAATGCCATTGACCTATACATACAGTTTTCTGTGGTAGTAAAGTGACTGTTCCAAGAGCTTCCCTGACCCGTTGTAAAATAGGAAGAATAGCATCTCATGCTGTTGTCGAGTTGCATAATTTATGTGTGGCGCAGTCTTGGTCGCCTGGTCCAGCAATCAAACAATATAAATAAAATATATTACCTATCTATATATATTTGTTGAGGTTTCTGAGAAATCTCATTTGGCTGAAGCAGAGAAATACTAGTGTCTTACGAGGCACCCAAGAGACCCAATGGAAAGCAGAGAGCCATGGCTGTAGCTTCATAAGCTAACCTGATTGGTAAATCTCACTCCCCTGCTGCCTCGCCAGGGGACACTTACGTCACCAAATATCACTTCTGGATGTCTACCTCCTTCATTTCACAGATGAGGAAATTCACAAAAGTCAGGCAGGCCTCCCGACCCCAATCTAATAATGTTCTTCATGCACATTCATTTAAAAGGAAATGCTATAGGGGCGCCCGGGTGGCTCAGTCAGTTAAGCATCTGCCTTCGGCTCAGGTCTTGATCCCGGGCTCCCTGCTCAGGGGAGAGCCTGCTTCTCCCTCTCCCTCTGCCTGCCGCTCTGCCTACTTGTGCTCGCTGTCTCTCTCTCAAATAAATAAATGAAATCTTTAAAAATAAATAAATAAATAAATAAAAGGAAATGCTGTAAATGCTATAACCTGATTCATCTTTCTGACGCATGATTCCTACTTTGTTTGTATAAAATGGGACATTTGGGTGAGTTCCGTGAGTTTTCTGAATTGATGTTGTTTGGCTTCTTTTTGCCTTTTAGGTGCATTTATGGATCTGTAAGAGCTTTTTTAAGGAATTAATTACAGTGTCTCTTTTTTTCCCCCACTTAAGTGCTGAGGTGATGGTTATTGTTTTGTTACTTGGGAAGCCACGTAAATAAGACAAAACAAATCTATTTGCCATTTAAAATCTTTTGAAAATGTAACATCAAAAATACATTTCTCACACACACACAGAATGTATTGACTTGAGAAAACAGTCCCTAATCATGGCCCTGGAGTAGAATGAATGGTGAACAAAAATGCCAATTAAAATAGGTTGTCTGAGAAACGTACTTGCTTTCTCTTACACAGGTTTCCCAAGATCCTAAGTCCTCCCAGAAACCTATAAAGGATTTTGTTTTCTTCTTTGACATTCCCCTTCTGGGAAGGTGTCCAGACCAGCTTCCCTGCAAGCACCAATTCCACGTGAAGGCACAGAGGCTAGAACAGCTACCGCTCAGGGCTCAGGTCAGGAGGCCGGCAGCTCCTTGCTTGGGCTACATTTGCCTTGATTCGACAGATTTCTTCTAAAATGCAAGTATGACAAGCATCACACATTGGCAGAGATTATCTTTTAGGGAAAGGGATACAGAAAGAGAAAGCTGAAGCCCCCAAGACAAATTTCATAAAGGACCTCATAACCAGCCCCTGGAAGATCTATGTCACAGACGCCACTCTTTCACTAATGATGGGGCCGGGGAATTAAATCCTAAGTCAAAAGGAATATAACGTAGGGGTTGAAAAGGAAAACAAAAACAAAAGTCAAATAGCCGGTGCCGAGGACACGGCTTTGAATTTTAGTGCAGCTATGGAGAATCTGAGCGATTTCGCTAGGTTAAGTTATTTGGCTAGCTTGTGCCCTGGTTTCTTCATGGATCAGGTGGGGCTGATAATATCCACCAGGATGCTGAAAGTAAGGATGAAAGGAACATACATAACATACAAATAAGGTACTTACAAGACAGACGATATGGTTGATAAATGTTAACTGCGGGGCGCCTGGGTGGCTCAGTCGGTTAAGCATCTGCCTTCGGCTCAGGTCATGATCTCAGGGTCCTTGGATCGAGTCCCACATCAGGCTATCTGTTCAGCGGGGAGTCTGCCTCTCCCTCTCACTCTCCTTCTGTGCTCTCTCTCTCTCTCAAATGAATAAATAAAAAAAAACTTAAAAAAAAATGTTAACTGCTATTATTGCATATTCTCAAGATCCTCCAGTGTCTCACTCTTCAAAGCGCCGTCCATGGACCAGCAGTATCAACATCACCCTGCCAGCAATGTGGAATCCCAAGCCCCACCCCAGACCTGCTGAATCAGAATCAATTTCAGTAAAGAATCATACACTAAATTTTGAGGGATGCCAACTACTGAGTGCACACTTCTTTCTACACTCTAAACTCACCCCTTGAGGTTTGGGGGGTGGGGGTTGGTGTAGGAATGAATGATAGAGTCTTTGGCTACGATCCCCCCATTTGCCAGAACACTACCCAGCAGTGGGGGTCATCAGGCTGGTTATTTAATGAGTTTTATGATACATTAAATCTTCTAGACCTCACGGCAATTTGACCATTAAAGAAATAACTTTTTTGAAGGTAGCCCAAAACAAGCCAACTCAAGCGAATAATGGGATTAGCGTGGTGATCTTGAAATCAGAGTTGTACCACGTGAGTCCCTCTCCATCAATCACGACCGCTGTCCTCACGGCTGATTATGGCACATTGTTTCATCAAATTAAACACCAAAGGGATGTTGTAAAGGCAACATATGGTCCTCTTTCAGAAGTAGTTAGTCTGGCATTGCACGAGTGGCCTCATCCTGGCCCCCCTGAAACCTCCTCCATCAACATATTGAGGGCATTTGCTTTGGCAAAACAGTGTCTCATAAAAGTGGTCGCTTTTAATTGCAGGCTTGCTGTTGTCGGAAGCACGGCCAAGACGCGTGAGATGCGAAGGAGTGGCAGAATCAGGTTAGGAGGGGGAGATCACCTGTCCATCTTGTTCTGGGAGAAAAGGTGGGCAGATACCTTTTCTCACTTCTGCAACTCAGATGGGTACCGAGCTCCACAAAATCTATTGCACAAAGCAGGCTGGGGATTCGTTTTAGAACCAAGACAGAAATAACCACATGTAGTTAAAAGACTGGCTGAAAGGGAGAAGGTTTTCCTCTAAGGGTCAGGAGACACAGCAGATTTCGTTGTGTGGAGGAAAGGACCAGCCTGAGGGCAGCTTGGGCAGAACCCTCATGGTTCGTGGGAGGTAGTTTATGTGCCACCGAAAAGTGAAACCAGCCCAGGACTGAATTTCAAGAAAAAAGTCGTTAGGCAATATTAGTAGCAATGTTTGGTTGTTATTTTGCATTTATGCGGCTGGCTTTTTCTCCAAGGAGCTCTCATAATTAGGGAACAGCAATCCTCACAGCACCCCTACAGCTCGGCGTGGGAAGGTGTCAAAAGCACTCCCCACTGCAACTCTCTGCCACCCTCCCCTCAAAGCGCCCCCAAAGTAAGAGGGCTGGGCCAACCTGGGCACAGAGGTTCCATCAAGATTACCAGAGGGTATGTCAAACCATTCCGCCATATCCTTAAACTTCACAGAGCTGTACGTCAGTTATATCCCAACAAAACCGGGGAAAATAAAAGATGACCATGGGGCACCTCCTACCTCCTGGTTCGTTGGTAGCCCTTGGTGGTGTCTCATCACTGAGCTGAACCCATAGGGCTTCTGTGTCTGCTCAGAGGGAAACACAACCAAGCACCGAGGGCATCTTTGAATCACAGCCTGAAAAAACAAATTTTTTTTTTTTTGGATTATTGAAAAACAAGACGCTGTTGTTTTTTAAATTTTTCAAAATAGGGGCATCTGGGTGGCTCAGTAGGTTAAGCGGCCAACTCTTGGTTTCGGCTCAGGTCATGATCTCAGGGTTGTGGGATCAAGCCCCGCATTGGGCTCCATGCTCAGTGGGGAATCTGCTTGAGATTCTCTCTCCGTCTCTCTGCCTCTCCCTCTGCTCACGTGCTCTCTCTCTCTCTCTCAAAATGAAATAAATCTTTAAAAATAAATAAATAAAATTTTCGAAATATACCGAAGAGGAGAAAATGAAAAGTGAAAGTCTTATCCACTGACTGTCTTTCTCCCTCTGTCCAAGGGCAACCACTGTTACTGGTGTGTCACTGAATTTCAAGAAAAAAGTCGTTAGGCAATATTAGTAGCAATGTTTGGTTGTTAGTAGCAATGTTTGGTTGGAGGAGGATCAGGAGCAGGGGCCCTGGATGGTGCTAACCAATGTCCCGGTAGATACTAGAATCTCCTCTATGATGCTGAGAATGAGCCAGAATACCCCCACAACTTCACCCTGGAGGGAGTATCTCACACATAACCTAGCCTTTGACCTTGGGAATTCAGAGGTTTGGGTTTTTTCCTGATTTATTAATTTATTTATGTTTAACCCTGGGAGGATTATACAGTATCATAGGGGTGCTCTTTTATCCATCATAAAATGGACATGATAAAACTCACCACCTTTCTACCAGGGGGCAAAAAAAAAAAAAAAAAAAAAAGAATGAAATAGCTAGGTATCCAGGACAATAAGATCCAGGAGAGTGGCAATTTCGGTGACCTCAAAATTCTAAGTTATTTTCCTCGACCATTTGGAACCTTTAAAACTTCAAATAAGCAGAAGTTGAAAAACAAGAGGTAAGGTTGTTATCTGCCCAAGAAGCTATTAATAAAGTAAAAGCATTCTTTTATAAAAAAAAAAAAAAAGACCTCATCTACTGATCTGATTAAAATAATTCACCGTGGAGAGATTTCATTATAAATAAGAGGGAAATCTCGCATTTCTGCTGGGATAACGGGAGGCACGTGCATCTTAGAGTGGAGAGTGCACCCTCCATCGCCAGGTTTAGGACACAACACAAATCTATGTCCCCCAACGATGGCAGGGGCAGGACCTCATGACCACGCGGCTCCTGGTGTAGGATTCACGGGAGCTGGTGCCTGTGTATAGTCTTTGTCACTCAGCTATAATCATGGATATGCTTAACCAATTTAAGTGACCTTAATAAACTCGTAACCCTGGTGTTTTGGCCACTTTGGGATCTACCGCAGCTGAAGCGTAGCAAAAAACCAACCTGCTGGGGGAAGGTACTACTCAAAACACCCCTGTGACGAGGTGTTTTTTTTTTTTTTTTTTTTTTTGGTATCAATTTAAAGCCCAAACACTGATGCAATTTGGCCCTCTTTTGAGCTGGCCTTCATCAGCCGTTCTCCCCATTAATTAGCGTGAGCCGTAAGATGTTGCTAATGCCTACACGTCTGGTAAACATGTTGGGCGGGTCCTGCCCCTGAACGCACCGAGCTGTTAAGTGATATCTCAGCTGGGGCTGGCAGAGCCGGTTTCCCCACCAGGGAACAGCCGAAAGGTGTGCAGTCTCCATTCAGAGTCAAAACATCACGCTCCGAGAGCTCTCTTTTTGTTGTTGTTCCCGTAGAGGTGACTGCCTTTTGGTAGGAATGAAAGTAATAATGAGAAGGAGAATAAAAATAAAAAGAGAAGGAGGATCAGGAGCAGAAACTTGCGCTGACGCTCACTAGGGAATGTTTGGGGCAAGGCTGAGTGGTGGGACTCTGGAAATCCTGGTTTCTCCCCACTGAGGTGAACAGAGACATCGAGAAAGTCTGTGACAGTTCCTTAGTCTGCTGACGTGGCTGGTCAGCTGCTTTTGTAGCTTGTTTCCAAAGCTAAAACCACAACAGGGGCTGTTTAAAAATAGGTTTGCAAAACAGCTTTCAGATAGGAAACGGCTAAGAGAAAAGAAAGGTTGAAGAGGCAGCCGCATGGCTGCCATTTTGTTTGCTAACTTTATGCTTAAAATTCTGCTGTGGGATTGTGTTCCGTTTTAGGTGTTGAGTGGTATATCAGGAAAGGTGATGGTGGAAACCAAGCAGAGAGGAAGCCCGGACTTTTTGGGGGTGGACTCCCCCAGTTTGTGTGAATTCTGATGGTTTTGGCACTAGAAGTCTGATGTCCAGGGAAACCCTTCAGTCCCAGGCAGACCAGGACGGTTGGTCACTCTACGTGAGGTCACAGCTGTGCATAGTTGAGAGAGACCCTAAAGACCATCTCTTCCAACTCCTCATCTTACATAAGAGGAAATTGAGGCCCAGAGGGGTCCATGAGGCAACACAGCATAGGGCTCGGTTCTTCCTGATAAAGGATGAATATATCTACTGTCTTGTCGGATGGGTAAAATCAACAAAGATTACTAAGTGCAAACATGATACAAGACAAAGGACTGGTCACGAGTGAAGTGACAGGGGTTCTAATCTTGGCTCTGCCACTAAATAGGAACCTCAGGTAAGGTAACTCCCACCTGCTAACCACCTGCCACTGACTAGTTCATTAACCTGAATGATAGCACTTTGAGGGAAGATTAATATACCTGTTTAACAGGTGAGTCATGGTTCAGGGAAATCAAGTAACTCGCCTAATGTCCCAGTAAGAGGTGAGATCTGAAGGCAAGTTCCTCTGACATCAAGGCAGACATTCTTCCCAGAATGGCACACTGGTTTGTAACTGTGGGCAACTTCCAATAGCCGGTAGCTCCCACCCGAATGATTCACCAGACGGGAGTGGCAGTTGGCAAAGGATTATTTTCTATTTGTGCAATGCAGTTAGGGAGGTGCCCAGATGATTATGTACTAAGTACTGCCTACTTCCCAGGAAGGATTTAGATTAGCAGGATACATGTATTGACCTGAATTTTCTTTCCCTTTTTTTCTTTGTGACAAAGTTAGCATCTGATAGACTTTTTAAAATGTTAAAACCACCAGTTTCTTTATCTCCATCAGAATCAGAATCTTAACTTCATGAGGACAGGAATTTTGTTCACTGCTATAACCCCAGGGCAAACATGCCTGGCACATAGTAGGGTTTCAGTACATATCTGTTGAATGAAAGAATGAATGAATGAATGAAATTTAAAAGGCAACATAAGAATGTTAAAGTAATTTTATTTTACATTTTTATTTTATAATGTACTTCAAAGTTGATCACACTCCTAATAGGGAGGAGGTTGAAATTGGGGATGTAAAATGTATCTGCCAGAAAAGTTTTAACCAAAAAAATTATTGAATGGGATATTAAATAGACGTATGTGTCTTTAATTTTTGTAAATTAAATACTTTTAGTTATACTAAAAGGAGCTTGCTATTTAAAGGAAGCACTGTGTGTGTGTGTGTGTGTGTGTGTGTGTGTGTGTCTCCTGTAATGAAACAAAGAATCTTTTCAGAAAGGGGATAATGGCCATAAATTAATTTTCTAAAAAACTTCAGGGTTTATTTTGGATTTGCTTCCAGTGAAGGATTCTTTCCTGGTTAAGTTCAGTCTCACTTCCCTTTGTTTACGTGGTGACACACATACATGTAAGGAGCACAAAACTGAATGGTGTTTTATTTTATAATTATTTTTGCCTCTTACATATTTATCAAGTATCTATGGTAAAAATAAGATTAAGTAATCAGCATTTTCCAAGCTGATTTTTAAAACAAATCTGTAGGTCTCTTCTAAATGATTAACATTATTTTAAACATTTCTACAAACATAGGCAAGCATCTCTGCTTTCTTAGCACACATATTCTATTCAGGATTCCTCTGATTCTATAGATGAAGTGGGTATGCATTAGGGGTCTGGGCTTTATGAGTAAAGCTTTCTACCACTTACCAAATTCTATGTTCCCTAACTCTGAGGACTTGAAAATGGCAACACATCTTTGACTAATGTGTGTTTGACAGTGGAGGATAAATAAGAATAAATCGCATTGCTTCAAAAATGTTGTGAAAATTGCCTCAGCCCTTAAAACACATTTTAGATATAAAAAAAAGTAAACTATTATAGAGAGCTCATCATAATAAAGCAACATGTCAGGTTTGATGGCAGGAGATCAGAAAGTAGGCTTAAAAGTAATATATGGTGTTTGGAGTTTATGTATAAATGTAATGGTCTGAGAAATAACTTTCGGATTGGATTGGATTGCCACTCTGTGTGAGATATGCTATTAAGATAATGATGGAACATCTTCTTTGTGGACACGAGGGGTCTAGTACCATGAAGAATTGATTAAATCTGTGACTTTTTCAAGGCAAACAGTGCATAAAATACCCATACTACAACAAGGAAATATATCTAAGCCAGGTTAACAGATGCATGAAACCATATGAACTCTGCTTCTTTTGGCTTAGTCTTTATGTCTCCCTAGAACTATGACTAATTCCCTTTATTTGAACAACTTCAAAGACTCTGATTTGACACACATGGCCCCCATAAAACAGACAAACTTCGTTCCTGCCAGCAGGTAATCAGAAGCAACAAAAAGGTGTGTCTTCGTGAAGTTGCTTTGTTGTCCAAGCAGTTTGGGCTTCAGTTTCTCTGATAGAAATCCACCGTCACAGCCCACTGCCCAGAGGCAGAAGGAAGCCCAGTTTGCAGAGGCAAAGAAATCAATCTTGCCTATCAGCAAACCTTTCTGAAAGTGATCAATTTCATCCCACCATATTCACTTATAGAACACCTACTAATTTGTGTATAACTAACTTTGTGACCAGGCACCTTACTTAGTTATCTTGTTGTTTCTAAAAGCGTTTTACTGGATGGTCATGAATTTTAGAAATATTTATAATAATATCATAGGCAAACAATTCCTTCCCCATATTTATAAAGTTTTTTCTGTTTGTTTCTCTTATCAAGTGGCATTGGCTAGTACTTCCAGAATAATATCAAATAATAGTTTCCATGGTGATTAATATTCTCTTATCTTTGATGATAGGAAAGTGCTTTTAACATTTTACCATGAAGCATGGTGACAGTTTTTCAATTAATATGTGTGTGTGTTTACATGTGAATTTTTTGTGTTCAAGATCTATTCTTAATTAAAACTTTTTAAATAAAAAATGGCCATTAAATTTTGATAAAAAGCTCTTTTGGCCACAGAGAATATAATCATGGGATTGTTTGTCCTATAACTTATGATTATAGTGAGTTTGGATGTCAGATTTCATAATATCAAACTATCCTTGCATTCCTGTGATTTTTTTTTTTTTTGCACTTTAATAAACTCCTGAATTCTATATGCTAATATTTTCCTTCAGAATTGTACCTAAGGATATGCAATATAAAGAAATAGTATTATCCCCCTCTACAATGATGTTTCTATTCTCTTTGGCCCTGTAGTAAGGGGGGATGCTGGTAATACCTTTAGAATTTAGAATTTATTTGCTGAAAGCAAGTAATAGTAATAATAATTGTAGCTCACACTTAGATAGCATGTGTTCTGTGACAGATGCTTGTCGAACAGTGGTGCATATCTTAATGTTTTCCATCCACAGAGCAGCCCTGTGAGGAAAGCACCATTGTCCTCATTGTTACAGTCACCATCTCTGCTTTTGATGTGAGGAAACAGAGCTTGAGTAACTGATTCAAGGTCACCCAGGTAGTAAGTGACAAAGTCCAGGCAATTTGGCATGAGAGAGTCTGCTTTGATTTCCCCAAGTCACTCATTTATTCAACCTGCAATGTGTATTTACCGAGTGAGCCTCTTTCGAAGGCTCTACACAATACATTTGCCTTTAAAGAAGCCAGCGAATATTGTGATGGATAGGTAGGTCTAAGCAATGGGTCTAATGTTTATATCCCTGTCATCCAGGCAGCATTTCCAAAAAACTTTCTCCCCAGCCTTTCAACACTTCAGTCCTCCCTGACCCAGTGTGTCAGACTGAGGGAATGTTAAGTTTAGCCCGAGAGACTAGCTTAGTCTGATGGCTTCCTGGCAGATCCCGTGTGGGGGTCCCCGGAAAGCATGCCCTCAGAAATGAAGGAGAACGAAATATCCACATCAGTTTGATGGGGAGGCCGTCTTGTCCGGAGGAGCTAGAACTAGCTAGCCTGAGATGTGCAGCAAGACACAGCTGCTTGATCAGGAGACGGGTAAAACACGGGGAGAGAGGGGTTTTTCCCGTCTGGCGAGAAAATCGCCAAGTGCCAGCCCGAGGCAGAGCGTGAGCGGGGCAGTGTCCGGGAGGTGGCCCTCATACCACAGGTCTTTCCCCTGCCTCAGAGCCCCCGTGGCATTTTTGAAGTGTTGGGCTTCGATTCCTTCTATTACCTGGTTTTAATTAACCTCCTGACGCCCCTTTGTCTGGGTGGCAGTGTCAGCTGGGAGGGCGATGAGTAGAAGGCACCCCGGTCCATAGTTTTTGGAAGGAGCCTTGTGAATGGGCCTGATGAGCCGAGGCTGGGGGGGCAAGAAGGGGGAAGGAATGTTTCCTCTTTAATCCGGCATTTAATCACTGGAGCTGAGGACAATGAAGGCCCCTCCAGCCTCCCAGAGCCTGATTCCATTTGGCAAGCCCAGCCCTCCTTTGTCAGCCTCACAAGGAGGCCCCACCTCCCCATGCTCCACACAAGATTCGCCTCACAAGTGTCATCGAGATGAAACAGCCAGTACGTGGGGCTTGGGGACTGCTGGGCCCAGCCTCTGCGACCAGCGCTGGCTCATCCTTCACAGCCTTGGCTACTTTGTGGATCCATCATTCCACGAAAGCTGTGATTTAATTTCCAGGCACTTTCATAGTTAAGGAGTTCTCGTGCGGAGTGCAGCCTGGTGGGACCATTTTCTCTATATATTCTTTTCCCTGAAAATTCTGATTCCACTAAGGACCTAAAGAGAGCCAGCTGGCTCATAGTGTTATGAAATTATAAACGCGGTGGTACTAAAATCCAAAGAAATCTTTCAATGATATAAATTTCTTCCCTTCCCTTCCAGTCCCTTAACTACCGTGTCTATCTAATTCTAGGTAATAATCGCAGCAAAGGTGTAATTTTTGTTCTTTATGGGGTTTTTAGCCAAGCATTTCTTTAATATTGCCATGTTGCTTCCATAATGATGATTTTAATAGCTAGATGTGTATTTCATCAAGTTCATGCAGTTCACCTTTACCCTCCTGCTGGACAAATACATGAAGGGACATCATACCACAGGCGAGGCGACCTCAGCCCTGGTCCCTCCTTTTTCCCACGGTGTGATCTGGGTACCTTAGCCACTTTGAACGGGAGTCTCTTCATCGATGAAGTGAGGGTGACAACAGCGCCTACCTCCCAGGCCCACCGTAAAATCAGAGAGATGATGAGCGTGAGAGCTGTTTTTGAAGTGCAGAGCCCATACGAGTGGTGGTTACTGCTGGCCATTTCTAAATGTTCCACAGTAACAGTAAAGATCGCGGTGAACATTTTCAAACACAGAGCGTGCGACTTCTTTTCAACTCTTTGCCTAGGAGAGAGTCCGAGAAGTCTGATGACTGGATCAAACATTATGAACATTTTTGTGATGGGAGAGCTCAGCTCTGAATTGCTACCTGATTTTCAAAAGAGTTGAACCGGATTTACCATAACCGGCCATCTGTGGACGCAGCGTCTTGCCAAGGTCTCACCTGCAAAGCAAATTCTCATTTTAAAGATTGATTGGTTGATTGGTTGATTGATTTTAGAGAGAGAGTGCACCCAAGCAGGGCGAGGAGCAGAGCGGGAGGGAGAGGGAAGGGTAAGAATCTCAGCGCAGAGCCCTAGGAGGGGCTCAATCTCACGACCCTGAGATCATGACTTAAGCCGAAACCACGAGTTGGTCACCCAACCAACTGCGCCACCCAGGTGCCCCGCAAATTTTCATTTTAAAACATGCTGGTGGGGCACTTGGGCGGCACAGTCGGTTGGGTGATTTTGGCTCCAGTTGTGGTCTCAGGGTCGTGGGGTCGAGTCCCGTGTCAGGCTCCCTGCTTAGCAGAGTCTGCTTGGGATTCTCTCTCCCTCTCCTTCTGCCCCTCCCTCTTGTGCTCTCTCTCTCTCAAATAAATAAATCTTATAAAAAAAATAAAACATGTTGGCTAATTATATAAGTTGCCGCATGTCTGCTGTTTGACTATTAGTGAAGTCTGAGTTTTTCGTGAGTCCCCTTATGAAAAGGTATTCTTCCTGTGTGTGATTGCTTAGCCATTTGCCAATAAGTGACCTTTTATACAGCATGAAGAGCATTTTTAAAAGCATGTAAATTCCCCAGAGTGGTGAGAAAGAGACTATATCATGCAGAGCACTCCACCTGAGCTTTAAAATGTCACTTACATATAAAAATGTTTGCAAGGGGAGCCTGGGTGGCTCAGCTGGTGAAGCATCTGCCTTCGGCTCAGGTCATGATCCCGGGGTCCGGGGTTCGAGTCCCGCATCGGGCTCCCTGCTCAGGGGGGAGCCTGCTTCTCCCTCTCCCTCTGCCACTCCTCTTGCTTGTGCTCTCTCGCTCTGTCAAATGAATGAATAAAATCTTTAAAAATAATAAATAAATAATAAATAATAAATAAAAATGTTTGCAAGATTTTGCAGTCAGTGAGTTCTCAAAACCAAGATTCGAATTTCAGCTTCTTTCCTGACATGCATCCCTCCAAAATGGTTTATCCAGAGGTGGTGCCCAACCCTGCATCTTTTGTCCTTTTCTGTAGTGTGGGGGTTACCTTGTGAAGAAGGCAAATGACAAATTTAGGGTCTGACATTTTACCTGTAAGAAACTGAGCCCTGGGGGCAGGTGGAGGGTGCTGCACATCAACTAATGGATTAATCGACAAGGACGTATTAAGCGTTTTTAAGCATTCATGGGGCACCTGGGTGGCTCAGTCGGTTAAACGTCTGCCTTCGGCTCAGGTCATGATCCCAGGGTCCTGGGATCGAGTCCCGCATTGGGCTCCTTGCTCAGCAGAGAGCCTGCTTCTCCCCTGGCTGCCGTTCCCCCTGCCCCCTGCTTGTGCTTGCTCTCTGTCTCTCTCTCTTGCTCTCTCTGTGTCAAATAAATAAATAAAATCTTTTTTAAAAAAAGTGTTTTTAAGCACTCATTAAAACATGGTTCCTACTCTCGAAGGAAACAATAAGCCCAAACAACGACAGGAACCAACATGGAACACGGAACATACTTGGAAATCCAGTGGTGTTGACTCTCTGCACCTTGGAGATCAGGAAATGGGGAGACCATGTAGCCTGGAATGAGCAGAGAGTCTTCAGAGAGGAGACAAACGTCACCCTACCTTAGATCAATGACAGCAGAGCGGACGTGAGGAGCTGGTCCACCGGAAGCATTTCGTGCCTGGTCACTGTGCTCAGCTGCCCCTGTCCATGAGGAACGTCAGTCCAGAGGGCAGGACATGGAGGGAGACAGAGACAGGACTTGGAAATAAATGTGAATCACAAAGAGATAACCCTGACAAAACTCTGAAGATAGTATTATGATTATAATATGTGAGTAGTAGTTCAATGCTATCATATTTGAGTATGGTGTTAAGATCACAATAGCTGAATATTTGTATTTTTCATAATATTTGAGTATGGCATTATAATTATAATATGTGAGTGTGGGTGTTACAGTATAATATTTGAATATACATTATAATATGTGAACATTGTTACTATCATAAATTATTTGAGTGTGGCATTAATATTAGAACATTTGAGCATTAGCATCTGAGTATAAGGATATTAAGGATGGCATTATAATGATAAGATTTGAGTTGCATCCTAGCTGTCTGACTTCAGTCACGTACTTGAGCCTGTGTCTTCATGCGTGGGAGTATAGTATTTCCTTGCTCATCAGGCTGATGTAAGAAAAAAGTGTGTTGAAAGATACATTTGTAACATTTACTTAATGCATTACCATTTACAAAGCACTTCCACTGTCCCCTGTCTTTTTTTAAAAAAAGATTTTATTTATTTGACAGAGAGAGAGCACAAGCAGGGGCAGCAGAGGGAGAGGGAGAAGCAGGCTCCCCGCTCAGCAGGAAGCCCCACGCGGGACTCCATCCCAGGACCCTGGGATCATGACCTGAGTCGAAGACAGATGCTTCACCGACTGAGCCACCCAGGCGCCCCCACTGTCCCCTGTCTTGACTGAGCTTTATGGACTCATTTTACAGATTAAAACACTGAGGTTCGGGGAAGTCATACGACTTGCCTAAGGTCATAGGAGCCGGGTTAAACCCCCTTGAAGCCTACAAGTCTACATAAAATGGTATTTTATTTTGTATCTACTAAGTACTTGCCAAGTACGGTGCTGGCCGTGTTTCTTATGTGACCTCTTGCAACCCTCCGGCCTCTCTAGATGAGAGGTCAGTCCTGCTCAGCCCTGGGTTGAGAAGGACACCAACACCGGGGTGCAGGGAGAGATGATCACCCAGGGAATGGAAGGCAGAGCAGGAGGAGCTCAGGTCTGTCTGACTCCAAAGCCTGCACTCACTTCCCCACACAACCAGCCTCCCTGGGAGATGAGCGATCCACACCTTAGATGCATGATGCCTGTCTGCAGGACCCACACAGGGAGAGTCCGTAGGCTGCCGGACCCACCTGACGGAGGGGTTCTCTAGCTTTCGCAGAAGGAGTGGCCCGGAGACCACAGAGGCCAACAGCATTCAGCTATAGTTCAATCCCCGCAACAGTTGGGTTCGGAAATGTGTGTCCCCAGTTACACTGCACGTCAATGAAAAAGAAGCCCAAATCCTGCTACTTCTCATTTCACCTGGGACAGGCAATAAAGATGAATCATGACCTAAAAAGACTTTGCCATTTGAGCTAATCAGTGAAACTAGATGATTTGCTCAAGGTAACAAATCTATTTCATTTTCTACACCTTAACACACACACACACACACACACACACACAATGCAGATCACTTATTAGTTTGTTGCTAAATAGGTTTAATGCGAATTTCTGTTTCTTTGTGGTTTGCCCTCTGACTATCGTACTTTGTAAAAGTCTAACAAGGTAAAATAACAAGTAACCAAGTAAGAAGTTTTCAAGTAACAATGCAAATGTTCTCACCTTCTTTAAATACAGAAATTTTATTCTTCAGGTTTAGGGTTCTGCTTTTAAAAGTGTATGGTTTATTGAGAAGGATTTAGTCTTCTCACACAATTCCATACTAATTTGCATTCCTTCCTTTCTTGGGAGACACAGCAACATTATGATCGTATTTATCATCTGAATTAAATATAACATGCTTTGTTACTGATTTTTGTTTCATTACTTAGCACCCAGTACAATTTTAGAAAGGCCACTTTTGAGTTAACGATAATTGCAAATGACTCTAGGTAAACGCTTAATATTTTAAAAACTCAGAATCTTTTTATAAGATTTCTTTATTTAAAAATTACAATTAAACTGCTAGTTCTCCCATATCCTAATGGATGCTATTAAAGTGTAATTTGTAGTTACAAGAGGAAATAGAAAGTATACTAAATTAACATCATATTATACCAAATTAATTTGAAATATATTTATATTATCAGATTTCACTCACAATTTGGTGGCTTTTTTAAAATTGTGCTCTTTCTCCATGTCTGTTTTACTTGAATCTTATGCAAAAAATAAAGAAATAAATAAAATGTCTGTTAAAACCAGAGATAAAGGGCTCCTGGGCGACTCAGTTGGTTAAGCGTCTGCCGTCAGCTCAGGTCATGATCCCAGGGTCCTGGGATCGAGCCCCACATCAGGCTCCCTGCTCCTTGGGGAGCCTGCTTCTCCCTCTCCCTCTGCTTGTGCTCTCTCTGTCAAATAAATAAATAAAATCTTTTTAAAGAGAGAGAGAGAGGATTTTAAAATAAACAGAAACAATCATTTGTTTCATTAATTGCTTCATTAATAGAGCAAGTTATAAAACACATTTTAATCTAGGTCTGTGGGTGATTAGCATGCATTGAACGTGGTAGAGACCAAGTTGCAGAATAAGTCTGCCCTGGGAAAAAGACATTGTGGCACAATTTTAACACAAATTTCCTGCAGCTGCAGGCAGGAAAGGACCACAGAGACTAGGCCTCTGGAACTGCAAAGGGCGGCCCTTTGTAAGTTTTAACTTAGTGGCCTCTCAAGTCCAGGAATATTTCAAATAATTAAAACAGTTGATACCTTGAGTTTCAGAAACTTTTCCACCATATTTCAACAGCTATCAATTTACATAGAAAATAAGAGTGACATTTAGCAAAGGAGTGTGGTTTTAGATGCACACATTTTTTTTTTTTTTTTCAAATGTGCGGTCATTTTTCGTTGGCTGGGTTCAGTTCACAGTGGGAATCTCTGGCTGATGACTAAGGTTCTGAAGGAAAACGTGGAAGTGAGTCCATCTGTGATCATTTGCTCCCTGGAACCGTACTGATGGCACTGGAGCATAATGCTGGTGACAAAAATAAAATCCGGGAGAGCTGTGGAAGCCCCTAGGGGAAAAATCAGAGCCCAGGGATGGGCCACCTCTCCTCGCCGGCCTCCGGCTCTGCCTGCGGTTCATTGGGACACAGTGACTTGGAGCCCCTTCCACTCACCTTTCCCAGTTCGGCTCCCAAGTTGGGAAGAGAGGGGCCGGAAGTCCGCGCGTGACAGGTGGACAAGGTTGGCACCTAGGTTCATGTCAGCCTCGGGCTCTGGTGGGAAATGCACCTGTTTGTCTTGAATGCCCATGGCTTCCTCTTTTCTCATTCTTGGCACCCTTTTTTCTTCCTCGCTCTTGGTGAAAGATCTGATACCTTTCTGTCTTTTAAGTAGTCGGGTTACCTCTTCTATTTATATCTCCTTTTTTTAAGATTATTTATTTATTTATTTATTTGCGAGAGAGGGAGAGAGAGAGAGCACGAGCAGAGTGAGCAGCAGAGGGAGAGCGAGAAGCAGGCTCCCCTCGGAGCAGGGAGGCTGATGCAGGACTCCATCCCAGGACCCTGGGATCACGACCTGAGCCGAAGCAGACGTTTAACTGACTGAGCGCCCTCGTCTATTTAAATCTATTATAAAACCCCTCCCTCCTAAACAGATAGGAGGGGGGCTAAGCCATTGTCACCCACGAAAGCATGATGACGCTGATGGGAGAGGTAGAGCCACCCACGCTGGTGACCAGGCCTGCTCCAGTCCCAGGTCTCCAAGCTGTGGGAGCCTCACGGGGTCACCTGGTTTGGCCTTCAGCTCTCGGCCTTGAGGCAGGCCTGGGGACGGCCTACGTTTGCCCAGCTGGTACCATTGGGGGAGCGTCAGGCCCCAGGCCGCACCTCCTGGTGGAGTGAGCTAGCTAACCAGTAGTCTCTTCCCACAGACTTGTTGGCCCGTGTGGATAGATTGGAGAGAGTGGATTAAATGACCTCTCAGGGCCTCTCAATGCTCCAGGTCTGTGGTTCTGACCAGCAAGATCTTAATCGTTCGGGTAAAGATTGCCTTTAAATAGAGAATGCCATCTGGCTTCCTGCCCCCCTGGCACCATTCACACTCCAGTCTCTCAGCTAGAAAATGTCCGCCTTTTTTCCTCTCCAGCCCTTAGGCCCTTTGTCTCCAAGTGTTTTATTTCAAATTCTTTCTCGAGTCTTCAGCTTCTCCTTCCAGCTACCCTTCCTTCCACACGCCTTCTATCTCCTCCCCCATTAACCAGCCTAAAATGTCATGGCATCTGGCCACTGCTCTGCTCCCCACCCGTCCCCACTATGCTGACCCCCTCCCCTGCTCACCTGTGCTTCTCACTACCTTCCCCAACCCCAGCCTGCTTCGCCTCGGTCCCTGAGCTCGCCACGCCACACTCCACTCACTCTGCCCAGCCTTCACTGGCATGTTTCTCTTCCTGGCAAATCTTTCCCCTTCCCCACACCTTTCCAAGTGTTATGGTCTTAACTGTGTCCCCCTGAAAATCAGAGGTTGAAATCCTAACCCCCAGAACCTCCAAGTATGCTTGTGTTTGGACAGAGTGTCTTTAAAGGGGTAATTAAGTTAAAATGAGGTCGTTAGTGTGGACCTCAATCCTATATGACTGGTGTCCTTATAAGAAGAGATTAGGACACAGGCATAGAGAGAAGGCCAGGTGAAGACACAGGGAGAAGGCGGCACCCGACAAGCCAAGGAGAGAGGCCTTAGAAGAAATCGATTCTGCCAACACCTTGGTCTTGGACATCTAGTCTCCACAACAGTGAGAAAATAATTTCTGTTAAGCCTCCCGCCTGTGGTACTGTGCAGATTAATCCATCAGGTCACCCATTCATTCATCGGGGGGTGGGGAGGGTGGGCTCAGTTCCAGTCCTATTCTCTGACTACTCTTGTCCATCCTGTTCCCCTTTGCTCTGGGTGTCATGATGGAGCCATGTAAGCTGATCCGGGAGGGAAGGGAGGATATGACAGTGATGAGCAGTGAAGACAAATTGGCAGCAATGAAGGACCATAGGTCCAGGTCATGTCAGACATCATGGGAGTTGAGTGTTCCAAAGATGGGAGGTGGCAGCCGAAGATCAGGATGAGCAAGGAGCTGCAGGTGCTGGTAATGATTGACAAGGCATCACGCCCAGTGGTGTGCTCGCCAGCCAGCACTTATTACATTGCCTGTGTGATCAGTCCCTCAGAGGGAGCTGTTAACAATTCTCTAATTATTCCACTTGTCCGGACACCTCCAAGTTACCACACTCACGACCCAGAACATAGAAGCTGCCAGCTGGGCAAGGGAAAGGAGATTTGCCAAAGGGCTCATCTATTCAGGGCTACAAGTTGAGGATGAGGGCTGAAAAAGGGAAGTTTAGGGGGCACAAGAGGCTAATTTATATCCCAGTGATGGACACTTGGGAATACAGCAGAGAAGAGAAACAATGCCCTCAGCAAGCTTACCAACTAGTGGGGGGTTGGAAGTGTTCCAGGGGTCCCCAAGGACAACACATCTATTCCCACAGAAAAGTAAATAGAATGCATAGCACATCCCCAGTCCAGCTTGCAAAAGTCTATTTTATTGTATTTTATTTTTTTAAAGATTTTTTTTACTTATTTATTTTATTTATTTATTTGACAGAGAGAGAGACAGCGAGAGAGGGAACACAAGCAGGGGGAGTGGGAGAGGGAGAAGCAGGCTTCCCGTGGAGCAGGGGAGCCTGATGCGGGACTTGATCCCAGGACCCCGGGATCATGACTGAGCCGAAGGCAGACGCTTAACCCATTGAGCCACCCAGGCGCCCCCAAACGTCTATTTTAAAGGTAGAAATGGGTCAAATAAACATCCTTTATACAGCGTAACTCTCTGCAGTCATCAAAAACAAAAACAAACCCAAAAAACAAAAAAAAACCCCTAAGGTACCTTTGATGATAAGAAATTGACTTCAGGAAAGTTAAGAAAGGAACAAGGTACATAACAGTTTGTATAGTATGTTTCCATTATGTGAGAATGGATACACACACATGCGCACATGTGCACTTGTATATTAGAATAATCTGGAAAGTCACACAACAAACAGGAAGCATTGACTGACTCTGAATACACAGGGGAAAGGAAAGACTGGGATAAGAAGAGAACTTACTTTTACTGTATTTTCTTTTTTACTATTTGCATTTTTATCACACGGATTACTTTTTTCAATAAAAACAAACTAATTAGTAAAAAGTAAATATTCATACTTGGAGGGAATAAAGTCTATCGAACTTTTCTTTCTTTCTTTCTTCCTTCCTTTCTTCCTTTCTTTTCTTTCTTTCAAGTAGGCACCACACCCAGTGTGGAGCTCAATGCGGGGCTTGAACTCATAACCCTGAGATCAAGACCTGAACTGAGACATAACTGACTGAGCCACCCAGGTGTCCCTGAACTTTTTATCTCATACTATATTCAAACCGAATTTCTGATGGATTAAAATTGTTCACTTTTAAAACACTAAGTACATATTGCAATCACAAATGAAATACTTGATTCAGGCAAGAATTCTCAATGGATACTAAAGCCAATGGGTAAAAGTTTGTTGGGGGAACAGGAGCACCACACAGTCTCAAAGCATAACCCTACAGATTGCTTTTTAATTGCAGAAGAGAATATAAACTGATCTCTGGGTGAGAAAGAATGCATTCAAGCATAAAAGCAAAAAAAAAAACAAAAACAAAACCCAAAACAACAACAACAACAAATCCCCATTACACACGCACATAGAACAGGTCCCTCTGCACACAAATTCAGATTTTCTTTTCCACAAGAAAATTCCACTATAAGCCCAATAAAAGGCAAATTGAAATTTTGAAAAGTAACTACTATGACTAGCACAACAAGTCAGTATATGTATTATATAAAAACCTAACACAAACTGACTTGTTAAAAAATAGAACAACAGAGGCGCCTGGGTGGCTCAGTCAGTTGAGCGTCAGACTCTTGGTCGTGATCTCAGGGTCATGAGATCAAGCCCCACCCACGTTGGGCTCCGTGCTCACTGCAGAGTCTCCTTGAGATTCTCTTTCTTCCTCTCCCTATGCCCCTCCCAGTCATGCTCTCTCTCTCTTTCTAAAATAAACAAATCTTAAAAAAAAGACAATAGGAAATGGACAAAGGAAAAAGATACTTCACAGGGCAGAGAGATGACAATAAAAAAAGAAGTCTTACCCTATCATCCATCAAAGTAATGCCAAGTGAAATGGGATTGTAGGTTTTATTTTCCAAATTAGCCAAAATTTAAAAATTAGGGGATACTTAAAGTGACCAGCACTTTCACTGAGGCTGGTGGAAACATAAATCAGCTTAAACACTCTGAAGAGAATCTGGCCAATGTATATCAAGAATTTAAAAATAGTTCATATATGTCAACTCAATAGTTCCATTTCTGTGACACTGATCTAGAGAAATAATCCAAATGCAGATAAAGCTTTATTATCTAGGATATTCATCACATCATGTTTATGATAGCAAAAAATTAGAAGGCACTCAAACATCCAGTAATAGGGAAATAGTTAATTGCAATACATTCCTACAAGAGAGTATTTTGCAGCCAATAAAATCAGGATTTTTTCGTGAGATTATAAATCAAAAAGCAGCAAACAAAACCATAGAGTATGATCCCCACTTGGATTTTAAAAAGTAAGCATTAAAAATGTGAACACTTTGGGGTGCATGGCTGGCCCAGTCGGTGGAATGTGTGACTCTTGATCTTGGGGTTCTAAGTTTGGGCTCCACGTTGGGTGTACATATGACTTAAAAAAATAAAAATCTTTGGGGCGCCTGGGTGACTCAGTCATTAAGCATCCGACTCTTGATTTCAGTTCAGGTCATGATCTCAGGGACTTGAGATAGAGCCCCTTGTCGGGTCCAGGCTGGGCGTGGAGCCTGCTTAAGATTCTCTCTCTCCCCTTCCAAACTCTGCCCCTCCCCCAGCTCATGTGCTCTCTCTTTCTAAAAAAAAATTAAAATTAAAAAAATTAAAATCTCTGAAAACAAATGTGAAAGGTTAGCAATGATTATCTCCATGTAGTGGGATTACACATGATTTTTATAGTATTTATTTTACTTCTTCGAACTTTTTGAACTTTCATATTCATTTTGTAATAGGAGAAAGGTTTACATAATAATGGTAACAAGAACATTAAAACTAATATTTATTGGTCATTTCCTATGTGCCTGTCCTTATGGCAAGCACGTTACCTGTGTTACCTCTTTTATGATTAATCCTGCGTCATAGGGATTCTTACTACTTCTGTTTTGCAGATAAAGAAACTGAGGTCAGAAATCAAATGAGTTCACAGGTTTGAAGAATTTTTTTTTTAAAGGTTATTTATTTATTTATTTATTTGACAGAGAGAGACACAGTAAGAGAGGGAACACAAGCAGGGGGAGAGGGAGATGGAGAAGCAGGCTTCCCGTTGAGCAGGGAGCCCGATGTGGGGCTTGATCCCAGGACCCTGGGATCATGACCTGAGCTGAAGGCAGATGCTTAACGACTGAGCCACCCAGGCGCCCCTAGGTTTGAAGAATTTTTATTGATGAAGGGAAATGCTTCTGATACTTAAAAATTAGGACAATTTTTTGTAATGCACAGAGAAAAATATTGACACCAAAATGTTAGCAGTGATTATCTCTGGAGATGGAATTTGGAGAGATTACAATATTTTCCTTTGTGTTTATATTTTTGATAATAACCATAGATTATTGTTACAGGTTATTACCCTAATGATAGAGGGAAATGACAAAATGTAGTGATATTAATGGCTAATTTGGAAAACTAACCACCACGCAAAATGTTAATTAGAAAATGTATTTTGAGTTCCAAAAATTTGAAAATACAGACCCTTCATACATAGGGAGCTGATTGTATTATCTTTGATGATGTTTACAGTAAAATAATAGTACTTCTTCAGTACATACCAAGTAGTGTTTTGTACCTATCAAAGTGCTAGCACAATTTTTTGAACGTGGATTTATCTCCATAATATCTCTTGATAAAAATGGCAATGCTAAAAGAAATGTACTAGAAAAAAATTTTTGAATTAGGAGGCACAGTGACCTGAGAAGGTAAGCATCTTGTAAGGTGCACTGACCCCTAGCTGAGTCATTCTAAGACCTAACACAGCCCTGCCTCTCATTTGGATTCTTTCCAACACAATCTGGTGAAGAAAGCCCATGAATGTGGTACATCGAAGAGAAGGAAAGCAAGCTCCAATCTCAGATCCAAAGTTAGGTCCAAAGATACTTGCTCAGAAAAACACCTGCTTCCCACTGTGTTTTCACTGAGATGTTTGCTGTGATTGAGCAACCCCTCTCTTCTCTTCCCCCACTCAGTGTCTTCCCTTCCCTACTTCTAACTTAGTCACCAGCCTCAGGGACCACGGCAGCACTCCTCCCCAGGTCCATAAAGGCCTGTACCACTTCTAATTTGTGTCCTGGAGTCAGGCACGCTACTGGGAGCCCTTGGGCACACCCTAGGGGAGTCGGCTAGCTTGTCCCAGAGCCTGGAAATCTGGTCTGGTTTGCAGAGAAACATTGCCATCTAGTGCAAGAAAAAAACAGCATCCCCATTTCTTGAGCTGTGGGTGTGACTGTGGATTCAATGTTTATAGTGCAAACTCACTTTTTTTTTTTTTTTGAGATTTATTTATTTGAGAGAGAAAGCAGTGGGGGCGGGGGCAGGGGGAGAGGGAGAGAAACTCCAAGCCAGCTCTGCACTGAGCTTAGAGCCTGAAGCGGACCTTGAGATCAGGACCTGAGCCAAAACCAGGAGTCAGAGGCTTAACTGACTGCGCCACCCAGGCACCCCAGTGCCGTCTCACTTTGAAGCTGACTCACATTTAAGTTCTCCTAGAAAAAGTCCTGATCATCTTCTTTCCATGTTAAATGTTGTACTTCAGTGAATTGAAGAAAATGTAATCAATCGAGCACTACTTTCCTATGTAAATTACCAGAAATCTGAGCTAGACAGGAAAGGAAATGAGGAGAGAATAAAGGGATCTTTACTTCCTGATCAACTTGCTATTTCCCTCATTTTTACTGGTACTTTCCCCTTGTCTATGTACATACTATGATTCTTTGTCAAAACTTCACTTGATCTGGCCCCATGGGCTCAGAATACAGAGGTGCTCGTGTTAGCAAACCTTCCTGGTGTGGTATGCTAGATTAGGGATCTTGTTTTGGAAATATGCTATCAAGAAATTATTGTCAGGGCACCTGGGTGGCTCAGTCAGTTAAGCAGCTGCCTTCAGCTCAGGTCATGATCCCGGGGTCCTGGGATCAAGTCCCGCATCGGGCTCCCTGCTCCGAGGGGAGCCTGCTTCTCCCTCTCCTTCTGCCTGCTTCTCTGCCTACTTGTGCTCTCTATCTCTCTGTCAAATAAATAAATAAAATCTTTTAAAAAAATTATTGTCAAAATAGAGATGAGTTGATGACCCAAAATCAAGAGAAAAGGCGTAAGATTTCTGAAAATCACATTGGGAATGATGAACCTTATCAGATGTGTCCCATAAGCCTTGGCATAGCAAGCCTTAGAAAGTTTTGAGTGAAAATAAAGGGAGGTGTGGGCTGAAGTGCAGGGCCTCACAAGGGAAGGAGCCTGGGTCCCTGCGTCACCCTGCAGCAGAGTCACCCCCTTCCAGGAACACTTGGATTGAACAGGGACATACTGTCTCCACAGAAAACCCATGAAATTGTAAGACCCTGTCAATTCCAACTGACTTCTTGTGAGTTGTCAGGATTGGAATCTTGGTCTCTTAGTTAATACCTTTGGGGACTCATTTCAGTCCTAGGTCCCTGCCTGCCCACAGAGATCACTCGCAAGGAGAGAAGGAGCCTCAGACAAGGAAGATCCTGGGACCTTTGTGGATAGCGCCACAAGATCCTAAAGAAGAAGGAAACTTTAAACCAGGAGAAGGAGACTTGTCCAGGGACAGGGCTCCACCATTCTGCCCTGATATCTCTTGTGCACAGAAAGGGACATGGCCTGGCCCTGCCTTGACCCCCTAGGTTTGCTTTGGGCCAGGTGGGCCTAGAATGGCCGAGCTTCAGGCTGGGATCAGCCCTTTCCACCTCCCCCAGGGCTTGTGTGATTGAGACAACTTTCTACTTCACGGCAAAGTCAGGGAGAACTGTTTTCTGGAACCTGGCTGGCCCCTCCTCCCCCAGCCCAACTGCTCTGCCCTGGTTGCCGGGCACCGGCTGACCTCATAGGTGGAACTCTCCACAGGGTTCTGAGTGGTCAGTTGCGGCCACAGGACTCTGGCGCTCGGAGACAGAGCTGTGGAGCCCGACGCAGCCATGGAGGGCCCCCCCTCGGCCGCCGGATCCACTTGCCAGCTGATGTTGGAGCACCTGTTGGGGGCACTGCTGATTTCTGGAAGCTGGGGACACAGCCCGAGTCTCCCCGTGTTGCCCTGGGCGGTGCTCGTATGGACTGTGCTGCTGGTTCTCCTCGTGAAGAGACGACTCACTCGAAGAAGCGCGAAGGCGCTGGGCCACAGGGGCTCTGCCCGCCACGAAGTGTGTGGAGCCCGCCGTGAGCAGAGTGGCCCAAGCACACAAGCCGAGGCCGCCCTCAGGCTGCCCGCGGTGGTGGCCAGTCCTCCCTCGTTACAAGCCCTGTGCTCGTCGGCAAAGAACGCAGACCTGAGCAGGCTGGTGCTTAGGGACACTGTCAACTCTCTGAGGAAGGCACTGAAGAGCCAGCCTCCCGACCTGCCCCAGGTCCCTGGGGAAAAACCCATCCTCAGAACATCGGAGAAGGATGGAGAACAGCTTCTGAGGAAAGGAACGAAGGATCGGAGTGAAAACCCTCCTTTTCCAGAAGGACCCGAACCGCTCAACCAAGACGTTTCGAGATGGAGGCAGAAAGGGCAGGAGAAGGAGGCGGAAGAAAGGCTGGAGCCGTCGAAGGCATGCATGGAGCCGGTCCCGAAAGATCAAGCCAGCCAGTCCCCGTCCAGGGCCGGACCCGGGCTGCAGGCCGTCCCCCCGCCTGACCTCCCTGCAGAGCACGCCGGTGCCGGGACCCGGGGAGTCCAGCCAAAGAGGGGAGCAGGAAATGGCGATCAGCCTGCCCATCGGGCAGCAGTGGATCTGAAGGGCGTCCCTGACGATGCTGGCTGCCCTGGGTCCCCTCCAAGTCCCGAAGGGGAACAGCAACACAGAGCCAGACGACTGTGGGCAGAAAGGCGAGAGATGGCGGAGCTGACACGACAAATCCGCAGCCTGCAAACCCAGGAAGCCTCTTTGCAGAAGGAAACTTCACAGCTGACGCTGAAACTTCAGGACCCCCCGGATGAACAGGACCCATACATCCTGCAACTTCACCGAAAAGTGTTTCAAGCGGAAGCTCAGTGCTTGGAAATGAAGGACAAATTGGCCAGCGTGTCCAGAGAAATGAACTTCACGTGCCAGATTCGCAACCTCTACAAGAAGATGGCCCAAGACCTCGGCAAGGAGCTGGAGAGGACCACCTCCCACTATCGCAAGCTGGTCCTCTTCCATCAGGGCAGAGCCACAAAGAGCTGGGTGGGAGCTGCGCCCAGAGAGAGGGAGTTCCAGGAGCTAAGGGAAGAGAATGATCGCTTGAGGCGGATGCTAGCCGGTGTGGAGTCCAGCTGCCGGCCTGTCCTGAGGGACCCTCTTGGTCCTGCTGCTCCGCCCACAGCCCACGCAGGCTGGGAAGTATCAGGGGGTCCCCGGGGTCATCAGGCCCCCAGGGGGGATGGAAGGCCCACCGTGAGGGCCCCGGGACCTGGAGTCGCCTGCAAGGGTGACCAGGCTCAGGGCAGCTGGACTCTGAGGCGCCACAGCCCGGCTCAGCATCTGCGCGGAGCTCCGTGAAGAACGTCTGATGGCTCTCTCTCTAGTGAAATGCCTCCTATTTCGGAACTGACGCCACAGTGACTCTCCGCAGGATAGCGGTGTAACCCCATCGTGGACTGTGTAACTAGAGCTTCGTCCACATTGTCATGAAGACATAGCTTCCCCGCCGGACGCTTTAGAACTCTCTGCTGTAGGTATGGTGTTCGGATTGAAATTCATGCCACCGGGACTGAAGACATCCTCTATCGTGGACATGGATAGAGACTTTCAAACAGACCATTTCTGTGCTCTAGGACTAGGGTTACAGTTCCGCCGAAATAACTCAGTATTTATGTGAATAAAATGTGATTGCCTGAAAAAGAGAGAGAGAGAAAATTTTAACAAAACATCCCACTCAAACTGTATAAAATAGTTAGCGTAGTCCTAAATTAAATTTTAGTCCTAACTCATATTTTAGTCCTAAATTCAAACTTTAGTCGTAAATCCAAACTTTAGTTCCAAATTCATATTTTAGTCCTGAATTCAGGTTTAGTCCAAAATTCATTGCATTGGTTTAGTCTTAAATGTATAGATAGGAAAACTGAGGAATTTGCAACCATTTCTTCCTTGTTCCGCCATTTTTTATTCTTCTTAATCTTTGTTGTTCTGTTTAAAATACTGTTTGTTGTTTAACATTTATGAATTTTATGCAGTCGAAATACAAAGTTTTCTCCCGATGACATGCATACGCTCGCATGCACGTGGACGCGTGCACACGCACACACCCCAGGATGCAGAATCTAGACTACTGTAGTTGTTTTGTGAGTACCTGAAAATGTAAAAATAGAATTGAGAATTTAAAAAATTGCTTGTAGATAAATAAATTACTGAAAAGAAACAACGTGTGTGTGCAATGTGTAAAGAGAGGACAGGCTCCTTGATCTTGTGCACAGAGGACAGAGTGCCTGATGGACCAGGGAAGATCCCAGGCAGGAGCGCTTCTCCCACCCGGTGCGGAGGAGGAGGCCAGGGGACAGTCCCCAGCTGCAGCAGGGAGGAGGGCAGGACCAAGGAGGGTGCTCCCAGCCAGCATCCACAGGGGCAGGCGGTGCCACCCCGGGCCTGGAGGGAAGACAGGGAAGTGGCATCTGCTGAGCCCAGTGGGGGGCTGTCCCACTGCAAAGTGCCCCCCTCTGCCACCCGGGCCTCCATGGACTGCTGGTGCAGGGCAGCGCCCAGAGGGCCTGGAGAGCAGGCAGGCGAGTAAGCCTTGGGCACAGAGCAGGCACAAAGGGGTTCGGGAGCAATTTGGAGAAGGACACGCACTCGTGACTCTATTTGATCCAAAGTGTGCCTGTGTGTGTTCTTTGCCTTCATTCCCACCCACATATGGAGTGAGTATCTCTGTCGCTTCTAAGATGTCTTTGGTGCTGTTCTGGTTGGTGGGGTGCAGTGATGTCAAAAACAACCCAGTGAGGCCTGAGGACCCCCAGAGCTTCTGTCCTAGTGAGCGGCAAGGCCAGGGAATCAAGAACAAGGGGACAAGGAGTAGCAATCTCTGCTCTGCAGAGATTTCGAATAGGGTGATGACTACAGGGGTCAGGGGCCACAACCAGAGGGGACATTCAGGCTGAGATGAAGGTCACAGGAGGTAGTCTGGGAGGGCAGGGGGCAGAATGTTCCAGGCAGGGAGCACAGGAGTATAAAGGCCGAGGCAGGGCTGTGCTGCCGGGGCTGGAGAAACAGGGCACAGGTGACAGGGAAGGGGGCAGGCAGCAGGGCCCCTGCACAGAGCTCTCCCTCGTGCAGGGTAGAGACACCCGGGCTGGGTGTAGACCTGGAGACAGGGGCTGGTGGCTGGGCACGGGTGTGATGTGTGTTCTGCACAGATCTGCGTGGCTTTGGGGACAAGGGAACGAGGGGAGGGGGAGACGGGGCTGGATTCTGGGAGAGGGCTCACGGGGTCTGCATGGAGCACTGGGGGCTGGCACTGGGGTGGTCATCATGGAGATGGAGGGGGAGGACAGATCGGGGCTGTGTTGGGGCAGTTGGGGGGTCAGAGGAGAGGCAGGAAGAAAGACTCCCACCTTCTGTAAGATCGCTGTGTGTTGTCTGGGCGTCCTCAAGGAACCCTTAGAGAAATCTCTGCGTGGGGCCCTGAGGAGAGTCAGCAAGGCATGGACCCATTGCACGCAGTGGGGCGCCCGCTTTCTGAGGAGTGCGGCGTGGAGTAGGCCTGTCCATTCGGGCTCCCGCCAGGTTTCCACCGCCCCTGAAGGCCCTCGTGAGCAGGTGGTCTCACCTCCCAGCTGCTCCCACAACAGGGACCCCAAGGGCAGCCTCGGGAGGGGCTGGAGTGCAGGGGGAGGATTTCCAAGGGGACGCACGTCCTACCTGATGGTGCCAACGCTGCTACCGGGGGGAACCACGACAAATACGACGTGTCCTCCCACAGAGTCACAGGCAGCAGGAGAGAGAGGCTCGGGGACTGGAAGTGCTCCTGAAGGTGGCATGTGCCCTCACTGCTGGGCCACCCCGCCTCTCTAACTGTCCCCGCGGCAGGCTGGGGTGGGGTGGCAGGGCAGGGGGCCTCTCCGGACGAGGAGGCCTCTGAGCTGAATACTGAGAGATGAGCAGGAGTCCCCGATGGTGCTTTCACAGTTTAAAGAGCAGAGGAGTCCTTGGAGACCTTGTCACAGAACGATTCCGACTCCTCAGGTTGTGGAGCTGAAACTCAGCACGGCCTCCACGTGAGCTCTATGTTGGGACCAGACATGGAGTAGCAAGGGTCCTTAGATGATGATCGGAGAGGAGCGGGGGCAGTTGGTTGACACAGGGGATTTTCTGGCAGAAGGCACAGCACAGGCCAAACACAGGGCCGAAAACAGTCTAGTCTCAGGGAGCAAGGCGAGTTTGTGCAGTTAGCTTTCTGGAGTCCAGTGCCGATGGGCTCATAAGGGAATTCTACCAAACATTTAAAGAAGAATTAATACCTATTTTTCTGGAGTGGTTTCAAAAAATAGAAATGGAAGGAAAACTTCCAAACTCATTCTATAAGGCCAGCATTACCTTGATCCCCAAATCAGACAAAGACCCCAACGAAAAGAATTTCCGACCAATATCCCTGATGAAAATGGATGCAAGACTGTTGAATCACAGATCTGTACCTCTGAAACAAATAATGCAATATATCTTAAGAGAGAAAAAAGAAGAAGAAGAAGATAGCAGGAGGGGAAGAATGAAGGGGGGCAAATCGGAGGGGGAGACGAACCATGAGAGACGATGGACTCTGAAAAACAAACTGAGGGTTCTAGAGGGGAGGGGGGTGGCAGGATGGGTTAGCCTGGTGATGGGTATTGAGGAGGGCACGTTCTGCATGGAGCACTGGGTGTTATGCACAAACAATGAATCATGGAACACTATATCTAAAACTAATGATGTAATGTATGGGGATTAACATAACAATAAAAAATTTAAAAAATTAAAAAAAATAAAAAAATAATTCCTAAAAAAAAAAATAAAGTGATCAATATGATTTTTTAAAACATCAGTTGCATTTCTATGCACTAACAATGAGACAGAAGAAAGAGAAATTAAGGAATTGATCCCATTTACAGTTGCACCGAAACCCATAAGACACCTAGGAATAAACCTAACCAAAGAGGAAAAGGATCTATACTCGAAAAACTAAAGACCACTTATGAAAGAAATTGAGGAAGACACAAAGAAATGGAACAATATTACATGTTCACGGATTTGAAGAAGAGATATTAGTTCAAATGTCTTACGCTACCCAGAGCAATCTACACATTCAATGCACTCTCTATCAAAATGCCATTGACATTTTTCACAGAGCTAGAGCAAATAATCCCAAAATTTGTATGGACCAGAAAAGATCCAGAATAGCCAGAGGAATGTTGAAAAGGAAAACCAAAGCTGGTGGCATCACGATTCTGGACTTCAAGCCCTATTACAAAGCTGCAATCATCAGGAAGCATGGTACTGACACAAAAACAGACAGGCATCAATGGAACAGTATAGAGAACCCAGAAATGGACCGTCAACTCTATTGTCAACTAATTTTCGACAAAGCAGGAAAGAAAATCCAAAAGAAAAAAAGTCTCTTCAACAAATGACGTTGGGATAATTGGACAGCCACACGGAGAAGAATGACACTGGACCGTTTCCTTACACCATACACAAAGATAAACTCAAAATGGACGAGAGACCTAAATGGGAGACAGGAATCCATCAAAATCTTAGAGGAGAACACAGCAACAATCTCTTAGACCTCGGCTGCAGCAACTCTTGCTAGACACATCTCCAAAGGCAGGGAGACAAAAGCAAACATGAACCATTGGGACTTCCTCAAGATAAAAAGCTTTTGCACGGCAAAGGAAACAGTCAGCAAAACCAAAAGGCAACCTATGGGATGGAAGGAGATATTTGCAAATAACTTATCAGATAAAGGGCTAATATCCAAAATCTATGAAGAACTTATCAAACTCAGCACCCAAAAAACCAAATAATCCAGTGAAGAAATCAGCAGAAGACATGAATAGACATTTCTCGAAAGAAGACATACAAATGGCCAACAGACACATGAAAAAATGCTCCGCATCACTCAGAATCAGGGAAATCCACATCAAAACCTCAATGAGATACCACCTCGCACCAGTCAGAATGGCTAAAATTAACAAGTCAGGAAATGGCAGATGTTGGCAAGGATGCAGAGAAAGGGGAACCCTCCTACACTGTTGGTGGGAAGGCAAGCTGCTGCAGCCAATCTGGAAAACAGTATGGAGGTTCCTTAAAGAGTTAAAAATAGAGCTACCCTCTGACTCAGCAATTGCATTCCTAGGTGTTTACTCCAAAGATACAAATATAGTGATCCGAAGGGGCACATACACCCCAATATTTATTGCAGCAATGCCCACAATAGCCAAACTGTAGAAAGAGCCCAAACGCTCCACGACACATGAATGGATAAAGAAGATGTGGAATATGTACACCATGGAATATCACTCAGCCATCAAAAAGGATCATAGCTTCCCATTTACATCACCGGGGATGGAACTGGAGGGTATTATGCTAAGCGCAATAATTCAATGAGAGAAACACAATTATCGTATGGTTTCACTCACATGTGGAATATAAGAAACAGCACAGAGGACCATAGGGGAAGGGAGAGAAAACTGAATGGGAAGTCACAGAGAAGAAGAAAAACCCTCACAGACTCTTAACTATAGGAAATAAACTGAGGGTTGCTGGAGGTGGATGGAGTGATGGGGTAAATGGGGGATGGGCATTAAGTAGGGCCTGTGATGTTATGAGCACTGGGTGTTATATGAAACGGATGAATTATTGAGCTCTACATCTGAAACTAATGTTGTACTGTATGTTGGCTAATTAACTTTAAATTAAAAAAGGAAAAAACAAAGGAAAATAATTTAAATAAATCAATTATCGATGAAAATATCAAGTATTCAGAAATCTGCCCCAAAATATGCAAAACCTCTGTAGGATAGACCAATGGAAAACACTAAAAAGTTCAGAAAGACAACACACCATACATGGCTATTAATTCACATCAGAAGAGGCAGAAAAACGGAGGGTATGGAATTTCAAATACAGTCACCTTTCCATGTAAAAACAAATGCAACTGGGCCCTGCCACAAAAACCCCATCAAGGTTTCCAAATTATGGAAGAGGCAGAAAAACGGAGGGTATGGAATTTCAAATACAGTCACCTTTCCATGTAAAAACAAATGCAACTGGGCCCTGCCACAAAAACCCCATCAAGGTTTCCAAATTATTCCAAGATGTTACCTTCCCGAACTCTGGCCATTCTTGCTTTTGTTTGTTCGCTTGCTTGTTTGGTGGGTTGATCTTCTAGTTATAAAAAACAGTTTCGGTCGTCAAGAAGACAGAAGCTAAAGAACAAGCTAACTGAATATCTGCCTTCTTGGTTGGTGTGCCTTGGAAAGTGAATGTGTGACGGACGAGAGCTGAAGTCACTGACAATGCCTCATCCATTCCGCCCTTAGCGAGCCCCATCATGATGGAGTTCAAGCCGTCTTGGGATGTTCTCTTATCCTTGAATTGAAATAGTTCTGGAGGCTGCAAGTCGAGATCAAAGTGTGGTGTCGTCAGGGTTGGTTCCTCCTGAGGGCCGTGAGGGAGAATGTGTTCCACTGTCTCTGCCAGCTTCTGGGGCTTTGGTGGCAATCTTTGGCATCTATTGGCTTGTAGAAGCATCACCCCAGTCTCTGCCTGTATCCTCACATGGCGCTCTCCCTGTGTGTGCTTCAAATCATTCTTGTTTCCAAAAGATACCTAATGATCTAGAGAAATTTTATTATATATAATATATGTATATAATATACATGACATATTACATTAAATTGAAAAATAGGCATAAAAAACAGTTGTATGATGCCAATTTTATAAAAGTAACAATGCATGCATTTTTAAAAGATTAAAATGCAACAAAAACAGTGCTCATACATGATTCTTTTACATTTCTGTTTTCTAAATTTTCCACTGAGAGCAAATACAACTTTTACAGTATGACACGTAAACAAACGTACTAAATGAATAAAGTGTGGATAGAAATCCTTTAAGTAAGAGGCTCTGGCACGTGTGAGAGATACAAAGAGATTTCCACTTCGTAACAACAACCACACAAGGAGCACTTGGTATGCACCATGTGATGCTCTAAGAGCTCTCTTTGTGTAACTCACAAAAGCCATATGAGGCCAATACTTTTTCATGCCCATTTCACAGATGAGGAAAGAGCTGGATAGTCAGCAGATCCAGGCTGGTTCAAGGATCAAGGTAACATCATCTGTCTACTTGCTCACTTGTCTGTTGGAATTTGGTTTTTCAAACACAGGTTGCTGCCAGTACAACTACATTCATTTTGTTTGGTCATGGGGCAGAGGAAGAAACTAGTGGGTCAGTATCGTTATGTGTTAGTTTCCATGGGATCCAATAAGTACTTTGTTTCCATTTTTCACTTTTAACCTTAAAACGCATTTTGTTTACTCCTGCCCTGCTATTGTTTCACCCTCAAAATCACAGTGGGCACAATCAAGCAGGAGTTTCAACTCCACTCCACTCTATGGCCTCCCCAGCCCTTCCGGTGAAAGGAATCAGCAGGGTGGGAGAACGAACTGGCTCAGGTCCCGGCACGGGTGGTCCCATCCCACCGTGGGCCAGCCGGGAGACCTTCTCTATTTGCTCCATCTACAAAGTGAGCTATCTGTGTAGATGTCCACCAGCTCCTTTCGGAAAGCCACAGCTGGTGGGTGGTAGAGCTGAGCTCAACCTCTAGGTCTCACCTTTAAATCAGACTAATATTTAAGGTTGTTCTTCCGTCTGTGAAAGACAAGGTCACAGTATTTCTCCTCATGTTGTCTTATAACAAGCTCTGTTCACCAGTTAGGACTTCTAAATCAGCTGTCGTTCTGTTCACTCCTTGATGTGTCACATAAAGAGCCAACTGATGGCTTGGTGTCTGTGTGCATCTGCACCATTTGGAGGAATCATGGGTTTTGGAACACTCTGCAGATCCCCAATGCAGCCACCTCTCCTCCCAGATTTCTTTATCATCTTTATTTTTATTTTATTTTATTTTAATGTTATGTTAGTCACCATACTTCATTAGTTTTTGATGTAGTGTTCCTCGATTCATTGTTTTCATATAACACCCAGTGCTCCATGCAGTACGTGTCCTCCTTCATACCCATCACCAGGCTAACCCATCCCCCCACCCCCCTCCCCTCTAAAACCCTCAGCTTGTTTCGCAGAGTCCACGGTCTCTCATGGTTCAACTCCCCCTCCGCTCTCCCCCGCTTCATTTTTCCATTCCTTCTCCTAATGTCCTCCATGCTATTCCTTATGTGCCACAAATAAGTGAAACCATGTGATAATTGACTTTCTCTGCTTGACTTATTTCACTCAGCATATTCTCCTCCAGTCCCATCCATGTTGATGCAAATGGTGGGTATTCATCCTTTCTGATGGCTGAGTAATATTCCATTGTATATATGGACCACATCTTCTTTAGCCATTCATCTGCTGAAAGGCATCTCAGCTCTTTCCACAGTTTGGCTATTGTGGACATTGCTGCTATGAACATTGGGGTGCATATGGCCCTTCTTTTCACTACATCTGTATCTTTGGGCTTAATACCCAGTAGTGCAATTGCTGGGTCATAGGGTAGCTGTATTTTTAACTTTTGGGGGAACCTCCACACTGTTTTCCAAAGTGGCTGTACCAACTCGTATTCCCACCAACAGTGTAAGAGGGTTCCCCTTTCTCCACATCCTCTCCAACATTTGTTGTTTCTTGCCTTGTCAATTCTTGCCATTCTAACTGGTGTAAGGTGCTATCTCAATGTGCTATTGACTTGAATGTCCCTGATGGCTAATGATGTTGAACATTTTTTCATGTGTCTGTTAGCCATTCCTATGTCTTCATTGGATATATTTCTATATAGAGTGTAGATATAGAGAGACATATGGTATTTCTGTATACCAGTGACAAAGAGTTTCAAACTGAAATTTAAATAAATTATCAATACCATTGACATCAATGTGGACGCAACTAGAGGGTATTATGCTGAATGAAATAAGTCAGTCAGAGAAAGACAATTATATGGTTCCACTCATATGTGGAATATAAGAAACAGTGCAGAGGATCCTAAAAGGGAGGGAAAACTGAAAGGAAAGGAATCAGAGAGGGAGACAAACCAAGAGATGCTTAACTATAGGAAACAAACGGAGGGATCCTGGAGGGGATGTGCGGTTGGGGCTTAGATAAATGGGTGATGGGCATTAAGGAGGGCACCCGATGTGATGAGCACTGGGTGTTATATGCAACTAATGATAGCTGAACTCTACATCTGAAACTAATGATGTACTATGTGTTTGCTAATGGAATTAAAATTAAAAAACAATTAAAAAGAACCTGGCTGGCCTCCCCTCCCTCCGGCCCAACTGCTCCACCCCGCTTGCCGGGCACCGGCTGACCTCATAGGTGGAACTCTCCACAGGGTTCTGAGCGGTCAGTTGCGGCCACAGGACTCTGGCGCTCGGAGACAGAGCTGTGGAGCCCGACGCAGCCATGGAGGGCCCCCCCTCGGCCGCCGGATCCACTTGCCAGCTGATGTTGGAGCACCTGTTGGGGGCGCTGCTGATTTCTGGAAGCTGGGGACACAGCCCGAGTCTCCCCGTGTTGCCCTGGGCGGTGCTCGTATGGACTGTGCTGCTGGTTCTCCTCGTGAAGAGACGACTCACTCGAAGAAGCGCGAAGGCGCTGGGCCACAGCGGCTCTGCCCGCCACGAAGTGTGTGGAGCCCGCCGTGAGCAGAGTGGCCCAAGCACACAAGCCGAGGCCGCCCTCAGGCCGCCCGCGGTGGTGGCCAGTCCTCCCTCGTTACAAGCCCTGTGCTCGTCGGCAAAGAACGCAGACCTGAGCAGGCTGGTGCTTAGGGACACTGTCAACTCTCTGAGGAAGGCACTGAAGAGCCAGCCTCCCGACCTGCCCCAGGTCCCTGGGGAAAAACCCATCCTCAGAACATCGGAGAAGGATGGAGAACAGCTTCTGAGGAAAAGAACGAAGGATCGGAGTGAAAACCCTCCTTTTCCAGAAGGACCCGAACCGCTCAACCAAGACGTTTCGAGATGGAGGCAGAAAGGGCAGGAGAAGGAGGCGGAAGAAAGGCTGGAGCCGTCGAAGGCATGCATGGAGCCGGTCCCGAAAGATCAAGCCAGCCAGTCCCCGTCCAGGGCCGGACCCGGGCTGCAGGCCGTCCCCCCGCCTGACCTCCCTGCAGAGCACGCCGGTGCCGGGACCCGGGGAGTCCAGCCAAAGAGGGGAGCAGGAAATGGCGATCAGCCCGCCCATCGGGCAGCAGTGGATCTGAAGGGCGTCCCTGACGATGCTGGCTGCCCTGGGTCCCCTCCAAGTCCCGAAGGGGAACAGCAACACAGAGCCAGACGACTGTGGGCAGAAAGGCGAGAGATGGCGGAGCTGACACGACAAATCCGCAGCCTGCAAACCCAGGAAGCCTCTTTGCAGAAGGAAACTTCACAGCTGACGCTGAAACTTCAGGACCCCCCGGATGAACAGGACCCATACATCCTGCAACTTCACCGAAAAGTGTTTCAAGCGGAAGCTCAGTGCTTGGAAATGAAGGACAAATTGGCCAGCGTGTCCAGAGAAATGAACTTCACGTGCCAGATTCGCAACCTCTACAAGAAGATGGCCCAAGACCTGGGCAAGGAGCTGGAGAGAACCACCTCCTACTATCGCAAGCTGGTCCTCTTCCATCAGGGCAGAGCCACAAAGAGCTGGGTGGGAGCTGCGCCCAGAGAGAGGGAGTTCCAGGAGCTAAGGGAAGAGAATGACCGCTTGAGGCGGATGCTAGCCGGTGTGGAGTCCAGCTGCCGGCCTGTCCTGAGGGACCCTCTTGGTCCTGCTGCTCCGCCCACAGCCCACGCAGGCTGGGAAGTGTCAGGGGGTCCCCGGGGTCATCAGGCCCCCAGGGGGGATGGAAGGCCCACCGTGAGGGCCCCGGGACCTGGAGTCGCCTGCAAGGGTGACCGGGCTCAGGGCAGCTGGGCTCTGAGCCGCCACAGCCCGGCTCAGCATCTGCGCGCAGCTCCGTGAAGAACGTCTGATGGCTCTCTCTCGAGTGAAAGGCCTCCTATTTCGGAACTGACGCCACAGTGACTCTCCGCAGGATAGCGGTGTAACCCCATCGCGGACTGTGTAACTAGAGCTTCGTCCACGTTGTCATGAAGACATAGCTTCCCCGCCGGACGCTTTAGAACTCTCTGCTGTAGGTATGGTGTTCGGATTGAAATTCATGCCACCGGGACTGAAGACATCCTCTATCGTGGACATGGATAGAGACTTTCAAACAAGACCATTTCTGTGCTCTAGGACTAGGGTTACAGTTCCGCCGAAATAACTCAGTATTTATGGGAATAAAATGTGATTGCCTGAAAAGGAGAGAGAGAGAGAGAGAAAAAACTTAAACAAAACATCCCACTCAAACTGTATAAAATAGTTAGTGTAGTCCTAAATTAAATTTTAGTCCTAACTCATATTTTAGTCCTAAATTCAAATTTTAGTCGTAAATCCAAACTTTAGTTCCAAATTCACATTTTAGTCCTGAATTCATAGTTTAGTCCAAAATTCATTGCATTGGTTTAGTCTGAAATGTATAGATAGGAAAACTGAGGAATTTGCAACCATTTCTTCCTTGTTCTGCCATTTTTTGTTCTTCTTAATCTTTGTTGTTCTGTTTAAAATACTGTTTGTTGTTTAACATTTATGAATTATATGCAGTCGAAATACAAAGTTTTCTCCCGATGACAAGCATACACTCCCATGCACGTGGACCCGTGCACACGCACACACCCCAGGATGCAGAATCTAGACTACTGTAGTTGTTTTGTGAGTACCTGAAAATGTAAACCTAGAATTGAGAATTTAAAAAATTGCTTGTAGATAAATAAATTACTGAAAAGAAACAACGTGTGTGTGCAATGTGTAAAGAGAGGACAGGCTCCTTGATCTTGTGCACAGAGGACAGAGTGCCTGATGGACCAGGGAAGATCCCAGGCAGGAGCGCTTCTCCCACCCGGTGCGGAGGAGGAGGCCAGGGGACAGTCCCCAGCTGCAGCAGGGAGGAGGGCAGGACCAAGGAGGGGGCTCCCAGCCTGCAACCACAGGGGCAGGCGGTGCCACCCCGGGCCTGGAGGGAAGACAGGGAAGTGGCATCTGCTGAGCCCAGTGGGGGGCTGTCCCACTGCAAAGTGCCCCCCTCTGCCACCCGGGCCTCCATGGACTGCTGGTGCAGGGCAGCGCCCAGAGGGCCTGGAGAGCAGGCAGGCGAGTAAGCCTTGGGCACAGAGCAGGCACAAAGGGGTTCGGGAGCAATTTGGAGAAGGACACGCACTCGTGACTCTATTTGATCCAAAGTGTGCCTGTGTGTGTTCTTTGCCTTCATTCCCACCCACATATGGAGTGAGTATCTCTGTCGCTTCTAAGATGTCTTTGGTGCTGTTCTGGTTGGTGGGGTGCAGTGATGTCAAAAACAACCCAGTGAGGCCTGAGGACCCCCAGAGCTTCTGTCCTAGTGAGCGGCAAGGCCAGGGAATCAAGAACAAGGGGACAAGGAGTAGCAATCTCTGCTCTGCAGAGATTTCGAATAGGGTGACGGCTACCGGGGTCAGAGGCCGCACCCAGAGGGGACGTTCAGGCTGAGATGAAGGTCACAGGAGGTAGTCTGGGAGGGCAGGGGGCAGAATGTTCCAGGCAGGGAGCACAGGAGTATAAAGGCCGAGGCAGGGCTGTGCTGCCGGGGCTGGAGAAACAGGGCACAGGTGACAGGGAAGGGGGCAGGCAGCAGGGCCCCTGCACAGAGCTCTCCCTCGTGCAGGGTAGAGACACCCGGGGCGGGTGTAGACCTGGAGACGGGGTGGTGGCTGGGCACGGGTGTGAGGTGTGTTCTGCACAGATCTGCGTGGCTTTGGGGACAAGGGAACGAGGGGAGGGGGAGACGGGGCTGGATTCTGGGAGAGGGCTCACGGGGTCTGCATGGAGCACTGGGGGCTGGCACTGGGGTGGTCATCATGGAGATGGAGGGGGAGGACAGATCGGGGCTGTGTTGGGGCAGTTGGGGGGTCAGAGGAGAGGCAGGAAGAAAGACTCCCACCTTCTGTAAGATCGCTGTGTGTTGTCTGGGCGTCCTCAAGGAACCCTTAGAGAAATCTCTGCGTGGGGCCCTGAGGAGAGTCAGCAAGGCATGGACCCATTGCACGCAGTGGGGCGCCCGCTTTCTGAGGAGTGCGGCGTGGAGTAGGCCTGTCCATTCGGGCTCCCGCCAGGTTTCCACCGCCCCTGAAGGCCCTCGTGAGCAGGTGGTCTCACCTCCCAGCTGCTCCCACAACAGGGACCCCAAGGGCAGCCTCGGGAGGGGCTGGAGTGCAGGGGGAGGATTTCCAAGGGGACGCACGTCCTACCTGATGGTGCCAACGCTGCTACCGGGGGGAACCACGACAAATACGACGTGTCCTCCCACAGAGTCACAGGCAGCAGGAGAGAGAGGCTCGGGGACTGGAAGTGCTCCTGAAGGTGGCATGTGCCCTCACTGCTGGGCCACCCCGCCTCTCTAACTGTCCCCGCGGCAGGCTGGGGTGGGGTGGCAGGGCAGGGGGCCTCTCCGGACGAGGAGGCCTCTGAGCTGAATACTGAGAGATGAGCAGGAGTCCCCGATGGTGCTTTCACAGTTTAAAGAGCAGAGGAGTCCTTGGAGACCTTGTCACAGAACGATTCCGACTCCTCAGGTTGTGGAGCTGAAACTCAGCACGGCCTCCACGTGAGCTCTATGTTGGGACCAGACATGGAGTAGCAAGGGTCCTTAGATGATGATCGGAGAGGAGCGGGGGCAGTTGGTTGACACAGGGGATTTTCTGGCAGAAGGCACAGCACAGGCCAAACACAGGGCCGAAAACAGTCTAGTCTCAGGGAGCAAGGCGAGTTTGTGCAGTTAGCTTTCTGGAGTCCAGGGCCGATGGGCTCATAAGGGAATTCTACCAAACATTTAAAGAAGAATTAATACCTATTTTTCTGGAGTGGTTTCAAAAAATAGAAATGGAAGGAAAACTTCCAAACTCATTCTATAAGGCCAGCATTACCTTGATCCCCAAATCAGACAAAGACCCCAACGAAAAGAATTTCCGACCAATATCCCTGATGAAAATGGATGCAAGACTGTTGAATCACAGATCTGTACCTCTGAAACAAATAATGCAATATATCTTAAGAGAGAAAAAAGAAGAAGAAGAAGATAGCAGGAGGGGAAGAATGAAGGGGGGCAAATCGGAGGGGGAGACGAACCATGAGAGACGATGGACTCTGAAAAACAAACTGAGGGTTCTAGAGGGGAGGGGGGTGGCAGGATGGGTTAGCCTGGTGATGGGTATTGAGGAGGGCACGTTCTGCATGGAGCACTGGGTGTTATGCACAAACAATGAATCATGGAACACTATATCTAAAACTAATGATGTAATGTATGGGGATTAACATAACAATAAAAAATTTAAAAAATTAAAAAAATAAAAAAATAATTCCTAAAAAAAAAAATAAAGTGATCAATATGATTTTTTAAAACATCAGTTGCATTTCTATGCACTAACAATGAGACAGAAGAGAGAGAAATTAAGGAATTGATCCCATTTACAGTTGCACCGAAACCCATAAGACACCTAGGAATAAACCTAACCAAAGAGGAAAAGGATCTATACTCGAAAAACTAAAGACCACTTATGAAAGAAATTGAGGAAGACACAAAGAAATGGAACAATATTACATGTTCACGGATTTGAAGAAGAGATATTAGTTCAAATGTCTTACGCTACCCAGAGCAATCTACACATTCAATGCACTCTCTATCAAAATGCCATTGACATTTTTCACAGAGCTGGAGCAAATAATCCCAAAATTTGTATGGACCAGAAAAGATCCAGAATAGCCAGAGGAATGTTGAACAGGAAAACCAAAGCTGGTGGCATCACGATTCTGGACTTCAAGCCCTATTACAAAGCTGCAATCATCAGGAAGCATGGTACTGACACAAAAACAGACAGACATCAATGGAACAGTATAGAGAACCCAGAAATGGACCGTCAACTCTATTGTCAACTAATTTTCGACAAAGCAGGAAAGAAAATCCAAAAGAAAAAAAGTCTCTTCAACAAATGACGTTGGGATAATTGGACAGCCACACGGAGAAGAGTGACACTGGACCGTTTCCTTACACCATACACAAAGATAAACTCAAAATGGACGAGAGACCTAAATGGGAGACAGGAATCCATCAAAATCTTAGAGGAGAACACAGCAACAATCTCTTAGACCTCGGCTGCAGCAACTCTTGCTAGACACATCTCCAAAGGCAGGGAGACAAAAGCAAACATGAACTATTGGGACTTCCTCAAGATAAAAAGCTTTTGCACGGCAAAGGAAACAGTCAGCAAAACCAAAAGGCAACCTATGGGATGGAAGGAGATATTTGCAAATAACTTATCAGATAAAGGGCTAATATCCAAAATCTATGAAGAACTTATCAAACTCAGCACCCAAAAAACCAAATAATCCAGTGAAGAAATCAGCAGAAGACATGAATAGACATTTCTCGAAAGAAGACATACAAATGGCCAACAGACACATGAAAAAATGCTCCACATCACTCAGAATCAGGGAAATCCACATCAAAACCTCAATGAGATACCACCTCGCACCAGTCAGAATGGCTAAAATTAACAAGTCAGGAAATGGCAGATGTTGGCAAGGATGCAGAGAAAGGGGAACCCTCCTACACTGTTGGTGGGAAGGCAAGCTGCTGCAGCCAATCTGGAAAACAGTATGGAGGTTCCTTAAAGAGTTAAAAATAGAGCTACCCTCTGACTCAGCAATTGCATTCCTAGGTGTTTACTCCAAAGATACAAATATAGTGATCCGAAGGGGCACATACACCCCAATATTTATTGCAGCAATGCCCACAATAGCCAAACTGTAGAAAGAGCCCAAACGCTCCACGACACATGAATGGATAAAGAAGATGTGGAATATGTACACCATGGAATATCACTCAGCCATCAAAAAGGATCATAGCTTCCCATTTACATCACCGGGGATGGAACTGGAGGGTATTATGCTAAGCGCAATAATTCAATGAGAGAAACACAATTATCGTATGGTTTCACTCACATGTGGAATATAAGAAACAGCACAGAGGACCATAGGGGAAGGGAGAGAAAACTGAATGGGAAGTCACAGAGAAGAAGAAAAACCCTCACAGACTCTTAACTATAGGAAATAAACTGAGGGTTGCTGGAGGTGGATGGAGTGATGGGGTAAATGGGGGATGGGCATTAAGTAGGGCCTGTGATGTTATGAGCACTGGGTGTTATATGAAACGGATGAATTATTGAGCTCTACATCTGAAACTAATGTTGTACTGTATGTTGGCTAATTAACTTTAAATTAAAAAAGGAAAAAACAAAGGAAAATAATTTAAATAAATCAATTATCGATGAAAATATCAAGTATTCAGAAATCTGCCCCAAAATATGCAAAACCTCTGTAGGATAGACCAATGGAAAACACTAAAAAGTTCAGAAAGACAACACACCATACATGGCTATTAATTCACATCAGAAGAGGCAGAAAAACGGAGGGTATGGAATTTCAAATACAGTCACCTTTCCATGTAAAAACAAATGCAACTGGGCCCTGCCACAAAAACCCCATCAAGGTTTCCAAATTATGGAAGAGGCAGAAAAACGGAGGGTATGGAATTTCAAATACAGTCACCTTTCCATGTAAAAACAAATGCAACTGGGCCCTGCCACAAAAACCCCATCAAGGTTTCCAAATTATTCCAAGATGTTACCTTCCCGAACTCTGGCCATTCTTGCTTTTCTTTGTTCGCTTGCTTGTTTGGTGGGTTGATCTTCTAGTTATAAAAAACAGTTTCGGTCGTCAAGAAGACAGAAGCTAAAGAACAAGCTAACTGAATATCTGCCTTCTTGGTTGGTGTGCCTTGGAAAGTGAATGTGTGACGGACGAGAGCTGAAGTCACTGACAATGCCTCATCCATTCCGCCCTTAGCGAGCCCCATCATGATGGAGTTCAAGCCGTCTTGGGATGTTCTCTTATCCTTGAATTGAAATAGTTCTGGAGGCTGCAAGTCGAGATCAAAGTGTGGTGTCGTCAGGGTTGGTTCCTCCTGAGGGCCGTGAGGGAGAATGTGTTCCACTGTCTCTGCCAGCTTCTGGGGCTTTGGTGGCAATCTTTGGCATCTATTGGCTTGTAGAAGCATCACCCCAGTCTCTGCCTGTATCCTCACATGGCGCTCTCCCTGTGTGTGCTTCAAATCATTCTTGTTTCCAAAAGATACCTAATGATCTAGAGAAATTTTATTATATATAATATATGTATATAATATACATGACATATTACATTAAATTGAAAAATAGGCATAAAAAACAGTTGTATGATGCCAATTTTATAAAAGTAACAATGCATGCATTTTTAAAAGATTAAAATGCAACAAAAACAGTGCTCATACATGATTGTTTTACATTTCTGTTTTCTAAATTTTCCACTGAGAGCAAATACAACTTTTACAGTGTGACACGTAAACAAACGTACTAAATGAATAAAGTGTGGATAGAAATCCTTTAAGTAAGAGGCTCTGGCACGTGTGAGAGATACAAAGAGATTTTCACTTCGTAACAACAACCACACAAGGAGCACTTGGTATGCACCATGTGATGCTCTAAGAGCTCTCTTTGTGTAACTCACAAAAGCCATATGAGGCCAATACTTTTTCATGCCCATTTCACAGATGAGGAAAGAGCTGGATAGTCAGCAGATCCAGGCTGGTTCAAGGATCAAGGTAACATCATCTGTCTACTTGCTCACTTGTCTGTTGGAATTTGGTTTTTCAAACACAGGTTGCTGCCAGCACAACTACATTCATTTTGTCTGGTAATGGGGCAGAGGAAGAAACTAGTGGGTCAGTATCGTTATGTGTTAGTTTCCATGGGATCCAATAAGTACTTTGTTTCCATTTTTCACTTTTAACCTTAAAACGCATTTTGTTTACTCCTGCCCTGCTACTGTTTCACCCTCAAAATCACAGCGGGCACAATCAAGCAGGAGTTTCAACTCCACTCCACTCTATGGCCTCCCCAGCCCTTCCGGTGAAAGGAATCAGCAGGGCGGGAGAACGAACTGGCTCAGGTCCCGGCACGGGTGGTCCCATCCCACCGTGGGCCAGCCGGGAGACCTTCTCTATTTGCTCCATCTACAAAGTGAGCTATCTGTGTAGATGTCCACCAGCTCCTTTCGGAAAGCCACAGCTGGTGGGTGGTAGAGCTGAGCTCAACCTCTAGGTCTCACCTTTAAATCAGACTAATATTTAAGGTTGTTCTTCCGTCTGTGAAAGACAAGGTCACAGTATTTCTCCTCATGTTGTCTTATAACAAGCTCTGTTCACCAGTTAGGACTTCTAAATCAGCTGTCGTTTTGTTCACTCCTTGATGTGTCACATAAAGAGCCAACTGATGGCTTGGTGTCTGTGTGCATCTGCACCATTTGGAGGAATCATGGGTTTTGGAACACTGTGCAGATCCCCAATGCAGCCACCTCTCCTCCCAGATTTCTTTATCATCTTTATTTTTATTTTATTTTATTTTAATGTTATGTTAGTCACCATACTTCATTAGTTTTTGATGTAGTGTTCCTCGATTCATTGTTTTCATATAACACCCAGTGCTCCATGCAGTACGTGTCCTCCTTCATACCCATCACCAGGCTAACCCATCCCCCCACCCTCCTCCCCTCTAAAACCCTCAGCTTGTTTCGCAGAGTCCACGGTCTCTCATGGTTCAACTCCCCCTCCGATCTCCCCCGCTTCATTTTTCCATTCCTTCTCCTAATGTCCTCCATGCTATTCCTTATGTGCCACAAATAAGTGAAACCATGTGATAATTGACTTTCTCTGCTTGACTTATTTCACTCAGCATATTCTCCTCCAGTCCCATCCATGTTGATGCAAATGGTGGGTATTCATCCTTTCTGATGGCTGAGTAATATTCCATTGTATATATGGACCACATCTTCTTTAGCCATTCATCTGCTGAAAGGCATCTCAGCTCTTTCCACAGTTTGGCTATTGTGGACATTGCTGCTATGAACATTGGGGTGCATATGGCCCTTCTTTTCACTACATCTGTATCTTTGGGGTTAATACCCAGTAGTGCAATTGCTGGGTCATAGGGTAGCTGTATTTTTAACTTTTGGGGGAAGCTCCACACTGTTTTCCAAAGTGGCTGTACCAACTCGTATTCCCACCAACAGTGTAAGAGGGTTCCCCTTTCTCCACATCCTCTCCAACATTTGTTGTTTCTTGCCTTGTCAATTCTTGCCATTCTAACTGGTGTAAGGTGCTATCTCAATGTGCTATTGACTTGAATGTCCCTGATGGCTAATGATGTTGAACATTTTTTCATGTGTCTGTTAGCCATTCCTATGTCTTCATTGGATATATTTCTATATAGAGTGTAGATATAGAGAGACATATGGTATTTCTGTATACCAGTGACAAAGAGTTTCAAACTGAAATTTAAATAAATTATCAATACCATTGACATCAATGTGGACGCAACTAGAGGGTATTATGCTGAATGAAATAAGTCAGTCAGAGAAAGACAATTATATGGTTCCACTCATATGTGGAATATAAGAAACAGTGCAGAGGATCCTAAAAGGGAGGGAAAACTGAAAGGAAAGGAATCAGAGAGGGAGACAAACCAAGAGATGCTTAACTATAGGAAACAAACGGAGGGATCCTGGAGGGGATGTGCGGTTGGGGCTTAGATAAATGGGTGATGGGCATTAAGGAGGGCACCCGATGTGATGAGCACTGGGTGTTATATGCAACTAATGATAGCTGAACTCTACATCTGAAACTAATGATGTACTATGTGTTTGCTAATGGAATTAAAATTAAAAAACAATTAAAAAGAACCTGGCTGGCCTCCCCTCCCTCCGGCCCAACTGCTCCGCCCCGCTTGCCGGGCACCGGCTGACCTCATAGGTGGAATTCTCCACAGGGTTCTGAGCGGTCAGTTGCGGCCACAGGACTCTGGCGCTCGGAGACAGAGCTGTGGAGCCCGACGCAGCCATGGAGGGCCCCCCCTCGGCCGCCGGATCCACTTGCCAGCTGATGTTGGAGCACCTGTTGGGGGCGCTGCTGATTTCTGGAAGCTGGGGACACAGCCCGAGTCTCCCCGTGTTGCCCTGGGCGGTGCTCGTATGGACTGTGCTGCTGGTTCTCCTCGTGAAGAGACGACTCACTCGAAGAAGCGCGAAGGCGCTGGGCCACAGCGGCTCTGCCCGCCACGAAGTGTGTGGAGCCTGCCGTGAGCAGAGTGGCCCAAGCACACAAGCCGAGGCCGCCCTCAGGCTGCCCGCGGTGGTGGCCAGTCCTCCCTCGTTACAAGCCCTGTGCTCGTCGGCAAAGAACGCAGACCTGAGCAGGCTGGTGCTTAGGGACACTGTCAACTCTCTGAGGAAGGCACTGAAGAGCCAGCCTCCCGACCTGCCCCAGGTCCCTGGGGAAAAACCCATCCTCAGAACATCGGAGAAGGATGGAGAACAGCTTCTGAGGAAAAGAACGAAGGATCGGAGTGAAAACCCTCCTTTTCCAGAAGGACCCGAACCGCTCAACCAAGACGTTTCGAGATGGAGGCAGAAAGGGCAGGAGAAGGAGGCGGAAGAAAGGCTGGAGCCGTCGAAGGCATGCGTGGAGCCGGTCCCGAAAGATCAAGCCAGCCAGTCCCCGTCCAGGGCCGGACCCGGGCTGCAGGCCGTCCCCCCGCCTGACCTCCCTGCAGAGCACGCCGGTGCCGGGACCCGGGGAGTCCAGCCAAAGAGGGGAGCAGGAAATGGCGATCAGCCCGCCCATCGGGCAGCAGTGGATCTGAAGGGCGTCCCTGACGATGCTGGCTGCCCTGGGTCCCCTCCAAGTCCCGAAGGGGAACAGCAACACAGAGCCAGACGACTGTGGGCAGAAAGGCGAGAGATGGCGGAGCTGACACGACAAATCCGCAGCCTGCAAACCCAGGAAGCCTCTTTGCAGAAGGAAACTTCACAGCTGACGCTGAAACTTCAGGACCCCCCGGATGAACAGGACCCATACATCCTGCAACTTCACCGAAAAGTGTTTCAAGCGGAAGCTCAGTGCTTGGAAATGAAGGACAAATTGGCCAGCGTGTCCAGAGAAATGAACTTCACGTGCCAGATTCGCAACCTCTACAAGAAGATGGCCCAAGACCTGGGCAAGGAGCTGGAGAGAACCACCTCCTACTATCGCAAGCTGGTCCTCTTCCATCAGGGCAGAGCCACAAAGAGCTGGGTGGGAGCTGCGCCCAGAGAGAGGGAGTTCCAGGAGCTAAGGAAAGAGAATGACCGCTTGAGGCGGATGCTAGCCGGTGTGGAGTCCAGCTGCCGGCCTGTCCTGAGGGACCCTCTTGGTCCTGCTGCTCCGCCCACAGCCCACGCAGGCTGGGAAGTGTCAGGGGGTCCCCGGGGTCATCAGGCCCCCAGGGGGGATGGAAGGCCCACCGTGAGGGCCCCGGGACCTGGAGTCGCCTGCAAGGGTGACCGGGCTCAGGGCAGCTGGGCTCTGAGCCGCCACAGCCCGGCTCAGCATCTGCGCGCAGCTCCGTGAAGAACGTCTGATGGCTCTCTCTCGAGTGAAAGGCCTCCTATTTCGGAACTGACGCCACAGTGACTCTCCGCAGGATAGCGGTGTAACCCCATCGCGGACTGTGTAACTAGAGCTTCGTCCACATTGTCATGAAGACATAGCTTCCCCGCCGGACGCTTTAGAACTCTCTGCTGTAGGTATGGTGTTCGGATTGAAATTAATGCCACCGGGACTGAAGACATCCTCTATCGTGGACATGGATAGAGACTTTCAAACAAGACCATTTCTGTGCTCTAGGACTAGGGTTACAGTTCCGCAGAAAGAACTCAGTATTTATGTGAATAAAATGTGATTGCCTGAAAAAGAGAGAGAGAGAGAGAGAAAAAACTTAAACAAAACATCCCACTCAAACTGTATAAAATAGTTAGTGTAGTCCTAAATTAAATTTTAGTCCTAACTCATATTTTAGTCCTAAATTCAAATTTTAGTCGTAAATCCAAACTTTAGTTCTAAATTCATATTTTAGTCCTGAATTCATAGTTTAGTCCAAAATTCATTGCATTGGTTTAGTCTTAAATGTATAGATAGGAAAACTGAAGAATTTGCAACCATTTCTTCCTTGTTCCGCCATTTTTTGTTCTTCTTAATCTTTGTTGTTCTGTTTAAAATACTGTTTGTTGTTTAACATTTATGAATTATATGCAGTCGAAATACAAAGTTTTCTCCCGATGACAAGCATACGCTCCCATGCACGTGGACCCGTGCACACGCACACACCCCAGGATGCAGAATCTAGACTACTGTAGTTGTTTTGTGAGTACCTGAAAATGTAAACCTAGAATTGAGAATTTAAAAAATTGCTTGTAGATAAATAAATTACTGAAAAGAAACAACGTGTGTGTGCAATGTGTAAAGAGAGGACAGGCTCCTTGATCTTGTGCACAGAGGACAGAGTGCCTGATGGACCAGGGAAGATCCCAGGCAGGAGCGCTTCTCCCACCCGGTGCGGAGGAGGAGGCCAGGGGACAGTCCCCAGCTGCAGCAGGGAGGAGGGCAGGACCACGGAGCGGGCTCCCAGCCTGCATCCACAGGGGCAGGCGGTGCCACCCCGGGCCTGGAGGGAAGACAGGGAAGTGGCATCTGCTGAGCCCAGTGGGGGGCTGTCCCACTGCAAAGTGCCCCCCTCTGCCACCCGGGCCTCCATGGACTGCTGGTGCAGGGCAGCGCCCAGAGGGCCTGGAGAGCAGGCAGGCGAGTAAGCCTTGGGCACAGAGCAGGCACAAAGGGGTTCGGGAGCAATTTGGAGAAGGACACGCACTCGTGACTCTATTTGATCCAAAGTGTGCCTGTGTGTGTTCTTTGCCTTCATTCCCACCCACATATGGAGTGAGTATCTCTGTCGCTTCTAAGATGTCTTTGGTGCTGTTCTGGTTGGTGGGGTGCAGTGATGTCAAAAACAACCCAGTGAGGCCTGAGGACCCCCAGAGCTTCTGTCCTAGTGAGCGGCAAGGCCAGGGAATCAAGAACAAGGGGACAAGGAGTAGCAATCTCTGCTCTGCAGAGATTTCGAATAGGGTGACGGCTACCGGGGTCAGAGGCCGCACCCAGAGGGGACGTTCAGGCTGAGATGAAGGTCACAGGAGGTAGTCTGGGAGGGCAGGGGGGCAGAATGTTCCAGGCAGGGAGCACAGGAGTATAAAGGCCGAGGCAGGGCTGTGCTGCCGGGGCTGGAGAAACAGGGCACAGGTGACAGGGAAGGGGGCAGGCAGCAGGGCCCCTGCACAGAGCTCTCCCTCGTGCAGGGTAGAGACACCCGGGCTGGGTGTAGACCTGGAGACAGGGGCTGGTGGCTGGGCACGGGTGTGATGTGTGTTCTGCACAGATCTGCGTGGCTTTGGGGACAAGGGAACGAGGGGAGGGGGAGACGGGGCTGGATTCTGGGAGAGGGCTCACGGGGTCTGCATGGAGCACTGGGGGCTGGCACTGGGGTGGTCATCATGGAGATGGAGGGGGAGGACAGATCGGGGCTGTGTTGGGGCAGTTGGGGGGTCAGAGGAGAGGCAGGAAGAAAGACTCCCACCTTCTGTAAGATCGCTGTGTGTTGTCTGGGCGTCCTCAAGGAACCCTTAGAGAAATCTCTGCGTGGGGCCCTGAGGAGAGTCAGCAAGGCATGGACCCATTGCACGCAGTGGGGCGCCCGCTTTCTGAGGAGTGCGGCGTGGAGTAGGCCTGTCCATTCGGGCTCCCGCCAGGTTTCCACCGCCCCTGAAGGCCCTCGTGAGCAGGTGGTCTCACCTCCCAGCTGCTCCCACAACAGGGACCCCAAGGGCAGCCTCGGGAGGGGCTGGAGTGCAGGGGGAGGATTTCCAAGGGGACGCACGTCCTACCTGATGGTGCCAACGCTGCTACCGGGGGGAACCACGACAAATACGACGTGTCCTCCCACAGAGTCACAGGCAGCAGGAGAGAGAGGCTCGGGGACTGGAAGTGCTCCTGAAGGTGGCATGTGCCCTCACTGCTGGGCCACCCCGCCTCTCTAACTGTCCCCGCGGCAGGCTGGGGTGGGGTGGCAGGGCAGGGGGCCTCTCCGGACGAGGAGGCCTCTGAGCTGAATACTGAGAGATGAGCAGGAGTCCCCGATGGTGCTTTCACAGTTTAAAGAGCAGAGGAGTCCTTGGAGACCTTGTCACAGAACGATTCCGACTCCTCAGGTTGTGGAGCTGAAACTCAGCACGGCCTCCACGTGAGCTCTATGTTGGGACCAGACATGGAGTAGCAAGGGTCCTTAGATGATGATCGGAGAGGAGCGGGGGCAGTTGGTTGATACAGGGGATTTTCTGGCAGAAGGCACAGCATAGGCCAAACACAGGGCCGAAAACAGTCTAGTCTCAGGGAGCAAGGCGAGTTTGTGCAGTTAGCTTTCTGGAGTCCAGTGCCGATGGGCTCATAAGGGAATTCTACCAAACATTTAAAGAAGAATTAATACCTATTTTTCTGGAGTGGTTTCAAAAAATAGAAATGGAAGGAAAACTTCCAAACTCATTCTATAAGGCCAGCATTACCTTGATCCCCAAATCAGACAAAGACCCCAACGAAAAGAATTTCCGACCAATATCCCTGATGAAAATGGATGCAAGACTGTTGAATCACAGATCTGTACCTCTGAAACAAATAATGCAATATATCTTAAGAGAGAAAAAAGAAGAAGAAGAAGATAGCAGGAGGGGAAGAATGAAGGGGGGCAAATCGGAGGGGGAGACGAACCATGAGAGACGATGGACTCTGAAAAACAAACTGAGGGTACTAGAGGGGAGGGGGGTGGCAGGATGGGTTAGCCTGGTGATGGGTATTGAGGAGGGCACGTTCTGCATGGAGCACTGGGTGTTATGCACAAACAATGAATCATGGAACACTATATCTAAAACTAATGATGTAATGTATGGGGATTAACATAACAATAAAAAATTTAAAAAATTAAAAAAAATAAAAAAATAATTCCTAAAAAAAAAAATAAAGTGATCAATATGATTTTTTAAAACATCAGTTGCATTTCTATGCACTAACAATGAGACAGAAGAAAGAGAAATTAAGGAATTGATCCCATTTACAGTTGCACCGAAACCCGTAAGACACCTAGGAATAAACCTAACCAAAGAGGAAAAGGATCTATACTCGAAAAACTAAAGACCACTTATGAAAGAAATTGAGGAAGACACAAAGAAATGGAACAATATTACATGTTCACGGATTTGAAGAAGAGATATTAGTTCAAATGTCTTACGCTACCCAGAGCAATCTACACATTCAATGCACTCTCTATCAAAATGCCATTGACATTTTTCACAGAGCTGGAGCAAATAATCCCAAAATTTGTATGGACCAGAAAAGATCCAGAATAGCCAGAGGAATGTTGAACAGGAAAACCAAAGCTGGTGGCATCACGATTCTGGACTTCAAGCTCTATTACAAAGCTGCAATCATCAGGAAGCATGGTACTGACACAAAAACAGACAGACATCAATGGAACAGTATAGAGAACCCAGAAATGGACCGTCAACTCTATTGTCAACTAATTTTCGACAAAGCAGGAAAGAAAATCCAAAAGAAAAAAAGTCTCTTCAACAAATGACGTTGGGATAATTGGACAGCCACACGGAGAAGAATGACACTGGACCGTTTCCTTACACCATACACAAAGATAAACTCAAAATGGACGAGAGACCTAAATGGGAGACAGGAATCCATCAAAATCTTAGAGGAGAACACAGCAACAATCTCTTAGACCTCGGCTACAGCAACTCTTGCTAGACACATCTCCAAAGGCAGGGAGACAAAAGCAAACATGAACCATTGGGACTTCCTCAAGATAAAAAGCTTTTGCACGGCAAAGGAAACAGTCAGCAAAACCAAAAGGCAACCTATGGGATGGAAGGAGATATTTGCAAATAACTTATCAGATAAAGGGCTAATATCCAAAATCTATGAAGAACTTATCAAACTCAGCACCCAAAACCAAATAATCCAGTGAAGAAATCAGCAGAAGACATGAATAGACATTTCTCGAAAGAAGACATACAAATGGCCAACAGACACATGAAAAAATGCTCCGCATCACTCAGAATCAGGGAAATCCACATCAAAACCTCAATGAGATACCACCTCGCACCAGTCAGAATGGCTAAAATTAACAAGTCAGGAAATGGCAGATGTTGGCAAGGATGCAGAGAAAGGGGAACCCTCCTACACTGTTGGTGGGAAGGCAAGCTGCTGCAGCCAATCTGGAAAACAGTATGGAGGTTCCTTAAAGAGTTAAAAATAGAGCTACCCTCTGACTCAGCAATTGCATTCCTAGGTATTTACTCCAAAGATACAAATATAGTGATCCGAAGGGGCACATACACCCCAATATTTATTGCAGCAATGCCCACAATAGCCAAACTGTAGAAAGAGCCCAAACGCTCCACGACACATGAATGGATAAAGAAGATGTGGAATATGTACACCATGGAATATCACTCAGCCATCAAAAAGGATCATAGCTTCCCATTTACATCACCGGGGATGGAACTGGAGGGTATTATGCTAAGCGCAATAATTCAATGAGAGAAAGACCATTATCGTATGGTTTCACTCATATGTGGAATATAAGAAACAGCACAGAGGACCATAGGGGAAGGGAGAGAAAACTGAATGGGAAGTCACAGAGAAGAAGAAAAACCCTCACAGACTCTTAACTATAGGAAATAAACTGAGGGTTGCTGGAGGTGGATGGAGTGATGGGGTAAATGGGGGATGGGCATTAAGTAGGGCCTGTGATGTTATGAGCACTGGGTGTTATATGAAACGGATGAATTATTGAGCTCTACATCTGAAACTAATGTTGTACTGTATGTTGGCTAATTAACTTTAAATTAAAAAAGGAAAAAACAAAGGAAAATAATTTAAATAAATCAATTATCGATGAAAATATCAAGTATTCAGAAATCTGCCCCAAAATATGCAAAACCTCTGTAGGATAGACCAATGGAAAACACTAAAAAGTTCAGAAAGACAACACACCATACATGGCTATTAATTCACATCAGAAGAGGCAGAAAAACGGAGGGTATGGAATTTCAAATACAGTCACCTTTCCATGTAAAAACAAATGCAACTGGGCCCTGCCACAAAAACCCCATCAAGGTTTCCAAATTATCCAGATGTTACCTTCCCGAACTCTGGCCATTCTTGGTTTTGTTTGTTCGCTTGCTTGTTTGGTGGGTTGATCTTCTAGTTATAAAAAACAGTTTCGGTCGTCAAGAAGACAGAAGCTAAAGAACAAGCTAACTGAATATCTGCCTTCTTGGTTGGTGTGCCTTGGAAAGTGAATGTGTGACGGACGAGAGCTGAAGTCACTGACAATGCCTCATCCATTCCGCCCTTAGCGAGCCCCATCATGATGGAGTTCAAGCCGTCTTGGGATGTTCTCTTATCCTTGAATTGAAATAGTTCTGGAGGCTGCAAGTCGAGATCAAAGTGTGGTGTCGTCAGGGTTGGTTCCTCCTGAGGGCCGTGAGGGAGAATGTGTTCCACTGTCTCTGCCAGCTTCTGGGGCTTTGGTGGCAATCTTTGGCATCTATTGGCTTGTAGAAGCATCACCCCAGTCTCTGCCTGTATCCTCACATGGCGATCTCCCTGTGTGTGCTTCAAATCATTCTTGTTTCCAAAAGATACCCAATGATCTAGAGAAATTTTATTATATATAATATATGTATATAATATACATGACATATTACATTAAATTGAAAAATAGGCATAAAAAAAAGTTGTATGATGCCAATTTTATAAAAGTAACAATGCATGCATTTTTAAAAGATTAAAATGCAACAAAAACAGTGCTCATACATGATTCTTTTATATTTCTGTTTTCTAAATTTTCCACTGAGAGCAAATACTACTTTTACAGTGTGACACGTAAACAAATGTACTAAATGAATAAAGTGTGGATAGAAATCCTTTAAGTAAGAGGCTCTGGCACGTGTGAGAGATACAAAGAGATTTTCACTTCGTAACAACAACCACACAAGGAGCACTTGGTATGCACCATGTGATGCTCTAAGAGCTCTCTTTGTGTAACTCACAAAAGCCATATGAGGCCAATACTTTTTCATGCCCATTTCACAGATGAGGAAAGAGCTGGATAGTCAGCAGATCCAGGCTGGTTCAAGGATCAAGGTAACATCATCTGTCTACTTGCTCACTTGTCTGTTGGAATTTGGTTTTTCAAACACAGGTTGCTGCCAGCACAACTACATTCATTTTGTTTGGTCATGGGGCAGAGGAAGAAACTAGTGGGTCAGTATCGTTATGTGTTAGTTTCCATGGGATCCAATAAGTACTTTGTTTCCATTTTTCACTTTTAACCTTAAAACGCATTTTGTTTACTCCTGCCCTGCTACTGTTTCACCCTCAAAATCACAGTGGGCACAATCAAGCAGGAGTTTCAACTCCACTCCAGTCTATGGCCTCCCCAGCCCTTCCGGTGAAAGGAATCAGCAGGGCGGGAGAACGAACTGGCTCTAGTCCCGGCACGGGTGGTCCCATCCCACCGTGGGCCAGCCGGGAGACCTTCTGTATTTGCTCCATCTACAAAGTGAGCTATCTGTGTAGATGTCCACCAGCTCCTTTCGGAAAGCCACAGCTGGTGGGTGGTAGAGCTGAGCTCAACCTCTAGGTCTCACCTTTAAATCAGACTAATATTTAAGGTTGTTCTTCCGTCTGTGAAGGACAAGGTCACAGTATTTCTCCTCATGTTGTCTTATAACAAGCTCTGTTCACCAGATAGGACTTCTAAATCAGCTGTCGTTTTGTTCACTCCTTGATGTGTCACATAAAGAGCCAACTGATGGCTTGGTGTCTGTGTGCATCTGCACCATTTGGAGGAATCATGGGTTTTGGAACACTCTGCAGATCCCCAATGCAGCCACCTCTCCTCCCAGATTTCTTTATCATCTTTATTTTTTATTTTATTTATTTTATTATGTTATGTTAGTCACCATACTTCATTAGTTTTTGATGTAATGTTCCACGATTCATTGTTTTCATATAACACCCCGTGCTCAATGCGGTACGTGTCCTCCTTCATACCCATCACCAGGCTAACCCATCCCCCCACCCCCCTCCCCTCTAAAACCCTCAGCTTGTTTCGCAGAGTCCACGGTCTCTCACGGTTCAACTCCCCCTCCGCTCTCCCCCGCTTCATTTTTCCATTCCTTCTCCTAATGTCCTCCATGCTATTCCTTATGTGCCACAAATAAGTGAAACCATGTGATAATTGACTTTCTCTGCTTGACTTATTTCACTCAGCATATTCTCCTCCAGTCCCATCCATGTTGATGCAAATGGTGGGTATTCACCCTTTCTGATGGCTGAGTAATATTCCATTGTATATATGGACCACATCTTCTTTAGCCATTCATCTGTTGAAAGGCATCTCAGCTCTTTCCACAGTTTGGCTATTGTGGACATTGCTGCTATGAACATTGGGGTGCATATGGCCCTTCTTTTCACTACATCTGTATCTTTGGGGTTAATACCCAGTAGTGCAATTGCTGGGTCATAGGGTAGCTGTATTTTTCACTTTTTGAGGAACCTCCACACTGTTTTCCAAAGTGGCTGTACCAACTCGTATTCCCACCAACAGTGTAAGAGGGTTCCCCTTTCTCCACATCCTCTCCAACATTTGTTGTTTCTTGCCTTGTCAATTCTTGCCATTCTAACTGGTGTAAGGTGCTATCTCAATGTGCTATTGACTTGAATTTCCCTGATGGCTAATGACGTTGAACATTTTTTCATGTGTCTGTTAGCCATTCCTATGTCTTCTTTGGATATATTTCTATATAGAGTGTAGATATAGAGATACATATGGTATTTCTGTATACCAGTGACAAAGAGTTTCAAACTGAAATTTAAATAAATTATCAATACCATTGACATCAATGTGGACGCAACTAGAGGGTATTATGCTGAATGAAATAAGTCAGTCAGAGAAAGACAATTATATGGTTCCACTCATATGTGGAATATAAGAAACAGTGCAGAGGATCCTAAAAGGGAGGGAAAACTGAAAGGAAAGGAATCAGAGAGGGAGACAAACCAAGAGATGCTTAACTATAGGAAACAAACGGAGGGATCCTGGAGGGGATGTGCGGTTGGGGCTTAGATAAATGGGTGATGGGCATTAAGGAGGGCACCCGATGTGATGAGCACTGGGTGTTATATGCAACTAATGATAGCTGAACTCTACATCTGAAACTAATGATGTACTATGTGTTTGCTAATGGAATTAAAATTAAAAAACAATTAAAAAGAACCTGGCTGGCCTCCCCTCCCTCCGGCCCAACTGCTCCGCCCCGCTTGCCGGGCACCGGCTGACCTCATAGGTGGAATTCTCCACAGGGTTCTGAGCGGTCAGTTGCGGCCACAGGACTCTGGCGCTCGGAGACAGAGCTGTGGAGCCCGACGCAGCCATGGAGGGCCCCCCCTCGGCCGCCGGATCCACTTGCCAGCTGATGTTGGAGCACCTGTTGGGGGCGCTGCTGATTTCTGGAAGCTGGGGACACAGCCCGAGTCTCCCCGTGTTGCCCTGGGCGGTGCTCGTATGGACTGTGCTGCTGGTTCTCCTCGTGAAGAGACGACTCACTCGAAGAAGCGCGAAGGCGCTGGGCCACAGGGGCTCTGCCCGCCACGAAGTGTGTGGAGCCCGCCGTGAGCAGAGTGGCCCAAGCACACAAGCCGAGGCCGCCCTCAGGCCGCCCGCGGTGGTGGCCAGTCCTCCCTTGTTACAAGCCCTGTGCTCGACGGCAATGAACACGGACCCGAGCAGGCTGGTGCTTAGGGACACTGTCAACTCTCTGAGGAAGGCACTGAAGAGCCAGCCTCCCGACCTGCCCCAGGTCCCTGGGGAAAAACCCATCCTCAGAACATCGGAGAAGGATGGAGAACAGCTTCTGAGGAAAAGAACGAAGGATCGGAGTGAAAACCCTCCTTTTCCAGAAGGACCCGAACCGCTCAACCAAGACGTTTCGAGATGGAGGCAGAAAGGGCAGGAGAAGGAGGGGGAAGAAAGGCTGGAGCCGTCGAAGGCATGCGTGGAGCCGGTCCCGAAAGATCAAGCCAGCCAGTCCCCGTCCAGGGCCGGACCCGGGCTGCAGGCCGTCCCCCCGCCTGACCTCCCTGCAGAGCACGCCGGTGCCGGGACCCGGGGAGTCCAGCCAAAGAGGGGAGCAGGAAATGGCGATCAGCCCGCCCATCGGGCAGCAGTGGATCTGAAGGGCGTCCCTGAGGATGCTGGCTGCCCTCGGTCCCCTCCAAGTCCCGAAGGGGAACAGCAACACAGAGCCAGACGACTGTGGGCAGAAAGGCGAGAGATGGCGGAGCTGACACGACAAATCCGCAGCCTGCAAACCCAGGAAGCCTCTTGGCAGAAGGAAACTTCACAGCTGACGCTGAAACTTCAGGACCCCCCGGATGAACAGGACCCATACATCCTGCAACTTCACCGAAAAGTGTTTCAAGCGGAAGCTCAGTGCTTGGAAATGAAGGACAAATTGGCCAGCGTGTCCAGAGAAATGAACTTCACGTGCCAGATTCGCAACCTCTACAAGAAGATGGCCCAAGACCTGGGCAAGGAGCTGGAGAGAACCACCTCCTACTATCGCAAGCTGGTCCTCTTCCATCAGGGCAGAGCCACAAAGAGCTGGGTGGGAGCTGCGCCCAGAGAGAGGGAGTTCCAGGAGCTAAGGGAAGAGAATGACCGCTTGAGGCGGATGCTAGCCGGTGTGGAGTCCAGCTGCCGGCCTGTCCTGAGGGACCCTCTTGGTCCTGCTGCTCCGCCCACAGCCCACGCAGGCTGGGAAGTGTCAGGGGGTCCCCGGGGTCATCAGGCCCCCAGGGGGGATGGAAGGCCCACCGTGAGGGCCCCGGGACCTGGAGTCGCCTGCAAGGGTGACCGGGCTCAGGGCAGCTGGGCTCTGAGCCGCCACAGCCCGGCTCAGCATCTGCGCGCAGCTCCGTGAAGAACGTCTGATGGCTCTCTCTCGAGTGAAATGCCTCCTATTTCGGAACTGACGCCACAGTGACTCTCCGCAGGATAGCGGTGTAACCCCATCGCGGACTGTGTAACTAGAGCTTCGTCCACATTGTCATGAAGACATAGCTTCCCCGCCGGATGCTTTAGAACTCTCTGCTGCAGGTATGGTGTTCGGATTGAAATTCATGCCACCGGGACTGAAGACATCCTCTATCGTGGACATGGATAGAGACTTTCAAACAAGACCATTTCTGTGCTCTAGGACTAGGGTTACAGTTCCGCCGAAATAACTCAGTATTTATGGGAATAAAATGTGATTGCCTGAAAAAGAGAGAGAGAGAGAGAGAAAAAACTTAAACAAAACATCCCACTCAAACTGTATAAAATAGTTAGTGTAGTCCTAAATTAAATTTTAGTCCTAACTCATATTTTAGTCCTAAATTCAAATTTTAGTCGTAAATCCAAACTTTAGTTCTAAATTCATATTTTAGTCCTGAATTCATAGTTTAGTCCAAAATTCATTGCATTGGTTTAGTCTTAAATGTATAGATAGGAAAACTGAGGAATTTGCAACCATTTCTTCCTTGTTCTGCCATTTTTTGTCCTTCTTAATCTTTGTTGTTCTGTTTAAAATACTGTTTGTTGTTTAACATTTATGAATTATATGCAGTCGAAATACAAAGTTTTCTCCCGATGACAAGCATACGCTCCCATGCACGTGGACCCGTGCACACGCACACACCCCAGGATGCAGAATCTAGACTACTGTAGTTGTTTTGTGAGTACCTGAAAATGTAAACCTAGAATTGAGAATTTAAAAAATTGCTTGTAGATAAATAAATTACTGAAAAGAAACAACGTGTGTGTGCAATGTGTAAAGAGAGGACAGGCTCCTTGATCTTGTGCACAGAGGACAGAGTGCCTGATGGACCAGGGAAGATCCCAGGCAGGAGCGCTTCTCCCACCCGGTGCGGAGGAGGAGGCCAGGGGACAGTCCCCAGCTGCAGCAGGGAGGAGGGCAGGACCAAGGAGGGGGCTCCCAGCCTGCAACCACAGGGGCAGGCGGTGCCACCCCGGGCCTGGAGGGAAGACAGGGAAGTGGCATCTGCTGAGCCCAGTGGGGGGCTGTCCCACTGCAAAGTGCCCCCCTCTGCCACCCGGGCCTCCATGGACTGCTGGTGCAGGGCAGCGCCCAGAGGGCCTGGAGAGCAGGCAGGCGAGTAAGCCTTGGGCACAGAGCAGGCACAAAGGGGTTCGGGAGCAATTTGGAGAAGGACACGCACTCGTGACTCTATTTGATCCAAAAATGTGCCTGTGTGTGTTCTTTGCCTTCATTCCCACCCACATATGGAGTGAGTATCTCTGTCGCTTCTAAGATGTCTTTGGTGCTGTTCTGGTTGGTGGGGTGCAGTGATGTCAAAAACAACCCAGTGAGGCCTGAGGACCCCCAGAGCTTCTGTCCTAGTGAGCGGCAAGGCCAGGGAATCAAGAACAAGGGGACAAGGAGTAGCAATCTCTGCTCTGCAGAGATTTCGAATAGGGTGACGGCTACCGGGGTCAGAGGCCGCACCCAGAGGGGACGTTCAGGCTGAGATGAAGGTCACAGGAGGTAGTCTGGGAGGGCAGGGGGGCAGAATGTTCCAGGCAGGGAGCACAGGAGTATAAAGGCCGAGGCAGGGCTGTGCTGCCGGGGCTGGAGAAACAGGGCACAGGTGACAGGGAAGGGGGCAGGCAGCAGGGCCCCTGCACAGAGCTCTCCCTCGTGCAGGGTAGAGACACCCGGGGCGGGTGTAGACCTGGAGACGGGGTGGTGGCTGGGCACGGGTGTGAGGTGTGTTCTGCACAGATCTCCGTGGCTTTGGGGACAAGGGAACGAGGGGAGGGGGAGACGGGGCTGGATTCTGGGAGAGGGCTCACGGGGTCTGCATGGAGCACTGGGGGCTGGCACTGGGGTGGTCATCATGGAGATGGAGGGGGAGGACAGATCGAGGCTGTGTTGGGGCAGTTGGGGGGGGTCAGAGGAGAGGCAGGAAGAAAGACTCCCACCTTCTGTAAGATCGCTGTGTGTTGTCTGGGCGTCCTCAAGGAACCCTTAGAGAAATCTCTGCGTGGGGCCCTGAGGAGAGTCAGCAAGGCATGGACCCATTGCACGCAGTGGGGCGCCCGCTTTCTGAGGAGTGCGGCGTGGAGTAGGCCTGTCCATTCGGGCTCCCGCCAGGTTTCCACCGCCCCTGAAGGCCCTCGTGAGCAGGTGGTCTCACCTCCCAGCTGCTCCCACAACAGGGACCCCAAGGGCAGCCTCGGGAGGGGCTGGAGTGCAGGGGGAGGATTTCCAAGGGGACGCACGTCCTACCTGATGGTGCCAACGCTGCTACCGGGGGGAACCACGACAAATACGACGTGTCCTCCCACAGAGTCACAGGCAGCAGGAGAGAGAGGCTCGGGGACTGGAAGTGCTCCTGAAGGTGGCATGTGCCCTCACTGCTGGGCCACCCCGCCTCTCTAACTGTCCCCGCGGCAGGCTGGGGTGGGGTGGCAGGGCAGGGGGCCTCTCCGGACGAGGAGGCCTCTGAGCTGAATACTGAGAGATGAGCAGGAGTCCCCGATGGTGCTTTCACAGTTTAAAGAGCAGAGGAGTCCTTGGAGACCTTGTCACAGAACGATTCCGACTCCTCCGGTTGTGGAGCTGAAACTCAGCACGGCCTCCACGTGAGCTCTATGTTGGGACCAGACATGGAGTAGCAAGGGTCCTTAGATGATGATCGGAGAGGAGCGGGGGCAGTTGGTTGATACAGGGGATTTTCTGGCAGAAGGAACAGCACAGGCCAAACACAGGGCCGAAAACAGTCTAGTCTCAGGGAGCAAGGCGAGTTTGTGCAGTTAGCTTTCTGGAGTCCAGTGCCGATGGGCTCATAAGGGAATTCTACCAAACATTTAAAGAAGAATTAATACCTATTTTTCTGAAGTGGTTTCAAAAAATAGAAATGGAAGGAAAACTTCCAAACTCATTCTATAAGGCCAGCATTACCTTGATCCCCAAATCAGACAAAGACCCCAACGAAAAGAATTTCCGACCAATATCCCTGATGAAAATGGATGCAAGACTGTTGAATCACAGATCTGTACCTCTGAAACAAATAATGCAATATATCTTAAGAGAGAAAAAAGAAGAAGAAGAAGATAGCAGGAGGGGAAGAATGAAGGGGGGCAAATCGGAGGGGGAGACGAACCATGAGAGACGATGGACTCTGAAAAACAAACTGAGGGTTCTAGAGGGGAGGGGGGTGGCAGGATGGGTTAGCCTGGTGATGGGTATTGAGGAGGGCACGTTCTGCATGGAGCACTGGGTGTTATGCACAAACAATGAATCATGGAACACTATATCTAAAACTAATGATGTAATGTATGGGGATTAACATAACAATAAAAAATTTAAAAAATTAAAAAAAATAAAAAAATAATTCCTAAAAAAAAAAATAAAGTGATCAATATGATTTTTTAAAACATCAGTTGCATTTCTATGCACTAACAATGAGACAGAAGAGAGAGAAATTAAGGAATTGATCCCATTTACAGTTGCACCGAAACCCATAAGACACCTAGGAATAAACCTAACCAAAGAGGAAAAGGATCTATACTCGAAAAACTAAAGACCACTTATGAAAGAAATTGAGGAAGACACAAAGAAATGGAACAATATTACATGTTCACGGATTTGAAGAAGAGATATTAGTTCAAAGGTCTTACGCTACCCAGAGCAATCTACACATTCAATGCACTCTCTATCAAAATGCCATTGACATTTTTCACAGAGCTGGAGCAAATAATCCCAAAATTTGTATGGACCAGAAAAGATCCAGAATAGCCAGAGGAATGTTGAAAAGGAAAACCAAAGCTGGTGGCATCACGATTCTGGACTTCAAGCCCTATTACAAAGCTGCAATCATCAGGAAGCATGGTACTGACACAAAAACAGACAGACATCAATGGAACAGTATAGAGAACCCAGAAATGGACCGTCAACTCTATTGTCAACTAATTTTCGACAAAGCAGGAAAGAAAATCCAAAAGAAAAAAAGTCTCTTCAACAAATCACGTTGGGATAATTGGACAGCCACACGGAGAAGAATGACACTGGACCGTTTCCTTACACCAGACACAAAGATAAACTCAAAATGGACGAGAGACCTAAATGGGAGACAGGAATCCATCAAAATCTTAGAGGAGAACACAGCAACAATCTCTTAGACCTTGGCTGCAGCAACTCTTGCTAGACACATCTCCAAAGGCAGGGAGACAAAAGCAAACATGAACTATTGGGACTTCCTCAAGATAAAAAGCTTTTGCACGGCAAAGGAAACAGTCAGCAAAACCAAAAGGCAACCTAATGGATGGAAGGAGATATTTGCAAATAACTTATCAGATAAAGGGCTAATATCCAAAATCTATGAAGAACTTATCAAACTCAGCACCCAAAAAACCAAATAATCCAGTGAAGAAATCAGCAGAAGACATGAATAGACATTTCTCGAAAGAAGACAGACAAATGGCCAACAGACACATGAAAAAATGCTCCGCATCACTCAGAATCAGGGAAATCCACATCAAAACCTCAATGAGATACCACCTCGCACCAGTCAGAATGGCTAAAATTAACAAGTCAGGAAATGGCAGATGTTGGCAAGGATGCAGAGAAAGGGGAACCCTCCTACACTGTTGGTGGGAAGGCAAGCTGCTGCAGCCAATCTGGAAAACAGTATGGAGGTTCCTTAAAGAGTTAAAAATAGAGCTACCCTCTGACTCAGCAATTGCATTCCTAGGTGTTTACTCCAAAGATACAAATATAGTGATCCGAAGGGGCACATACACCCCAATATTTATTGCAGCAATGCCCACAATAGCCAAACTGTAGAAAGAGCCCAAACGCTCCACGACACATGAATGGATAAAGAAGATGTGGAATATGTACACCATGGAATATCACTCAGCCATCAAAAAGGATCATAGCTTCCCATTTACATCACCGGGGATGGAACTGGAGGGTATTATGCTAAGCGCAATAATTCAATGAGAGAAAGACCATTATCGTATGGTTTCACTCATATGTGGAATATAAGAAACAGCACAGAGGACCATAGGGGAAGGGAGAGAAAACTGAATGGGAAGTCACAGAGAAGAAGAAAAACCCTCACAGACTCTTAACTATAGGAAATAAACTGAGGGTTGCTGGAGGTGGATGGAGTGATGGGGTAAATGGGGGATGGGCATTAAGTAGGGCCTGTGATGTTATGAGCACTGGGTGTTATATGAAACGGATGAATTATTGAGCTCTACATCTGAAACTAATGTTGTACTGTATGTTGGCTAATTAACTTTAAATTAAAAAAGGAAAAAACAAAGGAAAATAATTTAAATAAATCAATTATCGATGAAAATATCAAGTATTCAGAAATCTGCCCCAAAATATGCAAAACCTCTGTAGGATAGACCAATGGAAAACACTAAAAAGTTCAGAAAGACAACACACCATACATGGCTATTAATTCACATCAGAAGAGGCAGAAAAACGGAGGGTATGGAATTTCAAATACAGTCACCTTTCCATGTAAAAACAAATGCAACTGGGCCCTGCCACAAAAACCCCATCAAGGTTTCCAAATTATCCAGATGTTACCTTCCCGAACTCTGGCCATTCTTGCTTTTGTTTGTTCGCTTGCTTGTTTGGTGGGTTGATCTTCTAGTTATAAAAAACAGTTTCGGTCGTCAAGAAGACAGAAGCTAAAGAACCAGCTAACTGAATATCTGCCTTCTTGGTTGGTGTGCCTTGGAAAGTGAATGTGTGACGGACGAGAGCTGAAGTCACTGACAATGCCTCATCCATTCCGCCCTTAGCGAGCCCCATCATGATGGAGTTCAAGCCGTCTTGGGATGTTCTCTTATCCTTGAATTGAAATAGTTCTGGAGGCTGCAAGTCGAGATCAAAGTGTGGTGTCGTCAGGGTTGGTTCCTCCTGAGGGCCGTGAGGGAGAATGTGTTCCACTGTCTCTGCCAGCTTCTGGGGCTTTGGTGGCAATCTTTGGCATCTATTGGCTTGTAGAAGCATCACCCCAGTCTCTGCCTGTATCCTCACAAGGCGCTCTCCCTGTGTGTGCTTCAAATCATTCTTGTTTCCAAAAGATACCTAATGATCTAGAGAAATTTTATTATATATAATATATGTATATAATATACATGACATATTACATTAAATTGAAAAATAGGCATAAAAAACAGTTGTATGATGCCAATTTTATAAAAGTAACAATGCATGCATTTTTAAAAGATTAAAATGCAACAAAAACAGTGCTCATACATGATTCTTTTACATTTCTGTTTTCTAAATTTTCCACTGAGAGCAAATACAACTTTTACAGTATGACACGTAAACAAACGTACTAAATGAATAAAAGTGTGGATAGAAATCCTTTAAGTAAGAGGCTCTGGCACGTGTGAGAGATACAAAGAGATTTCCACTTCATAACAACAACCACACAAGGAGCACTTGGTATGCACCATGTGATGCTCTAAGAGCTCTCTTTGTGTAACTCACAAAAGCCATATGAGGCCAATACTTTTTCATGCCCATTTCACAGATGAGGAAAGAGCTGGATAGTCAGCAGATCCAGGCTGGTTCAAGGATCAAGGTAACATCATCTGTCTACTTGCTCACTTGTCTGTTGGAATTTGGTTTTTCAAACACAGGTTGCTGCCAGCACAACTACATTCATTTTGTTTGGTAATGGGGCAGAGGAAGAAACTAGTGGGTCAGTATCGTTATGTGTTAGTTTCCATGGGCTCCAATAAGTACTTTGTTTCCATTTTTCACTTTTAACCTTAAAACGCATTTTGTTTACTCCTGCCCTGCTACTGTTTCACCCTCAAAATCACAGTGGGCACAATCAAGCAGGAGTTTCAACTCCACTCCAGTCTATGGCCTCCCCAGCCCTTCCGGTGAAAGGAATCAGCAGGGTGGGAGAACGAACTGGCTCAGGTCCCGGCACGGGTGGTCCCATCCCACCGTGGGCCAGCCGGGAGACCTTCCCTATTTGCTCCATCTACAAAGTGAGCTATCTGTGTAGATGTCCACCAGCTCCTTTCGGAAAGCCACAGCTGGTGGGTGGTAGAGCTGAGCTCAACCTCTAGGTCTCACCTTTAAATCACACTAATATTTAAGGTTGTTCTTCCGTCTGTGAAAGACAAGGTCACAGTATTTCTCCTCATGTTGTCTTATAACAAGCTCTGTTCACCAGTTAGGACTTCTAAATCAGCTGTCGTTTTGTTCACTCCTTGATGTGTCACATAAAGAGCCAACTGATGGCTTGGTGTCTGTGTGCATCTGCACCATTTGGAGGAATCATGGGTTTTGGAACACTCTGCAGATCCCCAATGCAGCCACCTCTCCTCCCAGATTTCTTTATCATCTTTATTTTTATTTTATTTTATTTTAATGTTATGTTAGTCACCATACTTCATTAGTTTTTGATGTAGTGTTCCTCGATTCATTGTTTTCATATAACACCCAGTGCTCCATGCAGTACGTGTCCTCCTTCATACCCATCACCAGGCTAACCCATCCCCCCACACCCCTCCCCTCTAAAACCCTCAGCTTGTTTCGCAGAGTCCACGGTCTCTCATGGTTCAACTCCCCCTCCGATCTCCCCCGCTTCATTTTTCCATTCCTTCTCCTAATGTCCTCCATGCTATTCCTTATGTGCCACAAATAAGTGAAACCATGTGATAATTGACTTTCTCTGCTTGACTTATTTCACTCAGCATATTCTCCTCCAGTCCCATCCATGTTGATGCAAATGGTGGGTATTCATCCTTTCTGATGGCTGAGTAATATTCCATTGTATATATGGACCACATCTTCTTTAGCCATTCATCTGCTGAAAGGCATCTCAGCTCTTTCCACAGTTTGGCTATTGTGGACATTGCTGCTATGAACATTGGGGTGCATATGGCCCTTCTTTTCACTACATCTGTATCTTTGGGCTTAATACCCAGTAGTGCAATTGCTGGGTCATAGGGTAGCTGTATTTTTAACTTTTGGGGGAACCTCCACACTGTTTTCCAAAGTGGCTGTACCAACTCGTATTCCCACCAACAGTGTAAGAGGGTTCCCCTTTCTCCACATCCTCTCCAACATTTGTTGTTTCTTGCCTTGTCAATTCTTGCCATTCTAACTGGTGTAAGGTGCTATCTCAATGTGCTATTGACTTGAATGTCCCTGATGGCTAATGATGTTGAACATTTTTTCATGTGTCTGTTAGCCATTCCTATGTCTTCATTGGATATATTTCTATATAGAGTGTAGATATAGAGAGACATATGGTATTTCTGTATACCAGTGACAAAGAGTTTCAAACTGAAATTTAAATAAATTATCAATACCATTGACATCAATGTGGACGCAACTAGAGGGTATTATGCTGAATGAAATAAGTCAGTCAGAGAAAGACAATTATATGGTTCCACTCATATGTGGAATATAAGAAACAGTGCAGAGGATCCTAAAAGGGAGGGAAAACTGAAAGGAAAGGAATCAGAGAGGGAGACAAACCAAGAGATGCTTAACTATAGGAAACAAACGGAGGGATCCTGGAGGGGATGTGCGGTTGGGGCTTAGATAAATGGGTGATGGGCATTAAGGAGGGCACCCGATGTGATGAGCACTGGGTGTTATATGCAACTAATGATAGCTGAACTCTACATCTGGAACTAATGATGTACTATGTGTTTGCTAATGGAATTAAAATTAAAAAACAATTAAAAAGAACCTGGCTGGCCTCCCCTCCCTCCGGCCCAACTGCTCCACCCCGCTTGCCGGGCACCGGCTGACCTCATAGGTGGAACTCTCCACAGGGTTCTGAGCGGTCAGTTGCGGCCACAGGACTCTGGCGCTCGGAGACAGAGCTGTGGAGCCCGACGCAGCCATGGAGGGCCCCCCCTCGGCCGCCGGATCCACTTGCCAGCTGATGTTGGAGCACCTGTTGGGGGCGCTGCTGATTTCTGGAAGCTGGGGACACAGCCCGAGTCTCCCCGTGTTGCCCTGGGCGGTGCTCGTATGGACTGTGCTGCTGGTTCTCCTCGTGAAGAGACGACTCACTCGAAGAAGCGCGAAGGCGCTGGGCCACAGGGGCTCTGCCCGCCACGAAGTGTGTGGAGCCCGCCGTGAGCAGAGTGGCCCAAGCACACAAGCCGAGGCCGCCCTCAGGCCGCCCGCGGTGGTGGCCAGTCCTCCCTCGTTACAAGCCCTGTGCTCGTCGGCAAAGAACGCAGACCTGAGCAGGCTGGTGCTTAGGGACACTGTCAACTCTCTGAGGAAGGCACTGAAGAGCCAGCCTCCCGACCTGCCCCAGGTCCCTGGGGAAAAACCCATCCTCAGAACATCGGAGAAGGATGGAGAACAGCTTCTGAGGAAAAGAACGAAGGATCGGAGTGAAAACCCTCCTTTTCCAGAAGGACCCGAACCGCTCAACCAAGACGTTTCGAGATGGAGGCAGAAAGGGCAGGAGAAGGAGGCGGAAGAAAGGCTGGAGCCGTCGAAGGCATGCATGGAGCCGGTCCCGAAAGATCAAGCCAGCCAGTCCCCGTCCAGGGCCGGACCCGGGCTGCAGGCCGTCCCCCCGCCTGACCTCCCTGCAGAGCACGCCGGTGCCGGGACCCGGGGAGTCCAGCCAAAGAGGGGAGCAGGAAATGGCGATCAGCCCGCCCATCGGGCAGCAGTGGATCTGAAGGGCGTCCCTGACGATGCTGGCTGCCCTGGGTCCCCTCCAAGTCCCGAAGGGGAACAGCAACACAGAGCCAGACGACTGTGGGCAGAAAGGCGAGAGATGGCGGAGCTGACACGACAAATCCGCAGCCTGCAAACCCAGGAAGCCTCTTTGCAGAAGGAAACTTCACAGCTGACGCTGAAACTTCAGGACCCCCCGGATGAACAGGACCCATACATCCTGCAACTTCACCGAAAAGTGTTTCAAGCGGAAGCTCAGTGCTTGGAAATGAAGGACAAATTGGCCAGCGTGTCCAGAGAAATGAACTTCACGTGCCAGATTCGCAACCTCTACAAGAAGATGGCCCAAGACCTGGGCAAGGAGCTGGAGAGAACCACCTCCTACTATCGCAAGCTGGTCCTCTTCCATCAGGGCAGAGCCACAAAGAGCTGGGTGGGAGCTGCGCCCAGAGAGAGGGAGTTCCAGGAGCTAAGGGAAGAGAATGACCGCTTGAGGCGGATGCTAGCCGGTGTGGAGTCCAGCTGCCGGCCTGTCCTGAGGGACCCTCTTGGTCCTGCTGCTCCGCCCACAGCCCACGCAGGCTGGGAAGTGTCAGGGGGTCCCCGGGGTCATCAGGCCCCCAGGGGGGATGGAAGGCCCACCGTGAGGGCCCCGGGACCTGGAGTCGCCTGCAAGGGTGACCGGGCTCAGGGCAGCTGGGCTCTGAGCCGCCACAGCCCGGCTCAGCATCTGCGCGCAGCTCCGTGAAGAACGTCTGATGGCTCTCTCTCGAGTGAAAGGCCTCCTATTTCGGAACTGACGCCACAGTGACTCTCCGCAGGATAGCGGTGTAACCCCATCGCGGACTGTGTAACTAGAGCTTCGTCCACGTTGTCATGAAGACATAGCTTCCCCGCCGGACGCTTTAGAACTCTCTGCTGTAGGTATGGTGTTCGGATTGAAATTCATGCCACCGGGACTGAAGACATCCTCTATCGTGGACATGGATAGAGACTTTCAAACAAGACCATTTCTGTGCTCTAGGACTAGGGTTACAGTTCCGCCGAAATAACTCAGTATTTATGGGAATAAAATGTGATTGCCTGAAAAGGAGAGAGAGAGAGAGAGAAAAAACTTAAACAAAACATCCCACTCAAACTGTATAAAATAGTTAGTGTAGTCCTAAATTAAATTTTAGTCCTAACTCATATTTTAGTCCTAAATTCAAATTTTAGTCGTAAATCCAAACTTTAGTTCCAAATTCACATTTTAGTCCTGAATTCATAGTTTAGTCCAAAATTCATTGCATTGGTTTAGTCTGAAATGTATAGATAGGAAAACTGAGGAATTTGCAACCATTTCTTCCTTGTTCTGCCATTTTTTGTTCTTCTTAATCTTTGTTGTTCTGTTTAAAATACTGTTTGTTGTTTAACATTTATGAATTATATGCAGTCGAAATACAAAGTTTTCTCCCGATGACAAGCATACACTCCCATGCACGTGGACCCGTGCACACGCACACACCCCAGGATGCAGAATCTAGACTACTGTAGTTGTTTTGTGAGTACCTGAAAATGTAAACCTAGAATTGAGAATTTAAAAAATTGCTTGTAGATAAATAAATTACTGAAAAGAAACAACGTGTGTGTGCAATGTGTAAAGAGAGGACAGGCTCCTTGATCTTGTGCACAGAGGACAGAGTGCCTGATGGACCAGGGAAGATCCCAGGCAGGAGCGCTTCTCCCACCCGGTGCGGAGGAGGAGGCCAGGGGACAGTCCCCAGCTGCAGCAGGGAGGAGGGCAGGACCACGGAGCGGGCTCCCAGCCTGCATCCACAGGGGCAGGCGGTGCCACCCCGGGCCTGGAGGGAAGACAGGGAAGTGGCATCTGCTGAGCCCAGTGGGGGGCTGTCCCACTGCAAAGTGCCCCCCTCTGCCACCCGGGCCTCCATGGACTGCTGGTGCAGGGCAGCGCCCAGAGGGCCTGGAGAGCAGGCAGGCGAGTAAGCCTTGGGCACAGAGCAGGCACAAAGGGGTTCGGGAGCAATTTGGAGAAGGACACGCACTCGTGACTCTATTTGATCCAAAGTGTGCCTGTGTGTGTTCTTTGCCTTCATTCCCACCCACATATGGAGTGAGTATCTCTGTCGCTTCTAAGATGTCTTTGGTGCTGTTCTGGTTGGTGGGGTGCAGTGATGTCAAAAACAACCCAGTGAGGCCTGAGGACCCCCAGAGCTTCTGTCCTAGTGAGCGGCAAGGCCAGGGAATCAAGAACAAGGGGACAAGGAGTAGCAATCTCTGCTCTGCAGAGATTTCGAATAGGGTGACGGCTACCGGGGTCAGAGGCCGCACCCAGAGGGGACGTTCAGGCTGAGATGAAGGTCACAGGAGGTAGTCTGGGAGGGCAGGGGGGCAGAATGTTCCAGGCAGGGAGCACAGGAGTATAAAGGCCGAGGCAGGGCTGTGCTGCCGGGGCTGGAGAAACAGGGCACAGGTGACAGGGAAGGGGGCAGGCAGCAGGGCCCCTGCACAGAGCTCTCCCTCGTGCAGGGTAGAGACACCCGGGCTGGGTGTAGACCTGGAGACAGGGGCTGGTGGCTGGGCACGGGTGTGATGTGTGTTCTGCACAGATCTGCGTGGCTTTGGGGACAAGGGAACGAGGGGAGGGGGAGACGGGGCTGGATTCTGGGAGAGGGCTCACGGGGTCTGCATGGAGCACTGGGGGCTGGCACTGGGGTGGTCATCATGGAGATGGAGGGGGAGGACAGATCGGGGCTGTGTTGGGGCAGTTGGGGGGTCAGAGGAGAGGCAGGAAGAAAGACTCCCACCTTCTGTAAGATCGCTGTGTGTTGTCTGGGCGTCCTCAAGGAACCCTTAGAGAAATCTCTGCGTGGGGCCCTGAGGAGAGTCAGCAAGGCATGGACCCATTGCACGCAGTGGGGCGCCCGCTTTCTGAGGAGTGCGGCGTGGAGTAGGCCTGTCCATTCGGGCTCCCGCCAGGTTTCCACCGCCCCTGAAGGCCCTCGTGAGCAGGTGGTCTCACCTCCCAGCTGCTCCCACAACAGGGACCCCAAGGGCAGCCTCGGGAGGGGCTGGAGTGCAGGGGGAGGATTTCCAAGGGGACGCACGTCCTACCTGATGGTGCCAACGCTGCTACCGGGGGGAACCACGACAAATACGACGTGTCCTCCCACAGAGTCACAGGCAGCAGGAGAGAGAGGCTCGGGGACTGGAAGTGCTCCTGAAGGTGGCATGTGCCCTCACTGCTGGGCCACCCCGCCTCTCTAACTGTCCCCGCGGCAGGCTGGGGTGGGGTGGCAGGGCAGGGGGCCTCTCCGGACGAGGAGGCCTCTGAGCTGAATACTGAGAGATGAGCAGGAGTCCCCGATGGTGCTTTCACAGTTTAAAGAGCAGAGGAGTCCTTGGAGACCTTGTCACAGAACGATTCCGACTCCTCAGGTTGTGGAGCTGAAACTCAGCACGGCCTCCACGTGAGCTCTATGTTGGGACCAGACATGGAGTAGCAAGGGTCCTTAGATGATGATCGGAGAGGAGCGGGGGCAGTTGGTTGATACAGGGGATTTTCTGGCAGAAGGCACAGCACAGGCCAAACACAGGGCCGAAAACAGTCTAGTCTCAGGGAGCAAGGCGAGTTTGTGCAGTTAGCTTTCTGGAGTCCAGTGCCGATGGGCTCATAAGGGAATTCTACCAAACATTTAAAGAAGAATTAATACCTATTTTTCTGGAGTGGTTTCAAAAAATAGAAATGGAAGGAAAACTTCCAAACTCATTCTATAAGGCCAGCATTACCTTGATCCCCAAATCAGACAAAGACCCCAACGAAAAGAATTTCCGACCAATATCCCTGATGAAAATGGATGCAAGACTGTTGAATCACAGATCTGTACCTCTGAAACAAATAATGCAATATATCTTAAGAAAGAAAAAAGAAGAAGAAGAAGATAGCAGGAGGGGAAGAATGAAGGGGGGCAAATCGGAGGGGGAGACGAACCATGAGAGACGATGGACTCTGAAAAACAAACTGAGGGTTCTAGAGGGGAGGGGGGTGGCAGGATGGGTTAGCCTGGTGATGGGTATTGAGGAGGGCACGTTCTGCATGGAGCACTGGGTGTTATGCACAAACAATGAATCATGGAACACTATATCTAAAACTAATGATGTAATGTATGGGGATTAACATAACAATAAAAAATTTAAAAAATTTAAAAAAATAAAAAAATAATTCCTAAAAAAAAAAATAAAGTGATCAATATGATTTTTTAAAACATCAGTTGCATTTCTATGCACTAACAATGAGACAGAAGAAAGAGAAATTAAGGAATTGATCCCATTTACAGTTGCACCGAAACCCATAAGACACCTAGGAATAAACCTAACCAAAGAGGAAAAGGATCTATACTCGAAAAACTAAAGACCACTTATGAAAGAAATTGAGGAAGACACAAAGAAATGGAACAATATTACATGTTCACGGATTTGAAGAAGAGATATTAGTTCAAATGTCTTACGCTACCCAGAGCAATCTACACATTCAATGCACTCTCTATCAAAATGCCATTGACATTTTTCACAGAGCTGGAGCAAATAATCCCAAAATTTGTATGGACCAGAAAAGATCCAGAATAGCCAGAGGAATGTTGAACAGGAAAACCAAAGCTGGTGGCATCACGATTCTGGACTTCAAGCCCTATTACAAAGCTGCAATCATCAGGAAGCATGGTACTGACACAAAAACAGACAGACATCAATGGAACAGTATAGAGAACCCAGAAATGGACCGTCAACTCTATTGTCAACTAATTTTCGACAAAGCAGGAAAGAAAATCCAAAAGAAAAAAAGTCTCTTCAACAAATGACGTTGGGATAATTGGACAGCCACACGGAGAAGAATGACACTGGACCGTTTCCTTACACCATACACAAAGATAAACTCAAAATGGACGAGAGACCTAAATGGGAGACAGGAATCCATCAAAATCTTAGAGGAGAACACAGCAACAATCTCTTAGACCTCGGCTGCAGCAACTCTTGCTAGACACATCTCCAAAGGCAGGGAGACAAAAGCAAACATGAACCATTGGGACTTCCTCAAGATAAAAAGCTTTTGCACGGCAAAGGAAACAGTCAGCAAAACCAAAAGGCAACCTAATGGATGGAAGGAGATATTTGCAAATAACTTATCAGATAAAGGGCTAATATCCAAAATCTATGAAGAACTTATCAAACTCAGCACCCAAAAAACCAAATAATCCAGTGAAGAAATCAGCAGAAGACATGAATAGACATTTCTCGAAAGAAGACAGACAAATGGCCAACAGACACATGAAAAAATGCTCCGCATCACTCAGAATCAGGGAAATCCACATCAAAACCTCAATGAGATACCACCTCGCACCAGTCAGAATGGCTAAAATTAACAAGTCAGGAAATGGCAGATGTTGGCAAGGATGCAGAGAAAGGGGAACCCTCCTACACTGTTGGTGGGAAGGCAAGCTGCTGCAGCCAATCTGGAAAACAGTATGGAGGTTCCTTAAAGAGTTAAAAATAGAGCTACCCTCTGACTCAGCAATTGCATTCCTAGGTGTTTACTCCAAAGATACAAATATAGTGATCCGAAGGGGCACATACACCCCAATATTTATTGCAGCAATGCCCACAATAGCCAAACTGTAGAAAGAGCCCAAACGCTCCACGACACATGAATGGATAAAGAAGATGTGGAATATGTACACCATGGAATATCACTCAGCCATCAAAAAGGATCATAGCTTCCCATTTACATCACCGGGGATGGAACTGGAGGGTATTATGCTAAGCGCAATAATTCAATGAGAGAAAGACCATTATCGTATGGTTTCACTCATATGTGGAATATAAGAAACAGCACAGAGGACCATAGGGGAAGGGAGAGAAAACTGAATGGGAAGTCACAGAGAAGAAGAAAAACCCTCACAGACTCTTAACTATAGGAAATAAACTGAGGGTTGCTGGAGGTGGATGGAGTGATGGGGTAAATGGGGGATGGGCATTAAGTAGGGCCTGTGATGTTATGAGCACTGGGTGTTATATGAAACGGATGAATTATTGAGCTCTACATCTGAAACTAATGTTGTACTGTATGTTGGCTAATTAACTTTAAATTAAAAAAGGAAAAAACAAAGGAAAATAATTTAAATAAATCAATTATCGATGAAAATATCAAGTATTCAGAAATCTGCCCCAAAATATGCAAAACCTCTGTAGGATAGACCAATGGAAAACACTAAAAAGTTCAGAAAGACAACACACCATACATGGCTATTAATTCACATCAGAAGAGGCAGAAAAACGGAGGGTATGGAATTTCAAATACAGTCACCTTTCCATGTAAAAACAAATGCAACTGGGCCCTGCCACAAAAACCCCATCAAGGTTTCCAAATTATCCAGATGTTACCTTCCCGAACTCTGGCCATTCTTGCTTTTGTTTGTTCGCTTGCTTGTTTGGTGGGTTGATCTTCTAGTTATAAAAAACAGTTTCGGTCGTCAAGAAGACAGAAGCTAAAGAACAAGCTAACTGAATATCTGCCTTCTTGGTTGGTGTGCCTTGGAAAGTGAATGTGTGACGGACGAGAGCTGAAGTCACTGACAATGCCTCATCCATTCCGCCCTTAGCGAGCCCCATCATGATGGAGTTCAAGCCGTCTTGGGATGTTCTCTTATCCTTGAATTGAAATAGTTCTGGAGGCTGCAAGTCGAGATCAAAGTGTGGTGTCGTCAGGGTTGGTTCCTCCTGAGGGCCGTGAGGGAGAATGTGTTCCACTGTCTCTGCCAGCTTCTGGGGCTTTGGTGGCAATCTTTGGCATCTATTGGCTTGTAGAAGCATCACCCCAGTCTCTGCCTGTATCCTCACAAGGCGCTCTCCCTGTGTGTGCTTCAAATCATTCTTGTTTCCAAAAGATACCTAATGATCTAGAGAAATTTTATTATATATAATATATGTATATAATATACATGACATATTACATTAAATTGAAAAATAGGCATAAAAAACAGTTGTATGATGCCAATTTTATAAAAGTAACAATGCATGCATTTTTAAAAGATTAAAATGCAACAAAAACAGTGCTCATACATGATTCTTTTACATTTCTGTTTTCTAAATTTTCCACTGAGAGCAAATACAACTTTTACAGTATGACACGTAAACAAACGTACTAAATGAATAAAGTGTGGATAGAAATCCTTTAAGTAAGAGGCTCTGGCACGTGTGAGAGATACAAAGAGATTTCCACTTCGTAACAACAACCACACAAGGAGCACTTGGTATGCACCATGTGATGCTCTAAGAGCTCTCTTTGTGTAACTCACAAAAGCCATATGAGGCCAATACTTTTTCATGCCCATTTCACAGATGAGGAAAGAGCTGGATACTCAGCAGATCCAGGCTGGTTCAAGGATCAAGGTAACATCATCTGTCTACTTGCTCACTTGTCTGTTGGAATTTGGTTTTTCAAACACAGGTTGCTGCCAGCACAACTACATTCATTTTGTTTGGTCATGGGGCAGAGGAAGAAACTAGTGGGTCAGTATCCTTATGTGTTAGTTTCCATGGGATCCAATAAGTACTTTGTTTCCATTTTTCACTTTTAACCTTAAAACGCATTTTGTTTACTCCTGCCCTGCTATTGTTTCACCCTCAAAATCACAGTGGGCACAATCAAGCAGGAGTTTCAACTCCACTCCACTCTATGGCCTCCCCAGCCCTTCCGGTGAAAGGAATCAGCAAGGTGGGAGAACGAACTGGCTCAGGTCCCGGCACGGGTGGTCCCATCCCACCGTGGGCCAGCCGGGAGACCTTCTCTATTTGCTCCATCTACAAAGTGAGCTATCTGTGTAGATGTCCACCAGCTCCTTTCGGAAAGCCACAGCTGGTGGGTGGTAGAGCTGAGCTCAACCTCTAGGTCTCACCTTTAAATCACACTAATATTTAAGGTTGTTCTTCCGTCTGTGAAAGACAAGGTCACAGTATTTCTCCTCATGTTGTCCTATAACAAGCTCTGTTCACCAGTTAGGACTTCTAAATCAGCTGTCGTTTTGTTCACTCCTTGATGTGTCACATAAAGAGCCAACTGATGGCTTGGTGTCTGTGTGCATCTGCACCATTTGGAGGAATCATGGGTTTTGGAACACTCTGCAGATCCCCAATGCAGCCACCTCTCCTCCCAGATTTCTTTATCATCTTTATTTTTATTTTATTTTATTTTAATGTTATGTTAGTCACCATACATCATTAGTTTTTGATGTAGTGTTCCTCGATTCATTGTTTTCATATAACACCCAGTGCTCCATGCAGTACGTGTCCTCCTTCATACCCATCACCAGGCTAACCCATCCCCCCACACCCCTCCCCTCTAAAACCCTCAGCTTGTTTCGCAGAGTCCACGGTCTCTCACGGTTCAACTCCCCCTCCGATCTCCCCCGCTTCATTTTTCCATTCCTTCTCCTAATGTCCTCCATGCTATTCCTTATGTGCCACAAATAAGTGAAACCATGTGATAATTGACTTTCTCTGCTTGACTTATTTCACTCAGCATATTCTCCTCCAGTCCCATCCATGTTGATGCAAATGGTGGGTATTCATCCTTTCTGATGGCTGAGTAATATTCCATTGTATATATGGACCACATCTTCTTTAGCCATTCATCTGCTGAAAGGCATCTCAGCTCTTTCCACAGTTTGGCTATTGTGGACATTGCTGCTATGAACATTGGGGTGCATATGGCCCTTCTTTTCACTACATCTGTATCTTTGGGCTTAATACCCAGTAGTGCAATTGCTGGGTCATAGGGTAGCTGTATTTTTAACTTTTGGGGGAACCTCCACACTGTTTTCCAAAGTGGCTGTACCAACTCGTATTCCCACCAACAGTGTAAGAGGGTTCCCCTTTCTCCACATCCTCTCCAACATTTGTTGTTTCTTGCCTTGTCAATTCTTGCCATTCTAACTGGTGTAAGGTGCTATCTCAATGTGCTATTGACTTGAATGTCCCTGATGGCTAATGATGTTGAACATTTTTTCATGTGTCTGTTAGCCATTCCTATGTCTTCATTGGATATATTTCTATATAGAGTGTAGATATAGAGAGACATATGGTATTTCTGTATACCAGTGACAAAGAGTTTCAAACTGAAATTTAAATAAATTATCAATACCATTGACATCAATGTGGACGCAACTAGAGGGTATTATGCTGAATGAAATAAGTCAGTCAGAGAAAGACAATTATATGGTTCCACTCATATGTGGAATATAAGAAACAGTGCAGAGGATCCTAAAAGGGAGGGAAAACTGAAAGGAAAGGAATCAGAGAGGGAGACAAACCAAGAGATGCTTAACTACAGGAAACAAACGGAAGGATCCTGGAGGGGATGTGCGGTTGGGGCTTAGATAAATGGGTGATGGGCATTAAGGAGGGCACCCGATGTGATGAGCACTGGGTGTTATATGCAACTAATGATAGCTGAACTCTACATCTGAAACTAATGATGTACTATGTGTTTTCTAATGGAATTAAAATTAAAAAACAATTAAAAAGAACCTGGCTGGCCTCCCCTCCCTCCGGCCCAACTCCTCCGCCCCGCTTGCCGGGCACCGGCTGACCTCATAGGTGGAACTCTCCACAGGGTTCTGAGCGGTCAGTTGCGGCCACAGGACTCTGGCGCTCGGAGACAGAGCTGTGGAGCCCGACGCAGCCATGGAGGGCCCCCCCTCGGCCGCCGGATCCACTTGCCAGCTGATGTTGGAGCACCTGTTGGGGGCGCTGCTGATTTCTGGAAGCTGGGGACACAGCCCGAGTCTCCCCGTGTTGCCCTGGGCGGTGCTCGTATGGACTGTGCTGCTGGTTCTCCTCGTGAAGAGACGACTCACTCGAAGAAGCGCGAAGGCGCTGGGCCACAGCGGCTCTGCCCGCCACGAAGTGTGTGGAGCCCGCCGTGAGCAGAGTGGCCCAAGCACACAAGCCGAGGCCGCCCTCAGGCCGCCCGCGGTGGTGGCCAGTCCTCCCTCGTTACAAGCCCTGTGCTCGTCGGCAAAGAACGCAGACCTGAGCAGGCTGGTGCTTAGGGACACTGTCAACTCTCTGAGGAAGGCACTGAAGAGCCAGCCTCCCGACCTGCCCCAGGTCCCTGGGGAAAAACCCATCCTCAGAACATCGGAGAAGGATGGAGAACAGCTTCTGAGGAAAAGAACGAAGGATCGGAGTGAAAACCCTCCTTTTCCAGAAGGACCCGAACCGCTCAACCAAGACGTTTCGAGATGGAGGCAGAAAGGGCAGGAGAAGGAGGCGGAAGAAAGGCTGGAGCCGTCGAAGGCATGCATGGAGCCGGTCCCGAAAGATCAAGCCAGCCAGTCCCCGTCCAGGGCCGGACCCGGGCTGCAGGCCGTCCCCCCGCCTGACCTCCCTGCAGAGCACGCCGGTGCCGGGACCCGGGGAGTCCAGCCAAAGAGGGGAGCAGGAAATGGCGATCAGCCCGCCCATCGGGCAGCAGTGGATCTGAAGGGCGTCCCTGACGATGCTGGCTGCCCTGGGTCCCCTCCAAGTCCCGAAGGGGAACAGCAACACAGAGCCAGACGACTGTGGGCAGAAAGGCGAGAGATGGCGGAGCTGACACGACAAATCCGCAGCCTGCAAACCCAGGAAGCCTCTTTGCAGAAGGAAACTTCACAGCTGACGCTGAAACTTCAGGACCCCCCGGATGAACAGGACCCATACATCCTGCAACTTCACCGAAAAGTGTTTCAAGCGGAAGCTCAGTGCTTGGAAATGAAGGACAAATTGGCCAGCGTGTCCAGAGAAATGAACTTCACGTGCCAGATTCGCAACCTCTACAAGAAGATGGCCCAAGACCTGGGCAAGGAGCTGGAGAGAACCACCTCCTACTATCGCAAGCTGGTCCTCTTCCATCAGGGCAGAGCCACAAAGAGCTGGGTGGGAGCTGCGCCCAGAGAGAGGGAGTTCCAGGAGCTAAGGGAAGAGAATGACCGCTTGAGGCGGATGCTAGCCGGTGTGGAGTCCAGCTGCCGGCCTGTCCTGAGGGACCCTCTTGGTCCTGCTGCTCCGCCCACAGCCCACGCAGGCTGGGAAGTGTCAGGGGGTCCCCGGGGTCATCAGGCCCCCAGGGGGGATGGAAGGCCCACCGTGAGGGCCCCGGGACCTGGAGTCGCCTGCAAGGGTGACCGGGCTCAGGGCAGCTGGGCTCTGAGCCGCCACAGCCCGGCTCAGCATCTGCGCGCAGCTCCGTGAAGAACGTCTGATGGCTCTCTCTCGAGTGAAAGGCCTCCTATTTCGGAACTGACGCCACAGTGACTCTCCGCAGGATAGCGGTGTAACCCCATCGCGGACTGTGTAACTAGAGCTTCGTCCACGTTGTCATGAAGACATAGCTTCCCCGCCGGACGCTTTAGAACTCTCTGCTGTAGGTATGGTGTTCGGATTGAAATTCATGCCACCGGGACTGAAGACATCCTCTATCGTGGACATGGATAGAGACTTTCAAACAAGACCATTTCTGTGCTCTAGGACTAGGGTTACAGTTCCGCCGAAATAACTCAGTATTTATGGGAATAAAATGTGATTGCCTGAAAAAGAGAGAGAGAGAGAGAGAAAAAACTTAAACAAAACATCCCACTCAAACTGTATAAAATAGTTAGTGTAGTCCTAAATTAAATTTTAGTCCTAACTCATATTTTAGTCCTAAATTCAAATTTTAGTCGTAAATCCAAACTTTAGTTCTAAATTCATATTTTAGTCCTGAATTCATAGTTTAGTCCAAAATTCATTGCATTGTTTTAGTCTGAAATGTATAGATAGGAAAACTGAGGAATTTGCAACCATTTCTTCCTTGTTCTGCCATTTTTTGTCCTTCTTAATCTTTGTTGTTCTGTTTAAAATACTGTTTGTTGTTTAACATTTATGAATTATATGCAGTCGAAATACAAAGTTTTCTCCCGATGACAAGCATACGCTCCCATGCACGTGGACCCGTGCACACGCACACACCCCAGGATGCAGAATCTAGACTACTGTAGTTGTTTTGTGAGTACCTGAAAATGTAAACCTAGAATTGAGAATTTAAAAAATTGCTTGTAGATAAATAAATTACTGAAAAGAAACAACGTGTGTGTGCAATGTGTAAAGAGAGGACAGGCTCCTTGATCTTGTGCACAGAGGACAGAGTGCCTGATGGACCAGGGAAGATCCCAGGCAGGAGCGCTTCTCCCACCCGGTGCGGAGGAGGAGGCCAGGGGACAGTCCCCAGCTGCAGCAGGGAGGAGGGCAGGACCAAGGAGGGGGCTCCCAGCCTGCAACCACAGGGGCAGGCGGTGCCACCCCGGGCCTGGAGGGAAGACAGGGAAGTGGCATCTGCTGAGCCCAGTGGGGGGCTGTCCCACTGCAAAGTGCCCCCCTCTGCCACCCGGGCCTCCATGGACTGCTGGTGCAGGGCAGCGCCCAGAGGGCCTGGAGAGCAGGCAGGCGAGTAAGCCTTGGGCACAGAGCAGGCACAAAGGGGTTCGGGAGCAATTTGGAGAAGGACACGCACTCGTGACTCTATTTGATCCAAAGTGTGCCTGTGTGTGTTCTTTGCCTTCATTCCCACCCACATATGGAGTGAGTATCTCTGTCGCTTCTAAGATGTCTTTGGTGCTGTTCTGGTTGGTGGGGTGCAGTGATGTCAAAAACAACCCAGTGAGGCCTGAGGACCCCCAGAGCTTCTGTCCTAGTGAGCGGCAAGGCCAGGGAATCAAGAACAAGGGGACAAGGAGTAGCAATCTCTGCTCTGCAGAGATTTCGAATAGGGTGACGGCTACCGGGGTCAGAGGCCGCACCCAGAGGGGACGTTCAGGCTGAGATGAAGGTCACAGGAGGTAGTCTGGGAGGGCAGGGGGGCAGAATGTTCCAGGCAGGGAGCACAGGAGTATAAAGGCCGAGGCAGGGCTGTGCTGCCGGGGCTGGAGAAACAGGGCACAGGTGACAGGGAAGGGGGCAGGCAGCAGGGCCCCTGCACAGAGCTCTCCCTCGTGCAGGGTAGAGACACCCGGGGCGGGTGTAGACCTGGAGACGGGGTGGTGGCTGGGCACGGGTGTGAGGTGTGTTCTGCACAGATCTGCGTGGCTTTGGGGACAAGGGAACGAGGGGAGGGGGAGACGGGGCTGGATTCTGGGAGAGGGCTCACGGGGTCTGCATGGAGCACTGGGGGCTGGCACTGGGGTGGTCATCATGGAGATGGAGGGGGAGGACAGATCGAGGCTGTGTTGGGGCAGTTGGGGGGGGTCAGAGGAGAGGCAGGAAGAAAGACTCCCACCTTCTGTAAGATCGCTGTGTGTTGTCTGGGCGTCCTCAAGGAACCCTTAGAGAAATCTCTGCGTGGGGCCCTGAGGAGAGTCAGCAAGGCATGGACCCATTGCACGCAGTGGGGCGCCCGCTTTCTGAGGAGTGCGGCGTGGAGTAGGCCTGTCCATTCGGGCTCCCGCCAGGTTTCCACCGCCCCTGAAGGCCCTCGTGAGCAGGTGGTCTCACCTCCCAGCTGCTCCCACAACAGGGACCCCAAGGGCAGCCTCGGGAGGGGCTGGAGTGCAGGGGGAGGATTTCCAAGGGGACGCACGTCCTACCTGATGGTGCCAACGCTGCTACCGGGGGGAACCACGACAAATACGACGTGTCCTCCCACAGAGTCACAGGCAGCAGGAGAGAGAGGCTCGGGGACTGGAAGTGCTCCTGAAGGTGGCATGTGCCCTCACTGCTGGGCCACCCCGCCTCTCTAACTGTCCCCGCGGCAGGCTGGGGTGGGGTGGCAGGGCAGGGGGCCTCTCCGGACGAGGAGGCCTCTGAGCTGAATACTGAGAGATGAGCAGGAGTCCCCGATGGTGCTTTCACAGTTTAAAGAGCAGAGGAGTCCTTGGAGACCTTGTCACAGAACGATTCCGACTCCTCAGGTTGTGGAGCTGAAACTCAGCACGGCCTCCACGTGAGCTCTATGTTGGGACCAGACATGGAGTAGCAAGGGTCCTTAGATGATGATCAGAGAGGAGCGGGGGCAGTTGGTTGATACAGGGGATTTTCTGGCAGAAGGCACAGCACAGGCCAAACACAGGGCCGAAAACAGTCTAGTCTCAGGGAGCAAGGCGAGTTTGTGCAGTTAGCTTTCTGGAGTCCAGTGCCGATGGGCTCATAAGGGAATTCTACCAAACATTTAAAGAAGAATTAATACCTATTTTTCTGGAGTGGTTTCAAAAAATAGAAATGGAAGGAAAACTTCCAAACTCATTCTATAAGGCCAGCATTACCTTGATCCCCAAATCAGACAAAGACCCCAACGAAAAGAATTTCCGACCAATATCCCTGATGAAAATGGATGCAAGACTGTTGAATCACAGATCTGTACCTCTGAAACAAATAATGCAATATATCTTAAGAGAGAAAAAAGAAGAAGAAGAAGATAGCAGGAGGGGAAGAATGAAGGGGGGCAAATCGGAGGGGGAGACGAACCATGAGAGACGATGGACTCTGAAAAACAAACTGAGGGTTCTAGAGGGGAGGGGGGTGGGAGGATGGGTTAGCCTGGTGATGGGTATTGAGGAGGGCACGTTCTGCATGGAGCACTGGGTGTTATGCACAAAAAATGAACCATGGAACACTGTATCTAAAACTAATGATGTAATGTATGGGGATTAACATAACAATAAAAAATTTAAAAAATTAAAAAAAATAAAAAAATAATTCCTAAAAAAAAAAATAAAGTGATCAATATGATTTTTTAAAACATCAGTTGCATTTCTATGCACTAACAATGAGACAGAAGAAAGAGAAATTAAGGAATTGATCCCATTTACAGTTGTACCGAAACCCGTTAGACACCTAGGAATAAACCTAACCAAAGAGGAAAAGGATCTATACTCGAAAAACTAAAGACCACTTATGAAAGAAATTGAGGAAGACACAAAGAAATGGAACAATATTACATGTTCACGGATTTGAAGAAGAGATATTAGTTCAAATGTCTTACGCTACCCAGAGCAATCTACACATTCAATGCACTCTCTATCAAAATGCCATTGACATTTTTCACAGAGCTGGAGCAAATAATCCCAAAATTTGTATGGACCAGAAAAGATCCAGAATAGCCAGAGGAATGTTGAACAGGAAAACCAAAGCTGGTGGCATCACGATTCTGGACTTCAAGCCCTATTACAAAGCTGCAATCATCAGGAAGCATGGTACTGACACAAAAACAGACAGACATCAATGGAACAGTATAGAGAACCCAGAAATGGACCGTCAACTCTATTGTCAACTAATTTTCGACAAAGCAGGAAAGAAAATCCAAAAGAAAAAAAGTCTCTTCAACAAATGACGTTGGGATAATTGGACAGCCACACGGAGAAGAATGACACTGGACCGTTTCCTTACACCATACACAAAGATAAACACAAAATGGACGAGAGACCTAAATGGGAGACAGGAATCCATCAAAATCTTAGAGGAGAACACAGCAACAATCTCTTAGACCTCGGCTGCAGCAACTCTTGCTAGACACATCTCCAAAGGCAGGGAGACAAAAGCAAACATGAACTATTGGGACTTCCTCAAGATAAAAAGCTTTTGCACGGCAAAGGAAACAGTCAGCAAAACCAAAAGGCAACCTATGGGATGGAAGGAGATATTTGCAAATAACTTATCAGATAAAGGGCTAATATCCAAAATCTATGAAGAACTTATCAAACTCAGCACCCAAAAAACCAAATAATCCAGTGAAGAAATCAGCAGAAGACATGAATAGACATTTCTCGAAAGAAGACATACAAATGGCCAACAGACACATGAAAAAATGCTCCGCATCACTCAGAATCAGGGAAATCCACATCAAAACCTCAATGAGATACCACCTCGCACCAGTCAGAATGGCTAAAATTAACAAGTCAGGAAATGGCAGATGTTGGCAAGGATGCAGAGAAAGGGGAACCCTCCTACACTGTTGGTGGGAAGGCAAGCTGCTGCAGCCAATCTGGAAAACAGTATGGAGGTTCCTTAAAGAGTTAAAAATAGAGCTACCCTCTGACTCAGCAATTGCATTCCTAGGTATTTACTCCAAAGATACAAATATAGTGATCCGAAGGGGCACATACACCCCAATATTTATTGCAGCAATGCCCACAATAGCCAAACTGTAGAAAGAGCCCAAACGATCCACGACACATGAATGGATAAAGAAGATGTGGAATATGTACACCATGGAATATCACTCAGCCATCAAAAAGGATCATAGCTTCCCATTTACATCACCGGGGATGGAACTGGAGGGTATTATGCTAAGCGCAATAATTCAATGAGAGAAAGACAATTATCGTATGGTTTCACTCATATGTGGAATATAAGAAACAGCACAGAGGACCATAGGGGAAGGGAGAGAAAACTGAATGGGAAGTCACAGAGAAGAAGAAAAACCCTCACAGACTCTTAACTATAGGAAATAAACTGAGGGTTGCTGGAGGTGGATGGAGTGATGGGGTAAATGGGGGATGGGCATTAAGTAGGGCCTGTGATGTTATGAGCACTGGGTGTTATATGAAACGGATGAATTATTGAGCTCTACATCTGAAACTAATGTTGTACTGTATGTTGGCTAATTAACTTTAAATTAAAAAAGGAAAAAACAAAGGAAAATAATTTAAATAAATCAATTATCGATGAAAATATCAAGTATTCAGAAATCTGCCCCAAAATATGCAAAACCTCTGTAGGATAGACCAATGGAAAACACTAAAAAGTTCAGAAAGACAACACACCATACATGGCTATTAATTCACATCAGAAGAGGCAGAAAAACGGAGGGTATGGAATTTCAAATACAGTCACCTTTCCATGTAAAAACAAATGCAACTGGGCCCTGCCACAAAAACCCCATCAAGGTTTCCAAATTATCCAGATGTTACCTTCCCGAACTCTGGCCATTCTTGCTTTTGTTTGTTCGCTTGCTTGTTTGGTGGGTTGATCTTCTAGTTATAAAAAACAGTTTCGGTCGTCAAGAAGACAGAAGCTAAAGAACAAGCTAACTGAATATCTGCCTTCTTGGTTGGTGTGCCTTGGAAAGTGAATGTGTGACGGACGAGAGCTGAAGTCACTGACAATGCCTCATCCATTCCGCCCTTAGCGAGCCCCATCATGATGGAGTTCAAGCCGTCTTGGGATGTTCTCTTATCCTTGAATTGAAATAGTTCTGGAGGCTGCAAGTCGAGATCAAAGTGTGGTGTCGTCAGGGTTGGTTCCTCCTGAGGGCCGTGAGGGAGAATGTGTTCCACTGTCTCTGCCAGCTTCTGGGGCTTTGGTGGCAATCTTTGGCATCTATTGGCTTGTAGAAGCATCACCCCAGTCTCTGCCTGTATCCTCACAAGGCGCTCTCCCTGTGTGTGCTTCAAATCATTCTTGTTTCCAAAAGATACCTAATGATCTAGAGAAATTTTATTATATATAATATATGTATATAATATACATGACATATTACATTAAATTGAAAAATAGGCATAAAAAACAGTTGTATGATGCCAATTTTATAAAAGTAACAATGCATGCATTTTTAAAAGATTAAAATGCAACAAAAACAGTGCTCATACATGATTCTTTTACATTTCTGTTTTCTAAATTTTCCACTGAGAGCAAATACAACTTTTACAGTATGACACGTAAACAAACGTACTAAATGAATAAAGTGTGGATAGAAATCCTTTAAGTAAGAGGCTCTGGCACGTGTGAGAGATACAAAGAGATTTCCACTTCATAACAACAACCACACAAGGAGCACTTGGTATGCACCATGTGATGCTCTAAGAGCTCTCTTTGTGTAACTCACAAAAGCCATATGAGGCCAATACTTTTTCATGCCCATTTCACAGATGAGGAAAGAGCTGGATAGTCAGCAGATCCAGGCTGGTTCAAGGATCAAGGTAACATCATCTGTCTACTTGCTCACTTGTCTGTCGGAATTTGGTTTTTCAAACACAGGTTGCTGCCAGCACAACTACATTCATTTTGTTTGGTCATGGGGCAGAGGAAGAAACTAGTGGGTCAGTATCGTTATGTGTTAGTTTCCATGGGCTCCAATAAGTACTTTGTTTCCATTTTTCACTTTTAACCTTAAAACGCATTTTGTTTACTCCTGCCCTGCTACTGTTTCACCCTCAAAATCACAGTGGGCACAATCAAGCAGGAGTTTCAACTCCACTCCAGTCTATGGCCTCCCCAGCCCTTCCGGTGAAAGGAATCAGCAGGGTGGGAGAACGAACTGGCTCTAGTCCCGGCACGGGTGGTCCCATCCCACCGTGGGCCAGCCGGGAGACCTTCCCTATTTGCTCCATCTACAAAGTGAGCTATCTGTGTAGATGTCCACCAGCTCCTTTCGGAAAGCCACAGCTGGTGGGTGGTAGAGCTGAGCTCAACCTCTAGGTCTCACCTTTAAATCACACTAATATTTAAGGTTGTTCTTCCGTCTGTGAAAGACAAGGTCACAGTATTTCTCCTCATGTTGTCTTATAACAAGCTCTGTTCACCAGTTAGGACTTCTAAATCAGCTGTCGTTTTGTTCACTCCTTGATGTGTCACATAAAGAGCCAACTGATGGCTTGGTGTCTGTGTGCATCTGCACCATTTGGAGGAATCATGGGTTTTGGAACACTCTGCAGATCCCCAATGCAGCCACCTCTCCTCCCAGATTTCTTTATCATCTTTATTTTTATTTTATTTTATTTTAATGTTATGTTAGTCACCATACTTCATTAGTTTTTGATGTAGTGTTCCTCGATTCATTGTTTTCATATAACACCCCGTGCTCCATGCGGTACGTGTCCTCCTTCATACCCATCACCAGGCTAACCCATCCCCCCACCCCCCTCCCCTCTAAAACCCTCAGCTTGTTTCGCAGAGTCCACGGTCTCTCACGGTTCAACTCCCCCTCCGATCTCCCCCGCTTCATTTTTCCATTCCTTCTCCTAATGTCCTCCATGCTATTCCTTATGTGCCACAAATAAGTGAAACCATGTGATAATTGACTTTCTCTGCTTGACTTATTTCACTCAGCATATTCTCCTCCAGTCCCATCCATGTTGATGCAAATGGTGGGTATTCATCCTTTCTGATGGCTGAGTAATATTCCATTGTATATATGGACCACATCTTCTTTAGCCATTCATCTGCTGAAAGGCATCTCAGCTCTTTCCACAGTTTGGCTATTGTGGACATTGCTGCTATGAACATTGGGGTGCATATGGCCCTTCTTTTCACTACATCTGTATCTTTGGGCTTAATACCCAGTAGTGCAATTGCTGGGTCATAGGGTAGCTGTATTTTTAACTTTTGGGGGAACCTCCACACTGTTTTCCAAAGTGGCTGTACCAACTCGTATTCCCACCAACAGTGTAAGAGGGTTCCCCTTTCTCCACATCCTCTCCAACATTTGTTGTTTCTTGCCTTGTCAATTCTTGCCATTCTAACTGGTGTAAGGTGCTATCTCAATGTGCTATTGACTTGAATGTCCCTGATGGCTAATGATGTTGAACATTTTTTCATGTGTCTGTTAGCCATTCCTATGTCTTCATTGGATATATTTCTATATAGAGTGTAGATATAGAGAGACATATGGTATTTCTGTATACCAGTGACAAAGAGTTTCAAACTAAAATTTAAATAAATTATCAATACCATTGACATCAATGTGGACGCAACTAGAGGGTATTATGCTGAATGAAATAAGTCAGTCAGAGAAAGACAATTATATGGTTCCACTCATATGTGGAATATAAGAAACAGTGCAGAGGATCCTAAAAGGGAGGGAAAACTGAAAGGAAAGGAATCAGAGAGGGAGACAAACCAAGAGATGCTTAACTACAGGAAACAAACGGAAGGATCCTGGAGGGGATGTGCGGTTGGGGCTTAGATAAATGGGTGATGGGCATTAAGGAGGGCACCCGATGTGATGAGCACTGGGTGTTATATGCAACTAATGATAGCTGAACTCTACATCTGAAACTAATGATGTACTATGTGTTTGCTAATGGAATTAAAATTAAAAAACAATTAAAAAGAACCTGGCTGGCCTCCCCTCCCTCCGGCCCAACTCCTCCGCCCCGCTTGCCGGGCACCGGCTGACCTCATAGGTGGAACTCTCCACAGGGTTCTGAGCGGTCAGTTGCGGCCACAGGACTCTGGCGCTCGGAGACAGAGCTGTGGAGCCCGACGCAGCCATGGAGGGCCCCCCCTCGGCCGCCGGATCCACTTGCCAGCTGATGTTGGAGCACCTGTTGGGGGCGCTGCTGATTTCTGGAAGCTGGGGACACAGCCCGAGTCTCCCCGTGTTGCCCTGGGCGGTGCTCGTATGGACTGTGCTGCTGGTTCTCCTCGTGAAGAGACGACTCACTCGAAGAAGCGCGAAGGCGCTGGGCCACAGGGGCTCTGCCCGCCACGAAGTGTGTGGAGCCCGCCGTGAGCAGAGTGGCCCAAGCACACAAGCCGAGGCCGCCCTCAGGCCGCCCGCGGTGGTGGCCAGTCCTCCCTCGTTACAAGCCCTGTGCTCGTCGGCAAAGAACGCAGACCTGAGCAGGCTGGTGCTTAGGGACACTGTCAACTCTCTGAGGAAGGCACTGAAGAGCCAGCCTCCCGACCTGCCCCAGGTCCCTGGGGAAAAACCCATCCTCAGAACATCGGAGAAGGATGGAGAACAGCTTCTGAGGAAAAGAACGAAGGATCGGAGTGAAAACCCTCCTTTTCCAGAAGGACCCGAACCGCTCAACCAAGACGTTTCGAGATGGAGGCAGAAAGGGCAGGAGAAGGAGGCGGAAGAAAGGCTGGAGCCGTCGAAGGCATGCATGGAGCCGGTCCCGAAAGATCAAGCCAGCCAGTCCCCGTCCAGGGCCGGACCCGGGCTGCAGGCCGTCCCCCCGCCTGACCTCCCTGCAGAGCACGCCGGTGCCGGGACCCGGGGAGTCCAGCCAAAGAGGGGAGCAGGAAATGGCGATCAGCCCGCCCATCGGGCAGCAGTGGATCTGAAGGGCGTCCCTGAGGATGCTGGCTGCCCTCGGTCCCCTCCAAGTCCCGAAGGGGAACAGCAACACAGAGCCAGACGACTGTGGGCAGAAAGGCGAGAGATGGCGGAGCTGACACGACAAATCCGCAGCCTGCAAACCCAGGAAGCCTCTTTGCAGAAGGAAACTTCACAGCTGACGCTGAAACTTCAGGACCCCCCGGATGAACAGGACCCATACATCCTGCAACTTCACCGAAAAGTGTTTCAAGCGGAAGCTCAGTGCTTGGAAATGAAGGACAAATTGGCCAGCGTGTCCAGAGAAATGAACTTCACGTGCCAGATTCGCAACCTCTACAAGAAGATGGCCCAAGACCTGGGCAAGGAGCTGGAGAGAACCACCTCCTACTATCGCAAGCTGGTCCTCTTCCATCAGGGCAGAGCCACAAAGAGCTGGGTGGGAGCTGCGCCCAGAGAGAGGGAGTTCCAGGAGCTAAGGGAAGAGAATGACCGCTTGAGGCGGATGCTAGCCGGTGTGGAGTCCAGCTGCCGGCCTGTCCTGAGGGACCCTCTTGGTCCTGCTGCTCCGCCCACAGCCCACGCAGGCTGGGAAGTGTCAGGGGGTCCCCGGGGTCATCAGGCCCCCAGGGGGGATGGAAGGCCCACCGTGAGGGCCCCGGGACCTGGAGTCGCCTGCAAGGGTGACCGGGCTCAGGGCAGCTGGGCTCTGAGCCGCCACAGCCCGGCTCAGCATCTGCGCGCAGCTCCGTGAAGAACGTCTGATGGCTCTCTCTCGAGTGAAATGCCTCCTATTTCGGAACTGACGCCACAGTGACTCTCCGCAGGATAGCGGTGTAACCCCATCGCGGACTGTGTAACTAGAGCTTCGTCCACATTGTCACGAAGACATAGCTTCCCCGCCGGATGCTTTAGAACTCTCTGCTGCAGGTATGGTGTTCGGATTGAAATTCATGCCACCGGGACTGAAGACATCCTCTATCGTGGACATGGATAGAGACTTTCAAACAAGACCATTTCTGTGCTCTAGGACTAGGGTTACAGTTCCGCCGAAATAACTCAGTATTTATGGGAATAAAATGTGATTGCCTGAAAAAGAGAGAGAGAGAGAGAGAAAAAACTTAAACAAAACATCCCACTCAAACTGTATAAAATAGTTAGTGTAGTCCTAAATTAAATTTTAGTCCTAACTCATATTTTAGTCCTAAATTCAAATTTTAGTCGTAAATCCAAACTTTAGTTCTAAATTCATATTTTAGTCCTGAATTCATAGTTTAGTCCAAAATTCATTGCATTGGTTTAGTCTTAAATGTATAGATAGGAAAACTGAGGAATTTGCAACCATTTCTTCCTTGTTCTGCCATTTTTTGTCCTTCTTAATCTTTGTTGTTCTGTTTAAAATACTGTTTGTTGTTTAACATTTATGAATTATATGCAGTCGAAATACAAAGTTTTCTCCCGATGACAAGCATACGCTCCCATGCACGTGGACCCGTGCACACGCACACACCCCAGGATGCAGAATCTAGACTACTGTAGTTGTTTTGTGAGTACCTGAAAATGTAAACCTAGAATTGAGAATTTAAAAAATTGCTTGTAGATAAATAAATTACTGAAAAGAAACAACGTGTGTGTGCAATGTGTAAAGAGAGGACAGGCTCCTTGATCTTGTGCACAGAGGACAGAGTGCCTGATGGACCAGGGAAGATCCCAGGCAGGAGCGCTTCTCCCACCCGGTGCGGAGGAGGAGGCCAGGGGACAGTCCCCAGCTGCAGCAGGGAGGAGGGCAGGACCAAGGAGGGGGCTCCCAGCCTGCAACCACAGGGGCAGGCGGTGCCACCCCGGGCCTGGAGGGAAGACAGGGAAGTGGCATCTGCTGAGCCCAGTGGGGGGCTGTCCCACTGCAAAGTGCCCCCCTCTGCCACCCGGGCCTCCATGGACTGCTGGTGCAGGGCAGCGCCCAGAGGGCCTGGAGAGCAGGCAGGCGAGTAAGCCTTGGGCACAGAGCAGGCACAAAGGGGTTCGGGAGCAATTTGGAGAAGGACACGCACTCGTGACTCTATTTGATCCAAAGTGTGCCTGTGTGTGTTCTTTGCCTTCATTCCCACCCACATATGGAGTGAGTATCTCTGTCGCTTCTAAGATGTCTTTGGTGCTGTTCTGGTTGGTGGGGTGCAGTGATGTCAAAAACAACCCAGTGAGGCCTGAGGACCCCCAGAGCTTCTGTCCTAGTGAGCGGCAAGGCCAGGGAATCAAGAACAAGGGGACAAGGAGTAGCAATCTCTGCTCTGCAGAGATTTCGAATAGGGTGACGGCTACCGGGGTCAGAGGCCGCACCCAGAGGGGACGTTCAGGCTGAGATGAAGGTCACAGGAGGTAGTCTGGGAGGGCAGGGGGGCAGAATGTTCCAGGCAGGGAGCACAGGAGTATAAAGGCCGAGGCAGGGCTGTGCTGCCGGGGCTGGAGAAACAGGGCACAGGTGACAGGGAAGGGGGCAGGCAGCAGGGCCCCTGCACAGAGCTCTCCCTCGTGCAGGGTAGAGACACCTGGGGCGGGTGTAGACCTGGAGACGGGGTGGTGGCTGGGCACGGGTGTGAGGGGTGTTCTGCACAGATCTGCGTGGCTTTGGGGACAAGGGAACGAGGGGAGGGGGAGACGGGGCTGGATTCTGGGAGAGGGCTCACGGGGTCTGCATGGAGCACTGGGGGCTGGCACTGGGGTGGTCATCATGGAGATGGAGGGGGAGGACAGATCGGGGCTGTGTTGGGGCAGTTGGGGGGTCAGAGGAGAGGCAGGAAGAAAGACTCCCACCTTCTGTAAGATCGCTGTGTGTTGTCTGGGCGTCCTCAAGGAACCCTTAGAGAAATCTCTGCGTGGGGCCCTGAGGAGAGTCAGCAAGGCATGGACCCATTGCACGCAGTGGGGCGCCCGCTTTCTGAGGAGTGCGGCGTGGAGTAGGCCTGTCCATTCGGGCTCCCGCCAGGTTTCCACCGCCCCTGAAGGCCCTCGTGAGCAGGTGGTCTCACCTCCCAGCTGCTCCCACAACAGGGACCCCAAGGGCAGCCTCGGGAGGGGCTGGAGTGCAGGGGGAGGATTTCCAAGGGGACGCACGTCCTACCTGATGGTGCCAACGCTGCTACCGGGGGGAACCACGACAAATACGACGTGTCCTCCCACAGAGTCACAGGCAGCAGGAGAGAGAGGCTCGGGGACTGGAAGTGCTCCTGAAGGTGGCATGTGCCCTCACTGCTGGGCCACCCCGCCTCTCTAACTGTCCCCGCGGCAGGCTGGGGTGGGGTGGCAGGGCAGGGGGCCTCTCCGGACGAGGAGGCCTCTGAGCTGAATACTGAGAGATGAGCAGGAGTCCCCGATGGTGCTTTCACAGTTTAAAGAGCAGAGGAGTCCTTGGAGACCTTGTCACAGAACGATTCCGACTCCTCAGGTTGTGGAGCTGAAACTCAGCACGGCCTCCACGTGAGCTCTATGTTGGGACCAGACATGGAGTAGCAAGGGTCCTTAGATGATGATCGGAGAGGAGCGGGGGCAGTTGGTTGATACAGGGGATTTTCTGGCAGAAGGCACAGCACAGGCCAAACACAGGGCCGAAAACAGTCTAGTCTCAGGGAGCAAGGCGAGTTTGTGCAGTTAGCTTTCTGGAGTCCAGGGCCGATGGGCTCATAAGGGAATTCTACCAAACATTTAAAGAAGAATTAATACCTATTTTTCTGGAGTGGTTTCAAAAAATAGAAATGGAAGGAAAACTTCCAAACTCATTCTATAAGGCCAGCATTACCTTGATCCCCAAATCAGACAAAGACCCCAACGAAAAGAATTTCCGACCAATATCCCTGATGAAAATGGATGCAAGACTGTTGAATCACAGATCTGTACCTCTGAAACAAATAATGCAATATATCTTAAGAGAGAAAAAAGAAGAAGAAGAAGATAGCAGGAGGGGAAGAATGAAGGGGGGCAAATCGGAGGGGGAGACGAACCATGAGAGACGATGGACTCTGAAAAACAAACTGAGGGTTCTAGAGGGGAGGGGCGTGGCAGGATGGGTTAGCCTGGTGATGGGTATTGAGGAGGGCACGTTCTGCATGGAGCACTGGGTGTTATGCACAAAAAATGAACCATGGAACACTGTATCTAAAACTAATGATGTAATGTATGGGGATTAACATAACAATAAAAAATTTAAAAAATTAAAAAAAATAAAAAAATAATTCCTAAAATAAAAATAAAGTGATCAATATGATTTTTTAAAACATCAGTTGCATTTCTATCTACTAACAATGAGACAGAAGAAAGAGAAATTAAGGAATTGATCCCATTTACAGTTGCACCGAAACCCGTTAGACACCTAGGAATAAACCTAACCAAAGAGGAAAAGGATCTATACTCGAAAAACTAAAGACCACTTATGAAAGAAATTGAGGAAGACACAAAGAAATGGAACAATATTACATGTTCACGGATTTGAAGAAGAGATATTAGTTCAAATGTCTTACGCTACCCAGAGCAATCTACACATTCAATGCACTCTCTATCAAAATGCCATTGACATTTTTCACAGAGCTGGAGCAAATAATCCCAAAATTTGTATGGACCAGAAAAGATCCAGAATAGCCAGAGGAATGTTGAACAGGAAAACCAAAGCTGGTGGCATCACGATTCTGGACTTCAAGCCCTATTACAAAGCTGCAATCATCAGGAAGCATGGTACTGACACAAAAACAGACAGACATCAATGGAACAGTATAGAGAACCCAGAAATGGACCCTCAACTCTATTGTCAACTAATTTTCGACAAAGCAGGAAAGAAAATCCAAAAGAAAAAAAGTCTCTTCAACAAATGACGTTGGGATAATTGGACAGCCACACGGAGAAGAATGACACTGGACCGTTTCCTTACACCAGACACAAAGATAAACTCAAAATGGACGAGAGACCTAAATGGGAGACAGGAATCCATCAAAATCTTAGAGGAGAACACAGCAACAATCTCTTAGACCTCGGCTGCAGCAACTCTTGCTAGACACATCTCCAAAGGCAGGGAGACAAAAGCAAACATGAACTATTGGGACTTCCTCAAGATAAAAAGCTTTTGCACGGCAAAGGAAACAGTCAGCAAAACCAAAAGGCAACCTATGGGATGGAAGGAGATATTTGCAAATAACTTATCAGATAAAGGGCTAATATCCAAAATCTATGAAGAACTTATCAAACTCAGCACCCAAAAAACCAAATAATCCAGTGAAGAAATCAGCAGAAGACATGAATAGACATTTCTCGAAAGAAGACATACAAATGGCCAACAGACACATGAAAAAATGCTCCGCATCACTCAGAATCAGGGAAATCCACATCAAAACCTCAATGAGATACCACCTCGCACCAGTCAGAATGGCTAAAATTAACAAGTCAGGAAATGGCAGATGTTGGCAAGGATGCAGAGAAAGGGGAACCCTCCTACACTGTTGGTGGGAAGGCAAGCTGCTGCAGCCAATCTGGAAAACAGTATGGAAGTTCCTTAAAGAGTTAAAAATAGAGCTACCCTCTGACTCAGCAATTGCATTCCTAGGTATTTACTCCAAAGATACAAATATAGTGATCCGAAGGGGCACATACACCCCAATATTTATTGCAGCAATGCCCACAATAGCCAAACTGTAGAAAGAGCCCAAACGCTCCACGACACATGAATGGATAAAGAAGATGTGGAATATGTACACCATGGAATATCACTCAGCCATCAAAAAGGATCATAGCTTCCCATTTACATCACCGGGGATGGAACTGGAGGGTATTATGCTAAGCGCAATAATTCAATGAGAGAAAGACAATTATCGTATGGTTTCACTCATATGTGGAATATAAGAAACAGCGCAGAGGACCATAGGGGAAGGGAGAGAAAACTGAATGGGAAGTCACAGAGAAGAAGAAAAACCCTCACAGACTCTTAACTATAGGAAATAAACTGAGGGTTGCTGGAGGTGGATGGAGTGATGGGGTAAATGGGGGATGGGCATTAAGTAGGGCCTGTGATGTTATGAGCACTGGGTGTTATATGAAACGGATGAATTATTGAGCTCTACATCTGAAACTAATGTTGTACTGTATGTTGGCTAATTAACTTTAAATTAAAAAAGGAAAAAACAAAGGAAAATAATTTAAATAAATCAATTATCGATGAAAATATCAAGTATTCAGAAATCTGCCCCAAAATATGCAAAACCTCTGTAGGATAGACCAATGGAAATCACTAAAAAGTTCAGAAAGACAACACACCATACATGGCTATTAATTCACATCAGAAGAGGCAGAAAAACGGAGGGTATGGAATTTCAAATACAGTCACCTTTCCATGTAAAAACAAATGCAACTGGGCCCTGCCACAAAAACCCCATCAAGGTTTCCAAATTATCCAGATGTTACCTTCCCGAACTCTGGCCATTCTTGCTTTTGTTTGTTCGCTTGCTTGTTTGGTGGGTTGATCTTCTAGTTATAAAAAACAGTTTCGGTCGTCAAGAAGACAGAAGCTAAAGAACAAGCTAACTGAATATCTGCCTTCTTGGTTGGTGTGCCTTGGAAAGTGAATGTGTGACGGACGAGAGCTGAAGTCACTGACAATGCCTCATCCATTCCGCCCTTAGCGAGCCCCATCATGATGGAGTTCAAGCCGTCTTGGGATGTTCTCTTATCCTTGAATTGAAATAGTTCTGGAGGCTGCAAGTCGAGATCAAAGTGTGGTGTCGTCAGGGTTGGTTCCTCCTGAGGGCCGTGAGGGAGAATCTGTTCCACTGTCTCTGCCAACTTCTGGGGCTTTGGTGGCAATCTTTGGCATCTATTGGCTTGTAGAAGCATCACCCCAGTCTCTGCCTGTATCCTCACATGGCGCTCTCCCTGTCTGTGCTTCAAATCATTCTTGTTTCCAAAAGATACCTAATGATCTAGAGAAATTTTATTATATATAATATATGTATATAATATACATGACATATTACATTAAATTGAAAAATAGGCATAAAAAACAGTTGTATGATGCCAATTTTATAAAAGTAACAATGCATGCATTTTTAAAAGATTAAAATGCAACAAAAACAGTGCTCATACATGATTCTTTTACATTTCTGTTTTCTAAATTTTCCACTGAGAGCAAATACAACTTTTACAGTATGACACGTAAACAAACGTACTAAATGAATAAAAGTGTGGATAGAAATCCTTTAAGTAAGAGGCTCTGGCACGTGTGAGAGATACAAAGAGATTTCCACTTCATAACAACAACCACACAAGGAGCACTTGGTATGCACCATGTGATGCTCTAAGAGCTCTCTTTGTGTAACTCACAAAAGCCATATGAGGCCAATACTTTTTCATGCCCATTTCACAGATGAGGAAAGAGCTGGATAGTCAGCAGATCCAGGCTGGTTCAAGGATCAAGGTAACATCATCTGTCTACTTGCTCACTTGTCTGTTGGAATTTGGTTTTTCAAACACAGGTTGCTGCCAGGACAACTACATTCATTTTGTTTGGTAATGGGGCAGAGGAAGAAACTAGTGGGTCAGTATCGTTATGTGTTAGTTTCCATGGGATCCAATAAGTACTTTGTTTCCATTTTTCACTTTTAACCTTAAAACGCATTTTGTTTACTCCTGCCCTGCTACTGTTTCACCCTCAAAATCGCAGTGGGCACAATCAAGCAGGAGTTTCAACTCCACTCCAGTCTATGGCCTCCCCAGCCCTTCCGGTGAAAGGAATCAGCAGGGCGGGAGAACGAACTGGCTCTAGTCCCGGCACGGGTGGTCCCATCCCACCGTGGGCCAGCCGGGAGACCTTCTGTATTTGCTCCATCTACAAAGTGAGCTATCTGTGTAGATCTCCACCAGCTCCTTTCGGAAAGCCACAGCTGGTGGGTGGTAGAGCTGAGCTCAACCTCTAGGTCTCACCTTTAAATCACACTAATATTTAAGGTTGTTCTTCCGTCTGTGAAAGACAAGGTCACAGTATTTCTCCTCATGTTGTCTTATAACAAGCTCTGTTCACCAGTTAGGACTTCTAAATCAGCTGTCGTTTTGTTCACTCCTTGATGTGTCACATAAAGAGCCAACTGATGGCTTGGTGTCTGTGTGCATCTGCACCATTTGGAGGAATCATGGGTTTTGGAACACTCTGCAGATCCCCAATGCAGCCACCTCTCCTCCCAGATTTTTTTATCATCTTTATTTTTTATTTTATTTTATTTCATTATGTTATGTTAGTCACCATACTTCATTAGTTTTTGATGTAATGTTCCACGATTCATTGTTTTCATATAACACCCCGTGCTCCATGCGGTACGTGTCCTCCTTCATACCCATCACCAGGCTAACCCATCCCCCCACCCCCCTCCCCTCTAAAACCCTCAGCTTGTTTCGCAGAGTCCACGGTCTCTCACGGTTCGACTCCCCCTCCGATCTCCCCCGCTTCATTTTTCCATTCCTTCTCCTAATGTCCTCCATGCTATTCCTTATGTGCCACAAATAAGTGAAACCATGTGATAATTGACTTTCTCTGCTTGACTTATTTCACTCAGCATATTCTCCTCCAGTCCCATCCATGTTGATGCAAATGGTGGGTATTCACCCTTTCTGATGGCTGAGTAATATTCCATTGTATATATGGACCACATCTTCTTTAGCCATTCATCTGTTGAAAGGCATCTCAGCTCTTTCCACAGTTTGGCTATTGTGGACATTGCTGCTATGAACATTGGGGTGCATATGGCCCTTCTTTTCACTACATCTGTATCTTTGGGGTTAATACCCAGTAGTGCAATTGCTGGGTCATAGGGTAGCTGTATTTTTCACTTTTTGAGGAACCTCCACACTGTTTTCGAAAGTGGCTGTACCAACTCGTATTCCCACCAACAGTGTAAGAGGGTTCCCCTTTCTCCACATCCTCTCCAACATTTGTTGTTTCTTGCCTTGTCAATTCTTGCCATTCTAACTGGTGTAAGGTGGTATCTCAATGTGGTGTTGACTTGAATTTCCCTGATGGCTAATGATGTTGAACATTTTTTCATGTGTCTGTTAGCCATTCCTATGTCTTCTTTGGATATATTTCTATATAGAGTGTAGATATAGAGATACATATGGTATTTCTGTATACCAGGGACAAAGAGTTTCCAAAAGAAATTTAAATAAATTATGAATACCATTTACATCAACGTGGATGCAACTAGAGGGTATTATGCTGAATGAAATAAGTCAGTCAGAGAAAGACAATTATATGGTTTCACTCATATGTGGAATATAAGAAACAGTGCAGAGGATCATAAAAGGGAGGGAAAACTGAAAGGAAAGGAATCAGAGAGGGAGACAAACCAAGAGATGCTTAACTATAGGAAACAAACTGAGGGATCCTGGAGGGGATGTGGGGTTGGGGGTTAGATAAATGGGTGATGGGTATTAAGGAGGACACCCGATGTGATGAGCACTGGGTTTATATGCAACTGATGATAGCTGAACTCTACATCTGAAACTAATGATGTACTATATGTTTGCCAATTGAATTAAAATTAAAAAAAATTTTAAAAGAACCTGGCTGGCCTCCCCTCCCCCGGCCCAACTGCTCTGCCCTGGTTGCCGGGCACCGTTGACCTCATGGGTGGAACTCTCCACATGGTCCTGAGTGGTCAGTTGCGGCCACAGGACTCTGGCGCTCGGAGACAGAGCTGTGGAGCCCGACGCAGCCATGGAGGGCCCCCCCTCGGCCGCCGGATCCACTTGCCAGCTGATGTTGGAGCACCTGTTGGGGGCACTGCTGATTTCTGGAAGCTGGGGACACAGCCCGAGTCTCCCCGTGTTGCCCTGGGCGGTGCTCGTATGGACTGTGCTGCTGGTTCTCCTCGTGAAGAGACGACTCACTCGAAGAAGCGCGAAGGCGCTGGGCCACAGGGCCTCTGCCCGCCACGAAGTGTGTGGAGCCCGCCGTGAGGAGAGTGGCCCAAGCACACAAGCCGAGGCCGCCCTCAGGCCGCCCGCGGTGGTGGCCAGTCCTCCCTCGTTACAAGCCCTGTGCTCGACGGCAATGAACACGGACCCGAGCAGGCTGGTGCTTAGGGACACTGTCAACTCTCTGAGGAAGGCACTGAAGAGCCAGCCTCCCGACCTGCCCCAGGTCCCTGGGGAAAAACCCATCCTCAGAACATCGGAGAAGGATGGAGAACAGCTTCTGAGGAAAAGAACGAAGGATCGGAGTGAAAACACTCCTTTTCCAGAAGGACCCGAACCGCTCAACCAAGACGTTTCGAGATGGAGGCAGAAAGGGCAGGAGAAGGAGGGGGAAGAAAGGCTGGAGCCGTCGAAGGCATGCATGGAGCCGGTCCCGAAAGATCAAGCCAGCCAGTCCCCGTCCAGGGCCGGACCCGGGCTGCAGGCCGTCCCCCCGCCTGACCTCCCTGCAGAGCACGCCGGTGCCGGGACCCGGGGAGTCCAGCCAAAGAGGGGAGCAGGAAATGGCGATCAGCCCGCCCATCGGGCAGCAGTGGATCTGAAGGGCGTCCCTGACGATGCTGGCTGCCCTCGGTCCCCTCCAAGTCCCGAAGGGGAACAGCAACACAGAGCCAGACGACTGTGCGCAGAAAGGCGAGAGATGGCGGAGCTGACACGACAAATCCACAGCCTGCAAACCCAGGAAGCCTCTTTGCAGAAGGAAACTTCACAGCTGGACAGGGAGATTCAGCCGCTGAAGCTGAAACGTCAGAACCCCCTGGATGAACAGGACCAATACATCCTGCAACTTCACCAAAAAGTGTTTCAAGCGGAAGCTCAGTGCTTGGAAATGAAGAAGAAACTGGCCAGCGCGCACAGAGAAATGAACTTCGCGTGCCAGAGACGCAACCTCTACAAGAAGATGGTCCAAGACCTGGGCAAGGAGCTGGAGAGAACCACCTCCTACTATCGCAAGCTGGTCCTCTTCCATCAGGACAGAGCCACAAAGAGCTGGGTGGGAGCTGCGCCCAGAGAGAGGGAGTTCCAGGAGCTAAGGAAAGAGAATGATCGCTTGAGGCGGATGCTAGCCGGTGTGGAGTCCAGCTGCCGGCCTGTCCTGTGGGACCCTCTGGGTCCTGCTGCTCCGCCCACAGCCCACGCAGGCTGGGGAGTGTCGGGGGGTCCCCGGGGTCATCTGGCCCCCAGGGGGGAGGGAAGGCCCACCGTGAGGGCCCCGGGACCCGGAGTCGCCTGCAGGGGTGACCAGGCTCAGGGCAGCCGGGCTCTGAGCCGCCACAGCCCGGCTCAGCATCTGCGCGGAGCTCCGTGAAGAACATCTGATGGCTCTCTCTCTCTAGTGAAACGGCTACTATTTCGGAACTGACGCCACAGTGACTCTCCGCCGGATAGCGGTGTAACCCCATCGCGGACTGTGTAACTAGAGCTTCGTCCACATGGTCATGAAGACGTAGCTTCCCTGCCGGACGCTTTAGAACTCTCTGCTGTAGGTACGGTGCTCGGATTTAAATTCATGCCACTGGGACTGAAGACATCCTCTATCGTGGACATGGATTGAGACTTTCAAACAAGACCATTTCTGTGCTCTAGGACTAGGGTTACAGTTCCGCAGAAAGAACTCAGTATTTATGTGAATAAAATGTGATTGCCTTAAAAAAAGAGAGAGAGAGAAAACTTAAACAAAACAACATCTCACTCAAACTGTATGAAATAGTTAGTGTAGTCCTAAATTCAAATTTTAGTCCTAAAACTCATATTTTAGTCCTAAATTCAAATTTTAGTCTTAAATTCAAATTTTAGTCCTAAATTCACATTTTAGTCCTAAGTTCCTATTTTAGTTCTGAATTCATATTTTAGTCCTAAATTCATAGCATTAGTTTAGTCTTAAATTTATAGATAGGAAAACTTAGGAATTTGCAACCATTTCTTCCTTGTTCTGCAATTTTTTTCTTCTTAGCCTTTGTTGTTTTGTTTAAGATACTGTTTGTTGTTTAACATTTATGAATTGTATGCAGTCAAAATACAAAGTTTTCTCCTGATACCAAGCATACACTCCCATGCACGTGGGCATGTGCACACGCACACACCCCAGGATGCAGAATCTAGACTACTGTAGTTGTTTTATGAGTACCTGAAAATGTAAAAATAGAATTGACCATTTTAAAAATTGCTGAGAGATAAATAAATTACTGAAAGGAAAAAACGTGTGTGTGCAATGTGTAAAGAGAGGACAGGCTCCTTGATCTTCTGCACAGAGAGCAGAGTGTCCGATGGACCAGGGAAGATCCCAGGCAGGAGCGCTTCTCCCACACGGTGCGGAGTTGGAGGCCGGGGGACAGTCCCCAGCTACAGCAGGGAAGAGGGCAGGACCAAGGAGGGGGCTCCCAGCCTCCAGCCACAGGGGGAGGCGGTCCCACCCCTGGGCCTGGAGGGAGGACAGGGAAGTGGCATCTGCTGAGCCCAGTGGGGGGCTGTCCCAGGAATGGGGCAAAGTGCCCCCCCTCTGCCATCCAGACCTCCATGGACTGCTGGGCAAGGAGGCAGCCCCCAGAGGGCCTGAGTGCAGGTAGGGGAGTCAGCCTCGGGCACAGGGCAGGCAGAAAAGGGTCCAGGAGCAATTTGGAGAAGGACGCGCACTCATGATTCTATTTGATCCAAAGTGTGCCTGTGTGTATTATTTGCTTTCATTCGCACCCACATATGTAGTGAGTATCTCTGCAGCTTCTAAGATGTCTTTAGCGCTGTCCTGCAGCATGGGGTGGGGCCCGAGGAGCCCCAGGGCTTCCGTCCTAGTGGGGGCAAGGCCAGGGAATCAAGAACAAGGGGACAAGGAATAGCAATCTCTGCTCTGCAGAGAATTCCAATAGGGTGATGACTACAGGGGTCAGGGGCCACAACCAGAGGGGACATTCAGGCTGAGATGAAGGTCACAGGAGGTAGTCTGGGAGAGCAGGGGGCAGAATGTTCCAGGCAGGGAGCACAGGAGTATAAAGGCCGAGGCAGGGCTGTGCTGCCGGGGCTGGGGAAACCGGGCACAGGTGACAGGGAAGGGGGCAGGCAGCAGGGCCCCTGCACAGAGCTCTCCCTCGTGCAGGGTAGAGACACCCGGGGCGGGTGTAGACCTGGAGACAGGGGCCGGTGGCTGGACACGGGTGTGATGTGTGTTCTGCACAGATCTGCGTGGCTTTGGGGACAAGGGAACGAGGGGAGGGGGAGACGGGGCTGGATTCTGGGAGGGGACTCACAGGGTCTGCATGGAGCACTGGGGGCTGGCACTGGGGTGGTCATCATGGAGATGGAGGGGGAGGACAGATCGGGGCTGTGTTGGGGCAGTTGGGGGGGTCAGAGGAGAGGCAGGAAGAAAGACTCCCACCTTCTGTAAGATCGCTGTGTGTTGTCTGGGCGTCCTCAAGGAACCCTTAGAAAAATCTCTGCGTGGGGCCCTGAGGAGAGTCAGCAAGGCATGGACCCATTGCACGCAGTGGGGAGCCCGCTTTCTGAGGAGTGCGGCGTGGAGTAGGCCTGTCCATTTGGGCTCCCGCCAGGTTTCCACCGTCCCTGAAGGCCCTCGTGAGCAGGTGGTCTCACCTCCCAGCTGCTCCCACAACAGGGACCCCAAGGGCAGCTTCGGGAGGGGCTGGAGTGCAGGGGGAGGATTTCCAAGGGGACGCACGTCCTACCTGATGGAGCCGACGCTGCTACCAGCGGGAACCACGACAAATACGACGTGTCCTCCCACAGAGTCACAGGCAGCAGGAGAGAGAGCCTCGGGGACTGGAAGTGCTCCTGAAGGTGGCATGTGCCCTCATTGCTGGGCCACCCCGCCTCTCTAACTGTCCCTGCTGCAGGCTGGGGTGGGGTGGCAGGGCAGGGGGCCTCTCCGGACGAGGAGGCCTCTGAGCTGAATACTGAGAGATGAGCAGGAGTCCCCGATGGTGCTTTCACAGTTTAAAGAGCATAGGAGTCCTTGGAGACCTTGTCACAGAACGATTCCGACTCCTCAGGTTGTGGGGCTGAAACTCAGCACGGCCTCCACGTGAGCTCTATGTTGGGACCGGACATGGAGTAGCAAGGGTCCTTAGATGACGATCGGAGAGGAGCGGGGGCAGTTGGTTGATACAGGGGATTTTCTGGCAGAAGGCACAGCACAGGCCAGACACAGGGCCGAAAACAGTCTAGTCTCAGGGAGCAAGGCGAGTTTGTGCAGTTAGCTTTCTGGAGTCCAGTGCCGATGGGCTCATAAGGGAATTCTACCAAATATTTCAAGAAGAATTAATACCTATTTTTCTGAAGTGGTTTCAAAAAATAGAAATGGAAGGAAAACTTCCAAACTCATTCTATAAGGCCAGCATTACCTTGATCCCCAAATCAGACAAAGACCCCAATGAAAAGAATTTCAGACCAATATCCCTGATGAAAATGGATGCAAGACTGTTGAATCACAGATCTGTACCTCCGAAACAAATCATGCAATATATCTTAAGAAAGAAAAAAGAAGAAGAAGAAGATAGCAGGAGGGGAAGAATGAAGGGGGGCAAATCGGAGGGGGAGACGAACCATGAGAGACGATGGACTCTGAAAATCAAACTGAGGGTTCTAGAGGGGACGGGGGTGGGAGGATGGGTTAGCCTGGTGATGGGTATTGAGGAGGGCACGTTCTGCATGGAGCACTGGGTGTTATGCACAAACAATGAATCATGGAACACTGTATCTAAAACTAATGATGTAATGTATGGGGATTAACATAACAATAAAAAAATTTTTTTAATTAAAAAAATAAAAAAATAATTCCTAAAAAAAATAATAAAGTGCTCAATATGATTTTTTAAAAAATCAGTTGCATTTCTATACACTAACAATGAGAGAGAAGAAAGAGAAATTAAGGAATTGATCCCATTTACAGTTGCACCAAAACCCATAAGACACCTAGGAATAAACCTAACCAAAGAGGAAAAGGATCTATACTCGAAAAACTAAAGAACACTTATGAGAGAAATTGAGGAAGACACAAAGAAATGGAAAAATATGACATGTTCACGGATTTGAAGAAGAAATATTAGTTAAAATGTCTTACGCTACCCAGAGCAAGCTACACATTCAATGCAATCTCTATCAAAACGCCATTGACATTTTTCACAGAGCTGGAGCAAATAATCCCAAAATGTGTATGGACCAGAAAAGATCCAGAATAGCCAGAGGAATGTTGAAAAAGAAAACCAAAGCTGGTGGCATCACGATTCTGGACTTCAAGCTCTATCACAAAGCTGCAATCATCAAGACAGCATGGCACTGACACAAAAACAGACAGACATCAATGGAACAGTATAGAGAACCCAGAAAGGGACCCTCAACTCTATTGTCAACTAATTTTCGACAAAGCAGGAAAGAAAATCCAAAAGAAAAAAAGTCTCTTCAACAAATGACGTTGGGATAATTGGACAGCCACACGGAGAAGAATGACACTGGACCGTTTCCTTACACCATACACAAAGATAAACTCAAAATGGACGAGAGACCTAAATGGGAGACAGGAATCCATCAAAATCTTAGAGGAGAACACAGCAACAATCTCTTAGACCTCGGCTGCAGCAACTCTTGCTAGACACATCTCCAAAGGCAGGGAAACAAAAGCAAAAATGAACTATTGGGACTTCATCAAGATAAAAAGCTTTTGCCCGGCAAAGGAAACAGTCAGCAAAACCAAAAGGCAACCTATGGGATGGAAGGAGATATTTGCAAATAACTTATCAGATAAAGGGCTCATAACCAAAATCTATAAAGAACTTATCAAACTCAGCACCCAAAAAACCAAATAATCCAGTGAAGAAATCAGCAGAAGACATGAAGAGACATTTCTCGAAAGAAGACCTACAAATGGCCAACAGACACATGAACAAATGCTCCACATCACTCAGAATCAGGGAAATCCAAATCAAAACCTCAATGAGATACCACCTCACACCAGTCAGAATGGCTAAAATTAACAAGTCAGGAAATGGCAGATGTTGGCAAGGATGCAGAGAAAGGGGAACCCTCCTACACTGTTGGTGGGAATGCAAGCTGGTGCAGCCAATCTGGAAAACAGTAGGGAGGTTCCTTAAAAAGTTAAAAATAGGGCTACCCTCTGACTCAGCAATTGCATTACTAGGTATTTACCCCAAAGATACAAAGATAGTGATCCGAAGGGGCACATACACCCCAATATTTATTGCAGCAATGCCCACAATAGCCACACTGTAGAAAGAGCCCGAATGCCCCACGACAGATGAATGGATAAAGAAGATGTGGTATATGTACACCATGGAATATTACTCAGCCATCAAAAAGGATGATTGCTTACCATTTACATCACCGGGGATGGAACTGGAGGGTATTATGCTAAGCGAAATAAGTCAATGAGAGAAAGACAATTGTCGTATGGTTTCACTCACATGTGGAATGTAAGAAACAGCACAGAGGACCATAGGGGAAGGGAGAGAAAACTGAATGGGAAGTCACAGAGAAGAAGAAAAACCATCACAGACTCTTAACTATAGGAAATAAACTGAGGGTTGCTGGAGGTGGATGGAGTGATGGGGTAAATGGGGGATGGGCATTAAGTAGGGCATGTGATGTTATGAGCACTGGGTGTTAGATGAAACTGATGAATTATTGAGCTCTACATCTGAAACTAATGTTGTACTCTATGTTGGCTAATTAAATTTAAATTAAAAAAGGAAAAAACAAAGGAAAATAATTTAAATAAATCAATTATCAATGAAAATATCAAGTATTCAGAAATCTGCCCAAAAATATGCAAAACCTCTATAGGATAGACCAATGGAAAACACTAAAAAGTTCAGAAAGACAACACACCATACATGGCTATTAATTCACATCAGAAGAGGCAGAAAGACGGAGGGTATGGAATTTAAAATACACTCACCTTTCCATGTAAAAACAAATGCAACTGGTCCCTGCCACAAAAACCCCATCGAGGTTTCCAAATTATCCAGATGTTACCTTCCCCATCTCTGGCCATTCTCGGTTTGGTTTGTTTGCTTGCTTCTTTGGTTGGTTGATCTTCTAGTTATAAAAACAGTTTCGGTCGTCAAGAAGACAGAAGATAAAGAACAAGCTAACTGAATATCTGCCTTCTTGGTTGGTGTGCCTTGGAAAGTGAATGTGTGACGGACGAGAGCTGAAGTCACTGACAATGCCTCATCCATTCCGCCCTCAGCGAGCCCCATCATGATGGAGTTCAAGCCATCTCGGGATGTCCTCTTATCCTTGAATTGAAATAGTTCTGGAGGCTGCAAGTCGAGATCAAAGTGTGGTGTCGTCAGGGTTGGTTCCTCCTGAGGGCCGTGAGGGAGAATCTGTTCCACTGTCTCTGCCAACTTCTGGGGCTTTGGTGGCAATCTTTGGCATCTATTGGCTTGTAGAAGCATCACCCCAGTCTCTGCCTGTATCCTCACATGGCGCTCTCCCTGTCTGTGCTTCAAATCATTCTTGTTTCCAAAAGATACCTAATGATCTAGAGAAATTTTATTATATATAATATATGTATATAATAGACATGACATATTACATTAAATTGAAAAATAGGCATACAAAACAGTTGTATGATCCCAATTTTATAAAAATAACAATGTATGCATTTTTAAAAGATTAAAATGCAACAAAAACAGTGCTCCTACATGATTCTTTTACGTTTCTGTTTTCTAAATTTTTCACTGAGAGCAAATACTACTTTTGCACTATGACACGTAAACAAATGTACTAAATGAATAAAGTGTGGATAGAAATCCTTTAAGTAAGAGGCTCTGGTACGTGTGAGAGATACAAAGAGATTTCCACTTCATAACAACAACCACACAAGGAGCACTTGGTATGCACCATGTGATGCTCTAAGAGCTCTCTCTGTGTAACTCACAAAAGCCATAGGAGGCCAATACTTTTTTATGCCCATTTCACAGATGAGGAAAGAGCTGGATAGTCAGCAGATCCAGGCTGGTTCAAGGATCAAGGTAACATCATCTGTCTACTTGCTCACTTGTCTGTTGGAATTTGGTTTTTCAAACACAGGTTGCTGCCAGCACAACTACATTCATTTTGTCTGGTCATGGGGCAGAGGAAGAAACTAGTGGGTCAGTATCCTTATGTGTTAGTTTCCATGGGATCCAATAAGTACTTTGTTTCCATTTTTCACTTTTAACCTTGGAAAGCATTTTGTTTACTCCTGCCCTGCTACTGTTTCACCCTAAAAATCACAGTGGGCACAATCAAGCAGGAGTTTCAACTCCACTCCACTCTATGGCCTCCCCAGCCCTTGCGGTGAAAGGAATCAGCAGGGCGGGAGAACGAACTGGCTCAGGTCCCGGCACGGGTGGTCCCATCCCACCGTGGTCCAGCCGGGAGACCTTCTGTATTTGCTCCATCTACAAAGTGAGCTATCTGTGTAGATCTCCACCAGCTCCTTTCGGAAAGCCACAGCTGGTGGGTGGTAGAGCTGAGCTCAACCTCTAGGTCTCACCTTTAAATCAGACTAATATTTAAGGTTCTTCTTCCTTCTGTGAAGGACAAGGTCACAGTATTTCTCCTCATGTTGTCTTATAACAAGCTCTGTTCACCAGTTAGGATTTCTAAATCAGCTGTCGTTCTGTTCACTCCTTGATGTGTCACATAAAGAGCCAACTGATGGCTTGGTGTCTGTGTGCATCTGCACCATTTGGAGGAATCATGGGTTTTGGAACACTGTGCAGATCCCCAATGCAGCCACCTCTCCTCCCAGATTTCTTTATCATCTTTATTTTTTATTTTATTTTATTTTATTATGTTATGTTAGTCACCATACTTCATTAGTTTTTGATGTAGTGTTCCACGATTCATTGTTTTCATATAACACCCCGTGCTCCATGCGGTACGTGTCCTCCTTCATACCCATCACCAGGCTAACCCATCCCCCCACCCCCCTCCCCTCTAAAACCCTCAGCTTGTTTCGCAGAGTCCACGGTCTCTCACGGTTCGACTCCCCCTCCGATCTCCCCCGCTTCATTTTTCCATTCCTTCTCCTAATGTCCTCCATGCTATTCCTTATGTGCCACAAATAAGTGAAACCATGTGATAATTGACTTTCTCTGCTTGACTTATTTCACTCAGCATATTCTCCTCCAGTCCCATCCATGTTGATGCAAATGGTGGGTATTCACCCTTTCTGATGGCTGAGTAATATTCCATTGTATATATGGACCACATCTTCTTTAGCCATTCATCTGTTGAAAGGCATCTCAGCTCTTTCCACAGTTTGGCTATTGTGGACATTGCTGCTATGAACATTGGGGTGCATATGGCCCTTCTTTTCACTACATCTGTATCTTTGGGGTTAATACCCAGTAGTGCAATTGCTGGGTCATAGGGTAGCTGTATTTTTCACTTTTTGAGGAACCTCCACACTGTTTTCCAAAGTGGCTGTACCAACTCGTATTCCCACCAACAGTGTAAGAGGGTTCCCCTTTCTCCACATCCTCTCCAACATTTGTTGTTTCTTGCCTTGTCAATTCTTGCCATTCTAACTGGTGTAAGGTGGTATCTCAATGTGGTGTTGACTTGAATTTCCCTGATGGCTAATGATGTTGAACATTTTTTCATGTGTCTGTTAGCCATTCCTATGTCTTCTTTGGATATATTTCTATATAGAGTGTAGATATAGAGATACATATGGTATTTCTGTATACCAGGGACAAAGAGTTTCCAAAAGAAATTTAAATAAATTATGAATACCATTTACATCAACGTGGATGCAACTAGAGGGTATTATGCTGAATGAAATAAGTCAGTCAGAGAAAGACAATTATATGGTTTCACTCATATGTGGAATATAAGAAACAGTGCAGAGGATCATAAAAGGGAGGGAAAACTGAAAGGAAAGGAATCAGAGAGGGAGACAAACCAAGAGATGCTTAACTATAGGAAACAAACGGAGGGATCCTGGAGGGGATGTGGGGTTGGGGGTTAGATAAATGGGTGATGGGTATTAAGGAGGGCACCCGATGTGATGAGCACTGGGTTTATATGCAACTGATGATAGCTGAACTCTACATCTGAAACTAATGATGTACTATATGTTTGCCAATTGAATTAAAATTAAAAAAAATTTTAAAAGAACCTGGCTGGCCTCCCCTCCCCCGGCCCAACTGCTCTGCCCTGGTTGCCGGGCACCGTTGACCTCATGGGTGGAACTCTCCACATGGTTCTGAGTGGTCAGTTGCGGCCACAGGACTCTGGCGCTCGGAGACAGAGCTGTGGAGCCCGACGCAGCCATGGAGGGCCCCCCCTCGGCCGCCGGATCCACTTGCCAGCTGATGTTGGAGCACCTGTTGGGGGCACTGCTGATTTCTGGAAGCTGGGGACACAGCCCGAGTCTCCCCGTGTTGCCCTGGGCGGTGCTCGTATGGACTGTGCTGCTGGTTCTCCTCGTGAAGAGACGACTCACTCGAAGAAGCGCGAAGGCGCTGGGCCACAGGGCCTCTGCCCGCCACGAAGTGTGTGGAGCCCGCCGTGAGGAGAGTGGCCCAAGCACACAAGCCGAGGCCGCCCTCAGGCCGCCCGCGGTGGTGGCCAGTCCTCCCTCGTTACAAGCCCTGTGCTCGACGGCAATGAACACGGACCCGAGCAGGCTGGTGCTTAGGGACACTGTCAACTCTCTGAGGAAGGCACTGAAGAGCCAGCCTCCCGACCTGCCCCAGGTCCCTGGGGAAAAACCCATCCTCAGAACATCGGAGAAGGATGGAGAACAGCTTCTGAGGAAAAGAACGAAGGATCGGAGTGAAAACACTCCTTTTCCAGAAGGACCCGAACCGCTCAACCAAGACGTTTCGAGATGGAGGCAGAAAGGGCAGGAGAAGGAGGGGGAAGAAAGGCTGGAGCCGTCGAAGGCATGCATGGAGCCGGTCCCGAAAGATCAAGCCAGCCAGTCCCCGTCCAGGGCCGGACCCGGGCTGCAGGCCGTCCCCCCGCCTGACCTCCCTGCAGAGCACGCCGGTGCCGGGACCCGGGGAGTCCAGCCAAAGAGGGGAGCAGGAAATGGCGATCAGCCCGCCCATCGGGCAGCAGTGGATCTGAAGGGCGTCCCTGACGATGCTGGCTGCCCTCGGTCCCCTCCAAGTCCCGAAGGGGAACAGCAACACAGAGCCAGACGACTGTGCGCAGAAAGGCGAGAGATGGCGGAGCTGACACGACAAATCCACAGCCTGCAAACCCAGGAAGCCTCTTTGCAGAAGGAAACTTCACAGCTGGACAGGGAGATTCAGCCGCTGAAGCTGAAACGTCAGAACCCCCTGGATGAACAGGACCAATACATCCTGCAACTTCACCAAAAAGTGTTTCAAGCGGAAGCTCAGTGCTTGGAAATGAAGAAGAAACTGGCCAGCGCACACAGAGAAATGAACTTCGCGTGCCAGAGACGCAACCTCTACAAGAAGATGGCCCAAGACCTGGGCAAGGAGCTGGAGAGAACCACCTCCTACTATCGCAAGCTGGTCCTCTTCCATCAGGACAGAGCCACAAAGAGCTGGGTGGGAGCTGCGCCCAGAGAGAGGGAGTTCCAGGAGCTAAGGAAAGAGAATGATCGCTTGAGGCGGATGCTAGCCGGTGTGGAGTCCAGCTGCCGGCCTGTCCTGTGGGACCCTCTGGGTCCTGCTGCTCCGCCCACAGCCCACGCAGGCTGGGGAGTGTCGGGGGGTCCCCGGGGTCATCTGGCCCCCAGGGGGGAGGGAAGGCCCACCGTGAGGGCCCCGGGACCCGGAGTCGCCTGCAGGGGTGACCAGGCTCAGGGCAGCCGGGCTCTGAGCCGCCACAGCCCGGCTCAGCATCTGCGCGGAGCTCCGTGAAGAACATCTGATGGCTCTCTCTCTCTAGTGAAACGGCTACTATTTCGGAACTGACGCCACAGTGACTCTCCGCCGGATAGCGGTGTAACCCCATCGCGGACTGTGTAACTAGAGCTTCGTCCACATGGTCATGAAGACGTAGCTTCCCTGCCGGACGCTTTAGAACTCTCTGCTGTAGGTACGGTGCTCGGATTTAAATTCATGCCACTGGGACTGAAGACATCCTCTATCGTGGACATGGATTGAGACTTTCAAACAAGACCATTTCTGTGCTCTAGGACTAGGGTTACAGTTCCGCAGAAAGAACTCAGTATTTATGTGAATAAAATGTGATTGCCTTAAAAAAAGAGAGAGAGAGAAAACTTAAACAAAACAACATCTCACTCAAACTGTATGAAATAGTTAGTGCAGTCCTAAATTCAAATTTTAGTCCTAAAACTCATATTTTAGTCGTAAATTCAAATTTTAGTCCTAAATTCAAATTTTAGTCTTAAATTCAAATTTTAGTCCTAAATTCACATTTTAGTCCTAAGTTCCTATTTTAGTTCTGAATTCATATTTTAGTCCTAAATTCATAGCATTAGTTTAGTCTTAAATTTATAGATAGGAAAACTTAGGAATTTGCAACCATTTCTTCCTTGTTCTGCAATTTTTTTCTTCTTAGCCTTTGTTGTTTTGTTTAAGATACTGTTTGTTGTTTAACATTTATGAATTGTATGCAGTCAAAATACAAAGTTTTCTCCTGATACCAAGCATACACTCCCATGCACGTGGGCATGTGCACACGCACACACCCCAGGATGCAGAATCTAGACTACTGTAGTTGTTTTATGAGTACCTGAAAATGTAAAAATAGAATTGACCATTTTAAAAATTGCTTAGAGATAAATAAATTACTGAAAGGAAAAAACGTGTGTGTGCAATGTGTAAAGAGAGGACAGGCTCCTTGATCTTCTGCACAGAGAGCAGAGTGTCCGATGGACCAGGGAAGATCCCAGGCAGGAGCGCTTCTCCCACACGGTGCGGAGTTGGAGGCCGGGGGACAGTCCCCAGCTACAGCAGGGAAGAGGGCAGGACCAAGGAGGGGGCTCCCAGCCTCCAGCCACAGGGGGAGGCGGTCCCACCCCTGGGCCTGGAGGGAGGACAGGGAAGTGGCATCTGCTGAGCCCAGTGGGGGGCTGTCCCAGGAATGGGGCAAAGTGCCCCCCCTCTGCCATCCAGACCTCCATGGACTGCTGGGCAAGGAGGCAGCCCCCAGAGGGCCTGAGTGCAGGTAGGGGAGTCAGCCTCGGGCACAGGGCAGGCAGAAAAGGGTCCAGGAGCAATTTGGAGAAGGACGCGCACTCATGATTCTATTTGATCCAAAGTGTGCCTGTGTGTATTATTTGCTTTCATTCGCACCCACATATGTAGTGAGTATCTCTGCAGCTTCGAAGATGTCTTTAGCGCTGTCCTGCAGCATGGGGTGGGGCCCGAGGAGCCCCAGGGCTTCCGTCCTAGTGGGGGCAAGGCCAGGGAATCAAGAACAAGGGGACAAGGAATAGCAATCTCTGCTCTGCAGAGAATTCCAATAGGGTGATGACTACAGGGGTCAGGGGCCACAACCAGAGGGGACATTCAGGCTGAGATGAAGGTCACAGGAGGTAGTCTGGGAGGGCAGGGGGCAGAATGTTCCAGGCAGGGAGCACAGGAGTATAAAGGCCGAGGCAGGGCTGTGCTGCCGGGGCTGGGGAAACCGGGCACAGGTGACAGGGAAGGGGGCAGGCAGCAGGGCCCCTGCACAGAGCTCTCCCTCGTGCAGGGTAGAGACACCCGGGGCGGGTGTAGACCTGGAGACAGGGGCCGGTGGCTGGGCACGGGTGTGATGTGTGTTCTGCACAGATCTGCGTGGCTTTGGGGACAAGGGAACGAGGGGAGGGGGAGACGGGGCTGGATTCTGGGAGAGGGCTCACGGGGTCTGCATGGAGCACTGGGGGCTGGCACTGGGGTGGTCATCATGGAGATGGAGGGGGAGGACAGATCGGGGCTGTGTTGGGGCAGTTGGGGGGGGTCAGAGGAGAGGCAGGAAGAAAGACTCCCACCTTCTGTAAGATCGCTGTGTGTTGTCTGGGCGTCCTCAAGGAACCCTTAGAAAAATCTCTGCGTGGGGCCCTGAGGAGAGTCAGCAAGGCTTGGACCCATTGCACGCAGTGGGGAGCCCGCTTTCTGAGGAGTGCAGCGTGGAGTAGGCCTGTCCATTTGGGCTCCCGCCAGGTTTCCACCGTCCCTGAAGGCCCTCGTGAGCAGGTGGTCTCACCTCCCAGCTGCTCCCACAACAGGGACCCCAAGGGCAGCTTCGGGAGGGGCTGGAGTGCAGGGGGAGGATTTCCAAGGGGACGCACGTCCTACCTGATGGAGCCGACGCTGCTACCAGCGGGAACCACGACAAATACGACGTGTCCTCCCACAGAGTCACAGGCAGCAGGAGAGAGAGGCTCGGGGACTGGAAGTGCTCCTGAAGGTGGCATGTGCCCTCATTGCTGGGCCACCCCGCCTCTCTAACTGTCCCTGCTGCAGGCTGGGGTGGGGTGGCAGGGCAGGGGGCCTCTCCGGACGAGGAGGCCTCTGAGCTGAATACTGAGAGATGAGCAGGAGTCCCCGATGGTGCTTTCACAGTTTAAAGAGCATAGGAGTCCTTGGAGACCTTGTCACAGAACGATTCCGACTCCTCAGGTTGTGGGGCTGAAACTCAGCACGGCCTCCACGTGAGCTCTATGTTGGGACCAGACATGGAGTAGCAAGGGTCCTTAGATGACGATCGGAGAGGAGCGGGGGCAGTTGGTTGATACAGGGGATTTTCTGGCAGAAGGCACAGCACAGGCCAGACACAGGGCCGAAAACAGTCTAGTCTCAGGGAGCAAGGCGAGTTTGTGCAGTTAGCTTTCTGGAGTCCAGTGCCGATGGGCTCATAAGGGAATTCTACCAAATATTTCAAGAAGAATTAATACCTATTTTTCTGAAGTGGTTTCAAAAAATAGAAATGGAAGGAAAACTTCCAAACTCATTCTATAAGGCCAGCATTACCTTGATCCCCAAATCAGACAAAGACCCCAATGAAAAGAATTTCAGACCAATATCCCTGATGAAAATGGATGCAAGACTGTTGAATCACAGATCTGTACCTCCGAAACAAATCATGCAATATATCTTAAGAAAGAAAAAAGAAGAAGAAGAAGATAGCAGGAGGGGAAGAATGAAGGGGGGCAAATCGGAGGGGGAGACGAACCATGAGAGACGATGGACTCTGAAAATCAAACTGAGGGTTCTAGAGGGGACGGGGGTGGGAGGATGGGTTAGCCTGGTGATGGGTATTGAGGAGGGCACGTTCTGCATGGAGCACTGGGTGTTATGCACAAACAATGAATCATGGAACACTGTATCTAAAACTAATGATGTAATGTATGGGGATTAACATAACAATAAAAAAATTTTTTTAATTAAAAAAATAAAAAAATAATTCCTAAAAAAAATAATAAAGTGCTCAATATGATTTTTTAAAAAATCAGTTGCATTTCTATACACTAACAATGAGAGAGAAGAAAGAGAAATTAAGGAATTGATCCCATTTACAGTTGCACCAAAACCCATAAGACACCTAGGAATAAACCTAACCAAAGAGGAAAAGGATCTATACTCGAAAAACTAAAGAACACTTATGAGAGAAATTGAGGAAGACACAAAGAAATGGAAAAATATGACATGTTCACGGATTTGAAGAAGAAATATTAGTTAAAATGTCTTACGCTACCCAGAGCAAGCTACACATTCAATGCAATCTCTATCAAAACGCCATTGACATTTTTCACAGAGCTGGAGCAAATAATCCCAAAATGTGTATGGACCAGAAAAGATCCAGAATAGCCAGAGGAATGTTGAAAAAGAAAACCAAAGCTGGTGGCATCACGATTCTGGACTTCAAGCTCTATCACAAAGCTGCAATCATCAAGACAGCATGGCACTGACACAAAAACAGACAGACATCAATGGAACAGTATAGAGAACCCAGAAAGGGACCCTCAACTCTATTGTCAACTAATTTTCGACAAAGCAGGAAAGAAAATCCAAAAGAAAAAAAGTCTCTTCAACAAATGACGTTGGGATAATTGGACAGCCACACGGAGAAGAATGACACTGGACCGTTTCCTTACACCATACACAAAGATAAACTCAAAATGGACGAGAGACCTAAATGGGAGACAGGAATCCATCAAAATCTTAGAGGAGAACACAGCAACAATCTCTTAGACCTCGGCTGCAGCAACTCTTGCTAGACACATCTCCAAAGGCAGGGAAACAAAAGCAAAAATGAACTATTGGGACTTCATCAAGATAAAAAGCTTTTGCCCGGCAAAGGAAACAGTCAGCAAAACCAAAAGGCAACCTATGGGATGGAAGGAGATATTTGCAAATAACTTATCAGATAAAGGGCTCATAACCAAAATCTATAAAGAACTTATCAAACTCAGCACCCAAAAAACCAAATAATCCAGTGAAGAAATCAGCAGAAGACATGAAGAGACATTTCTCGAAAGAAGACCTACAAATGGCCAACAGACACATGAACAAATGCTCCACATCACTCAGAATCAGGGAAATCCAAATCAAAACCTCAATGAGATACCACCTCACACCAGTCAGAATGGCTAAAATTAACAAGTCAGGAAATGGCAGATGTTGGCAAGGATGCAGAGAAAGGGGAACCCTCCTACACTGTTGGTGGGAATGCAAGCTGGTGCAGCCAATCTGGAAAACAGTAGGGAGGTTCCTTAAAAAGTTAAAAATAGGGCTACCCTCTGACTCAGCAATTGCATTACTAGGTATTTACCCCAAAGATACAAAGATAGTGATCCGAAGGGGCACATACACCCCAATATTTATTGCAGCAATGCCCACAATAGCCACACTGTAGAAAGAGCCCGAATGCCCCACGACAGATGAATGGATAAAGAAGATGTGGTATATGTACACCATGGAATATTACTCAGCCATCAAAAAGGATGATTGCTTACCATTTACATCACCGGGGATGGAACTGGAGGGTATTATGCTAAGCGAAATAAGTCAATGAGAGAAAGACAATTGTCGTATGGTTTCACTCACATGTGGAATGTAAGAAACAGCACAGAGGACCATAGGGGAAGGGAGAGAAAACTGAATGGGAAGTCACAGAGAAGAAGAAAAACCATCACAGACTCTTAACTATAGGAAATAAACTGAGGGTTGCTGGAGGTGGATGGAGTGATGGGGTAAATGGGGGATGGGCATTAAGTAGGGCATGTGATGTTATGAGCACTGGGTGTTAGATGAAACTGATGAATTATTGAGCTCTACATCTGAAACTAATGTTGTACTCTATGTTGGCTAATTAAATTTAAATTAAAAAAGGAAAAAACAAAGGAAAATAATTTAAATAAATCAATTATCAATGAAAATATCAAGTATTCAGAAATCTGCCCAAAAATATGCAAAACCTCTATAGGATAGACCAATGGAAAACACTAAAAAGTTCAGAAAGACAACACACCATACATGGCTATTAATTCACATCAGAAGAGGCAGAAAGACGGAGGGTATGGAATTTAAAATACACTCACCTTTCCATGTAAAAACAAATGCAACTGGTCCCTGCCACAAAAACCCCATCGAGGTTTCCAAATTATCCAGATGTTACCTTCCCCATCTCTGGCCATTCTCGGTTTTGTTTGTTTGCTTGCTTCTTTGGTTGGTTGATCTTCTAGTTATAAAAACAGTTTCGGTCGTCAAGAAGACAGAAGCTAAAGAACAAGCTAACTGAATATCTGCCTTCTTGGTTGGTGTGCCTTGGAAAGTGAATGTGTGACGGACGAGAGCTGAAGTCACTGACAATGCCTCATCCATTCCGCCCTCAGCGAGCCCCATCATGATGGAGTTCAAGCCATCTCGGGATGTCCTCTTATCCTTGAATTGAAATAGTTCTGGAGGCTGCAAGTCGAGATCAAAGTGTGGTGTCGTCAGGGTTGGTTCCTCCTGAGGGCCGTGAGGGAGAATCTGTTCCACTGTCTCTGCCAACTTCTGGGGCTTTGGTGGCAATCTTTGGCATCTATTGGCTTGTAGAAGCATCACCCCAGTCTCTGCCTGTATCCTCACATGGCGCTCTCCCTGTCTGTGCTTCAAATCATTCTTGTTTCCAAAAGATACCTAATGATCTAGAGAAATTTTATTATATATAATATATGTATATAATAGACATGACATATTACATTAAATTGAAAAATAGGCATACAAAACAGTTGTATGATCCCAATTTTATAAAAATAACAATGTATGCATTTTTAAAAGATTAAAATGCAACAAAAACAGTGCTCCTACATGATTCTTTTACGTTTCTGTTTTCTAAATTTTTCACTGAGAGCAAATACTACTTTTACAGTATGACACGTAAACAAATGTACTAAATGAATAAAGTGTGGATAGAAATCCTTTAAGTAAGAGGCTCTGGTACGTGTGAGAGATACAAAGAGATTTCCACTTCATAACAACAACCACACAAGGAGCACTTGGTATGCACCATGTGATGCTCTAAGAGCTCTCTTTGTGTAACTCACAAAAGCCATAGGAGGCCAATACTTTTTTATGCCCATTTCACAGATGAGGAAAGAGCTGGATAGTCAGCAGATCCAGGCTGGTTCAAGGATCAAGGTAACATCATCTGTCTACTTGCTCACTTGTCTGTTGGAATTTGGTTTTTCAAACACAGGTTGCTGCCAGCACAACTACATTCATTTTGTCTGGTAATGGGGCAGAGGAAGAAACTAGTGGGTCAGTATCGTTATGTGTTAGTTTCCATGGGATCCAATAAGTACTTTGTTTCCATTTTTCACTTTTAACCTTGGAAAGCATTTTGTTTACTCCTGCCCTGCTACTGTTTCACCCTAAAAATCACAGTGGGCACAATCAAGCAGGAGTTTCAACTCCACTCCACTCTATGGCCTCCCCAGCCCTTGCGGTGAAAGGAATCAGCAGGGCGGGAGAACGAACTGGCTCAGGTCCCGGCACGGGTGGTCCCATCCCACCGTGGTCCAGCCGGGAGACCTTCTGTATTTGCTCCATCTACAAAGTGAGCTATCTGTGTAGATCTCCACCAGCTCCTTTCGGAAAGCCACAGCTGGTGGGTGGTAGAGCTGAGCTCAACCTCTAGGTCTCAACTTTAAATCAGACTAATATTTAAGGTTCTTCTTCCTTCTGTGAAGGACAAGGTCACAGTATTTCTCCTCATGTTGTCTTATAACAAGCTCTGTTCACCAGTTAGGATTTCTAAATCAGCTGTCGTTCTGTTCACTCCTTGATGTGTCACATAAAGAGCCAACTGATGGCTTGGTGTCTGTGTGCATCTGCACCATTTGGAGGAATCATGGGTTTTGGAACACTGTGCAGATCCCCAATGCAGCCACCTCTCCTCCCAGATTTCTTTATCATCTTTATTTTTTATTTTATTTTATTTTATTATGTTATGTTAGTCACCATACTTCATTAGTTTTTGATGTAGTGTTCCACGATTCATTGTTTTCATATAACACCCCGTGCTCCATGCGGTACGTGTCCTCCTTCATACCCATCACCAGGCTAACCCATCCCCCCACCCCCCTCCCCTCTAAAACCCTCAGCTTGTTTCGCAGAGTCCACGGTCTCTCACGGTTCGACTCCCCCTCCGATCTCCCCCGCTTCATTTTTCCATTCCTTCTCCTAATGTCCTCCATGCTATTCCTTATGTGCCACAAATAAGTGAAACCATGTGATAATTGACTTTCTCTGCTTGACTTATTTCACTCAGCATATTCTCCTCCAGTCCCATCCATGTTGATGCAAATGGTGGGTATTCACCCTTTCTGATGGCTGAGTAATATTCCATTGTATATATGGACCACATCTTCTTTAGCCATTCATCTGTTGAAAGGCATCTCAGCTCTTTCCACAGTTTGGCTATTGTGGACATTGCTGCTATGAACATTGGGGTGCATATGGCCCTTCTTTTCACTACATCTGTATCTTTGGGGTTAATACCCAGTAGTGCAATTGCTGGGTCATAGGGTAGCTGTATTTTTCACTTTTTGAGGAACCTCCACACTGTTTTCCAAAGTGGCTGTACCAACTCGTATTCCCACCAACAGTGTAAGAGGGTTCCCCTTTCTCCACATCCTCTCCAACATTTGTTGTTTCTTGCCTTGTCAATTCTTGCCATTCTAACTGGTGTAAGGTGGTATCTCAATGTGGTGTTGACTTGAATTTCCCTGATGGCTAATGATGTTGAACATTTTTTCATGTGTCTGTTAGCCATTCCTATGTCTTCTTTGGATATATTTCTATATAGAGTGTAGATATAGAGATACATATGGTATTTCTGTATACCAGGGACAAAGAGTTTCCAAAAGAAATTTAAATAAATTATGAATACCATTTACATCAACGTGGATGCAACTAGAGGGTATTATGCTGAATGAAATAAGTCAGTCAGAGAAAGACAATTATATGGTTTCACTCATATGTGGAATATAAGAAACAGTGCAGAGGATCATAAAAGGGAGGGAAAACTGAAAGGAAAGGAATCAGAGAGGGAGACAAACCAAGAGATGCTTAACTATAGGAAACAAACTGAGGGATCCTGGAGGGGATGTGGGGTTGGGGGTTAGATAAATGGGTGATGGGTATTAAGGAGGGCACCCGATGTGATGAGCACTGGGTTTATATGCAACTGATGATAGCTGAACTCTACATCTGAAACTAATGATGTACTATATGTTTGCTAATTGAATTAAAATTAAAAAAAATTTTAAAAGAACCTGGCTGGCCTCCCCTCCCCCGGCCCAACTGCTCTGCCCTGGTTGCCGGGCACCGTTGACCTCATGGGTGGAACTCTCCACATGGTTCTGAGTGGTCAGTTGCGGCCACAGGACTCTGGCGCTCGGAGACAGAGCTGTGGAGCCCGACGCAGCCATGGAGGGCCCCCCCTCGGCCGCCGGATCCACTTGCCAGCTGATGTTGGAGCACCTGTTGGGGGCACTGCTGATTTCTGGAAGCTGGGGACACAGCCCGAGTCTCCCCGTGTTGCCCTGGGCGGTGCTCGTATGGACTGTGCTGCTGGTTCTCCTCGTGAAGAGACGACTCACTCGAAGAAGCGCGAAGGCGCTGGGCCACAGGGCCTCTGCCCGCCACGAAGTGTGTGGAGCCCGCCGTGAGGAGAGTGGCCCAAGCACACAAGCCGAGGCCGCCCTCAGGCCGCCCGCGGTGGTGGCCAGTCCTCCCTCGTTACAAGCCCTGTGCTCGACGGCAATGAACACAGACCCGAGCAGGCTGGTGCTTAGGGACACTGTCAACTCTCTGAGGAAGGCACTGAAGAGCCAGCCTCCCGACCTGCCCCAGGTCCCTGGGGAAAAACCCATCCTCAGAACATCGGAGAAGGATGGAGAACAGCTTCTGAGGAAAAGAACGAAGGATCGGAGTGAAAACACTCCTTTTCCAGAAGGACCCGAACCGCTCAACCAAGACGTTTCGAGATGGAGGCAGAAAGGGCAGGAGAAGGAGGGGGAAGAAAGGCTGGAGCCGTCGAAGGCATGCATGGAGCCGGTCCCGAAAGATCAAGCCAGCCAGTCCCCGTCCAGGGCCGGACCCGGGCTGCAGGCCGTCCCCCCGCCTGACCTCCCTGCAGAGCACGCCGGTGCCGGGACCCGGGGAGTCCAGCCAAAGAGGGGAGCAGGAAATGGCGATCAGCCCGCCCATCGGGCAGCAGTGGATCTGAAGGGCGTCCCTGACGATGCTGGCTGCCCTCGGTCCCCTCCAAGTCCCGAAGGGGAACAGCAACACAGAGCCAGACGACTGTGCGCAGAAAGGCGAGAGATGGCGGAGCTGACACGACAAATCCACAGCCTGCAAACCCAGGAAGCCTCTTTGCAGAAGGAAACTTCACAGCTGGACAGGGAGATTCAGCCGCTGAAGCTGAAACGTCAGAACCCCCTGGATGAACAGGACCAATACATCCTGCAACTTCACCAAAAAGTGTTTCAAGCGGAAGCTCAGTGCTTGGAAATGAAGAAGAAACTGGCCAGCGCACACAGAGAAATGAACTTCGCGTGCCAGAGACGCAACCTCTACAAGAAGATGGTCCAAGACCTGGGCAAGGAGCTGGAGAGAACCACCTCCTACTATCGCAAGCTGGTCCTCTTCCATCAGGACAGAGCCACAAAGAGCTGGGTGGGAGCTGCGCCCAGAGAGAGGGAGTTCCAGGAGCTAAGGAAAGAGAATGATCGCTTGAGGCGGATGCTAGCCGGTGTGGAGTCCAGCTGCCGGCCTGTCCTGTGGGACCCTCTGGGTCCTGCTGCTCCGCCCACAGCCCACGCAGGCTGGGGAGTGTCGGGGGGTCCCCGGGGTCATCTGGCCCCCAGGGGGGAGGGAAGGCCCACCGTGAGGGCCCCGGGACCCGGAGTCGCCTGCAGGGGTGACCAGGCTCAGGGCAGCCGGGCTCTGAGCCGCCACAGCCCGGCTCAGCATCTGCGCGGAGCTCCGTGAAGAACATCTGATGGCTCTCTCTCTCTAGTGAAACGGCTACTATTTCGGAACTGACGCCACAGTGACTCTCCGCCGGATAGCGGTGTAACCCCATCGCGGACTGTGTAACTAGAGCTTCGTCCACATGGTCATGAAGACGTAGCTTCCCTGCCGGACGCTTTAGAACTCTCTGCTGTAGGTACGGTGCTCGGATTTAAATTCATGCCACTGGGACTGAAGACATCCTCTATCGTGGACATGGATTGAGACTTTCAAACAAGACCATTTCTGTGCTCTAGGACTAGGGTTACAGTTCCGCAGAAAGAACTCAGTATTTATGTGAATAAAATGTGATTGCCTTAAAAAAAGAGAGAGAGAGAAAACTTAAACAAAACAACATCTCACTCAAACTGTATGAAATAGTTAGTGTAGTCCTAAATTCAAATTTTAGTCCTAAAACTCATATTTTAGTCGTAAATTCAAATTTTAGTCCTAAATTCAAATTTTAGTCTTAAATTCAAATTTTAGTCCTAAATTCACATTTTAGTCCTAAGTTCCTATTTTAGTTCTGAATTCATATTTTAGTCCTAAATTCATAGCATTAGTTTAGTCTTAAATTTATAGATAGGAAAACTTAGGAATTTGCAACCATTTCTTCCTTGTTCTGCAATTTTTTTCTTCTTAGCCTTTGTTGTTTTGTTTAAGATACTGTTTGTTGTTTAACATTTATGAATTGTATGCAGTCAAAATACAAAGTTTTCTCCTGATACCAAGCATACACTCCCATGCACGTGGGCATGTGCACACGCACACACCCCAGGATGCAGAATCTAGACTACTGTAGTTGTTTTATGAGTACCTGAAAATGTAAAAATAGAATTGACCATTTTAAAAATTGCTTAGAGATAAATAAATTACTGAAAGGAAAAAACGTGTGTGTGCAATGTGTAAAGAGAGGACAGGCTCCTTGATCTTCTGCACAGAGAGCAGAGTGTCCGATGGACCAGGGAAGATCCCAGGCAGGAGCGCTTCTCCCACACGGTGCGGAGTTGGAGGCCGGGGGACAGTCCCCAGCTACAGCAGGGAAGAGGGCAGGACCAAGGAGGGGGCTCCCAGCCTCCAGCCACAGGGGGAGGCGGTCCCACCCCTGGGCCTGGAGGGAGGACAGGGAAGTGGCATCTGCTGAGCCCAGTGGGGGGCTGTCCCAGGAATGGGGCAAAGTGCCCCCCCTCTGCCATCCAGACCTCCATGGACTGCTGGGCAAGGAGGCAGCCCCCAGAGGGCCTGAGTGCAGGTAGGGGAGTCAGCCTCGGGCACAGGGCAGGCAGAAAAGGGTCCAGGAGCAATTTGGAGAAGGACGCGCACTCATGATTCTATTTGATCCAAAGTGTGCCTGTGTGTATTATTTGCTTTCATTCGCACCCACATATGTAGTGAGTATCTCTGCAGCTTCGAAGATGTCTTTAGCGCTGTCCTGCAGCATGGGGTGGGGCCCGAGGAGCCCCAGGGCTTCCGTCCTAGTGGGGGCAAGGCCAGGGAATCAAGAACAAGGGGACAAGGAATAGCAATCTCTGCTCTGCAGAGAATTCCAATAGGGTGATGACTACAGGGGTCAGGGGCCACAACCAGAGGGGACATTCAGGCTGAGATGAAGGTCACAGGAGGTAGTCTGGGAGGGCAGGGGGCAGAATGTTCCAGGCAGGGAGCACAGGAGTATAAAGGCCGAGGCAGGGCTGTGCTGCCGGGGCTGGGGAAACCGGGCACAGGTGACAGGGAAGGGGGCAGGCAGCAGGGCCCCTGCACAGAGCTCTCCCTCGTGCAGGGTAGAGACACCCGGGGCGGGTGTAGACCTGGAGACAGGGGCCGGTGGCTGGACACGGGTGTGATGTGTGTTCTGCACAGATCTGCGTGGCTTTGGGGACAAGGGAACGAGGGGAGGGGGAGACGGGGCTGGATTCTGGGAGGGGACTCACAGGGTCTGCATGGAGCACTGGGGGCTGGCACTGGGGTGGTCATCATGGAGATGGAGGGGGAGGACAGATCGGGGCTGTGTTGGGGCAGTTGGGGGGGTCAGAGGAGAGGCAGGAAGAAAGACTCCCACCTTCTGTAAGATCGCTGTGTGTTGTCTGGGCGTCCTCAAGGAACCCTTAGAAAAATCTCTGCGTGGGGCCCTGAGGAGAGTCAGCAAGGCATGGACCCATTGCACGCAGTGGGGAGCCCGCTTTCGGAGGAGTGCGGCGTGGAGTAGGCCTGTCCATTTGGGCTCCCGCCAGGTTTCCACCGTCCCTGAAGGCCCTCGTGAGCAGGTGGTCTCACCTCCCAGCTGCTCCCACAACAGGGACCCCAAGGGCAGCTTCGGGAGGGGCTGGAGTGCAGGGGGAGGATTTCCAAGGGGACGCACGTCCTACCTGATGGAGCCGACGCTGCTACCAGCGGGAACCACGACAAATACGACGTGTCCTCCCACAGAGTCACAGGCAGCAGGAGAGAGAGGCTCGGGGACTGGAAGTGCTCCTGAAGGTGGCATGTGCCCTCATTGCTGGGCCACCCCGCCTCTCTAACTGTCCCTGCTGCAGGCTGGGGTGGGGTGGCAGGGCAGGGGGCCTCTCCGGACGAGGAGGCCTCTGAGCTGAATACTGAGAGATGAGCAGGAGTCCCCGATGGTGCTTTCACAGTTTAAAGAGCATAGGAGTCCTTGGAGACCTTGTCACAGAACGATTCCGACTCCTCAGGTTGTGGGGCTGAAACTCAGCACGGCCTCCACGTGAGCTCTATGTTGGGACCAGACATGGAGTAGCAAGGGTCCTTAGATGACGATCGGAGAGGAGCGGGGGCAGTTGGTTGATACAGGGGATTTTCTGGCAGAAGGCACAGCACAGGCCAGACACAGGGCCGAAAACAGTCTAGTCTCAGGGAGCAAGGCGAGTTTGTGCAGTTAGCTTTCTGGAGTCCAGTGCCGATGGGCTCATAAGGGAATTCTACCAAATATTTCAAGAAGAATTAATACCTATTTTTCTGAAGTGGTTTCAAAAAATAGAAATGGAAGGAAAACTTCCAAACTCATTCTATAAGGCCAGCATTACCTTGATCCCCAAATCAGACAAAGACCCCAATGAAAAGAATTTCAGACCAATATCCCTGATGAAAATGGATGCAAGACTGTTGAATCACAGATCTGTACCTCCGAAACAAATCATGCAATATATCTTAAGAAAGAAAAAAGAAGAAGAAGAAGATAGCAGGAGGGGAAGAATGAAGGGGGGCAAATCGGAGGGGGAGACGAACCATGAGAGACGATGGACTCTGAAAATCAAACTGAGGGTTCTAGAGGGGACGGGGGTGGGAGGATGGGTTAGCCTGGTGATGGGTATTGAGGAGGGCACGTTCTGCATGGAGCACTGGGTGTTATGCACAAACAATGAATCATGGAACACTGTATCTAAAACTAATGATGTAATGTATGGGGATTAACATAACAATAAAAAAATTTTTTTAATTAAAAAAATAAAAAAATAATTCCTAAAAAAAATAATAAAGTGCTCAATATGATTTTTTAAAAAATCAGTTGCATTTCTATACACTAACAATGAGAGAGAAGAAAGAGAAATTAAGGAATTGATCCCATTTACAGTTGCACCAAAACCCATAAGACACCTAGGAATAAACCTAACCAAAGAGGAAAAGGATCTATACTCGAAAAACTAAAGAACACTTATGAGAGAAATTGAGGAAGACACAAAGAAATGGAAAAATATGACATGTTCACGGATTTGAAGAAGAAATATTAGTTAAAATGTCTTACGCTACCCAGAGCAAGCTACACATTCAATGCAATCTCTATCAAAACGCCATTGACATTTTTCACAGAGCTGGAGCAAATAATCCCAAAATGTGTATGGACCAGAAAAGATCCAGAATAGCCAGAGGAATGTTGAAAAAGAAAACCAAAGCTGGTGGCATCACGATTCTGGACTTCAAGCTCTATCACAAAGCTGCAATCATCAAGACAGCATGGCACTGACACAAAAACAGACAGACATCAATGGAACAGTATAGAGAACCCAGAAAGGGACCCTCAACTCTATTGTCAACTAATTTTCGACAAAGCAGGAAAGAAAATCCAAAAGAAAAAAAGTCTCTTCAACAAATGACGTTGGGATAATTGGACAGCCACACGGAGAAGAATGACACTGGACCGTTTCCTTACACCATACACAAAGATAAACTCAAAATGGACGAGAGACCTAAATGGGAGACAGGAATCCATCAAAATCTTAGAGGAGAACACAGCAACAATCTCTTAGACCTCGGCTGCAGCAACTCTTGCTAGACACATCTCCAAAGGCAGGGAAACAAAAGCAAAAATGAACTATTGGGACTTCATCAAGATAAAAAGCTTTTGCCCGGCAAAGGAAACAGTCAGCAAAACCAAAAGGCAACCTATGGGATGGAAGGAGATATTTGCAAATAACTTATCAGATAAAGGGCTCATAACCAAAATCTATAAAGAACTTATCAAACTCAGCACCCAAAAAACCAAATAATCCAGTGAAGAAATCAGCAGAAGACATGAAGAGACATTTCTCGAAAGAAGACCTACAAATGGCCAACAGACACATGAACAAATGCTCCACATCACTCAGAATCAGGGAAATCCAAATCAAAACCTCAATGAGATACCACCTCACACCAGTCAGAATGGCTAAAATTAACAAGTCAGGAAATGGCAGATGTTGGCAAGGATGCAGAGAAAGGGGAACCCTCCTACACTGTTGGTGGGAATGCAAGCTGGTGCAGCCAATCTGGAAAACAGTAGGGAGGTTCCTTAAAAAGTTAAAAATAGGGCTACCCTCTGACTCAGCAATTGCATTACTAGGTATTTACCCCAAAGATACAAAGATAGTGATCCGAAGGGGCACATACACCCCAATATTTATTGCAGCAATGCCCACAATAGCCAAACTGTAGAAAGAGCCCGAATGCCCCACGACAGATGAATGGATAAAGAAGATGTGGTATATGTACACCATGGAATATTACTCAGCCATCAAAAAGGATGATTGCTTACCATTTACATCACCGGGGATGGAACTGGAGGGTATTATGCTAAGCGAAATAAGTCAATGAGAGAAAGACAATTGTCGTATGGTTTCACTCACATGTGGAATGTAAGAAACAGCACAGAGGACCATAGGGGAAGGGAGAGAAAACTGAATGGGAAGTCACAGAGAAGAAGAAAAACCATCACAGACTCTTAACTATAGGAAATAAACTGAGGGTTGCTGGAGGTGGATGGAGTGATGGGGTAAATGGGGGATGGGCATTAAGTAGGGCATGTGATGTTATGAGCACTGGGTGTTAGATGAAACTGATGAATTATTGAGCTCTACATCTGAAACTAATGTTGTACTCTATGTTGGCTAATTAAATTTAAATTAAAAAAGGAAAAAACAAAGGAAAATAATTTAAATAAATCAATTATCAATGAAAATATCAAGTATTCAGAAATCTGCCCAAAAATATGCAAAACCTCTATAGGATAGACCAATGGAAAACACTAAAAAGTTCAGAAAGACAACACACCATACATGGCTATTAATTCACATCAGAAGAGGCAGAAAGACGGAGGGTATGGAATTTAAAATACACTCACCTTTCCATGTAAAAACAAATGCAACTGGTCCCTGCCACAAAAACCCCATCGAGGTTTCCAAATTATCCAGATGTTACCTTCCCCATCTCTGGCCATTCTCGGTTTGGTTTGTTTGCTTGCTTCTTTGGTTGGTTGATCTTCTAGTTATAAAAACAGTTTCGGTCGTCAAGAAGACAGAAGATAAAGAACAAGCTAACTGAATATCTGCCTTCTTGGTTGGTGTGCCTTGGAAAGTGAATGTGTGACGGACGAGAGCTGAAGTCACTGACAATGCCTCATCCATTCCGCCCTCAGCGAGCCCCATCATGATGGAGTTCAAGCCATCTCGGGATGTCCTCTTATCCTTGAATTGAAATAGTTCTGGAGGCTGCAAGTCGAGATCAAAGTGTGGTGTCGTCAGGGTTGGTTCCTCCTGAGGGCCGTGAGGGAGAATCTGTTCCACTGTCTCTGCCAACTTCTGGGGCTTTGGTGGCAATCTTTGGCATCTATTGGCTTGTAGAAGCATCACCCCAGTCTCTGCCTGTATCCTCACATGGCGCTCTCCCTGTCTGTGCTTCAAATCATTCTTGTTTCCAAAAGATACCTAATGATCTAGAGAAATTTTATTATATATAATATATGTATATAATAGACATGACATATTACATTAAATTGAAAAATAGGCATACAAAACAGTTGTATGATCCCAATTTTATAAAAATAACAATGTATGCATTTTTAAAAGATTAAAATGCAACAAAAACAGTGCTCCTACATGATTCTTTTACGTTTCTGTTTTCTAAATTTTTCACTGAGAGCAAATACTACTTTTACAGTATGACACGTAAACAAATGTACTAAATGAATAAAGTGTGGATAGAAATCCTTTAAGTAAGAGGCTCTGGTACGTGTGAGAGATACAAAGAGATTTCCACTTCATAACAACAACCACACAAGGAGCACTTGGTATGCACCATGTGATGCTCTAAGAGCTCTCTTTGTGTAACTCACAAAAGCCATAGGAGGCCAATACTTTTTTATGCCCATTTCACAGATGAGGAAAGAGCTGGATAGTCAGCAGATCCAGGCTGGTTCAAGGATCAAGGTAACATCATCTGTCTACTTGCTCACTTGTCTGTTGGAATTTGGTTTTTCAAACACAGGTTGCTGCCAGCACAACTACATTCATTTTGTTTGGTCATGGGGCAGAGGAAGAAACTAGTGGGTCAGTATCGTTATGTGTTAGTTTCCATGGGATCCAATAAGTACTTTGTTTCCATTTTTCACTTTTAACCTTGGAAAGCATTTTGTTTACTCCTGCCCTGCTACTGTTTCACCCTAAAAATCACAGTGGGCACAATCAAGCAGGAGTTTCAACTCCACTCCACTCTATGGCCTCCCCAGCCCTTGCGGTGAAAGGAATCAGCAGGGCGGGAGAACGAACTGGCTCAGGTCCCGGCACGGGTGGTCCCATCCCACCGTGGTCCAGCCGGGAGACCTTCTGTATTTGCTCCATCTACAAAGTGAGCTATCTGTGTAGATCTCCACCAGCTCCTTTCGGAAAGCCACAGCTGGTGGGTGGTAGAGCTGAGCTCAACCTCTAGGTCTCACCTTTAAATCAGACTAATATTTAAGGTTCTTCTTCCTTCTGTGAAGGACAAGGTCACAGTATTTCTCCTCATGTTGTCTTATAACAAGCTCTGTTCACCAGTTAGGATTTCTAAATCAGCTGTCGTTCTGTTCACTCCTTGATGTGTCACATAAAGAGCCAACTGATGGCTTGGTGTCTGTGTGCATCTGCACCATTTGGAGGAATCATGGGTTTTGGAACACTGTGCAGATCCCCAATGCAGCCACCTCTCCTCCCAGATTTCTTTATCATCTTTATTTTTTATTTTATTTTATTTTATTATGTTATGTTAGTCACCATACTTCATTAGTTTTTGATGTAGTGTTCCACGATTCATTGTTTTCATATAACACCCCGTGCTCCATGCGGTACGTGTCCTCCTTCATACCCATCACCAGGCTAACCCATCCCCCCACCCCCCTCCCCTCTAAAACCCTCAGCTTGTTTCGCAGAGTCCACGGTCTCTCACGGTTCGACTCCCCCTCCGATCTCCCCCGCTTCATTTTTCCATTCCTTCTCCTAATGTCCTCCATGCTATTCCTTATGTGCCACAAATAAGTGAAACCATGTGATAATTGACTTTCTCTGCTTGACTTATTTCACTCAGCATATTCTCCTCCAGTCCCATCCATGTTGATGCAAATGGTGGGTATTCACCCTTTCTGATGGCTAAGTAATATTCCATTGTATATATGGACCACATCTTCTTTAGCCATTCATCTGTTGAAAGGCATCTCAGCTCTTTCCACAGTTTGGCTATTGTGGACATTGCTGCTATGAACATTGGGGTGCATATGGCCCTTCTTTTCACTACATCTGTATCTTTGGGGTTAATACCCAGTAGTGCAATTGCTGGGTCATAGGGTAGCTGTATTTTTCACTTTTTGAGGAACCTCCACACTGTTTTCCAAAGTGGCTGTACCAACTCGTATTCCCACCAACGGTGTAAGAGGGTTCCCCTTTCTCCACATCCTCTCCAACATTTGTTGTTTCTTGCCTTGTCAATTCTTGCCATTCTAACTGGTGTAAGGTGGTATCTCAATGTGGTGTTGACTTGAATTTCCCTGATGGCTAATGATGTTGAACATTTTTTCATGTGTCTGTTAGCCATTCCTATGTCTTCTTTGGATATATTTCTATATAGAGTGTAGATATAGAGATACATATGGTATTTCTGTATACCAGGGACAAAGAGTTTCCAAAAGAAATTTAAATAAATTATGAATACCATTTACATCAACGTGGATGCAACTAGAGGGTATTATGCTGAATGAAATAAGTCAGTCAGAGAAAGACAATTATATGGTTTCACTCATATGTGGAATATAAGAAACAGTGCAGAGGATCATAAAAGGGAGGGAAAACTGAAAGGAAAGGAATCAGAGAGGGAGACAAACCAAGAGATGCTTAACTATAGGAAACAAACTGAGGGATCCTGGAGGGGATGTGGGGTTGGAGGTTAGATAAATGGGTGATGGGTATTAAGGAGGGCACCCGATGTGATGAGCACTGGGTTTATATGCAACTGATGATAGCTGAACTCTACATCTGAAACTAATGATGTACTATATGTTTGCCAATTGAATTAAAATTAAAAAAAATTTTAAAAGAACCTGGCTGGCCTCCCCTCCCCCGGCCCAACTGCTCTGCCCTGGTTGCCGGGCACCGTTGACCTCATGGGTGGAACTCTCCACATGGTTCTGAGTGGTCAGTTGCGGCCACAGGACTCTGGCGCTCGGAGACAGAGCTGTGGAGCCCGACGCAGCCATGGAGGGCCCCCCCTCGGCCGCCGGATCCACTTGCCAGCTGATGTTGGAGCACCTGTTGGGGGCACTGCTGATTTCTGGAAGCTGGGGACACAGCCCGAGTCTCCCCGTGTTGCCCTGGGCGGTGCTCGTATGGACTGTGCTGCTGGTTCTCCTCGTGAAGAGACGACTCACTCGAAGAAGCGCGAAGGCGCTGGGCCACAGGGCCTCTGCCCGCCACGAAGTGTGTGGAGCCCGCCGTGAGGAGAGTGGCCCAAGCACACAAGCCGAGGCCGCCCTCAGGCCGCCCGCGGTGGTGGCCAGTCCTCCCTCGTTACAAGCCCTGTGCTCGACGGCAATGAACACGGACCCGAGCAGGCTGGTGCTTAGGGACACTGTCAACTCTCTGAGGAAGGCACTGAAGAGCCAGCCTCCCGACCTGCCCCAGGTCCCTGGGGAAAAACCCATCCTCAGAACATCGGAGAAGGATGGAGAACAGCTTCTGAGGAAAAGAACGAAGGATCGGAGTGAAAACACTCCTTTTCCAGAAGGACCCGAACCGCTCAACCAAGACGTTTCGAGATGGAGGCAGAAAGGGCAGGAGAAGGAGGGGGAAGAAAGGCTGGAGCCGTCGAAGGCATGCATGGAGCCGGTCCCGAAAGATCAAGCCAGCCAGTCCCCGTCCAGGGCCGGACCCGGGCTGCAGGCCGTCCCCCCGCCTGACCTCCCTGCAGAGCACGCCGGTGCCGGGACCCGGGGAGTCCAGCCAAAGAGGGGAGCAGGAAATGGCGATCAGCCCGCCCATCGGGCAGCAGTGGATCTGAAGGGCGTCCCTGACGATGCTGGCTGCCCTCGGTCCCCTCCAAGTCCCGAAGGGGAACAGCAACACAGAGCCAGACGACTGTGCGCAGAAAGGCGAGAGATGGCGGAGCTGACACGACAAATCCACAGCCTGCAAACCCAGGAAGCCTCTTTGCAGAAGGAAACTTCACAGCTGGACAGGGAGATTCAGCCGCTGAAGCTGAAACGTCAGAACCCCCTGGATGAACAGGACCAATACATCCTGCAACTTCACCAAAAAGTGTTTCAAGCGGAAGCTCAGTGCTTGGAAATGAAGAAGAAACTGGCCAGCGCACACAGAGAAATGAACTTCGCGTGCCAGAGACGCAACCTCTACAAGAAGATGGTCCAAGACCTGGGCAAGGAGCTGGAGAGAACCACCTCCTACTATCGCAAGCTGGTCCTCTTCCATCAGGACAGAGCCACAAAGAGCTGGGTGGGAGCTGCGCCCAGAGAGAGGGAGTTCCAGGAGCTAAGGAAAGAGAATGATCGCTTGAGGCGGATGCTAGCCGGTGTGGAGTCCAGCTGCCGGCCTGTCCTGTGGGACCCTCTTGGTCCTGCTGCTCCGCCCACAGCCCACGCAGGCTGGGGAGTGTCGGGGGGTCCCCGGGGTCATCTGGCCCCCAGGGGGGAGGGAAGGCCCACCGTGAGGGCCCTGGGACCCGGAGTCGCCTGCAGGGGTGACCAGGCTCAGGGCAGCCGGGCTCTGAGCCGCCACAGCCCGGCTCAGCATCTGCGCGGAGCTCCGTGAAGAACATCTGATGGCTCTCTCTCTCTAGTGAAACGGCTACTATTTCGGAACTGACGCCACAGTGACTCTCCGCCGGATAGCGGTGTAACCCCATCGCGGACTGTGTAACTAGAGCTTCGTCCACATGGTCATGAAGACGTAGCTTCCCTGCCGGACGCTTTAGAACTCTCTGCTGTAGGTACGGTGCTCGGATTTAAATTCATGCCACTGGGACTGAAGACATCCTCTATCGTGGACATGGATTGAGACTTTCAAACAAGACCATTTCTGTGCTCTAGGACTAGGGTTACAGTTCCGCAGAAAGAACTCAGTATTTATGTGAATAAAATGTGATTGCCTTAAAAAAAGAGAGAGAGAGAAAACTTAAACAAAACAACATCTCACTCAAACTGTATGAAATAGTTAGTGTAGTCCTAAATTCAAATTTTAGTCCTAAAACTCATATTTTAGTCGTAAATTCAAATTTTAGTCCTAAATTCAAATTTTAGTCTTAAATTCAAATTTTAGTCCTAAATTCACATTTTAGTCCTAAGTTCATATTTTAGTTCTGAATTCATATTTTAGTCCTAAATTCATAGCATTAGTTTAGTCTTAAATTTATAGATAGGAAAACTTAGGAATTTGCAACCATTTCTTCCTTGTTCTGCAATTTTTTTCTTCTTAGCCTTTGTTGTTTTGTTTAAGATACTGTTTGTTGTTTAACATTTATGAATTGTATGCAGTGAAAATACAAAGTTTTCTCCCGATGACAAGCATACGCTCCCATGCACGTGGACCCGTGCACACGCACACACCCCAGGATGCAGAATCTAGACTACTGTAGTTGTTTTATGAGTACCTGAAAATGTAAAAATAGAATTGACCATTTTAAAAATTGCTTAGAGATAAATAAATTACTGAAAGGAAAAAACGTGTGTGTGCAATGTGTAAAGAGAGGACAGGCTCCTTGATCTTCTGCACAGAGAGCAGAGTGTCCGATGGACCAGGGAAGATCCCAGGCAGGAGCGCTTCTCCCACACGGTGCGGAGTTGGAGGCCGGGGGACAGTCCCCAGCTACAGCAGGGAAGAGGGCAGGACCAAGGAGGGGGCTCCCAGCCTCCAGCCACAGGGGAAGGCGGTCCCACCCCTGGGCCTGGAGGGAGGACAGGGAAGTGGCATCTGCTGAGCCCAGTGGGGGGCTGTCCCAGGAATGGGGCAAAGTGCCCCCCCTCTGCCATCCAGACCTCCATGGACTGCTGGGCAAGGAGGCAGCCCCCAGAGGGCCTGAGTGCAGGTAGGGGAGTCAGCCTCGGGCACAGGGCAGGCAGAAAAGGGTCCAGGAGCAATTTGGAGAAGGACGCGCACTCATGATTCTATTTGATCCGAAGTGTGCCTGTGTGTATTATTTGCTTTCATTCGCACCCACATATGTAGTGAGTATCTCTGCAGCTTCGAAGATGTCTTTAGCGCTGTCCTGCAGCATGGGGTGGGGCCCGAGGAGCCCCAGGGCTTCCGTCCTAGTGGGGGCAAGGCCAGGGAATCAAGAACAAGGGGACAAGGAATAGCAATCTCTGCTCTGCAGAGAATTCCAATAGGGTGATGACTACAGGGGTCAGGGGCCACAGCCAGAGGGGACATTCAGGCTGAGATGAAGGTCACAGGAGGTAGTCTGGGAGGGCAGGGGGCAGAATGTTCCAGGCAGGGAGCACAGGAGTATAAAGGCCGAGGCAGGGCTGTGCTGCCGGGGCTGGGGAAACCGGGCACAGGTGACAGGGAAGGGGGCAGGCAGCAGGGCCCCTGCACAGAGCTCTCCCTCGTGCAGGGTAGAGACACCCGGGGCGGGTGTAGACCTGGAGACAGGGGCTGGTGGCTGGGCACGGGTGTGATGTGTGTTCTGCACAGATCTGCGTGGCTTTGGGGACAAGGGAACGAGGGGAGGGGGAGACGGGGCTGGATTCTGGGAGAGGGCTCACGGGGTCTGCATGGAGCACTGGGGGCTGGCACTGGGGTGGTCATCATGGAGATGGAGGGGGAGGACAGATCGAGGCTGTGTTGGGGCAGTTGGGGGGGTCAGAGGAGAGGCAGGAAGAAAGACTCCCACCTTCTGTAAGATCGCTGTGTGTTGTCTGGGCGTCCTCAAGGAACCCTTAGAGAAATCTCTGCGTGGGGCCCTGAGGAGAGTCAGCAAGGCATGGACCCATTGCACGCAGTGGGGAGCCCGCTTTCTGAGGAGTGCAGCGTGGAGTAGGCCTGTACATTCGAGCTCCCGCCAGGTTTCCACCGCCCCTGAAGGCCCTCGTGAGCAGGTGGTCTCACCTCCCAGCTGCTCCCACAACAGGGACCCCAAGGGCAGCTTCGGGAGGGGCTGGAGTGCAGGGGGAGGATTTCCAAGGGGACGCACGTCCTACCTGATGGTGCCAACGCTGCTACCGGGGGGAACCACGACAAATACGACGTGTCTTCCCACAGAGTCACAGGCAGCAGGAGAGAGAGGCTCGGGGACTGGAAGTGCTCCTGAAGGTGGCATGTGCCCTCACTGCTGGGCCACTCCGGCTCTCTAACTGTCCCTGCTGCAGGCTGGGGTGGGGTGGCAGGGCAGGGGGCCTCTCCGGACGAGGAGGCCTCTGAGCTGAATACTGAGAGATGAGCAGGAGTCCCCGATGGTGCTTTCACAGTTTAAAGAGCAGAGGAGTCCTTGGAGACCTTGTCACAGAACGATTCCGACTCCTCAGGTTGTGGAGCTGAAACTCAGCACGGCCTCCACGTGAGCTCTATGTTGGGACCAGACATGGAGTAGCAAGGGTCCTTAGATGATGATCGGAGAGGAGCGGGGGCAGTTGGATGATACAGGGGATTTTCTGGCAGAAGGCACAGCACAGGCCAAACACAGGGCCGAAAACAGTCTAGTCTCAGGGAGCAAGGCGAGTTTGTGCAATTAGCTTTCTGGAGTCCAGGGCCGATGGGCTCATAAGGGAATTCTACCAAATATTTCAAGAAGAATTAATACCTATTTTTCTGAAGTGGTTTCAAAAAATAAAAATGGAAAGAAAACTTCCAAACTCATTCTATAAGGCCAGCATTACCTTGATCCCCAAATCAGACAAAGACCCCAATGAAAAGAATTTCAGACCAATATCCCTGATGAAAATGGATGCAAGACTGTTGAATCACAGATCTGTACCTCTGAAACAAATAATGCAATATATCTTAAGAAAGAAAAAAGAAGAAGAAGAAGATAGCAGGAGGGGAAGAATGAAGGGGGCAAATTGGAGGGGGAGACGAACCATGAGAGACGATGGACTCTGAAAAACAAACTGAGGGTTCTAGAGGGGAGGGGGGTGGGAGGATGGGTTAGCCTGGTGATGGGTATTGAGGAGGGCACGTTCTGCATGGAGCACTGGGTGTTATGCACAAACAATGAACCATGGAACACTGTATCTAAAACTAATGATGTAATGTATGGGGATTAACATAACAATAAAAAATTTTTAAAATTAAAAAAAATAAAAAAATAATTCCAAAAAAAAAAAAAAAGTGATCAATATGATTTTTTAAAACATCAGTTGCATTTCTATGCACTAACAATGAGACAGAAGAAAGAGAAATTAAGGAATTGATCCCATTTACAGTTGCACCGAAACCCATAAGACACCTAGGAATAAACCTAACCAAAGAGGAAAAGGATCTATACTCGAAAAACTAAAGACCACTTATGAAAGAAATTGAGGAAGACACAAAGAAATGGAACAATATTACATGTTCACGGATTTGAAGAAGAGATATTAGTTCAAATGTCTTACGCTACCCAGAGCAATCTACACATTCAATGCACTCTCTATCAAAATGCCATTGACATTTTTCACAGAGCTGGAGCAAATAATCCCAAAACTTGTATGGACCAGAAAAGATCCAGAATAGCCAGAGGAATGTTGAAAAGGAAAACCAAAGCTGGTGGCATCACGATTCTGGACTTCAAGCTCTATTACAAAGCTGCAATCATCAGGAAGCATGGTACTGACACAAAAACAGACAGACATCAATGGAACAGTATAGAGAACCCAGAAATGGACCCTCAACTCTATTGTCAACTAATTTTCGACAAAGCAGGAAAGAAAATCCAAAAGAAAAAAAGTCTCTTCAACAAATCACGTTGGGATAATTGGACAGCCACACGGAGAAGAATGACACTGGACCGTTTCCTTACACCATACACAAAGATAAACTCAAAATGGACGAGAGACCTAAATGGGAGACAGGAATCCATCAAAATCTTAGAGGAGAACACAGCAACAATCTCTTAGACCTCGGCTGCAGCAACTCTTGCTAGACACATCTCCAAAGGCAGGGAGACAAAAGCAAACATGAACTATTGGGACTTCCTCAAGATAAAAAGCTTTTGCACGGCAAAGGAAACAGTCAGCAAAACCAAAAGGCAACCTATGGGATGGAAGGAGATATTTGCAAATAACTTATCAGATAAAGGGCTAATATCCAAAATCTATGAAGAACTTATCAAACTCAGCACCCAAAAAACCAAATAATCCAGTGAAGAAATCAGCAGAAGACATGAATAGACATTTCTCGAAAGAAGACATACAAATGGCCAACAGACACATGAAAAAATGCTCCACATCACTCAGAATCAGGGAAATCCACATCAAAACCTCAATGAGATACCACCTCGCACCAGTCAGAATGGCTAAAATTAACAAGTCAGGAAATGGCAGATGTTGGCAAGGATGCAGAGAAAGGGGAACCCTCCTACACTGTTGGTGGGAAGGCAAGCTGCTGCAGCCAATCTGGAAAACAGTATGGAGGTTCCTTAAAGAGTTAAAAATAGAGCTACCCTCTGACTCAGCAATTGCATTCCTAGGTGTTTACTCCAAAGATACAAATATAGTGATCCGAAGGGGCACATACACCCCAATATTTATTGCAGCAATGCCCACAATAGCCAAACTGTAGAAAGAGCCCAAACGCTCCACGACACATGAATGGATAAAGAAGATGTGGAATATGTACACCATGGAATATCACTCAGCCATCAAAAAGGATCATAGCTTCCCATTTACATCACCGGGGATGGAACTGGAGGGTATTATGCTAAGCGCAATAATTCAATGAGAGAAAGACAATTATCGTATGGTTTCACTCATATGTGGAATATAAGAAACAGCACAGAGGACCATAGGGGAAGGGAGAGAAAACTGAATGGGAAGTCACAGAGAAGAAGAAAAACCCTCACAGACTCTTAACTATAGGAAATAAACTGAGGGTTGCTGGAGGTGGATGGAGTGATGGGGTAAATGGGGGATGGGCATTAAGTAGGGCCTGTGATGTTATGAGCACTGGGTGTTATATGAAACGGATGAATTATTGAGCTCTACATCTGAAACTAATGTTGTACTGTATGTTGGCTAATTAACTTTAAATTAAAAAAGGAAAAAACAAAGGAAAATAATTTAAATAAATCAATTATCGATGAAAATATCAAGTATTCAGAAATCTGCCCCAAAATATGCAAAACCTCTGTAGGATAGACCAATGGAAAACACTAAAAAGTTCAGAAAGACAACACACCATACATGGCTATTAATTCACATCAGAAGAGGCAGAAAAACGGAGGGTATGGAATTTCAAATACAGTCACCTTTCCATGTAAAAACAAATGCAACTGGGCCCTGCCACAAAAACCCCATCAAGGTTTCCAAATTATCCAGATGTTACCTTCCCGAACTCTGGCCATTCTTGCTTTTGTTTGTTCGCTTGCTTGTTTGGTGGGTTGATCTTCTAGTTATAAAAAACAGTTTCGGTCGTCAAGAAGACAGAAGCTAAAGAACAAGCTAACTGAATATCTGCCTTCTTGGTTGGTGTGCCTTGGAAAGTGAATGTGTGACGGACGAGAGCTGAAGTCACTGACAATGCCTCATCCATTCCGCCCTTAGCGAGCCCCATCATGATGGAGTTCAAGCCGTCTTGGGATGTTCTCTTATCCTTGAATTGAAATAGTTCTGGAGGCTGCAAGTCGAGATCAAAGTGTGGTGTCGTCAGGGTTGGTTCCTCCTGAGGGCCGTGAGGGAGAATGTGTTCCACTGTCTCTGCCAGCTTCTGGGGCTTTGGTGGCAATCTTTGGCATCTATTGGCTTGTAGAAGCATCACCCCAGTCTCTGCCTGTATCCTCACATGGCGCTCTCCCTGTCTGTGCTTCAAATCATTCTTGTTTCCAAAAGATACCTAATGATCTAGAGAAATTTTATTATATATAATATATGTATATAATATACATGACATATTACATTAAATTGAAAAATAGGCATACAAAACAGTTGTATGATGCCAATTTTATAAAAGTAACAATGCATGCATTTTTAAAAGATTAAAATGCAACAAAAACAGTGCTCATACATGATTCTTTTACATTTCTGTTTTCTAAATTTTCCACTGAGAGCAAATACAACTTTTACAGTGTGACACGTAAACAAACGTACTAAATGAATAAAGTGTGGATAGAAATCCTTTAAGTAAGAGGCTCTGGCACGTGTGAGAGATACAAAGAGATTTCCACTTCGTAACAACAACCACACAAGGAGCACTTGGTATGCACCATGTGATGCTCTAAGAGCTCTCTTTGTGTAACTCACAAAAGCCATATGAGGCCAATACTTTTTCATGCCCATTTCACAGATGAGGAAAGAGCTGGATAGTCAGCAGATCCAGGCTGGTTCAAGGATCAAGGTAACATCATCTGTCTACTTGCTCACTTGTCTGTCGGAATTTGGTTTTTCAAACACAGGTTGCTGCCAGCACAACTACATTCATTTTGTTTGGTAATGGGGCAGAGGAAGAAACTAGTGGGTCAGTATCGTTATGTGTTAGTTTCCATGGGCTCCAATAAGTACTTTGTTTCCATTTTTCACTTTTAACCTTAAAACGCATTTTGTTTACTCCTGCCCTGCTACTGTTTCACCCTCAAAATCACAGTGGGCACAATCAAGCAGGAGTTTCAACTCCACTCCAGTCTATGGCCTCCCCAGCCCTTCCGGTGAAAGGAATCAGCAGGGTGGGAGAACGAACTGGCTCAGGTCCCGGCACGGGTGGTCCCATCCCACCGTGGGCCAGCCGGGAGACCTTCTCTATTTGCTCCATCTACAAAGTGAGCTATCTGTGTAGATGTCCACCAGCTCCTTTCGGAAAGCCACAGCTGGTGGGTGGTAGAGCTGAGCTCAACCTCTAGGTCTCACCTTTAAATCACACTAATATTTAAGGTTGTTCTTCCGTCTGTGAAAGACAAGGTCACAGTATTTCTCCTCATGTTGTCTTATAACAAGCTCTGTTCACCAGTTAGGACTTCTAACTCAGCTGTCGTTCTGTTCACTCCTTGATGTGTCACATAAAGAGCCAACTGATGGCTTGGTGTCTGTGTGCATCTGCACCATTTGGAGGAATCATGGGTTTTGGAACACTGTGCAGATCCCCAATGCAGCCACCTCTCCTCCCAGATTTCTTTATCATCTTTATTTTTATTTTATTTTATTTTAATGTTATGTTAGTCACCATACTTCATTAGGTTTTGATGTAGTGTTCCTCGATTCATTGTTTTCATATAACACCCAGTGCTCCATGCAGTACGTGTCCTCCTTCATACCCATCACCAGGCTAACCCATCCCCCCACACCCCTCCCCTCTAAAACCCTCAGCTTGTTTCGCAGAGTCCACGGTCTCTCATGGTTCAACTCCCCCTCCGATCTCCCCCGCTTCATTTTTCCATTCCTTCTCCTAATGTCCTCCATGCTATTCCTTATGTGCCACAAATAAGTGAAACCATGTGATAATTGACTTTCTCTGCTTGACTTATTTCACTCAGCATATTCTCCTCCAGTCCCATCCATGTTGATGCAAATGGTGGGTATTCATCCTTTCTGATGGCTGAGTAATATTCCATTGTATATATGGACCACATCTTCTTTAGCCATTCATCTGCTGAAAGGCATCTCAGCTCTTTCCACAGTTTGGCTATTGTGGACATTGCTGCTATGAACATTGGGGTGCATATGGCCCTTCTTTTCACTACATCTGTATCTTTGGGCTTAATACCCAGTAGTGCAATTGCTGGGTCATAGGGTAGCTGTATTTTTCACTTTTGGGGGAACCTCCACACTGTTTTCCAAAGTGGCTGTACCAACTCGTATTCCCACCAACAGTGTAAGAGCGTTCCCCTTTCTCCACATCCTCTCCAACATTTGTTGTTTCTTGCCTTGTCAATTCTTGCCATTCTAACTGGTGTAAGGTGGTATCTCAATGTGCTATTGACTTGAATGTCCCTGATGGCTAATGATGTTGAACAGTTTTTCATGTGTCTGTTAGCCATTCCTATGTCTTCATTGGATATATTTCTATATAGAGTGTAGATATAGAGAGACATATGGTATTTCTGTATACCAGTGACAAAGAGTTTCAAACTGAAATTTAAATAAATTATCAATACCATTGACATCAATGTGGATGCAACTAGAGGGTATTATGCTGAATGAAATAAGTCAGTCCGAGAAAGACAATTATATGGTTCCACTCATATGTGGAATATAAGAAACAGTGCAGAGGATCCTAAAAGGGAGGGAAAACTGAAAGGAAAGGAATCAGAGAGGGAGACAAACCAAGAGATGCTTAACTATAGGAAACAAACGGAGGGATCCTGGAGGGGATGTGCGGTTGGGGCTTAGATAAATGGGTGATGGGCATTAAGGAGGGCACCCGATGTGATGAGCACTGGGTGTTATATGCAACTAATGATAGCTGAACTCTACATCTGAAACTAATGAAGTACTATGTGTTTGCTAATGGAATTAAAATTAAAAAACAATTAAAAAGAACCTGGCTGGCCTCCCCTCCCTCCGGCCCAACTGCTCCACCCCGCTTGCCGGGCACCGGCTGACCTCATAGGTGGAACTCTCCACAGGGTTCTGAGTGGTCAGTTGCGGCCACAGGACTCTGGCGCTCGGAGACAGAGCTGTGGAGCCCGACCCAGCCATGGAGGGCCCCCCCTCGGCAGCCGGATCCACTTGCCAGCTGATGTTGGAGCACCTGTTGGGGGCGCTGCTGATTTCTGGAAGCTGGGGACACAGCCCGAGTCTCCCCGTGTTGCCCTGGGCGGTGCTCGTATGGACTGTGCTGCTGGTTCTCCTCGTGAAGAGACGACTCACTCGAAGAAGCGCGAAGGCGCTGGGCCACAGGGGCTCTGCCCGCCACGAAGTGTGTGGAGCCCGCCGTGAGCAGAGTGGCCCAAGCACACAAGCCGAGGCCGCCCTCAGGCCGCCCGCGGTGGTGGCCAGTCCTCCCTCGTTACAAGCCCTGTGCTCGACGGCAATGAACACGGACCCGAGCAGGCTGGTGCTTAGGGACACTGTCAACTCTCTGAGGAAGGCACTGAAGAGCCAGCCTCCCGACCTGCCCCAGGTCCCTGGGGAAAAACCCATCCTCAGAACATCGGAGAAGGATGGAGAACAGCTTCTGAGGAAAAGAACGAAGGATCGGAGTGAAAACCCTCCTTTTCCAGAAGGACCCGAACCGCTCAACCAAGACGTTTCGAGATGGAGGCAGAAAGGGCAGGAGAAGGAGGGGGAAGAAAGGCTGGAGCCGTCGAAGGCATGCATGGAGCCGGTCCCGAAAGATCAAGCCAGCCAGTCCCCGTCCAGGGCCGGACCCGGGCTGCAGGCCGTCCCCCCGCCTGACCTCCCTGCAGAGCACGCCGGTGCCGGGACCCGGGGAGTCCAGCCAAAGAGGGGAGCAGGAAATGGCGATCAGCCCGCCCATCGGGCAGCAGTGGATCTGAAGGGCGTCCCTGACGATGCTGGCTGCCCTGGGTCCCCTCCAAGTCCCGAAGGGGAACAGCAACACAGAGCCAGACGACTGTGGGCAGAAAGGCGAGAGATGGCGGAGCTGACACGACAAATCCGCAGCCTGCAAACCCAGGAAGCCTCTTTGCAGAAGGAAACTTCACAGCTGACGCTGAAACTTCAGGACCCCCCGGATGAACAGGACCCATACATCCTGCAACTTCACCGAAAAGTGTTTCAAGCGGAAGCTCAGTGCTTGGAAATGAAGGACAAATTGGCCAGCGTGTACAGAGAAATGAACTTCACGTGCCAGATTCGCAACCTCTACAAGAAGATGGCCCAAGACCTGGGCAAGGAGCTGGAGAGAACCACCTCCTACTATCGCAAGCTGGTCCTCTTCCATCAGGGCAGAGCCACAAAGAGCTGGGTGGGAGCTGCGCCCAGAGAGAGGGAGTTCCAGGAGCTAAGGAAAAAGAATGACCGCTTGAGGCGGATGCTAGCCGGTGTGGAGTCCAGCTGCCGGCCTGTCCTGAGGGACCCTCTTGGTCCTGCTGCTCCGCCCACAGCCCACGCAGGCTGGGAAGTGTCAGGGGGTCCCCGGGGTCATCAGGCCCCCAGGGGGGATGGAAGGCCCACCGTGAGGGCCCCGGGACCTGGAGTCGCCTGCAAGGGTGACCGGGCTCAGGGCAGCTGGGCTCTGAGCCGCCACAGCCCGGCTCAGCATCTGCGCGCAGCTCCGTGAAGAACGTCTGATGGCTCTCTCTCGAGTGAAATGCCTCCTATTTCGGAACTGACGCCACAGTGACTCTCCGCAGGATAGCGGTGTAACCCCATCGCGGACTGTGTAACTAGAGCTTCGTCCACGTTGTCACGAAGACATAGCTTCCCCGCCGGACGCTTTAGAACTCTCTGCTGTAGGTATGGTGTTCGGATTGAAATTCATGCCACCGGGACTGAAGACATCCTCTATCGTGGACATGGATAGAGACTTTCAAACAAGACCATTTCTGTGCTCTAGGACTAGGGTTACAGTTCCGCCGAAATAACTCAGTATTTATGGGAATAAAATGTGATTGCCTGAAAAAGAGAGAGAGAGAGAGAGAAAAAACTTAAACAAAACATCCCACTCAAACTGTATAAAATAGTTAGCGTAGTCCTAAATTAAATTTTAGTCCTAACTCATATTTTAGTCCTAAATTCAAATTTTAGTCGTAAATCCAAACTTTAGTTCCAAATTCATATTTTAGTCCTGAATTCATAGTTTAGTCCAAAATTCATTGCATTGGTTTAGTCTTAAATGTATAGATAGGAAAACTGAGGAATTTGCAACCATTTCTTCCTTGTTCCGCCATTTTTTGTTCTTCTTAATCTTTGTTGTTCTGTTTAAAATACTGTTTGTTGTTTAACATTTATGAATTATATGCAGTCGAAATACAAAGTTTTCTCCCGATGACAAGCATACGCTCCCATGCACGTGGACCCGTGCACACGCACACACCCCAGGATGCAGAATCTAGACTACTGTAGTTGTTTTGTGAGTACCTGAAAATGTAAACCTAGAATTGAGAATTTAAAAAATTGCTTGTAGATAAATAAATTACTGAAAAGAAACAACGTGTGTGTGCAATGTGTAAAGAGAGGACAGGCTCCTTGATCTTGTGCACAGAGGACAGAGTGCCTGATGGACCAGGGAAGATCCCAGGCAGGAGCGCTTCTCCCACCCGGTGCGGAGGAGGAGGCCAGGGGACAGTCCCCAGCTGCAGCAGGGAGGAGGGCAGGACCACAGAGGGGGCTCCCAGCCTGCATCCACAGGGGCAGGCGGTGCCACCCCGGGCCTGGAGGGAAGACAGGGAAGTGGCATCTGCTGAGCCCAGTGGGGGGCTGTCCCACTGCAAAGTGCCCCCCTCTGCCACCCGGGCCTCCATGGACTGCTGGTGCAGGGCAGCGCCCAGAGGGCCTGGAGAGCAGGCAGGCGAGTAAGCCTTGGGCACAGAGCAGGCACAAAGGGGTTCGGGAGCAATTTGGAGAAGGACACGCACTCGTGACTCTATTTGATCCAAAGTGTGCCTGTGTGTGTTCTTTGCCTTCATTCCCACCCACATATGGAGTGAGTATCTCTGTCGCTTCTAAGATGTCTTTGGTGCTGTTCTGGTTGGTGGGGTGCAGTGATGTCAAAAACAACCCAGTGAGGCCTGAGGACCCCCAGAGCTTCTGTCCTAGTGAGCGGCAAGGCCAGGGAATCAAGAACAAGGGGACAAGGAGTAGCAATCTCTGCTCTGCAGAGATTTCGAATAGGGTGACGGCTACCGGGGTCAGAGGCCGCACCCAGAGGGGACGTTCAGGCTGAGATGAAGGTCACAGGAGGTAGTCTGGGAGGGCAGGGGGGCAGAATGTTCCAGGCAGGGAGCACAGGAGTATAAAGGCCGAGGCAGGGCTGTGCTGCCGGGGCTGGAGAAACAGAGCACAGGTGACAGGGAAGGGGGCAGGCAGCAGGGCCCCTGCACAGAGCTCTCCCTCGTGCAGGGTAGAGACACCCGGGGCGGGTGTAGACCTGGAGACGGGGTGGTGGCTGGGCACGGGTGTGAGGGGTGTTCTGCACAGATCTGCGTGGCTTTGGGGACAAGGGAACGAGGGGAGGGGGAGACGGGGCTGGATTCTGGGAGAGGGCTCACGGGGTCTGCATGGAGTACTGGGGGCTGGCACTGGGGTGGTCATCATGGAGATGGAGGGGGAGGACAGATCGGGGCTGTGTTGGGGCAGTTGGGGGGTCAGAGGAGAGGCAGGAAGAAAGACTCCCACCTTCTGTAAGATCGCTGTGTGTTGTCTGGGCGTCCTCAAGGAACCCTTAGAGAAATCTCTGCGTGGGGCCCTGAGGAGAGTCAGCAAGGCATGGACCCATTGCACGCAGTGGGGCGCCCGCTTTCTGAGGAGTGCGGCGTGGAGTAGGCCTGTCCATTCGGGCTCCCGCCAGGTTTCCACCGCCCCTGAAGGCCCTCGTGAGCAGGTGGTCTCACCTCCCAGCTGCTCCCACAACAGGGACCCCAAGGGCAGCCTCGGGAGGGGCTGGAGTGCAGGGGGAGGATTTCCAAGGGGACGCACGTCCTACCTGATGGTGCCAACGCTGCTACCGGGGGGAACCACGACAAATACGACGTGTCCTCCCACAGAGTCACAGGCAGCAGGAGAGAGAGGCTCGGGGACTGGAAGTGCTCCTGAAGGTGGCATGTGCCCTCATTGCTGGGCCACCCCGCCTCTCTAACTGTCCCCGCGGCAGGCTGGGGTGGGGTGGCAGGGCAGGGGGCCTCTCCGGACGAGGAGGCCTCTGAGCTGAATACTGAGAGATGAGCAGGAGTCCCCGATGGTGCTTTCACAGTTTAAAGAGCAGAGGAGTCCTTGGAGACCTTGTCACAGAACGATTCCGACTCCTCAGGTTGTGGAGCTGAAACTCAGCACGGCCTCCACGTGAGCTCTATGTTGGGACCAGACATGGAGTAGCAAGGGTCCTTAGATGACGATCGGAGAGGAGCGGGGGCAGTTGGTTGATACAGGGGATTTTCTGGCAGAAGGCACAGCACAGGCCAAACACAGGGCCGAAAACAGTCTAGCCTCAGGGAGCAAGGCGAGTTTGTGCAGTTAGCTTTCTGGAGTCCAGTGCCGATGGGCTCATAAGGGAATTCTACCAAACATTTAAAGAAGAATTAATACCTATTTTTCTGGAGTGGTTTCAAAAAATAGAAATGGAAGGAAAACTTCCAAACTCATTCTATAAGGCCAGCATTACCTTGATCCCCAAATCAGACAAAGACCCCAACGAAAAGAATTTCCGACCAATATCCCTGATGAAAATGGATGCAAGACTGTTGAATCACAGATCTGTACCTCTGAAACAAATAATGCAATATATCTTAAGAAAGAAAAAAGAAGAAGAAGAAGATAGCAGGAGGGGAAGAATGAAGGGGGGCAAATCGGAGGGGGAGACGAACCATGAGAGACGATGGACTCTGAAAAACAAACTGAGGGTTCTAGAGGGGAGGGGGGTGGCAGGATGGGTTAGCCTGGTGATGGGTATTGAGGAGGGCACGTTCTGCATGGAGCACTGGGTGTTATGCACAAACAATGAATCATGGAACACTATATCTAAAACTAATGATGTAATGTATGGGGATTAACATAACAATAAAAAATTTAAAAAATTAAAAAAAATAAAAAAATAATTCCTAAAAAAAAAAATAAAGTGATCAATATGATTTTTTAAAACATCAGTTGCATTTCTATGCACTAACAATGAGACAGAAGAAAGAGAAATTAAGGAATTGATCCTATTTACAGTTGCACCGAAACCCATAAGACACCTAGGAATAAACCTAACCAAAGAGGAAAAGGACCTATACTCGAAAAACTAAAGACCACTTATGAAAGAAATTGAGGAAGACACAAAGAAATGGAACAATATTACATGTTCACGGATTTGAAGAAGAGATATTAGTTCAAATGTCTTACGCTACCCAGAGCAATCTACACATTCAATGCACTCTCTATCAAAATGCCATTGACATTTTTCACAGAGCTGGAGCAAATAATCCCAAAATTTGTATGGACCAGAAAAGATCCAGAATAGCCAGAGGAATGTTGAACAGGAAAACCAAAGCTGGTGGCATCACGATTCTGGACTTCAAGCCCTATTACAAAGCTGCAATCATCAGGAAGCATGGTACTGACACAAAAACAGACAGACATCAATGGAACAGTATAGAGAACCCAGAAAGGGACCCTCAACTCTATTGTCAACTAATTTTCGACAAAGCAGGAAAGAAAATCCAAAAGAAAAAAAGTCTCTTCAACAAATCACGTTGGGATAATTGGACAGCCACACGGAGAAGAATGACACTGGACCGTTTCCTTACACCATACACAAAGATAAACTCAAAATGGACGAGAGACCTAAATGGGAGACAGGAATCCATCAAAATCTTAGAGGAGAACACAGCAACAATCTCTTAGACCTCGGCTGCAGCAACTCTTGCTAGACACATCTCCAAAGGCAGGGAGACAAAAGCAAACATGAACTATTGGGACTTCATCAAGATAAAAAGCTTTTGCACGGCAAAGGAAACAGTCAGCAAAACCAAAAGGCAACCTATGGGATGGAAGGAGATATTTGCAAATAACTTATCAGATAAAGGGCTAATATCCAAAATCTATGAAGAACTTATCAAACTCAGCACCCAAAAAACCAAATAATCCAGTGAAGAAATCAGCAGAAGACATGAATAGACATTTCTCGAAAGAAGACATACAAATGGCCAACAGACACATGAAAAAATGCTCCACATCACTCAGAATCAGGGAAATCCACATCAAAACCTCAATGAGATACCACCTCGCACCAGTCAGAATGGCTAAAATTAACAAGTCAGGAAATGGCAGATGTTGGCAAGGATGCAGAGAAAGGGGAACCCTCCTACACTGTTGGTGGGAAGGCAAGCTGCTGCAGCCAATCTGGAAAACAGTATGGAGGTTCCTTAAAGAGTTAAAAATAGAGCTACCCTCTGACTCAGCAATTGCATTCCTAGGTGTTTACTCCAAAGATACAAATATAGTGATCCGAAGGGGCACATACACCCCAATATTTATTGCAGCAATGCCCACAATAGCCAAACTGTAGAAAGAGCCCAAACGCTCCACGACACATGAATGGATAAAGAAGATGTGGAATATGTACACCATGGAATATCACTCAGCCATCAAAAAGGATCATAGCTTCCCATTTACATCACCGGGGATGGAACTGGAGGGTATTATGCTAAGCGCAATAATTCAATGAGAGAAAGACAATTATCGTATGGTTTCACTCATATGTGGAATATAAGAAACAGCACAGAGGACCATAGGGGAAGGGAGAGAAAACTGAATGGGAAGTCACAGAGAAGAAGAAAAACCCTCACAGACTCTTAACTATAGGAAATAAACTGAGGGTTGCTGGAGGTGGATGGAGTGATGGGGTAAATGGGGGATGGGCATTAAGTAGGGCCTGTGATGTTATGAGCACTGGGTGTTATATGAAACGGATGAATTATTGAGCTCTACATCTGAAACTAATGTTGTACTGTATGTTGGCTAATTAACTTTAAATTAAAAAAGGAAAAAACAAAGGAAAATAATTTAAATAAATCAATTATCGATGAAAATATCAAGTATTCAGAAATCTGCCCCAAAATATGCAAAACCTCTGTAGGATAGACCAATGGAAAACACTAAAAAGTTCAGAAAGACAACACACCATACATGGCTATTAATTCACATCAGAAGAGGCAGAAAAACGGAGGGTATGGAATTTCAAATACAGTCACCTTTCCATGTAAAAACAAATGCAACTGGGCCCTGCCACAAAAACCCCATCAAGGTTTCCAAATTATCCAGATGTTACCTTCCCGAACTCTGGCCATTCTTGCTTTTGTTTGTTCGCTTGCTTGTTTGGTGGGTTGATCTTCTAGTTATAAAAAACAGTTTCGGTCGTCAAGAAGACAGAAGCTAAAGAACAAGCTAACTGAATATCTGCCTTCTTGGTTGGTGTGCCTTGGAAAGTGAATGTGTGACGGACGAGAGCTGAAGTCACTGACAATGCCTCATCCATTCCGCCCTTAGCGAGCCCCATCATGATGGAGTTCAAGCCGTCTTGGGATGTTCTCTTATCCTTGAATTGAAATAGTTCTGGAGGCTGCAAGTCGAGATCAAAGTGTGGTGTCGTCAGGGTTGGTTCCTCCTGAGGGCCGTGAGGGAGAATGTGTTCCACTGTCTCTGCCAGCTTCTGGGGCTTTGGTGGCAATCTTTGGCATCTATTGGCTTGTAGAAGCATCACCCCAGTCTCTGCCTGTATCCTCACATGGCGCTCTCCCTGTCTGTGCTTCAAATCATTCTTGTTTCCAAAAGATACCTAATGATCTAGAGAAATTTTATTATATATAATATATGTATATAATATACATGACATATTACATTAAATTGAAAAATAGGCATACAAAACAGTTGTATGATGCCAATTTTATAAAAGTAACAATGCATGCATTTTTAAAAGATTAAAATGCAACAAAAACAGTGCTCATACATGATTCTTTTACATTTCTGTTTTCTAAATTTTCCACTGAGAGCAAATACAACTTTTACAGTGTGACACGTAAACAAACGTACTAAATGAATAAAGTGTGGATAGAAATCCTTTAAGTAAGAGGCTCTGGCACGTGTGAGAGATACAAAGAGATTTCCACTTCGTAACAACAACCACACAAGGAGCACTTGGTATGCACCATGTGATGCTCTAAGAGCTCTCTTTGTGTAACTCACAAAAGCCATATGAGGCCAATACTTTTTCATGCCCATTTCACAGATGAGGAAAGAGCTGGATAGTCAGCAGATCCAGGCTGGTTCAAGGATCAAGGTAACATCATCTGTCTACTTGCTCACTTGTCTGTCGGAATTTGGTTTTTCAAACACAGGTTGCTGCCAGCACAACTACATTCATTTTGTTTGGTAATGGGGCAGAGGAAGAAACTAGTGGGTCAGTATCGTTATGTGTTAGTTTCCATGGGCTCCAATAAGTACTTTGTTTCCATTTTTCACTTTTAACCTTAAAACGCATTTTGTTTACTCCTGCCCTGCTACTGTTTCACCCTCAAAATCACAGTGGGCACAATCAAGCAGGAGTTTCAACTCCACTCCAGTCTATGGCCTCCCCAGCCCTTCCGGTGAAAGGAATCAGCAGGGTGGGAGAACGAACTGGCTCTAGTCCCGGCACGGGTGGTCCCATCCCACCGTGGGCCAGCCGGGAGACCTTCTCTATTTGCTCCATCTACAAAGTGAGCTATCTGTGTAGATGTCCACCAGCTCCTTTCGGAAAGCCACAGCTGGTGGGTGGTAGAGCTGAGCTCAACCTCTAGGGTCTCACCTTTAAATCAGACTAATATTTAAGGTTGTTCTTCCGTCTGTGAAAGACAAGGTCACAGTATTTCTCCTCATGTTGTCTTATAACAAGCTCTGTTCACCAGTTAGGACTTCTAAATCAGCTGTCGTTTTGTTCACTCCTTGATGTGTCACATAAAGAGCCAACTGATGGCTTGGTGTCTGTGTGCATCTGCACCATTTGGAGGAATCATGGGTTTTGGAACACTCTGCAGATCCCCAATGCAGCCACCTCTCCTCCCAGATTTCTTTATCATCTTTATTTTTATTTTATTTTATTTTACTGTTATGTTAGTCACCATACTTCATTAGTTTTTGATGTAGTGTTCCTCGATTCATTGTTTTCATATAACACCCAGTGCTCCATGCAGTACGTGTCCTCCTTCATACCCATCACCAGGCTAACCCATCCCCCCACCCCCCTCCCCTCTAAAACCCTCAGCTTGTTTCGCAGAGTCCACGGTCTCTCATGGTTCAACTCCCCCTCCGATCTCCCCCGCTTCATTTTTCCATTCCTTCTCCTAATGTCCTCCATGCTATTCCTTATGTGCCACAAATAAGTGAAACCATGTGATAATTGACTTTCTCTGCTTGACTTATTTCACTCAGCATATTCTCCTCCAGTCCCATCCATGTTGATGCAAATGGTGGGTATTCATCCTTTCTGATGGCTGAGTAATATTCCATTGTATATATGGACCACATCTTCTTTAGCCATTCATCTGCTGAAAGGCATCTCAGCTCTTTCCACAGTTTGGCTATTGTGGACATTGCTGCTATGAACATTGGGGTGCATATGGCCCTTCTTTTCACTACATCTGTATCTTTGGGCTTAATACCCAGTAGTGCAATTGCTGGGTCATAGGGTAGCTGTATTTTTAACTTTTGGGGGAACCTCCACACTGTTTTCCAAAGTGGCTGTACCAACTCGTATTCCCACCAACAGTGTAAGAGGGTTCCCCTTTCTCCACATCCTCTCCAACATTTGTTGTTTCTTGCCTTGTCAATTCTTGCCATTCTAACTGGTGTAAGGTGCTATCTCAATGTGCTATTGACTTGAATGTCCCTGATGGCTAATGATGTTGAACATTTTTTCATGTGTCTGTTAGCCATTCCTATGTCTTCATTGGATATATTTCTATATAGAGTGTAGATATAGAGAGACATATGGTATTTCTGTATACCAGTGACAAAGAGTTTCAAACTGAAATTTAAATAAATTATCAATACCATTGACATCAATGTGGACGCAACTAGAGGGTATTATGCTGAATGAAATAAGTCAGTCAGAGAAAGACAATTATATGGTTCCACTCATATGTGGAATATAAGAAACAGTGCAGAGGATCCTAAAAGGGAGGGAAAACTGAAAGGAAAGGAATCAGAGAGGGAGACAAACCAAGAGATGCTTAACTACAGGAAACAAACGGAAGGATCCTGGAGGGGATGTGCGGTTGGGGCTTAGATAAATGGGTGATGGGCATTAAGGAGGGCACCCGATGTGATGAGCACTGGGTGTTATATGCAACTAATGATAGCTGAACTCTACATCTGAAACTAATGATGTACTATGTGTTTGCTAATGGAATTAAAATTAAAAAACAATTAAAAAGAACCTGGCTGGCCTCCCCTCCCTCCGGCCCAACTGCTCCGCCCCGCTTGCCGGGCACCGGCTGACCTCATAGGTGGAACTCTCCACAGGGTTCTGAGTGGTCAGTTGCGGCCACAGGACTCTGGCGCTCGGAGACAGAGCTGTGGAGCCCGACGCAGCCATGGAGGGCCCCCCCTCGGCCGCCGGATCCACTTGCCAGCTGATGTTGGAGCACCTGTTGGGGGCGCTGCTGATTTCTGGAAGCTGGGGACACAGCCCGAGTCTCCCCGTGTTGCCCTGGGCGGTGCTCGTATGGACTGTGCTGCTGGTTCTCCTCGTGAAGAGACGACTCACTCGAAGAAGCGCGAAGGCGCTGGGCCACAGGGGCTCTGCCCGCCACGAAGTGTGTGGAGCCCGCCGTGAGCAGAGTGGCCCAAGCACACAAGCCGAGGCCGCCCTCAGGCCGCCCGCGGTGGTGGCCAGTCCTCCCTCGTTACAAGCCCTGTGCTCGTCGGCAAAGAACGCAGACCTGAGCAGGCTGGTGCTTAGGGACACTGTCAACTCTCTGAGGAAGGCACTGAAGAGCCAGCCTCCCGACCTGCCCCAGGTCCCTGGGGAAAAACCCATCCTCAGAACATCGGAGAAGGATGGAGAACAGCTTCTGAGGAAAAGAACGAAGGATCGGAGTGAAAACCCTCCTTTTCCAGAAGGACCCGAACCGCTCAACCAAGACGTTTCGAGATGGAGGCAGAAAGGGCAGGACAAGGAGGCGGAAGAAAGGCTGGAGCCGTCGAAGGCATGCATGGAGCCGGTCCCGAAAGATCAAGCCAGCCAGTCCCCCCGCCTGACCCCCCGCCTGACCTCCCTGCAGAGCACGCCGGTGCCGGGACCCGGGGAGTCCAGCCAAAGAGGGGAGCAGGAAATGGCGATCAGCCCGCCCATCGGGCAGCAGTGGATCTGAAGGGCGTCCCTGACGATGCTGGCTGCCCTGGGTCCCCTCCAAGTCCCGAAGGGGAACAGCAACACAGAGCCAGACGACTGTGGGCAGAAAGGCGAGAGATGGCGGAGCTGACACGACAAATCCGCAGCCTGCAAACCCAGGAAGCCTCTTTGCAGAAGGAAACTTCACAGCTGACGCTGAAACTTCAGGACCCCCCGGATGAACAGGACCCATACATCCTGCAACTTCACCGAAAAGTGTTTCAAGCGGAAGCTCAGTGCTTGGAAATGAAGGACAAATTGGCCAGCGTGTACAGAGAAATGAACTTCACGTGCCAGATTCGCAACCTCTACAAGAAGATGGCCCAAGACCTGGGCAAGGAGCTGGAGAGAACCACCTCCTACTATCGCAAGCTGGTCCTCTTCCATCAGGGCAGAGCCACAAAGAGCTGGGTGGGAGCTGCGCCCAGAGAGAGGGAGTTCCAGGAGCTAAGGAAAGAGAATGACCGCTTGAGGCGGATGCTAGCCGGTGTGGAGTCCAGCTGCCGGCCTGTCCTGAGGGACCCTCTTGGTCCTGCTGCTCCGCCCACAGCCCACGCAGGCTGGGAAGTGTCAGGGGGTCCCCGGGGTCATCAGGCCCCCAGGGGGGATGGAAGGCCCACCGTGAGGGCCCCGGGACCTGGAGTCGCCTGCAAGGGTGACCGGGCTCAGGGCAGCTGGGCTCTGAGCCGCCACAGCCCGGCTCAGCATCTGCGCGCAGCTCCGTGAAGAACGTCTGATGGCTCTCTCTCGAGTGAAATGCCTCCTATTTCGGAACTGACGCCACAGTGACTCTCCGCAGGATAGCGGTGTAACCCCATCGCGGACTGTGTAACTAGAGCTTCGTCCACGTTGTCACGAAGACATAGCTTCCCCGCCGGACGCTTTAGAACTCTCTGCTGTAGGTATGGTGTTCGGATTGAAATTCATGCCACCGGGACTGAAGACATCCTCTATCGTGGACATGGATAGAGACTTTCAAACAAGACCATTTCTGTGCTCTAGGACTAGGGTTACAGTTCCGCCGAAATAACTCAGTATTTATGGGAATAAAATGTGATTGCCTGAAAAAGTGAGAGAGAGAGAGAGAAAAAACTTAAACAAAACATCCCACTCAAACTGTATAAAATAGTTAGTGTAGTCCTAAATTAAATTTTAGTCCTAACTCATATTTTAGTCCTAAATTCAAATTTTAGTCGTAAATCCAAACTTTAGTTCCAAATTCATATTTTAGTCCTGAATTCATAGTTTAGTCCAAAATTCATTGCATTGGTTTAGTCTGAAATGTATAGATAGGAAAACTGAGGAATTTGCAACCATTTCTTCCTTGTTCTGCCATTTTTTGTTCTTCTTAATCTTTGTTGTTCTGTTTAAAATACTGTTTGTTGTTTAACATTTATGAATTATATGCAGTCGAAATACAAAGTTTTCTCCCGATGACAAGCATACGCTCCCACGCACGTGGACCCGTGCACACGCACACACCCCAGGATGCAGAATCTAGACTACTGTAGTTGTTTTGTGAGTACCTGAAAATGTAAACCTAGAATTGAGAATTTAAAAAATTGCTTGTAGATAAATAAATTACTGAAAAGAAACAACGTGTGTGTGCAATGTGTAAAGAGAGGACAGGCTCCTTGATCTTGTGCACAGAGGACAGAGTGCCTGATGGACCAGGGAAGATCCCAGGCAGGAGCGCTTCTCCCACCCGGTGCGGAGGAGGAGGCCAGGGGACAGTCCCCAGCTGCAGCAGGGAGGAGGGCAGGACCAAGGAGGGGGCTCCCAGCCTGCAACCACAGGGGCAGGCGGTGCCACCCCGGGCCTGGAGGGAAGACAGGGAAGTGGCATCTGCTGAGCCCAGTGGGGGGCTGTCCCACTGCAAAGTGCCCCCCTCTGCCACCCGGGCCTCCATGGACTGCTGGTGCAGGGCAGCGCCCAGAGGGCCTGGAGAGCAGGCAGGCGAGTAAGCCTTGGGCACAGAGCAGGCACAAAGGGGTTCGGGAGCAATTTGGAGAAGGACACGCACTCGTGACTCTATTTGATCCAAAGTGTGCCTGTGTGTGTTCTTTGCCTTCATTCCCACCCACATATGGAGTGAGTATCTCTGTCGCTTCTAAGATGTCTTTGGTGCTGTTCTGGTTGGTGGGGTGCAGTGATGTCAAAAACAACCCAGTGAGGCCTGAGGACCCCCAGAGCTTCTGTCCTAGTGAGCGGCAAGGCCAGGGAATCAAGAACAAGGGGACAAGGAGTAGCAATCTCTGCTCTGCAGAGATTTCGAATAGGGTGACGGCTACCGGGGTCAGAGGCCGCACCCAGAGGGGACGTTCAGGCTGAGATGAAGGTCACAGGAGGTAGTCTGGGAGGGCAGGGGGGCAGAATGTTCCAGGCAGGGAGCACAGGAGTATAAAGGCCGAGGCAGGGCTGTGCTGCCGGGGCTGGAGAAACAGGGCACAGGTGACAGGGAAGGGGGCAGGCAGCAGGGCCCCTGCACAGAGCTCTCCCTCGTGCAGGGTAGAGACACCCGGGGCGGGTGTAGACCTGGAGACGGGGTGGTGGCTGGGCACGGGTGTGAGGGGTGTTCTGCACAGATCTGCGTGGCTTTGGGGACAAGGGAACGAGGGGAGGGGGAGACGGGGCTGGATTCTGGGAGAGGGCTCACGGGGTCTGCATGGAGCACTGGGGGCTGGCACTGGGGTGGTCATCATGGAGATGGAGGGGGAGGACAGATCGGGGCTGTGTTGGGGCAGTTGGGGGGTCAGAGGAGAGGCAGGAAGAAAGACTCCCACCTTCTGTAAGATCGCTGTGTGTTGTCTGGGCGTCCTCAAGGAACCCTTAGAGAAATCTCTGCGTGGGGCCCTGAGGAGAGTCAGCAAGGCATGGACCCATTGCACGCAGTGGGGCGCCCGCTTTCTGAGGAGTGCGGCGTGGAGTAGGCCTGTCCATTCGGGCTCCCGCCAGGTTTCCACCGCCCCTGAAGGCCCTCGTGAGCAGGTGGTCTCACCTCCCAGCTGCTCCCACAACAGGGACCCCAAGGGCAGCCTCGGGAGGGGCTGGAGTGCAGGGGGAGGATTTCCAAGGGGACGCACGTCCTACCTGATGGTGCCAACGCTGCTACCGGGGGGAACCACGACAAATACGACGTGTCCTCCCACAGAGTCACAGGCAGCAGGAGAGAGAGGCTGGGGGACTGGAAGTGCTCCTGAAGGTGGCATGTGCCCTCACTGCTGGGCCACCCCGCCTCTCTAACTGTCCCCGCGGCAGGCTGGGGTGGGGTGGCAGGGCAGGGGGCCTCTCCGGACGAGGAGGCCTCTGAGCTGAATACTGAGAGATGAGCAGGAGTCCCCGATGGTGCTTTCACAGTTTAAAGAGCATAGGAGTCCTTGGAGACCTTGTCACAGAACGATTCCGACTCCTCAGGTTGTGGAGCTGAAACTCAGCACGGCCTCCACGTGAGCTCTATGTTGGGACCAGACATGGAGTAGCAAGGGTCCTTAGATGATGATCGGAGAGGAGCGGGGGCAGTTGGTTGATACAGGGGATTTTCTGGCAGAAGGCACAGCACAGGCCAAACACAGGGCCGAAAACAGTCTAGTCTCAGGGAGCAAGGCGAGTTTGTGCAGTTAGCTTTCTGGAGTCCAGTGCCGATGGGCTCATAAGGGAATTCTACCAAACATTTAAAGAAGAATTAATACCTATTTTTCTGGAGTGGTTTCAAAAAATAGAAATGGAAGGAAAACTTCCAAACTCATTCTATAAGGCCAGCATTACCTTGATCCCCAAATCAGACAAAGACCCCAACGAAAAGAATTTCCGACCAATATCCCTGATGAAAATGGATGCAAGACTGTTGAATCACAGATCTGTACCTCTGAAACAAATAATGCAATATATCTTAAGAAAGAAAAAAGAAGAAGAAGAAGATAGCAGGAGGGGAAGAATGAAGGGGGGCAAATCGGAGGGGGAGACGAACCATGAGAGACGATGGACTCTGAAAAACAAACTGAGGGTTCTAGAGGGGAGGGGGGTGGCAGGATGGGTTAGCCTGGTGATGGGTATTGAGGAGGGCACGTTCTGCATGGAGCACTGGGTGTTATGCACAAACAATGAATCATGGAACACTATATCTAAAACTAATGATGTAATGTATGGGGATTAACATAACAATAAAAAATTTAAAAAATTTAAAAAAATAAAAAAATAATTCCTAAAAAAAAAAATAAAGTGATCAATATGATTTTTTAAAACATCAGTTGCATTTCTATGCACTAACAATGAGACAGAAGAAAGAGAAATTAAGGAATTGATCCCATTTACAGTTGCACCGAAACCCATAAGACACCTAGGAATAAACCTAACCAAAGAGGAAAAGGATCTATACTCGAAAAACTAAAGACCACTTATGAAAGAAATTGAGGAAGACACAAAGAAATGGAACAATATTACATGTTCACGGATTTGAAGAAGAGATATTAGTTCAAATGTCTTACGCTACCCAGAGCAATCTACACATTCAATGCACTCTCTATCAAAATGCCATTGACATTTTTCACAGAGCTGGAGCAAATAATCCCAAAATTTGTATGGACCAGAAAAGATCCAGAATAGCCAGAGGAATGTTGAACAGGAAAACCAAAGCTGGTGGCATCACGATTCTGGACTTCAAGCCCTATTACAAAGCTGCAATCATCAGGAAGCATGGTACTGACACAAAAACAGACAGACATCAATGGAACAGTATAGAGAACCCAGAAATGGACCGTCAACTCTATTGTCAACTAATTTTCGACAAAGCAGGAAAGAAAATCCAAAAGAAAAAAAGTCTCTTCAACAAATGACGTTGGGATAATTGGACAGCCACATGTAGAAGAATGACACTGGACCATTTCCTTACACCATACACAAAGATAAACTCAAAATGGATGAGACACCTAAATGTGAGACAGGAATCCATCAAAATCTTAGAGGAGAACACAGCAACAATCTCTTAGACCTCGGCTGCAGCAACTCTTGCTAGACACATCTCCAAAGGCAGGGAGACAAAAGCAAACATGAACTATTGGGACTTCCTCAAGATAAAAAGCTTTTGCACGGCAAAGGAAACAGTCAGCAAAACCAAAAGGCAACCTATGGGATGGAAGGAGATATTTGCAAATAACTTATCAGATAAAGGGCTAATATCCAAAATCTATGAAGAACTTATCAAACTCAGCACCCAAAAAACCAAATAATCCAGTGAAGAAATCAGCAGAAGACATGAATAGACATTTCTCGAAAGAAGACATACAAATGGCCAACAGACACATGAAAAAATGCTCCACATCACTCAGAATCAGGGAAATCCACATCAAAACCTCAATGAGATACCACCTCGCACCAGTCAGAATGGCTAAAATTAACAAGTCAGGAAATGGCAGATGTTGGCAAGGATGCAGAGAAAGGGGAACCCTCCTACACTGTTGGTGGGAAGGCAAGCTGCTGCAGCCAATCTGGAAAACAGTATGGAGGTTCCTTAAAGAGTTAAAAATAGAGCTACCCTCTGACTCAGCAATTGCATTCCTAGGTATTTACTCCAAAGATACAAATATAGTGATCCGAAGGGGCACATACACCCCAATATTTATTGCAGCAATGCCCACAATAGCCAAACTGTAGAAAGAGCCCAAACGCTCCACGACACATGAATGGATAAAGAAGATGTGGAATATGTACACCATGGAATATCACTCAGCCATCAAAAAGGATCATAGCTTCCCATTTACATCACCGGGGATGGAACTGGAGGGTATTATGCTAAGCGCAATAATTCAATGAGAGAAAGACAATTATCGTATGGTTTCACTCATATGTGGAATATAAGAAACAGCACAGAGGACCATAGGGGAAGGGAGAGAAAACTGAATGGGAAGTCACAGAGAAGAAGAAAAACCCTCACAGACTCTTAACTATAGGAAATAAACTGAGGGTTGCTGGAGGTGGATGGAGTGATGGGGTAAATGGGGGATGGGCATTAAGTAGGGCCTGTGATGTTATGAGCACTGGGTGTTATATGAAACGGATGAATTATTGAGCTCTACATCTGAAACTAATGTTGTACTGTATGTTGGCTAATTAACTTTAAATTAAAAAAGGAAAAAACAAAGGAAAATAATTTAAATAAATCAATTATCGATGAAAATATCAAGTATTCAGAAATCTGCCCCAAAATATGCAAAACCTCTGTAGGATAGACCAATGGAAAACACTAAAAAGTTCAGAAAGACAACACACCATACATGGCTATTAATTCACATCAGAAGAGGCAGAAAAACGGAGGGTATGGAATTTCAAATACAGTCACCTTTCCATGTAAAAACAAATGCAACTGGGCCCTGCCACAAAAACCCCATCAAGGTTTCCAAATTATCCAGATGTTACCTTCCCGAACTCTGGCCATTCTTGCTTTTGTTTGTTCGCTTGCTTGTTTGGTGGGTTGATCTTCTAGTTATAAAAAACAGTTTCGGTCGTCAAGAAGACAGAAGCTAAAGAACAAGCTAACTGAATATCTGCCTTCTTGGTTGGTGTGCCTTGGAAAGTGAATGTGTGACGGACGAGAGCTGAAGTCACTGACAATGCCTCATCCATTCCGCCCTTAGCGAGCCCCATCATGATGGAGTTCAAGCCGTCTTGGGATGTTCTCTTATCCTTGAATTGAAATAGTTCTGGAGGCTGCAAGTCGAGATCAAAGTGTGGTGTCGTCAGGGTTGGTTCCTCCTGAGGGCCGTGAGGGAGAATGTGTTCCACTGTCTCTGCCAGCTTCTGGGGCTTTGGTGGCAATCTTTGGCATCTATTGGCTTGTAGAAGCATCACCCCAGTCTCTGCCTGTATCCTCACATGGCGCTCTCCCTGTCTGTGCTTCAAATCATTCTTGTTTCCAAAAGATACCTAATGATCTAGAGAAATTTTATTATATATAATATATGTATATAATATACATGACATATTACATTAAATTGAAAAATAGGCATACAAAACAGTTGTATGATCCCAATTTTATAAAAATAACAATGTATGCATTTTTAAAAGATTAAAATGCAACAAAAACAGTGCTCCTACATGATTCTTTTACGTTTCTGTTTTCTAAATTTTTCACTGAGAGCAAATACTACTTTTGCAGTATGACACGTAAACAAACGTACTAAATGAATAAAGTGTGGGTAGAAATCCTTTAAGTAAGAGGCTCTGGCACGTGTGAGAGATACAAAGAGATTTCCACTTCATAACAACAACCACACAAGGAGCACTTGGTATGCACCATGTGATGCTCTAAGAGCTCTCTTTGTGTAACTCACAAAAGCCATATGAGGCCAATACTTTCTCATGCCCATTTCAGAGATGAGGAAAGAGCTGGATAGTCAGCAGATCCAGGCTGGTTCAAGGATCAAGGTAACATCATCTGTCTACTTGCTCACTTGTCTGTTGGAATTTGGTTTTTCAAACACAGGTTGCTGCCAGCACAACTACATTCATTTTGTTTGGTAATGGGGCAGAGGAAGAAACTAGTGGGTCAGTATCGTTATGTGTTAGTTTCCATGGGATCCAATAAGTACTTTGTTTGCATTTTTCACTTTTAACCTTAGAAAGCATTTTGTTTACTCCTGCCCTGCTACTGTTTCACCCTCAAAATCACAGTGGGCACAATCAAGCAGGAGTTTCAACTCCACTCCACTCTAGGCCTCCCCAGCCCTTCCGGTGAAAGGAATCAGCAGGGTGGGAGAACGAACTGGCTCAGGTCCCGGCACGGGTGGTCCCATCCCACCGTGGTCCAGCCGGGAGACCTTCTGTATTTGCTCCATCTACAAAGTGAGCTATCTGTGTAGATCTCCACCAGCTCCTTTCGGAAAGCCACAGCTGGTGGGTGGTAGAGCTGAGCTCAACCTCTAGGTCTCACCTTTAAATCAGACTAATATTTAAGGTTCTTCTTCCTTCTGTGAAGGACAAGGTCACAGTATTTCTCCTCATGTTGTCTTATAACAAGCTCTGTTCACCAGTTAGGATTTCTAAATCAGCTGTCGTTCTGTTCACTCCTTGATGTGTCACATAAAGAGCCAACTGATGGCTTGGTGTCTGTGTGCATCTGCCCCATTTGGAGGAATCATGGGTTTTGGAACACTGTGCAGATCCCCAATGCAGCCACCTCTCCTCCCAGATTTCTTTATCATCTTTATTTTTTATTTTATTTTATTTTATTATGTTATGTTAGTCACCATACTTCATTAGTTTTTGATGTAGTGTTCCACGATTCATTGTTTTCATATAACACCCCGTGCTCCATGCGGTACGTGTCCTCCTTCATACCCATCACCAGGCTAACCCATCCCCCCACCCCCCTCCCCTCTAAAACCCTCAGCTTGTTTCGCAGAGTCCACGGTCTCTCACGGTTCGACTCCCCCTCCGATCTCCCCCGCTTCATTTTTCCATTCCTTCTCCTAACGTCCTCCATGCTATTCCTTATGTGCCACAAATAAGTGAAACCATGTGATAATTGACTTTCTCTGCTTGACTTATTTCACTCAGCATATTCTCCTCCAGTCCCATCCATGTTGATGCAAATGGTGGGTATTCATCCTTTCTGATGGCTGAGTAATATTCCATTGTATATATGGACCACATCTTCTTTAGCCATTCATCTGCTGAAAGGCATCTCAGCTCTTTCCACAGTTTGGCTATTGTGGACATTGCTGCTATGAACATTGGGGTGCATATGGCCCTTCTTTTCACTACATCTGTATCTTTGGGCTTAATACCCAGTAGTGCAATTGCTGGGTCATAGGGTAGCTGTATTTTTAACTTTTGGGGGAACCTCCACACTGTTTTCCAAAGTGGCTGTACCAACTCGTATTCCCACCAACAGTGTAAGAGGGTTCCCCTTTCTCCACATCCTCTCCAACATTTGTTGTTTCTTGCCTTGTCAATTCTTGCCATTCTAACTGGTGTAAGGTGCTATCTCAATGTGCTATTGACTTGAATGTCCCTGATGGCTAATGATGTTGAACATTTTTTCATGTGTCTGTTAGCCATTCCTATGTCTTCATTGGATATATTTCTATATAGAGTGTAGATATAGAGAGACATATGGTATTTCTGTATACCAGTGACAAAGAGTTTCAAACTGAAATTTAAATAAATTATCAATACCATTGACATCAATGTGGACGCAACTAGAGGGTATTATGCTGAATGAAATAAGTCAGTCAGAGAAAGACAATTATATGGTTCCACTCATATGTGGAATATAAGAAACAGTGCAGAGGATCCTAAAAGGGAGGGAAAACTGAAAGGAAAGGAATCAGAGAGGGAGACAAACCAAGAGATGCTTAACTATAGGAAACAAACGGAGGGATCCTGGAGGGGATGTGCGGTTGGGGCTTAGATAAATGGGTGATGGGCATTAAGGAGGGCACCCGATGTGATGAGCACTGGGTTTATATGCAACTAATGATAGCTGAACTCTACATCTGAAACTAATGATGTACTATGTGTTTGCTAATGGAATTAAAATTAAAAAACAATTAAAAAGAACCTGGCTGGCCTCCCCTCCCTCCGGCCCAACTGGTCCGCCCCGCTTGCCGGGCACCGGCTGACCTCATAGGTGGAACTCTCCACAGGGTTCTGAGTGGTCAGTTGCGGACACAGGACTCTGGCGCTCGGAGACAGAGCTGTGGAGCCCGACGCAGCCATGGAGGGCCCCCCTTCGGCCGCCGGATCCACTTGCCAGCTGATGTTGGAGCACCTGTTGGGGGCGCTGCTGATTTCTGGAAGCTGGGGACACAGCCCGAGTCTCCCCGTGTTGCCCTGGGCGGTGCTCGTATGGACTGTGCTGCTGGTTCTCCTCGTGAAGAGACGACTCACTCGAAGAAGCGCGAAGGCGCTGGGCCACAGGGGCTCTGCCCGCCACGAAGTGTGTGGAGCCCGCCTTGAGCAGAGTGGCCCAAGCACACAAGCCGAGGCTGCCCTCAGGCCGCCCGCGGTGGTGGCCAGTCCTCCCTCGTTACAAGCCCTGTGCTCGTCGGCAAAGAACGCAGACCTGAGCAGGCTGGTGCTTAGGGACACTGTCAACTCTCTGAGGAAGGCACTGAAGAGCCAGCCTCCCGACCTGCCCCAGGTCCCTGGGGAAAAACCCATCCTCAGAACATCGGAGAAGGATGGAGAATAGCTTCTGAGGAAAAGAACGAAGGATCGGAGTGAAAACCCTCCTTTTCCAGAAGGACTTGAACCGCTCAACCAAGACGTTTCGAGATGGAGGCAAAAGGGCAGGAGAAGGAGGCGGAAGAAAGGCTGGAGCCGTCGAAGGCATGCATGGAGCCGGTCCCGAAAGATCAAGCCAGCCAGTCCCCGTCCAGGGCCGGACCCGGGCTGCAGGCCGTCCCCCCGCCTGACCTCCCTGCAGAGCACGCCAGTGCCGGGACCCGGGGAGTCCAGCCAAAGAGGGGAGCAGGAAATGGCGATCAGCCCGCCCATCGGGCAGCAGTGGATCTGAAGGGCGTCCCTGACGATGCTGGCTGCCCTGGGTCCCCTCCAAGTCCCGAAGGGGAACAGCAACACAGAGCCAGACGACTGTGCGCAGAAAGGCGAGAGATGGCGGAGCTGACACGACAAATCCGCAGCCTGCAAACCCAGGAAGCCTCTTGGCAGAAGGAAACTTCACAGCTGACGCTGAAACTTCAGGACCCCCTGGATGAACAGGACCCATACATCCTGCAACTTCACCGAAAAGTGTTTCAAGCGGAAGCTCAGTGCTTGGAAATGAAGGACAAATTGGCCAGCGTGTACAGAGAAATGAACTTCACGTGCCAGATTCGCAACCTCTACAAGAAGATGGCCCAAGACCTGGGCAAGGAGCTGGAGAGAACCACCTCCTACTATCGCAAGCTGGTCCTCTTCCATCAGGGCAGAGCCACAAAGAGCTGGGTGGGAGCTGCGCCCAGAGAGAGGGAGTTCCAGGAGCTAAGGAAAGAGAATGACCGCTTGAGGCGGATGCTAGCCGGTGTGGAGTCCAGCTGCCGGCCTGTCCTGAGGGACCCTCTTGGTCCTGCTGCTCCGCCCACAGCCCACGCAGGCTGGGAAGTGTCAGGGGGTCCCCGGGGTCATCGGGCCCCCAGGGGGGATGGAAGGCCCACTGTGAGGGCCCCGGGACCTGGAGTCGCCTGCAAGGGTGACCGGGCTCAGGGCAGCTGGGCTCTGAGCCGCCACAGCCCGGCTCAGCATCTGCGCGCAGCTCCGTGAAGAATGTCTGATGGCTCTCTCTCGAGTGAAATGCCTCCTATTTCGGAACTGACGCCACAGTGACTCTCTGCAGGATAGCGGCGTAACCCCATCGCGGACTGTGTAACTAGAGCTTCGTCCACATTGTCATGAAGACATAGCTTCCCCGCCGGACGCTTTAGAACTCTCTGCTGTAGGTATGGTGTTCGGATTGAAATTCATGCCACCGGGACTGAAGACATCCTCTATCGTGGACATGGATAGAGACTTTCAAACAAGACCATTTCTGTGCTCTAGGACTAGGGTTACAGTTCCGCCGAAATAACTCAGTATTTATGGGAATAAAATGTGATTGCCTGAAAAAGAGAGAGAGAGAAAAAGTTAAACAAAACATCCCACTCAAACTGTATAAAATAGTGTAGTCCTAAATTAAATTTTAGTCCTAACTCATATTTTAGTCCTAAATTCAAATTTTAGTCGTAAATCCAAACTTTAGTTCTAAATTCATATTTTAGTCCTGAATTCATAGTTTAGTCCAAAATTCATTGCATTGGTTTAGTCTTAAATGTATAGATAGGAAAACTGAGGAATTTGCAACCATTTCTTCCTTGTTCTGCCATTTTTTGTTCTTCTTAATCTTTGTTGTTCTGTTTAAAATACTGTTTGTTGTTTAACATTAATGAATTTTATGCAGTCGAAATACAAAGTTTTCTCCCGATGACAAGCATACACTCCCATGCACGTGGACGCGTGCACACGCACACACCCCAGGATGCAGAATCTAGACTACTGTAGTTGTTTTGTGAGTACCGGAAAATGTAAACCTAGAATTGAGAATTTAAAAAATTGCTTGTAGATAAATAAATTACTGAAAAGAAACAACGTGTGTGTGCAATGTGTAAAGAGAGGACAGGCTCCTTGATCTTGTGCACAGAGGACAGAGTGCCTGATGGACCAGGGAAGATCCCAGGCAGGAGCTCTTCTCCCACACGGTGCGGAGAAGCCCCTGCCACTGTCACCGGGAGGTCCTCTTCATGAGAAGAGAATTCCAGAAGGCTGCGTGGCAGCTGTGCTGACCGAGGGAAAGCTCGAGGCGCTGAGAAGTGATCGCCACGGGCACCTGCTGGCCGACATCAAGTCCACCGGCCGGCCTTTCCCAAGGGGCCCTCTTGCTCCCACTGTTCCACCGGCAGCCCAAGGAGGCCCGGAAGCGTCAGGGGGTGCCTGGGGTCCTCGGGCCCCCCAGGAAGGAGGAAGATCACACCGTGAGGGCTCCGGGATCCAGGGTCGCCTGCAGGTGAGGCTCAGCTCACACCAGCGGGGTCTCGAACATTCACGACCATCCGAACGTGTTCTGTGTCTCCACATCACCCGATCCTCTAGAATTAGATGATATAATTCTTGTATTTTGACGTAAGTAAGAGGGCCACCATGACTGGAACCACCACTGAAATCCGGCCTGGATGCAGTTACAGCAATAAAGACTGTTTCTGTTTGGCAGGAGCATTTCTGTGTGTCATTTTGAAACACATGAGCATGTGGGAAAAGTCTGTAGGAGTAATCTAACGTTTACCCGAATAAATTTTGACTCATTTTTAAAAAACACTAAAAAAAAACATAAACAACAGCACCCCATTCCAACTTCATAATATTTGTATTAGATTATCCCTAAATTCACATATTAGTTTAGGAAAGTTGACGTTTTGCAACCAATTTTTAGATTTTGGTATTTTTTTTAAACTTTGTTTTAAGATCTTGTATGTTGTTTAGATGTTTCTAGATTTTATCCAGTTAAAATTTTTTCCCTTGAGCGCACACACACACACATACACAAATGACAAAGCCGACTCAAGGCGCTCTTAGTTGGACGTCAGGAACAGAGGATAGTATAAAATAAAGCTGCAACATTTTTTTTTAAATTCAAAGACAGAAAGAAAAATCCCGCTGACACAGAAGATATCTAACTCATATAGACAGAAAAGGAGAGGTGTCTGAAATATCCGACAAGATTTCAACAAGAAACCTCTCACCCCACATGCTGCAGAGGGAGAGTGAGCTGAAGGCTGGGTCTGGAGCTGCGGGCAGGGGTGGGGGGAGGAGCGAGTCTGGGGAGACCCCCAGCCACTAGCCACGCACCCGGGAAGCTGCTCCCAGCCCTGGGCCTGGAGGCCGGAGGGGGACGCGGTGTCATCTGGGCCCGGGGGGGGGGGGGGGGGGGGGGGGGGGGTTTGTCATCCCGGAGGCAAAGCTGGGAGGGAACCCGAAGCCGGCCCCCACCCTCTCCCTCCTGCGCCCCCATTTACCGCCCAAGGAGCCACACCACAGCCGGGCCCGCGGAGTCCGTGGCCGGGGGCACAGAGCAGGCCAGAGAAGGGCCCGGCGTGGACTCGAAGCCCAGCCCACGGGAGTCTGTTCAGCGGACAGAGCCGGCCGAGTGGGGCCTGGGGGCGCCCCGAGCCCACATGCTAGCCAGGGGGCAGGTCGGGTAAGAAAAAGGAAGCGGGGGGAGGGGGGGGGGAGAGGGAGGGGAGGGAGAGGACGGGGATGAGGAGAGCTCAAGGCCAGCTTTGACGGCTCTCCGGTCGGGAGGGACCTCCTGGCCGTGGCCTCAGCCCGGCCTGACCCACGACAGAGGCTGCGGGCCAGGGGCTCTGGGGCCGAGGCCCCTCTCCTCCCCCGCGGCTGGCCCTGGAGCCCCAGCCCGGGACCGGGAGGCCGCGCTCCGGCGGCGGCGGCGGGCAGGGCAGCCAGAGGGGAAGGGAAAGCTCAGGGCTCCCCTCTTGCCTTTTTGCCGCGTGCCATCACTCCCACGTCGGGGCTGTTCCGTGGCCGGACCAGCATCCTCGCTGCTGACCCCGCCCAGCCCGGTGGGCAAGAGTCTGACTCCCGCTACCACCCCGTGCAGGCTGTGTGCCCCTGGCCAGGTCACCTAACCTCTCTGTGCCTCCGCTTCTCGAATGTAGAGTACGACTGCTCGTCAGTAGTCCCTGCCGTGCACAGGTGGCGGGAGGTCACGCCGCGACACTGGGTTCGTGCTTAGGACAGTGCCTGTGCCGAGCAGATCCCATGTGCCTGTTTGCCAGCAGCCGGGATTTTCCTCGGGACCCAGTGGAGCTCCCGGGTGGTGAGAGGAGCCATCCAAGGTGAGGCAGGTGAGTGGGGATCCAGCCGGCTGGCGGGGGTGCACGAGGGGCAGCCAGCCTGGTGAGGGCTGGTGGAGCAGAGTGTGATGGTGGTGCACGGGCTGGGTGCTCAGGGAGCTGGGGCAGGTCTGCAAGGGGTAATGGCAGCCACAGGGAAGCTGGTGTGGGCCCCCAGGTCCCCATGATTCCCCAGCTGTGGGACCTGGGCTTCTCCATTTGCCCTCCCTCAGGCCCTCAAGACTGGGGCAGGGCTGGGGTGCTGGGTGGTTCAGTAGGTTAAGCATCTGACTTTGGCTCAGGTCATGATCTCAGGGTCCTGGGATGGAGCCTCGCATTGGGCTCCCTGTTCGGTGGGGAGTCTGCTTCTCCCTCTGCCCTTCCCACTCTCCCTTCTCACTCTCTCTCTCTCAAATAAATAAATAAAATCTTTAAAAAAAATAAAAATACTTTATTGATTTAAAAAAATGCTAACCATCATCTGAGCTTTCAGTGAATCATAATCTTTTTGCTGGAGGGTCTTGCCTTGATGTCCATGGCTACTGACTGATCAAGGTGGTGGTTGCTGAAGGTTGGGGTGGTTGTGACAATTTCTTCAAATAAGACAACAATTTGGTTTGCCACATCCATTGACTCTTCCTTTCATGAGCAATTCAATTTCTCTGTAACATGATGCTCTTTGAAAGCATTCTATCCACAGAACTTCTTTCAAAGTTGGAGTCAATTCTTTCAAACCCTGCTACTGCTTTATCAACTAAGTTTATGTAATATTCTCAACCTTTTGTGGTCATTTCAACAATCTTTACAGCATATTCACCAGGAGTACTTTCCATTTCAGGAAACCACTTTCTTTGCTCATCCATAAGAAGCAACTCCTCATCTGGTCAAGTTTTATCATGAGATGGCAGCAATCCAGTCCCATCTTCAGGCTCCACTTCTAATTCTGGTTCTCTTGCTAGATCTCCCACATCTGCAGGCACTTCTTCCACTGAAGTCTTGATACCCTCAAAGTCATCCATGAGGGTGGGAATCAGCTTCTTCCAAACTTCTGTTCATGTGGATATTTTGACTTCTTCCCAAGAATCATAAATGAGTTCTTAATGGCATCTAGAATGGTGAATGTTTTTCAGAAGGTTTTCAATTTACTTTGCTCAGATCCATCAGAGGAACCACTCTCTATGGCAGCTATAGCCAAATAATAAGATTTGAAGGTCAAAATTACACCTTGAGCCATGGTCTGGAGAATGGATATTGTGTTCGCAGGCATAAAAATGACATTCATCTCATTGTCCATCTCCATCAGAGCTGTAGGGTGACCAGGTGCACTGTCAATGAACAAGTAATATTTTGAAAGGAATCTTTTCTTCCTGACCAGTAGGTCTTAACAGTGGGCTTAGAATAGTCAGTAAACCATGTTGTGGATAGATGAGCTGTCATCCAGGCTTTGTTGTTCCATTCATAGAGCACAGGGAGAGTATATATAGCATAATCCTTAAGGACCTAGGATTTTCAGAATGTAAATGAGCACTGACTTCAACTTGAAGTGACCAGCTGCATTAGCCCCTAACAAAAGAGGCAGGCTGTCGTTCGCAGCTTTGAAGCCAGGCATTGACTTCTCTCTAGCTCTGAAAGTCCTAAATAGAATCTTCTTCCAATGTAAGATGGTTTTGTTTACATTGAAAATCTGTTGTTTGGTGGAGCTACCTGGTGATCTGAGCTCGATCTTCTGGAGAACTTGCTGCAGCTTCTACATCAGCCCTTGCTGCTTCACCTTGCACTTTGATGGCATGGAGATGGCATCTTTCCTCAAACCTCATGAACCAACTTCTACTGACTTCAGACTTTCCTTTTGTAGGGTCCTCACCTCACTCAGTCTTCACAGAATTGAGGAGAGTCAGGGCCTTGCTCTGGATCAGGCTTTGGTTTCAGGGAATGTTGTAGCTGACTCCATCTTTTATCCAGACCATTCAGACTTTCTCCTTATCAGCAGTAGGACTGTTTTGCTTTATCATTTGTGTCTTCACTAAAGTAGCACTTTGAATTTCCTTCAAGGACTTTTCCTTTGTATTCGCCAGTAACTGGCACCAAAGGCCTAACTTTTGGTCTTTCTTGGCTTTTGACATGCCTTCCTCACTAACGTTAATCATTCTAGCTTTTGATTTAAGTGAGAGATATATGACTCTTCCTTTTGCTTGAAAACAGAGGCCATGGTAGGGTTATTAATTGGCCTAATTTCAACACTGTGTCTCAGTGAATAGGCCCAAGGAAAGGGAGGAAGACAGGGAACCGCTGTTAGGTGGAACAGTCAGAACACATTTATACAACTAAGTTCGTGGGTCTCGAATGAGTACAGTTCGTGACACCTCAAAACAATTACAATGGTAACACCAAAGATTACTGATCAAAGATCACCATAACAAATACAACAATAATGAAAAAATTTGAAATACTGAGATTTACCAAAATGTGACACAGAGATACGAAGTGAGCCAACACTTCTGGAAAAAATGGTGCCAATAGACTCGCTAAACACAGGGTTGCCACAAACATTCAATTTGTGAAAAATGCAATATCTGCAAAGCACAGTAAAGTGAAGCACACTAAAATGAGGCATGCCTGTAAAGAAGGGTACCTAGACAAAGAAGAATAAAGCTAGAGACCTCATGCTCCCTTATTTCAAACTCTATTACAAAGCTATAGTAATCAAAACAAAATGAAAAGGCCAGCTATTAGATGGGAGAAAATATTTGCAAATATTTTATGTGTTTGATAAGAAGTTAATCTCCAAAATACATAAAGAACTCATACAACTCAGGAGCTAAAAAACAAGCAATCCAATTTTTAAATGGGCAGATCTAAGTAGATATTTTTCCAAAGAAGACATACAGATGGCCAACAGATACATGAAAATGTGCTCAAGATCACTCATCATCAGTGAAATGCAAATCAAAATCACAATGAGATATCACCTCACACCTGTCAGAATGACTATTATCAAAATAAGAAATAACAAATGTTGGCAAAGATGTGGGAAAAGGGGAACCCTCGTGCATTGTTGCTGGGAATGTAAATTGGTGCAGCCACTAAGGAAATAGTACGGAGGTTCCTCAAAAACTTAAAAATAGAACTACCTTACGATCCAGTAATTCCACTTCTTGGGTATTTATCCAAAGAAAATGAAAACACTAACACAAAAAGATATCTGCACCACCATGTTCATTGCAGCATTATTTACAGTAGCCAAGATATGGAAACAACTTGTGTCCATCGATGGATGAATGGATAAAGAAGCCATGATATATATGCGCAATAGAATACCATTGAGCCATAGAAAAGAATAAAATCTTGCTATTTGCAGTGACATGGATGGACCTTGAAGGTCTTAAGCTAAGTGAAATAAATCAGAGAAAGACAAATATCATATGATCTCCCACTTAAATGTGGGATCTAAAAAAGCAAAACCAAAACTGATCTCATAGATAGAACAAATTGGTAGTTGACTGAGGTGGGGAGTAGGGTAGATGAAATTGGTAAAGGGGATCAAAAGGTACAAACTTCTAATTATAAAATAAATAAGTCATAGGGATGTAATGTACAGCATGGTGACTAGAGTTAATACTCTATTGCACATTTTAAAATTTGTAAGAGTAAATCTTAAAAATTCTCATCATAAGAAAAAAAATTTTGTTTGTCTGGTCACGGGTATTAACTACACTTATTGTGGAGATCATTTTGCAATATATACAAATATTCAATCATTATGTTGTACACCTGAAACTAATATAACATTATATGTCAATTATACATCAATTTTAAAAAATGGGTATCTATATTATATCACACTCAAAATTAATTATAAATATATTAAAAACTCAAATGTGGAAAGCAAAACTTTAAAATGTTCAGAAGAAAATGTTAAACATCCTTATAACTTCAGATGGGGAAAGGCTCTGGAGCCAGGCTGTCTGAGATCCAATCTGAGCTCCAGGATTCGCCAGTGGTAAAGAACCTGGACAAGTTACTCCCTGTTCTCTAGTTTCCACATCGGAAAAATCAGAAGAATAATAGAAGAATTTGATGAAATCTCTTTCAGAAGTCTCCCCAATTTTGTTTGTAGGTCGTAGCTGCAAAGAAGGAATCCAAATCAATCCAGTGGACAAGATGGATAACTTTGCCACATTTGGTTATAATCCCATGTGTCTCAACTCCCCGCCCCCCCCCCCGGAAAGTTAAAAAAGTTAAAAACTGATCTAATGCAGAATGTTCCACCATGAACATCAGCCACCAGGGCTGATCCTGACTTCAAAAGACAGCAGCAGCAAAGGGGGCTATAACCTTAGCAGTCACCATCTCGCCAAATATAGCCAATAAAACTTAAATCACATGAAGTTCAGTTCAAAATAAATATGTTTCTAATCTAAGTGTGTTTTCATAGATCCTCACTGATGCTGACATTCTTGGCTTGGGAGGCCGCTTGGAGTTTTCTCTCTAAAGAAGGCAGGCCCCTGAACAGAGTTGAGGAGGCGGGTGGCCATAGAACTGTATGAACCAAGCTGCCAGAGAGATTTAACTACTTTTGACAATCCTCTATAAAAGAGATAGTAGAGAACAAGAGTAGGAAGTTCAGATCATCTGTGTACAAACACAGCATTTTTTTAAAAAGAGTAATAACAGAACCTACCTCAAAGGGTTGTTGAGAGGATTACCTGAGTAATGTGCATAAAGCGTTTAAAACCACCTGACACTTCTTAAGTGCTTTATAGGTTTTTGTTGTTGTTATTTGTTGCTGTTGTAGAAATAGCTACACCTTGTTACAAGAGACAAATGCTCTCAATTTGGCAAATCTATGCCTAACAAAGTCCAGAAATTTTAGTAATGAAGGGAAGGAAAGGCTAATCAATCCTGGAGGGTAACAAGGGAGAAAAAATAACAGAAAAACATAATAATGAAAGGCCAAGAGTTCACAATCTACTCATCAAAAACCAAACAAATGTAAATGAGTCGAATTGCTCTATCAATCATTTCATTTAATCATTTCATCTGTGTACATCCCCCCCCCACCACCAAACTGCCTCCACAAACATAAGCTGCATGGGACGTGTTTTGCCTTCTTTCTCTCTGCCACACTTCCACATTCTGAAATGTGTGTGCATCGCGGGTGTCCAATAAAAATCAGTTGATCAAGAGACAGAATCTGCAACCTTGATGCTGCAAATACGGCCCAGATGATGTGTTCTTTCTCTGTTTGGAGGCACATTGTCTGGTAAGATGCCACAGAAAACAGAAACAGTGAAACAGAGATTCCTTAGAGGTCCAGCAGACTTTGCAATAAGACTTTCTTTTATGCTCATCTTTTACAAGTCTTTATGACTTCTTAGTTTTTAAAAAGGAGTTCTCTAATTCCATAGTACTTTAAGTCATGTTTTTCAAACACTGACAAACTGCAACGCGCATGGTCACGGTTCACTTGCTAAAACCAGTAACATTACATTTTATGTTTTTGACACAGTAAGGGTATGGCTTTTCTCTGCTAATTTTACCACGATACCATCCTTTTCACTAGAAAATTTATTACTGCCATTCTAACTGTAGCAGCCCGTTGAACACATTTGCAGCATTGCCTTGCTTTTACAAGGTGGTATTTAAAATACTGCAGAATGGATTTTTTAAAAAATCCTGTGAATCCTGACCCTAAATTTCATTTCTGACTAACCAACCAGCAACACTGCCTTGTCGTCTAAAGTTTGTAGGATTCCAGGAGTTTGTAAAAACATTATTTTGGACAAGTCACACAAGTGGGAGTTTAATTTTTTTAAATTTTTTTATAGAAGGAGTTTAATGATCTGCAATGTTCTGGGTTTGCTATTTCTTCCCCAATAAACTTTAAGGATTTATAACAGACAACCAAATCACAGATTTGAAGGCTACAAGTTAGGGGAATCAGTCAGAATTAGGACAAGGTTGAATAAGGAGGGCAGATGGCCTTTCTTGCCACTCTCTTGACTAGTTGCGCTTCCCTCCTACCAAGATGAGAAGCTGGATCTTGTTTCTGCTTTCCCCCTATCAGTGTCTGGGTTATAAATAAATTAATCTCGGGGTACCTGGGTGGCTCAGTCGGTAAGCGTCTGCCTTCGGCTCAGGTCATGATCCCAGGGTCCTGGGATGGAGCCCTGCGTCTGGCTCCCTGCTCAGCAGGGAGTCCACTTCTCCCTCTCCCAGTCCCCCTGCTTGTGTTCCCTCTCTTGCTGTGTCTCTCTCTGTCAAATAAATAAATAAAATCTTTTAAAAATTAATTAATTAATCTCTTATCGCTTCACGGATAATGCCTCTAACAGACATTATTTTTTTGTCAATAGTTTGAAATTTCTAGTAGTGATAGGAGAAAGGGACTGTGAGCAACCTCCCTAAAGTAACAGTCTCTCGAGGTATTAGTCAAGTACCGGGACAGCTGGGTTTAAGGTCTCGGTCTATGAGAATCAAGTGTCACCAGTAGATGGAGTACTTGGCCAGAAATTCACTGGGGGGGGGGGGGGGAGGTGTACGTTGGGGGGCGGAGGTTGGAGATGGAGAAGGTTGCCAGCTTAGCTGTTAAGTGGTCCAAGCAGGTCAGGGGATGCTCATGGTCTGGATAGTTTAGCAGATACCAGGAAGTGGGTATTTAACTAGATGAGACACAAGACTAACTGGAAATGTGGGACATAGTGAAGGATGGCACCACTAAGCTGAGGCAGCCCTCCATAGTGAGTTCCATAGGCACCCTCTCTTAGGCAATGGAGCCCCAATCTTTATTGCACATCCTCATAGCCTCTGGGCCAGGGCCCTCTCCATCTGGCTGGCTGATACCCCAGAACACACAACGGTGTGGAACTGTGGATTCCAGCCACCTGTCCTTCAGCAGGCAGCCAGCAAATGCCCAGCTCAGCTAAACACACAGGTTTGGTGGGGATTCAGGAAGTGAAGGCCAATGAGTCCTCTAATCACTGGTTCTCCATCTGGTACATAAATCTATGCATTCTGTTATACTGGTTGTTTAAATACCAGGGCCAGTTTGTCTCCCAAATATCCTAAGAGGCCCCTCCCTCTTGGATATGCGTTTTGCAAGCTGGGTTCTTTGCACAAAAGTTAACAAGTTGTCCCCTTCCTTCTCCCTTCTTTCCCCTGCCTCACATTAGTTGTACCCCACCCCACCAGCTTTAATGCACCAGTCCCCTAAGACTTTGGGTAACATGAGCCCATTCCTCAGAGCATGATCAGGTCCAAGTTCACTGAAAAAAAATTGTTTCTGGTGCCTCAACGTTAGATTAGACCCTGAATGATGATGACCTTCTAAATGGCCAGTCACCCACTTCTGTGGCATCTCTAAAGTATGTCTCTATATCCACAGCATAAAGGATGCCATTCCATTTTTATATTCCAATTCTGAGTCTGCTTCCAGTAAGAGGAGGTGATAATGGCTTGGACGAATGAGCCTCTGCAGTTGGTCCTGACAAAAATTGAACAATCGTGCTTGGAGGCTGCTTACTGTCCATTTGTGAATATGCTGTTCCCTGGTTATATTGCTTTGAAGAAATTAACTTCCAAGGTAAGCTGTAACATGAATATACCCAGAATTTAAAAATATGACAAGTAAGTTTTAAGAGAATGAAGGTTGACAAAATAATTTTTGTGGACAAATCATTGAAAGGAAAGTCAAGTCTTTTTAAATTTGTCCAGTGGCTCAAGAAATTTTTGATGCGAAGTGCAGTGGCAAAATTGTGACCCTACTGTGTTTGCTAAGCAAGGTCAAGGTCTGTCAGGAGCACCTTCCCTTGTTGCTACAGTCCTGAAAAAACCAACCATGCAGCTCCTCAGGGGTCCATTTAGAATCAAAGAACTCTTAATACAGGTTCTGGCTTGGAGGGAAAGAATCTTGGCTTACATAATGGAAACGACAAAGCAGCCAAATCAATGTAACAGGTCAGTGTGTTGAAACCACTGACAAGTTGGAAAAGCAAAGGAGTTCTACTTTGAAAAACTAAAGAATGTTGAATTGATTTGCCAGGAGAATGAGGAAGAAGATTGCCCTGTATTGGGAGTATGGCATCTCGCTTCGGGAGGAACTAAGATAGCAACGTAGTAGGAGGACCCTAGGCTCGTCTCATCCCTCGAACACAACTGAACAGCTATCAAATCTCTCTCAAAACCCCAAAAATCAACCTGAAGACTGACAGAACAAACTTCACAACAAAAGGGAAGGAGTATGGCGTTTCTGTACCACAGATGAAGCTTTGTAATTCCTAATGGAGGGGACCCATGGGAAGAACCAGCACAGTTTTAACAGCCTGGGCCAGCAAAGCAGTAACAATTGAATTATTCACTCCGAATCCTGTGCTTAATTGCAAAATGCTCTGTGTTATTCTTAGAAGACACGCTGGTTTGTTTCCCTAAGCAAAATGCACACTTAAAGTGCCCTTTGAAGAAATTTCATTTCTTCTCTAATTAAAGTTTGAGTTGGGATCATTATTCCTTACCTACAGTATTAACATCTAGTGGGTTCACCTTGGAAATGAAGAGGCTCATCTTGGGAGCTCACCAGGGGGTTGCTGGTAAACTGATTTCTGGACAAGGTGTGTTACAGAGGACACTGAGGTGAAGACTCCATAAAGAAATATAAGGACTTGATTCACTGAATTGAAGTAAGTTTCTGTGAAATATGATTACAGAACAATTTAATGAGTGTTACCATAGGTGATAAGGGGGAAAAAAGGAAAGAAATCCAGAAAGAATTTTTCAGTTCTTACTTTATTTGATCTCCCTGCCCTGTGGGAACAGTATATACTCCTATCTCATTCAAGAAAGGATTGAGGATAAGATTCATATTTTTGGAATGTAGTAAGTTGATACTTTCCTTGCTGACTTCAGTTCTTCTTTTAACAGTTTTATTGATATAACTCATCTATTTTTAATACATCCATGGAACTGTACAACGAGCCCCACTATCAAGTCTAAAACTTTTTTATCACTCCCAAAAGGAATCCACACCCATTAGCAATCACCCCAGTTTCACTCAAGCCCCAGCCCTATGCAATCACTAATCTACTTTGCATCTGTAAGGATTTGCCAGTTCTGGACAGTTAATATCAGGGGAATCATACCATATGCAGTACTTTCAGACTGCCTTCTTGCACTTACATGTTTTCAAAGTCTATCCATGTTGCAGCATGTACTGGTACCTCATTCCTTTTTATTGCCAGATAATATTCTACTGCATGAATATACCATATTTCACTTATCCATCACTGATGGCCATAGGTAGTCTTCCCTTCTTGGGTATTATGAATAATGCTGCTACGAACACTCGTGTACAAGTTTTTGTGTGAACACGTTTTCATTTCTCTCGGATATATATCTAGCAGTGTTGTTATGTCATACAATAGCTCTGCATTTCACATTTCAAGGAACAGCCAGAATCTTTCCCAAAGTGGCTGCACCATCAATACTTCTTATCTTAGAAGTTTTTCAGTGTTCAGAGATTTAACCACTATTCAAGTAATTTTCCTATTTTTCTATGGCTTTATTTTTTAAATCCATTAATCTCATATAGACTTCATCCAATTTGTAGTGACAATCTATATTTGGATTTTCCTCTAAATTTTCAGCCAGTGATTCCAGAATTATTGCTATGTAATCTTTAATTTCCTCATTGATACTTATTTTCTTCTTTTATATGTCACATTTTTATATTTAATAAACTATAATTCTGCATTGTTTATGATGTTCCATTGATCCATCTGTATATGTCCAAGTTAGTACCACACCATTTTTAGAACTCTAACTTTGTTTTAATAACTCATAAGGCTAATCTCTCCTTATTGGTCTTCCTTATTGGAATATTTTTTATTATCTCAGTCGAATCTTCAGAATACTTGCACTGACTCTTTTGGAGAAAAATGCATTGGGGATTTTTATCATTATCGCATTATCTTTATAAATTAGTTTGAGATGAGTTATTATTTTTAGAATATTTCATTCTTTTACCTTGAAATATGTTATTTCTACAGAAGAAATTTCAAAACAAGACTTACAGTATTTGGTGACTTGTTTACTGTATGGACCAAAGGAGAAAGAAGAATCAAAAATGCTTCTGGGGTTTGGGGTCTGAGGGACTAAAAGGAGATTAGTATGAGACAACAGAGTATTGCTAAGGACTATAAAAAAGAAGAGGGAAGATTTTTTTTTTTCAATGCTACTTTGGAGGACAGAAAAGCAGTCAATGTCTCAAAATAACCAGGAGTCAGATTCAACCACATATCACAAACCACTTTACACAAAAGAGCTCTCCAGAAATGAAAAAAGATGCCATATAAAGAGAGGTAAGACCTTCATTTCTGGAGGCATTCTGGCTGAGGATGGATTGCCAAGTATTAAGAAGATGGCCCTCCTGTGTTGAGTTGAGTTACGCTGTGTTGAGTTTGTTCTCCAAGTGGGGGTAACCTTAGGATAATTGAAACAAGTGATTGGAATTCATAAAGAAGAAATGTAAAAGAAGATCAGGAACAAGGAATGAGCTTTAGGTAGTGCTGAAACGAAAGAGAAAGAAGAGCCATAGGGAGAGAAAGAGATGATGCAATTAATAAGAAAACACCAGGGAAAAATCACAGAATCATGGATGACAACAAAAGACCAAGGAAGGGTTGGCCAATAGTCAAGAATCACACAGAGCATTAAGTAGATTAAGGCCTAGAAGGAGTACTTTATAAAACTATTTAAGGGTCTCAAGACATCACTTTTGTGTTTCAGGTATTCTATTTTATGGAGATAATTATATACAAGAGAGGTCCTCAAAAAGTGAGGTTTTTGAAACTCTCAGGATACATCCCTTAAAACTATCAAGATTTTACTTATGGGAGGAGGTGAGGATATCATTATAGAAGAAAACCCTCTCAGGAAAGGGGAAGGGCTCATTTTTAGCTCAGAGGAGGAAGGATATTTTAGAATCTGGAAAGAAGAACAAAGATGAGAAAACGCAGACCAGTGCCTGGCTCCTGTCAAGAAAATAAGATGCAAGGACCCCTTACAAGAATGAGGATACTGTGGTCAGAATGAGTATTTGGTACAAATAGAGAAGAGTCATTAAAGAAAGCCATTGGGCCAGAGTAGATAGGAAGGATGGCTGGATAGGGGCAGGGGTCCATTTGAAGTGAGCATTATGAACTTCTGACTCTTTGCATTTTCTCCACTAGTACCTGTGCCCTGCGTAAGAGCAGGAGCTGAGAAGGCGGACTGTGGGGGCAATCCAGGGCTAGGCTGGTAGGGCGCGTGTGGTGAGGGCTGGGTGGGGGGAGTCATCGGCGTGGTGGCGAGGGCCGCATGGAAGCAGCTGATCACAGAGTCAAGAGTGGGTGGAACAGATGAAGTGAAGCCTACACAGACGTTTCCATACGGTTAAAGCAGAGCAGGAGTGGGGAAGAGAAAGAACACAAAGGCAAGAGTGGCAACTTGAAGGCAGAACAGAGCCACATGCTGATGATAAGGTCTAGAGCATAATCAGAGCTACAGGTGAGGAGAGGAGCCTTGGTATCCTGCAGTGAACTGAGGAATGTTCAGGTTGACACAGAAGGAGCTGGGATGGAAAGGGAGGACCTGAGATGCATCCTGAAGTTGGCCAGGATGGTGTAAACGCTAATAGAAGATACTGGTAATGATTTGGAGGCGGTTAGCGAGTGGTAATAGTGACTTCGGATGATAATACCTGGAGAAAGGCTATTGGAAAGAGTGGTGTTTGAGGCTTTGCTTTAAAAGTTTAGGGAACCGACATGTTAATTAACAACCAAAGCAGTTGCTAAAGTTTGAAGACAAAGCAAGATTTGTCTTAAAGCAGACTTATAACTGGCATTATTTCTGCAGGATAAGGTGGAGAGGTGTGTAGAATTTCATTCTTACTTAGTGCCCTGAGTATTATTTGAATGTGCTATTGGGAGCCTGCATTGCTCTTGTGAGAAAAGGAAAGAAAGGAAAGAAAGAAGAAAGAAAAGAAAGAAAGAAAGAAAGAAAGAAAGAAAGAAAGAAAGAAAGAAAGAAAGAAAGAAAGAAAGAGGAGGAAGGAAGGAAGGAAGGAAGGAAGGAAGGAAGAAAGAAAGAAAGAAAGAAAGGGAAGAAAGAAAGAAAGAGGAGGAAGGAAGGAAGGAAGGAAGGAAGGAAAAGAAAGGGAGAGAGAAAGAAAGGAAGAAAGAAAGAAAGGAAGAAAGAAAAGAAGAGAGAGGGAAGGAGGAAGGAAGGAAGGGAGAAAGAAAGAAAAAAGGGAGAGAGAAAGAGAGAGAGGAAGGAAGGAAGGAAGAGGGGAGAGAGGAAGAGAGAGAGAAAGAAAAGGAAGGAAGAAAGGAAGGAAGGAAGGAAAACTGGGGGCAAAACTAGAATTCAAGCCCACAGTGAACAAATACTTGTCCCCCACCCTGACTCTGCAGCTGAACAAAGCAGGCCGCCTAAGGCGGGGTTTCGTTAGTCTTCCCAACACTCATTTTTGCTAAATCCCCTTAAATTGTGTGACCCAGGTAACACCAAGAGCAAATGTTTTAGAAGTAAAGGTTTTAGAAAGACAGAGAGATGTAAACCCTGCGGTAAATGTTTAACATGCTACACACACAGATCCAGTCATATTCATCAGCAACTGTTTGCTTGACCTTCAGTTTCCAGGGAGGAACCCACCTCCCCGTGCTGTGTCTTTGTCCCCGTGTCCCCCGCTCAGCAAGAGATCCTGGAAGGCATCGGTGTCCTCACAAAGAGTAATACTGACCACAGTCACCATTACCCATGGTTCCTGTGTGCACAGCTGATGCTCAATGCTTCAGGTAGTTTCTCTTAGTCCTAAAATACCCGTGAGCAGGTGCTGGTATCTTTCTCCTGCAGACGGGGCAGTACAGAGCTGCTGTGGGGGTTCGGCAGTGTCCTCAAGGCACCAGGCTGCTCCACGTTCCTGCGATCTCTGTCTGTGTTCACGCAGGAAGAAACAGCAGAGGAGACTACCAGCAAACTGCCACTCACCTGGTATTGGCCCGAACTTGTCCCTGGTGTGTCATTCAGGGTTCAGGTTGGTTACAGACGCCAGAGTCCACTCTAGCTGGTTTAAATAACAAGGAGTTTCTGAAGACATACAGAGAGTTCTTGAGTCATGGGGAGGGCTGAACAGACTCTAGGCTGAACGCAGGAGGTCCCCAGGGAATTAGGCTATGGAGGCATCTGCGGCCTCTTCCACAGTCAGGAAGTTACTGAAGTAAGAGGCCACCTCCAACCGGAAGCCAGGACCACAGACCTCAGCTCCAAGCCATGATACCTCTGCCACGACCAGGAAGCAAGTCGATCAGAAAGCCACCCCCACAGCCCTAGCTCCCAGATGAGGCCAATTCTGCTGAGGCCCATGCCAGCAAGAGAGATGCCCAGAACTTTCTTCTCATTCCCCACTAAACTCAATTTCTAAACAAAGTCCCATGGTCCTCTCTCCATGTGGCTTAGTTCCAGAACAAGGAGAAGTGATCAATCAAACTTAAATCCTGTCTGGAGCCCAGCTGCAATGGTAGTTGAAGACTCTGCAAGTTGAGGATTTTAGCAGAGTCAGGCAAGAGAGAAAGGCACTGGAACAGAAGTTCAGTGTGTCAAACTTCCGTATTAGCCACAGTTGCTCTGGAAAGTTGGGACAGCTGAAGTATGCTTGGTCAGCACTCCCTTCCTCCATCCTCAGGGGTCCTGTCCCCATATATCATCTCATTGAATCCCTACCTCAACCTTTCAATGAAGTATTACTATCTTGTTTATAGATTAGGAAACTGAGGCTCATGAATTTTGAACAATCATGTTCAAGAAGGTAGTGGAATCAAGATTTGAACCAAAGTCCATGTTCTGCTATTCTCACATGGTAGAATTTATATGTTTGCTTTGCTAAAGCTAAACACTGGGAATAGTGGATTCTCTCTATTCTCAATTCCCTTGCTCCTGACTATGATTCACTGGCTTTCAAAGAGCTGAATAGGCTTGGTACTCTTCCATCTCCAAACCTTTGCTCTAGCAACATTCTTAATTGCTCGAGTTGCTTGGTCCCGTGGACCATCTAAGACACCAGATGACCTGGGTGTCAGGACTGAATGGGGTGAGAAAGAAGGAAGCCTTCATCAGCTCACAGCCTCCACTGGCCAAAGACACACTCCGTGAGGCATTATTGTCCTTTTCCCTTATATCTCACCACGCCAGATCAAATGTTACCCCTCTACGAAGACATCTCCAATCTCCCTGCCAACATGTAGCTCCACCTTGCCTGTAACTCCCATGTATTTTCTTTGTACTTCCCTTCAAACATTTCTCACAATCAACTGATATAACTACCCCTTCCATATTGTAGCTTGAAGATAAGAACTATGACATTAATTCCTGTTGTCCCTTAAAGCTCTTGGCACAGCACATGCATGTGGTAAGGGTTCACCAGATGAATAATAAATAAATTGAATGAATTTCCCTAATGAGGGACTCTCTTCTTTAAAATATTGGATAATCTATATCTGGGTAACTACAAATCAACTGCTTTAGTTTCCCTAGTGTTTTTAATTAGTGAGACGTTCCTCCATCACCACCATCCGTCTGATTTCTCCAGTATTTACTGACCCTTCATCAGTTAACGTACACAGAGTATTTTTTACATGTTTATTTGCTTTGTGGCTCTAAACATTTTAAAAAGAGAACGAGAAGAAAAAAAGAGAGAGAACAGGACAACATCTTTGGACTTGAAATGCGTTCATTTTCTCTTTGAAACAACCACAAGAGGACAGTTTTTACCCTAGTTCAGGCATCTGCATACATAACAATCCATCAAGCCCAGAAGAATGGAACAAATCATGAAAGCAAAAGCATCTACGAATCTCCACGCTCTACACTTAGCCCATTCCATTTCCCGCTAAAGTAGAACAACTTCCCTTAAGGTCAGCCCTTCAGGGTCAGCATACAGCAGCACCCTGCCTAGTTTCTTCTGGAAACTTTCCACTGTCGAACCCTCAAAGAATGGCCAGCGCTCACCAAAGCAGGTTCTGTCCTGCTGTGTGGTTAATGAAGCTGGTGGGCCTGCAGCTTCCTCCTGGTTGCCATGGGAACGACCAGGGCCACTGGCCTTCTGAAAAGAACAGCAAGTGCAAGACCACACATTCCATCCTGCCTTGCAGATTAAACCAGCTGTCAAGCCAGAGTGAAGAATCAGGCAGAGGTCTGCAGCGTGGAAAAGGGAGCCTCGTGGTGGAACTCTGAGACGTAAGTACTTTCTCTGTTCTTTTTTGAAAAGCATGCCTAGCAGGACAGACAGTTTTTCGTAGCTTCAGAATTTCTGCTGGCTGGCAGGCAAGTTCTGTGACCGTGTGAAGAGCCACAGTGGGCGCCCCTTTCTTCTCGCAGAATTTACATTTCCTGAACATAATGTACACTTAACGGGTGGCTTTCGCCATAAAACGATTTTTTTTTTTTAGGCTTCCAGGCACATGAATTGCTCTTTCCTGAGATTCTGCCTTTAAAAGGAAATGTTTTCAGTGCCTTCAGCAACGAATGAAATGGTCTTCTCATTTAGTCTCTAAGCAGATAAACTCACGTAGGCTAATATTATATAACAGTTATCTCCATGGAACCTGGGCTTCTTGTTTCTCTTTAAAATATTTGGCTCTATTTCCCTGTCCATCTTCAATGCGAAGTCATAATTACATTCAAGAGATGACCTCTTTGCCTTATCGTGATCCCAAACAGAGAAAACTGGAAACTCTCAAAACATCAGTTGATATTGTTCCTTTGCTCTGTTTTCATCTAGCAGCATTACATTTATTGCTTTCTTACACGCTGCTCAGTGGAAAACATGGAAAGATAAGAAGAAAGTATGTTTAGATGAGCATTAACACATGGATTGGTTAACTTTTTAAAAAAATGTGTCCTTTTATTTAAAAGTGAAAAAATATGGTAAATACTGTAGTCAAGGGCAAGAGGATGGGGATTTTTTAGTCAAAACCAGTAGTCCTTACACAGTTCTGCATAAATTTTATTGTTTAATAGCATGTTTTGGGACCTTTTTTTTTTTTTTTAGCAGTAAGTGTGTTGGTGTGACCTGAGGAGAGGAAATGTTTCAGAAGAGTTGTGCATAATAGTCTGGAAAAACCTGTCTTTAATAACTACCAAAAATATCCAGCCTCATTTGTCTGAAAATTTTTTTAATGAAAATAGTGATCTTTAGGAAGTTTTTAACTTTTGTTTTCAGACCAAATAATGCAATATGTTTGAAAGAAACAAAATATTCTCATTAAAAGTTTTTTTACAGAAATTGGGCATTTTCTGAAAAGAACAGGTTGAATAAAGTTATTTATGGAAATGAGTGCTTTTCCACAGCTGATTTGGATTTCCCAATTTTCTTTTCCATACTAATATTTGTATTGCTTAAAGCTGACGTACAATCAACTTTTAAAACCAGTGTCCAGTAGATCACATCTCTGTGTCAGTGGGGAGACCAGAGAAGCCACATGGCTCATGGGTATATGATCAAGGGTACAGCCATGGGTGTATGTGCCACGCTGGGGGTCTGAACCCAATGATCTGATTAGCTGAGCATAGACCAAGTCATTCAAGGGAAAAGCTTGAGGGGTTTGCAGTCATTGGTTAACTAATTCTCACAAGGCCATGGGTTAAGGAGAGAGATGCCGTAGCTACATAGTTTAGTTAGGTCTTCCCATTGGCTCGCTCTCTGAGATAGTCTGTGTCCCACATGCAGAAGCAGCATTCAACTGATATCCTTATTTTTAAATATAATTTCTAAATGTTCTTTTTTTTTTTTTACAAGATTTTATTTATTTATCTGACCGAGAGAGATAGAGCACAAGTGCACAAGCAGGGGGAGCCCCAGTGGGACAGGGAGAAGCAGACTCCCCGCTGAGTAGGAAGCCCTATGTGGGGCTGATCCCAGGACCCTGGGATCATGACCTGAGTCAAAGGCAGACGCTTAACCAACTGAGCCACCCAGGTGCCCCTAAATGTTCATTTTAAAAAGTGTTTCTGAAATGTTTGTGTCTACTGGAACTCATTTTATTCATTTTGTTTCCTATTCCTCTAGCATGAGGTTCCTATACACCCTTTATGTTAAAGGGCACAGAGTCTAGTGATAGAATAAGAGACATTTGAGTGGGAACATGAGCCTGGACTGGAAAATAACACAGTAATTTCCACCATGACTCCCTAGAGCGTATCTGGCTGCCTGAGTTCAAATCTTAGCTGTGTCTTACAGGCTCTGTGACCTTGGGCAAGCTATTTAACCTCTGTGTGTCTCCATCTTCTGACACTAAAAATGGGGTCATAATATCTACCTTTACGTGATTGCAAGGATTAAATGATATAAAACATGTAAAAGTACTTTGAAGAGTACCTGGCCCAAAGAAGCCCTCATTAAATGTTATTATTAATCAATTAGGCATGTGTATAGTTCCTAATTTCTGTCGACTTTCAACACCATGTATCTCCCACACTTCTTATTTGGAAGTACATTGTCTGCTATCAATGTTTCTATATTTAGCTGGTTTAGTCCTGGGAACACAGGGCCCAGGAGCAGTAGGTGTTGACACAATAAAATGTTGATACAATAACATGTCTTCTCTACCCAGCAGTCTGAACTCTCCTGGGAATCAAGAGTTGTGTATTTGGGGGGCGCCTGGGTGGCTCAGTGGGTTAAGCATCTGCCTTCAGCTTGGATCATGATCCCGGGGTCCTGGGATCGAGCCACATGTCGGGCTCCCTGCTCATCAGGGAGCCTGCTTCTCCCTCTCCCCTCTGCTTGTGCTCTCTCTCTCTCATATTAATAAATAAAATCTTTTTTTTTTTAAAGAGTTGTGTATTTGGCAAGTTAGGTTTGAGCTATCAAGATGCTGGATATATGAGTGTGAAGCTCAGGGCAGAGTGTGGGAGCTGGTTCATCATCAGCATATAGACGATATTGAAGTCCATAGGTTAGCATGCAGTCAGCAAAGGAGTGGATGTACACAGAGAAGAGAGCCAGGCACTGAGCCAAGGGTGGCCAACAATGACAAGGAAGAAGAGGGGACACCAGCCAAAGAGATGGAGAAGGGGTGGCCATTGAGGTAACAGGAAAAACTGGAGAATGTGGTGTCAGGGAAGAACAAACAGTTCTTTGCTCAAGAAGGAGAGAGTAGGCAACCATGTCACATGCTGGTACGAAGTCAATCAAAATGAGACCAGGAAATTAACCACTGGATTTGGGCATGTTGGAGGGTGGGAGTCACCGGAAAGCTGATGAGAATGGTTTCCATGGCATGATCCTAACAGAAGCCTGACTGGAGTGGCTTACAAATCTAACACAAACATGTGTGGGTTCTCTGCTTATAAGAGCCTTGTTTTTCATTTCTTTTATGGTAGACTGGTGTAGCCGGATAAGAGAAATAGGTTTGAGGCAGGCAAGAACTGCCATCCACGACCCTAGCTACTGAAGTTTCAAGAAAGAGGTGGGATCTGAAGATGGTTTAAGAGATGAGGCTGGTTTCTCAGCAGTTGAGAAATAGAAAACACTCCTAGACACAGGGAGAAACGTAAGCCACATGAGGGAGGTCTCTCCCCACCCCCCTTCACACACACACACAACCCAAGCCTTTCCAGGACTTCTCCCAACAATATTTCCTGATGCCTCTCCCTTCCAGTTTGAATCCATTTTCCATAAAAGGATCACTTCCCGTTTGCATCTCTAAATTGCCTGGCCTCCAAGGCCATTAAAAAAGTCAGAATCTTCTTGTGGCCAGAAGGGCTAAAGAATTCATTTGGAGTCACGTCTAGACACCGTATCATGGGTACTCAGTTTGGCCCAAATTGTGATGCCTAGATGATCCACTGGAGCTCTGCTCTTGTCCCAAAAATAATCTTCAAGGAGTCAATGAGATCAGGAGGCATTCTTTTTTTTTTTTTTTTTAAGATTTTACTTATTCATTTGACAGAGAGAGAGAGAGAGCACAAGTAGGGGGGGTGCAGCAGGCAGAGGGAGAAGCAGGCTCCCCGCTGAGCAGGGACCCTAATTCAGGGCTTGATCCCAGGACTGTGGGATTATGACCTGAGCTGAAGGCAGACACTTAACAACTGAGCCACCCAGGTGCCCCAGGAGTCATTCTTTAAAAAAAGAAAGAAAAAACACTTATTTTAGAATCATTTTAGTCTTAGAAAAATTGTGCAGATAGCACAGAGACTCCCATGTGCCCCACACCCTGTCTCCCCTATTGTTACATCTCACTCAGTATGCTACATACCCTTGTCAACAATTAATGAACTGATATCAATACATTATTATTATTATTAACTAATGTGCACATTTTATTTGGATTTCCTTAGAATGTCCTATTTCTGTTCCAGGATCCCACATTACCCTTAGTCATCGTTCCTAGGAGGCATTTAAAGACCCTTACAAATCTTTCGAGAAAGCAGCAAGGTTTGGGGTGTCTGGGTGGCTCAGTCAGTACGGTGGCCAACTCTTGGTTTCTGGGAGTGAACTCAGGGTCATGGGATCAAGCCTGTGTCCAGCTCCACAATCAGCGCAGAGTCAGCTTAGGATTCTCCCTCTCTCTCTCTACTAAAATAAATAAATCTTTAAAAAAAGAAAGCAGCAAGGTTTCAATTGCTTTTGGTCCCAATATTTGTAACTAAAACCACTAAAGCAAAATTTAATTCTTACTCTTCTAAAATCGAATCGTTGGAATAGTTGAATACAGATGAAAGGAAAAAGCTTAAGGCTTACATCATGGGGATATAGTTCAATGTACTTTATGGGACTGTAATAATGTACAACAGGAAGCAGAAGATCTTACTTCTTTTTTATTGTTCTGGAAGCAGGTAATTAAAATATTAAAGGTTTGCAAGCCTTTTTTCTTTTTTCCCCTCATCTCTCAGCAAAGGGATTACTCTGACTCATTTTCCTTGGCAACCTCACACTCATGTAATACAGGCCCAGTAACTTGAGCAAAGCTGTTCTGGGCTAGTTTTATAAAACTAGATGCTTAAATGTTCGGTTGTGGGGAAGTCTGCAGTGGGGGCTCTTATAATCCCTCAACTGAGAGCAATTAGGGCGATGGCTTCTAATTTTCACAAATATCTGTGAGATCAATATTTCCTAACTCTGCTCACTCTTCCTGGAAGGCTTGCATGGGTGTGTACAGGGAGGTAGAAGGACAGGGCTCTGGGGCCCTGACTTGGGGCTCCTGGTCCCCATTCCAGGCAAGTGTGTTTTGCTCTGTGCCCCCAACAGAGTTACAGGAAAGTTCCAAGGCAACTGCAAACCTAGATGGTGCTCATTGGTAAAGCCACAGAGCTTGGGGATGCCTCATGGGTTTTTGCCAGATGTCACTCAATGGCTTCCAGGGGGACCCACAGGCAGCGCATAGGATATCAAGTTCATATTTCCCATCCTCTAACCCATACATAAAGTCTCAATACACTTCCTTTGTTGTGGCTAGGCCAAACACCAAAATCCCTTCTAAAGAAGATGAATTTTGCTTGCTGATTTGATGACATGATACACTCCACAATTCTAGGAGGTGAGAGGTAAAAGAGGAAGCGAAGGATCAGCAATATGCATCTTTGACTTAGCTCATGTAGGGATTCACTTGGATAATATTAATATTTATGGAATGCCTCTCTGTATCGGGCACTGTGCTGAGGACTCAGGAAAACACAGTCAGCAAAAAGACCAGGGTTTTGTCGCATCCGAAGCCTGACTTATCCAGCATTCCACCAGCAAGGGTCCAGCATCCAGTTAGCAAATTAGTGGGTGAAATCAGTACCCATCAGAGCTCAATGCTTTCAAAACACAAAATGTCTGCTTTTCATTTGGTTCAAGTTGTTCCTTGGTCATCTTAGTCTAGAAGCTTCTGAGCACATTAGCCCATTTCCATTCTTAAATACATTTAATGTGAAAACAGTCATCCACTGATCCTGGCTTCACCAGCCAGTAGGCACAAATAAGGTTAAGTGAACCTTAACAGGTTGTATTTTGCTGGTTTGTGCTTCCACCTACCCAATACAGGTCCTTGCTTCCTTCCTCCTGCTGTTTCTACATAATAGAGTCCCGGGAATGTCTTACCTGTGCTCAGAAATGATCCTTTCACCCGATTCTGTCCCCAGCTACCACTGGATGTTGGCTGTCCCTTGCCTTAGGCATGGGGCTCCCCATTGATTCACTTCCCGGAGAGCAGGGCCCAGGGGCGTCGCCGGTCTGTCCTCCTGGAAGGACCAAATGGTGCTGCCTGGACCTCCTTCCTCATTGTGCCAGAGCTGTCCTGCACGCAGTGCAGAAGTGGGGAGAATGACTCTGTCCCCAACTCAGTGTCACACTTTGCCACCCAGAGAGGGGCCACTTGTGCCCCACCTCTCAGTCCAGGCAGTCTCTGCCTGCAGCTCACCTGGACTCAGCCCAAGGCATTAATTAGTCGGGGCTGAGAAGAGACAGGTGCTATCCTGTCTCTCCACTAGTTCCTGCCCCAGGCCTTCACACATCATCTTCACGCTTCCTTCTTTTTCCCTTGACAGTTCCACACATGCAAATAACCACTGGCTACAGGCCCCCCCTTCTGAATTCATGAGACACGTCCAGATGCATCTGTTTAGGCTGGGCTGGGTCCAATACAGCCTAACTACTCTGGACAGTTTAGAGCTTGGAATGTCAGAAAACGAGTAATGGCGTTGAGGATCTAGTTACCCCAAGAGCTTATTTATGATCCAGGCTAGTGAGAGGAGTAAGACACTTGAAACAACTAGCAAATACTGCAGGGCTGTAAACAGAGCTGCTAGTGCATCTGGTCCAAAGGGTGGTTGGATATGGGTGTTTTATCGTTTCCTTATAACCTCTGTCTTAGTTTCCTATTGCTACATAACACATTTCTACAAACGTGGTGACTTGGGGCGCCTGGGTGGCTCAGTCTTTAAGTGTCTGCCTTTGGCTCAGGTCGTGATCCCAGGGTTCTGGATCGCACCGGGCTCCCGGCTCCGCGGGGAGCCTGCTTCTCCCTCTCCCACTCCCCCCGCTTGTGTTCCCTCTCTCGCTGTGTCTCTGTCAAATAAATAAATAAAATCTTTTAAAAAAAGAAAAAAAAAACATGGTGAGTTAAAACAAAAGAAATTCATTGTCTCCCATTTCTGGAGGTCAAAGTCCAAAAGCAGTCTGATCGTGCTAAAATCAAGGTGTCGACATGGCTCACTCCTTCTGGAGGCTCCGGGGGGGGGGGGGGGAATCCGTTCCTTGTCTCCTCCAGCATCTAGAGGTGGCCGGCGTTGCACTGCTTGTAGCCATATCACTCTCTCTGATCCCTGCTTCTCTTGTCGTGTTGCCTTTTTCTTCTGTCTCCTCCTGTTTTCCTCTTGGAAAGACCCTTGTGATTACACTGGGCTCACCCAGATAATCCAGGATCTCCCCATCCCAAGATCCTTAACTTCATCCCATCTGCAGAGTCCCTCTTGCTCTATAAAACAACATTTACAGGTACTAGGGATAGGACATGTATCTCCAAGGGCCCTTACTCAAGCCCCCACAGTATTCTAGCAGGGATAAGAGGAAACCAGAAAGAACGTGTTTGATCATAGTTCATACCCTGCTGCTCCTTTAAATATTTTACACACATTTAAATTAGAATGTGTAGAACTAGTTGAAATGGGAATTGGACACTTATTTCCATTTACCAGATTTGCTCACTAATAATGTCAAGGCTTCCCATTCCCCAGAATTACAGAAGAACATTTGTAAATCAGAGTTGTCTGTTACAGGAAAAATGGTGCAAAGAGGCATTTTTGCTTTATGTTGAGCCTGTTCTTTATTAAATTTTTGGTGTAAGTAGTGCATTAAATGAACCAATAATTTTCTATTCCTTTGCGGTGGCTTTTAGGATGCCCTGACAGAGCATGCTAATATATCCCTATTATCATTATAATTCTGACATTACAAAATACCATAGCTAATAAATAGTACTATAATACTCTGTATATCATAGAATATTATACTTCCTAGTAGTAACAGTACTCATGAAAAGCCCTAATAGACTATATATATTTCCACAGGAATCCTGCTTTACTCATATTATATCCTAGTGTGGTAGGAATTATCATCCCCATGCCATTTTGAGAGAAATGGCTCAGAAAGTCATTTCTGAGTGTCCCACAATATATAGTGAGTTGAACATGAATCATCACAATACTTTAAATCGTGTCCTCTTGAGACCCTAATTGCATGCTTGATGCTAATTTTGCTAAATGCCATCTCATGGAGACATGAACTTTGATTTCCTCATTTTCTGGATGAGGAAATAAATCAGATGATAGCAAACAGTTTAGCTCCTACTCTATAAATCCAACGAGATCCCGATCATCTCAGAATCACGGTGAACTCCGCTTTGTGCCTCTCACAGTGAACTGTGTCAAGCTCAATGACAGGGAAGTGGCCTTCCCCCACAGAGAGTGCATAAGGCGGTGTCTCCAGGGGCAGACACTTGGGAGGGCATGTGAAAATTCAGGGGCTCGTACCAGGGATGGGGGTGTGCTCTTGTGGAATGTGAAGAAGAAAGAAAAGACAACACATCACAGTTAAGAAAACATGGAGGAGAGACCCAAATCAGTGTAACTTTCAACATTGTAAGCTTTGAAATATTAAACAGCAAAGCTATCACTCCTCTTTTACATATCATCTTTCGTAGTGTTTTATCTGTAACCTGCCTCCCGTGGTGCGTTTGTGGGACAGAGCCAAAGAAAAGAAAAATGCCCAAGATCCTTTTTCTCAAAGAGCTTCTCAAGGTCCTGCACCTAACGGGTCCCCATGAGCATCTCATCCACATAAGTCCTGGGTAGCCAGGACTTCCTCCTGGGCCTGCCTGGGAAGGGTGATTGCACAGCCACGGACCAGGGGGAACCGGCCCTGAGAACAGGAGATCTCTAGGTTCTGGGGTCCTCAAGAGGAGTCCCCATCCCACACTTCTCCCCTACTTCTTATTTAATCCTTGCCTTCCCTCTAACAAGGGACATGTAGGTGTAAGGCTTAAAGTGCAAATACCCTTGGGCAAGAATGTGTTTATTTAAATCCATATGAAGGCTTACCCAAGTGCCATTAGAGCCCTCTGTGAGAGTGGGTTTTTAGCACCAGGCATCTGGATGAGCCCTGACCAAGGAATTAAGAGGAAGGCACAGCAAGGGGACCCTGGGGACAGGAAAGCTACTGTACCCACTTCATAATCTTGCCTATCACTTGTCTTGCCAGCAGCTGGTCTCACTGCCAGCCTAACGAAACCACCACAAGGCTCCTGACTCAGACAATGAATTCTGCCTTTCTCTGGGCGGTCAGGGACAAAGTGGGTGTCTTCAGGAGCAGAGTCCCAGGTAAGCCAGGATGGGATGCTAAGAACAAAACCGAATGCTTTTCCAGTGCAACCCACTCGGGATCCCCTGCTTCCTACACCACTTGTTCCTTCCGAGGAGTTCAGGCAGGTGTCCAGAAGCTTTGTCCTCATCCCTGCCTCTCGAATCCTCCTCTCTTGGTCCACACTCCACCCACCCCCAGATTCCAGATACTGAAACAGATTTATCTGGAAAGCCTGGAGTGAGAAGGAGTCAGCAAATGGAGAGAGGTAAACCTTCAAAGAAAATACAAAAGAAAAGTGTTCTCTTACTTAGAACTCATGTTGCTCTCTCTGTCTCTACTCCAATTTCATCTCTGCCCGGTGCCTAAATGACCTTCCTTACGCCCGGAACTAAACGGGTTTGTCCTGCTTACTAACCTTCAGTGCCTCCTTTTTGCCTCTTTCAGGGGCCTCCTAAGGGGGTGTTTGCATCCAAGGGAGTGCACAAGCCAGGCCACTGGGGTAGAGCTGAAGGTCCTCCAATTTTCATTATTTTTCACCTCAAATTTAAAAAAAATCTACTGTGTATTGCTTACAATGTAAATGATATATAAATATGGTATTTATAGTGGTTTTTTTTAATAAATAAAAGGTTACATCTATTAGGGAGGGTTTTTTAAAGTTTTTATTGATGGGGTGAGGATCAGAAGGGTTTGAAGAGGGGCGCCTGGGTGGCTCAGTCTGCCTTTGGCTCAGGTCATGATCCCAGGGTCCTGGGATCGAGCCCTGCATCGGGCTCCCTGCTGGGCGGGGAGTCTGCTTCTCCCTCTGCCCCTCACCCCGCTCTTGTGCTCTCTCTCTCTCTCAAATAAATAAATAAAATGGAAAGAAAGCTCTCCTCATTCTAAAAGAAGGAGGAGGAGAGGAGGAAGAGGAGGAGGAGGTTTGGACACTAAACCCCTGAGCTTGGCTGGCAAGGTCCTGTCTACCCCTGCCCTGCCTGCACTCCAGGTCATGGGCTCCCAAATGCGCCAAGCACTCTAGTCTCTGGGATTTTGCTCAAGTGACCCTTCTATCTGCAGCCCTTCCCCTTCCCTCTCCCCAGCCCCTTCTCTGCATGGCCCTAATAGCAGCCCCTTTGGGAGTTTTTCCCAGTCCTTCTGCCCAACACTTGCTCTGTGTCTTTAATAAGCACTCACCAATCACATTGCCCCATTGCCCTATAATTAGTTGCCTACTTGTTTGTTCCCAGAGTACTACTGAGTTCCTGGGGCAACCCATTAGACCCCTGGGGTGAGCGAGGCCATCCTACTGCTCTCAGGGTTAGCAACACTGGGTACCTTTTTGATAAAATACCCCTCAAGAGTAAGGCATAGCTCTCTCTTTGTGGGATCCACCCCAAATTCCAAATTGTCTCCTTTTCTGGGATTTCTCTCACTGTCACCCCCTCAGAATCCTCAAGGAGTTTTGCAGAAACACACTTTGAGAACTGCATTTGTGAGAGACAGCCTAGCCTAGCTTCCCAAGTCCTGGCTTCAACGTGGGTTTCGTGGGGTGCCCGGACCCTGGCTGTCTTCTGCCTTTCTTCCTGTGACTACAGTTCAGACTTCTCTTTCAGACCATCTGCTTCTTGCTGGAGCATCTTCTTTGTTTCTGGTCGTATTTCCCCAGCTTCTTCAACTGAATCTTTTCCCTAAGTGCCTTTCCACCTTTAACATTTAAAAATCCCTTCTAATTTCAATTAAACTCACTTCTGAATTAAAAATTTGAAATGACTCTTAGTTTTTAATTGCTGTTAGAATTAGGGGAATACCACTATGTTGTTCCACAATTATATTTTTTTCTCTTTTGTGTTGAGACTACAGAGTTCAAAACATCATTATTCAAGACATTTCAAATCTGTTTTGGGCAAATGGTCCAAATGGTATCCTCCCACCGACCAACACACTGTCTCCTTACTAGTAGTATCTTCTTGTAAACAGAACTAGTGCAGTTTGAAACATTCCTTTGGAGCCAAGTATAAACATTATCTAAATGTTGGGTGTAATCCTAGATTGAGAAGGAATCTGTGTGGAATTTGTTTTGAAGTCACTGATGTCTATATCTGCTCAATTCAGAAATCTTTGCTTTCATGCAGCTAATTGCTGTCGAGATTTCTTCGGTGGCAATACAAAACTAATATTGGAACTGATTCTGAATCGTTGCTCTGGTTTATCAACATGTTCAGTGACTTGAAGGCTCAAAGATTTAATGATCATACAGGGTTTTCTGCATCTTGCCAGAGAAATTTGGGTGGATTGACACCACCTGACTGTTTATTATGGTTGCATAAAGACATCTATTATGTCTTACCACCTAGGCATGTCAGAAATCTCTAGTGCCCACCAATACCCAGGTCATCCTCTCCCCTTGGCATGGTGCTGGACTTCATTTCCAAGCTGCTTGCAGAGAGGGGGTGCCATGTGCTTGAGTTCTGGCCGATGAATTGTGAACGGAAAATCCTGCAGAGGATCCAAAGGCCCAGGAAATGACAGAGCTAGGGAGGAAAGCTTGAGTCCCTGCATGACCACGTGGAGCAGAGCACACCCTCCCCACCCCACGGCTCCTTAACGGCATTACGCTGCAACATAAGGGAGGAATCAACCTTTGCCCTAGCTTCACTACGTAGTTTTTCATTTGTGGACAGATTCCAGCACAACATCCACAGAACAGCACAGACCTGTCACATTGCTAGGCCCCTGCCCATCATAGGGGTGGGGTGGGGGGCTCCTCTTAGGATATAGGAGGCAAATCCTAATGATAGAGCACACAAAAGCTGGGATGCTGAGAAAATGATGTGTCAGGGCAAGTCAGAAGGTTCCACACTACAGGACCCCTCAGTTCCTCTCTCCTACTACCATCCCCATGGCCCATCAATCTCTCGTCCTACTTTTGGGTTTTTCCCAAATTCTGATCACCCTATGCTAATTACATAGATAACTTTTTCTCTTCTTTTTCTCACTCAAGAACTACTGCCTTCCTCAGATACTACCTTTTCCATGAAGCTTATCATGATATCTTCCATTTCCAGGGAAAGTTACATGTAGACATAACACCCTATACAAAATGTTATTATAGTGATTATCACAGCATACTGTGATTATTGATTCAAGTGTCTCTTTCACTGGGGTATAACCCCTTGAGGGAGCTCTTATTGGCTTTATTCTCAGTTTCCAACACAGTGCCTAGCACATAGCAAGGACTCAACAAAGGTTTATTGAATGAATGAAAAAAAGATAGTTTACCAAATGTCAGTGTACTCTTTTCACTGCTTATTATAGAAATCCAATTCAGACTGGTTTGAGCAGGAAAAACAAAAAAACTTCATTCACGTATTTCAAAAATCAAGGAAGGATGTCAGGCATGGCTTAATCCCAGTGCTCAAAAAAAGGTTGTTAAGAATATCTCTCCATTTCGTGTCTGTTCTTCTCTGTGTTAGCTTCATCGTCTGGCGAGCTCACCCCTTCTGGAGACAAGATGGTCACCAGTAGATCATGATTTCCCTTCTAACAAGATGAGCAACCCCCAGAGGAAAAACAGTTTCTTTCCTCACGATGGTCAGGGGCATAGCTAGGGGCAGGGACCGTGTGATGTATCTGTGCCCATTCTCCTTATGCCAGGCTGGAATCTGCCCACAAATGAATAAATACATAGTAAAACTCAGGTGTTCACAATCCATGTTCAAGAAATCTAAAGAAAGAAGTCTAGGGTAAAACCGAAGGAGAAGATGTCCAATTAGCTTCTTTTTTGAAAACTGCATAAGCTTGTTACCAGGGATATTTGTCCCACTCTGTACCTCATCATGAGGCGTCATGCATCTGGCCTCTTTGTTCCAGCCTTCAAGCTCCCTAATATCCAGAAGGCAGGGAGGGGCCACCCTGAGGTCCAGCCAGGGCCTTGACTGCAGGGGGTGGGGGGTTTGCTCACAAATCCTTTTTATGATCTCCAGACCCACTCGTTTCAGGAAATCAATGCCTGTTTCCCTTTCTACCTCTTTTGCCTCTGAATGGTACAAGCATCTGGAAGAATGAAATAGACACTTTTCACACCAGGTTCCAGGCTGATGGATAGATCCTTTTCTGCCTCCCTTTTCCCCTCCAGGCTGGGATCAGAGCAAGCCAGTGGCATTGATGACAGTTTTCCTGGTTCTGGGATGAAAGGGTTACTGGGGCATGAAGACCTAGAAACCTCCAGTGGAATCTAGGACAACTGATCATCTAAAATTATCCTGTAATTAATAAGTTAGTCACTGCTCCTTACTAAGTGGGGTAGTCACCACCACATTTTAAACCTATTTAAAACTGTTAAATCTCATGTTCAGGAAGAATTCTGGCTCTATGCATTTCTCAAAGCCCTTTTTTTTAAATTACAAAATGAACCAACGAATACATCCTTTCAGAAAACCCTGTGCCAACTTCAAAATAAACACAAAACACTATAAAGCACCTTATTCAGTCCTCCAAATGGACTTTAATCCATCTCTCTGCCATGTCCCTATAACTATACATTCAATAGGGCCTTTCTCAGTTCAGCCTTATTCGTCCTCCTCTTCTGCTTATAAGCCCTTGGAGGGCAGGGGTACACATCTTGTTCATCTTTGTTTCTTCTGCTTGGCCTTGGCACATGGCCTGTGCTGAACCCTACCTGACTCCTGCCTTTTTTCCCTCCCCCTCTGCTGCAGGCCCTTGGTCCTCACATGTAGGCCTGGAAGCAGAATCAAGTCCCTTAGAACACAAGTTCCAGAAGCTCGTTGTCTTCTGGGCTACGTCCACAGGGCTAGCAAAGTGCCTGCCGCCTAGTGAACGCCCAGTAAACATTTGCTGAATGAATGAGGTTATGATGGCCATGAACCAATGTCTCACCTTCTGTTCAAGTTTACTTGGTTGAGCTTCAGGTTAGTTTCCCTGCACTCCAGTCACCTGCTGATGAACTTGTGCTCTCCGCCTGTCCACCGGACCCCGGCATTTTTAGCTTTGCCTCCCTTGGTCTTCTCTTTGCCTTGCTTTGCCACCTCGTAGCCTCACCTTGCACGCTAAGTGGTGCGTGTCTGCCTCGCTTCTTTCCTGCTGTCACTGTCCTCTTCGGACACAGACTGACCCATCTATCCCTGCCCAGCACTTCCTGTGGGGGTCCTGTCACTAGCCCCAGACTCTCCAAGTCAGAGGTCTTATTCCGAGTATTTTGCCATACCCATGGTGCTTTGTACATGCGGATGGACTGAATTGTCTCTTTGGTCAATTCAGAAGAACTGAATGGTATCTTTGGTCCTGTATCTTTTGGTCAGTCATCAGCTTACTCAGGGGAAATGTAATTATTTTTGCAAGACTGAAACCTGGCACCCTACTTCATAATGTGTGTCTCATTCCAAGCTCACCATAAAAGGAGGCCATGCATCTATTATATGCCAGGTACTCGGGGCATTTTCCTTCAGATCAGACACTGGCGTTGCTCCTTAAACTTCTGTACACTCCTACCTTATTTAGATCATTGATCGCTGCTGATATATTGCTTAGTTTTGGAGCCCTCCACTAAGCTATTTGATAACATCTATTTATAACATTTGGTCTGGGGAAGGAGCAGATAAGCAAGTTCGTTGTGATTAATTGGTGTGTGATCAGCATTTTCAGTGTCTCTGAACCCAGTTAAAATCTACTCTAATACTTATATTTGTTGGAGAGCAGGAATGTATCAATGGACCTATAAACAGATTAATATGATGGGGGGCATGTTTGTCTAGTTAGAAATTAAAGTTTATCATTAACTAGATGTTTCACTAGTATTCATGCTATGTTGTTTAACAGGTAGCGCTTGGGGAGCTGAATCCAACACGGAACTGTTTGTCTCCCGAATTCCAGGAAGTCAGCTATTGAGGGGGAGGAGGGGATGTGCGTGTTTCAGGGGCTGCCAAGCACTCAGTACAAGGAAGACGATGTTTGGAGAATGTGCACATTCAAAGCCCCACAAATCCCTGCCCACAGACAGCAGGGTGCCCCGGGTCTCATCTCAGGCACCCCATGCTGCTTGCCATTGGTGTGTTAGTCTGTCAGCCGACATCACAGGGAATCTTATGCCTCAGAGGCTGCCCTTCCAGAGGCTCTTAGACCATGCATTGCCTGCCTTTGATAGAACTACGAAAGAGCGGAGGGTACCAAACCCAACCGTGGGTTATTTCGGGGGCTCCTTTTCTATCAGCTGCGTATTTCTTAAGTAATCTTGACACCCGACGTGTGGCTCAAACTCAGGAGCCCGAGATCAAGGGTCACGGGCTCTCCCGACTGAGCCGGCCAGGCGCCCCGTAAGCTGTATTATTTTTAACAAAGTGCCTGCGATCACCAAGCTGCACATTTTTCTTTCAGGTGAGTTCCAATGACCTGGCTCACAAAGGGGAAATGCAAACGTGGCGGCACATGCTGAGGGGAGGATGGCACCACCTTTGGGGCACAGCCTCCTTCTGGCCAGCACGCTGGGCATCTTTGTACTCCACGGCTTCTCGAGTGGGCAGAAGAACAGCACGCTGATTTTCATGAAGGAAAACACCATTTGGAACTGTAGCTGCTCTGCGGACGTCCAGGACTGTGACTACAGTTTGGCCAACCTGAGGTGCAGCCCAACACCCTGCTACCTTTGGGCCTCGAGCAAGCCAGCCACGGCGACCATCTGACCATCTGGTTCACCGATGCATCTGCCCTGGGCCTCCTGTTGAACTTCACGCTGGTCCAGGACCTGAAGCTCTCTCTGTGCAGTACCAACACTCTCCCCACTGAGCACCTGGCCATCTGTGGTCTGAAGAGGCTTCGCGTCAACACCGAGGCCAGGCACCCGTCAGCAGAGCAGAGCCTACTCATCTACAACGGCAGGGAAAGTGAACCCAGACAGAAGCCCGTGTGGTTTCAAAGAGGCTGGCAAACATGTACGTACATCTCATTCTTAGATATGGCACTTTTCAACAGGAGATCATCCTTAAAAGCCTACAGTATTGAAGACATCGCCCGCATTGCCAACCATATTCCTTACTTGTCTTTGAAACCTTCCCGATTTTAAGCAATAGGAGCTATGTCATCACATTCATTTACTAACGTTGTAAAAGAGGCCAACCGCCAGGAACTTTGGCACACTATGGATAACTTGAACAAGGAATCTGGGAACGAGGCCATGGGTAGCCTTACCTACAATTTCACCTGTCTGCCCAGCCCCCATTCACCACAGAGCCACACGTACAACCAGCCCTCTCTGCTCTCCTCTCTGCCCAACCACGGGAGCTGTTTCAAGAAACAAAAGAAAAAGAAACAAACAAAAAAAACACCCCCCAAAACCAACCAAACAAACAGAACGACTTGAGTCCAGAAGGTCTTGAGAGCAGCCAGAGGTTGGGTCTGTGGAGAAATGTCAGATCGGAAATGGAGAAAGCGCACACCAAGGACTGCCTAGAGGAACTCAGCACAGGAGATGACCCCCAAGGAAGGTATCTTCCTTCAAAATACTGCCTTCATTTCTTTTCTGCTTCCTTTTGTTGCTTTGACTGGAATTCCCCTAAGAAGAGGATAGATTTCAGAGGCTTCAGGACTGTGAGTCCCACAAAATGATTAGGTTCTCTTAGACTGGTATTTTCCAAATATCTCTTAGACTGATACTCGCTAAGAATATATGCACTGAGGAAGGGGAGTTTCAAGAGTGGAACAGGTCAGGTTAGGGTGGGACCTTAGGACCAAATGAGAGCATTAGGGTTCGAGGAGTGTGATACAGAAATGAAAACCGGAGCACACAAAAACCAATGGCATATATCTCAAAATTTTGCTTAGAGCAAGGCCTAAACCCAGGGAGTTTCTCTCTTCTATCCCTTTTCCTTCATTCTTTCTTTCTTTGCCTTCTTCTATCTTTGTCCCCATTGTACCACTTCGCCTTTCTCCTCCCATTTTCCTCATCCCCCCCTCCTCCTTCTGCTCCAGAAATAAGAACTTAGATTAGTACCATTAGAACTGCATTTAACACCACCAGGGGCTAGCCTGGGAATCTAATAATCACGTATAATGTTACAGACAAAAATGCTCATATGACTAAAAGATAATTAACAAAAGAAATTTTAGGGCTCAGTCCACTTGGATGTTTAATTCTGGAAAGTTAAGACACTTTGTATGACATGGTTGACACAAAATGGTCTTAGGTGTGATGACAAAAGGAACCAAGGTAACATATTAAAAAAAAAAAAAAAAGGAAACAGACCTCAGTGTACAAAAATTTTCCTCACAGACTCAATTTACCACTGAGATACAATGTAAAGAATCCATGGCAATTATGATACAAATGACCAAACTTAGAGTGCAAGGAACTAGAAACATAATTGCATTTATAATGTCATAATGGTAAGAAAGAGTCTTATTATAAAGTAACAGGATGTCTTGGGGCTGATGATTTCAGATCACATTCACCACATTTTCTCTTACCCTTAACATAGGGTAACTGAAATAACCTGAAACATCTTACATTCGCTTAATTGGTGGGGGATTTGGCCATTCAGGCTAATTAGCATGAGTCCATAATGTCAGTGTTTAAATTAGGCCAAAACTAAGACCAAAGTATGAATTTTAATAGAATAATGCAATGACCTCATTATTGACATTGTATTTGGGAGGTAAGTTTAAAGTGAGAGAAAAAGACAAGGAAAAAAAGGATTTGGAAAAGGGAAGGCAAGAAGAATATAAGTGAAAGGATGAATAAGAAATATATTTACTATCAGGAGTTACTGAAAATGTAAAAAACTGAATTTTAATGGATTTTTATTAATAAAGTACAAAATTAAATGATTTAGAAATTATGAGCATCTTAATATGCATTCTCTTCCATTTGGTGGCTTTGAATAGTTTCAAAGCCCTTCCACAGATGTTGTAAGTGATTCTTGTAAGAAATAATTGTAGATCAATGGAACTTAAAGCAATTGAAAATGAAAGTTAATTTAGTAATAAATCAAGCTTGCCTGATTTATTTCTGGCCTGAAAATGTGGTTCAGGTTGCACTGATAGAGGATAAATAAGGAGCAGAGAAAATCCACAGCACATACATGGGAGAAAATGGCACTTGGTGCTCAGTGGACAGTGAGGGTTGGGGGGGACAGCAGGGAGCCGTGGGGATAGTGGAAAACTGAGAGTATTTGCCCCACCTGAAGGGTCCACAGCAGCTAAGCTCTAGCTCTGAGTGTCACTGTGGGAGAATACAATGGGGCCAGATCTTATCCTTCAAGAAAATTAGGAATTCCAGGTTTTTGTGTGAAATCTCACAATTTGTAAATGTTGGCACACTATTTTGCTTTTTTGTTTGTTTGTTGCTTTCAGTAACACTGTGTGGTCAAACAAACCACGTCAGTGGTCCCCTTAAGCTTGGGTCTGGCCATTTGTCACCTCTGATCAGTGGTGTGCTGGTAAAAGTTTAACCACCAGCTCTCCAAAAAAAAAAAAAAAAAAGTACATAGATACATATGTACATAAGTTTATTATAAATTTTGCTGATATAAAGGATGTATATCACACAATTTACAAAATGATAATAAAATATACTGTATTCTTTATTATAAACTCTATGTATATAATTAATTCCCAAAGAATGCTTTAGGTGGTTTTTGGCAAATTCTTATATCCAAAGCTAACCTAGGGTTGTGATTGATGCGTGAGTATAGTTCTGGCATGAATGTTGGCTGATATTTTTACTTACATTAGGAATAAGAGAAAAATTAACAAAGATTTTTGTGGGAATGTCATTTGCTAGTCAATGATGTAAGCAAATTCTTTGTTGAATCAAATAATATTTTTCAAATACTGGAGGAATATTTCCTTAACTTGGAGGACTATTCAGAATGTTAAAGCTATTGAAATGATACACGTTTAAGTTTAATCTGCATTGTTAACATTTTCTCCAGCACACTCAACAAAACAACAAATCAAACCCTGATATGTAGTGTTTTCCAATGTTAGTGGTGTAAATACTGACATCATAACCAATTTCAAGCTACCAAGAGAAGCCACTGAACACAGAGTTTGGCAAAGATGCACAGTAGGACATGATTAGATAGTATTTCTACCTACAGATGCAATAGGCACAAATAATGCCAAGAGCATAAATAATAGTAAAATGCAGTAGAATTAAGAAGTGGTGAGTTTTGAGGATTATCTTTGGTTTTTTTATACAATTAATCGTAAGTTTCTATAATTTAATTTTTAATAATGACTAACAACCAGCTTGCAAAATTCCTGAAAAGTTAACAGTCAGCTCTGGTGAGCCAATGCAAGAGAGCCCCAGTGCCCCACTGACTGGTAGAAAGAGACGCAGAAGGAATGGAGTGAAGACAATGACCTCAGGGTTGTGGAAGATCACTTTCAGTGCCTTTTTTTTTAAGATTTATTTATTATTTTAGAGAGAGAGAATGTGTGTGTGTGTGTGTGCGTGGGCACATGCGCTCAGGGGGGTGGGGGTGGGCAGAGGGAGAGACAGAGAATCTCAAGCAGACTCCCTGCTGGGCATGGAGCCTGCCACTGGGCTCGATCTCAGGACCCTGAGATCATGACCTGAGCTGAAATCAAGAGTCAGACGCCCAACTGACTGAGCCACCCAGGCGCCCCCACTTGCAATATTGATATGCCTCATTTCCTCATTTTTCAGAGCTACCGGTGGGAATTTTAGGAAATTTTCCCTCCCCTCCCATGCAGTAGCTCACTCTTCAACATCTAGAGTCAGGATCCTAAAAGCCCTTAGATGGGAGATTGGGGGTTACGGGAGTAAGGAATCTAAGGCCTTATGAGAAAAAAAGAATTAGGGGTTAAAACTCTTGAGTTAAGCTATGAAGGGCTCCTGAAAAGAAGAAAAGAATCCAGAAAAGCTATGAACAGCATTTTTTTTATTTAAATTCAATTAGCCAACATATAGTACATCATTAGTTTTGATATAATGTTCAATAATTCATCAGTTGCACATAACCCTGGCGCTCATCATATCACGTGCCCTCCTTAATGCCCATCACTCAGTTACCCATCCCCCCCACCTCCCTTTCCACAACCCTCAGTTTGTTTCCCGGATATTAACAGCATTTTACACACATTAAATTAAAAATGAGAGAAGGGCAATCAATTTCCATTTCCCAGAGTTGCTCACTAATAACTTCAGGATCTCTTTCTCCAGAATGTACAGGAATACGTTTGTAAATCTGATTTGTTACAGGAAAAATGATGTGAAAACAAAAAGTTGTTTTATGCTGAGCCCTTTTTCTGTTCAAATTTTTAATGCATTTCAAATTTAGCAGAGTCCATAGTCACAACTCACAACTCAGAATGACACACAAGTGTCATCAGGCCACCTGATGTAGCCTCCAGGAAAGCACTGAGGGGGCGGGGCTGGCTCTGCACAGAGCCCAGTGCATCATAATGCTTCGCCAATTTAAATGATACAGGTACATCACCACACAGACGAATAAGTAAAGTGGTAATAACAGCTCAAAAACAGATACCCCATTTTATTTTATTTTAAAGATTTTATCTATTTATTTGACAGAGAGAGACACAGCGAGCGACGGAACACAAGCAGGGGGAGTGGGAGAGGGAGAAGCAGGCCTCCCGCAGATCAGGGAGCCCGATGCGGGGCTCGATCCCAGGCCCCTGGGATCATGACCTGCGCCAAAGGCAGACACTCAACGACTGAGCCACCCAGGCGCCCCCAGATCCCCCATTTTAAAAAATCAGCACATGTTAAGAATAAAATCACAAATCCATGGGAAAGGAAATTTAATAAATGGTGTGCAGAGGGGGAAAAAAAAGGTCAGAAGGATACACACTAAAATATTAATGGTACTGTATCTGGGTGATAATATTAAAAGTGAGTTTCATTTTCTCCTTCCCGAGCATCTTGATTTCCTAAACTTTTTTGAATAAACATACAATCACTTTTGTAATAGGGAAAACCCAGTAAGAATATTTTTATATAAACAAATGCTGGAACAAGTGCTTACTCCTTAAAGCTACAGCCTGACCTCCTACCTGATATCGTAATGTTAAGTTGGATAATAGTAAAATGAAACTACAAACAACTCTAAAATATGGGGAAGAAAAAGATTAACAATCTATTTAAAACAGGGAAGTAAATAAACAGGCAATTCACATGAGATGACACTCAAATAGCCAATAATCGAAGAAAAAAATTGCCTCTACTAAGAGAACTAAGAGCAATGCAATGGGACACTGCTATTTCATCTATTCAACTGGCAAAAAAAAGGCTACTTAATGAAAAGTTTTGTCTTACTTGTAGGCAAATAGATATTCTCATATAATGTTGGTGGGATAATAAACTGGTACAGCCACTTTTAAGTACAATTTAGGAATGTATCTTAAAACACATAAAAGCTAGACGCCAATTCTCCTTCTTTGTATCTACCATAAGCACCTTCCCCTACAAATACACATATGTCAACTTGTAGAAACTCATCTAGCCATTCTCCTAGAAGAAATGCACTTTTTAAAAATCACATTGTACTGCAATAAAAAGTTTTAAAAAGAATGAATAATATAACTAATACCCATGTAGTTGTCATCCAGAATTGACAAATGTAAACATTTTGTCACGTTTATTTAAAACATTTTTAAACACGTTTATTTTAAACATTTTGAAACAAAAGATATAAAACAATATTAGTTTTAAAAACTGCAAATAAATTATGAATTTTACTTAGGCTTGTTGTTGTTAGGAGTATAGGCACAATTCTGAAACTATTTTGTGTATATTATAGGATTGTGCAAAAGAGTAAATATATGGAAGGTTTTGGGGGACCCAGAGTTCTAACAGGAAAAATATGAACTAAAGGGAGGAATGGCAGGTTCCTGGGTCTGGAACTAAAAGGTATCACAAACTCATGATTTTTAACACATACATTACTTAGCTTTATCCAGAGAGAGGTCCAAGAAGCAATGACATCCCTAGGGCAAGAACACACCAATACCTAAATTTTGGTTTCTCAAAACCATTCCCCATTAAAACAAACAAACAACAGGAACAACAACAACATAGGTCCTTGAAGAAATGGCTGATTCCAGGGTATCAGGGTAGCAAAAGTGTAAGGTGAGCCTGGAATATCTTATTGTGACAGAAAGTAAGAAAAGCTCAATAAATTGATGGGAATGTATCCAAAAAAATACAGGAGCCAGCCTAAAGGATTCCACTGACCATAAGAGGGACCATCTGAGCATCAGTATGATCAATTACAGGAATGGTTTACAGCATATTGATTCGCAAAGATTTCATGAGTCTGTACTATCACAAGAAAGAATACAGGGAGCAGGCACAACATTACCTATGTAGTATTCTTGTTAAAACTGTTAAGCCTACATCTAATTCAAATCCAAATTAAGGCACAGTCTGCAAAAATAAAGATGGGGAAAAAAAACTCAAAAAGCTGGACTGGACTCTAAAAATATCAATGTCATGAAAACTAAAAAAAAAAAAAAGCTAGCGAGTGATGGGGGACTTTTCTAGAATAAAGGAGACTAGCTATGCCAACTGAATGTAAAACACAATCTTTACTGGATTCTGGATTGGGGAAAAACAGCAGCTATAAAAGGCAGGAGAAAATGGATGTCCCAGCTCAAGCAGAGAGAGTGCATCATCTTTTCCCCTTCTTTTTGTCCTATTCGGGCCCTCAACGGATTGGATGATGCCCACCCACATTGGCAAGGGTGATCTTATCTCTATGGGAGACACCCTCACAGACATACCCAGAAATAACGTTTTACCAGCAATCTGGGCATCCCTTAGCCTAGTCAAGCTGACACATAAAATCAACCATCATAGACAGGGGAAAAAAATTCATAGAATAAGCATCTCGTTTCTCCGGTGAGGACAAATTAATGATGGGAAGGGTCTAGTATAATGAAAATGGCTGGTCCTCCCAAGGAATGTTTCATATTGGGGGATCAACATGGGTCTCTGCTGTTGACAGGTTGGGCACTAAACAGATCAGTTTTGGTGAGAGGAAGTCCACATTGATGAATCCATGCAAAACCTTCATCCTTGACCCCGTGGCTATTTTGTTCAGAGGGCCACTATGTAAGCACTGGAGTAGCTAGAGAAAGAGGTAGACTGGTATCCATAGAATGAGTCATCTGATCCACCCGATTATCGAGAGCATCCTTTTTGGTGGGGGGACTCTGCAGTATTTACATAGACACAAGTATCTCCCTACTTGTGCTTATTCTGAGTCTATTCATATCACTCATGCCCACATCACCTTGTCTAATTCCTTCCAAGTTCCTGAGCATTCACCCCAACCTTTCTTACTCTGGCCTCTGCAAGAGAATTAAACTATATAGAAAAATGATTTCTTAATTCTCCTAAGATGGAACATACCTAGGTGCATACAAGATAAGTTAATTCTAGATGTGTAAGAACAACAACAAAATAAAGGATAAGCTAATTTATTACATAAAATGGATGCCTTTAGGACATCAAGGCTAATTCTCTTGAGGAACCCCAGCTGAAAAGCCAAACCATTAGTGACTATATAATGAGTCAGAATAGATCTGTTCTTCTAGCCATGCTTTTCCCCAGCAAAGCAGGCACCCGGATGAACTGGGAGGATCCCCCTTCATGGCTTCCTTCATGTCCACTCCTGACTGGGGCTAATGCTACAAAGCCCACTGTAGGCAGCGTCAGCACATCATGTAGAACCATATGTAAACTAGACTTGAATTTTTTCTTCCTTAATCAACTGGTCATTGGGAATACCTCAAGAGGCCATAGGTATGCTTCCAAGGATAGGTAGCAATACATCAAGAGTACAAGAGACAAAGCACAGGGAACAGTGTCTTCAAGACCTGCTAGCATCCAATCCCATGTGTACTACTTCCACTAAATTTTAGAGGGCTGTTTTGCATGCCCAACTTTATGTTTTAGTAGATCAGATAACTTTAGTTCATCAGGGCAGCTAGATCACATTGTCACTTGGTATCCCATGGTTAGGCATTCAAGCATCTATTTGGGCTTAGGGCAAGCCAGGGGTAATTTCTCAAAAGGAGACTACTTCTTTGCCACTTAGCTGAATTCAACTTCAATTTACTTCATTCAATTCAACTGCCTGGTCCACATTGGTCACAGGCCTAAAGTCATCCTTATCATGATAAAAATTAAAGCCATAGGGTTTAATTTAATCATCTAACAAGAGATTAGAAAAATGATCCAGGATCAAACAACAAAGCACTTGAATACTTAGTGATTACTTACAGGAGATCCCCTAAAGGGCTGGCAAGGTTAGTGAAAGGGGAGATAACATGAGCCTGGGGTGTTTTTGAAGCAGTGGTATTCTGCTAAATGTTTAATAACCAGCTTTCCAGGAAAAAGAGATCTGATTTGAGGCATTTGCTGATTTCCGTGGTGTAAATACTCCTGCCTTGGCCAATTTCAAGCTATAGTGTGACATCACTGAACATGAAGTTGAGAAGAAATTGTATAATCACCACTGAGAGGACGATGTTTCAAGTATGAGAGTGGGGTCAGTTGGTTTGAAGGTCGATTGGTCAAATAAGATGAACATAGAAGCATCCTCTGGATTGGCAAGAGGTAAGTCATTTGGTGGCCTTGAAAGAGGAGTGTTAGCAGAGTCGTGGAGACAGAAGTCAGACTGGAGAGGTTTGAGGAATGAATGGGAGATGAGCATGTGCTGGCCGTGAGTAGAGACAAATGTATGAAGTTCAGCCGTGAAGGAGACCAGAGAAAAGGACCTGGAGCCAGATGTCCAAGGAAGTTCTAGGACGGAACTTACTAAAGTAGGTGTGTGTGCTGACGGGAAGCAGAAGAGGGAGGGGATAGCCAATGGAGTGAAGTCCTTAAAGAAAGAGAATATAGGTGACGTGAAGAGGCCCCGCGCGCCCGAGCGCGCCGCAGCCTTCCGGAGCTCGGGACTCCAAAATGGCAGAGCAACTGTCTTCGGGCAAGACAGCAGAGCAGGTGTGCACCTTCCTCTTCAAGAAGCCCGGGGGGCGGAAAAGGGCTGCAAGACGCAGAAAGCGCCCGGTCTGCGACCAGGAGCCCGGAGACAGCAACAGCAGCAGCGACGAAGGCAGCACTGTGGTTCGGCCGGAGAAGAAGCGAGCCCTCCACAATCCGATGATACAGAAGACTCGTGGCAGTGGTAAACAGAAGGCGGCTTACGGCGACCTGAGCAGCGAGGAGGAGGAGGAGAACGAGCCCGAGAGTCTTGGCGTGGTGTACAAGTCCACCCGCTCCGCAAAACCCGTGGGACCAGAGGATATGGGGGCGACTGCCGTCTACGAGCTAGACACAGAGAAGGAGCGTGACGCACAAGCCATCTTTGAGCGCAGCCAGAAGATCCAGGAGGAGCTGAGGGGCAAGGAAGATGACAAGATCTACCGGGGAATCAATAATTATCAGAAATACATGAAGCCCAAGGATACGTCTATGGGCAATGCTTCCTCCGGGATGGTGAGGAAGGGCCCCATCCGAGCGCCCGAGCATCTACGTGCCACCGTGCGCTGGGATTATCAGCCCGACATTTGTAAGGACTACAAGGAGACTGGCTTTTGCGGCTTCGGAGACAGCTGCAAGTTCCTCCATGACCGTTCAGATTACAAGCATGGGTGGCAGATCGAACGTGAGCTTGATGAGGGTCGCTATGGTGTCTATGAGGACGAAAACTATGAAGTGGGAAGCGATGATGAGGAAATACCATTCAAGTGTTTCATCTGTCGCCAGACCTTCCAGAATCCAGTTGTCACCAAGTGCAGGCATTATTTCTGCGAGAGCTGTGCACTGCAGCATTTCCGCACCACCCCTCGCTGCTATGTCTGCGACCAGCAGACCAATGGCGTCTTCAATCCAGCGAAAGAATTGATTGCTAAATTGGAGAAGCATCGAGCTGCAGAAGAGGATGGTGCTTCCGATTTCCCAGAAGACCCCGATGAGGGTCCAATCCCCATCACTTAGTTTTCCTATTATTCCCACACCTCAAAATAAATCCTTTTGTTGTTTGGGAAAAAAAAAAAAAAAAGAAAGAGAATATAGTGCACATCTTGATAGATTAATCTTAGATAGGAAGAAGGATTCTTTTTTTATTTACATGAGCATGAGTGAAGAGCTGAACTTTTCAGCAGAGTTATGTAGTTATTAGTTGGGAACACATGAAGGGCTTTGAGAAGTGATGCACTAGTCTCATGGTATGGGAGAGGAAACTTACCAGGACACAGATTAAAAATACTGGATAAATGTATTGAAATCCCTCATGTGCAGAAGGCTCTTTCATCTTCTTCGTCATGGTTTCACTGGGGTGATGGGAAAAAAGACTAATAACAACTTTGTGGTCATTCCCACATCTTTAATGCAAACTCTATCTCTTTAATATTTTTCCTGCTTCTTTTTGCTTATTGGTTTGTTAAGAGCCATTAGGCTCTTCTTAAGTCAGTTTTGTGAAACACGTATTTTGCTAGAAAGTACATTTTCTGTAGAATTCCATATGTATTATTGCTGAATTCCATATAACATCTTCTCATAATTAATTTGGCTCTTCCTCATCTCTGGTTATATCTAAAGTTGTAGGTAGTGTGTGTATTTTGTATTGCTTTTTAAAATCAGGCTTGCGTTTTTCTTTATCATTTCTTTAGAATTCCTACATTTTGGTTTTCATTGTTTTCTAATTTATTGATCACAGTTTTCTCTTTGAATATTCCTATTCCCCGCATTCTTTGAATTGTTTTGCTAGGGTTTTGTTTTGTTTTGTCATTTCTGAGGTTGGATAATTTATTCCTATCACAACTTTTGTAATCACAAATGGTTTGAAGTTATACACTATTCTCCAAGTACACCTTTACAACTGTGTTCCATATATTTTTATATGCAACTATCAGCATTTTTATTAATTTTAGAGTTTTTAGATAACATATCATATTTTATTTCTTCTTCAATTTAGAGATTTAGGTCACTGCTCATTAACTCCCAAGTAGTCAAAGCTTTTTAAAGAATTTAAATTAGGAAGGGTTGATCGCCTTTTGAATTTGGTTTGTCATGTAACTTTTTCTCTGGTTGAAGAATGTGCCCTATGAAGAATATGTTCGGTCGTCTTTTTTTTTTTTTAATTGTAGCCAGGTTAATGATTGCTATTTATAAATGTTTCACAGATGAAATAGATGATTAAATAGTCTCTGGAGAGTACATAATTCTATTAGCTTATCTATACATTTGAGCTCATTAATTATATTATTAAAATTTCATATACCTTTACATATGACTTGGCTACTTCACTTACCTGACTCAGACAGAAAGGCATATTACAACAATGTATTATAAAGGAAAATGTTTTTAGCAACCATCTGAAGTCTGCAGTCCATTTAAAACAGAACCAGGAATGTTAGGTAGTCAGGAACAGATACAGAAAAGTCTGCCTCAACTACGGCTAGAGTTTTGCTGGGTGAGTATAACAAAGGAAGAGGGGGGAAGAGGGCTGAAGTTGTGGCAAGGGGCTGACTATAATCTTGCCCCACGAAATCCAACCTAGAAAAGGAGGGAAACAAAGGCAGGGGGAAGAGAATGGGCAGTGAACAGTGATGGGTTCATTGGACTGGAGGTAGAGTAAGCAGACTGGAACGACGGAAATGATACAATTCCTGGAAGACACCCAGTAACTCCCCAGTGACTTGGAGAAGGTCCAAAGTGCAATCATGGTAGCAAGCCAAAGCCATGGATATGATTATTAAAGGTGAGAGGAGCAGAGAACTAACTCCAAGTAGATTATGTACTGGAATGATGAAGCCATAAAGAATGAATGAATGTTCATAAAACAATTCTGGAAGGAATGCATCAAAAATTAAGTGTTAAGACTGTAAGTGATTATTTTCTTTCTTTTGTTCTGCATTTCCTGAATTTCTAAATAGTTAGGTAGTACTTTTATAATTAGAGAAAGGTTATTTTTAGAAGCCCACTTAATTGAGGTGCCTGGGTGGCACAGTTGGTTAGGTATCTGACTCCTGGTTTCAGTTTGGGTCATCATCTCAGGGTCTTGAGATCCAGCCCAACATTGGGCTCTGTGCTCAGCGTGGAGTCTGCTTGGGACTTTCTCTCCCTCTCCATCTGCCCCTCCCCACCACTCTCTCTCTTTCTAAACCAATCAATCAATCTTTAAAATAAAATAAAAGTCCACTTAATTTTTAAGGAATTGGAAGCTTAATTTGGTTCTTCTCTAATGTAATTGTACTCTAAGGTTAGTATGTTTCTTATACACTTTGCTGCCCTCTAGTAACACTCAATAACACAGAAGAAACATTGTTTTTTATACCTAGAAGAGATACTTATAACTCTGTTGTTTTTAATAATGTATCTTCTTTTCATTTTTTCCGCAAGTAGGGCAGACAGTAATGTATGAATGGTATTGAGCTAACACAAATGAGTTCTTTCAGAGAGGCTGAATTGCTATTTTTGCTTTTATATTAGTAATATAGTTCTTAGATGCATTCATAAAGTGTCCACTATGAATGTAATATAAATATCATATCTGTACTATGACTGCAAATTACACTCTTTCACAGAGTAATAGTAGAAATGTAAATAAAATATGGGGGTGCCTGGTTGGCTCAGAGGAGCATGGGACTCTTGATCTTGGGGTGGTGAGTTCGAGCCTCATATTGGGTATAGAGATTACTTTAAAAAAAATAAATGGAAAATACTGACCTGGATAAAGTGATTTCAATTACTCCTCATTTTACATGAAATATTTTAAGAAGAGTTTACTCAAGGAGTCATCCTGGAGCTAGTAATTGTAATCATCTTGAAGGAAAATGTCCTGCCTCAATCCTAGAAATTCTTACATATTTACTGATGATCAAGATACTTAAATGGTCATTGGCACATGGGAAGAAATGAATCAAATTAAAATTTCTATCATTTTATATTTGTGCTTCTTAAATTGTAGTACCCTATTGATTTCTTCATAATATTAACTGCAAGTAGTAATTAATTTTTATTTACTTGTTTATTATGTCTCCAGCACCTGACTATAGGTCTGGAAGGAGAAAGAACACATCTGTCTTGTTCATTATTGTTTCTTATTGCCTCACACAATGCCTAGAACGTAGTAGATGCTCAAAAAGATTCGTTGAATAAATGGATAATAATAGAATTACCTGGTCTAAATAGCAGATGTATTTTTAAAATACTGAGTAAGCCCAATATTTCCATGCAAGGAAATAAAACATTGTTTACTTTTATTATGACACTCTAAATTTGGATGAAAAGAAATTTCAACTTCTCTTTGTTGAAGAAACTGTCATTTCAGAAAATGAAGGAATAGCCATTAGAGTTGAATTGCTAAAACATTCTTAAAAGTTGAGTATCTCTCTACTGACAATTCTAATGTGGCAAAAAAAAAAAAAAAATTTAACTTTTAAAAGTCTGATCTTTTAAATCTGGATTCCATTAATAATGGTTTGATAGAAAAGATAATCTTATGAAAGTAGATCCAATGACTATATTTCAATAGAGTTTGAGACAAATAATTTAGAAATTTTCTAACATTTTTAATAGAATCGTTCATATGCTCTGGATGGAGCTACTTGTTTCTCTGTACTTGTAATAACTACAGACTTGCAAGATAAAGAGCTTTCCTCACTTTTGCTTGTGACTTAAATGCCAATGAACATATCTGTATGGATATCTTAACAACAGAGAAAAAAGAAAACTCCTCTCTAAAAAATTACAGTAAAGCTAAAGAGTTATTAAGCAGCTAAACTTAAAACACACACACACACACGCAATCCCTACCAAAATACCACCAGCATTTTTCGCAGAGCTAGAACAAACAATTCTAAAATCTGTATGGGACCAGAAGAGACCCTCAATAGGCAAAGTAATGTTGAAAAAGAAAAGCAAAGCTGGAGGCATCACAATTCTGGACTTCAAGCTCTATTACAAAGCTGTAATCATCAAGACAGCATGGTACTAACACAAAAACAGACACATAGATCAATGGAACAGAATAGAGAACCCAGAAATGAACCCTCAACTCTATGGTCAACTAGTCTTTGACAAAGCAGGAAAGAATATCCAATGTAATAAAGAAGACAGTCTCTTCAACAAATGGTGTTGGAAAAATTGGACAGCTACATGCAGAAGAATGAAACTGGACCACTTCCTTACACCATACACAAAAATAAATGCAAAATGGATGAAAGACCTAAATGTTAATCCATCAAAATCCTAGAGAAGAACACAGGCAGCAACCTCTTTGACCTCAGCCATAGCAAATTCTTACTGGACATGTCTCCGGAGGCAAGGGAAATAAAAGCAAAAATGAACTATTGGGACTTCATCAAGATAAAAACTTCTGCACAGCAAAGGAAACAATCAACAAAACTAAAAGGGAACCTACAGAATGGGAGAAGTTATTTGCAAATGACATAATGGATAAAGGGCTAGTATCTAAAATCTATAAAGAACTTATCAAACTCAACCAAAACAAAAAAGCCAATCAAGAAATAGGCAGAAGACATGAACAGACATTTCCCCAAAGAAGACATACAAATGGTTGACAGACACATGAAAAAATGCTCAACATCACTCATCATCAGGGAAATACAAATGAAAACCACAATGAGATACCACCTCACACCAGACAGAATGACTAAAATTAACAACTCAGGAAACAACAGATGTTGGCGAGGATGTGGAAAAAGGGGAACCCTCTTACACTATTGGTGGGAATGCAAGCTGGTGCAGCAACTCTGGAAAACAGTATGGAGGTTCCTCAAAAAGTTAAAAATAGAGCTACCCTACAACCCAGCAATTGCACTACTGGGTATTTACCCCAAAGATACAAACATAGTGATTCAAAGGGGGCACATGTACCCCAATGTTTACAGCAGCAATGTCCACAATAGCTGAACTATGGAAAGAGCCCAGATGTCCATCAACTGATGAATGGATAGAGAAGGTATGGTACATGTGTACAATGGAATATTACTCAGCCATCAAAAAGAATGAAATGTTGCCATTTGCAACAATGTGAATGGAACTAGAGGGTATTATGCTAAGCGAAATAAGTCAGTCAAAGACAAATACCATTTGATTTCACTCATACATGGAATTTAAGAAACAAAACCGATGAATATAGGGGAAGGGAAGAAAAAATAAAATAAGATGAAATCAGAGAGGAAGGCAAACCTCTAAGAGACTCTTAACTATAGGAAACAAAATGAGGGTTGCTGGAAGGGAGGTGGGTGGGGGGATGGGGTAACTGGGTGATGGGCATTAAGGAGGGCACTTGATGTAATGAGCACTGGGTGTTATATGCAACTGATGAATCACTAAATTCTATCCCTGAAACTAATACTACACTATATGTGAACCAAGTTGAATTTAAATAAAATCTTGAAAGAAAAAAAATACCCACAATTGTATAAATTGCACAGATAAAATTAACATTACTACAAAATTAAAATAACTATTGTTTATTTTGTTAGAATTCTTTGGTCCTCGGGTTCTTTGATTCTAGTGGAAACAAACGTGAAGTACTTTAAGCAAACCCACACAAACAATAAAACAACCTCAACAGCAACAAAACCAAAAGAAATCTACTCTAAAGATTCTGGATCTCAGGGGCCCACAGACAGGAGTGCAGTCCTGCTTCAAGAAGCATTGAGAACAAGAACCAGGAAAGGCACAAGAATGCTATTTTGTCTTCTGCTATTTTGTCTTACCTTTCTTGGGAAAAAAATGTCATGCTATTTTGCCTTCTGCTTTTTAGCACATCTGCTTCATTCTTCTCTTCTGCTACACAGACTAGTTTTCTCAGCTTTTGAATTGACATGGTAATTTATGGCTTCCCTTGGGCTCTTGAGTTCATTGCAGTTCTAGCCACAAGCAGGGACTCATTGTCTTAGTTTCAATTGCAATATCTTGGGAGAATCTGATTAGCTCACCTTGGATCAGGAATTTATACCTACCCAGGAATTTATAACAAATGTACTGCAATCTTGTTTTGAGAATAATCAGATGTAAGCTGTAGAAAATGTAATTTATATCAACATAGGATGAAATATTTATCACTAATTAAATAAAAAAAGAATGTACAGTACTATTCAGTCAACAAATATTTATTATCTATTGTGTATGAGGTGCTATTATAGGTGTTGTGAAGATGGCACTGAACAAAACATAAAATATCTTCTCCCGTGAAGCTTACATTTTACTTTAAGTTAATGTAGAACTGCCTTCACCATGGCAAGCTCTAAAGATATTTAAATAATTAAATGATTTTTCCAGAATAGAATTATTGAGTTATAGCTTTAGAGAGAAAAGAAAAATTCCTAGATCAGGGATTCCTAGATTATGAGATTTCACCTGCCAAATACAATTTTTAGGGCAACCCCTTCAGGTCCCCTCCCTCCTTGGGAGCTTTGTACTATCACTTTGCTATCCCTCAATAAACCTTGCTTCAAAAAAAAATAAAAAATAAAAAATAAAATTTTTAGATAAAACAAAAAATTTAGGAGGATTCGTGGCTTTTACTTTTTAGTTTGCCAAATAAGTATGCAAAAACAAACATACACACTATCATATAACATCATCATTGTTTCATAGAAGGAAAGAGATTTTAGTATCTTAACATGGAAAGAGAAAGACAATCTCAAAATAAAGGAACATTTTTTCCCCAAGAAAGGACATCTGGCTACTCTTCACAGACAGACTGTTTTTACTCTTCTCATTTGGCAGCTGACTAGGGAAAACTTTTCACAGGTTCATAGACTTGCATTTCGTAACCATTGTTCTAGACTACGGAGTCGAATACTGAGTCAGCAAAAAAAACCCGAAACTGGTTTGCCTATTTTATCTGAATTTATGGGTCAATTAACCCATGCAAAGTCACAATTCTGTGGGGGAAAAAAACCTATCAGAATTATTGCCTGGAAAGACGACTTTTTAAAAAGAATTGAATTAACTTACTGATTCAAACAAAATGACTGATGTAACAGTTCTATGTAAGCTGTTTGTTTTCCCAGAATACTAAAGACCTTCCAAAATTAAATGGTGATGACAGACTATATGCAACAAACAAATTAGTCTGTTTAATACTCAAAGCACAGAAGCATTTTATAAAATCATCAGTTTGGATAATATACTGGCTGATAGGCAACCAAAGCAGCTATTCAGTTTCAGGAATTTAATTTCCACAAGATCTAAAACCTCTATAAAAGGACCTTTGGCTTGCTTGTGCAGCAAAATAACTTTCAAGTGTTTAACTCTGCCCTTTAATTATCTGAATAGGTAGACTGTCAAAGTTATAAATACGTTTGTTGTCTATTACTATCTTGGCTCATGTTAAAATGACAAGTGTCCTCCCTTCTATCCATATTCAGCCACCATTTTTACAGTGGAAGATCTTTTTGAAATTTTAAGCCAAGATATTAACATATTCTGCTCTGGACCTTATGTTTGTTACCTCTAACCCTAATCATATTACTGCAAATCTGTCTCTTGGCTCAGGTGTCTGGAGGCTGATCAGGCACAATTTGAATCTTCGGTAATGGGAACTGGAGTTCAATTTCACCAATGAAACACTGTTGGAATCAGAACTTAAATCAATGCTGAGCAGCCAGAATATAAGAACTTAGAGTAATGAGAACAGAATGGGAGTGAGATGTTACTAACTTTTCCTATTAACTGGAAGAAAATCTCACAGAGAATGCTCTTGGCCTAGACCATCTTTCCAGTTTCCAAAAGTGGGTCCTGGCTGGGCAGATCTCAAATCCAAACAAAGAAAACCAGAGAAAATAAGGCAGATGTGTATGACATAGAAATTTTTGGTGGGCTTGGGATCTTCTGCTTCAACTTGGAGCTTAATTCTTAAGTGCAATTTTGACAGGATGGTGTGGACAAAAAGGGAGTCTCATATTTGCTGGTAAGAGTACAAATTAGCACAGATTCTATAAAGAGCAATTTAGAATTAGCTAAATTACAAATGCACACATTTGGACCTAGCACTTCCAATTCTGTTTCATTCTCCAGATGTGACCAATTTCCAGAGCTTTTCATTGTGGCATTGAATATTATAGTAAGATGAGAAATAACCTTAATATCAATTTTTATGGGGCTGGTTTAATAAATTATGGTACATTCCAACAATGGATCGGTATGCAGCTGGGTAGAAGGAAAGCCAACACTTTATGTCCGGACACGAACCAAACCCCAATTTATGTTAAACTAAAAACATAATTTACACATGTGTAAAAAAGGTAATTCATAAAGATACACTTACTTGCTTTTATGTTCACAGAATCTCAGGGGGATCATGAGAATTTTAACTGCTGCTGAACTGGAAAGCTTCTGGTGATGGGTGGGCTCTTTTCACTATACGAATGCCCTTTGTAACCTTTTGAATTTTGAGACATGAAAACGAATTCACATATACTTGCACACGTGAAGGAAAAGGCCTCAAGTCTGTTGATACGACCGGCAAGCCTGTAAGTTCAACCTCACAGTCTGGTACCCTGATTGGGCCTTGCCAGTTAAGACTGTTACCTCTGTGACGCAAGGCTGAAATGTGTCACAACCACCCCCATTCGTGCAAGCCGATTTTCCTTCCGTTTCTGATATTAGCTATGTTTCAGAACTGCTCGCAAACTTGGCATTCTTTCCAAAACGCTAAAACACTTTTGCTTTCGGCATAACAGAGAAAGGGGCTAAAATACCAGGCCAGGTAACAATTTATCATAAATGAAATTCAATGCTTTTGAAAGTGCTTTGTAGCTACAAAGCAAAGCTGTAGAAATACGAACTGTGACTCAATAGAGTTAGTAGTAATCACCATATCACAACTCAACTTACAGTTTGGGAAAAACTATCCATCCTGGGACCCTACTTTGCCTCATCAAACCTGGTTTCTCCTTTCGGCTCCTCCCGCCTTCCCTTCCCTCTCCGCTCCCCCTTTCCTCTCCTCCCCCCCTTCCCTCTCCTCCCCCTCCTTCCTCTCCTCCTCTCTTTGCCAGTCCCAGAGCTTGGCCGGAGGTTTCCTCGCTTGACTTACTCTGCGTAAGTGCGGAAGACGCACTGCAGTACCGTCGGCCGTAGCACGACCGAGCTTACTCTGTTCTCTCGTCTCTATGATCCTCTTTGTGACCCGTGGGATAGCGCCAGAGTCCTAGAGCTCCGTGCCAACAGTCCTCCACGCCGACAGAGGACAGCGCAAAAAGCTGACGTTCTCGCGAGAGGCGCGGAGATCTCTCCACGTATTCAGGGTGCGAGCGCATGCGCGCTCGGTGGTGCGCGGTAGAAGGAGGGAAGACGGGATCCGGCTGGAGCCCCGGAGTGCGCGCGTGCGCCGTCGCGAGCTTGCCGCTGCCGGGGCCGCCGTGTGAGAGCGGGTGTGAGACTGCCGTGCGAGCCGCGGGAATGTTCCGAAAGGCCCGGCGAGTGAACGTGCGCAAGCGGAATGACTCGGAGGAGGAGGAGCGAGAGCGCGATGAGGAGCAGGAGCCGCCACCGTTGCTGCCGCCGCCGGGCACCGGCGAAGAACCGGGCTCTGGCGGCTGCGGCGACAGGGCCCCTGGGGGGGAGTCGCTGCAGGGCCCGGGGCCGCCGCCGCCTTCCGCGCTGATCCCGGGTTCCGGGGCTGAGGCCGGGGGCTGCTTCCCCGGCGGCGCGGAGCCGGGCAATGGGCTGAAGCCGCGCAAGAGGCCGCGAGAGAACAAAGAGGTGCCCCGGGCCAGCCTGCTCAGCTTCCAGGACGAGGAGGAAGGTAACCGCCCCGCTTCGGACCCCAGACCCCAGCATCCCTACCCTGGGCCCCCACTTTAAGTCCTCGCATTCCCTGGACGCCCAGCCCCCGCAGCCCAGAACGGAGCCCCTTCGCGCCCGACCTGCTGCACATCTTTCCCCGCCTCCGGCCTTCTGCTCCCGGCGGAGGACGCGTTCCCGCGCAGCCACCAGCCTTTTCTTAACTACCGCCTCCTCCTTACCGTCCTCCTGTGCGTTTCCTGCTCTGTGGGGCAGAAGCTCAGATCCGTCATTCTGAGTTTATCAAGTGGAAATTCAGTGTCCCCTGTCCTGCTTTTTTTCCTGGCGGGTGTGTTTCAGGGTGAACTTGAGTTGGGTCCCCTGTCTGCTCTTGGCACGGTCTCTGACTCCTCTGCAGGTCAGTGTGCCCACGCCTCTTGGGGGATCTGTCCAGACATCCTTGACCAGGAAGGCTGGGTTTGTAAAGAGGAATCCTAAATCTGGGAACAGAATCCCCGGAGTTGAAGCTCTGGTTAGGAGTGACCTTGGACCAGTCCCTTGCAAACGTCGAGCCTCCGTTTCTCCATGAAAATAAATAGGGGTACAGATGCACGGCTTTCCTCGCATTGATTTTTGGACAATGAGGAGAGACGGTGTAATAGTAATTGAAGGCATTTTATCCAAACGGTTGTGAGAGGCTAAGCTGCAGTGGATTTAGATTTCTGATCATATATGAGCCTTAAATCTAACTTTCCGACCAGTTGCATGTGTGTTTATGTAACCCAATTAAGTGCATGTTATTAAAAAAAAGAAAGACTTTTGGATATCTCACTTGTATCTTGATGCAAGATGCTCTCATCCTTCCAGGAAGGTGGGCATTTTCTCTTTGGCCTTTCTGTTATTATTTTGTTTGAGAGGACCACAGCCAGATTTTTTTTCTTTTTCTTTTTTTTTTTTTTGATGATGATGCAGAAACTATTTGGTAAAGTGTTTGTATCTGACTTTAAAATTTTCAAATCAGACAGTGGATACATACCAAAACTTATTTTTGAAAAGTGCTTTGCTCTCAGCTTAGTCTTGAAATAATATATGTCAGTTTGTGATGGTTATAGATTTACTCAGACCTGACAGCTCTCTTACCCAACGTCTTTTGACTTTGGATTTTTTTTTTCTGATAATAAAGTAATTAAGTGCTTTTTCAGTGATTTTGTTTTCTTCCTGAGGAGAACAATAGGACATATGAAAACTTTGTGTAGTCGCAAGTGTTGTGCCTTTTAAAAAGTCTCAAATTTGCATTATGTGAGGTTAATTTATGAAGTTGACAGCTTTTGAGAGTCTGTGACAGATTTGGAATAACTTCAAATTATGTAATGCTTTGGGGTGTATGAGTATCCATTTGGATGAATGCGAAAAGCACATAAGACCATGTGAAAGTTAGAAGGGAAAATACTGTCTGAAATGGTTGCTACAGCTTCATTTAATTTCTTTTCTAAGAAAATGAAGAAGTTTTCAAAGTGAAGAAATCAAGTTACAGCAAAAAAATAGTAAAATTACTTAAGAAAGAATATAAAGAAGATCTTGAAAAATCGAAGATTAAAACAGAACTCAATTCATCAGCAGACAGTAAGTACCAAACTAATAGGATTCTTTTGAAACAACAAAATGAAAGCTCTTTCTCACAAGGATTGATTGAATGGATTTGCTGTATATATCATGAACTTGTTCAATTGATTCTGTTGTTGTCAAAGGTCCAAATTGAATATTGATACAGTTCTGTTATTTAATTCTAACACAGTTGCACAGTAAATGCATTTTTTTTTTTCAATTTGTCAGAGAGAGAGAGAGGGTGAGCACAAACGGGGAGCGGCAGCAGAGGGAGAAGCAGGCTCCCCACTGAGTGGGGAATCAGATGCGGGACTTGATCCCAGGACCCTGGGATCATGACCTGATCCGAAGGCAGACGCTTAACGACTGAGCCACCCAGGCATCCCAGTAAATGCATTTTAAAAAAAGACAGAATCCTTGCCACTGGAATGTTTCTGCTATAGCACCTGAATCCTCCCCCAATTTTCTTGTTAGTGTTCAGACTGCTGTTAACCAGAGAAAGGAAGTTTCCCACTTAAGCCTGAGACGCGGATTTATTCCTGTTTGAGATAGTACTGTGTAAATTACTGTACTTGTATTTTATAGAGACAGGTGTTCCATTTCTTTGGTGGTATTTCCACAGTTGGTTTAATTCTTGCAGAACTTTAGGAACCTTGTTTTAATGTTTGTTGATAATACTTTCTCATTCAGCAGCCCTATGGATGAAGACTCCTCAGTGTGAGGCCCCTGCCTACATTGTACAGACATTTCTCAACACCCTTTCACAACTGAAGCTTAACAATTTTAAGAAGTTATTTGTCTTGGAGGAAAGTGGATCCATTATAATATGCTGTGGTCTGAATTATTCTCATGCAAATGCTGAATCTTTCTATTCTATGGAATTAAGGATAGAATTATTATTTCACGGGTTCTCAGCCAAAGGCTTAAGGTGAAAAAGTATGTCATTATATCTCAAATTTACAGTCTCATTTTGGAGACAGCATCATTAATGTATAATTGGACCCAATGTTTGGCCAAATGTCCAATGAGTGGTTTAAAGGGGAACTGCATTTTTTTAGAGGCAGGAGAAGGAATGCTTCAAAGATAAAGTAGAATATGAAACTGGATTTTTGATCATTTAAATTCCAAAAGATGGGAGAGGGAAGATACGGGTGTATAATCAAAGATTAAAGTGACTAAGGTAAGAGCAAATACATTTGTCAGGTCAAAGTGGATGATTTATAGAGGAAGTAGAGGTTTAGGGTGAAAGGTACATTGTTGACAGATTGTGAAGGATGTTTAGTATCCAATAAGGGGTTTAGAGTTGCTGTGTTGGATGGCTTGCCAAGATGGTGACATGATAAATGCCCTTTGAAACCTTAACCTGGTATTAACATGCGGAATGGATTGGCACAAGGAGAGATTGGAGGCTTAAAACAGTTTAAAATCAAGGGCCAGCTTTGCTCATTAATAGTGAGTTTAAAAAGGTCTTAGTTGAGTGAGACTGAGGCTTTTCCTGACTCAGTGGGAAATAGTGGATGAGTTAAAAATGTTTGCTGTGGGTGTGGGAGAAGAAATGGAAAGAAAGGATTATTTGAAAAACATTCCAAGGGAAAAATTGGTAGGCTTGATATATGCTTTAACTATTGGATTTAAAAAAACAGTCAAATTTTGAACTTTTGTGACATGGTGACTGAGAGAACAATGCTGTATTATATACAGAAATAGGGAAGGCAGGTGGGAGGAGGAGTATTTTTAGGGGAACCAATTATTTTGGAGTCTAGGAAACTGCTTTTTTCCCAAATCTTTTGAGAACCAACTGTGTGCAGTATAATAGTGCAAGAAAGATCAGAAGTGAGAAAGGACCACTTAGAAATGGAAGCAAGTCTGGGATTTATGAGGTCTTCTGTGACCTGTGATCTTTGTGACAAAGACTTCTACCTTTAATAAGTGTACACATAGAGAAGAGGATTTACTAAATAAAATCATAAAGGCCAAAGAAGAGATAGGAAAAGTTTCAAGATGACGATGCTCATTTGAATGAGAAAGTACCAGAAAAGTGAGGAAAAGAAAGGACCAAGGAGAGGCCATTGGCAGGGTTGTAGGTGAATTATCCTTCTTTCTGGAGGAGGGTGTCTGGCAGAAGAGACAGGTCCACTAGCCAAGCTGTATCTGTTTGGATGAAGGAACATCTTTTGCTAAATTGCTCAACGATACTGTATGAATTTGTTGTAGCTGCAGCCATTGGGTTAGCTGGTATGGGAGCTTGGACCGAGAGAAAGCAAAGGCCATTTGCCTAGGTTGAGGCACAAGTTGGTGATGAAGTAGAAGTCAGCAGGTCCACTGCTTTCCAGAAGTTTGTCAGAGAGAGAAGTAGAGGACAGTAACTAGAGGGACCATTGGGATCAAGGAGAAGTTTTTCAATAAGGAGAAAACTGTGTTTGTAGACAGAAGAAAGGCGAGGGAGAGCCTGATCAAGTTCAAGGTAAAGAGAATGTTCATGAGAACAAGTTTCCTGATGTGGTAGTAGAAGAAATTGAGGGTCCTAGAGGAGCCTAGAGAAAGGTTATTTAGTATCTCTTTTTACAAAGACATCTGGAAGGATAATACATATCCACTGACAAAAATTCACCTGTAACCATGTTGTGCACTTGTATGTGTTCAATCATAAAATGTATTTGCTTAGTCTTAAAATCTGCAGAAATCATTATCTGAACATATCTGGTCTGGTAGACCTTTCACAGTTCTATTGAAAGCCATCGATTTAGTGTGGGTTTAGAGTAGAAGGAAATGGGTAGTTTTTGACTCCGATTCTTGGGTAGTTTTTGACTCCCGTGTAACTGTATCTGATAAGGTGAATTTTTAAATCTCATAGCATCAGAATGCACTTCAGAAGAAAGGCTGTGGCTAATGAAATAGGATGGTAGATGAGAAGACTAAGGAGCCTAAGACATAATGACCGGAATCTTAGTAAACTTAAAAGTGTGTATATGGCGGAGTGGTATTATCCCTGGGATTCTTATTGAGGGGAATGGAATATGGTTTGAGATGAATAGGGAATCTTTGAAACGCTTTTTGGGAGGGGAACATGCTAGGGAAACAAGAGAAGAATATCATATTTAGAATAAACTTTTACTATTTCATTATATTCATTGTGCCTATTGCGTGCCTATTTCAAGGTGAAAAACACTTTGATTTTCTTGATTTTTGCCTGGGACTGATGGTGCAGTGGGGCTAGTTAGTTATAAGGAACGTAAAGCTCTGTAAAGATGCAGTGGTGCCTCCTGGAATGCAGTGGCAGGAAAGCAGTGTTGCAACTGGTCTTATGAATGGCCTCAGAATTAGGGAGCTCTCTCTCTGTCCATATGGCAGAATATGGCACTCTACAGCTCCCTTCCGGGTTTACATGTGGTTGTTTTTAGTGCCACCTGGTCTCTGACTTGTCTTGCTGTCTCAGTTCCAGGTTCCCAGAAAGAGAATCAGGTTGTGTCTGCTTTGGTCACAAATCCACTCTTGAACATTGAGTCATGGCAGTGGGGTCAGAGTTGCATTGTATAAATGTGACTTTTGGGTCTTAACCCCTTCAGGTGATGGATGACAAATGGTTATGAACTAAGAAGATAATCCTGAAGTATTCATTGCAGAGAGGTTTATGTGGTCCATAAACATTGTTCTTGATAGAAAGCTGCCTCAGAGGAGCTTAGAGTTTAATGAAATGCTGATATAAAATGAAATAATGATTCAAAGAGGTATGAACAGTTAACCAGTGCAAGTTTAGAGGAAGAAACAGTTAATTTTGATAAATTTAGTAAAATTTTGATAAAGTGAACTCAAGGTGGAATTGAGCAGAGCCTCCAATGCAGCCCTGTGACCCCTATATTACTTTTACTTCCCAATTAATGCCTATTGTTGGATATTTCATTTTCATACATCAGTGGTTTGAGTTTTTTATAAATAATTAAAATAGTTCAAACTTGAACGAATTAAGCCTGTAAACGAATAAAAGGGTGCCTACCTGATTTATGCATTCTATTTTAAATATATTTTAATAACTTCACAAATGTAGACGAACCACCTTTGGACAAAACAGGACATGTTAAGGACACCAGTCAAGAAGATGGGGTTATCATCAGTGAACACGGTGAAGATGAAATGGATATGGAAAGTGAGAAGGAGGAAGAAAAGCCAAAAGCTGGTGGAGCCTTTTCAAACGCTTTATCTTCTTTGAACGTTCTCCGTCCAGGTGTGTACTTGCAAATACTCCTCAGAAATGAAGGACTCCCTCAAGGAGGGGCCGTGTGGAAAGATGGTGAAGGAAGGAGTTAGCTAAGTGGTTTTTCTTATGACATCCGTTTGAAGCCAAGGGTTTTCTTTTGCAAATAAAGTTAGAGAACTAGAAACTTTCCAATTTTCCAAGTTCATGCTCAGATAGGCAACTTTTGTTATCAGAGCAAATGTGGGGGCTTCAAGTAAATGGATAAGTGGTACTAAAGTTTCTCTTTTTTTAATGTATTTCAGATTAAGACTTCAACATTTTTAGAAATGCTACTAAAAGCAAAAGTATAATGCAATTAGTTTTATGCCCACACTCTCTTCCTTTTTACTTTTCTTTAGGAAATAGTTTGCAAATCTGTTCACTGGGTAGTCAGTTTTCCAGTAAATAAATGCTTAGAAAAAGTGTCTAGCAGGAGAGGAACAGCTCAGTAAATTAAGGTACATTTACATGATGGGATATTCTAAAGCTATTAAAATAACATTAGATAAGTAGCAAGGCCTTAATTTTTACTGTAGGTGAAAGGTCAATTCGAGTATGTAGTAGGTTATGCTTTATCTGTTCAGTGAATATGGTTAAGCCATTAAAAATTGTGTTTATGCCAAACAGCAACATGGAAAAAACTTACAATGCTTTAGTATGAGGCAAGATTACTACAGAATATATTCAGTATGCTTACAGGTGAACTGAACACTATTTGCAACAGTGTTCTTTAAGGTGTGTTTTTTAAGGTGTGTTTGTGGGCACCTTTTTGGTTTTTGTTTGCTTTCTAGTTCAGTAACATGATTTGATTACTTTTGTTTATTAAAAATGAAAAAAAATTACAGTTAATGTTTTTTAAGGTGTGTTTGTGGGCACCTTTTTGGTTTTTGTTTGCTTTCTAGTTCAGTAACATGATTTGATTACTTTTGTTTATTAAAAATGAAAAAAAATTACAGTTAAAATAAAGTTGCTATGGTGGATTTTCCCATCTCCTCTTTCTCATACATATTGTCATTATATATATATTTTTAGTGTCCTTAGTGACTTTTAGTTTCCATTTAAGCTAAATTAAGAATAAATCAGTTGGACTACAGGCACAGTTTGGGAAGGGGGCACCAGCAACTAACATTAGACCATCACTACGACAAGACTGTCTTGGTGAGATTATTTTACCCTTCATATTTTCAAGAAACTAGAAATTTTATACCCTAAAACCTCCATCTTTTATAATCCTTACCGTATGTTTCCAGGAGAAATTCCAGATGCAGCTTTTATACATGCTGCAAGGAAAAAGCGTCAAATGGCCCGAGAACTAGGAGATTTCACTCCTCATGATAGTGAGCCTGGTAAAGGCCGCCTTGTTAGAGAAGATGAGAATGATGCCAGCGATGATGAAGATGATGATGAGAAACGCCGCATAGTTTTTTCTGTGAAAGAAAAGTCACAAAGACAGAAAATTGCAGAGGAAATAGGTAACTTGATTTAATAGGATAGTAAGCCTGGTGCATTGCTATTAAATATGATTTGCTATTAAATATAGCCAAACAAAAAGTACCCACATTTACTTAACTGTGTTTTGTTTTTTTTTTTTTAAAGATTTTATTTATTTATTTGAGAGAGAGACAGAGATAGCTAGAGAGAGCAGGGGCTGGGAGGAGAGGGAGAAGTAGACTCCCCACTGAGCAGGGAGCCCGACGTGGGGCTCGATCCCAGGACACTGGGATCATGACCTGAGCCAAAGGCAGACGCCCAACCGACTGAGCCACCCAGGTGCCCCTTACTTAACTATGTTTAATGTTTGAGGACTGTTTTTGCTTGGGTACAAGTGTCTTACTAGAATTTTTTTTAAAACTATAGCACAATTGTGATAGCTAATGTTTATTGAGCTCTTCCTGAGTAGGCAGTATTGTGTTAAGCACTTTACATGCATAAATTTATATAATCAGCTTAACATTCTTCAGAGGCCTGTAGGTTTTGTTCTTCCCTTTGTTGATATGATGTCAAGCTCACAGATTAGGAAACCCTCCTAAGGTTTTAAGGGTTACATAATACTGCCTTTTGCTTCAAGGGATACCGCGGCTAAGACAAACAAGGTCAGGAGTAGCAAAGGAGAGGAGATCATGATAGACATTTTAGTAAGACTGAATTAATACCAATAGTTTTGCTTAATTTTTGTGAAGTGCCAGGTTAGCATCTCTTCCCTGCCTGCTTTTCTGGTATTTAATTTTCTTTGCTGCTATGACTGTAGGCATTGAGGGGAGTGATGATGATGCTTTAGTAGCTGGAGAACAAGATGAAGAACTCAGCCGATGGGAACAGGAGCAGATAAGAAAAGGAATTAATATCCCTCAGGTAAGAACTGAAGGATTTCACTTCAGAAATTAAAAAGTAAATGAAAAACCTTTTTTGCCTATTTTGTTGAGTTAAAAACATATTGCACGTTGAGTTGAATCTTTGTCATTCATTCAACTAACGTAATTAAGAAAATTACATAAAGTTATATATCCAATAACCTTTTAAAAGAAACTGTATTATCTATTGCTTTTTACAGTCAGAATGATGGAAAATTTTCTGGTTTCTTAGATCAGTGTTTCTCAGGGTGGTCCTTCAACCAGCAGCAGCAGCTGGGAGTTTGTTAGAAATGCAAACTCTCACCCTCTTGAGATCCAGTGAATGAGAAGCTGGGTCGGGGGGCCCAGCCACCCATCCCGGGTCATCGTGATGCACACTGAACTTGAGAAACACTGTTCGGATAAAATCTTTCTTTCCTGTAGAGCTTATTGTTTCTGACTTCAGAAATTATTCTGTGGAAAATGGATTTCTCTGTGATATGAAAACTTACTCTAGATGGAAAGTCTATTCCTCAATAGTTACAACAGTTTGCTTTATGGAATTAAGTAGAACAGTGGAAGTGTTGTGTAAATGTAAACTATTTTGGTTACTGGTGTTTGACACAGAATTTTGCACACGTTTGGGTTATGTTAAGAAAATAGGGTACTTAGATGGCAGTCTCTAGTCGCCGCTTATCTATTTATTCTCTACTTAGAACGAGTCATTTCTTCTCTCCCATTGATAACATGGTGGCCTTGGATTATTTCCTATGTCCCTTCCAACTCTAAACTTCTCTGATACTATGTTTTCCTGAAAATTATTAGAAATGAATCCAGTAATCCCACAAGAGTTAGAATGTTCATCCAGCCCTACCTTTACTTGATTCTGAAGAACTCTGCAATTACTTATTTTAATTAATGTAGTATTTGGAAAATGGTATAATTTTTGCTTTTTTTTTTTTTTTTAACCCTAAAGGCATGATATTACAGTTTTAACTGTTAGTTTTCATATATATCCCATTTCTTTTCTAGGTTCAAGCAAGTCAGCCCACTGAAGTGAATATGTACTACCAGAACACTTACCAGACGATGCCTTATGGTTCATCCTATGGCATTCCTTATAGTTATACTGCCTATGGATCATCTGATGCCAAATCTCAAAAAACAGATAATACAGTCCCTTTCAAAACTCCCAGTAATGAGATGACTCCCGTTACTATTGATTTGGTAAAGAAACAGCTTAAAGACAGGTAGGGCAGATCAACTTCTTAAAGACCTGTCCTCTAGCTTTCTGTTCCCTCAGGCAACATGTAGTCTGGGGTAGCAGATGCAGAATATCGGCAAAGAAGATTCACTGGCCCATCTTCAAAAGCTAAACAGAAGATGACTTCATACTTTGTTCTGCTACCTTCTTGGATTACTTCTGTGGAAGCCTCGAAAAGTTATAAAAAATGCCACTCCATGATCTTGTTGAAGACAGTTCTGAGTTTGTACCTCTTGGACTCTGAAAGAGTGTAGTCAAGATATGGGGGGAAAAGCGAAACAGATTTTGGTTAGCCCACCAAATAACTTTATATGAAGTCTGTAAACTGCCTTTTTTTTTTCTTTTTTCTTTTTTTTTTTTTTTTTTTGAGAAAAAAGCAGTACAGATGAAAAGATGCCACTCCAAGTATTTTTATATTCTAATAGTGGAACTAAATGCATTATTATAATATTGCAAGAGTCCTGACAGCATAGACTTTTGGATGTAAATGTGTTATATTTATCCTTTTGTGTTCTTAAGGTTGGACTCCATGAAAGAACTGCACAAAACAAATCGACAGCAGCATGAGAAACATCTGCAAAGCCGAGTGGACTCTACCAGGGCTATTGAAAGATTAGAAGGGTCTTCTGGGGGTATTGGTGAACGGTATAAATTTTTGCAAGAAATGCGAGGGTATGTCCAAGACTTGCTTGAGTGTTTCAGTGAAAAGGTAAGAATGCAAAAATATTAATCTCTTTGACTAAGGCAAAATTAGGGAGGTCTAGACGGCCTTGTGTAGATCATTTCTGTATTCCTCAGAAAATATCCACTGCATTCAGCTCTAGAAGTGATGAAAAGCCATGCTTCATTTTCTTCACTTCATTAGCGGCATTCTATCTTGGGGGCGGCATAGTGCCTTTGTTGAAAACAAAAAAGATAAAGCATATTTAAATAAGACTTTGGCAAGTTGTGCTTAATATAGTGGTAGATTATTGGCCTGCCCTGAAATATTAGAATATAAGGTACTCCTCTGGTGGAATTTTCTTTTTTACGGTTTAGGTCTAAACTTATCTTTAAACTGTTTCTACATATAATTCCAAATAGGCATAAACTTGCAAAATTTTATTAGTTTTTTTTTTTCTTTTAACTCTAGATAAAGTTGGTCACCATCGCTGCTGATAGTTTTCATCTAAATAAGCCTATGCTTCATCCATTTCAGGAACCGTAACATTGGTCATAATTTCTTTGAAGGCCTCATTTCTTCCAAGTTCGTTTTTTGTTTTTTTGTATGCTAGTCACTTGGAATAGTTTTTTACATTCTACTGTGCCATTTATTTGCATTTTTTAAATTAGCTGCACATAGGATCCCCTTCTCAAATGACCTCTTAATTGATTTTTCTTTTTCAAGATAAATGTAATTGGTACATTGGTTTATAAGCATTTATGGACTTTGTGGCCTTATGTTTTAAAAAAAAAAAAAAGAAAAAGAAAATCTTGAATATCCTGTCTCTAAACTTCCAAGTGATACAGAATTAGAAGGCACATTTTTCCCTTTTTCTTGGCTGTGTGGATTAACATAGAATCTGTAAGCTTAGTATGTTTGAAGGAGTATTTTTATCATCTCTGCTGATTACTTCAATACCCTAAAGCCAAAGACTCACAAAAGAACACTGCTAGACTGTCTTCCTCATGGGTCTTAATGGTTCTAGCCAGTCTGTGGTCAGATGCAGGCTGAGACAGCATTCACCAGGTCTTATCTGTAGGGTTTATCACGTTCTTGTCTTACCACCTGATTCCTGGAGAAGCAACTGTAGTCTGAGCTATGATAGCCCAGATCACTGGCTTAGGGCGACAAGTACAAGGATGGGAAAGAAACCTAGGTTTGACTTTGCAGGGGGCTAGAGTCCAGGTGGGAAGTAGACATAGGTGTCAGAGCTGGTGGTTGTGTCCTTCCTATTAATAAAGCCCTTTTGAGCCCAGTGGACATGGTGGGAGCTGATCTAATAACCTTTTGTGACTGGAGAAAGGATCTTTGTCTTAAACCATACTTTGTAAGTGAGGTTGGTCCCTGTCGAGTTTTTTCCTTGAAGTATCTGAGCATTTGCTTTAGAACTTAGTAAACTTACATACTTGTAACTGTAAGCTTAACTCTTAAAAATTGACAGTAACATGATCAACTAGATTATATCATTCTTGAATTAAAGAGACTACTAGGACGTCTAGTTCATATAGTTTTCAATTGCTGTTTTTAAAAACAAGTAGTAGTATACTTTATTGATCTCAATTACCATGTTCCTCGAGAAATCACTTCAAATGTGCTAATGTGGTTTCACAGAGTCACTTACAGAGGTAGATAATCCTTTCTTTTGAGGATGAGTATTTTATTTCATGTTGACATTTTCATATGCATTGAGTTTTATTAAGAGACTGCTTCTAAGTTAATACTGTCATTATTGTCGCCTTGGAAATATTTAGGAATAATTGGATACATTTGAATATTCATTTTATACTATAAAAATTTGTTTTAGGGTAAGGCCATAGAAAGATGAACATTTCTTTGTTTTTTTTCTCTTCTGTTATAAAAGTTTGAGTAGTTTTGAATTTAGATTTTTTAATTATTTAAAGATCATTTTAACTTTCCATTGTTTTGTTTCCCTATAGTCATCTTCCTTCTTGTGTTCTTTGCTTTAAATTTGGTCTTGAAATAAAAATAGTCAAGAACAGTTTTGAGTTTGGAGAGGGTAAAGAAATTGTCGTGGTGCATACTCTTGAGACAAATCAATATTGTTAAGAAACATGAAAGAGAGCTGAAGAATGTGTTTGAAGGTTTTTATTCAGAATTTTCTCAGCTTTGTTGAAAGGCATTCCAATTACCTAAACAGAAAAATTACATTATCAGAATTTTAACTATAAATTGAATAATTAAATTCTGGCTGATGCAACCTTAGGCGGGTAGCTCTTATAGGAGAGGAATGTTAACAGTCTCCGGGACTGAAAGAATGCACCTTAGGTACATAGGTACATTTGTCTTTCGTCCTGTGTGGTGTGAAAAAAATAAGGGGGTGGGGAAGTGTAAGTCACAGTAATACAGCACTAAATGCTTTAAAAAAAAAAAATCTCTCATTGTAAATTTTAAAGATAGAGCCTGTGGGCTCAGCTGTCTAAGATAATCAGTGCAGATTTGGGGACATTGTTGCCCATGGTGTGGCATATTAGAGATTAAAATAACTCCATCAGTTTGATCTTTCTGTGAACATTTGCTACTTTTTCAACAGAATCATGCAAGTGTATAAAATTGCTTTTATTACAGACATCTTTGAATTCCACCTGCCTTTTTTTATTTTCCATTTGCAGTCTGTTCAGTTCAGGAAGCTGCTATAACACTTGGTGCCAGTGTTCCCAAACTCTAAATAATGTGTTTTCCATTTGCACTAACCATCAGGAAACTAGAATTTCTGGTTTCCTCAGGTATGTGTAGTGGTTGTTAGTGTTTTGTGAAAGTTTCATAGCGTTTGGTTATAATATAAGATATTGACAAAAAGAAAGTTTTCTGTTTTTTTAAGTTAGGTTTCATTCTATAAGCTTTTGTACTCTATATGAACCGAGTGAATGCTTAGCTGTGGATATTAACCTGGAAAAATTCATTGACTTTGTAAACTGATAATTCATGTGATGAATTTTATTATTTTATTATAAAATACGGAAAAACTTAAACATTTACTAGCTTTCTGAGTTTGAGATCTTGACATTAGGTTAGTGAAAGCTAGAAATTTTATTTGCCTTACTGATGTAAGTGAAGGCAGTTCACATTTAAGAATGTGTAATAAAGCTGCAACATAGTGTGACATTACTACGTTACTGTAAGATACTTGGTACGTACAAGTGGCAGAGCAGTTTAAGTGTCCAGAATTGGGCAGCTTGCTGACTCCCGTTCTTACCTGCTCGTGGAGCCCTTGCCTTTTTTTGGTACTGCACGGCAGTAATGGTTTATTTTAAGCTACAAAAATTCTGAGGGAGATCATGCTGCTGGAAAACTAAAAATGGACTTTAAAAGACTTGCAAGTACTTTATTCTGAAAGAAAAGCACTACAGTTTTTGACATTTCTTTACTTGCTCTCTTTACTAATATTGAAGTGATAAGTTTCCTAACCAGACTTTTACTCCAATAACTAGGCACTGGACATTATAGCTCTATATATGGATTAAAAGAAGAGATGTTTCCTTAACATCATAAAACTGAATTGTAATTTGTGTCCCTTTGGGAGTTCATGATTATTCTGTCCATAGAGGGTACTTTTTCAGAAATCCGGAAATAGTACGGAACCCTCAACTAAGGAAGCAACTGAGGAGTTTGGTGTTACGGAGTGTGTTGTATTTTTACAGGTGCCACTGATTAATGAACTTGAATCAGCAATACATCAGCTGTACAAACAGCGAGCTTCCCGCCTTGTCCAAAGACGACAAGATGATATTAAAGATGAATCTTCGGAGTTTTCAAGCCATTCAAGTCAGTCCATCTTGAAGGTTTTTATTATTCATTAAACAACCTTGTTTACTTAGTGCAGCCTAATTGAAAATTAGAGAGCTTAGTTTTTTTTTTTTTTAAAGAAACATTTCCTTGCTCTTGTGTCAGGTAGTTCTAAAACTTGAACAGCATGTCCTTGGATTGTGTTTAAGAAAATACAGCTTCGCAAAGGAGCTCAAAAATGTGCACTGATATTCTATCAATCTTATTCTTCTTTGGACATATTTTTTCATTCCTTAGAGTATAGAGAAGATTATTTTCAGTGTTTTATCTTAAAACCACTATCATTTGGCCCCAGTTGATCCCCCCCCCCCCCCTGCATTTTCATCCTGTTCATAACACCAGTACAGATGCTGTTGTTGATCACAGTGAAAGATTCTGAGTTTGGGGACTAGGAAAATACCGAAAGGGGGTTTTAATAACATAACAAAGGATACAACTCCAAGATTGGGGGATTTTTGAGCTTCATGTCTTGGAGAAAAGCAAAATTTTTTTATTTTTGAGCTTCATGTCTTGGAGAAAAGCAAAATTTTTTTATTCTCTAGTTTGCCTTTTATACTGGATTTTTTTAATAAGTCAGTTGCCTCCAATTCTTGAAATTTTAATGTAAAAGTTCAGAAATTCAGTTTATATTCCTTTCATTATGAGATGTGTTATGGAAAACCGAAATTAATTGGAAACCTCTTATTAAATAGTTTAGCTGAGATTCTTTAACCAGAAGTTTTAAACCTTTTAATTCCGTTTTTCCATTATGCTCCATATTCTTGGGTGCTCTGCTAGGAATTTTCCCAGCATGGATTTCTCGTGGCTTCTTTTGTCATCTCTTTGTTCCCTGTGTCAGCAGTTCTAAATGAAGTATGCATGACAATTACCTGTAATACTAATTTAAAATGCAGGTTTCCTGGTCCTATCCCCAGAGATTTTTGCTAGGTCTTGGATAGTGACCAGTATCTTCTTGTTAAACAATCACCTCAGGTGATCCAAGTGCAAAGGCCCCTCGTGTTATTCTTTCTGAAAACAGTGCTTTGTCCTACAGGGTGTCCCCTAAATTAGATGTTGGATCCTTGAGAAGGCATCCTGTGTGCAGGATGGATTTTGGACCATTGTAAAGAGGTGGTAATATGGCCCTCAGAGCTGAGTGAGACTCAGATGTGAGCCATATGAATGGCTTTGACCTCCTCTTTTTGCCACACAAACTTAAATTGGTTTATTGCCATATTGGGCACCTAGATGACTAATGCAGGCCTTCCAGATCACTTTTGATCCAGGCAGAACCAGATTTCTGGGGCAGATTACAGGTAACCTATGAAGGGAAGTAATTCCTTTTTAAGTTAAATGGTTTGTATGAGCTGTGCATCTCATCAGATACCTTTTCCTGCCTATTATCTGTTCCTTATAATTTGAAGCTATTTACTTACATCATAGTAGAAATAAAGGTTGAATGATGTATGTTAATTAGATGGAGAGTTGGAAAAAAATTGAAAAGTAATGAGAAAGTGAAAAATACTGCCTTGGAGAGGAGTATTCATTGTCAGAGGTTTGAGGAAAATTACATGGGACACTGAAGTACCACTTCCATTTCTGATCTTTTTTTAAAGAAACAGAAAACCCCGAGATTCATCTGTTGAGATTTGTGAACACTTACCACAATTACTGCATGTAGTTTTAGAGAAGTGAAGGAGGCTATCCCTCAAGTCATCTACTCTCTCATATCTCCGTTATACTATAGAATCTAATAAACATAGCAACATTTTAAGTATTTATTATAGCAGTGAGTATTCTTTAAAATACTTCTTTAATGATGGATACCTCTTAAAGAGACAGGAATCATTTCTATGGTTTGGGACTTTAGCTAATTCACCTGTGGTGTGTGAACTCACAGTTGAGGTACAATAGGGGCATTTTTCTTGTTTACCATACTCATTTTTCTTTATAATTGCTGAACTCTGGAACATCCTTCCTGATGTCAGAGCGATTTTGAAGTATGAATGAACAATTCAGAAAGTCAGCTTTTAAAAATAGTTGGGTCTACGATAGTTAGGATACACTGAAGTAGAGGGCTAATTTTTGGGTTTGTTTTTTTCTGTTGCTGCTATTGGCGGCACATCTCTGATATCAGGGGAAGAAATATGCAAAAGCCTTGAATCGATGTCTTTCATTTTATGTATGATTTTCCCCGCATCCTGTCCCTTGGGTTGTTTGCTTCTGTTAACAATCCCTGTCTTACAGAATATCTTCTGTATTCTAAATGTAGAAGTGAGGGAAGTATTGCATACAGATGGTACCCCCACTCTTCCTCCTACCCTAGACAAGAGATTAGAGGACTGTTCTCTGGAGAGAGAGAATGGGCCCAGAGAAAAGACCCTGAGACGCCCCCAACAGAAGACTTTGTCCCAGGGATCGGGTGGAGAGGCCTCTGTTAGATACCCCCCACCTTTGTCCGTAGAACTAGCAGTCTCGTTCTTTTATATGAGGTGGTTACTGATCATAGAGCAGCACACGCAGTAGAACCAAAGGGACTGAGGAAACAAAGACAATGCAGGCAGTAGAAGAAAACATAAAATAGACTTGAGATCCTTCAGGAGGTAATAGGAGGTGCCATACACGTGACAAAAGTAGAGGATGCTATAGAGGGAGTATTCTCAGAGTAGGAGCCATCTCTTAGAAATTAAAAATATGGTAACTGAAATATAAATTTAAATAGGAAGGTTGGAAGCTAAGGCTAGAAAATTGCCCTAGAAAGTTAAAAAAAGAGACGGGAAATAGGAAGCAAAAAAAGAAGTAAGGGAATTGTGCTTTGAAAGAGTGTTTGAGAAAGCATAAGGTGGTCTTCTTAGATCTGGTTTTCAGTCTATATGTTGATTCTGCCCTTGTTCTAGAAATAGTAATGAGAATAAATTTCTACACAGCAAAGTTAGAATAAATAGGATAAATTATTAAATTCCTGAAACAAAGCTGTTTTCTCATCCTTCCTACCCATGTTTCTTTTCTGTCATATCATTCAACATGTGATGCTTAACTTCTTCCTTAAAAAGTAATCTATTATTTTTCCCTTTGCACAGGTAATTTTGATTTTTAATTTATTTGGTCATCATGATAGCATCAACTAGTTAATTCTGTTACAAGTAGATATAAAAATAGTGATTAAGCCCAGTTGTTTTCGTGTAGGGTTATTGAACTCCCCATTTATTTTTCTACTCCTTTTCATGGGAACACGGCATAATACTGAGATTTGCTCTAAACTAGAAAACTATCTGGTTTAGCAGTTACCGCAGAATCCTGTCGTTGAGATTAGCAAACAGTCTATCATTATGGCTTATTCTGTGCAAACTCTTTCCTCAAGATTGTTGAAGGAAGGCTTTTAATTTTAACCATCGTTGTTTTATAGATAAAGCTCTGATGGCACCAAATCTCGATTCCTTTGGGCGAGATCGGGCACTGTATCAAGAGCATGCAAAACGTAGGATTGCAGAACGGGAGGCCAGGAGGTAATTCTAAAAATGCTTGCTGTTGCTTTGTTTGCAAAGGGAGGACTGTCTTTTATCTGGTTTGGGAACATGATGTTTGTTATTTAGGACTCGTCGGAGACAAGCCAGAGAGCAAACCGGTAAGATGGCAGATCACCTTGAAGGCCTTTCCAGTGATGATGAAGAAACTTCTACAGATATTACAAATTTCAATCTGGAAAAAGGTTAGACATTTATTTGGAAATGAGATTCATTGCCACTTTGGTTTCTACTTGGGTGTGGTTTTTACCATGAGATGGTGTGAAGTTTTGTGGCCTCTGAATTAGAATCAACCACTTTTTTCTTAATTGTAAAAACTTGTACCCATTTTTATTAACTGCATATAATGATGAATTCTCAGAATAGTGGTGACACCTCATCACGGGCTTTATTTAGTACTTGCGTAATAAATGATATTACTCTTCAGAACCATAGAATTTTAAGTGACCAAAAAAAAAAAAATGTGCCAGATCCCAAGGATAGCCCTAATGCAGCCTGTCCTAGGATGGTAGAACTCGGCCATGGGACACTCAGCCCTGAAGTAAACTCCTGATTTGGGGAGTCCTGAATAATTTCAACCAAGAGGAATAGTTAATACTATTATGTGCCAGGCATTTCTAGAAAGGTCTTCAGGAATCTTTATTTGCCACTGTTGGTTGTGGTTATTTGGAATTATATCGGCTGCAAGCCATTTGGAACTTAGTTGGAGAAGCCTATTTTTCTCCCACCTTTTCATAGTGAATATTTTTAAACAGAAATTAGAAAGAATAGCACAGTGATCACCCATGTACTTGTCACCCAAATTCAACAGGTCTTACCATCATTTAACCAAGTTTGCCTTAATTTTTTGAGGGATGTGTGAGTGTGTGTGTGTGTGTGTTGTTGAACCATTTGAAAGTAACCTGTAGACACCATGACACTTTAAACACTTGAGCATGTTTAACTAAAAGTTCTTAATATTGTGTCTGTTTAATAGCAGTTCCCCCAGAATAAAACTCTTGGGACTGTTTTTGTGGATTATTCTGTATTTTCCAAACTAGGATCCACACGAGATTTCCTGCCCCGCTTTTGGTTGTTACGTTTTTTCCCCCTAGAATTAATGAATGTCCATGAGTACCTTACACATATACACACCCCCATTGTTTGTTTAAGACATTAAGTTTTTGAAGAGACCAGGCCACTTACCTTGCAGAACTTCCTACATTCTAAATTTGTCTGTTTCCTCATAGTATTAATTTGTTTTTCCATTCACTGTTATTTCTGTGTAAGCTGGCATTTAGGTCTGAAGACTTGATTAGATTGAGGTTAAGCTTTTGTTTTGGCAAGAATACTTCATATAAGATGCTGCTGCTTATTGCATTAATGTCAGATGGCGAATGTTAGATTGTCCCACTGTTAGTGGTGTTAAGATTGATCTTGACAAGTAAGTTGTCATAACTAGGTTTCTCCGTTATAAAGATTCCCAAGTCATCAGCGGCATCAAAGAACCTTCCACTTAAAGATCCTAGCCTCCATTGCCCATACTTGTCTATGTCCGTTCTTGCTGTCACCGACAGACTTTGAAAAAAGTGATATGATTGTTCACTGATCATGATGCACATCTGATATTTATACAGTGATTTGTGGACTGAAGAGCAATTGCTTCATGCAATTACTCATGGTTAATATCCATAGTGACTGAAATTTGAACTGACTTGTTGGGGGACAGGTGGGATTTAACTAAACTCTGGGCACCAGAAATGGTACATATTGCAGCCGTGCAAATGAATACTGCCTGCACTCTGGTTTGCATAATAGACATTTGAAACCTAAACTTACTCTGTTTATGCTTTCTGTTAAGTAGTAATTAATAATGATTTCTCTGTAATGAGCCTATCTGACTGATACTGAAGCTACACCGAAAATACTGAATTGTTTTTTTTTCTACTACATACTAAATTATGGTTCTCTGTGGGATTTTTTTTGTTTTTATTGTTGTGTTTAGATCGCATTTCAAAGGAGTCCAGCAAGGTTTTTGAAGATGTCCTTGAAAGTTTCTATTCAATCGACTGTATTAAATCCCAGTTTGAGGCATGGCGTTCAAAATACTATCTGTCCTACAAGGATGCTTACATCGGCCTTTGTTTGCCAAAGCTGTTCAACCCCCTTATACGGCTGCAGCTTCTCACTTGGACTCCTCTTGAGGTGAGTGGCTTGTGTCACTAGTACAAAGCAATATAACATGGTACCTGGGTAATTTTAATCTCAAAGCTCGGGGGGAGGTAAGGCACAGGGCTCCAATACAAATTGTATGATGTCATGATCTTTTACCCTCCCTTCCTTCTCAAGAGAATCATTGGTTACTTTCAAGTTACAGGCAATGCTTTTCTCAGTCAACTAAAATTACGTGTAGTGACACTGGGATATGAACATGGATGAATAATCAGACCTTGGTCCTTTGATCCTAGAAAAACTTAGAACCTCCTGGGACAGCTCAGTGAGGTGGATGTGAAATGAGGACCTGAACTGAGTCGGGGGTAATGGAAGTTGGGAGAATAAGACAAATTGATAAATATAAGAGGTGCAATCAGGGACCTGATGGCCTGGTATATAAGGGTCCTATATACGTTCAGTGGTCATGTTTAAGAGAGGGTTTGGGGGGTTACCTGCATGTGGATGGAGCCATGGGCACGAGTGAGATGGGCTGGGTTGGATGTGTAAACCGTAAGGAGAGGGCTGAGGTCGGAGCCCTTGAAACGACTGAACAAAACTGAACCTTTTGGCCCCCAGCTCTCAGTTGGTCTTTGCCAGACCTTGTGGAGTTTCACCCTGTGCATGTGTGTCTTAGTACACAGCAGAGCTCAGCGGGACTTGTGTGCATTTTGGAGTTCTTTTTCTGGGTCACTCCCTCCTCCGCCCCACGGCTTCCAGCTTTCTCAGCCTCCCTGAGCTCCAGTGCTTGTCTCCACACCTGAGCGAGACTGCTCTGCCTGCCATCTCCCACCAGGGGCTCGCCTCCGTTGATTCTCTCCCTTTCGGGGGCCATAGTCCTCTCCTGCCTGTGTCCAGTGTCTGAAAATGGATGTTTCATATATTTTGTCTAGTCTTTAGTTGTTTACGGCTGAAGGTTAAATCCTGTTCCTGTTCCTGTTACTCTTACCATGGCTAGAGGCAGAAATAACAAGCATTTGAAATGTTTCGCTTACAATATTCTTTTTTCTAGGCAAAATGTCGTGACTTTGAGAATATGCTGTGGTTTGAATCTTTGCTCTTTTATGGTTGTGAAGAGCGAGAGCAAGAGAAAGATGATGTAGATGTTGCACTATTGCCTACCATTGTGGAAAAGGTGATTCTTCCTAAACTAACAGGTAGAGATTTCTGAATTTGAACATTTAAACACGTGGGTTTTCCAAATCTATTTTTACGAGTTTTTAACCAGAGCGTATTTCCTCATAGAAGTTATATTACAAATGATAAAGTAACCACCGGGTCCAGAGATGGCTAAAGGGTGGACATCTCTTAACCTAGGACTTGAAGACCACCCTGGGGTGGGCCTGGAGTTGGGGGCAGTAATTGATCCATAGGTGAATTTTAGAGACTCTTAAACACGACCTGAAGCAAAACGGAACACATAGTTTTGGCAGGGGGATATGCATTTTCCTGGGGAGCAATTTCATTACTTCTGTTAATTTCTCAAAAAAGATTAGGAATCATTGGTATGGGAACCTATTTAAAATATTAAAAATAAGTTTCAAGTTTAGTTAGGAAATCTTGATGCTGGGACATCTCCTAGGATACAGAAGTCCTCCCTTCCTTGCCAATCTTTATTATCACCCGGCAGCAGAAAATAGAATGAATCTGTGCCCTCCCCACATTTACCTAATCCTCAACGTTCCCACAGTTAAGAGGACAAAGAAGAGTGGAGCTTATACTCTAGAAAGAGAAAAAGTAAGTCAGGATTGGCATTTATAAGTTGAGGACTGCTTGACAGCAGATTTAAGTCAGCTGCAATTTACTTCTATATCTCAACACATTCTACTTTTCTCTTATAGTAATAGCTGAAAATATGTGGGACCCTTTTTCTACAACACAGACTTCAAGAATGGTTGGAATTACACTAAAATTGATAAATGGATATCCTTCAGTAGTGAATGCAGAAAACAAAAATACACAGGTAATTTAATTATTTATTATATGTGAACATTTTTTTTCCTCCCCTCTCCTTTCAAAAATGAGCAAGAGTTGGGGCACCTGGGTGGCTCATTCGGTTAAGCGGCTACCTTCCGCTCAAGTCATGATCTCAGGGTCCTGGGATTGAGCCCTGCGTCCACCTCCCTGCTTGGTGGGGAGTCTGCTTCTCCCTCTCCCCCTGCCCCTCTCCACTGCTCATGCGCACGTGCACTCTCTTTTTCTCTCTCTCAAATAAATAAAATCTTAAAAAAAAATTAAAAAATGAGCAAGAGTTGAGGGAATGAGTGGTTATGTTCTAAGGCTTGCCGGAAAATCCCATTCCCTCAGGCCATCTGGTCCTTTGTAGGCTGAAATATACAAGATTTGAGATAATCGTTTTTAATTTTCAACTCTCTCTGGCAAGGTGATGTCATTACTCCAGGTAGCTTCTCATTCTTCTCACCTCCCCACTTCCCACTAATTAAACATTCCTTTAAGAACTGTTTTTTGGTTTTTGTTTTTTGGGTTTTTTTTGGAAAAAGAAAAATGTAAAACTACTAGAATGGGTAACCATTGATGATTTAAATGCTAAAACATTTGAACAGCATGTAAAACAACTAGTTTTCAAACTTCAGATTGTTGCCATCCCTCTGGGCCTTCTTAGGTAAGCAATTTAGACAGAGAAAAGGTGCTCTTTTTTTTTTTTAAGATTTTATTTATTTGAGAGAAAGAGACAGAGAGGGCATAGTGGGGGATGTAGAGAGAGACGGAGAAGCAGGCTCCCTGCTGAGCAGGGAGCCCGATGCTGGACTCGATCCCAGGACCCTGAGATCATGACCTGAGCTGAAGGCATAAGCTTCACCGTCTGAGCCACTCAGGTCCCCCAGCAAAGGTGCTCTCCACTATCATTTTCACTGATCTCATTTTGAGAAGAACCAGATTATGTGTCTGATTTTAAATCTTAGTGGTACATAGCCTGAAGGGTTTACAGATTCTAAGTGGCTTCATTGCCTGGTAGTTGAGGGCTGAACTAAGAGTAGTGAGTATTAAAGACCTTAATGCCTTCAGTGAGGAAGGTAAAAAGTAGAAGACTGTTGACTTGAAATTGAATACTCAGTGATTTAGAATATGGCTTGTTTTTATTTCTTAAAATTTAATTTTTATCATAACTCTTATTAAAATGTGTCCTCTGTTTTTAATTCTTTAGGTGTACCTAAAAGCACTCTTATTAAGAATGAGGAGAACTTTAGATGATGATGTTTTCATGCCCTTATATCCCAAAAAGTAAGTAACTCTTCAGAATGTTAAAGATGATAATATTCTCCATTATCTTCCAGAGAAGGCTTCTTAAGTTCTAGAAAAACTAAAGGTAGCCTGAAATACAAACTTTACCTTTTTAAACATGTAACCCAAAGAGACTAGCTCAGTGGGGAAATTGTTCCCTTAAGCAAAATAAAGCAAATAATGCTTTTTGTTCTCCCTTTGTATCTCACCGTAAATTTCCATTTTCTTTTAAAACCTAACTTCTGGAATATAATTATTTGAAAATTTGAAAAATTACTTAATTCTTTTGTTAAGCTATTTTACTTGTAGAACTCTTTTCCAGAAATCAGATGGCACTTAACATATAAAATATTTGCTCATTTTTCTCTTTTTTTCTTAGTGTCTTGGAAAATAAAAATTCTGGGCCTTATTTGTTTTTTCAACGACAGTTTTGGTCTTCAGTTAAGGTATGTGTCTCTAGGCTATCTAAAAGACTTCAGATTTTCTTTGAACCATATATTTCGGAAGGTATTTTGCAATTTGATTAAGTAAATCTGTAGGCTTAGATTGATATCTGTATACAAACTCCATTTTACAAACTAATTTTATTCCAAAAGTTTATTCAGGTGTGATGTTTCCACACGAGAAAATGTATTGAGTTCCAAAGCAAGGTCTAAGCTAGCCAGCGAAATGCCTTGCTAAGCCACAGTTCTTTATTCAGCGAGTAGAGTACCAGTTACTTTTCTCAATTGGGGAATATAGCACTGAATATGATAGAAGTGGAGCCTTCGTGGAGTTGATAATCCAGCATAGTTGACAGCAAACCAGTATTATTATCTCAGGTGTGATGAATCCTGAAAGGAGAAATTCAAGGTAGTATGGGCGCATATGACAAGGGCACAGAGCCCTTGACTGGTGAGTCACAGAAGATCCCCAACTGCCCTGGGGAAGTGCTATTTAGATCATTAGACCAGAAGAATAGGAGCTGGCACTGAGCTGAGGATGAGCAGCATATTCTAGAAAAACTGAGAAAAGTCCAAAATGGCTGGAGTTAGGAGATGAGCTAGCTTCCCAGATGACATAGGAGCTGTAATTTACGTATAGACCTGTGTTCACTACCCACATCAAGATGCATAGCACTTCTACCATCTCCCCAGTTTCCCCATATCCCTTTGTAGTCAAGCCCACCCCTGCACCATGGCCACCCCTTTTCCTTGTCCTGTGGTTTTCTTTGTAAGGGTGCCTAATGAATGGAATTATTTACAGTCTGGCTTCATTTACGTAACATAGTGCATTTGAGATTTATCAGTGTTGTCATGTGTTACTGGTAGTTAATTTCTTTTATTGCTAAGTAGTATTCCTTTTGTAAGGTGGATGATACCACAAGTTGCTATTTTTTTTTTAATCCATTCTCCAATTGAGGAATATTGGATTTTTTCCAGTTTGGAGTGATTATGAATTAAAGCTGCTGTAAGCATTTGCATACAGGCCTTTTCTGGGTATGTAAGTTTACATTTCAATTGGGTAAATACCTATGAAAAGCTGGTTTTCAGATCAACAACATATTAATGTTATCCAGTTATCCCTCATTTTCACCACATACCATACTCGGTATTGTCAGTTTTGGAGTGGTTTTTTTTGTTTTTTTTTTTTAAGTCATTCTACTAGCTGTGTAGAGGTGTCCTATTACAGTCTTAATTTGTATTTCTGTAATGACTGATGATGTTGAGCATGTTTTCCTCTGTTTATTTGCTATTTGTATATGTTCTCTGGTGAAGTACCTGTTCAAATCTTTTGCATTTTTTTAAGATTTTATTTATTTGAGAGATAGAGCAGGGGGAGGGGCAGAGAGAGAGGAAGAAACAGACTCCCTGCTGAGCAGGGAGCCTGATGCAGGGACTCGAAGCTGGATCCTAGGACCCTATTATCATGACCTTAGCTGAAGGCAGATGCTTAATCAACTGAGCCACCCAGGCACCCAAATCTTTTGTGTTTTTAAAAATTGTCTTACTGAGCTTTGAGTTCTGTATTCTGGATACAAATTCTTTATCAGGTGTATGATTTGTAGAGAGTTTTACTTTTCTACTGTGTGGTTTGTCTTCATTCCCTTAACAGTCTTTCAAAGTGCAGAAGTTCTTCATTTTGATGATGTCCAGCTTATCACATTTTCCTGTCATGGATTGTGCTTTGGGTGTCATAGCTAAGAAATCTTTACGTAACACAAGACCACAAAGTTTTTCTTCTATCCTTTCATCTAGATAGATCATAGTTTCAGGTTTTACATATAAGTCCATGATCCATTTTGAGTTAATTTTTATATAAGGTGTGGGGCCTGGATTGAACTTCATTTGTTCCAGAACTGTTTATTGAAAAGGATATCTTTTTTTTTAATTTTTAAAATTTTTATTTTAATTCCAGTATAGTTGACGTACATTATATTAGTTTCATGTGTACGGTATAGTAGTTCAACCATTCTTTGCATTACCCTGTGCTCATCATGATATATGTACTCCTTAATCCCCATCACCTGTTTCACTCATCACCCCCCCCCCCCCAGCCTCCCCTCTGGGGACCATCAGTTCTCTATAGTTGAGTCTGTTTCTTCTTTTGTCTTTTTTTTCTTTGCTTATTTGTTTTCTTGAATTCCACATATAGGTGAAATCATATGGTATTTGTCTTTCTCTAACTGCCTTAATTTCACTTAGCATTATACTCTCTAGCTCCATCCATGTTGCAAATGGCAAGATTTCATCCTTAATGATGGCTGAATAATATTCTGGGGTGGGTGGGTGGGTGTGTGTGTGTGTGTGGGTGTGTGTGTGTGTGTACATAACCACATCTTCTTTATCTACTCATCAATCGATGGACAGTTGGGCTGCTTCCGTAATTTGGCTATTATAAATAATGCTAAGGCTGTCTTTATTGAATTGCTTGTATACCTTTGTTGAAAATTAATACTGGTCATGGAAGGGACATGCACAAATTGCCATTTTTAAGATTACTCTGGCTGTTGTGTGGATAATGGATCAAAGCAGGTAAGGATAGTAATAATGAAAATTTATTATGGATGTACTGTGTGCTAAGCACTGTGCCACACTGTTGTTTATCTTGTTGAATTGTCACAGTAGCCTATAACTAGACACTGTTCTCACTCTACTCCTGGGACAGTTAGGCACAGAATAACCAGCCCAGAGTCATTCCTTTGTTCAGTGTAGAAATGGGAGTCTTATTGAGGCCAGTTCTGACTGATGAGCAGCTCTTCTCAGGTGGGGTCCGTGAAATAATCAATACCTAATGCCCTAGGTCCTCCATTGAGCATAATGAATTCTCTTTTCCCTGCGTCTAGAATGGTACTTGCTCTGTACCATCTTTGGGAAAATTAAGGAGTCACTCAAATCATTTTCTATAGGTTTTATTTCTCTCATAGAACCCTGCTTGAGAAAGACTACTCCAGAGCTAGTGCTCATAATCACTTGAGGAACTGTGAGGTCTAGAAAGAGATGATGGCAGCTTGGATTAGGGGAGGTGGCAACAGGAACTGAGCGAAATGGACACAATGGATGGAGGTGGGGTCAAACAACCGGAGGGAGAGGTGAAGAACGACATCGAAGTTTCCAGCCTAATCAGTTGGTTGGATAATGTTAGCATTTACTGAGCTGAGAAATACTGAGAAACTTGGGAATTTTTATGCTGGGATGGGCTGGGAACTCCCATTTTATAATAATGTGACTGCATAATAATGGCTTCTATTTTGCGTGTACTGAGCTTGAGTAGCTTGAGCTATTGAAGTGACATAGCTCAGTTCAGGTTCATGAGATCTGGTAAACATGCAGTGTTGTAGTCAAAAAGAGAATTTCCATCTTTTCCTGGATGGTTGTAGAACTCAAGCATGATTTTGAATGAAGGACATTTATCGAAGGATCAGCACTTGCCTGGTAGTACTTTCTATTATGATGGAAGATGTTCTGTTTTTGTACTGGCCTATAAAGTAGCCACTAGCCCCGTGTGGCTATTTATGTCTTAATTAGTTAATTTTAATTAATTAAAGCTTAAAAATTCAAATTCTCAGTCATTTGAGGCAACATTTGGACCCTGTTAATTAGTACTTTGGCAAAACATGGTCCACTGTATTTCATAAGGTGTTTTACTCTGTAAGTATTTTCTTTGACTTAATTTAGTTGTTTAACAATGCCTTGGAATAGTCTTTCTTTTTATAAAAAAGCCAGACTTCTAGAAACAGAGATCTGATGCGCGGTTGCCAGAAGTGGGGAGTCCAGGGTGGGGGGACTAGGTGAAAGGGGTCAAAAGTACACACTTCCAGTTACAAGATAAAATAATTCTGTGTGTAATGTACAACATGGTGACTGTAGGTAATAATAACGTGTTGTATATTTAAAGTTGCTCAGAGAGTGGATCTTAAAGTTCTCATCACAAGGGAAAGAATTTAGTTAGGTGAGGGATACTAACTGTGGTGATCACTTCACAATACATAGATCAAATCGTTATGTTGTACACCTTATACAATGTTATGTGTTAATTGTATCTCAATCTGAGGGAAAATAATTTTCTTTTGTCTTTCTAGCTACTAGGGAATTTTCTTCAGTGGTATGGCATTTTCTCAAATAAAACCCTTCAGGAGTTGTCAATAGATGGTTTATTAAATAGATACATTCTCATGGCTTTTCAGAACTCAGAATATGGAGATGACAGCATCAAAAAAGCCCAAAATGTGAGTTAAATGACACATATTGTAGTTTTTAAAGATGTAAATTAAAATGGATTAGGTTTTCTTTATTTGAAGAGAGATTTTAGAATTTTATGAAAACCCCTTTGATTATTGACCTTGGTGTAATGTTGACAGTCAGTTTGCCTCCCAGGTAGTTCTGAACCCCCTCAGCACTTTTTACATAAACATGTATCCTGTAACATTTTGTATCTATCCTTCTATCCATCTATTATATCATTATTTGGTAGGTATTAGTAAAAGTTTTAATATCAGAATAATACATTTTTAACAGTTGGATGAAATACTATTTTGAATGTTATTACAACAATAGTCTCTCATTTAAGAAATAATTTTTATTTTGTTTTCTACTTTATGGGAGTTAGAGATTCATCTTTTTTATATTATTTTTTTAAAAGATTTTATTCTTAAGTAATCTCTATATCCAACGTGGGGCTCGAGCTTCCCACCCTTAAATCAAGAGTCATGCTCAACCAAGTGAGCCAGCCAGAGACTCCCAATTTCTCTTTTTTAAAAATATTTTTTGAAATAATTATAAAATTAAAGAAAATTTGCAAGTACAATACAAAGTTTTTTCCCTCAACCATGTCAGAGTAAGTCTCTAACATGATCCTCCCCTGCCCCAAATATTTTCATGTCTGTTTCCTATAAACATGGATGTTCTTATACATAATTATAATGTAACCATCAACATATCTATTACTGTCACCTAAGCTTTGAGACCCTTCAGGTTTTGTCATTTATGTCAATAATATCACATCCTTGGTGAAAGAAGTTCCCAGATCATTCTTGGCATTTAATTATCATGTCTTCCTTAGTCTCCTTTAATCTGGAAGAGTTCTTGTCTTTCCCTGACCGTTACGAAACCTTGACACTTTTGAAGATGATGGGCTAGATATTTTGCAGAATGTCCCTCAATTTGGGTTTGTTGGATATTTTCATGGTTGGATTCAGATTCTGTATCTTTGGCAGGAACTGTCCCAGATTTTATTTGAGTCCCTTCAAGTTGACCTCTGTGACCTTGTAACATGTCATCTCATTTTGGGGGAGCACTTTCTTGCTTTCTGGCACATGATGTTCCGGGCTTATCTTCTGCTTGCTTGGAATCAGCCATTTTTCTAAGCATCCCTGGGTTCTTTCATGGGGAGCCTTCTCTGCCTGCTTGACTGAATCCTGCTAGTACACTGCCCTCTTCCATATGGAATCAGCCTCACCTTGCTTGGATTTTGTACTGACACCATGCCCTGTTCACCTTGCCTAGGCTCTTGCCCTAAGCTGCACCCCTGGTGCGGTGTTCTCTTGACCCCACTCTGGGCCAGCATGGATACTTGCTCACTGAATTGTTCAGGATAGGGAGAGGCCACAGTGTGGTATTTATGCTGCACATGCTTTTATATGAAAAGCTGCTGATAAAAGGAAATTCAGTTCATTTAGGGCTTCCTGGAAGACAGGAAAATGAAGCATTTGGTTATCAATTTTATGTCCCTAATTTACTTAAATATTGAAGGTTATTTATCTTTTGTTTTGAGTACCTATCTGTTGAAGTTAAAAATACAGATATATTCAGGTATATTTGTATAGTTAATGTGGAAAGTCAGGTTTAAAAGAATATCCCTTCAAAGCGATTGGCTATATATAGTTCAATAGCAGGTCTTCTAGTTACATACATTATCCCCCTTGTCTAGGCTCAACTTTTAGATACTTTATTTTGTTTTAACTATTTTGTGTTACATCTTTCTTCTTCATAGGTAATCAATTGTTTCCCAAAGCAGTGGTTCATGAACCTGAAAGGAGAAAGAACTATTTCTCAGTTAGAAAACTTCTGTCGATACCTTGTACACTTAGCAGATACAATCTATAGAAACAGTATCGGATGTTCCGATGTGGAAAAAAGAAATGCGAGGTAATTTTTTGTAATTGTTCAATGAAATGGTGATCTAGAGTCTTTAGTTTTTGTCACATTTAGTATTATTAAAATGTCTTAGAGTCATGTTTATATTTTACTTGAAATTGTGCATTGATTTGGTATTGGTAAACCCACCAAAAAGACACATTATTTTTTATTTTGGCAGTATTACCTAATCTTTTTTTCAATGTGTTATTTATGAAGTATTAAGAAGGACTTCTGGTGAGCACTAGCTCTAAGGTGAATGAATGAATCATGGTTTTCTCCGTCTCCTCCCTTGAAGAATTGGGGGAGATTTCAGGCTCTTAGAATGTCATGGATCTTAATCTCTGGAGGATCATTATATAGATGTAATCCCTCAAAAAGCTGGTCACTGAAACTTAAGTATATTAAAGGTTATATGCCAGTTTTGGGACATTTGTGCTCTGTGTGGAGTTTTCCTATATCCATATCATACACTAAAGGTCATCACTCATGATTTTTGGGGAGCAGCTTGTACATAATTTTTACCAGGGGTTGCAAGGAAGGAATGAATAACTGAACCATTATCCCTTTTTTTTTTAAAGTTTCATTTCATATATTGTTGCTAATGTCAGAGTTTCCGTTCAGAATATACACCATCAGTCATACCCCACTAACAAACGATTTTCTTTTTCCTCATTTCCCTTCCATGAAAAAACCTTATTTTCTTGAGAAAATTTGCTGTCTCTTACAGTAAAGTTAAAAACCAAGTAGATACAAAGATTTTAGTGGTAAAATTCTTTGGCAGGTGATTTTGATTTATATTTTAATTTCGTCTTTAGTGTGGGTCACTTTGTTGTTGGTTGTTATTTCTTGGCACTAATATTTCTTCTCGGTGTTTCTTGCTAGATAAGTCCTATTCACTTTTTAAACTTTGATTTATATATACTTGACTGTTTTTGTTGGGCAGTTAAATATCAACAAATGGTATTTACTTTTCTACAGAAAAGAACTTCAGCGCCTGTTATAAGCATTTGCTGTGTGCAGAGCCCATAAAATAGGAAATAGGTTCCATGTGGGTTACAAAGTTTTACAAATAAAGTCCTTCCCTAAAAGGTGCTTGCTACAATTTTGCAGAGAAGAGACAGCTAATTATGTCACACTGTGTGCTGTTTCTCACACATGGTTCAAACTAACTGTTAAAACAGTCATTCTTAAAATGGTGCCTGGATCAGCAGCATCAGCATCACCTGGGAACTTTGTTAGAAATGCAGATTCTCAGGCCCCATCCCAGACCTACTGAATTTGAATTCTGGGGGTGGGACCTGGTGATCTGTGTTTCAGCAGCCCTCTAGGTTATTTTGATGTATGCTGAAATTTGAGGACTACCCTGAATGGCAGCTAGCTGGGGTGATAGAGGAAGCCAGCTTATGCTTTCTTAGTGAATTTAGGAAAAGTGGAGATTATGCTGGATTTTGTGTTCCAGGTATGTTCTGAAAGACCTGGGACTCTGGTTTGGGAGGGAATGGGAGGCAGAGCTCTAAAGTAGTTTGGCAATAGATACCCTTTCTTTCCTTTCTAGATATCAGTGAAAATCATTGATCTGAATGAACTTTTGCGGTGTTTTTGTTTTTGAAAGTGGATACTTGGTCTCCGGGCTAGTCATTTAAACATATACAAGTTTTGTTTTACATGGACAAATTTATTTTATTTTTTTACTTGCTATAGCTTGCTTATTTCTGTCTTCTTTAAAAATGTATGCTTGAAAAAATTGATTGCAAACCTCAAAGTGGTCATAAAGTCAATAACAAATTTTCCTTTGAAAGCTTTTGTATTAATAAGATATTGCAACATTTTTTTCTTTTTTAGGGAAAACATAAAACAGATAGTAAAACTCCTTGCAAGTGTTCGCGCTCTGGATCATGCTATGTCAGTTGCAAGTGACCACAATGTGAAAGAGTTTAAGTCTTTGATTGAAGGAAAATAGATCTGTGAGACTAAAAAGCCTGTTTGCTTTAATACCATTCCCAGTGTATAAATTTTGTATATATGTAAAGTTTCTTAAACTGTAAAATATTGATTCTTGTTTTAATACAAAGAACATTATTAATATTCAATACTGTGTCCTTAAATGCAATTTCTTTGGAATGAAAGGAATTCACATTATTTCTAGGAAGCCTATTAATGTTTTCCTTACTGCCTGTCATACTTTGTTTACAGAACTATTTTATATGGTCATTCAAATTAACCCTCTCAGTTAATTGTCCTCTGTAAACGATGTGTGCAGTGTAAATTGTGTAATTATGCATATATATATTTATACCACCATGGAGTTACTTTCACACTGGAAATTTGTGGTGTTTTTCTACAGAGTAAGCCTTTTAACAGCAGAAAATTATTCAGTAGCAAATTGTCTTAGGGAAATTACTACACAGTTGCAACAAAAGGGCTGGCAAGTGACTAAGTGTCCATCACCTTTTGGTTAGCAGTTGCTATCACCGTAGCTTTGCTGCCTTAAAATTGAGAGTTGAGTGTGGACTTAGTCATTGGGTGAATGGAAACTTTCTTCCTTGAATCAGCATTACAGTCAAATGTGGGTTTAATATGAACTCTAAATAATATATGCAACATAGATTTTTGAGAAGAACATAGAAGTTTAACTTTTGGAAAAAATAGCCCCACAAACCTCAATGCATGGTTTTGGGCTGACTGTCCTGTCTCATTCATGATTTTACCCCCTGACCAGCTTACAAAAATACATGCATTTGAATTTTAGTAGTCTGTCATTTTATTTAAAATCCCACATATGTGAGTTATATATGCAATAAAGAATACGCCTTGCTGATTAGCTACACCCAGGCAATTTAATATCCTTGGTCTTCTATAATGTTTATACCATGTTGTAAATATTCAGAGAACTTGTTTTAAAGTTTATGCTTTCTGATTCTGTGATTTTCAAAAGAGGAACTTTTTGGAAATTAAGGACTATTGTTTGATAATTATATATGTAATTAAGCTTTAGCCAAGCATTAAATTAATTTTTAAATAGATCCTTTGTTGTATTTTGCTGGTGACTGATTTTAGAGCATTTCATGACTCTAACATAGTGTGAGACTATCAGTGTGCGTACCCTTGGTCAGGTCAAATAATATTTATAACAGTGTCATGCACTCTAAGTGCATTGTCAGTTTTATCTTTGTTGTAGGAACATTACTTATCCCTACATATTCATTCTGTTACACGATAGTAGCCTACTAAATAGAATTAAAATGAGAACTTCAACAGAATAAAACATTTAAACATGTATACATAGGACATGCACGTCATGTGTGCCTTAAATTTGTGTTTCCAAACCCATTAGACTGGTGATTTTTCCCCTGTCCACTTTTAAGGACTCTTGCAGTAAGCGGGAGACTTTATCCTATGCAATCTCTCAGGCTGTTTTTGTTTCAGGAATGGGTTTGAATACCACACAGGGACCTTGACGTAAGGTGAACTCAGCATAGATGTGTGCGTAAAACAAGTAGTTCTCCTATCTCAACTGGAAAAAGTTTTGTTCCTGAAATAGCTAAAGTACATCCTTTCTTATGAAGGGAATTGGCAAAAGATAAATAGAGGGTGACATTTTAATGAAGGTAAAGGTTTGCTTCTTCAGTTTTTCCTTTTGGATCAGTCTCCTGAAATAACTCCAAAATAGGTGAGAAGGGTTTTTGAAAAGGAAAGCTATTTTATTGAGGCAATAGAAACCACAGTCATAAAGACTGATGGCTATGTTATAGCACATGATGGTGGTGCCCCACCCATATCCCTGTGGATGTGCTGGTGTCCTGCAGGCACCTGGGCTCTGCCGGAGGGCTTTCTCTTGGCCTGTGCAACAGGCTGGAGCGTCCAGCAGATAATGTCCCAGAGAACAGCCCTCAGCCAACGAAGGGAGCAGGAAGAGAAATATCCAGTAGTTCCAGTCTGGGGAGGAGTTGCTGAGATAGCAGCAGATTATTGAGGGAGAAAGGAGAAGGAGCTGGAGGAAGCCGGGAGAGCCTGAGAACTGCGAGATCGTCATGAGGCGGGCATGACCTCTGAAGCAGAGATGGCAGGAATTAAAGTCTCAGATGCAAGACTAAGAAGGTCTCAGCAAGGCTGACAGGGACTCCTCAACCCAGAGTTGCAGTTCTGAGTTTAGGTCTCCAGGAGCTGGCTTTTGTCTTCCCACCACGCTCAGTCAGTGGTGCCCAGGGTCTCCTTGTGGGAGATTGGGGAGGCACGATTTCAAGTCTACCATACCAACTTTTAATCTCTCCAGTATGTTCCTCTTCATCTCCAAGAGGGCTTCAGTTAACTTGAGCCATAGTTGCCTGCGGTGATGCTAATCTCATCACCCAGAATTGGCCCCAGATTGCACCACCTCACAGTGAGCACCTTCCTCATGATGAGAGTACCCTAAAATGTAAAGTTCCCTAGTTTCTTTAAAGCCAGGTTTATTAAGGTATAATTTATAAACATTAAAGTTTACCCTCTTTAATTTAAGTGCATACAGTTCCACGAGTTTGACAAATGCCTCATTTTGTTTTAAATGCTAATTTCTGGGTGCGGGGATGGCGTAAGCGGATGATGGGCATTAAGGAGGGCAGTAATGAGCAGTGGGTGTTATATACAACTCATGAATCACTGAACTCCACCTCTGAAACTAATAATACATTATATGCTAATTAGTTGGATTTAAATTTTTTAAAAATGCTAATTTCCCTTGAAACCATGAAATCCTTCTAAAAATGGTCAGATGTTGTAGAGCTGCAAAATGCAACATGTAAGTTGCTACACTATGGTGGTTCTGTATGGTTACAAGAATTCATCTCTAGCATGGTAATGTCCATATAGTAAAGGGACTCGCCATTCACCAATTATAACATTTTGGTCTGTCGTTTCAAGTAAATGAAAATAACAATTAAAACACCAGAAATTCTGCATGTAGCGAGAATGATGTAATATGTCTGAATGTTTGGGAGGCCTTATGCTTTGATAAGGCTGTTGTCCAAAATGCTTTGGAGATTGTCCTCCAAAATGGAAAGTGTATGGATACTGGGTTCACAGTTGCTCAGAGTCTTCAGACTACCTGGCAAAGGCAGACAGGCTAAAAATTGTTCTGTGGAATTGATTTTGATGTGCAATGTTGACTGGCCCCTGGCCTGCTTCTGGACCTCCAGGCCCCAGTAATTTATTCTGGCTTTCCTCTAGCCCTGGCAGCCCTAACTCCAGCAGGGGCTTGGATGTTACAATCATCCAGCTCAATGAGAAGGCCTAGCACAGCATGTCTCGGAAGATATACTGTGGTGCTTAGTTTGGGGGCCTTTACTTAAAAAGATCTTCAGAAACAAATACTTTATATCCTATGCTTGATGATTCAAAACACATGGTGAAAGATTTGACAAATCCTGTAGAAGCCATTTTAAGCTACTTTACCAAAACACTTTGCCCATGAAAGCTTACCTTTTTTCACATGTAGCCTTAGGTGTTGAAATTCCAGAGACACCTGTTGCTTAGGGATGAAGAGCTGGGGTGACCGTTGAACACCCTCCAGCTCTTATCTCAGTGAGGCTGAGCCCTGCTATTGCTTAGGTCCTGTGGTTTCCATGAAAATCCTTTTGTGTCATTAAAACAAACCCCTTCACTTGAGCTCCCTTGAGTTGGTCTGTTATTCCAAATGAAAACTTTTTGGCACACACAAGTTACCTGTTCATCACAGGGGTAATGTCCTTACCTATGGTATGTGTGAGCAATTTTTCAGTCTTTGAAGTTTTTGCTTGGTTTTATTTTCACAATGATTCTGCTCCCAAGCTTACTATATTTTCTACTTACAAGGTTTCCATTTCTCCAATTTAAAATCTTATTCTTCACTGATTACTACAACTTATTCAAAGCAAATAGCTATGCTATTTGGAACTTATTGTGTTGCCTCTCAGAAGCCATCCCTTTCTATATAATAGTAGCTCTCTGCAAATCCTGATATAGCTCTAGTCTATGTAACCTGAACAAGAGCCTGTTAAAGATAACTGGATCAGGCTTTTAATATTCCCCAAGTTTGCCAAACATTTTCTAGTATTTTTGATAAAATTCAGGCTATAAGGAAAAGTAGACCCTACTATTAATTCATATTTTAGACATCTGTCAAAATTAGTAGTCGTGTAACATGGTATAGTTTTAAAAACAGTTATTAGAATAATCAGTCATTCTAAATTAATAAACTCTAGGTATAGTGTACTGGGAACATATATTAGATTGAGCCATTTATAGTCCCTATATGAGTGTTTTTGACTTATAGAAATGGTGAGTGCATATTTTAACTCGGTAGAATTGCCCATAGGAGAAATAATTTGGTCAAAAATCAACATTTAAAACTCTGGGTGTTTGCCTTCAATTTGTTGAAGCTATTGAAGTTCATATTTGAATCATCTATTTGGGACTGTTTTTGCTGATGGGAAGACACATAAGACTTGTATTGATTGTGGCTGTTGTAACAAATTACTACAAACTGGTTAATTTCAAACAATAGAAATTCTCTCACAGTTCTGGGATCCAGAAGTTCAAAATCAAGATGGTGGCAAGGCCATGATCCTCCAAAGGCTCTAGGGAAGAATCCTTCCTGCTCTCTCTGGTGGCTTCTAGAGGTAGCTACTGACATTCTTTGGCTGGTGGCCACACTGCCTCAGTCTCTACTTCTGTCTTCACATTGCCTCTGTGTGTGTGTGTCTAAATTTCTCTCTGCTACCCTGTAAGGACAGTTGTGATTGCATTTAGGGCCTACCCAGATAATGCAAAATAATCTCAAAACCCTTAACTCAGTCTCATCAGCAAAGACTTGTTTTCCCCATAAATTAACATTCACATGTTCCAGGGATTAGGATGTGCAATTTTTTCAGCCTAACACAGGCCTCACTGCTCATTTTCAAGGGTTAAGATGTCAGCACATCTCTGTGGGCCCTTAAGACCTCAGTAAGAAGTTTGTGTGTGCCACTTAACATGTATTTTAAGTCAGCCACCACCCCTCCCCACACTCTTCAAATCTGATGAAAATTTGTCCAGCTATTTTTCATGTGCTATAACAAGTATAAATAGTAAAGAGGGACAAGAAAAAGAAGGAATAACATTTTATAAAAGTCACTAGTAAAAGGGCCCTTGTGTTTTCAACCCCTGGGCATGTGCTTATTTCATGACTAAAATGATCTATTTTGAAAGGATTTGGAAAATCCTGGCCTTCGGACAGCTCTAGGAATAAGAGTCCTGCTTACCATCTCCCCCCACCCCCCAGTTCATTCTGAAGAAAGAAACAGCAATTCAAACCCAGAACCAAGAAACTCTGACCTTAATCTCCTTAATCCAAAATCAAAGGAAACCAGAAATAGGCAGAACACCTGCTTCTAGAAGAGCCCAACACCCATAAATGACACTGAGAAGGAGGGGTTCCCCGTGTGGCCTCAGACAGCCATGGTGGAACTGATCCTAGGTTAGGGGTGGGCAGGTTAGGTTTCAGGTTCCAATTCCACTTGAAACAGTAATTTTTAACAACTTATCTTTCCTGGGTCTCAGCTGACATAAAAAGCAACTCCCAAGCCAAGTATTCAGTAACATCAACATCTCTCCTGGAGCAATATCCTTCCATATGTTTTTCTGGTACATACATTTGGCATTCCTTCAGGGCTAGAGAGGCATTATAACTGAATAGGCAAATAAGAAAATTTCCATTCCCACCCACTCCCATTTACTTCCTCTGTCAAATGCAATCTCTAATTGAAATGGATTCTTTGGGGGCAGGGGGGTAGGAAGCAACCACAGTCCAGCAGAGAATCTTAATATAAGTTTAATTCTGAGGCTGCTGTCAGTAACCACTACTAAGAGCAAAACACCTTTTTCTAAGTAAATAGTACTAAATGAGAAATCCTTTCCAGTTCTCAGAACTAAATGTGTCTTTGCATATCTCCTTCTAGAAAAGAAAAGGCTTCTCTTCTAGTGAATGATAGCTACTTTAGTATCCTGAAACCAGGGTGGGTCCAGCTTCTCTAAAATGGATGAAGAAATGTTAAATCAAGCCACATGACAGGGCCCAGAGGGGGAAATGATTTTGTGCACTGTAACAAATTTAAATTCTGCTTTCGCTGCTAAAATAAAAGCAAGAAGAGGAAGAGGTAAAGAAAAAAACGAAGACAAGCAGAAACGGTTTCTTCAGGATTTCAATTCCTTTTGGCCTTCTTGGCTTTGACTTCATTCCCATATTTAGGTCTATCAAGTGGAAAGAGAAGGGAAAGTCCGTGGGACACACTAATATTAGCCACGTAGTATGATTTGTTGAAAAATGAGAAGATGAGAGGGTTAGACGCCTTTAGTTATTAAATTCCATGGTTGACAAAAGCTATTCGCCATTGAGGGCCAACCATAGCTGCCTCCGTACCGCCATGTTTCAACTCAGTCTTGAGGTCCTGGTTTGTGACTTCGATTCTCCACCATATGTACAGCTGAGCAGTCTTTCCTATAGTGTTCCTGAGAGCTCTGGAACACTCCAGAAGAAAAGACAGCCAAGAGAGTTGCTCCAAAGCAGGCATTAGTTTTTCTCCCGCTACCTACCCAGATGCTCAGAACAGGAACTGGGCGCTGTTCGCGGGGAGACACCATGGACAGCTCTTCGGGCGCCGCCCGGATGGCCCGGCGTGCTGGCTGTCCCGAGCCCTCCCCACGCCCGTCAGGCCGCTGGGGGCGGCAGGGGGTGGTCCTGACACCCATCTTGGGCACGTATCAGTACCCGGTCCCCAAAGCTTTTCCCCAGAGCCCCTCCCTGGCGCCCACGGGGAGGGTTGGTAACGTCTGAAAAGCCCACGCGAGGGGACCAGAGAGGCCGATTCTCCTCGTCCCCGCTTCCGCAGCGGTCGGACCTGTAGCTGCGGCCTGGCCCACAGGCCGCCTGAGGGAGGCTCAGGTCGCTACGCGTGGAGGCCAGCAGGCAGCCTACCACTTCGGACCCGCAAGGAGGCTCGGAGTGGGCGGGGCCTGCCTCCTGACGCCCCGCCGTTTCCCCCGAGGGGCGGGCCTTCCGCCCCCGGCCGCGGCGCAATGCGGAAGAGATGGGCCTGCTGGAGAGGAAGTGACGCTTCCGGCGGCTGTGGCGGCGGCGGCTGCGGGAGAAGGAGGAGGAGCCGGAGGAAGAGGTGAGCAAGCCGGCGGGGGGCGGGGAGCGGCAGCGGCCAGACCCACCGGCAGCTGGGCGCGCGGGCGGACGCTTCCTGAGCAGCCTTCCCCGCCGCAGCCTGGGCGGGAACGGTGAGGGGCGACCGCGGGCAGCCCTGGCTCGGGAGGGCGGGCGGGGTTGTGAGGAGACTAGGGGTCGTGCGGCACTGCGTCGGGCCGGGGGCTGTGGTGACAGCGGCTGTCAGCCTGTCCGCGGGAGAGGAACCAAGTCGGTCTGGGCGCCGGGTCATCGCCTCTGGCCATAATGGAGGGATTGGGCGGCTGGGCGGCTTCGTCCCCCTGGGAAGGAGCCGCTTTCCCGGGCGGTCGGCTGTCCGGGACCCCCGAGGAGCCCCGGTCCGGTCCGTGTCGTGAGTCTTCCCGGGTGGCCATTCATATTTACGGGCTCCCGCCTGCCGTGCCCCCAGCCGGCGGTAACCTGTGCCGCTTTCCTTGCCCTTCGCTGCCGCCCCCGGGAGAGCCATTCGTGTCGGATAATCCTTTCCCTCCTGCTGGCCCCTAAGGAGCTTTGAAGCAGGCTCGTTAACCTTCCCTCCCACCTCCTCTCCTTCCCCGGCCAAGGAACGGCTTGAAGTTTCCGAATCTGTCCCCTTTCAGCGTAGTGACAAATCCTGAAGCAGGAAGCTGATAAACAACTCCGAACGAAATACGCTCAAAATCTTTCCTTTTTGGTAAACATAAAGTAAACGGGAAACTCATCTTAACCAAACCGTTCGTGGACTTAGAGTAATTAAACCTTATGTTGCCTTGCCGTGAGAATTGGTAGCTTTTCCCCTGGCCTTTTGGTAAAATTAAGTGACGGCTTATCTTTTGGAATAAACCATTCTCTCTCTGAGCTCCCTTTTTTTCCACCCCACCCCCCATCAAAACCTGGCAGGGAGGGACTTCTGGATGCCTTGCAGTCCTTGCTGCAGAAGGAAACGTTAGCTTCATTTGCTTTGCTTGGTTTTCACAGGGCTGCCTCTGAAGAAAGGAGAATGGCGTTCAGCAAAGGATTTCGGATCTATCACAAATTGGACCCCCCACCTTTCAGTCTCATAGTGGAAACTAGGCATAAGGAGGAATGTCTCATGTTCGAGTCTGGGGCTGTAGCTGTGCTTTGTAAGTCATGTGTCATAGCCCAACTGATCGCGTCTCTGTTTTGATTTGAAACAGTTCAGATTCAACCATTCTATAGAGAAGACCCTGACAACCCCTTCACTGTATTTCCTGAAGCAGATTATGTTTTTTTCTTTTCATCAAACCTTATTTTAAACTTCCATTTTCTTTTCTGCCCCCTGCTGCAGGTTTCTTTTGGGGGTGCGGGGGAAATGCAAGTTTGGTTATAGGTTTTTGCTTTCTTGGGTTCTTTGGCTGTTCCTAAAAGAAAACCTTTCTTTCCAAAGAATTATTGTTACAGTTTATATCACATCACAAAAACCCATAAAGGCTTGCTTGACATTTTTACTGTAATGAACAGGATTTCTTATATATCAGCTACAGGAATGAACTACAAAAGTATTTATTTATCTGATATTTTTGGAGTATCTTATGGTGAGGCCCTTACATTTTTATTAAGAGAATTGTAAACTTCTAAAATTTCATGTGAGATACATGATTGATTTAATATATTTTAAAAAATTATCTTGATAATCTAAAGAAAAGGACTACTGTACCACAAGCAAAATAGTAGATTAGAATGGTCTAGGTTATTTTCTGGGATGAAGTTAAAAATAAAAATATTAATTTGAATATTAATTTTCTTTCTTAGTCTTAAGATTTTGGCAGATAACTCCAGCTTGAGTTATTTGAAATGTGATTGTGTTTTTAAAGGCTTTTTAGTGATAATTACTTGTTTTTTGTCATGTTTTTGCTTTGTTAGCATTAGTTTAGCTACTGGTCATATTTTATAAAATAAAAATAGCGTTTGAAAGTCATACTTACAGGGGTGCCTGGGTGACGCAGTCAGCTAAGCGTTCAACTCTTGATTTTGGCTCAGGTCATGGTCTTAGGGTTGTGAGATCGAGCCCTTGTTGGACTCTGCGCTCAGCGTGGAGTCTGCTTAAGATTGTGTGCGGGCTCTCTCTCTCTCTCTCAAATAAATAAACCTTTAAAAAAAAGTCATACTTACAAATATAAGCTCCTAGATATTTTAAGCTGTTAAACTTTCTTCAGATTCAGTAAGTGAAGAGCATACATAAGACCCTAACTTTTACATACAGAATATTAACCTGTTAAAATGCTAATCTGATCTTAATAATCTAAAATAGTAAAATTTTATCCTGATTGAGAAAAAGGGTAGTGACATAATGAAAAGGCTTAAGCAAAGTGTAATGTATAAGAAATGTATATATTTTTGATACATATAGTAACATGGTTTGAGTGAGCAGGAAGAGCTATTTGTGTTCTAAGAAACAAGTATTAATAAAGTGGGTTATACTTAGTATGGACTTAATTCAAACTGTTTTTTATATTTAAATAAACGGAAATATATCTTGCTATAATATTAATTTGCATAGTCTATTTTTTCATACTACAAATACAGTTCTTATACTGATGAATTCTTAATTAAAAATATCTGGGGGAAATGGTTTGGTTTTGTTGTGAAATATTTTTTAGCTGCTTGCGGTTTTTTTTGTGATATTACCTGATTTTCTAACTTGTCTAAATTCTAAATGTTTCTACAATTGTGGTTACTGGTAACAATAGGGAGTCACATGCATACACAGTATGCATTACCCAGTTATTAGGATCATTGCTATATTTTCCTTTCAGGTAAGGAAACCTAAGGATAATCATACTTCCAAACCTCCAGCAGCTCTCTTTTATGCCAAATAATGGTTAAAAAGGCAAGCTCCCTAAACCATCCATTTTGGCATTAACATTTATTTTAAGGAAAAAAATATTAAAAATACTGTCTTAATATTTATTGATTGTTTTTATTTTCATTAGATTTAGATGCATAAGCAATTCTTTCAGGAGAAGAAAGTTGAATATTGTCTTTCTTAGTAAAAGTAGTGCAAATGGATATATATTTTTTGGATATGTTGTTAGCTTTCCTATAATAAGCTTTACAGTAATAACTTAAAATATTAAGAACTAACAGACCTTTTTATAAATCCTTTGACTTCTAAAATTAATTTGACATTCATTTGGGAGCAATACCAATGTGCATATTGTGCTGTAGAGTGTTCATTTTTAAAATCTCACATTTCTTAAATGCCTGTTGTATTCAGAGAGCTGTGTTTGGAAGATACTGAAGTGTTCTTTTTTTCTTCAACAATCCCAGCCCCTTGAATCTCAAGACATTCTGCTTAGTAATCTGCAAGAAGAATCTTCTCAAATCATGTTTGATATTAAACCAAAGTGTAACCCCATTTTTCAGGCAAATTAAGTTTAAAGTCCTCAACCTGTCCATCAAGGTCTTCCATAACTTGGCCCCACCCTGTTTGTCCAGTGTGGATATTGGTCTCCTTGAAGGAGACTCTTGTGTTTCCTCAGTCCTTTCCCAAAGTACCATGCGTTTTCTCCCCTTCATCATGCTGTTCCTGTTACACCCTCTTCTTTAATGACTGCTAGAATGCTTTTCTCTATCTTTCCAATCCAAGCCTGTCATTCTCGCTCAAGTCTTCCTTTCTGAGAATCTGCCCCACCCCCCCACTCCATCTCACTCTTGTCTCTTCTTTATTTGTCTAGAGCTCAGTCATATCACAGATGAACCCTTTTTATGTGCTGGTTTTTGGTTCTCAACATGGTTATGTGCAGATGTTCTTTTTGAAAGTAAATGATAAAAGTGACTCTTGCAGGACTCAGTCATACGTTGAAAGTTTATGATTTCTATAGGCCTCAGTTGTCCTGGCTTTGAAAGTTTAAAAATCAGACATCTTAGGCAGTACATATCATTGAGGATTGACAGTCACTTAATTTTCTTGGCTTATGCCAGAAGTGCCGTGAGATACCCAACATGAAACCTTATATTTGTATTATTAGCACATATCAAAAAATAAGGTGCAAGTGAAAACACAGTAAAAACAATTTCAGATCATGGATCTTTGTAGAGCCGGAGTGTCTACTAATCTTGTCTACTAATCTAGCCTCAGGAATCTGTATGTTGCTAGGCTTCTAAACTTAAATCAGTCATGATAAAATGACTTAATCAATTAGTGAGCCAGTGGTTTTCAGCCTTGTATGCACATCATGTAATCACTGGGTGGGGGGTTATAAATACTGCTGCCTGGGCTCCAGCTCCCTAGAGATTCTGATGTAATTAGGTTGGGATGATCATTCTGAGCATAATTTATATTGGCCCTTCTAGGATAGGTTATGGGATAACTTTCTTAGCTTGCAAATTTTATCCAAAGTAACCATGTTTCCAGAATTTTAATGCTGTTATTGACTATTATTGGGCTAATAACTAGTTTTCTTGAAACCTTCAGCCTGAACCAAGTGCTAATGATACCTTAGCACTTTTGCTGTAGTGCTTTTAGGTTATGTGGAACTTCTGTGTCTGGGCGTTGTACTCTTTGAGGAAAGGACCCATGTCTTAGTAATCTTTGTATCTCTAGTGCTTATTACAGTGTTTTACTCACACTTAGGGAATAAATGGCTAACTTAGTGCCATGGGGGGGGGCGGGGAGGGGGGAGATTAACCTAAACCTTACAAAGTTGACAAAAATATAGTATTCTGTGTTTGAAAGTATAGTACCTTTTTCTAAAAAACTTTTTTTTTTTATCTGTTAAAGAACTGCTGTCTGACTGAACTGCCGATATAAAAGGGATAAAAACTATCAGTCCAGAAAACTATTTAATTAAACTAACTTTGATGTCTGTGGAGCAGTGGTTCAGTGTAGCAAGTGGATTCTCTGTGACTAGCGTACTGTGTTTGGACCAGTGTAAGCAGCAAGTGTGATGGTCAGCAAGTTATAACACTACATGTTTTTTCTTGGAAACTAATAGATTAAAAAAGACATCTACCAGTTTTGTATCAGGTTCAGTTTTCCCTGTCTTTCTATAGTTAACACACACAAAAAGACGATGACAGGAGAAGGACAAGTAGCCAGTCTGACCGATACATGCATTAAATTCACAACCTGTCCCATTATTTTTCAACCCATCTCATGCTTCAGCAGAGGTAAATAATTTACCTCATAATTGTACCCCAAGTAGAAAATGAAGGGAAGAGATGGTCAACACATGGGAAATGAAGGATGATTCTAAAAACAGAAGTTATGGGTCACCTATTTAAAAGAGGGGATGGAAAGTGCTGATATAAATTCCTAACTCTTAATATTAGAGCTTTTGCTATTTTCAGTATATGCTAGGATAGAAGTAAGGATTAATTGCTTCCATCCGTCTAGTGGTAAGATTATTTTCAGGCTTTCCAACTCAGTCAATTAGGACTCAAATCATCTACTTACTAGACAGCAAGGCCATATCACTATACTCTGGACCTGGTTTTAGCCCAGGTTGTCCACCTGAGTTTCTTCATTTACTTTTTCTTTATGGAAATAGGAGCCATAAAACTATAGAACAACATTCTGGAGATCTTTGTCACAGAATGTGGATTACACTGCCTTTTCTATTGCAACTGCACACTGTAAAGGAGTAATAATAATGAAATAGCAGTTGCCATTTCCTGGAAGCTTCCTCTATCAGTCACAACATTAAGCCAGAAGTCCCTAAACTTTATTGTTTCATGGTGTCTCATTAAGTTTTTCACAGCACCCCTAGGCCACAGTTCCGTTTATTAAATAATTAGGTCCAAACGTTAAATATGTCTGTCTTAACAACTCTAGTAGCCATTTGAAAAAATAAGGCAAGTAAATGGAAAATAATTTATTTCCTTCATAAGTTATTTACTAATGGGATATGTATGTACCTGTTGAGCATTGAACAGCTTTTCAAACCTTAGACTCAGACTGGACAACTCCACCCTCATTTCCTGTTTCACATTGATTTTTGGAGTGGTACTTGCTTTTTATCATAGCAACTACTGGAAACCCAGCTTTACAAAGATATGATATCATCAAAGGAATGTACTGCAGTCTAAGGTGAAAACTCTGAACTACCTCAAGCTAATAGTTTGGGCAATGCAACATCTGTTGAGTATCTCTGTGTTTCTTTCAATTAAAAATCTCCTGCAGCTCTTGTGGGAGTTCGTTCTCAGCCTACGGTTGAGGGAGATGTGGCATTAGACATCCTTTATTTCATTGAATTCTGTGGGTTGTGCTTTCATCTCCATTTGACAGATGTGAAAACTGAGGCTTGGAGAGATAAAATAACTGCTCTAATGACATAATCTTACCATTTGATTTTTTACTTTAATGATTGTTTGTGTTGCTGTGAGGGTGGTGGTTATTATTTTGGGGTCAGGGAATGAAGAGCAAAAACAAGGGAATGCCAGTAGAAGACTTTAAAGTTAAGAGTGAAATTGGTAGCATTTTCTCATGAGGGAAGTATTAAACTTGCTGTGTTTTTGCCTACAAACTATTAATATATTCAAGAGGGAACATGATTTGATTTAGAGTTAGGTCATTAAAAACATAAAGTTGCTTTGCTGAGCCAAGTTAAATGTCAGGTTCTAAAATTTTGGATAACAAGTGTAGTAGGTGGTGATGACAAGCAGTGTGTATAGTTTTTTGTTTTTTTGTTTTTTTTTTTTAATTGCCAAATGCTGGCAGTCAGCATGATTGCCCTTTAGATAAGTTGCAGTATCCTGTCTCTTTTTAAGAAAAAAATTCAAGTTGAGGGAAGAAGGGACTTTTTATAGTTGACTTTTTCTGCACAGAATGATGAAATTTAGACTTGTTACATATCACTTTGTGTTAGGCTTGCAAAAATTCATTTTCTTTTTGTAAGTAATTTTTGGAATGTTCTATTTGATAGAAAAGAAAGTAAACAGCAACTTAAACATCTATGCTTTAAAAAAAAAATTAACCTAACTTTTCACTCCTGGGCCAGGTAGCAGGATTAGCTTGTTAATGTAGGGCCAAACTAGTAGTTCCTAAGTGCTTTCCTTTCTCTCCACTTAACTTTTCTATGAGAAAATAAAAGGTGAAGCACAGTGTGTCTGTCATTGAACAGTAAAATACCATTCTGTGACTTTACTATATAATTTCAGGTCTACCAGATGTTCTAACTTGTCTTATAAAATTTAACTAGTACAAGACTATAACAGGATTTTTTGCTTCTGACCATGATGATATAATAGGAACCCTCTCACTTTACATAACAACAAGGAAACAAATAAAATAAACAATTTTCAGACATTGAACAATAGGTGGCACGAGACACTGATCCTTGAGGGAAGGGAAACAAAGGAGTGAACCTTAGGATTGCTCTAGCTGATCACTCTGCTTATTACCTTAAGTGCTTCCGGGCTGCAGTAGCAGGGAGATGCACCCAAAGAAAGCCTGGCAGTCTCCCTGAGTTGAAGAGACAGAGTAGGGAATTTGTGGAAGCCAAGGCAATGAGAACTCTCAGGACTAGTACCAAAGAGGAAGCAGCTGCACAGAGAGTTTCAGAGATGTGCAGAGGGTAACGCATGAGATTTCAGCTGAGTACTGATCACTGCTGGTGTGTAAGGAACCTACCCAAGGCAGGGAAAGAACCACCAAAAAGGAGCAGGAAGAAAATTCCTGGACTTCACCCAGGGCTGGGAATAGTTAAGTTGTCTGCAGCCAGAAAGGAGAGAGATTATAGTACTCTGGGAATTGGGTTGAAAACTCAGAAGGGTATATTGCTTCAGTAGTGGGACAGAGTAGCCCTAAACAAAAGGCTTCTGTGGTCCTATCTGACAGAGCTTAAAAAGCAAGACCCAAAGGGATCAGACTGTTTCCAAATAACCGAATTCGAAAAAACTGCACTGTATCCTAGATCAAAGTTTAAGAATACAGAAATACAAAATATATATCCATATATCCAGCATTCAACTCTGTATAACAACTTCAAAATGTCTGGCATTCAATTAAAAATTGCCATACATGCAAAGAAACAGGAAAACACACCCCATAATGAGGAGAAAAGTCAATCTGTAGAAACAGATGTTAAAATTAATAACAAGGAGGGGCCCTTGGGTGGCTTGGTCAGCTAAGTGTCCGACTCTTGATTTCAGCTCAGGTCATGATCTCAGGGTCATGAGATTGAGCCCCACATTGGGCTCTGCCCTGAACGTGGAATCTGCTTAAAAATCTCTCTCCCTCTCCTCCTTCCCCTCCCACTGGCTCATGCACACACTCTCAAAAAAAAAAATTAATAAACAAGGACATTATAACAGCTATTCTAAATATACTCCATATGTCCAGGAAGTAGAGGAAAGAGTAAACATGTTAAGGAGAGACATGGGGGCCCCTGGGTGACTCAGTTGGTTGGGCATCTACCTTCTGCTCAGGTGGTTATCCCAGGGTCCTGGGATCGAGCCCCGTGTCAGGCTCTCTGCTCAGCGGGGAGTTTGCTTCTCCCTCTCACTCTCCCTCGGTGTTCTCTCTGTAATCATAAATAAATAAATAAATAAATAAATAAATAAATAAAAAATCTTTAAAAAAAAAAAAGAAAGAGACATGAAAAATGTGAAAGACCTAAATCAAATGGAAATAAAAATAACTGAAATGAAAAAATACACTGATAGGGATTAATAGATTGGACACTGCATAATAAATGATTGGTGAATTTGAAGACATAATAATTGAAACTACTCAAAATGAAATAGAGAAAAGACTAAAATCGATAAACAGAGCCATCAGTGGGCTGGGAAACAACTTCATATGGCCAATATATGTGTGTAGTTGGAATCCTAGAAAGAGGGAGTTGAAGCAAAAAAATATTTGAAGAAATAACAGCTGACAGTTTTCCAAATTTGATGGAAACTATGAATCCACAGATCCAAGAAGCTAAATGAACCCCAAGCAGAAGAAACATGAAGCAAACTACACCCAAATACATTATCAAATTGCTTAAAACCAGTGATACGGAGAGAAATCTTAAAAACAGACCAAGAAAAAAGGACATATGTACTGAAGAAAGAAGACATATGAATAATGATAGAATTTTCTTCAGAAACGATCCAAGCCAGTGGACATAGAACAACATCTTGAAAGTACTGAAAGAAGAAGAAAACAAAACTGTACACCTAGGGTTCTGTGCCCAACCGCAATTAAAATGATGTAAAGACTTTTTCAGATACCCTATAGCTGAAAAAATATGAGCCAATTGTAATGGGTAGCAATTTAAATAGTATAGCTTTTCTTTGCATCTAGTACCAACATTTTCAACAATTCTGAGGTGGTAAAGTCTGAATCAGTGAATTTTATCACTTAGTTACGTTTAAACTGTTTTTGAAAGAAACGTAAGTAGGGTAGCCTAGTGCATTTGGGGTTAGCTTTGTAATTAGAGTGCCAAAAGGAGATACAGCTTTAAAAATTGAATATTATACTTTTATTGGTGGCAATTTAAATCTGCTTGAGTTTTTTAATGGTTGTAAATAAGAATTTGTGTTTTATCTTTTTCTACTAAAATAGAGTTTGCAAGGGTAAGCCGTTGTTGTTCCTCTTATTATGTTACATAAGCACGTGTTCACATTGGAGTGCATTTCACAGCCACTGAACTAGTCACATTATTGTGAGTAAATGTGGCATTTGAGGAGATGGATTAACTTGTTGGTCAATTGGACACTATTTAATTACTCTTTTAGTTTAGGTTGAAAGATATGCTCTTTAGATTCCTGGATGATTTTCAGATAACTAAGTCAGGAAAGAGAGAGAGAGAAAGGGAGGGAAGGAGGAAAAGGAAGGGAAAGAAAAGGAAAGGAAGAAAGGAAAGAAGAAATAAAATACTTCTGATTAAATTATTGGCTTCCATTTTATTATAGTTTTCTTATATAACTTTATATATAAAGTTTGTTTACTTATATAAACTAGCTCTTATCAGTAAATATTTATTATAGGTTGCGTTTCATTCTGTTCACTAGTAGACCATAGGAAGCTGTAGTCTGTTGAGTCCTTATGTAGATAAACAAAGTCTTTTAATCCTATGAACCTTGTGTGAAGTGTAGGAAGAATGAATCTTAAAATTAAGTAAATTCCTAGCTAATTGTACAGTAGTGCTCATTAATGGTCTGTCCTTGGTCAACATTGGGTCTATGTCTTTGGCTTATCTTGTTCAATGATTTCATCATTCTCTTGGAGAATGGATGGAAAGTATAGTTACCAGATTTGTAGATGTTGCAAAGCTGTGTGGGACTGATACAGAGCTGGGTAGAATAATTACTTATTTTGGATGACACAATTGAAATCCAGCTTTTTCCAACTGAGAGAATGGATTGGAACCCACAAAAGGAACATGCACTTCTCCTGCGCTGGATCAAATTGAGTTTTGTGTCTTTCCTGATTCAACTGCTGTGGCTGTAGAGATATCATAGGCAATTTGGATTGGGCTGATGATTAGCAAAATAAGGTAGAAATTACTATCATTTTCTGGGTTTCCATGGTACCCCAGCCTGAATGGTGACTACACAGTATGGAAAGGTTGGAATAGATACTAGGTTGATAGTCACATCGATCTCTGCACTCCTATCAAGCCTGCTCTTCCTTCAGTCTTCCTTATCTTAGTGGATTGCAATTCATCCACCTTGTTTTTTAAACCAGAAGTTAAGAATCATCCTCTACACCTCCTTCTCTCCAGCTTCACACATTCACTCTAGTACCATGTCCAGTGTACTCAACCTTCTAATTTCATTGAGAATCCATGCAGTTCACCATTTTAGCTGGTTCTACCACTGTCTAGCCACTGTAGCCCCTTTCATGGACCACTACTATAGCCTCCTTAACTGATCTCCCTGTTTCCACTCCCCTTACCCACTCTCCAGTCTTTTTAAAAACACAATTTAGATCATATTGTTTCCCTGATTAAGACCTTTTCATGGTTGACCACTGAAGTTAAAATCCAAGCTCTTTAAAATGATCTACATTAAATCATTGAGTCCCTACCTCCCTCTTCAGTCTTGACTATTTTGCCTCTTGGTTTCTGTGTTCCAGCCACTTTGGCCTCCTTCTAGTTCCGAATGTACCAAATGATTTCTGATCTCAGAGCCTTCACATATGCTGTTTCTTCTGCTCAATATTTATTTTAAAAAATTTATTCATGCATGTAGAAAAATACATAAATCATAAATGTAGAATGCGATGAATTATGAGAGTGAACATATCCATGTTACCACTGGCAGCTTGAGAAATAAACATTACTAGCTCTCCAGAAGATTCCCTCACATTCCTCCCCAATTATTCTCTCTGCCATGATTTGCAGAGATAATCACTGCCTGACTTCTTACATCATAGATTAGTTTTATCCAGTTTTTAACTTAACGTAAATGGAATCATTCAATATGTATTCTGTTGGGTCCGGCTTCTTTCTCTCAATGTTCTATATGGGAGATTATCCATGTTGTAGCAGGTGGCAGTAGTTTTCATTGTTATGTGGTATTCCATTGTATGCGTATTCCAGTATTTGTTCTGTTGACATTTACTTCTAATTCTTTCTGTTACAAATGATACTAGTATGAACATGCTTATACATGTCTTTTGGTGCACATATGTACACATTTCTTTTGGATATATTTTTAGGAATGGAATTGCTGGGTCATAGAGTATTTGTATGTTGCCTGGAATGTTTTTACCTCCAGTCTTCATTTAGCTAACTTCCTGTTTATTCTTCAGGTTTCAACTTAAAGGTCACTTCTGCAGGCAGGCCTGTCCTAACCATTGCTCTCCCCCCAATAATTTTAAATTAGGTCCTCCTGTTGTGATCTGTCAGAACTCCATCATAGTACTTACTGTCATTTATGATTTTACATGTGCATAGTTATATAATGGCTGTCTTCCTACTAGAAGTTATTAGGGCACTGACTTTTTTTATTCGTAGAACTTTGCCAGGGTCCTGGTACATAGTAAGCATTCAGTAAGTACTTGTTACATGAATGAATGAAAGGTTATTATTATTTTGAAATGTTGCCAAGATTGGGATTTGCAGTTTATACAGAACATTAATTTGGATAGTTTAATGACTTTCAGCTGGAATTTTAATTTATTAATTATACAAAGAGAACTTTTTGTTTTAAAATAGTTTTTCTTTTTATGTATGATAAAATGGAAAGTGGCTTTACTGCCAGGTAGTTATATGATCTTGGATGAATCACCTAAACTCTTAGTTTTTTTTTTTTTGAAAATGAGTAGCTTGTTTTGCACAATCTCTAGGATCCTCTGGCTGGAGGCTCTCTCGTACTACACCAAAGTGCTACCTGAATGCAAATAAGCTGACCACAAACTGCAGTGCATGCAACCACAGGCAAATTGTGATTCTAGGAAGAGCATACCAATTTGTAATCTTGTTTTCACATTCTTAATGACTTTCTTTAGTTTGGCCTTCTGTATCAGCTGAGGAAAGACAGTTTGCTGTCCATCTGGAAGGTTGGAGCCAGAGCAGAATGTTCACTTTGGGTAGCAGGACCTTCATTAGGTAGCTTAATTGTTTAGTTTGAATTATTATTATTATTTTTTAGGATTTTATTTACTTATTTGAGAGAGAGAGGGAAAGAGAACAAGTCGGGGAGAGGGAGAAGCAGGCTCCCTGCCAAGCAGGGAGCCCGATGCGGGGCTCGATATCAGGACCCCTGGATCATGACCTGAGGGAAGGCAGCTGCTTAACTGACTGAGCCACCCAGGTGCCCCTGTTTAGTTTGATTTATTGTAATTATCAGAAGTTAGAGAAATTTACATTTAAACTTAATCCTCAATACCATTTAAGTTTAAAACAAATGAATTTGTAATCATCTGGTTAGCTTAGATAATAAGTTAATTTTGTTTCTTTCTGTTCAGATGGTAGAGTTAGCAATGCAGGTCTGATCACCAGTTTTTCTATGTTTAATAAGCCTCTGTTTTAGAGTCACAGTCATAAAAACCAAGAAATAGGTGTATGATTATGTTTTCATCTGACTTTCTAGAGATGATCTTATGCTTCATTATTTGCCTGAAATTCTAATTTGAGAAGAGAAAGTGTAATACCAATAATGCTGAATAATGCCAGTTATGTCATATGATCTAGTGCTATAAAAGCAAGTCACTCCAGCAAAGGAGGGTGCTGAGTAACATGCTAGAGGACAATTAGTATATTAAATTTTGATAAAGACCAATTGATATATTTATACTCTTGAGTGTTTTCTGTAGTCTATAAATAGATAATCTCTACAGCTTCTATTTTCATTACTTTCCTGTCGCTTCAGTAGGAAACATAGGTTAGGCCTACTTTCAGTCATGAATTTGTTCAGTTAAAAGAACTTTGAAAGCAGCACAGAGCTAAAATACTGGGTGAGTTAAGTCATCTGAATTAAGGTGTTGGATATCACTACCTCATGGCTTAGTATTAGTATTTCTCAACCTCTTCTGTGATGAGCCGGGCCAGTTTGTAATTCTCCAAGGCAGTTTTCAACAGAGGAGGATACTAAAGCTTAGTGATTTAGGATGAATGTAAGGAAAACATTTATGGCAGAGTACAGCAATATTTCCCTTTCCTGAGGTCTCCATTCTGGAATCACCGAGTCTTCCTTCCCAATTTATTTATCATTTGATGATTATATGATGGCCTTAGAGTGGGCTGTGGGGTCATTCTTTTTTTTTTAAAAAGATTTTATTTATTTATTTGAGAGAACGAGAGAGAGAGAAAGAAAGAGTGTGCATGTGAGTGGGGGGGGGCAGAGGGAGAAGGAGAGAGAGAATCTCAAGCAGCCTCCACACTGAGCACAGAGCCCGACACAGGGCTCGATCCCACAACCCTGAGATCATGACCTGAGCCGAAATCAAGAGTCGGATGCTTAACCGCCACCCAGGCGCGCCCTGTGGGGTCATTGTAAAGGCAGTAGAATTTACTGCTTCCCTTCAAATTATGAAAGTCCGGATGCCCATTGAGCTTTTGACTAGTATACCTCTGGTCTAGGGTAATTGAAGGAAAGTACCTTTCAGGTTACTTAGAATTCCAGTAGCCTCTGCTCTCACTGACTGTCCAGTTATTTTGTCTTCTCTTCTTTCTGAACCTACCCAGCATGCCAAAGAATGGTGTCAGAATAAATTTTTTTTTATCATTTGATTTTGGGAAGTATCAAATGTGCATCAAAGAAGGGAGAGTAGTGTCATTGACTCCATGTATCTGTCACCCAGCCTCACTGATTATCAACTCATGGACACTTGTGTTTATCTACATCCCTATCCACTAGTTCCCCTCCCCATTTATTTTAAAGTAAATCTCAGATATCATGTAATTTCATCCATAAATATTTTTATGAGAGTAAATGTTTATGGTACATATTTTATTTTGCTTTAAATTCTATTCTGTGACCTTATTCATATTCACATATTCACTAGGATTAGAATCAGAGGACCTTCAGATTATCAGTTCTACAGATGTGTGGTTATGTTTAAACATGTAATGGTAGATTTATGCTTAAGATAGCTCTGTGTTGGGCGCCTGGGTGGCTCAGTCGGTTAAACGTCTGCCTTCAGCTCAGGTTGTGATCCCAGGGTCCTGGGATTGAGCCCCACATTGGGCTCCCTGCTCAGTGGGGAGTCTGCTTCTCCCTCTGTCCCTCCCCCACTGCTTGTGCTCACTCTCTCTCACTATCTCAAATAAATAAATAATTCTTAAAAAGAAAAGATAGCTCTGTTCTCAAGAGCTGCATGTTCACATTAGATGGAAAATAAAGAAAAAATTGAAGGCACGAGTGAGTTGTAGCATTGGGTGTGACAAGGGAAAAAGAGCTTTTCTCTTTAAAATAAGCCCTTGAGGAAGTTAGGTACTCTTGACCCCTGATGTGTTAGAGCAGTAACTCCAGGAGTCGGGCTCTGCCTTACTTTACATGTTGAACAGGTGAGCCAAAGAGGTGCAGGCCTCCTTACCTGAGCTGAACTGCTAAAGGTCTGGATGGTGGTTAGATTATCAGTAACTTGTAAAAAAAAGAAAAGTCTGTTTTTCCTAGCATCTTGTTTACTTAAGAACATCAACATGAGCAGGAGAAAAAAAAATACGGAGCAGGCTGTTCCCCTCATTGAAAGCCCAATAGATACTTTGAAAGACAGCCCTGGCGAGGAGTAATCTGAACTTCCGTATCACCATATCCCCTGAACTCTCGTGTCCTCTCATTCTTTCACTCTGTTTTCCTCGGGGCTCTCTATACATCCTACCATTGTATAAACTCCCCCAGTTTAAGCCCTGGTTAGAAATCATTTAACAAGGCCTGTCTTCCCCACCCCTACCTTTCCACTCCCACCCTCACTCCACCAGAGGTGTCCACCATAGATTGACATCACATTTGAAAATTTCCAGATGTTGGGGCACCTGGGTGGCTCAGTCGTTAAGCATCTCCCTTCAGCTCAGGTCATGATCCCAGGGTCCTGGGATTGAGCCCCGCATTGGGCTCCCTGCTCAGTGGGAAACCTACTTCTCCTTCTCCCACTCCCCCTGCTTGTGTTCCCTCTCACTGTGTCTCTCTCTGTCAAATAAATAAATAAATAAAAATCTTTGAAAATTTCCAGACGTCACTGTGAGGAATTGTTAAATTTCAGAGCATTCAGATGCTATTGGTGGTAAGGTTAAATGTTTATCTTTTTATGTATTATTTTAAAACTCACAAAACATTCCCTTTTGTGCTACAGCCTCTCAAATTTTTTTTGTCTATTAGATGAATACTTAATAGTCATCGTGTTCAGTGTCTCTGGTTAAGTTGGTATTGTGTTGAGATAAAAAGAAATGGGGGCACCTGGGTGGGTCAGTCAGTTAAGTGTCCAACTCTTGATTTTGGCTCAGGTCATGGTCTCAGGGTTGTAAGATGGAGCTCTGTGTTGGGCTCCCCGCTCAGCGGGGTTTCTGCTTGGGATTCTCTCCTTTTCCCTCTCCCTCTGCTCCTCCCCCACCCCACTTGTGCAGACAAGTGCATGCAGTGCGCTCTCTCTCAAATAAATAAATAAATCTTTAAAAAAAAAGAAATGAGACAATTTCTGTTGCTGTTCATATACAAGTGAATGAGGTATAAAATAATGAGAAAAAAGATCTACTTCCAGCATGATCAGGGAAAACTTCAGGAAGGAAGAGGCATTTTAGTTAGGTATTGAAGGATGGGTGATATTTGGAAGCACAAAAATGATAAAGTGTGTTCCAGATGGAAAGAACACTGTGAACAAAGGGTGAGGGAAAACAATGTGGAGCACACAGAAGGAGCCCCCCGTTATTCATTTTTTACTCATTTTGGCTGCAGTATAGGATGCAAGGGGAAAGTATTAGGGAAAAGCAAAGATGGGGATGAGTGAGGGAACAGTCTGTACATTCTGTGTTTTAGCTGAAGGTTATACACATTATTTTAAAGTAGTATGACTTTTTTATTTTAAATAATCTCTTTATAGTGGAAGATTCCCAGATTATTTTCTAGAATTAAAAATTACCAGAGAAATAGGACAATAATTTAATTAAGTCTCTCCCTCTTACATCATGTATTTCTCTGTATTTCATGGAGTTTCATAGAATAAGAGAATCTTTTCCCCATTAAACAAGTGTATGGGGAGGGGATAACATGGTATAAGAGTTTATCTTAGTGCTATGTAGAGATAAAAGCTTCTGAATTTAGGAATGTGCATGTGTATTTTTAAGTTTTATTTTTTATGGTTACATTTAATTTTTTAAAAATTTGGAAACAGTGTCAGATATAGAAAAGCTGAAGTTCAGTACAAAGAACTTTTCTCTGAATTATTTGAGAATGAGTTGCTGACATGATGTCCCATCACCCACAAATACTGTTACTTATTTCCTAGAAAGAATGGCTCCTTCATAACTACAATATAGCCATAAAAAAGTTTACATTGTACTTCTGTCTAATCCTCAGACTCCATTCAAGTTCACCAGTTGTCCCAACGACTCATAACAACAAAAAGATCGAGTTCAGATTTGTCATTTTATTATGTTAGTTTTCATGCCTCTTTATTCCCTTTAAATCTGGAAAAGTTCTTCAGTCTTTGATGTTTATGACCTTAAAACTTCTGAAAATGAAGGCCAGTTGTTTTGTAGAATGTACCTCACTGTGAGTTTGTCTCCTGGCTCCTCGTGCTCAGGTTGAGGTTATATGTCTCGGCAGGAATATTACCGGAGTGGTGCTGTGTCCTTTCCATTGTATCCTGTCAGGGGGCACACAGTTTTTACTTGTCCCATTACCATTGGTGTTCACTCTGATTATTTGGTTAAGGTGGTCTCTGGCAGACTCCTTTTTCTCGTATAAGAAGTGTTTTGAGGTCAGGTACATTGAGAGCATGTAAACATCCCCATTACTCATCGCACTTCCGGTTATGGGCTTCTTCAGTGGGCTGTAATCTGTTCCTATTATAATTGGTTTTGATGCTCAAATTGTTCCAGGTTTCTCTAGTAGACACCCCTTCAAGCTGGCTTCTGTAGTTTTGTGACGTATCTCTGTTATTCTTTTGAGTACTCCCTTTATGGCACAAGAATATGTTCCAGGCTCATCTTGTCCCTGCCCTTGCCCTGGAATCAGCCATTTCTCCAAGGAGTCCTTAACAGTGGAGAATGGTATTTTCTAGAAAGCAAGATCTGGGTGCTAAGTGTGGCCATTGCTGTTGGAGTACTGCTGATCTCGGGCCCTGTCGATGGATAGAGCTAAGGAGAATATGTAATTGTGTGAATATGTATATATGGTAATACACTTCCTCTTATATCCATGTTTTCCATCTATCTAGAAAACTATGAGTTCACACTGGTAACTCCAATTTCAGTCAACCCTGCAGTGCCCATTCTAGTTTTCTCTTTCCATATTGAACTCATTCTCTGACAGTGAGGAACCTGGTTCCCATTATCCTGATCCTTTCCCTCTATCACCAACCACTCTGTTGCCACTGTAGCCTCCTCCACTGTATGGGTGCCCTCCTCGGCCCTCAGGGGCTCCAACACCCTGCCCTGGGCTTCTTTCCAGTGCACCCTGCCCTCCCCACCCTGCCCAAGCTTCAAGCTACCATTACAGGCAACTGCCAACATCCCTGGGTGGACACCATCCTCCTCACCCCACTCAGACTTACCTTATGCCAGGCTGTCCCTCCCCGCAAGTGGATGCCCTCTCTTCCTGCCTCTGGCTTCAAATCCATGCATAAGGCCATTGTTCTCACTCTGCCTGGGCTCTGACAGCCTGCAAAGGACCTCCCTCAATTGTAGCCCAACCTTTGAAGCATATATGGAAGAATAGGAAAACATCTAGTCCTTTACATAAAAAATGTTTAGGAAGAAAACACTGTTTTCTCTTAGGGAATTGGAAGTGTCTGGAGTTAAAATTGCATATGGCTGTGAAATTTCGTCTTTGAACTCCTACTGAGCACCAGGCACTGAGCTAGGGCACTGGGGATAGAGCAGTGAACTAGGCAAAATCCCTTCCCTCCTGAAGCTGCATTTTCTGACTCAGGCTGTTTAAGCTTAGACAAGTTAGTAACAAATTGATAACCTCTCTAAGCCTGTTTCCTCATGTCAGATGGAAATAGTTGTAATTTTGCCCATGGGGTTGGTGTGAAAATTGAATAATGTGTGTTAGTTACTGTCATAATCATCACAAGAAACAATATACAGGTACCTCAGCTGAAACAGCATTCATCACTCCAAAAATTATTTTAAAATTTCATTTAATAGTTTGAGGAGAAAGCAAAAAATTCCTTGGAAGGAAAGTAATATCTACTCTTCAAATTATTTTCCCTTCCCTTTAGCATACTTTTATCTAAGAATAGGCACTTTAAATTGTATGCTTGTGTGTTTGTCCTGTTTCCTGAGTCTTAGAATATAATATAGAAGTGTAAATAAACAGCATGACATTTGTTGGCATGTTTGAATCAGATGACAGTTTCATAGATGGGTCTTCATGAGGCCTGAGAGACATGACATATTCATATATTTGGAGCACAGTTAATGAGAAGATAATTATTATATATTATTAGAAGAGAGACCATTTTGTTGCATGGTAATAAGTTATAAAATGACTTTTTTCTTTTTAAGGGAAGGTTATGGCTTAATATTAAAAACACATTTTCTTTTTAATCTTACTAAATAATGATTGCTGCTGAAACTGATACATCTAGTAATATCTATATTACTATATTAGTGATGGTGTTTAAATGTAATATCTATATTACTATATTAGTGATGGTATTTAAATGCATAGAGCATGTAACCTCTAAAACTCTAATAATTTGCCCTGGGAGCCATGCCTTCTGTCATCAGAGTTATAACAAGTCTTTAATAATGTTTGCTTTAATGTACACATGGTACTCTTAATGAGGCAGTATTTAGGGACAGGCAATCCTGATTTACTTTACAAAATATAATTACAGTTAATGTTGTGACATTTTATATTTGTGTCACTTGTCATTTAATGTTAGGAGTAACTGTTATTTAAGCATATGGTGTAATAAGAAGAAGAAGAACTCTAAGAATGCAGAATGAAATACAAATCCCCACAACTTTAATGGCTTGGTGAAATCTTACTCCCTAATTTCATATGGGGTGCTTTGATAAAGGTAAAGGCCCACACTTAATAATGAGCATGCTAGAGAATTATGACAGTATCAGCTAATTGAGTGATTAATTGAGCAATTAGTTTTAGCCTGTTCTGCCAGCTATCAGAGCACAACTCATTCCAAGGCAGAAGTGGGTTAACTAGGAAGAAGGCTTATGAGTAGATGGTCTGAAAAGAGGTGAAGCAGGCAGGGAAGATGAGATGGTCTGTAGAACCCCAGAGAAGAGCTCAGGGAAAAGGAAAAGCTCTCTAATACAAAGTACTAAAGTAGTATTAGGCAAAGCAGTAGGCTGAGAAGATAGCCCTTTTGTTGGCCATAAAGATTGACAGGAAGTGGGAAGGCGGTAAGGATCTAATAATATGCTTTTCTTTTCTTTTTTTTTTTTTTTTTAAGATTTTATGTATTTGAGAGAGAGAGCGAGCACTAGCTAGAGGGGAGGGGCGGAGGGAGAAGGAGAAGCAGACTCCTCACTGAGCAGGTTGCTCAATGGAGCTCCACTCAGGGCTTGATCCCAGGACCCTGAGATCCTCACCTGAGCCAAAGGCAGGCGCTTAACCTACTGAGGCACCCTGGGGCCCTATAAGATGCTTTTCTAATGTGGAACACACATTATTGCCAAAATGTACTATAATTCTATACAGTAGATGAATGAGGAAAGGAGAGAGGGGATAGGGAGCAAGAGAATAGGGTAAATAAGGAGTAAACTAGTCAGCCAGGAGGTGAGTTGGAGGTGTGGGATGGAGAGTGGAAAGGGAGAACAGTAGAGAAGGAAAGAAATAGAAGAGAAAGGACAAAATGAGAAAGAGGATCATACCTTTCTGGATTTGTAGACTTTAGAATTATTTGGAATTGTCCATTGAGATACTAGCTGTGGCTTATATTTCTTTGGACTTTTTTGGTCAAATTTTTAATAAGTATATTTGCTAAGAACTAGGAAGAGTTTTCCCTTAAAGTTTCAGGATTTGTTTTTGTTTTTCAATAGAGCAACCACAACGGCCTGACCTAGGGGTTTTATTCTGTGGGTTATATTCATCAGCAAGATAACATTAACTTTATAGCAGAAGAAATGAATCAAGACAAAGGCCAAACTGAAGATTTCTGTTCCTATGCTAAACTGTGTGGTCAAGTGTTGCATTAGCTTTTATCATTTCAACATTTGTCATCTTCTATGTTTCAAGCACTATTCTAAATGTCAGGGATAAAAGGATGCATAGGACAATGTTCCTGCCTTCAAGGATCGGCTGGTTAATGAGAAAGACAAGTGATGGGACTATATAAAATGTTTCAGCAACATGAAGAGGGAACTCTGTGAAAGAACTGTGCCTGTAGAGGTAAAGAAAGGTTTCCAGAAAGTGACCCTGTGCGATGTTTGTATAAGGTGAAGGTTAGGTGGAGCCTTGCAGGCAGAAGGCTAGATTGGTGTGCAAAGGTGTGGGGGTGTAAAAGAGTGTGTTTGGGCAATTAGGGGCAGTTTAATGTGATGAGAGCATAGAATGCAGGGGGTGGGAGGAAGAAGGGAGTAATGAAAAATGAAGCAGAAAGAGGAGGTTGAGGCCAGATTCTGAAAGATTGCTGACAAAGGAGTTGGATGCTGTTCACTAGGGGTGTGATAAGCCAGGATAGTGCTGGTAGTAGAGATGGGCAAACAGATCAGTGGGACAGAGAAGAAGATTCAAAAACAACCTCCAAAACATATGAGTATTATTCAAGGCAGTACTTCAGATCACTGGGAGAGGCTGGATTAATTCATCAATGGTGCTGGAACAATTTGTTGACTCTTTGAGAAGGACAATTAAGTTACTAGTTGAGAAAATATCTTATGCGATACATTTATGTTAAGAATATCAGATTTAGGGGCGCCTGGGTGGCTCAGTCGTTACGTCTGCCTTCAGCTCAGGTCATGATCCCAGGGTCCTGGGATCGAGCCCCGCATCGGGCTCCCTGCTCCGCGGGAAGCCTGCTTCTCCCTCTCTCTCTCCCCCTGCTTGTGTTCCCCCTCTCGCTGTGTCTCTCTGTCAAATAAATAAATAAAATCTTTAAAAAAAAAAAAAAAAAAGTATCAGATTTAGGGGCACCTGGGTGGCTCAGTTGGTTGAGTGTCCAACTCTTGATCTCAGCTCAGGTCTTGATCTCGGGGTCCATACCCAGTGTGGAGCCTACTGAAAAAAAAAAAAAAGAGTATCAGATATTTAGCAGCTTTTGTTTGAGACTCTGGCTTTATAATAGAATCTGATGTTTCGGGCCATTTTTCTTACCCTGAATATTTTCTTTTGTAGCATCTGCAGAAAAAGAGGCAATCAAGGGTACATACTCCAAAGTACTGGATGCATATGGACTCTTAGGTGTTTTACGATTAAATCTTGGTAAGTTTATTATTCAATATAATTAATCTTTTTTCATTTCAGTTTTTTTAATACTAAGGATTTGAGAGAGAGACTGCTTATATATCATTTCATACTACACATTTGGGCTAAAAGCATGGTAACATCTTTTAAACCCTAATTCTGCTAATCTTGGGAAAATGTTGGTTGAAAAGGCATGCTACATACTCAGGCTTTTGTGATTTTAAGTTCCAGAGACATTGTGCTATTTAAACATTTTAAGATCGGTATCAGTTGTCAAAGGAGAAAATCAGGGTATTGCCCTTTTTTTGTTTGTTTTGTTTTGTTTTGTTTCAGTGCTTTAGGGAAAGACGTCTTAGTGAGAACCACACCGATTGCTCTGGTTTATAGTGGAAAGGACATCTGCTTTGTATTTAAAAGGTCTCAGCTTGAGTCTGTCTCTGCCACTTAATGTCACCACGGGCTGCAGAGTAACCTTTTTGATTACCAGTTTGTCTGTAACCCCGTGGCTGCAAGTGTGGCCCAAGGCCTGGTACCAGTCCGTGAACCATTTTGTTAGTGGTCTGTGATGAGATTAGGAGCTTGCACCATCATGCAAATCAGCACATGGCTTCCACCATTGATAAAGTCTTACTATGAAAAGCAAAAGTCAGCTAAACTAAACAGTGAATTTAGTGAGGTAGTTGCTTTCCATTCTGAAACAAGCACCTTTCTCACTGTGACAGCTCATGCGCCATACTTTGAGGAGGGCGAGCGTGTAAAGTGGAGATTTGTCATTTGTTATGAATCTAGCACATGTAAAAAGCACTGTGCCTAGGTGCTTAACTAATACTGTCTCAGGTAACCTTCACAGTCCAGTGAGATTTATTTAAATCCTGGCTTATGAAGGTGCGTATCTCAGGTTGGTTATGTTACCACACTGAAGTTGGTCTAGATAATGACTGGTGGAGCCAAGATTCGGGCCACATCTGCCTGCTCAGAGCCCATTGTCAAAGTACACCACCGCTGCATTTTCGCCTTCATGCTAATTTCATAGGATTTTTGTCAAAATTCGTGAAAAATCTCTGGAAGTTTTTGTAAACCAAGTTGCTTTATAAATTGTTAGCAGGGACTTTCTGTCCATGTGTCAGCGCGGCAGCTCACATTTATATTTTTTCCCAGTTTTTTTTCAACTGTGCTATTTACAAAGAACTCCCACATTTATTGTCTTATCTGGATTTCCTGAGAATTATAAAAGACAGTTGGGGAAGATAACACATATATTTTTTTTTACTTGATAAATTTTGTATATCCTCAGATTTAGTAGAGGAACAATTTCATCAATGTGAGATATTCTGTTAACGTTTAAATGCTTCATTATACTAAATGTGTTTAAGCAAGGATTTTTTTTCAACTTTTGCCAAAATCCAGTTGTAAATATAAACATGTCCGTGGCAGTTTAAAATAACCATGTTGTCAGATTTAAAAAGTTGGAGACATGACAAGAAAGTTGGAAGAAACTTTGAATAATTTGAAAAATATTGGGACTTTTCATCCAATTAATTCTTTGGTTTTTGCAGGTGATACCATGTTACATTACCTGGTCTTAGTCACCGGATGTATGTCTGTTGGAAAGATTCAAGAATCTGAAGTTTTCCGAGTTACTTCCACTGAATTTATATCACTACGAATTGATTCTTCAGATGAGGATCGCATTTCAGAAGTGCGAAAAGTTTTGAATTCAGGAAACTTTTATTTTGCATGGTCTGCATCTGGAATCAGTTTAGATCTGAGTCTTAATGCACATCGCAGCATGCAAGAACACACAACTGATAATAGATTTTTCTGGTGAGTTTGTGTTAATGTTTTTTCCCTTTGTTATCGTGTGCTTGCTGTGCAATAGTTTGATTTGGGGTATAGCGTGTTCATCAGTTATTTCCAGAGGTGGCAGGGATGGGCATTGCTGATTGAGCACACCACTCTTTCCTGCTCCAGAATCCTCAGCAGAGCATAGCAGATATCCAATGTCAGCTTATTGAAGTTCTCATGTGATGTGAAATCCATTTACTCTCCTTGATCTAGACTGACCTTTCATTTCTGAAATATATTTAAGATACTTATTTTAAAATTAAGACTAAATTAGTTATAATCAAATTGTGTTACTCATATTTACTGTTCTTAGTTTTGAGATCTTGTCTCTGGCAGTACTGTTTTTCTAAGACAACATTGCCTTATTATTTTTAATTTAAGGGTTATAGGTGGATAATCTTGATTCAAGAGCAATAGACTATGAAGAAGTGGCATACTAGGATAAAGTTTAGTACTATAATAAAGTAAGACTTAAGTAGGTAACTAATATGTTTCACCATCATGCATAATGTGCTGTACTATAAGTATGCACAAAGGGTAAGCATATGTGACTATAATTAGTACTGCTTTATTGGAGCTGACCAGATTTCTAGTATATTGCTTCTCTTGTCCACAGCCAGCATTGCTGTTGACTTTTTTCCTTAACATCACGTAGCAATTTTATTTCTTTATGTTTCCATGTTATAGGCCAAAGTCCAGGACTCTCTGCTCTTGGGTCTCCCTTAGTAGGTCAGATTCAAGGTGTTCCTCCTGTATATTTTCTTTCCCTCCCCCTTGCACCATCTACCTGTGGTCCTTGAGTAGCACATTCAGTCTGACCCATCTGCCCTGGGTGTCTGAGGGCTCAAAATCAACAACAGCTTTAGGATACGAAACTAATTTTAGAGGAAACTTTGTAGCTAACATGGAAGTTTTTTGGCCCAGCATAGTAGCATGGAGGAGAAACAAGGGTAGAATGAAAAAAAAAATTCTAGTGCACTGTAGACAGAGACTTGGAGCCTGACAAAGGAGGAGATGATGGAGGTGTGGGGAAGGAAGGGTTAATAGGGCAGATGAGAGGGCACAGAGTCCCGGCTGCTCATGTCAGCCCCACACTTTTTCTGACAGAAGAGACATCGAAATCCCTGAAAAGTTAAGGTGGTACAGCTGAGCTGGGCAGCTGTCCTTACTTTTTTTTCTCTCCCAGCCTGGACATTCTTAGCCCAAATTCCTTAGATTAAGAGATAAACATTTTCCTGCAGTAATTAGAAGTTTAAGCAGGTGCGGATGCATTGGCTCAATGATCAGCGATTAAGCACATTTGCTAAGTTTAACCAGTAGGAATTATTTGTTTATTTATTTCAATTAAGGGTGGGGGTGGCAACAAGTTTAGATAACAGATTGAGGGAGTTCATCTAGTAGGAGACAGGTTGAACAAAAAGGGGACTAAAACACCAAAAATGAGTTTTGGTAATTTTACACTTTCTACAATTTTGCTAAGGATTGGCATTCTTGAGCTTCACTTTGCATAGAAAAATGAAAGCTTTATGAATTTATTATGCATTCTCTTGTAGCTTAGTAGAAATATTTTCCAGGATACAGCCAAGTAAGTTTTGTTGCCAGAGTCACAAACACCTATCACAAAAACCCAAGTCATTTTATTCCACTCGAGATTTGAAGCTGCTGCCAGTTGAGAGTTGTTTATAAATTTAAATAGAATTAAAACAGCAACACATTGACAGCAAAGAAAAATGAAAACTGATGGCAGAGGGAGAAACTCTACCTGAACAAATGCATAGCATCCCACTTGTTTTTACATGGGGACAAGTAGCTTGTTTATACCTCTGCCATGACCTGGGACTCGTTGTGATGTCTGGACATACTGGGTCAGTTTGAACTTCACCTCAGATCAACGTAGGTAATAGTAGAGTATGGAAGCTCAAGTCGTATTTTGAAAATACATAGTGGCCGTTGGATTCAGTGTTAGTCCAGAAATAATCTCACCGCTCATTTACATTATGCTTTCTTGCATGGATGGTTTACCAGAACTGCACATGACCACCATCTGTTGTTATCTCTACTGCAGCCTATACCTTGTGGGGAAGGGCTGGGCAACTGCTGGTCTAGCAGTAGTGCTGTGCATTAATGACTAAGACAGCAAGATAGTGGAGAGTACTTAAGAAAAAATTTCTGCTTAAAACAGAAGGGTTTTAAAACTCAAAGAACAAAGCTTCAATATTATAGAAAATTCACTTTTATAACACTTTGTTTTTTTGTGGGTTTTTTTTGGTAACACTTTGTTACCTGAAAAGACAAGCCAGAAAGTTTTTCTGCACAATATATTTTCCTTGGTGATAAGTTGGTTGGGAGATTTCCACATGCTTTCTTTGGAGGACTAAGGTTCCAGTCGAGAGCCCAGAAGAGGCAGTCAGCAGGATGAGAAGGTGGCCAACCCCGCAGGACTCTCGCCCCTATCCCTGCTTTAGCCATAGCGACTCTGCTTTGATGCGTTTCCTAATCACTGGGCTTCTGGGTAAAGCCCAGCCCTTTATTTGAGTAAAACTTTTTGCTCCAAAAAAGTTTGGAAACCAGACCCCCTTGTTACCTAGAATGCTACTCTATTCGGAGTAATGGAAAACTCTAGACATGTATTAATATGGTAGCTACTAGTTCAATTGGCTATTTAAATTAAAATTAATTAAAACAGAGCCTCATTAAAGTGGAGCATTAAGAGTAGAGCTTTATAAGGTGGGGTGGGGATATGTGTATGAAATCCTTTTTTTGGAAAAGTTAGGTTATGTATACATTGTATTAAAAGACAACAGAATGGGGCATAGATACTAAAAACATAAAAGATATGCTTCTTTTCTAGAGACCATAGGTCATATGCCAAAAGATCCCATTTTATAGCCTTCTCTTCTGATTCCTAGCATAGTAAATGTAAATGAATTGATTTATTTGTAGGGCCTTTTAATTGAATAGCATTAAATTAATGTTTCAGGAGCACTGTTTGAAAACTGATGCTGTGTTGTCTGGTACTCAGTAAGCTAATGAGTTATTTTTTTTCTGTTAGGAATCAGTCTTTGCACTTGCATCTCAAGCACTATGGTGTGAATTGTGATGACTGGTTATTACGCCTCATGTGTGGGGGAGTAGAAATCAGAACAATTTATGCTGCTCATAAGCAGGCAAAGGCTTGCCTCATTTCCAGACTCAGCTGTGAACGAGCTGGGACCAGGTTTAATGTCCGGGGAACAAATGATGATGGTCACGTCGCTAATTTTGTAGAAACAGAACAGGTATATAGTGTTTTATATTGCTTAATTTGTGTATTAGATGAGAGGCCCAGAAAATAACAGAACCACAGATTTCGATTTGATTCAGAACTCCTTTTCACATCTGTAATGTCATTTTGTGGTGGTTCCTGGCTACTTACTGGCCTTAAGGAAGGCTTCCCTGAAACAGACTTATTTATAAACAAACTTAGGTATGGCTCTTCAAATGAGTAACAAGATTTTTTACCAATTAGCATGACGTTGTCAGTGCTGTACATTTTGGTATTGAATTTAAAAATCCTCAGTTATAGAGCTAGACAACTTAATAAAAGTGGGGTTTTTGTGAAATTAAATCAAACTCATCTAAAATTAAGTTATGGCCTTTGCAGTCAGAGAAAGACAAATACCATATGATTTCACTCATATGTGGAATTTAAGAAACAAAACGAACAAAGAAAAAAAGAGACAAAAAAAGACTCCTAAATACAGAGAACAAACAGGTGGTTGCCAGAAGGGAAGTGGATGGGGGAATGGATAAAATAGATAAAGGGGAATAAGAGTACACTTATCTTGATGAGCACTGAAAAATGTAGAGAATTGTTGAATCATTATATTGTACACATGGAACTAATATACCACTGTGTGTTAATTATACTTGAATTTTTAAAAAAATTATGACATTTTTTGGCTCTGAAACTATATAAATGAAATTCAGGCCATGCCCCCAGCCCAACTCAGTTCTTCAAATTAGTTTTTGAAAAATATAAAAAAGCTAAAGAAAAAAATATAAAGGTATTTGTGTAAAATATTGAGATTTAGAAGGCATTCTTTTTTAAAAGTTGTGACTCATATGCTTATGTTTTTACTATTTTTTTGGTTAATATACAGAAAAACTCACTAATTAAAAGAAAGTCAAACTTACTTAGTCGCCTCTTCCGGATATTTTGTTAGGACAATTATATGTGAGAGACTGGTCATAAGATAAAACTAGCAGGCAACAGATGTTAGTAAATTTATCTTTGTCATTTAGAGGTAATAACTTTATGGAAATATTTTATATATGATTTTTCTCTGTAGGTTGTGTACTTAGATGACTCTGTTTCTTCTTTCATACAAATCCGGGGATCTGTTCCATTGTTCTGGGAGCAACCAGGATTACAGGTATCTGTGTAACATTTTTTGTCTTGTGTTTTCTCTTGAATATTTTCCATATTTTTTAAACTTTCAGGATAGTTTATTAGTTCATTGGATAGTTCTGTTATTCAGTTTAGTAATATTAGCTAGATTCACAAATGAGGGTCTAAATACAAGAGTTCGTGGAATTGCCTTAGATATTTTTCATTTAATGTTCTTTCACATGTCCATAGAAATTCAACTGCAGTATTTAATATTAAAATTTTAGGGACGCCTGGGTGGCTCAGTCGTTAAGCGTCTGCCTTCGGCTCAGGTCATGATCCCAGGGTCCTGGGATCGAGCCCCACATCGGGCTCCCTGCTCTGCGGGAAGCCTGCTTCTCTCTCTCCCACTCCCCCTGCTTGTGTTCCCTCTCTCGCTGTGTCTCTCTCTGTCAAATAAATAAATAAAAATCTTTAAAAAAAAAAAAAAAAAAAAAATTTTAATGTTTCCATAGCACTTGATATTCATTGTTTCATATTTACTATCTCAGTATCTTAGTATATAACAATTTAGCCTCCTTAGGTAGAAGAATGTAGTAGTTTAAAAAAAAAAAAGGCTTCAGGGGCGCCTGGGTGGCTCAGTTGGCTAAGCGACTGCCTTCGGCTCAGGTCATGATCCTGGAGTCCCTGGATCGAGTCCCGCATCGGGCTCCCTGCTCGGCGAGGAGCCTGCTTCTCCCTCTAACCCTCCCCCCTCTCATGTACTCTCTCTCTCTCATTCTCGCTCTCTCAAATAAATAAATAAAAATCTTTAAAAAAAAAAAAAGGCTTCAGAAACCAGACTTTTCAGTTTGGATCCTTACTCTGCCACTACTAGCTCTGTGATCTTGGGCCAGTGGTTTAACCCCTCTGTGTCTCAATTTGCTTATCTATAAAATGGGAATAATAATATTAGTAGTTCCTGTTCATAGGGTTGTAAAGATAAAATGAAAAGTACTAAGACCAATGCCTTATACCCACGGGCAACACTGTGTAAGGGTTAGCTTTTGTTGTTATGGATAATACATCTGCTACTGAAATTTTACTTTATAATTTTTAGTGACCTGTCATCTTTAATATGTTCTCTGGTTTGCTTTCTGGTTTTTTTTTTTACTTTGTTGATATAAACATCTAATCTTTAAGATATAAGCCCACATAGTCTGTCTTGCCATATTGTTTAAGGGCTGAAAGCTACGGATTTTAAAATCACGCATTTCTTGATAAAGATAGTATTTTTAAGACGTTGAGACAGTCCAGCAATTCTGCTAAATTTTCATGGAGCTGGCCTATTGTTGTCATTGGTTAAGGACTAAGTGGTTCTCAATTATTTAGCTTAGTAGTTTTTAAAGTCAGCCTTTTTTTGAACAGGAATGGATTAGTTTCATAAGTGTCTTTTACAGAAAAACATTTTCCCCATCATTCTAAGAATAGGTAATAGAGGAATGAAAATATTTTATCAATTTTTAAAAACTGAAAAATACTCATTTTTAAAAATACAAAATACCAAGTCCCTAAATTTATTTTCCCTTAGAAGACAAACAAGGGCTTTTGACAGAGAGTGATTGAAAATGATTGTTAGGTATCCTGTGTATTCTCAGGACTAGAATTAATTTTAGGGTTCCTTGATGTTGGTATTACCTAGCAAGATGTCCTACTTCAGAAGGCATGGACAGAGAATCCTTAGGAGTTGTCCCTTCACTTGCCTCTTATCCTCCACAGTTAATTCCTCTGAGGTTTTTTTAATTGTAAGGTTTTGAAGGAATCCTCTGAGGTGATTTTAAAATACAGATTCATGGCCTCAACTTCACATCAGCTGAAAGAGAATCTCTTGGAATGAGACCAAAAATCTGTATTTTTAGCCCAATTCCCTACCATTCACATTTGAGAACTTCTGTGTACCTGATGCTATTCCATTGACCTTGAAGCATCTCCATCCCTGTCTGCTCCAAGAGCCAATCCTGAACCAGCAAAGGTAGCCCTGTGACACTTAGCCCAGCATTCTCCTAGGCACTGGGACTCTCCCTTGCTTTCAGTTTCCCACTCCTATCATCCCAGTTAGAGTCTTCCTCATTTATTCTTGCCTGGAAGACTCTCACAGTTTTCTAACTGGTCTCCTCCCAGCTTTCTGGCAGTTCTTCTCACTTTTGAAATACTGTGCTCATCAGATCAATAAGGTGCCCTTTTCTTCACTGTCTACTTTCCTCTGCCTCTCCAACTTCATGCCTTGCTGTCTTCTAACAAGTATCCTCTGCTCCCCAAATTAAAGTTTGCCATCCTTCAATATAGCCCACTCAGATCTCCTTGAATGGATTCAGTCCCTCCTCCACACTGATCTCTTCATTAAATACTTAAGTTCTTCCAATGTATATTATTCTATACTGGGTATATAATATTGTATACCATGAGAAATTCAGAGATAATACTGATGCCTCAGAGAGAGCTTACAATCTGTTTGGGGGGTCAGGCCTTTTACGGAAGAGGTAAATGTCAATATGAATTTGTTTGAGGAATTACTAGGAATTGTCATAAGGTGCTACCCAGGTAAAGAATACTTTAAGTGGTGGCAACGCATTCATTTTACTTATGACTTCCTTTCTCAGAAGTTATTTAACATTTACAATTTATACTATTACTCTGACATTATGTTATGGCTTATATTAGCCTTAACAGATGGTAAGCATTATCAGATCTATGTCTAGTATAGTGTTGCATACTCAATTTTCGGTTGAAGTTTTAGAAATATGTAAACATGAAGCAATAGTACTGATGGAAAATGATGTTCCATACCACCCAATTAAATGGTTTTTAAGAGATATCTTTGGTACAACTTTTTTAAAAACTGGATAAATTTATGGTTATTTAAAGCTTTAAAGCTTTCTGGAGTACTACTTTTATCACAATTAATATAAGAGCTCTTTTATTATAGAATTTTTTTTAGGCAGTTGTACTAAAACCTAATTGAGTAATAAAACCAGTCTAGTCTAACCAGTATGTTACTAGAAGAGTTATGATGTATAGCTAGTTGTGTGTCAAAGACCAGAGTGCTGGGGGACAACCACAGCCACTGCTTGAAAAACAGAACTTGTAGTTTTTTTACCTTCTTGACAGTTGGCAGTACTGTTCAATATAAATATTAATCGGTAGAAAAATGCTAAGTCTTGGACTTTCATAGAGTTATAGGCAATTACCTGAGACTACTCCAAAGAAAAGGTATTGACTTCTGCTGAGTTTTCTTCAGTCTAAAATGCTTAATGCCCTGGGGTATACATCTATCAAATTTTAAAATTTTATAAAGATTATTAAGCACCATAAAATAAAATTGAATATAGGTGTGGCATTCAGCAAATCAATTTCTTGTTGAAAAGAAAAAACATTAAAGAGAAAATACTGATTATTAGGAGAGTTACTAGATTGTCTCGCTTATCCAGAGAGAAGGATGCTTGATGAATGGATAATACCGTTAATTCAGTTTTCAAATTGGATGACCATGTTAGAGCTAATTTTTTTATTTTATTCGTCAAACTGCATGACTGATTTGGTAGCCCTCTTCCCATGCCCCTTTAAAGTCACTTTGTTCAAACTGGGGAGAATGAATTCTGGGGAACGTTGATACCAGGGCCTCAGAGGGAAATGTTTAAAAGTGAAGTTCAGAGAGATAATCTGGTGTCACTTTTATATTTCTTCTTAGCATCTCATTTCTTTCTTAATTTTGTGTCATCTTTCTGCTACTCTCCTATGTGAAAAAAGAAAAACTATAACAAAACAGAAAGGCAGATATTTTCCATCTTGTTTAATTCTCTTAATCCATATTATCTGATTGTGTGTGACTGTGAGACTGACTTGGAAAGCCTGTTTTTCCAGGAACAGTGTTTTTAATTTGTTGGATCTTTAGGTGAAGGAGAAGTGAATAGCGCATTTAGCATAACAAAGAAAAAATATGTAGACATTGCACTTGTAGACAGCTTGGAAGAGTAGGAATTTAGTTCAGGATACCTAAATTCTTGTGTGAATGACTTGTTTTGGAATTAGTTCTGTTGACCTAAGAGGACAAGTTATTTCACTTGTCTGCATTTCAGTTTTTTTATTACACAGATGGTAGTGATATGTTAACTTACACAGGGTATGTAGTTTGAGCTTAAAACAAGGTAATGTATACAAAAGACCTCTTAAAAATATTTTTCGTAAGGAAAAATTATTGTTAGTTTACAAGTGTTTCATAACTTCTACTTTTTTTTTTTTTAACGAGGTCATGTTTTTAAAAATAAAGGGAAAGGAAACCCTTTGAACTTGTTTTTTTTAAAACAATATGAATGAAAATCAATTATTCATTGTGCTATTGTGTGTTCAACAAATGAATTACTACATATTGTAAACAATGATATTTCTTTTGTCTACATGTTGGCTTTTTGTATGATTAAATGTGTTTCTCTTGTAGGTGGGATCTCATCGTGTTCGTATGTCAAGGGGATTTGAAGCCAATGCCCCTGCTTTTGACAGGTAAGACTGATTATTTTTTACATAATGCTATAAGTTTTGATATTGTTAAGCAACAAAACTAGTTATTATACTTTACTGATTCATTTCAGCTTGTTTTGGCTCTAAGTAAAATTTCTTCTGACTCCTAATTTAACCAGAAGAAAGTGATACCCAGTATTATGACTTCTGGGATTGATAGCACTAGGTTGTGGATCTTGATCTCTTGGCCTCAAAACCATGTCTTTGAATATGTTGTCTAATAGGGTAACCACTAGCCACATGTAGCTACTGAGTACTTGAAATATGACTAGTCCAAATTGAGATGTACTGTAAGTGTAAAATACTAGATTTCAAAGACTTAGTGCACAGCAACCTTGACTTGGCCGCAGCAGCTTCTTGCTAGACACGCCTCCAAAAGCAAGGGAAACAAAAGCAGAAATGAACTCTATTGGGACTTCATCAGGATAAAAAGCTTTTGCATAGCAAAGGAAACAGTCAACAAAACTGAAAGGCAACCTATGGAATGGGAGAAGATATTTGTAAATGATTTCTCAGATAAAGGACTAGTATCCAAAATGTGTAAAGAACTTATCAAACTCAACGATCCAAAAAAAAAAAAAAAATCTAGTTAAGAAATGGGCAGAAGGGGCGCCTGGGTGGTTCAGTCAGTTAAGCGGCTGCCTTCGGCTCAGGTCATGATCCTGGGGTCCTGGGATCGAGCCCCACGTCTGGCTCCCTGCTCAGCGGAGAGCCTGCTTCTCCCTCTCCCTCTGCCTGCCACTCTGCCTACTTGTGCTCTCTATCTCTCTGTGAAATAAATAAATAAAATCTTAAAAAAAAAAAAAGAAATGGGCAGAAGACATGAACAGACATTTCTACAAAGAAGACATACAGATGGCCAACAGACACATGAAAAAATGCTCAACATCACTTGGCATCAGGGAAATACAAATCAAAACCATAATGAGATACCACCTCACACCAGTCATAACGGCTAAAGTTAACAATCCAGGAAACAACAGAAGCTGGAGAGGATGCAGAGAAAGGGGAACCCTCTTACTGTTGGTGGGAATGCAAACTGGTGCAGCCACTCTGGAAAACAGTATGGAGGTTCCTCAAAAAGTTAAAAATAGTACTCCCCTATGACCCAGCAATTGGCTACTAGGTGTTTATCCAGAGGATACAAACAGAGTGATTTGAAGAGGCACATGCATCCCAATGTTTATAGCAGCAATGTCCACAATAGCCAAACTATGGAAAGAGCCCAGATGTCCATCAACCGATGAATGGATAAAGAAGATATGGGGTGTGTGTGTGTGTGTGTGTGTGTGTGTGTGTGTGTAAACATATACATACATACACAATGGAATATTACTTGGCCATCAAAAAGAATGAAATCTTGCCATTTGCAACATCATGGATGGAACTAGAGGGTATTATACTGAGTGAAATGAGTCAGAGAAAGACAAATACCATATGATTTTAGTCATATGTGGAATTTAAGAAATAAAACCGATGAACATAGGGGAAGGGAAGGAAAAATAAAATAGGATGAAAACAGAGAGGGAGGCAAACCATAAGAGACTCTTAACTCCAGGAAACAAACTAAGGGTTACTGGAGGGGAGGTGGGTTGGGGGATGGGGTAAACTGGTTGATGTGCATTAAGGAAAGCACTTGATGTAATGAGCACTGGGTGTTATATGCAACTGATGAATCACTAAATTCTACCTCTTAATAATACACTATATGTTAACTAAACTGAATTTAAATTAAAAAATTAAAAAAAAGACTTAGTGCAAACAAAATGCAAAATATCTTATTAATATTTGTTTTATATTACATGTTGAAATGATATTTTAGCTGTATTGGGTTAAATAAAATATATAAATTAATTTCATTGCTTATTTTTGCTTTTCTTAATGTACCTTCTAGAAAATTTAAAATTATGTCTGTGGTTCATGTTATATTTCCTTGGGACAGCATTTCTCCATAGCCCCTGGAGTGGTTAGAAGCTGGAGAGAAAAAAAAAAAAACAAAACTCCTATTTGGGGCCTATTTTTCATAAGACTAGAGCTGTTGAGGAGGTCCTGAATACCCATGGAGTATGTGATGTCCTCACATATGAGGTGCAGCCCTCTGCCGTGGCTGCCATCCCAAGCTGGATGGCTTGTGTTCTGGTGCTTATGTGGCACCAACCTCACAGAGTGGAGAGGGGCTGAGTGGGTCCAGCAGCTCCAGCACAGATGGGAGTCTCAGCATTGATGAGTCAGAGAGGAAATGGGCATTAACTGAATTTTCATAAATTCAGAGTTTTGAGAGAAATAAATTGGTGGAATGAATTTGTATCCAGTTTTGCCAATTCTAGGAGTTTAGAAAACAGTCTTGTAGGTTCTATTTAATGGATTTCTGTTTGTTGAAAAAAAATTAGCTTATCACTTGACATATGCTTATTTCTTTTTTTTCTTTAATAGGCATTTTAGAACACTTAAGAATTTATATGGTAAACAAATAATAGTAAATTTGCTTGGATCTAAGGAAGGTGAACATATGCTAAGTAAGGCTTTCCAGGTAGGCATGATCATTTTTTCTTCTGGCCCATGGACATGTAAAATTATATTAAAAAATAATATGATACAATAATGAAATTACTTTCTAGAAAAAGGTTGGGTACTTGTTGGAACCATTAACTCTTTGGGCTACTAAGAAACAGTTTTATGTAATGTTGCTGAAATTGGGATCATGGGAAGCTTTCAAAGCAATTGATGCTGTTTTCTGAAATGTACATATTTAGGCTGTGGAGAAGCAGAAGAATATCCTCCTCTCTGAAAAATGTTCATCTGTCACTGGTAAAAAGATACCAGGCAGTTTCCTCCTTCATCTGTTCATCGCCTTGCCTATTTCCTAGAAACCACAGTCATTGTTTTATACCTATGAAATGGTGAATAACGCATTTGTATACATGCAAGGCTATACTACTTCTTGTATTGATGAGAGAAAATTTGAGTATTTCAAGTAAAAAAGAACCCAGAGATAGTCCAACTTCTAAAAAAAAAGTATTCTTCATAAACGCTTATTGAATCAATAATGAATTAATATAAATGATGGTGTTCCATAAGATTATAAGCTTAAACAAAATGGTTAGAGAACATTTTCTGAAGTTTAGTCTCATGAAGTCTGGAAGTAACTTAATTATCTGACTATTTTGTTTTTAAGCTTGTGAAATAAATATTGTTAATAAGCAGATTGTGGGATGCCTGGGTGGCTCAGTCGTTACGCGTCTGCCTTCGGCTCAGGTCATGATCCCAGGGTCCTGGGATCGAGCCCCACATCGGGCTCCCTGCTCAGCAGGAAGCCTGCTTCTCCCTCTCCCACTCACCCTGCTTGTGTTCCTGCTCTCACTATCTCTGTCTCTGTCAAATAAATAAATAAAATCTTTAAAAAAAAAAAAAAACCAGATTGTACTTTATAGAATGACTTTTAAAACATTTGAAAGTATTAAAAAATGAATTTTTCAGTCTTTGTTAGGTTTTATCTTAAATCAGTTACTTTATTTTGACATTTTATAACAGATACAGGTATTAAATGTGTAAAAAATGAAGTGCTGGTAGTTAGAAATAATTTTTAATTTTCTAAACCAGATGAGAATATTATTTAAGTTCTCTGATGTTAATTATGTCACCTAATCTCTCGGGGACCATATGTGAGGTTTTACAAAAAAGATGTTATTGGTCATCAGCAAGTAATTTTCCATTTATGGCCAGCATCGATGCATGCGTGAGATCAGTGAGATTTCAAGGGATCATGCTGAGGTTTAAATTTAAAATGTAAGGTTCCATTTTAACATTACTTGATAAGGTTGTATTTAGTTAACAAGATGAGTATTTGCCTTTTTACTTTCAGAGTCATTTGAAAGCTTCTGAACATGCTGCTGATATCCAGATGGTGAATTTTGACTATCATCAAATGGTTAAAGGAGGAAAGGCAGAAAAATTACATAGTGTTCTTAAACCTCAAGTCCAAAAGTTTGTAGATTATGGATTTTTTTATTTCAATGGAAGTGAAGTTCAAAGGTTTGACTGCTCTGTTTCTCTTTTCTTTGAGTTGGGACTTTGCTATATTGTAAAAATTGTTCTGAACATTGAGCTCTTAAATTTCCTTTTTTTTACACCAAAGTTTATCATAAAATAAAATAAAATATCTTTATTATACTTGATTTTAGGCTTGTTTTTCTTTCTTTAGAATTGAACAAGTAATAGTAACAGTAGCTTATATTGGCCCATATTATAAGCCAGGCAGTGTACGTAGTCTTTACATGTACCCGTAACAACAATTGAAGGGATAGGTTCTATTATTATCCCCATTAACATTTGAGGAGATTGAGGCATAGGCTATAATTTGCCCCAAATCACATAGCTAAAAAGTGTTAGAACTAGGATTTATCTGGCTCCAGATCTCATGCTCTTATCTGTGAGGCTATTTCACTTCTCTCTTAAAACTAATATTTTAATATATCTTGACCTCAGTAAGGCCTATTAAATGCACAAAGAAGTAAAAGACATTGCCTATTGTCTGCTTTAGTGTAATTTAAATCTTCAGTTTTTGATTATGAAGTAGAGGAGGAAGGTAAGTATTAAAAAAAACTAAGGTCAGAGTATAGGATGAGGTAAACTTTAGTGAACAAAGCTCAAACTTTTAGTTTTTTCAATTTGTGCAATATTTAGTATCAATGCCATAGAAATTTGTAGAGGTCAGTAGAGATAACATCTTAGGCTTTTAAAATTTCTTCCATAAATACTTGATTATCTTTTATGTGCAAAGAGCTATGGGGTTATAAATTTGAATGCGTATTTAGGTCCTGACTACTGGCCTAATTAAAAATAAGTGGGTGTAGATAAATAAGTATGTGATAAAGAATATATGACAGAATGTTAACAGTTGTAGACTCTGGATGGTGGGTATGTGGATGTTTGCTGTAAAATTCTTTCATCTTTTTTGTGTGTTTGAAAATTGTAGTAATAAAAAGTTGGGGGTAAAAAGTGGATGCTGTATTTTAATCACCTTAATTGTTCTCATTTTGTTTTAGCTTTATTATTTGTGTTTCAAACTAGCTGTTAAACTTTACTGAATTTGTTGCAGATGCCAGAGTGGTACAGTTCGAACTAACTGCTTGGACTGTCTTGATAGAACAAATAGTGTGCAGGCGTTCCTTGGCTTAGAGGTAAAAAAAAATAAGTTGAAATGTATGTATGTGACTTGTATCAAATGCCTCTTTCAATGTTTTGGTAATATTTATGTTTCTCATTGGTCACTTTTCATAAAATGAAATTATACTTCATTAAAGGCATTTCTTCTCTTACGGGTTTTCCCTCCGTCAAAATTCCTTTTCATTTAAATGTTCCCTTTACCTGTTCCAAATACTCTCTTAGAGAGCTGATATTTCCCTGTATTGTTCCTTAACTTTCCCTTTAAAAACTGGTATTTATGCTATTCCAACAATTACTTCTTTTGCCTTTTGGAAGAAAAAAAAATTATATTTATACACACACACACACACATATACATACACACACAAACATAGTATATATATATTGGCCTTTGCTCTTTGTGTAGTTTCTTCAGAATTGGGGAGGATCTTTTTTCACATCTATAGGATTATATTTTTGATGGTCTATAACCCAGTGCAATTTATATGGTGTTTTCAAATCAGTCAGCTACTAAAAACAGGATTGGTGAAAATGCAATTATTAGTGAGAATGAAAGTGAACGAGATTCAGCTTCTGTAACAAAGTCTTTGTTTAAAAGTTGTTTTCTTTACCACCTATCCATAAATTCAGTCTAATATAGACATAGTCTCAACTATATGACACACTAGCAATGCTGAGCTTTCTAAGTCTTTCCTATTATACAACAGTAGGGGTCATAAGGCTGTGGTGGGTCTTCACTTAGTTACATAGGAACTTAGCATAGTTCTCAAATACTATAAAAAACAGGAATAGGAAATAACATGTTCTTATTTCTTCCAGTTAATGATCTTAAATTTGGCCAGGACATTGGTTAATTAGTTACTTTGCAGCTGAGGTTCTTTCTATCTCAAAAATGAAAGCACAGTGTGTAGAATTCTCTGCTACAGAAATGTATTCTTCATGTAGCTAAATAAATTTTACTGTTGTGCCTTTTTAAAGATTTTGTCATTGAATCTTATTATAATTTAGGTAGAAAATATGACAGAGACAAGAAAACTGAAAGCAGGGATTTGGTCATTTGAATGGCATTTATCACATGGCTTGGGTTTGTTTTGAGTTGTGTTTTTAAGTGGCTGAATATGTTTATTTAGATTCTGAGTGTAAACTTATTAAAATACTTGAAAGTCTTCATTAAAAGTATAACAAGTGTTAGTTCTCAGAATCTGACTTAGCTGACTATCCACTGTTGGTAGCTAGGTGTGAGAGTACTCCCTTGTATATAGCAATTGGTTGTCTGGTTACAAAATTTACTGCTAAAGTAGGCAAAGCCAAACTAGAGGTGAAGACTAGTTTTGCCAAATTCCTTGAAGAGAGGGAGCTATAAATGATAGAGGTAGTACTGAAGGCTAATTTTGTATTATTCATGCTAACAAGAATAGCTCTGGTTTAAGTCCATAGGTAACCAAATGAACCTAGTTTAGTGTTTTTTATATTACTTTAGTTTTTGATCTCTCTATAAATATGGATAATCACGATACTTATAGATAAAAGGAAACACAAATGAGAAGGAGTTAAGTAAAAATGCAAGGCATAAAGCATGACTGGATTCCAAATAAGACAAATAGACTGGGTAAAGATTATGCATTGTTTTGGCTGCCAGATTTAAAGGCCAAAGTTCATTCAAAGACGAAGGAATTGTGGTGGCCTGAAGACCTTGCATTCTTACATGATGTATTCCCCCCAGTTCCCCTTTATATACATTACCAATATAGGTTTTATACACTAAACTATCATGACTTTATTTAGAAATAGGACTAATTTATTTATTTTTGTGATAGTTCAAGAGCAACTCTACTTTTCTCATAATCTCCTGATTTTAATCACCCAAATGTGTAGAACCAATCCAAACATTAAAGAAAATTAGTTATTTCTATATATATTTAAATAACCTAGGCAGATATTTTTCTGTGCTCTATTGCATGCTGTTGAATAATTCTTTTCATGAACAAGGTAAACCAGTCTGATTTATAGAGACATTTTAATAAGGTTAATTTTATCATTTAACCAGAAAGAATACTGCTACATGGGAATATTAAGCTATTTGTAAGCTTCACTGATGTGGTATTTACTTTAAAAAAGTGAAGTGGTGGGACAGAACACAGCCTACCTAGTAAACTGGTAGGTTTTCAGAATCCCATCCCACATAGTCCTATAAATTGTAAATTCTTATTTGATTCTTGTAGTTCTTAAAAAGTCACATCACAGTGTATTAATATACTTATAAAAGTTTCTCTTTTGCTGTTTTAGATGCTAGCTAAACAGCTGGAAGCTCTCGGCTTAGCTGAAAAGCCTCAGTTGGTGACTCGCTTTCAAGAAGTTTTTAGGTCGATGTGGTCCGTGAATGGTGATTCAATCAGTAAGATATATGCAGGGACTGGAGCTCTTGAAGGAAAGGCTAAGGTAGATCTAGATTTATCATAACATTGCAAAAGATCCTTTTAATAAGCTTTTAAATCATCTCTTTTTAAATTAATAGTTGGGGGGCCCCTGGGTGCCTCAGTCGGTTAAGTGACTGACTCTTGGTTTTGGCTCAGGTCATAATCTCATGGGTCCTGAGATTGGGCACCACCACCCCTCTTGCAGGCTCCAGGCTCAATGGGGAGTCTGCTTGGGATTCTCTCCCTTCGCCCCTCCCCTCCCATCCCCCTGCTCTCATTTATAAATGAATGAATGAATGAATGTTGGGTTATTTTAGTTATCTGTTTCAGAATTCTGTTTTATTATGCCTTTATGTCCTCTTTAACACTTCCTTTTGTAACACATACCAGTGGTTGGATGGAAGAGAGTTATTTCCCTAGGTTTGGGGGGTATTAGTATGACATATTTAGTTGTTTAGTGATATAATCCAGTAGGCCTATGTAGGTATTGCTTACATTTTTTTTTCATGAGTTTCCCTTACGTATCTGTTTTACACTTTATGTTGTTTATTTTTATTATAAATATTATTTTTTTTTTAACCATAGTCATCCTAATAAGGGGTCCTATCACATTTGGCTTTGTGTTCCCAGCACTTGTACTGCCTACTGTTTAATAGAATTGTGACAAATAGTGGATGGATGAACAAATCATTGGACAATTTATGCAACACCTCCTAGGAGCCCAACACCTTTAGGGCTTGATTATTAAGTTTCTATTCTTTTATTTATCTTACCTTGAAAAGGAGGCTATCAAAATGTACAAAAGAAGTGTGAGAGATGGACTTACTTATAATTCTGTGCCTCATCATTACTTTTTAATTGCTGGCCTTATTATCTACAGACCACTTTCTCCTCTACTATTTGGCACTTATTGAGGGACTTATTTTATATGCTTGAATATTGCCTTTTAAGCCTCCTGTTCTCAGTTGGACTTTATTAACATTTTAAATTTCTACAGTTCTCCAGATTACCTCAAGTATAGAAATAAGGACATTGAACATTTTTATAGTTCTGCAGCCCCCTCAGTACGGCACCTGAAATTCTTTGAAGACCATTCGTCATATCTAAGTCTTCTTTTAATTTCTAAATCTTCTTGCTCTTTTATATCTCATAAAATGCCATGCCTCTCTCTGTTCAGAGGTATTGGCCTTACCTGCGAAACTTCTTTTGTTCAATTCACAGAAAAGATTTTTTTTTTAAGATTTTTATTTATTTATTTGACAGAGAGAGACACAGCCAGAGAGGGAACACAAGCAGGGTGAGTGGGAGAGGGAGAAGCAGGCTTCCCGCTGAGCAGGCAGCCCGATGCGGGGCTCGATCCCAGGACCCCGGGATCACTACCTGAGCTGAAGGCAGACAGACGCCCAACGACTGAGCCACCCAGGCGCCCCTACAGAAATGATTTTGTTGACATTTACAAATATTTACTTCTTAAATGGGCCCTATTTTTGAAAACCTGAAATTGTTAAACCTCATTTATTATTCCTTTAAAATAGAGAATATCATTCTTACTGTTAAAACTAGATTCTCTACAACTGTTGCTTAAAATATTCTTTTATGTTCTTCTGCCTTTTTGTTTCTGCAGTGACTGTGACAGTATATATACAGAGGTTACATATATTTTCAGTGGTCTTTTGTCTCTAACATAATAGAAATGAAATTTCACATATTAAATATACTAGTCTGAATTGAACTAAACTCTAACATCTGAACTGCTCTTTCTTTTCCTTTCTCTGGGTTCCTTTTGATTAATTGCCTGATAATATGAATGGTGAGTGTCTTTTCAAATAATGTCATTTGTATGTGTTACCGTGTGGAAGGAAATAACATTTTAATTCTCAAATTACTGATATTTCTATAAGGAATGAAAATTACATATTGCAAACAAGCGTTTGGTGGTTTTTTTTTTTTTAAGACATCAAAATTCATAAGATCAAAAGAAATCTTTATGGAAACTAACATGCCTAAGTAAAATATGTGCTTATTAAAAGTTATAATCAGAAAATACAGGGTTCCAGTTATGGAATGAATACATCCAAGAATAAAAGGCACAGCATAGGGAATATAGTCAACAGTACTGTAATAACGTTTCATGGTGACAGATGGTAGCTACACTGGTGGTGTTATCTAATCACTGTGTTGTACATCTGAAACTAATGTAACATTGTGTCTCAGCTGCACTCAAAAAAGAAGTTATACTCAGCTCCCTCACTATAGGAATTGGCCTAAGTTTATCATTTTTATTATTTATATTTCCATAGGCAATAAAATGACCTGAGATATACAAACTGTAGTTTGCATTTAATATTTATGAACTATAATGATAAATTCCTTTTTAGACTAGTCCTTCATTCTTATGTTCAATCTTAGTTTTAACTAATATTAAAGTTATTTAGGAGCAATTCCAATTTTATTTTTCTACTGTTAAAGTACTTTGAAGTTTTTCTAAGAGCGTATGAGTGCACCATATCCTTGATCTCCTCTGCTTCTCCCCACCATCCCATCCCCAGTTCTAAAAGTTACAGTGTAAGAAGTAAATTTCTTGTTTTAAATAAGTACACTTCACTTTATTTCCTTTATAGTAAACAATTTTAAACATTTACAGCTCTCGATATCATTAGTGGGTGAGGTTGTGGTATTGAGCTTTTTCCATCTTTTTGTGCAGAGCTATTATCCAAAAGGAAAAGAAACAATGACATCTTGAGCCATTTTAATATGATGATTTGATACTCAAAATAGAATGATTAGGTCCTTTTTATTGCATATAAAGTCATATAAAACTGGTTTAAAGTTTCAAAGTGTCTACTGAGTAAAATCAACACTCTTTGGAACAAAAATCCATGCTCTTTTTTTTCCCAATAGGCTGGAAAGTTAAAAGATGGTGCTCGTTCTGTTACGAGAACGATTCAGAATAACTTCTTTGACAGCTCCAAGCAAGAGGCCATAGATGTTTTACTTCTGGGAAATACTCTAAATAGTGATTTAGCTGACAAAGCTCGAGCACTTTTAACTACAGGAAGTTTGCGTGGTATGCGTACTTACTTTATATTTTGATTACTTTTATGTTATTTATATCCCTTCTAAAAGTCCAAGAAATCAATGTAAATTTATGTACATAAATATTTTTTAGATTGAGTTGATTAAAATAGTTTTGGGAGAAATTTCTATCAATGTAATTTTTAAAAATTGCATTCTCTAAAGGAAGTTGATCTCTTTTGGAATGTTTTTATCATCAGTGGTATTACTAAACTCTAAAATGAGGCCCATGCATGTTTTCTTTTATAGATAGGATTGAGGGGGTAAATGGTTTAAGTATTGCTAACTTTATATAAGGCAGGATTTCATAGTATTCAGCTAGTACTTTTAATAGAACATTCAATAACCCGATTATATAGAAAACAAATGATTTATTGAGAAAAACAGTACCTATATTGGTTATTTTGCTAATTACTAACCCCAGATTTCTATAACTTGGTCTTTCTATTGTTTGAACAAGCATTAAATCATATTAATAATTTAAAATATTATTATTGGACACTATTTGATATTTGACATAAATACATGATTTTCAAGGTGGCTTTTTATCTTTCACTGAGTCTTTTATTAAAAGTGAAAGAATTTGAGCTCATGTCATTGAGTACGTATTTAGTATCATGGGAAAACTCAACATTCATTATAGAACTTAATGAATTAACTTCCTTAATTCCATGTTTTTTTGTCTTAACTTTTCAACATTCTGAACATTTTTACATCTTCTGTTATCCCCACACCAAACCTTTCAGTTTTCCCTGTGCATGTAAGAGAAATTGTTCCTTGTCAAATAATGTGCTCTTGGATAATTACTTGGTCAAATAGGTCATCATGGATTCTTTCAGAATTCTGTGTGTCGCTGGGGGTAGTTGATTACAGTTGCCCCTCAGAGATCTATTACTAGGCTGGGGGGCTGAGACCCTACTAAAGCTCTAGAAAACAAAGTCTGATTTTAGCTACTACTTTTAACTTCAGGCTTTCTTCCTGGCTCCCAGCAGTGGAGACTTAGCTGATTTGCATGTTAACACTTCTTTCCCCCGTTCCTACTTTGATATGGAGGCATGACTAAGCAACAGTTGAAAGTAAGCAATTGAAGGAAAGAAGAGAAGTGAGGAAGCTAAGAATTCCCAAACTTGATCATCATTTTTTTTTTTAAATTTCCCTGCACATTTTCCTATGTGTCAAATAAGCCTAAAAAGAAGTACAGTCAGTTCTGCGATAATGCTTGTTTTGAGAATGGGAATTTGTTCCAACATGGATGCTCTTGAGGGAACATTTTGGGCATAATGTCCATTCTCCATTAGTTTATGCATGGTTTCACCCAGCAGAACTTAGACGGGTAGAAAGAAATAAACAAAACATATACTTATGCATACACTTCAAACCTCTCTCTACCTCACTCCCCCAGGTGTGTTATGAGACATACCCATTCACACTTGGTGTTACCAATTTCCATCCCAATTTCAGAGAACCCATCTTCCATCATTCACAATTACAGTTGACCCTTGAACAACACGGGGCTGGGGGTGCCCACCCCCTAGAGTCAACAATCCATGTATGACTTCTGATTCCTTAAAAACTTACTACTAATTACCTACTGTGGATTGTAGGCCTTACTGATAACATAAACAGTTGATTAACACATTTTGTATGTTATATGTATTATATACTGTATTCTTACAATAAAATAAGCTGGAAAAAAGAAAATGTTAAGAGAATCACAAGGAGAAGAAAATACATTTACAGTACTGTATTTAATGAAAAAAATTCACATGTTGAGTGGACCAGTGCAGTTCAGACCCGTGTGCTCAAGGGTCAGCTTACTCACAAGCTGCAACCCTCCTGACGCCCACTTCTTTGTGTGTGTGTGTGTGTGTGTGTGTGTGTGACACGCCCACTTCTACAAGCAAACTTAGGTCTTTTTCAACATGAAATGCCATATTTAAGGAGTATTCATACCTCTCAAGCTATTTAACAATGTAAAACTGTACTACTATTTTTATTAGGTTCCCATCTTTTGTGTCACTGTTGAAGGTTTTGAGTGTTCTGCCCTAATCCAATTTATCCCCTAAGCTCTGTGACTATGGGAATCTGTACAGTTTTGCACTGCATGCTGATTTTTTTGGAATTTATATGTTTTGTTATAACTGAACTGGTTGTACTTATCAGCTGAGTCCCAGAAAGAATACTAAAAGGTATATATTAAGGTAGTATCCTTCATGTGTTCAATATCCTCTCGCTCCTTAGGTTTTCAGATTCATATTCACACACACACACACACACACACACACAGACACACACAGGGGCAGTCTGAAAAGCAGGCCAAGGACCTCCTGATTATGAAACTCTGGACGTCACTGAGTCATTGTAGGATTTTTCTTAGATGCTGAGGGTTTGCATCAGATATTGTCATTTATTTTTAATCTTTGGTGTCCTATAGCCATCAGAAAAAATAAAGTCATCAAATCGACTTAAAAGAAAAAAGTGAGGCCATCTTAGAATGTATTGTCATAACACTCTAGATTTTAATTGTAACTTGTTGTTTTACTAATGATTCTTTGTTTTCTTCTTGGTGCATCCATAGTTTCTGAACAGACATTACAGTCAGGTACAGTATAGAAAACCAATCTGTAAATAAAAGCAAATTTTTCTAAAGTTGATATTGTAAATAAATAAAGCCATATATAAATGGAAATTTTCTCTTATTTTGCCCTCAGATTCTAACAGGATATATTGATATCTTGTTGTAATCTGAGAAAAAAATTTTAAGGTCGAGAAAACTAAAGTACCTCGTTTAGAAGGAAATATGTAATGCTGTCTGTCTTCCTATAGCAAATGTTTAATTCTAATTAAATATAGCTCATCTAGTTTTAATTTCACTTTTATATTTCATTGAACAAACATTGTTTGTGTTCTACCTTACACTCTTAATAGGCTAATGGGAAAAACCCAGAAAAGACTATTTTGGATTAATTTCAGAGTACTGTCTATGATATTGATGACTACTTTGCATCATTTCTCATATATAATATTAGAAAAAGCATTGACTTATTTTCTCATACTGTGGAGGAAATATTTTCTGTAACCATAAGACCTGCACTAAAATGTGATCTGAATTCTTTTAAAAAGCATCGAGATTGCTAACAAAGTTAGAGGAGTTAAGTGATTAGGACCGTTTCCTTTGCTGTGAATCTCATGCCTGCCTTTTCTGGACAAGTTCTATGAACTTGTCCTTAAACATGAATCTGTGGCAAAAGGAACAAAAAAGGCTAAATTCTTGCCAGAAATTTAGCAGAAAAAGACATCTTTCTTCCCTTCACTTAAGATTTGGTATCACTTAAAATTTGTTTTGCTTAGTTGCTGTTCAGAATGTTTTGAGAAACTTTTGGTTATTTTTGTGAGAAGGATGGAAGAAGAGAGCACTTGAATATATTTTTGAGTTATGTAATGAAATCCATTTTCTGAAATGATATGGCATTTAGGAATGGACATCTGTTTGAACACAGACTCATTTCTTTCTGCACATTAAGGTGGCAACCAGTTAAGAATAAACTAGAAAAATTTAAAAACGTTTTACTCCATGTATAAACTGATTTGACTTTATTAGTTCACACAACATGGCAACATGTTTTCACACAATTCATTATTTGTCTTGCTGAGTATTTTAAGCTCTTAAATCATTACAGAACTTGTGTTTTGATATAGAATGGATCACAGAGGCAGTTTTCATCATAATAACAATGGCAGTGTTAAAGACCATGTTATAGGGAATGATTCTCTAGGTACGGCCAGCTTTCAGTTAACCACACCAACAGGCGGGAACAAATCATGTGCTTCCATTACCACCCAACACCTTCTACAAGTAATCAAATCAAATAGTAAGAGGGCTAGAAATCCGCATGTCTGTCCCTGGGAACAGTGGGGGTGGGCTTATATCTACAGCAGCTCCCTTAGGAGAGTCACTGGTCAAACTGTTCTCATTATAATACTAAAATGTTATTTGCCTTTTTCACTCTCATTCTGTCACGAGTCTGCTGTATCTTAGTATCATAAAATAATAATAATAAAATAAAATCATATGGCAAAAGGTGAGAATCATTGTGATTTCCTTTTCCTCTTACCAATTAATTACCAATTAAGTGTTCGTTCTCTGTTTTTAGATTGCGGTCCTATTAAGGTTCTAGCTACTTTAAGTGCTGAGAATTTAATTTAATCAAAATGAAGTATGATTTAGAAGGAAGATAGATGGTAGTCAAAAAATATGCAGGAAAGAGATTGAGGATCCAAATGTATTGAGCATTCATTTAACAGTGATTTACTGAGCACTTAACTATGCACCAGGCACACTCTTCTAGTGACTAGACATATTGCAATAAACAAAACAGACCAACATTTCTGCCCCCGTGGAATTTCCACTCTTGAGAGGGGAGACAGATAGTTACAGCATAAATAAATAAAACTCACAGTTTGTAAATGGTGATAAATGCTATAGAGAAAAATAAAACAAGGAAGGGATATGGAAGGTTAGGGACAGAATGCAAATTTTAATAAGATGGTCAGGAAAAGCCTCACTGGAACTTAAAGAGCCAAAGGAGGTGAGGGAAGAATGTTGCAGGCAGTGGAAACAGTCAATGCAGAGGCCTTGTGGTAGGAGCAGGCTGGCCTCTTACTGAAACAGCAGGGAGTCAGTGGCCGAGCAGTGAGCCAACAGGAAAGAGGTAGCAGATGAGGGCAGGATAGCAATGCAGACTGTTTAGGGCCTTGTAGACCATTGTTAAGGACTTTGGCTACTACTCCCAGGAAGATGGGAAGAATTTTGTAGTGACGTCAATCTCTGAAGTCTCACTAGAGTACATAATGTATGTTTTTGTCAGGGAGCCATTTTTCATCAAGCCACCTGTCGGTAGCTAGAATCTTAAATGTCAATGTTCTTAAATGTTTTTGTTTGGAAATAAGAAATAAGACTTATATTTTTACCAGCCTTTAAATGAAAGATATATGAAAATCAATGGCTATATTCCTAAAAATGTAGAGCCTCTAGTTTTGTACACTATAAAACAATGTACTACTTCATTGAAACAGAACTGTTCTGCATGTTTTATGTTGTTGCAATAATTGTGTAATAGCACTTTTACTGTGATGATTGTATTAAATGTCAAATTAAAAAAAAAAAATGTGTTGGTCACTTGCATCGTGCTGGGCTATGCATGTGTCTTATGCTTGTTTGTGCTTCTGATGGTAATTGTACTTCCCATACATCATTTCTGAGGTATAAAAATCGATTTCTGAAAGTGGTTTAAGGCAGCTAAGATTCTGTTGTGTTTTGTTTTTGCTTAGCATCTTCCAAAGTACTCAAGAGCATGTGTGAGAATTTCTACAAGTATTCAAAGCCCAAGAAAATTCGAGTATGTGTTGGAACCTGGAACGTGAATGGTGGGAAGCAGTTTCGCAGTATAGCTTTTAAGAATCAGACACTCACCGACTGGCTTCTTGATGCACCCAAGTTGGCTGGCATCCAGGAGTTTCAAGGTCCGCTTTTTATAATATGGATTCACTTACTAAATCCTGGCTGGGGTTTATTAATCTATAAAACAAATGTAACACATCACAATATGCATTACTTTATAAAAGAAACTTGGATTTGTAAGTATGAAGGCCAAACCTTTAAAGGTAACCACACATAAGAAAAACTTGTTCTGTTCTTATTCTTTTAAACTGACACAAAGCAAGCTCATTTTGTGATTGATAATTTTTTAAGCCTAGTATGTTCCATTTTTCAAATCTAGTTCTCTAGTTACCAAGGTAAGAAGTATTTGGGGGGTAGATTATGAAAAATCTTACAAAACTGGTTGTGACATTTGTTGGCACTCTATAAGTTAACAGTACTGATTTATCCTTGGAAAAACTTCATTGTCATTAATAGCCCAAACCAAACACTGAGCTGAGGATGCTTTTAAGATTTTGATTAGAAGCATGAATTTGAGGCTGCCTTCTCTTTTTAAAAGTCACTTCGAATTCCTTTTTCAAATGGTACACATCTAGCAAGTAATATGTATAAAGGTGAGGTGCATAGGAAAAAGTGTGAGATACAGATTTTCTTTTTTTTAGTTATCTGTAGTCAGTCACATCTTAAACCCTGGGGTTTTCCCCAGACTTTTATTTAAAATGCCCCTTTTCACTTACATTGAACCCAATTTGAAATTGTAGTTGTTGTCGTAGTAGTAGTAATAAAAAAATAACAGTTGACACCACGATTCTGTAAGTGCTGTACATCTAGCCATTTATTCCCCATAACAGACCTACTGCATAGACACAATTATTATTCTAATTTCACAGATGAGGAAACCGAGACAGCAGGGGAAGCGACCTGCCCAAGGTCGTGGTTAGTAATGGCAAAATCAGGATTTGAACTCGGGCAGTTTGGTTCTGGCGTCATTGTGCCACACTGCAGTTTATGTGTAAATTTTTGGGCAAGTTGCTTAGGTTCTCCAAAGCCTCAGGATCTTGTCTGCAACTAAAGGACAAAAATAATCTGTCTTATAAAGTGTGTGGTAAATGAGATGAGGCATGTATAATCCTTGCACTTAATAGCAGTCAGTAAATAGTTTTATTTGTTTTGTTTCTCAGTCCATACCATTTATAGGCCCTTTTTAGCTACTTATCCTCATTTCTGAATACTTGGGCCGCCCAAGTACCCCTGGGCTGCTTATCTCAAGTAGCTTCTGTTCTCTCTTCTTCCTTGTCTGTTAGGAGAGAGTGAATGGCTGAAACAGAGGGGTACATCTTAACCCCTGGATCTCAATTAATTTTCTTGGATTCTTCTACCAAGGAAGTAGTAAAAAGGTCAAGCCTCTGGTTTTCACATTTGAATGTGAAAAATCCCTCCTGTTATCTCTAATTTGAGATGATTTCTCAGCCACTTTGTGCCTTTTCTGAAGAATCCCTTTACTTCCCCAATTTTTATTAACTTCAGCCTTTGATAAGTGGCTTGTTTCTCTGGTGCAGACTTCAGCAAGAATTCTTCAAAATGAGTTCTGAAAGGACTTAAGGATCTTTAAGAATAACAGTCTTAAAGAAGCAAACTTAGGAGGTCTGAATAGAAGCTAAATTTAAAGTAGTTTTGTTCCATTCATTGTTTTTGCCTATAATTTGAATTTGGTTAAACGTAGAACACAAAAATGGAATTTTATGAGGCCTGGTGTTGATCTTCGTTGTGCTGGGTTGGGTGGCGGGTGCCATTTGACTAAGGCTACATTTTAAAAGTTTTTCTTGGATGCTTAATTGTAGATAAAAGAAGTAAGCCAACTGACATATTTGCAATTGGTTTTGAAGAAATGGTCGAGTTGAATGCTGGAAACATCGTGAATGCAAGGTAAGCCAACAAGGTAATCGTCTAGTTGAGGGACATGGAAGGCAGATAACTAAGTAGTTGTTACAAAGGTAGATTGGGATAATATATGTAAAGGTGCTTTTTTTTTTTTTTTAAGATTTATTTATTTATTTGAGGGGTGGAGAGGGGCAGAGGGAAAGGGAGAGAGAATCTTAAGCAGACTGCACTGAGCGTGGAGCCAGACCTGGGGCTCAATCTCACGACCCTGAGATCATGACCTGAGCCAAAACCAAGAGTCAGTCACTTAACCAGCTGTGCCACCCAGGCCCCCCTTTGTAAATCTTTTAATATCTGGCTTAAAACAGCTGAATTCTCACATCTACTTCTGTATTAGTCTATTGCAATATGTTTTGGTTCAAGTATATGAAGAGAATCACATAAATATTTAGTTGGAAGTAGAAATAATTTAATAGCCTTTTCAGATACTTTCTTCTCTGATACTACACCAAAGCTCAACAAATAGTTTCTTAATGGTTAGTTGAATATGGAATCTGAAACCATAGCAATGAACTTTTTTTGGTGTTCTATTATACTAATATTCATTGGTCTATTTTTTATCCTTGCATGATTTTGAAACATCACGTATTGGTCATTTTGAAAATACTAGTTCACTGAGTTACGTAGATCTTCCAAATTTTGACACATTTCATTGTATGATATCAAAGCATCATATTGGTTAGTCTCATTACTGATGTCATCAGCAAATGTTTCAAATATTTGGAAGCTATCAGGATCATAGTAGCAGATACAAATTTTCCAAAACTCTAATTTTTGCTTGAAAACTCAAATTTTATCATTGGAAAGAAATACTATTGGTTGTTTCCCTTAAAAAGGCAGGCTCATTTGAAAAATGTTTGTCAAATAACCTAAGTCTGAATAACCATTGTCTGTCATTAGTTCTTTCAAATAAAAATAGTTTTCCATGAAAAAAGTGGCAGTTCAGCTCTCAACGCAAAGTATCCAATGATTTTCCAACCATCACGCTGCAGTGTGCAGCAGAAGTGCTTTGTGCGTATTTCCTATTCATCACATAGAATATGAAAAAGATAGGACTTTGATCAGATGAATAACGTTTATTGCTTCAACAAGGATATTCTTAGACGAAATGGCATTTTTTTTTTCACTGCAAGTGCATGATAGTGAAGACTAATGAATCCTAGTACAGTTTGGTGCTTGGATTCATGTGAAGACATCAGCACTTTTACTCATTGTTGCTCTTGCCTCATCATGCAGATGTTGGTCAACACAAACACAAAAGACAAAAAAATCTTAGTAGTAGTATGAAGATGGTTTTGACCTCATGGGTTTGGGGAAACCCCAGGGATGTTCCCAGACCACACTTTTGAGAACTGCTGTTCTGAAGCCTTATTACAAATGCAAATTACTTAAGAGGAACTTAAAGCTTAAGTGTTTTATTTTAAGAAAGTATACTTGCTTTTAAAGTTGAGCAGTTGCCCATCTTTTCTGACCCTTCTTAAGTTTTCAGAATAAAAATACGGGCTGAAATAGTATGGTATAAGTCATCAGTCTTGCAAACGATTGCAATTTTTTTCTTAGCTGAAGTGAATAATATTCATACAGGGAAGTAGAAAAGTCCAATTTCATTCATTTTGCTGTTTTGAATCTCTTTCCTGAAAATACATATTCAGGTCTTAAAATAGAACATACTCTTATGGTTCCTAGTACCAAATTGTTTGATTGTCTAAGTAGAGCTTAATCAAATTATTCTTTAGTAAAGTGGTGATTATTCATTTATTTAACCAATATCTTTTGAGCATCTACTCTAGGTGCTAAAGTTACATTAATGAATAAAACAGGCAAAATCTCTACCTGCATGAATCTTCTATTCTAGTGAAAGAGACAGACAATAAACAGTAACTGTAGTAAGTAAATTACAGGCATACCTCGGAGATATTGCAGGTTCAGCTCTCGACCACTGCACTAAAGCAAGTATCGCAATCAACTTAGTCAAATGAATTTTTTGGCTTCCTGATGCATATAAAAATTAAGTTTACACTATACTGTACTCACTGAGTGTGCAATGGCATTATGTGTAACCAACAGTGTACACACCTTAATTAAAAAGTACTTCATTGCGGGGCGCCTGGGTGGCTCAGTCGTTAAGCGTCTGCCTTCGGCTCAGGTCATGGTCCCAGGGTCCTGGGATCGAGCCCCGCATCAGGCTCCCTGCTCTGTGGGAAGCCTGCTTCTCCCTCTCCCACTCCCCCTGCTTGTGTTCCCTCTCTAGCTCTCTCTCTGTCAAATAAATAAATTAAAAAATCTTAAAAAAAAAAAAACTTCATTGCCAAAAAAAGCTAATCATCATCTGAGCTTTCCGCTAGTCATAATCATTGACCACAGATCACCATAACAAATATAATAAAAATGAAAAAGTTTGAAATACTGTGAGAATTGTCAAAATGTGACACAGAGACAGGAAGTAAGCAAATGCTGTTGGAAAAATGGCGCTGATGGGCCTGCTTGACACAGGTTGGCACAGACCTTCCGTTTGTAAAAAACGCAATATCTGGGAAGCACAATAAAGCAAATCACAGTAAGACAAGGTGTGCTTGTATGTAGCGTGGTGGAAGATGGTAAGTGGAATGGAAAATAAACAGGTAAAGGGGATCAGGCGTGTGGATTTGGGGGTGTGGTGCAGCTTAAATGGAATGATCAGGGAGGGTTCACTGGACCTGAGAAGTGAGCTGGATGAAGAGATGAAAGCCGTCATTCTCTTCTCAGAATCCAAGTTGTAGTGGTAGGATTATGGTAGGCAGTAGAAGAGGATCCATGTGCTGGATTTGTATTTTGGAGGTGGTATGGCAGTGTTAGATTAGATAAATGGGCGTGAGGTCATATTCTGGCTTACTGCTTATCATGTGTGTAGCCTGGAACTATGAGAACACACTTTTTTGTTCTCCTTTAGAGGTTCTTGGGGGTTCTTTGGAGGTTCAAACTTGTTACTCTGAAAATCCATAAAGACCCAGGCATTTATGCGACCTTCTTTGTATGAACTGTGTTTCAGACTAATGAAATAGTTGAGTAAAGTTCTTTAGAGAAGAATTCTAACTTACTACAAATGCCTATGGAATGCTGCAGTTATAAAATCAACGTTGTGCAGCCCCTAATGAAGTAATGGCAGTGATCAGTAGATACGAAAACCTTAGCAGGATTAATGGGAGAGCTTTTCATTTATAAAGAGTTGATTAGATTGTCAAAGTCTGCACAGCAGATCAAGTGTAACAGCACAGAGATTATGTACTTCCTGCTTTGATGCAAGGGGGACTGCACTAACCATGAGGTTATTTTTGCCAAAAAAATAAATAAATTTGAATGGCTTTCTTAAGCCTTCTACATTAACCAGTTTAAAGCAAATATGAGAGTTAGAGGGACAAGTTAAGATGCTGTGAAGACACGTCAGTCAAATCCAGGCTGTCGAACATTTTACAGACAAATGGCCCAACTTCTTAAAAAATAAATAGCATTAGAAAGGGGATGGAGTGGCAAGGGTTGAGAAACTATTAAAGATTCAAGAGATATAACAAGCAAATGCAGTGTGTCGGCCCTATTTGGACCCTGTTTTATTTTATTTTGTTTTTTAAGATTTTATTTATTTGAGAGAGAGAGAGTGAGTGAGTGAGCAGGAGAAGGGGCAGAGGAGAGAGGGGGAGAATCTCAAGCAGACTCCACACTGAGCACAGAGCCCGATGTGGGGCTTGATCTCACAATCCTGAGATCATGACCTGAGCCAAAATCAAGAATTGTTTGCTTAACTGACTGAGCCACCCAGGTGCCCCCTTGGACCCTGTTTTAAAGAAACCTACTGTGAGAAGACATTTAATTAGGGAAATTTAAATATGAACTGAGTATTAGATGGTATTAAGTAATTGTGTGATAATGGCATTGTGATTATGTAAAAATAAAAATGTCCATTGCATTAGATGATGCATACTAAAGTATATATGGCTGAAATGGCATTTGTCTTAGATTCGATTTAAAATATTCACACACAAGTGAGGGGAGATGGAAGAAAAAAGACTGGCAAAATATTGATAATTGTTGAAGCTAGGTAATAGGTTTATGGTGCTTTAGCTTATGATTATCTCTTTTTTTGTGCATGTTTAAAATTTTCCATGATAAGCTTATAAAAGATATTACTTATAGTACAGAAAAAAGAAAAGAGGGGAAAATGTACTTCTCTGTTACCCTAATGAATACTACAGAATAAGTGTAACTGGAAATTACTCAAATGGTGAGCACTTATTTAATAAGTATGCTCAGATTTTCTTTGTAAAGGAGTAATAGACTTCAAAGTATGATATTCTTTTGGCTAAATTTTAGGTTTTTCTTTTTAAAGGAAAAAAAAAACCAGCCTATATAAAGACTTCACTGTCGGTGTGGATTTCACGACTGTTTGGTAGTCTTATGAAATTTGGGGATATAAAGATATAATTTACGATCGCCTTATAAAATAGGCTGTATTGTCAAAGTCTTTTAAAAGATTCCCTTTTTAATATTTCCTGCTAGCACAACAAATCAGAAGCTCTGGGCTGTGGAGTTGCAGAAGACCATCTCCAGAGACAACAAGTATGTGCTGCTCGCCTCTGAGCAGTTGGTGGGCGTCTGCCTGTTTGTTTTTATCAGACCACAGCACGCTCCCTTCATCAGGTCGGTAAACAGAGCACCTCCCGTGGCTCATTCCTACCATCGCGTAACACGCAAAAGACCCGGCATGTTTGTTGCTCCAGAGAAAAATGTACTCATAAAAAAGAAAAACTTACTCATGAATCTTGGCTTTAAATGTGTTTTTAATTAAAGAGTCACTAATAGTTTTACCATACTGTTGCACAGCCTTGTCCTCAAACTGTAGTTTTGTATTTCTTTCGTAGACATTCCTGATTTCTGGCACGCACAGAACTATTGGAAGTTCCGATCTTTGACTTAGAGTCTTCTGTTTTACAGGGATGTTGCAGTTGATACCGTGAAGACTGGAATGGGAGGTGCCACTGGAAATAAGGGAGCGGTTGCAATACGAATGCTGTTCCATACAACAAGCCTCTGCTTCGTCTGCAGCCACTTCGCTGCAGGGCAATCACAAGTCAGAGAAAGAAATGAAGATTTTGTAGAAATAGCACGGAAGTTGAGTTTTCCAATGGTAGGCTCTTACTGCTTGTTCTTGAAGATGAAGCTTTGAAATGTGTACTTTAATTTACCCCAAATTCTCTAACTGTTTTTGAAAACTTAAGATAGTTCCTAGGAACATCAACAGTGTTCACCTAAATTGATGTTTCATGTGTTATTACCCTTGGGTCAAATAAACAGGGCCTGCCCAGGGGAAGGCAAGCATATCTGAGGCAAAGAAATAGTTGTAAAACATTTTTCAAATTGACTGTTTAGGATCTAAAATCCCTTCTCCTTGCCTTCAGGGAAGGATGCTGTTTTCCCACGACTACGTATTTTGGTGTGGTGACTTCAACTATCGCATTGATCTCCCTAATGAAGAAGTTAAAGACCTGATAAGACAGCAAAATTGGGATTCTCTTATAGCAGGAGATCAGCTTATCAATCAAAAAAATGCTGGACAGGTATATACATATTTAAGAAGATACTTGCATGGAGAAGAAGGGGATCTTTTGTTATGAAACATGCTTTCCTTAATCACAGTATTCCCTTTTTTTTTTTTTTTAATCTCTTGGAGTCTCTCTCTCTCTCTCTCTTTTTTTTTTTTTTTTTTTTTTGAGAGGGGGAGAGAAGGTTGGGGGTGGGCAGAGGGAAAGGGAGAGAGGGAATCCCAAGCAGGCTCCATACTCACTGTGGAGCGCTATAGCAGGGCTCGATCTTATGACCCTGAGATCATGACCTGAGCCAAAATCGAGTCAGACGCTTAACCAACTGAGCCACCCAGTCACCCCACTTAGAGTCTCTTTATACTTATATACATGTCTCTCGTTTAACATATACAGAATTACATTTTCTTAAAAAAATTTTAAAAAAACGAAAAGAAAAAGAAGACTCTTAATAATTCCCAGGAGGAAAAATATATTAAAGTATACATGTCTCTCGTTTAACATATACAAATTACATTTTATTAAAAAAAATTTTTAAAAACGAAAAGAAAAAGAAGACTCTTGATAATTCCCAGGAGGAAAAGTATATTAAAGTCTCTGTAAGATTCACCTTCAAGTGGAAGAGTATACATTTTTGGTTCCTTCTTTTTCAGTAATAGTGAATTTAGAATCTTTGTCTTCAGAGCCACTGTTTTTTGGCTTTAAGACCCTGTGGTAATCTGCTTTATTTATTCTTTCTTTCTTTATTTATTCTTTTGTTTCTTATATCATCTGCCTTTCTAAAACTTATTTTTTAAAACTTACAACCACAGAATTTTGGAAGGCTAAATTTTTTTTTTTTTTAAAGTAAGAGGTGATTGAGGCCCCTTGATATGGTGCTTTGTGATCATCTGACTTATACTCTACCACTTTAGGCCCCACTTAACTTTTTAGGTCTTACTTCCTCATTTGATAATTAGATGTCAAGACTATAGGATTTCTAAAATCCATTATAGTTTTAAGTATCTCTTATAGCGCAAAGGTCTGGTAGAATTCCCTTATTCACCTTTTTTACTTTGTTTAATCAAAGGTCAAACAAGTGGCATGAACAAGTCCTAGGTTATTTTTTCTTAAACCTTTGTTCCATTCAGTTAAAAGTGTTTATCTGACGGACACAAATTTTGTGTGAATCTCCAGCACATAATGGACATTTAATGAATGGCTTGCCTGAATGAAACAGAACTTTTTTTTTCGAATAACTTACTTCATATATGTTTGTTTTAGATTTTTAGAGGATTTTTAGAAGGAAAAGTAACCTTTGCTCCAACATACAAATATGACTTGTTTTCTGATGACTATGACACCAGTGAAAAGTGCCGCACCCCTGCCTGGACAGACCGTGTCCTCTGGAGAAGAAGGAAGTGGCCTTTTGATAGATCAGGTTGGGACATGGATTTCCTCCTTTAAATGAGCTAGCTCATGCAAATTTTATGAGGAAGAAGGGAATGATATAAATATCAAGGGAGGAGGGCTGTCAACCAGGTTTGGAAACCTTTCAACCAAGGTTTTCTAGAATAGAAGAAATAAAATATAAAACAATTTAAAAAATATTCTCAGACTTGCTTATAATAATTTAATTTTTTGGTCTATTTTCTTTCAGTGACATAATTTCATATAAAGAGAAGCAGGGAAACATTTTTATGAAATTTTTATGAGAATTTCAATGGAGTGCTAATGAAGGTTTTTAATTTGAATAACTAATCTGGTTTGTAAATATTATGAACTGCCCCTTGTCTGTTGAATTACTTATGAAACACTAGGTAGTCACAGGTCTTTAAGTAATCTCAGAAGTAAAGCCTTAATTATTTACTAAGTAAAGCATAAAATGATAATTTAACCAAAACCTTTCTAACTTAAAGGTATCTAGACTTCCTGCTGCTTAACAAGTGTATCAGGCATCCCAGCCTCAGGCAACTGAAGCCTATAAAGCAAAGAAGCTAGCTCCTGGCTCCCCCATCATCTGTCATGCTCATGTGGCTTCTCTTTGTGTGTGTGTGTGTGTGTGTGTGTGTGTGTGTGTGTGTGTGTTTGTTTGTTTTTAATTCTGACTGCAGCTGAAGATTTAGATCTTCTAAATGCTAGTTTTCAAGATGGAAGCAAAATCCTCTACACATGGACTCCTGGCACTTTGCTGCACTACGGAAGAGCTGAGCTGAAGACCTCCGACCATAGGTTTAAACAGTCTTGGTATTTCTAATGGTGCTTGAAATTTATTTGAAATACATCTTTTCTTAAACATGTCTAACACATCCATCTTCCTTTATGCCTTAAGGCCTGTCGTTGCCCTGATTGATATAGATATATTTGAAGTTGAAGCTGAAGAGAGGCAAAACATTTATAAAGAAGTAATTGCAGTTCAGGGTCCACCAGATGGTACAGTTTTGGTCTCAATCAAAAGTTCTGTCCCAGAAAATAATTTTTTCGATGATGCTTTGATTGATGAGCTTCTGCAGCAGTTTACAAATTTTGGTGAAGTTATACTCATAAGGTGAGTAAAATATTTAGTGTGCCAAAGCAGCTCATGACTCCTAAGTATTTTCTATATTAGAAATTACCTTTTTATTGTTTGAATAGCATATGAATATGGTAGACCCTTGAATGATGTGGGAGTTGGGGGCACTGATCCTCCCATCAGTCGAAAATCCACTTAGAAGTTTGACTCCCCAAAAACTACTAATAGTCTACTGTTGACTGGAAGCCTTACCGATAATGTAAACAGTCAATTAACACATATTTTATATGTTATGTGTCTTACATACTTACAATAAAGTAAGCTAGAGGAAAGAAAATGTTAAAATTGTAAGGAAGAGAACAAACATTTACAGTACTGTACTGAATCAGGAAAAATCCACATAAGCGGACACCTGCAGTTCAAATCTGTGTTGTTTAAGGGTCAGCTGTATTTTTATTTCCAAACTACAGGAAAATCATACTATAGAAATGTTGTTCAAAGAGTTCATAGGTTTTGAAACTGAACTCTGGTTAGAAAGTTTGAAGTTGAGTAATAAAAGTTGATGTGAACAATTGATGACAAAAATATGTACACATTTAGATGTGGTATCTTAAGATTCCCATACAGTCTCATGTATAACAAAGCCCCACAGCAAAACGAAGCTGCGATCACTGTTTTATTTTTGTAAGGAGAGTTAGGAGTAAAGCAGAGTGACTTTTACTCCCTCGGTTTAAGAAATTTGATGTTTTAAGTAATTTTAAGTACATTTAATTTCCAACTAATGGAGAAGCAGCACCACCAGATGAACAGTCAGGAGTCATCCAGTCCAGTCTTCGTTTCTGTCATTGACTTAACCATCTGCCTTTTGCAGAACCAGATGCTTCTTTCCTTGTTTAAAAAAAAATGTTCTCTTCCAAGTAGACAGCAGTTTTGAGAGACTGAATGACATGTATGTGTTTGAATTTCATAGGGAAGAGGTTTGATTCCTTTCTGTGCTTTTCATCTACTCATTTAGGTATGTTTTATAGCTATTTGGTGGGTAGATCTCTGTACGAGGTGTGGTGGAAGAGCAGAGGAGAAATTGAAGACTTGATTCCTACTTGTAATCCAATGGAAAGATCAGAATTGTATAATGGCTTCCCTAGATACTAAACAGAGTACCCCACAGACTGAAGATGGTGTGCTTTCTGTAGAGTGAGAAGCCTGCCCAAGAAACCTAGAGTCCTTTCAGAAAGTAAATGAGCAAATAGAGAAGAAATTGCATTTATATATCCTTCAAATCATTTAACAAAGATCCACCCCAAAGCTTTAAAATAAAACATTTCTAAAATCCTAAGGCACTAGGAAGTACATAGTGAAATCTCCAAGTTTACAGATGACAGTAAGCTTTGCCAACTACAGAAAGCCAAATTACCAGGAGCACAATATGGGCAGCATAGTAGCAGACAAGTGTCCTCATGAGCAAATGTAGAATATGGCACTGGGCTAGAGAATCCAAAGTGTACATTAGGGATGAAAGACTCTGATACAGGAAAACAACCTATCTTTATAACCCAGTCTCGAAGGAACTTGGTATTAAATGAGAGCCAAAAGCTTTCCCCAAAGTGCTTGTCTTAATTTGAAAAAGTATTGGTGGGTGCCTGGGTGGCTCAGTTGGTTAGGCGTCTGCCTTTGGCTCAGGTCATGATCCCGGAGTCCAGGGACCTAGTCCCACTTGGGCTCTTTGCTCAGCGGGAAGTCTGCTTCTCCCTCTGCCCCTCACCCCACTTTTGTGCTCTCTCTCTCACTCTCCCTCTCAAATAAATAAATAAAATCTTAAAAAAAAAAAAAGAAAGAAAGAAAGAAAAAGTATTGGTAACAAAACAAGGTATTACCCTAACGTTATAAAACTATGCGTTGTCTCCACACATGGAATATTCTGGTTGGTATACCTGCAGACAACCAAGTTAGAATAGAAAAAGCAGACCATGGAAGTAAACAAGGAGAGGACTACTGTCACCAGTAAAGCTAAACTGACCATTACCTTTTGGTCTAGAATAAAACAACTGTTAAGGAATGACCGAAGTCTGTAAACCCTTTTATTTGTAAATGACAGATTCCCTGGAAATGTAAATGGGACAAATGTAGATACTTCTATTAGTTGGGGGGAAAATCTAGAAGCTTTTACCCTAGTGGGTGAAAACAGGAAGAAAATACAGCCTCTCCTCTTGATATCCATAAGCCATGCTTTTGAATCCTTGGTTAAGTGTGTGTGTGTGTGCGCATACGTGCGTGGCCCTTTGAAAAATCTGCAAGGATTCCTGATCTTGATTTATATAATTGGAAGTAGTTCAATGAGTAAAATTGTTCTGTAAATAAGACTGATAATGTTTTTGTTTTCCTCTTTTTTAAACGATAACATTATTACGTGTCAGTGATCATCTTATTCAGAACTTGTTCTAATGTCCTTTGTATTTTTTTCTTTTTGGGGGTTACTTATTTCAAAATTACAAACCTAGAATCATAGCAAATGCCATTGAAGTCCCAAGAGAGTAAATGGCTGTCAGTGAATAAAGACAAGGACCATAATAAACTAAGGTACCTTGGGGCCAGTCAGATATATATATTCTAATGACAATTCCCTATCTTATTTCTTGGTCAAAGGAAATTTGCTTCAGGGAAGTCATTGAGACCCTGAAAATACATAGTTCTGGACTACAGGTCTGGGAGACTTGGATTCTAGCGACCCGTAACTCATTATCCTTATAGGGTCACTTTGAACAAGCCACTTATAACCTCTGGCCCTTTTTTTCCTTATCAGTGAAATGAAGGATTAGATTAGCAGGGATCACAAATGGAGGTCCACAGGTCCGACTGCTTTATTAGCATAGTATTTGAAAGGAATTTGAATTTGAAAGCTTTTAGAGGAAGCGTGCCCTCTCCAGGTCACCAGTGGCCCTACTGCTCTACCTGTTGTTTTTTACTTTCTGGCCTCTATAGGCCCTTGTTAATCAATAGTCATTGGGTTAGTCGTTGGGCTAGTTACATATAAGAAGATATTGATTATTTTTTATGGCTTATTTTTCTCTTTCTTGAAGGTTTGTAGAAGATAAAATGTGGGTTACATTTTTGGAGGGAAGCTCTGCCTTGAGTGTTCTGAACCTAAATGGTAAAGAGGTAAGGTAGCATTTGTTGATTCTAAACCATTTTGAAAAAAGGCATCCGAAGATTATGTTTTTATAGACAGGCAGCAGGATTATCTAAATGTATTTCCAGTGCAGGACTATAAAAGACCTTATGGTGTATTTTAATATTTATTATTTAGACTAAGTTTCTGACCAGCTTGGAATTATTTTGGTCCTCCCTAAAGATACTAACCATTGGTAACAGACTAAGAAGAAAAAACATGTGTATCACCTAACTGGATTTTTATCATATGGAAACTTATTAATTGGGATAGATATTCTGGCTTATTCATAGTAGGAAAGATTTCTATTAAATGAAGAAGATGCTTTATTTACAAGAAAACAAGGGAGGAAGGTACTCTTTATTCCTAGGAACTGGTTTTATTGGCTTGGATCAGGGTACCCAGATAACCATTTTCAGGTGTAGGTAAAATAATTCCCAGAGATAACAAATCCATCCCACTGAAATATTTTAGAAATTTTTAATTAGTGGAGGTATTCCTAACCTGTGACTTAAAATGTTATTGATGGAGGAAATTTACATCAATGGCCTGGAATAGTTTTACTTCTATAAAGTGCTGTGTCTGTCTGTTTTTTCTGAATGATTTTGGACAGATCCTAAATTTCTAAGCATGTGGTCACTAGAAGGATGGACTAAAATCCAGACCTAATTTCTCCAACAGTGGAAAACTCATAAAGTCTTCCCTGAGCTTGCTGTTCTGTCGCATTACTTCAGTTTCCTTGGAGTAAAACGACAGTTTCCACACATATATTGCTTTTGAAATAGGTTTTATATGCTAGTTTTTCCTGAATGTAATAGTAATACACTCAAGCAAAAGTAAATCGTGAAATACAGAAAAGTATAAAGAAAGAAGTAGTGAAGAACACTAATCCAACCATTACAAAATAATTTCTCTTAACCTTGATAGATGCATGTATATTAAAACCAGTGAGATTATATATACATTTGTGTATGTAGTAACACAGGCAGGATATACATGTATACATATACATACATACGTGCACAGACACAAATAAGATTGTGTTGTAAGTGCTGTTTTCTCACTGCCTATTCACTTGACGGTATCATGGACATTTTTCTATATGAGCAAATATGTCATTTTTAATGTCTGCAGACATTAATTTTGTTATGTGGATAAATACGTAAGTTTATTTAACAAACTCTTATTAATAGCTAGATGGTTGGAATTTTAATTATTAAAACCAACATTCCAGGGAAGTCCTGTGTACACTATAACTTTGTGTGCTTATCCTGTTATTTCTGACCTTAGGATAAATTCCTAAATGTAAATTTGCTGTGTTAGAGAATATAGGCATATTATAATTTGATGTTTGTTGCCTAATTGTTCTTCAGAAAGTATGGATCTAATTATATTATGCCTTGGATTACCTAATATTTACATCCTAATCGATACTGGGTAATTTCTAACTTTGACAACCTGAAAAACCAGAAGTAGTATGTCATTTCCGTTAAGATTTTAATTGCTGGTCATCTTAATTTATTGGTCATTGGTACTTTCTAAATGAGCTGCGTATGTCCTTAGCCTATTTTTCCCTGGGGTATTTATTCATCTTCTGAAGCAGCCTTGGTGTAAAGTTCAGTCCCTTTCCATTTCTGCTGCAGATATTCCTACCTGCCGATCTTGTAACTTTGTTGTGTCTTAACTGTATGGAAATTAGATTTTTAAATTTAATTCTAGCTTTAGTTTCTTTAAAGCCTCTCTTCATCCCATGAGGATATAAATATTTAAGAGCAACTCTCAATTTGGCATTAGCTTACTCCCTTGCTGAGTATTTCTTTTGTCTTTCTCTGATAGTTTAATTTTCCTTATTTTATTTTTTCTCCTCCTTTTCAGCCCTGTCCCTTACCCTCAAGTCTAGTTATCTGTGTTATGCTCTTAGAAAATACCCACTCTTAAGTCCCTAAAAATATTTTGAAAATTCTGTAAAAATTATGTTTATGGAAAGTATATTATAATGTTTAATTTGTCCTTTTGAAAGTTAGATATTTCCAAACCTCTAGTCTGTTGCTTTGTTATTAACATTATTTCAGCCCCAAATCTTCTAGGACGTATGTAGATCCTTAAGAGCTCTTGCATTCCAGGGAAGGAGCTGGGAAAATTAGATAGCTTAAGTGGGGCAAACCTAAAGGATGATCTTGAGCATGTTCTTTAAAGACCTATGAAGCCTGTTGCCAAGTTCTGAAATGGAATTGATTTGTTCTGATAAGCAAGTAAAGGATTATTGGTTTCTTACGACACTGACGTCAAAGCTCAGTGTAGATAGTAAATTACTATTAAAAACGACTGTACCGTTCAGGCCAGCGGCTTTGTGTCTCCATCCTGTGCCTTCAAGGAATTCTAATGTCGATAGCACTTTGAGCCACGGAAGATCTGTACCCACAAAGGTGTCAGCTGTCCTCACAGCATGTTGGTCACAGCTACACAGCTCCTTTGGAAATACCAGAAAAGTTCACTTATTTTATATACTCCAGAAGCTCTTTAAAGGAAGGAAGTTGAAACTGTGTAGGAGAGAGCTTACATTTTAGAAAGCAAGTTTGTTACATGGTATGGGTTTTAAATGACAGTGTCTTTCCTAGTGCACAGTCTCCTTTTGACCAAGGAGTCTTGTGGCTGTGTGCGGGTTTTTTGAAACTATTTTTGAATACATCAACAGGACAGCGTGACTTAATTATAATGTGTTTGGCTGTTGTAGATTATACTTTTGTCTAAAAGCCACTCACATTTATAGGAAAGGCAGAATGCCAATCCGTCTCTTCTGTAATTGTTTCATGTAGGAACAATTAACCTGTGGATCAGAATCAAAGGAAGTATCAAATTATGTAGCAAAGTTGTCAGTGAATTTACATCTGGCCAGGGAAAGATACTGGCTACAGCAACAGAAACCTGAATCTATGTGCATCCTAGAAGAGAAGACCTTAGATTTAGCAACACGGGCTTTTAAAGGGAAAATTGGGAATGTTTAAGCTACTTCAAAATTCGGTGTATGTTAAATTGAATCTAGCTGAATTAAGCCTAGACTATTGCATTAGTGTAACTAAAGCTGTCGCTTTATTCCAAGATAATTTTCATGCTAATGAATTTTTAATTTCCATCTCTTTTAATCAACTAGTTACTGGGTCGGACTGTAACTATTACTTTAAAAAGTCCAGACTGGATCAAAAATTTGGAGGAAGAAATGAGTTTAGAGAAAATTAATGTTGCATTGCCATCATCGACGAGCTCCACACTGCTTGGTGAAGATGCGGAGGTCACAGCAGATTTCGATATGGAAGGTTTGTTTATGGAACACATTTACTTCTGTGCTTCTAGATAAGTGTCCTTTCCCGTCAGTGAAGTCTTAGTCTCCAAGTTTATCCATCTCTATCTTCTTGCAACACACAGAGCAGTATTAATTGGATTTTGTTTTGCATTGTATTTGTCTATTTTGCTTGTACCTAGACTTCAGATTGCAAATGTATTTGTCCTTCTTGCATTTAAAGGTTAAGATCTTTACAAGTGTGAGTTTATGTCCTTCTGTGCTAAGAGCACGAATTGGTATTTCTGGTGTGTGGTTTGGTCCCACTAGTTGCAGTTAAGGTAGAAAAGTAGAAGTTCAAAGTGGGTGTTCTAACAACAGAAATGGGTTCAAAGTAGTTATTACAAAAGAAGATACATTTCAAAGCAATTTTAAAAAGATTCTCAAGGAGGCTAAGAGCACATGCATTTGAATGGACCCATATAAATGTAGCCATTTCATATTTAGCGTTTAGTACCCAGTTATCTGGATAATAATTTCCTTAAATGTAATCAAGAAATGCAGGTGCTTTCTCATGCTGTGTGCTGTGTTATTCTAGCATATTTCCCATGACAGTGCATCCCTTAGTTTATAAAATGACAATATATCATACTGTGAAGCTGCATACATTCCAGATAACACATTTAAGAGTTGAGCGCCGTACAAGACAACTCCAGCTTTCACATTTCTCTTTTCATTCATTGGCTTAGTCCATACATTTATGTCCTACCTTGGATGTGCCGGGTGCGTACTAGGTGCTGAAAATTCAACAGATATCATCCTTGTCCTTCCAGAACTCCTAGCTTAACGGTGTTACCAGTGAGCAGGCAGTGAGAGTCAGGTGACAGATGCAGTCATGAACAATGCTGTGGTAGTTCATGGGACAGTTGCCCACCTCGGATTTGGGAAGCAGGAAAAGGTTTCCCAGAGAAATTGAAATTTGAGTTGAGAGTCTGAAGACTGGGTGAGAATTAGATGAGGGAAGGTGGAGAGGGTGAGCCAGGAAGAAGGAATGTGCAGGGACCAAAGGGGGAGAAGGCTCAAAGCTCTTCCGTAAGTACGCTCGTGAGGGAGTAAAGGGAGAGAAAAGAAATCAAGCAGGGGAGCGGTGTGGGGTGGAAGATGAATTTGGTCTGGATCATGTTGAACTGAGGTGTCTTGGGAGACTGCTGGGCCCACATGTGGGCTGTGGGTGTGTGAGGCAGGCGCTCCGCAGAGAGCTCTGGGCTCACAGGGCAGCTCTGATAGCAGCTCAAGTCACGGGTTGTCATTAGCTTGGCCAGAAGGACTGTATAGAGGTGGGAGAAAACTGGTCCTGGGAATGAACAGAGAACCCCAGATTTTAAAGACAGGCAGAAGGCAACTGCTCACAAAAGGAAAATGAAAAGAAACAACTAGCAATGTCAGAGAGCCAAGAGATGGGCCTAAAAATCAAGGAAAGAAATGGTAACAAGGAAGGTATAGTCAGTGGAGTCCTGTGTCACAGGGAGAGGAGGAGAAATGGGGACCACAGCTTGTCCTTTGGATTTAAGAACAGTGAAGGAGGCTGTTGGTGACACTCATGAGAGTACTTTCAGTGCAGCGATGAGGCCAGATGGTGGTAAATTGAGGTGTGGATAGAAGGTGAAGAAGTGGAGAGAGTGTCTATAGACAGCTCTTTAAAGAAGCTAAGATGGGGGCTGCGGAGTGTGAGGGGCAGTTGTTCCAGGGAGATTGGGGATCCAGGGAGTGCTGTTTGAAATGAGAGAGGCTTGAGAGGTCTTCATGCCATGGTAAGGGCTGACGATGTTGGGGACCAGCAGGGCAGAAGGGGTGATAGAGCAGGTCACTGAGAAAACGGGGCGGGGGGGGCAGAATCACAAAAACCCGAGTGCAACCATGGGATTAGACTCCAGCTTGGCAGCAGGTTGTGGGAAGGGGGTCCCATCTTAAAGCTTCTCTCTCCTGGGGCGCCTGGGTGGCTCAGTCATTAAGTGTCTGCCTTCGGCTCAGGTCATGATCCCAGGGTCCTGGGATCGAGCCCCACATCGGGCTCCCTGCTCGGCCAGGAGCCTGCTTCTCCCTCTCCCACTCCCCCTGCTTGTGTTCCCTCTCTAGCTGCCTCTCTCTCTCTCTCTCTCTCTCTGTCAAATAAATAAATAAAATATTTAAAAAAAAAAAACAAAAAAACTTCTCTCTCCTCTGAGAAGTGTTAAAAGCTGAGGTTATCTACAGGAGTAGGGCAACCCACAGTCTCAGGAGAGTTGAGAAGTTTCGAGATAAAGCTCCTGAGAAGGGGGTGGGGGGGTTGCGGAGAGCCACTCACGAAATTGCCAGGCAGCTTTGGGATCCCAGAGGAGGCTGAAAATTGCAAACCGAATGTGACTGCAATCGTCAGCACCACGGGATTCTCTCCAGCAGCAGCACTCAGCAGCCCAGGTGCTGTGATAGAACTGATGCCCGTGGGACAGAAGGTGCGTGGGGGTGGCCGAGGTGAAGCGCCATCGAGTCCGAAGACAGACTCAGAGAAGCAGAATGGCATCGGGGCTAAAAGGAGAGGGATCAAAGGCCTGGATCCTGATAAAGTCCCAAGAGGGAAGAGTCACTGAGGGACAGAACTGAAAGGCTGGGAGCTAGTGTTTTGAGTATTATTTCAGAGCTAGTGCAGTTGGAAGGGCTGTGTGTGTTTGAGTGGAAGAGTGTGTAAGGACAAGACCAAGGTTTTTCAATTGTTGATGTGTTGTCTACATGGATTTTGATGTCACCCAGAGAGATGGTGGGACCCGACTGTCATCCTGCTCTCTGCTTAGTCCTCAGTGAATGGGTTCAAGTCACCAGAAGGATGGAGGTTGGAGATTATGGCAGCAAGTGGGTGTAGAGAGCGTTAACATAAATTCCTGCAGGCATAGCCTCAAAGAAGTAGACCTTTTTATTCAGGATTGGAGGATTAATGTTCTGAAATTGGAATCCGGTTGCAAGGGGAACCTGACTCTACTTTCCAACCCTGAGGAAAGGAGGGAGTTGGGGGGGCCTCAGGGGAGCACAGGGGAAGGAGTGGTGAGGAGACTTTTGGGGAAGGGTATGTAGCTGTCTGAGAGCCTGTCTACTATAAGGGCTGGAGCTGAGTTGAGGACTCCCCCAGAGTGGGGAGGGAGCAGTTCCGTGCAGCAAGTAGAAAGGTTTGGAAGGAAAGGAGAGCAGTAAACTTTTGAGTCAGCCAGCCCTGAGATAGCTGCTCGGTGGAGTATTGAAAGCACTTGTGTCAACCCCGCTCCAGGTGTTAGTCACCATGGACGTCTGATGCTCTGAGGTAATAGGCCATCTTTAGTTACAGTTTAACAACATGCTGAACCTCGGCATGTTTGCAATGTCATAACGAACCCCTTGAAACCTGGATTGGTAAAAACAATCTCTGAGAAAGTGAAAATGGTGGTAATTTTAATAACCTTGTTTCCTTAGGTGATGTCGATGACTACAGTGCTGAAGTTGAGGAAATTCTTCCCCAGCACCTGCAGCCATCTTCAAGTTCTGGCCTTGGCACTTCCCCAAGCTCTTCACCCCGGACCAGTCCCTGCCAGTCACCGACCATATCAGAGGGCCCCGTACCTTCCCTTCCTGTAAGACCAAGTCGAGCACCATCGAGAACTCCTGGGCACCCAACTTCACAAAGTATGTATTTTATTTCAGGTTTTCTGTGACTTTCCCTAGCTGATCTGTTTGATTTTAGATGGTCATATCTCTGATGCCTTTGGATCTGTACTGTGTTTTCTATGCATACAAAAGAGGAAGCCTGTAGATGGTAAGCCCTAAATGGAAAGGAAGGTAACTCATCATCACTTTCATCAGATGAGAATTTTTCTTAAACCTTTTTTCCTATGAGGTTAACCTGATCCATGTCTTAAAATTGATGTTTTTCTGTCAGTGCAGTAAGAACTCATTACCATCTGGGCTTAAGTATCTATTTATACATAACCTCTATTATGGTATGAAGCAAAAAGAGACAAAAAATTTTTTTTGAGTTCAAATTTAAGAGTCATTACTCCTCCAAAGTTGGAAGATTTGTCCTGGAAGTTGTTATATCGCATGACTAAATCACTGTTCTATGCTTACCAACATCTCCAGAAAATGTCTTCCATTTCGTAAATTTCTCCAGTTCTCCCATACTACTCTTAGAGGACTGGCTTCATTAGATAAATTCAAGATAAGCTAAGGTGTAGAGAAAAGAAGAGACTCCTTTTTTCTTCTCTGTATGGGCCAGCAGACTGCAAATGACCTTATTCAACCAATGCTTTGTGCCCTCTTGATGGGGCCACTCAGTAAATCAGCTCTCAGCACCTGGGGCCTCGGTAAGGCGTCCACATGGAGCTACAGCACTCTTGCTTCCATGGTACCAAAGGGGACTTTAATGGCAGAACTGCTTATGTTATTGATGGTAAAAATGCATGTCAGTGCATTACAGAACAAATGGAGAAAATGAGCAAAATCAAGAATTGAGAATCTGTCGTATGTATTGGGAAGTACCATACTCACATGCTCACACCCACGTGGAACCTGATCTTACCTCATGTACTTTTTTAGGTTCTCCTATTGACACTCTGCCAAGAGAGTCTCAGCCCCTAGAGCCCAAGAGGCCTCCTCCTCCCCGCCCGCTTGCTCCTCCTGCACGCCCGGCTCCCCCCCAGAGACCACCTCCACCTTCAGGTAACAAACCGTTTGATTTCCACTTCTGCTAGATTGAAGATCTTCCTCCATTCTATTTTAAAATGTTTTGCGTGTCTTCAAACCTCGAGCTTCTAGATTTTATTGTTTTTGTACGTTGTTGCTCTGCCTGAGCCTTTCTCTGAGGAACAACAGAACAGGTAAAAAGAGTGTTTCCCGACTAGATTTCTGTAGTAGGTTTTTCTAGCTGCCTTCTTACAGGTGTGCAAAACAAATGTTCGTTTTGTTTTTGCTAATCTGATGTAGTTGTACTAATTTCTGTAAAACATATAATTAGAACTGAAGAACATACATATACTTATTTATGTTAAAGTTTTATGTATTTGCTTAAATATTCTTTTTAAGTGAGTATAGTGCCGTTACTTAAATTGTTAGAAGTATTTGCATTAAATAATAGCTTTTTTATAGTACCAAGATACTAGTTTGTAGTTCCTACATGACATTTAACATTATGAATACTATAGTAAGTCTTTGACATTTCAGTTCTTTATTTAATGTCCTTTCCTTTCCGCTGCATATTTTCTTATGAACTATAAGGGGCTAGGAGTCCTGCACCTGCTAGAAAAGAATTCGGAGGTAACCATTTATATTTGTTATACTATATGCATCTTGGTTCATTCATGTTTTAGAGTTTGATCCCTGTAACGGAAAGACATTTTAGATTTGTTTGATAAAAGCCATAGTGAATGATATTTATACTCCAAGTTAAAAGTAGCTCTAAACTTCCATTATATTCCTATTAAGTAAAAGATCAGAGTTTAGTTTTATCAGTGAGTAGGCCTGATACAGGCTACCATTCTCCAGGTAGACATAGTTGAATTTCTCATCAAGGACTGATACACTTTTTCTTAATAAATATAGTTATTTTGATTACACAGATTTAATTCCCCCAAATCACCTTAATTTTGAAAGGAATTCAGATACAGTAAATATAGAACATTTTCCAAGTATTTGATTAGTGATTAGTGATACACTAGTACTCTCCTTTTCTAGAAACTTAGCAAATCTAGTGATTAGCAGAGTTTCCTGGGAATGCAACTTAAAGCTATAATTATCTGAAATATATCTTTCATTTTGTACGGCTTTATCATAACTTGTCATAAAACTCATGCTTCGCTTTTTTTTTAACATGAGAATGATTTTATTTTTTTCAATAAGGAAATTTTTATTAACAAATGGGTCACTTTTTATAAAAAAGTGTACTTTGGTTTACATGAAAATTTCTCACAAAAGTCAGTTGGAGGTATGTATTTGACAAGTTCATTTAATCTAATTCTAAGAGAGGATGAGTCAGGTTATCATAGTTCTGCAGAAGAGCCTTCACAGATCCACTGATAATACTGTTAAGGCCCACTCATTATACCTGTATGGTCATTCTTTTTCTACTCTGGCTGCCTGATGCCGTTGCTGACCGATTCACATGGTATCACAGGTTGTCTCTGCTGCTATGTAGATTTTAAGGACTTTGTATAAAAAGTATAGCCCAATTATTTCAGCCTGACAGCTTCTGCAGAATGCTGCTGGATGATAATTTTTTCCATTGACTTACAAAAAACATTAATTTTTCCCATTTTAAACTCCTGCTTTTGTTTATATTTTTACGATAATTTCTACTTATCCTCTTCCTTTAATTAGGAAAACAACGTACAGAAAATGAATTTTTAAATGAACTTGTGAAAAGTTATATCAAACTTAGAAATCTGACTTAATTTTTAAAAATTGCTTCTTTTCATGATTCTTTTGTAGGCAATGTTTGCACCTTATTTTTTGAACCTTATAAACCAATAACTCCTTTAAGGCAGTAACTTAGAGAAAGTCATTACAGTACCTTTAGAGTTTTCTTAAAATAATGCATCAAAAACTAACTTCTAAGAAACTAATATAGTCTCATAGAAATTTAAAATGAAATCGATACTATGATTTCTTTTTCCTTTTTGACTGTCAAATATTAGAGCTTTTATTAGTGATTTAACTGTGAATATAATGAGATGATCATAAAGTAAAGGCTTTCATTAAGATATTTTAAAATTTCCTACAGCTCATAATCTCTGATATAGAAAGAAAATTGTCATCCCCTTTCTATCCTGTTTGAGGAAAGGGAGGCCTGGGGTTTGGGCTAGGCTTCTAAAGTCACTTTGGTTTGTACTGATATCTTTGAAGAAATGTAAAGCAGTAAAAGAACCTTTTTGCAAAAGTCAGTTGAACGCAGAAATTGTTTTGTGTGCCTGCCTTTCATTCTGTGCTGTGGGCCCTGAACAATATACAGCTTCTGTTCTTTCTCTAAAAAGGTGTTGGAGCCCCGCCCAGTCCTGGGGCAGCTAGGCGAGAGATGGAAGGTAACAAGACTTCTACATCATAGAAACGGACCTCTCATCTCACTTCTAAATGTCAGCCCCCCAGTGTGTTAAAGGCACACTAAATCTGTCCTTAGTCTGCCTGTAAACTTCCCCATCCCCCCTATGTACACCATGTAACCTTGTACTTTTTCTCTTTTCATTCTGTGTTGTGGATAGTTTCTAACGGGTTACCCATTTAATTTCCCTGTGATTCTTATGTTGTATTGTACTCTGTTTTGTATATATTTCATATCTACTTAGGATGTGGAATTACTGTACAGTGTTATTTTAAGAAAATGCCTTTCAAAATTCTTTTTAGAATAAGTCAAATGTTTAGAAATATACTATACCAACTCTGAAGGTTTAAAAATTAATAATTATCATTAAACCCTATTAATTCAGGTCCAAGAATAAGTATTTTGTGGGTGATTTCAAATAACAAATTTTTTATGTATAATGATGCTTACCTAAATTTGCTTAAAAGACCATTAAGACTAAAAGCCATTCATTAAGATAATAGTTATCAAAGGGCTGATGTATTTAATATGACAATTGCACTTGAATTTCCTTTAAAAAAGAATAAATTTGATATGCCACCTGTAATAGTTCCCCCTGCTCCTTTTGACCCCCAGAGTGATTTATTTTGTTTCATGTGTCCAATACCTTTCTAGTGAATTTGAACCATATATTAACACTGTCTTCCATAAGGCAAATACTTAGTTGTAAGATGTGCCTGCCTTCTACTTTAATCAAAGGATTTTGTTGTAGAAATCTAAAATACCTCATTGTAAGATTCCTGTATCGATAGTGATATCTACAGCATGAAGCTCTAAAACAGGGTTCTTAGGAGCCCCTGGTGTAACCTGGAAAATGCTCTGTTTTGCTGGGGAGCAGTTTGTCTGCCAAACTCTGAGAGGCGGTAGGGTCCCATCTTGTGACCTTATGTTTTCAAGGTTCATAGGGGAGAACTCTGTTGGGAAGGTCACCTTAGAAGTCACCCTGTAAGTGAGATATCAGATTGAGGGCTAAGTTGTCTCATAAATGTCACTCTGAGTATTCTAATTTTTCTCTCTTTTGGGGCATTTCCTTGAGGAAGGATAATAGCCTTCATCATTATCCAAAGCAGTGTACCTTCGGTTCCCATCTCATGCCCCTATTTGTGCTGGTAATGAAACAGAACAGCCAACTGATGTTATGCAGTGTTGCTTGATTGTTTACTTATGACTCATTTTTTTCCCCCTTCCTGCTTCAAAGCACCCAAAAGCCCTGGAACAACACGGAAAGATAATATAGGTAAAAACACTTGAATTTAGCTACTTAACCTTAAAACTGGACCGTGTAGACACTTGGGATATAAGTACATGGTTTCTTGTTTCTTTCTTTAAAAAAAAAAACAAAAACCTAAATACGTGGTGTGATGTCTTTGTTTCAGGACGCAATCAGCCTTCACCTCAGGCAGGACTCACAGGCCCAGGACCTGCTGGATACAGTGCAGCCAGACCGGTAGGCAGCACCTAGCCTGGGGGCCAGCAGGTTTAGGGTCCAGGTCCCGGTTTGCTGTCAGGCAGGTGTGTTATCTTGGAAAATCACGTGTCAAGGCCTAGTTTCCTCAACGCTAAAATGAGGGAATGACACTTGATGACTTCCAGGGTACCATTCAATGATAACATTTAGCATACTCTTCAAAAATAACGAAATATACTTTATTATTTGAACAAAAATGATATACTTCAGTAATTAGGGTCACTAAATAACTTAGAATCTCAACATTTATGAGAGGGCAGTGTGTTTGGGCAGCTTTTTAAGGTATTATCTGAGTAATTAATGAGGATAGGAAGTCATCCTTCAAGAAGAAGGATTTTAAAACTGGATTGGAGGAAGAACATTTATGATGGGAGTCCATGTACTAAAACTGGTTCTGAAGGTAGGAAAAGTAGGGGCACAGATGGCACCGCAGGGCTTTGCCCTTCCTTGTCAATCTGTGGTTTTCTGTGTTTAGCCTATGTTCTCTAATACACGTAATTATTCTAATATTTACCCAAATGAAAATTTTCTCTGGGATCTAACAAGTAAGTAATAAAAGAAAACGCAAACCAGAACCAGTGGCTTGTCCAGTGGTGCCTGGGACTGCAGGGGGACCCCTCACTGAAGAGTGGGACCCAGGAGCCGGTACTCTCGGGAGAAGTGCAGAGGCTGCTTCTGATGAAACCACTTCTAATTCCTAGTAAGAAATGGTCAGAGCCTTTCTAAGAAAGTTTTGTCTTTCCTGTTGTAGCCGTCTAGTTAATACGCACCCTTAAAGTCCTTTACTACATGTCATACTACATGTGATATTACACTCCGCATTAAAGGGTCTGCGGCGGGGCACCTGGGCAGCGCAGTCAGTTGAGCGTCCGACTCTTGATTTCGGCTTAGGTCGCGATCTCGGGGTCGGGAGATGGAGCCCCAGGTCAGGCTCCACGCTGAGCAGGGAGTCCACTTAGATTCCCGCTCTCCCTCTCCCTCTGCTGCTCCTCCTTTGCTTGCTCGCACACACTCTCTTGCTCTCTCTCTCTCTCTCTCTCTCCCCCCAATAAATAAATAAATAAATAGGTAAATAGTGTCTGTAGGATACAGATGCTAGAGGATCTGTTACCCATTCTTTTTTATAAAGGGACAGTCGCTCTTCACTGACTTTGCTAGCACACTTCCCACAAGCACTTTATGTATTCTGTTTAATGCCATCAGAATAGGGAAGGTAAGTTAGGATTTTGTGATTGCAATAATAACTTGTGCTGAAATAAGAAATACAGGGGCTTAGAGCCTCCAGCAAACTTAGGAAAATAGACAACAGATGTCTCACAGGTGTCCCTCTGAATGTTATCTAATTTAGCACGTTGAGTTAGTCATCCAAGAGTTTTTACTTCTGTGTTTGAAAAAAACGATCTTAGGGTGTGGATTTTCTTAAACGTCTCAGTTGTTCCATGTATGTGTGTCTCCATCTCCTCGTGAGCTTTCACACCATCCCTGGCTGCGACTGAGGCCACATTGCACAGGGGAGGGGCGGGGGGGGGGCCCCCACCGCTCGTCACACCTGAGTTCAGGTCCTGGTTTCCTTTCTAGCTTTACAGCCTTGGCAAAGTTGTATACATTTCTTCGTCTTCATTTAAAATAGAGATGATAAAGAATACTTAACTCTGAGGGGAATTTCAAAGATGCAATGGAAATGCCTATATAGTGCTTAATTAACATCGTGCCTGCCACATAGTAAACAGTCAAAAATAAAAAGGAAGGTTTTAAAGCTTAACACTGTATGACTATAAATAGAGAGCAATTAAAATGACAAGATGGGGGCTAATGCCAGAGAGGAGACTAAATGAGATACAAAAACAAATATTTTTGCAAAATCTCATCTATTGAAAATAAGTAAATGTCTCAAATGTTATTTTCCCATTTCTAGACTATTCCGCCCCGTGCTGGAGTGATCAGTGCCCCACAGAGCCATGCTCGGGCATCTGCTGGAAGACTGACCCCCGAAAGCCAAAGCAAACCACCAGAAGTAGTGAAAGGTAGACCCTATATTAGAAATTCCAGTTTTGTTCTGAATTTTTTCACGTGTCCTTGTCCCCTCCTCTCACCTTCTACAACATACTCAAGTAGGGATAGCCTTCCTTCTACATGCCGCAAGAAAGGAGGCTGCTTGGTGGGAGTGCGGGGGCCTAGAATCCCCCAACACCTCATGGAAGGAAGGACAGAATGTGGTTTTCTAGAAAATACCTAACATCTGAAAATTCATTGTTTAGGGTCAGGTCTTCTTCCTGAACCGCTGAAGCCTCAGGCTGCCCTTCCTATGCAGCCTTCTCCGCCCCCGCCTGTTCAGAAGCTGCAGGAGCCTCTTGTCCCCATGGCAGCACCTTTGCCTCAGTCGGCCCCCCAGCCGAGCTTGGAAACCCCGCCTCAGCCACCCCCTCGGAGCAGGTCGTCCCACAGCTTGCCTTCAGAGCCTTCGTCACAACCACAAGTAAGTCCCGCTAATGAACAAGATCGCACTTGGATGCCTTCGGAATAGTCTTTGAACAGACTTACCTTAATTAACCCTTTGCTGAGATCAGGGGTTCTCAGAAAGCAAGCTTAAAATCAGGTGCTCGAGGGAATTTCCAAGTGGTTCCCAGGCTGTTTTATCTTGTTAACATTTAAAGTGTTTGTGACTTTTTCATTTTTTTTAAATGCACATTTTACTTTGGATAGTTAACATATTAGGACGAACAGTAGTGTATTTTTCTTGTTGTTCACAGCTAATATATTAGTTTTGGCTTTCACTTTCTGGAGAGAGATGCCTTACCATTGGCAGTATGGTTAATTTCCCGTAAACAGAGAGTAATCCTTTTGTTTCTCCAGCTGCAAGCAGTAGTCCTTTTCTGTGGTGGAGCTGGCCCTGGGGTCCTCAGGTATTTCCCTGTCAGTCATTGGTCCAGTTCAGATGTTTTGGCTGTGCAGCAGTGTGCTTATTGACCAAGTAGAAGCCATCAAAAGAATAAGGTCACCTCATTAGTGTTGCACAGAAAGCAGTGCCATTACCTTAGGGGTGAAGATCATAGGATCACAAGGACTTCTGCTATGCGAGCGTGACCTCACGTTGGAAAGACCTCCAGTGTGTATATACAGAGTTATTTTTATACAGGGATAATCATGCAAGTTAAATTGTTTTATTTTATTTGGATGCGGTTTTACTTTGTTTGGTTATATACATTCTAGTAAAATTGCTAAAATAAAATTCATGTTTAGTAAGAACAGTTTTTGTTGTCCAGCCTTACAATTTATTTTATCCTAAAGTTTTAACTTGAAAATGCCATCAAGGCCAAAGAAGTGTGTAAAGTTTTATAAGTCTGCTTTTAAACTTCATAAAGATCTACAATACACAAATATTACACATTGGCAAATGCCCCTAAGCACATTTATAAATAATAGTTTATATCTATTTTTACAGATATCTGGAGATGTCCAGCTAGTAGGCAGAAGTTAACAGCTTCTTACGCTTCTATATGGTGAAAAACAGATATTAAAGTAAACATGAGTCTTAAAATGAATATTGTTAGCACTTAGCACTTTCTCAGACAATTGGTCACATTTATAAAAACTGAAGAAGTATATATAATTGAGAGAAATAAAATGTTCTCTTAAGCTGATCAATATCATAAAGTATTCTACATTTTTTAGTTCAGAAAATTGAGGATGTTGACGATATATAAAAAATTGTAGCAATCCTTCAAACAATAAATGTCCATTATTCTTTTCTCTCTGCCAATCCACATTTAGTGAGTCCTGAATTTTTCTTCTCATTTTCTTGTAATGTTTACTATTGGTTTTTTTTTTTTTTTTTTTTTTATGTAATTGGAGGGCAGGGTGCTTGGGTGACTCAGTTGGTTGGGCATCCAACTCTTGATTTCGGCTTAGATCATGATCTCGGGTTCTTGGGACCCAGCCCCATGTCGGGCTCTGCGCTCATCGGTCCAGAGGAGGCTGCTTGAGGTTCTCGCCCTCTTCCTTCCCCTCCCCTGTGTGCACACACATGCACGCCCTCTCTCTCCCTCAAATAAATCTTAAAAAAAAATTTTTTTAACTATTTTGGAATAGCCAAAGGAATGTTGAATAAAAAATTTTTAAATGTAATTGGAGGGCAAAAAACTTTCAAACTAGCTGTCTTAGAGCTTTCTACTACTGTTTTAAGAGAGAAAGTGAGCATCTATTTCATAGTAAAAGTGAACCTTAATTCCTAAGTCTGTAACGGTTTAAGTATTCTTAGACCAATATGAACATAGATACACTACTCTGAAAAACTTGAGAAAGAATGAACTGTCCAGTAAGATTGCAGTTTTCAGCAGAAAATAATACAAAAGTACCATAGGACAAATATTCCCTTGACTACCACATTATCATTTTCTTAGGTCATTTTCCATTGTTTTGATTTCTGTTTTTCATTGGAATGGGTGTGGTGATTTGGTGGTAGACAGCATGTGCTTCGTGTGTGGCCTGGTAGAGAACGTTCTCCTTGAATCTTGTATTATCCACTTTATTGAAACTACCAAAGATGTTTGTTTTAAATTCTAAATATTCTTTTTACCTCAGTCATTGGTGTCAGATTGCTCCAAATATCACACACACACACACACACACACACACACACACACACACTTTTCTTTCTTGGGGGAGCGGGGGTCTTGTTTGTGTGCAGACTGTCTTTGGAAAGGATCACGGAGTGGTTGACAGTTTCCTCCAGGGAGAGGAGAGTGCTGGGGGGATGGAAGGAAGGGAGGCATTTTATCTTCTCGTACCTCTTGAATTTTGAACCATAAAAATAATGCCTATTCAAAAAATAATATCTAAAATTTAAAAATCTCCCAGAGCTATAGGTTGAAAAGGATAAGAATTTAAAATATGATATATTTGATATTTTGGTCATATATGAAATAGTCTTAGAATTGAACACTTAGTAATTTTTACAAGTCTTTATTATTAATTCTGCCCAAAATCTACAAGGTATTTAAAACATAAAAACAGACATGGCCCAGCTTTACTTTTTATTATTATTTAAATGGTCTTTGACTCTTTAATTCTCTATGGAAAAGATTCATCCAATTCAAATGATTATATAACATGTACAGAATGGAGAAATGCCTCCCTTCTCTGCCTGACGTCTGGCACCTTACTCATCTGATTGTCATCTAAGGACCCGAAGTTAGGAAATTCAACAGGAGATAAAGGAACAGCCTCACTGCCTAACCGTTGTCGTGAGAGCTGACAGGGAAGGAAGAGACCACGTAGAAAATCTCAGCATTCTGGATCTATTCAATACCTCCTACCTTCTATCAGTGCCAAAGCCGAGACACGTAACCCCGACATCATCGAGAAAGTATTCGTTTAAATTCAGGAGTCTCATGTTTAGTAGGCATGCTTAATATACTTCAGAGTGGTGACTTTCTCAATTGTAAAAATGAGTTTTGGTATTTTAAAATAAGGTAAGCTTTAGATATTGAGGAAGAGTTGCTCAAAACTGTTTTTGAGACTACTGTATTAAAGAAAATACTGCTATATTATGGAAAGATGATTTCATTTTTAAGCAACAAAAATAGGGTCCGGTTTCTTATTTTTTGTACCTTACAACTAATAAATTCTGAGGTGAATTAATGATAGTATCATCCTTCTGAAAATTTGCGTAATATAGAATATGCCTGGATCCTGATCATTTTGTTAAAATAAATACTGATTTTCGGTAGGGTAGTACCTTGGCCAAGTGGTGCCATTTTGTACATTTTCTCTAATGATGATAACTATCTTGTGGCTATTGTCCCACTCCTCTTGGGCTGCCATAACAAAATACCATAATCCGGGTGGCTTAAACAACAGAAATGTGTCTTCTCACAGCTCTGGAGGCTTGAAGTCTGAGATCAGGATGCCAACACAGTTGAGTTCTGGTGAGGGTTCTTTTCCCAGCTTGCAGACAGCTTCTCCCTCTGTGCTCACATGACCTTTCCTCAGGGCTTCCAGTGGGGGAGAGAGCAAGCTCTCTGACGTGTCCTTTCATGAGGGCACAAATCCCTCACGAGGCCCGCCCTCCTGGCCTCATCTAACCCCAGTCACCCCCCAGAGGCCCCCACATCCAAATACCATCACACTGAGAGTTAGGGCTTCACCATATGAAATTGGCAGAGGCGGGGACACAAATATTCAGTCCATAACAGACTGCTTAAAATATCTTAGAGCTCCAAAACCTATTTGGGATATTATTTTTGTAGTAACAAAACTTTGAAGTGGCTAGTCATCAACCTCTGACAAAATTAAAGTTTGAGCCCTAATTTAACGATACATTTTTTAATTCAAAATTACAAAAGAAATTGGAGTCGTCTCTTGAACGAATGCTATGACCTGCACATATTGCCGCCCTCAGGTTCTGTGTCGAATATAGAAATAAAAGCATTTTGAAGACTGAATTGTTAGGGTTGCTGGTTGGTCTCAGATTGTCCTCCTAACGCTTTCCTTTGATGTCTGTGTTCCCTTTCTCAAAGCAGGAGCAACCATCAGGGTAACAGGTATCGGAATCTTTCTCAATCTTATCTGTGCTTTTCATCTGTCTTAGCACATTAGATGTATGAATCTTTTGCTTCATACATCTAAAGTTTCACCCATTTTTAAAATCACCTGTCCACATTAATAAATTCTATTATCATACCATAAACCTGCTTTTTTTTTCTTAGTATTTTGAATTTTTAGGAACCATTTTAGTTCTTGTTAATTCTTTACCATTTTTTTGCTTTGTTTTTTATGAAAATTAACAAGACTAAAAAGTGTAACTTCAAGAGGTAAGCTCTAGGTATTGGAAAGTCTGTTTGGCAAGACCAAACTGGGTCTTGGTTTAATAATGGCATAACTACATAAATAGAAGATTCAACTTTTTTTCTTGGGTTTATTTTGGGAATTTTTTTTTTTCAAAGAATTTTAGTAACAAGATTATTTTTGGTAAGGAAGAACTGATGATTTAGAAAGATAAAAGTTATTATAACAGGATTATTTAAAGGTCCTTCCAACACCTTTCTCTGTAAAGATACCACCATTTTTAAAATGTTAATTCATCATAAATCCTGCTTAGATTATAAATTAATTCTAATACAGTGAATGGTGGTGTGGCTCTCATTGTAATTTCAAGTCTGATTGGGTAAAATGATCCTGCTTCTATCAAATTACCTTTAATGTATTTTGAAAACAAATTTTTTTAGATATGAAAATAAAGATATTTAAACATAGAGCATTCATTTGCCAAGGGCCTGCTATTCTAAGCTGTGCAAAGCATAAAATTCTCCTTTCCTATAATGTCTGTGTTGTGGACTGTTCCATCTGCCATGGGAGAATTAGGTCCCAGACCCAATCAGGTACTCCCATTTTGTTGTATAAATCATAAATAATCCAGAGATTATTGGTACTGTAGAGTTAATTGTAATTTTTATGTCCATAATAGATTTGTCTCTTAAGCAGATTTCCATATATAAATCTGCTTACCAGGTTTGAATCTGTTAAATGTTTACTCTACTTTTGTACAAATTTATTGTCATATTAAGTTGAAGAAAAATATACTTGTTTATTCAATTATAAAGTATGTTCTAGGACAACTGAATAAAACAGTCAGATGCTTGAGAGTTATTCACTTAATGAAATTATCCACCATTTCTTTGTACAAATGAACAGCCTTCCCTGTGGTTAAAGTAGTAAGTTACTGTTTCATAATATGCAATTATGTTTTTGGGGAGGAACTGCTGTTCTTTTTTTCAACACAGTTCATGAACATTTAGTTATTTTGGTTTCACAGCTATCTGAATTCATTTTGGGTAGTGCTCCATTTTGTTACATTGCAGGTCTTGAGCTAAAATTCTCCCTCCCCTGCCCTTTCCAAACAAAAGTTTGTCTTCTCTTTAAATTTGGCATCAATATCCAAGTCATCTGTTTCATTTCAATAATTATGTGCAGTTGCTATTTTTTTTTTTTTTTTAATTAAAAAGAAGCATCTGATGAGCTAATTTGCTGATAAGGCCAGGGTTCTCCTTCCCATAAGAAAGGTTGGCTTTGCTCAGGCGCATAGCCACGCTCCACTTCCGCTGGCTTCTTCGTGAACTAGGCACAGAGTGCACACTTGTTATGACCATGAAGTAATTCGGAACACTCCTCCTTCCAGTTCACAGCCAACTCTGTCACCTAGGAAGGACTGTGTACCACTCATCTCGGTTTTAGAACACACTGAATGGAAAATGCGATTTCCCCCCTGCTTTTAAATAATCATTGCATATGATTATTAATAAGCCTGTCTGTTTTGGAACATTTTTTTATAAGATGAAGAAGGTCAACTAAGGAATACTGTCACATTGTTCGGTCTACAAAGGAGAACTTAAAAGGCAAAGAATGCTTTGAAAATTCCTTTTTCCAAGTAGAAAAGATGCATTGTCTTTAGCTTATGAATACAAATATACTAATAAAATCCATTTTCATTTATAAAGTTGAATTTCCATAATAACATTAACTTTAAATAAAAATATATTTAAAAACAATGAGACCACATCATCATCATAGATGGGTGTTGGAAGTCTAATATATAGATTTAGCATAAGTTCTGAATATAGGTTTCTTAAGTTTGTGCTAACATTTGATAGAACAGGGCACGAACAAAAGTCATTTGCTAATTCTGTACAATTCTCCATTTTACCATATTAGAACTTGCATGAATGAAATGGGCTCTTTTTAATTTCCTTGGGATTTAAAAAAAATGTATTTAATAAAAGGGTTTATTTGGTAGGAGGTTTTTAAAGAATAAGGTTTTAGTTGTTTTATCTTAAAACAGAGTAACAAACTACACAAAACTGTTTTTACTTTCAAATTTGATACTTGCCCCCCAAAATGAAGAATAATTGAGACAGGAAGCATAAGGGAGGTGTTAAAAATAATATATTACCTTTCTTTTTTTTTTTCTGATTATTGAGTGCTCTCTTTTTCAGGTAAAAACAAATGGAGTCTCTGCTGTCAGACTGGAATCACCATTAAAGAGCAACCCATTTGAAGATCTGTCATTTAATCTGCTTGCTGTATCAAAGGCTCAGTTACCTGTTCAAACATCATCTGTTCTAACTCCAAACCCAAAGGGGTTGATTCAGTTGCCTTCTGCAACACAAAGTAGCGTGAATACTTTGAGTTCTGTAAGTTGCATGCCTCCAGTTCCAGCCCGGAGTAAATCCCAGGAAAATATGCGATGTTCTCCAAACCCATTTGTTACTAGCTTGACCAGCACAAATCCTTTTACGGACAGGACTGCCGCTCCTGGAAACCCATTTAGAGCCGAGTCTCAAGAATCAGAGGCACCTTCCTGGCTCTCCAAAGAAGAGCCTGTTGCTAACAGTCCTTTCCCCTCTCTGAAGCCTCTTGGTCATAACAGTAGCAAGCCTGCATCTTCATTTGATGGTTTTGAGGACAGTTTTGATCTGCAGGGCCAGTCTATGGCAAAAATCAGCAACCCAAAAGGATGGGTAACCTTCGAGGAAGAAGAGGACTTTGGTGCGAAAGGGAAGTCAAAGTCAGCTTGTCCAGACTTACTGGATCATCAGCCAAGTTCACTTTCTGGCTCCAGGGTGACCTTTGATGATGACTGGAATAAAGGTACAAATGTTCCTTTCTGTGCATTGCCATCGAGAAGGCCACCTCCACCTCCTGTCACTCTGCTTCCACCTGGCACCACCCCTTCCGTAGCTCCTTTCACAACCTTGGCATCTAAGGCATCACCCACACTAGACTTTACAGAAAGATAAGGTTATGCAATAGAAAACAACTGTTTGTTTTGTTTTGTTTTGTTTTGTTTTTGTTTGGTTTTTAGTTTGGGCAGGTTAGAGCCAAAAGAATTGGGCATTAGTTATTCATTATGTGCAATAAGTAATTGTTAAGTGCACTGATGTTGTCATGAAATACCACTATTTAATGTGTACAAAGTTGGAATATGTGTATATTGGAAATAAGGAAAAAATCCTTCTCATTATTAACTGGAGTTTTGGTGTGTTTCTGTTTGGCTAAGTAAGAGTAGTAGCCATAAACATGCTCAAAACTACTTTAGAAAAGAGTCCTTATTCAGAAATTCTTTGTCGGTCTTCTCTGAAGAATCTCAAAAAGCCCAGACAACTTTAGCTGATATTACTACCAGCTCTTCACACTTGGTAACAATTGGTGTTTCCAAGTAGTTACCAAAGAGCTATCAGAGTTATACTGAAACAATTTTGAAAGGCGTGGCCTTAAAAAAAAAAAGTGTGTGTACCCACTACACACATATACATATGTAATCGCTCACATAATTGCAAAACTCATAACTTAAATTCTAGGATATAACTCAGACCAAATTTTACCTAAAAGTTCTAACAGAGTGAGTTAGCTTTTCAATATTTCATTACCCAAGGGATGGCTATAAATGAAATATGTACATTTCCTTAATTTTCTTTCCAAAACTAGGATCTCACTACAGAACCAGATTTTCCTATACCATTCCACCCCCCTCCCCTGAACATACACATAACACACATCTTTGTTACTTTGCACTCCCAGCACCTCCATATGCTTTTCTCTGGGAGGAGGTTCTTGCAGCTGGAAGCAGCCAATTTTGTGGATGGACACTCCAGCCCTTACAAAAAAGCACTGTGGCCTTATCTGTCCGGAAGGCACATGCCTCCAAGTCCAAGGAGAAACATCAGAGCTAAACATACTCCTCACTAATGTGTATGTTGCCCATTTCCCTCCCACACTTGGTCTTTGCTGCTTTTGCTCTGAAGCTTCGTTAGCAGGAAGGCACCTGGCCTCGGGATGCTTGCAACGGGGGTCTACTCAGTGTGTGTGCTCTGTCCCCTCGAGAGGCTCCCCAACTCTTCCGTGATGCTGCTTTACATTGTGAGAGGCCAGCCCTCAGGTCAGCTGTGGATTTTGTCTCCTGCACTGCCAATATGCAATGATCCTGCTTTTATTAATTCTATGAAGCTCACAGAATTTTTACACGATGTAGTATTTTGATATCATTCAGTAATCCCAGGCAGAAAACTCCTTGGGCAATAGTTGCTTTGTTGTCAGTTTAAGTTAAAATCAACTTTACCCCTTAAAACTTATATTAACGATCCTTTTATATACAGAGTTGTATATGTCCACCTAAATTCCACTGTCCACACTTAACCTTTAGAGAGGTGCATTGGGAGAATATCCGAAAATAGAGTTCCTGGCTAAGATTATGTAAAATGGAAAAGCACAGCAAACTGCATTGCACTCAAATACGTAAAGCAAATCTAGTAGGAAAAAAGCACTTTTCTAAATGCTCAAATGTTATCAAAATACTATATTTATAGAAGTAATCCTGTCTCTGTTAACAGCCTGGATTTGCTGTTAGAAATAACTCTTGTGAGTTTTATATTGTGCTTTTGGGGGGTTCTAATCATTTCAGCAGTAGTATATTTTAAACAGCAGTATTACTATAAGCAGTGTGCTTCAGAATGTGAATTAACTTGTTGAAACTGTGGCTTTGACATCTATGTGATTAGTGTATATGGTATTTGCTCTCCGTTAGCAGAAGAATTCATTATCAACTTCATTAGCGCAGATCGCAGTTCTGTGAGCAGTGTTTCCTATTGAATATAAACTACTGCCTAAAATATACATATCGTGCAGCAGCTCAGCCTTTATCAGGAAAACTATATTTGGCAAGTTGCTAAAAGGGCACAGAGTTATGAAAGTTAAAGGTATGCTGCAAAAAACTAGCCATTATTCTGTGTTATTAAAATATTTACCAGTTCTGTTAAAAGCAGAGCAGAAATTAGACACTAAGGATCTCTTTGTGAATTCTTTGTTCCCTATAGTAGATTGCTGTTTATATGTAAGAATTTTATTGCTTATGTGGCATACAATATTTATAACTATATACTTTATAGAAGTACAGTATTAAAGTCAGTGGTATACCAACATTCTGTACATATCCTGTGAAATGTGCTGTCATATGAAATAAATATACCTGTCTTTACCATATTGACTGCTTTGCTCAAGAGGGAAGAATTTTTCTCAGCCATTTTCCTTGAACTTTTCATATCCAAGTTTAATGACATTTGGGGATTAACTCATATTGTCAAATCAGGTATTTTAATTCAAGACCTTATTTCATCCATTTCACTTCTCCATATAATGCTCTAGAAGTAAGAAGACATTCTGAGACTACAAATCATCAAGAAGTCCATGTACTTATCCTGTAAGAGAGGCCCTCATTCAAAGTCTTGTTGGCTTGAAAATAACACTGAAGCAGGAATGATGATTTTCTAACCCACAGCAAAAGAAACAAATGGAGGTAGAAGAGAGATAGGCCCAGGGACAGCCAGACCTAAGAGACTGACCTAAGAAGACCCAAAGTACAAGGCCAAGGCTAGTGGTTCCTCTGAGTATTGACTTTTTTCAGTCCTATATGATTGCTATTCAGAACAGTAGCCTTGATTCTTTTTATTTTTTTTAAAGATTTTATTTAGAGAGAGTGTGAGCACGGGGGGAGGGGCAGAAGGAGAGGGAGAGAGAGAGAACCTCAGGCAGATTCCCCACTGAGTGCGGAGAGCCCATTGCGGGACTTGATCTCACAACTCTGAGATCGTGACCTGAGCCGAAACCAAGAACCGGATGCTTAACCAGCTGAGCCACCCAGGTGCCCCTAACCTTGATTCTTAAATCACTGAATTATGCTCATTAACCTCTGACTAAGAACTTTTAGATAGAGAATAATAGGCTTTTAAAGAAACTTTTGATTTTAAGATGATTGAGATATATATATATATATATATATATATATATATATATATATATATGCAGTTGTAAGAAATAATAGAGAGCCCATGTACCCTTTATACAGCTCCCCCCCCCTTCCCCCCCCCCCACCAGTGGTAACATTTTATAAAACCATAGTGTAATACTACAACCAGGACCTTAACATTGATGCAAAACATTTCCATCACTGGGAAGATCCTTTATGTTGCCCTTTTCCCTGCTGCTTTCCCATTCCATCTCCCCTCGCTCGTCCTTAACTCCTGGCAACCACTAATCTATTCTCCATTTTTATAATTTTGCCCCTTCAAGAGTGGTATGTGACCTTTGGAGATAGAGAGCTCAAGTAGGAGGAGGGGCAGAGGGAGAGGGAGAGAGAGAATCCCAAGCCAACTCTGCACTGAGCGTGGAGCCCTACACGGGGCTCCATCCCAAGACCCTGAGATCATGACCTGAGCTGAAATCAAGAGTCAGACACTCAACTGAGCCACCCAGGTGCCCCTAGTCCATTCCTTTTTATTGCCGAGTGGTATTTCATGGTATGGATGTACCATGGGTGGTTTAACCATTCACGCGCCCACTGAAGGACATCTGGGTTGTTCCCAGTTTGGGGCTATTATAAATCTGCTCTGAACATTCTTGTACAGGTTTTTGTGTGAACATAAGTTTTCATTTCTCTGGGATAATGCCCAGGTGTACATTGCTGGATCATAGTGTAGTTGCATGCTTGTATCTTTAGAAAAACTGCCAAAGTGTTTCCAGAATGGACCATTTTACATTTCCATCAGCAATGTATGAGTGATCCAATTTCTCTGCATGCTTGCTTGCATTTGCTGTTTTTATATTAGTCATTTTAGTAGAGGATGTATCATTGTGGCTTTATTTCCTTAATAGCTGATCATGGGGAACATCGTTTCATGTGTTTACTTGCCATCTAATATCTTCTTTAGTGAAATATCTGTCTTTCGCCTATTTTCTAAATGGGACTGCTTTTTTTTTTTTTTTTTTTTTTTTTTACTGTTGTGTTTTGAGGGTTCTTTGTCTATTCTGTATACCCACCCTTTGTTAAATATGTGGTTTGCAAATATTTCTCCCAGTCTGTAACTTATCTTTTCACCCCCTTCACACATAGCCAGATCTTGAGCTCTGCGTGTCCACAAACTATAGTAATGGTGACTGACACAGGATAACCAAACTCACAAAAAGCTGATGTATAAACCAAAAATACCTGTGTATTAGTTTTAGAAACATAAGTCTGACCACATCAAGATTTAGTGACATGTGGAAGAATGGGAACTCATACACTGCTGTTGGAAAGGGTAGACTGGCACATCAATTCTAGAGAGCAATTTAACAACATCCAGTAAAATTCATATATTCTATCACAAGAAATTTGGTAAGAGAAATTATAGTGGATGTGGAGCAAGACATGTATTGTTTGTAATGGTTGAAAACCAGAAATACACTAATCATCAGCAGGGGAATGGAGTGACCTATTCATGCAGTTGAATACTACACAGCAGTGAAAACAAGTGCATGAAATATTAGTAAGTTTAATGAAATTAGAATGAAAAATTAGTCATTATGGAGCCAATGGCAAGTTACAAAATAATACAGTATGACATCGGGGCGCCTGGGTGGCTCAGATGGTTAAGCGTCTGCCTTCAGCTCAGGTCATGATCCCAGGGTCCTGGGATCAAACCCGCATCGGGCTCCTGCTCAGCGGGGGGCCTGCTTCTCCCCCTCCCTGCTTCTCCCCCTGCTCATGTTCTCTCTCTCTCTCTGTATCTCTGTGTCTTGAATGAATAAATAAAAAAAATCGTTAAAAAAAAATACAGTATGACATCATTTATATAAAATTTAAAACATGCAAAACAATATACTCTATTCTTTAGGGAGAAGTACATGTGTTGATGGTAGAAAAACAGCAAATGGGAATGAGGAACTCAGGATAGTAGTTACCTTTAGAGAAGGGGAATAAGATATTGGAATCAGAGAGGGATGTGTGGGAACTTTAACTGTATCTTTAACGTGTTAGGGCTTTTTGGAAAAAAAAAAAAATTCTTTTTTTCAATAGACTAAAAATTTTTCCTCCCTGGCTGCCTGATATCTAGCAGCCATCATGAATGACATATTAATTATCTAGACCAGAGCGTTCATCACTAATGGATTGCTTCATTAGATACAAATGGTCGAAGATGCCCTTTACCCTAGAAAGGCAACGGTACCTAAAATATTCAGAGAAAAGTTGCCAAACTGCACAAGAACACACAGATCTCACTTTTTGTCTGAAAATTCAGAACTCACTTGAGTGATGGCAAGATGAGGCTTTGGCACAATTTATGACCACTGAAACAACACTAAGAAAAAGCTACATACAAATTTGTGAGGCATGGCCCGGATGAGAAGAAAAAAGACCATAAGAGAACACTGAAATGAATGTAATAAAAAAATTAAACTTTAGCAGGACTACAAAGGCAAAAATCAGTGCTGACAAAGATTAAAGATACTGCAAGGGCTTGTTCTGTGGAGATTTGGCAGATTTTCTACCAAATGATTAATAAACTACATAGTTAAACAAAGTGGATGGCCAGTACATGAGTTTTCCATACTTTTCATTAATATTAAAAGTTATACCCAGAGACCCTGTAATACAGGAGTTTGTGGATAAATGGTTCTCACAAGGCAAAATACACTGTCCACCCAAGTTTTAAGCAGTAGTTGGCTCGATGAATACAGAACGTATTCAGGATAAACAGAGGGATGACCTTATGGCCAGCAGTGAGGAACTCAGAGAACTCAGGAGGCCCCCTTCCCCCTCTGGGGAGAGAGACATTTGCCATTCTGACCAGTACTGCACGTTCCACCGTCTGGGTGCTCCCTGCCGCAATACTAGAGATGAAAACACATCTGCTCCCTGGGCTCCATACCCTGTCTGTCCAGGATCAGCCTAACTGTCTTCATATGAGGCCCTGGATTGGCTTTGGGCATTTCCAGGCCCGCAGTCACACACCATGCGCTCTGCCCCCGAACCCCAGGGATGAAGTTTCCACGGTGAGAGCCAAAGTTTCAGGAATACAAAGTAGCGAGTGCTTGCAACATTCAAATCAATTTGTATTCGGCAACAGCCGAAGGAGATAACCGGGGGTAGAGGTCTTGCAGGATCTTAGAGCTTCGGTGGCACCTTGTTATCAAGGGCTCAGTGCAAATGTCACCATCCCCAAGGCACTCCTTGGCCATCCAGTCTAAAAAGCCAATAGCCCTATTTGGTTTTCTTTAGACTTCTATTTGAATTTGCCTCGTCCCCGTATTTTGTCTCTTTGTCACTTCCACTGCATGACAGCAGTGACCCTGGACGCGCCGCGGGATCACCGACACCTGGAAGAAACAGCGCCTGTTCAATAAGAATCTGTTCGGCGGTGGCTGGCTGGAGAGTTTGCGGGCGGTCGCTCCGGCGGCAGCCGCCTCAGGCTCCCTAGATACCCGACTCGGAATCAGCCCGCACTGGGCTCCGCGACCACTTTCTCCTGCCACTCGGCGCTCATACCCAGCAACCCGCGCGCACCTCCCGGAACTTCTCCAGACCGGAAACAGCGGGAAGCACTTCCGGAAGTGGTGACTGCAGGCGGCGGAAACCCCGCTGAGACTCGGAGCGGCGGCGGGGAGCCTGCTGCGGGGCTCGGGGCCTGGAGGTGCCCACCACCCCACCCAATCCGACCTAAAAGGCTTCTCCCACCCCACCCATCTCCCTGGGTGGAACCTCGGGCCCAGGCGAGTCGAAGGGGCGTTCCGCGCTCCCCTCCGGCGGCTTGGGCTGTGTTGGGCGGTCGCCCAGACAACAGGCACTTCCGGGAGCGAAGCTCGGCGAATCCCGCGGGGCAGGGTGCCGGCCTGGACCGCGGCCCGGCAGCACCTGCTTCCGGGAGCGCATTGCCGGGCCTCTCGCACTGCGGCTTAACCACCTTAGGCTTCTGTGTTTCTTTGTTGCTCCTGGCAACAGCCACTTCCGGGAGCGAGTGCCCCGCTCCCCCCGTCCCGGCATCGCTGGCGCCGGATCCCCGAGTTCCGTCTCTAAGCAGCAGCTCGCCCTCGGGTTACGGTGGGCCGCGCCTCCCGGGCCTCCTCGCCGCCTCGGCGGGGTCTCCGGGGCCGCCATGGTTCTGCTGCACGTGAAACGGGGCGACGAGAGCCAGTTCCTGCTGCAGACGCCGGGGAGCACAGAGCTGGAGGAGCTCACGGTGCAGGTGGCCCGGGTCTACAACGCGCGGCTCAAGGTGCAGCGCGTCTGCTCAGGTGCTGCCCGGAGGCGCGGCGAGTTTGCGGCCGGGACCGTGGAGCCCGAGCCGGGGCGGGTCCGGGAGGGGAGGAGGAACGGGTCATCCGGGATGGGGAAGTGGGGCGGGAGCCGCAGGACTTTTCTCGGGTCGGCTGGGCGGGGGGAGGGTCAGGTTTGCGAAGATTTGCAAAGACATGAGGCTGGCGGGCTTGGAGGGGGACAGCGAGCTTTCCCGGAGATGCCTGAAGAGCCAGCGGAGCGCGTGGAGACGCCGGCACCCGGCGGGCGGGCGAGGCCGAGTGCCCATCGCAGCGCCGCGGGCCGAGTGTGAAATAGCCCGCGAGAGGGAATAACCCGCGGGCGCCGCAACACTGGGCCGCAGAGCAGGTGTAGTGGAATCGAGCAGGTGGGAGAGGTGGGACGGCCCCCGGCCCTTTTCAGAAGGTGAATTCGGGGGCGCCTGGGTGTCTCAGTCGGTTAAGTGTCCAACTCGATCTCAGCTCAGGTCTTGATCTCAGGGTTGTGAGTTCAAGCCCCGCACGGGGCTCCCCGCTGAGCATGGAGCCTGCTTTTAAAAAAAAAGTGAATTCACTTCTAAGGGGGAGCACCTGATTTAGGACGGTGCCCCGAGGGTGGGAAGACCAGCCGAGGGTCTTGGTGTTCCTTGCCCTTCTCCAGGGAACACAAGCCTTTTTCTCATATTACAGCGTTTGGTCACTCTGTCAATGATCTAGAGCCGCGCTGTCTGGGGACTTTCTGCAGGGAGGGAGGTGTTCCCTATTTGTGTGTCCAGTAAGGCACCCACTAGTTGAACACGACCCAGGATATGCATTTTTAATTGTATTTTTTTTTTAAGATTTTATTTATTTATTTGAGAGAGAGAGAGAGCATGAGCAGGGGGAAGGGGCAGAGGGAGAGAGAAAGGGAGAAGCAGAGTCCCCGCTGAGCATGGAGGCCAACGAGGGTCTCCATCCCAGGCCCGGGATCATGAGCTCAGTTGAAGGCAGATGCCCAACCGACCCAGCCATCCAGGCACCCCTAATTGTATTTCATTTTAATTTAAATGTAAAGAGTCAAGTGGGGCTAGTAGCTACCACATTAGACAGCACAGCAGTTGACAGGATACTCCAGATGTGGTCTAGAGTGTTTCTATAATACGAGATTTTTGTGCCATGGAGAATTCCTTAAGGGTTATGGTTTCTACCTTTATGAGGCAGACATAAAGTTTCTTAGTAAAATTTACTGATTTCAAAACAAGGTCAGTATTCCTTTTTTTTTTTTTAATTAAAGCATTTGGGGAGAAAAGGGACTCCCAATTTCTTTTTCTATAAAATTATCAATTGAAAACATGGTGCCAAATGTGAATAGTCATGTTAGTGACTCATTCGTGTGTTCTGTAGCCCCCATTGAACTGATTGGGGCTGTGATTCAGGCAGGCCCCAGTGCTGTGCCTGCCAGAGACAAGGATGACTGAGACCAGCCCCTTCCCCCAGATACTTAGTCTGGTGGGGAGAGATAATAAAGATACAAAGGTAATAAAGGCCCCATGAAATTACAACATTTGTCAGAGGTCAGGGACAGGCCTGGCCCAAACCAAGTGGCATCTAAGTGTTTGTTAAATAAAATAGGGAGCCGATGGGCAAGGCCCCTAAGCTCTAGGGAGCTTACATTTCAATGAGGATAGAAAGTGTTGTGATGATGATCATGATACATATTGCCTCACTTTCTCTTATTTTTAAGAAATGGAAGAATTAGCAGAACACGGCATATTTCTCCCTCCTAATATGCAAGGACTGACCGATGACCAGATCGAAGAACTGAAATTAAGGGACGAATGGGGTGAAAAGTGTGTACCCAGTGGGGGCTCAGTATTTAAAAAGGATGACATTGGCCGAAGGAACGGGCAAGGTAATCCAGCATGTGTCTTCTGTGTGCATGCCTGAGTACAGTAGCAAGTACGCAAGAGGCTCTTTCCCTGAAAACATTGACCTCAGTTTTCTATACGAACCAATGAAATGCTGCACTGTGTGCCTCCTTGTGGTGCAGTGCAAATCCAGAATGAATGGGGCGGGTAGAGGAAGCATCTGTCTTCTTGCTCTTACTAAGATGCTGCTAGCTCTTAAATATGTTAGGTGAACCACCTGAAGCTGCCATATTTGTAGGTAACAGATGGTGAAAATTGGCACTTTCTTGTATGGTTCAACCTAATCGTTTTGGGGGGAAATGATTGCAAATGCATTGAAGGTTCTGTTCTGTTATGGTTTGCAGATACTGGGCTTTCTTTAGAGATTCCATGAGAAAGAAGGAGATTAACTTCGGCCCACGGGTCTCCACTTGAATGGAGGGCATGCCTCTCTGTGGGGGTAGGGCCAGTAGCCCAGTACATGTCAGAGCATTCTAAAAGTGATCCTCCCTTTAGTGTATGCTTGATCGGGTGGAATTTCAAGGAGAACAGATGGTAACCCATTCGGATAGCTTATCCCTTTTAAACTGCAGAAAAAGCTCCATTTAAAAGACTCTGATTGATCACTGAACAAACACCTAAGTGTCTGCTGTGCCCCTAAAACACTGTTAGGAGCAAAAGAAATACAAAAGTGTCCCTACAAGGACTTTACAGGCTCAAAAATTATTTTTGAAGATAATAGGAATTTTTAGTAGTATTTCCATTGAATTTTAGCCTGGAAAATGGCTGGCTGTTTTCCACATCTTTTCATACATAGATTCATTGTCAATTTGGAGAGGTTCTTTGCTTTTTAGAAGGAACTGCATCAATGAGAAAAATAATAGTATCTCATAAGAACCAGTTAATGGTTCGTGATTCATCTTTCAACCAGTATTGTCTTAAATTAGCCCTTTCTGTTCTAACACAGCTTTATGTTTCTAGCATTTTCAGTGTCTAAGCCATACTTTTCTTCATTAAGAAGTTAAGCTTTGAGAGAGTCTTACGTGACTTCTCACAGCCAGCTCTCTCCCGTGTCCCTCGCCTGAGTTCCATGTGGGTCCTTCTCTCATCTCCCTGCTCCCCGACTCAGCCAGGAGTGGGGTTAGGACATGGAAGAAGAGTTTTAAAGATGGCCATTTCTCTCCCTCTTCCCTGTTTTATTTTCATAGCTCCAAATGAAAAAATGAAGCAAGTTTTAAAGAAGACTATAGAAGAGGCCAAAGCAATAACATCCAAGGTTAGCTTTTGAAACGATGCCCTATAGTCTGTCCTTTGAAATAACCAACTCCACGTCTGGCTTCCAGAATTCTCTGCCGACCGGCCTTTTCTATTTTTTTGGCCTTCCAGAGTCAAGGGAGAGCAGCATGCTTGGGGTGGCCCCTCACTTTTCCTTTCCATAATGGTGACAGTGTCCTCCCGGTTTGCGCAGGTCCGGCAGAGACTGTGCCCGGCCTGTGTGGGTGCCGATCGGCGCCTGCGCGGTGTCTGAGGAGCTTAGCAAAGTGAAATGTAAACATTGTGGGCCTGGATTAGCTCTGTGGATATTTGATTGACCTAGTACGTGCTGATAGGAGTTACTTTTTTGTGATCGTCCTGGTAATACAAAAACTGTTTCATAGAGAAGTGTAAGTCCTACGGTTGACAGATACCGTGAATCTGGAGGAAAAGGATTTAAGGCTGTTTGAAGAGTTGGGTTTTCAATCAGTCGCTTTATGTGTTGACCTGGTCATTGCTCCCACCCCCTCCCCCAGGCCTTCACAGTTGATAGCTGTTTGTGCAGGGGTTTTTCTGTTCTCCTCCTCCTGATTCCCTGGGCAAAACTGCTACTTCTAAACCACTATGTCCCGAATTCTGCAAGCTCCTAACTAATCCTTTTTAAGTGCTTCAGGAAAGACTGCCCTTCTGCGCTTGTTAATACAGCAAAGGCTCTGTGAAGTCCTACAAGAAAGGCTTTGGTTCAATCCAGCGTTTGCAAAATGCATTTGACCCTAGAATGGTTTGTTTGTTTGTTTTTAATTAAAGTATTGCTAATGATAATAACTATTAACACCTGGTCAAACTAGTGCCTGTCAGGACGAGTTAGGAAAACAGTAGCCTGGGCGCGGCTCTGCACCCTTCCCTCCCCACACTGCGTTCTGGGCGCTTGTCTCCCCTCTTCCCTTTGCCTGGGGATATGTTTATGCAATTCTCTCCTAGTTTACAGAGAGGTTTCCAGGGGTTCCAGTCCTCCGCTGCCGTGATTGGCCCAAGTTGCAGAGCCCCCGAGCGGCAGGCCCAACTTCTTGCCTAGGGCCCTTTCTACGCCGTCCGCCAGACATGCAGTGCGGGTCGCTGTCCCCTCACCAGACCCTGCCCTGTGGGGGCACTTAGCACTGTGGGTCTGGTGTTCCAAGCGTTCGAGTCCCGTGGTGGGAGGTTGGTTACGGGGAGAGTGAAAGATGGTGGAACATCCAGACGAGTTGGCTCCCGGGGAATGAGACGACTGTGTCTCTGCAGCCCCGTTCCCTGGGACGCCCGTCTGCGGAGAGCAAGAGACTGTTGGGGTGTCTGTTGTCCTGAGGCCACACCAAAGTTGCTCCCTGGCCGGGGTTCGCTGCCCTTGGCCTTTGGAGGAGCTTTTACAGAAAATGACTCTGGCACCCCACCACTTGGTATTGGTGGTGCGGGTGACACCCTCCCTGCAGAAGCCTTCCCTCACGTGACCCCATATCTGAGAGCTCTTCTCACCGATCCTTCGGCATAGGTCTCTCCTGGGAAGACCTGATGTGTTTTATGGGGATTTGGGTCAGGAAACGGTCTCATGAGCCCCTGGGAGTAGGTGAGGCAGGAATAACACCCTTCAGTTCACAGATGAGAACCTAGCTTTCGGGAGTTTCAGTCTGGGCACCCAGCGGACGGTCCGCCTTCCTCCCTCAGGACACAGATCCCACCTGTCCTCACCCCTCTCTGGGACCTGGGCGTCCACACTATAGGACGGCCTGCATTTTCTCAGGAGCAGGGATCTTCTCCTCCTTCCGTCTTACTCATCTACCACTCAGTGCCATTATAACGCTGTTACCCAGAATGGTCCCAGCCCAGATGTGAGCTGCGATGTGCCCCCCTTAGTGCAGGACCTTCCATCCTGCCCTGCCGTGGGGTCCCTCTAGCCCCACTTTCCCAACTCACCTCCTCGCCCAGCTGGGCCCCGGCCGGCTCTCTGTGGGCAGGAGGCCCCAGGCTCTGAGGCTCCGAATGGCCTGTGTCCTTGGGCAGCTTCGCTTCCTGCTTGGCAGAGAGGTCAGGGCTGTCGGGCAGGAGCCCTCGCTTCTCTGTCCCTCCCGCAGGTCTTCTCTTCCTGCCACCCCCTCGTCCGTCCCTGGAGACTCAGATTGACCCGTGTGTCTCGTCCCCCGGCTCTCTCCCCTTTCTACTGCTGCTCCCACTGCAGCTTGTCTGGATCCCCACCTTCTAGAAACCCAGGATGGGGGTAATGCCCAGTGTCTCCCCTCCCATGGGCTGCGTCTACCCTGTTAATGCACTCGGGCCTCTTTCCTTCCCTGGAAATCAGTTCTCTGCAGCTTCACCCTCACAGCACCCAGTCGCCCGCCTTTCCCTCCCAGTAAGCTTCCCAAAGCTGAGGTGCTCCGGGTTTCTGAGAACCCCGCCTCTGTTTACTTACCCCACAGCGTCGGCCATCTCGGGGCCACTGGTGACCCCCTGACCCGCAGATCTGAGGCTTTTCCTGTCTGACTCTGGCCTTTGAGCACATGGGGGATCCTCCTGTCTTCCTGTTCCTTCCCAGCTCCCTGAGCGCCCTTGCCCTTGCTCTTCTTATATTTGCTATTAATCAGAGTGCTTTCTCCTTGGCCCGCTTCTCCTTTCAGCTCTTCCCCCAGTGTTTTCCCTCCTTTGCCAGATGCATACTTACCTCTGCAGGTAACTCAGATCTGCCTCCTCCCCCTGACACCTGCATTCGTTGCACCTGAGTTTCTTCCTGGTTCCTAGATGGTTCTACCTGAAAGCCCGCCAGCCGGGACTTCGTCTCAATTTTACCCGAGAGCTCATTGATTCCTCGCACCTCTCCCTGTGCTCTGGACCCAGGAAGAAACACCTCCCGCTGACTTCCCCCTTGTGTCAGCGGAGCCCCCGGTGCCTCCGATCACACGGGCTGTAGCCCTCCCTGCCACCACCCCCAAGCCTCAGCTTGGGTCCTGTCCCACAATGCCTCTCCAACCCCACTCCTCCTTCCATGGCCTCAGCCACCGCTTTCTTTCAGGCCTTTTAGACACCAACGGGGTGGCCTGAGTTCAGGTTCGACACTAACTACCTGGGGTTGGCGCAGACCCCACAAGTGAAAGGACAAGGCCCCCGCAAGGACCCCCTCCCTTCAGACACCAGGCCACCCACGCTGCTTCTGTCCTGGCTCCACATTTGGAGGTTCCCGAGACCCCCTGTCAGGTTCACCAGTTTGCTAGAACAACTCACAGAACACACTGCAAGTGCTATACTTACTATTATCGTTTTGTTATAAAGGATGCAACTCAAGAAACTGCCAGACAGAAGAGACTTAGGGCAAGGTCGGGGCGGGGGGGGGCAGCTTGCAGAGCTGCCACGCCCTCCTCCTGGGGTTCCAGGCACCCATCTTCAAACATCAGTGTTTTCAACCAGGAAGCTCCACTGGGCTCACTACCCAGAATTTTTAGCAGGGTTTCATTACGTGGGCATGAGTGATTAAATGATTGGCCACATGATTTAACTCCTCTCCAGCCCCCTGCCTCCTCCCTGGAAGTTCCAACCCCAGCTTGGTCTCCCTGGGGTGACCAGCCTCCCCCTTGACAGGAGGTCCCAGGCGGGTCACCTCGTTAGCATAAACTCAGGGCGGTCCAAAGGGCCTCATTATGAATAACAACAGACATTCCTACCACTCAGGAAATTCCTGGGGATTTTGAAGCGCTGTGCCAGGAGCAGGGGACAGGGAGATGTATTCCTCACTGTATCAGCACCCCTCTGCTCTCCCCTGAGCCTGCCTCCTGCTCTCCCTGGCCTTGTGCTGTGCTCAGTGCAGACTCCCCAGCCTGGCTTCCGTGGCCCTTCCAGCGCGAGCCCCGGCTCCCTGTCCCACCCTAGCTGCCATCGCCCGCCCGCGCTTGCCCGCCAGTGCTCTTTGCTTCTGCTGGTCCTGGAGCACCCTGTTCCCATCTCGGCCCTGTCACTCACCCGGGCCACCTTCCCCCGAGACGTTGCCTGACCCCCTCGGTCTGTGCTGTGCTGAGTGTCCTCTCAGCCCCGCTCAGTCTGCCTTAAGGTCTAGACCGTGGTGGGCACACAGACGCCCCCGGGGGTAGATGTAGTGGCTTTGGTAGCAAGAGCGTTGGGAGTCCTTTTTATTGCTCTGGCAGCACCTGGTGAGAGTCTTGTACGGGAACTTGGTATTTATTGAATGGGTTAGCCCCATTGTAAATAGTGATGCCTGTCCTTGCCCTTTCAGAAACAAGTGGAAGCTGGAGTCTGCGTTACCATGGAGATGGTGAAAGACGCCTTGGACCAGCTTCGGGGTGCAGTGATGATTGTTTATCCCATGGGGCTGCCGCCCTACGATCCCATCCGGATGGAATTTGAAAATAAGGAAGATTTGTCTGGAACTCAGGTATGCAGCTCGTGGGCATTCTGTAAGGTGGGTCACCTCGGATTTGGCCCTCTGCTCCATACACGGCTTTGCACCATGCTTCCTGTGCCTCGGGGCAGAGTCCTGAGCTTAGGAGAGGACCCCGAAGGTAGCGCTGCTGGGTGAGGGCACCCAGAGGGGCAGGCAGGAAGGTTTGTGAGGCTGCCCATCAGGAGGAACTGAAAACATTCCCATTTTCTTTGGCCACTGGGAAGCCAGAAACCTAATTTGTGCCTATTTCTACCCAAAATATATTGGTCCCTTTGCATGGAATTTTGTGTTCTGGCCTTACCTTTTGCTTCATGTTATTTTCCTAACTTTATGTTCTTTTTTTTAAAGGCTTTATTTATTTGACAGAGAGAGACACAGTGAGAGAGGGAACACAAGCAGGGGGAGTGGCAGAGGGAGAAGCAGGCTCCCACGGAGCAGGGAGCCCGATGCGGGGCTCGATCCCAGGACCCTGGGATCATGACCTGAGCCGAAGGCAGGCGCTTAATGACTGAGCCACCCAGGTGCCCCCCTACTTTTATGTTCTGTTTTCCCTTGTTTTTCTCATTTATTCCTTATCCTATTGGGCAGTATCTGTGGCTCTGAGCCGTCTTACATAGGTGGGTGTGCAGAAGCAAACAGCCTCATTATGCCTGTATTAAAGCCCAGCAGGATTCCGGTGTTCTGTGCTGGCAGGACCCTGAAGTCCCATCTGAGAAGGGCCTTGTGGAGAGGGTGCGGATGGTACCAGACACTGCTCACTTCCCAGAACAGGAAATTAACTGAGTCGGGCCTGAGTTGAAACGAACAGGGAGGCATTAAAACGAGCAAGGGCGGAGCGCCTGGGTGGCTCCGTTGATGAAGTGTCCAACTCTTGATTTCGGCTCAGATCATGATCCTCAGGGTCATGAGATCAAGCCCCATGTCAGGCTCCGCTCGGTGTGGAGCCTGCTTGGGATTCTCTCTCCCTCTCTTTCTCTCGCTCTTCCAAAAAAAAAGAGCAAGGTCTTTGACTCGTTGGAGGGGTTGGTTCTTCCCGATGTGGGGAGAGGAGGTGGAGGGGGTAGAGATGGCAGAACCTGCCCCATACTGGTGGGGGGTGGGGGTGGGCACCAGCCAGGCTCCGTGCACCGGGGGTAGGATCACACACTGGGGGCAGTGTCCCGATAAACCTTAGAGCCAGTTCTTACCGTGGCCCCAGGCAGGACTGAGTGTCATTGAAGAATCACAGGCCCAACTGTGGTGGGCAGCCAAGGAGCTGAGAAGAACAAAGAAGCTTTCAGACTATGTGGGCAAAAATGAAAAAACCAAAATTATCGTCAAGATTCAGCAAGTAAGTACTTTTGCTTTAACATGTCACAATTTTTTGTTAATTATTTTCCAACCGATAAAAATTTAGAGTAAATCTGACTTAACGTCTTTGTTGCAAATACGTTAGTGCCAGTAGTCCAGGCTTAAAGTAAAACTATCCTCTTTATGTACCAGCAGAAACTAGAATATATGGCTTGATTGACACTATCTGGAGTTTGTTTTAATGGCGGGGTGGGGAGTTGGGGGGTAGATAAGCCATGTTGATTTCAACTTTAGAAATGGGCTACAAGTAACTGAAAATGTTTCTTGAAATGAAAACTACAGCCTAGAGCACGGATTTCAAGTTTTCAAAGTACTGATACTCTGTAAACACGGAGGATGTGCCAGAAGGCTTACAGATGGAGGTAGCATAGGGCTGTGTCTCCGCAAGGTGCTCTGTCACAGTCGTTTCTCTGTGATTTCGGGGACACAGCGTCCTCCATGACTATCTCCCTCCCCTCCCCACTGGACCTGCAGTGGCCGACGGGGGGATGGCCATGACCAACAGCACTGCCCACCCCCTGGTCTCCCTCCCCCACGAGGGCCCTGGGCAAGGGCTGCTGGAGCCCAGGCCTTCGAGTGATGGTCAGAATGGGTCACCTGTGTAGCTGTGGGCAAAGGCAGTTGGAAGCACTCACTGTTACCTCCTGGATTGCCCCTGGAGGAAGGCTGTAACCCACAGTCTGCTCTGCCCGCATCTTTTCAGAGGGGACAGGGAGCTCCTGCCCGGGAACCCGTGATCAGCAGTGAGGAGCAGAAACAGCTGATGCTGTATTATCACAGAAGACAAGAGGAGCTCAAGGTATCGGGATCGACAGAAGGTTTTCCACAGAGCCGGCACCAGGGGCCCCCTGTGCCCCACCCAAGCGTGCAAGGCACTTTGGGGGGTGGCGAGTCTTGCAGGATGTGGGGAGGGGGCATTGCTGGAGCTCCCTTCTCTCCTGCGCCGTGGGGACCCTGCCTGGTGGCCCACCTGTAGCCAAGTCTGGAAGCTTCCTTCTGGGCAGGCGGGGAGTGGGAGTTTGGACTCGGGGGTTCTTTCTTCAGTCTGTTGATGTTGCAAAACACTTTTCCAGAAATGCCTTCCTGAGTGAGACATTTTTATTTCCAGAAATTGGAAGAAAATGACGATGACTCCTGTTTAAATTCTCCGTGGGCAGATAACACCGCTTTGAAGAGACATTTCCACGGAGTAAAAGACATCAAGTGGAGGCCAAGATGAAGTTCACCGGCTGATGACGCTGTCAGAAATACTAGCCTTTCATTAGGCAAATAATACAAATTTAAAAGAATAATAATAGTAACAGTAAGAGTGCCTGCAGCCCTCTGTGAAAGATGTTGCATTTCTAGTTTTCCTAGTCTTTCTTCCCATTTGAATGTTTCAAAGAAAAATTATTCAAGGTCTTAGAACTTAATAAATACACCCTCAAAAGAATCAGCCTAAATTATTTTTATTTGAGAACAACTATTTAGTATCTGAGGTTTTTCTTTGCGTACTAAAGATGGAATGACATTTTTTTCTTCTGGATTTCTTTGTTTCCTGTTCTCACCACCGATGCTGTGGGGGAGGAAATGGAAGAGCCCTCTCTCCCTGCGAGTCCTGCGTGCGCCGCGAAGCTTGGCCGCTAGAGGCCGCTCGAGGCCGCCCGCTGCTCACCGCCCTCCTGGTGGCCCCGGGGGGACCCGCAGCCCCTCCATCCATTGGCACCCAGCCTCCCAGGTAAAGTCCGCCTCCTGGCCAACGCCTCACTGGCCTTGCTCTAGTACAGGCTACAGCCGTGGTGGAAGCCGGCTGGCAAGCCTGTCTAACCTGGGAGCTGAACCAGTTCTTCGGTAATTTCTGGGCTTTTCCTGAGAACGAATGCAGGCCCTGGTAACAGACGCGGTTGCCCCTCGTGGGCTCAGCCTGCAGCTGTCCGGGTGCCAGGCTTCCCCCACGGCTGACGATGGCGTCGGGCTCCGTGACCACCGGTCGTCCTGACTGCTTTTCTACGACAGCTCTGGTCTGAAGCCCCATCCCCTCATCCCCACAGACCCTGGCGCCCGAGCTCAGTTCCTCTCCCAGACTGCCTGGGCAGCCAGAGTGGCCTAGAAATCCTGCCCTGCTTGGCTTTTGGTCTGTAGAATGCCGTCCCCCTAGTTGGAGGACATGCAGTGTGCTGGCCCTGAGTTAGAGCGATGTGAGGGGGACTCGCCCTGCCCTCGCCCTCCAGTGGCCCCGCTCCTCTTCCTGCCCCGGAGCCACCACGGGCTGGAGCTCTGGTGGCAAGCGGAGGGGGGGTGTGCTCTACCTGCTGAGGGCAGGCTTTCCGGGGCGCTGGGCCGGCCACTGCCCCCCCCGCCCCCCCGCCCATCTCCAGCAGCAAGATTCGCCAAGACGCTGCTCCCCACCTCGAGGGGAGGACTCGTGTCCTTGGCAGAGACTAGCCTCTCGAGAGCAGACAGGACCTCGAGTACTCCACGCAGGTTCTTTTCCCAAAACCTTCAGCCTCCTCCCCTTCCCACCGTTTCCACTTACTTAGAGGAGCTGCCCCCCAAGCTGGCTCCCGGGGTTCCTGCTATTCCCAAGGCAATGTTCCCGAAAGCGGGTGGCCTGCCATACCATACATCACGATTGTGCCTTACTCTTCTGGTTGATTGACAAATTTTGTAAAATCAGATCTGCATCTATTTTCCTTTTGACTTGGATTATAATTTTAAATGTCTCCATCAAGAGCGTCTGTACTTGATGATGTGAAGTTTGCGGTAAAATCCTATGATTTTATTTGAGGAGCCTCCTGCCTCTGACAACGTGTAGCTTATGTGCGTCGCATCCGTGCCACACTTGCAAACAATGTTATCAAGCCACACGGTCACAGTAGATCTTCTTAAGAACTACTGGTTCTAAATCATTAGGAATTCTTATTGACTCAACGGGATATAAATGCTTTAGTGGCCACGATAGTTACCCTGTGGCTTCACTTAATCCCAAGTTATTAGCCAGAGGGTCACTTACTTTTGGGTATAGAAATCACTAGATTTCTACATCACACTCCACTTCTGTTTCGGATACTCACGTAAAAAGAACAGTCCTCTCTGCCCTTCTCTGCTTCAGAACCCCCAGGCTCTCTGCTCAGACAGAGCAGCCCCTTCACAGCCGCCCGTAAGGAAAGGGGGCTGGCAGTCCCTGGTGCCCACTCCGTGCCCACCGTGTGGCTGTGGGTGTCCCCCTGAGCATCGCCCACTGAGGAGGCTGGTGGTGAACTGAGGCAGTGACCTGAGTCATCCTTGGTCACATTGCTTGTGGGGGTGGCGCTAAGGGGCCACCCACCCCCCGGACTTGCTCAGGGATCAGTTTGTTGGCACGTCACCTGGGCAGATGGGGGGTTACAGACCAGCCTACGAACATGATCTTGCTGTTACGTTCGTGTTTTTTTAACCCATCTTTGGATCACTATCAAAAGGAAACGAACTGCCTATTGTCTGCACGGCGCTAGTCTGGGCCCGTACTTTTGTCCTTTGACGTAACTTGTGCTCTCACATGGTTATTTCATGGAGACCAGGAATGCTAGTAATAAAATTTGACACCACCTGAAACCCTCTGGACTAGCAAGCCGAAACCCTGGGCAGTGTTTCTGTCACTGGATTACCTCGTTCCTTGGCAGCTGCCCCACAAAGAATGTGCCATCAGGCTTGAACAGCCACATGCCTGGAGCACAGTGGCCTCACACACCGTGGAATTCTCCCGCAAAGCTTCAGAAAGCACCCTCAGCCTGCTCTGACCGCCATGAGACCTGGAGTCGTCACTCGGTGTTGCAGACGCCCTACTGGCCCGAGTGCAAGGAGAGAGACGGTGGGACTCCCGGGAGAAGTTCATAGTAATGGTCGTAGTAATGGTAGCCGGCCTTGGTACCCTGCTATTTCCCAGAGGGCCACGCCAAGTGCTTTCCGTATATTTTCTCATTTATACCTCACAACAGCCACATTAGGAAGAAACTAGGATTGTTGTCGTTTCACAAATAAGGAAACCAAGGCCCAGAAAGGTTCATTTGCCCAAGATGAAGCATCGAAAACCCCTCCTGCTTGCCCCAGAGTCTGCGTTAGCTCTAAAGGTAAGCGTCCATTTACACCTGACGTAGATACTCGACCACAAGCTAGTGAGCAACGGGCCGTGAGCCTCGCCGAGGTGCCCTCCGGAGCGGGCACAGGGCAGCCTACAGTTATTTTCATGCCTGAGGCCAACAGCTGTGGGCCTGTGGGTCCTCAGACTGCTCTGGTTCACCTGCCACTGAGCCCACCCTTGAGATGCTTTCAGCAGAACAGAAGCTTGGCTCCACTCTGAAAACCACCGCCCCAGATGATGAAAGGAAGAGACTGGGTTGTGTCCTGTGGAAGTCAGACCGCGCACAGGATTCTGGGTCACACCAGCATGGACGGATTCAGAGGCCAACAGATGAACAGATTCCCACGGGCTAAGTCCTGGCCTGTCCTTGCTTTGAATAGATGGAATTCTATACATTCAGACCAGGAAAACAAGAGGCACATCTGTCTTCCTGTGTCTGCGACAAGGCAGGATCATCCTGAAATGCACAGTGTCGTCACCCGAATCCCTGATCCCACGGTTGGCTGTGTTGGGCGGCAGTGCGGGTCGGCGGCCACAAAACCACAGCTGTGTCGCTGTTTCCCCCTTACACCTCCCCTGAGTGCTCCTGGCACAGCAGCCCACGGTCCCTAACACATCCTACTGTTTTCCCTTGGCTCATGGAGAGGCCCCCGTGCTCCGGGCGCCCCCGCGGCCACCAACACAAGGCTGATGAACATGGGAACACACCGGGGCCCTTCGTTCTGTCCCTTCATCTATAACGTCGTTTGGAAATAAGGCCAAGCCCCGTATGAGCGACACGGATGACGCGACTATGGTGCAATAAATGCCATGGGCCTCCTCTTTCCCCCCTCCCTGCCCGCTTACTGCCCCCCCACTCCCCACCCCACCCCCACGCCCCCCAAACACAGTGGGCAGACACAATAGCAGCATTATTCTTGTGGGTTCTCGTTTCTTGTTATCCCATTTGCATTGTGCTGGAATGGATCCCACAGGCTCAGAGCAACTGTGGGTTTTAGGGATAAATTTGCAAAATACAAAATGCCCTCAGCTCTTTTCGATCGATTGGAATCCTGTGGAATGACTAGATCCGAATCCTGTGGTATGACTAATCACTTACGTTGTAAAATAAAGGAGAGGAAGGTAAAACAATCAAGGGCATTCATATGCAAAGCAAAGCCGCAAAACGGAGAGCTGCTTTGAGTTTAACTACCAGACCTTCACAAAATGAACTCAGCTCACACGAACAGATGTCCACCTTTTCTGGCAACTGTGTCCGGGCTGGAAAACCCTTGGCATTTCTAGAGGCAATTTACATTGAACTAATGAGAGTTTTTGAGTGGGAGAGCTCTTGATTTTGCCTGGGGAAATAAATATGATTTATGTTATTGAATATAGGATTTTACAGCTTTATGCTATAGGAACCCCCCGATTGGCAAACATAGGTAGAAAAGAAATGTCACGAATTGGCGATAGGCAAAGCTGATTTGGCCTCTGAAAGTTTCACCGAAGCTGTCTACGCTGGGAGATTCGCCCTGAGCTGAGAAGGAGGAGGATAGGAAACCTGGCTTAAACCAACTTGTTTGGAAAAAGCAGAGCATTTCAGAGTGTGTGTATCCCCCGTCCCTGTGGAAACACAAACCTGAGACTGAGGTGTTGGGCATTTTTCTTTCTTTCACAGTGAACTACATTTCTGACAATGCCTCAGAAGATGTTGCCATCATTAAAATACAATTTTAAATATTAAGTTATATTAATTTTATATAATGTATAAAATCATAAATTGTATTAGAATGATAACACGTACGTAATTTGTAAAACTGTAAATTTTTAAAAAAGATTCTATTTATTTATTTGACAGAGAGAGAGAAAGCGAAAGGGGGGACACAAGCAGGGGGAGTGGGAGAGGGAGAAGCAGGCTTCCTGCCGAGCAGGGAGCCCGATGCAGGGCTCGATCCCAGGACCCTGGGGTCATGACGGGAGCCGAAGGCAGACGCTTAAGGACTGAGCCACCCAGGCGCCCCTGTAAAACTGTAAATTTTATATATATATATATATTTTTTTTTTTTTTTTTTTTTAAAGTAAATCTTCAAGTAAGGGGGGGCGCCTGGCTGGCTCAGTCAGTAGAGCATGTGATACTTGACCTCAGGGTCGTGAGTTCAAGCCCCACAATGAGCCTACTTAAAAAACCTTCAAGTAGGGAGCATTTCTTTAAAGGAGGGGCTGCATTGGATTTTATCAGAAAGAGGAAATTTATTGTCACTGAAACCCCTTCCTGGGAACCCCACATGGAGCCCAGGCCCTTGGCGCCCCCACAGCTACCTGAGAAGGTAATATTAGTCCGTGAGGCTGACAGCCAACCTGCGGGTTTTCCCTCGGGAGCCAAAATTCAAGTGTGTCTCACATACCAGAGTTACAAAGGCGGCATAGAAATATATATTTTTAAATGATAAATTTAAATATTTATAATGTATCATATTTTTCTCAGCTGAAGCATCAGCTACATAACACAACTTTCCGGTTGTCCCCTCGGCCCAAGTGAGGCTGAGAAGTGGCTTCTGTCTCCACCCCGGGATGTCCCTGCCCTTGGCCACACTCTCCCACCCGCCTCCGGGCTGCTAGTCATCACAGTGTGTTTATGTGAAGGGACCGGAGCTCTGGAGGCAGGACAGGGTTTTAGTCAGATTTTAAGCCTTCCCCTCCCCGCCCCCAAGAAGCAAGTATTGTGACAGTTCCTGAAGAAGACAAGGCCGATGTCAGTGAGGACACGTGGAGGGACAGCGCCTTCTCTCTTCACCTGAGCGCTGCTTTGCTTTACCCTCGTGGATCAAGGGAGCGCTGGGGCTGGAGTCGGGGGACGGGGATGCTAATTCTTCACACGTTCATGCCTCACGGTCAGTGACGAGGTCCCACGGTCAGCGCCTGCTGGGGGCTGGGTTCACCTGAGGGATGCTCCTGCTTCCACACACTTCGGCTGAACGTGGGATTTCCTGGTGCAGGATGGAGTTCGGCGCCACGCTCCGGACCTCGAGGAGCGCTGGTTTCTGGCCCACTGTGTGTGCCCCCTGATTTGGGGCCTGCAGACCTCCTCAGGGAAGGTCACTCTCAAACGCTTCTTGACTGAGGAAGCAGTCACATGATCAGAAGGTCATGCTAGGAGAGGAACCGTTGACAGAGTCCGGGAAATTCTGTTCCTACAGAGAGCCCCCCCCAAGAGATGATCTGTTTAAAAGAACAAGCGGCATCATGATGAATCCGTGCCACGCAGCACAGCTCCAAATGGGGCATGCACGTTCTTCCTGTTCTTGGAGGCTTCTCTCCGGTTTTGTGTGTCTCAAAAGGGCCGCAGAAATTCTCCCACATAGAAAAGCTACCAAACCTTTGGGCAAACATGGCAAGTAAAAGAAAAAGGAAAAGAGAAGTGGCTCTGGGAAGCTTCTGGTGGGGCGTGGGGAGCTGGGTGTGGAGCCGCCCACGCTACCCCCCCCCCCGGGAATGTATCTCCCAACTGGGGGGCTGGGCACCCTCCTCCTGAGAGAGTCTGGGGTCCTGGAGCCCCCTTTGGACCCCACAACCTTCAATGTGCTACATGATAATTGCTCCCTTAGACTTCTCCTCCCTCCAGCTGAATTCTGGCCCAGTCTTCCTAAGGCCACCTCACCGACCACACATCTCTGCACCGCCCCTCCCCGAGGCCACTTCCAGTCACCTGTTAGACCCCCCAGCCCTGCCCTCCTGCTGAGCGGGAAGCCCCACCAGCCAGCACCCCGGCAGCCCAGGCTGGTTTTTGATAAGAACCCAGTGATCAGTTTTGCTCTTCATTCCTTTTTAAAATGCCTATTTAGAGGGGGGCTTTCAGCAATAAAAATAATATGGGATCAAATTAGAAAGTGGGGGGGAGTGGAAGAGTAAAGAAGGAAATTAAAAAGAATTCAAATGCCATCCTCCAGGGAGAGGGTGTTAAATTTTTTTTATCAGGAAAATTGAAATTTATTGGGAAAGCAAAAAAAAAACCATGGTGAACTCCCAAGTACCCACCACTCAACTCCGAAAATTATCAGTGCTTTGCTAATCAGTGCTTTGTAATCTCTGTCCTCCCACTGACCCCTACTGAAGTCTTTTAAAGAAATTCCCAGACATCATTTTTTTTTCTTTGTCAAAAAAGTTTTAACAGGGGCGCCTGGGTGGCTCAGTTGGTTAAGTATCCAACTCTTGATTTCTGCTCAGGTCATGATCTCAGGGTCATGGGATCCAGCCCCACGTCAGGCTCCATGCTCAGTGGAGAGTCTGTTTGTCCTTCTCCCTCTGCTCCTCCCCCTGCTCACGCTCTCTCTCTCTCTCAAATCAATAAATAAAATCTTAAAAAAAGAAGTTAACAGATTTGCACATAGAAGAGTCACAAAGAAAACATCCCCAAATCCCCAAAATATAAATACTGCAAACAGCATTCTCAGATCATAGTGCAAACAAACCAGAAATTCACACTAACATCCCACCCACCAAAAGGCCCTTCCTCCTGGAAGTCAAACACATACATTAAGCTACCCCCTTGGGAGAAAGGAGATATTCCAAAGCTGTACATTTTCTGGAAAGTAAGGATATGAAAGAAGAACAGAACAGAACCCATGTGATTGTGCTACAACAGGATCTAGAAGAATGTCTAGCATTAAATATCAGAAACCATAAAAGTGAAAGTCAATCAATTAAACATCTAAATAAAGAACTAGCAGAGGATCGACGAAGTAAACCGAAGAAAGCAGAAGGCAGGAATTAATGGAGGTCAAAGCAGAAATGTAATGAGTTGAAGAAGAGTGTTTAATACATAAAAACTGATAGTTTGAAAAATCAACAAAACGAGAAAACTATTAGCTGACATAACTAAAAAAAAAAAAAAACCCACACACAAAGTAAGAAATGACAAGAGAAAAATAATTAAACAGAAGAATTTTAAAAAATTGAGACCACAGGTCACTTCTGCCCACTCCCATGTCCACAGCGGTTACCTTGCTCCTCGTTCAGACCTGGCTGTGGATGTTTGTTCTGTTGGACGTTGACCTGACGAAATCTCCTTTTCTCCTCGTATTTCCCGCCCCTGGGTCCCGGGCACCTTCCCTTGTCTCAAGGGTCAAGACTCAGCCTTCAAACTGTAGACTGAAGCCTTGAGAGTGCTTGAGCCAGAGCCCGAGGCCAGGAGTCATTGGGTGTGCGAAGGGGCACCTCCCTGTGGGGTGCGCGCTTAGCTTGTGTTCATATTACCCCGGGAGTGGCATGGAGAGTCAGGGGACTGGTTGAGGTTGCTCTGAATGCACCAAAAAAAAAAAAAAAAAAAAAAGGATAATATTTTGCACTAGTTTAGACAAATAAATCTAAAAACTTGGATGGGATGGATACACCTCTAGGAAAGTCAAGTGTACCAAAATCAACCCAAGCAGAGATACAATGTGTATGCAGAGAACTTCCATAGAAGAAAGAGAGAAAACTCAAAACCCACACACACAAAAATCCCCAAGGGACTCTATGAAAACTTTAAAGACCAATGAATCACCCAGCTGCATGAACCATCACAGAGCACAGAAAAAGGAGCCTTCTTAGTTACTTCTGTGAAGCTAATATAATATGACTAGCAGAAGTAACAAAGACAGTCCTCTATCACTCATAAATACTGATGCAAACATTTTTAATAAAAAGAGAAGCAAAGAGAATCCCCAAGCACGTCAAAGATAATATATCACGACCAAGTGGGATTTATTTCCAGACATGCAGGGTGGTTTAATATTAGGAAATAATCCTTTTCACAGAGCTGGGAGAGAAATCACATCATCATGGCCACAAATGCCAAGAAGGCATTTGACAAAATTCAATTCCCTGTTGATGCTCGATGTAAACCACAACCCCCCCGATCCAGATGATTTGCATCCTGCCACATTTCTCTGGCTCTTAGATATGCTTCCAGAAACACCATTAGGATGGTTCTGTCCTTGGCAAGGTCGGGTATGGAGGATGAGGTTGAGGAGCTAAGTTCAGACAAGGAAGCAGGGTCGACCTCATATGAGTAGTTCAAGAGGAGCCAAAATCCCACAGATCTCTTGAGGGAAGGCCAAGGTGGTTTCCACCCCAGCCAAGGACTGGGGGGGTGAGCGGGGGCAGCTCCCCTCCCACCACCAAGCACCCCACCACCGGCCTCCTCAGTCTGGGAGTCAGGGCCTCGATGTGAAGGGGGGGTGCAGGGGAGCCTCGGACACAGAGGGCAGGAAACACAAGAAGCCGGATGGTGAGGGGGGGCCATCTAAGCATGGGTTCAGATCAGAGTGTGAATTGAGACACTGTAGTCACCAGCTCCAGCGGCCGTAACAAAATCGGGCAGACGCAGGGGCTTAAACATTGATGTTCTCACGGTTCTCCTGAAGCCTCTCTCATTGGCTCGCCCCCCACCACCTTCCCACTGTGTCCTCACATGGCCTCCCCTCTGTGTTCACGCATCCCTGGTGTCTTTTCCTCTTCTCACAAGGACGCCAGTCCTATTGGATTAGAGCTTGGGTTTCTCTGGCTTGCAACGCAGATGCCGGACTTATGTTTTGATTATGGAGGCATCTACCGCCAGGAGGCCTCTCCGTACACACAGTGGGGCCGTGGGACTAGATCCAGAGCCAGCTCCCCACCGGCCAGCCTCCTTTGTTTTAGAGATCTTGTCCGATTTAGATAACTGACCATTTGGGCCTCTTGGTTTTTTTCTCTTCCCACCCTTTAAATCCCAGCTCTTATATTTTATATTCACCAATAGAGAATAAACCCTCAAAACCCTCCCCTCTCCCCTCAGCCCCACTAAAAGCAGACTCCCAGGCCTGTGCTCTCGCTCGCTCGCTCGCTCTCTCCCTGAGACCTTGCTGCATGGCTCCAGGGACGCTGTACAACTTCCAGGTCCTATAAACAATAAACCTTTATTTCCAAGTTTCCTGATGATTGTTGCTGAAGGACATCTTGCGATCATGATATGAACCACGAAGGCCTGTCCAACCACAGCACCAGTTATCGATGGGCTGAGGAGACCAGCACAAAACAGCAACCTCATTTGACCTTATTTCCAAACACTGTCACGATCGAAGGTACTAGAAGGGTGAGGGCTTCAATGTATGAATTCGGGGAGGGCACAGTTCAGTCCATAGCAGGCTCAGTCACTTAAGAATTGCAAGATCTTGGGTAATTTATTAACCTGACGAGCCTCAGTTGGCTGCTCTGTGCAATGGGAGTATCAGCCTTGCCAACCTCGTCCACTAGGACAGCACTAGCCACCGTGCACCCAGGCTCCTCTTGGCTTTCCAGAGCCATCACCACCATCACTGGCCCTGCAACTGTCTTCTTCGTGTGCAAGATGGCTGTCGTGCCCCTCAGGACCACACTTGTGTATCAGGCAGAAGGACGGAGGAGGGGCAGAAGGCAAGAGGCCACAGGGCAGGCACCCCTTGTGCGTGCCCCTCCTACCCCCTCCCTCAGCGACTTTCCTTTGTGTCTCAGTGGCCGGGACTGATGGCTGCATGCATCCCCTCTACAAAGGAGTGGGGAGGGGTCAGGGTTTTAGCCAGGAAAATCGCCACCTTGGACGAAATTGGAGTTGTAAGGAGGAGGGAGCATAGACATCAGACATCCTCACACCAGCCGTACCCAACCTCCGGGCTGTGGAGGTGTTGGGATAACTTGCTTGAAGCAAGATAGACAAGTAGGGGCGGTGAAAGCATGAAACACAGCCATTTATCCAACACCCGAGGTCCACGAACAGCAGGAGTGCGAAATGCAGGACGGAAGGAAGGAGCGTTGGATCCAGATCTGACCTGGGCAAAATCGAGATTTGGCACCTCCCTGTGTTTCCGATGCTTTGACGTCTGGGCCTTGCCCACCACGGAGGGAGGGGCCCTGCTAGGATGAGCTGATTGCCAGAGATCACCACCAACTCCCCTGGGAGCCCCCCTTTTCTAGGCAAACCGACCAGTCCAGAGCCCACACCCCAACTGCCTCCTTTATTGGGCTCTGATGCTCCAGGCCACTTGTCCCCTGTCCTAACCACGCCTGGGTCCAGGCACCAGATGACCAGGGACAGCCCTACACCCTGGAGCCTGCTCACATTCCCCAAACCAGCCCCCAGCCCACCTGCCCTGCCTCGCCCCCGTACCTTCCTGCTGAACCACCACAAAGGCTCTTTCCCGCTTCCCTCTCACTCCCTCTGCCTCCTGACCTGCCCAGTGATTCCGAGAGTGGCCCTGCGGGGCGCCAGGTGTCCCCTCCTCCAGGAAACTGAGTCACAAGCTCGTCAGTGTTAGTTGTCTCCTGATCCGATGGCCTCACTGCCCTTGAAGAATCGTAAAGCCTACCTTTCAAGGCAGCAGGATGGAACAAAAGTATAGGTAGGCACAGGCAGTTCGAGAACAGTGGCGCTCTGGGGGGTCCTGCCGAGATCAGGGGCCTCAGACCCGCTACCTGCCTCTGCCCAGTGCTGAAGGGTACGCCTCTCCCTCAGGACAGGATGGACACCTGTGCACTTGTCACACCCCCGGGGGGGAGGGGTCTTCTTGGATGCCGTTCCCCACATCGGCACCTGGCCCTGCCCCATGGCCCGGCCCGCACCCCACCCCATCCTGGTCACACTGGTCCGGGGCCTGGGGTGCAGTGACTCGACATTCTGCCTCCCAAAGCACAGCCTCTGTCTGAGCCCATATTTGGGGAACAGAGGGGAAAAGGCAGCGCTGCTAAGTTTAGAATCTCAAAGCAGCGCTCACAGCCTGTGAATGCAGAGGCACTCTGGGCTGTTTTAATGAGAAGTTGATAGAAAGCTGTGGGAAATGTAGCACTCCCTTGGTCACAAACACAGCCCGGTTACCCAGTAGCTCAGGCTGTTGTCACTGTGACAGACGGTCGGTCCCTGCAGACCACACAGACTCTCAAGAATATGTGGGGGCTGAGTGACATCAGAGGGGCAGAAGCCTGTTCTGCCCGGGCCCCAGGGGCCTCAGATTTGGAAAACCACATACTCCAGAGGAGTAGCTCCCCCAGAAGCGATCGAACTGGGGTCAGAGGTGGGGGGGCCCGTCACAAACCGGGTTATCCACTGGGCTGCCCTGAGCTGTCCCTCCCTGTGCGGCATCAAGGCAGGGAGCGGGGCAAGCACCGTCCCTCTTCTCGTCATGTCTAATGTCTTAAAGACATTGTTCAGATGTATTTTTAGTTTTTTCATTGTTTCAGATGGGGGGTAAATCTCTCTTTCCCCACTGGCTCCCCAGAAGTAGAAGTCTCAAAGGGCTCCTTTTTATTTTTTATTTTATTTTTTAAAGATTTTATTTATTTATCTGACAGAGAGAGACACAGCGAGAGAGGGAACACAAGCAGGGGGAGTGGGAGAGGGAGAAGCAGGCTTCCCGCCGAGCAGGGAGCCCGATGCGGGGCTCGATCCCAGGACCCTGGGATCATGACCTGAGCCGAAGGCAGACACTTAACGCCTGAGCCACCCAGGCGCCCCTCCTTTTTATTTTTTTAAGAGAGGGAGAGGGAGGGGGGCAGAGGGGTTTCTCAGGTTCTGCTTCTAGGGATCCCAACCCAAGACATTCCCCAAACAGGTGTCTGAGGGCAGAGGGAGAGGAACAGAGAGAATCTTAAGCAGGCTCCGTGCCCAGCACGACGCCCGATGTGGGGCTTAATCCCACGACCCTGAGATCATGACCTGAGCCAAAATCAAGAGTGGGACGCTCAACTAACTGGGATATCCAGGCGCCCCTCAAAGGGCTCCTTTAATCAAATATTATGCTCACTATGGATCTACTGTCATTAAAATGCCAATGTTTAAAGAATTAGAATAAATAAAGCACATCAATCACTGAAAACTGTACTAAATATCATTTGTTTTGGGTGATCAAGAAGGCGATTTGGGTCTTATTGTATTTTGTGGTCTCCAAATTGAACAGCTGCCTTAATATTTCTCTGCTTCAGTTCTGCCTGCATCCCACCATGAGCCCCACGAGTCAGGTGGCACCTCTAGGGCTCCCCTTTGACTTCAGAGCTCAATTCAAACTCCTCATCTGGTGGGAAAGGCCAGGCCTGGGTCACAGGAGGTGTTCAAAACCCACCCACTGAGTGGCGGGTGCTATGACCTGGGCCAGTTAGCCATTCAACAGTGCCCCACCTCAGTGACATAAGGAGCTCCATCATTCCCTTCCTGTACCCCATGGAACAGCCCGTCCTTCCCTGTGGCTGTCACTGCTGAGGGTCCTTGACTTTCTTTCTTAAAATTCATCAGAATGACTATAACAAAGCCTGCTACCTGCCTCCAAATAGTGATTCTTTCTTTTCCCTTAGTAAAAGAGCACTAATTAAGTTTTAAAGCTGGATACATGGCTAACTAACTAAAACACCACATTCCCTAGCATTTATTACAGCTAGGGGTAGCCACGTGATCAAACCCTAGACAAAGAAATTAAAGTGAAAGAATGGGAGTAACACCAGGCATCTCTTTTATCTATCTATCTATTATCTATCATCTATCTATCTATCTATCTATCTATCTGTCTATCTATCATCTATCTATTTATTGGGGGGGTGGAGGAGCAGAGCCCAGCATGGAGCCTGATGTAGGGCTCAATCTTACAGCTCTGAGATCATGACCTATGCCGAAATCAAGAGTCAGATGCTTAACTGAGTCACCCAGGTGCCCCTGGGACATGGCTTTTAAAGTAACTTCTTCCTCTTCTCTTTCCTCCTTTCTGACACCTGGAAGGCAGATGTAATGGCTGGACGCCAGCAGTCATGTTGGACTATGAGATGACCTTGGAAAAGAAAGCCATATGCGGCAGAGCAACAAGATAGAAGGAGCCTGGGTCAGGGCCCCTGGGTGGTGCAGTTGGTTAAGCATCTGACTCTTGGTTTTGGTTCAGGTCATGATCTCAGGGTTGTGAGATCGAGCCCCACCTTGGGCTCTGCGCTCAGTGAAGAGTCTGCTTGAGACTCTCTCTCCCTCTGCCCTTCTCCCTAAAATAAATAAATAAATCTAAAAAAAGAAAAAAGAAAAGGAATCTGGGTCTGTGAGATCATGGGCCCCCATAGCACTCAGGACTGCCCGTGTGTGTTCTTCTATACTGGTTAAGTCACTATTTCGGGACTGGGTTACTTGCAGATGAACCCAATCTAATTGATGTAGTGATACAGCCCATCTCACGTTCCTCTCACAGCACTTATGCCCCATTCCTGCAATGCCTAACAGTGTAAAGAAGAGAAGCCAGAAGCAGAGTTGAAAAAGTTGCCTCGGGCTGTGGACAATCCAGACGGATGGAGCCAGCGCCTTGTGCTAGGTTGTCGACAGCCTGAAGAGCCCCCACCTGCCAGAGGAAAACCAGGGAATGCTTCCAAGAGTCTTCCTGAGTTCCACTCTTCAAAGAAGAAATGAGCCAGAGGCTGTGGTGCTGGACTGTCAAATTGACAAGTGTGGGAATCACTTATTGTTCCCGAGTCAACATCTCATCTGGTGACCTTCTCTTTTTCTTCTGCTGAGTATGTTCTGCAGGCAGTCTTGAAATAGTCAGTTGTCCCTGCGAGCATCAGCCAACCCTTTAGCCCTGAGAGAGGGGCAAACAATGAGGGGCTGATCCCTGAACAGTTACTCTGCGGGGAGGTTGGGAAGGAATTTTGGAATCAAAGAAAAAGTCCTTTAAACTCTGGAGTTGGGGTCCTTGAACAGCACCCCTTATGCACCAGACCTGAGTCAGTTTAGGCATTTTTGGTGCTTTGGGTGAAGACTATAGACTATGGACTTGTGTTCAAATCCCACACAACCACCTGACAGCTGTGAGATCCAAGCAAGTTACTTTACCTTTGTCTGCCTCAGTTTCCTCATCTGTAAAATGGGAATGATGATAGTACTTGCTTTCTGGGTTGTTGTGTAGACGAAATGAAATAACTCCTTGTAAAAGCATTTAGTGCAGGATCTTGCCATTTGCAACGACGTGGATGGAACTGGAGGGTATTATGCTGAGCGAAATAAGTCAAACAGAGAAAGACATGTATCATATGACCTCACTGATACGAGGAATTCTTAATCTCAGGAAACAAACTGAGGGTTGCTGGAGTGGGGGGTGGGGTAGGAGGGATGGGGTGACTGGGTGATGGACACTGGGGAGGGTATGTGTTCTGGTAAGCGCTGTGAATTGTGCAAGACTGTTGAATCTCAGATCCGTACCTCTGAGACAAATAATGCAATATATGTTAAGAAAGAAAAAAAGAAGAAGAATGTAGCAGGAGGGGAAGAATGAAGGGGGGGAAATCGGAGGGGGAGAAGAACCATGAGAGACGATGGACTCTGAAAAACAAACTGAGGGTTCTAGAGGGGAGGGGGGTGGGAGGATGGGTTAGCCTGGTGATGGGTATTGAGGAGGGCACGTTCTGCAAAAAAAAAAAAAAAAAGCATTTAGTGCGGCACAGAGAAAGAGTTCCCAAACTTCCACTTACTATTCACAGTTTCCGGAGACCTCATTTGAGGATAGTCAAACCCTCCAGAAGCCAAGTGACAACTGAGTTTTCCTGAACGTAGGGAAATGACAGACTAGGCATAGCGTGGCCTCTATCTCGAAACCTTGGTCTGGCTGGGTCTCAGCATGCCTGCCACAAGGTCAAATTTCAATAGAAAGTTTTCGAATGAGGAGCTTCACAAGAAGGGAGAGGATCTCAGGGCTCCCTGAGTGTGTCACCTGCTTGGGGACCATCCAGGGCAGTCCCATCAGGTCCTTTATCCCCATTTGTGATGGTCCCAAGAAGCCCAAGGTTCGTGGGGCATCTCTCATCCCGACCCACTTCCCAGCCTCCACCCCTGCCACACACAGCCTTCCATCTGGCGCTTGGGAACCTGTAGTGCACCTGAAAAATCCTTTGTATGCTCAGCCTCCCCTTAAATGTCCCCCACCCTCTGTCCCAGCAAAACCCCATCTCCCCTGCAATCTGTGCAGCCTGGGAAGTAAGGGCTGGTTCCTCTCCTACACCCCTATTTCCCAGATGGGACGGAGATAAGGGTCCTCCTTGTTGCTTCTAGATCATAGTCCTCTCTCCTCTCTAAAAACCTTGCCTCCAACACTTCTTTAGCCCCTTGGGGTCTTTGTACAGTTTTTTGCTGCCCCCTCACCTGCATCCCCCCTTATAGACCTCGGGGTGCCTCTAAACCACCCATGGGCCCAGTCAGCTCCCACACTGCACTGTCCCCCTCTGGCAGATGTGTTTGGCAAAACCCCAACCATTGTTAAAACAATATTCCAGCTTAGCACAGTGGAGAGAACTCCAAAACCACACAATCAAGGTCATGGGGAGAGGGCCAGACACCCCTGGTCCTTGAGCTCTCCCCTTCAACACCAATGGCAAGCTGACGTTCACCAGATCTCCAGCCCTCCCCATCATGCTCCCTGCTTCCTAACTCACCGAGCAAACAGGAGACCGGCCCATCTCAGAGATGCTTCACGTGCTCCCCCCACCACTGGGCATCTGTCCCCCGTTTCAGGGACAAGCCACCCAGGCTCCAGCCAAGACCACCTGGGACTTTGTTCACATAGTTCTGTCCCCTGCAAGGACACAGCCCTGGTGCTTCCAGCTTCCTCTCCCACAGCATCGTCCCATTCATAAGTAAACATGCGATAATAGTCCCTAACTTCAAACAAATCCTCTCGCTCCATGTAATGAAATTGACTGCCAGAAGGTCTCTTCTGTGTTTTGCTCCCTCAACTGAAATTTAAAATTTGCAAATTTACAAATCATATTAAAGAATTCGCCAACCTATTATTTTGTTCTGATTATTCCTCTGCATTCAACAGCCTGTAAAAACTACCATATCCAAGGATATCCATGGCTTTTAGGAATGGTGGCTATTTCAACCTTAGGAAATATTAATGGGACATAGTGCCTTTAAAGATCAAAGGGGAAAAAGCTTGTTATTTCCACAAATACTACAAGGAAATTTGATAAATCGATACCCATTCTTGATAAAAGAAACAGAAACAGCTCTTGGTAATTCAGGAAATGAAGGATACTTTCTCAGCATGATAAAGAATAAAGAACAGCTAATGTCATACTTAACACTGAGATCTGTGAGCAACACTTGCCAAATGTGTCCTCAGAAAAATGGATCTGGTGTTTTATATAAAAAATGGTATCATGATATATGAATTAGGGCAATGTAACAAACACCAACATTTCAGGGGCTTATTACAGTAGGAAGGTATTTCTGCCTCGTGTAACAGTCTTAAATGGATGTTTCTGGTTGGTGGACAGTATTGCTCCGTATGGTGATTCAGGGACTCAGCTTCCTTCCATCATGTGGGCTCAGAGTTCCCCAGGACCTTGCAATTGGCTTCCACCTGGCGGACAGGGAAAGAGAGAGTGGAGGCATACGCCTTTTACTCAATTACTCTAAATGTGGCACACCTCACCTCTGTTCACATTCTGTAGGCCTGAGCTAGACTTCGGACTTCACTTGTCTGCAGGATGCGTGTGAGACCAGGAGGGGAGTGGGCAGCAACCCCAGAGAGGGGGGTGGGCAGTCTTGTTTGTAGTGGCATGAGTGCAAAGTGGGACCACCCCGGGATGGAGGACCCCCTGCAGCAATCTGTCACATTTAACAAGATTGCATATCCTTTGACCTCATAACCTCACTTCTAGCAATTTTTACTATGGTTATATTCACAAATGTGTAGATTTACATTTTAAGGATGTATCTCATATATTGACTTCCCATGGCTACGGATTCAAATGACCACAAACCTGCTGACTTCGACAAGAAGAATTTATTCTCTCACAGTTCTGGAGGCCAGAAGTCCAAAATTAGCATTGCTGGGGCTGCATCAGGGGGTTGGCAGGGCTGTACTCCCTCTGAAGGCTCTAGGGAGAATCCTTCTGTGCCTCTTGTGGCCTCTGGGGTCTGCTGGCATTCCAGCCCTTGCCGCCATCTCCACATCCCCTTCTCCATGCGTGTACGTTCTCTTCTGTGTGCATCCGACCTCCCTCTGCCCTTCTAAGTACATTTGTGATCACACCCAGAAAACCCAGGACCCTCTCCCCATCTCAAGAGGCCTAATCTAATCACACCTGCAAGAACTTTCCCCCATATTAAGTAACATTCTCTCATTCCAGGGACCAGGATATCTTTGACATCTTTGGATGGCCACCACTCAGTCTGCAATACCAGGCAGCACTGTGATGGTGAGACGTTGGCCACATCTTGAATGTCCATCAGAAAAGGTTGGATGAAGAAACTACTATCCATCCATACAGTGGAATACCCTGCAACCATTAAGAGGAGAAAGGCCACAGTCTATGTCCTGACTGAGAGAAAAATTCAGGTATGAAACTGTGTGTCTGTACTCTATTGCTTATTTCAAAAGAAAGAAATATGCGTATGCTTATGTACTCAAAGAGCGTTTGCAGAAAGATCTCAAGAAACTGGTAAGAGTGGCCACAGGTGGTTCAAACTATAGGGAGGCAGAAGGAAGGGGGGGGGGGTGGAGTCCTGCTTTCCCTGCAGGCTCTCTTGTACCTTTTGAAGTCACCTCTTCCGATAAATACAGAAGCCAGCGTAGTACATGTTCAGAGCATGATTCACAATGTAGCCAAAAGGTGGCAGGCAACAGAAATGCCCATGGACAGATGACTGGGTAAACAAAATGTAGTCTATGCAGACAATGGAATGTTGCTCAGCCTTAGAAGGGGGCGGGGAAACTCAGACACTTGCTACAACACAGACGGACCCCGAGGACATCATGCTCAGTGAAATAAGCCAGTCACAGAAGGACAAACACTGTACGATTCCATTCATATGAGGTATTTAGAGTAGTCGAAATCAGAGACAGAAAAGTAAAATGGTGGTTGCCCGGGATGGAGGAAGGGGGACTGTTTAATAGGGACGGAGTGTCAGTTTTGCAAGATGAAAAGAGTCCTGGAGATAGATGGTGGTGATGTCTGCACAACAATGGGAATATACTTTACACCACCGAACTATACATTTTAAATGGTTAAAATGAGGGGCACCTGGGTGGCTCAGTTGGTTAAGCGTCTGCCTTCGGCCTGGGTCATGATCCCAGAGTCCTGGGATCGAGCCCTGCATCAGGCTCCTTGCTCAGCGGGGAGTCTGCTTCTCCCTCTCCCTTTGCCCCTCTTCCCCACTTGTGTTTGCTCTCTCTCTCTCTTGCAAATAAATAAATAAAATCTTTAAAAATAAAAATAAATGGTTAAAATGGCAAATTTTATGTCATGCATGTTTTACCATGATAAAAAAGGAAAAAGTTTAAAAATCAGTTGTAGAAGTATGATAAATAACATGGGAAGACAGTTGCAGTATTTAGTTGCCCAAAGAAAGTAGCTTACCAAAAATATGTAAATATGACCTCATTTACATAATAAATAAATAAATGGCATATTAAGAAATCCTTTCTTGACTTCCCATCCTTCTCTAGCTATTGCCTCTCTTCTGTGCCATCCTTATAGCAAGCCCCCCCACCCCACAAAAGAGTTGTCCATATCTGCTGTCCCTCCTGTTTTCTCTCGAACCTGCTCTGGTGGGGCTCTTGTCCACGGTGTAGGAGAGAAGCCCCGCGTTTGGTCAGTCGACTGCACAAGCTCTCCTGCCTCGCTTGGCTCGGCCATCCCACCTGGAAACATTGGGAAGCTCAGGGCTGGTCCCCCAGAAGCTCAGGGCTGGTCCCCCAGCTCTCCTCTCCCCCCGCACTCACTCCCCAGCACGGTTCCTGCTGCTCTGGGCAGGGTAACCTCTGTGCGAGAGAGGACACGGTGCTCTGGTTGAGCATCAACAGGGCTGGAATTTGAAGGTGCTGATAGATCCTCCCCACCTCCACCCCCACCCCATGAAGGCAACTTGTGAGATCCACCTGTCAGGATCAGGGTGGGCTCAAAGGGCAACCGTGCCTGCGCAGGAGAGTTTCAGCAGACCCCTGTGAGTGGGAAGAGCCCCGCGGAATAAGACGGGAGCCTCACCAGGGTGAGGCCGATGGCCTGGACCCTCTTGGAACCCCAGTTTGGCTGACCAGACCCCGAGGAGCCCGCTGGCTCTATAACCACTACGCTCTTTTTTTTCCCCTAGAGTCACATTCCTGGGAGCACTGAATATGTCAACCTGACGTTTGGTAGTTCAGCCATCCAAGAGCAGAAAAGGGCATTATTTGAGACTCAAAAGGTGTATTTTATATTCACACACTTGACTTTCAAGACCCTGAATGAATTTTGCTGAAATAAATATTCACCTTTGGATTTCGTCCAAGTATGTGAAGTTTTAGTCCCCCAAAGCCTTTTCTCTTTCTTTCTTTTAAAAAGAATATTAAAAGTGACTGAAAAGAGGGATTTAGAAATGAATGGCTATTTTTCAACATGTCTTATAAAAAGAAAAGGGGCAAATGCTATAATATTTCTCAGGGACACGGATTTAGGGAAAGCGAGATTTAGAACCCAGTGGGTGTTTATTGCGATGTGAGATTTCTATCCTTGCCGGCCTCAGGATTCAACCTTGCACGGTCAGAAGGGGGGCAAATGCAGGTGACCACCCATCCCAGTTGTCAGGCCTGCACCCCGGTTTTAGCACCGAGAGTCCTGCATTGCAGAAAACCCCTCAGTCCCCAGCAAGGACCCAGGGTGGTTGGTCACCCTAGTTGAGATTACTTGGGATAAGAGAAGTGCTCATACAACCCCACTCCACCCGGTCCAGAAGACCCAAAGTCCCTGTCGATTCGATGTCATCATGCCCCTGCATCAAGAGGCAACATCTACACCAAGAACTGTGTGCAATGCCAAGCGCAAGGATTTTAGAAGGCTTGAGAAATAATGCCTTATGTCCCAGCCTGGTTCTAGCTAACTGAGAATCACCTGTCACCTTCAGGACTGATAGATCAGAGAGTGGGGACCAAGGAGAGCTGTGTGACAAGGAAGGCTTAGACGAGCCCCAGAATTAGACAGAGGGGGCTGTGGACCACCACAGGCCTCACGCTAGACAATGGTAGGCTGCTGGAAGGCAGGGACTCTGCCTTTGTCGTGTCAATATTCCTAGTGCTGACCTGCTTCCTGACACAATGAGCCCCTAATCAGTGACTCTTGTACTGGACAGAACTGTCATGGCAAAGGCACGAAGAAGAGTGTGCGTGTGCCTGCATGGGGGAGAAAGAGAACGCGATGTCAGGACGCAAAGCTGGGGCTCAGCATAACTAGCCTCCACAGTCCCCCCAATCTTCCACAGTGCAGAGCTTGGGGCAGGTAAATGCTGACTGCCACCAGCAGTCACCCTGTAGCGTGTCCTCATCCCCCTCTCCCCCAGGCCTTTCTCCATGTATAAGTAAGTCCAGGCTGGTGTCTCCTGGACAGTTACTTTGGAGACTGTCCAGCCCCCACCTTCCCCTGCCACTTGTGCCGGCCCCAGGGACCTGTGGATCAGCAGGGGTCCCAAGAGCTCACAGACACAAGCTGGTGTGGCTGGGTGTCACTGCATACCACCCTTCACCGACCCTGCTGCCCTGGTCTAGTTCAGAGCTGAATTCTGAGGCCACTCTGTGGACCTCACTTCCTCCGGGCAGCTCTGCAGCTACCAGAGCTGGAGATGCTCCAGAAGCATCTTCCCAAAAGTCCACAGGAGCCAGATGGCCACATGACAAGCCCCACGAGGTGGCGGTTATGTTCACTGAGCCTGTCTTTTCCACTGCTGGACTCCCTCCGGCCAGCTGTGAGCCGACACCAGCTGGTGAGAGCTAACTGTTAAACATTCAGCAATGTTGCACGCTGGTTGTTAAACACAGCCACTATTAAAGATTAAAGTATGTCAGCTAACTATTAAATAGATTCGGTTAGACACGAAGGTGGTAACTTCTCAAAACGTATCACTTCCTAATCTATTTTATAATTATCCACACTCTTGAGCTTATTTGCACCTGCCATGCCTGGGAGGGGAAAGCACGATAGTGGGGTGCTATGGGGCATCTCTTCCATACTCTGCCAGTGATGTCACGTTGGCAGCTTGCGTAGGCCATAGAGGGAGTATTTACATCACGGAAATCTACAAAAGCTACAAATCAGGACTTTCCCCCCCGATTACAGGTTGTACATATTACCAGCTCCCCACTGCCCCCAGCCCAGCATGGGGTCTGGCACAGAACGGGGCTCAGCTGCTCACCCTTTGTGAGTAAACTTCCTGGAGTTATCCCAACTTGCACGTGCCGCCTGCTTCCTGCTGGGATGCCGCGGACTAGTCGATGCCTCGTCTACGTCCGTTCCCCTTGAGCTGCTGTGGAATCAATCCGTATTAGCCTCCTATGGCCGCTATAACAAAGTAACACAAACTGGATGGCTTAAAACAACAGAAATTCATTCTCTCACTGTTCTAGGAGCCAGAAATCTGAAATCGAAGTGCTGACAGGGCCAAATCCCTCCAAAGGCTGATGGAGAGAATCCTTCCTTGCTTCTTGGCTCCTGGCAATCCTTGGCATGGAGTGCAGCACTCCAATGTCTGCTTCTGCCTTCACATGGCCCTCCTCCCCCTGTGTACTTCTCTACGGCTTCTCCTCTTCTTAGAAGGACCCCAGTCATTGGTGTCCCACCTTAGAACCCACCCGAATCCAGTATGACCTTATCTTAACTAATTTTATCCACAAAGACCCTGTTTCCAAATAAGATCATATTCTGAGGTTCCAGGTGGACATGAGTGGGAGGAAGGCACACTGTTTATTTTTATTTTTTTTAAGATTTTATTTTTATTTATTTGACAGAGAGAGAGAGAGCCAGAGAGCACAAGGTGGGGGGGGGGGGGGAAGGAATGGCAAAGGAAGATGGAGAGGGAGAAGCAAACTCCCCACTGAGCAGGGAGCCCAATATGGGGCTTGATCCCAGGACCCTGGGATCATGACCTGAGCCGAAGGCAGACGCTTAACCGACTGAGCCACCCAGGCGTTTAACTCATCACCAGATCCCTACAGTAGAAACCACAGACAGTGCTGCCCCTCTCATGTGGAGAAGAAAAGTCTCGAAGACTGCTTGATGCCAGTCATGACCAACGAACAGAAGAGCCCCTCACCGCAAATGTTTCTACTTTTTTTGTGGTTACTTTCTGGACAAGAGCTAATATGCTCTCTCATCGCTTCTCGGCCTTTTGGCTAAAATCAAGTGAAGAGCAAATATGCTCTTATATTCACATCATCAACCTTGGGGTCTCTCCTATTCCCCCACCTGCACCCATGTACACTCTCTCTTCCAGAAACTGCACCATTGTCTAAGCAGATTCGCACCTCTAGGGATGGTCTGTTCCTGCGACCCCCCAGAAGCTAGAGTTCCCCCTTATTCTAACGACTACAGCCCTGGCCCCGTGCCCACACACGTGCCAGACCAATCTTGTGGCCCGCCCCAAGAGAAGTTTCGCAAACACTGTTGACACAGAAAGACGCACGTTAACTTCTCCCAACCTGCTGTGATGATGATATCTCGTATTTGTGGAGCATGGCCATGGTCAGCGCTCAAAAGACACCATTTCTATGATCTCCTTTGATCCCTATCTCAGTCCTGGAGAAAGCCAGAAAGAGGCACACTCTCATATCCACAAGCTTTTGCTTGGACTTTCAGGGGGTTTGTGGACCTCTGGAAGAGCATAATGGGTCTCCAAAGAGTTCACAAACCCCAGGATAAGAAGTCCAGGAAAGGAACACATTTCATTAGGCTGGTGGCACGAACACCCGGCTGGAGGCACAGATGCTCGGGATGGGACAAGAGATGAGACCGGGAGGTCGGGGCACCACACAGGGGAGCCTGTCGGGCAGCAGGAACCAGTGGGACAGGGAGAGAAGACAAGGCTAAGGCTAGGGTAAGACAAGAGAGGCACGTAGGGTGCAGAATTTAAGGAAGTGTTCACTCCCGCTCAGGGGAGCCCCCATCCTGGCCTTGAAGGAGGAGCCCAGCACAACCCCAGCTGTGGGAAGTGGGCACTGGCTGGGATGAGTCCCCAGGCACTGGGACAGTGGGGCCCCAACAGGAAGCAGATGGCAATGCACTTTGGGACCCTTCAGGAGGGCTTCCTTACAGAGGAGTGAACAGCAGGGAGGGGACCTCGGGGCATAGGGCGGTGCCTGGGCTTTACCAATGGGAGCTGGTACCAGGCCTGACCGATGAACATGACTGATGGGCCCAGAAGGACAGTGAGGCTCAGAGGCAGGCTGCCTTGAGAGGGGCAGGGACCTGTGGTTGGGGACCATGGCCAGTCAAGGTGACCTGGTGGGGAAGATGCGGGGAGAATCTTCCTCTCCCCCTTCTCCTTCTGATGCCAATGGGAAGTTGAAGGGCAGAGGCAATGACTTGATGACTCCCTGGGCACAGCCAGTGTGGAGGAGCCTGGAGAACAGGGAGCAGTGGGTTGGGGCAAAGGGAGGGAATTCTGCACAGGGCAAACGCAAACCAGCTGCAGGAGTTGGGTTCTGAGAGATGAGCAGGTGGATGAAGGGGCCCAGGAAGCCCGGGTAGGGCCAGCCCTAGGCCCTCAACCCCCTGCCCATCAGAACCCTCAGGGAAGCTTGTGTTAAGAATGCAGATTCCTGGGCCCTGCACCCCAATTTAGACTCAGTGACCCTTGGGTAGGTGTTGGAATCTATCCTTCCAGACCTCTTGAACCAGTGTTGTGGAGCCCTGGGCAGGGGCTGCAGATAGCCTCAGCCGAGGCCAGGCCTGGTCCCTGGGTGTTAGGGGTCCTTGGCCTGGGAAAGGCAAAGGGGCTTTCTTACCTCCAGAAACCCCAGACCCTCCCACAAGCCTGTCCTAAAGTTCCCACTCTAACTCCTTTCCATTCCTCTCTGTCACCCTCTAGGGGTTGTGCACGTGAGCTGACCCAGCGTGCGTGGCCTTGGGGCCTGCACTCAGGACGGGTGAGAAGCTGGGGTGAGCTGTGGATGGGGAGGGCCACACCAAGGAGCCACTTCCGAGCAGCTGTGAGCAGGAGTGTTTGGGGGCCACGAGGACCCTGTCTGTCTCCGCCCCCAGGCTGGCTTCTGCTCCACACTGCCTGGGGCTGGCCACACTAGCGCACGACAGCCTTCCGCAGTACCATCCCCTGGCTCTGCTGCGGCCTTCCCAGCCCATGAGGGACCAGAGGCCACTCTTTTGCTTCTGAATGTGTCTTTGCAGGGGACCTTACAGGGGCTGAGGCCCAAGATGGGCCAAGAGGGTCCAGGACCAGCCTCCCTGGGCCCTGGGCCAGCTCACCTTTGGGAGGAGGGCACGGGTTTGAGGTCTCAATTCAGGGCTGGACACAGAAGTGCCAGGCTGCCATTGAGCTCTTGGGAGCTGAGCATGCACCAGAGGCAGATGACTGACTCCCAACACTTTCTAATTTAACCTGGTGAGAAACAGAATAGCCAAGTGCTGCAAGCGAGGGTAACAGCTCTGTTCCCCCCCACCACCACTCCCATGACATCCTGAGGCCCCAGCTTGAAAGGAGCCCAGGCTGAGTAGACCAGGTCTGAACCTCACTCCCCAGGCAACCTTCCCTGGTTGCAGGTGAAGCTCCAGATCTTATCCTACTGCTGGCCCCATCCCCGCCCTGCCGCGTGTATGGTCTTACATGAGGATCCGGAGTGATTAATTAGTGCTGTCATGCTGGGCTGGTAGAAGGGCGGGCTGTCCCCAGGGGCACCTTCAGCGGGAGTGTAGACTCTCTGCAACATGACGCCTGCCTTCTTCAGGAGGGAATTTGCCTCCCAGACCAGAACCCCAGGACTCTGACTCTGACGCCCTCAAGGCAGGCACCACACTTTGTTCACCACTGTGTTTCCAGGGCTTTCCACAGCGCCCTGCACAAAGTGCAGGAGATTTGTAGAATGAATGAACACTGAAGGAACTGAAAGAAGGATGGGTGGACACAGCCTCAGACAAAGGAAGAAGGAAAGAGAAAGAGGCCACCCCTGTCCTGGGTCTGGGAGAGCAGGGGCTCCAGTACCTTTGGTGGAATGTGAGGTTGTCGCACAATCTGAGAATGGCAGGTGCTTCCTGATCCCAAGCTGGTCATGACAAAATCTTTTGTCAATTTAAATTGACAGGGAGGTAAGCTTTGATCCCAGAGCCTAGAGGTGAAAGGTAGTCATGGAGGGGATATAGAGGTAGGGTGCAGGGGTAGGATTTTTCCAAACCAGTCAGGGGTGCCCAACTTCTTCACCACCAAGACCCTTTTTATTAATTTCCCCTCTTGTCCACAAACCCCATGTTTTCAAAGTGTTAGTTTGTCAAACAATGTTAAGAATAATCTATTTGCGTATTTTTTTATTAACTAAAGCCATCTGTAACTCTTTGATTGCCTTTCTTACCAGTATGAGATCATTAAGTTGAGATAATTCTAGCCCAAAGCAAAGTAACTTGATATTTTCATTAACCGTTGTAGCCAGATGGTGGGTCCATGTATGATTTTCACTTGACTGTCTAGAAATAACTCCACGTCATCCATGGACAGCAACCCCCCTACAAAAAAGCAGCAATATTCCTGGTCTTTTCTGTCTCTCTCCTTGCTAGGCTCCTAAGAACTCACTATGTGAGAAACATAGAATGTAAATACAGACACATGCTTCTGGAATCTAGTGCTATGGGGTGAGCAGAGGAGGAGAGAGAGAGAAGAGAAAGTTCATACTTGTAAATGTTGCATGTGATGGGCTGAAAAAAAATTTCATGGGCTGGTGATTTCTAAATTTCTTTGCAAAAGAGAGTGGAGACATTTTCATTTTCTTTCCTCCTCCCCTCTAGTAGCAGCCATTAAGCTGACTGGACATTGTGAGTCGCTGAGTTCTACTTGAGTCTTGACTTTGATCAGTAGAGAGCAGCGAAGAACTACTAAGTCTTTGAACTCATCACAGTGGGGTTAGGGCCCTCCAAATGTTGGGCAAAGAAGTAAATAGAAACATAAAAGAGGGAGATGGGAATGAAGCTATATTTGGAATAAGGAAGTGACATCAGATTGTAACTTGAATCCACAGGAAGAAATAAAGACAATCAAAAATGGTAATTAAGAAGGTTAATATTTTTTAAAAATTAGTAAATGCATTTGTGTTCTTTATTCTGTTAGCTTTTTAAAAAGACATAATAGTATATAAAGCAATGACTATATTTCTGTAGAGGTGGGTTTATAACACTCCACTTATAAAATATAGTTGGGTGTATACAGACATGATATGCGTAACAATGATAGCAACAGAAAGAGAGTAGGGGATGGAGTTAAGTTTCCATAACTTACTGGAATTAACTCAGTGTAAATCTGAAGTGGATTCTGGTAAGTTAAAATGTGTATCGTGAGAGCTAAGGAAATCACGGGGCGCCTGGGTGGCTCAGTCAGTTAAGTGTCCGACACTTGATCTCAGCTCAGGTCTTGATCTCAGGTCATGAGTGCCCATGGAACCAACTTAAAAAACAAAAACAAAAGTTAAATTCATTAAGGAAATGAAAAGTGTACAGTAGAAAATATCCACTTAAGACAAGAAGAGGTATGAAGGAGGAATAGAGAGACAAAGTAGTTATGAGCTACAGAGAAAATGGAGAGGAAAGCAGAATGGCAAATATCCAACCATATTAATAACATCAAACAGGAATAGATTAAACAATTTAACCAAAAGGCAGAGATTGACAGACTGGAAAAAAAAATCTCTGATCTAATTATATGCTGTCTCCAGGAGACACTTTTTATTCAAAGATACAAATAGGTTAAAAGTAAGAGATGAAAAAAGATATATCATGCAAACCGAAACCATCACAAATTAGGTAACTTAGATGAACAAAGATACAAACTACTAAAAGTGACTCAAAAAGAAATAGAAAATCTGAATAGACCTACGATGGGTAAAGACATTGAGTTAGTAATTTAAATATTCCACAAAAAGCCCAAGCCCAGCTGGGTTTGATGGTGAATAACATTGTATAATGCTGAACTCAGTGTCTGGTGCAGAGTAAGTACCCAATAAAGGTCATCCTATATTGCTATTATCTTTCTATCACATGTTTTTCAAACGATATGTTGCACTTGCCTCCATCTCTTGCTTGATTGTGGGCTTCCTGAGTGCAAGGAATCTGTCTTATTCTTTATATTCCAGGTGCCCAACTTGGCTAATGCTCCAAGAGAAGTAGAGAGAAAATAATGTTTATTTATTTGAAAGAGAACAAGAGAGAGAGAGCATGAGCAGGGCAGAGGGAGAGGGAGAAGCAGACTTCCTGCCAAGCAGGGAGCCCGATGCAGGGCTTGATCCCAGGACCCCGAGATCATGACTTGAACTGATGGCAGATGCTTAACCCACTGAGCCACCCAGGTGCCCCGACAATTTAAGAATATTAAAAATTGTTTTTTTAAAAGATTTTATTTATTTATTTATCAGAGAGAGGGAGAGAACCCAAGCAGTAAGGGCAGCAGGCAGAGGAAGAAGCGGGCTCCCCACTGAGCAAGGAGCCCAATGCAGGACTCGATCCCGAGACCCTGGGATCATGACCTGAGCTGAAGGCAGGTGCTTAAGTGAGCCACCCAGGTGTCCTGACAATTTAAGATTATTAAAAATTGTTTTGATGCTGGACAGGAAAGTGATGACCCACTTGTCCAGGACACAGCATTGCTTCCAGGGCCAGCATGGCTATCTCTCAGAGTCTGTCCTTGGTGCTGGTGTGCACGTCACTGGTCCCATGCCATGTGAAGGGGGTGGTGGTTGTTTGGGGGGATGGGTGGATGCACACGTAAGTGTGTGAGGCCCCTCACAGAGAGGAACAGCGGTGAGGTGTGAAGAGAAAGCTGGGCCAGGGGCCGGAGGCTGAGTTCCCCCCCACCCTGCCCCACACTGTCTGGCCACATATCTGCACCAAACACTGAAGAGTCTGAGGATTTTAAGTTTGAATCTGGTCGTCAAGGTTCTTATAAAGGTATATTTGTCAAGGTAGAAGAAGTTGTATATTTTATGTAACTTTTCTTTGGCTTGATTTTAATACTTGGTTGTATGGTATGTGATTTTTTCTCATAGTCCCTGCAAATGTTAGGGACAGACCTTATCGATTTCTACACATACATAGAAAAACAGTCTTATTTTGAGTCTTTTTCTTTTACATGAATGGAATCATGATATACGTATTTTTTGTTTGTAATTTTCCCTTTTGGCTTAATATGACTTCAAGAATTTTTCATGTCAGTACACAGAGATCTATCTACTTCAATTGAACACATAATACAATGCATCTTTATTACTTTTTTTCCCCCAGAACACCTGGAAGTCTTCCCAAGACATCTTCAATAAGAAAAGAAGCTTTGCTCATGTGTGAACTGAGTGATGTAGGCAAGACTGATGTAACAGGAACCTCCGTGGAGACAAGCCTGGCTCGTTCCCGTGACTCCCCTTCTGCTGACGGCATACACCTCACTCTCCCAGGGTCCAGAGGCTTTCCAGTCAGAGGTCAAGTTCTAAGGAAGGAAGTTCGGGAGCTCAGAGCTGGGAGGCAACTCACTGGGTCTGCACATTCTTCATAGATTAGTAACACATTCTCTTGTGAGTTCATTGTGAGCGAGTTGGGAGCGCTTTCCTTTTTCTCTTTTAGTGAGGTAATGTCACGGATTTTACACACTCTTCTAATTGCAGCTCCCTCCCTTCCTCAGAAACTAATCAAGCATTTTCCAGGTCAGATTGGTGTTTAGTCATCTGGACACGAGTCCCCCTTCCTCTTGCCTTAATCTTTCCCAGGCTGGATTCTGTCTTTGAAACAATAGGAAATGACAAGGCCTATTTTTCTTTTCTTGAAAGGACTCAATCCATGGACTCATGAGTTGGAACAGAGAAAGTACGGGGAATGAATATGTACCCCCAATAGGAAGTGACCAACTTTCCTCTCTTTGTTCTGCAGAGTCCTGTGGGCTGAGCTCACGATATCCCAGAGAGTCTGCTTAAAAGCAGGAAGGCGGCATGTTCACCTCAAGATAAATTCCCAATTGGATTTTCTGTTGGACCACTCTGAAATGCAATTAGGCTGTGAGCGGTCTTCAGGCAAAGATTGGGAACCTTTCGAAGAGGGGCTCTGCTAGAATAATTTGTCAGGCCCAGGATAATATTAATTACATCTTAAAGCACCCACGTGAATCAGTCACTAAACTGGCTTTCTTTTTTTTTTTTAATTTAATTTTATTATGTTATGTTAGTTACCATACAGTACATCATTAGTTTTTGATCCACAGTGATCCACAGTTCATTGTTTTCGTATAACACCCAGTGCTCCATGCTTTCTAAGTGTGTTGATTTTCATTTCTCCAAGAGAATTAAGCTGTCATTTGGTATTTTCCAAGATATTACGAGTGATATAGTGATCAGTAAAATCAGGAGCAATTACAATTCCAAGTCAGAAGGCCAAGGTTTGAGGCCAGGCCCTTCTGGCGGAGGGAAGGCTGAATAGGCAAGTCCCTTACCTGCTCTGGAAGGTAAAAGGATGCTGCCCAAAGAAGGTGATGCCATCCTTACCACCAGGTGTCAAACAAGTCCTGTGGTGCGGAGCACAGACCCACCCCCTGGTGTCCTGCACCATTAGCCTGTTTTCCCATAGCTCTGCCCCCCTCTGGCTGTTCCCCATTCCCAAACATGCCCTTCTGGCTCCCACCTCCTGGCCTATCACTGCTGCTCATCTCTGCACCTCCCCACCTTGATTCACCTTTCAAAATTCTACTCATTCCTTGAGGAGCAGGCTGAGAGCCTCCGTCATCCTCTCTTTGCTCCCATGCCACCTGCTTTGACCATTTACTGTCATTTTTACACCCTGTCTTGTGAAGCCAGGGCATCCAAAGGATAAAAGAAAGAGCTATCTCTGCTCCTGGGCTCAGTGGAGGTGTGAGATACTGAAGGAAGAGGACGAGGAGGGATGGGAGGGGGCATGGTTGTGGTAACCCAGCAGGGATGTCTGGGGAGTGGGGACAGGGCTCCCAGGTGTGAAAGGCCTGGCCTGACATTTCTCTGGCCTGTTCCTGGGGAATGCTGATAGGTCGCTGGATTGGGGGAGTGTGGCAGCTCTGTTAGGTAAGCCCCATTCTTCCCAAGGGACAAAGGAAGGGGAATTAGTAGCAGACATGGTGCTCAAAGGAAGTGCTGGTGGCAGCAGCTCTCACAGGATAAGTGGCCAGGGCAGGGGAGGTGGCCAGGGCTCCTGAGGCCATGGCTCTGTAGTGGGTGGGAGCTCACAAAGGTCGGGTTGGAGCTCCAGCTGTGGGCTCATGCATCAAGGCACACCAGGGCGACAGAGGCCTCAGGACTGGAGCCCAGGGACATAGGGGGCATCTCCCAGAAGGTGAGCAGAGGTCGGGTAGGTGGTCCCTGGGTCCCATATGTCTGCGCTTGGGATTTTGATCTGATGACACCCCTGGTCGGTGAGGCCCAGGGAAATACCCGCTCCATTCACTGAAGTGAGTTGGGCTCGTGTCTGTGTGTCTGAATGATCTGCTAGCTCAACATCACCAGACAGAACCATCCACGCTGTCCAAGACAGTAGCCATGGGCCACATGGCTCCTGAGCACTTGACAATGTGACTGGTGTGACTGAAAAGCTGACTTTTATATTTCATCAACTGATTCAAATTTAAATTTAGGTAACCACATGTGGCCAGTGGCTCCATCCTGGACAGCACTGCCTTGGAGGGTCCACATCTGCGATTCGATACTCGCTCATTCATTCCCCGGGGAGCCAGCATGGCACCCCCCCAGAGGAGGTGTCTGGTGATTTGAAATTCCTAAAAAGGATGTGGTGACCTCCGGTTATTAGCTGGCTTCCTGAATTCTCCCTTATGTGGTTGATGTTATCATGGCTCTTTCTTGCCTTATTTCCAACTATAGACCAGTATGGCTTCCAGTCGACAAGGCATTTAGTTGGAGTATTTATTTAGGATTTAATCTCCCGGACTACCGTCCAGTCTTGGGATGGAGTTTGGCCAACTCTGCACTGGTGGTAGGCTTACAATGAGCTTCTTAAAACCAAATGACCATAGTTCCAGGTTCATAACTACCCTGCCAGAACTGGGCATGGCCTTTTAAGTCCATGCGTGGGAGCCTCCACCGTGGACTTGGCCAAAGAATCCAAGGAAGGTCTGGCCTGAACACTTTCCTCCGAGTCCTGCAGACTGTTTTTCTTCCTCTACAAAGTCTTCTCGGTAGCAGGGCTGAAGGGGGCTGCCTGGTTCTCTCCCTCAGCAGCTTGTTCTTACTTTGCCCTTGAATTCTGTCAGATCCCCTAAGTGCTAAGTGACACGCCTTGGCCAAGCTGGATGCTGCCACTCAGGAGGAAGAATAATTGATGATAAAAACTTACCTTTTCTGTTGTTCTTCCTGGATGTGAAGCACGGTCACCCTCAACACCACTAGGAAGGAGGTATTGTTATTATGCCCATTTTTTGGATGAAGAAACTGAGGCACAGATAGGTCACCCCGAGAGCAAACTAGGACCAAGTCTGAGTAGAAGCTGGGAGGCAAGAGGGCAGGAGGGGCCCACTGAGTCTGGGACAGAGCCATGCCCACTATGGTTGGCCTCTGTGTTTCAGTGTCCGGGTGGGGGCAGGGAGTGGGGTGAAAGCTTCAGGGCAGTGGTGCTTTCCAGGAGTCCCCACTAGGAAGTGTGGGCTGCGGGTAGGGGGGACTGGCTCCAGCCCCGGGGAGAGAGTGGAAAGGAGCACTCACTCCGCTCCCCCACCTGCCAGGGAGGACTCAGCCTCAGGCCTTGGTTCCCCAGGTAACCTGGAGCTGGTCTCTGGAGACCCACAGAGAAGGCCAGGGGCAGAGTGAGAGGGAGCTCCCATGGGCACCTCCTTCCAAGACTTACCAGATACCAGGCTGGCTCTTTTCCTGGCACCACCTGATTGGGGGAAGGGTCCCTGATGGTCCTTTGGGTCTGGCTCCCACCGAGGCTGCGGGTGACATCATGCCCGCGGTGTGGGCCGATAGGAGCCGCACATGCCCCCAGGTCCACAGAGTGCCCCCCTGGACGGCGGGTCAGTTTCCTGAGATGGAGATTCTTGAATGAATGATTTGTTGAAGGAGTGCTCTCAGGAGAAATTCTTGTAAGAAATCACTCCGTTCAGAATGATTGTGTCCCCTTGCCCCAAATTCATACGAGGAAATCCTAACCCCCAGATATGGTAGAATTAGGAGATGAGGACTTTGAGTGGTGATTAGGCCGTGAGGATAGAGCTCTTGTAAATGGGATTCATGCCCTTATGAAGGAGGCTCCAGAGTGCTCCCCTGTGCCTTCCACCGGGTGTGAAGGCGCTGGCTGTGAGCCAGGAAGGGTGCCCTCACCCAACCACACTGGCACCCAGAGCCTGGACCTCCAGCCTCCAGCACTGTGAGAAAGACATTTCTGTTGTTTCTAAGCTGCCCATCTCTGGCATTTTGTTATAGCAGTCTGAGTGGACTAAGACAAAACTGTGAGGGCTGATTCTCTGCAGGAAGGGGCAGCTGTGGGCCGTCTGCAGCCACCCTGAAGCCACTGGGGTGGGTGCCACCTGGTGTAGGGATCTGGGTGGGGCACGGTGTCGTGCACTGCACATTTGTGGGCTCAGCCGTGGGACAGATTTCAGGGCTTCCCAGTGCTTGCTTGGGGCCAGGGTGTGTGCTGCTTCTCCCCAAAGTGGCCCCGAATGCTCAGCATCTACAAAATACCAGCAGCCCCACTAACAAGCTCCCTGAATCCAGAAGGGCCGAATTTTCCAACTGGCAGCTCATGTCTGGAGAGTCGGTGTTCGCAGCAAGTAACTGAGGTAGTGACATGTGCAAACCTCCCACAGAGGGCTGGCTTCTTGTCATGGGACTTCCGGGACCTCACAGCTTGAGAACAGAGGGATGTCTGTTGCCCAGAGATGCACAAAGCCGTGTGTGCCCCACACTCCCTGGGTGGACTTGCAATCTGGAGCTTCCTCCAGCCACCACGCTCCATCAGCAACCCTTCATCCAAATCTGGTTTGGTCCTCTTTCCCCCTGGGCTCGGTGCCCATCCAAACACATTCTCAGCAGGATCCTTCAGGCTCTGTCCCTGAGAAGAACGTGGCATTCTTCTGTGAGGCTCAGAAAATGCAAATAAATAGCTCACTACATTTGCACAGGCCAAAGACTGGGCCTTGCCTTGGTGGGCCTGTCCTCCAGTGCCTCCTCGGGGGTCCTGGGAGGAGTGTGCACGTGTGTGGGGGCTGGGAGTTGGGGAAGACTCAGATAAGGGAAAACCCACTGTGACATTCAACACAAGCTTTATGACTGAGGTCCATGTGGGCAAAGCTCTTTCTCCAACTGGTAAAGTGAAAACCATCAGTGGCCATGTTCTCTACTGCCCCAAGAAGACGGTCATCAGATGGACAGTATTTATGTTCAGGGAGCGAGAGAACATATGCTGCTTCAAAGCTGGATACGGAGACAATGGGGACAGGCTGCTCCAAGAGCTGGGACAATACCAAAGTGCTCCTTGCTGGGCTCAGGGAAATGAAAGCACAAGGGTTCTCTTTGATCAGAACAAAATCCTCATGAAAAAGTTAGACAATGAGGCCGTGTGTTCATTTCATTCTCCCCCATGACCTAGAAGAGATTTCTCTCTAATGACAGATTTAAGACATGTCATTCCCAGCCCCATCAACCGCTCCTAGGACCCTATATTACAGAGGACTCAGTTACCTGGAAATCCCGAGGAGTTTCAGCCTCTGTTCAAATCATCCCAGCCTGTGCATAGGATACCTCTCTTGACCAAAACCCTACCCTCCTACCTTCTTGGGGGTGGGTGTAAGGGAAGCTCATTTTGAAATCAGCAGAAGTAGGGGGTAAAAGAGGGGATGTCACTCTGACTCATCTTCCCCCTCCCTTCCCTCTGTTGAGTGGAAACCATAGGATTTCTCAACAAGTCTCTGGTCGTCAATTGGTGTGCAGTCTCACTGCTGTTAAAATACGGCACACAGATGTTTATAGTAGCATAGCCACAGTAGCCAAGAGTGGAAACAACCCAGATGTCCACCACCAGACGAATGAATGAACAGAATGTGGTCTCTTCATACAATGGAATATTATTCCGCCATTAAAGCATGGAGCCCTGATACACGCTACAACATAGGCAAACCTTGAAGACATGGTGCTAAGTGAAAGAAGCCAGTCACAAAAGACTACATATTATGTGCTTCCATTTAGATGAACTTTCCAGAATAGGTAAATCCAGACAAAAGGCAGATGGCTGGGGGGCTAGAGGGAGGGAAGGACAAGGAGTGACAGCTTAAGGTTTTATTTTCTGGTGCTGAAACTGTTTTGGAACTAGAGTTGGTGGTTGCACAACATCGTGAATGTGCCAAATGCCAGTGGTTGGTGCACTTTAAAATGGTTAATTTTACATTATGGGAATTTCAACTCTGCTGTAGACTAAATGTTTCCTCCCAAAACTCATATGTCAAATCCTAATGCCTAATGGGATGGTATTTAGAGGTGGGGCCTTCGGGAGAAGGAAGATAAGGCAGAGAGCTCGTTCATAGCGGACATATGAGATGGATATAACACCATCATTTTTATACTCTGAGTCCCACTGGGACTAAAAAGAAAAAAATATCTTATCCTACTCCACAGCTATAAGCCTCCTGTCCACCAGGGGAGCTGTCCAAAGGAACCCCTCACCAGATCTCCCATTAGGAATCTGTTTCCTTACCTTTTTTTTTTCTTCTCCCCTGCAATGGTTTGAAAGGTAACCACTGGATCAAAGGATTGCTGGGTTATCTAGTTGATCACTTTTACCACTAGAAGCTCTGCAGCTTTAAATTCTAAATCGGGAGTTGGAAAACTTTTTCTCTAAAGGGCAAGAGAGTAAATATTTTAGGCCTTGTGGACCATACTTTGTTTACAAAATCAGGCAAATGCCTGCTCCCTGTTTTTGTGAGCTAAGAAAGGTTTTTATATTTTAAAGTGATTGATAAAAAACAAAGAATAATATGTGACATGTGAAAATGAAATCAAATTCAAAATTCCAGTGTCTATAAATAAAGCTTTATTGAAACACAGCTACATTCATTTATGATGGACTAGCTATGGATGGCTACCTGTGACTACAATGCAGAGTTGAGTAGCCATGGCATGAACCACAATGCCTAAAATATTATCTTGCCCTTAAAGAAAAACTTTGCTGACCCCTGTTCTAAACAAGTAGTGTTAGTGATTAAAATCCACCGCCAGTGAACACATAGTGGATGGATTCAAGCTTGCCGTCCTGTATATCAGTTCAATTTTTTTATGTTTGTAGGGGACCTCCTGTTTAATCATCTGTAAAATGGGGATCATAGCACTATGTCACGAAGCGGTTGTGGGGATTAAATGACTTAATACATGAAAAGCAGCTAGAGAAGCTCGTGGCATTATAAGCACTCAGTAAATGTGCACTCTTATGTTATGAATTTAAATAAATACAGAAAACAAAGACTTCCCTCCTAATTTATTTTGAAATGTGCTGTAAACAGTTTGAAATGTCCCTTTAATAGCTTCTGGCTTCACCAGTATTGGATGACCTGACAAATACTCCTTCATAGAAGGTACAAGTGAAACAGAACTGGAGGGGCATTTTGGATCCTTCCCTCTTCAGAAAGTGTGATCGCACGAAGACGCATCTCTTTCTCAGTAGAACTGGCCCATATTTCTTGGGAGTGAAGTGTCCAAACCACTGTTCATCCATATTTCCTGGATGATTTGCTCCCTGCGCTCAATCCTTTCTGCCAGCTCTGCGGCCTCTATGGAACTGTAGACAGGATACGAAGTCCTACAAAACCCAGACAGTTCTCCCGGAAAATCAGAGTCAGAGGAGTCCTCCTCCCCCTCTTCATCCTCGCTGTCTTCCTCAGCCTTGGCACTTTCTGGCACCAGGTGCTCCCTCGTCAGCTGCAGCTCCCTGAAGTCCTTGGTGCAGGACACTCGGATGACCAAGGCGCACAATGTGAGTGCCAGACCAATGCAGACACTGGACACGAACAGCAGTGCGGCTCTCTCGGGGTGGGCTGTGGGCGAAAAGACAAGTCAGGAGCCGGGAAGAGCTGTCAATCTTCGCCAATCTAAAGTCCCCCAGAAACAGCTGTCTGCTCAAACCGGCAGCTAATGCAGAATGCCAGTCCTGGACAGCATCTTTGGGACCATCCTCACCTAACTGATCCTGTACTCTCATTGGGTAAGAAAAAAAAAAAAGGTTTTGAGCATATATAGTCAACACAGGTATGTACATGAGAGGACACATAGCAGGGGGACTCAGAAGCTAGACGTCCTGAGTGCCAACTCTGATCTGCTACTCATTGGCTGTGTGATTTTTGGCAAGTTACATAACCCCTCTGTGCTCCAGTTACCCCACCTGTAAAATGGGGCTAACAGCACCTTCCTGGTATACAGTTAATTCCTGTGACACTCATGGAACATTCGCTAACACATAGTAAATGCTCAATAAACTGTTAGCTATTAGGAGTAAATTATGAAAAATTAACATATATAAAGTATATATATATATATATATATATACATATGAATGTAAGTACTAATAACAGTAGATGTTAACAAAGCTTTATTTCTTTAGATTAAAAAATAAATATAAATAAAATTTCTGGTAGCTTTTCTGACATCCAAATGATTGTATGATAATGATAATATAAATAGAAACGATGCTAATTTGTACTACATATTCTGGTCTAAATCTTTTTTTTTTTAAGATTTTATTTATTTATTTATCAGAGAGAGAGAGAGGGCACAAGCAGGGGGAGGGGCAGGCAGAGGGAGAAGCAGTTTCCCTGCTGAGCAAGGAGCCCGCAAGCAGGGGGAGGGGCAGGCAGAGGGAGAAGCAGTCTCCCTGCTGAGCAAGGAGCCCGACGCGGGACTCGATCCCGGCACCCTGGGATCATGACCTGAGTCAAAGGCAGACGCTTCACCGAGTGAGCCACCCAGGCACCCCTGGTCTAAACCTTTCATAGGTTTAATCCTTACATTAACCCTGAACAGAAAGGACTATTACTCTCTCCATTTTTTAGTTATGTACCCTCTGAGGGGTTAGGACTCCCTCTTTGGGAAATAATGATCCAGCAAACTCCCTCAAAATATAAAACAGGAGTTGGCGGACTTTCTCTGTAAAGGGTCAGATAGTAAGAATCTTAGGCTTTGTGGGCCATACAGTATGTGTTGCAACTCTTCAACTCTGCCTTTTAGCACAAAAGCAGCCCCGGACATACAGGTGAGCTGTGTTCTAATAAAACTTGATTTACAAAACTGGCCCAAGAGCCACAGTTAGCGGACCCCTGATACAGAGGCTCAAACTGAGCCAGTAAGGGAAGCCACTGCCTGAGGACAGCTGGCCTCTTTCGGCTTAGCCAGAACTGGAACCTGACCCTAGTCTACGAAGCTCGCTAGGACCCAGCCCCTGCTACCCTCCCCAAGGTAAACTCCAAACACTCATTCATTCATCCCTCAATTTCTGTTTTCTGGCCACACCAGCCTCTCTCCATTCCTCATGGGGCCTCACACCCTGGCACTTTTGCACGTGCTGTTCCTTCTGCTGGAATGTTCTTTCTTTCTCCTTCATCTAGACCTCTATTCTCCCAGCCCCAGGTTGGGCCAGGTCCCCTGTCATTAGGTCTCATAGCATCTTGAATGTCACTAAACCGCTGAACACATTTTGTCCTTTCTCACCCTGTAGAATGCAAGCTCCACGAGGGCAGGGGCCCAATGGTCTGGTTCTTCACCAAACCCCCAGCACCCAATGCAGAGCAGGGATTACACAAACACCTGCTAAGTGCATGGGAGAAGGGGTTGTGGATCTAAAGCCCGAGGCTTGGTGCCCTGTGGGTGGGGATTCCACAATCTTAGTTTTCTTCCTCTCCCTCTGCTCCTGGGAGGTGAGGGTCTGGGTTCTATTGCATGGAGAGCTTCTCATGTATCAGATGCTAGGTGCCTCCTGGCCCAGGTGTGCCTCCTGCCAAGTGATGGCTCTCTAGGCCATGTCTACACCACTGAGATCCAGTGATCAAAGATGGAGGACATGGCAATTCATGGCGAAGCCCATTGGAGCAAGTCTTACTAGTCATCTGAACTGACTAGTTTGAGGTCACAGAATCACCAGGTGTTAGTTAGATGGAGGTGAGGGGCCCGAACCCTCCTGAGGCAGCTGTGTCACTTGTCCAAAGCCACTGTGTGGCTGGGACCCTGAGCTTGGGCGCAGGCTCTCTCCACAGCCCCCCGCTTTACATTGAGGGCACATCATCTGTCTTCCAGAATCAATTGGACCGCTTTAGGCTTTCCTGACTGCTCTCCTATTATGTACTCCGGAAAGATAAAGGCATTAGTCTCCATGCAGTTAAACAGAATCTGCACATGGGGCGCCTGGGTGGCTCAGTCAGTTAAGTGTCTGCCTTCGGCTCAGGTCATGATCTCAGGGTCCTGGGATCAAGTCTTGCATCGGGCTCTCTGTTCAGGGAGAGCTTGCTTCTCCCTCTTCCTCTGCTGCTCCCCCTGCTTGTGCTCTCTCTCTCTCTAACAAATAAATAAATAAAATCTTAAAAAAAAAAAAAAAAAAACAGAATCTGCACACTATGCGATTGTTCTCAGTCCAGCCTCGGCTGGCTCGTCACGGGCTTACGTGAATGACTTTCATTTCATCAGCTGTCATAAGCCCGCAGGAATCTCACAGTGGTGGCCTGTGGCCTTTGAGGCCCCTTGACCCTTAGATCTCTGGTCTGGAGCCAACCCAAGCTCCAGCTCCAGCTTACTGTGTCCAAATAAGACACCGAGAGGCCGGGGTCAGGGTTCCACCGCCTGGGGCCCTGCTACTGTCGGGTGAAAGCACAAAGGAGGAGACTGGGCCCTGGTCTGACAGCCGTGATAATAACTTTCTGTCACGGAACCAAAGATTAGAGACTGTGGGAACACATCGGAATCCACACCTATGTGACAAGGTGGTGCTGATTTCCAATCGTCCTCCCTGACAGGGGATCATGTAACTCTGACTTTGGAATGTGTTATTATACTTCCATTTCAATGTGGGTTTGTCTGGTCGCCTAGAATTCCTTTCGTAGAAAACAACGATGCCTCCGCAGCTCAGGAGAAGCTCTGCTTTCTGACCCGTGACCCCAGCTACCCTAGTTACCCCAGGTACCCTGTGCACCCGGGCAGTCCACAGCAAGCTCTCCCAGAGGGCTGAAGACAGAAGTAGAGGCAAGTGACAGAAATACTAGGACACCAAAGGTGTTCCTGCGGGCAGATGTGGAGTAAACACATACAGCAAGCAGATGTCAGCGAAACACTAATTGTCCAAATAAAGCTCCTTAGGCACAGTCTGCTGGGGTCCAGTGGCTACGCCAGCTAATAAATTGCCTTCCTAAAACCAATACACACAATACACACACACACACACACACACCCCTTTCTGTTTCTCTAATTTCAGAATTTTTCTAGGGGCTTCTTCAAACCCATGATCTAGATTCTAGAATGATCAAGGTCTACACGGTTAGGATAAGAGTAAAGTCCAAACATGCCTAAAACGATGCCTCACTGCTGGGGACAGGTTCATCGATGACTTAAATGGCCAAAAGAGAAGTGGTTCATCGGGGACCCCTGGATAGCCTCACATCTGTTCCACCAGCCTCCGTGTTCCGACATCCCAGGACAAGCCCTTTGGTTTTGGTTTCTGGTCGACTTGTCCCCGTGTGTATGTGACTGTGCCAGCGTGTCAAAGCCACTTGCAGCCTGACCTGGGGAAATGTCCTTTTGGATTCACCCAATCTACTGAGTGTGGAGTAGAGTTTTCCAGAAGTTGCCCTGCTCACTCTCAGCTCCAGCTGCTCCTGCTGCTGGCTTCTCCTTCAGACAGGCCTCCTCCCTGTGCCTTTTGGGGATGGATGTGCCTCAACAACCCTCAATAAAACCAAATAAAGGCCACAATGTCCTCACGTTTCTTTAAAATTGACTACCTATAAAGAGCAAATACGGGGTGCTAATAAGGTGCAGGACAGCTCACGACACCACATGAAGATTCATCGTCTGCTCATTTGTTAAGTACTAACTGGGCATATATCCTGTGCCAGCCCATCCTGGACCCTGGTGCATGACAATAAGAGAACAAACATCTGCCCTTAAGATGCTTAATGTTCAGCAGAGAGATGGGTGCTAATGAATAAATCCCTTGTATGATTTCTGGGAATAATGAGTGTGCAGAAGGATAGACAAGGATGGAAGGGAGTAACTCAGATAACATCCATCCTTCAAAATCCTGAAGAGCATCCTTCTTGCTCAGAGAAACCAGAGCAGAGGTCTAATATCTGTTGAGTCTGATCATGGCCCAGCTGATGTCCACACTGTGGCCTCAGGCAAATGACTCAACTCCTCTGACCCTAAGCTTCCCTGTGTGCAGAATGGGGGATCAGAGTCCTCTCACTCAGGGTCTTTGCTATGGACTGAATTGTGTCCCCACAAATTCATGTGTTGAAGCCTTAACCCCCAAGGTATTTGGCGATAGGACCTATAAGGGGGTAATTAAGGTTAAATGAGATCATTAAGGGTGGGGCCCTGATCCAACAGGATCCATGTCTTTATAAGAAGGGATGACAGAGAGCATTCTCTTTCTCTCTCCTTCTCTTACTCTCTTTTCCTCCCTCCCTCCCTCCTTCTCTCTTCCTCTCTCTCTCTCTCCCTTCCTCTCTCAATCTCTCTCACCCCCCCCACCCGCCCCCACATCTCATGCGAGAAGGCAGCCGTCTATAAGCCAAGAAGAGCATTCTTACCAGAAACTGATTCTGCCAGTACCTTGTACTTCCAGCCTCCAGAACTATGACAATGAATTTCTGCTGTTGAAGCTGCCAGACTACAGTGTCTTGTCATGGCAGCCGGAGCTGACCAACCCAGTTGTCGGGAGGAACTGACAAGGCCCAGCATGGCCACAGCTCAGTGAGCAAAGTTGTCATTGCTTCCGATTAATCCTTACTCCCTGAAGGGTTTTCATGATGCCTTTTCTCCAGGGAGCTCTCCAGGGACTTTGAAAATATGGGGATATTTTTGACAATAAAAATCCTTACATCTCTTAACTCTGACAAGGGTGGCACACAGGATATTCACGGGGTCCGGGGGGAGCCCTGTTATAAACAACAGTGGGGCTGGAAGATGCAGAGCCTGGCAGAGAGCAGGTCTGGGGGAACCAGAAGAAGAGAACATTAACAATAGTTATGTTTAAGCTTTGAGACTAGGGGAGAGTTCTATTTCTTGGTGCTTTCCTGTGTTTTCCACTTCAAGCACATTCTACTTTTCTACATAAGGGAGGGAAAGACCTCATAAATGTTTTAGGAACTGCAAGAAGTGGAAGTGGGAGGGTGGTTTGAAGAGAAGATTCTCAGAGAAAACCAACAACCACACAACAGACACTCAGGAGAACTATGGATGCAGGAAGACAATGGAACAGTAGAGGATTCCCAAGACTGTCCTTCGTATCTCCTGTGTTGGGCTGTTCCCTTCCGCCTTTATTTTCCTCTGAGAAAGGCTTACTGGAAAGAGCCCGAGCCCCGGCAGGCCTTGAACAGTAATGCTGTAATGCAGTATATGAACATGAATTTTACCAAAGGCCTCAGAGATTCGGCCTCCTGGACAGAGTCAGGCAGACATTGCCAAAACTTGCAGAGTCGACGTTTCAGAATATGGTGGACGCGAAGATGAGCAGACAGAAGGTGAGGAAAGATGGCAGGTTCCATCCCCTCACTGATGAGAGTTTTGGCTCTGCCAGGTAGGGAGTCTGACTGATCCTTGAGGGGAAGATTATCAGGGACAACTTGGCAAATGTGAGAAGTAACACAGGTGACTCAGGAAGGGACTCTGCCTTCACAGGGCATGACCCGTTTTGTTTACTAAGTGATCCTTTAACTCAATTTTCTTCCAGCCAAGGGTGGGATTCAATAATCCTCTGCCCTTCCCAAATTTTAGAGCTGGGGAATGCGCATTCCTCGGGTTCTTACTTTTCAAAATGGAAAATACTCACGGAGCCCAACTCCTGAATGGTGTGACTTTATCTGTTTGCCTCCTCCCCGTGTGGTTCTCTTGTGGGTAGCCCGGCTGGAACTGTACCTGAGTCCAAGACTCTGTGTTTCCAGATCTTAGCAAGACTGCAGGTGCTGAGGCAAACTTAAAGTCTTTTCTTCAGCTGAGTATTGTAATTAAATATCGCATCTGTTAGTGAGACTTCAGTAAAGCCGTTAGCATTCTAGGAAGCTTCAGTTTATTGACCTACCTCTAATGTAAGCAAATGCTGCCAGAGAGTTGCTAACAATAACTCCGTCTTTCCTTAGAACCCTCGGTTTGCTTGGGTCAAAGTCTATACCTGTTTCATAAAAGATGCAAAACCAATTAATCACAGCTATTCACGGTATGACTTCTGCTCCCAACCCAGGACTGCCATAATAAATAAAATGTCATAGAAATCATATCAATGGGCCTCTGACTGAATTACAGAAGACTAAGCCAGGAAGAGTGTTTAGTAAATAGTCTCTGAAAATATTAAGTGATAAGAGGGATTTAGAAATTCTAAAATGCGCTGGTTCCAACTTCAGGTGCCACTCATCCACCCCACTACAGAAGGGAACAAATGGATTTTCCCATCCAAAAGGCAATGTCATTCATCATGCCTCTGGGAGGCTTAATAATGGCTTACCTAATCACAGAGCTGCTGTCTGCGCTGTTGACCATAGATAAGAAGGGAGGGAGATTATGGAGGGAGATTGTATGGGGCTACTTTTTTGGAAATGCCAACAAAGTGCAGGGCAGGTCTGGTTTTAGATGCCTGGTTACATTGCTGTGAAAGAGCTTAGGGAGCTCCTGATGGGTAGCCTGAGAGCTCTGGGGACCCCATGGGATGTGAGACAGGTCAAAAGAAGGGTGGTACAGAGCTCTTGGCCTCTATAGCTGGGGGACCAGGATATGCATGGAGTCCAGTGGGGAGCCCTGTTAGAAACAGCAGTGGGGCTGGGAGATGCAGAGCCTGGCAGAGAGCAGGTCTGGGGGAACCAGAAGAACAGAACATTAACAATAGTAATCTCTGAGCTTTGAGACTAGGGGCGAGTTCTATTTCTTGCTGCTTTCCTGTTTTCCATGTCAAGCATACTTTATTTTTATACCTAGGGGCAAAAGACCTCACAAATGTAATAAAAGTAATACAGAACAAACTTTGAACACACATAGAGTGTAGTATCTTAGATGCTCTACAGAAACTTTGCAGTTTCCATCAGGAGCCCCAAGGGTCTGATTTGATAAGAAAATCAAAATGTTCATCCCCCTCCTACTCACAACAGCCCAGTGAAAGCCCAAGGGCAGAGGTGGCATGTGTTTGGAGGCCCTCAAGTCCAGCCTGGGTCTGGCCCCCCCAGGTTCCTGGTGGGGTCATCTTTCCAACAAGCTCATCATAGAATTCAGGAACCCCAAATTTGTTTCCGAGCAGATCTCTTTTTCCAAGTGATATTTCATTTAAGAAATAAGAGGGGAATGGAAGGAGGATTTATTCCACTTATAATTTGAAAAACAAAACAAAATGTTGGCCACCATTTGCAATCCATCTCAATAGCGCTGCCATTATCAGAGCTGGTAACTCCAGCTCACCTCCTGACATCCCCCTTTCATTCTAACCAATGTGCACCCAACTATGGTCACATGGGGCTGTTTACCTTTACTTAAAGAGAAATGCTGGTAGTAAGCCATAAAAATTACCATATTCACCATCTTTCTGCTTCAAAGAAGGTTTTAGATTAGCAACGGCTGGATCAATCGCTGTGAGTATGTTCTTGGGAACTAAAAACCAGAAAAGAAATACTTTAAAAACTTTGTACATTTAATATAATTTTTTCACTGCAATGTGGAGAAGATACAAAAAAAATCCACTTTCAAATCAGTACATAAATCACCCACTCTGCTTATCAGATATACTCACACACATAGGCGAATGGTAACTATGTGACCATCAAATGTCCCAGAAAGGTAAAATTTTGGAGAACAAGTAAACAAGCTATGGTATATCTACCCAACAGAATATTTAGCAATAACAAAAAACAAAGTCCTAGCACCTGCTACAACATGGGTGAGCCTCAAAATCATGATGCTCAGTGAAAGGAGCCAGACACAAAAGACCACACATGGTATGATTCCATTAATATGAAATATCCAGAACAGGTGAATGCACAGAGACAGAAAGTAAGTTCTATAGTGCTTACCAAGAATCAGGGGTGGAAATGGGGACTGACTGCACATGGGTGTCAGAGAACTTTGGGGATCATGGACATGTTTCAAAATTGGAGTACGGTGATCATCGTGTAGCTAGCTCTGTAAATTTACTAAAACTCATTGAATTGTTTTTGCTTAAAGTAGGTGAATCTTAGAGCATGTAAATCACACCTCAATAACACTGTTAACTCTGGGGGCACTTGGGTGGCTCAGTTGGTTGAGTGTCTGATTCTTGGTTTCAGCTCAGGTCATGATCTCGGGGTCATGCGATCGAGCCCCGCATTGGGCTCTGAGCTCAGCGCAGAGTCTGCTTGAGATTCTTTCCCTCTCTGCTCTTCCCACCACTCATGCCCTCTTTCTCTCTCTCTAAAAAAATTTTAAAAAACAACAACAACACTGTAACTCTGAACATGAACCCTTGAGATGTAGTGAAACAAAATGACTGTAATTGACTCAGAATCCACCACAGACCTCCTTTCCTGGCCCAACTCTGCTTTTCACCCACAGCTCTGAGTCCTCACTTCCTTAATGAGCCTGAAGAGAATTCTAAGACTGCATGCAAGAATGAAAGAATGATGCTCTAAGGGCATTTTAAATGCAATAGAAAAACGAGAGGAGAGCAGTGTAACAGACTGTGTTGGGAGGTAATTAGAGATGCTGCTGAACTGACCCTAAGAATAAATCATCCTATCTCAAGATGCCCCGAGGAAAGCAGACAGGATGGTAGCATGCAGAGGGCCAAGCAAGAATTCTGAAGGCCAAGCGTACCGCAGCCAGCCAGGAGAAGGGAGAGGAAACCAAATATTTTTGCTGCAGAATATTGCTTATTTTTGTTTGTTCTCTAGCTCAGCTGGTATCTGGGAGAAGTGGCAACAGGAAACAGAAGTGAGCCAACATAAACTGTGCAAGTTCAACTGCACTGATTTTTTTCTTTAAAGAGCTGGTAAGGGGTGCCTGGGTGGCTCAGTCGTTAAGCGTCTGTCTTCGGCTCAGGTCATGATCCCAGGGTCCTGGGATCGAGCCCCACATCGGGCTCTCTGCTCAGCGGGAAGCCTGCTTCTCCCTCTCCACTCCCCCTGCTTGTGTTCCCTCTCTCGCTCTGTCTCTCTCTGTCAAATAAATAAATAAAATCTTTAAAAAAAAAAAAAAAAGAGCTGGTACAACATCTTCAGCAGCAAGAAAACCTCATTTCCTTTCTCAAAGCGCTTAACTAAATTCTTTTAGGGATGTCCTGGGACCGACAACCAGAGAGCATTCCTCAATTGTACATTTTCCTCACGCAGGACACCCTGGCGCCTTCATGCCCATCGGCAGTGAGAGTCACATCCGGGGCTGTAAGGTGACAATGACAGGAGGCAGTGCTGTCCAGGGACCCTGAGGAATGCCCCTTGGCTGATGGCGGGCACACCACTGATTCTGAGAGCAGAGCAGCGCCCCAGAGAGCTGAACCGTGTTGCCACAAAATGCTTTCTGATGAAAAGCCTCTTGGTCATGCTGCACCCTGGGAAGGATGCCCCTGATTCCTTCCTGCCAGGAGTGGCACGTCTTGGACATCTGTCTCTTGGCTTGTTGTCAAGATACAGCCTGAGTCGGGGGGCTCACTGTAAATGCCAGAGGCTTTACAGTTGGGGAAAGAAGAAGAGCTCAGAGAGGAAGGACAGTCTGGATGAACTTTGCAGAATACCCAGGTCCTTATAAGACCTTAAATTGCCGTGTGTGATACAGGCTTCTGTCAGGAAACTTGCCCATTTACTACATGAAAATGGCCCTGCTAGTGGGAGAATTTTTAGGAACTTGAACAGAACAGGTGTCGATGCACCTGTCGGATTCTTGCATCTCCTTGTTTCAAGAATGAAGATGGCGCTGGGGTGTGATTTACGTACCACCACCCTTCAAACCTGCCTCTCTCCATTTTAGATACGTTTGTAAAACCACCAGCAAACCATTATTCATGGAGCTCTTAATACGTCGGACCCTGGGCTCACATTCAAACAGTGCATCTTGGTGTTCATGGTGCCCCTGTGAAGATGTGTATTGTCCCCATTCCTGCAGATGGGACAACTGAGGCTTAGAGATGCACTGTTCGCCTAGGAAGAGGTAGCACCTCAACGCGGTCTTGTGCACATGTGCCCTTGATCTTTCCACGATCCTGTGCTGTCCATGGGACGCTCAGCCTTTGGGAACTGGATAAAGGATCATAAAGGTGGCAAAGTGATTTCCACTCAGACAGTCCCTGTGAGTCTGTTTAGGTAAAACCAGAGAAGATGATCCACTAAATTTGGGCAGGGCCCCCACCTCAACTTCTCCCCCCCACCTCCAAATAAATCTTCTGTGTTAAGCTTGGGTCAGTGCGGACTTTAAGAAAGAAGTCTCACTTAGGGCCCAAAAAGATTCTTCATGTCAGAGACAAACACGGTATTTCTACTCAACTTCCCCTCTTTCTCAGTAGGAACCCAGACTGCATGAGCACCTATAAATCCTGGCACACCCCTAACCTGCCTTTCCCCAAACCCTGCACCCCCTATTCCTCCTGTCCCCAATTCTAGCATCTCCTATACCATCTGTCCCCAAATCCTGGCACTGCATCCCTCTTGTCCCTCAATCCTGGTACCTCCCTTCCCTCCTGCCCCCAATCCTAGTACCCCCCTTTCCCACTGCCCCCAAATCCTGGAACCTATTCCCCTTGTCCCTAAATCTTGGTACCGCCATCCCACCTGTCCCCAAATCCTGGCACCCACCTGCCTGCCCCATCTCCTGGTAGGAGCTATTCAGGCCCTAGGCTGAGGTCCATGCATTTCTTGTACCTTTCAGGCATTATCAGAGTGGGGATGCTGGCCATGCCTCTGTCTTGGTGACTCTTTTTTTTTTTTTTTTTTTTAAAGATTTTATTTATTTATTTGACAGAGAGAGACACAGCGAGAGAGGGAACACAAGCAGGGGGAGTGGGAGAAGGAGAAGCAGGCTTCCCGCGGAGCAGAGAGCCCGATGTGGGGCTCGATCCCAGGACGCTGGGATCATGACCTGAGCCGAAGGCAGACGCTTAACGACTGAGCCACCCAGGCGCCCCTGTCTTGGTGACTCTTGAGTACTAGTGGCTATGGATACGGAGAGGAGTCCTCCCTGCAGATGTGAGGGGGGAGAGCAGGCTGAGTTTTCCAGGTCTGGCTTTTCCTGTGAGGAGGAAAGTCTGAAATCCAGCATATTCAAGAAGTGCGGCTAATGCTTAAACTTGGAGGGAACACACAGAGGACCTCATTTAGCAATCCACTAAAGAAGAATACTGGAGGAATGCATCCCAGCCCCATCAATGTGCTCTGTGCTGAGTGGTCTGACATTAGCCAGACGTGCTGCCTACAGTTCGAAGAGCAAAGGGCCCACAGCCTAAATCATGCCCCAGGGCTCCACAGAGATGCAGAAATTCTCTGCCCAGCCTAAGCCCTGCGGGGAAGAGAGAGCCAGGATTAAATGAAGCTCTATAAAATAGGGAGGAGAGTTCTTTTTAAAATGCAAATTGATTAGGTCCCCTGAGACAATTTGTCAGGGGCTCCCCGCCCTTGGGTAAAAGCCTAGCTTAACTTCCCATCCCCCAGGTCCCTCCAGTGCTACTCCAGTTGCCCTTCCCTCCTCCCACTTCACTTTGCTGACTCCTACACACCTGGTCTTACTTGCCTCTAATGCCACCTCCTCCAGGAAGGCCTCCTTGTCCCCCAAGTCTCCAGAGCAGAGATCATACTGCTCATTGTAATTTCCCTACCCCCTACCAACAGGTGCAATCAGAGTCCCTATGGCTGAGGCATCCCTGCCCTGCCTCCTGGGTCATATTGGAGATGGGTGGCCTGTGTTTCTACAGAAATGAGGGCCCAGAGCTTGATGTTCAGTACTTGTCCCTAACGCACCTCTCCCCTCCCCACCCCCATGGAGTGGGGTGTCCTGTCCCCTGGGTGGGCACAGCAAGATTGCTGGGTGGAAAGCAAATCTGGGTCAGACGCTGCAGTTAGATGCAGGGTATTGGAATAGACATCTATGGGTGGACCTTCCCTGACCCTCTTATGTAAGAGTATCTTGACTTGGGGGTTTGGCGGGGCCCCTCTCTAGGAAGCCATGTTTATAATCACATCACATGGTCTCTGGCCAGGGCTGATCCAGGGAGGGGGGCTACCTGACCCCAGCCCAGCCAATTAAATATCTTTCTGTTAGAAATTTGGAACTAAGATTGTCAGACTGCAAGTCTCCATAATTGTTAGAAACAGGACATAAAAATCATGGAGGCTATAGGGGTGGTCATATGTCACCCAGCTCAGGCTCACAGGGAGGCTGGGTGCAGAAGGAGAGAGAGAGAGATTGAGGGCGAGGAGAGAATAAGGAAGCAGAAGTGCCATGAGAAGCAGAGAAGAGAGATGACAGAGGTTTGCCGTGACCTTGGAGCTACCTACCCTGAGACCTTGCTTCCCTGCCCTGGCTTCAGTGGCCTGATACCCACCCGCCTCATCCCCCTTTTGGCTTAAACCAGCTCAAATTGGTTCCTTCACTCACATCCAAAGAGCACTAACTAAGACAGATTCTTAGTTAGAAATTAATTATTAACATCCTCGGTCTTCGTATCAACTTCCACATCAGCTGGGAGAAATTTTTTAAAAATGTAAAACCCTGCACTCCCATTCGGTGACCTATAAAATATTCAGACATTGCAAATCATTTTTTAATGATTCAGGCTGCACAGTGAAGAGCCATCTGGCCAGGGCTGGAAGAGAGTATATTTTTAAAATGCCAACCACATAGAAGGTGATTAGAAAACGTCTGCTTGGGGTGGGGGGGGGAGGGGAGACGGGCACGAACTTGTCTCACAGTGCTAGGCACCCCCGCCCTTTGGAATAAGTCCTGGGGGCCACACTGCTGGACAAGGGGGCACCGTCCTAGGGAGACGGGAGGACACCATCAATGCCCCATTTCCTCCACAGCCCCACAACCAAAACCAAGTTGCAAGCCCCCTCTCTGACCTCAGCCTTCTGGCCTCAACTGGACTCCCTCAAGTGCCTCCCTCTGCCATTCTCAACCTCACCCAGACCCCTCCAGGGACCCTCCTACTCTCCCTTCTTCCTGGAGACCCTCCTGTCTGCAGCTCGGATTCCTCTATCCACCACTGTGATCACTCGCTTGGGAGCACCCCAACTCTCTCCCTCCTTTACCATTGACCAGGGAGCCTGGAGGACCCCTCTTCTCATGTCTGCTCTCAAGGAGCTGGCCGCGCTGGAAGGAACCACACCAGCGGGCAGACCAGTGTCCCAGAGAACTCTGGCACTAGCCTCCCGCCCCCTGCAGCACTTCCTTTATACCTTCTCTCGTCTTCTCCAACCCTCTTCCCTCCCCGATCCTCACAGCTGATGACCTCGTCTCATACTCAGAGAAGACAGAGGCCCAGGAGACAGAACAGAAAGCCCCCCAGCCACTCTCAGAGCCTCCTGTCCCGCTGTGACAAGGGAAACATCCTTCACGCCCATCTGAGGCTGACCCCGTCCCTCTGCCTCCTCTGGGCCCCCAATCTTTCCACCAGGCATGTGTCCTCAGCGTCTCTCACATCTTCCCACTTTCCAAACCCTTCACAGATTTTTTACTCGCTCTTGTTCCAACTGGTCGCCCACCCCCAGTCCACTGCAACCCATTCCCCACCCCACAGCCCATTGACTGGTCTCTTAAGAGTCCAGGCATCACAGGGGTCTGACTGCCCCACTGCAAGCCCTCCACTGGCACCTCCACCGAGGACCCTGCAAGACCGGGTCCTGGCCGCTCCGGAGCTATTTCACGCCACCTTGACCTCACCAGCTCTGCGCCTCCCCCCTGCTCGGCACTTCACATGCGCTGCCCAGATTTACCTGGTGGGTTTACCTGCTCGTTTGTTTAGTGGCCATCTCTCACCCTCAACTGATAATTCCAAGGACAAGGACCATGCCCCCCTTTTTTTAAACCACCCAATTCTTGGCACCGGGCACCACCCTGACACAGAGCACATGCCCACAGTGCACTGAATGAATGGACGAGGGAGAAGAAGCTTGAACTGAAGCAGGACCTCCAGGCCCTGAGAGCCCACCTTCTCTCCGCTAAGAAGAGCCCCAGCCCTAGGAGCTGTCACCTCATTCTTGAAGGCACAGCAGGAAATTCACCTCATTTGCAGGCTACACTCCTTCAACACTCAGCTGCAGAGGCCAGACGCTACTAGAACATCAGAGTGATCTGTGTGGCTTCTTGGGGGACCCCAGAGCTGCTCCGGCACGGAAGCAGGAATAAAGCCTGAGAGATGAAGTCAAACCACACTTCCTGCAGTGCACGTGTGGCGCTCTTAGTTTGGAAATGCGTTCAAGCAGCCACCGTATGGTACTGACTCCAGCTTTCATACTGCAGAGGACAACATTTTTAGCTCAGGATATAAAAGGCTGGGGAATGCATCGGAACATTTTTAGACCATAAAAAGGAAGGAAGTACTGATGATGCCACAACATGGATGAACCTTGGAAACATGCTACGTAAAGAAGAACCAGTCACAAAAAAAAAAAAAAAAACCCAAAAAACAAAAAAAAGAAACACCCCACATCCTGCATGATTCCATTTATATGAGATGTACAAGAGGCAAATCCATAAAGACAGAAAGTAGATTGGTTATTGGGGTGGGGTGGTGGGGGTGGGCTGGGGGTGACAGCTAAAGGGTGCAGAGTTTCTTTGGGGGATGATGAGAATGTGCTTAAGTTAGCTGTGGCACTAGCTGCACTATTCTGTGAAAAAAATTAAATCCTGAGAATAAAATAAAATTCTAAAACCATTGATTTCTATGCCTTAGGAGGTGAACCAGATGATCTGCGAATTATATCTCATTAAAGCTGTTACAAGAAGAAAAAGGTGGGGATATCTGGCAGGAGAAGGGGTTTCCACGTGCACAGATATCGGGTTTTTCAAATACTGTTCTCTTTGAGCTCCCTCGGCTCCTATGATCATTTCAAAATGAACAGTCCACGTGTCAGGATGACAAACCAGAAATCTACCGTACCCTTTGAGAATCATTAGTGCCCATTCTCTTTTAGGCAGCTCTATAAAATTGGACTCCACTGAACCAGGCATTTCATTTTCTTGTTTGAAGACGCTGGGAAAACCAAGTCCTGCTGTCATGTAACATTTTTAATTGTTCTCGGGCAAGCATTTGATCTGTTGACTCACTGCTGGGGGTATGCAGATAAAATGGCTGTTGGCGGCATAGAGAGTCATTTAGAGCCTCAAACCAAGACTGCAAGGTGAAGTGGTAGCCAAACAAGACTTCTGGGAGCTTGCGTAATGTACCTATAAATTTCAGAGCCTCCTAAGCACCCAGGTTAAAATCACTCTTCTCCCATTTGCTTGTTCTTTTCCTACTCTTCCCATTTGCTGCCAATCTGATCGCTAAAAGTACTTTCAAAATGAATTTTGACCAAAGAACTTGTATTGCTTATTTAATATGAACATCATAGATAGGAATAAAGGATTAAAAAAAATGTACTCTGGAATATCTGGGATGACAACACAGTTTCGAGTAACATCATTTGGTTTGTTGCATGAAAAATGCCTTTTGCTCCCATGATCAGCACCTCCCAGAGAGGCAGGGTCTGTATCCTTACCACACGCATAGGTGACAGTGAGGTATTGTTTCACTCCTGGCGGACAGGGGCTCCCAAAATGGTGATTGTTGACCATGATTTTGCATCTCTGCTTCCCATAGCACCTCCTGGATAATACTTGCAAAGCCGAATAAGACAGGCAGTCTGAAAGGCAGGGAACGTCAACAGGAATTTTAGGCTGCATCCGTATCTGGCTAGCCGCATAGCTTATGCTATTTTCTGTAAGTAAATACACTGGGCTGGGTTTCAAGTCTCATGGAGATAGTTTCTCGGATAATTTTCTATCTCATTAAAGTACCCAAGATGCTTTCCCATATAAATCATATGGGCTAAGTCCCCTATAGGCAGAGCGGGCTCCATGACATGTGTTAGAAGGGCCCTGAGCTTACTGTGATGCTTCGCTGTCACCATCTTGAAATTCTTACATATTTTTGAGCAAGGGGTCCTACATTTTCATTTTGCATCAAGCCCCACAAATTACGTAACTGGCCTTGTACACAGAACAGGCAAAATATGTAGAACGCTGAATGAAGATTATTTCTTTTATGCCCCTTACCATGCCTTAAAATATTTTATTTGTCATTTATTTATTTTTTTTAAGAGAGAGAGAGAGAGAGCACGCACACGTGAGTAGGCGGGGGGGCAGGTACAGAGGGAGAGGAAGAGAGAATCTTTTTTTTTTTTAAGATTTTATTTATTTACTTGAGGGAGAGAGAGAGAACGCACACAGGGAGGGGGAGGGGCAGGGGGAGAGGGAAAAACAGGCTTCCCTGTGAGCCAAGAACCCGACTTGGGGCTCGATCCCAGGACCCTGGGATCATGACCTGAATTGAAGGCAGACACTTAACCGATGGAGCCACCCAGGCGCCCTGAGGAAGAAAGAGAATCTTAAGCAGGATCCACACTCAGTGTGGAGCCGGATGTGGGGTTTGATCTCAAGACCCTGAGATCATGACCTGAAATCAAGAGTTGGAGGCTTAACTGACTGAGGCACCCAGGCACCCCTATTTGTCTACTTTGAGAATCCATCTCCCCTGTGTGAACATAAGCTCCAAGAGGACAGGGACTCTCTCTGTCTTGTTTGTCATCAAAATCCCACATCCTGGCCCAGTGTTGAAACCCAGTAAATAACTGATGAATGAATGAAATGAACTAATAAACATGAGGGTATGTTTTTCAGCACCTGGCACAACGCCATCACAATTAGTAAAGATGAATTTCACATGTACAGAGCTGAGGTGCGGAGATGCTATGTGCTGTAAGGAAAAACAAGTCAAATAAGTCTACCTCGCATTCACAGGATGTGCTGGAGCTGGAGACAAAACCCACACATGGGACCTGATGTCCAACAATGTGAAACAGGGCATGAGCACCAGCAGTGCGTGGCCAGGACGAGAGGTGCTGGGGTCAGAGTCGGGAGAGATCAGTGTGGACCAGCATGGTCACAACAGGCTTTCTAGGGCAGAGGGACTTGGTCACAGAGAAAGTGCATGAATTGGGTAGGAGCAAGCAAGACAGAAAAGCACGAATACCAAAGTAAGGGGGCTAGCGTCACTTAAGGGGAGTCCAGGGGGCTGACTGTGAGCTGGAATAGTGGGTATGGACAGGGAAGCCACAGAGAATGAGCAGGAAAAGGAACCTGGAGAGAGGCTGAGCTTGCCTGTGAATGCTTAGCCAAAGACAGACTTTATTCTGCAAGCATTTTTTTTCTCCTTCAAAGTAAGTGTAATACAAAGGACGTAAATATCTCTAAATCAAAAAAGTGGTTTGTCTAACCTACTGGGTGTTGGTAGAGAATGTCATGGAATGAAAGTGATGACAACAGCTTGACTTCAGATGGAACTGGACTATTTAAAATGGGGTTTCCAGGAAAAATAGGCACTGATTTCTAGAAGGAAATTCACTCCTTATTGAAGCTATTCCTTGAGCCAATATGGCTGGTTAATGTTTTCATGAGTACAAGTACCCAACGCAGGATTCTCCGACTTCACCAGCTGAGACCTAAAGAAATGGCCTGATCCTACTGTCCTTTACGGACAGTGTATGGGAGGCCCCAGAGAGAAAGGGAACCAAACTCAGCTTGGAAGCAATGGGCGGGGCACCTGTGGGCTCAGTTGGTTGAGTGTCCGACTCTTGGTTTTTGGCTCAGGTCATGACCTCAGGGTCGTAGGATTGAGTCCAGCATGGGGCTCCTTGCTCAGTGGGGAGTCTGCTGGAGTTTCTCTCTCTCTCCCCCTCTGCCTGACCCCCACTATCTAAATAAATAAATAAATAAATAAATAAATAAAATCCTTAAAAAAATAATACACACTGGAAGGAATTAAGAGCTTGGAGAACAGAGAACAGAGGAGAGAATTTTAGAGACCTTACAAAGTTCAGTTCACTTACAACAACAGCTAACATGACAGGCTATTCTCAGCACTTGTCCATCAACTGATATGGTATGTTCCCAATGCTCTGTGACATGGGTTGTTTATCAGATATGTAATATATATATTATAATAAGTTATATATAATAGTTTGTATATATAATATATAAATCAGGGACATACAAATTAAGGCCACAATGAAAATAATATTTTGCACTTTCTAGATCAGCAAAACTTAAGAAGACTGACAATCCCAAGTGTTGAAGAAGATACCTATCAATGGAAACTCTTGAACATGGCTGGTAAGAGGGTAAACCGACTCTAGAACATACACTGACATCTTTTAAATTGACACATTTCACATCCTCAGACTCAGCAGTTTCATTTCCAAGAGTCTATAGGCTCACCTAGCCTTTCTCTAAACCCTTCAGAATTCACAGTCAAGAGATCTGAGAATGGGATGTATGATTCCTGCATTGGGAAGAAGTAGCTGTCTGAGTTAATGAAATTATTCTTAGAAGTCTGACGTAACTATTGTTTATTCTGTTGCAAAGGAAATACATGTTTGTAGTTGAAAACTCGAAAAGCACAGATAAGCCCAAACTAGGAAAATAAAAATTCCCGGTAAATCCGAAAAAAAAAAACCAAACCAACAACAACAAAACCATTAACCTTTAAGGAAACTCCTTCTGGCCACCTTTCTGTGTGTGAATGTCCTTCCCCCTCAATGGTGTCATATACATATCACTTTGTATGCTACTTTTTCCCATTTAATATATCTGCACAAATTTTAACATGAACATCATTTTGAAGAATTGCATAGTTTTTCATCGTATGGATGCGCCAGCTCTATTTACGATACCCGATGCAATCATCGTTCAGATGATTTCTGGTTTTGAACATTAGAAGCAGTTCTATGTGGGGGCGTCTGGATGGTTCAGTCATTTAGGCATCCGACTCTTGATTTGGGCTCATGTCATGATCTCAGGGTCCTGGGATGGAGCCCATGCTCAGCAGGGAATCTGCTGGAGATTCTCCCGTTCCCTCTGTCCCTCCCCCAACCCACACTCTCTTTCTCTCAAATAAATAAATAAATAGAAGCAGTTTTATGTGGAACATCCTTAGAGCTACATATTTGCACACAAGCACGATAGTTTCCATAGGAATTCTTGGAAGTAGATTGCTTTGTCAAAGGCTACTCAAGATATTAAGGCTTTTGTACACACCGCCAAACTGTTATCCAGAAAAGTTCTTCTAATTCACACTCCTGGCAGAATTGTATGAGTGCCCTAGAAACCTTTTATTTCCTTAGGATGTGTGCCTGACCATATTCTTTAAGGCTAACAGAGGAAGGAAAAAGAAACCCCTCTCATTTGTAAGACCACAACCCTCTTTGACCCAGGAGGTCCTGTGACGAGCATAGAGGCATGCTTCTGCACTCTTAAATTACCCTGGGAGCAAAAGAGTTTATCTTGGTCAGAGTGAAACCCACAGTGTGTTTTCAGGAAGAGGCCCAAGGTAATTCAGGTCAGACTCAGGTCTGACCGTATCCTTGTTGACGCTGAGCTCTGAACTGTTTGCGGGATTTTTTTCCCCAGTGATTATTTCCCTCCTAGGCTGATTTTGTTTGCACCCTCTCTTCCTGGCAAACAATCCTTCACCCCCAATCCATCTGATAGCACGATATTCAACCATTTAATTTTTATTTTTTTAGCTATTGTTTAACACTGAAACTGAAGTTAATTAATCCTCACAACGTGTGTTTATTTTGATAATTAAGCTGCTCTTGGCAGTGGGGGCCCCTGGCACCTTAATCTTTGGCTGGGAAGTCGAGGCCCACCCACACTTGGCCTTGCGATGGCCTTAGCCCAGACCTTGAGGCCCACTGGGTGGTATTCTCGTTCTCTTATTGAGGAAACAGCAGGATCCCTGGAGCCCACCCAGAAAATGTAACTGCAGCAGGAAATGACATGTCACAGTGGATGCCCAGCCAGGGGAAACTTCCTGAAGTTCATGCCCAGGTCTGTGGGAAGGCGCACCCCCTTCCGTGTTAAGATGTAGTTTCACTGGTGTTCACGTGGGGCCAACAGTGATCGATCACTTTCACACTTCCCTTCTCTTTCACTCGACAAGACATAGGTTCGGACGGATCTGACTTGCTGGATGCTCTTTCAGGCGTATCTTTGAAGGGTCAGCTCCCTCAAGATAAGACACCAGATGTAGCTTTGTTCAGAACTTGTGGGACAAACAGATGTCACTTTTTGAAGATGGTCTCACAGCTGGCTTAGTCATTGTCTCGTGCGTCTTCCCTTTTATTTCATAGTTGAGGGTTATTTCCAAGTATTCGTTTGCTAGGGTTGCTGTAACAAGTACCACCCGCTGGGAGCTTAAAGAGCAGAAATGTATTTCCTGTCCATTCTGGAGGCTGGAAGTCCAAGGTGTCCGCAGGGTTGTTCCTTCTCTGAGGTCTCTCTCCTGGGCTTGTGGATGGCTGTCCTCTCTCCGTGTCCTCGCGTGGTCTTCTCTGTGTGTGTCTGTGTCCTAACTTCCTCTTCTTATAAGGACACGAGTTATATTGCATTAGCACCCGTATGACCTTCATCTAACTTAAACTCCTCTTTAAAGACCCTCTCTTCAAATACAGTTGCGTTCTGGGGAGCCAGGGGTTAGGACTTCAGCCTACAAATTTTAGGGGCACACAATTCGGCCCATAACAGCCTTCAAGATGGCCCCTAATCATCTTCACTTTCTGGAACTCACACCCCTTGTGTACCCTCCTCCCACAGTGAATCAGAGCCGGTCCATATGCCCCGTGTCCGCCCACAACAGTACTGACTGGCCTGGCATACCAGCGATCCACCTTGGAAGCTCAGCCGGCAGGTGAGGTCCCATCTGCGACTCAGCAGAATGTGTGAGACGCTAAGCAATAACCACCAGCCAAACTACCCCCAGAATTCCTGCCTCACAGAAACTGCTAGGTAACAAATATTTGGTTTTGTTTTAAGCTATTACATTTCGGGGTATGTTGCCACATAGCAACAGAAAACAAATGCATATTTTGATACTTAAGAGTGGGTCTCTGGGATACAGAGAATTCCTCAAAATGTGGGTGTAGCTTTGGAACTGGACTTCGGGCATAAGTCGGGAGGACCTTGAGGAAAGTGTTAGTGAAAGTCTAAGGCCTCGAAGAGAAGCCCAGCATCGGTAACCTTTGCACCCGGAGGCCAGGTACATCTCAGAGTAGAACCTCCCAACTTCAAAAGTGAATAGGCACAGGTATGCTGGATATTTCCTTCAGGCCCCCGGCTGCCCCCCAGCTATTAGTTTTGGCATTGGGCAATGCCTCCCTTCACCCCACTGTGCCATACAAATAGAATTTTCTGGAGAAAAGGCTGGTAAGCCCAGTTCAAGGCTAGCATGTAGTGTGTGACGAATGCCTCACCATGGCCCCACCTGCCTGGTACATTCCAGATGGGACCAGCTTCAAGCAATGCACACAGAATGGAGGCTTTGCTCACCCTCCTTCAGGCAGGGGCTCAGAGGCTTTGCTGTGGACAGGCATGAGCACCCTTATGTCTTTGGGGATGTCCAGTACGAGCTCGGGTCCCACTAGGATAGGGACCATCAGCCAGGCCGTGAGCAGCCCTGAGGATGCTCATGGGAGCGTGATGACGTCACACATGACAGGGGGTGGGAGGTCACGTGCAGATGCTCTGCCTTCCACCAGGGGTGTCCTCCTCCCCACCACCATGAAGCCCCTTCCTCTTGATCCTATCCGACATACAAAGTACACAGAATCAAAAAAGCAACTAGCTGCCTATAACAAACCCAAACTGTAAGTCCAGAAAAAAATATACTGTGGGGTGGGAGACTGGCGGCAGAAAAAGCATGTCAAGGATTAACATCTCTACTCTGTCATGTAAAAATTTATGAAAAAAAAAAGGGTCCCACAAGGGGGGAAGAAAAGGACAAAGGCTAGAGAGACAGTGGGCGCGAGTGCAAATACAAGAACCACAAAAACATGGGAAATGTTCAAAGTCATTAATATTCAAAGAAAGGCAAATAAGAGGACCATTTTACACCTATTAAATTGGAATCACGAAGAAAAATCACTCATACCTCTGCCAGAGCTGCAAGGAAACCCAGAGGCATACGTCGCTGTTTAGACACATAAATTGGTACAAGAAGTTTTTGGAAAGAACTCTGGGGATACATATAAAGAATTGTAAATATGCCCATGCCCTCTTTCAGTATAAAACTTCTGGGAATTTATCCCAAGGAAACAACCCAGAGGAAAGAAAAAGCTACAAGCGCAAATTCGTTATACATCACTTAGAATATTTGAAAATCAGAAGCAGTAAAATACCCCAGCCACTAGGGCATGGTTAATTAAATGATATACTATAGCCCTTCAACAAGATATGAAGAAATGACTGGCATTGTTAGGATTTTGTTGGCCACGTGGAAGAACACCCAGGATACAAAGTTACATTTCAAAGCACAAAAAACTGTATCTGTTTTAGAATTGCCATTATGTAAAAACTGTTCTATGCACGGGGCGCCTGGGTGGCTCAGTTGGTTAGGCGACTGCCTTCGGCTCAGGTCATGATCCTGGAGTCCCGGGATCGAGTCCCGCATCGGGCTCCCTGCTCGGCAGGGAGTCTGCTTCTCCCTCTCCCACTCCCCCCTCTTGTGCTCTCTCTCTCTCTCACTCTCTCTCTCAAAAAAAAAAAAAAAAAAAAAAAATCTTTAAAAAAAAAACTGTTCTATGCTCAGATACCAGGACTTGGAAGAGACCCTGAAAAGAAAAAAGCTTCTCATTTGATGGGTAACATTTACGGCTGAACTCTTTTCTTATTTCCCTTAAATGTACTTAGGGTGCTCGTGCAGGACACTAACAGGGACCCCCTTAGTCATCTTGCGGAAAGACCTGGAAATGCCCTCCGTCCGTATTTGAGCGCTGAAGTCACACTCCGCAGTGCTTCCTGACCTCACTGAGGTCCGGCTGGCCTTCACCACGAGTGTTCCCAGGGAGGCACCGAGGCTGGAGCATATTCGGTTCCACCAGACGGCAGCTTATCCCCAAGAGGAAGGGTACACACATCACCTTCCAGAGGCCGCAGTGAGGCCTGACCACCCGGCCCTAGACAGTCATCCTGCCAAGCTCATGCCAGGTCCCAGGGCTGAGAATAAATAGCCTTTTTCCCTTCTTCAAAGCGATTGTTGCTGAGCTCCAGTAACTTAGAGCCGAGATCATCCTGGCAGCCCGGCGACCGGATGTGGCCTGTAGGCATGTTTTGTTTGGCTCGCACACTGTTTTAAAAGTTGGAACATTTCATATTAAAAAAAAAAAAAAAAAAAAGAATCCGGATTTCCAGCATCTCATGAGGGGTTGGAAGCCGTGACGACACCAGGCCCGCATCTGGGGCTGGGAGCCATCCACCTGCAGGAGCCCTGTGTGAGCACCTCCCTTAGGAGGGGCTCGGATTCATTCCTGCATGTCGAGATTCACGTGGACACCTACTGTGTGCCAGGCGCTGCTCAAGTTGCTGGGAATTCTGCGGGAAGCAGACACCATCTCTACGGTGCTTACCCTCCCCTGGGGAAACAGGCCCTAGACAGGTAAGTGATGAGATGAAGACACTCAAGCAGGAGGGCTGCCTGGGACTGCAGAGACGAGGTTCCATGCTGGCAGGGAGCCCCAGGAAACCTGTCCGAGAAGGACATCTGATTTGATTCCTGAATGATGGGGTGAGAACATTCCAAGCCAAAGGAAGAGCTTGTGCAAAGGCCCCAGGCTATGAATTAGTACGCGGAGCCCCACAGTTTGTAAGGGAAGAGAGGGCAGACCCATGGCTGGGAGAACGGATTGATTCTAATTACAGAGGGCAAAGCGCAGAGCTTTAAGGGGTGGAGGGTGGGTGCTGTGATCTGATTTATTTTAATAACCTCTCTCTGGCTGCTCAGTGAAGAAGGGACTGAGGGAGAGAATCCGGGAGAAGGGAGGCCCAGAGGCCAGTCAGGAGGTGGTCCGGACGGTCCAGGTGAGAGATGCCCAGAAGTGGGGAGCAGAGCTGCCGATGAGAGATGCTCAGTGTGCGAGAGCCCGAGGGCTTGCGGACCGAGTCAGGGGGAGGCGGCTGGTCAAAAGGGGCGCTTTCTAACGGGGGTAATAGTAAAGCATGTTTATACAAGAGGGATAAAAGGATGGTTTGCTGGGGAGAACATGCCCAGTGCAGTTTAAAATCTTCACATACAGTAGCCAAGGAGGAAACGGTTTCTTAGCATTCGGCACGATGGGGAAAGCACGTCAGCAGGGCTATCCAATGGTCTGTACTCGTGCGCAAGGGTCTGCTCTTGACACTGACCTAGAAGGCGGACACAGTCCAGGCCTCCACGTGAGGCTGGGGATGAGCTGAGGATGAGGAGCCCTCCCAAGGGCCTCTCCTCTTCCCTGCGAGCCTCTCTCCCCTGCAGAGCGCGGGGCCGGACGCTCTCCTGCGTTTGGCAGTGGTTCCTGAATGCGGTGAACAGCCTGCTCTTCAACCTCACGTGTAGTCAACGGGCAAGGGACAGAAGCCCTTGACCATGAGGGGTACAAGGCGATGGGGGCAGGACGAGCAGGTTGTTTCTGCTGGGTGACTTTGCCGGGGCTCAAACTTTTCCAGCTGAACCACTAAGCAAGGGGCATGGTCTTCCATTCAGAGACCTTTCCCGCTTCAGTGAGGGCTATTCATGGCATGATCACAGCTGGGTGACAGTCCTCGAAGTCTCTATGGAAACCTCTCCCTTAGCCACGATGTCTGCTAACATTTTCTTTGGCTGATTACGTTTCCCTTTCAACCCAACTCCCATCCAACTTCCCAAAAACCTAAGGCAGTGTGACCCATGGCCCGTAAACCACGCAACCTGGGTACAGATCTGCATGCTTGGCTGACGGACTTATTCTGCTCAAAACAACGGCTGAAACAGATGGGGCTTAGTGCTGCCTCCCCAAACACATGTGGCTAGGTTGCATTTCGCAAGCCTGAGAAATGGGGTACCCCACCCCAATATCAAGAAGGAGAGTCCCTTTTTGCAGAAATAGGTCAGATCACCAAGAGTCCCCTTACCCAGCTGAGGAGACCAGATCATAGGGGAAGTCCCTGCAGGATGTTCAGAAGAACAGGGATCACACTGGCCTTTTAGAAGGATGCCTCTGGCCCCCTGGGGGGGTGGGGGGGACAAGCCGGGGAGTAGGGAGACTGCAATGACCAGGCAGTGGTCCCTGGAGCTCATGCAGTAGCGGGACCAAGGCAGGAGGGGGTAGAGATGTTCTGAACACAGGCAGGGGTTACATCTGAGAGTGACCAGAGTGTCAAGAACTCCCAGGTCACTCACCGGGGCATGGGGCTGAGGGTGGGGCCGAGACATACACATACAATGGGAAGCCACGCCATTTGGCAGCCCAGCCCGTTAAATGGGAGTCCTCTGACCCAGAGCTAATCCAGGGCAGCTAATCCAACGCCCACTTCAGCCTGTCTCTGTGGGCTGCCAGGTCTGTCCTTAAAAGACCCTCTGCCATCTACCACCGAAGGGCCTTCCTTCCCAGAACACTGGCCTGGGGACCTTGGGGGCACGTGTTCTTTGTGAACTGCTCTTTGTTCTCTCTCTAGTCTCGCCTGAGAGCTTGCCTGGGTGGTCGTTCTTTCTTTCTTTTTTTTCAGATCAAGATATTGGTTTTGTATAAATTTATTTTTAAAATTAATGTTTAATTTCACATGTGATTATAGCAGTTTAATACACTGTGGAGCTCATTTTAGATTTTGATGAATCAAGTGCAACTCTCTGGGCTGTCTCCCCGTGGGGCCTGTTCTCTCGGGTAACATAGAGGGTAGAGTTCAGCCCACTTCCCTACCGCAGACTGGGGTGTATGATGGTTAATTTTATGTCTCAGCTCGGCTAGGCTACGGTGCCCCATTGTTTGGTCAAAGACCAGGCTAGATGTGGTCGTGAAGATATTTTAAAGATAGGACTAACATTTAACATTCAAAGTGGACTCTGAGTAAAGCAGATTACCATTCCTGATGAGGGCGGGCCTTGACCAATCAGTTGAAGGCCTGGAGGGCGAAGACAGGTTTTCTGAAAAAGGAATTTTTCTCCAGGCTGCAGCATAGAAAATCTGCCTGTTTCCAGCCCGCTATCCTGCAGAATTCGGACTCAAGATTAAACACCAACTCTTACCTGAGTTCCCAGACTCCCAACCCACCCTGCAATTTTCAGATCTGCCAGGCACCACCACGGTGTGAGCCAATTCCCTAACATCAATCTCTCTTTCCAAATATAGGTATGTATGTCTTGTTGGTTCTGTTTCTCTGGAGATCCCTGACTAATCATAACACCGGGTGACTTCGATGGGTGGAGCTTTCAGCCCCACATCCTGGCCATCATCTGTCAGCTCTAGACTACAGATCCCTAAGAAGAATGACTCTCTGAGCTCCCCTTGACCCTAAACAACTGGTTAGGGTCCAGGCTCTTCTCTCTACCTGGTATCTCCTCCTTCAAGTCTCTGCTCAGCATGCCGGTGACCCCATAAGGCCGTGCCTCTCTGTAGACACCCCAGCCTCCCCACCTCCCTCCCGAAGTGTGCTTTCCCCCTTAGCACTTGTGTGCACCTGAAATACAACACGCGAGCTCTTTTTGTTTGTTTGTTGTCTCACTACTCCTTTGTTCATTTCTGGAAGGTCAGTTCCATGTAGACCCTGCGTGGTCACTGATGACTCCCCTCTGCCTAGAACAAGTCCCTGCATACAGTCGGTGTTCAGTAACTACTTGTGAAACGACTAAACAATGGACAGATTTGGGGATGTGGGGCAGAAGGAGGTGGCACCCTGTGGGTGGTTCTTCCCTGCCCTTGACTTTCCCTCTAATCCAGGTACTGTCCCCTGCGTGGGGAGCCAGAGCCCCAGTGCCCTTGCACCGAACGAGAGCCACATGAAACCACGTACCAAAGGGGGGGAGCCGCTCTGCTTCTGAGGAGCAGATGTCCCTCTCCTGGGTCCTCCTGCCGTAGCTCGCCCAGTAGATGTTGAGAAACTTTGAATGGTGGCAATGCAGTTTCAGCTCCTGGTCCTCACACACGGTTTTGTTTTTTAATTCATCTGAAGCGGAAACAAAAATCAGCGGCACCATCAGTTTCCCTCAGGAGGAATCGGGGAGCCCTGCCCAAGCCCTGGCCACTCATTGCCCCCCTGGAGCTGCGCCCTGAGAAGGACAGTGGGAACAGCCCCACCAGCCGTGGGGTCTGACCCTGGAATAAAAGCCCTCTGCAGGAAGAGGTGGGAATGACAGTAAGGGGCAGGTGAAGGAGACGGGCCAGGTATAGCGGAAGGCAGGGCTCGCTGGGCTGGGCTTGGGGATGGGCCTGGCCATAACGGATGTTTCTCTCTCTCTCCACTTGAGGTCACACATTCCTTAATTGAAGGCAGCCTTTCCTCAAATGTTGACTTGGACCCACACGGGTAAAGATCCGGAATTACCTGATTGCAGATTAAACCTCTGGAGAGAGCCCAATTAAACCTTAGCACCAGATTTCCTAACGTTCTAGCGCGCCCATTTACATATATAAAAAGAGAGATGATGTAAAAGCAAATGATTTCCTTGGCTAGGAAAGGGAAAACACAGGGCACGTGTCCTGTGAAGAGTCCCTCTTTAGAGAAGTATGAAGAGCCTGCCCCCAGTCTGGTGATTCAGGAGCAGCAGACGCTCGCCTTACGACCACCCCCACCAGGTCACGGTTTACTCCCAAGGAATTTAGGGAAAGGTTTGTGTGTCTGTTTAATCCGCCTACCACAGTAACATTTCCTTTTACAGTGTCACACAGCGCTGACATTGTAAATTCACTGCTGATGAAAATACAGCTGATTGGGTTTTGTTTTTTTTTAAAGAATGTACTGGAAAAGCATTCAGTTAATGAAGATGTTTCATAATGATTTGATTTTTAAAAGTAATAATCGTTAACACTCCAGACACAAAGGATCACATATCGTATGATTCTATTTTGTTGAGATCTCCAGGAAAGGCAAACACATAGAGACAGAGTGTAGGTGAGTGGTTCCGTTGGGGCTGAGGTTTGGGAACAAACGGAAATGACAAGAAATGGACACAGGACATTTTTGAGATGATGGAAATGTTCTGTATCTGGACGGTGGTGATGGTGGCATGACTCAGCACATTTACTGAAAATCATTGAATGGCACACTTACAATGGGTGAAATTTATGCTATGTAATATACTTCAATAAAGACATTTCAAAAATTATAAATGCTAATATTTATTGAGCTTGTCCTCTGATTAAGCCCTGTTCTAAGATCTTTAAATGTATCAGTAAATTTAATCCTCAAAACAACCCTCTTGGGAACCCCTCTTCATATCCTTGGCATGTTGTGTTTTGGATTTTTAGACACTGTAGCAGTTATTCATATATTCTGGATGCTAACTTTCCTCTAATATGTGTTACAAATATCTTCTCCTAGCCTGCCACTTATCTTAAACTTTGCAAAATCAAAGCAAAGCAAAACACAAAGGAGACTATGGTCATTTATTTGCATGTGTGGTTCTCCTCTCCCCACCTTCCCAACATTTTGTAAGGAAAAAAAAATCACTGTATCACCCCCGTACTAGATTTTTCTACTTTGAAATGGCAACTGCAGAGCAAACGGGAACATTTTGCAGCCAAACAAGCCAACAGGAGCTAAATTATAGGAGCTACTCAGGCTATCATGGACTGCCTGGGATGGGGAAGAAGAATGTGTCAAGAAGAAGGAAAACTAGCCCCCCCCAATATCCACTCCCCCATGACTACCCCTCCCATTACTACCCCTCCTATGGCCATTCCCCATGACCACCCTCCATGACCTCCCCCATGACCATCCCCCATGACCACTCCCCATGACCATTCCCCATGACCACCCCCCCATGGCCACCCCTCCCATGACCACCCCTCCTATGACTACCCCCATGACAATTACCCATGACCACCCCCATGACCACTACCATGACCACCCCCCAAAGACCATCCACCATGACCACCCCCCATGACCACTCCCCAACCCCCACTTTCACTTCTCTGACTCACTCATGTTTTTGGATTGAAGGTGCAGGCCATTCCCAGATCCCTCATACATCTCAAGCTAAAGTTTATTAAACTGTGATTTGAGGCCTATTCTATTCTATCCTATTGTATTCATGAAATCGGCTTAGTCATTTGTGACCTGCAATTTAAAAAAACAAAGAAGAGTTTAGAAAGCATCAAAGCGTATCACGCAAAAAAAGGATTAACACTATTTTATAATTTTAAAAAATATTTTCAGTTGTGTGTGTGTTATGCTGGGTCAAAATGTAAAATGTTTTCCTTACTCTGCATTGTAATCAAACCAGTTTGAAAGCCCCCCCACTGAAGCCTTCCAGGAAGGCGTGAGTGGTAAATACTAGGGCAACGGTGGCCGTGGGACTTGCATATCCTGGAATCGCTGATGCTGAAGCCCCAAAGTTAAACCACGAAAGAAAATGATTTTCAAATATAAATTCCACCTTTTTCCATAACTTGTGAATTCCCGTGCCCTTCTACACCAAACAGAGAAGCAGCAGTGAGGAAATCTCAATTTAGATTGAGATTGGAAATTCACGATCTCGAGATACCATCAGCTCTGGTGCTGATAAACCTTGGCACTGCTCTTTAATCCATGATGATGGGAACACTCAAGGTGATGAAAGGTGTGAAGCGGAAACCGGGTTACAGATGCTCACAGAATCCCCGCTGACCCCCCCGCCCAGTATCCTAACATACCAGGAACTAACAGAGGAGGGAAAATTTAAGTGGTGACTAAGCAATGTTTAGAATGCCCTTCACCCGTTCACTGGAATCTTAATTCAACAGTTTAAACCTAAAGCCAAGAAAAGCTTTGTTTTCTTTTGCTAAACAAAAAGAACACTGAGTCTGACCCTGACATTGGAGGGTTTGATTTTGGTGAGTCACATCCGCACTGGGATGAGGTTTTCGATGCCTTTTATGAGTAAACGCTAAATCCCACCAACACCAAAATAATGCCTTACTTCAAAGGCCCAGAATGAAAGATGGCCTTTGATGCAGAACAGAGGGTGCGGGTAGACACACCAAAAGAGCCCGAGCCCCCTTCCAACTGCGAGAATACTGAAGAATGTTAAGAATGCCTTCCAGTGGCAGAGCTCACCAAAAAGGATGAAGACCAAGCCTTATCTAGCAAACTGGAAGTTTTCTAACAGGATTGGCTGGTTTGCTTGCTTGCTTGCTTGCTTTCTTCCTTTCTTCCTTCCTTTCTTTCTTTCTTCTTCCTTTCTTCCTTCCTTCTTCCTTTCTCTTTCTTTCTTTCTCTTTCCTTCTTTCCTTCCTTCCAACCTTCCTTCCTTATTTTCTTCCTTCCTTCCTTCCTCCCTCCCTCCTTTCTTTCTTTCCTTCCTTCCTTCCTCCCTTCTTTTTTCTTCCTTCCTTCCTCCCTCCCTTCTTTCTTTCTTTCTTTCTTTCTTTCTTTCTTTCTTTTTCTTTCTTTCTCTTTCTTTCTTTCTTTCTTTCTTTCTTTCTTTCTTTCTTTCTTCTTTCTTTCTTTCTTTCTTTCTTTCTTTCTTTCTTTCTTTCATCAGAATTTTTAAAAAATTAGAAGAGACTTTTTAAGGTCTGTCATGAAGTGCATTTATTAGCCACCACCTCTCTGATGTACTAAGGCCCATTCATTAAAGGAGGCCTCGATGCTGGCCAAACTCACCCAGATTAACACAACACCTGTACTCTAAGGCCTCCGCTGATCCTGTCCCCAGAATACGGGCCAATCATCTGGAATGGAGGGGCCTGTGAGTGTCACATTACATGCTTGGGGTTACTGCTGTGTGATGTTGAGTCACTTGGTTCCTTGGGAATGTGCTAATTCACTGTCACCTAAGAGTGACACTTCTGGGTCCTAAAAACAACGGGACCACTAACAGATTGCTACTTTGGATAGAGAAAGAGAATTTGTTTTAGAGCTGGGTGAGAGTGCTCAATGGTCTCAGATTAGAAAAGGTGGGGGGAGACTTCCAGAAGGGTTGCCATCAGCCCCATGAGTGTGGACGGGGAGAGTGACAGGAGCCTGGGCAGAGGGACAGCCAGGACTCTTCCTCAAGGACAACAGTAACAAAGTCTCCCTCCTAATACTGCCAAGCCGGGGACTAGGTGGGGCCTCCCTAATGACACAGATATGCCCCTGCATATCCTCAGGGGGCCCTTCTAAGCAGGGTGGGGAGGGTGACCTGCCATGATGAGAATGTGTGATTACTGATGTTACTTTTGACGATCATACACGGCGATATTATCAACATGCAGAGAGAGATTTAGTCACTTCTAATGTGTTTTTTTAAATTCTCTACAGACAGTGTGTCCTGTTATTGCCTGCACCCTGGGCAGACCTCACCCCAGCCCCCCAACACCTGGTGTCTCACTGCCTTTCGGTCATTCATATCCTCAGCAAGGATGACTTTAATCTGCCTACTGGAACGACGGCCACCAGTCACTGAGGGCACCTGCGTGACAAGTCCTGTGCTAAGCATCTTACCAAAGGCACTGTAGCTTTAGTCTACACAACACTGTACTTATACACTCTTTACCACAGCCCCGTGCGGGAAGCGCATTATCTTCACTTGACAGTTGAATCACAGACCTGACGCTGGAAGTTTCCCTATAAAATAGCTCCCCGACCACCAACAAGCCAGCCCTGGTTGGCAGCGTTCGCCCAGCTCCCTGGTGTAAATGCTCCCGCAGTGGCAGACTTCACGGGGCAGCCGGAGCCGGGAAGAGATGCGCATAGTTGGCTCTCAGGATGAGGGCTGGGTCCCCGCACTCCTGGGTGCAGCAGGGTTCCCCTTCGGACAATCAGTGTCACACTTGGGCTGGCACCGGACACAGAGAGCCTCCGAGGTGAGAGGACTGCAGAAAAAGAGGCGGGAGGGTGGGGAAGCCCCTCCCTTCCTCCTTCACCTCACAGCAGGGACAGGAGCATCTCCTAACCTGCACAGCCTCAGTCACCGAAGCCCATGTTACCCAAGGTGCTCTGGTCTGAACGACTGCATCCCCCTTCAACTCAAGTTGAAATCCTAAAGCCCAGCTGGATGGTGTTAAGGGGTGGGGCTTTGGGAAGGTGCTTTGGTCATGAGGGTGGAGCCCCCAGGGATGAGTGCCCTTCATGAACGAGACCCCCAGAGAGATTCCTCGTCCTTTCTGCCAAGGTGGTTATGGCAAAAAGACAGCCAACGGTGAGAAGGTGGGCCCTCGGCAGACACCAAATCTGCCAGCACCTCGGTCTTGGTCTTCCCAGCCTCCAGAACTATGAGAAATAAACTTCTGTTGATTATAAGCCTCCCAGTTTATGACATTTTGTTATAATAGCTCGAACAGACTAAGACACAAGGGCTCTGCCCCTAATCTGTTACCACACAGGGCAGCCAGAGGGGACTTTAAAAACCCAGCCACACACCCTCCCTGCTTAAAGAAAGAATCCACCTCCTTCCTCGGCTATCAGGGCTCGCAGATCCTGCCCCAGCTCCCTGGCCAGTGCTCTTGCTTGCTCCCCAGAGCCCCCTGCTCCCTCTGGCCACAGGCTTCCATATGGAGTGCTCCTGTGCCCGCCCCCTATCCCCCAGTCCTCAGCCCCACCATCACCCGACAGGAACGCCTTCCCTGCACCCCTGCCAGGGTCAATTCCTCCCAGAGCAACCTGCACAGTACCGAGACAGCAGGGCTCCTGCTGAGATGTTTTCTGGACAGATCTGATCTTTCTGGAGAAAGGTGATATTTGTTAGAACCTAAAGGACAGGAAGGAACCAGCTGTGTGAAGATGTCAGGAAGTGCTCGCTGGATGAAGGACCGTTGGGAGCTGTCCCAGGTAGAACCACCATCTGAGAAACTTCCAGAGAACACGAGAGTTCTCTTCATACCCAACAGCTGGCCTGACACTTGTGCACAGGAGATGCTTAATAAGTATTTTGCTGAAACGAGATTAGCGATCAGACCTAATTGCTCGGTGCAGGAATAAGGCTGGTGGCCTGGCACTGACTTAGACTCGAGGTTCTGCCACCTCACGAGGGCCTTTTCCCTTCTCTTAGAGCCTGGTCCTTCGCAACTTTTTATTACAAAAAACTTCCGACGTATAGGAAATGTGGGAGATTATCACAAGCGACGGGCATATTTCCCACCACCCAGATTCTCCAATCCTTAACGTTTTGAACAAGGGCCACTTTAAAAAAGGGTTGTCTTTCCCGCCATGGAAGGAGGACGGCCGTTTTTGAGACTTAGCCACGGGAAGGACATGACTGAGAACACGGAGATCTGGAAGGGATGTTCCCAAGTGAGGCAGGAGTTGACAAGAATTCCTGGGGAGGGCCCAGCTGGGGTGTCAAGTTCGGGCCCGCTTGTGGGTGTTTGTGATCATGTGCACGTGTGAGTATGCGTGTGACAGTGGGTCTGCGTGTAATAGCACACACAGGCGTGCTATTGTGTATGTACGAGTGACCGTGCGTACGTTGTAAGCGTGTGAAGGTGTGTATGTGCGTGTGAGTGTGAATGTGTGTTTGAACACACAGGCTGGGGGAAGAGGCAGAGGGGCAGTTCTGAGGTATCTGGGCCCAGCAAGGAAAGGGTTTAAGACGGAATGCTGAAAGGTTCCCGTGCTTTCTCTTCAAGTGCGCACTTGAGACCACGCACGACACACGTGGGACCCAAAGCCTCACCCGCCCCCGGCACCCAGCCTGCCCGTGTCTTGGGAAGATGCTGGGCTCCAGAGGCAGAAACCAACTGAGAACAAAATGCAAAAAAACAAAAACAGTGTGTTGGGATGGCAATGCAGAATTTTTTCAAATGATTATTCCTTCAGTATAATCCTTTGGTTAAATGTTGTTGCTATAACGCTGCTTTCTTTTCAACAAGGATTACCAGGAGCCTCTAATGTTGCCCTTACCTATGGTTTCTCTCGGGCTGGGCCGCCACATCTGTAAGGGTGACCTACTCGCTAAAAAGCCGTTCCTTTTGGCCTGCAGTGGGTTGATCACAAAACTAATGTGCGTTTCAGGTGACACAGTCAACGGAGAGAAATGCAAGAATCAGAGTAGAAGAGGTTGCTCCAGCCAGAAACCCTTCCGCTTTCTTTCTCCAGGAAGAGACACTGGGTACAGAGCCCCTGCTTCGGTGAAAGCAGAAGAGGCGATTCATAAAGATCTGGAACCCGGGGCTCCAGGGGCAGCCGTGCCCTCTCGTGAGAGCAAGCAGCCCCGCAGCTGGGGGTGGGCTTCCTCTGAAAAGGAGAACTGGCTCCTCGTTTGGGGGAAAAGCATACCTTTAGCATGGGTACAACTGAGGTTTACATATCAGGAAGGACATTTTCAATTCAGGGATTCGTAAGAATGCATGCGGATATACGGGTGTACGCACACACACACAAATACACACAACTATTCACGCAAATACCCACAAACTATTACAAAAATGGGTAGGACATCTCTATTAACAAGTTTCTAAGTGGGACAAATACCAACTGGCAGAGAATCTCCACGAGGGCTATGAATGAAACAGGGAACCCGCACCCCAAACACGCTGTCCCCCTCAGACGTTACTTACTAGGCTGGCATTTAAAGGAGACCAGGAGGTATTTACTGCTTCCTGGGCAAAGGTCAGGTCCAAAAACACGGCTATTGACCAGGAGGTGGCAGGCCCGCTGGTTCTGGCATTCGTCCAGCACCTTCTAAAATGAGGGGGTAGAAAAGGGATAGGCTTGAAAACCACACGCAGCGTCTGGGAGACCCCACACCCGGGCGGCTCTGGGCTCCGAGAAGGGAAGAGACACCTGTCTGTCCGGCCTGGGGTCCGCATGAAGAATCTTCGAGCGGCCGTGAGCTGTGTCTAAGGTGAGATCAGGTCGGCTCCCTGCCTCCCTGTCTTTCCCAGAACAGGACACCTGACCCACCAGTGGCAGACCCCCAGCCGAAGACCAGCCTCCAGTCAGCCTCAGCTGGAAGTGCTGCCGATGGTTTTGGCAAAAGTACCGCATGGGGGAGGCTCCAGGAAATATGAGCAAGATCCGAGAAACTCAGAGCGTGGGCGAGACGGGCCTCAGAGGTCCCTTCTGGGAGGGCTGGGACAGCGCCGTGGGGATCAGGGATCACAGCCGTATCTCTCCAGCCTTGGAAATGGCCGGGCACCGACCACAGAGAACTCAGCATTCGGGGGAGGCCTTGGAGACGCAACCCGAACACGGGCCAACCGATAAAAATTAAGAAGCTGATTCCCACCCTCACCAACCTCCAGGGCACAGGACCCACTGGTTCCCTTTGGAGCAATTTTCTTCATGGAATGCTCAGGCTTTGCTGTTGAGCATTTGGCTTACACGTGTTCCTTCAAGTGTCTCTTGCTCTCAATTTTTTTCTGGGCAGTTCACCCCTTCGGTTTTTGTTTTGTTTTGTTTTGTTTTGTTTTTTGCTTGTTTGTTTCCACAAAGCTACTCTTTTTTTCTTTAAAGATTTTATTTATTTATTTGACAGAGAGATAGACAGAGCCAGAGAGCACAAGCAGAGGGAATGGCAGAGGGAGAGGGAGAAGCAGGCTCTGCACTGAGCAGGGAGCCCAATGCGGGACTTGATCCCAGGACCCTGGGATCACGACCCAAGCAGAAGGCGGATGCTTAACCAACCCCTACATGGGGTCCCAGCAGGGCCTAGCGCCTCGCTTCTGCTCTTCTACTTCCCAAATGGAGCAAACCCTGCCCATGACAGTCACAGAAGCCTTACACTCTATGGCTGTTAAAAGGACCCCAAGTCCAGTGGACATTTCCCAAGAATGTACTGGACTGAATTTAGCACAGATTCCCGAGCCTGAGTCTCCGTGTTCCTATAGTGGCTCATGGCGTATGTCCACAGAGGAGGCTGGCCCCACCAGCTATCCCTTCAGGGGCCCAGCGGATGTGTATGAAATCAGGAAACATGCCCAGAGAAACCCTGAGGACCCCCCCACAGACACACAGACACAGATGACGGGACACATTCTCGTGGCCGAGGGTCATCGTGAAATGACTCAGCCCTTGGGTGGCTCCACGTACGTATTACAACCACAGAGTGGGACTCAAGGCAGGGCTGTTTCCAAACGGTGTCACGGCTGAAAAATGCACGGGGGAGGGGGGCTTCCTGGTGACACTCAGCCATGGGCCAGATCAGCTGAGGGGCTCCTGGGTGGACAGCGACACCTGCTCTCTCCCGAGTCGGGCACCTTCACTCTGAGGTAGAGGAAGCCCCTTCCCACGGTCCCCAAGGCCAGTCAAAAGACACAGAATAAAGGCTCTCTTGATCTCTGGATGAAAGAGAAGCGCACGGGGATGCTTCTGGCAAACAAACCTTCCACACAACTTCAGAGCTGTGTTCACAAATGCTAACTTGTCTGCTTGGCTATGGAAACATCCTCTTCCCTCGGGCCTGCCTGGCAGAGCCAGGCACCCATGTTGGAGGGTGAGGGTGGTGCCCAGGCTTTGGAGCTGCCAGGGGTTCATCCTTTCACAAAGCAGGCACTCCCGTCCTATTGGCACTGGCTAATGTTCCTTTTATGCACCCAGGACAGCAACAGATGGCCTGGGTACCAGGGATGGGTGGGCAGGGAAGTTGGGGTGAGGACTGGGGGCAGGCCAACAGGAATACGGCTCCTGCAGGGGCGGCCAAGGGGCAGGAATGGGGTGGGGGGCACACAAGGAAAGTGCTTGTCCCCAGAAGAAACACGTGGCCTCTCCTCAGGATGTGGAACCCACATCCAGGGAATGCACTCAAACATATTCCTTTGGCTACTCAGCGGGTATCTTTACCAATCACATGACTACATAGATACTACGATGCTTGGGATGGAAGCAACAAATGGTGTGAGAAATAGGAAAATCCTTACGTTATCATATTATTTGTGCTTCTCCTCTTTGGGCCTCTGGGAGAGCTACACAGCCTTATGCTAATCCCATCACTCCTTAGTCTTCCTCATAAATTTATCTTTACCCATATTTCCTGTGGCTGAAAAAAATCAAAGAGCCAGGAGTAGTCTAAAATCCCCATTGAAATATTAGCTCTGACCTCCTCCTATACCAAATCTTTCCCTAATGCTAATTAAAAAAAAAAAAAGAAGAAAGACTTAGCCACCCTCCACAAATTCCTGGTACTGTCCAATAGAAGAACAAATCAGCAGAGGCTGCCCAAAGTAGCTCAGAACCAGAATGATGTCATCATTCACAACTGGAGAAGCAAACCATCTTTTATTTATTTATTTTATTTTTTAAAGATTTTATTTATTTATTTGACAGAGAGAGAGAGAGAGCGAGAGAGGGAACACAAGCCGGGGGAGTGGGAGAGGGAGAAGCAGGCTTCCCGCCAAGCAGGGAGCCTGATGCGGGGCTCAATCCCAGGACCCCGGAATCATGACCTGAGCCGAAGGCAGACGCCCAAGGACTGAGCCACCCAGGTGCCCTGCAAACCATTTTTTAAAGAACAACTGTGATTGAGGTTTCCCTCCCTCCAGTGCATTCTCTGAGAAGTTGATCATGACCTTGGCTGTTGGCCTCACAGAGACCTTGTCATTTCCACTAAAGCATCCGCACTCTTCCCTCTCTGCTGGGGTATTGACAGGAGGGGTGGTCCTGGAGGTCAAAGCCCAACGTGACTGTACTTGGCTTTACTACAGTGGGGAGTGTGCCTCCGGATAAATTCATATTGCAAGTGTTTTACGGGAGCTCTCCAGGAAGCAGGAATTCCATTTAGACTTGTTTGGTGAAGAATCCTTTTGAGAAGCAAATAATAGCTCACCCGTGAAATTGGTGATTTGTATGAACTGGGGTTTTCATGGATCAGGTTTGCTTTAAGTGAACTATGTAATCACAAGCATATATACAGAGAGAGAGAGAGAGAGAGATGGGGAGAGGGAGAGAGGGAGGGAGGGAGGGAGAGAGAATGAGAACCATTTTATCATCTTAAAGCAGCTACGAAGGGCGGTACCTGCAATGTGGTGGGTGCCACACAGGCTAGGCTGTCTTCCCTCTGGGAGGCAGGCTGCTGGGCACTACACATTTGGTAATCCTGCCCATAAAATGCCGATTGGACACTTATCGTAGAATGCCGAGGGCACTGTAGATTCAAACGGTCCCCATCACAGGCATAGGCGGTGTGGTTTTGCAGGAGTTTGGTTAGATAACCTGGAAAATATTCAGCTGGGTTACAAGAGGCCCAGGAACCCACCACTCCTTCACAGCTTTCTGAACAGGGGGACCTCGGCTCCCCCGGGGGTAAGGGGCTGGTCAGTCAGAAAGATGGGGGGCGGAGCTTCCTTAGCAGCTCCCATGGAGAAGACCCCAAACTGGGCTCGAGGTGAGGCTGAAGGAGCAAATGCCAGTTTTCCCATCTGGGTTGTAAACCTTGGTCTGGAATGGCCCGTTGGAAGGCTCAGAGGGCTCGTTCCCTTTGGGATTGGCCAGGAGCCAAGAAATCCTTGAAGCATCTCTATAAAGCTGGAAAAAAATTCCAAGTGGGTGTCCCTTGGGCATATAGATGCCTGTCCCTGAAGAGATTTGGGTTCTCTGATCTCCCACTAGCTAGGCCGGGCCTTCCTGGAGGGAGGGGATGCCATTTTATTTTGGGGTCACTACTCCTGGGCACTGGAAAGAAAAGGCAGGGCACCCTGCATGGGGTAAGAGTCTGCTCTGAAGGGAGGGAAGGGGTGGATGGTGGGGCTCTGTTATAGGCTGACCAGTGTCCCACAAGTTCATGTTCACCAGGAACTTCAGATGCCCCCTTATTTGGAAATAGGGTCCTTGCAGTTGTAATTAGTTAAGATGAAGTCATACTGGAGTAGGCCGGTCCTTGACAGGTGTGACAATGTCCTTATAAGAAGAGAAGAGACAGAGGGAAGACAGCCATGTAAAGACTGGAGAGATAACATCTAAAAGCCAAGGAACCCAAGGATTGCTTGCAGCCACCATGAACTGGAAGAAGCAAGGAAAGATCCTACCGTAGGACGTTCCAGAGGTAGCCCAGCCCTGCCACACCTCGACCTCAGGCTCCTGGCCTCCAGAGCCCAGAGGGAATGGATTTCTGCTGTTTTCAGCCACCCCAGCCTGTGGTCCTTTGTTACAGCAGCCCCGACAAACTCATACAGGCTCCCTGTCCCAGCGTCCCTGGCTACTTCTCAAGCAGGCTGGACAAGCCACAGGGCCTTGGGCTCTGAGGAGCCGTGTGCATGGCCTGGCAGGTGTGGGTGGCCTGGACCGCTTCTCAGAAAGGAGGAAGGAAGGTTCATCTGAAATGTAGATTCCTTTCCTCCTTCTCACACCTCATGAGGTCAGTTGCAAGGCAGCTGGGAGGGAAGCCAGGGACTTTCTGGTGAGGTGTGTGGGAGCCGGGTTTGGCAGCCCTTGGCCTCTGAGGGGGCGGAGGGGTGCGGAGGAAGGCAGTTTCAGAACTCCCCTATTCCCACACAGACGGCCCGGGCTGAAGTTATCCCTGCTGAAGTTTCAAAATCCTCTCTGACCATGATTTTCTGCAAAAGGCACCCACTGCAGCTCCCTGGCCTTCCTTGAAAGTCACAGTGAAAGGGACCATGACATCTGCCATAGGTTTGTCACACTTGCCAACATGAAGGTGAAGAGTGGGAGCGCCCACCTTCACATGAACCCAGACCTGAGGTCTCTCACTGCAACTCCCTTTTTCCTCCCCACCCTTGAAAGAAGAAAGCCAAGAAGTCGGCTACCCTGAATTGGCTTCCCTTGGAGAAGTGGACTCTAGTGAGAGCAGCAAAACTGACATCAGGCACTGGGGCTGTGAGTCAGGGTCCTGCTTATTGGAACAATGTCCTCACTCTCACCGTGCTCCCCACCAGCCACCGAGAGAGGCCGGGCAGAGACCCCTCGGTGGTCCAATGGCAGGTCAGCATCTTCCTGCAGGACACACAGGTGGACCCTGATAAAGCCATGAGTTGTGAAAATTCCAGCCTCCTTTGTGGGATCTCAGCTCCCCCTTATGAGCCACACCAGGGAACTCAGAGTCAACCTGATGCTTCCCCAGGCCAGCACCCACCCCGAAGCTCCCGAGGCTGGTACCCCTACCCCTGCACCTCCTCAAATTCATCATTAAAACTTTTTTGTCCACCCATCACCACATCATTCACCAGGACCATGCCAGATGACCAGCTGACTAGAATGTTAAATTATTCCTGGGAGCACGACTTCGGCTTGATGGCTCATCCAACAGGCCATGTGTGACTCTATCTAGATGAAGGAAATGAGAAGCGGTGTTGGAGGCAGAAGACGGAAGGGGCCTGGGTCCCAGATTCATGGAGAAGATTAGCGGAGCCTTCTCCACAAACTGGTACATGAATGGAAAAGCCATTACCTTTCTTCTCTCTATTTGTCATGTAGTCTGTCCCCAGTGAACAGAACTTGATCTCTGTGGGGCCATTTGCATCAAAACATGACATGAGTGCATTGCAGTGGCCTGAGCCCCACTGCCTGCCATGCTTGTTTTCAGAGAGCGATATTCTGGAGGCAGAAGCTCAATGCAGAGAATGGCCTCTGGAGGCCTTCTGGGCCCTTCTGCTGGTATGTCAGTTCTAACACTATGAGGTACAAAGAAGATACTCCAGCAGTAAAATCTGCACTGGAGTCAGTCCAATTCCTTCTTCAAAAACCTATGCCTGTGTCCAGACAATGGAATATTATTCAGCACTAAAATGAAATGAGTTATGAAGCTGCAAAAAGACATGGAGGAAACATCAATGAATAGTATTAAGTGAAAGAAGCCAATCTGAAAAGGCTACAGACTCTATGAGTCCAATGACATGGCATCCTGGAAAAGGCAAAATTATGGCGATGGTAAAAAAAAGAACAGTGGTTGTCGGAGGTTTGGGGGAAGGGAAGGATGAGCAGGGGGAGCACAGAGGATTTCAAGGCAATAAAACTACTCTGCACGATACTCTAGTGATGGACATAAGTCATGACACATTGTCAAAACCTACAAAACACATAACACCAAGAGTGAACCCAGAGTAAACTATGGACTTTGGTCCATATTATGACGTGTCAATGTAGGTTCATCAGTTGTAACACATCTACACTCTGATGGGGAATGTTGATGAAGGGGGAGGCTGTGCCTGCATAGGGACTACAGGTATTTGGGAATTCTCTGTATCTCCCACTCAATTTTGTCATGCACTTAAAACTGTTCTACAAATGAAAGTCTATTTAAAAGAAAAAAAATTAAAACCACCTAGGCTTCCCCAGAATAGTGTTACCTTTGGGAGGAGAGGGGTTCTTGACAGGGAGGGAACATGAGAGTGAGCTGGCAAAGCTCTTTTCTTGATCTGAAGAGTGGATACATGTTTTATTTTATAAAATTCTCCCAGCTACACATTTGTGATAGGTACACTTTTTGGTGGGTAAATAAAACTGTTTCTTTAAAAAAAAAATCTTTACCTCCAGTTATCTGACCAATGCTTTCAACCAATGAAGAAAGTCTAGACACCGTGGAGTCTATGGAGGATTGATAGGTCAAGGGCAGTGGCGGGATGCCATGTTCTACAGCCAGCCACATCCGCACTAGATGCTACTCTAGAGTGACGGCAGGAGATGCTCATGAGGACGGGCCACCGGCCCTCACACCTCAGGGTCCTCCACCGGTGCTTCCCACACCTCATTCTGATTGGCCCACCATGTCAGAAGCTGCTAAGAGGTCAGGAAGAAGGACAAATTAGAACTACCCATGGTTTTCAGCAACACAGAGGACATCAAGGGCCTTTTTGAGAGGCATTTGAGATGGTGAGTGGGGACACGAGCCAGTTTGGAAAAGAATGAAAAGTGAGTGGAAATTGAGGAAATCCCAGATGGTTCCTGTGGTACACAGAATAGCACCCCCCCCACCCCACTGATGTCCCCAGGTCCCCATCCCCAGAGCCTGGGAACATGTTCCTTTACGTTGTAAAAGGACTCAGAGGTTGTGATTAAGTTAGAAATCTGGAGATGGGAGGTGATCCTGGAGGATCTGAAAGGCCCCATATAATCACCAAGGTCCTCATAAGAAGGTCAAAGTCGATGAAAGATGTGGCAGTGGAACCAGAGGTTGGAGTGATGCAGCCATGAGCCAAAGGATGCAGGTGTTTTTAGAAACTGGAAAAGTCAAGGAAACAGATTATGCCCTGAAGACCCCAAAAGAAAGCAGTACAGTCGACACCTTGATTTTAGACCTCTGATCTCCAGAGCTGTAAGAAAATAAATCTGTGCTGTTTTAAGCCACCAAGCATGTGATGATCTGTTATAGCAGCCATAGGAAACAACACAGTTCATACAGATGACTCTTGCAACAACTTGGTAAAGATGAGGAGAGACACAGGGCTGAAATTATAAGAACTGATGTCCAGGGTCAGATTTTTAAATAACTGTGATTGAGTTAAAGCTAAGGCACATGTGTGTGTAAATACATACGCAAACGGGCCCTAGGTCATATGTAAATTATATTTGTTACTGTGGATTGAGGTTGAACACATTGTATTAGCAAGAGGGTGCGTGCAATGTTGGAGTGTGGGCTCCAAGCTAGGAAATGAGCACCAGAGAAGCCCAAGGGAATAAGGTCTGCTGAGATCCAACAAGGTCAGAGTGGGTATGACCACACCAGCAGGCTGGAGAGGTAGGAGGTTTTGCCGAAAGTGATTTTGAGGTGGAGCAGTTGCAGATGATGGAAATGTCCAAGCGGCGGCCATGGAAGAGGGTGTGAGAAGTGGGTGGAAGGGAAGGTTGCTAGAAATGAGGGTGCCCTCTGGAACAGGCATTTCCCAGGATAAAGGTAGGAACTGGGTTTGAGCAGGAGCCTGCTGCCAAGGTTGACCTTAAACCAGGCGCAGATGACAGATGACCCCCTCCGTCTTTCCAGTGTGCTGTCCCCAGTGAGCACACACACTCTTTCCATTTCGTAGGGCAGAGTCAATACATAACTTAGTGTTTTAGTCCATTCAGGCTGCTGTAACAAACCACCACACCACATCAGGGGGCTTATAAACAACAGAAATTCATTTCTTACAGTTCTGGAGGTGGAAAGCCCAAGATCAAGGTACCAGCATGATTGCATTTTAGTTAGGTCCCTCCTCCTGGTTCGGAGCTAGCGCCATCTTGCCGTGTCCTCACATGGTGAAGGGGCTAGGGAACTCTGTGGCATCTCTTTTATAAGATATTAAAGGATTAGGGAATCTCATTCATAAAGACTCCACCCTAATGGCCTAATCACCTAATACGGTCACCTTTGGGGGTTAGGATTTCAACATATGGATTTTGGAGGGACTCTAACATTCAGACTCTAGCGCTTAGCTTCTCCACCCCTTGGTTTCTTGGCTGGTTCAAATGAGATCCCTTTTAAAGAATGACTATGTGGCTTTGTGTTCATGGTTCTCTCTGAATCAAATGCCCCATCACGCTGGATCAGTCAAAAATGCTTTATTTCTTAATAGGCTCAGCCAGAGCTCTGGGTCAAGCTGTATGTGTGTGGGCAAATATTTACTGCCCTGAAAGAAGGCAGAAGAGCAAACTGTTAAGAAATCAGTCCTTAGAGCCTGGCCTGGCCTGGAAATGGTCTGTGGATCTTTTTTTTTTTTTTAATTTTTTTTATTTATTTATTTATTCATTCATTCATTCATTCATTCATTCATTCTGTGGATCCTTGTTAGCTTCACATGGTTGAGGGGCCAAGGTGCAACTTATGTTTAACTCCAAGATCCTCTCCTGATGAATCCCTACTCTGTGTACCAGCAGTTCCCACAGCAATGGCCATGGCTAGAACTTTCCTCAGAGGATCATCTTGAAAGACCTGACTGGGTTGGGCAAATCTTAGAGTAGTTTAGATAAAGGCTTTTATGTTTCCTTTTTTTAAAGATAGATGGATAATTCATGGGGAAGGAGCCCCTAAGAGTGGCAGGAGCTCTCCTCTGTCTTCAGAAGGACAAGGGGAAGTAACTCTTGAGATTCTCATCCCCATCACCTTTACAAGGAAAACCCATTTATCCAGAAATGTTCCAGTGACCAGAGAATGACCAGAATGTAAAGGACCGATTTTCAGGGAACCATGGGCATGTCCCAAAGTGTTTTATGAGAGGAAGAACATTATACAGGGGAGAAAGGAGGTGTTAGGGCAAAATGAGCTTGGGGTGTATGGGTTAAAACAAAGCAAACACAATTCTTTCCCTGCAGGACTTCCCAGAGCCACAGATACACCAATGTGCATAGCAACTATCAAGCATCAGAAATAGGAAGTAGAATCCTTCACACATAATTGACCAGCACATCATTCTTTTTTTTAAGATTTACTTATTTGAGAGAGAGAGAGAGAGAGCAGGAGGGGCAGAGGGAGAGAGAGAGAGAGAATCCCAAAGAGAGTCCACACTGAGCATGGAGCCCGATGCGGGGCTTGATCTCACGACCCTGAGATCATGACGCAGAGATCACAACCTGAGCCAAAAACCAATTGTCGGACACTTAACTGACTGCACCACCCAGGTGCCCCCAAGCACATCATTCTTAAGGAAACATTTAGAGTTTCATAAACCACAGTCAATCCTGACAGCTGCATTTAACTTGAAAGATTTCAGAAGGCACTTCAGAGTCCTATATGGTTTCAGAATCATCATGCAGCATCAGGGGACAGGGAGGAAGAGCAGGGAGCAGAGGATTCAACGCCCTAGAGCAGGGTTCACAGTGGGATTAAAATGTGTGACTGTGCCCATCACTTCTCAGCATTGGTGTCCTCATGTTTTATGGTGAGGATCAGATGATATAACGGCACAGCATCTTTATCAGCCATAACCCACAGCAGCAGTTGAGGGGATCTTTATTGTACTGTCAACCTTGAAGAACGCAAATTTACGCAGAACTCTTTGGTGGCTTGCAAATCAAACTGCATTCCCAGTCAGCCCTGACTGCTCTGAGCACTGATGGTAATACGTTCAACTCAGAGACAAGTACACAGCCCAGTAGCCATGCTTGTGGTCCAGAAATGTCACTGTTCAGCTTGAGGGGAAAGGAAAATTTTCCTTCCTTCCTTCCTTCCTTCCTTCCTTCCTTCCATCCTTCCTTCCTTCATTCCTTCCTTCCTTCCTCCCTCCCCCTGTCTCCCTCCCTCCCCCCCTTTTCCCTCATCCTCTCTCCTTCTTTCTCTCTCTCTCTTTCCTTTTTTAAAATAACTAAGGTTATGGGGCACCTGGCTGGCTCAGTCAGAGGAGCATGAGACTCTTGATCTCGGGGCTGTAAGTTCGAGCCCCACGTTAGGTGTAGAGATTATTTAAAAATAAAACCTTTAAAAAAATAATTAAGGTTTACAACATTACTAATATTTAGAACAGGCCAAAGAAGCTGCAAATTCTTCCTCCTTTCTTTTCTGAAGTCAGAGCCCCTCCACAAGAGTCCGGGTTTTCCAAGACCTGATGCTGCCTGAGTCACTCTAAGCACAGGATATAAGTACATCAGTTGCTGGCCCCACATCCATGTGCTAAAGTCCCCTAGTCACCAGGGTCCAATTTTCCCATCTTCCTTCTGGGAAGAGAGTGGAATTCAATTCTGTTGCCCTTGCTACCCTCCCCCACTTATTTAATGGAGAAGAACCCTCCAATCCATTAATGCTTTAGATAAGAGACTACACCCTTTTATTCACAAATACTCCAAGGTGTTTCTACATGTTTGAAGTTCTTTTCCAGAAAAGGGTTTTTTTTTTCCCTTTTGTGTTTGTGAGTGTGTTTAGAGAATTGGCAAAAGCAGGAGCAAGGGGGCAGTCCGTGAGGCTTTAGGGCAATGAGTCAGTGTTTCTAAGAGTGCAGGAAAGGCCCCACAATGGATGAAGGGCTCATGACTGGGCACCACACACCCAAGATTGTTAAGATCAAAAAGTGAAGTTGGTTTAAGTCATTTCTCTAGGCCCAGGTTTGGCACAAGAAAGTTGAACCTAGAGGTTAATTATGAAGAAAACGAGAGCCATCAGCGTGTGTCTTAGGTGTTCAAGGGGGAATTACAAACACTAGGGACTTCCAAGGATAGCTCTCTGAACTTAATAAGCTTAGATCCTGGTCCCAAAACAAACCAGAGGAGGACAGAAGGTGAACTGACGGTCTATATGGGGTAGGGACCATACATTTCCTTCTGAGCACATGGGAGGGGCATATTTCCCACTCCCCCTTACAATCATGTGGGCCAGTGGAAAGTTCTGGCCAATGGAAAGAGGGTAGAAGTGATGTTTGCCACTTTCGGATCTGGCCCTTGAGATTCTGTGTGACCCTCCACTCCCTCTCTCTCCCCAACTGCTGTCACATGTGGAAGATAGAAGGGACAGCTCTGAGGACCCAGAAAAGATGGGGGGAGGCACAAGATGGAAGGAACCTGGGTCCCTGAATGACTGCACAGCCTCTCCCTTTTCCAATTACATTGGATCATAGCATGAGCAAGAACTAATCCTTTATTCCGTTATTCCCCTAAGATTTGGGAGTTGTTTGTTTCAGCAGCTAGCTTACCCTGTCTAATACTCCAGCATTCTATCAGTTGGTACTTGTGTTAAGTAGAAAGCTGGCAGGACTTTGAGAAGTACCAAAAACTTCCACCAAATACACCACATTGGTTTGTGATGCATATTGTTGACACCATTCCACATGACCTTCAGTTCTCATTTGGGGAGTCATCTCTTTGAGTTAAGACCTTCCTACAATTAAAGTGAGTTAAGTTACTAATGAGTTAAAAGGGATTAGAGGTCTCATTAATTAGTCATCACCCTCCACAACACCACTGACTTTTAAAAAATGCATTAGCAAAAGTGGAAAGCAGAGACTAGTGGGCTTGGATGGAATGCTCCCAGGCAGGCAATATACTTGCTTCTATATACTGATGGATGTGGGAGACGGCGTGGGGCTGTGAACACACCGGTTGGCATGTGTTTCTCCACTCCATAGAGTGTTGGCCCTGGATCAGAAGCGGCAAAGCATAGAGGTGGTGGCCACAGGCTATGATATGGGGAATTCAGGCTCTGGACCTGCTCAGATCAGGTGCTTCTTTGGGGATGTTGAGTAGAACCTCTTTAGACCTCAGCTGTAAAATCAGAAAGTTAAGCCTACTTTAGAGGGTTGATGCGCAAGTGATAAGAAACAGCGTAAGTGGGGCACCTTACATGGTGGCTGGCGTATCATTTTTCTTCCCCGAGGAGAGCGTGAGTGTACTAGAAGGAAAACAGATTGGCAGTCCAATCTCTGGAAGAGAGAGCCCCAAAGAAGGCAAGGACAAGGAGCACTCTAAATCCACTTCTTCCCAGCTTCACTTTGGTTTGGCCTTGGGACAAAAGATCTGGTAAAAGAGTAGACAATGTCTGCTTTCATATTCTAGAAAATTGCCCCCAAGGAGGGGCTCATCTCCATGATGGGGGGGATCATGCCATCAGTCATTTTTCCTCAGGTTTCACGGAGCCGTGGAAGCATTTTTCAGAGAAATGAGCACAATGCTCCTTGAAAAGAACCAACTAAGTGCTAATTTGGGTAAGTTGGCTAGCTTCTGATAAGCCACTTTTCAGACTACAAATTCCTGAAATCCAGTCTCTGACCACTTTTTCTCAACAAAGTCAGCGATTCTCTTTGAGAACAAAACTGCTTGGTTTTCTTAAAGCCAAATAGAAATACTATTTCCAAAGGCATCGAACCTACAAACTTCTCATGTTCACTCTTGTTCCAAGAGCATTTAGAGGAATCCCAAAGTGTATTGATTAAAATACTCTCAAATTTCTAATCAGATACGGGAAAAATTAACCCTGGAAGTTGACTGTGAACCTTTGTCGAGTAATGTGACAATGTCCCCTGGCTCTCTCTGTGACTTTTCTGCCTTGAGAAATGAACATCCTATATCTTACAGGGGAGCCACCTGGCACCCAGTCACCAGCTTCCAGGCACATGGAGACTTTCCCATTCCCCCGGGACTTGGAATTTTTGTTTCCAATGCTAGTTTCTGGGAGTCACTTACCCAAATATCTTCTATCTTGTTACTTTCTGTCCCAATACCTCCTTGTTTTCTCTTCCTACACACCTACCCTGTGATTCATCAAGTCCCAGACTTTCCTCTTTAGAATTATATATATTTTAAGTGGATTCTTTTGTGTGGATGCCCATGTGTCAATTTACGTGTACGGATTTCAGATCCCTGTGCTTGGCTGGCTAAGCATCTGTCTACACGTGTCCATCCACTGTATGACTTTCCAACTCACTCAGAAACCCCAAGTCCTTTTGTGACTGGGGTCCCTTCTCCCTACGTGACCTCATCTCCTACCATTCTCCCGTTGGCTATGGCCACAGCGGTCTCCTTGTTTCTGAAAAATGCCACCCACACTCCCACCTCAGGATTTTGCTTTGGCTGCTCTATTCGCCTGAAACCGTCTTCTTCCAAATATCTGCTTTTTCCCTCCCTCCCTACATCCTGCCCTTTTTCAAATGTAACCTTATGAGACAGGCCTTCCCCAGCTCCTCTGCAAAACAGCACACCTTCTGCCCCACTACCCCGATTCTGCTCTATTTCACCGCATGGAGGGCTACTGTCGGCTTCTCCCCTTTTGAATGTAAGAGGGATTTTGTCTTATTTATTGCTCTGTGCCTGACACCTGAAAAAAATCTGACACACAGTAGGGGGGCCAGGAATAGTTGTTTTAAATGTGTGAGAGAGTGAGGAAGACCTGAATGCTTATAGCAACCAGCTTCACCCAGTACTTGCACATCTTAAAATTTCTATTTTCCTGATGCCTCAACATCCCACAAACAGACGATGAGCAGTGATCAGGGACATAAGGCTGGCCCCTGTTACCAGTTCCCCTTCTTGGGCTCCCTGACCATGACCTAGTCACATTCAAACACACCAATAAAAAGCCTCATGCTTTTGCTTGTGTACTCCAACTAACCCTCAATAAAGGCACTTGCCTACAGGTCCTCTCCCTCTCAGCTCCCCACCTGCTTGGTTGAGCTGCTCCCTGGGCACTCCTCACATATGGTCCCCTGTGGGGCCGCCATGCCTCTCTCCTTGAAGACCTGTGAGTATAATAAACCCTTTAATTTCATATGCCTTCCCAAGTATAATTTCCATGGCCATGATGGAGTGACCCCAGGACAACTTACTCCCCAGTTTACAACACAGTAATATACTATGTTATATATACATATATGTATACATATAACATATATATACAATAATAAACATACATATTTATATACATATACACAGAAAGGAAGGGTATGAATTAATTGATTAAAAATTACTCCAAGCATGCTGTGTTGGACTTGAAATACAATCTTATGATTACACTCACTATTTTATTTTGAACAGGTCTGGTAGGAGCTCCTTCCTGCTTTTTGACCAAAGGTTTCAAATCCTATAAAAAGGAACACCTTGTTTGGTAACCAGGTACTAAACCCAGAAAGTTATTCAGTGACCAACACCTGGATTAGATTAGTGTAAAGGAAACTGGATCAATCCCCTTTTTCCTCAAGCACCTAAAAGGATTACTTTTCCTTTTCTTTAGGATGCCGAGTAACCCCCAAACGACAGAGCCACTTGGTGAGTAAGGCGGGAGAGTGCAGTGCATTTGATAACTTAATGCAACTTTTTACCAGCGCTTGAAACTCAGATATGAAATCTACACTTGATCTTTCCTGCTTGGAATTGGCCAAATTAGTGGCTCTATCCCCAGGTACAACAAAAAGCTCTCAGAAATACTCAGGGAGCTGACCAACCAGAACGCCCCACACAGCCCAGCCCACAGCCATGGGGGTGGACAGGTGCCGCCTCCCTGCCCGACCAGTAAACAGCCTTTCAACTTCAGATGGCTTACCTCCCGTCTGCCCACTGCCGAAATGTGTAGGATGATCAAGGGACATGGGATCTGTTTAAGGTTGAAATGAAGACTTCAGGGCATGCATTTTGTGTTTCATTCAGTTAATTGGAAAATTATAGAGTGATTTCACAGCTCGTAATAATGAAACTTTCTAAAAAAGATTTTATTTATTTGACAGAGAGAGCGACAGCGAGAGAGGGAACACAAGCAGGGGGACTGGGAGAGGGAAAAGCAAGCTCCCCACTGAGCAGGGAGCCCGATGCAGGGCTCAATCCCAGACCCTGAGCTCACGACCTGAGCAGAAGGCAGACGCTTAACGACGTCTGAGCCACCCAGGTGCCCCACGAAACTTTTTTTTCCCTTACACTTTAGAAATGATGGTGTTTGGTGAGTAGCACCATAAAACTCAGAAAGCCATTTGGAAGGTTGCAAAGATTAGATTTAGGGGCAAAACAGGTTTGCTGTACTTGTGATGGAATGCGTTTTGTTTCCTGGAACAAAACCAGAGCATGCAAATTTCTAAAAGTTGAAACAAATGTAAACAGCGTATTCCAGAGGCAGTGCTTGAGAACAGGCTGGGTGACCCTTAGGTCCCTTACAGCCTCCCCACTGGATCAGTGGAGGATCTTGGACAGGTCATCTGGCTTCCCCCTTCTTTTGCCTTAGAATTAGGGGAAGTAACCATATTTCTCCCTTTGTATTTCACAGACACAGGGGAGGCTGGACAAATGTAAAGAATTGCGGGCACCCACACAGTAATTGGGCTGGCCTGGCCTTGCTCTTGATATTCATCCTTAATTGAGTCCCTGGCATGCTCCCCCCAGGGCGGGTTTAAAACTCCCCCCGCAGGCTCAGCTTCACCAAACCACCCTGGGGACCCACGCTTCCTTAATTCTGCCAGCAGCTGCTTATTTCCTCTTCTGTATCCCACCTTTGTGGACGTTTTTTTTTCTGACTGTCCTCATCGTATGCTTGTTATTCTTAACCTGTTACCTAATTTTATATACAACCATTTAGGCACCAGCTGAGTGATTACACCTCTCACTTTTGAGCGCCGTTTTGTCTCCTTTATTCTCCACCGCCCCGGAGTCCTTCTCTAGTTACTGACTCCTGGCCATCTATCTTCTGGGTGGTTAGGTTGAGGAAAATCTGACCCTGGTCCTTGGTATAGGCAGCTGATCCTCATTATTCACAGATTCTATATTTGCAAATTCACCTACTTGCTAACATTTATTTGTAACTCCCAGATCAACAGTTGCAGGGTTTTCCCAGCTCAAAACAATTTTGTCATCAACAGGCACCGTCCCACCTGAGGTGGCAGGAGACGACTCTCTGCCTTCTGGATTCAGCTCTCACATCAAAAACAAGTCCTGGGGCACCTGGGTGGCTCAGTCCATTAAGCATCTGCCTTCGGCTCAGGTCATGATTCCAGGGTCCTGGGATCGAGCCCCGCATCGGGCTTCCTGCTCCGCGGGAGTCTGCTTCTCCCTCTCCCTCTGTCTGCCACTCCCCCTGCTTGTGCTCTCTCTCTCTCTCTCTCTCTCTCACATACACACACAAATAAATAAATAAATAAACACACACAAATAAATAAATAAATAAGTAAATAAATCTTATATATGAGATAGAGTAGGATTTACATATCCACGTGATTGCTAGCCTCCCAAATGGTTACTGTTCCTATATAATTCAAACACGCAGAATCCCTTTCTGTGATTGCCTTCAGAGCACGTCTCAATGTGGTAGAACTTTGTTTTTGATTTCTAAAAGAATATAATTATATTCATTCCTACTGTTTTTATAAAAATCTCCAAACTTTAAAAAATAAAATCCTTGCCATCTCCTAGCTCTTTATGATCCTCACACCAGCTCTCAGAGATGCCAGGGAAGTCCTTCCCTTTGACTGTGCGAAAAGGTCATACAGCCAGCTGGTGACGGGGCCAGAACAAGGCTCCACTCCGACGCCTGGTCTAGAGTCTCTTCTCCGGATTCAAGGGGCTCCTCACTAACCCTGAATCCGGGGCTCTGAATGAAGGAAGAACTGTTCACCACTTCTCCCTCTACACTTTGTTATAATATCATGCTTAATGCTGGGGTAGAGGATGCACAGATGGTATTTAAAACACCAGGGGCAGGAGGGGGGTCAATAAAACCAGCAGGTGACTCATCCAAGAGGCCAGAGGGCTTCCAAGTGGGAGGTGACACATGCAGAAAGAGTAGGAGCCAACCAAGTGAACGTAAGCCTCAGGCATCAGGGGCAGATATGTGAAGGCTCAGAGGGCACGTGTAGACATTCTGCACAGCCAGCCAGCGTGCAGAGTATGAGGTCGGGGCAAAGACTGGAGAAAGAAGCGGTGCCTTGCTAACGAGTCTGAACTTCCATCTAAAGGCAGATGGGAGCTACTACGGGCTTGTAAGCAGGGGAGTGATGCTGTTTAGATTTACAATTGAGAGAAATCCTTCTAGCAGTCTGTGTTGGATGGACTGGAGAGACCCATGATGAAATTAGGGTGGTCGGAATCCTGCTGGGGAGCACTGATGCAGGTCTTGGGGATGGGGTGGGAGCGGCTGAGACCAGAGTCAATATCACGGATGTACGACCTGAGCATTGCGTACAGCCCCACGCTCAGCCCCATGCTTGGTTTCACACTCTGCTGTCACCATCTTGAAATTCTTCATAATTTAATCTTTGGACTCATGTTTTATAAGCGAAGCCCGATAGGATGATGGGGGACGTGCGTGGGCAGAGGAGGCACCCACACTATGAGTAGGATGATGGGGGACGTGCGTGGGCAGAGGAGGCACCCACACTATGAGCTGCCACCATTCCTTATGCCTCGTTCTCATGGTGATTTGAGATGCCCTGAGCACAGAATTCTGGCGGACCCACAATGGCGATGCATCCAGGAAAACCCAAAGTGAGCATCAGACAGGCATATTCCATCCAGGATGGTAAACAGAGATGCGGACTGCAAGCACCGAGCCACCATAGGTTCCGCTAGAATCAGAACTGGCTTTGAACCAAGAGCGAGGCAATGGCGTTGTGAGAAAGAGGAATGACCAAGGAGCCCCATCACATCTGTCTTTACTTGTGTTACTCCCTGCGTGAGCCAGCCGCCTGTGCCGAAAACGAGGACAGGGAAGGGACAGGAAAGTAGTGGGACCTTTCAATCCTTCCTCACACACTGTAAGCCAAAGGTAGAGAGTGGTGATGAGTGTGCAGTATACGCGCACTGTAAGAGTTGGGTCATTTCTGTGATCCCATAGATGCACTCAATGCTCCTACATCTGCACTTAAAACTGGTATCACCTGGGGCCCCTGAGGGGCACAGTTGGTTGAGCGTCCGACTCTTGGTTTCAGCTCAGGTCAGGATCTCAGGGTCGTAGGATCGAGTCCCACATTGGGCTCCACGCTCAGTGCAGAGTCTGCTAGATTCTCTCCCTCCCTTGACCCCTCCCCACTCCGCTCTCTCTCTAAAAATAAATAAATAAATCTTAAAAAAAAAAAAAACTGGCATTGCACAACATGAAGATGAACAATAAAATCCACGCTAATAACTTCAAGTGCTCATTTTCTTTACTCAGGACGACATGGAAAGCAAATATAAACACCATGAGAAGTTGGGAGAGAGATCACAGAAGGAAGGAGAAACTTCCTATTTTAGTGCCTTTAACAGCACATTCCCCCTGATTTTTGAGCGATGGCCCCCATGTTCACTGTGCACCAGGCCCTGCAAATTATGCAGTTGGTCCAGACTGAAATGACAGAGATTTTGGTGCTAGGAGTGGGGGCAGGTGACAAGGGCGGCGGGGGGTCGGAGGGGGTGCGGCATCAGGGACAGGGAAGACACGGCAATGACTCCAGGTTTTGAACTGGTGGTACGTCCACCAGGGAAATTCAGCACCGGGACACTGGTGTTGCGGGTCTGTTCCACAGTGCCTGTGGGCATCCCTCGGAGCGCCCCGGGAAGTGCTCAGTAAGTGCTCCCAGCTTCCGGCCCTTTCTCAACTTGGGGGAGCATCACTGTAACCTTCACATAGGCTCTCCTTGTGCATGTCTCTGCGTCCAAATTTCCTCTTTTCAAGGACACCGGTCATATTGGATTGGGCCCCCCCCCCGACCCGATAACCTTGTCTTAACTCCATTACTTCCATAAAGATGCTCTCTACGAGGGAGGTCCTGTTCTGAAGTAGCAGGGGTTAGGACTCCGACATATATTCCCAGTGGCAGGGGTGGGGGGACACAATTCAACCCCTAACTGCTCTGCCCAGAGTCAACTCTATACAAACATTCTCCTTTATTATTATTACCTCCTTTCATTCTCGTTCTGTTCAAAGGTATGAGGAAGAGACCAACAAGGGGCAGCTTGAGTTTGGGGAACCCACACGTGTTGTGGCCACAATCTCCATGACGACGTGACGTCTCTCAAGCAGCACTCAGCTGCCCAGGGGAAGGTAAATATGTGAAGCAAAGAGGGGGAACAAAGAAAAAGGAACAACACATTCTGGTAATGAGCCAAAGACAACTCTGGGTAGAAATACTGACAGTAAAGGAGAGAGGGAAGGCCACTCACTGTCCTTGCTTTCCCACGGCTGCCCAGGAGCCCACAGGGGGACGGGGATACAGGTGGACAGAAATAAACACCATCTCCTTCTCAATTTCAGCCAGTACACTGTTCCCTACACGTGCATAGCAGGAAAACCAAGTTCTGATAATTTATTAAAATAAATAATAGGTGTAGTCTGTGGAGTAGAAAGGTCTCGTGAGCCTGCAGCCAAGTGGAGGACTTCTACAAACCAAAGTCCTGAAGCTCTTCGAAATGGTAAGAGTCGCTGCACCTGATCTCGAGATAAGCAATAGGTAATAAACAGAGTGAGTCACTGGAAATGTCAAGCTGGGTATCACCTTCACAGAAGGTATTTCTGGGGCTAATGTGGAAGTCATCAATCCCAAAGGAAAAGACAGATGGAGCCGGGAGGTGAGTCAAAGCTTAGGAAGCGAGCAATCGAGCGAGCGGGCAGCACTCTGACGTAGGCGGAGGGCTGGGAAGGGAACGGTGGAAATCATCTGTAGGGCAGCAGGGCGGCTCTCAGCAAGGCCAGGGGCAAGTAGTCTCTCCTCCGCGCCTCTCTCTCTAATCCAAACCCCTCCCTGCCCCACGCTGTCCTGCCACTTCTTCCCAAAGCAACACTGGCAGTGCTTTCTCTAGAGCCGCTCCCCTCGGCAAAGCTCCAGGTTCCAGAACCTTTCCCTCTTCCCCCTCCCCTGCTCTAAGACTTGCTTATCCTGAGTTGAAGACCCTCATGGCTTTGCTAGACACATTGCCAACGAAAAGGAGCCATGAATCCGTGGGCGCATCTGTCATCCACAAGAGGGGACGCCCACCTCCACTGGACATCGAAGCTCACTCCGGAATCATGAGTGACGTGACACCACATTCCTCCCTGTGTGACGCACTGAGAGCACAAGGTCACTGCTGTGACGGTCCTGCACAAATGCACGAGAATAAAACCAAGAAGAAACGTCAGACAGATCCAAACTCGGGGACATCCTATAACGTAACCGTCTTGGAATCTTCACAAACACCAACATCAGGAAAGATTAAGACTGAAGGACTGTTCCAGGTTGCAAGGACACTAAGGAGACGTGACAGCTGAAAAGAGCAGTGAGCTGGGGTCTTCTGTTTTGCTCTAAAGTATGTTATGGGGACGACCAGTGAAACCTGAATGAGGTCTGTAGCTTAGAAAACAGTATTGCAGGTTAATCTCCTGATTCTGATCACTGTTCTTGGTTAGGTAAGTCCCTGTTCTTGAGGGACACACAGAAGGGTTTAGGAGTAAAGGACATCTTGCTTGTGACTTAGGAAGGAATAAAGCAAATGTGATAAAATGGCAACATTTGGGGAATCTGTGTGAAGGGTATAAAGGAAGTCTCTGCACTATTCTTGCAAATGTTCTGTGTCTAGAAAAATAATAAGTATTTAACATTTAATAAGCACACAGACGGATTAAAAAGTGTGCAGTGCTTTCCCATAGGTCTCAGCCTTGGCTGCACATCAGAGTCACCTCAGGAGATTTAAAAATATCGATGCCCCGGTCCCAGCCCAGAGATGCACATTCACTTAGCCTGGGGTGAAGCTCCAGACATCAGTACATCTGAAAAGCTCCCCCAAGGTGACGCTAGCTGCCCAGAGGAATGACAAACAGCCTGTGGTATTAGCAGATGAGGGGGGAGCTCTGAGCTGGGATCTTTCTGAGGCCCCTCAGCTCTGCTTCCTGCGAGAGCTGATCCTGGGAGCAATACAGAGACTCAAAACCAGAGCAGGGTCCTGGGTCCAATCTTGGTCCTGCCACTAATAAGCTGGGGAACAACCTGGCCAGTCCCTTACTGGTGCCCAACCTAGGTTCTCTCCCCTCTGGGGGAGACCGACCAATAGCTACCTCGAGGCAAAATGATTCAATAACCCTCCCCTCCTTGGGCCCTAGTGCCCTGGGGTGGTTTACACAGGATGACAGCCCCAAATCCTTGTGACATCCAGGTGGCAGAAAAAGAATTGGGTGAGTAGGGTTGACTGATTTCTGGTATTGCTGGCAGGTTCAATCACAGTTTGCATGACTCCCGCAGGCCCCTCCCTTCACAAGGACTAAAGTCTAAGAGGCTTTGCAGGAAAGGGGAAGGAAGAGGCAGGAGGACACCAGTCCTCCTCCAAGCAACAGGGAGGCAAGCTGGGGAGGCCAGGCCCCCGAGGGGCAACCGGGCACCTACCACTGGCCCCTCCATGAGGCAGGCCTGACCCAGGCTCTGTGGGAAGAAGGTGCTAAGAAAGGCCTGAGGTTCCGTCCTGATCCCAGAGCTCAACCTCTGCCCTGCTCTAGACACCCCCCGTTCTAAAACTGCGCTGCTCAGGATGGTGGTCCCGGCCACACATGGCAACTGGAGCACTTGAGATGTGGCTGGTCAGAACTGAGACGTGCTGTGTCATATGCACACCAGATTTCCAAGGCTTTGTGAGCCAAAAAGAACTGTAAAAGTCTCATTAATAATTTTTAACATATTGGGGTGCCTGGGTGGCTCAGTTGGCTAAGCGTCTGCCTTTGACTCAGGTCATGATCTCAGGGTCCTGGGATCGAGCCCCCAGGTCGGTGGATGGGTCAGGTGGGTCGGGCTCTGCACTCAGCAGGGAGTCTGCTTCGCCCTCTCCCTCTGCCCCTCCTGGGCTTGGGCTTGCTCGTGTGCTCTCTCTCTCTCTCTCAAATATATAAACAAAAATCTTTAGAAAAAGAAATTTTTAACACATTTACTAATGTTGAAATGATGATACTTTGGATACTTTGGGTTAAATACAATTTACTACGGAAATTCATTTCACCTCTTTCTCTTACTTTTTCCAATGTGGCTACTAGAACAGTGAGTGCTCCCTGTGTGGATGTGCATCACAGCTGTCTTGCACAGCTCCGTTCTGAAGTCCGTATATTGTCCTTTGCGACTTGTCACCCTGGTAGAATTGTATGACAGTCTAATGGAGGAAGAGTTTAGTACCCAATAACATCAGGCCTGGACCCCAAAAACCCTGCAGTGAGAACTGCTAAAACTTTTCCCTGTGGCTCTCAGGCTTCTGTGATTCCAGCAAATTCACCCTTCCCTACAGCCCACCGAAGCACAGGTATTGTCAGGTAATGTCCATTCCTCGCAGCTTGCTTGAACAACAAATTGAGAATTATATTAATTTACAACCTAACACTCAACACTGCAATTTTAACCCAATCTGTGAAACTGAACCACAAACACTTGACATTCTTTTTTTTTTTAATTTGACATTCTTAAAGTAAAGCTTTCTATTAATATATCAGACTTTGTATACTCTACCTAATGCTTTACCTTCCCACAAAAGAGAAGATGTCGGTGATAAAGATAAATGGTGCAGAGTAGGCTAAAGTCTACATTCCAGAAGGTTCCACAAGATTCCAGGGAAGCCTTCCGTTTGGGTTTGGTTTGCATGTCACTGTCCAGACTGCCTTCTAAGGATAAGAGTCCCTTTGCTTCTGTGTGTGTGTGTTTTAGCTACCCAGACAACAGTAATTAAGACAGTCCCTCTGGTCAAGCCTTCCTCACACTAACAGGCCTGGGGCCATGGAGAGCCAAGGTGGGTTTATCTGTGTTCTGTTTCCAGAAACTGATCTTCTTCTCTATGGTCTGATTTTATCCAGGACTCAGCCTGGTACAATCCATGTTGTGTATAGAGTCTCCATGTTTAAAAAAAAAAAACAACCCTTAAATTCAGTGACTCTTCAGGTCTCTAAGGGACTTTTCCAGAAACCACCAAGAAAGAAACAGGCTGTTTTACTGAGGTCTGGTGGTTTGGGATGTAGGACCCAAGTGACTGGTATGGACACAAAGTCACTCCCATAACATGGATGGGTGCTTGGCAACATTGTGAGAAATTTTCCCGGCTCAGAAAATTACAACCTATTCATTGTTTTGTTGAATCTAGGGGCTGAATACGATGCTTCAGTTCTTTCTTTCTTTCTTTACATATAGTATATGATCTCTATGGCCAAGAGAAAGGACAGAGAGAACAAAACATATACTCTATGTTAAAATATACATATGTGATTAAAAAAATCACTGTTCACTATTTAATGTCTTGAGAAGGGAACAACTAGGAAAGAGCATTTTCATAATAATATTTTCCTGCCTATTTTTATAACATCAATATCAAATGTATGAGGCGTTTGGGAAAATCAATAATGTCTCTAGACCTACCTTTTAAAAATTGTATTGAAAAAAAGAGGGGCGCCTGGGTGGCTCAGTTGGTTAGGCGACTGCCTTCGGCTCAGGTCATGATCCTGGAGTCCCTGGATCGAGTCCCGCATCGGACTCCCTGCTTGGCGGGGAGTCTGCTTCTCCCTCTGACCCTCCCGACCCTCCCCCCTCTCATGTGCTCTCTCAGTCTCTCTCTCTCAAATAAATAAATAAAATCTTTAAAAAAAGAAAAAGAAAAAAGAAAAGTAATATCTTGCAAGAAGATACTCTGAAAAAAATACACATATGCACATAGAGAGATAGATGGATAGTCAAAATCTTTTATATAGAGAGGTATGTACAAGTGTGTCTATGTATATATAAACACAAATATGTTTTCACTTTCATTGCAGGAAGCCATATTCATTTTAAAAACATACCAGTCTTTGCTTAAGAACATGATGCCTTTTTATAAAAGGGGTGTCAGGGGGAGGCGCTTTGATTTCTTACATGAACTGATTCTTGAAAACTCTGGTTCTATCACACCAAACGGGCAGGAATGAGAAAAGGAGCGAAGCCCTCCCATTGGACAGCATTCTTACATCACCCACTTTAAAATTAAATCTGAAACAGAGTTCTGACAGGCCTGCTATTTTCTTCAGTGCCAACAGCCACACAATAGACCTTTTTTTTTTTTTTTGGACAAAGCTCTTAAAAATGCCTGGAGATTCAGATGTACTGAGTCACCAAACTGTACAAATACAGCACACCCATTCCTGCTGGTGCCCCGTTCACCCTTTTGGAAACTATACTGTATCTTCTCTGTGTTTGGCAGAAGGAAAGAAATATTTTCATTAGAGTTCCAACCTGTCTGAAAGTGGGGTGACTGAACAGGGTCAGGTCTGAAAGTGGGTGGCTGTCCTTTGATCTGGTGGCCTCTGAGCAGGGGTGACAGCTGTCATTTCAGAGGGATCTGCTGGCTTTCCTTCTACTCCGTGTGGGTGCTGCCATGGTGCTCAATCCCATGACCACATCAACTTCACGTGCACCCTGGTAAGGGTATGACATTCAGCACCGCGTGCTGAACAATGTTGCTCTGAAGGAACGCTATTCACTCAATTAGTGCCCTTAGAA